>NC_136058.1:131903065-136903065 GCF_964261635.1 Lissotriton helveticus
TGTTTAACTGTATAGACAAGAAAATGGAAGTGTGATTGATTCTTTACAGGACTGACTAGGTGTGTGAGTAACTCCATGGATGAGTGGCAGAGTGTAAGTGTCTGTATAGGTGTATGAGTGCATATGATAGTGTTGTAAAGATGAGTGATTGTATGTATGAATGATTGTATGGGTGAATGAGTGAATGTGTGTGTAGACGTAGGAATCAGTGAGTACGTATGTAGTAACTAGTATTGGTGTGTCAATGGTTTCAAAAATTATACTCTGTATTTAACACTGGGTGAAACAGAGGTTATATTAAAACGTGAGGAGATGCATTGTATTGTCACATGAATGATATCATCAGTGATGTGGTCATTGATGTCATTTGAGATGTCATCAGTGATGTCATCAGTGATGTCACTGACCATGTCATGAATGATGTAATATGTGACATGATCAGCAGTGGATTGCGGGTGCGCGATATATAGTTAGTGCAACTAACTATATATGGAATTTCAATGGTTTTGTGTGAGTAAAATAAGGTTTTTTAAATGCTAATTCCTAACTATATATGGTCTATAACCTATGGTTTTTTCAGTGAATTTTCAAGGTTTTGTAAATGCTAATTCCTAACTATATATGGTCTATAACCTATGGTTTTTTCAGTGAATTTCAATGGTTTTTTAATAGCAAATATCATAAGCTGTCGAATGTCAAGTACGTGGTAAGTAAAAACATTTTCGTGTTTATGCACACTGATCTGCTTTGAATACTGCCCCCCACCCCTCATTTCTATTAGGAGTACTCTCTCTTTGCAGATAGTGAAGGGTAGTTAACGCAGCCCTTTGCCCCCTTTGTAATACGTCGTGCCTGCTTCTCTCTCCATTTGATTGATTGTTCTCTTTGGTTCATTCTCTATTTACAAACAAGCACAGAGTCGCAATACTCTGTTTAGTCTTTGCAGATAGCGAAAAATCGTGTAAAAAAACAAAAGGAATCGAGCAAAATCAGTAGGCCACTAATGGGATCTCTTTTTGACCTCGCTAAAATAGAAACATTAGGAACAACCTGTTGAAAATAGCAATGCGTATGTACATAAGCGGCGTTCATTTGTGTTCACAGTACCCCTTGTTGATTGTTTCAATCGAGCATTGAATTGTTCGAAGTTAATTCTCTTAAGGATCTTCTCTACCTGCAAACGAGGAAGAATAGGAATATTCTCTCTCCCTTTGCAGATAGTGAAGGGTAGGTAACGCAAGCCTTTAACACGTCGTACCTATTTCATTCCTCATTGATTGATTGATTGTCCGAACATTGACTGTTTGGGAATTAGTTCTTTTTGGAGGTATTCCCTGTTTGCAAATAAACGTAGGAAAATCTTTGCAAGTAGTGAAAGGGTACGTAATGCGGACCTTTCTCCCCCGTTGTAATCTGTCATGCCTATCTACTCCCCACTGATTGATGCACCTGTTTCACCCGGACCATTTACTAGAGATACGTCATCTGGCCCGACCAGAGAGCACCCCTAGTGAAAAGGACATATGCAATAATAACGAAGTGATCACTGTATCCTGTTAACAGAAACTTTACCATGAAACAACCTGGAAAGAAAAAAATAGGAAAACGAAAATCAGTAGGCCACTGATGAACATGAACTTTTATTAAACAACAAACAAAGAAACGATAACATAACGTAATGATAAAACCTATTAATGTCCTAGAAACAAGAAAACGTTAAAGTATGCCAGTGGTGAGAGACCAGAAAAACAGTCAGAGAAACCAAATCACCCCTCGCTGTCCCAACTCATGCACTCTGAAAGTTCAAAGTTTTGAGGAGTGCTTGTAACATTGTCTGAAGCCTATTTGCAATTGCTTCATCTTCACTATTCTTAAAGTAAGTGGGGGCTGTTGTGATGCGGTGCCACCCTGAACCGCTTGACGGAGGCCCCCGAGGGACGGTGTCATGTCGCGGACTCGGAGGGGGCGCTTGGCTCCGGCCCCCTCCCCAAGTCGTGTTGCCCTGGTGTGGCCTGAGATCGCCCCCGACATAGGTGGCCGGCTCCCGGGGTCAAGCGGAACTTTTTTCCTTTTGGTGACTCTTCCATTCTTCACCTTGTCCCACAATCCGTTTCACCTAAAGACACGCTGTAGTGGGGCACCCCTTTTCCGTTTCATTTGCCATTCAGCCCGCTTTTGCTACACTGTGCCTCTTCCGCTATTCAGCTGTTTACCGCCCGCTCTTTCGACTACAGCGTCTCGCTCACCATGTACTTGAGTTGCTCCCGCTCTTGCGGTGCAGCGATAGGCGGCTGCCACAGGACTCTCAAAATGGCGGCCATCTCTTCAGATTTGGGCGTGGTCCACTAAAATGGGCCTGCGACACCTTGGAACTCGGACGCTTGTCTGCTAGAGCTTGGGCTCCATTCTCGAAAGCGTCCCCTCATCCTTGAAGATTCTACAAAAGTCTTGGGGGCCCCCGACTCCCGCAGGCTTCTGGTGGGGAGCGCCTAGCATGATTGCTCGTGGAATGGCCACGACGGAGCTACGAAATGGTGGTGCTCTCATGCTAACGCCAGCTTCAGTCTGAAACATCCAGAAACACTGTAGACTACCAATTCGATCAGTTCCGGTAGCGCTCCAACGTGACCCGGTAGAGAAGAACTTGCCCTCCCCTCTTTGACTGATGGTTCTTGTTGCCTGTCCCTTCTGTTGTCATTTAACAGAACTATTTAGCCTGCTGAAAGGGGTTGTGTGCCGTCCGCTGGTTGGTGGAGACATTTTGACTATATTCTGGACCTGCGTTGTCGCGTAATGCGTCATATGACGTGCCGCGTTAGAAAGTTTAATAAATTATTAAACACAATAAACAATCCTTAAAAAATAAAAAAAAATAAAAAATAATCAACAAAACCAACAATCAATTAACAACAGTATTTGAAAAGTCTATCATTCATTTTTCATTGCAGTACGCTGCCCAGAAAGCTTCCCGGTTCCCGGACCGGGCGCTACCCACGCAAAAAAACAAAAAAAACATTATTATTTTTTTTGCCCCGCGGGGCCGTTTTAAAGCCTCCACATTAAACCTAGGGGGTCAGGGAGGATCTACTATGCCCCCTTATGGTTATTTGCCCCTTTGTTTTGGCCTCCTCTTGTCTCTCGATCCTACCGAGAGACAAGATGGCGGCCGCTACGGACTTTTTGGAATGTTGACAGACGCCAGAGAACCAATCAGCTTCGCTTCACAAAGCTCCGTTGCGCGAAAAGTACGCGTCCTGGAGCGCTGCCCAGAGCGCGCTTACAGATATATATCTTTTTTTAAACGTTAATTTCTCAAAATCCACTGGAGCACATATATTGAGACCTACAAAAGGCACATCGGGCTACCAGTCCCTACAATTTTGCCAAGTTTCGTGCAAATCCATTCAGCCGTTCGGGCTAAAAGTGAGGCCAACCGCCCTATGGAAATTAACATGGGAAAAACGCGTTTTGGGACCCCCCTTTTTTCTCGGCCCCCCCTTGACGAACCCCCCCAAAATTTTCAGGGGCTGCTCAGAAACAAAATGTGCCATTTTCCTGAAAATTTCAGCCAATTCCGTCCACAAACGCCAAAGTTATTAGACATAGAATTTTCAAAAATCCCATAGAGAAAAAATCCTAACTATATATACCTACTGGCGACCGCCAGTAGGTAATATATATATATATATGTACAGATACATATATATATATATATATATACCCATCCTACTAGCGGTCACCAGTAGGACCTCATTGTTTGACTTGCCTATATCTTTGGCTCCAGTTAACAAATCTTGGCAAACCTATCCCCCAAAAAAGCGTCCGGCTGATTCTATTGTGCTTGGAATGTTTCAGGGTCATTCTTCAAGCGAGGGTGAGAATAGGGGGGTAGGGGTAAAAAAGAGTGTGTCCCATGTTAATTACCATAGAGATTTTAGACATGACTACATCCCGAACCACTAGACAGAAATACACCAAGGCCCTCATTTTGATGTCAGGTGGACTGGCGGTCAGAGCGATTGTGTC
Source organism: Lissotriton helveticus (assembly GCF_964261635.1). NCBI lineage: Eukaryota > Metazoa > Chordata > Amphibia > Caudata > Salamandridae > Lissotriton > Lissotriton helveticus. The sequence goes on from NC_136058.1 coordinate 131,907,092, forward strand.
GGGGAAGACCGTCGGGGCGGCGGGCGGACACTATTCCCTACAATGGAGTGTAGGGAGCTGGCTATGTATATACTGTACCAAAGTTAGGTATAGTGTGCGCAGAGTCCAGTGGTTCCCCAGAGGTATAGCAGAGGCTAAATTAGAAAATCACTAGCAGTTCTATTTGTGGTAGTGTGGTCGAGCAGTTGCTATTCAGAGGGTGTGTTGAGCATTTATTGTATTCACTCAGGCAAGAACTGATGGCACACACTCAGAGACTGAATCCAGACTAATTAGGTAAGTATAAAATATGTATACTTATGTTTTATTTCTAGAACCGAGCAGAATTTGGCACAGGTAGGTACATTCTAATTTAAAATGCAAGGTTATACACAGATATGCAATTGTAGATGAAATTGGTATTGTTAAAGGTTTGTATTTGCCTTAAAAACAGTTCATAATACTTTGAAATTACTTTGAATTACTTTTGCATTACTTTTCAGTTACACCGACTACTCTGGGTGAAATGCCTAGATATCACACTGTGGGTCCTGTAGGAGAGTAGGATCTGCTTCTTATAGTTAACCCCACTTTTTGCTGTTGTTTCACTGTTTTATTACTTTAGTCTGGCTGTGGCCCTACTATCCAGGATTCCAGCCTAGCTGCTTCCTCTCTAAAATGATTCCAGGTACTTTAGGTACATGTCAGATTCGATTCCTGGGTACACTTATAAGTCCCTAGTATATGGTATACTACGAACCCAGGGCATAGGTATCCCAGAGGCCTACCAGAGGCTGAAGCATGTATTATGCCACCCCTGGAAAGCCTGCAAAGCCTTCCAAAATGACACCACAGGTCTGCTACTGCAGCCCGTGTTAGGTGGTGTATGCACCCCTTACTCAGATATAGGTTTCCTATATCTACCTTATCACTGCACATATAAACCTATCCGTCACCCCTATGGCAGGCCTTATCAATCTTGGGGTGCTGGGTTATGTGTGAGAGGGTGCCCATGCATTAGAATGGCCCCTCTGCAGCATTTGGAATCTATTCTCCGGGGTTGTTCTGTGATGCAGCAAGACCATACACTCTTAAGTGCATTATAACCTCGCGGTAAATGCTAACTTTGGAATGGCTGCAAGGAAACATGTCGTTTTTGGTGTCAAACACTTTGGAACCATACCCCCATGCCAGTCCTGGTGGCGGGGGTATGATCCCACCCTTGTAGAGGGAGAGACGTACACACCGGTACACCTCCAACAGGGGAGGCCTGGATAATAGGTTTCCTGTCACAGGGAGGTGTCACCACCTCCCAGGCAGGCTTTAGTGTATTGGGGCTGGGTGGGTGCACTCCAATAGTGCTTTAAAGTCTGCACTGGGGGCACATTTGGTGTCCCTGTGCATAGCCCAGTTCAAACCGGTTGTAGGTGCTACCAGACGCTGCTCTGGCACGAAACTTGACAAAGGAAATGGGTGTGGCCACCCCTCTTTCTAAACCCTCCCATAGATGGGTCCCTAGAGTTTGTCCTACCCATTCCTTGGGTATAAGATAGGAACCGCTGGCAACTGGACTTTAGAGTACACCTGGATGAAACTCGGATACTGAATCGTGGAACTTCGACGATCTGCACAATGCTGGATGACTGAAGAGTCTCCCTTGGAGTACAGGAGTTACTCCCCTGCGTGGCAGGCACCACAGACGCATCTGACCAGTCTGCATCTATGAAGCTCCCGCCGTATTCTGAAGTATTTGCAACACAAGAGGTGGATTTGCAGACTTCCAGGAGGCCGACCTAAGTCCCCAGCAAAGCTGAGACTTGCAGCCCTCGTGGGTACCGTGGAACGGGAACCCCTGGGCAACGTGCACATTTGCATGTGCAACTGCTTCTCGATGATCCTTGAGGCTGTGCATTGGGTTACTTGTAGCCCAGACCCCTGAGCACCTTTTTCACTGAAGATTGCTGGCCTACACTCCACGAGTGTTCCGTGAGCCAGCCCTTTGTGTTTTTGCTTGAGGTACCTTTGCGATCCCTGCTCCATCGACTGGTGGGTCCCTGAGAAGGCAATTTTGACTTTCCTTGGGCTTCTCTGGTTGATCCAGACGTGCCCCAACTCTCTACCACTTGGTAAGTCCCCCGGACCTTGCTGGTCCGCATCATAGCATCTTTTCTCTTCCTGCATGGGTTGCTGTTGCCAAGGCTTGTTGGGTCCAATCTGGGCACTGACACCGCAGCACTTGACATCCTTTGTGGGACAGCTCGAATCTAGCTCCTGGTCATCGTTGACATCTCCTGGTCATCGTGGCTGCTGAGTCAAGCTTTACCTCTTCACACCTCAATCACCCGACATCGGCGGGCATTCATCTATCGGGCCCCTGGTCACTGGCAAGTGACCCAGACTCTGTCCCCTCTGCTTTCAGTTGCCTCACATCTTTGATCCAGGCTTGGATCACACCAGACACTTTTCTCCTCCACGGCAGCAGCACTTCGCAGCAGATCGCCATTAAAATCAACGATTCCCGACACCAAACAACACCTATGTACCCAGCTTCCCTGGGTGAGGTAACATGAGTACTACAGTGCTCCCGTGGGTGTTGGCCCTATAACCCCTTAAGTCTGAAGGGGTTTGCTCAAAGTCCTCTCCTAGGTGTCCTTAATCTTTACATTTCCAACTGCGACTTTCCCCATTGAAGCTAACGGCGATTCTCTGCTGTGTTCTGACACTGCATGCGTCCCCCGTGGGTCCCCTGTGTCACTGCCTCGGGTGGTTTCTTGTGGTCCCAGTGATTCTACAGTCTCTAAGCCTTGTGTCTAGTCAAGTTGTGGTTCTTATACCACTTTCTTATTATATGGCTGGGTCCCCCCCCTGGGGCACAGTTTATATTGTGCTATTTACTGAAATTCTAATGCATTTGTATTGTGTACTTTGCTCTGTAATCTCATAAAGAGATTAGCACACCCTTTCTACAACTCAAGAGAGAGTTTAGTAGTCCCACTAGAGTATGTAGGTACACACACCACACCACACCACACTAGTATGTCTTTAAAGGCTGGAGCCAGTGGGTCCATATTAACTAAGTATGACCATGTCCCCTTTCCGGAATTGAGAGCCATGTGTACAGCTAGGAAATTGAAGACAAGGAGACACCCAGATACCCAACGCCTCATAGAGATATTGCTTTTGGATGATCTTAGAAAGAACCCAGGGTTTGATGAGACAGGCAGATTGGGTAGGGCAGCAGAAGAGGAAAGGCAAGGAGGTGAGAATCTCCAGGAGCTGGACCTTGATGTTGACCAGAAGGATCATAATGATTCTAACCTGGACAATCCAACTCTCCCAGTGGAGGAAGGGGTTAGCCCCCTGGGGCCTCTCTTCACCCCTACAGGAAGAGTTAGCAGTGTACCTAGAAGGTCTAAAACTCCCTCAGTGGAATCTAACTATTCTCCGGGGTTGTTCTGTGATGCAGCCAGACCATATACTCTTAAGTAAATTATAATCTCGCTGTAAATGCTAACTTTGGAATGGCTGGAAGGAAACATGTTGTGTTTGGTGTCAAACACTTTTGAATCATACCCCCCGCCAGTCCTGGCGGCAGGGGTATGAACCCACCCTTCTAGAGGGAGAGACATGTACACAATGGTACACCGGGGCCAAACACGGAAAATGCGCGTTGGCGTTTTTCTGTGAATGGGGAGCCGGTTGACACCTACCCTTAACCCCTTTGCCATGATGAGCCGTATCATTCGGTTTCAGAACCATCTTGTGGCGTTGATCCATTATGTGTGCTTGTAAGATTGTGACTAGTGAGTGATTGGGATTTGAAGTTGTGTGGTGAGTGGTGATAAATATGAAGGAATGAATGTGCAGTATGAGAGAGGAGTTTGGGAAGATACAGTTTGATTTATTCTGTCTCTGATGTTTTTATATGTATCATGTTAACAAGATTTTCCTTAGAAATATTTATCAAAAACTAAATACATTTTGTATTTTTGTGTCATATGGTGTGACTGATTTTCCTTGCAATTATATTGCTCTGCTGACAGCGGGTTTATCTAAGGACCCCCATATGGGGCCTTGTTTACATTTACTGGGACAGGTCGTTTTTTGTTGCTAGTGTTCCCTGGGTGAGGTAACACGAGTACTACGGTGCTCCAGTGGGTGTTGGCCCTAGACCCCCTTAAGTCTAAAGGGGTTTGCTGAAAAGTTCTCTCCTAAGTGTCCTTAATCTTTAAATTTCCAACCGCGACTTCCCCATAGAAGCTAACAACGTGCAGGGTTCTTAGTATTAGGGACTAGTTGTGCTCCGACATGTCTCTGATAACTGTCTTTTTTCTAGCTTTTCTGTTTGTGGTGCTACAGGAAAGGGATGACCCTCACAACCCCTCTAGGGATATTGTTCTCACAACATCTATACTTAAGCACAAATCCTGTGCACACACAGTTAGTTTACACATATAATAAGTCCATTAGTGCATTTTACCCGACAAAATAAAGTATAGTTGACGTCTTGTGGTTGATAATTCTTTTTTAATACTTGAGCTACACAGCGCCAGCCGACACGTGTTTCGTCAAAGTATATTACACTTCGACTCTTCAGGGCTTCCTTCTATTAAAGGTGAGTAGTGTATTTCCACTAGACCGGTGATATTTCCAACCCAGTTAGGGTATCCGTAGGTTACTCTGTTGTTCGTGTTGAAAATAAAATCTCTATCACTGTAGATCTGTTCTAACTTGAATTTAGTTTTTGGACCGTAGTGAAGGTTGGGGCAGACCAGGAACACTTATCACTGTTGTAATTACCGCTCAGTGTGCGACCGCTGTTCATTTAGTTCCAATTCTTAAATCCTTTGGCTCCCTGTCACACGGCCGTTACTGCTGCCGGTCTGCCCTGCTGTGAATCCGGCGTCTCTCCCAATGGTGGATGGCTTGCAGCCAATAGAAGCTCACGGCGATTCGCAGCTGTGTTCTCACACTGCACGTTTCCCCGTGGGTCCCCTGTGTCACTGCCTTGGGTGGTTCCTTGTGGTCCCAGCGATTCTACAGGCTCTAGGCCTTGTGTCTAGACAAGTCGTGGTTCTTATACCACTGTCTTAATATATGGTTTGGTCCCCCCCGGGGGCGCAGTGTATATTGTGCTATTTACTGAAGTTCTATTGCATTTTTATTGTGTACTTTGCTCTGTAATCTCATAAAGAGATTACTAGAGAGTGTTTCGAAATAAATCCATATATTTTATACATACCTGGTGTGGTTCTCTTTTCATTCAGATATTCAAGAAGTTATAATCTGGTAAACCAAGCTGCTTTACACTCCTTCAAAACTTGGCCTGAAGGCTGCTCTCCATAGCCACCACAAGGATAGCTTTCAATAAAGGTTGTCTTACACCTATCATAATTAAGGGTTGTTTGGACCGGTGCAAGGTGCCCACTAGAATAGTGGACAGCATATGCAAGGCCAACTTCTCACAGGTCCTGCAATACAGAAATAAGTATGACAATTCACTTTTCAAAGCACAGTTACTTTTGTTCCATACAAAAAAGCAGGTTGAAATAACATTTTTAGAGGAAACCCACAACATGGGTTCCTATGGAGAAAAAGAAGGTTATTGGTTTGCAGGTAAGTAAATGACTTACAAGGCTTGGCGTTTGGGGTTAGAAACAAGTTTCTCCAAGATTCAAAGAGGCATTCGAGTTGCACCACCAGTGGCACCAGGGGGGCCAGGTGCAGAGCACAGAGGCCCAATGTTAGCCAATGGACATAGGTGGCCTTTGGTCAGGGGCTGCTCACAAGCAAGCCACTGGGTGGTGGGAGCAACAAACTGCACTGCACTGGACAACAATCAGCGCAGGAGGTGCACCGCCAGTGACACGGAGGCGGCCTGGTGCAGGGTGCCAAGGAGACGTTAGGAGCCCTGCTGTATCCAATGAAGATCTCTGTTTCGGAGGAGATGCTGTAGGCTTGGTCAAGGAGGTTTCCTGAGGGCAACCACTGGCAAGAGAGGTAAGTTGGGCTGGTGAGGGATGACTGGACGCCGTCGGTTGGGCCACCCAAGGCAGTGAGGCGTCGGGTGTAGGGGTGTCTTTAGGCATCAGGTTTTCTTACCAGCTCGGGCTGTGTTCGGGGGGCCCTCATGTTGAGGCTGCAGGTGTCAGGCAGAATATTGAGGCAGGTTGGGGATCACCGGATCCCAGGTCAGGATCACTGAGGAGACCTCCTTGTGGTGTTAGGCAACTCAAACTCAGACTGTGACCATCAGGTGCATAGTGGCGCAGAACCAGGGATACGGCTGGATCCAGGGTCTGTGTTGAAATCTTTGGTTTAGCCAATCTGGTGCTCATGGGAGACAGAGTTTATTTGATGAAGGCAGGGCAGGTCCTCCAGGTTCTGGATGGCTGTTGGCTGCTGGACATGCTGGGGTTTTGCTGGTTGCAGGTGGAAGTCGGGACAAGTTGGGAGGGCCAGGGTCAAAGCAGTTGGTGTTTTCTTCTTCCTCGTTCAGCACAGCTCTTCTATCCTCCTTCTTTCTGCTACTCAAATCTGAGGAGGCAAGGCTCAGGGTTGCCCTTAAATAATACATTTAGGGGTGTTACAGGGGTGTGAAGGTCGGGACCAATAGGTCCCTTTTTTGGGGTGAGTACACCCCCTATTAAGCCACCCAGCAGAGGAAGGGGGGAACAAGCCTCTCTCTGATTGGCTGTGTCCTCTCATCTTCAAGTTGGAGGGTACTGAGATGTGTGCTTCACCTTGCCTCCCCCACCTAAGGTGGGGTTGGTAAAGGTGGGCACACCTCTCTTCCTGACTTAGTTTTTCAGATGATTCTCCTGCCCAAAGTGGAGGTCAGAATTGGTGGGAGCCAGGTGCAGGGGGCAGCAAAAGGCATAGTCAGCTAACAAAGGTGGCAGGCCTTTTAAGCTCCCCTTCATGGACCCAGCCCATCCTGGGGAAGGAGTCATGACACCTCTGCACAGAATGGGCTTCGTTTCTGGACCCAGAGAGGAGGTCCTCTACCCAGTGGTCCAGAATCATGTCTGTTGGTGGCAAATGGCGGGTAGCTATTCAAGAACCACAACAGGGCTGATTGTTTTTCAGGGGCATCTCTAAGGTGCCCTCTGAGTGCTTTTACATTAAATCCAACACTGGCATCAGTGTGGATTTAATGTGCTTAGAAGTTTGCTACCAAACTTCCCACTTCCCATGTTTTAGTACAACCTTTATGGAGCTCTGGAGTGCATAATGATCAACTCCCAAACCAAACACTCTTTATGGCCTTACTGCGCTTGTTTAATAATGGACTTGGAGCCGGGAGGAGCTTCGCGCGTAACCAAGATGGTCGCGTGAGCACACGGCTCCCGGACCCTCGCCACCTCCACCGACTATCCTGACTTCTATCCTGATTTGGACGACGGGTTGTTACTGGCGCAGCCCCGCTGATCAATTATCCGTTTACAGACTTTGATTTGGACTTTGGGGGCTGAAGATATGGCTCTCTGACTTTTTCAGGCCTGCTCCAAGGCACTGCCCCAGGCTCTGTCTCTCTGCCAGCCGGACTGCAATTGAACAACAACGGACCACTCGAGTCATCTTGGCTTGGTCGTCTACTTTCGGTTTCGTTTCTCACCCAGGGGCCTCATTGACTCTGCCTGAGTGGCCTGTTCCGACTGCCTCCCACCTTATTACTTCTCGGAACTGTGCCTCTGGTTCATTTGGCTCACTGCCTGGTGAGAGGCCTGTCTTTCCTCCTTCTCATTGCTGCGGGCGACTTGGCTGTAGCCATTTTTACCCGGTACCAGGCTTCCCCCCGGGGCTCCAGATTTAAAATGGCCACCAAGCCTGAGGGTGAGAAACGCAAGACCAAGCCGGGTGTCCGGGGGAATTCCGTGCAATCGAATATCATGGATAGGTACACCCTCACTAAGGGCTCTCCTGGAGGACCGACTAAATCCCCAACTATTGCTGCAGACGATTCCTCGATTGGTGAGGAACTGTCGCTACGGGACGTCATGGGCGCCATCTCTGCGATGAAGGCCACAGTGGGACAACAATATGAGGCCCTGTCCCACAAACTGGACACTGTCGCTATTGATGTTAACTTGATCAGGGCTGACCTTGCAAAGACCAATGAAAGGGTTAAGTCCCTTGATCTTAAGACATCTAGCCTCACGACCAACGTCTCCGATCTACAGGCTGAGGTTGGTAACCTACGGAATGCCCAGGCCTACTTTTCTCGACGCCTGGAGGATTTCGAGAGCAGGGCCCGGCGGAATAACGTCTGCCTTATTGGTGTCCCGGAAACGTTGGGGGCCTCTCCGGTGGACTTACTGGTGGAGGACGTTGTATTGAACCATCTAGCACCCAAGGGCCTTAGTAAGTTCTTTGCTGTGGAACGTGCACATAGGATCCCTGGAGGCACGCCTAAGCCGGGTGCCGCTCCACGTTCCATCATCGCTCGGATTTTTAATTTTCGGGACAGGGACGCGATCCTGCAAGCGTCCCGCCAGTCGGGCAGACTGCTTTTGAGAACACTACAGTCAGTTTCTATCCAGACTTTACCCAGCAGGTCCAGAAACAGCGACTTGGTTTCCAAGGAGTGAAGAAGAGGCTGAGAGACAGAGATATGAAATATGCTATGCTTTTCCCTGCCCGTCTACGTGTGGTGTATAATGAGCGGACATTTTTCTTCGACCATCCTGAGGCCGCAAGTGACTGGCTGGACTCCCTGCCTACGGGGCAGGAACACTCTGGGAACTTTGGACATTCCGGTGGTGCAGAAGGCGGCCCGGTGGAACAGGAATAGAGATCGAGATCGGCCCCCTTTCCATGTACTTGACTTTCAGCTGTGGTTTGATGCCATGATATTACTGCTTGCAAACGTTTCTTCCTTTTGATAATTAGGGGGGTGGGCGGGGGTGGGTAACCCTTCCTCCTTTGGGGTTCTTTTCGTAGATTAGTTGGGTACTTGCGCGACAGGCACACTGCAAGTTGGGGTGGCTTTTTAGTCTCATGCAGGGGTGCGGGGAGGGGGGTGAGGTGTATGGGGTTTGTTTGGGGAACGGGGGGTTGAAGTTTAGGTTTCATGTTTATTCACAAGGCACAGTAATGTCGAGCTTTTCTTGTACAGCGTTGCGCTGGGTGTGGGCTGTGGGCGGGGCTGCATACTGGGATGGGGGTAGGGGACTTTGATTGTTGTGTTGGAATGTCAACGGGTTGGGCGATAGGATTAAACGGGGAGTGGTGCTGCAACTGTTGAGACGTCTATCCCTGATGTTGTTTTGCTCCAGGAGACGCACTTGCTTGGTAATACGTGCCATGCGCTGAATAGGCGTGGCTATCGTCTCCTGGCGCACTCGGGTTTCACTTCTGGATCCAGGGGGGCGGGCATTCTGGTCCGGAACTCCCTCCCACTTGTTATTGATGAGACCATCCTTGACGATAAGGGACGATATGCCGCCATTGTTGGGCGTTGGGAGGGGAAGGTGATAACCCTGCTCTCTGTCTACATGCCGCCTGGCCTCCAGACTACTACCTATGCTGACCTGGGAAGGGTTATCCTGGGAGTCCCAGAGGGTTTGTTGGTGGTGGGCGGGGATTTTAATTCCGTAGTTTCGGGGATGTGTGATCGCTATCCTCCCCGGGAACTCCCGAGGGCCCAATCATGGTTAAGCGACTTCCTCGAGACTCTGGGGCTCACCGATTGTTGGCGATTGCTTCACCCGGGGACTTCGCAGTACACCTTTCACTCTGGGGCACACGGTAGTCTCTCGAGACTCGATTATGTTCTGATGCCCTCTGCCCAGGCCTCCGCAATACGGGAGGTAAAACATCTTGCTAGAGGAATATCAGACCACTCCCCGATCTGGTTGGTGGTAGATGCGCAGTTGAGGACGGAGGGCCGTCTGGCCCCGATTAACCCCTGGTACCTCCGTGATCCCAAGGTTAGAGTAGAATTGATCAAGACGCTCGACCATTATATTGCGTTGAATGTTGGGTCTGTATCCTCCTTGGTCTCATTGTGGGAGGCGTATAAAGCTGTTATCTGGGGCCAGGCCCTCTCCCTGATTGGTAACGTTAAGAGGAATAGTCGAGAGGACGTCGTCCGTATTGAGGGTGAAATTACTGCTCTGGAGGGAGAAATGGAGTCCAAGGTCACCCCAGACGGATTACACCTATTGGGTCTTAAGCAATTTGAATATAGGGCGTTGGTCACGGATGCTGCGAAAGTGATGAGCAGGGAACAGCGGGGACGCCTGTATGATGTTGGTGATAAAGCGGGGAAGCTGCTTGCCTGGCTGGATAGGAGGGAGAGTGCGAGTCGAGTGGTTCCTGTTATTGTGGATGTGAATGGTGTGAGTCACACTGAGCCGGTTGCAATAGTTGAATGTTTTGCTGATTATTTCCAGGAAGTGTATCCCCCTGTGTCCGATAGACCTGAACAGGATTCCCGCCTGCTTTTGCGCGACATTGCGCTGCCCTGTCTGTCTGATCCCGAAAGGGAACTTCTTGATGCGCCGCCTACGGTGGAGGAGGTTGCGATTGCTATCCGCTCTGTTCGTTCCGGGAAAGCCGCAGGCCCCAACTGGCTTCCTATTGAGCTCTACAAACTCCGCCCAGATACGATAGCCCCACATTTATGCTCGATGTTTCTAGAATCACTGGAGGCGAGTTCCCTCCCTCCTGACCAGAGACTGGCATCTATAGTGGTGATTCCCAAGGAGGGTAAGCCTTGTGATCGCTGCTCCTCCTTCCGACCTATATCTTTGATCAACGCTGAACCGAAGATCCTGGCTAAATTGCTTGCTAATAGATTGGTCACTGTTATAAGCGACCTGGTTCATCCAGACCAATCCGGATTTATACCGCGTTGCAACACTGCGCTTAACCTCAGACGATTGCATGGCGTCCTCGCGCGAGCGGGAACGTTGCGTGAGCCGGCCATTTTGGCGTCTTTAGATGCCACTATGGCGTTTGACACGCTAGAATGGACATACTTATGGGCAGTCCTTGCGTAATTTGGTTTCGGTTCGGCCTTCATTGACTGGGTAAAACTGCTTTACACTGACCCCTTGGCTCAAGTGGTTGTGAACGGTCGAGTCTCTGCTTCCTTTGCGCTTGGTAGGGGCACGCGCCAGGGCTGTCCTTTGTCTCCTCTTTTATTTGCCTTTGCCTTGGAGCCACTGGCGGCCTGGTTGAGGTGGGAGCCATCCTTGAAGGGCATTAGATGGACTCCAGAATTTGAAGACCGCATATCCCTATATGCGGATGATATTCTGCTATATCTTACTTCCCCGCGAAAATCACTGATAGTCCTCTTTGACGTTCTGACTTCGTTCCGCAAGAACTCTGGTCTTGTCATTAACTGGTCGAAGTCTTGTGTCTATGTCCTTTCGGGAGACGCTCCTATTTTGCCCCGCGGCTGTCCCATTACAGTAGTGCGGGAGGGATTTAAATATTTGGGGATCTTTATTACCCTGGACCCAGGACTTCGATATGAACGCAATTTGCTACCTCCTCTCCAGCGCCTCCGTGCCGATGTCCTTGCTTGGGGTAGACTCCCTCTCTCTCCCCTAGGTAGGGCGGCGTTGTTCAAGATGATGTCGCTACCCCGTTTCCTCTACGCGTTGTAGAATACACTAGACGCCGTGCCTGCTAGTTATTTCCAAGAGATTGAAAGTTTACAGAGACAATTGGTATGGGGAGGCTGCTCTCGTATTGCTATTGCGAAATTGACGCTGCCATGGTACGATGGAGGTGTCGCACTCCCTGACATTCGCCGATACTACTGGGCGTCTCAGTTAGGGGCTATTAATCACTGTACCTATGCTCCTTCGCTGAATCCGGCCTTTGAGATGGATAAGTGGCTACTGCCTGGCGGAGATTACAATAGGGCTCTCTATTCTAGGTCTGCCGATGGGATCCTCACGGGCCCGACTAGGACGGCAGTCCAGGTCTGGCATCGTGCTACGGTGGCTCTGGGTTGGGCTGATAGGTTGACTCGTGCGACTCCGTTGTACGCATCGGATAAACTCGGGTCCCTTTGGCGGTCGAAGGGTTTTGACAGGTGGGATGTGATCGGTATTAGCAAGGTAAGTGACGTGTGGACCAAGGGGAGAGTCAAGACGTTTGATGAGTTGAGAACTGAATATGATTTGAAGGATAGGGAATTTTTTCGGTACTTGCAAATTCATCACGCGATAACCTCGGTCTTTCCCTCGGGTACCGAAGTACCGGAGGCGCCCCCGCTCGAAGATAGGATACTGGATGGGTACGTTCCTGATTGCACGATCTCGCTTATATATAAAAAAATTATCAATTCCAGGGCTGATCTCTTATGTCACCTTCGAGAGGTGTGGACCGCCGATGGGCTGGAACTTGATGATGAAGACTGGCAGGCTACGATCTCCTCCCCTAAGGAAGTGGCGATCCCGGCGCGTCTCCGGTTCGTCCAGCTTAAGATTCTGCACAGGGTGTATGTGACCGGTCCTCGTCTAGTACGCATGGGCTTTTCTGATGATGGACTGTGCAGGCGTGGCTGTGGTCTCGTGGGAATGTTTCTCCATATCATTTGGGAGTGTCCTGTAGTGATGCGATATTGGGCTCGTGTGCATGAAGTTATGAGTGAGGTTACGGGTGTGCGGTCGATGCCTGAGGCGAGGCGATGTTTGCTGAATGTTTGGGAACCGAACGATTATAGTGTGGCGCAAATTCGTTGGGTGACCTTAGGAAATATGATTGCCAAGAGAGACATTGCCCAGCTATGGGGAGCCCAGAGATCGCCGACAGTTCAGCTCTGGAAACAGAACTTGGACTGGTGTATGTTCAGGGAAAAAACGGTGTATATCTCGCGGGGCACGCCCCGGAAATGGGGGAAGATATGGACTCAATGGAATGTGTATCGTGGTGAGATATATACTCCCCCCCTTCCAGAACTTGATATTGACCCGCCATCTCCCCAACCCGGTGTTTCCTCCGCACAGACTTAGACATATTTGATTGCTTCTGGTCCCTCTGCCCCCCGCACTTAAGTAATGTCTCTACCTTCACTTTGACATGTACTTTCCCCCCCCCACACGCTGTAACTCTGTGCTGATAGTACTGCCTTGTGTTTGTTTTTTTGTTTCTGTTTCTGTTTTTTGTAACTTTACATTCAATAAAAAGTAAAAAAAAAAAAATAATGGACTTGGAAACTGTAGGGTGCATTCCTCATGTGGTCGAGTGCACCCTGCTAGAAGGGTGAATTAACTAGGCCATAGGCAGTGGGTTGCAGGCATGGCACAGTTGCCTTTTCACTTTTCTCTGCACCAAAACCCTGCAGCCTGTAATGGCAGTGTGTGGGAGTTAAGGTGCAGGGTCTCTAAGGACACAATGGGTAAAATAGGTAATACAGCCCTAAGAGGCATTCCCTGGACACAGTTCCCTTGGTACCCATGGTACCTTTTACAAGGATCTTGCCTGGGGCCAGAGATGTGCCAATTATGGGTACAAAGTTAAAGTTTTGGGAAAGAACACAAGGTCTGGAAGCCTGATTGGCAGGGACAGAGGGCACATCAAGTCAAAGTGCATCAAATGTCAGGCAAAAAGTGGGGGTAATCATGCAAAAAGGGGCACTTTTCTACATGGAGGTGTTGCTTGTGCAGGCTTAGCCATAGAGATTAGGATGTCCCCTTCGAACAGCCTTTTCTTGATTGTCCCACTGCCATTAAAAGGCAGACAGAGACAGACTTTGAGGGACCAAGAAGGCCCCCTGCAGGCTACTGCTAAGAAGCAACCAAACATTCATGCTTGGTGTGCCAGGTACGGTGCATTGATGTAGGAAAAGTGCCTGTTTGTACTGCGGCTTGTGCTGTGGACCTTTACCAGCAGAAGAAGCAATACAAAAAAGGCACATTCTGACTGCTGTGCTGGCCTATACTAATGGTCCTGGTGGGACCACTCACTCATTGTCGTACGGGCACCTACCCATGGCGATGACGGTCGGATGACAATGAGGGCCCAAATTTGGCAGAAAGGTAGATCCTGGTCCAGAAAGTGCCCTTTTTGTTATTTGGTGTAAATCTGTTTAGTAGTTTCAGAGATATTAACTGCAAATCATATTTGTGTATCTAGGGGCACAGATCCTCCCTGGATCCCAAGAGGATCTGCGAAGTAGATTTGAGGATCCATGTGCCAAATGCAATGCTAGGGCTGGCTGGCCGCAACCTGGCAGGGAACTTGCAGGTGACATTTAATGTATCGGGAACCAGTCCCCAGGGCTGAAAATGTGTGTTCAAAGTGAATTAAGGGATAAAGGTATCGGGGTCCCAGAGGGACCCATAAAGGCTAAAATTGCCTTCGAAAAATGTTTTTCTCAACTCACAGTGGCTAGCGCGACCCATGTGCTTCCCCTCTGGAACCGCAAATCCTGCTGCAGCTCATCGGAGTATCACCACCTTTCTCAACCACTCTGCAAGTGCACCTTCTGGTGCACTACTCAATGGGCGATGAACTTCCCTTGTATGCTGAGGGTTGTTGGGGGCCAATAACCCATCCTGTTAGTAGCAGTAAGTCCCACAAAGGGGAATTGCTGAAAGCTTGTCAGAGGCCCCCCCATGTCTTCACCACTCTGCAAACACACCTCCTAGTTCCCTACTGAATGGGTGATGACGTTTCCTTGGCTGCTGAGGGGTGTTGGGGAGCAAGAACCGCTCCTGTTACCATCAGTAAATCCAGTATTGCTGAGAGCTCGTCAGAGGACCTGCCTCTTTCTCCGCCCACTGTACAGACTCATACAGTCACTCACACACCCTTTCACAGACCCATACAGCCACATACAAATTCACTCACAGACCCATACAGCCACTCCCACACCCACTTACAAACCCAGACAGCCACTCACAAACCCACTCACACATCCACACAGCTACTCTTGCAACCACTCACACACCTACATAACCACTCACACATCCGGTAATAGACCCATACAGCCACTCACACACCCACTCACCAGCCTTTACAGTCACTCACACACTCACACTGAGAAGGTGCAGATTACTAGTTAGGAAATAATATTTCAAAAAGCTTTGAAATTCACTAAAAACAGAAGGTGCAGGGACGTTATAGTTAGGCATATAATTTAAAAAACCTGACAAAATTCACTGAACAAAACAAAGGTTATAGGGACATTATAGTTAGGAAATAGAATTTAAAAAAACTTGCAAATTCACTGAAGAAAACAAAGGTTAAACTCATACAAAACCATTGAAATTCAGGAGTTATAGTTACATGGGCTTACTATAACTTACACCCTCACAATGCACTACTTATGACCTCACATATTAAATCACTGATGACATGGTCAGTGACATCCCTGATGACATCTTAAATGACATCACTGATGACATCATCCACAGAACCACTCACACAACCACACAATCACTCATACATCCTCTCACAGATCCATACAACCACTCACACACCCAGTCATACACGCATATAACCACTGACGCAGCCACTCACCCATATAGCTAGTATCAGAGCTACTCACTCACTCATACAGCCACTCACACAGATATTTACTGTGCAATACAGCCACTTGCTCACCCATACAGTCACTTACTCACCCATATACCCACTTGCATATCCAGTCACCCATTGAGCTATTCATACAGCCACACAGCCACACACCCACTCACCTACCAATAGGGCAACTCACACAGTCACCAAATACAGCTTCTCACACACCCACTCACTCACCCATATACCCACTTACATACTCGGTCACTCACCCATGGAGCCACTGGCACGCAGTCACAGATACAGCCACTCACATAGCCACTAATTCATCCATACAGCCACACACTCGCCTATACAGTTGCTGACACATCCACTCACTCACCCATACAACCACTCACACAGTCACTTAACCACTCATCCACCCACACAGCCACTCATCAACCCACACAGCCACTCACACAGTCACTTACCCACCCATACAATCACTTGCATGCCCACTCACTCACCAATAAAGCTACTCACAGAGCCACTTGGTATCCCATATAGATGTCCATCACACACAGATTCAGACAGTCTCACAGCCAATCAGAGGACATATATTAGAAATTGAGTCACCCTTACACGTACTGGATGATCTCATAGGGATGCCATTTGAGATGTCATCAGTGATGTCATGAGTGATGTCAATGACCATGCCATGAGTGGTATAATATGAGAGGTCATAAGCAGTGAATTGCGTAGGCATAGGTTATAGTTAGCTCAGATAACTATAACTGCTGAATTTCTTATTTTTGTGCGAGCAAAATTTAAGCCGAACTATGACATCCCTGTAACCTTCGTTTTTCTCAGTATATATATATATATATATATATATATATATTCAAACAAAGAGTTTAGCCCTCAGTGGAAGAAGCCACAAGAATGGTAAAATTTGGATCCATTACTTTAAGGAGCAGCTGCAACAGGAGACGCAGAGAGAACAGTCACCATCTGTTCGTGTACAGCCAGACCGGTTTCGGGAGTCTATCCCTTCTTCAATGGCTCCTGCTTGGCAATGATGATGCAGTATGCAATCGTGATATTAAAGCCTGCCTTCAAGGGCGTGGTCAGATGAAATGGCCTTCTGGGTCCTGTAGTGCATACACCATGTACCTCGTGTGAGTTCATCATTGTGGCAGTTAATAAAATTACGATTAAAACCCATGTGGGCTGGTGAGCCTGTGGCTCTGGGTGTCCTCTTGTCTGTGGTCAGCTGCTTCTGGACACCACTCCCCCGTGTAATGATCGCACCGTTGGGCGCAATCACGGGTCCGCAGCAAGCGGCGGGCTTTGCTTCCGCGACTGGGCTCAGCCGCAAAATATTCAAACAAAGAGTTTAGCCCTCAGTGGAAGAAGCCACAAGAATGGTAAAATTTGGATCCATTACTTTAAGGAGCAGCTGCAACAGGAGACGCAGAGAGAACAGTCACCATCTGTTCGTGTACAGCCAGACTGGTTTCGGGAGTCTATCCCTTCTTCAATGGCTCCTGCTTGGCAATGATGATGCAGTATGCACTCGTGATATTAAAGCCTGCCTTCAAGGGCGTGGTCAGATGAAATTGCCTTCTGGGTCCTGTAGTGCATACACCATGTACCTCGTGTGAGTTCATCATTGTGGCAGTTAATAAAATTACGATTAAAACCCATGTGGGCTGGTGAGCCTGTGGCTCTGGGTGTCCTCTTGTCTGTGGTCAGCTGCTTCTGGACACCACTCCCCCGTGTAATGATCGCACCGTTGGGCGCAATCACGGGTCCGCAGCAAGCGGCGGGCTTTGCTTCCGCGACTGGGCTCAGCCGCAAAATATTCAAACAAAGAGTTTAGCCCTCAGTGGAAGAAGCCACAAGAATGGTAAAATTTGGATCCATTACTTTAAGGAGCAGCTGCAACAGGAGACGCAGAGAGAACAGTCACCATCTGTTCGTGTACAGCCAGACCGGTTTCGGGAGTCTATCCCTTCTTCAATGGCTCCTGCTTGGCAATGATGATGCAGTATGCACTCGTGATATTAAAGCCTGCCTTCAAGGGCGTGGTCAGATGAAATGGCCTTCTGGGTCCTGTAGTGCATACACCATGTACCTCGTGTGAGTTCATCATTGTGGCAGTTAATAAAATTACGATTAAAACCCATGTGGGCTGGTGAGCCTGTGGCTCTGGGTGTCCTCTTGTCTGTGGTCAGCTGCTTCTGGACACCACTCCCCCGTGTAATGATCGCACCGTTGGGCGCAATCACGGGTCCGCAGCAAGCGGCGGGCTTTGCTTCCGCGACTGGGCTCAGCCGCAAAATATTCAAACAAAGAGTTTAGCCCTCAGTGGAAGAAGCCACAAGAATGGTAAAATTTGGATCCATTACTTTAAGGAGCAGCTGCAACAGGAGACGCAGAGAGAACAGTCACCATCTGTTCGTGTACAGCCAGACCGGTTTCGGGAGTCTATCCCTTCTTCAATGGCTCCTGCTTGGCAATGATGATGCAGTATGCACTCGTGATATTAAAGCCTGCCTTCAAGGGCGTGGTCAGATGAAATGGCCTTCTGGGTCCTGTAGTGCATACACCATGTACCTCGTGTGAGTTCATCATTGTGGCAGTTAATAAAATTACGATTAAAACCCATGTGGGCTGGTGAGCCTGTGGCTCTGGGTGTCCTCTTGTCTGTGGTCAGCTGCTTCTGGACACCACTCCCCCATGTAATGATCGCACCGTTGGGCGCAATCACGGGTCCGCAGCAAGCGGCGGGCTTTGCTTCCGCGACTGGGCTCAGCCGCAAAATATTCAAACAAAGAGTTTAGCCCTCAGTGGAAGAAGCCACAAGAATGGTAAAATTTGGATCCATTACTTTAAGGAGCAGCTGCAACAGGAGACGCAGAGAGAACAGTCACCATCTGTTCGTGTACAGCCAGACCGGTTTCCGGAGTCTATCCCTTCTTCAATGGCTCCTGCTTGGCAATGATGATGCAGTATGCACTCGTGATATTAAAGCCTGCCTTCAAGGGCGTGGTCAGATGAAATGGCCTTCTGGGTCCTGTAGTGCATACACCATGTACCTCGTGTGAGTTCATCATTGTGGCAGTTAATAAAATTACGATTAAAACCCATGTGGGCTGGTGAGCCTGTGGCTCTGGGTGTCCTCTTGTCTGTGGTCAGCTGCTTCTGGACACCACTCCCCCGTGTAATGATCGCACCGTTGGGCGCAATCACGGGTCCGCAGCAAGCGGCGGGCTTTGCTTCCGCGACTGGGCTCAGCCGCAAAATATTCAAACAAAGAGTTTTGCCCTCAGTGGAAGAAGCCACAAGAATGGTAAAATTTGGATCCATTACTTTAAGGAGCAGCTGCAACAGGAGACGCAGAGAGAACAGTCACCATCTGTTCGTGTACAGCCAGACCGGTTTCGGGAGTCTATCCCTTCTTCAATGGCTCCTGCTTGGCAATGATGATGCAGTATGCACTCGTGATATTAAAGCCTGCCTTCAAGGGCGTGGTCAGATGAAATGGCCTTCTGGGTCCTGTAGTGCATACACCATGTACCTCGTGTGAGTTCATCATTGTGGCAGTTAATAAAATTACGATTAAAACCCATGTGGGCTGGTGAGCCTGTGGCTCTGGGTGTCCTCTTGTCTGTGGTCAGCTGCTTCTGGACACCACTCCCCCGTGTAATGATCGCACCGTTGGGCGCAATCACGGGTCCGCAGCAAGCGGCGGGCTTTGCTTCCGCGACTGGGCTCAGCCGCAAAATATTCAAACAAAGAGTTTAGCCCTCAGTGGAAGAAGCCACAAGAATGGTAAAATTTGGATCCATTACTTTAAGGAGCAGCTGCAACAGGAGACGCAGAGAGAACAGTCACCATCTGTTCGTGTACAGCCAGACCGGTTTCCGGAGTCTATCCCTTCTTCAATGGCTCCTGCTTGGCAATGATGATGCAGTATGCACTCGTGATATTAAAGCCTGCCTTCAAGGGCGTGGTCAGATGAAATGGCCTTCTGGGTCCTGTAGTGCATACACCATGTACCTCGTGTGAGTTCATCATTGTGGCAGTTAATAAAATTACGATTAAAACCCATGTGGGCTGGTGAGCCTGTGGCTCTGGGTGTCCTCTTGTCTGTGGTCAGCTGCTTCTGGACACCACTCCCCCGTGTAATGATCGCACCGTTGGGCGCAATCACGGGTGCATACTGCATCATCATTGCCAAGCAGTAGCCATTGAAGAAGGGATAGACTCCCGAAACCGGTCTGGCTGTACACGAACAGATGGTGACTGTTCTCTCTGCGTCTCCTGTTGCAGCTGCTCCTTAAATAAATGGATCCAAATTTTACCATTCTTGTGGCTTCTTCCACTGAGGGCTAAACTCTTTGTTTGAATATATATATATATATATATATATATATATATATATATATATATATATATATATATATATAGATATATATAGATATATATACTTACTTATTTTATAATATTATAATACAATATTAAGCAGCACGAAAGACTCTTACTGTATTTTACCTTTGTTCTGACTTGTCTGCCAGTGTCCTTGTTAAGTCTGCTATTAGGCGTTAAAGGGAGGTTGAACAGGTGTCATTGGGGCAAGCTTATTCCTGAGGAGCCAATACCAATATAAAAATAACAAGCCATGAAGCGGCACAAAAACTATTTCTCTGCGTTTTACCTTTATTCCTGACTTCACAGCAAGCGCCGCTGCTCCCTCGTTAAGTTCAATGTTAGGCAGTTAAGTGAGCTTGACCAAGTGTTCCTTGGGGCAAGTTCATTCCTGACTGGCCAACAGTAATATAAAAATAATGTGCCTTGCAGCAGATTGAAAGACTGTCTCTCAAAGCGTTACCTTTGTCCTGACTTGACTGAAAGCACCTCAGGTTCCTTGTTAAGTCTGCTCTTAGGCAGTGGTGTGAGGCTCGGCAAGTGTTCCTTGGGGCAGGCTTGTGCCTGATTGATCAACAGCATTATAAATTGAACAAACATGGAAGAGCCACGATGGCATATGAGATTTGGGCTTGAAGTGTTTGCAGTGAGTTTTCCGCTGTACTGTATGGCTTTATGGCTTGAAGGCCAGGATGCAGTTGGAAGGTCAAGCTGCCCATTTGCTCTAAAACCAAATGTAAGTTTCCATATTGCTTGGACCTTTTTGTGGCCCTTCCATAAATTCAGTAATCACTTAAGTTATGAATCCAAGCAGGTGGAGTCTACTGGCAACGCATCAACAGAGTCTCAAAAGCTGTTGCACAACAAGGCGATTAGCAAGATCCTGACTACAAATAAGACTGTACAAACATTTCCCACAGTACATTAGAAGAATGTTTTGTCATTTCATAACCGCTAGGGCAAACAAGGATGAATTTCACTTTATTTCATTTATTGACGATCAAAGAGATAAAAAAAAATTGAAAAATAACTAGTGAGAGAAAGGTACATTTATTTACTCTCCTGGCCGATATGACTCCCTCACTGGGGAAAGAACCTGTACTCTTGAGACTCCGGAGTCTCTGGTGAACGGGTTCTTTCCCCAATGAGAGAGTAGCCTTTAGAATGGTCTGACTGCAGGCACCCCTTCTTCCTTGATTAGGACTCATGAGGCCTGAATATGGTCTTTAACATTGACTTATCAAACTGAGAACAGACTAATTTGGTGCTGTATATATTTTTTCCTTAATTCATAAGTATTGTGCATCCTGAATTTTGCTATTAGTTAGAAATAAATTGACTAAAGAAGTAGGCACAATCACCTACGGTCCTGAAGAAAAGCCTTGGGGTAGGGCTTGAAAACTAGTTAACCAGGGAAACAGTGAGTCATATAGCGTAGTGGTTTCCCAACATCCCAATTTTGTTAATCATATGCGCCAGGGGAGCAAAACAAATGTACCTTTCTACCACTAGTTAGATAGTTATAAACCTGTTTTATGTACTATATACTCACTCCATTACCATCTTAACAAGCATAGGTGTATAGGAACATCACTAATCAGTGCACCCATGTAGTCACTAGTCGTAGCACACCCCTTTCCATAGCAGGTCAGTGATAAACCGTATGATGAAGCATGCCACCAAAGGGTAACCCTGGTGGGTGAGGGTTACTTAAATGAAAACCTTTTTCCTTCCAAAACAAGGTCGTTACTTTTCTCCCATTGGAGGGAGTCTTTTTGGGTTATTTAACAAATCAACTACATTTCTGTGATTTCCATAGAATCCCACCCGCACAGTTTTCGGTTATTGTACTCCAATATAATATAACTACTGACATACACCTAAAACCTGCCAGGACTATTGGCTTTGTTCTTAGTTGTTTCAGATACATGAGTAATAATAGTTTTGCTGTCAATAATATTGACATTTTAAAAGCAAAACTGATTGAATATTTTGGAGGCCTTTGGAAAGAGTTGCAGTCTTCAGTGTCTCACTCACTTTCATTATGTTCACTCTGTTAAGACACGTATGCCCTTTTTGTTTCCACATCGTCTCCATCTGCATATCTTACACCTCATCTCTTTCCTCTTCAGCACTCTCTTTTCACTCTCTCTTGAATGAACTTCCTTGAATCTCCTTCTCTCCAGCAACCCCTAAGCAGACAATGCACCCACTCATCTGTAGGCACTGCAATTTTACTTTCGTCTTATCAATATTTTTACTACTGGTCACCTCCTCCATACACATTTGTACAAAATCATAAGAGCAACTTGGAATATATGACCATTGCTCTGTGCGCTCTGAAGAGAGGCCAAGGATTGGATGAGCATGTATTCTGGACATCATGTTGACCCACTTTCCAGAGAGCATGAACCATGGAGACATTTACCCTACACCTTTCAGCCTGAAACACACCTTGCTTCCGTGAGCATGATGTGTGTCATGATGCTGAAACACATAGGGTTATCTTCTCCATGGTTCATGCTGTCTGGAAAGTATATATCAATTTGAATTAAACTGCAACTTTTTTGCACCTGTCACAAGTGCACGCCATTTTTCTTTAACTCGGGTGAGCAAAGACATATATAGGTCATTCTCTGTGTATGCACCCCTGCACTTTGCTGTTGCTGGCTTTGTAAACATGAGGCTTGCTTTGATAACCAAATCAAGCCTTTCGTTGCCAGGACCTGTTTGTGCCGTCCTTCTGAATCGCCCTGAGATTGTGTGGAAGTCTTGAGTATAGGGTAGTTACGGGAAGCCTCCTGTGTATCTATCTATCTATCTATCTATCTATCTATCTATCTATCTATCTATCTATCTATCTATCTATCTATCTATCTATCTATCTATCTATCTATCTATCTATCTATCTATCTATCTATCTATCTATCTATCTATCTATCTATCTATCTATCTATCTATCTATATAGAGAGAGAGATAGATAGATAGATATATAGCTAGCTCGATAGATAGATAGATAGATAGATAGATAGATAGATAGATAGATAGATAGATAGATAGATAGATAGATAGATAGATAGATAGATAGATAGATAGATAGATAGATAGATAGATAGATAGATAGATAGATAGATAGATAGATAGATAGATAGATAGATGGATGGATGGATGGGTGGATGGATGGATGGATAGATATACATATATACATGTACACATATACATATATTACCTACTGGCGGTCACCAGTAGGTAGTAATAGTTAGGACCTAATATGCATACGAAATCCGCAACATTCTATTGCCCATAACTTTGGCGCCGATTGATGAATCTTCCTGAAATTTCCCAAACCTTTGGCCAGCTCAGTTCCGCTTCCTCCCTTAAAGTTTGGGGGTGATTCGGCAAGCGCGGGTCAAGACAAAAGGGGTTCCAAAACGTGCTTTCCCCATGCAATTTCCCATAGGACCTTTAGCCACGGCTACAGCCTGAACGGCTATTACACCAAATTTGGCAAAGAGGTAGTCCTTGGTTCAGACTCGTGCCTTTTGCTTATTTGGTGTAAATCTGTTCAGTAGTTTATGAGAAAATTATATTTAAAAGTAAATATATTTCGATGGGCGCGGTGGATCCGCGGATTGTGCGAGGATTGGCATCGTAGCATAACCACACTGTCCCGATCACGCTCTCAATACTAATTGGCTGTCAAGCGGTTGATTTGATTTGATTTGAATAAAATTTATAACCCGCAGACAATAACCCGAAGGCATCAAGGCGCCTAACAATACATATCTTAAATATATAAAACCTGACACCATTACAAGTATGCCTGCACAAAAAGATGTGTCTTCAGAGCACTTCTAAATGCCTGAAGGGTGGGTAGGGATCTTAGTTCCAGTGGGAGGGCATTCCACCACTTGGGCGCCAAGGAGGAAAAAGCCCTGCCACCCCATTTTGCTCTTCTAGAGCGAGGGACGGACAGAAGAGATTTACTAGAGGAACGTAAGTCCCTGGAGGGAATGTAGCGGGGCAGGATAGATCCTATACCAGTGGAACTATTTTTTACAAGAGCCCTGTAGGTCATACATAGGGTCTTGAAACGAATACGATCCTCAACAGGGAGCCAGTGTAACAGCTTTCTGGCCGCTGTAGCTGAGGCACAATTGGGGAGATCCAGCACAAACCTGGCGGCAGCGTTCTGGACTACCTGCAAGCGCTGCAGTAGACTTTTACTCAGTCCAGTATACAGCGCATTGCAGTAGTCCAGACGAGAACCGATGAGGGCAACTGCAAGCTGTTTTCTTGCCTGCAGTGATAGATAATGCCTTATCCTCTTCAGGATATGGATAATGCCCCAGCAGGTAGAGATGGTTCTGCTAACCTGTTTACCTAGGTTGAGGGCAGGATCAATCATGACCCCAAGATTTTTCGCGGAGGAGGTAGGGTTGGGGCAGGCGCCTAATGAGTCTGGCCACCAAGAAGATCTCCGTCTTCTCTCCATTCAGTTTCAATGAATTGTGAATCATCCATTGTCCAACTGCCTCCATGCAGGATCTAAAATTGGAGGCAGTCGGAGCACCTGACTGGGAGAGAGAGACGAGGATCTGGGTGTCATCCGCATAGGATACTATCTCCATCCCATAAGATCTAATAAGCCTGGCAAGTGGGGTCACGTAGATGTTAAATAGGGTCGGACTAAGAGCCGACCCCTGGGGGACCCCACATTGCACAGGCAGGGATGGAGATAGATATTCCCCCAACTTCACTCTTTGCACTCGGTGACTGAGGAAAGAAGTGAGTAGATCTAAGGCTGGGCCCTGAACCTCAACCTCCCTCAGCCGAGCTGTTAGCACTGAGGGGGAGAGGGTATCGAAAGCCGCCGTAAGATCCAGAAGGATCAGGAGGGTGGTCTGGCCCCCATCAACATACGTGCGGATATTATCCAACACTATGGTGAGGGCCGACTCGGTGCTGTGTTCCCTCCTGAAACCATGTTGTGATGAATCAAGACAACCCGAGCTCTCTACAAATGCGGCAAGATGTTTATTGAGATGTGCTTCCAGCATCTTTGCTGGAGCTGGAAGCAAAGATATTGGTCGAAAATTATTTAGAGTCGCAGGATCCAGAGTGGTCTTTTTGAGTAGAGGTTTTACCACCGCATTTTTCCATTGGGTGGGAAAATGGCCATCCCTCATGGCTCTATTCATTATATCGACCAGAGGAGGCAGGAGAGTATCCCTGCACTGTTTAAGAATCCTGAGGGGGCATACATCCAGGGGTGAGCCCGATTTAGTTTTGTTGAGAAAGATATCCAGATCCTCCAGGGAGAGAAGGGGAAAAGAGTCTAGAGTTCCCATGGGAAGTATTTCTGCAGGGGCGTGGTCCATATTCCCCAGAGCGGGAAACCCGCTAATGAGAGATCTTTGAAGCTCCAAGGCTGAATAGATGTCTAATATTTTAGACTGGAAAAAAGAAGCAATATTATTGCACAGCTCTTGGGAAGCTACAATGGGATCTGGGGTTTGAAGGGTTATGAGAGAGTCCACTACCCTAAAGAGCTCTTTAGGCGACGTCAGAGAAGTAGTCAAGGCCGTGAAGTGCTCTTGTTTGGCCATTATGATTTCAGCCTTGAATTTCCTCAGCAGGGTCTTATGGGCTTCCTTATCCTTAAGGTCCCAACCGGAGTGCCATAATCGCTCCCGCTTCCTCACTTCTTGTCTAAGGAGTCTGAGGTGTTCCGAAAACCAAGGAGCTGAGGGCCTTTTCCTGGCTCTGTGACATAGTCGGCTCGGGGCTAATTCATCCAGTGCCTCAGTCACTGTATTTTCAAACTGAAGGACTGCTGTGGAGACACTTTCCCCTTGGGGAGAAAACAAATTGAGAGCCCATGGGGTAAAGGAGCTGTTAGAGATGTTTTTAAAATTTCTACGGCTTTCTTTTTTGCTCAAGATATTATTAAATGTTTGAGTAGACGGACAGACTAGCTCAAATGGGACGGCCAGATGATCGGACCATGACAGAGAGATAGAATCATTGATCGTCAGCCTCTCGTCATTGGAAAAGATCCCGTCCAACGTGTGGCCAGCTCGATGTGTAGCCCCTTTAACTAATTGGGCAAATCCACAGGATGACATAGCGTCTAACAAGGATATAGTGTCGCTGCTATCGTGGCTCTCCAAATGAAAATTAAAATCTCCAAGAACTGTAAGGTCTTTCCGACCAAAGTAGGGTTCTAGGACATGGAGAAGCCGTTGGCCAAAATCAGAGCGTGCGCCAGGAGGACGATATATCAAGATTCAATTGAAGAAAGCTCTATGGCCACTTTTTATAGAAAAGTGAAGAGCTTGAAAACTGTCCATAGGGACGGGGATGGAGGCAGTGTGACACTGAAGGTAGTCCCCATAGAGAATAGCTAGCCCACCTCCCACCCGGCCCATTCTATCTTGACGAGCCAGGCAATATCCCTCTGGGATGGCTTCAATGAGATCTGGACCGGAGGATTCCTTTGCCCAGGTTTCTGTAACAAAAACCAGGGAGGGCTTCCTGTCTAATACAAATTCCCTGAATGAGATATTATTTTTGATAAGAGAGCGGGCATTTAGAAGGATTTCATTTTCCTTCAGTGTCATAGCTCTAGGGGAGGTGGATGGTTTAGGTATATGATTAAGTGGAGAAGGTGAGGGCCTTACCATATGTATCGTCCGGCAACCGCACAGTAGCGGGCGTAGGATGTCATCGGGGGAACATGTATGGGAACATGTGAGTCTGGGGGGTTTGAGCGCGAGCAGGGTATGGATCGAATATCTAAGGGGGTCGACATTCCCTAGGCCAGACGTCCAGCCGTCCTGCCCGTCCTCAGCGCGGACGGGCGCAGACGGGCTGGACTCTGGCGTGACTCCGGCGTCACTGCGGCGCACTCGCAGCGCGCACTCGCTGCGCGCCATAATGTCCGAATTAAGTAGTGCTCTAGACAGTCCACCTGACTGCTAGAGCGCGACTCAATGCAGCGCTTCCCAACACCCACCCAAGATGGCGGCCACCTGGTACAGGAGCGCGAGGGACCGGCCCGCAAAAATAGCGGTGGAGGCACAGTTTATAGTGAGGCAATGCGAACCAGGGATAAAAGCGGGGGATAACTGTGAATAAAGGAATTAAATTAAAGACAAAAACGGGAAGTTTTAAAATCTGCTTAAAAGCGTTCTAATGAATCCGAATGCTGGCGTAATTACAGCGGTGCAGCGTCTAATCAAAGCGGTTGTAAACATTTGAAGCCAGGAACTGTTGGCAGCCATTTTGTCCTCGGTAGAAGCGAGGCTGAGGAAGTCAGTGGAATATGTGTTCAAAACAGAGAAAGGGGCAGGGTAGAAATAATTTAACCCTCTAGACCTGCTTAGGGGTCCCAGAAGGACCCTCAGGGCCCACTTTTTTTTTTTAAATTGGCAGGTCCGTGTAGTGTGCGCGGACTCTGCTGTAAAATCAATAAACTAAAACAGAGCTTTTTAATAATTAGCCCCTGGGGGGGTAAATACGGGGGCAAAATGATTACATTTTATGAGGGCCCCTTATAATTAGACCTCGGGTGGCTAAATACCAGGAGCAAAATTATTACATTTTTGCTGGGCCCAGAGGGGCTCTCCAGCCCCGAGAATCGTCACTACTCGGGGTAAAAAGAAAATAATATTGGTGGGGGGAGGGGTCCAAGGTCCCCAAAGCCGCGGGGACCATCACCCCGAGGCGTTATGTATTGTGGGAGGGGGACTGTGTAGCCCCCTTCCTGGAGCACTTGAGGGCCCCGTTACCCCTGGGGCTATAAAAAAATGGTTGGGGAGCTGTAAGGTCTCCAAAGCCCCGGGGACCACCACTCCCTGGGTATTTATGTATTTTGGGAGGGGACTACATGCCCCCTTCCTGGAGCATCCGAGGGCCCCATTACCCCCGGGGCTATATAAAAATGGTTGGGGGGACTGTAAGGTCTTTAAAGCCTCGGGGAGCACCACCCCCTGGGGCATTATGTTTTGTGAGAGGGCCGGCTCCTGCAGTCTCCTGGGGTGTCTATCCCGCCCTCCCATAGCAAGGAAATATTTTCTCTCTTTCAGAATGTAAATGAGATTGCTTTTCCACATGGCGAGCTGCAAGTTAGTAGGTCTCCATGTGGAAAAGCAATGTTGGCTCCCAAACGCGTAGAAGTTGTGCACCAAAGGCGTTGGAGTCGCTCACCGTACAGGAGGAACGGTTCTATGATTTGCGAGACCCTGGGCCAAACGGGAATGCACGAGGCCCCTCTAATTTTTGAAGTGACCCCTTGCAAAGCATAGAGACACCGCAAGAGGCCCATTGTACAGGATTTTAGCGCCCCTATAGTTTTAACTATCAGCCCACAAGCAATTCTCACACCTCCAGCCTGATAGGTGTAAGAATTGCTTGTGGGCTGAGAGTTAACACTGTGTGGGCGCTAAAATCCTGTACAATGGGCCTCCCACAGTATCTCTGAATGGGTCTCCTTGCAATTGGGACTAGGGGAAGCGTCTCTCTCTCGTAGGCCTGCAGACACCATCCCTGAGAGGCCTAGGGAGGGGGGGCTCCCCTGGACCCTAATTGCAAGGAGACAGGAAAACAACAGGGCACACGATTGGTTTGGGGCCCCATGCTGGGTCCTGCACAACAGATTATGAGTCGTGCATGCAGCATGTGTACACCAGGGGGCCGCACTGCCGGGGCTAAAAAAAAGAAAAATGGTTGTGGGGTGGGGCTGCAAGGTGTTGAATGTCCAAGGGACCACCACTGCCCGGGCTTTATGTATTGTGGGACGGCCGGTTCCTGCAGTGTCCTGGGGTGTCTATCCTGCCCTCCCATAGCAAGGAAATCTTTTCTCTCTTTCAAAATGTAAATGAGATCGCTTTTCCACATGGCAAGCTGCCTGTTAGTAGGTCTGAATGTGGAAAAGCAATGCCGGCTCCCAAACGCGTAGAAGTTGTGCACCAAAGGCGCTGGAGTCGCGCACCCTACAGATTATGAGTCGTACATCCAGCGCATGCACACCAGGGGGCCACACTGAGGTGGGTGCTTGACTTTTAATTTTACCGTAAAAAAGTAGTCCCTATCAGTAATTTCTAATATTCCCAGGGACCTTATACCCCGGGTCTTATAAAACATGTTGGGGACCGTGGGGGGAGACACAATGCCTCCCCGGTCCCGATGCCTTCCCGCGTTCTTAGGGAGCCGGCATTGCTTTTCCGCATGGGGAGATGCTATCTAGCATGTGGAAAAGCAATCTGGTTTGGATTTTGAAAGTTAGAACAGATTTCACTGTAGTGTCTTTCAAAATGCAAACTAAGTTTGCTATGGGAGGGCGGAAGGCACGAGACTTAAGGCCTCTCATAGCAAACAGCAGTGTCCCGGGGTAGGCACCCAGGGACATTGTAGGAGCTGGCCATGGGGCGTGGCAGTTTCCAGGGCCTTCGAGGGCTCTAGGCATAGGGTCACGCAGTCTGCCTCGCACAATACACTAAAAAAGAAGAGAAAGTGATGAGAGATGATTTGTGAAGTGTTTAGGCTTGAGAGCCCGGATACTCATTAAATGGGGTCTGGCAGTGAAGTGCGTACTTTTTCTGGAAGAAGTATATCAGGGTCTTGCGAAAGCAAGTCCTATTTAATAATTGCCTCTCGCTGTGTGTACTTGCAAGGTCATCTGATTTGCTTGTGTGTTAAAAAGAGAAACTTTCAACACCTCTTATTGATTGGTTGTGAAGCATTGTAAGAAGACGTATTAGCAACCAATCCCTTTCCTTGCGCAGATTTTGAAAAACATTTGATTGGCTGTTGTGTGGTCAAGTCTACTTTCCTGATCCTAATGTTGATTGGCTTTTTATTTCTATATGACATTACGATACACTCACCATGTATGTAGCCCATTTTGTGACGAGCTCTATTTTTTCAATGCGTTTCAAAAACTAGTTGTGGTAGGGTGTTTTTAACTTAAACTGTGTACTCTGCTTACAAGTTTGTTGATTGTAAATGTATTTAAATATATTATTATATTTTGTATTGTATCATAATTGTGCTGACTTTTTTTCCTTTAGCGTGGAGTAATTTGTCCTTTCATTACATGTATAATTCTTCAAAGAATCCTTGAAAGAAAAATGCACAAGTTTTCAAAATATTTTTATTAAGTCTTTTATATTCATCAAATAGGTGAAATGCAAATTTCTTTTTTCATTTATTGGTATGACGCGTTGGACCACATTTCTTTTATCATAAGCACTCATTTCTTAAATTTACATTATGTAAGTGTTGCCCCATCATCTTTTTTTTTAAATGTAAGGTCTTTTTTTTACGTTCAGATAAAGTAGAATAGAAGTTTAAACACTCCCTCACTACATTATCTTTATTTTTATGTACATTTCATGTCATTATTACATTTTACAATCATTTTTATCAATTGAAAGAATTAATATTCACATTAACATTTGAAGACACAATTATAATATTTTGTTGAAAAAAAGTGCTTGCGAAGATAATCCTCCTGTTCTTCACGAGTGAAAATTGGTGACAGCACTACTCAATATAAATACTTTTAACCCATTTTCACTATAGAAGATAAAGAGTATCCTCCTTTATTGCAAAGTATTTTCTCGAAAGCTTATTTATACTACATTTTTCAATCATTAAGAAATACTTGCATACTAAAAAAAAAAATATTCGGTTGTAAGTCATCCAACTCCAGTTGAAGGATCATAAAGTTATATATAAATTAAAATATACATTAACAGTATGATCCCTCTGTGGAAATGGAAGATAAATTGAAGATTATGACAACGCTCCTAATCATTACTTTGCACGTAGTAATTCCTTAAATAACCTATATTTCTTGTAATGTTTTTTTACTAAACTCCTTATTATATTCTATTTAAACGTAATCATACCACATCCTATAATCATTTAAATATTTTGCTTTCTTTCTTCAATATATAAAACATATACCCATTAAGATTATTTACCTCTCTTCGATATTCTTTCCTTCCTCCATCAAAATTCATCCAACTCCTCTAGGGGACATAATGTTTTATGTATATTTAAATATACATTAACAATATGTTCCCTCTGAGGAAATGAAAGATATTGTCTAGATGCTTCTACAGACCAGTATCATTACCTTGCTCGTAGTTTCTTCGCCCGTATTGATTCTCTGAAACAAAACTAATTATCCAACTGGAGTGGTTTATATACTTTTTGGTTTCTTAACAGTCTATGGGATCATTTTATTACTCCTCCCACTTTTAAGTCATGTTTTTCAGTTGACGGGTGTTCTCACTCCATTCTCTAAAGCCTGCCTCACTACAGCGTAAAGGCCAAAAGGTTGGTTTAATCCAATATGTAAAGTTATAGACTTTAAAGTACACCGAGATTCATTGTCGTTTGTTTTAATGATAAACCATCAATTTCAATGTTCATTGCATATGACGAGTCATCATTGTCAAGCAATCGAAGTGCTTTAACAATGAAAGCCTCAAAGCTTTAAGTCACGATTCATACCCGTTCCAGATCCATCCCAATGTCATCAGTGATGTCATCAGTGATGTCACTGACCATGTCATGAGTGATGTAATATGTGACATCATCAGCAGTGCATTGCGGGCGCACGAGTTATAGTTAGCTCAACTGACTATAACAGGCGAATTTCTCTGG
Source organism: Lissotriton helveticus (assembly GCF_964261635.1). Taxonomy (NCBI): domain Eukaryota; kingdom Metazoa; phylum Chordata; class Amphibia; order Caudata; family Salamandridae; genus Lissotriton; species Lissotriton helveticus. The sequence goes on from NC_136058.1 coordinate 131,938,650, forward strand.
TTTTATATGAGTCAAATGTCCAACTAACTATAACGTCCCTGAAACCTATGGTTTTTCCAGTGAACATATATATATATATATATATCCAAAACAAGATGAAGCCACAACACAGCGTGTTAATTCATATATATATATATATATATATATATATATGCATAACAAATAATGTGCTTTTTATTGTAGTAACTTAAGGAATTAAACAAAAGACATTAATCTAATGGAAAATATATATTTGTAATAATTGTGTTTCATTGTACATATTTGTGTATATATATGTATATAAACAAACACAAATATATGTATGTGTTTTTATATAGGTATATATTTTTAAATTGTACTAAATATTAGTGAACTTTATCTCATTTACATTATATTAATTATATATTTTAAAATATTTAAGCTGTACTACCTTAAACTATATGTATATATATTAAGTAAAGGTATTTTTATGTTTTTAATGACATTAGTGTGAAACAATATTTCTTTTATATTTTTCTCTCTCTGACTTTTTGGACTTGGGCACAGAATATGCTGTTTGTTAACCTGCAACCCGTCAGGCTTGAGATGCTCCTGCTGTATAAAAATGTCCTCTGTGTGTCACCTCATTGTTGCTTGCAGTTAGGTTCGTTCTAAATCTAAAATAACTAATAAAAAATAAGAACTGCCTTGAAGTTGTACACAGATGCACGCAGCAACTAAAACACATGTGCAGACACCCCCCGCCCCCCCACACACAAACACTAGTGAGTGTATTAGTCGCCAAAAGGGTCTCAATGCATTGTAAACCATTACATTACCAATCACTGCAGCACATGCGTATATCATTGAGAGCATAAACTGTAAACTCCATGTGGTGCAGTTTCCAGAGCATGTGCCCAGCTCACCAATCTTCTGCTGTCTATTACCAAATCCCATTCTTTACAACACACAGTAATTGCTTAGACTCGAAGGGCGTCATGAGTGTTCATAACTTCTCAGAATATCTCTGTCCCAGTCTTTGACAATAGTAGCAGCAAATAAAAACAAGCCCCCTACTGTCCACCAAAAAGCCCTGCAGACCCAGCTTGATGGACTGCAAACCCAGCTTGACAACTGCTGAGATGGTAGGGAAATCTCAGACTCACACTCCCTGCATCTCACTAACTTATCTACGCCACTAACAGAAGACCCCCTTCTACAGTTGAACAGTGCCCTTCAGCTTCGGGAGAAAATACACATAGGATAAAATGGACACCTGCTCTCTCTCCCTGGACTCAAAAGATTTCTGTAACAAGAAGCCATCTCAAACCCAGCCAGACAGCCACTTGACTTCGTCATCATCCGGGAGGATGGCACTTCTATAGTCGCTTCCATTATAACTTGCACTGGCTCCCGGAGACAAGGATGGGATGGCAGCTGGCTAGGGATAGGGTCAAGCTGTGCGACTATGTCCTTCTGCTAATCAGTGCATACACAAATTCAGCTTAGAAAAGACTCCTGGTCCTAAAATTCAACACAATTAAGAGGCAAGCTACTGGAAGATTATTACTAATTCGAAGAAGGTGTTGAGGAATTAGTATCTTTGTGCATGATCACCAAAAGAGGTCTCTCCCATAGAGTGTTTGCACAGGCTCCTTTGGATGGGGGAAGACATCATGATGTCACTCAGAGACTTAAACCAACTCTACAGTGGGCAGCATTGGGTCAACGTACAAGTGCCAAACTCACAGTTTTCAATTTTTGGCGTATTAGGATTTAATACAAGAAAGCAAAATTTTTATCATTTATAAAGCAATGTGTGGTGGCTGATGTTGTATTTTGTAGCAAAACGCATGTTCTGCTACTTCCATTTGGTACTGGTTTTGGAAGTCATCTATATTTACACAAGAATTCTTACTGTCAGCCTTCATATACTTTCATCACCAAACAAATAAGTCTTTCTCAGTGCAAGAGACTGATTCTGCAGAGCTATCTTAGGAGGTGACATAGGGGCAAATTTATCATTGAGTTTTGCTGTAGTTGTGCCGCACAAGGGGGCATAAGGGTGATGCAACTACTAAGTCAAATTCATCAAGTCATGTAAGTCCACCTTGCGTGGCCCTGGATGACTTGATAAATCTGTCCAAGGAAGGTGTTCCATGGATGTAGCATGGGTGTTCCCACACATCCACCCTTGGATTGTGGTGAATTCCCAGAATTACTATTGCTGCTCGATCTGGGACTGTGTCAAAATGCCACACCTACCAAGGTGAAGCATAATGAGGAGAAGCATCTTTATTTCTCCTCATATTTTCCTATTTTGTGCGTGCTGCAGTCTGTATTTAACATGATACAGTGGATTTGTCTTTTCCTTGTGTATAGTGTGTTGCCTAACGCTAATGAAGGCTGTGCTGCAGGGGTGCCCGTGTTGCAGACAGGATAGTTATTATGCATGAAGGGACACCTGTCTGCACAAAAACAATCCTCGGAGGCATTTTCTATGTTTTCTGCATTATGCGGCACACATAGAATGATGAAAATGCTTCAGAAGATTGTTTTCCACCTTCCAGCACAAAAACAATCCTCTCAGGCATTTATTTTCTAAGAGTGCATAGAAAGAGGAAACTATTTCAGAGGAATGTTTTTGTGCAGGTAGGTGTCCCTTCATGCACAAAAACATTCCTGTTTGCAATTCAGACACCCTTGCAACACAGCACAAGGGTGCAAGGAAAAAAACAGGTATCTACTATATCATTGTTAAATACGGTGCATTCCTGCCCTTTTCCTGTTACGCAGCTCAGATTCGTGAAACCAACAAAATACACAAGTCAAACTGATCAAAAGTATATGCCGCGATCGAATTCTGAGATACTATCTGCAACAAGATCGATGAATCGCTTATGGCAGGCTTTAAAAACTGATCCAATGGATCCCATTAAAATAATAAAACTGAGAGAGGCCCGCAATCATCTCAAGAAAGCAAAACTCAAACTACGCATAAGCCAATGGAACCTGTTTTGGGTCAAATTGCAGCATGACATTAAAACAAACAACTCTGCCAGGTTGTGGCGCACAATCAATAGTGCATCTGGGCGCACATCCAAAGTTGCTTCTTCGAGCATACTTGAAATAGAGTGGATCGAATTTCTCTATTCCCACTTTAATGACCAGGAACTGCTCATTAACCATCTAAATCCCCCTCCCATGGACAAAGTAACACAAACAGAGATTGTCCGGGAACTTGTCCTGAACACTTCAAACTCCCTAAAGAAGCTAGGTCACAAAATGACACCAACAAAAGAACGTCTCTCGACCCAAAGCTGTGTCAATTTTGCGACAGTCCAGAAGGTCGAAATAGAAAAAATTATAAAAAAGGGATACAAGGATGGCGCGCCTGGTCCAGGTGGAATTCCTCAAGCTCTGTTCAAGGAAGATGCAACTTTCTGGGCTACGAAACTAAGCCCCCTTTTTAACTCATGTCTGCAAAACAACACCATACCGCCCTCCTGGCGTGGATCCATCCTTGCACCAATCTTCAAAGGAGGGGACAAAAAATCCCCAGGGAATTACCGTCTCATCGCACTCATTGACAACGAAGCAAAGTATTTTGCGGGAGTGCTGCTCAACTCACTTAGGGCATGGGCTGATGAAAACTCCATAATTCCTCCGAATCAAACAGGTTTCACAATAAACACCAGTACCTCAGTTAATCTCATGACCCTTTCATGCTTGATTGATCAAGCGAAATTCTGCTCCTGTCCACTTTATATGGGGTTTATAGACTACCAAGCGGCTTTTGACAATGTCAACAGAAGTAAACTCTGGCAGAAGTTGTCCAGACTTAACATTCCAGAGGTCCTCCTAAGAGCCATACAACTCCTACACCAGGACACATGGGTTAGAATAAAGATCGGGGACGGCTCAAGACTGTCTCGCCCGATTCCGATGGAAAAAGGCCTTAAACAGGGTTGTGTCTTTACCCCGACACTCTTCAACCTATTTTTAGCCGACCTCCCTGAAGCTCTCAATAAGGTCAACTCCCACGCTCCCAAACTATCTGTCTTGTCGCTGACAAATCTATTATATGCTGATGACGTGGTACTGTTAAGCAAAACAAAGATCGGAATGCAAAGACTTCTGGATGCTACTTCCGACTATTCAAACGACAATGAGCTTCGCATCAACAACAGGAAGACGAAAAGTTTAGCAGTGCACTCAAGGAAACTTAAGAAACTGTCTTGGGCTTTGAACAATGAAAGCATCGTCGAATCAAATTGCCAAAGGTACCTTGGAGTCACTTTCAACAATAATGGAAAATACAAATCCCACCTAGAAGAGCAACAAAGGAAGGGTACGGCACTCGCTTTTGCAATCAGACTAATTCACAAGAAACTACAAGGCCCTACTCTTGCACCCACATTACAGGCGGCTCAGGCAAAAATCATTCCTACTTTAACTTACGGCAGCGAAGCTTTAAAAGGATTGGACAGTGACCATCTGGACAAAATAATTACTAAAATCTACAGGTCAGTGTACAAATTGCCAAACCATACATCACCGGCACAAATTAGGCTGGAACTCGGCATCTGCAAACAACGATTGGCCAGAGCCATGTCTTTCCTCGTGTGCTGTCACAAATTGAGGCTATCAAAGGAGGGAGGTTTAGGATACCACTTGTGGGCCAGCATTGATAACAACTCATGGCGAGCAGGACATGAATACTGGTCAAAAGGCTTAGAAACTCTGTGCCTAAATGACCTCTGGAACTTGCACGCTAGTCAGATGGAATTTAAAAGGCTAGCGAAAATCAGCACCAAACAATTATCAATAGTGGAAGACAAAGCCAGCCTTGCAAAAAGAAGTCATGGGTGGATGACCCTTCAATCCTATGCCTTGCTAATTCCACAGCCGTACCTTACTATATCGTTCAGTGCTCGGATGAAACTAAGTTTTTTAAAACTGAGACTGGGAGTTATTAACCTGTTGACTCATAGGCCAAAATGGAAAAGAGAACATGGAAAAGTTCAATGCCGACTTTGTGGGACCTACAAAGAAGATATCATACACATCATATGCCTGTGCCCACAACTACTGACAGAGAGACAGGCCCTACTCAAGCATCATTGGAATACAAACATGATTAGAAGCTGTAGAGCAGCAGTTTTGGCCTGTTTCGACCCTAGGTACACTAAATTAAATTGTGCCCTAGTAAGATTCATGGAGCGCGCTGCAAAAAAACTTATTGAGCTGCCCAGAGTTTGTGACCCCCATTGGAATAATGCTGTAAAGTTTTATTTGTTGCTGCTGGCTTTTTATGAATATGACTTTTTAAATGGAAGTTCCATTTGTTATCATCTATACATACTGACTTTTAATGAATTTAACATTCTAAATGCAGTCTTGAAACCTTTTAAATGTTTTGTACTTGCAATGGTTTATTTTTAAATCACGCAATAAAGATTACACTTTTACGCAGCTCAGGCAGCAAAGTGGCTTGCTGCACTCCCTGAAATAATGAAAAATCTTCCCCTTAATGTTTGCGAAAGGTGGCCATGTTTAGTGAACATCTGACTAGAATGGAGTTGCACAGAGCGAAGGACATACCACATCAATAACCAAGGGTGATGCTGCCGTTCATGGGAAGGGACACAGCGCCATCACGAAAGTGCATGTACCGATTTCGAGAAAAGTATGGTTAGTTTTGAAACAGCCTTTATCTGGGGACTGATATGAGAGCAAGGGAAAGTGTAATGGGGAATGCTCACTTTACTTTTGTGTCTTGATATTTTTCTGTGCATGCACAGCACAAGCTGATCCCGTGTCTTGTAGCCCATTCAAAATATAGCATAACTGGTGTATTCTGGAGAAGCTGGATGTCCTGGGCTTCCAAGCGGTTACAGTGGGATAACTCGTTAGTGAAGACATAATAAGCACAAGCAACAGCAATTTAAACGGAGTATGACGGGTTGGGGACTTGTTCTCTCTGCTCTGCCCTGAAGCCAGGACTTGCACCATCTTCAGAGGGGAACATTCTTACCAAAAGATGTGCTGGAATGAAACTTCAGGGTGGTGCTCTAGAGTGTAATTGGAAGGTGGCTTTTTAGGAAAATGCACAAAAATAATGGAACAGCCTGGCACCCTAAGTGGTGAATACAAAACCAGTGATTAGAAAAATATTTGCAAGCCAGCGCCGAGGCAGTAGGAGGATTATTCACCATGTGTGAGGAAAAGTGGATACTGGAACAGCCAAGACTCTGCAACTTCGCTGAATGCATATCCTCATGGGAGACAAGAATCTTGTCGATGACGATGGAAAATGCACAGAGAAGGCAGACCCTATCCATGCCTACGTGGAAAAGACCAGGGATTTTAACTCATGATGGCCATTTGGGTTTAGGTACCCAATTTAAGGTCAGGCCACTAGCAATTTCATTCAACAGGCCAGCAACCACCACTAATTGCATAAAGTGCCTTGAAGCATTATCGAACTTTCAATCATGCGTGTGGGTACTCCTTTGCCAGGAGACATGGAGTTGCAGGAGCCTGACCATATGATCGTCGGCTTGATTGACAATGCCTGATCTCCCTGAAGAAGGTGTACAAAGGCTTGGCATATGGTCGGGATGGGACTCACAGTAGAGTCAAACCAGTCTGTCTCACTGCATTGTGTGACTCCTTGTTAGGCAATTACCTTTGCTTGTGAATACCTGTGGTGGTGTGTTCCGAGGCATTGTGTCACCAAAGTCAGCTCCAAAAGGATATTGAAGTGTCTCCTCCCATTATCCTGGGATTCATCACTGCCTCCTTCATGTCAGCAGAGTTTGAGAGCTCCATGGTGCGATTGTATATTTGGGCATTTTGATTCAAATCCTTTGAAGTCCATATGCTGCTCCTGCCTCCATTACACAGCTGCAGAACTAGCTGCAGCATCCTCGTCAGTATCAACAGCACATCTCCAGAGTGAAGGGGAGGCGCAAGGAGAAGGATGAAGACCCTAATTATTAATTATTAATCAGTGTCTGTGTAGAAGGTGTCATGTCTTTGGAATAACGACAAACAATTATCATGGAGTTACACAGGAGCTTTATTCAGTACCTCCTTCTGTATCCCTGTCATCTACTCGAGCTCGGCGGACATGGGTAGGTCTCCCCACACGGACACTGGAGTTCTGAGCTACACTTAATGGGCTCATCCCTGATGTTCGACTCCGCCGATCCCTCATGTGGTAATTAGTCCTTAACCATTAGGCATAGGAGAATCCACAGAGGTAACATACACCACATACATGACACTAGCATGTTATTGATGTTCCTTCCCCTTTTTATCACTTTTTGTAAAGGTCCTGATGAATCGCGTGTGACTACACACCCTGCGAGAAACATGTCGACCACCTTCACTTCTAGTCTCCTCTAGGATCACTTGAATTAACCTGTTGACACCTAGCGAGCTAGCCCCACCTTTTAATTGCAGTCAGGGGACCCCCAGAATAAAGTGAATTCCGGTACCCTTTGCTACATTTTAATCTCCCAATCACATCGGAATACCATCCTGCCCACACACCCCCACCTCATCATAAGGCTGTTGGATAAAAAGATCTCCGCCAAAGCGCCCCTCTTTGAGGTGAGCCCGTCGGGGATTGCACCGCCTCCCCGACGAGGAGCAAACGCCGATGATGAAGCATGACACCCTTTTGGGTGTGTGAGGCAAATACATCCAACATAATGGATGCCCCGGGGTGTTAGACGAACACCTTTGGTCACGCCAGTTTAATACCTTCCTATCTCTCCACAGGAACAGTTCAGCAACCCCTCTTTTGCTTGCCCAGTACTAGATACGGACACAAGCTGTTACTGGACCTTCCACCCTCCTGAGTGGTAAACAGTGTCTGTTGATCAATTGATCACTTGGCTTATCTCCCTCCTTTTTGTTAAAAACTACTCTATCTAACCCCATCCTGTCTACGCTCCTCGTCTACCCCTCACCCTAGCTAGCTCCGCCCCCCTGACTACTAGACTGCTAACAACATTACATCTCCCCCTTTCTTAACAAAACGATATAAACAGTGTTTCAATCCATCTCTTCAATGAGTCTCTTTTGCGGCTGGATATCACGACGGGCCGCAAAGACATGGTCCCGGTCAACTCACCAGGCAAGGGTTCATTTGGCTGACCTCTGTCTTCTGGGTTACCATGGTCAGGTTCTTCAGGTGTGAGTGTATCAGTCAAGCTCATCAGAGGCCCTTTCATGTTTCGAGGACACTTCTTGAAATGAGATATGTTCCTGGTGATTCGTCGTTGGTCAGATTCTGCAGTTAGCATGGTGCCCTTCTGTTGAGTAACCAGCAAGGGTTCATCTCGGAATCGACAATCAGTGTTTCTATGTTGATCCTGTTTGACAAGGACGTAGTCTCGTTCATGCAGGGATGGTGATCTCGCTCTCCTCTTGGCATCGGCATATGATTTCATTTTGTCTTTGTTACATTTGTCAGTCACTGCCATCTCTTGGTGACTGCGGATTGGCGACACAGCTTGCAAGGCCCCTTCCCATGTTGGGATGCGATTTCTCATCGGGCGCCCTAGCATGAGGGTCGCTGGGCATTGTCCGGTGGTCGAATGTGGAGTTGTCCTATAAGCTCTGAGGACTTCATTCAGGGCGACTTGCAGGTCCTTTTTCTCAGCCGTGGCTTGCTGAAGTGTCTTTTTGATCGTAGCCATAAATCTTTCGATGGTGCCATTAGCTTGTGGCCAGAGAGGTGTCGTTTTCCTGTGCTTGAAGTCCATGTGTTTTGCAAATGCACTGAATTCAAGTCCATTGAATGGGGGTCCATTGTCCGTTTTCACCTCTTTAGGGACACCCCATATTGCAAACACTTCATCTAACACTTTGAGAGTGCAAGAGGCACTTGTGGATGACACTATTTGTGCGATGGGAAATCGTGAATATTCGTCAATTATGGCTACCACATATTTTCCAGACTGCAACGGTCCGTAGAAGTCCATGGCAATTTCTTGCCATACTCCGCTGGGCAGGGTGGTCATTTGTAGTGGGGCCGGTGGATTGCCTTTGTTGGTCAAATGGCATAGATGGCAATCCTTCAGAGTAGACTCTACCATCTGGTCAAGGAAAGGAAACCAGACGCGTTCCCGGAGAGCTCGCTTCGTTGATACTACTCCCCTATGGCCTTCATGGGCCAGATTGACAACTCCCTGCCGTAGTTGACTAGGAATCACAATTCGTTGACCTCGTAGTATGACTCCATCTGTGGTAACCGACAATTCATCGCAGACGTGCCGGAATGCTTGCATCTCTTGCCTGACAGCTGGGTCTGTGTCATCTTCTTGAGGGTCATGTCTCCATCGATTAGTTTGAATCCGGCGGAGTACCATCTGCAAGACGGCGTCTTGGGCGGTGACCTCACGAATGACTTTCATGGGAATAGCGGGTGGCAGCGCTTGGTCGGCCACGAAGTGGATGTACTCCTCAGCGATCGATGGTTTGGATTCTGATGATGGATGAGGGTGGCGGGACATGTAGTCAGCCGGGTTCTCCGCCTTCTCCGGTTTGTGAACGATGGTGAAAGTGTATTCCTGAAGTCTGAGACCCCACCTCTCAATCCTTGGAGGCATTTTAGATCTTGGGTTGCCGTAGATGGTGACCAGCGCCTGATGATCGGTGATGAAGGTAAAGTGCTTGCCGTACACAAAGACATGAAAGTGTTCATATGCCCAAACCACCGCAAGACTTTCCTTCTCCGGTTGCGAATACTTCTTTTCAGGATCAGACAGACTGCGACTGGCATAGGCAACGATACGTCTCTGGTCAGAGTCATTTTCATATTGTGCCAAGATGGCCCCCAGCCCAACGGGGCTGGCGTCCACGGTGATCTCAGTCTTCCGTTGAGGGTTGAAGTACGAGAGGCTGTCAGCCGATTCCACTGCCCGCTTGATATCTCTGAACGCCTGTTCACACTGAGGGGTCCAGTCAAACGGTTGGCCAAGTTTAGTGAGGATCCGAAGGGGATGACTGATGGTCGCATAGTCTCTGATGTAACGGGCACAGTAGCTGGCCATCCCCAAGAATGATCTCAAGTCACTGACGTCTTGCGGGTTCTTGGTGTTGTTCAGGGCCACAATCTTATCCGGATCAGGCTTCATACCTGCCTCTGAGAAAATGTGGCCAAAAAATTTCAACGTTGACTGGTGGAACTCACACTTGTCTCTGTTCAATGTCAAGTTCGCATCCAGCAGGGCATGACAAACGTGATCCAGCGCGATGTCGTGCTCACGAACATCGGACCCATACACAAGGATGTCGTCGCTGTAATTCAGAGTGTTGGGGATGTGTTGAATGATTTGTCGGATCGCCTCCTGAAAAATCTCCGCGGCAGATGAGACACCAAAACTCAGTCTTTTGTACCTAAAAAGTCCTAAGTGAGTTGCAAATGTTGTGATGTAGCGAGATTTGGCGTCCAATTCTAGCTGGTGGTAGCCTTTGTTTAAATCCAGCTTTGAGAATACCTTTGCTCCATTCAATGCAGCGATCATGTCGCTCAGATGCGGTCCAGGGTGGCGCTCCCTTTCGATCGCAGTGTTGGGTAGACGCATGTCAACACACAGTCTCACCTTGTTGGGAGTCCCTTTCTTAGGTACAATGACCACTGGCGACACCCATGGGGTTGGACCATCCGTGCGCTCTATGATGTCTGCAGACAGGAGTTCTTGAAGTTCGTCCTCGACGGCACTTTTGAGATGAAATGGAACACGTCGAGGGTGCTGTGCCACAGGTTTGATCTGTTCATTGATGTGCAGATGTATTTGACACCCTTTCAGCTTTCCCAGGCCTTGAAACAGCTTGGGAAACTTGCTGACGCAGTCTTGGTTGTCACTGACTTTAAATAAAATTTCAACCAGACGAAGACGCTCCGCAGTGGGGAAGCTGAGCAAATAGTTGGCCTCAGGTCCTTTGATGACGTGTATGACCGCTGGTATGGTAATGTTGTCGTGAGTGAGCGTTGTGGGGAATTTGCCCAAACAAGGGAGTGGCTTTTTGGACATCTACGTGAAAACACGGACTGGCGGAAAAGTTAGTGGGGTCTTAGGAGTCATTTTCTCATATTCTGTAACTGGGATGTAGTTCAGCGAAGCCCCGCTGTCCATTACAAATTTGGTGTCATGGTTCCCTACTTTAATGTCTAAACGTGGATATTTTTTGAGTTGATCAGGATCTGCAATCATGTTCAAGTATTCTATGGTGTAATCCGAATCCCTGGATGATGAAATGAAATGAAAAATTGCACTTGTATATCGCATAACTACCCGGAGGCCTCGCAGCGCTTGTGACTGATTATTTAGCGCAGGCTCAGGGTAGTTCAGCAAGTCTTGCCAAACAAGTGCGTTTTCAGGGCTTTCCTAAAGGACATATAATTGCTGTTTCCTCGGATAGGGAGAGGGAGGGAGTTCCAAAGTTTTGCCGCTGAGTGGGAAAAAGAGCGGCCGCCCCAGCGGGCTCTGTTGACTTTGATCGAGGTTGCCAGCTGAAGGGTACCTGATCGAAGGGGACGGGAAGGAATATAAGGCTTGACTATGGAGTGGAGAATTGCAGGGCCAGCTCGATGAAAGGACTTGTGCAGAATGCACATGGCCTTGAATTGCACTCTTGATGCTATTGGGAGCCAGTGAAGCTCTTTTAGGGCCATCTTTGCTAACTGCCAGCGGGGCAAGTTGTAGAGTAGGCGGGCAGCACTATTTTGTGTAACCTGAAGCTTTTGTATAACAGAGGCTGGGGCCCCCATATAGAGAGCGTTCCCATAGTCCAGACGAGAAAGAATGAAGGCCTGAACCATGACCCTTCTCGCCTGGAATGGGAGCAGAGGGAGCACCTTGCGGAGCATCCTCATTAGCCCAAAGCAGGTGGCGGCAGTCTTAGTGGCCTGAACCGAAAAGTCTAATGCTTTGTCGAGCCAAATCCCGAGGCTCTTTATTTGGGGCTTGGGAACAGGGGGCAAACCCAGACATGGTGGCCAGATGGTTGCAAGGGCAGACGGGGAGGGATTGCCCAGAAGGATGATGTCGGTCTTCTCCCCGTTGAGCTTTAAACAAGAGGATTGCATCCACCTGGCAACGGCCTCTAGACAGGGACCTAAGGTGCTGGACGAGCCCTCAGGGTGGTCTAAAGAGACCACCAGTTGGGTATCGTCTGCGTAGGTGACAATACGCACACCAAAAGGAAGGACTATCCTGTCTAGAGGTTCCATGTAGGCATTAAAGAGGCTGGGGCTTAGGGAGGATGCCCCACCCTAAGATGATGATCTCGAGTCCCGGGACGGAGATCTGCGCTCCCATCGCGATCTGCTTGATTCTCGTCTGGAGTGTGACGAGCCTGAGGACAGCGTGGACTTTCCCTGAACAGCTCGTATGTGATGTTTTCTTGTGTCGGAACGAGACGACCTCGCTGTCTCACTTTGTCTCTCCTTGTGATAGTCTCCGCACATTGCTTCAAAGTGGTTAGACCGCCCACATTTCCTGCATCGCTGACCCATGGCAGGACATGTGTCTACATGAGGATAGTCATATCCACACCGGTAACATCTTTTTGTCCTTTCCGGTTTCCAGTCCCTTCGACCAGGTTCTCTCTTCCTGTAGTCTGGGCGCCGTTGGCGAGATGACGGTCTCGGTCTCCATTGTTTCTCCTGCGAGTACTTTCGTCCTCTGCTTTTTGCCTGGACGCGGTGCACCTGCTCATGGCTTACACTGTGTCCTGTTTCAATGGTGGTGGCGTGCTCCTCAGCCTGATCATAGACACGAGTCATTTCTTCGATCTCGTCCAATCCATGGGGTTTTCTCAGCAGCCGCCTCCTGAGGGTTTCTGAGTGACAACCGGTTATGATTTGCGATTTGATGGCGGCATCAGGCGAGAAAGTTTCAAATTCACAGTGTCTCGACAGCCGCCGTAGTCGGGTGATGAATGCGCTCATCGCCTCATCTTTTCCTTGACGCGCTTGGTGAAATGCATGACGTTCATAGTCTACGTTCCTTTTATGGAGGAATTTCTTGTTCAATGCCTCACGTACTTTGTCATAAGTTCCAGCATCTGCAGGGGGAAGGTCTTGGATTATTTTGCTTATTTCTCGACCTGCTAGGTTGCGGAGAGCAACCAATTTTTCTTTGTCTACTGTTACTTTGGATCCCTCAATGTAGTCTTCGAAGTCTTCTAGCCATTCTTGCCACTTGGGGCCCATGCTCCCTCCAGTGGTCAGGGTCAGAGGTTCCGGGGCTCGCAGGTGTGATCCTCCCGCGATGGTGGGCTTGGCTTCATTAGGCTGTGGTGAGGTGTCGGGGGTCACCATTGTGTCGTTACTTGCTTCTCACCCTTTTCCTTGACTTCGACTGACCTGTCTCTGTTTGTTCACGCAAGCTTTCAGTGAGCAATTTCAGTCGTCTTCTGTCAATGTTTGTTGGGTTTGCTCGTGCTTGTTCAACTTGGCTAGTTCAGGCTTGCTATGCCTCTTCAGAATCTGGGCACGTCGTTTCTCGCTGATTATTTTCTATGCCTGACTTTAAAATGGCCGCCTCTAGTCTGCACAGGGGAGATGTCTCGAGAGTTGCCTGACTTTAAGATGGCCGCCGCCACCAAGCTCTCACTTCACACGAGGCTTCAACTTCAGTCATTCAGTCTTCTGGTCTCACCAGCAGCCGATCTCAGGGCAGCGCTCTCCAAATTTCGGATTCCTCAAACAGCTGCACAGTCAGGTGAGGTTTGGGGTGGGCTCCCACTGCGCCTCACCAGGTCCCGCGTTCAATCGGCGACCGCGTGCCAACGCTCACGCATCGGGAGTGAGGTTTCCGACGCCGGAGCCCTTCGAGCTCTGTTTCGAGCTCCGCTTTCGTCGCGCTCGTTGGTGCCTGTCAGCGGTCCTCTGGGGCAGTTTCCTTCACCCTGGGCACTCTTCACTACTTTGGGGTGCAAGGCAGAGTCGGGGTGGGCACCCGACTTCTGTTCCGTTAGGGCACGCCAATTTGCACGCATCAAGCGTGAGTCGCGTTTTGGCGCGATTGAGCGTTTCTTTTCTTCAGACGCTCGGGCGCTCGTTCTCTCGGTTCCTTTGGGCTCCCTCGATCCCCTGGCTTTGGGGAGAGGGTCACTCGCTGCTGGCCTCTCTTTTTTAGGCGGCAGCTCGGCTCCACGCAGCAGCGTTCTTCTCTTTGGGCGCTGCACGGGACAGGGTGCTCTCGAAGGGTTCTGTGGGCAATGGGCATGCCGATCCCACCCTCGTCGCCAGTTGTCGTGTCTTTGGAATAACGACAAACAATTATCATGGAGTTACACAGGAGCTTTATTCAGTACCTCCTTCTGTATCCCTGTCCCTACTCTATCTAACCCCATCCTGTCTACGCTCCTCCTCTTCCCCTCACCCTAGCTAGCTCCGCCCCCCTGACTACTAGACTGCTAACAACATTACAGAAGGGAAATGTATATACTGCATGAGGTTCAGTGGAGTGTACTGAGGCAACAAATTATTATGTTAACCTAAGTAAGCATCTGAAATATGCCATGGTGTGTTCCAAACAGTGGCTCACAGACCACCAAGCCAATCCCTCAAGGGAGCTAACCGAACAAGTCAATAACTCAATAGCAAAAGAGGGCTGATTCAAAGGGGGGGGAGTGTATGTGTGTGTATGTGTGAATGGGGAACTCAGAAAGAGAGCAAAAGGATGCTACAAAACTTCAGGAGAGGTCACAGAGAGCCAGCAAAGTGACACACACTGGAGAAATAAGGCATCCTTTTTTATGTAATTTTGCTTAGATGACCAACAAAGGGATGTACTCCATCTTATAATGCGATAGAAATAGAGGAAAAGTAAAGCGTACATCATAATGGGTAGGAAATTATAAAAAGAAAGGAGGGCCCACCCAAACCAGTTCCTACTGAGAACGCAGATATACTTTATTACTTACCGTAGGTACACTACAGGGTATGGACCAGAGAACTCAAACTCCTCCACAGTAGTATATTCAGAAGCTACATGTGTCTAATTCACACGTGTTGAATCAAATAGCCCAACTTACAATGCACTTTCTTGGTAACATTATTTTGACTCTGGAAATTGTTCGACTTTCAGATCTTCAGTTACTTCTATAAATGATAGGTCAAAATGGTATTACATGCTGGGTGTAAAACAAAGTTTCTCCATGTACACCGTGAGAACTGTACGTAATATTTAAACTTTGATGGACTTGCTATTGTAAATATCAAGCCTGAAAATGTCATACAACGTTATGATAGGACATTTTTACATCTGAAATTGAAAACATATTGTGTATGTTGTTATGGTACATATTTCAAACTATATAATAACCCGACTTAAATAGAGAAGTATTGCTGTGATCTATGATAAATCAGTGCATAACACTGCCACTGGGTTAGAATAAAATCTAAAAATCCACTAAAATATAAAATGTGCAACCAGCTGCTGAAGCATTAAGCTTTTAGTCACACATTTATCACCACTGCTAAGAAATTTCTCCACTGCAGATAAATGTACAGAAGGGGCTATAAAATCCATGGTCTATTATGTTTCATTTTGCCGAGTGATAGAATCGCAGTAAAAAGAAAATATGAAATTATCTGGTCTGCTTCACCTTTATTACTTACAGATTCAGGCTTCTTGGACTGGAGAAAGTCTTACCTCAAAATCAATAACAGCGGGATTATATTTTAAAGACCTTCCCCAGAGGCGATAGGTGTTGGCATTCCATTTGAGCGAGATTCCACCACTTGACCCGGAATCTCCTCCGCGAACTTGGGAGATGATGTCTTCAATTGCAGCTCCATTCGAACCACCAACTTGAAACAAAAAAAATATATTTTACAAGTTGGTGCTAATTATCACGTTCTCCCATCACGAGTCTTAGTGTGATCATGTGCCTATTTAGTGACAGCAAAATCCACACACATTTTAGTAGAATTTGCACATTACAAAGCTCTGCCGAAAAGGGCTTTTCCTTCCACCCAATTTTCATTCTGGAAATGCACTTCTGCCTTTGAGTGAATTTGAATGTGGTTCCAGGCTAGGAAACAGTCTTCATACTGCCCCTCCCATGGACGCTGTGAATCCCGCCCCTAAACTAAAACTAGGGGGCATATTACCAAGCAGGGCGATAGACAATTATCGCCGCTTTAGCGACCGTTTTCGGCCGCTAAGCGGCGATAATTCTATTGCTCTATCAGCAAGAGTCGCTAACAGCAGTTAGCGACAGCTTTAGGCGATAGCGAGCGGTTTGGGTCCCGCTTTGCATGTCAGCGATATTTATCGCTAATGACATGCAAAGTGGGCGTACCCAACCTGTTAGCGACTGAAAGCAGTCGCTAACGTCGCTATCGCTTATTAGCAAGGCAGGCGTAGCGATGGAAATATTCCCGCTATCACCAAAAACTAACGCCTGCTCTGACCAGTTCGTAGCCATGTTATCCAATGGGAGGTGGATAACATGGCTAAGAGCATTTTGCCGCTAGTGCGTGAATATTGCTGTATTCTCAGCGATATTCACGCTATCGCCGGAAAATGTATCGCTTTGGAGATAAACGTTGCTAATAGCACGTTATCTCAGCGATAATTTCCTGCGATGCTTAGCAATAAAAAATTCGTTGCTAAGCCCAGTTAGCGATAAATATCGCTAATCATTGGTAATATGCCCCTAGAGTATTTATTTGGCCAGACAGATGGGAACTTCAGATTCATAAGCGCACCTTAACCCCACACATCTGACATGCATTTTGTGTTTCGCAACTATGTATTTTGTGCACCTAACGCTAATCCGGGTGTATAAAATGCGCTGTCTGTCTGGACATTTTCTCAGACAGTCAAATGTGTGAATGATCAGGGGCATTTAAAATTGTACAAACAATGCATTTTCTGGTGAGAACCTACATAGTGCTGTTCATAATAAACCTAACTCATGTTTGATAATTTTATGGAATTCTTTTAGATGTTTAGCAGGATGTCATGCAAGAACTGAGAAATGTTAATTGCTAGTGGTGTTGCTATGCTACCCATCTTCATCAACACATTTTACTAAGAACTCATATCCGTTCCATTTATTAGGAAGTATGATGTTGTAAAACATGGTTCTGATGAAAGTATGTAGCAAGCACCTCATATCGCCTACACACTGCACTGGATTGTGTAAGTCTGGTATGGAAAGCAACAATTCCACATGTTTTCTCATTTTCCAAAGAAAAACATGGAATTGAAGGTATTTGAAGCTCTTGGTAAAATTCGGTAGCCCACGGGGTTGCGATTTATAAAGTGCAGTCGAATGTCATTATTCGAAGTGGCAAATCAAAATGGTGTCTCACACCTTAGTTTACAATTCTTCCCCTTCATAGAATAAACCTCTCTATGTACATTTATGTGCCTATTTACAAGCACCTTGCGTGGCTGTTGCTTCACTTTTCCCCATATAAAAAGGGACGCCCCTTAGTGTTGTTTACAGTTGGTGATCTTATTTAAAACCCAGCCCTTGCACATTCATCTGCACGTGGCATTTGCTTAATGTTTATTTTTTGCCGCCATGGGTTCCCTTCCTTGGCCCAAAATAAAAATCATGAATTTGATTACGACTGTAGTGTTTGGAAGGGTATCCACATATTAGGGACAAGGTGACTCACTCCGCTGCGTGATATAATGATAAATATGCTCCTAGTTCTGTCACGTCGTATGTCAAGTTTGCAAACTGAATGCAGCAAAAATCAGTATTCTTTCGCCCGACAAAATAAATCAACTATGTGGCATGTTCAGGGACATTGTTGTAGATTACATGACATTTTACTAGGGGTTGATAGTGGCACAACATTATTACCAGTGTTCAAGAAAACGTTAAAAGAAGTGTAGTGTGTTTCAATAATAAGGAAACATTCCTCAAGTCGCAGCAATATGCAGCAATATGCCAAATGTGCTATAAGTGAACTTGTCATGGAAAGGGGTGCTGGTGAAGTGAGCTCTTCCCTGAGCAAAAGTAGGATCTTCTGGGTAAAGCTGAGGATGTGAGCTTCAGATGCCTCAGAGTTACAGGTTTGCAGGGATCCTAATCGGCCCTAAGGATGTGAGTTCCAGGAGTTCCAGATGCCTCAAGGTTACAGGCTCAGAGGGCTCCCAGTCGTCCCTGAGGATAGGAGCGCCAGATGCCTCTGAGACGCAGGCGTGGCAGGCTCTTAATCAGATCTCGGATGGGAGTTCCAGTAGTTTCAGATGTCTCAGAGTTACGGGTTAGAGGGCTCCCAATCGGCCTTGAGATTGGGAGCTCCAGATGCCTCTGAGTTAATTCCTCAGAGGGCTCCTAATCGGCCCTCAGGGTGGGAGCGGCAAATGCATCACAGGTGCAGGCTTGGTGGTCCCCTAATCGGACCTCAGGATGGAAGCCCCAGGTACCTCTGAGATACATGCTCGGATAGCCCTGCTTGTAGATACTGGGGGTAGGAGAATCCAGAGCTGCTGCTGGGTGAAGCACAAAATGTCTCGGCCTGGGAATCCAACAGACATTGATTGTCCAAGATGTAGTGTACACTGGCCGGCCATGCCCTCCTGGATGTCCCCTGTCCAGAGGCACAGCCCCATGACAGAATGGAAAGACTATGAAAATTCCCAAGACATGGAACGGAGTTCTGCAGTTGAGTTCCCCCAAACTCCGTCCATATTGGGCAGTTATGTGAGAAAAAGCAACCACGGAAAGTACATCTTTGCTGCAAACTCTGAGTGCCCTGTACCTGAAGCTGGAAGGGCACCTTTCCCAGCAGCAGTGGTGCCCTGAGTATTGGGTGAACAGAACTGGCAAATATTGCTACCGATCAGCAGAACATGATCTACTGTCAGCCCGAGGCAGTTCAGCATGTGCCACCCAAGCAGGCCTGACCAGTACAGTTCCATCACACTGGAGAAGTGGCAAAAGTAATTACAATTCATTTTACATTTAGATGCGAACAATTATGCAAAGATGCTCTCACCAGTTTCTCAACTCGGTGGTACCTCAACTGTTTTTTTTTTTTAGAAATGGATTGATTGAGTTTAATTTACAAAAAGGGCAAGAACCAATTAGAAAAGCAGGTGAGCTGCTGCAACCTCATTACCATTCACAGTTCCTCCACTGAGTGGGGATATTGCAACATCACCCTCAAACAGATGGCAAGGAATTAAAATAGTAAAAGATCATTTTCAAGGGTCTAACTCCAGCTGTCCTGCAAGGAACATCAGATCCCCATCCCTACATTACCATTGAATAACTGCCAAGTTTTCTTAAAGCAACCGTTCCCCTGAAACAACTGCAAATGCATCCAAGACCTACTTGAGACCTGCATATTACATGTAAGACTTGGGATGCCTCAGAAACCTTTTTATATGTTGGTGGCTGCATGTGTCTCGGACCGGTGAAGGGAGACCTGCCATATAGTGCTGTTAGTCACAGCACATTCAAGGTCCAAGTAAATTGGGGGAGTGATGTTCATTTGATGCTCTTGCCTTTCCTTTTTTAAGGCGCCTTTTTTAAGAATCCCCCATAGACATGTTGCTGGTATTCCTGCTCAGTGCGAGAGGAAGCTCAGCTTCTGACAGCTGCTGAACATGCTTGGCTGAAGAGCCAATGTGGTAAATCTATCATCTATAGGATTGTAAGTGAATTCCTTCCTGGTAGCCGTAATCTACCTGAAGGTGGATCTCCGGTGGCATGACACCTCCTACAATTAGTGTTTAAGAGTAGATGCATTGTTTGTGGAAACCTTTTCGTCATCTATGTAGGTCATAGGATTTTTACTATCATCGTTATGATGGAAGGTCAACCATGACTGAGGTAGCAGGACCTTGGCTAGAGCCTTTTACTGTGAGGAGTTATGACTCTGTTGAAGCAGGAGGTTTGACATTTTTCTCTGGATGTCAATGACCTTGAAGAAGTTTAAACGTACCATCCAGTCACTTGGTGGTTCATGTTCGCCAGATAAAGCAGTTCCATGTTTGTTTACATCAAATGAGCTGATGATGTTTCCAGTCTTTTTTTTGTTGGGTTATAAATTCCCTCAAGGAAATGGCTGCAAGTCTAACTATGCTGAAATAGTTTCTATTTGAACAACACTTGCAGTCTGGTGCCATCTCCTGGTTTCCTTTTTTTCTGATATTATAAAACATGCTTTCTCTTTCTTATCATTTGTCTTATCCAAATATTCAAGTTCCATTTTTTTCTGTCTGACCTTCTCCACTGTCATTGTTTACTGTTCTTTGTACGTGTCCCTTCCTTCTAGAATTCCTTCCGCTTCTTTCTATCCCCTTCCACTACCTCATAGTATGTAGCACATCTCTATATGTCTTTAGACCTGTTTGTATGAATTCTTCTAGTTACATCCATTGTAATTTATGTATATTTTTGTATACGTATCACACATTTGTTAGCTTTCTGTGGTTTATACATTGAGAGAATTTGCTCAAATCCTATTTGTTTTGAGCTATACTTGAAGTGAATGCTGCTATATGTTCCCACCCTTAAAAATTTGATCTTGAACTTGTCAAGCACTCTAATGCTCTAACCCATCATGTGCCCTACGCCCCCACCCGCATCTGCCCCGCTTCCGGCGGGCTATGCCAGCCAACCTTGCAAGGCGGGGATATCATTTTAGCAATTAAGATCCTGCCTGCTAGATAGAAGAGTAATCGCTGCCAAAAAGCCACGGCCTTATGCCTATTGTTACCATTGTAGCAGTGTTGATTTCTTCTCATGTTTCTACTGATTGTGGTATTTACCGCAAAATGCTAGAATCAGTTCATCTCACATTGTAACACCAACGCAACAGCAGGCACTACATCAATTACCAGGGTCTTACACGTACTCTCTTCATCTATTGCCTTTTTTTAGTTCCTTAATTTTTAAGGATACTTTTAATTGTTTATGCTGCTCTATTTTTGTATTTTAGTAATATGAAGTAAGCAAAAGTCCTGTGGTTGCTGGTATAGAGTTCTTAGATATTTGTAAAACAGCCCATTTATAACGTCCTGAGTATACTGGACCAATGTATTCTGATCTTTGACACAATTTATATGTGTGGATGAGTTTTTCGTTTTTATAAGCCATGACAGCAGATTGCCTGATTTGCCTCCTTCTCTGTTTAACTGCTGCAGAAGAATTGATTATTTTGAAATGACTCCAACGTTTGGATTGTACTTACTAAATCAATAACAACATCTAATGTTAATAGCTAATATTGTTTACTATGGGTGAATGCCTAATCTGGTTAATTCTTGTTTTTATTTCTACTTTACCAATTTTATACGCATCAATGTCACTTTGGGCAAAATGTTTTGTAATTTTTTTCTGTTTACATGGTCTGCCTCGAATCACTATTTTAGATCTAGGACATAAGCATATTTCTCACTTTTGAAAGTCATTTTGCAGATATCTCCAGAGTGCTGTGGACTTGTCTTCCGGCTTCCTCAGACCCACACTCAAAGTGACTGGTCTTCATTTCTGGCATTATCTGAATGCTCCTACAACGCCATCCATAGTGCAACTCAGACTTGACCTTTTTGCTGTCTCCTCTTCGAGGTCTTCACCCTAGTACCTGTCCTCCTGGATTTCATGCTTTTAACCTAGTGCCAGCTGCCACCAGTTTGTTTATCACTTACAAACCATAAGATGCAAGATTCTGTTCAATATCAAAAATTCCAAAAGTAGGAGGAAATACTATGCAATGTCCATTTTAGTCCTTCTCCTCCCCATTAGATCAGACATAAAGTTTGGTTGTTATCAAAATATGTTCCTACTCATCTTTCTCTTAACACTTTCAAGCCCCAATTATATGAACCTTTCAAAGTCATTCAAATCATTAACTCAGTGGCACTCAACACCAGTTGACAATGAATAGGAAGATTCATCCAGTATTTCAGCCTTCTGAATTGAAACTTTATTGTGCGGATCCTTTCCAGTGTCTTTATTTCTGAGTCCACCATTTCTGTTGAATAATATACCAGAATCTGACGTGCAAGAAATTTGATATTCTCGCATCTTTAGTGGGGGAGGGTGGAACTCGTGTATTTCACTTCACAGAATTCCTGGCTTCTCTCCTTTCCAGCGTCCCTCAGTGAGGACCTCTAGGAAAGTAATATTTAGCTCTTTCAAAGTTGGCAGCCACATTGTAAACTTCTAAGGAGGCCCTCCTGAAAAACTGCAAAATCTTTTTTACTCTCTGTGACACAATGCTTTTAGTTCTTTGCTATGTTTAGTCACTCCTGGACATTTCTTGGGTTTTCAATGGATCTACGTCAGTTTTGTTTCCTGATTCCTCAATGTCTCTTCCTTCAGATACCAGCTTTGCTCCACTGTGTCCAACAGACACTACTCAAATTCCTGCTTGTATCACTTCCTTCGTCTTCAGGCTGCCTCATCGATTCATGAGTCACATCACCTCTGCTCAGCCTTGGAGCCTCACCCTCCATCTTCCGAGATTTTTGCTTTGGGTATTTTTCCTCACTTGGGCTCCTTAAGGAATCCAGTTACTGGTAGGTGCTACCTAGTGTCTTCAGTTATTGTTGCTAGTGGAAGTTGTACCTGTTAGACCTGGCATCTTTGGAGTGGTTTCTCTTCACTTTTTGCCTCTACCACCTGTATTTTTGATGCTGTGCTGGATTTCGTTTTTGCTGGTTTATGTGCTTTGGGCACTTTGCCACTGCTGATCAGTGTCAAAGTGCAAGTGCTCCCTGGGTAAATTGTTATTGGGATTGGTTATCCATGATTGGCATATTTGTTTTACCAGTAGGTCCCTAGTAAAGTGCAATGAGTGTGCCAAGGCTGGTGATTCAAATGCTACTAGTGGGCCTGCAGCACTGATTGTGCCACCCACATGAGTAGTCCTAAAATGATCTCTCAGGCCTGCCACAGCAGTGCCTGTGTGCAGTTGCTAACTGCCATGCTAACCCTGCTTGGAGGTGTCTGCTGCTGTTTTGGACCTCTGGAGGTTGTTTGCCGCTGGGAGCTATGAAAGTAACGCAACTTCAAGGAGCGCAACATATCTGAACGTGTTTCCAATGCATTGCCAAAGAAAATGAAGCAGTGCCTGCCGCGGCTCAAGAAATCGCTGCACGCCGAATCCTGTGCACTGTTTTGTGAAGTCCAAGATCACTGCTTCGATTCTGACGCAGGCCCTGCTGTGTGGCTACAAGAACCAATGCATCGTAGGGCCGCGGCTGGAGAGAAATATGCAGAGTTGTTGCCGCTGCCCCATCGAGAACCGACACATCTCCAATGCTCATGCTTCGCATCAGGGTGCCATGTCAGAAAGAACACCGGGGTTGTAGTAAGAAACTGACGCCTCACCTCCCCGCACAGTAATAACCCCCGACTCATCACCTCCCCTTAAGTAAGGAACCAACACATCACCACCCCTGCATGGCTGTAAGGCACCAATGCATCACCTCCCCTGAAGTCAGGAACTGATACATCACCTTCCTTGGGCATAAGGAAGCGACGCATCGCCATCCATGCAACAGTTTTTGTTAGGGTGCGCGAAGCATCCAAGGTACTTTGTAAGAAAAGTGTCACATCTGCAATTTGCTTTGAACAGAACTATTTTTACCTTTTAAAAGTCGTATTTTGATTAATTTATTGTGGATTTTTGTTGCTTTGGTCTTGTTTGGTTAAGATAAAGATTTCTTATTTATCTAAACTGGTTTCGTGCCCATTTGTAGTGTGTTCACTGTATTACCGTATGTGTCCACAAATGCTTTACACACTGCCTCTTAGATAAGACTGTCTGCGTGTGCCAAGCTACCAATGGCGTGAGCAGGGGTTATTGTAGAAGTGTTTCCCCTTACCCTGACTAGGAAGAATGGTCCCTACTTGGACAAAGGTGCAAACCCTTGCCAACCAGAAACCCCCATTTTTAACAAGTGGGCCTCCCTGGGTGCCTGTAGCCAGCCTGCGATCCATCGTGATCGGTCTGAACTTCTGACTTTGTCCCAGTCTGGCACAACTAGATAGCTACAGTAAATGCTTTCTGCTTTTTGGAGCTATTTTCACTAACATCTTTAAACTTGAATATTTCTAATTCTACTGATGTGATTTTTGTCATGTTGGTCTTGTTTTATTTCTTAAAAATATCTCACTTTTTCTAATGTGGTTTGGCATAACTTTTGTGTAGTGTTTTTCACTTTATTTATAGTGGGGAAGGGATGCACAAATACTTTACACACTGCCTCTAAGTTAAGCCTGACTGCTCTGCGCCAAGCTACCAGAGGGTAGAGAAAAGGTTAAATTAGGGTTGGCTGGTGCCTCTGCTTGACGAGGATTGCTGCTTGACCAGGGCTCACAGTTGATCAACCAACAACCCAATTTCTTTTTCTTTAAACTTAGGGAGTACTGTGGTACTTCCTAGGAAGTACTTTGGTACTTAAGCAAAATAAAAATACAAATATGTAAAACATTCTAAAACATTTTAATACACTTTATTTCACAAATATTGTGTAGTACACTGTATTTTGTTGGTGCATATTTAACTCTGTAAATTAAAGGGTACACAGTTCAGCGGAAATACCTAAAAGACCCTGCACATTCAAAAAATAGGTAAATTTGTTAATATATATGGTACTTCCTTGGCAATACACTGTAATCTGTAAGCCTGTATATGTAAAAAAAAAAAAAAACGTTTCCAGATTATTGCCACTTCCTTTAAGTGGTAATAGGTAACAAACAATAATAAAACGTACTACTTATTACATCTAAGGCCCTAATCAAGAACACAGCCAAAGTGTAGAAAAAACAATAGGGCTACCTTTTAATGTTGGAAGAACAGAAATTAGTCAATCATATACTGCCTTGTCATAACCATGTACAACAGTATATTCCAGAGTTACTGCTGTATATCTTGGTCCAATGTATTACTAAGGCCTAGCTGTATTATTGTATTGCATTATCCCTGCATCAAGCATGGTGTTGCATGGGCAATGCAATATTTAAGTCAGATTTGCAAAGCAACCCAACTGTCAAAGCTACAAGTGCCCAAATTTGCTACCTTGTTCCATCCCTGTGGCTCGGCTAATAGCAAATGCAAAAGGTTCAGCCTAAATCTTGTAAGGAGGAACCAATATTGAGGGATAATCACCACTTCTAAATAGGGCTCCATTATAGGGCGAGACATTAGTAAGACATATGCATGAACCATGGGTTTGCATAACTCTCTGGCCTCTCTTTCGGCCTGGGCTAAATATGAGAAATCTTTCGTAACCCAGGCCAGCTCTTTCCTAGTTATTGTTTCTGGGAAGCTGTATAATTCAAGGCGGTTCAATGTGTCCATTGTCATTCTAAAATAATTAAGTCACTAGATACGGTTACCCTGTTCATTCAAAAGCATTTTTTAATAAGTATTTGATTTCTCTTTAATTCCGGATTTGTCCAAATCCTGAGCCACTTTTCTAATGGACCCAAGGCAAAAACATCAGAACTATAACCAGTTCTGAATTCCACATGAGCATTAAAATAAGCCCTAGATTGAGGAACTGCTAACAATCTTTTAAAAAAGTCCCATACTCTAATCAACTACACTACACACCACTCCACTCCAAGATACGTCAGTCGATGACACTCCACTGTACAACACTCAACAGTTACTGTACAACACGCCACTCCACTGTACAATATGCCACTCGGCTATATGACACACCATTCACTCCACTGTATAATACTTTACCCCACTGTATGCTACACCACTTCACTCTACTCCACTCCACTCTATTCCACTCTTAAATACTCCACTCTACTCCACTCTCCTTCACTATACTGTATGACACTCCACTTAATGACACTCAACTTAACACTTGACACTACAATTTTAAACACATTTTTATTATAAAATAAAAACCTTTGAAATTCAATCAAAAACAATTAAAGGTTAAGGATAAGGTTTAGTTAGGAAAACCTTATTTATTTTTTCTATACCAACCCAAATTAAACCACACCCACATTTGAATTTCGAAAGCTATAGGTATAACTTGAATTTAAAATGTAATCACCACCTTCAAATTACTATAACTTTATTTGTTCTTTAGACACAAACCAACTACACACAGATTATATGTTCTTAAATTATAGTTATTCATTTAATTTATAATTTACCTAACACCTTTAACTTGTGAAAACTTGCTCACTTTCATATACACTGTATTCAAATTGGTAGCCGCACTATATTAATTATAACTTGCCTCTCTGCCATGCACTGTGTTTTCACAAATGATGTGATTTGCTATGTAATAAGTGTGTTTATAAATGCTATTTTTGTAGATGGTGTAATGGATAACATAAAAAGGTATGAGCAGTGTATGGAGAAGCGTGAGTTATAGAACAAAGGGGACCAGAACCAGAAGAACAATGGAAAGTAAGACCAGATACAGGACGACCAGGTTCTCGGACATCAGACCAAGGGGCCCGAAGCAAATGGATGAGGAATAGGAAAACCACAACCCCTAAACACTAGGGCTAGCAGGATCAGAAGGCCCTAGTACAACAGGACTAGGAACAATCAAACGGTCTTTAGGGTCAGACTCAGGGCAGCCGTAAACTAGGCTGACAGGGACTACTTGAACCAAAGATATCTGCAATATTGAAAGTAAGAAGTCCAGTGCTACAGGGATAAGGAAGACTAGGTTCAGGAGGACTATTACATGACAGCTGTAACAATGGCCGAATGGACAGGATCATTGGAGAAAAGGCAAACCAGGAGACCAGCAAGACTAGTGGGATTAGATTGGGGCAGGAGGACTATGAGAGCTCGGGAAACCATGGGTAGTGGGACTAGCATCAGAAGACCTGAAACAAGAGGTCCAGACAAAGGAGTGCCAGACCTAAAACCAGGACTACATTGACTAGGGGACTAGAAGCAGACGAATTCAGTTAGGAAAACTAGGGGGGACTAGCTAAATCAGGTGAACAGGAACAGGAGAACCAAGGGACCAAAATGTGGGTGATGAGAATGAAAAGGTCATGAAACAGGTAACTGTGAAGCAGTAGACCCAGAGCAGTAAGGGCAGTGTTACAAGGGAATCACAACCAGACATACCAGGGGGTAGGGGGCCAGGAGGTTTTAAGGCTAGCTAGAACCAGATTTCCTCGACCATCAGAAAAAGAAAAGTACAGGGCACTCTGAGGTGGGCTAGGACACATTATTGCAGAACCATGAGTAGGAGGACTATGGCCAAGAGTATCAGGACCTGATTAAGCAAGAGGACTATGAAGATCAGGAGCAGAAAGGCAATGGCCAGAAGGACCAGGAGACAAGGATAAGCAGGACAGTAACTAAGACGACTAGGGGAACCAGAGCCAATGGTATCCAGAGGATCAGAGCATTAGGAAAAGATGGACTAAAAGGAACATGACTATGAGGACTGGAAACAAGGACTCAGAGGGCCAGGAAGTATTTTGAGGATGTGAGCTCAGATTGCCAAGTCAGGCAGGACTGTTGTCTCAGGTAGCAGGTCCAGGGTGAGGGGGATCAGATATGAAAAGGCAAACCAGAGTCAGTAACACCAAGGAGATAGGACTGTGGTGGTTAAGAGGGTCCAGACCAAAATGACCAGGCTTCGGAGGACTCCAACAAGGAATGTGTGGATCAAGATGGCCTGGGCAAGGGGGGGAAGTATCAGTAGGACCAAGATGACAAGGAGTATAAAAGCAAGAATGGCATGACCATAGCCAAGTGGACAAGGGAGGTAAGACTAAGGAGCCAGGCAAACCAGAGCCAGAAAGGTGAGCTTTAAGATGATCAGGAAACAAAGGAACATGAATATCAGGGCAAAGTGTATTAGGACCTTGAGTGCCAGGACCAAGGGTTTGAGGAAAAGGAGGATCTGGTCTTGAAAATCAGGGCAATGATTAGCACAGCTAGGTGGATCAGACAGCAGGGATAGGAACAAGATGGCGAGACAGATGAGAAGCAGGTTGGCCAGGCTCAATGCAAGGACTAAAATGCCCAGTTGGCATAAACATAAAACTATGAGGACAAGTAACAGGAGGACCAGGGTTTGGAGGCCCAGGACCAGGTCCAGGAAGACCAAGACAATTAGGAGAATGAGGATTATGACCGGTAGGACTAGGGGACTAGAATAAACAAGGAAGATGAGGGGACCATTAACAAGGATACCACGAGCACCAGAGACAGGAGGGCCAGCACAATTAGGATTAGAAGAATCAGGACCAAGAGGACCGAGAACAGGCCTAGCCTTGCCAGAGGGACCATAACCGTAGGACCAGGGTTGAGAGTGCCACGTGGAGCAAAAAGACCAGGACCTGACAATAGCAGAGCCAGTGTGAGGAAAGTCATCACACCTAGAACAGCCAGAGACAGGATGACAAAGGGGACTGTAACTTGCTGGCCAGGAGGATCAGGACCAAAATTACCAGGCTCAGAGGGACCCAAAGAGAACGAGTACTAAGATGGCAAGGACCAGTTGGTGCAGTGCCAGAAGGATCATTAGGACAAGGTGTGGGGCAGAAGAACAAGGGTGATCCAAACCAGAAGGACAAGTGTTAAGAGTGTGAGTGCTGAGAGAACCAGTACATGAGTGGACAGGTGAACTGAGGGGACAAGTAGGACCAGAAGCTGGTGTACCAGAAATCGGATGAACAAAGGACCAGGTAAATGAGATCAAGCAATCCAGAAAAAAAGGAAGAACTAAAAGAAGGAGGACAAGGTTTCTGGAAGGACCCGGACTAAGAGAAATAGGCCAACAAAGACCTAAAAAAAGGAGAACCAAAAATAAGACCATGTTAGAAAGTACAAGTGGAAGCATAACCAAGGGGACCAGAAAGTCACAGAAGTCCATGTAGATCCTCCCTACAATCGGCCTGACTCCAAAATGGCTGCCATGCTCGAGACACAGGATAATGTTGCCTTAGCCTGAACATGAACTCGGATCATAAAAACTACTTTTTCCCATCATTCCATCCATGAGGCCGGCCCAGGGTGTTGTGGATTCTCTGTCCTTGATCTGTCTGTTCTTCGTTGACTTTGTGACTCTATGATGTTTAGTCGTTTTTGTTCATGTGTTACAAAGCTGTGTTTTTTGTATTCTAATTACTGATGCAGTGCTGTACTATGTAAATGTAAATGTCATGGTACTTATAGAGCGCACTGTCACCAGACGGTCACCTTGCGGTGTCGCCTATTCGGCTTTCTGGCGGTGATACTCATACCGCTGTGGAACCCCTCCTGGCTTTCCCTGTGAAGTGTCCACTCCTGGGCACCCCCAGGGTGAAGCCAGGCATCCTTAGCGCTGTTGGGGCCGGTGTGGAGGCTAAGCAAGCTATTGCCCAGAGTTGCAGCGCGGGGCCCGTGATTAGAATAGGCACCGAGGCGAGAATTAACAGGTCCGAGGAAATTGAGCCCGAGACCCCGCCGAGGCGGGAATCGAACCCTGGTCCCTGGCCAGAACTCTGCATCACGGAATGCCGCTCTAACCATCAGCTGTTACCAAACAGAAGTGCTGCTGCCGAGGACTATATTTTGTCACTTCGCTCGTCAAATCAAAGTTGTGATATTTCAAAATCGGATAAATCAAGCAAAGCTTTCATTCACGTCACAGACATCTGAAAATAAGCAACACAGTTGTCTCTGATTCTTGACCAGTCAATTGGCAAAGTTTCCATGCTGCTTTGATTCAATTCTACCAAGCATCTCTGTCCGTCAGTGGAGATTTATGTTGTATTACTTTCATCCATCTCCTTCTAGGGTCATCAACTACAATGCATAAAGTTCTCGTCCTGGTGATGGTCTTATGAATTCATTTTCCGAAAGACCGAAACGTCGACTACTAAGTCAAATTCTGCTCACGATTCATCTGTCACCATTGATTTCCCTGTATTAATTTGAAATCAGTGTATTATCATCTATCAGCAGTTTAGACTTGTTTTGTGATTTTAGTTTGGAGCATTTTTGTTTCTCCTTCTATATCCCAAATGCATTTTATTGTACCCCCTTTTATTGATTGAATTTGCTCTTTTCAAAGAAAATAATAATCCTTTGAATATATCACCTGGTTTGTGTTTTTCTTTATATCATCATGTTAGTGTGGTAACATTGTTGATTTGCATTTTAGTAACTACACTCAGCCACTAACCAACGGTAGTTTGGTACTTGATTTAATTTGAGTCCTCCTGTGCTGACACTGTGAATTA
Organism: Lissotriton helveticus; assembly: GCF_964261635.1. Taxonomy (NCBI): domain Eukaryota; kingdom Metazoa; phylum Chordata; class Amphibia; order Caudata; family Salamandridae; genus Lissotriton; species Lissotriton helveticus. Next base: position 131,968,800 of record NC_136058.1, read on the forward strand.
GAAACGAAATCCCTTGCTGGCCCTTCTTTTCAATAGCTCTAACCATTGAGCCACACTCCTCCTCCTACTATTGCTTGCTTATTGTGACTTTGGGATTTTCCCTTGATGTTCTTTCCCCCTGGCCGGTCTACCTGACCCGATCAGCATTCTAAGCCCTTATATTCCCCCACTTCCCTCTATGATCCATAGGACTGTTTCTATGTTTAGCTTCACCTTTGTGTTCTCCACATTCAGCCTACGCTCTCTTCACCCATAACTCGCTTTTTACTGCTAGCCCTCCCTTTTTGACCATGAGGGTATCTGATTTAGATTAATTTACGTTCATCTTGGCAGACTATTCATATTATTTTCTTGGCTTTTCCTACCACCCCCAACGTTAACTGCTCTAGGGCTGTAGGCGTCCGTACCAGCGTACCTACTCTCTTCTCCCCCATTCTAATGTGTCGGACCACCCCTACCGCTCAACTGTCCCTAAACAGCCTTCATGAATGTGCCCTTCGCCAAAGCACTCCCTCTCCTCATGTTGGGGAGGGATCTAGCATTTTTGTCCCGGAGTCTCAGATTCCTCTCTGAGAGAGTCCACAGTGTTAAGGGATTCACAGGTAGCGGAAAATGGCCGTTAGTGGCATCCTCTAAGGTGCCCATTGCGAAAGCACTCCTTCTCCCTTTGTTGGGGAGGGATCCTGCATTTATGCCTTTGGGTCTCTGATACCCCTCTGAGAGAGACCACAGTGTTAAGGGATTCACACATTGCGGAGGTTTGGGATTGTTCCCATTATCGCTGGTAACTCAGCACTGCACACAGTGATAGGCGCTCTCTTTGAAGCCTTTTTGATGACCTCCCCGAGGCTGATACTTTAACCCTCTGATGTACCTCGGCGACCAAGCAACCTTTGGCAGATGACCGGTGGGGTTGCCCAGCGCAAGGAGGAGTTTGGCTCTGGTTCCCCCCTTGGCCAGCACCTACCCTCCTGATCGTCAGACACTGTTTCTTTTCTCGTCGTCCTGTTGTGCTCCCTTCCCCCTCCTGCACTCTTTATTCTTCCTCTTCTATTCCTGCCCTCCCTCCCCCAAATCTCTCTCCCCCTGCCTGCTTTTTCTTCCCCACACCTGATCCATATCTTTGTTAATTATGTATCCCCAGTAACTACGTACCTGAAACTGTTGTTATTATGTAAATATGGTTTGAAGCAATTCTACCTACTCATGTAAAGCGCTCTGATACCTCTGGGTGTAGCCAGCGCTATATATAACTTTTCAAAGAAATAAATAAAATAAAGTAAATAATGTAATTGGTTTAGGAATAGGCTACTTTGCCATGCTCCATCTTTGTATGTCTATACTGAGCTCCAGTCATCGGGAGGTTAATATTCAGAGAGTACCAGTTTCTGCTTTGGAAGGCTCTTTGTTTTATGGCTACATTATTATATTAAAGGTATCTGGCCTATTGCAGGGTGTAACTTATTGTTAGAGGAATTATCCTTGCTTTTCCTACACAGATAACAATGCATAGGTCAGACTAGGGGATGATGGTACATATCCACAAGGTTGACTCCATCTAACTTACACTTTTTTGCCACTCTCCATGTATGCACATTGCTTGAAGGTTATTGTCATACAATTGGATACATGATACCTTATACTTTTCATGTAGACCACGTTGCAAACCAACAAACTACCAACCAAGCACACGTAGGCTACACAACATCAGCAATCCACTACAAACTAAGTTGCTTATAGCTGATTACTCATGCATGATTTCGTGTCTCATCAAGGGCAAGGAGCACCATATAAATCTTGCAAAACATAGTAGTACAATCCTAGAGAAGGGCTTATTTCTTTTGGATAAATATTTGTGTTAATTCCTGGCCACCTAGCTCTCTTCATCTAGGTTTCACTAGAACAGGAACAAACCTAAAGTGACAAATATAGCATGTAGCAAATATAACCACAGCAGCCCAGGTTAAACATCTTGTGCCCATCTATTACTAATCTGCTGCTACTAGCACCTGTCACTATATAACCTGGGTTGATGAGCCAATAGACAGTCCCACTCAGAGTGGGTACAATATGGGTCGGGCTTCACCAAATAAAAAAGCAAAAAGATGAAGCACGTGCAGAGAATATGCATGAGTGTTCAGTGAACTGGGTGGGGGGGAGGGAGACATGGGGAAAGCCAGAATAAGTGACACACTAGGATGGTATAGCAAGCCCTGCAGAGGACTTTGATTCCATTAATTTAAATGTTTCTCATCTTGGGAGAGTCATCAAATAATAACACTTCTTTACTCCCACAACCTCTCATGATGGTTATTCTAAGAACATTAAAAATGTTTCCGTAAGTTTCACCGATACATTCATACATACCTCTGGTCTGAGGCTCGCTCTCTCCCCAGCAGCTCTGCTGTGCTCTGTTCTGCCGTCGATCCTCTGACACCCTTATCCTGGTAGGGTTCAAGGCTGCTCCGCTCTGTACCTGCCTGCTTGCCCGGTCACTGTGCCTTGTGCCCTTAAGTTGTATTTTGTTTTGTCTTGTGCCCATTCAGTTTTGTTTTTTGCTCTCTTCTGCCATGTGCCCTTCGGTTTTGTTTTTCATTTTTTGTAGTGCCTATTTTGTTTGTTTTTCGTTTTCTTGTGCCCTGTTTTTAATTCTACGAGTTTTCGTGTGGTGCTCAAATACTTCATTGGGTCATCATTTCCCACCATTCCCCACAGCCACCTCTGCCCCCGCAGCCCCTTCCCCCTGACCGTCCCCACTTCACAGCTGCACCCCCCTCCCCCTTCCATGCTTAATAGCCGTAATGCGCGGTCGCGCCGCTGGCACGACACAGGTGCGCCCAAGGCAAGCCCATCTGCGCCTGTCCACGACCCGTCCACTACCAGTGCCAGGGACCCTGGATAACCTACCATCCACCGTTACAGCACAGCCACCCTCCATGCACTCCACCCCGGAAGACTCAGAGACTTCAAACAGGCCACGCTAAATACGACCCACGGCCAATTCTCCTGCCTCCACTGCCTTTAGACTTTCACCACCACCCCAGCCACCAACAATGCCGACGCCAACACCTGCAACACCCTAAGATGCATTCTCCTCCACGGGCGCTCCATACACAAACACGCTGTGGATATCTATCTGCAACAAGCTCGACTCTCTCTCACCCACCTTCTTCACGGATACCTGGACCAAAGTGTCCTCCGCCCCAACATCAACAATGCCATGGATCTGCCTCACCACCTTCGGCAAAACCTTCCCCTCCGCTGAACACCTGTACTTCCAGAACCAGACCAGCCCCAACTCCACACTCTGCAGCACCTTCGCCTACAGACCCTCTGGCCCCCCTTTGGCTGCCACCTTCACTGACCTCATCGCACCCCACGCCATCGGCTCAATGAACTACATACTCATCGGAGACCTGAACTTCCACCTTGACAACCCCAGCGATCCCAACTCCACCACCCTTCGTGACAACCCCGCCAACATCAGAGTCAAACAACTCGTCACCACACCGACCCACAGCACAGGACACACCCATGAACCCATCTTTGCAGCAGGAAACAGTGTCCACTTCAGCCACACAATGCAACCCCTATGGACCGACCACCACTGCGTACACTTCCTCATTGACAAACCCAAGCCACCTAATGAAGCCCCACACCCACCGCGAAGGAACTGGAGCAAAGTCACCAACGAACAACTCAACTCCACCCTCATCTGAGACAACCACACTCCGACATCCGACACCATCCTAGCAGCCAGGGAACTCCAAACATGAATCTCATGAATCTCCAATGCCACAGAAAAGCTCGCCCCGCTACGTAACCCCGACAACCGGTGCCCCAGGAAAGCCACATGGTTCACCACCGGTCTCCAAGATGCCAGACGCCAGAACTGGAGAAACAGCAAGATACCCTGAAACTACACCACCTACAAAGATGCCTTGGCGGACTACCACAACCGAGTCAGAACCACCAAAAGGACTTTCAACCACAACAAAATCCTTGCCAACTCCAGCAATTCCAGGGAACTCTTCAGTGTCATCCAGGATTTCACCATCCCCGCAGTGAAGCCACAGACATCACCCCGTCCCCCAGACCTCTGCCATAAGCTTGGAACCTATTTCCACCTCAAGATCAAAAACCTCTATGACAACTTCGTCGACCGTTCACCGGATGCCTCAGCCGCCCCGCCCCCCAGACACACCAGCCAGCCCACCATCTCCACCTGGACGCCGATCACGGCTGAAGACAGTGCCTCAACCATGAAAGGCATCCACTCTGGGGCCCCCACCGATCCCTGCCCCCCACACATTTACCACAGAGCTGCCATCGCACCCGAACTACATCACAACATTAACATCACCTTCGAATCAGGCACCTTCCCAGACGACTGGAAAAGCACAGAGGTCAGACCCCTGCTCAAGAAGCCCTCAGCTGACCCCACTAACCTCAAAAACTACCGGCCCATCTCGCTCCTCCCCTTCGTGGCCAAAGTGGCGGAGATAACAGTCAACGTCCTCGACCCATCCCAATCTGGATTCCGTAGCAACCACAGCACTGTGACTGCCCTACTCACCGCCACAGACGACATCCGCACCATGCTGAACCAAGGCCACTCCGAAGCCCTGATCGTACTCGACCTATCAGCAGCCTTCGACACTGTCTCCCACCGCACACTCGTCACCAGACTACATGATGCCGGCATACAAGGGAATGCCCTAGGCTGGATACGATAATTCTTCACCGGAAGAAACCAAAGGATTAGACTGCCAGCCTTCCTCTCCAATCCCACAGAAACCACCTGCAGAGTCCCACAGAGGTCATCACTAAGCCCGACCCTCTTCAACATCTAAATGGCCCCCCTCGCCGCAATCATCCGACAACAGGGCCTCAACATTGTATCCCATGCTGACGACACCCTGCTCATTCTCTCCCTCACCAAAGACACCACCACCTCCAGACTCAGCTTCCAGAAAGGAATGAAGGACTTCGCAGTCTGGAAGACCAAAAGCTGCCTAAAGCTCAACGCCAAGAAGACAGAAGTCTTCGTCCTTGGAACCACCTCTTCTGCATGGGACAACACATGGTGGCCCACGGCCCTCGACAGCCCACCGACCCCCTCGGACCACGCCAGAAACCTCTGCATCGTTCTCAACTCATCCCTCACCATGAACTGACGCCGTCATCTTCTGCTGTTTCAACACATTCCGCAACCTCCGAAAGATGTTCAAATGGACCCCCCGAGTCAAGGAAGACAGTCTTTACCAGCAGACTGGACTATGGAAATGCACTCTACGCCGGCATAAACAAGTCCCTACTCAGCAAACTCCAGACGATACAGAACACTGCCGCCAGACTCGTCCTTGCCCTCCCTCGGCATGAGCACAACAGCCAACACATACGAAAGCTCCACTGGCTCTCCATGGAAGAAAGAGTCACTTTCAAAATCCTAACCCACGCCTACAAATGCCCACACAACACTGGACCCAAATACCTCAATGACAGAATCACCTTCAACGTACCCAAAAAAACCTCCAATCAGCCAACCTCACACTGGCCGAAACCCCTCACATTGCCAGAGCAGGCCGAATATCCTTCTCTAGCATTGCGGCCAAGACCTGGCAGACATCAGACACGAACCCTCCCTGAACACCTTCAGGAAGACCCTCAAGACCTGGCTTTTAAGCTAAACAGATCTGTTGACTGCCCCTGCCCCCTCTCCCACCCAGCGCCTTGAGACCCTCACGGGTAGCGCACTTACAATTCCCCTGAATGATTGATTGATTGATTGTTAATAACACATGTACCACAACACTGGTGTAGAGATGGAATTCATTGTTGATCAGTGAGACACAGAAAATGACCTGTTTACATACAGAAAATAAAACCATTTGCTGGGACTCAATGACAATGCACCCATGTGGTTATGCTTTTGAGTCTAATGCTTGAGTGCTGGCTGTATGAAATCAGTGCTATGCTGTTTGTTAAAAAACTATAAAGTTTTCAACAAGAAGATAATCAAAACCCACAAGTATGGAACATCAATTGCTTTAAAGAATCACATACTTGGAACAAAATTTAGGTAGGGTACATCCTTTTTTTAATTTATCATTTTTAAACAAACAGTGGTAATTAACATATTTGTCAAATAGCTAAGTCAAATAGTGAAACAAAATGCTAATAGATTCACTTACTATTAACATCGTTATTGTATAGCATACATAACTGAAAAAGTAAGAGGTGATTTGCGATGTCTGGGATATACAAGCCAGCAGCCTTTTGGTGACATAATGACACAAGGGAAATTCAGATCCTCTCAGCCACTGGTCATGTGGTGGCAAATTAGGCTGCATTTATAAATAGATGTGGTGAATAGATTGGGGGGGGTGTTTAAATGTACAATTGTGGTCTTACAAATGCAGTAAGGTGCACGGGCCAATTAAGTGGGGTCTAGAGATTGTGTGTGCCTGGTCTCTAGAGGTGTAGAAACAGCTCCTTCTTTATGGGCTTTGGCCCATGCCACAAACGGGGTCCACATATCCTTGGGCCTAGATGCCGCAGGCATCAGGTCCCAGTATGCAGGAAGCACCTCCTGGCAGTATGTAATGTTGTGTATCCATGTGTTCACTTTGGGTGTTCTTGGCGATTCTCAGTGTATTGCAATAGGGCGTTTGGCGAGGAGGAGCATCTTGGCTGACGACCAATGCCTGGCGGTGCCTCAGCCACATGACCTAGTAGAGCCATCAGTGGAGTGCAGTCCAGTCGGAAGCCAGTAACTTCATGGATAATATCAAAACTTTCCTTTGAGACCCACACAAGGAAGGTCGCTGGGAGTTATTTTGGTATCCTTAAAATGCTAAGGAAAACCTTGGACATCCTTCCCGCCTCAGCGAGGAAAACCCTAGTTCACACTCTTGTGACCTCGAAACTGGACTACGGTAATGTCCTTTACTTGGGAGCATCTAAACAAAGCTTGCAGCGGCTGCAACACATTCAGAATGCGGCAGCATTCCTAGTTCCTAATCTACCCAAGCATGCTTCAGCGACGAAAGACCTTGACATCCTTCACTGGTTACCGGTTAGCAAGAGAATTCTTTTTAAAGTCTTGTGTTTCTGTCACCGGAGTCTTCAGGGATAAGGACCCAGCTACCTGCATGATTTCCTGACCCCTTGCAATCCTACTCGTCCGTTGAGTTCGACAGGAGCCTATTTGCTTAAAGTCACAAAAATCAAAAGGGCAAAGATGGGTGAGCGTTCATTTGGCTACTTGGCAGCCAAAAATTTGAACACACTTCCGCCTTTGGTGTGTGTAGAAGAATCTGAAAATCTCTTCCGTAGAGGCCTGAAAACCTGGTTTTACTAGACAGAAGCCTCGCTGCCCTGCCTGACTTTGCATGTAGCTGTTTCTGTAGTGTGGAGAGAAACCAGTCGGTGTAGCCAGGCACTTTATAAATAACATTATTATTATTGTTTTTATTAAATACCCTGACCGAGAATTGTGAGAGGGGGCGGCAGAGTTATGCCAGGTGCAGAAAGGATGTATCTGGTCATAGGCCCATTTTATGTAACTGCACAGGTGTATGGTATTGTGTATGCAAGTACATAAAATGAATTAGCCTCAACTTGTAATTGGGAGATACATATTTAAGTTGAGCACAGCAGAAGGCCCATTGTTCCTCAGCGGGAGGTGGGTCTAGGTCTGCAGTCTGAAGCTCCAAAGCTCTCGGTGTAAGGATCGGTGAAGTGTGGTGTGTTGTGTAGTGTTGTGACCAATTTCTTGGGTGAAGAATTTATTGGCATGCTCTCCAATGTAGGTAGCGGTGGTGGTTTGGAAGGGAAGGAGGCTTGTATTTGCCTACAGTTGCCCCTGAGTTGGTAGTAAAGGAAGAGTTTGAGGATAGGAGTGCATGCACCGTCCGGGTTCGTCGGAATGGCTAGAAACTCATTATCTGGATAAAGGTCAGCAAAAGAAGTCAGTCCCATCTGATGGGCACATTGGATAGAGCCGGCGTCCTATAATGGGGGAAAGCTAGGGTGGAATGCGATGTGACACTGACTGGGCATTTAGTAATAGGCAGGGCCGGACTAACTACCGGGCAGTTTTGAATGCTGCCGAGCTGCTGGCTGATTTCACTGCAGTGGGGGCTGATTTCGTTCATGGAGACCTGCGTGTGCTTCGAAATAATGAAAGCAAAACACATTTTGTTTAGTAAACGCAAGTCCCCATCAACGAAATCAGCCCCCACGTCAGCAGCATTCCAAACTGCCCGGTAGCCAGTCCGGCCCTGGTAATAGGACCTGTGCACGTCTTCTTTGACCTTCCAAGGCCCAGCGCAACGTCTCCACTGTATTTATTTCTGTGTTTGATCTTTGGTGTGGTATATGGCAGCTGGTAACGGGGCAGGAAAAGCGACATCCTTCTCCAACGCAACTGGAGGCCGAAATGGAGTGGGGTGGGTCCACTAGTGGGGGTATTGAGCCTGTGCACTCAGCGCATAGAGCTCGAAGTCTGGCACCCCAAGACCTCCCCTAGCCAGTGGTAGCGTCAGCACCTGCGATGCAATGCCCGCCCAAACAAGGGACATGAGAAGAGAGCACACATGCTTGAGGAAGGCCTGTGTGAGAGGGAGAGGGATGTTGACGAACAGATAAAGGAATTTGGGCAGAACCATCATTTTTACAAATGCTATCCTGCCGGCCAGAGACAGCTGCAATTTAACCAAATGGCCAACTTACTTTCTAGCAAGGTGATGAGCCGACCGAAGTTCAAACTCCAGATCCACCGCATCTCCCTGCAGAGCCAGATCCCCAAGTACTTTACCGCTCCATTCGCCCAGGTAATGGGAAAGTCCAAATTACGTGTGATTGGGGCCGGTGTTAGAGCGAGGAGCGTCAATTTGGTCCAGTTAACCTGTATGCCTAATATGCCTCCGAGTAAGAGGATTTCACATAGCACTGGGTTAAGATTGTTCTCAAGTTCGCGTACGTATAATCTGATATCATCTGCATACATTGATATAATCGATCCCCTAGTCTGAGAGGGCAGAGTGATGCTGGCGCAATCTGGCAGTGAGGGGCTCGATTGCTATTGCAGACACCAGGGGGAAAGGGAGCACACCTGCCTGGTGTCACGCGATATATGGAACGGGTCTGATATCAGGTCGTTAACCTTGAGACTGGTGGTTGGGCAAGTGTAAAGCAGTTGAATAAGCTTCAAGAAATTAGCGCTTACGCCAATCCTGGGAAGTATGGTAAATAGGAATGGCCATTCAAGGGAGTTGAATGCTTTAGTTGTGTCTAAAAACCTGGAGAGAGAGCAGGCAGATTTGGGTCAAGTTGATGAAGGATTGAAAAGAAGGTACGGAAGTTATGCATAGTGGACCTGCCAGGGATGAAGCCGGATTGGTTAGGTCTAGCGACAATCAGGAGCAGTGTTTGCAATCTACTGGCAATCAATTTGGCCAATATCTTAGCATCTATATTAATAAGTGAGAACGGGCAATAGGAGTCGCACTTGTTTTAAGGTTTATCCGGCTTTAAAATTGTGAATATTACAGCTTCACACATTGTTGGAGGAAGATGGCCATGCTCAAGAGATTCCTGATATACGGCCAGAAAATAGGGAGATTGTTCTGCAGGATACGCTTTATAGAATGATGCCAGTAGTACGTCTAGCCCAGGCGCTTTGTCTTTGGGTCGGCCTTTGATTACTTGGGCAATATCTTCTGCTATGAATGGCTCATCTAGGTCTTTGCGGTGACAATCACTGAGCCAGACCAACTCAATGGAGTCTAAGTAAGCTTGTAGCTCAGGGTTAGGGCTGTCTTGTGTTGCTGTGTACAGTAAAGTGTAAAATTGTCTTAATCTGTCTAGTGTGGCAGACTGCCCCTGGATTGGAGTCTTCATCTAGTAGTTTATTTATGTACGTGGGGTACATCCTTAACCTATGATCCACTGTCCCTGTCACTTCTTCTAAAGGAATTAGGCTAGAATGACAATATCATTATCAACCATGCAGTCATGTAGTCATATTTGATACTTACTTGTCAAACATAACTACAAAGGCATCTGACAAAAACATAAAAACATTGACTGACATTTAGCTAGATCCATAGATCGTGTATATATATATATATATATATTTATTTTTTTCAGATATAACGTTTTTCTTCCTTGAGATTGGAATTATGCCTCTCAATTATACTGCGTTGGTGACTTGCTTAAGGAGCCCTTTGCAATTGTTTCCATTTTGATAAGATCACCCTAAATATCAGATTGAGAAATGTGACTGGGATGTAGTTTTTACTTTTTTGGCCTTTGCTTTTACAAATCATTGTTTTCAGGTGCCTTAGTCTAGTCTGATTTCTTTATTTGAACTGGAGCAGACTTAATAATTCCAGAATGCACTCATTTTCTGCAGAAAAAGAGGTGTTCTGATAACATGGAGCTTTTTGCAGTCTTATATCTGGCCATGGTGCATTCCAATGGCTTTTGGGAGCAAGAGCAACAATATCACATTAGAAGAGTAAACAGTTTCACCTAGTTTCGCAAAGGTTCTAATCATCTTTATCATTAGCCACATCTGGAGGTAACCTTAAAGTAGTAGGTGCACAAGACAGCTTCATAAAGGGCCTCCCAAGTTGCTGTGTTTTGAGACATTGTGTAATGGAGTGCATTCTGTGCTATGGCTGTCAAAATAATATGGAAACATTCACACTTTTGGGACTTTTAGACCTATGAATTAGTGCTTTGGGTGCAAATTGCATTTAAGCCATTTTTAGCACTAATGGCCTTCTGTCCAAAAATCACGAGGCTTGTGACCATAAAATGCCTAGCATTATGTACCATCTGAGCCCGGAGGAGGCTGGCTTGGGCCACTTATCTCTTGCCTGACCCTAGCTGAAGGCACTGTACCCCCATCACCCCACTGCCTGCTGTCCCTGGGCTGCCTTCTGTCCCGGCACTGCCGGCTGTCCCTGAGCTGCCTGATGTGCCTGAGCTGCCTACTGTCCCTGCACCACCTGCTGTCCCTGCACTGTCTGCTGTCTATGCCCAACCTGCTGTCCCTGATCCACCATCTGTCCCTGCCTCTGCACTGCCTGCTGTCCCTGCGCTGCCTGCTGTCCCAGTGCAGCCTGCTGTCCCTGCGCAGCCAGCTGCCCCTGAGCTGCCTGCTGGCCCTGAGCTGCCTGCTGTCCCTGCACCACCTGCTGTCCTTGCACTGCCTGCTGTCCATGCATCGCCTGCTTTCCTTGAGCTGTCTTCTAACCCTACCCCTGTGTTGCTTGCTGTCCCCGCACCGCCTGCTGTCCTTGTGCTGCCTGCTGTCCCTGCATTTACTGCTATCCCTGCACCGCCTGCTTTCACTACCCATGCACTACCTGCTGTCCGTGTGCCACGTGCACCAGGACCACCACCAGAACCACCAATGAAGGCTGCAGTATGACCCCGCTGTGAATGAATGCAGCAGGCATTCCAAGTAGCTCCTGGACCCCGGATGTCGAAACAGCTGTGTAAAATGTAAAGTAAATGTAAATCCAGTACTTGTATAGCGCACAGCTCACCCATTAGGTATCCTGGTGCTTGGGGGCTATTGGGAAGATTAAGCGAGCTATTGCCCAGAGTCGCATGGTGCTGGGCAGACCCCTGCCGCTGGAGCCGGGGATCGAACCGTGATCCCCAGCGTCCAGCTTCAGTCGCCGTGGCACCACACCTCTTCCAGCTATGTCGCCTCCTCCCCACTATTCACCAATGGACCATTCACCTGCTGACTCTGCCACCTCTTCTGTGACATAACCTACAGAAGATCCTGCAGCACTCCTGCCCACAACACCACCCCGTGACCACTACATTGCATCTTGCTCAATGCCAGCTCCCTCTGCAAACACGCCACGGAAATCTGGGACACCATTACCACCCTCTCCGTGGACATGTTCCTTCATCACTGAAATGTGGCTCAACCCCTCCTCTAACCTTGACATCACCACCGCCACTTCTGAAAGGTACAAGATGTGACCACGCCAACATACAAGGTGAATGCATCACCATTATCTTCAAGGAAATCATCCAATGCACCACCACCAACAACAACCCCACACTTCTCATGGAACACCTCAACTTCCTACTACAAATAGATACAAAGACCATGATAAGGGGTACCCTCGCCTACAGACCCCTGGGAAACAGAGCAACATTCTGCAATGCCATCCGCAACCTCATAGCCCCCTAGCAATCGACTCATACCAATGTATTCTTACTTGCGACCTCAAATTTAACATACATGACCTCAACAACACCAACTCCATCTCCATCCTGGAGAACCTGAACAACATCGACTTCACACTACTGGTTACTGAACCCCGCACAAAGCCGGACCCATACTTGACCTCATATTCACCTCCAGTGACATAATAAAATTCAGCCACACCACAGAACTCACCTGGAGTGACCACACCATCGTATACTTCACCATCACCAACGCCCAGCACTCCATCACCAGGCAGCAGAACTCCTCACACAACAGCTGGAGCAAGGTCTTCAAAACTAAGGGGTCACAGACCCTCAATACCTCCCAACCCGAGGCCTCAACAGACCTCAACCAGGTAGTCTAGAAATGTTCTGCCTGCTCCGACAGTCTCCACACTGAAACCTACTAAAACCAACAAGAGCCCCAAACATGGAAGCTGGTACACCCCAGAACTGAGGACCACTAAGCGCAACTGCCACTAACTCGAGAAAAAACAGTGCACCACCAAGAACTCTGTTGACATAGCAGCTCACAAAACAGGCCTCAGCAACTATCACTGGCACAGCCAAGAAAGCAGCCATCACCACCCACATTGACTCCACTGCCAACCACCCAAAAAAACTCTTCAAAATAGTTAAAGAATTCTCCTACCCAGCAGCCGCAGAAAAAACCATCCACCCCTCCCAAGAACTCATTGACACCGTCTCAGACTTCTTCCACAGCTAGATCACCAATATCTCCCAAAATTCCAACATCCAAACTGCCACCATCAACCACAACAAGCTCAACCAACCAGCAAACACCAGCCAAACAATCACCCCTTGATCACCAATCACCGCCCGGGCCACCTCAGCCATCATGTCTTCCATCCACTCGAGGACACCCACCAACCCCTTCCACCACCATCTCTTCAACCACGCAGCAGACCCAATCAGCACGCAACTCACTGGCATCCTCAACACCTCCATCTCCACAGTAACCTTCCGGACAGATAGAAACATGCAGATGTCAGACCCCTCCTAGAGACTCTGCTGACCCCAATGACCTAAACAATTATCGTCTGATTTCTCCGCTCCCTTACCCATCCAAAGTTCTTGAGAAAGCCATCAACCAACATCTCACTGAATGCCTGGAACAAAACCACCTACTGGACACCTCTCAATCAGGATTGTGTGCCAACCACAGCACTGGGACCGAATTGATTGCTGCCGCAGGTGAAACCAGAACACTCTTAAAATGTGCAGAAATGGCGGCCCTGATCCTCCTTGACTTCTCCATGGTGTTCGACATGGTCTACCACAACAGCCTCATCAACAGACTCCACAGCATAGGTATACAGCGAGATGCCCTCAAGTGGATCACCTACTTTCTTACAGGATGTGCACTTAGCATCCGACTGGCTCCCTTCATCTCCTCACCCAAAGAAATGAGGCATAGCACAAGGATCATCACTCAACCTCACCCTCTTCAACATCTACATGACCCCCCCGCAGATGTCTTCAGATAGCACTGACTCAAAATAATCTCCTACACAGACAACAGTCAACAGATCCTCTTGCTCACGGAGGACCTCACCAACATCAAAACCAAGTTCTGCACCACCATGACCAACATAGCCAAATAGATAAGATACAGCTGCCTTCAACTCAACTCCCAAAAAACTGAAGCACTCATCTTCGGGAAGAACACCTCTGCATGGGACCACAGGTCGTGGCCGGCAGAACTCAGGCCCACACCCACATCAACCTCTGCATCATCTTTGACAGCAAACTGACCATGAAATGACAAGTTAACACAGTCCCCTCCTCATGCTTCCACACATTGCGCATGCTATGCAGCATCTTCAGATGGATCCCAACCAACACCAGAAAGACCCTCTCTCAAGCACTTGTCACCAGCCACCACAACTATGGCAATGCCCTCTGCACCGGTTTCTCCATCTAGCTCCTCAGAAGACTCCAGAATATAGAGAATGATGCAGCCAGACTCATCCTGGACCTTCCCCCCCCCCCCCTGAGAAACCTCCACTGGTGCCCCATCCAGAAAAGATGGCAATTAAAGATCCTCAGGCACTCCAACAATACTCTCCATGACCTAGGACCTGCCCATCTCAACCGTCCACTAAACTTCCTTAGGCCCCCTAGATACTTATACTCCTCTTCGCCCACACTCCCCACATCCGCCTCACCAGCAGCGGCAGCCGCCTCTTCTCCTACGTCACAGCCAAGACCTGGAACAACCTCTCCCTTTAGCTCTGTATGGCCCCCTCGCTGGCAGACTTCAGAAAGAGACGCAAGACATGGCTCTTCGATGGAGAAACAGCATCCAGATTCCTCTATGGGTGACAGACTTTGTGCTTTAAAAATGCTGATTGATTGATTGATACAAGATTGAATATTATTTTAACTTATAAAAGGGCTTTTGATATCCTTTACAAGTTGCAAATAATAGGGGTCGTGAAGGGAGCATCCAGTCTCCCATTTCCGATTTTGAAAGAAATTTATCAATTATTTATTACTGCAATTACAGTCACAAACCATTGATGAGCGACTGATCACTGAGTAGGGGTGGTGACTGATTTGTGAAGTGGAAGGGATCACCAGAGGAACCCTTTCCCTTGGGGAACTGTGTCGGCATCCTTAGGGGGAGAAGGCAGCAGTCCAGTGGGTCACTGCTTTCTTCCCCTCATATTTTCCAAAGCACATATTTTTCTAAAAGCAGCACTAGGTCCTTTAAGGAACACACAATGCATTAAAAAATAAAGTTTTCCATTTTGGAATGCAGTTATAGGGATTATGGTGTGCTGTCGTTTTGTGATACCCTGGAACTCAGTATTATGTGAACCGACCACACAGTACATAGATCGGATTCCAAAATACTACTCCATTCACATAAAGTCTATGAGCAATTTGCAAACACTTTTTGTGTAGGAAATAATAATACATAAGGACCCTAATTTGTAGAAGGAGATGGTTGCCAATGGTGCTCACTCCTTGTTTGCAGTCCTATCTGGTGGTAAGGGCCTGTAGAAATCTGCATATGGCATAATAATACAAACTTAAACTATTTACAAAACAGCCAGGTAAACAGTGATGTGTTTCCGGTATTTGCATAGCTTCAGCCTCTGTTCAAATCGTGTCTACTCTCCACTAATTAGCCAGCCACTAGTTGTTAAATGAAGGTTACTTTCTATTTGAACGGTGGTCTTCCAAACAGTTTATCATTTCTGCTATTTAATCAGTGGGTAGATAAACAATTATGAGTTTTGCTATTTGCTATTTGAAAGACGACCTCTTGCCAAATGGTTCATAATGTCTGCTATTTAGCCAGCAGCTAAGTAAATAGTTACATTTATTTGCTATTTCAGAGGTCACAAGCCAAATAGTACACAATCTCTTCTAATCAACCAGCAGCTAGGTAAATAATGAAGTGTATTTGCTATTTGCATGGATACTGGTCAAATTGAACATAATGTCTGATATTTCGCCAGCGATTGCTAAACAGTGAAGTTTCTGGCCTGTTCATAACATCTATTAGTTAGCCACATGCCAGGGAAATAGTACCGTTTCTTTAATATTTGCATGTATGATACCCAAGTAGAATAACTCCACTATTTAGCCAAATAGCAGGCAGTTAAGTAGCAATGATAAGTCACTATTTACCTGCTAGCTGGTAAATTGATATTTACGATATGCACATATAAGGATAGACAAAAAACGGATAGATAGATAGATAGATGGATGGATGGATGGATGGATGGATGGATGGATGGATGGTTAGATAGATAGATAGATAGATAGATAGATAGATAGATAGATAGATAGATAGATAGATAGATAGATAGATAGATAGATAGATAGATAGATAGATAGATAGATAGATAGATAGATAGATAGATAGATAGATAGATAGATAGATAGATAGATAGATAGATAGATAGATGTGTGTGTGTATGTTTGGATGGATCAGAAGCTACTGGCTTAGTATTTTATAAATAAACATTCTTACCTGCGCTATACGTTCCAGATTTTCTACACCCTTTATACGAAGCAGTTAATGTTCCTTCAAGAGTTTCATCTTCATTGGTGGCCGAAAGCCCGAGGGATATACCTGCACAGTAACTCATTGATTTAGAAGTCACATCTACAGGGGAAATATAAGAGGCAATAGAAAATTAAACAAAGAAATTAGGCTGGTCTTTATTAACTGTATCCTAGGAAATTAATTGTACTTCCTTTCGTAGAAAGGAAAAGCCTGTTGCATGAAGTGACAGAAAGGCCCTCATTATGATGGGATTAAGGGGGGTGCAGTGTTTACACACAGTGTTCATGGGTGCAGGAATACTGCATATTCTAGCAGGTACAAATCTAGCAGTTCACACCTGGCGGACTCTCTCCTAGATACAATACTGCCAATACGACACAGTGAAGCATTTTGGTGCCCTCAATAAAAAGTGGAGCTTGGGACTACTGCATCTGCTCACACCGCAGGTCAGCATTGCCTCCCTTGACCTCAATTCTGAATATAATATGAAGCAATAAGCATACATGTATCAATCCTATAGA
The DNA here is from genome assembly GCF_964261635.1 of Lissotriton helveticus. Taxonomy (NCBI): domain Eukaryota; kingdom Metazoa; phylum Chordata; class Amphibia; order Caudata; family Salamandridae; genus Lissotriton; species Lissotriton helveticus. The sequence continues at coordinate 131,985,612 of NC_136058.1, forward strand.
GTTGAAAGACCATTTACTTTACATTAACTTGTGTTCTTAACGATAAGGCAGTGGTCATCAAAATGTGATATGTGCACATTATGGAGGCATGAAGGGATTCGCATTGGAAATATTTACAGGTAACGCGGTGGGGGGTATTTCCAAATGGGCAATGAAAAAGGAGAAATGATCTAGCCAGAGTATTCTAGTTTAGGATCACTTGAAAGTTTGTTTAAAATTTTAAAAAATATACCCACCATAATTTAATATCACTGGATTCAATTGCTTTGCAATGCATTTATATTATGTGTATGAAAGGATGCCTTGTACTTACTGGGATTTGGTCTTCTTTCAAACTCAGATGACCAGCTATTTATGAAGCAATTCTTTCCTAATTTCCAATCATACGTGTTTAAGTATTTTACAAACGTTATGTTTTCCTACCATTTATGCTTTTAAGTGTATTATTTTCCCATTTTTGACACTGGTTTCAGCAGAAAATGTATTATGGGAATTGTCAATCTTATATTTGTATATCAACAAACAAAGGGGAGTGGGTGCGCTTATAGGCCCAGCATATGAGCCCCTCGAATATATCAATTCTATCAAAAAGGTATGCAGTTCCTAAGGATACTGAAGCCTCTCCGTGGGCAGAGTCTAGAGTTACTCCATATTTAACAAGCCACGCAGGTCCGAGTTACTCCATATTTAACAAGCCACGCAGGTCCATTCAAGGTGGTCGTGTGTGGCTAGGTAAATATCATTCCAGATTTTGTGTTGCCCTTGCAATCAATACCTTGCCTGGTGCAAGAGCAACAAAAAACATTGGTAAATGTTCCCCTCAGTATGCCAGAAAAATTTTTTTTCAAACAGATGAGTGGAAAAATGTACTTTGAGTAATGCGTATACTTTTTTGACAAAAATACACTTACTATTCGAGTAACAAGTTTATCATTTCTGTCCATTTCTACTTTTACCATAACTTTCTGTGCCATACGTCCGTAGTTAATGAGTTATGCATTCTGAATTTGAGTCCCTCCTGTGAAGTGGGAGGACATAACATGGATTAATAGAATATCATAACTTTCACTCACCTGAATTTCTCATGAATTCTTTGCTGACCACCAGGATGTGTTCAAAGATGCCGCCCATTGTCCCAGATGTTACAAAATGTGTACCATAATCATTAATGAATTTAGCATACATTCCATAGTTGTATTGATCTGGAAGGTCCATAAGGGACAGCACAAAGTCTTCATCGAGAACTATGTTTGTTTTCCTCATGGTGAACTGAGCTGTCTGCACCTCGGTGCGCACCCTAATAAAACCAAATCGCTGTGGAAAAAGCAACAATAGGCTTCAATTAAAAGCATATCTCTTTATTGGTACTTCAGGTAACATAACGCATGTGCACACGTTTGATTGCATGTGTTTATAACATGCTAGCATCCATTAATTTTTCTCTAAAGAATAACCTCGTTTATCTTTCAATAACCAATCAGTACTGGCACAAAAACCTGACACAAGGTTTGAAATGCAAATGCAATTTTGAATGACTTTTTTGGCGCAAGTCCTTACCTGAGAAAAATAATAAATGCCACGTGCATTTCATTCAAGTGAACCAACAAACCACGAGGTCACTACGTTGGTGTCTATCTGTAGCATCCTGCTACAAAGAACCACAGACACAGGTTCTTATATCTCAGAGCTTTATTTAATACAACTTGCCTCGACCCTGTCCCTACTCTAACTGCCCTCATCCTGTTCTGACCCCTCCTCTTCCCCTCAGCCCATCTAGCTCCGCCCATCCCAGCTACTAGACTGTCAACTATATTACATCTCCCCCTTTCTTAACAAAATGAGCTTAATGTCTTCAGTGTTCGCAATTCTTCAATCCACCACACGGGTCGGTGAACGGCCTGTTTTTCAAACTCCAGTAGTGTCGAATCAGTGGTGGGCTTGGCTTTGGTCAATCTTTCTGTTGTCTTGATCAAGGCATTCTTGACCACGTTGCGTGTGAACTGTTTACTCTCACGGTCCGCAGTCCTCATGTTTCCTTCCGGTGGTGTGACTACGGTTGGTTCAGATGCTCGATCTCTTTCACGAGTGGATAATGTTGCGGTCCTCTTCCGAGCACCCGCATCTACTTTTGCTTCCTTTTGTCTTGTCCGGCCGAGGGCAACACTGCCCTCAAATTCAGAGTCATGTATACCAGACAGTACGGTGTTACCTGATGAGACTGTCTTGGTTTGGTTCGGTAACTCATTCGCCGCATCTACCCTTACTTCCTTTTGGCTAGCCCGGTCGAGAGCAACACTGCCCACCAATTCAGGGCCATGTATGCCAGACAGTACGGTGCTACCTGATGAGACGGTCTTGGTTTGGTTCAATAACTCATTCACGGCCTCGGGTTGTCTGGCGAGCTCGTGAGCTATCGGTGCATAGGCATGTTTCTCTCTCATCTGATGATCTCTCTCTCCTGACACGTCCGGCTTTCCTTGCGGAATGACTGGCTGGTCCCTTCCCGTCCGGTTACTAAGGTCCACTGTCTCTGTTTTCCTTTTGTAGGTCCTGTGAGTCAGCCTCGCGGACCCCTACAGGGGTGACGGTGTCTGATCTGTGTCTGGATATACTTGTGACTGACATGACAGGTTGTCAGGTGGAGTGACTGAGTATTCAGAGACCTTAGTGTGTGACATGTTGCTCTTGACGGGAAGGATGTCCTTTGGTTCCATGGTGTGTTCGGGTGGTTGACGCCATGTCTGTTGTCGGGACCATGACTTGGTCGACTCACGGGATTGGACAGACATGTTCTCTGGGTCAGAGAAGTCTCTTGTCGACTTCCAGGATCGGGCAGATGCGCTCTCTGAATCAGAGGAGGTCCGGGCCATACCCCTTTTAAAGGATCGGACAGACGCGCTCTCTGAACCAGAGGAGTTCCTGGCCATAGACGTGCTTTCTGGGTCAGAGAAGTCTTTTGTCAACTTCCAGGATTGGATGGATGTGCGCTCCGCGTCAGAGAGAGCCTTCTTCCCATTCCTTCTCAAATGTTTCTTTGAAACTGTCTTGTGTAATGGATTTTTGAATTCCGTAGTCCGTGACAAATTGCTCTTTCCCTTTGAATTGTCTTTGGGATGTTTCTCCGTGTGCCTTTGTTGGAGCATCTTCAATGCTGTCTCATTTGGGGGGTTGTTTGATGACCCCACGCTTGTTCCTTGTGCTTGATCCCAAGCTTTTGCCTCTTTGTTCTTCTCGCCTGAAGTTAACGATTTCCTCTCCGTTTCTTCGTTGTCGCGGGAGCCAAAGATGCATGGATCTTTTCTGGTTCGTTGCTGTGGAGGATCAGTCCATCTTGTGCGACCTGTTTCTCCTTCACACTTGTTTGATGCTCTAACACCTCTGATCTGGGGCTGTTGTGGTCTCCTGCCAGATGTTTCCTTGGACTCGTCTTCACTGCTTGACGACTGATGTTCCTGCGCCGACTTCAGGTGTTGACCAGTGCGACCCCTTCTTCTAGGGTTTGTCTTTCTCTCCCACTTGTTGTGCAGGATGCCCTCTTGTCCAGGATTGCGATCTGTCCCACTTGACGCTCTTTCCTCATCAGAGTACTGTGTGTCATACTTTGAATGACTCCTTGAGGAACTCTTGAGGGATGAATAACTCTTTGGAATTGTCTTTTGGATGGTTGACTCTGAGTCATCTGACTCTGAGTAATCCTTGGTTGACTTTGAGTAGTCGGACGCTGAGGGGTCTGACTCTGAGTAATCCCTGTCACTTTCTTTGTCGCTGTATCTTTCCCGTTGTCTTTTTGAATGACTCCTTGAGGAACTCCTGGGGGGCGAATAACTCCTTGGAATTGTCTTTTGGATGGTTGACTCTGAGTCATCTGATTCTGAGTAGTCCTTGTCACTTTCTTTGTCACTGTATCTTTCCCGTTGTCTTTTTGCTGGTCTGCCTTCCCTCTCTCTCCTTTCAGTTTTGTTTGTTTTCTGAGTTCTATCTTCCCAGGTATCTTGATGGTTTGCTCTCAGGTGCACGTCCTTGAATCCGTCTCTTGCTTTTATCTGCCTTCCAATTTCGGCCTTCTTGATGATTTCCTTTAACGACCAATGCCCTTGCAGGATCTTGCGCTTGGTGTCAGGGTTTGTGCAACCTTCAACTATCCGAAGTCGAACCGCATCCTCATTTGTAAAAGTGTTGAAGTGGCAGCCTCGTACCAGACTTTGTAACCGAGTGATGAAGTTTGGCAATGGTTCGCCTGGTTCCTGCCGTGCTGTATTGCAAACCATGCGGTTATGATACACATCTGTCTGTGCGTTGAGATGGGCACAGAGCTCCCTTTGGAGTCTTTTATAGATATCTGTATCCTCTTTGGAAAATGTCCTGATTGGGAATCGGCCCTCAGGACCCACCAGATGGAGGAGTAGTATCAGACATTTTCTCTCTCTTTGCTCACCATTGGCTTTTAAGAAATCTTCCAAAGCTTCGAGCCACCAGTGTCGTTTGAGATCCGAGATCCAATCATCAGTCTGCACCGCTGGGGGCGGTACTTCAAGGTCTGGAGTGACCCGCTGTGCTACGTCTCTTCCCGCCATGAGAGAGGGAGATTCTGGTCAAGGTCTTTGGTCTGGTCGTTTGCTTGTGCGTCTTTTATTTTGCAGACACGTGTTACTTCATTACATTCGCCACTGCGCTTTCGCTTGCGTTTCGCAATGTTCGAGTTTCCACCCTTGCTGACGTTTGTTTTTTGTCAATGTATGTTTGTTAAGTCACTCTTGTGGTTGCTCGTGCTTATTCTGTTTTGGTTGCCAAGACTTGTTCATTGTTGTTCACGCGCCGTTATCCACGCTTATTCATTTGCCTTACCAATGCCTGTTTCTTGGCATTTACCAGTGCTTGTTTATCTGCACATACCAAGGCTTGCCGACGTGCAGGTACCAATGTTTGTTTATTTGCATGCACCAATGCTTGTTTATTTGCATGTATCAATGCTTGCTTGCTTGTCTTTGCCGATATTTGTTTGGTCTTCGCCAATGCTTGTTTCATTTGCATATACCAATGTTTGTTTCTTTGCATGTACCAATGCTTGTTTATTTGCATGTATCAATGCTTGCTTGCTTGTCTTTGCCAATGTTTGTTTGGTCTTCGCCAATGCTTGTTTTATTTGCATATACCAATGTTTGTTTATTGGCATGTACCAATGCTTGTTTATTTGCATGTGCCAATGCTCGCTTGCTTGTCGTTGCCAATGTTTGTTTGGTCTTCGCTAATGCTTGTTTTATTTGCATATACCAATGTTTGTTTATTTGCACTCACCAATGCTTGTTTGCTTTTGCTAATGTCTGTTTGGTCTCCGCCAATGCTTGTTTCTTTGCTCTCGTCAATGCTTGTTTATTTGTTCTTGCCAGTGCTTGTTTATCTCCATTCGCCAATGCTTGTTTATCTTTTCTTGCCAATGCTTGTTTGTTTGCTTCAACCAATGCTTGCTTATTGCCTCTTGCCTGACTTCAAAATTGCCGCCTGCAGTTCACACAGGGATGGTGTCCCAAGAGTTGCCTGACTCAAAGATGGCCGCCGTGGTTATCTGCAGGCACTACTTTCTCTCTCTCCATTCAACCTGATTCTTCACACGGGACTCACCGGCAGTGCTTCCAGGGTCAGCATACTCCAGATTTGGCTCCCTCTGGTCACTGCTACAATCAGGTGTGGTTGGGGTGGGCTCCCGCCTTACTTTGCAGGGTCCTCGGCGGTGACTTGCCAAGTCTCACGCATCGGGGGTGAGGTGCCAAAGCTCACGCATCGGGGGTGAGGTTTTCCGACGTCGGACCTCACCCGGGCTCAAATTTCAGCACGCTCAGCAGCGCTTAGCAGTAGACCTTCGTGGGGCGATCCACCCCAGGATTCACTCTTCTCTGGCCACTACAGTCTTCAGGTTGGGTTGGGGTAGGCTCCCAACTCACTTTCGGAGTTCCCGCTCTCCGGTGCCGACAGCGTGCCAAAGCTCACGCATCAGGCGGAGCTCGAGTTTTCGGCGCGAAGGCTTCTTCTTTTCTCGAGCGCTTCAGCTCTCGTGGTAGCGGCTCCCTCTGGGCTCCCACAATGACAGGAGGGGCAGGGTCACCTACTATTTATCTCTCCTTTGGCTGGCAGCATCACCTACAGCAGCAGACTTTCTCTTTTCGACGCTGCAGGGGACAGGGTGTCTTCCTGGGGTTCTGCACGCAGTGGGCTTGCTTATCCCACCCTCGTCGCCAGTTGTAGCATCCTGCTACAAAGAACCACAGACACAGGTTCTTATATCTCAGAGCTTTATTTAATACAACTTGCCTCGACCCTGTCCCTACTCTAACTGCCCTCATCCTGTTCTGACCCCTCCTCTTCCCCTCAGCCCATCTAGCTCCGCCCATCCCAGCTACTAGACTGTCAACTATATTACACTATCGTAGACAAGTGTAATTGTTGACACAAGATCTAACCTTTCCACTATCTGCCATAAAACTGGCAATGCACAAAACTGAAACCGTACTTATGAGCTTTGATATATCCCGGGAGACCAAACTACATCACGTGCTCCAGTTCTGCCAGTATCTTGGTTCTATGCATAAAAGTTGCTTCATGCCATCGAAAATGGGGATATATATATATATATATATATATATATATATATATTACAGCTCCGTGGGGTTGTCCAAGTAGCGGGTTGCACTCGAAAATACATTTCCGAAATGCGTCGGGCCTATTTCAAACACGCAACTGCCTATACCAATAAACGCTTTGGGGAAGGCGCACGCAGGCTCGAGTGTAACACGCTACTTGGACAACCCCACGGAGCTGTAATATATATATATATATATATATATTACCTACTGGCGGTCGCCAGTAGGTATATATAGTTAGGATTTTTTCTCTATGGGTTTTTTGAAAATTCTATGTCTAATAACTTTGGCGTTTGTCGACGGAATCGGCTGAAATTTTCAGGAAAATGGCACATTTTGTTTCTGAGCAGCCCTTGAAAATTTGGGGGGGGTTCGTCCAGTGGGGGCCGAGAAAAAAGGGGGGTCCCAAAACGTGTTTTTAACATTGAGTTTTCCATAGGGCGGTTGGCCTCACTTTTAGCCCGAACGGCTGAATGGATTTGCACGAAACTTGGCAAAATTGTAGGGACTGGTAGCCCGATGTGCCTTTTGTAGGTCTCAATATATGTGCTCCAGTGGATTTTGAGAAATTAACGTTTAAAAAAAGATATATATCTGTAACAGCGGACCGGTTAGCGCTCTGGTTCGCGGACTTTTCGCGCAACGGAGCTTTGTGAAGCGAAGCTGATTGGTTCTCCGGCGTCTGTCAACATTCCAAACAGTCCGTAGCGGCCGCCATCTTGTCTCTCGGTAGGATCGAGAGACAAGAGGAGGTCAAAACAAAGGGGGAAATAACTATAAGGGGGCATAGTAGATCCTCGCTGACCCCCTAGGTTTGATGTGGAGGTTTTAAAAGGGCCCCGCGGGGCAAAAAAAAATAATAAAAATAATAATTGAACGGCTGAATGGATTTGCACGAAACTTGGCAAAATATTAGGGACTGGTAGCCCGATGTGCCTTTGCTAGGTCTCAATATATGTGCTCCAGTGGATTTTGAGAAATTAACGTTCAAAAAAAGATATATATCTGTAACAGCGCTCCGCTTCGCGTAACGGAGGTTTGCGAAGCTGATTGGTCATTCTGTCACTGGGCTATAGTTGGGCTACATCTGGCTGATATTTGGGCTACATTTGTTTTTTTGTGTGTCTGGCGGCCATCTTTGGGCTACATTGGGCTACATTGGGCTTCATTGGGCTACATTCGGCTAATTAGCAAATAGCTCATCGCAAACTAGGAATGGTAAAGAATCGCTATTTATTCCTTAAAGTTCGCTATTTAGGAAATGCAAATAACTTTTATGATACATATGGCGGTTCATCTCTAACAAGATAAGAAGCATAGGGATAGATTTATGATGACTGGCGCATCACCAGGGATGTGTTAGTCATTCTGTGCCGCTGTTCCGTCACCTATGGTGTGCTGCATTTACAATGCGGCGCATCATGGGGCAAAAACAGCACAGATGCGTGATGTATCTGTGCCGTAAAGGTGGCGCATTGCTGGAGTTGTATCGCAAGTGTGATGAAGCTCCAGCAAGGGTCGGGGGTGCCCCTGTCGCAGGGTTTCTGTTCTCACACAGAACTGTGGACAGAGGATTGGAACCTCGGCGAATTAGGGTGTCCCAAAACTCACGTTAGTAATCAAAAACTATTTAGCAAGCTAGGTACAGTGTCACATTGGATATAACAAACTCTCAATGTTTAGACAATCCAGAATATGAACTTATAGTACCTCAGGATACGTGGAACTCATGAACAGTCGGTCGTTATATATTTCTTAGAAACCAGAACATGGAGTTAAGAAGAACACATGTGTATTTGAAATGTTTATTTACTAATGCCGTCTTCTCAGGCGTAGTACCTTAGATAATAAAAGTACACATATTATCAGTAGCAAAATTACCAGCATAGTTACTAGTACATAAAAAGTGAATGGTGATAGTATGTTAACATGCTGTAAATGAATAAGAGTTAGCAACACTTATAAGCAGCCGCGGGCCGTGGAGGGAGTTACGGTGAGGCAGGGAGGCGGGGAGGGGGAGAAGCAGGGTGGAGAATACAAGTACACATATTATCAGTAGCAAAATTACCAGCATAGTTACTAGTACATAAAAAGCGAATGGTGACAGTATGTTAACATGCTGTAAATGAATAAGAGTTAGCAACACTTATAAGCAGCCGCGGGCCGTGGAGGGAGTTACGGTGGGGCAGGGAGGCGGGGAGGGGGAGGGGCAAGGTAGAGAGGGCTCCACCCTGCTTCTCCCCCTCCCCGCCTCCCTGCCCCATCGTAACTCCCTCCACGGCCCGCGGCTGCTTATATCTCACCCTCCCTAATACACATATTATATTATTTGCTAAGAAGGTCTCTTTGTGTTGGTTTAGGGCGTGTCCATACTTTAGTGTCTTAGATTTGAAGGAATCACATCAGCATACACCAGCTCTCTCTTCATGTGAACCGCATCAACTGTTGTGTATGTGTGTTCGGCAAAGCAATATAAAACCCGCCTCATGCCCAGAATTGGCAGAAGTTGCACTTATGTTATGAGTATGAAGTCGTGGAGATCAGACCTCATAACAATTCTGTATCGTGTTGTTCTTGAAACTTTAGCACTCGCTGTACAGATATAGTTTAACAAGTAAAGCAGATAGTAGACCAATAACATATTATTCTCATGTAAACCACGATGAACTACTAGGTGGAAAGCTAAAGCAACAACTAAGTGTCGTGTGCAGAAGTTGCAAAAAAGGAAAAATGGCGTTTAAACCGGTAATGAGCCCATGCTAACTTAACACGGTGTAAAGATATCCAGGACCTAGATGACACCTCCTCATGATCCGGAAACGAACTGAATAAGATAATAGAAGTGCCATCTCATGAGAGCAGATTGCAAGTTTATATGTGGACGGTCCGCAAGGTAAAGCATTAAAAACTAGGAAAATTCAATGCTAAAGAAAAATAAAACAGCCAAGTACTTTATCGAGTCTTAAGCCAATAGGCAAGGTAAATAATAAAAACTTGACAAATAAGTCAATGAATTGTCAATGAAATGCTAGTACTCAGCATATCAAACATGAAAAAGGTCTATGACATAACTGTGTATGCAAAATAAGCTGCAACAGCCTCCAATAGGAAGTCACCGTCTTCATCCGAAAACAGTTCAGCCATCCAATTTAAAAGCGGAAAAGAACATACGTGCTCTCCCAGCACCGGATCCTCTATCACCATCAGAGGACAGCTCGGTGGGTTTTCAAGAAAGCTGTGTTCCAAGAAAGACTGTGCTGCCGCCAGTAAATTCCAGGGACCAAGTAGTCCATGCATCAATGCCACAGCCATAATCCTTTCGCCAGGACAAATCAACTCGTGAGTAATGATAGGAGTCATCAGCTGATTAAAGTCGACGTCAGGAGAAACCGGTCCGCAGAGACACAAATCAATGGCCCAATCGAAATCACAGGTCAGGCAGTGAAATACAGGCTGGACACAGGTGAAGTAGGAGAACCGAAAAGATAATCCATATGCCGTGCTTAATATCGCCAACGGCATTGTGCCATAATATTCTAGCATGCGATTGCGGAACAGTGTCAGCAGCTGCAGGGTCGGAGGTTGCATAGGAGGGACATCCATATTTAAAAATGTAAAAAAGCACAAGAGCGTCCGCTGGTAATGCAAGTAAAAATGCAATCCACGAACCAGAGTGGAGAAAATGGAATGAAAGGGAGCAGGGATGACTCCAAAGATTTTCTCAAATGAAGTCACGAGACCACTGGTAACAACTTTAAAAAAGTGTGCCAGGGATTTTGTGGAGGATGCGTTAAAGATAGTCGGAAACATGTTGCTGAAATTGAAAGGCAAACCTGTGTACGGGTGTTCGCTATGTGAAGTACGAAAGTTTCACGGGCCGAACTCAAGGCCACCTCTCTCTGAGACAAAAGAGCTCTTATTCTTGTCATGCCGTTGAAACGTGTCCCAAGGTTGGTATTTGTGGCCAGATTGAAAACTCCCTATGTTCATGTGTGGGAGGAAATAGAACATTTCTGCAGCAAATAACCCGTTCACTTACTGTTACGATAAAAGGAATACTTTTTAATTAACTCAGAACAATCTTCATTATTGAGCATCAAATAACTACCATTTTCCAACAACTTGAACGTGGGGATGATAGCAGGAACTGGCGTGCCTTGCAACACGCAAGCCATATTTGGTCGGTGTTTGTTGCATGAATCGTGTAACTGTATGTGCCTACACATTAGTGAATGATCTGGCGTCTCAGTGCATTCCTCTCCATTCAGATAAACTTCTTGATCATCTTTGAAACATCTGTATGTGTATGGAAGCGACCAGACCTCATGAACAAAAGCACTACCTAAAGGTTCATAAAGACCTATTGGTATATATTTCATACAATTTGAAAACTTATATAAAGCAAAAGGCAGCGTTATTAAACCGTGGATAAGGCATGTTGCCAAAAAACCCGCAATCCTCTGCTGATGATGTCACTGAGCATGTCATGAATGATGTAATATGTGACATCATCAGTAGTGGATTATGGGTAATAGTATCTCTAGTTTACTCCCCTATAGCTGTCTTTCTTTTAACATAAGTGTGTGTTTCCTTCCCTTATACTTACTGTTTTTGGTTCGCTTCCAGTTCGCGTACCAGCGAGCGAACTAGGAAGCGAACTAAGAGAAATAGAGGTTGGCACAGTTCCAAATATTGTACCAATTTTTTAATAACGGGGAGGTAGTTCTGAAAAGAACTTTTTTTTTTATTTTTCTGAACATTTTTTTACTGTTTTTGAATTTTTCGGAACAGTTTTATATTTTTTTGGGTTTTTCTTGGAGGGGGCAATGAAAACGATTCATTGTAAAGGGCTCAACAGGAGCAACAAAACAAAAAAAAGAAGTATTTATTATTTTGGGCGTTTCGGACAAACTTGCATATGATAGTCAATAGCTCTGTTGATCAGAGTGATGCTTCTTTCTCCGTAGGAAATGAATCCATCGCAAAATACGCAGGTGTGTTTTACTTCACCAAATCTCATTTGTATATTTGGCACCATCTCCCTGCCCTCTGGTCCCGTTACTTCCGGTACAACAGATCTTCTGGCCATAATAGGGAGATTATCTAGGTCGTTCCGAAACTGTGCAGCACTGTAGTTGTTAGGATGCCACCTAGTCATATGGCGATGCATTGTGTAGTTTCCGAAACTGTATTTTTTGTCGGTCCCTCTGGACAGTCTATCTTGACATATAAGGCAAGTTACGTATCTTGCATTTACTTTTTTCTGACCTTTGGGAATTTTAAAAAATTGCCAAATGAAGTTTTCTTTCCGGTGAGACGTCTTGGGCTGCTCAGGCAAAAACTGCCTCTCTTCGTGCTTGTCCTCCTGTTCCTCTTCTTCTTCTTCTTGTTGAATTACAACTTGAGCAGGTGGTCCACTCTTCCTTGGATGTGGTGGAGGTGGTGGGGAAGCACCAGCTGAAGCTACTAAAGAAGCCATTGCTCAGTGATCACAAAGGGTCTTTCTCTCACAATGATGAAAGTCAGAGTGAGGAAAGAAGGAGGGATTTTCATCATTTGGGAAAAACAAGAGTTCTCAACCAATCAAAAGTGTTCATTTTAGATTATATGACCTAGTCTTACATCATTAGGAAACCAAAAGTGAAATGAACCAATGAAAAGTGTTATTACCAAGTCACATGACTTGCTGTGTTTACGTTAAGCGCTTTGCAGGGCCTCCCGGTTTGCTTCCAGAAACCTGCGCTTTGGCACTCGCTTCGCGTACCAGTTTGCTAACGTAGCACGTCATATGACGTATCAAGCGACAACGTGGAACGTCATGCGGACGGGAGGCGTCACGATGTTGTTTTCTAACGCGGCACTTGCGGTAAAGAAACGTTTACCGGCTCGCGGTCTATTTCGCGGCATCAAGGTCAGCTAACGGGAAGCTTCCCGATTCGCGAAGCGGGAACGAAGAAAAAAAAATATTAAAAAAAAAAATTATTCATAAACATATAAAATATATTTTTGGATTTAAAGAAGAATACATTTTACAGCTACAGATATTAGCTGTTAAAAAACCAATGAAATTCACAGAAAAAACCATAGGTTATAGACCATATATAGTTAGGAATTAGCATTTACAAAACCTTGAAAATTCACTGAAAAAACCATAGGTTATAGACCATATATAGTTAGGAAATAGCATTTAGAAAACCTTATTTTACTCACACAAAACCATTGAAATTCCATATATAGTTAGTTGCACTAACTATATATCGCGCACCTGCAATCCACTGCTGATGATGTCACATATTACATCATTCATGACATGGTCAGTGACATCACTGATGACATCACTGATGACATCTCAAATGACATCACTGATGACATCACTGATGACAACATCCAGTGACTGTATGCTTCTGTAAAGTTAAAATATGTCTTACATATTGAAGAATGAGTGGATGTATAAGTGTCTGGATGAAGGATTTAGTAGGTGCATGACTGACTGTATAAGTGAGTGATTAAATGTGTCTCACTGAGTGCATGGGTTAGTGACTAAACTGTTTTAAATTGTGCATCATTGTGTCTGTTGTTTTGTAATCTGATGCATGTGTTGATCATTAGCTATATGACTAACTATATGGGTTATTGATTAGTTGCCCAAGTATTTGTATGGGAGACTGAGTGTGTGTGTGGGTGTCTGGGAGGTGTATGACTCTGTGCATAGATGTGTGAGCAGTTGATTCACTAGATGTATGGGTTCAAAAGTGCATGTGGAAACATCTGTATGGGCGGTTGACTGTGTGCATGAGTGTATTGGTGAGTGAATGGATATCTCAGTGCTACATGTCAAAGTAAGTACATATGTAAAACACAGTACATGTGATAGTTGACATATATAAATAACTGTGCATAAGAGCCAGTGAATGTGTGAGTGGCTGTATGGATTATTGTGAACTTGTATCAGGGATTGTATAACAGAGTAAATATGTGTTATTATATGTTCCAATAAGTAAGGTGTGTATAACTATATAGTTGAGGAAATCGAGGTGTGATTGATTCTTTGCAAGACTGACTAGGTGTGTGAGTAACTCCATGGATGAGTGACAGTCTGTGAGTGTCTGTTTACACTGAGTGTATCTAAGGTTATATTAGAGTCTGAAGAGGTTCATTGTATCATCACATGAATGATGTCATCAGTGATGTGATCAGTAATGTCAAATGAGATGTCATCAGTGATGTCATCAGTGATGTCATTTGAGATGTCATCAGTGATGTCATCAGTGATGTCACTGACCATGTCATGAATGATGTAATATGTGACATCATCAGCAGTGGATTGCAGGTGCGCGATATATAGTTAGTGCAACTAACTATATATGGAATTTCAATGGTTTTGTGTGAGTAAAATAAGGTTTTCTAAATGCTATTTCCTAACTATATATGGTCTATAACCTATGGTTTTTTCAGTGAATATATATATATATATATATATATATATATATATATATATATATATATATATATATATATATATATCGAAAAAAAGTTACCAGCTGCTTGGGATGCACACAGAAACAGGTCGGGCTCCTTTCTTTTTGGTGAGAGTCCTTTATTGCAGCAGGTCAGCATGTTACACAATCCATTAATGCCAGACGCGTTTCAAAGCTTACTTGCTTCTTGTTCACTGGCGTTGTGCAAATTCAGCAAGGATGACGTGTGGGAGCAATCAGTCCTTATTAATGCTTTTCCCGCCCCCTGGTGGGTGGGCTCTGGTGTCTTCAGGAAAAGTCTTCTGGGACTTAGAGTTCTTGTTCGTATTTGGCTCTCTTTGGTGGGATATTTGGTTCTCTTTGATGAAGTCTGCTTTTTTGCATCCATTTCATTAGAGAGACAAGCGGACCTCGTAATTTATTTATGAGGTGTGTCTTTATATTGCTCGTACCAGACCCGGAAAGACCAGCAACGCTCGTACATACGTACAAAGATGGTCAGTTACAAGTAAAGGTCAGTTACAAGCAGATACAAAAATATAGAAATAAACCAAGTAGAAAATAGCAACAATGAGTTGGAAACACGTGTTTAGGGGCGGACGGGAGAAAAATGTGTCAGCAAACAAAACTGCAAGGTAAGGTGAAGGATTAAGTGGTCTTTTTCTTAAATGTGGGCATTTTGCGAATGAGGATTTCTGAGCTTTAGGGCACTAGGATTTATTTGAGATAGTGAGCCTATAGCGGTGTAGTGGGGTGCTCTGTAGAGTATTCCACTATAGATGCATTCTTAAATAAGCTGCTTTAAGACACTACAATGTAAACAGTGGATATTCTACCAAAACATCGGTGACATGAAAGGCACCCTTAAGAGTAGTCAAATCAAGTCTGGGGAAACATGCGAGCAATGTTTTGCCATAATTAATCCTAGATAGCAGCATGGATTTTACCACCAATCTGAAATCCTCCCCCTGGATGAAAGGTGCAGTCCATCTGAGGAGTCTGATTTGACGCTGGGCTCCTTGGACTAGGGAATTTATGTGAGCATGGAGATTCAGATCACGCCCAGCATAAAGCTGGGAGATATGGCTCAGTCTTTTATGTTAGAAGTGCAATCTAATATGTCAAGTGTGATGACCTATGGGTGTACTGGAATGAAGCATTTTAGTGTTAAAGTTTAAATAATGGACAGACACCGAAGAATGGGTGATCATTTAGATCAGATCCATGGAGGCAATGTGCCTGCCTAACACCACAGGCAGATCAGGTCACAATTATTAGAAGTCGAAGGCGTCGGAATCTATGGTAGAGTAGATGTAGTACAGTTAGCATTTTTCCTGATCCAAGATGATGAATAGCTTTTTGTTGTCCTGTCAATCGTCTTAGTTCATTTTCCTGCCAAATATGTCAGTTAACCCCTTTCGTGTATTTGTGATCTTGTGAGAGTTGGTGAAACTTCCTGTGGGAGCAGCCACCTGGTATGTAGCAGGAAAAGAAGTAGCTAACAATCAGTGTTTCCTGAATTCATTCAAGCCAATTCCTTCTCCACTTCTGGCCTCATCTATGGAAGTGTTGTCATGCTCCACAGGCAGCCTGCAGATATTTAGGGCCCGATTATGATCTTGACGGATCGGATACTGTATCGCAAACTAAACAGATAGCTTGTCAACCGTATAACAAGTTCCATTATATACTAAGTAACTTATAATACGGCGAATGGGATATCTATCCTGTTTGTGATGGATTATCCCTTCTGCCAAGATCATAACCAGGCCCTTAGTCAGTAACTACTGCTTTTCCTTGGATTCTTTTGTATTCCTGGGCTCAGGAGCAACAGTTGAGATTGGGTTGTGTTAGAACATACCACCAAATACAAGCTATTGTTCTATGGTTCCTATGGACTTCGTGTCCTCAAATTATTGTAATGCAGTATTCACAATATTCTACCCTGTGTAACACCCAGGATTTAGAAACTAATAACTTACAAGCTGAGTTTTTGGAACTAAGGGCCAGATGTAGGTAATTCATATTTACCGACTCTTAAATACCGAATTTTACCGATTCGGTATTTAAGAGTCGGTAAATATGAAGGGGGGAGATGTAGGTATTACAGAATCTGTAAATACCGAATCCTTAAGATTCGGTATTTACCGATTCTGTAATTACAGATTCGGTATTTCCCATTGATTCCTATGGGCTTTGAAGCCCATAGGAATCAATGGGAAATACCGATTCTGTCATTACAGAATCGGTAAATACCGATTTTAGCAAGGGTGCAGGGGGTGTCACTTTGACACCCTCTAGCACCCCAAAGACGGGCATGTGAGCCATGTGGCACACAGACATGCCCTAAGGGCATGTCTGTCTGTCACATGGCTAGGTGTGCATGCACACATGTGCATGCACACCTGGATTCGGTATTTTACCACACAATTGGATTGGGTGGTAAAATACCGATTCTTAAAGCCCTGTGGCACTCTGACATGTGCCAGCTACATCTGCATTTACAGAATCGGTATTTTACCGAGTCTGTATTTACCGATTCGGTAATTTTACCGAATCGGTAAATACAGAATCGGTAAAATACCGATTCTGTAAATGCATGCCCTACATCTGAAAACCCAAATACCGGTCGGTAACGGCCGAATTCGGCCGTTACCGACTGGTATTTTGGCTCCTACATCTGGCCCTAAGTCTGTACTCAAATGAAGTCACTCTGGCTCTGAAGTTGTCCTGCGAAGTCACGCTGGCTGTGAAGAAACAGCTTAGCCTGAATTATTTACAGCTCAGGTAGTTTATCCTGCCTACACTAACGGATAGATTATCATGTGATCACTCACAGATAAATTGTCATGTTCAGTTTGTAAATGTGTGTAACTTGCAAAGAACAATAGCTAAAGAACTGGGTCACTCTGTTGAAGGTATTTAAAATTACACACACACACACATACACGCGCACACACACATCTCAGTGGCAGCATCGGTACTAGGTAGTTATAGTTTGGACCATGGTTCCATTGAAACTTGATTTTTTTGTTTGCTAATAACTTTGGTGCCATTTGAGGAATCCGCACGAAATTTCCCAGAAAAAATCTCATCCATTTTAGCTCCTTTCTGAAATCTTCAGGTTGATCCGTCAAGCGGGAACCGAGAAAAAGGGGGTCCCCAAAAACCTTTTCCACAAGCATATTCCAAAGAAATTTTAGACACAGCTACAGCCAATATGGCAGAATGGAATTACACCAAATTTGGCTGAAAGCTATATGTTAATTTAGAAAGTGTGATTTGGTGTAAATCTATTCAGTATTTCATGAACAATTAGGGCAAGAAATGTGTGTTAATTTCATGCCTCGGTTAAAAAAATAATCCATCGTGGTGGATCCACAAGCTCAAGCACTCTTGCTTGACTGTCCGCAACCTGAAGGAAAAGTTGTAGCCACATCTTAGGCCTCGGGGACTTGCATGTAGGTGGTCCAAAATCCATGTGTGGTGGGTGGCCTTCGGCCTGCCTTCCTTTGTCTCTGTTCGGCAGGTGGTTGGGTCTAGCGGGGGCTTGGTTGCACGGCCTAGATTTTCCTGGCCCTGTGCTCCACATGCAGCACTCAACTCGCAGCACACACAGTCTTGCGCAGCTGGGTATCTGTCAGTGGTTGGACTGTGTAGGAGAGTAGGGTTGGCTTCCTATGGTTACCCCCACTTTTTGCTGTGTTTCACTGTTTTTTTTACTTTAGTATGGCTGTGGCCCTGTTAATCCAGACCACAGCCTAGCTGTTCTCTTTCTAAATTGATACCATGTATTTTAGGTACATACACGATTGGTTACTTGGTCCCCCTTATGAGTCCCTGTATATGGTACCTTAGGTACCCAGGGCATAGGGACACCAGAGGCCTACCAGGGGCTGAAGCATGTATTGTGCCACCCCTGGTTAGCCTTCCAAACTGCACTGCAGCCTGGGTGAGGTGGCGTAAGCACCCCTTACTTAGATATAGTATACCTATATCTACCTTTACATATAGACACATAGTAACCTGTAAGTCACTCTTATGGCAGGCCTTGACAATCTTGAAGGTGGAGTGCTTGATTTTGTGTGAGAGGGGGCCCTAGCATGAGCTGAGCCCCTCTGCAGCTTTCGGAAATATCTCCTTATAGCTGTTCTATGATATAGCCATACTCTTAAGTGCATTATAATCCTCGCGGTTAATGCTAACTTTAGTTTGGCTATATCAAAACATGTCGTGTAAGGTGTCAAACACTATGGAATACTACCCCCCACCAGTTCTGGTGGCGGGGGTAGCATGCCACCCTTCTAGAAGGAGAAGACATGTACATACTGGTAAACCCGGTTAAAGTTAAACAGAGCCCCAGTATCACAAAATGGATGCTGCTGCCACAGACACAAGTCTACACTCCTGCTGCTGGACGGAACTCCAGCAGGGGAGGTCTGGACAATAGGTTTCCTGTCCAGGGAGGTGCTGGCACCTCCCTAGACAGGCTTTAGTGTATTGGGGCAGGGTGGGTTGCAGTCAGTGAATGCTTTTCAGACATTGACTGGGGCACACAAGGTGCTCCATGCATTTCCCAGTTCAAACCGGTTGCTGGGGCACTCAGCCCCAGCTCTGGTGCAAAACTGGACAAAGGGGAAGGGGTGTAACCAACCCCTCCCCAGGTCCACCCATAGGTGGGACCCTTGAGTTAGTCCAACCCCTAAACTTAGTATAAGTATAGGAACCCAATCCCTAGGACTTTAGATTACCCTGGACGAAACTCTGCAACATATATCTGAGACCTTCGACATTCCATATCGACTGGAAGATGGAAGAAATCTCCCTTGTAGTCAAGGAGTGACCACCCTGTTCAAACAGGCACCAAAAGCATCTTTGCCAGTCTGCATTTTAAAGGCTCCTGCCAGATCCCGATAAATCTGCAACACAGGATATAGATTTCCAGATATCTCTGAAGATGACCCAAGATCCCAGAAAAGCTGAGACCTGTAGCTGACACGAGAGACGTGGGACCGGAACTCATGAATATCCTGCATTTTTGCAACTACACCTACTTCCCGAGGTATTCCAAAATTGTGAATTAGGGTATCTGAAGCCCCTGCCCCGAGCACCGTTTGCACCAAAGTACAGAGGTCAGCACTCCATGAGTGACCGTGAGTCCCCTTTCTTCACCGCAGCTCAAGGCTCCTTCGCGGTTCATAGTCCATTCACTAGTAAGCCCCCATGCAGGCCAATCCTTTGTTTCTTGAGCTTTGTTGGTTGCTTCAGATGGGCTCTCACTACTCTCTAAAGGAGGAGTCCCTCAGATCTTGCTGGTCTGAATCAAAGCCAATCTTGTCATCGTGCATGAATTGCTGTTGCCAAGGCTTGTTGGGTCCAATCCGGATTCCGGTGCTGCAGCACTCGACATCCTTTATAGGACAGCTTAAATCCAGCTCCTTGTTGTCATCAACACCTCCTGGACCTCGTGGCTGAAGAGTCAAGCTTCACCTCTTTCACCTGGAAACACCCGACGTTTATTGGAATCTTCCTATAGCCATCCTGGTCACTCGCTAGTGACCCAGACACTGTCCCCTCTGCTTTCAGGTTCTTCACATCTCCGATCTATTCTTGGATCCACCCAGACACTTTTCCTCTGGTCGCCTTTAGCATTTCTTCGCAGCTTTCCATCTGTATCGACGACGAAGCCCGACACCAAAAGACACCTATGCACCCGGCTTCCCTAGTTGAGATAACAAGAGTACTCCGGTGCTCCCGTGGGTCTTGACTCTCAAAGTGTCCTAGTCTAAAGGGTTCCATCACAGTTCACCTCTAAACGCCCTTAATCTTTAAAATTTTAACTTGTTAGTTCTCCATAGAAAGTCAATGGTGATCCGCAGCTGTGTTTTGACACTGCACATGTCCCCCGTGGGCCTCCTGCGTCCCTACCTTGGGTGGTTCCTGATAGCCCCAGCGGTTCTACAGGCCCAAGGCCTACTTTCTAACCCTCACATGGTTATTATACCACTTTTTTAGTATATGGTTTGTGTGGCCGCTAGGGCATAACGTATACTGTGCAACTTATCGTATGCTAATTAAGTTCCTTGTATTGTACTTTTACCTCTGACCTCATAAAGAGTCCAGAGGGGTTGTGTTTACAATAAATACGTATATATTTGATATATACCTTGTGTGGTGTGCTTTCATGTGATCATTCAAGAGATTATAATTGGTAAAACAACTTGCTTAACTCGCCTCTAAGTCTTAGCCTGAAGGCTGCTCTCCACAGCTACCACTAGGATAGCTTTCTATAAAGGTGACTTTAAACCTACCATCCATAAGGGTTGTTTGGACTGTTGCAAGGTGCCCACTAGAATAGTGGACATCATATGCCAGGCCAACTTCTCACAGACTGTCACTAGTGTTTATGAGGGTGCAAGAAGTGTATGACAAGGGTGCGGGTCAAAGTTATTTTAGGACACAAGTTATAGTAACTTGAGATACCAATAATTGGTGAATTTCAGTGGTTTTGTAGTTTGAAATATTATGTTTTACTTGATGTTTTCACCTTAATATAAACATCCCGTTATCCTTTGGTTTTATAAGTGAACTTCTAAAGTAAAAAAAATATATAAAGTATTACAGTTGCTAACTATACATTTTTTGGAGTGAATTGCTATGTTTTTTTAAACCTAAAGTAAGATGTCTATTACAGTGCATGGAGTGGGGTTTGCCACATGGCACCCAAACCCCTTCCCTGTACCCAATCCCCCGTTGGTGCCCAACCCCCCTGCCATGTACACCTTGGCAGAAGTAACTCTAACTTGAGCCCCTGGCCATGCACTGCTCATGACCTTACACATTACTTCACTCATGCTATGTTCTGTGACATCATCAATAACATCACTGATTTTAATTATATTTATTTATTTATTTATGAGTTTGATAGAGCGCAAACTTGACTCGATAGGGTATCAGAGCACTTTACAGGAAAAATAGCAATAAACAGAACAGGGTTAACATCAACCACTTACGGATCGAGTAGTAGGGGACAAGGTGCAGATACAAGAAGGAGATAAGGGCATGTATTTACAGGTTACATATTCAAAGACTCATGACACAATAACATATTACATATTACATTTACAAATGTTCAAGACAAGGCTCCACGTTTCTGGTGGGGTAACTAGATAATCCGAAGGGAGGCAATGGATGGCCATCGATCAGGGTCATAGTGATGGTGGAGGCCAGGTTTAAGCTAGAAATTTACCCATAAGGAATGTTTTAGCCTCCTTTTTGTAGTGAGTCAGAGAGGGGATTCTTCTGATGTCAGGTGGGAGAGAGTTCCATATTCTTGGAGCAGCCCCCGAGAAAGCCCGGTTGTAAGTTTGTTTTTCCCCGAGAGTGCGCAAGTTGGAGCAGGAGGTCTCTGGTAGAGCGGGAGTGTCTGATTCCTCCGGAGATCACAAGTTTCTACGTCAGATATGCAGTTGATGACAACACTGTGCATGCATGGGTTCACATTTTAGTTACTTCATCTAACTATGACTGGTGGATTTTAGTGGATTTAAGAGTTTAAAATGTTAAATTTTAACTGAGATTTTCACCCAATTATAACATCATTTTAGTATTTGGTGTTTTTCAGTGAATTGTTGAGTGTAAAAAAATGTAAATTAAGATGTCATTCCCATAACTAACTATAACTTCACTTTAACATTTGTTTTGTGAGTTGAATATATAATTATATTCTAAGAAATTGGGATATTAGTTGTGCATGATGTGATGTTTGCACAAGTAATTGTCCATATTTTCCTTTACTGGGAACCATTTACCCCACTGTAACACTTGTCTCTCTCAGAGTAACAAAGAAGAGCAGTCCAAGGCCTACTCAGGGGACATAGTGTTGGATAGTAATCACCATTGGCTAGTACAAAAGAATATCACTCTGTAGGGCATGGTCCTCTCTGCAGAATTAACCCCAAACCTTTTGACTTCACCCCACCTGCTGTCTGATCCCATTTTTGTTGGCTTTAGGACTCTGCACACTTTAATACTCCTAGCCAGTGCTAAAGTGATTGTGCTCTCTGCTCTAAACATGGTAAAATTGTCGTACACCCAATTGGTCTATTTAAGTTATTAGTAAATCCCTAGTAAAGTGCTACTACAGGAACTCGGAGCCTGTAAATTAAATGCTTCTAGTCGGCTTGCAGCACTTATTCTGCCACCCACGTAAGTATGTCTCTAGCCTGCAATTGCATCCTGTGTGAGCAGTTTTAAACTGCAATCTTAACCTGAAAAAATAAAACGTTTGCCAGGATAAAACTTTTGATTCAATAAATTTAGGTCACTTGAGGGTAGGCCATAAATAGCCAATAGGGGAGAGTGTGTTGTATTTAAAAATGTGGGCATGTACGTTTAAGTTTTACAGGACCTGGTAGTGAAAAGCTTTCAAACTCATTTTCCACTATTGTGAGGCCTACCTCTCCCATAGCATAACATTGAGTCCCTGCACTACATTTAATACGTGATAACTTTCAAATGAGAGCAGGTAGTAAGGTTGAGTAAGGTATCTAATGAATTGCAACTTTAAACTGTCCTTGATGGTAAAGTCATATATTAAGTCGCAAATCTGAAAATCTCACTTTTAGAAAGTTGGCATTTTTTTCATCCCAATAATTTTGGTGCCTACAGCCCATATCCTGGGTCATGTGACTAGGTGTTGCTGGCAGATAGTCTTTGGGGATTGCTCCCAGGCATTGAAACAAACGGTGGTGAGGTGGTGACAGGACGGTCCATCTCTGCTTGATGAGGGTGAGGAGCTGTCACCTACCAAACTTGCACATCACAAAGGATCAGCCTGAGAATAATCACAAGGGGTTGACACTAGTCTTCTGTGAACCCAGACAAGCTGGAGTCCAGGCAGGGAGGCAGGACATTCCAGACACCTTTGAAGTTGGAAACCTCCAGAACCTTCTCATACTTCAAAGTTGGCTCCAGGTGTAAATATTGGACCGTCAGACCCAACTCTTCAGTATAACTCTAGACATGTGAAAGACTCAGAAAGGCTGCTGTTCTGCTCTGCAACAAGGATGGATACTCGCTGCTCTGCTGCCTGAGTGAAAAGGAATGGACATGCATCTTGAACCTGTGATCACCAGAGTGACTTAGAGGGGTAGTTGTCTGATCTCCTGATCAGAGCATCAAGACAAAAAAGGATCCAACAATCCTGAACCCAGCACCCGGACTCTGTCTGCTATGAGTTTTGCCCCCCCAAGTCATTTGTCGTTGCAGACCCAACTAGAGGGTAAGAATTGGCTTAAGTAAACCACGTATCCCAGGAAGCAGTTCAAGAACATTCACTGTGAATGCCCACCAGGGGGCTACAAATTTTCAAGTAATTAACAAGGGCATTTGATTTCTTTAGCGTTTCTGCGAGGATAGAGGAAAATGCCTGTGAACAAGGAGCTTGAAACTCTGAAACGCGTTAGGCGCAATCAATCTTACTTTGGACACTAACTGCCGGTTTTGACGGAATTGTGGCTGCAGTGTGAGTGCGCCTTCAAGTGAAGGAGAAAAAGCATTTTTGAGATATATATATATAGCAGCCTGAACTGCTGAATGGAATTACACCAAATTTGGAAAAAAGGTAGAGTTTGGTTCGCAGATTACGCTTTTTGTTAAATGGTGTAAATCCGTTCAGTAGTTCCTGAGAAAATTAAAAGTAAAATCATAGATATATCTATAGACGAAGTACCGTATGCGTATCCTCCCGAGCATGAGCTTTATGCTAATTGGCTGTCATTACTCCAAACCAGGAAGTGTTGGCAGCCATCTTGTGCCTCGGTAGAACCGTTGCAGAGAGGTGTAATGAGGCCACGTCCCTTTTTACACCTCTCCTCAACGCAGCCCCCTGGCGCATACTGGAGGTTTATGGTGGGCTAGTTGGCCCCCAGGGTCCCCCAGCATTCAAGGGGATTTAGTTACCCCTCTGGAAACACGCCAGGGGGCTGCGTTGCAGAGAGGTGTAATGAGGACATGCCCCTTTTACACCTCTCTGCAACGCAGCCCCCTGGTGCATACTGGAGGTTCCTGGTGGGCTAGTTGGCCCCCAGGGACCCCCAGTATTCAAGGGGATTTAGTTCCCCCTCTGAAAACGTGCCAGGGGGCTGTGTTGCAGAGAGGTGTAATGAGGCCTCACCCCTTTTTACACCTCTCTGCAACGCAGCCCCCTGGCGCATACTGGAAGTTCCTGGTGGGCTAGTTGACCCCCAGGGACCTGCAGTATGCAAGGGGATTTAGTTCCCACTCTGGAAACGCGCCAGGGGGCTGCGTTGCAGAGAGGTGTAATGAGGCCATGCCCCTTTTTACACCTCTCTGCAACGCAGCCCCCTGACGCATACTGGAGGTTTCTGGTGGGCTAGTTGGCCCCCAGGGACCCCCAGTATGCAAGGGAACTTAATAACCCAACTTACAACGCGCTACGGGGCGTGTGTGTACAGTGGTGAAGGTAGGGTGCGGGGCTTGAGGTGATATGTGTGCAAACATGTCCTGTGGCGCGTTTTAGGTTGGGGAATTAATTGCTCTTCAATCCAGAGGTCCCCTAGGGTCCAACTAGCCCAACAGGTACCTCCAGTAAGTGCCACTGAGCTGCGTTGAAGAGTGTTGTAAAAAGGGGGCATGGCCTCTGAACACCTCTCTGCAACGCAGCTCCCTGGCGCATACTGGAGGTACGTGGTGGGCGAGTTGGCCCACAGGGGACCTCAGGATTGAAGAGGAATTAATTCCCCAATTTAAACCGTGCCACAGGGCATGTTTGCACACATGTCACCTCAGGCCCCGCCCCCTTCCTTCACTATTGAGCAAAATATTCCTCTAAAAACAGCCGAACTACGAATCCTGATTTACTCATTTGTTATCACGAGAGACGTCAGTGCTGCATCTTTGAGGCCGTACGGACCCTGAAAAGTAAATCTAAGCGTACTTACCAGTAACTTGTATTTCCTTCCATAGGAATCTATTGTGTGGTTTTCACCAGCAAAATTTCTAAGTGTCTATTTTTGAAACGTGCAAATATTCCTCTAAAATGAGCCGAACTACGAATTCCGATTTACTCACCTGTTATCAGGAGAGACCTCAGTGCTGCATCTTTCAGCCCACTACTGATTCTGAAAAGTAATTCTAACCGTAGTTACAGTAACTTGAATTACCTTCCATAGGCTAACATTGACTGGTTTTACTTGGAAATTCTTCTAAGTGTGGAGTTTTGGAACTTAAAAAAGTTCCTCTAAAATCAGCCGAACAACGAATTCCAATTTACTCACCTGTTATCAGGAGAGACCTCAGTGCTGCATATTTCAGCCCACTACAGATCCTGAAAAGTAATTCTAACCATACTTACAGTAACTTGAATTTCCTTCCATAGGCTAACATTGACTGGTTTCACTTGGAAATTTTAAATTTGGAGTTTTGGAACTTTAAAAAATTCCTCTAAAATCAGCCGAACTATGAAGTTCCGATTTACTCACCTGTTATCAGGAGAGACCTCAGTGCTGCATCTTTCATCCCAGTACTGATCCTGAAAAGTAATTTCAACCATACTTACAGTAACTTGAATTTCCTTCCATAGGCTAACATTGAAAGCTTTCACTTGGAAATTCTTTTAAGTTTGGAGTTTTGGAACTTTAAAAAATTCCTCTAAAATCAGCCGAACTACAAATTCCGATTTACTCACCTGTGATCAGGAGAGACCTCAGTGCTGCATCTTTCAGCACAGTACTGATCCTGAAAAGTAATTTTAACCGTACTTACCAGTAACTTGAATTTCCTTCCAAAGGATATCATTGCCTGCTATATAAAATATATATAAATAAAAAAATATATAAAATAAAAAAAATTACAATTTCAGTATTTTGAAAAAAATTTTTTCAATTAACATTAAAAATATGTAATGTAATTTAATAAATAAAATATCTAAAAATAAAGACTTTAAAACAATGTAGTTAATCAGTATAAAAAAAATAACTATTAATACATTTAAAAATTATCATTTACAAAACCTTAGAAATTCACTGAAAAACCATAGGTTTCAGCCACGTTATAGTTAGGAATTAGCATTTAAAAAACCTTAGAAATTCACTGAAAAAAACATGGGTTTCAGCCACGTTATAGTTAGGAATTAGCATTTTAAATATACATATATATATATATATATATATATATATTCACGAAGAACTCCAAAACGCCACTTCCAATCACACCGATTAGCGAAGCGTCAAGCAGGAGACGGACCACCAGATTAGGTAACAGATCTCTTTAATCCAGGTTAGATGTTCGTAGCAGGAAATGCATAACGCGTTTCGGGCTGCAAGCCCTTGTTCACAATACGGGAAACCAATGAATGAACGAACTGAAGCAATGTCTCTATTGGGTGGAAACTGCAGCAGACATAAGTATAATCAATTAAGGGACAATATTATGTACATAACCAAAAACTTTATGTTGGGTGGAATGCATACAGTGGGGACTAAGGGCACTTAGCCCTAGATATGCTAACAGACATTTAGTCGTAAGATTACTCACACGTCCAATGTGAACGCTATCGTCACATTGGTAAATCGCTCAAGGCTGCACCGTGAACGTTAAAAAGCTTAATTTATCTAACCTTAGATAAGCACTCCGTGTGAAGTAACATAACAATCACCCCGCTGTGAGACACCACACCCAACACATAGATACACGTTGAAAAACGAAATGTACAATAAAGTTTGTTGAAACATACACTACATGTCCCAGAATGCCCCACAAATAATATTAGGTTGCAATGGTATAAATAAATGAAAAAGGACACCTGTAAAACACTGCCGTGATCAGAAACTACAGTTCGAAACGCGTATGAGTTTTTCTCACGATCTGAAAATAAACCAACTTTAAAACTACCAAGTAGTGTGCCGCGCCAATTCTTGTATTGAATATTCTAGAATCACTGTCCTGGTCTCTACGCGGGCACTGACTGTTTGTGCTCCCCTTGCTACAGGACAATTAGAGTGAAAATATATATATCGCAAAAAGTTCCCAACGTCGTGCGCTCTCAAAAACAGTAATCCACGCCAGCAAATGAATTAAAGGGTGTTTATTCCTTCAACACAACATGTTTCGGCTGTGAAGCCTTGCTCACGTGAAGGAATGTGCTTGAATCGTGTCTTAATTAAGCCTGGGCGTAGTTTGCATAGCAGCACTACACGTAGCTTCACGTAGTATTAGCTTCACATAGTATACTTTAAACTTTGCGTAGTACACGTACGTAGCGTAGCTGATGATACTGTGTACTTGTCTGTACTGTGCAAAAATTGCAAAAAGCTTCCTGTACATGACCAGATATGATAAAAATAAGTATTTCTATCTTTATATGCTAAAGTGCAAATAGTACTTTCACAATGGTGAAACTGAAAAATTAGCAAGCAGTGGGAGATGTGATGATTTTGGGATCCTCCCTAACCTAGGGAGAGTACCAAACAGATGCCTTGAAAACAAAAAAGCACATCTTATTGAACGATTTAGTTGTGGTCTCATCCTCTGAGGACAAACCCAAACACAGTTATTGGCAAAAAAACATTCCCAACCAAAGGCCCTGCAAATCATTATGGGATGAGATTAGCAGTGGGCAGTAAATATTATATAGTATACAATATCAAAAGAATTCTACAAAGAGCTGCAGTTCGACTGGTGTTTACTAGATGTCCCTCACGAGTCAAATGCAAATGCTTGATGAAAGGGTTTCAATGGTTTTCCATTTGACTCGTGAAGGACATCTAGTAACGACTTGTGGAACTGCAGCTTGATGTAAGAATAATTTCAATGCTTTGCATTTGACTCATGGGGCACATCTAGTAACAACTAGGTGACCTGCAGCTCTTTGTAGAATTATTTTGATAATGGATACTATATTATTCACTGCCCACTGCTAATCTCGTCCCATAATGCTTTGCAGGGCCTTTGGTTGGGATTGTTTTTTTGCCAATAACTGTGCTTGGGGTGGTCCTAAAATGATGGGACCACCACTGAAGTTCAACTAAATGTGCTTTTTGTTTATGCTCTTTGTGTTCAAGGCATCTGCTTGGTA
The DNA here is from genome assembly GCF_964261635.1 of Lissotriton helveticus. NCBI lineage: Eukaryota > Metazoa > Chordata > Amphibia > Caudata > Salamandridae > Lissotriton > Lissotriton helveticus. Next base: position 132,013,823 of record NC_136058.1, read on the forward strand.
CTCCCCCTAGGTTAGGGGAACCCCAAAATCATCAGCTCTCTCATTGCCTAATGTTTTCATTGTAAAAGTTCATTTTTGTGAATTGATTTTTATGCTGTTAAGCATGTAAAATTGCTTTCTCAACGCATCTGAGAATATTGTTCATTTAGATGCTACGCGATTAACACCTTCAGCGCGGCACAAATTTTCGCGCTGTGCTGAAGGTTCTAAAAAACGGGCGGGCCGTGACGGAACGGTTCCGTCTTAAGCACAGCCCAACCGTCGCTCATGACGGAACCGTTCCGTCACAAGCATCGAAGGGGTTAAGCACAGTTTTGGTAATTCGTAATGCAGCAAGTAAACACCCAACGCATTTCAGTGCCTGAGCACCTTGGTCATATATATATATATATATATATGCAAGTATATTTCTATGGAGCAAACCGAGCCAAGAGGCAGGGAAGCGCTGTATAGGGTTAAAGACAAACATAATATCAACCCGTGACAGGAGAGGTATAAGCCTGGTGGACTGTTAATGCATTGTGATGTAGTTGTTTCTAAAGAGGTGAGTCTTCAACTCTTTACTAAATTACAGCAGCCTTGGTGTGGTACTAATAGAGCCAGGGATGATTTTTCAAGTCCAGGGTCCAGCAATTATAAAGGCCTGCTGCCTTGTTAATTTCGTGTGTGTGTGTGCGCTTGTGCCAACTGACTTTACCTGTGATTTTGTAATGCATGGGTGAACAGTTGTCAAATGATAAACTACAAAAGAATTCAGAAACTTTTCAGAACTCTTCCTTGATCTTGCTAAAAAAGAGGACATAGATAAAGCACCATCAGTTTTTGGGTGAGTGCATGTCTTTTGACTTTCACAGTATAGTTACATTAAATGGAAGAACACTTTTATTGACCACCGCTAAATAATGAGATATGGTTTCACCCACAAAAAAACGTTGCCGAATTTATTGGGTGTTCGTAAAAAGAGATTGTCCTTTCTTAATGTCATTCAATTACCTGAAATCACCTTGTAAATGAGTCCAACATCTGTTTTCAATCACAGGATGCTGCAGATGCAAATCAATCTGCAACATTTTACATTTTAAAATGGTTCCAACCTGCAATCTGTTTCCATTTTCTATCGTGCCAATTCCAACATTACTCATACTTCATTAGGGCTAAATGAGGTGGAATTACCTAATGGAAACTTGCTCCTTGAAAAGGAATTGCTTAATTATAAAGCACTTTAGGATACTTGAAACTGCTTTATTTGCTATATGCTCCAGTGAGAAGGTCCTCGAATCAAGGGGTTCTGTGTAATGAATCAGGAGGCACCAACCAAAATATGTCTGACTGGATGCTGCATCATTTTAAAGAGGTTTATTTTGTGGATATTGTCACAGTATGGAACATGATCACAGTTGTCATATTACCGTGTTATGCACGACAGCTTGAGTCAGTCCTGGCTTTTATTTTTTAGCTAAAATAATTTTGCCTGCTGTGACCTGTCGGCTGACTTTTATCATACAGGAGAAACTGCATCCAAGAATGTCTTAAAGGGGTAATCTGGTGATTGATGTCAGAGTAAATCTCAAAACTCTAAGTGACATCATCAAACATAGCAAAATTCTAGAATGCTTATTGCATGGGATTGTTAGAAATAAAAAACTGGGAGAAGAGACTTGTTCTTTTTCTAAACACTCGATAGCCCCTTTAGAAGTTGCATACATGGCCAGGGCTATTGGATGATGACCTCTGTACTTTAACATAAAAATCGTGCTCCTGTAATGCCAACTCTGACTTACTGTGTAAGCTCAAAGTAGTTGTGTTTTTGGCACAATTACATATGATAGATATAGGTTTGCATAGTAAGTCAAATGTCGTAAACTCAGGGGCATATTTATGAGAGTTGTCATGCAGTGTAGTGCACCTAGTCACCTTGCTGTTCTGCACTGTATGACAGGTAAGGGGAAGGAATGCATTGTATTTCAAAGAATACGGTGCATTCCAGCATTTTCCCCTGCACTGGTGCCATTTTGGCTGCCTAGTGCAAAAGCTGGCTTCTGCAGACTTCTATAGCGCCCAGACGCCCTTGGGCATGAGTTGTGCTTTATAAATCATATTTACATTACACTTACACCATAATGCAAGGCTGCCCATGTTGCATGCAGATTTGTTTTTGTGCAGGAAGGGCCACCTTTCAGCACAAAAAGAATTCCTCTACAATCTGTGATGCATTTTGCAGCACACATAGGAAGAGGAAGTAACGAGGAGAAAATAATATATTTCTCCTTGTTACACTTCACCTGGGAAGGAGTATCTTTTTGGCGTGTTGCCAGGTTTACCAGTTCTGGAAAATCTATGAATGCGTCAAAAACCATGGGAATTGTGTGGGAGCACCAACTCAAAGCCAATGGAATACCCCCTAGCGCAGAGTAAGGCAACACAGTGATTTGCTCTGAGTTGCTTTACTCACGATTTATGGAGCCATATAGGGCAACGAAGTTGGCCATGCCTGTGGCCATGCCTGTCTTCATAAATCTCATTTTTGAGCTTGGTCACTCTTGCATCATGTTGTATGGTTCAAGAACGACATAGCAGGGCTTATAAATATGCCCCTCAGTCCAGGACTTACAGGGCTTTTATTGGTCCAGTTGTGGTCATTGCCACATTTCATGAAAAAAGACTTCTGTGGGGTCTGATATTTCTGGAATTTCTGCCTGCCACCTTAGTATACACTTATGAAAAAGCATTTTAAACTTTTTTAGAAATTTTTTAATTAATGTGCAAAACTAATAAGAGTTAAAACACAAATGTAATGCAAAACATGCTCTAGGCAATCATACTTAAGCATGCTAGGCCTAATAACCTGAGACACTGCCATATTAAAATGAACAGAGCTAAGACATTGTAAATTCAGCATTTAAACTTTTTTTTCCAATGAATAGTTTCTTATTGATTTATTGACTACTAATGAGATTCTAATGACTGAGAATGATGGAATTCAACTTGTGAACTTAAAGACAACCTACTAAACATTTTGAATAATAAAACCCTTTAACTCATAACAAACTCTCATTATTGCCTGATCTACATAGAGATTGCGACAATTTAGTAGTGGCCTTTGTTACTATTTATTAAAAAAGTAGTCTGTGGTCTCTGGTATTTCTGGTATTTCTGCCTGCCATCAAAGTAGACACTAGTGAAGAAGCATTTAAAATGTTTTGAGAAAAATGTTAACTAATGTGCAATGCTACTAAGACTTGAAACACAAATGTAATGCTAACATTGCACTAGGCAATCATACTTAAACATACTAGGCCTAATACGCTGACACACTGGTATATAAAAATTAACAGAGCTAAGAAATAATACATTCTGCACTTAAAAGTTTTTTTCCAATGAATAGTTTCTATTGATTTATTGACTACTTATGACATTCTAATGACTGATATTGATGACGTTTAACTTGTAACCAATAAAGATGACTTACTGAACATTTTGAATAAAACCCTGTAACTCATAACAAACTATCATTATTGCCTGATATAGATTGTGATAATTTATGCAAAATACAGCTTTAATCTTCTCTAAAACAACGGCAAAGGTCCATCAACTTGAGTAAAAAAATAAGATTGTGGGGATTAGCCGGTGGCAGAAAACCAAGACCACATTTGAAACCATCCCAGCTCTAGCACTTTGCAGCCATGGCAAGGCCCTGTAAGTTACTGTTGGCTGCATTCCCTGGACTAAGTGTCAAGGTCCTGTTAAGATCTGTGACATTCATGTGAAGTTGAGAAGTATTCCTTTTTCATGCAGGAAGAAATGGAGGAGCATACTCACAGTAGAGAACATTCCTTTATGTTTCTTAACTGAGGGATGTGAGAGCAGACTTTCTACCTTTTCTTAGTGAAAAAATGCTGTGCAGTACTTCTACTCTTTTTCAACTTTTGAATGCCGGGATTTTTGCAGGGACCATAATATGTGTCACATCACCATTATTCACAACCCAGATGAACAACTCGCCTTTGAACTAACTCCTAATAAAAACTTAAATCAACCAAACCCATAAAACACAAGAAATAGAAGGAATAATACAACTACTAGATCCGATTTTAAAATGGTTATGCAGTAAAATCATTTACAGAAAATGACTCGCAAAGAGATCAATAATAAAGTAGCCAGACAAAAAGTAAAACAAATTGAGTATCCACATTATTTCCACAATTGCAAAGCAATTAATTAACAAATCTGATAGTGAACCTGTAACTAAATTATACACGTAAAAACATTCAAAAGAGTTTTTAGTTTGCCAAACTATACATATTAAAGAGTTTTTTTCCCTATATGGTCCCCACCCACTGCTACACCCCCACCCAGAGAGTAGCATGCTTTTTGAAATGTCCCTAATAGGATGGCTCAACTTAACAAGCATTGAGAATGCCAATAGGCCTGGCTTTGAAGAAATGTCTTATGGTAAGTTTAAGCATTACAAGTAAATAGCACGGGAACAAATATATATTTGTGTGGAAGCAAAGAACTGTAGAACAATACTGGTGTGTATTAAAAAGATAGGTGACAGTTGTACTGTCAAGCCAAAGCTAGAAATTTGATGGCCCTCCTCCCATCTTTGCTGCTACCGGAAAAAATACAAACACAATAACTTATCTACCTATCAAAGACACGTTTACAGCATTACAATGTCATGTAAGTGCTCATGAAAGAGCAGCCTCAGCCAGCTGGATAAACAAAATGATTGCAGCTGTCATGGAAAACAAGCACTTTTTGTGGAAGCATACAACTTTTACCCAATCAAAACATGTACTACTGGCTCCCAAAATGTGAGAGGAACCAAAGCCCCTGTCTATGGATTCTCAAATAATTGTCTGGTGACATCAAGCCACTATTCTTGTAGTGGGTACTTTTATTCGTCCTTCCCTGTCTCTTACTAAAGTGAAGGCTTTGTGTTGCAGTCTTAATCTGTTTAATCAGGTAATTCAATTCTTCTGCTTCTTAAAGTTAAACATTTCATTTCTCTACATTATTTTCAACATGGCTGAAAATTTTAGTTGGACCTTTGTTCTCAAATTCTGCAGTTCCTCCATTCTGTTTCCCAACTCCCACTGGTGTTATGCTGTCATCCTGCCAATGATGGACCTAATCAGATAAGCAAGTTTTTTTTGTATTTTGAATGAGGTTCCAAGATTCTGCTGTTTAGAGTATAGGTAAAATAATTTACTTATATTTTTCTTGGGGTTTTTGTTTTTGGGTTCCATTCAAATGGATCCCTGTGGACCCTCTGAAGTTCTACCTCTAGATTGACCCTTGCATTGCCATCATTGATCCCCTCATTTAAAATCTTGACTAAAAGACTTTTCACATCACTACCCTCAGTTCCTTCAGGTACATTCCAGATGCTTAAATTGTTCCATCAGGAGTGATTTTCTAATCTGTCAAAGTTCTCAAAGATCTCAAGTCTTACTTTGCATTTCCAGCTTTTGAATCCATTGAGTATTTTCTAGGATATCGAACTTTAGCTTTTCAATATTTTCTTCTAGTTTTTTTATTCTCTCTGCTACTTCTTCCAATTCACTTTCTAAAATGTGACAAGATCCTTGGATCTCGTTTCAATTGGCTTATGGTGTTTCAAATCACCTTATTTCCACTGGAAAAAAAGATAAGAAGTGGATTCTAAGGAGACTTTGTTGGCCTGGTGTTTCTCCAGAGCTCCATCTCCAAGCATTAATTACAAGATACTGAGTTCTCACTTATCAACAAGATACTCTTCAATTGCTACTTGCATGGTAGACTATTTCTCTGAGGTCAGTAGATCAAACCTATTTCAGTGGAACCGTCAGGACCTACCCTGTCCCTGCATTCTTCTAGATTGGACTCTCTTCGATTCTCTTTTAATTGTAGTTGGGAGGATAATATTGAACAATGTTTCCTGAGGCTCTCATAGACCTAACACTGCTTGCAATCTTGCTCTGCTTTCCCTGCTCCTTGAGGACCTTATCTTATGATTTTGAAACAGTGACTGAGTCCCTCCTTTTGCTCCATTATTCTAAAACAGGTGTTCAAGGAAGAAGTAGTCTTATAGGAGCTCCACTGGAGGTGGGTTTTCTTCTTGATTCTTTTTTTGTTTGAAGGTCTTGAGCATGCTTTGGGGGTTAGTCAGGGACATTTGATTTTAGAATAGAGATGTTTGCCCAGGGTCTAATCACTTTTTAATTACTTGGAAGAACCCCTTAATGATTTGTTTTACTCTTGATATCATCAGGTGTTAGTGTGTACCTATTTTTATCTGAAAATATTGGAAAGAAGGGAGAAGGTAACGCACCCGTTAAGTCTGCTTGGAGAGAAGGAGCCAAGATGGCAACCGGGATGGCTGCGTAAACGCTCGGCTCCGTGAGCCTTCTCTCCCCGCTCATACATCCTGACAAATATCCTGGGCCGAAACGACATATTTGCATGGGCGAAGGACAAATTTCACTTACCGCTTGCTCCCGAGACTTCTACTTGCGGCAGACCCGTTGAAGTGTCCCCGAATGTTTTGCGGCCTTCCCGGAGCTGGGACCGGGGTCTCGAGTGCTGAGAGTAGCCGGCCGCGAATGCACCAACAGCGGCCTCTGGTGGTGGTGAGGAGTCGGCCAGAGGGGACTGAAGACTCTAGGGCCGTCGACGACAGTTCCGACCCTGCCCAACTTGCGGAGAGCCTTGTGGGTCGTGTGATGCAGCTGGGTCGCGTGGAGTGCATGATACCTGGCCCCCGTTCCAATGCTGTGTCCGGGCACACTACCGACTTTTCCCGGTGTCAGCGAGCGGCCCCGAGGGAATGGCGGAGTTTTTAGCCTTTTGGTGACTCTCCGCTGAGAAACCTGCCTTGCCTCTTGAGACCCCCGTGTGAATCCTGTTCGTCCCTGGTGTGAGGCCCGGTCCCGAGGTGTGGTGGAGAAGGACGAGGCCGGATCAGCTAAGATGGCGGATGGCACCCATCTACGCACACCTCATCCGGGCAGAGAAGCCGTAGTGCAGGAGAGTCCTGGGATTTGGAGACATAAGAGAGAGCCCACGTCCAGAGATATATTGGCTGCGTTAACAACCCTGCATATGACCCTGATCCGGGACGCCCGAGATCTGGGAAGAAGGATGGCCGCCATTGTTGTCCCGCTGCTCCACTTGGACATGGTTCGAACTCAAGGAGGCGCCGATGTGCCCGCTTCTGCATCAGTGATGGATGCTCCGGCTACGCCTACGCTCGTGGAGACACCGAAGGACCCGGTCCGTGATACTGCTTTTGATAGACCTGTTGTATATGTGAGTGGCTTGTTGGGGCCCTTCTCTGTTCGGCGGCTGGAGAAACAACATCGATCTGTAGTTTGGGCTACCCCGGCGGCGTTTCAACGATTACCGGATTGTGTGACCCTATTTTCCTGGCTGGTGGGACTATGTTCGGACTGGAGGATGTTTCCGGTATTGGTACTGGCGCAGATGGATTTCCGCCATACGTACTCGGCTGGGTCTTGGGGACTACAATCCCGAGGAGTAATGGCGCTGCCCGGTCTGCCTGGATCGGTTGGTCCCTCTGCATTGCTCTGTATGCCGAATGGTGGGTGGCCGTGTGTGGATACTATTGATAGGAAAGGCCAGGGATGAGACCGTCTAGGACAAAGTGAAACACATGGTTGGCTGACGGTGCTTGAGGGGACACTCAACGGGGTTGTTATTGACTGTATTACTAATTATTGCTTACAGTGGCTATTATGATCTTGCTTTTATGGGGTTTCTTAGCGCGGTGGTGAGGAGGGAGCCGGGTAGCTAATTCAATGGCCCTTCTCCACGTATTTTCCTTCTTTTTTCTTTTTCTATTCTTCTATATTTCGGGTCTCTTATTTAGGGCGATAGGCACGCTGCTGGGGGGGGGGTAGGCCGTAGCCTTCTGCAGGGGTGCAGGGTGGGGAGTAGAGGGATAGGGGTTGTTAATTTGTTCTCTCTTTGTCTCTATGGCCCTTTGTCCTTTCTTCTTTTTGATGTCGTCGTTTTTCATGCTTCCTACAGTATGTTTTGTTTGAGGGCTGGGGGGCTGTTCGACACAACATGTATGTGTTGTTTACATTTATCCTGATTCGTATACCTTGCCCCCATGTCTTTAACTGTATTCGCACTCTTTGCAGATTCCTGTTTCACGCTTGCTATTGTAGGACCATGTATGATCGTATGGCATTGATTTTGATATTTTTTCTTTTTGTTCTTTATTGAAAACTGAACCTTCTTGATTCCTGAATCTCACGCAATGCGCTTGAATGCGAGTTCTATCCTGTGTACTTATCTGGCTCCATTTTCAGGACTACTGTATTTTTCTGTATGGCTTGCTGAACTTCCGGATTGACTAGCGGCCGGCCGGGATGGTTGTAGGCCCATGCTTGTATTTCTTTGCCGTGATAATAAAGGTTCTTAAAAAAAAAAAAAAAAGTCTGCTTGGAGCTCAGGTCGAGTACTAATTGTCCATCTTCTGTTACTTTTTCTCTGCTATGAGAGGTTGAAATCTCTTTATTCTAGTCTGTATTCACCCCTTTAGTGTTAAGAAAAAAAAAGTCTTCCATTTCTTAAAATGCAAGGGCTCAACACTCTATCAACCTCTTTCCCTAATGTTCTCGCTTCGTTCGCATTCCAAAGAGCCACGGTGATCTACATGTGCGTCCTCTGATGCCTGAGCTGTGCGTATTGTGACCTCATGAACTGCCAGTACAGTCTCTACCACTGCAGTCTTGGAGGGGAATTCTGGAAATGATTTCCCTTCTGCATCATAGAAAGAAACATGCAAAGCTCCAGCAGGAGCGCAAGTCAGGAGCAGAAAAGTCAGTAAGCGCCACTGGCATCAAGATCTCACAGATATTGTACTACTTTATTTTGGTTCTTTTTCAGCTATGCAGAATAATTTAATTTCGGACATTTTTCATGAACTACAGGTGGCCTATAACACTGGGTAGTCAGGTTTTACAGCCTGGAGTTATGTTCACCTCTGCCTGAATATCCCAGGTGCATGTGATGATTGGCCAAGAAGTTTAGCAAATCTCAACAAAATGGAAGAAGGTAGTCAGAGAATAAAGACGAAAAAATATCACCTATAAAAATATCTTTTGTATTATAAGATAAACAAAAGTATCTACAAGATCAATTGGCTTCTTATGAATCATTTAGTATAAGTGAAGTATGGTAAGGATCTAAACAATTCAAAGGTCACCATTTGATACCTCTTTTGGACATTTTTTCAATCTGTCTGTAACCTCCAGAGACCTAGGGGCTTTTTCACAAACTGGGGGCCATATTATCAAGCCTGGGTGATAAAATTATCTCCGCTTTATCGGCAGGAAACTGCCTCTATAGTTGCGATAATGGGCTGGATAATAGGCTCTATGGAATTCCAATCGACGCCCATGTTAGATGTGAAGGACATGTAACATGAGCTTCGATTGGAATTCCATAGAGCCTATTATCAAGCCCATTATCGCCACTTTAGCGGCAGTTTCCTGCCGATAAAGCGGCGATAATTTTATCGCCCAGGCTTGATAATATGGCCCTGCATTTTGTAGTATGTAAAGTAGTTGTACTACTCACATACCTAAAATGCTATTCACAAATCTCAACCACTCCTATCTTTTATCTCTACACACATAGATCTACATTTTTGTAGGAAGTGTTTGGAATGAGGAGTTGGCTGGAAAATAGGGAATACTTACACTTAAATTGGAGGGGTCTTGGAAATGGTAGAAAGGTGTTTTGGAACAGACATGAAAATACAACCATCCACTCACAAAAGAATAAGACCATTGCTATTCACAAACTCGACTTCTAAAGGTACTACAGTCAACTATCATGAATTTAAAGATTAAAATCGAGATGTGGTAAATCAAGCAAAAAATAACAAAGAGGTACACAAACAGTAGAAATGTAAAAGTGAGGAAATTAGTACCTGTGAAGATAACCAGTTTGGCTACAAATAAGTTGAATATAAACAAAACTGTGCAAAAGCAACAACAAAAAGTGTATTTAGTGATAATAATTCCATCACCATATAAGTGTTAGTTGACAGAGAAGGGTATTCCGTTAGTACCAGCAATGTGTCCTTATCAAAACTTTATATGAGCTTCACAGTGAAAGGTGTGTTCTCTGTGTGCAGAGCTCAAGTGAAGCTTGTGGCACTGAAGAGAAGTTAGTAACGTGGTGGCTTTGATGTGTTTCGCTGGGTGAACTTGCAGATTTCAAGTATGTATGCTAAGTGTGGAGTTCTGGGTTCCACTTAACACTGTTCACTGTTCACTTATAGCCTCAGTGGGTTCCTTGCAAGCAGCTCCACTGGACCAAAGTTCTTCAAGGCAGGGAGAAGAAATTCCTTTCCTTGGATTCAGGCTTCTTCTTCCAGAGCAATTAGGCTTTCAGGCAGCTCCAGGCTTAGAAGGCATTTAACACAGCAGAATGCTTGGCAGAGTAGACCAGAGACTTCACTGGACCTAGACGTCTCTTAGATGGCTAGCTTCCTTTACCTTATTATCAAGTCATTAGAAAGGCAAGACGTGTCTTTGTTTCATCAGTATGTGACTTGGGTATATATAATTATTCTCGGATTTTAAGGTTTCCACTGAGGGTTTCTAGGTACAACTCATGGTTTTAAAATGGATGGCATGGGTTAGCACCTCAACCCATCTAGCACAACAGAGGAAGGTAGCTCAAACTCACATCAAAGAACATGAAAGGAAACCAGAGAATTTAAATAGCAAACTTGAAGCCAGATGCGCCCCTCTAATATGTCGAAAATTTTTCAATTGTCCATAAATATTCATTTATTTTAGGAGAGAAAACACTGCATGAGACTTATTTGACCATGGGAATAACACTAATCTATACTTCCCAGCTGTGTATCCTAAATACACCTATGACCACAGGATGAGCCTTTAAACACTTTAAAGTGTGCTGGCTAGTAATATTTCACACCTTACAGCTTCAGCCTTGTGACATGTCAAAATGACAGACCATTTTAATTTCTAAGAACTGCACTAGTGAAGGAATAGCCGTTTTGGAGTATACAGATCTTATTGCCAGATCAGCATGCCTCAAACAGAGCAGTGCAATGAATAAGGAAACTGCCTGGGGTCTGACTGGAGCATAGTGCAGGCTTACACCTCTTGTTCATCATCAGCACCCTAATAACCCACCTCTACAACACTGGAATCCAAGGAAAGGCCCTGGACTGGATCAGATTGTTCCTCTCCGACAGAACCCAGAGAGTTCGCCTCCCTCCCTTCCGCTCCGAGGCCACCAAGATCATATGCGGCGTACCCCAAGGCTCCTCACTCAGCCCAACCCTCTTCAATATCTACATGAACCCCCTCGCCACCATCGCACGAAGCACAACATCAACAAGTCAAGTCAAGTCAAGTTAAAATTTGTATAGCGCACTACTCACCCAGAGGGTCTCAAGGCGCTTGAGGGGGGAGGGGGTGCTCGCTACTTGTCAATCAGCCAGGTTTTGAGTTGTTTTCTGAAGGAGAGGTGGTTCTGTGTAAGGCAGAGGTGGGTGGGGAGAGAATTCCAGGTTTTGGCCGCTAAGAAGGATAGAGATCTTCCACCCATGGTAGCTCTTCATATGCGTGGAATCGCGGCGAGGGCTTGATTGGACGATCGTAGTTGGCGGGTGGGGGTGTAAAAGGTCAGGCGCGTGTTGAGGTATTTAGGTCCTAGGTCGTAGAGAGCTTTGTGTGCGTGGGTGAGGAGACGGAACGTTATTCTCTTGTTTACGGGGAGCCAGTGGAGGTCTCTCAGAAGACCGGATATGTGATTGTGGCGGGGTATGTTTAGGATGAGTCGGGCGGAGGCGTTCTGAATGCGTTGGAGTTTTTTCTGTAATTTGACTGTGGTTCCGGCGTAGAGGGTGTTTCCGTAGTCCAGTCGGCTTGTGACAAGTGCTTGGGTGACTGTCTTTCTTGTTTCGGTGGGGATCCAACGGAAGATCTTTTTGAGCATACGTAGTATGTTAAAGCATGATGATGAGACGGAGTTGACTTGTCTGGTCATCGAGAGGGAGGAGTCTAGGATGAATCCCAAGTTGCGAGCATGATCCGTTGGTTTGGGTGCGCTGCCCAGTGCCGGTGGCCACCATGAGTTGTTCCATGCGGAGGAGGATGATCCTAGGATGAGTACTTCCATTTTGTCAGAATTCAGTTTTAACCGGCTGTTCTTCATCCATTCGGCTACGTCTTTCATTCCTTCGTGTAGGTTGGTTTTGGCGGTGTTTGGGTCTTTGGTGAGGGAGAGGATCAGCTGTGTGTCGTCAGCGTAGGAGATGATGTTGAGGTTGTGTTGGCGTGCGATTGATGCGAGGGGGCTCATGTAGACGTTGAAGAGGGTGGGGCTGAGCGATGATCCTTGTGGTACGCCGCAGATGACTTCGGTGGCCTCTGACCTGAAAGGGGGGAGGAGGACTCTCTGGGTTCTTTCGGCGAGGAACGAGATGATCCAATCCAATTATTTTCCTTGTATCCCGGCGTTGCTGAGGCGTTGTACTAGGGTGCTATGACAGACCGTATAAAACGCTGCGGAGAGGTCCAGGAGGATGAGGGCAGCTGTTTCCCCGTTGTCGAGTAGTGTTCTGATGTCGTCTGTGGCTGCGATGAGGGCGTCTCGGTGCTGTGTTTGGTGCGGAAGCCGGACTGTGAGGGGTCGAGGGAGCCGTTGGACTCGAGGAAGGCAGCGAGCTGACTGTTGACGGTCTTCTCTATGACTTTGGCAGGGAAAGGGAGGGGGGATTCAACATCATCTCCTACGCCGACGACACCCAACTGATACTCTCCCTCACCAAAGACCCTTTCACCGCCAAAACCAACTTCCAGGACGCAATGAAAGATGTTGCAGAATGGATGAAGCACAGCCGTCTGAAGCTCAACTCGGACAAGACGGAGGTCCTCATCCTCGGACAATCCCCATCTGACTGGGAGGAGTCCTGGTGGCCCACGACGCTGGGCACTGCACCAACACCCACGGACCACGCACGCAACCTGGGATTCATCCTGGACTCCTCCCTCACGATAACCATGTAAGTCAACGCAGTCTCGTCCTCATGTTTCAACACCCTGCGCATGCTTCGAAAGATCTTCCGGTGGATCCCCACCGAAACCAGAAAGACGGTCACCCAGGCCCTCGTCACCAGCTGACTGGACTACGGGAAGGCCCTAAACGCAGGAACCACAGCCAAACTTCAGAAACGCCTTCAGCGCATACAGAACACCTCTGCACGACTCATCCTCGACATCCCTCGCCAGAGTCACATATCCGCCCACCTGAGAAACCTACACTGGCTCCCCGTCAGCAAGAGGATCATGTTCAGGCTGCTCACCCACGCACACAAAGCGCTCCACAACATGGGCCCCGAATACCTCAACAACCGCCTATCATTCTACACCCCCACCCGCCAGCTCAGGTCCACCAGCCTCGCCCTCGCCACCGTCCGGATTCGGAGAACCATCACCGGAGGAAGATCGATCTCCTACCTGGCAGCCAAGACATGGAACTCCCTCCCCGCACACCTACGACTGACCCAGGACCATCTCACCTTCAGGAAACACCTCAAGACCTGGTTATTCGAGCAATAGCGGCACCCCCCCCCCTTCCCTACAGCGCCTTGAGACCCTCACGGGTGAGTAGAGCGCTCTACAAATGTATTGATTGATTGTTTGATCAGGGCGGCCAATTCCACTGAACATTTACTTTCACCCCTCATCCTGCCCTAAGGGCGCTGGTTCACTCTTTCTAGCTGCATAAATGATCTATTATGACTAATATAAAAATGGCAACTTCATAAATGAATGGACCAACAGTAGCAATCTCTGGTGCAGCAGGATGGGCTAGTCTCTCCTGCCCAGTTCTTCTGATGCAATTACTGTGTGAGTGAGAAACAGGCAATGTCAGATAAAGATCATATCAGTTTTAGCAATTGTTTGCTGTAAAGAATTGGGTTCTAGCCCCTGAATAACCCCAGTGTTATTGCTCATGGTCCTCTGGTGGAGTTGCAATAGAAATATGCATTCAAATAGGCAGTCGCATTTTCAGAGGGAGCATTTAACCATTTGTCACTATTACTACTACAGTGCATGCTCTTTGTTCAGTCTTTCTCAGTAGCAACAGTGTTGTTTTTGTACATTAGCAGTATCATGCATCACATTAATTGTCATTTGTCATTTGTTAAGCGCGTTATCACCATCTGGTCTCTAAGCGTTGTCAGCGAGAACCAGCCGTCGCAAGTGGGAGTTTAGATTGCATTACATTATGAAGATACAGAAGGTGGAATAGTATTTTACATAGTTTGCATTTGTTATAGCTTATGAACTGGGTGTGTCAAAGGAGTATGGTGATTATTTAGTTAATCACAGGGCACAAATTGTTGCCAAAAGATGTGGAAATGGAATACATGTTCTAAATAAAAATATAGTCAAGTTGCAAAAAAAACAAAAATGAAATTAAATTACATATATTTTGTATCATTTGGGTCCTGGATCAGGGAGAAGATTCATTATTGTAAGGAAGTGTGATCTAAATTTTTGCTAACAGGTTTCCGGTTTTTGGACTTTTGCTCCAGTGTAAGATGCACTCATCAAGGCTCCCCTACAGTAATCTATTTTTTTTTATCATTTGGGCTGTTACCTCTCATTTTAATTATTTTAATGATTTGAGTTGTTACCTCTAAAGTCATTAGGCTGCAGCAGTGCTCAATTCGAGATGTTGGTTTCGGGTGCTCGGCACCCGCTCTTTATTTTCAACACCGGTGCTGGTGACAGTCTGCCATAAGGTGGCACTGTCTGGCTGATTTGGCCCCAAGCCCCTCCCATAGCTTTGGGGATCTGCAATAGTCCAAATTGGCACGCTTTATAGAGTGTGATGGTAGCAGTTGTGTTGTAAGCCTCATTGGCAGCATGGCAAGGGCAATGCGTGGTGCAAGCTGCAGTGGCCTCCTGATGAGAGCCCTGTGGTAAAAAGCTCTTCAAAAGTTATGATTAATCAGGTTCAGGTTGACTGAGGAAGACTGCTGTTAGCCTGGAATCTGCACACAAGTAGCACTGTGACCGAAGAAGCGTCGAATCATGAGGTGTACTTTGCTATCATTTCCTGGGTCATGCCCTTATATAATTGCCATATTTCCCTGAGCGAGTCTTATTGGTATTGATGCTTTGTGCTACTCTGCCAGGAAAGTAATTGCTTTGTTGTCCAGCTTACATATCTAAGCTCTCTGCAGACAACAGGCCCACCCGAGAGACATTTGATTTCTCCTGTCAGAAGGGAACAGTGTAAAGACTCAATAAGTTGTTTAGCAGAAGATTCTTGCCAAAACAATCCTGCAGAATGCTTCGACATGGCACAATGGCAGGACAGGCAAAGCCTTGTGTACATACCAATAAGATCTCCCTTTTACATCTTGGCGTGAATAATCCGTCCTGAGTGGGCGGTACTTGCCTCAGAGGAGAGCTGTAGTTCTATTTTAGTCTATACTAAGGTAAATGGTCTACAAGAGAGTTATTTTTTAACAGGATTTTTTGTGCCTACATGTTTAGGCATGTAGATTGGATCAATTGATGAATAATGTTTTAAAAAACGAAAATTAGAGCAATAGGCGTACAAATGCAAACACATTTAGTGAATTAGCTGCAGGATTGAATCAAAACAAACAGCAAGTACATCAAACTGTGGTACACTCACCAGTAAAAATCATACATACATGTAAGGAAATTATATTGGTGTATTCAAATTGCATTCAACATGTGTATGATCTTCCACTCTTACTGATTAAAAGTGGAAACAGTGTCAGCGTTTCGGTCTGTTATAATGAATAAATGAGACCATCCTCAAGACTGCATTGAAAAGAGTATAGATGGTTGACTCCTAAATAATGCAAATTTCAAAGAAAACAAATCATGTACGCCTAATATGAAAGTTTTAATAGGAAGAAAACACTGTAATCGTTAGCATCACACATTCATTACAGAGAAAAATGTGTGCAGTGTTGAGCAGTGAATGTTGATTACTAGTTCAGTCCGGTTCAGCTTTATTCGATTTTTGGTTAAAATCATAAAAGCATACATTTAAAAACACTCATGACAAAACTTACATACAAAAGGACAGAATGGCAAGAAGATAAAACATTTGTCTATGCAGCATGAATAAGTTCCTTTGTTTCATAGTAGAATTCATGATTTTCCATACCCATGGCCAATGTACATTGTTACGGGGAAATTGAAGGCGGACAAGCCATGGCCACAGAGTGCACTGGTATTTCTGCCCTTCGGGTGTGCTGACTCTGCCCTTGGTTTTGGGTGAGCGGTATATACCATGCTTGGGTAAAAGTCACGTAGGTCCCAGACGGATATAGGGCCAACACCTTCACGGGGAGTACAAAGTTCGCAGGTAGGGAACGACTGAGCAGCTTCTAAAGTTTATTAAAACAAGGCCACCGTCAATATCTTTTTTAGGGGGCCTAGCCAGCCCACCCTTCTAACAGACATGATGGTACCGTCCAAACCTAGGGGCAGGGGCCTGTTTTTAGTTAACCAGTGCGTGGCTTTGTTGAGTAAGTCTTGTTCCCGCTCAGTTTTTCCACGTTTGAGTGCTGGGACTCCCGCAAGAACACACACAAAGGGTGCAGCCTCCGGAGGTAGCTGTATGTGTGTTGTATTGTTAGGCTCTACTCTTGTAGCAGTATATTATAAAGGGCCGGATTTGGGGTTAACTTTAGGGGCATTAGGGGGTGGAAGGGTGGGGACTAGGAGGTGAGTTTGATTGTTACTGCTTGTACCAGGTGGGTTGGGACAGATTGATGTTACAGATTTTTCAGTACGAATTTGGTTGGCCTTGATACATTTCTCTATTCCCAGCAACCTATCCTCTAGGGTGGACATTTTGCCAACCAGGGGAGAAATGAGTGAGCTAACCAATTGTTCAATGTGGGACAAAAGGTCCGAATTGAAGGATGTTACCAATTGGTCTATTTTTTCTTCCAGTTTTGGAAAGGGGTTAGTAGCAGTGAGTGGGGAGCTAAAACACAGTTTTTGTTGTTTTGATTTGTTCCCTGTGGGCTTGACCCCATCCCACTTCCTTTTGCTAGATGAGGACTGGGGAAAAACTGTGTTTGGTGTATTAACATTGGGTTGGGGAAGATGTACCAGAGGGTCAGCGATTGGGGCTGACATACTGGTTCTTTTAGCGGGGCAAGGGGAGGGACTTTTAGTTTTATTTCTGGGTTCTACAGTGGCATACCTTGTTTTGCAGAGGGAATTTAACTCGTACAACAGCGAGAGTTGTTGCACTATACCATTCGTTGGATCGGACGGTTGTTTGGTGGATATGCTAGTCTTGGCAGGTTCATTCATTAGGGCGGTGGGCGGAGATGGCCTACAAAGAACCTGTGACCCTGAGTGCAGCCCTCTCCGGCTGGTGGATTTATTGGTCACTCCCTTGTGAGTCATTGTGGGATGTGCAATGTTAGGCTATAACACGGCCGCAAGAAATTATGAGGGTATTAGGAAATTAAAGTCCAGTGGGTAATCCCATGCCAGAATGTCAGGGAGATAACGTTTTTACCTTGGCAGTGTGATGGAGTCAAGGGGGGTGGCCCCGTCCCGTCCTCCTCGTGCCTCTGAGGGCCACAGAGGGCCCGCCCTTTGCCCGGACTTTGCCTGGCGCTGCCCGCGCGCGTCCCGCGACGCGGGGGCTCTCGCTGTACTAAGAGCACCTCCGGGGGCGGGACAGGGCATGCGCAACTTCCGGTCGCGAAGGGGCCGCTGGGGGATGTAGTTCCCGTTCCTCCGTGGGCTGGGTAGCAAGATGGGCATCAGGGTGCAGGAATCGGCAAAGAGGCTGCAGACGGCAGCGGTAAAGACCGTGGGAGAGAAGCGCTGCTCCTTGGCTCTCCCCCGCAACACCCAGGTCAGTGTGCTCAAGTACCCCCTAACTAAAATTAGAGCTCAATCTAGGCAGCAAACTGTAGTAAGATGAATGAGTATTTAATACTTGAACATGCACTATCTGGTGAAAGAAGAATTACTAATGATAGTCCAAATTGAATTTCGAATATAAGGTTCACTCTGTTGAATATATGGTGTTGATTCTATAAAATATTGATGCAGTTATAGCAGGAAGAAATGCAGGATGGTCACTGAACTAATTTGAAAAAAATGCAGGATGGTGACTGAACTAATTAATTGTTGTCCAGAATACTTACACTGAGGGCATCAGAGAAAGCAAACATTGACTGGGTACATTAATTTGCAAGGGGCCAGTATACATAATTCGTGACAACATCTGTGCTGGCTTGGAGCATTGGTATTTTGCTGAATGAAAGGATGAAAGCATGGCTGGCCATCCAATCAGAATTAATAAATTAAATAAGAAGGACAGCAGTGTGAAGCAATGAATCACAAAAAAGTATGAAATGGGACTCACCTCTTTGTATGATCACATTGGCAACGAGCTACTGAGACATTTGTTATGTTATGTTAAATTGCATTTGTAAAGCGCTAATCACCAAAGGTCTCTAAGCGCTACAGCATGGGTCAGACAATCCAGAGTCCTTTCACGCAGCTAAACTTAACATGGAGCGGTGTAGGCATGACCAAACGCCTCTGTGAACAGCGTAGTCTTGAGTCTCCTCCGGAACGGAAGTAGTCTGGCTTCCTTACGCATACCATCCGTAGCTTGTTCCAAATCTGGGGGACGGTAACTGAAAAGCACAGCCTCCTAAAATGGCTCTATTGAAACGTGGGCATGCAAGGAAACTAGCCAGCGACAAACGAAAGTGGCGTCCAGGCTCACAGGGCATCAAGCGGTCTTCAATGTATTTGGGTGGTTCGCCAAACTGGGATTTATGTGCAATGCACAGACCCTTGAAACTAAACCTAAGCTTAATGGGTAACCAATGCAGCTGTTGCAACAGGGGGTGGCATGCGCTCTTCGAGGCAATCTGTAGATCAACCTTGCTGCGTAATTCATGACCACTTGGAGTTTCCGCAAGAGACCAATGTAGACTGCATTGCAGTAATCAAGGCGGGATAAGATTAATGCAGTCACCACCATCTGCATTGTAGCGGGTGACAACAGGGTTGACAATTTCCAGAGTTGCCACATTAGTCCGATACAGCTTCCCACTACGGCAGACAACTGGGTCTTTAGGGTCAGTCCAGTGTCCAACCTAATGCCCAAAATCTTCACGGCTGGCACATGTTTTGGAGTAGTGACCAGCTCTTGGGGCCAGAAAATGTTGGACCAGGGGGAGACCCCTGAGGTAAGAACCAGTACTTTAGTTTTGTCTGGGTTCACTTTCAGAGAGTTAGAGGTGATCCAGTTCATGGTGAACCAGAGAATATTCTGGACATTATGCTGTGAGTCAGGGGAATTGCCAATACGCACTAGTAACTAAGTGTCGTCTGCTTAGTGAAACACCTGACAATCTGCTTTTGCCAGAGTGTCAATTAGGGGTTGAAGGTAAATGTTGAAGAGCAAAGGGGACAGCGCAGAACCCTGCGGAACCCCCCAGCAAAGATTACCCTGCCTGGACATGCAGTCTCCTAATTGGACCCTTTGAGATCGATCCTCCAAAAAGGAAGTGATCCACTGGAGAACCGTCCCAGTGACTCCCAGCTGCCAGACACAAGCACGTAGCTGCACCTGCTTCACTGTGTTGCGCAGGGAAATAGCTTTTACTAGCTCTACAGCTGTTGGACACCTAGTTTTAGAAAGTACTGTGCTAGGAATTTGCCAGGCAGACATATTGGAGCTATGCGAAATTGGGTTTTTGGTTGTAAATCCTTTGCAAGCTCCCACTACTCTCGTCAGGGTGAACAACAAAAGCCACTAAATTAACCTGGGCTTAACCCTCTTGTAGCTTGGCACAATGCAGTAAGGGTTAACTTAGAACCAATATGCAAAGTATTTATACAGCATTCAAACAGTAATACAGTTAAAACACAACACAAAAAACACCCTAATCAATTTAGAAAAATTAAGCATATTGTAATATATATAAACTGACACCAAACGACAAAAATAAAATCGATAGAACCAGGAGTTATTCAATTTCAAAGATTTTAGGGAAACTAATGCTTAGAACCAAATAGTGCCAACTATGGTTATCTGGTCATGCTGGACCAAGACAAAGTTCGGGTCAACTGCAATAGAATGCAGGCCAGGCACAGGACCACGTTTGGCATGCTAAGATACAACCCTGAGTCTTTGGAATCTAGAGGCACTTTCAATGCTGGCCTGAGCCATGCTGCATAGAGAAACCATCAAGCAGGAGCTGCAATGTGTGGGTCTGCTTCAAGAAGCATTGACCTGGGTCGGTGCTGTTGAAGCCGCCAAGCAGAAGTGAAAGGCTGCTATTGAGATGGGTCAGGCTGCGTCAGGTTAATGAAGCCACCAGTCTGGGGCTGCTTTGGGAAATGTGCGTCAAGATACATCATACTTGAACAGTGCTGGTTAAGTCTGGTGTAGAGGTGCAAAACACTACTTTAGTTCCTTTGAAGTCACAAGTCTGGAATTGGCGATGCAACTACTTGAATTGAGATGTGTCACTCTGCATATGTTTCAATGAAGGTGTTGGTCAGAAGTCTGTTCTGTCCTTGCAGCTCAGAACAGGAGGTCAGCCAGATTACTATTGGAGTCACTCAAGTAGCCTGGGTTGAAGGGACCAGGTCCAGTCTTCTTTCTCATTGAGCAGGACAGGCCTCAAGCATCAGACAGTCTTCTAGTAGCAGGGCAGTCCTTCTCCTGTAGTGCCCACAGGTCCAGGAGCATACTGAAGAGTTGGTCTGTGGTTGCAATATTTATTCCTGGGGTCAGCTTTGAAGTGGGAGACTTTTCTAGACTTTCTTTCTCCTCTGGCTCTAGAATTCCCTTCCTTCCCCTGCCCAGGCTCCAAGGGTTATAAGGTGACAATAGAATAGAGTGACGTTCTTTATGTGCGCACTGAAGCAGGTCCTGCAAAATGTAAGTGAGGAAGAGAACACCCCTACCCTCCCATCTTTACAGGATGGCGCATCCTAACAACACCAAGCCCATCGTTTGTCCCAAACTATACCCATGCATGCGACCCAGGCTACAGACTGCAGGCACCATATGGATAGGACAAGAATATGCAAACTTTTTCAAAGTTGCATTTTCCAAATTGTCACTAAAAATCTGACTTTACCAGTAAGGAAGGGTTTTAAATGTCAATTCATTTATAAATAATAATAATAATAATAATAATAATAATAATAATAATAATAATAATAATATTATTAATAATAAAAATAATAAGTCAATTCGTACAGTGCCTGGTTACACTACCACTGTGTGTACCCACGCTAGGACCTAGATTTCAAAGAGGAGAGACATGAGAAATGCGCAAATGAGGGGGTTTAGAGCGGATAAAGCCCAGCAAAAAAAGGATTTTTATTCTCAAAAAGTGACACAAAGTCCTAATCTGCATTGGGATTTAGAAGACATTTTTAAAAAACATTATACAAGAAGGTGACTAAGTCCCTTTCTGAAGTAGTACTTAAAAACTTTTATGAGCTTTGTGATTTCTAGATATTCACCAGGACCAATTCACTTGACATATCTGCCAGGGCTTCATATCAGTCAGCCTGAAATTCCACCTTGGTCCTGGTCTACCACAGCCATTGATTTACATTTGAGCTTTATTTTTCTTGATGGCTTTTCATTATAATTCTTTAAACCATTATTCCGGTCACCCTTATAGAATTTTTATTATATTGGTCCTATTCGTCTTATTGTACTTATTAACATTTCACCATATTTTAAGAGTCGAGTTTTACTTTGTGTTATGTGACTTTTTCTACTTTTTATGCACTGCTTGAATACTTTACAAATTGCCTTTGAATTACACCTGAATGCTTTGTGTCATGTTCTGAAGGATTGAGCACTGATTTATTTTAGTTAATTTTTGTGAACTCTAGAAGATAGTGGCCTTATCCTTTGAGGTGTCCACCCCAAATAACAATTCACTGTGAGGCCACAATACATAGACTGCCTCAGTTGCAGTCTCAGAAGAGATTAGACTTATTATAAATAATGGTGGGAGGGCTGGTCCTTTTGGACCTTTCCGCAGCCTTCGGTACAGTGAGACATACAGTCCTTCTGGAGTGGTTATCAGCAATTGGGATTACAGAATATGTTCTTGACCTTCTTTCTTCCTTTTTAGGAGATCATGAGCAAAGTGTGGCCTTTGGGGAGTTTAACTCAAAATCTTTTACACAGCCTTGCGTAATCCCCCAGGAGTCATCTCACAGTCCTGTGCTATTTAATATTTATGCGGCTCCTTTAGCCAAACGTATTCTGTCTTTCGACTTTGCCACTATAGCGTATGCTGATGACACGCAGATCGCAGTGTCAATTCCAAGCACTGTCAAAGAAGTTGCAGATCGGTTCAGGCCAGGCCACTCCCCACCTGCCGCACAGCTTCACCTGTGTTCCAGCGCCTCTCCCCCCACTGCTTCTTTGTGCGTGAGTTCTTGCCTGCTGTCCCCCTGACCGGCACTGATTGCTGCTGTTGCCCTGGTGTGAGTGATTCACTGTCTCTGTTTCTAGTCCAATACATTTGTGTCCTGTTTATTTTCACTGTGCTTGTTTTTTAACCCAGTTTTTTGCTCCATTGCCGTCATGTTTTCCCCCTCCCTCCCCCCCTTTTTCCTTCTGTATCCCAGCCGTTCCCGCTGCTGCTCCCCTGCGGCCCTGCCCCCTTGCATCCCATTCGCCACCCCGCTCCCGCCTCCCAGCTGATCCTACCTCCCTCCACGCCTTAAATGGCGGCCGGTGTGCGGCAGTGAGAGCGCCCTTGACCCTGTTCAGGCCAGGCCTCTCCCCACCTGCCGCACAGCTCCACCTGTGTTCCAACGCCTCTCCCCCCGCTGCTGCTCTGTGCGTGAGTTCTTGCCTGCTGTCCCCCTGACTGGTGCTGACTGCTGCTGTTCCCCTTGTGTGAGTGATTCACTGTCTCTGTTTCTGGTCGAATAAATTTGTGTCCTTTTTGTTTTCATTGTGCTTGTTTTTTAACCCTGTTTTTGCTCCATTGCCGTCGGGTTTTCTCTCCCTCCCTCCCCACTTTTTTCCTTCTGTATCCCACCGTTCCCGCCGCTGAGCCCCTGCGGCCCCGCCCCCTTGCATCCCATTCGCCACTCCGCTTCCGCCTCCCAGCTGATCCTCCTTTCCTCCACGCCTTAAATGGCGTCCACGCACAGCGAGTGCGCCGGAGGCGCGCCAGAGGCAAACCCGTCTGCGCCCGTCTGCGCCTGGACCGCGCCCAGCGCTAGAACCCCTGGACCCCGCACACGCCATGACGCCAGACTACAATATGACGCCACCACCCACCGTGCTCTCAACACTGGCCGAGACCACCACTGCTTCCAAGCCGCCCCGAAACACACCCACGGACCCTTCTCCTGCCACACCTGCAACTTCACCTGCGACAGATCCACCAAACCCCCAAGGACCGGACCCAACAACCTTCGCTGCATACTCCTCAACACCCGCTCCGCATGCAAACACGCCGCCGAGCTCTGGGACCTGCTCGACACCTCCACCCCAGATGTCGCCTTCCTGACCGAAATCTGGTGGAACAACTCCTCGGCACCTGACATTGCCATACCCATCCCAGACGGCTACGAGATCACCCGCAGGGATCGCACCAATGGAACTGGAGGAGGCTTAGCCATCGTCCACAAGTCTACACTCTAGGTCTACCCCCACGCAGACGACACCCTCAACACAGTCGAACACCTGCACTTCCGCATCCACACCAACCCCAACACCACCCTCAGAGGAACACTCGTCTACAGACCCCCCAGACCCCAGGCCCTGTTCAGCGACTCCATCGCCGACCTCGCCAGCACCCACGCACTCCCCTCTATGGACTACATCCTCCTCGGGGACCTGAACTTCCACCTCAAGAACAACAACAACGCAAACTCCACCACCCTGATTTGACAACCTCGCCAACCTTGGCCTCAAACAACTCGTAATCAAACCCACCCATGCCGCCGGTCACACGCTTGGCCCCATTTTCTCCACAAGCTCCCATGTCACCTTCAACCACACCACCGGATCGACCACCGCTGCATCCATTTCACCTTCAAGAAAACAACCACAAACCACCGCACCCAACAGCTACTCCGCTGCTGCTGGAGCAAAGTCACCGAAGACCAGCTGACCTCCACCCTCTCCCAGACCCTCCCACTGACCCCACCAACCCAAACACCGCTGCCCGCAACCTCAGATAGTGGATCGAAGACTGCGCCAACACCCTCACCCTGCTCAAGAAACCCTCCTACAATCACACCAACAAGAAAGCCACCTGGTTTACTGAAGAGCTCCAGACCTCCAAACGCACTTGTCGGAAACTGGAGAAGAAATGGATACACGACCGCACACCGGACAGCCACGCAGCCCACAAGGACGCCACCCGCAGGCACCACCAACTCATCAGAACAGCCAAGAGATCCTCCTTTAAAGCCCGCCTGGACAATAACACACACGACAGCAAAGAGCTATTCAGCATAGTGAAGGAACTCGCCAACCCCAGCGCCAACACCAACGACATCCCACCCTCGCAAGATCTGTGAGACTCACTGACCACCTTCTTCCATCACAACATCGCTGGCATCCACGACAGCTTCAACACCCCGACCGCCCCGACCTCGGCAGACTTCACCCCCACGAACACCACCGGCACTAACCGCCTGACCTCCTGGTCCTATGTCAACGACGAAGAGACACGCAAGTTCATGAACTCCATCCACTCAGGATCACCATCAGATCCCTGCCCACACCACGTATTCAACAAAGCAGACACAACCATCGCACCCCAACTACGGAAGATCATCAACATCTCCTTCGAGACAGCGACATTCCTGGAAAGCTGGAAGCACGCAGAAATCAACGCCCTCCTCAAGAAGCCCAAGGCAGACCCCAAGGACCTCAAGAACTTCTGGCCCATCTTCCTGCTCCCTTTCCCAGTGAAGGTCATCGAGAAAATCGCCAACATGCAACTAGCCCGCCACCTCGAGGACAACAACATCCTAGACCCATCCCAGTTCTAATTCAGACAAAACCACAGCACCGAAACAGCTCTCATCGCCGCCACAGAAGACATCAGGCATCAACTAGACAATGGCGAAACATCAGCCCTCATCCTCCTGGACCTGTCAGCCGCCTTCGACACGGTCTGCCACCGCACACTAAGGACACGACTCCAAGACGCCAGAATCCAGGGAAAGGCCCTGGACTGGACCACGTACTTCCTCTCCAAAGAGTCAGCCTCTCACCCTTCCGATCGGAAGCCACCGACATCATCTGCGGCATACCTCAGGGTTCATCCCAACCCTGTTCAACGTCTACATGGTCCCCCTCGCACAATTGGCCTGCCAGCACGACCTGAACATCATCTCCTACGCCGACAACACCCAGCTTATCCTCTCCCTCACCAAGGACCCGCACACCGCCAAAACCAACCTCCACAAGGGTATGAAGGCCGTCGCTGAGTGGATGAGGAGCAGCCGTCTGAAACTGAGCTCGGACAAGACGGAGGTCCTCATCCTCTGCCCCACCTCCTCTGCCTGGGACAACTCCTGGTGGCCGACCACACTGGGATCAGCACCGACACTCACAGATCACGCACGCAACCTAGGATTCATCCTCGACTCCTCCCTCTCCATGTCGTAACAGGTCAACGCCATCTCCTCCTCTTGCTACAACACCCTCCGCATGCTCCGCAGGATCTACAAGTGGATCCTGACTGAAACCAGAAGAACGGTGACCCAAGCCCTCGTCAGTAGCAGGCTGGACTACGGCAACGCACTCTACACTGGAATCCCGACCAAACACCTACAACGATTGCAACGCATCCAAAACGCCTCTGCCTGGCTGATCCTCAACATCCCTCGTCGCAGCCACATCACCCCACCTAAGTGACTTGCACTGGCTCCCCGTCGACAAGAGGATCACCTTCAAGCTCCTCCCCCATGCACACAAAGCACTCCACAACACCGGACCAGCCTACCTGAACAGCAGACTCAGCTTCTACACCCCCACCCCCCAGATCCACCCCGCCAGCCTCGCCGCCGTCCCCCGCATCCAACGAACGACCTACGGTGGCAGATCCTTCTCCTTCCTAGCTGCCAAGACCTGGAACACCCTCCCGACCCAGCTACGGCAGTCCCAAGACCTGCACACCTTTCAGAAGACTCGTCAAGACCTGGCTCTTCAAGCAGTAGCAGCACCCCCCTCTCCCCCCCCCTCCTCTCAGCGCCTTGAGACCCTCACGGGTAAATAGTGCACTTTAGAAGTATCCTGATTGATTGATTGATAAATGCATTCAGCCCATTGTAAATTAAATGAAAGGCAACTGTTTAAAATTAAACCCCCAAAAAACAGAAGTTTCTTCTGTTTGGGAGAGATGCTACATTGTGGAATTAATCTTGGTAGCCCCTGTCTCTTGGTCTTCCTCCTCTGCCAGTTTCGAAGGTAAAAATCGAGGAGTTGTGTGTGATGCTGAGCTGTCATTTGTGGAACAAATTCACAAATTGCCATCATCATGTTTTTTCATTATAAAAATGTTAAGGAAAATGTTACCTATTATCCCACCCTATATGCAAAAGCCAGTGGTAATCTCCCTAGTTACATTTAGGTTTGATTATTGTACTGCCCTTTATTTAGGCATGAACCAGAGACCACTAAACAAGCTTCAGATGGTGCAGAACACAGCCTGTTGATTGTTCAAGAAACTTCCCATGTTTAAATCCGGCTGCATTGGCGGTGCTCCACTGGGTCCCTGCCAGGAAAAGAATTGCCTTTAAGACATTATGGGGCTCATTAATATCGTGGACAGACTTGCGTACGTCGGCGACCCCTGAGTAGGAGGGAACCACCGCATGGCCTGCGGAGTTCCCTCCTGTGAAATTAGGATGTGACCGCCACCCTGGCGGTCACATCCTCTATTTTTAACATTGCGGCGGGTGCGGCTTCAAGCTGCACCCGCAGCAATGTTAAAAATGCACGCATTGCATTTGCATGCACAAAGTGGCAGGCACCGCGCAGTGCCTGCCGCTCTGTGCACGCAAATGCAGGGGGGTACCATAGGTACCCCCCATGTGCACCCCCCACCCACTCTTCACCCCTGGGGGCCCGCAACGGGCCCCCAAACAAGAATCCGTATGCCTTTGCACGGCGGACATGCCGCCGTGTAAAGGCATTGAAATACAGGCATCCTAATATGGTGGACGGTGTCTGAGAGACACCGCCACCATATCAGGCCTTTTCCGCCGCGGTTGTAAGCCGACCCACTAGCCATCCTAATGTGGCGGTGGGTCTCTGGTGGGGCCGCAGAGGATTTTCCGCTTCCGCCGGCCCGGAGGCTGCGGAAAATCCTCCATCATAATGTGCCCCAATGTCTGGGATTTAAAGCCCTGCATGGATCCTGACCACAGTATCTTAAAAATAAATGTCGATGGTACTAGACTGCGATCAGCCACTCCGATCACCCACTTCTAGATCTGTGATCACTCCCTAAATTAAGAAAGTGGCATGGGGTGGTCACACTTTTGTTCATTTCACTTGTAAGCTTTGGAATGGTCTGCCCTTTCCTCTCAAAAGTCAGGTTAATTTGCTTTGCCTTCACAAGCCACTAAAAACTTGGCTGCTTTCAGCATCCATATAGCTATCGCTATTTCAGTGTTATAGAAAGGCTGGACTTCGGTTGTAGGATATAGTATTAAGCCACATGTGGGCAATCACGTGCTTTAGAAAATGTTAAATCAAATCACTTTCCTGCAAGATTATCAATAGACCAATGCACATCTCCAACATCATGTAAGGGTAAAGGTTGAATCATCAATGTCAGCCACATAGTATTTTCTCTTCACCTGACTTGATAACTTATTTTTTTACTTCGTCGCAGTTCATATGCTGAAATCTTACTATAATTAAAATAGTTTATGCCTCCCTGCCATTTAATTGAATATATCATACCGTCATGTCATGCCTTCATAAAATGCCTCAAAAATCCTGAATCACACTTTGCTTCCCTATCTGTAGAATGTTTCATATTTTATGTTCTATTTGTGGAATGTATTACATTATTGAACAGTGTGGCATGCAGTTAGTAGTGCATTATTTTGCATGGCTAAGTATTTCGGTGCAACGGTGTGCACACATACCTAGCCCATGAAAATAATGCCACTGAATCAGATACATGCGATAAAATACCCCCGCTATATTTTTTAAAGATATTGTGAATCAACATGGAGTTCCATGACTTATTCCTCTTTGCATGTGTTCCACAGAATGCACCACACAAGCAAAAAGGAAGATAGAAGAAGAAATTAAGATATTTCTGCTTGTTCAGCCAACCTTGGGTAGGAGCACCATTTTGGTGCAAATCCATTTGACTTACTTTATTAAATATGGGTTTGCTTCAAAGTATATATGGGTGGATACACAGAAACGCCCATGCTCCATCCTTGTACACCAATAGGCCTTTGTAATCCCAAAATAGAATTTGCGTCCGGCAACATCAAAAAAGTGACTAACCGACACACAATCTTAATAAATGTGGGCATTTTTGTACTGTTCCGTCACATGGGATAGAATGGTTGTAGAGTCTTAATTCAAAACTATACACAGTCATAAGCAGTTTTTAATATGCTGCAAAATGATATGAAAATGATTCTAATGTAAGTCAGATAAAGGTCTGATTAAACAGTGCTGCAGCTCAGAATCATTAGAAACATGCAGAGAGATTCTATCTTTAGCACAATGACCGATAGAGTGGGAAATAGAATCATGTTACATAATTATCTACTTTCTGTTATTCGTTTTAGAAAAACAGATCATAAGAACAAAAAGTCAGTTCTGGTTTTAATTGTGTAAACTGTGTGGCCTTCCTTTCACCTTGGCTGTTGGTTTATGACCTCATAACTAAACTGTGATAAGTTATTATAGTTGAGCAGCAACACCATTTCATTATTACAGTGAACTAGCGAAATTGCACCTTGATTGCCATGAGGAAATTAGAGACAGACTATTATACAGGGATTGCAGGCTCTCAAATATTATAAAGGAAATAAGACAGACGAAGGTCTTTCATTCTATATGGTGGAACATAATGTAGAGGGAACACTGGCAGTCTGTACTCGCTTTACTATTGCAGTCAATTCGCATTGTTAGAGCAGGACTTAATTTACAGCTGTGTTCTAAGTGCATACATACTGTACCTTGCTGTCGTATTTGGTTATGTTCCTCAGAGAGCTGCGTGCATTTTCACCGCTGAGCCCAAGCTTGACGCCGACGGGTGACTTAGCAGGACTTATTCCAAAAGTAAATCCCAGATTGAAGGAGCTGTCATGTTTAACCGCTCTTAATACCTCGTTTGCATCGTCATAGAACTCTGAGGAAAAGCCAGAGTCAGCATGTGCCTGAAAGAAGACAAGTAGGCAATAACTAAACACACCACCTCTTGAAATATCACTTCAGAATACACTTTGGTGGACTGAACTGTTCTAGGAATACAACATAATGTTATCTTCAATAGCAAGTAATGGTTGAGTTCCTTAGCAGTGATATCCAGTGGCATCATATGGACCTTCTTTATTCTAGAGTTAAGGTACCACCTAGTCAAATAATTCTTTCTAGAACTAACAGCCAGCTTTACAAAGCACTTTTGCGGTTGTAATCACTCTAATTTAGAGTTAACGACCACAAAAATAGGACTTTTTAATACACTAACATTATTGTAGGAGTCATTTAAATTTACTGATGGTATTTTGAATAGATGGCTTGTAGGTAACCCTCACAAATACCAAATAAGTATGACATCTAGCAATGCTTTGCAACCGAAATCCAGTTGCAAAACATTGAAACGATTGCCAGTTTGTGAGCTGGGTTGGAAAGACATTAGTAAACGTTAAAAAAATATTTTGGCGACTTAGCAGTTTTCGGGGAGACTACAGCCAACTGCCTAACAGACTTTGAAGAAAAAAACTATTTTGGTACTTAAAGGACAATTGTTTTTTTGTAGACTTTAGTTTTTTTCCGCAATACAAAAACACATAAGCATCAATGAAAATACTTCAGCAGTAAAGTCGGAGCTTACACCACGTGATCAGTAGCACTGAAATACATAATAATGCAGTTGCATGGCATCTTTTTACACAATTGAAGGTATATAGGGGCATATTATCAAGGATCGGGGTTGAAATTATCGCCGTTTTATCGGCAGGAAACTGCCGATAAAACGGCGATAATGGGCTTGATAATACGCCCTTGTTAATTCCCATAGAAGCCCATGTTCTTGTGTTAACATGGGCTTCTATGGGAATTAACAAGGGCGTATTATCAAGCCCATTATCGCCCTTTTATCTGCAGTTTCCTGCCAATAAAACGGCGATAATATAACACCGGTCCTTGATAATATGCCCCATAGTTCTGTGACAGACAGCGCGTGTGCTGGATATTCCTACACATAATGGGTTAAACTACCACATTCTCCCGTAGCAGGCCCAATAGGACTGTAACATATGCCCCAGAGCCGTGGTTCACTCAACCCACCCACGTACGATCAGAATCAGCTTGAGACTCGTTGATAGTTGCCAAAGCCAGCATGTATTGTCGGTATGGTCCCCAGATATCTTTAGGCGCACATCTGACTGGCAACAGCTTATTGTAACTATCAGATTGAGTGGAGCAATATGCTAAATCCGTTTTCCAATCTGCAATAGTCGGCAGAAGACCCCTCAACCACCTCATGGCCACCCTCCTTTTGGCTAGTAGTAGGCCAATAACTGATAACTTGTGCACCCCTTTTGGTATCTGTTTATCAAATCCCAGCAAAACAACCAACGGCACTTTCCGGCAATGCATAATCCAACATTTTAGACAACACTTCGAATATCTCCCTCCAGAATGCACGTATTCCAGGGCATTCCCAAGCCAAGTGTGTAAAATGTGCATTCGCAACAGAGCATCTCATACATCTATCATCCTTCCTCAAACCGTATCTGTATAACCTTGCCCGCGTGTAGTTTGTTCTGTGAATATATTTAACGTGGAGCAATCGATGTCTACTATATCGTTTTAATTTTATTGAAACACCAAGTCCACTGTGCCATAGTATTTTCTATGCCAAGTTCCTCCTCCCAATCCAACAGAAACCTTCCCTTGGTCGGATCGCCCTGAGTTTTAAAAAAGTGCATACAGTGTCGTTATGGAGCGTTGAGGGGATTGCGTTTGCAATAGTTATGTCAGTGATGGTATCCCTTCCGGCTCCTGCATTGTTGGATCTAGCAATTCACGCAGGGCCCTCCCAGATCACTAAGGTAGTGTAAGGTAGTGTATGTCCAACTAAGCGAGGGTGGACATAACGGCTCTGTCTTCCTTGAATGTTAACCAGTCACACCATTGCAGCGGCAATTTGGGAGAGTATATTGATTTGATCTGGTGCTTGCTGGCTATTTTAACAAGTTGATGCCCGGTACAATGGACTGGATCTATCATGCGTGGGGCACACCGCGCTCTGCCAGTCAACATTTGAGGAAGTGGGATAGGGGAAATCATATTTTTCTCTATAAGGTGATGTGGAAAATTGTGCGGGCCGTGTATCCAGCCATGGGTGTGTAGGGTCTGAGCAGCTCTGTAGTACCGTTCCATGTCAGGTGCATTCAGCCCTCCCTCTTAGTATGGCTGCGTTAGCATATGCCACTTAATATGAGGCTGTTTTCCCGCTCAGACCAGCCGTGTCAGCAGGGTACGCAGAGTACGGAAGAAGGACTGTGGTAGGCTGCTGGGTATAATAGTAAATAAGAATAGAAAACGTGGGAGCACCACCATTTTTGTCAACGCGACCCGGCCAATTAGGGATAGCAGCAGTTTGATCCATTTTTCTATGGCCTCTGTAAGTTTCTGCACTGCACACCCATCATTTTCTGATAAGACTATCTCAGCATCTCTGTGAATTTATATTCCCAGATACCTGGGGGTAACAGCCGTTAATGGAAAGAGAATTGATTTATGGCAATTTATATGTAATCCTGAGTGGGGGCTAAAATGCTCCACTTCTTGCAATATACGGAGTAAATTATGTTCAGGTTTCCGAATGTACAGTAAAGTATCATCTGTGTAAGCAGCTATAATAACGTTTAAGGACCGTATACCCCAATAAGCATGATATTCGTGTATTGCACACATTAGAGGTTCAGCCACCAAATCATACAAAAGAGGGGACACCCCTGACTTGTATCCCGAGTTATTGCAATAGTGCGAGACAACATACCATTTATCTTCTTCACCTGTGCCAGCGGCTGCAAATATAGTACTTCAACTAATTGCAAAAAGATATCCCCAACGCCAGCATATAAAAAACTCCATTCCACTGAATCAAAAGCTTTTTCAATGTCTATGAACAGGGCTGCAGCCCAAACCTATGAGTTAATACGTGCTATGGTGCCAAACAGTGTACGGAGATTGCTGGATAAGGACCTACCGGAAACAAACCCTTTCTGTTCTGGCCCTATTACTTTAGGGAGCAAGGGTGACAGCCTATTTGCTAACACCTTCGCGAACAGCTTGGTATCAGTGTTTAATAATGATAACGGGTGACATGAAGAACAGTCTTCCGGAGGGTTCCCCGGCTTGTGGAGGGTAACTATAGTGGCTTCCCTCATCGAAGGTGGCATTATTCCAGCTTTAGCCATCTCTTCAAATAAATTTACTATATGAGGGATCACTTTATCTTGACATGCCTTGTAAAAGGGAACTGTGAGGCCATCCACACCCAGAGCCTTCCTGTTAGGCATGTCCTTAATCGCCTTAAGCGCGGCTATTATTTCTGTGGGTCGCAAAGGGCCAATGACTCTTTCTCTCTCGCTGTTTTGTAACCAAGTCTTGGCAATGTGAGCTAGGTATTCATCATCAGATTCAGGGGTAGTGTTCTTCCTTGAGGTATGGAGATCTGTATAATAATCAGCAAAAGCCTTGAGTATGGCCGGTGTGGTGTCCACTAGGTCATTACTTGCGTTATATACACTAGCAATATGACTGTCTCCCCTATGAGGCCTAACCGCTGCTACCAGAGTGGAGACAGACCGGTCCCCCTCCGAATATGTCCTAGCCACAACGTATTTTCTGTGGTGCTTAACCTCGTCATCTGCTAGCTTGTGGTATTCATTGAGGAGTGTCCTGATCTGTGCTAGTATCAGGGGGTCATCTGTTTCTTGTAATCTATCTTCCAGTGTCTTCAGTGTCGCCTTTATTTTGCAAAGCACTTGAGGACCCCGAGTGTTTGTAGATCGTGATTCCCTTTATGCTTCCCAAATGGAACACATTGTGGAGACACTACCCAGGTTTGTAATGAAGAATTTATCTATCACAGTACCTAGTTCCGTTCGCAAAACTAAGTCAAGGGGAGAATATTGTGGGAATCTCCAAGTTTGCCTAATGGTGCATAAAGCCGGGAGTTCTAGCTTAAAGAAAATAGGGCAATGGTCAGAGAGGGTGCGGGCCATATGTTTGCAGTCACTAATAGATGAGAAAAGTATACTGGAGGCGAACCAGTAGTCTATCCTGGTGTGGATATCATGAGCCGACGAGTAGTGTGAGTATTCCCTGCCCAGAGGGGCAAGCTAACGTCACACATCCTGCAAACCCTCAGCTTGTGCAATGCTGGCTATGTCTCGGGCTGCACGTGATGGGGTCTAGGGGCACCTCTTGACCTATCCAAGTGTGGGTTTTGAATACAATTGAAGTCCCTCCCCCAAAGTATGGGCAGATGTGAATACTTCATTATTTTATGATGCAGGGAATGAAAAAATTGCGTGTCGTCGTAGTTAGGCCCATGAATCCCAATCATGAGCGCAAGAATGAACCTGCCCCCAGAATTCAATGTCAACGGCCTGCATCTGTATTCCTGGGTGTCTGAGGACCCATATACGCACCTCCCTAGCATGCGACGTAAACCCGGCTGCCACACAAGAGCCCTTCATCCTTCTCTGCCATTACAGTCCGGATGTAGAGGATAAGTGTGTTACCTGTAGTATAGCCCTATCTAGGTTGTGTCTGCACAGATATGCAACTACCTTCCGTATTTTTCATTGGTCATTGAGACCCCTAACATTCATGAAATTGATAGTGGCATGATGTTTGGCAATCTTAGGCACGTGCCAAACTGCTTATCCAATGCAACATAATGTACAGGCCTCCCATGACATAACCACACGTGATGTAATACTCTCGCTGAAGAACATATAATGCTGAAATGTTACAAGGATAACACCCCCGCTGCCCGCCCACACCATATAAAAAAAAGGACATACGCCCATTTTAACACCCTCCCTCACCCGCCCCCAACATTTCTGCAAAATACCCTCCCACATACGAATATTTCCCCTGTGGATAATACCCAGGTGGTATACACTCAGAGGCAACGGCGGCCAGACCCGTGGTGGTTTTTATTAGGCAGGGCTGCCCATTTGTATCAGTGCCAACGTGGTATCATAAAGTCATGTTGTCTCAAAACATAACAATAGAGCAAAGCGGCTACGATGTAAGCAATAATAACATGACTGTGCAAGTCAGACTTAACAAATGATGATGAGCGTCCAATGCAAACTGGTCACTTTGGCCGAGTATATAGCACTTAAGAGAGTGATGGGGAAGGCTCATCTGATCTCACCGCACTCCCTACATCATCAGCTCCGGAAAGAGCCGCACCCTCCGAGGTTAGTGGAGCTGACCTGGTCACCTTTTCTGCGCTGTATTATTTTAGGTCCTTCAACAGCAGATTGGGGTCAGTGTACAGTTTAGAGTGGCTTTCAAAGTTAACCCGGGGCTGAGCTGGGAATAACATTGCATAATCCACTTGCAGTTCTCCCAATTTGCGCTTCACAGGACCAAAAATGTTCCTAGCTTCTTCTACAGCCAGTGTAAAATCCAGGAATATGGACAGTTCAGAGCCTTTGTAGTGAAGGGCTTTCAGCTCCCTTGCACACCGCAGGGCAGCAACCCTATCCCGGTGATTAAGTAGTCGGGCAAGCACGGAGCTAGGCACTGTGCCAGGGGGAGGACGTGGGCCCAATGAACCATGTGCTCTCTCAACGATAAATACATAGGAGAATATTTCATGGCCCAACAGTTGTACCAGCAACTTTTCGACAAATATTTCCATGTTGCCAGTAGATGTGGACTCTGCCAGAGTTTCGTCTCGATCGCGCATCAAGGTCTTCGGCTTTATCTTTCATTGCCGCCATTAGCTTCTCCATTTGTTTTTGCACCGCTCCATCTCAGTTTGCGTGTCCTCGCTCAACTATATCGATCCTCTCCGCGTGCTTGTCCACCCTTTCAGACATTCTATCCATACGATATTACAGGGAGTCCATCTTGGTGTCGATAGAGGAGAGGCTATGTTGATCTGCCGAATGTCACCATCAGGGCCAACAGAGGCCTCTGTCAAAAGGGCCGGGGAATATATTAGGTCATCGTCACAGTGTCTGACTGATTTGCGCTGTTCGAAGGAAAGCTTCAGCTGCCTCTTGTCTCATTTCCCCATATTCACCGTTGTGTTACAGCATGCTTATAATAGGCACTAGAGGAATGGGTTTCTAGCACAATCTGTGTGTTGTCAATGAGGCAGGTAAGTTATACCCAGGGCAGTGTACACTACAAGAGTGAGCGACACAGGAAGCAGCTGGATGGAGGCCACCCCTTACAGTACCAGTCTAGCATTGCCCACTCTGGGAGTTCTTGGGTTATTGGTCAGGCAGTGTCCACCACGGGGTGCCGGCACTACGCATCCACTGCTTAATGCTCTTGATGGAGCGAGATTTAGAAATAAATTAATTTCAACTCGCGAAGTTAAACTTCCATAATTAATAATACTATTAATAAAGTGTGCAGTGAAAATATTAACCAACCTAGAGTAAAAGTTGCAAAAATCATGACACGCGGGAAACTAATATGTGTGCTCATAAACGTGCATTATGTTGCATTTGTATGTATGTGAAAAATAATGAATTAATCTTGTCTATTGTCATGTCAGAATTAAATGCGGCTGTTTTATTAATGGCATGTGCTTATTTTTTGTATGCTCATGTTTTGTTTTTCTGTCTTAAATGTTGCACGAACCTATTTGTTGCTTTATTTGCTCCTGCTAGGTAACATAGATTAATGGGTTAACAATTAGCAAAGGTGGGTGGGTAACAGAATGATCTCTAATTCTTGCATTAATTATTCTTTTGTGTTTGTTTATACACTAGTTATTGAAAAAGAGGCTTGAGGCCTAGCACGTCCTTATTATGAAGTTGGCAAAGTCCTTCTCAGAGAAAGCAAGAGCCCAGTGTGGAAAGTTTCTGCTGTGTTGAAAAGAAGAAAAATACAAACTTAATTTCACAGTAAAACTATTCGTACTCTTGGTCGCCTTGGCCAAGGTCAGGAACCGGCAGAGAGATTGTCAAGCTAAGGAAGTCACGGACTGACTACTTCAGTTGTTGCAAATTGGAGGAAGTTACGTGACATGAAAATAAAGGACAATAGACTCTAAGAGAGAGTCGGAACTGGGCTTCAAAAATGTGATGACATTATGGTCTGTCATTTGACAGCCAATCAGAGTTCTGAATGGCAAAAGAAAAGTATTCATTTTACTTAGATTAGTTAGCTAGAAAGGTATAAAAACTGTCCCCCTGGGAGGGAAAGCGCTGCTTGCTGTTCATTTTCTCCTGACACCAGTTGGGTGTGACGTGCTGACAGACTTTTCTTGGAGCACGTAAGAATCATTATGGCTATTAACTTTTTCCCCTTATTCTTTGATGAAGCGAGTTTAGTTAGGGATTTAGGGTTTAGGTTATGGCAAACTGTTATTTTCATTTGAATTATGCTATTTGATTTTTGCTTAAAACTGTCATTACTTCTTGCTAAAACCTCAATAATAATGTTTGAATAAAAAGATTCTAATGCATTTTCTTGAATAAATAGTTAATAAATAAGATTTTTGAAAAACAAGCTGGACTTGTTATTTCATGTGTTTAGGTTACCATTAGCGGATCCATTTGCCTTAGTGGCTTAATTAATCATAGAGCTTTTATAAAGCATGATGAAGTCATTTTACTTCAGATGTATATAAATGTATATATTTGTGAATAGGTTAATCAATTAGGTCACATGATTCAGTTGCTCAAAATATGTCATGTTAGTTTATGGGCCTTGTGAATGATTTATGATTAATGGTGAGTATTGTGGAGTTGGGTAGTGTTGCTTATGGCATATTTCCTATAGGGGCGCTGGATCACTCTCAATGACAGAATTCATTCCCGTGGTAGTCAGTCCTGGCTCCACATATATGTGCTGTAAAGTGGATATTCAGCACCTGCACCAATGCCCCAGCAAACGCGGAGCACACGAACAGTACCCACGCCTCGGCAGGAGTGTCACACGGCAGACACTGTGGGTCACCGATAAATACTATACTCACTGGATGGCCTCCTCCACCGGCCGGGTAGCGCACAGTGGGAGATGGCCGGGTGGCACGCTACAGTTGCTTGAGAGTGACGTGCCCCCAAATGTCACTCTTGGCCTTACCGGCACCACCGCTGCAGACGTAGCACAGGAAGCAGATTGTCCTTCCTGGATTCTCGGCCGGTGCAGCGATTTATCGCAAAGCAGGCAGAGAAGCGGGATGAATACGGGCATCACCTTGCTCCGCGAAACACCCAATATGGCCATCTCAGGCCCTCGTCGGAGCTCCGCTACGAAGTTCCACCCTGCTCTACCTACAGGGCACCTGGAGTCTTCAAACTTCGTCCACAAGCTCTCGGCTGCTTTATATGCTTCTATCTCTTATGTTGATACCATCGGATGCCGCAATGGTGCAGAATCTTAAAGAATAGTTTGGGCAGCTGCCGGAGCTCACTCAAGCTGCTGCCATCTTTGCGCCAGGCAAGCCACGCCACCCTTTAAGGACAATTGCTGCAATAAAAAAAAATATATAAAAGGAAATTACAGATATGGTGTCATGCTTACTCTAGCACGCAACCATCTCTGTGATACTTATCAGTCGGAATGAGTTGGAATTTTTTATCTTTTCCATTAATATCCATAAGGAAGGTGGTAGGTCAGATTACAGTAAAGTCTGAATCAGAAATTTACAAACCAATCTATTAGTAAGTAGGTCCGTGTTTGAAATGATTTAATGTTCACAAAAATATTGATTCAAATAGCTACCAGTTTTTTAGAATACTAATTAATACATCTGGCCCTAAATATTTTCATTTAAACTCATACATGCCAAAATAAGGACACACGTTATTCCAAGAAGGGAATCTGGGTATGTAGAATTATAAAAAGAACACTTTTCCTCCTTGATTCATTTGAATAAACCACCAATTCATATTTGTTTTTGCACAGTATCAATAAAGTATCTGTTGCGGGTGTGTAACGGTTGCAATTCAAATGAGTTATTATCAAAGAGATCTAGTATGCATTCTAGAGAATATATATTGGCCCTGGTTGTGTGTTGTGGGGAAAGTTCAGCTCTGTGAGCAAATGGGAGTTTGTGGAGGGATCGAAATTCCGATGTACATGACAATTATTGCATCCCGCAACGCTCATTTTAGAGATTTAGCCAGCAAAAATCTGGCAACATTTTTCAGAAAGAAATGCTCCATAAAATTATAAGAGGTGCAGAAATAGGTGTGATGAACACTGCTTACAAAAGTAAATCCAAATTTTCACCTGCAAAACCTGGATTAGAAGGATAAGCGTTTTTATAATCAGGTCCAGTTCTTATGCTTGGTTTTCACATGACTCCTTACCAGGACCTTGCTTAAATGAATAGTGCAAAGGATGCAGTACTCAAGCGGAATTCAAATGGAAATACAACATTTAAAAGTGGCAATGTCAAAAAATCCAAAGTTATCCTAAAGGTCATACTGTTATTTTGTAGGGTGCAGCCTGAATATCAAATCAGAAAAAGCGATCGGACAGAATATTGAGAGTAAAATATCAATTGCTACATAGGTCTAGATACTATATACCTGACTGCACATATATGTACATATGGGATACAAATATCTTCAAAGTATGCAGTCTATACTTCCCTATCTTACCTTATGATATTTTGTCCCTCAATTTTCTGTCTTCGATATAAGTATGCCAAGATATTGTTGGTGTCGATAGTAGAGTCTTATTTCATCAGAGACATAGCAGCCCTCAACTGCCATATGCAAATCAGTCTTGACCCTGTTCCTCATGGGAACAGTCCAGCCAAAACTGTTTTTGGTCAAGGCAGACCAAACTTTGTAGTTTGGTCTGGACTGTTCCCATATGGAACAGGGTCAAGACTGACTTCCATACGACTGGGTCTGAACTGGGGTGGTGAAGTAAGCTAAAGAATGATGATGGATTCAACCCAGATCTGTGACTGGGGTTGAGTGTCTGAAAAGTCTCAGTGCTCCGTCCATCATCTCGTTGTGTTTGCTTTGTTCGCCCTACGTTGGCAGAGTATGCCCAGACGTGAGTCCCTTGCTCACTTTGCCACTGGATTCAAGCTAGCCTGGCTGATGAGGGGTTTTACCCCAAAACCGGTCCCAGAATGCTTGTTTCTGGTCCAAGGATGACCTGGTTTTGCAGTTTGGGCTGGACTGTACCCAGAAGGACAGGGTCAAGACTGATTTGCATAAGGCTGGGTCTGAACTGGGGTGGCAAACTGAGCTAAAGAACAATGATGGATTCAACCCAGATCTGTGACTGGGGAGGAGTGTCTGAAAAGTTACAGCGCTCCGTCCATCATCTCCTTGTGTTTGCTTTGTTCACCAGGAGTTAAGTAGCACAACTGCGGTGGTGGCAGCATACTGCGTTTTTAAGTAATAGCAATCAGTGGAGTACACAGGCTTTTCTACCTGTGTCTCTGCAGTGGTGCCTCCTCCCCACTCGTATAAAGTTCCATTGATATGTGCTTATCTTGCCCTAGGGTGGCATTGGTTTGTTTGCAGAGCCAAGCAACAAGCATGATTGCATGTCCGTGCTGGGATGTTTGTGTGTGTCTGTCAAGTGATGCAGTATAAGAGAGTCAGTGCGTGTCATTGTTTGTGCATTCTGAGCTTTTGGGTTCCATTTTGTGAGACCCAGGCCTTACTGGAGGTACACGTGGGGGTAGAGGAGCCCCCCAGACAAATGTGTGTATTGCTGCATTCCTGAGCGCTGGATGGGAGACACATTAGAGGGGGGAAGAGCCAGGCTCATCAGTAAACTTCGAAAGGGGATCTTTGATTCTAAGGAGTGGTCACTGGTCACAGTAGTCTGAGCACATCTCAGGAAGGAGATTCGGCTGTTAAGAGAATCATATAGTAGGGGTGGAGCCTTTGTAACTTGCTGTTACACATATTAATGACACATCCAGGTGTGATCTTCTAGTCCCTCCCATGGTTTGTTTTTCTGGCTACCAAGTATAAAGGCACTCCTGCTGTTATAGATGGCTGTCTGGAGGAAGAGAACAACGGAAGAGGGGGCACTTAAATGTGAGCCACCCCTGAACTTGAACTTCAAAGATAGAGAAACGTAATCACATTTGTTCGGGGATTGAAGAAAAATTGATATCTTGAGGCTACCAAATTGAACATCAGTGTGGAGAATTTCGGTATGTGACCAATACAGGGGACTGATGGTCTCCCATGCTGGGTGAGGGAATATTACCTAGGAGGATCAAGAACACTAGCCGTAAAGCCAGGAGCACCAGCTTCAACCTGACCCGAGACTAGAGGACCCTCTGAGAACTAAAACACTTGGAGGTTTATTGGGGGGCCCTGCAGAGTGGATCCTAGGAAGTGAATGTGAGATGGTGCATGGCTCGCGACCTCCATGTGCCAGGTGGGGTCTGCAGTGACTCTTAAGTGCCATTGCACTGGTGCAGTGCTGATGTGAAGATAGAGGGGTCATCATGTACACTGTGGTGAACCAAAGCAGGACATGTTGCTCATGACCTCTTAATGCCAGGTTGGGGTCACAGTGAATCATAAAGGTCTTCGCCCTGATTTAGTGTTGTGGTGCAGATGGGGCCATTATCTTGTACATTGTTGTGACCCAAAGTGGGATACTGCCTTAAGTGTGAGGCTTGTGACCTCCGCATGCCAGGTGGAGGCTAACGAGGGACATATGCATTCAGAGATGCTACTTTGTCATCGTACTCAAGTAGTACCCCATATCTGCCATGAGAGACCGACAGTACTTACCACAAAAAAGGAAGAGTGCTAAGGCGGTGAAACCTTGCCCTCCTGGACAAGGCCAGCACACTCCCCAGCAGTCCCGTTGCTCCGTCCACCGTGCCAGCACAGAGTCTTCCCGCCCTACAGGGTTCGAGCCTGCTGCTCGTCAGGTCTCGCATTGTGTCTGCTCTTTGTCCGTTTTTCTTCTGCTTCCCCTTGGCCCCTCGCCACTGTACTCTTGTGTTGTTGACTCCCCTCGCCTCTGCCCACTTTCCGGCCGCTGCTGCCCATGTGCCCCACCCCCTACTCAGCCCTGCTCCCGCCTCCTGGCCTCTGCTCCCGCCCCATCCCTATAAAAGGCAATCACTGCGGGGGAGCAAGCATGAAACCTTGCCCTCCTGGACAATGCCAGCACCCAGCTCAGCAGCTCCATTCACAGCTCTACACTGTGCTCCCACCGTACAGGGTTCGAGCCTGCTGTTCATCAGGTCTCGCATTGTGTCTGCTCTGTGTCCGTTTTTTCTCTGCTTCCCTACTGCCCCTGCATTGCCAGCACTGTTTTGTTCCTCTTGGCTATTTAATTCAATTTAGTGTCTTTGGTTCTTGACTTCCCCTTGGCCCCTTGCCACTGTTCTCTTGTGTTGTTGACTCCCCTCGCCTCTGCCCACTTTCCCGCTGCTGCTGCCCCTGCGGCCCTGCCCTCTACTCAGCCCCACTCTTACCTCCCA
The DNA here is from genome assembly GCF_964261635.1 of Lissotriton helveticus. Taxonomy (NCBI): domain Eukaryota; kingdom Metazoa; phylum Chordata; class Amphibia; order Caudata; family Salamandridae; genus Lissotriton; species Lissotriton helveticus. The sequence continues at coordinate 132,055,800 of NC_136058.1, forward strand.
ACCTCTGCTCCCGCCCCCCCATATATGTCGCCCGCTGAGCAGTCAGCAGCGGACGTGTGCAGCGGGCACGCCGCTGGCGCACCGAAGGCGCACCTTAGGCAAGCGGTCCGACCGCACCCAGCGCCAGACCCTCTGGCCCCTGCTTGTGCCACAACACCCAACGCTTCTACGATGCCAACACCCTCCATGCACTCAACGCGGGCTGATCCTCCACCTGCTTCCAGGCCACCCCGAAGTACACCCATGCACCCTTCACCTGCCGTAAGTGCAGCTACCCCAGCTACCCCAGCCAGAGCACACCGGCACGTCCTGCCCGTCAAACCAAAGCAGGCCACAACAGTCTCAGATGCATACTACTCAACACCCGCTCAGTCCACAAGCGCACCGTCGAACTCTGGGACCTTCTTGATTCACGCCACCAGACGTCGCCTTCCTGACTGAGACCTGGATGAACGCCTCCTCGGCACCCAACATAGCCAAAGCCATCCCGGACAGCTACAAGATCACCCTCAGGGACCAAAAAAACAATCTGGGAGGAGGAATCGCCATCATCTTCAGGAACACCATCAGAATTTCAACCAACATCGAAGACTCCCTCAGCATAGCCTTACACCTACACTTCAAGATCCACGTCAATCACAACCCCATCGTCAAAGGGACATTTTTTTTTTTTTGCAGAGTTTTATATAGCGCGAATTAGACCCGAACCGAATAAGGTATCAAAGGTATTTTAGGCACGGGGAGATTAAGTGATTTGCCAGAATCACAGAAAATTTTGGCTTCGTTACCGAGACTCAAACCCAGATCCCCAGGTCCGAGGTTGAGCGCCCTAGCCGTTAGGCCAACTCCTCTCCTGTACCCTTGTCTACAGACCCCCGGGATCCCAACCACAGTCCATCGCCGACCACATCAGCACGCACGACCTCGCCTCCACAGACTACATCCTCCTCCGAGACCTGAACTTCCACCTCAAGGACCCCAATGACAGCAACTCCACAACCCTGATCGGCAACCTAGCCAACCTCGGACTCAAAGAGCTCGTCACAATGCCCACCTACTCCGTCGGACACACGCTCGACCCCATCTTCTCTGCCAGCAACCACATCACCTCAGCCACTCCACCGAACTTCCCTAAAATGGCCACCACTGCATCCACTTCTGCTTCAAGAAACACACCACGGACATCCAACTGCAACGAATGTCACACCGCAGCTGGAACAAAGTCACCGCAGGCCAGCTGCTCAACACCCTTGCCCGAGACCCTCAAACCGAGCCCTCTGACACGAGTGCAGTGGCCCACAACTTCAGACAATGGATAGACGACTGCGCCAACACCCTCGCCCCAATCAAGAAACCCCCCCAACAGGCGCACTGACACGAGAGCCATCTGGTTCAACGCCGACCTCCTGTCTTCCAAACAAACCTACAGAAGAATCGAGAAGCAGTTGCGCCAAGACAACACAACCACGCATCCCTTAAGAATGCCAGACGCAAGCACCACCAACTCATCCGATCGCCAAAAGGACCTCCTTCAAGGAAAGCATTGACAACAATGAACACAACAGCAAAGAGCTCTTCAGCATTGTGGAAGAACTCTCCTCCCCCAGCACGAATAACGTCCCGCCGTCGCAAGAACTCTGCGACTCCCTGGCGACCTTCTTCCACTGCAAAATCGCGGACATCCACAACAGCTTCGACACCTAGACACCAACAACAGATGTCGACAGCCCTGACCCAACACCCACCGAACACACCAACCTCCTGCTCTCCTGGAACTATGTTAACAAAGAAGACACCATCAAAATCATGAACACCATCCACTCCGGTTATCCTTCCGACCCCTGCCCCCAACACATCTTCAACAAAGCAAGTTCCATCATCGGACCACCCCGAGATAAACGCCCTGCTCAAAAAACCTAGGGTGGACCCAAAGGAACTCAAGAACTTTCGACCCATCTCCTTGCTCCCGTTCCCAGCGAAAGTCATTGAAAAGACCACCAACAGACAGCTAACTCACTTCCTGGACTCAACCAAATCCGACTTCCGCAGCAACCTCACCACCAAAACCGCGCTCATCGCCGGCACGACGACATCAGGACCCAACTGGACAATGGCGAAACCGCAGCCCTCATCCTCCTGGACCTCTCGGCCACCTTTGACACTGTCTGCCACCACACACTACGCACACACCTCCACGATGCAGGGATCCATGAAAAAACCCTGAACTGGATCACCTCCTTCCTCACCGGCAGAACCGAGAGAGTCCGTCTCCCCCCATTCAGACCCCAAGCCACCACGATCACCTGCAGCGTACCCCAAGGAAAATCCCCCAGCTCGACCCTTTTCAACATCTACATGGCACCGCTAGCCAACATTGTCCGAGCACACCACCTCAACATCATCTCGTATGCTGACGACAGCCAGCTAATCCTCTCCCTCACCAAGGAGCCAGCCACAGCTAAATCCAACCTCCATGAAGGAATGAAGGCCCTCACAGAGTAATGAAGACCAGCCGTCTGAAACTAAACTCTGACAAGACGGAAGTCCTCAACCTCCACTCTTGGTGGCCGGCTGCTTAGGGAGCTGCCCTGACACCCACCTACCATGCACGCAACCTGGGTTTCATCCTGGACTCAACGCTCTCTAGGACCCAGCAAGTCAACGCTGTTTCCTCCTCCTGCTTCGGGCGACAAAGGAAAAGACACACAATTGATGGTTGGAATGCAGAACCAATCAAAACATTCACCCCCATTCAAAGGATCTGGGTTAAATCCATCATTCTTTTGCTCACCATGCCACCCCAGTTTAGACCTGGCCATATGCAAATCAGTCTTGACCCTGTACCTTATGGGAACAGTCCAGTCCGAACTACCAAGCCATGTCCTCCCTCGACCAGAAACAAACATCCTAGGACCGGTTTCGGGGTTTCACCTCTCTTCAGCCAGGATAGCTTAATTTCAGTGGCACAGTGAGCCCAGGACCCATATCTGGCCATACCTGCGCACTTAGGGCGAGAAATCAAAAGACTCACAATTGATGGATTGAATGCAGAACAAATAAAACATTCACCCCCAGTCAAAAGATCTGGATAAATCCATCATTCTTTTGCTCACCATGCCACCCCAGTTTAGACCTGGCCATATGCAAATCAGTCTTGACCCTGTACCTCATGGGAACAGTCCAGTCTGAACTGCCAAGCCAGGTCCTCCCTGGACTGGAAACAAGCATCCTAGGACCGGTTTCAAGATTTCACCCCTCTTTATCCAGGATAGCTTGATTCCAGTGGCACAGTGAGCCCAGGATCCACATCTGGGCATACCTGAGGCACTAAGGGCGAGAAAGCAAAAAACGCAATTGATGGATGGAATGCAGAACAGATCAAAACATTCACAACCAGTCAAAAGATCTGGGTTAAATCCATCATTCTTTTGCTCACCATGTCACCCCAGTTTAGACCTGGCCAAATGCTCCTCCTGCTTCAACACCCACCGCATGCTCTGCAAGATTTACAGATGGATCCCCACCAACACCAGGAGGAGGGTCACCCAAGCCCTCGCCAACAGCAGGCTGGACTACGTCAACGCCCTCTACGCGGAAACCAAGGCCAAACTCCAGAAAAGACTATAACGCTTACAAAATGCATCCGCACGCCTCATCCTCGGAATCCCCCGCCACAGCCACATCACCGTTCACCTGAGGGACCTGCACTGGCTCCCTATCAACAAGAGGATCACCTTCAAGCTCCTCACCCACACCCACAAAGCGCTCCACAACGCCAGACCGGCATAGCTCAACGAACGACTCACCTTCTGCAAACCCTTAACCGCCAGCTTCGCTCCGCAGACCTCTCCCTTGCCACCATCCCACGCATCTGCCGAAAGTCCACCAGCGGCAGATCATTCTCCCACCTAGCCGCCAAGACCTGGAACACCCTCCCCATCCACCTGCAACAGACCCAGTGCCTGCTGACCTTCAGGAGACTCCTCAAGACCTGGCTGTTCGATCAGTAGCTGCTTCACCTCCCCCCTGAGACCTTCACGGGTGAGTAGCGCGCTCTATAAATGTTCTGATTGATTGATTGAAGATCCTTTGCCGGATAAAACAAAACTACCTATCATGGCCAGCACCATCCAAAGTCAACCACAAATCAGGGACCCTCCCGGGCCTTCCCTTTCCTCTCCAGCAGAAGCAGGTAAGACTGCACTGTGAGTTGCAGAGCCTCTGTGGTGTTTCTGTGCTTTGACTTCAGCGCTAAAGTTGCTGGGTCACTTTTGACTTTGAATAGCCATTGTGTTCTCAAGTATTCTCAAGCATGGCTTAACTTTAATGTTGTCATAAGTAATTGGGTAATAACCCCAGTCTGTAGCTTTGCTAGTATACACAACTTATGAAAAGTGTGTTATTATTTAAGGTGTACCGTATATTAATTTGTGGTGGTGCATAAATGCTAGCCTTTTATAAAAGCGAATATTTTGATAGACATTGATAGACATTGATTGATTGACACATTGATAGACATTCTTTTATTGAGGTTGCAGAACATATATTGAGTTGTGAGCCTGAGTTTGCTTGACACCTACCTCCTCCCCAAGAATTCTTGAACTGCTTAACTCTAGCTACTACTGAGAGTCAAGAGCAGAAGAGCTAATTGGCCAGTTATACAGAGCCGTAAGCAAGCCGGACTCTGGGACATCAGGAGTAAAAGGCCTTAACCACAACAATTGGGCCCAGCAGCTCCCGTTTGCCCGTGGCCAGCTAAGAGGGGTTCTGACAAGTATATTATTATATAATAGGTTTTCTGTCATGAATAATCTATAGCCTATTGCTACCTTTTCCTTGTGCTTTACAATAGAATATTTGTTATTATTCAATCAATCAAAGCATTTATAGAGCGCACTACTCACCCGGAGGGTCTCAAGGCGCTGGGGGGGGGGGGTCCGCTACTGCTCGAACAGCCAGGTCTTGAGTTGCTTCCTGAAGGCGAGGTGGTCCTGGGTCAGGCGGAGGTGGGTTGGGAGGGAGTTCAAAGTTTTGGCGGCGAGGTAGGAGAAGGACCGTCCCCCTGTGGTGGCTCTTCGGATGCGGGGGACGGCGGCGAGGGCGTGATCTGTCGATCGAAGCTGGCGTTTGGGAGCGTAGAAGTTGAGGCGGCTGTTGAGGTATCATGGGCCTTGGTTGTGTAGGGCTTTGTGTGCGTGGGTGAGGAGACGGAAGGTGATTCTTTTGTTGACCGGGAGCCAGTGCAGGTCTCTCAGGTGTCCGGAGATGTGGCTGCGACGGGGGATGTCCAGGATGAGTCGTGCTGAGTCGTTCTGGATCCGCTGGAGTCTCTTCTGGAGTTTGGCGGTGGTTCCGGCGTAGAGGGAGTTGCCGTAGTCCAGGCAGCTTGTGACGAGGGCCTGGATGACTGTCTTCCTGGTCTCGGTGGGGATCCACCGGAAGATCTTACGTAGCATGCGTAGGATGTTGAAGCACGACGAGGAGACGGCGTTGACTTGTCTGGTCATGGAGAGGGAGGAGTCCAGGATGAAGCCCAGGTTGCGTGCGTGGTCTGTTGGTTTGGGTGCGCTGCCTAGGGCGGGGGGCCACCAGGAGTCGTCCCAGGCGGAGGGTGAAGATCCAAGGATGAGGACTTCCGTCTTGTCCGAGTTCAGTTTCAGGTGGCTGTTCTTCATCCATTCGGCTACCTCTTTCATCCCTTCGTGGAGGTTGGCTCTGGCGGTGGCTGGGTCGTTGGTGAGGGAAAGGATCAGCTGGGTGTCGTCGGCGTAGGAAATGATGTTAAGGTTGTGCTGGCGTGCGATGTCTGCGAGGGGGCTCATGTAGATGTTGAAGAGGGTTGGACTGGGCGAGGAGCCTTGAGGAACGCCGCAGATGACTTCGGTGGCTTCTGATCTGAACGGTGGGAGGCGGACTCTCTGTGTTCTTCCGGCGAGGAAGGAGATGATCCACTCTAGTGCCTTCTCCTGGATTCCGACGTTGCTGAGGCGCTGCACTAGTGTACGGTGGCAGACAGTGTCGAAGGCCGTGGAGAGGTCTAGGAGGATGAGGGCTGCTGTTTCTCCGGTGTCGAGCAGGGCTCGGATGTCATCGGTGGCTGCGATCAGGGCGGTCTCGGTGCTGTGGTTGGCCCGGAAGCCAGACTGCGAGAGGTCGAGGGATCCGTTCGTCTTGAGGAAGGCGGCCAGCTGCTTGTTGACGGTCTTTTCGATGACTTTTGCAGGGAACGGGAGTAGCGAGATGGGGCGGTAGTTCTTGAGGTCGGTGGGGTCGGCTGATGGCTTCTTTAGTAGAGCATTGAGTTCGGCGTGCTTCCAGCTCTCCGGGAAGGTAGCGGTGTTGAAGGAGGTGTTGATGATGTCCCTCAGGTGGGGTGCGATGACAGCGTCGGCTTTGTTGAAGACGTGGTGAGGGCAGGGGTCGGTCGGAGATCCGGATTGGATGGAGTAGTTCATCGTGCGGACGGTGTCTTCGGTGCTGATCGGGGTCCAGGCGCGGAGGGTGGTGGTGGGGGGCGGTTGTTCGGTCGTGGCGTGCGTTGGTTGAGTGCTGAAGCTGTTGTGTATGTCCGCGATCTTGTTGTGGAAGGAGGAGGCGAGGGAGTTGCAGAGGTCTTGTGAAGGGGTGATGTCGTTGTTTCCGGCGTTGGGGTTTGAGAGCTCTTTAACGATGTTGAAGAGTTCCTTGCTGTTGTGTGCGTTGTTGTCCAGTCGTTCCTTGAATGCCGTTTTCTTGGTGGCGTGGATCAGTTGGTGGTGTTTTCGGGTGGCGAGCTTGAGGGCAGTCATGTTGTCCGGTGTTGGGTCTCTGCGCCAGGCTCTCTCGAGGGCTCGGCAGATCTTCTTGGAGCTCTTGAGTTCATCGGTAAACCATGGGGCTTTCTTGCTGCCGGGTCTGCTAGGCGGGGTCCTCAGGGGGGCGAGGTCGTCTGCGCAGTCGCTGATCCACTTCGTGAGGTTAATGGGCGCATGGCTGGGGTTCGTTGTGCTGGTGGGCGGGTTCTTGCTCAGGGATGTCGCGAGCTGGTCGGCTGTGATCTTGTACCAGCTTCTGCGTGCAGTCTGTTGCTGGTGGTGGTGGATCGTGGTCCTTTTGAAGCTGAAGTGGACGCAGCTGTGGTCCGTCCAGTGGAGTGCGGTGGCGTGGCTGAAGGTAATGTCCTTGCTGGATGAGAAGACGGGGTCGAGAGTGTGTCCGGCGCAATGGGTGGGGGTGGTCACCAGCTGCTTGAGTCCGAGGTTTGCGAGGCTGTCCAGCAGGGTGGTGGTGTTGCGGTCGTTGTTCTCCAGGTGGAAGTTGAGGTCCCCGAGGAGGATGTAGTCAGCGGAGGGGAGGGCGTGCGGGCTGATGAAGTCGGCGATGTCCTCGCTGAATTGTGTGCGTGGTCCCGGGGGTGGATCACTGAAATAATATCGAGGGACAGAATATCGACCATCAAAAATATCGTTGAGAAAATATCGACAGTCAAAATATCGAGTTTCTATCTACAAACAGGTAAGTACAAAAATATCGAGTTAAAAATATCGTTTACAAAAATATAGTAGTAAAAAATATCGTATTTACTAAAAACAGTGTTAAATTAAGTTAATATTAATAATTAATTACTAAAATATACTTAACATTACTTAAATTAACTGATAATAATTAAATAATTAATGAAAGTTAAATAAATATTTTTTTATTTCATATTTATTAAACATATATATATAGTAACAAAATATAATAAAATAATACCCAAAAACTGAAAACTGACCCTGAACCCTAAAAATACCCCTTTACCCAAAAACCCAAAACTGACCCTAAACCCTAAAAATACCCCTTTACCCAAAAACTGAAAACTGACCCTGAACCCTAAAAATACCCCTTTACCCAAAAACTGAAAACTGACCCTGAACCCTAAAAATACCCCTTTACCCAAAAACTGAAAACTGACCCTGAACCCTAAAAATACCCCTTTGACCAAAAACTGAAAACTGACCCTGAACCCTAAAAATACCCTTTTACCCAAAAACCCAAAACTGACCCTGAACCCTAAAAATACCCCTTTACCCCAAAAACCCAAAACTGACCCTGAACCCTAAAAATAAAAACGATATTACTTCACTTACCTTAAAAACGATATTTTGGCTGTCTATATTCTGTCCTGTCGATATTTTGTCCAAACGATATTTTTGACTCGATATTTTGTCCAAACGATATTTTGGAGTCGATATTATGTCTGTGCACCCCCGGGGGTCTGTAGATGAGGGTGCTTCTGAGGGTGGTCTTGGGGTTGATGTGGATCTGGAAGTGCAGGTGCTCGGCGGGTGCGAGGGTGTCGTCGGTGTTGGTCGTGATGCGGATGGTGTTCTTGTGGATGATGGCGATGCCTCCTCCGGTCTGGTTGATGCGGTCTCTCCGGATGATCTTGTATCCGTCTGGGATGGCGATGTCGGGCGCTGAGGAGGCGTTCATCCAGGTTTCGGTGAGAAAGGCGACGTCTGGGGCTGTGGTGTCGAGCAGGTTCCAGAGCTCGATGGCGTGTCTGTGGATGGAGCGGGTGTTGAGCAAGATGCATTTTAGGTGGGTGCTGCTGTTGCTCATCGTGGTCTTGGTCGGTGCTGGAGAAGTGCAGGTCCGGATGCAGGTGAACTTGCAGGAGTGGCAGCAGAAGGGTCCGTGGGTGTGTCTCGGGGTGGCTCGGTAGCAGCCCGGGATTCGGCCGGCGTTGAGTGCGTTGAGTTCAGTGGCGTCGTAGGTCCGGCGGGTGGGCTGGTGTCTGCGGAGGCCAGGGGGTCTGGCGCTGGGCGCGGTCCAGGCGCAGACGGGCGCAGACGGGCTTACCTTTGGCGCACCTTCGGCGCTCAATCGGTGCTCCCGCTGCGCGCGTCCGCTGCGCCGTCGCTCTGGGGGCGTCAAAGAAGGGAGCCGGGAGGGAGGGTCCGCTGGGAGGCAGGAGCGTGATATCCAATCGGCTGGCGTGGGGGCGGGGCCGCAGGCAGGCAGCGGCGGGAAAGCGGGTGCAGGCTAGGCGGGCGGCCCTGCGGCGGCTGGGGCGCTGAAATCGGCGTTGGCGCTGAACGGCATTGGTCACAGGCAGCAGGAGGCTCAGGAGGGCTCAGGAAGCAGGAGAGGTGAGGAGCGTGGGGGCGACCAGGCCGAAGGCGCAGTGGTCGCTCCCGAGTGGCAGACTAGGTCCCCTTAAGAAGGGAGCCGGGAGGGAGGGTCCGCTGGGAGGTGAGAGCGTGATATCCAATCGGCTGGCGTGGGGGCGGGGCCGCAGGCAGGCAGCGGCGGGAAAGCGGGTGCAGGCTAGGCGGGCGGCCCTGCGGCGGCTGGGGCGCTGAAATCGGCGTCGGCGCAGAGCGGCGTTGGTCACAGGCAGCAGGAGGCTCAGGAGGGCTCAGGAAGCAGGAGAGGTGAGGAGCATGGGGGCGACCAGGCCGAAGGCGCAGTGGTCGCTCCCGAGTGGCAGACTAGGTCCCCTTAAGAAGGGAGCCGGGAGGGAGGGTCCGCTGGGAGGCGGGAGCGTGATATCCAATCGGCTGGCGTGGGGGCGGGGCCGCAGGCAGGCAGCGGCGGGAAAGCGGGTGCAGGCTAGGCGGGCGGCCCTGTGGCGGCTGGGGCGCTGAAATCGGCATCGGCGCATATCGGCGTTGGTCACAGGCAGCAGGAGGTTCAGGAGGGCTCAGGAAGCAGGAGAGGTGAGGAGCATGGGGGCGACCAGGCCGAAGGCGCAGTGTTTGACGTTATATGATTGTAAGACATGTTTGCTTCTATCCACAACAAGCGTTTTGTAATGATGGCCTTTGGGATTCAAAAACATCTTAATGATGTGGTACTGAATAATGTAATTAAAAATGAGGACCAGCCCTTTGCAAATTTTCTCCTTATACATAGTATTTTATTCAGTTAGTCACAAAGAAGCATTTTGGTTCAAAGTCTGTTCACGCACCCAGAGCAATGCTCACTTGAGCCAAAACTCCAACCATTGACATCACCTATTCTATCGGTATGCAAATTGGGTTAATCGCCTATCACATTCTATCTGACCTCTTTATATGTTCCCATCTGACCTTCAAAGGTGAAAAGCAACTCTCAATTCACACCATCTCAACTGCAAGCTCTGCTCACTACAACATGCCACTTGTAAGTAAATATTGATCCAATTTATCTTCAGTTCCACCACCAGCCTGACACTTCCTTTTGTCCAAAGTTAGACTACTGCAATAGCCTTCTCCGAAATCCAACACTTTACTCCTTCCATACACCCAATCCTCAAGACTTCCCAGAACCATTTCCATCTTTACCCACTTAGATTAGACAGGCTGAATAATAGTGAACAATACAGTTTATCCAACACCCATAACCCGAACAAACCATTCGCGTGTACTGTCTTGGATATTCTTTGCTCTCTCAAACTCAATGCCATTTAACTTTCAGACAACTATCTTACATTATTCCAAATGTATTTTCCTCCATCACCTGGCACCCATTAATAGGGATACATTTTCTTTTGTACCTTAAGACTGGCACATAACTTGATGATTTGCCTCTGTTTCAATATAATTAGGTAGATACCAAACCAGAACCAAACCAGAATTTCAGATCAACATATTCAGCATAAATCAACACCAACAAGGTAAATAGAATGTCAGTTGCATACAGGATTTCATGCACCCTTTTATAATAATATGTTACAATTTGGAAACATCTATTGGTAAATGTTGCACGGCACAATTACATTTTATGTCAAAAATATTTATGAATACTTACTACGAAACGATACACATGAAAATTGAATGGCTTCCGAAAGTATTTTTCATCTTCTCCATAATACAAGCGTTCACACGCAGGATCATATTTCAGGTCTCGCCACTCCCCATTGTACACATACTCGCATCGGCCACCAAAATATTTGGGATCAAATACATTTTGGGTTTCTTCCTGTACTAGGGCATTAAATCTTTATGTAGAAAAAACAAATGAGAGGTATATTTTACGCAATAGTACATTTAACACATAGCTCATTTTCCTAACGAAAGAACATTTGCAAGGATCTCATTCAATTAGAACACTTCAGAAGTCTTCCTCGAATCAAACAAATCCGAAAAGCAAAATAACACTGATATATTATCTCAAAATAACTTTCAAAAAAGCCTTGGTAAATATAATAAAGCAATTATTACTTTGAAAGGTAAAAATATGATCAAATCTGTATGACAACATCAGGACAAAATAGCCTGTAGCCTGTATATAGTCTAACTAGTATGGTCTCCATGTATGTAATGCAACATTATTCTTAATTTGTAATATTGGTCAGATAGAGATCATTTTCAATTTGAAACCCCTATTGGGTTCTATAATTCAGAATAGAACATACAATAAAATTAATATTCTTTTGCCTATGCCTTTTGGAGTACATCAAAAACAGCATATAAAATCATAAAATAGATGAACCTATAAGTACCTTGAGGTGGTCGTGTAAAGGAGGTTAACATTTATTGCAATTGCCAATGTTAAACTGGAATTTTGAGGTAGTGCACTTACAGTTATTTTTAGAATAATGAATCACAAGCCCTTTTACTTTTAGGCCATTATCATCTACATTTCAAGTATTTTGTAACCCTGGGCGCAGTACTACGCTACACTCGCGTAGTTTGCGAAGTTAGCACTACTTAGCACTCCGCGAATTGCACGTAGGACAGTGCAAACATGCATAGCGTAACGGCGATTTTTTGCTTGGTCGTGATCTTCAATGTCAAGTTGGCGACTGCGAGTGAGAAAAATGACATCCCAGTGAGACTTTTTCCTCATTCGCGATCAGCAACATCAAGTAGCCGATCGCGAGTGTGGAAAATAAACCTCCCAGCAAGATTCACAACGTGGGGAGGTCAGGTTTCTCATTGCGACTGGTCGCGTATGCTCACGACCACTCGCAATGAGAAACTACCAGTCCGCGTTGAGAAATCTACTCGAGTGGCAGAAAACGACCGCTTGCACTGTGCAAGATGCGGTTTGCACTGATTGCACAGTGTGGACAAGCATCCGGCACTGTGCAATCAGTGTGGACAAGCATCCGGCACAGTGCACTAGGCAGTTCGCGTAGCTGCATAGAGCGAAGTGTAGTATCTTGTATGAGGGAAAGAACCAGCACAGCTGGTGCAGGTAAGAATAGTGAGGCAAGCGTGGGATGAGGGGGGAGTCAACATAAAAACAACAAGGGATGCGCGAGCACAAGGTAAGTGTTTTGCTTTTACGTTCTTTTTATTCTTCGTCGTCGATGTATGTTGACTCTCCGCTCACCCCGCTCCATCTCTCTTACCTGCACCTGCCACTGCTGCAAAGTACAAAGATCAAGATTCCTCCAGTACATCAGCGAACATGCGAAATTACAGCCTCACTTAGTACATAGAGAGATAATCCCAGGCCGCGTTAAGATTGGAGAATTAGATATAGTGCTGACGGCAAACAGCTTTTCAACCAATACAGCAACTGATGTTTATCGAAAGGGATATCACCTTTGATCTTATTCTGCAGGAAGAACCCAGTTGCTCTGTCTATATTTGGAACAGAAAGACTCCAGATGTTGCTTTTTAAGGAACCTGCCTGCCATTCTGGAGGGAAGAATATAATTATGAGTATTAGCTGTTACTAAAGGATAGAAATGTTGGTTTTACATGACATTTTCGCCAACTCTTTTGTTCCAGTGCTGTATTTCAAAACTAAGCTTATTTTACCTTTCACGTACAGGTGATCATCATTATATTTGGTTGAAAAGTTCCCTTACACAATATTAATTCTCTGATATTAATGTGATGCCCTAGTGTTAGGGCAATACTGTTGAAGACTCAGGGACAAGGTCTATGTTTGCACACTAACATCTTGAGCGTTATGGAATCCTGGAATGAAGAAGACAGCAAAGGAGTGAAATGCATGTAATATAATATGCGCCACATATATTTAAAAAAATCATGCAGTGCAGCAAGCCTACTTGCTGCGCTGCATGATTGGGAAAGGGCAGAATTGCACCATATTTAACATTATACGGTGTATTCCTGTATTTTGTATGTGCTTGCTTATCCTTGGCTGCCTAGCGCCAACGCAGGGTGCCTGCATTGTAAGCAGGACAGTTTTTGTGCAGAAAGGGGCACCTCCCTGCAAGAAAGAATCCTCTGTGGTGTCTCTTTTTCTATGTGTGCTGCAGAATGAAACAAGAAGAAATAAAGATATTTCTCTTTTTTATGCCTCACCTGGGGAGACTTAGCGTTATAAAGCATTCCCAGGTCTACCAGTGTTGGTAAATGTGAAAATGCACCAGAATCCATTGGTGAATGCATGGGAAGACCCACGCTCCACACATGGAATGCCTCCCTGGGACAGAGTAATTGTGCCATACAATGGGATGCAAGGGTGATACAACTACTAAATTAGATTTATCAAGTCACTCGTGGCCCTGCGTAGCCATGTGTGATCTGATAAATCTAGGGTAATGCAACGCAGCACATATTGCCATGTTGCATTACCCTAGCTATCTCAGGTCACACGTGGGTTGATAAATGTAATTTAGTAGTTGTGTCACCCTTGCTTCCCATTGTATGGCACAAGGGTGATGCAACTCTTTAATAAATATGCCCTTGTGTCTTCCGAAAAACCTGGATAGCATCATTTTCCAAGGTGTAGCATTGAGACAAACTGATTGTTGTCAAAATCAGCAGAGTCAAATGGAAAGAGAAGATCAGTAACATTAACAATTGTCAAAATTTTAGACAATTAGACCTATCAGACAGCTCCTGAGGCGGAAGCCGGGAGATAGCCTAGCGTTTTAAACTTTGTTATTGTATTTTATTGTGTGCAACTACCTGCTGGAATCACCTTCCCCTGGGCACTCTCCCCCCTTGAAAGCCTGCCCCTGATCATCCCGCGCAGCCGAGTAAACGCTGCAGCGGGCAGAACATCTTTCTCGCCGCCACCGCCTGAAGCGAGGCCACGCCCACCGCCCCGAGGCCACGCCCCCTCAGGCACACATTTAAGGCGCGCGATAGCTGCTGCTCGCACTTAGACCTATCAGACAGCTCCTGAGGCGGAAGCCGGGAGATAGCCTAGCGTTTTAAACTTTGTTATTGTATTTTATTGTGTGCAACTACCTGCTGGAATCACCTTCCCCTGGACACTCTCCCCCCTTGAAAGCCTGCCCCTGATCATCCCGCGCAGCCGAGTAAACGCTGCCGCGGGCAAAACATCTTTCTCGCCGCCACCGCCTGAAGCGAGGCCACGCCCACCGCCCCGAGGCCACGCCCCCTCTCTCCACCATTAAAGGATGTGCCTCAGTCGGACGCGCAGCGGACGAGCGCAGCGGGCGCGACGATTGCGCGACGAAGGCACGCCTAAGGCAAGCCCGTCTGCGCCCGTCCGCGGCCGGCCGGGGCACGGGGCGCGTCCCCCTGCCGGCTTGATCCAATATACCTCCTCTGACCTGATTCAACTACATTCACGCAGATCTATTCCCCCCCCCCCGACTCTCTCGGATTGGGAGCCATCGGGGATCCTCTGTATTAGAGATACATTCCCTGAGATAGAATCCGGCTCGCCCCTTGTTTCCCCTGCAATCACCAACCCTCTACCCAACAACCAGACCCCACATCTCAAGTTCACGGTGATTTACCTCAATACACGTTCCCTGGTAAAACACCATCTGGAAATCTTTGCTTTGTTAGACTCTGAGCAACCTGACATTCTGTTGCTAACGGAGACGTGGCTCAACGATGACTCCGCTCCTGATATACTCGCCGCAATACCCACTGGCTATTATATTCTCCAGGTAAACAGAGCCTCCGGGAGGCCGGGAGGCTGGGTTGCTGCGATTATTAAAAACTCCATCAGGTTCTCTGCCTTGATTTTAGTCGGCATTCCCTCGGCTATCTCGTGCTGAGATTGGAATCCCCTACTTCCCCATTTATCTGTAACTTAGTCTACCGTCCCCCCCAACCTATGCCTGACTTACCGACGCTGTTTGGCGACTTGTTATCCCAACTCATCATTAACAACTCTAAAATCCTGGTTTTAGGCGACTTTAACTACTGGCCCTCCGCCGCAAAGGAAACTGCTTGCTCCATCTCGTTCACAGACCTTCTGTCTAGTATGAACTGTCAAACACATATAAAGGCAGCCACCCACATCAAGGGTCACACTTTGGACCAGGTTTGGACATCCAACCTGGACATATCCATCCCAATCATTTCCCCTTGCCCATGGTCAGACCATTTTACAATCTCCTTTTCCATTACGGTTCTCCCTTGCCTTGGCAGACCCAAGGAAGGCAACTTCCTGGCTCGGAATTGGAACAAGGCCAATCTCAACGATCTTGTTACTCTACTCAAAACTTCCATCCCTTCCAATCTGGGTCCCATTGACACTCAAGCCTCTGCCCTTACACACTGGCTGGAATCAGCCAGTAACATCGTGGCTCCACACAGACAGATAAAGCTTAGACGCCCACACGATGCCCAAAAATGGTTCACGGAAGATCTTAAATCCCTGAAGCTGGGCCTCAGGCAGGCTGAGTGCCAGTGGCGACGTGGCTATGCCCCTGACATGAAACTACGCTTTACTGTCTTGCTTAAAGACTACAAATCGGCGATCCTGCAAACCAAAACCACCTACTTCTCGAACAAGATCGCCAACTCCGCCACCAAAATCAAAGACATCTTTTCTATCATGGAGGAACTGTCAAACCCAGACAGGATTACCCCTAAACCTCTCCCCTCTCGGGCCCTCTGCGATTCTTTAAATCTTTTTTTCGTGGAAAAGATAGTTAACATCAAGAACAGTATCTTATCCTCAGCCCTATCCTATCCCTCTGGGCCTGACTCCATCCTGCCTTTTTCCAACCCCAATAATTTCAAAAAGGGGGTGGTGATGGACAGAGTATCTGAGTTAATCAGAACACTCCTACCCAGTCAAGAGATCAGGGCTTGATCCATCACCGTTTTTTAGCTCACTGCACCATCCCAGTTCAGAACCTGGCTATATGCAAATTAGTCTGTCCCTGGCCCAGTGCATCATGGGAACAGGGCAGACCAAACTACCAAGCCAATTCTTCACTGGAAAGGCTTTTGTAGTCTGGTCTGCCCTGTTCCCATGATGCACTGGGCCAGGGACAGACTAATTTGCATACAGCCAGGTTCTGAAACTGGGATGGTGCAATGAGCTAAAAAACGGTGTTGGATCTAGCCCTGATCTCTTGACTGGGTGAGAGTACTCTGCTTAATTCAGAGACTCTGTCCATCACCACCCCTTGTTGAAAATAATTTTGTCCACCCTAAGCGCGGAAGGGTATACTCAGATGTGAGTCCCTTGCTCATTGCACCATCAGGATTCAAGCAAGCCGGGCCGAAGACGGCTGTAATGCCAGAAACCGGTCCCCGGAAGCTTGTTTCCTTCCCAGTGTAAGAATTGGCTTTTGTAGTCTGGTCTGCCCTGTTCCGATGATGCACTGGGCCAGGGACAGACTAATTTGCATACAGCCAGGTTCTGAAACTGGGATGGTGCAATGAGCTAAAAAACGGTGTTGGATCTAGCCCTGATCTCTTGACTGGGTGAGAGTACTCTGCTTAATTCAGAGACTCTGTCCATCACCACCCCTTGTTGCAAATAATTTTGTCCACCCTAAGCGTGGAAGGGTATACTCAGATGTGAGTCCCTTGCTCATTGCACCATCAGGATTCAAGCAAGCCGGGCCGAAGACGGCTGTAATGCCAGAAACCGGTCCCCGGAAGCTTGTTTCCTTCCCAGTGTAAGAATTGGCTTTTGTAGTCTGGTCTGCCCTGTTCCCATGATGCACTGGGCCAGGGACAGACTAATTTGCATACAGCCAGGTTCTGAAACTGGGATGGTGCAATGAGCTAAAAAACGGTGTTGGAACTAGCCCTGATCTCTTGACTGGGTGAGAGTACTCTGCTTAATTCAGAGACTCTGTCCATCACCACCCCTTGTTGCAAATAATTTTGTCCACCCTAAGCGTGGAAGGGTATACTCAGATGTGAGTCCCTTGCTCATTGCACCATCAGGATTCAAGCAAGCCGGGCCGAAGACGGCTGTAATGCCAGAAACCGGTCCCCGGAAGCTTGTTTCCTTCCCAGTGTAAGAATTGGCTTTTGTAGTCTGGTCTGCCCTGTTCCGATGATGCACTGGGCCAGGGACAGACTAATTTGCATACAGCCAGGTCTGAAACTGGGATGGTGCAATGAGCTAAAAAACGGTGTTGGATCTAGCCCTGATCTCTTGACTGGGTGAGAGTACTCTGCTTAATTCAGAGACTCTGTCCATTGTGGTAAATAAATAAATAATACCCTATTTTTGAATGAATAAATGAATAACAGATAGCTCAATAAATAAGAGTCAAGATTCGAGGTAGTAGGAGTTTTGCAGGTTTAATACAGCATAAGGACAGGAATAGGACCACCTGCACAGGAATAGGATGGCAGCGCTGCCGGGGACAGGATCGGGAATGACGGCGTAACTTTTAATAACAGTACATGAGCATATATACATAACGCAAACACATAGCATTACATTGCAATAGGCGTAGCGGTGGGTGGAGCAACAGGCGTGACGCGTAGCAGTCGCGAAAGATAAGGGTGAAAAGAGGTGTAACAGGGCGTATACATAGACATGTGATGCAAACGTAACAGAATATGTCATGAATGGGGCGGAAACCATGGAGGGGGCTACCTGAGGAGCCGGGACCTCTAACCTGATGGTGCACGCAAACTGGCAATGACGTATCACTAGGAGAAGCTGGGGGCTTCGAACTCTGTGCTAGGAGCAGAGACTGAAGTCTGGAGAGTCAGGGCGACATGTACCTAAGCAGTATCTAGTATCTGATGTTTAGGGAACATGTTGATATAAACTAGAAGTCAGGAGGGGAAAGGCTAACAGACACTAAGACTGGACCATGCATTATTCTACATGTAGTGCGTGATGAAGAATATTAAATGACCATTAATACAGTATTTCTCTAACATGGGGCCATAAAGGCTAGACAATGACGGAAACTATTGATGCAGTTCAGTAGCTTTAGGAATGCAGAGGAAGAGGACTGAACTGATAATCTGGAATCATAACATACTCTTGGCAGACTCAGAGGCAGGGCCAAGCTGAACCGGGCACTGCGAGGCAGGCAGTAGGTGAAGGGTCGAGGATACAGGTGGGGGTTGTATCACTCCTCCGCGGGGCTTCAGGAGACAGGAGACAGGAGCTGAATCTGGTGTCCGGGCCCTTTTGAGGCCTAGAAACGGGGACTTTACAATGGAATAACGTGCACACTGAGAAACGTGGCAACGTAGCTTTACATAGGCCTGATATTCGTAGTATTCACGAGAACTGGAAACTGGCATACTAGAGGTGGACACAACTGTAATTGCGTCTTTAATCAAACATGGGGAATAACATATGCATATTAATCATGCACATATAACATATGATGGAGGACGCGTAGGGACACAGAACATGGCAAAATTTACTTTTCCACATTCCCTCCTTGTCACTACGTTTCATCAGGAAACATCAATATTCATGATACCATCTATCATTTCATACAGTATCATTTGCTCGTCTCGAATTTTCTTGGAACGGGATTTAGAACGGGGCTTGGGACTAGGAATACAAGAGGTAGCACAAATGCCGCAAAGCGCAGGGCCACATTGTATACAGAGGCAGCAGCTGAATATAATCGCTACTGCAATACCTAGAAAGGACAAGACTTTCCATCCCCAGGCGGAAATTATATTCCAGAACCAACCGGACCATGTCCAGGTGCCTGGATCTTGGTGTAACAGATGGGCAATTTTATGGAGTCTGGTTATAGCTGAATAAACAGACGGCGCGTTATTTGGAATGAAAATGCAGCAACTAGATCCGATGACTCTACAGGCCCGCCTCTATCGGCCAGTATGACGTCAAGGACGAGACGATTTTGCAAAACTACAAATCTCATAGCAGATTGCTCTTCGGTTAAGTTACCTAGAGCAGAGGCAGTCTCATTTACTACAGCTTCAAGGGTTCTGGTTAACCTGCGGATTAGTTTACTATTCTGGATAGGTCCTATAAAGAAAAAGAAACCTCTATTGAAATCTGTATACTGTTCTAGAGCAGTTTCAGTATAATCGACAATTGGGGACTCCCTTCTATGTCTAATGTGTACTAGATGTGTGTTTCTATGATAATCAGATGGGGCTAGGAAAACTGGTGGCAGTAGGAAGGCAATGTAACAGGTTCCCTCCCAATCGAGGGGCAGACGAACATATGCAGGTTGACCACAAATAAAATAAGAATGACGTGAAGCTTTGAAGATAGATTTCCCACTGTCACTATACTTGACAATAGTAGTACAATCACTATGTCCTACGTGTATGGAACCATTATTTCGGACACATAATTCGCCTTTGACTGGTAGTACTGAAATTGCAGGTAAATCTGGAGTGGAATCAGACTGAACATTCAGGACCATGAAATTCGAAGAATAATTACCTAAATTGTAAACTTCATTTTCTAGATCTAACCCGGTTCTGTGGGGAAGACCTTGCTTGTCTGGAAAACATGTACTGTTAAGAAAAGACATATCTGTTGAGGATGACGTTAACGTGGACCATGCTCCACACGAACCATTATGTGAAAAAGGATAAGGAAAGAGTGGCAGAACTCCCTTTGGTGTCTGGAAAGGGGGGAGTCGACCACACACCCAACAATTAGTGGCATTGCTGGTTTGGTGTGAATAATGTAACATGCGGATGAAAGAATTATTTCGCATAGCGAGGCGGTAAGAGAGTTCATGAGGAGGCAGATCACTAAACGTGTGTTCTACTGTAGCATTAGAAGACGTATTTACATGAGAAACTGGGAAACACAGGTAAAATGCATAACTGGTGCAGGAAATCATAATGCTGAGAAATAATATGAAACATAGAAAAATGATACATCGGATTGAGTTTTGACTAACTCTCTCACTATGGGGGTCTATTTTATACATGTCAGAAACAGTCTAACCGTTTCACCTAGGGGAGGACTTAGACAATCAAACTGGCTGACTTATTTTACTAGACCGGAGTTTCAACTTATACTCCTGCTGCGGAGTTTTCTCTAACAGGGGAGGGTTTGTAGCAATGTCTTTTGCGGGACAGTCCTTGAGAACAATATTTTGGCAATCCTTCAAATCCTGGGAAATGTTCTTTGAGACGGGTTTCAGTCCATAAAACCTCTTCACGTGCGAAAGGTGCACCCAGCCTTTGCGACCCTCCAACTTCACGGCCGTACGGGTGGCGAGGAGGACCTGTCGGGGCTCCTTCCAGCGTGGCTCCAGCGGACTTGAGCGGTCAAAATTCCGGACAAGGACCATGGATCCTGGAACGATTTCATGCGGTGCCACCTCGGTATTGTCTGGAAATGCGGCGGCAACCTGTGAACGACAAGAGTTGAGGGCAGACATCAAGGAAGCTAGGTAATCTGTCAGCATATTACTTGAAACATCGGTAATACTTCGGGGTCTAGGAGTACCCCACATGTTAGGGGGGCGGCCGAAAACGACCTCATACGGGGACAGACCTGATCTGGAATGTGCGACCATGCGCATATAGAACAAGGCAACTGGCAGAGCTACTAGCCAGTCCACACCTTTCTCTTTACAAATTTTTGCGATGCGAATTTTCAGGGTCTGGTTATGTCTCTCTATGAGACCGGCTGCTTCAGGATGGCGTACACAATGGAACTTCCACTGGTACCCTAACAATAGGGAAACGTGTTTCATTAACTCTGATGAGAATGGCTGGCCGTTATCAGAATATACGACCCTAGGGAGTCCATAACGGGGGAAGAACTCACGAACCAACTGCTTGGCAGTGGTCGCAGCTGTGTAATCTGGGACTGGATATGCTTCTGTCCACCTGGACAAAGCGCATACAACTACAAGGACATACTTGAAACCTCGACATCGCTCCATCTGAATATAATCCATCTGGAGGACTTCAAAAGGGTGGTCAGGAGGCTGGAATCCCCCTTGTTCCACCGGGACACTTTTACCTGGATTAAACTGACAACATATCATACAGGTACGGACTTTCTGCTTGGCTGCAGCTCGTAAATGCTTGTTGAACCAAATGTTCTGGATACTGTCTAACATAGCTTTTTCTCCTAAATGTGCTGGACTATGTGCGGTATTGATAATGACTTGAACCATAGAGTCGGGGAGAAACCATGTGGCTCTACCCTTCGTTAACCATCCTTGATCTGTCTGGACCCCTCCTTGTTCGGACCATTTCTTGATTTCTTCAGGAGTAGCATGTAACTGGATATCTATGACATCTTGTGTAGGGTCCTTAACTGTCATGCATGTAGTCGGATCTGGAGTGTGTGTCATGTTAACTGGAATGTCTGGAGTCTGTGCTGTAAGCTTGGCTGTGCGATCTGCTAGATCGTTACCCTGGGAAATAATGTCAGTAACTTTCGTATGTGCTTTGCACTTCATGATAGCAATGGATGTCGGTAAATGTATGGCATCTAACAGAGCTTGAATAAGGAGACCATGCTGAATCTTGGTTCCATGAGAAGTCATGAAACCTCTCTCCTGCCAGAGCACTCCAAAGTCCTGTACAACTCCGAATGCGTAGCGTGAATCTGTGTAAACATTAACTTTCCGGTTCTTAGCGTGTATGCAGGCTTGTGTCAGAGCAACTAGCTCTGCTGCTTGAGCGGACAGGGTGTCAATACGGTGTGTTTCAATAACCTCGGTGTCGGTAGTCACTGCATATGCGGCGACTAGTTCTCCTGTACTTGTTCTCATACATGAACCATCCACATAAAGTGTCAGGTCGGGATCTGGTAACGGAATATCTGTCAGATCTTGTCTTGGCTTTGTCGTAATGTTAACTACTTCCACACAGTCATGTGTGTCCGGACTTAAAGTAACTGATGGTAACAATGTAGCAGGATTTAAAACGTTGCAGCGTCTGATTTCTATGTGTGGCTGGAACAGTGTCAATTCATAACCTGTTAAACGTGCAATTGTCAAATGCTGAGTCTGTGTTCGGTTTAAAAGAACTTCCACGGAGTGTGGAACTTGTACTGTCAGGGAGTGTCCTAAGACTATGGAATCACCTTGTCTGATAGCTAGTGCTGTGGCTGCAACTGACTTGAGGCACGCAGGCAGAGCCTGGGCTACAGGATCTAATGTGCTCGAAAAATAAGCACATGGCTTGTATTGTCCTGCTTGATCTTGTGTGAGAACAGATAATGCTGTACCTTCACGTTCAGTGACGAAAAGTGTAAAAGGCTTACTGTAGTTTGGTGTAGCTAGAACTGGAGCTTGACATAGGGCTTTCTTTAACTCATTGAAACTGAGTGTATGTTCAGATGTCCAAGGGAGGACAGTCGATACGGCTGCCTCCTGTGTCGTTAACTGTATCAGTGGCTTGGCTAGGAATGCATACTGAGGAATCCATTGTCGGCAATAAGAAGTGAGGCCGATAAAAGCACGTACCTCCTTCTGGGTCTTGGGCTGAGGAAGACTCGCTATTAACTGGATACGGTCTGGTGTCAACTGCCTACCCCTCTTGGACAGTAAGTGTCCCAAGTAGACCACTTGCTGGACACAGAATTGAAGCTTAGAAGGGGACACCTTGTGCCCCATCTCGGCTAGGAAATACAAGACTGTAAGGGATGCTCGCTCGCAATCACGTTCAGAACGGGCTGTGATCAGTAGATCATCGACATACTGGAGCAGGGCAGTGTCAGTTGGCATGTGAATGTTGTCTAGTTGTCTCTTGAGTGCTTGACTGTAAATACTAGGACTTTCTGTGAAACCTTGAGGAGCTCGTGTGAACATATAGCTCCTTCCATTTAAACAAAATCCGAAAAGGAACTGGCTGTCTGGATGAATGGGGACACTGAAAAATGCATTCTTGAGGTCTATGACAGTGAAAAATGAAGCTTCGGAATCAATGGCTGTTAATAGGGAAGAGATATCTGGGACTACTGGATACTGGGGAATAATACATTTATTAAGTTCTCGTAGGTCAATCACTAATCGATATACTGGGGGTGCATTTGGATCAGTACGTTTCATGACTGGAATGATCGGAG
Source organism: Lissotriton helveticus (assembly GCF_964261635.1). Classification (NCBI taxonomy): domain Eukaryota; kingdom Metazoa; phylum Chordata; class Amphibia; order Caudata; family Salamandridae; genus Lissotriton; species Lissotriton helveticus. The sequence continues at coordinate 132,078,912 of NC_136058.1, forward strand.
AATTGCATACATTGGAGTCAGTTTCTACAACTACTCCTTGAGCGATGAGCTCGTCAATAATTTTGGATAAGGCTGCTACAGCCTCAGGTGGCAATCTGTACTGTCTGATTCGTGGTAACACTACACCTGGCTTGAGAGTCACACGATGGGGTGTGATTTGCATGTAACCTACATCAGTTGGACCTTGCGCCCATAGATGCTGCGGAACATTAGACAATCTGGGATCAAAATCTCGTAATACATAGTGACCCTTGAAGTCACGTAGGAACAGACGTATTCCCTCTGGGGAACAGCATATAACTGCACCTAATTCTTTCAGTGTTTTAATGCCTAATAGGTTTTCTGGACATGACTTAGTAAGTAACAGATCAGTAGTACGGGACAATGGACCTACTTCTAGAGTAACTGGCTTTGATATTTCATTTACGATAGGTTTTCCTGAAAATCCAAGGGAAACATTTCTTGAGCCTGAGAGCGGAGCCCCTGGAACTTCGGCGTGACTAATTGTGGTCCTACTTGCCCCTGTATCAATCAAAAACTTTCTATCTTTCCCTAGTACTTGACTGTGAACATAGGGACCTTCTTGATCTACAGGTATCTCGATGAGAGGCAAGCCTACCTCCCTCTCTAGGCTGTTTCATGAATACTGCTGGTACTCTGGATACTCAGACTGTGCATACTGGTACATCTGCTGTGTAACATGCTGTGTTGCAGCGATGGGCTGCGGTGCTGTAACTGTCTGTGGTGCATTCTGTGGCTGAGGAGTCTGTGAAACTTGTTCTTGTCTAGGCGGACGTGGTCTTTCTTTAGTCTTACCGGTAGCTATGTTATGTTTCAGAACTGCACACTCGTTTATAAAATGACCTGGCTGTTTACAATAATTGCAGTTCCCTTTAACGGGAGCTGCAGGATGACTGGCTTGATTTGGACCCCTCTTCTGACTGTCTTGAGGAACAGATTGTGCAACTAGTACTTTCATTTTCGTGTCTTTCATACGCTTCCTTTCGTGGTCTTGCTCTTCCCTGATTCTATTCTGGTTGTATTGGAGCATCTGTAACATCTGGGACGGGGTATTAGCTTGCCAGGTACTTTCGACTTTCAAAACTCGATTTTTAATTTGTGGACTTGAATTCTCGACTAATTTAGTAACAAAAAGATGAGGGTATGACTCACTACTTGTCTTGAGGCCACTGTTGATGCTAAAACATTTCTCAAATCTAGAATAAAAATCACTAATGTCTTCATCTTGTTTCTGTTTACAGGCTGAGATTGCATCCCAGTCTTCTTTTCTAGTTGTCAATAATCTGGGTAAGACTTGTATTAATAATTCTGGTAATTCTTTACATTTCGCTCCAAGACCGGTACCTGGTACTCGTGCCTTATCTTCAGCTTCTAGAACTGCCCAATCGATCTTTTTCTCTCCCACCTCCCATTCTTTTTCCTTGAGCTTTTCATACACCCCTGCGGGCAGCAGAACCTTTAACATTTTAATTATATCTGGATACGTGTATTCTCCCATACGGAGCATGTCTTTTAATTCTCGGTGGAACCCTGCTGGATCTTTATCATGACAGGGAATTAATTTCTTCATCTCTAGGAGTTCCATCTTTGTAATCGGAGTGTAAACAAACACTCGTTCTAGTTCGCCACCCGTTCCTCTAACTGGGTGGACTTCTCGTAACGGATTCTGTCTCTCCATGTAAAATGGTTTACTTTCTGGGGGTGAGACATGAACAAAATGCGGGTTCAAAAACGTTCTATATTTGTGACGTTGTTCTAGAACGACACTAATTAAATCGGTACCTAAACCTTTCCATCTATACTGGAGTAACTCGTTCAGGATATCATGTAACGGGCCTGGATCAGAGTGCTGACCCTCATACAATGTAATGAGGTGCTGAATCATATACATACCCGCCAGTCGTTGCTCGGCTGGGGGCAATTTCAGAAACATTTGTGCCACTATTTCGTCTGGAAAAGTGGTAGAATCAGTAATCCATCGGACTGCTGATCGGACTAGTTCTTGTTCATGCATGGTACTCAACTCACTGTAACCGATTCGTGATTTCAGAATGTGATCGGTAGCTTGGAATACTTGTTCTAGAGAACCTTGTTCTGGTGCTGGATGATGGAAAGTAGACTTGTGTTCTAGGCGTAAATGGCGATCTGGAAATCTAGATTTTCCTACATACGCTATTCTGTCGGGATTCTCGTCCTCTACCTCTTCAGTATCAGAGTTACTTTCTTTCTCGCTTACTTGTGCTGCTTTACGTTGATCGTGTAACCTTATTATTTCTTTACGAATTTTCTTGTACATACTGTCCATAGCACTCATGGTTCTGTGCTTACCCTCGGCTATATTATCACTCCACTTTGTCAGGGTTCTCATTTCGGCTTGATCTTTGGACGGGTAATCTTGTTCTCTTATTAGACAATTGATCAGAAACTTTAATATCATGAGCTGGGTCTCAGCTTTCCTTTGAGACATGGCCTCGCCAATGCTTTCTGGATCATCCCCTGTACGGATGAAACGATATATTCTGTCTAGGTCTTTTTTCATATTCGGTAGGGTGACTAGATACTCGGCCACCCTTCTTACACGTAATGAATATAAAACCATATTATCCTCGCCTGGGACTGGATCATAGCCGCATTCATTAAGGGCTTTTCTTATTTCTGCTACAGACTGATGTCTGGGCGTACGCTGTGACGCTTGCATATGTAATTCGGCTGTTGTTAAACGCTTGTGTGGCGGCGGGGTCTGAGGAGGACCTCCTCCTGCGGCCCCTAAACTAGAGTCGTCTACTGATGCTCTTCGTCCTGGCAGAGTGGGAAATGGAAATGCAGGCTGAACTTGTATGGCGGGCTGGACCGGGGGTACCGTAACAGGTACTCCGGTGTCTGGAGGAGCGGGAAGTGCCTGATCTACAGGGACTGGCGGAGCGCGAACAGGATTTGCATATTCTGGGACTGTGTCGTCCAAATAGGACGAAATAAAAATATCAGCTGCGGTCGGTTTGTGACGTAGCTTGGTCGGAACTAATGGTGGCGGAAAGTTACTGGATGCCTCCGGGGTCGCTTTTGGCAAGCCCTCGGCAAGAAGAGGATACATACCCTTAATAAGAGCATTCCTCTGTCTCTCTGATTGTTCAGTTCTAATTCGTTCACCTATCTCGATTAACTCTTTTTCTTGTGCTCGTTCTGAGGATTCTCTACTTAATTCTGACTTTCTGATTTCTTTTTCGGTTCTTTTATGAGCTTCTTTGCGCCATAACTCGATGGCATCTTTCTGTGACTGTCTGGCTTTCTTTTTCCATAATGCTTCTTCTACTCGCATGATGCACTCGGCATCCCATGTGCCCGATACGGGCCATCTATACTTTTCTTCTAACTGTTTGGTATACTCTACCCATAAATCTAGATACAATATGGCGCTTATGCCATGCTTCTGATACATAAAATGACCTGGACTGTCCCTAGGCGGAACTGGAACTGCTGCTTCCAGCAGACCCTTTCTAGTTTTTAACTGACGTAACTTAGAAAACAAGGGCATGACTGGACTGTAATCTAGACACAATACAATACACAATGAACACGATACTTATTCCCCATTCATACCACGACATTAAAATACATGAAGAACATCATAACATAACAGTTCGGACAGAATATTACCTGGAATACTGAGAACAGAAACACAAGAATTTCTCGAGAACGGAACAGACTAGAGTTACTGGATGCACTGCTGAAACAGTACGGAACATACCGGTCCCATAAAGGGACGCATCAAGACCCGTATCCACCTAGGTGAACACTTCGTTTGTGGGTCTGTGTACCACCAACCCACGGACCAGAGTCAATTTAGATTGACCCTGTCTAGATACTACCCCAGCGACGGTACTCACCGGGCAGCAAGAATGGAAGGCCTCGGATCGGACTGGACTGCTACGACGACGGACGACGAACTTCGGACTTCAGTTACGGGTGGACCTCCGGATACCTCGGACCTTGGACTCTCGGCTTGGGCTCTGGTCGGGACTCGCCGCGTTCCTCCACCGTCTCGTCTGGATGCTGGACCGCCTCCTCCGTCTCCTCCGTGGGCCTGAGGGATACTTGAAGCAGAAATATCTGCCGGTGCGCAGAAGAGTTCCGTCGCGACTGCAGAGGGTCAGGGGGTCGGCGTGGCTTCACCGACGCGTGGGGAAAGGGCAGGTCCCTGTTCGGGCGCCATTATGTGGTAAATAAATAAATAATACCCTATTTTTGAATGAATAAATGAATAACAGATAGCTCAATAAATAAGAGTCAAGATTCGAGGTAGTAGGAGTTTTGCAGGTTTAATACAGCATAAGGACAGGAATAGGACCACCTGCACAGGAATAGGATGGCAGCGCTGCCGGGGACAGGATCGGGAATGACGGCGTAACTTTTAATAACAGTACATGAGCATATATACATAACGCAAACACATAGCATTACATTGCAATAGGCGTAGCGGTGGGTGGAGCAACAGGCGTGACGCGTAGCAGTCGCGAAAGATAAGGGTGAAAAGAGGTGTAACAGGGCGTATACATAGACATGTGATGCAAACGTAACAGAATATGTCATGAATGGGGCGGAAACCATGGAGGGGGCTACCTGAGGAGCCGGGACCTCTAACCTGATGGTGCGCTCAAACTGGCAATGACGTATCACTAGGAGAAGCTGGGGGCTTCGAACTCTGTGCTAGGAGCAGAGACTGAAGTCTGGAGAGTCAGGGCGACATGTACCTAAGCAGTATCTAGTATCTGATGTTTAGGGAACATGTTGATATAAACTAGAAGTCAGGAGGGGAAAGGCTAACAGACACTAAGACTGGACCATGCATTATTCTACATGTAGTGCGTGATGAAGAATATTAAATGACCATTAATACAGTATTTCTCTAACATGGGGCCATAAAGGCTAGACAATGACGGAAACTATTGATGCAGTTCAGTAGCTTTAGGAATGCAGAGGAAGAGGACTGAACTGATAATCTGGAATCATAACATACTCTTGGCAGACTCAGAGGCAGGGCCAAGCTGAACCGGGCACTGCGAGGCAGGCAGTAGGTGAAGGGTCGAGGATACAGGTGGGGGTTGTATCACTCCTCCGCGGGGCTTCAGGAGACAGGAGCTGAATCTGATGTCCGGGCCCTTTGGAGGCCTAGAAACGGGGACTTTACAATGGAATAACGTGCACACTGAGAAACGTGGCAACGTAGCTTTACATAGGCCTGATATTCGTAGTATTCACGAGAACTGGAAACTGGCATACTAGAGGTGGACACAACTGTAATTGCGTCTTTAATCAAACATGGGGAATAACATATGCATATTAATCATGCACATATAACATATGATGGAGGACGCGTAGGGACACAGAACATGGCAAAATTTACTTTTCCACATTCCCTCCTTGTCACTACGTTTCATCAGGAAACATCAATATTCATGATACCATCTATCATTTCATACAGTATCATTTGCTCGTCTCGAATTTTCTTGGAACGGGATTTAGAACGGGGCTTGGGACTAGGAATACAAGAGGTAGCACAAACGCCGCAAAGCGCAGGGCCACATTGTATACAGAGGCAGCAGCTGAATATAATCGCTACTGCAATACCTAGAAAGGACAAGACTTTCCATCCCCAGGCGGAAATTATATTCCAGAACCAACCGGACCATGTCCAGGTGCCTGGATCTTGGTGTAACAGATGGGCAATTTTATGGAGTCTGGTTATAGCTGAATAAACAGACGGCGCGTTATTTGGAATGAAAATGCAGCAACTAGATCCGATGACTCTACAGGCCCCGCCTCTATCGGCCAGTATGACGTCAAGGACGAGACGATTTTGCAAAACTACAAATCTCATAGCAGATTGCTCTTCGGTTAAGTTACCTAGAGCAGAGGCAGTCTCATTTACTACAGCTTCAAGGGTTCTGGTTAACCTGCGGATTAGTTTACTATTCTGGATAGGTCCTATAAAGAAAAAGAAACCTCTATTGAAATCTGTATACTGTTCTAGAGCAGTTTCAGTATAATCGACAATTGGGGACTCCCTTCTATGTCTAATGTGTACTAGATGTGTGTTTCTATGATAATCAGATGGGGCTAGGAAAACTGGTGGCAGTAGGAAGGCAATGTAACAGGTTCCCTCCCAATCGAGGGGCAGACGAACATATGCAGTTTGACCACAAATAAAATAAGAATGACGTGAAGCTTTGAAGATAGATTTCCCACTGTCACTATACTTGACAATAGTAGTACAATCACTATGTCCTACGTGTATGGAACCATTATTTCGGACACATAATTCGCCTTTGACTGGTAGTACTGAAATTGCAGGTAAATCTGGAGTGGAATCAGACTGAACATTCAGGACCATGAAATTCGAAGAATAATTACCTAAATTGTAAACTTCATTTTCTAGATCTAACCCGGTTCTGTGGGGAAGACCTTGCTTGTCTGGAAAACATGTACTGTTAAGAAAAGACATATCTGTTGAGGATGACGTTAACGTGGACCATGCTCCACACGAACCATTATGTGAAAAAGGATAAGGAAAGAGTGGCAGAACTCCCTTCGGTGTCTGGAAAGGGGGGAGTCGACCACACACCCAACAATTAGTGGCATTGCTGGTTTGGTGTGAATAATGTAACATGCGGATGAAAGAATTATTTCGCATAGCGAGGCGGTAAGAGAGTTCATGAGGAGGCAGATCACTAAACGTGTGTTCTACTGTAGCATTAGAAGACGTATTTACATGAGAAACTGGGAAACACAGGTAAAATGCATAACTGGTGCAGGAAATCATAATGCTGAGAAATAATATGAAACATAGAAAAATGATACATCGGATTGAGTTTTGACTAACTCTCTCACTATGGGGGTCTATTTTATACATGTCAGAAACAGTCTAACCGTTTCACCTAGGGGAGGACTTAGACAATCAAACTGGCTGACTTATTTTACTAGACCGGAGTTTCAACTTATACTCCTGCTGCGGAGTTTTCTCTAACAGGGGAGGGTTTGTAGCAATGTCTTTTGCGGGACAGTCCTTGAGAACAATATTTTGGCAATCCTTCAAATCCTGGGAAATGTTCTTTGAGACGGGTTTCAGTCCATAAAACTTCTTCACGTGCGAAAGGTGCACCCAGCCTTTGCGACCCTCCAACTTCACGGCCGTACGGGTGGCGAGGAGGACCTGTCGGGGCTCCTTCCAGCGTGGCTCCAGCGGACTTGAGCGGTCAAAATTCCGGACAAGGACCATGGATCCTGGAACGATTTCATGCGGTGCCACCTCGGTATTGTCTGGAAATGCGGCGGCAACCTGTGAACGACAAGAGTTGAGGGCAGACATCAAGGAAGCTAGGTAATCTGTCAGCATATTACTTGAAACATCGGTAATACTTCGGGGTCTAGGAGTACCCCACATGTTAGGGGGGCGGCCGAAAACGACCTCATACGGGGACAGACCTGATCTGGAATGTGCGACCATGCGCATATAGAACAAGGCAACTGGCAGAGCTACTAGCCAGTCCACACCTTTCTCTTTACAAATTTTTGCGATGCGAATTTTCAGGGTCTGGTTATGTCTCTCTACGAGACCGGCTGCTTCAGGATGGCGTACACAATGGAACTTCCACTGGTACCCTAACAATAGGGAAACGTGTTTCATTAACTCTGATGAGAATGGCTGGCCGTTATCAGAATATACGACCCTAGGGAGTCCATAACGGGGGAAGAACTCACGAACCAACTGCTTGGCAGTGGTCGCAGCTGTGTAATCTGGGACTGGATATGCTTCTGTCCACCTGGACAAAGCGCATACAACTACAAGGACATACTTGAAACCTCGACATCGCTCCATCTGAATATAATCCATCTGGAGGACTTCAAAAGGGTGGTCAGGAGGCTGGAATCCCCCTTGTTCCACCGGGACACTTTTACCTGGATTAAACTGACAACATATCATACAGGTACGGACTTTCTGCTTGGCTGCAGCTCGTAAATGCTTGTTGAACCAAATGTTCTGGATACTGTCTAACATAGCTTTTTCTCCTAAATGTGCTGGACTATGTGCGGTATTGATAATGACTTGAACCATAGAGTCGGGGAGAAACCATGTGGCTCTACCCTTCGTTAACCATCCTTGATCTGTCTGGACCCCTCCTTGTTCGGACCATTTCTTGATTTCTTCAGGAGTAGCATGTAACTGGATATCTATGACATCTTGTGTAGGGTCCTTAACTGTCATGCATGTAGTCGGATCTGGAGTGTGTGTCATGTTAACTGGAATGTCTGGAGTCTGTGCTGTAAGCTTGGCTGTGCGATCTGCTAGATCGTTACCCTGGGAAATAATGTCAGTAACTTTCGTATGTGCTTTGCACTTCATGATAGCAATGGATGTCGGTAAATGTATGGCATCTAACAGAGCTTGAATAAGGAGACCATGCTGAATCTTGGTTCCATGAGAAGTCATGAAACCTCTCTCCTGCCAGAGCACTCCAAAGTCGTGTACAACTCCGAATGCGTAGCGTGAATCTGTGTAAACATTAACTTTCCGGTTCTTAGCGTGTATGCAGGCTTGTGTCAGAGCAACTAGCTCTGCTGCTTGAGCGGACAGGGTGTCAATACGGTGTGTTTCAATAACCTCGGTGTCGGTAGTCACTGCATATGCGGCGACTAGTTCTCCTGTACTTGTTCTCATACATGAACCATCCACATAAAGTGTCAGGTCGGGATCTGGTAACGGAATATCTGTCAGATCTTGTCTTGGCTTTGTCGTAATGTTAACTACTTCCACACAGTCATGTGTGTCCGGACTTAAAGTAACTGATGGTAACAATGTAGCAGGATTTAAAACGTTGCAGCGTCTGATTTCTATGTGTGGCTGGAACAGTGTCAATTCATAACCTGTTAAACGTGCAATTGTCAAATGCTGAGTCTGTGTTCGGTTTAAAAGAACTTCCACGGAGTGTGGAACTTGTACTGTCAGGGAGTGTCCTAAGACTATGGAATCACCTTGTCTGATAGCTAGTGCTGTGGCTGCAACTGACTTGAGGCACGCAGGCAGAGCCTGGGCTACAGGATCTAATGTGCTCGAAAAATAAGCACATGGCTTGTATTGTCCTGCTTGATCTTGTGTGAGAACAGATAATGCTGTACCTTCACGTTCAGTGACGAAAAGTGTAAAAGGCTTACTGTAGTTTGGTGTAGCTAGAACTGGAGCTTGACATAGGGCTTTCTTTAACTCATTGAAACTGAGTGTATGTTCAGATGTCCAAGGGAGGACAGTCGATACGGCTGCCTCCTGTGTCGTTAACTGTATCAGTGGCTTGGCTAGGAATGCATACTGAGGAATCCATTGTCGGCAATAAGAAGTGAGGCCGATAAAAGCACGTACCTCCTTCTGGGTCTTGGGCTGAGGAAGACTCGCTATTAACTGGATACGGTCTGGTGTCAACTGCCTACCCCTCTTGGACAGTAAGTGTCCCAAGTAGACCACTTGCTGGACACAGAATTGAAGCTTAGAAGGGGACACCTTGTGCCCCATCTCGGCTAGGAAATACAAGACTGTAAGGGATGCTCGCTCGCAATCACGTTCAGAACGGGCTGTGATCAGTAGATCATCGACATACTGGAGCAGGGCAGTGTCAGTTGGCATGTGAATGTTGTCTAGTTGTCTCTTGAGTGCTTGACTGTAAATACTAGGACTTTCTGTGAAACCTTGAGGAGCTCGTGTGAACATATAGCTCCTTCCATTTAAACAAAATCCGAAAAGGAACTGGCTGTCTAGATGAATGGGGACACTGAAAAATGCATTCTTGAGGTCTATGACAGTGAAAAATGAAGCTTCGGAATCAATGGATGTTAATAGGGAAGAGATATCTGGGACTACTGGATACTGGGGAATAATACATTTATTAAGTTCTCGTAGGTCAATCACTAATCGATATACTGGGGGTGCATTTGGATCAGTACGTTTCATGACTGGAATGATCGGAGAATTGCATACATTGGAGTCAGTTTCTACAACTACTCCTTGAGCGATGAGCTCGTCAATAATTTTGGATAAGGCTGCTACAGCCTCAGGTGGCAATCTGTACTGTCTGATTCGTGGTAACACTACACCTGGCTTGAGAGTCACACGATGGGGTGTGATTTGCATGTAACCTACATCAGTTGGACCTTGCGCCCATAGATGCTGCGGAACATTAGACAATCTGGGATCAAAATCTCGTAATACATAGTGACCCTTGAAGTCACGTAGGAACAGACGTATTCCCTCTGGGGAACAGCATATAACTGCACCTAATTCTTTCAGTGTTTTAATGCCTAATAGGTTTTCTGGACATGACTTAGTAAGTAACAGATCAGTAGTACGGGACAATAGACCTACTTCTAGAGTAACTGGCTTTGATATTTCATTTACGATAGGTTTTCCTGAAAATCCAAGGGAAACATTTCTTGAGCCTGAGAGCGGAGCCCCTGGAACTTCGGCGTGACTAATTGTGGTCCTACTTGCCCCTGTATCAATCAAAAACTTTCTATCTTTCCCTAGTACTTGACTGTGAACATAGGGACCTTCTTGATCTACAGGTATCTTGATGAGAGGCAAGCCTACCTCCCTCTCTAGGCTGTTTCATGAATACTGCTGGTACTCTGGATACTCAGACTGTGCATACTGGTACATCTGCTGTGTAACATGCTGTGTTGCAGCGATGGGCTGCGGTGCTGTAACTGTCTGTGGTGCATTCTGTGGCTGAGGAGTCTGTGAAACTTGTTCTTGTCTAGGCGGACGTGGTCTTTCTTTAGTCTTACCGGTAGCTATGTTATGTTTCAGAACTGCACACTCGTTTATAAAATGACCTGGCTGTTTACAATAATTGCAGTTCCCTTTAACGGGAGCTGCAGGATGACTGGCTTGATTTGGACCCCTCTTCTGACTGTCTTGAGGAACAGATTGTGCAACTAGTACTTTCATTTTCGTGTCTTTCATACGCTTCCTTTCGTGGTCTTGCTCTTCCCTGATTCTATTCTGGTGGTATTGGAGCATCTGTAACATCTGGGACGGGGTATTAGCTTGCCAGGTACTTTCGACTTTCAAAACTCGATTTTTAATTTGTGGACTTGAATTCTCGACTAATTTAGTAACAAAAAGATGAGGGTATGACTCACTACTTGTCTTGAGGCCACTGTTGATGCTAAAACATTTCTCAAATCTAGAATAAAAATCACTAATGTCTTCATCTTGTTTCTGTTTACAGGCTGAGATTGCATCCCAGTCTTCTTTTCTAGTTGTCAATAATCTGGGTAAGACTTGTATTAATAATTCTGGTAATTCTTTACATTTCGCTCCAAGACCGGTACCTGGTACTCGTGCCTTATCTTCAGCTTCTAGAACTGCCCAATCGATCTTTTTCTCTCCCACCTCCCATTCTTTTTCCTTGAGCTTTTCATACACCCCTGCGGGCAGCAGAACCTTTAACATTTTAATTATATCTGGATACGTGTATTCTCCCATACGGAGCATGTCTTTTAATTCTCGGTGGAACCCTGCTGGATCTTTATCATGACAGGGAATTAATTTCTTCATCTCTAGGAGTTCCATCTTTGTAATCGGAGTGTAAACAAACACTCGTTCTAGTTCGCCACCCGTTCCTCTAACTGGGTGGACTTCTCGTAACGGATTCTGTCTCTCCATGTAAAATGGTTTACTTTCTGGGGGTGAGACATGAACAAAATGCGGGTTCAAAAACGTTCTATATTTGTGACGTTGTTCTAGAACGACACTAATTAAATCGGTACCTAAACCTTTCCATCTATACTGGAGTAACTCGTTCAGGATATCATGTAACGGGCCTGGATCAGAGTGCTGACCCTCATACAATGTAATGAGGTGCTGAATCATATACATACCCGCCAGTCGTTGCTCGGCTGGGGGCAATTTCAGAAACATTTGTGCCACTATTTCGTCTGGAAAAGTGGTAGAATCAGTAATCCATCGGACTGCTGATCGGACTAGTTCTTGTTCATGCATGGTACTCAACTCACTGTAACCGATTCGTGATTTCAGAATGTGATCGGTAGCTTGGAATACTTGTTCTAGAGAACCTTGTTCTGGTGCTGGATGATGGAAAGTAGACTTGTGTTCTAGGCGTAAATGGCGATCTGGAAATCTAGATTTTCCTACATACGCTATTCTGTCGGGATTCTCGTCCTCTACCTCTTCAGTATCAGAGTTACTTTCTTTCTCGCTTACTTGTGCTGCTTTACGTTGATCGTGTAACCTTATTATTTCTTTACGAATTTTCTTGTACATACTGTCCATAGCACTCATGGTTCTGTGCTTACCCTCGGCTATATTATCACTCCACTTTGTCAGGGTTCTCATTTCGGCTTGATCTTTGGACGGGTAATCTTGTTCTCTTATTAGACAATTGATCAGAAACTTTAATATCATGAGCTGGGTCTCAGCTTTCCTTTGAGACATGGCCTCGCCAATGCTTTCTGGATCATCCCCTGTACGGATGAAACGATATATTCTGTCTAGGTCTTTTTTCATATTCGGTAGGGTGACTAGATACTCGGCCACCCTTCTTACACGTAATGAATATAAAACCATATTATCCTCGCCTGGGACTGGATCATAGCCGCATTCATTAAGGGCTTTTCTTATTTCTGCTACAGACCGATGTCTGGGCGTACGCTGTGACGCTTGCATATTGTAATTCGGCTGTTGTTAAACGCTTGTGTGGCGGCGGGGTCTGAGGAGGACCTCCTCCTGCGGCCCCTAAACTAGAGTCGTCTACTGATGCTCTTCGTCCTGGCAGAGTGGGAAATGGAAATGCAGGCTGAACTTGTATGGCGGGCTGGACCGGGGGTACCGTAACAGGTACTCCGGTGTCTGGAGGAGCGGGAAGTGCCTGATCTACAGGGACTGGCGGAGCGCGAACAGGATTTGCATATTCTGGGACTGTGTCGTCCAAATAGGACGAAATAAAAATATCAGCTGCGGTCGGTTTGTGACGTAGCTTGGTCGGAACTAATGGTGGCGGAAAGTTACTGGATGCCTCCGGGGTCGCTTTTGGCAAGCCCTCGGCAAGAAGAGGATACATACCCTTAATAAGAGCATTCCTCTGTCTCTCTGATTGTTCAGTTCTAATTCGTTCACCTATCTCGATTAACTCTTTTTCTTGTGCTCGTTCTGAGGATTCTCTACTTAATTCTGACTTTCTGATTTCTTTTTCGGTTCTTTTATGAGCTTCTTTGCGCCATAACTCGATGGCATCTTTCTGTGACTGTCTGGCTTTCTTTTTCCATAATGCTTCTTCTACTCGCATGATGCACTCGGCATCCCATGTGCCCGATACGGGCCATCTATACTTTTCTTCTAACTGTTTGGTATACTCTACCCATAAATCTAGATACAATATGGCGCTTATGCCATGCTTCTGATACATAAAATGACCTGGACTGTCCCTAGGCGGAACTGGAACTGCTGCTTCCAGCAGACCCTTTCTAGTTTTTAACTGACGTAACTTAGAAAACAAGGGCATGACTGGACTGTAATCTAGACACAATACAATACACAATGAACACGATACTTATTCCCCATTCATACCACGACATTAAAATACATGAAGAACATCATAACATAACAGTTCGGACAGAATATTACCTGGAATACTGAGAACAGAAACACAAGAATTTCTCGAGAACGGAACAGACTAGAGTTACTGGATGCACTGCTGAAACAGTACGGAACATACCGGTCCCATAAAGGGACGCATCAAGACCCGTATCCACCTAGGTGAACACTTCGTTTGTGGGTCTGTGTACCACCAACCCACGGACCAGAGTCAATTTAGATTGACCCTGTCTAGATACTACCCCAGCGACGGTACTCACCGGGCAGCAAGAACGGAAGGCCTCGGATCGGACTGGACTGCTACGACGACGGACGACGAACTTCGGACTTCAGTTACGGGTGGACCTCCGGATACCTCGGACCTTGGACTCTCGGCTTGGGCTCTGGTCGGGACTCGCCGCGTTCCTCCACCGTCTCGTCTGGATGCTGGACCGCCTCCTCCGTCTCCTCCGTGGGCCTGAGGGATACTTGAAGCAGAAATATCTGCCGGTGCGCAGAAGAGTTCCGTCACGACTGCAGAGGGTCAGGGGGTCGGCGTGGCTTCACCGACGCGTGGGGAAAGGGCAAGTCCCTGTTCGGGCGCCATTATGTGGTAAATAAATAAATAATACCCTATTTTTGAATGAATAAATGAATAACAGATAGCTCAATAAATAAGAGTCAAGATTCGAGGTAGTAGGAGTTTTGCAGGTTTAATACAGCATAAGGACAGGAATAGGACCACCTGCACAGGAATAGGATGGCAGCGCTGCCGGGGACAGGATCGGGAATGACGGCGTAACTTTTAATAACAGTACATGAGCATATATACATAACGCAAACACATAGCATTACATTGCAATAGGCGTAGCGGTGGGTGGAGCAACAGGCGTGACGCGTAGCAGTCGCGAAAGATAAGGGTGAAAAGAGGTGTAACAGGGCGTATACATAGACATGTGATGCAAACGTAACAGAATATGTCATGAATGGGGCGGAAACCATGGAGGGGGCTACCTGAGAAGCCGGGACCTCTAACCTGATGGTGCGCGCAAACTGGCAATGACGTATCACTAGGAGAAGCTGGGGGCTTCGAACTCTGTGCTAGGAGCAGAGACTGAAGTCTGGAGAGTCAGGGCGACATGTACCTAAGCAGTATCTAGTATCTGATGTTTAGGGAACATGTTGATATAAACTAGAAGTCAGGAGGGGAAAGGCTAACAGACACTAAGACTGGACCATGCATTATTCTACATGTAGTGCGTGATGAAGAATATTAAATGACCATTAATACAGTATTTCTCTAACATGGGGCCATAAAGGCTAGACAATGACGGAAACTATTGATGCAGTTCAGTAGCTTTAGGAATGCAGAGGAAGAGGACTGAACTGATAATCTGGAATCATAACATACTCTTGGCAGACTCAGAGGCAGGGCCAAGCTGAACCGGGCACTGCGAGGCAGGCAGTAGGTGAAGGGTCGAGGATACAGGTGGGGGTTGTATCACTCCTCCGCGGGGCTTCAGGAGACAGGAGACAGGAGCTGAATCTGGTGTCCGGGCCCTTTTGAGGCCTAGAAACGGGGACTTTACAATGGAATAACGTGCACACTGAGAAACGTGGCAACGTAGCTTTACATAGGCCTGATATTCGTAGTATTCACGAGAACTGGAAACTGGCATACTAGAGGTGGACACAACTGTAATTGCGTCTTTAATCAAACATGGGGAATAACATATGCATATTAATCATGCACATATAACATATGATGGAGGACGCGTAGGGACACAGAACATGGCAAAATTTACTTTTCCACACCATCACCACCCCTTGTTGCAAATAATTTTGTCCACCCTAAGCGTGGAAGGGTATACTCATATGTGAGTCCCTTGCTCATTGCACCATCAGGATTCAAGCAAGCTGGGCCGAAGACGGCTGAAATGCCAGAAACCGGTCCCCGGAAGCTTGTTTCCTTCCCAGTGTAAGAATTGGCTTTTGTAGTCTGGTCTGCCCTGTTCCCATGATGCACTGGGCCAGGGACAGACTAATTTGCATACAGCCAGGTTCTGAAACTGGGATGGTGCAATGAGCTAAAAAACGGTGTTGGATCTAGCCCTGATCTCTTGACTGGGTTAGAGTACTCTGCTTAATTCAGAGACTCTGTCCATCACCACCCCTTGTTGCAAATAATTTTGTCCACCCTAAGCGTGGAAGGGTATACTCAGATGTGAGTCCCCTGCTCATTGCACCATCAGGATTCAAGCAAGCCGGGCCGAAGACGGCTGTAATGCTAGAAACCGGTCCCCGGAAGCTTGTTTCCTTCTCAGTGTAAGAATTGGCTTTTGTAGTCTGGTCTGCCCTGTTCCCATGATGCACTGGGCCAGGGACAGACTAATTTGCATACAGCCAGGTTCTGAAACTGGGATGGTGCAATGAGCTAAAAAACGGTGTTGGATCTAGCCCTGATCTCTTGACTGGGTGAGAGTACTCTGCTTAATTCAGAGACTCTGTCCATCACCACCCCTTGTTGCAAATAATTTTGTCCACCCTAAGCGTGGAAGGGTATACTCAGATGTGAGTCCCTTGCTCATTGCACCATCAGGATTCAAGCAAGCCGGGCCGAAGACGGCTGTAATGCCAGAAACCGGTCCCCGGAAGCTTGTTTCCTTCCCAGTGTAAGAATTGGCTTTTGTAGTCTGGTCTGCCCTGTTCCCATGATGCACTGGGCCAGGGACAGACTAATTTGCATACAGCCAGGTTCTGAAACTGGGATGGTGCAATGAGCTAAAAAACGGTGTTGGATCTAGCCCTGATCTCTTGACTGGGTGAGAGTACTCTGCTTAATTCAGAGACTCTGTCCATCACCACCCCTTGTTGCAAATAATTTTGTCCACCCTAAGCGTGGAAGGGTATACTCAGATGTGAGTCCCTTGCTCATTGCACCATCAGGATTCAAGCAAGCCGGGCCGAAGACGGCTGTAATGCCAGAAACCGGTCCCCGGAAGCTTGTGTCCTTCCCAGTGTAAGAATTGGCTTTTGTAGTCTGGTCTGCCCTGTTCCCATGATGCACTGGGCCAGGGACAGACTAATTTGCATACAGCCAGGTTCTGAAACTGGGATGGTGCAATGAGCTAAAAAACGGTGTTGGATCTAGACCTGATCTCTTGACTGGGTGAGAGTACTCTGCTTAATTCAGAGACTCTGTCCATCACCACCCCTTGTTGCAAATAATTTTGTCCACCCTAAGCGTGGAAGGGTATACTCAGATGTGAGTCCCTTGCTCATTGCACCATCAGGATTGAAGCAAGCCGGGCCGAAGACGGCTGTAATGCCAGAAACCGGTCCCCGGAAGCTTGTTTCCTTCCCAGTGTAAGAATTGGCTTTTGTAGTCTGGTCTGCCCTGTTCCCATGATGCACTGGGCCAGGGACAGACTAATTTGCATACAGCCAGGTTCTGAAACTGGGATGGTGCAATGAGCTAAAAAACGGTGTTGGATCTAGCCCTGATCTCTTGACTGGGTGAGAGTACTCTGCTTAATTCAGAGACTCTGTCCATCACCACCCCTTGTTGCAAATAATTTTGTCCACCCTAAGCGTGGAAGGGTATACTCAGATGTGAGTCCCTTGCTCATTGCACCATCAGGATTCAAGCAAGCCGGGCCGAAGACGGCTGTAATGCCAGAAACCGGTCCCCGGAAGCTTGTTTCCTTCCCAGTGTAAGAATTGGCTTTTGTAGTCTGGTCTGCCCTGTTCCCATGATGCACTGGGCCAGGGACAGACTAATTTGCATACAGCCAGGTTCTGAAACTGGGATGGTGCAATGAGCTAAAAAACGGTGTTGGATCTAGCCCTGATCTCTTGACTGGGTGAGAGTACTCTGCTTAATTCAGAGACTCTGTCCATCACCACCCCTTGTTGCAAATAATTTTGTCCACCCTAAGCGTGGAAGGGTATACTCAGATGTGAGTCCCTTGCTCATTGCACCATCAGGATTCAAGCAAGCCGGGCCGAAGACGGCTGTAATGCCAGAAACCGGTCCCCGGAAGCTTGTTTCCTTCCCAGTGTAAGAATTGGCTTTTGTAGTCTGGTCTGTCCTGTTCCCATGATGCACTGGGCCAGGGACAGACTAATTTGCATACAGCCAGGTTCTGAAACTGGGATGGTGCAATGAGCTAAAAAACGGTGTTGGATCTAGCCCTGATCTCTTGACTGGGTGAGAGTACTCTGCTTAATTCAGAGACTCTGTCCATCACCACCCCTTGTTGCAAATAATTTTGTCCACCCTAAGCGTGGAAGGGTATACTCAGATGTGAGTCCCTTGCTCATTGCACCATCAGGATTGAAGCAAGCCGGGCCGAAGACGGCTGTAATGCCAGAAACCGGTCCCCGGAAGCTTGTTTCCTTCCCAGTGTAAGAATTGGCTTTTGTAGTCTGGTCTGCCCTGTTCCCATGATGCACTGGGCCAGGGACAGACTAATTTGCATACAGCCAGGTTCTGAAACTGGGATGGTGCAATGAGCTAAAAAACGGTGTTGGATCTAGCCCTGATCTCTTGACTGGGTGAGAGTACTCTGCTTAATTCAGAGACTCTGTCCATCACCACCCCTTGTTGCAAATAATTTTGTCCACCCTAAGCGTGGAAGGGTATACTCAGATGTGAGTCCCTTGCTCATTGCACCATCAGGATTCAAGCAAGCCGGGCCGAAGACGGCTGTAATGCCAGAAACCGGTCCCCGGAAGCTTGTTTCCTTCCCAGTGTAAGAATTGGCTTTTGTAGTCTGGTCTGCCCTGTTCCCATGATGCACTGGGCCAGGGACAGACTAATTTGCATACAGCCAGGTTCTGAAACTGGGATGGTGCAATGAGCTAAAAAACGGTGTTGGATCTAGCCCTGATCTCTTGACTGGGTGAGAGTACTCTGCTTAATTCAGAGACTCTGTCCATCACCACCCCTTGTTGCAAATAATTTTGTCCACCCTAAGCGTGGAAGGGTATACTCAGATGTGAGTCCCTTGCTCATTGCACCATCAGGATTCAAGCAAGCCGGGCCGAAGACGGCTGTAATGCCAGAAACCGGTCCCCGGAAGCTTGTTTCCTTCCCAGTGTAAGAATTGGCTTTTGTAGTCTGGTCTGTCCTGTTCCCATGATGCACTGGGCCAGGGACAGACTAATTTGCATACAGCCAGGTTCTGAAACTGGGATGGTGCAATGAGCTAAAAAACGGTGTTGGATCTAGCCCTGATCTCTTGACTGGGTGAGAGTACTCTGCTTAATTCAGAGACTCTGTCCATCACCACCCCTTGTTGCAAATAATTTTGTCCACCCTAAGCGTGGAAGGGTATACTCAGATGTGAGTCCCTTGCTCATTGCACCATCAGGATTCAAGCAAGCCGTGCCGAAGACGGCTGTAATGCCAGAAACCGGTCCCCGGAAGCTTGTTTCCTTCCCAGTGTAAGAATTGGCTTTTGTAGTCTGGTCTGCCCTGTTCCCATGATGCACTGGGCCAGGGACAGACTAATTTGCATACAGCCAGGTTCTGAAACTGGGATGGTGCAATGAGCTAAAAAACGGTGTTGGAACTAGCCCTGATCTCTTGACTGGGTGAGAGTACTCTGCTTAATTCAGAGACTCTGTCCATCACCACCCCTTGTTGCAAATAATTTTGTCCACCCTAAGCGTGGAAGGGTATACTCAGATGTGAGTCCCTTGCTCATTGCACCATCAGGATTCAAGCAAGCCGGGCCGAAGACGGCTGTAATGCCAGAAACCGGTCCCCGGAAGCTTGTTTCCTTCCCAGTGTAAGAATTGGCTTTTGTAGTCTGGTCTGCCCTGTTCCGATGATGCACTGGGCCAGGGACAGACTAATGCTTAATTCAGAGACTCTGTCCATCACCACCCCTTGTTGCAAATAATTTTTCCAATCCCAGGCAGTTGACCCAGATTCCTCTAATCTCAGAGACCGAGTTCCCTGTCCTCCTTAGGAAGATCGCCTCTAGATCCCCTACAGATTGTTGCCCTCCCTTGGTCCTTCGGGAGGCTTTCATAGCCTGCCCCTCCCCTCCCCTGGCACTATTGAACAATTCGCTCTCTTCCGGCACTGTCCCCGGATCTTTTAAAAGCGCCGAGGTCATGCCATCTTAAAAAAACCCACAGCAGACCCTATGATCATGAGCAATTTCCGCCCCATTTCCCTTCTCCCCTACCTCAGCAAAGTCCTTGAGTCCCATGTGACCAATACCCTGAACACCTTCATCGAAGACTCCCATTTCCTTGCCCCCCAACAGGCTGGCTTCAGACCGAACCACTCCACTGAATCGGTCATACTTTCAGTCATGGAGGAACTGCGGAGAGGCGCGGACTCCAACATCAGCCAGGTTTTGGTACTCCTGGATCTGTCGGCCGCCTTCGACACGGTCGACCATGATATCCTGGTCGCCCGTGTCGGAGAGGCCGGCATCCGGGGCTCTGCCCTGGCCTGGGTCCGCTCCTTCTTGAGCAACCGCCGCCAGGCGGTTCTACTCTCTCAGTTCTCCGCTGATTAGGTTGAGCTCAGTGTGGAGTGGAAAAACGATGGATTTGGGCCCAGATCTTTGGACTGGGGTGAATGTGTGACATTGATCCACATTCTGTCCATCATTGTTGTGTTTGCAATTACCGCTCTAAGTGTACTGGGGATGCTCAGACGTGAGTCCCAGGCACTCCACACCACTGGAATCAAGCTAGCCGGGCTGATGAGAGGTGTTACCTCGAAACCGGGCCGGTCCTCGGATGCTTGTTTCCGTTCTGGGAAGGACATGGCTTTTGTAGTTCGGACTGGACTGTTCCCATGGGGCACAGGGTCAGCGCTGATTTGCATATCGCCATTGTCTAACCCAGGGTGGTGTGGAGTGGAGAAACGATGGATTTGGGCCCAGATCTTTGGACTGGGGTGAATGTGTGACATTGATCCACATTCTGTCCATCATTGTTGTGTTTGCAATTATTTCTCTATGTCCCAGCGCCAAGAAACCGTATGGTGTTAGTTGCGCTTTATAAGTTCCTTTTACATTACATTACAAAATTTGATTTAATTGGAGTATTTGTTCATATGTTTAAATGTATTTGCCCATCTATGAGTAAAAATTAAAATGTGCATAACTTAAGGGACTTAAAGTGTTTATGAGATAAAGAGGTTGCTTCTCTCAAACATGAATCATTTAAGCTGCAGCCAGCACATCACTTTGGCTCATAGATGTAGTCTCTGCATTTGGCCAATGTATATGCTATATTTTAATTTCTAAACACTCATGCCAGATTTTGAATAGTATTGTATATGGTTAAAATAACTACAACTGAGTTTTAACTAACTAATTGCCACAAGCAAGCTTAGTGAAGAAGATATGGATACAATAACTATCAGTTGCACCAAAAGGAACCAAATTTCCTTTGCGAAAATTATAATTATAGGTATGTGAGTTCGCTCTTCCATAAAATACTTTCTAATATAATCTAATTTGGTTATTAAGTTAATGTTCTTTAAAAATAGATTAATGTCTACCCCCATGGTAAAAGAAAACATGCTACTGGGTTTGAACGGCACAATTTTGAAATGTTTTTAACACCACCCTTATTTCCATCGCGCTTGTGTAAAGCCAGTGGAAGTTCATGCAGGTAAGCACAATGGGGCGGGGGCAGGGGTGTGGGTGTGAGCATGGCAAATGACAGAATAGGGAGAATAAAATAAACAATTGAATAAAACCACCTACCTTGTGCTAGCCGTATCGCCAAGTTGATGATCCGTAAGACGGTGGCCTAACGTGGCCACGGTCTCATGGATGTGGGGTAAGGGTGACGCTCCACAACCATTTGTCAATTCAGTTGATGTAGGTCTATGCATAGTCTGATTTCTCCAGTTCTCTTTTTGCCCACTACCATTGGAGAAACCATGAAGATACAAAGATAGGCTCAGTTATTTATTCCTTCTGCCTATTGTCCAATGTCTCCTCAACATCATTATGCGTGGAGACTGGAACATTGCATAATTTCTGTTTGATGGGCATTTCCTTCTTTCCATCTTGATGAAATGTTGGAGTCCTTTTAAATGCACCAAACGTCCAGCAAAAACAACTTCATATTCCTCTGGGACACAGGTACAGTTAACATTGAAAGCACTAAACCCATAAGGTGTCTTGCATGGTTTAATTATCATACACAGATTCTGCTGCTCAGACTTCCTTGTCATCAACAAATATCTTGACCACAGCTGTTCTTCCCTCAAACGTCAATTTGCCTTCAGAGATACCCTTAAGGTTAATTATATGCCCTACATAGGCTCCAGGTGTAAAGGAGCTAAGCTACAGTAAATCCTTTCTTGGAAAATTGTCATATTTTTCTTTAGTGATAATAGTAATTTGTGAACTAGTGGTGCATCTTTGTTGATCATTTTATCCAGAATGGCAACTAACAGGATAAAATCATTCATGTGTCCATCAATCATCAATCATATCCATCATTTTGGATTGCAAAAACCTTTTTGTTGGCAAAATTGTCCCTACTTTCCAATTCTGGCATTCCTTTCCAAGTGCAAGGCAATATTTTAAAAGACTCAACATGTATGTTAAATCCACAGTTGTAATATCCACTCTGGCTGGATTCATCCTGTTTGTGTCTAAGCATGTTCATTCTAAACAGAGGCCTTGAATTATAATGTTTGCGTTGTGCATCAGTTAATAGAATATTTACATAATTAGACCATCTCGCTAGTTTTTTAAGCCTCACCTCCTTAGCATGGCATCTTAAGTATACTGATTACATTATTGAGGATTGGGTTCTTTGGGCACAGTAAGCTTTCCTGTGTACATGGAGTACATCTTAGACCTGGCATCATCAGCCTGAATTTTTACTGTATGCTGGATTTAATTTTTGCTGGTCTAGATGCTTTGAGCACTTTGCCACTGCTGATCAGTGCCAAAGTGCAAGTACTCCCTCTGTAAATTGTGAATATTGATTGGTGTTTCCATGCTTTGGCTTGTTTGACTTACCAGTAAATCCCTAGTACAGTGCACTGTGTGTGCCCAGGGCCTGTATGTTAAATGCTGCTAGTAGGCCTGCAGCACTGATTGTGCCACCCACACAAGCAGCCTTTCTAAGGGGGTCTCAGGCCATCCACTGCAGTGTCTGCACACAATCTCTACTGCCATGTCGACCTGGCAAGTGCACCCACTTGCCAGGCCCTAACCTCCCCTTTTTTTTACATGTAAGTAACCCCTAAGGTAGGCTCATAGTACCCTTGTGGGCAGGGTGCAGTGTATGTGAAAGGTAAGCCATGTTCTGATGTGTGTGACATGTCATTATAGTGAAATACAGTGTATTTCATTTTTCACTATTGAAAGTCTATCTATTCCATAGGATACAATGGGAGTTTGTTTATAACGTCTTATAAGTATAACTTCCCACTGGGACAAGATAGACAGTTGGAGTTTAGTATGCTTGAACTCAGAATCTAAAAATGCATCTTTTAGTAAATATGATTTTTATATTATGTGTTTGAAAATACCACTTTTAGAAAGTGGGTATTTTTTTGCTTAGCCATCCTGTGTGTCTCTGCTGGTTTGAGGATTGACTGTCTGGATTTGGAGTGACATGGGCTGGGAGTGCACATTCTCTTCAGACAGCCACTTGGGGGTTAAGGTGGGTCCTGCCTTTCCTGGATGAGTCAAGGCTGGGCTGAATTCCTGGGCTGCATTTAGAGTAGAAGGAGGAGATTTGTTTGCACCTGAATGGACCTGGTCTGACTTACATATTCATGTCTCCACCTCCTGCTGGGAAGCTGGTTTATGGAGGACAGATTTTTGGGGACTGAGCACAGAACCTCTCTTCCACAAGAGAACAAAGAGAATTGAGTATAAATATTGGGTCCCAGACCCCAGAGTTTTTGGAATACTTCTGGACTTAAGAGGGATCTCTGCCAAAGAGAAGAGCTGGGAAAGCGGCAGAAGAAGAACTGCCCCTTTGCTGTCTGCTATCTGACGTTGGCTTGCAGTGGCTGTTTCTGCCAAGGAGAGGACAAAGACTTTGCTGTGTGCTGTGTATCCTGCTTGACGAAGGTCTCCAAGGGCTTGAAGTAGAGCTTGCCTCGTGTTCTGAAGTCTCAGGGACACATATACTTCACCACCAGCTCCCCTGAACTTCCTTGCTGGGAGTTCTGACCTGCCAAGAGGTGCCTGTTCCTGTGTTGGGCCTCTGGAGGTTGATTCTGCTGCCGGGAGCTGGGAAAAGACAAGCATCTAAAGAAGTGTGATGCATTTTCACCCGTTTACCACACATCACCATTCTGCCATTGAAGAAACCGACCCAGCGCTTGCCTGTGGCTGGATAAATCAACACACGCCGAATCTTGTGTACCCTTCTCTGAAGTCCGAGATCACTGCACCGACTCCGACGCAGGTCCTGCTGTGCAAAGCCAAGAACCGACACCTCATGGACCGCGGCTGGAGAGATCAATGCAGTACCATTTGCAACCACTGCATCATCGATCACGAATCCCCATGCATCGCACCAGGGCACCAAGTCTACAACAATGCCGGGGCCCCAGTAAGAAACCGACGTATCACCTCCTCTTCAGTAAAGAACCGACACATCACTTCCCGAGCGTTGCAGTAAGGAACTGATGCATCACATCCCCTGGAGAAAGGAACCAAGACATCACCTTCACTGTGGCTGTTTTTGCTTTTGATTTTGACACATCCAAGGTACTTTCGGGTCCGTTAGGATGGCGGGCGGACTTTGTCCACCTGCCATCCCGACGCAAAAAGGGACTGCCCGCCATAAGGGCGGGGGTCCCGTTTGGGCCATTAGGATGCGCCCGCCGCAATGCTAGAAATGCACACCAAGCAGTTCAATGTACAATGTGACAGTCACCGCGCTGTGCCTGCCACTTTGTATATTGAAATGTAGGTGGAAACATAGGTACCCCCCCATGTGCACCCCCAGCCCCCAGAATCCTTGGGGCCCCGCAGCGGGACCCTGTAAATGATTCCCGCATGCCTTTACATGTGACTGGCCCCATCATAATATGGTCGGCGGAGTCTAACAGACACCGCCACCATATTAACTCTTTTCCGCCAGTTGACCGGACGGAAAAGCGGCGGACGGTCTTACCGTCCACCGTGGTCCCCCCACCATAGTAATATGGCGGGGGGAAATGGGTGGCAGGCGGGGGCAGATGTCCGTTCCAACTGTCCACCATTCCCAAACATTCTAAAGATACTGCATGGGGTGCAGAGCACGCAAACACAAACACACAAAGAAGGGGTGCAGGGTAGACGGAAAGACAACAAAAAACATGACAGGCAATTGTGCAAAAATATATACACAGTATGCTTTTAGCGATTTTGCATCATTTGCAATTTTTTGCCGAAAAATGTCAGGTGCATTCGATTTTTTTTCTCAAGTGCAGCAGGGTAAAACACGTTTTTAAATTGTAACCTTCATAAATTGCAAATATATAAGCAGACTCTCTTACTGAGCTTGAAAAAATAAAAACATGTTCTGGCCGCAGGGATCTACCCGCCTCTACATTTTGTTATGCTACTTCCTATTTTTTTTACTATCTCCATGTAGTTGAACAACTGTTTCAGGTGGTGGGTGTACTATAGCAAAATCCAAGGAGATTGCATAAGCATAGCCAATAATTCATGTAGCTAATAGGAACTTCTAAATAGTTCCTTCCTTACCCTAAGATTATCATGGCTCTCTATGGTTGTATTTCATTTGGAAATACATTCCACTGTATTGCTCCCTCACATGCGCAGGATCAAAGCTATGGCTTTCTTAATCCTTAGCTCTCTGCTTTACATAAATGTTCTCGAGATTCTCTATCTGACCAGTAAAGATATTAGCTATTGAATGCATTTACAGCAAGCAGTCTGATGGATCAGATTCTGGCCTTAAAACTTTACCCAGAACTTTATCAAGAGCAAATGGATGTTCAATAACACAACACTAGTGGCATGTCACCCTCTTCCTTTAGAATAAAATCACTCTTGCTGCTCTGTTATCGAAACTCAACAGACTATGAAGCAGATTATTTTGGCATCCTCATCTTCTCTGCATCGGTACAATAGAGCGTTGACAGAAGTAGGTACTTAAAAGTGAACCGTAATTAGTGTGGTGGAGAAAGAAAAATTATTTCTTGTCATCTCCAACTGAAAATTGCAGCTTCCTTCAATATATTTGATCTGTTTTTATTTAGGCATGCCTTGATCAGAAGAGATTCCAAAAGTGTTCACAATTACACTGGTCAGTTGAGTTTTAAGTCATATCAGTTGAACTGGGGAGCCAAAAGACCTATCCAGTGAAAAAAATTATATTCAATTAAATGATGTGTCATGAAATGTAAAACTAAGAATCCAAATGAAACCATAATCACCTCAGCAGCCGGTAACATAAAGCCTTTGAAACCTGAGTGGGACAGTGTGAACCCCAATGGACACCTCCAGCTAATGCTTCTTGTTGTGAGAGAAAAGGCCCAACTTTCTCGTGCTAAATCCAGACAACCATAAAGAAGGCCTGTCTGGACTTGATGATGATTCTCAGTCCATGAATATTTTGTGATATGAACCTCTTAAAAGGCCACAAGTCCAGCTCCTTCCCTAGCAGAGAGGGCCAAATGCAGAAACACAGCCTTCAAAACAGAGATAGGCTCCTCAAAAAGATAGCAAATATAAAATACTGTACTCAAGGTAAACTTGAGAATCCAGTTTGTGGGCTGCAAGGTACAGACATAGACAATTGAGCATTGGCTCTCATCCTCCCTACACCAACCTGCATTGGTGCCGGGCCTGAGAAATGGTTATGAGGCTGGATTTCCATAAAATATGATGAACAGAAGAATATAAAAGGGTTTGGCTTACATAGCTAGGATGATCAAGTCTTGACAAATGAAAAGGATAAAACTGAATTTCACTTGCTCTCGTCTACTTAGCAGAATGACTTGAAAGGCATAGCGTGTATGTATAGCCCAAACAATGAAGAGGCTAATGCTTTCACTATAGATTACACAGAGATATGGGAGGTGGGCACTTTGTCCGCCCGCCATTGTAACAGTAAACGGGACCGACCGCCAGAGGTGCGGCGGTCCCGCTATGCCAATTAGGATCCGCCGCCACCCTGACGGTCGCATCCTGCATATTATGCATTGCGGCAGGCGGTGCTGTCAGCCGCACCCACTGCAATGCAAAATATGCATGTTGTGCATTGGCATGCACAACGTGACAGGCACTGCGTGGTGCCTGCCACCCTGTGCATGCCAATGAAGGGGGGTACCATGGGTACCCCCCAAATGCAGGTATCCACCTTCATCCCCCTGGGGGCCCACAATGCCCTCGCATGCCTTTCTATGGCAGAGTCTCCCCCATGGAAAGGCATGGAGAAGTGTGGCTCAATGGTTAGAGCGGCAGACCCTGATGCAGAAGTCAGTTCAATTCCCACCTCGGCGGGTCTTGGGCTCAATTTCCTCGGACTTGATAATTCTCGCCTCGGTGCCCATTCTAATCAAGAGTCCCACTATGCAACTCTGGGCAATAGCTTGCTTAATCTCCACAACGGCCCCAACAACGCTAGGATGCCTGGCTTCACCTTGGGGGTGCCCAGGAGTGGGCACTTCACAGGGAAAGGCCAGGAAGGGTTCCTCAGCGGTATTCAATAAGTGCTGAGATGCCTCCGGGTAGTCGTGCGCTATACAAGTACCTCTACATTTACATTTACATTTACATTTACGCACCCATCCTAATATGGATGGCGGTGCCTGCAAGGTACCGCCACCATATTGTGGGCCTTTTCGCCCGGCAGGCAATTGTGACAATTGTCTGCCGACAGAAAAGCAGTTGACAGTCTTTCTGTCTGCCGTGGTACCCACCATGCTAATGTGGTGGGGGTAAATGGCCGTCAGGCTGGGAGTCCTGGTGGGCGAATCGCCACTGCCATTCGGGCGGTGGCGGTCCGCCCGTGATCATAATAGGCTCCTTAGTGACACAAATGATAACGTGGGAAGGATCTTTGTATTTTTTCAGATTATCACAAGAGTGAACAAATGTGTTGGTCTCTTTTCATTTGTTTTCCATTTTTACTGAGAGAGACAGATGAGGGATAACAGCTACAGTAATCTTTTTAAAAAGAGTTTAATTAATTGAAGGTGGTACCTTTGCATTCATTACATTTTTGCATCAGGCAATGTTACACAACTAAAGACCAGAATGTGACTCACCCTCGCGCTGCTTTCTCAGAACCAGGAATTGGAAATAGGTCTCTGCAAAAACTGTCATTGAAAGCATCCTCACAGGCTTCCTCATCAGACGAATCTCTGCAGTCCGGTTCTCCATTACAAACTAAGTTGCGGTTGATGCAGCGACCTGGCATTATAAATGATTTGTTATGAGGCTTTAAAATGTACACTAGCATATACTAAAGCTTGAGAATTTCACTATCATTGTTTTCATCTCTAAACATGAACAGCTCTTATTTTTGGGCAGTTGATAGATAATCACAGTATATTTAAAGTACAATTACCTAGAGAAAATAAATCTGAGCATGTATATATATTGTAAGTAGGGTGCTTAAGAAACAAAATAGGCAATTCAAGTTAAAATTAATTAATTGAATTCATGATTCAGACTAAGGTCCTGATTAGGATGGCAGTTGGACCATGACCAATAGGCTGTCAGTGGCATTCCAACCAACATCCAGCAGAGCGGTCCGACCGCTGCATTATGATGCGGTCAGTCAAACCGCATCAGTCAGAGGACTGACCAACACTTTCTATGGGTTCAAGGAGCCCGTCGGTCGGATTGTATACCCTAAAACAGGGGTGGTTCCTGTGGAGGCATCACAGTAGGGATTACGATGCCCATTCCAACTGCTTTTTCATGGTGGTCCGACCACCATGAAAAGGCAGTTGGAATGGGACTTTGGGGGTCCCTAGCATGGCCCCCGTTCCCTATGAGCACTCGCAATCGGCCCAGGGGGGTACATGTGTTGCCCCCCCAAACATCCATGCCCATGGTGCCTGTCACACAATGCATGGCTGTTTGCAAAATTGCTTTTAACGTTGAGGCTTGTACTGCAGCCCTTATCCAGGCTGCAAGCCACAATGGTAGAAGGATTTTTTACGAATGCTTACACGGTGGTCGCATTGTAATTGGGTAGGTGAAACTGCTGACATATAGTCGGTCTGATACCTTTCCGAAACGATGACGGTTGGACGCTCATCCGACCGCCATCGTAAGGAACCACCTCAGAGACATATTCCTTAACTGAAGTAGCTATAACTCTTGCTCCACCATGCACAGTCAACATACATGTAATTTGAAATGTTGTCAGTGATTTTATCTGTGATGTCATATAACATGTCATGAGTGATGTACTAGGTGTCATCACATGCAGAGCATGGCAAGGGCGCAAGTAAGGGTTACTTCAGTTAATTATAACTGGTAAATTGCAGTGTTTTTTCAGTTTAAAACTTTACATTTGAATTGTAATTTGTACCTAACTACAACGCCACTTTAACATTTGGCATTTTTTTATGTATGGTAAAATATTGATAGCAATCCTACCTATAATGTCACTTTAACTTTTGTTTTTTCAGTGAATTTCTCAGCTTTTTTAATGTAGAGTAACAATATACAGATATGTCATTTTAAATAATGCAGACCTACTGGCTTTGTTGAAGGGTCAGAACCCCAAAGTATAAAAGGATGACACATTGGCTTTGGCAAGGGGCCAGCAGATTAACCTATATAAAGCAGATTTATTCAAAAAGTCACCAAAATAATTTATCAATAATCATATTCCAAAGTACTCCTTATAAATACACACGTTACAAAGCACAATAATTATTGTCACACAAATATTGAACCTAAACATTTTATTTCAAACAACCATAAACTTGTGTTTGAGTCTTTCTTTAACATTCGTCAGAGTGCAAAATACAGCCATAGATCCACCCACAAGATACCCGCTGTCAAACTGAAAACAATACAGCTGCAGTGCATAGTGCTTTAGAAATGATGGTAAGTTCTCCTGGGGTCATGCATTCCATGACCCAGGAGATGATACGTTTTTTAACATTCCTGGGGGGCTGCTGTGCTCCTTGCAGCCCCCACAACACTTACATTAATGGTTAGTAGTGCCCCTGGCTCACATTGGGGCACCACAAATATTTAAATATTACAAAAATACCATGCAAGGCATCAAGGGGTGCTCCAGTAAGAGTGCAATGAATGCAGTGATTTTTTAAGGAACAGCCTCACCTCTTTAGTTTTGTAGCAGCGAGAACACAATCTATTTTCTTTCTTTATATTTTTAACTAATTGCAGCATGGGGAGCTCTCTCCTGTACTGCCTTGCATATTTATGTTTTTTTCTGGGGCCCCAGTCCCTTCCAGTGCACCCACATCTGTAATTTCGTTTAAATAATGGCAGTGAGGGGAGCCCACTCCCACACTGCCTTGTCTTTTTTCTTTTTTTATGTCTTGGTGTCCTGGCCCTACCCGGGGCATTCAGAGCCTTCTTTTAAAAAAAAAAAATAAGTGGCAGCATGTGGAGTCCACTCTCACTTTGCCAAGTCGACTTCCTGTCTGTCTAGCACAGTCCATGCTACATGGGAGAACAAGAGCAGGAGGGAACACCCCAATGGGGTGTGTACAGTGGTGGTCCCCAGCATACTTCTTCATCACTGTCCCTGGGATAGAGTCCTGGGACTCAGGTGAGATTGTCTCCCCGGGGACAGATAAAATTCAGAGAGAGGGTTCCACACACACCCACAAAATTAATATATATATATATATTCACTGAAAAAACCATGGGTTATAGACCATATATAGTTAGGAATTAGCATTTACAAAACCTTATTTTACTCACACAAAACAATTGAAATTCCATATATAGTTAGTTGTACTAACTATATATCGCGCACCCGCAATTCACTGCTGATCATGTCACATCATTCATGACATGGTCAGTGACATCACTGATGACATCACTGATGACATCTCAAATGACATCACTGATGACATCACTGATGACATCTCAAATGACATCACTGATGACATCACTGATGACATCTCATTTGACATTACTGATCACATCACTGATGACATCATTCATGTGATAATACGATGAACCTCTTCAGACTCTAATATAACCTTAGGTACACTCAGTGTAAACAGACACTCACAGACTGTCACTCATCCATGGAGATACTCACACACCTAGTCAGTCATGCAAAGAATCAATCACACCTCCATTTCCTCAACTATACAGTTATACACACCTTACTTATTCAAACATATACTAACACATATTTACTCTCTTTTACAATCCCTGATACAAGTTCACAATGATCCATACAGCCACTCACACATTCACTGGCTCTTATGCACAGTTATTTATATATGCCAACTCTCACATGTACTGTGTTTTACATATGTACTTACTTTGACATGTAGCACTGAGATATCCATTCACTCACCAATGCACTCATGCACACAGTCAACCGCCCATACAGCTGTTTCCACATGCACTTTTGAACCCATACATCTAGTGAATCAACTGCTCACACATCTATGCACAGAGTCATACACCTCCCAGCCACCCACACACACACTCAGTCTCCCATACAAATACTTGGGCAACCAATCAATAACCCATATAGTTACTCATATAGCTACTGATCAACACATGCAGCAGTTTACAGAACAACAGACATAATGATGCACAAATTAAGACAGTTTAGTCACTAACCCATGCACTCAGTGACACACATTTAATCACTCACTCATACAGTCAGTCATGCACCTACTAAATCCTTCGTCAAGACACTTATACATCCACTCATTCTTCAATATGTAAGACATATTTTAACTTTACAGAAACATACAGTCACTGGATGTTGTCATCAGTGATGTCATCAGTGATGTCATTTGAGATGTCATCAGTGATGTCATCAGTGATGTCACTGACCATGTCATGAATGATGTAATATGTGACATGATCAGCAGTGGATTGCGGGTGCGCGATATATAGTTAGTACAACTAACTATATATGGAATTTCAATGGTTTTGTGTGAGTAAAATAAGGTTTTGTAAATGCTAATTCCTAACTATATATGGTCTATAACCCATGGTTTTTTCAGTGAATTTTCAAGGTTTTGTAAATGCTAATTCCTAACTATATATGGTCTATAACCTATGGTTTTTTCAGTGAATTTCATTGGTTTTTTAAAAGCTAATATCTATAGCTGTAAAATGTATTCTTCTTTAAATCAAAAAATATATTTTATATGTTTATTAATAATTTTTTTTTTATTATTATGTTTTGGTTCGCTCCCGGTTCGCGAACCGGGTAGCTTCCCGTTAGCTCAATTTGGTGGCGCGACTCGGTACGCGAACCGGTAAACGTTCCGTTTGCGCAACTGCCACGTTAGAAATCAACATCGTGACGCGTCGCGAAAGCGCGACGTATCGCATTGTCGCGTAATGCGTCTTATGATGCGCCGCGTTAGTGCACCCGGAAGTGCTCCGGTACGCGAACCGAGGCGCGAAGCGCAGCTCCCCGGAAGCGATCCGGGGAGCGTCGCGTAAGCGCGACGTATCGCGTTGCCGCGTAATGCGTCTTATGACGCGCCGCGTTAGCGCACCCGGAAGTGCTCCGGAGCGCGAACCGAGGCGCGAAGCGCAGCTCCCCGGAAGCGATCCGGGCGCGGCCCGCAGCGCGTAACATAAGCGTAACAGGTCATGTGACTTGTTAATAAAACTTTTCATTGGTTCATTTCACTTTTGGTTTCCTAATGATGTAAGGCTAGGTCATGTGACCTAAAAATAACACTTTTCATTGGTTTAGAACTAATTTTTTTTCCAAAATGATGAAAGCCCCCACCTTTTTTCTCACTCTGACTTTCAACTTTGTGAAAGGAAGACCTATTTTGCTGAGTAGAAAATGGCTTCAGTAGTAGCTGCAGCTGGTGCACCCCCACCACCACCACCACCACCAAGTAAGAGAGGACCACCTCCACAGTTCCTTCCCAACACAGAGGAGGAAGAGGACCAAGAAGAGGAAGAGGAAGTACAGCCAAGCCAGTTTTTACGTGAGGAGCCCCGGATATCTCACCGCAAAAATAGTTTTATTTGGCAGTTTTTTTCTTTTCCTCAAGGACAAAAAAAAGTGAATGCTCGCTATGTGACATGCCTCATATGCAAAGAAGATTTATCTAGAGGCACAGATAAGAAGTATAGTTACGGCAACTATACTATGCATCGTCATATGCAGAGGTGGCATCCAGTAAATTACAGCAGGGCAGAGATGCGTGACCTCCAAGACAACCCCCCAACTCCTGTGGCCAGGACATCGGCACAGGTAACTCTGTCGGGGCCAGAGGCACGGGAAACAGTGCCAAACATCCAAGAAACATTTGTGCACATGAAGATAGTGTGTATTTATTGTGGTAACCTACTCTCATGTGCCAATATGAGTATTAATTTGATAAACAGAGCATATGAAAACCACAAGTGCTCAAAACGCCCCAAAAAATAAAAAAAATTTGCTCCTGTTGAGCCCTTTCTGATTTCTGTTTTTCGTTGTTTCCCCCCAAAAAAACCAAAAAAAACATAAAATTGTTCAAAAAACACAAAAAAAACAAAAAATGTTCAGAAAAATAAAAAAAATATATAAAACAACAAAAACATAAAAATAAAAGTTCTTTTCAGAACTACCTCCCCTTTATAAAAAAATTGCTAGAATGTTTAGCACTCTGGCAACCTCTATTTCTTTTGGTTCGCTTCCCGGTTCGCTCCCCGGTACGCGAACCGGGAGCGAACCCAAAAAAAAAAAAAAAAAAAAGAAGAGTAAGTATGAGGGAAGTAAACAGAGAGTAATGTTAAAAGAAAGACAGCTATAGGGACTAAAGCAGAGATACTGTTTAATAGATCTATTTACCGAAGAAAAGATGGAAGAGGGTATAATTGTGAAAAACAAAATAGATAAGGAAGTGAAAGAAAAAAAGGAGAGTAGAAGAATAACAAAGAAGAGTTTCTTAGAGAATATGAGTGAATGTTCAAAATAAGATTAAAACATGTGGAATAACAGAGAGAAAAAACAGAAAGCAGAAAAGAAGAAGTAACAGAAAAGGAATAATTGAAACAGCAAAGAAATGTAAATAACATAGGGGCATATTATCAACATAGGCAATAAAAGTTTTGCAGCTTTTATCGGCAGAAATGTGTCGCTAAAGCCGCTTTTGCGGCAGAAAACTGCCGCTAAAACCGCTTTTGCAGCAGTTTTCTGCCGATAAAAACAGCAATAATTTTATTGGCTGTGTTCATAATATGCCCCTTAGTGTGCTTCAACTACACAGAGAAAGCATAATGAACAAGTAGTGAAAGAGTGATCAGTCAGAGACAGTGAGAGTAATAGAGACGGAGTGAGTGAACAAGAGTGAGGAACTATGAGAAGAGAGGGACTGAGAAAAGGAGTGGAAGGAGTAGAGTAAGTAAGTAAGTAATAGAGAAAGGAATGAGGGAAGTAGCAAAGGCAGGAAAGTGAGGGTTAAAGAAATGAAGCAGTGGAACTAATAGTAGTTAAATGTGATAGAAATGTAATGAAAAGAGTACAAAACATTTACCTTATAATTGTCGTTAACTTAGTCACTTGTTATTTTTATACTTTCAATCTGTGAAAGAGAGAACAAACATTTGAAAAATATTAAAACATGTATTTAAAAATTAGAAAAGACAAGGGAAAAGATTCAAGGACAAACAGTTTTTCAACAACTTTGACACTTACAGAAGCCTCTGCTTCTCCAGGCCCCCTACACAGTCCTAAAGGTATACATTTTAAACTAACAGTATCTTGATGCAGATGAAGTGAGGCCTATCTTGGAACATGGTGCATCTTTTGCACTGCTGTTGTCTCACAAAAGTGACGCAATGGCAGGGCAAAAGAGGTGCACAATCATCATAAAACTGTTCCTAACATTTTAAATGATTGTTTCAGGATGGCAATAAGGTGTGTCCTATCCAGACGTTGGTTTCAGGTGAGGCCTACTCAGGGTTGCAGATGAAATTTAGGCTTGTTGAAGAGTACAGAGGAGATAATACATGTGCAGGCCTACCAATAAAGTTCAGACCTCCTCTGTTTCCCTGGACAGGCCTAAACTTCATCTGCACAATGTGATTCGTAATGTTAGGAAACACAGGTAATGTATTTGAAAAACGTGCAATTTCTTTTGCTCATTTCACAATCACATCACTTGTGTTTCCTTTGGTTAGGTATCTCATTGTGCAGATGTAGTCCAGCATATGAAAGAGTACGCACTGCATGCAACAACTTTGACACTTACTGAAGCCTCAGCTTCTCCATGCCCCCGACACAGTCCTAATTATATACATTCTAAACTGACGGTATCTTGCTGGAAATGAACTGAGGCCTATCTTGCAACATGGTGCATCTTTTACACAAAAGTGACGGAACAGCGGCGCAAAAGAGGCACACAGCCTTCATAAAACTGCCCTTAACATTTTAAATGATTGTTTCTAGATGCTGATAAGGTGTAACCTATCCACAGATTTGTTTCAGGTAAGTCCTACTCAGGGTTGCAGATGAAATTTAGGCTTGTTGAAGAGTATAGAGGAGATAATACATGTGCAGGCCTACCAACAAAGTGAGTCATGTCCACTGCACTCTTGAACAAATGTCAGACCTCCTCTGTCTCCTGGAACAGGCCTAAACCTCATCTACACAATGTGATGTGTAATGTTAGGAAACACAGGTAATGTAATTGAAAAACGTGCAATTTCTTTTGCTCATTCCACAATCACATCACCTGTGTTTCCTTTGCTTAGGTATCTCATTGTGGAAATGTAGTCTATCATATGAAAGACTACGTAGAATGTGAGCACTGTATGCAACAACTTTGACACTTACAGAAGCCTCAGCTTCTCCATACCTCCTACACAGTTCTAAATGTACATCATAAATACAAAAAGTACAGAATTAATTATACATGTTAAATGGTTTATTTTTGCTGTTCTCAGAATGTATCAAATTTCACTAAAAACAGTGACTTGAAGGTATTCATCATATAACAGCGGGGAAAAAAAACCACAATCAAAATGATTGTGTTTAAAAAACCCATATAACATAATCAATCAGAAATCAGAACTCCTCAAAAGTAACTTACTTTCCATGACGTCGAAGGATGTCCTATGAACAGCTTACACTCTGTTGTGCTGTTTTTGGGCCCGATTCACAGAATGAACTTAAGACTCAATCCTAAACTTACTACTATTTTGGTATTCACAGAATGCACTTACTACTTTTGCCATTCACAGAATGAACTTACTACTTTTGGTATTCACAGAAGTTAGGATTTTGTCTTAAGTTTGTCTTAAGACAAACTTAAGACAGACTTAAGACAGACTTAAGACAGACTTAAGACAAAATCCTAATTTCTGTGAATACCAAAAGTAGTAAGTTCATTCTGTGAATGCCAAAAGTAGTAAGTGCATTCTGTGAATACCAAAATAGTAGTAAGTTTAGGATTGAGTCTTAAGTTCATTCTGTGAATCGGGCCCTTTATTTTCAGCCCGCCACTTTCTGAAAGAAAACCTCCATCGTTTTGAAAAATATGTTACATACAATAAATGACTTCTCGCTCTCTACCACACGTTTCCACAAGGCCAAATCATGTAAGAGCCATTTATAACTCTTTGAATTCTTGTAAGCAAATCCCGTCATTTTGTATTTCCGCAACTTTCAGAAAGAAAACGTTCAAGATCACTTTCACATTCCTGGACTAGTAATATCTTACCCTTCTTGCTCACTCATGTTCTACATTTCCTATGACACTGATACTGCTTACTATGAAGCAGACTTACACTACCTCTATGACTACTACAATTATTTAATTCTCTACATCACTTTTAATCACAAAGCAATATAAAACAGCAGATAAAATTATATCAACCCCTAGAATCATTATACGCCAGTTACCTACCCTAAATTCTCTTTTCTGAAAACAGAAAGTAAGAATATTTTTAAGTAAAAAGGCAACATTGTATCGTAGTCAAATGGGAATAATTTCCGAAACAGCACATTTTTTTACATTTTCAATAAGCTGTGTAATAAGCGGATCTTGTCAAATGACCATCATGCCATATAATAGCTGCAGTTACAAATGTTCTTCCTAAAATCAACGACTGTGTAGCCACAACATTTGTAATTAAAGTTGAAGACTTACTTTCATCAGGTTTATATAGTTGGATTTTTAAAATGACATTATAATCAAAAGTTTGGACAAATAATCTAGACAGCATTGCAGACTTACATTACCTCTACTCCATGTTTTGATTGGCTGCTTGAATTAGCTTATAAAAAGAAACAGTTTTTCTGAACTCATTCAAAGTGCAGTTATTTTTCCATGACGTCAAGTGTTATGGTAAGAACACCGTTTGCTTTGGGAAATACTCTGTTGTCCTTCAACTAATCTGTGCCCACCACTTTCTGTAAGAAAATCTTCTTTTTTTCCAGGAACTATTTAAAACTCAAAAATAACTTTTGACTCTGTACTACACTTATCCTCAAGGCCAAATCGTGTAGGAGCCATTAGAACCTCTTGAAATTCCTCAGAGCAAATCCCGAGATTCCTTCTCTAAAATTTTGGTTTTAAAAACACCAGGTAAGAATTTTTAAGGTCAAAAGGCAATTTTTTTTTGAAAGTTAAAACAGAATCGTTGCAGAATGACCAGCCATTTCTAGACTTTAAATAAGCTGTGTAATGTCCTGATGTTATTGAAGGACCGTCATGATATATAATTGCTGCAGTTACAAAAGTCCTTCCTGATATTGACAACTGCGAAGCCACAAAATTTTTAATTAAAGTTGTCAATTTTGTTCCATCAGGCCTACATCGTTGGAACATTAAAATGACATACTGGCCATATGTTCGTATAAATAATGTTGACATCATTTCAGATTTACATTGGCTACACTCCATGTTGTGATCAGCTGCTTTTACTAGCTTATTAAAGGACACTGATTTACTGTCTGGCAGAGTTAAATATATAAATCTTTCTGAGTCTACACTAGTCGTACTTGATACCCTACAGTTCTTGCAGTCATGCTGCCATTGATAAGAAAGCCCAAACAGGTGATCTACATCTACACCTTCAGCATGCAATACATCAAGCATATACATTAAAAACTCCTGACAATCTTGCTGAATATTTTGAGAGAATTGTGTTTGACCTGAACATCTGTCTAACAGATTTCGAATTTCAGACACACTTTCTATTTTTGTTCTATCAGTGCTACATTTCTCTAACACAGAATTTAACAAACTGCAAAATCTTTGATCCGAATTGACCACAATCTCTTCTTTTACATTTTCTAGAGAAAACAAAACATTAACCACTACATTAGCATAGCAGTTGACACCAGAACTGTTTTCAAATTGAAAACCAGCAACATCTTCAACAGAATCCTTTTTCTTTCTGCTTATAATTTCAGGTTCATCGACTTTTCGTCTTTTTGCTACAACCTCCCTAGTATTGGTCACATTTCTTCGTTTCCGGCCTACCACACGTTTCTCAAACAAAGGATATTGAGGCAAATGTGGCGCATACTCTCTTCTTAACCTATTGTATTCCTTAACACAATCTAGATCCGCACAAATGTTTGTGACATCACACTCAATCAAGTACAATCCCGATAAAGTTCTAACTCGTGACAATGCCACATATGCTATACCCTCCTTGAACACAGAACTGCCAATATTCACCAATGCACTGTCTACACTTAAACCTTGCGATTTATGGATTGTCACCGCATATGCCAAGCAAACAGGAAACTGCTTACGGCGAACATATAAGTCTTTTACAAGCAAAAATCTAGCAGAACAACGACCAATTAGCTGTACTTCCTCAATGCCATCAAATTTAATTTAAAAAAATTCAATTCCATCTCTATTTCTGTATTTCACAAAATCAACAACATTACCCATTGATCCATTTACCAGACCTCTTTCAACATGTAAATTCCTTCTTAAAATTATACGGCAATTTAAGCACACATTCAGAGTCTTTTCAAAACCTGCAGTTTTAGATATAGTCTTCTCTAATGAATCCAATTTTGTTTTCAAATTCTCAGACAAAATAATTGTTGATCCCATATGCCCTACTCTGTCAATAGCTTCCAGTTTCACAATCTCTTGGTTTTCTAAATGCAACATTTTGTTGTTGAAGATGGCACATTCTGCAAGAGTTGGCATCAAACATATTCCAGATTTCTTCTCAGTAATTTTCTGAAAAATATTCTCAGGCACAACGTCTTGTTCTGGATATAAATTTGACAGTAATCGTGCATGTAAAGCTTCTTTCCCATGCTCGGTCACTTTTCCAATTCTAACATCTTGTAGAATATTCTTGTAATCTTCATCCTTCGCCTGACGCATATTTTCATGCAGTTCAGCATAATTGAAGTTTAACCATATATTGACGTTGCCAATGCTCCCTAGGCACTTCCTGGTATCTTCATGCGTGAGCATTTTGAACACAGGTTGTCCTTTCACTGGTGTCAGCTGCAGAAGATCTCCGAAAACAATGATGTGTTTGCCACCAAATAACACATCATACTCTGTTTTAAGAACTTCTTGCATTCTCAAATGCACAAAGGCAAGCATGACATTGGAAACCATGCTTACTTCGTCAATGATAAGAAGTTTCATTTTCCTCAAGACTCTTGAAACTTCACAACAAGCATCTCCAGATAACTTGTGGTATTGTAATTTGTTATCATGCTCCACTGGCAGCATCAGTAGACGATGCAAAGTAATACCTTTAATGTTATGTGCTGCCAGTCCAGTTGGAGCGGTGACAACACGAGACAGCGATGACTCAGTCCTTTTCTGCAAATAACATGAAATTGCTTTAATGAGGAAACTTTTTCCAGTTCCCGCTTCTCCACTCACGTACAGTCGGACAGGCTTCAACGACGTACATGAGCACTCTTTCTTCTCATGACTTAATCCATGATCAATTTGGTTGGTAACCTCGTCATATATTTTCCTCTGCTCAACGTTGAGTTGTCTTTCCAAGTCTTCTAAGTTAACCGCATCCTCCTGAGCATGTGCCATGGCTCTTTTCACTTCATTCATGGCAGTGGCAGCTTCATTTTCGATAACAGGTCCTCCTAGTGGATCCTGACTCAATGAAACAGAACTCTGACTGTCCTGGGAACTGTCTCTGGCAATCTCGGCTGCAATCGCTGCTTCATGCTCGATTTCCGCATTCAACATTTCTAGATATTTGGGAAAAACAGGACATTCTATGGTCTCCTTGGCGGCAGTGAAAGAGTCTTGGTAACAGAGGAAATCTCCAAGCAGTTCCTCTTCTGCACGCCAAGGCTTAAAAAGTAGCAAAAGTGCTAAATAGAAAAACTCCTTTTTTTCAGGAGATTCGCCACTCAATTTTCGATGGTTTACCAAGTGGCATTTTCTTTGCTTGACCAGACATCCCTCACTTCCAATTACAGCATACACTCCTTTATCAATATCTTCTTTGATGTTCCTCTTGAATATGCAATTTTGTAGAACCTCATGCAGACAAACATTCTCGAGGTGACTGCTTCGATTTGGATAATATGTATCCAACATGTTGGTCTTCAAAATATCGGTACTGTTCGGCTCCTTTTCTGCCAAATACTCAATTTCCCGCACAGGTTTCAGAACTCGATTACGCATTGCAGCAAGACCAAGACTCGCCCAAACGATACTCCTGGATTTGGCATAGAGACTTGCTGAAGACAACCGGTCAGAACATTCGTAAGCTCCGATTTCTCGATGTGACAACATCTTCAGACTGAAACTGTACAACTTCTTGCTGAGGCTCTTTTCATGGGAAATGTCCTCCCACATATCCTTCAATTCTGTCTTTTCTTTTTTGGTGATGTAAGATGTCACATACCGAGCCACAGCCATACAGTTATCAGCCACAAACTGTATATCCATGTTAGCATTCCACATGGACAAAATCACTGGGTTGTAGTCGTTGATGTACTTGGACTCTTCGTTCCTTTTCAAATTGTATGTGTTTTTAGGTGATTTCTTCATCACATTATGTCGCAGCGAAGACATCAAACTGTTTACTCTTCCTTTAGAAATCACCGGTCGTGGAAAGCCGAAACGACATTTGGTGTAGAACTTGTCCTTGTTTCTAAATTTACGACGACAGTACTTTCCACAACGATGGCTTTGGAAACGTAGAACTTGATCTGTTCCAAATTTAGGTGCATCCTTGATCCACAGCAGCATATGTATATGAAGAGCAACTCTTGCTTGGTACTCCTTTCTCCAGAAGAAATCCAACACATCTCCAAGAGGTGGATTCTTATTATTCATGATGAAAGACATCATAGCTTCAAATCTATGATTGAAGTACCTGCATACATTCACTGGATCCAAAGAGTACAGTTCTCCGGGTGTCTTGAATTCGATATTTTCAATGTTTCCATTTGCCTCTCGTAGAAATTCAAGTAAGTCTTCCCAGCCATACTCGGCACAGCTCAGAGTGAGGAACCATGTGGGAGTTCCTAAGTTCCTCAGCATACATTTTAAATCACCATGACGACGGTACCAGTACTCATTAGTACCACGCTGACACGCCATAAGATTAATCAGGTGACAATCCAAAATACTGTCTTGCACATTGACTTTATCCATAAAGTCACTTGCAGAGATGTTTTGCATCTGTATACCACTTTTCAAGATGTGGTTCACTGCATATGACAGTCCAGACAGATCGCTTTCAAACAGGAGATGAAACAAATAGGGAATACATTGTCGAAACCTAGCATCTTCTGCATACAATCGTAAAGTCCGGTATTCAGAAGCAGGAATTTGATGAGGTCGCTCATCATATCTTCCTCCTTGACCAGTTGGAAATAGCTGTGGGAAACACCGAGCTTCCAAACTTTCCTCCCAAACACTAATGGGACTCCCTTTGGCTTGTTTCATTTGAAACAACTCAATAGCATTCCCCATGACTTCCTTGGAATGCAAAGGATGAACACTATAATGTTCATATATTTCTTCACTTTTAGAGGGTTCTACTTTCTCAATTTGACCAGCACACAAATTGCTATCCTCTTCTTCACTTACTTCCTCTTCTGCAACATATACATTCTTATAGTACTTATTATTTTTTTTCAAATACAATGTTGCCTTTTTGACTTTCCTAACATCCACTAAATCTTGCCATATTTTCTTACTCTTTGTCGGAACCCCATTAACTAAGATAACCAGAGGTTCCTCTTCCACTTTTTCTACTCCAATTGTATTAATGTTTTTCTTCAAATCTAGAGGCAAATAAACAACTCTTCCCTTTAATCCTCTCTGTAAATCTGATGGAGGCAATTTCCCTGTCTTTGGCTCCATTCTTACAATAGCCTGAAAGGGATGGATACTTTGAATCAAAATAGATTCATAAGTATTTAAATCCTTCAATTCAGAAGGAATCTCAACCAATTCCAGATTATTATGAACCGCTCTAGCAGGCATCTGGTTTTGATTTAATTTGTTACAACAATAAGTACACACACGTTGATCTGATCCCAAATCAAAACAATTTTCTACCATCAAGTATGTTGCAAAATCCTTCCATTCACTATTATTTTCCCTTTCACTTTTTGCATATAAATCCACTAACTTAGTCTGATTCTTATAATAAGTGCGTCGACAACACACACAAGTGAAATTAGGCCTCTCACTTGATTTCACCTGAAACGTGGCAATTTCCTTCTGAAAATGATCTGTACTGGAAACCTGTACACTATCTTCCACATTACCCTCTTCTTCTGGGTCAATTTCAACATTCTCCTCTTTACTTCCAAAGTAACAAAACTCAATTTCTTCACAAATATTCTTCACATCTATTTCAGAACCATGCAAAAGAGCAGCGCATAATTGTTTAAGCATAATTGCTGGACTCTTAGCATAATACAACATTCTAACTAATTTCCTCACTTTATTATGATGCACTGCTAGCATCCTGAAATGATGAAAAACACTCTGGCATACTCTCCTGGAAAGACAAGCCAGTGAATGACCATGCAAACCTGTCACTTCTCTCACTCTGCAAGGATCTAATTCTTGCAACAACATCATTTTCTGCTTCAAACTTTTCTTATTAAATGTCCGTACAAAATCACAAAGCAAATTGATGGAATCCTGTCGTACACTGCAAATACTACTACACTTCCAGGTGTACACAGGACCCTTAGGACGTCTTCCTAAAACCTCATTACCTAACACCTCTTCTGTCTCTGTTGTCACAAGTTTTTCTTTTTCAACTGGACAACTATCTTTCACCTCATAAGCTCGACCACTGGTGTCAACTGCATGCACCAAATCATTATCCTGGAAATAACTCTCCTCATTAAAAAATGCCTCACAACTTGAACTATGCATCCATTCTCCAGAAAAAACTTCACAAAAATTACTACGATTAACTATTCTCTTCCATCTACTATTTCTTTTGAAATCATAAATTGCCTTGTATAGCTTCCTAATTCTATTGATTATCAAAATAAATAACTTTCGTTTAATTTCAAATGCCTGATCAATAACTTTCTCAACTTTTTTTTTCTCTTATAAAAAACCACTTTCTGTTGACCTTTCTTAATATTTTTTAACAAATTGCCAATTATCCTGTTGCGGAACATTCGTTTACGGCCAGACCTCTTCTGTGTCCGTGGACAGGCCTAAACCTCATCTGCACAATGTCATTCGTAAACTTAGAAAACACAGGTGATGTAATTGAAAAATGTGGAGTTTCTTTTCCTCATTTCACAATCACATCACCTGTGTTTCCTTTGCTTAGGTATCTCATAGTGCAGATGGAGTCTAGCATATCAAAGAGTACACAGAATTTCAGCAGTGTATACAACAATTTTGACATTTACAGAAGATTTCATGTGGCACGGGACTTTACAGCATGACACATCTGCCTAGATGCATCAAGTTGTAAATATGTCGCCACATAGCAAATCTTTTGCACCGCCGCTGCGTCACAAAAATGACGCACAAAGACGCAAAAGAGGCATACACCTATCATAAATCTGTCCCTAACATTTTAAATGATTGATTCAGGATGACAATAAGGTGTGGCCTATCCAGAGGTTTGTTTAAGGTGAGGCCTACTCAGGGTTGCAGATGAAATTTACGCTTGTTGAAGAGTACAGAGGAGATAATATATGTGAAGGCCCACCAATGAAGTAAGT
This sequence comes from Lissotriton helveticus, assembly GCF_964261635.1. Lineage (NCBI taxonomy): Eukaryota > Metazoa > Chordata > Amphibia > Caudata > Salamandridae > Lissotriton > Lissotriton helveticus. The sequence continues at coordinate 132,122,869 of NC_136058.1, forward strand.
CATATCCACTTCACTCTTGAACAAAGGCTAGACCTCTTCTGTGTCCGTGGACAGACCTAAACCTCATCTGCACAATGTCATTCGTAAACTTAGGAAACACAGGTGATGTAATTGAAAAATGTGGAGTTTCTTTTCCTCATTTCACAATCACATCACCTGTGTTTCCTTTGCTTAGGTATCTCATAGTGCAGATGGAGTCTAGCATATCAAAGAGTACACTGAAGTTCAGCAGTGTATACAACAATTTTGACATTTACAGAAAATTCAGCTTCTTATCTTGTTGGAGATGAAGTGAGGCCTGTCTTGCAACATGGTGCATCTTTTGCATCACTGCTGCATCGGTTTCATGTGGCACGGGACTTTACAGCATGACACATCTGCCTAGATGCATCAAGTTGTAAATATGTCACAACATAGCAAATCTTTTGCACCGCCGCTGCGTCACAAAAGTGACGCACAGGGGCGCAAAAGAGGCACACACCTATCATAAATTTTAAAATGATTGATTCAGGATGACGAAAAGGTGTCGCCTATCCAGAGGTTTGTTTGAGGTGAGGCCTACTCAGGGTTGCAGATGAAATTCATGCTTGTTGAAGAGTACAGAGGAGATAATACATGTAAAGGCCTACCAATGAAGTAAGTCATGTCCACTTCACTCTTGAACAAAGGCCAGACCTCTTCTGTGTCCGTGGACAGGCCTAAACCTCATCTGCACAATGTCATTCGTAAACTTAGAAAACACAGGTGATGTAATTGAAAAATGTGGAGTTTCTTTTCCTCATTTCACAATCACATCACCTGTGTTTCCTTTGCTTAGGTATCTCATAGTGCAGATGGAGTCTAGCATATCAAAGAGTACACAGAAGTTCAGCAGTGTATACAACAATTTTGACATTTACAGAAGATTCCGCTTCTTATCTTGTTGGAGATGAAGTGAGGCCTGTCTTGTAACATGGTGCATCTTTTCCATCACTGCTGCATCGGTTTCATGTGGCACGGGACTTTACAGCATGACACATCTGCCTAGATGCATCAAGTTCTAAATATGTCGCCACATAGCAAATCTTTTGCACCGCCGCTGCGTCACAAAAATGACGCACAGAGACGCAAAAGAGGCATACACCTATCATAAATCTGTCCCTAACATTTTAAATGATTGATTCAGGATGACAATAAGGTGTGGCCTATCCAGAGGTTTGTTTAAGGTGAGGCCTACTCAGGGTTGCAGATGAAATTTACGCTTGTTGAAGAGTACAGAGGAGATAATATATGTGAAGGCCTACCAATGAAGTAAGTCATATCCACTTCACTTTTGAACAAAGGCCAGACCTCTTCTGTGTCCGTGGACAGACCTAAACCTCATCTGCACAATGTCATTCGTAAACTTAGGAAACACAGGTGATGTAATTGAAAAATGTGGAGTTTCTTTTCCTCATTTCACAATCACATCACCTGTGTTTCCTTTGCTTAGGTATCTCATAGTGCAGATGGAGTCTAGCATATCAAAGACTACGCAGAAGGTGAGAACTGTATGGAACATGGCTATGTAAGTCAAATAATCAAAATCTAAATTTGCCAAGCACACATGGGGGTGTATTTACAAGGACCTTCCACCACGAGGAAATGTCTTTAATTAAAACGGGACAAATAACATCAAAGGGACTCAAATGCCTTTTAAATATACCCCAAGCAACCTATGAAACTGTAGCACTACATATCAAGAAACCTAATTGATTTCAAAAATCGTTTTTAAACACATCATCTAAATCAATTATATACCTACATTCAAGGGGAAATGACTTAAAATGGCCTAAGACACATGAAAGCGTTTTTTTAAGGCCCTTGCACCATTTTTGGGTCGCTTTTAACATGGCTATGTTAGTCAAATAATTAAAATCTAAATTTGCCAAGCACAGATGGGGGCATATTTACAAGGACCTTGCACCACGGGGAAAGGTCTTAAATTAAAATGGGAAAAATAACATCAGAGAGACTCAAATGCCTTATAAATATGCCCCAAGCAACCTATGAAACTCTAGCACTACATATCCAGAAACCTAATTGATGTCAAAAAACGTTTTAAAACACATCATCTAAATCAATTATATACCTACATTCATCGGGAAGTGACTTAAAATGCCCTAAGACACATGAAAGCGTTTTTTTTAAACCCTTGCTCCATTTTTAGATCACTTTTAACATGGCTATGTAAGTCAAATAATCAAGATCTAAATTTGCCAAGCACAGATGGGGGCGTATTTACAAGGACCTTGCACCACAGGGAAAGGTCTTAAATTAAAATGGGAAAAATAACATCAGAGAGACTCAAAGGCCTTATAAATATGCCCCAAGCAACCTATGAAGCTCTAGCAGTACATAGCAAGAAACCTAATTGTTTTCATAAATCGTTTTTAAACACATCATCTAAATCAATTATATACCTACATTCAAGGGAAAATGACTTAAAATGGCCTAAGACACATGAAAGCGTTTTTTTAAGGCCCTTGCAACATTTTTGGGTCACTTTTAACATGGCTATGTTAGTCAAAGAATAAAAATCTAAATTTGCCAAGCACAAATGGGGGCATATTTGCAAGGAGCTTGCACCACGGGGAAAGGTCTTAAATTAAAATGGGAAAAATTACATCAAAGGAACTCAAAAGCCTTGAAAATATGCCCCAAGCAACCTATGAAACTCTAGCAGTACATATCAAGAAACCTAATTGATTTCAAAAAACGTTTTTAAACACATCTTGTAAACCAATCATATTCATACATTCATGGGGAAGTGAGTTAAAATACCCTAAGACACATGAAAGCATTTTTGTAAGACCCTTGCACTATTTTTGCGTCACTTTTAACATGGCTATGTAACACAAAGAAACAAAATCTATTTGTAAAACACTTGACACAAAGCAACATTTTAAATACACAACTTTCTTCATAATTTTCTCCCTAAACCATACTATTCTCTATCTAAATTAAATGAATCTTTTCTCACCTTAGCAAATACTTTATGAGTTTCAAAACAGTCTCAGAAATACACCAATTTGTCTTTAGCAGAGCAAAAGGTATGCACTCCAGAGTCTGCAGCCATAAAAAGCACAGAAAAGCTGTAATTCATCACACATATCTCTCATGTCACCCAATCAAAACTCTTCCCTCACTTTTTTCAAATCAACACCCTTCCCCCCTCTGCCCTTTCTGCCTTTTTTGCATAGCAACCACCTCCTGAAAGACCTCTGATGTTTGCAAGTTCACACAACAATGTTTCAATTGAACTCTGAACTCTCAGTGCACCTGCATATCCAGTGCAATCTTTCATAAAATGATTTTTTCTTGACCATTCAAATTACATCTTTCAAAGAACTCATCCATGCACCCTAACTTTCTGTTTTCTGCAATCAAAATCCACCAATCACTGCTACTGCTTCCTTAACACAGAAACTCCACAGTTTTTTTCATTTTAAACTCTTATTTTTTCAACTGCCATTTCATTGCCACACTTCATCTGACTGCAGCAGAACCTTCTCTCACCATGTTTTCTGTCTGGATTGTTGGACATAGTTACATCTACTGGGCTCAGAGGTATGCTGATAACAGAAATTTACCTAACCTCAATTTACAAAATGTGGAAATTAAGTGGATTGGCAACAGAGGATTAAAATATCACCAATTGATACCATTGGTGAAAACCTTTATGCAATTGCCTAAACCTGACCTGTTAATTTTGCACTGTGGAGGTAATGACTTGGGCACTTTGACTGGGGTAGGTCTGGAAATGCTTTTAAAGGACACCTTTGAGCAATTGATGGCACTTTTTCCTCAAACTGCCTTGGTATATTCAAATATATGCCAAAGACAGAAATGGAGGTGGTCGAACCAATTTTGTCCACAAATTGAGAAGTCGAGGAAGCATGTAAACAAATCTGTTTCAGCTTACATGAGAGACCATGGAATGGGCTCCATGTACAACAATAACTTGCGTTACTACATGCAAGATATCTACAGAGGAGATGGAGTTCACTTCTCAGATGAAGGGAACAGAATTTTCATTTTGAATTTAAGACTGTGCATTGGTACCTACTTATAAGTACCTAAATGTACCATAAACCCAAAAGCTCTTCTCAGAGCTACCCTACATCTGATCACTCACAATTATTATTTTACTCTAACTTTTTTCACTAATTTTCAAAAAAGTACGCTCCCCGGAGCGCTACCCGGTACGCGCACCGGAAGCTAACCGCGCGAAATTTAAAAAAAAAATGTTTTTTTTTCGCACATATGGGCCTCCTCAGCCACCCTCAGAAAACCTAGGGGGTCAAGATACGTCTACCGTGACCCCTTCTAGCCATTCTGAACATTATTTGCCCTCCATCTTGTATTTTAATTCGACCGAAACACAAAATGGTGGACTCCCGTAACGCTGCCGGTTCGCGTACCGGGGCGCTCACCGGGAAGCGCTCCATTAAAAAAGGTGGGAAAGTAATTTACAGAAGAAACCCTGGAGACAATGTCACCAAATATAGATTAACTCATACTACATACCAATCCCTACCATTTTCACAAATTTGGTTGGAATTCCATTTAGCCATTTAGCCTGTAGACCTCTCTAAATACCCTGAGGTAAATTACTTCACAAAACACATCTGAAGTGTTGGAATTGACAACCAATTAAAATGTTACTTTCATTTTCTACTTTTTTTACCTGACATTTGATTGGTTATGTACCTGAATATATATAAAAAAAGAGAGAGAAACACAGCCATTTTGACTACTACTTCCTGAACTACATTGCAAGATCATTTTCACTCACAACTTAAACTTGTTTTTAAAAGGTAAGATATTATTTTATAAATTTGAAAACATTTTCAGATAGTTATATACTATCCCTCTGTAAGAGTTAGACATTGAGAAAGGCTTGTTTATTATAATTATGGATTGATTTAGGTTTCTGTGGTATAATTATGAATTTACATAGGCTTTTTCACAGGCACTTTTTAATAGTACTACTTCATGCCTCAAAAGTACCTGTCTGAACTTAAACCCAACAGTGCCCTATCTCTACTGATATATTTATTTTTTATTCAAATTTCAGCACAAAAATGCAAGGAGAACAGAACGTTTCCTTTGAAATTGTCCTAGACATGAATAATGAGGAAATAATTGAACCGATTGACTTGGAATTCATGGATGAATCACGAGACCATGAACTTCTACAATGTGTAGAATCTGTGGATTATTTACTTCATTATGATGACGGTCAAATGTGGGAAGTTATGTTCACTCAACAAGAGGACATATCGGACAGTCAAATGTTAGACGTTCTATTAAATTTTGAAAAAGAATCAGAAAAATAAAATTATATTTAATATTAAAAAATTGTTTGAGTCTTTAATTATTTTTATATGTAATTCATAAACTAGTACCAAATTGATTATAATGTAAAGTCAGACTTATAGTATACTGTGCACAATTCCAAAAATACATTTTTATTTAATAATCATTAATACTGCTACTTAAATAAAAAAAAAAAAAAAAACAACAAAAAGAACAATCAATAAACATACAATATTTCAAAATATAATAGTCTATCATTCTTTTTTCCTTATAGTACGCTCCCCGGACCGCTTCCCGGTGCGCGTACCGGGCGCTCCCCACGCAAAAAAAACAAAAAAATCGTTGTTTTTTTTTGCCCCGCGGGGCCCTTTTAAAGCCTCCACATGAAACCTAGGGGGTCAGGGAGGATCTACTATGCCCCCTTATGGTAATTTCCCCCTTTGTTTTGGCCTCCTCTTGTCTCTCGATCCTACCGAGAGACAAGATGGCGGCCGCTCCGGACTGTTTAGAATGTTGACAGACACCGGAGAGCCAATCAGCTTCGCTTCGCAAAGTTCCGTTACGCGTCAAGTACGCGAACCGGGGCGCTGCCCGGAGCGCGCTTACAGATATATATATATTTTTTGAATGTTAATTTCTCAAAATCCACTGGAGCACATATCTTGAGACCTAGCAAAGGCACATCGGGCTAACAGTCCCTACAATTTTGCCAAGTTTCGTGCACATCCATTCAGCCGTTCGGGCTAAAAGTGGGGCCAACCGCCCTATGGAAATTAACATGGGAAAAACGCGTTTTGGGACCCCCCTTTTTTCTCGGCCCCCCCTTGACGAACCCCCCCCCAAAATTTTCAGGGGCTGCTCAGAAACAAAATGTTCCATTTTCCTGAAAATTTCAGCCAATTCCGTCCACAAACGCCAAAGTTATTAGACATAGAATTTTCAAAAATCCCATAGAGAAAAAATCCTAACTATATATACCTACTGGCGACCGCCAGTAGGTAATATATATATATATATATATATATATATATATATATATATATATATATATATATATATATATATATATATATATATATATTCTGCTCCAACAGTTGTCCACCTTTAAGTAGCACAGTAGCACACGACCAGCAGCTTGGTTTATGTGTAGGTAGGGATGGGGATCTGCCTGTAGGAGCCACTCCGTAATGGATTTGCCTGACGCGTTTCGTAGCTCCATATGCTTCTCTTCAGAGGCTTTAACGGAAGCGGCATGTGCAACCGCTGACCCACTTCACCATTTTCCATATAACACACCCACCAATGGGAGGCTCAGATGAAACTGTGTATTATGGGAAGTGTAGTGCAGAGAGCACACAATCAAGTCCTGTATGTACCCTGCAAGTGGGCCCGTCCTCGATCCTGTATACGCCTGCTGTTTCACTTACGTGACCCCCAAGAATTACGGGGTGGTGCATACTCCGCGGCTGTACGGCCGCGTGTTATATTCTGCTCCAAATGTTGTCCCCAATGGGGGGGTAGAGTGGTGGTCCCCAGCAAACTTCTTCATCACTGTCCCTGGAATAGAGTCCTGGGACTCAGGTGAGATGGTGTCCCTGGGGGCAGATAAAATTCAGAGAGAGGGTTCCACACACCCACAAAATTAAGATATATATATATATATATATATTACCTACTGGCGGTCGCCAGTAGGTAGTTATAGTTAGGATTGTTTTCCATAGGGGAATCGCAACATTCTATTGGGAATAACTTTGGCGCCGGTTGAGGAATCTGCCTGAAATTTTCCTCAAATTTGCCTCGCGTCTCTCCGCTCTTTCCCTGAAAGTTTGGGGGGGATTCGTCAATCGGGGGCTGAGATAAAAGGGGGTCCCAAAACGTGTTTTCCCCATGTTAATTTCCATAGGGCGCTCAAACTCACTTTTAGCTCGTACGGCTGAATGGATTTTCACCAAACTTGGCAAAATTGTAGGGACTGGTAGCCCGATGTGCCTTTGCTATGTCTCAAGATATGTGCTCCAGAGGATTTTGAGTAATTTGGGTTTAAAAAAATATATATATCTATAGCGCACCGGGCGCGCTACGCGACTTGCGCACGGAAAGCTGATTGGCTCTCGGGTGTCTGTAAACATTCGAAACAGTCCGCAGCGGCCGCCATCTTGTGTCTCGGTAGGATCGAGACACAAGAGGTGGCAAAAAACAAAGGGGGAAATGACCAAAAGGGGGCAGGGTACACCCCCCCTGACCCCCGAGGTTTGATGTGGGGGCCATAAAAGGGTCCCGCGGGACAACGTTTTCTTTTTTTTTCGATTTTCGCGGGGGGAGCACCTGGTACGCACACCGGGGAGCGTACAGGGGAGCGTACCCTAAGGAAAAAAAATTGACAGAGATTCTTCAAAGATATAGGTTTATTTTTTATAAAGTAAAGGTAGTTCTAAAAGGAACTGTTTTTTTTCTTCTTTTTGTTGTTTTATATTTTTTTATGTTTTTTTGAACATTTTGTACTTTTTTTGGCTTTTCTGAACACTTTTATATTTTTTGTATTTTTTTATGGGGAGAAACAAAAAACAGGGAATTGTAAATGGCTCAACTGGAGCAAAAAAAAAATCAGGAAAAATTAGGGTTTTCTTGGACACTTACGGTTATCACCAGCAACCATGATAAGTTCGATACAATGCTCACCATAGCAAAGTGTCTTGTTACAATATTTGCTCACGATTTTGTAATCGGCAAACTTAGGTTGAATAGTAGCCAATGTGTCTCTTGCCCCCGGACCCGATGGAGTGGGTTGTTTTGATGTTGAGGGTCTAGACGTTGATGGGAGTAGCTTACTGCAGAGGTCCCTTAACTCTGCATTAGAATAATTGTTTGGATGCAAACGCATCATGTGGCGAATCATGGTATGATCATGAGTGATGTCACTGACCATGTCATGAGTGATGTAATATGTGACGTCATCAGCAGTGCATTGCACGCGCAAGTTATAGTGAGTCCAACTAACTATAACGTGGGAATTTCAATGGTTTTATGCGAGTAAAACTTCCAGCTAACTATAACTGGTGTGAAACCTATGGTTTTTTCAGTGAATTTAATAGGTTTTTAAATGCTAATTCCTAACTATAACTGGTGTGAAACCTATGGTTTTTTCAGTGAATATATATATATATATATAAAACCTACCGCTGGCAACAGCACATTACATGCTGACAGCGGACATCCAGTTTCTCTAAAGAAAAGTATCCCCTACGGGGAACTTTTGCGCCTTAAACGCAATTGCTCCCAAGACCAGGATTTCATGAAATGTGCTGGTGAGAGTATTGAGAGATTCAAATAGAGGGAATATGACAGTGCCCTTCTAACCAGGACTCTCAACAAAGTGTCTAAAATTCCATGTCATCAACTATTGACTAATGCCAGAGCTGTAGCAAGACAAAGCAAAGATGAAGGAAAGTTCCGTCTAATTACATCATTTTCCGAGGTTGTCAGTTTTTTAAAAAACATCCTTAAGAAGAACTGGCATGTTCTGAAAACTGATCCTATTATTGGACAAAGACATTCCCCCAGGCCCTCTAGTTACTTTTAAGAAGGCCAGATCCATTAAGGACCGATTGGTACATAGTCATCTTGACATCCCCAAAAAGAAAGATCACACCTTGAAAGACATGAGAGGATTCTTCCCGTGTGGGAAGTGCAAGGCTTGTGCATTTAGTAAGAGGGTGTTAGGCTATGAGGTGCCAGGATTCAAAGAGCGTAAGAAAATATCTAAATTCATCACCTGTCAAACATCATATGTTGTCTATTGCTTGATCTGTCCGTGCAATCTCAAATACATCGGGAGTACGGTGAACGGTGTCAAGCTAAGAATTTTGGAACATATGCGGGCCTTATCAAACAAGGATATGAAATCACCAGTAGCCAGGCATTATGCCATAAAACATAAAAGTGACAGGGATGCCTTGCAATACTTTGGCATTGATCATGTGCCTGACCACGAGAGAGGGGGTGACAGATTGACTAAACTCAGACGTCTGGAATCGAGATTTATAATTGATCTCCACACAAAGACTCCCAAAGGCCTTAACAGTGGGGAGGAGCTTGCTGTACAGTTGGGAAAATGAACCTTGCTTTTGTCTTCTTGACTATACTGTACAACATTAGTGCATCCCCTTCTAGCTGCTAATTTTTTCTATGACTAAGGGAAGAGCCGATAGATGGCTTAATTAGGAGGTACACCTGGCGGCCCATGTTGGAGCCGCCTATGCCGATCCACGGCAAGATTCATTGTTACACAGGTTGTGCAATAGTTAATCAAGTGTATAATCATGTTCATTTAATTACTGATTTAATGTGATTTATGGACTCGCAATGCATGTTAATTGAATACATATGCATCTTAAATTGTAAATACATTGTATCTTTGCACTCTGTAAGATGGCGTTCACCGATGCCTGATGGTGAGCAGTCCAACCTCTCTTTCCCTTATTCTTTTACGTGTTGGGTCCCTTTAAAATAAGCTTCCGTGTTTCACTGCTGTGAACACATTGAGAAAGGGGTTTCCCGAAACGCGTCTGTGTGAAGCGTTAATTGTAAAATAAATCAAATCTTGTGATAAAACCACCCCGTGAGTGCCGCTTACTTCCTTCCTGGCTGGGAAGGGGGGGGCTTTGGAGCAACAATATATATATATATATATATATACCAAAGATCCCTTCCGTTCTCTCCAAAGGAAAAAATACACAGGTACAAACTCCTCTTCTGTTGCTGTGCCAAGTTTATTCCAACTCACTTCATGTCATGACGTGTTTCGGTCACCTCATGTGACCGTGATCACATAACGAAACACCCTCAGATTAACTGTTTAAATCACCCAGAATGTGTCACATGACACTTACTTCAATAGACATGATAAAAAAACTATGTTGAGATGATAAATGCATTCACAGTTGTTAAAATGATTTTTTGGTAACAACCTTGTTCCATGATTGTGTACAATATGTTATTATAATGTATAAATTACATTGCATTTGGAGAGTCCGATACATCACATATATTACTGCATAATGTGTATTGTAATGCTTACTCAATACTATGAAATTAATATTGACCAGACTATAATTATTATATACCAAAAATCTAAAATAATTGTCCATCATAAAGTGCTGTTGGTCCTAAAAAGTCTGATATCAGTGCTATGTGCTTGAAAGTGCTCATGCATATACCTCCAAATACATATATGTAAGTGTTGTCCTCCTTTAATACATTAGATTGATTATTCCGGTCAGCGTTTGGAACTTGGTGCATAAATATTAAGCCATATTATTTGTCATTCATGATAATATAGCTTCCCGCTTAGTTAGATATAGCAGTGACATTTGACTACATGATACGACCCAGGTCTCGACAACTAGTTATGAATGCTTACCCAGTAAGCATTGTTATGTGTTGTTTAAAATTTCTGAACCTATTACATATATATACATACATACATACATACATATATATTCCTAAATAAATATTTATACATATAAATACATTCGTAAATACATAGAAAAATGGTGTGCAAAATACCAGTGATACAAAACTCCTTTTATATGTACCTCAAATGTTGGTATACTACAGAAAGTTATGTAGGTCCTCATTATTGTTGAGACCCAGTGGTGTTGCACTGTCTAACTCAACAATCATGTGTGATTCCAATTGGCGGAGCATTCTTTCTCTGTTGCCTCCTCGCCTAAGTGTTGGTATGGCATCAATCACAAAATATTTGAGACATTCCAAGTCATTGTGATGTTCAGACTTGAAATGTCTTGCCACTTGGTATGTGGCATATGAGTTTACTATTGCTCAAAGGTGTTGGAGAATTCTAACATGCACCTGCAAATTAGTGCTCCCCACATAGCGAAAGCCACAGGTGCACTCCAGAACGTAAACTACAAATTCAGTCCTACAGTTGTAATTACCTTTAATTGTCACCAAGGTAGGTTTAAATGGTGTAGAGAAGTGTGTTGTGTTGATGCCGAATTTACAAGCCCTTCATGATAAACATTTAACCCCTTCCACGTGGGGCTAATTCCCCCGCAGTGCGGGGGGCGGGGGCTGCACGTGGCACAGCGCCGCGTTGCCCGTGACATGTCCAGCTCGTCATGCTGCAGAGTGGAGCTGTGCTCATGACGAGCTGGGCTCCGACCACTCCCCTTGATCGCCTGCAAAGGCGGGGAATTAGCCGCACGTGGGCGGGCCGCTGTAGTTTTGACAAGCTGAGCTTGTCATGAGCACAGCTCCACTGTGCCTCATGACGAGCTGAGCTCGTCATAAGCATAGAAGGGGTTAAAAAACAACTTTCTTGGGTTTTAGCCATGTTGTTGGTTGGCTGGGCAATCGACCAATTGTTGTTATTTGTTGCCCTCAGTTGTCTTTCTTGTCGATTGTATGTAGTTATAAGTCTGACTGTAGTGTCATCTGTCTCAATAGGTGGTTTGGGTATCTAATTGTTGTCACTTCTATTTTTTTTTTGTACTAGGAGGGTCTCTCTAGGTTTTTCATTAGCTTTGTTCAGTGCTAGTCTTAATATTTTATCATTATAGCCTGAAGTAAGAATCTTTCCCTAGCTTCCTTTTGACATTTTTTAAGATCTGCACTGGTACTGCAGATACGTTGAAGTCTAAGGAATTCACCATAAGTGATGCTATTTATGAGATGTTTTGGATGAAAACTCCTAGCATGCAGCATGGAGTTGCCGGCTGTATGTTTTCGATGCAGGGCAGTCTCTAGTTTCTTATTGGAGACATATACTTTAACATCCAGGAATTCTATAGACTGGTCACCTACATGTGATGTGATATTTAAGTTCACGTTGTTCTTATTAATCTCATTGATGAAATTTAGTGCACTTTATGTGCTGCCTTTCCATATAATGAACACATCGTCTATAAATCTCAGCCAATAAATAACATGTGCATTATAGAGCTCACAGTGGATTTTTCTCAGAACCTGTTCCTTCCTCCAGCCCACATGTAAACATGCCTAGCTGGGGGAGAAACAGGTTCCCATCGGTACCCCCTCTTCTGTCTGAAAATCTCTTTGCCAAAAAGAAAGAAGTTATTATGTAGACACCACTTAATAAGATCTAAGAGCATGGATTTATGGCTGTAGATGTTAATTGGTCTTGTACTTAAAAAATGCTTCACAGCTGTCAACCCCACATGGTTGTGTATAACAATGTTATGTCTAGTGTTGTAAAAAATAAACTTTCTGTCCATTCAACTTGTCTGATTTTGGTCAAAATGTTTCCAGTACCCTTGATCAATGAGGCTAGTCCTTGGACATGTTGCTGGAGAAGTAATCAATTTTCACAAAAGCCATTATTGGCAGAGATAATTGGTCTGCCCGGGGTAGGTGTTTTTTCCTTGTGGATCTTTGGTATGAAATAGATGATGCGTAGGACAGGGAATTATTTGTACATGAAAATATATTTATCATTCAAGATTAACCATTGTCTCTTCCACTATAAAAGTTCTTTCTTTAAACCATCTTTGGCTTTGTTAAATTCCTTCATGCTGGATCTTTCATGGCATTCCTTGTCATCAAGTTGGCGATATGCCTCCTGGAGATACTGTTGCTTGGGCCAAAGCACTATATTTCCCCCTTTGTCCGATTTGCTAATTACAATTTCATTATTGTTTTTCAACTATTTCATCAGGTTTGCATATTGTAATGCCTGGTATTTTATCTTTCATGTTTGGTGCCTTGTCTTATGATATAACTTTTTGAGATCCTCAGTCACACTTTCGTGGAAAAAATCAATAGCATCTTTAGGCATCATTGGCATAAACATAGATTTTGGTATGAATGGACTGTTACCGGCTACTGTTTGTATATGCCTATTTTATGTAGGTTCATCAAAGGGTATTTATGATTTAATTCGTGCTGTTGGTCCTGGTTATCCTCACTGGTTAATTCTTGTAATGTCAAGACAGTAGTTACATCAGATACTTGTATATTATCAAAGGCCTCAATGGTAATGTGCATTTCCTTATTTCTTTGGCTAACACCTTCTTTGATGGTAAAGTATTTTTTCAGTTTTAATTTCTTAATAAATGTGAAAATGTCCACTCTAATGTGCCCATTATTGAAATTACTTTCAGGGCAGAACGAAAGTCCCAAGGATAGTAGTTGTATTTCCGCTTTACTAAGTATAGTTTCTGACAGGTTGACTATTGTGTGGTCATCTTCGTTTTGTTTTTTTCACCATTGTGGTTTTTTGGTTTTTGAGTTTCCGGCTTTTTCTCCAAGGTCTTCTCCTTTAGTTCCTCCTATTTATTTTTATCTTTTTTATCGTTTTTTTACTCCGCGGCCTCAGTGTTTGCCTTCGGTCCAAGTTTAAAAAATCAAGTCCCCTGCTAGGGTCAGTTTGCCAGTTTCTCTAATCATACTCATCATACTTGGTCTGCCATCCTCTGACTCAGTTTCACTATAAAACGGAACGCAAATCTGAGGCGGATGTCATGATGTTTTGCAACTCTCAATGGGTCAGCACTTGTTTGTGGTGTTACTTTAGGCATGGTATTTGATCTTAATCGTTTGACATTATCATGCTTCCTTGAAAATTTGAAAATCTGACCCATTTCATAGGCCACCTTATCTCTGGTGAATGTATGCGCCTTCCTGATCTTGATCTTATACTCCTCTGATTTTGATTTATCCAGTTCATCATTGATTTTTTCTTTCTCTCTGAGCAGTGTCTCATGATCGATCTGTCCGATATGTGGCAATTTCTTTGCTAAATTGTGAATATAATACTTCTTTATATCGCACCCAGTCCACATTTGCGGTATGATGCGTAATGACACACACAACAATATTCAATTTCTTGTTATTATTAATTGTTTTTAATAAGAAGAACTTTTTCAAAATTGAATATTGTTGTGTGTGTCCTTACGCATCATAACGCAAATGCGGACTGGGTGAGACATAAAGAAGTATTATATTCACAATTTAGCAAAGAAATTGCCACATATCCGACAGAACCAGTTGTTCTTCTTTAACTTTGATACCCAGGTTCTGAGGGTCACTGGGATACCCCATTATCTCTAATGGTCATGATCTATCTGGGCATACTTGATTAGTATTTTAACCAGGTTCATAGATGCATCTAAATTGTTTTCAGCCCATTCGTTTAACATCATTGGGTTGGGATTCTCTAAACTCGGAGCTAGCATGATCCGTAAACCCTGTGGGACCCTTCCTGCTTCTTCATATCTTTGAAGTGCTTTCTTTTCCCACCATTTAGTCATTTCACTGCACATACATTTTTCTAATGATTTCAATTTTGTTTTCACATCGGTATCTTTCTTAGCTGAGCTACCATGAATTGTTGCATGGTGTCAGTTATGGTAGGCAAATTGTGAAAAAGTTACCCAGCCAAAGCCTCCCTCTCTCGCAGTGCGTTCTCCGACATGTTTGGTTCTATTGTGAGCCCTTTGGTAATCACTGGTCGAGAGCCGCTGGTATGCTGTTATTGCCTTATTCCTCCCCACTTGCATTAATGCGCAATCACTCACGGCCGGTCCGCTGTGTATGGCGAGTCCTCCTAACAAAATGGCTGACACTGTTGCATGGTGTTTGGAGCGCAGAGCCTTGATGGGAGTTGGCTTCAAGTTCAACATCATGTAGAAGTGACAGTCATCTTGCAAGTACATTTCCCCACACTGTCAGGTAACCAAAGGCCCCAATGAGGTTTTTGGGATGGGTGTGAGGAAGAGAGTTTGCTGTCACTACAACTCCCATCAGGCATGGGCCCACACCTTTCCACACAGCTCAAACAGCACACCAGAAAGAGTGGTATTCAGTCAATGAGGGGTAGTGTACCATCAAGATGTCTGAAACTGGTGCCTGGTGTCAGAGTTGATCACAAATTCCATCATGGCCTTGTGTTACAAACACCAGTCCCCAGGGTCAGCCATTTGTTCAGTACATTTCCACTCACTGTCAGGTAAGCATGGTTCCTGGTGGGCTGTTTGGACTAGGTGGGAGGAGGAATGCTATCCCAGACTACAATTCCCATCAGACCCTGTTCTACGCACACTTTTACCACCCAGCCCAAACAGCCTACCTGTTACTCTGCTTTCCTGACAGTGAGTGGAAAAGTGCTGGCCTTGTCCTTTGAATACCAGTCCCCAGTGTCAGCGACCTTGCCAGCACATTTCCCCTCAATGTCTGTAAAGCAGAGTCCCAGACAGTCTGTTTGTGCTTGGTGGGAACGTGTATTTAGGACAGGACCTGAGGGGAGATCGAGTCAGTGCAAACACTCCTCCTCCCACCCAGCACAACCACTTCATCTGGGACTTTGTCTACCTGACACTGGGGACTGGTTTGTGGAGCACAGGACCTTGAAGGGAGTTGGCTTCAAGCAACACCCCATGCGAGCAGTGTCAACCATCTTGCTAGTCCACTTCCCTTCACTGTCAGGTAGGAGTAGGCCCAGAGGAGTTACCAGGGCTGGATGGGAGGAGGAGTATTTGCAATGGCTACAACTCCCATCAGGCCCTGTCCTATGTACACCTTCCCACCCAGCTCAAACAACCCCTCATAAACTATGCTTACCTCGCAGTGGTACAAAAATGTACTAGCAGGATGTCTGAAACTGGTGCCTGTTGTTTGACTTGACTACAACTCCCATCAAGGCCTTCTGCTCCAGACACCATGCAGCAGTGCCAGCCATCTTGCTAGTACATTTCCACTCACTGTCAGGTAAGCATGGTTCCTGGTGCGCTGTTTGTGCAGGTTGGGACAAGGAATGTTTACCCTGAGTACATCTACTATCAGGCCCTGTCCTACACACACTCTTCCCACCCAGCCCAAACAGCCTACCAGAAACTCTGCTTACCTGACATTAAGTGGTAATGTACTGACAAGATGTTTCACACTCAGGACTGGTGTTTGGACCTCAAGGCCCCAGTCTCAGACATCTTGGCAGTACATTGACACTCACTGTCAGGAAAGCAGGGTCCCAGAAAGGTTAGTTGGGATGAGTGTGAAGGTGTGTGGAGGACAGAGCCTGATGGGAGATGTAGTCGGGGCAAACACTCCCCCTCCCATACAGCACAAACAGCACCCACAGAACTCTGCTTACCTGACAGTGAGTGGATATGTACTGGCAAGATAGATGGCACTGGGGACTGGTGTGTGGAGCACAAGGCCCTGTTGGGAGGTATGGCCAACTCAGACACCAAGCACAGGTATCACACACATCGATAATCCATTTCCAATCCCTGTCAGGAAACCATTTTGCCATGTGGTCAGTTTTCTCTGGGTGGGAAGAGTGTGTGTAGGACAGAGCCTGATGGGAGTTGCAGTAAAGACAACCACTCCTCCTCCACTCCGGTTCTGTCCAACATGCACCTTCCCACCAAGCACAAACAGCCGAACAGAAACTTATCTTACCCACAGTGTATCAAAATGTATTAGCAGGATGCATGACACTGGGAACTGGTGTCTGACTTTTTCACCAGTATCAACAGGGCCTTGTGCTACAAACACCAGGCACCAGTGTCAGACATCTTTGTCCGTACATACCCACTCACTCTCAGGAAAGCACAAGACTGACACAAGACTGTGGGCCATGTGCCTCTCAACCTAGCGATGCCTACTACCTTCGGGTCTTCAAAATAAGAGTCAGATGTGTGACCTGACAATGAAGGACCAAAGTTACAGGACAAATAAGTACAATCATTGTAATCTGTGAGATATGACTAATACAATGACTATGCCAGCTTCATGTATGACAAGAAAATCATATGACCTGTAACATCAGAGCCAATGCTTTCAGTCAGCCAGTCAAATCTTTATTCGATTTTCATTATTCGAGGAAAACCATAAAAGTACAAACTTAACATTTTTACAATACAAAACTCTTTTTAAAAAAAAAGAAGATACATGATTTGACTAAAAAATAAAACAGTATTTAATTAATTAAGATTTGGACCGTGGTTTACACAAAATTTTAAAAAACAGACAATGAATTTAGCGTATAGTTCATTTTCTAACATCTGTAGTGCTAAGAAAGCTGGGCGGCAAGTTCGGAGACCCATTTGCCTCAGTATCGGGACGATCCATCGTCTGCGTGGAGCCTCATAGAACTTGCAGAACAGGGAGACATGGATTGAGGATTGCGAGGAATTACAGTCGCATGGACATGGTGGGAAGTTCTTAGTCTAGTCATTCTGCTTTGGAAACGAGATCAGCCTATGAAAAGTATTTAGTCTAAATCGAATAAGCAGAAATTTTTCAAATTTACTTAAGCTATACTTTAGATATGGCTGGATCGAAAAGGTGGTTTGAATAGTCAGCAGATGTTGCACTGAACTTTTTCCTATTTCTTGAATTAGTCGAAGGTTGCCCAGATGAAGGAGAGAGATCCTTTTTAGCTCTTTTCTGGGTATTTCAGAGATGGTATATGGGTGTGTAAAATATCTCTGAAGGCCTAAATCATTAAAAAAGGACTTTACATAAGCTAACCATCTGATCTTTTGCGTGTTATCGAGTAGCATGCATTCCTCTATAAGGGAACGGGTTAACTCACACTGTTCAGTGGTCCAGATGCGCTGCCACAGCATTATTGGCTGGATCTTTAGAATATCTGATATGTGATCCAGTCCTAATTCTAAGTGGCAGCCGTATGTCGTTGTACTTTGGGGGACTGACATAAGATTTCGGAGGAAGGAGTTCTCTACTCTCTGTAAAACTTCAGTTTTTAGGTACCCCCATAGACCTGAACCATAGGTGGCAACACTGGTGCATTTGGAGTAATAGATCTTTAGCATTTCTTCAGGCGATCTCTTGCCTAACTTTTGAGCACATGCCACCAGTGCTTTCGTAGTCCTTAAAAAGGCTAGCTTCCTAGCTTGGATAGCCTTTACCCAATTTAGCTTGTTGTCTATTAAAATCCCTAAATAGAGGGAAGATGTTGTAGATTCTAAGCTAGAATTGTTGACAAATATGTCTTTAGTTTTTGTTTTTTTTATTCTCAAGCCGATAGGCATGGTGAATGTCTTTTTTATATTAATTTTAAGATTCAAGGAGCTCATAAAGTTGCAATAGCTGGTTAGTCAGCGTTGGAGCTGTACCGGGGTTCTTGCCAAGATAACGGCGTCGTCGTCATATAGGAGTACCGGTATAGGTCAACGCCATATTGCTGGTAGGTCTTGGCTCACTTTTATCAACTCAGACTCCAGCCCATTTGTATACAGTGTGAATAGGAAGGGGGCCAGAACACACCCCTGTCTGACCCCCCTCCCTATCCAAAATGGCTCGGTCAGCTCTCCCTCTACCCCATATCTTACCCTAGCAGATGCATCTGAGTGGAGCTCTCTTAAGAAGTTTACCAGCGGGGGATCTACCCCCATATCTAAAATTATCGCCCACATTTTTGAATGACTGACACAGTCGAAGGCGGCTGTCAGGTCTACATAGACCATGTGCAGGGCTCCTCCCTTCGCTGAGACGTACTTCCCTATTAAAAGGGCAGGATTCAAAGCTTGATCGACCATGCCCAGGCCTTCTCGAAAGCCATATTGTAAATCTGATAGTATGCTATTATCAGGGGCCCAGACCTTTTAGACGGTCTAACAGAATTCGTCCAGCGGTTTTACCAAGGGAATCCAAAAGCGAAATGGGCCGATAACAGGCCGGGCTATGACGATCGCCTTTTTTAAAAATTGGTACCAGAATTGACATGGACCATGACTCGACTAAACCTACACTATTAGTTGCTTCCAACACTCTCGTTAAAATCGGGGACCACAAGTCTAAATTATATTTGAAAAGGTCCACTGGGACCCCGTCGGGGCCTGGTGCTTTACCAGATTTCTACGTTTTAAGGGCAGTAATGACTTCTTGATGTGCACATTTTAACTTTAAAGGGTAGTTAATTTGCTTCAAATACTCCGGTGGACCTAATAGACTGTATAGACTATCATCTTCTTTTCTGAAGATGTTTGAAGAATGTTCAACCCAGGCGGCGGCGTCTACTGCCACCTCCAACATCGGGTGGTCATTACCATCACAGAGAAAAGGAGATTTAACTATCCTCCAGAAGGTAGTATTATCTTTTATGGTGCAGCTCTCGTGCAGCTGCTTCCATAAGGTATCCTTAATCTGGGTTTTACAGTTTTTTTGCGCTAGTTTATAAGTTTTCCTTAGTTCAGCTATTTCAACTCTATCCCCATTTTCCTTAGTTAAGGCTACCTTTAATTTTGTGTAGGCTTTTGTGCACGCTGTGTTAAACCAGCCCCTCCTAGAGGATCCTTTTGATTTCTTCTTACACAGTAATTCATCTCTTATTGTTTCAGTCAGCCAGTCAAAAAACTTTATTTCGGCTATACAGCCATAAAAGCACATAATTATAACAATACATAAGTTACAAATTTTATATGCAAAAAACTATGCGCAAACAACGGGTCAAGGATAATTGAAGCTATCTAAAAACCGTACCATTATCGGGATACAATCTAGAAATCCAAGGTGTTCATGGTGAAAAATTGTGTTCCCATCAGATACCCATCCTGTTCCGCCCTACATCATTTGGGATCCTTCACCTGAAGGAAGTGGAAAACATGTCCACTTTGGATTAGGTAGATTATTGCCTAATCTTCTCCGAGGATACTGAGATGTGATGACGGGAAAGTGGTATCAGGGGGTAAGTGACTAGCAGTGCAAAGGAAAAAATGTGCCAAGTTTAAAGAAACTACGTGAGTGGTTTAATATTGGGTTGCAGGAATGGAAAACGACTTTTAATGGGATCCTACCCACACCCAAAGGGATAAAAACAGTGCAAAGTAGTATAACAAATGACTACTGAGATGTTACGAGGTCGACATGTTTCTGCAGTGTGATAGGGTCGTGTGATCCCTGTCTGCTTCTTCAGGACCTTTACAATAAATGCTACTGCTGGTGTGCTAAACAAAATTAATTGTTGAATAAAAATTCATATCACCTGAGATCGCCCATGGAGAGGATCCAGACAGTCATGTGATCATATGGAACAAAAGCACACAAATAAATATATACAGTTAGTGACGATAGCTTCAAAATGAAACACAAGTGTCATTATATAAATATGTCAAATAGTATTGATCAACAGTTGCTTAATGGTCAACTAAGTTGCTCCAGGGCAATATGACTCTATGGCCAGGATAACATTGTACCCACTCACCCACTGTTTGGGGAATGAACTCTCCACCTCACCCGGCTTCAGCTCAGGTAGAAATGGAGCACCGCTCTATTGAGAAAAACAGAAGAAATACTATAGAAAGAGGAAGAACCGAAGAGCTAATAACTAGACAAGATAAACTGTGATCTTTTCAGCCATCGTTTGCGCTTGATCAGCGCTGTTTACGAAATGTAAGAGAAGTTGTTACATACGTCTCTCTCTAAGACTCATTGTCATGCATATACTCGTGGTACGTTGTTTTTGATATTTAAGAAACACTCGCGCTAAGCTAGCTGGCCAAGCAGGAGGATTCACCCCACAATAAATGTCACCATGGTTAACGACTTAATACGGAAAATCACTAGTTTCCGGGCAAAAATAAGGTGCCTCTGTGTTAAGTGCTCCTGCTCTATGCATACCTAGCATGGCGGAGATCAAGAAACCCCCGGCTTTCTGAGCGCTGCTTACGCATTAAACAAACTACAAACAGAAAAACGAAGAGCAGAAGTGACGAACATGGTCTCCCTCTCATTAGCTTACCTGTCCGTCGGTACTCCTGACATCCGTCTAGGCTGTCAAGTGGGAGGTGCCCGACCGGACAGGAAGCAGGGTTTTTAACTGTGTTCGCGCGCTGTAGTGTAGGTCAGGTGACCACTGGTAGCGATAGATATTCTGGGAAAAGGAGTCTATCGTCAAAAAACACTGAAAAAGGAATAGGCGAGTATTTTACCCGTTTGACTAGTATGCAACACTGAAAAAGGACTAGGTGAGTATATTACCCGTTTGACTAGTATGCATCCAATCCAGTAGATTACAAATCGAGAAACGAATAGATGTAATAGAATGTAGTGTAAATAACACTAAGTTCTAGTTAAAAAATACCTGAGTCCTGTGGTTTAGGCGTGAACCACAGGACTCAGGTATTTTTTAACTAGAACTTAGTGTTATTTACACTACATTCTATTACATCTATTCGTTTCTCGATTTGTAATCTACTGGATTGGATGCATACTAGTCAAACGGGTAATATACTCGCCTAGTCCTTTTTCAGTGTTGCATACTAGTCAAACGGGTAAAATACTCGCCTAGTCCTTTTTCAGTGTTTTTTGACGATAGACTCCTTTTCCCAGAATATCTATCGCTACCAGTGGTCACCTGACCTACACTACAGCGCGCGAACACAGTTTAAAACCCTGCTTCCTGTCCGGTCGGGCACCTCCCACTTGACAGCCTAGACGGATGTCAGGAGTACCGACGGACAGGTAAGCTAATGAGAGGGAGACCGTGTTCGTCACTTCTGCTCTTCGTTTTTCTGTTTGTCGTTTGTTTAATGCGTAAGCAGCGCTCAGAAAGCCGGGGGTTTCTTGATCTCCGCCATGTTAGGTATGCATAGAGCAGGAGCACTTAACACAGAGGCACCTTATTTTTGCCCGGAAACTAGCGATTTTCCGTATTAAGTCGTTAACCATGGTGACATTTATTGTGGGGTGAATCCTCCTGCTTGGCCAGCTAGCTTAGCGCGAGTGTTTCTTAAATATCAAAAACAACGTACCACGAGTATATGCATGACAATGAGTCTTAGAGAGAGACGTATGTAACAACTTCTCTTACATTTCGTAAACAGCGCTGATCAAGCGCAAACGATGGCTGAAAAGATCACAGTTTATCTTGTCTAGTTATTAGCTCTTCGGTTCTTCCTCTTTCTATAGTATTTCTTCTGTTTTTCTCAATAGAGCGGTGCTCCATTTCTACCTGAGCTGAAGCCGGGTGAGGTGGAGAGTTCATTCCCCAAACAGTGGGTGAGTGGGTACAATGTTATCCTGGCCATAGAGTCATATTGCCCTGGAGCAACTTAGTTGACCATTAAGCAACTGTTGATCAATACTATTTGACATATTTATATAATGACACTTGTGTTTCATTTTGAAGCTATCGTCACTAACTGTATATATTTATTTGTGTGCTTTTGTTCCATATGATCACATGACTGTCTGGATCCTCTCCATGGGCGATCTCAGGTGATATGAATTTTTATTCAACAATTAATTTTGTTTAGCACACCAGCAGTAGCATTTATTGTAAAGGTCCTGAAGAAGCAGACAGGGATCACACGACCCTATCACACTGCAGAAACATGTCGACCTCGTAACATCTCAGTAGTCATTTGTTATACTACTTTGCACTGTTTTTATCCCTTTGGGTGTGGGTAGGATCCCATTAAAAGTCGTTTTCCATTCCTGCAACCCAATATTAAACCACTCACGTAGTTTCTTTAAACTTGGCACATTTTTTCCTTTGCACTGCTAGTCACTTACCCCCTGATACCACTTTCCCGTCATCACATCTCAGTATCCTCGGAGAAGATTAGGCAATAATCTACCTAATCCAAAGTGGACATGTTTTCCACTTCCTTCAGGTGAAGGATCCCAAATGATGTAGGGCGGAACAGGATGGGTATCTGATGGGAACACAATTTTTCACCATGAACACCTTGGATTTCTAGATTGTATCCCGATAATGGTACGGTTTTTAGATAGCTTCAATTATCCTTGACCCGTTGTTTGCACATTGTTTTTTGCATTACATGTAGAGATCGCAACAATGCTAGGTCAATAAATATTTTCCCTCCCATTACCCTCTTTTGTGTTTTACAAATTTTATATGACCAACAATTGGGTATTAAAATGATAGTGCGAAAACCACTAAAGCCTTAAGCAATGTGCTACAGTTTTATAACATATTTTCTCTCCCCACTACTACCCCATACCTTGATTAACCATCCTATGCATCAGCTGTTGCTAGATTATCCTATAAGCAGTGGTATAAGGAGCATCTAAAACAATTAGAATATAGATAAAACATTATTAAAAAAAATAATTTTATAGGAAGACATTAAAATTGAATAACAGAAAAGACAACGATATCAAGACAATTTCCCTGGTTAGAGATATCTGCAGATAGAAATCACTGGTAGTTAATGAGAGGACACTATTAAATGTTACCCCGCTCTTTACCCTTTATAATGCCTCTGTGTATGCACCACATTGCAAATAAGAATTTCGAGATTGTGACTATGAATAACGGGTGTGTCGCGTATTTCAGTAGCCTAAAAACCTCAATGTAGTTTCTAAGTCCCAAGTGTCTACAAAGTTGAATGACCCACTTAGACCTAGACCTTTTATAAGCAGGACAGAAGAGTATGACATGGAGTTCTGTTTCTTCTGTCTGAGTGCACCTAGGACAATCTAGTTTGAAGGCTCCTTTCCATTTATTTATGAATGCATGAAGTGGGAGCGTCCTGTGTCTAAATTGTAAATACAATTTCTTTGCCATGAAGGGTTGGATACTGTCAAGGGCATCTCCAATTTGTAATACTGTTTGGCATCCAGGAACCTGGAGGTCAGACAGCAAAAATTCATACTCTGGGACACGTGGGCACATTTGTATTCTTTAAAGGCAAGGGATAGGTATTTTTTAGAGACAGATGGGCAGGTCTCTTCTGGTTTTAGTCACACATTTGCCCTCCCCATCGCATAACATGTACTCCTAATATAGGACAACCAAGGTAAATTCCCAGCTCCCAGTATGGACATAACATCCTTCAATTCCTCTCTATATGTTTCTAACTCGGGCGTGCTCCATAGGCGACGCCAGAATAGAAGTGGGCGAGAGGCAGTTAAGTTGATAATGGGGCCAATGCCCAGATCCATCCTTAATGGGGATAAAGGAGTGCTTTTGAGAAGACCCATGAGCTTCCTAATGAAGGTGTTCTCTGGTACAGATAAAATATTAGATGAACAATGTCCCCAAAGTTCAGCTCCATAGGTTGAACCTCCCCTTGCTTAGGTCTTATAAATTTCAGCTGGAGGGCCCATCACCTTTTGGGTGCAATTTTTATGTACTTTTAAAATGAACCCTATAAACTGAGTTAATTTATTCCATGTCTCAAAATACAATCTCCCAAGGACATCATGCTTCTGAACACCACGATCAGAAACACCCAATCCTGGCTTGCCGAGAATCACCTCAAACTCAATGCGCTGAAGACTGAATTCCTCCTGATCTCACCTCCCGCAAAAATCTCTACCGCTCAAACATGGCTTAAGCACCTAACGGCTCTAAATGTACAACCTACCATCGTAGACTCAGCAAAATCTTTAGGCATAACACTTGACGCCAATCTCAACATGCAGCAACACATCAGCAAGGCAACGAAAGGAGCGAACTTCCAAATCAATACCTTGAGAAAACTTAAACCCTTCCTTCCAGCCAAAGACTTCCATACTGCAGTACAATCTATAGTCATCCCGCACATAGAATACGGTAGCACCGCCCTCTGCGGGCTCCCCCTAACTACAACGGCACCCCTAAGAGCGTCCCTGAACGCGGCAGCGAGACTCATCACTGGCTCAAAAAAACACTCGCATATTTCCCCTGACTTTAAATCCCTGAACTGGCTACCTTTTGAAGCCAGAATACATCTGACAATCGCCTGCATGACACACAAGGCTGTACACATGAACTCACCCGCCTACCTCACTCAAAAGCTGACAATTTCTGGTGGCTCTAGAACTACTAGAAGCACAAACAATCTTCTGCTGAAGCCTCGAAGATTTTGGAAGGAAAAAACCTATAAACGCTCCTTCTCAGGAATGGCGCCCAGGATCTGGAACTCACTCCCTCCTGAAACCAGGCTCATCTCCTCCAACAAACTTTTTAAGAAAGAAGTAAAAGCGATCCTCATGGCTAAATACACATGATCTATTATTCTGTATTTCTCAAGAATCCGCTCTGTACTACCTGATTGACCCCATGGGCTATTTGTTTTACTTGTATTTTCGACTTATCTGATTGTATACGTTCCCTCTTTGGATATTTCTACATTGTTGACGCACCTGTTTGACTTTGCATACTGTACCTACTCCACCTCAACTATTCCTACTCGTGTACTACTGATGCACCTGTGTGACTATGCACCCTGTACTCACCTACCTCAACTTTGCCTACCTTTATGCTATCTCCCAAAAAAATTTAAGCACGCTTAAACAAGTATATGCTCCTTCTTTTTGTACCTTTATACTATTGGTGCATCTGTTTGACTATGCACCTTGTACCTACACTACTTCAACTTTGACCTACCTCTTGTATTTTGACCTACCTATGTAACTATGCACGCATCTGTTTGACTATGCACCTTGTACCTACACTACCTCAACGTTGACCTACCTCTTGTATTTTGACCTACCTATGTAACTATGCACCTTGTACCTAACTACCTCAACTATTACATACTATTATTCTATCACCCCCTTGTCCTTGTAAAGCGCTCTGATATCTGCAAAGATCTTGTTCGCGCTATATAAAACTTCAAAAATAAAATAAAATTTAAGGTTGCCTTTCTTTAGTTGGGTCCCCCAATCCATCTTGTCATTCAGTGTGAGGCCCAGATAATCAAAAATGGAAACCCTCTCTAAAGGCCTACCTTCCATTTGGGGGTGAGGGCAATTTCTAGTGTTGGCATGGAAGACCATATATTTTGTTTTCTGGAGATTTATCTCCAAATCCCTCTTCCTACAAAATTGGGTGAACTCTTCCAATACCCGCTGCATACCCACAGGTGATTTAGACAGGAGAAGCCTATCGTCCGCAACCATTAGAGCAGGTATTTTGAGGTTGGCTAACCTTGGTGAATCTATGTCCTTCGCTGCCAGGATATTTTCAATTAGACCATTTAGAAAGAAGGAGAACAGAGTCGGCGCTAAAACGCATCCCTGTCTCACCCCTTCCTCTACGGGGAAGGGAGCTGTCAATTCCCCTTTTTTACCATGTCTTCTCCTCGAATAAGTACCATTGTGTAGGTGCTTCAGCTGTTGGCAAAGGTATACAGGTACTCCCATATCAAGGAGTAAACCCCATAGCTTATCGCGATTCACCATATCAAATGCGGATTTGTGATCCACGAAGGTTAGGTAAAGACTACCACCCTCTAAAATTACAGATTTCCAGTCTATCAATTGCAATCTGAAAATCTGGTCAATGGTAGAAGTTTTTGACCTAAAACCAGCTTGTAAAGGAGTTAGGATGCTCAGCTCACTCATCCATGATTGCAATCGGCCTAGAAGAACCCGGGCAAATACCTTGTGAGCGACATCAATGAAGCTTATTGGCCGATAATTTGCCGGGTTGAGAGGGGAGCCTTTTTTATAAATAGGAATGATTTCTGCGCCAGCCCAAGTTGGTGGGGGTGCCATACATTGGAGGATGGCATTAAATAAGAACCGTAGATAGGGTGCCCATACTGTTTGTTCGTTCCTAAAGAGATCACCAGGGATTCTGTCCAACCCTGTTGCCTTATTTGGTAACAATTGTGCCAGTGCCAAAAAAACCTCTGCCAATGTGGAGAGAGGTGGAGAAATGTTTGGGGGAAATTGCTCAAAAACAGATACAACTACATCTCCATCTAAAGGCCTTGAATATAAAAGTTTAAAAATGGGATCTCCAAGCTTCTTTCCCCCAGATTTGGTTCGATTGCTGAGTTGCCTTCGGATTTACCAGTTTTTACTAGGTTCCAAAAGCCTCTCATATCTCTATTGTCTAAAGCTTTCTTAATAGCTTCCAATTTCTCCATCTCCCACTCCACTTTGGCTTCAGCTAAGGTTTTTTTATAGTGTGCCCTAGTTTCTTTGATGCATAGGTTGTCCTTATCCTTACTCCCTTATAGCAAAGCACATTCTGCTTCCTTACATGCTTTGTTGTACCAGGTATGTTTCGGTTTTTAGTCAGACGTATTATTATTTTTCCCATTGTAGAAAAACTCCATTAAATTTACAAACAAATCCTGGTGATTCATAGCCTCGGCTATTTTCTGAGACATCAAATGCTTTTTCTAGAAACTGTATAATTTGTTGGGGGAGAGAGGACTTTTTTTCTAGTGATTGTGCAAATGTTCGCCATTGTACTCTCCTGCCTCCTTCAGTTGCAATTACATTTGGAACAGAATGTGATATCATACCCTGGTCAACCTTGGGCCGAGAGCAAGCTAAATGTAGCACCAATGGGTTGTGGTCACTTTCACATCGAGGCTGGACCGAGAAGTCCAGAATTCTATGCCATAACTCAACCTCTACCAGGATATAATAAATTATGGATGCCTGTCCCAATTTATTTAAAGTAGGATTACCCAGACTGTCAGAGGGGAAGCGGTCATTACACGCCCTAAGCAGATGACTAAATGTAAAAGAATTCATTTGAAGGACAAGGGTTGACCACCCCCTTATTTGATAGTTATTACATTCTGGTATTGCCCAGACCGAGTCTTCCTCGCTTGTGATGGTCGTAGTTATGCCGTTAAGGGGTTCGAAGTGGCAATTAAAATCCCCTCCAATACTTGCATGTACAGACTCAGGTAGAGTGGGAAGGGAGGAGGCCAAGCAATCTAAAGTCTGTGAGGTTTGTCCCTACCTCACTGGGCGAGAATAGATATTAATAATAGCCATCTTTAGAGAGTTATCAATGGAAAGGAGAATACACAAGATATACGGGAAGGAGGTGTCTATCATCTTGATTGTACAACCTAAGTGTATACTAGCACCGATGAAAAGACCCCGTGAGGGACTCCCCCCGGGCCCCTCAACAGTATGCAAAGTATCCTACTCTATACAATGCTAACGTTGACCATGTTTCCTGGAACAAACATAGCCCATGGGTATCTATATATTCTCCCCAATCCTGAAGTTCTATTTTAGAGGTGAGACCTGCTATGTTCCAGGATAAGATCTTAGTGTTTTGTGGTTCTTCTACAATCCTAGTCTTCATGTGCGTAGGACCCCCCTCCTGTTGTAGCGCTTGGTGCAAAATCTCCGCCTGTCCCTGTGTGGTATGGTGGTGATCCCCTGGTGTTTTAGCAGGAGCGCCACAGGTTCTAACTACAAATGTAGCCTCATTGTTTTTCTTAAGAGGTTGTTCTGGGAGCACCAGGCTTTCACAATTTCGGGGCTTAACTAGCTGACTTCCTGGTGATTAGCATAAGGATTTAGACAATCAACCAGGTCTAGGAGGCTAAAACTGTTGCTGACACAGATGTTGAATGGCGAAATGGTTTCAGGACTCCAACATGAGTTTAGTGGGTTCTTGATCTGTGGTCTAATTTCCCACTTTTTTTACACACTTTCCATTCTCTCTATCAAAGGGCTAGGGGGAGAAAAATAACCTAGTGGTGTGTATGAGGTTACATATTTCAAATTGTCTCTCCCCTGAGGTGGCGTCCCCTCCACACCCTAAGCTAAAGACAATGCGAATTTAGAATTTACAGTCAGCCGCCTCCTTGCCTATCAGTGATTACTTAAAACTTTCTACAGGTAAAGAGTCCGTTGTTTATCACTCCTTTTATTTTATGTAATTAAACTCGCTGAAGGTTGACAGCAACAAATACCCTTTTCTTATTGTTATATTTTCCAGCATAGAAGCCGTACGTATCCCTTTAACAATATAGTAGCAGAAATCTGGCTTCTTCTCTGCGTACAATAGATCAGGTACTGTTGGTGTATTTTGTGCCAATTAACAGTAGGTACACTTGCCCTGCTTAAATTTGGCTAGGAGTACTAATATCTATCTCCTTCTTATAATAGATCGTGTAACAGGTCCTCATCAATTTGGAAAAGTGCTGGTAACTCCAAGCCTAGTCTTTCTGAAAGGTACTTTATCTGTGTAGTTTTGTGCCAGTTGTATCAGTACTATAAGATCGTCTCTAATAAGCAAAGACTCTTCTCACTTCGGTTTACAACCTGAGGGTCACACTTCACATGTATGGGGTATAAGGGTCACTTGGTGGTGTGAAGTTGGTAAAATCTTGAGTGTGTGTGCAGGTCCCCACTGTTGTCTCAAATGTAAATAAAATTGAACTTAGTTTTACAGGGCCTAACTACAAATGATAATTATTGTACATATTGTTGCAGATCAGCGCCGCAGGTTTTGAGCTCCTATATCGCACTGTATCTGATTGGTCCTGAAGAAGGTGGCTCGTACTCCTGTTCCTTCCACCGAAACGCGTCGACCATCTCCCCTCTTTTAAATCTAATGACTTTGATCATTAATTGGGCATCAGATTCAATGATATAGGATATATTATTTGTTTGTGTAAAGGAATGGATGTTTAGGAAGAATGTATGTGTTGTGTGCGTGTAGCTCTTCAACTGTTTTGTGCACCATTTATTGATCTAGTGTTGATATGAAACTGATTAACCACAGATATACTTGCACTGTTTCATTGTGGTGAAAAAATAATTTTCAAGAACAATTTTTATGTGAAAAAGTATATATATGTTTGTATAAATGTTATAAGTGTAAAATGATGTTAAAAAAAGATAAAAAGAATTTTTCTACTGTGAAATAAAGTAAAATGAAAAAAATGTACAATTTGTGTAGATATTGTTAGTATATGCCCTGTGTTGGAGAGACTATTCCCACGATAAAAGTACTTATAGGTCAGGAGGGAGTAATTTTCATTTGGTGTGTATGAATACTGTTAGATCTGGGAGTCTCTAGTTGGCAGAGGTAGGTACCACTGTCCAAATAGGGACCCTTGCTTCTAGTCAGGGCAAGGAGATAACCCTCTGAGATAACCTCTGCTCACCCTCTAGGTAGCTTGGCCCGAGCAGTCTAGGCTAACCAGAGGCAATGCGTAAAGTATTTGTACCAACACTCACAGTAACACAGTGAAAACACCACAAACTGACTCCACAACAGTTTAGAAAAATAAAGGTATTTAATCTAAAACTACACAAGACCAAAACGACAAAAATCCAACATACACAGTTCAAGAATATGGTTTCAAAAAGAGTTCTTAAGGTTGCGTTAAAATTATTCAAGTTGCGGTAAAATAACCACAGTTGCGTGAAAAGTTCACAGTTGCGTCACGTTTACTCACAGTACCTTTAGTTGCAACAAAGTTCCAAAAGCAGAAGCTGGTGCGGTGGAAAACAAGCGATGCGTTGCTCCTGAGACCCTGGGGAGGCGATGCGACAGCCCCGCTGCAGCAGCGGGCGTGTTGCGACGAATCCGGTCTGTATGGGGAGGAAGGCCACTTGTATGGATTCCGGTGCGTAGGTTCCGTAGGAAGTCTGTTCTCGCAAAGGCACGATGCGACGATCTCGAAGGGGCTGCGACGATCTCTGGGGCGACGATGCGCGGTCCAGCGGCGATCCTCTCTCTCGCAGCTCCTCGATGCGATGATTCTGCGACGACTCTCGCAGCGACGTGATGTGGTCCGCAAGCAAGCGGAGCGGCGTTCTCACCCAGCGACGACAGGCTCTGCGACGATACTCGCAGCGATGTTCGATTCTCCCGCACCGGTCTGGTGCGTCCCGCAAACGAAGGATGCGACGTCTCTGGCAGCGGCGTCAGGCGCTGCGACGATCTCGACCTCCGTAGCGGCGGGAAACTTCTCGCACTGTCGGGGATGCGCTCCGCAAGCGAGCGATGCGACACTTTTCAGATTCAAAAGTCACTCAAGCTTAGTTTCAAGCTTCCCAGCACAGGTCCAACCTCCAGAGGCCCCACAACTGGACCAACCACTCTAGGAGGGACATAACTCTTTCAGCAGAGTTCAGGGAAGCTGGGGGTGAAGTCCTTTTGTTCCTGGGACTTCAAATCAGTTAGCCAGCTCTTCTCAGGCCCTTGGAGATTCCTTCAAGACAGGGGACACAGCTCACAGCAAAGTCCTTCCCCTCTCCTTGGCAGCAAAGCAACAGGTCAGTCCAGCAGAGCAACAGCAGGACAATCTTCCGTCTTCAGTTTCAGCTTTCTCCTTGGCAGAGGTTCCTTCTTGATTTCCAGGATGATCTAATTTTCTGTTGTCAGGGGTCCTGTACTTATACCCCTAAAGTCTTTGTTCTCTTGGTGCATGTGGGCCCTGTGCCCGGTCTGAACCAGTTCTGGGTGGATCCTGAGTACTTTGTTTTGCTGGCTGCATCTTTCCTTTCAGAGTGAGGGGCAGGGTCCTCAGCCGCCCAGCAGGGGAGGGAGCCAGCATTGTGGAAGGCAGGCACAGCCCTATTCAGCCCAGGTGCTAACTCCTCCCACCACTCCAGTTGCAACTGCAGTCATTCAGCCTAGTGCTGACTCATCCATCCTGCTGGGGAATTCCCCAGCCCCTGTCACTCACAAACCAGACAGTCAATACACAAACAGGCCCAGGCACACAGAAGGGTCAGACAAGAGAACAGCAACTTTCTAAAAGTGCTGTTCTCAAACACAGGATTTAAAAACAACCTTTCCTAAAAGATGTGTTATTAAATTCTGAGTTCAGGGATACTAGATACTTATGTCCTATCTTGTTCCTATGGGAAGAAATGCTGTTAACCACTGTAGCCAGCAGCCCCCATGTTAATCTATGGAGCAAGATAGCTTTAGAATAGTGAAAAACGAAAATGGCTGTAATTCACTACCAGAACATGGCACCTGCACCAGTACATGTTCTACCTTTCACATACACTGCACCCTGCCCAGGGGGGTACCTTGGGCCTTCCATAGGGGTGACTGATGTGCACGAAAAGGGAAGGGTTAGGCCTGGTCAGTGTGGACACTGACCAGGAGGACATGGCAGTTCTAAACTGCCCATAGGCACTGCAGTGGCAGGCCTGAGACACCATTTTAGAGCTACTCCTGTGGGTGGCACAATCAGTGCTGCAGGCCCACTAGTAGCATTTGTCATCACCAGCCCTGGCACACCCAGTGCACTTTACTAGGGACTTCATGGTGATACAAATATGCCAAACGTGTATATCCAATCATGATAACAATTTACACAGAGAGCATATGCACTTTAGCACTGATCAGCAGTGGTAAAGTGCGCAGAGTCCTATTGCCAACAGCCACGGGTCAGGAAAAATAAGGGAGGAAGAAGCAAAAAGTTTGGGGATGACCCTGCAAAAAGGGCCAGTTCCAACACAACCCCCTTCCAGCCTAAAGCCAGGGTAGACCAAACGATACCTCGATGGTATTCCCTGCTTAAGGCGATAGAACACGGAAACTGGCCCACACAGCAGGGCAGTCCTGTTCTACGCCATCCTAAACCCAGTTGGATCACTCTATCCATACTCTCAGGGTCCACCATGCCAATACATGTGGAACCCTTCTCCTCACCTGTGGACACCACCTGTGCAGCACCTAACCTTAATTTACTCACAGGTGTGTACCAACAGACAGACAGCAAGCCACAGTGACCACCAACAGTGATCAAGGGTGAGACCCAGGCCTCATGCCTCTCAGGGCTCTCATACCTCTGTGGCGTCAGAGGGTGGGGGGCAGTAGCCCCAGATGCTTGGCACCCTTTGTCCACTCCCTCCCTTGTCAGGTCAGGTCTAACATCCTGGCACTGACCCACCAGTCCCGGACCTGTATCCGGCGGCTGGACAGGAGGCTGAGGTGGGCTTCTCCACACCCGGTCCTCCTCTTCCTTAGGGCTCTGTACCCTCCCACCTGGAGCGGTACCCCCTTCTAGAATAGCCAGGGCACCTGTGGCAGGTGTCCTGCACCATTCATCAACCAGTTCAGGGGCGCTATCCTGCAACTGGTATTCCAGGTCAGGGGGGATACCCCGGGCCTGGCCCTCAAACCTAGGCTCCAAAGCCTCCAGGTCAGACAACACCTGGACCTGGCTTCCCCACCCAGGGACCAACCCCTGCGATGGAACACTTGCCTGGCGCACCAGGACTTCACTCACAGATATGCCCACACTAGTAGACAGTACCCACCTGGCCAAAACAAGGGTGTGGCCTAGTCCACCCCAAGGGTAAGACTCCTGCCCTCCTTCCAGGGGTAACCCTGTCCACCAGGATAACCAAGAACACAACTTTCCTACCAGTTCAGGACCTCCCTCCACCAACTGGTCTCCCAACCTAGGGTTTAACCCCTCAGGTGGTACCGGGGTCAGAGGCGAGGACTCCCTCCCTCTGCACCCCCTTCCAGAGCGCTGCACCCTCCCTACTGGAGGGTTACCCCTGGGAACCATATTGGTCAGGACACTGGTTACAGATGTCCTTCCTGCCAGGTCAGGCAAATCCTGAACCTGGTCTCCCAACCCAGGGACCAAAACCTGCGGTTGTGCACTTGCCTGGCACGCCAGGACTTCTGGGGACTTACACAGTACCCCCATGAGGGTGACACACAACTCATGTCTCCTGTGACAGTCTGCCTGGTGCAGATCTCCCGACCCCTGTCCACCTGACAGCGCGGGAAGATCCCCCAGGACAGAAGTGAGGTCACCATGGTCACTCACTGGGGACTCAGCCCTTCTGACTGG
Source organism: Lissotriton helveticus (assembly GCF_964261635.1). Taxonomy (NCBI): domain Eukaryota; kingdom Metazoa; phylum Chordata; class Amphibia; order Caudata; family Salamandridae; genus Lissotriton; species Lissotriton helveticus. The sequence continues at coordinate 132,156,714 of NC_136058.1, forward strand.
TCCCTGACCCACTGGTTCTCCCACTGGGGACTCCTTCCCCCTCTCACCCCTCAGTCTGGACTTCTGTACCCTCCCAAATGGAGCGGCACTGCCAGACACCAGAACTGATGGAGGCCTGGTTACAGGCACTCCCCGTTCAACAAACACTAGGAGATCCTCCTCAAATGGCCTACAAGTACAGTGTAGGTCCCCAACCTGGTGTTCTCTTAATGAACCCTCCAGGCCCTGAGACTGGGTTTCGGGCGCCGTGAGACACACCGTCCCACACTCACTCCTTCTCCACTGAGACCGGACATGAGCCCCTACACCCCTCCCACTACACTGGGACCTAACCGGGTTACCCTGAACCTCTTCCACCTCACAGGTCTGGAAGATATCTAAGCCACTCCTTTTGGGATCACTCCCCAATGCCTCCTCAGACTCTCTGTAATCCACCAAGAGGTCTGCCTCCAACGCAAGCTCTCTGGGGTCAGAGAACTCACACTCCGCCGGGTGTTGGCATAGCTCTGGAAAACAGGGACTTAAAATATGCTCTCCAACAAATGAATCACACAGCCCCCCACAGTTGTTAACCAAGCTACCCTTTGTCTCACCCTCCAGTGCCTCACACAAGTACCCCACACCACTCTCCTGAGACTGGCAAGACAGTATCTGACTGTCTCTATCACACAACCCACACTCTTCTGGCTGGTCTTCACACACACACACCAAGGTTTCTACCATGGGGGAACCCCTCTCCCTGTACCTCTCATCTAGAGTCAGTAGAGTGTCCCTCCCACCACTAGGAATATGGTCCCCTGTGCCAGTCCCCCAATCTACTTCAAGGACACTGCACTCCACTGGAACTACATCATAAACCTGAACCCCCCGGTGTATGTCGACCCCCTCCCTCAAGTCAGGCGCCACATCTCTGGGTGTTTGTACCTTTCTTTCCACACTAGATATCATAATCATGCTGCCACCATCTGAGCTGGACTCCACCTCCAACTCAGCAAAGCTCACCTCTTGAGCTACCCATGTTTCTTCTGCAGCTGAGACCCTCATGGCCTCACGCCTCTTGAGCTCCAACTCAAGTTTCCTCATTCTTAATTCATGGGCCAAGGTAAATTTCAATTCCTCTAGGGCACGGGCATGTTTGCTCTCCTCCGCCGCCCTTTCTATTTTCATGACTTCCAAGTCATATTCTCTCATTCTCTGATTTTCTTGTAACTCTTCTGGGGTGAGGCCCCTACCGGAGTGGTTGCTGCCAGCTCTTGAGCCTACTCTGCCCACTGGCAGACCCTTGCTGTGAAAACTGTTTTCCACATCCACAACATCATCTCCCTCTTGAGCCTCCCAATGGGCCCTAAAGATTTTCTGCAGCTCCTCCTTTCTGTAGGCGCTTTTTATGGGGCACTCAAACTCAAGGCAGAATTTCCTAAGTTGCTCAACTTTGTATGAACACAAATCTTCAATGCAAAACTCTAATTCTTCTTCTGCCTCCTGACTGGGTGCCTTTCCTTTCACAGACATGATGCTTGGAAGAGTTACTCAAAAATAGAAAAATCAAAACCAAAAACCAGTAGTATGCGGTGGCGTAGTGGTCTGCACTCACTAGTGATGTACACCAATAACTGTGGGTCAAGTACAAATACAAGTTCAAATCCCACCGCTGCCAACAATGTTAGATCTGGGAGTCTCTAGTTGGCAGAGGTAGGTACCACTGTCCAAATAGGGACCCTTGCTTCTAGTCAGGGCAAGGAGATGACCCTCTGAGATAACCTCTGCTCACCCTCTAGGTAGCTTGGCCCGAGCAGTCTAGGCTAACCAGAGGCAATGCGTAAAGTATTTGTACCAACACTCACAGTAACACAGTGAAAACACCACAAACTGACTCCACAACAGTTTAGAAAAATAAAGGTATTTAATCTAAAACTACACAAGACCGAAACGACAAAAAATCCAACATACACAGTTCAAGAATATGGTTTCAAAAAGAGTTCTTAAGGTTGCGTTAAAATTATTCAAGTTGCGGTAAAATAACCACAGTTGCGTGAAAAGTTCACAGTTGCGTCACGTTTACTCACAGTATCTTTAGTTGCAACAAAGTTCCAAAAGCAGAAGCTGGTGCGGTGGAAAACAAGCGATGCGTTGCTCCTGAGACCCTGGGGAGGCGATGCGACAGCCCCGCTGCAGCAGCGGGCGTGTTGCGACGAATCCGGTCTGTATGGGGAGGAAGGCCACTTGTATGGATTCCGGTGCGTAGGTTCCGTAGGAAGTCTGTTCTCGCAAAGGCACGATGCGACGATCTCGAAGGGGCTGCGACGATCTCCGGGGCGACGATGCGCGGTCCAGCGGCGATCCTCTCTCTCGCAGCTCCTCGATGCGATGATTCTGCGACGACTCTCGCAGCGACGTGATGCGGTCCGCAAGCAAGCGGAGCGGCGTTCTCACCCAGCGACGACAGGCTCTGCGACGATACTCGCAGCGATGTTCGATTCTCCCGCACCGGTCTGGTGCGTCCCGCAAACGAAGGATGCAACGTCTCTGGCAGCGGCGTCAGGCGCTGCGACGATCTCGACCTCCGTAGCGGCGGGAAACTTCTCGCACTGTCGGGGATGCGCTCCGCAAGCGAGCGATGCGACACTTTTCAGATTCAAAAGTCACTCAAGCTTAGTTTCAAGCTTCCCAGCACAGGTCCAACCTCCAGAGGCCCCACAACTGGATCAAGCACTCTAGGAGGGACAGAACTCTCTCAGCAGAGTTCAGGGAAGCTGGGGGTGAAGTCCTTTTGTTCCTGGGACTTCAAAACAGGGAGCCAGCTCTTCTCAGGCCCTTGGAGATTTCTTCAAGACAGGGGACACAACTCACATCAAAGTCCTTCCCCTCTCCTTGGCAGCAAAGCAACAGGTCAGTCCAGCAGAGCAACAGCAGGACAATCTTCCTTCTTCAGTTTCAGCTTTCTCCTTGGCAGAGGTTCCTTCTTGATTTCCAGGATGATCTAATTTTCTGTTGTCAGGGGTCCTGTACTTATACCCCTAAAATCTTTGTTCTCTTGGTGCATGTGGGCCCTGTGCCCTGTCTGAACCAGTTCTGGGTGGATCCTGAGTACTTCGTCTTGCTGGCTGCATCTTTCCTTTCAGAGTGAGGGGCAGGGTCCTCAGCCGCCCAGCAGGGGGGTGGAGCCAGCATTGTGGAAGGCAGGCACAGCCCTATTCAGCCCAGGTGCTAACTCCTCCCACCACTCCAGTTGCAACTGCAGTCATTCAGCCTAGTGCTGACTCATCCATCCTGCTGGGGAATTCCCCAGCCCCTGTCACTCACAAACCAGACAGTCAATACACAAACAGGCCCAGGCACACAGAAGGGTCAGACAAGAGAACAGCAACTTTCTAAAAGTGCTGTTCTCAAACACAGGATTTAAAAACAACCTTTCCTAAAAGATGTGTTATTAAATTCTGAGTTCAGGGATACTAGATACTTATGTCCTATCTTGTTCCTATGGGAAGAAATGCTGTTAACCACTGTAGCCAGCAGCCCCCATGTTAATCTATGGAGCAAGATAGCTTTACAATAGTGAAAAACGAAAATGGCTGTAATTCACTACCAGAACATGGCACCTGCACCAGTACATGTTCTACCTTTCACATACACTGCACCCTGCCCAGGGGGGTACCTTGGGCCTTCCATAGGGGTGACTGATGTGCACGAAAAGGGAAGGGTTAGGCCTGGTCAGTGTGGACACTGACCAGGAGGACATGGCAGTTCTAAACTGCCCATAGGCACTGCAGTGGCAGGCCTGAGACACCATTTTAGAGCTACTCCTGTGGGTGGCACAATCAGTGCTGCAGGCCCACTAGTAGCATTTGTCATCACCAGCCCTGGCACACCCAGTGCACTTTACTAGGGATTTCATGGTGATACAAATATGCCAAACGTGTATATCCAATCATGATAACAATTTACACAGAGAGCATATGCACTTTAGCACTGATCAGCAGTGGTAAAGTGCGCAGAGTCCTATTGCCAACAGCCACGGGTCAGGAAAAATAAGGGAGGAAGAAGCAAAAAGTTTGGGGATGACCCTGCAAAAAGGGCCAGTTCCAACAAATACCACTTGTCTCCCTGGGCGATCTTCATTCGAGAATGTGTTGAACCACCCTGCTGTCCCTAAAATTAATCAGAACACAGTCACCCGGGATTTCTTTCTGCCTCTGTACCAACCAGCTAACCCTGTGTGCAAATAGAATTTCACTAAGGATTTGGTGGGGGAGAGGACTATGTTTGTTTAACCAGAAGATAGTTTTGTTCTTTAGATATGGGTAGGACTCCCCACAACTTTTCCCCAGCTCTGGGACTCCAGCTAGTATAACCACATAGGGAGAAGAGGCTGGGGCAAATCTATACATGGCAAAGTGGAATTTTTTTCCCGTAGGTTCGATTGGTGTGTAGTCCTATTATCTCCTTTACGATTGCTAGGTAAAAGGCGTTCCACTAGCGGGCCTGGTGTGATTGCCATGTCCCTAGAGCTATGAGCGTTGTCTGCAACGTGGTTCACCCTGTATGAGGGAGTGGCTGAGGCCTGGATTTGTTGGGTTAGGAGGATAGTACTTATTAAGGCATTCGTTTGTGCTTGTGGTTTTTGCCCTTCAAGGACAGGTAGCACTGTGAGGACAGGTGGAGTCCCTTGATTTTGTTGGGGGACAGTGGTCTGGAGCAAAGAATTAACTGATACAGTAATTTGTAAAATTGTATTAATTTTACTCCCCCAAGAATCTACTAATGGTATTTTTACAATAAATGTATTACTTATAATTGTTAAAATTTAGAAATAATTCTAAATATTTGTTTATGTAAGATGTATTATTTAATGTATTTTACATTCTTTTTTACACAAATAAATAACCAATATTTTGTACTTCAATATTTTTAACATCGGTATTTAGTTTTCGATATTTTAGTACTTTTTTGACATCGATATTTATGTCCTGGTATTTTGGTAACACAATATTTTTGTATTCGATATTCTATCAGTGATCTGGTGCGGGCATGGTGTCAGTGAATACGTCTCTGTGGACATACCTTTGTGAGGACATTGGAGTTCTGTTGTCCTGCGATGGTTTGTTGTGTGTTGTGGTGGACTCATGCATTCACTTTGTGATGCATACATATATGTGGCTATGGGCATTCCAGTTCCAACATCAAATGTGTTATTTAGTGTTCTGACTGTACCTACCTGATGATAACATTCCCTCATTTGACAGACACAACATGCTATGGAACCATGGTCGAATTGGGTTCACAATGATGCTAGGTCACTCTGAAAGTCATCGGCACAAATTCTGTGATCATCTCTTTCATTGGAGCCTCTGTGCATTTCCCTGGCAAGGGAGGTTTCAAAATAGCACACTGCTGCCGATCAAGGGGTGGGGGTAGGTTAGAATGGCCAAATGAAACTTGCCTACCTGCGAGGCCCCAAAATACAACGCAACCTCCCTGCACCTGCCATGACCTGACAGTGATGGGCAGGTGGGTGAGATAAGACTGCTTCTGCCAGGGCACTCAAGGCAGTGCACCAAGGTGAGTATGGCCCAAAAGCTGCCCCCCAGCATCAATGTACAGCACAGCTGGGGAACGGAAAAGATACTGGCACCACATTTCAGTGGCCTGGTGGGGACTGGGAAAGTAAGTCAGTCCCTTAGGGTGGTTTACATAGGCCCCAAAACAACGGTCCATAGGTGACCCTGGTGCACCGGCCCATCAACTAATCCCCAATTGCCCGCATTGCCAATACAAGCCTATACAAAACCCTTTATGATAGAACTCAATGCCCAGAGGGCTCAATGGGCTTCAGCTCCCCCCCGTGCATGCACCAGCCCAGGCTGAGACAGATTCCCCAGACACACAGACAGTACTTGAGCTACTGTTGGTATCTGGTCAGACATCTTTGCACAGCAGCACCCGAGTATTTCACAGGTCTTTAAGGGACCATTTACTAGCTGATGAGGCCTTGTTGTTTTTTCAACAGTCCCTAGAGCACCTCTACTCCGCTCATTCATTAAAGTTGACACTTACATTTGCTGTCACATTGTGAGCATGCTTTGCCGCCAAGTAAATTTTGGCTTAGTTTTTTTCTGTTTTCTGCAGCATGAGGCACTTTGCATGAGCCCAGTTACATTATTCAGGGACACATTGCAGGGAGTATTAGCCACCCATCCCCCAATTGGCTTTACATTGCTGGGAGTATTAGCCCCCCACACTCCCAATTGGCTTTGCATTGCTGGGAGTATTAGCACCCCACATCCCCAATTGGCTTTAAATTGCTGGGAGCATTAGCCCCCCCACCCTCAATTGGCTCTACGTTGCTGGGAGTATTAGTCTCCAAACCCCCCAATTGTCTCTACATTGCTAGGAGTATTAACCCCCCACACCCCCAGTTGGCTTTACATTGCCAGGAGCATTAGCCCCCACACCCCCAATTGGCTTTACATTGCTGGGAGTATTAGCCCCTAACCCTCCAATTGGCTCTACATTGCTAGGAGTATTATCCCCCCCAACCCCATTGTATTACATTGCTGGCAATATTAGCCTGCTCCATTGGCTCTACATTGCTGGTAGTATTAGACACCCAAACCCCCAATTTAGCTCGACATTTCTGTAAGTATCTCATTCTCACCTCCACCCACAAATTGGCTTTACATTGCTGGGAGTAATAACCCCCATTTTGGCTCTACATTGCTGGGAGTATTGGCCTCCCCAACCCCCACCCCAATTGTCTCTACATTGCTGGGAATATTAGCCCCCCACATCCTCAATTGGCTTGACATTACTGGGAGTATTAGCCCCCACACCCCGAATTGGGTTTACATTGCTGGGATTAATAGCCCCCCACACCCTCAATTGACTTTACATTGCAGGGAGCATTAGCCCCCCAACCCCCAATTGGCTCTACATTGCTGGGAGTATTAGCCCCCAAACCCCCTTATTGTCTCAACATTGCTGGAAGTATTTGCCCCCGCAACCTCAATTGGCTTTACATTGTTGGGATTATTAGTCCCCTACCCGCCATTTGGCTCTACATTGCTGAGAGTATTAGCCCTCCCAAACTCCCCATTGGTTGAACATTGCTTTGAGTATTAGCCCCCCACACTCCAAATTGGCTTTACATTGCTGGGAGTATTAGCGCCCCCCCTATTGGCTCAACATTGCTGGGTGTATTAGCCCCCGCACCCTCAATTGGCTTACATTGCTGGGAGCATAAGCCCACAAACTCCCAATTCAGCTCAACATTGCTGGGAGGGTTTGCCCCCCACCCCCCTCTGACTTCACATTGCTTGGAGTATTAGCGTTCACCCCCGAATTGGCTCTACATTTCTGGGAGTATTAGCCTCCCCACCCCCCAATTGTCTCTACATTGCTGGGAGTATTAGCCTCCCACCCCCAACTGGCTCTACATTGCTGGGAGTATTAGTCCCCCACACCCAATTGGCTTTACATTGCTGGGAGTATTAGCCCGCGCACCCCCAATTGGCTTTACATTGCTGGGAGCATTAGCCCCCACACCCCTAATTGGCTTTACATTGCTGGGAGTATTAGCCCCCCCACTCCCTATTTGGCTCTACATTGCTGGGATTATTAGCCCCAATCCCCCAATTAGCTCTACATTGCTGGAATTATTAGCCCCCAAACCCCCTCACTGTCTCAACATTGCTGGGAGTATGTGCCACCCACACCCCCAATTAGCTCTACATTGCTGGGATTATTAGCCCCACCCCCAATTGGCTCTAGAGTCCTGGGAGTATTATCTCCCCAGCCACCCTCATTGTCTCAACATTGCAGGGTGTGTTTGCCCCCCACACCCCCAATTGGCTTTACATGGTTGGGATTATTAGCCCCCTACCCCCAATTGGCTCTACATTGCTGAGAGTATTAGCCCCCGACCCCACCCATTGGCTCAACATTGCTTTGAGTATTAGCCCCCCACACCCCAAATTGGCTTTACATTTCTAGGAGTATTAGCCCCCCACCTTCTATTGGCTCAACATTGATGTGTGTATTAGCCCACAAACTCCCAATTTAGCTCAACATTGCTTGGAGTGTTGGCCCACACCCCGGAATTGGCTCTACATTGCTGGGAGTATTAGCCTCCCCACCCCCCAATTGTCTCTACATTGCTGGGAGTATTAGCCTCCCATCCCCAATTGGCTCTACATTGCTGGGAGTATTAGTCCCCAACACACAATTGGCTTTACATTGCTGGGAGTATTAGCCCCCACACCCCCAATTGGCTCTACATTGCTGGGATTATTAGCTCCTAACGCCCCAATTGGCTCTAGATTCCTGGGAGTATTAGCCCCCCAACAATCCTCATTGTCTCAACATTGCAGGGTGTGTTTGCCCCCCACACTCCCAATTGGCTTTACATTGTTGGGATTATTAGCCCCCTACCCCCAATTGGCTCTACATTGCTGAGAGTATTAGCCACCCAACCCACCAATTGGCTTAACATTGCTTTGAGTATTAGCCCCCCACACCCTCAATTGGCTTTACATTGCAAGGAGTATTAGCCCCTAACCCTCTATTGGCTCAACATTGCTGGGAGTATTAGCCCCCAAACTCACAATTTAGCTCAACATTGCTGGGAGTGCTGGCCAGCCATCCCTCTATCTGCTTCGCATTGCTGGGAGTATTAGCCCTCACCCCCAATTGGTTCTTTACTGCTGGGAGTATTAGCCTCCCACCCCCAGTTGGCTCTATATTACTGGGAGTATTAGTCCCCCACACCCAATTGGCTTTACATTGCTGAGAGTATTAGCCCCCCCATTGGCTCTACATCATTGGGAGTATTAGCCCCCAATCCTCCAATTGGCTCTACATAGCCCACAAAATCCCAATTTAGCTCAACATTGCTGGAAGGGTTTGCCCCCCCACCCCCATTTTGACTTCACATTGCTGGGAGTATTGGCCCTCACCCCGAATTGGCTCTAAATTGCTGGGAGTATTAGCCTCCCCTTCCCCAAATTGTCTCTACATTGCTGGGAGTATTAACCTCCCACCCCCAATTGGCTCTACATTGCTGGGAGTATTAGTCCCCCACACCCAATTGGCTTTACATTGCTGGGAGTATTAGCGCCCCACACCCCCAAATGGCTTTAAATTGATGTGAGCATTAGCCTCCCATGCCTCCAATTGGCTTTACATTGTTGGGAGTATTAGCCCCCACCCCCCTTTGGCTCTACATTGCTGGGATTATAAGCCCCAAGCCCCCAATTTGCTCTATATTGCTGGGATTATTAGCCCCCCAACCCCCGCATTGTCTCAACATTGCAGGGTGTATTTGCCCCACCCCCCGATTTGGCTCTACATTGCTGGAAGTATTAGCCTCCCCACCCCCCAATTGTATCTAAATTGCTCGGAGTATTAGCCTCCTACCCCCAATTGGCTCTAAACTACTGGGAGTATTAGTCACACACCACCAATTGGCTTTACATTGCTGGGAGAATTAGCCCCCAAAACCCCAATTGGCTTTATATTGCTAGGAGCATTAGCCGCACACAACCCCAAATGGCTTTACATTGCTGGGAGTATTAGCCCCCAACACCCCAATTGGCTCTACATTGCTGGGAGTATTAGCCCCCCAACCCCCTCATTTTCTCAACATTGCTGGGAGTATTTGCCCCCCACACCTCCAATTGGCGTTACATTGTTGGGAGTATTAGCCCCCTGCCCCCCAATTGGCTCTACATTGCTGGGTGTATCAGCTCCACACACTCAATTGGCTTACATTGCTGGGAGTATTAGCCCAGAAACTCCCAGTTTAGCTCAACATTGCTGGGAATGTTTTCCCCCTGACCCCCTATTGGCTTCACATTGCTGGGAGTATTAGCCTCCCCACCCCCAATTGGCTCTACATTGCTGGGAGTATTAGCCCCCAATCCCCCAATTGGCTCGACATTGCCGGGAGTATTAGCCTTCCAAACCCCCTCATTGTCTCAACATTGCTGGGAGTATTCCCCCCCACACCCTCAATTGACTTTACATTGTTGGGAGTATTAGCCCCCTACCCCCAATTGGCTCTACATTGCTGAAAGTATTAGCCCCCCAACACCCCCCCATTGGCTCAACATTGCTTTGAGTAGTAGCCCCCCACAGCCCCTATTGTCTCTACATTGCTTGGAGTATTAGCCTCCCCACCCCCCAATTGTCTCTACATTGCTGGGAGTATCAGCCTGCCACCCCCAATTAGCTCTACATTGCTGGGAGCATTAGCTCCCCACAACCCCAATTGGCTTTACATTGCTGTGGGCATTAGCCCCCCACCCCCAATTGGCTTTACATTGCTGGGAGTATTAGCCCCCCACACCCCCAATTGGCTCTACATTGCTGGGATTATTAGCCCCCAAACCCCCCTCATTGTCGCAACATTGCTGGGAGTATTTGCCCCCCACACACCCAATTGGCTTTACAATGTTGGGAGTATTAGCCCCTTACCCATCAATTGGCTCTACATTGCTGAGAGTATTAGTCCCCCAACCACCCAATTGGCTCAACATTGCTTTGAGTATTAGCCACCCACTCCCCCAATGGGCTTTACATTGCTGGGAGTATTTGCCCCCACACCCTCAATTGGCTTACTTTGCTGGGAGTATTAGTCCCCAAACTCCCAATTTAGCTCAACTATGCTGGGAGTGTTTGCCTGCCACCCCACTATTTGCTTCACAATGATGGGAGTATTAACCCTCACCCGCCAATTGGCGCTACATTGCTGTGAGTATTAGCCTCCCCACCCCCCCAATTGTCTCTAAATTGCTTGGAGTATTAGCCTCCCACCCCCAATTGGCTCTACGTTTCTGGGAGTATTAGTCCCCCACACACAATTGGCTTTACAATGCTGGGAGTGTTAGTCCCCCAGACCCCCAATTGGCTTGACAATGCTGGGGGCCTTAGCCCCTCACAACCCCAATTGGTTTTACATTGCTGGGAGTATTAGCCCCCACCCCCCAATTGGCTCTACTTAGGTGGGAGTATTAGCACCCTACCCCCCAATTTGCTCTACATTGCTGAGAGAATTAGCCCCCGAACCCTCTATTGGCTCAACACTACTTTGAGTATTAGCCCCCACACCCTCAATTGGCTTACATTTCTAGGAGTATTAGCCCCCAAACTCCCAATTTAGCTCAACTTTGCTGGGAGTGTTTGCCCGCCACCCCTCCATTTGCTTCACAATGATGGGAGTATTAACCCTCACCCCCCAATTGGTGCTACATTGCTGGGAGTATTAGCCTCCCCACCCCCCAATTGTCTCTAAATTGCTTGGAGTATTAGCCTCCCACCCCCAATTGGCTCTACATTTCTGGGAGTATTAGTTCCCCACACCCAATTGGCTTTACATTGCCGAGAGTATTAGTCCCACAGACACCCAATTGGCTTTACATTGATGGGAGCCTTAACCCCCCCCCACAATCCCAATTGGTTTTACATTGGTGGGAGTATTAGCCTCTCACCCCCAGGGAGTATCAGTCCCCCACGCCCAATTGGCTTTACATTGCTGGGAGTATTAGCCCGCCAACACCCCTCATTGACTCAACATTGCTGGGAGCATTTGCCCCTACACCCCCAATTGGCTTTTCATTGTTGGGAGTATTAATCCCCTACCCCCCCAATTTGCTCTACATTGCTGAGAGTATTAGCCCCCCAACCTCCCCTCAATGGCTCAACATTGCTTTGAGTATTAGCCCTCCACCCCTATTGGCTCAACATTGCTGGGAGTATTAGCCCCCACACCCTCAATTGGCTTACTTTGCTGGGAGTATTAGCCCCAAACTCCCAATTTAGCTCAACATTGCTGGGAGTGTTTGCCCCACACCCCCTATTGGCTTCACACTGCTGTGAGTATTAGCCCCCACCCTCAATTGGCTCTACGTTGCTGGGAGTATTAGTCCCCAAACCCCCAATTGTCTCTACATTGCTACGAGTAATACCCCCCACACCCCCAGTTACCTTTTCATTGCAAGGAGTATAAGCCTCTGTAGTGATTGAGCCATTTTGTATGGAAACGGCTCGATTATGACCGTTGCCCACTACCATCTCAGTATATTTTGCTCTAATACAATGCTGTATATGCCTGCTAATACAAACTAGCTGTAAAGTAAGACTCGATAATGTTCTTTCTGTGTCTGACTCTATCTTGCTCCAAGGCAGGGCTTACCTATTGGCTTTGGCATACTCTAATGCCATCTTGCATACTAATTCGGGCTCTTTGCGGGAAAGTGGCCTACGCTTAAACGACTCCATTTTCTAAGCTTTCGCCATCTTCTAAGCTTTTCTGGGTGAGGAGTCATGTTTTACTTCTCACTTGTTTTCTGCACTTTGTATGCTGGTAGGAACCAGTTCTTGTTGGAGGAATGTGCCCGCTCTGCCCCGGAGTCATAACAAACGCCTAGCTAGCTGATGCTGTGGTCTTGGCGCGGAGTGGTATGTAATCTGATGGGAACAGGGGGCGAGGCTTGCTAGAAGCTTCGACCAACGTTTCCACTTGTACCAAAGGGGGTGTTCGGGTCTCGACCACTGGTAGTTCATCACAGTACAGACGTGTAGCAGTGACAGTGGAGCAGAGAATCCTGATTCGGCTGGAGGAACGGACTTCCCTCTGGCGAGGTGGAAGCAGGATGTGTAGAAACTTGGTGAGGTGTTCCACTAACTCTTACATTCTAACTTTTCTTATCTAACTGTCGTCTCCTATTTTCAGGTTCCAATTATTTATATACATATAAGTTCTCTATATGTTATTCTGATTGCATTTAGTGATCATATATTGGTAGTTTGAAGTTGGTGCTGTAAGTGATATAGAAGGTCTATCGTGACATAGTAGTAATTGTTTTCTTTTGTCCTTCTATCATTGTGTAATAAAGAAACCCCAGAGTATATCATTATATGTCTGTGTTCCTTGGAATGGGAGGTCAGGGCCCTTCTGACCCAAATGCTGTAGCATCGGAAGGACTGTAAGTTTCCCTTCCTGCAGGCAATTGTAGAGAGAGGAACGTCCCGCTCTCATCTAGGGAAGCCAAAATAACAAGTAATCAACCCCGAGGCATTGTTAAGTGGGGCATGCGTTGTCCCGGGTTGTTTGCGTTGTTGTCGCCACTGGAAATATTGTTGTTTGCGTTGTTATTGCTGTTTGCGAGCTCCTCTGCAATAGCCATATATTCTAGGTAATCATTAGTATTATTCCTTTCTTGGGTAAGTATTGTGAAGTGTTATATCCTTTTGGGTCCCAAGAGGGGATAGGGTCAGTATGCCCTGGTGATTGGCAGAATTATCAGGTCATTACATCTTGGCGTCCTGACTCACTGGATCAAAGAGGTGGATTATAGGGAAAAAGAGAAGGTTATGTTTTCTAGGAAAATAAAGATTGACTCTCAATTGTCAATGGAAATTCCAGGATGGGAATCGACTCTGTATGGAGTGCTAGCTCATGAATGGGCAAAATCTACTGGTTTGAGTGAAAACTGGAATGCATGTTTGTTCGAAGCCGAACCGGCTCAAGTGGTTTCATGTTTGCAAAAAGTGCTGGTAATAAGAGGAGAAGAGTTTCCTATATTAGAACGGAGAGAATGGGTTTTGTTTAACGCTTACAGAATGATACATGAGAAATATGTAAAGTTACAGCGTGAGTGTAAAGAATTGGAAGATCAGTATGTTGAAGCAAAGAATGCCACTACGTTGTTAACATGTCAATATAAATTATTGTTGGACAAGATAGAGACTCATCAAACCGTAGCGGAAAGGGCTGCAGTGCGCATTGCAAAGTATAAATACAGGAACAAGCAAGGGAGAGTTAGTAAGAGGAAAGTACACTTAGTCATTGCAAAAGCAGGGCTTGACTGGGATCCCGAGAAGTGGGATGGAAATATTTGGGATTCCTCAGAGTTTTCAGGTTCAGGTGAGGAAGAGGACAAGAAAACAGAGCCCATTAAGACTGAGACCGAAAGCAAATCAGAAGAGCGTAGAGAGGTGCATGGGCAGCCGATAAATCAGAGAGAGTTGCAGGGTGGTCCACAACATCCCCTGGGAATAGCTTTAGATAGCTTGGAGGATTTCACGCAACAAGAGATTAATGATAGGTTGGACAGGTTTCGGCAGAGACCTGGCGAGAATTTGCTTACATGGATGGTTCACATCTATGATTTGGGTGCGGCTGGCGTAATGTTAGACCAAGGAGATGTATTGAAATTTTGCACGATAAGCACAGACCCTACCGTTCAAGAAAATTTAAGAAACTATGGGCTTAATGATCAGATTAGCCTATTACAATTGGCTGTGGCCGGATGCAGTCATAAATACCCGACTGAATCAGATTGGTCAGTAAATGAAAAGCCATGGTAAACGTTGAGAGATGCGACACCGAGATTAAAGGAAGAGGTAATGAAAACCTCTATTTTTCTAGATACTGCCCACAGACTAATGGAGGAACTACTTAACACTTCTGTAAGAAATAAAGTAATTTGTACTGCTCCTCCTGCTTATAAGCAGGTAATGATGACATTTTTAATAAATCAAACAGGAAACACACTAGCTCAGGTGATTGAGGCAGTTCGTGAGATGGGCAAACTGGAAGAATGGATGAAGACAGAAAGACCATCTAGATCTGAGGTCTATACATACAATAATAGGCTGACTAGACGAGACTTATTCACAGCCCTAATGAAGGATGGGGTGAGGAAGGACGAAATAGATGGGGAAAGTACTCCAAAGTTATGGACCATATTTCGGAAAAGAAGTTTGGATTGAAAAGAAGGGAGTAGGAGAGTTAAGATACAAGATCATGAACAGAGGCATTAGGAGGGGAGCGGTGACGAGTTACATAGGGGGAGAAGGGAAGGATCCCCAGTACATAGAACACAATACGAGAGGGAAGACTCCACAGAACGCAGGGCCAGAAATGAAAGAGTTAGATCTCCTGAACTGAGAATGAGAAATGAAAGAGGTAGATCTCCTGATCGAAGATCACAGAGTGGCAGGAATGTGAGAAATTCATATTATGAAGAGAGAGTGTACGAGGAAGATGTACTTCCTAAATGATATGAGAGTCTGTATCCTGATTTGTCCTGGGCGCAAGACAGGAGGAACAAAAACGACTAGGAAATAGGTCAAGCTCCGGTACAGAATTGGGTTCGCAAAGATCATAGACCGTATGTAGATAAAGACATTTTCTGGAGGCATCGTAATATGCAACGGGCCTGAGCCTTAGTAGATACAGGAGCAGAGGCCACTTTAATATATGGAAATCCCAAGAAATTTAGAGGACAGTATTTTAAAATTACAGGATTAGGTGGTAAAGAGACCCCAGCAGTACAAACTAATCTCCAATTAAGAATCGGACAAATTCCAAGAAGAGAATGTAGCATACTAGTTGTGCCCCTTTCTGAATATATTATTGGAATTGACATCTTAAAAGGAATGACACAATGTCTAGATGATGGATACTACCACTTTGGAACAAAACGCTATATCTCAGCTAATGATGTGAGAGTAGGTCAATTGAAAATGCCTCCTGCCTCAAGCGACTAAAGTAATTTCGATGAAACAGTACAGAATTCCAGGTGGGCATGATGAGATCAGTGCTACTATTCAAGACCTAATGGACGCAGGGGTTGTGGTTCTGATTACTTCTGCATTGAACAATCCCATGTGGCCGGTGCGCAAAAGTGATAACTCATGGTGCATGACAGTTGATTACCGCGAAATGAACAAACATACACCATCTTTGACTGTTGCTGTCCCTGACACTGCTACCTTAATTGAGAGAATTCAAAAACATTCAGGGACTTGGTATGCAACTATTGATATTGCCAATGCTTTCTTTTCCATTCCTATAGCTCCTGAATGTCAGAAACAATTCAGTTTTTCATGGGGTGGCAGACAAACGACATTTCGAAGTCTGCCACAAGGCTATTTGCATAGTCCGACGATATATTACCGGCTGGTGGCAGAACATTTAGATGAGGTACCGATAACTTCTGGTGTGCAAATCTGTCATTATATTGACGACAAATTGATACAAGATGAAACACAGGAGCAGGTTCAAACTCAGTTAGATCAAATTGTAACTCATTTGCAAAGCAAAGGGTGGGAGACTAATCCTGATAAATTGCAGGGTCCAGCACAGAGTGTGAAATTCCTAGGTATTCAGTGGCATCAGGGAAATCGAGAGGTGATCTCACAAGTGAGACAGAAAATCAAGGACTTTGCAATACCCTGAAACAGAAAAGAGACTCAGAGCTTTTTTGGCTTGTTTGGGTTTTGGAGACAACACATTCCCCATCTGAGTCAAATTTTCGCCCCTCTGTACAAGGTTACTCGAAAGAAAAATGCATTTGAATCGGGTGAGCCAAAGCAGACTGCATTTGAACTGCCAAAAAAGGCTATTCAGCATGCTTTGGATTTGTGTCCAGTGCGAGAGGGTGCTATTGATTTGAATGTGACTGTACAGGGTCTATATGTGAATTGGAGTTTATGGCAAAAACAAGGTAAGACAAAAGTACCACTAGGATTTTGGACAAAGAAATTGCCCGGTGCTGGTGAGCGTTATACACCTTTTGAGAAACAGTTACTTGCATGTTATTGGGCTTTGGTAGACACAGAACAATTGACCTTGGCACACAATGTAAATTTGAGACCTGAGATTCTGATCGCGCAATGGGTTATGAGCTCCCCTAAAACTCATAGAATTGGACATGCACATGAAGTTAGTGCGATCAAGTGGAAGTGGTACATACAGGACAGGGCTTGAGTGGGTCCTAAGGGTACAGTCATGTTACATGAGCAGGTGGCGCAGGCGCCAGTAGAAGAGACTGATGTGAAGTACAATGTACCTATAGTACAGGAATCCCCTGTGAAGTGGGATAAGCCATTTAGCAATCTCTCTGTGGAGGAGAGAAAGCATGTGTGGTTTACAGATGGTTCAGCCAGGTATGTTGGAGCAATGTTGGAGCAAAGAGACAATGGAAAGCAGTATCCTATAATCCTGTTACACAGAAATTATTAAGTACAACTGGAGAAGGAAAGAGCAGTCAGTTTGCAGAACTGTATGCTGTTCATCAGACTTTTAAACAGGAACTACCGGAAGTTTGCCATATTTACACTGACTCCTGGTTGACCGCTAATGGATTGGCGACATGGCTTCCCACATGGCACGCTCATAATTGGCTGATTAATAGGAAGGAACTATGGGGAAAAGAATTGTGGAAAGAGGTGTGGGATATGCTTCCTCAAAGTACTGTATTTGTGTTCCATGTAGATGCTCATTCTCCTGTTGATTCAATTGATAGGTGGTTTAACCTCATTGCAGATGAAAATGCTAAAATCTCTGAGGCAGAGGTGGAAACACAGAATTCTGACCTGGTTGGATTGGCGAGGTGGGAACATCAAAAGTGTGGACACTTTCGAGAAAGGATTACTAGCAGGTGGGCAGCAGATAGAGGGATACATCTTCCCTATGATATGGTTAAAACAGTAATCTTACAGTGCCTCATTTGCCAACATTCTCAACAACAAGAGGTACCACAGATAGTGAGGGGTCAGTTACATCGAGGTAAGTGACCAGCACAAATCTGGCAGATAGATTACATAGGTCCGTTGCCAACATGCAGAGGTTGTCAATATGTATGTACAGTAGTAGACACATGTTCAGGATATTTGGTTGCATCCCCTTATAAACGTGCCACTCAGGTAAATACACTGAAAACTTTGGATTTGATTGCTCTTTATTATGGGGTGCCTTTACAAATTCAATCGGACAATGCCACTCATTTTAAAGGGAGGATGATGCAAGAATATTGTGCTCGACACAATATCGAGTGGATTTTTCATATTCCTTATTACCCGCAGGCAGCAGGACTGACTGAACGTATGAAAAGCATTTTAAAAGATCAATTGAAAAAACTGTCTGATGGTTCATTACGCAATTGGAGAAACCATTTAGTTGATGCCTTATAAATTCTCAACAATAGACCTTTCCATAATTCTGATACACCCATTATGCGAATGTTGTCTCCTTCTGTGAATGTGCTACCTCATACGGCAGTGGCTACCATTGTTTACTGGGAAATTACTCCCGGAGCCTTGGCTCCGCACAGAGCGACTCCTGAAGCTGCTGGTTTAGATTTGCATACTTTGAAACAACATGTGTAGAAGCAAAGAGATATTATCCTCATCTAAACTGGAATTGGTGTCCAAATACCAGCAGGACACTTTGGTCTGACCGCCCCGCACTCTGGACTGGCGCTGAAAGGCATCCAGGTGCTGGGCGGTGTAATCGATTCTGATTATCTAGGTGAAATTAAAATTATTCTGTTGATTAGTGGTGATCTGGATTTGAAATTTAAACCTGGTGATCGAATTGCCCAGTTGGTTATAATGCCAGTTTTTGGAGATGTGGTGAGAAAAGCGACTGCCCCAACCCTCCTAACTGCACGTGGAGAAGGAGGTTTTGACTCAACTGATAAAAACCCAGGAGCAAAAGTGTGGGTACAGTCGCCTAATCGACCCCCTGAACTGGCTGAAATAATCGCCATGGGCAGTATTAACACAATATTGGTCATGAAACCTGGACAGGAAAAATGGGACCATGTCCCAGCTGACAAATGTTATCTTCGAGAATGAACAATGCCTGTTTTTGACTTATTTTCTTTAGGTCATTATATGGATTGTCGCTGCAGGATGTGTTGTCGCTGGACTCCTTTCGGTATGGTGCGTTTGGGGCCGAGATGGGCCATGGAGGATCAAAAGCGAGACGATCATCCGAGAACGCAGAACGGATTCGATCCTTTTTGACTCTACAAATGTTTGGGAGAATTTAGCAAGAAGAATTCTAACAATTCCTATTTCTGCATGTCCAACATGAGAAGCGTCCCTGACATTTTGTCCACATGGACCATGTGCCTTGGCCAGACTTTGCCTAACCATGTTTCCTCTATTCCCCTCTATGCATACTCAAACTGTACGTGAGGCACCTCCATTGGATGAACATTGTGAATCTAATCTGCATTTGCTCTCTAAATCAGAATATGTAGGCCTTGCAGCCTCAATTGTGGGAATTCCTGGGCTCCCAATTTACAATTCCAGAGCCATTAGTAAACTGGCTTGTCCCATGGTAAAATATATGAATCACACCTCCAATACTTTGTCAGAATTTTTATTAGATGCACAGGGTGAGCGCTGACCTATTTTGCAAAATAGGGCTGCAATTGACTATCTTTTGTTGAAGCATGATCACGGGTGCTATGATTTCGAAGGTCTATGTTGTTTTAATCTTTCAGATCATTTGAGATCTATTCAATCCCACATTAATGCCTTGCATAATCTGTCCATGGAAGTTCATCAAAATTTGGATTAAGGGTGGTTTAATTGGCTTTTTGGGTGGCTGCCTGATTTTAATTTCCTTTGTTCTATTTTGGGTGGTGTACTCTTAGTAATTTCCTTTCTCATCGCTATATGTTGTTGCATCCAATGTGTATTAAATCTTTTGAATATGTTTTGACCTGGTACTATATCAAGATCTGTCAGTTATGTTTCCGATTATTCTCGTAATGATTTGCGGCCTGTTTAATGTTTATATACATTCGCTGTTATTGGACAATGGTCATGGGTGGAATGTAGTGATTGAGCCATTTTGTATGGAAACAACTCGATTATGACCGTTGCCCACTACTATCTCAGTATATTTTGCTCTAATATAATGCTTTGTAGGCCTGCATAATATAAACTAGCTGTAAAGTAAGACTCAATAATGTTCTTTCTGTGTCTGACTGAATCTTGCTCCAAGGCAGGGCTTACCTATTGGCTTACCTATTGGCTTTGGCATACTCTAATGCCATCTTGCATACATCTTTGCGGGAATAGTGGCCTATGCTTAAGCGACTTCATTTTATAAGCTCTCGCTATCTTCTATGCTTTTCTGGGTCAGGAGTCATGTTTTACTTCTCACTTGTTTTCTGCACTTTGAATGCTAGTCGGAACCGGTTCTTGTCGGAGGAATATGCACGCTCTGAACCAGAGTCATAACAAACACCTAGCTAGCTGATGCTGTGGCCATGGCGCGGAGTGGTACGGAATCTGATGGGAACAGGGGGCGAAGCTTGCTAGAAGCTTCTACTAACATTTCCACTTGTACTAAAGGGGGTGTTTGGGTCTTGACCACTGGTAGTTCATCACAGTACAGAAGTGTAGCTGTGACGGTGGAGCAGAGAATCCTGATTCGGCTGCAGAAACGGAATCCCCTCTGGCGAATTGGAAGCGGGATGTGTAGAAACTTGGTGAGGTGTTCCACTAACTCTTACATTCTAACTGTTCTTATTGACTGTTGTCTCCTATTTTCAGGCTCCAATCATTTATATACATATAAGTTCTCTATATGTTATTCTGATTGCATTTAGTGATCATATAATTGCTAGTTTGAAGTTGGTGCAGTAAGAGATATAGAAGGCCTATTGTGACATAGTAGTAATTTCTTTCTTTTGTCCTTCTATCATTGTGTAATAAAGAAACCCCAGAGTATATCATTATTTTTCTGTGTTCCTTGGGAAGGAGGTCAGGGCCCTTCTGACCCAAATGCTGTAGCATTGGAAGGACGGTAAGTTTCCCTTCGTGCAGGCAATTTTAGAGAGAGGGACGTCCTGCTCTCATCCAGGGTAGCCCAAAATAACAAGTAATCCACCAGAGGCATTGTTAGGAGGGGTATGCGTTGTCTATACAGTCCCACCTGGGTGGGCTTTGTTGCGTTGTTTACCGAGTGGCCCCTTGTTTGCGTTGTTGTCCCGGGTTGTTTGCGTTGTTGTCGCCACTGGTATTGTTGTTGTTTGTGTTGTTATTGTTGTTTGTGAGCTCCTCGGCAATAGCCATATATTCTAGGTAATCATTAGTATTATTCCTTTCTTGGGTAAGTATTGTGAAGTGTTGTATCCTTTTGGGCCCCAAGAGGGAATAGGGTCAGTATGCCCTGGTGATTGGCAGAATTATCAGGTCATTACAGCCTCCCACCCCACTTGGCTCTACATTGCTGGGAGTATTAGTCCCCATCACCCAATTGGCTTTACATTGCTGGGAGTATTAGCCCCCACAGCCCCAATTGGCTTTACATTGCTGGGAGTATTAGCCCCCCCACACCCAAATTGGCTCTACATTGCTGTGAGTATTAGTCCCCAACCCCCCTAATTGTCTCAACATTGCTCGGAGTATTCGCCCCCATACCCCCAATTGGCTTTACATTGCTGGGAATATTAGACCCTTCCCCCCCAATTGGCTCTACATTGCTGAGGGTATTCGCCCCCAACCCCCCAATTAGCTCAACATTGCTTTGAGTATTAGCCCCCCATACCCCGATTGGCTCTCACATTTGCATGTATGTATGTATGTATGTATGTAGGCATACTTATATAGCGCGACTGTCACCCAAAGGGTATCCTGGCGCTTTGACCACAGACATTCCTACAGATGACAATTACACTGCCTTCGGAAAAAGGTAAGTTTTAAGGTCCTTTCTAAAAGACAGGAGATCCTGCTTGCACCTTAGTGCCAGAGGTAGAGAGTTCCAAAGCTTGGCGGCCGTAAAGCTGAATGAGCGGCCGCCCATCCTCGCCCTTTTTATCTTGGGAACAGTCACCAAGAAGGCCGAGGAGGATCTCAAGAGTCTGGCAGCAGAGTAACATTTCTGGGAGTATTAGCCCCCCCACCCCTGTTTGGATGTATATTGCTGGTTGTATTAGCCCCAACTCCCCCAATTGGCTCTACATTGCTGGGAGCATTAGCCTCCCAACCCCACTCCAATTGTCTCAACAATGCTGGGAGTATTAGCCCCCACCGCCCCAATTGGCTTTACATTGCTGGGGGTATTTACCCCCCCCTCTCCAATTGGCTCTACATTGCTGGAAGGATTAGTCCCTATCCCTCCAATTGGCTTTACATTGCTGGACGTATTCCCCTTTCCAAACTTGTCTGTAGATGCACCCCTGCTCTCTCTTGTATTGGCTTTCATGGGGTAGTTCCGTTATTCTGTAGGGGAAGGTGTTTAACTTACCATTTACGATGACTGCGTCGGTTGAGGTTGTAGTATTCATCGTAGATGTACAGAGTAGGGAAGACATGCATGATGTTATTGAAGAAATATAAATCGATATTGTATAATGTTGGCCTAATGTATCCAATGTATTAGCATACCGCCTTAGGAAAACCCCCCTCTAAATATACTCGAACCATGCATACATTAAGAATCGGGCCTCGACTGAACAAACGCCATTTTTGGTCTCACTTCCTGTTGGCTTCACGAGAAGTGGTACTTTTCCATGTACAGGGTTTTCATGAGGTATGCTGAAAGTATATATGCACTGTTTTGAATGTAATCCAGCAGTCTCCTCTGCGCACCTTTGAGGGTGAAGGCAAGAGTGAGGCTTCCCTATATAGGGCGCTTTTGCAAAATAAAGGATTGAACCTTCTCCATTGCCTACTGACTTATTCTTGGTAAATAAGGTATATGTGCGATTGGTAAGTATAGCTCTATGGTATAAGTTTCTAGTACTTCAGTTGGCGACTCCGCCGGGACTCCGCGATAGGGTTGTCCCCTCCTGTAAAGAGGAGAAACGGGACAGGGACGGGTTCTGGTCCAGTGGGTGGATTGAAAAGGATCCTAATTGAGAAACCAGTTTGTGGTAGAAAAGGAAATTAGACTCTCGAGCCCAGTGACCTTCCCAGCTGCTAAATAACCCTTCGCCGGAGTCCTTCAGGCTTAACCCAGAACAGCTGACCGTGTGGTCTATAAAGGAGTCGGCAGTGGGGAACACGCAATCAGACCTGAGTGCACCAGGTGAGTGAATTGTATTGTATTTTGACGTCTTTGGAACAAGCACTTTGGAGAAGTGGGTTAGTGAAACAGTTAACTGTATTTGGAATTTGGTGGTTAGTGAACCACAGGTAATTTGGGGGTCTGACGTGGCAGTGGAGTGACTGCACGGGCAGATGCCCCACAGACTTGTTTGGTGATTAGTTGAGACAACATCGGACGCCTTAGTGTTGCACAGGGAGGTTCTCACTCAGCTGGATCCTCTTCGGAAAAGCCCTAAGAGCAACTGGGTAAGCTTGGGGTCTGGAGCTGCGCGCCCAGTTGCCCCGGCCCAACCAGCACAGGACTATGGGATGGTCTGATGAGGGTTCGTGGTTCGCTTGTCTGATGATCTCAGGGCAGTCTTTGAACTGCTTCTTTTGTGAAATCTTTGTGGTCTGGAATCCGGTGTGATCAATTCCCCGAACAGGAGTCGACGGGCTCTGTTCGATTTGGAAGACATGTCATTTTGTATTGCGGAAAACGTTGCTTTGTAAAAAAAAAAAAAAAAAAACGTGACGGAATTGTACTTATCGATCGAAATTTATGAAATTTATGTATGAGTGGTGAGTGAGACTATGATTTTGGAGCGAATGGGTATGAAACAAACAGAGCGCTTATGTGAGTAAGTCCAATTGAAACGGTATGAATTATTGAATTTATAAACATGTTGTGTTTTAGTAAATTGTGTTTTGGATGTTGCTGTCACCAGAGTGGACGTCTTGAAGAAAGACAGCCTGCTCCTCCGGAATGCAGCCCTAGCTGTGATATGTACGTAAAACATGGTATCTCTCCCATTTTGTTTAATACATTATGGAACAAGTATACCAATGAGAATTCTGAGTTACAATGGCCTTTAACGGGGTCTTTTGATGAGAGAAAAACAAATTGTTTATGAAGAAGAGCCGTCAAACTATGTTTGATTCCTTGAACCTATGGTTAAAGGAGGCAAAACGGCAGCAAATAAGAGAAGAAAAATTGGGAAAAATTAAAGCAGGACAGACTGTTACCCAAAAAGCAGTAGCATATAAATAGGAAAAGGTAGAAAAAAACCATTGAACAAATGGATAGACAATTTCGATTACAAACAGATAAGAGTTATAAGACACGACCTGAGGCAGAAGATGATATAGAGAAATTATTAGAAGCCCGTCCGCCACCTCCATATGCCCCTCAAGGTTTATATCCTGCGGTTCCAATAGTAAGGACGGGGATGGCTGGAGCTCCATCTCCTGCAGCGTGCCCTCTGTCGCTACCGCACCGGTAGCCGTGTACCCTCCGGCTACCCTTCGTCCAACTACCTCAGATTTGATCACTCTGGTACCTGGGCCGGTTGTTGCTTCTTCCTTGTCCCAGGTAGTTTTAACACCCCCAGCCGTAGGATCAGTGGTCTCCCCTATGGGAATGACCACTGCCTCTTCAGATGTCACGCCACGACGCCCCGTGGGGGGTTTGGAAGGCCGACGAGTTTTTACTCGATCGTCCTTAGGATCTGAAGAAAGACCGGCTATTGTGATTCAGGCATCCCAATGGATGCGGAATCCAATTTATACTTTAGAAGATATTTGGAGTACGATGAAAGATTTTGAACCAGTAAAGCAACAATTGGCATTAGAACACATGGCAATACGATTAACTTCCTTATGGGAACAATGTTTTGAGGAAGGGCTAGCTCCTCAGATACTATGTGATATCAGGGATCGAGCTTTTAAGTTTGAATTACAAGTTGAAGAAGTATTTCAGAATGTCGAGACACTGATACAATACTGGGAGCACATGCATAGGAAATGTCCAGACTGGGGGACACAACATCCTATGAGAGAAGTGCACCCCCTTTTCCATCCTGAGATCCCCGAGGTAAAAGATGTTGGTGGAGCAATGATTAGAAACCGTGTAGAGTCGCGATTCCAAGAACAATGGGTTTATACCCCTTGGAAGCGAAGTGAGGTTCTTAAATTAAAAGCCCAACTTCCTGACCCACGTAAAAATCCTACGACCTATTATAAAGAATTGACTGAAGCCGCAAACTCTGCCGTCATGACTTTAGCTGATATTGAGCTATTTTTCGGCCTCTTGATCCGAGTAGATATATGGAAACAGGTACATGACTCGGATCATGCTGCGGAACTTGGAGGGACCTGGGATCAGATTAAAATATGGGATAAAGATCGAAAGCCGGGTGATAAACCTAAAGATGAGATTTTAGCTATACCTGCTCGCATCATCACATACATGCAAACTCTTATTCCCCCACGAAAAGTGGATTGAGATACATTAACAGCTTGTAAACAGAAAAAGGGTGAAAGTGTGTCAGATTTTTTCACCCAGATTGAGAAAGTATTTATTGAATTTAGTGGACAAGACTTGTCCAAGGAAGCTGGCATACGATTATTTGTGAATAGATTTGTCACTAATTTGTTGCCTGAAATAATGACACGCTTAAAGGCTGCTGAAAGTACATGGACCACTTCGACCCCTTCAGTTATTCTTAGCATGGCCCAGTATTATGAGCATCGGGAAAATGAGAGCAAGGACAAGTCTGATAAAAAGGTTAAAGAGTTAAAAACCCGAGTGCTGTTGCAACAGGTTAGTAGAGGACAAAATGCTAGAAGGGGAGGAAGAGGTTCATTTCCAAGAGGGGCCATGATGAGAGGAAGAGGAGGGGGGGTCCGGTTCCTGATATAGGAATAAATCAGTGTTCCAATTGTAGACAAGAGGGACACTGGCGAGCTCAGTGTGCATTATTATATGGACGAGGCATTTTTAACAGAGGAAGAGGACGAGGTAATGATCGGAATAGTATGAGACGCAGGGACATGTCCGATGGTGAGTCAGGAAGGAATTATTTTGATGATCTTCAAGGGAGACAATATTACAATGAGGATTATCAGGAGGATTGGATATCTTAAAGAAATTGCATGCTCGCATTTATTGTTCTCCTGATGGTGTTTATTTAACCATGCAACATCCCACTAAATGCACGTCTCAATGTTTTGCCAAAAATGAACATCTTCCACCTGAATTTTCCATAATTCCCTAGACAACGGGGGACACAGATGTGGGATTGTTAAAAATACCCCCTGTATCAATTACCTTAAAACCGAATGCCCATTTGCCACGTATCCCACAATATCGAATTTTGCCAGAAGGCGAACAGGCCTTATTACAGATCATTTGTGATTTAATTAAGAAAGGAGTGGTAGAGGAAACAGCTGCTAATGTTTGTAATAGCCCTATTTTACCAATTTTGAAAAAGGCCCCACTGAACGGTGACCCTGACTATAAAGATACATATCGTTTTATGATTGACCTCAGAGAGGTTAATAAAATAGTGATTCACCAATATCCTGTGGTTCCGGATATCACTGCAATTCTTACTATGATTCCCCCTACTGCCCAGTATTTTTCAGTGATAGATTTGAAGAATGCTTTCTTTAGCATTCCAATCCACCCTGACAGTCATCATATTTTCGGATTCTCATTATCTGGCTGCAGTTTTAGATTTTGGCGTGCTCCTTAAGGCTATGCAGAGAGTCCTAGTATTTATAGCCAAGCACTAAAAGCAGTATTAGATTAATTAGTCCTACCCCCTGGTAATGTTCTCATCCAATATGTGGATGACATACTGGTGGCGTCAGACACAGCAGACGGTTGCAAAGAGGCCGCCGTTAAATCATTGACTCATTTAGCAGCTAACGGTAATAAAGTATCCTTATCTAAATTTCAATATTGTGAACAGGAAGTGACCTACCTTGGTCATTTACTGTCAAAAGCGGGGAGAAGACTAACTCCTGAACGAATAACTGTTATTGCTAACATGTCTGTGCCCCCTACTCAACGTGATGTTCGTGCTTTTCTTGGCATAACCTCCTATTGTCGTCAATGGATTTCTAATTTTTCTCTTTCTGCTAAACCCTTGTTGCATTTGACTACCAAAGATGTGCATGAACCCTTGCCCTGGACGCATGAATGTCAGGATGCTTTTGATTCTTTGAAATCTGCTCTTTGCTCTGCACCCATCTTGGGTACTCCGGACTACCGAAAACCTTTTGTACTCTACGTACATGAGGTGGACGGTTGTTCACTTTCAGTGCTAATACAGGGTTTTGGCGGAAAGCAACGACCGTGCGCATATTTTTCGGCAGTATTGGATAATGTTGCCAGAGCCCTTCCTAGCTGTTTAAGGGCCACTGCTGCTGTGGCAGTGGCCATTCGACAGTTGGAGTGGATTGTTTTGAATACTAACCTCACAGTGATGGTACCGCATGCTGTGGATATATTATTCAATCGAACAAAAACCCAGCACCTTACGAGTGCGCGATTGACTGGTTACGAATTAACTCTATTTGCACCCCACATTACTATTAAACGATGTGCCACTCTGAATCCAGCCACGTTACTACCCCTCCCTTCGAGTGATCAAAAGGATGATGTCCATGATTGTATATTTCGGACTGAAGAAGAAACGAAGGGACGAGTAGACCTCACCGACACCCCTTTATCTGAACCCCAAGGGGAGTTGTATGTGGATGGCGCCTGTTTTAAGTTACCAGATGGCACGACAACAGCTGCTTATGCTATAACTACCCTCAGAACTGTAGTGGAGACCGCTCGGGTTTCCCATCACTCAGCGCAAGCAGCTGAACTAATTGCATTATTATGAGCATGTGAACTGAGCGAAGGTCTAAGAATAAATATTTTTACAGACAGCCAGTACGCCTTTGGCGTGGCCCATAGTTTTGGGAGGCTGTGGAAGGAACGAGGATTCCTTACCTCCCATGGTCAGAGGATACAACATGCCCTTTTATTGAAAGACTGTTGAATGATTTAACCTTACCAGAGAAGGTGGCCATTATTAAGTGTAGCGCTCACAAGAAAATTGTTGATACTACAGGGGAGGGAAATGCCTTTGCCGATCAGGTAGCAAAGGATACAGCGCAAACCAAAATGTCTGCTATGTTCCCCAGTGTATCAGCCAGGGGGGTGGCAGAGACAACAGTGTTTGACAATACTATTGAAAGTGTTAGAGAACTACAGAAAGAAGCTACTCCTGATGAAATAATAAAATGGGAACAGTAAATAGGGAAGTTGGATAAAAACAATCGTTGGATTGATTTGACTGAAAAACAGCGATGGCTTTTGCCCAATGCACTGGTGTATGCAGTAGTTGTAATGGCTCATGGTCCCTCTCACATTGGTGCAAAAGGTATTTGTGCAATATTAGACCCGGTGTGGAATAACCCGAATATTTCAAAAACTGCTGCCCATGTGGTTAAATACTGCATGGTCTGCTTGCAGTATAATCCTGGAGGGAGGGAGACAGTCCTTAGTGGGAATTTTGCGCCTCCTTCTTTACCGTTTGAAGTAATACAAATGGATTATATTCAACTCGAAAGGGTGAATAACCTCAAATATGTACTGGTGGTGGTATGTGCTTTTAGTAAATGGGTTGAAGCATATCCTACCAAAGATAACACCGCTCTGGCAACTGCAAAAGCCTTAATCAAAGAGTTCCTGCCCCGATTCGGTTTGACTCGAGTCATTTGGACAGACAACGGGGTACACTTTAATGCAGACCTTGTCAAATATATTTGTAAAGGTTTACAGATAAAGCAGAAATTTCATGCAGCACGGCATCCGCAGGACTGGTTGAGAAATATAAAGGTACGCTGAAGTTAAAGATGGCAAAGATCCAGGAAAGCACGGGCTTGAGCTGGCCTGATGCTTTGCCCCTAGCGTTAATGTCATTAAGAGTAACCCCCCATTCAAGAGCCGGGCTATCTCCTTATGAGGTCGTTTTTGGTCGACCAGCTAATGTGTGGGGTGTCCCGAGACCTAGGTCCTTCCGTGATATTGATTATCCTATGATGACAGATTATCTGTACGCTTTAACTAAAGATTTGCGTTCCATTCATCAACAGGTGTCAGCTGTACTGCAGCCGCTGCCAGAGGGTCCTGGACATCGTTTGGAGCCAGGACAGTGGGTCCTAGTCCGAAATTATCAGCAGAAATCAAGTTTGGAACCAAGGTGGAGCCGTCCCTACCAGATTCTTTTGGCAACGCGGAGAGCAGTGAAAGTGGACGGGAAGAAGCACTGAATTCACGTCTCCCACGTAAAAATTGCCCCTTCTGCTCCCTTTTTACCAGCAGAACCGAGACGGAGTTCTAACGCAAGAAGGAGAACGGAGGTTGAGTTTTGTGCCTTTGAAATCGGGCAAGCGGAAGGATTGTTGATACCGCAAGGAGACGAATCAGCCCCAGTCCCTGAATCTTTTGATAAGGCTGATTCCTCTGAGGGTCCTGAAAACCTTGTTACACCGAATGTCCCTGCTGCTGTGTTGTTTCATGACCAGGAACAACCTGGCCATCTTCAAAACAATTTACGGCCCCAAAAACAACACAGTACCCCAGTTTCGGATTTTAGGAGATAGGGAAAGACTTGAGCTGTAGGGTTGGAGATAGCTCTTTACTGGGGTACTAAGCAAGACACTGGACTGAACCCGTTGAGAGCGTGGAACTGTCACATTGCTCTGTTCAGAAAGAAAGCCTGTGTTACATTAAGGGCCTAAATTGCAACGGTGGAATCAAAGTGTGAAGTTGTTTCTTTTTGATGAACAATAGGAGCCTGCCTGTGAGGCTCTAGACGGACACAGGGAGAAGAAACCCTCTGGCAGTTGGCTTACACCTTTTCCCGAGTTTAGCTTGGACTTTTAGTTAGGATGTACCCCTTTGCCCGGTTTGCCCTTGAAGATGAACGACCCCTTGCTCCCCGACCTTTCTCTGAAAATATCTCCGTGTTTTCCGGTTGCGCTACCAGAGTGAAGGTAGCCTTTGTAATACTTATAGCAGTAATCATGATAATATTAATGAGTGTGTTTGTATATTTAGAATTTCAATATCCTATGCATAAGGTATTAGGTACTACAATAGCTCCGCCTGAATATTTCTTTTATACTTTGCCTCCCCATAAGGAAAGACATCGAGAAACGTATGTTAAAAATGTGTTCATTGAAATGCTACATCAAGCCCATAGCACCACCAATAGGACAAACTGTTCGGTATGTGGACTGCTGCCATCTGTAATGCATCATCATGACTTATTCATTTCTTTGCCATTATCACATTTAGCGAGTTGTGAGGCCTGGTTTCAGTTGCTATCTCTTATGTAGTTACATTATGTAGCCGACCCCAAAAGATATACCGAAAAAGATTATGAAGCTGTTTTAAGGTATATAGAACAACATCAGGGATTCGACGCATTGGTAAACCAAGGAGAGGGGTCTTTAGACCCAGATGCCTGTATGAATATGTATACCACTTATGAGAATGCTACTTGGTTGAAGGAAGAAATGTTAGATTTTGAACACTTTAACTCCACGCAATATTTTCAGTATTTCCAAGATCGTAATGTCACAGATGATACGGCAATGCCAGTTCCCATTTTAAATAGTACTGCTTCATTTTGTATTCGAGGTAAAGGTCATGTTAAGGTAGGAGATAGTAGATGTAACTACATCTACACTTTGCATACCAATAGCACTCCGCCCTTGATAACTCCGCCTAATGTGTATTTTGATTGCGGCGAAAACGCTTACACTTGGCTTCTCCGAGGATGGGCAGGGCAGTGTTACCTGTCCTTCCTTAATCCTCCAGTATATATAGCCCCTTCTAACTATCATAAGAATCACCTGCTGACTAAACGAAATTCAGACTTCATACGTGCGAGTAGAAGTATCGATACTGATAGTACAGATCAGACTGACACCGCCTTACAGCAGTTTGTGGACATAACAAAGGGTCTCTTTTCTATATGAGGTCCTATTTTTACCAGCAGAGATGTTAGACGTCTCTCCAGAGTGGTGGAATATGTAGTTCAAACCACTGCTGGAATTTTGACTAACCTGACGGTGGAGCTTCAAGCCACGAGGCTCGTTTTGCTTCAAAATCGGATGGTGCTTGGCGTCATCCTAGCTGATCGAGGAGGAGCATGCCGCGTGATCGGCAGCTCCTGCTGTGTGTATATACCTGATTCTGCTCCAATTATACACTTGGCCATTCAGAAATTACATCATTTGGCCACAGAAGTTCATACTGACACTGGTACTTGGTCCTTAACAGGGTGGTTCTGGAACCTTTTGTCCACTTGGGGTTGGAAGATCTTTATGATCCTTGCTGGAGTAATTGGGGTGGTATTTACTTGTTGCCTGTGCCTACATTGTGGGCCAGCAGGTTGCTCTTATTGCGCTTCCAAGCTTACTTCCTCGTTGACAGTTTCGCGCCAGGCGAAAATAGCGAAACAGTTAGTGCAAAAGGAAGTTACAGACCTAATGCAAATAGATGAAGGTGTGTTTTTGGAGTGAAACCTGCCATTTCTTTGTATGTATATTGGCTACATCACGCCAAAAGGGCGGTCTGAAGAAATATAAATCGATATTGTATAATATTGGCCTAATGTATCCAATGTATTAGCATACCGCCTTAGGAAAACCACCATCGTAAATATACTCGAACCATGCATACATTAAGAATCGGGCCTCGACTGAACAAACGCCATTTTGGTCTCATTTCCTTGTACCTCTTCCTCTTGCTAGGGAAACACGTGACCTGCTACTGTGTGGAAAGACTGAGAGGTTGGCCTGGGCTATGAACGGATCATTTGTTCTAACTTGGGAAACTCAAGGTCGCATCTGTCTTTCTTGTGGGATGAGCACATTCTTGCAGGTGCCGTGCCTGCACTCCCGTACCCTAGATTGAAAGGGAGGCACCTTTACTGACCTACCCCCGGAATAGCTCGAGCTGAGTGTCGAATCAATCAATTGTGCCTTATATGGGTTTTCCTGTTGGCTTCACGAGAAGTGGTACTTTTCCATGTACGGGGTTTTCATGAGGTATGCTGAAAGTATATATGCACTGTTTTGAATGTAATCTAGCAGTCTCCTCTGCGCACCTTTGAGGGTGAAGGCGAGAGTGAGGCTCCCCTATATTGGGCGCTTTTGCAAAATAAACGATTGAACCTTCTCCATTGCCGACTGACTTATTCTTGGTAAATAAGGTATATGGGCTATTGTTAAATATAGCTCTATGGTATAATTTTCTAGTACTTCATTATGCATATCCGCACAGTCTCAGTCACAGAAATCGTGATGTGACAAGATTTGGAGCAGAAATACTTCCCTTCCAACTCCTCTGACGCGTTGATTGGTCCGACCAATTTGGCACCTCGGAAGTTCACATTGTAATTGGGCGGTCCAATTCTGACTCGGAAGTGGCTCCATATGGCATTTCCAAATGCTTCTCTTTAGGAATATCCAGTCGGGTTTCGGTGAAACCGAGTCGGTCAGTAAATAATGGGTTTTGGGCATTGTAATGCGTTGTTTGGGAAAAACGAATTCGAGTATGAGTTGGTTGGAAAGTTCGACTCCAAAACGACATCGTAATCGACCCCTAAGTTGAATTAGTCAGTGTCAAAAGCGAATGCAATGGAGCGTGAATTGGATTCACAGACCAGGTTAATCCCAGTGGAAGGTTTACCTTTCGGCATAGAAACATTTATGGAGAAAAACTGTTTGTCAAAGAGTTGTCCACAAGGCAAGATGCAAGCTGGCTCCAAGGTGGGGCTTGACAACAGTGAGTTGCTGAAGAGTTGGGTTCCAGCGTGGTCTTTGATAAAAGCAGGAAAGCTCGGAGTTTGTGCCTAGAAAAGGGTCCTGGGTACAAGACATCCAGGTCCAGTCTTCCTTCATGTCTTTTGCTTACAAAAACAGGGAGCAACCCCTCCCCAAGAGAAGGGGTACCACAGGTAAGCAAAAGTTTGGAAATCTCTTGGGGTAACCAAAAGGTTCACAGCTAATGTCAATATCTTATGACACCCAATGCTAAATGAGCTAAAGGCACACAATCCTCACATGCACAATTTAAGAAAACGGACTGTAATTGGCAATTATAATACACACAAATATTAATAACAAAATTGTAAACAATATATATATATTTTTATTAAAAACAAGATTATCGTCCCACAAAATCATAACGTAATCCAATTCACAACAATACATTAAAAATCACAATATCATACAAATATAATTAATGAGAGACAAAGAAGAAAGTGCAAACTATTAGTCACATCATGTTTAAGTTGTTCCACATGGAATTCATTCCTTTCGTTTGTTCAAATTTCCATCAATAATATAATCTATTGAGCATGAACATGTTCCTTTGGATACAACAATAATTATGTATAGACACAAAGGCGTTGACGCGTTTCGGTGGTACTCCCTTGATAACAACCACCTTCTTCAAGTCAAAAAGTGATAATAGTCTCTCTTGTATTAAATCACGATTAAAAACCTCCTCAATTCTAGAGGTAGGCTGTGATGGGTTCCTTAATATTCAATCCACGGGGCTCCTTAAGGCTCCAACGCGAAGGTATAATCTTTCTAATGAGCGATTAAAAGCTGCACCTCAACTGTATTGATTCTGATGGTCCTGCCTTACACCCTGTTTGATGATCTTCCCTTTCATAAGGTACTATCTGCAGATGAATAGGGTTTCAGCTTTTGAATTAAAAAGAGGAATGATACACCTATTCCTCCTGATTATTCCCATATATTGGATCCTCAATTCGGTTTATATGCCGCAAGACAATAAGTTACCATCTATAGGTGAAAATGGGTTTCAGCTTTCAGGTTAAAAAGAGGAGCGATACGCCTAATCGTCCTGATTACTCCCCTCAATTCAGTCCAGGTGCGGCGGGACCTAACCAATTCAGGTGATGCAATCTTGATCCTCGCGGGCGAAGGTGGCACCTTCAAAATTGAAGCTTGCATTCCTCTACAGATAACATCCAGATTTTGTTAGATTCTGAAAAAAACAATCAGCTGGAGAAATATGCAACAAAGGCCTTAAATTGATTTGAAGTTCCCCAAATCATGATTCAAACTTCAGTCATAGACCTTTTCATATATATTATTGCAAGCACCTGAAATGGAAGGCAAGCTAGCATAATAAAAACAACATACATGAACTATGCTTTTCTTAGATGTGAAATAGTCCTATTTCTTACCAGTTTCTATACAATTAAAATTTTCTCCACATCGGTTTTCTGATCCACATTTCCCAGTTGGTATACAAGTGTCTTCACTCCAAGGATACCCAGAACATGTTTTTCCTGAATACTTGGAAGGTTGCAGTAGACTTCTGTACCTGTACTAAACCACAAAACAAATATATGTCTCTTCTAGCAAACATTAAGTATTGTCTGTGTTATAACCTATAGACTCAAGTAACCTGATAAGAAGTAGCACTTTTATAAAAGGAGTAACAATTTAAAATTAGGCAGGATGTTTTGGCTACACCACAAAATCCCCCAAAATAAAACACTATATAAATTAGTCTACTCATTTATGATTTTAAATTGCCTTAAAAGACAGGATACATGTAATATCCTTAGTTTAGAAAATATTTGGAAGATTTTCAATAAAAGATGACTGGCTTGGTATCTCTGGAAAGCTGACGGTATTTGCAGGGTCATGTTAAAGTTCATACTGTGAAGGATTGGACAAAATATGTTGATATAGCTATCAAGAGATTACAAAATTCCACGATAAGTTAATGCTGACTTGAGGTGGAGGACATGAAAGGGTGGAAAAATTGAATTTAACAAGCTACACTTTGTTCTTTACATTCTGTCATTGTTGTATCTAGTTGTGTATGTTTTATTGACATCTTTGAGATGGGAATAACAATGCTACATGTTGGGCAGTTGTCATCTAGTTAATACAGTATTCACCTGTGTGATTTAAAAAATAGATTATGTATATAATACTAGAGATTTGGCTTTGGTTCATTATTTGATGAATTTATTTGTCTGATCCAACCCCTCCTCTTAATTCAGTGGCTTTCCTTCCTGGTATCAGATTTGTATTTCCCCATGCACATTTAGGTTTCACCCTTGTTTTTAACTGGTTAATAGAATCCTTGTAATGGCGATGTCAGGAAGCTATTTTGTTCTTTTTTTCGCAGGTAATGTCATTTTTCCTTATGTTCTGCTCCTTCCTCTATTTCTCTGATCACCATTGGGATTTGGACAGGCTACTGTCCTGCATCTATCAGCTCATCTCGATCTAAATTCAATAGTTTTCACCAGTTTTCTGATACCCTTTCAATCCCCTCATCACAGTTCACTCTCAGAGATACTCTGGCAAAACTTACAGATCACAAGAAAGAAGAAGAGAAAAGATGGTGACTCATGTGATAAGTATTTCTCTTTTAAATGAATGATCATGTGTGGCGCCTTCCCATCCCTGCAAAGTTAACAGATGGAAAGGAAAGCACAATGTCCTGTAGGCTCCCAACCCCCACCACAGGGATTTAAACAAATGTGACATGTGGTTCTACATCATCTAAATCACAGGCCCTCAAACGGTGACAAGGCTTGAAGGCCCCTTAACCCCATTAATACAATATTCATCCAAGCATTCTGCTAATTCACGTTTATCATGGTTTGCCTGGGATTAGTCTAGATATCATTCCTGTGAGACTTGCCAGCCTTAGGGTGGTCTTACCCCAAATGTTTTGCCTTACTCCTCCATACTTTTCTGATCTCATTTTTGTTGGCCATAGGACTGCTTAGTTTACCAATGCTAACCAGTGCTACAGTGTAGGTGCGCACTCCTTAAAACATGGTAACATTGGTTTGTCCCCAATTGGCATATTTAATGTACTCATAAGTCCCTAGTAAAGTGGTACTACATGTACCCAGGGCCTGTAAATGTAATGCTACTCGTTGGCTTGCAGCACTTGGCGTGCCACCCACTTAAATAGCCTGACAAACCTATCTCAGGTCTGACATTGCAGCCAGTGTGTGGAGTTTAAACAGCCATTTCAAGCTGCCAAAATAAACCTTTTGCAAGGCCCAAACCTTTCTTTTTAATACATATAAGCCCTAACCGGCCCACAGGGCAGGGTGCAAGGTATTTAAAAAGCAGGACATGTACTTTTAAGTTTTGCATGTCCTGAAAGTGAAAATCTCTTAAATTAGTTTTGCAAGGCCTTCCTCTTTCATGGGGTAACATTTAAGGGTTACCTTATCAAATTTAATACGGATATCTTCTAAACAGCAGAAGTAAACATCTTGGTTAGTGTCAAATGAATTTTAATCAAAATTCCTCTTTTATGGTAAAGTCAGATTTTGAATAACAATTTTGAAAAATACTCCATTGTCATCCCCATGGAGTATCCTTACAACCAAGAATTAAATCAGGCCCTAAGTTGGCTTTGGTGTCCTTTACAGGTCAGAATCTGAATTGATGGCCATGGAGGAGTTGGTTAGTTCTACATGCTCAGAAGTTGTCTCATCATATCACTTTTCATGATTTTGCTATCAAAATAAATGAAGCAGAATATAGGCCTGTAGTTGGCCAGTATGTAGATGTTTGAAGATGGTTTTCTAAAGACATGTGTACTGGACACATATTTCATGGGGCCAGAAACAGGCTATGAATATGCCCACTGCTTCTGGCACACAAAGGGGTGGATTTGTTTGTGGAAGACAACTCAGAGGGAGGTAGAGCAGTTAACACTGTAGTTTGCCAGACATTAATAGTACCCCAGTAGGTTTTGTTGATTTGCATACGATGAAGAGCTGGCAAGGTGGGAGGGGAGGGTAACAATCACATTTATTATCAAAATTAGCCTATGACATACTTACATTAAAAAATAGAGAAAGGAAATCCTAATATGTTAGTGACCTAATCAATATTCAGTAAGTGATGTCTAAAAGTTCACACATCTGTAGGTGAATGAAACAAGGAAATAATTGAATATATTGAGAATGGTTCACTTATATAATTCATATGAAAATAGTGTATCTCTGTAAAATGGCACAGTAGAATATGGAGGACTCCACTGGTTTCCATCATCCTAACCTACCTTGTTTTATATAATTCTGAGTAGATGAAAAAGCTGGAAGAAATGTAACATATGGATGTATATACATTTTTAAAAAACATAGTGTTGTAAATTCTTACCTTTTGCTCTTGGCAAGCAAAACATGTGGACCATTGAGACCATTGATCGAGCTGGCAATCCAAAGAAGAAGGGGTCTGGGAATCTGTGGCGGCTCGGCTGACCCTCCTTGCAAATGAAACAATACATTTTAGCTTCTATTTTAAAATGGATTCAGGGCACAAAGAAAACAATTGGTTTGACGGTACGTTTTTTGTAACAAAAAAATAAAAAATATAATTTATTTTCACCTCATCCTTAGGTATCCTTGACAAACCACACACCACATAAAGATAATAATCAAGACAAACATTTAACCATTTCCTTGGCCCACTAAATACAACTACTTCCTTAGTCATTAACCCATTGCTAGCCACAGATGACACGTCTATCCGAGAGAATTGGTTTAAATATGCCTTGTACGCCATTACAGTAACCACTGGATACACAATGTTGTAAAATATCTAGTCCTATTGTTATGTAAATCATATTGTAAATTATATTTTCTTAATTGTGAACAAGACACTCTTTATGAGCATGGAACAAAAACCAAAAAGTCCTTCTAGACAATACATAGCACAGGAAGATGTAGAAATTACTAAACACTGCAGTAGGTAGCATTCTGGACCTTCCTGATAATACAGTGACAGAAACAAGAAAAACAAAGGTGCATCTTCCAGCTCTTGCAACTATTTACTAAAAGACCACTGGAATCTACGTGAACGTCTATAATCCATAACTAGCATGAATCCAGTCCTGATACTCTTGCACATACACAATCCGTGTAAATACATACATATGATTTTAGACACTGGTAATTGTTGACACACACCTGCAGGTACATACCACATCACACAGTAAAGGGAATAAGGACAAAAATAGCAAAGAACGGTTATGGGGTGCACTTCTAAAAGTTGAGAGCATACAAACTCAATGTCCTGTTAATCCACCCCACATATTTGGAAGGTGGTAATCTAATTAACAAAGGGACCATGGAATGCAGGCTTTTGCCCAGAGCATAAGGAATTCCTTTCAACAAGTATATTTCAATTTAAAAATCATCCTTCAATATTAGACATAATAATTTACAAGATTTCCCTGCATTCCCAGAAGTCAAATAAGAAATAAGGAGACCGAATCTTGTTTTCTTTTACAAAATTCCAACCAACCATCATAACATTGTCCCACCTCTAAATGTGTGGGTTTTAATATTATTTAATTCAATGTATATAGCACAGATCTCAATGGGAAGTAGCTGAGCACTGTACAATCTCTTTACTTTTATATAAACCACATGTTACACACATTTGTTACATACAGCTGTCAACAATTATAAACAAACAAATACAACTTATTTTTTGATGGCTTCTAAACACCCTCTCAGCTGCAATAATGTTCCTCCAGTGGGGATAGAAAAAGCAAAACTCATTACTTTCTACCTTGGGAAGTAGATTTTACCAATGCATTTCTTCCTGGTGTATTATTGTACCCTTCCTTTCCATCAGAACCTACAATACTACTCATAAAAGTACACTTCATTGTAGTCCATCTTGCAACTAATTAAAAAATGTATTGTATCAGGGCTAAATTAAAATAGCCTGTTCTGAGAACCACCATTTCCTAACTATCAGCCATTTAAAATATATTAGAAAAGTTTCAGGGAGGTTTTGTGTTGTGGCCTATTACTATCTTATGCATTTCATTTCATAAAGCTTTATTCGGTGCATATAAAAATGACCATAAAAGCACATAAGCGACACATAGAATAACAGATATTGCAGAATTTAACAAAAATACAGACATAAAGTTTAAAACAACATACTTTTCCTGGCATTAATTGATTGATTTAAAAAGGTAGCAGTAAAAAAGCATATATTTGCATATTGCATATTAAAAATTAATTTCATAGCATCATTAATGGTACGTGAGCCATATTTGATAAACAGAGGTTTTAAATAGGCAATACGAAAACTCTTATAAAGTTTACATATCAATAAAAAGTGCAAGGTGCTCTGCTTTGATAGACCATCACATGGACAGGGTCCGGTCGGAAAGTTTTTAAGATGGGGCGATGCCACCAGGTGGTGTACCAGCCCGAACCTAAGTCTAATAAGTACAAATCTATGGGATGGTCTGGTCACCATAGCTAAATATAGGGGGTAACCTTCATTAACAATATGGCTATCATAAAACAGAGGGGAAGACAAAACCCCGGTCTTTGATAACCGCCTCCTCATTCTATATGCTAAAAATGTTGACTTCATCTCACTTTTGGGTATTGCTGTAGCAGCACATGGATCGGCCATAATATTTATATCAAAGATTTCTAAAAAAACAATCGACAATATATTTTAACCAGGGGATTTTGGAATACTTGTCTAAGGCGAGACAGTCCTCTATAACAAAACTATTAAAAGCTGTCTCCTCCTTTAACCAGATGGAACGCCAAACCATAAGAGGCCTTAGGGATAACAAATCCATCAGGTAGTTAATCCCCAAGTTCTCTATGGATCAGCTCAGTTGGGTCGGAGGTAGGTAAACAGAGAAGCTTTTTCAGGAAAGAATGTTCCTCCGTCTGCAGGCTATAATCAAAGCAGTGTCCCCAAACTCCAGCCCCATATAAAGCAATCGACACACATCTGGCTTGGTATATCTGAAGCATATCCCTGGTACGCCTGTCTCCGATCTTAGCCACAAATATAAACACCCCGTGAGCATTCTTAGCCATTTTGTTACGAACATTGGTAAATTCATTAGACCATTTTCTATCTTTTAAGAAGGTTATTCCCAAATAGCAAAATTTGTCTACATGTTGCACTTTTTGGCCGTCAATGAAAAAAGCATTAGGCAGCTTTCTTTTGGCCCCACAGGTCGTGGTATGTGTTTTTCCTTTGTTGATGACCAGTTTCCTGTCCTTAATAAAAACAGAGAACCTGTCAATCAGACGCTGTAGACCAATAGGTGTTCTCGATAGTAGCACCGCGTCATCCGCGTATAGTAACACCGGCACTATGACCCCATTAACCTGGGGGGCATCAGCATTAATAGTTTTTAAAACTGCATCAATTTCATTAATAAATAAGGTAAAAAGCAGGGGGCAAGAACACAGCCTTGTCTAATACCTCTATTAACACTGAATTTAGGGGTACACTCTCCTTTGACACCATAGCGCACGCTTGTTTTTAGTTTTTCATATAACCTGGCCAGAAAGAAGATTATGCCCTCCGGTGCCCCAAGCTGTAACAGAGTTGGCTATAAGATGGAATGGTCCACTAGATCGAAAGCACTGCTTAAGTCTGCAAAGCAGAGATAAAGTGAACCTTGTTTGGCCTGGGTATTCTTCCCGATCAGTAGATCTAAATGTATACACTGATCGAGTGTACCTCGTCCTTTCCGGAATCCATACTGGCTATTGGCCAAAATCCCCTCTCTCTCCACCCACTCTTCCAATCTAACCAACATTACTCTACTCATGATCTTAACTGAAGAGTCTAAGAGAGAGATGGGGCGGTAGTTTTTAACATCTGACCTGTTGCCCTTCTTGTGTATCGGGAATATAATTGACTCCCACCAGGTCATGGGGGCCTCGGTACATACAGCTGCGTTAAAAATAATAGCC
Organism: Lissotriton helveticus; assembly: GCF_964261635.1. Lineage (NCBI taxonomy): Eukaryota > Metazoa > Chordata > Amphibia > Caudata > Salamandridae > Lissotriton > Lissotriton helveticus. Next base: position 132,197,189 of record NC_136058.1, read on the forward strand.
AGAAGTGGGTTCCATATCTCCGGGGCTGCTTTTTAGACATCGATGGGTACCCCGTCTGGCCCCTGGGCCTTCCCCCCCTTGCTTGCGCAAATACCTAGTTCGACCTCAGGGACAGTAATGTCCAAAGGTACAATCGGCCAGTTACTAGGATTGGTTTCATAGCAGTTATCAGATTTAAAAATCATAGAAAAATGGGAAACCCACCACTCGCTAGAAACGTTTGAGGTAAGCTCCGGGAGAGAATCCTCCTTGAGGAAAGGGGAGTTGACTGTAGCCCAAAAAAGGGCACAATTAGACAGTTCAGCGGCTTGATTAAGAGTTTCCCATGCCTGCTACTGCAACTCACCTTTCCTACGTTTCAGAGCGGATTTTTAATCTGATCTCAGCTTGGTGATTAATTTTGTATCCCTTGGGCTTAACGTCAATGCATGTTTTAATTCCGTTAAAAGTGTGGTACAAGTTTGGTCAAACCAACCCAGTCCATGTTTAGATTGCACTCTATCAGGTCTAGTGAACCTAGCATCTATGCGTTAATTAATGCCTTTAAAAACATTTAAAACCCGGTCTGGTTCATTATTGTTATTTAGGATGAGGGTAATATCTGCAAGGCACTCTTTAACAATAGAGCTCAATAGTTCATCAGATTTTTCCCCTTTCCATCTCAGTCTTACTCCGTTAGGCCTATGTAGTTCAACATTTGTTACTGTTCTCCCTTGGCAGACAGGCCTGCCTCCCCAAAGTGTAGTTTCTAGAATAATACAATTATGATCACTCAAAGAGGAGACTTTTATCCTAGGGGCCAGACAGTAGGGAACAATATTAGAAGAAACAATTACATGGTCTATGATTGAACTAGTGTACCGATTCTTAAACGTAGGGACAATCTGACCATTTTCATCTTTTGGGAATAGTTTAAAATTTCAAAATCATGGTCACCCATGAATTTATTAAGTGTTTCTCCGTAACTGTTATGGCGGAAATGCAGATCATCTAGACCAACATAATTTTTAACCCTACAAATGGGGGTGGGGTCACACACTACTCACACACCGGCGGTGTCGCCCCTAGGGACTCTGGTCAATGTAGTAAAGTGTTCGCGATGCATCATCTTTCGATCTTCTGCTATCTTCGCTGTCTTCGCCATCCCTGGACACGTGTTTCGGGGTATTACCCCTCATCAACAGGGATAGGCCGTGTACTGGGGTTGCCGATGGCTGCCAATATCTGCCAGGTATAGTACCACTCAGGCGCGTAGGTGCGGGATCCCAGGCTCGTCAGCCCGCTGCTCAAGGGAGCTTTAAAGTTACAAATGGGGGTGGGGTCGCACACTACTCACACACCGGCGGTGTCGCCCCTAAGGACTCAGGTCAATGTAGTAAAGTGTTTGCGATGCATCATCTTTCGATCTTCTGCTATCTTCGCTGTCTTCCCCATCCCTGGACACGTGTTTCGGGGTATTACCCCTCATCAACAGGGATAGGCCGTGTACTGGGGTTGCCGATGGCTGCCAATATCTGCCAGGTATAGTACCACTCAGGCGCGTAGGTGCGGGATCCCAGGCTCGTCAGCCCGCTGCTCAAGGGAGTTTTAAAGTTACAAATGGGGGTGGGGTCGCACACTACTCACACACCGGCGGTGTCGCCCCTAAGGACTCTGGTCAATGTAGTAAAGTGTTCGTGATGCATCATCTTTCGATCTTCTGCTATCTTCGCTGTCTTCGCCATCCCTGGACACGTGTTTCGGGGTATTACCCCTCATCAACAGGGATAGGCCGTGTACTGGGGTTGCCGATGGCTGCCAATATCTGCCAGGTATAGTACCACTCAGGCGCGTAGGTGCGGGATCCCAGGCTCGTCAGCCCGCTGCTCAAGGGAGCTTTAAAGTTACAAATGGGGGTGGGGTTGCACACTACTCACACACCGGCGGTGTCGCCCCTAAGGACTCTGGTCAATGTAGTAAAGTGTTCGCGATGCATCATCTTTCGATCTTCTGCTATCTTCGCTGTCTTCGCCATCCCTGGACACGTGTTTCGGAGTATTACCCCTCATCAACAGGGATAGGCCATGTACTGGGGTTGCCGATGGCTGCCAATATCTGCCAGGTATAGTACCACTCAGGCGCGTAGGTGCGGGATCCCAGGCTCGTCAGCCCGCTGCTCAAGGACGCTTTAAAGTTACAAATGGGGGTGGGGTCGCACACTACTCACACACCGGCGGTGTCGCCCCTAAGGACTCTGGTCAATGTAGTAAAGTGTTCGCGATGCATCATCTTTCGATCTTCTGCTATCTTCGCTGTCTTCGCCATCCCTGGACACGTGTTATTTATTATTATATTATATTTTTTTTTTTTATAGAGCGCAACAGCTACCCTAAGGTTTCCCGGCGCTAAGACAGAAACTAAAACAAAGTAACAATGGAGAGGGAAGATAGTGAGCAAATGGAATCTGTTTATTGGTTAAACAACCATGTCTTCAGGTTTTTACGGAATTGCAGATGGCATTCATTTTTACGGAGTTGAAGTGGGAGCGAGTTCCATAATGAGGGGGCCAAGTAGGAAAAAGAGCGACCTCCCTGTCTAACTCGTTTAATCCTAGGTACCTGGAACTTATGTTGGGTCGAGGAACGTAGGATTCTGGGGGGGACGTATTTCTTAACCAAGGAGCTCAGATAGGCAGGAGCCTTATCAGCTTTGATTCTATGCATGAAACACAGAGCTTTAAATTTTGCTCGTTGTTCAATCCGGAGCCAATGGAGGTTCCGGAGATCAGATGATGTAGGGGATCTTTTTGGTAACATGCATATCAGTCTCACAGCTTCATTCTGCACTGTTTGTAGTTTTTTTAATAACATCCTTGCGAGCTCCCAGGTATAGGATATTACCGTAGTCCAATCTGGATGTGATTAGAGCTTGGACCACGGTTTTTAAAGTGTCCTGGGGGAGCATCCACCTGATTTTTCTAAGCCACTTGAGTATGGTAAAACACGTGGCTGCCACTCTAACCGTCTGTTGTTTCATGGACAGGTCTTCATCAAAAATTATGCCCAGATTGCGAGCGGTACTAGAGGGGGTGGGTGTGGGCCCCATCTGGGAGGGCCAATGTTGTGGGCCCCACAAGGAGGCTTGTTTACCAAACAGAAGTAGTTCCGTCTTTCCTCCATTGAGTTTTAACTTATTCTCATGCATCCAGCTGGCAATATTGGTAAGGCCCAAATGGAGGGAGGATGGGTTTGAGTGTGCATTTGCTGAGAGAGAGTACACAATCTGGGTATCGTCTGCATATGAGTAGATTGTCAACCCAGATTGTTCTGCGAGGAAGGCAAGGGGACTAATGTATAAATTAAATAACAAAGGGCTCAGTATTGATCCCTGAGGGACCCCATAAGGTTGATTGTAGGGTTTAGATGAGGATGTGGTAGAAAAGACTTGAAAGGTTCTGTCGGAGAGAAAGCTTTCAAGCCACGCCAGTGCCGGTCCTGTGATGCCATAGGTTTGCAGGATGTTAAGGAGGATGGTGTGGGAGACCGTGTCAAATACGGCACTTAAATCGAGTAATATAAGTGCCACGGTCTCCCCATCATCAACTTGCCGGCGTATGGTTTCGGAAACCCCAAGAAGGGTGGATTCCGTTGAGAATCCTGTCCTAAAACCAGATTGGGATGTGTGAAGGAGAAGGTTAGATTCTGTAAAGTGTGCAAGTTGGGAGACAATATGTTTCTCCATAAATTTTGGAGAATAAGGGTAATAATGAAATTGGACGGAAACTGGATGGATCCTGTGGATCTGCAGTGGATTTCTTTAAAAGGGGTGAGACCATGGCATGTTTCCACGGTTTGGGAACAACAGCCTCTCTCAAAGAGGTATTTAGCAGCTCTAGAATGAGCGTTAATGACGAAGTGTCCAGTAAAGGGAGGATTTGGGGAGGGAAGGGGTCGAGGGGAGAGCCCGACTTAATGGAAGTTATAATTTTTTGTAATGAGGGCAGTTTGAGGGGGACCCAGTTGGTTAGAAGCTGGGGGTGGGCATCTAGGATGGGAGTTGTAGTGACTTTTTCAGATTTGGACAGGCATACCGAGGAATTCGAAGCTGATGGAAAGGTAGTTAGGTCTTCGAATTCCTCATATATTTTGTCAATTTTATTTCTAAAGAATTCCGCCAAAGCATCACACTGTGCAGAGTCCAGGGAAGGTGCTTTTGGTTGACAGGATGAACCAGAAAGTTCCTGGACTATTTTGAAAAGTGCTTTTCGGCGATTATGAGCATTTTCAATAGTTGTTTTGGCGAATTCAGCTCTAGCTGATGCACAGTTAGCATGATAGCGCAGAAGAGCTGCTTTATATATTGCTTTTTGTACGGAATCATAATGGGCACGCCATCTACGCTCTAAATTTTTACAGGCCGTTTTTTCAAGTCTGAGGGCGTCTGTAAACCAAGGAGCGGGAGGGTGAAGAGGAGTTTGTTTTTTACTGTTCAGTGGAAGGCATGTATTAATGGCGGAACTAAGCCACTTTTGAATAACTGTAGCTTCACCTATATTTGTTATATTAGTGAGGGGCCTAGTGTCCCCAAGACAGGTGTTGAGCTTGGTGGAATCCAACTTTTTCCAATTTCTTAAAATTCTGGGCCCAGATGGAGGTCTAAAAGAAGTGGTCAGTTGCGGCATTGCTATCGCAAATTCCACTAAATGGTGGTCAGACCATGGAATAGGTTTCGATGGTTTGCAGGAGATGTTATCTTGGTTAAAAAAGATTGGATCAAGGAAGTTACCTGCCTTGTGGGTTGGACCCTCGTTGTGAAGGGTGAGATTTAAGGCCAGTAGATCTGCTATAAAGTTGGTGCTGGTGTGACTAGAGATGTCATTTAGATGAATATTTAGGTCACCAACTATCAAGAAGTTCGATGCTTCTAGTAAAAGTGGTGCAATGAGCTTGGGAAAAGAGGCTGCCCACATGCTGGCAGTGCCAGGGGCTCGATATATTAAAGCACCAGATAGTGTAAAGTTTGGAGATAACTTAAGCTTAAAGGCTCCAGCTTCACAGTTAGGAATGTCAAGATCTATCCATTGACATGTGTAGCAGTTTTGAAAAATAATGGCGAAACCGCCCCCTTCTTTATGTATTCTGTTTTTGCTGATATAGCTGTAGTTAGTAGGTAAAGCAGCTGCTATGTCTGGACCTGAGGTATTGGTCAGCCAGGTTTCAGTAAGGAAAAGTGCTGTTGGTTGTGAATCTGTAAGTAGATCATAAACATCACTTTTATGTTTAGGCAATGATCTACAATTTAGACTGATAAAAGAGTGGTTGACTAGGGGTTGAGTGGGGGTAGGTATATGCCGTATTGGAGGAAAGTCGGCCGTTTCCAGGTCGATTTCAGACGGTATGGAAAGGAGATGAAGGTTACAGTCAGAACATACACAAGGAGTATGTGCACAATTTATAAGTTTACCTTTGGAGCATGTGGGAGGGATAAATGCCAAAAGAGCCTCTCTCGAGTACGTAATATGAGAGTGACCGATAGGGCCAGAGGTCTTGGCCACTGGCCACATCTGGTCGCGGACGGGCGCAGACGGGCAGGACTTTGGCTTGACTTCGGCGCGACAGCGGCGCGCCCGCTGCGCGCGACCGCTGCGCGGCCAAGGACACATGATTTATATAGGTAGGGGCGGAGTCAGCTGCAGGTCGCTGATTGGTTGTGCCCTGGAAGTTGCAATCACTTCCTCTGTGGTGGGCGTGGCGCCGTCCCTCCACTCAAACCAAACTTTTGGCGGTGGACCGGGGATCAGGTGCGCTTTACATGTAAATGGGTGAGTGCAATTACAAGTTTAAAAAACACAATATAAACACTTTAAAATCGTGTGCAATACTTAATTTTTCCCAGCGCTCGAAAATCGTGCTCTCCTGTGTCTCACAAAGTTTCAAATCAACAGAGTGAAAGGCAGGCGCGGCTTAAGAGCCTGTGGGGAGTCAGCTGCAGGTCGCTGATTGGTTGTGCCCTGGAAGTTGCAATCACTTCCTCTGTGGTGGGCGTGGCACCGTCCCTCCACTCAAACCAAACTTTTGGCGGTGGACCGGGGATCAGGTGCGCTTTACATGTAAATGGGTGAGTGCAATTACAAGTTTAAAAAACACAATATAAACACTTTAAAATCGTGTGCAATACTTAATTTTTCCCAGCGCTCGAAAATCGTGCTCTCCTGTGTCTCACAAAGTTTCAAATCAACAGAGTGAAAGGCAGGCGCGGCTTAAGAGCCTGTGGGGAGTCAGCTGCAGGTCGCTGATTGGTTGTGCCCTGGAAGTTGCAATTACTTCCTCTGTGGTGGGCGTGGCGCCGTCCCTCCACTCAAACCAAACTTTTGGCGGTGGACCGGGGATCAGGTGCGCTTTACATGTAAATGGGTGAGTGCAATTACAAGTTTAAAAAACACAATATAAACACTTTAAAATCGTGTGCAATACTTAATTTTTCCCAGCGCTCGAAAATCGTGCTCTCCTGTGTCTCACAAAGTTTCAAATCAACAGAGTGAAAGGCAGGCGCGGCTTAAGAGCCTGTGGGGAGTCAGCTGCAGGTCGCTGATTGGTTGTGCCCTGGAAGTTGCAATCACTTCCTCTGTGGTGGGCGTGGCGCCGTCCCTCCACTCAAACCAAACTTTTGGCGGTGGACCGGGGATCAGGTGCGCTTTACATGTAAATGGGTGAGTGCAATTACAAGTTTAAAAAACACAATATAAACACTTTAAAATCGTGTGCAATACTTAATTTTTCCCAGCGCTCGAAAATCGTGCTCTCCTGTGTCTCACAAAGTTTCAAATCAACAGAGTGAAAGGCAGGCGCGGCTTAAGAGCCTGTGGGGAGTCAGCTGCAGGTCGCTGATTGGTTGTGCCCTGGAATTGCAATCACTTCCTCTGTGGTGGGCGTGGCGCCGTCCCTCCACTCAAACCAAACTTTTGGCGGTGGACGGGGGATCAGGTGCGCTTTACATGTAAATGGGTGAGTGCAATTACAAGTTTAAAAAACACAATATAAACACTTTAAAATCGTGTGCAATACTTAATTTTTCCCAGCGCTCGAAAATCGTGCTCTCCTGTGTCTCACAAAGTTTCAAATCAGGGTATTACCCCTCATCAACAGGGATAGGCCGTGTACTGGGGTTGCCGATGGCTGCCAATATCTGCCAGGTATAGTACCACTCAGGCGCGTAGGTGCGGGATCCCAGGCTTGTCAGCCCGCTGCTCAAGGGAGCTTTAAAGTTACAAATGGGGGTGGGGTCGCACACTACTCACACACCGGCGGTGTCGCCCCTAAGGACTCTGGTCAATGTAGTAAAGTGTTCGCGATGCATCATCTTTCGATCTTCTGCTATCTTCGCTGTCTTCGCCATCCCTGGACACGTGTTTCGGGGTATTACCCCTCATCAACAGGGATAGGCCGTGTACTGGGGTTGCCGATGGCTGCCAATATCTGCCAGGTATAGTACCACTCAGGCGCGTAGGTGCGGGATCCCAGGCTCGTCAGCCCGCTGCTCAAGGGAGCTTTAAAGTTACAAATGGGGGTGGGGTTGCACACTACTCACACACCGGCGGTGTCGCCCCTAAGGACTCTGGTCAATGTAGTAAAGTGTTCGCGATGCATCATCTTTCGATCTTCTGCTATCTTCGCTGTCTTCGCCATCCCTGGACACGTGTTTCGGAGTATTACCCCTCATCAACAGGGATAGGCCATGTACTGGGGTTGCCGATGGCTGCCAATATCTGCCAGGTATAGTACCACTCAGGCGCGTAGGTGCGGGATCCCAGGCTCGTCAGCCCGCTGCTCAAGGACGCTTTAAAGTTACAAATGGGGGTGGGGTCGCACACTACTCACACACCGGCGGTGTCGCCCCTAAGGACTCTGGTCAATGTAGTAAAGTGTTCGCGATGCATCATCTTTCGATCTTCTGCTATCTTCGCTGTCTTCGCCATGCCTGGACACGTGTTATTTATTATTATATTATATTATTTTTTTTTATAGAGCGCAACAGCTACCCTAAGGTTTCCCGGCGCTAAGACAGAAACTAAAACAAAGTAACAATGGAGAGGGAAGATAGTGAGCAAATGGAATCTGTTTATTGGTTAAACAACCATGTCTTCAGGTTTTTACGGAATTGCAGATGGCATTCATTTTTACGGAGTTGAAGTGGGAGCGAGTTCCATAATGAGGGGGCCAAGTAGGAAAAAGAGCGACCTCCCTGTCTAACTCGTTTAATCCTAGGTACCTGGAACTTATGTTGGGTCGAGGAACGTAGGATTCTGGGGGGGACGTATTTCTTAACCAAGGAGCTCAGATAGGCAGGAGCCTTATCAGCTTTGATTCTATGCATGAAACACAGAGCTTTAAATTTTGCTCGTTGTTCAATCCGGAGCCAATGGAGGTTCCGGAGATCAGATGATGTAGGGGATCTTTTTGGTAACATGCATATCAGTCTCACAGCTTCATTCTGCACTGTTTGTAGTTTTTTTAATAACATCCTTGCGAGCTCCCAGGTATAGGATATTACCGTAGTCCAATCTGGATGTGATTAGAGCTTGGACCACGGTTTTTAAAGTGTCCTGGGGGAGCATCCACCTGATTTTTCTAAGCCACTTGAGTATGGTAAAACACGTGGCTGCCACTCTAACCGTCTGTTGTTTCATGGACAGGTCTTCATCAAAAATTATGCCCAGATTGCGAGCGGTACTAGAGGGGGTGGGTGTGGGCCCCATCTGGGAGGGCCAATGTTGTGGGCCCCACAAGGAGGCTTGTTTACCAAACAGAAGTAGTTCCGTCTTTCCTCCATTGAGTTTTAACTTATTCTCATGCATCCAGCTGGCAATATTGGTAAGGCCCAAATGGAGGGAGGATGGGTTTAAGTGTGCATTTGCTGAGAGAGAGTACACAATCTGGGTATCGTCTGCATATGAGTAGATTGTCAACCCAGATTGTTCTGCGAGGAAGGCAAGGGGACTAATGTATAAATTAAATAACAAAGGGCTCAGTATTGATCCCTGAGGGACCCCATAAGGTTGATTGTAGGGTTTAGATGAGGATGTGGTAGAAAAGACTTGAAAGGTTCTGTCGGAGAGAAAGCTTTCAAGCCACGCCAGTGCCGGTCCTGTGATGCCATAGGTTTGCAGGATGTTAAGGAGGATGGTGTCGGAGACCGTGTCAAATGCGGCACTTAAATCGAGTAATATAAGTGCCACGGTCTCCCCATCATCAACTTGCCGGGGTATGGTTTCGGAAACCCCAAGAAGGGTGGATTCCGTTGAGAATCCTGTCCTAAAACCAGATTGGGATGTGTGAAGGAGAAGGTTAGATTCTGTAAAGTGTGCAAGTTGGGAGACAATATGTTTCTCCATAAATTTTGGAGAATAAGGGTAATAATGAAATTGGACGGAAACTGGATGGATCCTGTGGATCTGCAGTGGATTTCTTTAAAAGGGGTGAGACCATGGCATGTTTCCACGGTTTGGGAACAACAGCCTCTCTCAAAGAGGTATTTAGCAGCTCTAGAATGAGCGTTAATGACGAAGTGTCCAGTAAAGGGAGGATTTGGGGAGGGAAGGGGTCGAGGGGAGAGCCCGACTTAATGGAAGTTATAATTTTTTCTAATGAGGGCAGTTTGAGGGGGACCCAGTTGGTTAGAAGCTGGGGGTGGGCATCTAGGATGGGAGTTGTAGTGACTTTTTCAGATTTGGACAGGCATACCGAGGAATTCGAAGCTGATGGAAAGGTAGTTAGGTCTTCGAATTCCTCATATATTTTGTCAATTTTATTTCTAAAGAATTCCGCCAAAGCATCACACTGTGCAGAGTCCAGGGAAGGTGCTTTTGGTTGACAGGATGAACCAGAAAGTTCCTGGACTATTTTGAAAAGTGCTTTTGGGTGATTATGAGCATTTTCAATAGTTGTTTTGGCGAATTCAGCTCTAGCTGATGCACAGTTAGCATGATAGCGCAGAAGAGCTGCTTTATATATTGCTTTTTGGACGGAATCATAATGGGCACGCCATCTACGCTCTAAATTTTTACAGGCCGTTTTTTCAAGTCTGAGGGCGTCTGTAAACCAAGGAGCGGGAGGGTGAAGAGGAGTTTGTTTTTTACTGTTCAGTGGAAGGCATGTATTAATGGCGGAACTAAGCCACTTTTGAATAACTGTAGCTTCACCTATATTTGTTATATTAGTGAGGGGCCTACTGTCCCCAAGACAGGTGTTGAGCTTGGTGGAATCCAACTTTTTCCAATTTCTTAAAATTCTGGGCCCAGACGGAGGTCTAAAAGAAGTGGTCAGTTGCGGCATTGCTATCGCAAATTCCACTAAATGGTGGTCAGACCATGGAATAGGTTTCGATGGTTTGCAGGAGATGTTATCTTGGTTAAAAAAGATTGGATCAAGGAAGTTACCTGCCTTGTGGGTTGGACCCTCGTTGTGAAGGGTGAGATTTAAGGCCAGTAGATCTGCTATAAAGTTGGTGCTGGTGTGACTAGAGATGTCATTTAGATGAATATTTAGGTCACCAACTATCAAGAAGTTCGATGCTTCTAGTAAAAATGGTGCAATGAGCTTGGGAAAAGAGGCTGCCCACATGCTGGCAGTGCCAGGGGCTCGATATATTAAAGTACCAGATAGTGTAAAGTTTGGAGATAACTTAAGCTTAAAGGCTCCAGCTTCACAGTTAGGAATGTCAAGATCTATCCATTGACATGTGTAGCAGTTTTGAAAAATAATGGCGATACCGCCCCCTTCTTTATGTATTCTGTTTTTGCTGATATAGCTGTAGTTAGTAGGTAAAGCAGCTGCTATGTCTGGACCTGAGCTATTGGTCAGCCAGGTTTCAGTAAGGAAAAGTGCTGTTGGTTGTGAATCTGTAAGTAGATCATAAACATCACTTTTATGTTTAGGCAATGATCTACAATTTAGACTGATAAAAGAGTGGTTGACTAGGGGTTGAGTGGGGGTAGGTATATGCCGTATTGGAGGAAAGTCGGCCGTTTCCAGGTCGATTTCAGACGGTTTCGAAAGGAGATGAAGGTTACAGTCAGAACATACACAAGGAGTATGTGCACAATTTATAAGTTTACCTTTGGAGCATGTGGGAGGGATAAATGCCAAAAGGGCCTCTCTCGAGTACGTAATATGAGAGTGACCGATAGGGCCAGAGGTCTTGGCCACTGGCCACGTCTGGTCGCGGACGGGCGCAGACGGGCAGGACTTTGGCTTGACTTCGGCGCGACAGCGGCGCGCCCGCTGCGCGCGACCGCTGCGCGGCCAAGGACACATGATTTATATAGGTAGGGGCGGAGTCAGCTGCAGGTCGCTGATTGGTTGTGCCCTGGAAGTTGCAATCACTTCCTCTGTGGTGGGCGTGGCGCCGTCCCTCCACTCAAACCAAACTTTTGGCGGTGGTCCGGGGATCAGGTGCGCTTTACATGTAAATGGGTGAGTGCAATTACAAGTTTAAAAAACACAATATAAACACTTTAAAATCGTGTGCAATACTTATTTTTTCCCAGCGCTCGAAAATCGTGCTCTCCTGTGTCTCACAAAGTTTCAAATCAACAGAGTGAAAGGCAGGCGCGGCTTAAGAGCCTGTGGGGAGTCAGCTGCAGGTCGCTGATTGGTTGTGCCCTGGAAGTTGCAATTACTTCCTCTGTGGTGGGCGTGGCGCCGTCCCTCCACTCAAACCAAACTTTTGGCGGTGGACCGGGGATCAGGTGCGCTTTACATGTAAATGGGTGAGTGCAATTACAAGTTTAAAAAACACAATATAAACACTTTAAAATCGTGTGCAATACTTAATTTTTCCCAGCGCTCGAAAATCGTGCTCTCCTGTGTCTCACAAAGTTTCAAATCAACAGAGTGAAAGGCAGGCGCGGCTTAAGAGCCTGTGGGGAGTCAGCTGCAGGTCGCTGATTGGTTGTGCCCTGGAATTGCAATCACTTCCTCTGTGGTGGGCGTGGCGCCGTCCCTCCACTCAAACCAAACTTTTGGCGGTGGACCGGGGATCAGGTGCGCTTTACATGTAAATGGGTGAGTGCAATTACAAGTTTAAAAAACACAATATAAACACTTTAAAATCGTGTGCAATACTTAATTTTTCCCAGCGCTCGAAAATCGTGCTCTCCTGTGTCTCACAAAGTTTCAAATCAGGGTATTACCCCTCATCAACAGGGATAGGCCGTGTACTGGGGTTGCCGATGGCTGCCAATATCTGCCAGGTATAGTACCACTCAGGCGCGTAGGTGCGGGATCCCAGGCTCGTCAGCCCGCTGCTCAAGGGAGCTTTAAAGTTACAAATGGGGGTGGGGTCGCACACTACTCACACACCGGCGGTGTCGCCCCTAAGGACTCTGGTCAATGTAGTAAAGTGTTCGCGATGCATCATCTTTCGATCTTCTGCTATCTTCGCTGTCTTCGCCATCCCTGGACACGTGTTTCGGGGTATTACCCCTCATCAACAGGGATAGGCCGTGTACTGGGGTTGCCGATGGCTGCCAATATCTGCCAGGTATAGTACCAGTCAGGCGCGTAGGTGCGGGATCCCAGGCTCGTCAGCCCGCTGCTCAAGGGAGCTTTAAAGTTACAAATAGGGGTGGGGTCGCACACTACTCACACACCGGCGGTGTCGCCCCTAAGGACTCTGGTCAATGTAGTAAAGTGTTTGCGATGCATCATCTTTCGATCTTCTGCTATCTTCGCTGTCTTCGCCATCCCTGGACACGTGTTTCGGGGTATTACCCCTCATCAACAGGGATAGGCCGTGTACTGGGGTTGCCGATGGCTGCCAATATCTGCCAGGTATAGTACCACTCAGGCGCGTAGGTGCGGGATCCCAGGCTCGTCAGCCCGCTGCTCAAGGGAGCTTTAAAGTTACAAATGGGGGTGGGGTCGCACACTACTCACACACCGGCGGTGTCGCCCCTAAGGACTCTGGTCAATGTAGTAAAGTGTTCGCGATGCATCATCTTTCGATCTTCTGCTATCTTCGCTGTCTTCGCCATCCCTGGACACGTGTTTCGGGGTATTACCCCTCATCAACAGGGATAGGCCGTGTACTGGGGTTGCGGATGGCTGCCAATATCTGCCAGGTATAGTACCACTTAGGCGCGTAGGTGCGGGATCCCAGGCTCGTCAGCCCGCTGCTCAAGGGAGCTTTAAAGTTACAAATGGGGGTGGGGTCGCACACTACTCACACACCGGCGGTGTCGCCCCTAAGGACTCTGGTCAATGTAGTAAAGTGTTCGCGATGCATCATCTTTCGATCTTCTGCTATCTTCGCTGTCTTCGCCATCCCTGGACACGTGTTTCAGGGTATTACCCCTCATCAACAGGGATAGGCCGTGTACTGGGGTTGCCGATGGCTGCCAATATCTGCCAGGTATAGTACCACTCAGGCGCGTAGGTGCGGGATCCCAGGCTCGTCAGCCCGCTGCTCAAGGGAGCTTTAAAGTTACAAATGGGGGTGGGGTCGCACACTACTCACACACCGGCGGTGTCGCCCCTAAGGACTCTGGTCAATGTAGTAAAGTGTTCGCGATGCATCATCTTTCGATCTTCTGCTATCTTCGCTGTCTTCGCCATCCCTGGACACGTGTTTCGGGGTATTACCCCTCATCAACAGGGATAGGCCGTGTACTGGGGTTGCCGATGGCTGCCAGTATCTGCCAGGTATAGTAACACTCAGGCGCGTAGGTGCGGGATCCCAGGCTCGTCAGCCCGCTGCTCAAGGGAGCTTTAAAGTTACAAATGGGGGTGGGGTCGCACACTACTCACACACCAGCGGTGTCGCCCCTAAGGACTCTGGTCAATGTAGTAAAGTGTTCGCGATACATCATCTTTCGATCTTCTGCTATCTTCGCTGTCTTCGCCATCCCTGGACACGTGTTTCGGGGTATTACCCCTCATCAACAGGGATAGGCCGTGTACTGGGGTTGCCGATGGCTGCCAATATCTGCCAGGTATAGTACCACTCAGGCGCGTAGGTGCGGGATCCCAGGCTCGTCAGCCCGCTGCTCAAGGGAGCTTTAAAGTTACAAATGGGGGTGGGGTCGCACAATACTCACACACCGGCGGTGTCGCCCCTAAGGACTCTGGTCAATGAAGTAAAGTGTTCGCGATGCATCATCTTTCGATCTTCTGCTATCTTCGCTGTCTTCGCCATCCCTGGACACGTGTTTCAGGGTATTACCCCTCATCAACAGGGATAGGCCGTGTACTGGGGTTGCCGATGGCTGCCAATATCTGCCAGGTATAGTACCACTCAGGCGCGTAGGTGCGGGATCCCAGGCTCGTCAGCCCGCTGCTCAAGGGACCTTTTAAGTTACAAATGGGGGTGGGGTCGCACACTACTCACACACCGGCGGTGTCGCCCCTAAGGACTCTGGTCAATGTAGTAAAGTGTTCGCGATGCATCATCTTTCGATCTTCTGCTATCTTCGCTGTCTTCGCCATCCATGGACACGTGTTTCGGGGTATTACCTCTCATCAACAGGGATAGGCCGTGTACTGGGGTTGCCGATGGCTGCCAGTATCTGCCAGGTATAGTACCACTCAGGCGCGTAGGTGCGGGATCCCAGGCTCGTCAGCCCGCTGCTCAAGGGAGCTTTAAAGTTACAAATGGGGGTGGGGTCGCACACTACTCACACACCGGCGGTGTCGCCCCTAAGGACTCTGGTCAATGTAGTAAAGTGTTCGCGATGCATCATCTTTCGATCTTCTGCTATCTTCGCTGTCTTCGCCATCCCTGGACACGTATTTCGAGGTATTACCCCTCATCAAGAGGGATAGGCCGTGTACTGGGGTTGCCGATGGCTGCCAATATCTGCTAGGTATAGTACCACTCAGGCGCGTAGGTGCGGGATCCCAGGCTCGTCAGCCAGCTGCTCAAGGGAGCTTTAAAGTTACAAATGGGGGTGGGGTCGCACACTACTCACACACCGGCGGTGTCGCCCCTAAGGACTCTGGTCAATGTAGTAAAGTGTTCGCGATGCATCATCTTTCGATCTTCTGCTATCTTCGCTGTCTTCGCCATCCCTGTACACGTGTTTCGGGGTATTACCCCTCATCAACAGGGATAGGCCGTGTACTGGGGTTGCCGATGGCTGCCAATATCTGCCAGGTATAGTACCACTCAGGCGCGTAGGTGCGGGATCCCAGGCTCGTCAGCCCGCTGCTCAAGGGAGCTTTAAAGTTACAAATGGGGGTGGGGTCGCACACTACTCACACAACGGCGGTGTCGCCCCTAAGGACTCTGGTCAATGTAGTAAAGTGTTCGCGATGCATCATCTTTCGATCTTCTGCTATCTTCGCTGTCTTCGCCATCCCTGGACACGTGTTTCGGGGTATTACCCCTCATCAACAGGGATAGGCCATGTACTGGGGTTGCCGATGGCTGCCAATATCTGCCAGGTATAGTACCACTCAGGCGCGTAGGTGCGGGATCCCAGGCTCGTCAGCCCGCTTCTCAAGGGAGCTTTAAAGTTACAAATGGGGGTGGGGTCGCACACTACTCACACACCGGCGGTGTCGCCCCTAAGGACTCTGGTCAATGTAGTAAAGTGTTCGCGATGCATCATCTTTCGATCTTCTGCTATCTTCGCCATCCCTGGACACGTGTTTCGGGGTATTACCCCTCATCAACAGGGATAGGCCGTGTACTGGGGTTGCCGATGGCTGCCAATATCTGCCAGGTATAGTACCACTCAGGCGCGTAGGTGCGGGATCCCAGGCTCGTCAGCCCGCTGCTCAAATGAGCTTTAAAGTTACAAATGGGGGTGGGGTCGCACACTACTCACACACCGGCGGTGTCACCCCTAAGGACTCTGGTCAATGTAGTAAAGTGTTCGCGATGCATCATCTTTCGATCTTCTGCTATCTTCGCTGTCTTCGCCATCCCTGGACACGTGTTTCGGGGTATTACCCCTCATTAACAGGGATAGGCCGTGTACTGGGGTTGCCGATGGCTGCCAATATCTGCCAGGTATAGTACCACTCAGACGCGTAGGTGCGGGATCCCAGGCTCGTCAGCCCGCTGCTCAAGGGAGCTTTAAAGTTACAAATGGGGGTGGGGTAGCACACTACTCACACACCGGCGGTGTCGCCCCTAAGGACTCTGGTCAATGTAGTAAAGTGTTCGTGATGCATCATCTTTCGATCTTCTGCTATCTTCGCTGTCTTCCCCATCCCTGGACACGTGCTTCGGGGTATTACCCCTCATCAACAGGGATAGGCCGTGTAATGGGGTTGCCGATGGCTGCCAATATCTGCCAGGTATAGTACCACTCAGGCGCGTAGGTGCGGGATCCCAGGCTCGTCAGCCCGCTGCTCAAGGGAGCTTTAAAGTTACAAATGGGGGTGGGGTCGCACACTAATCACACACCGGCGGTGTCGCCCCTAAGGACTCTGGTCAATGTAGTAAAGTGTTCGCGATGCATCATCTTTCGATCTTCTGCTATCTTCGCTGTCTTCGCCATCCCTGGACACGTGTTTCGGGGTATTACCCCTCATCAACAGGGATAGGCCGTGTACTGGGGTTGCGGATGGCTGCCAATATCTGCCAGGTATAGTACCACTTAGGCGCGTAGGTGCGGGATCCCAGGCTCGTCAGCCCGCTGCTCAAGGGAGCTTTAAAGTTACAAATGGGGGTGGGGTCGCACACTACTCACACACCGGCGGTGTCGCCCCTAAGGACTCTGGTCAATGTAGTAAAGTGTTTGTGATGCATCATCTTTCGATCTTCTGCTATCTTCGCTGTCTTCCCCATCCCTGGACACGTGCTTCGGGGTATTACCCCTCATCAACAGGGATAGGCCGTGTACTGGGGTTGCCGATGGCTGCCAATATCTGCCAGGTATAGTACCACTCAGGCGCGTAGGTGCGGGATCCCAGGCTCGTCAGCCCGCTGCTCAAGGGAGCTTTAAAGTTACAAATGGGGGTGGGGTCGCACACTACTCACACACCGGCGGTGTCGCCCCTAAGGACTCTGGTCAATGTAGTAAAGTGTTCGCGATGCATCATCTTTCGATCTTCTGCTATCTTCGCTGTCTTCGCCATCCCTGGACACGTGTTTCAGGGTATTACCCCTCATCAACAGGGATAGGCCGTGTACTGGGGTTGCCGATGGCTGCCAATATCTGCCAGGTATAGTACCACTCAGGCGCGTAGGTGCGGGATCCCAGGCTCGTCAGCCCGCTGCTCAAGGGAGCTTTAAAGTTACAAATGGGGGTGGGGTCGCACACTACTCACACACCGGCGGTGTCGCCCCTAAGGACTCTGGTCAATGTAGTAAAGTGTTCGCGATGCATCATCTTTCGATCTTCTGCTATCTTCGCTGTCTTCGCCATCCCTGGACACGTGTTTCGGGGTATTACCTCTCATCAACAGGGATAGGCCGTGTACTGGGGTTGCCGATGGCTGCCAGTATCTGCCAGGTATAGTAACACTCAGGCGCGTAGGTGCGGGATCCCAGGCTCGTCAGCCCGCTGCTCAAGGGAGCTTTAAAGTTACAAATGGGGGTGGGGTCGCACACTACTCACACACCAGCGGTGTCGCCCCTAAGGACTCTGGTCAATGTAGTAAAGTGTTCGCGATGCATCATCTTTCGATCTTCTGCTATCTTCGCTGTCTTCGCCATCCCTGGACACGTGTTTCGGGGTATTACCCCTCATCAACAGGGATAGGCCGTGTACTGGGGTTGCCGATGGCTGCCAATATCTGCCAGGTATAGTACCACTCAGGCGCGTAGGTGCGGGATCCCAGGCTCGTCAGCCCGCTGCTCAAGGGAGCTTTAAAGTTACAAATGGGGGTGGGGTCGCACAATACTCACACACCGGCGGTGTCGCCCCTAAGGACTCTGGTCAATGAAGTAAAGTGTTCGCGATGCATCATCTTTCGATCTTCTGCTATCTTCGCTGTCTTCGCCATCCCTGGACACGTGTTTCAGGGTATTACCCCTCATCAACAGGGATAGGCCGTGTACTGGGGTTGCCGATGGCTGCCAATATCTGCCAGGTATAGTACCACTCAGGCGCGTAGGTGCGGGATCCCAGGCTCGTCAGCCCGCTGCTCAAGGGACCTTTTAAGTTACAAATGGGGGTGGGGTCGCACACTACTCACACACCGGCGGTGTCGCCCCTAAGGACTCTGGTCAATGTAGTAAAGTGTTCGCGATGCATCATCTTTCGATCTTCTGCTATCTTCGCTGTCTTCGCCATCCATGGACACGTGTTTCGGGGTATTACCTCTCATCAACAGGGATAGGCCGTGTACTGGGGTTGCCGATGGCTGCCAGTATCTGCCAGGTATAGTACCACTCAGGCGCGTAGGTGAGGGATCCCAGGCTCGTCAGCCCGCTGCTCAAGGGAGCTTTAAAGTTACAAATGGGGGTGGGGTCGCACACTACTCACACACCGGCGGTGTCGCCCCTAAGGACTCTGGTCAATGTAGTAAAGTGTTCGCGATGCATCATCTTTCGATCTTCTGCTATCTTCGCTGTCTTCGCCATCCCTGGACACGTATTTCGAGGTATTACCCCTCATCAAGAGGGATAGGCCGTGTACTGGGGTTGCCGATGGCTGCCAATATCTGCCAGGTATAGTACCACTCAGGCGCGTAGGTGCGGGATCCCAGGCTCGTCAGCCAGCTGCTCAAGGGAGCTTTAAAGTTACAAATGGGGGTGGGGTCGCACACTACTCACACACCGGCGGTGTCGCCCCTAAGGACTCTGGTCAATGTAGTAAAGTGTTCGCGATGCATCATCTTTCGATCTTCTGCTATCTTCGCTGTCTTCGCCATCCCTGTACACGTGTTTCGGGGTATTACCCCTCATCAACAGGGATAGGCCGTGTACTGGGGTTGCCGATGGCTGCCAATATCTGCCAGGTATAGTACCACTCAGGCGCGTAGGTGCGGGATCCCAGGCTCGTCAGCCCGCTGCTCAAGGGAGCTTTAAAGTTACAAATGGGGGTGGGGTCGCACACTACTCACACAACGGCGGTGTCGCCCCTAAGGACTCTGGTCAATGTAGTAAAGTGTTCGCGATGCATCATCTTTCGATCTTCTGCTATCTTCGCTGTCTTCGCCATCCCTGGACACGTGTTTCGGGGTATTACCCATCATCAACAGGGATAGGCCATGTACTGGGGTTGCCGATGGCTGCCAATATCTGCCAGGTATAGTACCACTCAGGCGCGTAGGTGCGGGATCCCAGGCTCGTCAGCCCGCTTCTCAAGGGAGCTTTAAAGTTACAAATGGGGGTGGGGTCGCACACTACTCACACACCGGCGGTGTCGCCCCTAAGGACTCTGGTCAATGTAGTAAAGTGTTCGCGATGCATCATCTTTCGATCTTCTGCTATCTTCGCTGTCTTCGCCATCCCTGGACACGTGTTTCGGGGTATTACCCCTCATCAACAGGGATAGGCCGTGTACTGGGGTTGCCGATGGCTGCCAATATCTGCCAGGTATAGTACCACTCAGGCGCGTAGGTGCGGGATCCCAGGCTCGTCAGCCCGCTGCTCAAGGGAGCTTTAAAGTTACAAATGGGGGTGGGGTCGCACACTACTCACACACCGGCGGTGTCGCCCCTAAGGACTCTGGTCAATGTAGTAAAGTGTTCGCGATGCATCATCTTTCGATCTTCTGCTATCTTCGCTGTCTTCGCCATCCCTGGACACGTGTTTCGGGGTATTACCCCTCATCAACAGGGATAGGCCGTGTACTGGGGTTGCCGATGGCTGCCAATATCTGCCAGGTATAGTACCACTCAGGCGCGTAGGTGCGGGATCCCAGGCTTGTCAGCCCGCTGCTCAAGGGAGCTTTAAAGTTACAAATGGGGGTGGGGTCGCACACTACTCACACAACGGCGGTGTCGCCCCTAAGGACTCTGGTCAATGTAGTAAAGTGTTCGCGATGCATCATCTTTCGATCTTCTGCTATCTTCGCTGTCTTCGCCATCCCTGGACACGTGTTTCGGGGTATTACCCCTCATCAACAGGGATAGGCCGTGTACTGGGGTTGCCGATGGCTGCCAATATCTGCCAGGTATAGTACCACTCAGGCGCGTAGGTGCGGGATCCCAGGCTCGTCAGCCCGCTGCTCAAGGGAGCTTTAAAGTTACAAATGGGGGTGGGGTCGCACACTACTCACACACCGGCGGTGTCGCCCCTAAGGACTCTGGTCAATGTAGTAAAGTGTTCGCGATGCATCATCTTTCGATCTTCTGCTATCTTCGCTGTCTTCGCCATCCCTGGACACGTGTTTCGGGGTATTACCCCTCATCAACAGGGATAGGCCGTGTACTGGGGTTGCCGATGGCTGCCAATATCTGCCAGGTATAGTACCACTCAGGCGCGTAGGTGCGGGATCCCAGGCTCGTCAGCCCGCTGCTCAAATGAGCTTTAAAGTTACAAATGGGGGTGGGGTCGCACACTACTCACACACCGGCGGTGTCACCCCTAAGGACTCTGGTCAATGTAGTAAAGTGTTCGCGATGCATCATCTTTCGATCTTCTGCTATCTTCGCTGTCTTCGCCATCCCTGGACACGTGTTTCGGGGTACTACCCCTCATTAACAGGGATAGGCCGTGTACTGGGGTTGCCGATGGCTGCCAATATCTGCCAGGTATAGTACCACTCAGGCGCGTAGGTGCGGGATCCCAGGCTCGTCAGCCCGCTGCTCAAGGGAGCTTTAAAGTTACAAATGGGGGTGGGGTCGCACACTACTCACACACCGGCGGTGTCGCCCCTAAGGACTCTGGTCAATGTAGTAAAGTGTTCGTGATGCATCATCTTTCGATCTTCTGCTATCTTCGCTGTCTTCCCCATCCCTGGACACGTGCTTCGGGGTATTACCCCTCATCAACAGGGATAGGCCGTGTACTGGGGTTGCCGATGGCTGCCAATATCTGCCAGGTATAGTACCACTCAGGCGCGTAGGTGCGGGATCCCAGGCTCGTCAGCCCGCTGCTCAAGGGAGCTTTAAAGTTACAAATGGGGGTGGGGTCGCACACTACTCACACACCGGCGGTGTCGCCCCTAAGGACTCTGGTCAATGTAATAAAGTGTTCGCGATGCATCATCTTTCGATCTTCTGCTATCTTCGCTGTCTTCGCCATCCCTGGACACGTGTTTCGGGGTATTACCCCTCATCAACAGGGATAGGCCGTGTACTGGGGTTGCCGATGGCTGCCAATATCTGCCAGGTATAGTACCACTCAGGCGCGTAGGTGCGGGATCCCAGGCTCGTCAGCCCGCTGCTCAAGGGAGCTTTAAAGTTACAAATGGGGGTGGGGTCGCACACTAATCACACACCGGCGGTGTCGCCCCTAAGGACTCTGGTCAATGTAGTAAAGTGTTCGCGATGCATCATCTTTCGATCTTCTGCTATCTTCGCTGTCTTCGCCATCCCTGGACACGTGTTTCGGGGTATTACCCCTCATCAACAGGGATAGGCCGTGTACTGGGGTTGCCGATGGCTGCCAATATCTGCCAGGTATAGTACCACTCAGGCGCGTAGGTGCGGGATCCCAGGCTCGTCAGCCCGCTGCTCAAGGGAGCTTTAAAGTTACAAATGGGGGTGGGGTCGCACACTACTCACACACCGGCGGTGTCGCCCCTAAGGACTCTGGTCAATGTAGTAAAGTGTTCGCGATGCATCATCTTTCGATCTTCTGCTATCTTCACTGTCTTCGCCATCCCTGGACACGTGTTTCGGGGTATTACCCCTCATCAACAGGGATAGGCCGTGTACTGGGGTTGCCGATGGCTGCCAATATCTGCCAGGTATAGTACCACTCAGGCGCGTAGGTGCGGGATCCCAGGCTCATCAGCCCGCTGCTCAAGGGAGCTTTAAAGTTACAAATGGGGGTGGGGGTCGCACACTACTCACACACCGGCGGTGTCGCCCCTAAGGACTCTGGTCAATGTAGTAAAGTGTACGCGATGCATCATCTTTCGATCTTCTGCTATCTTCGCTGTCTTCGCCATCCCTGGACACGTGTTTCCGGGTATTACCCCTCATCAACAGGGATAGGCCGTGTACTGGGGTTGCCGATGGCTGCCAATATCTGCCAGGTATAGTACCACTCAGGCGCGTAGGTGCGGGATCCCAGGCTCGTCAGCCCGCTGCTCAAGGGAGCTTTAAAGTTACAAATGGGGGTGGGGTCGCACACTACTCACACACTGGCGGTGTCGCCCCTAAGGACTCTGGTCAATGTAGTAAAGTGTTCGCGATGCATCATCTTTCGATCTTCTGCTATCTTCGCTGTCTTCGCCATCCCTGGACACGTGTTTCGGTGTATTACCCCTCATCAACAGGGATAGGCCGTGTACTGGGGTTGCCGATGGCTGCCAATATCTGCCAGGTATAGTACCACTCAGGTGCGTAGGTGCGGGATCCCAGGCTCGTCAGCCCGCTGCTCAAGGGAGCTTTAAAGTTACTAATGGGGGTGGGGTCGCACACTACTCACACACCGGCGGTGTCGCCCCTAAGGACTCTGGTCAATGTAGTAAAGTGTTCGCGATGCATCATCTTTCGATCTTCTGCTATCTTCGCTGTCTTCGCCATCCCTGGACACGTGTTTCGGGGTATTACCCCTCATCAACAGGGATAGGCCGTGTACTGGGGTTGCCGATGGCTGCCAATATCTGCCAGGTATAGTACCACTCAGGCGCGTAGGTGCGGGATCCCAGGCTCGTCAGCCCGCTGCTCAAGGGAGCTTTAAAGTTACAAATGGGGGTGGGGTCGCACACTACTCACACACCGGCGGTGTCGCCCCTAAGGACTCTGGTCAATGTAGTAAAGTGTTTGCGATGCATCATCTTTCGATCTTCTGCTATCTTCGCTGTCTTCGCCATCCCTGGACACGTGTTTCGGGGTATTACCCCTCATCAACAGGGATAGGCCGTGTACTGGGGTTGCCGATGGCTGCCAATATCTGCCAGGTATAGTACCACTCAGGCGCGTAGGTGCGGGATCCTAGGCTCGTCAGCCCGCTGCTCAAGGGAGCTTTAAAGTTACAAATGGGGGTGGGGTTGCACACTACTCACACATCGGCGGTGTCGCCCCTAAGGACTCTGGTCAATGTAATAAAGTGTTCGCGATGCATCATCTTTCGATCTTCTGCTATCTTCGCTGTCTTCGCCATCCCTGGACACGTGTTTCGGGGTATTACCCCTCATCAACAGGGATAGGCCGTGTACTGGGGTTGCCGATGGCTGCCAATATCTGCCAGGTATAGTACCACTCAGGCCCGTAGGTGCGGGATCCCAGGCTCGTCAGCCCGCTGCTCAAGGGAGAATTAAAGTTACAAATGGGGGTGGGGTCGCACACTACTCACACACCGGCGGTGTCACCCCTAAGGACTCTGGTCAATGTAGTAAAGTGTTCGCGATGCATCATCTTTCGATCTTCTGCTATCTTCGCTGTCTTCGCCATCCCTGGACACGTGTTTCGGGGTATTACCCCTCATCAACAGGGATAGGCCGTGTACTGGGGTTGCCGATGGCTGCCAATATCTGCCAGGTATAGTACCACTCAGGCGCGTAGGTGCGGGATCCCAGGCTCGTCAGCCCGCTGCTCAAGGGAGCTTTAAAGTTACAAATGGGGTGGGGTCGCACACTACTCACACACCGGCGGTGTCGCCCCTAAGGACTCTGGTCAATGTAGTAAAGTGTTCGCGAAGCATCATCTTTCGATCTTCTGCTATCTTTACTGTCTTCGCCATCCCTGGACACGTGTTTCGGGGTATTACCCCTCATCAACAGGGATAGGCCGTGTACTGGGGTTGCCGATGGCTGCCAATATCTGCCAGGTATAGTACCACTCAGGCGCGTAGGTGCGGGATCCCAGGCTCGTCAGCCCGCTGCTCAAGGGAGCTTTAAAGTTACAAATGGGGGTGGGGTCGCACACTACTCACACACCGGCGGTGTCGCCCCTAAGGACTCTGGTCAATGTAGTAAAGTGTTCGCGATGCATCATCTTTCGATCTTCTGCTACGATCTTCTGCTATCTTCGCTGTCTTTGCCATCCCTGGACACGTGTTTCGGGGTATTACCCCTCATCAACAGGGATAGGCCGTGTACTGGGGTTGCCGATGGCTGCCAATATCTGCCAGGTATAGTACCACTCAGGCGCGTAGGTGCGGGATCCCAGGCTCATCAGCACGCTGCTCAAGGGAGCTTTAAAGTTACAAATGGGGGTGGGGGTCGCACACTACTCACACACCGGCGGTGTCGCCCCTAAGGACTGTGGTCAATGTAGTAAAGTGTTCGCGATGCATCATCTTTCGATCTTCTGCTATCTTCGCTGTCTTCGCCATCCCTGGACACGTGTTTCCGGGTATTACCCCTCATCAACAGGGATAGGCCGTGTACTGGGGTTGCCGATGGCTGCCAAT
Source organism: Lissotriton helveticus (assembly GCF_964261635.1). Lineage (NCBI taxonomy): Eukaryota > Metazoa > Chordata > Amphibia > Caudata > Salamandridae > Lissotriton > Lissotriton helveticus. Next base: position 132,221,594 of record NC_136058.1, read on the forward strand.
ATCTGCCAGGTATAGTACCACTCAGGCGCGTAGGTGCGGGATCCCAGGCTCGTCAGCCCGCTGCTCAAGGGAGCTTTAAAGTTACAAATGGGGGTGGGGTCGCACACTACTCACACACTGGCGGTGTCGCCCCTAAGGACTCTGGTCAATGTAGTAAAGTGTTCGCGATGCATCATCTTTCGATCTTCTGCTATCTTCGCTGTCTTCGCCATCCCTGGACACGTGTTTCGGGGTATTACCCCTCATCAACAGGGATAGGCCGTGTACTGGGGTTGCCGATGGCTGCCAATATCTGCCAGGTATAGTACCACTCAGGTGCGTAGGTGCGGGATCCCAGGCTCGTCAGCCCGCTGCTCAAGGGAGCTTTAAAGTTACAAATGGGGGTGGGGTCGCACACTACTCACACACCGGCGGTGTCGCCCCTAAGGACTCTGGTCAATGTAGTAAAGTGTTCGCGATGCATCATCTTTCGATCTTCTGCTATCTTCGCTGTCTTCGCCATCCCTGGACACGTGTTTCGGGGTATTACCCCTCATCAACAGGGATAGGCCGTGTACTGGGGTTGCCGATGGCTGCCAATATCTGCCAGGTATAGTACCACTCAGGCGCGTAGGTGGGGGATCCCAGGCTCGTCAGCCCGCTGCTCAAGGGAGCTTTAAAGTTACAAATGGGGGTGGGGTCGCACACTACTCACACACCGGCGGTGTCGCCCCTAAGGACTCTGGTCAATGTAGTAAAGTGTTCGCGATGCATCATCTTTCGATCTTCTGCTATCTTCGCTGTCTTCGCCATCCCTGGACACGTGTTTCGGGGTATTACCCCTCATCAACAGGGATAGGCCGTGTACTGGGGTTGCCGATGGCTGCCAATATCTGCCAGGTATAGTACCACTCAGGCGCGTAGGTGCGGGATCCCAGGCTCGTCAGCCCGCTGCTCAAGGGAGCTTTAAAGTTACAAATGGGGGTGGGGTCGCACACTACTCACACACCGGCGGTGTCGCCCCTAAGGACTCTGGTCCCGCACCTACGCGCCTGAGTGGTACTATACCTGGCAGATATTGGCAGCCATCGGCAACCCCAGTACACGGCCTATCCCTGCTGATGAGGGGTAATACCCCGAAACACGTGTCCAGGGATGGGGAAGACAGCGAAGATAGCAGAAGATCGAAAGATGATGCATCGTGAACACTTTACTACATTGACCAGAGTCCTTAGGGGCGACACCGCCGGTGTGTGAGTAGTGTGCGACCCCACCCCCATTTGTAACTTTAAAGCTCCCTTGAGCAGCGGGCTGACGAGCCTGGGATCCCGCACCTACGCGCCTGAGTGGTACTATACCTGGCAGATATTGGCAGCCATCGGCAACCCCAGTACACGGCCTATCCCTGTTGATGAGGGGTAATACCCCGAAACACGTGTCCAGGGATGGGGAAGACAGCGAAGATAGCAGAAGATCGAAAGATGATGCATCGCGAACACTTTACTACATTGACCAGAGTCCTTAGGGGCGACACCGCCGGTGTGTGAGTAGTGTGCGACCCCACCCCCATTTATAATTTTTAACCCCACAGACTTTTTGGGTTGACATTTCACAAATCGGGATGTTAAAATCACCCAATAAGCCATTTTTACCCCCAATCCCGATACTATCTAAAATGGACACTTCAGGTTGTACAGCCCCTGCATTATGATCACCATTTAACATATCCCTATTGACTACTTCTACACTCGAATAGAACATAGCTAATGGTCCGGGATCTACAGATTGTTCTCTTACTTCAACAACCTGGCAAGCTGGGATCACCTCAAGGTTGGGACAACAATTTTGGCCGAGTCAGTCGTTAGCATCTAAGGTACTTAGGGCTTGGTAACGATTCAACACTGGTACCTCAAATGCAGGACGTAAATTGGTATGTTTGTTGTACATGTATTTATATAGCGCAAATCACCGACACGGTATCTAAGCGCTTGTTTAGGGAACCCGTCCTGGTATTCCCCTGTGAGATACCCCAGCAGGGTATCCACAAGGTGAAAGCCAGGCATCCCGCCGCGAGGGGCCGTAGTGAAGATTAAGCAAGCTATTGCCCAGAGTTGCAGAGTGTGACCCCGTGAGTCGAGTAGTCACCGGAGCTAGAATTGTCGAGTCCGTGGAATTTTTTGAGCCCGAGACCCGCCGAGGCGGGGAATCGAACCCTGGTCCATGGCCGATCTCAGCTTCCGGGTCTGCCGCCTCTAACCACTGAGCCACACTTCTCCACAAAGTTGTTAGGGGTAGAGAGGCCTCCTCTATCTTTGTCAGAGGGTCCATTAATGATGTGACTATAAAAGAAACCTAGTGGGCGTAAACATATACCCTTCTCAAAATATGGTAGTGAAGCCGCTCTTAGCAAGGTAGTAGCAGCATGTTGAGGATATTTAAAATTAACAATAACACAGTCGCCTCCGCTGCTCTTTCGAGAGTTGCCAATCCAATTGACCCTTCTAGTGGTAAGAATCGGATTTGAATAGTTCGTATGGAACCCACATTGTTTATGGAGCCAGAACACTGTTTTATTTTAAAGGGAATCATGCAATTCCTGTTGGTTCTGGTTCAAATGTTGTTCAAAAGGTGGGACATTTGTTAGAACGACCACATATGGGGCACAATCAGGGGGTAGATTTATGGTATGGATTCTCTTAACTTCTTTCCACTCCGGGTCGCTCACAGGTTCTACTACTACCCTGTTCTTCTGGCATCCTGTCGATTGGGGATTAGGCTTGTCCGTTTCTATCATATTCGTCTACCCACTACAATCGACAGCTGGGCTAGATATACTTAGAGCAACGTTACTGGCCCTATGTCCTTCACCCTCGGCCCTAGTTCTCTTCGCCGATTCAATAAGGGCAGATAATTGGTCACCTAACCTAGAAACCTCATTAGAGATAAAACCTAGCTTTTCTGTTAGAGGTTTAATTAAATTTTCTATTTTGGCACTATGAGCCGGGGGATGGGAACAGACTCACGGAGACAGGTACTGTGGGTAACGCAGGTTTTATTGTAAGTATACGTCTCCTTTGTATCTGTCTGCGATAGTAGGGAAGGGGTAGTTCTGCTGCAGCCTCTATGGCGGAACGCCGCTCCCTGCGTCTTTCTGGTCCGGTTCCCCTTCTTTCCCGCGGGCTTCTGGGACTTGTAGTCCGGTCCTCGTCTCTGGCGCCTTCCAGCTCGGAAAACAGAGAGAAAGGGCAGATTCAGTCCTCGTGCTCATATAAACAGTGAGTAGGGAGGGTAGTGAGGATCACACGTGCATAACCAGTTCTCCCACGACCCAGGTGTCGGTGTAGTGCAGCTTGGGTAGGGGATTTAGTGCTTAGGGATGCCATGTGTGTTTCTCAGGGTGGCTTGTTCCACCTATGCCCAACCCAGCCTGAAAAGCGTGATCGTACCTGTGTAAGCCACACTTCCCTCGAAGTGTGGCTGGGCGATGCGCCTTCCCGTTGGCCTCCTGGCTTGTTGCTGTAGTCGTCGTCTCTCGCCCTGGCCTCGCCTCCCGCCGCCTCTTCTTCCGTAATCCGGGCTCCTCCGATGTCTCCGCTCTCTGTGTTAGGTTCACCTCCGGTTCCTCTCCGGTCCTCTGCTCCCGCGAGTCTCGCCAATCCACCTCCCTTCTCCAAGTCCTTCCGACCTCCTACGCCTCCGGGTGATACACACACCTGTGTCGGGTCACGGCAGGGTTTTACCACGGGCTCGTGGGCGGGACTGGGATCAAGGTCCGCCCAGTTAAAGAAACAGTGCTCATCAGGCGAGTCAGTCTCGGGTTGAGGTTGGGGAACGGCTCCTGTCCAATGTTCGGGGTGCTGCGTGAGAAAGGGTCAGAGCAACAGGGTTCGGGTCACATTAGGGGGGGTACATGTCTCTGAGTCCCGGGTCCCCCTCGTCACACGGGTCCCCCTCGTCACAGGCACCCATAATGCTAACTAACAGATCAAACTGGTCAGTGTTTATTTTTACTGTGCTTGAGTTCTCCTTTGTCTCCTCCCCACCTAATAAACGTGTTGGGGGTGTTTTAGCTCCTTTTTTATTATAATTTCCCCACGTTTTGTTCCCTGCTATTATCTATAGATGGTACTGCCAGAGGTGTCGAAGGCATAGTTGGCAAACTGCCTAGACCCTGCGATAATCGCCGTTCAGTTTTATCAATTTCAGTGTTTATTTTATTTACTGCTTTTACCAAATAGTTGTCTAGCGTAGCACTAGCCAGCTCAAGCGGGGTTTTATTTCCCTTTCGTTTTGACATATTTGCAATGGGCTGCTAAATATCAATTATATTGAATGTACAAAAGCTATTATGAGTGAAAGAAAAAAAGAACTAAATAAACTATAACCCACAATTCCTTAATAACAATAAAAGCTAAAATATGGGGATAAAATCACAACCAAAACGTTATTGTCCCCGCATGCAGTCAATAATAGCACTCTTGAGTCTCACTTCGTTTAGGAATCCTAATGTTCAAAGGCCAAGGGGTCCGGCCCAGCCCAGCCACGTCCAGCCTCAGACAGCCCGCCCTTTGCCCGGGCTTAGACCGGCGCGGCCCGCGCGCGGTCCCACGACATGGGGGCTGTCCTGCGTTTAAAGCGCCTCCAGGCGCGGAAATGGCGGTGGCGGCTTCTGCCGCAAAGGAGCCTGGGGGTTGAAGTCCCCCTCCGCACTGCGGCCGCGAAGGTGAGCTGTGGCGGCGGGAGGGAGACAAGCAGTGGCAGGGGACAGGTGAAAAAGAGATGCCCCCACAAGTGTCAGAGGAGCGCCCGCTCCACCGGGGCTGTCCTATGTTTAAAGCGCCTCCAGGCGCAGAAATGGCGGTGGTGGCTTCCGCCGCAAAGGAGCCTGGGGGTTGAAGTCCCCCTCCGCACTGCGGCCACGACGGTGAGCTGCGGCAGCGGGAGGGAGACAAGCAGCGGCAGGCGTCAGGTGAAAAAGAAATGCCCCCACAAGTGTCAGAGGAGCGCCCGCTCCACCGGGGCTGTCCTGCTTTTAAAGCGCCTCCAGGCGCAGAAATGGCAGTGGCGGCTTCCGCTGCAAAGGAGCCTGGGGGTTGAAGTCCCCCTCCGCACTGCGGCTGCGAATGTGAGCTGCTGCGGCAGGAGGGAGACAAGCAGGGGCAGGGGCAGGCGTCAGGTGAAAAAGAAATGCCCCCACAAGTTTATCTTATGCATTCTCCCCACAGTCTTAATGTTTCCTGCTGCTTAGCCAGTGAGTGACGTCATTGTATAGTTGGAATGTTGAAAGTGTTTGTGCTTGGCTGAGAGAACAGTAGAAGTTAGAAGGGCTGAGCAGCAGGCTTCTGCTGCTGCTCCTGGTGGGGCTTTATCTGTAACCTACAGCTAAGCTAATAAACCTACATCTATATAACCTGCAAGAATCTAACTTCATTGTATCTTGATTGTAACAATTCGGTACAAACACAGACTGCTAAATATCAAAATGATCTGAAAATTACATCTCATATCATAAAAGACAATTTATTATCCCATATATTTTATCTTACATACAGTATAGTCAGACTATTTAGATAGACAAACCTGAAATTCTAACAAAATATTTGCACAAATATAACGAAAGTCTGTATCATCGGCTACTTTATGACATCTGTGTCGGGTATTATATAGTACGGCCTTCAATTACAGCCTCCCATTGCAATGTTGACAGTTTAGATATTAACATACATCCCCTATGTAAACTGCCAACACGTGTTTGGCGGGTAACCCTGCTTCTCTAGGGCCGTGCATTAACAAAGAAGATCTTGGATTACTTTTCACTGGGGTCACATAATAATATCTGTTCTCCCTCTTTTTTAAGAGTGCCCTATTCGTTCATATACATGATCAGATGCTTGGATTCACTCACAGGATTTGCTGCTGGTCAATCTCAGCCCCTTCTGAAAGAACAGCTGGTCCTTCTATATTGAGAGATGGTGGTTTAAAATCGGTCCATCTTTTAATGCAGTGCTCTCCTATTGCATGTGCGAGTTCACATCTGCACTGGGCAGCACACGTTTTTGTCCATAATTTTGGCTACTGTCTCAGTCTGACCCAGTTGCACCTAAAGAGGTTGTATAGCAGCACAGCCCATAATAAAGCACCTAATATGTAATTCTGCACCTGGTATGGCTGTGTGTACTCGGAACTGTACATATGGTACAACCTGTAACTGATCTTCACTAAAACAACCTATGTGTACCTGCAATGCATGGGCTATCTGTCATTGCAACATCAGTGAGGGAAATGAAAAAGAAGCAACAGTCAGTCAGAGAAGAACTGACATTCCATCAGTGTGTATCACCAAGCAACCCCATGGAGAAGTTGCATCTGCAATCATGATGGAAAGCAGGTGTCAGGAACTTCCACTCTGTAAGAAGGGTAGAAAGCTTAGAGTGAACTATCATGTTTGCATTCCACTGATGGGAAGGCATGGAGGGCCTTCCATAAGATGTTGCCATGATCAGCTTGACAGCAGAAGGGTTGCATGCTACATCAAGAATTGAAGAGTCCGCTCTCAATGAAAAGTTTATAACATGACAATTAGCCTAACAAATTACAATAGCATATTGAGGTGAACACTGTTGATTTGATTTGATTTGGGATTTATAGAGCACCTGGCTACCCAAAGCTTCCCCGAGCTGACCAAAAGTACTTTGGTGGGAGTGTAGTCCACTTAATGAGAGTGGGAAAACAGTCAAGTCTTCAGGGTCATTCTGAAGGCCAGTTCATTTTGCAATACTCTCAGTTCAAGAGGAAGATCGTTCCAAAATGTAGGAATCAGATGGGTGAAGGATCTGCCCCCCACCTAGATTTTTTTATTCTGGTGGAACGTAAAAGGGGCAGGTGGGGCGACCTAAGTAGTCTAGTGGGCTTGTGCGCGGTTATCAGGGTTTTGAGTTTGTCCGGGCATTTATTATTCAAGACCTAGTGAGCAATGCATAGGGATTTAAACTTTACCCTAGCATTGATTGGTAGCCAGTGGAGCTGGATTCATATTTCCTAAACAGTTTATAACTAGAGCAAGTCCAGGGAGGAACTGAATACAGTGAGCTGCAGTGGCAAGATGTTTCTAAGGTTTGATGTTCAGGTAGGACAAGTACAATGAGTGCAGTGAGGCACACTTTGCTGATGAGATTACATTTTCAGTATATTTGATGTGGGAGTGAAAATGAAGAATTGCAGTACCTGTCAGTCTAGAAAGTAAGACAAAGACAATAATACAACAACTATGTGCCTAGTGAAGATAATAACCTTGGGAAGTTACATCACCTAGGGCCAGATGTAGGTAGTTCTATTTTACCGACTCATAAATACCGAATTTTACCGATTCGGTATTTATGAATCGGTAAAATAGAAGTACCGAGATGTAGGTAAATCCAGATGTGGATTTACCGAATCTTTAAAAGTCGGTATTTACCGATTCGGTAAATACCGACCGGTAATGCTCCATTCATTCCTATGGGCTTTGAAGCCCATAGGAATGAATGGGGCATTACCGGTCGGTATTTACCGAATCGGTAAATACCGATTTTGACAAGGGTGCAGGGGGTGTCACTTTGACACCCTCTAGCACCCCCACAAAAGGTACGGGGGCCATGTGGCAGGCATACCTGCCCTAAGGGCAGGTCTGCCTGTCATATGGCACAGGTGTGCATGCACACATGTGCATGCACACCTCAATCGGTATTTCACCATCAAATTGAATTTGATGGTAAAATACCGATTTCTTAGGCCTTGTGGGACTCATAAGAGTCCCACCTACATATCAATTTTACCGATTCTGTAAAAATACCGGTCGGTAAATTTACCGACCGGTATATTTACAGAATCGGTAAAATTACCGATTTGCCCAGTTTCTGTCCTCCTACATCTCGGTAGCCGAATTCGGCCGTTACCGACCGGTATTTGGCTACCTACATCTGGCCCCTAGTGTACAGTTAGTTATTCATCTAATAATAAGTTTGTGATTTACAAATGAGGTCAGTTGCAGCAGTTTGGTGGGCGATGAACTACATCTAAGGCAACTGAAAAGTCCAAAAGTAAAAGACAGTCAAGTTCTTTACTGTCAAAGGTAGCCTTCGGGTATGAACAGATGGGAATCAGGGAAAGATTCAATTTGTTTCCTGTTGACATTACCGTTATTACCTGTGTACCTTATGGCTTAAACTCTCCATGCTTTTGTTCAAAGTGACTTAAAATTATTGCAGGGCAGATGTTTGAGCTGTGTGAGACCCATATGTCATTTGTGTAGAAAACATGAATCAAGGGAGCTGTGAGTGTTTTCTATTTTGTCTCAGTTGAGTGGCTAAACTGACTAGAAATGTGCTTATGATATAATCTGTAACTATACATTAATTTAAATGCACCAGCAATAAATGGACAATGTACCTGAAGAACATGGACAATTACTATAACACATTCTAAGAAATTGGGTGATTGGTTAAGGGGGGTGTAAACACATCTAAAGCACCAACCACAATCCTTGTCACGGTGAACCACAAAAGTCATTAAATTAAATTGTGCTCAACCCACTGGTAGCTTGGCACAAAAACAGTCAGGTTTAACTTAGAGACTCCGGTTTAAGTATTTATGCAGCACACAAACAGCAATAAAGTGAATACACAGCACAAGAAAAATCCCACACCAATTTAGAAAAATAGAATAAACTTTAATAAATATAATTACACCAATCAGTAGAAAACAGAGTTATGAATTTGGCATTTCTGTAGAGTAAAATAGCGACTAAAAGATCAAATTGCCAACCACAGGTATCTGGTCAAGTGAGACCGGGGCAAAGTGAACCGATCAGGCTGACCAAGATGCAGCGTAGGTCTGATACATAAGGTAGATTAGGCCCAGTTTCAGCTTACCTTTGGACTTAAAAGAAACTTCAAAGAAAGGTTCCTGAGAAAGTTCAGCGGGGCAAGGCAGCTGGCGGTGTCTGAGGTGGAGGCAACGGCATCAGAGAGCACTGGATGATGTTGCAGTGAAGACTTCTACCTTCGGATTTGTCACTTTTTTTGTAAATTGAAAATCTCCAGGGGGACAAAGCTGCAACCTGTAGTTGACAAGGTCTCCACAAGGCCAGCACCTTTGCTGAGGGCTCCCGCTTAACAGGGTTTGCGGCGAAGAAGAAAAACACACCGGGAGCTACCGCAGAGTCAGTCTGACAGGCGAGGCACCTTGGGCAGATCAGCAGGCAGGTAGGTTCCAATCTTCTGTAAGTTCTCAGACCACTTAGTGAAAAAAATTTAAAGTTCCAACTAGTCAGGAGCAGCACCCTCAGCACCATCGCCAAAGGTCCAGGACTGGAGGGGCACCGCTTGGAGGGTATGAACTCACACCAGCAGAGGCCAGGTGTAGGGTTCTGGATCTCTGGCACTTGTTATGTCCCTGCAGCTCACACAAGAGGCCAGACAGCTGCCCTTGCAGTCACTCTGTAAGTCCTGGGTTCTAGCAGCAAGGCAGGCCACAAGCAGCAGCGTAGACCTCTGGGGGCAAGGCAAGTCTCAAGCAGCAGGTCCAGAAGTGTACTGAAAAATTGGTCTGGGGGTCCAAAATGTATACCTGGTGCCAGGCTTTGAAGTAAATGTAAATGTAAATGTGCTGGACTTGTAAAGCGCACAGCTGCCCGTAAGCGTCCCGGCGCTTGCTTAGGGAACCCGTCCTGGTATTCCCCTGTGAGAAACCCCGGCAGGATGTCCACAAGGTGAAAGCCAGGCATCCCGCCGCAAGGGGCCATAGTGGAGATTAAGCAAGCTATTGCCCAGAGTCGCAGAGTGTGACCCCGTGAGTTGAGTAGGCACCAGAGCGAGAATTGTCGAGTCCGTGGAATTTTTGAGCCAGAGACCCGCCGAGGCGGGGAATCGAACCCTGGTCCACGGTCGATCTCAGCTTCCGGGTCTGCCGCCTCTAACCACTGAGCCACGCTGGGAGAAACATTTAGAACATCCCCACATCCGGGTATAGAAAGTTCCTTCCTTTCCTTGCCAAGATCCAAAACGTCTATGGTCTGAAATGGCTAGTGTTAGGTTTCTTTCTATGTGCTGGATGCAGCCCCTATTGAAGTGTAAGTGGAGCAGGGAACATCTCTGCCCCACCCATCGTATCAGAATGGCCAATCCTGCCCACTTCCAAATCCTTTGTCTCACTGTCTGGGAGGAATACACAACCCCTAATAGCAGGATCATGTGACCCAGGATATGCAGCAAACACCAAATGGTGAGGACAGGAAAATGCTGCCTTTCTAAAAGTAATGAACTTTGTGGTTGGTCCCATTTACACACAGCCAGATTGGACCTTTTGGAGGAACAGCAAAACCTCAGAAGCACGCACCGCCTACAAGACCACCATGACAGAACACCACCACCTCATCAGAACCATGAAAGGAACTTCATCCAGGACAGATTTCTCTCCAACTCCTGCAACTCTAAGGAACTCTTCAGCATCACACAAGAATTCACCAAACCCTCCAGTGAAACCTCCTACGTCCCTCCCTCCCAGGACCTCTGCAACAAACTCGGCTCCTACTTCCATCACAAGATCAGGACTCCCTACGACAACTTTGACTAACCAAACCAAGGCACAGACACAACACCTACCACCGGCAATGCCACCCAGCTAACTATCACCGCCTGGACCCCTGTCACCACAGAAAACACCACTAACACCATGACAAGCATACACTCAGGAGTCCCCACTGACCCCTGCCCTCAGCACATCTTCCATAGAGCCACCTCCGCTAAAGCACCAAATTACGATGTACCATCAAATGCACACTCGAAACAGCCATGTTCCCCGAGGACTGGAAATTTTCAGAAGTCAAGCCCCGCCTCAAGAAGCCCTCCGCAGACCTGACGGACCTAAAGACCTACAGACCCATCTTTCTCCTTTCCTTTGCAGCCAAAGTTATAAAGAAGATCATCAACAAACAGCTCACAAACTTCATAGAAGCCAACTTGGTCCTCAACACTTCCCAATCCGCAGCAACCACAGCACCGAGACATTCCGCCTAGCTACCGCGGACAACATCCGCACCCTCCTCAACCAAGGCCACACGGCTGCCCTCATCCTACTAGACCTCTCAGCAACCTTCAACGCCTTCTCCCACCGCACACAAACCACCAGACTCCACGATGCTGGCATACAGGGACCTGCCCTAGACTGGATCCGCTTCTCCTTCACTGGCCGAAATCAAAAAATGCGACTCCAGCCCTTCCTCTACAAACCCACAGAGATCAGCTGCAGAGTGCCCTAAGGATCCTCACTCGGACCCATGCTCTTCAACATCTACATTACCCCCCTCGCTACCATCGTCAGAAAACATAGACTCAGCATAGTATCCTACGCCAACGACACCCAGCTCATCTTCCCCCTCACCAAGGAACCCGACATCACAAAACACAGTTTCCAGGAGGGAATGAAAGACATTGCATCCTGGATGAGCAGCAGATGCCTGAAGCTCAACTCGGAGAAAATGGAAGTCCTCGGATTCACCCCCTCATCATGGGACAATACTTGGTGGTCCACCACCCTCAGCAACCCTCCACCACCCACGGACCATGCCCACAACCTCAGCATCATACTTGACTCCTCCCTCACCATGAACCGACAGGTCAACGCCGTATCTTCCACATGCTTCAATACGCTCCACATCATCTGCAAGACCTTCAAATCAATCCCCCAGAATCCAGAAAGACAGTCATCCATGCACTCATAGCCAGCAGACTGGACTACGGGAACGCCCTCTATGCCGGAATCAACAAATCTCTACTTTTAAAACTCCAGACCATCCAGAATGCAGCAGCCAGACTTGTCCTCGCATTCCACGACAAGACCGCATCACCCAGCACCTACAAGATCGCCACTGGCTCCCTCTTGAAAAGAGAGTGATTTTCAAGCCTCTAACCACTGAGCCATGCTGGGAGAAACATTTAGAACATCCCCACATCCGGGTATAGAAAGTTCCTTCCTTTCCTTGCCAAGATCCAAAACGTCTATGGTCTGAAATGGCTAGTGTTAGGTTTCTTTCTATTTGCTGGATGCAGCCCCTATTGAAGTGTAAGTGGAGCAGGGAACATCTCTGCCCCACCCATCGTATCAGAATGGCCAATCCTGCCCACTTCCAAATCCTTTGTCTCACTGTCTGGGAGGAATACACAACCCCTAATAGCAGGATCATGTGACCCAGGATATGCAGCAAACACCAAATGGTGAGGACAGGAAAATGCTGCCTTTCTAAAAGTAATGAACTTTGTGGTTGGTCCCATTTACACACAGCCAGATTGGACCTTTTGGAGGAACAGCAAAACCTCAGAAGCACGCACCGCCTACAAGACCGCCATGACAGAACACCACCACCTCATCAGAACCATGAAAAGAAACTTCATCCAGGACAGATTTCTCTCCAACTCCTGCAACTCTAAGGAACTCTTCAGCATCACACAAGAATTCACCAAACCCTCCAGTGAAACCTCCTACGTCCCTCCCTCCCAGGACCTCTGCAACAAACTCGGCTCCTACTTCCATCACAAGATCAGGACTCCCTACGACAACTTTGACTAACCAAACCAAGGCACAGACACAACACCTACCACCGGCAATGCCACCCAGCTAACTATCACCGCCTGGACCCCTGTCACCACAAAAAACACCACTAACACCATGACAAGCATACACTCCGGAGTCCCCACTGACCCCTGCCCTCAGCACATCTTCCATAGAGCCACCTCCGCTAAAGCACCAAATTACGATGTACCATCAAATGCACACTCGAAACAGCCATGTTCCCCAAGGACTGGAAATTTTCAGAAGTCAAGCCCCGCCTCAAGAAGCCCTCCGCAGACCTGACGGACCTAAAGACCTACAGACCCATCTTTCTCCTTTCCTTTGCAGCCAAAGTTATAAAGAAGATCATCAACAAACAGCTCACAAACTTCATAGAAGCCAACTTGGTCCTCAACACTTCCCAATCCGCAGCAACCACAGCACCGAGACATTCCTCCTAGCTACCGCGGACAACATCCGCACCCTCCTCAACCAAGGCCACACGGCTGCCCTCATCCTACTAGACCTCTCAGCAACCTTCAACGCCTTCTCCCACCGCACACAAACCACCAGACTCCACGATGCTGGCATACAGGGACCTGCCCTAGACTGGATCCGCTTCTCCTTCACCAGCCGAAATCAAAAAATGCGACTCCAGCCCTTCCTCTACAAACCCACAGAGATCAGCTGCGGAGTGCCCTAAGGATCCTCACTCGGACCCATGCTCTTCAACATCTACATTACCCCCCTCGCTACCATCGTCAGAAAACATAGACTCAGCATAGTATCCTACGCCAACGACACCCAGCTCATCTTCCCCCTCACCAAGGAACCCGACATCACAAAACACAGTTTCCAGGAGGGAATGAAAGACATTGCATCCTGGATGAGCAGCAGATGCCTGAAGCTCAACTCGGAGAAAATGGAAGTCCTCGGATTCACCCCCTCATCATGGGACAATACTTGGTGGTCCACCACCCTCGGCAACCCTCCACCACCCACGGACCATGCCCACAACCTCAGCATCATACTTGACTCCTCCCTCACCATGAACCGACAGGTCAACGCCGTATCTTCCACATGCTTCAATACGCTCCACATCATCTGCAAGACCTTCAAATCAATCCCCCAGAATCCAGAAAGACAGTCATCCATGCACTCATAGCCAGCAGACTGGACTACGGGAACGCCCTCTATGCCGGAATCAACAAATCTCTACTTTTAAAACTCCAGACCATCCAGAATGCAGCAGCCAGACTTGTCCTCGCATTCCACGACAAGACCGCATTACCCAGCACCTACAAGATCGCCACTGGCTCCCTCTTGAAAAGAGAGTGACTTTCAAGCTGCTCATTCACACCTATAAATCCCTTCACAACTCTGTACCCTAATACCTCAACAAAAGAATCTCCTTCTACGGACCAAAGAGAAAATTACGCTCCGCGTACCTTGCCCTGGCTGAAATCCCTATGCAGCGGAGGAAGAGCCTTTTCCTACATTACAGCCAAGACCTGCAACAAACTCCCCCTCAGCATCAGACGAACCCCCACACTGCAAGCATTCAGAAAGATCCTCAAGATTTTCCTCTTTGGATGAGACGGAGCTGCGAATCCCCCCTACCTCCAGCATCTTGAGACCCTCACGGGTGAGTAGTGAGCTTCACAAATTCCTAACTGATTGATTGATTGAAGATTCCATTTAAATTGAACTGGAAAACTCACTCAGCTATGTCCTCTGTATTGTTCTAAACTCATTCCAAAGCTCAAATACTATGCACAGTAATGGGTTGAACATGTATATGTGCTTCTTTTAGATTAGGACCAAAAGGAGGATGTATGATGGAACCTGCAAACGTGACAAAAGAACATGTAGTAACGTTGCAGTCGGGGTACTGACTTCGGAGCTAAGGCAGGTCATGGATGTTTCCCTTTTCACATATATTAATTCATATCAGTATATGTATGTGCACAAAATGTACGGCATGTCCATATGCGACCTTGTACAAAAACATCTGCCCTGATGCAAGATTGAGCTCTTTGGGTGATGCCATGCAGGATAGCAGTTGCAGATTTTAGTGCATTCCTCATCAAAGAGAGCATATCGCACACCTCATGATATCCTATGAAAGTTCTCATATGATACAGGGCTAGTGAAGGCACAGAGCAGAGAAAGTACTGGAATGTCCCAGTCTTGAGTACAGATCCAATGCTCTACGCTTAGAATGCATGAGCTTTGTACTACGCTACACCTCTGCACAGAATGCTTTCTTATTCTGCATATGATGTTAAGTATTGCCCACAAAAGAAACATTTATTGGATGTCAAACTCCTTGTATTTTGTTCTTTGTGCTAATTGAAATTGGTTTTGATAACAACAGTACTAGAGTTAGACAAGTATTTCCATTACTCTACTTTAGTTACTTAGTAAGGGTGTCTGCTGTATCATTATTATAGGATGAAAGAAGTTAAAATATATACATGTTAACATATGATACTGATGATTTGATTTAATATCTTAAGGAAGATAAGCATACTATCTCCCATACTTTAGACCACATTCAAGAATTCAATGTCATTGGCAGATACAGAGTAAACCATGGCAAAACAGGCAATACAAATCAATACCTCCCCAGGCACTATACTTATTAGTATAGGTGAGAAGTATGATCCTCATCACCCTATATAATATCTCAGTATTCACTTTTCTTCAGATTATGCCAATACACATAATTATAATTATTTCTCAACATTTTGGTCCTTAATACGATGAACTCCAACCAACACCGTCACGGTCCAGTGACCGACCGACCTCTGGTCGACCCTTCTGAAGTCACAATTACAATGCGACCGCACATGGTGCGGTTGCATCCTCCAATTTATCAATGGGAGCTTGTGCTACGGCCGCAAACCAGCCGTAGCACAAGCACCCAATGAGAAATGGGAGATTGTGTTTTAACCCCTGCACCGCGTGGCAGGGACCTCATGGTGCCTACCACACGGTGCAGGGATCAACAGGGGGGGCATCATAGGTCCCCCACCTTGTCCCCAGCCGGAGGCTGCAGGGAGAAGGGAGCCCTGCTAGGGGCTCACCAAACTCGCTTTCCGACAGGCTTTCCATGTCGGAAAGCCCAGCATGGAAAGCCTGTCGGAAACCATGCATTGTAATCCCAACGGTGGAAATGCAATCCATTGGGACTATGGTCTGGTCTCCAACTGTCTGACAGGCTGCTTGAGCCCGTTCGAAGCCAGCCAGACTAACTGTCCAGTTTTGATTCCGACCGCCTAAATTGTAATTAGGCGGTCGCAAGTGAAACTGACGATGCGTGTCGAAAAGTCTCTGACCTCCTGACTCTCACCATAATCAGCCCCTTAGGAAAGAGAAACCTATGCTTGAACAATGGCAATCCCTTACCCCTACAAAAACAGACTGAGCTATGTCAATCAAAATGTCTCAACTTCCCCTATTTATCTTCTAATTTTTAAATGTTTTTTTGCATATTAAAAAACAGAATTTTAGCAGTCTTGACCAATTATTCTCATAACGTATCTGGGCTGACCAACACACTCATATTAAATTGTGTAAAATACAGATCCACCCTAAT
The DNA here is from genome assembly GCF_964261635.1 of Lissotriton helveticus. NCBI lineage: Eukaryota > Metazoa > Chordata > Amphibia > Caudata > Salamandridae > Lissotriton > Lissotriton helveticus. The sequence continues at coordinate 132,237,759 of NC_136058.1, forward strand.
CTGCGATTTTATTATATATCTGGTGTAGCACATAGTCTATATCAACAAAATGGCATTACATGCACTATTGATTATTTAAACCTATAATCAAGTTAATTTTCATTGAATTAGCAACTAAGCTACCTACTATAATTAAACCTCCAAGTGTCCTAAAACGTTCAGGTACAAGACAATCCAGACTCTTGCTTCTATAATAAGTGTTTTTTTCCAGTCATTTCAGAATTCCTGATATTGACGAACATATCACGTTAGGAGATTGTAGGTAAGCCTCAATGTTAGAACAGGGCTATAAAGAAATAGGAAAAGTTTGGATTTAAGTTAATTTATGTCAAATACAATCTCGAAATATTGGCAACAACTTCCATCTAGTTGCATTCGAGAATCAGTACTTGTACTGGGGAGCTTTTTCTCCAGTTACATCAAGTCTAAAAACGTACTTTCAAATCCAGAGTTTTTCCTCTTATGGTACTGTTAAAATATGACATCATACGTGAGGCAAAGATATAGGTTTTTAATTTAGAATTCTCACACAAGCTGTACCTGATTATTTATGACCTCAACATTTCGATAGATGGGGAAAAAGAGAATAAGGTTAAGATTAATTGCAAACTATAGATTGAAATGACACATTTTCCTTATGAATCTCTTCTGTGCCGCTAATGTTAGAAATTTGAATTTCTACTCCAGATGAATGCGCTACTTTTTGCTTTTCTACAGTCCGAAGTTTTTCCATATGTTTTATTCTAACAACTCACTGCGTTGCTTTAATGTCAAAATTAAGTGATATATGACTGGATGCACATGATTAAGACTTGTCCAAACCCGACTCTTTTTTGGAATGAGATATGCAATTTTATAGGTCATAAATTAGATCATAAACATCAGGCCTTATCCATCTAGTATTCTATTTGGCTCTTCTTTGCATTTACAGTTTTTGAATGTTTTCAAAATAACACTCATTGCAAATGTTAATTTCACGGTCTGTGGTGATGCTATACTGGAAGTCAAATCAAATGACCACTTTTAGGGATTGGTATGAAAGATTTATAAAGACACAACATTAGAATCTGTATATGAGTTGAGAATCAAATGGTAAATATTTTTTTTTTAAATATGGCAATAATGATGATGAAATATTCTTAGCCATATTGATTGTGATTAAATGCTGAAGTACTTATGTTTTGAAACCAGTTTTCCTACCTCAATAAAAACAAGATAAAGATGGGTGTTAAAATATAAGGCTTTGCAAGAAGCATGTAAGCTGAAATTATTTCTTTGAAAGCTTTTTTTATTGTATGCATTTAAATCAGGGCAATTATAATTAAAATACATAAACATGTTGAGGAACAAGGAAAGGGCGCTGAAAAATGTTGAGAGTGTGGTTATTAGGAGCATAGCGTAGGCAGGGAAGAGGAGAGTACTTCAGAGTTCTAAGTAATGAGGAAGAAATTGGTAATGATGTCAAGAATGCTGCAATGCATCTTATGAGATGGGAAAAAGGGTGGAAATGAGCATAAGGTGTGGCAAGAAGAGCTGAAGGTGACATAAGGGATTAAATATAACCAAAATGATAAAAACACCGCTGAACAAAAAGGTTGGGAGTAGAAAGCCATCGCTGCTAAATAGTAGAGGCAGAAAGAGCATAATAAGGGAGACATAGACTTGCAACTGCAAGGGGTCCCGTTGGGCCTAGACAATCTGTATTCTTTAGGGCCCCACATATTATTTTGTGTCCTTTTTCCTTGGTGTCTGGCTTTGTTTCACTATCTAACCTCCTCGTTGGCCTGTGAGTCTGCAACAATGTGGCATGTAAAGGCTTCTAGCCTTTGAGGTAAATAAACTGTTACTGCACAGATACAGAGAGAGAAACAGAAGAATGAGCAAAGGGGAGGAGCCAGGCATTGTCAGCTCTCTATGCCAATACAGATGAAGAGAACTCATTCTTCAATCATGATGAAGAGCATCTCTCAAGATTGTGGTGTCATAGAGTATGGAACTTTGTTACATTGTACATTTGTATCACTGAATCTTGGCTTAATGAGTCTTCTATGCCTGATTTGGGGGCAGCCTTGCCCCCTAACTTTACTGCTATCTATGCTAATCGACCTAATAATATGAGGGGAGGCGTGGCCTTCCTTTTTAACGACGCATTGAAAACTGAAACCCTATGCTCTGAATCTATTGAAGGCGCAGATGTATTGGGAGTTAAGTTTTGCTCCCCTACAGACTGTGTGGTATTCCTCTTAGTCTACCATCCACCTAACACAACAATTAGGTTTATGGAGCCTTTTTTGAGATTGGTTCATGACTTTCGTACTCGTTATGAAGGATTGGTGGTGCTTGGGGATTTTAATTTTCATTGGGAAATAACCCTGAAGGACGGTCAGACAAAATATTTAGAAGAGGTCTTAACATCTTTGGGACTTAATCAGATGGTGGGTGGGCCTACACATGAGAAAGGACACTTATTAGATCTAGTTTGGTCAACGTGCTCACTCATAGGCCCCTTAGCGATCTCTCCATGCTCTTGGTCAGACCACTATTTGATTGATGGCCAATATCCTCTCTTTCCAAGAAGAGCAAAAGCTAAACCAGAATGGAAAACATTGCGTAGTTGGAGGCAGGTCAATGCGACTGACCTGACAGCCATCTTATTACAGTCTGATAACCATTCACCCATGAAGCACGATTTGGAGACCGAAAGTGCTACCCTGTTGTTTACACTTAGGGGCGCCATCGAGGTAGTGGCTCCGGCCCATAAAATCAGACTGGTAGACAAGGGTAAGGGGACACCATGGTTTAATAATGCTCTCAGGGAAAAAAAACAAGTCCTCCGCCAATATGAGAGAGCATGGCGTAAGTCTCACAAACCAAGTGCCCTTTCTGCTTATGTATTGAAGTTCGCTGCATATAAAAAAGCCATCCGTTTAAGGAAGGCCGGATTTTCTGAGGCAACAATTGCTGAGGCTGCCAACCCGCAGAAAGAATTATTTAAGGTCCTAAACGATTTGAGGACGGCTAGGATGCCAAAACCGACCTTTAGTCAAAAGGACTGCCATGATTTTCAAACCTTTTTCTTGGATAAGATAAAGGATCTGATGATATAAATCAGTCATACTCCAAAGCTTCTCTGTTCAATCGAGCCTCCTTCCCCTCTCCCTAGGTTGACAACAAAAGATTTGACCAGTCTGCCCTCTCTTACCAAGGAGTCTCTGTAGTAGGATGGGTGAAATCAGGCTCTCTAGTGGACCCCTGCCCTCCAAAAAATGTTAAGCTGGGATGGCCGGGCATGGAGGACAAAATGCTTTCCCTTTTGAATCGTTCCTTGGAGAAGGGACTGGTCCCTTCTAATTTTAAGGAAGCCTAGGTGGTTCCGCTTCTAAAGAAACCAGGCGAAGATCCTAAAAATTTAAAGAACTTCAGGCCAATCTCTCAGCTGCCTTTTTTGGCACAAATTCTAGAACAGCATGTTTTACATTCTCTTACCTGCTTCCTAGAGTGTAACTATCTCCTTGAGCCCAATCAGGCTGGGTTCAGAGCTCATCACAGCACGGAATTGGTCATGCTTTCCATGCTGGATGACCTGAGACTCAGGGCTGATAAGAAAACTCTGTGTGTCCTGGTCTTATTGGACTTATCTGCGGCGTTTGATACCGTTGATCATGGCCAACTATTAGCGTGGATCAAGGATCTAGGGATCCAGGGCACGGTTTTGGCCTGGCTGACTTTCCGCTCCCAGCGAGTCCAACTAGCAGATCTAGTGTCCAACCCAGCCATGCTCACATGTGGAGTGCCTCAGGGCTCAGCTTTATCACCTCTGCTTTTTAACATCTATTTGCAGCCCCTGTTAGCAGCACTGAACCAGATGGACTGCAGGGTATATAATTACGCCGACGACACTCAAATTCTGATCCAGATTGACCATTCACCTACGGCTTACTTGAGAATGCAAGACATTCTCAAGTTCACCATCAACTGGATGTCGGCGAATTCATTAAAAATAAACCCTGACAAAACTGAAGTCTTAGCGGTTACTACAGCTTCAAATCCGTGGACTGATCTGTTCTGGCGACAGAATTGGGGCCTTTCCCGGAATCTGCAGTGGCAGTAAAAAGTCTTGGCATCAAGGTTGATGCCTTGTTATCCATGACACAGCAGGTGTTGGCGGTGGTGGGTATATGTGTCAGTCTGCTGCGCCAGCTTTGGAAACTGTCATCACTGCTGTCATTCTCCACTCTTAGACTGGCGGTCTCAGCCTTGATTCTGGCACGTCTCGACTACGGCAACTCCTATACTATGGCCTACCTAATAACCTCCTGGCTAGGTTTCAGGTTGTAATGAACAACGCTGCCAGATTAATCTGCAAAAAATCTAGGCGACCCCATGTCACGCCCTTACTACAAGACCTACATTGGCTTCCAATTACTCAGAGAACCAAATTCAAAAGCCTCTGTATTGCACACAAGGCCCTTCATGGCTCAGCCCCCAGCTATATTAAGGACCTACTGATCAACTATACGCCGAGTAGGGCCCTTCGGTCAGCTGATGCCTGTAACTTGGTCTGCCCCCGGTTTAACCTTGCGTCTATGGGCGGTAGAGCTTTCGCTAGCACTATCCCGCAGGCTTGGAACCGCCTTCTAGTTAGACTTCGGAAGGAAACCAACCTCCTCCTTTTTAGGAAGAATTTGAAGACTGTGTTTTTCCTGGAGGCCTGGGGACCCCTCTGAGCTGGTAGCTCTGAGCCTCTCGCTGGTTGTGTATGTCCGTTGATAGAATTTAGATACCCCTGGATGATAATGCGCTCTATAAGTCTATATTAACATAACATAACATAACATTTTAAATAAAATGCCATCTAACACTAACTATCCTTAGTGATGCTCTGCAAGAAATTAGGTTATTGGCTAAGGGGGGGTGGAATCTTCACTCAAGCAACAATCACAATCCATGTCAGGGTGAACCACAAAAGTCACTAGATTAGCCTGTGCTTAACCGTCTGGTAGCTTGGCACAAAAGCAGTAAGGTCTAACTTAGAAACAAAGTGTAAAGTATGATTGTAGCACACAAACGGTAATAAAGTGAAAACACAAGAAAAATCCTAAACCAACTTAGAATAAAATAATAACTTTTAGTAAATAAAATAACAGAACAACAAAAATCCAATCAGCAGTACTCGAGATACTGAATTTTAAAGGTTTAAGTAAAAATACCGCCAAGAAGCAGAAGTTACTAATTGTGGGTATCTGGTCGCATTGGACTGGGTCAAAGTCACGTGCGATGGGACCCAAACCTCCAGGACCAAGCTTGGCCTCAGGGGGTTGTACCTTTTATCCTTGGTGTGAGGTCTCTGCGGTGTTGCTTTGCGAGGTTTCGTATCGGTCTTCATTGGTTCCAATGAAGCTCTCAGCTGTGCAGCAAGGCTTGTTGGGGCTTAGTGTCTCTCTGCATTGGTTCCAATTATGTTTCAAGCTCTGCAGAGAGGCTTTGCAGGGCGTTGTATCACTTGACATGGGTTCCAATGAAGCTCTCATCTGTGCAGAAAGGCTTTGCAGGGCTTTATATCACCTCAGTCAGTTCCTATGAAGCTGTCAGCTGTGCAGCAAGGCATTTCTGGGCTTCTTGTTGCTTCATGCCTGTTTTGATGGAACTTTCAGTTAGGCAACCTCTTGGAATCTGGACTCACTCCAGCAGAGGCTAGTAGCAGATCTCAGGGAAGAGATCCAGTAGGAGCTCCAGGCAGGATCAGTTGGAGCAGGTCAGTGGGGCAGTTGCAGGGAGGTCAGCCAATAAGACCCTTGTTGTAATTCTGGTTAGACTGGGATTAAGGCAAGCAGGTCCAATCTTCCCTCTCGGACAGCAAGGCAGTCTTTGAAGCAACAGGACAGTCCACTGGCAGCAGGGCAATCTATCTTCTGAAACATTCATCAGTCCAAGAGTGTTTTGAAAAGAGCTCTCGAGATCCAATATTTATACCTGGGGCCAGCCTTTTTGTAGAGGGGACTCCGTTTCCTACCCCACATGTGGTTCTGGAAAGTTTTCTAGTTCCTCTGTCAAGGCTCCAGACTGTTTGGGGGGGACAAAAGGCAGGCAGACCTGGGTTCAGATTAGTGTGTGTGCATGCACACATGTAGTTATGCGTGTGTGTGTGTGTGTGTGTGTGTGTGTGATGCAGGTCCTTTGTAGTACAAGTATGACTGAATACAGCTCCTTCCATTCTGCCTTCAAGGAAGGCTCAAACTGTCCACACCTACACCTCATTTGTGTGATTGTCTGGAAGAAATACACAAACCACAAACATCAAAACCACTCACTGTCTTGTGACACAGGACACTGGCAGAAGGTACATATGGCTGGGGCAAGGAAACATCAACTTTAAAAAAGTATAGAGAACAACTGTATCTAGTTGTGTTTTTTCTATAGGTAATGACTAGACACAAAAGAGGACAAGAAACTAAATCAACTTGGCCCTTGTTCTATTCATATTATTTAAAGATTCATTTAATCTATGTTACTACTTTTTTGTCAGCCGTTACGGAGAACAAATGAAGATACCAATAAAGAGAAGGGAAATTGAATCACAGGTAAAAGGGTTAAATGGTAGCCAATGAATGCTCTATCACTGATTACCCTATCAGCAGCATAAATATACCAAAACATCACACAGTGATGTATGGAATATGTGTCTTCAATAGAGGTACTCCGTTTGTCCAGATAAGGGCCTATGAATGGATTTTAACACCTTTGCTGCGAGGGAAATTCCCCCAAGGTGCGAGGGGGCGTTGGGGGGGATGAGCACAGCGCCGCGGTGCTCGTGACGTGCCCAGCTCAACATGAGTCACAGTGGAGCTGTGCTCATGATGAGCTGGGCTTCTCACCACTCTGCCCACTGACTAATTTGCCTGCACAGGTGAGGAATCAATCGCACGAGTGCGGAGGGCAGCCGTTATGACGAGCCCCGCTCGTCATGAGCACAGCTCTACTACTGTGACTCATGATGAGCTGTGCTCGTCATGAGCACCAAAGGAGTTAATACAGAGTGTAAAATGTTGTTTAGATCAAAGACCAAATTTACATACATTGACTATGTTGCAGCGTAAAGCACTGTAAAATGGTTCATTATACACTTATTACCATTTACTCCTCTAATCGTACTGGGCCCTTTATGATTAGATAAACTTTCATCTACCACAGAGGCAATGATCCCTTGCAGAATATTTCTTCGCCGATATGAGGGGTGGAGATTTCCATGAACAAACTCCACATTAGCTGTCCAATGAGTACCAATAATTGACAGCCAAATCACAATTTAGAGATCAAATTTAAGTACACCACTCTTAAGACCATGCTGTAGAAATAAAGGATAGCAACAGGAAGACCCAACTTCCTAAAGAAGTTAAGTGAGGTGAGGATTATGAAGTCCAAAAGCTCTGCAACAGCAATGCAAAACAGAAGAAGTAACACCTGATGTTCTGTCAAAGCTTGATGATTCTACCTGCAACACAGTAAGACTTAGGAATCAGCACAGTATGCATGGAAGAATCAACAGGACTCAATAATAGACTCAGACAGATAATTAATATGGTTATTGTATTAGAGATTCAAAATTCACTATCACAAGTAATTTCTTGAGAACTTCAGTTAAGAATATCACAGCTTTTATAATAGTGCCAAACATTTAAGCAAACTTATCGTATTAAAAACAGCTACTGATTTATAGGGTCCTACCACCATTAACGTAGAAGGCATAGATCCTAAGAGAATAGGAAAAGGATTCAAAATTAAAGTCCATTAAGGGGGAGTCAATTAGCATAACCAAGAAAATAGGGAAAATGGGAAAAAAAACAAATGGTTTGGGTAAGAAGGCTCAGTCGTCAGCTACCGACTGTACCACTGACCTTGCAGTCCAGGAGTAAGAGAAAAGTCCATCAAAAATCGGTCAGCACAGCATCCATGTCTCGAGCAGGAAAAATCAGAATGACATCTGGTGTCCCTCCTTTGGGGTTTCTTCTTACATAAGATTTTTAAGATCATCCCAGTGAAGTGGCATCACACCAGCATCGAAAGATTATCACATGTCCATATTCACACAGTATTCCAAAAAGGGGGTGGTGATGGACAGAGTATCTGAGTTAATCAGAACACTCCTACCCAGTCAACAGATCAGGGCTTGATCCATCACCGTTTTTTAGCTCACTGCACCATCCCAGTTCAGAACCCGGCTACATGCAAATTAGTCTGACCCTGGCCCAGTGCATCATGGGAACAGGGCAGACCAATCTACCAAGCCAATTCTTTACTGGAAAGGAAACAAGCTTCCGGGGACCGGTTTCTGGCATTACAGCCGTCTTCGGCCCGGCTTGCTTGAATCCTGATGGTGCAGTGAGCAAGGGACTCACATCTGAGCATACCCTTCCACGCTTCTGGTGGCCAAAAATATTCAAAAAGGGGGTGGTGATGGACAGAGTATCTGAGTTAATCAGAACACTCCTACCCAGTCAACAGATCAGGGCTTGATCCATCACCGTTTTTTAGCTCACTGCACCATCCCAGTTCACAACCCGGCTACATGCAAATTAGTCTGACCCTGGCCCAGTGCATCATGGGAACAGGGCAGACCAAACTACCAAGCCAATTCTTTACTGGAAAGGAAACAATCTTCCGGGGACTGGTTTCTGGCATTACAGCCGTCTTCGGCACGGCTTGCTTGAATCCTGATGGTGCAGTGAGCAAGGGACTCACATCTGAGCATACCCTTCCACGCTTGTGGTGGCCAAAAATATTCAAAAATATTCAAAAATATTCATAAAGGGGGTGGTGATGGACAGAGTATTTGAGTTAATCAGAACAATCCTACCCAGTCAACAGATCAGGGCTTGATCCATCACCGTTTTTTAGCTCACTGCACCATCCCAGTTCAGAACCCGGCTACAGGTTTTGAACTGAGTGTTCTGATTAACTCGGATACTCTGTCCATCACCACCCCCTTTTTGAATCGTTTTGGCCACCACAAGCGTGGAAGGGTATGCTCAGACATGAGTCCCTTGCTCACTGCACCATCAGGATTCAAGCAAGCCGGGCCGAAGACGGCAGTAATGCCTGAAACCGGTCCCCGGAAGCTTGTTTCCTTTCCAGTAAAGAATTGGCTTGGTAGTTTGGTCTTCCCTGTTCCCATGATGCACTGGGCCAGGGACAGACTAATTTGCATATAGCCAGGTTCTGAACTGGGATGGTGCAGTGAGCTAAAAAACGGTGATGGATCAAGCCCTGATCTTTTGACTGGGTAGGAGTGTTCTGATTAACTCGGATACTCTGTCCATCACCACCCCCTTTTTGAATCATTTTGGCCACCACAAGCGTGGAAGGGTATGCTCAGACATGAGTCCCTTGCTCACTGCACCATCAGGATTCAAGCAAGCCGGGCCAAAGACGGCTGTAATGCCAGAAACCGGTCCCCGGAAGCTTGTTTCCTTTCCAGTAAAGAATTGGCTTGGTAGTTTGGTCTGCCCTGTTTCCATGATGCACTGGGCCAGGGACAGACTAATTTGCATATAGCCAGGTTCTGATCTGGGATGGTGCAGTGAGCTAAAAAACGGTGATGGATCAAGCCCTGATCTGTTGACTGGGTAGGAGTGTTCTGATTAACTCGGATACTCTGTCCATCACCACCCCCTTTTTGAATCATATTCACACAGTGCCACCTAGGACACTTGCAACATCGAGATGGTTTCCCATGCTAGTCATGAGAAACCAAAGATCAAGAGTCCACATAAGCTTAGTATAAATAAAAAGAAATACAAAGTAGTTTGTCCATAGCAATAGCTGAAGTTCTATTCCCATCGGTATAGTACACTTCGAAGTTGAAGAAACATTTGGGATTGTGAAGAGGTGAACGTGTATGGGACAAATAAGCAGCCAAGGCCGGCAGTGGGAGTAAATGCAGGGCGGTGACGTGGGGATGGGGAGGGGCAGGGTGGGAGGTTGTAATGTATGGATTTCAGAGTTCTACAGGTAAGTATTTGGACAAAGAAGGGGACGGGGGTGGACGATATTTAACGGGGTCCAGAGTACATGTCCATGAACTCGTAATGCAAAAGGAGTACAAGATTCCCCGGGAAGAGTGTAGAAGTAGAGGTGTGTGTGCTAGGAAGTGGGGGGAATCCCCAGGTTGGGACTACAACCCTCACACACCCAGCAAGCTAGGTGTCATGCTTCATCATATGGGTTCTGCTCCTCGTCAGACTGGCGCTGCAATGTCTGACGGGCTCCCGAAACCGGGGCTCTTTATCGGAGATCTTTTGTCCCGGCCATATGGTGCATGCGTGTGAGGGGGTGGGGGAGTGTGGTCATGACGTGAGTGATAAAGTTAAAAAAGGTAAATCAGTCCACAACCTATTTTATTATTGTGGTAGATTTCCTTGGTTAAAAGGGGGTGGGAAGGGAGCTAAATGCCCTGGAGCTATCCTAGCAAGTTAGCTACTACCCTCTTATATGGTCGACATGTTTCTTGCCGTGATGGCAATTCCTCAGGATCTAGATGTAGTGTACCACACAGTGAAAAGAAATTAATAAAGAAGTGAGTGAAAATTATATAGGAAACTTGCAATGTGGTATACGACCTTCTGTGGGCGGTAATACCGGATTGCAGGCCAATTGGTCCTGCTCAAGTTTCTAGACCTGTGGAGAAAATTAAACACAGTTTTCAGATGGCATTTACGGAGTGCTGATCCCATCTGATGGAGTTGCACCCACATTCTCCATGTACACACACATACACACACAACAACCCTAGTGAGAGATAAAAACTAGCATAAAAATAATTATTTAGCGAGTATGGTGACAAATTCACACAACCAGTGGTTTGTGCACATGAATAAACTTTAAATTAGCGACAGTAATGGAAGAAGTCAAAGGCTGCCATTTAGAGGAAGGAGACGGGGCTAAACATGCTCACCCCAGGAGGTTCCCTGAAGTGCTTCGCAGTATGCTTCCGATGAACCAGTGGGAAACAAGGATATGATACCTAGTGGGGGAGATTAGCGGTAAAATAAGCTGTGTAAAAGTAATCACAGGATGGCAAGGGAGTGGCAAGGACCCCTAGGAGGGCGTACACCAGGAGATCAGGCAAGTACCTCGCATCTCCAAATTCCGCGTGTCGCGGTCTGTCATCACTCCGTAGCCCGAAATGATCTGGTCACTAGTGGTCGCCATAACAAACAAGCACCGTCACCCGGCGCCCGCAACACCGCGTCGCAACCCCGCTGGAATGCAGCAGGGAGCAGCAGCGCGGCGGAGCAAGGAGCCCGGTGACAGGCGAGCATCACGGCAGCCCATCAGGTCACCAGAAAACGTCATGGCCAGGCAACTGATGGCCACCCGGCACCCAACATCTCAGGGGTAGTCGAGAGTGCTTTCAGCCCAACTTCTTCGGTGACGGGACGTCCTCTAATGTTTGGGGCGGATCTAGAGCGGGCTACTGTGGGGAAATACAACTAACAAAAAAATCGAAGGAAGTCAGAATAGCAACCTCACCTTCGGTGGCCCACGGTCCAAACCGTAACACCTACCCCTCGGACGGCGTCTCAATCGAGGCGCTCAGTAGCTGGTAGCTGAGACCCGGGGGGGCGCCATTATTTAAGCAAGACGATCGCCTCACTAGACCCGGTCACATGGCATGTGTGGGACACGCCCCTCACCTCTCTCTCTTGCCGTAACTCAGTATGGATAGGAGCCCAGGACTATAGGGCGCGCGTGGAGGCCATCTTAGAAGGGAGTAGGGTGAGTTATTACAGAGGGGCCGTTTAGAGCGAACCCACTCGGTACAGACTTAGGCACTTCAGTTACCCATGCGGGGCTCGCCTTCATCAGCCCGGTCACCTGCTCAACACGGGGAAAGACCCCTATACCCTCTCTCTGTGTATCAATCTCTGCAACCGTGCATGCAAGTTACACTGTATCTAGGGGTATTCGATCCAGGCGGTGGCCCTCTTAGTAGGGAGTATGGCGCAATATAAATGCGGGGTCATGGGGGAGAGCCCACTTAGTTTGGACTGCCATATCTCGACTTCCCTAGTTATAAGGGGTGTCACCCTGTAATGTGTGGTTATCCAGAGTGAGGGAGGGGTCGGGGCAGAGGGAGAGGGACCCACCTAGTCGGGGTCCGGAAGGGGTTAGGATTGTCATGGGGTCCGGAAGGGGTTGGATTGTCTTACTCGGGGTATGGGTATAATTCCCCTGATTTTCAGAAAATTGTGAGATGTCAGACAACCAGACCGTTCACTCAGTGAGATGGTGGCTTCAGCTCCCCAGGGCGGTCCAAGGAACAGAGTCGTTTAACCCCAATGAGTCCAGTTGGAGTCGATGGACCCATCTCTGTTCAATCTTGAACAGTGCTGGTTTTGTGATTGCTGGGTGGGATTCCAAAACTAGCCATTTGAGGCTGTCGGCAGGATGGTTATTCTGAAAGTAATGCTCGTACAGTTTGGTGTGTGTCTTCAAGCACCTAATGTTACTTTTATGTTCCATGATCCTCACTTTAATTTGCCTCATTGTCATGCCTACGTAATTTTTCCCGCAGGGACAAGTGATCATGTAGATACATTTGGTGCTGTTACAATTGGTGTGTTTGCGCAGTTGCCACAAGAAGGTGTCTGTTATTCTTACTTCTTTGGTTTGTGATGACTGAGGGCAAACCGCACACCCACCACATGGGAAATGGCCCACTACAGGGGGGAGTCTCCACAAGGTGCTCTGATTATCAGTTGTGTTTTGCTTAGGGCGTGTATAGATGAGGGCATCTTTGAGGTTAGAGGTCCTTTTAAAAGCAAATCTAGGGCGTGGAATTTCTAGGCCCCCTGTATTCACTATGGACCAATGTTTATTTATGGTTTTCTTCAAAAATGATGAGTTTGGAGTAAAACTAGTAACACATGTTATCTGGTCGTCTTTGCTTTTTGGATGCAACTCTAGTAAGCATTCTCTAGGGTTGTTAAATGCTCTCTTGTGAGACTTTTTTAGGAGTCTTGTTGGGTACCCTCTATCCTGTAGCTTGTGTTGCAAGAGCGTGGCTTCTTTTTGAAAATCTGCTTTGTCTGTACAGTTTCATCGGACCCTGAGGAATTGCCCGAAGGGAAGGTTGTCCCTCAGGGCGCGAGGGTGGTAGCTCTGGTATAGAAGAAGACTATTTCTGTCAGTGCTTTTACGGTAGAGCGTAGTGCAGGTAAGTAAACATTTAAATAAATAAAACTAATTTCGTTGCGCGCACTGCATCGCATTTTGGGATGCAGTGTACTCAACGAAATTCGTTTTATTTATTTAAATGTTTACTTACCTGTAAAACTCCGAAATCCATACATTACAACCCCCCAACCTGCCCCTCCCCTCCCCACGTCACCACCCTCCATTTACTCCCACTGCCGGCCGCGGCTGCAAATAAGTCACATTTCACTTATGGAAAATGACCCATTGTATTAAATCAGGGGACAAATCAGCACTAGATAAAATGCATTTTGAGAAGGCCTTTAAGTTAGCATTGCACGTTTAAATGAAATGAGCTCTAAACCAACATCAAATATAGCAAAATGTAATCAATTAAATTAGAGAATATATACAATTTTAACAAATCATTATTACTTGAAAATAGCTAATGTTAGAAATACCTTACTACCACAAATTTTCACAATATTCATATAAGTGCATATTTTTCTAAAGTAATTTTTTAAATAGTGTTTTCATAATTTCATAAACCATAGAAGCTCTAGTATCTCTGTACGAAACTTGTATTTCATTTCTACACAATTTTGCACTGACTTTTCTTACTAGTGCACACTGACAGAAAGCATGCTGATATGTATTAGTATTACCTAATGTGTATGTTGTCTTCATCCATGTTTTAAAGTATGCTTTTACAGTGCTTCTACTACACTTATCTAAATTTGATGTGTCACTGTGTCTAACGTGTGTGAAGTGTACTTTCAACTTTTCGTGTCTTTTGTAAATAAACGTGTCATGTATTATGACTTTTAAAATCATGCTGCATCACCCACAATTTGAGCATATGGTAATTCTGAAAAAAAATCTGACCATGGACAAGAAGCACACTACATGTGTGCACATCGAATACATACATCTGCCTGCACATGTGGCCCTACCAGGGAGAGATTGATAGCAAAAGCCTTGTGCAATCATGTTCTGATTTCTCAGTCTGAATATAAGAGCCTGACACAGATGAATATGTAGTGCAGACTAGGTACAGAATCCACCATCGGCCTTCAGACCCCATAATCTACCACCCATGAAATACATGAACTGTGCCAATCAGAAGCACCTTACTACCCTTGTCCTAATGGAAGAAAATGAATTAACTCCAACAACATGCATGAACCTGCACTACTCAATGTGTCCCATTGGCTAATGTGGATGCAGGGAGTTGTGCACCAAGGCAAGACTGACGGCACCAGGCATTGGGTGTGTCCCAGAGAGGCTGGAAGGATTGGGGCTGGTATCAGTGTGGTGGTCCGTCTTTGTTACTGGGGGCCGGTTTTGCAGCGCTACTTCAATATCGCCCCTAGCAACAAAAGCTGCAAGAAAGCGCGTCTAGCCCCCCCCCCCCCCCCCCCGGGCCCAGGGAGTGCTTCTCCAGAGGCTGGTCCGCGAAAATTGCCAGGGCTGCTTTGGGTTCCCAGTCTGTCACTGTCTAACACCATGGAGGCTATTATATGACCACGCTGTAGCGCATAATGGGTTCCATCCTTTTGTTAAACATTGATGTGAAGGTGAATTCATTTATGTTAGGTAAAGAGATTTATGGTTTCATGCACCAGTAATGTTCAGAATGTGGGGTGTCTCCGTTCTGTGCACTGCATTTTCGGTGCACGTTACTCTAAAATACAGGTGGCAGAGTCCATATCAAAAGGTACATTTTCACAATATTGTACACTGTTTAATTGGGGCTTTATTTTGAAATTATGGTTTAAATCGTACACAGGTGCATTTATGCATATTTTGCTTGTACGCTTTGGGGACATGAACCTTTTGGTCTAAGTAGTGAGCCATAGGGGAAATATGGAGGGGTGAGTGGCACGGTTGATACGTGCCTCCAGAATGAGTAGGTTCTGTCATGGCCTGGGTGCCCCTGCTTCAGTCTCTGTGCCCCTCAACGAAAGACTTGGTGCTAACTGAGTTATAGTCTTGCATACAAACCTCTGCTCTTCCGCAGGACTTTGCTTGCTCATAGTAAAAAAGCAACAAAAACCCATCTTGACGGTACTGCAGTTTATGCACCACCTCAGAGTACATGGGGGCATATTTACAATAAGTGGCGCATCCCTGCATATCAGCAGGGATGCGCCACTTATTGTGCGCCATGCCTCCGCCACCATGGATGCGCCGCATTTACAATGCGGCGCACCATGGGGCAAAAACGGCACAGATGTGTCACACATCTGTGCCGTAAAAGTGACGCATTGCTGGAGTTTCGTCGTAAGCGCGACGCAGCTCCAGCAATGCTCTGGGGGTCCCTATCTTGTTAATGCTGCGTCAATCCTTACGCCCGCTTCAAGCAGGCGCAGGGTTTTGATGCAGCATTGGCCCCAAAGTGACTGAGTGAAATCTTGTAGATTTCCCTCAGCCACTTTTAGAAGGCGTTCCTGCGCCGGAACGCCCCTCCCTGCGCAGGAACGCCTCCTTCTGGCGCAGGGCTTCACAACGTGACGCATCTCCCAGATGCGTCACGTTGTAAATACCCTGCACCATAGCGCATCTTTTGCGCCGCCGCTGTTTCACAAAAGTGACATAACGGCGGCGTAAAAGACACGCAAGGGGCTTGTAAATCTGCCCCCAGGAGTTCAAATGCTAATTCCACACAAAACATGTGTATTCCATAGAAAAGTACATTGTTATAAATCCTATAAAAAGTATTGTTGTGCCTGCTTTTTGTTACACGTCCAATAAGACCGTGTTGCAGAAACAGTATACTACCTCAAATTTCTCATGCACCACTGCAAAGGGGAATATGTCGCCTAAATGGGGACCCTTATGTGAATGGGTTAGGAGGTCCTGTTTGCGAATGGGTTACCATTACCTTTGTATACTTGGTAAAATAGGGCCTTAATTATGAGAAGTGATGCATTGCTGCGTGATAACAGCGATGCGTCATTTCTCAGTGCACCCTCCTTGCGACAAGATGGATGCGTCATATTTACTGTATGATGCATCATGTCGCAAGGAGTTACCAATACGTCCGTATTTCTGATGTATCTGTAAGCGCAATAGTGACGCATTGCTGGGTTGTGTCTTAGACTCAACTCTAGAAATGTGCCCTTTCACATTGGGCAAGCCCCATGTGCAAGGGCCTGCATCAGTCTTACGACTGCTCTGAGGCAGGCTTAAGATATTGACGCAATGGCTTCCCAGAAGTGGCGCACTGAAATCTCATAAATTTCAATGTGCCACTTCTAAGAGGCTTTTTGCGGAGGGAACGCCCACTTTGCATTACATTATACCTGATGGAGATGTAATGTGGCGCAAGGGTTTACAAAGTGACGCATCTGCCTAGATGCGTCACTATGTAAATAGGGTGCAACATGGCGCTTATTTTACACCACGGCTACGTCACGAAAAGTGACGTAACAGCGGCGCAAAAGTGTTGCAGGGTCTCATAAATAAGCCCCATAATATTTTGCGACTGGATTTCAGTCTCAAAACAATTATTCATACCATAAAGAATCAGCATTTGAAAGGGATGCCCATTAACATGCCACTTCCAAATACCGATTCAGTATGGTCTCCTAAACCCATTTAACCATTAAGAAAACCTTTTCTGAGTCGTTAAAGTGGCTTAGTACATTTTAAAAAGGGTTTAGTGTCCGCAAACACTCTGATTTATCGAATCAGAATGCCCACGAAATTTACAATCCTTTGTTCATCTGGCCCTATTTTTGCTTATCAGTTAATTTACATGTGACATGGATATTAAAACAAGCATCTGATAGTGCATGAATATAGCAAACCTATTCCACATTGTTTTTGCACTTAACCCAGCAAACTAACTGTACCTAAAACTGTACTTTCTCTGGATCTTAAGCAAACATTGCAAAAAAATGTGAAATCAGTTTGTGCCATGTTTGACATGGTGCAAAGGCTGTTTGTTCCGTTTGTTTTCCAACAAATCACAGGAAACACCAATGGGCTTGCTCCCATTTTTGTTGCAGCAGCGTAACGTTTCTGTATCACAGCGCTAAATTTTTTTCAAGCTGTGGTATTTTAAACGAGTGTAACCATTGTATGTCTCAATAATAACTTTTTTGTAAGGCGTCAAATTCTGCTCTGGGACCCTTTCACAAAATTGAAAAAAACATTAGCTTAAAGGATTTCTGTGGGAAACCCTCTGATATTGGTTGTGTATGCCTTTCGAAGTAAAGTTCTGCGCAAAAACGCCTGAATGTGCCTATTTTAAGCCATTGTGCTCGTGTCTAACGGTTTAAAAAAGTAAACGAGCATTTGAAAGAAAACGTTAAAAAGTCATAAACGTTTCTATACTATTCAATTCTTTCAGTTCAGAAACTGTAACTGCTAAAAAATACCTTCTGTGCTAGAAACCCTCCTCAAAAAACTTGCCAAACTCCAAACAAACAAAATCATGACAGTATATGTATTCAGTCACACCGATTATTTAGTCCCCAAACATCCTATGGTTTCCAATGTTTGTAAATAGATTCTTTACGAGACCTCCTCTAATTTACATGTTCTCAAGTAGCTTTTTCTATGCGAAACATTATTTAATATACAGGTTAAATATATTCCTTCCATTAAACACTCTAACTTAAGAAAATGAATACAATTGTGTTGGCCAATTTCACCGGAATCCTACACACCAAGATGTATGGTCAAATTAATTAACTACTGCACTTGTTCTCCATCCGACAAGTATTGTAAATTATCAATTCACATGGCAACATCACAGTCACTCAGCAATGGACCAGTGCCTTTATCATGACTCTGTTCTTTCGATACTAGACTTTAGGGGTTGCCAATTTCCGGCACAGAACCTCCATTTTAGGTGCATGGGCTTACCTTTGCAATGGGATCTTCTCTTGTTCATTGCCAAGACATGTTGCTATGTGCAATTTCAGCAGTAAAAGGGCGCAAATTACATGAAACACCCACATCCTGCCCTACAGATCCAATGCTTTTCTGTGAAACCGAGCTGATGTTTATGGTGAAAACTGCATTTCTTCCTTGCTTGGACCCTACTCTGGTGTGTGTCAACAAACGCCCGATTTCCATGAGACAGCAGCACTGCAAATCATTGACCAGTGTTCAAGGCTGCACCTGGGGGTTTCAGCACACACTTACTGGAATTTCCAAATCCCACTAGAGCCAGTAATCCTCATCGTTTTGCAACAGGTTTGCAGAGGCTTTGTTTACTAAGTTAACACATCAATTCAGATGCATTGTCCTACTGGGTCAAATGAGCAAATAAGAATGAAGGTTACAATGGAAGAGAGTTCTCACTGCAAAGAAGAAGCTACCTTTGCAAAGAACACATCAAGACAATCAGATTATGGTTTGGTTTATGTGTAAAGGCCCACGATGGCAGGGGTGTAACTCGTTAAGGCAGCAGGTGCATGGCGCCGGGGCCCAAGAGCTATCTGCTGCTTAATTATGGCTGTATTTTACTATCCATTGAGGGGACAGAAGTGCCTTCCTTCCTTGCTTGCACTGGGGCCCTTGGTTAATTTATCTCTGCGACTTTACCATGAAGTGCATTTTTTGTTGGGATATTGTGTCTGCAGAGCTTGTTAATAAACATTTACGAGTTATTTAAATAGAGCATAATGGCGCATCATAATTTCCTGTTCTAATACATACAGAAATTGGTGATGTTATCAAGATCACACATTGTGATAAAAAAAAAGGGGATAAATGTTTAGTGCTCACGTTTCCAAGTCCCCCAGCTGACAGTTCCCTAATTAGACAAGGTCTTGACCTCTGTTCGATGAGTCATTTCATAGACTGTAAATCTTAATATGAGTCAAATATATATCACATTAATATTTTGCTTACTCTAAAATCCATCTAATTATAGGCAAATTGCTATTTACATTTTTGACATATGTGTTCTATTTTTTTTAATGTATATTAAAACATTGTAACTGGTATATAAAAACTGGTTAAGTGAGTTATTTTATCTTTTCATTTTCTGACTTTCTTTCAGCTCACTTTACTCACGAGCTGTGGTATGCAACCCAAAATGCAATGCTCATTACACTCCTTTGTTAAAGACGTGAAAAAACATAAGGTTCCTTGCTAACAGTAACGGGCGGGAAGTGTGAGTGTAAGTTATGGGGTAGTGCGTTGAATACCATAACAGGCGAAAATACGTTTTTTTGCTTTGTCACAATTGACTCTGAACTGTGTTTTTTCAGTGAATGTATGTTTTGTTTTTGGAAAACATTGCATTCATCTGCAATATAGACATTCTGCACTTTGCACAGCCTATGTGAGGTGCAAAGATGGGTTTCAAAGCAAGGCATGCGGCCGTCCAACCATATATACATCCTAACAAAGCCTGCTACACCTCACCATGGCCCTGACATTGTCACCATTTTTCTTTATTAAAATTCATGATTTTCTTGAAACTCTGTAATTCCAAAATTCACAAGTTCTGTGAAACTCGTGAATTCAAGAAAATGGAGCCTGTTTTCTAATACAATATGGTGGTCGCAAGCTCGCGAATTTCAGACACTTCATAAAATTTACCATACATTATGTGCTTTTTCAACTATTACCATACAATTTTTCCTACACCTCTATGATCACTCCTATCCCCTACTGGCCCTTACACCTGTCAAAATGCCTTCTTTCCACTCTGTGATGTTTTTTTTTGTCCATCGGGCAAAATTGGCACATTTTGCTAAACTCACGAATTTAAAAATAGGAGAAAAAGCTATCGCAGTAACTGATCAGCCAATAACGTTCTTGAAAAATTGGATGGATAAATGGTGAAAGTGACAAACAGTGCAATGGGGTTATGGATGAATGAGACTTGTTAGAAATGTTTACATGGTATATGTGCATGGTTTACAATAAACAGAGAATAATGCAAGGAACCTCTGTTCATCAACCCATGCCAACAGCGGCTCCTCCCTTATGGCGTAAGAGTGTCGGCCCACTGCATTAAAAGAATATAGACTGGTCTCTTCTCATCCACTCCTGAACAATTTTCTGATTTCTCCTCAATGAATATCCCAGCGTTTTTTTTAATTGTATTGATTATATAGTTAATACTTCTTATTTCAACTGTTGGTGAGGATTGAGTAATGACAGCACAATGTCTTTATTCATTGCACTTCTTAAATCACCATTTTTGAATCATTGTGCATAACAAGCTTGTACAATCTTTTACGATTTTTACCGAAATCAAATACAACTATTATTGACTGACACTGCATGAAAACATGTAAAATAAAATGATAATAAAGCAATTAATAAGTCTGCTTTATTATCATTTTATTTTACAATACAGAGCCAGAGACATGTCTTGATGGTGGGGCCATCATCTGACAGCAGCAGGAGGAGTGGTGCAGACAGGGCACTGCAATGTCACTCGATGGTTTGGCCGGCCATCTTAGCATAGTCAAACCGAAATACGCAGTTGGCTATCTCCATGCTGTTGTATGGAGAGCAGCAGGCACAGGCTCCAAGTCCTTGTTGAAGCATAAAACCAGTCGGCTCCACCCAATCTCAGTGCTTCTCTCATGTTAGGTTATACCAGCATGTGGTCAGCATCTGGATTGGCGCAGGAGAGTCTAAAAGTCTGGGCAGGTGCCTCCCATGCAGGTAAGAGAGGTGGGGCCAGGTTGGGGGGAATTTGACAGACAACCACAAAGGAAAATTAAATAAATAATTAATTTTCCCTCGTGGTCGTGTGTTGAAATCCAACCCCCTCATTCCCCCCACCGGCCCCACAGCTCTTAAGTGTACGGGCCGCTGCTGACTCTGGGAGCTGTACATCGTGATCTAAGCAGCAAAGTGGCAGGCATGTATTCTTTTATTTTTCTTATTTTTGTCTCTTGCACTGCTCACCACTTTTTCCTGCTAGCAGCCAACACTGATGAACTACTGTGTTCCGCAACCCATAAAACATACATGTAACTTGTGTGTGAATCGATGAACGAAATATGTCAAGAAATGCCATCATGATGTCACAAGCTTCATTATACCTAAAATTGTGTTCCTTTATTACACACGTCAGTGCCAGGATGAAGTCAGGCATGTTCACCGTCATACTAATGGTGCCTGTTAGAACTGGGGGTCTCTAGTTGGCAGAGGTAGGTACCACTGTCCAAATAGGGATCCTTGCTTCTAGTCAGGGTAAGAAGGATACACTCTTTAGATAACCCCTGCTCACCCTCCTGGTAGCTTGGCACAAGCAGTCAGGCTTATCAAAGGCAATGTGTAAAGTATTTGTACCAACACTCACAGTAACACAGTGAAAACACCACAAACTGACTTTTCAACAGTTTAGAAAAATAAAGGTATTTTAATCTAAACTACTGTTAGAACTGGGGGTCTCTAGTTGGCAGAGGTAGGTACCACTGTCCAAATAGAGACCCTTTCTTCTAGTCAGGTCAAGGAGATAACCCTCTGAGACAACCCCTGCTCACCCTCTAGGTAGCTTGGCACGAGCAGTCTAGGCTAACCAGAGGCAATGTGTAAAGTATTTGTACCAACACTCACAGTAACACAGGGAAAACACCACAAACTGACTCCACAACAGTTTAGAAAAATAAAGGTATTTTAATCGACAAAAATCCAACATACACAGTTCAAGAATATGGTTTCAAAAGAATTCTTAAGGTTGCGATAAAAATTCTTCAGGTTGCGTTAAAATAATCCACAGATGCGTGAAAAGTTCACAGTTGCCTCACGTTTACTGACAGTACCTTTTAGTTGCGACAAAGTTCCAAAAGCAGAAGCTGGTGCGGTGGAAAACAAGCGATGCGTTGCTCCTGAGACCCTGGGGAGGCGATGCGACAGCCTCGCTGCAGCAGAGGGCGTGTTGCGATGAATTCGGTCTGAATGGGGAGGAAGGCCACTTGTATGGATTCCGGTGCGTAGGTTCCGTAGGAAGTTTGTTCTTGCAAAGGCACGATGCGCCGATCTTTTGGAGTTGCGACGTTCTCCGGGGCGACGATGCGGGACGAGCGGTGATCTTCTCTCTCGCAGCTCCTCGATGCGATGGTTTCTGCGACGACACTCTCAGCGTCGTGATGCGGTCCGCAAGCAGGCGGTGCGGTGATCTCACCCAGCGATGACAGGCTCTGCGACGACACTCGCAGCGATGTTAGACTTTCCCGCACCGGTCTGGTGCGTCCCGCAAACGAAGGATGCGACGGCTCTGGCAGCGGCAACAGACGCCGCGACGATCTCGACCTTCGTAGCGGCGGGAATCTTCCCTTCGTAGCGGCGGGAATCTTCTCGCACTGTCGGGGATGCGCTCCGCAAGCGAGCGAGGCGACACTTTTTAATTGCAAAAGTCTCTCAAGGTTAGTTTCAAGCTTCCCAGCACAGGTACAACTTACAGAGGCCCCACAACTGGATCAAGCACTCTAGGAAGGACGGAACTCTCTCAGCAGAGTTCAGGGAAGCTGGGGGTGAAGTTCTTTTGTTCCTGGGACTTCAGAACAGGGAGCCAGCTCTTCTCAGGCCCTTGGAGATTCCTTCAAGACAGGGGACACAGCACAACAGCAAAGTCCTTCCCCTCTCCTTGGCAGCAAAGCAACAGGTCAGTCCAGCAGAGCAACAGCAGGACAGTCTTCCTTCTTCAGATCCAGCTTTCTCCTTGGCAGAGGTTCGTTCTTGATTCAAGGCTGATCTAATTTTCTGTTGTCAGGGGTCCTGTACTTATACCCCTAAAAGTGTTTGTTCTCTTTGTGCAAGTGGGCCCTGAGCCCGGTCTCAACCAGTTCTCGGTGTTGCTTGAGTACTTTGTTTACCTGGCTTCTCCTTTCCTTTCAGAGTGAGGGGCAGGGTCGTCAGCCGCCCAGCAGGAGGTGGAGCCAGCATTGTGGAAGGCAGGCACAGCCCTATTCGGGCCCGGTGCTAACTTCTCCCACCACTCCAGTTGCAAATGCAGTCAATCAGCCTAGGGCTGACTCAGCCAGCCTTCTGGGGAATCCCCAGCCCCTGTCAATCTCAAACCAAACAGTCAATACACAAACAGGCCAAGGCACACAGAAGGGTCAGACGAGAGAACAGCAACTTTCTAAAAGTGCTGTTCTCAAACACAGAATTTAAAAACAACCTTTCCTAAAAGATGTGTTATTAAATTCTGAGTTCAGGGATACTAGGTACTTATGTCCTATCTTGTTCCTATGAGAAGAAATGCTGGTAACCACTGTAGCCAGCATCCCCCATGTTAATCTATGGAGCAAGATAGCCTTACAATAGTGAAAAACGAAAATTGCTCTAATTCACTACCAGAACATGTTACCTGCACCAGTACATGCTCTACCTTTCACATACACTGAACCCTGCACAGGGGGGTACCTTGGGCCTTCCATAGGGGTGACTAATGTGCATGAAAAGGGAAGGGTTAAGCCTGGTCAGTGGGGACACTGACCAGGAGGACATGGCAGTTTATAAACTGCACACAGGCACTGCAGTGGCAGGCCTGAGACACCATTTTAGAGCTACTCATGTGGGTGGCACAATCAGTGCTGCAGGCCCACTAGTAGCATCTGTCATCACCAGCCCTGGCACACCCAGTGCACTTTACTAGGGACTTCATGGTGATACAAATATGCCAAACATGTATATCCAATCAGAATAACAATTTACATAGGGAGCACTTACACTCTGGCACTGGTCAGCAGTGTCAGAGTGTCCAAAGCATCTAAACCAGCAAAAACGAAATCCAGCACAGCATCAAAAATACAAGAGGTAGAGGCAAAAAGATAGGGGGAAACCACGCCACAGAGGTCTAAGAACTACACAAACGACAAAAATCCAACATATACAGTTGAAGAATATGGTTTCAAATGAGTTCTTAAGGTTGCGTTAAAATAGTCCACTGTTGCGTCACATTTTAGCCATCAGTACCATAAGATGCGACAAAAGTTCCAAGTGAAAGCTGCAACGTTGAAAAAAAATAAGCGATGCGTCAGTCCTGAGACCCTGGGGAGGCGATGCGACAACCCCGCTGGACGCAGCGGGCGTGTTGCGGTGACTCCGGTCTGTATGGGGAGGGATGCGATAACTTGCGTGGATTCCGCTGCACAGGTTTCGGTGGAAGTGGCTCGCAAAAGGTGCGTGGCGACGATCTTCAGGGCGGAGACGATCTCCGGTACGGTGACGATGCGCGGCTCAGCGTCGATCTTCTCCTCTCGCGGCCCCTCCATGCGATGACTATGTATTGACTCTCACAGCGACGTGATGCGGTCCGCAAGCAAATGGTGTGGCGGTCTCACCCAGTGACGACAGGCTCTGCGGTGATACTCGCAGCGATGGTAATCTTCCTGCACTGGTCTGGTGCATCCCGCAAGCGAAGAATGCGACGACTCTGGCAGCTGCAACAGGTGCTGCGACGATCTCGGGCTTTGCGGCAGCGGGAATTTCCCTTTACTGATGGGGATGAAGGACTTTGCAGAAAGTTTTTAAAATCTTGGTTTCCAGCTTCCCAACACAGGTACAATTTCCAAAGGCACCACAGCTGGCCCAAGCACTCTAGAAAGGACAGGACTCTCGTTTAGTAAAGTTTAGGGAAGCTGGGGGTGAAGTCCTTTTGTTCCCGGGACTTCTTAACAGGGAACCAGCTCTTCTTCAGGCTCTTGGAGATTCCTTCAAGCAAGGGGACACAGCACAAAGCAAAGTCCTTCCCCTCTCCTTGGCAGTAAAGCAACTGCAGGTCAGTCCAGCAAAGCAACAGCAGAACAGTCTTCCTTCTCCAGTCTTCCTCCTTTCTCCTTGGCAGAGGTTCCTTCTTGATTCCTGGATGATCTAATTTTCTATAGTCTGGGGACCTGTACTTATACCCCTAAAAGTCTTCGTTCCCTTTGTGCAGAAGGGCTCTGAGCCCGGTCTATACCAGTTCTGGGTGTTCCTTGAGCACTTTGTTTTCCTGGCTTCGCCTTTCCTTTCAGAGTGAGGGGCATGGTTGTCAGCCTTCCAGCAGGAGGTGGAGCCAGCATTGTGGAAGGCAGGCACAGCCCTATTCAGGCCCAGGTGCTATCCCCTCCCACCACTCCAGTTGCAGATGCAGTCATTCAGACTAGGGCTGACTTATCCAGCCTCCTGGGAGCTTCCCAGCCCCAGTCACTCTCAAATCAGACAGTCAATTCACAAACAGGCCAAGGCACACAGAAAGGTCAGACAAGAGAACAGCCACTTTCTAAAAGTGCTGTTCTCAAACACAGGATTTAAAAAACACCTTTCTAAAAGATGTGTTATTAAATTCTGAGTTCAGGGATACCAGACTTTTGTGTCCTATCTTGCTCCTATGGGAAGATATGCTGGTAGCAACTGAGCCAGCAATCCCCATGAAAACCTTATAGACAAGATAGCCTTACAATAGTGAAAAATGAAAATGGCTGACATTCACTACGAGAGCATGTCACCTGCACTCGTACATGCTCTACCTTTCACATTCACTGCATCCTGCCTAAGGGGGTACCTTGGGCCTTCCATAGGGGTGACCAATGTGCACAAAAAGGGATGGGTTAGGCGTGGCCAGTGGGGACACTGACCAGGTGGACATGGCAGTTCACAGACTGCACACAGGCACTGCGGTCGCAGGCCTGAGACACCATTTTAAGACTACTCATGCGGGTGGCACAATCAGTGCTACAGGTGTACCAGTAGCATTTGTATCACCAGCCCTGGCACACTAGGAACCTAGGGAAATTTTTCAAGTTTTAAAAAAACTCACTAAACCCCCTCCTCCCAGTCTACACGAGGAAAAGACTACATCTCAATGCAATGACCTGGCTGAATTTTTCTCATCAAAAGTCAATAAAAACTATGCATCCTTTCCCCCACAGCCCCGGTCCCTTTAGTTCAGGTTCAAATAAATCTGGCGGACACTGTCCCAGTGCCCCTATCCGTACTGGATCACTTCCCTTGTTTAGATCTCGAAGTCTTGGAGGCCGTGGCCCGCAAAGTAAAATCGGGGTCCCCAAGCGACGCTTCACCCCCTGACATCATGATGTTAGCATTCCAGGTCACTTTACCAACTATTAGGGACCTTCTGAATGCCTCCATCACCTCTGGTACTGTCCCACCTGCGTGGAAACGGGCCATGGTCAGAGCCTTGCTGAAAAAACCCAATCTGGATCCATCGGACTTTAACAACTATCGGCCCATTTCCCTGCTCCCCTGGGTGAGCAAAATCCTGGAGAGGTACATCAACCTCCAGCTGGTGAATTTTCATGAAGATAACCAGTTGTTGGATGCCACCCAGACGGGCTTTAGACCCAAACATGGAACAGAGTCCGCCCTCCTAGTGGTCATCGAGGAGTCCAGAAAAATCCTAGATCAGGGAGGATAAGTGTCAGTGATCCTCCTTGACCTCAGTGCGGCATCCGACACGGTCAGTCATGACACCTTGCTGAGCCGTCTTTCGAGTGTCGGCATAGTGGGCAAGGCCTGGCTCTGGCTCAAATCCTTTCTGAGCGACAGGTCGTTTCAGGTGTTTGACGGAAAGACTGTGTCTACCAGCAGGCTTTTGAAGTGTGGAGTCCCTCAAGGCTCCTCCTTAAGCCCTGCGCTTTTTAACATCTATATGAGACCACTGGCTGAGGTTGTTCGTCCATTCGGGGTTAAGATCATCTCTTACGCGGACGACACTCAGCTGGTGGTCTCACTGGCGCAGGAGGCCGATCGGCCACTATCAGGTGGGCTAATAAGATGCCTGGAGGAGGTAAAGGCCTGGATGACCTTGTCATCCCTCAAACTTAATGGAGACAAAACGGAGCTGATGCTCCTGGGCCCCTCGAACCCCATCTTCTTCAACTCACTGTGGCCCCCCTGCCTAGGCACCCCTCCGGTACCGAAGGATAACATCAAAAGCCTTGGGGTGTGGCTGGACAGGAGTCTTTCATTCAACACCCAGGCCACAAAGCTTTCGGCCATCTGATTTGGCCTTCTAAGGATGTTAAAGAAAGTCCTCCCTCTTCTACCCATGGAGGCAAAGCAGGTGGCCATACAGGGCCTGATACAGTCACGTCTAGACTCCAACAATGTTTTTTACCTTGGGGCCCCGGAATACACTCTTTATAGACTGCAGATAGTGCAGAACTGTGCCGCTCGCACCCTGCTACAGCTCCCACGCAGACAGTCAGTTAAAGCTGGACTGATCAGCCTGCATTGGCTGCCAGTGCGTCACAGAGTCACCTTCAAGGCCATGTGTATTGCCCATCGGGCTTTCTGGGACACAGGGCCCATGATCATCCGTGGTCTAGTAAACCAGTATCAACCGAGCAGAGATCTTCGATCTAGCCAGGCTTTCATGGCTACAGTCCCGAGGATAAAAAAGGCAAGGTCCGGTGGAAGGACGTTTGCCTACAATGCCGCCAAGACCTGGAACTCACTCCCTTTTCACCTCAGATCCAACCCCAACCTCACCTCCTTTCGTAAACAATTAAAAACGTTTCTGTTTAATTCCCTGCAGTAAAACCTCGCCTGCTATTCTGGCTGACTGCCCCTCTTTCCTCAGGTTCCTAGCGCTTGGACGCCTCCGGGCAGCAATCGCGCTGTTATAAATCTACCTTTCATTTCATTTATTTCATTTAATTTCATTTCATTTCACTCAGTGCACTTCACCCTGGACTTCTTGGTAATACAAATATGCCAATCATGGATAACCAATTACAATAGCAATTTACACAGGGAGCACTTGCACTTTGATACTGATCAGCAGTCGCAAAGTGCCCTAAGCATCTAAACCAGCAAAAACTAAATCCAGCACAGCGTCAAAAATACAGGAGGCAGAGGCAAAAAGACGGAGGAAATCATGCCAAAGATGCCAGGTCTAACACGTGTCCCCTCAAGCTGAAAGTGGGGAGAACTGCCCAGCCTCTTGGGAGTTCTCTTCACTAAGGCAGAAGAATCTGGACAGACCATCAGCGTTGGCGTGTTCTGTACCAGGGCCGTGTTCCTCCGTAACTTCCATTCACTCTGTTGTGAGATAGACCACCGCAATAGTTTTGGGTTCTCACTCGTCATCTGCATTAACTATCTGAGGGGCCTGTGGTCTGTCTGAACTTGGAAGTGAGTTCCAAATAAGTAGGGCCTCAGCTTCTTCAGATCCCAGACGACAGTGAATGCTTCCCTTTCAATTGCACTCCACCTCAGTTCCCTGGGTAGTAGCCTCCTACTAATGAAAGCTGTCGGTTGGTCCCAGCCCTCGTCGCTGATCTGTCAGAGTACTGCTCCCACACCATGCTCTGAAGCGTCTGTCTGCACTACAAACTCATTGGAGAAATCAGGTGCCTTGAGCACCGGTGCTGTACACATTGCAGTTTTCAGGGCATCAAATGCAGTTTGACAGGCTGCGGTCCAATTCACTCTCTTGAGCTGCTTCCTTCAAGTCAGCTCTGTCAAGGGAACAACGATGATGCCATATCCCTTGCCATATCCCTTGACAAATCGTCAGTAATACACGGAGAGACCTAAAAAGGCTCTCACCTCTGTCTGGGTCTTGGGGGGCTCCCAAGCCAGAATGGTATCAATCTTCGCCTTTACGGGTGCCACCTGACCGCTCCCCACCTGGTGTCCCAAATACACCACAGATCCCTGCCCTATCTGGCACTTGCTGGCCTTGATAGTGAGGCCTGCCCTTTGCAGAACCTTCAACACTTCACAGAGGTGTTGCAAGTGTTCCTCCCAGGTGGAGCTGAACACGGCAATGTCATCCAGGTGTGCGGCGCTGAATTCCTCCAGCCAGGTCTGTACCTGGTTGACCAGTCTCTGGAATGTAACAGGGGCGTTCTTCAACCCAAAGGGCATGATTCAGAACTGGAATTGCCCCTCTGGCGTTGAGAACCCAGACTTCTCTTTGGCCTCCTAAGTTAAAGCAATCTGCCAGTACCCCGAAGTTAAATCAAAAGTACTGAGGTACTGGGCAGCTCCCAACCGATCCACAAGCTCATGAGCTCTGGGAATGGGGTGTGCGTCATTCTTGGTGACCGCATTGAGCCCACGGTAGTCCACACAAAACCGGAGTTCTGGAGTGGCACGGGGCGCAGCACCCTTTGGCACTAAGACCACTGGGCTAGCCCAGGGGCTGCTGGAGGGCTCAATTACCTCTAGCGCCAACATCTTAGTAAAAATCTTCCTTGATGCTGGCACTGACCTTGTCAGCTACCCTGTAAAATTTAGTTTCACAGGTAAACTATCTCCAGTGTCCACATCATCGACACACCAATTGGTGACACCTGGGGTCAGGGAGGCAAACTGACCCAACACTTGGCAACAGTCCCTCTGCTGCTCTGGGGTCAGGGTGGACGAGAGGACCACACCATCCACTGACTAGTCTTGCTCCTTGGCTGCCAGGAGGTCATGAAGAGGGTCACTTTCCTCTTCCATTCCAGCATCTGTAGCCAGGAGCATTGTCACTTCAGACCTCCCTGTAGGCAAACAACAGGCATGGTAGGCCCATAATCATACCTTATAGGGTGCAGTTGAACCTTAACACCAACCAATTTCCTTTAGGATGGTAAGGAGTGGTGAACTTATAAGTTACCCCACACTCCTCCCACAGAGACTTCATCTACCTAGAGATAAAAACTGGTACCCCGGTCTCTGGAAAAGATCCCCATCAATGCACAGCCCACCACGGGGGCTATGATTGTCCTGAGAGGGACAGCTTATGGGTACTGGGTGGCATGGTCCACCAAGACCAGGATAAACCTGTTACGTAAGGCTGTCTTGCGGTCCAGTGGCCCCACAATGTCCATGCCGAGACACCCAATGGTATTTGTTGCGCTTAATAAATCGCTTAAAATAAAATAATGCCCACCCGCTCGAAAGGGGTACTCATCACAGGAAAGGGTTGGAGGGGTGCCTTGAACTTCCCTCCGCTCTTGCCACTCGCCTGACATGTCTGGCAAGATCTACAGAATGCCCCCGACGTGCTTCTTCATCTGGGGCCAGAAGAAGTGGGTGACAAGCCTTTGGAAGGTCTTGTCTTGCCCCAGATGTCCTGCGAGAGGCACGTCATGAGCCAGACGCATTAGGAAGTTCCTGAAGCAGTTGGGTACCACCAGCACACGAGCTGCACCGTGCTCAGAGAACTTAGGCTCACTATACACCAACTCATCTTCTCAGTAAATGAGATGATCCTTGGACTCGACACCTGCTGCCTGGTCTGCAGCCTGTTGCCGCACACCAATGAGGGAAGGGCACTCCTTCTGCGCCTTGCAGAATTCCTCCCTGGAAGGGCCACCTTCTTACCGACAATGGGTCAGCTTAGGTAGGTCCCCCAGTTCATCCACCTGTTTCCAGGTAGGCTCCAGGACATCCCCCTCAGGATCTGCTCCTTTCTGGGCCTTGGGGACAGCTGGGGCAGGTTTCATGCACCCTCTTCCTCTTCCTCCCTTGGCAGGTTCCTGGGCCACTGTTTCAGGCTCCAGTTCTGCTGAATCACCCTTACTGGCTGCCATAGCCCGCGTGGTCACGCTGATCCACGCAGGCAAACCCAACATCTCCAGATGAGTCTGGTGCTCACATCCTTCCATGGGGAACTCTCCAGGTCCTTACCTAGCAGACAGACTACAGACAAGGCTTCACTTACAACAACTTCCAAGAGAACAGAGACACCCCTCCACTCAAAGGGTACACGCAACACTTGGCAGAGGCGCACTGAGCTGTCAGCTGCAACTACTGGACAGAGTACTATACGAATGACCTGCTCTTGAGATACCCACTGACACCTCACAGATCTCATGCTGGCTCCTGTGTCTCTCAGAGCCTTTACCTCCCTCCCATTGATGGTCACCTTCTGCCCGTATTTCTTAGTGTTAAGGGACAGAGAGGTATCCTGGACC
Source organism: Lissotriton helveticus (assembly GCF_964261635.1). Taxonomy (NCBI): domain Eukaryota; kingdom Metazoa; phylum Chordata; class Amphibia; order Caudata; family Salamandridae; genus Lissotriton; species Lissotriton helveticus. The sequence goes on from NC_136058.1 coordinate 132,268,802, forward strand.
ATCTATTGGTCTCCTAGGGAGACAAGGGTCATGACTGCTAATCCATCCTCCCCGCTGGAAATCAAATCCCCTCCCAAAGCTACAGTTGCTATCTCTGGGGCTGGAGCACCAGGGGGTGCTGGAGATTTCTTAGGGCACCTATTGATAACATGTCCCACCTCATTGCAGTGATAGCAGGTAGGGGGACCTCTGTTATCCTTTCTGGCCCTAGGAGGCCATGGCTGTTTGGGTTTGGGGGGTTCCTTTCCCTTGGAACTATTTTGGGGTCCTTGAGAGAACTCCTTCTGGTTACCCTTGTCCCTCCACTCTTCTGTTGGGGACCCTGCCAACCTTTGGCTGTGGTACTTACAATTCCTCTGTGGACCCTGGTACTGGTCCAGCGGTCCGCCTCCTTAGCAAGCTCAATGGGGTCTGTCAGCTTGCTGTCTAAAAGATGCTGCCGCAGCTCTGGAACACAAAGACTACTCAAGTGCTCCCAACTATTTAAATGCAACAACCCTGTATAATCAGTTACTTTGCTGCCCTTCCTCCAACCTTCCAGTGCACGCGAGTACACATTCACACACTCCATCCAAGTCTCAGACTATCTCTTCTTGGAGTTCCTGAACTGCAGTCTGTACTGCTCTGGAGTAAGTCCATACCTGAGACATAGGGCCTCCTTCATATTGGAGTAGGTCATGGTACCTGCTAACTCTAAGGGCTCTAGAGCACTCCTCCCAGAAGCCTCAAAATGTTTCCAAAGGCCCGCCCCCCAATGCTGCTCAGGCACACCATTTATTCTTAATGCAATTTCATAAGAAATAAACCAGGCATAAATATCCTCTCTCCCATTATAATTCTGCCCAAAATCCTTGGGAATATATACTTTACCCCCTGGCACTGGCTGGGCGCTGCCATCATTTGAACTGGAATCCAACTGCTTGGCCTTGATATCCAGTTCCCTCATGCTCAACTCATGAGCCAAAAGCAATTTCTTTTGCTGCAGGGCATGGGCATTCGTATTTTCCTCCGCCACCCTTTCTCTCTCTTTTTCCATTTCCAATTGCTTCATCTTTATCCTCATGACTTCCAAGTCATTGTCTCTTACTCTTTGATTCTCTTCTATCTCTTTTGGGGTAAGACCCCTGCTGGAATACTTGCTGCCAGGCCTTGAGCCTGGATTGCCCACTGGCAATTTGTGTGGTTAAACCCCTCCCTTCCACTTGCATCATTTCCTTCTTGGGCCTCCCACCAGGCCTTCACGATTCCCTGGAAATCATTCTTCCTGAAGTTGCTCTTTATGGGGCACTCAAACTTGTAGCAGAATTGCTTAAGGTCCTCAACTTTGTATGAATACAAATCCTCAATGACAAACTCCAATTCTGCCTTCACTCTGGGTGCCTTTCCTTTCACAGACATGATGCTTTTAAGAGTTACTCAAAAATAGAACCATCAAAAAACTCAACCGTAGTATGCGGTGGCGTAGTGGTCTGCACTCACTAGTGATGTACACCAGTCACTGTGGGTCTAGTACAAATACAAGTTCAAAATACCACCGCTGACCAACAATGTTAGAACTGGGGGGTCTCTAGTTGGCAGAGGTAGGTACCACTGTCCAAATAGGGACCCTTGTTTCTAGTCAGGGTAAGAAGGATACACTCTTTAGATAACCCCTGCTCACCCCCTTGGTAGCTTGGCACGGGCAGTCAGGCTTATCAAAGGCAATGTGTAAAGTATTTGTACCGACACTCACAGTAACACAGTGAAAACACCACAAACTGACTCCACAACAGTTTAGAAAAATAAAGGTATTTTAACCTAAACTACACAAGACCAAAACAACAAAAATCCAACATACACAGTTCAAGAATATGGTTTCAAATGAGTTCTTAAGATTGCATTAAAATATTCCACAGTTGCATCACGTTTTAGCCAACAGTACTTTTAGATGCAACAAAAGTTACAAGTGAAAGCTGCAGCGTTTAAAAGCAAGCGATGCGTCACTTCTGATACCCTGGGGAGGAGATGCGACAACCCAGCTGGATGCAGCGGGCGTGTTGCGATGACTCTGATCTGTTTGGGGAGGTTTCGTTGGAAGCGGCTCGCAAAAGGTACGATGCGGCGATCTTCGGGGCAGCGACGATCTCCGGTGCGGCGACAATGCGCGGCTCAGCGTCGATCTTCTCCTCTCGCGGCCCCTAGATGAGATGGCTTCGCGACCACTCTCGCAGCGACATGATGCGTACCCCAGGCAAGCGGCGTGACGATGTCACCCAGTGACGACATGCTCTGCGGCGATACTCGCAGCGATGGTAATCTTCCTGCACCGGACTGGTGCGTCCCGCAAGCGAAGGATGTGATGATCCTGGAAGCGGCAACAGGTGCTTTCGACGATCTCGGCCTTCGTGGCGGCGGGAATTTCCTCGCACTGACAGGGATGCATTCCGCAAGCGAGCGATGCGTTAAACTTTGCAGAAAGTTCTTAATATCTTGGGGCCTCATTTTTGAGGTTTTGCCGTAGGGAAGCGCAGTAGGCCTTCTTGCTGCGCTTCCCTACGGCAAAAGAAAAGGGCAGGAATACGCCATATGGATAAGATACAAAAACAACAGTTGATGGACAGAATGCAGAACAATGTCATACATTCACCCCAGTACAGAGATCTGGGCCTAAATCCATCGTTTTTGTGCACTCCACACCACCCCAGTTCAGAGATGGCCATATGCAAATCAGCCTTGACCCTGTGCCTCATGGGAACAGTCCAGCCCGAACTGCCAAGCCATGTCTTTCCTGGACCGGAATCAAGCATCCTAGGACCAGTTTCTGGCTATCAGCCTTCTTCAGCCAATAAGATATAAGATACGGCACATTCCTGTCCTTTTCCCCTGCTCAGGCGCACAATGGGCTACCTGTGCCAACGCAGGCACCTTTGCACAATGGTGCAAGGGTGCCTGCGTTGCGGGGATCATTATTTTTGTACAGGAAGGGAAACCTTTCTGAACAAAATTAATCACAAGAGACTTTTCCTCCTTTTTCCGTTTTCTATGTGTGCTGCATTCTGCAGCACACCTAGCAAAAGGGGGCAGGGAGCTGCAAGGGTCCCTTCAAACCCTGGCTGTCTTGTGGAGAGTTAAGCAATTTACCCATGCCCCTTTCCTCTCACACCCTTCATTCCATCCCTCTCTTTTCTCCTCTCCCAACCCCGGATCCCTCTCTCACATTGCAGGCAGATGGTTATTAGCCCCAGGGCACCTTCTGGTAACAGTAGCACACTACAAATGTAAATAATAATAGGCAGTAGCAGGGAATCCACTAGACTCGAACTTTAGGAGGTGGAGGGGGGACGGGTATTAACACTCCCAGCTAGGGCTGGCCCTAGCACTGGTCGCACACGGTGCAACAGTCTTTCCACCTTCTTCATGAATTCCCTCACTACCATTCACCAAGAATACACCTCATCTCTCTATAGCACCTGTCTGACAAAAATTTCATTTTTTATAGCGCTACTCATAGTTTACTCACACTCAGTTCTGTGATGTGTATGGTACATCTTCTTTATACCAGGCACTTTAACCTTCTGCACTGTGTGGATGACAAGAGTGCCCATGTGACTGCACGGTGAGCAATGCAATAGTGTGAGAGTAGAGTAAAAGGAGTGACTACAGGGTGAGTGAGTGACCATATGAATTTGGGTTCGGCTGTAAGTGCAGAGTGGGACAAATTAGTGCATGGTTAGTGATGGCCTTGTTTGAGTGAACTACAGATTGAACATTGAGGGGGGGACAGATGAGTGAAGTGTCACATGAGTGCAGGGTGAGAAGTGTGCTTATGTGACCGCAGGGTGAGGTACAGAGTGAACAATGCAAGCGCATTTTTAGTGCAAAGTGATCACTGCGAGAGCAGGGTGAGCGGGTAAATGTTGTGAGTGCATGGTGATCCGTGTCAGTGCATTGTGATCAGTGTGAGTGCATTGTGATCACTGTGAGTGCAGGGTGAGCGGGTGAATGGTGTGAGTGCATGGTGATCAGTGTGAGTGCAGTGTGAGCGGGTGAATGCTGTGAGTGCATGGTGATCAGTGTGAGTGCATTGTGATCAGTGTGAGTGCAGGGTGAGCGGGTGAATGGTGTGAGTGCTTGGTGATTGGTGTGAGTGCATGGTGATCAGTGTGAGTGCATGGTGAATAGTTTGAGTGCATTGTGATTGCTGTGAGTGCATGGTGATCAGTGTGAGTGCATTGTGATCAGTGTGAGTGCATTGTGATCAGTGTGAGTGCATTGTGATCGCTGTGAGTGCATTGTGATGGCTGTGAGTGCATGGCGATCACTGTGAGTGCATGGCGATCGCTGTGAGTGCATGACGATCAGTGTGAGTGCATTGTGATCGCTGGGAGAGCAGGGTGAGCGTGAAAGTGAAGGCGAGAATGAGAAGTGAGTTGTCTGAAAGCAGGGTGCATTCCCAGAAACTTGAAGCGTAGGGTTTCAGATATAAGTTAAACTGTTGCTATAATGGCATTAATCAGGGATCGAGGGTGGAGGAAATAAATAATGTGCCGATCCTGCAACAAACTTCCAGTCTTATGATTAGGGTTACCAGCTCATTATTTTGATGGCCCAGAAATAAGCAGTCACCTAAATCTGTATTTTTAGCAATTATCTGTGAATACTTAGAACAGCAAATATAAATAGAAAACAGTTTTAATTGTGTTCTAGGGTTGCCTCAATGATCCATGACTGATAATTAAAGAGAACAAAGACAGAAAAGTCACATAACTAATGAATACATACTTTTTTATTTATAACTCTACTTAGTATTAATAGCAGGTCTCTGCAGGCTCTTAAAACAACACACAGCAGGCAAGTTTCTTTTAGCAACACAACTTTATATTCCTTTTCATTAAATGCATTCTCACACTACAGCAGTAAGTGTAAAAATACAAATGTAAGGAATAGGCAGGGTGGTAACCAGTTAACAAAGGCATGTAAATATTCTAATGGTCTTTAAAGACCTGTGAAAAACTCGGGCGTGCCAGAGATAAGACTCCAGACACTGCCCAGCTGAGCCCCCAGCAGCACGAGCTGCACTGCAGCAGCCCGGGCTGAGACACAGGATGGGGGAGGAGGGAAGCTGAAGCCCTGGAAGCCAAGGCAGAAGTGTGACTGTGAATGCGCGACCCCCTTCACATCACTCCACGGCCCCCCTGGGGGTCGAGCCCCACAGTTTAAAGACCCCTGGCCTATGGGCAAGATAGCCTTACAATAGTGAAAAATGAAAATGCCTGTCATTCACAACCAGAGCATGTCACCTGCACTAGTACATGCTCTACCTTTCACATACACTGCACCCTGCCCAAGGGGGTACGTTGGGCCTTCCATAGAGGTGACCAATGTGCACAGAAAAGGAAAGGTTAGGCTGGCCAGTGGGGACACTGACCAGGTGGACATGGGAGTTCACAGACTGCACACAGGCACTGCGATGGCAGGCCTGAGACACCATTTTAGGGCTACTCATGTGGGTGGCACAATCAGTGCTGCAGGCTCACTAGTAGCATTTGTATCAGCAGCCCTGGCACACTCAGTGCACTTTACTAGGGACTTCTTGGTGATACAAATATGCAAATCATGGATAACCAATTACAATAGCAATTTACACAGGGAGTACTTGCACTTTGACACTGATCAGCAGCGGCAAAGTGCCCAACGCATCTAACCCAGCAAAAATGAAATCCAGCACAGCATCAAAAATACAGGAGGTAGAGGCAAAAAGACAGGGGAAACCACGCCAAAGATGCCAGGTCTAACAGTGCCTAAAAGAGGAATTACCACCATTATATCAGGGCCACAATTAGCTTGAAGTCTGTATCATTATGGCATCACTGCCAATATCATTCAAACTTTTAACACTATTATGTTAGTACCAGCCTTGCACAAGGTGCTATTATCATCATGCAACGTCATGCCTTAGCTCTCTAAAATATGCTAAAAATAGCCACTATTATGCTAGGCCTAGCAATATGCGACAAGAGGAAGCCATTGTATACCAGGTGATCGGCACAATATATTAATAATCATTATAGCACAAGAGAAAGAAATGAAATTTCTCCAAAATATGTATACTAAGGGTGGATTGCATAATTAACAGTCCAATAGTGATGGAAGTGAGTTAGTATGAGGTGAGCCAAAGCTGGACAGCAATTGCGAAAAACCTACAAATAGTCTGTTGAAAAACTAATTTAATATAGATTTTGTTAGAAGGTGTATCTAGAGCATGCATTCAATGAGATGTTAATACAAGTTCTGTAAGACCTCTGGGACATTGCATCAGTCCTTGCGTCATGGCCGTCTGAGGTTTCAGTAACTGTTCCATAACCCTTGCTGCACTGTGCTACTGTTACCATGCCATCTAAGAGGTGCTAGTAGCGGTATAAGAAATGCTTGAATCCATTTGATATATGAATACTTGTTCTGTGGCTGTGTGAAGTGTCATTACCTGCAGCAGTTCCCCACCCAATTAACCTGGTGCAGCTGGAAGTGTCAAGAAGTGTATCACAATATATGTTCCATTGCCTCTGACACATGCCAGTAGTTGTACCAAGGCTCTTCTAGACAGAGGTCAGAGCCTATAGCATGGTTCTGGCCAGGGGTCAGTTGCAGCTCACTGATCCCTGTCTGTCTGTTGTCAATATGTATAGACTAGCTTTCTTTAGGCTGTAAGTTTGGTTCCATGGACCTCACAAGGCACAAGTAGCTGTACACTAGACCCATGTTACTACAGACCTCCCAGGTTTTTCAGGTCCATTCATTAGTAGCTCAACCAGTCAAGGTTTGTTTTCTTTGAATTGTTGATTTTCCATTTCAGGGTATCCCATTGTAAAATCAGGGATTCAAGTAACCAAATGCAAAATAAAAACTTGGTCTTTAATAGTTATTTCTATATGTACCTGATGAACTTGAGACCCTGTGAGAGCTGTCAATTCCTGTGAGGGTCTCTGTCTTAGGGAAATCAGGTGGGAAAGACAGATGATGCAGGTGCCAACACTGGTTTGGCTAATGCCTTAAGAATCCATCCCTCTGACAGAGATCCAAAAATTAACTAACTCGACCTGTAGATTCCTACTATAAACAAGTTAAAATGCCGGATTATTTTGTCAGGGGAAGTATTTTGTGATAGTTTGGTGACACTCTCTTTATTTCCCCAGTTACCTAAGAAAGACAATCCCACAATGAAGCGAGATATTGGCCTACAACAATTTAGAAGTTGGCTAAACAGACCCTTTGCTGAACAGACTGAACTAGTAGAGTTAAACTGGATTCTAAAAAGATGTGTGCTATGAAAGAGGCAGAAGATGAAGCTTGCATATTAAGTGATGGATTTAAACTGAGTACGCAGTATAGTATTGCACTTTAGATACTTTTGACAAAGGCTAGTAATTGTATTGCATCTTTAAGACAGCCTGTATATGTGCTTATCTTTACTATGTGAATACACAAATGCCAATCCAACAGGTAATCCTGACAGCCTAGTAAAATAAATGAACGTGGAAGGGCTACACGAAAATAAATGTACTACTTTATTTCAGGTTAACACACTTAATCAACCTGCACTTCCTAAAAGGCCATACATCTGTAGATTTGTTGCAGCAAAAAGGAAATACATAAAATAATACACATTGCCTCTCAGTTAGAAGTTACAATCATGTCACATCTGCACTGTAACAAAGGTTTTACTTGATGCCAATGTAATGGTAACCAAATGCAACAATTTAGCTATCCTCAAAAGGCCAAGGGCCCATCCTAGCAATGGTAAGGCATAGAAAACAAAGAAAATGGGTGAAGGGTTGTAACTCAATAGTGGAAATGTATGATTAAAGTAGTGTAAGCAATATAATTGACTGTCGGGGGAACAGTCGATTTACCTTCACAGAGGTGGCATCTCCAGCATCACAACTCATGTGCACCTTCTGTGGACTGAAATAATGGGTTAGTTCAGTAAGAGGTAGAGAGAGAAAAGAGACTAGGAAGAGAATGGACAGAGAGAGCCTTACTCCTCCATTTTTTGCTGATCTTGTTTTTGGTGGGCTTAGGACTCTGTGCACTTTACTACTGCTGACCAGTGCCACCGTGCATATGCCCCCTCTTTAAAACATGGTAACATTGGCTTACACCCAATTGGCACATTTAATTTACTTCTAAGACTAATGACGGTGGTACTGTATGCACCCAGGATATTAAAATTAAATGTTACTAGTATGCCTGCAGCATTGATTGTGCCACCCACATAAGTGGGCATTTCAAACATGTCTCAGGCTTGCCATTCCTGCCTGGGTGTGCAGTTTTCAATAGCCCTTTCATCTAGGCAAAATAAAACTGTTGCCAGGCCTAACCTTTCCTTTGTAATACACATAAATCACTCATATGGCAGGCTCTAAGCAATCATATGGAAGAGTGTTGTGTATCTAAAAAGTTGGACGTGTACTTTAAACTTCTGCATGTCCTGGCAGTGAAAAATTCTTAAATATGTTTTCACTACTGCAAGGCCTACCTCGAACATGAGATAACATTGGATTACCTGATTACGTAAAATAAGGGCAAACTTTCAATTGGGAGCAGAAAGTAACTTTGAGTTTTGTATCAAAGGGATTGTAATTTAAATCCCTCTTTAATGGTAAAGTTAGATTTTAAGTCACAATTTTGAAAATTCTGAAAGTTGCCATTTTCTTGTCCTAAGTATTTGGTGCCCACAGCCTGCAACCAATGTCACATGGCTAGGTGTAGTTGGCAGGTGTTTTTAGTGTATTGCTCTTAGACAGTGAGACAAAGGAAGACAAGGCATTGGTAGGATGGGCATTGCTGACGATATGGGCGTCCGCAGAATTTTTTCCAGGGGGGGGCAAAATGTTAACGTCATCACCATCCTCCGACATGATGTGTGCCAGATGGGGCACAAGAAGCACTGGGGTGCAGGAGGAGCTATGGGGGCAGGAAGCAGGCCGCATATGATCCATACCTGCCCTGGTCTCTAAAACTACCCCTTAGCACCCCAAAACCCATACCCACCCTGAACCCTAAAATTACCCCACCCCCCAAAAACTCATACCCTTCCTGAACCCTAAAATGACGCCCCTGACACCCCAAAACCCATACCCACCCTGAACTCTAAAATGACCCCCTAGCACCCCAAAACCCATACCCATACCCACCCTGAACCCTAAAATTACCCCTGCCCCCCAAAACTCATACCCGCCCTGAACCCTAAAATATCCCCACCTGGCACCCATAATCTATACCCACCCTGACCCCTAAAATTGTCCCCCTGGCACCCCAAAACCCATACCCACCCTGAACCGTGAAATTGTCCCCCAGGCACCCCAAAACCCATACCCGCCCTGAACCCTAAAATTTCCCCCCTTGCACCCCAAAACCCGTACCCGCTCTGAACCCTAAAATTACTCCCCTGGTATCCCAAAACCCATAACCACCCTGAACTCTAAAATTATCCCCCTGGCACCCCAATCCCTAACCCACCGTGAACCTTAATATTACTCCCTGGCACCTTAAAACCCACACCCACCCTGAACCCTAAAGTTACTGCCTGGCACCCCAAAAGCTGAACACTACATTCTGATTGTGTATCGCACCGTCTCCCTGAGCTCAGGGAGGATCTGCTGGTCCGGTTGTGCTCGCCCTTCTCTTGAACTGTTCTGCCTGCCCTGTCCCTCTTTCATACCCACCGAGCCTGCCTCCATGCACACTGCCTGTACCTACTCTGTCTGGCCTGGTTCTTCCTCCTTTGGACTCGCTGTCTTCGCTGGCGGAGTTAGGACCCAGGTCTCACTTCTCCCAAGCTGTTCTGCCTCACCCAGACCACCCACTCCCCCCTCCACTTGCTCTCTCATCTTCCTTCCTCCCTACTTCTCAGTCTCTCTTTCCCCACTGCTTCTCTCTCTCTCTTTCTCTCCTCCTTCTTCGTTCACCCTCACCCCCACCGTATCAGTCTCCCCGACCCCACAAAGTCTTCCTCTGTCCCCCCTCTCTCTTCCTCCTCCTCATGTCGGTGATAGGGAGCGCGGGCCTTCTCTGAAAATGCGAGCTGGAGGTGAAGTTAAGTGTGAAAGTACCAAGGTGTGAACCAGGAGAAGAGGCGGGTAAGGGGTGGGTCAGGTAGCAGGTAGAGGGTCAAAGGGGGCACTGGCTCTCAGAGAGGTGAGAAGGGGCGTGGAGCAGCCTGGGGACAAAAACAACACCAGAGCAAGAGGCAGATGCTCCGTGATCTATTTACATTAAATGCACTCTGTAATCTGCTTGGTACACGTTCTTTGCAGTAGGCATATTAATCCTCTGTACTACCTTCACATAAGTCAAAAACATCACAAAACTCTGATCTTTGGCCAGGGAGAACATTAATCACAGGAGTTATCTTGACATTTTTGTGAGGCCCCGTAATTGCAAGAGGAAAGGAACGTGCAGCAGGTGCTTTTAAAATCATAATTCAGTTGTAAACACGGCGCCCCCAGGAAGCTAGCAGGTGCGATGGCACCGGTCGCACCGCCCTAAAGCCGGCCCTGGCAGGGGGGGCAAAGAGGGCGCTCCGGGGGGAGAGGGGGGTGGCAAGCGCCCCTCCTTGCCCCCCTGCGGACGCCCATGGCATGAAGTAGACACAAGACCATTCCGCATTTATATTCAGATACCCTGGCAGTGACAATAGCAGGCTACTAAATATTTTATTTTAAACAATTAAGCACTGCCAGAGGAGCGAAATGATCTGAACCTAAAACTGCATCTCATTTTCAAAGAATGAGAAAGTGTCATTGAGGTAAGCATTATTAGTGACAGTATATGATCAGAAGATCAACTGAGGAGTATATTCCATAGCAACTGGAGACTTGTCAGCAAGGTTACAACCGCTGTTCAATAAATCTTTCTCAATCTAGCCAGAGATTTAATGGCTTGACCTTCTGGTCAATCAGGATATGTACTTGTCTGGGCTGGGAGTGTTTGCCAGGTTGACAAGTACAGACACCTCACTGTCATCCTTAAGCTGGGTTAGACTTGAATAATATTTGAGACTGGATTTTTGTACCCGGGCCGATACACGCAAATATGGATCCCTGTCCATTCTGGGTCTAGCTTGCCTACTAGAAAGCCTGTCAGGTCTCAGTTTGTAAGCAGAAGAAAAACAGATTAAAATGATCTGCTGAAGCCGATGGCAATTTCAGCCTGCGTTAGGAGTTTAAAAAAATGTCTAGTGAGGCATACTGAGAAAATAGAAATAAAAGATACAGAATATAAATTGTAATGCAATAGAAGGTAAACAGGCTAGGAAAGGGCAGGTGAGTTGTTAAATTCATTATAGGAGCACCCTATTCAGAGATTCACACTAATTAGCAGCGATCTCGAACAGAGAATTGATATACTTATATTCTCTAATATTAATGCGCAGCAAGCACAGCACGGACACGACTACAGCTTCCTGCAGGGAGGAAAACAGAAGGCAGCACCCCTCACCATCTTCCAGATTCAGAAAATGCTCCAAAGGCCCGTAAACAGCAGGTCCGACTGAAGGGCTTTACTCATCTTGCTCACATAGATGAAACTGCAACAACTTCAATTAGACAGGGGGTCCTCGCTTTCAACATCATGAGTATTGGTTGTGGCCATGTGACAAGTTTATTTTTTTTATAAACAATTGTATTTGGTTTTCTCAGTTAACAAAACATACAGCACCATCTTACACACTCCTCACCTCAACCTAGTACAGCGCAAAGCAATCCTTGCAGCTCTCTTAGTGATCCCATCCATCCCATTAGCCCAAGTTCATAGTATTATTCCCTCCATTTACCCCAGATCTTCGCATGCTTATTTGGGGGGTAACTTTTGTCAATGTAGATGGGTAGCTGTTGAACTTAAACACGGTGCTGATCGAGCACCAGAATGGCCCGCAAATGACACAGGGGCCTCATAACAGACGCATCTGCTGCGCGGCCACCAGTGCGAAGGGAGAGGGAGGTGAGCAGACCAGTCCACGGGGTTCAAAAACATCACGTCGGACTCATTGTCACCTCGCTACAAAATCAGCTATTATAACCCGCAACTTGCAAGGACAACATGCTAAGATGCTATGAATGATGACTCACTTACTTTCAACTTCTGGGAGCAGGCAAGCCCGGGCCTTCAATCGCTGTAAATCTTGCCAGTCAGGCGTCAGCTCAGCAGCGGTTTTCCCTAATTCCTGCGTCACGGCCGTGGAAACAATACCACTGCACTGTGGGGGTGGTGGCTGTGTGACCTTACGCGCGGGCGTGGGCGCGGTACTTTGCAGCGTAGGATAGGTGGCGCAGCACTCTCCGTCTGCCGCCATGATGTCATAGGGATTTGGTGCTGCTGCCTGCTGCTGGCCTAAAATTATACAAAAAAGAGGCCTGCCTGGCTGCATGCTCACAAAATTAAAAGTTCCGATCGACGATCATCATTCTAATATATAACGATGCTGCATGGAAATAAAAATGGAAAATTAAAATGCCACTGACTCAGCACCAGACATTGCAGGCCGGGTGATCCGGGGGGGGCAAGTGCCCCCCCCTTCCCCCCCTGCGGACGCCCATGGCTGACGATGAGGAGGAGGGGCTATCACCTACGACACTTACACATCACAAAGGCACTCACAAAGGATTTGATGCTACTCTTGTGTGCCCACAGACATACTGGGGCCAGGGCAGGAAGGCAAGAAATTCCAAACACCTCTCTGGGGGGACTGCCAGAACCTTCTCCTCCTTCAAAGCTGGCAACAAGTATAAATATTCGACCCTTAGACCCAACACTTCAGTACACATCTGGACTGTGGAAAAATCAGAAGAAGGACTGCTGTGCTGCAAGAAGGTCTGTCACTCTGCTGCCCTGCTGCCTCAATAAAAAGGACTGGACCTGCATCTTAAATCCAGGACCACCAGAGGGACTCCAGTGCTAAATTGGTTGGCCTTCTGATCAGGGCTTCAGAGACAGGAAAAGGCTCCAGCCATTTTGCACCCAGCACCTGGAGTCTGTCTGCCTTGAGTCTTGCCCTCAAAGTGGTGCCACCACAGTCCTGGTCCCTTGGAAGTGGGCCTGAAGGTGCTCTGCGAGCACAACTGTGGTCCAAACAGAAGTAACACAGTGCAATGCATTGCCTCACTGCCCCACATCAGAACCACCGCTGCACAACGCATCCCTGACACAGAACCCTGCAGATGTTCCGAATTACCACTGTGCGACACCTCCTTGATGCAGGACCTCGCATCACAGCCCTGCAACTCCTCGGAACCATCGCTGCACGACGCATCCTCAATGCAGGACCCCGCATCGCAACCCTGCAGCTCCCCAGAGTGACAGATGTGTGGCACATCCTTGACACAAGACTTCGGACCACACTCCGCAGCCCGAAAGAGCCGCTGCTAAGTGACGCATCCTCTACGCGAGATCTCGCAAAGCTCTGCAATCAGGATTTAAGGTCCTTTGTTCAGCTGGCCAACTTTGCCTCTTTATCTAGTCCATGCTCGATCATGGTCAGCCTAAAATTGTGACTTTGTCCCAGTCCGGCGCGGCCAGATAACCACAGTTGTCATTTTGCGCTTTTAGGCACTATCTTCACTTAAACCTTTAAATCTGCATATCTTCCGTTCTACAGATTGATTTTTGTTATTTTGGTCGCAAATAATTTATTAAATGTAACTTTATTTTTCTAAATTGGTGTAGGATTTTTCTTGTGTTGTGTTTTTACTGTATTACTGTTTGAAGTGCTTCATAAATACATTACACATTGTTTCCAAATTAAGCCTAATTGCTGTTGTGCCAACCTACCAGGAGATAAGCACAGGTTAATTCGAGGTTGCTTCTGGTTTTACGCTGACAAGAATTGGGGTTGATGCTTGAGTAGGGTTTCATCTCCCTCAACCAGTAACCTAATTTCCTACACACAGTGACCTAAATTTAAACTCTGATTGAAATGGCTAATGCCTATTAAAAGGCATAAGGAGGAAGGAATAAAGTAAGTAAATGAACTTCTATGAATGGGAGGTGGAGCTTTGCAGAGTTATAATGCATCAGGCTAGCAATTAAGTAACAGGCCTAGGCACCAAAGCTACCCCATTAGCGTTTATTGAACCCCAGTTCGTTGACTGAGGGGAGTAGGAGGCGCATCACATGAGACTGTATTAAAACAAAAGAAGAGCCTATGGAAATAGCCCTGGTAAATAAGCCCATGTACCTTTCTATCTTTAGTTCACCAATACAAGTGAATGGACAAAGAACCATGGCTGTTCTTGAAACAGGTTTCTGTCTATCTGTTATACACAGTTGCTTTGTTACTCTGTAAGAAATACTGTAGAGCAAAAAGCAGCCATAAGGAGTATCCACGGAAATAAAAAGACTTAACCAGTGGCCAACCAGCACCTTCAAAAGAGTTCATTCATAGATCATGCCACTGGGTTTGAGTTAGTGGCAAATCTAAGATCACATCCACATAGCCAATCATGGATTATAAATAATTTCAAATTTTTATTAGCATTTATAGGAAGTCATTCTAGCCCTTGAAGAATGCAGGTGGTAAAATCATTTTGCATGTTTGCTGCCTTCTACAATAGAAATAGAACATTATTCCTGTCTTTCACTTTTGAAAAGCAATGCTCTATGTATTTACTTCATATCTTTTCCAGTATACAGGGAAACACATATATATTCACTTTTCAGTGTTTTCTCTGGGCAATTCTAGTTTGCTTATTTCCGTCGTGGAGCAAAGATGGTGCAACAATATATTTCCTCCCGTTTTTGCACCACAGTAAAACTTTGAAAATAAGTCTGTTGCAATTTACTAATTAAGTCTTACATTGAACCTCTGCAGTAAATGGAGATGGCAGTTTTCCTCACTGGGGCTGCCAAAGAATACAGATGAAGATGCAATAAAAAGTTTCAGTTATTGCTGCATAAAGAAGCACTCTCATTGTACATGTGTTTTGCACCATAAGACTCTGTCACCTCAGTGACCTCCTCCGGGGTTTATTAGGTTGTCAAAAGATTTCATTGATAATTCTAATGCTGTTTCTGGTATTTTAGAGATACAGAAGATGAAGGATAGGCCTTCCAAGAATGTTGTCAATCTGAGTGCCAGTGGGCCTGGGTGGGTGACAGATGGGCTTTGTGCATTCCCTCTGGACAGTCACACACAAAGGGAGCTGAGGTGTGACACCAACATCCTGATGGTCCATCATCAGACTGATGAGTCTTTCTGGGCTAGATAGGGGGAAGGAGTTGACACTTGACCCTGAATATGAATGTGCCTATCATCACTCAAACACTACATAGCCCTTGTGTTGAGTCTGGAGCCAGGGCAGAAAGGGCAGGGACTTTGTGTTCTTCAAATGTCTCTTTGAATCTTCCCCACTTCAAAGGCACAACTGGGTATGAGTGCTGGACCCCTGACACCACCAGCACTGTACACCCTGGACCTGAGGACACTCCGTCAGGAAGAAGGACTGCTGTGCTATTGAAAGGACTGACATTCTGCTGGATTTTCTGGACTCTTGCTGTGCCTGCCCAGATGCCTGCTGCCCCCCTGCCTGGTGGTCAGAAGGACTGGACCTGACTTTGTGCATCCCCAGAACAAAGTGACTCCAAGGGCTTACTGGCTTGCCTCCTGTTCTGAAGACTCGGGGGCATCAAAACTTCATTCAACTCTGCTTCAGCTGTGGGACTCTGCCAACTGTGAGTCCTGCCCTGCCAAGAGGTGCCAATACAGTCCTGGACCTTCCGCAAAGGTTCTGCAGCTGTTTTCTGCCAAAACCCACACATTGCCTGCTTTGCGCCAGTCGGAATTGATGCATTCACCTTCTTTGTTGAAGCAGGGCCTCTTCGGAGACTCCACAGTGTTGACAACATGAATTAACAACAACGCAGTGTCTTCATCATAAGGGGTTTGTTGAAGACACAGTGCCATCAGTGTTAAGGTGCTCGATGACTCCGTGGAACACATCTGCGTGACTCGGAACCAACGCAGTTGCTCCTCGACATCGACACATCCTTTGGGAAGGTAATGTTTTCAGCGGGCCCGCTTGGCTTCTGTATCCAACCCGCGCTCAATTGCAGTCGTTGACTTTTCAGATTTGACCTAGTCCAGCGTGAACTCAGGAAACCCCAAAGCACTATAGACTTTTAAGCACTATATTTCAATTGAATCTTTACAAATGCATAAGTCTGATTCTACTTATTGGATTTTTGTTGTTTTGGTCTTGTACTGTTCATTAAATTAAGCCATATTTGTCTAACCTGGCATGGAATTTTTTTGTGTGGTGTTTTCACTGTCTTATTGTATTAGGTGTTGCACAAATACTTTACACATTGCCTCTTAAGTTAAACCTGATTGCTCTGTGCCAATCTACCAGAGGGTGAGCACAGGTTAATTTAGGGTGTGTATCTGACTTACCCTGACTACAGTGGTTGTCCCTTCTTGGACAGGGTGCATACCTCTGTCAACTGGTATTTTTCTGCATCCATATTTTGCCAGGAAAACACGGTTAAAAGTGAAGGCAGCACCATTTTGTAGGGGTTGCAGCTGTGACCCCTTGCTTGCCCCTTGCAACCCTTGGCCCTGCCCTGCGAACCCTAGCCCCAGATGTGGCAAAATTTGTGGCAAAAGCACACATTCCTTATTTCCACCCATATTCACTATACTAATAGTTAATCATATATTTCATTATTCACTATTAGACAGGACCTTTGATGGCAGCTGTGGTAAGAAAAAATTGTTTAACATGTATGTGTTTAAGCTTGTGGGTGAGAGTGTGTTGAAGTGTGAGAGAGTGTGTGTATGTATGAGCAAGTATGTCTGTATGTGTAAACTTGTGTGTGTGAGTGAGTTTGAGGCCCAGATTTACTATTTATTTATACAAGGCAACTCTGCACAAACTGTGATGTGCTACCTTTTGCAAAAGGAACTTTGGCTTTTCAGGTACTCTAGTACACTTTTGGTAAGCATGCACCAATGCACACGCACTTGTGCCATAATTTATTGGTGGGTGCATTCTTTGAAGCATAGATTTTGTATGGGAAAGAGTCCCTTAGGAAAAGTTGCAAAAACAAAGATTTTTTTTTAATGATTTTCTTTGTTATGCTTACCTCAAGGAGGCGTAAGATTATGGTGCAAATTTCGTCCTATCAATGTTTCTACATAGGCATTTGCATCAAAAACCATGGATGGTTGCATGGGAACACACCTGCACCAACCAATGGATGCCCCTTGACGCAAAATAACTTAAAGCAGAGCATAGTGCAACTTTGTGTTACATTGTGATACTATTTAACCAAATTCTGGTTTGCATAGGATAGTAAATCATACCCTAACACTTTGGGCCGGGTTTGCTTCACACAAGTGATGCAAACCCGGTGCAAAGAGTTAGTAAACTTGAGAGTGAATTTCAGCATATATAAGGGAGTGCAAGTGAGTGAGAGAGAAAGAATTTGAATGAGTTAAGGAAGTGTAAGAGAGTATGAATGAGAGTAATGAATGAGAGTAAATGAGTGAGAGTGAGTGAGAGAATGACTGAGAAAATATGAGTGCGTGCGAGAACGTGATATGATGCTTGCAAGCTTGTTGTTGGCCCTGGGAAGCTGAAGTTAATTTAACCGAGGGCAAATGACTTGCAGCATGACGTTCACCTAGTGGCCCCAGCAAAATAGAGGTAATTTTTACATACGGGGGCACCCACACCAAATTTTAAAAAATATTGGACTACTCCTGGAGAATATCACCTTTCATTGACTTAGCACACAATGCAAGGATTATTTAACCGCCTGGGTGCATTGGACAAATTGGTTATGTCCGCGGCTGTGGCACTGCTGTCCCGAGGACATAACCATTACAACCTGGCACCTACGCAAGGGTGAAGTGTCTGTGCTCCCTTTGTGGGTCACTAATTAACGGGCCCCAACCTGGGAGGGCAGCAGAAGCATTTCTGCTGCTATTCTGACCACTCCCTCTGTGATCTAATGATGTTGGTGCTCTCATGGCTCAAGTGCAAACAAGGACACACTGGAAGCCATTTGCTTCTAGTGTGTTCAGGGGGAGAACCTGTGTTTGGGGAGTCCTTCTCCGGAGGAGTTGGGGGGTTTGCATGAATACAGATGCAGGGGGAAAGGACTTTCTCCCTGCGTCTATAGAGAGTGTATTCCTGCTCCACTATCGAGGGTGGAGCCGCAATCGTGGAACAAGAATCCATACCACTAGACACCAGGGATGTTTTTTATTGTTGGGGGATAGAACCTCTAGGCAAGGGTCGCTCCACTGGTGGCATATTTTATCAATGTTTCGGCCTCCAAGTGGCTGATTCTGCCATTTTTTAGAACAATCAAACTCCAGGATGTTGAAACCCGCTGGACAATACGGCAAAAATGTATAATGATGATTACGGGGAGTAACCTCTCGTCGTTTTGTAGGCTGATTTGCCCTCTGGTGGGCACACTAAAGTACCAGGGACTGGTTTTTTGTTTGGGGAGTGACCCCTTGGGCAACGGTTGCTCCCTCTGGGAAAAATAATTTTTAGTTATTCCACCCCTTCCATTGGGAAGATTGGAGATTTTTAGGCCGATCTGCTCTCTAGAGTGGGGAGGGGGTAGAAGCCCACTAAACCACCAGAGATTGTTTGCTTGTTTGGAGAGCAACTCCATCGGCAAGAGTCACTGCCATTATGGGAGACAAGTTTTTGTTATTCCACCGCCCAGTGAGCAGATCAGCCATTTTAAGGTTGATCTGCCCTTTGAGGGTGCAGAAACCCACAAGACACCAGGGAGTTATGTTTTGAAGGGGAGTGGCATCTTGGCGAAGGCTCGCTTTCCTCAGGGGCCCATTTTCTTTTATGCCGCCCTCCCCTGAGGGCAGATTGGGCATTTCTAGGCTGATCTGTCCTCTGGGGTGTGATTTTGCCCCCTTGAGATATTTGTGAGTGGATTGAACCTCAGGGTGGGTGGTAATATTAGTCACCTGAGATTATTGTTAGGTATGTGGAGGCATATTATCAAGGACGGCGTTAAAATTATCGCCGGTTTAGCGGCAGAAAACTGCTTCTAAAGCGGCGATAATGGGATTGATAATATGCCCTGGAGAATTCCAATAGAAGCCCATGTTCACACCAGAACATGGACTTCTATTGGAATTCTCCAGGGCATATCATCAAGCCCATTATCGCCGCTTTAGCAGCAGTTTTCTGCCGCTAAACCAGTGATAATATTTAACACCGGTCTTGATAATATGCCCCTTGGTGCCTCTGGGGTAAGGTTTACCTCCATCTGGTGGTGCTAAGCCTTCTTTCAGGGGAATAACAGTATCTTTTGATATTCTGTTATCAGTTTTATTGGTGTTTTAATTTTCTTTTCTTTTTTTATTGTAGAGTCAATTCTTTCCTCTCTCTTTTTGGTGAATCCTATTTGCGGGTGCAGCTTTGACAGATCTGCAGTTTGTGGAGTTGTGGTTGGTAAGCTGCTAGTTTCATAATCTTTTCATCTAATGTGTATCCTTCACCTGCTTGTATAATTTGTTTTCTTAGATTTTTGTGTGATTGTCTTTCAAAGTAACATATTGACTTGTGCAGGTTCTTTACTGTCTTGTGCATAATATTTGTTTTCTTTGTTTTCCTTTCTTTCCAATGCGAATTCCTTAGTGCTTGATGTGTCTGTGCAGATGATCCTCAGTGGTGCTGTCTCTGGCAAGTGGGTGGTATTGTTTAAGAGTAGATAGGTCTTTGTATGCTTTGTATTGATTGATCTTTCCTTCTAGAGTTTACTATATCATTATATTCCTTTTGATGTAGTGTTGGGTATTGTTGACTTGTTTGTTAATTACTTTAAGGATTATGGCTAGCCGCAGGATGATCGCTCAGCAGGTTGTTGGCATGCTTCTTAAGTCTTCTTCTGACCATGATTATGAGACTGATTCTGCATTTGAGATAGAGGAGAAAGACCAGGATTCTTGCAGTGAATTTTCTGTCCGAGAGGAATCATGTGATGATAAAGCTACTCTGAGTTTGGATGAAATTCTGCTTTTAGGGGAAGATACTGATTTCCCAATAGAGCAGAAAGAGGCATCTATATTGCAGCCTGGGTCTGAAGTACAGGATTCTGGGTTGACCCAAACATGGTAAAGCTGGTGTTGCCTGTCTTTAGCGGTGTTGCCGGGTGTAGACTAAATACTGAAAACTCCTTCCATGGTCCCAAAATCATTTTCGCTAAGAAATGTAGAGTATGTGCCCGAAGAGGTAACTGGAAGGAGAGTCGTACGCACTACCCAGATTGTCCTTCTAATCCTGGGCTGCGTACCCACATATTTTAAATTATACCACACAGAACTATGTTTTTGGGTGCAACTGTGAAAGTAAATGTACTCGTCTTTATTGTTTTAAATTTTTTGTTTAGATTTCACGTTGGCATTAACGTGTTGTATTTAGTTAGAGCTTTTGTGTCTGTAGTTATAGTTTTGAATCTACTTCCAATTGATTTGTGTTTTCTGTTTTATATTAAAAAATGTGATGGCACTGTGTGTGGACTGGTGCTTGGCTGATGGTGTACCTGGAATGACATTTGGTTGACAGTGTGCATTGAATGGCGTTTGGCTGGCAGCATGCTTGAACTGGCGCATGGCTGGTGGTGTGTGAGTAGTGACTTGCTGCTGGTCACTAAACTCACTGCTAGCTAAACGTCAGTCCACACACTTCATCAACTGCCACCCATATGATTGCAGTGTTATTCATGTGGGTATATAACCCTGATGGGCCCTTGAATGTCTCTGTCTGTTGATGTGAGTGTTGTAATGTGCTGGGTGCGTCTAGAGGTGTGAATGGTCTTTTGTGACACATATGGAAGGTGTGTGAATTGCTTGTAAAACAGTTGGTGCCTTGACGCGGTTTTACAGCTCACGAGCTGTGAGTCATTGGTTCCGTTTTTTGTACTTTCAGTTATTAGCAGCGAATTACAATTTTGTGATATCTCTGGTAATTAAATATACAATTGAACTTTTCACTCACCCTCATGCCAAATCCAACCTGTATGTGTGTCTACTTGAGAAATGGATGGATGGGCAGTAATATTTGTCTTTTCTGCCCTTCTCTGACACTGTGTAAATTGTATCTAGGTAAAATCTATCAATTCAAGATATGTTTTATAAACTAAAAACTCTGGAGAGTACAGGGTGATGTGCCTCTCATAGTTCCCATCAAGTTTTATTACCCACAAACCTCAAAACGTGACTTAAGTCACACATTTTCCTTGAATTACTGTGACATATCTACACAATTCCTACCTCCCAGTGTTCACCCAGGTCCCCAGATAAAAATGCTATCTCACTTGTGTGGGTGAGTCAAGTGTCTGTGACAGGGAAGGAACGAAAATGTACTAAGGAGACATCACAATTATCTATCACAAAACAACTTAGTTTTGTAAGGGAATCATCTGTGTGTTTGGTCCCGGGCTCGGCAGCCATCTAGGGAAAACAACCAAACTCAGTCATTTCTGAAAAGTAAACACATGGGAGAGCCCCGGAGGTGTTTCTTGCTTTGATTCACCAACGTTTTCTTACCCAGAATCCCCTGCAAACCTCAAATTTAGCTAAAATAAAACTGACATGTTCCTCACATGTCTGTGTGGGAAGGTTGTAGGATCACCACGCCGACAAAAATGTTCTACCACCCAGCGTTCCCCTCAGTCTCCAAAGCAAAATGATACCTCAATCATGAGGAGAATGCGTATTTTTTAGAAGTTGGTGGTTTGACAGGAATTCTGTGTAACAGAACCTGGTTTCAGCCACACAAGCAAACCCATCCTCAATTCCCCTGCGTGTCTAGTTTAAAAAAGTATGTGTTTGCTATGTTTCCTTAGGTGCCGGCTGAGCTAGGGCTCAAAATCCACAGCTAGGCCCATTGCAGAAAAAGGGTGAATTTTCAGTGGAAAAATGTGATGAATCCACCTTGCATTTTGGGGCATTTCTTGTCACAGGCCCTAGGCCTACCCACACAAATGAGGTATTATTTTATCAGGAGATTGGGGGAATGCTGGGTGAGTGGAAGTTTGTTTCTCCCCACATATTCCTGAACTTTCCATCACAGAAATGTGAAAAATTGTGTTTTTTGAAAGGTTTGAGGTTTGCAAGGGACTCTGGTTAATAGAACATAGCGCCACATGTCACCCCATCCATGATGTCCCTGGGTGTCTAGTTTAAAAAAAAATTACAGTTTTGCTAGGTTTTTCTATCTGACAACTGATCTAGGGTGCTGCCAGGATGCAATGTGTAGTCCCAACCCTTAACAACAGGGCTAATGCAGTTTATATTTGCCATTTCCATCAAATATTTGCAAGAGAAGTAAAAAGCCTCATCCTAAAAGGAATCTATGTAAACTCTTCAGATATATTAAAACCTGTGCCGTTGGGAGGAGGGGGTGGAGGAAGTAGTAAGTGACAGGGAGTTATCACAAACAACATATGCAGAGGGGGTAAAAGAGGCAGAGCTAAGAGACAGCAAAACGCAGAGGGATGTTTGAGATGGTAAGAAAGAGTATAGAAAGGGGGAGAGGAGGTAAGAGAGGTGTGAGGTAAAAGTGACCGAAAAAAGGAGGAAGGCTAGAAAGATCAGGTTAAACACAAAAGACCACGAGTATCTAGGAGAGACAGCCGAGACAGAGAACAGGCTTTGGAGCTGGGGCTAAATGAGACATTAGCGAGTGGAGGCGGAAGGGGTAGGAGAAAGTGAGAGGTGAGAAGGATAAGAGACAGGGGCAGAGACCAGGGGGCTCAAGGGGCAACAGGCAGAGAGGAAGGGGAGGAAACATATGTCACTCACAAGGGAATGGATGTCAGATGTGTGAGCCTTTCTGTTGTGTGCAGGGAGTTTAGGTGTATCTAATCAGACATCCAGTGAGCTGCTGGAAAGCAGATTCCGTGGCAGTGGAGAGATCATCCCGAGATATGCAGCAATTACACCAGTAGAGTGCAGGAGATAAAGTGAGGTGTGTGAGACACACAAGTGCACAAGCTAAGAGTGAAAGGCTGAAGAGAAAGAAATGACTTCACAATACAGAGAGGAGACACTGCAATGGCAGAGGCTTAATGAAACAGGTGCTTGTATTTTCAACTGATCCTCGTTTGTTTGCAAACGACTAACGAGGATCATCTGAAAACACAAGCGCTTTCAAAGTACACTAGGGGCCTCATTTATGAGGCCTTGCGTGAGTTTTGCGCTTCCGATGCGTCACATTTTGTGACGCATCGGCGGCGTAAAACTTGCCTCCGGATGCGCACTATTTACAAAGTGACGCATCTAAGCAGATGCGTAACTTTGTAAACCCCTGTAGTACATTATACTTGCATCAGGTATAATGTATGCAGAGGGGGCGTTCACCCGCAAAAAGCCTCGTAATAGTGACGCAGTGAAATCTATGAGATTTCACTGCGTCACTTTTAGGACGCTGTTGCGTCAAAATCTTGCGCCTGCCTCACAGCAGGCGTAAGACTGACGCAAGCCCTTTCACATGGGGCTTTCCCCATGTGAAAGGAATCATTGCTGGAGTTGCGTCACTTTTGTGACACACTCCAGCAATGCGTCACTTTTGCGCCTACAGATACGTCAGAAATACTGACGTATCTGTAACTCCTTGCGACATGATGCG
Source organism: Lissotriton helveticus (assembly GCF_964261635.1). Lineage (NCBI taxonomy): Eukaryota > Metazoa > Chordata > Amphibia > Caudata > Salamandridae > Lissotriton > Lissotriton helveticus. Next base: position 132,292,447 of record NC_136058.1, read on the forward strand.
TCATATTATAAATATGACGCATCAATCATGTCGCAGGGAGAGAGCAGTGAAAAGTCACGCATCGCTGTTTTCACGCAGCGATGCGTCACTTTTCATAAATGAGGCCCTAGGATCGGATGCTTTCTACCCAAATCTGGTTCAATATGTCTACTAACTTGCTGCTTTCCTTACCTGCGTCCCAGGGAAGTTCACAGGTACTGCCTCTGCCTCGTCCAAAACGTCATTGACTTCCAGTGCTGTGCAGACTCGTACTTCATAACAAAGTTACAAAAGTACAGAAGAATCTTGAAAACCCATGTGGAAAGGAAGCAAAACCAGATTTGAGTAGAAATCAGTTTTGAAATAAGTGCTTGTGTTTTCACCTGATCCTCGTTTGTTTGCAAGTGACTAACGAGGATCAGCTGAAAACACAAGCACTTGCGAAGTAAACTAGGATCGGATGAAAATACTCATGTTTGTTTAAAAACTGCTTACTACCCGAATCTGGTTTAGTATGCCCACTAACTTGCTGCTTACCTAACCTGCGTCCCGGTAAGGCTCAGGGGTCCAGCCTCTGCCTCATCCATGGCCTACCTGCAAGGGGGGAAGCTCACGGTTCCTGCCTCTGCCTCATCTATAGTCTGCCTGCGAGGGGGGAAGCTCACGTTTCCTGCCTCTGCCTTGTCCATTGCCTGCCTGCATGGGGGGAAGCTCATGGTTCCTGCCTCTTCCATTGCCTGCCTGCACAGGGGGAAGCTCTTGGTTCCTGCCTCGTCCATTGCCTGCCTGCAAGGGAGGAAGCTCACGGTTCCTGCCTCTGCCTCGTCCATGGCCTGCCTACAAGGGGGGAAGCTCACGGGTCCTGCCTCTGCCTCGTCCATGGCCTGTCTGCGAGGGGGGAAACTGAAGGGTCCTGCCTCTGCCTCCTCCATGGCCTGCATGCGAGGGGGGAAGCTCAAGGGTCGTGCCTCTGCCTCGTTCATGGCCTGACTGTGAGGGAGGAAGCTCACGGGTTCTGCCTCTGCCTGCCTGCAACTGGCTCAAAGTGGAAGAAGGTGGCTCTTGGGTAGCAGCGGAGCACTGACTGAACCCGGACGAAATGCAGCGTCATCTGTGCTGGAGAGGATGGGGACGGAGTAATGGAGGGTGAGGGTTGGCACTATACGAAAATAAAAAATAAAAAGTAAACACCATGAAGTTGACATGGGGATGTGGACACCGCTATACAAAAATAAAAACTAAAACGCAATCACCGTGAAGCAGACAAAGGGATGGGGACACCACACCAAGTCAAGAAGGTGAAGAATGGCAGGCAAAGCGAAAGCAAACCTGAAAAACATTACAAATAAATAAAAACACATGATATTAGCAGATTCGATAGATTCATTTAATTGGATGCCAATGTAAGGCATCCGTCAAATACCGGATTTGTGGCAGTGAGGGGGTACCTCTAAGAGAAACAAATGATGGCACTTGAAAACTACGCTGTTGATTCAAGCTCTTTTACAAATTAATTACGTTATCCGCCCGCAAATTACTTATTGACTGGCAGGCAAAATCCTAAAATACCCTTTACCCCGGATTCAAACTGGTTGCAGCGTGTTCACTCGTTAGTGGGGAATGCAGAAAAACAGATCAGTGTGTTTGAGCTGTTTAGATCACGTTTTATGCAAATCATCCAGTACATCACATGTTGTTAAAGTAATGCACTACCAGAAAATGATCAAAGCATTGCACTAAGCACATAAAACCAGTGTAGGATAACCTGTAACAAACAAGACAACATAAAAGAAAAAAAGAACTTTTAACAAAAGGCAACAAAGTCGACAAGAAAAAAAAAAGTGCGTGTGTCCCTAATTATAAACAGAAGCACTCGTGCTTGTGCTGGCATCCATCTTGCGGGAGCAAGCAGCGGCGGCTCGAGAACCATCTGTTTTAAATTAGCGCACACAGCGGTACTCGCTCCCGCAAGGTGGATGCCAGCACAAGCACGAGTGCTTGAAAAGAGCTGACCAATTTCTAAAGGCCCTCTTCTTGAGCAGCGCATGTGCACTGCCTAGGCGAGACCTAAAAAGGGACAGTTTTCAGATGCAAAATGTGATGTTTCCATGTGGCAAGTGTTATTACCAATTGTCTTTCTATTCCGTTCTACCTTCCAAATGTAAGAAAGTGTGTAATAAAGAAGTCATTTTGAAAAGTGCCCTCTAATTCACATGCTAGTATGGGTACCCACAAATTCAGAGGTGTGCAAATAACCACTGCTTCTAAACTCCATATCTTGTTCCCGTTTTGTAAATACATAGGTTTCATTGATACCTCTTTTCACTCTTCATAGTTTACCAAATTAATTGCTGTATACCCAGTACACAATGAAAAAACATTACAAGGTGCAGCCCAGTCATTGGCTCTGGGTACCTCGAGTTCTTGGTGAACATACAAGACCTACATATCAAACCAGAAGGGTCCAGTGGATATAACAGTATATTGCTTTGAAAAATTTGCCATAGTTAGAAGAAGATCTAGGCGAAAATTAAGCAAAAATTAATGGGCTTTTTTTCAACTCAATTTCAATATTTGTTTAATTAAACTGTTACTTTCTATAGGAAAACTTCGAAGGATCCACACAAATGACCCCTTGGTGAATTCAGAATGTTATCTAAGTTTCAGAAATGTGTAGCTTCACACTCATTTCTAATACTTACTGGTAGGGGGTTGAAAGCAAATCAAATAGGAAAAATAGGCCATGACCCTGTACAAAGCCAAAACGGTTATATTACATATAGGTACCGTAATATAGGCCCCAGTAACTTCATTACCTTTCTCATTTCTTCTTCCCTACATTACACTTGTAAAGGTTTACAGGGACTGACCTTTTACCTAGATAAGACACTGCATTCAGAATGCGAGTTTCCCTAGTTCGAAATCTCATACATTAGGCATGAGGATTCTTGGAAGCACAGCAGGATGACCATCTCCTGTATAATATCCATGTATAAAGTTCATGCCCGATGTCATCCTTAGGCCAACAAGTAATACAGCGAGGTAGGACCCCTGGGGAGACCTATGGGTATATATACAACCCATCTTGCTACGATAGGCAGAGGAGACCAAAGCTTCCCAGCCGACACACTGACCAGAGACGCTGAGGTTCCTGCATGCAGACACCACAGCTTACAGTGGTCTACCATCCCTTGCGGGATGTCCAACTTGAGACCAAGATGGGGTGCCACACTCTCACTTCAGGTAATGGCGTTGACTAAATCCTAAATAGATTCTTGGCTTAAAAACTATAGACATGCTAGGTACATTAAGGTACATCTAGTTAGGGAAGCGTTGTAGGAGTACGCATCTTTTTATCATGTGTTTTATATACTTCTATGTATTCATGACTATTGTAAGATGGTAGAGCTATATCATCCATTTAGCTTTATACTAGTACTGTTAATCAGTTATATCATATACTGTCTAACAGTTGTTGCAGCTTATCTATTCTACACCAGAGTAACAACTGTTTAATAAATACATATTGAAAAGGCCCAGCCTGTTTATTCTGTGCATCTCTCTGAGACAGACTAAGTAAGCACGAGTGACTGAGCGAAAAGTTGTATATTGCTTCCACGGTCCTGAGGGATCAGAGTTGGCATGTTCAATGGTTGCCTAGAACTATTCTCTCCTTGGTGAGAGGAGATTCTAGTGGCACTGTGAGCTAGTTCATACAAGAGCCCAATATACCCGGTGGGGGTGTTCAGAATCAGTCTGCCACCAGTCCTACAGTGCATGCTGTTTAAACACGCCGATCCTGTGTAATCATTATAGGAGCTACACAACTGTTTAGAAAATGTTGGTTTTCTGACAAAAGTCTGCCTGTTCCTGAAAGCTGAGTAGATAGTGCCTTTTTGCACCACAAACCCTTTGCAGATACCATATGGACAGAAAAAAACAGACGCTTTCTTTTGCAGTGCTTTGTTCTAATTGTCCCCCCAAATATCTAAATTTTGCTTTATTTTAGCTATTCACTTGGCCCCCTCCAGAGAAATCCCCAAACCCTGTGTGCCTTTAGAATCCTCAGGTTGTTGGAGTAAAAAGTACACAAATGTGGGGTGTATACCTTATGTGGACAAAAAGGTATGGGGGCCTAAGCGAGAACTACCCCAAATAGCCCAAAAAAGGTTTGGCATATGGGAAGGGAGGGTGGGTGCAGTGAGTGGGGGGTGCTACTGCAGCGATGGGGTTAACAAGTGCCCTGACAGCACCTATGGCCTTTTAGCAATTTTTGTGAAATTTGTGCTATAAAATACATAATTTCATCCCATTCGTTTCTGCGGGGTGGGTTGCTTAAAAGAGGTCTGACATACTCACTTTATTCATTAATTACGTTTGCAAGTATTATGCCCTAGAACTTTCAAGAATCAAGTCAGCACCATATTATCGTTGATATCTAAAATAGCATTTTTTTGTCTTATGCTGTGATGGAAGTTAGCAATATCAATTGTTGTGATGTAAGGGTCATGTGACGTTTTCTTGGAAAAAAGCACGGTCAAGGGTCTTATGATGTCACTTCCTGTGATGTCATTAAGGTCAAGGGGTATGCGATGTCTCTTCTGCTAACCCTGGCAGTTTGGTAAATCGATACCTAAATCGATAACTATGAGTGAAGGGTGGAACAGTTCAGAAATAGACAACACATGGTAATCTCCACACAGTGCCCCATTCCAAGCACGAAAACTCAGAATAGGAATTCAATATAACACCTGGGGCCGTACCATGATCCTGTTTTCTGTGCTGAGCCAGCAGAAAAGGGGTATGGGCGTTTATGTTTCTCCATATCAGTGCTTCCTTTAACTCAGAAAATGTCCGAGCTAGTGCTTATTTTGCTGACAGCCAAGCTCACACCCACAAAGCTGCCGTGTGTGTCCGTGGGCCGCTACATGCAGCCATGGAGAGAGATTTTTGGAGTTAAAAGATGTGCAGAAGACGAGAAAAGGAAAAGTACAGGCCCATAATAGGGCGGCCTCTGCTAAATAAATGCTCCACTCTCGGTTTACTTCTGCCTCCCCAAAAATCATACGGATGGTGTCCTGAGACGCTTTGAAAACAGAGATTTGGACTCAAGGAAATCAAGTGCTAGTGATCAAACCCAACCACACTGCCACCCTTATCTTAGCACCTAAGACCTGCCTTTCATCTTTGATAACACTGTCAGGAGCCTCTAACCTCACCTTCGCAGAGACAGGAACAACATCCAGCGCCTTATTTTGTTGCAATTGAAGCTGTCAATAGGTTTTGATTGTTCTTGTTTGTAATTGACTCAGGAAATGTCAGCAGTCGTGTATGTCCCTATTTATGCTTTTACATGCTAATTATTTTTAATGATTCCCAATGCAATCAATCCTCATCTTTGAGGCGCTCTTTCTTGCTGAAGCCTTCTTCGATACAGAGGCCAGTGAGCGACTTAGTTTAAAAGTAACTGATCCAAGGTTTCCATCTAGTGGTTTTAATAAGGATGGCAAGCAGAGGGAACATTTTGTAAACATTGAAAATCCCGCTTTACATATCTTTCTTACCGTGTACAAACATGTACATGTACAAAACAGCTACAAATAGAAAACAAAAAATGTTCAAACTTCAAATCAACGGGTTCAAGAAATTGTTTCAAAACATCATCCAAAGGCTCTTCTCCAAAAAGAACCATCCAACAATAAAATACATATTTTCAGTGGATGTGAGCTCGTGGTAAGAGCCAATTAGAGTTTTTCTTCTGTTGTCTCACACCCTTTTCTCCTTTTTATTGATGTACAGAATGGCTCCAATAATAACACACTGCCGTCTTCCAAATTGGTTCCGAAACTTCAGGGGTCTCTCTCCAGTTAGAAAAAGGGTATATCGTTACACTGTTGGCGTGCTTGGACATGAAACGCTCGGTGTTGTGCAACAAGTTGTGGTACGACTAAGGAGGAGAATTTTCAAAAGTACTTACGAATGTTTCAAACAAGAATCTGGTGCTTTTTAAGACCCACCCTCTCCCAAACACTACAAAATTCCAAGCACAATTTAGGTGAACTGCTGGCAGTATTGCTCAGTTAGTACAATCCTGCATAGAGATCTGAAAGTAACGAGGTTTAAGTTTCTTCATGGTCGACCTAGGCTCTCATGACATGCTGGGTGGGATATTCACCAAACCTAATAAATGCTTTCACCCCATGGTACTGTGATGAATGCCTCTTGTTCTTAGTTTTCAAACTAAAAATGAGGCAAAACGCGCCAAATTTGTTTTGACATACTCAATTTTTTCTTTTTTCTGTGAATTTTTATAGGATAAACTTTGTCAAGTTTGGCCTGTCCGAATCTATCAGAAGAAAACAGGAATGGTATTATGCAATTTTTTTGTCTACAAAGGTATTGCACTTGTCAGAATCCCTTTCAGAGGGACTCTGGGCAAGCAGGGGCTACTGGGCTCAACTGTGGTAGATGAGGACATTTCCACCTGATGTTTGTGGTCCGACCTACTATGGGATCTGACCCACTGGGTCAAGTACTACCCCTCCAGCACTTGACTCTCAGTGGTGGCAAGATTGGAGCAGTCCCAGGCTTCTCGGGTGATATAAGTAAAAGGTTTACATAAGCGAAATACTCAAAACACGCACTGCAACTCCAGTAACTGGATTTCCAGCCCGATACTGGCTTTTATGAAAAAGTCGTTTTTATATACGAGCGCAAGAGAAATGTGGCACACAGGGCCGGACTGGCGACTGGGCGTTTTGGCATGCTGCTGAGCTGGGGGCTGATTTTGTTGATGGGGACCTGCGTGTGCTGAACAAAATTCATTTTGCTTCGTTTATTTAGAAGCACACGCAGGTCTCCATCAACGAAATCAGCCCCCAGCTCGGCAGCATGCCAAAATGCCTTGTTAGCCAGTCCGGCCCTGATGGCACACCACAAATAACATACACAATCTTCATAATTCCTGCACTCTAGTGTAGTCCCGGTAAGATCCTAAATCCAACTTCCCTGTCTAAGTAGTATGGTTATACCCGATTTAAGTGAGGAGACATTTGGCTAGGCTCCTCTAGTGATTTCAAGTCTTAGAAGTTCCACAATGGCTTTTTTGTCAAAAAATGTTTTATTAGGCAGCATCACTGGCAGATATAACAACATAGAAGCTGTAGAGCCTGTAAGACCCTGGGGCGAAATAAACAGCTAATTATAGACCAGTTTCACATGTTGCAGGGTCATTACATCCCCCCATATGCAGAAGAGAAGATGCTCGATTTCAAACAACCAGTCAAAAGGTTAAACCCTTATGCAGAGAACAAGAAATGAAAGACAAGGAGAAAAAAAAACCTCACTCCCCTAACCCTCCCTCCTTCCCTTTCCAGGTGGTGGTGATTCCGCTTGCTAAGGAAGTGAGTAATGCAGGTGTATCTGTAAAGTTGGGTAGTGTAATGGAGGCCAAGCCACTTAGTGAGGCCTGAGTAATGCTGCAAACCCTCCACAGAGGGGATGAAATTGAAAGAGATGCATTGCCCTTAGAGAGGGTGTACACACCGCTGAAGGCAAGCCTCGGGACAAATAGGTTACCAATGGGCCCCATTTCAATTTAATATTCTTGTACTCGTCCCAGAAAATGTCAGCGAGGCGTTCCATAGAAAGAATCCTCCATAGGCGGGAGTGCCACATTGATAACGCGGGAGCATCTTTCCACTTCCACGCGGCCACAATTGTATGTTTAGCCACCCCTAGACTTGCCCACATAATCACCTTGTCTGCTTCCGTTTGGGGTTCCAGATCCGGATCTCTGATGCTCAGTAAAGCCCCCTCTATGGTCGTCGGGATAGGGTACCGCAGAATCTCCTTAAGATGTGAAAGGATTTTCTCCCAGAAAGGCCTATTATTTATCTTTATTTCGGCTGGATTGCCATAAAAGATTCACAACACAATTCATTATAAAAATACATCAAGTCACAAATTTTAAATTACATTTTGATACAGATAATACATTTTTGATCTAAAAAAAAAAATGTCCCCAATAAAACTATCTCTAAACTCAATAAAATACCAATAGCCCTGTAAGTGCTCGATAAAAACACATCGGGTGATGTAAAATTATCTCTTTGGCATTACAACTTTAGGCCTTTTTTCCTGCACAAGAAATAAATTGAATACAGAAATCGGCTGACACAGAATACTATTATTTGGGATGTGTCTGTTTTGATCATTCTTAGTGCCTGATTACAAGATCTTATGCCTAAATTTACACATAGAGGCTTAATCCATTTTCTTCTGGCCATTGCATACGCTGGACAGAAGAAAAGGATATGAGGGTCGTCTTCCTTCTGGTTGCCCTCACACATGTTGCTGGTTTCATCTGCCACTGGTGCCGAACTATTGGTCCCCCTAGACCAACGCACCAGGGTTGTTTTGGTCAGAAGGTTGCCATATCTTAACTACATAAAAAGAGTTTTGGCAAGTGGGGGCTCAATTTCATCAAGGAAGGCCTCAAAAAAAGGCTCGTCCTTGAAGCATAGAAAGTTGGTAACTAGTGTCCCAGCAGTGTTTGCATTTGTTATTAAGTTAGACACAAAACTCCAAAATGCCCTTTTTACAACCAGTTTTGAGTTTGGCGATAAACCTTCCGGATTCTCCCAAAAATGATTTAAACCTATTTTGGTGAACCAGGTTTTAGCATGTTTTAGCCAAGGATTGGTATTCAGTTTATCCAGTGCCAATATCTCTTTTAAACCTTATCTGTAATCGTGCAATTCAGGTATCTGCCAAAGCCTTACCCATAGCATTAGTGGCCGGACGATAGTGTAGTGATCAGTCCTTTTAATGTTTAGATCCAGCTGAAGTGGCACCAAAGGAGTACCTCTTGGAGCCCTTACCAAACTCCTCATAAAGTTATTGTCCATAACTGTAAACGTGTCCTTTGACATGGGCCCCCAGATTTCAGCACCATAAAGTGCTGCTGGCTGGACTTTAAATTTAAATAGCTCCAATACCGGAGACACAGCTCTGCTAGTACTCAAGCTTTGCGTCCTAAGAATAGGCTTTACGTTCTGTGCAAATATCAGCTTGCTTTTTTCAATTTGGGGCCGCCAAGAAAAATTAGAGTCTAACGTGATCCCTAAATATGAACAGTTTTGAACCAATTCCAATTTCTCACCATTCAGAATTAAACGGCCTTTGTCTGGTTTAGAAGGATTTAGGGCCATGCATTTTGTTTTTTTCCCATTAATTTCCAATCCCTTCTTGCTACAATAATCGCTAAAGGAATCAAGTAGTGCCTGGAGACCTTTCTTGGTTTGAAAGATCAAGATTGTGTCGTCCGCGAATAATAATGAAGTTACCTTTTCTCCATTCAGTGTCGGTGAATCATTTTTACATCCCTCTAGATGTGCAGGGATGTGATTCACAAAAAGGGAGAAAAGTGTGGGGGCCAAAACGCAGCCTTGGCGAACGCCACGCTCGATGGGTATTTTCTGGGTTAATTCCCCGTTTGGACCCCATCGCACTCTTGCAAAGTTCCCAGCATGCAGCTCAATTATCTGTACTAACAAACTGCTAGGAAACCCTGCATCACTCAATGATCTCCATAGAAGGTCTCGTGGCACTAGGTCAAATGCTGCTTTCAGATCGACGAAAGCAACATATAAGTGGCCCTTCTTAATGTGTACATATTTCCAGTACAGACAACATAATCTGAATACTTGATCAATTGTACTCACTTTACATAGAAAACCGGCTTGATATTTCGTTATGATCGTATTCTCCTCCAACCACTCGTTAACACGGGTTAGGATGTGTCTCGAGTAGATTTTTTGGAGAATGCTTATTGGCCGATAATTAAAAGGGTCCAGCCGATCCACTTTTTAAAAATTAAAATAATTTCTGCTCCCCTCCAACTTTCTGGGAAATCTAAACTGTGGGATAGCTTGTTACACAGGTAATTTATATACGGTGCCCATACCTTTAGGTCATGCTTGTACAGGTCCCCTGGTATTTTGTCTAACCCTGGTGCTTTACCACTTTTTACTGAGTTTATTGCCACCTCGGTTTCTTCTATTGTAAATTCCAGGTAGACTGAGGGGTGTTTAAGCCACGGGGCATCATCACCGGAGTCTCTTAAGGTTGTGTCATGTTTTTTGTAAAGGTTCATAAACTGGTTAACCCACGTTAGCTCATCAAGTTAAACATCTTTTGCCACTCTCCCTACGTGGTTACCATTGGCGACTAGCCTCCAGAACCCTACATTATCCTTTGTTTTTACAGCTATCAACAAGTCCGCCCAGCTTTCTTCCTCCCAAGCCTTTCTTGAGGCATTTTGCACCTGCTTATATGTTTTCCTTGCTATTTTTACATCTTCCGCGGATTTAAGTTTGATCGCAAGCAGAAGAGCCCTCTTAGATTCCCTGCATGATCTGTCATACCATGGCTTACTATGGGACAGATTATGTAATTTTTGTTGAAAGGCCTATTGCAGAGCCGTCCCACCAGATGTGGCAAAAGTCCCCTTGTAGACCACAAGCTGCTTCGGCGTTGTAGAGAGTGAGGTTAAGTATGGAGGATTTTGAAAGGTTAACTTTGAAACTCGCCACCAGTTCTAAGTGCCTCAGTTCTTCTTGAACCGCTCGGAAAGAGGTGTCCGGTTCCTGGAGTGTGAGCAAAACTCTTCAGCAAAGCAAGACGCTTTGTGGTCGATGCCTCCGAAGCGGATTCCCCGGATTCCTTCACTAGCTCGGAATTTCACAGCCAGGGGTTCGATACTAAGGAGGGTAGAAGGAGGGAGAGCGGGCCGCCCTGTGTGTACCTCTGCTAAGGGTGAAGGGGAGGGATGTGTACCCGTTAACCAATTCTCGGGATTGTGGAAGATCTTGGAAAACACAGTCTTTGGCTGAAAGCACTGTGTGTTGGTTGTGTGTGCATGAGATCTTCCTAAAATCTACCCGCACTTTGGATTCTTGTTTTTAAAAGTATTGTTGCTGCCACAAGGTAAAGGGAACTAAATAAAAAAAACTGGGGGAACTAGCGGGACATTGAAACTGATATTACAACTTTTTTAAACCATTTTTTAGCTGCTGGAGAAAACAAGACACTGATTTCTTACCCGCGCGATAAAAAATACTACTTCTCAATTCACTCCGCTGCTTTAGTGGGATTTAGGGAATATACCTCACCCCTGCGCCATCTTGGTTAGCGCTCTAGTGTTTGGCTCGCCTGCAACTGCCTTCCTATTTAAGCGAGACAATGCAGGCGCGCAGTGCGCGTGCGCAGCGGCGCACTGGAGCCGCACCAGAGACAAGCCCGTCTGCGCCCGTCTGCGCCCGTCTGCGCACCAGCCGCGCCTAGCGCCAAGAATGCTGCCGGTTTGAGAACGGCCAGATTAAACTACTCTAAGAAGATTTTACTGAGTATAGGGAAGAAGGAAAGGGGGGCCTTAAAAAGATCCGTCACAGACCTCTGCTACCTTAATGTGTGGCCTGGTCAATAGTAGATCCCTGGTTAAACACCATCAGGAAGTGTTGGGCTTGCTGGAAAATATGGACTTGGATGTTCTCTTTATTACAGAGACCTGGACCAGTCCTGATTCCTCTGTCGAGCTGGGTTTTGCCTGCCCTGGAGGTTATAAGATGTTTCATAAACCCAGGGCCCTGTGAAGAGGTGGGGGGGTCGGGGTTATATTCAAGGAGAGATGGAACTTTGCCTCCCTACAGATTGATGAGGTCGTAGGGATAGAACTGCTGGGCTTTACCCTGCAAGAAACTAAAGGAAGGCTACTAACAGGTATGGTCTGTTATAGACCTCCAGGTCTAGCTACTCAGTACCAGGTACTGTTCGACACTATTGCCGCCCTTGCCCTGACCCACTCCAGATTGCTGCTTCTAGGAGATTTTAACCTATGGGACAATGCGACCCTAGGGAGTCACCTGAAGGACCTACAACACATATGTGAGAACTGTGGCCTTGATCAGCTGATATTGGAATCAACCCACTCTGGAGGACATGTGCTGGATCTTGTGTTCGCCAACCAGACTGAGACGGAGGTGATTGGCATACTACCCCAATGCTGGACTGACCATTCCCTGATTCACTATAAGAATATTATATCTACCCATGCAAATAAAAATAACTGCCCAGCAACCTACCGAAAGGAAAGGGACTGGTCTAAATTACCAAAAGATAAAACAGACCCAATCTTTTCCAACCAGACACTTTTTGCCCCAGGTGACTCGGTGGGCCAGAATTATCAAACCTATTGTAACCATATCACTGATACCCTCGACAGACTTGTCCCCTTGAAAAAGATAAAGAACAGAAGGAAACCTTCAGCCCCCTGATTTAGTGAAGAGCTGAAACTATTACGTAATCAGTGCCGACAGGCAGAAAGGAAGTGGCGAAGATTCTATCTAGAGTCTGATAAGAGACTGCTGAAGCTAGTGCAGGCTCAATATAAAGGGACCATTGCCAAATCAAAAGCTCTTTTCTATGCCAGCTCCATACTTCAATCACCTAACAGCACAAAAACTCTCTTTAATATCGTAAGAGACCTTTCCAACCCGGCCTGTACAAGCAATAGGGTGGTCACAACACAAAAACTTTGCGACAAAATTGCCATCTTCTTTGAAGAAAAGATTGCCAAAATTGTTGGTGGGCTTGTCCAGGGTAAGGTCAGCAGTCAGGACGTACTACTCCAGACTGCCGAGGAAGAACCACGGGTAGTATCATCCATTGAGAGTTTTCAACCTCTCACTGAAGAGCTTTTTAACAGCCTCGCTCATAGTGTGTCCTCTGGATCCACCTTAGATCCCCTTCCTCATAAGATCTGGAAGGAGTATGGACCACAGATATTTCCCTGGATGCGACTGATCGGCTGCCAGTCCCTGGAGGAAGGAGTAGTGCCGGAGGTATGGAAGCAGCCAGTGGTAACTCCCTTACTCAAGAACCCCTTGTTGGATCCAACAAATCCAGCTCACTTTAGGCCTATATCTCTCCTGCCCTACCCTATAAAAACTCTGGAAAAGGCTGTCAGCAAGTCTTTGTCGAGTTATCTTGAAGATAACTGCTTACTGGACGGGGATCAGTTTGGGTTCCGCCCAGGCCATAGGATGGAAACTGCGCTGGCAACCATGCTGGATACACTGCGAATGCGAGCCGACAATGGTAATTCATCAGTGTTAGTGCTGTTCGGCTATGTCGGCCGCATTCGACGCGGCAAGCCACGCAGTACTGTTAGGCAGACTGGAGAGACTGGGTGTGAAAGGCAAAGCTCTGAAATGGTTACAATCGTATTTGTCAGATAGACAACAGATCCTGCCGTGAGCCCCACAACTGGTGTTTCATCCACAGTAATCACACGGTAAACAATCTGCATGTGGTTACTGCAGTTGTCCACAGCAAGTGTGTTTGGCACTTTGCTGGCTATATGTGAACACGTGCACAGGCGTGCACACACATATCCTTTTTCAATAAAAATTAACAGACTAACATGTTTCACTTCTCAAATTCCATATTCCATATTCAACTATACTAATATACTGCCCAAATAACTGAATAACATATCTACTACTCAAATTACTTCATATTTATACTGTACTAATTTTCAACACTAATCCTTTATGGGTTCCGGAGTGGCGTGCTACTCACCAGAAAAGCGCTTCAACGCCCATCAGGGATAACAAGTGCTTTATGAATGCAAATCTTTCTTCCCCTTTTATCCTTGCGCTATCCTTCTCACTCCAAGTAACAAACTAATATCCACCACTAAAATTACCTCATATTTCACCATATTAATTCACCACTAATCCTCTATAGGCTCCCTGAATAGCATGCGTCAACAAGCGAGCGATAAATAAATACAAACCTTTGTCCTACTCTATCCTTCTGCTATCATTCCGAATCCAAATAACTGATTAACCTATCCACCACTTAAAATGTACTTGCATGTTTCACTATACTAATTCAACACTAATCCTCTGTGGGTCCCGGAGTAGCGTGCTACCCGCCGAAAAAGCGCTTCAACGCCTCGTCAGGGGTCGTAAGCGCTATATAAATGCAATTACAATACAATACAATACAATAGTGACCATGACTCCGTATGCCTCCCCCAAGTCCCTGGTTCATCACGGAGTGCCACAGGGGTAATGTAAATTGTAAATGTAAATATAAATTGATACTTGTATAGCGCACTACTCACCCGCAAGGGTCTCAAGGCGCTTGTACGAATACCACTGTGGAACCCATCCTGGCTTTCCCTGTGAGGTGTCCACTCCTGGGCCACCCCCAAGGTGGAGGCCAGGCATCCTTAGCGTTGTGGGGGCTGTTGTGGAGATTAAGCAAGCTATTGCCCAGAGTTGCAGAGTGGGACTCCATGATTGGAATAGGCACCGAGGCGAGAATTATCAGGTCCGTGGAATTTTTTGAGCCCAAGACCCGCCGAGGCGGGGAATTGAACCCTGGTCCCGGGCTAGACCTCTGCATCAGGGTCTGCTGCTCTAACCATTGGGCCACACTTCTCGTCGGGGTCGTCTATTAGCCCTATTCTTTTTAATATATATCTTCGGCCCCTGATCCCTATCATAAAATCTTATGGGATCGACTTGATCAATTATGCCGACGACACCCAATTGGTGTTTTCCCTGGAAGGGAAACATGTGGTGTCTATGGACACCTTTCAGAAATGCATGCGTCGGGTCTCCGGCTGGCTCAATGCAAACTCTCTGCAATTTAACGAGGGGAAAACGGAGGTAGTCTACTGCTCGACTGCCAAACAGAATCAGCAACCACCGTGTGAGCTCAGGTTTTCCCCGGGGGCCGATCCTTTTGTCCCAGTTAAAACAGTGCATAATTTGAGAGTACTGTTTGGACCTGGTATTGGTAGCATACCTTGTTTTTGAACTGGTCCATATTACCTGTGACTTCACCTGGCACACTCCAGTAAAGCTCCTCTGCTGTTTGCTTAGCTCAGTTCTTGGCCTGCACTAGATTGTGTGCAGCACAAGGATGTGCGTGTACCTGAGAGATAGTACAACACAGTAGAAACAGCACAATAGATTGCATGTGCGTGTAAGGATTTACATGTGCTGAGAGATGGTACAGTGGAGGATGAATAGAGTGAGCAGTTGTGTGTGCATGCAAGAATATGCATGTGCCTGTGAGAAGGTACATCAGGTAGGAGATAGTGCATGATGTTCCATGAGCAATCTAGGATGCATGTGTACCCAAGAAGGACAGTACTTTGAAGACTCAGCGTGTCTGAAAGCATGTGCATGTGTATGTGGGCACTAGTGAACAACTGTCCCTTCCCTTTGCTCCCCTTTACAGCCAAAGTCATGAAGAAATCAATAAACATTCAGCTCACCAGACATCTGGAGAACCAGGACCTCCTGGACCCCTCCCAAAACTGGCTTCAAAACAAACCACAGAACCCAGACAGCTCTAGTTGCAGCCACAGATGACATCCGAATGCTGCAAAACCAGGAGGTGGCCCTCATCCTCCTTGATCTCTCAACAGCTTTCGACACTGATTCCACAAACACACTGATCAACAGGATTGACCAGATTGAAATCCAAGGAGCAGCCCTCAAGTGGATTGCATCATACCTCACAGGAAGAATGCAGAAACTCACCCTCCTTCCCTACTCCTCGCTCCCTAAGAACATCACCAACAGTGTACCTCGAGGCTCACCCCTCTGACCAGCCCTCTTCAATGCATACATGACCCCCCTGACCAACATTGTCAAAAGCCACGGACTCAACATCATCTCCTAATCTGACAACACCCAACTCAATCCCTCTCTGACCAACCATCCAGGAACCATCAAAGACACTTCTAAAGGTGCATTAAAGATGTTGCCAAGTGGATGAACAACAACAGTTTCAAACTTAACAGTGACAAGACAGATGTAATCATGTTCGGGAAAGGCAAGGACACACACTGGGACAATCAATGGTGGCCCGCAGTGCTGGGCCCAACCCTGATACCCACCAAACACGCCTGCAACCTTTGCATCATCCGCAAAAACAACCAGCTATCAGAAGGGAGGAGGGAGCAAACCTCCTTCTCACTCACAATTCCAATGCTCAGGTAGGTTTTAAGATGTCTATCGACCAACACCAGGCGAACTTGCACACAGGCTCTCGTCACCTGCAGACTTGACTACTGCAACTCCCTCTACTTAGAAATAGCAGCCCAGCTCCTGAAGAAACTCCAGAAAATCCAGAAAAAAAGTGGCCAGGCTCATCCTTCACCTCCCCAGATGGACGCACATAACTCCTTACCTCAGGAAACTCCATAGGCTACCAGTCATGATGAGATGCCAGTATAAACTACTCACCCATGCATACAAGGCACCCCACAATGAAGGACCTGCGTACCTCAACCAACGTTTGACTTTTTACCAGCACACCAGGAAATTCAGATCCAGATCCTTCGTCCGAGCTGCAACCCAATGCATCTGCCAGACAAACAGCGGAGGCTGCTCCTTCTCCCATCTGGCGGCCAAAACCTGGAACAACCTCCCCCTGCACATCAGAACCTCACCATTGCTCCAGAATTTCAGGAAGAACCTCAAGACCTGTATGTTTAACCAACAGGAGAACAAGCGGCATGATTCAACAGTGCCTCAAAACCTTCACGGGTGAAGCAGCCACACTCTATAAATCCTGATTTTGCATGGTTAACACTTTTTACCTGTTATCTGATGCACTTTGACCGAGTGTGCATTGAGTTCCTGCCAATCAGGTTCCCAGTGCCTGTGTTCTTTCCCAAAACTTTACCTTTATTTTCACCACTGGCACACATCTGACCAACATGTAAGTCTCTGGTAAATGGTACCACTGGTGCCAAGGGCCTTGTGACCAGGGATGGTCTCTAAGGGCTGCAGCATGTATTGTGCCACCCTCAGAGACCCCTCACCACATACATGCACTCTGCCATTGCATTCTGTGTGTTTTGGTGCAGGCAAAACCAAAAAGTTGATATGACACACATCCCTGTGTGCTATGTCCCTAACCGATGCCTATGGCATAGGTACGTCACCCCTCTAGCAGGCCTCATAGCCCTAAGGCAGGGTGCACTACACCACAGGTGAGGGCATAGCTTCATGAGCAATATGCCCAAATGGTCTCTGTGCCTATTCACAGACATTGTAAGTGCAGTAAAGCCATAGTGAGTGCATGTCATTACAAATTAAACAATTCCATGATGGCTTTACTGAATGCTAGAACATTTGGCATCAAACTTCTCAACACAATAAACCCACACTGATGCCAGTGTTGGAGTTATTTTAAAATGCACTCAGAGGGCATCTTAGAGCAGGGGAGGCTCCTCCACTATGGTGGAGGAGAGTCACCCCGGTGTTTTTAAGCAGTGGGAAGCAGAAACGTAAAATGCTACTAACTTTGCATTTTTATCATTTTAGGATGCTTCCTGCTGCTTTGCGGGAGGGTGAGTGGGCTGGGCTGCTCTGCTCTTTGAGCAGGGCAGGGGCGGAGTGGTTTGCCTATCAAGTGCAGAATGACTGTTTGGTCAGCCCTCTCAGGCCGCCCAAACCAGTCATGTGCACTATTCTCTTCTCCATTCAGGCTGCATGGCAGCCTACATGGAGAACAATCCCATGCCCTAATTCCCTGGTTGAGTATCAAACAAGGATGCTCAAAACCAATCACAACACTGCTTCAGCATTGTGCTTGATCAGGGGAGCCTGGGTGGTCACCAATCACAACGCTGCACTGCAGCATTGTGATTTGTTATTGGGGCCTGCTTCCTGTTCCTCAATGTGCTCGAGGAGAGCAGGAGCAGATACAGGGGACCCGGCCGGCAGCAAGGTAAGTTTATTATTATTATTTTTTATTTGAATTTTTTCATGCACACATTTTTGGTTTTGCAGTTGGAAAATTCATTATGATTCCCACTTTTTTGTCAATGAGTGAATGTAGCGCCTTCACTTGTTTGGGAGCATGCAACACAATTCCCTTATTTATGGTGACCTTGGACTAGCTTGAGATTCCATCTTGCCACCAGATCCACTTTCTTATATGGCTGACTCCAGATTGCTTTCACAATCTGAAAGCCAATTTTTCTTCAAAGCAAACAGAGGGTAATCAAATACATATTCAGAGTTCCTACTGAGGTGCCAGTTGTTATGGATTATCTTTTTAACGTTGTAAGTCTGGATCTGGAGTGGATGAAGCTGATGATGTCTTCCTGTGAGAGTTGCTTCCATTCGGTGGAGGGTGGAGTTTCTTGGGGTGCAGAGGTGGTAGAGGTTCATGGTTTGGAGGTTAAAGTTGCTGTGGATGTCAGCGATCTTGTGGTGAAAGAAGTCTGCTAGTGTGTCGCAGTGGGCTTGAGAAGGGCAGATGGTGCTCTCAGTGGCAGAGGGGTAGACGAACGCTCTAGTGATGTACTGGTGATGTTGGAGAGTTCCTTGGTGTGATTGGTGTTTTCCTTTAAGCAGGTGGTGAGGGCTTCTTTTTTGGTTTCCTTGAGGCTGTGGTGGTAGCTGTTGAGGGTAGGAGTTGCGGTTTGCGGGGATCTTCTCAGAGCACCATAGTCTTTATAGCTTCTTGTAGTGGTGTTTGAGGGTCAGATGCTCAGGGCTGAACCAGTCGGCTTGTTTGGTGGTTCTACCGTTGTGAGCGTTCTTCCGAGGGGGAATGGTGTCAGCAGCTTAGGTAATCCAGTTGGAGAAATTCTGGATGTCAAGTTTGAGAGAGTCCGTGGGGGTGAGGTCTGGATTCATTCAGGGCAGCAGTCCAGAGAGGTTTGGTGACTTTGCTCCAGTTGCATATGGGAAAAGCGATGTGTCTTGTGGGGCTTCCAGCAGGTTTCAATGGAGACGTGAACAATACTATGGTCTGTTCAGGTCAGCTTGCTGGTGTGGGATAAATTTGCATGGTCCAGGGTGTGTCCTGCGCTGTGGGTGGTGGTGGTGACCATTTGAGTGAGGCCAAGGTAGCTCATGTTTTCGAGAAGCGAGGTGGGGTTGAAGTCAGTGGGGTCTCAAAGGTGGAAGTTGAGGTCACCCAGGAATATGTAGTGATTGGAGTCTATTGCTAATGGAGTGATGAAGTCCAGGATGGCATTTCAGAAGTTGGCCCAGGGGCCTGGTGGTCTGTAGGTGAGAGTTCCTCTGATGGTGGTTGAGGCATTCAATCAATCAATCAATCAGGGGTTGGTAAAGCGCGCTACTCACCCATGAGGGTCTCAAGGCGCTGGGGGAAGGGAAAGGCCGCTCCGGTCAGTTGAAGAGCCAGGTTTTGAAGGCCCGTCTGAAAGTGTCCAGGGTAGGAGAGCATCTGATGTCTACCGGGATAATGTTCCATGTTATGGCCATGGTGTAGGAGAAAGCCCTCCCACCCTCTCTGCTTCTGTGGCGGCGGGGGACCTCTGCAAGGGCTAGGGCGGCTGATCGAAGGTTCCTCTTGGGTGCGTGGAAACACATTCGGTCGTTGAGGTATTTGGGTACGATGTCATTGAGGGATTTGTAGGCATGTGTGAGGAGTTTGTAGGTGACTCTCTTCTTGATGGGGAGCCAGTGGAGTTCTCACAGGTGAAGGGTCATATTTTCCCGGCGTGGTGTCCCTAGAACGAGCCTGGCGGCCGCGTTCTAAATGATTTGGAGCTTGCGTAGAAGGGACTTGTTGATTCCAGCATAGAGGGCGTTGCCGTAGTCCATTCTGCTGGTGATGAGAGCGTGGGTGACGTTTTTTGTACAGTCTGGGGGGATCCACTTGAAGGTTTTTCATAGGGCCCGGAGGCAGTTAAAACTGGCGGGGGAGATAGGGTTGATTTGGCGGTTCATGGAGAGGGAGGAGTCGAGGATTATGCCGAAGTTCCGAGCGTGGTCTGTAGAGGTGGGTGGGGCCCCAGGGTGGGAGGCCACCAGGAGTTGTCCCAGGTGCAGGGGCAGGGTCCGAGGATGAAGACCCCGGTCTTCTCAGAGTTAAGTTTTAGGCAGCTGTCCTTCATCCAGGCTGCCACGTTTCTCATTCCTTCCTGGAAGCTGGTGTTTTCTGGGCTCTTGGTGAGGAAGAGTATGAGCTGGGTGTCGCCAGTGTAGGATATGATGCTGAGGCCGTGTTGCCTGACAATGGCGGCAATGGGGGTCATGTAGATTTTGAAAAGAGTCAGTCAGGCTTAGTGAAGATCCTTGGGGCACTCCGCAGATAATGTTGGTGGTGGCGGAGAGGAAGGGGGGGAGCCTGACCCTCTGGGTTCTGTCGGAGAGTAAGGATAGGATTTAGTTGAGGGCGTCCCCCTGTATTCCCAAGCTGTGGAGCCTGATGGCTAGTGTGCAGTGCGAGAGGGTGTCGAACCCGGCAGAGAGGTCTAGGAGGATGAGGGCTGCGGTGTGACCCTGGTTGAGAAACATGCAGATGTCGCCGGTGGCAGCGACCAAGGCGGTCTCGGTGCTGTAGTTGCTGCGGAAGCCAGATTGGGAGGTGTCCAGGATACAGTTTCTTCGATGAAGGTGGTCAGTTGGGCGTTCACGATCCTTTCAGCGACCTTGGCTGTGAACAAGAGGAGAGAGATAGGCCAGTAGTTCCTCAGGCCAGTAGGGTCGGCTGTTGGTTTCTTGAGGAGGGGCTTTACTTCTGCGTGTTTTCAGTTGATGGGACAGGCGCTGGAAGCAAGGGAGGAGTCGATGACCTGGGCTAGTTCGGGAGTGATGGCAGCGGAAGCTCTGTGGAAGATGTGTTTGGAGGGAACAGGTCTGTAGGGGCTGCTGAGCGAGTTTTCTTCATGGTTGAGGAGATGAGTTCAATGAAGGCAGGGTCCCATGTGGTGATGGTAGGCAAGTCAGAGGTTGTGGGTAGAGGGGTGATGGCATCTGTGGGCTCGCTGAAATTGTCGTAGAGGGTCATGATCTTCCGGTGGAAGTAGGAACTGAGTTTGTTGCATAGTTCTTGGTAGGGCGTGATGTTGGGTTTGATCTGGGAGTTGAGGTGTTCCTTGAACGGTGTGGTGCGGTCTTCCAGGGTGGTACAGTCAAGGGAGTCTCTGTGGATGATGGCAATACCTCTGCCAGGTCTTTTGGGGTGGTTGTGGCGGATCATGTTGTATTCAGGGCGCATAGCGGTAGTAATGTCGGGTGCGGATGAGGGCTGAGGCAGGGTTTGGTGATGAACATCACGTCGGGTGTAAGGGTGGTTATTGTGTCCCATATCTCCATGACATTCCTGCAGCTGCACCTGATGTTGAGTAGAGTGCAGTTAAGCTGTGGTCTTTGGAGGTGTGCCCATGGCCGGTTGGTGTTAGCGGGCGCTCTGACGTTGCAGGAGCGGCGGCAGTGGTGGCTGCTGAAAGGACCTTTGGTGGAGTGTGGAGAGACGCTGTAGTAGTTGTCTCGTGGTTTGGGCTCAAAGTTTGTGATTTCGCTGGTGGAGTAGTGGTGGATGGCTGTGTGACCATGGGTCCCGGTGCTGGGTGTGATCCAGGCGCAAACGGGTGAATTCAGGCATGCCTTTGGCACACCTTCAGCATGGCCTCCATTAAGTAGTCCTGGGAGGCGGGCGAGGCAGGAGGGTGGCCCAAGGAACCGGAGCAAGTCGGTTGGGCACGGACAAGCGGTGGTGAGTCTGAACACAGACTGGGCAAAAGGGAAAACAACCACAAACAACCTGGAAGAGCAAAATAAAACAAAAGAATACCAAAAACAATGAAAAGGTAGAACCGGGAAAAGGCAGCGGAGAATGTAGCAACCGGGCACAAACCGGAGTTCGGGCTAGCTCAGGTTGGAGTGGTGCCTTTCAGCTACGGGGAGATGGGGGAAGTGGCAACCTAGACCCAAAAGCCATGGGCTACTCGATGGAGCCTCACATTAGCCTCCATTAAGTAGTCCTGGGGAGGTAGAAGGGGCAGTAGGGCGGCATGAGGAACCGGAGTAAGGTAGTTGGGCAGGGACAGGGGGCTGGTTATAGCAAAAGTCTGAACACAGACTGAGCAGAAGGGAAAACAGCCAAAAATAACCAAGAAGAGCAAAATTTAACTAAAAACAATGAAAAGGTAGAACAGAGAAAAGGCAGCGGAGGCTGCAGCTGGAGGCAGAAGCAGTGCCTCCCAGCAACGCAGAACTCGGGGGGAGTGGCATTAAGTAGTCCTAGGGAGATGGGAGGGGCACGAAGGCAGCACAAGGAACTGGAGCAAGTGGGTTGTGCGGAGACAGGGGGCGGCAAGATTCTCAACAGAGACTGGGTGAAAGCAAAAAGAACCAAAAAGAGCAAAATTAAAAAAAAGAATACAAAAAACAAAGACAATGCAGAACAGGGAAAAGGCAGTGGAGAATGGAGTGCCCAGGCCATGAACTGGAGTTCGGGCTGGAGGCTGGAGCGGTGCCTCTCAGCTATGAAGGCATGGCTCGCACCTCTCATGCCACCTTTGCTTCCAGATGGACAGCCCAAAAATGTTTTGCGCCATATTCCACGTATGCCAGAGGCACAGCTGAACTATTTTGGAAAAATTCACCTTATGTTCTGGCAAGGTATTTATTGGATCCGCTGGGACTATGTGGTATCATGTGTGGCAGAATGGCTTGTCATTCTATTACCCTAGTAAATTGTTATGGGCCAAATATTGACAATGCTGAATTATTTAGGAAGCTCTGGGGACTTGTGATAATTATTGGCTCAACATGCTTTCTCTGGGCTGGGGACTTTAATACTGAGCTAGCTCCCAGTATGGACAGATCACATCCCCAAGCTCACCATTCCACCGATGCATGAGGTTATATTCAATATATCATGACTGACCATCAATTATTAGATGGCTGGAGAACTCTGTACACTCTGAGCAAAGAGGGTACATTTCACTCAACACTCCACCTGGTCAAGACTTGACTACTGGCTCATATTTAAAGTCCTGGGCACATGGTTAACGCAAGCTACCCATCTTCCCCGAAAACATTAGGACCACACCCCAGTTATGATGAAGCTATCTCCCCCAACTGACCTACCTGCCTACCTGTCCTGGAGACTTTCCACTATGGCCTGGCCTTCCTAGATAATCTATTCAGAGAATAATTGTGGCAGGAGATTCAGGAGTTTTTCGAACATTTTTCGAACGTTTTGAGGCCAAACTTAGAGACACACATGCTTACTGAACATCAGACCATGGCAGATTGGGAGTGCTTGTTACATAGTAAATACTTCCTGGAAATTAGTGATACAGAAGGTACCCTGCATAAAGATATAGCTGATATTTTACACAATTTCTTGACATTTTACTCTACATTGCACAGTACATGCTGAATATGTCCATTCGAATCAAACTCTTATTGAGACGATGTAACTTTGAGTTGGTTTAGTATGTATGTATGTATGTATTTTAATGCTTGTTAAGCGCAACTGTCACCCCAAGGGTATCCTGGCGCTGAGATCAATTCAGCCATCTGGTGTAAACTTATTCTGCTCTTGGAAAAAGATAAGTTTTGAGATCCCTTTTAAACGAAGTCAGGTCTTGTCTGCTCCTCAGTGTCAGAGGAAGAGTGTTCCACATTGTGGCGGCCGTGAAACTAAAAGCACGGCCGCCCATTCTCACTCTATTTATCCTTGGGATTCTCACTAAGAACGCCGAGGCGGATCTCAAAGGTCTGGCAGCCTGGTACCATAGAAAAAGATTTTGCAGAGGTATTGGTCCTTGACCATGCAAAGCTCCAAAGGTCAGGCATAAAGCCTTATAGGAGATCCTTTTCTGGACCGGCAGCCAGTGTAGAACTGCCAGAGCTCCAGAGGAAGAGGCCGATCAAGGAAGGGACAGAGCTAGTTTAGCCGCCATATTTTGGATCCTTTGTACCTTAAGGATCAGGGTCTTTGGGGCTCCCAGAAGTAGTGCGTTGCAGTAGTCTAACCTACTGAGAATGGTACTACGCACTACTTCTGTTCTAGCTTCCCGAGGGAGAAGCGGCAGTATCTTCCAGAGGACACGGAGCAGACCCATACACGTCCCTACAGTCCTATTCACCGAGACATCCAGTTGTAAATTGGATTCGAATATGACTCCCAAGTTACGGGCCGATTCTGCCGCCTCCACCGAGCCTGGTATGGAAATAGGCCAAAAGTCTTCCGGCAGTGGGCGAGGGAGTCGGTCTAAGGAGCAGTGCAATATCTCCGTCTTTGCCCCATTGAATTGGAGTGAATTGGCTTGCAACCACTCTGCTTTGGCCGACATACACTGATGGAAAGTGTCCCTCGACACTGCCTCTGAACCCTCAAAGGAAAAAATCAATTGAGTATCATCGGCATAATTGATGACTTGTATGCCGAAAGACTTTATTAGTTGTATCAGGGGCTGGAGGTACAAATTAAAAAGAATTGGACTTATCGCAGACCCCTGGGGAACACCCTGATTCACCTGGCATATATCAGAGCGAAAAGGTGGTAAAGCTACTGCCTGTTGTCTATTGGCCAGGTAAGATGTTAACCAGGATAGCGCCGAGCCAGTTATTCCCGCATCACAGAGGCGGCCCAGTAGGACCTCATGGTTCACAGTGTCGAACGCGGCCGACATGTCAAGCAGCACTAAAAATGCTGACTTGCCCATGTCGACACGCGTTCGCAGATCGTTCAACACGGTGACCAGAGCAGTCTCAGTACCGTGGCCCAGTCTGAAGCCAAATTGGGCTGCGTCCAGACAGGAGTGTGTTTCCAGGAAGTTGGCCAAGGCTCTCGTAACCCACTTCTCTAAGATTTTTATCGCGAATGGCAAAAGCGAAATGGGCCTATAATTGGCTGGGCAGAGGGGGTCCAGAGTGGCCTTTTGTAACAGAGGTGTTACGATTGCCAGCTTCCAGCAGTCTGGGACAGATGCAGTAACCAACGATTGGCAACAGATTAGGTGAAGCGGGGGAAACAGCTCGCCATGAAAGGCCTTCCAGATCTTGTGTGGCATGGGATCTAGCGGTGAGCCTGATGAAACACAGTTAGCCAGAGCACAGAACTCCTCCAAGGAAGGAATAGGAAAGCTAGGCAACTGGCAGGCCATCTCCTTGTTCTTACTTTCCTCAAATGCCGGGTGTCCCTGGGGCATAGAGGGACACAACCCAGGTGGCCTACGCTGTATAGACACTTCAAAACCCTTCAGGATGTTCCTAATTTTGTCCTCAAAGGCAAGGGCTATAGAGTCACAAAGCTCCTGCGACACAGGGGCAGAAGGCACAGCGCAAGCGGGGTTGGATAAGCTTTTTACCAGTTTAAACAAGGTCTGTGATTTGTTCGAAGCTTTTGCCAACATCTCCTCCAGAAATCTGGCTTTGGCATTTCTTAACTGGAGTTTATATTCCAATAAAATACCTTTATAGGCAGCCCTGTCCTGCTCTGTATACCCTCTCCTCCAAGTGCGTTCCGCTTGTTTACAGCGTAGCTTCAGTTGACCGAGTTCCTCGGTGAACCAGCCATTATTCCCTCTGGGTCTGTCCCTCAGCCTCCGTAAGGGTGCTACCTCGTCTAGAGATGTCAGGATTTGCTGACAGAGGGCAGTGTAGCTCTCTTCTACACTGTCCTTCATCCTAAAAGTTTCAGGCAGTAACATAGGTAGCTTCGTCTCCTTTAGCAGTCTGGTCCATGATCGATTAAGTTTGATACTCCCCGAGCTATTAGGTTTCCAAAGGGTCGGCTCGGCCATAGTGAAAAGGCAAGAGTGACAAACAGCAAGAACTTCTACCTGCTGACATTGAGGAAGATGAGATTAGAGCTGCAATAATGCAGCTGCAATCAAGATGCTCTACTGGACTAGATGGCCTACTGGCCAACTTCTATAAAACCCATGTGGGCTCACTGCTTCCAGTCCTTAAGGTCTTATATGCCGAGGTGCGGGAGTTACGTGTTCTCCCACCCTCAATGTGAGAGGCCTTGATCCTATTGCTCTTTAAACCTGGCTAGCCAGCAGACACCTGTCATTTGTATTGCACTCGATCACTCATTAACTGCGATGTAAAGATCCATACCAAAACACTACCTAATTGTTTGAGTCTTTTTATGGAGTTTCTGGTCTGGCCCTATCAATCTGGTTCCTTTCCAGGGCAAGTCACATCGCATAATTTGTGCATGCTTTTCACACTACTTAAGGATATCAACCCAGACCTGGCGGCAGCGGCTTTCTTTCTGGATGCCGCTAAAGCGTTTGATTCCCTGTAGTGGGATTATCTCATTGGCGTGCTGCATCGAAAGAGTTTCCCTACCCTCTTTCCCTCATGGAGTGCCATATTATACAATCAACCACAGGTAAGGGTACAGATCAATGGAACCTGATCTTCCTATTTTCCTCATTTTACGCAGCACCAGACAGGGGTGTCCATTAACGCCCCTCCTATTTGCACTAGCTGTGAAGCCACTTGCAGCTAAGGTCTTGCAACTTTATCGGGACTATGCTGTCCAATATCCTACTAGGCACCTGTTGGTGTCGATCTATGCAGGTGATATAACGCTTTATGTCTGTGAACCACAATCCATCATCAATCCAATGCTGCAAAAGATTAGTAGCTATGGAAGACAATCGGGCATTCATATTAATTGTGAGAAATACCTGATCTTCCTCCTCACCCCCACTACCCAAAGGCACATCCTGGATTACCCCTTGACGTGGTGCAAAACAGAATTCAAATATTTCTGCATATATGCCTCTAGAGACAGGGAGAAGCTTATCCGAGCCAATTATGGAAGGACATTAGACACCCTATTGGACTCCATCACACTCTGGTTATCTATGCCCCTTTCATTGGCAGGCTGCATCACCCTATTAAAAATGATCATATTACCAAAACTCCTCTTTTTCTTAACATCTCATAAACACCATGGAACCATTTAGTTAAAACACTATTAAGCTGGTGTGGGGTGGGATAGAGTCTAGATTGCGCTGGGGCATACTTACTCAGCCCTTTTGTAGGGGTGAATTTGAGGCCCCAGATGTGGAACTGTACTTTTTGGCACGCCCATTCTCATTTTGCAGTATACTGGTTCCACCCTCCACCCTGATGTCTCACTTGGCTATCTAGCAGGGATATATGGCCCCAGGTCCAATCAGTGCTTTTCTGGGAGCTTGATCACATCAAAAAAATGAGTTTGCCTCCACAGTAGGATTTACCTCTTCTGCTTGGCCAGAGCTAGCTAAGAGGTTAATCAACCACTCATGTACTCCGCACTTCTTCCTTTACCCTATTATCCCCAGATTCCTGTGATGCAAGAAAATGTCTGAAAAAATATACTTCTGAAATTAGACAAGTTCACATGGGGTGATCTATACGAGAGGGAAACTTTCTTAGATCAAGACACTTTTTTAGAGATATTTCTTTTATCAGATTGCAACACAGTGTTAGAGGAATAACCTCCAATTTCCCAGAGGAACCCCACATATTGACTGCTCTCCAAGCACTGCTATAGACTACAAGTTTCAATCTCATAGTTTCGAGGTTATACCACAATGCACAGCTGGAACAGGCTGAATTGTCAGGGGGATCCAGATGTGGGTGGGATGCAGAACTGGAAATACCACTCACAGATAAACAGTGGCCTTTCTGCTGCCAACAATCAGGTCAGATTACAGCCAGTAGTCGACTACGTATTATTCATTTTACATTTCCACACCAACTTTAATATACTTCTGACCAACTGCACGAATATCTACTGCGCTCAACAGACAGATATAATCAATGTGAGTCGGAGGGGGCTGACTTTCTCCACTTAGCTTGAAATGAAATGAAATGAAATAAAGTATTTATAGAGCGCACGGTGGCCAAACGGCTTCCTGGCGCTGAGAGCTCTACTGGACAGAACAGACAGGGCAGAGGAAGTTAGCAGGGGTAGGCCTGGGCAAACAAGAATGTTTTCAGCGCTTTGCGGAAGTGTGAAAAAATGGGAATAGAATGCATGGAAAGAGGGAGGGAATTCCAAAACCGGGGGGCAAGGACAGAGAATCTGGTTCCACCAGTGCGGGATTTACGAAAGCGGGGAACAGTGAGGAGGGCAGAGGTAGATGAGCGTAGGGTGCGGGCAGGGGTGTGAGTGGAGATCAAAGAATTAATGAACGCCGGAGCAGAGCGATCAACAGCCCGAAAGACTAGGCACCCTAGTTTAAACAGGGATCTCTGTAAAACGGGGAGCCAGTGGAGAGATTTGAGGACAGGAGTAATATGATGAGTTTTGGGAAAATGAAAAATAAGTCGGGCAGCCTGATTTTGGATTGCTTGAAGACGACGGGTTTCGTAGGCAGGGATACCCACGAACAAGCTGTTTCCATAATCAAGGCGGGAAGTAATGAGGGCCGAAATGATAATTTTGAGGGAATCAAGAGAAAGGAAACGGGAGATTTTACGAATCAGACGGAGGGAAAGAAAGCAAGAAGACACTACAGAACTGACCTGGCCGTGCATTGACAGGTCATGACTGACCTTAATGCCCAGCGTTTTGACGGAAGGAACAGGGGTAGGAGGGGGACCAAAAATAGGGGGCCAGAAAGCAGAGGACCAGGGGCTGGATGAGCCACCAGTCAAGACAAGCTCAGTCTTGTCTGGATTGAGCTTGAGGTGATTGGCGCTCTTCCACCCGGAAATAAAAACCAGAGTGGAGCGAAAAAAAGATAAGGAGTGAGAGGAAGAAAGATCAAAGACGAGCTGGAGGTCATCTGCGTAGTTGTACACAGAGACCCCCAGATCGAGAAGAGAAACAATAAGGGGGCGAATATAAAGATTGAAAAGAAGAGGGGAGAGAGAGGAACCTTGGGGAACTCCACATGACACCGGGAGGGGGGAGGCAGAGAAACCGGAGAGGTGAACAGCTTGTGAGCGTCCTGAAAGAAAGGACGTGATCCAGGAGAGAGCAGGGCCCCGAATACCCGCTGCGCTGACACGGTCAAGAAGGATGGTATGATCGACCGTGTCAAACGCAGCGGATAAGTCCAGGAGAACCAAAGCTTGAGGGGAGTTGGTGTCGGCCTTGGCTTTCAACTCATCAAGAACCGCAAGCACCACTGACTCGGTCGAGTGGCCCGAGCGGAAGCCTGCTTGGTGGGAAGCGAGGAGATGGTTCTGCTCAATGTAAGAAGAAAGACAGGAGGTGGCATAACTTTCGAGAATTTTGGCAAGATAGGGAAGGAGAGAAATAGGTCTGAAATTAGAAGGGAGGGAGGGATCAAGACCAGGTTTTTTGAGAATGGGAAAAACAATCGCAGATTTAAATGAAGAGGGGACCAAGCCAGTTGAGAGGGACGCATTAAGAAAGGAAAGAGGAGTAGTGGGGCAAGAGGTAAAGAGAGTTCTCAGCACGCGGGCAGGGGCACAATCGGCAGGGGAGCCTGACTTGATTTTGATAAGTAAAGCTAGAAAGGAGTCCAAGGAAATAGGTGGGAAGGAAGCAAAGGAAGAATTAGACACAAGAAGAGCAGAATGAAGGGGAGGGAAGGGAGTGGTAGGAATGTTGGATTTAATTTTAACGATCTTCTCGATAAAGAAGTCGTTTAAGGAAGAACAGAGGGCCTGGGAAGGGATAAGCTTGGGGCAGACACGATCAGAGATGGTCAGATTAGTGACCAAGGAAAAGATCTCCTTAGATTTATTAGCGGATAATGCTACCTGCTCAGAGAAATACTTGCTCTTGGACACAAGGATAGCTTTCTTATAATCATTAAGGAGACGTTTATATTTGGACTTGAGATCGGGGCAATAACTGCCACGCCAAAGACGCTCAGAGCGTCTAAGTTCCAGTTTAAGGACCTTGAGTTCAGAGTTGAACCATCTATGGGCCTCATGTGGGCGAATAGACTTGACTATTTTAAGAGGGGCAACTAGATCACAGCCAGAAGATAACCAATTGCTGACTGCGACGGCCTGAAGATCGAGAGGAAGGCCGTTGAGCTCAGGAGGGGAAGATGCCAGGGAGAGGGAAAGGGAAGGGAGATCCACACGGTTCCAGCTGCGTGCAAAGATGTTCTTGGGGCGAGAGGATTTGTGGGGGGAACCAAGGTGAATAGTGAAGAAAATAAGAAAGTGGTCAGACCAAGTGCAAGGAAGGATGCTAGGGGGAGAGACAATGTCCTGAGATGACCAGACTTGGTCCAAAGTATGACCAAGATTGTGGGTGGGAGCAGAAACGTGAGACAGGAGGTTAAGACACGATAGGGTGGCCGGGAAGTCCTTGGACGCCAGATCCTCCCTTGGATCACCAGGACAGTAATTGAAGTCTCCCAGCAGGAGAACCGAGGAGTTGTTAACTACTAGGGTAGCAAGGAGTTCCTGCAGGGAGGCCACAAACAAAGGCATGCTCAGGGGGGGGCGGTACACCAGGACAACTGTCAGAGGGGCGGGAAGTTTAGTGGAGCGGGCAACCAAAAAATGCACTCCAGCTATGGAAGGTTGAGGGAGAAGCTGGAATTGGAGACTGGCCCGAACAATCATGGCTACACCCCCTCCGGTCCTGCCGTCAGGGCGATCAGCCCGGAGGGCGTAATAGGAATCGGGGAGGATGGCCAGGATATCAGGGAGTGAAGCCTCTGAGAACCAAGTTTCTGTTAAAAACAGAATGTCAGGGGAATCGGAGGTAAGAAGGTTAAATAATTGCAATTGATGCTTGCCTGCCGAACGAGTGTTAAGGAGGCAGGCAGAGGCAATGTGAGAAGGAGAGGGTGTGGTGGTAGAAAGCATGGGGTCCTGGGAGGGCAAGGAAGGAATAGCCCACGGGGAAGAGGCACGATCAGGATGGGGGACATAGA
Source organism: Lissotriton helveticus (assembly GCF_964261635.1). NCBI lineage: Eukaryota > Metazoa > Chordata > Amphibia > Caudata > Salamandridae > Lissotriton > Lissotriton helveticus. Next base: position 132,323,120 of record NC_136058.1, read on the forward strand.
TACCTAGGGAAGTGAGATGCTGCGTGAGGGAATGGGGAAAGGGCACATCAGCAGAGCAGGAGAGAAGTTGTGCAGAGGAGTATACGAGTAAAAAAGCAGGGGCTATGGCCCCTGGTCCCGGCCCGTCGCGGACCGGCGCAGACGGGCTTAACTTAGGCGCGCCTTCGTCGCGCCCGCTGCGCTCGTCCGCTGCGCGGCCGGGATAGGAGAGCCATAAAATAAGCCGCCGGAAGTAATAGGGGCGTGGCAGGGGGTGGAGGGACAGAGGAACTGCCCCACCAACCACAGAGCAGCCCAAGATGGTGGCCACGCCCGTCCCCGCCCCAGTGACCTGCCCGTCAGAGGGGGGAGAACGATCAGCGTGGGGCGCTCTGACAGCGGGAGCCAAGGGGATGAAGTGGCGGCAAGAGGTGCGCGATGTCCAGAGCGCAGCCCCAGAGCAGGAGAAGGTAAGGTTATTAAAAAAGTCTTTCCGATTTAAAATACAAAGTCGCGCCACACCAGGTAGCGTTGTTGCTCCCGGCGAAGCCTCGGGAGATGTGATCGTCAATGAGAGCTGGGGCGGGACTCAGCCAGTCCGGAAGAAATTGCCAGGGGGGGAGGGACAGAGGAACTGCCCCACCAACCACAGAGCAGCCCAAGATGGTGGCCACGCCCGTCCCCGCCCCAGTGACCTGCCCGTCAGAGGGGGGAGAATGATCAGCATGGGGCGCTCTGACAGCGGGAGCCAAGGAGATGAAGTGGCGGCAAGGGGTGCACGATGTCCAGAGCGCAGCCCCAGAGCAGGAGAAGGTAAGGTTATTAAAAAAGTCTTTCCGATTTAAAATACAAAGTTGCGCCACACCAGGTAGCTTTGTTGCTCCCGGCGAAGCCTCGGGAGATCTGATCGTCAATGAGAGCTGGGGCGGGACTCAGCCAGTCCGGAAGAAATTGCCAGGGGGGGAGGGACAGAGGAACTGCCCCACCAACCACAGAGCAGCCCAAGATGGTGGCCACGCCCGTCCCCGCCCCAGTGACCTGCCCGTCAGAGGGGGGAGAACGATCAGCGTGGGGCGCTCTGACAGCGGGAGCCAAGGGGATGAAGTGGCGGCAAGGGGTGCGCGATGTCCAGAGCGCAGCCCCAGAGCAGGAGAAGGTAAGGTTATTAAAAAAGTCTTTCCGATTTAAAATACAAAGTTGCGCCACACCAGGTAGCGTTGTTGCTCCCGGCGAAGCCTCGGGAGATCTGATCGTCAATGAGAGCTGGGGCGGGACTCAGCCAGTCCGGAAGAAATTGCCAGGGGGGGAGGGACAGAGGAACTGCCCCACCAACCACAGAGCAGCCCAAGATGGTGGCCACGCCCGTCCCCGCCCCAGTGACCTGCCCGTCAGAGGGGGGAGAACGATCAGCGCGGGGCGCTCTGACAGCGGGAGCCAAGGGGATGAAGTGGCGGCAAGGGGTGCGCGATGTCCAGAGCGCAGCCCCAGAGCAGGAGAAGGTAAGGTTATTAAAAAAGTCTTTCCGATTTAAAATACAAAGTTGCGCCACACCAGGTAGCGTTGTTGCTCCCGGCGAAGCCTCGGGAGATCTGATCGTCAATGAGAGCTTGGGAGTGAAAAGCTATAAACAGCTACTGGAAACAGGTATCTTATGCCCTGGCACAAATGTCAGGGTTACATATAGTTCTCACCCCATTCACCACTCTATTGGGATATACCAAAGAAATTAAAACACTGATGAGGAGATTCTTTCCCCTTAGGGTGTTGTTGGCTAAACGTAGGGTGGTGTGTAGACTGGGAAGGGGGAGAGCCCCTTAAGTCTAAAGAATGTTTACATGATTTGATATACTGTTGGGACCAATTGAACACCTATGCCCAGCTCTTACCTTTGTCTATGCGACCAAAAGATATATTGGACCCATTGCGTTCCTACCTACTTGAGGAGTCCCTTACTTCGATTTGGGAAGCACCTCCCAGACATCCCTGTTAACGGACCTTTAACAAGACCTAATATTAGACCAACTGGTAATAGCTGAACTGAAGGTGCATTTACATAATTTTGTTATCTTTACAAATACTTTGTGCTATTAACTCACTTATAGATTGTGGACTGTCAGAATGCAACAGTGTGCTACATACCTTGATCCAGCTAAATGGATATGAACTAAATATGGTTATCTACAGATTGTAAAATATAGCGATATGGCTGTAGTGAAATATCTTCAAATGTAACAGATAATGCATGTGTTGTTTGCTAATTACAGATAATATGTGTTTGGATATTATCAAAACCTAATAAATTTAAATAAACAAATCTGTAAAGTATTCATGCAATACTTCGAACAATAAAAAAGAGCAAAACACCACACAAAAAGATTACACACCAGTCTAGAAAAATAGAACCTAATTTAATCAATATGACACAACCACAGTGCCAACAATGAGTAGAACTTGAGATATGAATTGTTAAAGAATAAACTGTCCAACAGAGCATAGACGCAAAAAGCTCTTACTTGGGATATCTGGTCGCGCTGCACCGGAACAAAGTCGTAGTTCAGGCCGACCGCGATGGAGCACCGGATGGATACAGGGAGAGTCATTTCTGGCCATTCAAGTCAGCCTATTGTGTGCTCTTTGATTGCATTTTACACCTCATTAATAACTGAACACTAGCTGGGATTTGCCTCCACTGAAAGCTCAGGAAGGTCAAGAGAAACTTTGTAAAAGTTACTTTTCTTTAATATTTATTAAAAGTGCAACTTCACCATTGAATTGGATTATTAATACCTATTATGAATAGTGGTTTAATTATTTTTCTCTGTGGTCACTTTCATAAGTTTGTGAAATTTGAAAGATGAAAGAAAAATATAAGGGGGGTCTAAGGGAATTTTTACCGACCAAACATTGCTATCATCCCTTAACACTATGAATACCAACAACTGGGATAGCAATGGGTCAAAACAAACTATCAAAAAAACTAACTGTGTATGTTCAGGGTACCACCGCTAAATCTACTGGAGGTATAACGTGGTGAAATAATTATTCCCATCAGTTTACCAACCTGTACCGCCCTACATCATTTGGGATCCTTTGCCATGAAGGAAAGAGGTTTTACCTACAGTAGATTAGGCAGATTGTAGCCTAGTCCTATCTGTCGTCTCAAAAATCAGTAGGGTATATTACTGGCATCAAGAGGTAAACTGAATAGCAGTGCAAAATGTGAAAAGAATAATAAGTGCTAAGTGTAAATATGTTTAAAATTGAGTAGTGGGAATGGAAGAGCAATTTTATTAGATCCTACCCACTCCCAGAGATTAAAAAACAGTGCATAGTAGTATCAACAAATAACTACTAGAGTTGGTTTGTGGTCGACATGTTTCTGCATTAGATACGGAGCCAGTTAGTCTCCTGCTGCTTCATCAGGACCGTGATTTCTGCTACTGCATAAAGTGAATAGTGATAAGAAAAATTATAAACAATATCACCTGAGATTCGCCTAATCATTAGGGAATGTACACTCCACCTCATCTGGCTACAGCTCAGGTAAAACGGGGCACCACTCTGTCCGTCGGTACTCCGGACATCCGTCTAGGCTGTCACTTTATGCAGTAGCAGAAATCACGGTCCTGATGAAGCAGCAGGAGACTAACTGGCTCCGTATCTAATGCAGAAACATGTCGACCACAAACCAACTCTAGTAGTTATTTGTTGACACTACTATGCACTGTATTTTAATCTCTGGGAGTGGGTAGGATCTAATAAAATTGCTCTTCCATTCCCAATACCCAATTTTAAACATATTTACACTTAGCACTTATTATTCTTTTCACATTTTGCACTGCTATTCAGTTTACCTCTTGATGCCAGTAATATACCCTACTGATTTTTGAGACGACAGATAGGACAAGGCTACAATCTGCCTAATCTACTGTGGGTAAAACCACGTTCCTTCATGGCGAAGGATCCCAAATGATGTAGGGCGGTACAGGTTGGTAAACTGATGGGAATAATTATTTCACCACGTTATACCTCCAGTAGATTTAGTGGTGGTACCCTGAACATACACAGTTAGTTTTTTTGATAGTTTGTTTTGACCCATTGGTATTCACTTTCATAAGTTGGCAGCATTAGTATTTTATTCTGTTCTCTGTTTTTTTTACAAATGAGAGCTAGGCCAGAGACAGTGAAATTAGCTTGTTGGGCCTTGTCACTGTACGGACATGATAACATTAATCTTTCACATATCCCACTCTTCAGTATTGCAAGCAATTGGAGTAAAAGTTGAGGGCGATGAGCACCCAGCTCAAACAATACCTTGTCAGGTCAACCACTAATGTCACTAAATAATCCTGTGCTTAACCCTCAGGTAGCTATGCATAAGGCAGTCAGGCTTAACTTAGAGGCAATATGTAAAGCATTTATGCAGCACTGAAACAGTGATATAATGAAAATATAATACAAAAAATCCCAAACCAATTTAAAAAAAGGGAGTAAATTATAATAAATAAAAAGACATTAAGAGCCTCATTACGATGTCGGTCGGAGTTTCCTACTTCTGACACTGACTATGAATTGAGACCAATCGACTCGAGGTCGTCAATTCCTCCCGGCTGTTACGATGCGACTGAACGCTGTTCGGTCAGAATCTCATTGACTGCTACGGGAGCCCGTGTTTTGCCCAACAACACAGGCTCCTATGGGGAATGTGTAGTGTGCGGAAAACATTGCACCCTGTGACAGGTACCCCAAGGTGCCTGCCATAGGGTGCAGGGTTTTACAGGTTTTACAGGGGGGTCCCTTAGGTACCCGTCGTCCCTCAACCAGAGGCCGCAGGATGAAGGACGACCTACTAGCGGCACCAAACGTCACTTTCTGACAGCCTTTTCATGTCAGACAGGTAAACTCGGAAAGGCTGTTGGAAACCACCATCATAATCGCGTGGTCAGAAATGCAGTAGAAGCCCAGAAGAACTGTACGATGCGGGTCTGACCGACACAAATTCTCCAAAAGCTGGTCAGCACCGATTCGGAAAGATCGTGCGGTTTACAAACCGACCTCGAACATCGTAATAGGCCGGTTAGATTGTAAACCCACCTACTCGTGGGAAGGGGTCCGACACGGTCTAGGAGATTCCGACCATCAGGAGGAGGCTTTCCGCCCAACATCGTAAATCGCCCCTAAATTACAAAAATCCAATAGTTCGAACTGGAAGTATACATTTTTAAAGTTTTCATTAAAAGTAACATCAAAGGGTACAAACTGTGATTATCCGGTTATGCTAGACTGGGTCAAATTCAAAAGTTAAGGCCAACAGTGATGGAGTGTGGGTTGCATTCAAGTTCGTCCCTGTGGAAAGCTTACCATCGACTTAAAAACATTATGTAGAAAACGTGTGTATTGATGAGTTGTTGGTGGGGCCAGCTGTATGCTGGATCCAAAGCACAGCTTCACAAAGTCAGTTTGCTGAAGACTGGGCTCCCAGTGAAGTCATCAACAAAGGCAGGAAATATCTTAGCAGGTGTAGCCTGAAGTTTGTGTCCAGAAAGGCCTAAATGAGGACTCGTTGCTGCTCAGCATCAGTCCCACTGAAGCTTGAAGGAAATTACCTGATTAGGGCCACCTGGGTCACTCTCGACCTCCTCTAGCCTTCCAAGAATGAAGTCTCGATGACGCAGTAGAGAATACAAGAAAACTAGTTTATTCACAATTTACACTGCAGTGGAGTCCAATCTGACCAGCCGCCTATGATGGCTGACAAGGGACTGACTTTAACAAGCAGAAAGTTACATTATGTGTGTTGCAGGTCACAAAGACTCGTCTACCATGGAAAAACACTGGTTGGTGTCGTACTACCACTAGTCTTGATTCTGCAGCCTCATACAAGCTATCTATATTTCAAGGTTATCTGGCCTATCCTCCCCTTTAGACAGGTGGGAGAAGCCCTTGATCTAAGAGAAAAGGCATACACTAATGAGCTAACATGAGCATTGAAGAAACAAAACTTACCAAGGACTACTTCTCGTTAATGAGCAAAAAACAGTTTCAAATGTGCAAGTAACAGTTTCGATTGTAACAGAACATGGCGTCTCCTCTATCTAAAATGGTGGCACGGATGTCAACCCAACTAACGTGACATCTGTATCAACTGATTACGTCTTACACACAATAAGTTAATAAAATGTATCGGCCATATGAATGCTAACATATTACAGGGTAAAACACGAGTAAAATAGTAAAACTGCGTTTCAATTCTATCAAACTCTCTCCTTTCACATGTATTCACATGTATTCACAGCGATTCGACAGATGCAGCTTGGATGAAGGTCCACTTATTGTAACTTGAGCGGACAAGAGGAGTACACTCTAACACCAGCCATGGGTCCCGGTCCTTGGGGCTCCTCTTTCAGGTTAGGACGCACTCCAACATAGACCACCAGCAGGACTCAGGGCAGGTTCAGTTGGTACTGATGAGCTAGAGAGTTGCAGGAAAAGGTCTCTGGAATTTTGTTTTACTCCTGTTGCTCGAAGAAGAGGTTAGCCACCTGACCCTTGGAGTAACATCTGGGGCCTGGGTTAAAAAAAGAAGGTCCAGTATTTTTTCGGGTTTCAGACAGCAAGGCAATCCTTCTTCTGATCTTCACAGGTCCAGAAATATACTGAGGAGGGTACTGGGGATGCCACATTTATGCCTAGTAGCAACCTATCAGTGAGAAAACTCCTGGCCACTCCTGAGCCAATGAGGATAGGGTCCCAGAGGTGACCCTATCCACTTTTGCAGCATCTCCTGTGTGTTTTACTCTAGACTATCACACATTGCCCCTCTCTACCTAAATTCATTATGCCAGAATCTTTCCTGCACTAGTCAGAGCCCCCTGTGCCCACCCAAATGTGTGGCTACAATAAAGGGTAAACCCTCCCTTCTGGTCACTCCTTACCAGTTCTGGGGCAGCTCACTCTCCCTCTGGGTTTGGAGCTAATCTGACTTGCAAGATAAAAAAGGGGCAGAGCTAGGTGTTAGCTACATCTGCCAGTGACAGAGTAGACATCCCTTCAAGGTTAAGAAGGGGCTGCACACAGTCCCCAGGCCATCCTGGTCAAGAAGGTACACCATGTCTCAACCCCCAAGCTCTTTTTCAACTTTCTAGGAGCTATCCACACCTCACCACAGCAGAGCCATCAGCAGCCAGGCGACACTGGACACTGGTAGGCCCCATTTAGACTGGGGCAATAAAAGAACAATTTCCTAAAAATTACATTCTCAAAATAGCATTATGAAATTCAACTTAACCGTTAAGTTGAATTTTAAATTACTACTAAAATGAGTCCTTGAACCATTTTTGTAGATTATCCCAAACTGAAATTAAGAATTTTAAGTTGTTATAGTGTAACCCAATGTTTTTCTACGAAAGAGCCAGTCTTGCTGCAGTGAAAACGAGGTTTTTGACTGTCAATGCATTTAAAACATTAAGTATCCATGCCTTACTTTTTAAATGCCATGGACTCTGCCCTATAGTCATTTACGGCCACATGCATCAATGTTCCCGTTTGCGAATTCTTAATTGCGAAAATTAAGGAATCGCAATTAAGAATTCGCAAATGGCTGTGCATTAAAAAATCGCACTTTTTTTTGCAATTCCTTAATTTTCCTTCATTGCGATTCACAATTTGCGAATCGCAATTAAGGAATCTCTTTCCATTGATTCCTATGGGCCTAGAGGCCCATAGGAATGAATGTGAAGGCATTCTCATTTTGCGATTCGCAATTAAGGAATCGCAAAATGAGAATGCAATTTCAAGGGTGCAGGGGGGTGTCTAAAGGACCCCCCCTGCACCCCTGAAATGTACCTTAAAGTACTTTTTTCACACACACATGCCCCAAGGGCATGTGTGTGTTTAAAATGAAACTTTCATAAATGCACTTTTGTGCATTTTTGAAAGTTTTGGAAAATTACCATGAAGGTTAACTTCATGGTAATTTACCACTTCCTATTTGCGATTTCGCAATTTAAAAAAAATCATGCATTGCATTTAAGAAATTGCAAAATTGCGATTTCTTGAATCCAATCGCAATTTAAGAAATCGCAAATAAATTGCGATTTCTTAAATTGTGAAAAAGCCAAAAAGGTTAATGCATCCCAAAGCAATGAATTGCATTCGCAAACAGCCGAATTTTGCGATTTCGCACCGTTTGCGAATGCAATTCAGTTTGATGCTTGTGGGCATTAGGTCCTACCTTAGTGGTGAGTTGTAAGTATTGGAAGGGAAGGTTCAGGCCTAGCAAAAGGTTTATTTTGTCAGGTTGACATGGCTGTTTTAAAACTGTACACCCAGTCTGCAAGGGAATGCCTGGAGACATATTGTACAGTGTTCCATTAGTTGGTGATACAATGAGTACTGGAGTCCATTAGTAGCATTCAATGTACAGGCCCTGGGTACACGCATTACTATATACTATGGTCTTATTAGTAAATTAATTGATCCACTTAGGTATATTTAAATTTTACCAAAATGAACGGGGAAAGCACACTCAATTTATGGTCAACAAAAACAAGCACAGCAAAATAAGGCTAAAATAAAGCTAAAATGTAGTGGAATACCACACAAAAATAAGTAATTTACAACAAATACAGTAATTGCATTCACCCTACCTTATGGGCTACAAGGCTTTATATAGGGTCAACTTACTACAATTTTAAAGGGAGGTTTTTGCCCAGCAAAAAGGTTATTTTAGCAGGTTACACTGCAGGTTAAACTGTAGCGGTTAGGCTACAATGGAATGTCATGTGGAAGATTCCTTGGCTAAGCTCACATTTCTCCGATGTGGAGTATAAGAAGTGTATGTCTCTACCCTGGGAAAAGGCAGCCTGATAAGCACTTGCAAGTTTTTTTCTCCTTTGGAAATATTATCTTAGTGGATCGGGAATTTGGCTTGCGCTTTTGTATTACAACCCCTTTTCAAGATGGCGACCCTGTTGTGATGCCAGACTGTTCCACGTCCGGCGGTTTGACCACGTGTTAAGGAAGCAGGTGATCAAGAAACAGCTGATCCCAATAAAAATTAATATGGTGACGGTGTTCAGATACACGTTGCAGCGAGAAGGTCTGAAACGAGGTGGAGGACGTACTCCTGCCTTTTTGGTGAGTTTCCAAGCAAGATGGCCAATTAATTTGTATTTTGTCTACGGCACGTCCTCTGTTTAGGGCTCGGCCTACGTCACCACTTTGTCAGAAGTGGGGCGGAGCTCCGAGCCGTATTGTTACGGGGCTCAGAATAGTGAAGTAAAAATTCCTCACTGCGCGAGATTTTTCCGTAGTTTATTTTGGCATCTGCATGCTAATTGGTCCTCGCAGTGCTGTGTTTCTAGTAGTCTTCACGCAATAGGCCATATGGATTTTAGTTTGTGCACTTCCTGCATTTTCTGTGCGGTTACGCGCAGGGGAGTGCAATAACTTGTCAATTACGAGCTGTCATGGTGCCAAGGTAATTGAACCCAGATGTTCGGGGCGCGTTCACCAGTCTGCAGTGAGTTTGGTGGGTGCGCGTTCATCTGCGTCCTTTCATGTGTAAGTGTTGGCCTTTGAAGAGCTGGCTTAGTCATGCGCCGACAATGAGACACACAGTCTTCATTACCCCACAAAGTATGTAAGTGCGTTTGTATTGGAGACAGTAACGTCCAGGTACGAAATGGAATTCTTTTCACTGGCTTACGAACAGTCCCACATTTTGCCGCATTCTCCTCATCTCATCAAAGGGGCTCATGTCTTGTTCAGCAAAAAACCCAAAAACCTCCGAGAGCAGGAATGTGTTTTTGCATGGAGGGTCCGAGCAGCCATGTTGCAACAGTTGTGCTTGTGTGTCTAACCTTGGGCCTCATGACAAGTAGGTTGATTTTAGGTGCAGGGATACACAGGCACTGCTCTCACACACAAACACTGTTGACACGCATGGACACTGCTCACACACACAGGCATTTCTCACAGACACCGGCACTGTGTGCACACATAGGCACTGTTCACACACACAGGCAGTACATACACACACAGGCTGCTCACACACACCGGCACTGCGCGCACACATAGGCACTGTTGACACACACAGGCACTACATACACACACCGGCACTGCGCACACACACAGGCGCACTGATCACACACAGGCACTGTTCACACACAGGCACTGTCCACACACAGGCTCTGTTCACACACAGGCACTGTTCACACACAGGCACTGTTTACGCACACAGACACTGCTCACAAACACAGGCACTGTTCACACACACAGGCACTACATACACACACGGCTGCTCACACACACTGGCACTGCGCGCACACATAGGCACTGGTCACAGTGACTGCAGTGTGTGAGTGTGCAGGGTAAACAGTGTGAGTGTGCAGGGTGAACAGTGTGTAGTGAGTGCAGAGTGAGTGCGAGAGTTACTGTGAGTGCAGAGTGAGTGCGAGAGTGACAGTGAGTGCAGAGTGAGTGCGAGAGTGACAGTGAGTGCAGAGTGAGTGTGAGAGTGACAGTGAGTGCAAAGTGAGTGCGAGAGTGACAGTGAGTGCAGAGTGACAGTGAGTGCAGACTGAGTGCAGAGTGAAAGTGAGTGCAGAGTGAGTGCAGAGTGACAGTGAGTGCAGAGTGAGTGCAGAGTGACAGTGAGTGCAGAGTGACAGTGAGTGCAGAGTGAGTGCGAGAGTGACAGTGAGTGCAAAGTGAGTGTATAGTGACAGTGAGTGCAAAGTGAGTGCAGAGTGACAGTGAGTGCAGAGGGAGTGCACTTTGACAGTGAGTGCAGAGTGAGTGCAGAGTGACAGTGAGTGCAGAGTGAGTGTGAGAGTGACAGTGAGTGCAGAGTGAGTGTAGAGTGACAGTGAGTGCAGAGTGAGTGTAAAGTGACAGTGAGTGCAGAGTGACTGCAGAGACAGTGTGTAAGGGTGCAGGGTGCACATTGTGTGAGTGTGCAGAATGAGTGTGCAGGATAAACAGTGTGTGACTATGCAGGGTGACATTAGGAGTGTGCGGGTGAGCAGTGTGTGAATGTGTAGGGGCAGTGTGTGATTGTGCAGAAAACACCACACACACATACACCACACACACATACCACACACACACACCATACACACACCACACACACATACACCACACACACATAACACACACACAAACCACACACCTCACTCTCTCAATCAATCAATCAATCAATCAAGGACATTTATAGAGCGCACTACTCACCCAGAGGATCTCAAGGCGCTAGGGGGTGGGGGGTGCTGCTACTGCTCGAACAGCCAGGTCTTGAGCTTCTTCCTGAAGGAGAGGTGGTCCTGGGTCAGGCGGAGGTGAGTCGGAAGGGAGTTCCAGGTCTTGGCGGCCAGGTAGGAGAAGGACCTTCCTCCTGTTGTCGCTCTTCGGATGCGGGGGACGGCGGCGAGGGCGTGGTTGGTCGATCGGAGGTGGCGTTTGGGAGCGTAGAAGTTGAGGCGGCTGTTGAGGTATCCTGGGCCTTGGTTGAGTAGGGCTTTGTGTGCGTGGGTGAGGAGCCGGAAGGTGATTCGTTTGTTGATCGGGAGCCAGTGCAGGTCTCTCAGGTGTCTGGAGATGTGGCTTCGTCTGGGGACGTCGAGGATGAGTCTCGCCGAGGCGTTCTGGATACGCTGGAGTCTCTTCTGGAGCTTGGCGGTGGTTCCGGCGTAGAGGGCGTTGCCGTAGTCCAGACGGCTGGTGACGAGTGCCTGGGTGACCGTCTTCCTGGTTTCGGTGGGGATCCACCGGAAGATCTTACGTAGCATGCGCAGGATGTTGAAACAGGACGAGGAGACGGCGTTGACTTGTCTGGTCATGGAGAGGGAGGAGTCCAGGATGAAGCCCAGGTTGCGAGCGTGGTCTGTCGGTTTGGGTGCGGTGCCCAGGGCGGGGGGCCACTAGGAGTCGTCCCAGGCGGAGGGCGAGGAGCCCAGGATGAGGACTTCCATCTTGTCTGAGTTCAGTTTCAGGCGGCTGGTTGTCATCCACTCGGCTACGTCTTTCATCCCTTCGTGAAGGTTGGCTCTGGCGGTGGCGGGGTCGTTGGTGAGGGAGAGAATCAGCTGGGTGTCGTCGGCGTAGGAGATGATGTTGAGGTTGTGTTGGCGTGCGATGGCCGCGAGGGGGCTCATGTAGACATTGAAGAGGGTGGGGCTCAGCGAGGATCCTTGAGGGACGCCGCAGATGACTCCGGTGGCCTCTGACTTGTACGGTGGTAGGCGGACTCTCTGTGTTCTTCCGTCGAGGAAGGAGATGATCCATTCCAGTGCCTTCTCGTGGATTCCGACGTTGCTGAGGCGCTGCACTAGGGTGCGGTGGCAGACAGTGTCGAAAGCTGCGGAGAGGTCTAGGAGGATGAGGGCCGCTGTTTCTCCGTTGTCCATCAGGGCTCGGATGTCATCGGTGGCAGCGATGAGGGCGGTCTCGGTGCTGTGGTTGGCTCGGAAGCCAGACTGTGAGGGGTCGAGGGATCCATTCGTCTCGAGGAAGGTGGCCAGCTGTTTGTTGACGATCTTCTCGATGACTTTGGCTGGAAACGGGAGGAGCGAGATGGGGCGGTAATTCTTGAGTTCGATGGGGTCCGCTGTAGGTTTCTTGAGTAGGGCGCTGAGTTCGGCGTGCTTCCAGCTCTCCGGGAAGGTGGCGGTGTCGAATGAGGTGTTGATGATGTCCCGCAGGTGGGGTGCGATGACAGCGTCGGCCTTGTTGAAGACGTGGTGAGGGCAGGGGTCGGTTGGAGATCCGGAGTGGATGGAGTTCATCATGCGGACGGTGTCTTCGGTGCTGATCGGCGTCCAGGCGCGGAGGGTGGTGGTGGGGGGTGGTGGTTCGGTCGTGGCGTGCGTCGGTTGAGTGCTGAAGCTGTTGTGTATGTCCGCGATCTTGTTGTGGAAGTAGGAGGTGAGGGAATTGCAGAGGTCTTGCGAAGGGGTGATGTCGTTGTTTCCGGCGTTGGGGTTGGAGAGCTCTTTCACGATGTTGAAGAGTTCCTTGCAGTTGTGTGCGTTGTTGTCCAGTCGGTCCTTGAATGCAGTTTTCTTGGTGGTGCGGATCAGTTGGTGGTGCTTCCAGGTGGCAAGCTTGAGGGTGGTCATGTTGTCCGGAGTTGGTTCCCTTCTCCAGTCTTTCTCGAGGGCTCGGCAGTTCTTCTTGGAACTCATGAGTTCGTCGGTGAACCATGGGGCCTTCTTGCTGCCGGGTCTGTTGGGCGGGGTCCTCAGTGGGGCGAGTTCGTCCGCGCAGTTGCTGATCCACTTCGTGAGGTTGTCGGCGGCCTGGCTGGGGTTCGCTGAGCTGGCGGGAGGGTGCTGGCTCAGGGAAGCGGCGAGCTGGTCGGCTGTGATCTTGTTCCAGCTTCTTCGAGCAACCTGTTGCTGGTGGTGGTGGATCGTCGTTCTTCTGAAGGTGAAGTGGACGCAGCTGTGGTCCGTCCAGTGGGGTCCGGTGGTGTGGCTGAAGGTGATGTCTTTGCTGGATGAGAAGACGGCGTCGAGTGTGTGTCCGGCGAGGTGGGTGGGGGTGGACACCAGCTGCTTGAGACCGAGGGTGGCGAGGTTGTCGAGCAGGGTGGTGGTGTTGCGGTCGTTGTTGTTCTCCAGGTGGAAGTTGATGTCCCCCAGGAGGATGTAGTCGGCGGAGGGGAGGGCGTGCGGGCTGATGAAGTCGGCGATGTCCTCGCTGAATTGTGTGCGTGGTCCCGGGGGTCGGTAGATCAGGGTGCCTCTGAGGGTGGTTTTGGGGTCCGTGTGGATCTGGAAGTGCAGGTGTTCGGCGGTTGTCAGGGTGTCGTCGGTGTTGGTCTTGATGCGGATGGTGTCCCTGTAGATGATGGCGAGGCCTCCTCCAGTCTGGTTGTCGCGGTCTCTTCGGGTGATCTTGTAACCCTCTGGGATGGCGATGGCGATGTCGGGCGCTGAGGAGTCGTTCATCCAGGTTTCCGTGAGGAAGGCGACGTCTGGGTCTGTGGTGTCGAGCAGGTTCCAGAGCTCGACGGCGTGTCTGTGGACGGAGCGGGTGTTGATCAGGATGCACTTCAGGTGGGTGGTGCTGGTGTTCGGCTTGGTGGGTGCTGGTGTGGCGTGGGTCCGGTTGCAGGTGAACTTACAGGAGTGGCAGCTGAAGGATCCGTGGGTGCGTCTCGGTATGGCTCGGTAACAGCCCGGGGTTCGGCCGGTGTTGAGTGCGTTGAGTTCGGTGGCGTCGTAGGTCCGGCGGGTCGGCTTCCGACGGTGGGGGCCAGGGGTCCTGGCACTGGGCGCGGTCCAGGCGCGGACGGGCGTAGACGGGCTTACCTTTGGCGCACCTTCGGCGCTCATTTGGTGCTCCCGCTGCGCGCGTCCGCTGCGCGGTCGCTCCGGGGGCGTCATAAGAAGGGAGCCGGTAGGGAGGGTCTGCGGGGAGGCGGGTGCGGGCCGACCAATCGGCTGGCGGGGGGGCGGGGCCGCGGGCTGGCAGCGGCGGGAAAACGGGAGGCCGAGGCTCGGAGGGCGGCCCTGCGGCGGCTGGGGCAGCGTCAGCGGCGAGGATCTGGTGCAGCGGGCAGCAGGTAAGCAGGTAGGCTGAGGGGGCGACCAGGCCAGAGGCGCAGTGGTCGCTCCCTTGGAAGGGTCTGGGTCCCCTTAAGAAGGGAGCCGGTAGGGAGGGTCTGCGGGGAGGCGGGAGCGGGCCGACCAATCGGCTGGCGGGGGGGGCGGGGCCGCGGGCTGGCAGCGGCGGGAAAACGGGAGGCCGAGGCTCGGAGGGCGGCCCTGCGGCGGCTGGGGCAGCGTCAGCGGCGAGGATCTGGTGCAGCGGGCAGCAGGTAAGCAGGTAGGCTGAGGGGGCGACCAGGCCAGAGGCGCACACCACACACTCGTCACCACTCACCACAACACACTCACCACCACACACTCACCCCCCCAGGCTCACCCCCACAGACTCACCACCACACACTCACCACTACACACACACAAAACACACACAACAACACACCCCCAGCCATCAATGAATGCTTTCACCAGGCACAAACACCAACAACCATCAATGTACGCTTTCACCAAAAACAAACATGACCATGCATCAGTGCCGCTAAACACCCACGCACACAACAAATAGTGTCAGTGCAACTTTCACCAAACACACACACACACCAACAGCTGACAGTGCACCAGCCACTCTTTCAATTGGCACAATCATCAACAGCTGTCAGTGCACCCTTTCACCAACCACACGCATTACCATCCAGCTCTGTATGCTTGACAGCCACACTCAGTAACAGCTCTTACTGCACGCTACCACCAGTCATACACACCTCAAGCCACCACTACACGCTTCCACCAAACACACACACCAACAGCCATCACTGCACAATTCCTACAGGCACACACATCCACCACCCATCAATGCACACACCAATTGATAACGCATCGACAAATTAATATTGTACCTATCGCATTATGCTGCACTTTACCTTTTAAAGATAATGCGTTAAAGTGCAGCATGCTACCATTGATAACATTCCAATCCAACACACATATCTCCAACACACACCACATGCTTCCACTCCAAAACACATGCCTAAAACACATTGCCATTTACAATGCCATTATCTCTAACTCAAACAAACCCGAGCCCTAATGCATTCCTGTTAGATCTGGGGGTCTCTAGTTGGCAGAGGTAGGTACCACTGTCCAAATAGGGACCCTTGCTTCTAGTCAGGGCAAGGAGATAACCTTCTGAGATAACCCCTGCTCACCCTCTAGGTAGCTTGGCACGAGCAGTCTAGGCTAACCAGAGGCAATGCGTAAAGTATTTGTACCAACACTCACAGTAACACAGTGAAAACACCACAAACTGACTCCACAACAGTTTAGAAAAATAAAGGTATTTTTAATCTAAACTACACAAGACCAAAACGACAAAAATCCAACATACACAGTTCAAGAATATGGTTTCAAAAAGAGTTCTTAAGGTTGCGTTAGAATTCTCTACGTTGCAATAGAATTCTTTACTGATGCGTGAAAAGTTCACAGTTGCGTCACGTTTACTCACAGTACCTTTTAGTTGCAACAAAGTTCCAAAAGCAGAAGCTGGTGCGGTGGAAAACAAGCGATGCGTTGCTCCTGAGACCCTGGGGAGGCGATGCGACAGCCCCGCTGCAGCAGCGGGCGTGTTGCGGCGAATCCGGTCTGTATGGGGAGGAAGGCCACTTGTATGGATTCCGGTGCGTAGGTTCCGTAGGAAGTCTGTTCTCGCAAAGGCACGATGCGACGATCTCGTAGGGGCTGCGACGATCTCCGGGGCGACGATGCGCGGTCCAGCGGGGATCCTCTCTCTCGCTGCTCCTCGATGCGTTGATTCTGCGACGATGCTCGCTGCGACGTGATGCGGTCCGCAAGCAAGCGGTGCGGCGATCTCACCCAGCGACGACAGGCTCTGCGTCGATACTCGCAGCGATGTTCGATTCTCCCGCACCGGTCTGGTGCGTCCCGCAAACGAAGGGTGCGACGTCTCTGGCAGCGGCGTCAGGTGCTGCGACGATCTCGACCTCTGTAGCGGCGGGAAACTTCTCGCACTGTCGGGGATGCGCTCCGCAAGCGAGCGATGCGACACTTTTCAGATTCAAAAGTCACTCAAGCTTAGTTTCAAGCTTCCCAGCTCATGTACAACTTCCAGAGGCCCCACAACTGGATCAAGCACTCTAGGAAGGACAGAACTCTCTCAGCAGAGTTCAGGAAAGCTGGGGGTGAAGTCCTTTTGTTCCTGGGACTTCAAAACAGGGAGCCAGCTCTTCTCAGGCCCTTGGAGATTCCTTCAAGACAGGGGACACAGCTCAGCAGCAAAGTCCTTCCCCTCTCCTTGGCAGCAAAGCAACAGGTCAGTCCAGCAGAGCAACAGCAGGACAATCTTCCTTCTTCAGTTTCAGCTTTCTCCTTGGCAGAGGTTCCTTCTTGATTTCCAGGATGATCTAATTTTCTGTTGTCAGGGGTCCTGTACTTATACCCCTAAAGTCTTTGTTCTCTTGGTGCATGTGGGCCCTGAGCCCGGACTGAACCAGTTCTGGGTGGATCCTGAGCACTTTGTTTTGCTGGCTGCATCTTTCCTTTCAGAGTGAGGGGCAGGGTCCTCAGCCGCCCAGCAGGGGGTTGGAGCCAGCATTGTGGAAGGCAGGCACAGCCCTATTCAGCCCAGGTGCTAACTCCTCCCACCACTCCAGTTGCAACTGCAGTCATTCAGCCTAGTGCTGACTCATCCATCCTGCTGGGGAATTCCCCAGCCCCTGTCACTCACAAACCAGACAGTCAATACACAAACAGGCCCAGGCACACAGAAGGGTTAGACAAGAGAACAGCAACTTTCTAAAAGTGCTGTTCTCAAACCCAGGATTTAAAAACAACCTTTCCTAAAAGATGTGTTATTAAATTCTGAGTTCAGGGATACTTGATACTTATGTCCTATCTTGTTCCTATGGGAAGAAATGCTGTTAACCACTGTAGCCAGCATCCCCCATGTTAATCTATGGAGCAAGATAGCCTTACAATAGTGAAAAAACGAAAATGGCTGTAATTCACTACCAGAACATGTTACCTGCACCAGTACATGCTCTACCTTTCACATACACTGCACCCTGCCCAGGGGGGTACCTTGGGCCTTCCATAGGGGTGGCTGATGTGCACAAAAAGGGAAGGGTTAGGCCTGGTCAGTGGGGACACTGGCCAGGAGGACATGGCAGTTCTAAACTGCCCATAGGCACTGCAGTGGCAGGCCTGAGACACCATTGGGTGGCAGAATCAGTGCTGCAGGCCCACCAGTAGCATTTGTCATCACCAGCCCTGGCACACCCAGTGCACTTTACTAGGGACTTCATGGTGATACAAATATGCCAAACATGTATATCCAATCAGAATAACAATTTACACAGAGAGCATATGCACTTTAGCACTGATCAGCAGTGGTAAAGTGCGCAGAGTCCTATTGCCAACAGCCACGGGTCAGGAAAAATAAGGGAGGAAGAAGCAAAAAGTTTGGGGATGACCCTGCAAGAAGGGCCAGTTCCAACAATTCCTAATGCTTGTTTTACTTGTGCAGTGAGTAACCGTGGGCCGGCTTTTTCTCCCCATAGGAGTGGAACTTCCCGCTGGGAATAGAACAATTTACATTTTTACTAGAAGGAAGGATTAGGATTATCCTTCTTCGGTGTAAGACATATTCAGAGCGTTTTTATTCTGATGTAATATTGATTGGAATCACCCTTATTTTGGTTTCTTGGTGTTTGCTAGCAAGTATACATTACTTAAGACCCTTCTACATATTTTAGGTTGTAAATACCAAGCATCATCAAACAATGGGCGTTCAAGCTACTAACGTTTGTAACCAGCATGTGAGCTGGTTTGGATGCTCTGTTACAATAGGTAATTATACTTAGGTCTATTTTGTGTGTTCGGTACAGACAAAAGACATTCTGCTCAGGCATTTTAACAAATTATTTGAAAAATACTTGGTTTCTTTTTTCATGTTTATTTTTGGAGAGACTTATTTAGGCCACTTTGTTTGTTTGTGTTCATTAAATATTGTGGTATTATAGCACCGCCTCTGGGGAGGCATGTTGGCAGCAAGAGGAGTGAGGATGTTCCATCTGTTTTTATACTATGCACATCTAAGAAATGGTAATGCCTGAATGGAGGCTTCTTGGCAGTTGGTGTCATAACTACATGCAAACTTGTTTTATAGTAACAAGCATTATTGCTAGACGGTACAGAAACCAAGTTATAATTAGAATTGTGATTTCTTTCTGAAAAGATATAATCATTGACAATGTTAGAGGTCATGATATTAACTCATTTTTAACTGATACGGGTAAGAAGGATAGATGACATGATTACTCACAAAGATAGGGGACCGTTTCCTAAAAAGATCTTTGTTCTTTTTTTCATAATTACACAGTTGTGGATGCTTGTGCAGCTCTGATTGTTATGTATCCTACGTCCGATTTCCAGACGCGTTCCACAACAGTTTTGCGCTAACCGGTGGGTTGATGGGACTTGAATCCATCAGGCATGATCTTTACTTTGGTTTAGGGACCTTTTCCACACAGTTTCTGTGTTTTTTCTAGTGCACTGGGTGACTATCATTAATGACTTTGGAGAATATTTTTGTCCTTTACTCTCATATTACTTCTTCAACTATTGATGTCACTAGTTGGAGCAATTTGGTTTTGGATCTTTTCTACCATTTAGACTTTCATTTGAATGATAACATTGTGCAGACCACTATGTGGCCACCGTGATTGATTTCAAGATGTTATGATAAAGAAAGACAATTGTCATTTACAAAACAGCAAACAATGTTTTGATATCTATTGTTCTAGCCTAGAAAAAGTCTATGAGTAGACAAAACACATGCTGGCACATTGGCAGATGTCATGCTGGATGTAATAAGAACAGAATAAAATTGCCAAGTTGACGTATTGGACTGTGTGGACTCTGTATATCTCAGACAAAGACGCTTGTTTGATTTCATCGATTGATACTATTAGTTAAGTGACGTATTACTGGCAATAGATATTTGGAATGCCTTTACTTATCCAGTATTCTGGGCGATTATGAATACTATAGGATGGGCTGAGTAGGGCTCTATGTTTTCAAGTTTGTAAACACATTAGTTTTCTTGTGTGTGAATATCATCCTTTGGTAATAGTTGCAATTGAGGCAAGTATGCACCCCAAAAATAACTACAAAAGTAAAACCAATTGATTCACACAATATTACTGTATGCTCTGACACGTTTCAACTATTGATTTTGCGGTAATTCGCCTAACCGGCAATCAATACTGCCATTCTATTTGTAGCAAATCTGTTTCAGTTTACCCTGTTGCTGACCGATGTTTTTTGGGGACTGTGCATATATATATATACATATTATATTTAGATAGATAGATATTATGTATATATATATATATAGTGCCCCTAGAGCATTGAGATGGAACTTAACAGCATTCAGCTATGCAGCTTCGCTATGCCACCTGCTGTGCTTCACCTCCTTTAATTTCCTTGTGCCGACGCGTTTCTAGGTCAAAAGCCTCTTCTTCATGGGCATTACAAACAACACATCTGAATCTCACATTATATGAATTTCCGACTTTATTTATTTCAATGCTCGCTCCCAGTGGGTGTATGCTTAGTGCGATGACCTCTGGTGCATTATGAGGCATGCAATCCTTAATGCGAGCATTAGTTTTAACTTATAGTAAGCTCAAACGTGCGCTTGATACTTAAAATCCTTTTCATTACTAAAGCGAACTCTGAAAACAAGCTTTGTAAGCATATGGAATGCTGTGCCGATCTGGTCTTGAGTAGTTCAAGTCCACAGCATCTAACCGCTGGTGTTTTTAATCTCTACCAGCTAGCGATAGTTCTCATCCCCACGGCCAGGCCGCTGTGTGTAAATAGTTGTAAACAAAGTGCCTTAGAGCATTGAAATGGAACTCAGCAGCATTCAGCTATTCAGCTTCGTAATGCAGCCTGCTTTGCTTCTCCGCCTTTAATTTCCTTTTGACGACGCGTTTCCAGGCCACAAGCCTCTTCTTTATGGGCATTACAAAACACAAATCTGAAGCTCACATTATCTGAATTTACGGCTTTATTTATTTCAATGCCAGCCCCTTGTGGGCGTATTTTTTGTGCGATGACCTCTGGTGCATTATGGGGCATGCAGTCCTTAATGCGAGCATTAGTTTTAACGTATAGTAAGTTAAAACGTGTGCTTGTTAATTAAAATCCCTTTCATTCCTAGCGAGGCCCACCTGGGGGCAATAGAATCAATAAAGAATGTCAGCAAATCTAACGGAAGCGAGTTTGCAATGCCTCGTGACAACAGCTCAAGATGAAGAGGCAGTTTGCCTTGAAATGTGTCGGCACGAATACTCTGTTCCAGGGAATAGAGGCTAGTTGGAGAGATGTACTGAGCGTGGGCACGCAGTCGAGTGCACTCTTGAAAGCTTTCCGGCCTTTATTTTGGATATATATATATATAGATATATTCACTGAGAAAAAACAAAGATTTCACACACGTTATAGTTAAAAATTAGCATTTAAAAAACCTTGCAAATTCATTACAAAAACCATAGGTTTCACACATGTTATAATTAGCAGGACATTTCACTCATACAAAACCTTTGAAATTCCCCCGTTATAGTTAGTTGAGCTAACTATAACTCGCGCGCCCGCAATGCACTGCTGATGACGTCACATATTACATCACTCATGACATGGTCAGTGACATCACTCATGACATCACTGATGACATCTCAAATGACATCACTGATGACATCACTGATGACATCATCCAGTGAATGTGTGTCTTTCTGAAAAATAAATATTTTTTATATATGTATATCTAAAGGTCGATGGAATAATAAATGGGTAAATAAGTATCTAAATGGATGTATTTTTTATAAAATTGATTGTATAACTGACTTATTAAGTGTATCTTAGTGAATACATGTATTAGCGAGTAATTTTTAAATATTTAAATATCTGTATCAGTGTCTCACTTTGTGTATAAGTGGCTACATGGTTTGGTGAGTAGGTACATGAGTGTCTATATGGGTTATTAGTTGGACTTTGGAGTATCAGAATGAGTGTCTGTATGGTTTGGTGGGGGGTATGTGAACAAAAATCAAAGTTTCCCTTTGCCTTATGTTTGTGAGACTAGCATCTCAAGAGGATCTTGGGTGAAGGAACTGACCTATGCGGGGGCCCAACGAGGTTTATTATAGTACATGATACCTGCAACTTACTACAACTGAAAAGGTAGAAACAATAAGCAACCGGAGAATTGAAACCAAGTTCAAGATGGCCGCCATGTATACACATCGATCTTACATAATACCCACAAATAGAATAAAACGATCGAGGCAACCATTAGATACAGTGGACGTAAACATGTTGTAATCCGTTTCTTTAACAGATGGAGAATCCCCAAGGATCCTCAGTGTCACGGCAATTGTGATGACCCAAATAAACAAAAGTCGAAAGACATGATTTCGACAATTCATTCTTAAAGTAAATTGTGGCTTGCAATTTAATCGTCTAAGCAAAGAAAGGCCAATTTTATGAAAATAAATCGGTAAACATACAACCGAAAAAATATAATGGTAGAAAACAACCAATGCAATAACCATCGTGGTCGAATGAGACATTTAAAGATGGCCACCACGAAATCGTCAGAATAAAGCTCGAGTGATTTTCAAGCCCCAGATGATTACAATTAGAGGCCAATTAAACAATCACTGAGAGTATATAAGAAAGGCAAAATGAGAGGCACAGTCTATTGTAGCTCGAGAACCAAACAGGACGGCCCGTGGTGTTACTCTGCAATTCAAGCACATTTCAAGTAAGTTTGAAAGGGATCATTCCACTAGATAGCTTCAGCAGAGAGATTCTTAAAAACTCTTTGAATTTATAATAAATAAATTGTCCTTTCCCTAGATTAAAGTGAGGTGCTCCAAAAAGAGTCCAAGAACCCCCAAGGTGGATGAGGCATATTGATAGACAATAGTTTTTAAATCCAAGGTAAGGAAATGATACACATGACAAGAGATTGTTTGGCTCTTAGAGGTCTTATTAGTAAAATAGGTTAAAACAATCTGTTTATTCCCTATAGTTATACTAAAGGACAGACGGCCGTCCTGCACACAAACCCCATTATAATATCGAGGTAAGACTATAGTATAAGTAAAACTGAATCTAAATAAGATCTAAACTGATGACCCAAAAGAAATATGAGTATTCTTTTTCAACCAATGTGTTTGGTCAACAGATCACACAGAGCATCAATTGATGGAAGGTGCACTCTGTGAAAAATCCTAATCTTAAATACAGGTACCTACCATTCTTGAAATCACTTAATGCCAAGGGTATTATAATCCAAAATTAGAGGGATTTAAATACAAATGTTGGCGTTGGTTTTATTCTTAACAGTGAGGATTGTCCACACCAACCCATCAGGAGGAAAAGTAATAATACCAGCCTGAAGAATAAACAAATACAAAAATAAAGTTGAGACAAATAGTGTCACCTAAAATCAGAAGCAATGGAATGCTTAGCAAGATCCTAATATAAATTTATGGTTTCTTACTTTCACAGTGATTGTATTTGTGATTATTCAAAACTATAAGGAGGGAAATACGGAACAACAGAAACAAGAAAGTTTCAAAACGAGTGGGGATAAGGAAACAAATCCAGACTCTATGTATAAAAACAGATCTTAGACCAACAATCAGGCAATAGTAAAATCTAAATATTGCCCCTTGAAGTATGATTGAACCCATTCCCTTCACATTGCAGAAAACATTGAATAGCTGCTGAAATCTGTCTACACAGCCAATTGAATAGAGCTGATAGCGAGTAGCCAATACCGGTATTTCCTTATATTTTATGAATACTTTGTTAATAGAATATACAGCTTTAAATTTTGAGAGCAATATAACGTTAAGGGGAAAAACATGAGTTTTCAGATTAACAAATACTATATGATGATGTTTGTACACTGGATATAATTTAGCCTTGCTAATAGGATATGGCTAGATTTGATAAAAGAAGTTTAAGTAAAAACGGTGCACAGACATAATATCGACTCCAAAATATCGTTTGGACAGAATATCGAGTTTTAAATATCGTTTGGACAAAATATCGACTAGACAGAAGATCGACAGCCAAAATATCGTTTTTAAGGTAAGTGAAGTAATATCGACTGTAAATAATATAGACAGTGAAAATATCCAAGTATATAATCTAGATAGTAAAAAATATAGTTTTTTAAATAATATTTAATTATTTATAGTGTTTTTATGTTATAATATGTGTGAAAAGTGTCTTTTTATGTTATAATTATTTTTAATTAATGATTTTTTTAAATTATTGTGTAATTTTATTCTGTAGCGGGTTGTGGGTTTATAGGGGAATAGGGTGGGAAGTAATTTAATTATAATTAATTAAATATGTAAATTTATTAATTGGTAGTAATAATTAATTAATTGGTAATTAAATAATATATGTTAATTATTTAAAATTTAATTGGTAATTAATTTAATTTAATTGATTAATTGCTAATAATGTAAATTAAAATAATGTATTTTCTGTAGCGGGTTGTGGGTTTATAGGGGAATAGGGTGGGAAGTAATTTAATTATAATCAATTAAATATGTAAATGTAATAATTGGTAGTAATAATTAATTAATTGTTAATTAAAACATATTTGTTAATTAATTAAAATGTAATTGGTAATTAATTTAATTTAATTGATTAATTGCTAAATATGTTAAATTAAAGGGGTATTTTTAGGGTTCAGGGTCAGTTTTTAGTTTTTGGGTAAAGGGGTATTTTTAGGGTTCAGGTTCAGTTTTTAGTTTTTGGGTAAAGGGGTATTTTTAGGGTTCAGGGTCAGTTTTTAGTTTTTGGGTAAAGGGGTATTTTTAGGCTTCAGGGTCAGTTTTTAGTTTTTGGGTAAAGGGGTATTTTTAGGGTTCAGGGTCAGTTTTTAGTTTTTGGGTAAAGGGGTATTTTTAGGGTTCAGGGTCAGTTTTTAGTTTTTGGGTAAAGGGATATTTTTAGGGTTCAGGGTCAGTTTTGGGTTTTTGGGTAAAGGGGTATTTTTAGGGTTCAGGGTCAGTTTTTGGTTTTTGGGTAAAGGGGTATTTTTAGGGTTCAGGGTCAGTTTTGGGTTTTTGGGGTACATATACAATATTGGCTATTATTTCATTAAATTTTGTTACTATACTATATATATATATGTTTTAAGAAATATGATTAAAAAAATATTATTTTTTTACTTTCATTAATTATTTAATTATTAAAAGTTATTTTAAGTATTGTTAATTATATTTTAGTAATTAATTTTTTATATTAATGTAATTAAACATTGTTTTTAGTAAAGTCGATATTTTTTACAACGATATTTTTGTAAACGATATTTTGTACTCGATATTTTTGTACTTACCTGTTTGTAGATAGAAACTCGATATTTTGACTGTCGATATTTTCTCAACGATATTTTGGGTAGTCGATATTCTTTCAGTCGATATTCTTTCAGTGATCCAGTAAAAACATCTAAGACCTTACAACAAATAACAATATTTCCCTTTGAAAATGAAATTTTATTTCTGTTTCTCTCTTTTTAACAAATGATAGTAGGATATGATGTTGGGCAGACAGAAGAACAAGTTTAGATTGCAAAAATGTATTGAATGCATAAAACAAATAGGATTGTGTAGTAAAGACCGAGGGTTCGTCCTCTTAGTATATAAAAAATTAATGTGTAGAATCAAAAAGCAAATATAGTAGCTTCTGTAACAAGTGTTTTAAATATTTTGTTTTATCTAGACTGTTTTTAATGATGAAAAAAGTGTCCTGAATAAGGTGACAATTTCTTTCACCGAAACGCCGCGTCGACATATATTTTTCTTCTTATGAATTGTTTTATGATGCAATTGTTTTTATGAATAAAATGATGTTTTTATTAACACAATCGAAAAAACTTAACAAATAAACAATATATATAATTTATTTCTTTGTTTTTCTGCCCTTATTGTATCCTGTTGATCATTATCTGTAATTTAAATACTGTATGATTTGTAAATTTGTTAATCTGTTTGAAACTCTAAGCCCCGCATAGGTCAGTTCCTTCACCCAAGATCCTCTTTAGATGAGAGTCTCACAAAAATAAGGCAAAGGGAAACTTTGATTTTTGTTCACATACAAACCCATTCCGTTTCCTACAAAGGGTTCCTCCCAATTTATTTTTAATATTGGTGGGGGGTATTACTTAGTGCACAGATGCAGGAATGATTGACTCACTGTTTGTATGTGTCTTGAAGACAGCATGTGTACAGGACTGTATGGGAGGATGAGTGTGTGTATGGGTGTGTTAGTGAGTGAATGACTGTCTCAGTAGTATCTTTATGAGTAACTACATATGTTTTGAACTAGTATATGTAAGTATTGATGTATTTATGTGAATATATATGAGAGTGAGAGATTGGAAGAGTTCCTGTATAAATAAGTATGTGATTCTAAAAGTGATTGTTTAAGAGAGTAATAATAATAATAATAATAATACTTTATTTGTATAGTTAGTAAAAACCATTAAAAAATATAAATACGACAATATACTAAAACACAGAAAGTTTACACCGCTCTGCGGATGATAAAAAAAAAATATTAAAATGAGAATGTCTTTCAACTTTGAATATTAACATGTTCCAGATTCAAGACTTTGCCAGTATTCTTTGCTTTTTCTCAAAAATGTCAATGAATTTGACTGCCCTGCAAATGAGTTGCGGATCTACTGAGCATAGAGTTTGTATGATCGCAGACTGGCAGGTACGTATTCCATATTCCTTAAACTTGGTTTTTAACCAACTCCGACGTTCATGGATCAGAGCCCGGCAGATACAAATCAGATGGATAAAGTCTTGTCTTCCTGCGCCACATAAACCACATCCGTCATATTCTTGGGGCTTCCACTTTGGTGACTCGGCATTTGTTGGGAAGTTACCCAGTCTTAAACTGAGGTGTTTACGTTTGAGGAAAGGCGAGAAGGCGAGGTCTAGGAAGGCTGCCGGTACAAATTTTTTATAAGATTGAATTGTCATCCAGGCATGGGACCGACGACTGAAGGTTGTTTTATCGTCGAGCAGCGAATGCCTGTTGGTAGCCTTCTTTACCAACTGTTTAAAGGAAAGTACTGGAAGCTTGGTTTCCCAGAGAGCAGCCAAGTCGGTTGATTCTAATGACAATTTAAGGTATTTGGCGTAGTGAGAATTGGAACTCTTGCTAATTGTTTCCCACATAGCACAATGGACCGCAATCTCTTGGTTCATCCAGACATTGTACCCAAATTTTATGGTCTCATACTTTTTCACCAGCACTTGGGATTGCAAACCAAATTCAAGTCTTACTTGTGCGGGTGATGCGTTTCTTGGTAACGCAAATACTCGCTTGTAGACTTTCATTTGTACTTTGTCCAGGAGTTGTGCACTCTTGCCATGATGTAATATGCTCCCATAAGCTATTGTTGGGAGTAACTTAGCTTTCATTATTGTTAGCAAGGGGGAGATCAAAGGGCCTTTAAGTTTGGTAGCTAGTGTACTAAAGGCATGCAATAGTATTGTGCCCTTCTTTTCCATGCTATTAAATTGCATGGCGAAATCGAGACGCTTGTCCAGTAGTATCCCGAGATACTTGTAACTTCCAACCGCTTCCAGTTTGACATTATCTATTGTGAAGGTTGGTGGCACTTTGTGGCGTCAGGTTATAACCATGGTTTTTGTTTTTGAGCTATTTATTTCTAGCAAGTTCTGTTTTGTATAATGGGTCAATTCGTTTAGAAGACGTTGTAAGCATATTCTTGTCTGGCTTAGTAGGACCAGATCGTCGGCATAGGATAGGTGTGTTATACGGAGATTACCTAGCCGCGGCGGATGAGCATTAGTCCTGTCCAGGCTTACTGTTAGGTCGGCCATGAATAAATTAAAGAGGTGGGGGGCCAACACACAGCCTTGTTTTAATCCATCAAAGGTGTTGATCTTCCGGGTTAGCCTCTGTCCATTGTCGATCTTTACCTGCATCCAGGTGTTACTATACGGGTCGAAGGTCGATGATGAAGTAATTTTCTATTAACATGGTCGAAGGCCGCCTTAAAGTCAACGAAACAGGTGTAAAGTTCCTGATGGTTGTGGAGACTTTTTTCACCAATCAAGCATAATGCCATTGCATTTGCCATAGTGCCTGTTTCGCGGAGAAACCCTGTCTGATTTAACGGGATTTTGCTGTTTGTATCCGACCATTGCGCTAGATCGGCTAGCAGCAGGGATGCGTAGTATTTGGCTTGCGAATCGATCAGGGCTATTAAACGGTAATTGATTGAATTTTTGCGGTCTCCACCTTTATAGATGGGATTGATGATGGCACCCCTCCAACTTTCCGAGACCCGACCTGAGTCGCTGATTGACCGAAACAAAAGATTAAATTTGCATGCACAGAACTTGGGGTCCTCTTTATAGATTGCCTGCGGGATGCCGTTTGGGCCCGGCGCACTCTCTTGCTTGCCTTTCTTGATTATTAGTAATATTCGGTGATCGTCATCTATCCACGTTGGTTGACCCATGTCTTCCTGGCGGTGGATCATGCCATAGGTGCTAGAAACGGCCATGCTTTCTTGGTCCATAGCTCTTTGTGTTTCAGATGCAGTTGTTGACGTTATAATCTGGTGTGCCGATGGTTTTGTCGAGAATGTGTCGACTATGTGTCATACATGCATGTCATACTTATAGGTTGTGCTGTTCTATTAATAGAGTTGACTTGCATCCAGAAAGCCCTGGAGTCTGATATTTTTATGTTATGCAACAATTTGGCCCAGAAGTCATTGGCTTTGTTCCTTTTTTCCATCCATACCATCTTCTTGTATTGCCTCCTTATAGATCGAACTTCTTGCCAGATGCTTGGGTTTATCTTTAAACCTTGTGCCCGTCTTGTGAGCTTCTGAAGATGTTTCTTCACAGAAAGTGTGGTTTTTGTGAGTTTGGTGTCGGACGTAGGATGGGTCTCCCTTTTAGCGTTACTGCTGGACCTTTGTAACTTTTCCAGGAAGTCAGACCAGGTTTCTGAGCATAGGTCTTTCTCTGCGATGGATGTTTTGAATAATTTCTTAACGTCCAACGCTATTTTCGGCAGTGTATTACTCGTCCACTTTAACCGCTTCAGGTTAATTGTTGAGATTATGCCTGGTATGGTTGGCGCCTTTACGTACCTAGAAGAATTCAGTATCATCTCGATGTGTTGCATTGAGTGATCACTATCTAGTGAGCAAATTATTTGAAATGTTTTAACTAGACTCAGCAGGGGTAGTGTTACCAATGCATAATCCAAGATGGAACTTGTATTATGGCCTATATAGGTTGCGGCAGGGGGTTTGTCGTGAATGGCTCTACCGGTTATTACCCGTAGGCCAAGGCGTTCAAAGTCCCACATCAGCTGCCTACCCACTTTATCTTTCTTCATGACCGATACAATCTCCTGAGGTTCAAGAGAGTAATTATATGTACATTTCTGTACAAATACGTGTAGTGGTGTGTGTATAGCTATTTATGCAAGCAAATGGATGTTTGAAAGTTTATTTGCATGTGTGAGTATATGTCTGAGTAACTCTATGTATGACTGTACGTGTGAAACATGATGTATAGGTGTATGAGTACATATGATGAGTGAGTACATGTATGAGTGACTCTATAGAACTGTTGGTGAATGAGTGGATGTTTATGTAGATTTTGTAATTACTGAAAAGGTTGTTCTAATTAGTACTGCTATCTCCATTGTTTTGTAAATTTTAGTTTCTATTTTTCAATGTGTGTATCAAAGGTTATATTAGGGTGAGAGGAGGTCTGCCACTCTTTCACAAGGATAATGTCATCAGTGATGTGATTTGAGATGTCATCAGTGATGTCATGAGTGATGTCACTGACCATGTCATGAGTGATGTAATATGCGAAATGATCAGCAGTGCATTGCGGGCGCGCGAGTTATAGTTAGCTGAACTAACTATAACGGGGGAATTTCAAACGTTTTGTATGAGTGAAATATCCAGCTAACTATAACGTGTGAAACCTATGTTTTTTTTTATGAATTTGCAAGGTTTTTTAAATGCTAATTCCTAAGTATAACGGGTGTGAAACCTATGGTTTTTTCAGTGAATTTCAAAGGTTTTTTAAATGATAATTATTAAATGTATTAATAATTATATGTATTTCATTTTATAACAATTTCTTACATTTTTTATATAAATATTTATATTTTTTTATTTTTTACATTACATTTCATATTCTTAATGTAAAATAATAACAAAACTAAATTGAATTTTTTTTTTTATTAATTATTTTTTTCCAAAAATATATACAATTGAATTCTATATAATTCGTTTAACATTGTTTTTTTTGGATCATCATACCATTCGCATACACTAATATGATTACACAAAATTTGGCAGAGAGGTAGAGTTTGGTTTGCAGATTGTGCTTTTTGTTAAATGGAGTAAATCCGTTCAATAGTTCATGAGAAAACCCCAATAGACTATGCATGTAGTCTTCTATGCACCGGCAAACTTGTCTGTTATACCTTCAATTCCCCAAGCTGTATCCTTACACTTCAAGTAAACACTATCACACTTCTGTTTCAGTATTGTACTGACCATACAGCACCATGTGCTTATCTGAACAGTACTCTAAAAGAAACCATTCACTACATTAAAACACTAATCAGCAGATGTACAATAAGTGGTACATTCCCAGAGATATGACACTTATTATGTACTGTGATATCACCTCCTTCTGGCGCAGGGCTTTATAATATGATGCACCTTCTACACACCATGGCACATCTTTTACACTACCGGTGCATCACAAAAGTGACGTTACGGCTGTGTTAAAAGAAGCACAAGGGGGTTGTATATCTACTCCTAACACATACAAATTCACCCAGGCAGTTTCACCACCAGTGCAAATTGAAGCATAGACTTGTAACATATTTATATGGATATGTTACATTAAAGTGCTTTAGAGGTACTACAGTATACTATAGGTAAACACCTTATAGATGTATGCTGTAGCACTTCCTTATAGTTCTGCACTTTCACATTCACCATACACTAGTAATGTTTTCATTGATTCATTTATGAACAACACACTCAATCTGACAAACTTTTATACACTAACATAGAAATATAGTTCTTTCTTTGACCAATGGAGGTAGTTCTAAAAATAACTGTTTTTTCTGGATTTAGTTTTCTTTTTTTTTTGTGTTTTGTCAACAAGTTTCTTTTAAAACTAAAAAAATGGAACTGGAACCCAAAAAGTGTCCAACTGGAACAAAAGAATGAAAAAAAAAAATATGTCGAGGATAGCGATTCTCCTGCATTTTATCAGATCAATAGACTGTTCCCTATAACACAAAAGTTTATCGCAATGAATGCATACAATTTTAACAACAGCAAAATCATTATCAATTTGTAGGTGTGGACTGCTTGCTGAAAATTCTGCTGCAGTAGTTGATGTGCTTGGTGCAGAAAAAGGTGGGTTCTCCTGCAACCTCTATGATGCAGCTCGAGCAAAGTTATTGGGGTGGAAGTTCTTCACGTGTCGCACCATATTTGCTGTGCCAAAGGAGTATTTTTTAGATGGATCACCCCTTGAAAAGACTTGTTTGGAAAATTTTTACAGGTTACTTTTGGAGCATTAACCTTTTTTTGCCCTTCTGGAAAAGTAAAAAATTGCCAAATTAGAGCTTCTTTCCTCTTCTTTGGAGGTTCTTCAGGAATGAAATATTCCTCTGAAGAATGGCTGGAAGATGAGTCCATTGCTGTTATTATGGTGATCTTCCTTCTATTTGACAGGATTCTCAGAACAGATGCTTCTTCTTAAAAAGACAAAGTAGAATGATTAAAATGGGACGGAACTTTCAACAATTGGAATAGAAACTATTATGAACCAATCAAATCCCATCTTTTAAAGTCACATGGCTTTGCGTCCGCTTACGCTGAGCTTACGGTGTTCTTACAATCCGAGTACACAATGTTCCACCGCGATTTGTGTAATTACTTTTAAAAGTAATATACGATTGTTTAATGTTTATAACTACTCTAGATAATGTATTCTGTTAGTATGTTCATTAAATACATAAATATATGTTTTTAAACAATTAAAAACATTTTCGCTTTTCACGCACGGGGTGCCGTACATGACGTTACACGGAAGCTTTGATGCGATGCGTAACGTCGAAGCGTATTCGTAGGGAATGCGCGAGTACGCGCTGAGAATGATTAGCAATACAAACTATGGTGCAATCACTCTCGCATGTCAAATCAGAGGACAGGGGGCGCTACGAAAATAGTTACAAGTGGTCATTCATTGGAGATCGGATTCTGGGTCTGCCTCTGCGCACATGAAAACCCCGCCCCGTCTCTCTGTTGTAGAAACGATGATGGACACAGGTGGTGGAAAGAAAGACCTTTATTAAGATTCAAAAGAAGGGCTCACAAGAAACCAGAAGAAATGAAGAAGCGATCCAGACAGAGCGGAACAGCATTTGCCAGGCACCTCGGGTGACGTCACACAAATACTCTCCCAACATTCGGAGGTGACGTAGTACAATAAACATGGAAAACATACTTCACTTGTTTAACAGAAAGAGAATGATATGCTAGTACATTCTCAACATCTCCCTTTCCCACAATGAAAAAGAGAACATAAAATAAAGTCATTCGAACACATAATCCTCAAAACGCTTTGGCATCCTGATTTCCCTTCCAGACCTAGTTTGTGAGAACATGGTATTAGACCTGTTGTTGCAAGTACTGTGATCATCCCTGTATTCTTCCCTGCAACTAGGATTAGTTTGGTTACTTGCGCAGGGGACTACCTCAACAACAGTATTCTCATAGGCATTTCTCATTTCTTTCTCGCCTTCATTCATAGACATGTTTAAGATTCCACTGGAGTCCAGGTAACTTTGGTTACCTGATTTATCTTCCCATTCAAGTATACTCTCGTCAGGGCTTCCATCTTGTTAAATCTTCCCCCTCATTATAATCTTTTCTTGCCCTTTCTTCCATTTGACTACATCATCTTTGCTACGCCAACCTCTCCCTTTTATACAAACAGTACCCCTGGATGCTTCAAGCACATGAACAGGATCACTAAAGACTGATTCTCCCTTTGCTACCTTGAATGTTTTTTTTACCAATACTCAATCACCTCATTCTATTTCCTTTTCTTTAGCTTTGTTAGTCATGTCAGAATATCTTTTGGTTTTCTCCTGCTTGGAAACAATACACTCCCTGACTCTGAGTGTGTTATCCCTTATTTCATCTGGTGTCACATTATCTTTGTACCACTTGTTGAATTTTGGGGTAAGCTCATTGTTGCATTTTCTACCCCTCATCAAGTAAAATGGTGTGTGTTTAGTTGCATTGTTTGTGTGATATTATATGTGTTATTTTTTGTTGTATGAATTCTTTGACATTTAATTTAGATGCAACCGCTAGCTGGATGCCTTCTTTTATAAATTTATTCATTAACTCCACCTGTCCATTACTTTTAGGACTATATAATGGCATCTTTTCTTGCTTAATGCCTACGTTCTCTAAAAACTCTGTCATCTGTTAAACACAAGTTGTGTACCATTGTCAGAGACTACGATTTTTGGTTGCCCCTCCATTGCAAAAGTTTTCTTAAGGAATTGTATTACATGTTCTGTGGTCACTGTATGCACAAACTTATAATGCACCCACTTTGAATAATAATCAGTCAGTACAGTTATATACTTGCAATCATCTTGTAACACATTAAACGGTCCAGCAAAATCTATTGCAATTTTCGACCAAGGTCCATTTGGTATCTCCACCATCTGCAACTCCCCTTTGCTAACTTTCCAATGCTTGTTGGCTTTTAGACATTGTTCGCATTTGTCGATGTAGTTGCTTACATCGCTGTCCATTCCTGGCCACTAGTAGTGCATTCTCAAAATGCTTTTAGTGGCGCTGCTACCTGGATGACCTTTGTGAGCCAGTTGTATTAGTTTTAATCTTAATTTTGCAGGTGGTATGAACAGGTCACATCTTTTCAAGAATCCGCTTTCTATGGTTAGTTCATCACTTATTTGTTGGAAGCTTTTCAATTCATTTTGCAGATTTCTGATGGGAGGCCATTTCGTTTTTAAGAGATTCATAATTTTTTCCATTATAATGTCCTCCTTTTGGCAGTTTAACCATTCCTCTTCCTTTATTGATCCACTACACATCGCGGTGGCATCTATCAAAGCTACCACACACTCCGTATCGTCTAGTGAACTTTCAGCTTGATCATTCACAGGTAGGCCTGATAAACAGTCAGCTCTGCAGTTCTGTCCTCCTTGTATGTGCCGTATACTAAAGGTATACTCTTGTAACTTGGATAATAGTCTTATTAATCTTGAGCTTGCCTTACCATTGCCACGACCTTTCCCATCCATCATATACACCAAATGTTTGTGCTCCGTAACTATCTCGAATTCCTTGCCCCATAGATAGTTTTTAAATTTCTGCACTGCCCAAACACATGCGAGGGTCTTGCGTTCGATGGTACTGTAGTTTTCTTCTGTTTCACTTAACCTTCTGGATATGAATGCAATGGTATTTTCTTTCTTTCCTTGAAGTTGGCAGAACACTGCACCTATGCCTTTTTGAGCTAGCATCCACCGTGATAACATTTTTCAATTCTGGGTCATATGGTTTCAAAGCTGGTGCTTCTGAAATATCTTTTTTTATGGAGTTGAAAGCATCGTTTTGTTCATCAGTCCACATATAACTCACATTTTTACGTAGCAGTTTCCTCAACGGCTCAACCTTGCTTGCATATCTGTATGAACTTAGAGTAATATTCGCTTAGGCTCAGGAATGACTTTAAAGTATCTTTGATGGTTGGTTTTGGGGCATCTCTTATTGCTTCCACTAGATCGTCTTTAGGTGTTATCCCTTCTGAGGTTAAGACATGGCCAAAGTATTCAATTTTGCTTTCCTTGAACTTACACTTGTCTTTAGAGACTGTCATTCGTTTGCTTCCTAATACTTCCAACAACTTACTAAGTATTTCAAGATGTTCTTGCTTGGTTTTGGAGTGTATCAGGATGTCGTCCTGGAATGCGTTAACACCTTTTATCTCTCCGAATAAGATATTCATTAATTTTTGGAATACTCCAGACGAGGAGGCAAGGTCAAATGGTAGTCTGATGTACCTGTACACACCAAATGGTGTTATGAAAGTGGTTAATATTTTGGACTCCTCCATTAAACACACCTGATGGTAGGCTGCTTTTAAGTCTATTAAGGTAAAGTACCTTGAACCCACGATAGATTGTAGGATTTCCTGTATTCTTGGAAGCGGATGACAGTTTATGAGAATGCTCTTGTTCAGCGACCTGAGATCCACACATAATCTTATTCACCTGTTTTCTTTTTTTAGAAACCACAATCGCTGACACCTACTCAGACACATCTGTTTCCTCAATCACCCCTTCCTTGCTTAATTTTTGTAGTACTTTTTTCAACTCACTTTTGACTGATAATGGTACGATTCTTACTTTATGTTTAACAGGCTCTGCACCTTCTTTTAACTTTATTTTGTGCGTAAATCCTTTTACACATCCTATCTCATTTTTGAAAACTTCTCCATGCATTTCCAATACTTTTCCCAATTCTTCCTAATTTTCCTCTAAACATATATTGTTCACAAACTCCTCTTTTAGTATTGTTGGATCTTTAGCTCCTGGCTGCAAAATCACTCTTAACTTCGCCAGGTCTTTCCAGCCCACCAAAATTCTACCTCTCTCTGCGACATAAATTTTGGTGTTAATTACCTATCCTTTGAACGTAAGAGTGTCGCAAAAATATCCAACCATATCTATATCCAGTTCCCCGAATGCCTTTGGGTTTATATCTGTTTCATTCAATTCTACATTTTGCCATTTTTCCTCAAACATTTTGTCAGAGATGATTGTTATTGGGGACCCAGAATCAGCTGTGAATTGTAACTCAACATCTCCAATCATTATCGTACCTATGGGTCCTTTTATTTTGCCATCAACAATTTCAACAGATAATACAATATTGGCACACATTTCTTCATCATAATCACCTACAGCATTTACTTTTACATTCCCTGTTGTTTTGCACAAAGTAGAGTAGTGACCACATTTTTTGCATTTCACGCACTTTTTACCAAGAGCTGGGCATGTCTTACAGTCTGCTAAATGCTCCTGTGATCTGCATCTGAAACAACTCAAATTCATTCCTCCTACCTTTTTGTCACTCCAACTTTTTTCATAGCCTTTATGTTCTCCTTTTCTTTTATCCTTTAAATAAACTATGTTAGAATTACTAATAGTACAAGATAATTCTTTTGTTGATATCAGTGACCTTTCTATTCCTTTAGCAATGTCCACTACTTCCTGCAGTGTGGGATTCTTACATGCTAATAATCTCTCCTGTACTTTCTTAGAATAACAGTAGAATACCACTTGGTCTCTTATATATGTATCTGTCATTTCTTCAAATTCGCAATCTTTTGCTAAAACACGTAAACATGCTATGTATTCTTCAACTGTTTCTCTTTCTTCTTGCTTTCTCAATGCGAATTTGTGCCTTCCTACCATAATATTACTTTCTTCTGCATATTGTTTCTCAAGTCTTTTAATAGCCTCTTGGTACTCATTTAGCGGTATGAAAACCCCTGGTGCGCTTTCATACTCCGGCAAGCTGTCAAATACTTCTTGTCCTGCTTTTTCTAGAAGACCAAACAGAAGTGCTTTTTTCCTTTCTGCATTGTATCCTTTGCCATCAATTGACACTATGTAATTTTCTAAAGCTCTCAACTAACTCTTCCACTTCATAAATGGTTTCCCAGGTTCCTCAAGAAAAAGTGGTGGCACACATATGTTATTACTTTGTGCCCTATTTACTTTACTGTTTCTATTATTTCTCTCTTATTTTTCCCTATTAGAATTGAATTCAGCACGAGGTGTTCACTTCCTTTTATATACTTCCTTCTCTGAACATGTTTATTACTTTCCTTTTATGGTTAGGGTTAATCCTTCCTCATGTAATGTTTATCTGTTCAGGCTAGATTCTCTTTTTGGCTTTCCTCACATCACGCTTTGCGCTTGGTATTTTCCTTTAAATGCGCTCTGTTTAGTCCTTTAATTCCTTCCTACCTGTAGCATTATGCATGTAAATTCACTTTCTATTTTTGAGCACAATCCTGCTTACATTTCCTTCTTATTTTCCATCCTCATGTAGCTTGCTGCGCGCTATATTCCTGTCAGGTAATTCCTTTTAGTTATTCAAAATGGCTGCATGCACACTACTTCGGATGGCGTTTATTGCTCTACTCCAATAGTCACTCAGAGTGCGAGCTTACGTCGTTCCCGACATGTATCACGCGTGTTTCCTGACTGGATCTCTTTGCGCGGCTACACTGTCAATTTCACAGCATGCATTTTTTTCTCTTTAACTTACTTCGCTTCAATTCTTCTTCCATGCATTACCGAGTTCACCGCAGGTTTTCTTTTATACGTCCTGCGTGTGTAGCGTTATTTTCGCCAAGGATGTCCGTGAGCCCTCTTCCATTACCCTCATCGCCAAATTGTTGTAGAAACAATGATGGACATAGGTGGTGGAAAGAAAGACCTTTATTAAGATTCAAAATAAGGGCTCACAAGAAGTCAGAAGAAATGAAGAAGCGATCCGGACAGAGCGGAACGGCATCTGCCAGGCACCTTGGGTGACGTCAAACAAATACTCTCCCAACATTCGGAGATGATGACACTTGGTGATGTAGTACAATAAACTTGGAAAACATACTTCACTTGTTTAACAGAAAGAGAATGATATGCTAGTACATTCTCAACACTCTCTATGTTGTAAATTATTGGTGCACACACCCACTCTTGCGCAATGCACGCCCGCCCACACTTTCCCACATATCACCACGTACCTTTCTTGCTATAACTAAGACTGGCACCCAATATATTAGCCAAAGAGAGGTTCTCCAGGTCCGTCATTCTTCTAGATCGCGAAAATGCTACCAATAACGACCCTGGACTTACTTTAGTCAGCCCTCGCGGTGCCCATATAAAGCGAATAGTGACCTAACCATGCTCTCTTTTGCCTCCGCTGCGGTGATAGACAGACTCTCATCGTCCTCGATTGTACTTCGAACTGTTTGCTCGAATGGAGGAGGACTTATCACACTCGACGTGGTGTCACTGCTGCTGCCTTCCAGCCAGGCCATCATAGCCACAGTGCCGGTGTCGCCCGCGATGGCCCAGCCAAAGCCCCAGCCTTTGAAAACAAGACAAGAGATGTCAAAAGCAACGGTAGGAGAAGCCGCTGTAAATTGTACCTGCATGATAGTGTTTTTTTTTTTTTTTACTGTCACGTGGCCCTCGAAGCTCTGGTTTGCTTTATTTTTGTGTGACACATACTTTGTACTTCATTGTATTTGCTCCCTCCTAATCCTCCCATGACTTTTAATATTTATTGCTACCTCACGTGGCCTTCCCAGGCCTCTATTATTATTTATCATGTATAATTGATCATAATATTTCCTTCTGCGTCAAGTAGCCCTCCTTAGCCTTTTCTAAATAAATTGTACGTGCATATTTTTTAAGTGTCATGTGCTTTAGCCTGTATTCTTATAAATTGTGCGTTCATAATAGTATTATTTGTTGACTGCGTCATGTGGCACTCCGAGCTCTGTTTTGCTTTATTTTTTTGCTCCATGTGCTTTGTACTTCATCGTATTTCTTCCCATCTAATCGTCCTGTAACTTGTAATGATTATTGCTACCTCACGTGGCCTTCCTGGAACCTCTATTGTTATTGATCGTATATGGTTTATGGTAATATTTCCTTCTGCATCACGGGTCTCTATTAGGCCTTTTCTAAATAAATTGTGCGTCCATGAATTTCTGTGTACTATTTCTGAACTGTGCCCCGTGCTTTAGCCTGTATTGGTCCAATTTGTGCATTCATATTAGTATTATTTTTTTTACTGCGTCACGTGCCCCTCCCAGCCGTTTTGCTTTACTTTTCTGTGGCACATGCTCTGTGCTTCATCATATTTCCTCCCTCCTAATCCTCCTGTGACTTTTAATGTTTATTGGTACCTCACGTGGCCTTCCCAGGCCTCTATTCTTACTGATCGTATATAGTTTATGGTAACATTACCTTCTGCGTCACGGGGCAATACTAGGCCTTTTCTAAATAAATTGTACGTGCATGAATTTCTGTGTACTATTTTTAAACTGTGCCCCATGCTTTAGCCTGTATTGGTCCAATTTGTGCATTCATATTAGTATTATTTTTTTCACTGTGTCACGTGCCCCTCCCAGACGTTTTGCTTTACTTTTCTGCGACACATGCTTTGTGCTTCATCGTATTTCTCCCTCCTAATCCTCCTGTGACTTTTACTGTTTATTGGTACCTCACGTGGCCTTCCCAGGCCTCTATTTTTACTGATCATATATAGTTGATCGTAATATTACCTTCTACGTTACAGGGCACTACTAGGTATTTTCTAAATAAATTGTACGTGCATGAATTTCTGTGTCATATTTTTGAACTGTCATATGCTTTAGCTTGTATTCTTAAAAATTGTGTGTTCATAATAGTATTATTTTTTGACTGCCTCATGTGGCCCTCCCAGCTCTGTTTTGCTTTATTTTTTTGCTCCATGTGCTTTGTACTTCATCGTATTTCTTCCCTCCTAATCGTCCTGTAACTTTTATTAATTATTGCTACCTCACGTGGCCTTCCCAGCCCTCTATTCTTATTGATCATATATGGTTGATCGTAATATTGCCTTCTGCGTCACAGGGTCCTATTAGGCCTTTTCTAAATAAATTGTGTCGTGTTTTTGAACTGTGCCCCGTGCTTTAGCCTGTATTGGTCCAATTTGTGCATTCATATTAGTATTATTTTTTTACTACGTCACGTGTCCCTCCCAGCTCTATTTTCCTTTTTTTTTTTCTCCCATGAATTTTAATATTTATTACTGCCTCACATGGCGTTCCCAGGCCTGTTTTCTTACATATTGTGCTTTCATAAATATATATCTTGCATTTTTGTGCTACGCCACGTGCTTTGTGTTTCAACATAGGTACTCTCTCGTAATCATCATATTTGCTCCCTTTTGATCCTCCACTGACTTAACATTTCTTGCTTTCTCACGTGA
The DNA here is from genome assembly GCF_964261635.1 of Lissotriton helveticus. Classification (NCBI taxonomy): domain Eukaryota; kingdom Metazoa; phylum Chordata; class Amphibia; order Caudata; family Salamandridae; genus Lissotriton; species Lissotriton helveticus. The sequence goes on from NC_136058.1 coordinate 132,362,912, forward strand.
CCTATACTTGTTTTTTTCTGTGCTCTAGTTGGCCTACGAAAGTTTTGCCTCCTCAGATTACCATAGATTTAATTCATAATAATTGTTGCATTTATAATTTTGACACTACAGTGTTGTACATGCCCTTTATTTGGCTTAGGTTACCTAACCATTTTTCCCTCCCTCGTACAACTTTTATAACATGCTTTCGCTAAAATACATGTTTTCTACACTTCATGATCAGTCTTTCAGTGCAACTGCTGCCTTTTTGGAAAGTGTAATGGTAATTGTTTGTCCATGATTACAATGTTACTCTTGATAGTTACGTATACCAAGACTGCTCATCTACATGCTACTACTGGGCCTACAACAGTAACTGTGCCACCCATACAAGAAACTCTAAATATAAAAATCAAGCCTATCACTGCAGGGCCTGAGCGCCCTTTGTTAAACTGTCATGTTTTCAAACTACATCCATTTGACAGGCCTTACCTCTGTATTTGTATAGACTGTACTCTATATCCCTCGCTTAAACTTTCTACACACGACATATTTTTCAAACTATATTAATACAACAAAAGTTATTTTGGATCAACTGTGCTTAAGAAACTTTTCTGTTAGGTTGTTAAACTAATTTCTTCTTTAACAAATGTTACTTTTTCAAAATTAATTTGCAGGAAGCATAACCAGTGATAATTCACCAGCACATGATCATTCTCCACAACATGATGAATCTTCACAACGTGATCAATCTTCATAACCTGCACCAGGTACACCACATTCTGCTACATGTAAATTGTGTATATTATACCTAATAGCATATGATGTACATATTTGATCCTTTTTAGAAGCTTGTGTGCTTTCATATATTTTTACAACTAATCGATACCTTCCTCTCAAACATATCTTTCAACACCAAATATATGTATATTTTCATTCCTATTACAGTTACTTATCTTTAAGTAACAATTTTCCAGCAATGTGTGTACTGAAATTCTCTACTCTGAAACCTATGATTGGTATGACATTCAGGTTCGACTTTTGCTCAACATATACATTTGTTATTATTTTTTCAGTTTGCAGAATACTACCCAACTCAGCATCCAGTAGCCCATATTTTTATTTATGTAATATTTCTTAAGAATTATGGACTGACAATTGCAATGAAACTAATGCAGTCATCACGTTTGAGTTTAAACAATAATATGACACAAGTTGTGGCTTTGCTGTATGGTCTCCATATCTTGAAACATTCTAAGTCTATATATCCAGTGTATAATCCTATTGCTTGGAGGTGCTCAAAAGATGGTGTTTACGTACCCACCCGCCAGTGTAATGATAATATTCAAGACCAAAGAACACCCAGAACAAAAAGTCTATGTTTACCATGTAAATACATATAAAGTTTTCATTTCAAAAAGCTATTGACCTTTAAAAATGCAATCTTAATAACAAGTTACTTTTCACTATCTTCCCAACAGGCCCAATGTTTGGAATACAGCAGATGACTCCACCTTCACTTTCTAAAACCAAATGTAAATCTTACTTACCTTTTACTGGTTAAATATGTAAAAAAAGGTATCTTTTTATGTAACATGATTGCATGCAACATGTCTAAGTAGACATTTGCACACTCCTGCAATCTAGTGTTGTGTCTGAACTATGCTAAAAAGTAATGTTAAGACTAACCCTGGGCGAAGCACTACGCTACGCTCGCGGAGTTTGCGAAGTTTTCGCAACTTCGCACTACGCGAGCTGCACGTAGCACAGTGCGAACATGCGTAGTGCAGCGTAGCGTAGTGCAGCGGTCATTTTTTGCTTGTTCGCGGTCCTGAATGTCATGTTCGCGACCGCGAGCAAGCAAAATGACATTCCGGCGAGATTCTCAATGCGAGGAGGTCAGGTTTCTCATTGTGAGTGGTTGTGCATGCTCGGAACCGCTCTCAATGAGAAACTACCTGTTCGCTTTGAGAAAGCTGCCGCTCGAGTAATAATCTACTCGAGCAGCAGAAAACCACAGCTCGCACTGTGCAAGATGCCATTTTTAATGCTTGCACAGTGCCGGATGCTTTTCCGCACTGTGTAATCATTGAAAACGCATCTTGCACAGTGCGAACATGCTACTACGCAGCTCGCGTAGTGCTACGTGAAGTTCGCGTAGTGTGAAGTGCACTTCGCGTAGCTTTGCGTAGCGCTCCTTCGCGAACTACGCCCACCCTTAGTTAAGACAAACTTCTTTCAGCTGTGACGATTTGCACAATCCTTGTGGGACCAGACTTCCTCTAACATTCCTACTTAGTTTTCTTTTTGACATTCAACAATTATTTTGTTTAGGTGTTGAAATATAAATTTAAATCTTCCGCCTCTTTGAAAGTCAAGAAGCAAAACCGCATCTCTACATATGATGGTTCAATTGTACTCTAAAAAGTAGTGGTAATTCCACTATCACTATGGTAGATATCTGACAATAGAATCTATGATATAGTTACACCACTATTCCATGGTCCTAATCAAAAAGGTGTGTTTACACTCAACAAAAAGAACAATTAAGCACTTTTTAAGCTGGACAGTATGGTTTCTAAACACCCTTTCACTGCTTTCTTCCATACCTTCAAAAAATATATCATGCATTGGCATGCATATTCTTTCAAGTCTGTATATCTCTAATGTAAAACAAGAGTACTTGTTTTTCTTTTCTCACTGACATATATAAACTCATCAGTCACTCCTATTGCAAGCTTTTACAATCCTGAATACTGAGTACTACGTTTTGTGTGAGAGGGTGCCCATGCATAACCATGCTGTTTTCTTTACCTGCATGGACACATGTAGTGTAACCTGTCAAACACTTTAAAATGCTACCCCCCACTACTCCTAAAGGTGGATGTAGAATTCAACCGTTCATCATAAAATGGAATTGGATATCTCTAAGTACACAGTGCGAACATGCGTAGTGCAGCGTAGCGTAGTGCAGCGGTCATTTTTTGCTTGTTCGCGGTCCTGAATGTCATGTTCGCGACCGCGAGCAAGCAAAATGACATCCCGGCGAGATTCTCAATGCGAGGAGGTCAGGTTTCTCATTGTGAGTGGTTGTGCATGCTCGGAACCGCTCTCAATGAGAAACTACCTGTTCGCTTTGAGAAAGCTGCCGCTCGAGTAATAATCTACTCGAGCAGCAGAAAACCACAGCTCGCACTGTGCAAGATGCCATTTTTAATGCTTGCACAGTGCCGGATGCTTTTCCGCACTGTGTAATCATTGAAAACGCATCTTGCACAGTGCGAACATGCTACTACGCAGCTCGCGTAGTGCTACGTGAAGTTCGCGTAGTGTGAAGTGCACTTCGCGTAGCTTTGCGTAGCGCTCCTTCGCGAACTACGCCCACCCTTAGTTAAGACAAACTTCTTTCAGCTGTGACGATTTGCACAATCCTTGTGGGACCAGACTTCCTCTAACATTCCTACTTAGTTTTCTTTTTGACATTCAACAATTATTTTGTTTAGGTGTTGAAATATAAATTTAAATCTTCCGCCTCTTTGAAAGTCAAGAAGCAAAACCGCATCTCTACATATGATGGTTCAATTGTACTCTAAAAAGTAGTGGTAATTCCACTATCACTATGGTAGATATCTGACAATAGAATCTATGATATAGTTACACCACTATTCCATGGTCCTAATCAAAAAGGTGTGTTTACACTCAACAAAAAGAACAATTAAGCACTTTTTAAGCTGGACAGTATGGTTTCTAAACACCCTTTCACTGCTTTCTTCCATACCTTCAAAAAATATATCATGCATTGGCATGCATATTCTTTCAAGTCTGTATATCTCTAATGTAAAACAAGAGTACTTGTTTTTCTTTTCTCACTGACATATATAAACTCATCAGTCACTCCTATTGCAAGCTTTTACAATCCTGAATACTGAGTACTACGTTTTGTGTGAGAGGGTGCCCATGCATAACCATGCTGTTTTCTTTACCTGCATGGACACATGTAGTGTAACCTGTCAAACACTTTAAAATGCTACCCCCCACTACTCCTAAAGGTGGATGTAGAATTCAACCGTTCATCATAAAATGGAATTGGATATCTCTAAGTACAAAGTATTTCTGTATTATGTAAGCCCTAATGTGTCCCTTAAAAATTCCAGTGAAGTCCAGACACATAGTAACTGAAATACACCAACCACTTGTAACCTGTAAAATTTGCCAAACAACTCTTTCAAGGTGTGATCAATCCAAATAATCCACAGCAAATATAGTGTAACACATAAACAACTTGCACCCCAACAACTTTCCTTGAGCTGCAACACAGAGATTGCAGGACAACCCACTTGCTGCTGCACCAAGCACATCAACTTCTGCAACAGCATCTTCAGCAAACTGTCCATACTCACATATTGATCTTGAATTTGGTAAACTTAAATTTCTATGCATTTATTGCGATCAACTTTTGTGTTACATGAAACAGTTTATCAACCTCATCAAAAAAAAAAGAAACGGTACCATCGCTATCCTCAACATTAGTCATTAGACATTTATCAAGCTTTTTTGTTGTAAGAACTACCCCGTCCAAAGACAGTACGAAATGTGCACACTTGCTACCTTTCTTGCGTCCTTTCTATCACACAGTGTGTGTACTTTGCCCACTTGCATTGGTTGCTTAGATGTGCTACCCATTTCTCAAGTTCCCACTGCAGAATCAAATGCAAGTGTGTAATGGACTGGAAATCCAAACATCCACTTCCCTCACAAGGCAGTCGGTACTTTACGCATCTGTGGCATTTCTTATTTTTCAACTTTTTTATCTTTCACTCAATCAACACATAATCTACACAGACACACACTTACTTGCTGCCTTCCTTGGCTGGGGTTATCAATTCTTGAATGTCATATTCTAATTGAAAGTCATGGCCCTTTATCGAGCCTTTTTGTTGTAACTACTTGCCTGCTAAAGGCAGTGGTTAAATTACACACTTGCCGCCTTACTTATTTTTTACATTATTCATCTTCCACTCAATCAACACATCATCTACACATACCTACTTGCTGCCTTTCTTGACTACGGTTATCAACTATTCTTCTATTTCATATTCATATTCAAAGTGCAGGCCCTTTATCGAGCCTTATTGTTGTAACAACTACCCCGACTGAAGACAGTAAGAAATTTACACACTTGCTGCCTTTCTTGGCTGGGGTTATCAATTATTCTTAAATGTCATTTTCTGATTAAAAGTCAAGTCCCTTTATCAAGCCTTACTGTTGTAGCTACTACCCCGGCCAAAGGCAGTGGGAAATTGGCACACTTCGTTGCTTTCTTGGCTGAGGTTATCAATTCTTGATTTTCATATTTTGATTAAAAGTCAAAGCCCTTAATCGCGCCTTTTTGTTGTAGCTAATAGCTAATACCCCGGCCGAAGGCAGTAGGACATTTTCACACTTGCGGCTTTTCTTGGCTGAGGTTATCCATTATTCTTGAAGTAATTCAAAGTTCAGACCCTTTATTAAACCTTCTTGGTAACTACTACCCGTGAATGGCAGTGGGTAATTTAAACACTTGCATCCTTTCCACCGCACAGTATGTGCACTTAGATGAGATACCCGTTTCTCAGGCTCCTACTGCGGAATCTGACTCACAGTCTGTAATGCACTAGAAAACCAAAGACCCATTTCCTTTACAAGACAGTGGGTTATTTTCCGCATCTGCTACCTTTCTTCCTTTTCACCTTATTCTGCATCCACTACCTCAAACACACCTACCTGCTAACTTTCTTGCAGCCTTTGCCAAGTATTATTCTAATTCAAACAACAGCCCCTAAATTGGGCCTGGTGTTGTCATTTTTCAGCCCTACCACCCACAGTGATAACTTAATGCACTCACATTGCTTCCTTCTATGTTGTAGCCATTTCTTAGCATCCCACTGCAAAATTTGGCGGCCTGTACGTATAATGAGGTGGAAATCCAAAGATCCACTTCCCTGACAAGTCAGTGGATAGTTTGCACGTCTACAGCCTTTCTAATCATCTACACATAACACACACCAACTTGCTACCATTTTTGTCTTTCTTGGCTGGGGTTATCAATTATTTGTGAATTTCATAATCTGATACAAACTCGTGGCCCTTTTTGAAGCCTTTTTCTTGTACCTATGACCCCGGCCAAAGGCAGTGGGAAATTTGCACACTAACTGCCTTTCTTGGCTGGGGTTACTAATTATTGTTCAATTTCATGTTCTGATTCAAAGTCAAGGCCCTTTATCGAGCCTTTTTGTTGTAGCTAATACCCTGGCCGAAGGCAGTAGGATATTTTCAAACTTGCTGCTTTTCTTTACAGTTCTTCTCAATTATTTTAAAAGTAGCTACCAGCTTAGGAACAATATTTTCATTTGGAAACAAATTTCAAAGTAATCGTCTCTGTAAAACCTCTTTGCCATGTTCAGTCATTTCTCCAATTTTTATTTCTTGTAGAATACTTCCATAGTCAACATCATTTCCTTGTTGCTCATTTGTAATAAGTTCCAAATATACAAAATATGACCAAAGGTTAATATTTTCAATGCTACATTACATTGTTTACTTATACTACCTGTGGAACATGACAACAAATTTGAATACCACAAGCTATCTGAGCAGCTTGTTGGAGCAGCTTGTTGTGAAGACACTTGAAGAAAATGAAACTTCTCATTATTCATGACCTAAGCATTGTATCAAACGAAATGCTTGCCTTTATGCATTTAAGAATGCAACAAATTCTTAAAACCGAGTATGACATATTACTCTCGATTTATTTAGAGCAGAAACATTTGTACTATGTCCTCAGATTCTTTTAACGGTACAAAATAGCATTCATCGATGTTTGTGTCGAGTAGTACCTTCAATCTACATTGCAGCCACCAGGGTTCACAACTTCAAATCCACTTTGGATGTAAATTTCTCTCAGTATCTGTGCTGACAACGGCTTTCAATCATTTCAGCACTGAGTACAGTTAACAACTAGATACCAAGACCGCCAGCACTACAGAAAACATTCAATACAATCTTGATTTATTTCAAGCAGAGACAATTGTACAATATCCTCAGATTTTCTTAAAGTTTGAACAGTAGGAAATTCAGCCTTCATTTCTTTAATTTAGAGCTGTTTGTACTGTATGTCTTCACATTTTCTTTAAATAACTGACAAAAAGCATTCGTCTATCTCCGTGTCAACAACTGCCTTCAATCTACATTGCGCAAGGAACATACAAGCTCACCACCAAAGATACTACTTACTCACTCCACCATAAATAATCACCGAGAGTGAACACTTTTAAAATATAGTAAAACATACTATTCATTTTAAATGAAATTGATGCAGAATTCAATTGACAAAAGACATTACTTCAATAACTGTTCCCCCCCCCCAATCATGTATCATCAGAGGGTACGTTCAACCTCAGCGCCAAAGGTATTACTAACTCAGTGCACCAGAAATCATCAACATACGACCGTATTGAATAACATGACTTATTTACAAAAACAAATCCTACCTTTTGGAGATATAGTTCAACTTACTTCTGTGAATGAACAAACAACATTGATTTAAAAAACTTGATTTTAAAGACTTTGCTACCAATGCGTCCTGCTTTGACCACTCCTCATCGCAAACTTCAAAGAACGTAATTGCTTTAGATGCACACTTCCTGCCTTTCTTGCCTGGGATTATCAATTATTCTTCAATTTCATATTCTGATTGAACGTCAAGGCCCTTTATTGAACCGTTTTGTCATAGCTACTACCCCAGCCGAAGGTTAAAACTCCAAAAGTGATCAGTAAAATTTGCCAAACAACTCTTTCAAAGGCTCATCAACACCAAAAATACTTCTTTACCACAGTAAATATAGTGCAACACATGAAGAATTTCCACCCCAACAGCTTTGCTTAAGCTGCAACACAAAGATTGAAGGGCAACCTTCAGCAAGCAGTCCATACTCACATATTAATCTTGATATTGGTCAACTTAAATTTCTATGCATTTATTGCGATGAACTTTTGTGTTACGTGAAACAGTCTATCAACCTCATCAAAAACAAAAAACAGGAGCATCAATTTTGTAAAGAATGTCACAAATAGCATTCATATATAACTGTGCTCACTAGAGCCTTCAATCTACACTACTCACAACTGCGTTCACAACTTGAATTCAGCTTTCCTCCTATATTAAGGACTGCATTGTATTCAGCCTTGCTTTGCTTAAGGCAGAGACATTTGTAGTGTGTCCTCAGATTCTGTTAACTGTGACAAAATAGCAGACATGGAACTTTGTGTCAACAACTGCCTTCAATCTACACTGCGCACAGAAGGGTTCACAACTTGAATTCAGCTTTGAAACTAAAATTATCTTCAATATCTGTCCTGACAACAGCCTACAATATATTCTGCGGTCAGTAAAAATCAAAACTTCATAGCAAGAGCTCCACTACTACAGAAAACATTCAATTCAGCATTGCTTTATTTAAGGTACAGACTAATCGATTTTATGTCTTCCGATTTTGTAAAAGAATGTCACAAATAGCATTCATCTATACCTGCTCACTAGAGCTTTCAATCTACACTGCGGACAGCTGGGTTCACAGCTTCAATTCAGCTTTCCTTCTACATTAAGGACGGCATTGTATTCAGCCTTGCTTTCCTTAAGGCAGAGACAAGTATACTGTGTCCTCAAATTCTGTTAACTCTGACAAAATAGCATTCATCAATCTTTGCGTCAACAACTACCTTCAATCTACACTGCGCACAGCTGCGTTCACAACTTGAATTCAGCTATTTTTCTACTTTAAGGACAGCATTGTATTCAGCCTTGCTTTCCTTAAGGCAGAGTCAATTATACTGTGTCCGCAGATACTGTTAACTTTGACAAAATAGCATTCATCAATCTTTGTGTCAACAACTACCTTCAATCTACACTGCGCACAGCTGCGTTCACAACTTGAATTCAGCTTTTTTTCTACATTAAGGACAGCATTGTATTCAGCCTTGCTTTCCTTAAGCAGAGTCAATTATGCTGTGTCCGCAGATACTGTTAACTTTGACAAAATAGCATTCATCAATCTTTGTGTCAACAAATGCCTTCAATCTACACTGAGGACAGCTGCGTTCACAACTTGAACTCAGATTTCCTTCTACATTAAGGACAGCATTGTATTCAGCCTTTCTTTCCTCAAGGCAGAGACAATAATACTGTGTCCTCAGATTCTGTTATCAGTGACTAAATAGCATTATTCAATCTTTGTCTCAACAACTGCCTTCAATCTACACTGCGGACAGCTGGGTTCACAAATTAAATTCAGTTTCCTTCTACATTAAGGACAGCATTGTATTCAGCCTTGCTTTTGTTAAGGCAGAGACAATTCTCCTCAAATTCTGTTATCTGTGACTAAATAGCATTCATCGATCTTTGTGTCAACAACTGCATTCAATCTACACTGCGGATAGCTGCGTTCGCAACTTGAATTCAACTTTCCTTCTACATTAAGGACAGCATTGTATTCAGCCTTGCTTTCCTTAAGGCCGCGACAATTGTACTGTGTCCTCGGATTCTGTTAACTGTGACAAAATAGCATTCATTGATCTTTGTGTAAACAACTGCCTTCAATCTACACTGCGGACAGAAGGGTTCACTACTTGAATTCAGCTTTGGAACTAAAATTTTCTTCAATATCTGTCCTGACAACAGCCTTCAATATATTTTGCGGTCAGTAAAAATCAAAACTTCATAGCAAGAGCTCCACTACTACAGAAAACATTGAATTCAGCCTTGCTTTATTTAAGGTAGAGACTAATGGATTTTATGTCTTCCGATTTTGTAAAAGAATGTCACAAATAGCATTCATCTATAACTGCTCACTAGAGCTTTCAATCTACACTGCGGACAGCTCGGTTCACAACTTCAATTCAGCTTCCCTTCTACATTAAGGACTGCATTGTATTCAGCCTTGCTTTCCTTAAGGCAGAGACAATTAAACTGTGTCCTCAAATGCTGACAAAATAGCATTCATCAATCTTTGTGTCAACAACTACCTTCAATCTACACTGCGCACAGCTGCATTCACAACTTGAATTCAGCTTTTTTTCTACATTAAGGACAGCATTGTATTCAGCCTTGCTTTCCTTAAGGCTGAGACAATTATACTGTGTCCTCAGATTCTGTTGACTGTGACAAAATAGCATTCATCGATCTTTGTGTCAACAACTGCCTTCAATCTACACCGCGGACAGAAGGGTTCACAACTTGAAATCAGCTTTGGAACTAAAATTATCTTCAATATCTGTCCTGACAACAGCCTTCAATATATTCTGCGGTCAGTAAAAATCCAAACTTCATAGCAAGAGCTCCACTACTACAGAAAACATTGAATTCAGCCTTGCTTTATTTACGGTAGAGACTAATGGATGTTATGTTTTCCGATTTTGTAAAAGAATCACAAATAGCATCCATCTATAACTGCTCACTAGAGCTTTCAATCTACAATGTGGACATCTCGGTTCACAACTTCAATTCAGCTTTCCTTCTACATTAAGGATAGCATTGTATTCAGCCTTGCTTTCCTTAAGGAAGACAATTATACTGTGTCCTCAAATTGTGTTAACCGTGACAAAATAGCATTCATCAATCTTTGTGTCAACAACTACCTTCAATCTACACTGTACACAGCTGCATTCACAACTTGAACTCAGCTTTTTTTCAACATTAAGGACAGCACTGTATTAAGCCTTGCGTTCCTTAAGGCAGAGACAATTATACTGTGTCCTCAGATTCTGTTATCTGTGACAAAATAACATTCATAGATCTTTGTGTCAACAACTGCCTTCAATCTACACTGCAGACTGCTGTTTTCAGAACTTTAATTCAGCTTTCCTTCTACATTAAGGACAGCATTGTATTCAGCCTTGCTTTCCTTAAGGCAAAGACAATTATACTGTGTCCTCAGATTCTGTTATCTGTGACTAGATAGCATTCTTTGATCTTTGTCTCAACAACTGCCTTCAATCTACACTGCAGACAGCTGGGTTCACAACTTGAATTCAGCTTTCCTTCTACATTAAGGACAGCATTGTATTCAGCCTTGCTTTCCTTAAGGCAGACACAATTATACTGTGTCCTCAGATACTGTTAACTTTAACAAAATAGCATTTATCAATCTTTCTGTCAACAACTGACTTCAATCTACATTTCGGACAGCTCGGTTCACAACTTGAATTCAGCTTTCCTTCTACATTAAGGACAGCATTACATTCAACATTGTTTTCCTTAACGCAGATACAATTCTACTCTGTCCTCAGATTCTGTTAACTATACAAATTAGCATTCATTAACGTTTGTGTCAATTAGTACCTTCGATGCACATTACGGACAGCAGGGTTCACAACTTCAATTTTGCAGGTAAATTTCTCTTCATTATGTGTGCTGAGAAAAGCATTCAATCAATTCTGTGCTCAGTAGAGTTCACAACTAGATACCAAGTCCGCCAGCACTACAGAAAACATTCAATACAATCTTGATTTTCTTAAACTTTGAACACTAGAAAATTCAGCCTTCATTTATTTAATGCAGACACAACTCTATGTGTTCACATTTTTTTTTTAATAGACGCATATAAGAAAAAGAAAACTATACAAAATCTACTTCAGAAGGCTTTCGAATTAAATCTTTTTTTATTTGTTTTAGTAATCAATACAATTCAATCACTAGATAAACCAATCCCTTTAATAAAGGCCAAAAGTAAGTGCAAAAAAAGAGAAACTAACAGAAGTCATTTTTCAGAGTTTTTTTTGGGTGAATGGAACCATAGTTCAAGCTCTGAGCCTTTTTTTAATGATAAGAGTTATCTTCAGAGTAATGATTTGTTGCATGCAGATAACACTAGCAGTCGTGACTATGAGGTTAGAAATGGTTATGCTATTGTGAAAGAGAAAATTGTTCCTAGAAATGCAAAAGAAGTGTTAGCTGAGGAACTTTTAGGGAGACGTCCTAAAACTCCAGTGAACACTTTCAATTGTAGTAGTATTTATACTATAAATCAAGAATCTATTATTTTTTTATGCAATTTCTAACATAACTATATTAAGAAAAGTGTTAAACAAAAGATTAAGATGTGGCAAGGACTAGACTCTTGCACAGGGAGAGAAAATACTGGTTTCACAGGTCATTCTCTGGCTTGCCTTTCTAAAAAAGTATGTCAAGGTGTTTTTCACCAATTCAGAATGTTACCAGTTCATCATACTCAAATCACGAAATTAGTCAGAACATTGTATTACGCAAAAATTCCAGCAGTAATGTTAAAAAAAGTTCAACAGTACTCTTTTCCGTGCATCTGTATCAAATGTAACAAATGTCTCTGATGAAATTCAGCCTAGTTACTTTGGTCCTCAGGAAGACCGAGCAGAAACTGAGATATTAATTGAAGAAAATGTGGAACAGAATGTACAATGTTCTACTGTAGAAAATGTTGAACAATATATTACAAAGTTTAAGGTGATTTCACTTGAAACACCAAATTATTCTTCTATTTGTTTTCAACGTACTCATTATAAACATCAAACCAGGACTGTTCATCTGTATTTAAAAAGTAAAAAGGAAAATAAGAATGAGTGGAAGCATTTTGCAACTTATTTGTTGGTAGATAATTGTTTTGATTTGGATTCTGATCAGTGTATTTCTAAATATTTTTATAACAAATTAGATAAGAACAAAATGCCTGCTAGAGCTGTGCATAATCATCTTGAGTTCGTAATTATTCCTTCTGAACTGATGGATTTAAATACCTAGGAGTCTATTCTTATTAAATGTGTGCATCCATTTTAGGATATTGTTCGTATGGAGCCTAAGGCAGGAAAATTGCCTCCTTCTAATTTACTAACACCATTAAAGAGAAGAGTTCTATATTTGCCTGCAGATTTTTTTAAAACAACTGAAACGATTGGTGTAGAAAATGTAGAAGATGAGCCTCCAAAGAAGTTAAAAAAAAGCTCTGATTTGCAACTTATTTACTATCCCTGAGGGGCAAAAAAAGATTAATGCTCCGTTAGTAACCTGTAAAATTTGCCAAACAACTCTTTAAAGGAGTCATCCATCCAAAAAATACTCCTTTGGCACACCAACTATGATGCGACATTTCAAGAACTTGCACCTCAATAACTCTGCTCGACCTCCAACACGGATGTTACAGGAAAACCCACGTTCTGCTGCACCAAGCACATTGATTGCTGCAGCAGCATATTCAGCAAGCAATCCACACCCACAAATTGATCCTCATTTCGGTGAAATTAACATTCTATGCATTTATTGTGAGGAACTTTTGTCTTATTGACCTAATAAATTGCAGGGAGCACGAGCATCGCTATGCTCAACATTACTTTTTTTGACATCATCTTGTAATTGGTACCAACTACCCCAGCCGAAAGCAGTGCTTAATTTTCACACTTTCTGCCTTTCTAGACTGGAATTATCAATTATTCTTCAATATCATATTCTTATTGAACGTCAAAGCCCTTTATTGAACCTTTTTCTCATAGCTAATACTCCAGGCAAAGGTTTAAGCTCCAAAAGTAATCTGGAAAATTTACCAAACAACTCTTTCAAAGGGTAATCCATCCAAAAAAGACTTCTTTCACACAGCAAATATAGTGCGACACGTGAAGAACTTGCACCACAACAACTTTGGTTGAGCTGAAACACAAAAATTGCAGGGCAACTCACCTGCTGCTGCACCATAAACACACTGCACATAAACTGTTGCAACAGCATCTTCAGCAAGTAGTCCATACTCACACATTAATCTCGATTTCAGTAAACTTACATTTCGATACATTTATTGCGATGAACTTTTCTGTTACGTGAAACAGTCTATCAACTTCATAAAAAACAGAAACATATCTGTCCTCAACATTACTCATTAGACATTTATCAACCTTTTTAGTTGTAACTACTACCACCAAAAGCAGTTGGAAATATGCACACTTGCTGCCTTTCTTGACTGTGGTTATAAATTATTATTCTTCTAATACAAATTCAAAGTACACACCCTTTATTCAACCTTCTTGTTAACTACTTCCCGTAAATTGCACTGCGTAATTTCCACACTTCCATCCTTTTTCCGACGCACAGTCTGTAATGAGCTCGGTATCCAAATATCTACTTCCATGATAACACAATGCTTACTTTGTGCATCTTCAACATTTCTAACTTTTTACCTTATTCATCTTTCAATCAATGAACACATCATCCACATGTACACACACTTACTTACTGCCTTTCTTGCCTGGGGTTATCAATTATTCTTAAATTTCATATTTTGATTCAAACTCATCACCCTTTATCAAGCCTTTTTGTTATAGCTACTACCCCAACCGAAGGCAGTGGGAAATTTGCACACTTGCTGCCTTTCTTGGCTGTGGTTATCAATTATTCTTCTTGTAATACAAACTCAAAGTACAGGCCCTTTATTGAGCCTCCTTGGTAACCATTACTCGTGAATGGCAGTGGGTAATTTCCACACTTGCGTCCTTTCTTGCATCCTTTCTACCGCACAGTGTGTGTACTTTGTGCATTTCCATTGCTTGCTTAGATATGGTACCCATTTGTCAGGCTCCCACTGCGGAATCCAACACACAATCTGTGTAATGGACTTGAAATCCAAACATCCACTTCCCTGACAAGACAGTGGGTACTTTGCGCATCTGCAGCCTTCCTTATTTTTCACATTTTTTATAACCCCAGAAAGGGGCCAATATTGTTATTTTTCAACACTACCACCCAGTGTCGGGAGTGTATACTTTATGCACTTCCTTGCTTACTTACATGTGGAAGCAGTTTCTCAAGACTCTCACTGGAGAATGAAACTCCCACTCTAGGTAATGGACTGGAAATCCAAACATCCACTTCCCTGTCAAGGCAGTGGGTATTGTGCGGGTCTTTCTGCCTTTGTTATTTTTCACCTTATTCATCTTCCACTCAATCAACACATCATCCACACATACACACACCTACTTAGTGCTTTTTTGACAGGGGTTATCAAATATTGTTCAATTTCATACGCCTATTATTTATCGAGCCTTTTTGTTGTAGCTGCTACCCCGGCCGAAGGCACTGAGAACTTTGCACACTTGCTGCCTTTCTTGGCTGGGGTTATCAATTATTCTTCTTCTAATACAAATTCAAAGTACAGGCCCTTTATTGAGCCTTCTTGGTAACTATTACTCATGAATGGCAGTGGGTAATTCGCACACTTCCTGCCGTTCATGTATAATAAAAAGCTTAATAAAAGTCTACCAATATTTAAAAAAAAGCCAGTATAGTCAAATCTTCTTTTTGTTATTCTAATTCAAAGTACAGCCTTTTATTGAGGCTTCTTGGTAACTACTACCCGTGAATAGCAGAGGGTCATTTGCACACTGGCAGCTTTTCTTATTTTTTACATTATTCATCTTCCACTCAATCAACACACCATCTACACGTACACACACACCTACTTCCTGCCTTTCTAGGCTATGGTTATCAACTATTCTATTTCACATTCGTATTCAAACTGCAGGCCCTTTATCAAGCCTTTTTGTTGTAACAACTACCCCAGCCGAAGGCAGTAAGAAATTTGCACACTTACTGCCTTTCTAGAAGTGTATTAGTGTTTCCTGGAAGTGTAAGGAAATAGACTGGGCAATTAAAGGTATAAAAGACAAATTTGCCGGTGCATGAAAAACTGCATACATAGTCTATAGGGGTTTCAAGTAGTCCATGCCCTAAGGACCATTTTGCAACATGAGTACTTCAGTACTAGCTGAATGATTACAATTCTGCAACAAGAATGTCTCAAACCACTTTAATAAATGTATTCTTATAACATCTCATACCTTAATAGAGCTTCTGAAATAATTTCATCATGTATTTCATATCCCTGATTATCAATTTCAAAACTTATATGATCATACTCGATGTCATTTAATGCTTCCAGAAAATCAACATCTAAGGTTTAGTCTAGGAAATCACAGCTAATATCTGCAGAATTTATATCTTCCTCTTCATTCTCGCTACTTGTAAAAAGTATGTTCAGCTCTTCTATGACACTGTTACTAATTTCGAAACTGCCTTCCAAATTGTTTTGTTGATTTTACATACTGAATTTCTTATGTTGTAGGTCCTTGTACAAAAACATAAACACTTCATTTTATCTTTGCTGTAATATCAGCATATGTGGTGATTGATATGAATTATATTAAATATTTATCTTGCAAATAAAGCAACAATATTTTGTACATGAGCGAACTGTCTTCCAAATTGTTTTGTTGATTTTCCATACTGAATTTCTCATGTTGTAGCTCCTTTTAGAAAAACATAAACACTTCATTTTATCTTTACTGTAATATCAGCATATGTGATGATTCATATGAATTATATCAGATATTTATCTTGCAAATAAAGCAACAATATTTTGTACATGAGTGTATTTTATTTTAGAAAACATTTGAAGAATAAATACAATAAATAGTGTCACTCTGCATTGTGTCAAGTGCTTTATTTATTTATCCTACCTACTGTGTTTGACTCACCCCCATTACGTTGTCAATTAGCGTGGACGGAAGCAAAGAAAAGGAGTACAGTACATGTCTACAGATGTACTGCTATATTCAAAACACTGGATAAAGCACTGAATTAAAAAACTCAGATTCAAAAAAACATACACAAAAGAAGGCTGCACAAAAGATACACAAAGAAAAGCTACACAAATAGGACACCGAATCTTGAACACAAACTGGTAAGTAAGCAAAAGAACGAAAAAGCTAAAAACACTGCAACGGACGCTACGCTGTGGAACTCATTCTTAACAGAGGTAGAACATACTGTAAATAAAACGGAATTCAAATAAAGAAAAAGTAAAAAACATACATGGATGACAAAGTCACTAGAGGAATACTCTGTTCTCCAACATAAAAAAAAGGATTTTACAGAAATTAAATGTACAAATGTTTAAGGAGCTGCAAAGGAACCCATTCCCCGGGACTCAAAAATATAATTAGGGACCGTGTGGGGAACACCAATACCCCCACGGTGCCAGCCGGCTCCCCGCTTCCTTCGAGAGCCGGCATTGCTTTGTCAGAGAGAGCACTTTATATGCTGCTCTCTCTAACGAAAAGCAATCTGCTTTCCTACTTGAAAGATACGGCAGCTTAACTTGCTCTCTCTTTCAAATAGGAAACAGGTTTGATGTGCTAAAGTGGGAGACTCGACTCTCCCGCCCTACCATATCAAACAGCAGTGTCGCGGGGGTAGACACCCCGGGACACTGCAGGAGTCGGCCCTGAGAGATGGTGGTCCCCAGAGCCATCAAGAGCTCCAGGATGGAGACCGCGCGACCCCCTCCCAACATTAAAAAGCCCCGAAAAGTGGTAATCCCCGGGGCTGGGAGGTCCGTGCCGTCACAGACCCCCTTTTTTAAATATTACTGCCCCAGGAAGGTGGCGGACCCGGGGGCATGTACGAGGACCATCAGTCCCCCGCATACTTCAAAATAAAAGATGGCTGCCAACACTTCCT
The DNA here is from genome assembly GCF_964261635.1 of Lissotriton helveticus. Taxonomy (NCBI): domain Eukaryota; kingdom Metazoa; phylum Chordata; class Amphibia; order Caudata; family Salamandridae; genus Lissotriton; species Lissotriton helveticus. The sequence continues at coordinate 132,380,460 of NC_136058.1, forward strand.
AGTTTGGAGCGTTGACAGCCAATCAGCATGCAGCTCGTGCTCGTAATTGTATGGATTTCCGTACGCATGCGCCGCGATTTCTATTTTTAATAAAAAATTAGAATAAATACCCTAAAAATCCATGAAAGACCCCCTGAGCAACACTAGAGGTTCAGGATGTTTCTACCCTGCCCCCTTTCCTTATTTCCCAACTTTGTTTTCCTATTTCCTTATGACTCGGTTCTTGCGACCAACAACATGGCTGCCAACACTTCCTGGTTTGCAGTGTTGACAGACAGTTGACAGCCAATCAGCATGCAGCTCGTCCTCGTTATTGAATGGATTTCCATACGCGTACCCCGCAATTTTTCTATTTAAAAAAAAATATATATGTGGCCTAAAAATTCATGAACGACCCCCTGAGCAAGCCTAGAGGGTCAGGATGTTTCTACCCTGCCGCCTTTCCTTATTTCTCAACTTTGTTTTACTGTTTTCTTGTGACTCAGTTCTAGCGACGAACACGATGGCTGCCAACACTTCCTGGTTTGGAGTGTTGACAAACAGTTGACAACCAACCAGCATGCAGCTCGTGCTCATAATTGCCGTACTCCGTCTCTAGATATCGCTATGATTTTACTCGTAAATTCTCAGAAGCTACTGAACACCATTTAACCATTTAACAAAAAGCACAATCTGCGAACCGAACTCTACCACTCTGCCAAATTTGGTGTAATTCCGTTCAGCCGTTCGGGCTGTAGCCCTGGCTAAAGGTCCATATGGAAAATTGCATGGGGAAAACACATTTTGGGACCCCCTTTTTTCTCGGCCCCCACTTGATGAATCACCCCCAAACTTTCAGGGAAGGAGCAGAACCGAGCAGGCCATTTTCTTGGAGAAATTCGCGAAGATTCGTCCACCGACGCCAAAGTTATATATATATATATATAAGAGATGCCTCAAATGAAGGAGCACGCACACAGGTGTGTGATGCACAACATTTATTTCAAGCTACCTTTTAGATGAAATGGATATGCACAGCAATTTCAGTACAGCCAGACATGTTTCGGGTAACTGCCCTTAATCATTAGTTTTTCGAACACTTTCAAACACAGACGAATGGTGCACCTTTTTTTATTGTGGGCCTGGCCGCACACACGGCCTTCTGGAATTTGTGGTGCCTTCCATTTGTTACTCAAGTGAGCCACCGTGACTCCAGTTATCAAGTTCATATACTTCCACAGTGGGTAACTCTGCACTCCATAGTCACCAAACAGGCATCTCGTTGCTGGGAATCCTGCTCCCATCCTAATACGATGACTGTCTCCCTGCATCACCCAGGTCCGCTCAATCGCAGTGGGGCTCCTCCATGACTAGGCAAACCGTTTAACATAAAAAAAACACAAGAGTTGCCTCAGAGGAAGGATCCCGCCCACGGAGGAGCGGAACCAAGCAGGCCATTTTCTTGGAGAAATTCGCGAAGATTCGTCCACTGACGCCAAAGATATATATATATATATATATATATATATATATATATATATATATATATATATGAAAACAAAATCCAGCTCCCACAGAGGCTCCATGGAAGAAGGCACGGACTCGAGGTGATAAAGGATTCAGCATCTGTTTAATCAATCAGGTTTTGCCCTTAATCCCAAAAACAAGGAGAGACGCGTTTCGGCTTACAGGTAAGCCTTTGTCAATCTGGTTTGGCGCCAATTTACAAAACAGTTATATAACCCTTCCCACTCAGCCCATTGATAAACATAGAAAACATACTATCATGTATGAGATCAGCCTATAGTCCAAATGCCAAACATACATATTTGCTGCAGCTAACACTCTACGTTGTTTCAGGTGAGATATAACGCAATAAACATGTAGAAAAATGCAAATTAGAAAATACTATTATGTGTTGCATAGGCATCTGAATAATATGTAAATCGCTAGAGCATCCGCCAATGTGGGACTAGTGTGGGCAATTTAATACATCGCCAAACTCATCATCCTATAATGCCTCAATAAAATACATAATGCAAAATAAACTTTAAAATCAATGCTGCGCGCCGTCACTAAAAATGTTAAACATTACTAATCACATTGTCCCGGAAAGCATTTTCAAGCTGATAACTAACAGCCAGCGTGAGACCTCTGACCTAGACTGCGAGTGGATCTGGATTTCTGCCAAGCTGTAAATGTCTCAAACCATACAATTCAAATACCGAGGGGCACGGGAACAGAAACTTGCAGCTTAACCTCGTGGTCATTATATCCGACAGTGTCTATTTGCAAAACAATGTCAATATGCAAATCAAAATCGGTACTTGTGCATGTGCTTCCCACCTCCTCGGGACTACTGGTCCCATATTGCCCCTTGATAGTCCAGGTTATCGAAGACAGCTATCCATTGTAATCCTTATAATCCACGCCACATGGGGAATCGAGGAAAAGGAAATTGCAGCCTCACCACAGGGTTTGTAATCACGGACGAAGTGTTCATTGGCATCTCCATTACGATATGCATTCCAAATGTCATGCTCGAGCTTGAACTTCAAACCCCACGGGACTGACAGTCCCCCAATGCCTGCAGAGAGTCAGTGGCTATAGCAAGGAGTCAGTCAAAATGTGTATGTTCCTTGCTGCACGGTCAGTGTCCAAACCGCATGTGCCCAGGACAGAGATACAAATCTTTCTGAAAAAATGACGGGCAGCAAAATTGGCTTAGATACGGCACAAACTCGGGGTTAAGGGGAACCCATGGGAAAAAAATGAGGATAGAGCCAGAACCACCTCACCGCATCAGCATAGGCGTCCGCGGTGCCCAGTCACCAGGTGGCGCCAGTCTTCTGGGCAATATTTACAACAAGGGGTAGTGATGGACAGAGTCTCTGAATTAAGCAGAATACTCTCACCCAGTCAAGAGATCAGGGCTAGATCCAACACAGTTTTTTAGCTCATTGCACCATCCCAGTTTCAGAACCTGGCTGTATGCAAATTAGTCTGTCCCTGGCCCAGTGCATCATGGGAACAGGGCAGACCAGACTACAAAAGCCAATTCTTACACTGGGAAGGAAACAAGCTTCCGGGGACCGGTTTCTGGCATTTCAGCCGTCTTCGGCCCGGCTTGCTTGAATCCTGATGGTGCAATGAGCAAGGGACTCACATCTGAGTATACCCTTCCACGCTTATGGTGGACAAAAATATTTACAACAAGGGGTGGTGATGGACAGAGTCTCTGAATTAAGCAGAATACTCTCACCCAGTCAAGAGATCAGGGCTAGATCCAACACCGTTTTTTAGCTCATTGCACCATCCCAGTTTCAGAACCTGGCTGTATGCAAATTAGTCTGTCCCTGGCCCAGTGCATCATGGGAACAGGGCAGACCAGACTACAAAAGCCAATTCTTACACTGGGAAGGAAACAAACTTCCGGGGACCGGTTTCTGGCATTTCAGCCGTCTACGGCCCGGCTTGCTTGAATCCTGATGGTGCAATAAGCAAGGGACTCACATCTGAGTATACCCTTCCACGCTTATGGTGGACAAATATATGTACAACAAGGGGTGGTGATGGACAGAGTCTCTGAATTAAGCAGAATACTCTCACCCAGTCAAGAGATCAGGGCTAGATCCAACACCGTTTTTTAGCTCATTGCACCATCCCAGTTTCAGAACCTGGCTGTATGCAAATTAGTCTGTCCCTGGCCCAGTGCATCATGGGAACAGGGCAGACCAGACTACAAAAGCCAATTCTTACACTGGGAAGGAAACAAGCTTCCGGGGACCGGTTTCTGGCATTTCAGCCGTCTTCGGCCCGGCTTGCTTGAATCCTGATGGTGCAATGAGCAAGGGACTCACATCTGAGTATACCCTTCCACGCTTATGGTGGACAAAAATATTTACAACAAGGGGTGGTGATGGACAGAGTCTCTGAATTAAGCAGAATACTCTCACCCAGTCAAGAGATCAGGGCTAGATCCAACACCGTTTTTTAGCTCATTGCACCATCCCAGTTTCAGAACCTGGCTGTATGCAAATTAGTCTGTCCCTGGCCCAGTGCATCATGGGAACAGGGCAGACCAGACTACAAAAGCCAATTCTTACACTGGGAAGGAAACAAGCTTCCGGGGACCGGTTTCTGGCATTTCAGCCGTCTTCGGCCCGGCTTGCTTGAATCCTGATGGTGCAATGAGCAAGGGACTCACATCTGAGTATACCCTTCCACGCTTATGGTGGACAAAAATATTTACAACAAGGGGTGGTGATGGACAGAGTCTCTGAATTAAGCAGAATACTCTCACCCAGTCAAGAGATCAGGGCTAGATCCAACACCGTTTTTTAGCTCATTGCACCATCCCAGTTTCAGAACCTGGCTGTATGCAAATTAGTCTGTCCCTGGCCCAGTGCATCATGGGAACAGGGCAGACCAGACTACAAAAGCCAATTCTTACACTGGGAAGGAAACAAGCTTCCGAGGACCGGTTTCTGGCATTTCAGCCGTCTTCGGCCCGGCTTGCTTGAATCCTGATGGTGCAATGAGCAAGGGACTCACATCTGAGTATACCCTTCCACGCTTATGGTGGACAAAAATATTTACAACAAGGGGTGGTGATGGACAGAGTCTCTGAATTAAGCAGAATACTCTCACCCAGTCAAGAGATCAGGGCTAGATCCAACACCGTTTTTTAGCTCATTGCACCATCCCAGTTTCAGAACCTGGCTGTATGCAAATTAGTCTGTCCCTGGCCCAGTGCATCATGGGAACAGGGCAGACCAGACTACAAAAGCCAATTCTTACACTGGGAAGGAAACAAGCTTCCGGGGACCGGTTTCTGGCATTTCAGCCGTCTTCGGCCCGGCTTGCTTGAATCCTGATGGTGCAATGAGCAAGGGACTCACATCTGAGTATACCCTTCCACGCTTATGGTGGACAAAAATATTTACAACAAGGGGTGGTGATGGACAGAGTCTCTGAATTAAGCAGAATACTCTCACCCAGTCAAGAGATCAGGGCTAGATCCAACACCGTTTTTTAGCTCATTGCACCATCCCAGTTTCAGAACCTGGCTGTATGCAAATTAGTCTGTCCCTGGCCCAGTGCATCATGGGAACAGGGCAGACCAGACTACAAAAGCCACTGGGAAGGAAACAAGCTTCCGGGGACCGGTTTCTGGCATTTCAGCCGTCTTCGGCCCGGCTTGCTTGAATCCTGATGGTGCAATGAGCTTCTGGGCAAGGCATTTCTTGCTGGAGAAAACGTGGATCCCATGCTGGCAGTCACGAAGACCGCCCCGCTACGAGACCCTGCTCTCCCACCGCTGTCATCCTCGTTCCTCTTCCTGGCTGTCCACCAGGGGGCTCCCCCGATAGCACTCCCATACTCCTCCAAAGACATCAGGTCTGAAGGGAGAGCCACAAACAACTGGTGTTCTATATATATATATATATATATAAGCGTTGCCTCAAACGAAGGAGCACGCACACGGGTGTGTGATGCACAAAATTTATTCCAAGCTTCCTTTTAGATGAAATGGAAAAGCAAAGCAATTTCAGCAATTTCAGTGCAGCCAGACGCGTTACGGGCCACTGCCCTTAATCATTGGCTTTTCTAACACTAGCAAACACAGACAAATGGTGTACCTGTTTTTATGCAGTCCTTCGCCCTTGTGGGCGTGGCCGCACACACGGCCTTCTGGATCTTGTGGTGCCTTCCATGTGTTACTTAAGTGAGCCGCCTTGACTACAGTCGGCTCCACTGAAATTGCTGTGCTTTTCCATTTCATCTAAAAGGCATCTTGGAATAAATTTTGTGCATCACACACCCGTGTGCGGGCTCCTTCATTTGAGGCAACTCTTGTGTTTTTTGTTTTTTGATATATATAAATATATATATCTATATCTATATATATATATAGATAAATATATTACCTACTGGCGGTCGCTAGTAGGTATATATAGTTAGGATTTTTTCTCTATGGGTTTTTTGAAAATTCTATGTCTAATAACTTTGGCGTTTGTGGACGGAATTGGCTGAAATGTTCAGGAAAATGGCACATTTTGTTTCTGAGCAGCCCCTGAAAATTGGGGTGGGTTCGTCCAGGGGGGGTCGAGAAAAAAGGGGGGTCCCAAAACGTGTTTTTAACATTGAGTTTTCCATTGGGCGGTTGGCCTCACTTTTAGCCCGAACGGCTGAATGGATTTGCACGAAACTTGGCAAAATTGTAGGGACTGGTAGCCCGATTTGCCTTTTGTAGGTCTCAATATATGTGCTCCAGTGGATTTTGAGAAATTAACGTTTAAAAAAAGATATATATCTGTAACAGCGGACCGGGCAGCGCTCCAGTTCGTGTACTTTTCGCGCAACGGAGCTTTGTGAAGCGAAGCTGATTGGTTCTCCGGCATCTGTCAACATTCCAAACAGTCCGTAGCGGCCGCCATCTTGTCTCTCGGTAGGATCGAGAGACAAGAGGAGGCGAAAGGGAAGGGGCAAATGACGATAAGGGGGCATAGTAGATCCTCCCTGACCTCTTAGGTTTGATGTACCATTTTGCCAAGTTTGGTGTAATTCCGTTCAGCCATTCAGGCTGTAGACGTATCTAAATGTCAATAATCGAACGGCTGAATGGATTTGCACGAAACTTGGCAAAATATTAGGGACTGGTAGCCCGATGTGCCTTTGCTAGGTCTCAATATATGTGCTCCAGTGGATTTTGAGAAATTAACGTTCAAAAAAAGATATATATCTGTAACAGCGCTCCGCTTCGCGTAGTTTTCGCGTTACGGAGCTTTGCGAAGCTGATTGGTTCTCCGGCGTCTGTCAACATTCCAAACAGTCCGTAGCGGCCGCCATCTTGTCTCTCGGTAGGATCGAGAGACAAGAGGAGGCCAAAGCGAAGGGGGAAATGACCATAAGGGGGCATAGTAGATCCTTCCTGACCTCTTAGGTTTGATGTACCATTTTGCCAAGTTTGGTGTAATTCCGTTCAGCCATTCAGGCTGTAGACGTATGTAAATGTCCTATGGAAAATTGCATGGGGAAAACACATTTGAAAGTGTTGAAATTTAGAACCAATTAAAATGTTACTTTGGTTTTGTATTTGTGTGTGATGAAAGTTAATTGGTTATGTATATATGTCAAATGAGAGGAAACCACAGCCATTTTGTGATACTACTGTCTGAGGTACATTTGTGAGGAATTTTTGGTGGTGAATTTCTGGTGTTTGATTTACACAGTACTAACACTTCTCCTACTTTTAAAAAGGTGAGTTGTTAATTTGTAAGGGGAACTATGTTGTACACTTGAAGATAATTTGAAAAATGTTTTCTGTTATTTATTTGCAGTCCTTCTGTTATACTAAATACTTGATAAAGTTAGTTTTATATTATGTATTACTAAAAACGATAAATGAAAGTGATTATTTTTTTCTGCAATTTACAGCAAGCAATTTCAAAATAAAATGGCTCACAATGAAGAGACCGTGGCAATTTCTTTTGAATTGTCCACTACATTGATTGAAATTGAGAGCACCAATAATGAAATATTGTCACAAGGAGGAGATGACTTGTATGATTCCATTAGATTGATTGAAATGGACAGCACCAATAATGAAATATTGTCACAAGGAGGAGATGACTTGAATGATTCCACTACATTGATTGAAATTGAGAGCACCAATAATGAAATATTGTCACAAGGATGAGATGACTTGTATGATTCCATTAGATTGATTGAAATGGACAGCACCAATAATGAAATATTGTCACAAGGAGGAGATGACTTGAATGATTCCACTACATTGATTGAAATTGAGAGCACCAATAATGAAATATTGTCACGAGGAGATGACTTGAATGATTCCACTACATTGATTGAAATTGACAGCACCAATAATGAAATATTGTCACAAGGAGGAGATGACTTGAATGATTCCACTACATTGATTGAAATTGACAGCACCAATAATGAAATATTGTCACAAGGAGGAGATGACTTGAATGATTTTTTTGATCAATCTGTTGATGGCGAATTTATTGAATGTTTGGAGACCATAGAGTTACAAGAATCATCATTGCAGACTTTTCATGAGGAAATTGCTGATGAGGACATGTTACTAGTTCTTTCAAATTTAGAAAATTCTGAAGAATAAATTTATATTTAGAAATCAAAAATTGTTTGAGACATTATTCATTTTTATTTTTAATTTATGAGGTTGTAGCGAAGTGATTGTAGTATAAAATGAGACTTATAGTATAGAGTGCAACATTTTTATGTTACATGGTAAGTTTACTCATATTTACTTCCCTTCTGCCACTATATTATCTCCAATGTGTATTTGACATCTCTTCTTCATCTCCGGCCTCCTTTCTCTCACTGTGTGTCTCCGATGCATCTTATCGCTGCTATTTTGTGTAATTACAGAAGAGAGTAAAATAAAATAGTTCGGAACGTGAAAAGGGGGCAAAGTAGAGTACCCCTCACCCCCTAGGCCTTTTCAGGCGGTCCCAAAAGGATCAGTTTCTGCTTTCCTGAGAGATTATGGTATGAGTTCCATATACCACAATAATTTGCATTACAACATGCAAGATATCTATCTCCTATTACCAACTTTTGGAGATATTCGCGCTAAGCGCGAATATCTCCAAAAAGTAACACCTGCCCTGAGCAGTTCTTAGCCATGTTATCCAATGGGAGGTGGATAACATGGCTAAGAGCATTAGCTCGGTAATGCATGAATATCGCTGACTTTTTAGCGATATTCATGCATTGCGGCCGTTTATTATCGCATTTGCGATAAACCTTGATAATAGCAAGGTTTATCTTCGATAATTTCTGACGATGCTTAGCGGTAAAAAATTCGTTGGTAAGCATCGTTAGCGATAAATATCGCTTAACTTTGGTAATATGCACCAACGTCTGTTAACGTTCGATTCGAAGGAAATGAGGAAGTGTTGAAAAACATTGTTTGCGCCATCTTGCCTTTTTTGAAATGCCACACTTTTGTCGTGCACGGCAGCCATTTTAGATGCCTTGACCAGACCCACTCTCTGCACGCTGTCGATTCGTAGCATGGCTCCCCACCCTCGCAAGCATCTTCCCCAGGCACTGGTCACCCCCGCTCTCTGTCTTATGCATGGGCAATAAACCTCCCCCCATCTGCGCTGCTCTTCCCTGAGAATCACACTCTGTGCCCGCCCGACACCTCCCTTTCGCCCTATTCACTACCGCACCCTCTGACACTCCTCTTCCTCTGTGTCCGATTGTCCAGGCTATCAGCTAGCCCTGCAGATGTAGTTTATGGCTCCAGCTGTAAAGAATCACCCCTCTTCAAAGGAGTTATAGTAGATCAAGGCCCACACCCGATGAGATCCGTCACACCACACGTGTTCCTACTATCTGAAAACCATCCTGTATTGTGATTGGGGAGGGGACCGAGCCTGAAGCGGAAGATTCCAGGAATGACTCTTTGTACATCAAAGTTTTTACAATTATGTGTCACATTAAAAATATATAGCACTCCAACAAAGTAGTAGGAATATAAAACTTTAATAACAGATAAATATATACAACAAAACAAAAACAGTAAAAACATTTAAACAACGAAGAGACCGTGGCAATTTCTTTTGAATTCCTGATGAGGACATGTTACTAGTTCTTTCAAATTATGAAAATTCAGAAGATGCTGCCTGGGGGTGGGTCGTCAGTAGCAGTCTGTTGTGCGAATAGTTCCAAGGCAGCAGAACGCGCTGAAATCTAGATGGCACGAAAGTGATGTCTAGTAAGTTGCCGCCCAGCAAATAACGGCGTGGGGCGCCGCGGGGGTGAGTGAGTCCAGTAGGCACCACAGCTATTCTTACCGGCATTGCAGAATTACTGCTGGGGACAATGCCTGTGCTGTAGCAGGGTCACAGCAGAAACAAAAAGGATTCTGTTGAAGATGTTGTTGGTTTTCAATTTGAAAACAGTTCTGGTGTCAACTGCTATGCTAATATAGTGGTTAATGTTTTGTTTTCTCTAGAAAATGTAAAAGAGGGGGAGGCAGTCCAAAGTTCCGTTAAAAGGGCAAAGGAAAGGATCGGTGGTTTGAACTATCAGTCAAAAAGGGGAGGGGGTGCAACAATTTTTCCTACCGGGTCACACTGTGCTTTCACCGGAACTGAGGTCTGCAGGATTCTAGTAATTCAAAGTGAGGCTGGCGCCAGCATGGGAGCGCCGACGTCCCGCGGATACAGTTTCGTCACTCCACGGGCGATCATGGCAGTCATTCCCCATCGGGGGTCGGAGACTCCCGCGGCTCCTCTAGAATCTTCAAGGTCGTGGAGGACTACGGTGGTGGAGTCAACCAGTGACCGGGCCATTTCTTTATGCTGGGCCCGCTCTTGCCAGGTCGACCGCCATTTTGAGAGTTCGGTAGCTACTGGCGATCGCGGGGTCAAATGAGCGGACGGGCTCCACCCTGCCGGGCGAGACGTTGCAGCATGGCCACAGTGGAAGAACCCTTTTCCGGGCGCCTGGAGCGCTGAGGGTGCAGCTGGGAAGCCTCCACCTGGGGAGGCGGGAGAGGCCTGTTCGCACCGTCTCTCCCTCCCAGTGCACCCCACGGCGTCTCGCTTGAGATTTGTTATGGCCGGACCAGGCGATGAGGACGAGGGGGGGGGTCGGAGGCATGTGCAAGACATCCCCCCCAGTGTTGTCGCAGCCATTATTCAAGAAAGAAGAAGTGTCCCGTCCGTCTTCGGGCCGGGCTTCCGGTGGATGTCGGCCGGACGCCCCTGGCTCTGGCCCCATGAACGGGTTCCTTGGTTTATCGGCTGCAGCCCGATCCCGTCGGCCTCGGCCCCCCGACCGTTGGTGGCCGGACCGGAAGAGGATGTGGCGGGACTACCTGAAACTGTCAAGGGCCACCGCGGCCGGACTGGGAGAGAGAGGGGAGGGTCGAGGAGATATTCCCCCCCCTGCAACTCTTCAGCGTTGTAAAGGCAATCCCCTGGCCGGGTCCCGCTGGCCTCGGCCTCTCCTCCGGCTACACCCTACGTTAGGATCTCCTGGCCGAGGCGTGGCAGCAGGACCCGCCTTATATGGGCTGCTCCCGGCTGGGCGTAGCCGCAACCCTGCCCCACCTTGGAAGTTTCCAGAGTGGGGGCGGATGTTCTACTGACTTGCATTTTCCCTAGTCTATCGATTTTTTTGGCGTGGCAGGCGGTGGGACAGCGAGGGGTGATTTGGTTTCTCTTACTGTTTTTCTGGTCTCTCACCACTGGCATATTTTAACGTTTTCTTGTTTCTAGGACATTAATAGGTTTTATCATTACGTTATGTTATCGTTTCTTTGTTCGTTGTTTAATAAAAGTTCATGTTCATCAGTGGCCTACTGATTTTCGTTTTCCTATTCTTTTCTTTCCAGGTTGTTTCATGCTAAAGTTTCTGTTAACAGGATACAGTGATCACTTCGTTATTATTGCATATGTCCTTTTCACTAGGGGTGCTCTCTGGTCGGGCCAGATGACGTATCTCTAGTAAATGGTCCGGGTGAAACAGGTGCATCAATCAGTGGGGAGTAGATAGGCATGACAGATTACAACGGGGGAGAAAGGTCCGCATTACGTACCCTTTCACTATTTGCAAAGATTTTCCTACGTATATTTGCAAACAGGGAATACCTCCAAAAAGAACCAATTCCCAAACAGTCAATGTTTGGGGAAACAATCAATCAATGAGGAACGAAATAGGCACGACGTGTTAAAGGTTTGCGTTACCTACCCTTCACTATCTGCAAAGGGAGAGAGAATATTTCTATTCTTCCTCGTTTGCAGGCAGAGAAGATTCTTAAGAGAACCAACTTCGAACAATTCAATGCTCGATTCAAACAATCAACAAGGGGTACTGTGAACACAAATGAACGCCGCTTATGTACATACACATTGGTAATATCAACAGGTTGTTCCTAATGTTTCTATTTTAGGGAGGTCAAAAAGAGATCCCATTAGTGGCCTACTGATTTTGCTCGATTCCTTTTGTTTTTTTACACGATTTTTCGCTATCTGCAAAGACTAAACAGAGTATTGCGACTCAGTGCTTGTTTGTAAATAGAGAATGAACCAAAGAGAACAATCAATCAAATGGAGAGAGAAGCAGGCACGACGGATTACAACGGGGGCAAAGGCCTGCGTTAACTACCCTTCACTATCTGCAAAGAGAGAGTACTCCTAATAGAAATGAGGGGTGGGGGGCAGCATTCAAAGCAGATCAGTGTGCATAAACACGAAAATGTTTTTACTTACCACGTACTTGACATTCGACAGCTTATGATATTTGCTATTAAAAAACCATTGAAATTCACTGAAAAAACCATAGGTTATAGACCATATATAGTTAGGAATTAGCATTTAAAAAACCTTATTTTACTCACACAAAACCATTGAAATTCCATATATAGTTAGTTGCACTAACTATATATCGCGCACCCGCAATCCACTGCTGATCATGTCACATATTACATCATTCATGACATGGTCAGTGACATCACTGATGACATCACTGATGACATCTCAAATGACATCACTGATGACATCACTGATGACATCTCATTTGACATCATTCTTGTGCTAATACGATAAACCTCTTCAGACTCTAATATAACCTTAGATACACTCAGTGTATACAGACACTCACACACTGCCACTCATCCATGGAGTTACTCACACACCCAGTCAGTCATGCAAAGAAACAATCTCACCTCCATTTCTTCAACTATACAGTTAAACACACCTTACTTATTGAAACATATACTAACACATATTTACTCTCTTATACAATCCCTGATACAAGTTCACAATGATCGATACAACCACTCACTCATTCAGTGGCTCTCATGCACAGTTATTTATATATGCCAACTCTCACATGTACTGTGTTTTACATATGTACTTACTATGACATGTAGCATTGAGATATCCATTCACTCATCAATACACTCATGCACACAGTCAACTGCCCATGTAGCTGTTTCCACATGCACTCTTGAACTCATACACCTAGTGAATAAACTGCTCACACATCTATGCATAGAGTCACACACCTTCCAGCCACCCCCACACAAACTCAATCTCCCATAGAAATACTTGGGCAACCAATTAATAACACATATAGCCTCTCGTATAGCTAATGATCAACACATGCAGCAGTTTACATCACAACAGACATAATGATGCACAAATTAAGACAGTTTAGTCACTAACCCATGCATTCAGTGAGACACATTTAATCACTCACTCATACAGTCAGTCAAACACCTACTAAATCCTTCATCCAGACACTTATACATCCACTCATTCTTCAATATGTAAGACATATTTTAACTTTACAGAAACATACAGTCACTGGATGTTGTCATCAGTGATGTCATTTGAGATGTCATCAGTGATGTCATCAGTGATGTCACTGACCATGTCAAGAATGATGTAATATGTGACATGATCAGCAGTGGATTGCGGGTGCGCGATATATAGTTAGTGCAACTAACTATATATGGAATTTCAATGGTTTTGTGTGAGTAAAATAAGGTTTTTTAAATGCTAATTCCTAACTATATATGGTCTATAACCTATGGTTTTTTCAGTGAATATACAGATATATATATATATGTATATATATTTATATATATATATATATATATATATATATATATGTATATATATATATATATATATAAATATATATATCTATATTACCTACTGGCGGTCGCCAGTAGGTATATATAGTTAGGATGTTTTCTCTATGGGATTTTTGAAAATTCTATGTCTAATAACTTTGGCGTTTGTGGACGGAATTGGCTGACATTTTCAGGAAAATGGAACATTTTGTTTCTGAGCAGCCACTGAAATTTGGGGGGGGGGTCGTCAAGGGGGGCCGAGAAAAAAGGGGGGTCCCAAAACGCGTTTTTCCCATGTTAATTTCCATAGGGCGGTTGGCCTCACTTTTAGCTCGAACGGCCAAATGGATTTGCACGAAACTTGGCAAAATTGTAGGGACTGGTAGCCCGATGTGCCTTTGCTAGGTCTCAATATATGTGCTCCAGTGGATTTTGAGAAATTAACATTCAAAAAAACATATATATCTGTAAGCGCGCTGCGGGCAGCGCCCCGGTTCGCGTACCTGACGCGTAACGGAACTTCGCGAAGCGAAGCTGATTGGCTCTCCGGTGTCTGTCAACATTCTAAACAGTCCGGAGCGGCCGCCATCTTGTCTCTCGGTATGATCGAGAGACAAGAGGAGGCCAAAACAAAGGGGGAAATGACCATAAGGGGGCATAGTAGATCCTCCCTGACCCCCTAGGTTTGATGTGGAGGCTTTAAAAAGGCCCCGCGGGGAAAAAAAATAAAAATGTTTTTTTTGCGTGGGGAGCGCCCGGTACGCGCACCGGGAAGCGGTCCGGGGAGCGTACTATAAGGAAAAAAGAATGATAGACTATGATATTTTGAAATATTGTATGTTTATTGATTGTTCTTTTTTTTATTTATTTATTTTTTATTGAAGTAGCAGTATTAATGATTATTAAATATAAATGTATTTTTGGAATTGTGAACAGTATACTATAAGTATGAATTTACATTATAATCAATTTGGTACTAGTTTATGAATTACATATAAAAATGATTAAAGACTCAAACAATTTTTTAATATTAAATATAATTTTATTTTTCTGATTCTTTTTCAAAATTTAATAGAACGTCTAACATTTGACTGTCCGATATGTCCTCTTGTTGAGTGAACATAACTTCCCACATTTGACCGTCATCATAATGAAGTAAATAATCCACAGATTCTACACATTGTAGAAGTTCATGGTCTCGTGATTCATCCATGAATTCCAAGTCAATCGGTTCAATTATTTCCTCATTATTCATGTCTAGGACAATTTCAAAGGAAACGTTCTGTTCTCCTTGCATTTTTGTGCTGAAATTTGAATAAAAAATAAATATATCAGTAGAGATAGGGCACTGTTGAGTTTAAGTTCAGACAGGTACTTTTGAGGCATGAAGTAGTACTATTAAAAAGTGCCTGTGAAAAAGCCTATGTAAATTCATAATTATACCACAGAAACCTAAATCAATCCATAATTATAATAAACAAGCCTTTCTCAATGTCTAACTGTTACAGAGGGATAGTATATAACTATCTGAAAATGTTTTCAAATTTATAAAATAACATCTTACCTTTTAAAAACAAGTTTAAGTTGTGAGTGAAAATGATCTTGCAATGTAGTTCAGGAAGTAGTAGTCAAAATGGCTGTGTTTTTCTCTCTTTTTTTATATATATTCAGGTACATAACCAATCAAATGTCAGGTAAAAAAAGTAGAAAATGAAAGTAACATTTTAATTGGTTGTCAATTCCAACACTTCAGATGTGTTTTGTGAAGTAATTTACCTCAGGGTATTTAGAGAGGTCTACAGGCTAAATGGCTAAATGGAATTCCAACCAAATTTGTGAAAATGGTAGGGATTGGTATGTAGTATGAGTTAATCTATATTTGGTGACATTGTCTCCAGGGTTTCTTCTGTAAATTACTTTCCCACCTTTTTTCATGGAGCGTTTCCCGGTGCGCGCCCCGGTACGCGAACCGGCAGCGTTACGGGAGTCCACCATTTTGTGTTTCGGTAGAATTGAGATACAAGATGGAGGGCAAATAATGTTCAGAATGGTTAGAAGGGGGCACGGTAGACGTATCTTGACCCCCTAGGTTTTCTGAGGGTGGCTGAGGAGGCCCATATGTGCGGGAAAAAAAACATTTTTTTTTTAAATTTCGCACGGTTAGCGTCCGGTGCGCGTACCGGGTAGCGCTCCGGGGAGCGTACTTTGGTGAAAATTTGTGAAAAAAGTTAGAGTAAAATAATAATTGTGAGTGATCAGATGTAGGGTAGCTCTGAAAAGAGCTTTTGGGTCCTGTGGCTGATGTAGGTACCTACAAGTAGGTACCAATGCACAGTCTTAAATTGATGATGAAAATTCTGTTCCCCTCATCTGAGAAGTGAACTCCATCTCCTCTGTAGATATCTTGCATGTAGTAACACAAGTTATTGTTGTAGATGGAGCCCATTCCATGGTCTCTTATGTAAGCTGAAACAGACTTATTTACATGCTTCCTCGATTTCTTAATTTGTGGACAAAATTGGTTTGACCACCTCCATTTCTGTCTTTGGCATATATTTGAATATACCAAGGCAGTTTGAGGAAAAAGTGCCATCAATTGCTCAAAGGTGTCCTTTAAAAGCATTTCCAGACCTACCCCAGTCAAAGTGCCCAAGTCATTACCTCCACAGTGCACAATTAACAGGTCAGGTTTTGGCAAATGCAAAAAGGTTTCCACCAATGGTATCAATTGGTGACATTTTAATCCTCTGTGGGCAATCCACTTGATTTCCACATTTTGTAAATTGAGGTTAGGTAAATTTCTGTTATCAGCAAACCTTTGAGCCCAGTGGATATAACTATGTCCAACAATCCAGACAGAAAACATGGTGAGAGGAGGTTCTGCTGCAGTCAGATGAAGTGTGGCAATGAAATGGGAGTTGAAAAAATAAGAGTTTAAAATGAAAAAAACTGTGGAGTTTCTGTGTTAATGAAGCAGTAGCAGTGATTGGTGGATTTTGATTGCTGAAAACAGAAAGTTAGGGTGCATGGATGAGTTCTTTGAAAGATGTAATTTGAATGGTCAAAAAAAATCATTTTATGAAAGATTGCACTGGATATGCAGGTGTACTGAGAGTTCAGAGTTCAATTGAAACATTGTTGTGTGAACTTGCAAACATGAGAGGTCTTTCAGGAGGTGGTTGCTATGCAAAAAAGGCAGAAAGGGCAGAGGGGGGGAAGGGTGTTGATTTGAAAAAAGTGAGGGAAGAGTTTTGATTGGGTGACATGAGAGATATGTGTGATGAATTACAGCTTTTCTGTGCTTTTTATAGCTGCAGACACTGGAGTGCATACCTTTTGCTCTGCTAAAGACAATTTGGTGTGTTTCTGAGACTGTTTTGAAACTCATAAAGTATTTGCTAAGGTGAGAAAAGATTCATTTAATTTAGATAGAGAATAGTATGGTTTAGGGAGAAAATTATGAAGAAAGTTGTGTATTTAAAATGTTGCTTTGTGTCAAGTGTTTTACAAATAGATTTTGTTTCTTTGTGTTACATAGCCATGTTAAAAGTGACGCAAAAAAAGTGCAAGGGTCTTACAAAAATGCTTTCATGTGTCTTAGGGTATTTTAACTCACTTCCCCATGAATGTATGAATATAATTGCTTTACAAGATGTGTTTAAAAACGTTTTTGAAATCAATTAGGTTTCTTGATATGTACTGCTAGAGTTTCATAGGTTGCTTGGGGCATATTTTCAAGGCTTTTGAGTTCCTTTGATGTAATTTTTCCCATTTTAATTTAAGACCTTTCCCCGTGGTGCAAAGTCCTTGTAAATATGCCCCCATTTGTGCTTGGCAAATTTAGATTTGAATTCTTTGACTAACATAGCCATGTTAAAAGTGACTCAAAAATGTTGCAAGGGCCTTAAAAAAAACGCTTTTATGTGTCTTAGGCCATTTTAAGTCATTTCCCCTAGAATGTAGATTTATAATTGATTTAGATGATGTGTTTAAAAACGATTTTTGAAAACAATTCGGTTTCTTGATATGTACTGCTAGAGCTTCATAGGTTGCTTGGGGCATATTTATAAGGCCTTTGAGTCTCTCTGATGTTATTTTCCCCATTTTAATTTAAGACCTTTCCCCGTGGTGCAAGTTCCTTGTAAATATGCCCCCATCTGTGCTTGGCAAATTTAGATTTTAATTCTTTGACTAACATAGCCATGTTAAAAGCGACCCAAAAATGGTGCAAGGGCCTTAAAAAAAACGCTTTCATGTGTCTTAGGCCATTTTAAGTCATTTCCCCTTGAATGTAGGTATATCATTGATTTAGATGATGTGTTTAAAAACGATTTTTGAAATCAATTAGGTTTCTTGATATGTAGTGCTAGAGTTTCATAGGTTGCTTGGGGTATATTTAAAAGGCATTTGAGTCCCTTTGATGTTATTTTTCCCATTTTAATTAAAGACATTTCCCCGTGGTGGAAGGTCCTTGTAAATACACCCCCATGTGTGCTTGGCAAATTTAGATTTTGATTATTTGACTTACATAGCCATGTTACATACAGTTCTCACCTTCTGCGTAGTCTTTCATATGCTAGACTCCATCTGCACTATGAGATACCTAAGCAAAGGAAACACAGGTGATGTGATTGTGAAATGAGGAAAAGAATCTCCACATTTTTCAATTACATCACCTGTGTTTCCTAAGTTTACGAATGACATTGTGCAGATGAGGTTTAGGCCTGTCCACGGACACAGAAGAGGTCTGGCCTTTGTTCAAGAGTGAAGTGGACTTACTTCATTGGTAGGCCTTCACATGTATTATCTCCTCTGTACTCTTCAACAAGCGTAAATTTCATCTGCAACCCTGAGTAGGCCTCACCTTAAACAAACCTCTGGATAGGCCACACCTTATCGTCATCCTGAATCAATCATTTAAAATGTTAGGGACAGATTTATGATAGATGTATGCCTCTTTTGCGTCACTGTGCGTCACTTTTGTGACGCAGCGGCGGTGCAAAAGATTTGCTATGTGGCGACATATTTACAACTTGATGCATCTAGGCAGATGTGTCATGCTGTAAAGTTCCGTGCCACATGAAACCGATGCAGCAGTGATGCAAAAGATGCACCATGTTGTAAGACAGGCCTCACTTCATCTCCAACAAGATAAGAAGCTGAATCTTCTGTAAATGTCAAAATTGTTGTATACACTGCTGAACTTCTGTGTACTCTTTGATATGCTAGACTCCATCTGCACTATGAGATACCTAAGCAAAGAAAACACAGGTGATGTGATTGTGAAATGAGGAAAAGAAACTCCACATTTTTCAATTACATCACCTGTGTTTCCTAAGTTTACGAATGACATTGTGCAGATGAGGTTTAGGCCTGTCCACGGACACAGAAGAGGTCTGGCCTTTGTTCAAGAGTGAAGTGGACATGACTTACTTCATTGGTAGGCCTTCACGTGTATTATCTCCACTGTACTCTTCAACAAGCGTAAATTTCATCTGCAACCCTGAGTAGGCCTCACCTTAAACAAACCTCTGGATAGGCCACACCTTATCGTCATCCTGAATCAATCATTTAAAATGTTAGGGACAGATTTATGATAGGTGTATGCCTCTTTTGCGTCACTGTGCGTCACTTTTGTGACGCAGCGGCGGTGCAAAAGATTTGCTATGTGGCGACATATTTACAACTTGATGCATCTAGGCAGATGTGTCATGCTGTAAAGTCCCGTGCCACATGAAACCGATGCAGCAGTGATGCAAAAGATGCACCATGTTGCAAGACAGGCCTCACTTCATCTCCAACAAGATAAGAAGCTGAATCTTCTGTAAATGTCAAAATTGTTGTATACACTGCTGAACTTCTGTGTACTCTTTGATATGCTAGACTCCATCTGCACTATGAGATACCTAAGCAAAGGAAACACAGGTGATGTGATTGTGAAATGAGGAAAAGAAACTCCACATTTTTCAATTACATCACCTGTGTTTCCTAAGTTTACGAATGACATTGTGCAGATGAGCTTTGGGCCTGTCCACGGACACAGAAGAGGTCTAGCCTTTGTTCAAGAGTGAAGTGGACATGACTTACTTCATTGGTAGGCCTTCACATGTATTATCTCCTCTGTACTCTTCAACAAGCGTAAATTTCATCTGCAACCCTGAGTAGGGCTCACCTTAAACAAACCTCTGGATAGGCCACACCTTATCATCATCCTGAATCAATCATTTAAAATGTTAGGGACAGATTTATGATAGGTGTATGCCTCTTTTGCGTCACTGTGCGTCACTTTTGTGACGCAGCGGCGGTGCTAAAGATTTGCTATGTGGTGACATATTTACAACTTGATGCATCTAGGCAGATGTGTCATGCTGTAAAGTCCCGTGCCACATGAAACCGATGCAGCAGTGATGCAAAAGATGCACCATGTTGCAAGACAGGCCTCACTTCATCTCCAACAAGATAAGAAGCTGAATCTTCTGTAAATGTCAAAATTGTTGTATACACTGCTGAACTTCTGTGTACTCTTTCATATGCTAGACTCCATGTGCACTATGAGATACCTAACCAAAGGAAACACAGGTGATGTGATTGTGAAATGAGGAAAAGAAACTCCACATTTTTCAATTACATCACCTGTGTTTTCTAACTTTACGAATGACATTGTGCAGATGAGCTTTAGGCCTGTCCACGGACACAGAAGAGGTCTGGCCTTTGTTCAAGAGTGAAGTGGACATGACTTACTTCATTGGTAGGCCTTCACATGTATTATCGCCTCTGTACTCTTCAACAAGCGTAAATTTAATCTGCAACCCTGAGTAGGGCTCACCTTAAACAAACCTCTGGTTAGGCCACACCTTATCGTCATCCTAAATTAATCATTTAAAATGTTAGGAAAAGATTTATGATAGGTGTATGCCTCTTTTGCGTCACTGTGCGTCACTTTTGTGACGCAGCGGCGGTGCAAAAGATTTGCTATGTGGTGACATATTTACAACTTGATGCATCTAGGCAGATGTGTCATGCTGTAAAGTCCCGTGCCACATGAAACCGATGCAGCAGTCATGCAAAAGATGCACAATGTTGCAAGACAGGCCTCACTTCATCTCCAACAAGATAAGAAGCTGAATCCTCTGTAAATGTCAAAATTGTTGTATACACTGCTGAACATCTGTGTACTCTTTCATATGCTACACTCCATCTGCACTATGAGATACCTAACCAAAGGAAACACAGGTGATGTGATTGTGAAATGAGGAAAAGAAACTCCACATTTTTCAATTACATCACCTGTGTTTTCTAACTTTACGAATGACATTGTGCAGATGAGCTTTAGGCCTGTCCACGGACACAGAAGAGGTCTGGCCTTTGTTCAAGAGTGAAGTGGACATGACTCACTTCATTGGTAGGCCTGGACATGTATTATCTCCTCTGTATTCTTCAACAAACCTAAATTTCATCTGCAACCCTGAGTAGGCCTCACCTTAAACAAACCTCTGGATAGGCCACACCTTATCGTCATCCTGAATCAATCATTTAAAATGTTAGGGACAGATTTATGATAGGTGTGTGCCTCTTTTCCGCTGCTGTGCGTCACTTTTGTGATGCAACGGCAGTGCAAAAGATTTGCTATGTTGTGACATATTTACAACTTGATGCATCTAGGCAGATGTGTCATGCTGTAAAGTCCTGTGCCACATGAAACCTGCGTCAGATTTCATATAGGTGTTTTGTTGCAGGGTATGCATTTATTTGCATGAAAGCCCTGTAAAACTAACACAGTGAAACTTAGAAGATTTCACTGAGTCAGCTTTATAGCATTGCTGAATCAAATCCTTACGCCTGTTTGAAACAGGCATAAGGAGTGATGCACCATGCAATGTGAGGCTTCCTCCTCTGCATTGCAGTAGACATGTCGCGCTTACGACGTGATTCCTGCAATGTGCTGCTTTTGCAGCACAGATGCGTGACGCATCTGTGCTGTTTTTGCTCATTGGTGCTCCACATTGTAAATGCGGCACACCATGGGTGGCAGAGCAGCGGTGCACATTAACTGGTGCATCCGTGGGGATGCGCCAGTTAACATAAATCTGCCCCTTTACATTTAAGTATGAGCAGGGGACACAGAGTCGGTGAGGCTTATCCAAGGTTAAGAAGAGATGAGTCCTGTTCACTGAAAACTTGGACATAGGCCTCACCTCCTCAGCATCGCTGAACATGGCTAAATAATAGCTGCAAAATGTTACTCTTGTTAAACAATTTCACTATTATAATCTCTGAGATTTGTCTCTTACTCTGCAACATCTCATTGTTGTTCTCTTTCTTTAAAGATAACGACAACATCAACCATGAGTGATAATGAGCAATCAGTTGATCTCGACCTTATCATTGAACTTGTAATTGAAACGTCAGTGGAAGTAGATCCCTTGGATGATTTAAATCCTGAGGATGATGAAGAACATGATGAGGATGCCGATTTGTCAGAATTGTATGACATAGGGTGGGAAGCTGACCTGCTTGAGCCTATGGAACTATAAACATTTATTTTTAAAATGTACTTGAAATGAAAAGTAAAAATGTAAACCGTTTCATTTAAAATTAAACACAACTTCAAAAACAGGTTATGTGTAGTGTCTTTAATGAAATAGTAAAATATGCTCATAAAATTAGATCAGATTCACATATAAAACAGCACAGGTAAAATGTAGAAGCATTCCATTTCTTTGCTACTATTTGTGATTTCTAAATTTGCCAATGCACTAAAAATTATTCTATGTAAAAATAACAAGTAGTGTGTTAAATTTTTGATGACTGTTATTGATTTACTGTTTGCTAATAGTGGTTAATAACATTTTTTATTATATTTTACCACAGATTCAACTGCAGATCATTTCAAAATTAAAGAATGCCTTCGAAGGACAGAAGGCGAAAGGCTACCAAACATCAAAGACAGCAGCTCCAAAAATTATTGCAGCAGACCTCTACAATAAAAACTTGTCAAGTCACCAAGAAAGGTCCGGGTAAGATAAAGAAATCATTCATAAGAAATATTTGTAGAAAAAAAAGTAGTACTACAGAAAATGTTTTAGTCCAGAAAAAGAGAAGCAATTTAAACGGAAAGGGAAGGCCAATCAAAAATGTTACTGCTAGAGCAGGAGATAACTCTGTGCATGGTAGTAGAAGGAATGTTCCGCAACAGGATAATTTGCAATTTGTTAAAAAATATTAAGAAAGGTCAGCAGAAAGTGGTTTTTTATAAGAGAAAAAAAAATTTGAGAAAGTTATTGATCAGGCATTTGAAATTAAGCGAAAGTTATTTATTTTGATAATCAATAGAATTAGGAAGCTAAACAAGGCAATTTATGATTTCAAAAGAAATAGTAGATGGAAGAGAACAGTTAATCGTAGTAATTTTTGTGAAGTTTTTTCAGGAGAATGGATGCATAGTTCAAGTTGTGAGGCATTTTTTAATGAGGAGAGTTATTTCCAGGATAATGATTTGGTGCATGCAGTTGACATCAGTGGTCGAGCTTATGAGGTGAAAGATGGTTGTCCAGTTGAAAAAGAAAAACTTGTGACAACAGAGGCAGAAGAGGTGTTAGGTAATGAGGTTTTAGGAAGACGTCCTAAGGGACCTGTGTACACCTGGAAGTGTAGTAGTATTTGCAGTGTGCGACAGGATTCCATCAATTTGCTTTGTGATTTTGTACAGACATTTAATAAGAAAAGTTTGAAGCAGAAAATGAAGTTGTTGCAAGAATTAGATCCTTGCAGAGTGAGAGAAGTGACAGGTTTGCATGGTCATTCACTGGCTTGTCTTTCCAGGAGAGTATGCCAGAGTGTTTTTCATCATTTCAGGATGCTAGCAGTGCATCATAATAAAGTGAGGAAATTAGTTAGAATGTTGTATTATGCTAAGAGTCCAGCAGTTATGCTTAAACAATTATGCACTGCTCTTTTGCATGGTTCTGAAATAGATGTGAAGAATATTTGTGAAGAAATTGAGTTTTGTTACTTTGGAAGTAAAGAGGAGAATGTTGAAATTGACCCAGAAGAAGAGGGTAATGTGGAAGATAGTGTACAGGTTTCCAGTACAGATAATTTTCAGAAGGAAATTGCCACGTTTCAGGTGAAATCAAGTGAGAGGCCTAATTTCACTTGTGTGTGTTGTTAGTGGATTTATATGCAAAAAGTGAAAGGGAAAATAATAGTGAATGGAAGGATTTTGCAACATACTTGATGGTAGAAAATTGTTTTGATTTGGGATTGGATCAACGTGTGTGTACTTATTGTTGTAACAAATTAAATCAAAACCAGATGCCTGCTAGAGCGGTTCATAATAACCTGGAATTGGTTGAGATTCCTTCTGAATTGAAGGATTTAAATACTTATGAATCTATTTTGATTCAAAGTATCCATCCCTTTCAGGCTATTGTAAGAATGGAGCCAAAGATAGGGAAATTGCCTCCATCAGATTTACAGAGAGGATTAAAGGGAAGAGTTGTTTATTTGCCTCTAGATTTGAAGAAAAACATTAATACAATTGGAGTAGAAAAAGTGGAAGAGGAACCTCTGGTTATCTTAGTTAATGGGGTTCCGACAAAGAGTAAGAAAATATGGCAAGATTTAGTGGATGTTAGGAAAGTCAAAAAGGCAACATTGTATTTGAAAAAAAACAATAAGTACTATAAGAATGTATATGTTGCAGAAGAGGAAGTAAGTGAAGAAGAGGATAGCGATTTGTGTGCTGGTCAAATTGAGAAAGTAGAACCCTCTAAAAGTGAAGAAATATATGAACATTATAGTGTTCATCCTTTGCATTCCAAGGAAGTCATGGGGAATGCTATTGAGTTGTTTCAAATGAAACAAGCCAAAGGGAGTCCCATTAGTGTTTGGGAGGAAAGTTTGGAAGCTCGGTGTTTCCCACAGCTATTTCCAACAGGTCAAGGAGGAAGATATGATGACCTCATCAAATTCCTGCTTCTGAATACCGGACTTTACGATTGTATGCAGAAGATCCTAGGTTTCGACAATGCATTCCCTATTTGTTTCATCTCCTGTTTGAAAGCGATCTGTCTGGACTGTCATATGCAGTGAACCACATCTTGAAAAGTGGTATACAGATGCAAAACATCTCGGCAAGTGACTTTATGGATAAAGTCAATGTGCAAGACAGTATTTTGGATTCTCACCTGATTAATCTCATGGCGTGTCAGCGTGGTACTAATGAGTACTGGTACCGTCGTCATGGTGATTTAAAATGTATGCTGAGGAACTTATGAACTCCCACATGGTTCCTCACTCTCAGCTGTGCCGAGTATGGCTGGGAAGACTTACTTGAATTTCTACGAGAGGCAAATGGAAACATTGAAAATATCGAATTCAAGACACCCGGAGAACTGTGCTCTTTGGATCCAGTGAATGTATGCAGGTACTTCAATCATAGATTTGAAGCTATGATGTCTTTCATCATGAACAAGAGAAATCCACCTCTCGTAGAGGTGTTGGATTTCTTTTGGAGAAAGGAGTACCAAGCAAGAGGTGCTCCTCATATACATATGCTGCTGTGGATCAAGGATGCACCTAAATTTGGAACAGATCCAGAAGACTTAGTGATGAGTTTCATAGAACAGTATTCTGCATGTGCTGTTCCAAACGCAAAGGAGGACAAAAGCCTAAGAGAACAAGTTCTACGCTTCCAAAGCCATCGTTGCGGAAAGTACTGTCGTCGTAAATTCAGAAACAAGGACAAGTTCTACACCAAATGTCGTTTCGTCTTTCCAGGACCGGTGATTTCTAAAGGAAGAGTGAACAGTTTGATGTCTTCGCTGCGACATAATGTGATGAAGAAATCACCTAAAAACACATACAATTTGAAAAGGAATGAAGAGTCCAAGTATATCAACGACTACAACCCAGTGATTTTGTCCATGTGGAATGCTAACATGGATATACAGTTCGTGGCTGATAACTGTATGGCTGTGGCTCGGTATGTGACATCTTACATCACCAAAAAAGAAAAGACAGAATTGAAGGATATGTGGGAGGACATTTCCCATGAAAAGAGCCTCAGTAAGAAGTTGTACAGTTTCAGTCTGAAGATGTTGTCACATCGAGAAATCGGAGCTTACGAATGTTCTGACCGGTTGTCTTCAGCAAGTCTCTATGCCAAATCCAGGAGTATCGTTTGGGCGAGTCTTGGTCTTGCTGCAACGCGTAATCGAGTTCTGAAACCTGTGCGGGAAATTGAGTATTTGGCGGAAAAGGAGCCAAACAGTACTGATATTTTGAAGACCAACATGTTGGATACATATTATCCAAATAGAAGCAGACACCTCGAGAATGTTTGTCTGTATGAGGTTCTACAAAATTACATATTCAAGAGGAACATCAAAGAAGATATTGATAAAGGAGTGTATGCTGTAATTGGAAGTGAGGGATGTCTCGTCAAGCAAAGAAAATGCCACTTGGTAAACCATCGAAAATTGAGTGGCGAATCTCCTGAAAAAAAAGAGTTTTTCTATTTAGCACTTTTGCAACTTTTCAAGCCTTGGCGTGCAGAAGAGGAACTGCTTGGAGATTTCCTCTGTTACGAAGACTCTTTCAATGCCGCCAAGGAGACCATAGAATGTCCTGTTTTTCTCAAATATCTAGAAATGTTGAATGCGGAAATTGAGCAGGAAGCAACGATTGCAGCCGAGATTGCTAGAGACAGTTCTCAGGACAGTCAGAGTTCTGTTTCATTGAGTCAGGATCCACTAGGAGGACCAGTTATCGAAAATGAAGCTGCCACTGCCATGATTGAAGTGGAAAGAGCCATGGCACATGCTCAGGAGGATGCAGTTAACTTAGAAGACTTGGAAAGACAACTTAACGTTGAGCAGAGGAAAATATATGACGAAGTTACCAACCAAATTGATCATGGATTAAGTCATGAGAAGAAGGAGTGCTCATGTACGTCGTTGAAACCTGTCCGACTGTACGTGAGTGGAGAAGCGGGAACTGGAAAAAGTTTCCTCATTAAAGCAATTTCATGTTATTTGCAGAAAAGGACTGAGTCATCGCTGTCTTGTGTTGTCACCGCTCCAACTGGACTGGCAGCTCATAACATTAAAAGTATTACTTTGCATCGTCTACTGATGCTGCCAGTGGAGCATGATAACAAATTACAATACCACAAGTTATCTGGAGATGCTTGTTGTGAAGTTTCAAGAGTCTTGAAGAAAATGAAACTTCTTATCATTGACGAAGTAAGCATGGTTTCCAATGTCATGCTTGCCTTTGTGCATTTGAGAATGCAAGAAGTTCTCAAAACAGAGTATGATGTGTTATTTGGTGGCAAACACATCATTGTTTTCGGTGATCTTCTGCAGCTGACACCAGTGAAAGGACAACCTGTGTTCAAAATGCTCACGCATGAAGATACCAGGAAGTGCCTAGGGAGCATTGGCAACGTTAATATATGGTTAAACTTCAATTATGCTGAACTGCATGAAAATATGCGTCAGGCGAAGGATGAAGATTACAAGAATATTCTACAAGATGTTAGAATCGGAAAAGTGACCGAGCATGGGAAAGAAGCTTTACATGCACGATTACTGTCAAATTTGTATCCCGAACAAGACGTTGTGCCTGAGAATATTTTTCAGAAAATTACTGAGAAAAAATCTGGAATATGTTTGATGCCAACTCTTGCAGAATGTGCCATCTACAACAACAAAATGTTGTATTTAGAAAACCAAGATATTGTGAAACTGGAAGCTATTGACAGAGTAGAGCATATGGGATCAACAATTATTTTGTCTGAAAATTTGAAATCAAAATTGGATTCATTAGAAAAGAGTATATCTAAAACTGCGGGTTTTGAAAAGACTCTGAATGTGTGCTTAAATTGCCATATAATTTTAAGAAGGAATTTACATGTTGAAAGAGGTCTGGTAAATGGATCAATGGGTAATGTTGTTGATTTTGTGAAATACAGAAATAGGGATGAAATTGAATTTTTAAAAGTTAAATTTGATGGCATTGAGAAAGTACAGCTAATTGGTCGTTGCTCTGCTAGGTTTTTGCTTGTGAAAGACTTATATGTTCGCCGTAAGCAGTTTCCTGTTTGCTTGGCATATGCGGTGACAATCCATAAATCGCAAGGTTTGAGTGTAGACAGTGCATTGGTGAATATTGGCAGTTCTGTGTTCAAGGAGGGTATGGCATATGTGGCATTGTCACGAGTCAGAACTTTATCGGGATTGTACTTGATTGAGTGTGATGTCACAAACATTTGTGCGGATCTAGACTGTGTTAAGGAATACAATAGGTTAAGAAGAGAGTATGCGCCACATTTGCCTCAATATCCTTTGTTTGAGAAACGTGTGGTAGGCCGGAAATGAAGAAATGTGACCAATAGTAGGGAGGTTGTAGCAAAAAGACGAAAAGTCGATGAACCAGAAATTATAAGCAGAAAGGAAAAGGATTTTGTTGAAGATGTTGTTGGTTTTCAATTTGAAAACAGTTCTGGTGTCAACTGCTATGCTAATGTAGTGGTTAATGTTTTGTTTTCTCTAGAAACTTTAAAACAAGAGATTGTGGTCAATTCGGATCAGAGATTTTGCAGTTTGTTGAATTCTGTGTTAGAGAAATGTAGCACTGATAGAACAAAAATAGAAAGTGTGTCTGAAATTCGAAATCTGTTAGACAGATGTTCAGGTCAAACACAATTCTCTCAAAATATTCAGCAAGATTGTCAGGAGTTTTTAATGTATATGCTTGATGTATTGCATGATGAAGGTGTAGATGTAGATCACCTGTTTGGGCTTTCTTATCAATGGCAGCATGACTGCGAGAACTGTATGGTATCAAGTACTACTAGTGTAGACTCAGAAAAATGTATATATTTAACTTTGCCAGACAGTAAATCAGTGTCCTTTAGTAAGCTAGTAAAAGCAGCTGATCACAACATGGAGTGTAGCCAATGTAAGTCTGAAATGTTGTCAACATTATTTATACGAACATATGGCCAGTATGTCATTTTAATGTTCCAACGATGTAGGCCTGATGGAACAAAATTGACAACTTTGATTAAAAATTTTGTGGCTTCACAGTTGTCAATATCAGGAAGGACTTTTATAACTGCAGCAATTATATATCATGACGGTCCTTCAATAACATCAGGACATTAAACAGCTTATTTAAAGTCTAGAAATGGCTGGTCATTCTGCAATGATTCTGTTTTAACTTTCCAAAAAAAATTGCCTTATGACCTTAAAAATTCTTACCTGGTGTTTTTAAAACCAAAATTTTTGGGAAAGAATCTCGGGATGTGCTCTGAGGAAATTCAAGAGGTTCTAATGGCTCCTACACAATTTGGCCTTGAGGATAAGTGGAGTACAGAGTCAAAAGTTATTTTTGAGTTTTAAATAGTTCCTGGAAAAAAAGAAGTTTTTCTTACAGAAAGTGGTGGGCACAGATTAGTTAAAGGACAACAGAGTATTTCCCAAAACAAACGGTGTTCTTACCATAACACTTGACGTCATGGAAAAATAACTGCACTTTGAATGAGTTCAGAAAAACTGTTTCTTTTTATAAGCTAATTCAAGCAGCCAATAAAAACATGGAGTAGAGGTAATGTAAGTCTGCAATGCTGTCTAGATTATTTGACCAAACTTTTGGTTATAATGTCATTTTAAAATTCCAACTATATAAACCTGATGAAAGTAAGTCTTCAACTTTAATTACAAATGTTGTGGCTACATAGTCGTTTATTTTAGGAAGAACATTTTTAACTGCAGCTATTATATGACATGATGGTCCTTTGACAAGATCCGCTTATTACACAGATTATTGAAAATGTAAAAAAAGCTGCTGTTTCGTAAATGATTCCTATTTGACTACGATACAATGTTGCCTTTTAACTTAAAAATATTCTTACTTTCTGTTTTCAGAAAAGAGAATTTAGGGTAGGTAACTGGCCTATAATGATTCTAGGGGTTGATATAATTTTATCTACTGTTTTAAATTGCTTTGTGATTAAAAGTGATGTAGAGAATTAAATAATTGTAGTAGTCATAGAGGTAGTGTAAGTCTGCTTCATAGTAAGCAGTATCAGTGTCATAGGAAATGTGGAACATGAGTGAGCAAGAAGGTTGAGATATTACTAGTACAGGATTGTGAAAGTGATCTTGAACGTTTTCTTTCTGAAAGTTGCGGAAATACAAAATGACGGGATTTGCTTAGAAGAATTCCAAGAGTTATAAATGGCTCTTACACGATTTGGCCTTGTGGAAACGTGCGGTAGAGAGCGAGAAGTCATTTATTGTATGTAACATATTTTTCAAAACGATGGAGCTTTTCTTTCAGAAAGTGGCGGGCTGAAAATAATAGCAGCACAACAGAGTGTAAGCTGTTCATAGGATATCCTTCGACGTCATGGAAAGTAAGTTACTTTTCAGGAGTTCTGATTTCTGATTGGTTATGTTATATGGGTTTTTTAAACACAATCATTTTGATTGTGGGTTTTTTTCCCCGCTGTTATATGATGAATACCTTCAAGTCACTATTTTTAGTGAAATTTGATAAATTCTGAGAACAGCAAAAATAAACCATTTAACATGTATAATTAATTCTGTACTTTTTGTATTTATGATATACATTTAGAACTGTGTAGTAGGCATTGAAAAGCTGAGGCTTCTATAAGTGTCAAAGTTGTTGCATACAGTGCTCACATTCTACGTAGTCTTTCATATGATAGACTACATCTAAACAATGAGATACCTAAGCAAAGGAAACACAGGTGATGTGACTGTGGAATGAGCAAAAGAAATTGCACGTTTTTCAATTACATAACCTGTGTTTCCTAACATTACACATCACATTGTGCAGATCAAGTTTAGGCCTGTCCAAGGAAACAGAGGAGGTCTGGCCTTTGTTCAAGAGTGAAGTGGACATGACTCACTTCATTGGTAGACATGGACATGTATTATCTCCTCTGTACTCTTCAACAAGCCTAAATTTCATCTGCAACCCTGAGTAGGCCTCACCTCAAACAAACCTCTGGATAGGACACACCTTATTGTCATCCTGAAACAATCATTTAAAATGTTAGGGACAGTTTTATGATGGCTGTGCACCTCTTTTGCGCTGCCGTTGCATCACTTTTGTGAGACAGCAGCAGTGCAAAAGATGCACCATGTTGCAAGATAGGCCTCACTTTATCTGCATCAAGATACTGTTAGTTTAAAATGTATATTTTTAGGACTGTGTAGGGGCATGGAGAAGCAGAGGCTTCTGTAAGTGTCAAAGTTGTTGAAAAACTGTTTGTCCTTCAATCTTTTCCCTTGTCTTTTCTAATTTTTAAATACATGTTTTAATATTTTTCAAATGTTTGTTCTCTCTTTCACAGATTGAAAGTATAAAAATAACAAGTGACTAAGTTAACGACAATTATAAGGTAAATGTTTTGTACTCTTTTCGTAACATTTCTATCACATTTAACTTCTATTAGGTTCACTACTTCATTTCTTTAACCCTCACTTTCCTGCCTTTGCTACTTTCCTCATTCCTTTCTCTATTACTTACTTACTCTACTCCTTCCACTATTTTTCTCAGTCCCTCTCTTCTCATACTTCCTCACTCTTGTTCACTCACTCCGTCTCTATTACTCTCACTGTCTCTGACTGATCACTCTTTCACTACTTGTTCATTATGCTTTCTCTCTGTAGTTCAAGCACACTAAGGGGCATATTATCAACACAGGCAATAAAAGTATCGCTGCTTTTATCAGCAGAAAACTGCCGCAAAAGTAGCTTTAGCGGCAGTTTTCTTCCGCAAAAGCGGCTTTAGCACCAGTTTTCTGCCGATAAAAGAAGTCATTATCGGCAGAAAACTGCTGCAAAAGCGTCTTTAGCGTCAGATTTCTGCCGATAAAAGCAGCAAAACTTTTATCGCCTATGTTGATAATATGCCCCTATGTTATTTACATTTCTTTGCTGTTTCAATCATTCCTTTTCTGTTACTTCTTCTTTTCTGCATTGTGTTTTTTCTCTCTGTTATTCCAATGTTTTAATCTTAATTTAATCATTCAGTCACATTCTCTACTCTCCTTTTTTTCTTTCACTTCCTTATCTATTTTGTTTTTCTCAATTATACCCTCTTCCATCTTTTCTTCGGTAAATAGATCTATTAAACAGTATCTTTGGTTTAGTCCCTATACCTGTCTTTCTTTTAACATTACTCTCAGTTTCCTTCCCTTATACTTACTCTTCTTTTTTTTTAAAAAAATGTTTTGGTTCGCTCCCGGTTCGCGTACCGGCGAGCGAACCGGGAAACCGGGAAGCGAACCAAAAGAAATAGAGGTTGGCAGAGTGCTAAATATTCTACCAATTTTTTTATAAAGGGGAGGTAGTTCTGATAAGAACTTTTTTTTATTGTTTTTGTTGTTTTATATTTTTTTTTTTTTCACAACAAGTTTATTGACAAAGATGAGCATATGTAACAAGACGGACCCCCACAATCGGGAAGGCACCATCAGACATTCCGATACAATCAAGAAAATAGAATTGAGTATTCAGTCAACAATCATTGCAGCACAAGGTCATAAGAAACGATCATCTTGTTTTATATTTTTTTTTAAATTATTTTTCTGAACATTTTTGTATTTTTTTTTGTATTTTTTGAACGGTTTTATATATTTTTGGGGGTTTTTTTGGGTGGGGGAAACGAAAACGATTCATTATAAAGGGCTCAACAGGAGCAACAAAAAAAAAAAAGAATTTATTCTCTGGGGCGTTTCGGACAATCATGATTGTCGATAGCTCTGTTGATCAGAGTGATGCTACTTTCTCTGTAGCAAATGAATTGGTTACAACGCACGCACACTTGTTTCACTTCCCCGAATCTCATCTGTATATTTGGGACCATCTCCCTCGCCTCTGGTCCCGTCACTTCCTGTACAACTGATCTTCTGGCCATAGAAGGGGGATTATCTTGCTGGTCACGTAACTGCGCAGCACTGTAGTTGATAGGGTGCCACCTCTGCATATGGCGATGCATTGTATAATTCCCGTAACTATATTTTTTATCTGTCCCTCTGGACAGACTTTCTTTACATATAAGGCAAGTTACGTACCGGGCATTGACTTTTTTTTGGCCCCGGGGATATTTAAAAAATTGCCAAATATAATTTTCTTTGACATGAGACCTCCTGGGCTCCTCACGCAAAAACTGCCTCTCTTCCTGCTCTTCCTCTTCTTCCTCTTCTTCCTCCTCTTGCTGAATGATAACTTCAGCAGGTGGTCCTCTCTTCCTTGGAGGTGGTGGAGGTGGTGGGGAAGCACCAGCTGAAGCTACTAATGAAGCCATTGCTCAGTGATCACAAAAGGTCTTCCTCTCACAAAGATGAAAGTCAGAGTGAGGAAAGAAGGAGGGGTTTTCATCATTTGGGAAAAACAATAGTTCTAAACCAATGAAAAGTGTTACTTTTAGGTCACATGACCTAGTCTTACATCATTATGAAACCAAAAGTGAAATGAACCAATGAAAAGTGTTATTAACAAGTCACATGACCTGTTGTGTTTACGTTACGCGCTTTGGGCCGCGTCCCGGATCGCTTCCGGGAAGCTGCGCTTCGCGCCTCGTTCGCGTACCGGTTCACTTCCGGGTACGCTAACGCGGCGCGTCATATGACGTTTCACGCGACAACGCGATACGTCACGCTGACGCGACGCGTCACGATGTTGTTTTCTAACGCGGCAGTTGCGCAAACGGAACATTTACCGGTTCGCGGACCGGGTCGCGGCACCATTTTGAGCTAAGGGGAAGCGACCCGGTTCGCGGACCGGGAGCAAAACAAAAACAAAAAATTAAAAAATACATAATTTTTTTTATTAATAAACATATAAAATATATTTTTTGATTTAAAGAAGAATACATTTTAAAGCTTTTGATATTTGCTATTAAAAAAACATTGAAATTCACAGAAAAAAAACATAGGTTATAGACCATATATAGTTAGGAATTAGCATTTACAAAACCTTGAAAATTCACTGAAAAAACCATAGGTTATAGACCATATATAGTTAGGAATTAGCATTTAAGAAACCTTTTTTTTACTCACACAAAACCATTGAAATTCCATATATAGTTAGTTGTACTAACTATATATCGCGCACCCGCAATCCACTGCTGATCATGTCACATATTACATCATTCATGACATGGTCAGTGACATCACTGATGACATCACTGATGACATCTCAAATGACATCACTGATGACATCACTGATGACATCTCAAATGACATCACTGATGACATCACTGATGACATCTCAAATGTGGAGAAGTGTGGCTCACTGGTTAGAGGAGGCAGACCTGGAAGCAGAGGTCAGCCCGGGACCAGGGTTCAATTCCCGGCTCGGCGGGGTCTTGAGTCCTAAAATGTCCATGGACTCGACAATTCTCGCTCCGGTGCCTAATCGATTCATAGGTTCACACTCTGCGACTCTGGGCAATAGCTTGCTTAATCTCCACAACGGCCCCTAGCGGCGGGATGCCTGGCTTTCACCTTGCGGATACCCTGCCGGGGTTATCTCACAGGGGAATACCAGGACGGGTTCCCTAAGCAAGCGCTTAGAAACCGCTTGGTGATTTGCGCTATATAAATTCCTGTACATTTACATTTACATTTACATCATTGATGATATCACTGATGACATCACTGATGACATCATTGATGACATCTCAAATGACATCACCGATGACATCACTGATGACATCACTGATCACATCTCAAAAGACATCACTGATGACATCACTGATGACATTATTCATGTGATAATACGATGAATCTCTTCAGACTCTAATAAAAACTTAGATACACTCAGTGTAAACAGACACTCACAGACTGTCACTCATCCATGGAGTTACTCACACACCTAGTCAGTCATGCAAAGAATCAATCTCACATCCATTTCCTCAACTATACAGTTATACACACCTTACTTATTCAACCATATACTAACACATATTTACTCTCTTATACAATCCCTGATACAAGTTCACAATGATCCATACAGCCACTCACACATTCACTGGATCTTATGCATAGTTATTTATATATGTCAACTCTCACATGTACTGTGTTTTACATATGTACTTACTTTGACATGTAGCACTTAGATATCCATTCACTCACCAATACACTCATGCACACAGTCAACCGCCCATACAGCTGTTTCCACATGCACTTTTGAACCCATACATCTAGTGAATCAACTGCTCACACATCTGTGCACAGAGTTATGCACCTCCCAGCCACCCACACACACACTCAGTCTTCCATACAAATACTTAGGTAATCAACCAATAACCCATATAGTTACTCATATAGCTACTGATCAACACATGCAGCAGTTTACAGAACAACAGACATAATGATGCACAAATTAAGACAGTTTAGTCACTAATCCATGCACTCAGTGAGACACATTTAATCAGTCACTCATACAGTCAGTCATGCACCTAATAAATCCTTCATCCAGACACTTATAAATCCACTCATTCTTCAATATGTAAGACATATTTTAACTTTACAGAAACATACAGTCACTGGATGTTGTCATCAGTGATGTCATCAGTGATGTCATTTGAGATGTCATCAGTGATGTCATCAGTGATGTCATTTGAGATGTCATCAGTGATGTCATCAGTGATGTCACTGACCATGTCATGAATGATGTAATATGTGACATGATCAGCAGTGGATTGCGGGTGCGCGATATATTGTTAGTACAACTAACTATATATGGAATTTCAATGGTTTTGTGTGAGTAAAAAAAAGGTTTCTTAAATGCTAATTCCTAACTATATATGGTCTATAACCTATGGTTTTTTCAGTGAATATATATATATATATATATATATATATATATATATATATATATATATATATATACATAGTTCCTACTGACAAAGAAACCAGTTACCCTGTTTTTCTATATGCTGCCGAAGGTACATAAGCATCCCACTGATCCTCCTGGCAGATCTATCATATCAGCCAAGCAGAGTCTTCTTGAGAACACGTCCATTTATCTAGACTATTTTCTATGTCCATATGTCCTGAATCTACACTTGTACTGCAGGGACACCATGGACTTCCTGTTGAAAGTGCAGGAAATCCAATGGAAAGACACATACATTCTGGCAACAATAGATGTTGTTGCATTATATACCTGTATCGAACCTGACCTCCGATTACAAGCCTGTAAATATTATCTGAGAGATAGGCCGACTACCATGTATGACCACACTGCATTACTGCTGCACATGTTACATTTCTGTTTATACAATAATTGCTTCCTGTTCGAGGGTGACTGGTATGAACAGTACACTGGTACTGCCATGGGTAGTTGCTTTGCCCCATTGTACGCATGCCTGTTTATGGGGTGATGGGAGGCGGAGCACCTCTGGCATGATGGCAATACACAGCACATGAACAATGTTATCCTGTGGACCCGCTACTTAGACGATATTTTTCTTATATGGGATGGTTCACAGGATACCCTGAACACCTTTATTCAAGGACTTTCGGTGAACAACCTAAACCTACAATACACCAGTAAAACTGATAGGACCAGCATAGAATTCCTGGACATCCTATTGGAGGTGGACCATGGAACACTGAACACTAGCTTATATAGAAAGCCAACATCTAGTAACAGCATCCTGCATGCACACAGCCACCACTCTACAGGCCTCAAGAACAGTATCCCCTACGGGGAACTAATAAGAGCTAAGTGCAACTGCAGCGCCAAAAACTCCTTTGGGAAAGAAGCGAAGAACATGAGGGGTCGTTTCAAGAGCAGGGGCTATTCAGGTAAAACGATCAGAATAGCACCCGAGAAAGCAGACAAAAGAAACAGAAATAGCCTTCTAATACCAAAAGAGAAAGACAGTGGCAAACATGAAGTGAGGCTAATCACCACGTACAATCATGCCTCACAGGAAATCCATCAGATAGTACGGAAGCACTGGCACATAGTTAGAAATTATGTGGTGATAGGGAAGCTGGTCAGTCCTACACCCCATATAACATACGAAAATTGTCAATCCTTACGAGACATGTTGGTACACAGCCACCTATCCACTAAATCAAGATCACATGGGGTATGGTTGAGGGAACTCCCAGGATTCTACAAATGTGGGAGGTGCAAAGCTTGCAACAACAGCACAAATGTCAAGACATTTACCCTCGCCAATAGGAAGACGGGGAAAATCAATTGTTTTATTAATTGCAACACTGATTTTGTTGTTTATGTTTTGATTTGCATTTGTGGCATGCGTTACGTAGGAAGCACTAAATTCCCGGTAAAGAAGCGCATCCTAGAACATCTACGCGCGATCAAAAATGGTGACATGACATATGCCATTGCCAAACACTGCAGTTTGATACACCCCAGTGTCAAAGATGTCAGCTCTAAAATCTCATTTTTTGGCATTGACAGGATCCAAGTTTCAGCGAGAGGAGGAGATCGAGAACGTCATCTGCGATGCCTAGAATCTGAATTTATTATAAAGCTACAGAGCAAGACCCCGGGAGGCCTCAACCATGAGGAGGACCTGCTAGTCCACCTAGGCTGAACACAGGGGAACTAGGCCCTTCACTACACTACAGTTTTGTGAGGACTTTCCCCTTCATCCCTCCCGTCTCTCTCTCCCACATAGAGGTTTTTAATTTTAGTTCAAATCTCTGACACCGATTTGCCCACACACTGCTAGTGACATCTAGCATTAGCCTATCCTCTATGGATTACAGGACCATGGTCTTTGCCTATAAGGCAGCCCTGCATGAGCTTGACCTGGCCTACCCGGTTACCTGACTCCCAGGACCCCTTTTCCTTTTCTTTATATTGTTTCCTTTTAAGTTATCACATTAGAACATTTACCTTCCTGTCTTTTACTCGTAGCCTCACCACAACTCCGATGTTTATATTTATTTTTCTAACCAACCCATTCTTAAGACCCCAAGTGGCCTAACCCGATGTCTTTTCTCCTCTGAACATCCTGTGTTTTGATAAATACATAGTCCATCGGGCATTTGCCCGTCCCAACCAGCACCTATATCTCAGGGCTACTGAGCGCAGCAAAGGGATATAACTAGCTTGCTTGGCCTGCCACTGGGCAGCCTAATATATTTATATATATTTGATTTTTGCTTTTAGGATGTTTCTGCTTAGCATACATTTCACTGTTATGCAGATTTTCCCCACTAAATGTTGTTTATTGACACTTGTGGAATGACATCCTTCATTTTGTTATTATTATTATCCCTTTTCCAAAATGTTTCTTTGAAAGAATTTGATAAAGTTATTTTTTTTTGTGCAGACAGTCTGTCTTCCTCAAAACTTGCACAGGACTAGCTACCATGAAATGTAAATGTTTTGTATGTAAAGTAAAGTAAAGTCCACATTTGTAAAGCGCACAATCACCCGTAAGGGTCTCTAGGCGCTGGGGGGCCGTCGGGAAGATTAAGCGAGCTATTGCCCAGAGTCACATGGTGCTGGGCTAACCTGCCGCCGGAGCCGGGGATCGAACCGTGGTCCCCAGATTCTAGCGTCAGTCGCCCTGGCCGCGGCGCCACACCTCTTCCACCAACTATGTCCATAGTTCCTAACAGGAAATGCTCATTCAAAAGGTATGGCCACTTATGGGTCAGTGTATGACTTGTTGACAAAGACTGTGTGTCGAAACGCGGCGAGTTAAATAAATACTTTTTCCTGAATTGCAAAAATCCTGAGTGCGACCCTTCCTTCTTGCTTTGCTTGCAGCGCGAGACATTTACACATATATATAAATATATATATATAAATATATCTATCTATATATATATATATATATATATATATATATATATATATATATATATATATATGTATTCACTGAAAAAACCATAGGTTATAGACCATATATAGTTAGGAATTAGCATTTAAAAAACCTTATTTTACTCACACAAAACCATTGAAATTCCATATATAGTTAGTTGCACTAACTATATATCGCGCACCCGCAATCCACTGCTGATGATGTCACATATTACATCATTCATGACATGGTCAGTGACATCACTGATGACATCACTGATGACATCTCAAATGACATCACTGATGACATCACTGATAACAACATCCAGTGATTTTTTGTTTCTGTAAAGTTTAAATATGTCTTACATATTGAAGAATGAGTGAATGTGTAAGTGTCTGGACGAAGGATTTAGTAGGTGCATGACTGACTGTATGAGTGAGTGATTAAATGTGTCTCACTGAGTGCATGGGTTAGTGACTAAACTGTCTTAATTTGTGCATCATTATGTCTGTTGTTCTGTAAACTGCTGCATGTGTTGATCAGTAGCTATATGACTAACTATATGGGTTATTGATTGATTGCCCAAGTATTTGTATGGGAGACTGAGTGTGTGTGTGGCTAGCTGGGAGGTGTGTGACTCTGTGCAGATCAATGTGTACTTGTATCAATGATTGTATAAGAAGGTAAGTATGTGTTAGTATATGTTTGAAAATGTAAGGTGCTCTATGTTTAACTGTATAGACAAGAAAATGGAAGTGTCATTGATTCTTTACAGGACTGACTAGGTGTGTGAGTAGCTCCATGGATGAGTGGCAGACTGTGAGTGTCTGTATAGGTGTATGAGTGCATATGATAGTGTTGTAAAGATGAGTGATTGTATGTATGAATGATTGTATGGGTGAATGAGTGAAGGTGTGTGTAGACGTAGCAATCAGTGAGTGCGTATGTAGTAACTAGTATTGGTGTATCAATGGTTTCAAAAATTATACTCTGTATTTAACACTGGGTGAAACAGAGGTTATATTAAAATGTGAGGAGATGCATTGTATTGTCACATGAATGATATCATCAGTGATGTGGTCATTGATGTCAAATGAGATGTCATCAGTGATGTCATCAGTGATGTCATTTGAGATGTCATCAGTGATGTCATCAGTGATGTCACTGACCATATGTGACATCATCAGCAGTGGATTGCGGGTGCGCGATATATAGTTAGTGCAACTAACTATATATGGAATTTCAATGGTTTTGTGTGAGTAAAATAAGGTTTTTTAAATGCTAATTCCTAACTATATATGGTCTATAACCTATGGTTTTTTCAGTGAATTTTCAAGATTTTGTAAATGCTAATTCCTAACTATATATGGTCTATAACCTATGGTTTTTTCAGTGAATTTCAATGGTTTTTTAATAGCAAATATCATAAGCTGTCGAATGTCAAGTACGTGGTAAGTGAAAACATTTTCGTGTTTATGCACACTGATCTGCTTTGAATGGTGCCCCCCCCCTCATTTCTATTAGGAGTACTCTCTCTTTGCAGATAGTGAAAGGTAGTTAACGCAGGCCTTTGCCCCCGTTGTAATACGTCGTGCCTGCTTCTCTCTCCATTTGATTGATTGTTATCCAAGCATTTACTGTTTTAGAATTGGTTCTCTTTGGTTCATTCTCTATTTACAAACAGACACAGAGTCGCAATACTCTGTTTAGTCTTTGCAGATAACGAAAAATCGTGTAAAAAAAAAGAAAAGGAATCGAGCAAAATCAGTAGGCCACTAATGGGATCTCTTTTTGACCTCGCTAAAATAGAAACATTAGGAACAACCCCTCATGACAAATACAAAACTAGTGAGATGAACTGAACTCCACACAATGATGGCTGCAAAACAGCTCGGCTCCGCCACCCACCCCGCCCAAAATAACGATAAAGAGCGGCTGCCATGATTGGTTGCGGAATGGCCACGACGGAGCTACAAAATGGTGGTGCTCTCATGCTAACCCCAGCTTCAGTCTGAAACATCCAGAAACACTGTAGACTACCAATTCGATCAGTTCCGGTAGCGCCCCAATGTAACCCGGTAGAGAAGAACTAGCCCTCCCCTCTTTGACTGATGGTTCTTGTTGCCTGTCCCTTCTGTTGTCATTTAACAGAACTATTTAGCCTGCTGAAAGGGGTTGTGTTCCGACCGCTGGTTGGTGGAGACATTTTGACTATATTCTGGACCTGCGTTGTCGCGTAATGCGTCATATGACGCGCCGCGTTAGCGCATCCGGAAGTCATCCGGGGCACGACGCGCAGCGCGTAACGTAAGCATAACAAGTCATGTGACTTGTTAATAAAACTTTTCATTGGTTCATTTTACTTTTCTTATTCTAATGATGAAAGGCTTGGTCATATGACCTAAAAATTACGCTTTTTATTACTTCAGAACATTATTTTTTCTTAAATATATGTTATAATGTTCCAGGCTAATGTACTTTCCCGGAAAATTTACAACTGTCCTGCAAGTAAAATATATTCTTTTTTCGAGAAAAAGAGCGTTTCTTCGTCCCATGACAGAGCGGTTGAGCAAAAGAGGGTCGACCTGCTGTCTTAGTCGCCGATACGCCTGAATATGAGATTCTTATCGATCACTTTATGTTGCAGGAGTAGAAAACACAACAGCCCTTGACCATTTATCTTTACTGCGTTCCTGCGTATTATACCTTTTACCCTTCATGTAATTGGTCTGCTTTATTTCACTTGCCTTTTAATGATTCTAAAACAGTGACTATTATTAAAAACTTTACCAATGTATATACTACTACCATGTTTTCTTTTAAAAACCTTTATTGTGAAAATTTCATTATACAAATACGAGCCTATAACCACGTGGGCCGGCCACGGAGCAAACTGTAATCGTATATGATGAGTAGACATTTACACTGTAGAGGAACGTAACGGGCGGGCCATTAGGTTGCAAGAACTAAGGGGTCTAACAGTTGCGGAATCGGTGGACGTACATTTTATAATTAAAATACGACAGGGCCAGTTACAATAAAATTATCTAGATATACATTTGCGGGCAAGTACCATGGGTGACGTTAATTCGAACTTTCAATAGTACAGTAATCAATAACACATCAGAACTTAATATCAATAGGGATGTCCAAATATTCAATCAATTCTCGTCCCCGCCCGCCATATGCTTCAAAACTGCATACGTATCTCGTGATTTCAAGGTTCTGCAACCAGTACACAACAAGGAGTTACGAGTCCCATTTATTCCGGCGCCATTTTGGGCGAGGACGGGCAGGTCCAGGATATAGTCAAAATGTCTCTACCAACCATCGACTATGATGATGTTCATATGCTGTATTTATTAGAGTAACACTCATCTGTCCACATGAAATTAATTTGCCACAATCTAAACATGTCATTTTAATCTTTCCAAAGTTCTAAATATTTGGGACCATTTCCCTTGCCTCTGATGCTGTCAGTGCCCCTTCTTTGATGAATGTACTGGCAGGTCGGGAGTTCTCCTCCAAATCTCTCTTTTATGCAGCACTATAATTAATTGGTGCCACCTCTCCATATGACGATGCATGGTATAGTTACCATAACTATATTTTTTTTCGGTTCCTCTGGAGAGTACATCGTGGCAGATGAAGCGTGTAACGTACCGGGCATTTACCTTTTTTTGCATGTACAGGAAAGGAAAAAAAAAATCGAGCGTCCGAGTTCTAAAGTGTCCCAGGGCCATTTTAGTAGACCAGGCCCAAATCCAAAGAACAAGCCGCCATTTTGAGAGTCCTGTTGCAGCCGCCTGTCGCTGTAGCATCAAGAGCAGCCGAAACTCAGCTGAATGGCAGCTGAAACGGTAAAGGGGCGCCCCACTACAGCAGACGAGCCTCCACCTAGGAAGGCCTGTTCACGCCGCCTCCCCCCCCCCTTCGGGCACCCCACGCCGTTATTCGGAGCAGTATTGTAGGATGGCCACACCAGTGCGGCAACTTGCTAGACATCACCTCGGTGGTAACCGAATCTCAGCGCCTTGTGGTGTCTTCTATTCAGAAAACATTGTTGTGCTGCCTTCGACCTATTCGCCGCAAGTGCGCACGCAACTCAGCTGCATAGCTTGCTAGACACCACCTCGGTGCCATCCGGATCTTGGAATCTCAGCGCCTTTTGGTGTCTTCTCTTCAGAAAATATTGTTGCGCTGCCTTTGGCCCCATTCGCACATCGGTCCGCTACTGACGCCATCTCACAGGCTAATGGGGCGCCCCACGCCGAGTTTCAGCATTGTAGGATGACCACACCAGTACAGCAACTTGCTAGACATCACCTCGGTGCCATCCGGATCTTCGCATCTCAACGCCTAGTGGTATCTTCCATACAGAAAATATTGTTGCGCTGCCTTTGGCCCCATTTGCACATCGGTCCGCTACTGACACCATCTCACAGGCCAACAGGGCGCCCCACGCCGACTTTCAGCATTGTAGGATAGCCACACCAGTGCACCTTACTAGACACCACCTCGGTGCCATCCGGATCTTGGCATCTCAGCGCCTTGTGGTGTCTTCTATTCAGAAAATATTGTTGCGCTGCCTTTGGCCCCATTCGCACATCGGTCCGCTACTGATGCCATCTCACAGGCCAACGGGGCGCCCCACGCCGACTTTCAACATTGTAGGATGGCCACACCAGTGCGGCAACTTGCTAGACACCACCTCGGTGCCATCCGGATCTTGGCATCTCAGCGCCTTGTGGT
The DNA here is from genome assembly GCF_964261635.1 of Lissotriton helveticus. Classification (NCBI taxonomy): domain Eukaryota; kingdom Metazoa; phylum Chordata; class Amphibia; order Caudata; family Salamandridae; genus Lissotriton; species Lissotriton helveticus. The sequence goes on from NC_136058.1 coordinate 132,423,688, forward strand.
GTCTTCTAGTCAGAAAATATTGTTGCGCTGCCTTTGGCCCCATTCGCACATCGGTCCGCTACTGACGCCATCTCACAGGCTAATGGGGCGCCCCACGCCGACTTTCAGCATTGTAGGATGGCCACACCAGTACAGCAACTTGCTAGACATCACCTCGGTGCCATCCGGATCTCGGCGCCCCACTGCAGATGAAGTGCCTCTCAACTATGAAACCACCACGGTGCCATCCGGATCTTGGCGCCTTGTGCTGGTTCCGGCCTATTCACACATCGGTCCGCTACTGACGCCATCTCACAGGCTAATGGGGCGCCCCACGTCGAGTTTCAGCATTGTAGGATGACCACACCAGTACAGCAACTTGCTAGACATCACCTCGGTGCCATCCGGATCTTCGCATCTCAACGCCTAGTGGTATCTTCCATACAGAAAATATTGTTGCGCTGCCTTTGGCCCCATTCGCACATCGGTCCGCTACTGACACCATCTCACAGGCCAACAGGGCGCCCCACGCCGACTTTTACCATTGTAGGATGGCCACACCAGTGCCACAACTTGCTAGACACCACCTCGGTGCCATCCGGATCTTGGCATCTCAGCGCCTTGTGGTGTCTTCTATTCAGAAAATATTGTTGCGCTGCCTTTGGCCCCATTCGCACATCGGTCCGCTACTGACGCCATCTCACAGGCCAACGGGGCGCCCCACGCCGACTTTCAACATTGTAGGATGGCCACACCAGTGCGACAACTTGCTAGACACCACCTCGGTGCCATCCGGATCTTGGCGCGTTGTGCTGCCTTCGGCCTATTCGCACATCGGTCCGCTACTGACGCGAACTCACAGGCCAACAGGGCGCCCCACGCCGACTTTCAGCATTGTAGGATGGCCACACCAGTGCTGCAACTTGCTGGACACCACCTCGGTGCCATCCGGATCTTGGCGCGTTGTGTTGCCTTCGGCCTATTCGCACATCGGTCCGCTACTGACGCCGCCTCACGTGCCAACGTATTTTCTCCGCATTTTATACCCTATGCCGCATAACAGGTCATGTGACTTGTTTATAAAACTTTTCATTGGTTCATTTTACTTTTGGTTTCCTAATGATGGAAGGCTTGATCATATGACCTAAAAACAACACTTTTCATTGGATGAAAACTTTTTTTTTTCCCCAAACGATGAAAGCCCCACCTTGTTTCTGGATGTTTCAGACTGAAGCTGGCGTCACCATGAAAGCACCACCATCTCGTGGCTCCGTCGTACTCATTCCGTGAGCAATCATGGCAGCCGCTCCCCACCAGAAGCCTGCAGGAGTCGGGGGCCCCCAAAACTTTTGATGAATCCTCAAGGCGGAGGGGACGCTTTCGAGAATGGGGTCCAAGACCTAGCAGACAAGCGTCCGATTTCCAAGGTGTCCCAGGGCCATTTCAGTGGACCAGGCCCAAAAAGGAAACAGCCTGCCGCCATTTTGAGAGTCCTGTGACAGCCGCCTATCGCTGCACCGCAAGAGTGGGCGCAACTCAGCTAAATTGCGGCTTTTGACACAGTGGACCAAAAGCGGACGGAATGGCAACTGAAACGGTAAAGGGGCGCCCCACTACAACAGACGAGACTCCACCTGGAGAGGCCCGTTCACGCCGCCTCCCCCGGGGCGCCCCACGCCGTTATTCGGAGCAGCATTGTAGGATACCAAAACCAGTGCGGCAACTTACTGGACATCACCTTGGTGCCATCGTTCTGCTGCCTTGGAACTATTCGCACAACAGTTTGCTACTGATGACCCACCCCCGCGACACCCCACGCCGGATGCCGAAATCAGTGAAATCTGGACGTTGTGCTGCGTTGGGACTATTCGCACAGCCGACCGCTACTTCGTTGTTTTTCCCTAAAAATGTTTATATGTTATTACTGTTTTTGTTTTCTTGTATATATTTATAAGTTATTAAAGTTTTATAATCTTACTACTTTGTTGGAGTGCTATATATTTTTAATGTGACACATAATTGTAAAAACTTTGATGTACAAAGAGTCATCCCTGGAATCTTCCGCTTCAGGCTCGGTCCCCTCCCCAATCACAATACAGGATGGTTTTCAGATAATAGGAACGCGTCTGCTGTGACGGATCTCATCGAGTGTGGGCCTTGATCTACTATAACTCCTTTGAAGAGGGGTGATTCTTTACAGCTGGGGCCATAAACTACATCTGCAGGGCTAGATGATACCCTAGGACCGGCCTGGACAATCGGACACAGAGGAAAAGGAGTGTCAGAGGGTGCGGTAGTGAATAGGGCGAAAGGGAGGTGTCGGGCGGGCACAGGGTGTGATTCTCAGTGAAGAGCAGCGCAGATGGGGGGTGGTTTATTACCCATGCATAAGACAGAGAGCGGGGGTGACCACTGCCTGGGGGAGATGCTTGCGAGGGTGGGGAGCCATGCTAAGGATCGACAGCGTGCAGAGAGTGGGTCTGGTCAAGGCATCTAAAATGACTGCCGTGCACGACAAAAGTGTGGCATTTGAAAAAAGGCAAGATGGCGCAGACAATGTTTTTCAACACTTCCTGATTTCCTTCGAATCGAACGTTAACAGACGTTGGGGCATATTACCAAAGTTAAGCGATATTTATCCCTAACGATGCTTAGCAACGAATTTTTTACTGCTAAGCATCTTCAGAAATTATCGCAGATAAACCTTGCTATTATCAAGGTTTATCGCAAATACGATAAAAAACGACCGCAATGCATTAATATCGCTGAAAACTCAGCGATATTCATGCATTACCGAGCTAATGCTCTTAGCCATGTTATCCACCTCCCATTGGATAACATGGCTAAAAACTGCTCAGGGCAGGTGGTAGCTTTTGGAGATATTCGCGCTTATCGCGAATATTTCCAAAAGTTGGTAATAGGAGATAGCGATGTTAGCGACTGTTTCCAGTCGCTAACATCTTGGCATGCCCACTTTGCATGTCATTAGTGATAAATATCACTCACATGCAAAGTGGGGCCCAAGATGGTCGCTATCTCCTACTAGCCGCCGCTAACTGGTGTTAGCAACAGCTAGGTAATACAGAGATAATTTTATCTCCGCAAAGCGGAGCGCTGTTACAGATATATATCTTGTTTTTGAACGTTAATTTCTCAAAATCCACTGAAGCACATATATTGAGACCTAGCAAAGGCACATCGAGCTACCAGTCCCTACAATTTTGCCAAGTTTCGTGCAAATCCATTCAGCCGTTCGATTATTATTATTATTTTTTTTTTTGCCCCGCGGGGCCCTTTTAAAACCTCCACATCAAACCTAAGAGGTCAAGGAGGATCTACTATGCCCCCTTATGGTCATTTGCCCCTTCGCTTTGGCCTCCTCTTGTCTCTCGATCCTACCGAGAGACAAGATGGCGGCCGCTACGGACTGTTTGCAATGTTTACAGACGCCGGAGAACCAATCAGCTTCGCAAACCTCCGTTACGCGAAGCGGAGCGCTGTTACAGATATATATCTTTTTTTGAACGTTAATTTCTCAAAATCCACTGGAGCACATATATTGAGACCTAGCAAAGGCACATCGGGCTACCAGTCCCTAATATTTTACCAAGTTTCGTGCAAATCCATTCAGCCGTTCGATTATTATTATTCTTTTTTTTTTTGCCCCGCGGGGCCCTTTTAAAACCTCCACATCAAACCTAGGGGGTCAGCGAGGATCTACTATGCCCCCTTATGGTCATTTGCCCCTTCGCTTTGGCCTCCTCTTGTCTCTCGATCCTACCGAGAGACAAGATGGCGGCCGCTACGGACTGTTTGGAATGTTCACAGACGCCGGAGAACCAATCAGCTTCGCTTCACAAAGCTCCGTACCGCGTAAAGTCCGCGAACCGGAGCGCTACCCGGTCCGCTGTTACAGATATATATCTTTTTTTGAACGTTAATTTCTCAAAATCCACTGAAGCACATATATTGAGACCTAGCAAAGGCACATCAGGCTACCAGTCCCTACAATTTTGCCAAGTTTCGTGCAAATCCATTAAGCCGTTCGGGCTAAAAGTGAGGCCAACCGCCCTATGGAAAACTCAATGTTAAAAACACGTTTTGGGACCCCCCTTTTTTCTCGGCCCCCCCTTGACGAACCCCCCCCAAATTTTTGAGGGCTGCTCAGAAACAAGATGTGCCATTTTCCTGAAAATTTCAGCCAATTCCGTCCACAAACGCCAAAGTTATTAGACATAGAATTTTCAAAAATCCCATAGAGAAAAAATCCTAACTATATATACCTACTGGCGACCGCCAGTAGGTAATATATATATATATATATATATATATATATAGATATATATATATATATATATATAGAGAGAGAGAGAGAGAGAGAGAGAGAGAGAGAGAGAGAGAGAGAGAGCGAGAGAGAGAAACCTGCGTTATGAGGCCCTTTTGTTTTGGCAACATCACTGCAAGTTTACAAAATTAGCCCCAGGAAAGGGTACGGGTATGGTGCAACAGGGTACCAAAAGACTGCTCACATGTAAGTTTCATCTTTGAAAATGGAGGCGTGGAGAGTCTTGAAATCCTTTCTAAAGCTTTTTCAGAAGGAAATGTAAGACCTTCACCACCACAATATGGTGGACTTCCCAGATGTTCAATGATATCATGCACGTATGATATTGGGCCCACCACTGAATGGCACGTCAAATATACGTGGTTAGTTCTGAACTAGTTAACACAAGGCAGACCGGTCAAAAACATCAAATGAATAATAAAAGATTTAGAGGCTTTGCACATTTTGAAATAAACAATATGGGCAATCTTACCAAATGAAAACAATTCAGAACAAAGTGAAATCAAAGCAGATGCGCCAACTCCCTTTGAGGCGTGGTGATGTTTAACTGATACCTTTGTGCAGGCTCAGGTGTTTTGTCAAGTGGACAGATCTCTTTTGCTTCAGTGTTTTTGTGCTATTGATGCACAGAATGTCATGTTTATTTTATTCTAGGTAGGACACATTTTTTGGAAAAAAAAATCAGCTCATTTGTGCTTTAACCTGGTTAATTCACGCTTCAGAGTTTGGCTTCTGTTTCAGGAAGTGCAAATATAATACTCCCCAGACGTGAAAATGGATCTCTTAAAGAATACAGCCCAAAATGGCATTGTGCAGAAAAAGAAAGACTGTTATTTCCAGAAAAGAATGAACAAATTGCATGTATGATCATGAAGTGTAATGGAGCAGCTCTCTGTGTAAACATGGCCCATTAGTGATTCAAATACCAAGAACAATCACAGAGTAAGTATTTTTATGCGTACTTTCTGAAGGATCACATACACAACATTCATAAGTATTAAGACACACAAGTACTAAACTCAGGGCATGTACTGTGATGCTGCTCATTTGAAATCCGAACCTGTACTAACAGTTATGCAGACAAACACACCACAAACCTACACCTTTCAAGCAAAGAGTATTTCTGCACTGGGCTCACAAGGGCACAAAATATAGCATGTGGAAAAGTAGAATCTCTTTATCCTGGATACAGCCACCTCGTCACACATCGAAGTGGTCTGTCCCAGGACAAAAGGACCATTTTAAAAAGTTCCTATTGCAGTTTCATCACTGGCAGTTCCTACATTGGCTAAGCGTGTGCCAAAGCCAAGAGGTTGAACAAAACATAGGCGCACTTCTACACTTTAATTAAATCCATCAGATAGTTTTGTATGCCACAGACATATTTTTGTTCACTCCATGTTGAATATTTATCTTTAGTAGTGGAACAAATTGCACATCTCCATGGTCCATGTCCCTGTATAAACCCAAAAATAATATTTTTAGAGGTTTCACTACAGTCTCAGTCAGAAAAAGTGGCAGATGTTCATGAGTTCTGGATAGTTGAAATGGGGGGTAAACTAGCTCTTTACACAGGCACTGGAAGAACGGGTGCGGTGGGGTGAGGGGGTGTTAGAGCACCCCGAAAAATAACCAAGCTGGAGTTCAGAAGGTGAATGAACAATAAAGATGTCTATAAAATTGTCTTTATCTTGTTTGTTGTGAGTTCAAAGACATAGGTCAAATGTCAGGCTATGTCTTCTAAAAATTGCACCTTATTTGTTTAACTGGGAGATTGATGTTTACTTCGTATTCTCTGACTGCAAAGTGAGAGGATTTTGTGTCCTTCCTGCAGGGACATCTTTAGGAATGCGGAGGCCTTGGCTAAACTTATTATGGGGCAGCTGTTTGGAACTCCTTCCAATTTATAATCCAATTTTGGTGCCTCTTTGGCTAAGTCGATGACCATGCACAGGCACACTCCTCCAAATTCTAAATATATTTACACCTAATAATCAGGGATAACACAACAGCAGCTCACTAACATTACTTTCTAAGAATTACTCAAGGTCACCAGGGCAAGTCTCTCTGCAGACAAATGCCGAAAGGCTGGGTCCCTGGGCCACAGCCCACTTTGCCCATGCATTAAAATGTCTCTGCCTTCTTGTTGGATAGTATGAACGGAAAGGCTGTAGGAAATGTGCACTCTTCCAATTGGAAACATTTTGATAGCACTAAAACCCCCCTTCCCTCCTTCCACTGACTGTCACCCTCTCCCACCCCCCATGGAATCACATTCCCTCTGCCCTTGTTCGAAGTCTTCCATTAACAATGATTGTGCGACAAAAAAGTACTTTTCTTGTTACTTTCCCTTTTGTTTACCATAAGTTGGTCTCTCAGACATTCGCTACATCAAGGGGGAGGGGCGAACACATCTTTTCAGATGTGTAGCATTGCATTTCTTTTTAACTTTTGGAGTTCGCAGTCTGTTTCCTTTATCTTATTTTTCTACACCGCCTTCACTGTTGTTGGTGATCCCTCTCTTTCTCCACCTACCCTCCTCCACACCTCCCTTATTGCCTCTAGCTTGGAAAAGCCAGCAAAAGATGTCTATCTAATGGGTGCGAGAGATAGCGATGCTGGCCTCCGGAGGGGCGAGGGCACATTACATGCTCCCCTGGAGATGCTGAAAGGAGGGCAGGCCTCATCTGACACTGTGTATCCATGGCTATGCTAATCTGCCTCAGAAATGCCTGCAGGCCCACCACTAAAGCTCTTATGACTGATCGTCTTTGCCTTCACCCTCGCAGACAAAGCTGGGGATATTGTGTTACATTGCTCTGTCTTGAGGCGGACGGAAAGCCGCGTAAGGGCTACTTGCAGCTAGATGCACCCACATTTCTTCAATTTGGACAGCTGTGCTTCATTTTCATTGCGTATTCCTCACATAAATCATACAATTTTGGTGCTGTTTCTCATGACAATCAGTCCTCATCAGAAAGGAAAGGCGAGGCCGACATCGGCCCTGCGGCAGGTATGGCGGGGCACACCGGCCCCCTCCCACTACCCGCTCTAGCTGTTGGGGCGCGTCACCATGAAGCAGCGGGCATACCTCAACGTAGATTGGACCCCGGGTCCCGGAGTGACCCGGAAGTGATTGAATCACTTCTGGGTCACTATGGGACAAAGGTCAGGCCCCATGGTGGTATTAGTGGCCTCATGGCGGTATGTCTACTCTCCCTGAGTCTGACAGCCCTAGCATCTCTATCCCGCACTTGGGGGGAGGGGGGAATGACTGATCCAGAGCTTCCAATGGGAGGAAGTGAGTCTGTGAGGCCATGGGGCCACTGGAAACATTGACCTGGTAACAAACTACTGAGGCTAGCTAGGGCTTGACACTTACAGACTATAGCTCAGGGGTGCATCTGGGGGGAGATGGGCTTCTTAAAAGACGGCGTTCATTTGTCCACACCAGGGGATGAAATTGTCGCAGAGAATCTTCTTGCTTAGTTAGTGGTGTATAGGGACAGGGCAGGACCTTGTAGTGAGTGGGCTAGGTGTGTGAATTATAAGGACAGGGCATGACCTTTCAGTATAGGAGGGTGGGGCGGAAGATAGTCGGTCAACTACGCTGGCCTGTGGTGGTAAGGTGAGCAGTTGATTTAAGGTCCTTAGGGGGCGGTGCCATTCTTGAATGGGGTCGCCCAAAGGGATAGACAAGTCGTCTCTCCTAGAACTCCAGGGGCAGTTACAGCCTGTTGGCACATGGGTGCTGTGGAGGGGAGAGTCACGCTTTCTTTAGGCTGGTTGGCCACCCCGCACGTGCGCAATGATGCCAGTAAACGGCGCAGAGATGCAAGGGCCCCCTTTAATGGAGTTAATAGGGCATACGGGGGTAACCGAGGGGCGGAACTACCCTCACGGTAAGCAGGCCATCTGCGCATGCGCACTTCGACGGAAGGGTGTGGTTAATAGGGTGTACGGGGGTAACCGGGGGAAGAAGTACCCTCACGGTGAACGGACCCCCTGCGCATGTGCACTCCGACAGGGGGGCGTGGTTTTTAGTGATAAGGATCTGACACCATTTAGTGACCTTGCCGTAGGCCCATATAGCATACGCAGAAAAGAAATATTATATAATATGATTGATATGTTAGTTTTAGATAGGAAATACCTTGTACTAGAAGTATGTTAAGGTTAGCCATCTGATATCTGTATATATGAATTGCAATCGAATGTCATGGAACGTTTTCTGTGTAATTGTGTAAATATTGTTTATTTAAATTTTGATTTATTTGTAAGTTTTAATAAATACGGCCAGGGGGTTGCACAACCCCCCCCCCCGCCTCCAAAGAAATCCCTCCCATGTCCTGGTTAATAATGTTTGGTAATGGAAGGGGGGGTCCTTCGGCAGTCCTTGGCCACAGTGTTGTTCCCAAAAATTGAGGTAATTTGCAACCTGGTGCTGCATTTATGAGCTTAGAGATGGGAAGAGGACAAAAATCGAATTTGTCCTCGCCGTTAAGCAGAGACAGTCTTAGTTAAGTTATATAAACAGAGCTTCTCTCGTAAAGCTATTGTGTGGCAGCAGCAGTCTGTCTGTTTTGTTCACTGTTAAGCATCTTATTGTAACTAAATATACTAACCTGCTTTATGCATAGCTTCTTCTGCTTTAGATGTGCTTTTTTAACACTGCAGATTACAAGTGTAAGGTGAAGAAAGACAAGACTTGTTTTTGTTCGCCTGTGATTTATGCTCTACTTTATAAAGCAAAATGAAGAAATGATAGACGCTTAACAAATCAAACATTCACCCCCAGTCACAGATCTGTGCTTAATCCAAAGTTTTTTTTCTTACCTTGGCACCCCAGTATGGTCCAAGCCATATGCAAATCAGTCTTGACTCCCCATGAGAACAGCCCAGCCCCTACTGTCAGGCCAGGTCCTCCCGGGACCACCGGAAATAAGCATCCTGGGACCGTTTTCTTCGTACTGGGGCGGGGTTGTTGCCAGTGGTATTCAAACTGCAGGCACACTTTGGGTATGGGACAAGGGTGCCAATATCTGTAGGGGAGGGGTGGTAAGGGGCATAGGCTGAGTCACTAGCAAGACAGAAATCGAAGTGAAAACACCTGTACAGATTTATGGACTAAATTGATAGTCTCTGGGAGCTGGACTGAGGTTGCACCCATTTCAAGCATACTTGTTGGGTGCATGTTTTTTTTTTGTTCTCTGCACTTTACCTACCTTCCCTGCTTCATAGTACCACCAGTAACAGTACAATATTGGCTTTCTCAATAAGCAAGTCATAACACTTTAATGGAGATTCACTAACTTAAATTGCACAACTGCTCACCAATCTACAACTTACAACAAAAAACTGCTTATTATTAATCACATAGGAGAAACCTATTGCATTTACCAATGCGTGTTGGTATTTCTGATGTATGATGGAAACATTATTTTTAATAGGATCAAAACAAGTGAAGACATTTTACTTAGTAATGTGCAGATTATAATGATTCACTGGAACCCAATTTCCACACATTGTAGTTTTTGCTCTAGATGGTATTATCAGTAGTAAAACTGCATGTCTATGCAAATGTAGTTTCATTGAAAAATTGCTGTCTGTAAATGACAGTCTGCTACCATAAACTATTTGTGAAAGTGCATCACTCACTACATACCACACCCTACTACTCTCCTGCTGAATGGGCGTGTCTCATTTGCTACACTTGTCCTTGTCCTCTGTGTGACGCTTGTATTTTTCAAATCCCCACGACTATAAGGGGATGTAAAATTGATAGCAGTAACCCCACTTTGAAAGTTGTATCCTTATGTTGTTTATGTTAATCTTACAAGTTTCTTGCGCATATAGAATACTGCACATCCTTTCTAGGTAGCTAGATTCTAAAGAGCAGTCAGGCTATATATGCAGTGCACACAGCCAACTCTGATCTTCCAAACTCCTAAAGATTATAACCTTTGACCGCAATGCAATTTAGGTTAGTGGATCTCACTACAGGATCAAACACCACAATAGGAAGCTGCCCCTGAGGTTATAGCATTATTATTGGTTGAGCATCAACCAGTAAAACAACACTGAAGGTCTCTTGGCCTACAGAGAACTTACATTTTCAGGCTTCTAACAGCAAAGGTATCAATCAAGTAACGCCAAATCCACCAGGCCAATCAATAGACATCAAAAGAATACATCAGGCCCATTATTGTACAGAAAACATTCAGTGTCTAGCATGAGAAAACAATCACATCCATAAGACTACTGCCAGTGTGCATCTTAAGGTCTTCAGCAGAAGAGCAGTTCATTTGAATAACTAGCCCCCATATACTCAAATTTAAGACAGCACAACTATCCCTCAGGCTCCACATATCTTACAAGCTTGGGTATCTGGTAGCAACAAAACAATTCAGGGTTACCTCATCTACAGGAAAGGTACTATACTGCAGTATCAGAATAAGCTGTCTTTATGCACAGAACAGTAGAACATAGTAGAGCACAAGCAGCAGCAGCAGTGCAAGCTTCCCTTGTACGTGCAGCAGACACAGTCACAGAACAAACAACAGTGCAATGCAAGCTTTGCTCATACAGGGCAGCAGGAGGAAGCACTCACTTCCCTGCGTCAGAAAAAAAGCGAAGCACTCAAAGCAGAGGAGTAAATGTTACACAGAAGTACAACACTGCTCCAAGCAGGATGCAAAGCTGCTATACTTACCAGGGATGCCTCAGGTTAAAGCAAGCATGGTGTGGTGGCAGAAGCTGGACCGGTCTGCCTCCCTCACACCAAAAGAAGAGTGTCACAGGGTTCGAATCCTGGAGATGACCTCTGGCACATAACTGCTCTGTCCTGACTGAGAACATATTATACCATTCTCGATCTGGCTTGTCAAATCACAATATTGAAATAAGGTAACATTTATGATTGATAACAGATTGAAAGGTTGCTCGTAAATTGGACACAAATGTGAGACATATCAAATAAAAGCACAAAATCGTCAAAAACAGATTCATAGGATTTACCATCGGAAACATGCAAGCCCAGATTTCCTTTGTGCATGCATGTAATCATGTACTGGGACTTTTGTAATTCAAACATAGCTGAAAGCATTGGACAATGTATACAGTAATAATGAGGCCGATTCAAGACCACGTGCATTGCTGGGGGGTGGATGACTTTCTTTCCAACATATTTAAAAGGGGCCAGGGGATTCCGGAGAACCAATTTTTTCAATTTCGAAAGCTTTATTCGACAAAGTCATAAAAGCAACGCACAATACAACAAACACAAACCACAATAAATAGTACATAACAATACACATAGTAAAAAGTTATTAAATTCCTTGGTTACTGTCGTTTAAAAAGCAAGTTAAAAATCATTTGTAAACTAATAAAAGTTATTTCATGGGATAAAAACAGCTTTACTAACGTCATACAATGTACTAGCTAGCATCAAGTGGCTGAAAAGTGCATGTGCGTATTATCCAGGCCCACTTTAAGAATTTAGCTACAGCAACCGCTATGCAGGGTGAACAGTCTGACACAAATATCCTTAGGGCTTCTGTGTGCCTCCGGGTGCCCAGATTTAAGCAAATGGGTTTAAGCCATTTGCGTCGAGGGGCAACATAAAGGGGGCATACAAAAAATAAATGTGCTGTGGTCTCTACCGAGTTTAAACAGTTGTGACATTTATCATCTCCGGATGGCGCCCATTTGTAGGTAAAAGCTTTGACTGAAAGGGTCCCTACCCTTAATTAAAAGTACAGTTTACGGTCTAAACGGCTCTCAATGATATCCCAATACGCTTCACAAAAAGGGCGTGATTTATGATCTAAAAAACGGCCAGTTAGGTTGGTGTTATTACTGACACTATGGGATGTTACCAGAGCCATTTTCCAATATTTTTCTTTCAGTTGTTTTTTAGATGGGAAAGTTGATATATCAGGTTCGTCCCATAAATGACTAAGATCCAGCTTTTTTAAAAGTGACCTAAGCTCTTTGAGCCACTGGATTGTGTGGAAGCGATCTACCGAGATCACGTCCTTCAATGCATGGACGTAATGAGCAAGTTCAGGTGTGGTCCAAATTCGTCTCCAATACAATAGTGGCCGTAGCCTCACTAGGTCTATCACATTTTTCCTGCCTAGATCAAGAAGGAGCGGAACAGTAGGAGTCCTTTGGGGAACATCAACTAGACTACGTAAAAATGTATTCTCCGATTTTGCTAGTTGGCTCAGGTTTGAAAATCCCCAAAGCTCTGATCCATACAGGGTAGCACTTATTACTTTCATATTATAAATCTCCAAAGCAGGTGTAATTGTCTTTGTGAGAGAAGATTTGTGTTTGGAGGATAGGGCACCTGCAAGCTGATGGAATTTTAAAATAGCCATGTCTGTGTGACTTTTCCAACCCATGTTACTCTGGAGTAAAATGCCTAGATAGGTAAAGGCCTCCACCTGCTCTAGGGGTGTGTCGTTCAGGAGGATTTTACCTTTAAAAGATTTGTGCTGATTCAGGGACATGAACTTGGTTTTTGAGGTGTTAATCTCAAGTCCACGCAGTTGCCAAAATTCCCCGAAGGCTTCGATAGCCTTCTGCAGCCCACTCGGAGTCCGAGAGACAATCAGGGTGTCGTCCGTGAACATGAGGACGGGTACACGAACCCCAGCTAAAACAGGTGCATCTGTGGGGGAACTACAAAGATGGTCCACTATTCCATGTATATGTAAGGAAAACAGGGTGGGGGCCAGGACACACCACTGCCGAATGCCACGCTCGATAGGGAATGAGTCAGTAACCTCACCCTGTACCCCCCCATCTAATTCTAGCAAAGTTGTTCTCGTGTAAGCGCTCAAGGAAGGACAATAGCTCAGGGGACATCCCCAAATCAGCAAGAACTTTCCAGAGTTTGGGGCGGGGGACTAAATCGAAAGCCAATTTCAGGTCAACAAAGGCTGCGTAGAGTGACCCTTTGGTTAATACAACATTCCTCCAATAAAGTGCAATAAAATGGAAGACTTGGTCGATAGAGCTAGTGCAGGGACGAAAACCAGCTTGAAATGGAGATAAAATATTTTCTGCCTCTACCCATGTCTGTACTTTGTTTTGGACTAATCGGCCTAAGAGTTTTTGAGCTGAGTCTATAAGACTGATAGGCCTATAGTTATTTGGGAGAGATTTGTCGCCCTTTTTAAAAACCAGAATTATTTCAGCTCCTTTCCACGAAAATGGAATTGGAGCTCCCCTGGCCACTGAATTAGCTAGCATTGCAAAATACTGGCACCAAGACGGTCTATCACTTAAAAAAACATCAGCAGGGATGCCGTCCATGCCTGGCGCTCTACCCCCGGTCACACAATCTAATGCTATACTAACATCTTTGGTGGTGAAGAGCTGGCTTTGGTAAAAGATGGCAGGAGGTAAGGGGAAGTCTTCCTCTTCCAGGCTTTGTGCATATTGGGGTTTAAAAAAATCCAGCCACTGGGATTTTGCAACATTATTTTGAGGCGGTTCAGCTAGACCCCCCCCTGTCCCATTTAATAATGTTCCAGAATTGTTTGGAGTCTTTGGCTTCACAAGCAGATTTCAGGTCCCGCCACCTGTCCTCATCCCACTGTCTTTTGGCGGCCCTCTTGGCATTTCTATATGCATCCCTAGCCTCTCTCACTCTAGAGGGATTCTTTGCCCTTAGATCCACACGCAGTTTTTGATGGGCTGATTTACATGCCTCGTTATACCACCTAGCTGTGTACAACTTTTTGCCTCTTTTTTCCGGATTTAAAGCCTTCGTAAAAAAGGATTTAAGTCTAGAGAAAAGTTGGGTATGTGCCTCTAGCATTACTTGGGGAAAATCCGGGCTGCTAGTTTGTGGATTAAGATGGACCTATTCACTGACAACCTCGGCTTTGAGCGTCTCCAATTTCGCAGGGCTCTCCATAAATTTGCCCCATTTGACATAGCGCATGTTATTTGAAGCAACAATGTCTAGTGTATCCATCTCTCCCCTAGGAGTGACATCTCTAATCTCCTCTTGAGCTTGGAATATCGAACATAAGGGGTTTTGATCACTTTCCAACCTGGGTTTGATGGTCATATCTACTAGACAATACCATAATCTTATATCCACCAACAAATAATCTATGCGGCTGCTATTCCGTCCATTGTCAAATGTGTTTTCTCCCTGCCGGTCTGAGGGGGTTCTCCCGTTTGCTGCTCTAAGCCCTCTTTCTAAGCACATGGCCTTTAATTGTATTGCGGCAGCTGACCATCTTTTTCCAGTAGGTACTTAAAGTTGTGGAATTCCCCATCTATGGTCCTGATCTGCCGTGTGAACCTGGTCCTCTTGGCCAAGTGGTTCGAAGGTTCCATTGAAATCTCCACCCACTCTCGGAATGATCTGCTCTGGAAGAGCCTCGAGCTGAGTGTCGAGAGCGGCTATTACCTCGGATGTGTGCCCTCCTGCTATCCCCCTAGCATAAACATTGAAGATGGCCACCCTATGGCCATGTGTCCATTCAAGTCTAACCATCATGATGTCATTCATTGGGGACCTGATTTGTTGCACCTTGCATCGTAGGCTCTGGTGCACCCAAGTTACCAGGCCACCTACTGGCCGCCCTTTTGGTTTTTTTTATTGCAGGGACATAAAAATTGAGAAACCCCATGCGGAAGACTGGAGTTATTGACCAAGACTCCTGGAAAAGGTTGATGTCATGTTGGTCGATGAACCTACACCATTCTGGAGACAGTACCTTGTTACCAATTCCCCCTAGATTCCAAGAGAGGAGGGAAAACCCTTCATTATTTTGCAGGGTGGTGGTTGTGTCTAGGGGATACTCTATTCCTATAATATCACCCTCTCTCTCTGGTAGTTTCTCAGTGATGATATGCTTTGGGGAATGGGACATTGACGGAGTTCTACATGTTGTGCAAGGACCACACTCCCTAGTAGAGTTCAAAACTGCCCCTAGCTGTGGATTACTAACATGAGTAGTCACAACATTCACAGGCGATTTTACCCAGGATTTTGACAGTGGTGTGGGATCTTGGCTGTTAACTACGTTACCCTGTACCTGGTGATCGTTCACTCGGCCATTCGATATTGTATTTCTCTGGGAATTATTGTAGTCACCCTGCAGTCAATCACATTCCTCCATATCGGTCAAGGCCCCAAACCGATTTCTCAGACTAATTCCGCCCACCAAGGATGGAGTTGCCCACCCAAATGGCCTAAGTGCATGCAGGCATATTGGCCTAAATCTGCTGGAACTCCTCAGACACCAGCTCCTCTCGTAAAAAAATTCTAAGGTTAGTGGGATTATTACAGAATCCCTTTGTTGGGGAGGGAGTAGGTTTGCCAGCACATCGGTCAGCACCTGGGGGCGCGAGAAATTCATAGCTATACAGTCACCCTTGAATCTTTTCTTGTAATCGCCTAGCCACGTCACCCTTCTAGCCATTATAATTTCCCCGGCTAGTTGCTGTCTGCCCCTTACGGATATCTTCATATTATTAGTCAGCGAGTGCAAAGCTTTATCAATTAAAGAGGCTGCAGTTTCCACTTGGCCAGGACCCAAAGGGGGAGCGTTGGCCAAGACAAGAACTAATGGTAGGGCCTCGGGTATAAATTGGAATGTCTCTTTCTCTAATGAAGGTACTGTATGTTTGTCTGAGAGGACAGTCGGGCGAGTGGCAAGGATAGCAAGGGGGGTCCCTTTCTCCGGGTTTACCAGTCCACTAGTGTGCTTTGGGGCAGCTGTTATGAGGGCTTGGTCTTTAGTGTTTGGCCCCTCAGCGTCAGATATACCCTGTGTTGGGGGAAATGGGGGAACCTGCCTCTTTGTAATAGCTGACTGCCCGTCAGGCACCTGGTGTACTAATACTGTTCCTACAGTGGAGGCGTTAGGCTGGGATATCAAACCACCATTTTGCTACAGGGCGAACACCCTATCCTCGATGGAGGATAACCTAGACGTAATTGGGACCAGAGTAAGATCTAGTTTCTCTTTAAGGGTAACTCAAATGGTGTTAGATAAATCCTCCAATGAGGGTTGGGTGATCGGAGGTAGTTGTTTAGATGATTTTAACTTAGCTTTGGAAAGCCTTGCCCCTTCTGTTGTTTAGCCTTTCCAGGGGGTACCAACCCACCAGCCCTGGTACATCGTCTCACGATAGGAGCGGGTGACGGGGAAATACGATATGAAGCATCTTCTGTACAACCTGGGGGGGAAACATTTAGGGACTGAACATGGCTACTTGTTGACATGCATGGTGGTTTGACCAAATCTATCAACCCCCGTGGTAGGCCTGGGGATGGAGTCAATGTCTCTGGGGTGTCATGTACCATAGCAATGACGGTACTACCAGGGTCCAACGAAAGCCTCCTTTCTGTTCTTTCAATTTCCTCATTTAGCATGCTTGATACTTTTACCAGGTATGAGTCCAGGGTCGCTCCTCCCCCACCATTGGGTTCACAGCCATCAGTTCTCCTTTTCCCCATGATAGCTAGGCAAATTAATTGGTATGGAACAGTACCTTTGTTTGGGGCAGATGTTAGGGGGGGCCCAGCCCAGCCTCGTCTGGCCTCGGACGGCCACAGACGGTCCCGCCCTTGTCCCGGGCTTAACCAGCGCGCGATCCCGCGACGCGAGGGCTCTCCGCAAATTTATGCTCTTACGGGCAAGGTCTGGGAGGTGGTGGCCTCCGCTGCAAGGGCTCACCGGGCTTGTAGTCCCCCCTCTCCCTCTCCCGCGCCTCCAAGCAGCGTTGTTGCAGGGCTGCCGCGGCGGGAGGGGGACCAGGAAACCAGCAGCGGGAGAGGACAAGCAGCGACAAGTGAGTGGTATGCCCCTTCAAAACTAATGCCTCCGGTCACCGGTTATTTGGAAGATTCATAAGAAATGTATAGGTGGGAATATGAATCGTTAAACTTTTGGTCAATGACCAACAAAAGAAAAATGGTTATTAAAGAGCTGTCCCCTGCTAGCAGCCTCCTTGGCAGCCGCTAAAATATATGCCCAAACCTTCAAAAATGCTCAGGAAAACTACAAGCCCCACAATACAAAGCGCCTGGCTTTCTGTTAGAGGAGCAATGCCCTGTCGCAGAAGCTTAGAATCGAAATGCAGAGCAACATGGAAGAGATCTTCCGCGGGGAGGAGAGCACACATAGAGAACGGTGCACCGTGCCCGAATTCGAAGTCCAGGATGTAAGTAGCAAAACCTTTCATGTGGGATCCCTGGGCACGCTGCAGCGAGAGGTGCTGCTACTCCGGGACCTCACCTTGGAGGAAGAGGAGGAAGTCGATGCGGAGGAGTGGCGGACTTAAGACGCGTCCCAGTGCAGCGTGTGGGCGGCTTCAGCTCATTGGCGATTACAATCCGGATTCCTGAGAACCATTTTTTAAGGAGAGTGAAAAGTTTCCTAAAAAGGATATGTTAATATTCCAATTTATTCATTAATTTATGCCCGTTAGGGTGACTGCACTGACTTTCTCAAAGGCTTCAAGCCTTGCTTATATTTGGTAATACATATAGGGAGTACACACATCTTATAATTCACCCTAAAGAGGCTCTTTTTATCAGTATTTCACATGATACGGTTTCTGTTTCAGCAACAGGAAATCTGATATTTACAGCAGTAAGAAATGATTAGCAGTCAAACAACCAGATCATGTTTATGCACCGCAACACCATTTTATGGAAACATGCAAAAAAGGGTATTTTTAGGTTTAGGTTTTATTGGAATAAATACAATTATTTTATTTATTTTTTTGGTCCTCATTTTCCACCCTGGTTTACCACATTGCAGCACGGGGAGAGAGACAGACTGCCACAGATGGACTGGCAGGGACGACCAAACTATTAGTTCGGTGTCTCCTCACAGTATTATCTCTGCAGCCCAGAGCGCCGCACCAAGGAAACCATTAAGGAGCGAAGTTGCTGCAGTCATATACTAGTTGCTAGGACCGGACCTATATACCTAGGTATACCAAGAGAAGACAGGCATAAAAGAAAAACAAAGCAGCGCAATCATTGGACCATGGGAAAAAAAACATAGTCAAAAATCATGGTTGCACCCAATTCAGAAGGAGCCAAAAGGTTTTTTTGTCACGGTTTCCAGACCTTGCCAAATCCAACTTTGACATTTGCAGGACAGAAGTACGCCAGTCAAACAGGGAAGGGGGTGTTGGGTCTTTCCACTTCTTACAGATTTCCCTTCTGGCCAGCAAGATGGAATAAAAGAGGAGATTTTTAGCTCTACCTCGAACCTCCTCAGAGATTACGAATATTGCAAATGAAGAGTTTATCGAGACTTGGAAACCCAAGGAGGTCGTAAGTGAAGCACTTATTGAATCCTAAAAGGAGAGCAGCAGGGGAGAGTTAAAAAACATATGTAGGTCCAAAGCAGCTATCAAACCACACTTGGGACACGCCACAGGAGAGTCTTTGAGAATTTTGAAAGCCTCTGTGGTGAGTAATAGGCTCTATGAAGGGTAAAAAGATGGTTCCTACGGAGCCAGGCTGGTTTAACGATTTCCCACATAACCTTAAAAGATGTAAACCACTGATTTTCCAGGTTATGGCCAGCAAAGGAGGAACCCCACAACATATCCGGCAGTTGGAACTCGCCATCGACCTCAGCTAATAATAGATTGTACCATAATGAAATCTCCTTTCTAGCTGGTGGTTTGTAGAGCAACAAACCCACTATATGGCTATTCCCGCCTAATGGAAATCTGTTCCTAGCCGAAATCTGTGAGTGAGCCCAACTTATAATCTGAAGATATTTGAACCTAGAAAGGCTTGGCCCAATTCTGCTTAACAAAGATTCCCATGGGAGCAAGCAGCCTTCAACAAACAGATCGCCCCAGACCTCCAAACCCGCCTCTCTCAATGGTGCCGCAAGGCTATCAAGAAGCCAACCCGGGCTCCCAGGTGAGTTCCACAGTGGCGACGTACTTGAGAAATATCTCAACTTTACCGAACTCCTAAGTTTAACCCAAGTTCCAAATTCTCATCTTTTCCCCGGAACTCCGTACGGCCCTTCCATCAGTGATTGCTTTGGCCCATGACTTCGGGGAGGTCTCCGGTTATGAGGTTAATGCCTCTAAAACGGAGATTATGGTTTGGAACGATCCTGAGCCGGTGGCAGGGGCTCAGTTGAGTCTTACTCTGCGTTATCTTGGTCTCAACATTGTTAAGGACATAAATAAGATTGCTACAATTAATTTCTCTGCTGTAGCTAAGGAGTGTCGAAGACTTAGGCGATCTTGGTATTCACTTCCGTTGTCTATCTTAGGTAGGGTAAACCTAAGAAAAATGTCTATATTACCCAAAATTACTTTTCTGTTTAATACTATCCCCCTTTATTTTGAACCTTCCCTCCTGTCCAAACTCCAGAGTGAAATTAGCTCTTTCATTTGGAATAAACATATACCTAGGATTGCCTCAAAAAAGCTTAGGCGACATAGAGAAAAAGGGGGCCTAGCAGCTCCAGACCTCCAACTATGAGCGTGGGCATTTCAATTCTCCCACGCTAGGATGTTACTAAAAATGGCCACGAATTTTGGGATTGGGTGTATGTTTGCCGCTCTGCTCAGAGGGGAAGGTGTAGTTCAGTCGGGTTTTTTGTTTAAATTCGGAGATCCTAAGGGGCATATTACCAAGCAATAGCGATAATTATCGCTATTGCTTGGTTAGAGACAAAAATGTATCGCCGATCTGCGGCGATTTTTATCGCAGATAAACCTTGGTATTACCAAGGTTTATCGCAAATGCGATAAAAATCGGCCGCAATGCATGAATATCGCTGAAAAGTCAGCGATATTCAGGCATTACCGAGCTAATGCTCTTAGCCATGTTATCCACCTCACATTGGATAACATGGCTAAGAACTGCTCAGGGCAGGTGTTAGCTTTTGGAGATATTCGCGCTCAGCGCGAATATCTCCAAAAGTTGGTAATAGGAGATAGAGATGTTAGCGACTGTTTCCAGTCGCTAACATCTTGGCACGTCCACTTTGCATGTCATTAGTGATACATTTCTCTGACATGCAAAGTGGGGCCCAAGATGGTCGCTATCTCCTACTAGCTGTCGCTAACTGGTGTTAACGACAGCTAGGTAATAGGGAGATCATTTTATCTCCGCTTTCTTGGCTTTTAAAGCCCAAAAAGCGGAGATAAACCCCCTTGATAATATGCCCCTAAGTTCTTTAAGAAGGTGAAGCTGAAGGTTCTGCAGGGGATGGCGAAAACTTGGGATAAATACAATTATTATTATCATTACTATTTGCGCAGCTGTGACAGAGGAAGAATGCTTAGTTAATTTAAGCACACAATCATTTTAAACAATACACATTTTAATAATTAATCAGCATTTGTGTTATGAGAAAAGACCATCCATCAAGGGCTTCACTAAAGCACTTGCCTAGAGTTCACAGTCGGAAAGTCTGCTAGCAGGAGGACCGAGGACGCATGACACAATGCACCCACAGATGGTAGGTAAGTATAAGAAGGTAAAAAATAAACTATATCCCAGAAACTGCGATTTCAAATTGGGCCACCTTTATTGACGTTGCAGGATGATAGGTCAGTGTTCAATAAATGTCAAAGGTCTGATATTAGCACGCTGTATCACAACGCACCCACAATTAGAGTTCTACTCTGGCTACCCGCTCAAGCCAGCATCATCTTCAATAGCAGCTACATCACCTGCAAGGCCATCAGAAACTGCATTCAGGCATAGAGGGGGAGAAAGCAACCAAATCACGCGGACAGCGCCCAACCAGGAGCCTGGAATTCACCAGAGTGGAGATGAATAAATGCAAGGAAAAAAAGAAAAAATCTCATAACCTCAGGCCTCACTGGTTTCAAATACTCTGGAACCAACTGCATACTATGCTCTTTTCTACTTCTACCCTCAAGTTATCTGCAATATCTTAAATAGCTCATATCCTCAAACTCCAAGATCGAAGGCAGGATACTCACCTTCAAGCCCCCCAGGTCCAAGCTTCATGCTGTGTCTCTCACACCACACTATTTCAAATATTTTGGAGCAATTGCTCACTATATTCTGTTATATGCTAATATATGCTTAAATATTGAGATCAAAGATGGAGTTCTATCTTCAGGTACACCACACTATTGTACATCTTTATAGTATGTTTCTTTCAAGCAATACCGACCTAAATTAATTATTCTAAAGTAATTTGCCAATATAAACAAATATAAAACAATAAAAAGCAAAATTTACATAATTTTTGTATTCAAACTCTCCTTTCAGCTCAATAACCACCTAATCACAACTAGAACCAATTGCACGTTGCTCCCCTCCCTGAGAGTTAAGAGGTCCCGGGGCCAAACAGATTTATATTAGGGAAGGGGGCACATGGCCCCCTTTCTCAAGCCCAAATGTACACCGGTGACCCCATCGCTCAGGGCCAAAAAATAATAATAAGTAAGGCGGCACATGGCGCCCCTCACTGAGCCGTAATTGGGCCCAGGAACCCCAATCCAAGGAGCCAGATGTCATGGATGCTATAAAAAAGGAGCCATGTTCCCACCCTCACAAGCCTTAATAGGCCCTGGGAACCCCATCCACTGGAGAGGAATTCTAATATTAAAGTGAGAGGGCCGTGAGGGCCCCCACCTGAGCCCCACACCACTAGTGGGGGGTCCCAATGCCCTTGTGGCCCAGCTGGATCCATGCATGGTGCAGGAGCTTGCATTGCTCCCGCCCTGGGGGAGCAGCTGTTTCTGCTTCCATTTGTTTCGTGCCCACAGGAGTGTTGGCAACAAATGTCGGCTCCCACCCAGAAGAAGCATTTTTAAATCTCCCGCCGATGGGAGCAGATATGACTTCCAAGCCCAGCAAGAGATTTAAAAATGCTTCTGCCCGGAAAAAGCAAACACATGTTTCCCTACCCGCAATAATTCAGGTGGGGAAACTACTTTGTACCAGGGGTGAGCTAGCCCAGGACAGCGTAATAAAGCAGATTTTTCCGAATTTTCCGAATGTTGCAGCCAACCAATCAGAGTGCTCACTCCTCTGAGAGTATTACCCATGGGAGACAATTGGCTCAAAGGAAAAAAGCTCTCTGGATCAACCAGAATGCTCTATTGTTTTTAATTGGTTTCAAGGAACTCTTGCAAGAGTTCCTAAAACACAACTGTCCAGATATAGAACTATATTTGCACCTTAATTTCTAAAAAAAAACCTACTGAACTGATTTAGACCAAATCACAAAGAATCACACTTTCTGGCCCAAGATCTAGCCTCCTGACAAATTTGGTGTAGTTTCGTTCACCAGTTTTGACAGGGGTGCTTCTTAAATAAGTCTAAAAAAATGCATGGGGATTTTGGCTTGTTGCCCACCTTTTTTTCTCATCCTTTTTCTTAGCCTCTGATTGACAGATCACACCAAAACATTTCAGGAACAAGCTGGGCAGTCAAAAGTTTGTTCTGTATAAGGGTATCAGATAATTCCATTACACCAATAACCCATTGCTCCAGTCCTGGATCTCTATTAAAAAAATGCATTCTGGGAGTTGAAGTCTTTTTTTTAAAAAAAATTATTAATTTGTTTATTAAGTTCACAGCAGTACATGGATACACCTTAAGGGTAAAGGCCAAAGCATTATATGACAGTAGATACAATAAAACATAATTCATCAAAGAAAAAGATAATCAGTACTATACATATGCCAGGTAAAATAACATATAATAATCAATGTAAATCATTATTAACAAATACAATTCATATTTAGATACAATCTCAATCCTCATAATAAGCTGAGAAAGCACCCCAGATTTTCATACCCATTTTCTTTTTCCTCCTTGATCCACTAATTGAAAAAAGCCCCCACTCCAATTTATATAAATTATACATTCTTGATTGCCATTGTTGATAGAGAGGCGGCTTTTCCTGAAGCCACTCAGTAGCAATACATAATCGTGCCACAGTCATAGAAAAAAAAATAAAGTGGCGATAAGGATATAGTCTTTCCGAGGGGCAATCTATAGGAATTTTCCCCAAGAGCAACATAGCGGGGGTAATCGTTACGGGAATGTTAAGAACTAAAGAAATACATTTTTCAATTCCTCCTAAAAATCCATGAAGCCTAGGGCAGGAGAAAAAAATATGAATACTGTCTGCATGGTCAGCTTTGCATCGAAAGCATTTGCCATCAAATCCCCCACCCCACTTAGCCATGCGTTTAGGAGTATAATATAGGTCAAACAAAGTTTTTAAAAATTGAGCTTTTAAATTGGCAGACATTAATGCCTCTTTTGACATTAGAAGAATATCTTCCACCACTATTTCTGAATCTCCTAAATTATTGGCCCACTTTGCCCTCACTGTCTCAAGATCATCTATTTTCCCCCCTGATAATATACGATACAAAAAACCTATTTTCACCTGCCTGTTAATCCCTTCTATGACTGGATTAATTTGTAAGATTAACTTCTGTCTTAAAAAAAAATCCTGTATTTGCAGAAATTTGAAAAAATAAGCTCTGGGGAAAGAAAACTGCTCTCTCAACTCCTCAAAGGATTTACATGTACCATCTTCCAAACAAATATTGCCCAACCACCTCACCCCCTTTTTCTGCCAATTTTGTGACATTCCATCCGAGAATATCATAGGCAATATCCTAGATGCTTTGAAGGGTGTATAGTACGAAAACTTCCCAATAGCCATTGTTCTAACTAGCCATCTCCAAGTCTTATAAGCGCCCAGTAACACCTTAAAGCGAGTTCGCTTCTAGTAGCTGCCATCAATTTCAATAAATAGGCTCTGCTTCACGCAGGGCCCTAACAAAATTTCAAAAATGGATGGGTGATTAAGCATATACTCAGTCGCTCCCCCTGTTATCAATATCCTCATTTTTAATAGAAAACAAACTACGTAATAAAGAAAAAAGTCTGGAACCCCTAACCCTCCCCTCTCTGTAGATAACATCATATGCTTCATAGCCCGCCTTGGCTTTCCAGGACTCCAGATAAATTTTCCACATAAGGATTGCAGAGCCTGTATCCTATGTTTAGGGAATTCCAAAGGGATGGACCGGAACAAGTATAAGACTTTGGGCAGGACATTCATTTTTATAATATTAGTGCGCCCGATGATAGTGAAATACATTCGTTCCCACCTCTCAAGAAACACCTTAATTTTAGCATATACATCATTCCAATTGGAATCAACCAATTCCGTCATATTGGCTTTAATCAAAATCCCCAAATAGATAACTTCTTTAACCACTCTATCGTCTTCCCATGTTAAAGCTTCAGAGCAAAGAATCTGAGTCTTCGATTCATTAAGTTTATAACCCGTTGCTCTTCCAAACTCCTTTGCAAGCCTCTCGATCTCTACAATAGCGATTCCCGGATTGACTGTTACCACAGCGATGTCATTCGCATACGCGAAAACAGAAAATACATAATCAAAAACAATAAAAGGGGGGATAAGTATATTTTGGTTTAGTTGTTCTATAAAGGGATTGATATACAAAGCAAACAATAACGGAGAACAAGGACATCCTTGGCGAGTCCCTCTAGTAATATTTAAAGTATCTGAAAGTAGACCCATGGCTGATATCCTGGCCGTTGGTGTAGAGTAAAGTGATTTAATTGCAGTAATACATTTCTGACCAAATCCCATTTTAGCCATGAGTAACCCCAATGCACCCGATCAAACGCTTTTTCTGCGTCAAGCAAAAAAAGCGCTAGTTCCTTATTATTCACAGCCGCGGTATCAAATAACGTGATGACTTTATTTATATGATCAACCGTGCCTCTTTTAGGTATAAAGCCATGCTGTTGCCGTGAAACTAAAGATGTTATAACTTCGGACAAGCGATTGGCCAAAATCTTTCAATAAATTTTTTATCGGCGTTTAATAAAGATATCGGCCGATAAGATCCCACCACGTCCGGAGCTTTGCCTTTCTTACAGAATACCGCAATAGTCGCTTCTGACCAGGTGGTAGGTGGGCTTCCCTGCTGTGCCATCTGCATTACAGCCAATAATTCATCTTTGATATTATTGAAAAACTGTTTGTAAACTTCCGCTGGGATTCTGTCAGGACCTGCTGCCTTACCGATTGCCAGACTCTTTACTGCCAATTCTAGCTCGGTCATCGTTATCGGAAGGTCCAATTGATCTGCACTCATAGGGTCTAGAACTTTCAAGCCCAATTCCAACCTATCACTCCATTCGGTAGCCATAACAGATCCACCTTCCTGAGTGTATAAATCAGAGTAAAACTTCTGGAATATATTAAGAATCTGCTGTGGCTCCGAATGAGATACCCCCTGACTATCCCTCATTGCATTGATATTCCTAGCTGACTCCTTCATTTGTAGTCTAACCGCAAGCCTTCTCCCAATTTTTTCCCCAAACTCATAACTTTGCCTTTTAGATTTTAAATTTTCTTGCAATCTCTGAGCTCCAAAATCCAAGAATGTTAGCTCTGGCCTTTGCCACCTTGTTTTCAGCCTCCCATAGCTCTTTCCTACCACTACCTACTTCCCTCGTTAATAAAATCTCAGCCTGTGCTAACTGATCATATAACATATCAAACTCTTTTTTAAGTGTCTTTTGCTGCCAAATTGAAAAACTGATACACTCACCCCGGAATCCCGCTTTAAATGTGTCCCAGACTATACACACATTAGCAGTCCCTTTATTAACTAACTACTAAAAAAGGACTGAATCCAGCTATCCATATGGACTATAAATTCCTTATTCAAACCCAACTTTCGGTCATACGAAAAGTTGGAGCGTTTTATATTCTTCACACTTCCCTGTATTTCCATCACAATAGGAGAATGATCAGATGTAATCCTGGGATAGGTTTTAATAACTGCCCCTTCCAGTATGTTATCGGGCGCAAAAAAAATAATCCAGTCTAACCAGCTTCCCCCCTACGTCATCCCCATACATCAACTAAGCCTTGATCTTGCAGTAGATTAACAAGTGCTTTGTAAACTCTTGGTTTCCGGCCTTTATAATTTCCAAATCTATCCTGTATTGCATTATTCAATAAATTTATATTCACATCCCCACAAAGCACTATTGGTTGTGAAAAATTAGCCAGTTCTAAATTTATTTCATTTAGTGCAGCAGGGTCATCCAGATTAGTTCCATAAATTGTACATAGTGTTAACTGGTTTCCGGGCCAACCACAGCACCGAGACCGCCCTGATCGCAGCTACCGATGACATCCGAGCCCTGCTCGACAACGGAGAAACAGCGGCCCTCATCCTCCTGGACCTCTCCGCGGCCTTCGACACTGTCTGCCACCGTACCCTAGTACAGCGCCTCAGCAACGTCGGAATCCAGGAGAAGGCACTGGAGTGGATCACCTCCTTCCTCGCCGGAAGAACACAGAGAGTCCGCCTCCCCCCGTTCAGATCGGAGGCCACCGAAGTCATCTGCGGCGTTCCTCAAGGCTCCTCGCTCAGCCCAACACTCTTCAACGTCTTCATGAGCCCCCTCGCAGCCATCGCACGCCAGCACAACCTCAACATCATCTCCTACGCCGACGACACCCAGCTGATCCTCTCCCTCACCAACGACCCCGCCACAGCCAGAGCCAACCTGCACGAAGGGATGACAGACGTAGCCAAATGGATGTCGAACAGCCGCCTGAAACTGAACTCGGACAAGACGGAAGTCCTCATCCTGGGATCATCACCCTCCGCCTGGGACGACTCCTGGTGGCCCCCCGCCCTGGGCAGCGCACCCAAACCCACAGACCACGCACGCAACCTGGGCTTCATCCTGGACTCCTCCCTGTCCATGACCAGACAGGTCAACGCCGTCTCCTCGTCGTGCTTCAACATCCTGCGCATGCTACGTAAGATCTTCCGGTGGATCCCCACCGAGACCAGAAAGACGGTCACCCAGGCCCTCGTCACCAGCCGTCTGGACTACGGCAACTCCCTCTACGCCGGAACCACCGCCAAACTCCAGAAGAAACTCCAGCGGATCCAGAACACCTCAGCACGACTCATCCTGGACATCCCCCACCGCAGCCACATCTCCGGACACCTGAGAGACCTGCACTGGCTCCCGGTCAACAAAAGAATCACCTTCCGGCTCCTCACCCACGCACACAAAGCCCTACACAACCAAGGCCCAGGATACCTCAACAGCCGCCTCAACTTCTACGCTCCCAAACGCCAACTTCGATCGACCAGCCACGCCCTTGCCGCCGTCCCCCGCATCCGAAGAGCCACCACAGGAGGAAGGTCCTTCTCCTACCTAGCCACCAAGACTTGGAACTCCCTTCCGACCCACCTCCGCCTGACCCAGGATCACCTCGCCTTCAGGAAGCAGATCAAGACCTGGCTGTTCGAGCAGTAGCGTACCCTCTCCCCCCCAGCGCCTTGAGACCCTCCGGGTGAGTAGTGCACTACATAAATGCTTTGATTGATTGATTGATTGATTGATTGAACTGTCTTCCTTCAACCTTAAACTCTACAATAGCCCACTGTCCATTTTTATCCACTAATTTCCAACCAATATTTGCATAGTTTTGTTTAACAAGGATAGCTACTCCCCTTATCATACTGGACTGGCCAGACACGGCCACTAATGTAAAACCCAATTCCTTTAACAATCCCCTTTTTGACCAGGGAATGTGAGTCTCTTGTATACACACTATGTCTGGTTGAATATACCTCAATTCCGCAGCAACCTTTTGTCTTTTTGTATAGTTGTTCAATCCAGACACATTCATCGAACAGATTCTAACCCCTTTACTCGCCATTGCCTTTATACAGATTCATAAACTGCCCCCGTCTGTCTACCACCCATCCAACCAAAATCAGAATCAAAATTAATAATGAGGATACTGAAACAATCTTTTTATTTTGTCTTTCCTTCACATTTTCCCTATGTAGTTTGCTGTGAACTCTTTTTTCCCTTGTTTTTACCCCATGAACAACCCCAAGTGCCCCCCTCACCCCCCTTACCCCACCCTCCAAACCCACCCCACCTCCCCCACCCTTCTCTTCTCCCTTAATAGAGGCTTTAGGACTTATGGTCCTGTGATGCGAGCTTACCCCCATCACCCTGTCGTCCCCCTCGGGGTGTCACCCATCAAATCTTCACCATACTCCATCCCAGTGCTCCCGGTGATAACCAAAAGCTTAGAAACTGAAAAATTAGCATACAAACACTGCTGGCTGTTTGCTATCTACGTTCTATTGACATTCCGTGATTATATCTCTTGCAGATTACAACGACCCCAAGAATTCTTTGGCAGCCCTGGCAGTTGTAAAAAATCTTGTGCGTTCCCTGTGTATAACTTTTAATTTAGCTGGGAACATCAAATAAGCCTGCACCCCTTTAGCTTGAAACTCTGATATTAGCTGCCTTAGCTGCCATCGTAATTCGACAGATTGTTTGCACAAATCGGGTCTCACAAAAAATTCACAGTCTAAAGCACAACATTTTTTATCTGGTCGAGCCTTGATAAATATCTCCTCACGAGCATGAAAGCTATTGAAAGCTACTAAAATGGCTCTTGACTTCTGATCACGCTGATTAACTTTAAATGGGAATCTGTGGGCCCGCTCCACCTCCCGATCCCAGTCCCATTTAGTAACATCTGACATAGCTGTGACAATAAACCCTCTTCTATCAGACCCCTCTTTCCCTTCGGGGATCTGCAAAAATATCAGATTGTTTCTACGAGAGCGATTCTCAATATCAACAAGTTTCCAATTGATATCCTCCTTAGTGGCCATATGCAGGTCAATAGCCTTCTTTTGCTGAGCCACCTCATCTTCTAAAGACGAAATACGCGATCCTACCTCCGTTGCCCTTGCCAAAAACTCAGAGTGTGACTTCACCAAACGTCTTACAGAATTGTGCAACTTCTTACATGAGTTTTGTATTCTCAAGCTATCCTCTCGTGTCTCCTCCCTATGTTGCATCATCGTCTGATAAATCAGACCCAATGATATGTCCTCCCACTCAGAGCCAAAAGCAGCCGCTGCGCCTTCCGTGCCATCAATTTCCTCTTGAGCACCATTGTCTTTGTCTTTCACGCCCAGTTGTAGTTTGCGTACAGTGCCGGGCTCTGAACCCTCTGTCTCCAATAAGTCAGTATTCATGCTGCTATGATCACTGCCTCCATCCAACCTGCCATCTTCCATACTCATACGAGTAGCGTACAGCTCAGCCAAATCCTCCGAAGACGACATAGATCGGTCAGATAAAGAGTAAAAATCGGCAGAGTCCGTCTCACCACTAGCAAAGGGCATTGTCCCATCATTATTTGGCAAATTCAATGTTGTAGCCAAATTGCCATCAATTTCCTCCACGCCTGTCAATAAAACGTTAGTATCTACCACCGAAGGAGTCAAAACTGCTACATCCTGGGTAGGGGCATTAATCAAATTGCTCAGACTCTCCTCAGCGTTCTCTCTATCATCACTCATTTCAAGTACGGGGCAGGGGGTGTTGCAACAACATCAACTTGAATAGAAGAAGTCTTCTGTATGCCCTCCGCCCCTGCCCCCTGACCTCCAGAAACCATTAGCAAAGTCTCAGTCTGGTTGCTATGCAGCAGTTTTTCTGCTTCCTTAGTTTTTGTAACAGAGAACATCTCCGGTATTTTCTTTCTCGAGCTCGCAGCCTCCTCCTCCTTGGACCGCACTGCAGCCTGCACTGTCCCGCGCTCAATCACCTTACTTGCCAAGGGTGCCTCCTTCATTCCCTCTGCTCCTTCAGTTGTTTCGGTGGCGGCTCCCTGCACCCGGCCTCTTCGCCCCTTTGGTCCCATCCTCCAAACACCCGTATCCTGCTGCCGCCGCCGCAAAACGCTTCGTGCACCACTGCGCTTCAATGCAGCGCGGGAAACCGTGCTCCAGGTGTGTCGAGCGAGCTGCCTCCAGAGAGACGCCCACTGATCCTTCAGCGTACTCCAAGCTACCAGCGCTGCGGCCGCTCGGTTAGCAATCATGCAGATCCGAAGAGGATACCTCCGACAGCAGAACTCCCTTTCTCCTTCTCACCCTCGACACAGCTTCGTTTCAACCTCTATTCAACCAAAATAGCAGAGGTAAGAATAGTGATATCCAGCAGTTCGTGGGTTAGTAAATGCCTAACTGCTCCGGGTTTTCACCGCAAGCAACCTCATCCCCCGGGAGATCCGACAGGAGCGGCTTGCTCACGCGTCCAGCGTGGACGCCGTCTTGCCTCTTGAAGTTGAGTTGAAGTCTTAGCTCACTCCAGTTTAACCAATGTAACTAACCTAAAAACAATAAATTGTAAATGACACGAGCAACACTGGAGAACTGCATCTTGTAGTCACCTTACCTAGGCAGTGACAAGCTCATTGTGTAGTGTAACACCCCATCCCTAAAATTCCAACACTAACCTCATCACAAATCTCTTGTTTACATCAACCATGTCCATGTGAGCTTGGTAGAGAGGAACATTTTGCTCTGCCATGAACAGCTGATGCAGCTCAGCGTTGTGACCTCATTCCTGCGCTGAGCTCTCTCCCTTGAACCGAGAGCACCCTCCATCTGCAGGTCACCTTAATCGAGTGTAAAACAATCCTCAAGGCCGCTACATACCGCCAGCCCATTACTCCCAATGGATATATAAGGACATATCTCAAAGGGTAGAAAACTCTTATTGGTTCAGGCTGGACTTGAATTGAGAAGAGGAAGGAGAGACAGGGTAAGTTGAGCAGGCAGTCATGCTTATCATGGAGCGTACACAGAATGAATTGCACTCACTCATGGCCAAAGAAATCAAAGGCGCACTCTAATAGGGGATGTGCATTAGAAAACGAGCACGTAAAATGGTAATAGAATATCATTATTTAAAATTTGGACTACAGAAAAGTAAAGAGAAAAGTAAAACGGAGTAAATGTTCATATCCATATTTCAGAACCATATTTTAAGCAGGAAAATGTGATCTACCTATTAAATGAATGAGGAAATTGTAAAGAGCCATCCTGCTCTACCCAACATAGTATCTGTGTTTGCAGTCCTTGGGACGGGCCCGTCCCAAGGAGATAAACAAACAACGGGATACAACTTGGGGTCTTCCTGCCACCACCTGCAACACAAGTGGTTGTGTGTTTATTCCAAGCGCTGCGTAGGGCCCCTGCTGCCTAGACCGCTCCGAGCTACACTGGCGACGGGGCCGGTCGAACTCCGGTGCCTCACAGACCGACCTGCCATGTGGACTGTACTGTCCCACGCCACACCAACGCCTATGGCGACCGTTGCTGCACCTGGCAGCGGAGCTCTGGGGTTTCCTGTCTTTGCCCCCAACCCGGCTCCCCCAATCTGCTCTCACACCAGTTCCGGAAGAATTAAGCTGCCATCGCCGTTGCCGCCTAAAGACTGTTCGCGGCACGGTGCACAGAGACGCCGCATGTGAACACGCACCCACGCCGCTCCACCGCCAGGAGTCCGCCCTGCCTGCGGCAACATGCGTGCACATGCTCCAGTGTCCAGGAGGCCACGAGGTGAGCACGCTCCTGTCAGCCACCCGCTGCTGCAGCTGAGACGGTCCGTGCCGCTGTGTGTTTCCAGTAACCCAGGCGATGCTCTGGGGGGGAGGGTCCTTCCTCACATGCTCTGGGCCCAAAGTCACAGTCAAACTAGAGAGGCACTACGTCTGCACACCAGGTGCTGCACAGAAAAGAAGTTGCTGGGTCGAATTGTGAACACTGCCAGACAGTAGTTGTTGGGTCAAATTGCAAGCACTGTCAGACACTACCCCACACCGAGCCACTTTTGGACACTGTGCTGTTGGCTCTGTGCCTAGACCCACAGTGCATAGGGCACAGCCTGCCTGCCCGGAAAGTAACTCTAATGCCATGCCCCAAGCAACAGATCTCCGGTGCCCGTACAACCTTGAGTACACCACCACAAGTAGGCACAGCAGGCCTGCAGGCTGACGAGGGAGAAGCCTCGAGTGGTGTCAATGGCCCACCTCAAGTGCACAACCAAGCGGCCATTTCCCCGCTGCCTCCTTTCAGTGAACCACTGATCAAGCTACGGCAGCCCAGCACTGGAAGGCCTGGATCAGCCATCTGAACCACTATTTCAAAGGTACGAGGAGACAGATGAAACAGTGAAAAGGTTGCTACTCATATACTATGGGGGGTGCTGAGTTCTATGACCTTTTTGAAACGCTGCTCGACACGGGGGATGATGATAACTACGAGGCTGCTGTCGCCCCACTCAACAGGCATTTTGACCCACAGCTCAACCTTGATTTTGAGCGTTTCAAACTACGACAAGCAAAACAATCGGACACGGAAGCGGTGGATATGTTTTATGCGTGGCTGCGCAGGTTAGTGAGCATGTGCACCTTCGCCGACCAGAGAGAGGAGATACACGCTCAAGTTATCCAGGGATGCCGCTCAGGACTCTTTCGGAAGTTGATTCTCCGACAACCCGGAATAACCTTAGACAAAATTCTTGCCGTGGCCAATTCTCATGAGCTCTCAGACGCCCAGGCGGAGGAAATGGAGGCTGCCTTGCACAGAAGCACCGCCACATACCACGTTCCAAGATTCGTGCAAGTCAAGGAAGAGAGGGTCGAAGCCATTCAACGGTGCCCGAACACCTTTGCACTCCCTCACAGCCACCGCCAAGTGGAATGTGCGGCAACTGTGGTTTAGAACACCCACTGGCAGGACTATGTGGAGCAAAAGGGAAGACCTGCTCCCAGTGCGGGAAGCCCAACCCTTTTGTCAAGGTGTATAGAAGCAGCAGATCTCGGCAGGCCTACACCAAACCTCGGGGAGCAATGCAACAATTGTGACAGCTATCACTAAGCGACCCACAGTCACAAAAAGACAACCCTCCACAGGGGCGCAGCTTTACCCTGGAAGACGACAACAACGATGTGTTTGTGATATAATTAGTCAACTGATCGGACAAGCACAGAAGACCACCACCAATGTGCTCCGTCAAGGTAGAGGGGTCAACGGTTCAGGCGCTAATTGACACAGGGGCATCCGTAAATGTTATAGATTCAGATCAATATGAACATTTGTCTCCACAGCCCCCACTAACCTCTACGACAGCCAAGATATACACGTATGGAGGGACACATCCACTCCTCCTCAGAGAGGTGATCGAAGCAACAAGCACACTACAATGACCTAGTTACATATAACGGAGGGGAAGAAAGGGAGCCTCCTTAGCTGGCACACGATGGAAGATCTGGGTTTGGTCTTCTTTGCTAATCAAGTGCATGACTATCACACATAAGCCATCCTGCAAGAGTTCCAGAAGCTGTTCGGGGAGCTTGGCAAACTGAGAGGGAAGCAGTTCAAACTCCATATTGACACCACGGTCAGACTGACGGCGCTGAGACACATGAGGGTGTCATTCCATATAAACCCTCAGGTGGAAGCAGAGCTCATAAAACTAGAAGGTATCCGGCCCGACACCGTGGGTGTCTCTGCTAGTCATTGCACCTAAACCAAAGCAGCCAGGAGCCATCAGTCTATGCGTGGATATGAGACTGCCAAATCAGGCAGTCAAGAGAGATCGTCATCTCACTCCCACCATGGATGACATTGTGGTGGACCTAAATGGTGCCATGTGGTTTTCCGAACTGGACTTGAATGCTGGATACCACCAACTCGAGCTAGAGCCGGAGAGTAGATACATTACGACGTTCTCCACCCACATGGGCCTCCAGAGGTACAAAAGACTGAGCTTTGGGGTGTTGTCAGCCGCTGAAGTCTTTCAAAACACCATCCGAGAAAACTTGTCTGGCCTACAGGGCGTTATCAATCTAAGCAACAACATCCTGGTGTTCTCAACCACCCTCCAGGATCATCACACTGACCTCCGAGCCACCCTTCAACGTCTGGAAGACAGCAGCCTAACGCTACATAAGACAGGAGTCCATAGACTTCTTCAGCTACATCTTCACTCGGGAAGGGCTGAGAGTGGATCCCAAGAAAGCGATGGCCATATAATCAGCCAGAGTCCCAAAAACGCCAACGGAAGTCCGTAGTTTCCTCGGCATGGCCACCTACTGTAGCAGATTCATACCAAATCTGGCCTCCCTGTCTGAACCTCTTTGTGCCCTCACTCGGAGGGACAGCCCTGAATGTTGCAGGAAAGCATGTCAAGCCTGCAGTAGGTGTAACTATTTAAAGAAAATAGTGCTTACAGACTAAGAAAGACTCACCGTGTAACAACAGAGGTGAAAGGGCAAGTTCTCATGGGAGGTTATGAATGCAGACAAGGCGGTAGTAAGGAGGGACTAACAAGCCTATGAACAAATCAACGACACAAGCTAATGACAAATATGGGTGGAGAGTGGGCAGGGCTTCTACTCCATACTCCAATACAGCATGGCTCGCAGAGCCGCACATGCACTGCCCAGGCTTGACCTAAAAATGACAGCTACTTAGCCCTCCAACCAAATAGGACTTCAAATGGCAGATATGTCACTATTGAAGGAGTTAACAGCTTTACAAAATGAACATTTACACCACATGATGCAATAGATGTTTTCAATAATATTCTCATTAAGGAGATCAACCAAATGGGTATCAGAGGTAATAAGAGATACAAGAGATGGAATATCAACAGTGTCATTACAAGCACTGATTAAAAAGTCACCATAGCATCAACATAACCAACTCGGACAAGGGTAGAAAAATTGTTCCCTGGCCAGTCGAGGCATATAAAGAAGAAGTCCAATGTCAGTTACCGGAGAACAATTGTATGAATCAAAATCAAAGAACAACTTACTGAATGGCGTAATGATGTACTATTATCACGAGAGTAACATAACTTTTTACGTAATGATCATACTAGGATGCCTGTATTAAATGTCAGCCCTAAAATCCGTAAGGGTGACCCATCATATCTGCCATTGGAGGCCTACACGAAAATATGTCTAAATACATTAACTTTTTCTTACAGACTTATGTCCAATGCCTACCTTCTTTTATCAAAGATGCCGGAGAATTCCTCAAAATTTTCTAAGATGCGCCATGGGAGGACCATTTTATTTTGATGTTCCTGGATGCTTCATTATTATATACCAATACACGCCACTCTGATGGTTTGAGAGCCATCAAATATTATTTAAGCAACAGGCCATTTTCATTGCATAAACATACTCACATGCCCATTAGTATGATTAAGGAATGTTTATTTAATAACTTTTTAATGTTTGATGATTGTATATATCATCAGATACGGGGACTTTGATGGAGCGTGTTTACACACGGGCTGGCGGGAGATGTTGGTGCCCAAGTGGATCACTCCTCTATATGGAATGAAAATGTGGTGGTCTGGCTGCCCTATATCAGTAATCTTTTGTGATTTGGAGGGGGCAGAGTAGAGAGTTCATAACAAACATCAATGTGAATGATTTGAACCTACAATTTTCAGGTGAAGTCAGCTCTAATACGATACACTTTTTAGATCTCGAGGTGTTTCCAAGTCTTCACCCCAAACATCGTATTGCCAGCATTGCATATGGCGAATTAATATGGGCCAAACGGTATTGCAGCTTACCTCAAGACATAATATTTTGCCCAACAGGGACAATGGATGGATTCTGGCACAGGGATATGGCATGAAAACAAAAATACAGCATTTGATAAGGTCAACAAGATGACCATGGAACACACTCTGTTCTGTACATCTAAAAAATCAGAAGTTGCTAGTTCGGTTAGGCCTATTACCCCATACAGCAACCAAAATAAAGAATTATCAAAGGCTGTTAGAACTGGCATTTAATGCATTCTGATCCGGTAATCAAGGCATCAGTTCCAAAAAAGCCACAAATCACTTTTTTTTAAAATTACATTTCCTATTTGTATTTCAAAAAGAAAAAAGAAAAGGAAAACTGATACATACATAGAATGATAAAGAAACCTCCTCCTTTCAGTTATCAAGGCATGGACATATAGTGACATATTCACTGATAACAAAGACATTCCGTAATGATCACAGTTTTAATGTATACACAGCACAGCATGGATCATTGACAGGGGAAATATAAAAAAAGACTTAACACTTAACAAAGGTCTCCTCCATTGCATACACAGCTAAAAACCTGACATTTTACAAGTCCACCATGGTGAATGAAACAATACTAGGACATGGCCCTCATATCCCTCAAACACTACAGTATAACCCAACACAACCAATGGAGTGGGAGTTTAGTCTTGAGCGTTATCCTCACTCTGACGTGCTAATTGATATTTTGTAAATAGGTCCCAAAAGCTTTTCGGACTGTGACTAAGAGGTAACAGCTCACGATACACATCAGAATGGGTATTACAGAACAACATATCTTTCTCCCATAATGCCACAGTAGGAACAGGTCCCCGCATCCAGCGTATAGCTATTCTGCGTTTTGCTAGCAAGAGGCCCAGGGCAACCAATTTTCTGACACCCTCACGGAGTGGTTTTGTGTATCCCAGCAATGCCAACAAGGGATCAGGAGGGAGTGTCAGGCCTGTTATAGCGCTCATAGACTGAAAAATATGCATCCAGTACATAGCCACAGGAGGGAATTGCCAGGCCACGTGAAGAAAGTCAGCGCCTGACATATTACAATGGTCACAATGATCAATGTCACGCAACCCATATCTAAATAATCGCTTCGGAGTGTAATGTACTCTGTGTAAAAATTTAAATGGACTAATCTATGTTGCCCATTAAGGGAAATCTTTTAGGTAACTATAAAGCCACAAATTACTTATAGACGAGCCAGCTCAATAAGGGACAGCCTAGTTAGATCAAGCTTGGAGACCAGCAGAACCACCAGTTGGCTAACAGCGAGAAATGGGTTCTATAAATGT
Organism: Lissotriton helveticus; assembly: GCF_964261635.1. Taxonomy (NCBI): domain Eukaryota; kingdom Metazoa; phylum Chordata; class Amphibia; order Caudata; family Salamandridae; genus Lissotriton; species Lissotriton helveticus. The sequence continues at coordinate 132,460,838 of NC_136058.1, forward strand.
CTCTAGTGCGGGGCATGCTCCATTGGCATAAATACAAAGGAATATATTTCACCCTTTAGAGATACATTGAAATCAAAGGTAATTGTAAAAGTGGACATGCCGTGTATGTACTCACATGTAGTTGCAGTTTAAGATATGTGGGTAGAGCACAGTTTTGCAGGTTCACAAATGAATACTTCAACACATGCATGCAATCAAGAACATTGACACGTGGTACCCAGTGGCTCGGCATTGTGCCGAAATACATCAGAGTGATGTATCAGAAATGACTTATTTTTTGATTGATGCAGTACCAAACAATATGTAGGGTAGAGACCATTTGAAAGCTTAGGAGAATATGTATATATTAAATCTAGATTCAAAATTCCTGAACAGGCTTAATAGTGAAGATGATTCGCACAATTGTTTATAATTTTCTATGATTTATTCTCCAAACAAAAAGTAAAGGCTCTTGTCATCCAAGAGGTGTATTTGTACAACAATATTGATCTGCTGATAGCAATATTTGTGTATATTTGTTCATATCTATAATTGTTGAATTGGTCTAACTTTTTATATGCACTGCCTTCAATAGCATGGGTCCGCAAGATATTACTTACTCACTATGAGCTTCATGAGTTTCATACCACATTAACATGGAGTCTTTACTAAACAATCATAAGGAGTAAGGAGTAAGGATAAATACACATTATTGCATATAAGGTATTTGTTTTGAAATATACATTGTCAGAATAGAATGTATGCAGCAAGTGTGCTTTGTGTGAGAACAAAATGTGAAGAATATTATTTTGTTTATGTTTGTTCCAACTCTTACTATGTAACCCTAAAGAAATTGCGCCACTGCATTCATGTGATAAAGGTTGTTGCTGCAGTCAAAACGCGTAATGGTGTACATGACTTTCTAATAAATGTTTGTGGAGCATCTTTGGTGGTCTGTGTTCAATTCCGCGAAGGATTGATTTATAAAATATATATTTCTCCTGATTTGTCACCAGTCAGTGGCACAGACGAGACGCACTCAAAGGGAAAATGTATACATAATTTGTACATAACACTATTAAACATAGTGTATTGTCGTGGGTGTTTAAGAAAGAGAGAAAGCAGATTAAATGAACCAGTAATTTGTAAGGTCGTTGCCACTGACTGGCGACAAATCAGGAGAGATATTGACTGGTGTGGCCATACCATTGAGAACACACCACCATGAAAACATATACCACAGCTGCAGCGCGTGATCAGGTTGAAGAGGAGAGAGTTTCCTGTCCCCCAAAGTTACTTTTGTTGAAAGATTCCCAACAAACATGGCAGAATTCCTAAAGGGGCACGAGGCCTCGGATAGAGCAATCTTCACCACAAATAAAGAAACAGTGAAGCAAACGAGTCACTTAGCAACTGTTCGGAGACTGCTACAATTGGGATTAAACAAAGAGGAAATGTCCTAGAACACCTGAGACATAAGATCAGTCGCTGGTGGGAGGCAACTTCCCTTCAGAATTACTTGGAGTTCAACAGAATTCCAAGGGACCTCAGGATTCTAATCACACCCACCCTTTCAATCACAAAACCCCAAGTTATCAAAGACTGGTTGGAAAATACAACCGCATGTTCTAGAAGAATCCTGAAATTCTCATTTGTAGCATGTGGGATGAACATAAGGGACTGATGACCCAGATAAAGGAACTGATGGAGGAATGTAAAAAAGAAAGCAACCAGACCGAAATGAGCAAAGTACTCAAACTGGTTGATAAGGGAATAAAAACACATGAAAAAGAAATAGTGGCCAGAAAACAATGTAAGTTCCTGCGAGACGAGAGGGACTATGCCGCCGGCAGTATACTGACATTTGCCAGAAAATATGATAAAGCAACGTTAGCTTTGGCGAGGGACAAAGACCTGGGTACACTAGAAGTGAACAAGGAAGGTTCAACACCAGACTTAAGCTCCGACCAGGAATCCATAGATCGCACCTCGTCAAGCATAAATGAACAACAGTCTTTTTCCGAGGAGCTGCGTCTCCTACAGATGAACAAAAGAACAGTCTGTCAGAGGAAAACTGAGAGGGAGAGGACGCGGAACAAGAAACAAAACCGCAAACGGAGGGCAAGATAAAGGAAATTGTAAGGACTGTTGGCATGGGAACTCACGGCCAAACGTACAAGAAAGTATAATGGAAGACAATGAGACAAAAGTGACGGTAATAAACCTATCTAACAGAACACTGACAGAGGACGAAGAGGATGTATTGAAATTAGGTCTGTGATTTTGCCCAGATGTAAGCTTTGACTATGCGCAGACGAGAGTAGACCTTTAAAAATTTGAGCTCAAACTTAAATTGCTTAAAATTACACTATGCAAAGAACATGGGGGCCATGGGAGTAAGGCAACCCTCCCTATCCAATCCTGGCGGTAAACAGACATAATATCGACTCCAAAATATCGTTTGGACATAATATTGAGTCCAAAATATAGACTGGACAAAATATCGACTGGACAGAATATAGACATCAAAAATATCGTTTTTAAGGTAAGTAATATACTATTGAATGTTAAAAATATAGATAGTTAAAATATCGAAGTACCTAATATAGGTAATTAAACATATCTAATTTTTAATAGTATCTAATTTTTTATAATGTTTTTATGTTATTATACGTGTGAAAATTGTGTACTTATGTTATAATTAATTTAAAAAAATGATTTTTTATTTATTTATTGCGTAATTAAATTCAGTAGCGAGTTGTGGATTTATAGGGGAATAGGGTGGGAAGTAATTTAATTATAATTAATTAAATATGTATATTTATTTATTGGTATTATTTTTTAATTAATTATAAATTAATTTATATTTGCTAAATAATTAAATTTTAATTGGCAATTAATTTAATTAATTGAATAATTGCTAATTATGTTAATTTTACTAATTTATTTTCCGTAGCGGGTTGTGGGTTTATAGGGGAATTGGGTGGGAAGTAATTTAATTAAAATTAATTAAATATGTTAAAAAATGTATTGGTATTTTTTAGATTTAATAGTTAATTAAAAATGTATGGGTAAATAATTAAATTTTAATTGGCAATTATTTTTATTTAATTGATTAATTGCTAATTTTGTTAATTTTACTTATTTATTCTCAGTAGCGGGTTCTGGGTTTATAGGGGAATAGGGTGGGAAGTAATTTATTTATAATTAATTAAATAATTTAATTTTTTCAATTGTATTTAATTAGAAAAAATAGATAAATAAATTTTAACTGTTAATTAAATACATTTTAATTTGAATTAATTTGGATTACTAGGTAAGAAATAATAATACATTTTCATTTATAATTTTAATTGATTAATTGTTATATTAAAATAAATTGGTAATTACTTTAAAATAATTTGTTATAGATATTAATTTATATTATTTAAAATAATATATGAAGTATTTAATTTCCCTACTGTTGCACACTCTAAAGTGTGAATAGTAATTTTTACCCCTACGCTATCCAACGCTTTCCCTACTGTTGCACTCTTTGGAGTGGGAATAGTAATTTTTACCCCTACGCTATCCAATGTTTTACCTACTGTTGCACTCTTTGGAGTGGGAAAAGTAATTTTAACCCCTACGCTATCCAACGATTTCCCTACTGTTGCACTCTTTGGAGTGGGAATAGTAATTTTTACCCCTACGCTATCCAACGCTTTCCCTACTGTTGCACCCACTGGAGTGGGAATAGTCATTTTTACCTCTACTCTATCCAACGCTTTCCCTACTGTTGCACCCACTGGAGTCGGAATAGTAATTTTTACCCCTATGCTATCCAACGCTTTCCCTACTGTTGCACCCACTGGAGTGGGAATAGTAATTGTTACCCCTACGCTATCCAATGCTTTCCCTCCTGTTGCACTCACTGGAGTGGGAATAGTAATTTGTACCCCTACGCTATCCAACGCTTTCCCTACTGTTGCACTCTTTGGAGTGGGAATAGTAATTTTTACCCCTACGCTATCCAACGCTTTCCCTACTGTTGCACCCACTGGAGTGGGAATAGTAATTTTTACCCCTACGCTATCCAACGCTTTCCCTACTGTTGCACCCACTGGAGTGGGAATAGTAATTTTTACCTCTACGCTATCCAACGCTTTCCCTACTGTTGCACTCACTGGAGTGGGAATAGTAATTTTAACCCCGACGCTATCCAATGCTTTCCCTACTGTGGCACCCACTGGAGTGGGAATAGTAATTTTTACCTCTACGCTATCCAACGCTTTCCCTACTGTTGCACCCACTGGAGTGGTAATAGTAATTTTTACCCCTACGCTATCCAACGCTTTCCCTACTGTTGCACCCACTGGAGTGGGAATAGTAATTTTTACCTCTACACTATCCAACCCTTTCCCTACTGTTGTACCCACTGGAGTGGGAATAGTAATTTTAACTCTACGCTATCCAACGCTTTCCCTACTGTTGCACCCACTGGAGTGGGAATAATAATGTTTACCCCTATGCTATCCAACGCTTTCCGTACTGTTGCCCTCTTTGGAGTGGTAATAGTAATTTTTACCCCTACGCTATCCAACGCTTTCCCTAGTGTTGCACTCACTGGAGTGGGAATAGTAATTTTTATCCCTACGCTATCCAACGCTTTCCCTACTGTTGCACTCTCTGGAGTGGGAATAGTAATTTTTATACTTACGCTATCCTACGGTAATAATATTGATTATTATTTAATTATATTATGTTACTATATATACATATGTTTTAACAAATATGATTGTAAAATTATTTTTTTTATAACTTTCATTAATTATTTAAATATTATAAGGTAATTTAAGTATTTTAAGTATATTTTAGTAATTAATTTTTAATATTAATTAAATTTAACACTGTTTTTAATAAAGTCGATATTTTAAATAACTATATTTTTGTAAACGATATTTTGTAGTCAATATTTTTCTACTTACCTGATTGTAGATACAAACTCGATATTCTGTCTGTCGATATTTTGTCAACGATATTTTTTCAAGTCGATATTATGTCCCTCGATATTTTTTCAGTGATCCAATCCTGACATGAGATTGGCAATAGAGAATATTCCTATGTTGCACGTAATGACAGACCTAGGCAGATACACTGATGTGAATATGAGAGGTGATCTCATTGACCCCTTCAATCCCACGCACATAGAGGGCTTAACAAATCAACATGGCATAGAAACACAAGAAACGCTGTCAACAGATTTCAGAGCTAGAGCACGATATGTCCCCATGACAGCTAAAGATAATATTGATATCTTTAGCAACCTACAGGCACAAGACATCGAAAAACTTATACACACCACACCACGCAACAAAAACATGACAGTGAACCAGTGGGAGGCTATTAAGAACTTATAAAATGATCGAGATCATGTCATCAAACCCTCTAATAAAGGGGGGAACATCACTGATGACACCATCCAGTGAATGTGTGTCTTTCTGAAATATAAATATATGTTATATATGTATATGTTATTGAATATATTAGTGAATACATATATTAGTGAGTAATGTTTAAATATTTAAATATATTTATTAGTGTTTCAGTTTGTTTAAAAGTGGCTGCATGGGTTGGTGAGTAGCTAAATTTGTATGTATATGGGTTATTAGATGTTTTTTTAATATCAGTATGAGTGTCTATATGGTTTGGTGTGGGTATTACTTAGTACATAGATGCATGAATGACTGACTCTCTCTTTGTATGTGTTTTGAAGACAGCATATGTGCAGGACTGTATGGGTGGATGAGTGTGTATGTGTGTGTGTTAGTGAGTGAATGACTGTCTCACTAGTGTCTTTATCAATAACTACATATGTTTGAATCTACTATATGTGAATATTAATGTATATAAGTGAGTATATGTGAGACTGAGGCATTGTAAGAGTTCCTGTTTAAATAAGTATGTTTTTCTATAAGTGATTGTTTAACAGAGTAAATATATATATGTTTTCTTAGAAGGTGGTAGTGTGTGTATAGCTGTATATGGAAATAAATGGATGTTCAATAGTTTATTTGCATGTGTGAGTATGTGTGTGAGTAACTTTTGGATGACTGTCGGTGTGTAACAGGATATATAGGTGTATCACTACATATGATGAGTGAGTATATGTATGAGTGACTACATAGAACTGTTGGTGAATGAGTGGATGTGTATATAGATAGTGGAATTACTTAATTGGTTGTTGTTACTGATATGGGTATCTCCATTTTTTTGAAAAATTTAGTTTCTATTTTATAATATATGTTCATGGGTTACATTACAGTGAAAGGAGATGGGTCACTCTGTCACTAGGATGGTGTCATCAGTGATGTCATGAGTGATGTCACTGACCATGTCATGAGTGATGTAATATGTGACATCATCAGCAGTGCATTGCACGTGCAAGTTATAGTGAGTCCAACTAACTATAACGTGGGAATTTCAATGGTTTTATGCGAGTAAAACTTCCAGCTAACTATAACTGGTGTAAAACCTATGTTTTTTTCAGTGAATTTAATAGGTTTTTTAAATGCTAATTCCTAACTATAACTGGGGTGAAACCTATGGTTTTTTCAGTGAATTTCATAGGTTTTTTAATAGCAAATATCTATAGGTATGAAAGTAATAATTTTTATAACAAATTTTAAATTGTGTAAATATATTTTTTTTTATTGTTTGTCCTGGTACGCGCCCCGGGGCGCTCCCGGGGTGCGTACCGGTGAACGTACGGGTGAGCGTAATGCTATGGAGCGCCCCGGGGTGCGTACCGGGGAGCGTCCCGAGAGCGCTTTTCCCGCGAACGAAAACAACATAATGACGTTTCGCGTAGTCGCATGATGCGCCACGTAAGCGTGACGTATCGCGTAACCGCTTGATGCGTTCTTTCGACGCGCTGCGTAAACGCACCCGGAAGCGCTCCGTGGCGCGACCCGGAGCGCAAAACGTAAGCGCTCCGGGGCGCGTAGCGTAAGCGCGTCGGGACATGTGACCTGAAAATAACACTTTTCATTGGTTCTCAACTTTTTTTTTCTCCAAATGATGAAAGCCCCCTCCTTATTTCCTCATTCTTACTTTCTTCTTTCAGAAAGCAAGAGCTATTTGTGAGCAGAGAAGTGGCTTCAGTAGTAGCTGCAGCTGGTGCACCCCCACCACCACCACCACCACCCAGAAAGGAAGGTCCACCACCCCAGATCCTTCCAGGAGTTGAAGAAGAGGAGGAAGAAGATGATGAGGAGGAACAGCCTAGGAGATTCTTGCGGGAAGAACCTAGAGAAAGGCATGTGAAAGTGCATTATATATGGCAGTACTTCTGCATCCCTGCTGGGCAAAAAAAAGTGAATGCCCCACATGTCACCTGTTTGATTTGCAACCAAGTCCTCTCCAGGGGCAACCCAAATAAAAAGTATTCCTTTGGGAATTATACGATGATCCGCCACATGGAGAGGTGGCATCCTAACAATTTGGCACAGGCTGAGGTACGGGACATGCTTCAGAAGAACAGAGATCGTCAGACCAGCACCTCTACAGGTGAATTTTCGGTTGCAGCACCAGAAGGGCGCGAAACAGTGCCAAACATGCAAAAAAAATTGGTGTATTAAAGATGGTCTGCATTTTTTGTGGAAAGACCCTCTGCTACGGGAAACTAAGTATTTCCCTCATTAATGATGCTGTAGACAACCACCACTGCAGCAAGAAAAGAAAGCAGTAGCTTTTTTTTTTATTTTTTGCTCCTGTCGAGCCACTGTTAATTCCCAGTTTTTTGTTTCTTCCCTAAAAAAATATAAAATAGTTCATAAACACCCAAAAAAACAAAAAATGTTCAGAAAAAAAAATATATATAAAACAACAACAAAAAAAAAAGTTCATATCAGAACTACCTCACATTTATAAAATTAAACCAATATTTTTAAAGGATCTCTGTCAATTGTTTCTCCTTAGGGTACGCGTACCCCCCCCCCAAAAAAAAAATTAATGAAACAGTTAGCATGAGGAAAGGACACATACAGAGTTATGTTAAGAGAAAAAGAACTACAAGATGACCACAGGGGGATTGTTTATTACATAGTAAAAAATTAGAGAAGGTGTAATTGGATGAAAGTGAAAAAAGTAAAATGGCTAAAGGAGCGAAAGAAAGGAAGAGAGAGGAAGAACACTAAAGTAGAGATAGTGTGAGACTGTGATTCGCTGTTAAAAGAAAAAGAAAGGACAGTAAAAAATGGAGAATGAAGGGTAGTGGCTGAATCACGATAAATAAAGAACAATGAGGAAAAGTGAGAAAAGACCGGGTAGTATAAGTAAAGAGAGGTGAAAGAGGGAGAAAAATTGAATTACGAAAACACATGTGGAGTGACAAAGAGAAAGGACAAAGAGAGTAAAGGAAACAGTACCTGAATGGGCTTGAGTAAAATAGCAAAAAAAGATAAGTAATGCAGTGTGTGTGACTTATAGGGAGTCAGTGGGTGTAGGTCGCAGTGTGGGTGTGTAAGGTGTGTCTGTGGGTGTGGCTGTGTGGAGTTTTTCGGTGTGGGTGGAGGTGAGGGTGTTTGAAATATGTGTGAGGAGTGTATGAGTGTGGGGTGTATATGTGTTCGATGTATGTGTGTGTATGGAATGTGTGTGTGTGTTTCAGGAGTGTGTGTGGGGGGATTTTTTGTGTGTATGAGGTGTGTGTGTGGTGTGTGTGGGGTGTATGTTACAGGTGTGTGTATGTGTTGGAATGGGGATGAGGTGTATGTGTAGGAGTAAGGTAAATCATTAAGAAAAAGAGAATGAGTGAAGAAGCAAACGAAGGGATTAGAGGGTAAGTAAAGTAAAGAAAAGGGATTGAAAGAAGTTGAATATGAGATGGGAAATCGGAAAAGGGGAGTAAACATGTAGAATAAGAATAAGTGAGTGAAACAGAGTAAAGACACAGGAGTGTGGTAGATTAAGAAAATGTTAGTGAGCTTAAAGCAAAGGGTGATCACAAACTACATTTTTTTAGTCATACTTACCATATAATAAATACATTTTTTAACTACACTTTGTATCTGTGAAAGAGAGAAAAAAAAATACGTTATAATTAGTAAAATATGTATTTTAAATTAAAAGATCCAATGAAAAGGTTAAAAATCATAACGCTCTATTTAGAAATAAAGTTAGAGTGAAGAACACAGAAAGGGAAATAAACTAAGGTAGAAGGACAAAAAGAGGGAAAAAGAAATAGAAGGAGAGCAAATTACAAAGAGTAAGGCATATAGATTCACTGAGAAAAAGAGAGAGAAGAACAGAGAAATGAAATGAAGGTAAGAAAGATACTAAAACAATGTGAGTTACCAAAACTAAATCAGGAAATAGTAGTAAGTAAAAAGATAATGACTGAGACAGAAAACAGTCTAATTAAGGATGCATTTAGAAGAATGAGGAATACAAGATAACTGAGAGTAAATGAAGAACAGTCATAGAGTGAAAGGATGAAGGGAGACAGGATAATATACAACGATTGAGGAAAATGGACTGAGAAAGTTATAAGGTAGACACACTAATAGAAAAAGTAAGTGAGGTGGAGTACAATGATTGAGAAAAGGAAATGAGTAAGTGAGCAAAAAGAAGGAAAGAAAGGAGAAGACGACTAAAACAGTAGTACTGAGAAAAAATAATTTGGTGATGAAAGTAAAGAGAAGGACATTGAAAGAAAAGAATTGAGGGATAGTAATGGAACCAGAGTAAAAGAAATGGGATGAAGAACGATGAGAAAGGAGCAGTGAAGTTGTTGTAAAAGAAGTGATAGAAGGTAGATAAACACAAGTGAACATAACACAAGTAGAGTGAGGCACTGAGGACATGGAAATAGTGAACGAAAAACAGAGAGAAGAGGTCAAAAGTAAGAAGCAAACAAAGATAAGCTAAGGAGAGTGGGTGATTTATAGTGATAGAGTGCAAAAATACTGCTGAGTGAGTAAACAGGAATTACTAAAATAGCAAAAGAGTAAAATACGGAAAAGAGAAGTAAAGCAGAAAGACTGAAAGCTGAAAAGTTATGCAAGGGAGAGACGGGATACACACAGTTGAAATGAAAATGAGGGGTTGTCAAAGAAGTGGAGTAAGGGAACGGGAGTTGCAGAGAGTGAGAGAAAGACATTATAAGTGAGTAAAAAGAGCGGAAAGAGGATGGAAAAAGGAAAGTAAATGTCAGAGAATGGGAATACAATTTAATTTACACAATCCAAAGTATAAAATAACTTGTACAACATGTTACAAAGTTTATTTTTGCTGTTCTCAGAATATATTGAATTTCACTTAAAAGAGTGAGTTCAAATTACTCATCATATGACAGCGGGAAAAAAAACACAATCTAAAAGATTGTGTTTTAAAAAAAAAGTAGATACTGACAAATGACAAATGTACGCTAAAGTTAGATTGACTTACTTTTCCTTGAGGCCAAATACTGTATCATGGTGGTCCTTTTCTCGTTGGAAAGTACTTTGCTGTTCACTTAAAAATCCATTTCATCAACTTTCTAGAAGAAAAGCTCCAGGAACATCTGAAATATTTTCAATGTTTTCATATACTCCTTTTTTCAGTCATGACTCTTTACTCATTCCTGCACCTTTCCATTTGGCCAAATAGTGTCAGATGTATGAGTATATGTTCAAATTAATTCTAAGGCACTCTGAAATGATCTTTTTCCCGACATTCTGAAAGAAAGGCTCTACAACATTTTCACAATATTTAATTATTTGTATAACCATCTCTGACTCACTCATGTTCATCATTTTGTATAATACTAACTTCACTTATTATGAGATCCAATTACAGTACCTATATGACAAGTCAATTTTTTATATTGCCTGGAACACTTTTACTCAGAATATATTTTTAAACAGCAAAATAACCTTTATGAACGACTCCCGTCATCATATGCCAATTACTTTTACCTACATTTTGGCTGTAAAAACACTAGGTATGAATTTATAAAGCCAAAAGGCAAACGTTGTTTGAAAGTCAAATGAGTGTCGTTACATTGGGTCCAATCTTTAGAAGTTTTCAATTGGCATGTGTAATGTCCTGATGTTGTAGAAGGACCATCATGAAAAATAATAGCTACAGTTGCAAAGGTACTTCCTGATATCGATAACTGTGAAGCCACGAAATTTTTAATAGAAGTTGTCAATTTAGTTCAATCAGGTCTACATCGTTGGAACATTAAAATGACATAGTGACCATAATTTTGTAGAAATAATGTGGACTGCATTGTAGACTTACATTGGGTACACACCATATTGTGATCAGCTGCTTTAACTAGATTATTAAAAGGCACTGAATTGCAGTCTGGTAAAGTCAAATATATAAATCTTTCAGTGTCTATCCTAGTAGTACTTGATGAAGCACAGTTATCACAGTCATGTTGCCATTGATAAGAAAGATTAAAAAGATTTTTTATATCTACTCCTTCATCTTCCAACACATCAAACATATACATTAAAAATTCCTGACAATCCTGCTGAATTATCTGTGAAAATTGATTTTGACCTGAACATATGTCTACAAGATTCCTAATTTCTGAAACACTTTCTATTTTTCCTCTATCACTACTACATTTCTCTAACACAGAATTCAATAAACAGCACAATGTTTGTTCTCGATTTTCAACAATCTGTTTTTGTAAATTTTGAAGAAAAAAAACAACATTAACTACTACATTAGCATAGCAGTTGACAACAGAACTGTTTTCAAACTGAAATCCAACAACATCTTCAACAGAATAATTTTTCTTTCTGCATACAATTACAGTTTCATCTATTTTTGTCTTTTTGCTACTACCTTACTGCAATTACTCTAATTTCTTCTTTTTCGGCCTACCACGCGTTTTTCAATCAGAGGATATTGAGGCAAATGTGGAGCATACTCTCTTCTTAACCTATTGTATTCTTTAACACAATCTAGATCAGCACAAATCTTTGTTTCATCACACTCAATCAAGTACAATCCTGATAAAGTTCTCACTCGTGATAATGCCACATATGCCATACCCTCTTTAAACACAGAACTTCCAATGTTCACCAAAGCACTATCTACACTTAAACCTTGAGATTTATGAATTGTCACTGCATATGCCAAACAAACAGGAAACTGTTTTCGGCGAACATATAAGTCTTTCACAAGCAAAAATCTAGCTGAACAACGACAAATTTGTTCTATTTCGTCAATGCCATCAAATTAAATTTTTAAAATTTCAATTCCATCTCTATTTTTGTAATTCACAAAACCAACAACATGACCCATTGCTCCATTTACCAGACCTCTTTCAACATTTAAATTCCTTCTCAAAATAATATGACAATTTAAACACACATTCAGAGTCTTTTCAAAACCAGCAGTTTTAGATATAGTCTTCTCCAATGAATCCAATTTTGATTTCAAATTTTCTGACAAAATAATTGTTGCTCCCATATGCTCTATTTTATCTATAGCTTCCAGTTTCACTATCTCTTCATTTTCTAACTTCAGCATTTTGTTGTTGAACATGGAACATTCTTTCAGAGTAGGCATCAAACATATGGCAGATTTCTTCTCGTTAATTTTCTTAAAAATATTCTCTGAAGAATGTTTTCATTTGGGTACAAATTAGAAATTAACCGTCCATGTAAAGCTTCTTTCCCTTGCTGACTTATTTTTCCTACTCTTACATCTTGTAAAATATTTTTATAATCTTCATCCTTTGCCTGCTGCATATTTTGAAGCATTTCTGCATATTTGAAGTTTAACCATATATTAACGTTTCCAATGCTTCCTAGGCACTTCCTGGTATCTTCATGTGTGAGCATTTTGAACACAGGTTGTCCTTTCACTGGAGTCAACTGCAGAAGATCTCCAAAAACAATAATATGTTTTCCTCCAAATAAAACATCATAGTCTGTTCTAAGAATTTCTTGCATTCTCAAATGCACAAAAGCAAGCATTATATTTCACACCATGCTTACTTCATCAATGTTAAGAAGTTTCATTTTCTTCAGGACTCTCGAAACTTCGGAACACGCATCTCCAGATAGCTTGTGATATTGCAATTTGTTATCATGCTCCACTGGCAGCATCAGTAAACGATGTAAAGTAATCCCTTTAATATTATGTGCTGCCAGCCCAGTTGGAGCGGTAACAACACAAGACAGCAGTGATTCAGTCCTTTTCTGCAGATAAGATGCAATTGCTTTAATCAGAAAACTTTTTCCAGTTCCCGCTTCTCCACTCACATACAGTTGGACAGGCTTAAATGATGTACATGAGCACTCTTTCTTCTCATGACTCAATCCATGTCCAACCTTTTCTATGACTTCGTCATATATCAGTTTCTGCTCAAGGTTTAATTGTTTCACCAAATCTTCTAAATTAATTACATCCTCTTGAGCTTGCTCCATAGCTCTTTCCACCTCATCCATGGCAGTGGCAGCTCCATTTTGGATAATTGGTCCTCCTAGTGGATCCTGACTCAATGAAGCAGAACTCTGACTGCCTTGAGAACTATCTCTCGCAATCTCTGCAGCAATTGTTGATTCTTGCTCTATTTCTTCATTCAACATTTGCAGATAATTTGGAAAAACAGGACATTCTATTGTATCCTTTGTAGCATTAAAAGAGTCTTCATAACAGAGAAAATCTCCAAGTAGTTCCTCTTCTTCTCGCCATGGTTTAAAGAGTTGCAAAAGAGCCAAATAGTAAAATTCTCTTTTGTCTGGATTTTCACAACTCAATTTTCGATGATTATTCAAATGACCTTTTTTCTGTTTCACTAGACATCCTTCACATCCAATGATTCCATATATTCCATTATTGATATCTTCTCTGATGTTCCTCTTATAAATATATCTTTGCAGAACTTCATAGAGACAAACGTTCTCAAGGTGAGGACTTCTATTTGGATAGTATGTATCCAACATGTTTGTCTTCAAAATATCTGTACTTTCAGGTTCTTTCTCCGCCAAATACTCTATCTCTTGTACAGATTTCAAAACTCGATTTCGTGTTGCAGCAAGACCTAGACTCACCCAAATGATGGTTCTAGATTTGGCATAGAGACTTGCTGACGACAATCGATCAGAACATTCATATGCTCCAATTTCTCGATGCGACAACATCTTCAGACTGTAACTGTACAATTTCTTGCTTAGGCTCTTTTCATGTGAAATGTCCTCCCACATTTCCTTCAGTTCTGTCTTTTCTTTTTTTGTGATGTAAGACATCACATATCGAGCCACAGCAATAGAGTTGTCATCAACAAATTGAATATCCATGTTAGCATTCCACATGGACAAAATCACTGGGTTGTAGTCGTTGATGTACTTGGACTCTTCGTTTCTTTTTAAATTGTATGTATTTTTTGGTGATTTTCTCGTCACAGTATGTCGCAGAGAAGACATCAAATTATTTACTCTTCCTTTAGAAATCACTGGTCGTGGAAAAGCGAAACGACATTTTGTGTAGAACTTGTCCTTGTTTCTGAATTTTCGACGACAGTACTTTCCACAACGATGGGATTGAAAGCGTAAAACTTGTTGCCTTAAATTGTTTTCTTCGGTAGTTTTCGGAACAGCACATGTTGAATACTTTTCAATGAAGCTCATCACTGTCTCATCTGAATCTGTTCCAAATTTGGGTGCATCTTTAATCCATAACAACATATGTATGTGAGGAGCACCTCTCGCTTGATACTCCTTTCTCCAAAAGAAATCCAAAACCTCTCCAAGGGGAGGATTTTTTTTGTTGGTAATAAAAGACATCATAGCTTCAAATCTATGATTGAAATATCTGCATACATTCACTGGATCCAAAGAACACAGTTCTCCAGATGTTTTGAATTCTATATTTTGTATATTAGCATTGGCCTCTCGTAGAAATTGAAGTAAGTCCTCCCATGCATACTCGGCACAGCTAAGAGTGAGGAACCATGTAGGAGTTCCTAAGTTTCTTAGCATACATTTCAATTCCCCATGGCGACGGTACCAATACTCGTTTGTACCACGCTGACATGCCATGAGATTGATTAGATGAGATTCTAAAATATAATCTTGCAGATTCACTTTCTCCATAAAGTCCCTCGCCGAAACATTTTGCAGATGTGCTCCACTTTTCAGAATATGGTTTACTGCATAAGAAAGCCCAGACAAGTCACTTTCATACAGTAGATGAAACAAATAGGGAATGCATTGACGAAACCTTGCATCTTCAGCATATAATCTTACAGTTCGATATTCAGATGCAGGAATTTGAAGTGGTCGATCGTCATATTGTCCACCTCGACCTGTTGGAAATAGCTGTGGAAAACAACGAGCTTCCAAACTTTCTTCCCATACACTAATGGGACTTCCTTTTGCTGTTTTCATTTGAAACAATTCAATTGCATTCCCCATTACTTCTTTGGAATGCAAAGGATGAACAGTATAATGTTCATATATTTCTTCACTTCTAGACACATCAACTTTTTCAATTTGGCCGTCTGAACAATCACTGTCTTCATCTGCAGCTGTTTCCTCTGCTGCAACACATACATCTTTGTAGTACTCATTGTTTTTGACTAAATACAACGTTGCCTTTTTGACTTTCCTAACATCCACTAAATCTTGCCAGATTTTTTTACTCTTTGTTGGAACCCCATTAACTAGAATAACTAAAGGTACCTCTTCTACTTTTTCTATACCAATTGTATCAATATTTTTTTTCAAATCTAGGGGCAAATAAACAACTCTTCCCTTTAATCCTCTCTGCAAATCTGTAGGAGGCAATTTCCCTATCTTAGGCTCCATGCGAACAATTGCCTGAAAAGGATGGACACATTGAATCAAAATAGACTCACATGTATTTAAATCCATCAATTCACAGGGAATGTCTACCAACTCCAGATTATTATGAACAGCTCTAGAAGGCATTCTGTTTTGATTTAATTTATCATAACAATATTTACAAATACGCTGATCAGAACTCAAATCAAAACAATTCTCCACCCACAAATAAGTTGCTAAATGTTTCCACTCATAATTATCCATCTTTTCACTTTTTGCAAATAAATCAACTAACCTAGTCTTAATCTTATAATGTGTCCGTCGACAACACACACAAGTACAATTCGGCCTTTCAATTGATTTCACCTTAAACCTGGTAATTTCCTGCTCAAACTTTTCTGTATTTAAAATCTGTACATTGTCTTCCACATTACCTTGAATTGCTGTCTCAATTTCTACACTGTCCTCTTTTTCACGAAAATAACAAATCTCAATTTCTTCACAAATCTTCTTCACATCTAATTCAGTTCCATGCAAAAGAGCACTGTTTAATTGTTTAAGCTTAAGTGCGGGACTTTTTGCATAATACAACATTCTCACTAATGTCCTCATTTTGGTATGATGCACTGCTAACATCCTAAAATGATGAAAAACACACTGACAGACTTTTCTAGAAAGACAAGCCAGTGAATGGCCTTGCAAACATGTGATTCCTCTTACTCTGCAAGGATCTAAGTCTTGCAACAACTTCACATTCTGCTTTATACTTTTCTTACTATATGTACGTAAGAAATTACAAAACAAATCAATTGATTCCTGTCGCACACTACAAATACTACTACACTTCCAAGTGTACACTGGACCCTTAGTACGTCTCCCTAAAACTTCATCAGTTAACACCTCTTCTAGTTCTCTAGGCACAAGTTTCTCTTTTTCAATCGGACAACCGTCTTTCACTTCATACGCTCGACCACTGGTGTCAACTGCATGCACTAAATCATTTTTTCTTAACTTCAAAAGCCTGATCAACAATCTTCTCTACACTTTTTTTTTCTTATAAAAAGCAGCTCTCTGTTTACCTTTCCTAATGTTTTTTTAACAAATTTAAAACCACCCTATTGCGAAACATTCGTTTACGAATGTCTCTAAACTGATTCTGCCTTCGATTCCTATACATATTATTCTCTCCTGCTCCAGTTGTAGGATTCTTTGAGGTTCTCTCCTTCCTTTTCAAATTTACTCTGTCATTCTCTTTTTCTACATGCTGTCCATTTTTTTTTTAAAGTACATATGTTACGTAAGAAAGACTTAGTTCTCTTACCAGGAGCTTGGATCCTGTTTTTTGAAGTATTTGTTGTGGAAGAGTGCTGTAATTCCATTGCTGTTTTTGATTTTTGGCGGTTACATCCTTTTCTTTTCCTTTCCCTAGTGGGCATGTTTGCTTACTCTTCAAATGTGGATTTCAATCTGTGTTAAATAAGAAAATAGCACATTATAGACCACTATTATCAAACAACAAAGCAATGACAAAAAGCAAACAATCTATACAGGGTTACAGATGAGGTGAGGATTCTCCAGGGGTGCACAAAAGGTGAGGCCTGTATTGAAGAGTATAGTGGAAGACAGCTCTGTCCACAAGTACAAACAAGATGATACCTATGTCTAAGTCCACTGCACTCTTATACACAGGCTTCACCACCTATGCTTCCCGAGAAAGTATTGAGTCATATAGTTATATAGAATTGTATTTTGTAAAATTGTGAAGCTCCATGTGAAAGCGTTTGCCTCAGTCTTATTCCTGTTGTGAGGCAGGTGCAAGATTTTGCCTCAGTCTTATCCCTGCTGTGCGGCAGATGATTGTAAATAGGATCTGTGCTGTGTTTCCTAAATGTGATGTCAAAAACGATTTTGGGGGAAATAAATGGTTTTTACATTTTTGAGTATAATGTGGCGCAAAGGTTTAAAAAGTGACGCATCTACCTACATGCATCAATTTTTAAATATGGGGCAAAAAGGTACATGTTTGGGCTTTCCTGGGGAGCGTAGGAGATGAGGCTTATGTCTAAGAGTGCAGTGGACTAGGCTTCATGAAGCCTATCTCTGCTGCATTCTTAGACACAAGTGTCAATTTGACTCTTTACAATGATGTTACCTGTGTTAAGTCAGTGTAGGAAGCATATTGAGTTTGTTTGCATAGAGGAATTGTATTTTGTAAAATTGTGAAGCTCCATGTGAAAGCGTTTGCCTCAGTCTTATCCCTGTTGTGAGGCAGGTGCAAGATTTTGCCTCAGTCTTATCCCTGCTGTGAGGCAGATGATTGTACATAGGATCTGTGCTGTGTTTCCTAAATGTGATGTCAAAAACGATTTTGGAGAAAATGAATGGTTTTTACATTTTTGAGTATAATGTGGCGCAGAGGTTTAAAAAGTGACGCATCTACCTAAATGCGTCAATTTTTAAATATGGGGCAAAAAGGTACATGTTTGGGCTTTCCTGGGGAGCGTAGGTGGTGAGGCTTGTGTCTAAGAGTGCAGTTGACTAGGCTTCATGAAGCCTATCTCTGCTGCATTCTTAGACACAGGTGTCAATTTGACTCTTTACAATGATGTTACCTGTGTTAACTCAGTGTAGGAAGCATCTTGAGTTTGTTTGCATAGAGGAAATGTATTTTGTAAAATAGTGAGGATTCAGTAATGACATGGAATGGTTGTACTTAGGTACTGTGCTGTGTTTCCTAAATGTGATGTCAAAAACGACTTTGGGGAAAATAAATGGCTTTGAAATTTTTGAGTATAATGTGGCGCAGAGATTTAAAAAGTGACGCATCTACCTACATGCGTCACTTTTTAAATATGGCGCAAAAGGGTACATGTTTTATGCTGCTGATGCGTCACAAAAAGTGACGCATCAGCAGTGCAAAACTGACGCAGGGCCTCATAAATGAGGTTCTTTTTTTTGCACAGTACTCCAGTTCACTCCTCTCCATTGCACTCTTGGACACAAACCTCACCTTTTGAGCTCCCCTGGACAGCACAGTACAGATCCTATGTACAATCATCTGCCTCACAGCAGGGATAAGACTGAGACAAAATCTTGCACCTGCCTCACAACAGGGATAAGACTGAGGCAAACGCTTTCACATGGAGCTTCACAATTTTACAAAATACAATACCTCTATGCAAACAAACTCAATATGCTTCCTACACTGAGTTAACACAGGTAACATCATTGTAAAGAGTCAAATTGACACCTGTGTCTAAGAATGCAGACGGGGATATGCTTCATGAAGCCTAGTCCACTGCACTCTTAGATACAAGCCTCACCACCTAGGCTCCCCAGGAAAGCCCAAACATGTACATTTTTGCCCCATATTTAAAAATTGACGCATGTAGGTAGATGCGTCACTTTTTAAACCTCTGCGCCACATTATACTCAAAAATATAAAAAACATTTATTTTCCCCAAAATCGTTTTTGACATCACATTTAGGAAACACAGCACAGATCCTATTTACAATCATCTGCCTCACAGCAGGGATAAGACTGAGGCAAAATCTTGCACCTGCCTCACAACAGGAATAAGACTGAGGCAAACGCTTTCACATGGAGCTTCAGAATTTTACAAAATACAATTCCTCTATGCAAACAAACTCAATATGCTTCCTACACTGATTTAAAACACAGGTAACATCATTGTAAAGAGTCAAATTGACACCTGTGTCTAAGAATGCAGACAGGTATATGCTTCATGAAGCCTAGTCCACTGCACTCTTAGATACAAGCCTCACCACCTAGACTCCCCAGGAAAGCCCAAACATGTACCTTTTTCCCCCATATTTAAAAAGTGACGCATGTAGGTAGATGCGTCACTTTTTAAACCTTTGCGCCACATTATACTCAAAAATTTAAAAACCATTCATTTTCCCCAAAAAAGCACAGATCCTATGTACAACCATCTGCCTCACAACAGGGATAAGACTGAGGCAAAAGCTTTCACATGGAGCTTCACAATTTTACAAAATACAATTCCTCTATGCAAACAAACTCAATATGCTTCCTACACTGAGTTAACACAGGTAACATCATTGTAAAGAGTCAAATGTATTTCTTTAAACATGCACACATTCTTTATTCCTTTTAAAAAATGTAAAAACCATTCATTTTTCCCAAAATCGTTTTTGACATCACATTTACAAAACACAGCACAGGTCCTATGTAGAAGCATTCCATGTCACGACTAAAACTTCACAATTTTACAAAATACAATTACTCTATGCAGTAAAAACGTTTTACCAAGCATTATCAAAAAGCATGACACAAAGCAACATTAAAAAACCACAATTTGCTTCCAAATCTTCTCCATAGAGTATACAAGTCTCTATCTATATTAAATGAATCATAACTCACCTTTACAAATATTTTAGGAAATTCAGAACAGTGTCAGATACACACACCAATATTTCTTTAGCAGAGCAAAAGGTATGTTCTCCAGGCACTGCAAACCATAAAGGCACAGAAAACCTCTAATTCTACACACATATTGCTCATGGTAACCAATCAAATCTCTTCCCTCTGTATTTTCAAACCAACACCCTTCACCCCTCAGCCCTTTCTACCTGTTACCATAGCAACTCCCTCCTCACTGAGCTCCCAGGGTTAAAAGTTTATTCTACAATGTTGCAAATCACCTCATCAAGGATGTTTGACCTGCGAATACACCAGCTTTTCTGGTGCAAGGTTTCTTTAAATGACTTTTTTTTAACCATTCAAATTACTTCTTACAAAGAACACAACCATGCACCCTAACTTTCAGTTTTCAACTATCTCATTCTACCAATCATTGCTTGTGATTCAAGAGCACTGAAACTCCACAGGTTTTTTTTTGCAAACTCCTATTGTTCCAACTGCCATTTATTTTCCACACTTCATCTGACTGCATCATAATCTCCTCTCACCATGTATTCTGTCTGGATTATTGGACATAGCTATATCCACTGGGCTCAAAGGTATGCAGCTACCAGAAATTTTCACAACCTTGACTTACCAAATGTGAAGATTAAATGGATTGGCCAGAGAGGATTGAAATGTCACCAATTGATACCATTGGTGAAAACCTTTTTGCATTTGCCACACCCTGACCTTTTAGTTGTGCACTGTGGAGGAAATGACTTGGGCACTTTGACTGGGGTAGGTCTGGAAATGCTTATAAAGGACACCTTTGATCAATTGATGGCACTTTTTCCTCAAACTGCCTTGGTATATTCCAATATATGCCAAAGACAGAAATGGAAGTGGTCCAATCAATTTTGTCCACAATTTGAGAAAGCACGGAAACATGTGAATAAATCTGTTTCTGCTTACATGAGAGACTATGGAATGGGTTCAATATACAATAATAACTTGCGTTACAACATGCAAGATATCTACAGGGGAGATGGTGTGCACTTTTCAGATGAGGGGAATAGAATATTCCTCCTGAATTTAAGACTGGTCATTGGTACCTACTTGTAGGTACCTAAATCAGCCACAGAACCCAAAAGCCCTTTTCAGGGCTACCCTATCTCTGATCACTCCAAATGATTATCTTTTTCTAACTTTTTTCACTATAGTACGCTCCCCGGTACGCTTCCCAGTGCGCGTACCGGGCGCTCCACCCCCGCGAAAAATATATATATATATTTTTTTTTTTGCCTATTTGGGCCTCCTAAGACCCCCTCAGAAAACCTAGAGGGTCAAGGAGTGCCTACGATGCCCCTTTAGACCCATTCCCAACGTTGTTTGTCCTCCATTTTCTGTCTTAAATCTACCGAACACAAAATGGAGGACTGCCGTAGCGCTGCCGGTACGTGTACCGGGGCGCGCACCGGGAAGCGCTCTAAAAAAATGTTAAAAGTTAATTTACATAAAAACCACTGGAGACACTTTCACCAAATATAGAATAGTTCATACTACATACCAATCCCTACCATTTTCCCAAATTCGATGGAATTCCATTGAGCTATTTAGCCTGTAGACCTCTCTAAATACCCAGAGGTAAATTACTTCACAAAAACACATCTGAAGTGTTAGAATCGACAACCAATTAAAATGTTACTTTCATTTTCTATTTTTTTTTCTTGACATTTGATTGGTTATGTACATGAATATAAATGAAAAATGAGAGGGAAACACGGCCATTTTGACTACAACTACCTGAGGTACATCTTGAAAGGATTTTCGCATTTTGTCTTCTTCACCTCTCTGTAAAGTAAGTTGATAATTTGAAAGGGGCACTTTAAGTTATTTTTTAAAAACGTTTTCTGATAGTTATTTACCTTCCCTCTGCTGTAGTTATAGATAGAGATAGGCTCCTCTGTTATATTTATGGATTGACTTAGGCTTCTCTGCTATAATTATGAATTTACTTACGTTTCTTCACAGGCACTTTTTTATATTTCTACTTCCTGCCTGTTACCATGCATTGCCCAAAGTCAACTTCACTGTTAAAAAATCAAAACTACCTGTCTGAACTTAAACCCAACAGTGCCATATTTCTACTGATTTTTTTTTTAATGCAAATTTCAGCACAAAAATGGAAAGAGAACAGAACATTTCCTTTGAAATTGTCCTAGAGATGAACAATGAGGAAATCATTGAACCCAATGACTTGGAATTCATGGATGAATCACGGGACCATGAACTTCTACAATGTGTAGAATCTGTGGATTTGTTAATTCAATATGAGGACGTTTCTGACAGTCAAATGTTGGAAGTTATGTTCACTCAAAAAGAGGACATTTCGGACAGTCAAATGTTAGAGGTTCTATCAAATTTTGAAAATGAATCTCAAAAATAAATTTATATTTAATAATTCTAAAATTGTTTGAGACATTATTCATTTTTATATGTAATTCTTAAACTACTACCGAATTGATTATAATGTAAAGTCAGACTTATAGTATACTGTGCAACTTTTTTGTTTTACATAGTAATTTTGTTCATAGATACTTCCTTTCTCCCACTATATTATCTCCAATGTGTATTTGACATCTCTTTTTCATCTCCTGCCTCCATGTTCTTTATGTTTTCCTGACAGACTATGGTATGGATTCCATATACCACAATAACTTCTATAACAATATGCAAATTATCTACAGAGTAAACTATGTACATTGAATTTAAGACTCTGCATTGGTACCTACATGTTGGTACTTAAATCACCCACACAACACAACAACTCTATTCAGAGATACCCTTCCTCTAAGCACTTTAAATTATTATTTTAGTGTTTCACTGAGTTTTTCCCATGTGTGGGGGTGGGGGAGGTGTGTGTGGGGGATGTGCGGGGTGTGTCTGTGAGGTGTGTATGTGTGTGTGTGTGTGTGTGTCTGGGGGGGATGAGGTGTATATGTGTGTGGGGTATGTGGGTGTGGGTGGGGATGTGGGTGTGTAAGGTGTGTGTGTGGGTGTGGGTGTATGGAGTGTTTGGGTGTAGGTGGAAGTGTGGGTGTGTGAGGTGTGTGTGGGGTGTGTGTGGGTGTGGGGGGTATGTGTGTAGGATGTGTGTGTATGTGTGGATGTGTCTGTGAGGTGTGCGTGTGTGTGTGGGGGAGAGGTGTGTGGGATGTGTGAGGTGTGTCTGTGAGGTATCTGTGTGTGCGTGTGTGTGTGTTGGGGGGGTGAGGTGTGTGTGTGTGTCTGGGTGTGTGGGATGTGTGGTTGTGGGTGTGGATGTGTAAGGTGTCAGTGTGGGGGTGTGGGGTGTTTGTGTGTGGGTGGAGGTGTGCGTGTGTGAGGTGTGTGTGGGGAGTGTGTGGGGAGTGTGTGGGTGTGGGGGTGTGGGGTTGTGTGCGTGTGCGTGTGGGTGTGTGTGGGACGTACTTGTAGGTACCTAAAACAGCCACAGAACCCAAAAGCTCTTTTCAGAGCAACCCTACCTGTAATCACTCAAAATGATTATTTTACACTATTATTTTCACTATTTTTCAGTACGCTCCCCGGTACGCTCCCCGGTGTGCGTACCGGGCGCTCCCCCCCCCGCGAAAATTGAAAAAAAATTAAAAAATTTTTTTACCCGAGGAACCCTTTTATGGCCCCCACATCAAACCTAGGGGGTCAGGGGGGGTGTACCCTGCCCCCTTTTGGTCATTTCCCCCTTTGTTTTTGGCCACCTCTTGTGTCTCGATCCTACCGAGACACAAGATGGCGGCCGCTGCGGACTGTTTCGAATGTTTACAGACACCCGAGAGCCAATCAGCTTCCCGTGCGCAAGTCGCGTGGCGCGCCCGGGGCGCGCTTACAGATATATACATTTTTTTGAACCTAAATTACTCAAAATCCTCTGGAGCACATATCTTGAGACATAGCAAAGGCACATCGGGCTACCAGTCCCTACAATTTTGCCAAGTTTGGTGAAAATCCATTCAGCCGTTCGAGCTAAAAGTGCGACAGACCGCCCTATGGAAATTAACATGGGGAAAACACGTTTTGGGACCCCCCTTTTATCTTGGCCCCCGCTTGACGAATCCCCCTCAAACCTTCAGGGAAGGAGCGGAGAGCCGCGAGGCAAAGTTGCTGAACAATTCAGGCTGATTCCTCAACCGGCGCCAAAGTTATTCCAAATAGAATGTTGCGATTTCCCTATGGAAATCAATCCTAACTATAACTACCTACTGGCGACCGCCAGTAGGTAATATATATATATATTACCTACTGGTGGTCGCCAGTAGTGAGTTATAGTTAGGACCTAGTTTCCATAGGAAATCCGCAACATTCTATTGGGAATAACTCTGGCGCCGGTGGACGAATTTGCGTGTAATTTTCCAAAATTTTGGCCAGCTCTGCTGCGCTTCTTCCCTGAAAGTTTCGGGGGGATTTGTGAAGAGGGGGCCGAGAAAAAAGGGGGGTCCCAAAACGTGTTTTCCCCATGTTATTTTCCATAGGACCTTTAGACACGGCTACAGCCCGAACGGTTGAACTGAATTACACCAAACTTGGCAAAATGGTAGAGACTGGTACGCAGATCACGCTTTTGGTTAAATATTGTAAATCCCTCCAGTAGTGCCTGAGAAAATTAAAGTTAAAATCAATTATATATCTATAAGCGCGCACCGTGCGCGCACCTTCCCGTGCACGAGCGGAATTCTGATTTGTTGTTTGACGTCTGTCAACATTCTATTTGGAGGAAATCAGGAAGTGTTGACCGCCATTTTGTCAGTGCGAGTCCACATATTGTAGATAAGAAAGGGGCACAACATGGAAAGGGGGCAGGGTGGAGACTCCCTGACCCCCTAGGTATTTTCAGGTGGTCCATTAAGGACCTCCAAGGCCGAAAAAAACCTTTTTTTTTTCTAAAAAGTTGTGGGGTGCGCGCACCCGATCGCGCACCCCGTCTCAAAATGGCGTTTCACTCAATTTAAATAAAAGTTTCAAAACGTGAGAAGGAGGCTTGGTAGACAGTCCCTGACCCCCTAGGTATTATCAGGGGGTCCATTAAGGACCCCCAAGGCCCCAAAAAATCTTTTTTTTTCTAAAAAGTTGTGGGGTGCACGCACCTGGTCGCGCACCTTGATTTACAAGACTGTTAAAAACTATATTGGAGAACGTGGAAAGGGGGCAGGGTGGAGACTCCCTGACTCCATAGGTTTTCTCAGGGGGTCCATTAAGGACCCCCAAAGCCCAAACAAATCTTTTTTTTTCCTAAAAAGTTGCAAGATGCGCGCACCGGGTCGCGCACCTCAATTTACAAGTCTGTTAGAAACTATATTGGAGAACGTGGAAAGGGGGCAGGGTGGAGACTCCCTGACCCCCTAGGTTTTCTCAGGGGGTCCATTAAGGACCCCCAAAGCCAAAAAAAATTCTTTTTTTTGTTTTCTTGTCGCCAAAAAGTTACGGGTGCGCGCACGGTGCGCGTTCGACGACAAAAAATTATACCGATGCAGAGTCTTATCTTACAGAGGAAGACTCTATTCCCCTCATTGGTGAAATGTACACCATCTCTCCTATAGATGCCTTGCATGTTGTAACGCAAGTTGTTGTGGTATATACTACCCATTCCATAGTCTCTCATGTACGCAGAAACAAATTTATTTACATGTTTCCTTGCTTTCTCAATCTGTGGACAAAAGTGGTTGGACCAGTTAACATCATTCTTTACTTCCCCTAAATCTCTCTTCTAACCTCGGAATCTGTTTGGCATCCCCGTGCCAGGTTACTATTTTTAGTAATAGAGCGCGCTACAAAACCCTTCATATCATATCATATCAGTTCCATTTTTGCCTTTGGCATATATTAGAATATACCAAGGCAGTTTTTGGAAAAAGTGTCATCAATTGCCCAAAGATGTCCTTTAAAAGCATTTCCAGACCTACCCCAGTCAAAGTGCCCAAGTCATTGCCACCACAGTGCACAATTATAAGGTCAGGGTGTGGAAGATGCATAAAGGATTTTACCAATGGTATCAATTGGTGACATCTCAATCCTCTTTGTCCAATCCATACAAAGTTCACATTTGGTAAATCAAGGTTGTAATTACCTCTGTTAGCTGTGTATTTTTGAGCCAAGTGGACATAGCTATGACCCACAAACCAGACTTTATGCATCCGTCAAGGTAGGTGTGCTTGTATTCAGATGAGTTGTGTAAATGAAATGCCAGTTTGAAAGTGGGAGTTAAGAAAAAAAACAGGTTAACATTCAGTGCACTTGAAAAACAAGAAATGATTGGTGCTTTCTTAAAATTCAGCACTGAAAATTAGGGTGCATGCTTTTTTTTGTTGAAAGAAGTCATTTCAATGGTTGAGAAAAAGGCATTTAAAGAAACATGGCACATGATTAGGTAGTACAGTGAGAGGTCAAACACCCTTGATGGAATATTTTGCAACATTATATGATGAACTTCTGCACTGTGAGCTGGGTTTGGAGGGAGTTACCATGGTTACTGGGAAATGAGCACTGGGGGGATGGGTGAATGTTATGTGACTTTCAAAGTGTTCTAATGTACAACCAATTAAAATGTGCAGTTTGGTTTTGAATTTGTGTGGGAAGAATTTTATTGGTTATGTACACGCATATGGGTCTGAAATGAAAAAGAATCTGTGCCATTATTATCAGGCTCTAGTGTCAGAAGCATTATTCAGAGATTCTGCTGCAGAAAATTTGTTGACTGTGATTGACACTATCTAGATCTTCCAAAGCATTTTAAAAGGTGAGTAATTATTATTTTGATAAAGATAGAGTGCTGTATGCACTATGGGGAAGATTAGAAGCTTATTGTGCTTCTTTATTCTTGTATTTTGTGTCATGTTATTTTGTAATGCTGTTTAAAAATAGAATGGTGCATATTGGAAAATGTATTTTCAAAATGAGTTAGGTTTCTGCTTTGTTTCTGTAGTGGTAATTTAAATGAGCTGTGCTCTGTGTCAAAAACGATTTACTGTGGAAAATGTTTTCTGGTCAAAAGTGTGGTGTTTAAATGTTGGTCAAGGATTACTCTGAGTGTCTGTTTAAAGTCAGAAATTATATTTATATAATTTTCAATATTGTCACCTGTGCTTTGTAACACTTTGCCTCTTTTAGCTTAAAGGGTTTTCTGTGACTGGGTCTCAACTTACTCTGTGCCTGTGTGGTATCTGAAATATGATTTATTTAATGAAGATACACTGCTGTATGCAGTATGGGGACGATTAAGAAGCATATTGTGTTTTTGTATGGTGTATATTGGAAAATAATTTTTGAAATGAGTTAGGTTTCTGCTTTGGTTTGTAGTGGTCATTTAAATGGGTTGTGCTCTGTGTTATCTGGTAAAAAGTCTGTTATATATATATGCTTATATATAGGTGCCTGTTTTTGGCCAGTAGAGACAGTGAAATATTATGAGCAGAGACACACACACTGCTTGCAGAGACAGAGATGGTAAATTACATGCAACATGCTGATCATGTGTTTAGATGACTTAAAAAGGATTTATGAGCAGAGACACACATACTGCTTGGAGAGACAGAGAAGGTAAATTACATGCAACATGGTGCTCATGTGTTTAAGATGACTTAAAAACGATTTAGTTTAGAAAATGTTTTCTGCTAAAAAGTCTGGTATATATATATGCTTATGTATAGGTAGCCTGGTTTTGGCCAGTACAGACGGGTAAATGTTAGAAGCAGACACACATACTGCTTGCAGATACAGAGATGGTAAATTACACACACTGTTTGCAGAGACAGGGATGGTAAATTACATGCAACATGCTGCTCATGTGTTAAGATAACTTAAAAAGGATTTATGAGCAGAGACACACATACTGCTTGCAGAGACAGAGATGGTAAATTACACATACTGCTTGCAGAGACAGAGATGGTAAATTACACTCAGTGCTTGCAGAGACAGAGATGGTAAATTACATGCAACATGCTGCTCATTTGTTTAGATGACTTAAAAAGGATGTATGAGCAGAGATATACATACTGCTTGCAGAGACAGAGATGGTAAATTACACACACTGCTTGCAGAGACAGATATGGTAAATTACATGCAACATGCTGCTCATGTGTTTAGATGACTTAAAAAGGATTTATGAGCAGAGACACACATACTGCTTGCAGAGACAGAGATGGTAAATTACACATACTGCTTGCAGAGACAGAGATAGTAACTTACATGCAACATGGTGCTTATGTGTTTAAGATGACTTAAAAACGATTTAGTATAGAAAATGTTTTCTGCTAAAAAGTCTGGTATATATATATGCTTATATATAGGTGGCCTGTTTTTGACCAGTACAGATGGTTAAATATTAGGAGCAGACACACATACTGCTTGCAGATACAGAGATGGTAAATTACATACAATGCTTGCAGAGACAGAGATGGTAAATTACATGCAACATGCTGCTTATGTGTTTAGATGACTTAAAAAGGATTTATGAGCAGAGACACACATACTGCTTGCAGAGACAGAGATGGTAAATTACACATACTGCTTGCAGAGACTGAGATGGTAAATTACATGCAATATGGTGCTTATGTGTGTAAGATGACTTAAAAACGATTTAGTATAGAAAATGTTTTCTGCTAAAAAGTCTGGTATATATATATGCTTATATATAGGTGGCCTGTTTTTGACCAGTACAGACGGTTAAATATTAGGAGCAGACACACATACTGCTTGCAGATACAGAGATGGTAAATTACACACACTGTTTGCAGAGACAGGGATGGTAAATTACATTCAACATGCTGCTCATGTGTTAAGATGACTTAATAGGATTTATGAGCAGAGATACACATACTGCTTGCAGAGACAGAGATAGTAAATTACACATACTGCTTGCAGAGACAGGGATGGTAAATTACACTCAGTGCTTGCAGAGACAGAGATGGTAAATTACACACACTGTTTGCCGAGACAGGGATGGTAAATTACATTCAACATGCTGCTCATGTGTTAAGATGACTTAAAAAGGATTTATGAGCAGAGATGCACATACTGCTTGCACAGATAGAGATGGTAAATTACATACAATGCTTGCAGAGACAGCGATGGTAAATTACATGCAACATGCTGCTCATGTGTTTAGATGACTTAAAAAGGATTTATGAGCAGAGACACACATACTGCTTGCAGAGACAGCGATGGTAAATTACACATACTGCTTGCAGAGACAGAGATAGTAAATTACATGCAACATGGGGCTTATGTGTTTAAGATTACTTAAAAACGATTTAGTATAGAAAATGTTTTCTGCTAACAATTCTGGTATATATATATATGCTTATATATAGGTGGCCTGTTTTTGACTAGTACAGATGGTTAAATATTAGGAGCAGACACACATACTGCTTGCAGATACAGAGATGGTAAATTACATACAATGCTTGCAGAGACAGCGATGGTAAATTACATGCAACATGCTGCTCATGTGTTTAGATGACTTCAAAAAGGATTTATGAGCAGAGACACACATATTGCTTGGAGAGACAGAGATGGTAAATTACACATACTGCTTGCAGAGACAGAGATAGTAAATTACATGTAACATGGTGCTTATGTGTTTAAGATGATTTAAAAACAATTTAGTATAGAAAATGTTTTCTGTTAAAAAGTCTGGTATATATATATATATATGCTTATATATAGGTGGCCTGTTTTTGGCCAGTACAGACGGTTAAATATTAGGAGCAGACACACATACTGCTTGCAGAAACAGAGATGGTAAATTACACACACTGCTTGCAGAGACAGAGATGGTAAATTACATGCAACATGCTGCTCATGTGTTTAGATGACTTAAAAAGGATTTATGAGCAGAGACACACTTAATGCTTGCAGAGACAGAGATGGTAAATTACACACACTGCTTGCAGAGACAGATATGGTAAATCACATGCAACATGCTGCTCATGTGTTTAGATGACTTAAAAAGGATTTATGAGCAGAGACACACATATTGCTTGGAGAGACAGAGATGGTAAATTACACATACTGCTTGCAGAGACAGAGATGGTAAATAACATGCAACATGCTGCTCATGTGTTTAAGATGACTTAAAAACGATTTAGTATGGAAAATGCTTTCTGCTAAAAAGTCTGGTATGTACTGCTAGAGAATCTTAGGTAGCATGTCTGTTAGGCCTCTTACTTGCCAAACAGGCTCTATGCTGTCTAATAAAGATGTGTGTAACATGGTAATACAATTTCTGTTTTTTTTTAGTGTTTGCTGCTCAAATCCAAGAACCTAGGGTGTAATTGAGAGTGTTCTGAATCTTCAAAACCATTTTTAAAGGTGAGTTTCTAATTTGTAAAGGGGATCTATTTGTCTGTAGTTTAAAATAATAAGAAAAAATTCTCTCAATGTTTCCACCATTTGTTTTGTGTTGTATCATTTTATCTTTTATGTGTACCTTGTCTGTATCTCCTTGCATTATTTATGTATGTTCTCATACTATTTTACTGTCTTTCGGCACTATCTTTTTATGGCACTGCTCCATGTGATGTATTCTTTGCAGTACTACTTTATCTATCCTCTGCTTGTAACAGTTTACTATCTGCATGCATTATTTCTTCTAAATCTGCATTATCTCTCTAACTCTGGCTGTACTATCTCTCTGCATCCGTTCTTGTGTAATTGCAGAGGCCTATTATGATTTGGCTGTTGGTATGTGTTATGCAGTCCTACCATGATAAATATTTGTCCCTCTCTGTCTGTAGTTTCGCACTCCCTGATTGTACTGTTTTCTGTCTGTGTTCTCTATCTGCGCCTCTGTGTGCTTCTTGTAGCCTCTGGATGTAACATTTCAGTGTCTGTTTCGAGTAATTTTTCTGTATTATACTATTTTATTATCTGTATCTGTTTTCATACCATTTCACCGTCTCTACTGCAAAAAACAGACCATATACATGCATAACATAGAGCCTTTTTAACCAACAAGAGGCCTAACAGATTCTCTAATAGTACATATCCTAAAGCATAATTGTCAAATAAACATGATTTTAAAACACATCAACTAAGCAAATAATTCACCCAGATTAATTTAAAATCAAATTTGACTCACAGTGGGATTTTACACACATGACCAGCATGTTACATGCAATCTACTATGTCTGTCTCTGCCTGTACTATGTATCTCTCTGCTCATACCATCTCACTGTGTCTCTACACCTTCTTTTTTGTAACTGCTGCATCTGTTTTTTTACTTAGAGCACTGTACCATCTATTCTCTGACTATAACAGTTTACTGTCTGCCTGCGTTATTTTATTTTTCTCTCTATATGTGTGCCTATACCATCTCTCTAGACCCGTTTATATGCATTTTCAGAAGTCTATTATGATATGATTGCTCATGTTTAGCATGAAATTTTGTGAATGCTGTGCAATTTAGATTCTGAGTGTGCTGTGCAAAGGCAAAAGCAACTGTCTCTGTGGCAAATAGTAATCTTTTTAGTGAATTTACATTTCTGCTCTGTGAGTTCCACCTTCAGTCTGTACACAGTTTAAACACCAGTTTATTGTGCTAAACTTAGAAAATCCATTCCTAGAAATAAATTATAAAGTCTTTCATCAGTTCTATAGTCCAGAAAACCCTTAAACAAAACTCACAGTAAGACCTCATTTGACTGCAGTAATTGCAAAAGATAGTGGGCCAGATGTAGGTAATTCCTATTTACCGATTCATAAATATTGAATTTTACCGAATCGGTATTTATGAATTGGTAAATAGGAAGGTGGGAGATGTAGGTAATTCTTAAATTTGAATTACCGAATCAGTAACATTCGGTATTTACTGATTCGGTAAATACCAAATCGGTATTGCCCATTGATTCCTATAGGCCTTGAAGCCCATAGGAATCAATGGGCAATACCGATTCGGTAAATAGCGAATCCTGCAAGGGTGCAGGGTGTGTCACTTTGACATCCTCTAGCACCCCAAATACAGGCATGTGTGCCATGTGGCACACAGACATGCCCTAAGGGCATGTCTGTGTGCCACATGGCACAAGTGTGCATGCACAATTGAATTCGGTATTTTACCACCCAATAGGATTGGGTGGTAAAATACCGACTTTTAAGGGCCTGTGGCACTCTCAGGAGTGTCACCTACATGTGGAATTACCGAATCGGTAAAATTATCAATTCAGTATTTTACAGAATCGGAAAATTTACCGAATCAGTAAATTTACCGATTCTGTAAAATGCTGGCCACTACATGCCGAAGCCTAAATACCGGTCGGTAACGGTTGAAATCGGCCGTTACCGACTGGTATTTCCTTTCCTACATCTGGTCCAGTGTTATGTGACTAGGATCACAGTGTGAGTCTGTTTTCAAAAAAGAGGAAGGTGGCAGATTAATTTGTGTAGTTAATGTATTTAAAAGTATGGTAATATATGTACTTATAAAATTGGTTAAGGTAGTTTTTAATTATCTATTTTTGAAAAAGATATAATTAAGACTTTATATTTTTTTGTAAGGACCAGCAACATAATATTGCAATATACAATGGAAGAGAATCAAGAAAATGTTGCTTTGAATTTTGAAATCTCAACAGATGTATTAGAGGAACTGAAAGATGAAATTTTTCCGGAGGAAAATGAGAATGTAAATGAAGATTTTATGGATGAGAGCTTGGACAGTTCTTTTGTTGAAGTGCTAGAAGCATTTGAATTGGAAAATCAACATTTTTTTATGATCAAAACGAAATTCCAGATGATGTCATGTTGCAAGTTTTATTGGACTATGAAATGTTTGACGAATACATTTTTAATTTATAATAAAACATTTTTTGAGTCAGTCTTCTTGTAGTATTGATCATTCATGGTTTTAATTAATATGAAAATAAATGTTTTAATGAAGTGTGTAAGAGATTAGGATCACAAACATTAATTCCACTATGACCCCCTACACCACCTGAAAACTACTGTACTATTTTTAACCCTGAAATATTATTCTCAGCAAATACGTCTATAATTTTGACATATCAATGCTCTGCTATCAAGTCAGAAACAGCACTCACTACATGATTTCCTACTTTGTTCAGAGACTGTTGCTATGCCTTATTTTTACTTATAAACTGAACCAATGTTTACATTATTTAGTGGTTATAATTTCTATGTTATATGTTAGTAGAGGTCTATATTATTTTTTTTCTTTATTCATAACAGATTATAATTTTGAACAGAAAGAGAAATCAACATGCCGAACAAAAATGAAAAAAGGAAAAAACAAAAACAAACATACTATTCTAAGAGAAAACAATTAGAAGAATTACGTAATCAACAAAAGACGGACAAAAAAAAAAGTTCTCCTGGTAAGACAACCAAGGATTTTCTAAAAAAAAAATGTCAAAGTAGAAAAAAAAAGATAATGTGGGAAAGGAAAAACATTTAGCAGTATCTACAAGGACAAATCAGAGAAAAAAGAAAACATTTTCCCAACTCTGCGGTGAACAAATTAATAGACGTATTAATCAGCTTGCAGAAATCAGGAAACGTATGTTTTATAATAGAGTAGTTTCGAATTTGTTAAAAAATGAAAAAATTCCTAAAAGGAAATCTGCTTTTTATAAGAAAAAAAGTATATGGAGAATGTTGTTGAATGCGCATTTCAGACAAAAAAAAGTTATTTGTTTTAGTAATTAATAGAATAAATACACTGAATAAGGGAATCAAAGTTTTAAAAGCTAAGTGTAAATGGAAAAGAGTAATTAATCGGACTAATTTCTGTGATGTTTTTTCTGGAAAATGGATGCATAGTTCAAGTTGTGAGCCATTTTTTAATGAAGAAAGTTATTTTCAAACTAATGATTTGTTGCATGCAGTTGAAACCAGTAGTAGAGCAAATGAGGTAAAGAACGGTTGTCCTATTGAAAAAGAGAAAATTGTGCCTAGAAATACAGAAGAGGTGATAGCTGATGAAGTTTTAGGAAGACGTCCTAAGGCTCCTGTGTACAGTTGGAATTGTAGTAGTATTTGCAGTGTACGACAGGATTCAATTGATTTCTTTCGCATTTTCTTATGTAAGTATGCTAAGAAAAGTCTTAAACAAAAAGTTAAAATGTTGCAAGAATTAGACCCTTGCAGAGTGAGAGAAAAAAACAGGTCTGCAAGGGCATTCTCTGGCTTGTCTTTCTAAAAAAGTATGCCAGAGTGTTTTGCACCATTTCAGGATGTTAGCAGTGCATCATACCGAAGTAAGGAAATTAGTGAGAAGGTTGTTTTATGCAAAAAGTCCAGCACTTAAGCTCAAGCAGTTAAATAGTGCTCTTTTGCATGGATCTGAATTAGATGTAAAGAAGATATGTGAAGAAATTGAGGTTAGTTACTTTGGTTCAGAAGAAGACAGTGCAGAAACTGATACAGTAATAGATGGAAATAAGGTAGAAAATGTCCGGTATTTTAATACTGAAAATTTTGAACAGGAAGTAACAAAATTTAAGGTATTGCAGGTGAAAAACCAAATTTTCCTTGTGTGTGTTGTCGACGCACTCATTACAAAAATCAAACCAGGTTAGTTGATTTATATTTAAAAAGTGAAGAGGAAAATAATAGTGAGTGGAAAAATTTTGCAACCTATTTGTTGATAGAAAATTGTTTTGATTTGGGTTCTGATCAACATATTTGTAATTAATGTTATAATAAATTAAGTGATAATAGAATGCCTGCTAGAGCTGTACATAATAATCTTGAGTTGGTAAGTATTCCATCTGAACTGAAGGATTTAAATACCTATGAGACTATTCTGATTCAGTGTGTGCATCCATTTCAGGCTATTGTTCGTATGGAGCCTAAGACAGGGAAATTAAATCCTTCAGATTTACAAAGAGGATTAAAGGGAAGAGTTGTATATTTGCCTCTTGATTTAAAGAAAAACATTGAGACAATTTGTGTTGAAAATGTTTAAGAGGAACCTTTAGTTATTCTAGTTAATGGTGTGCCTACAAAGAGTAAGAAAATCTGGCAAGATTTAGTGGATGTTAGAAAAGTCAAAAAGGCAACGTTGTATTTGGTCAAAAACAATAAATACTATACAAATGTATACGTAGGAGAAGAAGAAATAAATGAAGAAGAGGAAAATTATTTGCCTGCTGGACAAATCGAAAAAGTAGATGTGTCCAGAAGTGAAGAAATGTATGAACATTACAGTGTTCATCCACTGCATTCCAAAGAATCAATGGGGAATGCTGTTGAATTATTTCAGATGAAAAAAGCAGAAGGAACTCCCATTAGTGTATGGGAAGAGAGCTTGGAAGCTCGTTGTTTTCCTCAGTTATTTCCAACAGGTCAAGGTACACGATACGATGACCGACCTATGCAAATTCCTGCATCTGAATACCGGACAACAAGATTATATGCAGAAGATGCGAGATTTCGTCAATATATTCCATATTTGTTTCATCTTCTGTTTGAAAGTGACTTATCTGGACTTTCTTATGCAGTAAACCATATACTAAAAAGTGGAGTACATCTGCAAAATGTTTCAGTAAAAGAGTTTATGGATAAAGTCCAACAGAAAGACACTGTTTTGGATTCTCACCTAATTAATCTAAAGGCATATCAACGGGTTACTGATGAGTATTGGTACCGTCGTCATGGAGATTTGAAATGTATGCTAAGAAACTTAGGAGCACCTACATGGTTTCTAACTCTAAGCTGTGCTGAGTATGCTTGGGAAGATTTACTTGAATTTCTTCGAGAGGCAAATGGAAACATCGAAAATGTAGAGTACAAGACACCTGGAGAACTGTGCTCTTTGGATCCAGTTAATGTTTGCAGATATTTTAATCATAGATTTGAAGCTATGATGTCTTTTATTACAAATAAAAAAAATCCTCCTCTTGGCGAAGTTCTGGATTTCTTTTGGAGAAAAGAGTATCAAGCAAGAGGTGCTCCTCATATTCATATGCTATTGTGGATCAAAGATGCTCCCAAATTTGGAAAAGACTCAGATGACACTGTACTGTCTTTCATTGAAGAATATGCAACATGTGATATACCCAAAGGTACAATTGATAAGGAAAGTGTTACGATTTCAAAGCCATCGTTGTGGCAAATATTGTCGATGAAAATTCAAATCAAAGGATAAATTATATACCAAATGTCGTTTTGGATTTCCACGAGCAGTAATTCCAAAAGGAAGAGTGAACAATTTTATGTCGTCTTTGCGGCATACTGTTACAAGAAAATCACCAAAAAATACATACAATTTAAGAAGAAACGAAGAGTCAAAATACATAAATGACTTTAACCCAGTCATTTTGTCCATGTGGAATGCTAACATGGATATTCAATATGTTTCAGACAACTCTATTGCTGTGGCTCGATATGTAACGTCTTACATCACCAAATCTGAAAAGACGGAACTAAAGGATATGTGGGAAGACATTTCTCATGAAAAGAGCCTAAGTAAGAAATTGTATACCTACAGTTTGAAGATGTTATCTCATCAAGAAATTGAAGCATATGAATGTTGTGATCGATTATCATCAGCAAGTCTTTACGCAAAATCTTGAACAATCATTTGGGTGAGTTTAGGACTGGCGAGAACACAAAACCGAGTTTTGAAACCTGTTCAAGAAATTGAATATTTAGCAGAGAAAGAACCAAACAGTACAGACATTCTGAAGACAAACATGTTGGATACATACTATCCAAATAGAAGTAATCTGCTTGAAAACATTTGTCTGTATGAAATACTACAAAACTACACTTTTAAAAGGAATATTACAGAGGATATTGATAAAGGTATATATACTGTGATTGGATGTGAAGGATGTCTGGTGAAACAAAGAAAAGGATATTTGATTAATCACCGAAAGCTGAGTGGTGAAACTTCTGACAAAAGGGAATTTTACTATTTAGCTCTTTTGCAACTCTTTAAACCATGGTGTAAAGATGAGGAACTACTTGGTGACTTTGACTGTTATTAAGATTCATTCAACGCATCTCAAAATACTATAGAATGTCCTGTTTTTAGTAATTATCTGCAAATGTTGAAGGACGAAATAGAGCAAGAAGCAACAATAGCAGCAGAGATTGCTAGAGAAAGTTCTCAAGATAGTCAAAGTTCTGCATTGTTGAGTCAAGATCCACTTGGACAACCAATTATCCAAAATGAAGCAGCCACTGCCATGGATGAGGTGGAAAGAGCAATGGAAGAGGATGTAATAAACTTAGAAGAATTGGAAAAGCAACTTAATCTTGAGCAAAAACAGATATATGATGAAGTGACAGAGCAGATTGAGCATGGTTTTCGTCATGAGAAAAAAGAATGCTCATGTATGTCATTTCAACCTGTCCGACTATATGTGAGTGGAGAAGCTGGAACTGGAAAAAGTTTTCTAATTAAAGGAATTGCTACATATCTACAGCAAAGAACGGACTCATCACTCTCTTGTGTTGTTACTGCTCCAACTGGGTTGGCAGCACACAATATTAAAGGGATTACTTTACATCGTTTATTGATGCTGCCAGTCGAACATGAAAATAAATTACAATACCACAAGCTATCTGGAGAAGCTTGTTGTGAAGTTTCTAGAGTCCTTAAAAAAATGAAACTTCTCATTATTGATGAGGTAAGCATGGTATCAAATCTAATGCTTGCCTTTGTGCATTTAAGAATGCAACAGATTCTTAAAACAGAGTATGATGTGTTATTTGGAGGCAAACAGGTCATAGTTTTTGAAGATCTACTGCAGCTAACTCCTGTAAAAGGACAACCTGTATTTAATACTGTGACACATGAAGACACCAGAAAGTCCCTGGGAAGTATTGGAGATGTTAATATATGGTCACATTTCAAATATACTGAACTCATTCAAAATATGTGACAGGCAAAGGATACTAAATATGGAAATATTCTCCAAGATATTAGAATTGGAAAACTAAGTGAACATGCCATAGAAACTTTACAAACACGATTACTTTCCAATTTGTTTCCAAATGAAAATAATGTGGCAGAGAAAATATATAGTAAAGAAGCAGAAGATAAATCAGTTATATGCCTGATGCCAACTCTACACGACTGTTCTATGTTCAATGAAAAAAGGTTGAAGTTAGAAAATCAAGAAATTAAGAAACTGGAAGCTAAAGATAGAATAGAGCATGAAGGAAGTACTATTATTTTGTCAGAAAGGTTGAAATTAAAATTGGATTCTTTAGAGAAATCAATATTTAAAACTGCTAGTTTAGAAAAGAATCTGTATGTATGTTTAAAATGTCGTATTATTTTACGAAGAAATTTACATGTGGAAAGAGGTTTGGTGAATGGTAATGTTGTTGGTTTTCTGAATTATCCAAATAGAGATGAGATTGAATTTTTAAAAATCTAATTTGATGGAATTGAAGAGGTACAACAAGTCAGTCATTGTTCAAATCGATTTTTGCTTGTAAAACATTTATATGTCCGACGAAAACAGTTTCCTGTTTGTTTGGCATATGCGGTGACTATTCATAAATCTCAAGGTTTAAGTGTAGATAGAGCTTTGATAAATATTGGAAATACTGTGTTCAAAGAGGGTATGGCCTATGTTGCTTTATCTCGTGTTAGAACTTTATTTGGATTGTATCTGATTGATTTTGATGAGACAAAGATTAGTGCAGATCTAAATTGTGTGAAAGAGTATAACAGGTTAAGAAGAGAATATGCTCCTAGTTTACCTCAATATCCTTTAATTGAAAAGTGTGTGGTAGGTTTGAAAAAGGAGATATGAGGAAAAATGTACTGAAGTAGTTGAGAAACGAAAAAAAATAAATGAACCTGTGATTGGTAGGAAAAAGCAAAAAGTTACTACTGAAGAGATTGTTGGCTTTAAATTTGAAAATAGTTCTGGTGTCAACTGCTATGCAAATGTAGTGGATAATGTTGTTTCAGAAATGTAACAGTGATAATAGTCAAATAGGAAATGTTTCTGAACTTCGAAATGTTTTAGACATATGTAGTAGACTAAATCAATTTTCTCAGAATATTCAGCAAGATTGTCAAGAATTTATTATGTATATGCTTACAGTTTTACAAGATGAAGGTGTAGATATTGATAGTCTTTTTGGCCTTTCTTATAAATGGCAACATAATTGCGACAATTGTTCATTTTCAAGTTTTACTGATATACACACTGAAATATTTATATATATTTAACATTACCAGACTGTAAAGCAGTGTCTTTCAATAATCTAGTTAGAGATGCGCATCAAAACATGGTCTGTTCTCAATGTAACTCAGAAATGTTATCAACATTATTTATCAAAAGATATGGACAGTATGTAATTTTAATGTTCCAACGGTGCAGACCTGATGGAACAAAATTGACAACTTCAATAAAAAATGTTGTGGCTTCTCAACTATCAATTTCTGGAAGAACTTTTGTAACTGTAGCAATTATCTTCCATGATGGTCCTTCAACAACATCAGGACATTACACAGCCTATTTGAAATCTCCAACAGGCTGGACTCACTGTAATGATAGTCAATTGACTTTTAAAAAACGTTTGCCTTTTGACTTACCAAATTCTTATCTGGTGTTTTTGCAACCCAAATTTCAGTAAAATTACTTGCCGTAGGAATATTACTACTGTTAAGAAAAGATACTCTGTTGTTCAGAAATATCATGCGAGTGAGGAAGATGGACTTTAAAAACTGAAACTTGTATTTGGCATATTGAGAGTATCAGGTACAGGTTTAAGTAATGTTTAATGGAACAGAACACGTTGGAACGTTTTATTCTAAAGGTCGGGAAAAGAATGGTTAAGAGTATAATTAAGTAATTTGCAAAATAAGGACTTTACTCATACTATTTGGCCGTGAGGAATAGTATCTGAGAACAAAATGACTACTTCAGATAAATGTTGGTAAAACATGCTTATACGGAAGTTTATTGAGAGGTATGTAAAAATAAGTCATATTATTTTATTACTTTGTGATTGTTGAAGATGTAGCAAACTTCCACAAGAAATTGCGATTTAGAGAAAAAAAGACATGTTTTTTTCTCATATTTACACTATCTAATCAAATGTTGTGTGGGTTTTTTAAACACAATCATTTTGATTGTGTTTTTTATCCCCGCTGTTATATGATGAGTAGTATTGAGCTCACTGTTTATAGTGAAAATCAATATATTCTGAGAACAGCAAAAATAAATCATATGACATATTGTACAATTTATTTTGTATTTTGCATTCACAAATATTTATTATAACTGTTTTGTTTATACTCTTCCACAGATATTATATTTATAAGGTAAGTACGACTAATAAAAAATACTTTTTCATTAGTTTTTTATTTCTGTTTCTTCCTATACTTCCCTCACTCCCTCTCTGTTACCCTAACTCCCTTCATCTCCTCACTTTGTCAGCCCCTTCTCTCACGGTCACTCCCTTTAACTCACCTACATTTCGCCATTTACCTTTTTTCCCTGATTCCCTTCTGTCACTGTTTCATTCACTTCCTCTGTCTCTTTCCTTTCTCACTGCCCTTGTCTCATACTCACTCGCCTTTATCCACCCTCGATCACCCCTATTTCCTCAATCTCAATCCCCTTCTCTTATCCAACCTCACCCCTGTTCCCTTACTTTGCTTCCTTCACTTCTCCTCATTCTCTATACTTCAATCCATACTTCAGTTCCCTTAGCCTACTCTATTTCCGTGTGTCCATCCCTTACATTCCTTCCCTATCTCTACCACATTCACTTTCTCTTACTCACTTTTCTTAACTCTATTTCTCTTAGTGCCTTAACACTCTTCTTAACTCATTCTTCTACCATTAGTCCTTTTGTTTTACACATTGCTTCTCTCATCTTCCATATTTTCATCACACTCTCCTTTCCTCCCTCACCATACTTTCCTTTCCACAGTCATTCCCTCAGTCCCTTCCTCTCTTTCACTCAGTCATCTTAGTCATTCATTTATACACTACACATTCTGTCCCTTTCTCTGTCTCCCTTTCTCTTCTCTTCTTTTCTTTTACTTTCTGTTTCCTGCAGTCCTACTTTTTTTATTTTATGAAATGTATATTATAACTTAACTTTTTTCTTTTCTTCCACAGATAGTATCTTTTTAAAAGAAATTTACTATATGTTTATTACTATTTCTAAAGTAAGTATGAAAAACAGAAATACTTTTTAATCAATCCCTTACTTCTCTTTGTGTCTTGGTCATTGTTAAATCTATCTCTTAATCACCTTACTTAACTGTTTTTACTTTACTTTAGTTTCCTTTACTTATTCCCATTATTTCCCTTCTTTCTTCTTTACTGTCTATCTTTCATTAATACTGTTTTTTGAGCCTCACTCACCTTGTCTAACTACCTTTTTCTCTCTCTGTCCTTTACTTGTCTTTCCTATCTTCTACTATCACTACGTTTGTCTTGTTTTTTTTTCCATTACTCTTTTCCCCTCACTCCTCTATCCCTTCCATCACTATCACTGCCCTTTACTGAATCTCACTTGTCTAATCCCACTACATGTTCTCTTCTCTGTGCATCACTCCCATTCCTTTTCTTCTCCTCCAATTTCTTCAGTACCCGTCTTTTTCTTTTCCTCACTTCATTTGTCAATCTTGCTCCCTAATTTATTTTTCACATTCCCTTGTGCTACCTCCTTTTCATTAACTCTCTCACTCCAACTTCTCTTCCTGTCTGTATCTCACCCCTTTTTTCTTTTCCTCTCTCTTTCCATTACTCTCCCTCACACTCTTTCACTCATTTAATTCCTCAGGGGCAAATTTAAAAAATCCATTGCGCCTGTTTTATACTGCCTGTGCATACGTTTTCTTACACAGTGGCAGTGCAAAAGAATTGCCATAGTGCAGAGAGATGCATCACGTTGTAAAACCCTGCACCACATGAAACCAGTC
Source organism: Lissotriton helveticus (assembly GCF_964261635.1). Lineage (NCBI taxonomy): Eukaryota > Metazoa > Chordata > Amphibia > Caudata > Salamandridae > Lissotriton > Lissotriton helveticus. The sequence continues at coordinate 132,502,899 of NC_136058.1, forward strand.
TCAGGTTTCATGTGGGCATTTCCACGCAGGGGTAGGCATTCCGTCACAAGAACTCCTTTGAAAAGTGATTCAGTAAAATCTACAAGATTTCACTGAGTCACTTCATCAACACTAATGTGTCAAAACATTGCATCTGTTGAAGCAGGTGTAAAGGTTGACATAGCACGTTACAGATAGAGGAAGTTGGAAAAGTGCTGGAGTTGCGTCCTGCATGCAACAGAATTTCAATACTGTGCAAACTTTCAGCCCTAGATGTGATGTACATCATGAGTGGTGCAAGGATTAATTTGTGTATCGCATCTTTCCTGGTGCATCTTTACTATTTTGCAGAGATGTATTGGGTAACATAAATCTGTCCCTCTGTTCCATTCCCTTTCTATGCTTTCCTAAGTCCCTTCATTCTCTTATTCAATTTTTTAATCACTAATTTACCAATTCTCACTTTAACTTACATCCCTTTCTCATCCTGAAATCCCTTTCCTTCATCATTTTTCCATTTCCTTTACCTTCACTCCCCTAACCCTACTCTATGTATCTCTCTTTGTCCCTTACTGTCTGTCCATATAGTCATCCTCACTTGCCTTCTGTGAGTCCTGCACCTTTACTTTCTTTTCCATACTGTTCTTCCCATAATTTTTAATTTCCTTTAACTCACTAACCTACCTTTAAACATTTTGGGGCTCATTTACAAGCCCTTTAAACATCTTTTGTGCCGCTGTGGCGGTGCAAAAGATGCACCATGGTGCATGTTATTTACAACGTGACGCATCTGGGAGATGCGTCACGTTGTAAAGCCCTGTGCCTTAAGGAGGCATTATGGTGCAGGGGGGGGGGGCGTTCCTGCACAGGAACGCCTGCTAAAAGTGCCTAAGTGAAATCTACAAGATTTCACTCAATCACTTTTGGGCCAATGCTATGTCAAAACCCTGCGTCTGATTGAAGCAGGCGTAAGGCTTGACACAGCATTAGTTGAATGGGCCCCCCAGGAGCATTGCTGGAGCTGCATCGCGAGCATGCGACGCAACTCTAGCAATGCGACATCTTTACGGTACAGATGCGTCACACATCTGTGCCGTTTTTGTCCCATGGTGTGCCACATTATAAATGTGGAACATCAGTGGTGGCGCTTGGGTGGGTTTGCTTGTCGTAGGTTACTTGGCGCATCGCTGCTGATTTGCAAAGATGCACCATGTAACGTACATCTGCCTCATTGTTTCAGTCACTCTTTTACTTCACTTTCTTCAGTCACTATACTTCCTTTACCTCACTCATTTGCTCAGTCCCTTACTCCATTTTTGTCATTCATTTCAGCTAGCCATTTATACACTACACATTCATTCAAAAGAAAGATGACACAGTGCATAAGAAATAGAGCTCTTTTGAAAAATAACTTTTTTTTTGGTTTTGTTATTTTGTATTTTTAAACAAAGTTTTATACTTTTTGGGGGGTTTTCGCAACGCAAACTGAAATCCTGAACTTCAAAGTGTTCAACAAGAACACAAAAAAACTGAAATTTAAACAAATGATCTCCTTCTTGTGCACACATGCTCCGTGATGCGCTTTTCAATAAGCACAAGGCTTTGTTCAGAGTATACAAAAATTTTGTTGCATTTGTTGCACCTCATGTGCACCTTCTTTAAAAAAGGCCTCAAGTCCAGTACAGCAGTTGAAGGAGATGGAGGTGGTGCCGATGAAGTGCTGGCCACAGCTGGTGGCATTTGTGTGGCCAGGGCTCTAGTGGATGCCTTCGCAAACTGCGCAGGGTGCACTTGCCTCACATGTCTCATCATTGTGTGAATTGAAAATGGATATTTTTTTGAAGGGTTTCCCCTAGAAAGGACAGTCTCACAAATGGTGCACGTGACTTTAGGTGCATTCACCTTATTTAGTCCTTGAGGATATTTAAAAAAAATTGCCAAATAAAAGATTCTTTTACTCGCCGTTGAGGAGGTCGATACTGTCCATCAGACTCAGATGACGATGATTCCTGTCTGGCTGCCATTTCAATAATTTCTCTGAGAAGCTGGAGAGGGTCCTTCTTCCACGAGAATGAAACAGATAAAGAGGGAAATGGGTGGGGTTTTTGAAGATTCTAGAACTGAAACTACTATGAACCAATGAAAAGTGTTGTTTTTGAGTCACATGACTTGACGTGCGCGACCGGGTGCGTGCACGTGGTGCGCGCACCCGGTCGCGCACGTCGCTTTAAAATGGCGTTTTGCCCGATTTTCATAAAAGTTTCAAAACATAAAAAAGAGGCAAGGTAGAGACACCCTGACCTCCTAGACCTTCTCAAGGGGTCCCAGAAGAATCTCGACGGGCCAAAAAAACATTTCTTTATTGAAAAATAGCGGGGTGTGCGCACCCGGTCGCGCACCCCGTCTCAAAATGGCGTTCAACTCGATTTACATAAAAGTTTCAAAACGTAAGAAGGAGGCTTGGTAAACACTCCCTGACCCCCTAGGTATTCTCAGGGGGTCCATTAGGGACCCCCAAGGCCCAAAAAAAACCTTTATTTTGTCTGTTAAGTTTGGTGGGAGGTATTACTTTGTGCATATATGAATGAATGAGTGCCTTACTGATTTTGCAATTTCTGAATAGATTGTTGTAAGTGGAATTAGTTTCTCCATTCTTTTGTAATTATTTGATTCTATTTTTCAATATGTGTATCAAAACTTATATTACACTGAGAGAGAGTCTGCCATTTTTTCACAAGGATGATGTCATCAGTGATGTCATTTGAGATGTCATCAGTGATGTCATGAGTGATGTCACTGACTATGTCATGAGTGATGTAATATGTGACGTCATTAGCAGTGCTTTGCGGGCGCGCCAGTTATAGTGAGTACAACTAACTATAACGTGGGAATTTCAATGGTTTTGTATGAATAAATTGTCCAGCTAACTGATATAAAACCTATGGTTTTTTCAATGAATTTGCTAGGTTTTTTAAATGCTAATTCCTAACTATAACGTATGTAAAACCTATGTTTTTTTCAGTGAATATATATATATACACACACACACATATTCTTCTACTACAGTTTCTTCTCTCCACAGCAGGAATCAAGCGGTACCACAAGCATGGAGTAAATCTTCTATTTTGGTTTTGGCACCAACAGTGAGTACAAACAGAGGACTGTTGATGCATGTTGTCGTTTGCCTTACACCGGACTAAAGAGTCCCACTGTCTAGATTGTCCTTTTTAAAGTGCCCTTAACCACATAGTCCATCCTCACTTCTTACTTGAAAAATCAACTAGACTGCATACCTTCTTACATGTAACTGTTGAGTATCATTCACCATTTTAAAACAGGTCTTTTTTTGCATTTTTCTGTGATGTATGTAATTCATTTGTTTTCAATGCAAATACATGCAGATGGCTGCTCGACTGTAATTCATGAAATGCTGAAATTATTTGAGATTTTTTTCTTTTTTACATTTTTGTTAGCCAGTGAAGTAAAGCAAATATTTTGTCATAGATCATAGTAAAGTAATCTATTTCAAATGTATAAGTTCTAAAAAGTATAAACACCCAATCATTTTTAATGGATGTACCAATATGAATGGTGGTTTCAAATGACAGAATGAAAGAATAAATGGTGGGAAGCGGAGAATGAGAGAACAAAGAGCAGGAGGTACCTACTCGCTGTTAATTATGAGCATTGAAAGTGTGCAAAGGAGTCGTATCTAAAGTGCCAGTGGAATATAAATTAATGGACTAAGAAGAGGATGTTAAAGATAGTTTTCAGGCGCTGAAAAGAGACAAGAAGAAACAAGTGGTACAAAGTATCCTCATATTGGCAACTATCAACATTTATGCTGGCCAAAACGCTATGTTTAAAATGTAATTGCAATAAAAACAGCATATAAAGTGCAAATGTAATAGATATTCAATTCATAAAGTGCAAATGCAATAAATATTCTATTCAATATATATTCAAATGATATATATGTGCAAAAGCGCTATGTTTGGAGTCCAATTACAATAGACACACACTGTATAAAAGCACAAATGCAATAAGTATTATAGTCAATACATATAATGATGTATAAAATAAAATGTATCTTAAAGTGCTTATCTTAACAGCACTAGGTTGTTATAAAGGACCCATGCCCAGTTATTGTATTGTGTTGGCGCCACATTAAACCAATCCTCAATTCAGTCTTTATACATGTAGTTTTCCATATCTACAAATTCACATATCTCTAGTTCATTTTTATCCTACAGGGCAGATGGTATGACTTGATATGCACTTTGGTAGCACATTTAGATTAAAAACATATTTATACATGCAAGATTGAAAGATTGATGGATATAACATTGGAAGAGATGGGAGTGAGTGTCATAGATGTACATACAGTTCAGCATCTAAATCTTCCCAAATGTGTTTTACAATAGAATATGAGAAATCTCGATTTTTTTATTGCCTGGAGATACTACCAGGTCTATGTTGCAGGTTATATGTTCTCCGATTTTTTTCATGTCTTCCAGTGTGCAATGTGGAAGTTATTTTATTTGTTCCATTCACATGCCTTACACTTTGCACACTTCCAGAACACTGGCTGAGTCAGCCAGTTTGTCTTTCACAGTTTCATGCGGGTAATGGGTATTTCTGTAGGCGATGATTGGATGATCCATTAGCACTTGTTTCAGAGTTTTATCTAATCTTAGAAAACTGCAGTTGTTTAGGATAATTTGTCTGATTTCTGTATGCTGTGTATTAATATAAATGATGAGATTAACTTTTTCCTCTTGCAGATCTCTTCTCCTAGGTATTAGCAACTCACCTCTGAATCTGTTTCCTGCTCTTTCCATAGTGTTCTGGATAACCTCAAGTAGTAAGCCCCAGGAAATGATTCTCATCTTCATTTCATTAATTTCTTCTCCAAAATCCACTGCTTCTGAGCAATTACTTCTGGCTCATAACATTTCCCCAAAGGGAAAGCTCCATTTGAGATTCTTAGGATGTCCACAGTTTCTATGAAGGATACTGTTGCATGCAGTCACTTTCCTATATATTCTGGTACAGATGTACATGTTTTTACGTGGACCTCAATATCCAAAAACGTGATTTGTCTGGGCCTGATGGTGTAAATAGAGGTGAAATGGAGGTTATTATGTTTATGGACAGAATGATTCCAGGATGTTGCTATCCCCTTCCCAGATTAAATACCAGGCCCAAAGTTTCATATGCTCCAGGTTTCTGATTTGCTTCTCTTCAAATGACCCCCGACTCCCAGTATCCCATAAGATGGTTGACATAGATTGGGGCAAATGAGGTCCCAGTGGCTGTGCCCGGCCTTTGTAACTAATTATCTCCATTAAATATACAAACATTGTGGGCAAGACAAAAATCTAACATCTCAATAATCATTTTTGAGTGTTCCAAATTGCTGATCGATTTATCCCACAAAAAGTGATTTACGGCTTGTATGCCATCTCTTTGACTGTTTGATGTATAAAGTGATGTCAAATCAATTGTGGCCATAAGTAAATCTCTTCCCTAGTGATTCCCTGGATCTTGTTCAAGAAGTCCATAGAATCATGTAGATACGATGGCAACGCTGCGAGGTATGGGGCTAAAAAGATATCTATAAACCTATTTGTATTTTCGAGTAAATAGTTGATTAAGCTGATAATTGGGCAGTCTGGTGGATTCTGCAGGCTCTTATGTATCTTTGAAGGAAATAGATTGTGGGTTTAACTGGATGCTCGGTCTTTGGATATTTATATTCTTTATAATCAATCACTTCTTGATCATGACATTCCTGCAAGTTTCTGTGCAATTCCAAAAGCTGTAGTTTTCAACTGGTATTATTTTAGTTCCTCATAGTGTTATTGTTTTGAGCTGCTTTTCAGCCTCCGTCAAGTATCTTTCATTATCCTGAATTACAATGTTCCCTCCCTTTTTGGATGCTTTCTTACAATGTTATTATCTTCTTTAAGTTCTTTAATAGCCACTCTGCCTCCAGGGGTGATGTTTTGTCTTTTCTTTGTTGTGTTCCTATGCGAACAATAGGTTAAGATTTTCAATGAGCCTTTCCTGTGAACAAAATATCGACTGATGTTTGAGACCACTGTCTCCTGCTTCCCCTGTTTCTATACCCATATTCATACAAAACTGTACATCCGTGATTCCAACAAGTGGTTTCATGGCACTCATTCCCACCAACTTATTTTCCAAGGCTGCAAATGTTGTTTTGAGGCAAGGTCATTTTTTTATTGTTATCATGGGCTTGATTCTTATTCTTGTTTCTCTCATTTGCGAGGGAGGGTGTGTTAAAAAGTTTAAGTTTGCTGTAAAAACACATATATATGTATATATTGGATTGGATTGGCTCTGACTGCACGTCATGTGATCAGGGCCGAGTTTGCCCAAAACGCGTTATGGTAGTAATGGTGGCTCACTGAAAATAAACACCTAAATTACATCAAGATTGGGTTAGTCGTCCGCTTTTTTCATCACAAAGGAAAAGTGTAAGCGGAGTGTAGCGAGATATCTATCTATCTATCTATCTATCTATCTATCTATCTATCTATCTATCTATCTATCTATCTATCTATCTATCTATGTATATAGCTATCTATCTATCTATCTATCTATATATATATATATATATACACATATATATATATATATATATATATACATATATATATACATATGTATATGAAGCAAGTTCTTCTCGCACGGAGAGGAAAGTGAGCAGCACTCATTCCGGTAATTAAAAACAATTTATTTTTCTGTTGCAGCTTTGGCGTATTTGATGTCGCAATGCATTTCGGTCATTTACTATGACCTTCTTCGGGGGAGAGAGAAGCCACAGCATCCAAACGGATAAACAGGAGCACTCGCCATTTTCGCTACTTGAAGCTTTTCGCCCTCTAGTGGTCACCTCGAGTGGGCTGATGATTGCTCCAGGTGCATGTTGGCTTTCGTGGTGCGATGTTTGCCTGCAGATGTTATTCCTTTAGTGGGTGATGCTTTGTGTTAAGTGCTGCAAATTAATTGGTCCGGAATCCCTTGCATTAAACCACTTTGAGGCAAGCTGGGGACCTTTCCGAAGTTCGGTCTCCGGTGGCAGCCTTTTGCCCTTTTGCTTTCGCGGTTACTTCTGGGTGGTCCGAGTTCGGGAAAAAATCGGCGCTCTCACAGACGGTGCTGGCTCAAGGCGGGACCAAGCCTTAAAATATGAAGCAAGTTCTTCTCGCACAGAGAGAAAAGTGATATATACATATATACATATACACACACACACATATATGTATATGTACATACAGACCTGTAGTTCGCATGAATTCACAGTTTTTTCTCAATCATAGTGATGGCTCAATTTATAAATCGATACCCCTGTGCATTCTGAATTAATGATTTTCACTTCCATAATATTAAAATTTGACAAAATCTTAAATTGCATTTTAAGATTAATATCTCATTCCACTATTAATATGGATTTGTCAATGCATTGTGTCACCAATCGTAATTACTTAATTCAAAACCATGGCAATACACTTCATTTCTGTTCCTAATTATGGAAATACAATACAATTACATTGTAATTACGTTTCTAATTATGAAGACCTACTGACAATACATCATATCAAACTGTTCTGCAAATTAGGCCCCAGTGGGCACCTTTTGGTGCACAAAGACATTTCTCACTCATTTTTCATTGTCATGCTTGTCTGTCTTATATAAAGTGCAATTGTGAAAAAATTAAAACCATACTCAAACTACAATTAAAATTAATTTTTGCAATTTTGGAGGCACATCTCAAAATATCATTTCACAAGTGCGTAAGGAAATCTTCTATATTGAGCCCCCGTATTTTTTTAATCCAGCTCAATAATATATCAAGATTCAAGTTTCCTTAACTTCTTCTCTCGGTTCCCACCTTAAATATCTGATGCCACTGCATCCACCATAGAGTATGTCAAACCGTAATCATCTTTATTATGGAATGTTTCAAAATGGCGAGCAAAAGGATATGTTCGGTCACCATTTTTGATTGCTCTAAGATGCTTTAATATCCGTTTATGGACTTCCAGAATTGTGCTAGCCACGTGCAGCATGCCACAAGGGCACTGCAGCACGTAGACAGCAAACTCAGTCTTACAATTGTATTTGCATTTGATCTTCTTAATTTTGCTAGACAGGCCAGGTTTGTATTGCTCCCGAGGAGTTGCTTTACCTCTGCTGCCATCCGCCGACTACATTGGTTGCTGGTGGCCAGACGTGGGGAATTCAAATCTCTTTGCATCGCTTTTAAGATCCTGAAGTCCTCTTCCCCGTCCATTCTGGCCACCCTGCTCTCACCCTAAAGTCCTCCTCACCAACTTCATTCAATGGGCCAACACTTGGTGGTGGTTCCTAGGGTAAGGAGAGCACGGGCTGGGGGACTTGCCTTTCGAACACTGGTGGCCAAACTTTGGAACTCTCTCCCAATGTCCATTCGCAGCCTAAACAATTATTTGGCATTCCATATGGCAGCCAACATATTGTTTTTAAACTTTGTTGTATTCGGTAGATAAATCTTTTGCAACTGCAACCGCTTTCAGTCTTTGTGTAATCACGCGATATCAGAAAGCTTTCCCTTCTTCCCTGTTGTTAAACAGGCACAGTCTTACCTGAAAGCGAAAGCACACTCTGCAGGTCCTCCGAGTCACCTGGAGGGGTGCCGCTATGCCCTACAAGGCTGTTTCCCTGCTACAATATCCAGCCAGCCGTCCCATGTAGGGGGGGGCAGCGGTTGAACTAAATCCTCCGCACTTTCTCTTGTGCCCATCCACTGCCTCGTAAACGAAAGGCTCATTGCCTAAAGGTACCCCACGAGAGAGGGTCCGTATAAATCCACCATTCCTTTTTCTAAGGATGACGAAGCCATGTGCAGTTGCTGTTCAAAGTTTTATTTGGCCACCATTGAACACGTTTCGGCTGCAAAGCAGTCTTGCTCAGCAATGCAGAGGCTGAGTAAACAGTCGTCAGTAAAAATACATCATATCAAACTGTTCTGCCTAATTTGCAGAACAGTTTGATATGATATATGTTCACTGGGTCTTCATAATTAGGAATGTATTTTCACTGGGTCTTCATAATTAGGAACGTATTACAATGAGATATTAATCTGAAAATGCAGTTTTCGATTTTGTCAAATTTTAATATTATGCAAGTGAAAATCATTAATAAAGAATGAACAGGGGTATCAATTTATAAATTAAGCAATCACTATGAGTGAGAAAAAACTGTGAATTCATGCAAACTACAGGTCTATCTTCACTATTGTACATTTTGTAGTTCTCACGTGATACATGTACACAAAAAATGTTTAAATGACGGCTGTTTACTCTGCCTCGGCATTGGTGAGCAAGGCTGCTGTGCAGCCAAAAGATTTTCAATGGGGACCGAATAAAACTTTGAACAGCAACTGCACATGGCGTCATCATCCTTGGAAAAAGGAGTGGTGGATTATGCGAACCCTCTCTCATGGGGTACCTTTAGGCGACGCGCTGTTCGTTTACGAGGCAGTGGATGTGCACGAGAGAAAGTGCAGAAGATTTCATTGGACCACTGCCCCCTCTCCCAGGGCCGACTGGCTGGATATTGTAGCAGGGAAACAGGGATGTAGGGCGTAGCGGCACCTGGTGAGTTGGAGGACCCACGGAAGGTATTTTCGCTTTCAGTTAAGACTGTGCCGTTTAACGGCAGGGGAGAAGGGAAAGCTTTCTGATATCGGCGCGATTACACAGAGTCTCAAAGCGGTTACAGTTGCAATAGATTTATCTACAGAGTACAACAAAGTTTAAAAACAATATGTCAGCTTCAGAGGTTAAAGAGCGTGAGGAGGTAGCTCTGCTGATTTTTTATGACACTCAGTTAAGTGCGAGTGGCTCCTCCGTACGAAGCAACACTATGAGTAAAACAACAGAGTTGGAGACTCACTTACAAAGATTACAGAAGCTCCAGTGAACCGAGCTTTCAAATTGGTGGGAGATAAAATCCCTGAAGAGGTACCTAGAAGTGCAGCGGGTCCCGAGGGGGCGACTAGGAGCCAAATCCAGATATGCTCCGTGAATGGGTGGCGAATAACAACGATGCTTCACAAAGAATGTTGGCACCTCATTAAATAAGCGGATGACAGGAAAAAAAATCCTGGAAGAAAAAGAAGTACTCTCAGCCATACTGAGTAAAGGATCTGATCAAGAGCAAATAAATAAATTCAAAGGGGTGATGAAAGAAAGATTACGTAAAATTGGAAGCATCCATCAAAGAAAGGAAAGCACAGAAATTCTAGCGAGACAAGGAAGACTATGACAGAGCACAAATGTTTACCTTTGCTAAAAAGTTTGACACATTGCGTAGGCAGAAATTGACATCAAGTAAGAAACCTTCACAAGAGATACATTTTGCGCAAAGTAGCTCACAAAGCTCAGAAATTGATACAGATATCGATAAAGACCAGAGTATTCAAATTAAAAGATCTGTACCATCTGTCATAGAGGAATTAGATTTTTTATGTCAAGAAAGAAGGTTCAATCTGCTACCATGGCAACAAATACAAAAGTGAAAACTGCAAAGAGTCAGAGGAGCAAGAGGCGGAACAGCACAACCCAAAGAAGACGTAACGGAGAAAAAGAAGTGGAACAAGGACTAGAGGATGGTAATGAAGCCTCTATAATTAATTTGACAGACATTGTTCATACTGATCCAGATAAAAGAATACTCAAATTGGGTCTATCTTTGTGCTCTGAGGCGGATTTGGACTATGTGCAAATGAGAATAGATATTTTCAAATTTACAAGAATGCTGAAATTGAAGAAACATTTCCTCTCAAATCAAAGACCAAGACAGCAAGAGATACCTAATATACCAGCGGTAAAAAAAGCAGAATTGGCACGTGATGACATGAACTCAATGTTGGAACTAAGAGAATTGGAAATTGAAAGCACGGAAGAGGAAGACATTCTGGATGCAGAGACATTGGCACAAGAGCAAGGTGTCAATATCTCAGAAGATGCACCTAGTTTTAGATAAATTTCACATTTCACCCCATTGACAGCAAGGGATGCTACGGATATCTACAGTAATCTAGTAACTAATGAACTCAAGAACTTGTACACTCATATAAGCAAAAATAAAAAAACAAGTGAGCATGTAAAAACAAAAAGCTTGCTTTACCTTAATTAATAGGTTATCTGCTAATGAAAAAGTGTATCGTGCGAAATGCCGACAAAGGAGGCAATATTGTCCTCTGGGATAGGCGGAAATATCTGGTGGAGGCATAAAAACAACTAAATAACAAGTCGTACTGTTCCAAATTTCTTGAAAAAGAAATATTGTTGAGCCATCAAGATTAGAAGGTGGAATTGAAACAATGGTACGATTAATGTTTATTTAGACAGACATGATGAGTACATGTTCTTGAAAACAGATGATCCAGTCACACTTAATTCCAAAAATTCAAGAAAGATGCAGTTAATCCACCAGGGAGTCCAATTATATCAGCTATAGGGAGCGCTTTAGAATATACTTCTAAGTATGTGGATTCATTTTTATGTAATCTAGTCAAGTCTCTGCCTTCATATATTCAGGACACAGGAGATTTCCTTCGGAGGACTACGATCTTCCTTGGGAAGATGATTTTTTTATTAATTACTATCGATATGTCCACGTTGTACACCAGCATTATGCATAAGGATGGCCATAGACCATAGAGTACTTTCTGGGAACAAGACCATTAATATTATGGGTGCACGCTCAGATGATCTTACCGATGGTTGAGAAGGGTCTGACAAGTGATTACTTCTTGTTTAATGGACATCTCTTCCATCAAGTATGCGGAAAGGCGCTAAAATTTGCAAATGGGCTGGTGGGAGCAGCAGGTGATCCGCACAAAGTTCCAGCTGGAATGGGGAATCGCATTATACACTGGAGTCGTTTTATTGATGACTTAGTTTTGATGTGGAAGGGTACAGAAGATGAGGTTAAGAACTTCCTCAGCAGAATTCAAGAAAATCACTTAAATTTGAAATTTACGAGAGACATCAGTGCCACAAGTGTGAATTTCTTAGACCTCCCAATATACATCAAGAAAGGAAAACTGGAAACAAGATTATATAGGAATCCAACATGAGGAAACACATTGCTTCACGCAACAAGTTTCCATCCGACCAATTTGATCAGGAGTATTCCTCATGGTGAGTGTCTAAGATTGAGACGGAACTGTAGTGAAGAAGTTGAAACTAAGAAAGAGCTCAACCATCTAAAGCATAGATTTAAAGCCAGAGGTTACTAGGAGGAATGCGTAGAGGCTGAAGTCTATAGAGCCTCGAAAAAGAGAAGAGAAGAATTTCTCTTCAACAAAGATAAAAAACTAGCTAAGCACGATAAGGCTACCAAAGAACAGTGCAGATTAATAACCACGTTCAGTAAACAACAGAACAGTGTAAGAAGCATTCTGAATAAACATTAGCATGACATAAGAAATTATCCAGTTTTGGGGAAAGAAAAGAAAAGAGAAATGCAGAAAGAAGCAACAGAGGTGCTTAAAGAGGCAAGAGGGGTCCAGAAAGAGGAAAGAAAGGTACAGAAAGAAGGAATAGAGGTGCAGAAAAAGTAAGAGGGATACAGAAATTTGCAAGAGAGGTACAGAAAGAAGCAAGACACGTGCAGACAGAAGCAAGACGGGTGGAGAAATAGGGCAGAGGCTGTAAAAAGAGGTATGAGGGATACAGAAATTTGCCAAAGGGGTGCATAAAGAAGCAAGAGCAGTGCAGGAAGAACTCACACAGGTGCAAAAAGCGGAAAGTGGATTGCAGAAAGAGGTAGGAGAGATGCACACATTAGCAAAAGAGGACCAGAAAGAGGCCGGAGGGGTGCAGAAAGAAGGAAGAGAAGTGTAGAAAGAAGCAACAGAGGTGCTGAAAGAAGCAAGATAGGTACAGAAACAGGCTGGAGAGGTGCAGAAAGAGGGAACAAGGATACAAAAAGAGGCAAGAGCGGTGCCGAAATAGTCAGAAAGAGGTAAGAAGGGTGCAGAAAGAAGGAAGTGAGGTGCAAAAAGAGGCAAATGAGGTACAGAAAGACGCAAGATAAATGCAGAAACAAGTGAGTGAAGTGCAGAAAGAGGTGAGAGGATTTCTAAAAGAAGCTACAGAGGTGCAGAAAGAAGCAAGAGAAGTGCAGAAAAAGTCAAGTGAGGTACAGAAAAAAGCAAGAGCAGTGCAGAAAGAACCAACAGAGGTGCAAAAAAGAGGCAAGAGGGGTGCAGAAAGAGGTTGGAGAGGTACACAAAGAAGCAAGAAAAGTACAGAAAGAGGCAGAAGGACTACAGAAAGAAAGAAGAGAAGTTCAGAAAGAGGCAAGGGAATTGCTGAAAGAAGCAACAGAGGTACAGAAAGAAGCAAGAGAAGTGCAGAAAGAGGCAAGAGCAGTGCAGAAAGAAGCAAGAGAAGTACAGAAAGAACCAACAGAAGTGTAAAAGGAGGAGGGTGCAGAAAGAAGGAAGAGAATTCCAGAAAGAAGCAACAAAGGTGCTGAAAGAGGCATTAAGTTTGCAGAAAGAGCAAGAAAAGTACAGCAAGAAGCAACAGAGGTACTTAAAGAGGCAATAGAGGTGCAGAAACAGGCAGGAAAGGTACATAAAGAGGGAACAGCGGTGCAGAAAGATGCTGTATCTACCAGCTGAGTGCAGGACCTAATTTGTTTGCTGGGGGCAATTTGCTTTATTTTAATCTTGCTACATCTTTTTAAAATTGAATTTACTGCAACCTACCTGTTCTTGAGCCACACCGCTCCCCAGTCCACCACGGGTCCTTGTCCTGGTTGAGTGGAGGGAGTGCTCGCCACGACTTCGGTGATTTCCCCTCTTCCGGGTTGGAGACCGGAGAGGGCGGAGTCCCACAATACCATTTAAATCGCTGCTTTCCCTACCGCGCAGTGGACGCGCGCTCTATCTACCAGCTGAGTGCGTGACCTCATTTGTTTGCTGGGGGCATTTCGCGTTATTTAAATCTTGCTACATCTTTTTAAAATTGAATTTACTGCAACCTACCTGCCCTTGTGCCGCACCGATCCCTGGTCCACCACGGGTCCTTGTCCCGGTTGAGTGGAGGGAGTGCTGGCCATGACTTTGGTGACTTCCCCTCTTCCGGGTTGGAGACCAGAGAGGGTGGAGTCCCGCAATACCTTTTACCATCCTCAGGTGGTGGCTGACAGGATAGCCGAGCTGGTGATTAATAACTCTTGTGTATTATTTGTTGGGGACGTCAACTACAGGCCCAACGATGTACATGAAAGTCCATGTTCTCTTGAATGTTACAAACTTTTAATGGGAATGAACTGTACTCCACATATAAAAGTATTCACCCATGTCAAAGGGCATACGCTTAACCAGGTCTGGACTGCCAACTTGGACATCTCTCACCTACAAGTGGCCCGTGCTCATGGTTGGATCACCATCTTGCTACCTTTAACAGCCCCTCTGTCCGCTCTAACACCACTCCCCCTTTAGGCAACTTCTTGGCCAGAAATTGGAACAAAGTGGACATGGAAGAATTTTGCTCCATGTTAACTGCCTTGGCACCTAGTGCCGGGGAGGAGTCGCTCCACACTCAAGCGGCCAAAATTAACATCTGGCTGGATGGGGCCAGAGACAACTTAGCACCTTTGAGGAAAGTTAAAATAAAGAGGCCCTATGATTTTAAAAAGGAAGTGAAGTCCTTCGTAATGGGCACATTTCTAACCTAATCTCTCTCAGTACCTCTGCAGTTTCAGGAGCTCAGCGACTTGCCTTATCTCGTATTTGAACTCTAACGGTATTGTCCACTCTTCTCTCATGTTTGCATGATCCTTTTTGTATCTAACTAGCTCTTGTTAACTCTTGTAATTAATGTAATTACTTACTACTGCTACAAAGCGCTTTGATACCCTCACTGGTCATGTTTGCGCTATACAAAACACTAAATAAATACATTAAATAAATTCCCACTCCACTCTAACCAACATTAGGACAATTGTGGAATTTTGGGGGGTTCAATTTACTACTCCTACTCTAGTCTAAGCAATGGTAAGGAAAGTGACATGTGTTGGAGGGGTTAGATTTACCATTTCACTGCAGTAAAAATAGCTGTAAGGAAAATGCTGGCCTCTGGAAGGGTTCTGTTTACTATTACCACTCCAGTCTAAGCAAAGCAGGGAAAGTTTTGGACTTCTTAGGGCTTAGATGTTCTATTCCAAATCTAGTCTAAGAAACAATAGAGAAAGTGCTGTAATTTGGAAGGGTTAGATTTACTATTCCACTTTAGTCTATGCAACAGTAGCGAGAGTCTTGGATTTCAGAAGAGTTATGCTTAATATTTCCACTGCAATGAATGCAACAACAAAGAAAGTGTTTATTTTTTTTTAGAAAACATGGAAATATGTAACAATACATTTCTAAATCCTATTTTATTGAAAAATGCATACAATACAACATTAAAAAATCTTAAATATTTAACCAAATAATTGAAATTCTATTCAATTCTCCCCTAGAACCCATAAAAACACAAACACAAAAAAGAATAAATGAAAACATATTTGAATGAAAATGTTATTTATATTAAACACATAAAACTAAACAAATAAATACGGCTCTAATATCAATATTAAAGAATATATAACCCTACAGTAATAAATCAATCAAGTAAAACATATAATTTAAATAATAAACATTAAAGGCATACATAATTTTCAATGAAAAATGAAAATTAGCTTTTAGTTTCAACAACGTCAGAAACTATTCCCTATAGACTCAAAATCCACTATTAAAATATATAAACTGCTAACATAAATAAAAAAATGTAAATAAAAAATAAAAGTAACACATTAATAATAAAATAACAATGACATGATTTACGTATTATTCAAATAAATAAAAAAGAATTAACATTAAAATTACATTATTTATAATTTGATTATTGTCCACACTAGTCCCCTACAAACCCAACCATCTACTACACTAGAAATTACTAATGACATGAACGAATTGCACATTAAAGAAATTACAAACTATATTTTAAGAATAATAACAATTATACTAACAGTCCTAGCAGTTAAAATCATTTACACTAGGTAATATGTATTAACTTAATGAAAAAAGGATATTTATTACAACTAAATTAATGAAAAAAAGTATTAAATACAATGATATTCTCGAAAACAATATTATTTACTAACAAGCAAATGATATTTTACCTTAGGTATTCTGTTCCACGATATTTTGGTAGTTACAGTATTTTTGACACAATATTCATGTTACAAAATATTTATATCCCGATACTTTGGCCACTATCCCCTGTTAGTAATCGTTCTAGGGAAAGAAATGCAGTGTAGTCATAAATCCATGTAGGACGTCTGTCCATTATACATTTTCTTTTCAGCACCGTGCAGTGCACAATCGTTGCTATGTAAAGAGTAGCAAGTTAGTCACAACGATACTGTTTGATCAGTGGGCGCTGTGCAATGGCACAGAAATTCTGTTTGATCTGTCTAACTCACTCCCTGGATGGAAGCAAACATTAAAAGACCGAAGCGGATGTTAGATCCGAAGTCAAATCAGACCCTCAAAGGGAGGTGAAATACCCTTATGAAGAGTAGAGGTTGGCGCTCTCCAACATTTTACTTGACAAATAACATAGGGAGAGTATGCAAAGCTCATGCAATCTCATTTAAAACAAGAAAGAGCATACGGTGTATGCTTTATTTACTGATGACATTTCTAAAATTATTTTGAGGGTCCTGACATCGTACTTGTCTCTTTTCTGTATAGCAAAAGATGCACTTTCAGCCCAAGACAGGCTTGTTAAATGTGGTGTGTATTGAATGGATTGATTAAGATTTATTATTTTTATAATCTGCCTCAACATCTTAATAAATGACTAGTAAAATGCCAATGAAACAGAAAATGTTTAGATGTCAATAAATGAATTGCATTAAAAACCAAAAAGGAAATGCATGCACTGTTCAATATGCACATGTGTAGCAAATGTGCATGGAAAGCATCAGTAAACATTCTTGCAAAAACACAGAGAAATACGTTAAAGCAACGTGAAATGACAAAAATAATTTTAAAAAGTCTTGATCTTTTAAAGTATATGTAATGAGATATGTGTAAGCAGCTAATCTATTCAGCTTGTATGACTATGTAGTACTATATATGTCAATTTTTGGCAAATGTCTACGCTGTTTTTTCACAACTATGACCTCATGATTACAGCTACGTAAAATTATTACATCAGTTTTGTAGGTTGTCCCAAGAACCCGAGGTACCAAGAAACGAAAACTGTACCAAGTACAGAGAAATGTATAAAATGTAAAGACTGAAAACTGGGGATGAAGAATAACTATCTATATATGAAATGTACACCAGATACTGAGTTAAGGAGCAGTAGTGGTTTGTACATCACTTAATTGTCGGCACCCATACTATCATGTGATTCTGAAGGCATTTTTTAAAATCTTTCCTTTCTTACACATTGGGATACATTTGCAAGGCACAATATCTGAGAAATTCAATTGGTAAGTGTTGGACTTGACCCTTTTTGCAGGGTCACCCCTGAACTTTTTGCCTTCCTCCTGTATTTTGTCTGAACTGTTTTTGTTGGTTTTATGACTCTGGGCACTTTACCAGTGCTGATCAGTGCTAAAGTGCATATGCTCTCCCTATTGTAAAATTAATGTATTAATTAGTGATTCCATGATTGACTATTTGGTTTACCTGTCAGACCCTAGTACAGTGCATTGCGTGTTCCCAGGGCGTGTAAATCCAAATGCCGATAGTGGGTTTGCAGCACTGGTTGTGCCACCCACAGAAGCGGCCTTGTAAAACGCGTCTAAGGTCTGCCATTGCAGAGCCTGCGTGCAGTCTTGTAGTGTCACGCTGACTGGGCAAGTGCACCCACTTGCCAGTCCCTAAACCTTTCCTTTTCTTCATATTAGTCACCCATCTGGTAGGCCCAAGGGCAGGGTGCATTGTAAGTATAACGTAGGACAAGCCCTGATGTGTGTGGCATGTCATAATAGTGAATTACAGCCATTTTCGTTGTTCGCTATTGCAAGGCTACCTGTTCTCCATAGGCCAGAATGGGCTGTTAGAATTATTACACTTTATAATCCTAACCGCATCAGAGAACATGGTGGAAATTTGAGTTTAGTATGCCTGGACTCAGAATAATAAAATACATCTTTTAGTGAAGTTTATTTTAATATCTGTGTTTGCAAATACCACTTTTAGAAAGTAGATATTTGCTTGCCTAACCTTTCAAGCCTGCCTCTGCGAGGTTGTGTCTAGAGTTTGAGTGACAGGGCTGGGCGATTCCAGGAGACAGAATGAGTCAGCCCACTGGTGAATAGAGAGATCTGCATCTAGATGGGAAGGAGGAGTTGCACCAGGGACCTGAATAGGACTGTGCCCGCCCCCCAAAGTGTTGGCTCCACCCCCTGTGGTGCGTCTGTTGTCTCTGCCCTGCACACTGAAAGAAGAGAAGGAAGACTGTCAACAAAGTGCTCCAGGGCTGTACTTGCCTTCCACAATGCTGGCTCCACCTCCTGTGGGGCGTCTGATGTTCCTGCCCTGCACAGTGAAAGGAAAGGAGAAGTCTGGTAAACAGAGTGCTTCAGACCTGGTTTGGACTGGGCACAGGCCCCTCTCCCCTCAGAGAACAAATAATTTTGGGGTATAAATATTGGGACCCTGATCCCAAGAAATTAGATCACTTTTGGACTACAAGAAGAAACCTTTGCTGAGGACAGGAACCTGAAGAAACTGAGGAGAGACGATTCCCAAGCTGAAGTGCTGCTTGGGGGATTGGCTTGCAGTGGTTGCCTGACTGCCAAAGAGAGGAGAAAGAACTTTGTGTACTTTACTTTCAACTTGTGAAGGATCTCCAAGGGATTGGAAGAGAGCTTGCCCACTGACCGAAGTCTCAGGACCAGTAGACTTCACCAGCCTTTGTGGAATGCTGCTGGAAATGCTGTTTCAGTGGCTACAGAGGCAGGGAGCTGTGACCGACTCTCACAACGGGCCTGGTGTCCTGTAGGCACTGCATCAAGCAACGTCCACCTCCAACAACGCAAGCTCTGAGCTCACCGACTCCGTCCTGACGCCATCACCAAGCCGTTGCCTGCACCACCACTGGTGGACACCGCGACGTGCAACGCCTCGCTACACCAACTCGTACTGGTCTGACCTACGCGGTCACTGCTGCTGACTCTAAGTCCTTTGAATGCACTGGAGTTGGGCACTGCCTCGCACGCTTTGCGATGCACCGCCCGACTCGCACCGCTCTCCGGACTGATCAACGCCAGCTACCGAACTCCAGCTCTGTCGCCGCACCGCAAGCTGCAAGCTGCAAGTATAGCATCAAAGCATCATCTCGCCCTGCAATGCACGCCTTGGATCCACCGACTCTGTCAACGGGCCACTGCCTGCACCGCATCGAGGGACAATGAATCCTGCAATGCTTTCTTTTCTGCACCACGACGAACACCGGAAACGGTTCGCACATCCGTGCCAGCCGCATCAAGTAAAAGGTACTGTGACTGAGTCTGTTGACATTTGAGTAGGCATGGACCGACGCAGTCCGCTGGATTTGTTAGACTTTGTGTTATTTCAACAACGCTGTAGCCAGACAGGGCTACTGACTCGCAAAGAAACTTGATCTAAGCCTTTTTAACCAGAACTCTTGAAATCTGATAGTACTGTGGATTAAATGTGTTGTTAATTGGTCTTGTGGTAACTCTATATAAAATATACTTATATTTGATATACTACCTTGTGTGGTGTCCATTTGTAGTGTTGTCACTGGGTTACTGTGTGTGGTCACAAATGCTTAACTTACAACGCCTCTGAGATAAAGCCTTGCTGCTCGTGCCAAGCTACCAAGGGGGTGAGCAGGGGTTATTTTAGGAGTGTAACCCCCTTATCCTGACTAGAGGAGAGAGTCCCTATTTTTCACAAATACCTACCTGTGCCAACTAGAGACCCCCAATTCTAACAGTAAGAACAAATATTCTACTATTCTGTGTACCCACATGCCTCCCAATAAAAATCTTACCTTATTTGTATGGGTAGTGATCCAGCGGCCTATAGAAAATATATCATAAACAACGCTACCCAACTTCATAACCTATAAACAAAATTCTACACTACCTTATGGACCCATTTATAAACATGACATAATTTGGGCCTACTGAATCAGGTGGTCGGACTAAATCTATATACACATTATTTACAAACCATATACAATTTTATATATCTGCGGAAGGAATATTGTCATTAGAATAAATTCTAATCATTTAAACGACCACCATTGGCGATGGGATCTAGCTAATAGTAACCTGCACTTCTGAATAACCAAGACCAGCTTGTTTGTCAAAAGTAAGATTTTATTTACTAAATTATGGTATTTCAAATTGTAATTTTATAAATGCATTTTTATTAGCACTAAAGTAAGCATGTTTGAAAAGTTTCGTAAGAAAAATACAATTTAGTAAGAAATTCAAAGTTTAAGTAAGAATTTAAAAGTTTAGCATTTCTAAAGCCTAAGTCCCTAGCTAAGCTAATTAAATGGAAAATATAGTAAAGTTCTTTGAGGATTCTTACGTGCTCCACGCAAAGTCCAGCAGCACTTCACCCTCATCGGAAAGTCAGAAAGCAGCAGCCAGCCCATCCCTAGGGGCATGACTTTTTATACCTTTCTATGCTAGCTAAATTGAGCAAAGGAAAGTTTTCAAAAATCCTCGAAGTCCCATTGGCTGAGAGTGACAAGTGACATGTCACCCATATTTCAAAAGTTCCATTAGGTCACGTTTCTTAAAGACCATTGTCTTTTCCGAATGCAACCAGGAGCTTCCTTGGTTTGCAACAATTGTAAATCAATATTCTCACAGTGTTCATTTCGTTTCCGCGGATGCCAAGTTAGAGCTGACAAAATTGTCCTTTATCACATATTCGACCTTGGCCACGTCCGACAGAATGATGACAGCACATCAGTTTTTGCTTTGTGAATGCAGCTTTGACGAACACTTTTTTCAGAATGGGCTTCTCGTGACTTGTGCAGAAGTAAAATTCAGCTTTTAGCAAACTCGAGTAAACTAGGCCCAAAAGCAGTCAACTTATGCTTTCTAGTAATAAACAAAAACAAGAAAAGTATTAATTTAAGAAATAATGTTGGTTCTGTATCCACCCTAGGTTTACTAATTAATTAACCCTCCCAATTAGTCTGATGTTACCTAGCAAAATGCAAACAAATAAAGCAGCGTTTATATCTACCAGTCTTCTTTAATCCATAAGACTTATATGCACCTAGAATAGTAGAAATGACATCACATAGACAAGGAAAAGCAAAATAAGCACATGCTTCTTTAAGTTTGCTGCAGTTAATAATGACAAAAACGAAAACGACAAATTATTTTTATTATTTTGCACGAACAAAAAGATGCAACATTTATGCACGTTTATGAGCACACATGTTAGTCCCCCCATGTGTAAAGTTTAATCTAGGTTGTATTAATACAATACATCACAAATTATTAATATTATTATTCATGTTATGGAAATGTGACTTTGCGAGTTTAAACAAAATTTTATTTTCTATCTCGCTCCATCAACTCCCTCATCTGGTGATTAACAAATCACCACACCAACACCCAAAATTTTGTAATTTAGATTTCCGAGAAATCGATTCAAATTCATTTGTATCAGTAATCCTAAAAATCTGTTTCTGCAAATTCTTTGGAATTAGCATAACGCTCTCTATGTAACTCCTGTAATTCGATCTCCCTTTCTTCTTCTTTTCTAAGTTTATAGATTCTTTTCTTTTCTTTCAACTGCTTCTTTCTTTTATGCAACAAACAACCTATTTTTGTCAAAATAAAAATGAATACTATTATAATCAAAGGTGCCAAAATCTTGCCAAGAATTGAACTACCAATATCATGAAACCAATTTTTAATAGCTTGGAATCTTTTTGAAAGTTTCCCTGTAAAATCATCTTCTTCTAAAGGAATTATTTCTGAATGCATTTGTGTAATGTTCTTAATATACATCTCAATATTCTTACTTTCATCAGGTATATATGTGCAACAATGTTGTACATGTAAAATGCCACAGACTCCTCCCTCTTTTGCTAGGAGTATGTCTAAAGCAAGACGATCTTGAATCACCATAGATCTGATTGCAACTACTTCAACATTCACTAATTGGAATCCATCAGCTGTGTCTGTTGACAATCTGTCAACAATTGTGGACAATTTTCTAATTCTTCCTGCATTTAGGGTTATACCAACAAAAGGTATCACTGCTTGAAAAATATCTCCCAGAACTTCTGTAAAAGTTTCTCTTTTGACTCTATTTACATAATTATGAATTTTGACCAATCCTTCTGAATCTCTATCAACATGAAACACTTTAGGAAAAACAATTCCCACATAACAAGTTCCATACCAATGGTCTGGAAGGTTGTAGTAGGCTTTGTCACCACAAACAAAATAAATCCCAGGGAAGATTGGATCTTTTCCACCTTTGAATCCCCAACCTCCCAAAATCTGATAAGTATCTTCGCAGTTACTTGCACCTACAAAATAATTATCAAAAAGTGTATTATCTCTTCTAATGCAAAGCTTTCCACTAACTGGTTTATCTATGTGTATTGCAACATTTTCAAGCATTTTGCCATTTAATTTCTCATCCTCTTTTTGCCAGAATTTAGACTTAGTCTGCTTGACTAATTCATTTCTTTTGTAAATTGCTCTCCTCTCTTCAACCATATTCAAAAATTTCTTTCCCTCAGCACTCAATTTGCATGTTAGATTATTCTTGTAAGCATACTCATAAGTGAGTTCGTTAGTAACAAGGAAAAATTCTCTCATTTGTTTTGCTTTCTTGTGCTTATTTAAAGCACCATCAATCTTTATATTTGCAAAAATCTCGTCAAAATCTGAATAGTAATATTCCAAGCGTCCAGTTTGATAAAATAAGCTAGTTAACACACTACATGTTACACCATATGTGAGAGGAAGCATATTGTATGTCACTCCCTCAGAAACAGAAGCAGGTAACTTGACGCAGACATAGCAGTCTTTAGCATCCATTACCTTGACATATTCACTCAAAAGCTTTGTGAATGTATTACTTGAAAAATCACTAATAGATTTATCTTGATGAAAGTTAGGTTGATGATCAATAACTTTAGTAGATGCACTATGTTTAGTTTGACTAACTAAAGCTTTGCTTGTCATGTTAACTTTGTGTAATTCTCTATTCATCTCTAATGGGATGATCACAGCTAAAACTAACCAGAGCAGAATTAAAATGAGCAGACACACCAGAGTCATCTTACAGCATCTCTTAAAAACAGAACACTTTGAAGTGCTCTCCTTAACATAAGGCATTTTTGGTTAGTTTTAGTTTTGTCACAAAATTAAAAAGAAAATTAATTTTAAAATTGACTTAAACTTTGACTTAAACTATTTATACCCCCCTTTTAAAATAATTTTATTATTAAAACCCTATACAAGTTTTCTTCGACCTTATGTCATACATAAGATTTCTTCAACTAAACAGTTTTTCTTCGACCTTATGTCAGCTAACAAAATTTCTTCAGCCTTTTGCCAAATTAAAATTTCTGTACTTCAATCATTGTCACTAATTTCTTCTATTTCGTTTTCTTCTTCACTACTACTACCTTAAATGTCAATAACGGGTGGAATTACTAAATAAGTCCACTCAGGAGACTTGTATTTCTGGTTTGGTCTCACTATTCTTTTTCCTTTTCTCGACACCACTTCAATTTTCCTTCCAACTCCCACTTCCTTTCCAGGACTCTTTTGACTACTGATTTCTTCAACTTGCTCTTTAGGTTTCTTGATTAACCTGACTCTCAATCTTCCACCAGGCCAGTAGTCTGCTTTTCTCACGTATTTCTTCTTTGGTTCAGAAGCATTTAATTCTGACTTCCAAGCCCTTTTCTTTCTGTTTTCACTTGCACCATCCACGTCACTTTCTTCGGATTCGTTGTCTGAAATTTCAATTGACTCAGGAACTTCTCTATTCGGCAGTTTTACTCCTTCAGGAACACTTCTCTGATTTCCAATACTGGTACTTGGTAATTCGTCTTCTTCTTCTTCTTCAATTACCTCCAACTTCCCAGACTTTGGATCTCTATTCCTTACTTCAGAGTTTGTTTTCTGCTTTTCGATACTCTCCTGGTCTGAAACTTCTTTTTGTTTCGCTTCTCTGTCTTCAATAGAAATAACTGAATCCTCAGTTATCTTTCCTTTTAACAGATTCTCTTCACCTTCAGAATCTATTTCAATAATTTCCAAGTCTTTTCTTGTTGAATTTTCATTCACAGATACAGGTTCCAGATGTCGACCTTCTTGTCGATCTTCAAGATCTGGATTTATTTCACCTTCTGCTTCAGAATCAGAATCATCTGTAGTATCACTTTCAATATCAGAACTTTCAGGAGTCGGTACTGGAATAGTATGACTAGGATGAATCCAACGTTTCAATCCTTTGCATTTTACAGCATTAGTAGTGATCAAAATTATTTGCCTAGGCTTCTGCCATCTAGGAGCCAAACAATTTCTTCTCCGATGTACTTTTGTTCTGACCCAGTCACCAGGTCTCAGGTCATGTGTCAAACTTTCTCATTTGATTGTGCTTCAGTTCCCACCTGATTAGACACAGAAGTCACTATATCAGATAACCTTTTACAGTAATCCAAAATAGCACTGTCATTTATGCTCAACAGTTTACCTACAGGTACAAAAGCTTGCCTCATAACTCTTCCCATTAAAATTTCATGAGGACTCAAACCTGTCTTTTTATCTGGTGTACTTCTTAATGACATCAAAACAAGTGGAAGAGCATCTGTCCACTTTACACCTGTTTCAAGACACATTTTTCCAATTCTGTTTTTAATTGTTCCATTAATCTGTTCAACTACCCCTGATGCCTCTGGTCTGTATGCACAGTGTATTTTCTGCTCAATGCTCAAAGCTTCACAAATTAACTTCATCAGTTTGTTATCGAAATGGCTTCCTCCATCACTCTCAATAGTGACTGGAAAACCGTACCTTGGGATAATTTCTCTGAGCAGTAGTTTCGCTACTGTAATTGAATCACAATGTCTTGTAGGAAATGCTTCTACCCATCTTGAAAATAAACAAACAATTACAAGAACATACTTTAAGCAATTGTGTAAGGGCATTTCAATGAAATCCATCTGTAACCTGGTAAAAGGACCACCCTCTCGACCAATTATTCCTGTCCCCACCAATGATTTTCTGTTTGGATTCATTTGTTGGCAAGACAAACACCTTTGACAAAAAGATTCTGCAATTGTTCTGAATTTAGTGTTGAACCAAGTTTCTCTGAAAAGTCTAATCATAGAATCTCTTCCAAGATGTGCTGGACCATGATATAATCTGGCCATATCTGCAATTAAACAATTTGGTAAGACTATTCTGCCATCTTTGTAAACCCACACTCCATCTTCTTCACGTGGTCTACAATCTGATCTTAACCACAGATCTTTTTCCTCATCATCTGCTTCATTTTGTAATTCTCTAATCTCATTCCAATCAATCAATCAATCAATCATGGACATTTATATAGCGCACTACTTACCCGGAGGGTCTCAAGGCGCTTGGGGGGGGGGGGGGTGCTGCTACTGCTCGAACAGCCAGGTCTTGAGCTTCTTCCTGAAGGAGAGGTGGTCTTGGGTCAGGCGCAGGTCGGTCGGGAGGGAGTTCCAGGTCTTGGCGGCCAGGTGGGAGAAGGACCTTCCTCCTGTTGTCGATCTTCGGATGCGGGGGACGGCGGCGAGGGCGTGACTGGCTGATCGGAGGTGGCGTTTGGGAGCGTAGAAGTTGATGCGGTTGTTGAGGTAGCTCGGGCCTTGGTCGTGTAGGGCTTTGTGTGCGTGGGTGAGGAGACGGAAGGTGATTCTCTTGTTGACGGGGAGCCAGTGCAGGTCTCTCAGATGTCCGGAGATGTGGCTGCGTCGGGGGATGTCGAGGATGAGTCTGGCTGAGGCGTTCTGGATCCGCTGGAGTCTCTTCTGGAGCTTGGCGGTGGTTCCGGCGTAGAGGGCGTTGCCGTAGTCCAGTCGGCTGGTGACGAGGGCCTGGGTGACCGTCTTCCTGGTCTCGGTGGGGATCCACCGGAAGATCTTTCGTAGCATGCGCAGGATGTTGAAGCATGACGAGGAGACGGCGTTGACTTGTCTGGTCATGGAGAGGGAGGAGTCCAGGATGAAGCCCAGGTTGCGTGCGTGGTCTGTCGGTGTGGGTGCGGTGCCCAGGGCGGGGGGCCACCAGGAGTCGTCCCAGGCGGAGGGCGAGGAGCCCAGGATGAGGACTTCCGTCTTGTCTGAGTTCAGTTTCAGGCGGCTGGTCGTCATCCATTCGGCTACATCTTTCATCCCTTCGTGAAGGTTGGCTCTGGAAGCGGCGGGGTCGTTGGTCAGTGAGAGGATCAGCTGGGTGTCATCGGCGTAGGAGATGATGTTCAGGTTGTGTTGGCGTGCGATGGGCGCGAGGGGGCTCATGTAGACGTTGAAGAGGGTGGGGCTCAGCGAGGATCCTTGAGGGACGCCGCAGATGACTTCGGTGGCCTCTGACTTGTACGGTGGTAGGCGGACTCTCTGTGTTCTTCCGTCGAGGAAGGAGACGATCCATTCCAGTGCCTTTTCCTGAATTCCGACGTTGCTGAGGCGCTGCACTAGGGTGCGGTGGCAGACAGTGTCGAATGCCGCGGAGAGGTCTAGGAGGATGAGGGCCGCTGTTTCTCCGTTGTCCATCAGGGCTCGGATGTCATCGGTGGCAGCGATCAGAGCGGTCTCGGTGCTGTGGTTGGCTCGGAAGCCAGACTGTGAGGGGTCGAGGGATCCATTCGTCTCGAGGAATGCGGCCAGCTGTTTGTTGACGGTCTTCTCGATGACTTTGGCTGGAAACGGGAGGAGCGAGATGGGGCGGTAGTTCTTGAGTTCGGTGGGGTCCGCTGTTGGTTTCTTAAGTAGAGCGCTGAGTTCGGCGTGCTTCCAGCTCTCCGGGAAGGTGGCGGTGTCGAAGGAGGTGTTGATGATGTCCCGCAGGTGGGGTGCGATGACAGCGTCGGCCTTGTTGAAGACGTGGTGAGGGCACGGGTCGGTCGGAGATCCGGAGTGGATGGAGTTCATCATGCGGACGGTGTCATCGGTGCTGATCGGAGTCCAGGCGCGGAGGGTGGTGGTGGGTGGCGTTGCTGCGGTCTTTGTGTGCGATGGTTGACTACTGAAGCTGTTGTGTATGTCTGCGATCTTGTTGTGGAAGTAGGAGGCGAGGGAGTTGCAGAGGTCTTGCGATGGGGTGATGTCGTTGTTACCGGCGTTGGGGTTGGAGAGCTCTTTCACGATGTTGAAGAGTTCCTTGCAGTTGTGTGCGTTGGTGTCCAGTCGGTCCTTGAATGCAGTTTTCTTGGTGGCGCGGATCAGTTGGTGGTGCTTCCGGGTGGCAAGCTTGAGGGTGGTCATGTTGCCCGCGGTAGGTTCCCTTCTCCAGACTTTCTCGAGGGCTCGGCAGTTCTTCTTGGAGCTCTTGAGTTCGTCGGTGAACCATGGGGCTTTCTTGCTGCCGGGTCTGCTGGGCGGGGTCCTCAGAGGGGCGAGTTCGTCCGCGCAGTTGCTGATCCACTTTGTGAGGTTGTCGGCGGCCTGGCTGGGGTTCGCTGAGCTGGCGGGAGGGTGCTGACTCAGGGAGGCGGTGAGCTGGTCGGCTGTGATCTTGTTCCAGCTTCTTCGGGCAGCCTGTTGCTGGTGGTGGTGGGTCGTCGTTCTTCTGAAGGTGAAGTGGACGCAGCTGTGGTCCGTCCAGTGGAGTCCTGTGGCGTGGCTGAAGGCGATGTCTTTGCTGGATGAGAAGACGGCGTCGAGTGTGTGTCCGGCGAGGTGGGTGGGGGTGGTCACCAGTTGCTTGAGTCCCAGGTTTGCGAGGTTTTCCAGCACGGTGGTCGTGTTGCGGTCGTCGTTGTTCTCCAGGTGGAAGTTGAGGTCCCCGAGGAGGATGTAGTCGGCTGAGGGGAGGGCGAGCGGGCTGATGAAGTCGGCGATGTCCTCGCTGAATTGTGTGCGTGGTCCCGGGGGTCTGTAGATGAGGGTGCCTCTGAGAGTGGTCTTCGGGTTGACGTGGATCTGGAAGTGCAGGTGTTCGGCGGGTGCGATGGTGTCGTCGGTGTTGGTCGTGATGCGGATGGTGTTCCTATGAATGATGGCGATGCCACCTCCTGTCTGGTTGACGCGGTCTCTCCGGATGATCTTGTAGCCGTCCGGGATGGTGATGGCGATGTCGGGTGCTGAGGAGGCGTGCATCCAGGTTTCCGTGAGGAAGGCGACGTCTGGGTGTGTGGTGTCGAGCAGGTTCCAGAGCTCGACGGCGTGTCTGTGGACGGAGCGGGTGTTGAGCAGGATGCACTTCAGGTGGCTGCTGCTGGAGTTCGGCTTGGTGGGTGCTGGTGCCGCGCAGGTCCGGGTGCAGGAGAACTTGCAGGCCTGGCAGATGAAGGGACCGTGGGTGCGTCTCGGGGTGGCTCGGTAGCATCCAGGGGTTCGGCCGGCGTTGAGTGCGTTGAGGGCGGCGGCGTCGTACGTCCGGCGGGTGGGCTGGGGTCTGCGGGGGCCAGGGGTCCTGGCACTGGGCGCGGTCCAGGCGCGGACGGGCGCAGACGGGCTTACCTTTGGCGCACCTTCGGCGCTCATTTGGTGCTCCCGCTGCGCGCGTCCGCTGCGCGGTCGCTCAGGGGGCGTCATAAGAGGGGAGCCGGGAGGGAGGGTGTGCGGGGAGGCGGGGATCGCGGTAGCCAATCGGCGTGCGGGGGGGCGGGGTCTCGTCGAGATCCGGCGGGAAAAGCTGGGGGCTCGGCGGCGGCCCTGCGGTGGCTGGGGCGGCGCTGGGACGGCCCTGTGGCGGCTGGGGTGGTTCAGCGGCGGTCCTGTGGCGGCTGGGGCGCCGTGTGGATCGAGGCACAGGCAGCAGGTAGGAGGAGCAGGCGGGGGGTGTGGGGGCGACCAGGCCGAGGGCGCAGTGGTCGCTCCTGAGCAGCGCTGTGGGTCCCCTTAAGAGGGGAGCCGGGAGGGAGGGTGTGCGGGGAGGCGGGGATCGCAGTAGCCAATCGGCGTGCGGGGGGCGGGGTCTCGTCGAGATCCGGCGGGAAAGCTGGGGGCTCGGCGGCGGCCCTGCGGTGGCTGGGGCGGCGCTGGGACGGCCCTGTGGCGGCTGGGGTGGTTCAGCGGCGGTCCTGTGGCGGCTGGGGCGCCGTGTAGATCGAGGCACAGGCAGCAGGTAGGAGGAGCAGGCGGGGGGTGTGGGGGCGACCAGGCCGAGGGCGCAGTGGTCGCTCCTGAGCAGCGCTGTGGGTCCCCTTAAGAGGGGAGCCGGGAGGGAGGGTGTGCGGGGAGGCGGGGATCGCGGTAGCCAATCGGCGTGCGGGGGGGCGGGGTCTCGTCGAGATCCGGCGGGAAAAGCTGGGGGCTCGGCGGCGGCCCTGCGGTGGCTGGGGCGGTGCTGGGACGGCCCTGTGGCGGCTGGGGTGGTTCAGCGGCGGTCCTGTGGCGGCTGGGGCGCCGTGTGGATCGAGGCACAGGCAGCAGGTAGGAGGAGCAGGCGGGGGGTGTGGGGGCGACCAGGCCGAGGGCGCAGTGGTAGAAACATTCCATGTTTCTACAACTGTTGTTAGCATTAATGAATTTGAATCAGTTTCTTTGCTCCTTTCCCGATTGTAAGAATAACCTTTTCTTGCGCAGTATTTTGCCGTTTCATCTGCAAATGCATTGCCTTTTGAGATATAATCGACTCCTTTAGTGTGCGCTGCACACTTGACAATTGCGATTTCTTTCGGCAATTGTATTGCTTCAATTAATCTCCTTATGAAAACTGCATTTTTAATCGGAGATCCTGCTGATGTCATATATCCTCTCTGAGACCAGAGTTGTCCATAATCATGTACAACTCCATACCCATACTGACTATCAGTAATGATGGTAACTCTTATATCCTTTGATACTTCACAAGCACGAATTAAAGCAATCAATTCAGCCACTTGTGCTGATCGAACTCCTTCAAGACATGATGCTTCTTCAACCTCTTTAACTGTACAGACTGAATATGAGGCTTTCAAGACACCTCCTTCTGATCTTAAACAAGAGCCATCCACAAAGTAGACAAAATCTGATTCAGGTAGGGGTCTATCTTTAATATCATGTCTTGGTTTCGTGCAGAATTCCATAACATCTAAACATTCATGTTCTGTTTCGATGTTATCAATGATCTCAGAATCAGGCAGTAATGTAGAAGGGTTCAGATTCAAACATCTTGAAATTGAAACATTATCTGCTCCTAGTATGATTTTCTCATACTTTGTCAATCTGCTACTTGTCAGATGCTGAGTTTTACCTCTTGTCAGCAATATTTCAACTGAATGAGGCACAAAAACTTTTACAGGAAATCCCATAATGATTCCTTCACTTTGCTCAAGACTAACACTTGTAGCTGCAACTGCTTTCAAGCAGCCTGGTAATGCTTTTGCAATGGGATCAAGAACTGCAGAGAAGTATGCAATAGGCTTCTTTAAATTCCCATGTCTCTGAATCAATACAGACAATGCACATCCTTCTCTCTCACTGCAATATAGTTCAAAATCTTTTTCATAATTCGGCATACCTAAAGCAGGAGCTTGGCATAAGCTCTTTTTCAGGTTCTCAAAAGATTCCATCTCAGCATCATTGAGAATAATTGGATCTTTTACATCGGACTTTGTCAGTCTTTGTAGTGGTTTTGCAATTACTGAAAATCCACTTATCCATTGTCGACAGTAACCAACCATTCCTAAGAACATTCTGACTTGTCTCTGTGTTCTTGGAGGTAACATTGTTTGTATCATTTTTATTCTCTCAATTGTTACTTGTCTTTTTCCCTTTGCTATTCTGTGACCAAGATATTTTACTTCTTGTTTGCAAAATTGTAATTTTGCTGGAGACACTTTATGTCCCTCTTCTGCAAGGCGATTTAACAGTATTATTGTGTCTGTCACACAATTTTCTCTTGTCTTTGCAGCTATCAACAAGTCGTCAATATACTGCACTAACGTAGACCTACCTGGTAAGTCCAAGTTTTCTAAGGATCTTTTTAACAACTCATTAAAGATTGAAGGACTTTCTGTATAGCCCTGTGGGATTCTTGACCATCCGAGGGTCTTACCTTGGAATCTGAAAGCAAAGATTTCATAACTGTCTGGATGTAAGGGAACAGTAAAGAATGCATTGCAAAGATCAATGACAGTATACCATTCAGCATCATGTGGAATCTGGTACAGAATTACTGCTGGATTTGGAACCACAGGACAACATGGAACAACTATTTGATTAACCTTTCTCAAATCTTGTACGATTCTAAATGTTCCATTTGACTTTTTAACTCCCATAATTGGTGAATTACAAGGACTACTCTCCATTTCTTTTAATACACCTTGTTTGATTAATTTTTCAATTATAGGTGTAATACCTTCGATTGTTTCTGCTTTCATTTTATACTGTGGAATGTTAGGAAATTCTATTCCCTGTTTCAATGTAATTTTTACTGGGTCTACGTTTTTCATCAGACCCATCTCATTTCCAGTAAAATCCCATATATCAGATTTCACTGTTTCCTTGAGTTCTTCAGGCAAATCTTTCTCTTCAAATGCAGGAAACAATTTTGTTTCTTCTGCTTCCATCATCATCATGGTCATTCTGTACAAACCATCTTCCTCCATTGTTTGTAACTCAACTCCATCAGGAGAACAATATATTCTGCAATTCATTTTACACAGAATATCTCTGCCTAGTAAATTTACTGGACTACTATTACAAACCACAAATCTGTGTTTGTCTCTATAATTTCCAATTTCAACTGGAACTGGATCAGTTAAATCAGTTTTAATTTGTTGATTGCTTACTCCAACAACTTGGATGGTATCCCCAGAGAGAGGTAGGTTTTCAATTTCCACTGATCTAACAGTAGAACGGGTAGCACCAGTGTCCACTAGAAAAGTGATGTCTACATCGTTAACTTTCCCATTTACAAATGGACCGGACTGGTCAACCTCAAGAGTGGCTCCAACAACACACTCTTCCTCCTCTCTCGGGCACCGTCAACAATAATCATCAGAATCACTGTCTTGGCTTTCTGTTAACAAAAATTGTTGTGAAGCATTTTGCATTTGCACTCTTTGTTGTTTTTGCTGTTTTTGTGGTTTTATTACCTGCTCATTTCCCTGAAATCCCACATTTGGATTATATTTTTGAACTCCCCCACAATTTGGAAATGGTGGTTGTGGCAATTGATCCTGGCAGTTATTCACCTGTTGTTGTTGCTGTCGCTGAATGTTTAACTCGTTTAACCCCTGTTGCATCTGTAGCTGTTGCTGCAGGTCAACACCATTCTGCATCTGTGGATTTAATAAGGGATTCTTTAAGTTTCTAGGAGGTTTAGGACACTCGTCTCTCCAATGTCCAATTTCGCCACAATTAAAACAAGGTAATCTTTGTTTCAACTCCTCGATCTTTGGGCTAAATTTTCCTGGAAAAATATTACCTTTAAGCTTTCCTTGTATCTGGTTCGTATTTCCAGTTTGAACAAAATTTGTGTTCTTATTACCCATGCTGGCAATTTGTTGCTCAGCTACCTTTACCTGAGCCCACATGGCTTTCTCCTTGAGCTTCTTTTGTCTCACTTCTAACTCATCACTGCAATACTTAGCTTTTCTTAGAATATCGTCCACAGAAAGTGATTGCCATCCTACAATGCTATTCCTAATCATATCTGCAATTTCAGGTTTTAGTCCATAAACGAATCTATAGATAAAATGACTCATGTCCTTTTCATCTAATTTTTCATAGCCACTGTATTGTTTAAAAATTAACAGTAACCTCTCATAAAAGGAATGAACTGATTCTTTTGTTTCCTGATTTGTCCTTTCTATTTTAACCCAATCAACTTCTTTGGGTGGAATTTTGTTTTTCATCCAAACGATCACTTTTTCGTAAAAATCCATTACAAGAGGATTTGGGGCACCTGTTTCTTTGATTCGTTCAGGTTCTTGATATTTTACATTCTGTCCAAAGATCTGATGGTACGACAATGTCGAAAAATCCATCTAAATCAATCCACAGAACTTTTGACACTTTGATAAATCTATCCACTTGTCTATACCACTCTACCGGTTTCTCCCTCAATTTTGGAAAGTCATTTGTGAATAGCAGTATGTCCTGTCTCGACCAAGGGACATGAACATATCCTCCACCTGCAATCTCTCTCATTGGAAATTGTTTTGACAATTTTTCCAATCTTTCATCTTCCTTCTTTTTTGTCCATTTTACTCTCCATTTATTGAGTTCTCCCAGCTTTTTGATGTAAACAATCAAATCTTTTATATGTACTATTCTTCCCATTGAGTTCAAACTCTCAATGTCACTTTCTGAAAAGTCTAATCTGTAATGTTTTGCAAAATTCTTTTGTTTACTCACATCGATTTCAAGTTCGGCTGCTAAATCTTCTAATTGATCATATTTATTTTTAGTTTTCCACTGAATACTTTTACAAATGAACAATAGTTCATCATCTCGATAATAGTTTAAACTATCTGGACCAATTGTTCCAATTATTAATTCTTCGATATTTGCTTTTAATTTAGCCACATCAAGTTTTGGAGTAGTTACCCTAACTTCAGGACTCCCTACATCTGAAATAGCACCCATTGGTGTTTTTGGAGATAAATCTTCATTAAAAGTTAAGTCTGGCATTCTCGATCTCGAAGAGTTTATTTCGGATATGTCTGAGTAAAATTTTTCAGCAGCTTTTTGAATTTCTGCATTTAAAGGAATAGTTAACCCTGTTTTGTTTGATTCTCTTTGGTCAAATACAGGCTGAACAGGACCAATCGTTACTGGAACTGTCACAGCTTCCATGCTTTTTGTCATTCGTTTAATTAATTCTTCTTTAGATTTAAAATATTCAGCAGAATCAACAGCCTCAACATTTCTTGTTCCTCTTGCATAATCTTTTGGAGCTTCCCTTGCTCTTGGAGTCATTGCAAAATGTCTACCTTCATTTCGAACATTATCAAATTCTGGTCTTTTTGGAGTTTCAATAATTTCACAATTATTTGGATAAAGTTTTGGAGCTTCACTAATTGGAGGTGCACTCGGTGAAGTTTCAGTAGAAACCACCGGAGTAGACCATGATCTAGGAGGTCTCAAAGGTTGATTCTTTCTAGCTGTAGTGTATATTTCTTCCATAACTGCATCTTCAGATTCGCTTTCTATAGATTTCCCAGCAGGAGTACCCATGACCATTTCCTGAATTAAATACAATCCTTCGCTCATGTTTCCCTGCCTCCACATTCGCAATCTGTCTTCATGAGTTTCTCTTTTCCAAGGTGGAGTTTTAGTAGGTCTTTTGATTCCACTAGCTTCTCTTTGTAACTGATACATCTCATCTTCCCACTCAACTAATGCTTCAAATTGAGTTGGTCTCGGTTTTGGAATAAGAGCATTCATTTTCTCTCGTAAATTTCTCAAGACTTTTACGTTAAATGAACCATCATCAGGCCAAGTTAAAACACCGTCGTTCTTTGTATAGCGTTTCCAGCTATCAAACCATAAAACAGTATGATATCCATATTCACCTTCCATGTACGCTGCAGGTGTTTTATACTTATGAAGTAATTTACCACCTCGCGTTTCGATTTTCTTGTCAGGTGAGAATAAGTTTTTAAGTTTCTGAAATAATGTTGGCTTTTTCTCAACATGTTTAAAATGATAACTCATTTTTAAAAGTTAAATTTAATTCGCAAAATCGTTCGTAAAATATTTCCGGGATGTTCCGCAAAGCAACCAATCCGTGCGCGAAACACACCAACAAGCCAATGACAGTTGAGCTACGTCAGTTTCCTGCTCAACGAATAAAAATGGAGTTTTTCTGAAGGACCAATCAGCTTACAGGTCGTCAGAAACTCGAGAGCCAATCAGAGTATAGCTTGTGACGTAGGTCACCCAATCCCAGCGCGGCTCTGTGACGTACACAGCAGCTGCGGTTTTCTCGCTTCTCACTCCTAGCGCTTACCCCTCCTTCACAAAATCCTTTCACAGCGCCATTTTAAGGGCACTTTTCAGTGTAAATTAATTCTTTAACAATGACAATAAGGACTCATCTGTTTGTTTCACTATTTAGGATAGTTTACATACATTCAAGTATCCACACTTCGGAATAGTCGGCGCTATTCACACTAAGGATAATTTTCAATCGTCAGTAGAGTAACTCTTACCCCACCCTTCTAACACGTAAAATTATGAACTCATTTTCCTCTGAACGCACCGCGAAGTGACAGTTCTAAGAGTTCCACTTGAACATAAATTACAAATCAAATTCGCACTTTCACACGGAAAATTCCCTAATTTCAAACACACATGAAATCCGTACAGGACTCTCACCTGTTTATAGAAATCATGCACCGTTAGCAAAATAACGACGTTATCCGTACAGGACTCTAACCTGTTTATAGATATAAAACATGTACCCCTACAGGACTCTAACCTGTTTATAGATAATCATGCACCGACGTTATCCTACCCTTCACTCAAGCTCGAATATAACTAATACTCTTATCACAGTGAGTTTTATGGAAGGCGCTTTGTCCCTATTCTCATGCTGCTCTAATTTCTTAGAAAACCCTCACTTTACAAGATTCAGACCTAGCCCTAACACTGTGCTGCTCGGCGACAACACTATGGTACACGGCGGTACCTCTTGTGATACTCGGCGATATCACTGCAAACAGAACAGATGACTTGCGTGACTAATTTCTCGCCACACAATCTATACCGGTATAGCTTACAGATAGCACGAAAAACAAACTCAACATGTGTTAAAACATCTATCCTATTTCCATACCATAATACTTTAGTAACCCTTAGCAACCAACATATTACCTTGGTTACTCTTAGCAACCATCAATTTCTGCTACCAGAGAATTGATCCAGCGGCCTATAGAAAATATATCATAAACAACGCTACCCAACTTCATAACCTATAAACAAAATTCTACACTACCTTATGGACCCATTTATAAACATGACATAATTTGGGCCTACTGAATCAGGTGGTCGGACTAAATCTATATACACATTATTTACAAACCATATACAATTTTATATATCTGCGGAAGGAATATTGTCATTAGAATTAATTCTAATCATTTAAACGACCACCATTGGCGATGGGATCTAGCTAATAGTAACCTGCACTTCTGAATAACCAAGACCAGCTTGTTTGTCAAAAGTAAGATTTTATTTACTAAATTATGGTATTTCAAATTGTAATTTTATAAATGCATTTTTATTAGCACTAAAGTAAGCATGTTTGAAAAGTTTCGTAAGAAAAATACAATTTAGTAAGAAATTCAAAGTTTAAGTAAGAATTTAAAAGTTTAGCATTTCTAAAGCCTAAGTCCCTAGCTAAGCTAATTAAATGGAAAATATAGTAAAGTTCTTTGAGGATTCTTACGTGCTCCACGCAAAGTCCAGCAGCACTTCACCCTCATCGGAAAGTCAGAAAGCAGCAGCCAGCCCATCCCTAGGGGCATGACTTTTTATACCTTTCTATGCTAGCTAAATTGAGCAAAGGAAAGTTTTCAAAAATCCTCGAAGTCCCATTGGCTGAGAGTGACAAGTGACATGTCACCCATATTTCAAAAGTTCCATTAGGTCACGTTTCTTAAAGACCATTGTCTTTTCCGAATGCAACCAGGAGCTTCCTTGGTTTGCAACAATTGTAAATCAATATTCTCACAGTGTTCATTTCGTTTCCGCGGATGCCAAGTTAGAGCTGACAAAATTGTCCTTTATCACATATTCGACCTTGGCCACGTCCGACAGAATGATGACAGCACATCAGTTTTTGCTTTGTGAATGCAGCTTTGACGAACACTTTTTTCAGAATGGGCTTCTCGTGACTTGTGCAGAAGTAAAATTCAGCTTTTAGCAAACTCGAGTAAACTAGGCCCAAAAGCAGTCAACTTATGCTTTCTAGTAATAAACAAAAACAAGAAAAGTATTAATTTAGGAAATAATGTTGGTTCTGTATCCACCCTAGGTTTACTAATTAATTAACCCTCCCAATTAGTCTGATGTTACCTAGCAAAATGCAAACAAATAAAGCAGCGTTTATATCTACCAGTCTTCTTTAATCCATAAGACTTATATGCACCTAGAATAGTAGAAATGACATCACATAGACAAGGAAAAGCAAAATAAGCACATGCTTCTTTAAGTTTGCTGCAGTTAATAATGACAAAAACGAAAACGACAAATTATTTTTATTATTTTGCACGAACAAAAAGATGCAACATTTATGCACGTTTATGAGCACACATGTTAGTCCCCCCATGTGTAAAGTTTAATCTAGGTTGTATTAATACAATACATCACAAATTATTAATATTATTATTCATGTTATGGAAATGTGACTTTGCGAGTTTAAACAAAATTTTATTTTCTATCTCGCTCCATCAGTAGGTCTAGAGTCCCCCAAGATGAAAGGGGCCAAATTAGAAAATCAACACATCATATTTTTCCACTGAAAATGGACCCATGTTTTTCACATTTGACAACTGTGGATTTCAGGCCCTAGTTCAGCCAGCATCCAGGGGAAACTAGCAAAAGTGCACATTTTTTAAAACTAGATACCCAGGGTGAAATAAGTGGGAATCTACTGGAACAAGTGGGAATCCACACGTTTTGTACCACATTTCTCCTGTGTGGGTGGGCCAAGAGACCGCGACACAAAAGGCCCAAAAGTGCTACATGGAGAGATCAGTAATAGGGGTTGCTGTGGTATTTGAGGCCATGGTTGGCTATCTCCCATGGAAACGTACAAGCCACAGACATTTTTGAAAACTAGGCACCGAAGGGATTCCAGCGGTATGTGCCGTATGTGGATCCAACAATGTTTTCCTACCCAAAATGCCCTGCAAACTTCAACCTTTACCTAAAATCACACCTTTTCTTAATATTTTTGTGATGCAAACTTCTGGAATCAGCAGGAACCTACAAAATTACTACCACTCAGTGATACCCCACTTGTTTTGATAAAAATGCTGCCCTTCTTGTATGGCTGGGTCTAGTGCCTGCGACGGGAACAAATCAAACCAAAGTCAATTGGAGTTCCCTGAGAGTACTACCATTGACCCTGGTTTGATCCATTCTTGTTAGGAGCAATAGGCCTAGCAGCACAACTGGGGTAGTGTTTGTATCAGTACAAGTAGGGGAACACTGGATTGTAGGAATTTTCTTGATCCCTGTGTCTAATTCTCGGTATACAACCTTTACAACGCAACTTTTACAACGACCTACCATTACCATGCATTTTTTACAACGCAGGATCCATTACAACGCATACCATTACAACGCATGTATTTACAACGCAGGTACCTTTACAACGCATACCATTACAACGTAAGTATTGGTAAGTATATCATTTTATTAAAAATATTATAAGTTTGCGTTTTTGGGTAAAGGGGTATTTTTAGGGTTCAGGGTCAGTTTTCAGTTTTTGGGTAAAGGGGTATTTTTAGGGTTTAGGGTCAGTTTTCAGTTTTTGGGTAAAGGGGTATTTTTAGGGTTCAGGGTCAGTTTTCAGTTTTTGGGTAAAGGGGTATTTTTAGGGTTCAGGGTCAGTTTTCAGTTTTTGGGTAAAGGGGTATTTTTAGGGTTCATGGTCAGTTTTCAGTTTTTGGATAAAGGGGTATTTTTAGGGTTCAGGGTCAGTTTTCAGTTTTTGGGTAAAGGGGTATTTTTAGGGTTCAGGGTCAGTTTTCAGTTTTTGGGTAAAGGGGTATTTTTAGGGTTGAGGGTCAGTTTTCAGTTTTTGGATAAAGGGGTATTTTTAGGGTTTAGGGTCAGTTTTCAGTTTTTGGGTAAAGGGGTATTTTTAGGGTTCAGGGTCAGTTTTCAGTTTTTGGGTAAAGGGGTATTTTTAGGGTTCAGGGTTAGTTTTGGGTTTTTGGGGTACAGGGGTATTTTTAGGGTTCAGGGTCAGTTTTGGGTTTTTGGGTAAAGGGGTATTTTTAGGGTTTAGGGTCAGTGTTGGGTTTTTGGGTAAAGGGGTATTTTTAGGGTTCAGGGTCAGTTTTGGGTTTTTGTGTAAAGGGGTATTTTTAGGGTTTAGGGTCAGTTTGGGGTTTTTGGGTAAAGGGGTATTTTTAGGGTTCAGGGTCAGTTTTGGGTTTTTGGGTAAAGGGGTACAGGGTTAAAATTAAATATAATTAAATTTAAATTACATTAAATTAAATTGATTAAATTAAATTAAATTACATTAATTAAATTAAATTAAATTAAATTAATTAAATTAAATTAAATTACATTATATTAATTTTAATTAAATTACATTTTAAAAAATATTATATACTTACCAATACTTACGTTGTAATGGTATGCGTTGTAAAGGTACCTGTGTTGTAAATACATGCGTTGTAATGGTATGCGTTGTAATGGATCCTGCGTTGTAAAAAATGCGTGGTAATGGTAGGCGTGGTAAAAGTATGCGTTGTAACGTCATACATCCCTAATTCTCACCCTCCTGGTTTTGAGTTATCAAAAATGGCCTGGTATGGTAGGTTTCCGCAGGGGGCGGTCTACCCAGGCCTAAAATGTGCAGCCAATCTCCATGGCTAGTGTGAAGAGATTGGGATTTAACCCCACTCTCCTGGCCTTTGTGGGAAAAAAAACCCCGAAAGAATCAAATGGCCTCTTACTTGCTTTTGGGATGGGAGTCCGTTGGGGCTTTGGGAGTGAGGGTGCGGTCTGATGTCAGGATGGGCCAGACCCACCCAATTATTTTATTTAAAATCAAATCCTGCCTTTCAGTGGGCATTCTGCCCCCAGGGCTAAATTGATGGCAAACCCCTGGTCTGCCCCCGGGCACAAAAATATTGGTTTGTCCCTTTTGGGATGGGGGGTGGTCAATGCCACAGTGCAATGCCCAATCCACATTTTTTACTCCTAAACAGGCAACCACAAGTGCAATTACTTTGCAGACAACAGGGTCATGATTTCAATGGTGCAGCAGGTGCAGTGACACCAGGACCAAAAGCCCCAGGCACTCCACTAAACACCTATTATTGCTATACTTTAAACTAAACAGGCAGTAACAAATGCAGTTATCTTTTAGGCATAATTTGAGTGGTGCAGTAGCACTGGTCCCCAAATTTGTCAGAACTCTACTAAATACATAATATTGCTATATTTGACTATTAAACAAGCAGTCACAATTGCAGTTGACTTGCAGATAAAAGGAACTTTATTTGAATGGTGCACCAGGTGCAGTGGCACTGGGGCCAAAAGCTCTAGGGACACCACTAAACCCAGATTATTGCTACACTTTACTACTAAACAAGACATACACAAGTACATTTATCTAGCAGGCAATTGGGTCATTATTTGAAAGGTGCCGTAGGTGCAGTGGCACAAGGACCAAAAGCTCTAGGCACCCAAATAAACACCTAAATTGCTATATTTTACTGCTAAACAGGCAGGCACAAGTGCAGTTACCTTTCAGACAACAGGGTCATGATTTGAAAGGTTCAGTAGGAGCAGTGGCACCGGGCCCAAAATTTGTCATTACCTCCTTGAAACACCTTATACTGCTATATTTTACTACTATACAGGCAGGCACAATTGTAGTTATCTTGCTGTTAAAAGGGGCTTGATTTGCATGAAGCTACAGGTGCAGTGGCACCGGAGCTAAAAGCTCTAGGGACCTCACTTAACGCATAATATTGCTAAAGATTACTACTTAACAGGCAGATACAAATACTTATTTAGGCACTAGGGACATTATTTGAATGGTGCAGCAGTCATAAATCCTCTAAACACATAATATTGCCTTTACATCAATTAATTCTATTAATTCCTTATTTTGCTTCATTTTTCAAACTTTTCCTATTACTTACCCACATATACCACTAGTAGCAGCACAATATATTGCATTTTTGTACATAAACAAATCATAACACTTAAACAGACTTTCTGTAACTTATTTTGTACAACTACTCAGCACGCTACAACTTGCAGCACAAAACAGCCAACTATTAATCACATAGGCAAAACCTAATGCGTTCACCAATGCAGTCGCTTTTGATTCCCAATTTTTTTCCTACTTGTTTAAGTTTTATTATTTTTTAAGTGATATTTAGTTTGTTTCTAAGTTGTTAGGTTTTCTTTTCGCCAATGCTTTTTTGATTGGTGTCAAATTGTGACAGTCCAATTTTTTTTATTAAATAGATCTCCACCTGTTACACTTCAACATTACTACATTGGGCCTGATTATGATACCGGGCGGTCTCACGTCCCCCCGACACCGCCGCAGTCTCCGACCGACCGACCTCCAGTCGGAGGTCTCAACACCGACATTACAATGTGACCACGCGTGGTGTGGTCGTATACTCCCATTTCTCTTTGGCAGCTTGTGCTGCAGCTGTGAACTATATATAGTACAAGCTCCCATGGAGAAATGAGAGAAACTGTTAATCACTGCATCACGTGGCAGCACCTCAAGGTGCCTGCCCCATGGTGCAGGGATTAACAGGGGCCCCCATAGATACCCCCTTGGTCCCCAACTGGAGGCCACTGGGGAATGGAGGCCCTGCTAGGGGAACCCCAAGTTTTTTTCCACCTGACTTTCCCTGAAAAGCCTGTGAGAAACCGACATTGTAATCCCGACAGTGGAAATGCTATCCTTATGGGATTTCATGCCAGTTCCGACTGCCTGACGGGCTCCTTGAGGCAGTCGGAAGCTAGCCTCAATGACCGTCCCATTTCACTTTCGACCGCCCGCATTGTAATTCGGCGGGCAAAAGTTAAACCGAAGATGTCGGTCGGAAAGTCTCCGACCGCAGGTCAGTGGCTTTCCAAATGACATCAAAATAGGACCTTATGTGTCATGTTTTTTCTAACTCTAAAAACAGCAATACTTAAAAGATTCTTTCTCAGTTTTTGATTGGCATTCCTTTCTATAATACATGTAAATAGTAATTCATTATGCTATATCAGAAGTACAATTACTTTAGCTACAAAGCCTATATTAAGCAAACTATAGTCTCAAGTACATATTCCTTCTGCCCAGTACATTGGCCACAATACAATCTCCAGTACAGGAACAATGACTTCTTTATACATGACCAGTCTTTCAAACAGGATTTAGCCTTCAACACCCATTTGTCATTACCCTACTTGTGTCAACTGCCCATTATATCCAACTAAGTGGGGGGGCCTATACTGCCCAGAGAATCAAGGCATTCAGGTGACAATTTCCCATTTCACATAACTCACTAAGCATGCTGTTTTAGAATTGTCATATCAATTTAAGAGATTAGTGTGACACAAAACCACAGCCAGAGACTTCCACCAGGTCATGCATTCACCCAACCCATACACCTTCTCTTGGAACCACTAACCACAGTCAGGAGAAGCTATGGATGCAGAGCAGAATTTTCCAAGTCCCATATATACTCAGAACTGCCACTACCATACTGGTAATCTAGATTACAAACTCCACAGTATGTGCAAATGGTCCTGAAGACATACAGTTTTGTTCACTCAAAACCATGTACCCCTCCGTTTTTCCCAAAACTCTGTTAGTGTAAAGCCACAACCCAAAAATCACCCACTTCTCTTACCAAGCCCCACTTGCCACACAAACAACTACCACTACCTGCAGAGAAAATATTTTTGTTATTAAAATCCTATAACTGAGCAAGTGATGTTACTGTACATGACATTCTGAACTGCTTACCTTATAATATCTGGTAACATGTTCCACATCTCAGGCACTCAATATGAGTACCTGTATAGTGTAGTAAAGGAAGTTACCATCATAATAAGGTTTACAAGATCTGCTGAGAGCCAGAGATAGGCCATTGCGTATAGGTCAGGCTGGGAAACTCATAGAATATCATGGAAGGAGAGAGACCCACAGCAGTGTTGTGCAATCTATCCTGGTTGTTGTTCCTAGACAACGGTGTCTGTGCCTATCGGGCTGCTGGTCTCATCAATGCAGTCTGCCTTTAATATTCTAAAACCTGCAAAGAGCAGGTCACGCTGTAAAGTAGTTCCTACAAATACATAGGATCTGCACGTTTAAACAACATAAACTAAGGGATTGATGTCCAGACTGATTCCAGTCACCCCTGAAGAATATGTCAGCCTTTTGGACCAGCTAGCTCAAAGTGCCACCATAAGCCTCCTAACCTTACCAAGGAGTGAATAGTTTCCGGTGAATATCAAACATGACAACCCTTGATCCTTTGGGGATCGTGGAAACAGTACAACACTTTTCGCTCAGTCAATCATACCTAGTCTCTAAGAGATTCACAAAATAAACATAAAGATGTTTTCAATAAGCATGTATTGAACCAGCGTCATTCTAGTATAAAACATGTTTGCTGCAACTATCATTAAACAGAAACAAATGTACAAGATTACAAGCATTAACAGAGTAAATAAAAGGTAGAATTCTACCATGGTGCTAAAACAGTGAATATGTGCAGGCATATAGATACATGACTGCAATCAAGCGTCCTACTAAGATGAAAATCCTACCTAAGTGTACCTAGCATGTATGCAGGTGTAAAAACAAGAATCACCTAGGAAAGAGCCAACCCCATTACCTGATGAGAGAGAATGAAAGACCCTGTCTTTGGTCTCAAGTTAGACACCCCGCAAGGGATATCAGAGCTCTGTATGTTGTAGCTTCTGTAGGCCCGGACCTCAGTGTCTAGTGTCAGCATTGAAGCTTCTCCTCTGCCTATCTAGTGTTGGTATGGGTCCTTTATACCATAAAGATAGTTTCAGGGTTCCTTACACAATTGATATGTTGTGAGTATGATTATGCAAATGAGCATAGAACAATACCTGCGATTATGCAAAGCAGTTCTCTCGCCCTGGGAGGAAGATAGCCATGACGTTTTACACAGTGTGTTTATGCTGTTATGTACGTCATGTGCAGTGACTTTTCGAAGAATCCTTCGGCAAAATGAATCAGGCTAGTTTCCAAGAAACTGATCGACATTTATTCAGCACATAACTGGGTGAAAGGTCAGTGCTGGAAACGGTTATGCAGAGCAAGGTAGGACAAATTTAGGTAAAAGGTTGTGTAGCTACCTAGGCCTAGATTGAGTTACATTGAAGTACCTAACAAAAGTCTGTATGGGATGTGATTTTTGCAGTATACTCATAAAACGTTAGCATTTTCTGAATTTCTTTCTGAGTACATGCATTTTGTAAGATCATGAGAGAAAAGACCACATATCTAGAAATTAACATATGTAGCATAGTCGAAATGCAATTTAGAAAATTTTTAAATTCATATGAAATGCAGGTTTCAGAGATAACTCACAAGAATAGTGATATCTTTTAGTAGAACAAATAAATAAAACCTGAATATATTGTAGAATGACAAATGTAGACGTGAAAGATGTTGCTAGAAAGGCTTCATTCATAATTTCAGGTTTTTCAAAAATTCAGCACTAAGCAATTATATCTTAGCCTATGAAGTGGCTTGGCCTGAGGCTTTATTTTGACCTTTGCTCATAGTAAAGTATTCTGTGCAACATCATAACATTTTTGTGATCCTAGAGATGTGTTGACTGTAATATTATTTTCATTTAGTTTTCTCCCACCTCATGTTCGATCATTTTCACTAAGAACGATAGACTATTGAAATTGTAAAGAACAAATGGTGGCATAGACTTATAAATGTTGCTTTCAATTAACTCGATATGTTTTTATA
The DNA here is from genome assembly GCF_964261635.1 of Lissotriton helveticus. Taxonomy (NCBI): domain Eukaryota; kingdom Metazoa; phylum Chordata; class Amphibia; order Caudata; family Salamandridae; genus Lissotriton; species Lissotriton helveticus. The sequence continues at coordinate 132,547,800 of NC_136058.1, forward strand.
TTTTCTGACTAGGCCTCTTGTTTCTGCGTGTAAACTCATACGGCCACATGCATCATTGTTAAATTTTGCGATTTCCTCATTGTGAAAATGCACACATGCCCCAAGGGCATGTGTGTGTGTAAAATGAAACTTTAAAAAATGCACTTTTGTGCATTTTTGAAAGTTTTCACAAATTACCATGAAGTTCAACTTCATGGTAATTTACCTCTTCCTATTTGCGAATTCGCACATTTTTTTTTAATGCATTGCATTTAAGAAATCACAAATTGCGATTTCTTAAATGCAATCGCAATTTAGGAAATCGCAACATAATTGCGATTCCTTAAATTGCGAAAAAATGAAAAAAAATAATGCACCCAAAAAAGGAAATTGCATTCGCAAACGGACGAATTTTGCGATTCGCTCCGTTTGCGAATGCAAATTACCTTGATGCATGTGGGCAATAATGCGTCTTTAGCATAGGTAAAAGGATTCTCATGGGAACCTTCTCTCACGTAACAATTATGCAAGAAAATGTATCAATCCAGATGAAGAGATTGCAGACTGGGAAATCAGAAGAAAATGAATAGCATGATTGACAGAACCATCTTACGGGCTGTTCTGATTGGAATATAGAGAGAAGGAATCTGCAAACAACTGATACCTGAATTAAAAGGCTATAATAATAAGTGTTCCTAGCTAGTTAGAATACACAACTCTATACCCCTCTCCTCATCCAGTGGTTTTGCTGCTGGATTTTTTCCCGCCAGAGACTCTTCTTTAAGGAGAGCTGATTACTTTTAGATATTCTAGACATGATTTGCCTTTACTAATTTGTGATCGCTCTTCTAAAACAGTTGCTACTGCAGTTGTGGGAAACTTGGCTGAGTGTTCCAGAACTACTCTTCAAGATGAGTTTGTCCATATTTACTGCTCATTTTCAAAATAAATCTTAATGGGTTCTTATTTAGAATAGGATCTTTAGCTAGTATATTGGGTTTCTTTATGGAACACATGTCTTAATTTTGATGATTTAACCCTCTCTGATTTCTGTAACTACTAAAGTGAATAAAGATATCTGGAATTCTAATTGAAAATCAAAACCTTCAAAACCTTCTTAACCTGTCGTCATTTACTCTTCAAAAATTATAATTGTCCATGATGTTTTGAAGACTTTATTTTTGGACAACTCTAATTCTGAGCATGGTGGAAAAGATCCATTGACCTCTGCAGAGCTGAAGGACTCCCCATGCTGTTATTTGTAAGTGGGTGTTATGTAAAGAGCTGAACCATGGAGGAGAGTCCTTTTTGGGCTCCAGCAATCATGAAAGGACTTATTTCCCCTTTCCAGTCCTAGAAACCGTTTATATATCTGGGGAGTCGAACAGACCCAAAATGCACAAATTGATCAGGAAGCATATAACCATTGAGCTAATTTAATTTGACCAGCAGCACCCCATTGTTTTGCTATGTCTTCTGCAATAGTTACATTCCTTATATTTAACACTGCACTGTAAAAGAACATGTATGTTGTTTTACCTCTATGCAGTTTTCTTTTTATAATACTTTTGCAAAGAGTCTTGTGGCCATTTGATTCCTTTACTAATAAAAAAACAATCCATTCCTCAATACGATTTATCATATGAACTGAGTACTTTGCAAGTCAACTTATTTAAAAGACTGTTCTGATTTTACTTAACACACAAAGGATGGTCCTTTTCTTTATCGCATGAGCCAGGAGAAGAAAACATTTGTGACTGAATTAGAGATTGTATCAGTGGGAAGCATGTGCTTAAATTCTGGCATCCCACTTAACAAAATTGCATTACACTAGACAAGCATAGTTAAATAGAGTTTAATGTTGCACTCGCATTCCCCATCATTATTTGTATCCATATCTCTTACATTCAATATTAATATAACTCTACTAGTTCAGCAAAAATAATTATGGCACAATAATACCTGTTCATTGCTAGAGGTGTACTAAAATACATATACATCCACGTATTTGTTAGCAGAAAGCAAAGTTCCAATTCCATGTTGTAATCAAAGTAAAGCGGAACTCCACTGTTTCATAGATTCCTTTCTAGAATTGGTTTAAAGTACTAAACAACTGTGGTCGCGCGCATTGATTATTGTGAATCTTAATTAACAGCACAAATTATGCCATTGGTGTTCTCAATTGGGTCAAATATCTTTTTTAATGAGTACATAACATGTGAAGACAGCTTGGCGTAGACCAATCCCAACTCAGCAACGTTGATAAAGAGCATGTTACAGTGTATGAAGTTGCCCAGACTAATTATTCTTTGAAGATACACACGGAAACTATAGAAATGAATCAGTCGAAAACCCACTGTCATTCACTCTGTCCTGTGCTTACCTCACATGCAGTCAACTAACTGCAGCCCACGCAGCAATTCAAGCTCTGGTAAGTAAACCGGCATGCAGAAATGACAAAAGGAAGGAAAGTTATTAGCAAAAATTGAATCTTTGCAATGGTCTTAACGTGCTAACTGCCTGCCAAAGTTCATACAGATTCATGAAACAGCACAGGAGCTTTTGGCCAATGAACACTTCTTTGATCACCACTGTAACAAGTCCCCCCACTCAACAGATATGCACTCAACATAGCAAGAGAGATCCAAACAAGATAAATCTTTGCCAAACTTCATGCAGATGCATCAGACAGAGCTAAGGGTTTAGGCAAAAAATAAAAACACATGCTCAAATGTAGTTAACCCTTCGAAAACCATCTGACACCTTTTCTTAGTACTAACAACTAAAAAGGTACTAAAAATTGATTTTCAACAACCATACCAAAACTATTCTGAGTATAGTTCTTTTTTCAATCTATGTTTGTTTTAATTAATTTCATATGCTTTTTTTCTTTAAATGTGACAAGCAAGAACAGTGCATACCTGAATTCATGACATGAGGCTTGACAGTTTCAAACCCTTCTTTCGCCAAATGCGGTCACTTGGATTCACCATGGGCACCAGCCTCACCCTCAAGGAATAGATAGTGAAAAAGAAAAAGGCCTTGCTATCAGCTCTCTCTTCTAAAGAAAGTGAAACTTTCTTCCAGAAAATTACTTCGGTTTATGCCTTCATACTCTTACATTTGGATGGTGGTAATGCTCTTCTCCATAGGCTGTCAGACTCCACCCTGACACAACTTAAGGGCATCCTCCATGCCCCAGCACGTCTCATGCAAGGCCTGAAGAAATATGATCAAATCACCCCCATTTTCAAAATCAGCTGCATCATTTATAAAGCCATCATGACCAGCACCCCTGCTTAACAAATGTACCATCTCTAATGGTTTTTCACCCACCAACAGCCAGCACACCATCAGACTACAGACTAGTACGGCCTTTTCCATCTCTTTACTCAGGATCTGGAACAACAGCCCCATGTCCATCATGACCACCCCAACTCTGGTCTAATTTAGGGAAGATGAGAAGAGGCACTTCTTTAAAGAATGCTACATCATGATGCATTATCCACCCACAGACCAGTGGCCTCCATTATCCCTCATTGACTTTAAGCTTTTCTTTGGCTTTGTTCTGCACTGAACTGCCTTTTACTAGTTTCACGTTACTGGAATACCACATATCTTCATACATACAGAGCTTTAATGAAAAAAGGTAATTTAAAAAAACCTCCCCTAACCATTTAAACTTTCCCCACTTGGTTGCTTTATACCTCACAGAGCAAAACTTAGCTTGATGATCCAAGTTAGTCCTACATTTTACCGAGTATTACATTTTATGCAAAATGGTCAAAAGATATGCTAAAACTTACCTGGAAGAATTACGTTCCTGGCCCAATCTAGGAAACTCATGGTACTGTGCTAATATAGACCAGGTTACGTATTATATCTGGGCACAAGTGTATCCACTGTAGGAAAGATATTTGGTGCAACTATACTGACGTATGCTGTCTCTTCTATTGGAGAAAACACCCACACTTTAAAAGTCAGAAAGTTCATATGAATTAATATAAGCATGAAGATTAGAAAACTTCATATGCGGCTTTCTTGAGATGGAAATATTCCTGTATGTACATGCGCCCATGCCCTGTGTGCCCAAGCTGCATGGATAGCTTGACCTCAGGTACAGATTTTTGGTCATAAATTAACACAAATTATGCATGTGCGCCATGACTTTGGCTGTTCTCATGGTAAGGCGATCTTTTTAGGCTGGGAGGGGTGCACAAACTGCTACCTTTGTAGTGGTAGATGGGCAAAGCCCTTGCCAGGAGTTAATTGCCACAAGCTCAGAAAGGCTTCTTGGAGCTGAGGACTGCAAACACCCAGACAGGTGATGTGGATTGCTCACATTCCTGAGGCTGGTAGGGAACACACACACTGGAGTAAATGGAGCAGAGAAACCTCTGTGCACATCAAGGGTCTCTGATTCACGGGAGACTTACTTCTTGATCAGGCGTTTAGACTTATGTGCATGCTATGGAAATATACAGAGATTAAAGAGAGACATGTTTACATAGCATTAGTCGATCTAAAGGTTGCACTCGATAATGTCTAGAGAGAACTTCTGTGGACAGCATTAAAGACCCCGGGTGTCCCAGAAGAGATTCCGACCCAGATAATTTGGTTATATCAGAATAATGTTGCCATTTTACATTGGGGACAACAAGGTAGTCTTACAGAACAGATACCCATTAGGAGAGGAGTGAGACAGGGTTGTGTGATGGCACCAACCCTATTCTCCATCTATATCAATGATGTTGTGGATCATTGAAACAATGTGGCTGTGACTCCCCAAAGAATTGTGGAAATCCAGCCCCTGCACTACTTTTTGCGGGCGATACCATCCTGATTTCAAAGACACCAAAATGACTCCAAAATGTACTTGATAGTCTTCATACAACTGTACAAAGTAGGGATTCAAAATTACTAGAAGACAAAATATATGACTGTGAAACCCCATAGCTCACTCGAGAAAAACGTTACAATGGGGGAGCAAAAACTCGAGCTTGTGAATATTTGTAAGTATTTGGGCATAATACTAGATTCCAGACTATAATGGGAACCTCAAATAGGCCAGTCTAAGATGGTCCTTATGCAAAACTCTAGGCCAATAATGAATAAGCACAATAAATCAAGGCAAGAACACCAGTCCTGTAACGGCCCAGGCTGCAGCATTATATGGAGATGGACTATGGGATATAGAACAAGTAAAATCTCTTGCTACAATAGAAAATAAGCTTATGAAAAGGCTTCTAGGTCTTCCAGTTGGAGCACCACTGATTCCAATGTATCATGATTTGAATAGCAAACAGATAGAGCATGTTGCCCCATTAACACCTTTTCTCTGTTGTGTTAGAATATGGACCTCAGAAGAACTGGGCCATTACAGAGATGGTCTCAAGGAAATTCTGAAATCAGATGGAAATCAAACTCTCCAATGGCTGTGGCATGTAAAAGCATGGCTTACTAAATTTGATTTACCCTTATACTGGAATGAGCCACAAACATTACAAGTTAGCTCAAAAAAACACCTAAAGTTAGTGTGCTGGGAGTATGTCACAAATTCTTTCCATCATAACTCAACTCTATATCAATTAACAACTCAATTCATCACTACTAAGCCAGTTTCTGCCTCAGAAGATTTCCTAGATAAAATTCAACCTTACCTGGTGAAGATACTGTTTATAAAATGTTGCTTTGGAAGTCTCTAAAGTAGATCATACACTTCCAAATGGAAGCTGAATGCTACTTATGAGAATGAGACTTACAACTTATGCACTTTAGACCAGGCAGAAAATACTGCACATATTTTGTTCTTTTGTACAGCCTACAATAGGTGTTGGTGTAAATGGATTCGGCAACTATGTAAGGAAGTGCGCTATAGAAAATTTGAGGAAGCCCTGAGAGTATTAATAGTGGCATATTGTCAGACATAATATTTGCTCTCAGCAGGTATTAACCTGCAGTCAGGTTCTTATGTAAGATGATAGGGTTGAAATTACATTTTTTTATATAGATTGGTCCAAAAGGTATGTTGTGGGTCAGGATGAGTATTTTAATCTTAAATGTACTATATAAAATGGAGTGGCATACTTTGTTTATCATATATTAATTGTATGAGTTATTCATCCAATGCACTGTTTGAGAAACAAGTCCAGTTCGAAAGTTAGGGGTTCCAAACGATAAGTTTTAGCAAATTATGTGTATACCATTGGCAGTCCCTCATGTCCAAATAAAAAGAATATTAACAATGAAACCAAATATTTTATTGAATGTATGGTTTTAATTTTTATGGTCTATGACTTAGTGGAAGTTCTCTTGACAAAAATAGACTGTGTATTAATGAAATATTTGATTGTTTGTATTGCTGTACTTTTATGGCCTTCGGCTGAAATACAGTTTTGTATAATAATGCTACTAAGTGGGGCCCTGGCGCAATGTCAGGCAACATGGTGGGTCTGATAAGGTTGCCACTGTAGGACCGGGTAATCATAACAGGGGAAAGGACTTAAGCCTTGGAACTTTTCTAAGGCATATTTTAAGGGTGGGCGTAGTTCGCGAAGTAGCGCTACGCGAAGCTACGCGAAGTGCACTTCATACTACGCAAACTTCACATAGCACTACGCGAACTGCATAGTAGCATGTTCGCACTGTGCAAGATGCGTTTTTAATGATTGCACAGTGCGGACAAGCATCTGGCACTGTGCAATCATTGAAAACGGCATCTTGCACAGTGCGAGCTGTAGTTTTCTGCTGCTCGAGTACATTTTTACTCGAGCGGCAGCTTTCTCAACGCGGACTGGTAGTTTCTCGTCGCGAGTGGTAGCAAGCATGCGCTTCCCACTCGCAATGAGAAATCTGACCCCGCGTTGAGAATCTCGCCGGGATGTCATTTTGCTTGCTCGTGGTCGTGAACATGATGTTGAAGAACGCGAGCAAGCAAAAAATGACCGCTGCACTACGCTACGCTGCGCTACGGGTGTTCGCACTGTGCTACGTGCAGCTCGCGTAGTGCGAAGTTGCGCAAACTTCGCAAACTACGCGAGCGTAGCGTAGTGCTTCACCCAGGGTTAACTTTCATGGCTTGTGATGTGGGTCTATTGGATCTGCAGTTGTTCCTGCTGTGGCATACTGTCTCTTTGATAAAGGACAGGATAGAGGAGAGGGCACTTCAAATGAGTCAACACTCACATCACAAATAGCAAAGCACCAGATACTAAATCACATCCTGGCATGGACTATAATGGTGGGAGCGTGAGATAAATTTGTCCAACAGCGCTGTGCATTAGCATAGAAAGAAGATCTCTGAGACTTCTAGTAGCTGGAATTAGGACCAAGGACCCACATAGGCTAGTTTCCCTGCTGGGTGAGGGGCTGTCACTCAGAAAGTCAAGTCCTCTTGCCCTGAGCCTGGAATCCAAGCCTTCTGCCTGTCTGCCAAGACCAGCAAACACTATGATGAGGTGGAAAGTGTCTCAAAGGAGTAAGGTCCAGAAAGGGTCCTGTCAAAAAGATAATGGTGAGCCAAGCATGAGTTGTCTGACCCAGTTTGGGCCTTTGTAAGAGTGCGCATCCTCCGCCCCTTCTCATGTAAGTCAGCAGCACCTCTTTCAGGTGAGGGCCACTGGAATCTAGGGCTGTCCCCCTTGCTGAGTGAAATGAGTGACCCCCGTATGCCAGGCAAGGGCCACTGAGTTGTCAGGGCTACCGCCCTGAAATATCATGTCAAGAGAATTCCAGCAGATTGATCACCCACAAGGAACTGCCCTAGAGGCCACCACCACTGTACAACACCCAAAGAACAGCAGAGCGGGGAAGATGTCTAACACAGATGTTGGGAAAGATCATGGCAGGTCATGGTACAGCAGCATGAAGGGGCAGGAGCCAATTAAGACATGCCCAATCCTCTTGCCCTCACTGGGTGCCATTGCATCAGGTAGAACTGTTCTAGACCACCAGGTCTCAGGGGCCTTTATGGAACTAACCTCTTGGCACTCTTGAATTTGACTCTTAGGGCCTAAATCTAACTTTATTTCATGGTGACTAGCGTTGGCCACATCTGAAAGTTGCCTTCAATAGGAGTCCAGGGTTTAATTACTAAAGAGCCAGTTTCCGAGTTACACTAGTAATACAATATATAATTGTTTTTGCACAAATTCTGTACAGTTAAATACTGAAAAGCACACAGTTGTCAGTAGACCTTAGAACCATATGTATAGAACTGCTGAAGGTGTCGCACCACTACCTGTGCCCCGCCCAAAGGCAGCTCCCTAGTTAGTCTTGGGCGGGTTTGGATGAGCATCTTCCTGGGCCTGAATTTGGCCTCATGAGGGCTTACTGGCCTTCTTTTTTTTCTGGCAAACTTACCTCATGGCTGGTGGTCTGCCGGTACAATGTCCTGTGTCCTCGCTCAACTCCCTGGAGGATTTCTAGCGAAAGACACCTTAGGTGCCTCCTTGATGAATAATTTGCTGCCCAGAATACTCTATAGAATATTTTGCCCATTCAAAAATGTCTACACCATTAAATCCTATCACTGGTTCCCAATGCATAATGGCTCCAGATTTGTCTCTGAGGTAATTTCTTGCTGTCAGGTTACACATAGCTAGATTTTCATTTACTCCTAAGTCGCAATGCTTCATCAGTCCTGTCAGTCTGTTTTTTTGCTACTCTAGAAATTCCTAGGTTTGTCAGTCTTAGTAATGTTTAGTTCCTGTTTACTTCAATACTTCCAAGCCTTCTCCAGCTCCTTGGAGGGGAAGTATTTCTCTTGGATTGTCATCCCTGCCCACCTTGGGCTTTGCCACCATCAAGGCGGTTTTTTGCCTTCAGGCTTTTTCTTCAATCAAACAACTTCTGGAAAACACCATCTGCTTAGGCATTATCAAGTGCTGGATGCATTGTAGCTACTGAAAGGGTTCACTTTTATTTATTTATTTATTTATTTATACCTCAGGAAGACAAAAAAAACTTTTCAGATCAGGGTTTTCCAACCTACCCCCAGTCAGAGAATCCTCACTAGGAATCAATCCACTAACAGAAGGACCTATGTACGGTCAGAAGGGGAGGAGCTCCCAGGAGCAGGGACAGTAAAGTCCTTGTTGATGTCATTAGATACCAACTTGAGAGGCTGAGTGAACGGAAATAGGATGTGGCAGGCTCTGGGAGGCACACACTTTAGGAACAGAGGAGGATGGCGCTGTGGAGTCAGGCTCTTATGTCATCTTAGAGCAAATCTGTCCCAAACACTTGCTGAGGGTGTTCCTTAATGCACTTTCCAGAATGTTCCCAGTATGATATGACCTTTAACTTCTAGGGTACGACTATCACCAATTTCCTTGGGTGGGTTGAATCTAGTAGAGACCCTGAATTTGCAGTTATTTCTTCATGAAGCTAAATCTGAGTGGGGGTGGCCAGGTAGTTACAGCAGGAGAGGCTGGGGCTAGCTCTTTAGGTGCAAGATGAGAGGAGGTGAGAGATCCAAGAGGAAAGGACCCTGGAAGAGAAATAAAGAGAGTGGTATGAGAGAGAAAAGGGAAGTAAAAGGATAAAAATAGCCTTGAGAAGGAGAAGCATAGGATGGCAGCAGGAACAGCTCCATCTGGTAGATGTGTCACCCCCTCCAGACATGTAGTGGCCAAGATGCCAAGAGGGCACAGTTCTTAAATGAGGTGTCCAGGGCAGCTGCTTTAATGGGACCTTTGTCTTTAGAATGGAGAGCCATCATTAGAAGGATGACTGTGGCAGACCACAGGGTCTACACGCAGATAAAAGAAACTCTGCATAAATAGTTCAGGCAGCAGCTTGCCCAATACCTTCAGAGGATGAAGGAATGCAAGAGAGTAGCTGGTGTTCCTTTTAAACATTGATTCACTGTGAATTGCATGACTGGTATGAGCGCACCTTTGGCACTATTGATAAATTCAAAGATAAAAAGGTGTTATTATACAATTATTTAAAATTCTTACAATGTTGTTAATATGCACTATTGAATGCTGTGCCTCAGTAACCAGCAGTCTTATCTATGCATTCTGATATCCATTTCTGCAGTGGACTGCTGAAGGAGTCATCCTCAGACCCAAGGCATATAAAGTCCTGTAACTGCCTCTTATTCTGGTCTGGCAACCTAACCTCAATCATGACCTGAGGTCCTACTACAAGGCAGGCTAACATCTGTGCATAGGTAATACATTATATCATTTAACATGCTCTCCTTAACATTTTTATGGAGTCAATAATAAAGGAGTGTGATTTCAATTCAAACAGCCATATTTCTGACACTCGGAGTTAGTGAGAGATATTATTATCTGGGAGCAACATGTTGGACAGGCGCACCTTCTCCTGGAGATGCTTGCACAGCCCTCTTAGAATTGTTTTCCTTGTGCCAGACCAGCACAGCTGCTTGTCTTTCCAGCGGTAGGGGAAGTGGGAAGAAACAGAGAGAAAAGAATAGAAGAAGAACTACAAGTGGAAAGGAAGAAAGTCTCAAAAGTCAAAGACAGGAGGACACTATGAAAAAGGGGAGTGGAAATGGAAAGAGTTTATGTTGGCAGGACAGGAAACACCAAAGCACATGGAACACCAACTGCACAGGAGGCATGCCCAATATGGAGAGTCCCAGAAGAGTTTCACTAATAGAGCAGATGCCAAGGGATCCGCAGTGACTGACAACCCCTAGGAATGAATTCCAAAATAGTCCATTGGAGAATTAAGAGGCAACAGGAATAAACCTGACAGCCAAAGTTGGGGAAACAGACAAAGAAACCTGGAGTGAGGAGTGGCGGTGTCTACACCTAACAATGGAGGAGTGCTACCATGCCTACCACAATACAAGAACGGATCATGGCATTGCCAGGTGTATGATGGGAACCTGAGATCATAAACCTATGCAAACATTGGCGAGAAGGGGGAGGAAGAGCAAAGACCGTGGACAGGAAACTCACTCTATATAGGTTTATTTATGCATTAAACTCATATGCACAATTTGAAGCCTTTTAAAGAATGTATTGCTTGAACATATCAAGTGCACAGGTACATAGCATATATAATGCATAAAAACCCTTAAATTACTTAAATTGCTCATTAAAAATAGAAAGCTCACCATAAATCCATTCTCATATAGCTTTATCATATACCTTGCATGCTAACAAATTACAACCATGACTGTGACCCAAATTATGCGCCATACCAAGGTGCACAGGCTCTGAAGGGGGGCCCTTTGGCCCCTGCACCAAAAATACGATCCACATCATTTTTTCTTTTAAACATTACTTTAACAAATTCATGTGACAATCTTGTCCCATTTCGTCAGTGCAAACAGGCAGAACTCTGAGACATTAAATTTTCCATTGTTTTATTAGCTATATGCTGTTTCCAACAGTGATGATCCACAAAAGATAATTACTTCATGTTACATAGTGGAGACACAATGTGTCTTTCATGCTTTTTTAAGTTGAACCCAATCCATTTCGAGAATTGCTCTCTTCTTCAGGGGTAACTGTAACAAAAGAATTTTAGAAAAAAAATATTCTAGTAATCATTCTAGACCAACATCTTCCTCTCTAGTTCCCAGCCTTCTTATCACAATTTTAGTGCGTCACATTTTCCCTCAACATAGCCCAACACATCACTTTTCTACAGTTAATCAGTGCTAAAGTGCATATGATCTCTCCTCTAAATATTGTATGTTTGGTTTACACCTGGTTGACATATTTGATTTATTGTACGTTGCTTGTAAAGTGTTATACCATATACCCTGGGTCCCTGAATTAAATGCTACTAGTGTGTCTGGAGCACTGCTTGTACCTCCCACAGAAATAGCCTTTCAAACCTATCTCAGGCCTGCCACTGCAGGGCCTGGGCGCGCAGTTTACTGCTACTTCAACTTGGTAGTTAAAACACATAGGTCACCCCTAACGTAGGACCTAAGTAGCCCTATGATCAGGGTTCTGTGTAAGTAAACGGTAGTACATATCCTTCGATGTGTGGTCAGTTCCGGTAGTAACGAACTGCAGCTTGACTCCAATACACATCTGGGCTGGGTGACAGCTATGCTTTTTACATACTTTCCACAGCCACAACACAGGAAGGGCTGGGTGTGAAAGGGGATATATCTTTATTCATCTGCATACTGATAGTCTTACTGAGATAGGATAGGGAGAGGTGGTTCACACTTAAACATGTGTATAGGTTGTGACCTGCCATCGCACAAAGGACTGATTTCCCTGTTACTGTTCGTCTGGAACCAGGGTTGGACTGAAAGGGATTGTTGCACACTTCTAAAGGTTCCTTTGGAGTCACCGCTTCATCAAAGACATTTTAGAGTATAAGTACTGGGGCTCTGACCCCATATTTATAGACACTGCATGGGGCTTGTAACCAGATGCTGATGGCTCTACAATCTGCACACTGCTAGAGGACTGCTGTGTAGCTAGAAGGAACCACTATTTGGACTATCTGCTTTGTTGTGCTGGCCTCCTGGGCTGTTGGGCTGCTGGAAGGACTGCCACTCTGCAGATGGACTTTTGTGCTGGTCTGCTTGATGCTGCTTTCTTTGTGACACAAGTGTTCTCCAAGGGCTTGTCGGTTTGCCCCTTGTTCGTGCAATCTCCGGCCCATAAAAAATTGCCTTTAAGCCTCTCTGCTATGGGACTCTGCCTCTTGGGTGGCCGGCAGTAGCGGTCTTCTTAAGGAGCTGTGATCAACTGCTCATCGCTTCATCCTGCCACAAATCAAGCTCTGGGCAGATCGAAATCACTGCTCTGTAATAAGGGATGTGATTTTAGCAGTATACTCATAAAACTTTAGCATTTTCTGAATTTCTTCCTGACTACATGCATTTTGTAAGCTCATGTTAGAAATGATCACATATCTAGAATTTGACATATTTAGCATAGTAGAAATGCAATTTAGAACATTTAAAAATTCATATGAAATGCAAGTTTTAGAAATAACTCACAAGTTGTGTGAAATTGTTTAGTAGAACAAATAAATAAAACCAAAATATATTGTAGAATGATAAATGTAGACGTAAAAGATGTTGCTACAAAGACTTCATTTATCATTTCTGGTTTTTGAAAAATTCTGCACCAAGCAATTATACCTTAGCCTTTGAAGTGACTTGGCCTGAGGCTTTTTTTTACATTTGCTCATAGTAAAATATTCTGTGCAACATTGTAACATTTTTGTCATCCTAAAGATGTGCTGACTGTATTATTATGTTAATTTTGTTTTCTCTCATATCATGTTAGATCATGTCCACTAAGAATACTAGATTATTGAAATTGTAAAGAACAAATGGTGGTATAAACTTCTTGCTTTCAATTAACTCAATATGTTTCAATATTTTCCGACTAAGCCTCTTGTTTCTGCATTTCAACTCATAAAGCGTCTTCAGTGTAGGTCACAGGGTTCTCATGGGAACCTTCTCTCATGTAACAAATATGTAAGAAATATATCAATCCAGATGAAGAGAGTGCAGACTGTAGGAATCGGAAGATGAATTGCATGATTGACAACACCACCTTACTGGCTGTTCTGATAGAACATTGAGTGAAGGAATGTGCAAACAACTGATACCTGAATTGAAAGGCTATAATAACAAGTATTCCTAGCTAGTTAGAATCCACACCTCTACACCCTTCTCCTCGTCCGGTGGTTTTGCTGCTGGATTTTTTCCAGCCAGAGATTCTTCTTTATGGAGAGCTGATTCCTTTTAGATGTGATTTGCCATTACTAATTTGGGATCGCTATTCTAAAACAGTTGCTACTGCAGTTGTGGAAAACTTGGCTGAGTTTGCCAGAACTACTGTTAAAGAGGAGTTTGTCTATATTTACTGCTCGTTTAAAAAGACCTCTTAATGGGTTCTTATTTAGAATAGGTTCTTTAGCTAGTATATTGGTTTTCTTTATGGAACACATGTCTTAATTTTGATGACCGAACCCTTTCTCATTTATGTAACTACTTAAACTAAATAAAGATATCTGGGATTCTAATTGAAAATCAAACCTTCAAAACCTTCTTAACCTGTCATCAATGGCTCATCAATAATTATAATTGTCGATGATGTTTTGAAGACTTTATTTTTTAGACAACTCTAATTCTGAGGATGGTGGAAAAGGTCCATCGACCTCTGCAGAGCCTGTAGGACTCCCCATGCTTTTATTTGTAAGTGGGTGTATATAAAGAGCTGAACCATGACAGAGAGTCCTTTTTGCGCTCCAGCAATCATGAAAGGACTTATTTCCATTTTCCAGTTCTAGAAACCATTTATATATCTGGGGAGTCAAACAGACCTTAAATGCACATATTGATCAGGGAGCGTATAACCATTGAGCTAATTTAATTTGACCAGCAGCACCTCATTGTTTTGCTATGTCTTCCGTAATAGTTAAATTCCTTATATTTAACACTGCACTGTAAATGAACATGTATGTCGTTTTACCTCTATGCAGTGTTTTATGTTTTTTTATAATACTTTTGCAACGTCTTGTGGCCCTTTGACACCTTTACTGGAAAGAAACAATCTATTCCTAAATAAGATTTATCATATGACTTTGCAAGTCAACTTATTTAAGAGAATGTTCAGATTTTACTTAAGACACAAAGGATGGTCCTTTTCTTTAAGGCATGAGCCAGGAGAACAAAACATTTGTGGCTGAATTAGAGATTTTATCAGTGGGAAACGTGTGCTTAAATCCCGGCATCCCACGTAACAAAATGATATTACACTAGACAAGCATAGTTGAATCGACTTTATTGTTGCACTCGCATTCCCCATCATTCTTTTTATCCATATCTCTTATATTCTATATAAATCTAACTATACTAGTTCAGTAAAAATAATTAATGCACAATAAAACCTGTTCATTACTAGAGGTGTACTAATACATATACATCCTTTTATTTGTTAGCAGAGAGCAAAGTTCAAATTCCATGTTGTAATCAAGGTAAAGCGGAACTGCCTCGTTTCATACATTCCTTTCTAGAATTGGTTTACAGTACTAAACAACTGTGGTCACGAGCATTGGTTATTGTGAATCTTAATTAACTGCACACATTTCTTCATTTGAGTTCTCAATTGGGTCAAATACATTTTTAATGAGTACATAACATGATAAGACAGCTTGGCGTAAACCAAGCCAAACTCAGCAATGGTAATAAAGAGCATGTTACAGTGTATGCAGTTGCCCAGACTATTCATTCTTTGAAAATACAGATGGAAACTATAGAAATGAATCAGTCCAAAACCCACTGTTATTCACCCTGTCCTGTGCTTACCTCACATGCAGTCAACTAACTGCAGCACACACAGCAAATCTAGCTCTAGTAAGTCAAGAGGCATGCAGAAATGACAAAAGGAAGGAAAGTTATTAGCAATCATTGCATCTTTGAATTGGTCTTAACGTGCTAACTGCCTGCGAAAGCTCATACAGATTCAAGAACACTTCTTTGATCACCACTGTAACAAGGCCCCCCACTCAACAGATATGCACTCAACATAGTAAGAGAGAGCCAAACGAGATACATCTTTGCCAAACTTCATGCAGATTCATCAGACAGAGCTAAGGGTTTAGGCAAAAAGAAAAACACATCCTCAAATGTAGTTAACCCTTCAAAAACCATCTGACACCTTTTCTTAGTACTAATAACTAAAAGGTTACTAAAAATAGATTTTCAACAAACAATTTTTTTTTCATTCTATGTTTGTTTTAATTAATTTCATATGCTTTTTTTCTATAAAGGTGACCAACAACAACAGTACATACCTGAATTCATGGCATGAAGCTTGACAGTTTTAAACGCATTCCTTCAAGAAAAGCCGTCACTTGGATTCACCCTAGGCACCAGCCTCACCCTCAAGGAATAGATAGTGAAAATGAAACCTTCTTGCCAGCTCTCTCTTCTAAAGAAAGTGAAACTTTCTTCCAGAAAATTATTTTGTTTCATACCTTTATACTCTTACATTTGGATGGTGGTAATGCCCTTCTCCATAGGCTGTCAGACTCCACTGTGGCACAACTTAAGGGTATCCTACATGCCCCAGCACGTATCATCAAAGGCCTGAAGAAATATGATCAAATCGCCCCCATTTTCAAAATCAGCTGCATCATATATAAAGTGATCATGACCATCAACCCCGCTTAAATTGCAGACAAGTGTACCATCTCTAATGGTTCTCCACCCACCAACAGCCAGCACACAATCAGACTATAGACTAAGAAGGCCTTTTCCAACTGTTTACCCCAGCTCTGCTCTAATTTAGGAAACATATGAAGAGGCACTTCTTTAAAGAATGCTACATCGCAAAGCATTATCCACCCACAAACCAGTGGCCTCCATTATCCCTCATTGACTTTAAGCTTTTCTTTGGCTTTGTTCTGCACTGAACTGCTTTTTACTAGTTTCACGTTACTGGAATACCACATATCTTCATACATTCAGAGCTAAAATGAAAAAGGGTAATTTCAAAATCCCTCTTGCCTATGATAGAGCGCAGGTTCACCTGCTCAAGATTTTTCCATATTCACCTGGGCCCATAAAACATATACTCTTTGAAGACAGGTAAACCAACGCTAAATCAGTGATTGAATTTTTACCTTTTTAGGACCTATACCTTTGACTTACCAATCCAAGTCACCGGTACCTAGAGTCCTAAGGGATCAAGGGAGTTAGCAAGAAAATAGGTAGTAAATAAACATTTGCACTCATAAAATAACCACAGACTCGGGAAAGATTTAAACGCTTTATCTAAATATTTTCTTTAAATGTCAGAGTCCATACTAAATTAATCAGAGCTTGATCAATTAGAAAGAATAATATCAAAGCAAGATGATGCGGAAATAGTAAGAGACTTTCTTTAGGCATTGAAACAGAGGAAGGGTAAGAAAAAGGAAGCAGCACATTGACATACCCACACAACCTTTATATTTACCTAGAATGGTGTGAAGACCAACCCTGGCCACGGGCTGGGATAAAGGACAGGACCCCCGATAGTGCAGGTGCCAACAGTATAGAACAGGTGCAGACCAGAATCAGGATGAGTATGGACCAAATTGGATCAGGACAAGACCACCGCAGGTCAGGACTGGCCCCCACAGCTAAAGTGTAACGCCAGCGTCACACCCCTCTCTGCAGCTAACAGTCGGACCTTGATTGGGTTATCAAAACTTCTCCAACAGAACCCCGATCGGGTTATCGATCTCCTTCCAAGAACCCCGATTGGGTTATTGAATCTTCTGACAGAGTGCTCCACCAGCACCTCTGCTCTCGATCGCCTATTGAGTGCGTTGGGTCAGTGACAGGTCAGCTATTTGACAAGTCGGACAATCTAACTAGCTCAGCCTACCTTAGTTATACCATTTTCCAGGGCAGTGTACCACCCCCCAATGTTGCAAATGTGTGTATTCCCTCAATTTGATTGGTCAAAGGCCGGGGAGAGGTCATCACACCATACCAGAATGAAGTCATTTTATTCAAATATTAAAATTAATGTTCCCTCCCGTGATTTTATTTTCCTATGCACTTTTATTCCACCTGGCAGTGAATGTATCAATAAGAATTACAATGTAATATAACAATTTGTTCAGCTTCCTTCCAGAGGGTCAGAAGGTAAGGTTCCCATGAGCATCTTCTAGCAATTCAGGAGTTGGCTTGTGGACTCTTAAGAACGTAGAGCATGCGCAGTCGGGGGACCCAAGAAGGAGCAACATTTTACTTGATTGGTCCAAACACGAGCTAATAACAAAGTCAAAGAAGAACAGTTTTAGAACAAAGAATAAATGAATGCACTGTATGCCACTTATCTCTACTCTTTTCTCATTATTTTATTTTAACTAAAGCATTAGGGATTAGGCAGAACGTACAACTTAGTAAAAGCAGCAAAGCAAGCATTAGCGCATGAGAACATAGAACAGCCATCTTTCGTTCTAGTGCGTAGAAGCAAAGTTTTCCCACCAAAGCAGAAAGTACGTCATGTCACGTGAGTATGACAGACGCATGCGTAGAAAAGTTCCCGCGTTTCGGCGGCCATTTTGGGTTATTCGAGTTACAGTTAGTAAGAAGCCCATTGTAAAGCTTCCCCAGCTTACTAGAAATGTTGTGTTTTGCGTTGTTAATGAGGCGAAACATGTTGGTTAATATATTACTTATTATTTTGAGAGGGTTGAGTTGAAGCAAGTCGCTTTAGGTGCGAAACCTTGCTCCACCAATCCCCTCTTTGATGATATTTTATATCATCACAAATTACAGAAACAGATGCCAACATTTCAACATTTACTCATTTCTATTTCTTCAAACACTCTTTTAGGTTTTT
The DNA here is from genome assembly GCF_964261635.1 of Lissotriton helveticus. NCBI lineage: Eukaryota > Metazoa > Chordata > Amphibia > Caudata > Salamandridae > Lissotriton > Lissotriton helveticus. The sequence continues at coordinate 132,566,087 of NC_136058.1, forward strand.
CACCATTGTTCATGTGGAATTCTTTCATCTTTTTGTACAAATCCTCATTTAATTCTTCAAGCTCGATTTCACTGAAGTTTCTTTTCTTCCCTTTCTAATTTTCTTTATATGTCTGTTTATGTTTGTGTAAGTGCCGCTGACAGTTAAGAGAGGCTCATATGGACTCAGGACAAAAGGGAGGGGGGAGGGTACAGTATAGTTGAGGGTTTGTATGTTACTTGTTAAGATGCAAAATGTTTTAACCACAAACAAGGATGTGAGAGGAAATAAAATGTACACATTTGGTTATTTCTCAGTTGGTTTGGGATGCCAACACTCATACTGTGAGGGAAGTGATCTGTGTATACTACTACAGAAATTAACACATGCCCGTACAGTGTAAAGAACATAGTATGTTGTGAGTAATACCACATGATGATCGCTGGAATTAGTATACAACTGAAGGCCAATGTAAAGAATGTGTGAAACTGAAAAATCAATAAAAATATGTTTAAAAAAAAGATATATATATGTGTGTTTATGTTTGCGACATTTGCAGAAAATTATTATCCCTAAAATCAGTAGTGCTACCCCCACGATTGGCATTAGTATTTTACCTACAAAACTCTTTCCTACGTTAGTGAACCGACTACCTATTGAGGAGAGACCACTAATTAGTCTCTTCCATGCACTGACAACCTCCAGTGGTTTAAATACTTCTCTCACATTGGTAATATTTCTCGCGTACCTTTTAATTTCTACGCTTTCGTCTGGAATGTAAGTGCAACAATATTGCGTCTTCAACATTCTACAGACAGACAGATTGCCAATAATATGTCAAGAGCAAGTCGATTTTGTAAAGCGATCTCCCACTGTTGACATTTTGCTAATTGTTTGAGTGTTCAGAACTACTACCACAGAAGGTATTATTGCACTAAATCTGTCACCTACTATTTCAGAAAATGATGCTCTTATACTACAAGTTAATCCATTAGTTTCTTCATTGCTTCCAGTGATTTTCTCCACATGGTACACTTTTGGGAATACTATTCCAAAATAGCAACTCCCGTACCAATGATCAGACAATTTAAAATAGGCTTTGTTCCCACAAATGTAATAAATGCCAGGATAAACTGGTTCAGTTCTATCTTTGAAACCCCAACCCCCAATAACTTTGAAATTGTGTTCACATTCACTGGAACCAATGAATATATTGTTCTAATAATCTGTTTTCTCCCTATGGAGACAGAGTTTCCCTTTCTTTTCGAAATCCAGCAACATTGCAGCTTGAGTGTTGCCATTAGAGGTAAACTCATTATTTTCAGCCCATTTAGGAATTTTGTGTTTATGAACAGTTGCTTTCTTATGGAAATCCTGTCTCCTTTTCTCAACTAAATCTATAAACATCTGTTCTTTCTCTTGTAATATGCATGTTAGATTTTCTTTGTGAACCTTGGCTATATCTATTGATCCTATTGTTAGAAAATAATCTCCCATATGGGGGTCGATTCCGATCCGGTAAAAAGCGATCCAAATCATCGTACGGAGCGATTTTTCCCCGTACGAATCGTACCTGTAAACGTCCCGTACGTACGACGAAGTACAATTCGTACCAGGAGCCGTACTCCGTACGAGTTGTACAAGACACCGTACGACTATAATCTCCGTACGATTCCCCCTCGGAACCCACTGTACGCGACATCTGTATGGTTCGTGGCTGGTTTTTACGACCCAGCAAGTATGATACGTTTCGGGTACGCACCGTACAACCCTTTTTCTACGGGAGCTGAAAACAGCTGTAAAAGCAGAATTCGCGCCGAAACAGGTACGGAACGGCCCCACCGGGTACGGTGCGTACCCCCATGATCGCAGGTGTATGCACCGTATCCCTGCGATCATGGGGTATACAGGCCGTACCCCCATTGTACGATCGGTGTACGAGCCGTACCCCCATTGTACGATGGGTGTACGGCTCGTACACCGATCATACATGGGGTACGGCTCGTACACCGATTGTACATGGGGTACGGCTCGTACACTGATCGTACAATGGGGATACGGCTCGTACACCCCATGATTATGGGGGTACGGACCGTACCATGTGTTTGTGTGCTTTTCCGTACGACTCGCCCTTACCTGACGTGGACCGTACGAATCGCGTCCTCATACCCCGGTCCGGATCGTACTCATCGGGTCGTACGGCATGTGTACGAGTCGTACGGTATGTGTACGAGTCGTACGGTTCACGGTTTCAGCCTTGCAATACGTACGGATCGCGATGATTCGGACGGATTCACGGAATACGGATCGTACTTCGCGACTCGGACGGACGGGTACGATTCGTACGGAGAGGGCTCCGGATACAAATCGTAGGGATGTTTTTTTGCCCAAATCGGAAACGACCCCAAAGTGTGTAGAGTCTCTTGTACTAGAAATACGATTTAAATTTCCACGTAAAGGAACCTCAGAAAAGACTACATCAAAATTAGAATAATAATATTGTAATTTTCCAGTTCTATAAAACAGACTAGCTAAAATGATACAGGAACTACCATAGGTCAGTGGTAAGTGATGGTAAGTGACCCCTTCAGCTACTGATGTGGGCCACTTCATACACACATAGCAATCACTGATTTCCATAGCTTCTACATAATGTACTAACAGATTAGCAAATACATTTAAATGAGTTCTATTTCTAGCTCTTCTATAATGTAAATCTCCCTCATCCGGTGCATCTAAATCTACTCCAGGTTGCTTAAGACTAACTGCTTTCTCATGTGTATGGGTTGTTACTCACTTAGGTGATCTATTTGCTCAGGTATATTAGCGTTATTCTGCATTTCTTTGCTCATTAAGTAAGGTATAGCTAATGTCAATTCAACCATACTATAACTACTATTACTATACTACATGTGCATATTCTACAACATGTCATTTCTTTTCGGTGTTCCGTTAACATTATAATCTGCCAATTCTGACTAAGGAGATTTTATACCCTCTTTGTAACTTTTCACAGAATTTTAACCTGTGATTCTTTTCTCAAGTTGGTCTCACTTCTTCGTCAGACTGATCAACAATCAGTTCGTCATCACTCAGTTCTGGATTTTTTAAATCTTCAAGTATGACGTACGTCCACTCAGGTCCTTTGAACTTGTTATTCAGTCTTTTCAAACGTGGACTTCTCCTACTTGGTTGCTCTGTGGACGGTCCCGCTTGGCTTGATATTTCATTTACTTGCTTTGGTTCTTCGGTTATTGTTTTAAGGCGACATTTCAGTCTTTTGACAAAACCAGGCCACTTATCTCCCTTTCTGAGGCTTTTAGTTGGCACTGTGCTTTGACTTTCTTCAGATGCTCTTTTATTTTCGTTCAGTTGTGGCACTACGTGTTCTTTGTCAACTTCTAGATTCCTCTCTATCTGACTTGGTCCAGGTCTTATTTTTGTTTCTTCTGCCTGGATACTAATCTGTCCTTGTTCAGGAGTTTGCTGTATTTGACTTTGACTTTGACTTTGTTCACCTTCTTCTCCCTGAACACACTTTTCTACACCTATCTGGTCCTGCTCAGGTCTTTTTATTTCTTGATTGTCTTCTGCCTGAGTTTTCGCCCTAATACATGTCTTTCCCTCCTCAGACTCTAAAGTTCTGGCTGAAGTTCCAAATGTCTGAGTACACCGATCTTTCCTTATCTGGTGCTCCTCAGAATTACTTTTGACTTGTATTTCTGTAATCTGAGTACATTCTTCTATTCCTGACTCATCCTCACTATCACTCTGTCTATCTAGATGGGTTTGACTTCTGGTTCTCACACAGTCTGCAGGTATGTCGACTGCTGGAATCCATTTATCCTGACTGGTGCCCGGTTGTTCCTCATCAGCTACTTCGGGATCAACTTCTTGAGACCCCTCAGCTGCACAACCTTCAGCTTCTACTTCATCAGGTTCTGTCACCCTCTTGGTGTGACTCGCGTGGATGCAGTTTGGAATTCCCCTGCACTTTACAGCTGTGGTAGTAACCAATATCACTTGATGTGGTTCTCCCCACCTTGGTGCAAGACAAGATTCTTGAGTATGTTCCTTTATCACTACCCAGTCACCTGGATTCAGGTCATGTGCTGGAGTTGTTTTCTGGCGACAGCTTTTTCTCCAACCTGGTGTGAGATAGAACGCACTTGGTCAGCCAGTTCTTTGCAGTACTCGAGCACTAAATCATCAGATATTTTTACCAGCATGTGTCCTGGTACCCATGCCTGCCTCATTGCTCTTCCCATGAGTATGTCATGGGGACTCAAGCCTGTGTTTCTGTCTGGAATGCTTCGGAGTCCCATCAGAACAAGAGGTAAAGCATCAGGCCACTCCAGTCGGGTAGATTCATACATCTTTCCCAATCGTGACTTGATTGTGCCATTCAGTTGTTCTACCACTCCAGAAGCCTCTGGGCGGCTTGCACAGTGCAGCTTCTGCTCAATTTGGAATGCTTCACAGATCAGACAAATTATTTTATTATTAAAATGAGACCCTCGGTCTGATTCAATCTTTACTGGAAAACTGAAACATGGTATGAGTTCCCTCAGTAGTAGTTTAGCTACATTGATGCTATCATTCCTGCGGGTAGGCTAGGCTTCCACCCATTTAGAAAACAGGCAGACGATGACAAGGACATACTTCAGTCCTAGGCAAGGTGGTAATTGGATGAAATCAATCTAGAGTCGTATGAAGTGACCTTCTGCCTTTCCAATCTTTCCTGGCAATACTACAGTTCTCTTACCAGGATTCATTCGTTGGCATGTTATACACCTCTGGAAAAGACTCTCTGCTATATTCCTTAACCTTGCATTGAACCAACTCTGCCTATGTGTGAGCTTCCATGATACATCCTAGCCATAGGAGCAAGCATACAATCTGGTAACACAGGTCTCCCATCAAGGTAAACAATAACACCATCCTCAGCCCTTCTTCAACATCCTATTTTCTCTCACTCTTCCTTTCCCTTAATTTCTGCCTCATTTTGTAAATCTCTCACTTCTTCCCATGTTTTCACTCTTTCAAGCAACATAAGTTGGCAGCTCTTTCCATGTGCATCGTTTTTCTTATTTATTGCCATCTTATGTTTGGCACAATGCTGGGCTAGTTGGTCAGCATATCGGTTACCTGCTGTCACTTGGTCATTTCCAGATTGGTGAGCAGCTCACTTGAACACAGCCACTTCTTTTGGTAATTGAATTGATTTTAGTAAGTCTTTTACATAATGTCTATTTTTAATAGGAGTACCTGAAGAAGTCAGAAACTCCCTTTGCATCCAAAGTTGGCCAAAGTCATGCACAACTCCGTAACCATACTGACGGTCAGTGTATATGGTTACTTTCACATTTTTCCCAAATTTGCAGGCTCTTGTCAATGTAACTAATTCGGCTACTTATGCAGACTTGACTCCAGGTAAATAGGATGCTTCCACTGGTCCCCCCAAAGTACACACAGCATAAGCAGCTCTTAATCCTCCTTCCTCATGTCTCATGCAGGAGCCATCCACGTTCAGCTCATATTCAAAAGTTAAGAATGGCTCTTCTTTTATGTCTGGTCGGGGCCTAGTAAAGTATTCTGTGAGGTCGATGGAATCATGTTCGACTTCCCCTTTCACTTCTGCGAAGTGTGAATCAGATAACAGTGTAGCTGGATTTAAGACAGTGCATCTAGAAATGGTCACATTCCCTGCACCAAGAAGAATTTGCTCATACTTAGTGAGCCGACTAGGAGTCAAATACTGAGTGCGTGTTCTGCTTAACAGAATCACAACTGAATGTGGAACATACACTGTACCAGGGTGTCCCATAATGATGGATTCACTTTGCTCAAGACTCATGCAGGTTGCAGGTACTGCTTTCAGACATTCTGGCAATGCAGATGCCACTGGATCTAGTGTGGATGATAAATATGCCACAGGACGTCTTATTAAATCATGAGTTTGAGTCAGAACAGACAATGCACAATTGTTGCGTGCATCACAGAATAATGCAAATTCTTTTGAATAATCAGGCATCCCTAAGGCTGGAGCTGAGCAGAGGCTGTCTCACAGCTTCAAGAAAGGCAGCCATGCTTTCCTCATCCCACTCTACTGGGTCTTTTGCTCTTTTCGTTGTCATCTGTATCAGAGGTTTGGCTAGGACTGTGAATCCCACAATCCACTGCCTGCAGTAACCTACAACTCCAAGAAACATTCTGATTTCTTTCTGTGTCTGAGGTAGATTCATGTTTCTGATTATTTTGATTCTTTCAGAGGTAACTCTTCAGACACCTCTTTCTATCTGGTGCCCCAGATACTTTACCAATGTGGTGCAGAATTGCAACTTCTCAGGTGACACTTTATGCCCTCCTTCTGCCAAATGATTTAGCAATGCAATGGTATCAACAACACAGTCATTTCGAGTCTTAGATGCCACCAACAGGTCGTCTATATATTGCACCAGGACAGACTGTCAGGGCAAAACAAGAGATTCAAGACATTTTTTCAATATCTGATTGAAAATCGATGGACTCTCTGTGTACCCTTGAGGGGCACGGTTCCAAAGGTAGACATGGTCATCGAATTTGAACGAGAAAAGATATTTGCTATCTGGATGTAATGGTATGGAGAAAAATGCATGGCTCAAATCTATTACCGTGAACCATCCGGCTCCCCGTGGTATCTGATACAGAATCACTGCATGATTTGGCACAACTGGACAACATGGGACAACAGTTTTATTAATTTTGCGGAGGTCTTGTATGACCCTATATTTCCCGCTCGCTTTCTTTATGTCAATTATCGGTGAATTACATGGACTGCTCATTATTTCTTGTAAAATGCCTTGTTCAACAAAACGCTTTATTTCTGCTGCAATGCCTGCTTTTATTTCTGGGCTCATTTTGTATTGTCGAGTATTTGGATAAACTGCACCTTCTTTTACAGTCCCTTTGACTGGGTCTACATTTGCCATTAATCCTACTTCTTTCCCGGGAAATCCCACACTTTAGGATTCACCGTATGCTGTAATTCTTTTGGGAGGTCTTCCACTAGCATCTTTTTATTTTCAGTTTCTTGTTTGGCCAACATTAATTTGTAACCTCCATATTCATCTGGGGTTTGAATTTCAACACCACTTGGGGTGCAAAAAATTGTGCAATTCATTTTGCACAGTAAGTACCTACCTAATAGGTTTACTGGACTGGAGTTGCACACTACAAACTTGTGCAGTTCTTTGAAATTACCTATTCTGACTTCCATGGGTTCTGTAACGGGGTACTCATTAGTTTATTAGAAACTTCCACTACTTGGATTGCTTCTCCCGAGAGGGGTAGGTTTGGAACGTCTGCTGTTCCCTCTCCTGTAGTACTTTTTCTAACGAAATTTCATGCACTACTTGCGGAACCAAAAGTGGTTTTAAGAACGGGGCACTAGGGTTAACTCTATTTGCTTCTTTATGGTAAGGTGGCAGACTTTTCATTAACAAATCCTCCAAGTAGTCATCATCTGACTCACCACTAGTCATTACATTTCTTGTTTTCTCTGTGCACTTGCTTCCTGTCTGTTCCTCTAAAGTCAGTACAGGATATAATTCTTCTACTAGCATGGACTGTCTCTATTTCTTCATTTGCTTATTTCTTGTCTCTTTTGGAAATCTGGGATAAAATGTACTCCAATTTCTGTCGCTTCTGGGTCTATCTCGCTCAAAAGCCTCAGTTTCCCATTCTTCTAATGCTTCGTATTGAGTTAATCTAGGTCTGGGATCTAATTCATTCATGCGTGTTCTCAAATTGTACAAAATTCTACCATTAAAGGTACCATGTTCTGGAAATGCCAAAACACCATCATCTTTTGTGTACTCTGTCCAGTTCTCTAACCATACACAGGTGTGATAGCCCCTTTCTACCATCATGTATGATGCGGGCGTATTTGGTGGAGGATTATTAATTCCTTCTCTAGTTTTAATCATTCTATCCTTTTTAAAGAAATGTTTAATTTTCTTAAATAGCAACATTTTTCTTTCTCCTCCGTACATGATATGCGGTCTTCACCTTATGTATTGCACATGCGCAAAACCTAAGTACCTCCTATCGGGTCTATTTCCTATAACAGTTGGATCTAAATGCCACATATAATTTGCACTGATAAATTTAATATGCACCTGCACTCAATTGTTTACTAAATGCTTCACCAATACCAGCACGTTTCTTATTTTCGTGAACCAATAAATGATTTGAATTCAAATACCTTTCGACCAATGATTGCGCAGCTTTTCTCGTGAGACAAGTTCTCACGCTCCTGCACTCACCCCTCCTTTACAATTACCTCAGTTACACACCCGCTGTGTCAACTAATACCAGCGCGGCTCTGGGTAACGTCAGCGCAGCTCCACAACGGACTCCCTCCTTTGCAACGTAATACGTAAACTTATTTCTTTTCACTTTTAAATGCAATATTCATTAATTCATAACGTAGAAACATTCACCACTGTGCCTAAGTGACTAAATTCAAAGAAAAGATGATTTGCACCTACTGTGAGTAAAACCTTTCTGCTTACTCTTCATATACTGCGATTAGATCCCTTCTGCCTACTCTTCATACAAGCATTAGAGAATCGGTGCAGACCAGAATCAGGATGAGTACGGACCAAATTGGATCAGGACAAGAACTCCGCAGGTCACGACCGGCACCCACAGCTAAAGTGCAACGGCAACATCACACCCCTCTCTGCAGCTAACAGTCGGACCCCTATTAGGTTATCGAATCTTCTCCCACAGAACCCCAATTGGGTTATCGATCTCCTTCCCAGAACCCCGATTGGGTTATCGAATCTTCTGACAGACTGCTCCGCCAGCACCTCTGCTCTCGATTGCCTATTGAGTGCATTGGGTCAGTGACAGGTCAGCTATTCGGACAAGTCGGACAATCTAACTAGCAAATCCTACCTTAGGTATACTATTTTCCAGGGCAGTGTACCACCCCCCCAATGTTGCAAATGTGTGTATTCTCTCAATTTAATTGGTCAAAGGACGGGGAGAGGTCATCACACCATACCAGAATGAAGTCATTATATTCAAATATTAAAATTAATGTTCCATCCCATGATTTTATTTTCCCATGCACTTTTATTCCACCCAGCAGCGAATGTACCAATAAGAATTGCAATGTGATATAACAATTTGTACAGCTTCCTTCCAGAGGGTCAGAAGGTAAGGTTCCCATGAGCATCTTCTAGCAAGTCAAAGTCAGGAGTTGGCTTGTGTTCAATGCCATGGCTTGTGGACTCTTAAGAACGTAGAGCATGCACAGTCGCGGGACCCAAGATGGAGCAACATTGTACTTGACATTGGTCCAAACACGAGCTAACAACAAAGTCAAAGAAGAATAGTTTTAAAACAAAGAATAAATGAATGCACTGTATACCACTTATATCTACTCTATTCCCATTATTTTATTTTAACTACAGCATTAGGGATTAGGCAGAACGAACAACTTAGTCAAAGCAGCAATACGAGCGTTAGCGCATGAGAACATAGAACAGCCATCTTTAGTTCTAGTGCGCAAAAGCAACGTTTTCCCACCAAAGCAGAAAGTACGTCATGCCACGTGAGTATGACAGAAGCATGCGTGGAAAAGTTCCTGCACTGCGGCGGCCATTTTGGGTTATTCGAGTTACGGTTAGTAAGAAGCCTATTGTAAAGCTTCCCCAGCTTACTAGAAATTTCGTGTTTTGCATTGTTAATAAGACGAAACATGTTGGTTAATACATTACTTATTATTTTGAGAGGGTTGAGCCCAAGCAAGTCACTTTACGTGCGAAACCTTACTCCATCACCTAACCATTTTAACTTTCCCCACTTGGTTGCTTTAAACCTCACATGGAAAAACTTAGCTTGATGATCCAAGTTATTCCCAAATTTTATTGAGTATTACATTTTATGCAGAATGGTCAAAAGACATGCTAAAACCTACCTGGATGAATTACGTTCCTGGCCCAATCTAGGAAACTCATGGTACTGTGCTAATATAGAGCAGGTTACGTATTATATCTGGGCACAAGTGTATCTACTGTAGGAAAGATACTTGGTGCAACTATACTGAATTATGCTATCTCTTCCATTGGAGAAAACACCCAAACATTAAAAGTCAGAAAGTTCATAGGAATTAATATAAGCATGAACATTAGAAAAATTCATATGCGGCTCTCTTGAGATGGAAATATTCCCATTATGGAGCTGGACCTGCGCCCACTCCCTGTGTGCCCAAGCTGCATGGATAAGCTTCACCTCTGGTACAGATCTTTGGTCACAAAGTAACACAAATCATGCATGTGTGCTATGAATTTGGCTGTTCTCATGGTAAGGTGGTCTTTTTAGACTGGGAGGGGGGCACAAACTGCTACCCTTGTAGCGGTAGATGGGCACAGCCCTTGCCAGGAGTTAAGTGCCACAGCTCAGAAAGGCCTGTCAATGTTTATTGTGTCAATTAATAAACCTTGTTACAAAAGATTTAAATAAAATCTCACATACTTCATTTCAATTAGTTCGTACCGGGGGAGTTGTGATATATTATATCTTACTAAAACTATCAAATATAATTTTTACGAACAGGGCAATTAAAAACAGATAAAATCAGTGAGGTGCAGGTGTAGACAATAAATCAGTTCAGTGCTGTAGATTCCTTCCCCTTATGTGCAGGCTTTGCAAGTCTTGCAGGGGAGGGTTGGGGTCAAAGAGTTGTAAATACATTAAAAAATGTCTTTGAGATACTCAAACCTAGTTTTAAATTAAGAGTTTTGATGACGTTATAAAATACATAGGTCCGATGGTGGCATAAGTAGGCTGAGTGCTAAATATACATAGGCGATTTCATTTCAATGAAGTGAAAGTTATACAATCCTCAATAAAGCATGAGTTCTTCAGGCCTAATAATTTCAGTTCAAAGGTGCATTGTGCTTGTTTTACCTAAACGTTCTTTGGCCTTATATGCAAACCTAGTAAACCTTGCCAATTCCATTGGAGTCTCCAGATTAAAAAGCAGTTTCAAGGCTTCAGTACAGGTTCGCACCCCATGGGCTTTAATAAAGTGCGCTGTGCGTGCAACAAACAATGGCATGCGCAAACCAGAAGAGCCAAGGATTCTTCATATTGGTGGCAAAGTCTGCAAGTTGTGATTGTTCCCAAAGTTTTCCAGTGCCTGTTAAAGTCTTTGATCGGCAAGGCCATTAGTCTCACCATGAAGATTTGTTTTAAAATCGCCTTATTTAATGCCATATTAAGTTATGGTTGTCGTAAGTGGGCTTCATAGGAACTTGCAAGTATCCCAATGTTGCTGCTGGAAGAGTTCAGTTCCTTCAAGTCCCTTTCCTTTGATAATAACCTGACTTGCTTTTTCAGTATGGACTTTAGGGTGCCAGGCTGGTGAGTAAAATCCTGCAGTTTGGACATATCAAGGTTCAGTTCATTACAGGTGCTGTGCAGGCCGTCATGCCACGGATTGATCCCTTAATGAAAATTATCTTTAAAATTGCCTTCGTTGTGTGCGGGGGGGGCTGCGCAGACCCCTCAATAAAACCGCACCGTTGAGGCCCAGTGCTCATAACTCTGTTTGTTCAGCCCAAATTCCAGTCGCACCAGAGCGTTGCGAGCGTGGGTAGGAATCTGAAAGATTTGTTTGAATGCACGACAATTAGCGTGTTCCATAGTGTTAATAACAATTTCTGGGAATGCTATCTGACCATACGTGATTGCCGGAAGTAGTTTGGCATTTAAGACCTTTCTCATTGCCTTGGTCATCGGGCTGTGTAGCTTAGAGTACAGTTTACACAGAGCGAATGTTACTGCTTTCATTTTTGTTTCGACTGAGGCAATGTGTGCTGTGGGTTTCCCATTGCTCATCAGCCACACCCCCAGGTAGTTATATTTGGTCGCTGTTACTATTTTTAAATTACCCAGTCTCCACTGTTGTCTGAGTTTGTTTGTGTATTTCCCAAATATGACTACCTTTGTTTTTTCTGCGTTCGCTCGTAGTTCATTGTGGTTGTTATAAATGTTTAGTGCATCTAGAAGTCTTTGCATGCCTGTTTTTGTATGGTCTAGTAAAACCATATCGTCTGCGTACTGCATTAAACATAATCTAGTCGGGCCGATTTTGGGAGGTAAAAGGTTGGCATTAGATATAATTTTTCCAAGGTCTGCCATGTAGAGATTAAAAAGCAGTAGAGTCAGTACGCAGCCTTGTTTTAACCCTCTCTCTATTGGGATCCTTTTAGTGGCTGAATTTGCCGCAGTTTTTACTCGTACCCAAGTTCCTGTATAGAGACTGATTATGGCTTGCAACAGGTTTGCTGGTATCCCACAGTCTTGCAGTTTCCGCCATAGCAGATTCCGTATGACCCCGTCAAAAGCAGCAGAGTAATCCACAAAACATGCAAAGAGAGGCGGCGAGTTTTTCTGCCCGGATTGATTTATTAAGTAGGCCAGAGCTCGAATGTTATCTGTTGTAGATGCTCCTGGCCTAAAGCCGGTTCAGTACACAGGGAGAATTTCCTTTTCATCGGCCCAGTCCTGTAGATCTTGCAGGAGGAGGCTGGCCTATCCTTTCGCCTCAATATCCAGTAAGGCAATAAGCCTGTAATTGGCAGGGTCCCCAATATCTCCTTTTTTGTGGATGGGTTGCAACAGGGATCCTTTCCAAGTCTCCGGGACTGTTGCATTTGTCATACAGTACTGATAGAGTGGCGTGAGTACGGTTCCCCAGAAGTCGCAATCTTCTTTGAAAAGATGGCCTGGTAGGCCATTCGGACCAGGAGCTCCATCTTTTTTAATGTTTTTTAAGAATGTCATCACACGATCCCCCCTGACCAATGCTTCAGACGTTTCTTCGATGGTTGTCAGTTTCCCTTCCACGAGTGGTTCGGGTGTGTCTACAGGGAGTGTGTCAATCCAACCCATGTTGGTGAAGGGCCTTTGCGTGCCTGTTGATGGTGGGTTAGAGGTTCTACAGTGTAGTGAGGTTACGTAGCTTATCCATTTGTCACTATCGACCGCATTGCGTTGATCATGACCATACCCTGAGAGCCTATTAATATACGTCCAAAATTCCACCTGTTTGCTTGGAGTCAGCAGAGTGAAGACGTGCAGCCATTCGGCATCTTTTGTTTACTTTTGTGCTCCCAGATATTTTTTCTGTGTGTTATGCTTGCTGAAAGTAGGATTTGATGTGTTTCGTTATTTCCCTCTTGCTTGTGGTTGTGTAAGGCGGTTCTAAGTAGCCTCTTACTTTGCTCCACTTTTTTACACCGCGGTTGGAGTTGGCAACAAGGCCTTTCTCTGAGTATTGGGGGATGCCTTATTTGTTTGCCTATTAAGAGATCGTATACCTTCGTCGACAGATTGATCCAGTTCTCAGGGATTTTACCACTTGTAAATTTGTCAGCTATTTTCGGCCAATCGATTTTCCAACTGTTTAGGAGTGATGTATCTACTTTGTTCCACTTTAGTCTCCTTGGCAAAACATGAATTTCTTCCCCATTTGTGTTGCCCGCAAGAACAATGGGCTGGAGCCGACTTGCTTGTAAAGTGATAGCTATGGCCAGAGGGAGGTGGTCACTGCTCCGGATGAAAGGCTTTCGAGATTCCGCCACCTGTAACAGCAAAAGAAATTACACACAAAGATATAGTCGATCGTTGATTTGGTCATCCTCTGCGGGTCGTTATTCATAGCTGTTACCGGCTGCTGATTCTTTTGTGTGGATCGTACTCTATACATATTTAAGAATGCATTCATTACCATTCCTGTTTTATGCGTTGGAGGTGCTTCATTTGGACCCGCTCCAAGATTTTAGGTGTTGAAATCCCCAGCCATTACGATCTCACAGTTTGGCTGGGTACTTAGTAGATCTTCAAGAGTGTCCACTAATGACCTCATATCGATATGTCTTGGAGATTTTTTGCTGTTAAAGTAGATGTTCAAGAGGACAATCTTTATTGGACCACCGTTTATTTTCATGCCTTGCAATAGAACCGCTTGAACCATGTCCGTTTTAAGTAGGGGTTTTGTTTGTATGTTGCTACTGATGCGCGTGTATATCGATAATCCTCCTGAAGGTCTTCCGAATATATTGTATTTTTTTGCTGGCTGCTGGAATTCCGTGAAGCCAGGTATCACCTCTGGGGCAAGTAGCCAGGTTTCTTGAAGGCATAGTAGGTCCCCAGACTGTAGAAATTTGAATGCTTCCTTGTTGTTTAGAGTAGTTTTTAGCACAAAAACGTTCCCAAAAATTATTTTCAGGGGTTTGCTTGATTTGTTGTTAAGATGGCCCTTTCCATGTGTGCTAGGAACACGTTCGCCTTGTTTGACTGGAGTTGGGTGAGACGTGAACTCTTAAGTTAGGAAATGTAGTGGTTTGCACGACATAATTTGTCCCTTTTAAGATGGACTTCTGCGGATTCAGTACTGGTTTTGGATGAGATCCACTTTTTAACATAAATGGGTATTTCTCTTTTTTAGGCATGTGGACATTAATACCCCAGTTTGCAAATCGATCTCTCTCCTTCATAATTCTTTGTGGGATGGAACCATTGTTCCATTTTAATATGGTTGATTCTCTTGATGTGTTATTGTCTAGCGTTTTAAATTGAACTTGGATTGAACTTCCGTTAAGATAGAGGAGAGCTCTGGGATATGTTTTAAAATTTGTAAGATGTTAGACCTCTTTAGGATGTCTGAGGTTCCCTGTGGGGTATATTCTGGTGTAAAGATTATGGAGGTATTCTCTGCATTCCTAAACTATTGGGGCATTTGGTTAGTGGCAGCAGGATGAGATGCCCTGCATTGTGCAGGTATTGCTTTTGCTCCCGAGTCGTTGTTAGCATCCTGTAGGCCTCGAGGCTCTATATTGTCCATTAATATGTTTGCTGTTGTTCTCCCCTCTGGGGCCCTCTGCCAAATTTTGCGGGGGATCTCCTGGTGCTGCTCTTCAGGATGAATGTTGGGGGTAATATTTTGCAAGATCATTTTAAATTCTTGCTGTGGTCGTTCATCTATGGTATTGAACGCTCTTTTCTCGGAAGTTGGAGTTATGAATAATGCTGGGTTTTCCTCGATGGTCAAGGAAACCATTGTTTTCTCGGAAGTTGGAGTTATGTGTAGTACTGGACTTTCTTCGATAATCGCTGTTGTAATTAGTTTGATTCAAGCTTATTTTTTATCTGGCTTTCCTTTAGAAAAATCGGGAATAATTTCTGTGGACCCGTGTTCTTTTGAGTTAAAGCATTTTTGACGTTTGTTTTTTGGCACCGAATATCGTAGGTATCTCTCGAGCCTGATAGTAGTTCCTTTGCCCTGTTTTGTTGTTTTATGTTTTTTGTGTGTTTTTCAAACGTTTCTTAGCCCTTATGGAGAGGGTTTTACCAGGAACTGAGGTGTTCTCCAAACTGGTGGCCCCATCTGCTTTGCTGTGTAAAGTCTTGCCTGTTACGGATTCTTCGTTAGTGGCTATGTTTTGACTGCACAGAACCTGTTCGCTCGCTTGTGTGTTCCTTGACGTCAGGAGTTGTTTACTGATTTGTGTGTTTATAGGCGTCAGGATAATTTCCACTGGATCGAGCTTGCCCACATAATGGTTTATCCCCTACAGTTTGCAACATCGATGGGGGAGCTAGCTATGCCCGCATAATTATACATTCCTTTTTGTTTGCCTTCTTTTGACAGGCTTTCAGTTGTTCTTTGATTGGGCTGAGCTATGATGTCCTGTTGTCTTTGCTTTAGTTCTGTAACAATAGATGTTATAACCTCTGGTAATGAGCTAAGCTTCTCCACAATTCGAAGGCACAGATATCTGGCAATGGGTTGCATCCTCATTGAATCCAGTTTTTCAGTTAGGCCATCGATTTTAGCTTCAGTATTAATCATAGCTGTCACAAGTGTTTGTATTGTGTCCATTTGTATCTCTAATTTCTGTGTTTGCCAAGTAAGTGCATTAACAGCCGTTGTTAGTGTGGAGTTTATTTAGGATAACAGGGAGCTTTGGCTGTGGCAGTCTTTATAAGGTGTTGTATGGGGTAAGTTATGTACCCCCAGGGAGGTGTACTCTCTCCGGTACTCGTCCGTTAAGGGCGAACTTTGATTAAAGGTAAAGTTTTTAAATACTAATAGACTTTGTAGCTGTCCCGGGGATGGAGACGTGGACAGATCGTGCCGGTAAGGGCCATCCGCCGCATGTTGGTTTGTTGTGTTCTCCACATGTATGGATTGAATATTACTATTAGGTTGTTCCAGTGGTTCCAGTGGTTGTTCCAATGTTGATGAAATTTCCAGAGTATCCGGTTTTCCCTGGTGCGTTTTGTCAATCCGTATGCCTTTGTGGTCCGAATGCTCTGATGTTAATGAGATTTCCAAGACTGCAGCGAGGTCTGGCGATGGTTCTTGCGTTGATGTGACTTGCCTTTCTTCCTGGAATAGGTGGAGGTCCGGTATTTCCTGGCCCCGCTCCTGCTTTCCATCCTGCGCTGCTGAGTACTCTGTCTGTCTTAATATTCCAATCGATTCCGAGTCTCTGTGTCCTTTCACCTCTTTTACCAATTCTCTGTTATTCCCTTGGGGCGGGTGTGGCCCAGTTTCTCGTGTGCCAAACTCCTCGCTTGGGGACTGGATCTGACTCGATTCCTTTTTGTCCTGTGGGCTTGAGTGTATTAATACATTACTGTAGGTCTCACTTGTTCCCAGTATTTTTTGACCAGATGTTATTGGCGTGAAGTAATTGCAGATTGACTTATTGATTAGTTTAGGAATTGAGCTTGATTTTGAAAGTTGTGATTGCGCCGAAGGGATGGACTCCAGCCGCATTTGGGTCCTTGTCGGTCGCTTAGTTCTAGCGCCTCTGTCTGTATCATGGCCCGTGTTGGTTGGTTTGCCCATCCTGCTGTTGGTTTTGCCTTTTGTCATTTGCCTCTCTTTCCGTGGGTGGCTTTTCACCTGTCTATCCACTGATTTATGGTGTAATAGATAATTTAGTTTATAGGATACCTTCCAGGGGAGACTCCAGCTCTGGACGCTGTATGGTCTGAGCCTCCTATTTCCCCTGTTGTGTGGCTTAGTTTCCAGACTCATTAAAGTTGGGCAAGTGGGCGAGTTGTTTTAAACTAACAAGAACTTCTTCACCCTCAGACTGCACTGCCTTGTACTTTCTTGCTCAAATGTACTCTGATATACGCACGGCAAGACAGAGTAGAGGAGCTTTGGCTCTTAGGTCAAAATCGCAAGTGGGCGGCCACTGGGCGAATCAGTTTTGGGACTCTTTTGAAAGTGCTTGGTGACTCCAAGGGCGTAGTTATCTCTGGTGGCTGTTGGTGGTTGCTAGTGACTCTAGGTGAAAGCAAAGTGCTGGAAAAGTGCTGGAAAAGTGCTGGCAGGGGGCGTCTGACCCCCTCTGATGTCCACCACTAACCTCTGTTAGCTGCCCCAGTGTCAGAAGCTAAGGGGTCAGGAGCAGGGCACACTGGGGCGCCACAGCTGCACCCAGCCTCGCTGGGCCACTTTCTGTGGTGCTCCTTACCGCAGGCTGGCTGGCACCTACACTGCTCAGAAAGGCTACTTGGAGGTGAGGACAGCAAAACCCCAGACAGGTGATGTTGATTGCTCACATTCCTGAGAATGGTAGGGAACACACACACTGCAGTAAATTGAGCAGAGAAACCTTTGTGCACATCAAGGGTCTCTTTGTTTCACGGCAGACTTACTTCTCGATCAGGCGTTTAGACTTATGTGCATGCTATGGAAACATACAGAGATTAAGGAGGGACATGATTACATAGCATTCATATATCCAAAGGTGGCACTCGATAATTTCCAGGGAGAACTTCTGTGGACAAGGTAGTCTTACAGAACAGATACCCATTATGAGAGGAGTGAGACAGGGTTGTGTGATGGCACCGACCCTATTCTCCCTCTATATCAATGATGTTTTGGATCATTGAAACAATGTGGCCGTGACTCCCCAAAGATTTGTGGAAATCCAGCCCATGCACTACTTTTTGCAGGCAATGCCATCCTAATTTCAGAGACACCAAAAGGACTCCAAAATGTACTTAATAGTCTTCATACAACTGTACAAAGAAGGGATTAGAAATTACTAGTAAGTAAACCAGATATACGACTGTGAAACCCCATAAGTCACTCGAGAAAAATGTTACAATGGGGAGCAAAAACTCGAGCATGTGAATATTTGTATATTTGGGCATAATACTAGATTCCTATGGGAACCTCACATAGGCCAGTCTAAGATGGTTCTTATGCAAATCTCTAGGCCAATAATGAATAAGCATAATAAATCAAGGCAAGAACACCAGCCCTGGAAAGGTCCAGGCTGCAGCATTATAGAAAGATGGACTATGGGGTATAGAATAAGTAAAGTTTCTTGCCACAATAGAAAATACGCTCATGAAAAGGCTTTTAGGTCTTACAGTTGGAGCACCACTGATTCCAATGTATCTTGATTTGAATAGCAAACTGATAGAACAAGTTGCCCCATTAACACCTTTTCTCTATGTTGTTAGAATATGGACCTCAGAAGAACTGAACCATTATAGAGATGGTCTCAAGGAAATTATAACATCAGATGGAAATCAAACTCTCCAAGGCTGTGACATGAAAAAGCATGGCTTACTTACCTTATTTACCCTTATACTGGAATGAGCCACAAACATTACAAGTTAGCTCACAGAAACACCTAAAGTTAGTGTACTCGGAATTTGTCACAAATTCTTACCTTCATAACCCAAATCTATATCAATTAACAACTCAATTCCTCACTACTAAGCCAATTTCCGCCTTAGAAGATTTCCTAGATAAAATTCAACCTAACCTGGTGAAGATACTGTTTATAAAATGTTGCTATGGAATTCTCCAAAGTAGATCATACACTTCCAAATGGAAGCTAAATGCTACTTATGAGAATGAGACTTGCAATTGATGCACTTTAGACCAGGCAGAAAATACTGCACATATTTTGTTCTTTTGTACAGCTTACAATACGTGTAGGTGTAAATGGATTCGCACACTATGCAAGAACTTGAGCTAAAGAAAATACGAGGAATCCCTGAGAGTACCAAAAGTGGCATATCGTCCCACATAATATTTGCTCTCAGCAGGTATTAACTTGCAGTCAGCTTCTTACGTAAGATGATAGGGCAGAAATTTTAATTTTTATTATAGATTGGTCCAAAAGGTATATTGTGAGCCAGGATTAGTATTTTAATCTTAAATGTACTATATAAAAATGAGTGGCATACTTAGTTTATCATATATCAATTTTATGAGTTATTCATCCAATGCACTGTTTGAAAAACAAGTCCCATTCAAAAGTTAGGGGTTCCAAACGATACATTTTAGCAAATTATGTGTATACCATTGGAAGTCCCTCATGTCCAAATAAAAAGAATATTAACAATGAAACCAAATATTTTATTGAATGTATTGTTTTAAGTTTTATGGTCTATGACTTACTGGAAGTTCTCTTGACAAAAATAGATTGTGTATTAATGAAATATTTTATTGTTTGTATTGCTGTACTTTTATGGGCTATGGCTGAAATAAAGTTTATATAATATTACTACTAAGTGGGCCTTAGGCTCAATGTCAGGCACCATGGTGAGTCTGATAAGGTTGCCACTGTAGGACCAGGGAATCACAACAGGGGAAAGGGCTTAAACCTTGGAACTTTTCTAAGGCATATTTCAGTTGAGGCTGACAGCCACTTGTGAACCTAGGTTACTATCATGGCTTGTAAGTGGGTCAATTGGAACTGCAGATGTTCCTGCGGTGGCACACTGTCTCTTTGATAACGGACAGTATAGAGGAAATGGCACATCAAATGAGTCAACACTCACATCACAAATAGAAAAGGACCAGATACTAAATCACTTCTGGGCATGGACTATAATGGTTGAAGCGTGAGATAAAGTTGTCCAACAGCGCTGTGTATCAGTATAGAAAGAAGATCTCCAAGACTTCTAGTAGCTGGAATCAGGACTAAGGACCCAGGTATGCTAGTTTCCCTGCTGGGTGAGGGGCTGTCACTCAGAATGTCAGGTCTTCTTGCCCTGAGCCTGGAATCCATCTCTTCTGCTTGCCTGCCAAGACCAGCAAACACTATGATGAGGTGGAAAGTGCCTCAAAGGAGTGAGGTCCAGAAAGGGTCCTGTCAAGAAGATAACGGTGAGCCAGGCATAAGTTGTCTGACCCAGTTTGGGCCTTTGTAAGAGTGTGGGTCCTCCGCCCCTTCTCATGTATGTCAGCAGCACCTCTTTCAGGTGGGGGCCACTGGGAATATAGGGCTGTACCCCTTGCTGAGTGATATGAGTGACCCCCGTATGCCAGGCGAGGACCACCGAGTTGTCAGGGCTATTGCCCTAGATCATCATGTAAAGAGAATTCCAGCGGATGGATCACCCACAAGGAACTGCCCTAGAGGCCACCACCACTGTACAATACCCAAGGAACAGTGGATCGGGGAAGATGTCTAACACAGATGTTGGGAAAGATCATGGCAGGTCATGGTCCAGCAGCATGAAGGGGCAGGAGCCAGCAGCTGTTAGGGGACTTTATGGAACTAACCTCTTGGCAATGGTGAAATTAACTCTTTTTTTTTTTTAAGTTCAAAATAAGCTTTATTGAAAGTTTTGAAAAAGTCATATAAACAATTGAAATACATGAATACATGAAATTGATACAGAAATAATAAATGAAATGCATGAGAACGAGAATCAAAAATCAAAAATTAGATAAGAAAAAAAAACAGTTCATACAAGATAAATACAAAAAGAAAAAAAAGAAAATACCAGCTAAGAGATAAAGAGTAATACATTACTTTGAAATATAATAGTAAACAACATAGCAATTTTGTGAGTATTATGAAAAAGAAAAAAGATAATACAAAAAGAGGAACTCAAGGAGGTTTAGCAACTTCTTGTTGAAAGGGAGATTTAGGCAGAGAACGAAGGGCACAAGAATCAAAAAATGAAGTAACCGGATCCCACAACTGCTTTCGTTTTGGGGCTAAAACAGGTGGATAAACATATGTTGTATCTAATCTATGATTATAGCACACAGCATACCACCAAGCCTGATAAGAGAGTTTAGTGGAGTCTTTCCAAGCTTCGGTAATCTGCTGAAAAGCTACTGCAAGAAGTAAGTCAATTATTTTTATATCGGGATTGTAAGGGTTCCAGATAGGTGAAATACTACCTACAAAAATATGGGATATATGAAACGGATGGGTAGTGGAAAAAATTTTGTTAATTTGAGACCAAACCTGAACCCAAAACCGGTGAATCAGATTGCAGTTGAAAAGCATGTGTAGTAGATCCGCATGAGGAGTTGAGCAGGACCAACAAGCGTGAGATAGGGCAGGGTATCTTTTACTAAGTGTTAATGGGGAAAGTAGGAGTCTATTATAGATGAAAAATAAAGTTTGAATGGTGTTTGTAGCCCTAGATGATTTTCGTAATTTGACCCATATTCTATCCCAAAGATCTATAGGCCATGAAAGGCCCATGTCAACTTCCCATGCCTCCTCCACCTTTGTCTTGGTGCGTGGTGATGTTGGAGCGTTTAAGAAAGAGTATATTTTTGACGCCCTGGATCCTTTAGTAAGTAAAGTTCATAGTTGAGATATGCTAGGAGACTCCTGAATTGATGTAGAGGGTAACCAGATATGCAAATCAAATGCAGATTGAAGTGCTTGTGTTAATCGGAGATAATTGGTGCGAAAGGAAGAAAGGAGACGGAAGGATTCTGCAACAACTGAAAATGGAAGAATACATGATTGATGCAATAATTGATGTACCCATATAAGACCACGATTTCTCCATGACTTCCAGAAGAAAGGCTTATTATTTATTAAAATCGAAGAGTTGTGCCATATGGTTTGATCATGAAAGGAAGAGATTAAAGGAGGCGGTAGAACTTTTAAGGTGTGTTTGAGAATTGGAGTAGAAATAGATTGTGGTGAACGAGAAAAAGAGAGGTATTCTAGGAAAGAGAAGGGAGAAATGTATTCCAATTCCAGTGTTTTCCATAGGGGAGAAAAATGAGGAGAAACATCGAGCCATCTAGAAGCTTGGTTTAATAAAAATGATTTATGATATAAAGAAAAATTTGGAAAATTCACCCCACCCTCCTCCTTTGGTCTTGTTAACTTAGATAAAGACATACGAGCCTTCTTGCGGCCCCATAAAAATGAAGACAAGATGGAGTTAATTTTCTTGAAATGGAATAAAGGAATAGAAAAAGGAATGTTGGAAATCATAAATAAGACCAAGGGGGAAAGCATCATCTTGATCGTATCCAGCCTACCCCACCAAGAAAGATATAAGGGGTGCCATTTAGTGGTAAGATCTGTCAACTTTTTAATGCAAACATCCATACATCGGGAAACCGTACCTGAAAGAGTGGGGGTGAAATGAAGTCCCAAATACTTGATGCAATTAGGATTCCACGTAAAGCCGGAAGAAATGAAATCAGATTTATAAGTAAAGTTGGTAAGAGGTAAAATTTCACATTTATCTTTGTTTAATTTGTAACCTGAAACAAAGGCAAATGAATTGACTTCATTTAAAAAAGCAGGTAGGGAAGTTGTGGGTTCAGACAAAAATAATAAGACATCATCTGCATACGCAGCCATTTTGATTGTGGATTGATGAAACGTAAAACCCTTTATGGCATCATTTTGGCGGATTCGCAAAAGAAAGGGTTCTAGGGCAAGATTAAACAAGAAAGGAGAGAGAGGACAACCTTGACGCACGCCTCTAGCAAGGGGGAAATAAGAAGAAATGCCACCATTCGCTGCAATAGCAGCTCTGGGGTGAGAATATAAAAGAGAAATGAGGGTTGAGATACGTGGACCAAATCCGAACCATTTCAGCGTTTGAAAAAGATATGACCACTCGACTCTATCAAAAGCCTTTTCCGCATCCAAGGCAATGGCAGCAAGAGGATGGGAGGAGTGCGAAGTCTTGGAAAGAATGTCAAAGAACAATCTAGTATTATCTGAAAGCAATCTACCCTTAACAAAGCCAGACTGCTCCTTCCCTAATAAATCTGGTAAGAATGATTCTAAACGAAGCGCCAAGGATTTGGAAAAAATGTTGTAATCAATATTTACCAAAGAAATGGGTCTATAATTTTTACAATACTGTGGATCTTTACCTGGTTTGGGGAGAATACAAATAAGAGCGTTAGAGAAAGAACCGGAGGAAGAACCAGAGTCAAGAAAAGAAGAAATAAGAGAAGTTAATTTTGGAATAGGTAAAGCTGAGAAGTGGAGAAAAAATTCTACAGTAAAACCATCCGGACCAGGAGCCTTATCTTTTTTGAGAGTCTTCAAAGCACTAAGGAGTTCTTTTTGAGTCACATGTGCCTCTAATGGAGAAAAATCAGGGGGAGTTGTGAAAGGAGAATCGATGACAGAGAGAAATTGAGAAATATCCTGTGATGAGGAGGTTGTTTCTGAGGAATATAGTAATTTGTAAAAATGAAGAAATTCCGTTAAGATGTCTTCATCTGTGTGTTTTAAGACAGAATGCCGATCATAAATACTATCTATATTGGTCTTATTTCTTTTAATTTTCAAATATTTAGCCAATAGTTTGCCAGCTTTATTTTGGCCTCCATAAAATTTAGCACTAGAACGCAATAGGTAGTTAGAAGCATTGTTTGTGGTATCCTTATTAAATTGCAACTTAGTAGCTATGAGCTCGTGTAGGCAATCAGAAGATTTAGAAGCAAAATATGAGTGTTCTAGATTCTTGATCCTATGGAAGAGTTCAGTATTGACTTGCTCAGCTTTCTTACGTTTGCGAGAAACAAAACCAATAATGAAATCCCTAGCAGATGCCTTAAAGGCATCCCATACTACAGGAAAAGGTACCTCAGAAGACTCATTACGTAGGAAAAAATCATGAAAAAAGGTAGTAAAGAGTGAAACAAAATCGGAGTCAAGAAGGAGAGAATTATTAAAAAAGCCATTTCTTGTTTAGAGCTGGCTTCTGTAAAATGTCGAGATGAATGGAGACTGGTGCGTGATCCGATATCAAAATGGAACCTATGTCAGATGCAAAGAGAGATTGAGAAAGATGATGTGAGATAAAAAAATAATCAAGTCGAGATTGTGTCTGATGTGGTGGAGAATAAAAAGAATATTCTCTCAAGGTAGGATTACACAACCTCCAGGCGTCAATTAGTTTGAATTGATGTATGAGTGCCGTGAAAGATTTATGTGATTTGTGGGGATTGTAAGTAGTGACAGAATTCCTATCTAAAAAAGGATCAAAAACCTCATTGCAATCTCCTGCCAAAATAAAATTGTCTTCATAATAATGGGTGATGTGAGGGGATAGGGAAGACCAAAAAGAAGCATCACCTGTGGTTGGGGCATAGATATTGAGGAGGGAAACTGGGGTATTATCTACAACAAACTTAACCAAAACCCATCTGCCAGATTGGTCCGCTGAGTCAGCAACAAATTTGACAGAAAGAGATTTATGAAATAAAATGAGAACTCCATTGCGTTTACCGTCACCAGGAGAAAAAAATACTTCCCCAACCCAATTTCTTTTGAGTTTGATAGATTCCTCGGGTGAGAGGTGTGATTTTTGTAAACAGGCAATGTCCGCCTTAAGTTTAGCTAAGTGTGTCAAAACTCTCTGCCTCTTTATGGGGGAGTGCAACCCCCTAACATTCTATGAAACAATTTTTAATGGCATTCAAAAAAGCAAGAAGGAATACATAACAAGCTGGTATTATAATTCAATAGTAAGCAATCAGTAATAAATGTGAAAGAAAAATCATGAAAAACCTTTAAAGTGTAGAAAGATAAGCAATCCATATTGCAACAATTTTGTATAAATACATAAGTAAAAATGTGAGAAAATGAACTGTCAACATAGTAGAACAAGAAAAAAGAACTGTAATCAAGAATAGTCAATGAAGACAAGAGAATAAGTGATAAATGAGCTAGATGCAAGAGAAATGAAGGAGAAGAATAGGAAAAATAGAAGAGCATCCATGAGAAAAGGAGAGGAAGGAAAAGAAATGAATGAAGGGAAAGCGATAAAGGACGAGAAGAAGACAGAGACAGGAGAAGAAGAAGAAGAAGAAGGAGAAAAAAACAAAAAAGAAAGATAAAAAGAGAGGAATATGACTTACATAACATCCAAAACATGTAAAGGTGGGAGGGATGAAGGCCACAAAGGATAATGACGGGAACGCAACTCGTGAGGGAAGGCGGGAAGAGAAAGACGAATCAGCGAACTCCAGGAATAAAATGAGGAGAAGGGAAGACACGTGGGTAATGATCTATAAGTTGGAAACAAAAAACAAGAACAGCATTAACAACTAGGTGATTGAAAGAAGTAATACCTAACGGAACAGTACCTCAATACTAACCAACATAGTAAGAGAAATATATAGGCAGTACCATAAGATAATCATAAAGAACATCAAGTAAATTGGGAAACAGAAGCAACATCCATAGCACTAGCGCTGTGTGAATATAAAAAACTCATCAGTTTCAGCGGGTCTTCGTAAGTAGTGGTTTTGTTATTAAAAGTCACCCTGAAAAGGCAATGATGAAATAAACCATAACGTGCACCAAGTGAACGCAGTTGAGGTCGCAGTGACAAGAATTCCTTGCGTCTGTCAGCTGTTGCCTTGGCATAATCCTGGGAGAAAAAGAGGGAATTGCCTGACCATGTGATACGTTTCATAGCTCGTGCAGCTGATATAATCTTGAGCAGATCTGTATATTCAAGGAAGTAGATGATAACTCCCCTAGGTTTCCTGGCAGTTGAGGAGGAAGATGCATTCGAAGGAGGACCTAATCGATGAGCCCTTTGTATATTAATATTGGTGCTATCAGGCAATGAAAGAACTTTTGGCAAGAAGGATTTGAAAAACCCCAGGGGGTCTGACCCCTCTGTCCCTTCCGGAAGACCATAAATACGTAAATTATTCCTTCTATTTTGATTCTCCAAATTTTCAAGTTGCTTATTCATGGCTGAAATTTGCGCACAAAGCGGATCCACCTTTGAGACAGACGAGGTCAAGGAAACAACATCACGTTCCAATTGGGTAACCCGACCATCAACAGCCAATAACTTGTCTGTAATTGTTTGAAGAGTGGCTCTAGACTCATCAATGAAGGGACGTAATGCTCGTATTTCTTCCAAGAGAATGTCCATAGTGGCCAAGTTAGACTGCTTTGGAGGAGAAGGAGGATCCTTTTTAAGCCTTTTCGTTGAAGCCTTACCAGCTGAAGAAACGGACGAATTCGATGGTGATGATGTATGCTTAGAAGATGATTCCTGTGAATCCTCCATTTCGAGACACTGAAATCTGGAACTCGTCTGAATTAGGAACTTTCTTGAAGAATTTGAAGGTTTATGCAAGTCTTTTGAAAACCTATTCATGAGGAAGAAAAAAGTAGTACCAAAAATGGAAGAACGCTTTACAATAGATAAATATGCTCATAAGTATAATGAGCAAATAGAAGTGAGGAGAAGTCAGTCATGCAAGCATAAAATAAAGCAGGAATATGCATATGTAAAGTACTTGTATAAGAAAGACCAATAAAATGCAAAAATATGAGAGTGCAGGCACAACTGATCTCCAAAGCCTGAAATTGAAGTGTCAAACTGCAATGTGAGTAATAATCAAAAACTGTACATCACATGTCACCTATTAATAATGGGCAAGGCTCATTTTAACAGAATTTACGTACATTGGGCATATGATAAAATGTTAAAACGATCATACACCAGTAAGCATGAAGTAAAATGTAAAGATGATAACTGTGCGCCGAAATGGAAGAGAAAACATATATGAAGTGTAAGTCACTGCAATACACTACAATAACATGTTTACGCCTAAATGAACCATACCACATGTGAAGCTTAGTATCATATGTAAAAGAGGTACCTTAGATAAAGAATCTCGTGGTATGCTTATACAATATTGTAATCTCTGAGAGAAATAACTTGAAGAATTGCAGATATTCGCACAAACACATATCAGCAGTACAAAAACAAGAGTGCAGAGATGCCCACTCAAAAACTATTAATACAAGCGCATGGAGTAATGACCAAAAACACTTTTCTATATGACTCCTGCTTTGAAAGATACATATTCAGTAAAACAGGGATATTAAATGAATAGAACATTAATTTACTCCTTTAAAAGAAACTCAATGCACAATGAAAATAATTTCCTGTCTGTAAGTAAATGAGTACGTCATAGGCACTTTTAAAAAGATACAGCACACATTGAAATAATCTCCTCAGCATGCAGACTAATACTGTGCATTATAATAAAGTCAAACATTCACTTCATGCTTTAGCTGCTAAATTCGACCTTCACACAGTAGTCTCCTGACATTAATTCTCCCTTGCAGGCTTTGAAGAAAACCAGGAGAGATGTGAAAGTGTATTCCCTAGCAATGACAATGTTAAATAAACTGCTTCTGTGGAGCTTGCTCAAAGCGTAATGAGGAACAGAAAGGGGGCACTGCGCACTTGAATAAACACAGAACTCTCTTCATTATTTAGCTGTCAAGTGGCAACCTTCGGCAAAATATACTCCTGGTACTGGGTGTGTAATGTGTGCATTAGAAGCAAAGGTAAGCCACACATTAAATGCCGGTTCCTTCAGTGCTCGAACATCGCTGAGGTAAAAATAATGATTGTCAGAACATCAGCTGAGGGCGCAATAAATGGTGAAAGCACATTGCACTTCCGAAGAAAGTTGATAAACCTTTTACTTTTTAGCGTGCATGTTCCCCAATGAAACCAAGAAGCTGCTGGGAGTCGAGCTCCGTCAACGGGACTCACTGAATGACATCTGCATCACCTCAGAGGAATGCGTAGGGCAGTTTATATCGGGCCAGGAGCTGCGCAGATATAAACAAACTCGTTCAAGGAGAAAGAGTCATGAAGACGTGAAAGCCAGAGAAAAGCGGCAAATGAAAAACTGCCGGCAACATGAAAGAAATAATCAGACTACCACTGGGAGCGGGGCTCCGTCAGCGGGTCCAGAAAATGGCGGACTCAATCTCACCAGGCTCCGGTGAATGCATGAGGTGAGGAAACAGGCTATCCCGGCTCCTGAAGCGCCAACGAAGGCTTCACCGCTGCTCCTCAAGGCGTCCCACGACCGTTACCATGCTGTAAAGGATTCACATCAGGGAAAGGAGTCTCGCCGGGTCCTCCACCAGCGCCGCTCCCCGGGAGAGTCACGAAAACGCCGCCATCTCCTATGGGCGCAAGCCACGCCCCGTGAAATTAACTCTTAGGGCCTAACTCTGACTTTGTTGCATGGTGACTAGCGTTGGCCACATCTGAAAGTCGCCTTCAATACGAGTCCAGGGTTTAATCACTGAAGAGCCTGTTTACAAGTTACACTAGTAGCACAATATATAATTTTTTTTGCACAAATTCTGTACAGGTAAATAGTGAAAAGCACACAGTTGTAAGTAGACCTTAGAACCATATCTATAGAACTGCTGAAGGTGTCGCACCACTACCTGTGCCCTGCCCAAAGGCAGCTCCCTAGTTGGTCTTGGGCGGGTCGGATTAGCGTCTTCCTGGGCCTGAGTTTGGCCTCATGAGGGCCGACTAGCCAACTTGTTGTGGAACATCACTGTTGGAAACAGCATATGGCTAATAAAATAATTGAAATGTGAATGTTTCAGAGTTCAGCTGAAAAATGGGAAAAGATTGTCGAATAAACTGGTTAAAGTAATGTTTAAAAGAAAAAATGATGTGGATCATATTTTGGATTGCAGGGGCCAAAGGGCCCCCTTCAGAGGCATAGCACCTTGGTCTGGGGCATAATGTGGGTGACAGTTATATTTATATGTCTTTATGTGCAAGGGCAAAACATGCACCTAGGTTTGCATGCCATAACCTTCAGCCTTAGAGTATTTGTTGAAAAAGTGATTAAAACGTGAAAAATGCAGGTGTGCATACTTCTCCTCAAATGTGTTCAATGCTAATAAATTACTAAGAATCTTAGAGAAGAGATATAAAGTGTACATGTACATAAATGGGAGCTAGAAAACGAGAGCATAGTGCTAAATCATAACATTTCCCAAAAATCTTCCCCAATTATAACACACAAATAGATGAGACAACATACGAAGAAAGTAAAATACAGGTTTGTATTGATAAAAACATACTTGTGTAGCGCAGGTACTAAATATCGGAGTCGAAAAGGTTGATAAAATTAACAGAAAATAAGGAAGTGAACCAGCGTTTGGGGAGAGTATTTGTCACAAGAACATAGCAAAATAGACTACAGATCAAATTGCCCCAAAACGAAACAAAGGTTACTACTGATGCAGCCCTGGTGAAACTTAGTTAAAAGTGTCCCCTCCAGATGTTATTTACCAGAGATTAATACAGTTCAATGCTGGTACTGGTTTTGTAGACAATAAGTCCCTCAAAACCTCCTTGCTCAATTCTCTCTTGTCTGATCTGGCTCTTTATGCAGTGCTATCCCCAAGCTGTTTGCCTTCTTCCGCCTATCCTTTTGACCTTTTTGATGACTTTAGGACTTGGGGCACTTTTCTACTGCTAATCAGCGCTAAAGTGCAAGTGCGCGGGCTGCGGGCGCGCCGCTGGTGCACCGAAGGCGCGTCAAAGGCAAGCACATCTGCGCCCGTCTGCGCCCGTCTGCGACCTGTCCGCGACCAGCACCAGGAACCCTGGACCTCCGCCCCGCCAACGCTACGACCCAGCAGCACTCCACGCACTCAACCCAGGCTGCAACAACAACTGCAAGGTAGCATCACCAGCCGACACCCATGGACCCTTCAGCTGTCACCGCTTCCGGCACACATGCAGCACCGCCAAGAACACGGATCCAGCACAACCCGCCCACAAGAACACAACTGAACCGAAGACCCTGCAATGCATCCTCCTCAACGTCCGATCCCTCCACAAACACGCCACAGAAATCTGGGACCTACATGACAGCACCACCCCGGACGTAACATTCTTCACCGAAACCTGGACCAACACCACCTCGGGACCAGACATCGCCATCGCCATCCCCCAAGGATACAAGATCTCCAGGAAGGACCGCCCCACCCACCCAGGAGGAGGAATCGCCATCGTCCACAAATCCAGCCTTCGCCTGAGCACACTCCCTGACGAGTCCACAGAACTGATGGAACACCTTCACTTCAAGATACTGGCCAGCCAACCGCTGCCCTCCGAGGAACCCTCATCTACCGACCCCCTGGACCCCGCGGACCCTTCGCCAACTCCATCACGGACATTATCTCCCCGCAGGCCATCGCATCCACCAACTACACCCTGCTGGGAGACCTCAACTTCCACCTCGACAATCAACTGGACCCCAACACCACATGCCTCCTGGACAACCTCCACAACATTGGACTCCGCCAGGTCGTGACCGAGCCCACGCACTCAGCAGGACACACCCTCGACCCCCTCTTCACTACAGGAAACTCCATCACCTTCAGCCACACCACCGAACTCCCATGGACCGACCATCGTTGCGTCCACTTCACCTTCAGAACACCCACCATCCACAGACACCAGCACCTGCTTCCACAAAGAAACTGGACCAAAATCACCGACGACCAGCTCACCTCCTCACTCAACAACTCCACCCCAACCATCGCGGAAAACGACGACCCCAACACCGCAGCCCGAACCCTGCATAGATGGATCTCGGACAGCACCAACACCATAGCCCCCCTCAAGAAAAACAACAATACCCGTGCCAAGAAAGCCAGATGGTTTACCACCGAACTTCGAGAATCCAGGCGCAGGCCGCCGCCTCGAAAAGGCCTGGAGAAACACCAAATCCACAGAAGCCCACAACAACTTCAGAGCCGCCACCAACGCCCACCATCAACTCATCAGAGAAACGAGGAAAAAAGCGATTGAAGACAGAATCTCCACCCACGCACACAACAGTAAGGAACTCTTCAGCATCATCAAGGAGTTCGCCCAACCCACCAGCGAGTCTACCGACATCCCTCCCTCACAAGACCTCTGCGACAAACTCAGTACCTTTTTCCACCACAAAATCAAGAGCATCTACGACAACTTCGATGAAGACAACCAACACACTGAACCCTCACCAACCACCCCAGACACCCGGAAACCAGCGATTGATGACTGGACAGCCCTCACCACCGAAGACACACTGAAGACAATGAAGTCAATCCACTCAGGGGCCCCCACGGACCCCTGCCCCACCACATCTTCAACAGAGCCGCCGACACCATCGCACCCATGCTACGCCACACCATCAACCGCTCCCTGGCGACTGCCTCGTTCCCCGACGACTGGAAACACGCCAAGGTGAACCCCCTCCTAAAGAAACCCTCAGCGGACCCCACCGACCTCAAAAACTACAGACCCATCTCCCTGCTCCCGTTCCCAGCGAAAGTCATCGAGAAAGCCATCAACAGCCAACTCGCCACATTCATTGAAGAACTCAACATCCTCGACTCCTCCCAATCCGGCTTCAGAAAAAGCCACAGTACGGAAACCGCCCTCCTCGCCGCAACAGACGACATCTGCACCCTACTGGACAAAGGAGAAACAGTAGCCCTCATCCACCTCGACCTATCAGCGGCGTTCGACACAGTCTCCCACCGCACCCTAATACGCAGACTCTATGACGCAGGAATCCAGGACAAGGCCCTCGACTGGATCTGCTCCTTCCTCTCCGGCAGGACGCAGCGGGTCAGACTCCCCCCTTTCCTCTCGGAGCCCACACCTACCACCTGCAGAGTCCCCAAGGGCTCCTCCCTCAGACCGACGCTCTTCAACGTCTACATGGCTCCACTTGCCCCCATCGTCAGAACCTATGGACTCAACATCGTGTCATACGCAGACGACACCCAGCTCATCCTCTCCCTATCCAATGAGCCCAACACCGCCAGACGCAACTTTCGAGAAGGCATGGAAGCCGTCACCAAATGGATGAAAAACAGCTGCCTACAACTAAACACCAACAAAACAGAAGTACTCATCATGGGCCCAAACCCCGGCGCCTGGAGCGACACCTGGTGGCCCACTGTCCTCGGAAACCCGCCAACCCCCACAGACCACGCACGCAACCTGAGAATCATCCTGGACTCCGAGCTCAAAATGGACCGCCAGATCAACTCTGTCTCATCTTCCTGCTTCCACACCCTCCGCCTCCTTCGTAAGACCTTCAAATGGATCCCCCTCGAACACCGAAAGACAGTCACTCACGCCCTGGTCACCAGCAGACTCGACTACGGCAACGCACTCTACGCCGGAATAAACAAAAACCTCATCCGCAAGCTACAGAACATCCAGAACGCCGCCGCAAGACTGGTCCTCAACCTGCCAAAACACTGCCACATCTCCCAGCACCTGCGCACACTCCACTGGCTCCCCGTCGAGGCGAGAAGAACCTTTAAGATGCTCACCCACGCACACAAGACCCTCCACAGCACCGGACCAGCATACCTGAACAGCCGACTCAAATTCCACGCACCCCAAAGGACCCTACGATCAGCCCAGCTCTCCTATGCCGTGGTCCCCCGCACCAGAAAGACCAGATCGGGAGGCCGCTCCTTCTCCTTCCTCGCTGCCAAAGCATGGAACGCCCTTCCGCTCCACCTCAGACAGACAACATCGCTCCCCATCTTCGCAAGAAACCTCAAAACCTGGCTCTTCGACAGACCCCCTCCTTGATGGAATGGAACCTGCACCCCCCCCCCCACCCCTAGCGCCTTGAGACCCTTACGGGTGAGTAGTCGCGCTTTAACAAACCCCTGATTGATTGATTGATTGATTGATCTCTCCTCTAAATATTGTATGATTGGTTTACACCTGGTTGACATATTTGATTTATTGTAAGTTGCTTGTAAAGTCGTATACCATATACCCTGGGCCCCTGAATTAAATGCTACTAGTGTGCCTGGAGCACTGCTTGGACCTCCCCCAGAAATAGCTTTCAACCCTATCCCAGGCCTGCCACTGCACTTGGTAGTTAAAACTACTTGGCAAGTTTTAAACTCCCATTTTATTACACATAGGTCACCCCTAAGGTAGGGCCTAGGTAGCCCTACGATAAGGGTTCTGTGTAAGTAAAAGGTAGGACATGTCCTTTTATGTGTGGTCAGTTCCAGTAGTAACAAACTGCAGCCTGATTCCAATACACATATAGGCTGGGTGACATCTACGCTTTGTGCATATTTTCCACAGCCACAAAACAGGAAGGGCTGGGTGTGACAGGGGATATATCTGCATTCATCTGCATACTGATATTCTTCCTGAGATAGGAGAGGGAGATGTGATTCACACTTAAACATGGGAATAGGTTGTATCCTGCCATCACACAAAGGGCTGATTTCCCCGTTACTGTTCATCCGGAACCAGTGTTGGACTGAAAGGGATTGCTGCACACTTCTAAACGTTCCTTTGAAGTCACCGCTTCATTGAAGACATTTTAGAGTATAAGTACTGGGGCTCTGACCCCATATTTATAGGCACTGCATGGGAGTTGTAACCAGATGCTGATGGCTCTACAATCTGCATACTGCTAGAGGACTGCTGTGAAGTTAGAAGGAACCAATATTTGGACTATCTGCTTTGTTGTGCTGGCCTCCTGAGCTGTTGGGATGCTGGAAGGACTGCCACTCTGCAGATGGACTTTTGTGCTGGTCTGCCTGCTGCTGGTTTCTTTGTGCCACAAGTGTTCTCCAACAGCTTGTCGGCTTGCCCCTTGTTCGTGCAATCTCAGGCCCATAAAAGATTGCCTTTAAGCTTCTCTGCTGTGGGACTCTGCCTCTTGGGTGTCCGGCAGTAGCGGGCTTCTTGAGGAGCTGTGATCAACTGCTTCTCGCTTCATCTTGCCACAAATCAAGCTCTGGGCAGATCGAAATCACTGCTCTGTATTGAGGGGTGTGATTTTAGCAGTATACTCATAAAACTTTAGCATTTTCTGAATTTCTTCCTCACTACATGCATTTTGTAAGATCATATGAGAAATTACCACATATCTAGAACTAGACACATTTAGCATAGTAGAAATGCAATTTAGAACATTTTAAAATTGATATGAAATGGAAGTTTTAGAAATAACGCACAAGATGTGTGAAATCTTTTAGTAGAACAAATAAATAAAACCAGAATATATTGTAGAATGACAAATGTAGATGTAAAAGATGTTGCTAGAAAGGCTTCATTTATAATTTCAGGTTTTTCAAAAATTCTGCACCAAGCACTTATACCTTAGCCTGTGACGTGACTTGGCCTGAGGCTTTATTTTGACCTTTGCTCATAGTAAAATATTCTGTGCAACATCATAACATTTTTGTCATCCTAGAGATGTACTGACTGTAATATTATGTTAATTTTGTTTTCTCTCACCTCATGTTAGATCATTTCCACTAAGAATAATAGACAATTGAAATTGAAAAGAACAAATGGTCGCATAGACTTATAAATGTTGCTTTTAATTAACTTGATATGTTTTAATATTTCCTGACTAAGCATCTTGTTTCTGCATTTCAACTCTTAAAGCGTCTTTAGCGTAGGTAAGAGGATTCTCATGGGAACCTTCTCTCATGTAACAA
Source organism: Lissotriton helveticus (assembly GCF_964261635.1). Lineage (NCBI taxonomy): Eukaryota > Metazoa > Chordata > Amphibia > Caudata > Salamandridae > Lissotriton > Lissotriton helveticus. The sequence goes on from NC_136058.1 coordinate 132,600,712, forward strand.
TTGTAAGAAAATGTATCAATCCAGATGAAGAGAGTGCAGACTGAGGGAATCGGAAGAAGATGAATTGCATGATTGACAACACCACCTTACGGGCTGTTCTGATTGAACATTGAGTGAAGGAATCTGCAAACAACTGATACCTGAATTGAAAGGCTATAATAACAAGTGTTCCTAGCTAGTGAGAATCCACACCTCTCTACCCCTTTCCTCGTCCAGTGGTTTTGCTGCTGGATTTTTCCCCACCCAAGACTCTTCTTTATGGAGAGCTGATTCCTTTTGGATGTGATTTGCCTTTACTAAGATGTTATCGCTATTCTAAAACAGTTGCTACTGCAGTTGTGTAAAAACGTGGCTGAGTTTGCCAGAACAACTCTTCAAGAGGAGTTTGTCCATATTTACTACTCATTTTAAAAATGACTCTTAATGGGTTCTTATTTAGAATAGGTTCTTTAGCTAGTTTATTGGGTTTCTTTATGGAACACGTCTTAATTTTGATGATTTAACCCTTTCTAATTTCTGTAACTACTTAAACTAAATAAAGATATCTGGGATTCTAATTGAAAATCAAACCTTCAAAACTTTCTTAACCTGTCGTCATTGACTCGTCAATAATTATAATTGTCCATGATGTTTCGAAAACTTCATTTTTAGACAACTCTAATTCTGAGGATGGTGGAAAAGGTCCATCGACCTCTGCAGAGCCTGTAGGACTCCCCATGCTGTTATTTGTAAGTGGGTGTATGTAAAGAGCTGAACCATGGCGGAGAGTCCTTTTTGGGCTCCAGTAATCATGAAAGACTTATTTCCCCTTTCCAGTCAGAGAAACCGTTTATATATCTGGAGAGTCAGACAGACCTAAAATGCACAAATTGATCAGGGAGCGTGTAACCATAGAGCTAATTAAGGAGCCGATTAGGATTGCGGTGAATCCGCATCCTCCGGGTCGGCGGAAGCCACCGCCGGCCCGGAGGATGCGGATTCACCGCTGCGGTGCCTACAAAGACCCCCGCCAGATTAGGATGGCTGGGGGGGTCATTGGCGGACGGGAAGACCGTCCGCCGCTTTTCCGCCGCGGTCGCCTTCCGACCCTGGCGGAAAAGCTCTAATATGGTGGTGGTGTCTATCAGACACCGCCAGCAATATTAGGATGGAGCAAAAAACATGCTTTTCCGCGGTGGCTTCAAGCAGCACCCGCCGCAAGGTTAAAGATAAGGGATGTGACCGCCAGGGTGGCGGTCACATCCTAATTGCACCGGAGGGACCGCCGCTGCCCCTGCAGATGGTTCCTCCACCTCGGGGGTGGCGGACGGACGCAGGTCCGTCCGCCATCCTAATAGGCCCCTTAATTTGACCAGCAGCACCTCATTGTTTTGCTATGTCTTCCGCAATAGTTACATTCCCTTTATTTAACACTGCACTGTCAAAGAACATGTATGTCGTTTTACCACTATGCAGCTTTTTTATTTTTATAATACTTTTGCAAAGAGTCTAGTGGCCCTTGGACCCCGTTACTGGAAAAAAAACTATCTATTCCTAAGTAAGATTTATCATATGAACTGAGTACTTTGCAAGTCAACTTATTTAAGAGAATGTTCTGATTGTACTTAATACCCAAAGGATGGTCCTTTTCTTTAAGGCATGAGCCAGGAGAAGAAAACATTTGTGGCTGAATTAGAGATTGTAGCAGAGGGAAGCCTGTGCTTAAATCCCGGCATCCCACTTAACAAAAATGTATTACACTAGACAAGCATATTTGAATAGAGTTTAATGTTGCACTCGCATTCCCCATTATTCTTTTCATCCATATCTCTTATAATCTATATAATTCTAACTATACTAGTTCAGTAAAAATAATTATGGCACAATAAAACCTGTTGATTACTAGAGGTGTACTAATACATATACATCTACGTATTTGTTAGCAGAGAGCAAAGTTCAAATTCCATGTTGTTATCAAGGTAAAGCAGAAGTTCTTTGTTTCATACATTCCTTTCTAGAATTGGTTTAAAGTACTAAACAACTGTGGTCGCGCACATTGATTATTGTGAATCTTAATTAACTGCACAAATTCCGCCATTTGTGTTTTCAGTTGGTTCAAATACCTTTTTTATGAGTACATAACATGAAAAGACAGCTTGGCGTAAACCAATCAAAACTCAGCAATGGTAATAAAGAGCATGTTACAGTGTATGCAGTTGCCCAGACTATTCATTCTTTGAAGATACAGACGGAAACTATAGAAATGAATCAGTCGAAAACCCACTGTCATTCACCCTGTCCTGGTAGGAGCTCCTGTGAAGAGCTCCCAGTGCTTGGGATCCCATCTCATGCTATATCCCGGTTAGCACCCACCAGCACGACGGAACGGAAGCAGGAAAAGTAACTGGAATATTCAACAAGTAACTGGATTACCACAAGTAACTGGATCGCTAACTGGATCGCTGACCTGATTGACGGAGGTTGGAGCCTGTGGAGCCCCGCGACCTGCCACTGGACACTCGCCTTCGGGCGCCCACATCGCGTCACCGGGACTGGGCGGCTGGGGCGCCGGGAGACTGCAGAGCCAGCGCTGGTTGACGGATCAGGCTGTTTGGCGGAGGTTGGTGCCTGCAAAATCCCCGCGAATTGGACATTCCCCCGTCGCGTCGCCGGGACTGGGCGGCTGGGGCTCCAGGAACCTGCTGAGCCTGCACCATGGATTGTCCTGCGATCGGCCCGCACCACAGCAGAGGATTCGCAGCGGCACAGGGGAGCTGAGGGAGGCCCCCCTCCCCCCCACCCGCTCCACGACAGAGACGGGAGTTGTTGCGCCGGTTGCTGCGACCAGCAGGGATCACCAGGGAAACAGCAGGGATCACCAAGGAAACAGTACCGCCGGCTCCACAGCAGTGGAATCGCGGCGGCATTGGAGGGCTGGGAGAGGCCCCTCGCACGCTCCACGGCAGAAGGGGAAGCGATCAGCACACATCTCAGACCTCAGACGCGGCAGACTAACGGGACCAGGAGGGATCAGGAGGGACGTAGGGTGAGTGGAGCCTGCCACTGGAGGCTGGAGGGACAGAGACATCGGAGGGCTGAGAGAGAGGCCCCCCTCCCGCCCTGTATACACTGTGATTAAACATTGCAACGGTAACCTGACAATCTCTGCTGGCAAACTCAACATGTACACGGTGCAGCTGGTATATAAGGTATTTATCTCACCCCACCCGCCTGCTCACATTTTAAACTATCTCCTTTGTTCAAAATGGCTGGGGCCATAAAACTGTAGCAATAAATCCCACCGATGCCTCTGATGTCCATGAGGCTCTTCAGCTCAACTCCTCCACACAAGTCCACCAGAAGTAGAGATAAGCCTCCCTCTCAGCATACCACAAGCAGTGCCTGCTTTAATTGAAAGTGAAACTGCCCCTCCCTGTGCTCAAAGTAATAGCAGCAGACAGAGGACTAATTTCTCTATCTCCCCTATCGGTTCGGCCATCTTAGACTGTCTATCCTTGGCGACCATCATGGACTAGTCATTCCTCACGATAAAATGTCTGCCTTACTACAGTGGTACTTTATGTATATGCCTAGTTGTATCTTGCACATCTCACTTTTTCTTCAACTGTAATGCACCAACTCTACCTCATATATTTACATCATATGTATACACGCAAGATTATGATAGGGTGTCTACCTTTTACGGTGGTATAATATGTCTATACTCCTAATGGTATCCTGCACATCCCACTTTTTATTCACCTCTATGCACCAATTGCTACCTCATATAGTTTGGTTGCTCACTAGTGTCACTTTAGGTCACATATAATTTTGGGTTGCAATTGTTTTTTGCCACTGTTTCATGTACCTCATTTATTTTTGACTACTCACTATTGTTATATAGCATATAACTTTTGTTGCAACTCTATTTTGCTACTGATTCATGTACCTCATTTACTTTGGAACACCCATTTTTGACTACTCACTAGTGTCACTTTTGATTCAGGTATTTTACTGTCTGCGTCTGTATTTCAGTCTAGTATATCGTCAGTATTATACCTATATTTTATTCTGTACATGTTTGTAACCCACTACGACTTCACTGTAATGCACCGACTAATTGCTCATATAGACCTGCTACATTTATGTAACCTGCTCTCATTTCAAGTTTTATTCCTGTAAGCACCAATTACTACCTCATATACTTTGGCTGCTCATTAATGTCACTGTTGTTTCATGCAACTGGGTATTAGTTTATGTGTTTGTATTTTGCTCCCGTATATCATTATTGTGCACCCTACATCTGTGCAACGCGCACCCACTACAGTTCTTATCCCTGTTTGCACTGACTACTACCGCATACACTTTGGCCGCCCACTAGTGTCACTTTCATTCCATGCAACCGGCGATTACTGGGCACCCTCCCACACCTTCCGACTCCATCACCCCAACATGGAGCTCATCGGCAAGCACACATACAGAATCAATTACCCACCCACATTCACCAAAAAAGCCGCTAAACGCTTTAAACACAACTTACTGAGGTCCCACCCTGAAACGCCCTTTGCAGACACCTACTTCTCACCAGTCAATGGCGCTGTAAACACTGATATCATCTTCCACACCGCACGCAGAGCTCAGTGGAGAAAAACGTTCCTCTCTTTGCTCACCGTATCCAATTCCAGGAAATCCGCTCATGGCCGAACACTCTCCATCACACCATCCCAACTCTTCCCAGGCAGAACCTCCATCACTATCTATAACAACGGGATTGTCCTAATCCAATCCACAGACAGGAACCTGGAACTACTAGACAACCTGTTCCCCACTTTCTTACAGCACCTCTCCAATCCGCGGACCCCCACTCATAGCACTCTCTGTCCGATCACCCTTGACCTCACAGCCCCCAACCATAACGATACGAACCCAGCTCAGTCCCTAAACGACACGCACCTCTCCTCTACCACCGGCACCGTCGTCATCCACCCACCTACTGCAACCACCTCACACTCCTCAATCACAGACTTAGATCTCTCCCCGACATACACCAGCCGCACCCCCTCCCCTCCCAACAAAACCTTGACCCCCATTCATACCACTGCCACTCCTTTCTCCCCTGACACCACAGCCCCCAACCACAACGCCTCTAACCTACCTCAGCCCCAAAACAACACGCACCTCTCCTCTACCACCGGCACCTTAGTCATGCACCCACCTAAGGTTGCTACCTCACACCCCTCAATCACAGACATAGATCTTTCACCCACATACACCAACCGTTCCCCCTCCACCCTTTCACCAGCCCACATTCCCATTCTTTTCACCCATGACACTACAGCTCCCACCCACAATCCGCCTAACCGAGTTCAGCACCAGACCGACACGCACACAGTCAAACCCCACCCTTTATCCCCCCCATTCTCAGCCCCCATTACCACCCATTAACTAACCACACTGATCACGCCTCTATCAATTCAACTCCGCCTCCTCAAAAAAAAACTACATACAATCCCACCTCCCCCCCATTCTCACCCCCCACTACCCTACATGCGCCACCATCAACACGAACATACGCCCATCCTCCACCATGCACCCTCCACCTACCACCAATACCCTCCTACATACCACCAACCTCCCCCTATGTCTTCCTCCCCCAACCCTCCATTCCCCACCACCAACACAAATCCCACACTAGACTACGTTATGGCCTCCCTCCTCCAACTCAAAGAAGACATTCACATCATCAAACAACTACTCTGCACGCATCCCAGTCACTCCTCACCTACCACCCTCCTCAAGCTCAAACAAGACATTCACATCATCAAACAATTACTCTGCACACACCCCAAACACCCCTCACCCGCCCTCACCAGCACCACCCTTCCGAACAGGACCTCCACCCGGTCGGCTGACTCTCGCACTCAACGCCCCCCGCACTGGACCTCAATCCCGGTTCGCAATCGTGAAAACCGTCCCCATCGCTTCTGCAACACACTATCGGACCTCGACACAGTCACCCTCCTCCGCTCCTACGACCCAGCTCCCCTTAACAACATACCCCGACCCTCCGCGCCATTTCAACGATTCATCCAAATCCCCTTAGACCCCCCACGCAAAACAACAGAATTTCTATCCCTAGTAACCTGAGAAAAGTCCCCCTCTCTCTAGAACCCCCTTCCACCCTCGACACACCCCGTCTCAAATGCACCCTCCTCAACTGCAGATCGGCCTCTAGGCACTCCTCTGCAATCGCTGATCTCATCTTATCACTGGACCTTGACCTAATCATCATGACTGAAACCTGGCTAACTGAATCTTCTACACCCATATTGGACATACTGGTTCCCCCCAACTACCACATCACTAGACTAGACAGGGTTGGTCAAAAAGGTGGTGGAATCGCTTGTATACACAGGAGTAACCTCTCTGTCATGAAAGTAACCTCTCCCTCCCTACCCTCCCCAACCTCCTGTGAATACATTTGCCTCGATATTATCAGTGAGGGCAAACCGATATGCTCTCTTCACGGCATTTACCACCCACCAGGGGACAACCTTACCTTCTCGCAACAAATCATGGATTTGATCACAACCAATTCAGGGCGACAACTCACACAAATATACCTTGGTGACTTCAACCTCCACTGGAACGATCATAATGACGCGGTGGTAAATAGTCTTAAAAATTTCCTCGACGCCCTTGACCTCACCCAAATATGCAACAGCCCGACCCACGAGAAAGGCTCTATCATCGACCTTATCATCTCCAAAGAGGACTCTATCCAACTCGGATCTATCCAACCCTGTGACTGGTCAGATCATCATATTGTCACATTCTTCATCAACGAAAAAGTCAAATTTAACCCGGTTCAATCCATCAAGCCCAAAGTCTGGAAAAGAGACCTGAAAAAACTCAACCCAAACTCTCTACCCCCAACAGCTGCAATCTATTACTTCCTCCTACTGGCGTTACGGATGTCCAATCCTTGACGGATCACTATCTCAACGCTATGACCTCTATAGTTAATGAAGCTGCACCTATGAAGCTAAAAAGAGCATCCACAAAAATGTCCAATCCTTGGTACGACGGGAGTCTCAATGACGATAGACGGGCTATGCGAATGGCAGAGCGCACCTGGAGATCAGCTCCCTCCGCACTGCACTTAAAAACGCTGAAGAAAAAGAGAAATGCCTACTTCAGGAAAATAAAACGCTCAAAATCAGATTTCTTCAGCCGTCAGCTCGACCAAGCCAAAAATTGTCCGAGAAAGCTGTTTGAGCTAATCAGAACACAATCCAAGGAACAACCCCAACCACTCAGCACTTTGGGCGAAGCACCCTCCTGTGAAGACTTCGCCTCTTTCTTTATCCAAAAAACCGACAACATAAAGAACGATCTCCTCATTGACGTAAGTCTCTACCCCAAACCCCTTTGCACAGCACCCACTGAACCAAAAAACAATGCTACATGGTCATCCTTAGTCACCTACTCGGAAGAAGAAATTGGTAGACTGCTCAGCACTGTGAAACCAGCCAATCACCTCACGGACCCCCTTCCTGCCAACGCTGTCAAAGACCTTACTCCGTCGCTCCTCCCACTCTGGACTAAAATTATCAACAGCTCACTTCAACAAGGGACCATCCCCGACTCCCTCAAAGTTGGACAAGTCACACCTCTACTAAAGAAACCTACAGCCGACCTCTCTGATCTAAATAATTACCGTCCCATTACCAATATTCCGACTCTTGCCAAATTGTTGGAAAAATGCTCACAAACTCAATTGACTAAACACATTAATCAGTTTGATCTACTCAACCCTCATCAATCAGGCTTCAGAGCGGACCACAGTACAGAAACTGCTATGGCTCACATAATTGACGACGCCCTCCAAATCCTAGATCAAAACGATACCTGCCTCCTTATCCTTCTTGATCTCTCTTCTGCATTTGACACCGTCAAACATGAGAACTTACTCGATCTATTAAACACAAGAATGGGTTTATCTGGAACTGTGCTCAAGTGGTTCACGTCCTTTCTACACAACAGATCGCAGAAATTCAAGAGTAACAACTTGATGTCTTCTCCAATACCGGTATCGCTAGGCGTCCCACATGGATCCTCCCTATCCCCAACTTTGTTTAACCTAGTTATGGAACCTCTCACCACCTTGCTACAAGCATCCAATGTTCATTTCCACATGTACGCCGATGACACCCAACTTTATCTCAAACTACAATCACCCAAAGATAATATGCTCTTGAATTCAACGATTAGAAGCACCCAATCATGGCTGGCTGCTAATCATCTTAAACTCAATGCTCTTAAAACAGAGTTCCTCTTGATCTCACCTCCTGCGAAGATCACTACCACTCAAATCTGGCTTAAACACCTAACCACACTCAATGTTCATCCCACCATCGTGGACTCAGCAAAATCTCTAGGCATAACACTTGACACCAACCTCAACATGCAGGAACACATCAAGAAAGCAACTAAGGGGGCGAACTACCAGATCAATACTTTAAGGAAACTCAAACCCTTCCTTCCAGCCAAAGATTTCCAAACTGCGGTACAAGCTCTAGTCATCCCTCGAATAGATTACGGCAGCATCGCCCTCTGCGGTCTCCCCCTAACTACTACGGCACCCATAAGAGCTTCGCTAAACGCCGCAGCGAGACTCATCACCGGATCAAAAAAAACACTCACACATTTCCCCTGACCTGAAAGCCCTGAACTGGCTGCCTTTTGAAGCCAGAATACATCTGAAAATCGCCTGCATGACGCACAAGGCTGTCCACCTGAGCTCACCCGGATACCTCGCCCAGAAGCTGACGATTTCTGGAGGCTCCAGAAACACTAGAGGCACAAACAATCTCTTGCTAAAGCCCCAAAGATTCCGCAAGGAAAAAACGTATAAACGCTCCTTCTCAGGAATGGCACCCAGGATCTGGAACTCACTCCCCCCAGAAATCAGGCTCATCTCCTCTACCATACTTTTTAAAAGAGAAGTAAAAGCTATCCTCATGGCTAAATACACTTGAATTATTACTGGGGATGATATTTACAGACGCTGTACCTTTCAGTTCTACTGATCCTTTTTTGCATTTAGTATGACTCGTGTTTTTGACCTGCCTGAGTGTTTACGCTATCAATTATTTGTACTTGTATCATTATTGATGTATCTGGCTGACTATACTCCCACATGTACCTCCCCCACCCCAATTGTCATTTACTCACACGTTGTTCCTTTCGTCTGTAAAGCGCTCTGATATCTGCAAAGATCTTGTTCGCGCTATATAAAACTTTCAAAATAAATAAATAAATAAAATAAATAAAATAAATAAACTAACTGCAGCGCACACAGCAAGTCAAGCTCTGGTAAGTCAAGGAGCATGCAGAAATGACAAAATGAAGGAAAGTTATTAGCAATCATTGCATCTTTGCAATCGTCTTAACGTGCTAACTGCCTGCCAAAGTTCATACAGATTCATGAAACAGCACCGGGCTTTTGGCAAATGAAAACTTCTTTGATCACCACTGTAACAAGGACCCCACTCAACAGATAAGCAAAATAAATCTTTCCCAAACCTCATGCAGATTCATCAGACAGAGCTAAGGGTTTAGGCAAAAAGAAAAACACATCCTCAAATGTAGTTAAACCTTCAAAAAACATCTGACACCTTTTCTTAGTACTAATAACTAAAAAATTACTAAAAATAGATTTTCAACGAACCATAGCAAAACTATTCTGAGTATAGTTCTTTTTTCATTCTAAGTTTGTTTTAATTAATTTCATATGTTTTTTTTCTGTAAAGGTGACAAACAAGAACAGTACATACCTGACTTCATGGCATGAATCTTGACAGTTTTAAACCCCAACTTTCACCAAACGCCATGTCACTTGGATTCACCCTGGGCACCAGCCTCACTCCTCAAGGAATAGATGGCAATCTAATCTACTGTTCTCCCTCTCTCTTTCCCCATTCTACGAATCATGCCGCCCTTCACGCCTCCCCCCTCGACCCCTTCGTCTCAAATCTCGAATCTCGGACCTAACTCCTGGTCCATCCTTTACCCCTCCCATCTTACCAAACATGGGAAGAAAAACTTTAAACTCAAAATTCTCTGTCTACACCCAGAAACCCTGTTTGCGGATCATCATAACAAACTTAACTCCTCACTTATCACTAATTTCATATTCTTCACCAAACGCACTTCTAAATGGAAAAGCCTATTTCTACGTCACCTCCCTATCTCTAAGTCACGCAATATTCCATATGGTCTGGAACTCTCCACTACCCCATCTCCTTCCTTTCCATGAGAAATAGATATCTCCATTTTCAAATCTGGAACCATTCTCATCCAAGCATCTGAGAAACACCTCGATATCTTTGAACACCACTTCAGTTCCATATCCCAATCCCTCACACAATCTTTGAACCCTTCACCAGACACTTCACCACCCGTCCTATCCCCGCCACCCGTATCTCTTATCCCTTTTGTACCCCATCTTTTATTGCCTGCCTCACACGTCATTTCTCCTTCCCCCTATCGCCGCCTGATTTACCTTTATCGTCTCATACTCCTAACACTGTCACCCTTTCTCATCCACATTTGACTTCCCCTGCCTACATCACTAATACTAGTTCTGATCCCCCTCATCCCCCTCCTTATTTACCTTCCACCCTACCTACTCCCAACACGGTTTCCCCCTCCCAACCACAACGGTCCTCCCCGGCTTTCACCACTAACACTAGATTTGATTCGCCTCACCCCCCTCCCACATTATCCCCTCGCTCTATTCCCACCCCCTCCTCCTACTCCCACAATCATGTTGATCATTCTCATTCTCTATCTACCACCCTCGCTCTCAATATTTTAACATGTGACCCCCCTGGCTCCCTGTCCCCTAATACTCTCATCCCCCCTCCACCCGCCTCCACAATTGACTCCCCCACCCCCTTCGTGATTCCTCAATATTCTCTAATTCTCATGCTATCCTCACACCTAATCTCGCTCCCCGCATACCCCGATTTCGCTACGCTCTACTGAGCCTTCCTCTCCTTTGATTCCCTTACTCAACAATCCGACCTCATCCTCCTCACTATACAACCCCCTAATGACGCCCACAGCCCCCTCCACCTACCCCTTGTTATCCCTCCTTCCTAATAATACACTCTCTTCTACTCACCGCCCTCCCTCCGACCTCCATACCACTTCTCTTTCTGATTCAACCGATACGCCAACTCTTACTGACTTTAAGCAACTTCCACTTGACTGTCCACCTACAAATGACGCTCTTCCTATATCTACCTCCTGTACACCCCCTCTCTCCAAAAATGATCCTCCCCCACACTACAACTCCTCCCCCTCCCCCCCAGGCTTTCCCCCCTGTCCTTCCCACATTAACAACCCTCTTGACAACACATCCAACCAGCCTCCTATTTATTACAGATCCACCACACCCATCAATTCACACGCAATCACTCCTTAATATTGAACTTCTCCTTTCATCCCTCGTCTTAGAACTCTCTTTACTCAGAAACGAGATATCACTCCTTTCTAAAGCCCACCCCTTAGCTCACGCCCACACACTGATCCACCCGCAATTCACTCTTCCATCCCTCATCAACAATCAAATCAATCCACCCTCTAACTGCCCAACTTGTGACCCCATCAACAATCATATTAATCCACCCTCTAACTGCCCAACTAGTGCTATCACCAACTTCAACACTCCTCCTCTCCCTAGTAATAACACGTCCAGTTCCCACGCCAACACTACTTTCCCGCACCTACTTGATACTTACCCGATAACCTCGGCAGATAACGCTCTCACGGAATTACCTACCTCTCCCTCACCATCCTTGTCCTCTATCCTCCTTACTTTTCAATCTACGATCCCAGTTCTCAAAGGAACTAGCAGACTCCCCCTTCATCCATCCTCACTTAGGCCACCCCAACAACTTAGACCCATCCCCCCATGTCCGCCCACCCAATTACCAGACCCTACTTCCCTCTGCTGCATGTTGATCAATTGCCGATCCGCCTCGTGCCACGCAACTGAGATTGCGGAAACCATTCTCAATGAAAACATAGACATCGCTTTCCTAACTGAAACCTGGCTCACCGCCCAATCCACCCCCATCCTCGACTTGCTCATTCCCCCATGGTATTCTAGCAAACAGGAGTAGGCCTTGTACTAATCTTTAAAGATGAACTTAACATCTTGCTTATACAGCTGCAAGATCCCTCATCCTTTGAATACCTCTGCACCGATCTCATCATTCCTAACTCCCCCTCAATTCAGTTGCACACTATCTACCACCCCCCTGGGAATATTATCTCGTTTACTGAAGAGATGTCTGATCTTATTATTCAATCATCGCTCTCCCACACCAAGAATCTCTTCCTTGGTGACTTCAACATCCACTGGAATATAAAAAACGAACCTGCTGTCATCCTATTTAAGGATGCCATGGACATCACCAACACTACCCAACTCTGTAATTCCCCACTCATACCAAAGGTGCAACCCTTGATGCTATAATGACTAGCAAGGATCTGGCCTCTCTCTCTAATATACTTCCTATTGACTGGTCCGACCACCACCTTATCCTCTTCACACTGAATAGCTCCACTACTAGCCCTGCCCCATCAACACTTTACTTTCTAAACTAACACGCAACCTTCACCGTATCCCACCTGGCGAATTGGAATCCTCTATTAAAACTTGCCTACTTCTCCCCCCTCTCTCTGACAGCACCAATGACTTAACCAAGCATTATAATAATTCTATTCTTAAAGCCCTTGATCAAATTACTCCAATTAAACTCAAGCAACAAAAAAACAACCCTCCCAAGTCTTGGTTCAATTCTGAACTCAATAATGATAGACGGTCCCTCAGACAATCTGAACGTGTTTGGAGGAATCATCCCTCTGCAGATAATCTGGCTCTCCTAAGAACTGCTAGAGCTCAATACAAAAAACTTATCTTCAACAAAAAAGCCACATTTCTCCGGTCACAACTTGACCAGGCTAGAAACCGCCCCAGAAAACTCTTTAACATCGTTAAAAACAAACATCTTCTGGCCCTCCTAAAATATTAGCCTCTATGGAAAGATGCGAAGAAATTGCCAGCTTCTTCACGAACAAAATCAACAAGATAGAACTATCATTCTCTTCCCCCCCCCACTCTCACCTCAACCTCCCCTCAACTAACATACACTCGCTAACTCTCCTAACTCTCTCTCCTCCTCATCCTCTCTTCCCACACTTCACGACCCCCCTCAATCCATCCCCGTTCTCCCACAATCTGACTCCTCTCCCAAGGTCCATTCTGCTAAAAACAGCGCGTCATGGAGGGAATTCAGTCCAGTTTCTATATCCACGATTATCAACATCATTTCTAAACTTAAACCTTCCTCCCATACCAATGACCCCCTCCCCGCCCATCGGGTTCAAGAACTCAAACACATCATTGCCCCCATCTGGACCAATATTATCAACTCCTCTTTTTCCTCTGGCGTTGTCCCTGCCTCCCTTCAGCTTGGCCAAATCTCCCCCATTCTTAAAAACACCTCGGCTGACCCCAATGACCTTAACAACCTACGCCCCATCTCCAACCTTCCTTTCCTATCTTAGGCCCTTGAAAAATGTGTCCTGTCCCAATTAGAGAACCATATCTTCTCCTTCAATCTCCTGGACACCTTCCAATCGGGTTTTAGAAAGGGATGCAGCACCGAAACTGCTATGTTAAACATCATAAATGGTATTCATTGCTCCCTAGATAGAGGTGAATCCTCCCTACCGTTCCTTTTTGACCTCTCGGCTGCTTTTGATACTGTCCACCATCCCACCCTTCTCAACACTCTCAAAAATCGATTCGGCGTTAAAGGCACTGTATTCAATTGGTTCTCCTCGTTCCTTCAAAACAGATCACAGCAAATCAAGTTAAACCATTTCCTCTCTAATCCACAACCTGTCTCACTCGGTGTCCCTCAAGAATCCATCCTCTCCCCAAGCCTACTAGCCAAAATCAGTTACCACCTTTATGCTGACGACACCCAGCTATACTACAAGATCAAATCTCACAATGACATTCTTCACCTCAATGACACCTTGAATAAAGTTCAAGCATGGTTCCATCTTAATCATCTAAAACTGAATCCGAAAAAACTGAAATATTCCTTTTCACTCCCAAAAACAATTCCCTTCCCATTCAACTCTGGATCAACGATATCAAAGCACTTAATTGCACCCTCTCCACCTCAAATTTTGTGAAATCCCTAGGCATCAGCATCGACCAAAATCTTAACCTCATCCCCCACATAAAAAATGCTGCCAAAAGTGCTCTTTACACCCTTCACCACCTCAAAAAAATCAAACCTTTTATTCCAGCTGATGATTTTAGAACCGTTGTCCAATCGCTTGTCCTTTCCAGGATTGACTATGGCAACGCCACACTTGCCGGCACACCTAAAGTCCATCTTGCACAGAATAAATCTGTTCTCAATCTAGCAGCTAGACTTATCTCTGACTGTAAAAGATTTGACCACATCTCCCCCGTCCTCAGAACTCTCAACTGGCTCCCTATAGAAGGAAGATCAACCTACAAGATTGCCTGCATCACTCATAAAGCTCTTCACCAAAACACTCCCTCTTACCTTGCAGTCAAACTACAGAAAGCAGGGTGCTCCAGGTCCCTGAGGAGCTCAAACTCCCTTGTCCTAATCCCTCCTAGACTCAAATGTAAAAAGGCCCAATCCCTGGCATTTTCTGGTAACGCTCCTACGATTTGGAACTCTCTCCCCAAAGATCTTCGCTGCAACCCCTCCTACCCTCTCTTCAAAAAGGAACTCAAAGAACTTCTTCTCAAAAAATATTGGTGTACCTAATGCCTTTGATCCTGAACTTGCTCATGTTTTAATCTTTCCCTACCCACTCCAATCACACACCCTCTCCACCTCCCACTCTCCCTCCCTTCCACCTCACCCCCTTCCTTCTCCTATCTTTAAAACCTCATCTTCCCCTTTAATTCTATCTTTGTTTTTCTTTGCTCTCATTGCTCTCCTGAATGCATTGCTACATCCCCTGTATATTCGCTGCACATTGTCTAATTGTTTGTTATTTGCTATTATTATGTGTTACCTTCCCTGTAAAGCGCTCTGATACCCTCGGGTCCAGCAGCGCTATATAAAACCTTTGAAATAATAAATAAATAAATAAATAGATAGTGAAAAAGAAAAAGAGCTTGCTACCAGCTCTCTCTTCTAAAGAAAGTGAAACTTTCTTCCAGAAAATTACTTCGGTTCATGCCTTTATACTCTTACATTTGTATGGTGTTAATGCCCGTCTACATAGGCTGTCAGACTCCACCACGATTCAGAAAAGGGGGTGGTGATGAACAGAGTGTCTGAATTAAGCAGACCACTCTTACCCAGTCCAAAGATCAGGGCTTGATCCATCACCGTTATTTATCTCACTGCCCCATCCCAGCTCAGAACCTGGCTATATGCAAATTAGTCTGTCCCTGGCCCAGTGCATCATGGGAACAGGGCAGACCAAACTACCAAGCCAATTCTTCACCAGAAAGGAGACAAGCTACCGGGGACCGGTTTCTGGCATTTCAGCCTCTTCGGCCCGGCTTGCTTGAATCCTGATGGAGCAGTGAGAAAGGGACTCATGTCTGAGTATACCCTGCCACACCTATAGTGGCCAAAAACGATTCAGAAAAGGGGGTGGTGATGAACAGAGTGTCTGAATTAAGCAGACCACTCTTACCCAGTCCAAAGATCAGGGCTTGATCCACAACCGTTATTTATCTCACTGCCCCATCCCAGCTCAGAACCTGGCTATATGCAAATTAGTCTGTCCCTGGCCCAGTGCATCATGGGAACAGGGCAGACCAAACTACCAAGCCAATTCTTCACCAGAAAGGAGACAAGCTACCGGGGACCGGTTTCTGGCATTTCAGCCTCTTCGGCCCGGCTTGCTTGAATCCTGATGGAGCAGTGAGAAAGGGACTCATGTCTGAGTATACCCTGCCACACCTATAGTGGCCAAAAACGATTCAAAACAGGGGGTGGTGATGAACAGAGTGTCTGAATTAAGCAGACCACTCTTACCCAGTCCAAAGATCAGGGCTTGATCCATCACCGTTATTTATCTCACTGCCCCATCCCAGCTCAGAACCTGGCTATATGCAAATTAGTCTGTCCCTGGCCCAGTGCATCATGGGAACAGGGCAGACCAAACTACCAAGCCAATTCTTCACCAGAAAGGAGACAAGCTACCGGGGACCGGTTTCTGGCATTTCAGCCTCTTCGGCCCGGCTTGCTTGAATCCTGATGGAGCAGTGAGAAAGGGACTCATGTCTGAGTATACCCTGCCACACCTATAGTGGCCAAAAACGATTCAGAAAAGGGGGTGGTGATGAACAGAGTGTCTGAATTAAGCAGACCACTCTTACCCAGTCCAAAGATCAGGGCTTGATCCATCACCGTTATTTATCTCACTGCCCCATCCCAGCTCAGAACCTGGCTATATGCAAATTAGTCTGTCCCTGGCCCAGTGCATCATGGGAACAGGGCAGACCAAACTACCAAGCCAATTCTTCACCAGAAAGGAGACAAGCTACCGGGGACCGGTTTCTGGCATTTCAGCCTCTTCGGCCCGGCTTGCTTGAATCCTGATGGAGCAGTGAGAAAGGGACTCATGTCTGAGTATACCCTGCCACACCTATAGTGGCCAAAAACGATTCAGAAAAGGGGGTGGTGATGAACAGAGTGTCTGAATTAAGCAGACCACTCTTACCCAGTCCAAAGATCAGGGCTTGATCCATCACCGTTATTTATCTCACTGCCCCATCCCAGCTCAGAACCTGGCTATATGCAAATTAGTCTGTCCCTGGCCCAGTGCATCATGGGAACAGGGCAGACCAAACTACCAAGCCAATTCTTCACCAGAAAGGAGACAAGCTACCGGGGACCGGTTTCTGGCATTTCAGCCTCTTCGGCCCGGCTTGCTTGAATCCTGATGGAGCAGTGAGAAAGGGACTCATGTCTGAGTATACCCTGCCACACCTATAGTGGCCAAAAACGATTCAGAAAAGGGGGTGGTGATGAACAGAGTGTCTGAATTAAGCAGACCACTCTTACCCAGTCCAAAGATCAGGGCTTGATCCACAACCGTTATTTATCTCACTGCCCCATCCCAGCTCAGAACCTGGCTATATGCAAATTAGTCTGTCCCTGGCCCAGTGCATCATGGGAACAGGGCAGACCAAACTACCAAGCCAATTCTTCACCAGAAAGGAGACAAGCTACCGGGGACCGGTTTCTGGCATTTCAGCCTCTTCGGCCCGGCTTGCTTGAATCCTGATGGAGCAGTGAGAAAGGGACTCATGTCTGAGTATACCCTGCCACACCTATAGTGGCCAAAAACGATTCAAAACAGGGGGTGGTGATGAACAGAGTGTCTGAATTAAGCAGACCACTCTTACCCAGTCCAAAGATCAGGGCTTGATCCATCACCGTTATTTATCTCACTGCCCCATCCCAGCTCAGAACCTGGCTATATGCAAATTAGTCTGTCCCTGGCCCAGTGCATCATGGGAACAGGGCAGACCAAACTACCAAGCCAATTCTTCACCAGAAAGGAGACAAGCTACCGGGGACCGGTTTCTGGCATTTCAGCCTCTTCGGCCCGGCTTGCTTGAATCCTGATGGAGCAGTGAGAAAGGGACTCATGTCTGAGTATACCCTGCCACACCTATAGTGGCCAAAAACGATTCAGAAAAGGGGGTGGTGATGAACAGAGTGTCTGAATTAAGCAGACCACTCTTACCCAGTCCAAAGATCAGGGCTTGATCCATCACCGTTATTTATCTCACTGCCCCATCCCAGCTCAGAACCTGGCTATATGCAAATTAGTCTGTCCCTGGCCCAGTGCATCATGGGAACAGGGCAGACCAAACTACCAAGCCAATTCTTCACCAGAAAGGAGACAAGCTACCGGGGACCGGTTTCTGGCATTTCAGCCTCTTCGGCCCGGCTTGCTTGAATCCTGATGGAGCAGTGAGAAAGGGACTCATGTCTGAGTATACCCTGCCACACCTATAGTGGCCAAAAACGATTCAGAAAAGGGGGTGGTGATGAACAGAGTGTCTGAATTAAGCAGACCACTCTTACCCAGTCCAAAGATCAGGGCTTGATCCATCACCGTTATTTATCTCACTGCCCCATCCCAGCTCAGAACCTGGCTATATGAAAATTAGTCTGTCCCTGGCCCAGTGCATCATGGGAACAGGGCAGACCAAACTACCAAGCCAATTCTTCACCAGAAAGGAGACAAGCTACCAGGGACCGGTTTCTGGCATTTCAGCCTCTTCGGCCCGGCTTGCTTGAATCCTGATGGAGCAGTGAGAAAAGGACTCATGTCTGAGTATACCCGGCCACACCTATAGTGGCCAAAAACGATTCAGAAAAGGGGGTGGTGATGAACAGAGTGTCTGAATTAAGCAGACCACTCTTACCCAGTCCAAAGATCAGGGCTTGATCCATCACCGTTATTTATCTCACTGCCCCATCCCAGCTCAGAACCTGGCTATATGCAAATTAGTCTGTCCCTGGCCCAGTGCATCATGGGAACAGGGCAGACCAAACTACCAAGCCAATTCTTCACCAGAAAGGAGACAAGCTACCGGGGACCGGTTTCTGGCATTTCAGCCTCTTCGGCCCGGCTTGCTTGAATCCTGATGGAGCAGTGAGAAAGGGACTCATGTCTGAGTATACCCTGCCACACCTATAGTGGCCAAAAACGATTCAGAAAAGGGGGTGGTGATGAACAGAGTGTCTGAATTAAGCAGACCACTCTTACCCAGTCCAAAGATCAGGGCTTGATCCATCACCGTTATTTATCTCACTGCCCCATCCCAGCTCAGAACCTGGCTATATGCAAATTAGTCTGTCCCTGGCCCAGTGCATCATGGGAACAGGGCAGACCAAACTACCAAGCCAATTCTTCACCAGAAAGGAGACAAGCTACCGGGGACCGGTTTCTGGCATTTCAGCCTCTTCGGCCCGGCTTGCTTGAATCCTGATGGAGCAGTGAGAAAGGGACTCATGTCTGAGTATACCCTGCCACACCTATAGTGGCCAAAAACGATTCAGAAAAGGGGGTGGTGATGAACAGAGTCTCTGAATTAAGCAGACCACTCTTACCCAGTCCAAAGATCAGGGCTTGACCCATCACCGTTATTTATCTCACTGCCCCATCCCAGCTCAGAACCTGGCTATATGCAAATTAGTCTGTCCCTGGCCCAGTGCATCATGGGAACAGGGCAGACCAAACTACCAAGCCAATTCTTCACCAGAAAGGAGACAAGCTACCGGGGACCGGTTTCTGGCATTTCAGCCTCTTCGGCCCGGCTTGCTTGAATCCTGATGGAGCAGTGAGAAAGGGACTCATGTCTGAGTATACCCTGCCACACCTATAGTGGCCAAAAACGATTCAGAAAAGGGGGTGGTGATGAACAGAGTGTCTGAATTAAGCAGACCACTCTTACCCAGTCCAAAGATCAGGGCTTGATCCATCACCGTTATTTATCTCACTGCCCCATCCCAGCTCAGAACCTGGCTATATGCAAATTAGTCTGTCCCTGGCCCAGTGCATCATGGGAACTGGGCAGACCAAACTACCAAGCCAATTCTTCACCAGAAAGGAGACAAGCTACCGGGGACCGGTTTCTGGCATTTCAGCCTCTTCGGCCCGGCTTGCTTGAATCCTGATGGAGCAGTGAGAAAGGGACTCATGTCTGAGTATACCCTGCCACACCTATAGTGGCCAAAAACGATTCAGAAAAGGGGGTGGTGATGAACAGAGTGTCTGAATTAAGCAGACCACTCTTACCCAGTCCAAAGATCAGGGCTTGATCCATCACCGTTATTTATCTCACTGCCCCATCCCAGCTCAGAACCTGGCTATATGCAAATTAGTCTGTCCCTGGCCCAGTGCATCATGGGAACTGGGCAGACCAAACTACCAAGCCAATTCTTCACCAGAAAGGAGACAAGCTACCGGGGACCGGTTTCTGGCATTTCAGCCTCTTCGGCCCGGCTTGCTTGAATCCTGATGGAGCAGTGAGAAAGGGACTCATGTCTGAGTATACCCTGCCACACCTATAGTAGCCAAAAACGATTCAGAAAAGGGGGTGGTGATGAACAGAGTGTCTGAATTAAGCAGACCGCTCTTACCCAGTCCAAAGATCAGGGCTTGATCCATCACCGTTATTTATCTCACTGCCCCATCCCAGCTCAGAACCTGGCTATATGCAAATTAGTCTGTCCCTGGCCCAGTGCATCATGGGAACAGGGCAGACCAAACTACCAAGCCAATTCTTCACCAGAAAGGAGACAAGCTACCGGGGACCGGTTTCTGGCATTTCAGCCTCTTCGGCCCGGCTTGCTTGAATCCTGATGGAGCAGTGAGAAAGGGACTCATGTCTGAGTATACCCTGCCACACCTATAGTGGCCAAAAACGATTCAGAAAAGGGGGTGGTGATGAACAGAGTGTCTGAATTAAGCAGACCACTCTTACCCAGTCCAAAGATCAGGGCTTGATCCATCACCGCTATTTATCTCACTGCCCCATCCCAGCTCAGAACCTGGCTTTATGCAAATTAGTCTGTCCCTGGCCCAGTGCATCATGGGAACAGGGCAGACCAAACTACCAAGCCAATTCTTCACCAGAAAGGAGACAAGCTACCGGGGACCGGTTTCTGGCATTTCAGCCTCTTCGGCCCGGCTTGCTTGAATCCTGATGAAGCAGTGAGAAAGGGACTCATGTCTGAGTATACCCTGCCACACCTATAGTGGCCAAAAACGATTCAGAAAAGGGGGTGGTGATGAACAGAGTGTCTGAATTAAGCAGACCACTCTTACCCAGTCCAAAGATCAGGGCTTGATCCATCACCGTTATTTATCTCACTGCCCCATCCCAGCTCAGAACCTGGCTATATGCAAATTAGTCTGTCCCTGGCCCAGTGCATCATGGGAACAGGGCAGACCAAACTACCAAGCCAATTCTTCACCAGAAAGGAGACAAGCTACCGGGGACCGGTTTCTGGCATTTCAGCCTCTTCGGCCCGGCTTGCTTGAATCCTGATGGAGCAGTGAGAAAGGGACTCATGTCTGAGTATACCCTGCCACACCTATAGTGGCCAAAAAGGATTCAGAAAAGGGGGTGGTGATGAACAGAGTGTCTGAATTAAGCAGACCACTCTTACCCAGTCCAAAGATCAGGGCTTGATCCATCACCGTTATTTATCTCACTGCCCCATCCCAGCTCAGAACCTGGCTATATGCAAATTAGTCTGTCCCTGGCCCAGTGCATCATGGGAACTGGGCAGACCAAACTACCAAGCCAATTCTTCACCAGAAAGGAGACAAGCTACCGGGGACCGGTTTCTGGCATTTCAGCCTCTTCGGCCCGGCTTGCTTGAATCCTGATGGAGCAGTGAGAAAGGGACTCATGTCTGAGTATACCCTGCCACACCTATAGTGGCCAAAAACGATTCAGAAAAGGGGGTGGTGATGAACAGAGTGTCTGAATTAAGCAGACCACTCTTACCCAGTCCAAAGATCAGGGCTTGATCCATCACCGTTATTTATCTCACTGCCCCATCCCAGCTCAGAACCTGGCTATATGCAAATTAGTCTGTCCCTGGCCCAGTGCATCATGGGAACAGGGCAGACCAAACTACCAAGCCAATTCTTCACCAGAAAGGAGACAAGCTACCGGGGACCGGTTTCTGGCATTTCAGCCTCTTCGGCCCGGCTTGCTTGAATCCTGATGGAGCAGTGAGAAAGGGACTCATGTCTGAGTATACCCTGCCACACCTATAGTGGCCAAAAACGATTCAGAAAAGGGGGTGGTGATGAACAGAGTGTCTGAATTAAGCAGACCACTCTTACCCAGTCCAAAGATCAGGGCTTGATCCATCACCGCTATTTATCTCACTGCCCCATCCCAGCTCAGAACCTGGCTTTATGCAAATTAGTCTGTCCCTGGCCCAGTGCATCATGGGAACAGGGCAGACCAAACTACCAAGCCAATTCTTCACCAGAAAGGAGACAAGCTACCGGGGACCGGTTTCTGGCATTTCAGCCTCTTTGGCCCGGCTTGCTTGAATCCTGATGGAGCAGTGAGAAAGGGATTCATGTCTGAGTATACCCTGCCACACCTATAGTGGCCAAAAACGATTCAGAAAAGGGGGCACAACTTAAGGGGATCCTACATGCCCCAGGGTTCCATGTTAAAATATCGATATTACAAATATCGACTTCCTACACATATACAGGTAAGTACAATAATATCGAGACAAAAATATCAATAAAAAAAATCTAGAAGTAAAAAATATTGACTTAAAAAAAATTACATAACTTAAATAAAATGAATTAAAGAATAATAATATTATTAACAAAATAAATTAAATGTAATATATATTTCAACTAATTATAACTAATAAACTTAATTTAATGAATATAAACTCAAAAAAATGTGTACATATACATATATTTACTTGAATACATTTTATTACCTATTATCGTTATTTAATTTCTGAACTTTTTAAATAATGTAAAAATAAAATATACACATACATAAATAATTTAAAATTAAATAAAATATTCTATGTTTAATTCACACATTAAACTATTAAAAAAAGAATAGAACATTCATTTAATAACAAAATAAACACAACAGTAGTGGAAACGTTGGATAGCGAGGGGGTAACAATTACTATTCCCACTCTATTGAGTGCAGCAGTAGGGAAAGCGCTGGATAGCGTAGGGGTAAAAAGTACTATTCCCACTCCAGTGAGTGCAACAATAGGGAAAGCGTGGGATAGCGTAGGGGTGAAAATTACGATTCCCACTCCAGTGAGTGCAACAGTAGGGAAAGCGATGGATAGCGCAGGGGTAAGTATTACTATTCCCACTCCCATGAGTGCAACAGTAGGGAAAGCGCTGGATAGCAGAGGGGTAAAAATTACTTTTCCCACTCCAGTGAGTGCAACAGTAGGGAAAGCGCTGGATAGTGTAGCGGTAAAAATGACTATTCCCACTCCAGTGAGTGCAACAGTAGGGAAAGCGATGGATAGCGCAGGGGTAAGTATTACTATTCCCACTCCCATGAGTGCAACAGTAGGGACAGCGCTAGATAGCGTAGGGGTAAAAAGAACTTTTCTCACTCCAGAGAGTGCAACAGTAGGGAAAACGATTGATAGCGGGTGGATACAAATTACTGTTCTACTCCAGTTAGTGCAACAGTAGGGAAACTGCTGGATCCAACAACAATAAAATAACAAAAACATCAACATTTGTATTAAATCTAATTTCCAAGATTAACATAATTAATATATAAATTTAAATATATTACTATTAACAAAGATAATAAAAATCATTAATTACAGATTAATTAACACTATAATATCCACAACACACACCTAAAATTAATGACACAATTACAATTAATAATTACTAATTCATTAATGGAAATTAGTATAAAATATTTAATAATTAATCAATAAAAAATTCATTTCTGACCACCCTTCACACCATTTACACACATACACACCACTACAGAAACCTAAAATTAATTACACAATTACAATGAATAATTACTAATTAATTAATGGAAATTAATTTAAAAATATGTAATAATTAATCAATAGAATATTAATTACTTACCAACCTGTGGAGTGGTGTAGCTCACTAGTTAGAGGCGGCAGACCCGGGAGCAGAGGACTGCCCGGGACCAGGGTTCAATTCCCGACGCGGCAGGGTCTTGGACCAGGGTCAACGGGCTTGATAATTCTCGCCTCGGTGCCTACTCTAACTAGGGATCACACTCGGCAACTCTGGGCATTAGCTTGCCTAATCTCCACAACGGCCCCCCACATGGTGGAGTAGTGTGGCTCACTGGTTAGAGGCGGCAGGCCTGAGAGCAGAAGTCAGCCTGGGACCAGGGTTCAATCCCCGACGCGGCAGGGTCGTGGACCTTGGTCAGCGGACTCGATAATTCTCGCTTCGGTGCTTCGGTCTAATCAGGGGTTCCACTCGGCAACTCTGGGCATTAGCTTGCCTAATCTCCACAACGGCCCCACCAATTCCGGGGATGCCTGGCTCCACCTTGGGGACTCCCAGCAAGGGACCATCCCACAGGGAAAGCCAGGACGGGTTCCCCAGAGTTATACAGCGCCAGGACGCCCCGTTGCTGGGGCAGCTGTGCGCTTTACAAGTATACTACATTTACATTTACATTTACATACACCGGGGATGCCTGGTTTCACCTTGGAGATACCCAGTACGGACCATCTCACAGAAAAGCCAGGAGGGGTTCCCCAGCGGTCTACAGCGCAGAGATACTCCTTCAGGAGTCGATTCTAGCGCTTTAGAAACCCACAATCAATCAATCAATCAACCTTCACACCATTTACACATATAAACATTAATTACACAATTAACATAATTAATTATTAATTGAAATTAATTAACAACTATTTATTAAACTATTATTAATTGATCAATTAGCACATTAATTATTCAATACATTTTATATAATTACATTAGTTCCTACCCTATTCCCCTATAACTCCACAAACCATTATGAAACTAAAAACGCAAATTTCAAATAAAAAAAAATATTAACTACTATAAATTATTATTTAAATCTATATAATTAAATTACTTCCCACCCTATTCCCCTATAAACCCGCAAACCACTACGGAACTAAAAACACAAAATTAAAGTTATAATAAATTAATAGCTAGTAAAATGTTAAGACGTTTAATAAAATGACAAACAATTCTCATTAAAAACACTAAAATACATAACATTACTTATAATTTGATATTTTTTTGTCAACTATATTTTTGTAAACAATAATTAATACGTTGATGTTTTTGAAATCGATATTACTTACCTGTCAGTCGATATTCTTGTCCACAATATTTTTGTTGCCAATATTTCTTTCCCACGACTGCCCCAGCACGTTTCATCCAAGGCCTGAAGAAATATGATTAAATCACCCCCATTTTCAAAATCAGCTGCATCATTTATAAAGTTATCGTAACCAGCAACCCTACTTAACTTGCAGACATCCATCATGACCACCCCAACTCTGCTCTATTTTAGAAAAGATTTGAAAAGGCACTTCCTTAAAGAAAGCTACATCACAATGCATTATCCACCCACAAACCAGTGGCCTCTACTATCACTCATTGACTTTAAGCTTTTCTTCAACTTTGTTCTGCACTTAACTGCCTTTTAGCTAGTTACACGTTACTGGACACCCACACATTAAAAGTCAGAAGGTTCATAGGAATTAATAGGAGCATAAAAATTGGAAAAATTCATTTGGGGCTCTCTTGAGATGGAAATATTCCTGATATGGTGCTGGACCTGCGCCCATGCCCTGTAAACCCCAGCTGCATGGATATCTTGACCTCTGGTACAGATTATTGGTCATAAACGAACTTAAATCATGCGTTTCCGCCATGACCTTGGTCGTTCTCATGGAAAAGCGGTCTTTTTAGACTGAGAGGGGTACATCAACTACTACCCTTGTAGCGGTAGATGGGCACAGCCCTTGGCATTTGTTAAGTGCCACAAGCTCAGAAAGGCTACTTAGAGGTGAGGACTGCAAATACCCAGACAGGTGCTGTGGATTGGTCACATTCCTGAGGCTGGTAGGGAACACACACACTGGAGTAAAAGGAGCAGAGAAACCTCTGTGCATATCAAAGGCTCCTTGATTCAAGGAAGACTTACTTCTCGATTAGACGTTCAGACTTATGTGCATGCTATGGAAATATACAGAGCTTAAGGAGGAACATGTTTACATCACATTCATCGATCTAAAGGTGGCACTCGATTATATCCCGAGAGAACTTTTGTGGATAGCATTAAATACCCCAGGTGTCCCAGAAGAGATTCTGACCCAGATAATTATGTTATATCAGAATCATGTTGCCATGTTACATTGGGGATAACAAGGTATTCTTACCGAACAGATACCCATTAGGAGAGGAGTGAGACAGGGAGTGTGATGGCACCAACCCTATTATCCCTCTATATCAATGAATTTGTGGATCATTGAAACAACGTGGCCACGACTCCTCAAAGATTTGTGGAAATCCAGCCCCTGCACTACTTTATGCGGGTGATACCATCCTGATTTCAGAGACACCAAAAGGACTCCAAAATGTAGTTGATAGTTTTCATACCTACTGTACAAAGAAGGGATTAGAAATTAATTGAAGTAAGACAGAATATATGACTGTGAAACCCCATAGGTCATTCGAGAACATTTTTACAATGGGGAGGAAAAACTGGAGCATGTGAATAATTGTGAATATTTGGGCATAATACTAGACTCCAGACTATCATGGGAACCTCAAATAAGCCAGTCTAACATGGTCCTTATGCAAAACTCTAGGCCACTAATGAATAAGCACAATAAATCAAGGCAAGAACACCAGTCCTGGAAAGGTCCAGGCTGCAGCATTATATAGATATGGACTATGGGGTATAGATAAAGTAAAATATCTTGCTACAATGGAAAATTAGCTCATGAAAAGGCTTGTAGGTCTTCCAGTTGGAGCACCACTGATTCCAATGTATTATGATTTGAATAGCAAACAGATAGAACATATTGCCCCATTAACACCTTTTCTCTATTGTGTTAGAATATGGACCTCAGAAGAACTGGGCCATTACTGAGATGGTCTTAAGGAAATTCTGGAATCATATTGAAATCAAACTCTCCAATGGCTGCGACATGTAAAAGCATGGCTTATAAAACTTGATTTGCCGTTATACTGGAATAAGCCACAAACATTACAAGTTAGCTCAAAGAAACACCTAAAGTTCGTGCACTGGAAGTATGTAGCAAATTCTTACCATCACAACCTAAATCTAGATGAATTAACAACTCAATTCCTCGCTACTTAGCCAGTTTCCCCCTTTGAAGATTTCCTACATAAAATTCAACCTTACCTGGCGAAGATACTGTTTATAAAATGTTGCTATGGAAATCTCCAAAGTAGATCACACTCTTCCAAATGAAAGATGAATGCTACTTATGAGAATGAGACTTGCAACTTATGCTCTTTAGACCAGGCAGAAAATACTGCACATATGTTGTTCTTTTGACAGCTTACAATAGGTGTAGGTGTAAATGGATTCACCCACTATGTAAGAACTTGGGCTGAAGAACATTTTAGCAAGCCCTGAAAGTACCAAAAGTGGCACATCGTCCCACATAATTTTTGCTCTCAGCAGGTATTAACTTGCAGTCAGTTTCTTACGTAAGATAATAGGGTTGAAATGTAAATTTTTATTATAGATTGGCCCAAAAGGTATACTGTGGGCCAGGATGAGTATTGTAATTTTTAATGTACTATATAAAATGGACTGGCATACTTTGTTTATCAAATATCAATTTTATGAGTTATTCATCAAATGCACTGTTTAAGAAACAAGTGCCGTTCAATGGTTTGGGGTTCTGAACGATAAGTTTTAGCGAATTATGTGTATATCATTGGAAGTCCCTCATGTCTAAATTAAAAGAATATTAACAATGAAACAAAATCTTTTATTGTATGTATTGTTTTAATTTGTATGGTCTATGACTTAGTGGAAGTTCTCTTGACAAAAATAGATTGTGTATTAATGAAATATGTAATTGTTTGTATTGTTGTACTTTTATGGCCTGCGGCTTAAATAAAGTGTATTATAATAATACTACTAAGTGGGGCCTGGGCTTAATATCAGGCAACATGGTGGGTCTGATAAGGATGCCACTATAGGAAATCATAACAGGGGAAAGGGCTTAAGCCTTGAAATGAAATTAAAATGAAATGACATGTGGGTTTTTATAGAGTGCGTGTCTGTCGTGGCGTCTTAGCGCTAGCTGGCCAGTGACTGTGAAGTAGTCGGGCTAGTTGGCTAAACTTTGTGAGCAAACAACCATGTTTCCAATGCCTTTCTGAACATTAACAGATTGGTTTGTTTCCTGAGATTAGTGGGCATCGTATTCCACAGTTTTGGGGCCAGATGTAGAAAACTTCTGCCACCCCACTTTACTGATTCTATCATTGGAACCACCGGCAGAGAGGCGGTTGCAGATCTAAGCTCTCGTTGAGGTCTGTAGCGCTTGATATGTGAGTTAAGGTAGGTTGAGCCAGCCCTGTGCAGAGTCATATGCAGAATGCACATAGATTTGAAATGGATTCTGGCCTGGACTGGTAGCCAGTGCAACTCTCGAATTTTAAGAAGTAAACGTGCGTCTGCATTTTGTAGTGTCTGTAGTTTGCATATCACGCTCTACTTTGTACCCAAATAAAGAGTGTTACAATAATCAATTTTAGACACTTTCAAGGCCGTGATAACTGTCTTTTTGAGGGCCATGGGGATAAAAGGTAGAATCTTTCTCAGGACTTTTTAAGTAAAAAAGCATGAGGAAGTAATGTTGTTAACCTGTTCAGATAGAGAGAGCTGGTCATCTATCATAAGCCTGAGGTTTTTTACTTGTTTAACGGGCTGAGGGCAAGGTCCTGCTACTTCCAGCCACCAAGTAGAGTTTCCAGATGGAGGTATATCTTCCGAACGTCACCACTTCAGTTTTTCCAGTGCTTAATTTTAAACAGTTGTCAAACATCCAGGAAGTTACGTGCCTCATGCAATTGCTAAAATTAACTGCCACTTCTTCAGGTTTGGATGTTAAAGTGACAACTATTTGTGTGTCGTCAGCGTAGCTTACCACTTTAAAACCATGGGACCGTATGAGTCTGGCTAGTGGGGCAACGTAAATGTTGAACAAGGTGGGGGAAAGTGAGGATCCCTGGGGAACTCCACACGGCAATGTGTAGGAATGCGATTTATGTTCTTCCATTGTGGTGGATTGCTCTCTACCAGTTAGGTAGGCCTGGAGAATACCAGACGCTTTGTTCGTGATTCCTATATCGGTCAGGTGCTGAATAAGAATGTGGTGATCAACCGCATCAAGTAGTGTAAGATCAGTATGGCCTTCCCCCCTCCATCGAGTTGAATACATATATCCTCAGTAGCAGAAATCAATTCTGATTTTGTGCTATGATGTGGACGGAAACCGTGTTGCGCCGAGTCAAGTTTATCATTGGTCTCTATGAAGGATAAAAGTTCCTCGTTGAGGGCTTTTTCCACAATTTTGGAAGGAAATTGTAAACATGAAATAGGCCGGTAACTACTGACCTCGGCAGGGTCTAAGGTTCGCTTTTTTAGTATCGGTCTGACCAGGGATTTTTTCCATGTGCCGGGGAAGTGCCCTTTGGGCAGAGAGTTATTCAGAAGGGGTGTTAATCTGTTCACAATTATGCTACGTGCCATATGAAAGAACATGGCTGGACAAGGATCCAAAGTGGATCCAGACTTAGTTGACAGTATTAGCTTTTCTACCCTGTCTGAGGTGAAAGCATGGAATTCATGTAGGAAGACCTCAGTGGTTTCCTTATTGTCGTTGTGTATTTGAGTTTTTATTCCGGTTTTGTTGCTGGAGAACTCCCCAAAAATTGTAACCACTTTATCCTGAAAGAAATATGCCAATTTGTTGCAGAACTGTCTAGTAGGGCTACATTGTTTGATATTACTGAAACTAGCTAGATTAGAAACAGTTTTAAAAAGTTCTCTAGCTGTGTTCTTGGAGGCCATCATTTTTTCAGTAAAGAAGCTAGTTTTTGATTGGACTACTGCTTCCTTGTACTTTGCTAGTGCCTGATTTTACTGTATTTTATCCGTATAGGAGTAGTTATTCCTTCAGATTCGTTCCTTAGCTCTACACTTCCTCTTTAGTTCTTTTAAGTTGGCTGTGTACCATGGGGCTGATGGTGCTTTTTTGCTGATATTTGAGAGTTTCGGAGGTAAATTCTTCGCAGCTTGATCAATCCAGTTATTAAAATTTAGGGCTGCTGTATCTGGATCTGCAACTATATGAAGATCATGGGCTTGTAGAGTAGTTTCAAGGTCAGAGGTATTCATTTGCTCCCAAAGGCATACCCTGCCCGATTTCTGTTCTCTGGTGAATGGTTCAGTCAAGGATATATCAAAGAATATAGCTTTATGGTCAGATCAATTTACTTATAACAACAAGAGAGAAAGGGAAACGAGGAGCGCTCCTATTCCCCTTGGGCGGTAAACCAAAAAATCAACAGAGAAGCGTCACTATTAGAGTTTCTGCAATACATGAGAGCAGGATAGGCAAGTGGTCAACCAAAATTACAAGTCCAATATTATCCTATGATGACCTCATCATAGGATAATATTGGACTTGTAATTTTGGTCCCTTATCCTACACTACAATTTTTTATCCCTGTTCAATTGGCAAAACTAATAAATTCCTTTTTTTGACTCAATTGTGACATTTTAATATTACACTTTTCACTTCACATTCACAAAAACCAGCTCCGCAGTAACCTGGCGTTGCAGCACACCAGGGTGGCACTCGGCCACTCCTGGTGGGGCCCGATGATGAAGCATGTCACCAACCACGT
This sequence comes from Lissotriton helveticus, assembly GCF_964261635.1. Taxonomy (NCBI): domain Eukaryota; kingdom Metazoa; phylum Chordata; class Amphibia; order Caudata; family Salamandridae; genus Lissotriton; species Lissotriton helveticus. The sequence continues at coordinate 132,631,282 of NC_136058.1, forward strand.
TGGTGAGTGAGGGCTTCCTATTAAACCTATAAAGGTTGTCACTTGCAGGCGACTTAGACAATTTGCTTGACCACTTGCCTATCCTGCTCTTATGCATTGCAGAAACTCTAATAGTGACCCTACTCAGACCAATTTACTGGCAGCCTGCTCCTAAATTTTATTTGTGGTTGGTTTGTGAAAATACCATCCAGCGTATGATTTCCTTTGTGTGTAGACTCCTTAACTATTTGTTTAAAACCTAAACTATTGAGCAGATCCATTAAATTGTTAGTATCACAGCTATCACTGGACTCTAAGAGATAATTGAAATCCCCAAGTATGGAAAAATTGGAGTGTTCCATACAAGACTCCATGGCTGTTGCAAATGATTCAATAAAAGGTTTTCTAGGCCCTGGTGGTCTGTAAATTAGTAGGCCGTTGAGAACACACATATTGTGACATTTAAATGAGAACTGAATGGCTTCCTTTTTTAGTTGGGGTAAGTCAGAAAAGGTGGCTTTAATATGCCACCTCGCTGTCCTTCTCCACCTCGCTGTCCTTCTCTGTCACATCTATGAAAATTGTATTCATCAGGTATAGCAGTATTTAGGTCTGGGTCTGAGGAGCTATGAAGCCATGTTTCAGTAAGAAACATTAAGTTTGGCTTATGTTGTTCGAGAAAATCCTATTTGTGCTTGGGAAGTGATTGTGTGGTACTTTTCTAAGGCAGATTTCAGTTGAGGCTGACAGCCACGTGTGAGCCCAGGGTGCTATCATGGCTTATGATGTGGGTCAGTTGGAACTGCAGATGCTTCTGCTGTGGCACACTGTCCCTTTGATAAAGGACAGGATAGATGAGAGGGCACTTCAAATGAGTCAACACTCACATCACATATAGCAAAGGACCTGATACTAAACCATGTCAGGGTTTGGACTATGACAGTGGGAGTGATGGAGCGTGCAGGTCATCACTCCCACTCGCTGTCCTTCTCTGTCACATCTATGAAAATTGTATCCATCAGGTATAGCAGTATTTAGGTCTGGGTCTGAGGAGCTATGAAGCCATGTTTCAGTAAGAAACATTAAGTTTGGCTTATGTTGTTCGAGAAAATCCTATTTGTGCTTGGGAAGTGATTGTGTGGTACTTTTCTAAGGCAGATTTCAGTTGAGGCTGACAGCCACGTGTGAACCCAGGGTGCTATCATGGCTTATGATGTGGGTCAGTTGGAACTGCAGATGCTTCTGCTGTGGCACACTGTCTCTTTGATAAAGGACAGGATAGATGAGAGGGCACTTCAAATGAGTCAACACTCACATCACAAATAGCAAAGGACCTGATACTAAACCATGTCTGGGTTTGGACTATGATAGTGGGAGTGATGGAGCGCGCAGGTCACCCGACTATAACATTTCCATACTCACCTGGGCCCATAATCAATTTTCTGATTTTTCTAGAGTCAGGTAACCTACTCTTCTGGACTACCAGATATTTTACTTACTAGGTCCTATACCATTGACTTACCAATCCTAGTCGCTGGTACCTGTAACCTATTGGATCAGGGAGTTAGTTTAAATTAGGTACCAAATAACATATGCACTCATATAATAACCACAGACTCCGGAAAGTGTTAAACTCTTTATCTAAACTTCATCAGTGGTCATGATCCAAAAATTGAAAACAATGAGACTCTCAATAACGAAAATCAGAAATAATGTATAGCTATGGAAAAGATATATTATGCCAATCTTTTAGCAAGTAAAGGGAAGGTAAGAACAAGGAACATGCTATTAAAATTAAAACGATCTTTGACAGTTTTGTCTAAGGGTAGGAAAAAGAAGGAACATGCTATATAACACAACTTTCAAGCAATTATCAAAAGGTGGGTAAGAAGAGGGAACATAAAATGCAATTACGAAAACAATTTAGCATATAATTAAAGGGAAGGTAAGAACAGGGAACACACTAATAATTCAAATGACGTATTAATCATTACAAAGGGAAGGGTAAGAAAGGGAACATATGCAATCAAAACTTTTATTGATTTAGGGAGGGTAAAGAGAAAGACAAACTGTAATATAATGACGATACCCACACAGATTTATATTTACCTAAAATGGTGTGAAGACCAACCCTGGCCACGGGTCAGTTAAGGACAGAAACCCCAAAAGTTGCAGTTGCCAGTAGGCCAGCAGGTGCAGATCAGAATCAGAACAGGATAAACCAGATTTGGATCAGAACCGGACGACCAAAGGTTAAGACCAGCACCCGCAGTTCATTTGCAACGCCTGCGCTACTCCCTCTCTGCAGCTAACAGTCAAAACCCCGATTGGGTTATCGGTTTCACCGTCAAAGTGCTTTGCCAGCACCTCAGCTTCCCAGAACCCCGATTGGGTCAGCGAGTCTTCTGACAGAGTGCTCCGCAGCCCTCTGCTCTTGGTCACTTATTGAGTGCGTTGGGACAGTGACAGGTCAGCTATTCGGACAAGTCGGACAATTTCTCTGGCCAAATCTACACTAGTTGTACTATTTTCCAGGTCAGTGTACCACCCCCCAATGTTGCAAGTGTATGGATCCCCAATTTCGATTGGACAAGGACCGAGGAGAGGTCGTCACACCACATAACATTTTGATACTTTCAATTTCGATTGGACAAGGACCGAGGAGAGGTCGTCACACCACATAACATTTTGATACTTCAGTGCTGAATATTAATTTTATGTTCCCGCCCATCAATTTATTTTCACATGACATCTTCATTCCACCCAACAATGGAGAATTTAACACTGAATACATTGTAATACAACGGGTACAGTTTAGATTCCTCTAGTAGGGTTAAGTCTCAGCTTCCCAGGCGCATCTTGGCTGTGACTGTCTTTGGCTTAGTTTCAATGACAAATGACTTCAGCTTCTCTCTGGAGCTTGTCATGCGCAGAAGGACTTTCAAAATGGAGTAATAACGTCTCCCAGGCCCAAATTTATCATTTTATAAAAGGATAGAAAAAAACAGTTTTAGAACACAGAATAAATGAATACACTGTATACCATGGATTTCTACTCTATACCCATTATTTTATCTTTAACTATAGCATTAGGATTAGGCAGAACGAACAGCTTGGCGAAAGCAGCGGTGCAAGCTTCTCGCATGTGAGAACATAGAGCAGCCATCTTAGCTCTAGTGCGCAGAAGCGAACAATTTTCCTCCAAAGCAAAGAGTACGTCATGTCACGTGAGTATGACAGACGCATGCGCAGTAGAAAATCCCGCGTAGCAGCAGCCATATTAATGCAAGCGTATTAGGATAAGTAAAACACATAAGCAACCTTCTCTCGGACACCCCATGTTGATGTATAATGTGTAAAATTAGTAAGACAAACATGTTGGTTACTTTATTAACGTTATTCGAGGTTCATGATTACGAGCAAGTCGCTTCACGTGCGAATCCTTGCTCCATCAGGAGTGGGAGTGAAAGTTGTCCAACAGCGCTGTGCATCAGTATAGAAAGATCTCCAAGACTTCTAGCAGCTGGAATCAGGACTAAGGACCCAGGTATGCCATTTTCCCTGTTGGGTGAGGGACTGTCACTCAGAAAGTCAAGTCATCTTGCCCTGAGCTTGGAGCCCAAGCCTTCTGCCCGCCTGCCAAGACCAGTGAACACTATGACGAGGTGGAAAGTGCCTCAAAGGAGTGAGGTCCAGAAAGGGTCCTGTCAAGAAGATCATGGTGAGCCAAGCATGATTTGTCTGACCCAGTTTGGGCTGTTGCAAGAGCGCGGGTCCTCCACCCCTTCTTATGTAAGTCAGCAGCGCCTGTGCCAGGTGGCGGCCACTGAGAATTTAAGGCTGTCACCCTCGCTGAGTGAAATCAGTGATGCCTGGCGAGGGCCACCGAGTTGTCAGGGCTATTGCCCTGGAAAATCATGTCAAGAGAATTCCAGTTGATGGATCACCTACAAAGGTACAGCCTTAGAGGCCACCACCACTGTACAACACCCAAGAAACAGCGGAGCGGAGAAGATGTCTAACACGGATGTAGGGAGTCATTGGGAAAGATCATGGCAGGTCATGGTCCAGCAGCATGAAGGGACAGGAGCCAATGAATACACCACGCCCCATTCTCTTGCACTCACTGGGTGCCATTGCATCAGGTAGGGCTGTTCTAGACCACGAGGTCTCACTAACCTCTTGGCACTGTTGAATTGACTCTTAGGGCCTAAATCTGTCTTTGTTACATGGTGACTAACATAGGCCACATCTGAAAGTTTCCTTCAATAGGAGTCCAGGGTTTAATTACTGAAAAACCCTTTCCCGAGTTACACTATTAGCACAATATGTCAGTTTTTTCGCACAAATTCTATACAGGTAAATACTGAAAATCACACGGTTGTAAGTAGACCTTAGAACCATATCTATAGAACTGCTTAAGGTGTTGCACCACTTCCTGTGCCCCGCCCAAAGGCAATTCCCTAGTTAGTCTTGGGCAGGTGGGATGAGAAACTTACTAGGCCTGAGTTTGGCCTGAGGAGGTTCGATTGGCCACCTTATTTACCTGGAAATCTTACCTCGTGGAGGGTGGTCTGCCAGTACAATGTCCTGTGTCCTCTCTCCACTCCCTGGGGGATTTCTAGACGAAAACACCTTAGGTGCCTCCTTGATTAATAACTTGCTGCGCAGAATACTCTAGTGATAAATATTTTGTCCATTCAAAAATGGCTGCCACACTATTAATTCCTATATCAGGTTCCCAATCCATCATGGCTGCATATTTGTCTCTGGGGTAGTTTCTTGCTGTCAGGTAATACATAGCTAGAATTCCCTTTACTCCTAAGTCGCAATGCTTCATCAGCCCTGTCAGTCTGTATTTTTGCTCCTGATCTACTCTAGAAATTCCTGGGTTGTCAGCCTTAGTAATTTTTAGTTCATGGTTACTTCAATTCTTCCAAACCATCTCCAGCTCCTTGGAGGTGAAGTATTTCTCTTGGATTGTCATCCCTACCCACCTTGGGCCTTGCCGCCATCAAGGTGGTTTTCTGCCCTCAGGCTTTTTCTTCAATCGGGCTTCTTCTGGAAGGCATCATCTGCTTAGGCGTTATCAAGTGCTGGAGGCATTGTAGCTACTAAAAGGGTTCACTCTTACCTTAGGCAGACCAAGACTGTTCAAATCAGGGTTTTCCAACCTACCCGCAGTCAGAGGATCCTCACTAGGAATCAATCCCCTGACAGTAGGACCTATGTAGGGACAGAGTGGGGAGGGCTCCTATTATGTTATAAGAAATCCACAGGAAACAGCAGTTGAGTTGTAGTAGAAGATTTATTCTTCAATAAGGTAAACTTCACCCAGTGCGGGAAAGCGTGCGCGTCGGTGTGGCAACGCGCTGATATACAATAAAACCAAGCAAAGTGTGCGTGTCGCTGTGGCAACGCGCTGATATACAATAAACCCAAGGAAAGCGTGCGCGTCGCTGTAGAAACGCGCTGTTTGTCAATAAAATAATTTCAACAATGTAAATGTCATAAAGGAAATACCCTGTAATAATATGATCTGCAAAGCGTGTGCATCGCTGAGACGATGCGCAGATGGAAAACTCAATCCTAAAATCAGGCAAACCAGTAGAGGCAATAGCGTGTACGTCGCTGTAGTAACGTACTGTAGACAAATCAGATTCTCAAACCAAATCTGTGACGCCCATTACGCTTTCGTGAAAGACTGGAAGCAGTAGTTATTGGGTGATTCCAGAGGCGAATCATTGAGTCACAAGCAGAAAGCGGACCAATACGTGATCTCGATTCAAATCTTTCTGTCCAATCCTCACACTTGTGAGACGGAGTTTTCAAGTCAATCGCGCGTTTTAATAAAGTTAATAGACATACCTCGTTCCTCAGTGAAGGTGTTTGTAAACCTCACCGGAATGTTTCAAGGACTGAAACAGATGACAGAACTGTTCGGTACGTCTTCGTTTATCTTTCAATCTTTCAGTTGAAATTTCCTTGCATGGGTATGGGTGTAGTTTTTAATCCCGAACGTCGCCAAATGTTATGTTATAAGAAATCCACAGGAAACAGCAGTTGAGTTGTAGTAGAAGATTTATTCTTCAATAAGGTGAACTTCACCCAGTGCCCGATGCATCCGTCCTGGGACAAACTCCAACGGTGACTGGCCACACGTTGAAGGTAACCGCCGAGCGCATACATCGCGCGTGGATACATAATCAAGTCATAACAATGTATGCAACCATGGTGCGCGTGAATGTATGTTCAAAAGACAACATGACAACTTTAACATCGCGCGATGTATCGCGCGATGAATATAAACAATAAAGTACCTGCTAAACAAGTACATGAGTAACCACTACAGCTCCCAGGAGCAGGGACGGTAAAGTCCTTGTTGATTTCATTAGATGCCAGCTTGAGAGACTGAGTGAAAGTAAGGAGGATGCACCAGGCTCTGAGAGGCACGCACTTTATGAACGCCGGAGGAGGGTGCTGTGGAGTCAGGCTTTTGTGTCATCTAAGAGCAAATCTGGCCCAAACACATCCTGAGTGTGTCCCTTAATGCACTTTCCAGAATTTTCCCAGTATGATATGACCGTTAACTTCTAGGGTACCACTATCACCAATTTCCTTGGGTGGGATGTTCAAGTTTCAAGTTCAAGTTTATTTTATTTGCATAGTTTGTTAAAACCATTGCAACACAGAAATATTTCATTACGGACCAATTTTTGTATATAAAAACTCCTTAATTATAAAAGGGTAAAAAATTCTATTAAAAGGACTGTACATTAAAAGTTCAAATATAAGCAATCGCTAGTTCACGGACGTTATATCCAGAAATGCATATCACGATTATTTACACCACGGTAATTCTTGGATTTAATACTTAGTTTATAAATGCTTTAATTAATTTAAAAATTAGATTTCAGTCATTGTTTTATTTCCGGCAATTTCTTATGGCATGCTGTCAAAACTTTTAAGCGGGCGCAGTTTAGTTGGGGGTCACTTGGAGCAAGGCAAGCCATAACTGCTTGCCTCCTAGTTCGAATTCCCCGCTGGTTGAATTTTGCTTTCAATATTTGTAGCCGTTCTTGTGCGAGTTGTTTGCAGGAGCATAATAGATGCAGCAGGTCTTCTGATGGTAACCCGCGTAAGCGGCACTTAGGGTCCACCTTCTCCTTCAGCCAAGGTGGAGAATGCTGAGTGCCAGGCAACAAGCCAAGTCTAAACTTCATGAAGCTAATTTTTGTATGCTTAACCCGTGTTAAAGTACTTCTGGGTTGCTTGCTCACAGTATGTGTTTAGAGTCATCCAGCCGTGAGACCTTTCAGCGAGTGAAGCTTTATCCTCCAGCCACGATAGATATTTGACTGATTTCCAAGTTAATTTCTTGAGTACACAGGAGCTAGTAGGAGTTTCCCACAGCTGGTTCAGTCCCAATTTGTGTAGTCCTTCTTTAAGATATTTCGCTGCAGATGAGTGGGTGTGTCTTCTTAACTCTTTCCACAGCTGTGCGTTTAGTGACCCTGGAGGGGCTTTTCGTATTTTGTCCCACATTATGATGTATGCCCCATGTCTCGCTAGAGATTGCTTCTGGATGCCAAACTTGAGCCTTATTTGCGAGGGAGAGGTGCATTTGGGTAGGCCGAATATAATTTGGCGTCTCTTCCTTTCTGGGCTTCACTTCCAGAAGTTATTTTTGGCAATAACTTTGCATGAATCACCTCAACTATGGGCAGAATCGACGGGCCAGTTAATTTGGAGTTCAATGATTTTAAAGAGATTGCCAGAGTGATACCTTTGTGCCTCATGCTGTTTCTCTGTGCATGGAATTGACCTCCTTTGTCGATTTTTACACCCAGGTATTTGTATTCCGTGGTGCTCTCTATTCGGGTACTACCCCAGTACCATGTTGAGGGCTTTCCCCTAGTTTTCCCGAGGTTTATCGATAGACCGTTTTCCTTTGAGTAATCATGAGTTGCATTTATATGATGTTGAAGCCCTATTCTCGTTTTACTGATCAAGACTATATTGTCTGCGTATAGGAGACATGGCACAAAGATGTCTCCTAGTTTTGGAGCACGCGAGTTGCAGGCGTTTAGTCTCGGTATAAGGTCAGCTACAAACAGGTTGAAAAGTGTGGGGGCCAGAACGCAGCCTTGCTTAAGCCCTTTGTCAGTTGGAATATGTCTTGACAAGTATGTTCTGTCGCCCAGCTTAATCTGGACCCATGTGTTAGTATGCAGGTTTATCAGGAGGCTTAGAAGGGATTGGGAGAGCCCCCAGTTAGGAAGTTTGGTCCACAGTCTGTTGGGTTTTACATGATCGAAAGCTGCTTTATAACCAATAAAGCACAAATGCAGGGAGCTCCTAGTCGTTTCCACCGTGTCGAAGAGCATTGCCATCGTTATTATATTTGTGGTCGTCCCCACATTCTTTGCAAAACCGGTCTGATTCAAGGGGATGATAGAGCCTGGAGCTTTTCCAGGAGCGTTCCCGCTAAGAATTTTGCCTCATTGTCCTGTAGCGCAACTAACCGATAATTCTGAGGCTCTGACCTATCCCCTGCCTTATGGATTGTTGAAATGATGGATCCCCTCCATGACTCTGGCAGAATATTTGTCAACTTGATTTCCCTAAACAGTGGTTCTAATGCTTCAGCCCAGAATGTCGGCTCTTGCTTATAGAGCACAGGCGGTATACCATTTGGTCCGGGGGCCCCTTCCCTCCTTCCCTTACCTATTTGCCTTTTTATGGTCATAGCTCGATTAGTTGAAGTGTCGGCAGTTAAGATGTCATTATCGGTTTTGCTTTGTTTGATCTGGTTAATTCCTGCATGTGCCTGAGGAATTGACCCCTTTTATTCTAGACTCCGTAACTTCATGGAAGTGAGACCAGAGATATTTTGACCAGACTGCCTCAGAAATGTTGGAGGTAGCTGACTCGTTATTTGGATGAACAAAGTTGTTTATGGTTCACCAAAAACTTGCACCGTTGTTTTGCTTTATATCAGCGTGTAGTTTGTCCCACATAGCGTTTTCTTTGTCCCTTTTTGCATCCTTTTTTTGTGTTTTTTAACCAAGCCTTTTGCTTTCGCAGTGAATTTAGTAGTGTTGTATCTTGAGGGTTCCACTGTAGCTGTCTCAATATGCGGTAGATAACTCTCTTGGTGCGCTTGATTTCTTTCAGCGCAAATTGAGATATTGATTTCGCACCGCCGGTTCTTTGTTGGCTTTTTGGCTTGATGTTTGTTGTATAGGCTGCCATGGATTCAGTGAAGCTTTCCCACTTTTTGACCTCATCTGATCCGGTTCTCCTTGGGTGGGATGAATCTAGTAGAGACACTGAATTTGCAGTTTTCTCTTCATGAAGCTAAATCTGAGTGTGGGGAGGCCAGGGAGGTACAGCAAGAGAAGCTGGGTCTAGCTTGTCAGGTGAAAGATGAGAGGTGAGAGATCCCAGAGGAAAAGGCCCCGGAAGAGAAATTAAGAGAGTGGGAAGAGAGAGAAAATGGAAGTAAATGGAAAAAAATAACCTTGAGAAGCAGAAGCATAGGATGGCAGCAGGAACTGCTCCATCTGGTAGATGCTTCTCCCCCACCAGTTCAAGACATGTAGTGCCCAAGATGCCAAGAGAGCACGGTTCTTGACTGAGGTGTCAAGGGAAGCTGCTTTAATGGGAACTTTGCCTTTAGATGGAGAGCCACCATTAACAGGATGACTGTGGCAGACCACAGGGTCTACAATCAGATGAAAGAAACTCTGGGTAAATAGTTAAGGCAGCATTTGCCCTATACCTTCAGAGGATTAAGGAATGCAAGAGATCAAATGGTGTTCTTTTTAAATGGCGATTCACTGTGAATTGCATCATTGGTATGACTGCACCTTTGGCACTATTGATAAATTCAAAGATACAAAGATGTTATTATACAAATATTTAAAATTGTTACAATTTCATTAATATGCGCTATTGATTGCTGTGCCTCCGTGGCCAGCAGTCTTATCTATGCACTCTGATATCCATTTCTGCAGTGGACTGCTGAAGGAGCCATCCTCAGACCCTCAGGCCTCTTGTTCTGGTCTGGCAACCTTACCTCAATCATGGCCTGAGGTCGTACTACAAGGCAGGCTAACATCTGTACACAGGTAATAAATGATATCATTTAACATGCTCTTGTTAAAATATTTATGGAGTCAATAATAAAGGAGTGTGATTTCAATTCAAACAGCCATATTTCTGACACTCGGAGTTAGTGAGAGATATTATTATCTGGGAGCAACATGTTGGACAGGTGCACCTTCTGGAGATGCTTGCACAGCCCTCTTAGGATTGATATCCTTGTGCCAGACCAGCACAGCTGCTTGTCTTTCCAGCAGAAAAGGGGGTGGGAAGAAACAGAGAGAAAAGAGTAGAAGAAGAACTACAAGTGGAAAGGAAGAAAGTCTCAAAAGTCAAAGACAGGAGGACACTATAAAAAAGGGGCGTGAACATGGAAAGAGTTTATGTTGGCAGGACAGGAAACATCATAGCACGTGGAACAACAACTGCACAGGAGGCATGCCCAATATAGAGAGTCCCAGAAGAGTTTCACCAGTAGAGCAGATGCCAAGGGATCCGCTGTGACTGACAACCCCTACAAATGAATTCCAAAATAGTCCATTGGAGAATTAAGAGGCAACAGGAATAAACCTGACAGCCAAAGTTGGGGAAACAGACAAAGAAACCTGGAGTGAGGAGTGGCGGTGTCTACACCTAACAATGGAGGAGTGCTACCATGCCTACCACAATACAAGAACGGATCATGGCAATGCCAGGTGTATGATGGGAACCTAAGTTCATAAAGCCTATGCAATCATAGGCGATAAGGGGGAGGAAGAGCAAAGACCGGGGTCAGAAAACTCACTCTACATAGTTTTGTTTATGTATTAAATTCATTCATTCCCATTAGGAAGCGGATCCAGTTTAAATCCCTGACCCTGATGCATAAAGCTCTGCATGGATCAGGAGCTGGATATCTGCAGCAGGGATTGACTTTTTATCGTCCAGTTCGTTCCCTCCGTTCGGAATCCCTCTTTAAAGCTGTGGTCCCGCGGGTGAGGAAGGCCCGCGCGGGAGGGCGGTCTTTTAGTTGCAGAGCCCCCCAGCTTTGGAATCTGCTTCCACTTCCTCTCCGTAGCACTGCCAACTTGCTCCAGTTTAGGAAGGGCCTGAAGACTTGGCTTTTTAATTCTTAGTCTGTTTTACTGCTTACTGTTTTTTGTTTTTTTCTGATGTCTGTTTTTAGCTGTGTTGTGTTATTTCATTATGAGTTGATGGTGGAAAGCGTCGGGACACTCCTACCGAGTAGCCGTACGCTATATAAAAGTTATATAACATAACATAACATATGCACAATTTGAAGCCTTTTAAAGAAATTGGTCATTAAAAATAGAAAGTTTACAGCAAAACCACTCTCTTGCAGCGTTGTCATATACCTTGCATTCTCACAAATTACAAACATAACTGTGACCCACATTATGCCCCAGACGAAGGTGCACAGCCTCTGAAGGGGGGCCCTTTGGCCCCTGCACCAAAAATACGATCCACATATTTTTTTCTTTTAAACATTACTTTAACCCATGGGTACTCACAAACTTTCTCTCGGGGGCCAAATTTACAGTGTGGTTTGTTTCCGAGGGCCGCATTGGTGGGGGCGGGGTCAGTGGGGGAGGGGGCGGGGCTAGATCAACAAAAAAAACTATGACCATGAGGTTGATCACAGGTCCCTGCCTTCTTCGACTGCACCACCACACCCGGCATACACACATCTATCTCCCTCCCTCGCTCCCTCTCTCCCTCCCTCCCTCTCTCGCTCTGTCTCCCTCCATCCCTCTCTTGCTCCCTCTCTCTCCCTCCCTCGCTCTCCCTCCCTCGCTCCCTCTTTCTCTCCATCCCTCGCTACCTCACTCTCTCCATTCCTCGCTCCTTCCCTCGCTCCCTCCCTCCCTCTCTCGCTCTTTCTCCCTCCCTCCCTCCCTCTCTCGCTCTCTCCCTCCAGCCCTCTCTCCCTCCCTCTCTCCCTCCCTCTCTCGCTCCCTCTCTCGCTGCCTCTCTCCCTCCCTTGATCCCTCTCTCTCTCCCTCCCTCGCGACCTCCCTCCCTGTCTGTCTGTCTCTCTCACTCCCTCTCTCTCTCACTCCCTCTCTCTCACTCCCTCTCTCTCTCACTCCCTCTCTTTCTCACTCCCTCTCTCCCTCACTCCCTCACTCCCTCTCAGGCTCCCTCTCTCTCCCGCCCTCCCTCTCTCTCTCCCTCCCTCCCTCCCTCCCTCTCTCCCTCCCTCTGTCTCCCTCCCTCTGTCTGTCTCTCTCTCTCTTTCTCTCTCACTCCCTCCCACTCCCTCCCCCTCTCACTCCCACCCTCACTCCCCCGCCCTCATTCCCTCACCCACACTCTGTCGCCCTTACTCCCTCCTTCGCCCTTACTCCCTCCTTCGCCCTTACTCCCTCCATCGCCCTCACTCCCTTTGTCGTCCTCACTCCTTCTGTTACCTTCACTCCCTCTGTTACCCTCACTCCCTCTGTTACCCTCACTCCCTCTGTCACCCTCACTCCCTCCGTCACTGTCACGCCCTCCGTCACCCTCACTCCCTCCATCGCCCTCACGCCCTCCGTCGCCCTCACTCCCTCCGTCGCCCTCACTCCCTCTGTTACCCTCACTCCCTCTGTTACCCTCACTCCCTCTGTTACCCTCACTCCCTCCGTCACCCTCACTCCCTCCTTCACCCTCACTCCCTCCATCACCCTCACTCCCTCCATTGTCCTCCTCTGTCGCCGCCCTCCCTCTGTCTCCCTTTCTCTGTGTCCCTCTCCATCCCTTTCCCTCTCTCCCTCTGTCTCCCTCTCTTTCCATCCCTCCCTCTGTCTCTGTCCCTCGACCTCCCTCTGTCACCCTCTGTCATCTCACCCTGCCTGTGTGTCAGCCCCGGGTGAGACAGCTTCCTGACACACACAGCCACACCCAAGCACTTCACAGGTCGTTAAAGGCCATTTGCATGCTAAGGAGGCTTTGTTGTATTCCACCTCTTCTTAGGCCCCTGCAGCTCCACTCTGGCTAAATGAGAATCGCCCGCCCCTGGCCCTCACAGAGCAGCAGAGACTCTCAGAGTTGCGCTGCAGCAGACAATCTTTAAAAGAAAATAAATACATTGGTAGGATGTCTGCAAGGTCCGCGGGCCGCCAGGGAAGGCTTGCCAGGCCGCCCCTGGCCCGCGGGCCGCATTATGAGTACCCATGCTTTAACCAGTTGATGTGACAATCTTGTCCCATTTTTTCTGTTCAAACAGGCTGAACTCTGAGACATTCACATTTCAATTATTTTATTAGCCATATTCTGTTTCCAACAGTGACGATCAACAACAGATAATTACTTCATGTTACATAGTGGTGTCACAATGTGTCTTTCATATTTTTTAAGTTGAACCCAATGCATTTCGAGAATTGCTCTTTCTTCAGGGGTAACTGTAGCACAAGAATTTTAGAAAAAAACGATTGTAATAGTCACTCTAGACCAACATCTTCCTCTCTAGTTCCCAGCCTTCTAATCACAATTTTAGTGCGTCATATTTTCCCTCAACATAGAAGAGCACGCACCTAGGTTGGCCCGCCATAACCTTCAGCCTTAGAGTATTTGTTGAAAAAAGTGATTAAAAAGTGAAAAAAGCGGGTATGCATCCTCCTCCTCAAATGTGTTCAATGCTAAATAATTAACAAGAATATTAGAGAAGAGATATACGGGGCACAGGAACATAAATGGAAGTTAGAAAGCGAGAGCATAGTGCCAAATCAAAAATTTCCCAAAAATGTTACCCCATCATAACACACAAACAGATCAGACAACATACGAAGAAAGTAAAATACAGGTTTGTATTGATAGAAACATACCTGTGTAGCGCAGGTACTAAATATCTGAGTCGAAAAGGTTGATCAAATTAACAGAAGATAAGGAAGTGAACCAGCGTTTGGGGAGAGTATTTGTCACAAGAATATTGCAAAATAGACTACAGATCAAATTGCCCCAAAACGAAAGAAAGGTTACTACTGACGCAGCCCTGGTGAAACTTAGTTAAACGTGTCCCCTCCCACACGTTATTTCCCTGAGATTAATACAGTTCAATGCTGGTACTGGTTTTGATGACAACTAAACTTCCTTGCTCAATTCTCTCTTGTCTGACCTGGCCCTTTTTGCAGTGTTATCCCCAAGCTTTTTGCCTTCCTCTGCCTATCCTTCTGACCTTTTTGTTGGCTTTAGGACTTGGGGCACTTTTCTACTGCTAATCATTTCTGAAGTGCATGTGATCTCTCATCTAAATAATGTCTGATTGGTTTACACCTGGTTGACATATTTGATGTATTGTAAGTTGCTTGTAAAGTGGAATATCATATACCCTGGGCCCCTGCATTAAATGCTACTAGTGTGCCTGGAGCACTGCTTGTGCCTCCCCCAGAAATAGCCTTTCAAACCTATCCCAGGCCTGCCACTGCAGGGCCTCTGTGCTCAGTTTACTGCCACTTCAACTTGGTAGTTAAAACTACTTGGCAAGCTTTAAACTCCCCTTTTATTACTCATAGGTCATCCCTAAGGTAGGCCCTAGGTAGCCCTATGATCAGGGTTCTGTGTAAGTAAAAGGTAAGACATGTCATTTTATGTGTGGACAGTTCTGGTAGTAACAAACTGCAGCCTGGCTCCAATACACTTCTGGGCTGGGTGACAGCTATACTTTGTGCATACTTTCCACAGCCACAACACAGGAAGGGCTGGTGTGACAGGGGATATATCTGCATTCAGCTGCATACTGCTAGTCTTCCTGAGATAGGAGAGAGAGAGGTGGTTCACACTTAAACATGAGTATCGGTTGTGTCCTGCCATCACACAAAACTGTGATTTCCCCGTTACTGTTCACCTGGAACCAGGGTTGGACTGAAAGGGATTGTTGCACACTTCTAAAGGTTCCTTTGAAGTCACCGGTTCATCAAAGACATTTTAGAGTATAATTACTGGGGCTCTGACCCCATATTTATAGAGACTGCATGGGACTTGTAACCAGATGCTAATGGCTCTACAATCTGCACACTTCCAGAGGTCTGCTGTGAAGCTAGAAGAAACCACTATTTGGACTATCTGCTTTGTTGTGCTGGCCTCCTGGGCTGTTGAGATGCTGGAAGGACTACCACTCTGCAGATGGACTTTTGTGCTCGTCTTCCTGCTGCTGCTTTCTTTGTGACACCAGTGTTCTCTAAGGGCCTGTCGGCTTGCTCCGTGTTTGTGCAATCTCAGGCCCATAAAAGATTGCCTTTAAGCCTCTCTGCTATGGGACTCTACCTCTTGGGTGTCCGGCAGTAGTGGGCTTCTTGAGTAGCTGTGATCAACTGCTCCTCGCTTCATCCTGCCACAAATCAAGTTCTGGGCAGATCGAAATCAGTGCTCTGTATTGAGGGATGTGATTTTAGCAGTATACTCATAAAACTTTAGCATTTTCTTAATTTCTTCCTGACTACATGCATTTTGTAAGATCATGAGAAAAATGACCACATATCTAGAATTTGACATATTTAGAATAGTAGAAATGCAAATTAGAACATTCTGAAATTCAAATGAAATGCAAGTTTTAGAAATAACTCACAAGATATGTGAAATCTTTTAGTAGAACAAATAAATAAAACCAGAATATATCGTAGAATGACAAATGTAGACGTAAAAGATGTTGCTAGAAAGACTTCATTTATAATTTCAGGTTTTTCAAAAATTCTGCACCAAGCAATTATACCTTAGCCTGTGAAGTTACTTGGCCTGAGGCTTTGTTTTGACCTTTGCTCAAAGTAAAATATTCTGTGCAACATCGTAACATTTTTGTCATCCCAGAGATGTGTTGACTGTAATATTATGTTAATTTTGTTGTCTCTTACCTCATGTTAGATCATTTCCACTAAGAATAATCGACTATTGAAATTGGAAAGAACAAATGGTGGCATAGACTTATAAATGTTGCTTTCAATTAACTGGATATGTTTTAATATTTCCTGACTAAGCCTCTTGTTTCTGTATTTCAACTCATAAAGCGTCTTTAGCGTAGGTAAGAGGATTCTCATGGGAACCTTCTCTCATGTAACAATTATGTAAAAAAAGTATCAATCCAGATGAAGAGAGTGCAGACTGTGGGAATCAGACAAAGATGAATTGCATGATTAACAACACCACCTTATGGGCTGATTGAACATTGAGTGAAGGAATCTGCAAACAACTGATACCTGAATTGAAAGGCTATAATAACAAGTGTTCCTAGCTAGTGAGAATCCACACCTCTATACCCCTCTCCTCGTCCGGTGGTTTTGCTGCTGGATTTTTTCCAGCCCGACACTCTTCTTTATGGAGAGCTGATTCCTTTTAGCTGTGATTTGCCATAACTAATTTGTGATCGCTATTCTAAAACAGTTGCTACTGCAGTTGTAGAAAACTTGGCTGAGTTTGCCAGAACTACTCTTCAAGAGGAGTTTGTCCATATTTACTGCTCATTTAAAAAAGAACTCTTAATGGGTTCTTATTTAGAATAGGTTCTTTAGCTAGTATATTGAGTTTCTTTATGGAACACATCTCTTAATTTAGATGACTTAACCCTTTCTCATTTCTGTAACTACTTAAGTTCAATAAACATATCTGGGATTCTAATTGAAAATTAAACCTTCAAAACCTTCTTAACCTGTCGTCATTGACTTGTCAATAATTATAATTGTCCATGGTGTTTTGAAAACTTTTTTTTTAGACAACTCTAATTCTGAGCATGGTGGGCAAAGTCCAACGACCTCTGCAGAGTCTGTAGGACTCCCCATGCTGTTATTTGTTAGTGGGTGTATGTAAAGCGCTGAACCATGGCGGAGAGTCCTTTTTGGGCTCCAGTAATCATGAAAGGACTTATTTCCCCTTTCTAGTCATAGAAACCGTTTATATATCTGGAGAGTCGAACAGACCTAAAATGCACAAATTGATCAGGGAGCGTATAACCATAGAGTTAGTTTAATTTGACCAGCAGCACCTCATTGTTTTGCTATGTCTTTCGCTCTATACAGTTTTTTTTAAAAATACTTTTGCAAAGACTCTCGTGGCCCTTTGACCGCTTTATTTGAAAAAAACAATCTATTCCTAAATAAAATTTATCGTATGTACTGAGTACTTTGCAAGTCAACTTATTCAAGAGAATGTTCTGATCGTACTTAATAGAAAAAGGATGATCCTTTTCTTTAAGGCATGAGCCAGGAGAAGAAAACTTTTGTGGCTGAATTAGAGATTGTACCAGTGGGAAGCATGTGCTTAAATCCCAGCATCCCACTTAACAAAATTGTATTACACTAGACAAGCATAGTTGAATAGACTTGATTGTTGCACTCGCATACCCCATCATTATTTTTCTCCAAATCTCTTATTTTGTCAAGAGGCACTTCTTTAAAGAATGCTACAACACGATGCATTATCCACCCACAAACCAGTGGCCTCCATTATCCCTCATTGACTTTAAACTTTTCTTTCGGTTTGTTCTGCACTGAACTGCCTTTTACTAGTTGCACCTTCTGGAATACCACATATTTTCATACATACAGAGCTAAAAGGAAAAAGGGTAATTTCCAAATCCACCTCCCCTAACCATTTTAACATTCCCCACTTGGTTGCTTTAAACCTCACATGGCAAAACCTAGCTTGATGATCCAAGTTAGTCCCACATTTTATCGAGTATTACATTTTATGTAGAATGGTCAAAAGACATGCTAAAACATACCTGGATTAATTACGTTCCTGGTCCAATCTAGGAAACTCATGGTACTGTGCTAATATAAACAAGGTTAAGTATTATATCTGGGCACAAGTGTTTCTACTATAGGAAAGATATTTGGTGCAACTATACTGAATTATGCTGTCTCTTCTATTGGAGAAAACACCCACACATTAAAATTCAGAAAGTTCATAGGAATTAATATAAGCATGAATATTGGAAAAATTCACATGCGGCTCTCTTGAAATGGAAATATTCCTGTCATGGTGCTGGACCTGTGCCCATGCCATGTGTGCCCCAGCTGCATGGATAGCTTGACCTCTGGTACAGATTTTTGGTCATACTCTAACACAAATCATGCATGTACGCCATGACTTTGGCTGTTCTCATGGTAAGGGGGTCTTTTTAGGCTGGGAGGGGTGCACTAACTGCTACCTTTGTAGCGGTAGGTGGGCACAGTCCTTGCCAGGAGTTAAGTGCCACAAGCTCAGAAAGGCTACTTGGAGGTGAGGACTGCAAACACCCAGACAGGTGATGTGGAATTCCCACATTCCTGAGGCTGGTAGGGAACACACACACTGGAGTAAATGGAGCAGAGAAACCTCTGTGCACATCAAGGGTTTCTGATTCACGGGAGACTTACTTCTCGATCTGGCATTTAGACTTATGTGCATGCTATGGAAATATACAGAGATTAAGGAGGGACATGTTTAGATAGCATTCATCCATCTAAATGTGGCACTCGATAATGTCCAGAGAGAACCTATGTGGACAGCATTAAAGACCCTGGGTGTCCCAGAAGAGATTCTGACCCAGATAATTTGGTTATATCAGAATATTGTTGCCATTTTACATTGGGGACAACAAGGTACTCTTACAGAACAGATACCCATTAGGTGAGGAGTGAGACGGGGTTGTGTGATGGCACCAACCCTCTATATTAATGATGTTGTGGATCATTGAACCAATGTGGCCAAGACTCCCAAAAGATTTGTGGAAATTCAGCCCCTGCACTACTTTTTGCGGGCGATAGCATCCTGATTTCAGAGACACCAAAAGGACTCCAACATGTACTTGATAGTAAATATTGTATAATTGGTTAACACCTGGTTGACATATTTGATTTATTGTAAGTTGCTTGTTAAGTGGTATACCATATACCCTGGGCCCCTGAATTAAATGCTACTAGAGTGCCTGGAGCACTCCTTGTGTCTCCCACAGAAACCTTTCAAACCTATACCAGGCCTGCGACTGCAGGGTCTGTGTGTGCAGTTTACTGCCACTTTAACTTGGTGGTTAAAACTACTTGGCAAGCTTTAAACCCCCCTTTTATTACTCATAGGTCACCCCTAAGGTAGGACCTAGGTAGCCCTATGATCAGGGTTCTATGTAAGTAAAAGGTAGGACATGTCCTTTTATGTGTGGTCAGTTCCGGTAGTAACAAACTGCAGCCTGACTCCAATACACATCTGGCTGGGTGACAGCTACGCTTTGTGCATACTTTCCACAGCCACAACACATATAGGGCTGGGTGTGACAGGGGATATATCTCATTCATCTGCATACTGATAGTCTTCCTGAGATAGGAGAGGGAGAAGTGGTTCACACTTAAACATGTGTATAGGTTGTGTTCTGCCATCACACAAAGGGCTGATTTCCCACTTACTGTTCGTCTGGAACCAGGGTTGGACTGAAAGGAATTGTTGCACACTTCTAAAGGTTCCTTTGAAGTCACCGCTTCATCAAATACATTTTAGAGTATAAGTACTGGGGCTCTGACCCCATATTTATAGACACTGAATGGGACTTGTAACCAGATGCTAATGGCTCTACAATCTGCACACTTCCAGAGGTCTGCTGTGAAGCTAGAAGAAAACACTATTTGGACTATCTGCTTTGTTTTGCTGGCCTCCTGGGCTGTTATGCTGCTGGAAGAACTGCCACTCTGCAGATGGACTTTTGTGCTGGTCTGCCTGCTGCTGCTTTCTTTGTGCCACAAGTGTTCTCCAAGGGCTTGTCGGTTTTCCTCTTGTTCGTGCAATCTCATACCCATAAAAGATTGCCTTTAAGCCTCTCTGCTGTGGGACTCTGTCTCTTGAGTGTCCGCCAGTAGCAGGCTTCTTGAGGAGCTGTGATAAACTGCTCCTCACATCATCCTGCCACAAATCAAGCTCTGGGCAGATCGAAATCACTGATCAGTACTTTAGCTGATTACACAGTGCTGAGGAAAGCCATTGAGTAGGGAGCCCTGTGTCACCTTGACTACCAGGGACTCCTTCTACAACATAATCTTGAGACCAGCACCATCTTCTCACCAGCCGAAGCTGTGCTCATAAGGGTGGGGCTATTCCTGAGCACAATCACTGTATCAGCAAACCACCGCCCATCAACATCAATTGATTCCCATGCCACAGCATGCAACCTGCACCTATGGATTGTCAACTGCACCAACACACTGGCTCCTCTCAGGAAACCCTCAGGCAAGCAGCCCTCCAAGAAAGCCATCTGATTCTCTTCCACCTTCCAAGAGTCCAGGTGCACATTCAGATGGCTTGAGAAAAAATGTAGGAGCAGCAATATCTTGGTAGACCATGCACCCTTCAAAACCATCATCACCGCACACCACCACCTCACCAGAACAACAAACAAAACTGCCATACAGAAATGCATCATGCCAACATACAAAACAAAAAAGAACTCTTCACCGTGATCAAAGAATTCATCAAACAAAGGACGTTGATAGCAGATATTCCCCCCTTCCCAAGACCTCTGAGACAACATCACCACCTTCTTCCACATAAGATCAAGGAGGTCTAAGACAGCATTGCAACTCAAAACCCACCCACCGCACCCGCAACCATCACATCCAATGGCTCCAGACCCTGCCCATCTACACCACCCTCACCTCTGACAACACACTCAGGACCATGATGACCATCCACTCCGGAGCCTCCTCGGATCCCTGCCCACACCATATCTTCAACAAAGCCAGTACCTCCATCGCCCCTGAACTCTGCCGTACCATCAACTGCTCCATCGAGAACGCCGCCTTCCCTGAAGACTGGAAACATGCAGAGATCAACCCCTTGCTGCCCCATCAACGGCCCTCAAGAACTACAGGCCAATCTCTCTACCCCCCCTTCCCAGCCAAAGTCATTAAGAAGGCCATACACGCCCAACTCTCTGAGTTTATCTAAACAAACCACATCCTGGACTTCTCCCAATTGGGCTTCAAAAGAAACCACAGCGCGTGGACTGCAAACCTCGCCACTATAGATGACAACCGCACCCTCCTCGACTGAGGCAAAACTGCTTCTGGACCTCTTGGTCACCTTCAACACCATTTCCCACTGCACCCTCTGTGCAAGATTCCACGACACCGGCATTCACAGCAAAACCCTAGAAAGGATCCACTTCTTCCTCACCAGCTGAACACAGAGAAACATACTTCCACCGTTTTAATCAGGACCCACAGAGATCAGCTGAGGAGTGCCTCAGAGCTCCTCCCTAAGCCACACCCTCTTCAACATTTACATAGCCCTCTTTCAGCCATCATCAGAAATCTCAGACTCAACATCACCTCCTACACCTAAGCCGATGACACCCAGCTGATTTTCTCCCTCACCGATGAACACACAGCCACCAGGAGCAACCTCCACAATGGGATGAAGGCAGTCAACACCTGGATGAAGGACAGCTGCCTCAAGCTGTACTCAGACAAGACCAAAGTCCTCATCCTGGGCTCCACTCCCTCAGCCTGGGATGACTCCTGGTGGCCCACAGCGCTCGAAAACACCCACACACCCACAGACCATCACAAAGCATCTGCATCATCCTGGACTCCTCGCTCTCAATGAACCATCAAATCAATGCTGTTTCATTCTCCTGCTTCCACACTATAAGTCTGCTTCGGAAGATTTTCAAGTGGATCCACACTGAGTTCAGTAAAACAGTCAAGCATGCGGTCGTCAGCAGCAGACCCGACTATGGCAACTCACCCTATGCGGACACCACCAAAAAACTCCTAAAGAAACTGCAGGACATCCAGAACACCTCATCAGACTCTGCCGAACCTCCCGTGCCACTGGCACATCACCGGTCACCTGAGAGAGCTCCACTAGCTCAAGATCAACAAAAGAATCACCTTCAAGCTCCTCATGCATGCCTACAAAGCCCTCTATAATGACCTACCTGCAAACCTCAACCACTGCCTCTCCTTCTACAAACACACCACACATCTCTGCTCCACCAAGGTGGCCCCGACCACCATCCCACATACCTTGGCTGGAGAAAAATCCTTCTCCTACCTCAGTGCAGAGCCCAGTAACTCCCTGCCTCAGGCAATTACCATCACTGCCTCAATTCAGCAAGGGCCTCAAGACCTGGCTCTTCAACTGAACCGCAGAACCCTCCCCCCACAGCGCCTTGAGAACCTAACGGATGAGTAGTCATGCTATACAAGAAACCTGATTGGTTGATTGACATGCCTTTAGAGTGAAATGCGCATATCTCCAAAAAGTATATGTAGGAGAGGAGAATCTGCTTACTATGGTTACCCCCACTTTTCGCTGGTGTTTCACTGTTTTTAGACTATAGTCAGGCTGCACCCCTTACTAAGATATATGTTACCCATATCGACCTTTAACTCTATCGCTGGTGCTGCCGTCGGCCAATGGCCGATGCGGCTCCACCCGTTTTGCGGAGGTGCCGCACTTCCGCAAAACAGGCGGCGCAGCCAACGGGTTAATCACTGACACATATGAACCTGTACGTCACTCCTATGGCAGGCCTTATCAATCAAGAAGTATATGTAGGAGAGGAGAATCTGCTTACTATGGTTACCCCCACTTTTCGCTGGTGTTTCACTGTTTTTAGACTTTAGTCTGGCTGCACCCCTTACTAAGATATAGGTTACCCATATCGACCTTTAACCCTATCGCTGGTGCTGCTGTCGGCCAATGGCCGACGCGGCTCCACCCGTTTTGCGGAGGTGTGAGAGGGTGCCCATGCATGAGCAGGACCCCTCTGCAGCTTTCGGAATCCATTCTCGGTAGCTGTTCTGTGATGCAGCCAGACCATATACTCTTTAGTGTATTATAACCTCACGGTAAATGCTAACATTGGAATGGCTGAATGGAAACATGTTGTGTTTGGTGTCAAACACTTTAGAATCCTACCCCCCCCCCCGCCAGTCCTGGCAGGGGGGGGGGTAGAATTACACCCTTCTAAAGGGAGAGACATGTACACACTGACCTAACCGGTAATAGTTTAAAAGAGCCCCAGCATCACAAAATGGATGCTGAAGCCACAGACACGGGACTGACCTCCTGCTGCTGGATGAAACTCAGGCAGGGGAGGCCTGGACAATAGGTTTCCTGTCACAGGGAGGTGTAACCACCTCCCAGACAGGCTTTAGTGTATTGGGGCTGGGTGAGTGCATTCAGAGAATACTTTTCAGACAGTGCTCAGGGCAGGTGTCCCTGTGCATACCCCAGTTCAAACCGGTTGCAGGGACACTTGCTCTGGTGCGAAACTGGACAAACAGAAAGGGGTATAGCCACCCCCCTACCTGGATCCTCCCATAGGTGGGTCCCCAGAGTATGTCCAACTCCCTAACTTAGTATAAGTATGGCACCCCAGTCCTTAGTACTTCAGTTTACACCTGGACGAAACTCTACAACATATATCTTGGAACTTCAACATTATACATTGACTAGAAGACGGAATAATCTTCCTTGGGTTCAGGGAGTGACTCCCCTGTTCAAACAGGCACCAACAAAGCATCTTGCCGGTCTGCATTTTCAAGGCTCCCACTAGATCTCGACGGATTTGTGACTCAGGACATGGACTTCCAGACTTCTCAGACACCAACACGAGATCCCAGCAAAGCTGACCCCACAGCTCTCACGAGTGATATGGGACCAGAACTCCTGGACACGTTTGCTAGTGCATCAAGTTCCCGAGCTTTCCCAAAGTTATGCATTGGGCTACTTTTAGTCCAAGCCCCGAGCACCATCTGCACCGAAGATTGTGGGCTTACACTCTACGAGTGTTCCGTGGGCACGCTTCTAGCATTTCCGCTTGAGGCTCCTTTGCGATCCCTGGTCCATCGACTGGTGGGTCCCCACAAAGGTAACTATTCTGCTTCTTGGGCTTTCCTGGTTGCTGCAGATGTTCCTTGACTCTCTTCTAAAGGGTTAGTCCCTCAGACCTTGCTGATCTGCACCAAAGCCAATCTCTGCTTTCTGCGTGGGTTTCTGTTGCCAAGGCTTGTTGGGTTCAATCCAGAAACTGACAGCGCAGCACTTGAAACCTTTGTGGGGCAGCTCAAATCTAGCTCTTGGTTGTCCTCGACGCCTCCTGGTCCTCGTGGCTGAAGAGTCAAGCTTCACCTTCTTCACCTGAAACCACCAGACATCGGTTGGCATCTTCTCATCGCCTTCAGGTCACTAGAAAGTGACCCAGACTCTGTCCCCTCTGCTTCCAGGTTCTTCAGATCTCCGATCCACCCTTGGATCCACCCAGACACTTTCCACTTGGTCGCCTGCAGCACTTTTCAGCAGCTCGCCACTGAAATCGATGACGAAACCCGACACGAAAAGACACCTATGCACCCGGCTTCCCTGGGTGAGGTAACTCAAGTACTCAAGTGCTCCCATGGGTGTTGACTCAAGAACCTCCTAGTTCTAAAGGGGTTTCCTCCAAGTCCTCTTCTAAGTGTCCTTAATCTGTAATTTTCCAACCGCGACTTTCCCCATTGAAGTTAATGATGATTCGCGGCTGTGTTTAGACACTACACGTGTCCCCGTGGGTCCTGTGTGCCACTACCTTGGGTGGTGCCTGGTGGCCCCAGCGGTTCTAAAGGCTCTAGGCCTTGTATCTATGTCAGTCGTTATTCTTATACCACTTCCCTAATATATGGTTTGGTAACGCCCCTAGGGCTCAATGTATATTGGGCTAATTTACTGTGTGCTAAATAAGTTTACTGAATGTACTTTTGCCTCTAGCCTCATAAAGAGACTAGGGGGATGTGTTTAGAATAAATACATATATTTTATATATATACCTGGTGTGGTTCCCTTTTCATTTGGTCATTCATGAGATTATAGACTGGTACAACAAGCTGCTTTACATTCCTTCAAGACTTAGCCTGAAGGCTTCTCTCCACAGCTGCCACGAGGATAGCTTTCTATATAGGTTGTCTTTAAACCTACCCTCAATAAGGGTCGTTTGGACTGGTGCAAGGTGCCCACTAGAATAGTGGACAGCATATGCCAGGCAAACTTCTCACAGTATACGTCTGGCTCATGCTGTTTCCAACATATAAACCTTGTCTTTTTATGCACTACTTATGTGATTTACCTTAACAATCTGCGATACTTGCAAAGTATTTATGATTCATGTTGTTTTGGTTCTGTTGGATGTATAATATAGAAGTCTATTTTTACATAATCCTGTGTGGAGTCTCTTTTGTGGTGTATTCACTTTGTTGCTGTGTGAGTGTGTTGCACAAATACTTTGCACATTGCCCCTGATGATAAGCTTACCTGCTTGGTGCCAATTACTAGACGGTGAGCATAGGTTATCTTTGGTGTGTCACAAACTTGCCCTGCCTACAGTGGTGGGTTCTGCCTGGCATAGGTGTATATCCTAGCCAACCAGAAACCACATTTCTAACATCTCGTCTCTCTATTGGCAGCTACAAGCCTCAGTAAAAGCACTTGCACCTCAAGCACCTTCTCCTCTAGCAAGGGTCGGGCGTGATGTAAACAAATAAGGTTTGCCCAGTACTTCCCCTGTTTTCGTAAAGTAATTGAACCATAGAATGCTAGGCACAAAATCACAGTCGAGACAGTCAGATATAACTTCATGGTTGACTGTTGCTTTTCGACTTGCTCATAGTGCAATCCAAGAAAGGAGAAGTGCAATCCTTACGTGATCTTACACATAGGTTAAGCACAATTCATCGTGCAGAAAATAATGGGGACTGCATGGCCCAATCACAATCACCAACAAAATCGGTTGACCTCCAGTGCAGTATCTAAAGCTGCATATCGAAGCCATTTCATCTTATAAATGTCTTGCAGAGACGGTACAGGTTTAATGTGTAGTTTTGGGCCAATCCAAACAGAGCCCCAAGTGCATGATTAAAACTGAGGCAGCAGTTAAACAGTTAAGGCAGCCAGCTGCAAGGATCAAAGGCCAACCCAAGATAGGAAAATGAATTCACCCTTAAGATATTGTTCCCTTAATAGAAATGGGCCTAGCTTTGCAGCTTTGGGGGCTACACACCATGTAATGGCCTTTAGTTATATTAGTTTCAAAGTCCAGACATAAAAGAAACAAAATTATCAATGAGGCCTCACAAACCATTAGTTGTGCGTGAGAGCAGGACAGTGTCATCAGCTTAAAGTAATGCTGAAACTGATGTGGACTACACCGTAGGTAAATCTTTCATCAGTGCATCCTCACAATGTAATGCATGTACACAACACATGGATCTCCAGAATTATGTTCTCTCACCTTTTCTCCTCCGGTTTCACTTTTTCTTCGGGCCTTTGGTTGACTCTGATCCTTTCACTTCCGGATCTTTATGACCCTGAATGCACTATTTAAAGATGGCGATATACAACAACGTTGGTACATCCCTGGATCGCCACTACGCGGGATTATCTCCGAATTGGTTTTTAATGTATGTGATCCTATGCTCCGTGTTCCCACTCTAAGCTCCTCCCTTATTCATCCATTCGTGTAGATTCAGTTAACTACTCAACTTCTTGCTAGATTTTGCTTTTGGTTTAGCTTAATACACTGCATTCTGACATTGCTTTCTGACATTGCTATCCCATCCCCCTTTTTTTTTTTAATTAACACGTCACCGCCTATATAAGTATGGGCATGTCTCCGTGCCATTCGTAGAATTCCCTAATCCTGAAATTAGTATGCCATACTATTTAGAAGACAGCCTGTAATGCACTCCTTGCAATGTACAACAAAGAGAGGTAGACACCTTTTCCTTCGTCTCTCTCTCCGTTTAACTTCACACATGATGTTAGATTTGATGCGAGCTATTTATCCACTTGTATCCATACATACTATGATTGTGCGCAAAGGCCATTAATGCCAGCATGATCTTGTGCCCCCTACTGAATTAATACTACTTTTTGATCCATCTTTTTATCTACTTTATTTCTTCTTTGCAGACCTGCTGATGTTAATGTGTACATGAATTCGCTGACTGTTCGATTACAGAATACGATAATTAGGTATTAAGCTTTGTTATTTCTTAGGATAACCCTTGGTATCATGTTCTATGTTACTATGCTACATGTATTTACTCTCTTATTGTGTATCACGTCTGAAGAGAATTATTCTCTTATGAGACCAACAGTATGATCATGCGTCCCTTTCTAGTAGCATTTTCTACTGAATTAATACCTCTCTTTTGATCTATTTCTCTATCTACTTTACCTCTTTTTGCAGATCTGGTCCCTCTCTCTCTTCTTTCTCTACCGCTTACAGAACTCTCTTTTGCTATGTGGACTATTCTGTTCATTGCCTACCATGGTCACATCACTGTTGTCTTTTAACTTTTGTTAAAAATAACAAATAAAATATATTTTTTTATCATATTTTTTAATCACATTTTCTCACTGGGAGCACGTTTTTGGTATTCACAAATAGATGGACAAAGGGCTTTTATACAAAAGGTTCAGCACGGTGCTCAAATGCAATATCAAAATTAAATTAAAGTTGTGTGGTTCCTGAATGATCTAGAATTGAGCAATAAACAAAGGACAGTAGGCCACAGAGTCAAAGAGATGGGAATCCATTTCTTTGGAATGTAATGGCCTCACATACCCAGTTGGGTGTCATGCTTCATCATTGGGTTGCTCCTCTTCTGGCCACGCTGCAAATGCCTGACGGGCTCCCGATGAGGGGCACTTTGGCGGAGATCTTTTTCCAAATAGCCTTTTGGTGCTTTGGGGGTGAGAGATTTAGTGAGTGTAGATGAATAAGTGGTGTGTGATGTTTATGTGAGTTAAAACAGGATTGGGAGTACCAGCAAAAATAACTTTAATTGTGGGCTGTGCTACCCTGATTAAAATATAAAGGAAAGGCGCAATACTAAGTTAATGTCTTAGGTGTGGCGCTCTTCCATGTGGTTGGTCAACATGTTTCTTCGCAATTCTACAAGTCTAGAGGCGATTCGTCATGACCTTAAGTTAAAAAACTATCAACAGCAGTGGGTAGGTCCTTGGACACATTGCATACTACGCAAACTATATGGGGAACTTCCTCATATCTTGACCTGCCGCGGATTGATGAAGCAGTAGTATATCCCAATTAGGGTAGAACCAGTACTACCAGCCATTAGACAGCGTAGGTCATGGTGGTTTAAATCCCAAACATGAATTCATTATTGTTTTCCATTCCACCTTAGTGTAGATAGTTTTTTAACTTTAGGTCCTGACGAATCGCCTCTGATTCATCTACACTCACTAAACCTCTCCCCCCCATGGCACCAAAGGCTATTTGGAAAAAGACCTCCGCCAAAGTGCCCCTCATTGGAAGCCCCGCCAGGTATTGCACCGCCGCCCAGACGAGGAGCAGCCCGATGATGAAGCCTGATAAACAACTGGGTGTGTGAGGGCATTACATTCCAGATAAATGGATTCCCATCTCTTTGACACTGTAGCCTACTGTTCTTTGTATATTGCTCAATTCTAGATCATTCAGGAACAGCACAACTTTAATTTTCATATAGCAAATTTTTGGTGGCATCTCTCTTTGTCTTTCCACCGTGCTGTTAAATCAGGAACTTAAGGTAATTCCTATCTTGCAGCCTTGAGAAAGCCCTGGCTAAAATCTCCACAAAGGGCGAAACATGTGTCGGCTGTTCCATTTCTCCAACAAACATGGACTGTTTTGCACATATGAAATGATAAAGTGACTGATGCCAATAAAAAACTTCAATTCAAATAGTCAATGATCATTCTTTGTGTTGCCAAACTGGAATTAATCCTTTTGATTGAACTTGATTGCGAGGGAAAGAGAAACACACGCTTGTGCTTTCATTTTTACTGATCATTTTGAGGCTGGAAAGGTCCAGAGCCTTGATCATAGTTTCTCCACTACAACAGGAATCAATATCCAGATCCAGGACCTCTGGACCTTCCCTTTTTCTTTTTTCTTTTATCAAGGTAATGCATGTAAGAAGCCTACCATAGTCTGTGGCCATAATTTGGAATGATGCACATGGTCCAAAGCACTATTTAGGTACATAGATGTAAGGAAAAGTGAGTCCTTTTTGGCAATTGTGTATTTTCTGATGATCAGATTAAGATTTGTTCTATCTAAAACCATATTACACCTTGCTAAAGAGGCCAGACTGATGTGCCCACGTGTCCACCTGCACAGAATAATACATCCTATTGCTTTGACTACAAAGTCTAACAATGATATTGGTCACAGCAAGGATCTTGCAGATTACCTTTCTTGAAGACTTGGAATGAAATGGAAGTCTGCTAAGAGATAGGAATCTTGCAGAGTACTATAGTGTTCAGAGCACTGATTATTATGGGGTCCCATAAAGCAATAATTCTGCTGTTAAAGATCCATTGGAACCCCACTGGGGCCGAGTGTCTTTCTAGATGGGCTAGTGGATATAGCTGTGATTACTTCTTCAAGATAAAATTTAATATCAAGGGGAAATTGGGGAATCGTCTAACAAATCAGCTATGCTGGTATTCACAAAAGAGTAAATTTGTGTGAAATGATTAACCCAACTGTCTGCGCTAGTGTGCCCCATAGTGTTCTCCTGTCCCCAGCAGGCCACCATCCCTGGGTTCTTGCCCATTCTCTATGGGTCACAAATTGTGACATGTCTCATAACCATTGATGCGGGAGGTCATTTGCAATCCCATTAGGAATCGCTAAATGTATCCGAGACACAGTAGTACACTCCATTTCTGTGAGTTGCAAATTACTACAGACTACACAGCCTGTTGCTTTTGTTCCCCACCCTCATAAACTGGGTCCCACCTACCAAATGTGTATGCAAATAGTTGGTTCAGTAGATTTCGACCCCTGGGCCTACAGCCCTGCAGGGTCAGCCATTGTGGTGGTGGTATGTATTACCTCCACCTCATCCGCCCCTTTGTGCATGAAGGTCACATTATTGCAATAACTTAGTTTTAAAATACCATCCTCCAAGCTTGCTATTTTCTTATCAAGGGCATACATGCCAACATTTTCGAAGAGTAAAGTGGAAAATTTAAAAATAATAATCAGGAGAATGTATTTCTCCCATTGACATCTATTGACCTACTGACCCTGTATTGATCATTGATCTACAGACCCTGAATAGAGGTCTATTGGCATGTATGGGACTTTAAAGTGTGCTGCTGCAGGATCTGATAGGTAAGAAAAACCTCATATATGTCAGGTTGGAGCGCGGAGAAAGCACTAGGGCATGCAGGGAGAGTGTGACAAATGTACTCTCGCCTGCATGAGCAGGTTACTGGCAGTGCATTACCGTGTCGCACAAATTCAGCCCCTGTGAGCTGTAGCCTACTGAGGAATTGGGTTTTTTTGTGCACGAATCACGAGGCCGGAGACTAACCTTGAAATCAATAGTCTCCTGCCTGAATTGGAGGTGTAAGCATGTATGCAAAGGTGTGACACAAATGTTAATCAAGGTTTTTATCTTTCTCTGCAGCAGGTCCTAATTTTGGGAGGGGGTGTTCTTATTTGACATTATAGGTAAAATCACGCTTAGTCTGTCACTTTTTTTTTGCCAGAGGTGCCTTCTACACTAATATGTGAGGAGCAGTGGCAGCTGGCATCTATGGGGACACTGGATGGGTGCTCGCACAAACATTAATATTAAACCTTACCTGAACCAGCGTCCTCTGCTCTGGACCTCTTTTCAGGAACTGGATGCAGTACCGGCACCAATCCTGGTGCTGCTCTCATGCTGTGAGAGTGGCAATCTGACTGGAGGGAGTGACCACACACAGCGCTCCCCAGCACCCTTGATGCTTGCATTTATTCTAACCCAGCTGTCTAAAGACAGCTGGGTTAGAGGTTTCAAATTGTGCATGTCTGGCTGGCTGTCGAAAGATGGCCGGCCAAAGGGACATGCACACTTTGAAAAGTGCACAAACAGCCCATCCTCCTCCCTGCTGCTGTCATTCAGCAGCGGCCCCACCCCTGTACTTGTGCTCATTTCAGGACAAGGAGATGAACAAAACAATGGTAATAAATTACCATTCTATTTTCCATCATTGGGGGTAATTTAAGTGGGGCGACGCTCCTCTGCTTCAATGGAGGAGACATCCCTGGTGAGGAGTCTTGGTTTTTTGCATCCCGTGGGTAGATCATGGCTCTCCTAGCAGCATCTCCCTCTGACGGTGCACTATGTATAATCACTGAGTTGCTTGATGCACCTGTTAGGTGGAGAGGCAAGTTAGGTGATGAAATGGCCAATATCTTTGGTCAAGGGGCAGACGATCCTGACCGCTCTTGTCAAAAATGTCATCTAGAGGGGAGCCTTGTAAGTACGATGGTGCCTTTAGGTTTATCATGATCACTGGCGCTTTTCATTTCTATCAGGCAAACCTTTCTTTAAGGAATGAAGCACCAGTAAAAGGAAAAATTACCTGCAACTCAAGCTAACAAGGGAGGTGAATGGGATAACAACAGCGAATCCAAAGACCAATTCCTTTGCAGAGGAACCTCTGGGCATCCACTATCAACTGCATTCCTCCAGAAAGGCTTTGTCCTCCATACAAGAGAGCTTGCACATCCAAGCCTCTTCCGGGTGATGAGCAGGGAAGACATGCCTTGTCTTGGCCCAGTCTTTGCCCAGGTGCATCCCTCACGTGTCCCGAGCTGTGGGAAATGTCAGGCACTTAAGAGCGGTGCGTGCCTCATCTCCCAGGCAAAGCAGTCGGGCCCCACTCAAATCCTCTCCTCTTGTCTTCCCTCCTCTCATCTCCTCCCTTCTCCTTTCCTCTCACATGGCGTCCCGCACTTCTGTAAATGTAAGGCTCTTCAGAGTCATATTTGCCCCATCTCCCAGGCAAGCAGTCTGGGTCTTGAAGTACTTGTCTACACTGCTCACCTCTCACAGGAGTCCTTGCAGTGGGAGATGTAAGGTGCTTAGGAGCGCTGCATGCCCTGACTTCCATGCAAAGCAGTTTGGGACTTGAATCTGGGCCCCCACTTCTCTTCTCTTTAAAGGCATCTCCCTTCCTTATTTTCACTCCCTATTCTATGCTTATTCTTTTCCCCAATACATGCCTATGCTCTCATGAGAAATCTGTTGGTGAGAAGCACAGAAGATGGGCCAAAGACACCACCAGGGGATTCCTGGAAGATAGATGGTGGAGTTTTAGCTCAAATGTATTATTTTATAAAAGTTAAACTACAACTTTCACAATAAAGTTTGCTGTTGGCTAAGGTCAGAGATGGCATGCTCTCCAATCCACGACAGCCTTGCAAGCCTCCTTTCTTCAGTGGTTCTGGTTTTACTAAACGCTTAGCCACTGTGGCTTAATTTCCAGATTTTGGAAGATGCCATAGACCAAAGTCTTTTTCCTTTTAATGTTTTCCTACATCTGAAAGGCATTGGTTCAATCAGTAATAAAAATGGCTGGGTAATGGCTCTAGATTTTTTATTTGGAAAATTATCAAAAATAAGTGGAGAAAATTTGTAGGGAACCAGATTCTTATGCAAGACGGAAAGAGCTTGCAGTCCTGATAGGACCTGTGAATGGGCTACTACAAAACCCAATACCATGGCTCTTACTAGTAATTTGTTATATATTTTTCTGATCTGGAATTGATAGGGTTGGATGGTTGAAATGATACCATCAATAAAGCCTACTGTGGAAATATTGCACGCGGTACCTTGGAGCAATATCAAACAACTTCACCATTTAGAAGTATACTCCTGAAACTAATTAGATGAGTAGATTAAACTCAAACGATTATAAAGACACAAAAAATAAGAAAATTAGATGCAGGCCTCAATAATTCTTTTCAAATTCTATAGGTATTAAAAAATGTCAGTCACTGCGGCGCCCTTGAGAGGAATCTAGGCTCCTTCCAACACTGACTGGTAATGTAGAAAAGTCAGATTCAAGCTGTTGATTCACACGTTCAGAAGTCCTAGTGGACTAAGATCTTGGCATCCATTAAAGCTAAGAGCCATGAGCTGAAGCTTAAGGACGGGTTTGTCATGAAATGTTTCACCTCCACAATTACAAAATCTACTGGAGGTCAGAAATCTTCTTTGAGGGTTTGTCAGCTTGCATAAGTGCTCATGCTCCTGTGATAGTGAAGCATGATACACAGTAATTATATGTGAGCCACCGTGCATTCTACCAGGGCAAGTATATTAGGATTTTTATTTCACATTAGATGAAGGTTAGACGAGCCATATGACAATTGATTATATCATACATGTTTACTTACTGGCCTCCAGTAAGCATGGGCTGGGCAGCCCATGTGGACATTGTTAAAATGCAAGTGGAGCACCATCTTACATTTCATACTTGACCACTAAACCGCTGGGCACAACGAGCCTCATTAGGATGGCGGTCGAAGGTACATCTGCGGTGCTGGTGGTGGCAGAAAATGTCCTTTTCCGCACTCCATCGGCGGTTCTCGCGTCCGCCATATTGGGCAAACATAGCCCATTTCCCGTCTGCTACAGAGTTACATGATCTGCCAAAAATTTCCTTCTGCAATGGTGGCGGAGGGAGCCAATAGAGAAAAACTGCCATGTGGAATGACGTCCCGACTGCCAGACATATGACGATGCCGCAAACAGTCCATCACACTGCACCGGAGAATCCAGCCATCGGGAGACGGCGGAAGCACTACTGCAGAGAGCAAAACTTGAATCCCAATCACCTCCACGCAGTCCTGATCGCAATAGATCCAGCTCTTCAAGCCCTTCCGCTGCTGTACTTCATCCACGACCAGCAAATAGGAGGTTGATGCGGACAACACCGCAGGTACGTAAAAACACAACTCAGCATACAACCACAACACACAACTCCTGTGCTGACGGTTCCTGTCCACATCAGACACTCTGGTAGGGACAGTAACATATGCCCCAGTGTACTCACACATGTCCTGCCTGACAGAAACCCACACCTCCACATCCGGGTCACTGATCAACCACGAAATCACTGCAATGTATGGGCAAGTCACTGCGGCAGTAAAGACGCTGGAAAACATGAGCACAATGTAGTAGGCAGGGCCGGCGCCAGGCTTGGACTGTCTGGCCTGATTCACAGGGCTCCACCTTCACCCTACCCACAGTATGCTTCCCACCCACATTTGGGCACGTGCTATGTGCTCCTCCTGTGCCCCTCCTGTGCCCCCCTGCACAATTTATCAGTCAGGTTTGGCTAGACCTTGCACCTCACACATCAAAGAACAAGGTAGATTGACTGGGAAGGTGGGGGTGAAGATGAACATCCTGCACAGAAGGTCATGGGTTGGATAACCCTCCTCCTCACACCTACCTTCCACTCATGTGAATCAAACTGAGTATAATTAAGAAAGGATGAATCACACTGCATATGAACAACAACTCAACGGTTCACACTGCTTGTCAAGTCCCTCAGAAAGATCCCACACTGACACTCTGCCACATGCAAATACCATAGGTCAGCAGCAATGGTGGACAATAAATGTGCTAGCCCAAGGTGAAGTGGATAGTGCTGGAAAGCCATGGAGCAAGCCAGATAGCATGTGTATATCACATGCAAGAGGAGGAACATATCACCCTTCCAAACACAAATCTCACAAACAACATACACAGAAGTCCAACAAGCCCAGCCATCTGCAGCCAAACAGTGGAAAGGCAATGTGATCCTAGACAGAACAGGAATACACAACATTGTCACTCTGGACCAATGCAGACACCATACCCCTACACCAACAAGAATTGCATAATCAAAAAAACAATCATGAATAATAACTAGGATCAATGGGACAAATCAGCTAACAAACACATACACACCACACCAGTCATCCAGTGAACATGGTGTCCTAGTGTACCACAAGCATGCACATGCACAAACCTGACAAGTGACAGGCCAAAAAGAACAAACCACTATTGTGCACTCAAAGCAAGTTCATGAACATGAATCCACATTGCTGCATGTGACATACACACAAGAAATACACACTACACATGCAGCACACATCTGAATGTATCAAATGCACAAATTACTCACAAACTGTCATGCAAATAGAACATCACACCCACATTGCACCTGTCAGTAGAAAGAGCCAAAACAGGCCAAACACTGCAGACATCCACAAGAAAAACACAACAGATGCACATACTAATCCATCACATAGCAAACTCAGCTGGACATCAGGGGGATGCACACCAAGCAAGTACAAGGCAGCATACACTGACAGCATTGCATGCACACCAAGCAGTGTGTGCACAACTTCAAAACCAGTATCACACATATCTGAGTGCCCCACCATGAAGTCCCACAACACAAATCATCAAAGCACACAGATAACATCACACTCAGGAAGGGTAGCAGTACCTCAGCAAATACACATACAGCTTAGCCTTCACTCACAGATGCACAACTCAGGGAAACCCAGGTGCAAACAACATGATTAGAGGACTGTGCTGCTCAACCATATACACTGCACATGAGCAAGTATGACTGCAAACT
Organism: Lissotriton helveticus; assembly: GCF_964261635.1. Lineage (NCBI taxonomy): Eukaryota > Metazoa > Chordata > Amphibia > Caudata > Salamandridae > Lissotriton > Lissotriton helveticus. The sequence continues at coordinate 132,666,772 of NC_136058.1, forward strand.
AGTAGAAGAAAATAACATTAAATACTAATTGTGAAATTGTCCTGAGTGGCACATTGGTCCAGTACACAGATCATCCTCACACAGTATGGTCAGTCAGTCAGTCACTCAATCCACTTTATTCAATTAATTAAAATCATAAAAGTACAAAACAACATACATGGACAATATTACAAATCATTCGGCATAATGTTTAAAATGCATAGACAATATTACAATTCATTTGGGCATAATGTTTGAAAGCAGTATCACTGAATAAAATTTTTATCTAAGTTGAGAAAAACATTTTCCTCTCAGGATAGGTACCAGAAATCTCAAGCAAATATTAGAATAGAAGTCACAGAACATCATAAAATGTAAAGTATCCTGGGATGAGAAATTATCGCATTGGCAAGGTAATGCGTCATCAGGATTACAGCATCCCTGATAATCCCCCAATGTGAAGTAAATCAAATTAAAGTGGAGCCTAATTAGGAGCCAGCGATGGTAAGACTTGTTTACCATTGATAGGCAGGGTTCCATATTAATGGTTGTTTTTTAACAAGGAATGGGCCCTAACTAAAGGTTTGCATAGCTCCTGTTCTTCTGGCCCCAGCATAAAAAAATCCTTAAAATTCAATTTTACCCAAGACACATCCTCCTTCCGGATTTTATCAGGGTCCTCATAAAGTTCTGGCCGTCCTATTTTGAATAACATAGTTTTAACATACTACAGCCACTTAAATTGGAAGATTTATCTAATTTAACGCAGTCCCGTAAAATCATATGATTCAGGGTTAAATCAGGATTCAGCCAAGTTTTGAGCCAACAAAGCAAGGGAGCTGTACTCAAAATATCAGTGACGTAGCCTAGCCCTAGTTCCTGATGTATAGCATACGATGGGGTGGATTGTGGTACAAATAGAAGACTCCGTAATAATTTCTTTTCAGCTATCTGTATCCCAGCCTGATCTTTGTAGCCCCATATAGAGGATCCAAAGACTGCAATGGCCAGACACTTTGCTCTATAAACCTTTAGAATAGGTTCTATCGGTCCAGCCCCCAAACACTGTGCATACCCTAAAAGAGATAAAGAAGATCGTGTAACTGCGTTCTTTTTAACTTTTTGTTGCAAAACCCAAGATGACCTATCATGAAATAGGACCCCCAGGTAAGTAAAAGAGGACACGGGTGAAACTTTTACTCCATTACAATATAAGGATTTGGTTTTTCTAGCTCTGTGACCTACTGACATAGTGTGTGACTTTCCAATATTCACAATCAAGTCCAGAGAGTGCATATACGCCCAAAGGCATCTAAAAGCTGCTGAAGGCCTACCGCAGTGCGGGCTAAAAGTACAGCGTCATCCGCGTATAGGAGGACGGGGATTGGACAATCTCCCACACGCGGAATATCCAGGGCTGCCTCCGCAAGTGATTTAGCAAGATCATTAATATGAAGAGTAAAAAGCAGGGGTGCCAAAATGCATCCATGCCGGCGCCCCTGCCCAATTTAAAAGATCTAGTACAATCACCAGCCTGGGATATCCTGACTGAAGCTGTAAGGTCTTGATGAAGATTGGCTGAAAAATAAACTAGACAAGGATCAAGTCCTTTTTCCAACAAAATATTCCATAGCTTTGACCTGTTAACCAAGTCAAACGCAGAGGATAGATCCATAAATGCCATCCTTAAACAACCCTCTTTAGCCATGGTGTATTTGCCTATTAGTAAATACAGATTCAAGCACTGATCCATAGTGCTCCTCCCACATCAAAATCCATTTTGCAGGTTAGACACGATCACCCTCTCATTTGCCCAATCTGTAATTTTAGTTATAATTACCTTTCCTAAACAGAGGACAGAGGAATCAATAAGGGATATCAGTATAGTGTCACACTATGAAGTGGTGGGGAGGCTTGCACATTGGCAAGGCATGGGGTGGAAGACATGAGACTGAAGTGGTGTGTACGTCAAGTATTGGGCAGGTGAGGAGTGTACAGTGCAAAAACTCATAGAGGAGTAACTCACAATGCGTAGGCATCAGAAGCACCTATAGTGTATGGTATTACTCCTCATACCACATACCACACTGGAGCCACAAATGGGTCAAGTGACAGCAATGCATGAGAAAACTCACAAATAATGTCAGTGTGGCTTTGCAGGTCAGCACAGTGAGCACAAACAGAAATAAGACACATGGCTGATCAACAAAACACAACACAGACTTTGCAGTCACACACTCTGCATACTCACAACTAGCAGCAACAACAAGTAGGTGTCCCCCAGGAGGGCAAGGACACAGTGACACACTGCACAGTGTTCAACCTACAACTCCTACATGTGCCCACAATCTGAAGCACATGTCTGACAATTTAAACAAATAGGCACTCATTACCTGGGTTATACATGTGTGTAGTTGGCATTGCAGGGGCACACACACATCAACACTACTGACAATGACAGGCCATTCACACTGTATGACTACTCAAGTGCACACATTCAAATGTACCCACGTGAGTATGAACACAGGCACACACAAGATGACTACACACCAACACTGATGTGCACACTTCAAGAAAGAGCCCACAGAAATGCCGGACCCTGGCCACCCGCAAGTAACCCTGTGGAGAGCATGTACCTCTGTTCTGGTATTTCATCCTGACATGACATGTGTACAATTTAGCAAACCTGAGCACAGAACTATTAGGAGAAGAACAGACCATCACAAACAACCATCATTGCACCCTCAAGCCTCAGACTGAAGAATAACAAAAGTGCCTGTTACCTCTGGTAAACTCTGTAAAAGTAAAACAAGCAATTGGCAATGTTAAAGTGGCTTACAGAGCATGTGTCACATGAACCAATACCCATACATAAAACCTTTTATTTAACAAGGACATTGACAAAGCATAAAACAGGAGTAACTGTCTTTATTACATAATACCCAGATAGGCATCAAAAGTAGAAAACAGCAAGGCCACTGGCCAGTACAAATTCAAAGTGTATATATGTGTGCATGAGAAACTGCACAGGGAATGAGCATCAAAAGCAAAAAACAGCAAGGCCATTGGCCAGTACAAATTCAAAGTATGTACATTGGTGCATGAGAAACTGCTCAGGGAAAGGGCATCAAAAGTACACAACTTCAAGGCCATTGGCCAGTACAAATTCAAAGTATGTACATGTGTGCATGAGAAACTGCACAGGGAATGGGAATCCAACGTGACAAACAGCAAGGCCATTGGCCAGTTCAAATTTAAAGTATGTACATGTGTGCAAGAGAAACTTCCTAGGGAATGGGCATCCAAAGTGGCAAACAGCAAGACCATTGGCCAGTCCATAGTTCTGGTGTACACATGTGTGCATGAGAAACTGCACAGGGAATGGGCATCCAAAGTGACAAACAGCAAGGCCATTGGCCAGTCCATAGTTCCGGTGTGCACATGTGTACATGAGAAACTGCACAAGGAATGGGAACACCGTCCACTGCCATGGGAATCACCCCAGCTCAGGGGATACAAATGGGCAGTCCAGGTACTGCTGTGGGAGAGATGGTGTTGGGAGGGGGACTCTTCCTCAAATTTGGCTGTCAGGTGAATTTGGAGGTAGCTGATTGTCGGGACCAGTTGGAGGAATGGACCTGGGAGAAGGAGGACTAGCTGAGTTAGAGGCATCAGTGGTTGTGGGAGCCTGAGGGCTGCTTGGACGGGGTGGTGTGATGGCACGGGGAGGGGGAGACATGCTGCCGTGAGACACAGTGTGTGAGGGTGAATGTTGAGGGCTGGGTCTCAACGTCTTTGGTTAGCCCCCAATTGTCTTGGCCGGAGTGGAAACTGAGATGGGCACAACAGCCTCACTCTCCACCAAAGGTGTGTCAGGGGCAGGTGGCTCTCCGCGAGGAGATTTGCTTGATCTGGTGGTACGCTTGGGAGGGCCTTGTCTATTCCCCTCCATTTCCTGTTATACAGGTGAACACCCCACTTTGCTCTCCTGTCCCAGCTTCACTGGTGTGTGGGTGGGAGTTGAGGTTGTGGGTGAATGTGCCTTAGAGAAGTATTTGTGCTGAGTCATTGCAGGTACCAGGTTTACAGCAGACAGGGAAACTGTTGTCTTTGGGAGCAGGTGTGGGGATGGGAGTGCCCTTGGATGGGGGTGATTTGGATGAATGTGAGGTTGAGGTCTGCTTCTTGGCTTGATGCCCCTGAGTGTCATGTGATGGGCTTTTGCCTTTGCGCTCCTGAGTGCCTGTTTTGTTGTGGGGATTGGGTCTGTGGTCTGGGCCATTTGAAGTGCTGCTGTTGTGCGCAGCATGTGGTGCCTGAGGGCTGTGGCGTGTGGGAACTCTCACCAGGAGGTGCCACTGGCCGGGTGGTTGCTGAAGAGATTAGAGCTGGACTGGTAGGCTGCCATCACTGAGGAGGACAAAGACTGGACAGTTTGGTGTAGCCCACCCACATCAGAATAAATGCTTTCCATGGAGGCAATTACCTGTTCCAACTTCTTGTCATGATCCTGGAAGGCATTCAGGAGAGCAGTTTGACCCACACACAGCTGGCGAAAAAGGTCCACCGCCTCCACACTGAGGGCAGCAGGGGAGACTGGGCAGGGGCAGCGGTGCCGGGGGGGGGAAGGAGACTCTATCTTTCCTAGGGCTGCAGGCACGGACAGCACTTGTGGGAGCATCCAGGAGGGTGGGCACTGGACGATGTGTGGTGGAAGAAGAGGCAGATTTTTAACTCCCTGTGCCCGCCAACAGCGAGGAGTCACCGCTGGAGTCTGATGATGTTGTGTTTGGTGTTTCAGGGCGTGATTCATCCAGGGCACTCCTGTCCCCTTTGTGGCGCTGGACACATCAGTGTCAGTGAGCTCATGTATAACAGATGTGCCAGAAGCTTCACCACTGGTGTCTGTCCCCTGTCCTTCCGTGCCCTCAGTAGATGCTGCAATAGACAGAGACATAGGTTCAGTATAGTGCTATACGCACAAACATTATATGAAAGCAAAGCACGAAACTAGAAAAGGATCTCTCCACATTGCCCACCACCATCTGCAGTCTGTATGTGCAACCTTTATACAATCATCAGAAGATGTATGGAAACAAGCATAGTTGACATTAATGACCCATGTTACGTTGACACAGCCAAATAGCTGGCCAGTGCCTCCTTGTAACCTAACATACTAATCTCTGTAAGCATACCTACATGCCTGTAGGTGAGATAGATATACATCTCAACAGGTTGCTTCTGTCACATATGGAGTCACTTTAAGGGAACTCCACAGTAATAGACTCCTAAATGTTCTTTTCAATTGTCAAAAGCTCCAGCTATCCACCCGGTTGTGCTTTGAAGCACAACTACAGTTTTACATTGGTGTCAGATGTATTGTTCTCACAAATTTTAAGTGTTCCACAGTACACATCTACAAAAGCACACTAAGATGCTGCTCACTGCTATTCATTGCCAGGTGATGTCTATGACACTCAGAATGCAGGATATGTCACAAGGCCACATCTCAAACACATGAGAAACTACATGTTGTGAAAATGCATGACAGCTGCACTCAACACAGAGGCCACTAAGAAGCCATTGCATCACACTTGAAATATCACAGAGCTCCACACTGGCTCAGGGTTGGGATTCATGCAGTCACTAAAACCCAAAGTCATACTTCACAGAATACTCACCCCCAACTTGCTCCTGATGGGCCCCCAAGAGTCAATCCAGCTTTGGCTGTGTCACTGCCAAGATGCGGGCCATTAGTGGTGTCATGCTCCTGCGCGCCAACCTGCCACTCCGATGGAGCACCTCCAGCGTAATCTCTGCCATGTTTTTGCTCAGCCGGCAGATGTCATGCCACCTCTTGTGGCCGTTTGTGTGCCATTGGTTGGAGACATCCAGAGCCTGCACCTTGCGTACAATGGCCCTCCATATGGCCTTACGCTGGTGGACCTTAAAGGCATGGGAGACAAGAAGAGGACGTTTCAGTGACACTGTTTTATGTACCACTGTGTGTCAGTACAGGAGCATGAAAAAACATAGCACACCCATGCATAGATCTTGAGCAGAGGCCATACAGCATGACACATAGTATACTTACATCAAATACTCTCAAATAAATGTATAAATGTATGAGGATGGGCACAGTACATGGCCATCTCATACGTAAGCAGAGTGCCTACACACAAACCAATGTGAAGAAGACTCTCATATTTGATGCAGTAAGTGAGTGAGCAAGAACTACAATACATTTGAAATGATGTGTTGGGTCAGACTCACTGTGTCCAACACTACACTCCCCTCAATGTCCTTGGCCAGTGAATGTCTACCTGTGTCATGGAGGTCACATTTAGGGCCATGATCTTACATTCTCACTCTTTTCTCATAAGGTGTAGGCCTGTCTTGTGCAATCCTCAGGCCTAAAATAGCTAATTGAGAACTAGGGTGACAGACAACATATATGTTTCAATCTGTCTATTTACTGATGGGTTCTTGTCAACTTGTACAGTTTCTGTGCAGGCCAGGGAGACTCACACTGAGGTTAAACATTGCCCATCAGAACATTCACATGCATGTACAATATGAGAGGGCAAACAGTGCCTACACGTGCGACTCAGAACACATACTGAAAACAATGGAATGATGATATCCCCACATTACATTTATCTGATGTGTCATGGGTGAATTACCAACAAAAGTGTTACACTCAGGCATTTTACTCTTGTGCATAATGCAAATGCACACATATCCATGGGGGCAATATGAAAACTTTACGCCCATTTTTCATTACCCTCTGGAAGACATACATTTGCAATGTCATATATGAGCATGTGGAAACCTCATTGACTATGTCATCACATAGCCCAGGCAAAGTTTTGTTCAGACTTCAACTGTGCATACCAGCAGTGTGACAGTATGGCTGCAAAAACACTGCATGTCCCTCCCATCGTTCAATGCAGCCATGGATCTGTGGAAATAAGGCTACACACCCCATTGACATGAACTCAGCATGCCAGGCAGTGTATCACTCATTTACATTACCCAGTCTCAGACCATTATTTTACTTGCTGGAGAAGGGCTGTAGAAATCACCATGTTGCCATCCTCCACAAATAGTCAAGTGCAGTATTTACTAGGTCAGGTATGGAGCATGGTACATAAAATAAGGATGGATGAACATTAACTTGCACACACAGGCACATACTACTGCAGAGCAATATCATGTGAGCACTGTCAACACTCTCAAACTGCCACTCTGAAACAATTACCAGTACATCTGGAGCACCATATAGCCTCCCATACTGTGAAAGCACCTTGTCCACCAGGACCTCCAGCTCCTTTGTGGTGAAGGGACGGGTGTTGAAGTTCTCAGTTCTCGCCATCACTGGGTCCGCGAGACAGGAACAACAGCAGTTGTTAGTGATGAATGGCAGGCAGCGATGTCTGAATGCACTTGAAATGTGTGGCTCTCTCACAGACATATGTAGCCCCCTGGGGTTGTTTCAGTGACATTCAGCTGCTGCAATTGGTGTTCTTGGTCAGCTTTTTTCAAATGTAATCAATGACCGGTACCGTGATTTTCAAATGTGTAATTCAATACAGCAATCATGGTTCCCATTGGCTGAAAAGGCATGGGCATTGGCGGTGTCCCACCACGGGGATCAGGTGGTCACTACCACAATCGTGCATCTTTTGATTGTAGCCAATGACCAGGACTGCGGTGGTGGTGCACGCCTACCACAATTTTCAAATGTGTAATTCACTACCACGATCGCTGTTCCCATTGGCTGAAAAGGCATGGGCATTGGCCGTATCACAACACGAGGGCCAGGAGGTTGCTACTGCATTCGTTCATCTTTTGGTTGTACCCAATGACCGGGCCCGCGGTAGAGGAGCACGCCTACCGCGGGTTTCAAATGTGTAATTCATTACCTCGATTGCAGTTCCCATTGGCTGAAAGGGCATGGGTATTAGTGGTGCCATACCGCGGGGCCCAGGCGGTCGCTACTGCAAATTGCCATTTTTCAATTGTGCCCAATGACCGTGATTGAGGTAGCGGATCACGCATATGGCACCTATGGACACATCATGCTGAAGCAATGGCAATGGTTTATTCTCATCATGGAACACTAGACACGTACAAGGAATCTGGCCGCCTGATTTGCTATATTCAATGCTAGTGTGACATTGAACTCACTGATAACTACACATGCCATGTCAGTGCACAGGATTACATGCATTGGCATGTACTTCTTAACATGTCACATATGATAGTTATGTGCCTGTTCACAGATCTGTTGTGTAATGGAATCTCATATTTGTGAGCATATCAATGTGTGAAATGGCTAATCAACCCACAGTAATGATGGACTGACTACATAATCTGCCTATTTCACTTTGTAGATTGCTGAAATCATTTTGATAGTTGATCTGGTTACACACACTGTGCTCATTGTGTTGAAAATGTGTGCTCTGTCCGACTTACGCAAGAAGGTGTGGCAGGTACAGCTGCTACATAGAAGTTAGCAGTGTTGCTGTTTCAAATATGTGCTGTGTCAACTACTCTCAGGGCTGGTGACACAAGATGTCTGAATGTACCATTTTCCATTCACATAGACCGAATCTGTTTTGGAGGTACTCAGTATGTACATACTGAACACATGTACAACTACTTGAATTCAAGATGTCACTGCATGTAACTTGTGCTTTAAGCTGTTGTTTCAGTCCAGTCATTGTTGGCGCTGTGTCAGTCAAGTCGTAAGATGTTGGTCACATCTCAGAGGGGAAGTGAATTGACGTGTCCACTTTCTTTTTATGTAGGAAACAACCAAATGTGCATCGTCCGTTCACAGTGCTGGTGGACATGAAGGATAAGGACATCATAAGTAAATTCCGTTTGGATCACCTTCCCCTTTAAGACCTATGTGGTCAGTTGGAGCCCCTTCTGAGGCCTCACAGAACCTATCCGACTGCTTTGACACCAACAGTTTAGGTGATGGTGACCCTGCATTTCTTTGCAACTGGTTGGTTCCAGTACCCGGTGTCCAGCGCAGGTGGGATGTCTGAACCAATATTCAGTATGGTGCTACGTGAGTTCCTGTCCGCAATGATGACATACACTACATCCATTTTCCCAGGAGACTTGAATTGGCAGCTGTGAAGGATGATTTTTATGACCGTGGCAACATACCAAATGTTGTTGGTGCCATTGACGGCACACATGTTGGCCTGGTTCCACCACAGGCACGTGAACACATATACAGGAACAGGAAGCATTTCCATTCCATTAATGTGGAAGTGGCATGCAAGTGGATATGATTATCTCCCGTGTCTGTGCAGATTTCCAGGATCAGCACATGACTCCTAAATACTGCGTAACAGCATCATACACAGCTGACGGAAAGTTTGCATCTGGAGCATGTGTGGCTTGTTGGTGAGCATGCAGAGTCAAGTAGTGTGCTGTATGTGTGGCATGCTGTTCTCAGCTACTGTTTTTATTACAAAATGAGTCTGTGTATCTCACACCTAGGTGACTTTGCATCTCCCAACCGGCCATGGTTGCTGAGTACAGTGAGGATCCCGAGACCCCGGGTGAAGTCCGCCACAATAATGCATATGGGAGGACACGTTGTGTGGTGGAGCGTACTTTGGGGCTTCTGAAGTCTAGATTCCGGTGTCTGAAAAAGAGCAGAGGTGCGCTACTCTACCTTCCCCAAAAGTTGCATCAGATTGTAGTTGCATGCTGCATGCTCCACAACCTGGCCTTGCGCAAAGTGATCCCCCTGCTCCTGGATGATGATGAGCAGCAGATGCCCCCCTGTAAACTCACACATGTCCAGTGACAATAATAGTGGAGAGGAGGAAGGTGTTGACCTGCGCCAACAGCTCATTAACAACTACTTCCCTTGAGTGTGAGTGACATTGTACAACAGTGACATTGTCTGCTGTCTTTGATGGTAGTGACAAGGCCTAGAAGAGCTTTTTTACTGCTGGCTGTTGTTGACTCTGTGCTACTGGCTGATGTGTGTAGCACAGGGTAATTATGACCAGCTACATAATGTCTATGTTGATGTTGTTGATCATTGTTGTGTTTGTTGGTTTGTGTACCTTGATGACTAGTGGTGTATTCTAGCTGTGATGGTATCACCTGACAAGTAAATGTCATTCTCTTGTGTCTTTCTATGTCCTTTCACAGTCTCAATGCCTCGTCACAATCAGAGCTTGTGGTACATTGGAATCGGAGTTGACATTGTACATACTGTGATAAACATGGAGCTCACACAAAGACATAGGTGTGTAAAGAGTATTTATTTATAATCAGTATTTGCTACAGAAAAGTGATTATTTACAAAATGGTGCTAAGTAAATTTATGAGTTGTCAGTAATGGTAAATAAGACAATAGAGTAGTCACCACACTGATGTGGTCACATAGTCCAATAGGGACCTGCCATCAACATGGCAATGTGGTTAAGGATAGTCAACAGAGTCAATGTCAAGAGGAACAGAGGTCCCATCATGGCTGGCCCAGTGACTAGTGTTTGGATGGTGCATTGCCATGTGATCCTCCCTGAGGTTTCTCAGATGGCCCCTTGTGCATTTGGCAGGGGGGGCCACTTCTGCAGGCTCAGTGGTGTCTGAGGAGCCATTTTGTTACAGCTCACCCCTCTCTGTGGCTGCAGCTGAGGTGGTGGGAGTATCATCCTATGGGCCACTTGAGGGGGGTTGAGCTGTTCTTTGGGCTGCATGTCGGTCCCTCAGAACACCCACAAGCTGGCCCATGAGGTCCACAAATTGGCCCATATACGTGTCCATGGACCTCAACAGCAGGCGGAGCTCAAGCACTTCTTCCACAACCTGGCCCATCTGTCCCTGGTCTGCTCATGTGCCCTAAGGACTCTGGCAATGGTGGCCAGGGCTTCGGTGGTCCCAGTGTCCTCCTGTATTTGTCCCCTAGTTGCCCTCCCATTTGCTCTGCTGACACAGACATGTGGCGTTGGCACTCAACGCACCTGCAAACTCTCCCTGCCCTCTTCTCATTGTGTGGTGGTGTTGGTAGCCACTGAGGCAGGGACAGTGTTGCAAGCAGCAGTGGTGGTGGTGGTGGTTGAGGCCGCACAGGTTGTTGCAGCAGTGGTCAGCACTGTTGTTATTGTGGTGATGAAACTCGTGTAGAAAATGGGGGCCTGGGACATGGTGTGCCCTGGCAGTCCAGATGGGCCAGGTTGTTGCTCCTCATCCGAGAAACGTAGGGAGTCTGCATCCGAGAGTTCATGTTCCTGGGGGTTGTGGGGGACTGGCTCTGCAGGTCAGGGTTGTGTTTTGCAGCTGTTTCTTGTGGATCTCCTGTTGAACAGAGGTGAAATGGTCATAGAAGTGCACTCCACAAGCTTGGTGTTAGACGTTTGGATGTTACATGTGATACAACACACACTTTACATTGCAATCACTTGACATGGCTGCAACGTACTGAGCATCAGGACATGATGTTGAGGTATATGCATTACTTGTCCATGGTGTGACATGTAAATACTAACCTTGTGCCATGTACAGATTGTGTGATTACAAGGACAAGTCGTCATCTGACGACTTGCGGGACATCAACTTTATGTGATGGGTCTATTTGGTTTGCTTTGCATGGAATCAGTTTTAGCTATGCAAGAACTAGCCATTGTAATGTTATACATAGCTTTTTCATATCAAGTACTTTACTTTGTTTTTCCGATTGACCATGCATGTTTTGTGTTCATGTGGGCCTTCATGGTCTGACACCATGGCACTTACACATTGCATTCTGTGCTGTGCATGATTAGGCCCTGAATTTCTTCAACTTGTGACTTGGTGAGTCAAAGTTTAATTTTAGTGACATTTACGTACGCTTAACTGTCTACACACTGGATGTGGCTTTTGGATCTATGCCAAGTTTGATGACATGTGAGGGCTGGTGCGGTCATATGGCTCAATGCATTTTGAGAAGGATGGCAGGGTGCATGCACTGTCTACCTAACTGTTCGGTGACACAGAGGAGGGGAATTGCTGCCACATGCTTATGAGTGGGAGGGATGTACCTTCCAGCTGTGCTGTGGGACAGGGGGCTTGGTGGGAGTTGTAGTTCTGGCTCCCACCCACAAACACCATCCCTGTTAAGATGGCTACCTAACTTTGGAGCAGAGGAAGGGAATAGGTTACATATGGCTCTTGGATGGGGGAGTGTTCCATCCTGCTCAGTGGTGAGGCAAGAGAGTATGAGAAGGCTACCTACCTGTGAGTTTGAAAAGAGCAATGCAATGGCTGACACATGGTTGTGGGTGTGGAGAGTGTTCCATCCCGCTGAGCTGTGGGTCAAGGGGCCTGGTGGAGTTATAGTGCAGGCTTCCAGCCCACAAACACCCCTCCCTGTTAAGATGGCTATCTACCTGTGAGTTTGAGGAGAGCCATGCAATGGCCGACACATGGTTATGGGTGTGAGGAGTGCTCCATCCAGCTGTATTGTGGGACAAGAGGGCCTGGTGTAGTTGTAGTGCTGGCTTCCCCCCCCCAAAAAAACACCCCTCCCTGTTAAGATGGCTACCTACCTGTGAGTTTGAAGAGAGCAATACAATGGCTGACACATGGTTGTGGGTGTGAGGAGTGCTCTATCCAGCTGTGTTGTGGGGCAAGGGGGCCTGGTGAAGTTTCAGTGCTGGCTTCCAGCCCAAAAACATCCCTCCCTGTTAAGATGGCTACCTACCTGTGAGTTTGAGGAGAGCCATGCAATGGCTAACACATGGTTCTGGGTGTGAGGAGTGCTCCATCCAGCTGTGTTGTGGGACAAATGTGCCTGGTGGGAGTTGTGGTGCAGGCTTCCCACCCACAAACACCCCTCCCTGTTAAGATGGCTACCTACCTGTGAGTTTGAAGAGAGCAATGCAATGGCTGCCACATGTGGGTGGGTGTGGGAAGTACTCCATCCGGCTGAGCTGTGGGATAAGGGGGCCTAGTGGGAGTTGTAGTGCTGGCTGCCTGTACACATGGCCACCTGGAAATGTTGCTAGCTACTTTTCGGGTGATTCAGAGGGAGTAATTGTTTGATCTGTGAGACATGTGTTGGGAAGAGTGTGTTGTACGTAGGAAATGTAGCTTTGGGCGTAGGAAATGTAGCTTTGTAGTTGTGCAAGACGGTACATAACAGTGTAATAGGAGACTTTGTTTGTAACTTACCAGCCTCCACTCCCCCGGCTATTCCTGTGAGACTCTCTGGATGCAGTATGGCAAGCACCTTCTCCTCCCATTCGGTGGATGTAAGTGGTGGAATGTGAGGGCCACCACCAGTCCTCTGAGCCAGCTCATGGTTCTTGTTGGCACACTCTTTCACCCTGGTCTTGATGTCATGCCACCTCCTCCTGATCTTCTGGGTGCGCGGGGGGTCCCTACTGCATTGACTTTGATGACTATCCTTGCCCACATTTGATTTTTTGTGGCTACTGGTGGCTGTTGGACCATGCTTCCAAACAAATGTGGTTCTACACTGATTACCTAATCTACCATCACTGACAACTCATTGTCAGTGAATTTGGGCATCTTCTTCTGTGACATGGTGTGTGATGTTCAAATGTGGGAAAAGTGCAGTTGTGAAGGTGGTGGTGGTGATGTGTGTATGGTTATGAGGGTGTGATGTGCGCTGATTTGCCTCTCCTTTGTGCTGTGGCTTCAGTTGTAGAGTTGTGCAAAGGATTCCGGTCAGGGAAGGGACTGGTTTTATACTCAACGATGTGGGTAGGTCAATACGGAGTATTCATGTCAGGTGTGTTGTGTGGGTTGACCTGGGATTTGTATTTTTTAATTGGCAATGGGGATGTTTCATTGGGGTGCATTAGGTGTTTTTTTTATGCTTAGCCAGATTTATCCAGTGGAGGCTGGTCCATAGAGGCTCCAGGGCAGCGCCCACAAGAAAAGCTGCTCACTAATCAGGCAGCAAGAAATGTAAGCAGACGAAATGACAGCTTTGACAATTCATCTGTTTACATTTCCGGCCTGTGCTGGCAGCTGCTTCACAGCCTCAAGTGTGCATGACAGAGTAACAACCGCACTGTGCATGCAGGCGAGAGCAGCAGAAGTCCTGACTCCGACTGCGCATCTGCGAGAAGCGCGCATTTTATTTCACCACCCCCACTCCATTGACATTTCATTAGGTATGCTGTGCATGCCTAGTGCAGTGCAGGAGTTTGAAGATGGGATCCTGCTCGAGCGGTGATGTACAGTCGCCCTTTGCCCTATCAAATGCCAGGATACAGCCGAGTAGCTGCCCCCAGTCGCATCAGTCTTCTGATTTGCCCCTTGCCAGAGGAGACGTGATGTGACGCGGGACCGGCGGAGGAGATGCCTGGTAAGTTTGTTTTTATTTATTATCAATTTCATTAAACGTTTCCCCCACCCACCTCCCAGCGCGTACCCCTGAGTCATGCCGGTGTACTATCGAGCGCTGTACCCCATCGAGCGCTGTACCCCCCTCGTTTTGCGCATGCGCAGGAATGTTACGCATGCGCATATTATGCCCCTATGACGTTTCATGACGTTTCGTGACGTGCGTCATTATTTGATGTACCCCCTTTCGTCTTTCGTCTCTGACCAATCAGAAGTCTCACTCTTTTTCTGATCCAATCACAAGTCAGAGTCTTTTTCTCATCCAATAGATCGCTTCCATAATGTTAGCTTCAACCAATCATTGCATTTCTATGTATTTATTAATCGCCAACTTTCTGGAACTTTTCCCACAGCCCTGCTGAACTTGTACCCCCCCCTGGCTACCGCTCGAGTTTAGTAGTGCAATCCCTGCATCGCTTCCAGTTGCGTGTGTTGCAGTGTGTACTACATCCTTTGCATCGTCTACTTGCAACCCTTGCATCGATTGGGCTTGACTCTTTAGCTTTGAGTCGGTGAGTAGTGTAGCTATGTGCGTTTTTTGTTATTTCAAGCCAGCTTTGTGCGTTTTTTTTTGTACTTCTTTCGCAATGTTATGTCGTATGTAAATTAATATTTCTGATAGCCAACAATGTGCCTTTTTTTTGCTAATGCCTTTGTTCGACGTTGAAAGCCAGACATGTGCGTTAGCAAATTGCCTCGATGTTTAAAGCCAGACGGCTACGCCCATGAGCTACGCCCTCAGGCCTGCCATTTGCTACAAACTCGGGCCTTCTTCCAAATGCGTAGGTCCATTGGGCTTTATAAGGTTTGGGCAATGGTATGTTGAATTATATCTTATTTGTTTATATGCTGTAAATTCTGTTCCCTTATGATGACGCTACGTGCCAAGTCCCAACCTAATCTCTTTGAAAACCAGCCAAGTGCGTTAGCAAGCCAGACACATGCGGCTACGCCCTCAGGCCTGCCATGTGTTACGAACTCGAGCCTTCTTCCAAATGCGTAGGTCCATTGGGCTTTATAAGGTTTGGACAGTGGTATGTTGAATGATATCTTGTTTGTTTATATGCTGTAAATTCTTTTCCCTTATGATGACGCTATGTGCCAAGTCCCAACCTAATCTCTTTGAAAACCAGCCATGTGCGTTAGCAAGCCAGACACGTGCGTCTACGCCCATGAGCTACGCCCTCAGGCCTGCCATGTGTTACGAACTCGAGCCTTCTTCCAAATGCGTAGGTCCATTGGGCTTTATAAGGTTTGGGCAGTGGTATGTTGAATGATATCTTATTTGTTTATATGCTGTAAATTCATTTCCCTTATGATGACGCTACGTGCCAAGTCCCAACCTAATCTCTTTGAAAACCAGCCATGTGCGTTAGCAAGCCAGACACGTGCGGCTACGCCCATGAGCTACGCCCTCAGGCCTGCCATGTGCTACGAACTCGGGCCTTCTTCCAAAAGCGTAGGTCCATTGGGCTTTATAAGGTTTGGGCAATGGTATGTTGAATGATATCTTATTTGTTTATATGCTGTAAATTCTGTTCCCTTATGACGACGCTACGTGCCAAGTCCCAACCTAATTTCTTTGAAAACCAGCCATGTGCGTTAGCAAGCCAGACACGTACGGCTACGCCCTCAGGCCTGCCATGTGCTACGAACTCGAGCCTTATTCCAAATGCGTAGGTCCATTGGGCTTTATAAGGTTTGGGCAATGGTATGTTGAATGATAACTTATTTGTTTATATGCTGTAAATTCTGTTCCCTTATGATGACGCTACGTGCCAAGTCCCAACCTAATCTCTTTGAAAACCAGCCATGTGCGTTAGCAAGCCAGACACGTGCAGCTACGCCCATGAGCAACGCCCTCAGGTCTGCTATGTGCTACGAACTTGAGCCTTCTTCCAAATGCGTAGTGTTCTTGACAGGGACGATATCTATAGTAATGGTGTATATTTACACCTTTTTTTAACTATTTGTCTTTGTAATTATTTGAATGACACCATGTAAAATGGCTTAATGGTATATATGACTGTATATTATTCTTTAAACTTTCTCTTCTTATAGTAATGGATGCCATAAAGTACTATGAGCTTGTGGATTATGTGAGCCGTAATGTTTATCCAGATGGTTTTACAAAAGTCCAGAAGCATGGATTACGCCGAATGTCGAAAAGTTACACCGTTGATGGTAGTATATCTCATTTATTATTTGTAAGTGGCATGTGTTAACGGTTTATGTGTTATTGCATGTTTTTTGTTAATGTCTTCACTTTTGCCCTGCATAGTTTGCGTAACTGTCCTTCATTTTTTTCTCTTATTGATAATAGCTGGGTGTTTGTTCTATACTGCTAAATCTAAGAAGACTAAAGTGGTCATTGGTGCTGAATCTGCTTATAAAATTGTTCAAGAATTTCATTCCTCTACTCTTGGTGGCCATTCCGGTATCAATAAAACTCTCAAATGCATTTCCTCCTGTTATTTTTGGCCAAATATGTCAGTTCAAATTGATGAATGGGTGAGTTTCCATTTGGCCTGTTTTTATAAAAACTTATCATATATGTTTTTTCCTTAGCGACTGTGTTTTTAATACCAAACATTTGATCCCGTATATTTATGTTTTATTTCACTCTCTCTCCACTATGGTCACCGCTGTATCATTTGCTGCTGCTATGCCTGCACTGTAGATGTAAGGAGTCAAGTTTTTTAGTTTCTGCACTCTGTGACATGGTTCTTAATTGTACTTGTCAGATTTGTATTTTTTTGACTTGCAGATCAAACAGTGTGACGTTTGTCAAAAGGAACAACCATCCCTGAAGATTTGCCCAGAATTAAAACCAATCAAAGTATGTTTTAAATTCGTTTACTCTACTGTTACAAACTTTCTGTCCATTACCTGACTTTGATCTTAGTATTGCGTTTTATCTGCCTTTAACTTTTGTACCTGTGATTGTGTTTATTAACAGGTGGAAGAAGTTTGGGAACTTATTGGATTGGATTTGATTGGACCTTTACCTACCACTCCAACAGGATACAGTTATGTTCTGACAGCCACAGATTATTTTTCGAAATGGGTTGAGGCATTCCCTTTACAATCAAAGACTGGAGTTGAGGTTGCTTCAAGATTGGTGCAAATGTACCTCCGCCATGGTACTCCAAAAAGGATCTTAACCGATCAAGGTCATGAGTTTGTGAATGAAGTGAGTGAGCCATTTTGCCGTAACTTATAATGCTCTGATATTCTTTAATTTACTTTGTCTATTGTGATATTTGTGTACAGTTTTTTTCATATTGATTATCAGTTCTAAAGTTTATTTCACCCACATGTCCCAATATATTGATGTTTGTTTTCTGGTTAATATGGAGTTATGTAGGCTCTTACAAATAGAACGTTCTGTAAGTGCAGCCTATCATCCACAGACAAATGGGTTAGATGAGCGTACAAATGCTAACATTAAAAGGTAATGCAAGCTTGTCATTGACTTTGTTAGTTACTTGTGAGTTATTTGTCATGGTGATGTTTTTGCATTTTACTATTTTACTACTTTCTCTAATGTGGTCTGACAGGTTTGTTTTGCTGCAGTGCAATTGTAACTGGAAAGTAATGTGTGTACTGAGCTGTCAGTATTATTTATGCTTCAGGTTAATTGTTTTTAATATTATAGCACGTTGTCCAAGTACGTCAATGAGCATCAGACTGATTGGGATGTTTATTTGGACCAAGCATTGTTTGCTTTACGATCGAAGCCGCATACCACCACAAAAGTTTCCCCTTTTCCAATTATGTATGGCCGAGAAGCAAAATTTCCTAGTGAGGTCATGGATGGACCGGTATGATATTTAGAGTATTCCAATGTATATTTTAATCTGGCAGTTGATGTACTTTGACATATATGGTTGCCTATTTTTATTTTTCATTTGAAACAAAGTATGTTTAGCCTACTTTTGAAAAATAGCTGTATATTAAATCTCTCATTTAAAAATCCGTAAAAAGCCTGTATTTATTTTTCTTTTCTTTATTAGCTTCTGTTTAAACTACCAACACAAACCGAGTATGCATCACTTGTTGCAGAAAAGAATATTAGAGCAGTAGAGTTGCAGAAGCAGACAAAGCAGAATATAGAGCGTGCTCAGGAAAAGCAGAAAGAAAAGTTTAAAAAAAGAGTTTGCAAGAAATATAAGCCGTACTTGTTCAACGAAGGAGTGTTAGTCCTTGTAAAAAATTGTAGACGATCGACAAGGAAAGGCGGCATTTTGGAGCACAAATTTGCAGGACCCTACCGTATAGTTGAGATTGAAGGAAAGCGTGTAAAGTTACTCAATAGTAGCAACGTGGTCTTACGTAGAACTTATAATCTGGACATGTTGAGGCCTTTTAAGTTGAGTGCGACAGGTAATTTTCCTAGGGCTACCTTTTTTAAAGTAATGGCCTAATATTTTTAAGTTTTTACTTATGGTGATCACTGTGCCTGTGTAAATGTCTCTTTAATATGCGCTAATTTTTCAGTTATGAATATTTTATTGTGTAAAGAACAGTACTTTATGGTTGGGATTTATGAATATGTACTATTGTTTCAGTATTGTTTGTGGTTGCATGTTTGAGTAGTCTGTTTAAATTATTAACAACCATTTTAAACAATCATTTTGCAGGAAAGATGACCAGTGACCAATGGCCATCTGTGCTCCCATCATCTGGCGCACCGCCTGCATCATCTTCCGTCACCGCTGTATCATTTGCTGCTGCTATGCCTGCATCATCTTCCGCCACGCCTGCTTCATCTGCCGCTATGCCTGCTTCATCCTCCGCCACGCCTGCATCATCTGCCGCCACGCCTGCCTCATCTTCCGCATCGCCTGCTTCATCTGCCACAAAGCCTGCATCCCCCTTACGTCCTACTACCAAATTGTTTTAAAAAGTTCTTGATGTATGGCGGAAACCGACGATTGGACGGTTAGAAGCAGTAGTGGGGAGTTTCAAATTATATGATGAATTGTTTTGTTCCTTAAAAGAGGAGCAATGGATCGTTGATGAGGTTGGTTTACATAAAATGTATCCTTACTATAGTATCTTATTACCTAGGATGTACATGGTGAGTCCCGTGATAGCCTTCATGTGTTTTTTTCATTTTTTTAAAGGTCATTGATGCGTATCTCTGCAGATTATGCATGTTAACAACTAATGTACGTATATTGTCATTAATTATTAATGCACCAACCAAAATTAGTAAATGTGTATGAAATGTTTCTAAACTACTTTATTTTATCTTGACTTCAGTGCTTATTGATTTCTGCAACAGTCTCTTTGTCCATTTTCCTTGGATTATATCGGCCCTCTAATTTCCGGGTACATATTGAAATCTGTATTATGAATACAATAGTTTTTTGTGTTGTTAATGATTGCTTGATTGTTCTAATTAATTTTCTTGCCATTTATTAATATTGCAACAATTTTTTCGAGTATTAAAAAGGTGTATGCTGTATGTCATTTATTTTTCCCATTGTCTTTGAAGTGCTTATTTTTCCCTTCTAGTTCTCTTTTAATTGTCAATCACTTGTTAGCATTTTTCTGCAGAAATTGAGTATGGATGTTGTATTTGACTTGCATTTTTTAATAAGCTTATTTTGTACTGTATAGGTACCTTTTGAGATGATGGATACAGTCCTGTGTCCGACCAATACTGGCGTTCATTGGTTACTTTTGGTAATTGTAATCTTATTTCACTTGTCACTTTTGTCATATCTTCTTCCTAAGTTTGACTTTGTATTACTAGTAACTGCTGAACTGTTTTGCTGAACACTATATAAATTTCCTTTTCTTTATTTTGTAATCACGTTTGTAGCATACAAAGGCATTTAAAAATCTCCATATTTTAATATTTCATTTCCTATCGTTCTTTCTCTTTCAGATTTTAAAACCTTTTGCCAAGCAAATAATAGTGTATGATTCGCTGGATGGCAATCTTGGGACCTACCATACATTTTTACAGAATTGGAGGTACCACTTACTTTAACTTTCTATTGAATATGTCATGTCAACAGTGCGCACATAGTTTTAGGCCAGCATTTTTGATTTTTGTAACTTGATGTAGTATATTTTAATTGTATTTGTGTTTCATTTTTCAAACCAATATTTAACCTGACCGTTCGTATGTTTCTAAAGGGCTTTCCTACAGGCAATCGATTGTCCGCACAGTGAGCTCTGGCACATAGCCGTAGAATGTAACGCCAAGCAACAGGATAGTTACAATTGTGGTGTTTTTTGCATGCTGGTAATTTTTCCAAACTTTAATTCCAATTTAGAAATTGTCGTTCATAGGTTATTTTAAATATTGCTTACGCCTTTGTAGTAGTTGCACACATTAAAGACTGCTTTATATTGAAATTACTGTTCCGAACGACAAGTGATCTTGGTTGCACTGCCTGTCTGACGTGATTTTCATTTGCCTGTGCTTTTGTCTGACAAAGAAGATGTTACTGGTGTGAGACGTCGGACAAAAAACTTTCAAAGTAAAAGGCGCTTAAAGTTTTTTTTATTCCAATTAGGTTATTAGTGTAACATGTACGTTTTTAAACTCTGTACTAACATAAAGTTTGGGACCCCCTCTACAGATGCTTCTAGGACCAGGGAAAAGAGAGGACTACACTTTATATAAAAAATAACAAGATTCCCCCATGGTCAAATCATAGTTTCTTTTGTGGCTTTGCTCTCAAAATTTTACAATTAACCTTTCATTTAGTACAGAAACAACAATGTGTTTTCTTTCATTAAATATCTTTTATTTCTTTTTTTTGGAGTGAATTTTATCAAAATTATTTAAAACAGTTTTTTTCTCATTTTGAATCTTTTTTCATAGTGATCATCAGTTCATTAACATTGGTATTAATCCAAACAATTTTGAAAGTGCGAAAGTAGATATCATAGTTTATACAATCTCTCCAAAATACACTGTTTGTTCTGAAAAATAAGTGAGAAAAACAACCAACAATTACCCTGTTACACACACTAACTCACATACATACCACTCATACCGTTCCACAATCTTCCAAGTTTTAAAACAATCTCTACGTTTGTGGTAACACAGATCGTATATGTTTTCTAACGCCAGGTCTACGCGCGTTTCGGTGGGTTTAGACCACCTTCCTCAGGACCAGCTTAGAAATGGTTTTATTCTTTCATCCTCACGTGTGTGCAGGGTATCTGAAATTTTAAAAAATACACTGTAATAAACCTGTAACTAAATCTATATTTAAGGATATATCTCTTATCACATATTCTTTATCAATCTATATGAAAATCATTTTGACATTAGCTTAGAGACATCCAATCACACCAAGAAATAATGTGGCACCACTCAGATAAATCTGATTATTGTAAGGTTTGGAGTGGACCTGGAAATTCATAATGGGAAGCATGATCATATGTCCCCCTCATATCATATTAGGTTTCAGGGAGGCCCATAAAGTACTTACTATTTACGTCTATCCCTTATCCTAGATGTTTTCATGATAGCAGTTGCACATATTTATACTAATTCTAGACTCAACGTTATTCCCTATATGTTTGATTTGTATTCTCACCTTTTTAACTACGTGACAGCAGATCAATGTATGGTCTTTTCCAACTATTTTTGATGGCAGTCTTTATTAGAGATGCATCTATCCCACCTAAACAAGAAGTATATATGTCACGAGCCTGTTTTTAATTCCTCGTCCATATTCGTTGCTAGCATGTATATAAAGAAGGTTTTTCTTACCACTAGTCTTTCATCGATTAACCTGTGTGGAATTGCTTCTTATTCATTTGTTTATATGGCAGATTTTTCTTATGACTGTTCTAAATAGAAATAATTATATAATTGTATCACTCGTTTTCTAGTTGTTTCAATCATAAAGGACCGTATAAGTACATTCTTACCACAATTGTCCTGTCGCTACGTTGTTAAGGGGCCTATTCTTTCCTCGATGCAGGGGAATGCAGGTTGGGGTGTCTTTATTTTCGTGGTTCTTTTTCTATTTGTCCTAGAAAGCAATAGCGGATATTCGGTTTCTTTTTCTCACTTTATCATAGATAGTGAATTTAATCAGTACAAGTGACCAACCTTAGTAAACCTTGTAGTGAAGCTAGCCTTGAATTTTCCTATACTTCGCCTATCGTCCGACCAAACTCTCTTCTCTATGCATCGCTCTCAAGTTTATTGTAATGTCTGGATCAAAAAAGGGATTTTTTTTCGTTATTATATTATTACCATATGTTACCCTTTGGAAATAGCAAGCGTGCGCATTTTAATCCTTCTCCCCCTTTAATACTTGTAAGCATTAAATCTATCGAGTGCGTAGTCTTTACTTTTATAACGCCTCGCATGTCTTCTCTAGATGGTGACATAATCCTTTTATATGTAGCCAATGCTACCACAATTGTTGTAAATATGGGCAGCATTACATTATTACAGACGCGCCGAGGGTTACTAAGTGTTATATGCAGCGAATATTCACAAAACCAACGTTTGATACATATAGTTTTCCTTTATTCCAGGCACACTAAGAATTGCTTGGTTCAAGTTTGGCGCTTCTCTTACTGATATTACGGATCATTCCCCCTTATCTTTTAAGGTCATTAAATTTACAAACGCCCAATTTAACTAGACGACTCCAGGTTTACTAAGTATTATGTGACCCGGGTTTTTGTCTAACGCACTCATTTGTTGCAAACACGCTAAGAATTGCTTGGTTCAAGTTTGGCGCTTCTCTAAATAATATAACAGATCAGGTCCCCTTATCTTTGGAGGGCATCGAATTTACAAACGCCCAATTTAACTAGACGACTCCAGGTTTGCTAAGTATTATGTGACCTAGGTTTTTGTCGAACACACGAGTACACGGCGCATACCTGATTTCGGTGTGACATCCTGCGTATATGCTCCTCCTGCCTGCTGTCCCCTTCCGTAGCCCACGCGATTGTCGATAGTTGTGGCTAGAACTTAAATAGTGTCCACAACTTCCCGCCATAGACGTTTCTGTGGTCTGCCGCACCGGAAGAGCTTATCTTAATTTCCGGTCGAATTCTCGGCGCCATGTTGGAACGGGATCGGATTATTTCTTTCGAGTGATATTAATAGCCTATTTGGTTTTATATGTTAATCTTCCACAGATCCAAACTGCAAATTAAACGATCTTACCATTTTGATCTAACTTATTTTGTCTATGATAGGAAATTTTGACTGGCAAAATACCATTTTAAATTCCCTCTCCGATTTATCGTGGGCGCCATCTTTACATGGGGAGAAAATTGGGATGTTTAATGTTTTGGTGGCAAGAAATATCATAGTCAACATTTTTTTGTCTCCGCGCTGCTACATGCTATGAGGTTACAAAGAATCAATATTAAATTACATATTTCTAACTTGGCATTGCCCCGTTTACATTAACCTACAATGTTACAAAAATTCATTATTGGATGACATAATTCTGTATCAACATTACCTCATTTAGATTGTACTCCTTATCCAGATCGTCTTATTATCAGCAAGACAACGTTGCAAGATCCAGTTATCAGTTACTTAAGGACTACCTATTTAGTACTGTGACAAAGATCTGCAGCTCTTTGGGCTACCATAAACAAAATATATCAATTTATGTGTGCTTGGTGACAAACCAAGCGATATTTTCATTCAGTCCTTTGCGAATACTGTCAAACTGAAAAATCCCAAAACTCTCGCGTTTTCTGTGAGTATGTTCCATAGTTTGACCTAGTCCGAGTTTAACTTTCTCTAAGATACACCAACGAAGTTCGCTTTCGTTATGGTTCAAATCTATACAATGTTGTACCAATGGTGCTGATGTTTTCTTCATTCTAACTGCAGATTTGTGTTAGCTAAATCTAGTGCGGAATTCCCTGCCTGTTTCTCCAATATAAGCAAGGCCGCAAGGGCACAGAATTGTATATACAACATTACTACTCCTACAGTTTGTTAATGATCTCAGAGTTACTTCAAAGTTGTTATAATTGATTGATTCAGTTGTAATTGCTGCTTCACAGGCATGGCAAGACCCGCATCTATGATTACCTAGTACCGGACTTTGTCCTGTTATTGATATCTGAATGTTCCTTGTTTTCTGTTTGTTCCTAGTGTGGACCAGCCGGTCTCTTAGGTTTTTGTTCCTCCTATAAGCTACTAGGGGTTTTATTCCAAAGCTCTCACTCTCTTCTGTTTCCAGTATATTCCAGTTTTTATTGATTATATTTTTGATTTTATAATTCAATGGGGAGTGATTAATGACACAGGTGATACGATCTACAGGTTTCCTTTTTGTGCCATTTAGTAAGGAGTCCCGATCGAAATATTTTGCTGTTTTAAAAGCTTGCCGAATCAGACGATGAGGATAACCTCTTTTGAGCAGTCTAATTTTAAGGTTTTCCCCATGGCGTTGATATTCCATCAGGTTAGTGCAATTACGGCGTATCCTGAGAAATTCGGCAAAGGGAATAGAGTCCTTTTGGCAGTGTGGATGGAAACTCCCAAATTGTAAGGTGGTATTTTTAGCTGTGGGTTTCCTGTATAGACTTACTTCTAAAATTCCACTACTGTCATTTATCTCAATATCTAGGAACTCCACCTTATTAGTGTGGTAATTGGAGGTAAAATTTAAGTTAGGATCACTTGAATTTAGCCAGAATATGTAGTCCTTCAATTGGGTTTCTGTACCATGCCAAACAAAAAAAATATCATCGATAAATCGACGCCATAAATGAACATTTTCAAAAAAAGGGGCAACTTCATTGTATACATGTCGCAATTCCCATTCGCCCATGTAGGCATTCACCACACTGGGCGCGCAAGATGCCCCCATGCTGGTGCCCTTCACTTGTTTTTGTAAAGGGCACCATCATAGTCAAAGTAGTTATTCAACAGGACAACCTCAAGGCATTGTAAGATAAACCTGTCCGGTCGGTTATCAGGATATCTTTGCAGTAGGGATGATACCGCTTGCAACGCTTGACATTGAGGTATGTTGGTGTACAACGCCTCAATGTCAAGCGTTACCAGTATGTCCGTCCTTGCATCAAATACAATTCCCTCTACCTTAACAATCATGTCTCCTGTATCACGGACAAATGATTCGTATTTCTGCGTTAGAGGGCACAGGAATTTATCTACATATTTAGATAAGGGTTCTGTACTCGACCCAATCGTAGAAATGATTGGTCGCATGGGGGGGCTGATTTCATTTTTAAACTCTGTCCAGTTTGCAGAATCGTACATAACTGGAAGACCAGTACCTGCAAATGAAATCAGTCCCACGTTTCTGAGGGAATATAGATTGTTTATTGCCGTGAAGCTAATGGAGTTTTCAGGTTTTAATTTTTGAATGTATGAAACATGTATTTAAATTTGTAATGCCCTAGGTTACTTTCAAAGTTTTTCTGTGTCGTAGCTATTTTTCTTTTCTTCAATGATCAAACGAGCACTGGCAAGTATTTCAGTGTATCCAAGATAGTAATTGATGGAAATTAACTTGTAGTTTTTTAAATGCTCGTTTTTGTAATTGTTTTTTGAAAGACTTTTGAACAGCAGTGACTGGCCTACGCACTTTATTTTACTATTGTTTTAAACCTGTCCATAATCTCCTTTACTGATGTGCTACTGTTCTCCTATGTCACATTTAGAATCAGTTCAACACGTCTGCGGGGTCTGCAACAAAGATATTTCACCGCTTGGTATGAATTCCTGTAAGGCACAATGCCAAGTATGCTGTAGATGGATCCACATGGAGTGCATTAAAAGAAACCCCTTGTCCTGGTTACCTTCTAAAGGTTTTACTTGTCACAAATGTATTTAAAAATGCAATGTAATTTTGTTGACTTTTTTCAGCATTTTGGCTGTAGATTTACATGGTGTGTACTTTCCTGCCTTCTACAAATGTGTCTTGTTTGAAAAGTGGAAACCAACCATCATCCATTATGATCGCTAGGTGACCAATGGTATGTGCAAATCTAATGTAATATCAGTGAAAGCCAGCCATGTTTTATTTTTCATTTGCTACGCACTTTGATATAACCCCTGTTTGGCAAATGGCGTCCACGTAAAGAAGCCAGCCATGTGCATTTAGAAATGTGGTATGCTCTCAGGCCTTCTGCCAAATGGCGTCCAATTCACCTCTGGCAATGGTCTCTAGGTGCAGGTGGCTGTCGGACATTAAGCAAGGCATTAAGCAAGGCACCGTTCAATCACCCTTGCCGTGACGCCACACCTTTCCACAATGACTAATAACATCAAACAACTGTAGGTTTTGGTTTGGTAGGCAGGAGGGTCCATGCGAATCACCTTAAACTTATTCAGCATCCACAGAATGCAACACATCAATTTCAAAGTACAGTGACAATAATTCTTTAAATTCAAAGTACAGGCCCTTTCTGGGATGTGTTTGGCTATTTTTTTAATTCAAACTACAGACCCTTTCTGTGCTGTGTTTGTTTATTATTCTTTTAATTCAAACTACAGGCCCTTTCTGGGCTGTGTTTGTGTATTAGTTAAAGTACTGGCCATTTATTGAGCCTGTTTTCAAATGTCAAAGTACAGGCTCCTTCTGGGTCTTGTACTTTTATTGTTGAAATTACAAAGTACAGGCCCCTTCTGGGCCTGTACTTTCATTGTCGAAATTCCAAAGTACACTTTTATGGTCGAAATTCCAAAGTTAATGCCCTTTCTCAGCTGTCTTTTCATTGTAATTCAAAGTACAGGTGCTTTCTGCAATCTGTGGCTTGTTCTTGGGCCCTGTAGCCGTTCATTGGGATGTGTAGGTAGGCATCTCTTTTTTTTTTTGTCCTCATTTCACCAAGGTGAGTGCAAATGATAACTAGCATCCCCATACCGTCCTGGGCGCCCAGGGGTAAAGTTCTTGCTTTACCTGGGCCGACCCAGCCTGCCCCTTTTTGTTCCGAGGCATGGTGTAATCATAGGACAGTTTAAGACATCATATCATATCAGCCTCATTTCTTTCCCCCATTCCATTAAAGGTGCCCAAACAATACTATTTACATTGAGTGCCATGACAGATTCAAATCGTGCTATTCTGAGTGCAGCTTGAAGCCAACTTTCGTACAAGGGAGGACTAGTATCCTTCCATACCTTACATATCTCCCTACGTGCAATAATAATACAATTAAAAAATAAAGCCACCTGTGCCACCCTAAGTAAGCAAATAAGATCAGCATCTAAACAGAATATCACTCTAACTGTATTTAAGGTAAGTCTTATCTTGAAAATACTCTCCATTGCCTTCTCCACACTTGACCAGTAGGGGCCCAAGATTGGACAGTCATAAAAGATATGGATGTCATCTGCCTCGATTAAACCACATCTTGGGCACCCCGGGGGCGGGCTAACAAATGTTGCAATTTTTTTGGGCGTATAATATAGCCTATAAAAATGGTTCTTCTTAAGAGAGGCAGATCTAACATATTTATACAAATTTTGGAGAGATGTATCATACAGGGTGACTGAGGCGGCCTCCAAAGATGACAAGCTCCAAACCAGATAGAGTGGCGGGGCATGGGTTTCCTCTGCCTCTAGGGTTTTTTTGTACCAGAAACCCACTTCCTTCTTTTTATACCCAGGAGTTTGAAGGGCGAGCTCAAAATCCCAATTGCCGCCAATGTTATCCTTCTCAGCAGAATACCATGAGCAAAGTTCAATATATTTAAATTTGGAAAGGGAGTCCCCAATCTTAGATCTCAACACCTCCCACGGGAGAACCCCCTCTGATGTTATCAGATCCGACCAGATTGTTATTCCAGCTCTCCTGATGGGAAGGGACAGACCGTCCCTTAGACAGAGTGGCAGTCCCGGCGACTCCCAAATTGGGGCAAAATCAGAGTCGTATTTTATGCCCCATTTTGCTTTTGCTCTCCTCCATACTGAAAAGGCGAGTTTTAAAACCTTAAGGCGCACCTTTTTGTAGTATCTGGGTGAGCTGAATTTATACAGGAAACCGGGCCCACCCCCCTCTAGATCCACCATTATATTCAGAATCTGTCCCCAATTAGAATTATCGGGACTAGTAAGGAGGCTTCGAATATTTTTAACTGAAACGCAAAGGCATACCAAAGGACATCTGGGAGCGCGAGACCCCCCTTCAACAATTTCCTTTTGAGTTTCTTCCATGATATTCTGGACGTTTTGTTTGCCCATATGAAACTACCTATTTTCCCCTGAATTTTCCCCAAGATTTTATCGGAGAAGATCAGGGGTATCATATTAAATAGGTACGTCAATTTAGGCAAAATAACCATCTTGACCAGGTTAACACGGCCATAGATTGTAAGAGGGAGGTTCTGCCACTGCAGAAAAAGATGATCTATGGCCTTATCTACCCTTTTTACGTTTATCTGCACTAAATTGTTTAGGTCTGACGTTATTATTATGCCTACGTATCTGAACTGGGTATTTTGCGCAGCACCCAAATTATCTACTCCCCAGCTCATTGTTTCAGTCTTCGAGGCATTAATCAAATACCCAGAATACTGACCAAAGTCACTCATAATCTCCTCTACTCTGGGAAACACCTCGGCGGGATTTCTAGTGTAGACCAGCAAATCATCTGCATATAACGCCAGCTGGCAACTATATTCCTTAACTGTAAAAGGTGTAATCAGTTCATCTATCCTCAAGGCCTGCGCCAGGGGCTCTACATAGATGTCGAGCAGGAGGGGCGACAGAGGGCACCCCTGCCTAGTTCCCCTCCCTATACTGAAGCGAGTAGTCAGAAACCCATTCACTAGGATCGCAGCTGTGGCCCCCTCATAGCACCCACTCAGCGCCTGGATAAAGATTGTACCAAACCCCATGGTACTCAGAAGATCCCAGAGGAAGCCCCAATTAACACGGTCAAAGGCCTTGGCGGCATCATATGCTGCCACCGCCAAGGGCTCCGACCGTGCCACTGCCAGATCTATGCTTCCTATTAATTGCAGGGTCAACTCTTGAATAAATCTACCAGGTATAAAACCCCTTTGATCTGGGTTGATGAGTAGAGGGGCCAGCTTAGCCAATCTCCCTGCCAAAACACGAGTAAATATCTTGTAGTCTGCGTTTAGCATGGAGATAGGCCTGAAGGAGTCTGCTTTGAGAGGATCTTTCCCAGGTTTCAATATAAGCACAATTGTCGACTTCTTCCAAGATGGTGGGGCCCTTCCCTCTGAGCTGTAGACGTAGTTAAATAATTCACAAAGTCTTGGTGTCATAATGTCTTAGAACACCTTGTACACTTCACCAGGGAGGGCATCCGGCCCTGTGGCTTTGTTGTTTTTTATTTTTTTTATATGAAGTCTTATTTCTTCCTCCGTGAAAGGGCTATTGAGCATACCCCGACCTTCCTCCGTCAGACTCGGTAAAGCCTTATTCTCCAGCCAGCGCAGAGTATTCAGAGCTAGGAGAGGATTCCCCCTCATATAGTTTAGAAAAAAGGGAGAGTAAGCGCTTTTCCATCTCTTCCTGACGTCAGGAAATGGTACCCTGATCATCAATAATCAGTTTATTTATATTGTTCCTGACTCAATCTGCTCTGATCTTACTAGCCAATACTGCCCCGGCTCTTTCGCCATACTCATAATTCTCCATAGAGTGAACGGCCCACTGTGCCTTAATTTTCAGATCTAACATACCTCGGTCCTCTGAGCGGAGGCGATCTATTTCCAGTGAGATCTGTACTAAGTTGTCTGCCTGGGTGTTCACTCTTGAGGCCTCTAATAATTAATCTAATTTAACTTCCTCACCTCCTCCCTGTTACATGAGCTAATCAGACTGTGGAATTGGCCTCTAGTGTGGGCCTTATATGCATCACAGACATATTCAAGTGGGGCTGAACCAATGTTGTCGGAAAACAAATTAGTAATGGAAGTGCCCACCGCGGAAACTATGCCTTGATTATTTAGAACGGCCCTTTTTAAAGTCCACCGGGGGATTGTTGTGCCCCTGACCCTGCCCACCAAGAGAGCGAACACAACAGGGGCGTGATCAGACAAGATGCTTGGGAGAATCTCTATATCGACCAGGGCCTCCAAACCTAATCTATCTAGAGGAATGTAATCTAATCTAGAAGCATGACCATGCTTTTTACTAAAATATGTGAATCCCGGGGCTGTCCCCTTCTTGGCATTCCAGGCATCAATCAGGCCTATCTCGTGCATCATGTTCACCATAGCACGACGTGATCTTGGGGCCGAAACATATTGACTATAGTTAGAACGATCCTGTCTTGGGTCAAGGAGAATGTTAAAGTCCCCCCCTACAATCATGGGAGAGGTAACCTCCACCAAGTTGGACTGCACTTTTAATAGACAGGTGGGGTCGTCTATATTTGGCCCATAGTAAGACACAATTGTCAGTTCACTGCCATTAAGATCAACCTGCACGGAGACCCATCTTCCTGTGTGATCAGTTAACATTGACTTTATGGATCTTCCACTGCCCGCCTTAATCAAGATTGCAACCCCCTTAGTTGCGACCGTCTGGCCTGAACAGCAAAACGCCCCAACCCATCTAAGTTTCCCGAAGACCTCTTTACCCTCGCTTGAATTTAGATGGGTTTCCTGAAGGAGGATTACTCTGGCGGCAGATTGTTCCAGGTATTTTAATATCAACCTACGCCTCCGAGGACACCGAAGCCCATTAACGTTCCAGGATATAAATGCTGTCTTATTACTAGACATCAAATAGCCTCAGTCCCCTACTCCATACTTAAATAATGGGGTTCCCATTTGGTGAAAGGGGTGCTCTTGCTGACTAAAATTAAATGAGGACTACATCTTTTCTTTTTTCCCCTTGCGACCCCCCCGTGCCTCCCCTCACACCACCCCCTCCGCCTCGTACCCTCTGAGGCCCCCTACTTCCCTAAGGAGCCCTCCCTTTCTTCTTGAGCATTACGCTTAGACGAAGCCCCAACCCCACTCTGTGTGTATGTTTGTTTTATTAATATTATAATGGTGCTAAGAAAAGGACATAAAGCCCAAAACAAGAAGAAAAATAATAAATAAAAATATATCATAAGTCTTTATCGGGTTCCACCTAGCGATTAAGTATATAATATCTACTAAGTCTTCATACGTATATTCTTATATCGGACGAGCGAGATGGCGGCACTACTTGTTACTACCAATTCCTGAGAGCAACTACCTTCCCCCTAGCGGTCTCACACCCCAGCTTAAATTGCCTCGCCGTTCCCCCCCTTCTTGTCCGCCTGAATTTTCTCAATTAGATTATCCGCCTCCTCCACATGTCGTATGTTATACATGTGGTTATTCCACATTACGCGGAGCAGAGCGGGAACTTTTAATTGTGCACGGGCCCCCAAGGAGTTGAAAGTTGCCAATCTCTTGCCCATCTCCCATTGCTTTGTTGCAGTTATATGAGATATATCTGAACGGATTGAAAAAGTAAATGGGCTGGAAAAGGAGGTTGATCTTATAGTCCCGGCTTTAAGGGCCAAAGACAGGATTCTCTCTTTGACGGCATAAGTGAGAAAGTTGACCAAGATTTTTCTGGGGCGCTCCCTCCCAGGATTTCTCCTGTAAGGGTCGCGATGAACTCTCTGAATATCCGCTATTAGGTCAAGATCTACATCGGGGGAATCTTTCAGGATAGTCGTCTTTAGAACTGCAGCAATAAATGCTTTAATATCATTCCCCTCTAAGTCCTCGGGAATATTCAAGAATTTTAGGTTGTTCTTTCTTGAGTGATTCTGAAGCCTCTCAAGGTCTTCTTTCATCTCCCGGTTCTGTTGTACCAGTTTATCCATAGTGGCAGAGGAAGTACTAAGAGCTTCTTTAATCTTAGGAATCTCCACCTCCGGGGCATCAGTCCTTAGTGAAACCTCCTCTACCTTTCGGGCGAGTACCTCGCAGGATGCCTGGATAGCTGTCTGGTTAGCCTCCGATATCGTGAACCGCTTCCCTATGTCCTCCTTTAACCCCATTAGAATGTCAGCCAAGGTTCCTGGGACCGACATCATTGATGTACCACTGTCCAGAGGGATATCTCGTGTGGTAGAGTAAAGATCTTCCTCTTTAGAGCTAGACAGATCTTCTTTGTCTTCCTTGTCCTTTAGGACATCCTTTGAAACATCTTGTTCCGTCTGCATGTTATCCTGAATATCCAGCGCCGAAAAGCTGTTTGAAAGCTCTATCTAGGGGTGTATCATGTCTTGACTCAGGGGTGAAACAAGCTGGGATATAGGGCTGAGCTGGGGCCCTTTGTCTATATTGCCTGCTATGTTACTAATTTTTGTAGGATCCCCACCGGGGGTAGCGCCTCCAGCCATGACATTGGTTATACCGGAAATCATAGCGCCATTTTTGGCACTGGTTACGCTGCTTGCAGCCGTCTCTTTGGTTCTATCAGAGGAGCCTGAGGAAAGAACCGTATAATATGATTTCAGTGATGGGGTGACTCTAATTGGAACCGATGCCCCACTTTTCGCTTTCTTTCTGCCTTTCCGCCCCCCCAGAGGGGCGTCTGGATAGCTAGGGTCCCCCTTCCCTTTCACTTTTACTTTCGCTTTTACTTTCTGGGAGATGACTTTACAATGGATTACAGGAGGAGGGAGAGGTGGTTTTAGGGACCCTGACACTAAATTGGCAGTACGGTTCCTCAATGAGTATCGACTAACCCCCACTTCGGAGATGAGAGTAGATGTAGACTGCACGAGGCCTGAGTCGCCTAAAGTGTCGTTGAATTTTAGGGCAGCCACGCTATGTACACCTATCTCCATGCAAGGCTCCCAAACTGCCCCGCCTGTATCTTGAGGGTCATAAATTAATGCAAGCGCTGAGAGCTCTTTTGTGATTGATGGCCCCTCGCAGGTCTCAAGCCTCTGAATCAACTGAACCACACTCAAATGTGCAGGACTATTCAAACTATTCGCAATATTTAGTGCATTTAGAGTGACAGCCACCGCCCGTGCTTGTTGTTGAGGGCCCCACAGCAGAAGTATTTAATCTTCACATGCGCCTTATCAGGGACTCGGCTTACCGCACCCACTGCACCGAAAGGACAGGCAGACCATCCGCCCGAATGCCCGGTCAGGCCCCCAGCTTTCCGCCTCCACTGTCGAAATGCGCCCAGCTCGCGGAACCAGGCAGGTCCTATAGGTCCTATAGGTACACTGCAGTCCCCCTCATTCACCATCCGCCTCGCGCTGAACGTTGTCTTCTTCCGATGAATCCAAATAACACTAATTGCGGGTGGTATGAAACCACGGCTAGCAACTCTTTAACTAGTTTGTACCTAAAGTACAAAGTAGAACCAAAACGCTACTGCTGGGAAAAACACCATAACCGCCAGCAAGCTAGCGGAGCGTCCGCGCCATACACTGTGGGAGGAGCTCCGTCACGGCCGTTAGCTTCCGGCCGTCATGCTCCTCGATCCCGACCTAGGTAGGCATCTCTTAAGTCCCCTCTCCTGTTCCGTCCACGTCCATTTCCACTCACAAGACCGGACTGGCCTCTTTGTTGGTACTGCCAGGGCTGTTTTTGCAGCCCTTGCTGCGTCTGCGACTCTGCTAAGTGGGATTGTTGTGCACTTGCCTTCCTCTTCTTCTTTAGATGTGGAAGCCATTTCTCAGGCTCCCACTGCGGAATCCAAACCCCCCATTCTGTGTAGTGCACAGGGAAGCCAAACTAACTACTCCCCTGACACAGCAGTGGTTAGTTTAGGCGTTTGCTGCCTTGCTTGCTTTAAACCTTATTGAAATTCACAAATATTCTTCCTATCGTATTTCTCTATTCTTTTAATTCAAACTACAGGTCCTTTCTGGGCTCTGTTTATCTGTTGTTGTTGTACTTCAAAGTACAGGCCCTTTCTGGGCTGTGTTTGCCAATTATTACGCCATATCAAAGTACAGGCCATTTATTGACACCTGCTGCCTTTTGGGCTGTTTGCCAATTATAAGGTATGATTGTGTAGTGGGGGGTCCGATTTTGTAGCAGGGATCCGATTTTGTAGCAGGGATCAGATTTTGTAGCCGGTATCAGATTTTGTAGCCGGTATCAGACTTTGTAGCCGGGATCAGACTTTATAGCCGGGAGGAGATTTTGTAGCAGTGACAGGATTGCCACTTACCTCAGCTGGCGAATGAGCAGGTATGATGTTTTGAGTACTATAATGTTTATTTTATTCTGCTTATTGAGGTATTTCGTCATACATGTCCTGGTTGTATATGTCTTATCTTTAAAGAGTATGTATTTTGTATCTCATTTCTCCAATTTTTTTTTTTTTGTTGTTCAATGTCTACCTTCTTTGGGCTTGTCCTCTCGGCTGAAGCGGTTAACACCTTCATAATCAGTTTCACCCTTATCTGACAACCTGTCAGATGTTATGTTTCCGCTTAAAGGAACCACTGGGCAAAAGTAGTAAATGTGTATGAAATGTTTTATTTTTTCCTTTCATTTATTTTCACCTTACTGTTTATGGTTTATTGCAACAGTGTCTTCCTCTATAGTCTTGGACACTAGGGCGCCTTTCCTAACCAGGCTCTTGGCCGCATCCTAGCCACCAGCGATCAGCGCCTTCTTCTTGATACACTGGGAAGCTTATTTACCGAGGCAAAAATATTTTTAATGTGTTTTGTCATGGTGACTCTTTAATTAAACACACCTTCCTGCTGCCTTTCTGGGCTGTGTTTGCAAATTATTCTTCTAATTGTAATGACAGGCCCTGGAAAGGGCCCAGTATTGTCATTTTTCATCCCAACCACAAAGAGTCGGGACTGGGTACTTTGTGCACTTGCTTGCTTCCTTAGATGTTGTACCTGTTTCTCAGGCTCCCACTGCGGAATCAGACTCCCATTCTGTGTAATGGGCAGGAAAGCCTAACACCTCTGTTATTCAATGCTTGCTGAGGGAAGCAGTTATCTGGGCCTGTGCTTTTATTGTCGAAATTCCAAAGTACATGCCCTTTCTCAGCTGTCTTCATTGTAATTCAAAGTACAGGCGCTTTCTGCGATCTGCGGCTTCTTCTTGAGCCCAGCAGTAGCCTTTTCTTACCCGGTGGTTTCTTGGACGGGATCACGGACGACTGTCTCGCCGTCGACGTGTGTCCCGTCCCCTCGCCTGGAACCCTTGATGGGATTCTGGTCGGGGGGCATCAATTTAGTCCAAAATTGGCCGCCTTCAAGGTTTCTACCTCTACTGTCGCTAGGCATTATGTGAACACCCATGGGGCCGTTGTCACACCAAATGTAAGGACTTTGACTTGTCAGTAAATGTGCACCACACATTGTTTTTCAACTTCTTCTTCAGTCTTCGAGGGCATCAAGCGTTGCTGTACTTTGACATGTAGTCAAAGTGAATAAGACGGATCTACGTCTACATGTGTGTCCCGTTCTCCTGTCCGGGACCCTTTATGGGCTTCTGGGCGGAGGGCAGCTAATTCTTCAAATATCCAACTTGTCCGCCTTCTTTAGTCTCTGGTGATCCTGTTTGTTTTTTTGTGGACTGAATCGCCATGTACCGGGATCACCGTCTAATGCATCATTCTAATTTAGCCTTCCTCACAGTACTTTTATTGTTGAATTTCCAAAGTACAGGCCCCCTCTGGGCCTGTACTTTTATTTTCGAATTTCCAAAGTACCGGCCCCTTCTGGGCCTGTACTTTTATTGTCGAATTTACAAAATACAGGACCCTTCTGGGCCTGTACTTTAATTGTCCACATTACAAAGTACAGGCCCCTTCTGGGCCTGTACTTTTATTGTTGACATTCCAAAGTACAGCTGAAGCAGTCACCAACTTCAAGATCAGTTTGGACAAGATGAGTCCAGTCGGCTTCTGGACTTATTCAGCGTCCACACAATGCAACACACCAATTTCAAAGTACAGTCACTATGAATCTTTACATTCAAAGGACAGGCATTTTCAGAGCTGTGTTTGTCTATTCTTTTAATTCAAACTACAGACCCTTTCTGTGCAGTGTTTGCTCATTATTCTTTTAATTCAAACTACAGGCCCTTTCTGGGCTCTGTTTGTCTATTATTTATGTAACTTAAAGTACTGGCCACTTATTGAGTTTGTGTTGAAATTACAAAGTACAGGCCCCTCTTGGGCTTGTACTTTTATTCTTGATGTTCTTCTGTTGTTCCATTGTCTTTAAATCAGGCAATGTGTCACTTTGCTCTTCTTTGTGGAGTTGGATAATGTCATCCAGCATGTTGATGCATGGAACTTTAACTTTATCTGGAAGTGAGATTTGAAACCTCTTCTCAGACGGCCAACTCCTTGCAAACTTGGTCGAATTTCCAAAGTACAGGCCCCTTCTGGGCCTGTACTTTGACTGTTGAAAATACAAAGTACAGGCCCCTTCTGGGCCTGTACTTTTATTGTTGATGTTCATCTGCTGTCCATTGTCTTCATAGGACACTTGTGTAAGGGCTCAAAGGGAGCACCTATCGAGTATGTTAAGACAAGATTTAAGTCCCATTGAGGTACAAGAAAGGGAGTAGGAGGTAATTTATTAACAATACCCTTCAAGAATCTTAAAACCACAGGAGATTTTAAAAGAGACTGCTGGTCCAGCAAACATAGAAATGCAGACAAAGCCGAGAGATAACCCTTGACTGTGGCAACAGCAAGTCCTTGCTGCGCCAAAAATAGAGCAAATTGGAGAACATTAGATAAGTGGGCTTTCAAAGGGTCAACAGATTTCTCTCCACACCAGGGAGGAAACGCGTAAAGGAGTTTTCTTCCCCAACGCAACTGAAACGCGTCCCCCAAGGCTCCTTGCATCGGATACTAGACACTGCAGAATGACAGGCAGTGACCGTTCACGTGAGTAGCGAACTGGTCCACCTGAGGAGTCCCCCACGTCCGGAAAACGTGACGAACTACCTCTGGATGAAGGCTCCACTCGTGGTTGGGCGAAAACTGCCGACTGAGACTGTCTGCAAGCACCTTCAGAACTCCGGCCAGATGATTCGCCATCAGACAAATCGGATGGTCCTGAACCCAGGACCAGAGACGCAGAGCCTCTCTCCAGAGACACTGCGACCCCACTCCTCCCTGCTTGTTGATGTACCACATCGCAGTCGTGTTGTCCGTCAAGACTTGGACCAACCGACCGACCGCGAAGGGAAGGGAGGAAGGCCTTGAGCGCCAAACGTATCGTCCGCAATTCTAGAAGGTTGATATGAAGCAACCTTTCCTCTGGAGACCAAAGACCCTTGACCTCCAGGTCCACCAGATGAGCAACCCACCCTAGAGTGGATGCATCCGTTATTACTGTGGCCACCGGAGGAGGATGTTGAGAAGGCTTCCCCTGAGACAGGTTGCCTTCCACGCCCCAAGACAGATCCGCCACAGCTTCTCTGGAGATCTTCACTGACTCCATGAAATCCCCGTTGTGTTTATACCACTGCCTGCGGAGGCACCACCGGAGTGCCCTCATGTGCCAGCGTGCAGGTTGACCAGCAGAATGCAGGAAGCCATCAGACCGAGCAGACGAAGGTCCTTCAGGACTGGAAAAACCGCTCCATTGTAAAATAAAGGTATCATTTCCTTCCTGTATGTCGCAAATCCTTTGAGGAGGAGGGATTGCACGACATACAGTTGTCTCCAGTACAGCACCTATGAACAGGATGCGCTGCGAGGGCACCAGGTGAGACTTGGGTACATTTATCGATAAACCCTACCTGTACAACAATTGGGTTGTCTCTTGCAGATGTTGGAGTACTCTCTCTAACGATTCTGCTTTGATCAGCCAGTCATCCAAATAGGGGAATACAAGAATCCCCGACCATCGGAGATGCGCTGCCACCACCGCCATCACCTTGGTAAAGACTCGAGGCGGGGTAGTAATTCCAAATGGAAGGACGGCAAACTGACAGTGTTGCGATCCGACCGTAAAAAGGAGATATTTCCTGTGCGACTTCAGGATTGGAATGTGGAAGTACGCATCCTGCAAGTCGAGCGACACCATCCAGTCTTGCATTGTACTTTATCCGTTCCTGGAATTGAGATTTGAAAACTCTTTTCAGACGGCCAACTCCTTGCAAACTTGGTTGAAACTTGTTTTCCTGATTCCCAAACTTATACAGCTTGATGTTCTTCTGCTGTTCCATTGATTTTAAATCAGGCAATGTGTCACTTTGTTCTTCTTTGTGGAGTTGGAAAACGTCATCCAGCTTGGTAATACATGGCTGACACGGATGTGCAATGTCTGTACAAATCGAAACCGCCAGAGATGGGCAGACCAGAAAGGCAGGCTCTGCACTGTGTAATATTTGCATATCATATAGTCAAGACAAGCAAGGTGACCTGTAAGGGTGTACAGAATAGTTTGTTGAAGCTTGTGCAGTCAAGGTCAGATAGGAAATCATTTTTAGCTCCAGGCCTCATGTTAATGTGATCTTACATAATCATGAACTCTTTGGAAGCACATGCAAACTAATTTATAGGGATATTTGTATATTTTTTGGAACAATCCCCCCTTTTTGGATATACCTATCCAACATTAATGTGAAACCAAAAGATATATATGTCTATATATGTATGAAACATTACATACATATCTTTGAATGGCATTACACAGTCTTTGCATAAGTGTTCTGGCCCTGTACTTTTACTGTTGAATTTCCAAAGTACAGGCCCCTTCTGGGCCTGTACTTTTATTGTCGAATTTCCAAAGTACAGGCCCCTTCTGGGCCTGTACTTTTATTGTCGATATTCCAAATTACCTTTTTGTTGTCAATTCCAAAGTACATGCCCTTTCTCAGCTGTCTTTTCATTGTAATTCAAAATACAGGCGTTTTCTGCGATCTGCGGCTTATTCTTGAGCCCAGCCGGAGCCTTTTCTTAGCCGGTGCTTTCTTGGTCTTCCCGGCTGTCTTTTTGGCCGTGCTTTTTGACTGCACACTGCATCTCAAGGCAGTTCACAGTGTTTTGTGAGTCCATTCATCTATTCCATGAGTTTCACGAAACGTGTATTGACTGTTGGAGGAGATGTAGCAGGATCCGACAATGTTTGCTCCTTTCAAGATGAGATCGGACCCGGTGGGACTGGCATTTTGCGAACCAGAACCTCAAAACACTCTGAGAATTTGCTGGTACACTAAAGCAGATTTAAATGTGCTGGAAGCTTTCATGTCAAATTTGGCTTGCGACTCAGACGAACCAAAATATATATATGTCTATGTATGTGTGAAACATTAGTTACATATCTTTGAATGGCATTACACAGTCCTTGCATAAAATGCATATATTGTCACATTGATACAATGAGTCACTTTGTTCTTCTTTGTGGAGTTGTATAATGACGTCCAGCCTGTTAATGGGTGGTACTTTATCCGTTCCTGGAGTGCAGGATGGAAAAAATACATATGAAATAATAAAAAGAACGAAATGTTGGCTCCAAGCTACAGCTAGCCCGAATATGAGATTTCAAAGCTCTTCTCATACAGCCTACTCCTTGCAAACTTTGTCGAAACTTGTTTTCCTGATTCACAAACGTATAGAAATTGATGTTCTTCTGCTGTTCCATTGTCTTTTAATCAGGCAATGTGTCACTTTGCTCTTCTTTGTGGAGTCGGATAATGTCATCCAGCTTGTTAATGGATGGTACTTTAACCGTTCCTGGAATTGAGGTTTGAAACCTCTTCTCAGATGGCCAACTCCTTGTAAACTTGGTTGAATTTCCAAAGTACAGGCCCCTCCTAGGCCTGTACTTTTATTGTCGAATGTCTAAAGTACAGGCCCCTTCTGGGCCTGTACTTTTATTCTTGATGTTCTTCTGCAGTTCCATTGTCTTTAAATCGGGCAATGTGTCACTTTGCTCCTCTTCATCCAGCTTGTTAATGGGTGGTACTTTATCCGTTCCTGGAAGCAGGATAGAAAAAATACTTATGAAATAATAAAAAGAACGAAATGTTGGCTCCAAGCTACAGCTAGCCGAATATGAGATTTCAAAGCTCTTCTCATACAGCCTACTCCTTGCAAACTTTGTCGAAACTTGTTTTCCTGATTCACAAACGTATAGAGCTTGATGTTCTTCTGCTGTTCCATTGATCTTTTTTTTTGGCGTCGTTTTCTTTGACTGCCAGAAGGGGTGGTTATAATTGGTCATTCGCTAGTTCTAGTAGTCCATTTTTTGGAGAAATGGATCAAACACCACAGACTCAAGTAATGCAGTGCAGATTGTAGTTACACATGTTCTTCCACATGCACTTGTGTTGATGTCAGCAGATATTATCCTCTTCTGCTTCCATGTATTCACACTGGACACAATAACACCAATTGGGGGTCTCTTCTTGATCCGAGCGTGAGTCTTTGCGTTCATTGGACTCTCCTTGTTGACCCCAGTCTGAGTCTGACCAGTCTCCCATCGCAGCACCTTGGTTGCATCTGTCTGGTCTCTGCTCTTCCGTCTGCAATATCTTCACTGTGCTTCATAAAGGTCCGTCCGTCCCCCGGGGAAATAGTGTCACTTGCACTCTAATGATGCTATCAGAACAAACCGGGCCATGTGTATGAAATGTTTGTTTTTTAGTTTCATTCATTTTCACCTTAGTCTTTATTGTTCTCTGCAACGGTAATTTCCTCTATAGTCTTGGACACTAAGACGCCTTTCCTAACCAGGCTCTTGGCCGCATCTTAGCCTCGTTTTCAAGGCAGATCGCAGTATTTTGTGACAGTGGTTTGACTGTGACTTCTTCGCGGCCGCCAGTGAAACTGCATTCATCTTGGCCGAGGAGGTTATGACTTTCAAGATCAGATCTGACAGGCCGCCCTTAGCCTGCCTTATAAGTTGTGTGTGAAAGGCTATTCACCGAGCTGTGCTCATCCTCCCTCTTTGTTCAGAGATTGTTGTGGTGTTGTTAAATGCTGCGCGCTTGCACTCCAGTCAGCCGCACCTGGCTATCTGGTTCCGTTCGATGTGATTCGTGTGTTATCCTCTTTTCAAAACTGCATAAAATCTTTGGCTTTTGACAATAACCTTATTCAGCATCCACAGAATGCAACACATCAATTTGTACGCCATTGTACACCAGAGTTGACGGGTCCATTAATGCATGAATGAGGCAACTCCATGGGAGATCGTGTGCATTCAAACGATCCCCTGACTGGGACCCAACACTCCTATCAGTTTTGCGCAAGTATTTAGTCTTAGTTGGAGTTTGCTCAACTGCTCAAAGCCACATATCTGTTTATGGAGGTTAAAAACCAAACAGGACACACTATGTGGTCGATTCCGATTCGGGAAAAAAAACGTCCGTACGATTTGTATCCGGAGACCTCTCCGTACGAATCGTACCCGTCCGTCCGAGTCGCGAAGTACGATCCGTATTCCGGGAATCCGTCCGAATCGTCGCGATCGGTACGTATTGCAAGGCTGAAACCATGAACCGTACGACTCGTACACATACCGTACGACTCGTAAACATGCCGTACGACCCGACGAGTACGATCCGGACCGGGGTATGAGGACGCGATTCGTATGGTCCATGTCAGGTAAGGGCGAGTCGTACGGAAAAGCACACAAACACATTCACACCGTACAGTCCATACCCCCCATAATCGCAGGGGTACGCACCGTACCCCTGCGATCATGGGGTGTACGAGCCATATCCCCCATTGTACGATCGGTGTATGAGCCGTACCCCCATTGTACGATCGGTGTACGAGCCGTACCCCCACTGTACGATCGGTGTACGAGCCGTACCCCCATTGTACGATCGGTGTATGAGCCGTACCCCCACTGTACGATCGGTGTACAAGCCGTACCCCATGTACGATCGGTGTACGAGCCGTACCCCCACTGTACGATCGGTGTACGAGCCGTACCCCATGTACGTTCGGTGTACGAGCCGTACCCCCATTGTACAATCGGTGTACGAGCCGTACACCCATCGTACAATGGGGGTACGGCTCGTACACCGATCGTACAATGGGGGTACGGCTCGTACACCGATCGTACAATGGGTGTACGGCTCGTACACAGATCGTACATGGGGTATGGCTCGTACACCGATCGTACATGGGGTACGGCTCGTACACCGATCGTACATGGGGTACGGCTCGTACACCGATCGTACAATGGGGGTATGGCTCGTACACCGATCGTACAATGGGGGTACGGCTCGTACACCCCATGATCGCAGGGGTACAGTGCGTACCCCTGCGATCATGGGGTGTACGCACCGTACCCAGGGGGCCGTTCCGTACCTGCTTTAGCGCGAACTCTGCTTTTACGGCTGTTTTCAGCTCCCGTAGAAAAAGGGTCGTACGCTGCGTACCCGACACGTATCGTACTTGCTGGGTCGTAAAAACCAGCCGCGAACCGTACTGATGTCGCGTACAGCGGGTTCCGAGTGAGAATCGTACGGAGATTAGAGTCGTACGGTGTCTTGTACAACTCGTACGGAGTACGGCTCCTGGTACGAATGGTACTTCGTCGTACGTACGGGACGTTTACAGGTACGATTCGTACGGGGAAAAAACGCTCCGTACGATGATTCGGAGCACTTTTTACAGGATCAGAATCGACCCCTATGTCTTCATTTTTTTCCGCAGGTGTCAGTACTCGATGCGCTGATACTCAATTGGTCGCCGCCTTGTATTTCAAACAATGGCTTGTTAATGATGGATTTTATTTGAAAGTGTGCTATAGTGCACAGAGTCATCTATCTATGTAATGGATTTGGAAGGTGAACATCATTATATAATTTCATTTCTTCAACCTTCACAATGATTGAGCTGTCCATAAGAGCCTAAAGTTAGTATTGGTTTTGCGAATGTTCGATTGTCCTCCTTGGCTTCCAAGTCTTTTTTATTCTGCTTGTCCTGCCGCCAAGAGTCAGTGTTCTTTTATGGCTTGGTACGGTCATAAGACGATTCGACAACGTTGTGTGTCCACGGGATCACGTTTGACGGGATCTCTGTCGAGGTGTGTCCCGTTCCCCTGGCCGGGACCCTTTTGTGGGCTCCTGGGCGGGGTGCAGCTACTTTGCCTACATGTCCAATTGTCTGCCTTCTTGGCTCCCAGCTTGTTTTTGTTCATCTTCTTCTGCCGCCAAGAGTCACTGTTCTTTCATGACTTGGTACGGTCACTAAGACGCTTTGACATCGGTGTGCCACAGAGAATACTGCATTGAAA
The DNA here is from genome assembly GCF_964261635.1 of Lissotriton helveticus. Taxonomy (NCBI): domain Eukaryota; kingdom Metazoa; phylum Chordata; class Amphibia; order Caudata; family Salamandridae; genus Lissotriton; species Lissotriton helveticus. The sequence goes on from NC_136058.1 coordinate 132,710,271, forward strand.
AATTAAATTTAAGCACCCTTTTTTCTTTGGCTCTTCTGCAGATTCAATGGTCCCACTCCTTGTAGTGGCACAAAAACAACCTGTTTTTTGCAGAAAACTCGAAGGTTTCATCGTTCAGAAGACACTCCAATAGCAGTGATGCCCCTGTGGTCTAGCGGACTCCCTTCAACACTAAATACCAGATACCTTCCAACAGGCCAGCCTCACAGTAGGGCAGTGTGGTGGCTGCACGTTGAGGTTCCTCAGCCTTGTAAACGTAAACCTGTTGTGAGCTGCAGATCAGGGTTCCTTGGGACCATCCTGGACATGTAGCACTGTGTGAGCTGCAGATCATGGCTTCTTGTCACCACCCAGATGCATATCCGTATAGTGAGCGAGTAATTCAAAACATCCAGCCTTTAACATTGCTCCCGTCTTATCATGGACCCTGACATGGCTCGACATCGTTATTTGTTTTCTATTTATTTTTTTTCCTCTCTTTTTATTATGCACCAAAAGAAGTTTATGTCTCCAAGGAAAGATGCCCCACTGGGACAGACGTATTTGTGATTGAGGATGAATCAGGACCAGAGGGATGGCACTGGATGATTCCACAGATTCCGGATAGCCCACGCACTCCTATCCAGGCTAATGCTCTTTTGGAAACTAAAGAGAAACAAGTGGGTGCCATCTTCCCAGCTGCGCATGTCGTCCTGCCTTTCTCAGAGTGCTGTTGTCCACTTTGCATTGTATTATGAAGGCCATTCTCCTAAGCAGGGGTCACCAGCTTATTTCAGTCTTGGAACGGTCAAATATGATCTGGTAACAGTCCTATCAGCCACACCTCCATTGCTTTGTGACTGTTGACTGTGTTTTTTTCACGGCAAATGACAAGACTACATCGGTGTGTGTCAACGGGATCATGTTCGACGGGGTCTCCGTCGAGGTGTGTCCCGTTCCCTCGCCCGGGACCCTTTTTTGGGCTCCTGGGCAGGGGGCAGCCACTTTGCCTACATGTACAATTGTCCGCCTTCTTGGCTTCCAGCTCTTTGCTGTTCATCTTCTTCTGCCGCCAAGAGTCAGTGTTCTTTTACGGCTTGGTACAGTCATAAGACGCTTCGACATCGTTGTGTGTCAACGGAATCATGCTCGACGGGATCTCCGTCGAGGTGTGTCCCGTTCCCTCGCCCGGGACCCTTTTTTGGGCTCCTGGGCGGGGGGCAGCTACTTTGCCTACATGTCCAATTGTCCGCCTTCTTGGCTCCCAGCTCTTTGTTGTTCATCTTCTTCTGCCGCCAAGAGTCAGTGTTCTTTTATGGCTTGGTACGGTCATAAGACGCTTCGACATCGTTGTGTGTCAACGGGATCACGCTCGACGGGATCTCCATCGAGGTGTGTCCCGTTCCCTCGCCTGGGACCCTTTATTGGGCTCCTGGGCAGGGGGCAGCTACTTTGCCTGCATGTCCAATTGTCCGCCTTCTTGGCTTCCAGCTCTTTGTTGTTCATCTTCTTCTGCCGCCAGGAGTCAGTGTTCTTTTATGGCTTGGTACGGTCAGAAGACGCTTCGACATCGTTGTGTGTCAACGGGATCACGCTCGACGGGATCTCCGTCGAGGTGTGTCCCATTCCCTCGCCCGGGACCCTTTTTTGGGCTCCTGGGCGGGGGGCAGCTACTTTGCCTACATGTACAATTGTCCGCCTTCTTGGCTCCCAGCTCTTTGTTGTTCATCTTCTTCTGCCGCCAGGAGTCAGTGTTCTTTTATGGCATGGTACGGTCATAAGACGCTTCGACATCGTTGTGTGTCAACGGGATCACGCTCGACGGGATCTCCGTCGAGGTGTGTCCTGTTCCCTTGCCCGGGACCCTTTTTTGGGCTCCTGGGTGGGGGGCAGCTACTTTGCCTACATGTACAATTGTCCGCCTTCTTGGCTTCCAGCTCTTTGTTGTTCATCTTCCTCTTTTTTGTTTTCTTTCGTCTCGTCAATTCAGAGACATTATGTTGTGAAACGCTGCCCCAGCTTGTCATTCAGTATTCACATGTAGATTGAAAAGTCCAAACGCTTCGACACTGGTGTGTATCAATGGGATCATGGACGACTGGCTCGATGTCGACGTGTGTCCCGTTCCCCCGCCTGGGACCCTTTTTTGGGCTCCTGGGCGGGGGGGCAGCTTTTCTTTGGATTTTTAACTGCCCGCCTTCTTTGCTTCCAGCTCTTTTTTGTTCACCTTTATCTTCTTCTGCCAAGGGCATCAAGCGTTGCAGTAATCTTCCATTTTGTCAAAGTCAATAGAAGGAGATCAAACGCTTCGATCCACGAGACAGACTAAGTCCAGTTTACTGTAGCCACAGACAATACTGCTGTAAAAAATGAAAAATTATCAGCCAATTTACTTTTGAAAAAAAGTATCGAAGGCTCTTCTGCATATTAAACGGTCCCACTCATTCTACACATAAACAACCTGTTCTTGGCAGAAAACTCGAAGGTTTCATTGTTCAGAAGACACACCAAGACCAGCTTTGCCCCTCTGATCTAGACGACTCCCTTCATTGGTAAATTCCTCTGCCCGCACCAAATACCTTTCAACTGGCCTGCCTCAAAGCAGGGGCAGTGTGGTGGCTGCACGTTGTGGCTCGTCAGCTTTGTAAATGTAAACCTGTTGTGAGCTGTATTTCAGGGCTCCTTGGGAACATCCAGGACATGTGACTGTGTGAGCTGCAGATCAGTGCTTTTTGTCACCACCCAGACGCATATCTGTATAGTGAGGTGGGAATCCAAAACATCCAGCCTTTACCATTGCGCATGTCTTTTCACGGACACTGAAATGGCGCAACATTCTTGTGTTTTCTATTTTATTATTTATTTATCTTTGCATTGCGCATCAAAAAAATAGGTTATGTCTGCAAGGACAGATGCGCCTCAGGGACAGACGTATTACTGATTGAGGCTGAATCTTGACCACACGGATGGCACTGGATGCTTCCACTGATTCCGGATAGGCACTCCCGTCCAGGCTAATGCTCTTTTGGAAATGTTAGAGAAAAGATTGGCTGACATCGCCCCAGCTGCGCATTTTGTCCGTCCTTTGCCAGAGGGCTGTTGTCCACTTTGCATTGCATCATCAAGGCCATTCTTCTAAGGACGTGTCACCAGCTTTTTAGTAATCCTTGAATGGTCACATCTGATCTTGTTACAGTTGTATCGACAATACCTACCTTGCTCCCTTCATAAAGGAGATTCTCCTCCAGGGAAGCCAAAATTGCAGAAGGCGCACCTTATGGGATGCATGCTGAAGTACCATCTGCACGCTTCAAGACACCATTTATAAGAAATACTTAAATATGCATTAATTGATAGCACTCCAGTGAGTGTATGCACATATTTACACTTCTTCCAATATAATTAACCCAAAAATTTCAAGGATACACGTTTTAACAGTGCTCTGTGGACTGTATGGCCACTGCTTTGCTACATCTAGAGCATACAAGTTGCTTGCTTTGTTTCAGGAGGTGTTCATTTGGCCTTAGATTTCTTCTATGGATAGCTCCACCGCCGTTTCTTCTTGGACGCATCGTTGCTCTTGGTGATCATCGCCTTCTTCTTAAGCCGCTGCTAAACCTTTTTTGGTTTGTGTTGAATGATTCGCCTTTTACGGGGAATACTCTTTTTCTTTTTTATATCAAAATTTAGGATTATCAATTTGTTTTTTAATACCATCAGCAAATAAAGGCAGCATTCAAAAGCAGTTAGTGGGGCTTTAGGTAGTTCCTTTGCACTGTTCACTGTGTTTTTTTCACGGCAAATGACAAGACTACATCGATGTGTGTCAACGGGATCATGTTCGATGGGATCTCCGTCGACACCTGTCCCGTTCCCTCGCCTGGAACCCTTTATGGGCTTCTGGGCGGGGGCAGCAATTTGGTCAATTTGTGCGCCTTCTACCTCTTTGTGGGTCATCTTTTGCTGTCATCAGCCTTCTAGGCTTCTACTTCTTTTTTGTTTTCTCTCGTCACTAGTGGCCCGCCGTAATAGATGCATTTCACACAGTACAGGTAATTCTGTTCTTCGATCCTCTTTGTTGAGCATAGTGTAAGCCTCCACATTGTTATTCAGTGCTTGCTCAGGGAAGGCAATTGTTATTCAATGTTTTTCTGAGGCAACGGAATTTTTGTTCAATGATTGCTTTCTGGACAAGACTTTCTTAAATGGGTGAAATCATAGAACAGTTCCACAACTTTGTTGTCACTGTTAAGGTACCGAAAGACTAATACTGCCTGTGTTTTAATGTCCACATCAGTGGTATCATCAGCCTGAATAGCCACAAAGTCTGTGTTTATCAACTCTTGTACAATAGTGATTTTTACAATCTCTAACATGTACTCAAGCAGTTCATTTTGTATGACTTTAGTGGTGCAGGGATTGGGCATTGCCACGTTTGACACTCCCACCCCTGCGCTGCAACACTACACTGCTGCTACTGTCAACTTAAGACAGGCAAGCACTGCACAAGAACTCAGCAGTAGCTAATCCTGACGCTGCTCTCTTTAGAGGAGAGCTGGCCAATAAAGAGAGCAGAGTCACGATTGGTGTGAGCACGAAAAAAAACGTTGCTCCTTTTTCAACCACTGGTGTCTGTGGCATGAGGCAAACACCGTACTCAGCGGTGCTTGCTTTTCTAATGCCACAGGCTTCAGTAGTTGAAGAAAGGCAGCCGGTCATAGAGCACATGCGCAGTGGTGGTGCGACCTACTCAGTGTGAGTCAATACAGGCGGTGTCATCACGTGATTGTGATTTAAATTTAATGACGTGTCGCGGCGCTGCAGCGCAATGCATTTAAATTATTTTTAATAAACTAATCTGCATGCCCAAATTATTAGTTGGGCAATGCCCAACCACCCATATGGTAAATCCGCCATGGTGTATTGCTGTCTACCAACACCCAGTCTGAGAGCTGACCTTGAGCCTGATTCCACTGTTGTGCTAGCCATTCTTGTAACCGGCGCATTTGCAGTCTTGCATGTGGAACTATGAAGATTTAAGACGCCATCATGCATATTGGTCTCATGAACAATGTTGCTTGTAGAGACTGCTTCGTTTGAAAAATGGAGACTAATGTCTGAATGCCCTGTGTTCTGGCTGGACTGGGATACGCTAGAGCTGTAGATGTGTTTATTGTAGCTCCTAGATACTGATGAATGTGCGAAGGCTCTAGGTGCAACTTGGTTTAGATCATCGTAAACATTAAATCGTGCAGCGATTGGATCGTTAGTTGTGTGTGAAGGCACTAGTTGAATGATCTTGCTTTTATTAGCCAATCGTCTAGGTAAGGGAAGACATGTATCTGTTGTTTTCCAAGATGTGCTGCTACTACTGCTAAGCACTTTGTAAACACTCGTGGTTCTGTTGTGACCCCGAATAGAAGGACTTTGAAGTGGTAGTGTTGTCCTTGTATGACAAATCTTAGATACTTCTAGGGAGCAGGATGTATAGGAATGTGAAAATAGGCGTCCTTTGGGTCTAGTATTGAAAGAAACTCCTTGCTGTAGTAATGGGAGTACTGTTCTTTTATGGCTTGGTACTGTCATACGACACTTCGACATCGTTGTGTGTCAACGGGATCACGCTCGACAGGATCTACGTCGAGGTGTGTCTCGTTCCCCTGCCCGGGAACCTTTTTTGGGTACAAGTATTCATGTTAAATTTTCAAAGTAACATAAAAGTCTATTATAGTCTAAATAATTCCATGATCACCATCTGAAGATAAATATGGTAACAAGTCGATGCCCAGGCACAATATCAGAAGGAGACAGCCTTTCCACAAACCAATTTCTAAACATATAAAAAAAATTAAAAATGGCAGGATTATGGCAACCATGTGAATCTACAGCTGTACATGCCAAACAAATACCTACTGTGTAAGTGACAATAACCATATCTAAGATGTGTCAGTAGTAATCAAACATGTTGTCATTACAGTGAAATGAGTTTTTCTGAAACATTAAAACTATTTTCACAAGTTCTGTAATGTTCTAACACTGTTTGTGGTCCTCTTTTTTTGAATTTAGAGGTACAGTGAAACAGTACAGAATTTTTAAAAATAGTAATACTTGCATTTGTGGGCCCACAAATTCTTTTGGGTAATACATTGAAAGGTGTTTCAAAAGTTACTGTATGAAGAGCAGAGATGTAAACAATTGTGAGTTTGGATACATGCTTAATATTTCTTTAATGTAATATCGGCATTTGTGAGGTATAATGTAAAATGTAGTTAATATTTATTATGCAAATAATGAAACAAAGTTTGTACTTGTGCAAAATCATTTTGAAAAAATAAATACTTACAAATAAAAAATACAGTGTCACTGGATTGTGTCAAGTGCTTGATTATGAAATATGCATGAAGATGGTGATTTCAATTGTTGTGACGCACACATACACACAATAATAGACTGTGCAACATAAGCACATTATGGAAAAGTACGTAGCATTGCATTTAATATTTTGGCTTTTAAGATGGCACGCAGACCTCGCATACAAAGTTATTTCACAGCCATCTTACTTTTTATATTAAAGGGTTGCAAAGGTCTTTCCCAAAAAATTTAAACAGAGAAGGTTGGAGGTTACTTATGACACGAGACTAATGCGTGAAAAGGGTGTGCCAAAGTCTGCATGTACAATGCCCGGTGGAGGCATTTTCAGGGTGGGTGCACACAAGGTGGTGTGTAGAGGTCAATATCTGGTACTGGATCCAACATTCCCGTAAGAGGGCAACAGCAGATTAATTGTACATGCTTGCACTATAAGGATTAAACACTGAAGGAGTAACAGGTTAAGTCAATATCAGTTGATAGAGTACTTTCTAAGAAATCAGTACAGTTCTGTACTCTGGATTTCTGTAAAGAACAAAGTTAAACGACTTTGTATGTGCATCCTGGAATACCAAGGATCTCTGAAGATTCTCTGAAGATTTGCAAAAAGGAATGGTATGAATTTCCAAGACATATGACAGTTATATAGGGAACTTCTCTGTCGAACCCTTCGTCTTCATCTATTCAATCATTTTGGTGAAGGCAAGTTGGTCTATGGGTGACAATTGAAAATAAATCTAAATTATATTTTAATTAGCCTATCCTTTTCTCTTGAAGAGGAAGTACTGGGCAGTATAGACTTGTATTTGTACACTAGATTGTTTGTCTTTATAATTATCTAAACTCTGCAGGACTGGAATGATAACCGCTTACCAAAGTACTTTTGATTGCTACACGCACATGGGCAGGATTATTCACAACATTAAGACTATAACAAAGATATCCCTAGTACAAAAATGGAATTATAGATAAGAAACGACTGCATAAGGCATTGCAAAAAAGGAGTGAAGAACGGACTGGAAGGTCCATAGGTGGTGGAGGCATAGTTTGCTAATCTGTGTCCTACCTACTTAAGACACTATAACAACCAAAGCACTTAATTTTATGTCTCCAAAATAAATGAAAAATAAGGTTGAAGGAAGTGAGTGTAAAGTAAAAGTCACTAAATTGACTAGTATGTGCCTGAACACTGGATGGTGCACCGAAGACCCATTGTAATATATAGCAAAGAGGATACAAAGCAAGGCGCCAGAAAAACGAAAGTAGATCGTCTACACACAGTGAAAATTCAGATAAAGAACAAGGCTACAAAACTACAAGGAACACACAATGTGGAACAGATTGCGATGAGAGGTGCAAAGGAAGTATGAAAAAGCGGGGTCCTAAAAAAATGCAAGGTAAGATATCATACATGACCAACACAGTGGGGTAACACTGGGTTGTATAGCACAGAAAATGAAGTTCCAAAATTATATGTCCGAATGTTTCTGGAGCTGTAAAGGAGGTGCACAAAGATTATCACCCTAGTCCACGCACACTGTCAAAGTAGAAAAGGCCAGTATAAGCTCCCTTTATGACTTAAGGGGTACACAATAACCACGGTGAGCATAAATACTACCCGCTCGCCATCAACACCAGCCAAACCCTAGTCCACGCACACTGGCAAAGTAGAAAAGGCCAGTATAAGCTCCCTTTATGACTTAGGGGGTACACAATAACCACGGTGAGGATAAATACTACCCGCTCTCCATCAACACCAGCCAAACCCTAGTCCACGCACACTGGCAAAATAGAAAAGGCATGTATAAGCTCCCTTTATGACTTAGGGGGTACACAATACCCACTGTGAGCATAAATACTACCCGCTCGCCATCAACACCAGCCAAACCCCAGTCCACGCACACTGGAAAAGTAGAAAAGGCCAGTATAAGCTCCCTTTATGACTTAGGGGGTACACAATAACCACGGTGAGCATAAATACTACCCGCTCGCCATCAACACCAGCCAAACCCTAGTCCACGCACACTGGCAAAGTAGAAAAGGCCTGTATAAGCTCCCTTTATGACTTAGGGGGTACACAATAACCACGGTGAGCATAAATACTACCCGCTCGCCATCAACACCAGCCAAACCCTAGTCCACGCACACTGGCAAAGTAGAAAAGGCCAGTATAAGCTCCCTTTATGACTTAGGGGGTACACAATAACCACGGTTAGCATAAATACTTCCCGCTCGCCATCAACACCAGCCAAACCCTAGTCCACGCACACTGGCAAAGTAGAAAAGGCCAGTATAAGCTCCCTTTATGACTTAGGGGGTACACAATAACCACGGTGAGCATAAATACTGCCCGCTTGCCATCAACACCAGCCAAACCCTAGGCCACGCACACCGGCAAAGTAGAAAAGGCCAGTATAAGCTCCCTTTATGACTTAGGGGGTACACAATAACCACGGTGAGCATAAATACTACCCGCTCGCCATCAACACCAGCCAAACCCTAGTCCACGCACACTGGCAAAGTGGAAAAGGCCAGTATAAGCTCCCTTTATGACTTAGGGGTACACAATAACCACGGTGAGCATAAATACTACCCGCTCGCCATCAACACCAACCAAACCCTAGTCCACGCACACTGGCAAAGTAGAAAAGGCCAGTATAAGCTCCCTTTATGACTTAGGGGGTACACAATAACCACTGTGAGCATAAATACTACCCGCTCGCCATCAACACCAGCCAAACCCTAGTCCACGTACACTGGCAAAGTAGAAAAGGCCTGTATAAGCTCCCTTTATGACTTAGGGGGTACACAATAACCACGGTGAGCATAAATACTACCCGCTCGCCATCAACACCAGCCAAACCCTAGTCCACGCACACTGGCAAAGTAGAAAAGGCCAGTATAAGCTCCCTTTATGACTTAGGGGGTACACAATAACCACGGTGAGCATAAATACTACCCGCTCGCCATCAACACCAGCCAAACCCTAGTCCACGCACACTGGCAAAATAGAAAAGGCCAGTATAAGCTCCCTTTATGACTTAGGGGGTACACAATAACCACGGTGAGCATAAATACTACCCACTCGCCATCAACACCAGCCAAACCCCAGTCCACGCACACTGGAAAAGTAGAAAAGGCCAGTATAAGCTCCCTTTATGACTTAGGGGGTACACAATAACCACGGTGAGCATAAATACTACCCGCTCGCCATCAACACCAGCCAAACCCTAGTCCACGCACACTGGCAAAGTAGAAAAGGCCTGTATAAGCTCCCTTTATGACTTAGGGGGTACACAATAACCACGGTGAGCATAAATACTACCCGCTCGCCATCAATACCAGCCAAACCCTAGTCCACGCACACTGGCAAAGTAGAAAAGGCCAGTATAAGCTCCCTTTATGACTTAGGGGGTACACAATAACCACGGTTAGCATAAATACTTCCCGCTCGCCATCAACACCAGCCAAACCCTAGTCCACGCACACTGGCAAAGTAGAAAAGGCCAGTATAAGCTCCCTTTATGACTTAGGGGGTACACAATAACCACGGTGAGCATAAATACTACCCGCTTGCCATCAACACCAGCCAAACCCTAGGCCACGCACACCGGCAAAGTAGAAAAGGCCAGTATAAGCTCCCTTTATGACTTAGGGGGTACACAATAACCACGGTGAGCATAAATACTACCCGCTCGCCATCAACACCAGCCAAACCCTAGTCCACGCACAACGGCAAAGTGGAAAAGGCCTGTATAAGCTCCCTTTATGACTTAGGGGGTACACAATAACCACGGTGAGCATAAATACTACCCGCTCGCCATCAACACCAGCCAAACCCTAGTCCACGCACACTGGCAAAGTGGAAAAGGCCAGTATAAGCTCCCTTTATGACTTAGGGGGTACACAATAACCACGGTGAGCATAAATACTACCCGCTCTCCATCAACACCAGCCAAACCCTAGTCCACGCACACTGGCAAAGTAGAAAAGGCCAGTATAAGCTCCCTTTATGACTTAGGGGGTACACAATAACCACTGTGAGCATAAATACTACCCGCTCGCCATCAACACCAGCCAAACCCTAGTCCACGCACACTGGCAAAGTAGAAAAGGCCTGTATAAGCTCCCTTTATGACTTAGGGGGTACACAATACCCACGGTGAGCATAAATACTACCCGCTCACCATCAACACCAGCCAAACCCTAGTCCACGCACACTGGCAAAGTAGAAAAGGCCAGTATAAGCTCCCTTTATGACTTAGGGGGTACACAATAACCACGGTGAGCATAAATACTACCCGCTCGCCATCAACACCAGCCAAACCCTAGTCCACGCACAGTGGCAAAGTAGAAAAGGCCAGTATAAGCTCCCTTTATGACTTAGGGTGTACACAATAACCACGGTGAGCATAAATACTACCTGCTCGCCATCAACACCAGCCGAACCCTAGTCCACGCACACTGGAAAAGTAGAAAAGGCCATTATAAGCTCCCTTTATGACTTAGGGGGTACACAATAACCATGGTGAGCATAAATACTACCCGCTCGCCATCAACACCAGCCGAACCCTAGTCCAGGCACACTGGCAAAGTAGAAAAGGCCAGTATAAGCCCCCTTTATGACTTAGGGGGTACACAATAACCACGGTGAGCATAAATAGTACCCGCTCGCCATCAACACCAGCCAAACCCTAGTCCACGCACACTGGCAAAGTAGAAAAGGCCTGTATAAGCTCCCTTTATGACTTAGGGGGTACACAATAACCATGGTGAGCATAAATACTACCCGCTCGCCATCAACACCAGCCAAACCCTAGTCCACGCACACTGGCAAAGTAGAAAAGGCCAGTATAAGCTCCCTTTATGACTTAGGGGTACACAAAAGCACGGTGAGCAGAAATAATACCTGCTCCCCAATCCACGCCAGCCCAACCCTAGTGAACACACACTAAAAACCAAGAACAGGCCTGTATAAACTCCCTTTTGACTTAGGGGGTACAGAAAACCACAGTAAGCAGAAGTACTAGCTGCTCACAATTAACGCCAGCCAAACCCTAGCAAACGCACAATAAAAACATAGATCAGGAATGTTTAAGGTCCCTTTTCACCAAAGGGGTATACAAAAGCACAGGGAGCACAAATACTACCTGCTCCCAATCAACGCCAGACAAAGCCTAGTAAACCCACACAGGCAAACTACAATCGGCCGATATAAGCTCCCTTTTGAAAAAAAATATAAAAATCATAAATATTATAATATTAAGAATTAATTACTATTAATAAAAAGAATGAATTCTTCATAATTATTATATCATGATATATTATAACATTTATTATATATTGCATAAGAAATTAAAAGATAAATATAATATTATAAATTATATATTAAAAAATCAATTTCGAAAAAACATGTTTGTCAAACTTTACAGAATTAAAAAGAACGATTACAACAATATGTGAAAAATACCTTCCTTTAAACATGCAAAGAACATGTTACCAAAATTATTTCCATCAATTTAAAATAATTGCTCACGTAATTCCACTTTTAGAAACTAATGGCAGGCGTGGTTAAGCACAGCGACCACCTCCCACAAGCTACAACGTACTATGAACAACTCCTCCCCCAGTGACGTACTTTGACAAAATTTAGATAATTAAAATGAACGATTAAGGGGAGACGCGCGAGCGCGTCAAGCAAGATGGCCACCATTCCCGGAGCTCCGTAACTCCCTCAGCTCGACTTCATTGTTAACGCCGATTTTTGTGTCAGAAAGTCGGCGGAATTGATGGCGCTTACCTTATTAAGTGCTTGCTGACTTGTGGAGTGATTTTGGGGCATTTTCCTGTGGGGGAACGTCGATTTCTGGCTCCATGGTTCTGGACCCCGGTCTCTCCTTCAGGTACTGCCGAGATTGAGTGCATGGGGGCGGAGCAACGTTTGTGACAGAGCCTGGCTTGGGCCTAGCCACGCCTCCAGTATACTTTAGCTGCTGCACCTGCTACATTTAAGAGTTTGTTGGTGTTTTTGGTGACAAATATCTCATTTCTCCTGCATTTTGAGGCTGGTTTTCATATTTTTAACAAATTACACGTATTGCAGAGCCTTTACTTCACCTCAAAATGGATTCTAAGAATTCCAATGCTATTAAACGCAAGCAGCAGGTTTCTCCTCCTCCAGCAAAGTCTAAGATGGTAGAGTCTTCAGACCCTGCTTTTGCTCTAATTTTGGAGGAAATTAAAGCTCTACGCTTAAATACCGATACAATTGCTTCAGACGTCAAAAATATTCGCAAAGATATGGCCTCTATGTCAATGAAAATTTCTGACAATACCATTAAAATTCAGGATAATAAAAACAAAATTGACACTTTTACACCTTTGATGGCCAAAATTATTCCAATGCATAGTCACCTGTTGGACATGGAAAATCGTAATAGGCAATACAATCTGCGCATTTTTAATTTGCCTGAAGAAGTTGAAGGGACAAGCTGTCGTCTATATCTTGAATCTCTTCTGCCGGGCCTTTTGAATATAAAATTCGCAGAAAAATTTGAGATTGATAAAGCCCACAGAGTCCCTTCCCATCGAAATCCTAGACATACCAAACCCAGGCAAATGATTTTCAAGGTTCTGCGTCATCATCATTTGGTCCTCATTCGCAAGGCTGCAAGAGAAATTCCTTCCTTATTAGTGAATGGGACCAAAATTTTTATTCACCAGGACTTTGCCAAAGAAACTGTTGCTATTCGCAAAGAGTTTTCTGCCTATCGTCCACAGCTGCGACATCTTGGATTTAAATATGGTCTTTTTGATCCTTCAACGATGCGTGTCTGGAAAGACAATGTCTCCAAATCTTTCCAACGTCCTGAAGATCTTCGTTTGTTTCTTGAGCAGCAAGCTCCTCCATCTATGGATACTCAGGATCCTAATACTTGACTTCGAGTAGCCTGATTTTTCTTGTCACATCTTTGCATATTCTTATGCTTCTGGGCTCCAACGGTTTCTGGCCATTCTTGTGGAACGGGTGTGCGTTTCTTTGACCTTATTTATGTTCCTTGTTTGTCTCCTTTCCTTTTTTGCTTTCTTCCTATTGTGTCTTTCCTTTTCTTACTCTCTGCATAGAGTTGCTCCTTTTCCATGGCTGTTTCTCCATTCTTCTTTTTCTGTGTCATTCTTTTATCCTGTTATCTTAATGCACAATGGCTATTATTCATAATGTTAAAATTGTTTCTCTTAATGTTAAGGGTTTGAGACACCCGGTAAAACGCACTAAGATCTTAGATTACCTGGGTGCGTGTAAAGCTGACATTTGTTTTATTCAAGAAACGCATGTTGAGGATAAAATTCTCCAATATATAAAGAAAAAATGGGTTGACAATATTGTTTCCTCACCTGCACAGGGAAGGAAAAATGGAGTTGCAATTCTTTTTGCAAAACGGTTGCATTGTCAGATTCTTAGTAAGTTTACTGACTTAGAAGGTAGATTTATAGTGGTTAAGGTTAAAATTCACGACTCAATTTACTTTTTGCTTAATGTTTATGGTCCTACGGTTGACGACCCTTCTTTCTGGTCTGCTTTAACTTCTGAGGTGCTGAAGTTAGGGCAGGTTCCGTTGATTGTTGGGGGGGATTTTAATATAATTATTGATCCGTTATTAGATAGGCTTTCCACTACAAAATTCCGTCCTCCTAAAGTGTTTCATGCCTTTAAATATTTCCTGCACACAACCAAATTAGCTGATATATGGAGGTTACACTTTCCTACGGAGAAATGGTTTTCCTTTTTCTCTAATCCCCATAATTCTCATTCCAGAATTGATTATTTTTTGCTTTCCCCTTCCTTACTTCAGTCAGCCACCAACCCTGTTATAGGTAATATTGATGTTTCGGACCATGCATTGATCTCCTTTGTATTAAATGTTTCCTCTACTTTTCCTAAGCAAAATCGTTGGCGTATGAACACAAGTATAGTTCTCAATGATAAACATAAGTCCAAACTTTTACAAACTATTCACGATTATTTTGTATTCAACCCAGAAGGCTCAACTTCTGTTGTGACTAGGTGGGATGCTTTTAAGGCCTATATTAGAGGTGCCACTATTTCCATTATGGCACATGAAAATAAACAATTTAACGCTAATATTAAAAATTTGGAAACGCAAATTACTAAATATGAACGGTTGTTTATTTCCTCTAATGACCTTCAGTACAAATCTAAACTGCAGAAGCTTCGGTATGAATTTAATGCTATACTTAGTACTAGAGCTGGAATTCAACTAACAAAATCTAATGCTAAATTTCGCTTTAACACCAATAGATCTGGTAAGCTTCTTGCAAACTATTTACGTATTAAGAGGGACAAAACTCAAATAACATCGATTCGTGGTCCTAATGGTCGAGTTGCTATTTCCCATAATGATATTGCACAAGAATTTCTAAATTTTTATTCCCATTTATATAGTAAACCAGTGCCTTGTGATGACTCTTTAATTGATTCCTTTTTAAATCAGTATAAATTACCTCAAGTCTCTCCTTCAGACAGATTAAGTTTAGATTCCCCGATTACTTCTGATGAAATTTTACTTGCTATCAAATCACTTCCCAAGAACAAATCCCCGGGCCCAGATGGTATCCCTGCTGAATTTTATAAAGAATTTCAATCGTACCTTTTACCCTATTTAAGTTCACTTTTTTCCCATTTTGGTTCCTCTGGCACTATTTCAGGCTCCTTTACGGACGCTTTAATCATTGTTTTGCCCAAACCTGATAAGGACCCTACCCTGGTGGCTAACTATCATCCTATTTCCTTAATAAACCAAGATTGTAAACTTTATGCCAAAATTCTTGCCACTAGATTAGCTCCCATCCTTCACTCCATCATTCATCCAGATCAATCTGGTTTTATGAAAAATAGGTATTCAGCTAACAATACTAGAACACTTTTACACGTTATTGAACAGAGCTCTCATCTAACTTCCCCTGCTGGAGTAATGGCTTTGGATGCAGAAAAAGCTTTTGATAAAATTCATTGGCAATTTTTATTTAAAACTCTATTATCTTTTAATTTTGGTGCACATTTTATTCGTATGATTTCTGCTTTATATTTTGCCCCTACTGCTCGTTTGTTTATTAATGGTCAAATTTCCAATCAATTTTCCCTCTTTAGAGGTACTAGGCAGGGTTGCCCCCTTTCTCCACTATTGTATTTAATAGGAATTGAGCCTTTTCTTAATTATATCCGATGCAATGATAATATTCAGGGGATTGCGAGAAATGATGTCATGATTAAAACTTTGGCCTATGCTGATGATGTTTTATTGTTTATTAATAATCCACTTTTTTTCTGTTCCCTCCCTCTTATACATTATTAGTAAATATTCAGTAGTTTCTGGTTATAAATTAAATGTCAGCAAAACTGAATTTTTTCCCCTGAATGCTTTTTGTACCCCGGATATGTTACCGAACACAGATATTATTTGGCAGAATAGTAAGCTGCAATACTTAGGTATCCTATTTGCCTCCTCATTGCCTGCTACTTTAAAACTTAATGGTGACTTTATACTTGATTATATTAAGAACAAAACATCCAAATGGTCTCCCCTTTTCCTTACCTGGTGGGGTAGAATTGAAGCTATTAAAATGACTGTTGCACCGAAAATTTTCTACTCATTGGCCATGATTCCCACTCAGTTCCCTCTTAAATTTTATAAAGATATTGACAGATTGTTGTCTAAATTCCTTTGGTCTAATAAGGTTCCTCGTATAGCTTATAAGAAATTAAAACTCCCTAAGTCCCAGGCTGGCTTTGCTATTCCGGACTTTTACCTCTACCATAAAGCTTTTATTATAAAGCAAAGCTCCTCATGGTTCACATCCTCTCATATAGTCAAACCTCCAATTTGGCTTGATATTGAGTCTTCAATTGTTCGTCCCTTTTCATTGCCCTCTGTGCTGTCCATGTCTTCTACATCCAAGGTTATTCATAAGTCCTCTATCATCAAATCCTCCAGATTAATAATTAATGATTTGGATTCTAATTTTCAATTACCCTTACTATCCACAATCCACTTGTCTTTATGGCACAGTGCTTTACTTAAACTAAATAGAAACATTACTTTTTGGTCCTCATGGATTTCAAAAGGAATTTTTTATCTCAAAGATGTCTTTTGTGGTACTGCTTTTATTCCTTCTGAGCAACTGCGGTTAAAATTTGATATCCCGGCATCTGATTTTGTTAAATACCAAGTTTTATGTAATTCAATTTTGCCAATGGTATTCCTTCTTCCACCACTAACGACCTATTGACTTACCTTGCAGCTGTTACGTCATCTCGCAAAGCTGTCTCGGTATTTTATAAAAAATTGATTTCTTTCCAGGGCTCCAATGTTGGTACAATATCATCTTTTTGGAATACTGAATTGTCCCACTCCCTATCAGATGACATATGGTCCTCTATATGGCTTAACAGTATTTCTGGTTGGCTTCCAGTGTCTTTGTATCAAACTAATGCTTTTATTTTATTTAATGCCCTATGGACCCCATTTCGATTATACCATGCAAAATTGTTACCATCTGATGTTTGTTGGCATTGTACTTCTAGCTCTGGATCACTTCGTCATATGTTATATGATTGCCCAATTATTTTGACATTTTGGTCGGATGTTTGGATTGTAATTTCAAAAATTTTACCTGTACAAGAGGATATTTCTTATGCTATGGTAATATGTAAATCAGTTGCCCTTTCCCATCCTCTTAGTGAGTCAGAAGCTAAATTATTTAATTTCTTAATTACAGCTGCTTTGAAATCCATTACTTTTTGTTGGAAAGATGCTTCTTCTCTTTCAGTTCATGCCTGGTGGTCATGGATTATCTTTACTAGAAAAGGAGCACAGTTATCTCTTAGAGGCGTTGTTCATAATTCACAGTCATTTCAATCTTTTTGGTCACCTATTGATTCGTATGTTTTGCAGTGATATATAGCATATGTATTGCGATGACCGCTAGTTCTATGCTGTATTTTGTTACTTTATTTCCCCTATGTTACAGGCCTTTAAAATTTATTTCAATTAAGTCTATATTTTATTGTATTTTTCGATACTATGATATATCCCCTACCCCGTCCCTTCCCACCCCTTTTTCTCCCCCTTTCCTATTCCCAGGATTATTGCATTTTCTGGTCGCAATTTCATCATTTATGCATATGAGAATTATTCTTTTGTATTGTATGTGTCTAATTTCTCCTGTTTGCATTTTGTTTCAATAAAATCATTCTGAACTTTAAAAAAAAAAAATGAACGATTAAAACAATATGTGAAAACAATTCCTTTAAACATGCAAATAACATGTTACAAAATTTATTTCCAACAATTTGAAAGAATTGCTTGCGTAATTCCACTTTTAGAAAATAATGGCGGGCAACGATAAACACAGCGACCGTCTCCCAGAAGCTACAACGAACAATGAACAACTCCTCCCCCGTGACGTAGGGGGCACAAAGCTCGATGGGGGAACGATGGCCGATAGCTTGGTGTTAGAATCGCTGCACCCCCTGTGACGTAGGGTGACGTAGGGGGTACAGCGCTCGATGAGGGTACGATGCTCGTTAGAACACCGGCCATGACTGTCCAAACTTCATTTGATTATCAGCAGTAGTGTACGGGCCTTTTTCCGTAGGAATTCAGTTTCCCATTATAGTAAACACATGCACTTGTATTTTTGTATTCCAAGCACTGCTGACTAACTTAACCCTTTTTCCCACCCCTTTAAGCTACGTTGAAAGATCTGACTTTTGAAACTCTGGTGGTCTCCGTCCCCTGACCCCCCTTCATGCTGCTTTCATTACGCTGCTCTTCATCTCCCTTAATTAGAACCTGATGGCCGCTCTCCTTTCTGTGTAAATGGTGATCCCTGCTGAACTTCAAAACCAACCCCAGGACTCTTTCACTATCGAATGTGGATGCTTCTTAGTTATTATGTAATTAATATTGCACGCGCTAAAAGTTTGCGCACTAATACAACATTCTACAGAAAAGTGTATTTTTGCGAACCAGGCCTCAAGTTATAAGTTATTTGAACTGAGCTGGATACGCAGTCGGGATGCCTGCCAACTCCACTTTTCATCCTTCCATGACCGTTAAAATAAGTATCACTGAGTGGGGAGCAGTAGGTTTCCAGAGGCAGCTCCGTTCGTCTTCTCGGTGCAAATATTCAAGGTTGTCGGTGTTTTGCTACAGACAGGCTTCTCCCCACAATCTGTGCTCTGGGAACGTGGGTGGCACGCATGGCACAAGAGCCGCGGAGTGCAGGTTCTGGTCATGCAGATGGTTGTTTCCCTTTCTCTGTTGCCTTACACCCAACCCATTAAGCGCATTAGTGCCCGCTGCGTCATAGCACTTTTAAAATAAATATTTGCAGTCATGATGAACAGCAGCCCCGCAGTTAGTTGTTCACCATGGCTAAAATGAGATGACAGTGTTTGTTATATTTAAAACAAGCTTTTTCATAACCTCTTGGTAGTGGCGCTCGGAGGAGCTATTCCAGCCAGGCTGGAATGATGGAACTGCAGCGCAAAGGTGTCCGGAGCAATATATGACACACACATATCTACATTTAGATATGCCAACAAGGTGCATCGGCGTACCTGTGTGTCCATGGTGTGACTTGAACAGCAGAGTGAGGTCGGTGCAGGACAGGATAGGGGGGGCCAGGGGGTAAATACAGAATGGTATTCTTATGGAATAATGGAGTGCCAAAGGTTATGGGTGACATGTGCTGGCACAGCTCTGTGTTGTAAATGTACTTGTTTACTTTCCATTTTTGATACAGCGCCGCATAGCAATAGTGGATTTAATAAATTCCAGATATTTACAGTGGAATAGTGGGAGTACTGCCGATCCTCAGTGGAGGAACGAATCAAAGGGACGCTGTTACACAGAACTGAGGTGCATTGTCAGCCGTGTGAGGGGTCAGATACGGAAATAGGACGAGGCGCTGCATTTCTGGATTGAGCTAGTTTGACTGGCTTTATGTAGGGAACAGCAGTGGAAAACCAGAGAATGCATATAGTTGAGCCTCAGTACTGGAGTAGCAGGTGGTTACTGGGGCGTCCTGGCTGAGCTGTGTGCGGACCCGTCCCTCTATTTTATCAGATGTCGCAGCCTGGCACACCTGTGTCTGCACGGATAGATGTGCAGATTCCCCTCCCTCCTGTGATGTGCTGGTTTCGTTTCTTCCTTTTCAGTGAGTTATATCTATATTTTCAGGCTCAGACCTGCCCAGAGCTCTGGTACTGTCTAGTTCACGCACACCAACCTGGCAACAGACATGCAGAACTACACAGGAAACACTACAGGCATGTTTGGGGGTGGACAACAAACTTCTAGCTGTGATAACACAAAAGGCAACTCGCATGTAACAAGTACACACACAGCACATAAGGGAAAAACACACAATAGACACATCTGTATCCTCCATAAAAGTGCACAAAACAGTTAAACAGCACACTGCCAACAATGCTGCTAGGCACGCACATCAGGCTGATCTCAAAAAACATGGGGATAAACAATACACATTCATAAGTGTCTTGTCCCTGAACCATTACAAGTGCTGTTACATCCTGTTGCACATTCAGTTCTATTTGCTGCCATCCATGCTTGGGAATAAACAGGGTTGCATGTGTTACCCTGAATCTAAGCTAGAGAGGGGGCCTATGCAGAGAGTTCTAGTGCTCAGCGGGCATTGCTAGGTCAATTAATGGATTGAAGCTAGTTCTGGAAGCACCAAAGACATATGTGATGAAAATATAAGGGTAGGATTAGGAAGTCACTCTTCCGCTGACACAGAGTAAGGTTCCTTCTCAGGTTCACAGAAACAAAACCTGTTTTTATTTACAGAACCAACAAGGCGCTTTATAAACAATTATTATCTTAATATACATTTTGGAAACAAGTAATTATATTTTGGCAAGCTTGATCACAGTTAACTCCTCCCACGCTCATGACAAGCTCAGCTCGTCATGAGCCACAGTTCTCGTGTGCTCATGACGAGCTGAGCTCGTCATGACCGTTAGAACACTCACACGCGGGGCTAATTCCCCTGCTGTGCTGGGCGTTCTAAGGAAGGGGCGTGGTCATGACGAGCTCAGCTCATCATAGCACACGAGAAACATGGATCAGGACGAGCTGTGCTCGTCCTGAGACCCGGGGCGCTGTGCGCGTTCCCCCTCCCCCTGTACAGCGGGGGAATTGGCCCCGCAGCGAATGGGTTAAATGTCAGAAAAATATCTTTATGGTAGCAATGACGGTGGTTGTTTTCCTGCATCATAAAGGTTATTATCTGAAGATCATTTTGCCCGCATGTTGTAGAAGTACTTTGATATCCTTCTTGCTTTCTCAAATTTGCTTGACAATTCACCATTTGGCCACTCTTTTTTCAAATTTTTCTCGGGGGAAATCCCCCCCCATCCCCCTTTAGGTTGTTAGGCGTGCTCGCTACGCTTGCTCGCTGCGGTGCAGTATGACAATATTTTTACGCCTCAACACTTTCACATGTCACCAGCTGCCATTGGATTTATGGCCACACTTGGAAGCTTTGTTGTGTGGTTGCTTTCGACCGCCATTACTCTTCCGGAGCGACCGTGGCGGACGGAATACAACAGCCCTTCCGCCGGCTCTAGCATTCATCAATTGTTGCGATTGCGGCAGTTGGAAACAATCAATTGTTCCGCTGTCACCGCATTGGTATCCTAATTTCATGTACTGTCAATCCGCTGATCGAACAGCGGTTTGGGGTCTTTCCGCAGCAAATCTGACTTCCGTGGATGGATTTTCACCTGCTCCGGATGGTCCTGGCGGAGCTTCGTGGGATACGTCCGTGGCAGTCGGCTTTTTCTGGCAGTTTGTCATAATCTGACCGCCGGTTTTTCCGCGGTACATGTGGATGGTTAATTTCCGCTACCAAGGCGGTCAGAGTGGTATTCTGACCGCCATCCTAATCGGCCCCTACGTTTGGTACACAGAACTGGCTTACAAAAAGTGTTAAGTATGGAATGATGTGCACATACATGTTATGTTTTAAGCTCATGTCACATTTTCCATCAAATGTAAGTAAGACAATGTGCCTCCTGCAAACTTGCATCAGAGATTTGACCCAAAGTGCCAATCTTCCTTAAGGGCAATAGGTGCATTAAGTTTTAACTTCTGAAAATGATTTTTGTAAAACTTCTGTTTGATCTTTTCTTTTCTTGTTGGCTTACTAAAAGACTCATCGTCGTGAGGGTTCACAGAAAATATTTATTAATGTGTCTTCCCATTCACCATGGCCTCTTGGTTGACTCTTCCTCTTCTGTAAACTACCCCTAGACCAGCAGTTAAGGTTTGCAAAATATTGATCATGAAAGTCATTGTGATCATTTACCTACTTTCAAGCAACATAAGGATTCAATTCAATTGAATTCTAAATATTTATTAGGCACGTACCTACCCGAGACGGGCTTCCTAGTGCTAAGGTCTGTCAGGCTCATTGTCATGATCTTTTAGGTGAAGCAATGGGTCTTGAGTTGTTTCCCAAAGCTGAGTAGATTGTTATTCATCCTTAGGGTAAGAGGTAGGGTGTTTCATAGTTTGGGGGCAAGGTAGGCAAAAGAACGTCCACCACACCTTTCTTTTTTCGCTCTAGGGATAGAGAGAACTACGCCCTCTTTTGGGGAGGGAATGGCTGACCAAATGATGAGGAATTCACAGACCTTTCTGTGCTTCGAACGGTGAGCAATACCGAGTGCTTTAAACAGAATCCTCTTCAGAATGGCTAGTCAATGTAGAGTGACATGTGCCGAGGGAGAGGGGATCTCCATCAAAACATTGTAAATCATGCCAATATTTCTGTTACACTTTCTTTGTCCAGGATGGCGGTGGGCTGAACACTGCTGTGTAACCTAAAATGTGAATCACCTTCCTTCTATTAGTTTTATTTGGGGAAATATTTACATTCATGACAAAGGTCATTTGTTCCACTTTACTTCTCCAGTAAGGATTCGGCTGTTCCCTTTAGCTACATGACGTCATGTAGGCTCCTTATATATCTGAGCTGAGAATGTGGTTGAGTTCTGATAAAATACAACCAACTCTATATTCGTAATTAACTGAACATAAGCCACAGAAAGTTACAAGGGGGAAGGAGAACAAGCATTTCCAAAGCAATAGGTCTCGCATTTTATAAACTTTGGACCATATGTATCAAAAAAGAGTTTGTGATTCTCAAATTGCGATTTTTAGCGAATCGCCATTAGAGAATCGCAAAATGCAATGTATGTAGGATTTGCTAAAATGTTTGACGGTTGTCGGTGTTTTGCTACAGACAGGCTTCTCCCCACAATCTGTGCTCTGGGAACGTGGGTGGCACGCATGGCACAAGAGCCGCGGAGTGATACAAGGGGGGGCCAATAGGCCCCCACGCAAGCATGGCGGGGCCCGGTCCCTCCCACAACCCGTCCCCTTCGGGGCCGCGTTCCTCGCCCCCTCGCCCCGGAAGTACTGGTGTGCTTCCGGGGCGAGGGGGCGGGGTCGCGGCGGCGAAGGGGTTAAGAGCCTGGGGAGCGCGGGAAGCGGCCTCTTTGTGCCCGCGCTCCCCGGGCTCGCTCCTCGCCCCACCGTTGGGGCCGTTTAATTTTCTTGTTTGTCTTTTCAGGTGGATGAAGACGGTCGGTATCGCGACGGAGGAGCATGCCTGGAACATCGCAGCTGGTGCGTCGTCGTTGGGAGTACCACAGGACAGGACGTGCGTGGGAACTGCCATGGGAAACAGCGGGACGGTCGGAGAGCCCTAGGATCGGGTGGTTTGCGGCTGCCGACGGGACCCCTGGGCGTGCTGTTCTCCTCTCCTGTCGACGGGGGCCAGGTATAGTGTTAGCGAATAGGCTTTGTTGAAATGTGCTTCCGCATTGCCGTAGCATTACAGGAGCGAGTTGGCGCATAGCTGCTTCAAGTATTAGTGCTCGATGCCAGATATGACTGTTCACAAGGGTGTGGGCTTCAGGTTCCTTCCGAATTCAAGTTCCTTCCGAAAGGAGTGTTGACACAAGAAACGGGACACTGCATCTCTGCTACTCTGGTATGAATTCCGAGCGGGCTTTTGAAACAAGGTTGTAATAGCTCAGTGGGAAGAGAGCTAGCCTGTAGATTCAAAGGTCCCTGGTTCAATTCCGACTTGCGGCACATTTTAATGTGGCTTCCAGCTAGTCTGATTTCAAGCGCTCTAATTGTGGGAGCGTGTACAGATATTCTTACAATGTAGTGTGCATGTGCAGCGTCCGGTATGCAGAGGTGGGCGGTCTGTGCCTCCCCCTTGCCTTCTCTTTATGTAGTTGTGGCTGGCTGTGCGTACAGACACATGGTGGTGTGTACATACACTTGTGTGCTCCGGCCTGCGACCCCCTCGCCTTCTTTTATCTAGAGGAGTCTCAGCTGGGTGTGCGCAGGTACAGACGGGGGGGAGGGGTATGATTGGTAACAATATTTACCCAATGCGGTAGTAGATGACGCAAAAGATCTACTGCTATATACGGTGATTTTATGTTTCGAAAGGCTTTTTCGTGTGTCTTAGTGGGTCCGTTTCAGGTGCCTGTTACTGGTTCGTCTACCATCTCACTGTATCGACTATGAAAACTGCTAAAATCTAGAAAAACGTAGCATATGGGTCAAAGAGAGAATTCAGTTTGATACAATAAATGCACCTCTGTTTAGTATTCATAGATTATTTGCTTGATTCGTTTTCAATGACGTTAGCATGCCACTAGATGGTGCTAGGTGATTTCATAAATGTTGATCCATGAACTAAATCCATTTGCGTCTACTTTCATGTACTTTTGAAAAATTTCAACGTGCGAGGATTATACTATTTAACAGAGGAACGTTAAATTCTAAATATATTTAGAGAGTACACCACAAACCCTCTTCTCTGCATTTCGCAAAAAAAAAAAAAAAAAAAATGTTATTTCTGTTACCAAAAATGCCGTTTAGAAAGCACTCATTTCAAGATTACTTTCTTTCGGGCAGACCTGTGGCTTTTGTGCGTCTAGTTGTGAGAAACCATGTTATGTCGTGATGCGACCTGCTAAATTATTCTATTGCGTACAATGTTCGTCCATGTATGCAATCATGGTGGCTGTGTTGTCTTATACTATGTTATTCAGTTCTGTGCGGGCTTACTGTGTTTTGTTATACCTCATCAGGTTATGTTATTTTCCGCGAGCCGCTTGACAGCACGCCGAGACAGGTCACATCTCTAGACGTGCTTGAAGAAGCATGATTCGTATATCTAGACCTAGGCGGGCCTTCAAATGGCTTTCGCCGTGTTTGGTTGATTTATAGGTGTATTTCTTAGATTTGTCGCCATTACCACCAACCGCAGGAGTCACTACAAAGACTTACTTTTCACTAAGGGGCAAGACTGCCTCCTGAACAACAGTGACATCATTAATCATTTCTTCTGCGCTTTTTTGCAGCAAATATCAGCAGTTTTAGTCATATCACTTCAGCACATTTATAGCATTACAGTGGTCATTGGACATATGTAAGTAGGTTACAGTGGGATTACAATAACGTCTTTTGTTCTGTCAAAGGCAACAGATCTAAGGGGAGATCGAACAGATGCAGATGAAATACTACTAGCTAAATCATAACATTAGTAAAAATACACACAAAAAAAAAACAAGCATCCTCAAAACGAATACATATGACTTAAATGTACCAGTGCATTCAAATATAAGCGTCCGTTTATTTATTTCTGCATTGTAGGATCTTCATTAATAGTCATAAACATTAGAATAATTTCCAGCTGTGTGCAGGGACCGTGGGACACTTTATATCCCAACACATCTCAGAGAGAGTGATAGAGTCCAGCACTCAGTTCAGAGGAGCATTTTGATACGGCTGGATTCCACTACCAAAATGTAACAAGGAACCCTAGGTCGATGTATCTTTATTACCTGCTGAGAAGTGTAAAGGGGAGAACCACCTCATTTCAGTCAATTCAACAGTCAATAATAATTATGACTTAAAAGATCACAGACTCCGATCGCCAGTTTAGGGGTTTATTACAAAGCCAAAACCAACTGAATATACAAGCACCTCAAGACAAGGTTGCAAAAATAAATGGGAACTAATACAAAGCCATATCTACGAATGAGCCTAATCCGATGAATCATGAAGAGAATAAAAAAAATCCCAAAATAAGACGCAAGCAAGGGCTGCTCCAAAATTTAAGTCAGACTTTATCTGACGTTCAAAAGTAGAACGCATTAGGCTATCCCTACTCTATCTCTAATGTGACATCCCTCCTTAGCATTTCCCTGGCAAAGTCAATTAAAGGTGTCACTGGAAAAAGGGAGTCCTCAAGGGGATTCTTTGGTGAATCTTGAGTGGGAATCTGGGGTGCTGCCTCTTTTGTGGTCTGCATTGCTTACATTTGGTTTACCCATGAACAGCCTACTCTTCTCTTCTGAACCTTATGCGTTACTGAATGCAACGAATCTCAGGTGATTGACGTCCAGGGCTTGGCCACTGGGTAAAGGGAGTCCTCAAGTGGTTTCTTTGGTGAATATTGAGTGAGAATCAAGGGTGTCGCCACTCTGGTTGTCCGCATTGCTGACATTTTGCTTGTAGTGTTCCTCCTTTTCCTGAGAGGTTTTTCTAGATGGTTCAGAAGGCCTCAAACATTGATCTGGCCAGATCAGGGAGCCAGATTATGTGAGCATAGTGGGAGAGAGTTGAGTGACATTATAAGGGGCGCACTGCACCAGTCTAGGCGACCCTTATTGACGGTAGATTAAAGACAACCTTATTAGAAAGCTACCCTAGGGGTAGCTGTGGTTAGCAGCCGTCATGCTCAGGCGGCTAGGGAGGAAAAGCAGCTGGTTTTAACAGTCTAAAAATTCTCACGAGTGAGGAAATTAAAGTACTACCACACCAGGTGGATATAGAGGTGGATATAGGTATTTATTCTGAACACTTTCGTCGGGTCCCTTTAGGAAGTTACGGGGCAAAGAACCCGGTGTTGTCTACATCACTTACAGTTGATTTATAGTGGTACACCTGTTCATTGAGATGCTCTGTAGAGGGCGCTAAATGCGTTAAACATTGATCTAGCCAGAGCTATCAAAGGTGTAGCACAGGTTAGCCGGCACAGTGCGATGTAAGCCTGGTTACAGTGGAAGAAAACCTTTGACACCCCCGGACCGAGGTAAGGCTACTTACCAACGGTACCATGGTAAGGGGGCTACGTAAGGGATACATCTATCAGGAATATTGACAATACTAGTTCGGGGCGTACTTGCGTGTTTACTTAACAGCATTTGGCACTTAATTCTTCCTCCCCTGTTTTGTTGCCTAAATAAGTCAGCCGTACCAAATGTTAGCCAGGAAATTGCCATTCCATAGTAGGCCTGTTAGTTTCAGGTAATTTACTCAGAGGCCTTAGAGCACGCAAAGGTTTCATTATAGTAGTTGATCTAAAGTGGAAGGTCGTGACCATGCCTAAATCCCATCTCTGATACTGCTGGAGCTCCTGTATGGGCAGGAGGGGCAGACAGATGTGCATATGAACAGGGCTGAACTGGGGGAAGCAGGATGGGTTAATGAACGGTAACACATTAAACCCTGATCGGTTGAAACTAATGTTGCATCATGAATAGGTGGCGGTATACTATGAATTGTGGAAAATCATGTGTGGCAGTTGGAGGGCCACCGGTTACTGCAACTGGTTAAGGGAATGATGCTCAGTCGGGTACCTTAAGAATAATATATATAGTTTATGGTTGCCCCTGAGTTATATTACGAATACGTATATCCCATCAAGTTGTGTTTGGGTGGGTGCTAATACAAACGGACTGTTCCTTGTAAACTGAGATCCTAATAATCCTTAAGGAGTCAGGAGGGCGTTATGGTATGCAATGGGGACCCCATGCTTTGTGTCACTGCCCTACACACTGGGTAGTATTCGTTAAGGAAGGCCATGTTACAGGGCACTCTTCGTGACACCAATACAGTCACGCTACAGGGGACACAAACTGGGGCTATGCTCAACACTTAGTCGGAAGTGTTTAGGAGTATGCATCTGATGCTAATCGTAACTCAAACGTGGCCAGGGAGGGCAATGTCAGATTATCACGTGTACAGCGGTTATCGCCAGAAACACTAATGGTTTGTGTTTATCTTTTTCATTTATGTATGGCCGGGTCCATGGTGGATATCTGGAGTGCTACGCATCACAACAGCTGCTACAGGTGGACAGCCCAAGGGATGCCGACGTCAGGTAGTGGATGGCAAACAACAACGCAAGTGTGATGGGCGAGCGATCAAAAGACGCAGGAGGTGCCAACACGGAGTTGATTGTTTCGGTGTGTAAGCCCTTATATTGGGCTGGCGGAAGTAATGTAGCAGGATGTGGCTTCACAAAAAATGGCAGTATTTGCCATCACAGAAAAATGTATACCTTCAGTAACGGAGCCTGTGCACGCAGGGCCACCAGTGTCAGATATGCATAGATCACCAATTGGTAAGTGACAACGGTAGAGATGGGACAGTACACAAGGGTGTGCAGTCCTAGCCTCGGCAACCCCAGGAAGGATAGGCCTATGCAACGCCTCGTTTCCCCGGTTCAGGAAGTGGGGACTTCCATGGTAAAAGTAGTATCATACACTTAACACTTTCCAGGCGTAGTGGCTGGGTGTGGATGGTTAGCAGACTGTACAGTATACCAGTGGGAAGGGTAGAATGTTAGTACCAGGATACCCCCGGTCATAGCATCTGCAGGGAGCCTCGAGAGGCGTGCCCCCCACACCCTCATTCATGTTAGGACATGGGGTAACGGTGATAGGACACAGACGGCACCATAGGGGGGGCTCAGTTTCCCCCAGGCTGCACGTAAAAGGGGGGGGGGGGACTAGGCGAGTGCAAGGAGTCACTCGGTGAAGAATCACTCGATAAAGAGGATCAACACTTGGTTTGAGAAACTATTTCATACACATTAATCGCAGAATATCCCACAGGGGGTCATCGCAGGACCAAGTAGACTAACAGTCGGTTGATAATGAGGGGTTGACGTTTATTAGAGGCTCTACTCACAGGGTGGGGGGTCCAGTGGACAGAGTCGGGGATGCCCTAGGGATAGGGAATTAAATAGCAGGGGTAGAGGGTTTTTGGATTAGGAAGTTATGACCTTTCAGTGTAGGCGGTTTGGGGGGGGGCCAGATAGTCGGTTAACTACCTGGCCTGTGGCGGTAAGGTCATTAATCGGTGAGCAGCATTTTAAGGTCCTTACGGGGGGGGCGGACCCATTCACGAAAGGGGCCGCCCGCGGGAGGGGCCATTTGGTCTCTCTCAGAACTTCAGGGGCAGGAGATGGTCTCCATTAATTTAAAGGGTGCGGGGGAGGGAGTTTACGCTTTCCTCAGGCTGGTAGCCACCCCTCACAACACTATGACGTCATTAAGGTGCGCGAGTGTCTGGGCCCTCCTGTTATGGTTAAATGGAGTTCGGGGAGCGCACGTGGGTGTAACGTGCCCTGGGTTGCGCATGCGCATCTTCAACGCGAGAGCGCAGCTGTAAAAGGATCTGACACCGGTTGGCGACCTTGCCCTAGGCCTTTATTAAAGTTATTAAAAAGTTATTAAGTATTGGAAATATTAGAATGCAGTTTAATTTTCAGGATGATTAGATTACGTTAGGAGACACGCTGTATTAGCTATTTGTTAAGGTTAGCCCATCATACCATGTCGAAACGGATGTCAATCTAATATTCTGAAAAGTGTGCATTTTAATAATTATCAGAAATGTTTATTTGATTAAAATTTTTGATTTGTTTTATATTTTAATAAATACGGCCAGGGGGGGGGCCCCGTACCCCCCCTTGACTTCCAAAGACCCCCATGTGTTGACTGGTTGAGTTGGGTAATTCAGTCAGTGTTCAAGGGGGGAGGTGGCCGGCAGTCCAAGACCATGATACAAGGGGGGGCCAATAGGCCCCCACGCAAGCATGGCGGGGCCCGGTCCCTCCCACAACCCGTCCCCTTCGGGGCCGCGTTCCTCGCCCCCTCGCCCCGGAAGTACTGGTGTGCTTCCGGGGCGAGGGGGCGGGGTCGCGGCGGCGAAGGGGTTAAGAGCCTGGGGAGCGCGGGAAGCGGCCTCTTTGTGCCCGCGCTCCCCGGGCTCGCTCCTCGCCCCACCGTTGGGGCCGTTTAATTTTCCCCACCCTCCATCCCTTATTTAGCAGACCTTGGGGCTTGGTAAATGGTGAGTATCAGGTTTTGTCAATGTGCCGGAACATAGATGTATGGGGGACTTGATCCAGTAGGCCTGGAATTTCCTGTATACTGGAAGGAAGTACAGAATTTAAACGTTGGTGCAGTGCCGTGATTTTAACCAATTCTTTCCTTAGGCCCCTTTTTTCCCGCTTACAGGAGTAATTATATATGTGATGTTATGCTTTGCTGTGTGTTAACAATTTTATCCTTAGGCCTTTTTTCCTTTTAGAATAGCATTGTCGTATTTATTATGTGTGTCTGGCGGTAAGGTCATTAATCGGTGAGCAGCATTTTAAGGTCCTTACGGGGGGGGCGGACCCATTCACGAAAGGGGCCGCCCGCGGGAGGGGCCATTTGGTCTCTCTCAGAACTTCAGGGGCAGGAGATGGTCTCCATTAATTTAAAGGGTGCGGGGGAGGGAGTTTACGCTTTCCTCAGGCTGGTAGCCACCCCTCACAACACTATGACGTCATTAAGGTGCGCGAGTGTCTGGGCCCTCCTGTTATGGTTAAATGGAGTTCGGGGAGCGCACGTGGGTGTAACGTGCCCTGGGTTGCGCATGCGCATCTTCAACGCGAGAGCGCAGCTGTAAAAGGATCTGACACCGGTTGGCGACCTTGCCCTAGGCCTTTATTAAAGTTATTAAAAAGTTATTAAGTATTGGAAATATTAGAATGCAGTTTAATTTTCAGGATGATTAGATTACGTTAGGAGACACGCTGTATTAGCTATTTGTTAAGGTTAGCCCATCATACCATGTCGAAACGGATGTCAATCTAATATTCTGAAAAGTGTGCATTTTAATAATTATCAGAAATGTTTATTTGATTAAAATTTTTGATTTGTTTTATATTTTAATAAATACGGCCAGGGGGGGGGCCCCGTACCCCCCCTTGACTTCCAAAGACCCCCATGTGTTGACTGGTTGAGTTGGGTAATTCAGTCAGTGTTCAAGGGGGGAGGTGGCCGGCAGTCCAAGACCATGCAGGTTCTGGTCATGCAGATGGTTGTTTCCCTTTCTCTGTTGCCTTACACCCAACCCATTAAGCGCATTAGTGCCCGCTGCGTCATAGCACTTTTAAAATAAATATTTGCAGTCATGATGAACAGCAGCCCCGCAGTTAGTTGTTCACCATGGCTAAAATGAGATGACAGTGTTTGTTATATTTAAAACAAGCTTTTTCATAACCTCTTGGTAGTGGCGCTCGGAGGAGCTATTCCAGCCAGGCTGGAATGATGGAACTGCAGCGCAAAGGTGTCCGGAGCAATATATGACACACACATATCTACATTTAGATATGCCAACAAGGTGCATCGGCGTACCTGTGTGTCCATGGTGTGACTTGAACAGCAGAGTGAGGTCGGTGCAGGACAGGATAGGGGGGGCCAGGGGGTAAATACAGAATGGTATTCTTATGGAATAATGGAGTGCCAAAGGTTATGGGTGACATGTGCTGGCACAGCTCTGTGTTGTAAATGTACTTGTTTACTTTCCATTTTTGATACAGCGCCGCATAGCAATAGTGGATTTAATAAATTCCAGATATTTACAGTGGAATAGTGGGAGTACTGCCGATCCTCAGTGGAGGAACGAATCAAAGGGACGCTGTTACACAGAACTGAGGTGCATTGTCAGCCGTGTGAGGGGTCAGATACGGAAATAGGACGAGGCGCTGCATTTCTGGATTGAGCTAGTTTGACTGGCTTTATGTAGGGAACAGCAGTGGAAAACCAGAGAATGCATATAGTTGAGCCTCAGTACTGGAGTAGCAGGTGGTTACTGGGGCGTCCTGGCTGAGCTGTGTGCGGACCCGTCCCTCTATTTTATCAGATGTCGCAGCCTGGCACACCTGTGTCTGCACGGATAGATGTGCAGATTCCCCTCCCTCCTGTGATGTGCTGGTTTCGTTTCTTCCTTTTCAGTGAGTTATATCTATATTTTCAGGCTCAGACCTGCCCAGAGCTCTGGTACTGTCTAGTTCACGCACACCAACCTGGCAACAGACATGCAGAACTACACAGGAAACACTACAGGCATGTTTGGGGGTGGACAACAAACTTCTAGCTGTGATAACACAAAAGGCAACTCGCATGTAACAAGTACACACACAGCACATAAGGGAAAAACACACAATAGACACATCTGTATCCTCCATAAAAGTGCACAAAACAGTTAAACAGCACACTGCCAACAATGCTGCTAGGCACGCACATCAGGCTGATCTCAAAAAACATGGGGATAAACAATACACATTCATAAGTGTCTTGTCCCTGAACCATTACAAGTGCTGTTACATCCTGTTGCACATTCAGTTCTATTTGCTGCCATCCATGCTTGGGAATAAACAGGGTTGCATGTGTTACCCTGAATCTAAGCTAGAGAGGGGGCCTATGCAGAGAGTTCTAGTGCTCAGCGGGCATTGCTAGGTCAATTAATGGATTGAAGCTAGTTCTGGAAGCACCAAAGACATATGTGATGAAAATATAAGGGTAGGATTAGGAAGTCACTCTTCCGCTGACACAGAGTAAGGTTCCTTCTCAGGTTCACAGAAACAAAACCTGTTTTTATTTACAGAACCAACAAGGCGCTTTATAAACAATTATTATCTTAATATACATTTTGGAAACAAGTAATTATATTTTGGCAAGCTTGATCACAGTTAACTCCTCCCACGCTCATGACAAGCTCAGCTCGTCATGAGCCACAGTTCTCGTGTGCTCATGACGAGCTGAGCTCGTCATGACCGTTAGAACACTCACACGCGGGGCTAATTCCCCTGCTGTGCTGGGCGTTCTAAGGAAGGGGCGTGGTCATGACGAGCTCAGCTCATCATAGCACACGAGAAACATGGATCAGGACGAGCTGTGCTCGTCCTGAGACCCGGGGCGCTGTGCGCGTTCCCCCTCCCCCTGTACAGCGGGGGAATTGGCCCCGCAGCGAATGGGTTAAATGTCAGAAAAATATCTTTATGGTAGCAATGACGGTGGTTGTTTTCCTGCATCATAAAGGTTATTATCTGAAGATCATTTTGCCCGCATGTTGTAGAAGTACTTTGATATCCTTCTTGCTTTCTCAAATTTGCTTGACAATTCACCATTTGGCCACTCTTTTTTCAAATTTTTCTCGGGGGAAATCCCCCCCCATCCCCCTTTAGGTTGTTAGGCGTGCTCGCTACGCTTGCTCGCTGCGGTGCAGTATGACAATATTTTTACGCCTCAACACTTTCACATGTCACCAGCTGCCATTGGATTTATGGCCACACTTGGAAGCTTTGTTGTGTGGTTGCTTTCGACCGCCATTACTCTTCCGGAGCGACCGTGGCGGACGGAATACAACAGCCCTTCCGCCGGCTCTAGCATTCATCAATTGTTGCGATTGCGGCAGTTGGAAACAATCAATTGTTCCGCTGTCACCGCATTGGTATCCTAATTTCATGTACTGTCAATCCGCTGATCGAACAGCGGTTTGGGGTCTTTCCGCAGCAAATCTGACTTCCGTGGATGGATTTTCACCTGCTCCGGATGGTCCTGGCGGAGCTTCGTGGGATACGTCCGTGGCAGTCGGCTTTTTCTGGCAGTTTGTCATAATCTGACCGCCGGTTTTTCCGCGGTACATGTGGATGGTTAATTTCCGCTACCAAGGCGGTCAGAGTGGTATTCTGACCGCCATCCTAATCGGCCCCTACGTTTGGTACACAGAACTGGCTTACAAAAAGTGTTAAGTATGGAATGATGTGCACATACATGTTATGTTTTAAGCTCATGTCACATTTTCCATCAAATGTAAGTAAGACAATGTGCCTCCTGCAAACTTGCATCAGAGATTTGACCCAAAGTGCCAATCTTCCTTAAGGGCAATGGGTGCATTAAGTTTTAACTTCTGAAAATGATTTTTGTAAAACTTCTGTTTGATCTTTTCTTTTCTTGTTGGCTTACTAAAAGACTCATCGTCGTGAGGGTTCACAGAAAATATTTATTAATGTGTCTTCCCATTCACCATGGCCTCTTGGTTGACTCTTCCTCTTCTGTAAACTACCCCTAGACCAGCAGTTAAGGTTTGCAAAATATTGATCATGAAAGTCATTGTGATCATTTACCTACTTTCAAGCAACATAAGGATTCAATTCAATTGAATTCTAAATATTTATTAGGCACGTACCTACCCGAGACGGGCTTCCTAGTGCTAAGGTCTGTCAGGCTCATTGTCATGATCTTTTAGGTGAAGCAATGGGTCTTGAGTTGTTTCCCAAAGCTGAGTAGATTGTTATTCATCCTTAGGGTAAGAGGTAGGGTGTTTCATAGTTTGGGGGCAAGGTAGGCAAAAGAACGTCCACCACACCTTTCTTTTTTCGCTCTAGGGATAGAGAGAACTACGCCCTCTTTTGGGGAGGGAATGGCTGACCAAATGATGAGGAATTCACAGACCTTTCTGTGCTTCGAACGGTGAGCAATACCGAGTGCTTTAAACAGAATCCTCTTCAGAATGGCTAGTCAATGTAGAGTGACATGTGCCGAGGGAGAGGGGATCTCCATCAAAACATTGTAAATCATGCCAATATTTCTGTTACACTTTCTTTGTCCAGGATGGCGGTGGGCTGAACACTGCTGTGTAACCTAAAATGTGAATCACCTTCCTTCTATTAGTTTTATTTGGGGAAATATTTACATTCATGACAAAGGTCATTTGTTCCACTTTACTTCTCCAGTAAGGATTCGGCTGTTCCCTTTAGCTACATGACGTCATGTAGGCTCCTTATATATCTGAGCTGAGAATGTGGTTGAGTTCTGATAAAATACAACCAACTCTATATTCGTAATTAACTGAACATAAGCCACAGAAAGTTACAAGGGGGAAGGAGAACAAGCATTTCCAAAGCAATAGGTCTCGCATTTTATAAACTTTGGACCATATGTATCAAAAAAGAGTTTGTGATTCTCAAATTGCGATTTTTAGCGAATCGCCATTAGAGAATCGCAAAATGCAATGTATGTAGGATTTGCTAAAATGTTTGAGAATCCTACATATTCCTTATTTGCGAATCGCAAATTGGGATTCCCAATTAAGGAATACCTCCCAATCATTCCTATAGGCTAGGAGGCCCATAGGAACGAATAGGAAGATATTCTCAATTTGTGATTGAATCGCAAATTGAGAATGCAATTTCAAGGTTGAAAGGGTGCCAAAAGGACACCCTGTTGCACCCCTGAAATATGCATTTGTGCACATTTTGCGCACATACATGCCCTAATGTGCAACATTTGACACTTTCAAAAAATCCAAAAAGTGCTTTTTTAAAGAAAATCGCAAATTACCACCAACGTGACTTGAAGTTGGTTGTAATTTGCAATTTCTTAAGGCCAAATAGCAAATTTCTGGTGCTTCCAGAATTGCATTTAAGGAATCGCAATTTGCAATTCCTTAATTTTATTTGCAAAATAGAGAATCACAAATTTAGCAACTCTCTATTTTGCGATGGCCTTTTGGGATGATACGTCCCAAAAGGCTTTTTCCAGTTCGCAAATGGGACGATTTGCAAACGGGAAAAAGGCTTGATAAATATGGACCCTTAACTTATTGGTATTGTAAATGACAATGCCTATTATTATTGCAGTTTTTTTAAAACAGATAAATAAAAGGTATTGTCATTTACAATGCCAATTTGGAAGTAATAGATTTAATGGATATAATAGCAATATTATTTGTGTACAGGACTTCTGACAACTTTTGGGACAGGTGCCACTGCACCTGCTGCACCATTGAAATCATGCCCTAGTGCCTGCAAGATGACTACATTTGTGACTGCCTGTTTAGTTGTAGAATATAGCAATATTTGGTCTTTAGAGAAGGTATTATAATTTTTTGCTTTGGTGCTACTGCACCTGCTGCATCATGCAAATCATGTCCATATTGCCTGTAAGGTAAGATAACTGTACTTGGGTCTACCTGTCTTTTTTTAAGTTTGAGTTTAATATACAATGAAGAAATAGAAGCAAAATAAAACAGCAGGTACAGAAAACATGATACATCTCATAGAAGTATAAATACGGTAAAGAGAACAATAAGAATCACAATACAATCATTATCAGAAAACATGCTGCGTAAAATAAGAAGTGAAGGAAGGGTTAGGAAGGGGAGAGGTGGGGGGGCAAAAACATGGAATGAAGAGTACACCATAACTTTATACTTTAAAAGTAAAATAGCATATGGAAATATTTACTGTAAGCATAAAAAACAATAAAAGAAGAACTATCATACTATGATACAGAGAACGAAGTAAGGAATAATAATGATATGATATTTCAAAAGATAAAAGACAACATGGTGAATTATGGTGGTTTCCGAACTTCGTCCGAAGTGGTAATAGGTGGAACAATAGATGATGCAACACAGGTTAAACAGGTAGTCAGAGGGAGCCACAAAAAAACTCTTTTAATGGATAAGGATATGGGGGTAATGTAATTCATGTTAAGTCTGTGAGGAAAACAACAGGATGTGCGAGCACACCGATGACCTCTTAAGCAAGGTTTGCCCCTGGCATTCAGGGAAATGCAGTCTCTTGTAGCTCCCTCCGATATTTTCGAGTGTTTCGCCAAGGTTGGCGCAGATAGTGCTGATCTCTAGACACGTGTTTCTGGTTTATTAACCATCATCAGTCTTGTATTTTGGGTTTGCTGAATAGGCTACCAAAAATTATATCAGGTCCCGAACTCTCATTGGCGCGCAGGTGCTTCATCCACGAACTCCTCAGCTCAATGACTCATGGGAGTACTTTAAATAAACACCAGGATGAGGGAGCACACTGCTAACCTCTCAGGCAAGGTTCGCCCCTGGCATTCTGGGAAATGCAGTCTCTTGGAGTTTGCTCCGATATTTTCGAGTGTTTCACCAAGGTTGGCGCAGATAGTGCTGATCTCTAGACACGTGTTTCTGGTTTATTAAGCGTCATCAGTAGAGAATACAGTCTTTAATTTTGGGGTTTGCTGAGTAGGCTGACAAATATTATATCAGGTCCGGTACCTCTCACTGGCACACAGGTGCTTCATTCACGAGCTTGTCAGCTCAATGACTCACAGGAGTACTTTAAATAGACAACAGGATGTGGGAGCACACCGCTGACCTCTCAGGCAAGGTTCACCCCAGGCATTTTGGGAAATGCAGTCTCTGTTCCTCGCTCCGATATTATCGAGTGTTTCATCAAGGTTGGCGTAGATAGTGCTGATCTCTAGACACGTGTTTCTGGTTTATTAACCGTCATCAGTAGAGAATACACTCTTGCATTTTGGGGTTTGCTGAGTAGGCTGCCAAACATTACATCAGGTCCAGTACCTCTCACTGGTGCGCAGGTGCTTCATCCACAAGCTTGTCAGCTCAATGACTCACGGGAGCACTTTAAATAGACAACAGGATGTGGGAACACACGGCTGACCTCTCAGCCAAGGTTCGCCCCTGGCATTGTTGGAAATGCAGTCTCTTGTAGCTCGCTCCGATATTTTTGAGTGTTTCGTCAAGGTTGGCGCAGATAGTGTTGATCTCTAGACGCATGTTTCTGGTTTATTAACCGTCATCAGTAGAGAATACAGTCTTGTATTTTGGGTTTTGCTGAGTAGGCTGCCAAACATTATATCAGGTCCGGTACCTCTCACTGGCGCGCAGGTGCTTTGTGCACGAGCTCGTCAGCTCAATGACTCACTGGAGTACTTTAAATAGACAACAGGATGGGGGAGCACACCGCTGACCTCTCAGGCAAGGTTCGCCCATGGCCTTCTGGAAAATGCAGTCTCTTGTAGCTCGCTCCGATATTTTCGAGTGTTTAACCAAGGTTAGCGCAGATAGTGCTGATCTCTAGACACGTGTTTCTGGTTTTTTAACCGTCACCAATAGAGAATACAGTCTTGTATTTTGGGGTTAGCTGAGTAGGTTGCCAAACATTTTATCAGGTACCGTATCTCTCATTGGCGCGCGGGTGCTTCGTCCATGAGCTCGTCAGCTCAGTGACTCACAGGAGTACTTTAAATAGACAACAGGATGTGGGAGCAAACCGCTGAACTCTGAGGCAAGGTTCGCCCCTGGCATTCAGGGAAATGCAGTCTCTTGTGGCTCGCTCCGATTTTTTCTAATGTTTCACCAAGGTTGGCGCAGATAGTGCTGATCTCTAGACACGGGTGTCTAGTTTATTAACCATCATCATTAGAGAATACAGTCTTGTATTTTGGGGTTTGCTGAGTAGGCTGACAAACATTATATCAGGTCTGGTACCTCTCACTGGCGCGCTGGTGCTTCATCCACGAGCACCTCAGCTCAATGAATCACAGGAGTACTTTAAATAGACAACAGGATGTGGGAGCACAGGGCTGACATCTCAGGCAAGGTTCGCCCCTGACATTCTGGATAATTCAGTCTCTTGTAGCTTGCTCCGATATATTCAAGTGTTTCGCCAAGGTTGGCGCAGATAGTGTTGATCTCTAGACACGTGTTTCTGGTTTATTAACCATCATCAGTAGACAATACAGTGTTGTATTTTGGGGTTTGCTGAGTAGTCTGCCAAACATTATATCAGGTCCGGTACCTCTCACTGATGCGCAGGTGCTTCATCCACGAGCTCGTCAGCTCAATGACTCACGGGAGTACTTTAACCCCTTGGACGCTCATGACGAGCTCAGCTCGTCATGGAGTTTCCATTCATTTCAATGGAAATTACATGGGGAGCCTGCAAGAGCCTTAGCATCCAAGTGGTTGAATAGACAACAGGATTTGGGAGAAATCCGCTGACCTCTCAGGCAAAGTTCGCCCCTGGCATTCTGGGAAATGCAGTCTCTTGTAGCTCGCTCCGATATTTTTGAGTGTTTCGCCAAGGTTGGCGCAGATAGTGCGGATCTCTAGAAATGTCCGGGTCCCGTACCTCTCACTGGCGCGCAGGTGCTTCATCCACGAGCTCGGCAGCTCAATGACTCTCAGCGGTGTGCTCCCACATCCTGTTGTCTATTTAAAGTACTCCATGAGTCATTGAGCTGACGAGCTCGTGGATGAAGCACCTGCGCGCCAGTGAGAGGTACCGCACCTGATATAATGTTTGGCAGCCTACTCAGCAAACCCCAAAATACAAGCCTGTATTCTCTACTGATGACGGTTAATAAACCATAAACACATGTCTAGAGATCAGCACTATCTGCGCCAACCTTGGCGAAATACACAAAAAAATCAGGGAGAGCTACAAGAGACTGCATTTCCCAGAATGCCAGGGGCAAACCTTACCTAAAAGGTCAGTGGTGTGCTCCCACATCCTGCTGTCTATTTAAAGTACCCCCGTGAGTCATTGACCTGATGAGCTTGTGGGTAAAGCAGCTGCGCGTCAGTGAGAAGTACCAGACCGGATATAATGTTTGGCAGCCTACTCAGCAAACCCCTAAATACAAGCCTGTATTCTCTACTGATGACGGTTAATAAACCAGAAACACGTGTCTAGAGATCAGCACTATCTGAGCCAACCTTGGCGAAATACTCAAAAATATCGGAGCGAGCTACAAGAGACTGCATTTCCCAGAATGCCAGTGGCGAACCTTGTCTGAGAAGTCACCAGTGTGCTAGAAACATCCTGTTGTCTATTTAAAGTACTCATGTGAGTCATTGAGCTGACGAGCTTGTGGATGAAGCACCTGCGAGCCAGTGAGAGGTAACGGACCTGATTTAATGTTTGGCAGCCTACTCAGCAAACCCCAAAATACAAGCCTGTATTCTCTACTGATGACGGTTAATAAACCAGAAACACGTGTCTGGAGATCAGCACTACCTGCGCCAACCTTGGTGAAATACTCAAAAATATCAGAGCGAGCTACAAGAGACTGTATTTCCCAGAATTCCTGGGGCGAATCTTGCCTGAGAGGTCACCGTTGTGTTCCCACATCCTGTTGTCTATTAAAAGTACTCCAGAGAGTCATTGAGCTGACGAGCTTGTGGATGAAGTACCTGCGCTCCAGTGAGAGGTACCGGACCTGATATAATGTTTGGCAGCCTACTCAGCAAACCCCAAAATACAAGGCTGTATTCTCTACTGATGACGGTTAATTAACCAAAAACCCGTGTCTAGAGATCAGCACTATCTGCGCCAACCTTGGCGAAATACTCGAAAATATTGGAGCGAGCTACAAGAGACTGCATTTCCCAGAATTCCAGGGGCAAATCTTGCCTGAGAGGTCAGTGGTGTGCTACCACATCCTGTTGTCTATTTAAAGTACTCCCGTGAGTCATTGAGCTGACAAGCTCGTGGATGAAGCACCTGTGCACCAGTGAGAGGTACCGGACCTTATATAATGTTTGTCAGCCTACTCGGCAAACCCCAAAATACAAGCCTGTATTCTCTACTGATGACGGTTAATAAACCAGAAACACGTGTCTAGACATAAGCACTATTTGCGCCGACCTTTGCGAAATACTCGAAAATGTCGGAACGAGCTACAAGAGACTGCATTTGCCAGAATGCCAGGGGCGAACCTTGCCTGAGAGTTCAGTGGTGTGCTCCCACATCCTGTTGCCTGTAAGGAAAACATACAGCGTTCCAGCAGGCTCTGAAGGTGACTTTGTCTGCTTGTTTCTAGTTCGAAGTTATTAAATGTAAGGCTACTGCTAATAATAAATCTATTAATTTAAAGTTAAAAGGGGATTGGAGCATTGCGGTGATAAAGAACCTAAGAAAATGTTAGAAAGGGAAAATGTATATCAGTTTTAAATATTTTATTAATTTAATTCTAAACTTAATCCCAAAAGTGAGAAATAATAGGACAATCAAAAAGCATATGTTTCAAGTTAGCAGGTGTATAAGGACAGGACCAACAAGTAGACGAAGCATTCGGACAGAAGGACGCTATTTTTGCAGGAGTATATAAAAGACGTTGATAAACAAAATAAAGGGTTTGAGAAGTGTTAGCGGCTCTAGATGTTTTGTGAATCTTGAACCATATTTTATCCCATATGAGGGTCGAACAGCACTGAGATAAGTCCTTTTCCCATGCCAATTCAGCCTTTGTTTTATTTCTGTCTGAGGTGTCTACCTAATTAGTAGTAAAATATTGAAATATTTGGTGGTTAGCAGGGTTCCTAAAGCCTATTTCAACTGCAAGTTAACTGCAATTTGGACTGGCTGTTTAGAGGTAAAATATAGCGATATTAGGTGTTTGAAGGAGTGCTGACAACTTTTTGGCCCAGTGCCATTGCACCTGCTGCACCATTCAAATCATGACCATGGAACTCAACTGCAGAAATAAATGTGAAAGGTCTTTATTCACCAAGAAAAATATTGCTTTTGCATAATGTCACATATAATATATCTTGAAGATTCATAACTATGTAAAAACAAGTGTGATTATTACCCTGTTTAACAGTACACAATTTATCAGCCTGAGAAGGATGAAAGGTAGAGATGGCCCGCCAGATTTTGAACTTCCTTTCTGAATGTCAGAAGGAATGTTAATAGGTGTGCTCAACTCACTGATCATTCTGCTGGTGAAAGTGCAAGTTACACCTACAAGAACCACACACTGCACTACAGACCCACAATGGCAATTGCTTGTTCTCACATGATTGCAATACAAAGGATCGACTGTGTGACACGTATGGTGCTAGAATAATGCACTCCCACTA
Source organism: Lissotriton helveticus (assembly GCF_964261635.1). NCBI lineage: Eukaryota > Metazoa > Chordata > Amphibia > Caudata > Salamandridae > Lissotriton > Lissotriton helveticus. The sequence goes on from NC_136058.1 coordinate 132,751,553, forward strand.
GATGGCACAGACCTTACCCATCCCGAGTCAGAAAGCAAGCTAACTTTTTGCATGGTCAGCAGAAGAAGTGGGAGTGGCCTCACAAGGAGCGTCGATGTATCTGTGGTAAATAAATAAATAATACCCTATTTTTGACTAGACATATATCATAACAGATAGCTCAATAAATAAGAGTCAAGATTCGAGGTAGTAGGAGTTTTGCAGGTTTAATACAGCATAAGGACAGGAACAGGACAACCTGCATAGGAATAGGATGACAGGGCCCAGCAGCTGCTGGGGCTGGGATGAGCGCGCTGACTTTTAATAACAATACATGAGCATATATACATAGCGCAAACACATAGCATTACATTGCAGTAGGCGTAGCAGTGGGTGGAGCAGAAGGCGTGACGCGTAGCAGTCGCGAAAGATAAGAGTAAAAAGAAGGTGTAACTCAGACATGTGATGCAAACGTAACAGAATATGTCATGAATGGGCGGAAACATAGGAGGGGGCTACCTAAGGAGCCGGGACCTCTAACCTGGTGGTGCGCGCAAACTGGCAATGACGTGTTACGAGGAGAAGCTGGGGGCTATGAACTCTGTGCTAGGAGCAGAGACTAAAGTCTGGAGGGTCGGAGCGACATGTACCTAAACCCTATCTAGTATCTGATGTTTAGGGAACATGTTGATATAAACTAGAAGTCAAGAGGGGAAAAGCTAACTGACTCTAAGACTAGAGCATGCATTTATTCTACATGTAGTGCGTGATGAAGAATATTAAATGACCATTAAATACAGTATTTCTCTTAATATGGAGCTGCATAGGCTAGACAATGACGGAAACTATTGATGCAGTTCAGTAGCTTAGGAATGCAGAGAAGGAGGACTAAACTGATAACGGGAATCATAACATAGTCTTGGCAGACTCAGAGACTGAGCCAAGCTGCACCGGGCACTGCGAGGCAGGAAGTAAGTGAAAGGTCGAGGATACAGGTGGGGGCTGGATCGCTCCTCAACGAGGCTCAGGAGACAGGAGCTGAATCTGGTGTCCAGGCCCTTTTGAGGCCTGGAAACGGGGACTTTATAATGAAATAACGTGCACACTGAGAAGCGTGGCAACATTACTTTACATAAGCCTGATATTCGTAGTATTCACGGGGACTGGAAAATGACATACCAGAGGTGGACACAACTATAATTGCGTCATTAATCGGACATGGGGAGTACATATCCATATTGGTCATGCACACATAACATATGATGGATGACACGTAGGGACACAGAACATGACAAAATTTACTTTTCCACATTCCCTCCTTGTCACTACGTTTCCATCAGGAAACATCAATATTCATGATACCATCTATCATTTCATACAGTACCATTTGTTCATCTCGAATTGTCTTGGAACGGGATTTAGAACGGGGCTTGGGACTAGGAATACAAGAGGTAGCACACATGCCGCAAATCGCAGGGCCACATTGTATACAGAGACAGCAGCTGAATATGATCGCTACTGCGATACCTAGAAAGGACAGGACTTTCCATCCCCAGGCGGAAATTATATTCCAGAACCAACCGGACCATGTCCAGGTGCCTGGATCCTGGTGTAATAGATGGGCTATTTTATGGAGTCTGGTTATAGCTGAATAAACAGACGGCGCGTTATTTGGAATGAAAATGCAACAACTGGATCCGATGACTCTACAGGCCCCGCCCCTATCGGCCAGTATGACGTCAAGGACGAGACGATTCTGGAGCACAACAATTCTCATAAAGGATTGCTCTTCGGTTAAGTTACCTAGAGCGGAGGCAGTCTCATCTACTACAACTTCAAGGGTTCTTGTTAACCTACGGATTAGCTTACTGTTTACAACTGTACCTAAATAAGGGAAAACACCTTTATCAATATCAATGAATTGTTCTGCAGCAGTTTCAGTATAATCGACAATCGGGAGATTTCTCTTGTGTCTAGTATGTACTAGGAAGGAATTCCTATGGTAGTCAGGTGGGGCTAGGAAAACAGGTGGCAGTAGGAAGGCAATGTAACAGGTTCCCTCCCAATCGAGGGGCAGACGAACATATGCGGTTTGACCACAAACAAAATAAGAATGACGTGAAGCTTTAAAAATAGATTTCCCACTGTCACTATACTGGATAATAGTAGTACAATCACTATGTCCTACGTGTACAGAACCATAATTACGGACACATAATTCGCCTTTGACTGGTAATACTGAAATAGCAGGTGAGTCTGGAGTAGTATCAGACTGAACATTCAGGACCATGAAATTCGAAGAATAGTTACCTAAATTATACACTTCATTTTCTAGATCTAAACCTGTTCTGTGGGGGAAACCTTGCTTGTCTGGGAAACATGTGCTGTTAAGAAAAGACATATCTGTTAAGGATGACGTTAACGTGGACCATGCTCCACACGAACCATTATGTGAAAAAGGATAAGGAAAAAGTGGCAGAACTCCCTTCGGGGTCTGGAAAGGGGGGAGTCGACCACACACCCAACAATTAGTGGCATTGCTGGCCTGGTGTGAGTAGTGTAACATGCGGATAAATGTATTGTTACGCATAGCGAGGCGGTATGAATATTCGTGAGGAGGCAGATCACTAAACGTGTGCTTCTACTGTAACATTAGAAGGCTTATTTACATGAGGAACTGGAAAACACAGGAAAAATGCGTAACTAGTGCAGGATATCAAAAGGCTGAGAAATAATATGAAACTTAGAAAAACGATACATCGGATTGAGTTTTGACTAACTCTCTCACTATGGGGGTCTATTTTATACATGTCAGAAACAGTCTAACCGTTTCACCTAGGGGAGGACTTAGACAATCAAACTGGCTGACTTATTTTACTAGACCTTAATTTCTGTTTATACTCCTGTTGCGGAGTTTTCTCTAACAGGGGAGGGGTTGTGTCAATGTCATTTGCGGGACAGTCCTTAGGAACAATGTTTTGACAAGTCTTGATATCCTGGGAAATGTTCTTGGAGACCGGTTTTAATCCGTAGAATTTCTTGACGTGCGAAAGGTGCACCCAGCCGCGGCGTCCTTCCAATTTCACAGCTGTACGGGTGGTGAGGAGGACCTGACGGGGCTCCTTCCAACGTGGCTCCAGCGGACTTAATCTGTCAAAGTTGCGTACGAGCACCATCGAACCTGGAACGATTTCATGCGGTGCCACCTCGGTATTGTCTGGAAATGTGGCGGCAACCTGTGAACGACATGAGTTGAGGGCAGACATCAAGGAAGCTAGGTAATCTGTCAGCATATTACATGAAACATCAGTAATACTTCGGGGTCTAGGAGTACCCCACATGTTAGGGGGGCGGCCGAATACGACCTCATACGGGGACAGACCTGATCTGGAATGTGCGACCATGCGCATATAAAACAAAGCGACTGGCAGAGCTACTAGCCAGTCCACACCCTTATCTTTACATATTTTGGCAATTCGAATTTTCAGAGTCTGATTATGTCTCTCGACTAGACCGGCTGCTTCAGGATGGCGTACACAATGGAACTTCCACTGGTACCCTAACAACAGGGAAACGTGCTTCATCAACTCAGATGAGAATGGCTGACCGTTATCAGAATATACGACTCTAGGGAGTCCATATCGAGGGAAAAACTCACGAACCAACTGCTTGGCAGTGGTCGCGGCTGTGTAATCTGGGACTGGATATGCTTCTGTCCATCTGGACAAAGCGCATACAACTACAAGGACATACTTGAAACCTCGACATCGCTCCATCTGAATATAATCCATCTGGAGGACCTCAAAAGGGTGGTCAGGAGGCTGGAATCCCCCTTGTTCCACCGGGACACTTTTACCTGGATTAAACTGACAACATATCATACAGGTACGGACTTTCTGCTTGGCTGCAGCTCGTAAATGCTTGTTGAACCAAATGTTCTGGATACTGTCTAACATTGCTTTTTCTCCTAAATGTGCTGGACTATGTGCGGTATTAGTGATGACTTGAACCATAGAGTCGGGGAGAAACCATGCGGTCCTACCCTTCGTCACCCATCCTTGATCTGTCTGGACCCCTCCTTGTTCAGACCATTTCTTGATTTCATCGGGAGTAGCATGTAACTGGATATCTATGACATCTTGAGTAGGGTCCTTAACTGTCATACATGTAGTCAGATCTGGAGTGTGTGTCATGTTAACTGGACTGTCTAGAGTCTGTGCTGTAAGCTTGGCTGTGCGATCTGCTAGATCATTACCTTGGGAAATAATGTCAGTGACTTTCGTATGTGCTTTGCATTTCATGATAGCGATAGATGTCGGTAAATGTATTGCATCTAACAGAGCTTGGATAAGGATACCATGCTGAATCTTGGTTCCATGAGAAGTCATGAAACCTCTCTCCTGCCAGAGCACTCCAAAGTCGTGTACAACTCCAAATGCGTAACGTGAATCTGTGTAAACATTAACTTTCAGGTTCTTGGCGTGTATACAGGCTTGTGTCAGAGCAACTAGCTCTGCTGCTTGAGCGGACAGGGTATCAATACGGTGTGTTTCAATAACTTCGGTGTCAGTAGTCACTGCATACGCGGCGACTAGTTCTCCTGTACTAGTTCTCATACATGAACCATCCACATAAAGTGTCAGGTCAGGATCTAGTAACGGAATGTCTGTCAGGTCTTGTCTTGGCTTTGTCGTAATGTTGACTACTTCCACACAATCATGTGTGGCAGAATTTGAACTAGCTGATGGTAACAGTGTAGCAGGGTTCAGGATGTTGCAGCGTCTAATATCTATGTGTGGCTGAAACAGTGTCAATTCATAACCTGTTAAACGTGCAATTGTCAAGTGCTGTGTTTGTGTTCGGTTTAAAAGAACTTCCACGGAGTGTGGAACTTGTACTGTCAAGGTATGTCCTAAAACTATGGAATCACTTTGTCTGATAGCTAGTGCTGTGGCTGCAACTGACTTGAGGCACGCAGGCAGAGCCTGGGCTACAGGATCTAGTGTGCTCGAAAAATAAGCACAGGGCTTGTATTGTCCTGCTTGATCTTGTGTAAGAACAGATAATGCTGTACCTTCACGTTCAGTAACGAAAAGTGTAAAAGGCTTACTGTAGTTCGGTGTAGCTAGAACTGGAGCTTGGCATAAAGCTTTCTTTAACTCGTTGAAACTAAGTGTATGTTCAGATGTCCAAGGGAGAACAGTCGATACGGCTGCCTCCTGTGTCGTTAACTGTATCAGTGGCTTGGCTAGAAATGCATACTGAGGAATCCATTGTCTGCAATAAGAAGTAAGGCCGATAAAGGCACGTACCTCCTTCTGGGTCTTGGGCTGAGGAAGACTCGCTATTAACTGGATACGGTCTGGTGTCAACTGCCTACCCCTCTTGGACAGTAAGTGTCCTAAGTAGACCACTTGCTGGACACAGAATTGAAGCTTCGAAGGGGACACCTTGTGCCCCATCTCGGCTAGGAAATACAAGACTGTAAGTGACGCTCGCTCGCAATCACGTTCAGAACGGGCTGTGATCAGTAGATCATCGACATACTGGAGCAGCGCAGTGTCAGTTGGCATGTGAATATTATCTAGTTGTCTCTTAAGTGCTTGACTGTAAATACTAGGGCTTTCTGTGAAACCTTGAGGAGCTCGTGTAAACATATAGCTCCTTCCATTTAAACAAAATCCGAAAAGAAACTGGCTGTCTGGATGGATTGGAACACTAAAAAATGCGTTCTTGAGGTCTATGACAGTGAAGAACGTGGCTTCGGAATCAATGGCTGTCAATAGGGAAGAGATATCTGGGACAACTGGGTACTGAGGAATAATACATTTATTAAGTTCCCGTAAATCAATCACTAATCGATATACTGGGGGTGCATTTGGATCAGTACGTTTCATGACTGGAATGATCGGAGAGTTACATACATTGGAGTCAGTTTCTACAACTACTCCTTGAGCCATGAGCTCGTCAATAATTTTGGATAAGGCTGCTACAGCCTCGGGTGGCAATCTGTACTGTCTGATTCGTGGTAACACTACACCTGGTTTGAGAGTCACACGATGGGGTGTGATTTGCATGTAACCTACATCAGTTGGACCTTGCGCCCATAAATGCTGCGGGACATTAGACAGTCTGGAATCAAAATCTCGTAATACATAGTGACCCTTAAAGTCACGTAGGAACAATCGTATTCCCTCTGGGGAACAACATATAACTGCACCTAACTCTTTCAGTGTTTTAATGCCTAATAGATTTTCTGGACATGACTTAGTAAGTAACAGATCAGTAGTGCGGGACAATGGACCTACTTCTAGAGTGACTGGCTTTGAAATCTCATTAACGATAGGCTTTCCTGAAAATCCAAGGGAAACATTTCTTGAGCCTGAGAGCGGAGCCCCTGGAACTTCGGCATGACTAATTGTGGTCCTACTTGCCCCTGTATCAATCAAAAACTTTCTGTCTTTCCCTAATACTTGACTGTGAACATAGGGACCTTCTTGATCTACAGGTATCTCGATGAGAGGCAAGCCTACCTCCCTCTCTAGGCTGTTTCATGAATACGGCTGGTACTCTGGATACTCAGACTGTGCATACTGGTACATCTGCGATGTAACATGCTGTGTTGCAGCAATAGGCTGCGGTACTGTAACTGTCTGTTGTGCATTCTGTGGCTGAGGAATCTGTGAAACTTGTTCCTGTCTAGGCGGACGTGGTCTTTCTTTAGTCTTACCAGTAGCTATGTTATGTTTCAGAACTGCACACTCATTTATAAAATGACCTGGCTGTTTACAATAATTGCAGTTCCCTTTAACGGGAGCTGCAGGATGACTGGCTTGATTCTGACCCCTCTTCTGACTGTCTTGAGGAACAGATTGTGCAACTAGTACTTTCATTTTCGTGTCTTTCATACGTTTTCTCTCGTGTTCTTGCTCTTCCCTGATTCTATTCTGGTGGTACTGGAGCATCTGGAGCATCTGGGACGGAGTATTTGCTTGCCAGGTGCTTTCGACTTTCAAAACTCGATTTTTAACTTGTGGGCTTGAATTTTCGACTAATTTAGTAACGAAAAGGTGAGGGTATGACTCACTACTTGTCTTGAGACCACTGTTGATACTAAAGCACTTTTCAAACCTAGAATAAAAATCACTAATATCTTCATCTTGTTTCTGTTTACAGGCTGAGATTGCATCCCAGTCTTCTTTTCTAGTTGTTAATAATCTGGGTAAAACTTGAATTAATAATTCTGGTAATTCTTTACATTTCTCTCCAAGACCAGTACCTGGTACACGTATCTTATCTTCTGCTTCTAGGACTGCCCAATCTATCTTTTTCTCTCCCACCTCCCATTCTTTTTCCTTTAGCTTTTCATACACCCCTGCGGGTAGCAGAACCTTTAACATTTTAATGATATCTGGGTAAGTGTATTCTCCCATACGGAGCATGTCTTTTAATTCTCTATGGAACCCTGCTGGATCTTTGTCATGACAGGGAATTAATTTCTTCATTTCGAGGAGTTCCATCTTTGTGATCGGAGTGTATACAAACACTCGCTGCATTTCGCCACCCTCTGTCTTAACTGGATGCACTTCTCGTAACGGATTCTGTCTGTCTATGTAGAATGATTTACTTTCTGGGGGTGAGACATGAACAAAATGCGGGTTCAAGAATGTTCTATATTTGTGGCGCTGTTCTAGAATGACACTAATTAAATCGGTACCTAGACCTCTCCATTTGTACTGGAGTAACTCGTTCAAGATATCATGTAACGGGCCTGGATCAGAATGTTGACCCTCATACAGAGTAATGAGGTGCTGAATCATATACATACCCACCAGTCGCTGCTCGGCTGGGGGCATTTTCAGAAACATTTGTGCCACTATTTCGTCTGGAAAAGTGGTAGAATCAGTAATCCATCTGACTGCTGATCGAACTATTTCTTGTTCATGCATAGTACTTAACTCACTATAACCGATTCGTGATTTCAGAATGTGATCGGTAGCTTGAAATACTTGTTCTAGGGAACCTTGTTCTGGTGCTGGATGATGGAAAATTGGCTTGTGTTCTAGACGTAAATGGCGATCTGGAAATCTAGATTTTCCTACATACGCTATTCTGGCAGTATTCTCGTCGTCTTCCTCTTCAGGATCAGAGGTACTTTCTTTCTCGCTTACTTGTGCTGCTTTACGCTGTTCGTGTATCTTTATTATCTCTCTACGGATTTTCTTGTACATACTTTCCATGGCACCAATGGTATTGTGCTTTCCTTCGGCTATATTATCACTCCACTTTGTTAGAGTTTTCATTTCTTCCGGGTCTTTAGACGGGTAATCTTGTTCTCTTATTAGACAGTTAATTAAGAACTTTAATATCATGCGCTGAATCTCGGCTTTCCTTTGAGACATGGCATCACTAATACTTTGTGGGTCATCCCCTGTACGGATGAAACGATATATCCTGTCTAGATCTTCTTTCATATTCGGCAGGGTGACTAGATACTCGGTCACTCTCCTTACGCGTACGGAATATAAAACCATATTAAACTCGCCTGGAACTGGGTCATAGACACATTCGCCAAGGGTTTGCCTGATCTCTGCAACAGACTTATTACTTTTAGGAGTACGCTGTGATGCTTGAGCATGTAATTCGAGTGCTGATAAACGCTTGTATGGCGGCGGAGTTTGAGGAAGACCTCCTCCTGCGGCCCCTAAACTAGAATCATCAACTGATGCTTTTCGTCCTGGCAGGGTCGGTAATTGTAACGTGGGCTGGACTTGTATGGCGGGCTGACCCGGGGGGGCTGTTAAGGGCACCCCGGTGTCTGGAGGAGCAGGAATTACCTGATTTACAGGGACTGGCGGAGCGCGAACAGGATTTGCATATTCGGGGACTGTGTCGTCCAGATAGGACGAAATAAAAATATCAGCTGCGGTCGGTTTGTGACGTAGCTTGGTCGGAACTAACGGTGGCGGGAAATTACTGGATGCCTCCGGGGTCGCTTTTGGCAAGCCCTCGGCAAGAAGAGGATACATACCCTTAATGAGGGCTTTCCTCTGTCTGTCTGATTGCTCAGTTCTAACTCGTTCACCTATCTCGATTAATTCTCTTTCTTGGGCTCGTTCTTGGGATTCTCTACTTAGTTCTGATTTTCTGATTTCTTTTTCGGTTCTTTTATGAGCTTCTTTGCGCCATAACTCGATGGCATCTTTCTGTGACTGTCTGGCTTTCTTTTTCCATAATGCTTCTTCTACTCGCATGATGCATTCGGCATCCCATGTACCCGATACGGGCCATCTATACTTTTCTTCTAACTGTTTGGTATACTCTACCCATAAATCTAGATACAATATGGCACTTATGCCATGTTTCTGATACATAAAGTGACCTGGACTGTCCCTGGGCGGGACGGGAACTGCTGCTTCCAGCAGACCCTTTCTAGTCTTTAACTGACGTAACTTGGAAAATATAGGCATGACTGAACTGTAATCTAGACACAATACAATACACAATAAACACGATACTTATTTCCCATTCATACCACGACATTAGAATACATGAAAAACATTTAAAACAACAGTTCGAACAGAATACTACCTGGAAATACTTGAAATTTCTCGAGAACAGAACTGACTAGAACAGAAACTAGATGCACTGCTGAAACAGTACGAAACTTACCGGTCTCTTAAAGAGACACGTCAGGACCCGCATCCACCGAAGTGGACACTTCGTTTGTGGGACTGTGTACCACCAACCCACAGACCAGAGTCAATTAAATTGACCCTGTCTAGATACCACCCCAGTAACGGTACTCACCGGGCAGCAAGAACGGAAGGCCTCGGACTGGACTGGACTGCTACGACGACGAACTTCGGACTTCGGACTTCAGTTACGGGTGGACCTCCGGATACCTCGGACCTTGGACTCTTGGCTTGGGCTCTGGTCGGGACTCGCCGCGTTCCTCCACCGTCTCGTCTGGATGCTGGACCGCCTCCTCCGTCTCCTCCGTGGGCCTGAGGGATACTTGAGCAGAAATATCTGCCACTGCGCAGAAGAGTTCCGTCACGACTGCAGAGGGTCAGGGGGTCGGCGTGGCTTCACCGACGCGTGGGGAAAGGGCAAGTCCCTGTTCGGGCGCCATTATGTGGTAAATAAATAAATAATACCCTATTTTTGACTAGACATATATCATAACAGATAGCTCAATAAATAAGAGTCAAGATTCGAGGTAGTAGGAGTTTTGCAGGTTTAATACAGCATAAGGACAGGAACAGGACAACCTGCATAGGAATAGGATGACAGGGCCCAGCAGCTGCTGGGGCTGGGATGAGCGCGCTGACTTTTAATAACAATACATGAGCATATATACATAGCGCAAACACATAGCATTACATTGCAGTAGGCGTAGCAGTGGGTGGAGCAGAAGGCGTGACGCGTAGCAGTCGCGAAAGATAAGAGTAAAAAGAAGGTGTAACTCAGACATGTGATGCAAACGTAACAGAATATGTCATGAATGGGCGGAAACATAGGAGGGGGCTACCTAAGGAGCCGGGACCTCTAACCTGGTGGTGCGCGCAAACTGGCAATGACGTGTTACGAGGAGAAGCTGGGGGCTATGAACTCTGTGCTAGGAGCAGAGACTAAAGTCTGGAGGGTCGGAGCGACATGTACCTAAACCCTATCTAGTATCTGATGTTTAGGGAACATGTTGATATAAACTAGAAGTCAAGAGGGGAAAAGCTAACTGACTCTAAGACTAGAGCATGCATTTATTCTACATGTAGTGCGTGATGAAGAATATTAAATGACCATTAAATACAGTATTTCTCTTAATATGGAGCTGCATAGGCTAGACAATGACGGAAACTATTGATGCAGTTCAGTAGCTTAGGAATGCAGAGAAGGAGGACTAAACTGATAACGGGAATCATAACATAGTCTTGGCAGACTCAGAGACTGAGCCAAGCTGCACCGGGCACTGCGAGGCAGGAAGTAAGTGAAAGGTCGAGGATACAGGTGGGGGCTGGATCGCTCCTCAACGAGGCTCAGGAGACAGGAGCTGAATCTGGTGTCCAGGCCCTTTTGAGGCCTGGAAACGGGGACTTTATAATGAAATAACGTGCACACTGAGAAGCGTGGCAACATTACTTTACATAAGCCTGATATTCGTAGTATTCACGGGGACTGGAAAATGACATACCAGAGGTGGACACAACTATAATTGCGTCATTAATCGGACATGGGGAGTACATATGCATATTGGTCATGCACACATAACATATGATGGATGACACGTAGGGACACAGAACATGACAAAATTTACTTTTCCACATATCCGCCTAAAAAGTTGTTAAACAAGCATTGGCAAAACCAACAGATCTGAGTTTAATGTGTCTACACATGTAACAATATTTGCGCACGCCTGCATTTGCATTGGTTAGATTATTAAAGCAAGACATATTGGCTTTGGCAAAGCTATTTTGTGTGAATAAAAGGAGAAAGAAACATCGGGGATGTTTCATACAGTTGTAAATTAGAGAATTAACATAGATGGAAATTTACTAGGAAAGACACAAAGGAAAGAAATAATGGGGAGGAAAGAAAGGGAAAACATGCACACTTCATAGTAAAACATTACTGAAAGTCTGATACACTAAAGAAAATACATGCTTTTTGCATGCAACGCATGTATGAGTTAAATCATGTAATCTATGAAGCTTCAGTGTACCTTTGGAATGTAAAATAGTCCCTAATGCATTGCAATACTAACACTACATCTGAGGTGGAATACTAAACCGAACAACCAATAGCATGAGGTGAGAGGAAAATAGCCCCCACAAAACATAAAGAAGTATTATCAATCATCTTGCAGACAGCTGTTCTATCAATCTAGCCCAAAAAGAGATCAAGAATGTGTCATAAAGCACGAATGTGTCTTGACGCAGGTAGGAGAACGGTGCAGGCAGCATCTCCCCAGGCAGGAGTTCGGGGAGGGGCTGACGGAGAAAAAGGGTTCTAGGGCACAAACTCAGTTGAGGCTTTAGTTGTATGCCTCTGTCAGCTGATTATTTTTCTGAAGTCACTATTTCCAAAATAAAACAGCTGTGTCTGTGAGGGGTGGGAGGGGTGACGCCACCCCTGGCCTAGTAGTAACTGTTGTTTACCACATTTAAATTTCCCATTGTTTCCACAACACGGGAAATCCATATGTAAATTATAGATGCAAATAAACCGTTTTAGGAGCAACCAGACCCATACTGGCAAGTAACCTCAGCTGTAGCACACTCTTTGCACACACTCTCCAGATTGAGAGGCATGACTCTACACTATGAATAAATTACCTTTTTGTGCTTTACGAATATTGAAAACTAAGGTGCTTCTATGCACATTTTCATATTTTGACATTCAAGGATACAGTTGTATAGAAGGAAAAGAGATCTACCTCAGAGCACACAAATTGGTCAATGGAAAGCCGAGAGCCGGGATTCCAAGCCATGATTGCTTGTGTCAAAGTCTGCTAAGTAGTAAGCGACTTTTTAGTTACTCGTGTGTGCCTGCTCCACATGGAACTCTTCATCCTCTGATGGACACGTGCTTCCTAGACTTCCTAACTTCAGAGAATGATGAAGTAGTGCCAATAGTTTAAACAGACTTGTCCTTGCGCAGTAAGCCAGAGGCCAGTGCCTGGAGGGTTAAATAATGCATGTGAAGCATGCAGACCATTTTTGGTGTGTGTACTATGAGACGGGCTCCGCAAAAATCTAATTGAGGACGGCCTGTGAACCAGGAAGGGGTCGTTTACTAAAAATATTGATGCTGAGCCTACAAACTGTCTGCACCAGCCCTCCCTCCACCCCTCATCTCTCTCCACCCTCCTCACACTGTCTGGCAGTCTGAAAGACAGTGGTGTAACAAAACCTTAATAGACTCCCCTTATACAATCACCCTAGCAGTCACACATGCAGGCATAGGGATACTTCATAGGGGTTGGTATTACAAAGCAGATGACCTGTGAATGACCTTCTTTCAGTTTACTCCCAGGACCAGCTGGAAAATCATGCGAGCTTCAGACCATCCCCAGTATGGTAAACACCAAAGTATGTTGTGTTAGCTGGTGTCCGTATTGCATGCAGCTTCAGCTGGTGTGACAATATGGTGTTGTTGCTTTGTCCATGTGTACGTACAACTGTGATTCCAAAAGTGTGTTGATGGAAGCTTTCCTATGTAGCAATGTGCGAAGTTTACCTCCAAGGTAGATGGATGCTGGAGATCTTTGTTTGGCAACACAACTCAGGTGGATGTGAAGGGTCCCAAAGATCACGTGCTGAAAACTTTTTGAACATCCCGTGATTCGCGGCAAAACATTTAATATCTCCAGGTCTCCTTCAGTTACTGAATAAGTCTACCGGTTATTACGCACAAAACAGTATGTGAATCGACTTGAATTTTTGGTAATTATATAATTCTTATTTTTGGGTTGCATTGTTGCAAAAATAAAAATAAAAATTCTTCTTTTGTACCTCTTTGTCTTCGGTCACTATGATTTTGACACGCAGATAACCACTGTGTGTCCACTGGTTTAATGATGTGTATATACAGGTTTGTTCAACATGAGAGTTTGGTTGTACGTTATTTGTCTGTTTGGGCACGTGGAGCTCTCACCCTCTAGTTTGATTATTGGGGTCAATGTTTATGAGACATTGATGTAAGGTGTGACAGCGAGAGTCACAGTGTAGATTTGGTGCACCCGTTGTCATTCTCTAGAGTATGCATTTTTTTTTTCGTTCTGAGACTACAATTCAGACTTTTTCTCAATAGGAGCCCTCTGAAAAGAGGTATAACCTCAGGAATAGGGGTAATATTAGGAAACCTGACAGGTATCAGGATACTGATACACATTCCTCTATGTTCCTTTCAGGGCTTGAAGAAAAGCTCCAAAAGGGAAGGATGGTCAGAAAGTAGAGAGGAGCGCACATAGTCCAGAGGCAAGCAGCGCGCTCAAGACTTTACTTCTAATAAAGGAGAAAATCTAAAACCTCAATTTAAGAAAAAGAAAGTTGCTGGTCTGAAAATTAGACATGCCCAGAATTCTGAGGACACAACTTCTGAATGAGGAATGGGCTCTGACGATTCTAGACAGTGTGGTAGAAGTGACAATAGCTCGCCTAAACCTGAAGTAATTTCTGGTGACAGCTGAATTGAATGATTACATCACAGTGGAAACACCAGACACCAGGGTGTGCGTCCCACATAGGTTATATGAAGTACCAGTCTGGCTGGAGGGGGACAAGCCCAGGAACGTGAAAGCTCTATTTTGGAAGAACTTATCATCTGGTTATGACATTCTGTTAGCAGAACAAGATTGGCTGCCTTCATTCGTTATGGAGTACCCCGGGGGAAAAAGTATAATTTTTCCTGAAATTTCCAACTATGTTCCCAATCAATTGCTTATGCACAGGAGTGGGCAGTAGCCCAAGCTCCACCACTGTACATAGATCACGCAGGATGGGATGAGATCCCATTAATAGTTTCACCTAATGCTCAGAGGCACTATCCAATAAAGCAAGAAGCTAAAAAACAGGTCAGGGAGATCCTAGATCAACTTGAATACCAAGAGGTCATTGAAAAATGTACCTCCTCAATGAACAATCCTTTGTTTCCTGTCGCTAAACCCGGCAATACATATCGTCTAGTTTTAAATTATAGACATTTAAGTTCAGGCACACTGACATTTGCTGTCTAAAATGCACATAGTGCTGCATTAATGAATAACATTGTGCGAAAAAAAAGTACAAATGTACGCAAATGCAGAAATGCGTTTCACTTCACCAGAAAAGATTCTGACAGCAGTCCAGTCTGCGGTAGCAAGAGAAAGAGCACTGGCTCAGGGGAAACACATTATTGTTACTCCAGTACCAGCTTTAGAAGCTGTTACAAAAGCCAGCATTCCGAATGTGAAAGCGTTACATCCCAGGTAGTTACAATGGGCTAATTCTCTTACTGCAACAGACGTTGAATACAGATTTGATCCAGTTTAAAAACACAGGCATTCCTGCAATATGAACAAGAATATCCTCTACCAAATGAAATCTTGCCTCTAGATCAGTATGAATATATAATTTACACTGACGGATCTGCTCAACCGGCGCTAGGGAGTAGGCAGAAATATCTTTTCAGCATCTGCAATCGTAAAAGGTCGCATGCATGATGTCAAGTTCCATCCTAGTTACACAAAGACGCAATCTCTAGGAGACTGCACGGTTCAGTTGGCAGAATTAAAAGCACTGATATTGGCACTTGTAAATACGGATCACAAATTCCCCACACTAATATGTGTGATTCCTTTTACTGTGTACAGTCGTACAATGAGTACTTACAACATTGGGGGAGAACGGGTTCAAAGATGCAAAAGGTGGCATAATAAAGCACAAAATGCTATGGGAACAGGTAGCGGAATTGAAATCCGAGTTACGAGGACTCACATGATCCATAAACTGAGTCATCAACGTGATGGCGTGCACATTGAAGGGAATTCATTGGCTGATGAAGCAGCAAAGGGGGCTGTTTGTACAGCTTCCATGTCTGCGCTGACTCATTCAAAGACATTAATAGACAGAGATATAATGATAGCTGTCATCGCATCATGCAAAGGCAGCGCAGCAGAAGCAAAACAATTTCCACTCAAATACCCCTACAAGTTAGATGCACAAAACATTCCATATGCTCAGATTCTTGGAGAGGGGGATAGAGTGATACCGAATATGGATCGCAGGCAAGGGTTAATACTAGCTGCACACGAGGGTTTGGGCTCTGCGCACACAGGCATTACAGCGACTATTTCTTTACTGAAACAGTGCTATTGGTGGCCAGGGTTAACTAAGCAAACTAAAGACTCTGGCCCAGATGCATCAAAGGAAAATCTGGTCGCAAAGGGGCAGATTCTCAGAATCTCCCCCTTTGCGACCGGTATTTTTGCATTAGGGATGCATCATTCCAAATGCAAAAATCACAAATTGAGAATTCGCTAAATTGCGATCACTCGCATTTAAGGAATCTCAAATTGAAATTCCTTAAATGCAATGCATTAAAGTTTAAAAAATAGCGATTTCGCTAATAGGGCACGCAAATTGCAAAAACTTTGAAAAATTACCTAAAGTGCATTTTTTAAAGTTTCATGTTGCGCACACACATGCCCTTAGGGCATGTGTGTGCTCAACATATGTGCACAGATCAATTTCAGGGGTGCAACAGGGTGTCCTTTGGACACCCCTGCCCCCTTGAAATCGCATTCTCATTTTGCGAATCGCAAATTGAAAATTCTTCCCATTCATTCCTATGGGCATCTAGGCCCACAGGAATGAATGGGGAGGTAGTCCTTAATTGTGAATCGCAATTTGGGAATCGCAATTAAGGAATTTTAAGAAATCGCTATTTTTAAAGTGATTTCTTCTTGCATACCATTTTGCTATTCCTTATTAGCGATTCCTTATTTTTCGCTAATAAGGAATCGCAAAATGGATGCTTGATGCATCTGGGGGTAGGTCTTCAAATGCGACAACTGCCAGCAGATGAAAGGCTCCACCATTGCACGCCTCGCATAGACGCCATTACTAAAGTCAGACAAACCTCTTGCATGTGTGTACTTGGACCACTGCGGCCCGCTACAAACGGATGGGGATGCCTTTGGGTATTGCCTCAGTGTTCTTCTTGCACTCGAACTGTTATGAAAGATTTGCGAGTCTTTATCAGTACATGAGCAATTTGCATGTTACACTCTGACCACAGCCCTGCGTTTATCTCTCGGCCTTACAAAGAGGCCATGAAAGAAATGGGCGTAGAATTGCGGTTCTCATCTCCATATCATCCTGAGGAAAATTATGTTGTGGAGAGGAAAAAACAGGACTTAAAGCAGTCTTTAACAGCTAGGGTATTAGGCAAGGGCGGTACTTGGGTCACACACCTTTATGGGGTTCAGCAGGCATTAAACAACCAGCCAAGAAACTCACTAGGAGGTGTCACTCCATATGAGTCCTCTTTGGGACACAAATGTGGGTACCTGATCTTGATTGTGAAGGTGCAGTGGCGGATGAAAAACCATTTGATATCCATGATTGTTTAGCTGTTTTACAGGATCTAAAAGAATCCTGGACGAAATAAAGCAATGTCTATCTAAAACAGATCGCCACTGAAGAAGTCAAGGTAGTCAATGCAAGACCTGTCTGGAGCCCAAAAGTCGGGAATCTGGTCAGAGAGAAAATTGCGGCCAAAAAGGAATTTGGACCTTCTTACAGAAAACCTGTACCAGTCCTTGCAGTACACAAAACAAGAACTGTGCTGCTCCTGCCTCTTGCCAGAAAAAAGGAGAAAATGATTTGTCTCAATTGACTTAATCTAACCACACTATGTGGCTGATAATAAACAGTAGGCCTGGTGGACTCCAATGTAGCAGACATCCTCCTCTAGCTATAATCCAAGAAATTCAAATAGAAAGCCTCATCACGTTTGAAGAGCTACCTGTAAGGAATGAAGGACTGAGCAACAATGCTATGGAACGTGTTCCACTTGAACCGAACATTCAAATTCAAGATGAAAATCTGAATAATTTACAAGTTGCAATTCGACCACATGCAGACTTCTACATCAACTTGCCTCATCAAGAGGATAATAACATTTCTTTTTTTTTTTTTTATACATTTTTATCGAAGTTAATTGCAGTCTTTTAAATCAATTACAAAAGAAAGATATAATTTGTCACAAATATACATTCGCATTCTTAATAGGATAACATAATTAGGTATGGGATTACTCAAAAAAACTGTCCCCAGATCTTTTCAAACTTTTTTATCCCCCCAGCTCGTTTTGCATACAATTGTTCGCATTTCCTGACCCTTTTCATTTTGTCAAACCATTCCTGAAACACCGGAACTTGTAGTGACCACCAGTTCTGCAATAAGAGTGATCTAGCAACAGCCATTGCAATATAGACAAATTTTGCTAAATGTTCTGAAAGTTTGCAAATAGGATCAAAACCAAACAGTAATATTTTAGCGTTGCAAGCAATTGGAATCGCATAATACATTTTAAGAAAATCAACGATTGCATCCCAGAAAGGCTAGATTTTAGGACAGTATACCATAATATGAGACCAGTTAGCTGGATCACATTGAAAACATCTAAAGCAATTTGCAGACGTATTATCATACATTTTGGCAATAATAGCAGGAGTGCGATACAAAAGCCATTTGCTAAAAAATAAAATTCTACGCCAATTGGCGCCGCGTAATGAACCAAAATTAAACTTGTTAATAGTTTTCCATGTATCGATAGTTTGCGTATAGCTTTAGAGCACAACTCCTCCTCCCGACTCAGTGCCAAGTAATATTTCCATTCCCCTGGCTTTTTTATTGCGGCGTTTATAAAAAGATCTTCAAACAACAGGGATGAGATACTAATATGACTTAGATCTAGTTGAATCAGAATTTTAAAGATCTCAATATATGACCTAATTAGCAAAAAGTTGCTGGGATTGAAGCGTTGCATGGCGTCAACCGTTAGCCAGGACCCATTGTCCACAAAATCAGCTAACGTTCTAAACCCAGCACGCTCCCAGTTCGCAGTGGTTATGGGTTCGATTTTGGTCTTTAAAAAAGAAAAAAACACCAAATAGTGGAGTTGTTAAACTAAAGAGGGGGAGGGAGTATCTCTTAAGCATGGCATTACGTTGTTTAAAAAAACAGTTCAGGGTCTTATATCGAACACATTTTGGTGATTTGGGTACAAGAAGGGGAGATGGGATCTGAATTTCTGAACATATTAAACCCCCAAAAATTTTTACAAATACATTCGCTTCTGAAGTTACATTTTTGAATCGGTCTAAATAGTGTGCAAAATATTCCTTAGTAATATCCTCTTAAATTTGGTAATGAAAGGCCGCCATATTCAGTTCTTTCATATAGAGTCCGTATATCGATACGAGGGGTTTTTTTGCCCAGACAAATGCAGAAAACATAGATTCGACTCTAGAAAAAAAAGAACCAGGCAGAAAAATTGGAGTAGTGGAAAATAAAAAATTGAAAAGGGGAAGTATTGACATTTTAATCAGTGCAATTCGACCGAGAAGAGATAACGGTAGTGGATCTCACCGAGCAAACATTAAGCGAACCTTTTGAATCAACGGGACGAAGTTAAGTATATATAAATCCTGAAATATGGGAGAAAAAAAGATCCCCAAATACCTTTTAGGTTTTGAGTTGATGCAACCATATAAATCCGGATGTAAAACAGAGTCTGCACCCCCACAGACCAATATTTCTGTCTTTTTTTTATTAATTCGGTAGCCCCCTACAGCCTCGAATTCTTCCAAAATCTTGAGAGCCTGTGTTTGTGATCGAAGATCCGGCTTAATTAATAACATAATGTCGTTGGCGTATAGTTTGATCTTGGCCATAGAGATAACCGGGGGAGCAATCTGTACGCAATTCCTAATAGCTACAGCAAGTGGTTCGATAAAATAAGCGAAAAGAACAGGAGACAAGGGACACCCTTGTCTAGTTCCCCGCTGAACTAAAATTGAGCCTGCTATCAGTTTATTGATGATTATGTTAGCTGTGGCACCAGTGTACAAATTCTATATTAAATTGATAATTTGTTGTGGAATCCCAAAATATTTCAAAATAATGAAAAGTGTGTCCCAAACCACCAAATCAAAAGCTTTTTCTGCATCTAATAGTAGAACCAAAGCCTGTAGACCCCGTGACTCAAAAAAATCTAATGCCTCAATCAAAAGGTGTGTATTTGTGAATAGTTGTCTACCTATAATAAACCCGTTTTGATCAGGATGAATTAGATCCGCCGAAATATTATTGAAACAAAGTGACAATAATTTGGTGGCAATTTTATAATCGGAATTTAATAGTGTAATCGGTCTGTATGAATTGGGGTCTTTAGAATCTTTCCCTTTTTTCAAAAAACTAACAACCGTCCCTTCATGGAAAGATGCGGGAACTTGCCCGCCTTCGAGCATGGAATTTAATAATACCAGAAACAAATCGCCGAATGAACTAAAGAAAACCTTAAAAAAACTCTGCAGGAAAACCATCAGGGCCACAGGCCTTACCCAATGGTAGGCCCTTTACAATTGAATCAACTTCTGCCCTAGAGAATGGGCGTCGCATATTTAGTTGATCGTCTAAAGATAGGCTTAGAAGTACGTGTCTCCCCAAAAAATTGGACAACTTTTGATGATCAATGGAATACTGTGTACTATAGATGTTATAATAGGTGGAAAGCATTATTGAACTTATTTCTGCCGGATTAGATGTCTCAATATGAGTGACTGAATTTTTCAGAGAATGTATCATATTTGAGGCAGCTTGTGCTTTCACCTGCCAGGCTAAAAATTTCCCCGTAAAGTTACTTTGTTCGTAAACTTTTTGAAACTGTTTACGAAAAACCTCTTTGCTCTGTGAAACGTAATGGGCATTAAGTTCCCTCTTGGCCTCGCTAAGTTGTTCCTGAACATTACGAGTTGGGTTAAGATGTCGTTGTGTTATTAAATCCTGAATTTTCTGTGAAAGAGAGTTCCTAATATTTTTTACGACATGCCACTCAGCTGCGTCTTTATATATGATTATGCCCCGAATGAAAGCCTTTAGAGAGTCCCAGATGATATGTACGGGAGCTGATCCTATATTTCGAGTTATAAAATCTGAAATCTCTGATTTGAGTACCGCCACCCAATTTATCTCTTGTAAGTAAGCTTTATTGAAAATCCAGCGTTTAGCTATTTTACTATTATTGTTGCCCAGAACAAAATTAATAACCACCATGGCATGATCTGAGAAACCATTATGACAAAAATTAAGCTGTCTGGATGCCAAAAAAGAAATCAATGCGGGAGGACGATTTAAACCTACCCGACCAGCAAGTAAAATCACTTTTCCGTGGATTTTTCACACGCCATGGATCACATAAATCGAATGTTGTCATATTATTTAGCATAGTCCGACGGGTTTTAGGTTTAGACTGTCTTTTAAAGGATGAAGTGGAGTCTAACTTAGGGTTCACGAGTATATTAAAGTCACCACCTATGACAATATCCCTTCCTACCAATAACAAGGACTGAATCATCGCATCATAAATCTGAGAATTATCCTCTATAGGGGCGTAAAAACTGACAACGGTAATAGGTCTTTGTTGATTTTTGAAATGGCATGAAACCCAGCACCAGCGACCTAGACCATCCTGATCCATCTGAATAATTTCAACTTCCAGTTTTTTATTCAGAAAAAGGGCAACACCTCGTTGTGAACTAATGGCGCATGAAAAACCCAGGAACGAAGCCCTTGTTTTAAACATCGGAAAATCTTCCTTTTTGGTAGCAGAAAGATGAGTTTCCTGTAACATTATAACAGCAGGATTCTCAGTCTGAATCCATGGTTCTATGGCACGCATTTTTTTCCTATTGTTAAGACCATTCACATTAAACGAAATTAATTTCAAGCCCCATTGACAGACATAATACAATTTGTTTACTTGTATTAATCAAACATTGCAACACCAAATATAGCACAGTGCCTGCGAAGAACTTTTTCACCAAACACCATCCGACTGCAAAAAAACGTTGTAATTTTCCCCCTTTTTTGGTCCCACCAACTGAGCCCCCCCTAACTTCACCCGTGGCCATCCTCCTACTACTCTCATCCACGCCTGCCACTGGGTCTTATCCCCTACCATAGAGGTGTCTTGGTATAATACCCCAGACTTCTACATCAGCTTGCCTCATCAAGAGGATAATAACATTTCAACCAATCCAGATGCAATTCCTAAAATTGATCGAACAGCTTCTGGCTATTTCATTAACTTTGATAGGTTTTCCCTGGATCCAAGCAAGCTGGAAACGACGCCAGCCAAAACACCATTCAAGCAAGAATTAAAGAACCTTCTCTTTCTGCAAAAGACATACCTGGTATCACCTTAGATTGAACTCCGGGTAATTTCTGGGATAATTTTTTTTATGGCTAGGTTTAGTATTGACTTTTAGCATGTTCATTAATGGACATAATCTTCAACAAGATTTCACAGCCCGAAAGGTCAACATTCTCCTGAAGCCACCCTTACATTCCAAGTAAACATGTTTCCATTCCCTGTACCAAATGTTATACTAAGAAATACCCTAGTTCATCAGGAGAGTTACCAATCGACTGGTACCCAGGTTTCCCATTGGCATCATGAACATCGTGAACAAAGAGACTTGTCATCAGTGAACATCACAGCTGTTCCTGTACCTCATTGTATAGTATGGGACAAAGTTGATTTTAACATATTCGGACCGACCAAGCTTTTAAAAATTATTCATGTATTTAAAATCTCATTAAGTGTTTTCATTAGTTCCAGTACATTTTCTGATGATTGGGACACTGAAACAGTTAATCTGATCTGGAAAAAACTTCTGCATTTTCTAATACTGAAATATTGGAGAGTTCATCAAACTATGACAAATTGTACTGTTATCAACTACTAAAGTGCAATAGATCAGACCCCAATTGGAAGGAGCGGATGGTTTTGCCCTTAGACACAAACACATGTCATAAACGGTTCCTGCACATCACCGAGGGACTTAGTTTACATAGGCCAGATCCACGATATGTACAGAGAGAACATCCAGGGGTAGGGACATCCTATAGTGTTGGGAAGTTGTGCCTAGATTGGCAAGAAACCTCAACACTTACAGAGGTAAAACAACACTTGAAAAGAGATTCCCCCTGAGCACTTCAAATATTAATAATTCAAATACATATATTCATATAAGGCAATGATATATCCATTTAAAGTGCAACGCAGTCCAAATATTTCCCATAAAAAGTCCAAGTAATCAAGTTCCGTTTGTAGAACACCAAACTCAAATATCCAAGAAGGTAAGTACATCCAGAAGAAGTTTAATTGTTGTCATCCAAAAGAACTTCTTTGCAGCCAACACGTGTTTCGTCATGCAAAATTAACATGCATCATTGACTTCATCAGGACTGCGACCCAAGAAAATATAAATACACAATATCAAATAATTTTCAAAAATAAATATTATCTAAGTATATCTCCTTCACCAATGCAACCTAAGCAGAAAAGCAAGCTTAGAAAGTAGGAAGTTTTAGTCACCCTAAGTGTTATTAGTAGACAGAACTTTGAAAAATCTCTGTGGTGTTAATTCACTTGTCAGAAAAACACCCTTAGTGTATTCACAGAGCCCGAGACACCAGTGTATTAAGGAAAGAATATATATTTACCTCAAACATTATCCATGCGTAATAAGATAAAAAAATAATCTCAAATCAGTATGAACCTGAATCTGTAACAAAAGAATGCCAGCTTAGTATTACAACCTATTCTCCATCAATTTTTTGGAAAACCATCTACAAAATCTGTATCCTACAATATCTATGACTGCTCAAATATTCTAACTATACCCCTACGAAAGGCACCAATTATAGTTACATCCAAAAAGTACTCCGTATAAATTCAGATAATCGGCTGATTCACTATCTTGCCGTTATTAGAATGATCCCAACATAAGAATCTTCTGAATTCAGTAAGTTTTAGTATCTGCAATAAGCAAAATGTATCTGCTATTTAGAGGTTTCAACTAAGAATATAATACTTGCTCTCGTACACATACCCAGTCTACAAGTTGGGCTCACCTCATAATTCCAGTAATCAGAATTTATCCGAGATGGCTAGTCAATGACTGTCGATTAATCTAAATGTATCCAAGGTCACTAGTCTGTGACTGTCCAAATATGAATTAAGGACGTGGTAATCCTAAAAAGATATAAATATAATAAATGTATCCGAAGCTTGAGTTTCAATTTACCATGGTTCCTACACTCCTACTATTCACAAGTATATAAAAGCTCACCTGTTTATCGTAGGTGAGAATTCTCAAGTTAAAGAAGAACACGAGTACGTGTATCTGTGGTAAAAAGAACACGATGTATATATAAATAAGTAGTACATATCTATAATAACATTTTATAATAACAACTTAAATTTCCTGACGGAGAAGTTGCTGCTTACCGAATCATAAGTCTGCTGTATCCTGTATTAGCGGTCACGAAGTGGCGTCTTACGCGGTTGCCATCTTGATTTATCTTGTGCCGATCGCTAAAGTGTAAGCGCCATGTTTTAATATGTTCCTAAGATATGTAACCATCAATAACTCTCCCCAGTCTATACAAAACTATATTGTTCATAAGGATCTTAACCACATTGGTGCTAAGGCTTTTCCCGCTGGGTGCTGAGTGCTGACAAGTCAGATTTATTTATTATTTATTTATTTAAAACATTTGTAGAGCGCGGCTGTCACCTGGCAGGTATCCTGGCGCTAAGAAGCTTCCTCCTAATTTACAGGCGAAGGGAGTGATTGTGGGGGATGGAAGTGGCAGGGGAAAAGCTAGGGGAAGAGCCATGTTTTTATTCGTTTCCTAAAAGGTAGGAGCTGTGGAATTTGGCGAATGTCGGCAGGCAGGCTATTCCACAGCTTAGCCGCAGCTACTCTAAAAGATCTTCCCCCGATCCTGGCCTTCTTAAACCTG
The DNA here is from genome assembly GCF_964261635.1 of Lissotriton helveticus. NCBI lineage: Eukaryota > Metazoa > Chordata > Amphibia > Caudata > Salamandridae > Lissotriton > Lissotriton helveticus. The sequence goes on from NC_136058.1 coordinate 132,776,113, forward strand.
GGCACTATCACAAGGCAGGCGGTTGCGGATCGTGGAGTTCTGGTTGGGATATACCAAGAAAACATTTGTTGTAGGGATCTTGGTCCTAATCCGTGTAGTGCCTTGAAGACCAAGCAGAGAGCCTTGAAGGCTATTCGTTGCTTCAAGGGGAGCCAGTGTAGCTCGGCTAAGGCTGCAGTGGCCGAGGATCTCCTGGTCCATCCAAGGGCCAATTTAGCTGCTGCCGATTGGACTCGTTGGAGTCTGTCCAGCAGTACCATGGGAGATTCGAGCAGGAGGGCGTTGCAATAGTCAAGGCGACTGAGAATAGTGCACCTGACTATCAATGCTCGGGCCTGAGGTGGTAGTAAAGGCAGGATTTTACGAAGTGAACGCATAAGGGCCGAGCAGGTGGCGACTGTTCTCGTTACCTGCGTTTCCATGCTAAGTTTGTTGTTTAGCATGACGCCGAGATTGCGAACACTGGTGGTGGGTGGCGGATTGTTTGAGTTTTCCGGGGGCCAGAACTCCACAGGCAGAAGGCGAGGGATTCGGCTCGCAGGACAGAACAAGACCTCGGTTTTCGAGGAGTTGAATTGGAGGGAGTTACGGTGTAACCAGCCAGCAGTGTCCCTTAGGCAGTCGTGGAAGGCATCCATGGGGATGGAGTCTTCCCCCTCCCAAGAGAAAATGAGCTGGGTGTCATCCGCATAGTTTACTGTAGTCAAATTGTGGCTTTTGATTAATGTGACCAGAGGCTTGAGGTAAACATTGAAAAGGATCGGACTGATAGAAGAGCCCTGGGGTACACCGTGGGGGACTGGGGAGAAGGCCGATTGGAAAGGGGGGAGGTATACAGCCTGTTTCCTATCTTTGAGAAAAGAGTGAAACCAAAGCAGGGCAGTGCCGTCAACCCCCGCCTCTCTCAACCTCTTTAGCAGGATTACATGGTTGACCGTATCAAATGCGGCAGACAGGTCCAATAGGATCAGGGCCACGGCTTGGCCCCTGTCTGCCCGCACTCGAAGTTCTTCCATGGCAGTAAGTACAGCTGTTTCGGTGCCATGGGCTGGACGAAATCCGAATTGGAAGTCGTCCAGAGCGTAATTCTGCTCAAGGTGTATTGACAAGCAGGTGCTGACCCATCGTTCCACCACTTTCGCCGGAAAGGGCAGAAGTGATATGGGTCGAAAATTAGAGAGGCAATCTGGATTCAGAGATGTTTTTTTCAGTAGCGGGGTGATGAGAGCTTGTTTCCAAGGGTTGGGAACGAGTCCGCAGCGGAGAGATTGATTACAGATCCTCCGAAGGGTGTGAAATAGCTCGTTCCTGCATGCTTTCCAGGTTTTGGGGAGTAATGGATCAAGGGGGGAACCCGAGGTAATGCCCAGTGCCAATCTCTCAAATTCTGCTTCGGGGATCTGGGGAAAGGTCAGGAGACTTTCCCTCAGAGGACATACTAGATTTGGAGGATCGAGATTAGCGGAAACAGCTCCGGGGGAAGTTGTAGTGTTTTGTGGTTGGGGAGTTGCCAAGTTGTTGATGATGGTCTCGATTTTGTCCGAGAAGAACTGTGCGAGATTGTCACAGAGGGACTGAGATGGGGTGATAGTTTTCTTGGCCCAGTCAGGGTGTGTGATGTTGTCCAGGATCTGGAATATGCTTTTTGAACTGTTCGCTGCGTTAACTATTGTGGAGCAGTAGTAGGTCGATTTGCTCTCAGCAATAGCAGATTTATATTCATGGAGCTTGTTTTTCCAGAGGGTTTTATTGTTATCACAGTATCCATGTCTTTACCATTGTTCATGACAAGGTCAGCTCGTCATTAGCACAGCTCCAGTGTACTGCATGACGAGCTGACCTTCTCATGAGCATGGAAGGGGTTAAATAGGAATATCTTCCTATTCACAGTTAGACTATTCCCGCAAATGTCAAATGGGTCGTAATAGTATCTATATCGTAATATGAATGCTACCTATCTTACGGTCGAATAATATCAATCAAGTTATAAATCTATAACTAGATAAAGATAATATATTATTCCTGTAAACTTTAAAAGATATAATCACAAAATCACAAAAACAATTTCCTATATTATTACGTAGTTCCCTTGTGTGGTGTCCTGGAGGGTCCCACCACAGATGACAGGACACTCGATGTCTATAATCAGGTACCTTTATTTCTCTTCGTGTACAAGCTCGTGTGGATGCGTCCTTCCCTTGTCCCCGCTCCCAGTGCTCTGCCCCTTGCCCCCTTGACCGGATGTGGTGTCCGGTGTCTGTCCCCAGAGTCTGTGCCCCCGTGGGTCCTAGTGCCCATCTGTCTGGTCACTACATCTCCCCCTTTGTTGCAAAGAATCATTTTCGTTGCTGTAATCCGAGGTCACGGCTAGTGAGTGCTGATAGAGATATATATATATATATATATATATATATATACATATATATATATATATATATATATATAGAGAGAGAGAGAGAGAGAGAGAGATAGAGAGAGAGAGAGAGTGAGAGAGAGAGAGAGAGTGAGAGAGAGAGAGAGAGAGAGAGAGAGATAGAGAGCTGGTCACATTACATCTCTTCAATCAGTCTCTGTGGTCTCTTGCACGCTCTTCTTGGTCTTCTGTCATTTTCGTTGTCTAGTTCATTATCTTCTTCCTTTATTGCTGTAGTGGTTGTTGTCAGTGGTTCTTCTTCTTCCGTCTTCAACCGTCTGAAATGTGAACTGTTCCTTGTGATGTGGTATCGACCCACCGCTGCAGTTATCATCGGTCCTTTTACTTCCGTCACCGTCAGTGGGTCTTTCGAGAATGTGCTATCTGATTTCCTCTGTTGCCGTTGCCGCACTACTACTGTGTCGCCTTCCTTTCATTTTGGTTTTGCAGCATGCCTCCTTTGATCCGCGTAGACCTTCATTTTTGCCTTGGCTTCTCCATCTTTGATGGCTATGTCGCTTCTGTCTGCATCTGTCACTGCTTCCATTTGTGGTAGCCTGGTCTTGCTCGAGCGCCCTAGAACCAGTTCGGCAGGGCATCGTCCTGTGGAACTGTGAGGGCTGTTCCTGTAGTCCCTCAATATCTGGCATAGTGCCTGTCCTATTGATATTTGTGTCAATTTTGCTCTTTGAACTGCCTTCTTGATGGTCCCCATAAATCGCTCCGCCATTCCATTTGCTTGTGGCCACAGAGGTGTTATCTTCCTGTGTCTGATTCCAAGGTATTCCATACATTTTCAGAACTCCTCTCCTGAAAATGGTGGGCCATTGTCAGTCTTCAATGTTTGCGGAGAGCCCCATGCGGCGAACACGTCATCCATCAGCGGTAGGGTTGCAGTTGCTGACGTTGATGCTACTTGTCTTACTATTGGGAACCGGGAGAATTCATCGATGATGACTAGTAGATAGTTTCCTGTCTCTAGCGGTCTATGGAAATGTGCCGCTAATTCGGTCCACACCGCCTTTGGTAGTTCTGACATTGAAGAGGCTCCGGTTTTGGTGGTGGTCCCATCACCCGGAAGATGTGGCAGTGCCTGACGATCGCTTCAACCATGCTGTCTAGCCCCGGGAACCACACTTTTTCTCTCAGCATTTTCTTGGTTGCCACTATTCCTCTATGTGATTCGTGCGCTATTTCAATTGTTTGTTTTCTCAGTGCGCGGGGCATTACTATCCTTGTGTCTCTCATAAGGATGCCATTTTCAGTCTCTGACAGTTCTTCATTTATTTTCTTGAATGCTAACAGTTAATCCTTTGCCACCCCTTCCTCCAGAATACTGTTGTTGTTTATGTGCCGCCACCTTTGTTGTCTGGTCAACTTCTTGATGGCTTGCATGGTGTGGTCTCGTTTTGTCTCTTGTTCCAACTCCGACATTGTTATTGAGGCTGGTGTGTTGTGCTTCAAGATGAAATTTAGGTACTCTTCTGCCATTGTCGTGGTTTCTGCTTTGTGTGGCAATGGAGGTCTGGACATATAGTCAGCTGGGTTGTGTTCTTTGCCAGGCTTGTGTATTATTTTGACGTTGTAGTCCATTAGCCGTATTTCCCACCTCTCTATTCTTGGTGGTATCTTAGCGTTTGGGTTTCTGTAGATTGTTACTAAACCTTAGTGATCCGTTACGATCGTGAAAGGTTTCCCATATATGAACATGTGATAATGTTTGCATGCCCACACAACTGCCAGACTTTCTTTCTCTGGTTGAGAGTAAGCTCTCTCAATGTCTGACAGGCTCTTGCTCCCATAGGCCACTACTCATCTGGGTGAGTACTTTCCTGGTCTGAGTTGCGCCAATATTGCCCCCAATCCTACTGGGCTTGCGTCTACTGTTAGCTCTGTACACAACAGTGGGTCAAAATATGCTAGATGGTCTACAGCAGTTACTGCTTCTCTTATTTCTTCAAAGGCTTTGCTGCACTCTTTTGTCCATGCAAAGACTTGTCCCTGTTTCGTCAGTTCCCGTAGTGGTGCACTTACTGTTGCAAAGTCTTTGATATATCTTGCACAGTAACTGGCAAGCCCAAGGAATGACCGGACTTCTGCTACATCGTTTGGTGGCTTCGCTTTTTCCAATGTGTCTACCTTGCTGAGATCAGGCCTCATTCCTTTTTTTGAAAAGATATGTCCCAAAAATACAAGCTCATATCATCCTAGTTCACACTTGTCTTCATTTAGTGTGAGGCCAGCCTGTTCTAGTTGGGCACATACTTCCCGCAGGGCCTTGTCGTGTTCTTCATCTGTCTTGCCAAACACTAGGATGTCATCGCTTTAGTTGAGACTGTTTTTCACTGGCCTTATTACTTGTCTGATCGTTTCCTGAAATATTTTTGCTGCTGACGATATCCCAAAGCTCAGGCGTTTGTATCGGAATAGACCGAGGTGTGTCGAGAATGTTGTTATGTATCTCGACTACGGATCCAGCTCTAGCTGGTGGTATCCCTTGCATAAATCCAACTTCGAGAATCGTCTTGTTCCTGTCAGGCAGCTAATCATGTCGTCGAGGTGCGGTCCAGGGTGTCTTTCTCTTTCGATTGCCATGTTTGGTATCCTCATGTCAACACAGATCCTAATTTTTGATGTGTTCTTCTTTGGTACGGTCACTATTGGCGACACCCAAGGCATTGGTCCTTCTGCCGGGTCAATGATGTCTTGTTTCAGTAGTGCTTCTATTTCTTCCTCTACCTGAGGTTGCAGGTGTATTGGTACCCGCCGGTGGTGCGGAGCTACTGGCTTCTTTGTTTCGTCGATATGTAGCGTAATTTGTCCCCCTTTTAGCTTCCCTCGTCCTTTCAGTAGCTTTGAATATTCTTTCAGGATGCTTTCCTTTTCTGACATGTTATGTCATCGCCATCAGGCCCATTATTTGTGCTGTGACATTGCTCAGTACGCATGGTGCTGGAATGTCTCCTCTCAGCACGTGAATCTCTTCTCCTAGCGTTTGGTTCTTGTATGTTATGTTTTCTGTGAATTTCCCTAGATTCGTTACTGGTTTTCTTGAACCCCAAGGGAACACTTCAACTCTTGATGGTTGTAGCGCCGGTTTTATTTCCATCTTTTCATATTCTGACGCACACATGATGTTGCATGTGGCGCCGCTGTCAAGCACGAACCGTGCCTTGTGTGGTCCGACGTCTATTGTCACAGATTCCGTCTTTTTGATTGCTTTCTTATCCACTAGACGAATGCTTTCCTCCGTTGTGCCTTCCTCAGTGGACATGAGGTAGAGTCGCTCCACTTTCTCTTCTTCTTCCTCTTCTCCTGACTCTGTTGATGAGCTCCTGTTTGCTGTTTTGATGTGCCTGACGTGCCTGCTTGTCGTTATCTGCGGCCCTTCTGGTCTTCCTCTGTCATTTCTGAACTGTATTCCTTGGCACACACTGGCAAAGTGGTTGCTCCTGTTACATTTTCTGCAAGCGCCTTTGCGTGGAAATTCTAACCCGCATCGCTAGCACTGTGACTCTTGTCGTTTCTTCGTTGTATGTTTGTGTTGTCCTTTCTTCCAGTTGCTGGCGCGACTGTTATCTGTCATGCGGTGCGCTTGTTCAATTCGCCTTTCCATCTGCTTTGATGGTAGTTTTGCTCTTGCTTCTGCTCTTGCTAGCGACAGGATGTTTTTTAGCGATGTTGGTTCCTTCAATATTCGTGTGCGGAACTCGGTGTCTCGACACCCTTCGATTATCCGCAGGTGAATTGCTTGCTTGTTATAATACTTGTCGAACTCGCAGTGCGTCACCAACTTCCTTAGTCGCGTTGCAAAATCGTCCAACGATTCATCAGTATGTTGGAAAGCTATGGTGAAAGTGTATCTTTCAAAATCGATGTTTCTTTGAGGGTCAAACTTGTTTTATCAGGCACTTGATGAGCTTTTTGTAGTTTGATGTCTCACTTGCTGGTAAGGTCACTAGTAGTTCATCCATGTCATCACCCACTAGGTTTCGAAACAGGCCTAGTTTCTTGGCTTCTACTACGTCAGTAGCCTCCATGTATCTCTCAAACCTTGTGATCCATCGCTCCCATCTTATTCCTACTTGTGGTTCTGATAAATTGAATGGTAGTGGTCTGCGATATTGGGCGCTTGGTCGTGGTTCTGCCATGTATGTGTTTGTCTCTTTCCTTTGTTAATTTCTTGTGATGCTCTGTGTGGCACTTGTTTCTTTTGGTGCTCTTTCTGGCCCTTTTTCCTTTGTTTTTTGTTAACTGGAGCCTTTCTTTACTCTTTATTTTGATATTAGCTGTCTTCGCCACCTTTTTCTTTTCTTTTGGGGCTCTTTCTGGCCCTTTTTCGAGCTTTCTCGCTTTTGCCTGACCTCAAAATGGCTGCCGGCGTTTCCTGTATTCCTATTGGCTCCTTCGCCTGACTTCAAGATGGCCTCCGAGATTCTCGCGAGACTTCGCGACCAATCGCGCTTCGCCTGACCTCAAAATGGCCGCTCCTCTTTCTTGCGTGCTGATTCGTCGCTTCTGCCTGACTTGAAAATGCCCGCAGAGACTCTCAAATTTCTTTGATTTTGCGCTTCTTTCTGTGGCGCTTACCGGGTACAGGCGATTTCATTTCTGCAGCGGTCGTGGTGGGCTCCCGTGTCGCTACTCTTCGTCACGGCGGCAGATCTGCTTTATTTTCAGCACGATGGGCACAATCCAGGGTGGGCTCCTGGCTTGATCATGATGTGGTCGATCCAACACGCGTGGCTTCCTCGAACCTTCGTCGCCAGTTATGGTGTCCTGGAGGGTCCCCCCACAGATGACAGGACACTTGGTGTCTATAATCAGGTACCTTTATTTCTCTTCGTGTACAAGCTCGTGTGGATGCGTCCTTCCCTTGTCCCCGCTCCCAGTGCTCTGCCCCTTGCCCCCTTGAACGGATGTGGTGTCCGGTGTCTGTCCCCAGAGTCTGTGCTCACGTGGGTCCTAGTGCCCAGCTGTCTGGTCACGACATCTTGTACCAGTATCGAACCGGCAACCTCTCCAATCGTAGGTAGGAAAACAATAAAGTACTCCACATCTCTACCATGTTAAAACATACCATCTCAGAGGAATCTTATTTTCAAACATATTACGCATTTAATAGTAACGCATGCTACTATATGGCAAATGACACGAGGTTGTTAGTTGAACCATGTCAGTATATCTCATAGTGCCAAGAACTACTTAATAAGAACTTTATGTAACGTAAACCGTTACCAGCATTCTGATATTACAGTTCTCAGTTCATCATCACAATATTCATGTACTGAGTTCAGGAGGAGAAAAAAGGAAAGAAAGTCAGAAGGGAAGGATAATAACTACTACATTCTTCAACACAATACCGTACTAATCCCGTAATACATCAGTACATGTAGTATCAGAAAAGGCTATCCACATTATAATATCTATAGTAGAGTAAACTATAGAGATTGCTGCACATCTTCAGAGGGGTACTAAGACAGACATATTTTGCAACAGTATATTCTGCATCAAGATAAACACAAAAGTCATCTTCATCATTCAAATATTCATCTATGAAATGATTGGTAATTAATGCATAATAAGAACTACCTTAATCACCCAGAAAATATTGAAATTCTAGGTCTAAATGTAACCCCTCTTCTACTGCTCTCAATTTCATGATCCATTTGGCCTCAGTACGTCTTAATTTAAGCATTCTATTTCCTCCCCTTCTATCCATCACTACATGTTCAATTCCATGATAGCTGAATTTGTGTTTTTCATGTTCATCACAATTTTGGACCAGGTGTGCAGAAATGGGATATTTTGTGTCCCCATTCTTTAGTGCCCGAAAGTGTTCCACCATCCTGTCTCTCAGTCGTCTTATAGTGCTACCAACATATATTTTTTTGCAGGTACACACAATAACATATACAACATATGTTGTCTCACAATTGATGAATGATTTAATATTATGCAGCCCTGTATCATTATATTCAAACTGCTTAATCTTCTTGACTGCCCATCGACATGAGCTTTACTTTAAGAAATCTTGGGATTTACCTTATAAACTTTGATGCCGGAGTGTGGATCGAGAAGTATTTCTTAGTGGCACAAACTGCAAGAACACTTTAAGTGGTTCTATACTATGCCAAGACACTGTTTTATACAGAGCTTGCAATGACTCAGTTTCGAATCTGTCTTGCCACATGAAAGGAACACCAGCTGCCATAATAACGCCAGCGTTTGAGCTACTCTCGAATGGAAGTTACTTGAAGCTGAGTGATCAAAGTTGTTGTGGCATGCTTCCAGGCATTACATATCTGGTCACGGTGAACACCCAGGGTTACTTGCTGTATGCAGGTATTATTTTATCCGACAAATACAGTCAGGGAGGTGCTTGTATGGCCTTCACTGAATGTTTCTTTTATACAGTTTGATACTTTGAGTAGAATGAAAGCAATGCTTTTACAGCTCCGCTCGAGAAACCTTTTAAACCCTAAATTGCAAGGACCTCGACAGAGATACAAGTACTAATTCGTACCTACTGCCCCTTACATTTCATAGCAATGGTGGGACGTATCTTTAACATGTCAGATACAAACAGCAATGTACACCTATTTAAGACCATAGGGTCAGGATTCCTTAACACCTTCCAGACGATCCTCTGAGTTATTCCTATCTTTATACACTTCGTATTTGGAGGCATTCTTGGGGGGTCTACATCTGATCCTGCTCGCTGTAGCTGGAATCCTGATTATCGTCTACCTGCTGCACAATGGACGGAGCATCCGCCAGTGAGATTGCAAAAGCTCTCCTGGAGAGATATTTCAGTGAGCGCATGGTACAACATCTGGATGCAAAAAACACAGTTGATGGACAGAATGTAGAACAATATCATACATTCACCCAAGCACAAGGATCTGGGCCTAAATCCATCGGATGCACCTCGCCTACGAGAACGAAGTGCTTCTTAGTTCTTATCCTTCATACCAGTCTTTGATGACTGCATCGTACCTGTCTTCCGATGCCTGTTCAGCGGAGGAGAATGCGAGTTAGACATCTGTCTGACATTTGACAAGGAGACACCAGCGGACTTAGACTCCCGGCTGGAACCCTTGTGTTCCCATGCACAACTCTGACCCCAGCGTATTCCCATATTGATGCATACCTATCTAGAGGAACCGCAGGTGCCTTTCACGACTGAATTGAATTTCAGCCCTAGTATTGGCACCAAGGTATGGAATTCAGCACCATCTACCTCCACAACAGCTGCCGTCAGCAAGGAGTTTCATCAATGCACACTTGACGTGCTGTGCAAGGTATTACAGTGTGTGTCCCCTGCTGTAGCAGGCAGCGATAATGTTATGACTCCCAGCCAGGACTTCTAATCTAAATCAGGCTTGCCGTGTGCTGCGAACGAATTCAGTAATTTTCTTTCCCCTTTTCAAATTAACTTTGCAAATTGACACTTTCTATAAGCATGGCCTTCTAAGTACGCTTGCAGTAGTTCAACTTGCATGATCAAACTCATTTAGAATTATGATTTGAGGAACTTTACCACAATATCAAACATTACCAAAGAAATGTTTTCCTTGTTTTTTAAACTGTTTTTAAATGAAAATGTTAACGTTTTTAAACATTTTAAATGACAGCTTGATAATTTTATGCATTGGCACTGTTATCAATGTGTATTTTGACAATGTGTATTATTATTGTTAAGTATTAGGTGGAGTGGGTGTTATCTTCAATATCGGTACCCTAATATAGGTCCAGGGAACATCGTACACTTTCCCTACATAGGGCCAGATTTAGGTCAGCAAATACCGGTCCGTTACGGCCGATTTCGTCTGTTACCGACCGGTATTTACAAATGCAGATGTAGGGGCCTTAAAATTTACAGAATCAGTATATTTACCGAATCGGTAAAGTCACCGATTCGGTAAAATACAGATTCTGTAAATTTACAGAATCGGTAAATCAATATGTAGGTGGCACTGAAAACAGTGCCACTGGCCATTACCGATTCGGTATTTACCATGTAATACAATTACATGGTAAATAACGAATTCCAGTGTACATGCACATCTGTGCATGTACACCTGTGCCATGTGGCACACAGACATGCCCTAAGGGCATGTCTGTGTGTCACATGGCACACAAGCCAGAAACAGGGGTGCAACAGGGTGTCAAAGTGACACCCTGTCCCCCTTGGCAATTCGGTGTCTTTACCGATTCGGTAATTACTGAATCGGTATTTGCCATTGATTCCTATGGGCTTCAAGGCCCATAGGAATCAATGGCAAATACCGATTTGGTAATTACCAAATCGGTAAATACCGAATCATACCGATTCGGTATTTTTTACCGAATTTCTACCTACATATGATTTACCGATTCATGAATACCGAATCGGTAAAATTCGGTATTTATGAATCGGTAAATCACATTTACCTACATATAGGCCATAATGCCTTACAAGGTCTGCAGCCTTTTATGGACTAAACCTTTCACCTAGTTCATGACGAGGGTTGGTTCTGCCAGATTAATACTGCTAAGACGTCATCTTTAGGACATATGAGTAATTAATGAGCACACTCTCCGGGAGGTACATTTCACCTCTCCCCTCAACGTACAGGGTTTAATCCCCAAATGTCATCCTCACACTGAACAATGGGTAACACACGCATATAGACTGTATAAATACAGCACCTCTTGCTAATAGTAAGCAGGAGGGACCGGAGACTTCAAGGCTGACACACTGACCAGAGATGCTGCGTCTCCGGCATGAGATCCCTCCAGCTGACAGTGGCCTGACGATCCCTTGAGCGGTGTCCAACTCGAGACCAGGACGGAGTCCCACACTCTCACTATTCAGGTATGGGGGTTGTACTAAATCCTAGCTGGATTCTTGGCTCTTAGATTATAGGCTATTAGGCTCTTAAGCTCATTAGCTCTTTCACACCTACTCACATGCTAGGTACACTTAGGTACATCTAGTCAGGCATCTTAGGAGTACACACTTTATTTCATAAATGCAATCGATATTAATGTATAGGTTCATGACCGTTGCAAAATGGTAGAACAATACTGTTTCGTCTTATTCACTGTACTGCTGGCTCTATATCTCTGCTACTGTATTACAGTCGTAAAAGCACCCTTATTCTACATGAGTAGAACTACTGTACATTAAAATCTTATTATAAACATGTTCAACTGTTTCTTCTCTGTATCTCTCTGAGAGCAACAACAAGCAAGCATAAGTCACTGGGTGAAAAGTTGTACATTATTTCCAAGAGTCTGAGGTTATTGTGTTCTAAAGTTTCACAAACTAATCTCTCTGATAACAGGAGATTCTAGTGGCACTGGGAGCTAGCTAATGTGAACTATAGGCTAATATTTGTGGCAGGGGTGTACACAGAGTCAGTCTGCCACCAGACCCACAGTACATGTTATCCGTAATTGTCGTAGATCCTGCATGACAGGGTACTTTTTGGGACTACACTACATGAGAGTGAGTATGTGAGTGGTTGTGTGGGTATGTGAGAGTGTTAAGTGTCTGTGTGTGAGTGGCTGTGTAGGTCTGTGAGTGGGTGTGTGAGTGATTTTTGGGGTCTTTGAGTCGGTGGGTAAGTGAATGTGTGAGTGGTTGTGTGAGAGGTTTTATCTGTCTAGGAGTCGGTGTGTGAGTGGCAGTATGGCTGTGTAAGTGCCTGTGTGGGTGTTTGATTGGATGTGTCAGTGGTCGGATGGGTGTGTGAGTGGCTGTTTAGGTCTGTGAATGATTTTATGGATGAGTGAGTGGGAAAGGAATGCAAAGCGCAGCAGTCTGGATGACCAACAGCTGCCTGAAGCTCAATGCCGAGAACACAGAAGTACTCGTCCTTGGAACAACCCCTTCAGCATGGGACAACACCTGGTGGCTGACCACCCTCGGAAACCCACTAACCCCCTCAGACCATGGCAAAAACCTTGGCATCGTACTCGACTCACCGCCGCAAGACCTTCAAATGGGCCACCCCTGAGTGAAGGAAGACAGTCACCCACGCACTCATCCAGGGGCGGTGCGTCCATCAGGGCGCTTGGGTGTTACCCTACTGAGCGTGCCACCAGAGCTGGAGGCAGTTGGCTTAGAAGGGGCGGGGCAGCACTACAGGAGAGGAGTTCATCTGCAAGACAGTATCTGATTGACATCCACCATAACACGGTGGTCGTCGGCAGAGGGCACAGCAAGAGTGTGCATATTCTGTTTAGGGCTTAAACATTTTGCGACCAGCCCCGATGTTGAAAATGGCAATGTGTATGTACATAAGCGGCGTTCATTTTGTGTTCACTGTACCCCTTGTTGTAAGCAGAACGGATATCGCTAAAACACTGACTGTGTCATCCCGCTAGCATAGACCCATGCACACACGTACACGACAGCCATTTTAGGTATCATGGTCTCCTAGTTCACGATCGATCATCGGCACATTTCCATGACCCTGCAAGTTTCCCCCATGCACCCTGACCGCCCCCGCTCTCACATGCACGAGTCATGAGCCCTCCCCTCCCGCATGACTCTGTCTCTGAGAATCGCACCCCGCGCCTGACCAACACCTCCTGTCCCTCCATGAATACCCCTCCTGTGATGACCTCTTCCTCTGAGCGTAATTGTTTGCACGGACCGCTGGTCATCCCTTAGCCTGAGGATACAGTTTATTGCCCACTACTGTATACACTTGTCTCTCTTGAAAGAAGCCACTATTGATCATGACCACCCCGCCCCCTGAGATTCGATCAGGCACACACATTCCAATGGAATCAGCAGAACTCTCAGCTGCGTGACAGCCCCCTCCTATTGCATGAAGGATAAGGGCCCCTACTGTAGCCACGTGTTGGAATACCTTCATACTACACAATGTATTGATTGTAATAAAAGGATGCCTGTGTGCCACGAACCTGTGTATAAAAGGCGAAGCCTCAGAGAAACTTGTTAGAGCACCTCCCGAAGACACTATGCGAGTGTCCCAAATGACATGCTCTCCTCTGGAGTAATAAACTCTGTTCTTGTTTTCCTGCCTTCAGCGCCCGTCTCTTTATTTGGTAATTATTCACGATGGAAACGAAGAGTCGCCCTGCACCAGCAGCCTGGGCATTGGGTGCGATATGGGCTGACTTTTCGACAATTGGCGTCCCAACGCGGGGTCCATCAGCGACATAAGGTCCGGTAAGAGAGGTCCAGACGATGGGGTGAACATCTAAATGATTGGAGTATACCTGCCTTGAGAGGGCCCTCGTCCGGCTGCCGATTGAATGAACTTCACCGATACCGAACGGACCTCTCTCAAGTGACCTATTGTCCTGACTGGAATCCCACAGGACTGCTGCGGTAAAAACATGGAGAAAGAGAACGATCGGGCGCTGGAAAAAGGAAGGCGAAGAACTGTCCACATGGTCCGGTCCGGGTAAGGTCGTGACACACGACGAGTTGCGAAATTGATTGATTGATTGTTTGAAAATACTAGTATTACTTATTGATTGCTTCTGAGAGATTCTCTATTTGCAAACAAGCACAGAGTCGCCATACTCTGTTTAGTCTTTGCAGATAGTGAAGGATAGGTAATGCAGACTTTTGTCCCCATTGTAATCCGTCATACCTATTTTTCTCCCCATTGATTGATTGATTGAATCGAGCATTGAATTGTTCGAAGTTGGTTCTCTTAAGGATCTTCTCTGCCTGCAAACGGGGAAGAATAGGAATATTCTCCCTCCCTTTGCCGGTAGTGAAGGGTAGGTAACGCAAACCTTTAACACGTCGTACCTATTTCATTCCTCATTGATTGATTGTTTGACCAAACATTGATTGTTTGGAATTGGTTCTTTTTGGAGGTATTCTCTATTTACAAACAAGCACAGAGTCGCCATGCTCTGTCTAGTCTTTGCAAATAGTGAAGGGTAGGTAATGCGGACCTTTGTCCCCCGTTGTAATCTGCCATGCCTATCTACTCCCCACTGATTGATGCACCAGTCTCACCCGGACCATTTACTAGAGGAAGGTCATCTGGCCCGACCAGAGAGCACCCCTAGTGAAAAGGACATATGCAATAATAACGAAGTGATCACTATATCCTGTTAACAGAAACTTTAGCATGAAACAACCTGGAAAGAAAGGAATAGGAAAACGAAAATCAGTAGGCCACTGATGAACTTTTTATTAAATAACGAACAAGAAAACGATAACAATACTTAATGATAAAATCTATTATTGTCCTAGAAACAAGAAACGTTAGAAGTAAACCCGTAATAAGAAACCTGAAAACAGTAAGAGAAACCAAGCGTGACATTGCAACGGCCACAAGGCAACGAGGCTTCATTGCCCCTCACTGCCCCAAACATGTCTGTCCCACTGCCTGCCACGCCCAAATAACGGCAACTTGGGAAAGATACAAGTCAGCAGACATCCGCCCCCATTCTGGAAACTTCCAAAGTGCAACAGGGTTGCGGCTACGCCCAGCCGGAAGCAACACATATAGGGCGGGTCCTGCTGCCAACCGTCGACCGGAGATCATCACGTAGGGTGTAGCCGGAGGAGAGGCCGAGGCCAACGGGACCCGGCCAGGGGGACTGCTACGACAACCCTGGAGAGTTGCAAGGGGGAGGAATGCCCGTGTCCTCGACCCTCCCCTCCCTCTCCCAGTCCGGCCACCATCAACCAGAGGCTGAGGCCGACGGGATCCGGCCGCGGTGGCGGTAACACTGGAGAGTTGCAGGTTGACCCTCTCTCTCTTTCCCAGTCTGGGCCAGCATCCATGGAGGGCCTGGGAGTGGAGAGGCCACTGCACGAAAGGCCCAGGAGAGGCACCACACGCCAAGGCCTGCCCCACCGGATGAGCCAAGGAACCCGTTCATGGGGCCAGAGCAAAGGGCGTCCGGCCGCCATCCACCGAAGGCCCGGCCCAAAGACAGACGGGACATTTCTTTTTTCTTCCATAATGGCTGCAACAACACTGGGGGGGGATGTCTTGCACATGCCTCCGACCCCCCCCCCCTCGTCCTCATCGCCTGGTCCGGCCATAACAAATGTCAAGCGAGACGCTGTGGGGTGCACTGGGAGGGAGAGACGGTGCGAACAAGCCTCTCCCGCCTCCCCAGGCGGAGGCTTCCCAGCCGCACCCTCAGCGCTCCAGGCGCCCGGAAAAGGGTTCTTCCACTGTGGCGATGCTGCAACGCCTCGCCCGGCAGGGTAGAGCCCGTCCGCTCATTTGACCCCGCGATCGCCGGTAGCTGCCGAACTTTCAAAATGGCGACCGACCTGGCAAGAGCGGGCCCAGCATGAAGGAATGGCCCGGTCACTTGTTGACTCCACCATCATAGTTCTCCACAACCTTGAAGATTCTAGAGGAGCCGCGGGAGTCCCCGACCCCCGCAGATACCCCCGATGGGGAATGACTGCCATGATTGCCCACGGAACGATGGAAATATAGCCGCAGGACGTCGGCACTTCCATGCTGTCGCCAGCCTCAGTTTGAATGACTAGAATCCTGCAGACTACAGTTCAGATCAGTTCCGGTGGAAGCACAGTATGACCCGGTAGGAACATTGTTGCCTCCCTCCCCTTTTGATTGATGGTTCAGACCACCGATCCCTTCTTTTACCCTTTAACGGAACTTTTGGACTGCCGAAAGAAGCTCTGGGCCAACCACGAGTTAGTAGGCATTTAGACTATGCCTGGTTCTGCCTGACTGCACCCAAAATGGCGCCGATGCAAATGAAACTCTCAACTCCTTATTGTACCCCGATTGCTCAGCCTTGATGTCATAGGATATGTATGAAGTTTTTAAACATATAGATTGATATAGGATGTGTACTGATTATGAGTTCGGACAATGGATTGATATAGGATGTATACTGTCAGCTCGGACAATGAATTGATATAAGATGGGTACGGGTTATATGTTCGGACAAAGAATTGATATTGGATGGGTACTGGTTATGTGTTCAGACGGTAAATGGACATCAGATGGGTATTAATTGAACATTCGGACAATGAATTGTTGTTAAGTTTGACGCATCATGATTATTGAAAGTTGGAAGCCCAACACTTATGACACTCGCTCACACTGAAGTCTCGACATGATTTTATTGCGCTTTTCGCACTTTTATTATGAAATAAACGACCACTGACTCCACTAAAGTTTTTATTAATAAAGTATCCCCGCATCTACAGTTCCAGCCTGCTCCGTGGCTGGCCCACGGGGTTGTAGGCCCATATTTATGCACCGACATTCTTATTAAAGATTTTTGGAAAAAGCAAACGTAGTTGTCACGTGTGAATTAGTAAGTTTCGAATAAATGACCACTGTTTAAGGATTAAAAAGTATAGTACGCAGAGATACTGCCAAAAATGAATGGTACAGGTTTTGTTGTATGTACTTTGCACATTTTTGTACAGCCCAAAGCAACCGATAAATAAAAGACCCTGGAATTCAGTCTATACTTTATATGCTACCGATATCAGAAAAATTGTGCTAAAAATGCCCCTAAGTCGCTCCAAAGGAGTGCCATCTGGCCTCCCTACATACGATCCGTAATACCACACTTGGGTGACCTATGCTATCCACCGGCTTCCGATAATCATCTCTCACACACTAAAAGGTTCATCTAGGCTTAAATGCCGAGTTGGCAAGAACTGCGTTCCGGGGAGATAGACCGAGTATGTAGTAAGTAAAAGCCTTTTCGGGTTTATGCGCGCTGATGTGTTCTTAAAATGCTGCCCCCGCCCCCCTTCTTTTTCCTTCTTTCTGCAGGTCACCTTGGAACATCGATTAAGAATACAAAGAAGGAAAATGGTGATCTAACGGACGAAGAAGACGGGAAAAAGGCGTTTGATTATGGTGCCCACGCATTCCGAATAATACCACTAAAAATAATGTGCACACATGATTAAACCCTCCACACTTAACTAAATAGGGAAAGTTTAAGGAAAGTACCCTCCGACGGGAGGACTAGGGATATCGCCGACCCTTAAAGACCTACTACCTCCTTTTCGCATCCTCATAGACAAGTAACTAAAAGCTGCCCCATTGTTCTCCAATTGACACCAACTGTTGTCTCAGCCTGGAAACACATTTGCTAAAAAATGACTCGAATAGACCATCGTGAGCATTAGCCCGACCAGGTTAGTTCATGACCAATTGCCAAAGGCGTAAGTGTGTACAATCAAAGCCACCAGTAAGGGCAGCCGACGGTTAAAAGAGAAGAAAAAGGTAAAAAGAGCTTAGGATGCTAAGAATGCACAGCATACAGAAAGGGATAATTTTGGCCAATAACTTTTTTATGTTTTGTCTTGGATTTTTGTGTATAATACATGTACTGTCTTCCCCGTCTGAGTTTGTGTGTACGTAATGTATGGATTTACGTCATCCCTCCGTTTGTGCGTCCGTATTACTTAACACCTGTTGTTCTATGTTGTGCGCGCACTGAATGGTCCATTATTGTATACGTCTCTCTCTCTCTCTCTCTCTCTCTCTTTCTCTCTCCATGTCATACGTGTACCGAATGGACCATTTAGGGTGCGGTCTCTCTCTCTCTCTCTCTCTCTCTCTCTCTTTCTCTCTCCAAAAGCCCCTGTTCCCTCTTTCCTTGTATGGTGACGTTGTGCCCCTCCGGCACAAAACATAATTGGGTTTCCTCGAACGCAAAGGTGTTCAACAAAATTGACCAAAACCAAAACGATTGTGACTTGCCATATTACTACCTCTCCTTTCTGCAAAACGATAGAACCCGAGTTGGTAATGAAGGAAAGGACAGGTAAGACGATGGACGTCCCCTAATCTGGCCTTTTATAAGGGAACTATAACGTCAATGGCCTTCTGTTTCTCAGTTCGCTAAAAATGCAATTCCCAATGCACAAATTACTTCGCTCCTCTGCCCTTGAGTACGAATGTCCAGAGTACCCCACTTCTCCCGATCGACCCCAGCTCCCCGTCCAAAGCGCACCCGTTTCCCCCGATTAACCCCAGCTTCATGTCATCCACCCTCGAAAGCGAAATTGATGACCTTGATAACGTTCACTCCCCAAGAAGAGCATATTTTACGTACACCCCCTCCCCCTTCTTCATTACGTTAACGCCCCACTTACAAGAATTAGCCGACCCCGAAGGGAGATGTAAGATTGTCGATGCGTGGGTTAAAGGGAAGGACGAGTCTCTACATAAGGACTCGATTTTGAGTTTGATATAATATACTGCGTATAAAGGTCCAATTTTTCTCCACGTACGTCACGAATGAGCACCGAACAGGGTTATGAATTCCATAGCAATGCACTCCTACAGACTCCATAAATGACGACTTCTGACTGTGACCAATGAACTTATCCCCCACCTACATAGGATTGGGGACGGAATTGAGATGTATAAATGTCTTCTCCTGCCAGTTTTTCTTAAAACTTGTTTTCTACTCATTTAAAGATATGATAACCGGAGGAGAGGAGCTGGACGTGACGCACAGCCTGGCCACAGATCATGAAGCACATGTGACCACAACCTAAGGTGGAGCCGCAGAGCAACGAGACGCGGGACGAGGCACAACTCTCAAACTCGGCAGATGAAAGAATGAAGGGCTACCTTGAAGCCCTCGACTTGCTGACCCACTCGTGCCTGAAGTCCCCGTCCCCTTTTGAGTCCGACTGATGGGCCTGCCTGCTCATTGTCCTTTGCTCCCTTGGTCTCTTGGTGTGTTCGAAGATCTGGCCCCACTCCGCCCTCTCTTCCCTCGATTATTCAACAAACTCTTTCATATAAACTTTTGACTATGGAATGGGATTTTGCCACGGAAAAAGAAAGACACGCAGGTGCCCAGCATGAGGCACCCCTAAGAAAATGAGTTAGGAAACAGGACTGTGATCTAACAGCAGAGGACTGATCGCACCCTGCAACGCGTAAGGATGATTCCGAGCTGGACTTATAGCTCCACCGCCGTTGCTCAAAAGCGCCAACGAAAAGAAAACGGACTACCAGAGTCTACCAGTGGTGGCTCGTCGTTGAAAAAGACATTTTCACTAAGACCCCCGCTTCCTGAACTTTCTACCCACCCCTTGACTAGCTGTTTACATTGAATTGCATTCCTCCCTCAATTTTATTGCTTACAAAAATGTTTCGTCAGTCACCCATGTATCTAGCTCTCCAAAGTACTGATAAGACCCGAAGGTATCAGATTACTCTTAATTAATGTCATCAGAGAAAAAGTCTGAACTTGATGCTGTAATGTTTCGGAACCTCTTTTCTTGACTCCGACTAAAAAATTATGCCGATCCCTAGGATTGTATGAAGAACCCAACAAATGTAAATTAACATGTAGTGCATTCTGCCTATCGCATTAACTATGTAGAAACTGAACTTGCTTATGTAAAAAAGCGGCGACTGTTGAAAATGGCAATGTGTATGTACATAAGCGGCGTTCATTTTGTGTTCACTGTACCCCTTGTTGTAAGCAGAACGGATATCGCTAAAACACTGACTGTGTCATCCCGCTAGCATAGACCCATGCACACACGTACACGACAGCCATTTTAGGTATCATGGTCTCCTAGTTCACGATCGATCATCGGCACATTTCCCTGACCCTGCAAGTTTCCCCCATGCACCCTGACCGCCCCTGCTCTCACATGCACGAGTCATGAGCCCTCCCCTCCCGCATGACTCTGTCTCTGAGAATCGCACCCCGCGCCTGACCAACACCTCCTGTCCCTCCATGAATACCCCTCCTGTGATGACCTCTTCCTCTGAACCTAATTGTTTGCACGGACCGCTGGTCATCCCTTAGCCTGAGGATACAGTTTATTGCCCACTACTGTATGCACTCGTCTCTCTTGAAAGAAGCCACTATTGATCATGACCACCCCGCCCCCTGGGATTCGATCAGGCACACACATTCCAATGGAATCAGCAGAACTATCAGCGGCGTGACAGCCCCCTCCTATTGCATGAAGGATAAGGGCCCCTACTGTAGCCACGTGTTGGAATACCTTCATACTACACAATGTATTGATTGTAATAAAAGGATGCCTGTGTGCCACAAACCTGTGTATAAAAGGCGAAGCCTCAGAGAAACTTGTTAGAGCACCTCCCGAAGACACTATGCGAGTGTCCCAAATGACATGCTCTCCTCTGGAGTAATAAACTCTGTTCTTGTTTTCCTGCCTTCAGCGCCCGTCTCTTTATTTGGTAATTATTCACGATGGAAACGAAGAGTCGCCCTGCACCAGCAGCCTGGGCATTGGGTGCGATATGGGCTGACTTTTCGACACCGAACATGCACACACTAGGCTGCTCATTAGAAGTGCAAGGGTTGTTCCATGCTGCTCTTCTAATGAGCAGCCTAGTGCGCATGTTCGGGCTGGTAGCAAAAAATGTTAAGCCCTAAACAGAGCATGTGCATTACTGCTCAAGCCAATCCTGGCGCTGCTGCTGGAGCAGTGTCTGGATTGGCTGAGAGCAGGCGATACTTGCCAAGGCGCCAAAGTGGGAATCGGACCCTGGCCCAGGAGGACTCGCAGAGGCGGCGCGGATCCGGTAAGTTTAGTTTCCTGAATATTAATAATGGTGCTTTATTTTAATCTCTCCCACGGCACACGTGACGCCCCCCGCGAGTATTGGAGAGCGAGCCGTGACTGCACTGGGGTAATTGAGGAAGAAGACAGTCCGAGATTTGGTTTATTGGGCCAAGAGCTGGGCCCACATCATGTATTCATATATAAAATTAGCAGTACTCGAGGTAATTAATTTAATGTAGGCAGCATGCCGCTTTGAGGTGAAGGCGCCGGAGAGTGGAGAGATTGGTGTCTACGCCGGGGATTAATGTGGGTGGTGGTGTGTGAGCGTCGTGGTGCAAGAGAGATGACTCATTGTGCGATGGTGAATCGGGGAGTGAATGTAGCTCAGAGATGTGGTTCCAGCCTCGGACTAATTTGGACTCTGACTGTTTGCTAATATTAGCCCACTGAGGACTGGAGTAACTCCCTGGCCCTCACGTCACAGTGCCATCCCCAAGGGAATGCAAGGGGACACTCATGGCCTGTAGATGATAGCAGCTTTGCCACACCCAGTTATGGACCTTACATAACATGTAAAACAAAAAAATGGCAACAGCCCTGGGAAAGAAGTCCTAAGATAACATATCCTTTACTGGCTTCCTAAAACCAAGGATTTCACAACAGATCCTAAATTTTCCGGAAGCATAGTCCATACTTGTAATGCACCGTTGGGAAGACTTCCCCTCAGCCTCATTTTTGTGCTTCTTTGTGCTATTATTAGGTTTTATTAGATGATCTTTGAGCTTTATACCTCCGCCTTCTTTTGTCTCCATAGGTCCTATGCGCTTGAAAGAGGTTTCACTTCTCAGTGGAGTGATGGGGAGAGCCTCGCCAAAGAGAGGTCAGGCAGGATAACATGCTTTTCTTCAGTAAGGGCAGAAGGAGTCGGATGATCTCAGGTGGAAGGACGTCATGTCTCATCAGGGTAGGAAGGAACTGGCCTGCACTCGCAAGGGATGGGGGAGTCGCACCGGCCTATAGCGCAATTTGGCAGTGCCAAAAGGGCTGGTCTGACAGGTCATTGTGTGGGCTATTTGTGGACCTGTTTTATGGTCTTGTGGATTGGTTTGTACTGTTGATTTGTTCAATATTACCACACACACAGACTGCATCAAGCACAAATGCACAGTCTTGCATGCCTTGCCAAACATCTATTTACATTGTCTTTTCAAGTTAAACACTGCCCTGCTGTCCAAATGTTGGCCACTTTTTCAGCTGTATGCTTTAGTGGTGTAGCCAGGATGTCATGGGCAGTAATGCGATCATGAATGATTTGCCTCTGCCCTTCACCCCATGAGCAGTATTACAATACAGAGATCATTGGTGTGCCCCTCATACATCTGGACCTAAAGTGCCACTGTACTTACTGCTCTTAGACAAGCAATTTGATGGTACTCTGAACGTAGCTTGTGATAATTAAGTGATATATGCAGAAACATGTTTGCTGATTTTTTTTCAGGGCAGCTAAATTTGATTCTAATAGGCTGGTTAGCAATATGTGTTACTTGACAATTAACCCTAAATGTAGCACATCCACTGTGAGGGTTCACATGGCTGTCATAACTATTTTGGGTTAATTGAATTTTATGAAAATGGGAAATATGCTGACCAAACATTTAATGTAATATAAACTGTGAGATAACATTATGCTCCCAATTTAAGAATAATGAATAGCTGCAAATGGCATGTTTAAGACTATCTGATGCCTTACTTCTGATGATTTTCCAGCTATAAGATAGTGTTATACTAAATAAGCAGCTACATGATTATAATATGAAATGTCTTTATTGATGTCATAACTACAGTTACACAATTGCTTTAACCCCTTGTGTGCTTTGGACGGCCCCTGCCTGTGCAACGTCACGGTGGGCCTGAGCGGAGGACGGCCGGGGGCCGTCCGAACCCCGCCCACTCATTAAGATGCCTGCACAGCGCGAAAATTCGCGCAGCGCAGAAGTGGTTAAGAACCTTCTTGCTTTCTCGAATTTGCTTGAAAATGCACCATTTGCCCACTTTATTTTCAAAATTTTGCCGGGGTAGAGCTCCTCTGACCCCCCACCCACTTATGGCAGTCGGGCTTGCACGCTACTCTTGCTCGCCACAGAACACAGCCACTAGACTCGTCCTTGGCATTCCCCGGCACACACACATCAGCCAACACCTACGAAGACTCCACTGGCTCCCAGTGAAGAAAAGAGACACCTTCAAAATCCTCACCCACACCTACAAATGCCTACACAATAGACCTAAATACCTCAACAACAGAATAAACTCCCACGTACCCAAAAGAAACCTACGATCCTCCAACCTCAAACTGGACAAAACACTGCTCATTCACAGAGCAAGAGCAGGCGGAAGATCCTTCTCTCACATTGCAGCTATGACCTGGAAAGAGCTATCGGCAAACATCAAACATCCCCTTCCCTGAACATCTTCAAGAAGACCCTCAAGACTTGGCTATTTGGCTGAACAGACCTGCGGACCCCCCCCACCCCCCCAGCACCTACCTTGAGACCCCCACGGGTGAGTAGCATGCTTAAAATTTCCTGATTGATTGTTTGATTGTAAACGGTTGTGTGGAGGTGTAAGGGAGTTTGTGAGCGGGTCTTTTATTGGGTGTAATAACAACAACAATAATAATTCCTTTATTGTATGATTAATAAAAATCTTTACAATATAAGATGTTACAATAATCCATGTAGTAAAACACTTGTACATAAAATCAACAGTACCCAGAACTCATTGAATGATAAACGGTACATTTGGCAAAAATTCTCATTAAAGCAAGTATTAAAGTGCAATATTTAAGGTCTGATTGAGCATGGGGAAAGAGGAAATAGGCAGTGCTGAGTAAGTGCAAATAGTACCTTGATGGTCTTACTCAAAGTTAAAATGCTTAAAATCATCTTCCAGCGTTCATTTCTCACAACTGGGTTAAGATGCTTGACTGCTAAAATGCCTGCACAGAGCATTGAAGGGCCCATGTGTAGCAGCTTAGAGTATTTTGCCCACAAGACTATAAGGTGCTTGAAGATACTGAGGGCCACATGTGCTAACTTTTTAAATTTAGAATTCCTAATTGCGATTCCATGTGAAACGCAATTGGGAAATCGCAATTTCAAATGTATGAAATGTTTTAGTTTCATTTGCGATTCCCAGAGGGTCGCAAATAACCTACCTTATTAATATACATGTAGTAGGTCGCAATGTGCGACCCATTGCCAATTGCTAACAAACACGGGGATGGTGGCTTGCTTGGGAAAGCAGAAAACAAGGTCTGCATTTGCTTTTGAATAAATCAAAGTTATTTTTTTTAATGCAGGCTGTTTTCCTTAACCACATGCGCGCGGCGCGTTTTCCCGCTGTGCGCTTAGAATCGCGAAATCCCGTGGTTCATGACGAGCTCAGCTCGTCATGAGCGTACGAGAGGTGTACCTCATGACGAGCTGAGCTCGTCATCAGCGTGGAAGGGGTTAAAGGAAAACGGGATGTGTTACAAAAATAAAAAAGAAAAGTATTCTTTTCATTTTTATAAATAAGCAGTGGTATGTGGGACTGCTGCCTGGTCTTAAAAACATTTTTGCATTCAATCACAAATGGGAAGTGGTCCCTTAGAGAGCCCTTCGCTTTTGCGAATGCGTTAGCACATTGGTGTTAAAAGATATTCGTACATGGCACTGCGAGTCGCTATTAGGAAGGGACACCCTTAACATGCCTCTTCATAACACCTAGTCGCTAACCCAGTTTGCGATTTTGTAATAGGTTATCAAATCGCAAAATAGGGTTTTGCACACTGGAAAATTCTTTTTTGGTCGCAAACGGGCCGATTCGCTGAATTGTGCCATTTGCAAGCAAAAAAGGTACGTACACATGACCCTTATTCTCTTACTAAGAAGTATCTTGGTCAGAGGTCAGGCACAAGCATTTGTCGATGAATAGCCAGTTCCTATGCCAGTCGCTTCTAGGGGTAATATTGCTGTATTGTCCACCACTATGTATTGCTGCTCAATGCTGATGTATTTTCTGAATTTCGCCAATTCCATTTGCTGCATGATGGTGAACACCAGATTTGTGGCCTCATTATTACACATTGGGTGAGAACATTTGGTTTTATCAGTCTACGGTGTAGTAGCAAAGGGACGGGCAACTGCATAGTAGGTGGTTGAAAGACTCAAACCTATAGTTGCAGAGTCTGCAGTTTACAGTTTTGTGAGTGACAGCTGTAGTGTGTTTATCTAGGTACCTGAATCGATATTCCTATTCTTTGCCCTTGTGTGGTTATAAATCAATAATATCCCTACAACGGCATAGAAACCCTTTTCATAATTCAGTCGTAGCACATGCTGTCACATTAAGCAAGGCTACTTCTCCGGCCCCCTAGTAAGCACACCGAGTTCTCTAAACAAAACCAAGCCTCCAGCAACCTGGGAAATCCCCCTTGCTATTGTTTTGATTTCGTCCTAGAACTCCAGTAAAGCACTGTAAGAACGGCCAGTTCTTAGTGACATCTTTATTGATGTCTTATGTCCAACCTTACGTCAAACCCGGCACCTTTCAGGTATAAATATACCAACGCTGCCTTAAGCAAACACACGGTGGTGATGAATCTGGAACAGCTACTACTTGCCCGAGAGCCCAGCTGATGCGAGAGCCCACGGACGCTGCCCCTCCCTTTTGACGCGCTGAGAAAGACGCTGTCTTTTCTCTTGCCGAGAAATCCAGCCTCCGGCGTTTCCAGCTTACCCTTGCGGGTGACTGGGATACCGAGTCCTGAGAGAGAGATGCCAGCCCTCCTGCCTTCTAATACCCAGGTACTGAACTGACTAAACCCTTACAGAGAATTCTTGAGTCAGATCCTTGGCAAAACAAACTTAACTTAAACTGCTACTTACTTACTCCTTCCCACGTATTAGGCTTAGGTCAGGTACACCGGGGTAGGCGTAGTCAGAAGCACCAGTTGAGTACAATTAGTCAATGTATATATGTATGTATCTATTTTATCCATTTTAAAGTATCATATGGCTAAGAAACCATATCAATGCTTTTACAGTATTATTTCATAATCCTGCTTTTACTGTATGCACTTTACTTAACTATAAGTATTGCAATTGTAGCAGTTCATTTCTCTTGTATGAGGAAAGAGACTGCTCAATAAATAACACCTTTTATTGAAAACGCCCGTCTCTCTTTTTCTCTGCAATCTGGTGAAACTAAGTACGCACTTATTAACTGAGTGAAATAGCTGTCTTTTGTTTTCACACGACTCTAGAGATATACTCTTATTCAGGGAGAGCAAAGTTGTCATGTTTTATGGTTGTCAGAAACTAAATCCCTTCTTGTCTATCCAGGGAGGTTAAACTCCTCCTCGCTTATCCGAGAAAGTTTCTAGTGAACTCTGAGCTAGCTGGCAAAAAACTTAAGTCTAATATAGTCAGTAGAGACCTAGTTAACCTCAGTCCTACGTCTACACTACTGAAGATATTATTCCAATGCGCAGAGCCTATTGGGACTATAGCAACTACACTACTTGGCGCCCAACGTTTGGTAAGGCGATAAATCTAACGCAAGACGTGAGAGTAACTCAGTCGTGCTTTTTCACACAGACCCTTTTTCCCGTAAATACTCCAAAGACGTCTGGAGTGGGTCAAAGGTTAAAATACGCCGGAACTTAGTAGGAAGAGATTTCTGTGTATAGTTTTTGGTTTATTCAACGTTGAAGGATACAGTGTTCCAAAATATTGTGCACCTAATCTTTGTTTGCTTGAAAACCTGATCTGCAACAAAAACCTTTCTGTCAGTAAAAATGTCAGAAACTACAGAAGAGAGGGAGACAGCTAGAATAGCAGCTCGTCTCCTAGAGGATGACAATAGTCTCCTGCAGACCGACCCGGATGCAATACTCATTCCGGTCAACATAAGAAAAACTATAACTCTTAAACTTATAGAAAATGGACTAACATCGAGAGGTGGTAAAGTCATATTCGTAATTGAGGCACATGAATATCGGCAGACAGAGGTATTCTATTCATGGATAAACTTTCCAGCAGCAAACGCTGTCACACATGAATTCCACTCTTACAAAATAGAGGAACCACCGGATGAGTACACCCCTTTCGAGGAGGTGGAAATCCCATTAAAATACCAAGAGCACCTGCTCTGGTTTAAAGGCGCCCTAAAACATAATAATCACATCACCAGGCTCGGTCCACTAGGTAGACCAGGAGCAACGTGGCCGGTTCTAGCCAGCTACACACCACATCCCGACATCGAAAAAATGTCAGTACCAGAACTTTTAGCACAGTTAAAACAACTGATTAAAATACATAGACAATTAGTCCAATATGTAATGCGGACTTCAACAGTTCAACCAGCTATTAACATTCCACAGCTGACCCCTCATCAGGGGAACACAACTAAAATTACACCACAGAACATACAGTCATGTCTGGGTAAAGTACCCATAAAACGGGAACAAATTCCATTCTGGTTAGCACAAAAAATAACTCAAATAGAGGCAGTATTTCCGGATACTACCCCTGTTGAGAAACACAGAATCCTGACTATCTGTCTTCCAATGGGGATCGCACCACATGTGGAGGACTGTGACACTTGGGGCACAGTCTTTGCTTCCATTTACACGAAAACACATGGTATTCCGTCCATGGCGGTAACACCCGATGTGCTAAGACAGATTCAAAATGAATACGGTCCAGAACCTGCTTTAACTCTGGGTATGAAATTACTGAAAGACTTCAAGCAGGTCTCAGCTTTATTATTATCCAACATAAAAGGAGAAGCAGCATCTGTGGCGATCCGCCAGAAATTGAAAGAAACAGATGTAGCAGAACAACCATTTGAACTTGCCAGAATCATAGAAAAATCCTATGAAGAGCTAGGAAGAGATAGTTTGGGTGGGAAACCAGTAAAACCCCAACTAACTGAAAATCCTGAAAAGATATTTATTAAAAATAATCTAAACACTCCAAAAAAGAGCTGGGATGGAAATAAACAATCCACTCCCAAAGAAAAAAGATCCCAGTCCAGAGGAAAGTCTCCTCGGCGGAGAGAAAGATCTCCGGACCAAGGACACAAGTCTCCCCAGAGGGAGCCCTTTGAGAAAAGATACAACCTTAGAAATAGGGATAATTTGAAGAAACCTGATAGATATCAAGATACTGATACACGTCCCTCTCGATCTTTTCAGACTTCCTTGCAGAAATCGGAAAGAAGAGGACGGTCAGAACACAGGGAAGAGCACGTCAAGTCCAAAGACAAGGAACCTGCTCATCAAAGTAAAAAATTACAATTTCCAAAAAAGAAGGTAGCCAGTATTAAAATAATCAAACATGCCGAGGATCCTGAGGACACAGCTGAAAAACGGAGAGTGGGCTCAGACAATGCTAGACAGCGCAGCAGAAGTGAGCATAGCTCGCAAGATCCTGATGAATCATCTGGAGACAGTGACCATGAATGAATACATGCAGGTGGAAACTGCAGATACCAGAGTTAGCAAACCTCATAAAATATATGAAATAACATTACGTATAGAGGGAGATAAGACTAGGAAAATAAGGGGTCTATTTTGGGATAACCTTTCCAAAGGCTATGACATCCTTTTAGCTGAAAAGGACTGGCCACCAGAGTTTGTCAGAGAGTGCCCTCATGGCAAAGAAATGATTATGCCTGCCTTCTCAAATCGCATTCCAATTCATAAAAAATATACACTTGCAAGAAAGTGGGCAGTAGCCCAAGCACCTGCATTGTATAAAAACCATGTTGGATGGGATGAGGACTCTCCTCCTCACAAAATCCAGTTAAAATGTCAACCAACTGCACAGAGGCAGTACCCAATTAAGCAAGAAGCTAAAAAACAGGTCAGGGAGATCTTAGATCAACTTGAATACCAGGGGGTGATTGAAACTTGCACCTCACAAATGAACAATCCTTTGTTTCCTGTCTCCAAGCCAGACGATTCATATCGTCTAGTTTTGGACTACAGACATCTAAACTCATGTTGCAAAACTTTTGCAGTACAAAACTCACATAGTGCAGCACTAATGAATAACATCGTGCGCAAAAAATACAAAACAACATTAGACATCTCTAATGGATTCT
Source organism: Lissotriton helveticus (assembly GCF_964261635.1). Lineage (NCBI taxonomy): Eukaryota > Metazoa > Chordata > Amphibia > Caudata > Salamandridae > Lissotriton > Lissotriton helveticus. Next base: position 132,805,197 of record NC_136058.1, read on the forward strand.
TTTGTCAAAACATAGCACCTGAAAGCAGATATTTGACCACTTTCTCAATAATGGGCTCGCAGAAAATTCTGTCGACTCCCACAGGGGTTCAAGAACAGCCCAGGATTATTCTCAGCAAGAGTAACAGAGTTACTACAAATGTATGATGATGAGGCATTATCTTATGTCGATGACATCTATCTAACAGATGATGACTTGGATACTCACTTGAAAAGAGTGAACACCATAATACTTGGGTTCGCAGCAGAGGGTTACAAATTCAACTTTAAAAAGTCACGAATTGCCCATCTAACTGTCCTGTTTTTAGGATATGAATTATCAAGTGAAGGCAAAAGCCTGGCAGACAATTTCTTAGAGAAATGTGCTGTAATCCAAGCACCAAGAACGCTGAAAAACTTACAATCAATTCTAGGTTTCCTGAATTTCGGAAGAACTTACATTCTAAATTATGCAGAGAGGGTTAAACCTCTCTATGAACTAATAAAACCAGATTTTAAAACAATCAATTGGACTCAAAAACACACAGAAATTTTGAGATCATTGCAAACAGACATGTTAGCTAAAACAAAATTGCAAACACGCGATAACACACGCAACCTTGTGATCCGGGTCATCCCAGGAAGATGCGGATTCACATACCTAACCTCTAATGAGGGAGATACAGTACCAATAGCATACAAATCACATTTGTTCACAGAAGCTGAAAAAACATTCAGTATTAAGGAAAACATTGTACATGCGGTTCAAACAGCTGTAGCAAAAGAAAAAGACCAAGCCGAAGGCAGACGGATTACTGTTATAACAGCAGAATCAGCCTTTGAGGCATTAACAAGCCCATGTAATTTAACGACCGTGGCATTAAATCCAAAATGGATACAATGGGAAAATTCCCTTGCTACAGATAAAGTGAAATACTATTTTGGCCCAAACATGAAAAGATTAAAAAATCTAGAATATGAAAGAGAATATCCTCTGACAATCGACATTCTGCCCGTCCAACAGTACGCCTGTGTAATATATACAGACGGATATGCACAACCCTCAGTTTGGGGAAAAGAAGCCTATAACGCCACATGCGAGATGGTTAAAAACGTGTGGCGCGGAGGTAAATTGAGACCTCTGGTAACAAAATCACACTCTGTAGAAAACAATTCAGATCAACAAACTGAAGTAATAGCGTTAAAAATGGCGCTAGATAATGCCGATCGCGAATTCCCGACACTAATAGTGTGCGATTCGCATTACTGCGTCAAATCATACAATAACGACTTGCAGAAATGGGTTCAAAACGGTTACAAAGATGACACAGGTGCCACAATAAAGCAAAAATCGCTTTGGGAACAAGTAGTTCTTTTACAGAAAGAACTACCAAAGACTCACGTGATACATTCATTGAGTCATGAACGTGATGGCGTTCACGTTACAGGGAATTCATTGGCTGAGACAGCCACAGCGGAAGCAACTAAGCCGGCTTCCGTAGCTACAAAAAAGCGTTCAGGAAAATACATAGACGGGGAAACGATGCTGGCGGTAAAAACGTCATCAAAAGGTGACTGTGCAGCGCTACCCGTCAACTATCCACTCAATTATACATACATAATCGATGCAAACTCCGTTCCTTTTGCTCAAATCCCTGGAGTGGGGGATAGGGTAATTCCAAACACGAACAGGAAAGTATTGTTAATAGCAGACGCACATATGGGTGAGGGTCTAAGACACCTTAAGATTAAGGAATCTCTGAAAGAATTACAATCAATATACTGGTGGCCAGGAATGAGCCTACAACATCACAAATTTGCAATAAACTGCCCAGACTGCAACAGAGATCGCAGTGGCGAACCGGCCGGTGTATTGCCATGGCCCTTCGCTTAAGATAGGACAATGCTATCTATATGCAAAAGCCAGTAGGAATAATGCGTCAAATTAACATAAAGAGACTAGTTTCACTTAAAATGTAGACCTCAGCTCTCGGCTGACGTCTGAACTGTTATAAGAGATTTGCGAGTCTATAGCGGCATAGACGCAATTGGCATGCTACATTCTGACCTGGATCCTGCTTTTAGCTCTCGAGCTTATAAGGAGGCCATGACCAGCATGGGCATTGCATTGCGGTAATCTTATCACTTCCTTCCTGAGGGAAATGGGATGGTGGAAAGGAAAAACCGAGACATATAGCAATCTATAACGGCAAAGGTATTAGGTTCGGGGGTTGGGTGGGTCAAACATTTAATAAGAGTCCAACGTAGTCTTAACAATCTACCAAGAAATTCTCTAAAAGGTTTCAGTCCGTACGAACTATTGTTCGGGACTAGAATGCATATCCAGGACCTCGATAGTCAGACTTCAGTGGTAGAAGGAAAATGCTTTGATATCAAAGATCGTTTGGCTATTTTACAGGACTTAAATGAAACAAGAAAAGACCTGAGCAACATAAAGTTGAAACAACCGCCAACAGCCACTGAAGAGAAACCACCTGTCCCAGCAAGGCCTGTCTGGATTCCAAAGATTGGGGATCTGGTCAGAGAGAAAATCGCGGTGAAGAAGGAATTTGGGCCTTCTTACAGAAAAGCAGTACCTGTCTTAGCTGTCAACGGAACAAGATCAGTTGTACTACCGCCCCTTGCTGGTAAAAAGGAGAACCGAGTTGTATCCATCGACCTGGTTAAACCACAATCATGTGGCCAATAATAAGTAGTAGGCCAATTGGACTCCCAAGAAATAGCAGAACACCAAAGTTTGCTACAAATCAAGAGGTACAAACTGAGAGACTAATCACATTTGTTAAACCTACAGTGAATCAACGAGGACCATGCAACAAAGCCATGGAACTTATAGCTCTTAAAACCCAAATTGCAACAATTCGTCAAGAAACACCTGTCTACAACGATGTAGCCACAGACTATGCTAATGAAACAAAGAAAAATCCAGAAGCAATTCCAACAATTGATAGAACTGCATCAGGCTACTTCATCAATTTCGAATTACTTTTCTGAGGATCCGAGCGAACCTGAGGAACAGCCAACAACAACAAAAACCTTTAAAGACAAAACTAAAGAACTCTTTCATCAACTACAAGAAACCTATCTGATTTCCCCATGGATTGAATTTTGGGTGGTGCTAGGTGTACTTTTCCTCCTGCTTTGGCTCATCATGGTGCTATGCTTGGGACACTTCATTGAGGGAAAATATATTACAATGGACACAGCAAGCCAGAATATCAACCTGGTCCTAAAGCCACACAAGTCCTCACACATCGAGAAAAGAGAACTTTCTTCAGTAAACTTCACAGCCAATCCGATACCCGGTGGGGTAGCATGGGACAAAACAGATTACGAAATATATGGCCCGGTCGAGCTCTTGAAGTATCCTCATCAATTTAAGGTTTCATTAAGTGACTTTGTAAAACCGAGCACATTCTCTGATGATTGGGACTTTGAAAGTATTAATGATATGATGTCAGACTTAGTTATGTCAGCAAAATTTACAGAACATGATTATTTACAGGGTTCATCAAATTATGAACAGATGTACTGCTACAATCACTATGCTAACCATTATTTGCATAAATCTGCTCAACCTAGAAACTTTTTAAATTATAATCAATGGGAACATTGTGCAACTCCACCAAAAGGTAGTTCAAAAACATTTTATGAGAAATTCCCATACTTCTCAGGGTTTAACACAAGTGAAGCAGAAAAGTTTTATTTCAAACTGTTAATAAGACAGGAATGAAAACCATGCTGACAAATACAAAATTAATCTATTCAGAAACATTTTTAGAAAAAATGAATATATTTGTTTTTGATTTTTGGAAAAATAACATTGAAACAAAAACCATCTGGGGTACCAAAGATTGGCAAGTCCAAGGAATAGAATCATTATTCAGAGCCTGCATGATCCCAGAACAAATTATATTTTTGAATGACACAATTCACAAACAACCTGTCTTGGCCTAGCCAAAATTAAAGACTTATACAAACCGTCTATTCCAAAGCCAACACCTGACAGTAATAGCACTACAGATGTTGAGATAGACGTATCCCATATTTTAAACCAAAACAGAACAGATCCTGATTGGAAAAAATGGTTGATCTGGCCCACAGACACAAATAACTGTCATGATAGATTCCTGAACAAAATACAGGGGTTCAAATTGACCAGGCCAGACCCTAGATACTCCCAGAGACAACATCCAGGGATAGTTACAACATACAGTGTAGGAAAACTCTGCCTTGAATGGCTACAGACATCCACACTGGCAGAAATTAAGCAACACCTAACTTTACTTAAAGAAGGTGCTGACTTGTGTGATTTCATTATGGGACCATGCAAACAGCGTCAAAAACGTTTCATAGCGGCCTCTATATATGCAGCTTATAACGAAGCTTGGAAAGAAACTCAAATTGAAACAGCAGAGAAAATACGGGAAATTGACCTATTAATTTGGAAAAATCACTTTCCGTTGTGGACAATGGGTTAATGACTCTGTCTTCCAGAATATATTCACTGGACAGTATTGTATCATCTGCAATCGATATAATAGAGCAGGACTTACTAATGTTACAACATGGTCAGTCCCAATTGCGTTCTATTGTACAGCTTGGCTGGACGTTACAAAATCTGCGTTCAGGCTACGTGCCTTGGCGTTTAATCAACACAACGTCACTGTTCTCTATCTTTAACCTTACTGATATACAAATCAGCTTGGCACAAAAAGGAGCAGAGTATACAATTCTGAGCATTGAAAAACATGAGAGATTACCATTGACAATGTCAGAACGACCTGTCATCGAATGGATAATACACGGAATCATAACTATTCCGATAACAACTTTCCAATTTCGATACTGCCAAAAGTATATACAGGCAGGCCAGTATGAAAGGTTGGGTAAAGGGTACATTAAGTCATCATGGAAATTACCTTACACACACACATGTTATAGTGAAAAAGGACAGAATGTATTTCTTAGTGGTGATAATTGTGAAAAATCACTAAGTGGTATACTTCTGTGTCAGGGTATAAATCTACATGGGGCCTGTGAGGGGACTTCAAATAACCTTTCATGTCACCAGCTTGGCACACCTGCAACTCGAATAGAGCCATTCTTTAGACGGCTTTCGAACGGGAGCTACATTCTAATTGTGGACCACAGATGTTGTGGCTTGATGCCAGGAAAAGCTTATCTTGTAAGCGTTTCGTCCATGGTCACTTGTTGTATGCAAGTATTGTATCCAAACGACACTCCAGAAAGGAGGGAAAAATTTGGCCCAGTTTGAAAATCTCTTCTATTCGAATTGATACTTTAAGCAGAATGAAGTCTGTTCTTCTACAGACGCCTGTGCCCTTGACGTCATCAAAAGAAACGTATGATCTCCAGGTTGCAAGGATAACAACAGAAATACATGCATTATTATCAACAAATTGCCCCTTACATGTCGCAGAAATGCTTAACCAAATCTTAAACATTTCAAATACGAATGGTATCCCGAGTGTATTTAAGACAATTTTTTCGGGACTGTTGACACCTTTCAAAGCAGTCCTGGGCATCTTTCCTAATTTTGTCCATTCGATCCTTGGCGGCCTTCCACTCCTGTCGGGACTCGTAGCAGGCATTTTATTTTTGATACTCCTGCTTCGTTATGGCAAGCCATGTCACAGACAAGACTCCAGCAACAATGGAAGAAACAATCCTAGCTATACGCTATCGGGACCGCATAACTAAAGTCCTTGGATTAGCCCGGCTAAGAGATCTGAATATGACCTGGTTTCTTTCATTCAGACCCATCTGGCAGGACTGTATCTTACCTGTGCTAAGATGTATGCTATGCGGAGAAGAATGCGTGTTGGACGTCTGTCTTACACTACAATCAGAAGTACCATTGGATACAGATACTTTGCTAAGTCCTGTAACGGCTCATGCATCGTGTTGTCCCCAGCGGTTACCCATCCTGATGACGGCATTCATTGAGACTTCACCACTGCGATTAAAGGGTAGTGAAGTGCAAGATGAGAGCATTACATCGATGATAGCAATCATTCTCACGACTGCACAGTTGCGGCATTTTCCAACTTGGTCGAACTTTCACCTGAAGCGGTAAACTGCTTTTTTGAAAGTCTGTTTGAAATGATGTTCTCCCCTGAACAAAAAGAATAACTTTTAAGCAAACGAGCACTCAGCGTTCCCTCAACTCTGAATTTGGCCTTCAGCTTTGAAAAACAAAAGCTTCTGGAAATATTTGGAACTGTTTTGGCTTCTTCCCCTGAAAAACGAAATTATATATTTTTCCCCGATTCCAAAATATTTACTTTTTTTGGCACTCATCCTCTGCTTAAAGTAGAACTATTCTTAGAGAACAGAGCTTCTATTTTTAGGAACTCTAGAGACAATATATTACCTCAGCCTCTAGCATATTTACAAATAACTGTATTTATATGGGATGGAATGGTCTCGAACTTTTTTTTTCTGTATTAAGAGCCATTTCATGTGTAATTTTCGCAAATCATTCAGGCTGATATATATATGCATCCTTTTTAATGAATGATTACACTGCTTGAAAGCGTACAGTACCTATATTCATTTTCGTGTATTTCGCATATGCCATTTCAGATGCAAAAAATGTATTTTGGGGTGGATCGGTATACACATGCACCGTTAGATATGTTTACTATTGCTTAGTTTAGTAATTATGGACATGAATTCGTGGAGTGGGTATAGTGTGTTTATCTAGGTACCTGAATCGATATTCCTATTCTTTGCCCTTGTGTGGTTATAAATCAATAATATCCCTACAACGGCATAGAAACCCTTTTCATAATTCAGTCGTGGCACATGCCGTCACATTAAGCAAGGCTACTTCTCCGGCCCCCTAGTAAGCACACCAAGTTCTCTAAACAAAACCAAGCCTCCAGCAACCTGGGAAATCCCCCTTGCTATTGTTTTGATTTCGTCCTAGAACTCCAGTAAAGCACTGTAAGAACGGCCAGTTCTTAGTGACATCTTTATTGACGTCTTATGTCCAACCTTACGTCAAACCCGGCACCTTTCAGGTATAAATATACCAACGCTGCCTTAAACAAACACACGGTGGTGATGAATCTGGAGCAGCTACTACTTGCCCGAGAGCCCAGCTCATGCGAGAGCCCACGGACGCTGCCCCTCCCTTTTGACGCACTGAGAAAGACGCTGTCTTTTCTCTTGCCGAGAAATCTAGCCTCCGGCGTTTCCAGCTTACCCTTGCGGGTGACTGGGATACCGAGTCCTGAGAGAGAGATACCAGCCCTCCTGCCTTCTAATACCCAGGTACTGAACTGACTAAACCCTTACAGAGAATTCTTGAGTCAGATTCTTGGCAAAACAAACTTAACTTAAACTGCTACTTACTTACTCATTCCCACGTATTAGGCTTAGGTCAGGTACACCGGGGTAGGCATAGTTAGAAGCGCCAGTTGAGTACGATTAGTCAATGTATATATGTATGTATCTATTTTATCCATTTTAAAGTATCATATGGCTAAGAAACCATATCAATGCTTTTACAGTATTATTTCATAATCCTGCTTTTACTGTATGCACTTTACTTAACTATAAGTATTGCAATTGTAGCAATTCATTTCTCTTGTATGAGGAAAGAGACTGCTCAATAAATAACACCTTTTATTGAAAACGCCCGTCTCTCTTTTTCTCTGCAATCTGGTGAAACTAAGTACGCACTTATTAACTGAGTGAAATAGCTGTCTTTTGTTTTCACACGACTCTAGAGATATACTCTTATTCAGGGAGAGCAAAGTTGTCATGTTTTATGGTTGTCAGAAACTTAATCCCTTCTTGTCTATCCAGGGAGGTTAAACTCCTCCTCGCTTATTCGAGAAAGTTTTTAGTGAACTCTGAGCTAGCTGGCAAAAAACTTAAGTCTAATATAGTCAGTAGAGACCTAGTTAACCTCAGTCCTACGTCTACACTATTGAAGATATTATTCCAATGCGCAGAGCCTATTGGGACTATAGGAACTACACTACACAGCCACCTTCGATTTACTTCCTTAGTTTGTAAGTCCATTAGCCTTCCAAACATGATTTGTTTAAGACACATACTGGAAAGATACGGTTGTGGTCTGAGGCAATCTGGCTGTGCACTAACATATGACAGCCCAACCACTTGCAGTAGTCTTACATTTTTAAGCTTGTTCATGTCACTTGCCTTCAATACAATTTTGATTTGTTTTTTCAGAGTAGTTTTGAGTGTGACACACATGAGCTGTGGTTTATTTGATACAGTCTGATCGATTTGAACTGTATTAATTGAGCGCTGTAGATTTTGCAACCAGGGATTCTCTTCTTGAGCACAGATGGGCTGGATGATGACTTTCATGGAGTTAGAGGGTAATAATTTACAAAGGACGCCATGCATACCCACATTTGGGCCTTCAGTCCAAATTCCAGCCTGATCAGGCAGCACCGAAGGTACGATGGAAGTCTAAAAACACTTTATGTCTTGACTTGGTATTTGTCCATGATGCAAGCTATCTGACCTGGCTAAATGTAATCATTGGTAACAGGGTTGCAGCCAGTATGTGTCTTATTGGGCTGGTAGATAGGATTGCCAGAGAATTATTCAATGTGTACACACTGATTATTAATGACTCACCCTTTGTAGTGGTGTGCTTCAGTTGCTTTTTTAGTACTCCTTTTGATATGTAGAAGTTACAGGCTGCAGCTGAACTTAGTTTTTTTTTTTATTGGGTTACCAAAGACTAGGACTTTGGATTCAGAGCCATTTACCACCATTTTGTTGACCAAGTTGTAGTTGTGATGGGCATTAAGAGCTCTCTATATGCCTATTCTAGAATGGTCCAAGAGGATTAAGTCATCAGATTATTATTATTTTTTTTTTTTTATCCTCATTTGTGTGCGTAGCTCCAATCTACCAAAACAAAAGAGAAAAACCACCACAGAGCCATAGGTCGACCAGTCGTGTATTGTGCCAACTCAGCTTATAGCTGGTAAGGGAAATTATGAAGCGCGAAGTAAGGCCAGTTCCACTCAGCACTAAATACGGTGACCAATCTTAAACCAGCTTAGGATGGTATCTCAGTTGATAGTGCCCGATTTATCGAGACCCCTTTGGTATCAAGACTGTTAATCTTGTTAGCCAAGATGGGCAGTACACACGTTAATCATAGGACCTGGGGGAAAAAAAATAAAAAAACCCAGGTGTAGTCGCGACTAACCCAGCATTGCCCAAAACGCTCTACTATTTGGATTTCCTATCCTGGCTAAGTCAAGTTTGGAAATTTGAAGAAGTGATGTTCGCCATTTGTGCACTGTAGGTGGTTGAGCATCTTTCCAATGCCTACATATCTCCCTACGTGCAGCAAGTATAGAATAAAATATCAATTTGGTTGCTGAGTTGCAAATTTTATTTCTCAGACCAAAGATAACAAGAACCAGGTCTATATTGATCTGTTCACCCAAAGATTGTGACAGCTTATTCTTAATGGCTTCCCAAAATTCTGTTAGGTTTGGGCATTCTAAAAACATATGAGTATCCGTGGCTTCAATTAACCCACATCTCGGGCATTTAACTGGACCTGTTAATGAAAATTTTGTTAACCTGTGTGGAGAGTAATATGCCCTATGTATGGTAAAAAGGTGGTTCCTACGAAGCCACGAAGGTTTAACTAACTTCCATAACAATGAACATGAGGCGAACCAGAGCTCTTCCACATCTGATCCTGGCATTAGTTCTGCCCACAACATGGTTGGTAACTCGAAACTAACATCCATTTCATCTATTATTTTATTGTACCAGCTTGAGATTTCTTTTTTTGCTACCGGACTGTCTAATAAACAAGTGACCAAATCGCTTAGGCCGCCTATAGGTTGCTTGTTACGTCTTACTGGCAGATCTTTGTGTGACTGAGCCCAGCTGGAAATCTGAATATATTTAAATCGTGACAACCCAGGACCTACTTTATTGCTAAGATAATCCCATGGGAGTAAAGACCCGTCCATAAACAGGTCGTCCCAGCAATGGATATCGGCTTCTAATAGCGAATTGTTAAGGGCGTCTGTTGTCCATAAGGGGGGATCGGGTAAGTTCCATATTGGAGCATTTGCAGAATAGTAGCCAATCTTTATCGCTTGCCTAATTTTATACCACGTGGATAAAAACCCTTTCAGAACTTTCAGTTTTATCTTTTTAAAAAATTTGGGATCACCGAACTTGAACAAGAATCTGGCATGATCAACTCCTTCACACTCCAGTAATGTGGAAAAAAGCGGGCCCTTCCCTGTAGATATAGGGGTTTTAAACAACATACGCATATGCGATAATTGAAACGCCCATGCGTATATTTGAAGGTCTGGGCCAGCCAAGCCCCCTTTCTCCCTACGACGCCTATTTTTTTTCCACGAGATTCTGGCACTTTTATTGTTCCAAATAAAACTAGTAATCGCACTCTGTAGTTTAGAAATTAACTTAGGATCGAAATAAAGTGGTATAGTGTTAAATAAAAAGGAAACTTTCGGTAAAATGCTCATCTTCACCAAATTAAGTTTACCCAAAATGGAAAGTGGAAGGTGAGACCAGTCTCTCATAAGTTTCCGGCACTCAGCAGCTACTTTATTAAAGTTTAGAGAGGCAATAGCGTTAATATCATTAACTATATTTACCCCCAGATAATGAATTAAGCTTTTTGATGTCCCATTGTTATTCATTCTATTGCAATTCCAGGACATTGACTCTGTTTTGTGGGCATTGATTTCGTACCCTGACACTTTCCCAAATGTAAGGGCCTGTTCAATTATCTCAGGGTATGCCTCTTCATAATTTGTTGAGAAAATCATAATGTCATCAGCATAAAGTGCCACCTTCTTATCCCAGCCACCAAAGCTAAAGGGTTTAATAAGTCTGTTATCCCTGAGAATCTGAGCAAAAGGTTCTATGTATACGTCAAAAAGAAGAGGGGACAGGGGACAACCCTGTCTGGTTCCTCTCATGACCTTGAAGGGTTCTGTCAAGCCACCATTAATTAACAATGAGGCAGATGGATTACGATACAGGAGCTCTATGGTCCTCCGAAATCTGTCCCCAACGTTAAACCTCTTCAAAGCCTCCGATAGGTATAACCAATTCACCCTATCGAAGGCCTTGGTGGCATCAAGGGTAAGAACAGCCAGTGGGACTTCCTCCTTTATAGCAATATCTATTGAGCCTATCAATTCATATGTAAGTTCACCAAGCTGTCTCCCTTTAATAAACCCCTTTTGAGTCGAATCTATAATATCCGGGGTCACCTGACCTAGCCGATTAGCTAATATAGATGTAAACATTTTGTAGTCGGCATTTAATATGGAGATGGGTCTATATGAACCACAGTCAGAAGCGGGTTTACCAGGTTTCAGGATGAGGGTTATGGAGGCATTATTCCATGACTCTGGTGGTAATTCGCCTTCTCTAGAAATTTGGTTGAACAAAGTGGCCAGCACTGGGGCGACCTCCGAGACAAGTTTTTTATAGATCTCGCAAGGCATCCCATCAGTACCTACCGCCTTTCCGCTCTTAGCTTTCTTAATAGCCTCCTCCACCTCTATTATGGTTATTTCTTTATCTAATGAGCAAGACTGTTCGATAGTCAAGGACGGAAGAGATATACCTTCAAGCCAATTAATTATGTCACTCTGTTCGGGCTTAAGATCATCTTGGTATATGGACTAAAAAAATCCCTAAAGACTGCTCTAATTTCCTCATCCCTGGAAACGGTGCCCTGTGCAGTAGTAACAGAACAAATATTGTTACGGACCCGGTCAGATTTTGTTTTCCAGGCAAGTAACTTTCCTGCCCCCTCCCCATATTGGAAATGCGAGAGTTTGCTTGCCTCCCATCTCTGTATGACCCGCTTCTCCAAAACTGCTGACAATAAAAGCTTCAGCCTATTTAATTCAGCTTGTTTGATGCTAAGGGCTGGATTATCTGTAGGGATGGTGTTATCTATATCCCTTTGTACATTCAAAATATTTCTTTCGATGGAGGTTACTTCATCTGTATATTGTCTAGCACGATAAACTACTTTATTTTTAATAAGACCTCTTAAAGTACTTTTGAACGCGTCCCAGATAATTCCTATGGGGGCTGTTTCCTTATTAGTACTAAAGAAGTATCTTGTCTCTGATTGTAAGAATGTAATATCTTCTGTTGAAGAGAGAAGAGATCTGTCAAAAGACCATATTTTAGTAAGAGGAGTCATCGCCAGTTTTAGGTCTAACACTAATGCAGCGTGGTCGGAGAGATGTATTGGATTATGCTGTATTGCGGTGATGTTATCAGCGAAAGCTCTACTTGTAAGAATGAAATCAATTCTGGATCTGTGTCTGTATTTCCAATTTCTAAACGAGAATTCTTGCTTTAGACCCTCTTTGAATCGCCAAATATCTATATAATCATATTGGTTCATTAAACTTAGTAGACAATTTCTGGATTTAGAGGTGGTTTTCTGCCTACTATTTGGGGATTTATCCAAAAGTGGATTCAAAGTTATGTTGAAATCCCCTGCTATAATAACAGGGTCTGGGAAACTAAGCAGATGGCTAAAAAGGGTCTCTAATACTGAGGGGTCATCTATATTGGGACCATAATATCCTGCCAGAGTTAACTTAGTTTCGCCTAATTCTACTGCTACAATAGCCCATCTCCCACCGGTGTCTACTTTCTGCTGTCTTAGTTTAAATGTCACTGATTTTTTTAATATGATCGAGACCCCCCGTGTGTTAGAACCTTGCGTTGTTGAGATAGCTGATTCTATCCATCTATTTCTATGAACCAGATCGAGCATCTCAGTCTCCATTAAGTGTGTTTCCTGGAGGATAATGATCCTCGCATCGCAGTCACGGAGATACTGCATAATTTTGTTAGCCCGCGGTTTGGTGCGGAGACCATTAACATTCCAGGATAATATTTTTAAGTTACCCATTGAGTTGTGAAAAGAAAGTCAATTATTAAGGCTGACTGTAAGAAGAAGAAACTGGAAAATTCAATAAAATTGTTGCTATATAGCTTAAGATGAGAAGAAAACATAATGTTAAGGAAGTTATTTACACCGAACGATTGGAGCTCTTTTTCAGAAATATAATTGTGCCCCCTTACCTCCCCATTCCCTCCCCTAAACCCACCCTGGGAAAACCCCGTACTCACCAACCGGAAAACTTCCGGAAGTAAGTGCCCCTAGCTCTTCCCCATCTCGTCACCTTGTGCCTTTAGTATCTACAATGTGGCTCGCCGTTACCTTCTATATTTGACTTAAGAGCGAGTAATGTGAGTGTAGTTATGTGATTGTATTTTTTTTTTTTTAAGTAACTTACACCCTTATCAATCCCTGATTTCCCCCATATGATTTGTGTAAATTTTATTTTCATTTTTTTTTTTTGGGTTACGCTTTAAGAGCTTCTCAGCATCATTTGTTAAGCTTCCACTATGGGACCTCTTGGAAGCTGACCAACAATTATGGGGTGTTCTAAAGATCTAAAGATCTTATAACCAAAAGTCAATAACAATCTTAACTCAACTGATTGTGATTAAGATTATTTCCTCAGTACATAGTATCATACTCCTTGTTTCTTATTGCCAAGGGACAGTAAGAGATCATCTGCTGCTTGCACTGATCTGATGTTATGCATTTTGTTATCGATCATGATTTTAAGGGATGCAGGGAAGCCCATCTGTACTGTCGCACCTAGCTTACGGAAAGCATCCATCCTTTGCCCAAGCTCCCATTGTTTGTCGAGGGTAAAACGAGACAGATCAGAGCGAATCTGAAAGTTATAGCCCTTGTACGTTTGTGACTTCAGCTTAAGCGCCTGGTTCAGAATCTGTTCCTTTAAGGAGTAAGTGTGGAAATTAACGAGAATCTTCCTAGGCTTGACCCTCTGGATGTTACGTCTGAAAGGATCTCGGTGTATGCGCTGAATATCCGCTGCTAGCTCTTCAGTGGATTGAGAAAGATTTAGTGTTTCTTTTAATAGGGTGGTTATATAACTCTTGATATCCACTCCTTCACTTCCTTCAGGGATATTCAAAATGCGTATATTACACCGCCTTGCATTGTTTTCTAAAGTCTCCATTCTTTCAGAGAGGGCTTGGTCATCTTTCCTAAGCTTTACGATGTCCTCCACAGTGCCTTCCGCTCTCATTGATATTTGGCCCACTGTCTCCTCCAAAGCTTGAGTTCTTAGCGTCAGGTTGCCTAATCTCTCATCGAGAGACTCACAAAAACTTCTTATCTCTCTCTGGTTAGAGGCCGACTCTGCAAATCCTTGTTTAATCTCTGCTGATAAAGCCACAAACATTGCTTGTATAGAAGCTACAGATACTGTCTCAACGCCTGAAACAACCGCTTCACTTAACTCTTGAGGAGTGCCCAGGGAAGTTTCAGTAAACATCCCAGCCTCGAAATTATCGATAGGGTTCCCGACTGATTCATTTCTTTCAACTACTGTAGAAATGGGTAATAGCACTTCGTCCACTGCCATTAAATTTTCAGCTTCTATTGTGGCTTGACCCGATTCATTATTGACTTCTGAGCTCTCTAACTCAAGCTCTGCCGATGGGGTCTCCTCTACTTGTGTGGTTAGAGGCAAATCATTGTTAGCAGCCTGATTTTCAACTAGGGTGGTTAAGGTCTTGGGTGGCTGAGCTGGATCTTTATTTTCCATGGTCTCGAAGCCAAATTTGGAAATACTACTGCTAGATTGAAATGGCTCTCTCTCAAGGCTCAAAATCTGAGGAACCACCTTAAAATATGAACGCAAAGAGGGGGTCACTCTGGGAATAGGAGCTGTAGAGGGTTTAGCTTTAGCCCGTTTTTTCCCCTTTTTGTTTTAACCTCAACCGAGAGATATGAGGAAGTTTCTCGGTCTGACTGTGGGCTTTTCCCTGTCTCAAAAGCCTTCTTATCAGTCTCCTCTGCAATATCTTGAAGTGTGCTCTTTCCTCTCTTCCTTCGAGATACTGCGACCCCCACTGAGTCCTTTGTTACACCTTTCCCTCTTAGTTTCCTATCTGACTCCGAAGCACTCATGTATGCCAGAGTTTGGCAGAGAGAAGCGCAGCAAGCTCCGCTTTCAAACCGCTCATTCACACAAACTCCACTTACTGCAATTGACTCGGAGGCTCCGTCTTTGGAGGTGGCGCCCATGCACCTAAAAGCAAAATCCTCGTGTGGTTCAGCTCCTAGAAAAGCGAAAGGTCCAATACCCAAATAACAGGGAGCTCCGCTGGTGTGTCCAACGCCGTGGAGACTTTGAACACGTCTCACTTTGTGCAGCTCGGCAGCGGCTCGCCTCCACGGATACAACGCAGGTGGGGGCTCGCAATGTGAAGGGCGTACACTTCCTCGTACGCCGCTGCGATCACCGAACCTGCCGCGCCCTACCTCCGGACCGCTACTCCTGGCAACAACCACTCGGCACATTGAGCAAGGCGATTTTTCCGTTACGATAGTTTAAGAAAAAACAAAAAGAAAAGAAAGCCATAAATCCAAGGGATCGGTAATTGAAATCGGCGAGTCAGGCTCTAATTTTCCAAACCGGCATCTAAGGACGTGACGGAGCGGAGCACTGCCGCAGTCAGCCGACTGCCGCCATGTTTCCCCCCATGATGAGTCATCAGATTATTGTAAACTTACTCCTTCTAATTTTCAGGGGGATGAGGTTTGCTTGTTTCAGTGCTTGCTTGAGGCCATTGTCCATCTTGATCTTCTTAGAGACTGTTGTTGGAGTAAGGTTGACTCTGACCCAGGTTGAGGTATATAGAGATGTGATGGCTAGAAGCATGGCATTCAGCGTGACCCCGTTTACCATCAATTAATTTACGTTTGTTCATTCTCTTGCCATCTGTTTGTGTTTCGCAACCCAGGCCATCTGTTCATACGGTTTGTTTAGGGTCTCCAATCTTTCTTTCAGTTCTGCTTTAATTATGGCTTCATGTTTCTTTTGGCAGGCTTTTTGAAGTCTACAGAGCCTCAATTTACTAGCAGTAATATTCTTTTTTTTTTTTTTGCGGAACATTAGCAGATGCAGTTTGGGAACGTGAGCTGCTGACAAACACTCTGTGTATGTCTCTGATAACTGAGTCTTAGTTAGCCAGAAGATTATTACCGCTTAAGTTCTTAAGGTGCATGCTTCTGGATGACTCCCAGACTTTGAATTTCTGTAAATTCACCATGCCCAATTTAATCCTTCAAATTAGATTCCGGCTTTCCTCCCCGAAGAGTCAGCTATTGTCCTCAGGTTTTTGTGCATGTTAGAGCTTACTTTTAAGGAAGTAACAAGTGGGAAGTGGTCACTCTCTGGGTGGATAGTATATAAAAGCTTGCTACAGCATCTTGAATCTTTACTGTAGTAAAAAGAAAGTCCAAAGTGCCTAATCCCTTAAAAGATTTTTGGAAATTAGACGTTGAAGATGTGTTTTCGATTGTATGGTGGATTGATTTAAGACTATATGCTTGGAAGAGAGTGGCTAAAGGGTTAGTGATGCTGCATCCTATTGCCACATTTGTCTGGTCGGTTCCCAGGAATCGCTGATTGAAGGTGATCACATATGATTACTTCTTGGGCTCTATTTTTATATAGGACAGTTACAAGTGAGTCACTTAGCTGGGGCAACCTTTCTGCACGTCCTGCGTTAAAACTGTTGAAATAGTTTGAATATCTTTATTCGGCAATTTTCACCATAAAAGAATGCATATACATAAACATTACATCCCAATAAAAGATATAAAATACAATAAAAACATGGGCAAATCGTCCTCAGCTAATAGTATCTACAGTTTGTAGTTTAAGTAACCGGGAACGTGTCAACCACGCACTTCCTAAAAACTTAGCCACCCCACAGATCATACTGGCAGATGAAGAATCTGTAGAAAGAACACGTAGTGCCTGGCTGTGGCACCTCAGCCCCATTTCCCTGCAGACAGGTTTTAACCAAAATTTCCGTGCCCCTTTGTAAGCAGGGCAGGCAAAGAACAAGTGAGCCACCGATTCCTTGGGGGCCGCACAGCCCGGGCAACCACGGGAGCTGTTGAAATATACGTTAACAAGCAAAATCTTCAGAGGCTGGTCATTTATTCCCAGGTCTTCGAAGATCACTAGTTGAAACATTTCATTATGTGATCCGAGAGTGTTAACTTTCACGTCCAGATCAAGGTTTACGTAAATTGAGAGACCACTTGAGGGCCTCCCAAATAGATTAATTCTTGTTGCTGCTTGATAGAGTTCATCATTGTGGTGGAGCCAGTTTCCCATGTTTCCTGGAAACCAGGTAAGTTGGAGGTCTGAATGAAAGGCATTGCGGTTGTAGACTTTAGTAGCTTTGTTAGACCTGCTACATTCCATGATACAATGTTTAGATTTGAGTTCCTTTTAGATTAGCCTGAGGTAAATGGCTGCTTGGGACTAGGAATGACATTTTTGAGTTACTCTGGAGTGCGGTTGATAGCCAGCTCCAGTTGTTTCCTTGTCTAGTTTTATCTGTTTGATCAAGGGCTATTCTCCTATTGAACCTACCTGTGTGCCATGGTAGCATGATATCCTCAATGTATTACATGACAGATTGAGTTGAGAGTTTTCTCCCCATCTGAGGATACTGAGTGAATGGGGCTGGGGCCTTAGCAGATCTCCTAGTTCCTTCAATGGGCGAGGATATTTTTGGACCTCAGAATCCATAAGCCCTATCCCCCACTCACCAAATGATGCCTTACTAGAAATAATATCTGCTACCAATGCAGGGGATTTGAGTGTTAGAATAGTTGATTCAATCCCATTCGAGCCATATGTCAGTATTAAATTGGACTCCCAAAATGTCTTTGAACAACCTCAGCAGGTTGGGTCTATTTAGGATGTCATGTTGGCCATCAGAGGGAAAAAAGGTCTGAGATTCAATTTTTCCAGTGTTCGTTTACCTCTAGACTCAGTATGTGTGCTATTATTACTTCCAAGACTCCTGGCATGGTTGTCTCAAAGTTTGTTACCAAGTGCAGGATTTGCGGAGTAAGACAGCTTCTGGGTTTTTTGTGGCACTATCAACCTCTGTAGATGAATTTTGACCTCTGGCCCGGACTGGTTATTTGTTTCTAGAGTGGCCCTTGACAGGGTTTGCATAGGAGAGGGAGTGTTCAGTGTTTTAGTTTGTACAGGTGAATTTTCAATATACTCTGGTATCGGACGGTGTTGCAGGGAGACCAAAACCTTTAAGAAACGAAAAAGACACAGACTCCTCTTGGCACTGCAAAGACAGCTCTATACTGTCATGACAGGGAGACAGTCTCTTCTTGCATACAGACAGGCAGCCGGTTTCTATTTGACACATCCTAAACAGCCTATTTTATACAAAAGAGAACAAAAAGGGTTATAACTGTTCAGCAGTGAATCATTACATCAGCTCCAGATTAATATACCAATCGGAAGAACTCTGAAGTCACCTGCGACCCGTGACTTCAGCCTAATTCAATACATATTCTTTATTGCAGCTTCTAACAATGCTTAACTTTTGCCATACTTGTACATAAGTGCATGCGTATTTGTGGTAATTCCAATTTTGATAAAGTATGTGCTTTCATCATTTGTGTATCTAAGACCTCTGTGTGCTCTAAGCTAATTGAGTTTCCTACACCCCTTGTCTAATCAGGTTACAATATATTTGGAAACACAAAGTGCATGCCCGTGAACCCATGCACTCAAACCATTAATTTTTCAAGCTTTCTAGTTCACCTTCAAGTTCACCTTTATCTGCAGTCCTTTCAACTTACCTATTCCATTGTGGCATCAAGTGAGATCCTAACCTTCCTCTCATCAGCACAAAGTTTGGGCATACACTGGTTTTAAACCACGTACAGCTGTGTGCGCTCTGCTCGTGTTTATTGTTGTGCTGTGTTCTTGTGTTTTACATTTTCTACTCCGTGCTCATATTTTAAATTTCCTATAACAAAGGAACAACGTGCAAGATGCTTGAGGTTGGTTTGTGTGGCACCCTCCGGCTAATTTTTTTGGTGCTGAAGTTCCCTAGAAAATGAGGTACAGGCTGACCGGGGTGTCATTTGTTAAGTTCGTCCGAGTTTGAGATGTCCGTTTTTGTGACACTAATTGGCCAACCAGAGCCCGTGCAGGTAAGAGCGGTGGGGCTGGGGTTGGGGGGATTTTGACAGATGCCGAGGAGGGAAAATTAAATATTTATTTAATTTTCCCTCATAGGCATCTGTCGAATCCCTTACCCAACCTGACCAGACTGCCTCACCCCTCTTACCTGCACGGGCCACGGCTGTAAATGGCGTTGTTTTATAGTTTTGAGCCTTTTTTCAAATTTTCCTTGATCTTTTAGAAACTGGGCTGATTCAAGGGTTGTCTGACTGAGTTATTACAATCGGTTGGATTTGCACTGGGTAGTCCTTCGATGGATGTGGGAGCAGCAGTAACTAAAGAGATCGGGTTGTCCAACTAGGTAGCTGTGTTTTGGGAATCACGCAGGATATGGCTATAGTTGGTAGCCATTGCACTTGGTGGATCATTGCAGATTGCAAGAGCCTCCAGCTTGGTTATTGTTAGACTTGGCATCCTTGGCATGGTTTCTCCTGACTTTTTGACTCTACCTGCTGTGTTTTTGACAGTATGCTGGAAGGTTTTGTTTTGCTGGATTAGAGGTTTTGTGCACTTTGCCACTGCTGATCAGTGTCAAAGTTAAAGTGCTCCCTGTATAAATTGTTGTTGTAATTGGTTATCCATGATTGACATATTTGATTTACTGGTAAGTCCCTAGTAAAGTGCACTGAGTCTGCCAGGCTCTGCAAATCAAATGCTACTAGTGGGCCTGCAGCACTGATTGTGTCACCCACATGAGTAGCCATGTAAATGTACCTCAGACCTGCCACTGCAGTGTTTGCAAGCACAGTTTTAAACTGCCATGTATGCCTGGCACCTGCACCCACTTGCCAGGCCCTAACCTTCCCTTTTCTTACATGTAAGGCATCCTTCAGGAAGGCGTAATATACCCCCATGGGCAGAGTTCAGTTTATGTGGAAAGTAGGACATGTACTGGAATGATTTACATGTCCTGATAGTGAAATACTGCCAATTTCATTTTTCACTATTGAAAGGCTATCTGTCCCTTAGGCTAACATGGGAGTTACTTTGTAACATTTTACAAGTATAACTTTTCATTGGCACATGATAGAGAATTGAAGTAGAGGCTCTCTAAACTCAGAATTTAATAACACATCTTTTTAAGAAAATGCCACTTTTAGAAAGTAGACATTTTCTTATTTAAAAATTCTGTGTGCCTCTGCTATTTTGTGTATTGACTGTCTGGTTTGGGAGTGACAGGGGCTGGCGATGTGCATTCACCATAGACAGCCACAAGGGGGGGTTGAGGTGTGTCCTACCTTTTATGGGTGACTCATAGCTGAGGTGACTACACCTTGGCTACATTTAAAGTACTGGGAGGAGTTTTCCTTGCAACAGAATAGGGCCTGTCTCCCTTGCACTGTGCTGTCTCTACCCCTTGTGATTATACTGCACCAGTGAGGACAGAACTGGTTTGGACTGGGCTCAGAGGCCCTTGCACAAAGAAGAACAAGCAAAATATGAGGTATAAGTAGTGGACCTTAAACCTTAATTTTTGATCACTTCTGGACTCAGGAGGAACCTTTTGCAATGAAGAAAAGCAGGAGAGGTATGAGGAGGAGTACTGCCCCTTTGCTGTCTGCTGTGTGGGGTTGGCCTGCAGTTGCTGCTTCTGCCCAGCCAATTACAATTATTGAAGGCCTCAAGCCATTGTGGTGTGCTCCATTCCAGATTCATCACGTCCTCTGTGGGGTTCTGTGGGGGTATGTGCTCCCCGCTATTCTTAAGATTCCCTACCGAGACTGCCTCCATTACTTGACATGCAGGGGCAGTGGGGGGGGGACGGCTAAGCGGGCATGTGATTCAGAGGATGCTCGAAAAAGCATATTTCTGAAGTAGTAGCGTTTGTATCACTTTGGAAACTGGAGTCAGCTTTTGAGATGGATGAAGTTTTGTGTGGGTAAAACATCAACCTAAGTATAACGTCTCTGTAACCTTTGAATATTTCAGTGAGAATATATATATATATGTGTGCTACCTGAAAGTGGAAATTTTGTAACGGCTGGGCACAGTCGTTGAGGGAAGCCCACAGCTATTTGCTGATCCGATCTGGGTCTGAAGTCAGAGCCAGATTGACACGGAAGAAGCGAGCACGAGCTGCATTTCAGGACTGCAACGAGTGCATTAGTTCTTTTCACACCGGCAAAGCGGGGCAGTCACGTCGCTGAGTGTGAAGCATTCACCCACTGGGGTTTTTATTTTGCTGAACTTGTGGAATGGAAACTGCGCGCCCACTGGGGAAATATTCTTGAAAACTACACGCACCAGAAGGCTGTGGGAGAGCCGCGCCCATCTGGGCAGGTGGGTGTTCAAAAGACTGTGATGCAATCAGCGCTAGTTCCCATTCCTGCATGCGCCACTGACGAAGGGAGTCTTAATCCTGAAACGCGTTTGGCCTACATGTTTGAAATGCTGCTGCATGATGTTCGGGACTGCTGGCACGGTGTGAGAAATTAATAAATGAACTTTATTTCAGCTTCTGCGGCTTCTCTTAAAATGTGTGCTACCTGAAAGTGGAAATTTTGTAACGGCTGGGCACAGTCGTTGAGGGAAGCCCACAGCTATTTGCTGATCCGATCTGGGTCTGAAGTCAGAGCCAGATTGACACGGAAGAAGCGAGCACGAGCTGCATTTCAGGACTGCAACGAGTGCATTAGTTCTTTTCACACCGGCAAAGCGGGGCAGTCACGTCGCTGAGTGTGAAGCATTCACCCACTGGGGTTTTTATTTTGCTGAACTTGTGGAATGGAAACTGCGCGCCCACTGGGGAAATATTCTTGAAAACTACACGCACCAGAAGGCTGTGGGAGAGCCGCGCCCATCTGGGCAGGTGGGTGTTCAAAAGACTGTGATGCAATCAGCGCTAGTTCCCATTCCTGCATGCGCCACTGACGAAGGGAGTCTTAATCCTGAAACGCGTTTGGCCTACATGTTTGAAATGCTGCTGCATGATGTTCGGGACTGCTGGCACGGTGTGAGAAATTAATAAATGAACTTTATTTCAGCTTCTGCGGCTTCTCTTAAAATGTGTGCTACCTGAAAGTGGAAATTTTGTAACGGCTGGGCACAGTCGTTGAGGGAAGCCCACAGCTATTTGCTGATCCGATCTGGGTCTGAAGTCAGAGCCAGATTGACACGGAAGAAGCGAGCACGAGCTGCATTTCAGGACTGCAACGAGTGCATTAGTTCTTTTCACACCGGCAAAGCGGGGCAGTCACGTCGCTGAGTGTGAAGCATTCACCCACTGGGGTTTTTATTTTGCTGAACTTGTGGAATGGAAACTGCGCGCCCACTGGGGAAATATTCTTGAAAACTACACGCACCAGAAGGCTGTGGGAGAGCCGCGCCCATCTGGGCAGGTGGGTGTTCAAAAGACTGTGATGCAATCAGCGCTAGTTCCCATTCCTGCATGCGCCACTGACGAAGGGAGTCTTAATCCTGAAACGCGTTTGGCCTACATGTTTGAAATGCTGCTGCATGATGTTCGGGACTGCTGGCACGGTGTGAGAAATTAATAAATGAACTTTATTTCAGCTTCTGCGGCTTCTCTTAAAATGTGTGCTACCTGAAAGTGGAAATTTTGTAACGGCTGGGCACAGTCGTTGAGGGAAGCCCACAGCTATTTGCTGATCCGATCTGGGTCTGAAGTCAGAGCCAGATTGACACGGAAGAAGCGAGCACGAGCTGCATTTCAGGACTGCAACGAGTGCATTAGTTCTTTTCACACCGGCAAAGCGGGGCAGTCACGTCGCTGAGTGTGAAGCATTCACCCACTGGGGTTTTTATTTTGCTGAACTTGTGGAATGGAAACTGCGCGCCCACTGGGGAAATATTCTTGAAAACTACACGCACCAGAAGGCTGTGGGAGAGCCGCGCCCATCTGGGCAGGTGGGTGTTCAAAAGACTGTGATGCAATCAGCGCTAGTTCCCATTCCTGCATGCGCCACTGACGAAGGGAGTCTTAATCCTGAAACGCGTTTGGCCTACATGTTTGAAATGCTGCTGCATGATGTTCGGGACTGCTGGCACGGTGTGAGAAATTAATAAATGAACTTTATTTCAGCTTCTGCGGCTTCTCTTAAAATGTGTGCTACCTGAAAGTGGAAATATATATATATATATATATATATATATATATATAAAATGGTATACAGACAAAATATTGAATCAAAAATAAAGAATAGCACTAATATCGAAGTGAAAATATGGAATGGACAAAATATAGAATGGACAGAATATAGTCAACAAAAATATCGAATTTGAGGTAAGTAATTTAATATCGATTTTCATAAATAATGAATGTCAAAATATCGAAGTATATAATATAGGTATTAAATATATCGAATTTTTTATAATATCAAATTTTTTTAAAGTGTTTTTTATGTTAGTTTATGTGTGAAAAGTGTATATTTATTTTATAATTTATTTTTAAGTAATGAATTTTATGTTATTTAATTTTTGCGTAATTTAATTCTGTAGCGGGTTGTGGGTTTCTAGGGGAAAAGGTTGGGAAGTAATTTAATTATAGTTAATTAAATATTTAAATGTATTTATTGATATTTATTTTTAATTAATTGTTAATTAGTTTTGAATTTGTGATTAATTAAATTTTAATTGGCAATTAATTTGACTTAATTGATTAATTGATAATTATGTTAATGTTATTAATTTTTTTTCCGTAGCGGGTTGTGGGTTTATAGGGGAATAGGGTGGGAAGTAATTTAATTATAATTAATTAAATATTTTAATTTATTTATTGGTATTTATCTTGAATGAATTGTTAAATAATTTTTAATTGGTAATTAATTACATTGTAATTGGTAATTAATTTTTATTAATTGAATAATTGATAAGTATTATAATTTCATAAATTGTTTTCCCGTAGCGGGTTGTGGGTTTATAGGGGAATAGGGTGGGAAGTAATTTCATTGTAATTAATTAAATATTTTAATGTATTTATTGGTATTTATTTGGAATTAATTGTTAGTTAATTTTTAATTGCTAATTAATGGTTAATTGTTAATTAATTTGTATTAATAGGTAATGAATTTTAATAATTAATCTTTTTGTATTTTTAATAATTATTATATTATATTAAATTGGTAATTACTTTGAATTCATTTTTTATTTGTATTCATTTTTTATTTATTTTTTTAATATATGAAGTTTTTACTTTCCCTACTGTTGCACTCACTGGAGTGGGATTAGTAATTTTTACCCCTACGCTATCCAACGCTTTCCCTACTGTTGCACTCTCTGGAGTGGGAATAGTAATTTGCACCCCTACGCTATCCAATGCTTTCCCTACTGTTGCACTCTCTGGAGTGGGAATAGTAATTTTTACCCCTACGCTATCCAACGCTTTCCCTACTGTTGCACTCACTGGAGTGGGAATAGTAATTTTTACCACTACGCTATCCAATGCTTTCCTTACTGTTGCACTCTCTAGAGTGGAAATAGTAATTTTTACCCCTACGCTATCCAACGCTTTCCCTACTGTTGCACCCTCTGGAGTGGGAATAGCAATTTTTACCCCTAGGCTATCTAAAGCTTTCCCTACTGTTGCACTCTCTGGAGTGGGAATAGTAATTTTTACCCCTACGCTATCCAATGCTTTCCCTACTGTTGCCCTCTCTGGAGTGGGAATAGCAATTTTTACCCTCCCGTTATCCAACGCTTTCCCTATTGTTGCACTCTCTGGAGTAGGAAAAGTAATTTTTACCCCTACGTTATCCAACGCTTTCCCTACTGTTCACTGTCTGGAGTGGGAATAGTAATTTTTACCCCTACGCTATCCAACGCTTTCCCTACTGTTGCACTCTCTGGAGTGGGAATAGTAATTTTGACCCCTACGCTATCTAAGGCTTTCCCTACTGTTGCACTCACTGGAATGGGAATAGTAATTTTTACCCCTACGCTATCCAATGCTTTCCCTACTGTTGCACTCACTGGAGTGGGAATAGTAATTTTTATCCCTACGCTATCCAACGTTTACCCTACTGTTGCAATTGATGGAGTGGTAATAGTAAATTTTACCCTCCCGCTATCCTACAGTAAAAATATTGTATATTATTAATTATTAAGGATACAATATAAGCGCAATTAACTATATAAGGTACAATAATGGCATAATAATTTTATACATTGTATAATTTACAGAAGCCCATATAGGGCGTAATGTAAGAAGTGTATGGTGAAAATATGTTGCAAACCGTTCCAACTTGTCGCGCTATAAATGTATCAGTCTTGTTTCTACTTCCATGACAAATAACACGCGAGAGGTATTTAAAATTTTTTTAAAATGGCGCGCCAATGTACTATTGACAAAGGCAGTAGCCGAAACGCGTCTGGTGCTCAGAGGGTGTAATAAACTCTGGATCCTCCTCCCGTGAGTGCTGTTTCTTCTTTTATACACAAGAAGTTGGAAGCTTTGATAAATTGCGGAGCACGTCCTCCGCGAACAAGCACCCGTGCTGGAGTGCGTGGTCTGGCGTGAAAAGGAAGCAGTAATTTAAAACGCCACGCACCGCCGCTGCAACAGACAAGTAAGCAAAGGGAATAACGGGCTTAGCGAGTAGCCCTCAGCCCTATATTACGAATGGCAGAGGCGCACGAGGGAGTATGAGTAGGAGTGAAGGTGGGAGAAACACGCCAAACTCCGTTTAAAAGGAACACTCATAACGACATCGGCAAACCATGTATAGCGACACAGACCGCCAGGAGGCGGCTGTAAATGCCTTTAAAAAACGCACGCAAATGAGTGAAACGAAGAAAACACAAGAGGAACCAAAAGGATCCACCCTGACGACAAAATATAGCAGATTGGAAAGGCTATTTGAACGAGAAATTAGGAAGTGGTGGGAGGCCACCTCCTTACAGAATTATGTCGAGGTGAAAAGGGTACCAAGGGGACTGCGGATTTACACGGTCCCAGCTTATGAAAATCCGGACCCCCAACTATTGGAGGAATGGTCAGAGTACACAGCGGATTTTTGCCAAGGGTTACTAAAATTATTGATCAAATTCGCATGGAGTGACCATGGGAAAGCGCGGAATGAAATAACCGAGCTGGAAAAAGAAATAGAGAGTTTGGGCGAGGATAAAAAGAAACTTGACGAGTTGAAAAGTACCATGACAAAAAGACTGAAAGCATATGAAGATAAAATAAGAAAACGGAAACAAGAAAAGTTCGAACGTGACGAACGAGACTATGAGGCTGGGAGAGTACTAACGTTTGCAAAACGGTATGATGCACAGGTAAAAGCCATAACGTCTAGAACAAATAAAGCCGCCATGGAGAGAAGAGATGAATCGGATGAAACTACAGAATCCGAAGTCTCTGAGAATGAGGAGGCGAGGAGGGAAGGAGATGGGGTGAGGAGAACAGAAATACGGAAACTCCCTTTTCGGGACGAGTTCCAAATCCTAAGACAGACGCGACAACAAGGAGGCAGGGGCAAACCCCCAGACAGACAAATAAGCGCCCCACAAGGAGGAGCGGGGAGTGGCGGAAGAAGCAATTATTCACCGCCAATGACACGCAGTGCCAAGAGCAACAAAAGACGGTAGGAGAAATAGACAAACAAGATAAAAACTTGACTAACGTGAACCTCAGTCAGCGTGTCTTAACGAGAGAAGAAGAACAGGTTCTCCAATTGGGACTCTCTTTTTGTCCCTCGAAACCTCTGGAATATACACAAACGAAAATAGACCTCTATAAATTCTCAAGGAAACTGAAACTTCAGAAATTTTATGAACTACGCCCCAAAAAAGGAGGGAAACAACCCAATAAAGAGGGTCCACAAGGAATACGAGTGAAGGATCTACCCGCCTTAAAGGCTATGCAAGAACTCAGAATAGAAGGAGCAAGCCAACTTGAGAATTTGTCCCAAACAGAAATAACACAGAAAGGCGGAGAGACGAATTTTAAACCAGCATCAACGTTTGTACCACAAATGCCCAGTGATAACATAGATCTATTTGTGGAATCCGTTTCGAAAGATCTAAGGAAATTGGAAAAGAAGGGGCATACGAACAAACAATGGAACTTAACACCAAAACATTGGCAGGCAATAAGAAATCTTCAAAGTGACAAAAAACTGATTGTGAAACCTTCTGATAAAGGAGGCAACGTTGTACTGCAAACCTATGAGACTTACAATGAGGAAGCTATAAGACAGTTACATAACACGAAGTGTTACCTTAAAGTGGGGAGAAAAGAATATCAAAATAGCATTATGGAGTGTCATGAAATGCTAAGGAAATGGTATGGTAAAGGAATACTCGAAACAGAGGAGTATTTATACTTGAGACGTTTGAATCCAACAACACCATGCTTTTATCATCTCCCAAAGGTACACAAGGACAAAATGAGACCACCAGGATGACCAATTGTAAGTGCTCAAGGCAGCCTTTTGGAACCTTTATCAATTTATATTGACTACTTTCTGATTGACTATGTGAAAATGCTGCGAAGTTATATAAGGGACACTAAAGATCTACTGTGCAAATTAGAACAGCTAACGCCCAGAGAAGGTGAACTATTAATAGTGATGGACATCACGAGCCTCTATACAAGTATAGGTCACGAAGATGGTATGAAGGCAATAGAAGATGTCCTATCAACTAGAGAGGCACACTTCGCAGAACACAATGCTATGCTCTTAGAATTTTTGAATTTCAGCCTTAGCAATAATATTTTTCTTTATCAGGATCAGTATTATAAACAACAAGTTGGGGTGGCAATGGGCACGAGTTATTCTCCCAGTTTCGCGAATATCTTTGTGGGATGGTGGGAAGAAAATGTAGCAGGGAACACGTGCCTGGCAGATTGGACCCAACATATACTGACCTGGTATAGATATATAGACGATCTGCTAATTGTCTGGCGAGGAACAGAAAGCAAAGCTATTGAATATATTGATAAATTAAACACCAACACACACAATCTACATTTTACAGCCGAAATAAGTAGTCATAAAGTAAATTTCCTCGATTTAGAGATTAGAATAGAACAAAGGAAAATACAAACACAACTATTCAGAAAACCAACAGCTGGTAACTCAATCCTACACTCTAGCAGTAGTCATCCAGCTAAGTTAATCCATAGTATTCCATATGGAGAACTATTACGCATTAAACGTAATTGTATAACAGAGAAAGATTACCAAAAAAATGCCAAAGAATGTGTAGAAAGATTTAGAATACGAGGCTATGGGGAAAAGTGTCTGGAAGAAGCCCAGAAGAAAGTGGAAAACATCTCACGACCAGAGATGCTAAAAAACAAAGAAAAGGATACAAAAAAGGAGAACAAGTGTAGATTTGTTACTACCTTCTCACGAAGGGGAGGGAGAGTTGAGGAAAGTTCTAAGAAAAAACTGGAAACTTTTAACAACAGATCCAGTGATAGGTAAGGACATTCCAAGCCAACCTATGGTAACATATAGAAGGGCGAGAGCACTAAAGAATACCTTGACGAGCAGTTACCTAATACGCCCGGTAATACAACCATTTGGGGATCCAAAACCAGGATTTTACCCTTGTGGGCGATGTAAAGCCTGCAAACACAGCAAGAAGGTAATGGCTTATGAAGTGAGAGGGAAACAGAGGAAAATTAAAAGGTTTTTAACATGTTCTACCCCTTTCACAGTCTACTGCCTTGAGTGCCCTTGCGGACTGCGCTATATAGGAAGCACAGTAAATCCCACCAAGATGCGTATCCTAGAGCACCTCAGGGCAATCACAAATTGTGACCCCTCATACCCAGTAGCTAGACACTACAAGCAAGAACATAAGAGCAATAGTGAGCAACTGGCATATTTTGCACTGGATCATGTACTAGCTAGTGTACGAGAAGGCGACAGATTATTAAAACTAAGGAGGCTAGAATCCAGACACATAATAGACATAGGGACTAAGGTACCAGGAGGTCTGAACAGTCATGAGGAAATGACAGTACATTTGGGGTAGGGGGCTCCCTGCTCCATGGAGTTGTGTGTATAATTGGATCATGGAGAATCCTCGAAAAAACTGTGAAATGTTTAAAGATTTTATTTATTTTGGTGAAGGTTTTATGATTTACACTGTGTGAGTTTTGTTCAAATAAGTCAGGAGAAGTAGAGGTCATAGGTTGTGCCCATCCAGGGAGAAAATAAGGATATAATATAAGCACAATTAACTATATAAGGTACAATAATGGCATAATAATTTTATACATTGTATAATTTACAGAAGCCCATATAGGGCGTAATGTAAGAAGTGTATGGTGAAAATATGTTGAAAACGGTTCCAACATGTCGCGCTATAAATGTATCAGTCTTGTTTCTACTTCCATGACATATAACACGTGAGAGGTATTTAAAAAATATTTAAAAAATGGCGCGCCAATGTACTATTGACAAAGGCAGTAGCCGAAACGCGTCTGGTGCTCAGAGGGTCTAATAAACTCTGGATCCTCCTCCCGTGAGTGCTGTTTCTTCTTTTATACACAAGAAGTTGGAAGCTTTGATAAATTGCGGAGCACGTACTCCGCGAACAAGCACCCGTGCTGGAGTGCGTGGTCTGGCGTGAAAAGTAAACAGTAATATATATATGTTCGAGGTATCGAATTTCCCAGGAACGCCACGGGAATCAGCTGGATGCGGGGCTGCTGCTTTGACAGTCCGTGAAATACACGAAGGAGAGGGTAAACCCTGCGCTCTCCTCAGCTCTGTGTCTGTTTTCCCTGTGAACGTGGCTGGAGCGTTGGGGACTCGAGGGACCTCCGATTCTACAATTAAGGAAGCTGCCTGCCACTACATGGCCCCCCCCTGACTGGGTAATTCAGCGTTTCATCCCGCATGATCACTTACCTTGCTATTGCATGCTGGGAACTGTAGTCGTGGATTGGACTGCAGGTGTTCCCAATAAGACGGGTCAGCTGATACCGGAGGATTTTCAGGGGAGGAAAGGGCGACATCCTGTTGCAGTCGGCGTCTGAAGAAGGCTGGGAAAGCCGAAATGCATTACGCTGTGCAATGAACTGAAAATAAAGAGGTCCTTCTTGTATCCCCCTTGTGTCCTTGAAATCATTCAACAGAGGTGGTTTTGTGCTACATATATATATATTTATATATATATATATATATATATATTTATATATATATATATATATATATATATATATATATATATATATATATATATATATATGTGTGTTAAAAAATGCAATTGTATGTTTATTTTTTTTACTTTAATTATTTAATACTTTTAAAGTTATTTAAGTATTTTAAAGTATGTTTTAGTTAATTATAGTTATTATTTCATTAACTTTAAATGACTTTTAAGACATTTAAATAAATTCTATATTTTGACTAACTATATATATTTTTTTCCATATTTTTGATTCGATATTTTTGTACTTACCTGTTTGTAGATTGGACTTCGATATTTTTGCTTTCTATATTTTTACTTCGATATTTTTAGTATTTATATTTTTGTATCCTATATTTTGTCAGTGATCCATATTAAGCATGGGCGAAAATCCGTTCCGCTCGCGGATTTTCGTCAAATTCGCAATCCGCGAGATTCGCGAATTCCCCGCAAAATCCGCAAGCGGAACGGATTGGGTCAAAAGTTGAAGCTGACTTTTGTAACTATTTTAGAATGGCGCCGGCAAGCTGCCAGCAAGCTGCCAGAGCCATTCTAAAATAGCTACAAAGTCAGCTTCAACAGGAAGCACTGATAGATAAAGTAAAGCAGGTGCTCGAGTTGAAGGTCAAATTAAGTTACACAATCATTAATCACCCCGAGTTTGGGGTGATTAATGATTGTGTAACTTAATTTGACCTTCAACTCGAGCACCTGCTTTACTTTATCTATTAGTGCTTCCTGTTGAAGCTGACTTTGTAGCTATTTTAGAATGGCGCTGGCAGCTTGCCTACGCCATTGTAAGTGGGGCTGAGGGCAGAGGGGCACAAAGTGGGACAGAGGGCAGAAGGGGACAAAAAACGAGTGGGGCAGAGGGCAGAAGGGCACAGAAACGAGTGGGGCAGAGGGCAGAAGGGCACAGAAACGAGTGGGGCAGAGGGCAGAAGACCACAAAAACGAGTTGGGCAGAGGGCAGAAGAGCACAAAAAAACGAGTGGGACAGAGGGCAGAAACGAGTGGGGCAGAAGGCAGAAGACCACAAAAACGAGTGGGACAGAGGGCACAAATAAGAGTGGGGTAGAGGGCAGAAGACCACAAAAACGAGTTGGGCAGAGGGCAAAGGAGCACAAAAACGAGTGGGAGAGAGGGCAGAAACGAGTGGGGCAGAGGGCAGAAGACCACAAAAACGAGTTGGGCAGAGGGCAGAAGAGCACAAAAACGAGTGGGACAGAGGGCACAAACAAGAGTGGGGCAGAGGGCAGAAGACCACAAAAACGAGTTGGGCAGAGGGCAAAAGAGCACAAAAACGAGTGGGACAGAGGGCAGAAACGAGTGGGGCAGAGGGCAGAAGACCACAAAAACGAGTTGGGCAGAGGGCAGAAGAGCACAAAAACGAGTGGGACAGAGGGCAGAAACGAGTGGGGCAGAGGGCAGAAGACCACAAAAACGAGTGGGGCAGAGGACAAAAGGACACAAACACGAGTGGGGCAGAGGGCAGAAAGGCACAAAAACGAGTGGTACAGAGGGCAGAAGAGCATAAAAAACGAGAGGGTGGCAGTGATGAACCAGAGGGCGCATCACGGTCTCGCCCAAAAAAAACCTGCGAACACGCAAAGCACCCCGCGAACATGGCAAAATGCCCCGCGAACACGCAAAGCGCCCCGCGAACACGCAAAAATATAAAAATCCGCAAATTCTTACAAATTCGCGAATTTTGCGGATCGCGAATTCGCAAATCTGCAAATTCGCGAATCGCGAATTCGCAAAATTCGCCCATGCTTAGCTTGTGCTTCCTCGTCGAACACGAAAGGTGCCACACTCACGGGTAGAAATTAAATCTTTATTTCTTCAAAAAGTGGGACGTGTTTCAGCGTTTGCCTTTCTCGACCGCTACAAACACAAAGTAAGGCAACGTCATTTTATTATATGTTTACGCTGCACATCATGACTTAGTCATTAAAATAAACAAAGGATAATAGTCTATTCTTCAATCTTTTGTCAGCGCCTTTGTCAGCGCCTTTTCTTAATGTGCAGTACTCGTATTTCACTATGTACAATACTTACAAATTCATAATGCTTTGTAAGAAATCAATTGTTATGCCCTGGATGGGCAAATTAATTATCTAACAATGTTTTCTCCTGCTCCCATGTCTTCAAAAGAATTTACATTATATACATGACTACCCAATATATTTGCAAGCCAATATTTACAACGAGAAATGACAGAAAAATTATTGAGCTCTGAATGGGCCTTTCCAATTAAATAATTTCCTTAATAGGCAATTAGATATTTCATCTTGTAGTCTTGTGCCATCATGCATAGGAAAATGTGGGGAGCAGTGCTAGAACCAAAAATAAACATAAACTAAACATCGCATCAGTTTATATATATTTATATATATATACATATATATTGTTGTATACCAAAGGACCACCGTTTGAAGGACGCACTCCAAAGCAGAATATTTACGGCACCAGGCACTGCTTTTATTCAATCATTTGATGAAGCAGTACGCGTTCGGAGCATTTCCACTCCTTAATCCCCTTGATCACAGGCGACAATTCGACATGAAATAACAAATAGTCAAAGGAGCCAGCGTCCAGCATGTCAATTTATCATGCCTTCCATTAGGCAGCAGGTGTTGGCAATTAGTGTAGCATGCTGGTACCTGTAGTCATAGTACATTTTCTATAGTAGATTACATGCCCCCTTCGATAACATTCAATAACTTAGTAGGTTTTGCTGGTCCGTGCAATTGTCGATTTTGTTCAAAGTCCTCCAGTGGGCTTTCGATTAAAAGGAATGCCGTTTTTACGGTATTATCCATTTGCTGCTTTCACCAGCAGGAGTCTTTGCTTAGTTCTAAGCATCTATGGTCCCCTTTATTTTCAGTAGGGCAGTTTAGTCTTTGCGGCTTGGTATGCCGCGTGTTATTCTCCAAAGCAGCATATTTACGGCACCAAGCACTTCTTTTATTTGATCATTTGATGAAGCCTTACGCGTTTCGGAGCATTTCCGCTCCTTGGTCACAGGCAGTTCAACTTGGAATAACAAATAGTCAAAGGAGGCGACGCCCAGCATGTCAATTTATCATGCCTTCCATTAGGCAGCAGGTGTTGGCAATTAGTGTAGCATGCTGGTACTTGCAGTCATAGTATATTTTCTATAGTAGATTACATGCCCCCTTGGATAACATTCAATACCTTAGTAGGTTTTGCTGGTCCATGCAATTATCGATTTTCTTCAAAGCACTCCAGTGGGCTTTCGATTAAAAGAAACTTCGTATTTACAGTATTATCCATTTGCCGCTTTCACCAGCAGGAGACTTCGTTTAGTTCTAAGCCTGCATGGTCCCCTTTATTTTTAGTAGGGCAGTGCAGTCTTTGCGGCTTGGTCTGCCGCATGTAATTTTGTATACCAAAAGACCACTGTTTTTAAGACTCACTCCAAAGCAGCATATTTACAGCACCAAGCACTTTTTATTCAATCATATAGATAGATAGATATATATATATATAGATACATATACATATATATATATATTATCTATCTACCTACCTACCTACCTACCTATCTATCTATATATATATATATATATATATATATAATCAATCAAAAGGAAAAAAACGCAGCGGAGAGGAAGACGGAGCAAGCGGTTCAACGGAGAAAACTGGAGCGACAACAAGAAGCATGGCCCAAAGGAAGGAACGTTAATAGACAACAATCTTGAAACAAATGATATCGATGAAATACAGCCAATGGAACTCCAAGTAGTCATCCTATCCAAACGACAATTATCTGAAACAGAAGTAAGCCTTCTCAAAAAAGGCATACATTTCTGTCCTACCAAAATCATGGACATTGCCCAAACAAGAATTGACTTATATCTATATATAAGAAAATTAAAGCTATCAAAGTTCTTCATAGAACACCCCAAGAAAGAAATCAATTCAAAAGCAATACCTGAGTCTACTCCAAAAGCTAAGGATGAAACAGCATATCTAACGTTATTAAACTTAAATGCCTTGGAAGATGAAGAAATAACTCTCCGAGAGGCTTATGAACAAGTTGGTGCAGGCCTAAGTAACAAACACCCAAAATCAAGATTTTATCCCCAATTGCAACCGGGGTATAAAATAGACCTTTTTCAAGAAGCTGTCATACATGATCTGTATAAAATGAAAAAAAGAGGATACAAAGACAACTTAACAAAAGAAGAAAAGGATGCCCTTTATAACCTTTCAAATGACAAGGAAATTGTGATTAAAATAGCCGATAAAGGCGGCAATGTCGTGATTTTAGACAAACAAGCGTACATAAATGAAGCACATCGACAACTTGGGGATACAAATTACTATGAAAGGTTACAAGTGAATCCAACTACCAAAATGAAAAGAGAAATAGATGAATGTATCCACAAATGGACGAGAGAAAATACTTAGTGGTGGACCATCCAATTATGGCCACCATTTATTTCCTCCCTAAAGTGCATAAAGACACTGCCCAACCCCCGGGACGACCAATAGTCTCGGCTAATGGATCCCTATTAG
Source organism: Lissotriton helveticus (assembly GCF_964261635.1). Lineage (NCBI taxonomy): Eukaryota > Metazoa > Chordata > Amphibia > Caudata > Salamandridae > Lissotriton > Lissotriton helveticus. Next base: position 132,840,040 of record NC_136058.1, read on the forward strand.
AGCCAATGGCAAATTATATTGATTATTTCCTGCAACCTTTTGTAACAAACTTGGAGTCTTACATTAAGGATACTAGCGATATCCTTAGAAAGATTGAACAAATTACCTGGGATGACTCATACTACCTGATCACAATGGATGTCATTTCATTGTACACCACCATAGCAAATGATATGGGTATAAATGCCTGCAAATATTTTTTACAGGAAAGAAACATACATTTCAGTGACCATAATCGAATGCTGCTGGAAATGTTGGAAATTTGCCTTACTGGAAACATCTTTCTCTTTGGAGATGAAATCTACAGACAGTGCAACGGCACTGCTATGGGTTTTTCCTGCAACCCAAGTTACGCCTGCCTCACCATGGGATGGTGGGAAAAAGAGGTGGCATGGAATATTCAGAACAACAAATATATGGAAAAGATTGTCCAATGGTCAAGATTTAATGATGACCTAATAATTGTGTGGAAAGGAACAGTAATGAAATTCGAGGAATATTTTGATATACTGAATACAAGTATAGAAAATTTAAAGTTCACTTACCAAATGGACAAAAGTGAAGCTATTTTCCTGGACACAAAAATCTACATAAAGGACAATAAAATCCAAACCACTCTTTATCGCAAAATAACCGCCACAAATGCCACCCTACAAGCTAACAGCTTCCACCAAAAATCATTGATTGAAAGTATTCCATACGGAGAATTTCCCCAAATTCGCAGAATTTGCAGTGAGGAATATGAATGGCTGTAGCACAGCACCAATACAGCAAAAAGATTAAAAAACCGTAAATACAATGCCGGCACTGTAGGAAACTCTTGGTAAAAAGCAAATGAAAAGACAAGAAGTGAATGCTTGGCAATAAAAACAAAAGCAACAGATAAACACACAGAATCCGGGAAAACATGGCGGCGGCCGCTTGAGCCGCTGCGGTGCTCTGTTCGTGTGCTCCCGTTTGGAGCGAATACATCGCAACTAGGTCGGAATGTAACGCCGTTTTTTAACAAGACTGCTAGTTAGATGAAAACTCTGCGCCCAGATGCTTGATAAGTAAAATAATCGTATTCAAAATCAGCGTTTAATATTTTTTTTTCTCCTGCTCCCTCGCTCGCTGTTGCTCGATGGGTCTGGAGAGGGCGTGTCTACCCGCGAACGCCGCTGTGGTGGAGAGGATTCCTGCTGCTGAGCTCGGCTGCCGGCAAGAGGTCGATATCGTGCGCCGGGGGTGCACCCTGGTGTTGGCTGGTGGTTCGGTGTGGTGTTTGGCCGCCCTGGAGCTCCGACAAGGGCGCCGCATTCGAGGCTTGCTTCCTGGACGCCGAGGGATTGTTGCCGTTTCAGAGGTGGAGGCGATTGGGATTGCTGATGAGAGGACGTCGAAGGTGGGGGAGCCGACATTGGTTCGAGAGCAAAGAGAAGGTGGAGGCTGTGATAACGGCGGTAATGGGCTAGAGGCAGCTTACAATTTGAGAGGTAATAAATACAAGGTTCGTAAGGGGGAACCCAGTAAAGACAAGAACAATAAAACTTTGCCCCGAGATACTAGGCTGCCCCTGGATGCCAGCCCAAGTTTATCCACGGCAGTTTGTGTAAGCAAGGTTGAATCTGAAATAAAAATGGTGGTGCTTGAGGGGGCTGGTAATCCTACCCCAGATTGCCTCAGTAGTAGCAAAAAGAAGCCCTCCTCTTATCTGACAGGCCAGGTTAAAGCAAAGCGTGCTTATACTTGTAAATCAGCCAAAGGGTCTAAAGGAAAAAAAGCTGCCTTAGTTTCAAAAATAACGCCATCACTGAGGTCTTTTTTTAAGGTGATCCCTCAAGTAGTATTATTACCGTACAGACCCAAAAAGATATTAACAGGGGATACTGGATTTGAGGGAGTAATGAGCTCCGAGGATTTGCTTGATAAAGCTGACACCCCGCTAGAGATGGCGACGGGGGGCACAGAAAGTCCTGTAAACCTGGGAGCAGGTGTGGAAGAAGGCAATGATCAATTTGGAGACACTGAGAGAGGGATTAGCAATCCAATTGTTGGTGCATCAGGACACCTCTCACCTCTTGCCTTGTTTTTGGCACCCTCATTGGCTCCACCTCTCATGCTGGCCCCACTAGCCGTAACAGCTGGCTTAGGCTTACAGGAATCTACGCAGGTAGCTACAGCATCTACATTAGCCACTTCAGCTCCCCTGCCTAGTGCTATTCCACCTATTAGCACAAATACAGATCTGATTACTACCTTGCAGGCATCCTTTCAGGGAATGTTTTCCTCTTTATCGGCGGATATCAAAAAGGGATTTGAAACCTCTGCAGCTAATCAAGCGGATATTAGGTGTTTTTGTGAAATACTAGACAAAAAATTAAGCGACCTAACAATGAGAACAGAGGCGCTTGAGGATAGGGTAACAGATTTGTCCCTACATCTAGATGAAGCTAAATCAAATATCATCACACTTAGGAAGGAAGATCAAATCCTATCAGAACGGATGGAGACGCTTGAGAACAACGCTCGAAGGAATAATCTTCGCATAATGAATATTCCTGAGGATAAGGAAGGCTCAGATATCAAGCAGTACGTTATCTCGCTGTTGAAACAGGCGCTGAGATTAGATCAGTCAGAGGAGGAATTAGCTCTAGACATCCAGCGCATCCACAGAGAGTCTTTTAGGAAGAATCCTCAAAGAACCAAGCCCAGAAAGGTTTTGGTCAACTTTCTCACATACTCCCTTAAGGAAACCATTCTAAACCTGGCTTTAAAGCAGAAAACTGTCAGTGCAAAGGGATTAAATTTTCAAGTTCGATCAGATTTGTCCAGGGTCACTCTGGACAAACAATGGGAATTTGGGAAAAGGCTTGAGGCTTTCAGAAGCTATGGCGCAGTGGCTCAATTGGTTTTTCCAGCCGCATTGGGAATTATGTATAATAACACCATGCATAATATAAGATCAGTGCAGGCAGCGGATGAGCTACTTCTCACTATAGGCAGAGAAAAAGGAGCGGGTAACTAGATGAAGCTTTTCTAGGATAGCTAAGCTAATTTGTTTGGCATTAAAAAGAGAAAAAAAGAAGAAAAAAAGAAGCAGCAGTGAGAAGAAAGAAAAGAAAGCATATAAGCATACAAGGAAAAAAGGAAAGAAAAAAATATAAATAAAATATATACAAAAAGGGGATCTATAGGTATGAAGAGCAGAGGAAAAGTATAATTGAAGGAAAGAAATAGGAAAAAGGGTTGAGGTTAGGTAGTGAATGTACAACAAAAGCAGAGCACCACACATACCCTTTAATATAATAGGGTTTAGGTAAGGAGTACGGGTCATGTAGGCTAGTTTTACCTCTTCCCACCTATATTTCCTGATGTTCTTTTTTTTTGTCCTTATCTTCCGGCTGTAAATAGGAAGGGAGTTCACAACAGAGTGCTATCTTCTGGTTCTCCAGATAGATAAAACAAGGGTTTTCCAGGGGGGGAGGTGGGTTAGACTGGGGCACTGGGGGCGGGTCGCAGGGGAAAAAATTAAAAAGGAGTCCTCTTTTTCGCGGTAGTTTGGTTTTTTGCGTGAAGTGGTCATTGTTAAGATATGTCTCAGTTAAAATCTTTCTTTATATGGGCATATTGCGTATAGAGTTCTTTATCTCTGTGGGAGTGGTAAAAATAAAGAATTGGAAACATTATTTTAATGAGTAAACTGTCTATTCTCTCCTGGAATACTAATGGTTTGCGAACTAGTCCTAGGAAAAATAATATTATGCAATATCTCCGAGATTCAAGTGCGCAGATTATAGTACTCCAGGAGACACATTTGACTGAGCCAGAAATACAGATATTGGTTAAAAGGAACAGATGGATTGATGCTTGTATAACGACGTCACAATCAACACACACTAGAGGTGTGGCAATTCTATTCAGAAAATCCACTAAAGCGAGACTGGTTTCTAACCTTGTAGACCCAGGAGGACGATGGGCAATAGTGTTAGTTATAATACATGGGGCCCCTATAACTATAGTGGGATACTATGGCCCTAACCAGGACAATCCATCGGCACTGAAGGTCCTTTGTTCACATTTATATTTGTTTCCTGATCCAGTTAACTTAGCGGGTGATTTTAACATAGTTCTAGATCCCTTAGTGGATAAATCACCTTCTAATAGAGCTAAAGTTCTGTCCAAAACTAGGGAATACCTGCAGGATACCATGAAGCAGCTAGGATATAATGACATCTGGAGAACAATGCACGGACTACAAAGAGGAATTACATTTCGAAACTATAGATTTCATCATCAGTCTCGAATTGATTTTATTTTGATTAGTCAATCCTTAGTCCATCTGGTTAAATCGGTATCTCACCAACCATTCCATCTTTCAGACCATGCGGAGATTCTTTTAGATTTGGAAGGGTTTCCAAAAAATCGATCAAGTAATTGGTCATTTGATCGATCATTATTGTCCTCAACCAATATCATTGATGCCCTTGAGGTAGAGGTCCAGTTTTTCCTGGATGAAAATATAGGGTCTGCTTTTCCAGGTGTTACATGGGATGCACCTAAGGCACTCTTAAGGGGTCAGATAAATAACAAAGCTTCATATAAGAATAGAAGATACAGAGAAGCAGTGACCTCCTTAGAATCGGAGCTGGCTAATCTTCAAGCAGACATTGCTAGGCACCCTGATGCCTGCTCATCTATAGTTCATGAGAAGCAGAATAAAGTGACCATCTTGAAAGGAGAGCTAAGCTCGGTATTAAATGCTAGGGGCCTAGAGAGATGGGAAGCCAGTAAACTGGCACATTTTGAGTATGGCGAAGGTGCCAGTAAACTGTTGGCATGGAAAACGAAGACCGAGCTAGTTTGTAATAATATTAACTCAATTACGACTGGCGGAATTACATTCTCTACCGATGTTGATATTAGGAGAACGCTCCGTGATTTCTTCAGTGAAATCTACTGTGAGGATAATAACATCAAGCCAAAGCAGGCTGAAGATTGGCTGGCGGGCGTCTCTCTTCCTGTTCTGACATTAGAACAAAGCAATAAACTAGAAGATCCGATCTCACAAGAGGAAGTCAGGTTAGCTGTAGCCAGTAGTAAAAAAGGTAGGGCATCAGGCCCTGATGGATTGCCATCTGAAATTTATAAAGCTTTGATTTCAACTATTATTCCCTTTTTGACTGAGCTGTTTAACAAGATCCTCCTCGAAGGGATGCCCCCTCCTAAATCGTGGGATAATGCATAAATTACATTGATTCTAAAACCAGGAAAATCAGCATCAAATTGCGGGTCTTACATACCAATTTCCATTTTAAATACAGATTATAAAATCTTTACATCTGTACTTGCAAATAGGTTGGGGGCAGTAGCAACAAACATCTTGCATACAGATCAAAAGGGGTTCGTAAGGGGGCGTCAGTTGTACGAGTTGACCTATGACCTTATAGGTGCTATCGATATGGCGACGGTGGCATCACTTCCTCTAGCTGTAATGACCTTAGATGCCACCAAGGCCTTCGATAGAGTTAATTGGGTTTACCTATCGGAGGTCTTGGGAAAATGTAACATCGGCAAAAAATTTAGGCGTGCAGTCAAACTCTTGAAAAAGAATCCGTCAGCATCTATACTTGTCAACCGAGCATTATCAGACCCATTTAACATCACTCGGGGTACCCGCCAAGGCTGCCCCCACACCCCCTCTTATTTGATCTCTATATAGAGCCTTTTGCTCAAAAGATCCGAGACAACAATAACATCAAGTCTTTTGTGTTTGAGGGATGGGAGAGGAAGGTAGCCTTATATGCGGATGATGTTCTCATCTTTACATCAGAGCTACGGTCGGCGTTCCCGGCAGTAATTACATTGGCTAAAGAGTTTGGAGCCGTATCAGGTTAAGAGGTTAACGCAGCCAAGACAGACAATGTTCTGGAATGACCCTGAGCCTGTGGCAGGGGCCCAGATAAGTTCAGTCCTTCGTTATCTGGGTCTGAATATATATAAAGACATAGACGAGATAGTTCCAGCAAATTTCCCACTTATTGCTAAAGAATGTCGTAGACTAATGAAATCATGGTCTACACTTCCATTATCTTTACTGGGTAGATCTAACTTAGTCAAAATGACGATCCTACCTAAGGTTACATTCTTATTTAATACCATTCCCATTTTTTTTTATCCCACGATGATAGCTAAGCTTCAAAGCGATATTCGCTCTTTTATTTGGAACAATCGCAACCCGAGAATTGCCTGGAAGAAGATTAGGCGACGAAGGGAGAAGGGAGGTTTGGCGGCTCCTGATTTACAGTTTTACGGGTGGGCCTTTCAGATGTCCCATGTTAGGATGTTGTTAAAATCCCCGAAAAACCTGGGTTGTGGGCATATGTTTGCTGCATTACTCAGAGGAGAAAAGGTGGCTGATCGTGAATTTTTGTTTAAGTTTGGGGACCCTAAGTTTTTTAAGAAAATAAAACTGAAGGTGCTTAGAGATTCATGTAGAACATGGGCTAAACTTAGGTGTACCATTAGAATCGACTACTACTCTGGTAAGGCCCCATTATGGAACTCTCCTGGCTCCTCGATAGCCTTGCAATACCATTACGAGAGTCAGGATTGGCAGTCTGGGGGGATATCTTTGTTGAGGGAAGCCTACTGCCGTGGGAGGTATTAAGATTAAAAATGGGGTCTCGGTTCTCCAGGTTCAAATACCTTCAAATGCAAAGCTGGGCACATTCACGGACCTCTGTTAAAGGTAGATTTCAGCTGGGAGGGGATAGCACATTAGTGTCTCTCCTAACAGATAAGCCTCCATTCAAGAAAGAGGTTTCATTCTGGTATAATCTTTTACTGGATGAAGCAGAGGGTGAGTTCCAGCTACCAGATCAGTTGTGGTCCACACATATTATTGATATCAGTGTGGAGAATATGTGGTACGAATCTCTTAAGATCATGTGGAACATTGTGAAACCATCTTGGTTATGCCGAAACCACTTGTTTACATTATATAGGGCCTATTACTCGCCCCAACGCTTGTCGAAGTTCTCAGACAATTTGCCGGTTTTATGTCCTAAATGTGGTTTGGCAGAGGCTTCGGACTTACATATGTTCTTGGACTGCCCACTCTTAGCACCGTTTTGGAACTCTGTTTCTATTTCAATATCCACCTCTTTGGGATCCCAATTAACTTTATATTCTGCTCTTGTTATTTTTGGTATTTCTCCAGAGTTTCATGGGCCAGCAAAAGATCTACTTTTCTTTTGTATTTTGTTGGCAAGGAGAGAAATATGTAAGAAATTGAAAGACCCTTTACCTCCTACCTTGCTTGATTGGCGAACGTCAGTGCTACAAACATCAAAGCTGGACCTCTTAAGATCAGGAAACCAAAGCAAGAGAAACTTCTGGAGGCTACTAAATTGGTAATGGGTCTTAATTCGATCTTGTTTTTTTTTTGGTTTTTTTTCCCCCAAGGTCTAATGATTACGCTGCTTGGCATCTTCTCTCTTATTTGACTATACTCAATAAAGTTGAAATCAGTACAGGACTGGGTATATGACCTCAGCATGTATCCCAGACGATTGGTCCATTGAGGCTTAGTTGGATTATGGCACTACTTACTGTGGGGCAATTAGGGCGGCGTCTCTCGGAGCTCCTTCCAGTTTATCTGAGACAGTAAGGTCATTTGCACATGCTACTAGTTGATCAACAAGGGCGAAAGATGAGGACAAAAAAAAAAAAGCAACAACAAATCCAACAGAAATAAGATTTATCACAGACTATACCCAAAATGCCAAAATGGTGAATTCGATTCTGAAAAAGAACTGGAAGATTCTAAAATTGGCGGCACTATCGGAAAAATGGTGGGAGATCACCCCATAGTGACGTATCGCAGAGCAAAGAACCTAAAAGATCGTCTGGTCCATAGCCATCTAGACACTCAAAATAAAAGCAAAGAATGGCTAACAACAAAAGGCTTTGTTAAATGCTACAGTTGCAAGGTCTGTCAAATAGCCAAACCAACATCGGAAATCCAAATGGCCAACAAAATGGTGTGGAAAATCCAAAATCTAATTACTTGCAAAAGCAGATTTGTGGTGTACATAGTTGAATGCCCCTGCAAACTAAAATTCATAGGGAGCACAACATGCGAATTGAAGAAGCGAATTTTAGAACATACTCGTGCAACCACAAACAAGCACAAAAACAATGCCATAGCGAGACACATGGAATTGGCCCATAAGGGGAATTGGAAAATGCTGAAATTCTATGGCATCGACCAAGTGATTGAAAGCAAACGCGGAGGAAATTTGGAAAAAATACTCCGTCAAAAGGAATCTCGACATATTTTAAAATTCAGGACAATGACCCTGTTTGGTTTAAATCAGTCCGAAGAGTTATATGTGCATCTATAGTAGAAAAAAATATGAACATGTTGATACAGCAAATGTAAATGTTATATATACAGCTAAAATGGCATCAAATTATATCATATTTTGCACATGCAGCGACGATAAAACTGTCTGCACTGTATATTGAATCAACAGTAGATGGGGCTAATCATCATTGTGTCTGAAAATGAAAATGCCGTTTACTAACAAAATCCCTATTTAGGTTTTGATAGTTTGCACGATTTGTATATTTAACAAAATGAAATGAAATGAAATGAAATGAAAAAGAAACTTAATAAAGTGCGCTGCGGCCAAGCGGCTTCCTGGCGCTAGGGACTAGATCTGACTCTACGGAGGAATCCGAGGGAGCTAACCGGGGAATGCTTGGGAGTATACAAATGTTTTCAGGGCTTTACGAAAGTGGGTGTAGATGGGGATAGAACGAATGGAGAGAGGAAGGCTGTTCCAGAACCGGGGGGCCAAAACCGAGAAACGGGTGCCCCCCGTTCTGGTTTTACGGAAGCGGGGAACGTGCAAGAGGGAAAGAGAAGAGGAACGAAGGGTGCGGGTCGGGTGTAAGGAGTGATCATAGAGCTAATAAAGAGGGGAGCTGAATGAGTATAAGCCCGAAAAGCCAGGCAGGCCAGTTTGAAGAAGGATCTGAGGTGGACGGGGAGCCAATGGAGGGATGTAAGTGCGGGCGTAATGTGGGAAGATTTGGGAAGACGGAGGATGAGGCGGGCTGCCAGGTTTTGGATGGCCTGTAGGCGTCGGGTTTCATAAGCCGGTATGCCCACGTACAAACCATTCCCATAGTCGAGGCGGGAGGTGATAAGGGCCATGACTATGGATTTAAGGGCGTCCGCTAAAAAATACCGGGAGATCTTCCGAATGAGACAAAGGGACAAAAAACAAGAAGATACAACGGAGCTGACTTGGGCATGCATGGTAAGGTCATGGCTGACCTTGATGCCCAAGGTCCGAACGGAGGGAGCCGGGGAGGGAGGGGAACCAAAGGAAGGGGGCCAGTGGATCGTGGACCAGGGATTGGAGGGGCCACCCGTGAGGACAAGCTCCGTCTTGTCAGGATTGAGCTTTAAATGGTTGGAGCTCATCCATTCGGAAATAAAAACTAAAGAGGAACAGAATTTGGGAAGAGAATCCGAGGGAGAGGAGAGATCAAAGACAAGCTGGAGGTCATCCGCGTAGTTATACACAGAGACCCCCAGCTCGCGGAGAGTGATGATAAGGGGGTGAATATAGAGGTTAAAGAGGAGAGGGGAAAGGGAGGAGCCTTGAGGGACCCCGCAGGTGACTGAGCGAGGGGGAGCGGTAAAGCCCGAAAGGTGGACCGCTTGGGACCTGCCTTGAAGAAAGGACGCGAGCCAAGAAAAGGCTACGTCTCGAATGCCCACTGCGCTGACACGGTCGAGAAGGATGGCATGGTCGACCGTGTCAAACGCAGCGGACAAATCGAGGAGAACCAGGGCCTGGGGAAGATTGGTGTCAACTTTCCCCTTAAGTTCGTCCAGGACCGCAATGATCACTGCCTCCGTAGAGTGTCCTGGTCGGAAGCCCGCCTGATGGGAGGCCAAAAGGTGGTTCTCCTCGATATAAGAGGACAGGCAAGATGTAACGTAACTTTCAAGGATGTTCCCCAAGTAAGGAAGAAGAGAAATAGGCCTGAAATTAGAGGGGAGAGAGGGGTCTAGGCCGGGTTTCTTAAGAATAGGAAGAACCCTGGCGGTTTTGAAAGGAGAAGGAACTGTACCCAGGGCCAAAGAGGCGTTAAGAAGGGCAAGGGGAGGAGCGGGACAGCTGGTAAAAAAACTTTGAGTAACCGTGCCGGAGCACGAACCAGACTTGACTTTAGAGAGCAAGTTAAGAAAACACTCGATGGGAATAGGAGGAAAGTGAACCAATGAAGAGGAGGGCAAAGGGAGGAGACAGGAGACACCGGGTTGACGCACCACAGGAATAGTGGCCTTTATATTGGCAATCTTGTCAATGAAATAGTCGTTAAGTGAGGAGCAGAAGGCCTGGGTAGGGACGAGACTGGTGCTAGTGCGGTCGGAGGTGGCGAGGAGATGGACCAAAGAAAAAATTTCACGGGGTTTGTTGGCGGAGAGGGCAACTTTCTCGGTGAAGTATTTAGTTTTGGCCGTGAAGGTCGCTTTTTTATAGGCATTGAGGAGGGATTTGCATTTAGCACGGAGAATAGGGCAGTACTTTCGTCTCCAGTGGCGTTCCGAGCGCCTGAGGTCGAGTTTAAGGTCTTTGAGCTCCGAGGTGAACCATTTATGTGCGTAGTGTGGGGGCAGACGGATTTGACCTTTTTAAACGGGGCAACTTGATCGCAGGAGGAAGAGAGCCAGGTGCTAATGGCTTCTGCCTGTGAATCTAAGGAAAGACCAGTGAGATCTGGCACTGAGGAGGCCAGGGAAGACGAAAGAAGGTTGAGATCCGTTTGGTTTCAGCTGCGAGCTAGTAGATTTTTGGGTGGGGGCGGTTTGACGGTTGAAGCAGAAGAAATGGAAAAAGAGATAATGAAATGATCGGACCAGATGCAGGGAAATATAGAAGGGGGTGAGATCTCGCGGCGCAATGACCAAATTTGGTCGAGAGTGTGGCCCTTGACGTGGGTGGGGGCCAAGATGTGGGACGAGAAATTCAAACACTGAAGGGTGGCAGAAAAGTCCTTAGAAGAAGAATCGTCCCTTGGGTCACCTGGCCAGTAATTGAAATCGCCAAGTACGATAACCGATGAGTTGTTAACCGCCAGGGTGGCCAAGAGATCCTGCAAGGTAGCAACAAATAGGGGCATGGGTTGAGGGGGACGATACATGAGGACAACGGTGAGAGGGTCGGGGAGGTTAAGAGATCGGGCCACCAGGTAATCCACATTAGGTATGGGAGGGTGATCAAGGAGCTGAAATTTCAGGGTGGAACGAATAATCATCGCCACACCGCCCCCTACCTTCCCAGCCGGGCGATCCACTCGAAGAGCATAGTAGGTATCAGGGAGAATGGCCAGGAGATCCGGAAGAGAGTCGGTGGAAAACCAGGTTTCAGTGAGAAATAAGTAATCTGGAGAATCAGTGCTCAAGAGGTTGAAAAGTTCCATTTGATGCCTGACTGCCGAACGCGTGTTGAGCAGGCGGGCATCAGCTGCAAGGGGGGTGGGTGAAGAACCAAGTGCAGGCAGAAGAGCAGGGGAGGGAGAAATAGGGCTATGAGTGGGAGGGAGTGAACAAGGGGGGTGGGGGGCAAGAATACCAACAGAGCCAAGACGTTGCAACAGGGAGGGGGAGAGAGAGAGGGGGGCCAGGTGTGCAGAGAGTTGTGCTGATGAGTAGACCAGAGGGCGGGCAGGGTCTGTGGCCCCTGGTCCCGGCCGGTCGCGGACGGGCGCAGACGGGCTTGCCTTAGGCGCGCCCGCTGCGCCCGTCCGCTGCGCGTACGTGGGAGGCACATGATTTATAGCAGTGATCAGGGCGTGGTTTTGCGACGGTGGGCGTGGCCTGAGGGGAGGCTCGCTGATGGCGGCGAGTGGGGAGAGCCTGTCCCGCAGCAGCGATCACCTCGGCTGCGCATGGGGCAGGGAAGCAATCAGGAGTTCCAAAAGAAGGTGAGTGGACCAAGGTTTAAAAATGATCAAGTGAGCACAAGTTAATTAAAATGGACAAGATTGGGTTAGGCTGTGGTTCCAGGGAGCCTCGGAAGAGTCTAATGAAGGGCAGAGCTCGTAGTCCGCTCCGAGTTAAGTAGAGCGGTGGGCGTGGCCTTGCGCCAGTAGGCGTGGCCTGAGGGGAGGCTCGCTGATGGCGGCGAGTGGGGAGAGCCTGTCCTGCAGCAGCGATCACCCCGGCATGCGCGGGGGGCAGGGAAGCAATCAGGAGTTCCAAAAGAAGGTGAGTGGACCAAGGTTTAAAAATGATCAAGTGAGCACAAGTTAATTAAAATGGACAAGATTGGGTTAGGCTGTGCTTCCAGGGAGCCTCGGAAGAGTCTAATGAAGGGTCGAGCTCGTAGTCAGCTCCGAGTTAAGTAGAGCGGTGGGCGTGGCCTCGCGCCGGTGGCCGTGGCCTGAGGGGAGGCTCGCTGATGGCGGCGAGTGGGGAGAGCCTGTCCCGCAGCAGCGATCACCTCGGCTGCGCGGGGGGCAGGGAAGCAATCAGGAGTTCCAGAAGAAGGTGAGTGGACCAAGGTTTAAAAATTATCAAGTGAGCACAAGTTAATTAACATGGACAAGATTGGGTTAGGCTGTGCTTCCAGGGAGCCTCGGAAGAGTCTAATGAAGGGCCGAGCTCGTAGTCAGCTCCGAGTTAGGTAGAGCGGTGGGCGTGGCCTCGCGCCAGTGGGCGTGGCCTGAGGGGAGGCTCGCTGATGGCGGCGAGTGGGGAGAGCCTGTCCCGCAGCAGCGATCACCTCGGCTGCGCGGGGGGCAGGGAAGCAATCAGGAGTTCCAAAAGAAGGTGAGTGGACCAAGGTTTAAAAATGATCAAGTGAGCACAAGTTATTTAAAATGGACAAGATTGGGTTAGGCTGTGCTTCCAGGGAGCCTCGGAAGAGTCTAATGCAGATACTACATGTCCCATAAGCCTTAGGGGCAGATTTCGAAAAAACTATAGGAAATGATGCAATCGTCCTTTTCAAACCTGTTTAAATCACGTAGAGAAGAAAATGTTTGTTTGATGCCGTGATCAAGCAGCGGCTGCTGCGAAACGCATCGGTCTTGTTTGTCTTGCCAGAGTAACCGATGGAAATATAATGAAAATTTATAAATAAAATGAAACTTGACGAAGCGATCCCTTTTGGTGAGTGCGACCCGTCTTTTCTGGGCTTCCAGAAGTGTGTCAATATATATATATATATATATATATATATATATATATATATATATATATATATATATATATATATATATATGGTCCAGTTGAAGGCTAATCGTAGCCAAAATACGTAGGCCATCCTTTTTTGCACTTTTTGTTTCAATGAAATATAATTTATAACTGACCTGCTGTGGTGCCGTGACCTCCGCCGAAGAGGGAGAGGAGGCGAGAAGAATCTAAGGAATATATAGCGGGCTTGTATTAACAGGGTAAAAGGAGGCAGGGCTTACTGTTAGCTTGTTCCCTCACTTCCTGGGTGCTTTGGGCACTGAAGAAGGCTACACGATGCCGAAATGCATTCGCCAATGCTACATCAATAAAGCTTCCAACTGTTTCCCCTTGGGTCTCTGCCTTCTTTCTTCGGGAGAAGTTTGTGTGCACAATTTGTCGCGTCAGCCAGAGACGCACTTACAGAGAACCCCTGCTTCGCTTTGGGCACAGACATCACTGGTCCTGAACTGCTGCAGTTCTTTTCTGTTTCTCCAACGACGTTGGATGGTCTGGAGCCCGCCGCGGATTCCGGGACGAAGTGTTGGCAGTTGTAGGGGTATGCTACCTCACGCTGGGCTATGTGCACTGTCACATTAGCCCCTGCCGCCATAATTCCTGGACTCTGGGGCTGGAGTGGTACAGGGGACTGGAGGAAGCGCTGTTGTTGTGAACTTCAAAGCTGGAACTTCACATTCTTTTTTTTTGGGCACATGCTGATTCCTGCACCCCCGCACTACCATTGGGTTTGACATTTCTTTTTTACCCCTTGCACCACCGTCGAGAATCCATCAAGGAGGATTCTGGGACTTGTAGTTTTCCAGCATGTACGGGACTCTACACAGGTGTGCATTCAACCGGCAGGGGGTGGAGCGGCCGTGTATTAACAAGGTAAAAGGAGGCAGGACTTACTGTTGGCTTGTTCCCTCACTTCCTGGATGCTTTGGGCGTTGAAGAAGGCTACACGATGCCGAAATGCATTCACCAATGCTATATCAATAAAGCTTCCAACTGTTTCCCCTTGAGTCTCTGCCTTCTTTCTTCGGAAGAAGTTTGTGTGTGTATATATATTACCTACTGGCGGTCGCCAGTAGGTATATATAGTTAGGATTTTTTCTCTATGGGATTTTTGAAAATTCTATGTCTAATAACTTTGGCGTTTGTGGACGGAATTGGCTGAAAGTTTCAGGAAAATGGAACATTTCGTTTCTGAGCAGCCCCTGAAAATTTGGGGGGGTTTCGTCAAGGGGGGGCCGAGAAAAAAGGGGGGTCCCAAAACGTGTTTTTAACATTGAGTTTTCCATAGGGCGGTTGGCCTCACTTTTAGCCCGAACGGCTGAATGGATTTGCACGAAACTTGGCAAAATTGTAGGGACTGGTAGCCCGATGTGCCTTTGCTAGGTCTCAATATATGTGCTCCAGTGGATTTTGAGAAATTAACGTTCAAAAAAAGATATATATCTGTAACAGCGGACCAGGCAGCGCTCCAGTTCGCGTACTTTTCGCGTTACGGAGCTTTGTGAAGCGAAGCTGATTGGTTCTCCGGCGTCTGTAAACATTCCAAACAGTCCGTAGCGGCCGCCATCTTGTCTCTCGGTAGGATCGAGAGACAAGAGGAGGCCAAAGCGAAGGGGCAAATGACCATAAGGGGGCATAGTAGATCCTCCCTGACCCCCTAGGTTTGATGTGGAGGTTTTAAAAGGGCCCCGCGGGGCAAAAAAAAAAAAAATAATAATCGAACGGCTGAATGGATTTGCACGAAACTTGGCAAAATTGTAGGGACTGGTAGCCCGATGTGCCTTTGCTAGGTCTCAATATATGTGCTCCAGTGGATTTTGAGAAATTAACGTTCAAAAAAAGATATATATCTGTAACAGCGCTCCGCTTCGCGTACTTTTCGCGTTACGTAGCTTTGCGAAGCTGATTGGTTCTCCGGCGTCTGTAAACATTTCAAACAGTCCGTAGCGGCCGCCATCTTGTCTCTCGGTAGGATCGAGAGACAAGAGGAGGCCAAAGCGAAGGGGCAAATGACCATAAGGGGGCATAGTAGATCCTCACTGACCTCTTAGGTTTGATGTACCATTTTGCCAAGTTTGGTGTAATTCCGTTCAGCCATTCAGGCTGTAGACGTATCTAAATGTCCTATGGAAAATTGCATGGGGAAAACACATTTGAAAGTGTTGAAATTTAGAACCAATTAAAATGTTACTTTGGTTTTGTATTTGTGTGTGATGAAAGTTAATTGGTTATGTATATATCAAAAATGAGAGGAAACCACAGCCATTTTGTGATACTACTGTCTGAGGTACATTTGTGAGGAATTTTTGGTGCTCAATTTCTGGTGTTTGATTTACACAGTACTAACACTTCTCCTACTTTCAAAAAGGTGAGTTGTTAATTTGTAAGGGGAACTATGTTGTACACTTTAAGATAATTTGAAAAATGTTTTCTGTTATTCATTTTCAGTCCTTCTGTTATACTAAATACTTGATAAAGTTAGTTTTATATTATGTATTACTAAAAACGATAAATGAAAGTGATTATTTTTTTCTGCAATTTACAGCAAGAAATTTCAAAATAAAATGGATCACAATGAAGAGACCGTGGCAATTTCTTTTGAACTATCCACTACATTTATTGAAATTGACAGCACCAATAATGAAATATTCTCACAAGGAGGAGATGACTTGAATGATGGAGATGACTTGAATGATTTTTTTGATCAATCTCTTGACGGCGAATTTATCGAATGTTTGGAGACCATAGAGTTACAAGAATCATCATTGCAGACTTTTCATGAGGAGATTTCTGATGAGATGATTGAAGAGGAAATTCCTGATGAGGACATGTTACTAGTTCTTTCAAATTATGAAAATTCAGAAGAATAAATTTATATTTAGAAATCAAAAATTGTTTGAGACATTATTCATTTTTATTTTTAATTTATGAGGTTGTAGCAAAGTGATTGTAGTATAAAAAAAGACTTATAGTATAGAGTGCAAAAATTGGTTCTTTTTGGAGGGGCAAAAAAAAAAAATCTTTTTTTGGTGGGGTGCGCCCGGTTAGCGTAACGGGAAGTGGACTGGGGAGCGTACTACAAGGAAAGAAGAATGATTGACTTTTAACTTATTGTATGTTTATAGACTTGTTTTTCTGCTGAGTGACGTGTCGGCCTATCTCCACGGGATGCAGTCCCTACCATCTCGGCGTTTAAGCCCAGGGGGACCGGTAGTGTGGGAGAGATAACGGGGCATATTATCAAGGGGGTTTATCTCCGCTTTTTTGGCTTTAAAAGCCAAGAAAGCGGAGAGAAAAATTATCTCCGTATTACGTAGCTGTCGCTAACACCAGTTAGCGACCGCTAGTAGGAGATAGCGACCATCTTGGGCTCCACTTTGCATGTCAGTGATATTTATCACTAATGACATGCAAAGTGGGCATGCCAAGATGTTAGCGACTGGAAACAGTCGCTAACATCGCTATCTCCTATTACAAACTTTTGGAGATATTCGCGCTAAGCGTGAATATCTCCAAAAAGTAACACCTGTCCTAAGCAGTTCTTTGCCATGTCATCCAATGGGAGGTGGATAACATGGCTAAGAGCATTAGCTCGGTAATGCATGAATATCGCTGACTTTTCAGCGATATTAATGCATTGCGGCCGTTTTTTATGGCATTTGCGATAAACCTTGATAATAGCAAGGTTTATCTGCGATAATTTCTGACGATGCTTAGCGGTAAAAAATTCGTTGCTAAGCATCGTTAGGGATAAATATCGCTTAACTTTGGTAATATGCCACAACGTCTGTTAACGTTCGATTCGAAGGAAATGAGGAAGTGTTGAAAAACATTGTCTGCGCCATCTTGCCTTTTTTCAAATGCCACACTTTTGTCGTGCACGGCAGCCATTTTAGATGCCTTGACCAGACCCAGTCTCTGCACGCTGTCGATCTGTAGCATGGCTCCCCACCCTCGCAAGCTTCTTCCCCAGGCACTGGTCACCCCCGCTCTCTGTCTCCCCCCATCTGCGCTGCTCTTCCCTGAGAATCACACCCTGTGCCCGCCCGACACCTCCCTTTCGCCCTATTCACTACCGCACCCTCTGACAATCCTCTTCCTCTGTGTCCGATTGTCCAGGCCGGTCCCAGGCTATCAGGTAGCCCTGCAGATGTAGTTTATGGCCCCAGCTGTAAAGAATCACCCCTCTTCAAAGGAGTTATAGTAGATCAAGGCCCACACCCGATGAGATCCGTCACACCACACGCGTTCCTACTATCTGAAAACCATCCTGTATTGTGATTGGGGAGGGGACCGAGCCTGAAGCGGAAGATTCCAGGGATGACTCTTTGTACATCAAAGTTTTTACAATTATGTGTCACATTAAAAATATATAGCACTCCAACAAAGTAGTAGGAATATAAAACTTTAATAACTTATAAATATATACAACAAAACAAAAACAGTAAAAACATTTAAACAATGAAGAGACCGTGGTAATTTCTTTTGAATTATCCACTACATTTATTGAAATTGACAGCACCAATAATGAAATATTCTCAAAAGGAGGAGATGACTTGAATGATTTTTTTGATCAATCTCTTGATGGCGAATTTATCGAATGTTTGGAGACCATAGAGTTACAAGAATCATCATTGCAGACTTTTCATGAGGAGATTCCTGATGAGATGATTGAAGAGGAAATTCCTGATGAGGACATGTTACTAGTTCTTTCAAATTATGAAAATTCAGAAGATGTTGCCTGGGTGCCGCACTGATTTGGGTATCCGGCGTGGGGCGTCCCGGGGGGTGGGTCATCAGTAGCGGTCTGTTGTGCGAATAGTTCCAAGGCAGCAGAACGCGCTGAAATCTGGATGGCACCAAGGTGATGTCCAGTAAGTTGCCGCCCACCAAATAACGGCGTGGGGCACCGCGGGGGGCGAGGGGGAGGCAGTCCAAAGTTCCGTTAAAAGGGCAAAGGAAAGGATCGGTGGTTTGAACCATCAGTCAAAAAGGGGAGGGGGTGCAACAATTTTTCCTACCGGGTCACACTGTGCTTTCACCGGAACTGAGGTCTGCAGGATTCTAGTCATTCAAACTGAGGCTGGCGCCAGCATGGGAGGGCCGACGTCCCGCGGCTACAGTTTCGTCACTCCACGGGCGATCATGGCAGTCATTCCCCATCGGGGGTGTCTGCGGGGGTCGGGGACTCCCGCGGCTCCTCTAGAATCTTCAAGGTCGTGGAGGACTACGGTGGTGGAGTCAACCAGTGACCGGGCCATTTCTTTATGCTGGGCCCGCTCTTGCCAGGTCGACCGCCATTTTGAGAGTTCGGTAGCTACTGGCGATCGCGGGGTCAAATGAGCGGACGGGCTCCACCCTGCCGGGCGAGACGTTGCAGCATCGCCACAGTGGAAGAACCCTTTTCCGGGCGCCTGGAGCGCTGAGGGTGCAGCTGGGAAGCCTCCACCTGGGGAGGCGGGAGAGGCCTGTTCGCACCGTCTCTCCCACCCAGTGCACCCCACGGCGTCTCGCTTGACATTTGTTATGGCCGGACCAGGCGATGAGGACGAGGGGGGGGGGGTCGGAGGCATGTGCAAGACATCCCCCCCCAGTGTTGTCGCAGCCATTATAAAAGAAAGAAGAAATGTCCCGTCCGTCTTTGGGCCGGACCTCCGGTGGATGGCGGCCGGACGCCCTTTGCTCTGGCCCCATGAACGGGTTCCTTGGCTCATCCGGTGGGGCAGGCCTTGGCGTGTGGTGCCTCTCCTGGGCCTTTCGTGCAGTGGCCTCTCCACTCCCAGGCCCTCCATGGATGCTGGCCCAGACTGGGAGAGAGAGGGTCTAACCTGCAATTCTCCAGGGTTACCGCCACCGCGGCCGGATCCCGTCGGCCTCGGCCTCTGGTTGATGGTGGCCGGACTGGGAGAGAGAGGGGAGGGTCGAGGACACAGACATTCCCCCCCTTGCAACTCTCCAGGGTGGTCGTAGCAATCCCCCTGGACGGGTGCCATTGGCCTCGGCCTTTCCTCCGGCTACACCCTACGTGATGATCTTCTGCCGACGGTTGGCAGCAGGACCCGCCTTATATGTGTTGCTTCCGGCTGGGCGTAGCGGGAAACCTGTTGCACTTTGGAAGTTTCCAGAATGGGGCGGATGTCTGCTGACTTGTATCTTTCCCAGTTTGCCGTTATTTGGCCGTGGCAGGCGGTGGGACAGACACGTTTTGGGGCAGTGAGGGGCGATGAAGCCTCGAAGCCTTGTGGCCGTTGCAATGTCACACTTGGTTTCTCTTACTGTTTTCAGGTTTCTTATTACAGGCTTACTTCTAACGTTTCTTGTTTGTAGGACAATAATAGGTTTTATCATTACGTATTGTTATCGTTTCTTTGTTTGTTATTTAATAAAAAGTTCATCAGTGGCCTACTGATTTTCGTTTTCCTATTCCTTTCTTTCCAGGTTGTTTCATGCTAAAGTTTCTGTTAACAGGATACAGTGATCACTTCGTTATTATTGCATATGTCCTTTTCACTAGGGGTGCTCTCTGGTCGGGCCAGATGACCTATCTCTAGTAAATGGTCCGGGTGAAACAGGTGCATCAATCAGTGGGGAGTAGATAGGCATGACAGATTACAACGGGGGACAAAGGTCCGCATTACCTACCCTTTCACTACTTGCAAAGATTTTCCTATGTTTATTTGCAAACAGGGAATACCTCCAAAAAGAACCAATTCCCAAACAGTCAATGTTCGGGCAAACAATCAATCAATGAGGAACGAAATAGGCACGATGTGTTAAAGGTTTGCGTTACCTACCCTTCACTATCTACAAAGGGAGAGAGAATATTCCTATTCTTCCCCGTTTGCAGGCAGAGAAGATCCTTAAGAGAACCAACTTCGAACAATTCAATGCTCGATTCAATCAATCTATCAATGGGGAGAAAAATAGGTATGACGGATTACAATGGGGACAAAAGTCTGCATTTACCTATCCTTCACTATCTGCAAAGACTAAACAGAGTATGGCGATTCTGTGCTTGTTTGCAAATGCTTAGATAACAATCAATCAAATGGAGAGAGAAGCAGGCACGACGGATTACAACGGGGGCAAAGGCCTGCGTTAACTAACCTTCACTATCTGGAAAGAGAGAGTACTCCTAATAGAAATGAGGGGGGGGGCAGCATTGAAAGCAGATCAGTGTGCATAAACACGAAAATGTTTTTTCTTACCACGTACTTGACAATCGACAGCTTATGATATTTGCTATTAAAAAACCATTTGAAATTCACTGAAAAAACCATAGGTTATAGACCATATATAGTTAGGAATTAGCATTTACAAAACCTTGAAAATTCACTGAAAAAACCATAGGTTATAGACCATATATAGTTAGGAATTAGCATTTAAAAAACCTTATTTTACTCACACAAAACCATTGAAATTCCATATATAGTTAGTAGTACTAACTATATATCGCGCACCCGCAATCCACTGCTGATGATGTCACATATTACATCATTCATGACATGGTCAGTGACATCACTGATGACATCACTGATGACATCTCAAATGACATCACTGATGACATCACTGATGACATCTCAAATGACATCACTGATGACAACATCCAGTGACTGTGTATTTCTGTAAAGTTAAAATATGTCTTACATATTGAAGAATGAGTGGATGTAGAAGTGTCTGGATGAAGGATTTAGTAGGTGCATGCCTGACTGTATGAGTGAGTGGTTAAATGTGTCTCACTGAGTGCATGGGTTAGTGACGAACTGTCTTAATTTGTGCATCATTATGTTTGTTGTTCTGTAAACTGCTGCATGTGTTGATCAGTAGCTATATGAGTAAGTATATGGGTTATTGATTGGTTGCTCAAGCATTTGTATGGGAGACTGAGTGTGTGTGTGTGGGTGGCTGGGAGGTGTATGACTCTGTGCATAGATGTGTGAGCAGTTGATTCACTAGATGTATGGGTTCAAAAGTGCATGTGGAAACAGCTGTATGGGTGGTTGACTGTGTGCATGAGTGCATTGGTGAGTGAATGGATATCTCAGTGCTACATGTCAAAGTAAGTACATATGTAAAACACAGTACATGTGAGAATTGGCATATATAAATAACTGTGCATTAGAGTCAGTGAATGTGTGAGTGGCTGTATGGATCATTGTGAACTTGTATCAGGGATTGTAAAAGAAAGTAAATATGTGTTAGTATATGTTTGAATAAGTAAGGTGTGTATAACTGTATAGTTGAGGAAATTGAGGTGTGATTGATTCTTTGCATGACTGACTAGGTGTGTAAGTAACTCCATGGATGAGTGACAGTCTGTGAGTGTCTGTTTACACTGAGTGTATCTAAGGTTATATTAGAGTCTGAAGAGGTTCATCGTATTATCACATGAATGATGTCATCAGTGATGTGATCAGTAATGTCAAATGAGATGTCATCAGTGATGTCATTTGAGATGTCATCAGTGATGTCATCAGTGATGTCATCAGTGATGTCATTTGAGATGTCATCAGTGATGTCATCAGTGATGTCATTTGAGATGTCATCAGTGATGTCATCAGTGATGTCATTTGAGATGTCATCAGTGATGTCATCAGTGATGTCACTGACCATGTCATGAATGATGTAATATGTGACATCATCAGCAGTGGATTGCGGGTGCGCGATATATAGTTAGTACTACTAACTATATATGGAATTTCAATGGTTTTGTGTGAGTAAAATAAGGTTTTTTAAATGCTAATTCCTAACTATATATGGTCTATAACCTATGGTTTTTTCAGTGAATTTTCAAGGTTTTGTAAATGCTAATTCCTAACTATATATGGTCTATAACCTATGTTTTTTTCAGTGAATATATATATATATATATATATATATATATATATATATATTTCTTTTTCTCCGTTCGACGCTGCAGCATCCCAGTCACACTTCTCAGACTGGCTTAAGAACGAACAAGTGAGACCCAAATCTTCGTGCAAACAGTGTAATTTATTTAGGAGTTACACCCAAGCCAGAGGCTTGATCACATGATATATATATATATATTCCACTTGAGATCGCTCCTTCTGGCAACCCCTCGCCTTCACTTGGGGTGGCTTGTTTCCGGCGGAGCCACCGGCACAATATCCATCAAAAACGGCGTTCCTGTACAAGCACTCAGGCATCCAGGGAAAACACAGTCCAAACCAAGGTCCAAACAAGTAAGGTTTATTCCATCATAAACCGAACGTGGCGCGTTTCGCGCTCCATGGCTCTGTGGACCGCGAAACGCGTCACGTTCGGTTTATGATGGAATAAACATTACTTGTTTGGACCTTGGTGTGGACTGTGTTTTCACTGGATGCCTGAGTGCTTGAACAGGAACGCCGTTTTTGATGGATATTACCTACTGGCGGTCGCCAGTAGGTAGTTATAGTTAGGATCGTTTTCCATAGGAAATCCGCTACATTCTATTGGGAATAACTTTGGCGCCGAATGAGGGATCTGCCTGTAATTTTCCCTAACTTTGCCTCGCTGCGCTCCGCTCCTTCCCTGAAAGTTTCGGGGGGATCCGTCAAGTGGGGGCCGAGATAAAAGGGGGGTCCCAAAACGTGTTTTCACCATGTTAATTTCCATAGGGCGGTTGGACTCACTTTTAGCCCGAACAGCTGAATGGATTTCCACCAAACTTGGCAAAATTGTAGGGACTGGTACCCCGATGTGCCTTTGCTATGTCTCAAGATATATGCTCCAGTGGTTTTTACGAAAAATAACTTTGAAAAAATATATATTGGGCTACATTGGGCTATATATATGTTAGAGCCCAAATGTAGCCCAATGTAGCCCAATGTAGCCCAATGTAGCCCAAAGATGGCCACCAGAGACAAAAAAATACAAAGGTAGCCCAAATATCAGCCAGATGTAGCCCAACTATAGCCCAATGACAGAATGTCCCAGAGTGTTCTGAAGAGCAACTAGAGCGCTAACAGTCTTACTTATGACAAAAGTATGGCAAACCTGAAGTCATCTTGATTGGAATAAAGTGTTAACACTTAAAACATTTAATTTGCAAAGGAACAAAATGAGGGGGTTCATTTTGCCATAGAAATTATGATTAGTGCTGAAGAAAGAAAAATTAGGGCACATTTTGAGTGACTTCTCAAATCCTCTTATATTTCATTAAAAAAATTCTGATATGCAGTCTCTCCAAGATGGCCACCAGAGACAAAAGAGCCCAAATGTAGCCCAAATATCAGCCAGATGTAGCCCAACTATAGCCCAATGACAGAATGTCCCAGAGTGTTCTAAAGAACAACTAGAACGCTAACAGTCTTATTTATGACAAAAGTATGGCACACCTGAAGTCATCTTGATTGGAATAAAGTGGTAACACTTAATACATTTAATTTGAAAAGGAACAAAATGAGGGGTTTCATTTTGCCATAGAAATTATATATATATATATATATATATATATATATATATATATATATATATATATATATATATATATATATATATATATTACCTACTGGCGGTCGCCAGTAGGTATATATAGTTAGGATTTTTTCTCTATGGGTTTTTTGAAAATTCTATGTCTAATAACTTTGGCGTTTGTGGACGGAATCGGCTGAAATTTTCAGGAAAATGGCACATTTTGTTTCTGAGCAGCCCTTGAAAATTTGGGGGGGGTTCGTCCAGTGGGGGCCGAGAAAAAAGGGGGGTCCCAAAACGTGTTTTTAACATTGAGTTTTCCATAGGGCGGTTGGCCTCACTTTTAGCCCGAACGGCTGAATGGATTTGCACGAAACTTGGCAAAATTGTAGGGACTGGTAGCCCGATGTGCCTTTTGTAGGTCTCAATATATGTGCTCCAGTGGATTTTGAGAAATTAACGTTTAAAAAAAGATATATATCTGTAACAGCGGACCGGTTAGCGCTCTGGTTCGCGGACTTTTCGCGCAACGGAGCTTTGTGAAGCGAAGCTGATTGGTTCTCCGGCGTCTGTCAACATTCCAAACAGTCCGTAGCGGCCGCCATCTTGTCTCTCGGTAGGATCGAGAGACAAGAGGAGGTCAAAACAAAGGGGGAAATAACTATAAGGGGGCATAGTAGATCCTCGCTGACCCCCTAGGTTTGATGTGGAGGTTTTAAAAGGGCCCCGCGGGGCAAAAAAAAAACAAAATAATAATAATCGAACGGCTGAATGGATTTGCACGAAACTTGGCAAAATATTAGGGACTGGTAGCCCGATGTGCCTTTGCTAGGTCTCAATATATGTGCTCCAGTGGATTTTGAGAAATTAACGTTGAAAAAAAGATATATATCTGTAACAGCGCTCCGCTTCGCGTACTTTTCGCGTTACGGAGCTTTGCGAAGCTGATTGGTTCTCCGGCGTCTGTCAACATTCCAAACAGTCCGTAGCGGCCGCCATCTTGTCCCTCGGTAGGATTGAGAGACAAGAGGAGGCCAAAGCGAAGGGGGAAATGACCATAAGGGGGCATAGTAGATCCTTCCTGACCTCTTAGGTTTGATGTACCATTTTGCCAAGTTTGGTGTAATTCCGTTCAGCCATTCAGGCTGTAGACGTATGTAAATGTCCTATGGAAAATTGCATGGGGAAAACACATTTGAAAGTGTTGAAATTTAGAACCAATTAAAATGTTACTTTGGTTTTGTATTTGTGTGTGATGAAAGTTAATTGGTTATGTATATATGTCAAATGAGAGGAAACCACAGCCATTTTGTGATACTACTGTCTGAGGTACATTTGTGAGGAATTTTTGGTGGTGAATTTCTGGTGTTTGATTTACACAGTACTAACACTTCTGCTACTTTTAAAAAGGTGAGTTGTTAATTTGTAAGGGGAACTATGTTGTACACTTGAAGATAATTTGAAAAATGTTTTCTGTTATTTATTTGCAGTCCTTCTGTTATACTAAATACTTGATGAAGTTAGTTTTATATTATGTATTACTAAAAACGATAAATGAAAGTGATTATTTTTTTCTGCAATTTACAGCAAGCAATTTCAAAATAAAATGGCTCACAATGAAGAGACCGTGGCAATTTCTTTTGAATTGTCCACTACATTGATTGAAATTGAGAGCACCAATAATGAAATATTGTCACAAGGAGGACATGACTTGTATGATTCCATTAGATTGATTGAAATGGACAGCACCAAGAATGAAATATTGTCACAAGGAGATGACTTGAATGATTCCACTACATTGATTGAAATTGAGAGCACCAATAATGAAATATTGTCACAAGGAGGAGATGGCTTGTATGATTCCATTAGATTGATTGAAATGGACAGCACCAATAATGAAATATTGTCACAAGGAGGAGATGACTTGAATGATTCCACTACATTGATTGAAATTGAGAGCACCAATAATGAAATATTGTCACGAGGAGATGACTTGAATGATTCCACTACATTGATTGAAATGGACAGCACCAATAATGAAATATTGTCAGAAGGAGGAGATGACTTGAATGATTTTTTTGATCAATCTCTTGATGGCGAATTTATCGAGTGTTTGGAGACCATAGAGTTACAAGAATCATCATTGCAGACTTTTAATGAGGAGATTCCAGATGAGATGATTGAAGAGGAAATTACTGATGAGGACATGTTACTAGTTGTTTCAAATTTAGAAAATTCTGAAGAATAAATTTATATTTAGAAATCAAAAATTGTTTGAGACATTATTTATTTTTATTTTTAATTTATGAGGTTGTAGCGAAGTGATTGTAGTATAAAATGAGACTTATAGTATAGAGTGCAACATTTTTATGTTACATGGTAAGTTTACTCATATTTACTTCCCTTCTGCCACTATATTATCTCCAATGTGTATTTGACATGTCTTCTTCATCTCCGGCCTCCTTTCTCTCACTGTGTGTCTCCGATGCATCTTATCGCTGGTATTTTGTGTAATTACAGAAGAGAGTAAAATAAAATAGTTCGGAACGTGAAAAGGGGGCAAAGTAGAGTACTCCTCACCCCCTAGGCCTTTTTAGGCGGTCCCAAAAGGATCAGTTTCTGCTTTCCTGAGAGATTATGGTATGAGTTCCATATACCACAATAACTTGCATTACAACATGCAAGATATCTATCTCCTATTACCAACTTTTGGAGATATTCGCGCTAAGCGCGAATATCTCCAAAAAGTAACACCTGCCCTGAGCAGTTCTTAGCCATGTTATCCAATGGGAGGTGGATAACATGGCTAAGAGTATTAGCTCGGTAATGCATGAATATCGCTGAGTTTTTAGCGATATTCATGCATTGCGGCCGTTTATTATCGCATTTGCGATAAACCTTGATAATAGTAAGGTTTATCTTCGATAATTTCTGACGATGCTTAGTGGTAAAAAATTGGTTGGTAAGCATCGTTAGCGATAAATATCGCTTAACTTTGGTAATATGCCCCAACGTCTGTTAACGTTCGATTCGAAGGAAATGAGGAAGTGTTGAAAAACATTGTCTGCGCCATCTTGCCTTTTTTGAAATGCCACACTTTTGTCGTGCACAGCAGCCATTTTAGATGTCTTGACCAGACCCACTCTCTGCACGCTGTCGATTCGTAGCATGGCTCCTCACCCTCGTAAGCATCTCCCCCAGGCACTGGTCACCACCGCTCTCTGTCTTATGCATGGGCAATAAACCTTCCCCCATCTGCGCTGCTCTTCCCTGAGAATCACACTCTGTGCCCGCCCGACACCTCCCTTTCGCCCTATTCACTACCGCACCCTCTGACACTCCTCTTCCTCTGTGTCCGAATGTCCAGGCCGGTCCTAGGCTATCAGCTAGCCCTGCAGATGTAGTTTATGGCCCCAGCTGTAAAGAATCACCCCTCTTCAAAGGAGTTATAGTAGATCAAGGCCCACACCCGATGTGATCCGTCACAGCACACGCGTTCCTACTATCTGAAAACCATCCTGTATTGTGATTGGGGAGGGGACCGAGCCTGAAGCGGAAGATTCCAGGAATGACTCTTTGTACATCAAAGTTTTTACAATTATGTGTCACATTAAAAATATATAGCACTCCAACAAAGTAGTAGGAATATAAAACTTTAATAACATATAAATATATACAACAAAACAAAAACAGTAAAAACATTTAAACAACGAAGAGACCGTGGCAATTTCTTTTTAATTATCCAATAGATTTATTGAAATTGACAGCACCAATAATGAAATATTCTTGTCAGTAGCGGTCTGTTGTGCGAATAGTTCCAAGGCAGCAGAACGCGCTGAAATCTAGATGGCACGAAAGTGATGTCTAGTAAGTTGCCGCCCAGCAAAAAACGGCGTGGGGCGCCGCGGGGGTGAGTGAGTCCAGTAGGCACCACAGCTATTCTTACCGGCATTGCAGAATTACTGCTGGGGACAATGCCTGTGCTGTAGCAGGGTCACAGCAGAAACAAAAAGGATTCTGTTGAAGATGTTGTTGGTTTTCAATTTGAAAACAGTTCTGGTGTCAACTGCTATGCTAATGTAGTGGTTAATGTTTTGTTTTCTCTAGAAAATGTAAAAGAGGGGGAGGCAGTCCAAAGTTCCGTTAAAAGGGCAAAGGAAAGGATCGGTGGTTTGAACTATCAGTCAAAAAGGGGAGGGGGTGCAATAATTTTTCCTACCGGGTCACACTGTGCTTTCACCGGAAGTAAGGTCTGCAGGATTGTAGTAATTCAAAGTGAGGCTGGCGCCAGCATGGGAGCGCCGACGTCCCGCGGATACAGTTTCGTCACTCCACGGGCGATCATGGCAGTCATTCCCCATCGGGGGTCGGAGACTCCCGCGGCTCCTCTAGAATCTTCAAGGTCGTGGAGGACTACGGTGGTGGAGTCAACCAGTGACCGGGCCATTTCTTTATGTTGGGCCCGCTCTTGCCAGGTCGACCGCCATTTTGAGAGTTCGGCAGCTACCGGCGATCGCGGGGTCACATGAGCGGACGGGCTCCACCCTGCCGGGCGAGACGTTGCAGCATGGCCACAGTGGAAGAACCGTTATCTAGGTCGTTCCGAAACTGTGCAGCACTGTAGTTGTTAGGATGCCACCGCCTGGAGCGCTGAGGGTGCAGCTGGGAAGCCTCCACCTGGGGAGGCGGGAGAGGCCTGTTCGCACCGTCTCTCCCTCCCAGTGCACCCCACGGCGTCTCGCTTGAGATTTGTTATGGCCGGACCAGGCGATGACGACGAGGGGGGTGTCGGAGGCATGTGCAAGACATCCCCCTCCAGTGTTGTCGCAGCCATTATAAAAGAAAGAAGTGTCCCGTCCGTCTTCGGGCCGGGCTTCCGGTGGATGTCGGCCGGACGCCCCTGGCTCTGGCCCCATGAACGGGTTTCTTGGTTTATCGGCTGCAGCCGGATCCCGTCGGCCTCGGCCCCCCGACCGTTGGTGGTCGGACCGGAAGAGCATGTGGCGGGACTACCTGCAACTCTCAAGGGCCACCGCGGCCGGACTGGGAGAGAGAGGGGAGGGTCGAGGAGACATTCCCCCCCCTGCAACTGTTCAGCGTTGTAAAGGCAATCCCCTGGCCGGGTCCCGCTGGTCTCGGCCTCTCCTCCGGCTACACCCTACGTTAGGATCTCCTGGCCGAGGCGTGGCAGCAGGACCTGCCTTATATGGGCTGCTCCCGGCTGGGCGTAGCCGGAACCCTGCCCCACCTTGGAAGTTTCCAGAGTGGGGGTGGATGTTCTACTGACTTGCATTTTCCCTAGTCTATCGATTTTTTTGGCGTGGCAGGCGGTGGGACAGCGAGGGGTGATTTGGTTTCTCTTACTGTTTTTCTGGTCTCTCACCACTGGCATATTTTAACGTTTTCTTGTTTCTAGGACATTAATAGGTTTTATCATTACGTTATGTTATCGTTTCTTTGTTCGTTGTTTAATAAAAGTTCATGTTCATCAGTGGCCTACTGATTTTCGTTTTCCTATTTTTTTCCTTCCAGGTTGTTTCATGGTAAAGTTTCTGTTAACAGGATACAGTGATCACTTCGTTATTATTGCATATGTCCTTTTCACTAGGGGTGCTCTCTGGTCGGGCCAGATGACGTATCTCTAGTAAATGGTCCGGGTGAAAAAGGTGCATCAATCAGTGGGGAGTAGATAGGCATGACAGATTACAACGGGGGAGAACGGTCCGCATTACGTACCCTTTCACTACTTGCAAAGATTTTCCTACGTTTATTTGCAAACAGGGAATACCTCCAAAAAGAACTAATTCCCAAACAGTCAATGTTCGGACAATCAATCAATCAATGAGGAATGAAATAGGTACGACGTGTTAAAGGCTTGCGTTACCTACCCTTCACTATCTGCAAAGGGAGATAGAATATTCCTATTCTTCCTCGTTTGCAGGTAGAGAAGATCGTTAAGAGAATTAACTTCGAACAATTCAATGCTCGATTGAAACAATCAACAAGGGGTACTGTGAACACAAATGAACGCCGCTTATATACATACGCATTGCTATTTTCAACAGGTTGTTCCTAATGTTTCTATTTTAGCGAGGTCAAAAGAGATCCCATTAGTGGCCTACTGATTTTGCTCGATTCCTTTTGTTTTTTTACACGATTTTTCGCTATCTGCAAAGACTAAACAGAGTATTGCGACTCTGTGCTTGTTTGTAAATAGAGAATGAACCAAAGAGAACAATCAATCAAATGGAGAGAGAAGCAGGCACGACGGATTACAAAGGGGGAAAGGGCTGCGTTAACTACCCTTCACTATCTGCAAAGAGAGAGTACTCCTAATAGAAATGAGGGGTGGGGGGCAGCAATCAAAGCAGATCAGTGTGCATAAACACGAAAAAAAAAATTCTTACCACGTACTTGACATTCGACAGCTTATGATATTTGCTATTAAAAAACCATTGAAATTCACTGAAAAAACCATAGGTTATAGACCATATATAGTTAGGAATTAGCATTTACAAAACCTTGAAAATTCACTGAAAAAACCATAGGTTATAGACCATATATAGTTAGGAATTAGCATTTAAAAAACCTTATTTTACTCACACAAAACCATTGAAATTCCATATATAGTTAGTTGCACTAACTATATATTGCGCACCCGCAATCCACTGCTGATGATGTCACATATTACATCATTCATGACATGGTCAGTGACATCACTGATGACATCACTGATGACATCTCAAATGACATCACTGATGACATCTCACTTGACATCAATGATCACATCACTGATGATATCATTCATGTGACAATACAATGCATCTCCTCACATTTTAATATAACCTCTGTTTCACCCAGTGTTAAAAACAGAGTATAATTTTTGAAACCATTGACACACCAATACTAGTTACTACATACGTACTCACTGATTCCTACGTCTACACACACATTCACTCATTCACCCATACAATCATTCATACATACAATCACTCATGTTTACAACACAATCATATGCACTCATACACCTATACAGACACTCACACTCTGCCACTCATCCATGGAGTTACTCACACACCTAGTCAGTCCTGTAAAGAATCAATCACACTTCCATTTTCTACTCTATACAGTTAAACATAGAGCACCTTACGTTTTCAACCATATACTAACACATACTTACTCTCTTATACAATCATTGATACAAGTACACATTGATCTGTACAGAGTCACACACCTCCCATCCAGCCACACACACACTCAGTCTCCCATGCAAATACTTGGGCAATCAATCAATAACCCATATAGTTACTCATATAGCTACTGATCAACACATGCAGCAGTTTACAGAACAACAGACATAATGATGCACAAATTAAGACAGTTTAGTCACTAACCCATGCACTCAGTGAGACACATTTAATCACTCACTCATACCTTCAGTCATGCACCTACTAAATCCTTCGTCCAGACACTTATACATCCACTCATTCGTCAATATGTAAGACATATTTTAACTTTACAGAAACATAGTCACTGGATGTTGTCATCAGTGATGTCATCAGTGATGTCATTTGAGATGTCATCAGTGATGTCATCAGTGATGTCACTGACCATGTCATGAATGATGTAATATGTGACATCATCAGCAGTGGATTGCGGGTGCGCAATATATAGTTAGTGCAACTAACTATATATGGAATTTCAATGGTTTTGTGTGAGTAAAATAAGGTTTTTTAAATGCTAATTCCTAACTATATATGGTCTATAACCTATGGTTTTTTCAGTGAATATATATATATATATATATATATGTATATATATATATATTCACTGAAAAAACCATAGGTTTCACACCAGTTATAGTTAGGTGGAAATTTTACTTGCATAAAACCATTGAAATTCCCACGTTATAGTTAGTTGGACTCACTATAACTTGCGCGTGCAATGCACTGCTGATGACGTCACATATTACATCACTCATGACATGGTCAGTGACATCACTCATGACATCACTGATGACATCTCAAATCCATAGGATCTTTAGCCACGGCTACAGTCCGATCGGCTGAATGGAATTACACCAAATTTGGCAAAGATGTAGTACTTGGTTCAGACTTGTGCCTTTTGTTATTTGGTGTAAATCCGTTCAGTAGTTTCTGAGAAAATTACAGCTAAAAGTACATATATATCTATGGGCACGGAGGATCCGCGGATAGTCAGCGTACCCTAAGCGCAGCTTACAAGCACCCTGCCATGCACAAGCTCAATGCTAATTGGCTGACAACTGTCAAAATCAAGAAGTGTTGGCAGCAATTTTGTGCCTCGGTAGAACCATTATTCAATTTGGGTGGGGGGGCTCTCAGCCCCCCCCACCCCCGGGGACAGCCACCCCCGGGGGCTACAAAAAAAATGGCTGGGGAGGGTTCTCAGGCCCCCCCAGCCCCGGGGACCACCGCTCCCAAGGCTTTAAACAAATGTGGGAGGGGGGCCTCGCAGCCCCCCTCCTGGAGCCTTGTACAGGCCCTGGAGACTGCCATCCCCCAGGGCCAGCTGTTTGCAATGGCAGGGTGGGAGCCTTGTTCAATGAAGCAAAGCAGATTGCCTTTCCATATGTGGAGCAGCATGTTAGTTTAGGAAAAGCAATGCCGGCTTCTGCAGGAGGCGGGGAGCCGGCGGGACCGTGGGGGGATTGGGGACCCCCACATGGTCCATATCGGTGAGGGCCAGCCTCGGGGGATGGGGTCCCCGGGGCTACAAGTGGCCCAGGAGGGTGCCATGCGGCCCCCATCCCCCATAAAAAATAAAAATAAAAGAATGGCCGGCCAAGGGGAATGAGGTCCCCGGGGCCTTAAGTGGCCTGAAGAGGGGGGCTATGCAGCTCCCCTCCATAAAACTATTAAAAATATTTGGCCAGGCCCGGGAGATGGGGTCCCCGGGGCCCGGAATTGGCCTCGGGAGGGGGGCCATGCGGCCCACTTCAAATAAATATTTTTTAAAATGTTTAATTTGGGGCTGAAGCCCTGAGGGATGGGGTCCCCAGGGCCCCCCCCAAAAAAAAGGGAGGGGGGCCACACAGCCCCCTTCACAAAATATATATATTTTTTTAACGGGATCGGGCCGGAGGCCAGGCCCCCTTATTGCACCACTCTGCAAGCGCGCCCCCTGGTGCGTTTGCAGAGAGGAAAAAAATCCCCTTGAATACTGGGCGTCCCTGAGGGCCAACTAGCCCACCAGGTACCTACAGTATGCGCCAGGGAGCTGCGTTGCAGAGAGGTGTTCTGAGGCAACGCCCCTTTTTACACCTCTCTGCAACGCAGCTCTGTGGCGCTTACTGGAGGTAGCTGGTGGGCTAGTTGCACCCCAGGGAACGACAGTATTCAAGGGGAGTTAATCCCCCAACTTAAAATGTGCCACGGGGCGTGTTTGCACAGTGGTAAAGGGAGGGGGCGGGGCCTGAGTTCACATGTGTGCAAACAAACTACAAATATTCCTAAAAAATCACCTGTGTTACTTAAACGCATTCTTTCAACTGTTTACAAGAGATGCACCAGTGCTGGATCCAGGATACACAACTGAGTAAAAAAAAGTAACGATAACACTACTTACCTGCTAAGTGAATTTCCTTCCATAGTCTAACATTGACTGTTATCACTTGGAAATTCTTACAAGTGTGGCGTTTTGGAACTTTAAAATATTCACCTAAAATCAGCCGAACAACGAATTCCGATGTACTCACCTGTTATCAGGCGAGACCTCAGTGCTGCGTCTTTGAGCCCAGTACTGATCCTGAAAAGTAATTCTAACAATACTTACCAGTAACTTGAATTTCATCCCATAGGCTATCATTGACTGGTTTCACTTGGAAATTCTTCTAAGTGTGGAGTTTTTGAACTTTATAAAATTCCTATAAAATCAGCAGAACTACAAATTCCAATTTACTCACCTGTTATCAGGAGTGACCTCAGTGCTGCTTCTTTGAGCCAAGTACTGATCCTGAAAAGTAATTCACACCGTACTTACCAGTAACTTGTATTTCCTTCCAATGGATTCCTAAGTGTCTGTTTTCACAAACTAAAAATATTCCTTAAAAATTGCCTATATGACTTAAATGCATTCTTTCAACTGTTTACATGAGATGCACTCATGCTGGATCCAGGAGCCACCACTGAGTAAGAAAAAGTAACGTTAACACTACTTACCTGCTAAGTGAATTTCCTCCCATAGGATAACATTGGTAAATCTATGTGAAAACGTTTCTACGTGTCAACTTTGAAAATACAATAATATTCTTTAAAAATCACTACTATAACCAAAACATTTTTACTCAACTGTTTATAGGAGATGTCCCAGGACTGAATCTAGGATCAGTCCTGTGGTTAGAAAAGTAATCCAAAAAGTAACGAATTGCATTTAACTAGAAATTCACATTGATCTCAATGTTGCATTGTGACTGATATTGTGTTGCGCATTACAACAACTATAACTACTGTACTTAGAAGACTATTGCTAATTTGCAAAGTATTTAAACTAAAGTAATTCATTCTGAGAAAGTATATTTTGTAATGTAATGTATAATGTAATTATAATGTAATTTATCTAAATATAAATTGTTTTAAAAAATTAGAAAATCAGTATAAAAAAAGTAAAAATAACAATTAATACATTTAGAAATTGTCTTCACAAAACCTTTGCAATTCACTGAAAAACCCATAGGTTTCAGACATGTTATAGTTAGGAATTAGCATTTAAAAAACCTTTATGGGTTGAGGGGCATTTTAACAAATACTGTGTATGCTTGTCATATCTTGGCTCACAGGAAAACCTGTTAGGGGTGGATCTTGTTGTTTGAAAATACCATTGACTGGAGAGGGTGCATCCACCCCAGTGCTTTTTAAGCACTAACTCTTCACTCCCTATTTTGATTTTTGCTTACTTTAACCCAGATCCTTCTGACTGGAGGTGAATGTTTGCATTGTCCAGCATTCCATCCATCAATTGTTTCTTTTGCATATCAACGTACTTGGGGCCCTATACTGATGTGGGGTGGATCTCGGTCATGGGACCAACCAACACCCAGTTGGCGGTCCCGACAGACTAATTAGGATGCAACTAAATAGTGTTCGGTCACGTTCCTATACTTTACAAGGGTAGCATGTATTCCTGCCAGAATGCATGCTCCCATTGTAAAATAGGAGATGCAGTACATCCCTGCGCTCCATGCCAGGCACCACAGGGTCCCTTCCACCAGGGGCAGGTATAAACAGGGTGGCACGATAGGTGCTCCTTCTGCCTCCAACTGGATGCCTTGCACCCAAGGGGACCTGCTGAGGGCACCCAAAGTTGAGTTCCAACAGCCTTTCTGTGTCTACAAAGCTGGCATGGAGAGGATGCCAAAACCCGGCATTGTAATCCCAAGGCTGAAAGAGCCGCCCTTGGAATTACTGGCCGCATTCCGCACAGCGGATGGGCTCCCCAAGCCCATCAGAAGCCAGTCGGGATGACCGTTCGGATTCCTTTCCAACCGGCTCCATCATAATGAGTCGGTCAGAAAGAAATACGACCTGCATTTTGCGGTCAGAGCCATTTCTCACACGTCATAATAGAGCCCTAAATGCAAAGCAGCCTGCAATGCTCTATCTTGCCAGGCATTTGCTCTCCGACATCAGTGTCCCAAATACACGGCTACCACTATGACCCAGCCGTCCTTGCACAGATTGAAGTTGGAACGAAGCCTCGCCCACTGTGCAGTAATCCAACCTTGGAAAAGGATCCGACTGATCATTGATACTAAAGACCAGCAATAAGGTGAGTATCTATTCCTGATGGTGTAGATTGAACTCCTCTTACTTTTTAGAATGGGAATCAGTCAGTTTTGGTAAGTTGAGTAAAACAGTCTTTAGTTCAATCACAAAACTTTCTAAGTAACTGTGGCCAGCCAGTGAATGCAGTTTAGTTACAAGGTAGTACCTTAAAAATATTAAAATCAAGCAGAAGAACTCAATATATGAACTTTTAAAATGTTACTGCAATAACGGTAAAAAATAACCCTGGGAAAAATGTAATTTAAAGGTCACATTCAGACTATGGGGGCATTACCCAAAATGTAAATCAAAGGCTGCTCTTGCACCAGAACCAAAAACTAGGCAAAGTTACCAGTAAACTATTTTACCTCAGCAAAGCTGAGAGGTCAGACTTTGAGTCAGTAATCTTCCAATCTGGTGCACTCCAGTGTTTGCAATCTGGTGCTCTTCTGGATGACTCCAATCACAGCTCCAGGGGCAGTGGCTCCAGGGGATCCCCAGGCTTGGAGGAAGGAGAGCACTTCCATGCTTTCGCGCTCAATTATTTTCATCCTACCCCATAGAGGAGGCAAACCAGATGCAAAATACTAACCTTATGTGTTCTGCGTAACCTCAACATTTGGTTTGATAAACCCAATATGCCCCATCAAAAAACAATCATCGCTAGCCTAAATGTACTAAACCTGCATCAGATCGTCTACATCTTCACACATATCACTGGACATACCCTAAATATCGTTTTTGCAAATACAGAACTAGTTACCTTTCAAACAATGACTCCAGTCACAAGGTCAGACCACTATTTGCTTGCTTTACAACTTAAAACAACACTAAGCAAAGCACCTAAAACCACCTTGCGTGCATCCACCTTTCGACCATGTAACAAACTCAATTTGGGACACTTAGAAGCACAACTTTTTTCCCCCTTGCACCACCGTCGAGAATCCATCAAGGAGGATTCTGGGACTTGTAGTTTTCCAGCATGTACGGGACTCTACACAGGTGTGCATTCAACAGGCAGGGGGTGGAGCGGCCTTGTATTAACAAGGTAAAAGGAGGCAGGACTTACTGTTAGATTGTTCCCTCACTTCCTGGATGCTTTGGGCGCTGAAGAAGGCTACACGATGCCGAAATGCATTCGCCAATGCTACATCAATAAAGTTTCCAACTGTTTCCCCTTGGGTCTCTGCCTTCTTTCTTCGGGAGAAGTTTGTGTGCACAATTCGTCGCGTCAGCCAGGGACCCACTTACAGAGAACCCCTGCTTCGCTTTGGGCACAGACATCACTGGTCCTGAACTGCTGCAGTTCTTTTCTGTTTCTCCAATGAGGTTGGATGGTCTGGAGCCCGCCGCGGATTCCGGGACGAAGTGTTGGCAGTTGTAGGGGTATGCTACCTCACGCTGGGCTATGTGCACTGTCACATTAGCCCCTGCCGCCATAATTCCTGGACTCTGGGGCTGGAGTGGTACAGGGTACTGGAGGAAGCTCTGTTGTTGTGGACTTCAAAGCTGGAACTTCACATTCTTTTTTTTTGGGCACATGCTGATTCCTGCACCCCCGCACTACCATTGGGTTTGACATTTCTTTTTTACCCCTTGCACCACCGTCGAGAATCCATCAAGGAGGATTCTGGGACTTGTAGTTTTCCAGCATGTACGGGACTCTACACAGGTGTGCATTCAACCGGCAGGGGGTGGAACGGCCGTGTATTAACAAGGTAAAAGGAGGCAGGACTTACTGTTAGCTTGTTCCCTCACTTCCTGGATGCTTTGGGCGCTGAAGAAGGCTACACGATGCCGAAATGCATTCACCAATGCTACATCAATAAAGCTTCCAACTGTTTTCCCTTGGGTCTCTGCCTTCTTTCTTCGGAAGAAGTTTGTGTGTGTATATGTATATATAGAAGATACAATAACTTGCAAGACCCCATATGTAGTTTACATCCTCACATGTGCATGTGGTAAGAACTATATTGGAATGATGACCTGTCCATTACATAAAAGAATTCTGGAGCATATTCGCGCGATCCAAAACGGGGATATGTCATACGCCATTGCTAAGCATATGTCAATGCACACGGGCAAAACATGGAAAGACATACGCTATAGTGGTATAGCCACAATACTGCCCAATGAAAGAGGGGGAAATCGGAAACTGCAATTGAGGAGATTAGAGTCACGTCTAATCATACGGTTTCAAACCAAGGCACCGAGAGGATTGAACATGGATGATGAGATGTATGTTCATCTCTAATAACTTTGTATTGACTATTGGGGACTAAATCAGATGTGAGAGATCTTGATTCCATACTTTGTGGACTTTAAAAATATATCTATTTTCTTTCTATCTCTCTTGAAGGGCACTGAGCCCAGTACAAAATGTAATGCAGTATGGGACTAATGATGAGGAGTAAACTATGGCACTAAGCCTGTAAATGAATCATCTTAATAGTGACATTATATATTCAACTATTTGATAAATAATGCACCAAATGTCGGCATAACCAATATTTAGGTTAGATGGAATTTTTCCATACGTAGAACCGACTTTCATATAAACCCCTTGATTGGTTGTCCTATCCCCGTTTAACATCTTTGAGAAAGAATAAGATATTGAAAATGACTAATTAAATGTCCTAAATGAAAACATGAATTTAACTGCAATGTATATACACAAAAACGTTTCTTTTGATGTCATAATGTTTTGACAAACTACATCTCCCAAGATGCTTCATTATGAGCTGATGGGTAGTGATAGTATAAAAGATGAAAAGAGAAAATGGACCAGTGGCAAACACTGTGATCAAGACCTGCGGTCGAAATGCGTAGGTGGATGGGGCTCCTTGAGTCTCTTGAATAAAACCCATACATAAGCAATTGGACGAGTGCAGACATTTATTTCTACTTGGTGAAGGATTATTTGTGGGGATACGTTCATCCCTGCTGTCTGGCATCGACCGTTTGAAAGTGTGCGCCTTCTGACGAACGAATTGGTGGTAAATTAATAGGAAAAAGAAGGCGGCACCCGACTACCCTCGGAGGTTCCCAGCTCGAACAAACGTGATTGACAACGTACGGCGTTGAACTCTGCCACGGAACTGAAAGCAGGTCGGCTTTCGGACTGAGGCAATCTAGACGTCCGCCGAAGAACTGGGTTTAAAATAAACTTCAATTTTCCCGAGGGACCCGCAAGAGGCATTCCGCCACACGAGTGAAGAAAAAAAGAAGGATCTTTGGGACGCTGCGCTTCACAAACAAAGAATGACGTGAGAGCGCTTTGCGTCCTTGGTAACTACATAGGAAATGCCCGGCGGAGTCGCGGTAAAATAACACAGATCAAACTCAGCGATTTAACAGAAAACTGAAGCATCTGTTTGATCGCGTTTGTTTAAAATTATTTGTCCATTGCTAAAAGGGTCAAGTGCAATCAAAACCAACATTTACCCTGCCACACAGCTGATTGAATTTTCTGATACAAAGAAACGTTTACATTGCAAGTCATAAATAGAGTCCACAGATATAATGGAAGAAAGAGCAAATAAACGTGCACTACGTGCACAAGCTGTATTTCAAAAAGGAAAAAAAACAGAAAATACCACGGATAATAGTAGGAAAGAACCAGAGGAGACAAACCTGAGCTCCATGACATTGAAACAACTATTTGTGAAACTTGAAAGACTGTTAAAGAAAGAAATATCTAAAAGTTGGGAAATTCTAACATTGAATAAATATTTGGAATGTAAAATGGTCCCAAGAGGCCTGAGAATATATACTCTCCCTAATCACCCAGACACACGTCCAGAGATGCTCATTGATTGGGGCAATAACAACATGCAATGTTCTGCTAACATGTTGAGAATAATAGTAAAATATGCAGAAATTGATGTAGAAGAATTGCATGAAAAAATATCAGAATTGGAATCTCTAATCTTATCTCATGGCAAAGATGAAGAAACCAAGAAGCTAAGAAAAGATATGGAAATTATATTAGATAAGCATGAGACTGAGGTAGAAGAGCGAAAAGAACGCAAATACAGGAGAGATGAACAAGACTACTCATGTGGCAGAATTTTAACATTCGCAAAAAAATTTGAGCAAATAAAACTTCAATTGAAATCACAACCTCAAATTGAAATTGGGAATATCACCTTGAGCGAATCTGATACAGACTGGAGCGAAAATGAAGATCAGGAGATAACTGGAATAAGGACCCCTTTTTTAGAAGAGGTGAAAATGGTCTATCTAGAGCAACAACAAACAAGAGGACGAGGGAGAGGGAGAGAAGGAGGCCAGAAACAACTAGCTATAAAGCAAAAAGGAAGGGGCCAACAAAGCCAGAGAAAAACCGAAGGAAAACCAGAAGAGGCCCTGGAAAAAACAAAGGGATACACCATACGGAACAGAACCACGAATTGATAATGGCTAATGAAGAACCAGACCCATACTTGATAATAAATCTATCCAAGCATGTGTTAACAAGAGCTGAAGAAAATCTACTTAATAAAGGTTTGACATTTTGCCCGGAACAGCACTATGATCCGGTAGAAATAAAAATCGATTTGTACAAGTACACACGAAAACTCAAACTGGCTAAATTTTTCAAAAAACAAAACCAAAAAACTAGCAATCCAATAATTAATGACAATGTTGACAACGAAACACGCATCACAATTGCTGAAATTCCTGCGATGCGAACAGCCTTTGAATTAGCAAATGAAATGGATGATCTAACAATGACAGACAGTCAAATCTTATCCAACATGGGACTAGTCACAATTCAACACCTTAAAACGAAATTCAAAAAACAAACGAGATTTTGTCCTACGTTACATCCAGGAAACAAAATTGACACTTTTTTTGATCTAGTAAATGCTGACCTTGAAAAAATGAAAAAAATCAAACACACAGGAAAAAAGGAAAACATGTCAATACTGGAAAGAAATGCATTACGATCTTTAATGGAGAATGAATCACTTGAAATCAAACCGTCCGACAAGGGCGGGAATATAGTCCTAATGGATAAATCTGACTATAGACAAGAAGCTATGCGTCACCTAACTGAAATTAAGAACTATGAGAGATTGAAAAAGAATCCGATCAATGATTTAATAGCTGAATTAAATCTCAAGTTGAGCGAATGGGAAAATAAGGGACTACTGACCAACCAGGAAGTACAATTTCTGACAAATGAAGATCCTGTTATGCCCACTATGTACTTTCTGCAGAAAGTGCATAAAACATTAAGGAGACCACCGGCCAGACCCATAATAGCGAGCTGTGGTTCACTGTATGAAAATCTCTCCATTTATGTGGATTCTTTTCTGGCACCAATTGTCCCCACCTTAACATCGTATCTTAAAGATACAGGAGACTTCCTACGGAATCTGATGAACATTGCCTGGGTCAATGGATACAAATTAGCCACCATCGACGTAGTCTCCTTATATACGTCTATAACTCATAAAATGGGACTCACTGCTATGGACTTTTTCCTCAAACAGAAACCTTTGGAAGAGTTCCAACATTGGCAAATGATTAAAGAAATGACGGAACTATGCCTTAACAATAATGTCTTTCTCTTTAATAAAACATACTACATCCAAAGATGCGGAACCGCAATGGGCGTGGCATTTTCACCTAGCTACGCTAGCCTAGCAATGGGTTACTGGGAGAGAACAATAGCCTGGAATGAAGAGAATGACCACTACACATCAAAAATAGTAATTTGGCTCCGTTTTATCGACGACCTATTCCTGATATGGAACGGCACAGAAATTGAATTCTCCGAATATCTAACTAAATTGAATACTAACAATCTGGGACTGAAATTTACATCTGTGATCAATGAAAAAGAGGTTTTATTCTTAGACACAAAGGTATACATAGAAAATGGACAATTGGAAACTACTGTTCATAGAAAAAGGACTGCAACCAACAGTATTTTACATGGAGAAAGTTTTCACCCTACAATCTTAAAAAAGAGTATACCTTACGGTGAATTCATACGCATGAAAAGAAATTGCTCGGATCCAGAGGAAATGAATCAAAAATACAGGGAGACTACTAAAAGATTCCTCAGACGAGGATATAATTATACAGATGTCAAAAAAGGAGAACTAAAAGCAAGAAAACTCAGCAGAACACAAACTCTGATTGACAAAAAACTAGTGAAATTACCATCTAAACCCGAACCGATCAGAATGATCATGACATACAGCAAAGAAAGTCAGAACGTAAGAAGGATCCTTAACAAATACTGGAATATCATTAGAAAAGATCCAGACATCGGTGACCAAGTGAGCGAACATCCCTTGGTAACCTTTAGAAAACCTCCTTCATTGCAAGATAAACTAGTGAACAGCCACTTTAAGATCAAAAAAAAGAATGACTGGTTGACCTCTCAACAAAAAGGCTTTACCAAATGTTTACAGTGTAAGGCATGTACAGTAGGTGTATCCCTTAAATCTTTAAAGGATCCACATGGAAAAACTTTCAATATAGAAGATACAATAAGTTGCAAGACCCCATATGTAGTTTACATCCTCACATGTGCATGTGGTAAGAACTATATTGGAATGACGACCTGTCCATTACATAAAAGAATTCTGGAGCATATTCGCGCGATCCAAAATGGGGATATGTCATACGCCATTGCTAAGCATATGTCAATGCACACGTGCAAAACATGGAAAGACATACGCTATAGTGGTATAGCCACAATACTGCCCAATGAAAGAGGGGGAAATCAGAAACTGCAATTGAGGAGATTAGAGTCACGTCTAATCATACGGTTTCAAACCAAGGCACCGAGAGGATTGAACATGGATGATGAGATGTATGTTCATCTCTAATAACTTTGTATTGACTATTGGGGACTAAATCAGATGTGAGAGATCTTGATTCCATACTTTGTGGACTTTAAAAATATATCTATTTTCTTTCTATCTCTCTTGAAGGGCACTGAGCCCAGTACAAAATGTAATGGAGTATGGGACTATCAATGAGGAGTAAACTATGGCACTAAGCCTGTAAATGAATCATCTTAATAGTGACATTATATATTCAACTATTTGATAAATAATGCACCAAATGTCGGCATAACCAATATTTAGGTTAGATGGAATTTTTCCATACGTAGAACCGACTTTCATATAAACCCCTTGATTGGTTGTCCTATCCCCGTTTAACATCTTTGAGAAAGAATAAGATATTGAAAATGACTAATTAAATGTCCTAAATGAAAACATGAATTTAACTGCAATGTATATACACAAAAATGTTTCTTTTGATGTCATAATGTTTTGACAAACTACATCTCCCAAGATGCTTCATTATGAGCTGATGGGTAGTGATAGTATAAAAGATGAAATATATAAATCAAACTCTTCACTCCTCAGAAGACTAAACTCCTCCGTGGCGAAGAAGACCAGGGACAACAGCGAAGTTTGGCAGGTAACTGTTTGTTTATTAAAAGGACATTGGCACTACCGGTTTCAGCGTGTGCCTTCTTCAGATGCCTAGTCCGTTAGCAGCGTTGACCCACCTAGGGATTCCTATTTAAGCTCCTCCTCCAAGTGGTGGCGGGCTCACCTGCTCCGGGTTTGTTTCAGCAAACGTAATTTTGGGGACTACTAGTCCCAGAGTACACCGTGCTTGACAGTCCGGATGCAGTGGTGGGGCTTCACTAAAATTGAAACTTGTGGCTGCCATTCTTCTACTCTCTGCCCCAGTTAACCGAGCTTACACAACCAAGGTACCGGTCGGGTAACGGCGTCCATCCGTGCCCTCCGTACCTGATGTTAAAGGGTGTGTCCTCAGTCTCGATCAACTCACTGGCGGGCCGCGGCTTTTCCGACTCAAAGTCACAATCCAAATTATTTCCCGATGTAATCCGCAGCCACTTGCGAGAGGGTCTCTGGTGCGCGTCACAGGAAACCGCGCTAAACATAAATCAAACTCTTCACTCCTCAGAAGACTAAACCCCTCCGTGGCGAAGAAGACCAGGGACAAC
This sequence comes from Lissotriton helveticus, assembly GCF_964261635.1. NCBI lineage: Eukaryota > Metazoa > Chordata > Amphibia > Caudata > Salamandridae > Lissotriton > Lissotriton helveticus. The sequence continues at coordinate 132,883,532 of NC_136058.1, forward strand.
AGCGAAGTTTGGCAGGTAACTGTTTGTTTATTAAAAGGACATTGGCACTACCGGTTTCAGCGTGTGCCTTCTTCAGATGCCTAGTCCGTTAGCAGCGTTGACCCACCTAGGGATTCCTATTTAAGCTCCTCCTCCAAGTGGTGGCGGGCTCACCTGCTCCGGGTTTGTTTCAACAAACGTAATTTTGGGGACTACTAGTCCCAGAGTACACCGTGCTTGACAGTCCGGATGCAGTGGTGGGGCTTCACTAAAATTGAAACTTGTGGCTGCCATTCTTCTACTCTCTGCCCCACTTAACCGAGCTTACACAACCAAGGTACCGGCCGGGTAACAGCGTCCATCCGTGCCCTCCATACCTGATGTTAAAGGGTGTGTCCTCAGTCTCGATCAACTCACTGGCGGGCCGCGGCTTTTCCGACACGAAGTCACAATCCAAATTATTTCCCGATGTAATCCGTAGCCACTTGCGAGAGGGTCTCTGGTGCGCGTCACAGGAAACTGTGCTAAACATAAATCAAACTCTTCACTCCTCAGAAGACTAAACCCCTCCGTGGCGAAGAAGACCAGGGACAACAGCGAAGTTTGGCAGGTAACTGTTTGTTTATTAAAAGGACATTGGCACTACCGGTTTCAGCGTGTGCCTTCTTCAGATGCCTAGTCCGTTAGCAGCGTTGACCCACCTAGGGATTCCTATTTAAGCTCCTCCTCTTTGCCTAGTATATATATATATATTCCACTTGAGATCGCTCCTTCTGGCAAAACCTCGCCTTCACTTGGAGTGGCTTGTTTCCGGCGGAGCCACCGGCACAATATCCATCAAAAACGGCGTTCCTGTACAAGCACTCAGGCATCCAGGGAAAACACAGTCCACACCAAGGTCCAAACAAGTAAGGTTTATTCCATCATAAACCGAACGTGGCGCCTTTCGCGCTCCATGGCTCTGTGGACCGCGAAACGCGACACGTTCGGTTTATGATGGAATAAACATTACTTGTTTGGACCTTGGTGTGGACTGTGTTTTCACTGGATGCCTGAGTGCTTGTACAGGAACGCCGTTTTTGATGGATATTACCTACTGGCGGTCGCCAGTAGGTAGTTATAGTTAGGATCGTTTTCCATAGGAAATCCGCTACATTCTATTGGGAATAACTTTGGCGCCTAATGAGGGATCTGCCTGTAATTTTCCCTAACTTTGCCTCGCTCCTTCCCTGAAAGTTTCGGGGGGATCCGTCAAGCGGGGGCCGAGATAAAAGGGGGGTCCCAAAACGTGTTTTCCCCCATGTTAATTTCCATAGGGCGGTTGGACTCACTTTTAGCCCGAACGGCTGAATGGATTTCCACCAAACTTGGCAAAATTGTAGGGACTGGTACCCCGATGTGCCTTTGCTATGTCTCAAGATATATGCTCCAATGGTTTTTATGAAAAATAACTTTGAAAAAATATATGTAGCCCAAAGATGGCCACCAGAGACAAAAAAAAACAAATGTAGCCCAAATATCAGCCAGATGTAGCCCAACTATAGCCCAACGACAGAATGTCCCAGAGTGTTCTAAAGAACAACTAGAGCGCTAACAGTCTTACTTATGACAAAAGTATGGCAAACCTGAAGTCATCTTGATTGGAATAAAGTGTTAACACTTAAAACATTTAATTTGCAAAGGAACAAAATGAGGGAGTTCATTTTGCCATAGAAATTATGATTAGTGCTGAAGAAAGAAAAATTAGGGCACATTTTGAGTGACTTCTCAAATCCTCTTATATTTCATTAAAAAAATTCTGATATGCAGTCTCCCAAGATGTCATCAGTGATGTCATGAGTGATGTCACTGACCATGTCATGAGTGATGTAATATGTGATGTCATCAGCAGTGCATTGCACGCGCAAGTTATGGTGAGTCCAACTAACTATAACGTGGGTATTTCAATGGTTTTATGCGAGTAAAATTTCCACCTAACTATTACTGGTGTGAAACCTATGGTTTTTTCAGTGAATATATATATATATATATATATATATATATATATATATATATATATATATATATATATATATATACACCAGCAATCTTCACCACCTTCGAACAAACGGCGAAATGAAGACACGGACCCCAGGCTGTCGGCAAGGTAGATTTATTCACAACCTCTCAACGAGCGACGCGTTTCGAGCAGCAAGTGCTCTTGTTCACACACCGTGCACCCGGTCAGCTGACAATTTATATACTCATTTAAAGTGATGCTCCACCTCACTCGTGAATCTCATGGTCACGTAATGAACATAAAAAGAATACTTAATGTGAATCATAATGCAGTCATTATGTAAACATGGTACAAAAATATTACGGCTTAAATGCCTGGTCTCACAAAAACTGTACATTAAATCAATATTCAATGAATAGTTGGGCCTTGATAATTTGTGTTTACAGGAAAAAATTTATATAAATATATAATTTGACTGAGAATAGTAAAAAAATGATACATACAAATACATATATATGTACAATTATATATACTATCTACAAAACAATTCATCTATGTACACAATACTATACACCTTCCCTACTGTAATAGATCCTATTACAGTATAAATATTTGTCAGTATTTTCAGGGTTTGATGAAACATTCCCTGTTCCTGTACTTAAACCTTAGTTCCCTAATCGGTGGGATAACTAAAAAAAGGGCCCCTTGTGAGTTACCTCATAATATTGTACCGAAAACATATTTCAATATAGAACATGTCTGATGGTTGTATTCTAAATCAAACGTGACGAGTGCAGAAAATATTAGTGATTTTTATCCAAAAGGATATCATATTCCAAAAAACACAGATACTCTTAAAGCACAATATCAAAAAAATCAATGAATATCATTGAATTGATCAGTTACACCCTGTGCAGTACTACTAACCCAACTGATTAATCATTAAATAACGGTACTTATATATCCGTATAAAAAGTGTATAGATACAATATACAAAAGTGAGGAAAAGAAATACTAATCAGATATAAACAGTATTTACATTGTACAGTTTGGTTTGTAATAATGACCGGTAAATCAATTCAGCTCTATTTTCTTTGTTTCTGGTCGTATCGAATCCGACCTATTCGCCAGTGATGCATTAGATCGTCAAACTGTATTCCCATAGATACCCATTGATATTGTAGGATTGGTGATCCCTAAAGTTGGAAACATAAATTGAATACTGGGTTCAGAGGAGAATATGTAACTCATATGTATTTAATGTAACAGCTATATATTTTACAGAAAGTGATGTAGGTCCTCTGTGGTGTTGAGCCCGTTAGGATATTTGCTGTCTAGCTCTACAATATACTGCGTCTCTTTCTTTCTTAGCAGTTTTTCTCTATCACCCCCTCGTTTGAGTTATTACCTACTGGCAGTCACCAGTAGATAGTTATAGTTAGGATCTATTATCCATAGGAAATGCGCAACATTCTATTTGGAATAACTTTGGCAACGGTTGATGTATATGCGTGAAATTTTCCACACTTTTGGCCTGCTCAGTTCCTCTCCTTCCCTGAAAGTTTGGGGGTGATTCGTCAAGCAGGGGCCGAGACAAAAGCGGTGTCCCAAAATCTGTTTTCCCCATGCAATTACCCATAGGATCTTTAGCCACGGCTACAGCCCGAACGGCTGAACGGAATTACACCAAATTTGGCAAAGATGTAGTACTTGGTTCAGACTTGTGCCTTTTGGTTATTTGGTGTAAATCCGTTCAGTAGTTTCTGAGAAAATTACAGCTAAAAGTACATATATATCTATGGGCGCAGTGGATCCGCGGATAGTCAGCGTACCCTAAGCGCAGCTTACAAGCACCCTGCCATGCACAAGCTGAATGCTAATTGGCTGACAACTGTCAAAATCAAGAAGTGTTGGCAGCAATTTTGTGCCTCGGTAGAAATAATATTCAATTTGGGGGGGGGGCTCTCAGGCCCCCCCACCCCCGGGGACAGCCACCCTAGGGGGCTACAAAAAAATGGCTGGGGAGGGCTCTCAGGCCCCCCAGCCCCGGGGACCACCGCCCCCAAGGCTTTAAACAAATATGGGAGGGGGGCCGCGTAGCCCCCCTCCTGGAGCCTTGTACAGGCCCTGGAGACTGCCATCCCCAAGGGCCGGCTCCTGCAGTGTCCCGGGGTGCCCACCCCCAGGACACTGCTGTTTGCAATGGCAGGGTGGGAGCCTTGTGGCTCCCACCCTGCCATTGCAAACTGCTTTGCTTTATGGAAGCGAGAGCAGGGAAACCTGCTCTCGCTTCAAAGAAGCAAAGCAGATTGCTTTTCCATATGTGGAGCAGCATGTTAGTTTAGGAAAAGCAATGCCGGCTCCTGCAGGAGGCGGGGAGCCGGAGGGACCGTGGGGGGATTGGGGACCCCCACACGGTCCATATCAGTGAGGGCCAGCCTCGGGGGATGGGGTCCCCGGGGCTACAAGTGGCCCAGGAGGGTGCCATGCGGCCCCCATCCCCCATAAAAAAATAAAAATAAAAGAATGGCCGGCCAAGGGGAATGGGGTCCCCGGGGCCTTAAGTGGCCTGAAGAGGGGGGCTATGCAGCTCCCCTCCATAAAACTATCAAAAATATTTGGCCAGGCCCGGGAGATGGGGTCCCCTGGGCCAGGAATTGGCCTCGGGAGGGGGGCCATGCGGCCCACTTCCCGTAAATATTTTAAATTTTTTTTAATTTAGGGCTGAAGCCCTGCGGGATGGGGTCCCCAGGGCCCCAGCCCCAAAATAAGGGAGGGGGGCTACACAGCCCCCTTCACAAAATATATATATTTTTTTAATGGGATCGGGCCGGAGGCCACGCCCCCTTATTGCACCACTCTGCAAGCGCGCCCCATGGTGCGTTTGCAGAGAGGGAAAAAATTCCCCTTGAATTCTGGGGGTCCCTGAGGGCCAACTAGCCCACCAGGTACCTACAGTATGCGCCAGGGAGCTGCGTTGCAGAGAGGTGTTCTGAGGCAACGCCCCATTTTACACCTCTCTGCAACGCAGCTCTGTGGCGCTTACTGGAGGTAGCTGGTGGGCTAGTTGCACCCCAGGCAACCACAGTATTCAAGGGGAGTTAATCCCCCAACTTAAAGTAACGTAACGATAACACTACTTACCTGCTAAGTGAATTTCCTTCCATAGTCTAACATTGACTGGTATCACTTGGAAATTCTTACAAGTGTGGAGTTTTGGAACTTTAAAATATTCACCTAAAATCAGCCGAACAACGAATTCCGATGTACTCATCTGTTATCAGGAGAGACCTCAGTGCTGCGTCTTTGAGCCCAGTACTGATCCTGAAAAGTAATTCTAACAATACTTACCAGTAACTTGAATTTCATTCCATAGGCTATCATTGACTGGTTTCACTTGGAAATTCTTCTACGTGTGGAGTTTTTGAACTTTATAAAATTCCTATAAAATCAGCAGAAATACGAATTCCGATTTACTCACCTGTTATCAGGAGTGACCTCAGTGCTGCTTCTTTGAGCCAAGTACTGATCCTGAAAAGTAATTCACACCGTACTTACCAGTAACTTGTATTTCCTTCCAATGGATTCCTAAGTGTCTATTTTCACAAACTAAAAATATTCCTTAAAAATTGCCTATATGACTTAAATGCATTCTTTCAACTGTTTACATGAGATGCACTCATGCTGGATCCAGGAGCCACCACTGAGTAAGAAAAAGTAACGTTAACACTACTTACCTGCTAAGTGAATTTCCTCCCTAAGGATAACATTGGTGAATCTATGTGAAAAAGTTTCTACGTGTCAACTTTGAAAATACAATAATATTCTTTAAAAATCACTACTATAACCAAAACATTTTTACTCAACTGTTTATAGGAGATGTCCCAGGACTGAATCTAGGATCAGTCCTGTGGTTAGAAAAGTAATCCAAAAAGTAACTAATTGCATTTAACTAGAAATTCACATTGATCTCAATGTTGCATTGTGACTGATATTGTGTTGCGCATTACAACAACTATAACTACTGTACTTAGAAGACTATTGCCAATTTGCAAAGTATTTAAACTAAAGTAATTCATTCTGAGAAAGTATATTTTGTAATGTAATGTATAATGTAATTATAATATAATTTATCTAAATATAAATTGTTTTAAAAAATTAGAAAATCAGTATAAAAAAAAGGAAAAATAACAATTAATACATTTAGAAATTGTTTTCACAAAACCTTTGAAATTCACTCAAAAAACGCATAGGTTTCAGACATGTTATAGTTAGGAATTGGCATTTAAAACGCCTTTGAAATTCACTGAAAAACCCATAGGTTTCAGACATGTTATAGTTAGGAATTAGCATTTAAAAAACCTTTATGGGATGAGGGGCATTTTAACAAATACTGTGTATGCTTGTCATATCTTGGCTCACAGGAAAACCTGTTAGGGGTGGATCTTGTTGTTTGAAAATACCATTGACTGGAGGAGGGTGCATCCACCCCAGTGCTTTTTAAGCACTACCTCTTCACTCCCTATTTTGATTTTTGCTTACTTTAACCCAGATCCTTCTGACTGGAGGTGAATGTTTGCATTGTCCAGCATTCCATCCATCAATTGTTTCTTTTGCATATCAACGTACTTGGGGCCCTATACTGATGTGGGGTGGATCTCGGTCATGGGACCGACCAACACCCAGTTGGCGGTCCCGACAGACTAATTAGGATGCAACTAAATAGTGTTCGGTCACGTTCCTATACTTTACAAGGGTAGCATGTATTCCTGCCAGAATGCATGCTCCCATTGTAAAATAGGAGATGCAGTACATCCCTGCGCTCCATGCCAGGCACCACAGGGTCCCTTCCACCAGGGGCAGGTATAAACAGGGTGGCACGATAGGTGCTCCTTCTGCCTCCAACTGGATGCCTTGCACCCAAGGGGGACCTGCTGAGGGCACCCAAAGTTGCGTTCCAACAGCCTTTCTGTGTCTACAAAGCTGGCATGGAGAGGATACCAAAACCCGGCATTGTAATCCCAAGGGCTGAAAGAGCCGCCCTTGGAATTACTGGCCGCATTCCGCACAGCGGATGGGCTCCCCAAGCCCATCAGAAGCCAGTCGGGATGACCGTTCGGATTCCTTTCTAACCGGCTCCATCATAATGAGGCGGTCAGAAAGAAATACGACCTGCATATTGCGGTCAGAGCCATTTCTCACACATCATAATAGAGCCCTAAATGCAAAGCAGCCTGCAATGCTCTATCTTGCCAGGCATTTGCTCTCCGACATCAGTGTCCCAAATACACGGCTACCACTATGACCCAGACGTCCTTGCACAGATTGAAGTTGGAACGAAGCCTCGCCCACTGTGCAGTAATCCAACCTTGGAAAAGGATCCGACTGATCATTGATACTAAAGACCAGCAATAAGGTGAGTATCTATTCCTGATGGTGTAGATTGAACTCCTCTTACTTTTTAGAATGGGAATCAGTCAGTTTTGGAAAGTTGTGTAAAACAGTCTTTAGTTCAATCACAGAACTTTCTAAGTAACTGTGGCCAGCCAGTGAATGCTGTTTAGTTACAAGGTAGTACCTTAAAAATATTAAAATCAAGCAGAAGAACTCAATATATGAACTTTTAAAATGTTACTGCAATAATGGTAAAAAATAACCCTGGGAAAAATGTAATTTAAAGGTCACATTCAGACTATGGGGGCATTACCCAAAATGTAAATCAAAGGCTGCTCTTGCACCAGAACCAAAAACTAGGCAAAGTTACCAGTAAACTATTTTACCTCAGCAAAGCTGAGAGGTTAGACTTTGAGTCAGTAATCTTCCAATCTGGTGCACTCCAGTGTTTGCAATCTGGTGCTCTTCTGGATGACTCCAATCACAGCTCCAGGGGCAGTGGCTCCAAGAGATCCCCAGGCTTGGAGGAAGGAGAGCACTTCCATGCTTTCGCGCTCAATTATTTTCATCCTACCCCAGAGAGGAGGCAAACCAGATGAAAAATCCTAACCTTATGTGTTCTGCGTAACCTCAACATTTGGTTTGATAAACCCAATATGCCCCATCAAAAAACAATCATCGCTAGCCTAAATGTACTAAACCTGCATCAGATCGTCTACAACTTCACACATATCACTGGACATACCCTAGATATCGTTTTTGCAAATACAGAACTAGTTACGTTTCAAACAATGACTCAAGTCACAAGGTCAGACCACTATTTGCTTGCTTTACAACTTAAAACAACACTAAGCAAAGTACCTAAAACCACCTTGCGTGCATCCACCTTTCGACCATGTAACAAACTCAATTTGGGACACTTAGAAGCACAACTAAAATCCAGTAAAGATCTAGACACAATCACTTCTGTTCAAAAACTATACGAGTGGCTACAAGAAGCTTTTGATATCCTAATATCACTAAAAACAATAGAACAAATGAAAACAAGCACCTTGGAGAAATACAGGGATAAAGGAGATAAAACAACAATTTAGAAAGCTGCAACGTGTCTGGGTCAAAACAAACACCAATCAAGACAAACTTTGCCTACAGAAACTTAACAGATTATACCAATCAGCTATCAAAAAAGCTAGGAAAAGGTACTATTCAGACAGAATTCAAAACGCTAAATGTGCGAATTAAGAATTCTATAAAATTCTCAATGAATTTCGTAAACCAAATTGCCTAGAAGGAGCTCATCCTGTTACTCAAGATTTCATAAAAAAACTGCAGAATTATTATGCGGCCAAAGCAGACATGACAGACTAATATGTAAAACAAAGAAAAAGCACTTGTGTCAAACATTTTCCTAAACAACAATCCAAGAATATTCTAAACCAGCCTCTCCATTGCTTCCAACGCATTTCACACAATGAATTTATGGACCTGGTCAAAGCAAGCAAGTCTGCTAGCAGCCCTTCTGACCTGTGGCCACAGAAAACCTTCAAAACAATTCTTCTAAACCTCTGCTGCCACACCAGTAAGAAGAATCATCAACAATTCCTTAACGACCAGAAAAAGGCATACATACGCCCATTATTGACGAAACCTAACTTGGACCAGCTGAACCCTGACAGCTACAGATCCATTACAAATGGACCTTTTCTGGGCAAACTGATAGAAAGAGCAGTATTCGCCCAGATGTCACAGGTCATTAAAGATAATACCACACTTTCAGACTTCCAAATGGGATTCCATCCAGGAAGAGGCACAGAATCTGCCCTGGTTGCCAGCTGGGATGACCTGAGAACACAGTTGACTGTAACAGGGTTGCTGTGCTACTTCTCTTGGTCCTCCCGGCTGCTTTTGACATGGTTGTCCATGACACTCTGATACAAGGACTCTACGTAGCTGGCATAGAGGGGGCTGCTCTAGGTTGGATCACATCCAACCTTCGAAACAGAACTCATGTCATCCATACCCCGCCTTTCTCATCCAAACTATACTTCACAAAACCAGGGGTCCCTCAAGGCTCTATCCTCTCACCCATGCTTTTCAAGATCTACATCAAGTAATTACCAGCACGGATCAATCATTTTCACCTTACGTGCTATACCTATGCAGATGACACGCAAATACTCTTTTAACTGGAATGCTCCAAAGACATCGGAAAGACACCCATTTTCAGCTGTCTCAGAGCCGTGAATCAATGGATGACGTGGTAGCCTTCTCAAATTGAATGCTTTCAAAAAGGAAATACTCACATGTGGCGATAGGAAAGATTATGAACTGCTCGCCTCCTGACCTGATGATGTGGGAACACTGCCTAAAGTATCGAAGGAAGTAAGAATCATTGGAATGACCAAGGACTCCAAGCAATCAATGAATGCCAAAGTAGACAAACTAACAAGATCAAGCTTTGATACTATAAAAACTCTGCGATTAGTTTTCCCCATTTGGGTTTTTCACACAAGGTCCAGGCTACCATCTATATTGTTCTGTCCAAACTCAACTACGGAAAGCCTCTACCATTGATCACCTTTAATGACTATCAAAAGACTACAACGGATTCAGAACTTAGCTGCCAGACTACTCTTACATATAAAGTTGCAAGACCACATCTCCCCAGCCTTGAAAACCCTGCATTGATTACTGGTTACAAGATCAAAAAAGGTTGTCTATGCCGTTCCTCTTATGGTGGAGTCACAAGAATAGCAAAGGCTGCTTCACGCAACGTTCTGTTGAGTTGGATTGTAATGCCCTCACACACCCTTTCAGGTGTCATGCTTCATCATATGGGCTGCTCCTCATTGGGTTGGCGGTGCAATACCCGGGTAGGATAGGGCAGGTCGTGGGTGTAACATAATGGTGAAAACATCATGCCCACATAGGAGCTAAGCCATATGCGTGATCCGCCAGGTACTGATGATGCCTGGGGAATGTACTGAATAGGGTAGTTCCAGGTCGCATCAGGTACTTTTTGAATTAAATCAATTCACTGAGTAATTCTCATAGTAGTAATATTTAGGTTAGATAATTATTTTCCCAGTCCTGAAGAATCGCTAGTATAGTCTACTGGAAGCAAGAAACGTGTTGACCAACAATCTTTAACAAAGGACACTCCACATAGAGACATAACACTCGGATGAGTGCCTTGTTCACTGTTTTTAACTAGGATAGGAGACCCCCAGAAAAAATAAATTCATGCCAGGTACTCCCAATCCTATTTTAAACTCACCACTAAACATCTACACAGTTCTGGCCCCACAGCCGCACTTCACCTTATGGCTGATGGAAAAAGATCTCCGATAAAGTGCCGCTCTTTGAGGTGAGCTGGTTGGGTATTGCACCACCGACCCAACGAGGAGCTGCCCATATGATAAAGCATGACACCTGAAAGGGTGTGTGAGGGCATTACAATCCAAACAATGGAATTCCCACTATAAACTCAGACGTAGCGGGAAGCAGCCTTTGCTATTCTTGTGACTCCACCATAAGAGGAACGGCATAGACAACCTTTTTTGATCTTGTAACCCCGAGGGGGGAGCGTTCATGCTGGACCTCCCACTCCTTGTGGAGTGGAAAAAGCCCCCACTGTCCATCTCTTTTGTACACAGACGGATTACTGGTTGCCAGAAGATCCATGTTCAAGCTGTGTTGTATCACCCACAAAGTGATGGATGGAACGGGACCAATCTTCATCAGGAATAACATCACCAAACACATTGAACAAAGAAACCTTCACTCTAGAGTGGCACCTCCCGTCAAAATCCCAACATACAAGAAATAAAAACATGGGTGGCACGTCCTTCTCTTTTCAAGCAACCAAACTATAGAACTCTTTACCCCCAACATAAGATCCACAGATAACCACCTTATCTTCAGAAACCTACTCAAGATGGCTCTTTCCCACATAACAACCATACAAATACAGCAAAATACAGCATAAACCTCTGTATATAAGCATTTATTTGCACTATAGATATGTACCTATATATGTGTCTTGCATTGTATAAACATGCATACTAATTATGTTTTTAAAAATATCATTATTCAATAGTTCCAAATGTACATATTATTAGTAGTTTCATTATTCTAAGTTTGTAAAATGTATATAAGTGACTGCATAAATAAGTAAATATGTTATCATAACAATTTATCTACAATTGCTTCACTATTGAATTCCAAAACGTTAATTAATTTAAAGCACAACAACACGTGAAAGCCAGAGTTTATGAAACGCATCTTTAATCTACATATACTACCTTCCTTATGCATATATATACCTTCCATGTACTTATGTATCTATATATTTGTTACTTTTCTAAGTCAACACATCCAATGCACTACCCTATTTCTTACTATCTACCGCTCTCAACATATCCTCTGCCTCAACTCTCTGACTCGTCTCAAACTTTATTCTACTACTCTTTTCTATGCACTACCCTATAGTTCTATCAATATTTTCTCTACCTCCACTTTCTCAAGTAACAAAACCGCAAAGCACTACCATGAGCCCTAAAATAATACTTTCTAGACTCTTCCTTACTCTACCCTCCTTGTATCATCTCATACCTCATTACTATTCAGATCTCCCAAACAAGCCTTTCTAAACCCTTCCCTCTGACTCTGCCTACAACACCTTCCTTTTACTGATCCTAAGCCTCCTCCTAAAACTATGAGCTGCAAAACAAAAAAAAATCTAAATCCTTCTTTCTACTATCCCTACACTATCCTTTCAATCCAAATGACAGACTAACATGTCCACCACTCAGATGTTCATATTTCACTACACTAATTCACGACTAATCCTTTATCGGTGCTAGAGTAGAGTGGCACTCGCTGAAAAAGCGTTTCTACACCTCATCAGGGGTAGCAAGTGCTATATAAATGCAAACCTCTTTTTCCACTTCTATCCCTCCGCTACCCTTCTCAATCCAAATAACTGATTAACATATCCTTCACTCAAAGTACTTTCATATTTCACTACACTAATTTACCACTAATCCTTTATGGGTTCTGGAGGAGCATGCTGCTCTCCGAAAAAGCACTTCAACACCCTATTAAGGGTAACAAGCGCTACATAAATGCAAACCTTTTTCCCTCTTCTCTCCCTCCACTATCCTTCTCAATCCAAATAACTGACCAACATAAGCTCCACTCAAATTACTTTCATATTTCACTATGCAAATTCACCACTAATCCTTTATGGGTTCAGAATAGGGTGCTACTAGCAGAAAATGCGTTTTGACACCTCGTCATGGGTAGTAAGTACTCTATAAATGCAATTATAAAACAATACAAATATTACTGCTCTCTCAAAGACCGTCTTATGGGAAGCATTAACTGTACTCCATCTCCGGAGTGGCTCAGTTAGCATGTCTTTCAAGGGCCTTTTTGTCAGTGCTCCAACATCGGCAATATGATACAGGAACACTGGCATAGGCATTTTCTAATTTGCATATGGTCTCACCCAGATGCAAAGTAAAGGGCCATCTTGTGAATTATGTCAGAATAATTCTCAAAACTTCAGCAAATATCATATGAAAAAGCAACATTCTAGAATTATTATTGTTTGTGAATGTTAGTGATGGGGGACAGGGTGAAGAGCAATAGGGCCTAAATTTATAAAGAGATTGCGACTTTGTGTTATTTTTTTAACACAACCCATCATAAAGTCTTCTGCGTGTATTTACAAACCAATGAAAGTCACTGTTTGCATTTGTTGGTAACCCAAAGAAATCCAACACAGCGCAATGTGCTCCCTTACTTTACTTAGCATCAAAGGAGAGTTCCATGAGTGGTACATGGGCTTATCCATGAAACCACCCATGCATGTTAATGCAAATACCTATCTACAAAGGTTTTTAGACCGGGATTTGCCTCAAAATCATGCTCCTCCCTGAGGGATCCGTAACGAGGAGAAATGTTTTCATTTCTCCTCGTGTTTTCCTCTCTGCATGTTGTGTTCTGCATTGTACAGCACATATACGTTGTAGAAAATGACTTAAATCATAGTTTGTGTGCAGGAAAAGAATCCTTCTTGCACAAAAACTAGACTGTGTACAACACCAACACCTTTTCATTATGGTGCAAGGGTGTCTCCATTGCTGCACAGCAGCCACAGGAGAGCCAGCATAGGCAGAGAGCAGAACTGCGCCACTTCAAAATAGATACAGCACAGTTTTGCTCTTTCCTATTCATTAAAAGCAGCATAGCAACTTTACTTGCTGGCCTGCGTTGCATAAACTCTTTGTAAATATGCCATTGGGTACTTTAGCCTCACTGGATGATCGTTTTAAGAAATGCCATCTTTATATTGTAGTGAACCTACATTTTTACCAGTGTATGGGATATTAGAACATTGGAATGTTGGGAGCTCCATTGCAGACAATGGAGTGCTCCCTGCTTCTACGGGCCGGTAAAGGCCCGCAGAGCAACATTCCAATGTTCTACAAAGGCTTCTCGAAGTTCGAGGGGATTTATATCTCCACGAGCTTCGAGAACCCTTTGTTTACTTTGTTAGAACATTCTGCCCTCTAGTGGCAGAATGTTCTTATAGCCTTATAGCCCTTTGTAGCAGGGCTATACGGCTATTAAAGTCCCGCTGTTTTGTTAAAGTCCCTCGCCTGCGGCTCGGGCCTTTAACGATTCAGCGGGCCTTTAATAGCCGGTATAGCCCGCTACGGCGGGCTATAAGGCTATATTAGAACATTGCAATGTTGGTAGCTCCATTTAAAACAATGGAGTGCTCTGGGCTTAAATTGGCTGGTATAAGCCCAGAGCTCCAACATTCCAATGTTTCTTTGCTGACAGCTCTGGCTGTGAACAAAGGCATCAGGGAGCCTGAGGGGATTTCAATCTCCTTGCACTCCCTGAAGGCTTTGTTTTATTTGTTAGAGCATTCTGCCCTCTTGTGGCAGAATGTTTTAATAGCCTTATAGCCCTTCGTAGCAGGGCTATACCGGCTATTAAAGCCCTGCGGCCTTGTTAAAGTCCCTTGCCTTCGGCTAGGGCATTTAACGCTGCAGCGGGCCTTTAAAAGACGGTATAGCCCACTAAGGCGGGCTATAAGGCTATTTTAGAAAAGGTCGAAGAGTGCGGGCATGACGTGACCATACTGTTTTAATGACATGAAAAAACATTCCTTTAATACTGATAGTTTAAATGCTTCAGCTGAAGTGTAATTCCGGAAGTCTTCTGTGCTATGAAACCAAAGGAGGGAAGCATACATCTAAACAATAAACAAGCCTACTTGCCAGGGTGCCTGCTTCCCTGCAGAACATGCAAATGCGCGCCACTGGTTAACCCGAAAATGTAAAGGCTACTTGGAAAGGTATTGGCTGTAATTAGAAACATTTGAAGCGTTGTGATGACAAAGATTTATTCTTTTTGGGTGGTAGTGCAAGAGAGTTACCAGCTGATCTGTGAAGTGTGTGATTTTAAGGGACAGTTATATATATTAAAAAAACATGTAATTGAGTACAGTCTGGGTATTACTGAAATCTGTATTTTGGAAGCACCATTTTATCTTAAAACTTGTTCTGCATTTTGTAGCAGTCTATCTTATAAGGTGTGTAATGCAAGTTTAAAATATTGACTTACATATTCACAGTGCTTTCTTTCACAGGGTGGGACTTTGTAGCAATAAAAATATAAAAGTCACTATTCTCCACTACACCAACCAAGATTTAATTATGTGGCTCTCTGGTTACACATAAATATCTGCAGAAAATTAACCAATAGAGGTTTCAGAATGTACTACTGGGCATTTCCCACTGATAAACGAAATTCTTTTTATGTAATTCTCATTTAAGTTGCACTGTATTTTATATGTAGCTACCTGAAGGTGTAAGCAGTGCTTTAAATGGGCTGGTACTCACCGGTACTGAGTACCGGCACTTCTAAATTTCTGGTGCTTGAGTACCGGAACTTCTCTTTGTCCAAAAAGAGTACCGGTACTCATGGGGCCGTAAACCAAGGTCAGTGAAATTGGCATTCACAAAAATAAGCGCCTCACAGCTGACAATGAGTGGGTCCGTTTTTCTGAAGCACTCTGATCGAGTGCTAATCTCTCCTTATAATGCGCTAATTGCAGGGCCGGCGCTAGGCATGGGCAGTATGGGCAGCTGCCCAGGGCCTCACGCTCAGGCCCCCCCCCTTCGCTGTGAAATTAAACATTTTCACAGATTGCTCCCCTGCTCCACCAGGGCCCCCTCCCCACACAATTACAATACACATCAGAGGTGTCTGGTGTCCACCGCGTGGTGGTATTCCTGGGGGTGGTGGAGGAGACAAACAGAGTGGGGAAGTCATGGCGGCAGGGCCAGCAATTAGGGCTCATAGTGTCAGGGGCGAGGCAACACCTCTCTTAAGTACCGGCCATTCCCTGTCTGCATTTTGTTGCTAGGTGACAGAAGGCCCCATTGTTTCCAGTACCAGCTGGACACAGGTAAGGAGCAGTGGGTGAGGGGAGGAGGGAGCAGCCAGATCAACTGGTGCTGGGGCAGTGTTTTAAGAAAGGCCTTGTTACTGCTTCGAAGGCCATGGGGAGGGGGCCCCCTTTCCCTGGGCCTCGAAGCACTAGAGCAAGCTGCAAGGCCCAGGTGTGGGGCCCCCTTTCCCTGGGCCTCTAAGCACTATAGAAATCTGCAAGGTCAGGGTGTGGGGCCCCCTTCCCAGGGCCTTGTAGCCAATACTCCCTCTTTCTTTTCCTTTCCTTTATTTGTTCCCCTGTGAAATGAATCCAAAAAAGAAAAACTTTTTTGCTGGAAAGGTCATCTTTTTTGTGACATTTTTCACTTCCAAGTGCAGCCTTGGGAAAGAGAGAAATAAAAAATTCAGAGTGGGTCGAAAAGGGGCCAGATTGATTTTATTCACACCCAAAACACATTAGTGCCACTACACAGAGTTTACCAGTGAAGTGCTTCTTTTGTTTTCTTGTCTTTCTCTAAACAACATTGTTTTCCCTGGGTGGGGAAGTGCACCATTTCTGGATGTACTGCAATACCTGCTTGATGGGCGGACTGGAAAATAAAGTGCATACCGCTGCTCTGTATTCACAAATATGGTCTTTTTAAACCATATTGCTTTCGTTTTCTAAGGATATAATCAATGGGCATTGAAGCAGGTCCGTTCCGGCCCTGTAGTCATGGCCTTAACTTTTTATGCAAAAGCACTCATTCATTTCTGAATAAGTGCAAAAGCGTTAAGGTAACCATGTTGTTCCTGCTTATATTTCACATGCTTTAATTAATCTTACATTCCTTATGAGTGTTTGCTTTTTCCAGAATGTTGTCACTTGTTTTTTAGGCAGCATATTGCTCTTGTCTAGTGCGTAATTTGAAATGAGTCGCCTCTAGGTGTTTGTAGCGGGGCACAATTGGGTTGCAGTTAAAGGCAGTGCAAGTTTCTCTCAGTGGGGTAGTATGGTGTTCAGTGCGGAGAGGATGTGGCACTATGGTCAGAGCTGCCGAATTTGGAACTGGGGAACCAGGTTCAGCCTTCATGACCAGTCCACCAGACCAATCTCCCTGAGGTAGCATATTTCCATGCTAGACCTTGGAAGGACCCGCACGACCTTAGAAGCCTGGTGTCTTAGCACCAGCAGGTGAACCCTAGCAGTGGCAAGTGTGAGTTAACCTTGAAGGCCTGTCTACCACAATCCCTATTGAAGCCCACCACAAGTCTTTTGGGCAGGCCTACGAAGCAGCACACCCTAGAGCAACAGTCCTGCGATGTCACTTCTTGTGATGTTACCAAGGGCGGCTCCTTCACTAGGGCGGAGGAGCAACGCCCCACTACTTTCTCGCAAAAGCAGAAACATAAAATGCTAAAACGACCATTTTATGTTTCTGCTTCTAGCACTGCGAGAAAGCAGAAGTGTTTCGTTGGGGGGGGCGGTCTGTTTTAGGGCAGGGGAGGATTGCCTTGCCAACTGCTAAGGGCGCTGACTGTTCAAAAGTCTTGCGCACTCTGGCCTTTCTCTATGTAGGCTGCAATGCAACCTACTTGGGGAAAATGGCCTCCCCATAGGCGCCTGGCTGGTCGGCGTCCTAATCAATCACAACGCTGCCATTGCAGCATTATGATTGGCCTAGGGGAGGGGAGGGAGGCTGCCTGATTCCTGTTCTCCCCCCCCTTCCGAACTCCCGCTCGACCCTCCACCCGTGAGTCATGCCGGCTGCGACTGGAAGATACATGCAAATTAGAGGGGCCTTACATCTTCTCTTTCGCCCGGGGCCCCAGGAGTTCTAGGACCGGCCCTGGCTAATTGAGCGGCGGCCCGTGGCATTCATTCTGAGCTGGCAGGAAGTTTGGGAGGGGCCCGAGTCACACTGTGATTACAGACACAGTGTCCACTCAGGCTCAATGGAGACAATAGCACAGTAGCTATTTGAGGGCTTTGTTGTGGCGCGAGTGCTGAGGCAGCGTGTGCGTAAGAAGGTTTCTAGTAGACAACACAGCCGCGCAGGGCTTCCCTCAATCTTCTCTGCAGCATTTGATCATCTTCAGTGATTTGGTTTCATGGTTCACAAAGCTAGCTTTTTGTCCAGGTCCTGACATTGAGGCCCCATAGGGTAATGCCTGTGATAAGTGCAAGGCCGCCTGCTGGCTGTATAATGTACCTCCACTCACTGTGACGTACCAGTGTGCCGGGAATGTCTGCTGGGGTTTCCCCTCCAAGGAAACGTAGTGCCTGCCGCACAGGTCTGGCAGCATTTTAAAGATTGTTGGAGGCCATTCGGGGTTTCAAAAATATGAGTTTGTTAAGAAAAGTTTCCCTTCAATGCTGCTTTTTAGTTCTCAAACCGAATGGTTGTCTGTACGTTTCAGAAAAAGTGTAACCCAGTGCTCCAACCATGTTAGTTTCTTAAGCCCCATTAATCAGACACTGGTGAAACCCTCAGCAGTTTGGGGGTGACTCAAAGTGTAACGCACTAGGATTTGTGCGTTGGTTTTCCCGCCCAGCTGTTCGAGGATGAGATGAAAAAGTTTGGAGAATCTGCCCCGGGTAATGAACTTCATTTCTAAGGCACGTTAGCTCTAATTTGAGCTAATTTCAGGTCCGCGCTGACACCCTACCCAAATCAACTTGCCTTCAAGAGGAATTACGTTCCCT
Source organism: Lissotriton helveticus (assembly GCF_964261635.1). Taxonomy (NCBI): domain Eukaryota; kingdom Metazoa; phylum Chordata; class Amphibia; order Caudata; family Salamandridae; genus Lissotriton; species Lissotriton helveticus. The sequence continues at coordinate 132,902,065 of NC_136058.1, forward strand.
GGCTTTTGAGCTGCACAGCTCGCTTGGTGAGGTGTAGTGTTAGTGATCCTATCATACAGATATGGAAACGCTGTATATAAATCAGCTTTGGCCACATCTGCAGATCTGGCTTCAATGTACCAAGGGTTATAAACACAGACAGTCACAAATGCTATTTACATGCATTGCACACTTACATGCATTGCACACTTACATGCATTGCACACTTACATGCTGCTTATGACATTAAAGTTTGTCTTATGTGCTTTGCCAATGTTAGGAAAAAAGTAGTAACTAGAATTGGTAAACCAAATAGGTCCAACTGTAGTGACCTATTGGCTTTGTCAAAGTTTTTTTGCCACATAGTGCAGCATCGCAGATGCGGCGCAAAGTGACTAAAGTTTTTTTATAAACTTTAATAGGGCACCTTGTATGATTTTGTAGAAGTGCTGGCCACAGCATGTGCTCGCCTACAAAATTATGCAGTCGTTCTTTTTTCTTTTTAGTTACTGATCCGGGTTGGATTGGTAACTAAAAATAAAATAAAAATGCAAAAGTGTTTTTTTCTTTTAAAGCAAGCAAGAGTGGGGGAGAATGTAAGCAACATAGAGAAGGACAGTGGAACCAACAAAGCAACAGAGAGAGAGTGTGGCTTAATGGCTAGAGTGGCCAACTTTGAAGCAGAGGAACCAGGTTCAAGTCTTGGCGGGAGACTCAAGCATCCTGTGATTCTGAAAAATCACTTATTCTCCCTGTGCCTAAAACTGAATTTGTCTGTCTGTAATGCAAGTGGTGCTCATGTAAAGCGCTCTGATACCTTCGGGTTGAGTTTGCGCTATATAAAACTGCAAAAATAAATAAATAATGTAAGCGCTTCTAAAACACAGGTACTAAATGCCCTGGGTGCGTGCACAAATGTCCCTGTGTGTGTTCTTGCATGAGTGAGTGTTGTCTGCAGTGTCCAGCACTGCAGGTATATAGTTTGAAACCCGACAAGCCCTGTATTACCACACTCTGCCCATGAAGCTCATGTGAAAGAGTGCGCTTGTAGCTAGAGCAAGGCCACTCTCTCTTCAGTGCAGATCTACTTTCTCAGCAGTGTTTCAACACAATTGTATTTTGTTTTTTACAGGCTGTTTTGGGTTAATGGAGGGGCTCTGGGAAGGGTAGAGGTGGGTGAACCAACAAATTAACAAGGCAAGCCAAGTCAGAGCCGAACTAGGAAGTCTGGCTTGGCCTTAAAAGCTCATATATAAGCCGACCCCTGAAAACATTACCATTGAAATAAAAGTGTATTTGTTTCATGTGGAAGCATTTCACCTTGGTGCATAAGCTTATATTACAGCATTGAGAGGAGTTTGTGCTCCCACCATGAGGATAATGCCATTAGTGATCTCGGAAACCGGTCACTATTCAGGTGTATATCGTATATGGCCTATTTTCATTTCATGAATTAAGCAACATCATAGTGAAATAAATCTAACACAAGATGTGATTGCACCGCACACATCTGGAACTTGTGCATTTGAATATACTATCATGTGTGCTAACAAAGAAAATGGAGGCTTGGTGAGATCAAATATTTGTCAGCTATCACACAATTTGGTCAAGTGGGGAAGCTGGGATTGATCCCAGAATTTCTGCTATCACATTGTGCAATTCAGCCTCTAGATGGCTTCATCTTTCTTTCTCTCCTGTATTGCAAGTGAGGTCACTATGTTGTCTTTATTCTCTGCACATGAGATTAGAGTTTGGTTAGCAGGCACATGCACTATCACAGTTCAGTTTATTTTTGGCTTGAGAGTGCAAGAGAGCCTGAAACAGAGCTCGACCCAGGCATCCTAGCTCAAGCTTTGAGCAGCTTGCCCGACACCAGAAAGAGGTAATCAATTTTTACAGCAGTTAAGGAGCTTTGAGGCAAAGCTCTGCCACATAGGAGGGGATGGGTGATGTCTGCTAAGTGGCAATGAGATAAGAGGGTTAACCATAGTTAAACCTACCGTTCCAAAAAATGTTAAGAAAAATATCTTGTGCAAGTCACATGTGATCTACGTGTTGCACCACGAGAAGCCCACTTTAATAATAAATGTACCCTTTTGTACGTATAAGGGAAATAGAATAATCAAAATATACCAGAAATGCTTTCGTATCATTATGCACGTCTGCGCACCAATTAAATCTCAATCACATTAAATGTGTGCCCCTGGCCGGATCCCTTTTCACTGCCTATAGCCCCGCCCCCTAGTCCACACCTCAATTTGGTGAGTACCTGCACTTATTTTTTTTCCATTTAAAGCACTGGGTGTATGACCAAAAACAAACTAAAGAATAGTTCGTGTTTTTTCAGCCTCACCTTTGACCCCGCCCCTACACTCACTGACTCCGCCCCAATTGCATGCAGCATCAGTTTCCATACTTCTTTAATGCACTTCGACTGCTTGATATTACAGAAGCAGCTGCACAAAACCTGTGTAATCGCATACTGTCCGTGAACAGCAAAAACAGACTCAAATTACTCTTTCCACCTGCAGTAAAATGTCTGCAAATGTATTGTTTAATTTTACAACCTACCATAATTTTCTGACTGGCAATTCAATTGTTCCCCATACCAAGACAAGCTTGCTCTCAGCTCTTCAATGCCGTCAGTGTGTGACATTTAGTAAGCAACCTATGAATCCGTTATTGTTTCATATATGAGTCTGCCTGTCGCTGTCTGTGGCGTTCTCACACACACGCCATCACCTCCCCGACAATCTCTCACTCCCCGCCTACCCCCCTCTCTCTCTCTCCTACCTGCATTCTTTGTTTACCGTACTTCCTCTTATACACCTTGAAGCCTCGCAGTTCCGAAAAGTGAATAAAGCGGTCTTTCCCCGGGGTGCGTGCCAACGAGTAGAATTACATGCTCTTCTTTGGCTGGCACGCATTCGCGGAGCAGAAACATAATATCGTAAATCCTAATTGCAAATCTTAAACGTAAACATTATCTCAGAACAAACAGAAAACTAAAATAATTCGTGACAAAAACTAACTGTGGCTGTTAAACATGTTTTATCTAGTTCAGCAGAAGCTGCGGAAAGAGTTTGTATCTGTAAAGAGCGGCTCGCCTGCCAATCATACACAGAGGCGAAGAGGCCAATGGCTGAGGCCCCTCGGGCGCTCTGTGGGAATGCATCTTCCTCAGGAGGAAGTAATTAGTGAAAAAGTCCCGCACAAGCAAGGACGCGGTCGAGATTGCTGACTGAATGTTACCTGCTCGAGCCACCTAGGGCACGGTGCGCGCTCTCCTGGTGCTGCCGACGGAGCCTGCCACAAACAGCCATGGTATGGTGACGCGGGCATTTTTTGTATCAGAATTTGTGGGGAGAGTACATATCACGCATTATTATGTTATAGTAAATAAAGTGTATATCCCTTTGGTTGTCAGGGTTTGACACAGTTCTACAAGATGAACGGAAACATTAGAGTAACCGCAGGGTGCCAGACACCTGTGCTTACTTTTCTAGAAAAAAAAATAGGATTGACTGAGACAAAATGATGCTTTTTCAAACTGTTTTGCGCTGTCTGCAGATTGTTGTTCTTGTAATGCTCCGACCGGTCCTTGATCGTCAAATTCCTGAACGGAGTCGTTAGTTACAGCGATCCGAAGTGCTCGTTTAATCGTCAGATGTCTGTCCTCGAGCTTGCACAGCGGCCGTACTAAACCGCAGTGTTGCTTTTCCGAAATACGGTTCGTTTCAATGTAAAAACGTCCCAGAACATCCTCTTAAACCACAGAACGCCTTTCAAAGATTCTTTTCATCTTCGTCGTGGCTGAGACGGAGAGCGTTCTGCAACTGAAACTTTTTTTGTGTGTGTGACGTGAATATTATGACTTGTCAAATGTTTGACACCCGGGACATTTGATCTTCTCCCTAGGGGGCGAGGTGTATTTGTTTTGTGATCTGAAGGATTAAGATGTGCCTTTCTTTATGGTTGTTCTAACATGATGGTCTTTTTTGGTCTTCAGCCTTATACGAATTTAATCAATTTTGAATCGAGGTAGCGTTTGGCAAATAACAGGTTGTTGCCCTTTGTAGTAATTTGGCAATTAACTTGTAATTTGAGAATATCGTAGCCGCCAAGTGTGAATGGATGACCTGTATCGGTCGTCACCCATTATGCTAGTCCTGCCCCTCCTTTTTACCCAGTGACGCTATGCACGCTGGTACTCGTGGTTCGCTTCTCCTATTTTAAACAACAAGCTGCATACCAAAGAATTGAAAGCCCAAAAAACTCTTTATTTGTTGTATTTGTCAACTAAGTGCCATGCTGAGACTCTTGGGTACCCACACAGTGTTGAAATGATGGTCTAACACACGGCTTGGCGCCTCTTGGATGCATACGGTTTTGCCAATAAGATCATATATTGTTTATTATGGTCTATGATCCCAGGTCACTATGCATGGAATGGAGTTGTGCCATAATGTCAATGCATCACTGTAAGATATATTTGCATAGAGTGAATCTAAATGGAAGCTGAGTAAATAGTCTGCGCCTTTACTCAAAATCTGGCTGGTGCCTAAGGACCAACATTGGGCCCACCTTGAAAATTGACTCTGCTTTCCCTTGAAGTGACTACGACTTTCAGTGATTGCTTTTGATTGGGGGAGGTCAAAATGTGTTTGTATTCAACAATTATTGCAGTTTGTTTTTTATCGGTTCATACTATGCTAATGCCTTTCTGAACATTATAACATTCTAATATCTATAACAGGTTACAACAAGTGGCTCTCAATGATGAACTGATACTTTCACCTCCAGCTTGTTAGTGCAGCTTTATTTAAAATATTCCTTTGTGCACTATTTGTGCATGTAGGACCACAGCTTTCCTTTACTGTTACTGAAGTAACTTTAGACAAGCATTGGTAAACCCAGCAAGTCTGGCTGTTTTTATATGCCGAAATCGTTTTTTCCATGTTTTGTGTGTATGGATGAGCATAAACATGAATCTATGACTGGAAGATGCAGTACATGTGTAAAAGGGTGAGTGGATGGTTGAATACGCCCTTGGTTTATTAGATTAGTGGAATGAGTTTATGATTTGATGGAGACATGCACTAATCTGTCTGACAGCCGTTGTGCTAATGTTCTAATATTGCAAAATGTACCAATATTATACAAGTTCAAGAATAATACCAGGCCTGGCGCCATTTGTGCCAAATATATTGGCAATATATAACGAATTTAAATATAGTGCTAGTGCAGATGTTGTCATCTTAACACCAACACTCTGTCAAGAATCAGCATCATTATGGCAGCTTGTATTAAACAAGACAGGGCAACATTATGTGAAGAATGTCCACAGCAGAATAAATTGCCCTCATTCCTAGCTGTAGTGATTGTTCTCAATTGAATCATAACCTTTTTCATGAGTTCATAAGTGTATGTTTGGAAGTGTGCCATCTGCTAGTAATCCTTTCTGTGTGTTTTCCTGCCAGTGCACCTTCCAGGCCATGTGGTGGCTCTTTTGCTTCAGCCAGCAGCACTGCGATCAACACCCACTGTTTGTGGACCTCTGTTCACATTGCAGGTGACCGGTGTTTTGCGTGTGCCTGGAAGCCGAAGTGGGTCGGGCACTACTAGATAACACCAAAGTGTCCATCTTTTACTGCAGACAATGTAACATGCACTGTGACTCTCATGAAATACTCAGTGGTACAAGCATTTAAAAAACGAGGACTGGGAGAGGGGATTGGCCCTGAAAATTGTGAGAATGATAATTGTACAGACATGTCTTCGCTCAGTGAAACAATATTGGAAAAGCGACTCCTCCATTACACGCACCACAAGCATCATAAATAACAAGGTGCCTTTGTTAAGTATCCCGTAAATATTATGAAAACACATTATTACTATCGGGTGATCCTTCTTAATAAAATCATTTGATTTCTGTTGTGCAGGTAGAGTTTATTAGCACTAAAAGACCCAAATAATTATGTTGAAAAATAACCCCGACCGTTATTAGTGCATTTATAAACTTAATTAGATTGCTTGTCAAGCACTCACTTGTTTAGCACACAGAATGTGTTGCTTTAAATGGGTGACGTTGTCTTCATTTAACTAGTTGTCCATTACGCCTGCGCTGCTCCCAAAAACGATGCACCTCATGCAGTGTAATGTCAGCACTCCATTTGAGGTGAAATAGTAGACCACACATTGAATAGCATATACTTTTAGAAACATGATGACAAACACTTCAGAGGTAGCTAAAGCTGTCTGTAGCCAGACCTAAACATGGATAGTAGACAAGAAATGTTTGTTTAATCTCTCATATTAAATGCTTGCTTTTTCATTGAAATATTCTAAAATAATTTTAAGCCACTGAGTTTGTAGCTACAGATACAGCAGACCTTCTTGATTTCCAGGAACATGGAGACCGGTATGATAACCGTAGTGGCCATGGCGTGGGCAAGTGACCACCTGGTGGCCAAAATCCTTAAGGTCCTGAGGGTCGAGTATATAAGGACTTGGTTCATTTAAGTGTTTTAGAAATTAGCAGCTGAAGTAGAGTTGTATGTCTACCCCGTGAATGAGACATTGATCATTGCTCACTTCTAAGTGGGAGCACACTATTGTTTAAATAGTAGACCCACCTTTAGGAGAGTCGGTCTCAATTTTGGTCTTGATAAATGGCCACTGATCCTGGTTGGACTTTGATAGGCATGAAACATGTTGACCATTTTAATGTATATTAGGAACATTATCTTACCAGACATTCCCTCATGTTTTTAACTCTTAGCAGAAACTCCTAGATTAAATTAATTATGGAGGGGACCTTTAGTGAATTTTAATCAATCACGTATGAGACCAGTCTGCCCTTTTTCTCTAGGAGATAGGCATAAACTTCCTTTCTCAGTACATAGATGATGGAGAACACTGGGTCCTCCTCATTTTGTTTATTGAAGCAGAACTGAAAAGATCTTTGGTAAAGAGCCACTCAAGTGGCCAGTTGGGCAATACAGCACTGGCCCAATGAGGAGCACAGCCCAATGATGAAGCATTCCAGCCTTGGGTGGGTGAGGGCTTGTGCTACCAGAAGAAGACACTTTATATGACCTCTGCAATTGTGGGTATATAAAGGAGCCGAACCTTTATTACAGAACTGTCCACTTGATTATTTAATTTTCTCACTCAATCTTCTGTACCACAGCCACAATAACTAACAGTCACATAAACAAGTAATTGTCTGTCCGCTAAAAGATCGATAGAGCACTCTTACAAGAACATCTGCTGTGACCCCCGAACCGCGTTGGTCACCCAGTCGCTATAGTCCATCCCCGGTGCCTGAGGCTTTCCACCGCAACTTTACTCTTCACTCACACAAAGTTCCCTATAACAAGTGGCTTACCTATAGTGCTTCACGACACCCACAATTTGACCGGACAATTACATATGCAAACTATCCCGGGATCTTGGACTTCTCCTAAAGTCCGCTCACTAAAACTTTCTAATCTGCACATGTCCTGAACAGTAAACCGATTAATCCACAATCACTTAACATGCATTCTTACGTCGCAAGACAACACACAAATAAAACATCACCGCAATGTAACACACCACACAGTGTCATACTCTACCACTGCTTCCGGTGCACTGTCAGCATCTGCCAAACTCCATCAATCGCCGGTTCTCCGCCGTCCTCTATGCCAAGTCCAGAGCTAGAATTTTCTCTGCTTCTACTCTAAATCCCTCAATTTCCCCTCACTTTAGAGGCAAACCATCCTCTGCTACTATTTGATTGAGCCAAATTTGGGCCTTGCCTTACTACCCAAGTTCAGCTATGATGGTCTTTTATTTACCTGCTGAAAGTTGTAGAGGGGAAGAAACATGTCAAAATTATACTTATAATGTAGTCATGCTGTAAAGACCACATACTCCAAATTCTAGTTTATGGATTTTATTATAAGGCCAAAACTAGCAGAATATAGACACTTCTTAGTATTAACGAATATAGGTACAGAAAAATTAATACAGAGCGAAATCTACGCATATAATTGATTTGGCATAGAAGACACAGAATAATAAACTCCAAGATTAGTACACAGTCCAAGATGGAGGCGGATTCATTAGGAAGGAAAACATAAAATATCTTTCCTTACACTAATCTCATAAATGATGGTTCTGGCTGGTTCCCCTATCTTAGTTCTCAAAGATGTCCGCACGTGTAGACTTCCTTAGAAGTACTCACGTCAAATGTGTCAAATAGCTTAAACTATGGAGCTCGCTCTTAAGATGCTTCTTCTCCTCCGAAAATCTACAAGTCTGATTTTCTGTCCCTGCGCATAATACAAAAGGAATAAACTCAGCCCCTGCTAGATGTATCACATGACAAATTATTTCGCTTCTCCAGTACTGGGGTGTTTTTCCATGACTTCTTTAATTAAACCTTCTTTGCTTCTGGTGACCTTGGAGTGTAGATAGGCCAGGCACAGAGCATAACTTATCCTCTCCTCTCACTTCTCAGACTGTTCAAAGACATTCCAGTTATCTCATTAAACTAGATAATGATGGTGAATTCTTTATATGTTCAATGGGGTGAGAACATACTGTTCTGGCACACATAAAGATACATTTAATTATTTCTTCAGTTACTGAGGGTATCAAAACCTGCAGCTCTGGGTCTAGACTGCAAGCAACTTTAACACACATGATTACATTAATATGAATATAATATCTTCCTGCACGGTGCATACAGAAATGATGGTGTCTTTAATACATATAAATCCTACTTAGAGATCTACATTATAATTCTATGTTACGATGTTGAATAAAATGCATTCTATAAACGTGGAGCACTGCATATGCTAAAATATAAACAAATGTGGTTAACATATGAGTATAATGCACACCTACAATTTAGAATGCTGTATTTGCTCTATCACTTCTCATACCACATTCTTCTGTGTAACCTCTCCTTTCAAACGCACAATATGTATCCTGTTCCTCACTCTTCACTGTTTCCACTTGTATGAACTCATCTATGTCCTATTAACTTAACCCTCCACAAGAAACTGGGGGCAGTGCTTCAGTTTCATCATCAACGCTCAACATTAAAACAATAACCAAAAAATTAACAATAACAACTTGTAAGCACTGGTTTTACCACTAACCTTGGATTACGTGCTACCCACCATAAAACACCTCAGTGCTGTGTTAGAGGTAGTAAATGCAATGTAATTGCAAAGCAAAACAGTACAAGACCTACAGCTGAGTGGCTTATGAATGTCACCAGAACTCCTGCATGGCACCATATGATCATATTACATATTTGTCATTTTTAGAATCCGTGAATATTTTGAAGCAGTTAGGTTGGAAAAGGTCTGTTATTCAAACAATTATGATGATGACATGTATTTTATTGTTTGTACATAGTTTTTAAAACCATATAAGGCCATGCCGTCATTTGCTCATATGAATTAACATAAATCCTATATACTAACAGTTTTGCTGAACAAGTATTATTAAAATATTAATTAAAAATATTTAACATAGGCGGTACTCCCACATTCAACACATATTTTATAAAAACCAAATTTTAATATAAAAAACTTTGAACAATCATTGCTATCTTTCCATTAACTAGAATAATGCTAACAGTATGCTATATGCCGCACTCTAAAAATTACCTGCCAAGAAACTAATGTTTTAACAAATTGTTGTTTCACCTTCCATAAGAACAGCACTTAAATTGTAGGGTGTGTTGATTTTACACAGTCTCTCTGGTAAATCGTGCGCAGCCTGTCATGTTTTTCATTTGTGTTAAGCACCACTTATGTCATGGAATGGCAGCATACATAATCTATAATCATATAGGATGGACTCATACTAGACAACAACTCTGTTAATAAGATGTGACACTATTGATGTGTAGATGAATTCTTTGACTTGGTCTAAATGGGAGGAATTCTCCTAAAAGGATGCTCTGCCTGCATCTACAGCGCATGACGTAATCGGAGTGCAGGTGGTCAGTTTATATTGAGAGGGAAAAACATAATTAATATCCAAACTGTGCAATACAACATACATGTACTGAAGGATCCCTCCATTCAGTACCTCTCTACCACTCATCTGTTCTTTCTTTAGGAGAGACTGCAAGGGATCTGCAGATTTCTGATATTCCTAGTGTTGTCAGCGTAGGAATGACCTAAGTGTAGCACACAAACATGACTTGAGGGAGCATTCAAGATGAACTGCTTCAGAAGGTCTTAAGATTTTCAGCCCGAGAACTTGATGCATTTTTTTTACCCCCACTTGTCCAGGGTTATGCCCCACTCTACCAATCCATACAGCATCTTCATGTCCGTACATGAATTAACCTGTAATATATTTCTTTAAAATTCCACAACTGGATACCACTATATTGCTTATTGAAACTCTGTTGTGCCTGCTAAAAAACTATACCCCTTAGCAGCATCCAAAGGCCCCCAGTATAGCCCATTATTAATCAAGGACCCAAGATAGTTGCAGGTGTCTACAACATCCAGTTGGTCTCTCCACAAATAGCAATAACTCTGCCTGATCCAAATTCACAGTCTAGTTTTTATTCACGTATGAATAGATATTTTATAATGGCAAGGACATGTATGTGAACAAAAAAAAAAGTAAACTTTGTGCATGCATAAGGTGTAACTTGTGCGTGCCATAAGTTGTATTATAATGCAATCAGTTTGCGAACAAACTTGTGTATTCATATTTTAGCTGTGGCTAAAATGACATACTTTTCTTCAAAGCAACCCCATTTTGGATATTTAAGTGTGTTTAGGTTTGACCTTAGTGTTGCACAGCACCATTAACAACAACATTTAAATTACAGGTTTTCTCTGATATATCGTCTGACAAGCAGTAGGGCTGGTCCATGAAGTAATTGCTAGGGGAAACTATGGCATTTTCAGAAAGGGCAAGAGCAAAACTTTCTACCAGCATTGCATGCAAACTATTTTCTCTGCAGAGATTGTGGCACAGAGAAAGACAAGTGAAAAAAAAAACTTCCAACAGACTCGTGAGTAGCTGGTGCAAAGCTGACGATGGAGCCTAACCATGGGCCAACTCCTATGTATTTAATTATACAATTATGTGATGATGGCAGAGAAAGGGGCTGTCGTGTCTTGTTTTTTATATATATATATATATATATATATATATATATATTGTGATGCGATGATTCCACAAGAAAACGAAATCAAGCGAGCCCACAGCAGTTGCAGCAAAGGTGGTTTATTCGGTGCAGAAAGAACGACGCGTTTCGACCACGTCCGTGGTCTTGGTCACATGACCCACGTCTCCAAAAGTGCAAGTATATATAGTTGAAAATACACACAGTCATAGTCATGGACATAGAAAACATTTTCATACCAATGTCTTTTCTTTAAATTGCCAAAATGAAATTGTGTTTTAAAAGGTTAATTAAATGTATAGTACATTAGTTAACAACCAAAACAGCATATTTAGGCATTTGTAGAAAAATTGTAGTTATGTTATATCACATATTTTTACAAAGTCACATGAAAAGCAAGGTGTGATTAAGAAAACTAGCAGATACAAATCATTATTTATGCATGCATATGTTGTGATTGCATAGTATGAATACAGACATGTAGGTCAACTGTGCATTTATCCATTAGAGGTTCAGGTATGATAGATGCTTCTCCTTTGCTTCAAAACATTCTGTATCCCTCATATCTCCATTTATAGGATGAGTACCTTCACGTTGATGAGGTTAGTCCTCCTAATATCGGTAAAGTACCAGGGTGCGCTAATTCTTCCATGTGATATGGAGTCAGGACGGGTGTCTCAGACTCTCGTGCTCTTATCATTTATTCGCGTTAGTGCCATAGCGCAGCCACAAGTGGGGTGCTCTCCTGTGGGATTGAAAGAGTAGAACATTAGTAATCCAAACACACATTGTCAATCCTACATTTGCTTGTATTCAAAGCTCTCTTCGAGTTGTAAATTATAGACCGTATCTGCAGTTAAAACTAGATTAGTGCAAGGAGGGGTGTGGGGTGAGTGAGTTAAAAGGATAAAAAGAGGAATAGTATATTATAGCGATATGGTTGCATTGATTTAAGGTGGTTTCAGCGGGACACTATAAATGACTGTACAATTCTTCATCCTGGTTCATTCCATGGGGAAACATGGTGCCTGCTTGTAATATAAACCTGGATTCGCGTCTCCGAAGTGCGGAAATGCGATTCCCTCCTCTTATGTTGGCAGACACACTGTCTAGGGCAAAGAAACTCACCTTGGTCCAATCAGATTCGTGTTCCTTGGCAAAGTGTCTTGCTGTGCTATAGCTGTTATCCTTATTGGTGATTGCTCGCCAATGTTCCAGTATACGCTTTTTTATGGCAAAGGTGGTTGAGCCGATATGCCAAAGGCCGCAGGGACAAACTATTGCATAAACCACATATTCTGTGTTGCAATTGATAATGAGCGGTATTTTCCATTAGATTTTTCTTCTTTCTAGGGTGACCTCGGTAACATTGGAGCTATGCTTACAAGCTTTACACTTTCCGCATTTGCGGAATCCTTTCGTCTGTTGTAACAAACTGATTTTTTTGTTTTGGTAGTGGCTTTGTACTAACAGATCTCTTAAGGACTCGTTTCTCTCATAAGTTATCGAAGGTTTCACTCCTATTTTGTTTCTTAGAATGGGGTCTTGTCTCAGAATGTCCCATCTTGTCTTCAGAATTTTGCGTAACTGGTTAGTGACCACAGAATTTGGTTATAAACCTGATCTGCTGTGGCTTTTCTGTGGGTGTCTCTTTTTTTATCAAGCAAGCTGTCTCTCAGTACCTCGTCTCTTTCCTTAGCTTCCACCCTGATTTATGCCTGTTGTAAAGCCTTCTTGGGGTACCCTCTGCTGAATCTTAATTTCATTTAGTTTTTGGTATGCTGGTAAGATTCCTCAGAGCTACAATTACGTTTTGCTCTGAGGAACTAGCTGTATGGGATACCCCATCTGAAACTGGGAGGGTGGGCTCTGTTGGAATGTAGTATAGAATTTCCCGCCGTGATTTTACGGAAAAGGTTGGTACTGATTCTTCCCTGCTCAATGGTTAGTCTGAGATCAAGGAAGTCGATTTGTGTCTGGCTGTAGTGTTTGGTGAAACGTAGATTGACATTATTGGTGTTAATACAATCAATGAAAAGATTGAGTTCGCTCTCCGAGCCCTTCCAAACAAAACAAATGTCATCTATATAACGCAGCCATTTCTTAACATTAAGTGCCCAATTCTCCGTTTGGTCGTTCCAGAGCCCCTGCTTCTCCCACCAGCCAACCATGAGATTGGCGTAGCTGGGGGCAAAGCAGGTGCCCAAGGAAGTCCCTTGGGGTTGTTTGTAATACGCATTATCAAACAAAAATACATTTTCTTTCAAACAGACAGAAATCATATCAAGTAACATAGCAGTGTGTTGTGGGTACTCCACTTTACAGTCTCTAAGGAAATATTTACAGGCTTTCAAGCCGTCCTCGTGTCTAATGCTTGTGTAGAGTACCTCTACGTCTAAACAAACAAGCCAATCATCCCTCCCCACCACTGTGTTCTTGATTTTATGTAGGAAATCTGTTGTAGGAAATCTGTTGTATCTCGTAGATACGATTTCAGCTCTTGGACATATGGAGATAAAAAATGGTCAACATATGTACTTGTTTTTTCCATCAAACTGTTCTTAGAGGAAAATATCTGCCGACCAGGCGGATTTGTATCCCTCTTATCAACTTTGGGTAGGAGATACAGGGTGGAAGTGGTGGGTATGGTGTTAGTGAGTAACTTATTTTCGTCCCAGTTAAGTAGGCCCTGGTCATGCCAGTTTTTTAATTTCTCATGATATGTTTCTTTGAGGTTGGTAATGTATTTTCTATCCACCTTGATGTAACAGGTGGGGTCATTGAGTTGGCGATAGGCTTCTTCAATGTACGTCTCCTTGGTCATTAGGACTATGTTTCCGCCCTTGTCAGAGAGTTTTATTATGGTATTGGAATCCTTTTGGAGGTCGCTAATGGCATCCCATTGGGCCTTGGTTAAGTTATTCTTGGAGTTGGAATTCCCTACCAGAGAGAGTAGGTCATTTGTGACAAGTTCGCTGAATATGTCATATAATTATGCAATTATGTGATAATGGCAGAGAAAGGGGCTGTCGTGTCTTGGTGGTCACAGACACGTGGGAGACAAGTAAGGATCTTAAGTACCTTTTTAATATATTTATATATATATATATATATATATATATATATATATATATATATATATATATACTGGAGGAAGGGAAAGTAAATACTAATGCATCCCCATGTGAGAAAAGGACAATTGTAAATTTATCGCAAATACAACTAAGTGACAAAGAAAACAATATACTTAGTTTGGGTCTGACGTACTGCCCCGCTAATGACTTCAGATATGTGAAAACAAGACTCGATTTATTTAAAGGCACGAGAAAACTGAAACTACAGAAATATCATTTTCTAAACAGAAAAAGTAACTATTCACTGGAAATTGACAATGTTGAAATCTCCCAAAATAACACTCAAACAGGGGAAATGTTACAACAAGAGCTACAAGAATTATGGGATGACAGATCGTCTGGGACAGAGTCTAACACGCAGGAACCTGTCATGGATACATCTGGGGACACCTCAAATATAGGATGCATTAGAACTGCTGGTCCACTAACAAAATTTCGACCCAAATCAACTTTTAATCCCATAATGTTAAAGGATTCCATGATCGGGTTACTGCTCAATTAAAGGATTTGAATATAAAAACTCGTAGAGGCAAAAAAAGATATAATAAAGAACTGACAGAATATTTGCGTTAATGTCCAAACTCAAAAAGAACAACAAAGTTATCATTAGGCCATCAGATAAAGGAGGCAATATCGTGTTAATGTCTAAAGAAATGTATACAAAGGAGGCATACAACCAACTCAACGATAGAGACTGCTACATGAGATGCAATGCGAGTGATTTAAAACAAATGTATACCTTATTCAATAAAAAACTTTCAAATTGGAAATCTGAAGGCCTAATAACAAGCCATGAATTCAAGTTTCTGAAAAATGGCTATCCAGTGGTACCAACCATCTATTTTTTTACCCAAACTCCATAAAGATCCAAACAATCCACCGGGACGGCCGATTATTTAGGCGAGAAAAGGATGTTTGGAACATGTCTCTCAATATGTGGATTATTTTCTACAAAATCACGTCAAGAATTTACCATCATACGATGGGGGCCAGCTTCTCCCCCAGTTATGCCTGCCTACACATGGGCTGGTGGGAGGAGCTGGTCCTCATGGTGGAACATCAGGAAGCTATGACTACCCATGTGAAAACATGGCTTGGGTTTATTGATGATTTATTTGTTATATGGGATGGTGATATGAATACTGCTAATGAATTTGTGAAGGTTATTAATAACACACTAAATCTACACTTCACAGCAAGCATAAGCACCACATCAGTAAGCTTCCATGACACTGAAGTATATGTAGAGAATGGAAAATAGAGACTAAACTCCACCGGAAAGCCACAGCAAGTAACTCTACACTCCACGCAAAAAGCTTACATGTCAAACATTTGATTACCAGCATCCCCTATGGGGAGATGCTGAGGTTGAGGCGAATACATAGTAATGAAACTGACCTGCTAAAAGCCCAACTGGACAGTAAATCTAGATTTATAGAGCGTGGTTACAATGAAAAGTTAATCAATATTGCCATTGACAAGTCGATGAAAAAAGAGTGATTAGACTTGTTAGTAACAGGCAAAAGTAACCAAAATTGCAACGGAGATCAGGAGACCATTGAAAGAAGGACAGAAAATAATGCCAAGAAAGACAAAACATTTAGGCTGGTGGTTCAATATAGCCAGCAACACAGAAAAATATAATCCATAATTAAGAAAAACTGCCCACTAGTACTTAGTGACCCTGTAATAGATTCTAACCTTCCAAAAAAGCCATCCATTACCTACAGCAGAGGTCGCTCAATGAGAGATGAACTTATAAACACTAGTCCAGAGGTAATTGAGTCAGCTAACTGGCTACAAACACATAGTGGATTCTATAATTGTAAAGTCTGTAAGGCATGTCAACAAGGTGTAAATACAACATCATACACTTCACCCTTTGATCAGAAAGAACACAAAATCAAAAAGCTACTGACTTGTAAAACAGAATTTGCTGTTTATGTTTTATCCTGCCCCTGTAATTTATTGTACGTGGGGAGTACAAAACTCCAAGTACATAAAAGAATTTTACAGCACTTACGGGCCATAAACAATCAGGATAATACCTATCCAGTGGCAAGGCATTTTAAAACTAAACACAAATCCAACAGTCGTGAGCTAAGATTCTATGTAATTGACTCTGTTGTAGCAAGTAGAAGGGGAGGCAACAGAGAAGAAAAATTACGTCAATTAGAAACAAGATATATCCTAGAGTTCAATACGAAACAAACGTCCGGTTTGAACATGTCTGAGGATTTGTCCACTTGCCTTTAACTTTCTAATCAGATGCTATACCATGAAACATCTCTAAAAATACGAGGTTTTATTATAAAAAAATATTTTAGACTGTATATATGAAATATTTGTATATTTTTATATATTTATTTAGCAATCTGTATTTTTGTGTATTTTATACAAACGGTTTTTATGCAAGTGTATTATGAATCAAATTTTATCTATTTAGATATAAATTTAATTCTAATATTTAATTGGTTGTATTCAAATTATAATACATGTATTGCCTCTAAAGACAGAACTATTTTTGTCTTTCAAACGCATTTTTATATATATACATACATTTTAGAATATTTGCTTCTATTCAAGATATCATAGACTATCTTCTGCTACTCAATAACCTCTCTAAAACTGGGACATTGACAATCTGGGTATTTATACTGATATTAACCATTTTATATCTTTTTGATGGCCTTATATGTAATTGGTATTGGCACTTGGCACTTTAAGTTGGGATCAACTCTACCTCAATGTAACTAAATTACGGGGCCCAAGTAATGCAGGAACTGAAATGTTTCTAATACTGACTCAAATGTATTTAAAATATGCGTCAACATTATATAAAAAAATGGATTAAACAACATTCACTCATACACATAAAAATGTATGGGTTGATCTGCTGTTGTATAATAGGATCCCCATAGTGATGTACTAGCCTATTTTGAGCTAATTTTTATTATAAATTAAATATGGTAATTTTGCACAAAATGTAATTTCAAAAAAACTTTTTTACACTTTGCACATAGCACTTTTAGTCACTTAAACATTTCTAAATTCAGGCATAGGTCTTTCATCTAAATGTTGGGTTGGAAAATGATTGTTTAAAATAATTTAGGATATGTTAATTTATATGCCTGTATTTTAACATGAAATGTGATGAGGTATTTTTTTCTATGTCTATAATTATAATTTTAAGACACCGAACGTCATGCACTGATGAAATGTATTTAAACCAATGCCTACCTGGACACTGTGTCACGTGATCAAGGCCCGAGGGAGGGGCCGAAACGCGTCATGGCGTCCAAGCACTGAATAAACACCAGTAAGCACGAAATTGTGGTCCGTGTCCGTTCTTTGAGTGTACTACCGGCATTTGTTTGAACGGAAACCCCAGAATATATGTATATGTATCTGTATGTATATGTATGTATATATGTGTGTGTATATATATATATATATATATATATATATATATATATATATATATATATATATATATATATATATATGAGACATCGTGGTGATATACATGCAGGTTAGGGAGGTGCCAGAAGAGTCTGCATTGGGGTGTTCGAACTATTTGACCCTTCTTATGCTAGTATACTGCAAAAAATAACTATAGTGGGAACACGTCGGTAGAACTGGAAAGAGAGGAAGCTTTAGACGCTCTGTTTCTCAATTTGCCAAAGGTTGGGCAGGGAAGTAACACCAACAAGAAAGCAGAACTCAATGAGAACCTGGATGTAAAGACACTCCTTAAAGGGCTTGAAAAGAACAGCAGAGGAGAACTCACCAAATGGTGGGAAATTAGATAGTTAGAAAAGTATCATGAGGTGGGGAGAGTAACGCGCGGCCTGCGCATTATCCTTATCCCAAGCTTTGAGAACCCTAACCCGTTGTTATTAAAGGACTGGGCCGAGAGCAACCTAGAGGCCTCTATGCGATTAGTTTGTCTGCTAGTTCAATATGCCAAAATCGACCGACAGAAAAATCTGGAAGAGGTTGCATGTATCAACGAGGAATTAAAGAAAGAGCAATTCAATAAAGATCGGGCACATATAGACAAAACAATCAAAGAAATGAGAGAACGCCTAAAAAAACAAGAAGACGTCATAAAAACAAGGAAGGCTTACAAGTTTGCACGTGATCAGCAGGATTACGAGCTGGGCCAAATCTATACGTTTGCCCGGAAATTCGACCATATGCGCAAACAAAGAGCCACAATAGCATCAAATCCAGGAACGACGATGCGCAGTACAGTGGCAGGCGTTAGTGAATCTACCGCATCAGGGTCGGAAACCAGCCTAGTGCCTAGTGAAAATGAATCGTATGACAGTGCCCCAGGTTCAAAGCGAGCGGATATGGGGCATCTGACCTTAGCAGAGGAGATAGAGTACATCCGTATGCAACGGAAGTCCACTTTACGTCCGAGGACACAAAATCAAGCTCAAGGCAAAGGAGGAATGCAAGGAGAAGACAAAGATGCAGGTGCGCCACAGCAAAAAGGAAGCCAACAGAAGAAACAGTTTTGGAAAAACAAAAAGTAAGAGATGAGAATACCATCATCAACCTGACCGAAATCGACCTCACACAAGCAGAAAAACAGTTACTATCACTAGGACTTTCCTATTGCCCAGAAAGCAATTTCAGCTACTGCAGCACGAGAATTGACATATTTAAGTTCATCCGCAAAATTAAACTTAAAAAGTACTACACTATCAAAACCAGCTTGGAATCCAAAAAGAGCTTGGACCGAGGTAAAAAAGGTGACCCAAGTGGATTGCAAGCAAAAGACGTTGGGCTAATGCGTGCCTTACACGGATTGCGTGATGAAGAGGAGAACTTGAGTAGTACGCAAGAAATAGCAGATCAAGAGGGCTTGACTTTGGGACACTCCTCTCCAAGTCCTTTCAAACCAACATCGACGTTCATCCCCAATATGCCAAGGGATGCCATCGACGTGTGTGCGGACAGGGTAATAGACGGATTAAAGACACTGCAACTTAAAACCCTGGGATCACACAAACCGCCCTCTGACAAAATGAGACAATACACGACCCTGATGAGGAAGTTGAAAGACAACAAAAACATCATAATCAACCAGTCTGATAAGGGCGGTTAATATTGTGATTTGGGGCAGGAAAGAATATATTGAGGAAGCCAATCGACATCTAAGCGACCAATCATGTTATTTAAAAATGGACATGGCAGCAGTGAAACGCATCCAAGACTTGTACCGCAGTGATTTGTATCAATGGAAGCGGGATGGCCTTATTACAAAGGATGAATTGAAATTCCTCTTCAAAGAATTTCCTGTGCTTCCCAATATATACTTTATCCCTAAGGTGCACAAACAACAGGTCCCAGTACCAGGCAGACCCATTGTGTCTGCAATTAACAGCACCTTCGAAAACACGTCCAAATACATAGATTTCCAACTACAAGAGTTTGTGATCACATTACCAGCATACATCAAAGACACCACAGAGTTCCTGTTTCACATCAACCAATGTACATGGTCGGATGATCTATTATTCATAACCATGGACATATCAACATTGTATACCAGTATAGCCCATATAGATGGTATAAGAGCTATGCAATTTTTCCTTGACAAGCCCCCACTTGAAATGTACCGGCACAATCAAATGCTAATTAAGATGGTTGAAAAATGCTTAAACAGTAATGTGTTTTTATTTAACAACACGGTATATAAACAACTCGGGGGCGTGGCAATGGGGGCATGTTTCTCCCCCAGCTACGCGGGGCTCCACGTAGGCTGGTGGGAGGAACATGTCCTCAAGGGACAGCATGCGGGCTATTGGATGTACAATGTTGTTAAATATTGGCGTTATATTGATGACGTTTTCGTTATTTGGCGAGGTACTGTGGCACAGGCCAATGAGTTTGTCAAAGACATCAATATGTACCAACTGAACTTAAATTTCACTGCCAATATCGGCCCTGAAGAAGCCAATTTCGTAGATGTGCACGTAGAAATACAAGAAAGCAAGATAGTCACTAGTCTGTATCGTAAAACAACCTCTGGAAACACAATCCTGCATGCAGGGAGTTTTCACCCACGCCACACCATCAAAAGTATCCCCTATGGGGAGTTTCTTAGGATGCACAGAACCTGCAGCACACCAGAACTCAGGGACCAATACCAACGGGAGGCCAAAATTCGATTAATGGCAAGGGGTTACAATCCCAACAGTTTGGATGAGGCGATGAAAAAAGCTAATACCTTAAACCGCCAAGACCTCCTAGATCCTAATAGAAACAACGTGGGTACATCTGTGAACGGCCAGGACAGTGGGGCGATAAGGCTGATAACAGGCTACAGCCGACAATCACGCCAAATCACGAGGATAGTAAAGCAACAATGGCCAATCGTTATGACAGATCATGTACTCAAAGAAGTTTTACCAGATGCCCGATGGTCAACTTCAGAAGGGCTTACGCAATGCGTAATGATCAGGTCACAAGTAGTCCAGAAACTGCATCTAAAGATGAATGGCTTTCACCACGAAAAGGATTTTTCCGCTGCAGTTCTTGCCGGGCATGGAAATTCGGGGTGAACACTTCCACCTATGTCACCCCGTTTCACGCAATCCCACTAGCCATAAAGGGCCATTTCACATGCCGCACAGAATTGGCGGTTTATGTACTACGGTGCAGTTGCAACTTAGTGTACATAGGCAGCACCAAGTTGGCAGTCCATGTACGCATTTTGCAACACTTACGACCGATAGTAAGTGCCGACCAAAGCTACCCAGTAGCACGACATTTTCAAACTACTCATGGCAAGAATGTATCGCACCTTAAGTACTTTGTGATTGATGCAGTGACCCCCAATAAGAAAGGTGGTGATAACGAGAAGATTCTGAGACAACTGGAGTCCAGGTACATTATCCAACTGAACAGCAGGGTACCAGGGGGTCTCAATATGGGGGAGCATCTACATAACTTCCTATGACCATCATCATTCCTTTCAGCAACATCGCATTGACTTAGAATAAGGCTTGCTATGGTAGGGAGTGACAACCCACTTGTAGTTTGATATGACAGGAAAGACTGAGGGCTCTCGGCGACTAGTCTGAAATTGTACTTGATTATGTATCCCTAGATCCCTTCCCAGCGAATATGAGAATTAAGAAACTTTGAAACACTTGCACAGAGCACTTTATCACTAATTTTTCATTATCTGTGGTCGCGAGGCCACCCTTCCATCTAATCTCACACTGTTTTAGCACTTTATTAGTATTATAGGATCAGCGCCCTCCTAACGCCATGCACAAGCTGAATAATCATGCTGAGTTCACCCATATAAGGAACACCACAAAGGTGGGGGTGTATGACGCATCGTGAGAGTAGGATAGAATTATTGGGCATTTAGGCCAAACATGACAGTTATAAAAAGATATGATATTTGGGTATGGATGACCGGCTAAGTTGTGGACATATGCTATTTAAATCAGCTATTTACTTACAAGGTATGATGAAAGGCATTATGGACATGTTTGCACTATATATGGCATTAAGTAGCATGTAAGAAAAAGTAAAAAAAACTTAAAACTTATATTTTACCATGGGTATTAATTTTGCATTACTTATGTAAATAGTGTCACGAGTAACAGCACATGAATCACTGTAAAGTAACAGTGGGTGCCGACAGCAGCTCAAAGACGAGGCACAACGATTACACGTTTGGCTTACATATGGGTCGGTTTACACATTTATGTATTTGTACGGATAATGGCCTTTAACGATGAACCATGTACTTCAGTTCATTGGTTTATGCTTATTGAACGGGGTTCAATTAACCCAGCGTGAAATATCAACTGCTGTACAATAACTAACACCCAAATGCATTACTGGTTATGCATTTTCCAATTGCACATGAGCACTTTAACGAATATGCAGAAATATATACAATTGTTAGCCATAGCATGCACAGTATGATTACCTATTGCCTACCATATATGCCATAGCCATCTATCCAATGCACTTTACACATGGCGTCCGCATCACTAGTAATAGCAAGCCGGTTTACCTGTTACATAGTCCTATTTCTGTGTTTATGCATGATTACGTTTTGCCACGAAACGAACAGGGGATCGTTTTAAATCACAGTGGCTAACTACCGTTTGACACAAGTGAGCAAGGGCACGGACGTGCCCGAAACGCGCCTGACGATATGCACCACTTAAATGCATAAATAAAAGCATCTACAAAGAAGAAGTCTGACTCTGGCGATTTTGTTATTGTTGCTGTCTGTGTACCTGTCTGTGCACGAGGCACTCCAGAGGCAAGTTGGATTTTATATATATATATATATAAATATATATATATATATATATATATATATATATATAACCTACTGGCGGTCGCCAGTAGGTATATATAGTTAGGATTTTTTCTCTATGGGATTTTGGAAAATTCTATGTCTAATAACTTTGCCGTTTGTGGACGGAATTGGCTGAAATTTTCAGGAAAATGGCACATTTTGTTTCTGAGCAGCCTTTGAAAATTTGGGGGGGGTTCGTCAAGGGGGGGCCGAGAAAAAAGGGGGGTCCCAAAACGCGTTTTTCCCATGTTAATTTCCATAGGGCGGTTGGCCTCACTTTTAGCCCGAACGGCTGAATGGATTTGCACGAAACTTGGCAAAATTGTAGGGACTGGTAGCCCGATGTGCCTTTTGTAGGTCTCAATATATGTGCTCCAGTGGATTTTGAGAAATTAACGTTTAAAAAAAGATATATATCTGTAAGCGCGGACCGGGCAGCGGCCTAGGACGCGTACTTTTCGCGCAACGGAGCTTTGTGAAGCGAAGCTGATTGGTTCTCCGGCGTCTGTCAACATTCCAAACAGTCCGTAGTGGCCGCAAACAGTCCGTAGTGGCCGCCATCTTGTCTCTCGGTAGGATCGAGAGACAAGAGGAGGCCAAAGCGAAGGGGCAAATGACCATAAGGGGGAATAGTAGATCCTCGCTGACCCCCTAGGTTTGATGTGGAGGTTTTAAAAGGGCCCCGCGGGGCAAAAAAAAAAAATTATAATAATAATCTTACGGCTGAATGGATTTGCACGAAACTTGGCAAAATTGTAGGGACTGGTAGCCCGATGTGCCTTTGCTAGGTCTCAATATATGTGCTTCAGTGGATTTTGAGAAATTAACGTTCAAAAAAAGATATATATCTGTAACAGCGCACCGCTTCGCGTACTTTTCGCGTTACGGAGCTTTGCGAAGCGAAGCTGATTGGCTCTCCGGTGTCTGTAAACATTCCAAACAGTCCGTAGCGGCCGCCATCTTGTCTCTCGGTAGGATCGAGAGACAAGAGGAGGCCAAAGCGAAGGGGCAAATGACCATAAGGGGGCATAGTAGATCCTCGCTGATCCCCTAGGTTTGATGTGGAGGTTTTAAAAGGGCCCCGCGGGGCAAAAAAAATAAATAATAATAATAATCGAACGGCTGAATGGATTTGCACGAAACTTGGTAAAATATTAGGGACTGGTAGCCCGATGTGCCTTTGCTAGGTCTCAATATATGTGCTTCAGTGCATTTTGAGAAATTAACGTTCAAAAACAAGATATATATCTGTAACAGCGCTCCGCTTCGCGGAGATAAAATTATATCTGTATTACCTAGCTGTTGCTAACACCAGTTAGCGACGGCTAGTAGGAGATAGCGACCATCTTGGGCCCCACTTTGCATGTGAGTGATATTTATCACTAATGACATGCAAAGTGGGCATGCCAAGATGTTAGCGACTGGAAACAGTCGCTAACATCGCTATCTCCTATTATCAACTTTTGGAAATATTCGAGATAAGCGCGAATATCTCCAAAAAGTAACAGCTGCCCTGAGCAGTTCTTAGCCATGTTATCCTATGGGAGGTGGATAACATGGCTAAGAGGATTAGCTCGGTAATGCATGAATATCGCTGAGTTTTCAGCGATATTAATGCATTGCGGTCGGTTTTTATCGTATTTGCGATAAACTTTGATAATAGCAAGGTTTATCTGCGATAATTTCTGACGGTAAAAAAATCTTTGCAATGCATCGTTAGGGATAAATATCGCTTAACTTTGGTAATATGCCCCAACGTCTGTTAACGTTCGATTCGAAGGAAATCAGGAAGTGTTGAAAAACATTGTCTGCGCCATCTTGTCTTTTTTCAAATGCCACACTTTTGTCGTGCACGGCAGCCATTTTAGATGCCTTGACCAGACCCACTCTGTGCACGCTGTCGATCCTTAGCATGGCTCCCCACCCTCGCAAGCATCTCCCCCAGGCAGTGGTCACCCCCGCTCTCTGTCTTATGCATGGGTAATAAACCTCCCCCCATCTGCGCTGCTCTTTCCTGAGAATCACACCCTGTGCCCGCCCGACACCTCCCTTTCGCTCTATTCACTACTGCACCCTCTGACACTCCTTTTCCTCTGTGTCCGATTGTCCAGGCTGGTCCTAGGGTATCAGCTAGCCCTGCAGATGTAGTTTATGGCCACAGCTGTAAAGATTCACCCCTCTTCAAAGGAGTTATAGTAGATCAAGGCCCACACTCGATGAGATCCGTCACAGCAGAAGCGTTGCTATTATCTGAAAACCATCCTGTATTGTGATTGGGGAGGGGACCGAGCGTGAAGCGGAAGATTCCAGGGATGACTCTTTGTACATCAAAGTTTTTACAATTATGTGTCACATTAAAAATATATAGCACTCCGACAAAGTAGTAAGATTATAAAACTTTAATAATTTATAAATATATACAAGAAAACAAAAATAGTAATAACATATAAACATTTTTAGGGAAAAACAACGAAGTAGCGGTCGGCTGTGCGAATAGTCCCAACGCAGCACAACGTCCAGATTTCCGGCGTGGGGCGGGTCATCAGTAGCAAACTGTTGTGCGAATAGTTCCAAGGCAGCAGAACGCGCTGAAATCTAGATGACACGAAAGTGATGTCTAGTAAGTTGCCACCCAGCAAATAACGGCGTGGGGCGTCGCGGGGGGTGGGTCTTCAGTAGCAAACTGTTGTGCGAATAGTTCCAAGGCAGCAGAACGATGGCACCAAGGTGATGTCCAGTAAGTTGCCGCACTGGTTTTGGTATCCTACAATGCTGCTCCGAATAACGGCGTGGGGCGCCCCGGGGGAGGCGGCGTGAACGGGCCTCTCCAGGTGGAGTGTCATCTGTTGTAGTGGGGCGCCCCTTTACCGTTTCAGTTGCCATTCCGTCCGTTTTTGGTCCACTGTGTCAAAAGCCGCAATTCAGCTGAGTTGCGCCCACTCTTGCGGTGCAGCGATAGGCGGCTGTCACAGGACTCTCAAAATGGCGGCAGGCTCTTTCCTTTTTGGGCCTGGTCCACTGAAATGGCCCTGGGACACCTTGGAAATCGGATGCTTGTCTGCTAGGTCTTGGACCCCATTCTCGAAAGCGTCCCCTCCGCCTTGAGAATTCATCAAAAGTTTTGGGGGCCCCGACTCCTGCAGGCTTCTGGTGGGGAGCGGCTGCCATGATTGCTCGCGGAATGACTACGACGGAGCTACGAGATGGTGGTGCTCTCATGCTGACGCCAGCTTCAGTCTGAAACATCCAGAAACAAGGTGGGGCTTTCATCGTTTGGAAAAAAAAAAAGTTTTCATCCAATGAAAAGTGTTGTTTTTAGGTCATATGATCAAGCCTTCCATCATTAGGAAACCAAAAGTAAAATGAACCAATGAAAAGTTTTATAAACAAGTCACATGACCTGTTATGCGGCATAGGGTATAAAATGCGGAGAAAATACGTTGGCACGTGAGGCGGCGTCAGTAGCGGACCGATGTGCGAATAGGCCGAAGGCAACACAGCGCGCCAAGATCCGGATGGCACCGAGGTGGTGTCCAGCAAGTTGCAGCACTGGTGTGGCCATCCTACAATGTTGAAAGTCGGCGTGGGGCGCCCTGTTGGCCTGTGAGATGGTGTC
Source organism: Lissotriton helveticus (assembly GCF_964261635.1). NCBI lineage: Eukaryota > Metazoa > Chordata > Amphibia > Caudata > Salamandridae > Lissotriton > Lissotriton helveticus. The sequence goes on from NC_136058.1 coordinate 132,928,296, forward strand.
AGTAGCGGACTGATGTGCGAATGGGGCCAAAGGCAGCGCAACAATATTTTCTGACTGACACCACAAGGCGCTGAGATGCCAAGATCCGGATGGCACCGAGGTGATGTCTAAGTTGCGGACTGATGTGCGAATGGGGCCAAAGGTAGCGTAACAATATTTTCTGTATGGAAGATACCACTAGGCGTTGAGATGCCAAGATTCGGATGGCACCGAGGTGATGTCTAGCAAGTTGCTGCACTGGTGTGGTCATCCTACAATGCTGAAACTCGGCGTGGGTCGCCCCATTAGCCTGTGAGATGGCGTCAGTAGCGGACCGATGTGCGAATAGGCCGAAGGCAGCACAACGCGCCAAGATCCGGATGTCACAGTGGTGGTTTCATAGTTGAGAGGCACTTCATCTGCAGTGGGGCGCCGAGATCCGGATGGCACCGAGTTGATGTCTAGCAAGTTGCTGTACTGGTGTGGTCATCCTACAATGCTGAAAGTCGGCGTGGGGCGCCCCATTAGCCTGTGAGATGGCGTCAGTAGCGGACTGATGTGCGAATTGGGCCAAAGGCAGCACAACGCGCCAAGATCCGGATGGCACCGAGGTGGTGTCCAGCAACTTGCCGCACTGGTGTGGCCATCCTACAATGCTGCGCCGAAAGTCGGCGTGGGGCGCCCCGTTGGCCTGTGAGTTTGCGTCAGTCAGTGGGGGCTGTTTGAGGATCTGACTGCATTGGAAAGCAATGTGATGCTGTGCGTCGCCCCCAAGATGGAGGTTCCTCGGCTGCAGTGGGGCGCCCCTTGGTGTTTCACTCGCTATGCAGCTGAGTTGCGTGCGCACTTGTGGCGAATAGGCCGAAGGCAGCATAACGCGCCGAGATCTGGATGGCACCGAGGTGGTGTCCAGCAATTTGCCGCACTGGTGTGGCCATCCTACAATGCTGCGCCGAAAGTCGGCGTGGGGTGCCCCGTTGGCCTGTGAGGTGGCGTCAGTAGCGGACCGATGTGTGAATAGGCCGGAACCAGCACAAGGCGCCAAGATCCGGATGGCACCGAGGTGGTGTCATAGTTGAGAGTTCTGAGCAGCGCTTGTAACACTGTCTGAAGCTTATTTGCACCTGCTGCAGCTTCACTATTGCCCTGGTGTGGCCTAAGATCGCCCATGACATAGGCGGCCACCTCCCGGGGTCCGGCGGAACTTTTTTCCTTTTCCTTTCTGCATCTTGTCCCAAATTCGTTTGACCTGAAGACACGACCAGGTCCCTGAATGTGTGCAGGGGGACGCTATTGATTGAATCAAAATGGCGGCTTCACACAAAGCTGACTCAAGCGTTTTCTGGTGGTTTCATAGTTGAGAGGCACTTCATCTGCAGTGGGGCGCCGAGATCCGGATGGCACCGAGGTGATGTCTAGCAAGTTGCTGCACTGGTGTGGTCATCCTACAATGCTGAAACTCGGCGTGGGTCGCCCCATTAGCCTGTGAGATGGCGTCAGTAGCGGACCGATGTGCGAATAGGCCGAAGGCAGCACAACGCGCCAAGATCCGGATGTCACAGTGGTGGTTTCATAGTTGAGAGGCACTTCATCTGCAGTGGGGCGCCGAGATCCGGATGGCACCGAGGTGATGTCTAGCAAGTTGCTGTACTGGTGTGGTCATCCTACAATGCTGAAAGTCGGCGTGGGGCGCCCCATTAGCCTGTGAGATGGCGTCAGTAGCGGACTGATGTGCGAATGGGGCCAAAGGCAGCACAACGCGCCGAGATCTGGATGGCACCGAGGTGGTGTCCAGCAATTTGCCGCACTGGTGTGGCCATCCTAAAATGCTGCGCCGAAAGTCGGCGTGGGGTGCCCCGTTGGCCTGTGAGGTGGCGTCAGTAGCGGACCGATGTGTGAATAGGCCGGAACCAGCACAAGGCGCCAAGATCCGGATGGCACCGAGGTGGTGTCATAGTTGAGAGTTCTGAGCAGCGCTTGTAACACTGTCTGAAGCTTATTTGCACCTGCTGCAGCTTCACTATTGCCCTGGTGTGGCCTAAGATCGCCCATGACATAGGCGGCCACCTCCCGGGGTCCGGCGGAACTTTTTTCCTTTTCCTTTGTGCATCTTGTCCCACAATCCGTTTGACCTGAAGACACGACCAGGTCCCTGAATGTGTGCAGGGGGACGCTATTGATTGAATCAAAATGGCGGCTTCACACAAAGCTGACTCAAGCGTTGCTGCTGATGCTATACAGAGAAAAACTGGTTTTCAGTTTGTACATTCTTCAGGATTTTTCCATCCAAGGCTGGTTGAGAGTTTGTATAACAATGGCTTCAGATTTTCAACATACTACTCTTCAACATTCTTCCTAAATGTAACAATGTGAGACTCACTAGGAGAACGGTGTAGTGAGGGCCACAAACGGCTGTTTGTCTTTCCTTTCAAAATGCTGCCAACAATATTTTCGGAATGGAAGACAACACAAGGCGCTGAGATTCGGTTGGCACCGAGGTGGTGTCCAGCAAGTTGCCGCACTGGTGTGGCCATCCTACAATGCTGCGCCGAAAGTCGGCGTGGGGTGCCCGAAGGGGGGGGGGGAGGCGGCGCAAACGAGCCTCTCCCGCTTCTCCATGTGGAGGCAGTTCATCTGCAGTGGGGCGCCGAGATCCGGATGGCACCGAGGTGGTGTCTAGCAAGTTGCCGCACTGGTGTGGCCATCCTACAATGCTGCGCCGAAAGACGGCGTGGGGTGCCCGAAGGAAGTGTCCTTATCCAGGGCATTATCGCTGTATCATGTCCTCCACTAAAATGGCCCTGGGACACCTTAGAACTCGGACGCTCGATTTTTTTTTCCTTTCCTGTACATGCAAAAAAAGGTAAATGCCCGGTACGTTACACGCTTCATCTGCCACGATGAACTCTCCAGAGGAACCGAAAAAAAATATAGTTGTGGTAACTATACCATGCATCGTCATATGGAGAGGTGGCACCAATTAATTATAGTGCTGCATAAAAGAGAGATTTGGAGGAGAACCCCTGACCTGCTAGTACATTCATCAAAGAAGTGGCACTGAGAGCTTCAGAGGCAAGGGAAACGGTCCCAAATTTTTAGAAGAACTTTGGAAAGATTAAAATGACATGTTTAGATTGTGGCAAATTAATTTCATGTGGACAGATGAGTGTTACTCTAATAAATACAGCATATGAACATCATCATAGTCGATGGTTGGTAGAGACATTTTGACTATATCCTGGACCTGCCCGTCCTCGCCCAAAATGGCGCCGGAATAAATGGGACTCGTAACTCCTTGTTGTGTACTGGTTGCAGAACCTTGAAATCACGAGATACGTATGCAGTTTTGAAGCACATGGCGGGCGGGGACGAGAATTGATTGAATATTTCGACATCCCTATTGATATTAAGTTCTGATGTGTTATTGATTACTGTACTGTTGAAAGTTCGAATTAACGTCACCCATGGTACTTGCCCGCAAATGTATATCTAGATAATTTTATTGTAACTGGCCCTGTCGTATTTTAATTATAAAATGTACGTCCACCGATTCCGTAACTGTTAGACACCTTAGTTCTTGCAACCTAATGGCCCGCCCGTTACGTTCCTCTACAATGTAAATGTCTACTCATCACATACGATTACAGTTTGCTCCGTGGCCGGCCCACGTGGTTATAGGCTCGTATTTGTATAATGAAATTTTCACAATAAAGGTTTTTAAAAGAAAACATGGTAGTAGTATATACATTGGTAAAGTTTGTAATAATAGTCACTGTTTTAGAATCATTAAAAGGCAAGTGAAATAAAGAAGACCAATTACATGAAGGGTAAAAGGTATAATACGAAGGAACGCAGTAAAGATAAATGGTCAAGGGCTTTTGTGTTTTCTATTCCTGCAACATAAAGTGATCGATAAGAATCTCATATTCAGGCGTATCGGCGACTAAGACAGCAGGTCGACCCTCTTTTGCTCAACGGCTCCATCATGGGACGAAGAAACGCTCTTTTTCTCGAAAAAAGAATATATTTTACTTGCAGGACAGTTGTAATATTTCCGGGAAAGTACATTAGTCTGGAACATTATAACATATATTTAAGAAAAAATAATGTTCGGAAGTAATGAAAAGCGTAATTTTTAGGTCATATGACCAAGCCTTTCATCATTACAATAAGAAAAGTAAAATGAACCAATGAAAAGTTTTATTAACAAGTCACATGACTTGTTATGCTTACGTTACGCGCTGCGCGCCCCGGATGACTTCCGGATGCGCTAACGCGGCGCGTCATATGACGCATTACGCGACAACGCAGGTCCAGAATATAGTCAAAATGTCTCCACCAACCAGCGGTCGGAACACAACCCCTTTCAGCAGGCTAAATAGTTCTGTTAAATGAGAACAGAAGGGACAGGCAACAAGAACCATCAGTCAAAGAGGGGAGGGCTAGTTCTTCTCTACCGGGTTACATTGGGGCGCTACCGGAACTGATCGAATTGGTAGTCTACAGTGTTTCTGGATGTTTCAGACTGAAGCTGGGGTTAGCATGAGAGCAGCATCATTTCGTAGCTCCGTCGTGGCCATTCCGCAACCAATCATGGCAGCCGCTCTTTATCGTTATTTTGGGCGGGGTGGGTGGCGGAGCCGAGCTGTTTTGCAGCCATCATTGTGTGGAGTTCAGTTCATCTCACTAGTTTTGTATTTGTCATGAGGGGTTGTTCCTAATGTTTCTATTTTAGCGAGGTCAAAAAGAGATCCCATTAGTGGCCTACTGATTTTGCTCGATTCCTTTTCTTTTTTTTACACGATTTTTCGTTATCTGCAAAGACTAAACAGAGTATTGCGACTCTGTGTTTGTTTGTAAATAGAGAATGAACCAAAGAGAACTAATTCTAAAACAGTAAATACTTGGATAACAATCAATCAAATGGAGAGAGAAGCAGGCACGACGGATTACAACGGGGGCAAAGGCCTGCGTTAACTACCTTTCACTATCTGCAAAGAGAGAGTACTCCTAATAGAAATGAGGGGGGGGGTACCATTCAAAGCAGATCAGTGTGCATAAACACGAAAATGTTTTCACTTACCACGTACTTGACATTCGACAGCTTATGATATTTGCTATTAAAAAACCATTGAAATTCACTGAAAAAACCATAGGTTATAGACCATATATAGTTAGGAATTAGCATTTACAAAACCTTGAAAATTCACTGAAAAAACCATAGGTTATAGACCATATATAGTTAGGAATTAGCATTTAAAAAACCTTATTTTACTCACACAAAACCATTGAAATTCCATATATAGTTAGTTGCACTAACTATATATTGCGCACCCGCAATCCACTGCTGATCATGTCACATATTACATCATTCATGACATGGTCAGTGACATCACTGATGACATCACTGATGACATCTCAAATGACATCACTGATGACATCACTGATGACATCTCATTTGACATCAATGACCACATCACTGATGATATTATTCATGTGACAATACAATGCATCTCTTCACATTTTAATATAACCTCTGTTTCACCCAGTGTTAAAAACAGAGTATAATTTTTGAAACCATTGACACACCAATACTAGTTACTACATACGTACTCACTGATTCCTACGTCTACACACACATTCACTCATTCACCCATACAATCATTCATACATACAATCACTCATGTTTACAACACAATCATATGCACTCATACACCTATACAGACACTCACACTCTGCCACTCATCCATGGAGTTACTCACACACCTAGTCAGTCCTGTAAAGAATCAATCACACTTCCATTTTCTACTCTATACAGTTAAACATAGAGCACCTTACGTTTTCAACCATATACTAACACATACTTACTCTCTTATACAATCATTGATACAAGTACACATTGATCTGTACAGAGTCACACACCTCCCATCCAGCCACACACACACTCAGTCTCCCATGCAAATACTTGGGCAATCAATCAATAACCCATATAGTTACTCATATAGCTACTGATCAACACATGCAGCAGTTTACAGAACAACAGACATAATGATGCACAAATTAAGACAGTTTAGTCACTAACCCATGCACTCAGTGAGACACATTTAATCACTCACTCATACATTCAGTCATGCACCTACTAAATCCTTCGTCCAGACACTTATACATCCACTCATTCTTCAATATGTAAGACATATTTTAACTTTACAGAAACATAGTCACTGGATGTTGTCATCAGTGATGTCATCAGTGATGTCATTTGAGATGTCATCAGTGATGTCATCAGTGATGTCACTGACCATGTCATGAATGATGTAATATGTGACATGATCAGCAGTGGATTGCGGGTGCGCAATATATAGTTAGTGCAACTAACTATATATGGAATTTCAATGGTTTTGTGTGAGTAAAATAAGGTTTTTTAAATGCTAATTCCTAACTATATATGGTCTATAACCTATGGTTTTTTCAGTGAATTTTCAAGGTTTTGTAAATGCTAATTCCTAACTATATATGGTCTATAACCTATGGTTTTTTCAGTGAATATATATATATATATATATATATATATATATATATATATATATAATGCTACAATTGTCTTCTCAAGTAAAGGAGACGCAGGGACACGGCGGGGCAGTTCAGGAGACGTTTATTTGAAAACACTTGGCATGAAGCGTTTCGGCAGAGCCTTTTTCAAATGCCATGGGTGCTGCAAAATCCCTGAATTGACTTCCGTTTGTTTCTTGCTCCTAAAGTAGGGCGGTTCGCACCTGAGCCAATCTCAATTGGAGTCCATTCAGTCGTGTTTGAAGTGGTTGAACTGCAATACCCAGCATGCAGTTAGTTCTAGTTGTGCAGAGCAATAAGCATCTCCTGTGCCCTCACTCCCAACCACACTGTCCCGACGATCGTGAACTCCGAGGTGCCTGTTCAAGTAACTGCATCCTCCCATACGTGTGTGTATGTGTGTGTGTGTGTGTGTGTGTGTGTATGTATATATATATATATATATATATATATATATATATATATATATATATATATATCCTAGCACATTCTGAAAAACGGCATTGTCGGACCACAGAATGACGGACCACCAGGCAGCAAATAAGTATCTCAGGAAGATTTAATAACTCTTCTCACGGTTTTCTTCCGGCATGACGCGTTTCGGTTACCAGGTAACCTTGATCACATGGCGACAATGCAGTATACTCCCTCAATAAATACTTAATTTTTCCATTCATCCTCACCACGTGGTGCATAGAAAGTGAAAACCTACTTTTACTGACAGTCTATACATTTACTTAAATATGCAATGTTACATTTACATCAACCTGTGTGTGCAATCGGTTTTCAATATGTACCAGTCACTTTATATATTTCTACATAAATGCATTATTTATCACTGTGTAACATTATGCCATAAATCATAATAACTAATAAATATGTGTAAAATTATTACATTTACAACATCCTAAAGATATATATATATATATATATATATATATATATGTATATATATATATATATATCTGAAAGGTTTTCACGCTCTATGTAATCAGGGGAAACACAAAAGACTCGCACTCCAGATCCGTGTGAAAATGTATTTATTGGCGACGCGTTTCGACCAGGCAGTCTTCTTCGTTAGCCAGCCACATAAACTCACAATCACCATTTTAAAGTGCACAAAGGAAAAAGTGGAAATAGACATAGGACCGCAACTCACGGCAGCCCGGCAACATTTACTAGTATTTTGCCGTTTTTACATATAAATACAGACAAAGGAAAAATTGTTTTCCGTCTGTATTTATATGTAAAAATCCGTTTAAACGGAAAACCGGGAGCCTTAATTATGATATTCTGGATATGGGCGTTAGATGATCAGGGTTGTAGCAACTTTTTACATGAATCCGTTCATGTCAATAAATAACGTTAAAGTATTGATAGCTCCGTCTACTAGCATGGGGTTAAGCGCTTATCATCAGTCTGTTTTTTAGCTTCATGAATTGCAGTAAGCGATCACGTGACACGGAAGTATGATTTGAACGGTGGATTTCCCAAACTTTCTTGGCGAGTTTTTGACAGCGTTTCGGTGAGAAGGATTACCGTTGTGAAGAGTTGCATCAATAGTAAGGAACTTGTTGATATCTAGAGAGGCACTTGCATTGCCTCAGATTCGAGTAGTTTTTTTAGAACTCAGTTATTACGATTGGCTTTATTTATTTTGTAGAGCGTCCTCGAATTTTTATTTGGTGATTCCGTGAGGAACCATTGGACACGACTATAGGTGAGAGAGGAGCAACATGTTTGCTTTAAACATATTGACTAGGGAGTTTGTGGTATTTAGGATAACTCTTATAATTTTGCAGCAATATCGGTATTGAGGAATTATTGGCGGTCTCATCCTGATAAGTAATCAGTACTGTGAAACAAAGGTAAATTGTGCAGAGAATATACTTTTTTTACAAGTTAAAGAAGAGATTAATTAACTCTTTGATCTATGGTTAATACTTTGGTTACTTTGCAGTTGTTTCATTTAAGGAAACATAAGGATTTCAAGTAAGTCATGGTTTGATTCAGTGTGTTACACAGGTGTTGGTGATTGGGTCACGACACTAATTAGTTGGAGTAGGCTATAAGTTAAATATGCAATATAACTACATTTGAGTGATTTGGTCTCATGATATATTTTCTTTTACAGCTGTACCCCTGAAGAAGAGACAAAGTTCTCGAAATGCATTGGGTGTGAAATCAAAATGTATATGTTTGAACTTATGAAAAATACTGTACTGTATAATTACAACTGAAAAGTCTTTGATGTAAAACACTTTTGACAAATTTTGATACAAAGAAAAAGAAACTTTTTGAATAAGCAAACGAGAAAATGGATTTAATTTGTTAATTGTAAAATACAAAAATGTTGGTGCATGTTGTTGTCCTAGTCGCCCTCGTGGGGCTGGGCCTCTAATATTCATTATTTCACATGCTCAGTAGGCATTAACCACAACATTGCACACATATCGAAAACTAGAACATTAAACAGAATCTGAGTGCGCTTAGTACATTTCCACTTTCTTATCCCTAGATAGGCCATGAATCTGCGGAAGACTTCTCCTCAAAATGGAGGACCATTGTCTGTTTTTAGTGTTTCCGGGGAACCCCATGTTGCAAATATGTTGTCCAATATCGGTAGTGTTGCTGTTGCTGATGTCGATGGGACGTGTTGTACTATTGGAAACCGTTAGGTTGTCGTCGGTGACCACAAGCAGTTAGTTGCCTGTGTCCAGGGGCCCAACGAAATCAGCTGCTAGTGTCGTCCATACCACTCATGGACGTTCTGACATTTGCAGTGGTTCATGCCTAGCTGGTGATCCTGTCACTTGACAGAGGTGGCATGTCGTTATGGTGTCTTCTACCATGAGGTCTAGGCCAGGGAACCATACTTTCTCTCTTAGCAGTTTCTTTGTTGCTACTAAACCTTGGTGTAACTCATGAGCCAGATTTACCAGTTGCCTCCTGAGTGAACTGGGTATCTCATCATTATTCCTGTGTCTGTCTCTGACAGTTTTTCATTTATTTTCTTCAGAGCTAGCACTTCTTCCTTGCTTACTCCTGCTCCATCAATTATTGTTGATGTGCCTTCATCTGTGCCTTCTCATTATCTCCATGGCCATTTGCAGGGTAGCATTTTCCTTGGTCTCTCTTGATAGCTCTGCTCTGCTAGTGTTATTGTTGCTGGGGTGTTATTTGTTTTAGTACGAAATTGAGGTATTCTTCTGCGAATGATGTAGTCTTGTTGGCCTGGGGTATTGGCTGTCTGGACATGTAGTCTGCCGGGTTGTGTTCAGTCCCTGGCTTGTGCACAATTGTGAAGTCCTAGTCCATTAGCCTTATGCCCTAGCGTTCAATCCTAGGTGGCATTTTAGTTGATGGACTACCATAGATTGTTACCAGCGCCTGGTGGTCAGTTATGATGGTGAATGACTTCCCGTAGATAAACATGTGATAGTGTTCACATGCCCATACCACTGCTAGGCTCTACTTTTCTGGTTGCAAATATGCCTTTTCAATGTCTGTTAAGCTTTTGCTTACATACGCTACAATTTTCCTTTCTGAATCTCTCCTTGGCAGGTGCTGTGCTAGTATCACTCCTAGTCCTACTGGGCTGGCATCGACAGTCAGTTCAGTGAAGAGCAGGGGGTCGAAGTAGGCCAGGTATTCCACAGTCACCACTGCTTTTCCTATTTCCTCAAATGCCTTGTTGCATTCCTGAGACCAGATGAACTTTTTTCCTTGCTTGGTCAGTTCTCTTAGTGGTGTGCTCTCTGTGGCGAAGTCTTGTATGTATCGCGCACAGTAGCTGGCGAGGCCTTCAGTGTTTTGACTTTGCTGGGTTCTGGCCTCATCCCTTGTTTGGAGAAAATTTGTCTGCAAAACACTAGTTCCCCTCTCCCCAGCTCGCATTTCTCTCCATTTAGTGTTAGGACGGCTTGCTCCAATTGTGTGCACCCTCGACACAGAGCTGTGTCATGTTCTGTGTCTGTTTTTCCAAATACCAAAATGTCATCACTATAGTTTAGGTTGCTCTGTACTGGCCTCATCACTTGCTGTATTGTCTCCTGAAATATTTCTGCAGCCGACGAGATTCCAAAGCTTAGTCTCTTGTATCTGAACAGACCCAGGTGTGTGGAGAATGTTGTGATGCACCTGGACCGGTGATCCAGTTCTAATTGATGGTACCCTTTGCACAAGTCCAGCTTCGAGAATCGGCAAGCCCCAGTGAGACAGCTGATCATGTCATTTAGGTGTGGCCCTGGGTGACGTTCCCTCGCTATTGCGGTATTTCGTATCCTCATTATGCGTATCTTTGTGGTGTTTTTCTTTGGAACTGCCACAATTGGAGACACCCAAGGCGTTGGCTCTTCAGCAGGTTCAATTATGTCTTGTGCCAGTAAGCTATTTATTTCCTCTTCAACGTGTGGTGGTTGGTGGATTGGTACTAGTCTGTGATGCTGGACCACCGGCTTGATTGCTTCATTTATATGTAATGTTATCTGGTTTCTTTTCAGCTTACCAAGGCCTTTCAGTATAGCTGGGTATTCATGTAGGATGTTCTCCATTTCCGACATGTGTTATGTCATTTCTAGTAGCCCCATCACCTGTGCTGTCACATTGCTGAGCAGGCATGGTGCTGGGATGTCACCCTTAAGCACATGTATTTCTACCCTTAAGCACATGTATTTCTTCTTGGTAGGACTGGCCTTCGTACGTTAAAGTGTCAGTGATTTTTCCCATGTTTTCTACCAGTATTTAGGAACCCCGCGTGAACACATCCACAGTCGACGGTGATAGATGTGGCTTCACTCTCATTTTCTTGTATTCTGAAATGTACATGATGCTGCATGTCGCTCCACTGTCCAGCACAAACTTCGCTTGGTGGCTTCCTACGCCGATGTCTACTGTGGCGGTTTTCTTGATTTGTTGCTTCTCCACGAGATGGGCGTGTTCTGTTTCTTTGCCGTTTCTTCTGACTCGTCAGAGGAGCTGCGATTTGCCGTCTCCATATGTTTTGCGTACCTGTTGTTGGTCATCCGCGGTCTCATTGTTCTGCCTCTCTCACTTCTGAATTGTCTGGTCATACACGTGCTTGAAAAGTGATTGTCCCTGTTGCACTTCCTTACTGGGCCGGCACCGACATGTGGGAATTCGAGGCCACATCTGTAGCACGTTTGTTCGCCCTTCTTTGGTAGGACCAGCGCCTGGAATTCTTTCTTTTTGAAGTTTCCAGTGACGCGATGTGCTAGCACCACTCTCCTCTCTTTTCCCATCTCCATTTGCTTGGCGTGCGCTGTGGTCTGTGCTTCCGTACGAGCTATCGTCCATATCTTTTCCACCGTTGTATGTTCCTTCAGAATGCATGCTCGGAACTCCACTGATTGACAACCTTCGATGATGCGCAATCTTATTGGTTGCTCATTGTCAAATTTGCAGTATGTGACCAGTTTTATCAGTCTCGTTGCGAAGTCGTCTAGGCTCTTTTCTCATTGCTGTCATGCAGTGTTGAAGGTGTACCTCTCAAAGTCAACGTTTCATTGGGGGTAAAATTTCTGTGTGAGACACTGTATCTCACACTTGTAATCTGCTGTTTGATCAGCGGGGAATGTTATCAGCAGATCTTCTATTTCGTCCCTGGCAAGGTTTAGAAGTAGGAGCAGTTGCTTGCTATCCGGGACATCCGTGGCGCTCATGTAGCACTCCAATTTCCTGAACCATCTTTCCCCCTGATGCCTGCTTGCGGCTCCGATAGGCTGAATAGTAAAGTCCTGTGGAATACTGCTTGCGTGCCCTGCTTCTCATCATTGTCGCTCATTTTCTTTCCTTGGTGCTCTCCTACTCTTCTTCCTCTTTGTTTCATTTATTCTTTTATTTCTCATTTCTTTTTCTCTATTTCTTTGTTTCTCCCTTTAATTCTTTCTTTCTTGTGCCTTTTTTACTGTTTTTTCTCTTCTTTCCTTCTATTTCAGTGGCCACCTGACTTTAAACTGGCCGCCATTTGTTTCTGCTTTCTGATTGGCCGGATCCACCTGACTCCAAAATGGCCACCGTAGTCTTATGAGATTTTTGTCCCTCTCGCTTTGCCTAATCTCTTAAAATGGCCGCCGCTTGTTTCAGCTTTCTCATTGGATGGATCGCCTGACTCTAAAATGGCTGCAGCAGTCTTGCGATCATTTGTTTAAACAAACGCGTGTCTTCTGCTTTAGTTTCTAACAACACTCTCGGGTGCAGACCCTTGTCTGTCTTTCTCTTCGCTGGCAGACGCTCTATTTGTTTTTCATGCGTGCAGCCTCACAGTGTTTCTTACTGATATTTTGGCGGTCGGAGTGGGCTGCCGCGTTGCTGTTTCTGTGCCTGCACAACTCGGACCATGGTGGCCTCCTGGCTCTGCTTCTCGTTCCTCACTCCCACTCGCCACAATATTCCTTGTGTTGGCCAGCAGACCAGGGTGGGCTCCTGGTTCTGTTGCGCTTCTTTTCGGGGAACAACAACAAGCCGATCCACTTCTGTTCTTCCTATCCCGCCTTCGTTTGCCAGTTGTTGTGTCTTGGTGGTCACAGAGCGGGAGACAGGTAAGCATCTTAAGTACCATTAAAAATATATATATGTTTTTTTTTTTTTTTTTTAAAGATTGGACAGCCTACACCGCAGAATCCAGCAAAGGGATGCTGCACATGCTGATAAAGTATGCGTGGAGCGACAGAGATAAAGCTCTCGCGGAAATCCAGAAACTGGAAGACAACATCACTAAGGACAAAGACACCAAAACTGCTGAGGACCTGCGCACATTAATGCAAAACAGACTAAAAGAATATGAGAATGGGATAAAAAAGAGAAAACAAGCAAAATTCCAAAGGGATGAGCAGGACTATTTAACTGGTCGAATTCTCACCTTTGCGAAGAAATTTGACGCAACAAGAAAAAGGCTTGCACAAGGGATGCAAACTGCTTCCGAAGTAGCCACATCAGAATCTGAGGCGTCTGTTTCAGAAGAAGAGTCAGCAGGAGCAATAGAAGTGTGAAAAAGGGTACTGTGAACACAGCCGCAGTTCCTTTTTTAGACGAATTTCAGGTTCTCAAAGAGACTCGCCAACGACCTCAATCCCAGAAGCCAACAAAAATATTCCAAAAAAAAGGAGGAAAACTAGGCGGGGTAGGAGGGGACGACCAGGCGGCAATCCCCATGACAACTCGCAGCAGGGGCAAGAGAGGAAGATGGTGAAACAAGAAGAAAAAACCATAGTGAACCTCTCAGACAGAAAGCTGACAGAACACAAAGAAGCAGTCTTGAAGAGAGGTATGACCTTCTGCCCCACGGCCAAATTTGATCCTATACAAACCCGAATCGACATCTTCAAATTTGTGCGCAAGCTAAAATTACAAAAAATATTTGCGTCTAAACCTGCAATGACAAACTCGCTTATCCCAGAAGAAATGGAAGAACTTGGGAATAGTCTTACAGACAATGACCTGCCTCTGTTGATTACCACACACTCCTTGGCAAGGCCAGATGTAATACCCAGCTCAATAGAAACCTTGAGAAGAGAAGAAATAACACAAAAGAGAGATCCAAGTAATCTCAAACGAAAATCAAGATTTCTACCGCACGTCACGCACGATGCAATTGATGTCTTTAATGATGCGATCCTACAGGATCTGGATAAAATGACCATCAAAAATGTGGAATTGACTAGAAAGAATTTCGCGTATGGAATGGCAAGCTATTACATCTTTAAAGGAGGATAATTCAATTGAAATTAAACCCTCAGACAAAGGGGGGAACATTGTCATCTTCAGTAAAATCAAATATAAAAAGGAGGCCCTGAGACAGCTACAGGATAAGGACTGCATGCTTCTTCAAATGACAGAATTCTGCCTATATAATAACATCTTTTTATTCGCAGGGGTGATGTATCGCCAGACCAGAGGGACTGCCATGGGAACGTGCTTCGCCCCCAGCTACGCAAATTTATTCGTGGGCTGGTGGGAGAAGCACGTGGCCTGGGGAGGGACCAATGAAAAGTGGTTGGATCACATAATGATCTGGACTAGATACATTGACGACTTGTTGGTCATTTGGCGAGGTGACAAATCCTCGGCCGAGGAGTACGTTGCAGCGCTAAATGACAACAGTCTCAACTTAAGATTCACAAGTACCATCAGTGAAAAGTCCGTGCACTATCTCGATCTTGAAGTCTTCACGGTAGGAAAATCCCTACAAACAAAACTCTATCGGAAACCCACAGCGGGCAACACCGTTTTACATGCGGCCAGCCACCATCCTAGGAGCATAAGAAACATCCCTTTTGGTGAACTGCTCCGCCTCAAGAGGAATTGCTCAGATACAAGCGATTTCTCAGAAGCAAAAGAGGCAGCTGTAACACGTTTCCGAGCTAGAGGATACTCTAAAGCATCCTTGATAGATGCCTCGAGTAGAGTAGATCTTACAGACAGAAGGGATCTCCTAAGAAACAAAATGAAGGCAACTGAATCTGAGACAGTGACAAGAATGATCACCACCTACAATATGAGGTCTAACGAATTGGTCCAAATTTTAAACAAAAACTGGCATATCCTCAAAACAGATATGGTCTTAAAAAATAGGTTACCATCGAAACCATCTGTAACCTATAGACGCTGCCAGTCCCTCAGCGATCACCTAACTAGTAGTCACTTTGAGGACTCCCCTAAATCATCCAAAATGAAATTCATTCCAGGCTTCTTTCCTTGTATGCACTGTAAAGCCTGTAAATACAGTAAAAAACGGACCAAATACGAGGGAAGACCCAATGATCCACGACCTACCAGGACGATCAATAAATTTCTGTATTGCCTGGTCTGCCCTTGCTCTAAGAGGTACATTGGGAGCACCATCAACCCGGCAAAAAAGCGTATCTTGGAGCACATGCGTGCCATAACAAATAGAGATAAGAACTGCCCTGTGGCACGCCACTTTGAAATCCACCATAAAAGCAATAGGGTTCTATTGACCTTTTTCCCATTGACCAACTAGAGAACAAAACGAGGTGGGGACAAAATCGGATCTCTGAGGGCATTAGAATCTAAATACTTCATCGACCTCCAGACTATGCAGCCTAGGGGGTTGAATAATGATGAGGAACTTTTGGTACACCTCGAATAACTGTAAGGTCTGAGTACTGTAAAATGGGGTCCTCCTGTCACAACCTAAACAATAAATATCAACTAAGAACGGAGAAACAGACAGAAAAATACTAATAACCTCCCCACATCCCTCTCCTCCTCAGCACTGTTGGACTAAAACATAAGATCATATTAACATCTTTGCCCATACAGGGCGAGACAAAAAGAAAAGAAACGAAAGGGATATAATGAATTTCCAGAATACAGAAAGATAACAACCAAAACAATTATAATCTCACATACAGTGCAACAAAACACCGGCATGTTATAATCCAAATAATGTTTGAACTAGGGGAACGTCTTGATATGGTGCTGATAAAACATCTAATTCGGCTTTTGAAATGAGACTAGCATTTGTGATAGAATTGTCACAGCATTTAATCATGATTGAAAACCATGTTAGTGTCTTATGATACATACAACATTCTTGAATTGTAACTATGGATATTTGCGTCTCAACTCGAAAGCGCTTATCTTTCTAGTTTTCCTCTTCTTAATGAATGATGGGCTAACATGCGCTTTCAAAGCAATATATAACGAATGTATGTGGTTGTTGAAAAACATGTTTTTAATTGCACAAGCACTTTATTGACACCCTTCTCCATGTATTAAAAATTGAATGTTTCCTTTCCACAATGTTTTTGTAATGCAACACATTGAAAGATGGCCGCCATTTAGAACCTGGCGCTCTAGTCCTCTGTCTATTTTCAGAGAGGGGTGGAGATAAAATGGTGTAACTTCCTATGCACGGGTTGACACTGAAGAAGCCTTACTGGTGAAACGCGTCTGTTGTCTTGGGGGCAGGGGGGTCTGCCAATAAATCACTTTAAAAACTATAGCTCAAGAGTGCCGTCTACTTTCATTTTAAAAAACGAGTGTGTTCGAGAAATATATACCCTCGCACGTCTGGTCACTCCTGCCCTCGTCTGTAATGTGTCCCTCCAACACCCTTGACCGGATGTGGTGTCCGGCTCCCTGATGTCCTTCCAATCCCCTGCATGGTCCTAGTGCCCGGATCACTACAGGTGCGCCTCACAACTACTATGCGTTTGAATATGCAAATATGTATATTTTCCTTGTCATTAAGATCACGTCCTTGTACAGATATTGTTTCAGTCTAACATATTGTGTTTTTTACTATGTATATATTGTATGATGAATTTTTTTTCTATGATGTATTCACATGTGTAAACCATGAAATAATGGAAAGCAATTTAACTTTTTTGGTACATACACAAGATAAAATGAGTTGTCCTTAAGAAAAAGAATGAGACAAGAAAATCTTTTTTCAAAAAAATAATAATAAAAATATCTTGAGTAAACAATAAAAAATAAAATGAACTTTTTGTGGTTGTCACAAATGTACTTCTGGAATGGACTATAAAGAAATAGAAGTATATCATTATTAATTCAATTTGGTCAATGAGGGAAAATCTACTGCTTAGTGTTGTTTTCATTCCCCTCTTTTCCCTGACCTACTGTGATTTTGAGGGGGTCCCATTAATTCTGCTACGCTCATAGTGCATACTCGCCACAGCATTCAACTTTACCTCACATATATGATAGAGTACATGCTTGGCCGACGGTTTGAAATCCAGGATTGATAAATCGCTGTCACTGTTCTGCTTTTGGAGAGAAGATCAAGAGAGGTAACATATGACGTTTATAAAAGTGTTTTTTTTGGCATGACAGTTTTTTTATTCCGATATTTTGTCCTTCGTTTTACTATTCTTTTTGTATTGTATTAATGCAACACTAAACTTTTGGTAAGGAATAGGGCAGCGTGAAGTCTGCAAACTTGTAATGTTGCAAAACGTATTGTAAGCGTCATGAACTGCAAAGTTTGCTTAAAAATTTGAAAGAAAATAGAGAGGGGGAGGCTTCCCCGTAGCAGGAAAGCATTTCTAGTGCTACTCAGGATGGTGAGCATCAGCTTCTAATCAGTGGTGGCTCCTCTGCTAAGGCGGAGGAGCGTCGCCCCACTGCTTTACCCAGTTTAAAAATACGAAAAAAATAATAGCTTGACGTTATTATCATTCTATTTATTCTTGCTGTGACGTATTGTAGGGGCGGGCGGATCAACTCTGCTCTCAGAGCAGGGGGGAGGAGTGGTGGGCACTCAGTCATGCGTACTTTGCATGTTCTCCACCAGGCTGAATCACTAGGCTCCCATTCCCTTGGTGAGCATTGAACTACGGTGGTCAGATCAATCACAATGCTGCATTGAAATATGAAATGAAATACCAGAATTTGTAAAGTGCACAGCTACCTCCAGAGAGGTGTCCCTGTGCAGAGGGCCCCAGAAGATTAAGCGAGCTATTGCCCAGAGTCACATGGTGCTGGGCTAACCTGCCGCTGGCACCGGGGATCGAACAGTGATTCCTGTGGTCTGGAGTCAGGCACCGTAGCCGATGCGCCACACCTCTTCCATTGCATTGCAGCGTTGTGATTGGTTATGTGGAGCCTGGGAGCCCAGGTGCTTCCTGATTGCACAGAAGAAGCCAGGAAGAGGATGAAGGAGAGGCTGACGGCCAGCCAGCCGGCTGGCAGGTAAGTGTATTTTAGTTTTTTAGGGGAACTGAATGGTTTAGTGTGGTGAGGTGCATAGTTTTTGTGTAACTGAATAGTATATCGTGGAGTGTTGAATAGCGAAATAAAGTACTGTGAGAAATTGGGTTGTTGGTGATGGGGTGAAATCCTACTCAAGCAACATCCAACATCCTTGTCAAAGTTAAATCACAAAGTCACTAAATTAACCTGTGCTTCACTTTCTGGTAACTTGGCACAAAAGCAGCCAGGCTTAACCTAGAGGTTATGTGTAAAGTGTTTATACAGCACACAAACCGCAATAAAGTGACATTACCACAAGAGAAATCTCACACCAATTTAGAAATATAGAGAAAAATGTAATAAATGATTTGACATCAAAATCACGACAATCCACTCAGTAGAACCAGGGATACTCCTTTTTAAAGGTTTCAGGTAAGCATATCTCCTAAAAACACAGAGCATCTCTTGCGGTTATATGATCGGGGGACACCAAGGAAAAGTCACAAGTTCAGTTCGACTACTCGGTCGAATACAAAGACCTGTCCTTATACAAGTCCTGCTGAAATAGTTACCTTCTAAAATCCAGCATGAAATTTTCTTTCATGGTGGAGGAAGCTGTGAGGAGCAGGGAGAGCTTTGCCGATGGACATTGCTGTAGCGCAAAGAGATGCCTGGGTGTTGCGGTCAGTTGTTGCTGGAGGTCAATAACCAGGCTGTTGATGCTGTAGGACGAAGTGCAGATCTCACATTGCCAGTTGTCACTGGTGTTCACTGTAGCATGAAGAGTCTGGTTCACCAGAGCTTCGCATTGGCGGTTATCGTGGGCGGAAAGTTCTTGGCATGAGCGGGCCAGTCCGTTGTCACGAAGAGCCAAAACTTCAGGGTTTCTCATTTTCTTTGAGGAAGAGCTCAACGGATGCCGCATTATGGGTCCCTTATCTTGAGGATCAAGAACTCACTCCAGCAGAGAACGGTAGGGCTTCGGCAGTTGCAGGTCCAGGCAGCAGGCCAGCTGGGCAGATGCAGGGAGGCCTCAGGAGCTTGTTATGTCCCTGTAGCTCAGAACAGGAGGTCAGTCAGCTGAACATTGGAGTCACTTCAGGCTGGGATGAAGGGTGCAGGTCCAGTCTTCCTTCTCAGCAAGCAGGGCAGGCCTCAAGCAGCAGGGCATACTTCTAATGTGTTATACAGAGGTCTAGGAGTGTACTGAAGATTAGGTCTGAGAATCCCTTTTTATACCTGGTGCACTCTTTGAAGTGGGAGAAGCTTCTAGCGTTTCTCCCTAAAGAGGTGTCTGGAATTTCCTGCCTCTCTGACCTGGCCCCAGTCACTCTGGGGGCACAATAGGCTAGTTTGAAATCATTTATGTGAGCTGGTTTGTGCATTTGAAGTGCAAGTGTGGTAGGTGTATACCCATCCTCCCAACACCCAGACCTTCTGTATGGGAGCAATATACATAGGACAGCCACCAACTGCATGTAGCTATGTGACCTAGATTCGGGCTGAAGGCACCCAATGGTTGAGACAAGAAAATGGAACAAGAACATTTTTCAGAATTGTGACCTAAAATCAGACTTTAACAGTAAAGAGGATTTTATGTTACAATTCTTCAGACACAAACATGACTTTCCCACCAGCTCCCAATCAAAAGTGATCACTTATTAAATGCAGTAAGGTTTTTGAATGACAGGACATTTAAACCTAAAAAGTACATGTCCTTTTAAATACAATGCACCATGCCCTATAGGCTATGAAGGGCATAATCAAAGGATAACTTAAATATATTAAAAAGGAAGGTTTAGGCCTGGCAAAAGTTTTATTGTGACCGGTCGAAATGGCAGTTTAAAACTGCACACACAGGATGCAATGGAAGGCCTAAGACATTTATAAAGACTACTTAAATGAGTGGCGCAATTTGTGCTGCAGGTCCACTAGAAGCATTTAATTTACAAGCCCTTGGTACAGGTAGCACCACTTTACCAGGGACTTGCAAGTAAATTAAAAGAGCCAATTGGGTGTACGCCAACATTACCATGTTTCAATGAGAAAACAAAAGCACTTCAGTACTGGTTAGCAGTGGTAAAGTGTGCACAATCGTGAAACCAACAAAAATGAATTCAGCAAAAATAGGAGAAGCGGGGCAGAATGTTTGGGGAAAGACCAACCTAAGGCTGACCGGTCCAATCAGTACACATAGACCAATAACGTATTTGCAAAGTCGTAGAATTGCTTTGCATAAAAGCTGGGTGGGAATAAGGTGTATACTGTTAAAAATGTAAACACTTGTTATAATTGGAGAACATTAAATTGAGGAGTTCATGTGCAGAGTCAAAGCTGAAAAGTAGTTGAATATTCGTGTCTGACACGATCCTGCAATGTGTGTTTAGCTTTGCTATCCTATCTCTTTATTTTTCTGACCATTTGCTCTAGGTCCTTGGTTATTATAGGTCTTCCAGGAAAATTCTCTCCAAAAGCAGAGTAGCAAGTTCTGCTGAACTCCATGTACATTCAGGAATTACCCCCACCCTTAGATGTTTGTTCCAAGCTAGGGGGATTTTGATCATTCATGGAAGTATTTGTAAAATAGAGGCCTTTTTACCCGTAATCCCAGGAGACAAGTTTACTGATCCTCTGTGAAAACACTTGGGCCCAGATGTAGGTAAATCAGATTTACCGATTCATAAATACCGAATTTTACCGATTCAGTATTCATGAATCGGTAAATCAGATGTAGGTAATTGTTCGGTAAAAAATACTGAATCTGTAAGATTCGGTATTTACCGATTCTGTAATTACAGAATCGGTGTTTGCCATTGATTCCTATGGGCCTTGAAGCCCATAGGAATCAATGGCAAATACCGATTCGGTAATTACCGAATAGGTAAATTTACCGATTTTACAAGGGGGACAGGGTGTCACTTTGACACCCTGTTGCACCCCTGTTACTGGCTCGTGTGCCATTTGACACACATACATGCTCTTAGGGCATGTCTGTGTGCCACATGGCACAGATGTGCATGTACACTGGAATTCGTTATTTACCATGTAATAGTAGTACATGGTAAACAACGAATCGGTATTTGCCTGTGGCACTGTTTTCAGTGCCACCTACATATTGATTTACCGAATCTGTAAATTTACAGAATCAGTATTTTACCGATTCGGTAACTTTACCGATTCGGTAAATATATCATCTGTAATTTTTTGGCCCCTACATCTCCATTTGTAAATACCGGTCGGTAACGGCCGAAACCGGCCGTTACCGACCGGTATTTGCCGACCTACATCGGGCCCCAGGTCGCCTATGATTGGATTCCATGACTTTTCCTCTCACATTTGCTCTCTGTATGCACTCTGGTTGATCTGTTCGGAAATACATGTAGTGTGTAAATGGCATCCTGGTCTATGGCACAGTTATTGTATCACAAAATAGCAGTTTCCTAAATCGGTGTAAAGAGCAGCCTGGCTTATGTCATCACTGTGTTGGAATAGACATCTAGCCTAGGATACTTTAAGTAGCAGCCCCTGGGGAGACCTTATTCATTCTGTGTGCAGAGCAAACTCTTTTCTGTCAAGCAGCAGCCTCACATTACATATCACACTAACTGTCCACTGCTCCCACCCCCACACTACCTCCTTCAACATTAGAGGCCGAGGAAAATTGTTGCGAGGATTATCCCTCTCCGGTTGGCAGAAGAGTTTCATTTTGAAGGTGGCACACTTTCTGAATGTGTTCTTGAATGTGTTCTTGGTACCACTCCGCGCCCCCAGATTCACTAAGTTTCAGCTCAGGGAGCCTCAATTCGTACTTCTTTTACACTTCAGTTTGCAGCTCTGCAACACCAGTGGAGAGAGAACAATATCTGGAAGTCATAAACTTAGATTAGGCTAGACCACCCTGAGAGAAGAGAAACTGCCCCGACCAAGAGGTCAGAAACCTAGTCTAAAGTGACTGAGGAGTATGTGGTCTACTGATTATAGGTGAGAGTTTGTCCAAGAACTGCGAGTATTTGAATTCCCGCTCCCCTGGTCCAATAACTGAACCAGAGGACAATTAGCATCATAAAGAAGTTGGAGGACTGCAGAGGAGCCACATGAGCTCATTAGAATGACCATGAAAAACATGATCAAAGGCAATAATGGCTGTTGATGATTGCATGCTGAGTACTCATCTTGCAAATGAAATGTTAAAAAATAATGCCCATGTTGGTGTATAGCTTACTATACATATCTGACTGATGTGGACGGTCAGGAAAAGTAACTTTATAATTTGCAGGTAAGAGGTTGAATGGCCTTACTTTGGGCACAATATTATTTGGTAAACCATTTCAGAAAATGATTAAAGCTATGCGATTTAAATGCAATGCATGGAATGAATGAGGTTCTAATGTAGAGAGTAGAAGAGACTATGCTCATGTTGATATTACTTTACTGTTAATTTAACGTTTTGCATTGTGTAAATAACTTTTAACAGAAGCTCTAAGCAAACATTTGCCATTTGCCCACCTAATGATCTTGTTTTTTTCCCAACTGTACCCTATACAAAGGCACTTTTGGCCTTTAAAGACCTGGCATAACTAAGGCTGGGTCAAGTAACACATGTGACCTAGAAAGACCCTCTAATTTAACGCTTGTATCCATTTGAGTATTTGCTAATACACCGCTATCTGGACCCCCCTCACCCCCCATACCATAAGGACAGCCCTATCGCTGTGACAATTTAGGAAAGAGACTATAAAGAAAATGATTTTTGTTCTGGTATAATTTTATGTATCAAAAATAACTTTTTTATTTTTCTAAATTGGTTTGATTTTTCTTGTGTTGTGTTTTCACGTTATCACTGTTTATGTACTCCATAAATATTTTACACATTGCATCTACTTGAACCCTGACAGCTTTGTGCCAAACTACCTGAGGGTTAAGCACTGGTTAATTTAGTGACTTCTGTTGTTCACCCTAACATGGATTGTGTTTATTATTTTTGTCGGGTTTCCACCCCTCTTAACTAATAACCTAATTTTTAACATCGTGGAGTGGAATTGTGTGGAGTGGTGTGACATGGAATTGTGAGGCATGGCATGGAATTTTGTGGTGTAGAGTGACATTCTGTGGCATGGAGTGGAATTATGTGGAGTGGCATGAAATTCTATAGAGTGGAATTTTGTTGCATAGAATGGTTTTGTGTGAGATGCAATTGTGTGCAATGGAGTGGAATTGTGTTGCACAGAGAAATTGCGGGGCATGAAATTGTGTGACATAGAGTGGAGGGTGTGTGATTGTGTGGCTTTCAACTGTGTGGCATGGAGTGTAATTGAGTGGTATGGAAATGAGTGTGGTGGAATTGTGTGGGGTATCAGTTTGTCATTTTGGAAAGTACCTTGCCTGTCCTCAGACACCTTCTTTTATTGTTATTTTTTTAATCTGGTAATAATTGATCCCATGATAGCTTGTTATTTTTCTAAAATTATTAATTTTCTCCCAGTATATTACACTGTGATTTTGATAAATTCATGGTCAACCATGCCAACATAAGTTAAATCCCCTACCTATGCATCTGCTCTTCCCCCATGACAGTTATGTTCTGATTTACCCATTTGTATGTCTCGCCTGCTGAGAGCACATGCGCTATCTGGTGGGATGGCTATTGTTAACTATAAAGAGCTTGGAGCCCACCCATTGCTTATCATTAATTGGCATCATTGTCACTCTTCTTTGCTGCCTCATAATTGACTAGTGTATTCCAGGCATCACTTTCTTTACTTTGTGTGGTGCATGAAACCTAGCACAGATTGATTTATCTTGATTGGTGTCTGTCCACTGCTCACGCTTGATTCAGGTACTATTTCTTTCACTGCTGCCACACAGCTCCATCTTCTTTCATCCTCAACCGGTACAATATATGTTGCTCTCTTGCCCACTACAGGGATGTGGAATTCCTAAAGCCAGACACCCAGGACATATTATTTGGGGTAAAAGGCAACACGTTTTCATGTTTGTTTTGTCCTTGGGACAAGTAGGTCCAACCCCCTGCAGCACAAACACTTTGTCTGCCAGTTTGCAGTACCCACATTATGAATCAGGGAAGGGCACTGTCTGCAGTTAAGGTCCTATTTTTGTCCATATGTTAATGCTGTTCAAACTTGTATTCATGGTTCATTAATTGAAAGCCTTTATTATTAGGGTGAGCGCTCTAAGTAAATGTAAGCTCTGACTGCACTACTGACAGTAGTTACAGTATAAAAATGTGTACACACATTTTCAAAGTTTAGCAATATGAGGCTGTTTAATGCTCCCAGAATGCTCTCTGAAAGTATTTGCAGAAGCTTGAAAGCAACATTGATGATTCTTTGCTTTCAAAATAAAATGTCCATAAAAACATGAAAGCAGGGAAAAAAAACATTTAGCTCAACTACTGTAAAATTTCAGGTACCATTTCTTTGCAGTAAAATTTAGTAACATGTGTTGATGTATACTAGTATTGCCCAAATATATTCATAATGGAAAATCGGTGTAACCAGTTTCAATAAGATTATGGAAACAAAAAGAAACCAGCATTGGCAAAGCCAGTAGGTCTGAAATTGATGGTCAGCCTTTTACTTTTGTCAACGTGTGAATTGTTTTGGCATGGTTTTTGTAAAACCTTATTGATGTGGGAGCTGCCAGACCTTCAGCCTTATAACAAACATTGACAAATGCAAAAATTGTTTTTGATCTCAAACAGCACACACTCCCTCAGTAGTTACTAGCACTGAACAAAGCTACCTAGTGTGCCGATATGTTCCTTGTGAAAGAGCAAAATGCTGTCAATCACAGTGAAGCCAGTCGATACAGAGAGAACGTGAGAGAATTTTAATAAACGCAAAAGGTCATGGTCAAAGCCAGACTAAAGGGGGGGACCAATTATTAAAGAAAGTCTCAAAAGTGCACCCATGGTAAATGTCCTTGCATTAGGTGCAGCTATAGGGCTTTCGTGAATTCCCAAGAATTTACACAAGTAGGACAAGAAATTGTCCTCCTAGAAAATATTTGTGAACTGTATTTTAGCAAGAGCAAATGTGCATGCGTTAATTTATTCATTCAAAAATCTGAGTGTTTGCAAGTTCACTTTCCCTCCAACTACTTTTTTCCTAACTCTGGTAGAAGGTTTACGTTTGTCATTGTCATTAGTACATTTCCAACATTTCTCAGTATGGAAAAACATTGGAGAAGAGTTGTTGAAACCCCTTAAAACTTGCATGTTAGTAGGATAGCACAGACTCAAAAGGGCACTCTAACCCAGGAACTATTGCTTCTCACTACCTTAATCCCCAGTACGTAGATCTGAAGAAATGTGGCAACATAAGAGGATTGCAAGTATTCAATCACTACTATGGTGTGAGCCCTGGCATTATCTGAGAGGCTATATCAGAGCTCTTACATAATGAGATTGCTTCCATAACTTGTCGCCACACTACATGGCACCAAGGGGACAAGTGGATTTTGTTACAGGACAGTAGATCTATGAAGCAACCTGCCCCATGAACAAGTAGATATTTTATTGAATTCAACACCCCTGCCACTAACTTCTCATGATCTAAAACTCATTTACAAGCCAGTTCTCCCAGAAGTGCTGTACATTCTAACAAGCTCCTGCATCGGGTCAAAGGCATTAGATGTTTACATAAATTGTAGGTCCGATATTTGGTAACAAGGCTATGAAGCACTATAGGGTAAATCAGTGGTAACTCTCCATAACCACACAATGCCACTCCACGCCACACCATCTGATGAAATAAACACATCTATTTTCTGAAAAATAAGACAGTTGGCATTGGTGCGTGCCGAAGGTGATAACAGGATTTCAAAGTCCGGTGGTTTGTACTCTGCGGATGTGAAACAGCCAGACCTGGCCGTAGACATCACCCTGCTCTTCAATGCTAAAGTCAAAACAGTGAAGACTGGAAACCAGGCCCTAGGATTAGCTCTAGCATCCGCAGTAAGCATGAACTGTATAGGAAGAGCCACCCTAGGGGGACTTCAGTGCACAAGCCAAGGAGGTGATATGTAACATTGGAAAATTGAAATATTTTCTTCTGGAACAGAGGAAAGATTATATTCATACTGGCAGTCATGTAGCTTCTGGATTTTCTCAGATGACTGACACAGAATGAAATCCGATTGATCAAGATACATAGATATTTTTGAGGACGTATGCAGATGCCATTCAACAACTGAACATTGAATCTCACAGGGATATCATTTCATCACAGGTGAAAGGACACAGAGATGCAGCATTGGGTTTAATTTAAAGTTTGTACTCTGAGCAAAATGTAATCTGTTTCAAATGAGTAGCAGAGAAGGAGAGCCTGCTAAGACTTCAGCAGGAACAAAGCAATCAATATAGAACAGCATCTTCGCATTGGTTAACTCAACAGATCCAGGGGAGAAAAATGAACGCTAAAGAGGATACCACAGACAAGAACTTACCCGAAATATCAAACACCTTTAGTATGTGGAAAGATGGAAAAGAGGAAGTATTCTGTTGAGAAGTCACAAACAAAAGAATGGAACTATAATTATTTGAGCTGACCATCATTGGGTTATGAATGAATTTCCCGCTAAATCAGAGAAAGAACTACAGGATTCAAAGACACCGAAGAAAAAGAAACTCAGATTTTTATTTATTGACTTTATTACAAATATTGTAAGACCTGAATAAACAGACATTTTGTTACCTATGTTCATTTGACCTACTGATCAATCTTTTCCCAGTTCCGCTTTAATGCTCAGTTTCCAGATGGGGATCCACTATTGAGGTTTCAGATCTGACTTTGAATGTTTCTCTTTCAAATATCATTTTATGGTTGTCACTCAGACACAGCCTCTGTGCTTGGTGATGGCTCTCACAGCAGTAGCGGTATTGCTGGCTTCAAACAGAAGTATCTAAAGCAAGGACACAATGTAACATGAAATCTCAGCAACTGGTGTTATCAGCCTTTCTGAGTATTCATCGGGCGCAGACAAAAGGGCAGTCCTGCTTAAAAACTTTGACACCTTTAAGAGAAACATATGACCTACCCCTTACCTCTACCGTCTGACCAATTTCATTACTTAAGAAAAACTAATAGGCAGCCCTTTGCTGTAAATAACCTTACAAAAGTTTTGAGGTAGCCTTTTCCACATTCTCCCTCACTTCAGTTTTGGGTCTCCACGCTGTATCTACAGGGATACAGTTAATACACTCCCACATAGTAAGGAAGCTTTATCTACTCTCTATCATTTTATGCAAAATGCACCCCACTGATTCATGCACTAAGGCTTACATCGCACATGGGGTCTTATGCACATGGGGCAGATTTACTGCAGGCTTGTGTCACTCTTGCATCAAGCACAGCCACACAAGGCCTTAATAGCATTTACTAAGCCACAGAAAACCACAAGGCATGGCTTAGTAAATCCTACATAATGCAAGGCAGCACCAGTCATGTTGAAAAGGCATTTCATGGATGGAGCATGGGCGTTCTCATGCATCCATCCATGGATTTTGATGTAATCCCAGATTTACTAAGGTGAGTAAAACTGGAATCACATCAAAATGGTATGCCGTCCTAAGTGAGGCATAACCAGGAGAAACAACTGCATTGCTCCTTATTACTTCCTCTTTCTATGCATGCTTCATGCTGCAGCCCACATAGAAAGAGGAAAATGCCTCCAGTGATAGTTTTTGGGCAGGAAGATGTTCTTCCTGCACAGAGACAATACTATTTGTAATGCATGAACCATTGCACCATGGTGCGAGGGTGCCTATGTTGGTGCTCGGCATCACACAGATGATCTATTTGGAGCCTCCATCACCACTTCGGCTCAGAGCTTTCTTATGATCTTGAGCTTCCATCTGCTGATTGCCATATCCATTCAACCCCTTTTTTTTAAATGTTTATTGATTTTTGGAAACGTAAAAGAAAAGTAAAGTCCACAGTATAGCATCGTAGAAGTACACTTTTTCATACACAGCCAATGTGGCATATGCAATGGAATATATAACATGTAAGTCTAGCATATAAGTACAGTGTGGGTAATTGTAAACCTGACAAGTACTGTTGTTTTCATTTCAGCAGCCGTCGAACTTTCATAACAAAAGGTTTGGCATGGAAACTGGAGAAAAGTGGTGGATGGAAGAGGTTTTTTTCAGGAGGGTACTGCGGGATTTGTTTTATTAAAGGTGTTGAGACAAGAAAAAAGCTGTTGCAATGCGGGTGAAATCTACCAGCAGTGTTGAGCATTTGCTGGGCCTCTGTGGAGAGAGGTTGTAATTGCCAGTGAGTTGTACAAACTCTGAGAAAAGAGTGGCCCATTAGGGTACAATGGGTCTTTTGCGAAGGCCTCGTATTTCCTTCTACTGGAGGGTGTCCTATTCTGCCATGGGCCACTTGCAGACAGTTCTGTACAAGGCTGTCACTTGGGGGGTGGGGGAGGGGGAGTTTAGGGCTGTCTGGGATCGGCAATGCAAGGTGAGGGTACATTTGGCAAAAGGTTTGGCATGGAAATTGGGGAAGAGTGGGATTTGATTTATTGATGGTGTCCAATTACCAATGTATTTATTAATTTTATTATGGAACTCCTAAGGAGGTCCACAAAAAACACATCATCAGGTAAAAAAAAAAAGAAACAAACCATACATACAATACAAAATTCTTCCTTCTACATTGCTATGGATATTCTTATATCAAACAGACTGAGAAGTGTGCAAATAGTGCAAAAATACAAAATACAGTCAAATATCCAACCAGTAAATTTCTTTTATTGACATAATGAGAAATGTGTAAATAGTGCTATAAATACATAAGACTGTAAAAGAAATTCCGAATAAATAGGCAGACATGTTTAAAAAAAAATGAACACATCTTAGAACAAACCATTTCATTTGGAGGGGACGGAACCAAAGATTGTGCCTCCTGGGCAGAGTTAATATTATATTTAATAAAAACTGACTTTAAAAACAATTGCCTACCGGTTGTTTGCATGAGGGGAATGTTGGCTGGGGAGAGGGGGAGGGAGGGGTGGGGGAGGGCGGTCCAGAAACAGTTCACGGGGTGTTTTGGTGGGAAGTTCAAGGGGAGTTGGGGGGGGGCGGGGGGGGAGGTGGGACGGGGACCGTACTATATTGCTGCTGCACTTTCTCTGACCGTACTCTACTTCTACACACTACTTGCACTGGCACTGCCCCTCCTGGACCGTGTCTTGCTGAATGAGCTATGCTGTTACCCGCATCTATGACAGCCCTTAAGGTAGTCACACTTCATGTGAAGGGGCTGAATAATCCTGTCAAAAGGAGGGCAGTGTTGTCCCTGCTGGAAAACACGCAGGCTGATATCTGCCTTTTGCAGGAGACGCACCTTTTGGCCAGGGATTGCCAGAGGATGCGGTCCCCAAAATTTCCAACGCAGTTTTTCTCCTCCAACACCACCAAGACGGCAGGGGTGGCAATCCTGGTGTCCAGAACATTTAGAGAGGAGGTCCTACATAAAGTGGCAGAACAGAGAGGGAGGCTCCTTGCCTACAGGGTTAAACAGGGGGGTCTGGTGTTTACCATCGGCTCGATATATAACCCCAACGAACATCAGGAGAGGTTCCTTCACTCGGCCTTGGCGGATATCGCGACCACCCCAGATAGACACATGATCATAGGAGGGGACCTGAATATGGTCTTCGATTCGTCCGTGGATAGATCGGCGCAGCGACACCCTCAGACGGGAGAGATCTCGCAGTCGGGCAAGGCCCAACTGGACGACCTAGATCTGCGCGATCTCTGGTGCCACCTCCATCCTACCGCCCGGGACTACTCCTATTACGCGCACGCACATAAGACCTACGCGAGACTGGACCACCTTCTGGTCACAGGACCAGTATGTGACCTAGCCGTAGCTTCGGACATAGGGGTTCTCGCGCTGTCGGATCATGCCCCCGTTACGGGCAGTTTCCGGCTACCGCCGACGTCCCCCTCGCGTGGGGAGTGGCGCCTTAGAGACACTCTTTTGCATAACAAGGCGATGGTGAAACACATACAGGAGGCGATTCGCGATTACCAGAGGCACAATGATAACGCCGACACCGCCCGGGCGACACATTGGGCGGCGCTGAAGGCGGTGCTTCGAGGTGAGTTCATTGCCATCTCCTCGGCGGAGAACAGGGCCCGGCAGCAAAAGAGGGATGAACTCACCAGTAAGGTGTGCGAGTTAGAACAAGTCCATCAAAGAACCGGGGCTCCCAGAGTCTGGAAGCAACTTAAAGCCGCAAGAAAACTCCTGTCAGCGTTAGACATGGACAGGGCGGAATACGCTGCGTTACGTCTGAAACATGCATACTACACGGGCGGAGATAGATGCGGCCGACTCCTGGCGAACAAGCTATGAGTAGCGCATCAAAAACACTTGGTGAAAGAGCTATCGATCTCCGCTGGGGTCACAGCCACAGAAGATACCCAGATAGCAGAGGGCTTCCGCCACTTCTATGCCGAACTGTATACGGGTGAGCCCCCTTCGGCGCAGGCGGAAGCAGAGTATCTAGACTCGGTTGACCTTCATTCCCTCGCCCCGGAACAGGCGGAACATCTGGAACGGGACATTCGAATTGAGGAGGTGATCACTGCCATCTCCAGGCTCAAACATGGGAAAGCTCCGGGCCCCGACGGTTACACGTCCCTTTTTTATAAAACGTTCTGCCCTGAGTTAGCGCCTCTCCTTTTGCGCCTCTTTAACTCATTCTCCGCGCTTGGAGCTATCCCCCCGGATCTGCTTCAGGCAACGGTGTCGGTTATCCCCAAGCCGGGGAAGGATCGGACTCAGTGCGGCTCCTACAGGCCAATTTCCCTTTTGAACGTCGACCTTAAATTGTACACTGGGATCCTGGCGGCCCGCCTGGCACCTCATCTGCCGGGACTGGTAGACCCGGACCAAGCGGGGTTTATCCCCGGGAGGCAGACGGTGGACAATACTAAGAGAGTGGTTCATATTCTGGAGAAGGCCTCCCGAATCCCCGGGGAGAGGATGCTATTGGCAATCGACGCGGAGAAGGCCTTCGACCGGGTGCATTGGCCCTACTTGGAGAAAGTTCTGTCGAAGGTGGGCATAGGGGAGAAATTTCGCACCCTAGTATTTAACTGCTACAGGTTTCCGTCTGCGGTAGTGCGGGTGAACGGCTGTAGCTCTCAGAAGTTTGCGATAGAGCGGGGCACCAGACAGGGGTGCCCATTATCGCCACTGCTCTTTTTCTCTCTATATGGAGCCCTTTGCCCAAAGAATACGCCAAAATCCGAATGCGATTGGCATACGGATGGGGAGATATACGCATACCATTAGCCTCTATGCAGACGACATTATATTAACGCTGGCTGACCCAAAAAGGGCACTCCCTGCTTGTATCACTGAGCTGGAGGAATTTGCCGCTGTAGCTGGCTTCAGGATGAACATGGGGAAATCTGCGGCCCTTGACGTTTCGCTGACTGCCGCCACGAGAACCGAATTGCAGGGCCTCTTCCCCATGCACTGGTCCAGGGACCTAGTGCCATACCTGGGCATACTATTGGCGCCCTCCCTACTTACTATGGTGACCACCAACTACGCGGCCTTAGGTAAGAAAATCAAAGAGGAGTTAGCCCGATGGAACAAGGGAACACTGTCTAGGCTGGGCAGAATAGCCGCAGTGAAGATGACACTTCTACCGCAGGTGCTATATCTATTCCGCACTCTGCCGCTCCAACCCCCGAAAGGATGGATCCGACAGACGCAAGCGGACCTTGCACGCTTCGTCTGGCAGGGCCGCAAGCCCCGACTCAAGAGAGCCTTATCCACACTAGCCCCTGAGGCGGGAGGACTGGGCATACCGGATCTTCATAAGTATTTCCAGGCTGCACAACTACGATATCTCGTGGAGTGGAGCAGGTGGGAGTCGGATAAACACTGGCTTTTTCAGGACCTGGCGCTTGCGGGCCGGACCTTGCAGGAGGTGCCCTTCCTGCACAGGTCTCACCGTCCCCCCAATCTGTATGCGTCCTTCGTCACGCGGGTTCCGATGAGAGTGTGGGACGCCACTAATGTTGTGCATGGTCTCACTACCTTCCCCTCGCCGTTCACGCCACTGATTGGGAACCCAGACTTCCATCCCGGGATGGAGCCCGGAGCTTTCGCACACTGGCGAACTGCAAAATGCAGTGCGCTGTTCCACGTATATAGCCCGGACGGAGTCATCTCGTTCCAAGATCTCAGGCGAGACTACCTCCTACCCGAGACCGAAAGGATGCGGTATATGCAAGTGCGTCATTGGGCGCTTCACCTGCAGGTCCGCGACTCGGCAGACAGAAAGCTCACACCCTATGAGAAGTGGCTCGTGACGCGTACCTCCGACTCGAAACTCATCTCGGACCTATATAAGCTCCTGCAGCCTTCCTCCTTTCATATTTATAATCCGGGACGGGACCGCTGGGAATGAGAACTGGGGAGGGCCCTAAGTCATACAGAATGGGACCACATTTCCTACCGGGCACGACATTCCGCGTATTACACCGGACTCACCGAAACGTTCACCAAGATATCCACGTACTGGTATTATACACCGGAGAGACTGCATGAAATGAGCCATAACATTGTGAACACTTGTTGGTGGGAATGTGGGCAGATAGGCACACTTACACATGTTCTATGGGACTGCCCTCTACTGTGCCCCTATTGGAAGGAGGTCTTGGACGAGATCGATTCACGCTTTGACATTGAACTGTCTTGCTTCCCAGCGTATATCCTGTTGGGCTTGCCCAACGGGCTGATGTACCCCTTAAAATCTCGCAGGGGTAGGCAGATAGCGATTGCACTAGGCTCTGCTGTTCAGAACATACTCATTCACTGGCGCACCACCACGCTCCCCTCTACTACCGGTTGGTTGCACAAGTTGTGGCATGTACTGGGGATGGAGAAGTTGTCGCTTATGGTGGCGGGAGAGATGGAGAAGTTTCATGACCTGTGGCAGCCGTTCCACTCCTTACTAGTAACAGAATTTAGAGAACTCACGTGCCCCCGATATCTCCGATTGTTGAGATTGACGTCACCGGCGACCCCAACTGATCAATGAGTCTGAGATTGTGGTCGGGAGTGAGGGAAGGGCGAACTGAGAAGGGTGACGCGGGAAGGTGACTTTGGCACGGTACGGGGGGAGGGCAGGGGGGACCCGGAGGGAGAGGGATGGGGGGAGTTCGGAACGGGGTTGTTTGTTATTAAGGTGTTGTTGCCGAAAAGCACACAGCGCCATGCTCTGATGGACATCACAATAGCAGAGCCTTGCACGCTGGTTGCGCTCCTGTATAGTGACACCATGGCACTGACCCTTTGAGACAACTGTTTTCATCTGTTTGTATTGTCTTCAAATAAAATACTTTAAACCTTAAAACAATTGCCTGGCACTTTACAGTTTTGGGCATACAAAAGGCACATGATTAAGATCTTGGATTTGCAACTGGCACAATTCACAAATTCTTTTCTCTCTAGGTGTTTTATCCCAGATACCAGTAACATCTCTTAGAGGCAGCAAATTAAATCTCATTAGGAGTATTAGGTAAGCCTGGGCGAAGCACTACGCTACACTCGCATAGTTCGCGTTACTTCGCACTACGCGAATTGCACGTAACACAGTGCAAACACGCGTAGCGGTCCTTTTTTGCTTGCGGTCCTTTTTTGCTTGCGGTCCTTTTTTGCTTGCGGTCCTTTTTTGCTTGCGGTCCTTTTTTGCTTGCGGTCCTTTTTTGCTTGCGGTCCTTTTTTGCTTGCGGTCCTTTTTTGCTTGCGGTCCTTTTTTGCTTGCGGTCCTTTTTTGCTTGCGGTCCTTTTTTGCTTGCGGTCCTTTTTTGCTTGCGGTCCTTTTTTGCTTGCGGTCCTCTTTTGCTTGCGGTCCTCTTTTGCTTGCGGTCCTCTTTTGCTTGCGGTCCATAACGTCAAGTTGGCTCCCGCGAGTGAGCAAAATGACATCTTGGCGAGACTTTTTGCTCGTTTGCGATCAGCAACATAAAGTTGCCGATCACGAGCGAGGAAAATAAACCTCCGGTGAGATTCTCAACGCGGGGAGGTCAGGTTTCTCATTGCAAGGGGTCGCGTAAGCTCGGGACCGCTCGCGATGAGAAACTACAAGTCCACATTGAGAAGCTGCCGCTCGAGGAAAAAATCCACTCGAGCGGCAGAAAATGACAGCTCACACTGTGCAAGATGCCGTTTTCAATGATTGCACAGTGCAGACAAGCATCCAGCACTGTGCAATCATCGCGAACAGCGCACAACGCAGTTCGTGTAGTGCGAAGTAACCTTTGCGTATCTACGCGTAGAGCTACTACGCAAACTACGCCCAGGGTTAGTATTAGGCTTCTAATCCTGTGAGGGATATTCCAAGTTAAATAAGGCTGTGGTTTTTTCCCTAAAGCACTCCCTATGACTGCCTCATTACTGGACAGGGACTGGCTGGAGGCCGCATCTCTCGCCAAACTAATAGAGAATCTTAAGACTGTAACCAAACCCTTCCATAGAGCCCTACTGACTAAATTCAGCGTTATTCTCTGAAAACTATTTCATGAAGAAAAGAGAAAAATTCACGCAGAAAGTGATCAGATTTTTCCCCAGGAGGTACATACATATTCGGCACAAGGAAAGAAGTGGACCAGCCAGATTCTTCCAGACATGCTAACTTTGCACATATACATAGATTTGAGGGGTGATAAAAAACCTTCTGGTTCCAGTTAATGGAATTTTTAAGTAAAATCGACCCCCCCCCCCCTCCCACTGGCTTGACCCCTGTCTGAACACCTAGCATAGCAAGACTAAACAAAATATCCATCCCATTTAAATTCTTTGCAAGACCACGTTTCCTGTAAGCATATAACTAAAGGGTTCATAATTTTCAGAGAATTCCATTTTGTTTCATTTGGACCCAAGCCGGCCCTTTTCCAGGACAAAGTAGCCCACCCAGGCTACCTCAACGAATCAGTCCTTACTGATTCTGTATGAGTGTTATTCAGCGTTCTTGCAACCCAGCTCCATTGCGCAT
Source organism: Lissotriton helveticus (assembly GCF_964261635.1). Lineage (NCBI taxonomy): Eukaryota > Metazoa > Chordata > Amphibia > Caudata > Salamandridae > Lissotriton > Lissotriton helveticus. The sequence goes on from NC_136058.1 coordinate 132,963,600, forward strand.
ATTAGTCTGCTATGTCTAAGGCCTGTGGGGCAACTGGCGCATTCGGCACAACACTTATTGCGCGCCCTCTCCAGGCCATGGACACCTCTATATCTTTTGAATTGCCCATGTGATACTCTGTATTGGGGCCCAGTGTATTCAACACCACTAAATTGTAGCCTTAGAAACTTTCAAATAATGGGTATTTTGCCCGCATTTTGGCAATCATATTAAACAGATGTTATATCAAGCCATCGTTTTCAAAACAATTCACAATTTTTCAAGACCAAGTTGGCCACTATCAGAGAGCCGAAGGTGACCCTAGAATATTGAACAGGATCCCCATGATTCTGACACTCCTGTATCTTTAGATCCTGCTCCCACTGGATGTAGACTTTGTTGCCTTTCTAAACCCTCTGGTCATTCTAATCAAGGTGTCCAGGTCCTGCTAGCATGGTCCATTCTGGTTGTAGTCATCCTGGACCTTTTGCTTATGGCACCCTGGTCTTCCTTGATCTAATATCTGTGGTCTTGGTCCTCCTGTCTCTGGCCCTTCTCTCCATTGGTCTACTGGTACTGTTTCTTCTGTGGTCTGTCTACTTGTGTCTGCTACTTCTGGCCCTGGTGGGCCTCGTCGCTCTGATGCTTTTCGGTGCTTACAGGCCATCATAGCCCGCTTTGTTGTTATCGTCCATGGCCTTCTGTTCCTGCTATCTCTTGTCCTTCTGTTCCCTAATCCCTTGTCCACTGGGGTCAGATCCCCTGTTCCTGCCCCTTGTGCTGTTTTTCATTGTATGTCATCGTCTAATTGTTTCTGGTCTCCTTTGGAATTGGTAACCCTGGTCCTTAAGATCAGATCTTCCTGGGCCTGGTTCTTGTCCTGGCCCTTTCGGCTTTGGTCGTCATAGCCCTCCTAATGATCCACCTCTTTACCTTGAGTTTCATACTTATCATCCACCTCATCCTACTGCTTTCTTCCCCAGTTCCCCTCCACAATTAACTTTTTTCCGATACATCCTGCAAGCCTGTCACACAGTTTTTATTATGTTTGGCTTCCAGAGACCGCTCCGTCAAGTACAGAAATGCTAGTTCAGTAGAGACAGGACCTTGCCCACTTAAAACACTTACATGTTAAACATCAAAACTACCATTCCCGAGATGAATTGTAGAGGTGACTAAAATGTCAGTATGACTGTAGGGACCACTGTTAGCATAGGACCATAAAATATCAATGCCCTAAACCTACTGTACTGTTTGAATAACAAACACCAATTACCTTCTGTGCATGTCCCTCCCTCTGGAGCCCACATACCACTTGTCTGCTTTCCCTGTTTGCTGCTTGTTGACTACTGCTGTGTTACCTGATCTGCGATACTAAGCAAACCCAATCCCCCTTCAAAATATACCTAATGCTAGCACAAGGCCTTCCATAAAAAGCCCAACTAGAGCTCAGTCCTCAAAAAAACATCATACAACATTCGAGAAACACAATGTATTGTCATGAGTGAATTAAACTTTTATGTAGCATGCTTTACACCATGTTCTGTATTCTTTACTGACAGCCAAATACTTCCTGAACGACATGTGAGTCATATCCTGAAGCTCCTGTTTGAATCTGACCTGTCTTATTTGAATATTAAAATAACATAAATGTTTTTATTATATCGATTTTGTTATTTTCATCTGTAAACCGCTTAGGTCAATTCATGCACTTACCACACTACCATTGTCTGGAGCCCCTTTTTTCTTTATGACCGGTTAAAGAACTCCTTCACATTATTTATCAGGCCACTGGTCAAATTGTACATAATCTCTGCTGATTAGCTGACTATAGACTAAACAATAGAGATTAGATTTTGCCGGCCGCTGGGAGAATAGCAGAGATTCTGCTTCTCCTAGACGGGTACAATGGTTGATTGTAAGCGGAAATATCAAGTTGCTCTGCACTAATTATGTGCACATTTTGCAGATAGAGAGCAATATGCACACTCTATAGTGTTAATATTTGTGATAAAAAAATTATTGAATGAGCCAAAAAAAACGAATGCATAGCACTGCAAAATCAGGAAATTTTGCCCCAGTAGTATGAAATAGATCAGGAAAATTACACAATTAAGTGCATATTATTCAAAATGAACTTTGGGGTATCTCCATTGAATGCAGACACACACCTGGAATTTAAGAGCCACTCAGATTGATTTGTGAAAAAAATGTCTCATATTTTCTGCTGACCCCAGTTTCCTGCACCAAACAATTTTGCAAAATGTTGCTCTGGTGTAATTTCTTATATTTTGCATAATTTATGTAATGCAAACTTGCATGTCTTAAACCCAAGTGTAATAGATCATTTTGCTAAAATGTGGATATAAATGGAGGGCATTTACAACATTTGAAAGTTCCATTTTGGAAATATTGATGTTGTGGTTTTATTTCCTTGGCCGTTGCCTTTCCTGATGGTCATGAACTTATTTCAAGACTCGAAGGACATTGATCATTTCTCATGATATAATTATCACTAAGTGTTATGGGTGTCTAATGCTTTTCTAGACTGTAATATCAATGTAGCAATACTCTGCTGTCATGGTCTCTAAAATCTGTCCATCGTTGAGGGATAGCTCTATTTTCTAAGCTCTGCATTATGAAATCTTTGTAGATTGTCTATAGTATTATGCAACAGTTTATTTGTGCAAAAAATTGTACTGTTAGTTCCCCCCCCCCCATATTGGGTAAGAGCAAGCATGTTTCCCCCTTAGAAGAACTGTCAGTATGTTGCTCCTGACGCCTCTTGCTGGAAGACATTATAGGTGGTCCCAAAAACGAAAACTCCACTTAATTCATTGTGACCAATCAAATAGTATGTTTCTCTTCTGTAGTGCTCACCTTTTGGTTGTACTACTAGTAGATCCTTTTTTTTTTTTAATGGAGTTTTATATAGCGCAAACTTGACACAAAGGTATAGGATATCAGAGCGCTTTACATAGCACCAGTTGCGTTACATGAGGACACATTCAGTTTTGTTGGGCACGGGGAGATTAAGTGATTTGCCCAGAATCACAGGATGTTTAGCGTCATTGGCGAGACTCGAACCCGGTTCCCCAGATTCGAAGTCGACTCCCCTAGCCTTGTGATTGTCATCAAAAAAACATCTGTATGAGAGGTTACCCATGTTTCACTGTAATCTTTATATCATGGTAACTGCTGTGACCAGTTTCCTCTATAGAATCGCAAGTCTTTTTTTATTTGTGCTCGCAAGTGGCTCAAATTGTGAGGGATGTGTGTTGACCGTTAATACGTTTTTCACTGTATTTATAATACTCTTCTTTTTTCAAAGCTCCTATTGCCATCCTAATCGTAATATGTATATCTCTGTCAGGTGCCACATTAGAGATTGAATAAATGGGTCCTTTTATGAAATTTCCCATTTCCACAAGGTCTAATCTCGCCGCTGATGTGATGTTGTCTTTAAAATCTTTATTCTCTCTGGGTAATGACCTACTCTTGGCTTCAGGTGGCCATTTGGCTGACTGGCTAATTGTGTCATGGCCAAGCCCCAGCTCTCCTCTGAGTACCTAATCCTGATTGGTTTAAGAACTTATTTTGGTTCCTTACCCTTGTCAGGATGAAATTTAAAGATGAATGGCAGCTTTGAGCCGCTGAGTCTTGCCAGGCTGAGTTACTGCCCATTGAAGTTGGGGACTCCTACATCTGTAGACTGGTACCTGGTTTTCATGTGTACCTGTTTGTGTCCCTACCTCCCATACTGCCTTAGCCTGGATAAGTAGGCATGATGGTTGTAGAGCTGAATGTTGGAGCCACTATAGGGTGCAACAAAACAACACATTCTCTTTATCTTGCCCATAGACTCCCTGTCCCTTTTTATTAAATTGTTACATTTGCCTTTTTTTTTATGAACCCAGAATTTCCATTATTACTTATGTTTGACCATGTAAAATATCACAACCTGGTGAAGTGTAGTGGCCCACAAGTTAATGGATCTGATGTAGTTGGTTCAGAGACCTTTTCTATGGGATCTCAGCATATCGCTGCAGATCAGATTTATCAGTTGAGATTTATGCATACTGTAACAAATTGGAGATCATGTTTGTCTACTTCAAAAAATGTATGGGGAAAGATTAGATATTTAGTGAAAGGATGTATAGTCTTCCTGCAGATCTTACTTGACTAAGCAGAATCTGGGAAGAATTTGATCAGTCAGTAACTGCATGTAGGAAAAGCCCCTTTTCTTATCTTATCCTGAAACACCGGTCTTTCATAGAGATTCTTTCTCTGAGCTATTAAAGGTTTAGAGTCCATTTTTCTAATCACAATTGGTAATTGTATCTAGTTGATTTTCCCCATCTAGCAACATGGAATTTCTAACCCTGATGTGTCCTGTGTATGGCTTCAAGCACTGAGTGTTGTGGACTTTTCGTATTTGTTTACAGTGATTTGGCATGGAGCATGGATGCACTCCTAATCTATATGGAACTGGTCGTTGTGTTTGGTGCATTCATTTGAAATGCACTTATGTGAAATTTGCGTGGTAGGTGTCAGAAATCATGGGGGTGGTGCAAGTGTCAAGAGAGAGGCAGGGCTCTAGAAACTTGGAGTGGCAGTGTTTCAGGAGCTTGAATGGGGAAGCACTTTTGGAGCCTTGCTGGAAGAAGTGATGTTGAAGCTTAATGGGAATAGTAATGCATGAGTCTGGCGGGAAGGAATGTTTCAGGTGCTTTGTGGGTGTAGGACCTGAGCCTATCTGCAGAGAAACATCTAAACATTTTGCTTCCCCCCCCTCTCCTCATTTTCTGAATCATTTGTTGTTGGCTTTAGGACTCTGCATGCTTTGCAACAGTTCACCAGTGCGAAACCGCTTATGCTCTCTCTTTACCTGGCCTCGCTGATAAGATAACCACAAGTGTCACCTTGTGCTTTTGAATGCCATACTGACATTAAATCTTTCAATTTGGATCTCCGTACTACTGATTTGGATTTTTATAATTTGCTGTCAAATACTATTATACATTTTATGCTATTTTTCTTAATTGGTATTGTTTTCCATGTGTTGTGTTTTCACTTTATTACTGTTTGTGTGCTGAATAAGTACTTAACACAGTGCCTTTAATTTAAGTTTGACTGTTTTTGTGCCAAGCTACTAGAGTGTTAAGCACAGGTTAATTTAGTGACTTTTGTGGTTCGCCCTCACAAGGATTGTAGCTGTTGCTTGAAGGTCTCACAAAACTCCCACAATCAACAATCCAATTGCTCACAATGACGACAAGTGATTTGCTAATTATACCTTAAGTCAGTTTGTTTAAGATCCCAAAGGTAGATTTATAAGTGAAGGACTGCTGAACAAAGCTTTATAAAAGGACCTCTGCAGGAAGCTGAATAGCGAATCAAGCAAAATACTGAGCAAAAAGCTGCTGTAGAGTCAAGAATAGGAATTGTAATAAGAACTTGAGGGGGAAAGGAACCTGGAGGGAGATGCAATGTCTTCTCTGGATTGGTGGTCGGTATTTAGCAGCAGAGCAGTCCTTGAGCAAAGATAGTGCTTTTCATGATCTGTTATATTTGGGACTACTGGACATTTTTTCACCTGGGCAATTCAAGCTAAATTTAGGGACATTCCCTATGCTCTAATTTCACTTGATTTGATACTAGACAACTTGTCCACTCATGGATAATACATAATTATACGATAAAGTGTCAATCACGCTCTCACACCCTATGACAACAAGGAAATGTTGCACAGAAATCTTGGCACTTGTGAAAAAAACATATGCTGCCTCTCCACGCCCTACAGCTACTGCCCCTATTTTAATCCTATGCATCTACCCAAAAACCCTTAACAAGCTACTAAATATTCAAGCTTTGTACCTCTCAAATGATCACCTCTGCAGTATCCCTCGAATGGATTTGCACTGAATTCACATCACAAAGATAGCAGTAATTCACGCCTTAAGCAACATAAACTTTGCCCCCCACAAGGACCACTTCTACATTGATGTCCATCTCTCCATCCAAGTAAAGCCTGGGAGCCACTTCTGTGGCTTGCCTACGAAACCGAGGATTTATTGTGCTCTCTGTCCTGGTGCTTTGCTGCATTATTTCCAGTGTAGTTTCACTAAGGCTCTAATCTTAGCTCTTCCATAATTCTACCAATACTCGACCACCCTTCGTGTCAGCATATAATTATTGATTTTTTCCTCCACCATTTCTCTGATGACATTCTTGAAATTGTCTTTTTCACCTCTATTTATAAACTCCCTCAAAACTAGTTTGATGTATTTCCATTCTGCCATGCATTTGATAGTTACAAGCTGCTAATAATATGATCAATTTAATCTTGCAAAACGATTCCATCCCCCATCTTAGTGCCATTCCTACTTGTTCCACTTTCAATGCTCCACTCCCTGCTATCCTTCAACTCCTTCAGATTTCTCACTGTCCCTTGAGCTATTGGTTATAGATACATTAGGTTCCAACTTGTCTGTCAATACCTGATGAACACTTTGGTTTCAACTTTGAGATGTATCACCTCACTAGTGCATCTTCCAGCAGCTTCAAGAAAAGCCTCTTCTTTGGTGACCTCAAGATCCTTGACCCGTCAACCAGGACCCTAAATCTTCTGACTTCCCTTAATCTTCTGGCTACTGTCTACATTGCTCAGCTCACCATACTAACCTCGCGCATTAAAAGGAAATCTTTGACTTCGTGTGTACCACGATGACCAATCTGTCCTGCTGCCCAACATGATTCATAGTCTGGACTGTGCAACAAAAACTTTGTATGAGAGGTCCATGCTGCAGTTGAATTATCAAATATTGTGCCTGCACAGGGTTTTGGGGAACCAATTTTCTCACTTATAGTGGCTGTTGGATTAGAGTTAAGCCTAAAGTCGCCTGCTTCCACGATGATCATTTCTCTGGCACTGGCCAGTATCGAATATAAACTTTTCTTCAAGTTGAAAGGCAAAATATATTTTTTTTATAGAAACATGACCTGTTTGCATAAGAATTGTGCCCTAAGCAAGTAGTCTTCCCACCTATTCATGACCACTGACTGAGAATAAAAACAGTTCATTGTAGGAGGTCAAGTTCATGAGTAGCAGGCTATTAATAGGATAGTACTCTGGGCAAATGTAAGTTTCATGGTGCTGAGGATTAGGTACATGCTGGTTAGACCTGGCACCATTGACCTGGGTCTCCCTTCCATTTTTTACTGTTGCCTCGTATTTTTGCTGGTGTTAGATGCTTTGGGCACTGTGCCACTGCTGTCCAGTGCCACAGTGCGAGTGCTTCCTACTATAGATTGATGTATTGATTAGTGGTTCCATGATTGGATATTTGGTTTATTGTCAAACCCTAGTACAGTGCACTGAGTGTGCCCAGGGCGTGTAAATCCAAATGCTGCTAGTGGGCTTGCAGCACTGATTGTGTCACCCACAGAAGTGGCCTTGTAAAATGTGTCTAAGGTCTTCCATTGCATAGCCTGTGTGCAGTCTGGTACTGTCATGCTGACTAGGCAAGTGCACCCACTTGCCAGTCCCTAAACCTTCCCTTTTCTTCATATTAGTCACCCTATGGTAGGCCCAAGGGCAGGGTGCATTGTAAGTGTAAAGCCCTGATGTGTGTGGCATGTCCTAATAGTGAATTACAGCCATTTTCGTTTTTCACTATTGAAAGGCTACCTGTTCTCCATAGGCCAGAATGGGCTGCTGGATTGTTACAGGTTTATAATCCTTGCAGACTCAGAGAACATGGTAGAAATTCGAGTTTAGTATGCCTGGACTCAGAATAATAAAATACATCTTTTAGTGAAGTTTATTTTAGTATTCTGTGTTTGCAAATACCACTTTTAGAAAGTAGGGACTTGCTTGCCTAACCATTTGAGCCTGCCTCTACAAGGTTGTGTATTCCTTTGTCTGGTTTTGTGAGTGACATGGCTGGGGGATTCAAAGAGACAGGCTGGGGCAGCCCGGTGGTGAATAGGGAGATCTGCATCTAGATGGGAGGGAGGCGTTGCCCCTGCGACCTCAATAGGGCTGGTCCTTCCCTTTACAATGCTGGCTCCACCCCCTGTGGTGCGTCTGATGTCTCTGCCCTGAACACTGAAAGAAGAGAAGGAAGACTGTCAACAAAGTGCTCCAGGACTGTACTTGCCTTCCACAATGCTGGCTCCACCTCCTGTGGGGCGTCTGATGTGCCTGCCCTGCGCTGTGAAAGGAAAGGAGAAGTCTGGTAAACAGAGTGCTTCAAAACTGGCTTGAACTGGGCACAGGCCCCTCTCTCCTCAGAGAACAAAGGATTTTGGGTAAAATTATTGGGACCCTGATCCCATGAAATGAGTTAACTTCTGGACTTACAAGACAAAACCTTTGCTGAGGAGAAGGAACCTGAGGAAACTGAGGAGAGACTATTCCCAAGCTGAAGTGCTGCTTGGGGGATTGGCCTGCAGTGGTTGCCTGACTGCCAAAGAGAGGAGAAAGAACTTTGTGGACTTTTCTTTCAACTTGTGCAAAGATCTCCAAGGGCTTGGAAGAGAGCTTGCCCCCTAACCGAAGCCCCAGGACCAGTGGATTCACCAGCCTTTGTGAATTGCTGCTGGAAACAAGTGGCACAGAGGCAGGGAGCTGTGACTGACTCTCACGACCGGCATGCTGTCCTTTAGGCATCGCATCAAGCAACGTCCACCTCGAACAACGCAAGCTCTGCGCTCACTAACTCAGTCCTGACGCTGTCACCAAGCCGTAGCCTGCACCGCGACTGGTAGACACCGCGAGGTGCAGCGCCTCGCTATACCGAATCGAACTGGTCTGACCAACGCCGTCACTGCAGCTGATTTTGAGTCCTGTGACCGCATCTGAGTTGGGCACCGCCTCGCATGCTTCGCGACGCACCACCCGACTCGCACCGCTGTCCGGACTGATCGACGCTAGCTCCCGAACTTCGGCTCGTTCACCGCAAGCTGCAAGCACCGCATCGAAGCACCGTCTCGCCCTGCAATGCAAGACTTGGATCCACCGACTCTGTCAACGGGCCGCTGCCTGCACCGCATCGAGCGACAACGCGTCCTGTAACGCTTACTTTCTGCACAGCGACTATCACCGGAACCGGCTCGCACATCCGTGCTGACCGCCCCAAGTAAAAGGCACTGTGACTCAGTCTGTCGACCATGGAGTGGGCCCGTACCAATGTGGTCCGCTGAATTTGCTAGACTCTGTTATTTTCAACAATGCTGTAGCCCGTCCAGGCTACCGACTCGCACAGAACCTTGATTTAAGCCTTTTTAACTAGAACTCTTGAAATCTAATAGTACTGTGGATTCTTTTTGTCGTTTATTGGTCTTGTGGTAACTCTATATAAAATATACCTATTTTTGATATAAAACCTTCTGTGGTGTCCATTTGTAGTGTTGTCACTGGGTTACTATATGTGGTCACAAATGCTTAACTTACTCCGCCTCTGAAATAAGTCTTGACTGCTTGCGCCACGCTGCCTAGAGGGTGAGCAGGGGTTATTTTAGGAGTGTAATCCCCCCTTACTCTGACGGGAGGAGAGGGTGCCTATTTGTCACAAGTACCTTCCTGTGCCAACTAGAGACCCCAATTCTAACAATGCTGTTTCTATTTGGTGATGTTTTAATAATCATTGAAGGCGATTCAACACACATTGCTGAGAGGCTATTTTTAAAAATAAAAGGTATGCCTTTATTTTTATTTTGTTAAGTTGTTACAAGTTGTAAAATGTAAACCAGGACACTGCCTATGTGGTGTACAATTTTATTTTAGGTGGTACAAATTCATGAGATCATGTGCTTCCAGATAAAATGAATACAAATCATTTAACAAAGCTGTTGCATATATATTAACACATTATTTAAGCCTAGCTTGTTAGTCGCCGACTTTTTTAAAAAGCCATACTTTTTTAATGGCGTTTTATTCTTTTAATTTCAAATTCCTATTAAAACATTTTTTTGATTGCGGCTGAAGATTGGGCAGTAGCGGCTCCTCTGCTAAGGCCATGGAGCGTCGCCGCACTGCTTTTAAGCAGTGTAACAAAGGAAAAATAAAAGGATAATAACTGAAGGTTATAATTTTATTTGTTCCTGCAGCTGGAGCTGGCGGGGCTGTTCCGCTGATAGAGCAGGGAGGAGGAGTGGTTTGCCCACTTCAAAGTGTAGGTTTAAAATATACTCCTTTGGTTGAGGTCCCATGCAGAGAATATGCCACGGACCCTGTCTGGACTCTGTTAAAAGTTCATGGCAAGCCTAAATATTTTCAGTGTCTCTCCTCCACCAAACCTTTTCCCATACGTTGACGTTCTGTTACCATCCATTGTTTAGGCACAATAATGCATTGCATATCTTTTTGAACAATATAGAAAACAAATATAAATATTACCTGCTTGCATAATGAAGTTGAGGACTAGATGTTCCTTGTCTTTTTGAGTCTCTGTCCTGAAGTAGTATGACAGATTCTTAGCTGTAAGTGCGTTGTAGGCATTCCTTTAGTCGGTCTCAAATGTATTTTCTTGTTGAATGTTCTCTGTAATTGATAGTCTATTTATATGCATGTGTGGTAGATAAAGAACCAGGGAAGGGAAAGAAATAAATGTGCAACTATGTGAAACAAGGAAGTAGTTGGAGAATTTACACCGTTTTCCGCTGCTATCCTGCCATAAATGTCAAAAAATATTTAGCAGAAGTAGACCGTTTTGTTGCTGCCATAAAGAATGATTGATTATTGGTTACAATGTTCTTCTTCCGAACTAGTCTTATTTTGTTAGCCATAATAATTTTAAGTATAGATAGAAGTGAAAACAATTAACCTACGCGAACTCCCGACTGCAAAATATTAATAATCAGTCTCCTGTTTTCAGCAAAATAGATTGTTTTTTTCTTATCAGCAAGAATCTTTCCTGAATGTTCATATATAGCAGGATAATTGATCTTAGACAACAGGTTCGGAAAAATCTTTCCATGGTCCCCAAAGGAAGACAATTCCCAGATAATTTTAGCTGTCCCTGAATATGCCAATTACATGTAATTACCAAGACTCGACCTACAATTGTGCCCCTATGAAACCCCACGAAAGAGAGATTCTTTTTTTTATACAGTAAACGATTAATATTCATCTGCAATGCATTTTTGGAAATGTATTTTTATGACCTGTTAAATTTACCTACATGATGACAACCCACCCATTACAAATGGGAATAAATGTCCTTACCTCTTTAGTGATCGCTTTCCTGTGACCAAGCTGTGACCGAATTAAGAGATTGAAATAAGTTATTTTCCTGCCTCAGTTCTTATTGGGCATGAGGTTTTAGATGAACTAGAGTGCTTCAGGTGTAATCTCACCCTCTCAGGATTAGAGTCCAGTGCTACTATTTCCCTTGACACCTCCCCTCAGTTCATTTGAAAGTCTGAAGTAGTGAATCCTTCACAAGACTAATCTTCTGAAGGAGGCACCCCATTCCATTCTGGAAGGCCCTCCTGCTTTAAGATTTGCTGATAAATGATATGTTATAAACTGTTTTGTAACGCGCTCAATTACTACCGGAGTATCCTGGTGCGGTATACCGCTGGGGAACCCGTCCTGGCTTTCCCTGTGGGATGGTCCCTACTGGAGTCCCCAAGGTGAAGCCAGGCATCCCCGGCGTTGATGGGGCCGTTGTGGAGATTAGGCAAGCTAATGCCCAGAGTTGCCGAGTGGGACCCCTAGTTCGAGTAGGCACCGAGGTGATAATTATCGAGTCCGCTGACCCTGGTCCACGACCCTGCCGCGTCGGGAATTGAACCCTGGTCCCGGGCCGACTCCTGCTTACGGGTCTGCCGCCTCTAACCAGTGAGCCACACCACTCCACATCTTGCATCTGATGTAAGAAACACTTTAGTGGTGAACAGCTTTCAAAGAGCTATAAATATAAGCAGCAATCCAATGTTCCAAAGTGCAGAAAAGAAAAATAATTTGTAACATTACAAATATATTCTGAGGAACCAGAGGTATTAAACATCGTCATTTTACACAAGCAGTTAAGTGCGAGGGGTGTCAAAGGTCAGTTCAATAGTATCATGAGTTTTCAATGCTACCCTTGATTGAAGACCATGAAGGCAAATATTCGAGGGCCAAATGTTAGGCATAACCTTGTCAGTCTTTCATTCTACAAACTAAGGGGGTCATTAGGATCGCGGATTTCCCGCATCCTCCGGGCCGGCGGAAGCCACCGCCGACCCGGAGGATGTGGGAAAACCGCTGCGTATGCTTGAAAGACCCACCGCCAAATTAGGATGGCTGGTGGGTCTTTGAATCTGTCCACCGCTTTTCCGCTGCGGTCGCCTTCCGACCGCGGCGGAAAAGCATTAACATGGCTGGCAGTGTCTATCAGACACCGCCAGCCATATTATGATGGAGTAGGAAGTATGCTTTTCCACGTCTGCTTTTCCGCCGTGGAAAAGCATACGAACCTTCGCAGCGGGGGCCTGTTGTGGGCCCCCTGGGTGAAGGGGGGTGAAGGGGTGAAGGGGGGGTGCGGGGTGCACATGTGGGGTACCTATGGTACCCCCCTGCATTTGTTTGAACAAAGCGGCAGGCACCGCGCGGTGCCTGCCGCTTTGTGCACGCAAATGCGTGGAGAAGTGTGGCTCAATGGTTAGAGCGGCAGACCCTGATGCAGAGGTCTAGCCCGGGACCAGGGTTCAATTCCCCGCCTCGGCGGGTCTTGGGCTCAAAATTCCACCGACCTGATAATTCTCGCCTCGGTGCCTATTCCAATCATGGAGTCCCACTCTGCAACTCTGGGCAATAGCTTGCTTAATCTCCACAACGGCCCCCACAACGCTAAGGATGCCTGGCCTCCACCTTGGGGGTGCCCGGGAGTGGACACCTCACAGGGAAAGCCAGGATGGGTTCCACAGCGGTATTCGTACAAGCGCCTTGAGACCCTTGCGGGTGAGTAGTGCGCTATACAAGTATCAATTTACAATCAATTTACAATGCCGTGCATGCATTTTTAACATTGCGGCGGGTGCAGCTTGAAGCTGCACCCGCCGCAATGTTAAAAATAGAGGATGTGACCGCCACCCTGGCGGTCACATCATAATCTGCATGGAGGGACCGCCGCTGCCCCTGCGGACGGTCCCTCCTACTCTATGGTGGCGGACGGACTCAGGTCCGTCCGCCATCATAATCGGCCCCTCCGTGTCAACCTGGGTATCTTTTGCTACAGTGCTAGGAGAAATTCACGCACATTTCTAAAATCGCCACATTGTAATGCTTTATTTCTGTCAGTAGCCATTTGACTTTGTTTATCCCAAAATGCCTAGGCTAGATACAGTTTAAGTAAAAACAGACTAAAATGTATCTGTACCCTAAAACCACACATAACATATTTAGTTAGAGAAAAAAAAGCCATATACAAATTAAAGCAAATGTGATTACTTGGTACAGAATTTAAATATGAGAAACTTTAACCCGAAAGCTGCTAAGGGATTCCCCTTAATACATTTAGAAGGTGGCTTTGTATTGTACAAATAAAGCATACATGTCTGTTTGGTGTTTCAGAAAACAAGTATAATGCAGTGGTAATTGTTGGACTTGGCACTCTCTGCTGATTCACCCTCAAACATTTTGCCTTCACCCCATCTATTTTCTGAATAGAATTGTTATTAACTTTAGGACTTTGCTCATTTTGTCACTGGCAAATAGTGCTAAAGTTATTGTGCTCATGCCTTTAAACATAGTAAAATTGTGTCTTTATTCCAATTTTATTTACTTATAATTCCTTCATAATTTGGTGGTATATGTGCCCAGAGTCTTTAAATTAAAGCTACTGGAGTGTCTGCGGTACTTATTGTGCCACCCACTGAAGTAGCCTTTGGAAACATGCCTCAGCCCTGCCATTCCAGCCTGTGTGCAGTTTTAAACTGCCATTTCGACCTGGCAAAATACATCTTTTGTGAGGCCTAAACCTTCCTTATTAATACTTAAAAGTCACTCTTATGGTAGTCCCTAAACAGCCCACGGGGTAGGGTGCATTGTATTTAAAAAGTAGGGCATATGTTTTTAACTTTTAAATGCCCCTAATTGAAAACCTCTAAATTACTGTTAGGCCTATCTCTCCTATTGGACAAAATCGGATTACCCTAATGCTTTTAATACATGCTAACCTTTGGTTGGGAACAGGTGGGAATGTCCAGTTTCATCTCAAATTAAGTGTAATTTAAAACACTCTTTAATATTAGTCGAATTTTAAGTCCCAATTCTGAAAATTCCCCTTATTGAAAGTTGGCATTTTCTTGTCCCAACCATATGGTGCCTGTGTCCTAGGTCAGATGACTGAATATGTGGCAGTTGGACTTTGTGTATTCCTCCCAGACAGTGAGGCAAAGGCTGAGCAGAGGCCTTGGGAAATATACAGTCCCACTTGCTATGGCAAGTGATTTTATCAGGGGAACTATTTTTAGGGCCTACCTGCCCTTTCTGGCAAGCTGATAAAGAACAGGTGTTTAGTTCACTCGGAAAGTGAATGACCCATAAAGATGCCTTTAAATCCTTTTTTTATCTTGTCACATTTGCTCAATGATCATAAATGTAAGTAACATGTCAGCTTATGTCTTCTTACAATTTGCTTCTTATTTTATGCTGGTGGTTGTGGTTTACTTTTCTTTCTCAGACTGCAAAGCTAGGGGATTTTGTAAAGTGAAATATCTGACAACTGTGTAGTACCTGGAGGGTGAATCACAAGGCTGTAGGATGTCAATTGTTTTCTAACATACATTTAACTGCCCAAACAGTACAAAATATATTTTAGTAGTTGTGAAGGCACATTTGTGTAACTCCACTTTACTTAGTGATGTGTAAATGGTAAATCAGTTTGCTGAAACCCAAATTCAACAGATTATTTTCGTAAGAAATTGGGTCATTAGTTGACTGGGGTGTGAGCCCTTATCAAGCATGGTGTAAGGCACAAGCATATCCCAAATTAACCTGTGTTCAACCCCTCGGGTAGCTTGACACAGAGCAGTTGGGCTTAACTTAGAGGTTATGTGTAAAGTATTTGTGCAACACTTCAAGCAGTAACACAGTGAAAACCCACTACAACTGGTCTGGAAATATAGAGTAATTTGTATTAATTAAAACAAGACCAAAATGACAAAAATCCAATCGGTAGATCCTGAGTTATGAATTTTGAAACATTTTAGTGAAAATAGCACCAAAAAGCGCCAACTGTGGCTATCTGGTCACGCTGGACTGAAACAAAGTCAAAAGTTCAGGCTGATCACGATGGAACGGGTGCCCACTACAGGGGCTAAATTGGGCGCGCTGAACACAGTACTTTAAAATCCAGCATGTGGTGCGTTGTGAGGATCTGCGTTGAAGATGCATTGCGCAGCCTAGCAATGTGAAAGTCCCGAGATGTGGTGAGGCTGTGATGTGTCGTCTAGCACTGCCGTCGAGGATCCCTTTATGGGCTTGTCATGTGAAGTTGGTGTGGGGATGCGGCGTACAGTCAGGGCGATGTTCCGTTCTGAAGAGCTGTGAGGTTGCGAAGTGAAGTCTGTCTCCGTCATCGAGTTTGCCAGTGACAAGAGATGCGAGGGCCTGCGCTGAAGCGAAACATTGAGTAGGGTTGATGCATCGGTTCCAAGGATGGCACAGGCAATGCAGGCGTTTGCGATGGGTCCAAACCAGGCAGCAGCGGCGATGTCGCAGTTCTGCTTGGCAGAGAGGATGCCTTGGTTCAGTTGGATCCACAGAGGCTGGCAACCACCTTGGGCTCACTACTAAGGGCCCAGGACTGGGGTGGTACCACTTGGCAGGGTACACTCACAGGTGACCGATTCCAGTCCAGGTGCAAGTGCAAGGTTGTCGGAATCCTCTTATGCCCCTGAGGCTTCAGATCAGGACACTAGCAAACTAGCCCTTAGAGTTGTTCTGGGTGCAAGAGATGCAGGTCCTGTCCATCTCACCCAGGCAAGATGGCAGCAAATTAGCAGTCCTTCAGAGCAGTATTATAGCAGAGTGATAGCCATTTCAGCAGCACAGCAGTTCATCTTTCTGGTAGAGAATACACTGGTCCAAAAGTGTACTGTAGAGTTGGTGTCTGAGGTCCCCTTTTTAGATCGAGCCTGGGCCGTGCATGCACTGCTCTGCAAGGCATGCTGTATTGAGGTATGGCATAGAAGCTCCACCCATTTTCCGCCCATCTTTTCAGTTGGCTTCTTTTGCTGTCCATGCAAAATCGTTGTTTTCAATTTGTGAATAGGCTTGTTAGTCCCTCCTTGGTGCCGCCTTGTCTGCATTTGTAACCTCCCAGAAATACTGGACATTTTACTGGGGTTGTTACATAGTCTGCTTTATAAGTCGGTGAGTATTATATTATTTTTTGGGTGTTGGCAAGCTTTGACAATCTGTTGCTCCTCGCATGCACTCCCTACCCCCCTCCTGCCCTCTCTCCCACCATTGCTGCACCTAATTTCCCCAGTGCCACCACCACCTCCCATCCTCCCTGCTTTAGCATTCCTCATTTTGTTTTCCTCACACCATCAGGCAACTTTTTAGCCTGGCACCCGTTTATTGAGTGCTGCACTTTCTTTTCCTTGCAGCTTCGGTGCAGCATCTACCCCCATCAACAAAGCAAGGAAAGGTTCAGTACCACAGGCTGTTATGATGTGTTCCTGTGGAGTTAAAAACAGACCTCTATTAGCAACATAAGGTACTGCACCCACTGGGACACCTAGTACCAGCCTGTGCTACTGCACCCTATCCTTGCTTTGTGCATTTGATTTTTTTCTTACTTGCGTTTGACCTTGTGGTGTGGCGATAGCTCGCGCATTTAGAATTAAATAAAAGATTTGCAATGCAATTGCTCGAGCATTGCTGAGAGATTGAGCTATTGGCATTACATAATTATTTTTCAATGCCCATAGCTCAAATTTTCAGCAATGCGAGACCTATTGCATTGCAAATGCTTGTTTTACATTGTTGCCTTGTTTCTGGAAGGTGGGAGAATCTTCTAGACAGCATCTGTGCAGTGTAGGGGATTCCATTCCTCCCCTGCCATGGCTCCAAGCTAGTTGAAGTGACAATGCAGGGTTGTTGGGCCCTTTGTGTGGAGACAGGACACAGCCTATTCAGGTGTAAGTGAGCCTGGGTCCAGCTCCTCCTTTCCATCCTGTCCGTGATGGCCCTTCGAGACCCATCTAATCTCCCTATTGTGTGTGGCTGTCTATGAGCAATACAAAATCCCAACTGTCACCCATATCCAGTCATGTGACCCAGAGGGCAGGGTGCAATCTATTTAAATTAGATCCTCCAATTGGGTATAAGGCAATATTACCATGTTTAGAGGCGAGAGCACATACATGTTGGCACTGGTTAGCAGTGGTAAAGTGCTCAGAGTCCCAGGGACAACAAAACAAATTCAGCAATAAGTAGGAGGAAGAAGGCAAAACTGTGTATTAGTGGGAACATTTGTGGCCATTCCAGCAAAATGTGCTTTTTGAAAATGACGGTGTGCTATCACATCATGCATTA
Source organism: Lissotriton helveticus (assembly GCF_964261635.1). Lineage (NCBI taxonomy): Eukaryota > Metazoa > Chordata > Amphibia > Caudata > Salamandridae > Lissotriton > Lissotriton helveticus. Next base: position 132,981,118 of record NC_136058.1, read on the forward strand.
GTAACATATTTATTATAAGTGATGTAGTGTAGTTCCTATTATCCCAATAGGCTCTGCGCATTGGAATAATATCTTCAATAGTATAGACCTAGGGCAGAGGTTAACTAGGTCTTCTACCGACGATATTAGACTTAAAGTTTTGTGTTTGCCAGCTAGCTCAGAGTTCACTAGAAACTTTCTCGAATAGGCAAGGAGGATTTTAACCTCCCTGGATAGACAAGAAGGGATTTAGTTTCTGACAACCATAGAACATGACAACTTTGCTCTCCCCTAATCAAGAGTGTATCTCTAGAGTCGTGTGAAAACAAAAGACAACTTATTTTACTCAGTCAGTTCAGTGCATTCTTAGTTTCACCAGATTGTAGAGAAAAGGAAGAGACGGGCGTGTTCAATAAAAGATGTTATTTATTGATCAGTCTCCTTTCTCATACAAGAGAAATGAATCGCTATTATTGCAATACTTGTAGTTAAGTAAAGTGCATACAGTAAAGACAGAATTATAAAATAATACTGTAAAAGCATTGATATGGTTTCTGAGCCATATGATACTTTAAAATGGATAAAATAGATACATACATATATACATTTGACTAATCATACTCAACTGGTGCTTCTAACCACGCCTACCCCAGTGTACCTGACCTAAGCCTAATACGTGGGTGGGAGTAGATAAGTAGCAGTTTAAGTTAAGTTTGTTTGCCAAGGGACTGATTCGAGAATTCTCTGCAAGGGGTTATTCAGTTCTGTACCTGAGATCTAGAATGATGGAGGGCTGGTATCTCTTATCCCAGGTCTTGATATTCCAGCTGCCTGCGAGGGCTGCTTGGAAGCGCCGGAGCTGGATTTCTCAGCAGGAGAAAGGCAGCGTCTCGTTCTCAGCGCGTCAGGAAGGCGGGGCAGCGCCTGTGGGCTTCGCTCTCTGCTGGGCTCCTCAGCACGTCTCGCTGCTCCGATCTCGTCACCACCGCATGTGTTTGCTTAAGGCAATGTCGGTAATATTTATACCTGAAAGGTGCCGAGATTGACGTAAGGATGGACATATATACGTCAATAAGGATGTCATATGAACGGGCTCGTTCGCACATTCTTTTGCTGAAGTTCTCGGTGAAATCAAAACAATGGTTATGGGAATTTCCCAGGTCGCTGTAGGTTTGATTTGTTTTGAGAACTCCGTATGCCTTATCAGGGGCTGGAGGAATATCGCTTGTCTAATTAGATGGCATGCGTTATGACCTAATCAGATAACGCGCTTCTGTGCCGTGGTGTGGCTTAATCAGATAACGGTTTTTGCACCGTTAGATGGCTGCTAGTTAATTATTAACCAAACCAGGGTCAGGAATAGGGGAATCGATACAGTACCTATAGGAATACATCACACCCACTCCACGTAGACTATGTCCATATTTACAAATCTAGGCATAGTGAACCCAGTAGCGTTTGTGTATACCGTACCACCCCAAAATACATTCATATGTATCCTGAAAATTTTGAAACCTAATCACATGTACTATCACGTGTACTATATGCACAAGCAGTCTAATAATGCTAAACATATAACGCATATTTCTAAATTCAGCATGAATAAATGCGAAAACCACACATGAAATGGCTCTTAATACAGAAAAAAAGTGCGAGACCATTTCATCACAATCATAAAGTTATGTATAATAGTGCTAGAGGATAGCGAATGTCTCGTGACTACCTAAAATAGAAATTTAGTTCTCTAAGAATAATGTCTACTTTAAGCAGAAGATAGGTGTCCCAAAAATCGTAAATATTTTTGAATTGGGAAAAAAGGTTCTTGCAGTCTGAAAAACTGATGAAAAAATTTTTTTCATATCGCTTTTTAAATGTTGAAGGCCAAATTCAGGATGTAGGGAACTCCGAGTTCGAGTTTGCTCAAAGTTATTCCTGCTGCTCTGGTGAAAACATCATATCATTTAGACTGTTGAAAAAACTGTCAACAGCTTCTTGCGTAAGTTCCACTAATTCGGAAAAGGTTGTTACCATGCATTCATGAGCCTGAGCATGATTGCCTCCATTGATGTTTTGATCAGCATAGCTGACTGAAGGTCGTACCTGATCGATGCTGCTTTCATCTTGTGCTTCACTACCCCTCAATCGTAGTGGTGAAGTCTCCACGAATGCCGTCATCAGGATTGGTAGCCGCTGGGGACAGCACAATGCATGAGCCGTTACCGGACCCAACAAGGTATCTGCGTCCATTGGCACATCCGATTGTAGTGCCAGACAGGTGTCCAACACCCATTCTTCGCCGCATAGCAAGCACCTTAATACAGGCATAACACAACTTTGCCACATTGGTCTAAATGAAAGAGACCAAGTCATGTTCAGGTCCCGAAGCTGTGCTAGTCCAAGGACTTTAGTTATGCGGTCCCGGTAGCCAATGGCTAGGATCATTTCTTCCCTTGTTGCAGGTGTTTTGTCTGTGACATGGTTTGCCATAGCGAAATAACAGGATCAAAAATAGAATACCCGCTACTAGTCCCAAAAGGAGTGGAAGTCCGCCAAAAATGGAATGGACAAAGTCTGGAAAAATACCCAGGATGGCTTTGAATGGAGTGAAAGCACCCGAAAACACTGCTTTAAATACACTGGAGACACCAGTGGTATCAGAAATATTTAAGATTTTGTTCAGTATTTCTGCGAAATGTATGGGGGAATTAGTTGATAATAATGAATGAATCTCTTCTGTTGTCCTTGCAACTTGGAGATCATACGTTTCTTTTGATGACGTGAGCCTTGTCGGCGTCTGTAGGAGCACAGTCTTCATTCTGCTTAAAGTATCTATTCGAATAGAAGCAATTTTCAAATCTGGCCATAACCTTGCCTCCCTGTCTGGAGAATCGTTAGGGAACAATACTCGTTCACAGCACATGACCTTCCTAGTCACAGTTCTGAGATAAGGTTTTCCGGGCAGCAAACTACAACATCTGCGATCTACTATTAGAATGTAACTCCCGTTCGAGAGTCTCCTAAAGAATGGTTCTATTCGTGTTGCAGGTGTGCCTAGCTGGTAACATGAAAGGTTATTTGAAGTCCCTTCACAGGCTCCATGCAAACTAATACCCTGACACAGAAGTGTACCGCTTAGTGATCTTGCACAATTATCGCCACTGAGAAACACTTTCTGGCCTTTATTACTGACACATTCGTGTGTATAGGGCAAGTTCCATATTGACTTAATGTATCCTTTACCCAACCTTTCATACTGGCCTGCCTGTATATATTTTTGGCAGAATTGAAACTGGAAAGTAGTTATCGGAATATTTATTATTCCATGTATTATCCATTCAATGACAGGTCGTTCTGACATTGTCAATGGTAATCGCTCAAGTTTTTCAATGCTCAGAATTGTATAGTCAGCACCCTTCTGTGCCAAACTGATTTGTTTATCAGTAAGGTTAAAGATATTAAATAATGACGTTGTGTTGATTAAACGCCAAGGCACATAGCCAGAACGCAGATTTTGTAACGTCCAGCCAAGCTGTACAATAGAACGCAATTGGGACTGACCGTGTTGTAACATCAGTAAGTCTTGCGATATTATATCGATTGCTGAAGACACAATGCTGTCCAGAGAATATATTCTGGAGGACAGTCATTAACCCATTGTCCACCACAGAAAGTGATTTTTCCAAATTAATACGGTCAATTTCCCGTATTTTTTCTGCTGTCTCAATTTGAGTTACTTTCCAAACTTCGTTATAAGCTGCATATATAGAGGCCGCTATGAAACGTTTCTGACGCTGTTTGCGTGGTCCCAATATGAAATCACGCAAGTCAGCACCTTCTGTAAGTAAAGTTAGGTGTTGCTTAATTTCAGCCAGTGTGGACGTTCGTAGCCATTGAAGGCAGAGCTTGCCCACGCTGTAGGTGGTTACTATCCCTGGATGTTGTCTTTGGGAATATCTAGGGTCTGGCCTAGTCAATGTGAACCCCTGTTTTTTGTTCAGGAATCTGTCTTGACAGTTATTTGTATCTGTGGGCCAGATCAACCATTTTTTCCATTCAGGATGTGTTCTGTTTTGGTTTAATATATGGTTTACGTCTATCTCAACATCTATAGAGCTATTACTGTTCATTGTTGGCTTTGGAATAGACGGTTTGTTCAAATCTTTGATTTTGGCTAAGCCAAGACAGGTAGTTTGTTGAATAGTGTCATTCAAGAATATAATTTGTTCTGGGATCATGCAGGCTCTAAACAATGATTCTATACCTTGTACTTGCCAATCTCTTGTACCCTAAACAGTTTTTGCTTCAATATTATTGTTCCAGAAATCAAACCCAAATGTATTCATTTGTTCAAAGAATGAATCGGAATATATCAATTTTGTGTTTGTAAGCATGGTCTTCATACCTGTCTTATTTGACAATTTGAAATAAAATGTTTCTGCATTACTTGTGTTAAACCCTGAAAAGTATGAATATTTATCATAAAATGTTTTCGAGCTGTCTTTTGGAGGAGTAGCACAATGTTCCCATTGGTTATAATTTAAAACATTTCTAGGTTGAGCAGATTTATGTAGATAATGGTTACCATAGTGGTTGAAGCAGAACATCTGATCATAATTAGACGAACCCTGCAAATAATCATGTTCTTTAAATTTAGCAGACATCACAAGATCAGACATCATATCATTAATACTTTCAAAGTCCCAATCATCAGCAAATGAGCTCGGTTTTACAAAGTCACTCAATGAGATCTTGAATTGGTGTGGATACTTCAGGATTTCAACCGGACCATAGATTTCATAATCAGTTTTGTCCCATGCTACACCGCCTGGTATAGGATTGGCTGTGAAGTTCACTGAAGAAAGTTCTCTTTTCTCGATGTGTGAAGATGTGTGTGGTTTAAGGACCAAGTTGATTTTCTGGCTTCCTGTGTCCATTTTAGCATATTTTCCTTCAATGAAATGTCCCAAGCATAGTACCATGATGAGCCAAAGAATGAGGATAAATGCACCGAAGGCCACCCAAAATTCAATCCATGGAGAAATCAGATAGGTTTCTTTCAGCTGTTGAAAAAGTTCCTTAGCTTTGTCTTTAAAAGTTTTTGTTGATGGCTGTTTCTTTGCTTCACTCAGGTCTTCAGATGAATCGTCGAAGTTGATGAAGTAGCCGGATGCTGTTCTGTCAATTGTTCCAATTGTTTTTGGATTTTGCTTTGTTTCATTAGCAAAGTCTGCAGTTACATCATCATAGGTTGTTGTTTCTTGATGAAAAGTTTTAATTTGGGTTTTAAGAGGTTCAAGTTCCATTGCTTTGTTGCATAGTCCTTGTTGATTCACTGTAGATTTTCCAAATGTGATCAGTCTTCCAGTTTGAGCCTCTGTATTCGTAGCAAACATTGGTGTTCTGCTACTTCTTGGGAGTCCACTTGGCCTAATGTTTGTTATCGGCCACATGATTGTGGTTTAACCAGGTCGATGGATACAACTCGGTTCTCCTTTTTACCAGCAAGGGGCGGTAGTACTACTGATCTTGTCCCGTTGACAGACAAGACAGGAACTGCTTTTCTGTAAGAAGGCCCAAATTCCTTCTTTACCGCGATCTTCTCTCTGACTAGATCCCCGACTTTTGGAATCCAGACAGGCCTTGCTGGGACAGGTGGTTTCTCTTCAGTGGTTGTTGGCTGTTGTTTCAACTTTATGTTGCTCAGGTCTTTTCTTGTTTCATTTAAGTCCTGTAAAATAGCCAAACGATCTTTGATATCAAAGCTTTTGTTTTTTACCACTGAAGTCTGACTATCAAGATCTTGGATCATCATTCTAGTCCCGAACAATAGTTCGTACGGACTGAACCCTTTCAGAGAATTCCTTGGCAGGTTATTTAGACTACGTTGGACACTTATTAAATGTTTGACCCACCCAGCTCCCGAACCTAATACCTTTTCCGTTATAGATTGCTTTATGTCTTGGTTTTTTCTTTACACCATCCCGTATCCCTCAGGAAGGAAGTGAGAAGAGTCCCGCTATGCAATGCTCATTTGGCCATGCTTCCCTATAAGCCTGAGGGCTAAAGGGAATACATTATTCAAAATGTAGCATGCTTCTAGCGTATATGCCATTATAGACTTGCAAATCCTTGTATAACAGTCCAGACGTCAGCCGAGCGCTGGGGTCTACATCATAAGTGAAAATTAGTCTTTTTATGTTAATATAACGCTTTTTCGTGATGGGTACTTTCTTATTGTTGTTGTTTTTCTGGAGCGAAGTGCCATGGAAATAGTCCTCCTCGCTCGCCACTGCGATCTCTAATGCAGTCTGGGCAGTTTTTTACAAAAATGTGATGATGCAGGCTCATGCCTGGCCACCAGTACACTGATTGTAATTCTTCCAGAGAATCTTTTAGCTTAAGGTGTCTGAGACCCTCACCCATATGTGCGTCTGCTATTACCAAGCCTCTCCTGTCCGTGTTTGGAATTACTCTTTCCCCCACTCCAGGGATTCGAGCAAAAGGGACTGAGTTTGCATCGATTATGTATGTATAATTGAGTGGATAATTGATCGGTAGTGCTGAACAGTCGCCTTTTGATGACGTTTTCACCCCAGCACAGTTTCACCGTCAATGTATTTTACTGCACGCTTTTTTGTAGCAACGGAAGCCTATTTTGTTTCTTCCGCTGTGGCTGTCTCAGCCAATGAATTCCCTGCAACGTGAACGCCATCACGCTGATGACTCAGTGAATGTATCACGTGAGTTTTTGGTAGTTCTTTCTTTAAAAGAACTAATTGTTCCCAAAGCGCTTTCTGCTTTATTGTGGCACCTGTGTCATCTTTGTAACCGTTCTGAGTCCATTTCTGTAAGTCGTTATTGTATGATTTGACGCAGTAATACGAATCGCACACTATGAGTGTCGGGAATTTGCGATCGGCATTATCTAGCGCCATTTTTAACGCTATTATTTCAGTTTGTTGTTCTGAATTATTTTCCACTGAGTGTGTTTTTGTAAGTAGAGGTCTTAATTTGCCTCCGCGCCACACTTCTTTTACAATTTCGCACGTGGCGTTGTAAGCCAGCTCTCCCCAAACTGAGGGTTGAGCATGTCCGTCTGTATATATTACACAGGCGTATTGTCGTCAAGGCAGAATGTCGATTGGCAGAGGGTATTCTCTCTCATATTTTAGAAATTTTAATTCTTTCATTTCCGGGTCAAAATAGTATTTTACTTTGTCTGTAGCAACAGAATTTACCCATTGTACCCATTCTGGATTTAGTGCAGTTGTCGGTAAATTACATGGTGTTGTTAATGCCTCAAAAGCTGATTCTGCTGTTCTGACTGTAACCTGTCTACCGTCTGCTTGACATTTTTCCTTTGCTACAGCTGTTTGAACTGCATGAACAATGCTTTCCTTAATGCTGAACCTTTTTTCAGCTTCTGTGTACAAATGTGATTTGTATGCTATTGGTACCTTCTCTCCCTCATTAGAGGTCAGGTATGTGAATCCGCATCTTCCTGGGATGACTCGAATCACAAGGTTGCGTGTGTTGTCACGTGTTTGTAATTTTGTTTTAACTAACATATCTGTTTGTAAAGATCTCAAAATTTCTGTGTTTTTTTGAGTCCAGTTGATTCTTTTAAAATCTGGTTTTATTAGATCATAGAGAGGTTTAATTCTCTCTGCATAATTTATGATGTAAGTTCTTCCGAAATTTAGGAAGCCTAGAATTGATTGTAAGTTTTTCAGTGTTCTAGGTGCTTGGATTACAGCACATTTCTCTAGGAAATTGTCGGCCAGGCTTTTGCCTTCACTTGATAGTTCATATCCTAAAAACAGGACTGTTAGATGGGCAATCCTTGACTTTTTAAAGTTGAATTTGTAACCCTCTGCTGCGAACCCAAGTATTATGGTGTTCACTCTCTTCAAGTGAGTATCCAAGTCATCATCTGTTAGATAGATGTCGGCGACATAAGATAATGCCTCGTCATCATATGTTTGAAGTAATTCTGTTACTCTCGCTGAGAATAATCCTGGGCTGTTCTTAGTGAGTATCCAAGTCATCATCTGTTAGATAGATGTCGTCGACATAAGATAATGCCTCGTCATCATATGTTTGAAGTAATTCTGTTACTCTCGCTGAGAATAATCCTGGGCTGTTCTTGAACCCCTGGGGCAAACGACAGAATTTTTTTTGCGTGCCATTTATTGAGAACGCCGTCAAATATCTGCTCTCTGGTGCTATATTTTGACAAAAGAATCCATTAGAAATGTCTAATGTGGTTTTGTATTTTTTGCGCACTGTTATTCATTAGTGCAGCACTATGCGAGTTTTGTACTGCAAATGTTTTGCAACATGAGTTAAGGTGTCTGTAGTCCAAAACTAGACGATATGAATTGTCTGGTTTGGAGACAGGCAACAAAGGGTTGTTCATTTGTGAGGTGCAAGTTTCAATCACCCCCTGGTATTCAAGTTGATCTAGGATCTCTTTTACCTGTTTTTTAGCTTCTTGCTTAATCGGGTACTGCCTCTGTGCAGTAGGTTGTGATTTTAACTGGATTTTGTGAGGAGGAGAGTCCTCATCCCATCCCACATGATTTTTATATAAGGCAGGGGCTTGAGCTACTGCCCACTTTCTTGCAAGTGTATATTTTTTATGAATTGGAATATGGTTTGAGAAGGCAGGCATAATTATTTCTTCGCCATGTGGGCACTCCCTGACAAACTCTGGAGGCCAGTCTCGTTCAGCTAGAAGGATGTCATAGCCCTTGGAGAGATTATCCCAAAATAGACCCCTTATTTTTCTAGTCTTATCCCCCTCTATACGCAATGTTATTTCATATATTTTATGAGGTTTGCTAACTCTGGTATCTGCAGTTTCCACCTGAATGTATTCATTCGTGTCCACTGTCTCCAGATGATTCATAAGGACTTTGCGAGCTATGCTCACTTCTGCTGCGCTGTCTAGCATTGTCTGAGCCCATTCTCCGTTTTTCAGCTGTGTCCTCAGTATTCTCGGCATTGTTGATTACTTTAATACTGGCTACCTTCTTTTTTGGAAATTGTAATTTTTTATTCAGATGAGCAGGTTCTTTGTCTTTGGACTTGACGTGCTCTTCCCTGTGTTCTGATCGTCCTCTTCTTTCTGATTTCTGCGAGGAAGTCTGAAAAGATTGAGAGGGACGTGTATCAATATCTTGATATCTATCAGGTTTTTTTATATTTTCCCTATTTCTAAGGTTGTATTTTTTTACAGAGGGCTCCCTTTGGGGAGACTTGCATCCTTGATCAGGAGATCTTTCTCTCCGCCGAGGAGACCTTCCTCTGGACTGGAATCTTTTTTTCTTTAGGATTGGATTGTTTATTTCCATCCCAGCTCTTTTTTTGATTGTTTAAATTATTTTTTATAAATACCTTTTCAGGACTTTCAACTAGTTGGGGTTTCACTGGTATTCCACCCAAACTATCTCTTCCTAGTTCTTCATAGGATTTTTCTATGATTCTGGCAATTTCAGATGGTTGGTCTGCTATATTTGTCTCTTTTAACCTCTGGCGAATCGCCACATTTGCTGCTTCTCCCTTTATGTTGGCTAATAATATTGCAGAGACCTGCTTGAAATCTTTCAGTAGTTTCATACCGAGAGTTAAGGCGGGTTCTGGACCGTATTCATCTTGAATTTGTTTTAGCACATCTGGTATTACTGACATGGATGGAACACCATGTGTTTTTGTGTAAATGGAAGCAAAGACTGTTCCCCAAGTGTCACAGTCCTCCACATGTGGTGCGATTCCCATTGGGAGACAGATAGTCAGAATCCTATGTTTCTCAACAGGGGTGGTATCTGGAAACACCGCCTCTATTTGAGTGATTTTTTGTGCTAGCCTTAAAGGAATTTGTTCCCGTTTTGCGGGTACTTTACCTAGACAGGACTGTATGTTCTGAGGTGTAATTTTATTTGTGTTCCCCTGGTGAGGGATCAGCTGTGGAATTTTAATAGCTGGTTGGACTGTTGAAGTCCGCATTACATATTGGACTAATTGTCTATGTATTTTTATTAATTGTTTTAGCTGTGCTAAAAGCTCTGGTGCAGGCATTTCTTCAATGTCTGGATGTGGTGTATATCCGGCTAGGACCGGCCACGTTGCTCCTGGTCTACCTAGTGAACCGAGCCTGGTGATGTGATTATTATGTTTTAGGGCGCCATGAAACAAGAGCAGGTGCTCTTGGAATTTGAGTGGTATTTCCACTTCCTCGAAAGGAGTGTACTCACTAGGAGGTTCCTCTATTTTGTAATAGTGGAAGTCCTTTGTTACAGCGTTTGCTGCTGGAAAGTTTATCCATGAATAGAATACCTCTGTCTGCCGATATTTGTGTGCCTCAATTACGAATATGACTGTACCACCTCTTGGTGTCAGTCCATTTTCTATAAGTTTTAGGGTTATAGATTTCCTTATGTTGACCGGGATGAGTATTGCATCTGGGTCATTTTCCAGCAGAGTATTGTCTGCTACTAGGAGTTCAGCTGCTAGTCTCACTGTCTCCCTTTCTTCTTCAGTTTCTGACATTCTACTGTCAAGAAGGTTATTTTGTTTATTTGCAGATCAGGTTTCTATGGAAACAAAGATTAGATGCACAATATTTTGGAACAGTGTATCCTTCAACGTTGAATAAACCAAGAACCATACATAGGAGTCTCCTCCTGCGAGGTTTGGCGGATATGACCTTTCACCCACTCCAGACATCTTTGGAGTATTATGGGAAGAAAGGGGTCTGTGTGAAAAAGCACGACTGAGTTACTCTAATGTCTTGCGTTAGTTTTATTGCCTATCCAAACGTTGGGCGCCATGTAGTGTAGTTCCTATTATCCCAATAGGCTCTGCGCATTGGAATAATATCTTCAATAGTATAGACCTAGGGCAGAGGTTAACTAGGTCTTCTACCGACGATATTAGACTTAAAGTTTTGTGTTTGCCAGCTAGCTCAGAGTTCACTAGAAACTTTCTCGAATAGGCAAGGAGGATTTTAACCTCCCTGGATAGACAAGAAGGGATTTAGTTTCTGACAACCATAGAACATGACAACTTTGCTCTCCCCTAATCAAGAGTGTATCTCTAGAGTCGTGTGAAAACAAAAGACAACTTATTTTACTCAGTCAGTTCAGTGCATTCTTAGTTTCACCAGATTGTAGAGAAAAGGAAGAGACGGGCGTGTTCAATAAAAGATGTTATTTATTGATCAGTCTCCTTTCTCATACAAGAGAAATGAATCGCTATTATTGCGATACTTGTAGTTAAGTAAAGTGCATACAGTAAAGACAGAATTATAAAATAATACTGTAAAAGCATTGATATGGTTTCTGAGCCATATGATACTTTAAAATGGATAAAATAGATACATACATATATACATTTGACTAATCATACTCAACTGGTGCTTCTAACCACGCCTACCCCAGTGTACCTGACCTAAGCCTAATACGTGGGCGGGAGTAGATAAGTAGCAGTTTAAGTTAAGTTTGTTTGCCAAGGGACTGATTCGAGAATTCTCTGCAAGGGGTTATTCAGTTCTGTACCTGAGATCTAGAATGATGGAGGGCTGGTATCTCTTATCCCAGGTCTTGATATTCCAGCTGCCTGCGAGGGCTGCTTGGAAGCGCCGGAGCTGGATTTCTCAGCAGGAGAAAGGCAGCGTCTCGTTCTCAGCGCGTCAGGAAGGCGGGGCAGCGCCTGTGGGCTTCGCTCTCTGCTGGGCTCCTCAGCACGTCTCGCTGCTCCGATCTCGTCACCACCGCATGTGTTTGCTTAAGGCAATGTCGGTAATATTTATACCTGAAAGGTGCCGAGATTGACGTAAGGATGGACATATATACGTCAATAAGGATGTCATATGAACGGGCTCGTTCGCACATTCTTTTGCTGAAGTTCTCGGTGAAATCAAAACAATGGTTATGGGAATTTCCCAGGTCGCTGTAGGTTTGATTTGTTTTGAGAACTCCTTATGCCTTATCAGGGGCTGGAGGAATATCGCTTGTCTAATTAGATGGCATGCGTTATGACCTAATCAGATAACGCGCTTCTGTGCCGTGGTGTGGCTTAATCAGATAACGGTTTTTGCACCGTTAGATGGCTGCTAGTTAATTATTAACCAAACCAGGGTCAGGAATAGGGGAATCGATACAGTACCTATAGGAATACATCACAGTGAGTTTGCACACATGAACTGAGAAACATTCCTGCCACCATACTGATGACAATGCTGTTAGTGACCTAAGAAGCAAGACGGGTGACATGGGAACGCTATATGTGGACTAGATTCTTATTATACATTGAGCAAAAGTTTAGTCTTATTAGCTCAAACAAAACCGGTGCTCTCATATGTAATAATGAAGAAAAACGTGGCTCTGTAAAATATAATATTTGCTTGGCATCACACATTTTAAGACTTGTTTACGGGTGAAGCTACATGTGGACAAAACGGAGAAGCTGGTGTTTATAGCTCAGTATTCCATCTGGTCCGATGTCTTTTGGCAGGAGGCATGTGGCCTGTCACCATCTCCAGTAAAGTCTGCTGATAATCCTGGGATCCTTTTTGACAATGCTTAACTTTAACTCACAGGTTAGTCATGTACTTTTTATATCAGGGCTCTTAGAAAAACCTTTCTTGGCATTCCTCCAGAAATGCATAAATCAGTAGTCATCGCTCTCATTACATCTTGATTAGACCATTGTAATGCGATTCATTTGACCAACTCTTCAGTACACTTCTGGACCTGTGGAAGAATTCTGAAGTAATGTCTAGTACTCCAGAGGCCTGTCTTGCTGAAGCAGAATGTCCCCTTCTCCTTGTACCCAGGCAGACCTGAGTGATGCCAAGGGGTCAGTTGGCTGACCTCGCCTCCTGTCTTGAGCTACAGGGACACAACAAGTTCTATTGGCCTTCCTGCTCCTCTGACTGGCTAAAACCATACCTGTCTTGATTTGCAACTGGGCCCGCCTCCCCAGGTCCTGGACCCATGTTTGGCATCAGAGTGCACTCCTCTGCAAAGTGGAGTAAAATCAAGAAGTTTCATGACAGCGAATGGGACTGTTCGCACAGAGACTCTGTTGCCCGTGACGACTGCCAAGACGAAGCTCCAGTGAACCTGACTTTTTGTGTTACAGCAACTGCCAGTGACTGGCAATGCAAGCTCTGCACTTCGTGGTACAGTGACAACAGCCCATGATGACGCCATCATAAAGCTACAGAAATGACTGTGCGATGCAAAACTGGATCTTCACGCTACAGAGAGGACTTCCCTGCAACGTCAGACATGCTCTTCACAGTAAAGCGATGACCATCCACGACCGTCTCTTCTCCTCTCGGACTCCTCCACTGCAAAATGGACTCTTCGATCTGGAATTTGAGAAGGTATCTTTTCCAACAGGATTAACCTGGTCCTGTACATGGCACATATGCTTTGTCATAAAACCGGGTCTGGTGACTCAGTGGACTAATGCGTCCACTGCAGTGGCCTGTGTTCGTCCTCATGGTCACAGGTTCAAATCCCGGCGGGTCCACTCAGCCTTTCATCCATCTGAGGTCAATGAAAATGAATACCATTGAGTAGGGTAACAAGAAACATCTGTTTTCCGGCGCCAAGATACCTACGGGTGAACGTGCGCTTTACAAATACACATATTATGTCATGGTCAGCCTGAACTGGTGACTTTCTACCAAGACCAGATGACCGCAAGTGGCACTTTGAGCTTTTAGGCTAAATACTTACCTAAAACTTTAAATTGCAGTTCTCCGGTTCTACTGATTGGATTTTTGTTGCTCCCCTATCATATTATTTATTAAATGGTGTGGGATGTTTCCTGTGTTGGACAGTAATAAAGTGAAAACCTGAGTGCTGCATTAATACTTTACACATTGCCTCTAAGTTACGCCTGACTGCTTTTGTGCCAACCTAACAGAGGGTTAAACACAGGTTAATTTAGTGACTGTTGTGGTTCACCATGACAAGGATTGTGGTTGAGTGAGGGGGGGTGACCCTTCTCAAACAACAATTGCCCTATTTCCTACAGTAATACTTGCCTCTATCCTCGCAGCACTCCAGCATATAACTCCGATATCTACATGAAAAAAATTATATGTGCCAGATAAAAGTGAGTATTGGATATTGAATACAGCATCCCAAGGGAGGTCAATGATTCACAAAATGTAAGATTTACTGCTCATCTGCACATAAGTGTCTTCTCTGCATAAGGAAGTGGAAGAGAGATGATCAACATGCTGGAGGAAAATAGTGGAGAACAGTGAACAGAATAGTAGCATTACGGGTGGAACAGGGTAGAAGAAGCACTGAATGAAGGTGGAGTTAGACTGAGCAAGGCTGAAGAATATGGGAATATCCAGGAGCGAAATGTGGGTCCATTGGAATACCGGTCTGTGGTAGTTGATTATATCTTTTACTAGAGTCAATGTAAATGTAATGTCCAATCAAACTGTATAACATGCATATGTCATAGTTAGAATGTAGTGATGTAATTTAGAATGTTAGAGCTTGGTGTATTGTGGGGAGAAGGCGGTTGGTTTCTGGAGAGTCGGGACGTTTGCCCAGCTGCTCCGGTGGGTCTATGGTTTGAGGAATTAATAAACCATTCATTGAACATCTTATCCGCCTCAGCTCCATCTTTACATTGGCGACGAGGGAAATGGTTCAACTAGACCCACTGGATTGATCGGCGAATTTTAATTTTCGGTAATTTTTGCCACCAGTTACCGGATATTCGAGCCCAAGACTCAATTCTTTCATCTGAAATTTTTTTATCACTTCAGCTGCATTCTACAATCTTCCAGGTACTGTTACTTCATTTTAATCTGATTTGGGAGTCTCCTACCTGCTTCGTGGGATCAGTTAACATCGTTAACTTCAAATCGAGCCCGGAGTTCCAGCGCGTGAGTAACCGCCACAGCATTTGACAGCGTCATCAATAACCCCGCAGTGCGTTTCAGCGTGCGTCAGTGACTTGATAACGTCACTACGCTGCTTCAGCCATTTTGTGGGGGGTTTGCTGTTTGTCTGCGCTTCAGTGACGTCATCACGTGCTCACGCTTGGCGGCCATTTTCTGCAATTCACCGAGAATCAGTCCAGCTGCCTCGCGTATCTATCCGAGGCTATTTATTTATCATTAACGGTGAGACTCTTCTAGTGGCTCCGATCGATTTCTACGTCAGCAATAGACATACGCACGCTTCCGTGCTTTTGCCTATTAGCGCATTTTCAGTGATGCGCACACTTTCATCCTAAGTCATTGTGTTACTGCATGGTTCAGGCCATTTTCTTCATTTGCGCATTTTCAGTGATGCGCGCACTTTGACATCTTACTTCAAATTTCAAGGTGTTACTTCATGAGCTCTTCCTAACCAGTAATACGCACACTATTAATTTCTTTGAACAGCGTGTTTTCAATGATGCGCACACTTTAACAACTTGATGACTTTCACTTAAATGCATGTTCACTTTTATGCTCAATGTAATTGATATGCTGGTCTTCCGTAGTAGCTATTTCTGAGATTGGCGCATTGTTTACTCCTACAGAGTTTATTCTGAGTAATTCTGATTTAGTTCCACGGTCTATTTAATTTACAGTTCCTTAGGAGGTGGGTGCCACTACTAACTTTATCTCCTTATTCAGAGTTTCAGAGACTTGTAACATGGCAAATGCTCAAATCTGCAATCAGCCCACAATTTTTCTACAAATTCCAGGTAAGCCTAAATTAGAATGGAAGAAATGGTTTGAAAGTTTCGAAAATTATATTGTGGCTATTGATGGGTCCAAGTTTTCAGCTGAGAGATTAAAAGCCATTTTATTCAGTTATTTGGGTTCTGCAGCTATTGAGATTTTTAAAAACTTGATTCCCATTCCTCCACCCAGTGGAGGTGGTGATGGTTGGAACATTTACAAGGAAGCAGTAGCCAGACTCGAAAAACAATTCCAGGATGAGCCTAATGTTCTTATTGAAAGACATGCATTTCATAAGAGGAAACAATTTCCTGATGAAACAATTGAGGAATATGTGGCTGCTTTAAGAGTGCTAGCTGCTAATTGTGACTATGGGGCAACTGTGGATTATTGTATTAGAGATCAATTGATTTTTGAATGTGAGTCAAAAAAGGTCCAAGAAAGACTTCTGGCTTGTCGAAATCCCACATTAAGTGAAGCTGTTGATCTAGCGAAGGGGATTGAAAGATCCATTTTATCTTCTAAAGTCATTTCTGCTGAGAATGCCAAGTCTTTCAATTCTTCATCTTCTGCTTCTTCGGTATGTGCTGTGCAATTGTCCAACAAAGGAAAGTCTAATTCTAAACAGGTTGCTGTCAATAAATCTGCCTGTTATAGGTGTGGTTCCAAAGCACATCTTGCCAACAATGTCAACTGTCCTGCTGTAAAAAAAAGATGTGTTAATTGTGGGAAAGTTGGCCACTTTTCTTCTGTTTGCCATGCACCTAGGAGGAGTGCTAGTTCTTCAAGCTCGGGGGTCAATAATGTTGACGTTGTTGATGAAGATCTGCAGAACATGTTGTTAACCATTTATGACTGTGTTTTTGACTATTCTGTAAACAATGTCAGTTTTCCGTTTAAAGCACCGTTAGGCATGGTTTTAGTTGGTGATATTTCTTTTCAAGCCATGGCTGATTCTGGCTCACCGATCACCATCCTGTCTGATGTGTTTTTTAGGGACAATTGGAAAAATGTTGTTCTCCATAAATCTGACATCAATCCCAAAGCATTTGGGAACTTTGATATCACCATGTTAGGTTACTTTGAAGATTCCCTTGAGTTTGAGTCTAGGAAAATTTTCACCAAAATGTATGTTGCCATTGATGGTAAGAATTTAGTTGGGTGGTTTGACTTAGGAAGGCTGGGAGTAATTTTGTGTCCTGGTTCTGATCGTCCCCTGCAACTCAGAGAATTTGATGTTAATAATATCTACATGGACAAGTGTAGTTTAGATATGATTATAAAGAGACATGCCAATGTGTTCAAAAATGTTGTTGGTCAAGTGAAAGGGTATATGCATAAAATTAAGCTAAAGAAGGATGCCATTCCCATTCAACATAAAGTGCGTGTTGTTCCTCTGGGCATTCGTGAGAAACTGAAGGTCCATCTGGACAAGTTATGCTCAGAGGGTATCATTGAGACTACTGATAGTTCTGAATGGGTGTCGGCCATAGTTTTGGCACTTAAAAAGAATCAAGATTTGAGGCTATGTGTAGATTTGAGGTCTCTCAATAAGAACATTGTCGTTGACACGCATCCGTTACCTCGCATTCAGGATATGTTGTCAGCGGTCAATGGTGCCAGGTATTTTTCTATCATAGACCTCAAATCTGCATACCATCAGGTACCCCTGGATGATTCTTCGAAAGATCTGACCACTTTCACTACTCCCTTTGGGTTGTATAGATTTAAAAGAATGCCATTTGGGCTGGCATCTGCAGCCAGTGTGTTTCAAAAGCTCATTGAGAATTTGTTTCAAGGCATCACTGGTGTTCAGTCATTCCAGGATGACATTTTAATTTTTGCCCAGACTTGTGAACAACACAATGTTATTCTCAACAAAGTTCTTAATATTCTTGGTAGTAAAGGCATGACAGTCAGCAAAGAAAAGTGTAAATTCCTAGTTGAAGAACTTAATTACCTGGGGCACAAAATCACGGCCGATGGCATTTTTCCAAAAGAGGATTTGGTCAACACTTTAGATAACATCAGTACACCCCAGGACAAAGATTCTTTGCGCTCTTTCTTAGGTTTGGGAGAGTATTATTCAAGGTTTGTGAAAGGGTACGCTTTAGTGGTGGAGCCTCTTAGACAGCTTCTTAGAAAGGGGGTTCAGTTTAGTTGGGACAAGAGCCATGATGAAGCTTTTGTCAATGTAAAGAAGCTTATTTCTAAAGCACCGGGTCTTAAAACCTTTGATCCTCAGGGCAAATCCTTCGTCACCGTGGATGCCAGTACTGTTGGTCTCGGTGCTGTTTTTTCTCAAATGGTTGAGGGCAGAGAGAGAGTAATATCTTTTATTTCAAGAGCTATTCGGGGTGCTGAAAAGCATTACAGCACTATAGAAAAGGAGGCCTTAGCGTGTGTCTGGGCCGTTGAAAAATTCAAGAGTTTTCTGTGGGGCAGGTCTTTTGTACTTGTCACGGATCATAAACCGCTGGTATTTATGATGGATGGTGTAAAGAGCGGCAAAGCATCTTCCAGACTGGTGAGGTTGATTGCCAGACTTCAAAAATACAATTTTGAAACGCAGCACATTCCGGGTGGAAAAAATTTCACCGCTGATTGTTTGTCCAGGCTTCCTCCCAGTGAGGAAGATAACAATGATATTTTGGATGAACATGAATGTGTAGTGGCACTGGTCGATGCTGTGAGCACATTTGAATCAGGCATTTCAGAGGAAAGTTGGATTGAGGCCATGGACAAGGATCTGGTACTCAATAGAGTTAAAATTTTTGTAGGTAATGGTTGGCCTCCCATTAGGAATTTGGAGGAGTGTTTCAGGAGTTTTGCCCAGGTTGCTGATGAGCTTAGCATTGAGGGGAATATTTTGTTGCGTCAGCACTTGTTTATTCCTCCTGATGGTTTAAGGAGTAAACTCATCAAGCTTGCTCATGTTGGTCACCCTGGTGTTTCTGGTACCAAGAAGATTCTCAAGAACCACTATTGGTGGCCTGGTATGGATGCTGGTATTGAGAAGGTCATTGACAACTGTTCTGTTTGTGTCAGGGCAGATAAGCACTGGAAGGTTTCAACCCAACCTTTGTCTCTTAAAGAAGGAGCTGTTGGCCCTTGGGATAGAATTTCTATTGATTTTTCTGGCCCCTTTGAATGCTTGGGAAGGGAGAGAAGATTCTCCATTGTATTGATTGATAATTTTTCCAAATGGATTTATTACACCTTTGTGGAACATCCCCATACTGATGCTGTTATTGATTTTTTGAATTTTGTTTTCAGTTTGGAGGGTGCTCCAAATTTCATATTATCTGACAATGGGGTGCAATTTGTTTCCAGGAAAATGAAAGAATTTTTGGAAAAGTTTGGAGTAAAGTCTGAAACCACTCCTTTGTATTGTCCCAGGGCCAATGGCCAAGTGGAAAGGGCCAATAGATTTATTAAGGAGGGAATTCAGGCTGCCTTAGAGAGCAAGTTGGATGTTCTGCAATTCCTGAAGGAGAAATTATGGAGTTACCACATCACTCCAAATTCCTCCACGGGTTTTTCTCCATATCTATTGATGAGAGGCAGACAAGCTAAATCTGTCTTAAGGCCCAACTTTGTTAAAAGCGTTGGGGAGGAAGTTAATATGAAAGTTATCATTGATGAAGTCAAACAAAACATTCTGGAGTCTCGCATCACTGGTAAAAGTTATCATGATGCTTCTCTCAAGTCCAAAGATAAATGCATCAAGGTTGGTGACTGGGTACGTGTGGTGAAACCTACCATATCTCCCAAAGGTTCTTCCAAGTTTTCCAATCCGTTTCAGGTTGAAGGGGTAACTGAGTCTGCTGTTCTGTTGGCTGAGAAGGGTTGGTGGAGCAAGGGTTCAGTTATTCTTCTCAAACCTGGGCAAGAACGTTTTTTTGCCAAAGATGAGGATGGTGGTTGCACTTGGAATGACCTTGGTTGTGATGAGAAGTTTCATGCTGCTGATGTGGCTGATGTGTTCTCTGATGACTCTACTCACGATGCTGGCACTGGAACTGTTGTTTCTTCAGAGAGTTCCAGTGTTTGTGAGGGTGGTTCCAATCTTCAGGAGTCTATTGGAACATCTGCTCAGGTTGATCATTTACCCCTCAAGAGGATTCCTAAAGTTCCTAAGAAATTTGACGATTACATCTTGGATGTTTGATTTATTTCATTCTGTTATTTTTGTATAAAAGAGACATGTGGTAGTTGATTATATCTTTTACTAGAGTCAATGTAAATGTAATGTCCAATCAAACTGTATAACATGCATATGTCATAGTTAGAATGTAGTGATGTAATTTAGAATGTTAGAGCTTGGTGTATTGTGGGGAGAAGGAGTTGGTTTCTGGAGAGTCGGGACGTTTGCCCAGCTGCTCCGGTGGGTCTATGGTTTGAGGAATTAATAAACCATTCATTGAACATCTTATCCGCCTCAGCTCCATCTTTACACGGTCTGTTATACATGCAAAGCAAGTAGCTGTCAGCAAACCTGTAAGAACGCTGCCGTGTCCAAGTATATGAACCAAACCAGGAGCAAGGACCATCCAAGTGAGAGAGCATTAACCAAAAAGAGTCGAACCCATACACAATGTTTTGAAGCTGTAAGATCGTAGAGTGAAAAGTTTGCTTTTTACTCTTCTGAATGTTAAGGAGGATAGCCAAAAGGCAAGCTCTTGACTTTAATATGGGTATTAGGAGAGCTTAAAGAGGGAAATCATAAGCCAGAAGAGACCTCAGTCCTTAATTACCAACCCATTTCCATTTTTTTCGTTTGTGGTTTATTTAAAACCGGGTTTGGTTAATTCATTATTCACTTATCTTGTGGCATAAGCACTAGGATCCTTGGATATACCAAATGGTGTACAAAAAAACTTCTTTTTTTTTTTACAAATATTTCAAATACATTACGTACTAATAGGGAAAGTGTGTGAAAACGAAGTAAGGCACACCTGTGAATTCATTATGATTGGATCTGGTTCGAGTGCCCAAATTACTGCTGGCCGATTAATCCCAGGATCTAAGACTACTAAAGTCATTTTTCGCATGCTGAGGAGCATCCATTGCCTCCCAGTGACAACTAAAATCAACTTCTTGGCATACAGTCTCACCTATGAATGGTTCTTACATGGCTCCTCATTGCAGATGTGCAGCAAAACCTGTCCCTGCATGACTGACAGAAGCCCCTGGCCACCCACTAGGTTGCTGCTCTACATGACTTTCATAGATGGATGCTTCTAAGCTATCAGATCAATATCTTATTTGCATAATAGATCTCTATTCTATTGCCCTTCGGGCACGCTAAGAACAATTACATAATGTTTTCCTAGATATTTTTGTGACCTTTGTAGTGTAAACAGTTGCATCTAAAATGGTTTTAGTTGTATGCACGTTCCGAGCAGCATAATCAATCCAGTTTAAGGTGACCCATGGGCCAGAAACGAGTTGGACCACACAGTGGCTCTTCTTTTTACTACTCCTACTGCGGACAGGTGACATAAGGTTATAGTGTTTGAATTTGAACGCATTGAATGAATAAAATATCTTTTTTATTTGATTATAAAATATAATCCTACCTACACGATATCCACATCCAATATAAAACACGCAATAAAAAACAACAAAAGATCACATAAGTGAAAAGTGCCAGCAACCAGGTTAAGACTTCGCAACCCCGAGGTTAGAATAAATACAAACCTTTGTACGTTATAGAAACAAATTAACCCTTGGTTACAAGACACTGCACACATTAAGAAATGATAACTTTGTTCCAGTACAGGGCACTTTTCAAAAAGGAGGAAACAGCAAAATGCACATTGTGATCAGTTATCAGCTGCAAATACAGAAAAGCCGGCCTGTACTTAGTACAAGTGTGTCTGATCAAAGAAAGGTAAGGTTTCAGGCCAGCATTGGTTCTCAGTAGCAAAAGAGATCTCGAAACTGGTTTCACCAGAGCCATATTCTCTCTGTTCACCTCAATTTCAAAAGCAAATTGGTATCAATCTGTAATCAATACAAGAATACAAAAATCGATACAAAGTTGAAATAAATAAAAGACATAAGCAAGAGGGCAAATTAGTATACAGTTGTCTCAAATTAATTAGGTAAATCATTTCTCTCATACAGAGAGCACCCTATTATTTTCTAAGTTGTCTTGAATTGAACAAAAGCATATCTGTAATATGTTTGAAGAAAGGGCTGAAAGGTTCTGAATTCTTGTCTAAACAGGACTACCTTAAGTCACGCAATTCTAACAATAACTTCACCTTCACATACTTCCATTTAAAAGCTCTAATCAGATTAAGGAACACCAAGATAATCTGAGATCATTCTTTTCTTACAATCATTAACAATAAGGTTCATCTAAACGTCATTCAAACTTAGTTATCTGCACCATAATAAAATACATTTAATCTCCTATCTTGTACAGGTGCTCTTGCTAAAAGTACTTGAAACCCTTAACAGTTCTCATATAAGTAATACGAAAGCAAGGACACACTGCATTCCTAAATGTGGAGTCTGCTTTCCTAGATATAAATAAAAAAACAAGATATGAGACCAGTTGGAAACTAAACGTTAGTCATTTCAAAATGCAGGCCTACATTAGTTATGGTCAATCTAAAAGTGAATAATGCACAGTTAATACATTTGCTTGTACATGTTAATATCGATATTTAATATTTAATATAAGCAATAACTTTTTCACAATCAAACGTTCATCTGAAAAAGAGAATACTGCAATTTAAAACGTTTTATCAAGCCGTTTCTGGAATGTGTTAAAATGCATGATTTATATTAAGCATCCATCAAGTATGCGCATCAGCACGTGTTGTGTGATCTAATCAAACTTGAGCAATAAGTGTAAAATATGGATTCCTAACTTAAATATGTGTTTTGTATGCTTATCTCATCTTCCTCCAAGGACAGATTGAAACCTACTTATTGAACTGTGAGGCGGACTGTGCATAAGAGGGCAAAAGAAATATTTTCATTTCATGCATTGAAACACCACAGGATTGTGAAGGAACTGAGGAAATGGCCCACTGGGTGAACTGAATTGAAAACCTATGACCAGAATTTACAGGACTGGAATTATTCCATTATATTAGATCCTGGGGACTTTTCAAAACTATAGCTACAAAACGCTGACTTTGTCTTTATAGCAAAGGAAGCAGGTGATAGTCTAGCTATCCTTTTCTCAGCTACAGATTCCTCTGCTTGACAGTTTTTAACTCAACGTCTAAATGACCATAAAAATGTGACCCCACATGTCCTTTGTCCTCATTGGACATTTCACATTGAGTTGCCAGTTATCCCCTGTAGATACAAGATATGAGGGTGGGGGTGAGAATTTTTTAGCAATCTCCTCAATTTTTGTCCTTGAGTGTGCAATTACATACTGTTTCCTGTCCTACATTCTACCCTTATTATTAAGTCAACTCTAAATGCTCTAGCCAGTACTGCATTACCCAATTTAACTCCCTCTCAAGTTAATCGCTAGTAGAGGGGAGCTGATATTTATCATATTAATTTAACATTTTTAAGGTTTGTCATGACTGGCATGTGCTGTGCTATGATTTTTTTATCAGTCTGACCCTCAACAAATCTTATCAGTGAGGCATCGATGAAATCCAGCCCTCTTGCCGTCTACCAAGCAGAGGTTGATAACATCTCATGTTGTTTATGTGCAATGCAAGGTGAAAATAAAGTGTGGTTACATGATGGAAGCATTGTAAGTGGATGGCTAGACTCCTGTGCATGGCAAGTCCACAGAGTTACCTAATAGCAGAGTGACCTTACTCTTCAACGATTAGGTTTTGAATGTAATGGGCAATTTTGTGGGAATATGGGTGCTTATCTTGCCGATTTTGGTGTAAATGTGTGTAGTTTCAATGGTGCCTTTTGTCAAAAGTGCAATTTGATAGAATGGACCTGCGTTTGTGGGTTTAATTCATTTGTATGGTGCATGTTGGACTGGTAGAGGTTTTATCCATTCATGTATCATCCTTTCCATTAAAGGCTTGATGTGTGATGGGGTTAGTCCCTTGATCGAATATGGAGTTACACTGATTGCATTGTGGTTTCTTTTATTTTGTGACACTAGACTTGAGGCTTATGGTTTATCATCTTCCTTGGGGATGCTACTGAGAGCAAACATCTGATTGATCTTTAACACATAAATGTCTCTACAACATTCAATTGTATAATTTTTTGTTTTGTACTAATGATGTGTTTGTAATTTCCAAATCCTCTCAGACTGTAAGGAATAGATGAGGATGGGAAAGAGGTGATGTCCAGGTTGCTTACTACTCTGTTCCACCTTCTTCATCTGAGGCCTTACGTTTTAGCTTCCTTTCCTAGTTTTGGTTCTCCATACATGGTTTGGCTACTTATAGATGGGGTGTGATGGAGTATGTCCACCCTTTAGGCAGGTGTGGCCTGTGCAGGTAAGAGCGGTGGGGCCAGGTTGGGGGAGGGATTTGACAGACGACCACGAGGGAAAATTAAATAAATATTTTACTCTTGTCATCTGTCAAAACCACCCCTGCCACCCGGCCCCACCACCCCACTGCTATTACCTCCATTGGCCGCTGCTGCCTTTATTTATATAATTTATTTATATAAAGTTTTATATAGTGCGAACGTGACCAACGAGGGTATCAGAGCGCTTCACAACATACAGTTATTAAACATTAGATGGTTGATGTGGTATACAAACGTTTGGTATTCTCTATTCAGTACAAAAGAGGTATATAGTATTATATAGATAAAATAGGTGACTAGAAGGCAACAAAGAATGATCCACAAGGACACCAGAGCACTTCACAATGCACAGTTATTAGACACTAGGAGGTTGAGGTAGAATATATACATTCAGTAATTTCCATATAATCCAAAATAGGTAGATAGAAATATCAGGATATCATAGGTAACTATTAGTCCACATCGAATTACAGCCTTAGGATGGAAATTTGTTCATTAGAAGCATTTTTACTTCTGTTTTGAAGGAGGTATAAGATGAGAGTCCACGTACCAATGGAGGCAGGGAGTTCCAAATCTTAGGTGCGATCCCTGAAAAAGCTCTGCAACCAGTTCTCTTTGTATGGAAGGATTGTGGTTTCAGTAGTAGTGAACTTGCACTTCGCAATTGTCTACATCCTCCCGACCGCTCTAACAGTAATGCTAAGTAAGAGGGGGAATTGTTATGCAGGGCTTTGTGGGTCATGCAGGCAACCTTTAGGTGTATTCTTGCCTCGTAGGGCAACCAGTTCATACCTTTCAAGGTTGGAGAGATGTGGTTGTTTCTTTTAATCCCTGAGACCAGTCTGGCTGCAGTGTTGAGCGAAGCCCTCAGCGGGGCCAACTTGAATTTAGGGAGACCACATAGAGTGGTGCTTCCGTAATCCAATCTTGATAACACCAGGGCGTGTACTGTCATTTTTAAGTCGGTCGGTGGGATGAAGGGTTTAAGTTTCCTTAGTATACTTAACTGGTCATTGGCTCCCTTGGTGGCATTAGTGATTTGCGCTTGCATGTTCAGGTGTTTGTCTATGGTGACTCCCAAGGATTTTGCGGAGTCAATGATGTGGGGAGCACAGTCAAAGGAAGTTAGATGTCTTAACCAAAGGTATATCTTGGGTGTGTGTTTAGGTGGGGAGATGAGAAGGAGTTCTGTTTTTTTGGTGTTAAGCATAAGGTGGTTGTCGGTGAGCCAACTTTGAGTGTTCTGTAGAATAGCGTTGAGAGTGATGAAGTCTTCTGGTGAAGAGAGTATCATATATAGTTGGGTGTCGTCAGCATAAAGGTGATATTGGATGTTCGCAGAGTTCAATGCGTTTGCCAAGGGCTCCATGAATAGATTAAAGAGCATGGGAGAGAGTGCTGAGCCCTGTGGGACCCCTATGGTGACCAGGGAGGGTTGAGAAAGTGAATGCTTCATCTTGATTCTTTGTGTTCTATTATTAAGTAAGGAGGTGAACCATTGTAACACTGGTCCCATAAGGCCCATCCTTTGTTCCAGTAGGGACGGTAGGTTGTCGTGCTTGATCGTATCGAAAGCGGAGGATCAGTGAAGTATCAACAGGCAGGATTCATTGTGCTCAAGCATTTTTAGCATGTCATCCTATATGTGGGTGAGAGCAGATTCTGTGCTGTGACCTTGCCCTTATCGGGCGGTAGTTGTTTAGATCTGAGGGGAGGGAGTCAGATTTTTTTAGTATAGGTGTGACCTGCCCTATTTTAAGACAATCCGGTATTGAGCCTTGACTCAGAGAGGCGTTTACATTCTTCGACCATAGGGGTATGATAGAGGTTTTGATCATTTTGAATAGAGATGGATGTAGAGGGTCAGAGAAATGATTGGAGGGGTTAATCTCTAGAAGAGTGTTGTAGATTTCCTGTTCTGGTATAGGCAAAAAGGAGCACCACAGGCTTTGTTTTTGGGGGTTACCGTCAGAGTACTAGAATGGGCCACAATCTGAGCGTAAAATTTAGTGCCCTGAGCAATAGGTTGTGGAAGGACCTTCTTGGATTGGATGTCAAGTTCAATGGATTTTGTTTTTTCAAGGAAGAAATTGGCAAGCTGATCGCAGTTAGGAATAGCCGGATTGTTTAGTTCCACAGCTTTAGGCGTATTGCGTGCATGTTTGACTATTTCAAAAAGTTTCTTGGGGCGGTTAATGGCTTGGTTTAACTGAGTTTTGAAAAAGTCTGCCTTAGCCTTAAGGATCTTCCTGTTGTATGCATTCTTCAGCACTCTAAAGTGATATAGGTGATCAGTGGAGGGTGCTGATTTCCATAGTCTATCAGCTGGTCTTAGCTTTTGCCGGTCAGAGTTCAGATTCTCGTTGAACCATGGTTTGGAGATCTTGGAGGTAAAGTTTTTTTCTTGGAGGGGTGCTGTGGAGTCAAGAATTTCAAGCATAGAGGAATTGTAAAAGATCGTGAGGTCATGGACGTCAACCAAGTCTGTCTTGGGGGTTAGTGCTGGGATGCATTGGTTTACTAGGTCGGTGGGGTTAATATTTTAAATATTCCTTTTCCACTGTTTTGTTTTTGGGGGTTGGCACCTTTTTGTAGTTACCTCCGTATTGATGAAGAAGAGAATACTGTAATGGTCCGTTCAATCACATGGGATGATGGATTCTAATGATACAGTATTCGTTTTGCTATGATGAGGTCTCTCCCTTGTTGTGGGTTGGACTGTCTCAGAATTGAGAGAGATCCTGATCTGCCAGAAAAGATTTGAGACAGCTTACAACTAGGTTGTTTGAGTTATTCCAGTGGAGATTGAAGTTGCACCGGAAAATCTGTGGTACTTGTGAGTTGTCGTTTGATGTATTGACTTCCATTAGCTCATCGATGAATGACAGATTATCACCAGAGGGGTGGAAAATTATGTGAAGTTTGCTGGCGATGTGCTTTTCATCGGAGATGTTGATACAGAGATATTCACACAGGGATAGAGAGATGGGGTTTGCTTGATTGACTGTGATTGTTTTACGATAAATGCAGGCTAGTCCACCGCCACGGTTCACGTTTCTGTCCAGACAAATTATATCGTGACTAGGGGGTACTAGTAGGTCTAGGATGGGAGAGGAGGAGCTATTTAGCCATGTTTCTATGAGGACGATAATGTCTAGATCATTCTCGAGGATGAGGTCGTAGATGTCAGGAGCATGTTTGCAGGCAGATCTCCAATTGATGAGTGCACACTTCATCTTGCTAGATGAATAGGATAGAGTAGTCTGCACTAGGTTGATATTAGTGAGGTTTTCTCTAATAATGGATCTAAAGTTGTGAGTGGGTTCTCGGAAGGGGTTGGTTTGTATGGATTGGGTAGCGTTACATCGGGGCATACTGTTGACATTCAGACTGGCATAGGATAGGAGGAGGTCATCTAGGTCATTGTCGGATAGATCAGCAGTTGCCCTTCTGGGACGGGATGGGTCTTTGGGGGAGGGTATCTTACTCTGCCTAGTGTCCTCACTGTGTAATTTCTTGGCGATGTATCTTCTAGTTTGGTGACTAATATGGTTTACTGTGGCACTAGTGGCTCTGTGTGTGTTTAGGATTTCCTTGGTGATGCTTGAAAGGTTTTGCAACTCGATCTTGAGATGGGTGCTTATGGGCCTTTATGTTGCTTCTATCCGGTCAAGTGGCCTTATGGTGAAGCGAGTGCTTAAATGAGTTGGACTGCACCTCAAAATGCATGTTTTTGGACAATGAAGAGATAATTAGAGCTGCCAATGTGGTGATGTTTACGTCGATATTTATTTGATGCATGCAGTTTTTGGACATGTGCTAAGGAGGAAACTAATTTTGAGCTACGTTTACTCCTTGTGTAATAGGGAATGTGGCAAAGATTTTTGCCCTAAACTGAGTGTAAGACTTTTAGGATGTTATGTACGGTTTAGCACAAGAAATAGACCACATTTGATGTGTTCGGCTTCAGCTACGCAAAGCTGAGCCTAGGTTTGAAGCAAAGCCTAGTCTTTTAATTCCTTATAAAATGATCAGCAATAATATTGTTCTATTCCTACCACCTGAGTGAATTTTCTTCATGCCTCACTGGTACCCTTATGTACTGGGTCTACTAGATGGATTTTGGTGGGTGCTTGAGATCAATTTCTAGCAAACTATATTTAGTTTTATATCTATGTAGTAATCACTAGTAAAAATCGGAATTCTGATTCACTAGCAAACATGCACTGCTTTTCGGTACCATTTCAAAAGGTAAATGAACCAATAGTACCACAATAGATGAAGGCAGCAGTTAAAGTTGCAGATCAAGGAGATTTTTCAGAATCCAAATGATAGTCCACTGTTGGGGAACTCTTTTCCCAGCAGCAATGCCATATTTTGGGGAATTTGTTGCAGTCTGACACTCTCTTGTGGCCATCTGTCGTACTATTGTAAGGCACTAGTCAGATTAGTTTGCATAGTAGAAATACTGCTTTGTAATATTTAAAACTTTCAAAGGTATAATCAAAATTGACTTAACGCCTTCGCATTAATAAGTTAATAGTGTTGTTTTATGGGAGGGGCACCCACCCCATCAACCAGAGTATCAAGCATGTGCACCCAGGTTCCTACCACTGTCCACTTACCCACTGAAGCTACACCATGTGTGGTGATTTTGGGCACCGTACCTGTATTTAAGCCACGTGCTATGGAAGACGTCCAGCAGCTAAAGAATGAATTTCTGCATTGGTTGAATAATAACACAACTTTGAGACTTAGAGTGGAGAGATTTATTAACATGGTGCAGAGAGTTGCATGGGTTGGAGGGTTTAGCAAGTGGTATGGGAGTGACTGTGTTATAATCAATTTCAATCGACCGCACCTGGCAGAGAGAGTTCTTGTGCTATTTTCAGCTCTGCCACCACCATTGTGGCTCCCCCCGTGGGTAACATCCTCGAGATCATGGCACCCGAGGAGGCCTCCTGGTCTGGCAAACCAGGAGTGGCCAGTGGTAACTCCACTGTTCAAGCATTAAACGTCTATGATGCTCTTGGGTTTTTTGACAACTGTGATTGACTCTTACCCCTAGCATTGTTGAATACAGTGGGCCCCATCTCGAACCCTGAGCCCACACATCACCCTGATCTATTTGATAAAGGCAGTCCTAGAGGCAGTTTATTGGATGAAAGTAACCACTATAGACTCATCTCATGGAACATAGTGGGGCTGGTTTAGCAAGCTTATGGACCCAAGTTGGTGCAGTTTTGTAAAAAACTTTTATGTTATATGTTTGCAGGAGACTAGGGTCATCAAAAACTCCTGTCTCATGGAGGGGTAGAAGTCCTTTTTTGTACCTGCATCGCCATCGATGTCTAGTCGATCTAAGGGTGGCTTGATTGAATATGTCTCACTCAGGTTGAAATGTAGTATTGAAGTATTGTCCAATGATAACCTATGCTTACAGGAACTCTCAAGCGGGTCTGTAAACGTTCGCTTCTAAATTTCTATAACACTACTTTGTCTGTACCAGAGGTCTGTAATATACCCTGTTTGGGTACTTTTCTAGCCAATCTCAAGGTTCCCAAATGCGACATGGTTCACATTGTATTGGCTGGTGACTTCAATATTCATCTGAGCGGGGACCCAAGAATGTCTGGTGCACAGGGTTCACCATTTCTCCATTTCTCATTTATGCATCTAGAAGATGGTGGTCAGGGTGAAAATCTAAATGCACTGGTAAGTGAGTTGGATCGGTTACCAGCAATGGGCAAACTAGATTTAAGTCAGTGATTATGCTCCAACTTTTAAATAGAATAGCTGTGACTCTTTCATAGATTTTATATTTGTCTCTACGCCCCTTTTTTACATAATCTCTGATTCCTCCATCAAAGAGAGCATTTTTAGTGATCATAATCACCTGTGCCTTAAAGCTTGCTGGCCCCTCCTAGGTCAGAACAAGGACGTAAGGTAGTGGGACTTACTGCAAGCTATAGAGGGGGGAAGAAGGCTTAAATGGGCTCAAATCATCCCAGAATCCTTCCATGAGGCTCTCCTAGAAAAATACCATAACGAGATGCAGACCTGTTTGACCCCACAGTGGATGCCAGGAGAGCTTGTTGTTAATACCTTCGCAGCTATCTCCCACTCAATAGAAGACTTACTGAAGGCCCCAGTCTCCAAAGGGCACCCAGATAGGGCCCCACGATGGTTAGATTCTGCCTGCTCAGGTGCGGTCCCGAAGCTAGATGAGGCATAACACATTATTCCCAGAGACAACCTCTGAGTTAGAAATTCTAGAAAGCTGTATAAAGAAGTCCAGGGCAGGCGTAAGGTGGCCCAGAAAGAGGATGCCTGGAGCAAAGCTCATGGAGGCTAGCACCATCAAGAGCAGCACCAAGTTCTGGAGCATTGTTAATAGCCCCTTTCTGGCATCGGATGCAGTAAACGCTCTCAATGCCTATATTACCGAGAATGAATGGGTCAGTCACTTTGAGGTAACGTTCCAGAGCCCTCAGTCTTAGAGCCTCTCTTGTGGAGTGGGAGCAGTTACACATGCCCTACCCCTATCTGAGGGGGAAGTCCGGCTGGGTATATTTTGGTTGACCCGTAATAAGGCCCCGCGACTAGATGGAATTACCCCCAACCTTTACATCTCCAATCTGGAGCACTGGGCCCCCGTCCTAACATCAGTCATCGATGCAGCCATCAGAGTTGGACCCCTGTCTTCTTGGGGTACCTCTATAATTGTTACAGTTTTCAAAAAAAGACAGCACACACTGCTACAGGCCCATCTCCTTGTTGGACCCTCTGGTCAAAGTGGTTGGATGTATTTTATTAGATAGATAATCAATCTGGGCCCAGGAAAACAACACCTTTTCAGAAATCCAATACAGCTTTCGGCCTGGTCGTTCTACCATAGATCAATGTTTGAACCGATTTATGAAACTAAATAAATACACAGTAGCTCGTCCTGGTACCATATACCTGGCCTTCATGGACCTGTCCTCCACGTTCAATTGCGTGAACAGATGCAATTTGTGGCAGACCTTGTCATCTTTGGGGGTGGACAGGGACATGTTTTTTTTTTTTCAAGATCTCCATCGAAACACGAAGGCCTTAGTTGGATACTCTAGTGATCTTAAAGTTTTGCTCTCATTCCCTATTCAGAGAAGGCTCCTTTTTTGTTTAATGTATACATAAATAACTTAGAGAAGGTGTTACTGGAGCTCAAGGTGGACTTTCCTCAGGTGGGTCGGTGTGGCCTTCTGGTCTTGTTGCATGCTGACGATGCCGTCTTGATGGTCAGGACTGAGAGGGACCTACAAACGCTCCTAAACTCCTAAGCTCAATTTATGGAAGATCAGGACGTGCTGGTTGTTATTTCAAAATCGTACGTGATGCAAATAGGTGCTCGTTCAAGTGCTTGCTCAAACAGGCCCTACAACATTACGGTTGGGTCTACTTTGATCGCAAAAACAAGACTTTCTCATATTTGGAGTTCTTGCTGGATGCCAAGATGAACTGGGGGCTCCTAAAAACCCATTAGAAGAACGATCTCACTAGCGCAACTGCTCCTATCTTTAACTTTGCCATGAGATGGGGGGGAAAGACCTGTTGGGGCTATGTTACAGCTTTATAGGGCCAAGTGTATCACAAAAACGTTGTATTGTAGTGAAATCTGGGGCTACACTGCTTTAGATGAACACCAAATTGTCAAATAGTTTTTTGAGATGTCTTATAGCAGTCCCTCAGGGTACCCCCGCTTTCACTATACATGAAGAGCTTGCCATGACTTCTCTAACAGATCTATTAGATCTACTGCCTGGTGTCATTGTGGGTAAACATTTAGTCTAGTATGGGGGCTTCTTTAAATAAATCTGTGCTTCCCATATCCCGTGACTCAAATACATTAGGGAGTGCCTCGTGAGCCTGGGGAGAGGAGATCTTTTTGCTAACCCTGATGTGTGTAACAAGAGGGATTTGTTTGTCTTAAGGCGGCTTTTTTTAAACAGTAGTCCATGGCTAGGAAAGAAAAGGAGCGATTTAAGCCTAGTGTCCATCGCAATATTATGTTAAGAACCACACAGACAGCCGGACCGTACTTATTAGGGGTTGTGAACTGATAAGATCGTTTTCTATTGACTAGGTTTCGGTTAGACCTTATCCATCTTCTCCTCACTCATCCTAGGGGGTAGCATAAAGGACAAATCTTGTTGCCCTGTGGCTGCAACGGAAAGTCTCAGCAGGACATGCTCCATTTTGTGATGTCCTGCAGTTTTTATGAACTGCACAGAAAGTCCTTTATTATCAGGATGCTGAAAAAAGCAAATTTTAAGCAAGTGCATCCCGCTTATATTTTTACACAAATGCTCACGGGCAGTTCCGTCTTTTACGTGTTTGTTTAAAAAAAAATGCACTCAGGCTAAGGGCTGTGATTAACCAGTGTGTTTCCTACGTTTTAGCTATTTATAGCACAATGCACTTTATTTCTTGTATATATTCTATGTTTATTACTTGTTGCTACAGGATGTGTCTTGTCAATTGTAATGATCTTGTCATATCAGGCCATGTTTTTTGGAACCCTGGAGATATTTGTATCTTGTTTACGTTATATATTTTTGGCTATTTTCCTATTTCATATGGCTCGTTGATGGACGTTTTTATTTTTACTGTATGCATGCTTATATGGTTTTATTTCATGAAGCCGAATAAAGAAATATTGATTGATTGGCAAATATAAGTCTGCATCAAACAAATGAATTAAGTAAAATAAATTTTTAGAGGTGGAAAAGATCAACTTTAAAGAAAAATAAATTGTACAGCAATAACAGGCAGCTGAACTAACACTAAAACAATTAAAATCGTATATAACCAAAGAATAAAATTTGAGGAACACAAAAATAAGGATGAACTAAGGGCTAATTATGCGTGGGACCGCCCGCCCACAAGGCGGCTGTCCCACAGGGGTAATTACGGCAGTCACAATATCTATATTTTACATTGCGGTGGGTGCTGCTGGCTGCATCACTCGCCGCAATGTAAAAACGGGACATGTAACATATCACCCCATTACGTGGCAAACACCATGCAGTGCCTGTCACATGCCCACATCTGGGGTCCTGGGGGCCCCAAAAGTCCCTTTCCGCCTGCCTTTTTCATGGTGGGTAACCCACCATGAAAAGGCAGGCAGAAAGGGACATCATAATCCCTGCGGCAGTGCCTGGCAGGCACTGCCACCGTTGTAGGGATATGATTTCCTTATCGGAACCATGGCGGTCAGTCTTCCTGACCATTGTAATATGGCGGACGTAAAACCTGCTTGTGGTGTTGGTGAAACCACCAGTGACAGGCTGTCAGTGGCAGTTTCACCACCATCGTAATCGGGCCCTAAAAATGAGAAGCAGCATAGAAAGTATCAAAGATTAAAAGAAGTTGTCAACAGAGTAAAAACGACAAACTGCCAAAACTGTCAATATGGCAAGACTATATATATATATTGGCTCTAAATGTTGTCTTTTATCGGTATGAAGAGTACAAGAATGATTTAACTGCTGAGCAAATGGAAGAAAATAATACAGTAACACAACGAAGAAGAATAAATAATCAAACTTGCAAGTAAGCTAAGATGAGGAAAGAAGCCTTGGTGAAGGAACCAGTTTGTGTAATAGTAGTTCTTTCATTGCTATTACACCCTTTCATAATAAGGTAACAGAATATCAGAAATCCGCACTCACAAAAGTGCTAGTATATCACGAAGTGCCAACTTCCCAAAAAGCGCAAACAAAGAATGTATAATGTTATAAAAAAAGGTATTCAAAACATTTTGCTATGTTTATCCCAACACCATAAAATACAAAATAATGATAGACTAATGTTTCATCACACCAGATTAAAAGCATTGGGAAAGCACTGTCTGTAGGCAGACCACCCTCAAGGATCTAGTTTTGCTGTTGAAAGAATCATGTCCTACCTTAAGCAATACTGCTACAACAAAAAAGTGTACAACTCAAAGTAATTTAATGGAATATATAAAAATCTGAAGGAAACCAAAAATAAAAAAAGAGTTATCCTAATGAAAGCAGCTAACTCCCTGAAAGAAAAAAACCCTGGATCCTTGTTGGCAGGCAGACTCCTTTGTCTGTGCCCAAAGACTTTGAAAAAGGCAGAACGTTTACTCTAACTCTGATACCCTTCGCCCCCAACCTTTGTGATTTTGGAGTACTGCAGGTAGTAGTTGTAGGAAATCTCCATTCCTGGCATGATTTACCCCACAGCCCCCCTCACTCAATTTTTATTATGCTGAACTTAGAACACTATGAACATTATACCTGCCTGTGCCTACCCTATAAAAATAGTTCAGTTGGCTTATCCATAATTGTCACATTTAACATGCATTCAAGTTCTTACTATACTGGGTAGAACATGCAGAACATGCACCCAGGGCCTAGAAGTTAAATGTCACCTGTATACTGCAATGCCTACTGTGACGCCTACAGAGTGGGCATGTAAAACATGGCTTCAGGCCTACTATGGGTAGCCTGACTGCAACAGCCTGCAACATTTTCTGTCAAACCAAATAATCCTTTATGACAAGCTGGAAACCCTGCTTTTAAATATGAATACGTTTTTCCTAACCACACCTCGGAACATGTGCGAACTAAAGTTGTCATGTTAATCCAGTGACTATCCCCCAAAATCTATTTACACTGGCAAGGCTGTAGCTGGATCCTATAAAGTGTCAAATTAGACATTATAAAATGCCATCTGTACCTATTTAGAGGAAACAGCTAGAAAAGTCATTCAAAGTATATTTTTCATATTTATTTAAATCATGTTCATTTGTAAAAGTAGATTTTGTCCCCAAAGTTTTTATTGCATTTTCCATATTCAAATAACAGTGCAAACAATCCACAGACAATTGTACTATCTGTTTTAGGCATAGATGACTTCCTACCAGGTTGCCAGCTATATTAAAATTAGATTTGATTTTTTCTATATATTTAGGCAAAGTAACTTTTAGAATGTCACCCTTTTCCGGTCTAAAACTCATGTAAGCTAATTTGCATAAGCCTGCCCACAGCTGCGGAGATGCTGCTTGACCTTAATGAGATGTGAAAACCGTGGCTTACTACTGGTGACAGGGTGGGTTGGGTGTGAGGCATTTGATCTGTATCTCAGACAGAACAGTTGGGGTTGGCTTAGGAGCTTCATTAACTTGAAAGGGACAGAGTAGAAGCCTACCCTCTCATGGCCTAGTGTAAGGGGAGACCTGAGGAAGAAAAATCCTTTGTTATCAAGGCTCACACCAGCCAGGCTGGCACTGAACCCCCTGGGAGAGAAGCTAACCAGAGAACTAGTTTGTAGTGGACACAGAGGAGAGCATTGCTTATTTCCATTTCCCCATATCTAGGTGAATACGGGGACTAAGATGCACTGTGGCATTGTTTGCAGTTGGGAAACTGGAATTGCTGAAAAAGTTACTGTCTATCCTCGTGGCTAGTGTAAACCATAAATGTGACACCCCAAGAAGCCCTCCTCAGAACACTTTCTAGACCTGCGGATGAGAAGAAGTAGATTAGACCTCTTTGTGTGACATGTGGAGA
This sequence comes from Lissotriton helveticus, assembly GCF_964261635.1. Taxonomy (NCBI): domain Eukaryota; kingdom Metazoa; phylum Chordata; class Amphibia; order Caudata; family Salamandridae; genus Lissotriton; species Lissotriton helveticus. Next base: position 133,016,884 of record NC_136058.1, read on the forward strand.
CCTGAAACAATGGGCCTGCACGCACCCAGGACAAACACACAGACCTCAAGGTTCAGTTTACTGCCCTCTTATATAGTTACACGGACACAACAAGCATTAAGAGGCTTATTTTCCTGAAGTGACATGTTGACCAATGCCAACTGGACCTGGGTGAGACCCTGCTGGTATCCTCAGTTGGAGTCAGTCCTGCCCCCCTTTGTGCTGTCCCTGTGGTCCTGGGATCCTTAGAAGTGACCACAACAAATTGCATTAGAAAGGCTGAAAAGATGGGGACTTGGAAGTCCAAAAATGTTGTAAGACCTCACAACAAAGTTGATTTTGATGTAGATTCATCAGATACGGATTCAGGCTTGCCTTGCTGGGGGAATTCGAGCTTCATAAAAAAGATTAAGCCAGAATGTAAAATCTTTTAACAAGATGAGCCTGCGTAGTGTATCCGACCTGCAGTCCATTGTAGTCATCCCGAACTTGTCCTGGTTTACCACTTTCATAGACTATCATTTAAAGTTATGGGTTTTTGGTGCTTTTTCACTTAAAACATTACAAATTCATATCTTCTTATCATTCTGATGTATTTTGTTTCAGTAAAATGTACTATGTTTTTCTAATTCAGTTTGAGATTTTTAGTGTTTGGTGTTTTTACTTCATCACTGTATAAACACTGGTACAATGCCCTGAGTCAAGCCTGTCTGCTCTGTGCCACGGCTAGCTGGGGGTTGAGTTCGGGTTAATTTAGTATCTTCTGGGGTTCAGACTAACATGTTAGTATTATCATTCCTTGAGGTAGGCAAACACCTACCCCAAGGAATGATCCACTTTCTTAAATTGGATGGCTTGCATATATTTCTCTATATATCCCTAAGAACACTTGGAGGAATCTCTGGCTCTTCTTCTCTACATTATCCCTAAGAGAAGGAGATTTAGCACTTTTCCACATTGTATTTCTTATGACTCCTGATTACTTCAGTCAGTCTGCTCTAAGAAACACACTGAAATTGTACACACACCAGATACACTTGAATGATTCCAAAAAGTGCCAGTTTCAAAAAAGTGTCCTCTATGAAATCACGTTATTGTGCAAAAGAAAACATATTAATGAGTGCACAAGGAAACTTTCAGCCCTCATCAAGGAGTCAAAGGCTCACCGATGGCCACTAAGCTTTCAAACAATGTCTACAGTATTTTGGATGAGTCGTGTATTTTCCTCAGAGGTCTGTTGTGTAAGTAACACAAGTAGCGGTTGGACAAAATCAGTAACCTGCTCTACCACTGCATTCCTTCTACTCATCTGTTCGGCAGTGGGTGTTAGGTCAGTACAGTCATACCTTCACTCCGAGGAACTGGCAGTAGTGACAACCAGCCCATGAGTTCTGCTAGTGCCCAGTAGTCGGCACACCACCTGGGGACTCACTGTAGAGAAGGAAGATGAAGCTTTCACCATTTTCTGTACTTGCTCTTTTGATGCACCACAGGCCAGATCACCTTAGACCAAAAATAGTATAAGCACCCATGTGAATGCCTTACAATGGAAGCTGTTTTCATGGGTTGCCTTTGACATTGGCTCAGCCTAGACAGGTCGATGTCCAGTCAACTGTCCCAAGATTAGCACAAAGAACAAGGGAAATTATGTTGTGTTCCCTCCTTTTTGTGATTGCTCAAAATGGGAGCAGTTATCTGGAGTGCAGGGTAACAGGAGATTAATTATGGGTATAGAGGGTTTCTGTATGAGATAGACTACACCGCAAACTGTGTGTCATGAGATGTGTTGGGCAATAAGGGATGCCTTATTCTAATAATTGTAATGTGAAGAAATGGTCTTGACACCTGTAACTGTGAGGGTGTTCTTTGTAATTTTTGGAAATGCGAAAAATTGAATAGGGGTGGTTTTGCATAATATGCATTTAAGTAAACCTTGGATGTACGTATATGTAGTTTTTGTATATTTTTGTGCTGATTCAATAAAATGTTAGTTTGTGAGTTTATTATTGATTCCTTGTACATGTCCATCTGATGTTAAAACAGGAACTTTCTTATTACTTTTGTTTATAAATTAAAAACTTCTAGGAAAGTAGCCACTGTAATCTGCTGGAGATACATTTTCCCCAGGTATTTAGCTGCACCCTCTGCCCTGGGGGTATTTTTTCAGTGGTGGCTGGCATGTACCCAGGGCTGTGCGTTGGGGGGAATAAAAAAATAACGCGAAGGTAGGTGTACACTCAAGAATACTGGTTGCCTGTGCTTTCTCTAACCCAGCTGTCTAAGACGCTAGGTTAGAAAACTTTAAAATATGCATTTCTAGCTGGCCATCACAAGACAGCCAGCCAAGGAAACATGCACATTATAAAGCACACAGCTCCCTGTTGCCACTCTGCAGCACTGGCTGTCACTCAGTTTGGGTCGGTTGCTGAAAAATAAAATGGTAAACTTTATTACAATTTTTTTTTTCAGCTCTGACCTGGGGCTTTTCTGTGTGGGGTGACGGTCCTCCGCTCAAAATGGAGGAGCCGCCCTTATGTTTTTTTTGCTCTGTCAACCAAGTATCAAGTTGTGGCTCTTAATATTAAACTGGTAAATGCCCGCTTTACCACTGCAGTGGTAGAAGTGAATGCTCTGATACTTCGACCTGGCTTTGTAATACCAACATGGGTGTATCTCAGACATGTTGAGCAGTGCCAAATGTACTGCCTTTTGATATTAATGTAGTTAACTTATTCTCTAATTAAGATGAACCAGGTGGTCAACTAGTAAAAGTTGTGGAGATAAATTATTTCTAGGAAAATGTATGTTGTCATAAGAATATTTAGAGTAAATAAAGCAATATTTAAGTTAGCCGAAATAATATTCATTACCAATGTCCTTATTGTTTTCATCAAGGTTGCTTTCAAGTGACGACCACTTGAGCGTGTTTTTTTTCTAAATAAGTGGGAAATACATTTTCTGTAAAAGCAGGTAAAATAGTGTGAATTGCTCTATTAGTACCACGGAAAATTTGAAATGGTGTTGTATTTTTTTTTATTTTTTTTGGTTTGGTCCATGGATGGTGAAAAATAGGTTTTTGGATAGCGAGTCATCCGATACTGGCCCAGGCTCTCCATGCCTCCCATTATGTCATAGAAAACGCATAATTTTAAGCAACTTTTTTTTAAACATTTGAAATCTTTCCTTTTGACTTTATTTTCCAAATAGATAAATTCAAATGACAGTTTTGTTCTGTGATATGTTCTCAGACTTAGTATCATTTCCATAGAATAAACACTTGAAACCATCATAATGTTCTGTGATATGTTCTCAGACTTAGTATCATTTCCATAGAATAAACACTTGAAACCATCATAAGAAGCAAACTGGCATTCTGTTACAACATAAGAGAAAGATGCCTAAACACTTTTCACCCCTTAATGTCTTCCCTTATGAAATCAGAGTACTTGTGGCTGTAACTATATTAACATTGTAGTAGTGTTACAAAGGAGACTACATTTTAAGAAGACCCAGATACACATTTACCATGAAATGTGTTGTACTATGAGTTAGAGGAACATGCTTGTATTCTCCACAATGGGTGAGCACTTAACACATGGTATACTTATGGAAACAAACTTGACCCGCATGATTCTAATTAAAAAATGTCATTATCATGGCCGCGATGGCCAGTTTCCTTTCACTTTTAATAAATGCATGCATTGTATTCCAAATGAAACACTAAACAAACCTAGTGGCATTTACGCTCTGCCAGTGATGATGCACAAGGAAATAAACAGAACCGTGTACAAACTACCTGCGATCTAATTAGCACAGCTGTTTTCCCAAGCCAGTCAACAAGGGATTTACCTGAAACGCGAATGGCAAGAGAAATTGTGCTGGGAAGGCTTGGCTGAGTGTGTTGCTGTGTACCATTAAAAGGCTAACTCTACGCTGTGTGTGTTTTATAAAGACCAGTCTTACAGGAATTAATGTAGAGAAGATTTAATGAACTGCTCTGCTACATTCCAGAATCTAATACATAAGATGCAGATGCCTTTGCCTAGGAGTCAGGAACATTCCACTAGAATTACAAGGACACAAAAGAATAACAATAATAGAGATATAACATATCTCCCTTCTCGCAATAAAAATGAAAACATTACAATAAATATTCCCCATAGTTAACAAAAAAATACAAACAATTCTGAAGTTAAATACCAATACATCAATCACATGTATAATCATCAAGAAATTTTGGTCTGACCACAGTGGGGGAAGAATGACGAGTAATCACCGGATCAGGTATACATTTTCTTTGTAACATTCTCATATTGGAGGTGGAATCAGAACTTCTTATACATTTAGATTTAGGAGATTGACATGTAAGTCATTCATTTTGTTCAGTAGCTTTACATATGGATACCTTTCTAGTGTTCTGCCAATTTCCATCCGCAAGTTTTACACAATTACCTTTCCCATGCACAATCTCTTTGGGGCATGTCCATTTAGATACCCCTCTTTTGGTTCTGTCACCTTTGTAAACTCTTACTAACATTTCCGTCCTAAAAGATTGAGGAGGTTTGTGAATGTGTGAGTTGTGTCTTTGACCATAAGTATTCTGATATTCTTTAACGCGGACTATAATTTCATCATGGTTAGCTGCAATTGTGCGTGCTCTGTTTATCCAAGCAGGCACTGCTACACTACAAGGTACCCTTCCCATCAAAAGCCTAAAAGGAGTTTCTTTGGTGACCGAATGTGGAGTCATTCTATAACACCATAACATTTCTTTACTTGTTGTTTACAATTCAAACCACTCTTACCTGCAAGTTGTATGTTCTCAGCTAGTACTCTGTTGAACCTCTCCACTAAACCATTGCCCCTAGGATGGTACACTGGAGTCTTGGTATGTTTAATGCCCCATGTTGCTAAAAATTTCTCAAATTCCGCAGAAATAACTTGAGAATTGTTGTCCGAAACAATGTCAGCAGGACAACCCTCCCTTCTAAAGAAGTCTTCGCAAAAAGTAGTTACAACACTAGATTTTGCTTCCTTTGTAAATGTTACCTTCGGCCATTTCGAAAAATAATCTATCATAACAATAGCAAATCATCATTTGTGCCAAGATTTTCAAATGGACCACAAATATCAATGGCCAGTTTTTCCCAAGGTGATTTGGTTAAAGGTAAAGGATCACTTATGGTCTCTTGGGTGGTGTGTGATTTATCACTAACAGCACAAGCAATACAATCACGTACACATCTTTAAATTTGAGTGTCCATACCTGGCCACCAGAAATCTTCCTCAATATGCCTTTCTATGGCTGATAAACCACAATGACCCTCATGCATACATTTTAATATTATTTCTCTTAGACTTTGGGGAACTACAAGACGACATCCCCTCCTTGCAAAAGTGTTCACTATGGCAAATGTCGACCATATAAGTTTGAAAGGCTCTAAAGATTCAGGATGTAATTTCCACCTTTCAATAGTTGTAAGAGCTTCAATGAGGTTTTTTATGGTGATCTCGTTATTGGCAGCAGATGTCCATTCCTTTTCAGAAATAGCAATACATATATCATTAATATCCGCAATCATCCATCCATTCATCATCATCATTAACATGTGAGTTTTCAATTGGTAACCTTGACAAACAATCAGCATTTACACCAGACACATATTTGACATCAAAAGAATATTCTTGTAGTCAGTAAAGCCATTTGGCTATTCTGGAAGTGGCTTTAGCTGCTCCCCTTGTAGAAAATGGATCTACAAATTGTTTATGGTCTGTCCTTAATGGAAATCTAATGCCCCACACAAATATGTGAAAATCATGAGCACCCCACCATCAAGCTAGGGCTTCTTTTGCGACAGTGGAGTAAGTATGTTCTGCACCCTTTAATTTGCGAGAAGCAAATGCTACCACTCTTTACTTCCCACATTGAACCTGTATTAGAACAGCACCAAGACCATGGTTGCTAGCATCAGTGAAAAATATCGTCTTGTCTTCAGGATTGAATGGTCTTAAACAAACCGCTTCTGCTATGGCTTTTGTTATGCACTCAAATGTTATTTGACACTCATCAGACCATGGAAAGTTTGTCCCTTTCTTCATGAGATTTCTTAAAATTTTAATTGTATCAGAAAAATGACTAACAAATTTGGAGTAATACTCCACAAAACCGAGAAAGGATCTAAGCTAGTCTTTCTCTGTTGGAGAAGGCGCTTTCTCTATGGCATGAATTAAACTGATCTTAGAGCATACACTAACAAAGGATGGTGTCAAGCCTAAGTATTCCACTTCAGGCACACACAATTTACATTTTTCAAGCCCAATGGTGAACCCTGCATTGGATAATTTGTTCAAAATAGATTCTAAATTAATGTCATGTTGTGCAACATCCCGCCGCCAAACTAATACATCGTCCTGAAATACCAAAGTGTTCTCAACACCAGACCACGCTTTTTGCATCATTCTCTGAAAAACGGCAGATGCCGAAGCAAGACCAAATGGCATACGAATAAATTGGAAGGCTCCCTCAGGCATAATAAAAGAAGTGAGATGTCTGCTTCCCTCATGTAGAAGAACCTAATGGTATGCGCTGGATAAGCCTAGTGTGGTAAAATATGCACCTCCTTCTATACTGGCCAGCATGTCATTAATTTTGGGGAGAGGATGACGATCAATCATATGTACTCATTTAAATCTCTCAAATCAATACACATTCTGATCTTGCTACTGGGTTTTTTAGCCAAAACCACTGGACTTAACCATTCTGATGCTTCAATGGGCTTGATCACCCCATCTTTGCATAGTCTCTGTAGTTCTTCTTTCAACTTCTGTCTCAAAACTATTGGTACATTTCTTACTTTGGGTACAATATTGTCTTTTAAAATAATGCAACTTTTAAATTTTTTGAGACATCCTAGAGAATTTTTGAAAAGATCTGAAAACTTGGTGACCCGTTTGTTGTTAGAAGAAACTATGTTTAAAACTTGATCAGGATGGTTAGGATTTAAAATAATGCCTAAAATACATTGTTCCTTCCATCCAAGAAGTGACTTCCCTTTTTCCACAATGTAGAGTTTGGCCAACGTTTTCTTGTCTTTGAAACTAATTTCGGTTAAGACATAACCTATAACAGGAAGTTTATTGCCACAATAACCTTCTGGTGGGACATCAGTAGGTTGCAGTTCTTTTGTGGACAAACCTACATTTTCCCCAATAGATTGATCAATTATAGAGAATGGAGAACATGAATCTACACGCATGTGAACTTCTGAACCATTAATCTTCACAAGACATTTGGGAGGATGATAATTATCTTTGGACCCATCGCAATTGCACACCTGTGAGGAATCATTAATCATTATATGTCATCGTTTTCACTTTCACATGAGAAATCCTCTTCTTTTACTAAATTAATGGTTTTCTTGTCAAGTTGAAAATTAGGAGTGCCCTTACATAGTCTTGAATAATGCCCAATTTTCTTGCACCTATAACATCTGCTTCTGACCGCAGGACAATGGCTTGCATCAGTGGTGTGTTTAGGACTTCCACATCTGAAACAATATTTGGGTTTAAATTTGTGTTGATCTACTTTTTTCTCATCAGATTTAGAATGAAAAGATCTATTATTCTGTTTGTTGGGATTGTTGATGTTATGAACAGCTTCATCATGCACTTCTTTGTTGACTGAATTTCCACTTAGTTCTTTTACATATCTGGAGGTGTTTTCCATTGATTTGGCTATTGCAATAGTATTTTCTAATTAAGGATCCTTCATACCTAGAAGTTTTCTTGAATCTTGAGGTTGTACATTCTATTAATCATTTGATCTCTAATGAGTTCATATCTTAAATCTTTAAATTTACAATTAACCGCAAGCTTTCGTAGATTGGCTACATATTGTTCAATGGATTCACTTTGAAGTTGAGCTCTAGAAAAGAATTTGTCTTTCAACTACCACATTTGTTTTCTTTCCAAAATTTTCTTCAAGTGCTTTTAGCACTATTTCATACACATCAATGTCATTACTATCCCCACTTTCATTGGTTTGTTCTGTCACATTGGTAATTTCATCAACCTCAGGTAAAGTTTTTAATACATTCCTTCCTTCTTGACCTAATGAATGTTTGAGTATGGCTAATTTTCGTTTAGACCCACATACATCTCCACCAATAGCTTCCAAGTAGGTTTCAAAAGCATCTTTCAAGTCTTCCCATGGTATGCTTGGTTGTTCTTGGTTTTGTAAAAATGGTGGAGGTGCAGTAATTGACTGAGAAGTCATGTTAAAATATTGACAAAATGTGCAGACTGAAACACTGGTGCAATGACAACAAAATTCCAGTAGAAGGCCTGTGTGTCAAAGTAAGTAAAATTAGACACATGAAGAGAAAAAAAAATCAAAATTTGAATTTAATTCTTCAAAAAGAACAAGGAAAACGTAGTGGACGTTGGTAATTCTTATATAAATAATATATGAAATTAGAAGAATGTTATACAGTACAGTTGGTTGGCTTTAATGCTACCCTCATTTGCTTTCTTCTTATTCAATGGTTTTGCTTGTCCTTTTCGCTTGTCGCTCCTGGTGGAATACCTTTTTTGTGCATTTTCACTGCTCACTTTAAGGGAACTATTTTTTTGTGTTAAGCACTCTATGTAAGTGCCTGTGTTTTCCAGTTGTCTCCCTCATTTTGTTCTTTCCCTTGGCTGTGCTCCTTGTTGCTCTTTACTGCACAGAAGCTAAGCTTCTCTAACCCTCGCTCTGTGTTGCTCGCACCTGTGTGCTTCTTCAATCTCCCCATATTGTTCTCTCTCTCATGTAAGTCTCCACTGCCTTCATTGTTGCTCCCCATCATGTTTCCTTTACCTTCCTCCCTTCACACTACCCCGATTTGCTCCTTATTTTTTTATTTTAATTGTTTTATTATAACTTCATTTCATATTATTTTTATTTACTGATCTATCTTGGATTGGTTAAAAAAAGTGCATGAATCAGGAGTCCTGTACATACATTTGCCAGGACCCATGTGTGCTCGTTCAAAGTGATGCAGCGCATCATTTCGCTTTTTTCACGTTTGCTCCTGCTGTACAGCATCCACATGTTTGTCAGTGCTGTACCACATAAACAAAGGTATTTGCTTAGCCATCAGGGCCCATTGGCCTTTCTAATGCTATTTTTTCTTGAGTACACCCTTTTTGAACATCTACTGTTACCTGACGTCTGTGATTTTTGCTCCAATCCCATTCCAATAGTGTCTGCGAAGAATTCAGTTTGTGCCAGCTTAGCTTTAATGTCATAGTGAATCTGATTTCCAAAACCCCCATTATCCCCCAGATGAATCCTGGACTCCAATACCCATAAAGCACTTTTTGCAGTTGAATTTATCTGGCAGTTTCTCATTTGGCCAGAATGGGGAATGCACTGTGCCCTTTCGTTGCCAGAGAGCGGTCCGACAAGGATGTATTCTAGTACCCATTTTATTTATTCTTTATATCAATTTCCTGAACTGTCATTTGTTGGAAAGTGGGCAGAAGGTAGCCCTGGTTGGTAAGCTGAAGATTACAGCATTTCTCCATGCTCATGACTTCGTCTTTTTAGCTCGCACACCTAGGAGTCTATTGAGTCGAAGTCCTTTTCTTCTTTTATGATGCCTTTGAACATGAGCAATAACTATTCTAAGTCCCATGTTGTGGTGTGTGACACAAAGAGTTAGGCAATCTGAGACCTATTTATGTTAATTCTAATATGTTGTCAGCAGAGTCTAGTTTCCAGTATGGGCGTTTGCTTTCATGGTATGGGCTCTTCGTCTACCAATATTGCCATAAGGCATCTTAAGCTCACACTGTCGGTGGGTGCTCTTTTTAAATTGGTTTCCGTGATGGAAGGCAAACCTATAGCAGCTTTTGTTGAAATTTATAACACACATTGAGTTCCCGCTGCAATGTACAGTGGCGGTGTTTGGGGTTATGAACCCGCCTCTGGCCTGCAAATCGAAGAAAATCATTTTTTGTCCAGGTTATTTTTCTCCGCCCCCTGGTTGTCCACTTTTTGCGTGCCACAATGTACTGGTCCTCATATACATTGAGGTCTATATAACAATTGCCCTCAAGTGACTGTGGCAGTCGATATGGAATAACCCAATGCAATGTTTAATTAACAGGTAATTATGGGTTGCCTTAAATGTGCTCTGAGTATGAGCAAACTATTGCTGTTGTATGCCAAGGCTTGCTTTACAACCCTGTGCAGGCTTACCCTCTTGACCACTCCTACAAAGGCGTCCAAGTCTGAAAAGATCTAGTTGAAGGAGCTTTTCTTCAGGATCAGAGGCTGAAGAGTGACGTAGCCGAACTCGGGAAGTCTACCAACAGACTGTTTATCCTACTGCAAACTAGCGCTGGTAATGTGCCCTATTTGCTGCATATACACAATCAACGGCAAAGGGCATTATTGCTACGGTCCAGAATAGATACAGTTTGCAGCTTGCTTTCCTCGGACAGCTCTGGGGAGGGGGTGGTTCTTGTCTCACTGTGTGTCCTGACGATGACACCCCCCCCCAACATTATTACATTTTATTTGCTCCTGTAAGTATTACAATAAGTACATTAGGTTGTTTTCCTTACCCATATTAAAAGACTACAATGTCTCATTATGTGGACCGGCCCTTATTTCTCCTCAGGCACTCCGAGAACCAACTATGTGTGTTGTACTGGGATCCTTCTTAAAATGTATTGTTCACTGTTAAAATTGTATGCTTTTTTACGTTTTTACTGTTACCTGTTTCACTGATACATTGAACTTTTCATTGTTTTATGTGCACTTCATTTTTTGGTACAATTTTAATTTGGATTTGACACAAACACCTGTTGCTTGGCATCTAAAAAGCATCAGTTTTTCTCCTAATGGAAATCCCAGTGTGGGTGGTACTTTGGGGTGTTCAAAATGAGTGTTTGATATTATTCACAGATTCTAAGCTGCTTAGACTCAAACCATCTCAGTTGTTTCCCCTGGTGCCCAGATTTTCTGAAGAAGGTGTGTGAAGGGCGGGCATATGTAGCATATTTGAAACATTTAAAATATTCTGCTTGGCAAATAATGTATTTTTTGGATTTGCCAATAACGCCAGAGGTAAAGGGCTAATACCCAGAGGCTAATTGTCAGTTGCGGCTGCTCCCGCGAATTGGTAGTGGGTCGAGAACAAAGAAAAAACCACTTATCTGTCGTCCATCCGTCCAGCTGGCTGGCCTGCCACTGCCTCTCTTCCCTCTTCCGTCCTCTTCCTGGCTTCTGTTGGAGAATGAAGAAGGATAGGCTCCCCTAAGCCAATCATAACGCTATGATGCATTGTTGTAATAGGTAAGCACCCAGGCTCCCCTGAGCCAATCATAGTGATGCAATGCAGCGTTGTGATTGGACAGAGCGCTGTGGTTCGGCGCTCAGATTGGGAATGTTAGCCAGGGCATGTTCTCCATCTAGGCTGTAATGTTGTGTTCATACCTTTTTAGTCCTTGATGACTTTACATACTTCCAGGAATTATAATTAAATTTCTAATTTTTTCTAGGATGAAGTGCTAGACTTCAGAGCGCGCAGAGCAATGTTTCAACAGATGTCCAAGGCTGAAAATACCCCACAATCTGCACCGAATCATCCGATAGTCAGCACAAAAGGACAGCGGTATCCTCCAGCTGGAGCACTTAACCAAAAAAGCCTGGAAAATGGAATGATAAATTCTAATAAACATAACCATTTAGCAAAACCGGCATTGCTTCCAAAATCATTTGCATTGCCCCGTGTGAAATTAGGTGGAGCAGCCACGGAGAACAAAATAGAAGAACCAAGAGTCAACAAGTTACGGTTGTCGAAGGGTGAAGGTGCTTCTCCTATGGTTGATCCACAGACATGCCACCGAATTGGCACAACTGTGGCACATCAAGTAATGGACAATATCAAACCAGAGACTGCGATTGATAAAAAACAATTTAGAAATACCTTGCTTATTTGGGAGAACGCGTCATCTAACACAATAGAAAGGAAAAGGGACTCACACCCAGATTGGGTTACTGAATCCACAAGTTCAGCAGAAGTTGATCAGGAAAAGGTGCCCTTGCAACATCATGAAGGTAAGTAAGGCTTGCTTTCTGAACACTTTGATATTACAATATTTTATTTATTTCTGTGACAGTTTGTTAAAGTGGAATAGTTTGCTAAAAAAAGATTTTATGTACAAATTTCAGTTTTGGCCACAGTGGGGCTATACAGTGAATTTGTAATGCATGGCTTACATAGAGAGCCTCCATCGTTTATTTCAGTTTCCAAAAGTTATAACTCCTTCTCTGACATCACAACAGTGGATACCAAAACTGGTTATCAACTGTTGTGATGTCGCAAAGGCCTTTCAAGCCAGGTGACAGGTCTCTCTGACAGCCTGTCAGCACAGCTCTGCTTGTGTGCTTTGACTGAAAGCTGAAAGCGCAGCTGCAGGAGGGTGAAGTAAGACAGGGAAGGTGATGGGTTTTGGTTAAGGATAGCAGGTAAGATATTTATTTACCACGTTTTCATCTGGGAGGGGAGGTAATGTTATGTAAGGAGCTCCTGTTATACTCTGCCCCTGCACCGTAGTTAAAGGCAGAGGCAGATGTTTTTGGGGGCTATACATAACAGAAAATTATATATGGGGAAAATAGTGAATTACAGGGATGTCACTCATCTCTCGTTTGTGAGTGACTTCATAGACAACTCTAGCTTCGGTCACTTTGTCTATTTCCCGTCACACAGATCCCTTCGGTGAAAAACATCCCCATAATTCACTATTAGCCATCTATAATTCTTTATATAATGCATAGTATTCTGTAATAACTGTATAAAGACGAGAGTTTCATTTCAATATACTTGGCGACTTGTGACAAACCCAGTCACCGATTTTACAAGGAAAAGACATCAGAAATCAATGATATATATTACAGTCGAGTTCGGAAATCACAATACCTCTTGCCAGTACCAGCATGCTGTGCACTGCTTAGATAGAGAAAAGCTATCATCTTTCTGCATGATTAAACACATATTTTTTAATGACTTGTATTAAATTGTTTCTAAAATCTGTTTGTAACAAATAACTAACACATTTTTAATGAGTTTAATTGTGCCCTAGAGGTTTAATTTGTATTCTTCATGTTTGCAAACATGCTCGCTCTTTTATGCGAAAGAGCGATTCACCAACGTCTTAAGTGGTTTGTGGGAAAGGTTGTGGTGACCATGTATTGTATGGAACAAAGCACACCCTGGTATGTATGATAAGAATATTGCACGTCACCTTAAAGTTCCATAACCTGATAAAGGAACCTGGCCTTCGGCCTCGTTCCTCTCTATAGTTATAGAACTCCTCGGTGGCTTGCAATATCCTTATAATATACGAAAGGGGTACTTCATCCCTTCTAGAAACCTGGGCCTAAAAGTCCTTGGAATGGGGTGTGATAGACGTTACATAACTGGACTCCAGAAGGGAGGGATGCATGATGCTAACCTGAGGATGATTACTGTTAGCTAAGTGCAATGTTTTGCGTTTAATCCTGAGGGGTCACTTGCTGCTTTAATACAATAACAATGTTCAAATGGAGCGGACGATTATACAAAAGTAGTTGCTTACTTAGTATGCATGTAGATGAGTACTTTAGAGGATGTAGTCTGTTTTCTGGGTTTAGGAAGCCATTTGCCTGAAAATATACAACTGTGGTGGGCAAACTTGAGAAAAATATGTCTAATAGTTGTCATAATTTTGTTTACATGCATACTTTAAATGAAAATAATAATGCATAACCACATATTTCAGATCTGCTTGTGGAACTCTGTGGAAAGTAGGGAGAATGCAATGTTTACTATCAATCTTAACCCCTTCCCTGTTGCCGTTGGCCATCGCGAGCACTAACTTCATAGTGCTGCGCACGTCCAACGGCCGACGCGGCCCCGCCCGCGCAAGAGAACGCCTGCACCGCGGCGGTTAACGAATTAAAATGCCACTTTTTTTCTCGTAAACATAAAATCCGATCCCTGAGCATCTCTCTAAGACCACCAACAGAAACCCTGGAAAAAAAATCCAAATCGCATTTCCATAACTATCTGCAAGCATGCCTACAACAGTGGTGTATGATATATTTCGTTCTTTTGCCCTTTTCCATATAATTTAAGGAGAAGACTCGCTAAAACTGCAGTGGCACACATACTGTGAGCAGTGTGTTTATGGCTTGAGTGCAGGTGCCCGTTTCCCGACCAGTATTGTAGCAAGTGGATGCCATGGTGCAAGCAAGGCCCTTTGACTGCTGTTGGGGAAGTACAATACAGCAATTATCAGGTTTCATTCGGCACCTGACCTGGTGCAGCAATGATATCTACAACCTTGTTCCCCGACTTGCAGAAGCTGATTCAGAAAGTTTAACTCTAGCACAGGTCTTCATTCTTAATAATGTTAATATACATTTGGTCGTCTAATCAGTGTTGGCACATGTTCCTATGTGGAGGCCAGACAGGCAGGACGAGGTGTAGCTGACCGCGCATGGAATTAAACTGCAGTATTCTCACGATCCCCTGCCTTGACCCAGGGCACGTCATGGCCTATGAGTAGGGGTTGATTTATGGATTCGTACTGTGTTAGCATGACCGATACCTAGGATCTACTGTATCAGTACCAGGGATTGCGTATTATAAGACTCTAGATACACACCCTAATTCAAGGGTAGGGAACATATTTTTTAGTCCAGGAGAAATGCTAGGGATCCTGTACTAGACCACCATAGCGTGAAAAATGTCGACCTGAATAGTGAAACCACGATAGTTCACTACAACACAGTCACTGAGTAGTGGCATATCTTAACCTTGCGTACACTACCACATCTTAGGCTTTGACCTTACCGAAGGGCCTCTGAATAAAATGTTATTTCCTTTAGGTAATTTGAAGATTACACTCTCCACCTTACACATTATACCTCACACACCCGCATGCACCGTCACGGCTGATAGAAGAAAATATCTCTGACAATATCTCTGACAAAGAGCCCTCTCCCGGGGCCAGTGGGGCATTGCAGTGCCGGCCCCAAGAGATTGTTTTCTATACCCTCTCCACATAGGAACAAGTACCCACACTCATGCTCCTCACTATAATTGACACGTTTAATGAGTACTAGACCTTAATCTGGATCCTAGTCCCTCTGTTATTGACTCATAATATACATTTGCTCCCATGAGCAGCTTGGACGAAGGTGTGGACTTCGGGACGTCAGTTCCCCAGATTGTCCTTCACATGGGTTGGAGCGGGGGCATTTTTCAGCCCATAGTTAATAGGCAGAAATTAAAGCAAGTACAGCACTACTTATGCAATACATGAACGGTGGTGTGTGGCATGCTGAATGCCCACCAAGGAAGTGTTCATCATTTTATCCATTGCCCCTTCCCTTTTCCAATTAGCTGTAAAGTGCTACTAGGCTCAGGGGATTTAAAAGCCAGTGTGTTTGGACAAATAGGTACACCTCTTAGTAAATGAAGGCTACACCTGTCTCTGAGCCTGCTACAACACATGAGGTTGCCCCACAATCTACACCTTACACATTTCTTAACTGCTGATGAGCAAGATGTGTAATTTAATTTGAGCAAACGTGCTTCCTGAATACAGCCACATGTCAACTGTATTTTTTCTACCATTTGAGCATGTGCAACATTAATTTTGTGATTTTTGACACTAGCCGAGTTTTCCTTTAGGAAGCACATTGCATTTTGAGCACTAAAACCCAGTAGTCCTCAAGGTGTCAGTGTGTATTTATTGCTTAAATATATGTGGAAATATACTAGGTGCAACTTTTTATTTCAGAAATGAAAAAATAAATGTGAATACAGGCAAAGCATATGTACATACAATTAAAGTGGTAAGTGGCCATGTGCAGTGGGGAGGTTGACCCAGCAGCCAGCACCTTGCTAGCAAGCAAACCTATGCCGAAAGCTGTGCATGGCATGGGACCAGGCCCTGTGTACTACCCCATACCACCCAGGCAGACAGAAGTGGGGTTGTGCAGCCCCTTTCCTAAGCTATTGGCCCTGGGAACCCCATCACCTGGGGCAAAAACAATTATTCGGGGCGGGTGGTAGAGACTCAGTGCCACAAGCCACAAAAGGCCCTAGGAACACCATCCTCCAGGGCTAACCATATTAGAGGAGGGTGGTGGTGTGAGGCCTACCACCCTGAGCCCAAATGGTCCCTGAGAACCCCATCTCCTGGAGCATAGTCCAGTCTAAGTGGTTGCCCCGCTTTCCACCCGGGCACCCACAAAACATATTTTTGGGGGCTGTTGGGGTAGTTCCAGGGCTGCGGATAGCTCTCTGCGTGCTGCATGAGCCGGCATTGCTCCTGCCCGGAGGGAGCAGCTCTATTTGCATGCTTTCTCCAGGTGGTAGCAATATATGTTTCCCTGCCTACACCCAGCAGGAAGATTTTTACAGCATCCACGGGGTGAGAGCAGATATGCCTTGCCTTCTCTGCCTGCATGAACACGCGCAGGGAAGGCATGCTTGCTCCCGCCTGGCGGGAGATTTAAAAACGCTCCCACCAGGGAGCAAACACATTTCCCTGCGCACACTGATGTGGGCAGGGAAATTACTGTGTCCTGGGGATGGGTTCCCCCGGAACAGTCTGTGAACTGGCCCCGGGGAATGGGGTTCCCGGGACCTTCTTGGGTCTGGGATGGTGGCTCTTGTGTCCCGTACCCTCTACTTATTCTGTGGCCTCAGAGGAGGATGTCCCAGGGGCCCATTTGACCTTGGGGACTCCCCTAAAAAGTGTGTGTTCCTGGGGGATGGGATCCCTGGGGGTTCATTTAAACAAAATGTCGGCCCGCCATTGTTTTTCTTCCATTTTGCCCCAGTTCTGTTCTTTCCTTCCTTCCTTCTTTCCCTCCCTTTTTCCTCTTCTTTCTAGGTTTATCCCTTTTCTGTCTACACTCAAATCTCCCCTCTCCTTTGCTCTCCCAAATCTTCTTTCCCCTCCATATATTTTGTCCTTCCTTCGTTTCTCCATTATTTTCCAGTACATTTTCTTTCCAACAATTCTTATGTTTTCTCCTTTTCTTTACTCTGCCATCTTTGTTTCCATTCTGTTTCTCCTATTTCATTGGTCTATTTTTTATGCTGTCTCCCATCTTCCTTTATTCTGTCTACTTCATTTCCCTTTCTCACCCCTCCATTCTTTGTCTTCTTAATAGCTCACCTCCATATCTGCCCTTCTTCTAACCTTCTTTCCATTCTTCTATTTTTCTTCATATCGGCTGTAATTTCACCTCATCCATCACCTTCCACCCTGCCCTCTTATCCTCTTATCTTTTCTGCCTCATCACACGCTCCTGCACATACTCTTTGACCTTGCTCCATTGTAGCATCTATTCTGAGTTTTACCAGTACCTCTATGTGGGGCCTGTCTCACTCTCTAATTCTAGGGAAGCACTTCAAACAAATTCTTAGCAAAATCAGGGCAAATCTGGTCTTTAGTTGCTTGTTTTCCGGTTCAGCGAGGACCTAGCCTGGCAGTTCGGGCTGCACTGTTCCTATTGCAGCAGGGTCAAGACTGATTGCAAATGTCCGGGCCCAAACTGAGTTAAAATGGTGGCTAAGAGAAAAATGGGTTTGAATGCTATCCTGAGTGATTGACAGTTGTTCGACCTATTGCATGCATTTCTGTCATCACCTTTTGTGTGTTTGATGTGAGGCCCTGAGTGGCCAAGGGTATGCACAGATGTAGGCTCCTTGCTCACTGTGCCCTGGAAACAAACTATGCCCAACAGAAGAGCCGTAATAAGGGAAAACTAGTCTTGGGTTGCTGTGTTCCGGCTCAGGTAGGACCTGACCTGGTAGTTTGGACTAGACTGTTCCTGGACTGTTCCCATTGATGCAGGGTCAAGATTTATTTGCCTATGGCTGGATCTAAATCGAGGTGGCATGGTGGGTAAAAATAAAATGGGTTGGAATGCTGCCCACATTGATTGCCTTTGGTTAGATGTATTGCAAGCCTTCCTCCTATCAAGTTTTGTGTGTGCAAAGTTAAATAAACTGCATCCAGTGCGCCTCTCTCACATCAGGCTATGACATGGTGCCTTTGCATTGCCTGCAGCAAAAATAGTCACAGCCCTGACTAAAACCATATGGTAAGGTCACAGAATAGGATGACACTCGTTATCTCCTCTATCCCACTTGTTCACCCTATTCTAGGATCCTCACAAGGTAGTTTGGCAGGTGGCCTTGGCCAGGCCATGTGCCAGCACACGTGCTACTACTTAGGGGCCTGCATCCACACTTCACCAATTTTGAGGGCTATAGAACAGGAAAAATGATGTGGTTGTTTGGTCCTCTGTATTTATATGGTGCTTAATACTCCGACAGAGCTATGCTGTGTTATGATGAGCATTATGATATTGGGGACTCTTTTGGACTACATGGTTGACAAGGGTTTTGAGGGTTCTGTCTAGGGTTTTGAGTATGCAGGAAGAATGTCGCCCTAACCTGGTTCAAGTTCAAGCAAATTACAACCCAAAAAACAAAGGGAAGGTATGGTGCTACTAGGTCAGAGGAAACCCCAATAACCCCTGATGGGAGTGGCAAGGGCCCACTCAGTAAATGCAACAAAAGTCCTGGTAGGAAAGAGCAACGTCGTTCACATTCTGAATAGGACCTCCGAGGTTATACGGTTGAACCCGCCCGTCATCCATTGTTGCCCTGGTATAGCGGGAAGTGACAGATTGGTCCTCACTTCTTTTAACCTCATGATTTCAAGCCACTACAGGTCCTGCCTTAAACATAGACCCCTTCCAGTGCAAAACATATGCTTGAAAGAATGCTCACACCCTTGTACTTTAGTCACGGCCACTTGAGTTCTGTGATTTTCAGGTTATGGCATTTTCCACATAACTACGGATTTGACGCTTGTTCCACATAATCCATTATCTAATTTATAAAATGTATCTTTCTAGATCAGGGGTACTCAAAGTACGGCCCGCGGGCCAGTAGCGGCCCGGCAAGCCTTCAGTGGCGGCCCGCGGAGCTTGGAACACATTGCACCTGTGTGTTTTTTTTCAACTTCAGCCAACACCTCGGGGAGCAGCAGTGCGAGTCAGAGACACTGCTCGGTGGGGGCCCGGGCGATTCCAGCCACATTCAAGAGTGGAGCTGCAGGGGCGCTAAGAGGTGAACAAAGCCTCATTTACATACAAATGGTCGTTTAAAGACCTGTGCAGTACTGGGGTGCCAGGAAGGCTGTGTCAGCCAGGCTGACGCACAGGGGAGAGCCGGGTGGGAGGGGGGAGGACAGCAGGAACTGGGAGCCCAGTGAGGTGGGAGGGCAGAGCAGGGAGTGAGAGCCGGGTGAGGGAGGTGGAGGGCAGAGCAGGGAGTGAGAGCCTGGGTGAGGGAGGTGGAGGGCAGAGCAGAGAGTGAGAGCCTGGGTGAGGGAGGTGGAGGGCAGCAGGGAGTGAGAGCCGGGTGAGGGAGGTGGAGGGCAGAGCAGGGAGTGAGAGCCTGGGTGAGGGAGGTGGAGGGCAGCAGGGAGTGAGAGCCCGGGTGAGGGAGGTGGAGGGCAGAGCAGGGAGTGAGAGCCTGGGTGAGGGAGGTGGAGGGCAGCAGGGAGTGAGAGCCGGGTGAGGGAGGTGGAGGGCAGAGCAGGGAGTGAGAGCCTCGGTGAGGGAGGTGGAGGGCAGAGCAGAGAGTGAGAGCCTGGGTGAGGGAGGTGGAGGGCAGAGCAGGGAGTGAGAGCCTGGGTGAGGGAGGTGGAGGGCAGAGCAGGGAGTGAGAGCCTGGGTGAGGGAGGTGGAGGGCAGCAGGGAGTGAGAGCCCGGGTGAGGGAGGTGGAGGGCAGAGCAGGGAGTGAGAGCCTGGGTGAGGGAGGTGGAGGGCAGCAGGGAGTGAGAGCCGGGTGAGGGAGGTGGAGGGCAGAGCAGGGAGTGAGAGCCTCGGTGAGGGAGGTGGAGGGCAGAGCAGAGAGTGAGAGCCTGGGTGAGGGAGGTGGAGGGCAGCAGGGAGTGAGAGCCGGGCGAGGCGAGACAGATAGAGATAGAGACAGATAAAGACATATAGAGACAGATAGAGGCAGAGACAGATATAGACAGGGACAGACACGGAGCTAGATAGGGTCAGAGACAGGGACAGACGGAGACAGATAGAGGCGGAGACAGACAGCGATAGAGATAGAGAGAGAGAGACAGACGGAGGGAGAGAGACAGACAGAGGGAGGGAGGGAGATAGACAGAGGGAAACTGACAGACAGAGAGAGGGATGGAGACAGACAGAGGGAGACAGACAGAGGGAGGGAGGCAGAGGGAGACGGAGGGGGAGACACAGGGAGGGAGACAGACAGAGACAGAGGGAGACAGACACAGACAGAGGGAGGGAGACAGACAGAGGGAGGGAGACAGACAGACAGAGGGAGGGAAGGAGACAGACAGACCGAGGGAGGGAAGGAGACAGACAGAGGGAGGGAGGGAGGGAGACAGAGTGAGGGAGGGAGACAGAGGGAGGGAGATAGACAGAGGGAGGGAGATAGACAGAGGGAGGGAGACAGACAGAGGGATGAGACAGACAGAGGGAGGGATGGAGACAGACAGAGGGAGACAGACAGAGGGAGGGAGGCAGAGGGAGACGGAGGGGGAGACACAGGGAGGGAGACAGACAGAGACAGACAGAGACAGACAGAGACAGAGGGAGACCGAGGGAGACAGACAGAGGGAGACAGACAGACAGAGGGAGGGAGGGAAGGAGACAGAGGGAGGGAGGGAAGGAGACAGACAGAGGGAGGGAAGGAGACAGACAGAGGGATGAGACAGACAGAGGGAGGGAAGGAGACAGACAGAGGGAGGGAAGGAGACAGACAGAGGGAGGGAGGGAGACAGACAGAGGGAGGGAGGGAGACAGAGGGAGGGAGGGAGACAGAGGGAGGGAGACAGGCAGAGGGATGGAGACAGACAGAGGGAGGGATGGAGACAGACAGAGGGAGGGAGACAGAGGGAGACAGACAGAGGGAGACAGACAGAGGGAGACAGAGGGAGAGAGGGAGACAGACAGACAGAGGGAGGGAGACAGACAGAGGGAGGGAGACAGACAGAGGGAGGGAGACAGACAGAGGGAGGGAGGGAGACAGACAGAGGGAGACCGAAAGACAGAGGGAGGGAGTCAGAAAGACAGTGAGACAGTCAGAGGGAGGGAGATAGACAGAGGGAGGGAGATAGACAGAGGGAGGGAGACAGACAGGGGGAGGAAGGGAGACAGAGGGCGGGAGGGAGGGAAACGGAGGGAGGGAGGGAGGGAGACAGAGGGAGGGATGGAGACAGACGGAGGGAGGGAGAAGGACAGAGGGCAGACGGAGGGAGGGATACAGAGGGAGATGGACAGTGGGACACAGATAGAGGGAGACAGATGGAGGGAGACAGAGAGAGGGAAGAGAGGGAGGGAGGGAGACAGAGAGAGAAAGAGAGGTAAGAGAGACAGAGGGAGAGAGACAGAGGGAGACAGAGAGAGAGGGAAGGAGGGAGCGAGAGAGAGATAGAAGGAGGGAGACAGAGGGAGGGAGAGATAGGGAGAGAGAGAGAGAGAAAGAGAGATGTGTGTGTATGCCGGTCTGTTGGCTCAGTGGATGAACGTCTCCGCTGCAGGGGCCTGTGTTCAACTTCATGGTCACAGTTTTTTTCTTTCTAGCTCCTCCCCCCTCCTCCACTGACCCCGCCTCCACAGGTGTGGCCCTCGGCCACAAACCACACTGTAAATTTGGCCCCCGAGAGAAAGTTTGTGAGTACCCATGTTCTAGATTGAATGGATCAAAGGTTACTAAAAACGTAATAACTTCTATTACTGGAAAGTGGAAGATCATTTAGAAAGGTTGACTGCACACCTTTCTGTTCCTAATTGCAGTATTTGGGTGTTTAAATTGGTACTAATGAAGTGAAATATTTGTTCAGACTGTTTAGCATCTGTGAAAACGAAAAAAATGATAAAGTAAAATTATCACTAGTTATGCACATTATGCTCCATAATGTGTCTGTTCTTGTTGCATATGTCAACTCTGCCACATGATTTGGTACTCTCCTGCTCTGTCATTCCAATGACACTGACTATGGTGCAAGGTAGAGATGGGTGTGCAAGCAAATTAAAAGGGACAGCTGAGCCAACTGTTGGCCCTGGCTCTTAAAAACCCTGGAAAAATATGGCATGTCAATCATTTGGCACAGACCATGTGAAAATGCTGTAAGGAGTCTATAAATTAAAAAAAAACAATGAACACTCAATTTCAATTTTTCAACTTTTTTCGGTTTCCATAATTTGTAAAAAACCATAAAAGTACATATAAACACACATTTCAGTTCATTAAAAATATAAAACGATTTGGCAAGTTCTTTAACAGATAAAATGCAAGGTATCTAATATTATTTACAATTTCATCAAAGATGTATAAAATGTCTCTGTGCAAATAGCTTTGTGCAAATATCTATCAAAGATTTGGACGATGCTTTACACAAAATTTAAGAAAACAGGCTATACTTTTTGCATATAGTTCGTTTCTAGGTACTGAAGCACCAGAAAAGCTGGGCGACACCCTCGTATACCCAAAACTCTCATAAGAGGAACAATCCATCGCCTACGGGGTGTAGTATAAAATTTACAAAAAAATAAAACATGAATAGTGGATTGTGCAGAGATGGTATCACAGGAACAGGCGATTAGGGTCGTAGACCAGTCATTCTGCGATGGGAAAGATATCAGTCGGTGGAATATATTGAATCTAAACCGAGTCAACAGAAATTTTTCGTATTGGTTTAGATTATTCAAAAGGTATGGTTGTATGCTAAAAGTAGTCTGAGCTAGTAAAAGATGTTGCACAGAAGATTTCCCTATTTCGTTTGTAAGTCGCAGCTGGCCCAAATGTGTTAAACATGCCTTTTTTAGTTCTTTTCTCGGAATCTCGGCTATAGTTTTTGGATCGGTAAAATGTCTGTCAAGCCCAAGATCAACAAAGAATGCCTTGACATATGCCAACCATTTAATCTTTTCCATGTTGTCTAGAGACATGCAGTCCTGTACGAGTAATCTTGTTAGCTCGCATTGATCCGTGAACCAGATCCGGCGCCATAACATGATTGGTTGTATTTTTATTATGTCTGATATATAATCTAACCCCAATTCAAGATGGCATCCATATGTTGTGGTACTATTAGGGACTGCGAGTGAGTACCTTAAGAAAGTATTTTCTACTTTCTGTAACTGGTCAACATTTGCATATCCCCAGACCCCTGAGCCATAGGTTGCCACACTTAAACATTTTGCCTGATAAATTTTTAACATTTCTACTGGGGATCTCTTTCCCAATTTCTGCGCAAATGCTACTAATGCCGTGGTAGCCCTCAGGAATAACAGTTTTCTTGAGTTGACGGCCTCTGACCATTTGGACTTATTGTCAATT
Source organism: Lissotriton helveticus (assembly GCF_964261635.1). Taxonomy (NCBI): domain Eukaryota; kingdom Metazoa; phylum Chordata; class Amphibia; order Caudata; family Salamandridae; genus Lissotriton; species Lissotriton helveticus. Next base: position 133,040,320 of record NC_136058.1, read on the forward strand.
AAGATCCCTAAATAGGGATATGTTGTTGTGTGTTCTAGTGGAACGTTATTAACAAATATATGTTTAAATTTCCTTGGTCGTGGGCCGGCATGCATCACAAAGGTCTTTTTTATGTTCACCTTAAGGTTCAGGCTGGTCATGAACATGCAATATTTATCTAGGACCTGCTGCAGCTGTAAAGGAGTTCTGGCGAGAATTACTGCGTCGTCGGCGTATAATAACGCTGGAATTTGCCAACGTCCTATTATAGGGAGATCTTTGCTTCCTTCCAGCATTGCCACCTCACCTCACCCATTTGTGTAAAGAGTGAATAGGAAGGGGGCCAGAACACAACCTTGTCTGTCCCCCCTCTCTACCCAAAAGGGTTCTGTTAACTCTCCTTTGGTACCATACCTAACTCGTGCTGTGGCTCCTGTGTACAGTTCTCTTAAAAAATTCACCAATGAGGGATCTACTCCCAGTTCTAAAATGATTGACCACAGTTTTGAATGGCTGACCCATTCAAAAGCTGCGGTCAAATCCACATATACCATGTGCAAGAAGCCCCCTTCGCTTGGACATATTTTCCTGTGAGAAGAGTTAAATTCAGGGCCTGGTCAACTGTCCCTAGTCCCTCCCGGAATCCGTATTGCAAATCCGAGATTATTTTCCGGTCCGATGTCCAGTCCGGGAGTCGTTCAAGGAGGATGCGACCAGCCACCTTTCCAAGCGAGTCCAGGAGGGAGATCGGCCGGTAACAAGATGGACTACTTCTATCGCCCTTCTTATATATTGGGACTAGTATTGAGGTAGACCAGGATTCTAATAGTCCAATTTCTTTGGCGGCTTTAAGCACTCTGGTGAGGATCGGGGACCATAGATCTAAGTTGTACTTGAAGAAATCCACTGGGACTCCGTCGGGCCCCGGCGCTTTCCCCGATTTTGATGGTTTTATTGCGTTTGTTACCTTATTGTGTGTGAAATTTAAACAAATTGGGTATTCTACTTGCCTCAAAGCCTGAGCCATTTCCTCACTTTGTTCTTGTTGTGTTCCCTGTTCCATTTCCATAGCAAATATGTTCACTCAGAAGTATTTAATAAAAGTCATAGTTTTTAAACATGAACTGAGGTATGCTCCTACCCCCCGCGTTCGGAGGACAATGCTATCTGTGAATTAAAAGTCAAGACGAGGCTCTTGTGTACCCTATATGTGGCATAGGTTATATTTATAAATGGCACTAATTTACATGCTGTTCAATCAAATATGAGATTGTTTTGCTTTACTATCTTTTATTATTCCCTGCTTTTATCCCCTTACTCACACCATAATCGGTTTGTCACCGCCGCTTGAGCGGGTCCGGTTCTTGGGGTGGGCTGCCGGTTTTGGGCGCCATCTTGGAGTGGGGTGAGTGGTGCTGCAGTTACCATCAGCTGCCTGCGCTTTACTGCGCAATAGGCAGCGAGGAACGCCTACCCAAGGCGAGTCCTTAGTGTGGCTCGCTCTGACAAGGAGCGTACCGCTGCTGGAGCGCTGCGTGCGCATTTACGCGCTATATAGCGATTTTTTAACGAAGCCTGTTTCTTATTTGCTTTACTATCTTTTATTATTCCCTGCTTTTATCCCCTTACTCACACCATAATCGGTTTGTCACCGCCGCTTGAGCGGGTCCGGTTCTTGGGGTGGGCTGCCGGTTTTGGGCGCCATCTTGGAGTGGGGTGAGTGGTGCTGCAGTTACCATCAGCTGCCTGCGCTTTACTGCGCAATAGGCAGCGAGGAACGCCTACTTAAAGCTCCTCCCCTAGCGTAGCGGGATCGCGTAGCGGCGCGCCTCCGCGTGGCCGGAGTCGTGCCAGAGTCCTGCCCGTCTGCGCCCGTCCGCGCTAAGGACGTGCGGGATGTTGCGGATGCTGGGCTGTGACAAGTGGTCATCTTTTGTGTCGCAATGCTGACATACTCCATCGAGAGCTTATACTCCATTGGCCAGGTGAGTCACAGATGTAATCTATCGCCGGTCCATCTGCTTTGCGGTCCGTACCGCTGCCCATGTAATGGTTGGGCACTTGACTCTCCGAGGCCCATCCTCCGGAAGAACTGTGCAGATGTTCACCGCAGTAGGGGTTCTTTTACCTCTCTGCGGATTTTAAATCTGAGTGTGAGATCGGCACTGAAACATCATCAGAATATCTACGATCTTATTGAGGATGAAGCTCCCAACATTTTCGCCATTACTGAAACCTGGCTACAGGAAGCGGACGCTGCTATTCTCAATCTTGCTTGCCCCCCTGGCTATTCTATGTTCACCTTGAATAGATCTTCCAGAGGTGGGGGTATAGCTCTTATAGTCAGGTCCAGTTTTTCCTGTGTGTGGAGTGCCCTGAACATCCCCGGGTGTGAAAGCGCTTCTTTTAAGGTCGCTGTGAGCCCTGAGTTTACACTCTCCGGGATGGTCGTGTATCGCCCGCCTGGTAGTGAGGTGGCGTTTAGAAATGCTTTCCCCGACATTGTTGGCACTTTGGTCACCGACTGTGCCAACTTTTCCATCTTGGGTGATTTGAATTTGCATTTCGATGTCCCCTCAAACTTGACGGTACGCAGCATCTCTTCAGACCTAGAGGCCTTTCAACTTTCCCAGCTGGTCTCCCAGTCTACTCATATTGGGGGACACATTCTTGACCCCTTTTTCACCAACCTGCCGGAGATTAAAATTACATCTATTTCTCCGGTAGACTGGACTGACCACTTTTTGGTGTCCATTTTCTGTCCTATACTGGCTACTGCCTCCATTCCATCAGCGAGACAGGTACCCAGGAGGTTATGGAACAAACTCAGGCTAGAAGACCTCCATCGTCTTCTATCAGTAGAGCCGTTGGGTCCATTGAATGGCGTAGAAGATGGATATGACCTCTTCTGCTCCTGGCTCATTAGGGCTCTGGACACTCTGATACCCATTGTATAGACTAAAATCAATACTAGAGAGTCGAGTCCCTGGTACGATGGTGCCTTACGCGCCTTGAAGGGAGCCTGTAGACGGGCGGAGAGGGCATGGCGGAAGACGTATGGGGCTGATTTAAAAGCTGCATACACCATGTCCGTCAAGCTCTATCATCGGGCTATTTGTCAAGCCCGAGCGGCATTTTATGCCGCTGAATTTCGAAACAGCACTAACCCGTCGAAGGCCATCTTCAAGGCCGTGAAAGATCTTATGGCGAAACGGACTGCCTCCACGACCGTGAGTTCCATCTCTCAATGTGAATCCCTGGCTTCCTATTTCTTGGGAAAAGTCCAAACAATTTATCGGACATTCCCTAGCATAGGGACTGGTCTGGGAAGTTCTAATGAGACACCTCATCAAATCACCCTGCTTTCATTCCCCACTCTCACCGTGGATGGATTTGACAAACTTGCGTTCCAAGTTAAATCTGGCTCTCCATCTGATCCAGTAAGATCTGATCTCTTTCGTGATCAGACCTTTATGGGGCGCACTATTGTGCGTGCCCTTGTCAACCTCTCCCTTGAGACGGGTGTAGTTCCATCTAAGTGGAAGCAGGCAGTGGTGTCCCCAATCATCAAAAAGCCTTCCTTGGACCCATCTAAGCCTGAAAGTTATCGCCCTATCTCGCTACTACCCTGGCCGGCAAAGATTACAGAGGCCCACGTTAATCTGGCCCTGTCAGAACACCTGTCCCGTACCAATGCCCTTGACCCCTCACAAAATGGCTTCCGTGCTGGACACAGCACGGAGACCGCTCTTCTTGTGATGGTGGAACACCTCCGTGCAAGGTTGGATGAGGGTCATACGGCGGCGCTGATATTGTTAGATCTCAGCGCCGCCTTTGACACGGTATCCCATAGCATCCTCCTGCATCTGCTTGAAGAGATTGGAATTGGTGGCCAGGCGTTGCAGTGGTTCCGCTCCTTCCTCGACGGTCGTTCCTTCTGTGTTTCCATCCCTCCCTTCAAGTCTAAGTTCCAGCCTTTGGCCATGGGGGTCCCGCAGGGGTCCTCGCTGAGCCCCACGCTGTTTAATCTCTATGTGAAACCGCTGGCTGATGTCGCCAGGCAATGGGGCCTTACCCTGGTCTCATATGCCGACGACACACAGCTGGCGGTTACTCTCAGCGGGGACGCGGAACAAGATGCCCCCAGGTTTCAAGCTGGACTGAAGGAGGTGCCTAGCTGGTTGACAGGAAACTGTCTCCAGCTTAATGCCACTAAAACGGAGGTAATGATTGTCGGAAGGGGAGTGGAGCAGTGGGGTGACCAATGGTGGCCTCCCGAGCTGGGACCCACCCCGACCCCGGTGTCGGAGGTAAAAAATCTGGGGGTCTGGTTGGATACGGGCCTTACTTTTGTAGGGCACACCAAAAAGACAGCAGCTTGTTGTTTTGGTCTGTTGAGAGGTCTAAGACCAGTACTCAAGTTTTTTGACGCCCCAACCAGACAGCTGGTGATCCAGGAAACTATCATCTCTCGCCTGGATTATGCTAGCTCTTTGTTGGTTGGGGCTAACCAGACCGAACTAACTCGCCTACAAAGGGTTCAAAACGCTGCGGCGAGAGCGATTGTCGGCCTCCCCAGATTTTGTTCTGTGTCTAATGTCCTTCGCTCTCTACACTGGCTTCCAGTGAGGAAGCGCATTCTCTTTAAGGTCCTCTGTTTGACCTTTAAGAATCTGAGAGGTATAGGCCCAGAAATCTTGTCCAGCTGTCTTTCTCTTTATGTCCCTACTCGCACCCTCCGCTCTCAAGGCCAGGCCCTTGCTGTTGTCCCTAGATTTAGGCTCTGCCGCATGGGGGGTCGCTCCTTTAGAGTAAAAGCTGCACTAACCTGGAACTCCCTTCCGGTTGAAATCCATCTATTAGAGGACCTCATGACTTTCCGGAGAGCAATAAAAACCTTTCTGTTTTAACTGCCCCCAACATGTTTTATCTTTTCCTGTTGTGTTATGTTCCTCCTTGTCTATGCGCCGGGACACTCCTTTGCTGGAGTAGCTGCGCGCACAATAAATTATAATAACATAACATAACATAACATACAATGCACAGCCTGAACTGATGTATTTGAAGGTACCTTCTTATGCAATAATGAACAAAAAGGAGGATCAATGAGAAGATATTGCTCCATCCTTAGTTTTATGTAGCAGAAATTCAACTGGAAAGTATTGGAGCGCCGAGGCTGGAACCTGTTTTCCCAGCTCCAAAGTCAGCAGCCTCGGCTTAATGCCACACCCTCACCCTCTCATTGCAGTGTGAAATACAATCACTCTTATGTGTTTATTTCACACTGCCTGGGCACCGTCTCTTGAAACACTCAAAACAAAAGTAACAGCCCTTTTATTTTTGGATGTTCTAAGCCTCCTGGAGCTCCATCTGGCACACAAAAACAGAGAAAAGGGTGCTTTCACGCCTCCTTTTTGTTATCTCTCTTAGTTCTAGAAGTATTGAGAAAGGAGCGAGAATGTGCACACAGCCTATATGGAACAGTTTTACCCCTCCCCCATAGGCCAGGGGGGCTGGGCATTCCTATTCTGCACCTTATCTATTTTTAAAAAAGACACATCAGGACAGGAGACTAGGTCCTGTCACAGCTGCCTGCAAACGATTTCTTCATCTTGCTGGCAGCCAATCAGAGTGCTCACTCCCGTGAGAACCAATGAAAAAAATAGTTACAAGGGCCAATCGGAAAGCTGTATTTTTATTAAAATTGGGTTTGTGGGACTCTCACAAGAGTCCCTCAAGCCCAACCGTCCAGATATACAAATATTTTTGCAACTTACCTTCTCAAACTACTCAACACATTCACACCAAATCATAATAAGCACATTTTATGGGGCAAGATCTAGCTTCCTGCCAAATTTGAAAAAAATCAGTTCAGCAGTTTTTGCGCTAGCACTGTTTAAAAAAGGTCTATGGAAAATGCATGGAGATTTTGTTTTGGGACACCACTATTTTCTCAGATTCCTGCTTGGTGGTTCACAGCAAAACTTTTCATGCACAAACTAGATAAAGTAGCAAGTTTTTGGAAAGTTTTGTAATGCTGACCTAACTATATCTACCCAGTGGTGTTCGCTACTAGCCGGGTTGGATTGGGATTAAAAATCGACCCGGGCACGCTAAAAAAAAGCGGCCCACATTTGAATATTGCCTTTCCTGGAAACACTGTTTTGGCAAAATTTTATTTACATCAAAGTGTGGGGGGGGTGGGATTAGAAATTCACGGATTTGTTTACAGGGGTGAAACACACCTGAACACAAGTGAGGCCACTTCTGCTCAAGCCCCCTGCCCCCGCTCAGTATGCAAATGGGCCTGCCTAGTGAGAGAAACATAGTGACACCTCTGTCTCTTCGTAAATGGGAGGTAATTGGCGCCCATCTGCTTCCAGCAAGGCCACTCAGGCACCCACTGGGCCGCTGGCGGTATCCGAACAATGCAGAAACAGCCACAATCGGCCCCCAGACTGCTGAAAAAAGACACCGGCCCCTCGGGCATTGCCCGAATGCCCGCGTTACCACCTAACGCTGGCTACTAGGTAATCTATTTTCATACTTACATAGACACTTACCTCAAATGTGCTTGCCTTGTGTGGTAAAGGCATTGCGTGATAATGCCTGCGTTGTAAAGGTTGTTTACCGTGTGAGTGTGTGCCTCTGTTGTTATGGGGAGCATATGCATTGGAGTTAGTTGGCTAATTATCTGTCTATATGGACATACAATTGGGCCTATTGAATGAACCTCCAGGCTTCTAGTTGAAGAAGCTCATTTGGAGCATATTTTGTTATTTACTTTAATTGTAACTGAGGAACAGGTGAATTTATAGCAGAATTAATGTCGACTGCTTGCAGAAACTCCAAGATGTACACACTTTGGAGTTAACAAGAGCCCGAGATGTTAGAAAGGGGTGGTTTCTTGTTCAGTCAGACTGGGTAGGTGTTTTATTCCACTTGGCATTTCCCTGGTGGGCTCGTGCCCTTTGCAGATAGTTTTGAAAGCTAAAGCCATGCCCTGGTGTACTTTACACCGCTCTCCCAGGTTAATTTCAGGATGCATGAGAAGGCTTCGAGAGGAAAGAGAGGGCGCATGGAGAGGGGAAGAGAGAAAGCGGTCAGAGACGGAGGAGAGAAGAACAGACAGAAAATGAATGGATGGAAAGAAAGACTGTGCAAGGAGACGAAAGGAGCGAGGCTGCTTTTTGAGTGTCCCTCCTGGCCGCAAAAGTCTCACTCTATCTGCTTATGACTAGAATGGGTACAAAAGGGGGTGGTGATCGACGGAGCATCTGAACCAATCAAACACTCACACCCAGTCAAAAGATCTGGGTTTGATCCATCACCGTTCTTTAGCCCACTCTGCCACCCCAGTTCAGACATGGCTATATGCAAATCAGTCTGACCCTGTGCCTCATGGGAACAGTCCAGCCCGAACTGCCAAGCCATGCCTGCCCTGGACCGGAAACAAGCTTCCGAGGGCCGGTTTCTGGCATTCCAGCCGTCTTCAGCCCGGCTTGCTTGAATCCAGTTGCAAAGTGAGCAAGGGACTCACGTCTGAGCATACTCTGCCACACTTATGGCGGCCAAAGCGGTACAAAAGGGGGTGGTGATGGACGGATCATCTGAACCAATCAAACACTCACACCCAGTCAAAAGATCTGGGTTTAATCCATCACCGTTCTTTAGCCGACTCTGCCACCCCAGTTCAGACATGGCTATATGCAAATCAGTCTGACCCTGTGCCTCAAGCTTCCGAGGACTGGTTTCTGGCATTCCAGCCGTCTTCAGCCTGATGAGGATTATGAATCCGAAACCGGTCCCAGGATGCTTGTTTCCGGTCCATGGAAGACATGGCTTGGCAGTATGGACTGGACAGTTCCCATGAGGCACAGGGTCAGACTGATTTGCACATGGCCATGTTTCAAATGCGGTGGCTGAGTGGGCTAAAGAATGGTGATGGATTAAACCCAGATCAGTTGACTGGGGGTGAGTGTTTGGTTTGCTCAAACGCTCTGTCCATCATCCCCTTTTGTATTGCTTTGTTCACCCTAAGTGTGGCAGGGTATGCTCAGACGTGAGTCCCTTGCTCACTTGGCCACTGGATTCAAGATAGCCTGGCTGATGAGGATTATGAATCCGAAACCGGTCCCAGGATGCTTGTTTCCGGTCCATGGAAGACATGGCTTGGCAGTTCGGGCTGGACTGTTCCCATGAGGCACAGGGTCAGACGGATTTGCATATGGCCATGTCTGAAATGAGGTGGCTGAGTGGGCTAAAGAATGGTGATGGATTAAACCCAGATCAGTTGACTGGGGGTGAGTGTTTGATTTGCGCAAACGCTCCGTCCATCATCCCCTTTTGTATTGCTATGACTAGAATGGGGCGTTTGCTATTGTTCAATCCCACAAGTCGGAAATAGGTCTGGTAAGACTCCTGTATGTCGTTCCTATCCAGTTCCTAAGGCAGGAGATCGTACTGCCGTGTTTTTATCCATTTGTTTTATTTCTATGGACTGAATGGAGTGCCTTTAGTGACCTTACACAGTTGTGTTCCAGTCCACTGCAATCTTAGAACTAGACTTTTTAGTTTAAAAAAATTCAACATTACATTTCCATCCTTTTTTTTATATATTTTCGACTGCGCTCTACTACGGTGCACAGTAAACAAGTACTCTATTTTGTTACCAGTTAAGTGAATGCAAATGTTTCGAAACTTAATAGCAAGAGCAGCTTTCCGGCTATTTATTACAGCATTACCAGTTTATTTTGAACGGCTTTGTACATTTGCTTTTCTGCTTGGTTTCATTTAATGTGTGCCTTCTCGTGAATGACGTCTTGACCGGTATTGCTATGAAGTTGTGGGAAATCTGTTGGCTAACTACCATGAACTTGATTGCGCACTACAGCAGCTACACTGAATGTTTTTTCCTTTTCTAGAAGACAAAAGCGTCTCTGGAGACCTTGAAACAATTTTCCCACGAATAAGACCTCTTCCACCTCTTGAGCTGCTTGGCCCTCCGCCAAGGAAACCGGAGAGGCCTCCCGCGGTGGATTTGAGAGCCTTCCTGCCCTCGGCACCTCAGATGCACTACCACAGAGGTGAGCGGGATAGGCATATGTGCAGTGACAGGCTTTTGCAGTAACACTTCTAAGGCCATTTAGATGTTCTTTCAATATAAATGTTTAAGCGCAACGAGTTTCCATGGAAAAACCGATTGGTCATCCTGGATCAGCAATTCGTGTTAGTCCTTTATGCATGTTCCAGTGGATTTTCTGTGCAACAGAAAACATACTGGAGTACAAATGGTGAAAATATTGAAAAAGCTACTTTTTTTTCCTTTCAATATCCTTCTTCACTTGGACAAGCTGTTTTAGATATATTGTGAGGTAGCTTTATTTTCATCAGTGAAATACCCTCTCTCCTGCCTTTGAAAGGAGTAGTGTTCTAGCTTCCCAAGGTGGGAAATAAGTTGTAAAATGCAACATAGCTGCCAAAGTCCCCCAGATCACGCATGAGACCGTCAGTCTTGCCATTTTTAGTCTGCAACATTTTGCATGTTCGAAACTGTGGTTTAGACTTTAACATTTCAAGTAGAGGTTTAACAATCCCAAGTTCCTACGTGCCAATCTGGCAAAAGCGAGTTCTGGTTGAGCACCGTTTATCCCAGCGTAATCTCATATAATGGCCCACATGCATCAAGCATTTTTGTAGTCGCAAACGGTGCGATTCCTTAAAATCGGCCGTTTGCGAATGCAAAAGTGCTTTTTGGGATGCATGAAGCAATTTTAGAATTCGTAATATTTTTGCGAGTTCTAAAATTGCGGGTGCTTTTAAGAAGTCGCAGATGTGCGACTTCTTAAAAGCAATGCATCATTACTTTGACAAGTTGAAATTCGCAATTAGGGTGCCAAATTTACCGAGTGGTTGAACCAGTCGGTAAATTTGGAAAAAGTGTTTAAAATGGTGAAAAAGTTTTTTTTTCAACATTCATGTTTCACACACACATGTCCTTAGGACATGTGTGTGTGAAACATGATGCGAAAAATACATTTCAGGGGTGCATGGGGGGGTCCTTTAGACCCCCCCCCCTGCACCCATGAAATTTTCTAAGTGCCACTCGCAATTCCCATTGACTCCTATGGGCCTTTTGGCCCATAGGAATCAATGGGAATTGCGAAAATTAACGTAAGAATTCGGTATTCATTTGGGATTCGGTAAAAATTGCGATTTTTACCGAATCACAAATGAATACCGAAAATAATGATGCATAGCATTTTGCACTTCTTAATTTGTGATTCCTTATTTTTCGCAAATTAGGAAGTGCAAAATGTCACATTGATGCATGTGGGCCAATGTCCCTTAATTTCGAGAATTTCGCACAATACTTCTTTAGCAAAATTACAGCATTACTCGACGTGGCGTAATTACGATGTGTTTGTGTAAAGCTTTTAGCACTGGAACAACTTGAACGAGGAGTGCACCAGAAGCTGTTTATGAAATTTTGTTTTTTTAACACTGCTTCTTTAGCTCGAAATGAATGCTTGTATCAAAAATGGACATAAGGGCACACGCATCACTAAAATACAGCCCGAATACTAGTTTTGAATTTTACTAAGTTTGTATAGTTTTTTGCGAAATGTCAAAGAATTGTAGTAAAGCAAACTTCACACTCCGATGGCAGCAGGGCAGCCAAGAATACCAAGGGACATTTTTTTGTGCTTTTCCTTTAAGTATTGTTTGGGCAGATAGCTTGTCCAACACACTGCTCACTGGTGTATTTTAATGTGCAGTCCACAAAAGAGGTCGATTGTCTGTTGATTTAAATATGATCTGTGGGCAGGCATTTTTTTAAAAATTGGGAAATATTAACTTACAGATCATTTCTGTGCATTTAAATTCCACTTCCTTTTACCTGATTATCAAATATATGTCTGCATCTTATGAAAGCCAATACTTCAATCTTCAATTTTAAGGATACGTATTTAATTCGGAAATTGTGAACTTGAAAACATATTTGCCCTCTAATAATAGTACATTTGCATGCTCCACTACTATTCTGTGTGTGCAGTCTGCTCCACCGAGCAGGCTGTGAGCGATCGATGGTGGCAGTGCCTGTGTAAGTAAGTGAGAAGTCACAATCGCAAACAGTTTGTGGGAATCTCACATTCTGCACATTGCCACACTGAATATATGGTGCTGCATATATCCCTACAAAGGGCCGTGCTATATCACTTTCGAGGTTATATATATCACCTCCTGCCCTACAACAGGCCCCTTCTGAAACTTGCTTTAAACGACTGCTAAAAACCTGGCTTTTCACTCCACTACGCTAAGATTTGCCACCTGGCATATGGTTAGTCTGTTCTCACAGCGCCGGGACACCGCCTTGTGAGGTAGCTGTTCGCGCTCTACAAAACCCATTATTATTATTAAGTGTTGAGCCAAGATGTCCAAAATTTGAGGAGGTGCTAGAGAAGGCGTTTGATGAAGGGGAAAGTATGTTGCCCCATGGAGAAACACTTAAAGTTAGCCATGGCATACGGACATCATATTGTGCACATTGCTCATTGCATTGTTCATGTATTTGTGGAACATGCTTTCATATGCAGATAAACTGAAATTTACCAAGAGCTCCAACACTTCTCTTGTGAATATGCACCTTGCCTGGAGTAGACCTCGATTTCTAGGTGATTTCCAAAACAATGAGAAGTTTACGGCAAACTTGGGCTCAAGCTGAAGGAAATCTAATTCGAACTACTTTTAAGAGTCATGTCCTTTGTAAATTAGCCCTCAATGAAATGTCCCTTCCTTAGTTAAGGGCAGCTTTAGATCCGCAACTTTTCTGCCTGCACAAAAAATCTGAAGCAGGTGTGAGCAACGTTATATAATAATTTACTTCTCAACAACCATTACATTCCCTCAATTTGTAATTTTTAAGGGTGCGGAATTTCAACCTTCACATATTTGTGTTTTAAGACGGTTTTACTTCTTTAAGAACTAATTAAAAACATTAAGACATTTTGTTCACATTGCATACGTACACCAATTTACATAAAGACTCTTACCCTTATTGCTTAAATATAATGTGCAATAATATCCTATTTTCTTAAAAAAATAACCCAGTAAAATAAATGCTCTTAACAATGATCAATTGATTTTAAACACTTAACTCATAAATGCTTTTCTTATGATCGGTTATATTACCAAAAAAAGTTTGAGACGAGGTCGCATTAAGCAGATTATCATACTTTTATTTATCCCAGTTGTTCTTGATAGCATAACACTATATTTAAATAGTACATCCAAAATTGCCTTAAAACTAAAAGAAAAACGCTATGAGAACGAGATCTGAGTGGCATCACCAATAAAGGTCATTCTCCTATAAACTCTCCTCCACAGAACAATACAGTGAGCCGGTGCAATTTTATATGCAAACTGGTTAGTTAAGTGTCCATTTGAAGATGAGCATAAATACACCGGCCACACAAATGAATACTAATTGTACTTTATCCACAGCCGATCTACAGATCATTAATTCGTTTTAGGCTCCCTTCTGTTTCCTCCATTCTTATTTGGCTCGCATGAGAGAACTGCATGAAATGCCTTTGCAATAAATCACGGTTTTGTGTAATCTTGTTTCTTGAATGTTGCATGTAGCTGTTTCCAGCCTAGGTAGGCCCAAACAGTGTGGACCATTTTCCATCCACCCTGCCCCTCTGACATTTTACATATTCCCTAAGTCCTTCATACACTCTCTGTGTCCAGTGCCATTCTTCAACTTTTTGTTAACGTGCAGGTTGTTATCCTGTCTTATCTAATACACTGGAGATGACTCCTTTATGCATTTCTGAAAATGAGTTGATTTTTGTTACCATTGGTGCCTTTGATCTAAACATGTCAGAATGGATATCAGTTCACTCCAGTCTAAGATGTAAATTCAACTCCAATATCTCTCTCATTCAGTGGGAGACCAAGTATGCTAGAGGTGAGTTTCCATAGCAGATAATGCAGTTCCATGAAACACTTCCCGAGCAGCATTTGAAGTGTCCATAATTCTATTGCTGCGGGAAAGAGGAGCTGCTGAGATTTGCATGGCAATAATTAGTTTTTTTGCCATTCAGCTCATGTTTTATCTAGGTAAACATTGGAAGCTCCGGCCGCTTATGCAGCTGTACAGTCACCTCAATTGTTCCTCTCAGATTTTGAGATCCTGAGTCTTTTAGTTTTTTTGCACACATCTATGGGTTTCTTGATCCTGAGACCTATCAAGCAGCAACCAGTATGCCCTGAGACGGATACTCTTCACTGGCATCACCTCCCTGTGGTTTCTGGGAGTTTGCCTTGATTTAATCCCTTCCTTTACACAACAGCTTCTTACATGGTACATTCTTCCTCATACTCTTTATCAGATTATCTTCTCTTGATGCCCAGATCAAAAGGCAACAACAGGGAGTTGTACTTGTTCCTCGGAAGTAGCTAATCGTTGCAACACCATATCTCAATGACCTTTACAAAGCAAAGGACTATGTTTAATTTAGAAAAACATTAAACGTGTATTTTTACTCTAATTTTTAATCTCTGGTTTCAGCTCAAGGTTGCTCTCACAGGCAGTCTCATGCTGTAGAAATATAAAATAAAATATACATATGCTCTATTTGCTGTATTTTGAGGGGTACAACAGCTTCTTACGTACTACAGGAAGATACCTCTGGCCTTCCCACATCTAAATTAAGCCCTATGGCTTAGATGTAGTATTAATTACAAACATTGGAACATGTGCATATGGTAAACTGCTTGTGCCCACTAGTATTAAACTTGTTATTAGGGTTGCCTCGCTATGTCTGATGGTTGCAAGACAGAGTAAGGATTCTGCCCAAAGAGGACCCTGAAGACCAAGCCACCCCAATTGTTTTATTCTGTTCTCTGCTTTCTTCCAGCACCAGCTATTTGAGGGTGTACCTGCCCATTAGCACACAGCGAGTGGAAGCTGTAGTGCATCCTGGGAAGAAGAAAAGGGGTTCCTTTCCAAAATGGGAGCAATATCTCTACCAACTCAATATTCTCTGTTTAAGTCAAAATACAGTTCTGAGATCATCTCTGGTGAAGCCTTGGTAGCTATAAAACAAGCAGCAGAGAAGTATGAGCTAAGTTCAAGCACAATTCAACAGTTTTAAAGTTAAAAACATAATAAAATCCCCAGGCTAATTTAGCAACCTGGAGACCAACGTAATGAGAAAAAAGACATCAAGATCATCAAAATTCCCAAAGGGGATCTGAAGGCAGAAATTTCCTTATTTTAGGGTAAAAAGCAGCATGAAAAATTAAAGCTCAATCCAAAGTCACCACTTACAGTTGACTGGAACCTAAGTGCAGTTTCAAGCTGGCCGTGATGAAGTAGGGTCAGCTGCTCCAAGCAGGTTTTTCTGATCAAAGTTTTTATCTTCTTACTTAGTCTTTTTTATGAAATACGAAACCTTCCAGCAGATCATTGTCCTAGCTTGTGGCCGAGAATGGTCCCTCGAAGTTCAGTAAGTCATCTAAGAGCTCCAACTGCTATTGCTTTTTTGTGACGAAAGATGTGCAAGTTTTACATCGGACAGATCTGAATTTTGTTACTACTGAAGGTGCCCCTTCAGTCAAATGGATTTGCCACCTTGCCTTGGTCCAAGGGTTTCCCTTCAGTTTTACATTTTGACTTCCGAAAAAAGTGACTGTCAGGGAAGCAATGCTGGAAGCTGAAGGGCAGGGCCGTTTCTAGGTTATTTGCCGCCCTAGGCGAGAATTGAAAAATGCCGCCCCCTTCCTTTTACTACCATCACACTCTCCCCCTGTCATCCAGGCTAGAAGAATTAGATATAAAAAGCATTCGATATAAAAGAACTTGTATTTGGAGCTAGTAGCATGAAGACTGGATAGCTGCATGTTGTACACTCTTTACTGACAGCGAAAGTATTCCCTATCATTACCATTAACAATGAAGAACAACAGGGAGTTTAACCAGAATGCAGAGTTTTCTCACCACTAATTAGGAGGTTCACTCCACGCTGGGGGTCGACGAAATTGTGATTTTCAAAATCGACATCTCTTTTACAAATATTTCACAAAATGACGCAAATTTCCTAAAATGCTCTTGGCCAGTATCTCAAATGAAATTTACACACAAGGGCTTACTCCAGGTAATAAAAAAAGTCACAAAAGATACCAGCAGGAGACTGGTTTGAGAACAAATGCATCTCAACCACAGTTCTAACGTTCTTGCAAGGACTTTTCTCCTTGAACTAGTGCCCTCTGGTTGAAAAGTAAGCAACATTTTACAATAGCAAAATAACAAAACGTAATTTATAAAATTCATGCAATGCCGATATTCTCATTACTTGCGATTTTGCAGCTGTAATGAAACTTTCACTCAGGCCTAATTATATCCTAGAATGGCAAATTGTCTCAAACAATAGCAGGGCCGTTTTTTTTCTCGAATTGCCGATAACCCTGAAACCTGAGTCCTCTCTTTACAGCAGGAGGTGAGACTCTTCTTCCAGCACAGCCACCTTCTTCAGATAGTTTTTCCAGGTCTAGGAATGTATTGAGGTGGTGGTAGTGGAGGTGCCAAATATATCATGTGCACAAGCCAGTGATTTGAGGAATTCTGCCATGCTATCCGAACTATTTTCTAGATGGCCCCACCTCCTTTTGTACCCCTTCCAGTAAATTTACTTGGGGTGGGGTGGAATCTAGCAAGATCTACACAGGGAAATTACTTTTGGCTTTTAATTTACTGTGAGAGCACACTAACCCTAGTAGGTACTGTGCCCCATTGTGTGTGTTGGCACCTAGATCTGTGGACTTATAAGGGAATCTTTAGTCGAACTAGGCAAAGCCATTTCTCCCTGCAATGTGCGTTTAGACTGCAGCCCAGCCAGAGCAAAGGTACTCATGTCAGAGGCACATTTTTGTCATGTATGTGCATGATTTAAATACACATAGCAGCCCACTGGTAGCATTTAACTTTCCATGCTATGGTGAGTTTTAGGCACCATTTTCGGTGAACTAGAATGGAAGTTAAAAAGGCCAAATAGGGAGTTGCAATGTTTAGCAAATGTTTGAGGGGAGGCACAGACACTTTACTACTGTTTAGCAGTGGTAAAGTGCACACAGCCTTTAGCCAAGCTAGAATAAGGTTCATAAAAAGATTAAAAATATAGGCTGACGATTTGGAAAAGGTAGATTTGCTCAAGTTCTCTTCCCAAAGGCTACTTTTAGGGTGGTAACTTTGCTTCAACATGATGTGCTGAATTGTAAAGTTTTGCTTAATGCAAGGTCTCTGGCAAAGGGCTGCTACCCAACTTTAATGACTAGTTTATTTAATCTGGGTTTTCAACCTAGCTTACCGAATTACATTTTAGACCCAGACCTGCTGGTTATGGCACATTCAGAAAGCACATCTGAGTTATGCCAATTTCCTCTTGGCTAGTGATAAGCTCCAAGGCCCTACTTAATTTCAGATGTGCTGCCCAGCTGCTGCAGACTTTGGGTGGAAGCCCTCTAGCCACCCCATAATGATCAAAGATCTGAAAATAATTTTTGGATGCGCTCTAACTCATCTTTGAAACTGGAGGAAGCCTGTACCAAGAAACATCTGCTACCAGTGCAGGTGATCTGAATGCCCACTGCTTGGCAATTCCCCCATGATGCACCACTTGTATTTTCTTCTTTGATTACCTTGCTTTTTATGGCAGAGGTTTTCATCCAGTTAGCTTGTGATCTAGCAGATTTGAGGATGATCAGAACCTTGGGCTTTCACCCATTACTGTGGCTTAGATTTCAGTATCTCCCCCAGCATCGCCAAGATGAGAAGCTGTTGATTGGAATCCGTAAGAGCTACCGTGATATGACCCTAGTTTAACCAGCCACAATACTCAATTCTAAAATAGTATGTGGCATTTTCTGCAGCAACTTTCTCGGACTCTGGCAATCAATTCCTTTGTTTGCTGGTTACTGATGCATTGTGAGAGTAATGCACAAAGGCCAACTGCCAACTACACCTGGTCATGTTACCCAGGAAACGGGCAGTAGGCACCGAATGGCTTTGACAAGAAAATGCCATCTTTCTAAATTTTTTTAGTGATGAGGGAATGCACACCTTTCTTTTTCAACTCCAATTTTTCATGTCCACATGCGTGTTTATCCATCCTTAAACTGGTTGCGTGCAGGTCGACTGATTGGCATGCCCTACTGCCACATAGTTACAAGAACATAAGTGATGAGGGACTAACTAGCCCCTAGGTCACATGCACAGCTTTGTGCCGCTATTTGAGCGTGCACTTTTTATTCCAAATCCTTTACCCTTGATCCTTATTAATCCAAATTTAATCATCAATTTCTCCATTAGTATTCACATATTATTTTTCTTCAGTAATACCACAATCCAACATTCCGAGTTTTATGCCAATTTTCAAATCTCTAATATTCAAACAGGGCCCATCCGGTGCCTTTCAGAAAGAATATAAATGATGCAAAAAGTTCATCGCAAGCAGTGTTTTTTTTAATCCATAAAAAAGAACCCAATGCATTTCGGGCCATCGTGTGCCCTTCGTTGGGGGTCACTACAAGTAAATCAAAAAATACATGGATAAGTATCATTCATTTCATAACATGAACTACATTACAGTTTCAATGCGCCAAAGTTGTCTCCCTTCGTAATTATTTCATTAAAACAAACATGACTCCGGAGTGCGTCATCCCACCCCGTTTCCCTCTGAGTTAATTGGGTTATTGCCCGCCGTGTCTTTACCTAGAAAATGTAAACCCAGCTTTCCCTGCTGTTAGCTAATATGAATACTCTCCGTTATTCCCCATTGTTTCACCCATTCTACTCCTAAAGATGCTTACAAAATTTAAAAGGGGATCCCTCTAGTTATCAGGTACATGAGTTGTGTCAATTGCTCAATTTATATTGCACTGCGTTTTAAAAAAAAAGATTTTATCCACGGACATTCTTAGACTCCAAATCACTAGTTTACACATTCTGCCAGTATGTTTGTCTAAACTTTCCCTCCCGTCCACGTACCTGCATTGCTAACCAAATGACATCTCCCTCTCTCCTCGTTGTAGCTCCAACCACATTAAAGAGTATTCCTTTCCACGCGTTGCTTTATGTAACATCTCACTAGTATTCGCCCTTCTCATTGGCCCTGAGTCTACGACTTCCTGTTGCTATTTACCCAATTCAGTACGGGAACTTCTGTACCCAGAATGCATTTCTACTATAAATGATGTAGTCCGTGAAAAATATGCACATGTGAATGTTGTTGTTAAATATCCTTGCATGTTATTACTATCCATATAGTTTGTTGTGTTAAAACCAATGCGATGAACTTAGGTTGTTAGTCCGGATGTTGGTTAAATATTAAACTTTATCTCCTTTCCTGGTTTCCATCTTCATCGTGGGTGCAGACCCTGGGTAGGGCTTTAGTTACGAAGTTTTTTAGTGATGAGGGAATGCACACCTTTCTTTTTCAACTCCAATTTTTCATGTCCACATGCGTGTTTATCCATCCTTAAACTGGTTGCGTGCAGGTCGACTGATTGGCATGCCCTACTGCCACATAGTTATGTTCTTGTAACTATGTGGCAGTAGGGCATGCCAATCAGTCGACCTGCACGCAACCAGTTTAAGGATGGATAAACACGCATGTGGACATGAAAAATTGGAGTTGAAAAAGAAAGGTGTGCATTCCCTCATCACTAAAAAACTTCGTAACTAAAGCCCTACCCAGGGTCTGCACCCACGATGAAGATGGAAACCAGGAAAGGAGATAAAGTTTAATATTTAACCAACATCCGGACTAACAACCTAAGTTCATCGCATTGGTTTTAACACAACAAACTATATGGATAGTAATAACATGCAAGAATATTTAACAACAACATTCACATGTGCATATTTTTCACGGACTACATCATTTATAGTAGAAATGCATTCTGGGTACAGAAGTTCCCGTACTGAATTGGGTAAATAGCAACAGGAAGTCGTAGACTCAGGGCCAATGAGAAGGGCGAATACTAGTGAGATGTTACATAAAGCAACGGGTGGAAAGGAATACTCTTTAATGTGGTTGGAGCTACAACGAGGAGAGAGGGAGATGTCATTTGGTTAGCAATGCAGGTACGTGGACGGGAGGGAAAGTTTAGACAAACATACTGGCAGAATGTGTAAACTAGTGATTTGGAGTCTAAGAATGTCCGTGGATAAAATCTTTTTTTTTTAAACGCAGTGCAATATAAATTGAGCAATTGACACAACTCATGTACCTGATAACTAGAGGGATCCCCTTTTAAATTTTGTAAGCATCTTTAGGAGTAGAATGGGTGAAACAATGGGGAATAACGGAGAGTATTCATATTAGCTAACAGCAGGGAAAGCTGGGTTTACATTTTCTAGGTAAAGACACGGCGGGCAATAACCCAATTAACTCAGAGGGAAACGGGGTGGGATGACGCACTCCGGAGTCATGTTTGTTTTAATGAAATAATTACGAAGGGAGACAACTTTGGCGCATTGAAACTGTAATGTAGTTCATGTTATGAAATGAATGATACTTATCCATGTATTTTTTGATTTACTTGTAGTGACCCCCGACGAAGGGCACACGATGGCCCGAAATGCATTGGGTTCTTTTTTATGGATTAAAAAAAACACTGCTTGCGATGAACTTTTTGCATCATTTATATTCTTTCTGAAAGGCACCGGATGGGCCCTGTTTGAATATTAGAGATTTGAAAATTGGCATAAAACTCGGAATGTTGGATTGTGGTATTACTGAAGAAAAATAATATGTGAATACTAATGGAGAAATTGATGATTAAATTTGGATTAATAAGGATCAAGGGTAAAGGATTTGGAATAAAAAGTGCACGCTCAAATAGCGGCACAAAGCTGTGCATTTGACCTAGGGGCTAGTTAGTCCCTCATCACTTATGATCTTTCTAAAATTGGCATTTTCGGAATTGTGACATACAATTCGACTTTACTATTAAATAGTAATTTTACCTACAATTCCTTAGAGATCAAGGATGACAACCCCTAGTGCTCCCATGCAAAAGTTATCACTTATGAAAAGTAATAAGGTTACCCAGTGTTCTCCTATGGGAGAGGCAGGCATCACATGAATTTGTTAGCGTTTTACTCCCAGGACAAGTGAAACTTAAAAGTACCTGTCCAACATTTAAAATACAATGCACTCTACCCTATGGGCTGTCATAGAGCCTACCTCAGGGGAGACATGTAATCAAAGAGCTTTGCCCTTAGCAAGGGGTTTATTTTGCCAAGTCGAATTGGCAGTTTAAAACTGCTTACAGGGTGCAATGGCATGCCTGGGATATGTTTAGCAGGGTTACATAAGTGGATGATACCATGAGTGCTGAAGCCCAATTGTAGCACTTCATTTCTATGCCTTGAGTACATGTAGTGCTATTTACTAAAGACTCCAAAGTAAATTAAATGTGCCACTTGGCTGTATACCAATGTCATCATGTTTGGAAGGAAGAGCCTAAGCAATTTGCCCCTGGTTATCCGGGCTAAATTTAGCAGAGTCCGAATGCCAAAAACAGGTTGAGGAAAAAAAACAGGTTAGTGAAGACAAAAATCTCGAGAAATACCACAGAAAAGATGGTCCGTTCCAACATATAAGTTGTGGCGGCACCCTTTATTTCAAATACTGCATCACCTTCTGGTACTTAATAATCACTACTCATGAGTGTTTGAATTTCAGACGCCCCACAATGAAGTTCTGCCTCCAGACACTTCAAACATCATACCACTTTTCCACAAATATTTAGGCACTATGATAGAAATCACTGCATCCAAATGAGTCCACAATATAGTGGTCAACTTTGTTATTCTTTCTGCTACATGTACCACCTTTTCAGAGTTTTTCTTCAAATTCGGAAAGCCCTTTGTAAAGGACTACAGATCTTACATGATCCAAGGTACATGAATGTGTACCAATTGTCCATCCGATCCTGGTATTCTCTCAAGGAGTTTATTCAAGTAAAAACATTTTTTGAATATCATCATCAACCTCTGCCCCTTTCTTTCTTCTCAAAACTCCTTACTTAACTATTTCAAACCTTCTACATCCTCCCACTTGCTTATCTTTTACAGCTCCCCAAATCAGTGCTGAAACATCACCAATTTTTTTTGTCCACCTCCGCATTATTCAAATTGAACATGTGCGACTACTGTATTCTCTTTGTGCCCAACTCCACTTCCTTCTGTCCAGCTAATATAAAAAGTGGATGAGGTGCCTCTCTCACTCAACTACTCAACTACTAGCCTGTACCACCAGAACAAGATTATCTCCATTTAATCCTTCCCATGTCAGCCCACCTTTGAGTATTTAACATAATATTGCAGTGGTTTCTTGTCAGCCGGTCGTCTCTGGCACCATTTTTGGTACATAAAATGGTGGTGGCCAAACATTCAACAGATCTTCAAAACAGCAATCTTCCTCTTCCCCTGATCCCTCAGGAGCCAAAGGCACCACCAAAGAGGCATACATTCCAGTCTCTTCCATGACATTCTTACACCAGCAATTTTCCTGCTTCTGCAATACCGCTTTTATTTATACCCCTCAACAATTTGCACATCTGTCAGTTTGCTTAGCTCTTTGGAATTCGGTTGCTTACTGTTCCCATTCTTTCTCACCTCCTTCTCTGCTGATTGTTGTGACATCTTACGTTAATTCCTACACCTTCACAAGTACTGCAGATGTTTCATTATAAATGGACCATTCTCAGGAAAGTGCAATTTATTATCTTTCTTAGTGAGATTGTACCATTCTTTCAACCACAAAAAGGCATGCATGCCAATCTTTATCTACCTTTCGTGCAGTGATGATGCCTTGTGGTTGGGGGTGAGTGGTCGGAGCTGTGTCTAACTTTCCCTTACTGTTGGCTTTACCCATGACTTTGGGTGGGAAACCTACCACTTGTACACCTGGAGGAGACCTGCTGTTCCTAAAATATTTCTGCATTCAAACCCAGAGAGAAACCACTCCTCATAATGGAACGTTTGCACTCTCAGTAAGTCTATCTCTCTGCTTGTGAGATTACCCTGGCAAGGGTAAGGGTTACAAGTACACACACCAACGACCTCTATTAGACTTTCCTACTCCGAAGAGCCTTCCCTTGGGCAGACTCATGTACCCGGAGGGAATTGCCCCTCCACCGTAAAAAAAACATGCACACTTTTCCACCACCAGTCTGCCGAGGAAAAACCTGGCATGATTTTGACCTCTCACAATGCAGTCTGTCTATCGCTCCTTAGTTTGCTTTTTACTGCTCGCCCCTGCTCTTCGCCTGCAATCTCGCACAAAGAACCACTACGGTTACTCTTGTGCCACTTACCAAAGTTGCCAAGCCAGACGCATTTCTCCAAGAGAACGGTCAACCCGCAAACCTTAAATAAAATACATTGGGACAATCGTTCTTTGAGCACGATGTTTATTCAGCTTATTGCCGTGGGAACTCCTGGAGCTCCAGCAAGATGTTTGACAATTCATTATGACCTTGTCCAGCAATGACAATTTACCCAACAGTTAAGTTATCTGACAAGACAAACAGATGTGCACTCGTTATGTGTTTAACCACTCCCTCCTGGTACATTGATAACATTAGTTTAAACAGTGCACTTTTCACACTGCGGATGCAACCTTGCGAAGCTCTGTCAAATGCCAGAACAAGAACATCATATCTCACTTCTCCAGACTGACCATGCGACTAATTTTAGTCGATGAAGCTTTGGCATGCATCAGTGCTATAGCAATGAGCTCATGTGACTCGAACAAGATGGAGTTGGTTTAGCTTGTATTTGTGTATTTGTGGCCCAGTTACCCACATATTGAGAATAAGGAAGGATGCAATTTTAATTGTAAATAGGACGTTTTAAACAACGGCTTTCGCACAGTCATGTATTTAAAGGGTGCATAAAAACACATTCTTCTTGTAAGAGAAAAAAAAACGTCTATTCGATGTTGAGTCTTAGGAAGCATCCACTATTACACATTTTTAATTCTTGATGTCACTGGTAGGGAAAAGTATTTGGTACTTTCCAGTCAAGTTAAGAGATTTAGTTGCTGTGTGCCCGGCAATAAATAAGATTGTTGGAGTTCAGAGTTTTGGAAAAAGTTATTTTTCACTCAATATTGTATGAATAATGAAATGTGCAAACCATAAAGTTGTAAGCTTATATCACTGTACTCATTAAAACATATGGGTGCAATAGTGATGCATGCCTATAAATTGAAAAAGTGGCGGTGTTCCAGATAGTGATCATACATGGTGGGAAAGGAGTCTTTATCACATCTAAAGCTGGTCAAAAGTTTTAACCTTTTTATTTAATGTAGTCGACTTACTTGTATAAAATTATAGCACTTATCATTTTATCCTTGAGGTTTCTTTACTTTTGAAGAATATTTCCTGATTTTAAGTAGGTGAAATTCCCTGTGTATGAACACAGGAGAAAAATGTAGCACTTTAAATTACTCATGACCCATACAGTAGTCCTAATAATCCACAAGGTGTATGCATTTTCTTAATTGTTGTTTATCATTTATTTTTTAAACCCTTCTCTTGTCATTTTTGTAGACGCAAATGACCGTTGCCCTTCTCCTGAATCGTAAGTATTAGAATTGTTTTCTCCACCCATTCCAGTACTTTCATGTGCTCTCTAGCAGCTTTTCTGTTTTTTTACTTTTTAAAGTGCACAGGCCCGGTTTGTTTCTTATGAGGCCACTACAGTGCAGGATTTTAACTGCTCTAATGTTCATTACAGCTATTGACCCTTTCTTCCTCAGCCTTACTCTTCCTGTGTCTTTATCTGTCTCGAAATTTCTTTTACAGCCCTAGTTTTTCCGTTTGTCACAGTTTTTCTATCTTTCTCGCCCACCTGTTTCTCTTTGGTGCCTTTCTTTTTCTTGGTATGAATCAAAGTCGGATTGAAAAAAGTCCTTGTCCCAAAACATAAGTGCCAGTGCTCACCAAACACTGGCATGAATTATGCACCCTCTGTGGTGTAGAGGATACCAATTTTGAATGTAGATCAGTAGGTTTAAATTGATTTGGGATTAAAAACGTAGCACATTGGCATTCACATAAGGAGAAATTAGGTCTTGCAAACCCTCTCAGTACGTGCCTGGCTGTGGTAGGAGAAACTTTAACAGAGGTTTAGGTAATGTGTTGAAACTACCTGCAACCCAGACTGTTTTTAATATGTTATCTGAATTAGAATCATACACTGTATTTCAGCATCCGGAGTTGTATTTGAATTCTGCAAATTGTGGTGAAATGTTTATGCACATCACTATTTACACAGAGCTAGTACTCCATGTGCTGCTTTTCAATCACAGTGGGAACACTGCCTGCCATGTTAGTTCCACTTCATATTTAATGACATTCCCTTATTTGTTTGTTATGCCTCTACAGATCCGGTTTCATTTCTTTATAAGCTTAAACCTTTGCCATCAAAGAAAAATATGCTCACTCAAAATTGATTTATTCTAATTAATTTATTTCACAACTAACCATACAGGGCTATGAATATTGGAAGAACAATATTGAGGACAAATCTGTTGAAAGTAAGCAACACTGGCTGGTCCATAGCACTGATGCTCTATTTCAGGCTTGTTTGATTCCTCGCCAAATGTTCTTTTTAAATAAAACAGTTCTACAGACTGCATGTTTTCGCCAATAAAAAAAAAAAAAAATATGACAAGCCTTAACCCTGTTGTGCAATTAGAAAATTGGCATCACCTTATTAGTTTAACTGAAAAACAGATCAATGAGATGGTGCAAAATTTACAATTTGTCACTTTCTAGTTCAGGTTGGTGGTTATTATGGTCCGTTGATAGCAATAGCTGCCATGCCCATTTTTAACCCATTCCAATGAGTTTAAAGAAAACATACCAGACCTCTCTTTATGTTCATTCGCAACACCCTGGAGTAGTGACTACCTATAGCGTAGGCATGTTAAATTAACAGTGGTTACAACATTCCACCTTGTTCGCAGTTAAGGATCTCCTATCACTGCTTTCTGATAAAATGGATTTACAAGATTCTTTATTGGTTACCAGAGCTCCTCATTCTAATCGTTTTATTATGCCATATACAATTAACTTTGAAAACATTTTCAACAAGAAACTTCTGAATTATTAGGACAACTAGATAAGGAAAATGTTGAAAAACCTTAGGCAGTTATTGATAATGGGATGACCACATTGTCTACACATATTTATTAGTTGAGTAATGTTGTTTCTTCTGCATTTGTTATATAAAGTGACATGACTCTACTTAAACTTGGCCAAAGTCAATTGAGGTCAATTTTGCAATTAAGTTGGACATTTGAAGCTTTAAACTCAAATAGAGTGCCACGGAAATATTTGAATGTATATGAAATGGGTTTGCCTTACAATTTGCACATATGCAGAAAGTAGTGGCTAGGAAAAGCATGACCTACACTATGCTTCATGTAGAAAGGTTAGAAAAGTTGACTTTTTCTGTACCTAAAACTCCCTCAGCCATCTGGCCGATTCATGGGTACATTTCTCTCCATATATGAAGTTTTAATTTCACATCATGTTTTAGACATTTTTCTGTAGGCAGATGTCAGGAAATAGGTGCCTAATTTTACCCTGAAACTTGGTTTCCTCCTTTTGACTATAGATGCATGCACAAAAACAGAGGTTTTTGTTGGTCGGGATGAGTGTGGTACTTCGAGTCACTCCGTTTGTAGAGCGATAAAGTTTCATGGTGTTCAGTTAAGCATCCATGTCTAACCTTGCTTGTTATTTGAACAGTTTTCCTGTACCATTGATAAAGTCTTCATTTTTGTTACTTTCAAATGCAGCTACTTCGTTTTAAATGATCAGCGTTGCTGTGGGATAAAACCAGGTGTTCTTTTACATAGTCACTGTTTCCAAGGTTGTGCCTTGCTATAGGAACATCTTATATCCCCCAACGCTTTCTATGGAGGAAGTTACTTTGTATCCCAAGGTCCCTCTTACATAAATTACCTTTCATCAGTTGATTAGTTGAGCAGGGTGAAAGCTTTGTTTCAAAAATACATGAGAAACGTTTAATCTGTAAGTAGCACCTGGACACATAGCCTGCCACTTGCCTGTGGCCTCCAGTTTCTGCTTGTTTCAGCCTTATTCAGTGACACCACTGCTGCTCAGGTTTTCCTATTCACTGTTCTTCCTGCCAACAGAAGCCCCACTCACCCCAGGACTTACATAATGCAGATTACAATGCAGCTGCATCAGTAGGCACCTGGGCATCTAGCCTGCAACATGCCTGTGGCCTCCATTTCCTACTTGTTCCAGCCTGATTCAGAGACACTATTGCTGCCCTGGGTTTCATCGCTCACCATTGCTCCTGCCAACATAAGTCTATCCCACCCCAGGAGCTACTTAATGCAGGCTGCACTGCTGGCATGCTGAAATTGCACCAAAGGCAAGCCAATCTGCGCCCGTGCCTGGACTGCAACCAGCACCACAACCCCTGGCACTCCTGCTCCTGAAGATACCCCATTGGCAAGCTCTACACCCTCAACCACTGATGCTGCAACAAAAGCTACCACTGTGCTGACTCATGCTTCACGGTAGTACCTTTCACCTACACCCACTGCCACTTCACCTGTCACAGCGCACACACCAGCCCTCTGACCAGCCTCACCCGTACATATCACAGACATCACCTGAACAAAAACACCAACTTGCATGCTCATTTCTCAACACACACTTACTATGCAAACACATCACAGAGATTTGGAACCTCATATCCACGCTCACAGGTGAGGTCCTGTTAATCTCTGGCCAGTTCCAAATAGTAGGAGATGCCAGAGGAACCTCCCTTTTCCAAGTCGTCACACAAATATGGGTGAAGGAGACCAGATATAATCAGTAGGCCTTCCTCAAATTATTCTCTTAAAGGAGCTACTTAAAGGCATGATAATTTTGAAGGCCCATGTATATGTGCTTAATTCACCAACATTGAGCTAATAGCAGACATCCAGTAACATTTACACTTATTATGGATAATCAGCATTAGATGTAGACTCATTCAGTCATTACTGTCCACCCAGTGCATTAGAGGAATTTCCAGTATCTATTGGGTGACCTTTTCAGATTGTCTCCCCCCACCGTCTTGAAAGTAGCTGATAAGAGTGGTCCTGATGAAGGTGGAAGATAATTATTCCCACCGAAACGTACTTTGACCAGATGGTTGGGAACTCTCTAAGGACAACACCAAAGTGAACCCAAATTGTGATTTGCTCAGTCAGTTTGCTTTGACATCGGTGTATGTCACCCTATCTTTGAGGGTCCCCATATATTCTTTTGTATGATATTGTACTATTTGTGAGAGTGTGGTATGGAAGGAGAGATTCCTTGATGCAAGTTATTGTGCTTGGGCGATGCGTGCTTGTATAAATAAGAGTAATACATGTGGTTTTGAATGCTTTTTAATCTGTGAACAATATATGACATATATGTTAACTGTATTTAAATCGGAATAAACTGCTTATTATGAATTTGTATACACTTCCAAAAACAGATTTGACACAATTTATGAAGAAAAAAAGATGAATAAAAACTCATATATTTTAGTATAGTTCCATATGGCATGATTGATTTCTATAGGACAGCCCAGTTTGGGCCCTGCACAGGTCATTGGATAATTAGATATAGGTCAACAGGAGCATTGCTTTTAACAAAGTTTCATGTGTTTTTCCCCCTGGCTCCTGGACCTCTAAAGTATGTTTAGGAGGTACCTTTCTTTACGAAATTTCTGTTACTCTCTGAGACCTGGCTCAACCCCACTTCTATGTCTGTCATCACCACTGTAATACCCACAGGTTACAAGATCACCCAACGCGCCCACATCAAGAAACCTGCAGGAGAGATCACCATTATACAAAATAAATAAATCCAATGTACCACCACAAATGACATCACCCCCGCCCTGGAACACCTCAACTTAACGACTTCAAACAGATGGCAAAACCACCATCCGGGGCACTCTCACTGATTGTCCTAAAGGAGTATGTCCAGCCTTCTGCAACTTCACTGCCCCCTCGACATTGACTCCAACAACTACATTTTCATCAGCAACCTCAACTTACAGCTCGACAACCACAAAGACATTAACACTGCCAACCACCTCTGCAGCATGAACAACATCGGACTCATCCAACTCGTCCACGACCACACGCACACCATAGGCCACACGCAAGATCCCATCTTCACCACCAACGACCGCCTCAGGTACAGCCACACCATGGAATTCACCAGAACAACTTCTCCATCATTCACTTCAACATCACCAGCTCACGGACCTCTGCCCCCAGTCAGCTCAATGCCCCGCACCACAGCTGGAGCAAAATCTCAAAGGACACATGGATCAAAGCCCTCAACACCACCCACCCTATCTCCTCCAACAACCTAGACCAGAATGTCAGAAACTTTAACAAATGGGTCACCAGGTCAGTGGTTCCCAAACTTTTTCGACCTGCGGTTCCCTTGACCGATTGACCACAGCTCTCCATTATGTTAAATCTTTTTGGCGGGTAGGGGATGTAAGCCCATCTTTGCGAGTACCTCCATTTTTCTCCCTGAAAATAATTTGGATGTAGCCGATGATGGTATTGTAATCATAGATGTAACATCAGGAGTATTATAGCACAAGTGCTATTCACAGTTCTTCAGCACCTAACTCACATCTGGCCTTTGAAGAGTATATCACACCTTTCAAAACAAAGGTGAAGAAATATGTCTGACTGAGAAGGTTAAAATGTACCTGTTAAAAGTAATAGAGATGACAGGACGAAGTATCAGAGTAAGCTTCTTTATTGACCATCCAGTCTCCAGGCACAACCTGGACGGAATGAACCAAGTGGGGCACAAGATTACAACAGTACCATTTAACCAAACCAGGCAAAATTGACTTTTCTAGGTGGACAAAAATAAGCAATTGTGAACTGCTGGAGTAAAAATGTTTACAGTACCTCCTAAAGAAGGGCATCTTAAGGAGGCACTGTAGATTCTAGGGTTGCATCATCTGGTGTGACTCTAGAACCCTCCAGTACCTGACCTTGCGGTCTTATGCTGTAGACTCTGGGATCCAAGCCTACAAAGAGGGTGCTGCACAATGATGGCCAGCATCTTATGTGGATAAGTTGCCCCAGAAATGTGCATTGTGTGCTTACTTGTTCAGAGACTTCCTCTGCATGCTCCTTCTACTCCTTCCCCTGCAGGTCACCATCTTCTCGCTGTTTAGTACCTCTGTGTCCTCCTCTTCTCCTCCCGAATCTGTCTCCCAGGTGGAGTCACATTCCTCCATGGTGGTTGGCACCTCCGCTCCAAGCTGGTTTCCCATTTAACCCCCGTGCATGTGGCTGCAGTGGTAGAGGAGCCATGATGCAGCAGCAGGAAGGATTCTGTGCTGGTCCAAGCTATGAGCACAGCAAGAGCTCCTCTGCTACCAGAGCTTTGTTGAAAAAATAAGCTAAAACTGTTTCTGAAAAGAGGACCCAATGAAGCCCAACCCACATATTGTCAAAATGTATTTACTAAAGTGAAAGTGGAGCGCAGAACAGTGTTTTGACCTAGTTGTACCCAAACTGTGTGCTTGGTGTGCATCTGTTTGCGGTGCACCTGGCTAGTGCACCGGGATGACGCAGCGCACAGATTGAGCACTGCTACCTCATAATCTATGCCTGACCTGCATGAAGCAGCCCCTACCTTACTGAGTCCTACTTTCCTCCTTTATGGTTGATGTGCAGCAGATATGCTTAGTGCACACATGACTGCACATGTCTACCTATAACTACAATTAGTAGCCTGCCATTCTGTAGTAGGAGCGGGCAAGTGAGCTTAGTATGCAGGGTCCTTGAAAAATTAATAATCATAGAGTTGTAAGGGTCTTTCCCTTCACTGTTTACCATTGCAAGGGCCGCAAAACAGTCTTTACTCTGCAGTCTCCTTGCTCCAGGAGTGCTTTGGCTGTCCTCTGATGCCATTTTCTTACCATTTGTCGTGTCTCTGTGGCATGGTAGAGGGGCAAGTCATAGCCAATGTAAATGTTTACTGAGCTGAAAAGATCACTATGGAGGTTTAATAGTAATAAATATGGGAAAGACCTTCATAATTTGTACGTGTTTGTTAAAACTAGAACTGTTCAGTTTGTAAAGTTTTTGTAGTTTAATGGTTTTGCTTATGCATTATTTTAGCCTTTTAATTTTTTATGTATTTATTTTTAGAGATTTATAGAGCGCTAACAAGACCCTTGTGGGTATCAGATCGCTTTACAGTGGGTGAGGCTCTTTATAAATCAATTAAATGCAAGTTAAACACTTATACATGACATCTTGTAAGAGTAAAGCAGTAAGGTACAACAAAGAACAATCCCGTTGTGTCAGATAAGGGGTAGATATAGTGTCTAGGTTGTCTAGATGGTCCCTTGTCATAGTAGGATAAGTAATGTGGGTACGTTTGTTCTCGCAATTTGTTTAGACTATGCTCAGGTGAATTTTGCCATGAAAAGCGATTTTTACTTCCTTTTTGAAAGATGCAGTAGAAGAGTTCAGTCTGGTTTCTGGGGGTAAGGCATTCCATATCCTGGGCGCCATTCCAGAGAGGTTCGTTTATATGTTTTTTTCTTGTTTAATCTTTTGCGGCTTTAGTAGTAGGTTCTAGAAGATCTAATCCCACCTGAGATCATCAGTTTGTGTCAAATAGCTGGGTGCATTGTGATGCAAGGCTTTGTCATACACACTATTTTCAGGTGAATTCTAGCTTCCAGTGGTAGCCAATTCAAGAATTTTAAGTCTGGGGAGATGTGGGAACTTCTTTTGGAACCAGTGATGAGTCTCGCTGCAGCATTTATTGAGACTCTTAGAGGTGCCGTTGTGGCTTTAGGAAGTCCACATAGAGACACTGCCGTATCCACTCTAGGGATAACTAATGCTTGTACTGCCTGTTTGAAGTCATTGACTGGCAAGAAAGGTTTCAGCTTCCTCAGTGTATTTATTTGGAAGTTTGCTCCCTTTGTTCCGTTGCTAATGTGTTTTTGCATATTGAGTTTACTGTCAAGAGTTATTCCCAATGGTTTAGCAGAATCCACAATGGTTGGTTGAACGTTGAGAGTTGTAAGATGTTTGATCCAGTCTTGCCTAATGAGGACTTTGGCGGGTGGAGCTATTAGGAGGAATTCAGTTTTTAGGGCATTCAATTTGAGATGGTTTTCTGCCAGCCATGTCTGGGTGTCCCCAAGCATTGTGTTTAGCAGTTTGATGTCTTCTAGGGTGTGAATCTTAGGATATAGTTCTGTATCGTCAGCATACGTGTGATATTGCACGTTAGACGTGTGTAGCATTTCGGTGAGTGGTTCCATGAAAAGATTAAACAATGTCTGGGTTAGCGAAGACCCTTGTGGGACTCCCATTGTTACTGGGACGGGTTTGAACAGAGTTGTTGACCGTGAAATGTTGACCGGTTTTGTAGAAATGAGGCAAACCAATTTAGCACTGACCTTGATAGACCCATTCTATGTTTCAGAAGATCTATCAAGTTCTCATGTTTGACCGTATCAAAGGCTGTTGAGAGGTCTAGCAGGATGAGTAGGCATGATCCGTTCTGATCAAGGATTTGTAGCGCTTAATCAATTATGTGTGTCATGGCTGATTCAGTGCTGTGACCTGTTCGGAAGCCTGATTGGTGTTTGTTAAGAAGGTCAAAGTGATCAATATGCCTTGTCAGTTGGTAGTGTACAGCTTTTTTACAATAGTTTGGCCAAGGTGGGAATATTGGAATTAATGCGATAGTTGTTTATGTCCGTAGGGTCAGCTGTGGGTTTCTTTAGAATGGGTGATACCTGTCCAACTTTGAGGGAGTCCGGGATGCAACCTTGTTGAAGTGAGCTGTTAATGATCTGAGTCCAGAGAGGCAGAAGCAGTGGAGTTAAGTCTTTCACAGCTTTAGCGGGGAGAGGATCGTTGAAGTGATTGGCAGGCTTTAGGGCATTAAGAATCTTGCATATAGCTTCTTCAGTGTAAGTAGCGAAGGAAGACAAAGCTACGTCATTTTTTTAGGTCATACTTTGATGGGATTTGGTGTGGCTCAAATGGAAGTGCTGGGGTGGTTTTCGTATGCGGACCCGAGTTTAAGATTAGGTCACTGAGGAGGTCCTTCTTGATGTTGTCAGTCTTCTGAGAAAAGAAGGCAGAAAGTTCTTCACAGTTGGGTTGCAGGCAAGCTATGTCTTGTAGACGTTGAGGTGCATCCTTAGATTGGGTTTTGATTAATTCAAAAAGTTTTGGGGTACAATTTCTTGCTTGGTCTAGTTGGTGGCTGAAGAAATCTGCTTTAGTGCACTTGATTTTTCTGTAATAATCATTTCTCTTTTTCCTTAGTATCTTGAGGTGATTGGCGGATGAAACTGATCTCCAATTACGTTCAGAGGTTCTGAGAGACAGTCTATATTCGTTGAGTAAACCATTGTACCAGGGCCTAGAGTCTTTTGAGGAGACTCTCTTTAGTTGAAGGGGGGCTACCTCGTTTATTATGGAGGACATGGAATTGAGGTAGTGGTTAGTGAGATCCTGGACTGCGGAAGAACCTGCAGGGGGCAAAAGTAGGTTGTGGCTGGAAGATGGTAATATTTTGGGATTGAGTTTTTTCAAATCTCTTTTCCATACTTTTGGTCTTGTGGATTGAACAGAGTTCAATTTCAACGTTCCCTTGAAAAGGAAGGTGATAATATGATGGCCTGACCAGTCACAGGGTTGGATAGACTCAAGCTGAATGGAGTTATTGTTATTGTTAGTTTCAGTTTCTATAGCGCCAACTCACCGGCAGGTCTCAAGGCGCTCATGACCGAAGGAGAAGAAACCAACACTTAGACAGATCGAAAAGTCAGTAGAGTGTGCAAGTTAAAATGAACCCAAAGCCTCCCTAAATAGAAGTGTTTTTAAAGATTTCCTGAAACATAGGAGGTTACCTTCTTTCCGAAGGGACTCGGGTAGTCTGTTCCAGATTTGAGGAACTAAAACTGAGAAGGATCTCCCGCCCTTCGTTGCCAGTTTAAACCGTGGGCAGACTAGCAACTGAGCGTCAGATGACCTCAAAGTTCGTTCTGGTTTATGAATCTCCAGTCGTTCCTTGATATAGTCAGGTGCTTGCCCATAAATTGCCTTATGCGCCTTGCAAAGGCTTTTAAACTCTGCCCTTTGCCTAATAGGAAGCCAATGGAGGTTCTGTAGCAAGAGGGAAGCATGGGATCTTCTTGGGAGTCTGAAGATGAGTCGTGCAGCATCGTTCAGAACAACCTGCAGTCTATTGGTCAGATTTTTTGGTAGACCTAAGTAGAGAGCATTCCCGTAGTCCAGCCTCGAGATAATTGTAGCCGAAACTACAGTGCGAAGCATGGATGTGGAGAGAAGGGGGGCTAGTTTGCGCAGTTGTCTGATTAGGCCGGTACAGGTCCCTACCACCGAGGAGATCTGGCTGGCCATTGACAATTTGCTGTCAATCTTAATTCCAAGGCTTTTCACATTGTCACAGGGTGTTGGGGTGGAACCCAGTTCTTGAGGCCAGTATAGATCATCCATGGCGAGCTTGTGGTCGAAACCACTAACACCTCAGTTTTTTCAGGATTGATTTTCAACAGATTTGCAGTCATCAAACTGACTACAAATCTGAGGACATCCTGAGCATACTTCTGTGCAGAGACCGTATTGTCTATGCTAAGTAGCAGCTGGGTGTTGTCAGCGTAATTAAATACGCGACAGCCCATGTTTACCAGGGAGTTGATCAATGGTTGGGTGTAAAGATTAAATAATACTGGAGATAGTGCGGAGCCCTGTGGAACTCCGCACGTCAGGTTACCCACCTCTGATAAACAATCCCCCAGCTGAATTCGCTGTGTCCTACCTAATAGGAAGGATTGGAGCCATTGAAAGGCCCTATCCCGAATCCCGAACTTGGCTAACCTGTCCAAGAGTAGGGTGTGGCTGACAGTATCGAACGCCGCTGAAAGATCTAAAAGTATCCGGGCGCTCGGTTTTTTACTGTCAGCCATCCCCCTAAGCTCATCTAGCACCGAGAGCATCACCAACTCGGTGCTATGGTGTGCACGAAATCCTGCCTGACGCTCCTGGAAGAGGTGATGAGACTCCAGGAATGAGGCCAGGGACTTCAGCACATGTTGTTCTAGGATTTTGGACAAGAACAGTAGTTGGGAAATAGGCCTATAATTTTTCAAGATGGTGGAATCCGCTCCTGGTTTCTTTATCAGTGGCTTCACTTGGGCTTCCTTAAAACTAGCTGGTACCATCCCTGTTTCCAGTGACTTGTTCAGAAGGGAGGTAATCTGGTCTTCTAGAATGGTGCATGCCAGACGAAAAATACTAGGGGGACATGGGTCTGCCGGGGAGCCAGATTTGGTTTTGCTCATTAGTTGTTCAAGACTCATCGGGTCTAGTAATGGAAATTGTGAAATAGTAACTTCAGAAGGAGTCTGAACATCCTGAGATATATTGGATCCGGGTAATATACTCTGCCTAATATCAGAAAGGATAGTGTCTACCTTCTCCAGAAAGTAGTTTTGAAACATGTTACAACTGATTGTTGTTTCAATATTTTCAGGTTTTTTGCTCAACTCAGTTAGAATTTTGAAAGTTTCTTTCTGGACATTTTCAGCTTGATTTATCCGAGTTTCGTAATAGTTAGCTTTAGCAGCCAGAGTAAGTTTTTTATATACGTTGAGGAAGTTTTTATATTGTGTTCGATCCCCTTCCTCTTTATTTTTCCTCCAGCTTCTTTCAGCTTGACGGAGTTTCTTTTTATGTTCTCTTAAAGACGCTGTAAACCATGGTGCCCCATTTCCTGCTTTTTTTGTCAGTTGTAGCTTCTCTGGTGCAATCTGATCAATCGCTTTCTTCAGATTGCACACTATGTCTCTATAATCTTGGTCTAAATTATCATTAAGGACCATTGGTTTAGCCCATTCCGAAAGACTGTCCGTTAAAGTTTGTAAATCAACTTTCCTCCATTGGCGGACTTTCTTAATTTTAGGGGGGGTTGTGTCAGCTTTGCATCAATGGGGATGTCACAATAGACTGAATGATGGTCAGACCATATGCAGGGTGAAATTTCCGAAAGAGTCACCTTAAGATCCAAAACCCAGATAAGATCGAGGATGTGTCCCTTTATATGGGTGGGAGCCTTTACAAGCTGCTTAAAGCCTAGTGAAGACATAGTTATGTCTAAGCATCGGGCTCCCGGTTCCTTATGGGCCTTATTCCAATGTAAGTTAAAATCTCCGGTTACCACTACCTTTTTATATCTTGAGCAAATATCCGATATAATGGGCATAAATAAATCATTGAAAGCTGGGGTGGCATTTGGTGGGCGGTAGACTGTAAGAATCACAACGCACTGATCGTCAAACATGATTTTTACTCCAAGGATGTCGGCCAAATCTACTGTTTCTGATAGTATCTTAACTACTGCAAGTGATTTTTTATACAGGATTGCTACTCCCCCCCCCCCCCCCCTCGAGCATTGTGCGTACGATTATGCCATACCATGTCATAATCATTCGGGAGAGCAGCTATAATATCTGGTAATGAGTTATCACCAAGCCAGGTCTCAGTAAGGGTCAAGACATCAAGGCTTGCTTACTGATTAGCCCGCCCTAAATAGCTGCCTCTGTGCAGCTAGCGCGCAAACAAAGATGGTGCCGCCAGGCGTCCCGTCTTTCCCCCAATATGTCTACCGCCGATAAATAAAGGGATACAGGGACCCGCTAAAACGCGGTGTATTTTCCACAAATTAAGGTGCAGGTAGTTGGGATTAGCTAAGTATTAAAAACAGGGGAAATGTAACCTAACTTTACTCAAATACAAAATAGGTGCTTTAAAAATTCGTTTTTGCCCACCAGCACTAAAGCGCGAACTGCATAAGCACTGCTAAAGTTATTAGGCGTCCTACCTGGTCAAGTCACTATTGGAGATTATTATATCCAGGGTTGAACCTTTGTGTGTAGGGCTGTTGCAAATTTGGGTGAGGTTTAGATCATCGAGGACATTTTTGAGAGTATGGCCACATCGTTGTGGTCGTTCCAATGGAGATTGAAATCGCCCAGGAATATTTGGGTATTTTGACGCCCAGAGTTCGTTGAGACCATATCCATAAAATATTCGGTGAAGATGAGGTTGTCACCTGGTGGATGATAGATGGTGTGTAAAGATGGTCTAACTTATGTCTAGTTAGATCACATCCTGTTGGGTGCTATGAAAGAGAAGTCCATTTGAGTCCAGTTTGGTCACAATTGTGCTTGCTAAATTTCTCGCTCCTGGATTAGTAAAATCTTCACCTTCTCCAATTTTGCCTTGACCTTTAATGCTCTTCATCTTGCTGTTTAGCCTAACTAGTTGAAAGGTTTTTTTGGTCTCCAAAGGCATTACAGATGTTGCTAAGAAGACCTGCTTTTGACAAGTTCTGATGCCAACAAACTCTAAAGATGCATCACGTATTAGAACTTCTAACATCTATAAATAACCTAACTCTTTAAGTTCAAAACTTCACCATGGAAAATGCCTCCTCTTTACATCGTCCTCTAGCCATCTTTCAACAAAGCTCTCCCGACACTCATCTTGCTGGCTGTGAGAAGTTGGCCTGATATATGATGTTTCCAATTCTGGAACCACCTTGTATCAGTCCAAACAATCCCTTATGGTGTCAGGTTGTAAGTCAACCTTGTAGACAAGCTATCTTAATGGTAGCATAGACTAAGCAGCCTTAAAGGCCTAACTCAAGAGGTCGTGTTAAGCGAGCTGTTTTACCAATCACAGTCCTGTAATATCAAATGAAAGGACACCACACAAGTATATATTATAAAAATATATGTATTTATTTCTACAAATAATCCCCAGTATTCTTTATGAACAAAGGGGCACAAGCGTTAAATCAAAAGCACAGTATAGCATACAAAGTTGCACAATTATGGATGAGGGCGAGGGGCCACTCAGACCATATATCAAGAAAGTGGTATAAGAGATACCAATTGAACAGTTGTTAGGCCTAGGGCCTAGGGAATCGCTGGGAGCAGTCGGGACAAGCAATGCTGAAGTCTGGAAAAGCCCGCGGGATTCGGGTGCAGTGCTTAAAGCACACGCATGCACCAATGCAAGTCAAAGGTGCGTAAAAGTTACACAAATAGAGTTTTAGGATACTTCCGCTGAACCTAGAAGGACAAAACTTAAGACACAGACCCTAGAGATGTGTACCAGTGTGGGAACACCGGCGTTGCAATGTTACCTCACCCACAGGAAGCGGGTGCATAGGGTCGAAGTGGCGTCGGGTTTCGTCGTGCAGGTTCTGGGCGCTTGGAGCTGAAGATGCTGCAGGCGATGGGAAAGAGAAGTGTCCGGTGGGATCCAAGGGTGGATCCGGATAGAAAAGTACCTGAAAGCAGAGGGGACAGAGTCTGGGTCACTTAGCAGTGACCAGGGTGGAACCAGGACGGAACCAGGCAATGTCGGGCGTAATCTGGTGGTTGTCGAGGAGCTTCTCTTCGCTGCCACGTGGGCCCTGGGGCATCTGCGACGTCCAGTAGCGGGTCACGAGCTGTCCCACATAGGTTCTCACCGTCGGTGCTGTCGGCTTCAAGATTAGAGCAAACAACACTTGGCAAAAGCAATCCACGCGGAACTAGAAGATTGCTTCTCACTCAAACCAGGAGGGTCAGAGTTGGTGCTCCTTTTCAGGGGAGCGGGAGCAAATCTGGAGCAACCAGAATCACAAGTCGTATTTTGGTTTTCTTCGGCACAGGGGCCACAAGCCAGCTGGCAAGTGACCGGGCCAACGCGTTGAGCCAAAAGAAGCAGAAGGGCCCCACGCAGCACTCGTCGAGTGTAGAGGGTTGAACTTCGGTGCAAGAGTGGCTCAACGTTGGGGCTTCTGAAACCCCGGTGTACAGCTTCAAGGGTCCCTCGTGGGCTGCACGGTCAGTGTCTCGTGGTCTTTTCAAGATGGCGTGCCCCATGCTTCCGGTCG
The DNA here is from genome assembly GCF_964261635.1 of Lissotriton helveticus. Lineage (NCBI taxonomy): Eukaryota > Metazoa > Chordata > Amphibia > Caudata > Salamandridae > Lissotriton > Lissotriton helveticus. The sequence continues at coordinate 133,078,396 of NC_136058.1, forward strand.
CTTCCACGGGTCTCAGCTCTGCAGGGACTGTGGATCGGGCTGTTAGAAGGCAGGCAAGCTTAATCTCGTCGATCTCTGTTGCTCGAGTTCCGGCGGGAACTGCAACAAAGCAGACGTCGAGGTGCTGGATGGTGCCTGTTTGCACAGGGTGGTCACTCCTTGACCACAAGGGAGATTCTTCAGTCTTCTACGTTGAGTAGGATGTCGAAGGGTCCAGAGTTTTGTTTCTTATGTTTCATCAGGATAATCTGAAGTGCATTGGCACTGCTCCCACTCTTATTCGAATCTGGGGGGCTGGATTACCTGCTAGGTCCCCTCCTATGGGTGGGACCCAGGAAGGTGGTGGGTACACCTCTTTCCTTTGATCCAGGCCGCACTGGGACTGGGGCTGGTGTGCCCCAGAACGGGTTTGACTGGATTATGCAAGGGGAAGCCTTGTGCTCCCCATGTAGTGTCTGGTTTCTTTCAAACCTCCCTGCTACAATCCACTATCTCCTGTCTGGGGTGGTATGACACCTCCCTGCGACAGGAAACCCTTTGTCCAGGCCCCCTTGGCTGAGTTTCTGTCAGCTGCAGGGGGTCAGACCGGTGTCTGTGGCAGAAGCACCCATTTTGTGGATCTGAGGCTCTTTTAAAAATCAACCGCATTTAAGCAAAGTAACATGTCTTCTCCCTCTAGAGGGGTGGAATGCTATCCCCGTCGCCAGGACTGGCGAGGGGATAGTATTCCAAATCGTATGACACCTCACACGACATGTTTTGATAAAGCCAAACCAAAGTTGCTATATAACCGCGAGGATTAGAAGGCACTTAAGAGTATATGGTATGGCATTATCCTGGAACAGCTTAGGGAGTTGTTCCCGACAGCTGCAGACAGGCTCAGCTCATGCTAGTGCTCCATCTCACATTAAACCACGCACTCTGCCTCCAGGATTGATAAGGCCTTCCATAGGAGTGGCTCACAGGTTTATATGTGTCCAGATATAGGTTTAGATATAGGTATACTATATCTAAGCAAGAGGTGATTACACCATCTTGCCCCAGCTGAGTGATCAGCCAGTTGTGTCAATTTAAGAACCAGCCAGGGGTGGCAAAAGACATGCTGCAGCCCCTGGTAGGCCTTGGTGGCACCTATGCCCTGGGCACCTATAGTGCATGGTACAGGGGCTGACAAGGAGTCCATTTCCAATTGTGGTATGTACCTAGGGTACATGGAATCCATTTTACAGAGAGAGCAGATAGCCTGGGGCCCTGATTAGCAGGGAACCAGGCCAACTAAGTCAAAAACCAGCTAAACACAAGGCAAAAAATCTGGGGTAACCATAGTCAGGTAGCCACCTTCCTACACAACCCCCCCCCCAAACGAAAGGAGATAAGGCTATCCTTGACCAGGTAAGCCTATATTGCCTGAGTGGCCATATAAGGAAGTACCTGCACTAGCATGGGTACCCCCTGTCTCATGGTCCACTAAGCAGTCCCCACCCTTGGGGTATTAGAGGGTCTCCACCATAGGAAATCACTACCTTGGGTGTGTTTATGCAAAGTTAAAGGCTGTTTTGGATCTGGAGTATTGAAGTGAGGCTCCACTAATTTAGGGCTCAGCTTCCTCCAATTATCTTCCACCAAGTGTGCCTTCCTTTCTTCAACTGAGTTGCACTGTGCTCTCAGGGTCAACCTCTGGCTACCTAAAGCTGGAGGTTGGGTCCCTCTGTTTGGCTTGCTGGAGGGACAGTTCAGGTTTGGGCCATTTGGGTCCCAGGTTTGGCTGTGCCCAACAGAATCCATCTGTGGGAGGTCCCTAACTATTTTTAAGGGGGCTCCCTCAGGAGTTTTTAAAGTTGTCACCTTACAAGGGCTACTAGTTTTGGTGCCCCTAATCTGTGGATGGGGGTGCTTTATTTGACAGGGGGCCCACTGGGTCTCACTGTCCTTCTTGTCCTCTGCAGCCCTGGGCTGACTAAGGCAAGGTAGAGAGGGGCAGGTTACCTGGTCCAGACTGGGTCCCACCTGAGAAGGGTCCACTGCCATCAGAAGCTCTGTCAGGCCAGGCCCAACCACCTCTGGGGCAGTTCCTTCATCAGGGGTAAGATCAGTTCCCTGAGGAGGCTGATCCGTTCCTAAAGTCTGGTGAGGGGGAGTTTTTTCGTCCTCCTCTGTGCTCTCAGTTTGTGTGGAGTTATCCATCATTTCAGGTTTCACAACACACATATCAGTTTGAGTTTGGGCTGTGGCCATCACAGCCCCACCAACCTTTTCAGGGGGGGACTCAGTTTGGGTTTCTGCTGTTATCATAACAGCTTTGCTATTCTGTTCAGGAAGAGCTTCTGCTAAAGATGGGGCAGAGAGTTGCTCAGCCCTACCAACCTTTTCAGGAAGGACATCTTGAATTGGGGCTGTAGCCATTACAGCCCCACTAACCTTTCCATTGGAATTCACCATCCTAGAATGGGTTTCCTGTTCAACCGCAGCCCAGGCTAAGATTTCTAAATCATTACCAAGTAGGCAGTCTACAGGCAAGTTTGATGACACTGCCACTCTCATTGGGCCAGTGACACCTCCCCAGCTGAGACTTACTACTGCCATGGGATGATTTGTTTGGATTCCATCAATGTTTGTTACCTGGTATGTGGCACCTGGTAAAAGTTGCTTAGAGGGGACTATACAGTCAGCCACCATGGTGATGCTAGCCCCTGTGTCTCTAAAGGCTTCAACTTTCAAACCATTGATGATGGGTTCTTGTCTATATTTGCTCAAGGTATTTGGGCAATCAGAGAAGTTGGCAAACCCCATGCCAGTCTCATAAACAAGATTATTTGGTGATGGGGACCTGGATAGGCCAGGGTCCACCTGTGCTCCAAAAGTAAACCCACCCAGATTCCTGGGTGTGCTCCCACTTCCTGGGGGATTACTGCTGACAGTAACAGGAGGTGTTGGAACTGGCTTTGGAGGTATATTCTCTTTATTGCCATTATTGGGACAACAGTTGTCTGTTTTGTAATGCCCAACCTGTTTACAGACATGACAATAAGGCTTTTTCTGAGTTGAAGAAGTGTCTTGGGACCCACCCCCATTCTTGGAGTTTTGGGGCCCTGGGGAAGTCTTTTCCTTACTTTTATCCTCACCCATTTCTTGAGGCTTGGTAGACTCCTTCTTCTGGTTACTGTCCTGATTCTTAGGCCTAATCCTGGTTCTGACCCATTTATCTGCCCTCTTTCCCAATACTTGGGGAGAGGTCAAATCTGAGTCCACCAGGTGCTGGTGTAAGAGCTGGTTCTGACAATTACTTAGGATCTGCTCCCTCATAATCAAATTATACAATCCTGTGAAGTCATGTACTTTGCTGCCATGTAGCCAACCCTCCAGAGCCTTAGTAGCACAATCTACAAAATCAGTCCAGTCCTGTGTCTGTGTCTTCTGGGTGTCTCTGAACTTCAACCTGTACTGTTCAGTGGTTAAGCCAAACCCATCTATTAGAACACTCTTCAGGACTTTGTAATTGTTTGCATCCTCATGTCTGACAGTGAGGAGCTTATCTCTCCCTTTCTCAGAAAAGGAGTACCATAAGATTGCAGCCCACTGTTCTTCAGGAACCTGCTGTACCATGCAGGCTCTTTCCAGAGCAGTTATCCATTTGTGGATGTCATCCCCTTCCTTGTAGGGGGGCACAATCTTTGTCAGGTTTCTACTATCATAGGACCTGGGTTTCTCTCTCGGAATATTGCTGCCACCAGTGGCATCTAAGCCACACATTTTCTGTTCTCTTGCTAAAGCAAGTCTGGCCTGAGCCAGGGCTACCTCCTCCCTCTGTATCTGGAGTTTGACAGCCCTCATCCTTGATTCATGCTCTTTCTTCTGAGAGGGAGTCATTCCTCTCTGAGATTCTCTTGAGGCACTAGAAATATGAGAGTCCCCTGCTGGAGATCTCACCCTTCTGTTGCCTGGGAGAATTAAGTTATGGGATCTGGGGAGGTGCTGGCCCTCTCCATTCCCAAGTAGGTCTAAGTTGGCCTGGCTAAGCCTGGCAACTATAACCTGGTTACCCTTCTGATCCTGATCTTCAAGATCCTCTACATCTGAGTCATCCTCCTCCTCTACTTCCTCTTCTATTTCCTCCACTGGAGTGGTCTCAGTTACAGGGGGGTTCACTCCATCCCCTAAGTCTAAGGGAGCTGCACTCGCCTTATCTAAGTCATCCTGTTCCAGAATGGCTATCAGGGTAGGACTGGTGGGACTTCTTCCCCTTTTTAGCCCCCTTGAAATGCACAAGGCAATCACGTCTTTGTGGCTAAGTTTGTCATAGCTGGAAGTTGCCTTGGTAAGGTCAACTGTCACAGGCAGAGAGCTTGGAGCTTCACCTGTGCCAGTCATGACTCTAGTGTGGTGTAAGTGATGCACCAACCTACACTAAGTGTTTACCTACTGTACCTTGCTAGTGAGTTGTAGTCAGGGTGTGCTAATCCCTTTAATCTACAACTACTAAGTTCAGTAGAACTTAAGCTTTTGATTTATATGTACCTAAGGTACTTGATGTGATCTTTCAATTTGATAAAAAGATTGCAATGGTAAAACAGCAAGCTCAAATCCGCACCGCTGCGCACCAATGTGAGAAGTTGGCCTGATATATGATGTTTCCAATTCTGGAACCACCTTGTATCAGTCCAAACAATCCCTTATGGTGTCAGGTTGTAAGTCAACCTTGTAGACAAGATATCTTAATGGTAGCATAGACTAAGCAGCCTTAAAGGCTTAACTCAAGAGGTCGTGTTAAGCGAGCTGTTTTACCAATCACAGTCCTGTAATATCAAATGAAAGGACACCACACAAGTATATATTATAAAAATATATGTATTTATTTCTACAAATAATCCCCAGTATTCTTTATGAACAAAGGGGCACAAGCGTTAAATCAAAAGCACAGTATAACATACAAAGTTGCACAATTATGGATGAGGGCGAGGGGCCACTCAGACCATATATTAAGAAAGTGGTATAAGAGATACCAATCGAACAGTGGTTAGGCCTAGGGCCTAGGGAATCGCTGGGAGCAGTCGGGACAAGCAATGCTGAAGTCGGGAAAAGCCCGCGGGATTCGGGTGCAGTGCTTAAAGCACACGCATGGACTGGACCAATGCAAGTCAAAGGTGCGTAAAAGATACACAAATAGAGTTTTAGGATACTTCCGCTGAACCTAGAAGGACAAACCTTTAGACACAGACCCTAGAGGTGTGTACCAGTGTGGGAACACCGGCGTTGCAATGTTACCTCACCCACAGGAAGCGGGTGCATAGGGTCGAAGTGGCGTCGGGGTTCGTCGTGCAGGTTCTGGGCGCTTGGAGCTGAAGATGCTGCAGGCGATGGGAAAGAGAAGTGTCCGGTGGGATCCAAGGGTGGATCCGGATAGAAAAGTACCTGAAAGCAGAGGGGTTAGAGTCTGGGTCACTCAGCAGTGACCAGGGTGGAACTAGGACAGAACCAGACAATGTCGGGCGCAATCAGGTGGTTGTTGAGGAGCTTCTCTCCGCTGCCACGTTGGCTCTGGGGCATCTGCGATGTTCAGGAGCGGTTCACGAGCTGTCCCACATTAGCTCTCACCGTCGGCGCTGTCGGCTTCAAGATTGGAGCAAACAACACTTGGCAAAAGCAATCCATGCAGAACTGGAAGATTGCTTCTCACTCAAACCAGGAGGGTCAGAGTGGGTGCTCCTTTTCAGGGGAGCGGGTGCAAATCTAGAGCAACCAGAATCACAAGTCGTATTTTGGTTTTCATCGGCACAGGGGCCACAAGCCAGCTGGCAAGTGACCGGGCCAACGCGTTGAGCCAAAAGAAGCAGAAGGGCCCCACGCAGCACTCGTCGAGTGTAGAGGGGTGAACTTTGGTGCAAGAGTGGCTCAGGGTTGGGGCTTCTCAAACCTTGGTGTACAGTTTCGAGGGTCCCTCGTGGGCTGCACGGTCAGCGTCTCGCGGTCTTTTCAAGATGGCGTGCCCCACGCTTCCAGTCGCCTCCACGGGTCTCAGCTTTGCAGGGACTGTGGATCGGGCTGTTAGAAGGCAGGCAAGCTTGATCTCGTCGATCTCTGTTGTTCGAGTTCCGGCAGGAACTGCAACAAAGCAGACGTCGAGGTGCTGGATGGTGCCTGTTTGCACAGGGTGGTCACTCCTTGACCACAAGGGAGATTCTTCAGTCTTCTCCATTGAGTAGGATGTCGAAGGGTCCAGAGTTTCGTTTCTTATGTTTCATCAGGATAATCTGAAGTGCATTGGCACTGCTCCCACTCTTATTTGAATCTGGGGGGCTGGATTACCTGCTAGGTCCCCTCCTATGGGTGGGACCCAGGAAGGGGGTGGGTACACCCCTTTCCTTTGATCCAGGCTGCACTGGGACTGGGGCTGGTGTGCCCCAGAATCGGTTTGACCGGATTATGCAAGGGGAAGCCTTATGCTCCCCATGCAGTGTCTGGTTTCTTTCAAACCTCCCTGGTACAATCCACTATCTCCTGTCTGGGGTGGTGTAACACCTCCCTGCGACAGGAAACCCTTTGTCCAGGCCCTCTTGGCTGAGTTTCTGTCAGCTGCAGGGGGTCAGGCCCGTGTCTGTGGCAGAAGCATCCATTTTGTGGATCTGAGGCTCTTTTAAAAATCAACCGCATTTAAGCAAAGTAACATGTCTTCTCCCTCTAGAGGGGTGGAATGCTATCCCCATCGCCAGGACTGGCGAGGGGATAGTATTCCAAATCGTATGACACCTTACACGACATGTTTTGATAAAGCCAAATCAAAGTTGCTATATAACCGCGAGGATTATAAGGCACTTAAGAGTATATGGTATGGCATTATCCTGGAACAGCTTAGGGAGTTGTTCCCGACAGCTGCAGACAGGCTCAGCTCATGCTAGAGCTCCATCTCACATTAAACCACACACTCTGCCTCCAGGATTGATAAGGCCTTCCATAGGAGTGGCTCACAGGTTTATATGTGTCCAGATATACGTTTAGATATAGGTATACTATATCTAAGCAAGAGGTGATTACACCATCTTGCCCCAGCTGAGTGATCAGCCAGTTGTGTCAATTAAAAAACCAGCCAGGGGTGGCAAAAGATATGCTGCAGCCCCTGGTAGGCCTTGGTGGCACCTATGCCCTGGGCACCTATAGTGCATGGTACAGGGGCTGACAAGGAGTCCATTTCCAATTGTGGTATGTACCTAGGGTACATGGAATCCATTTTACAGAGAGCAGATAGCCTGGGCCCCTGATTAGCAGGGAACCAGGCCAACTAAGTCAAAAACCAGCTAAACACAAGGCAAAAAATATGGGTTAACCATAGTCAGGTAGCCACCTTCCTACACTGGCTTGATGGAATTAAAAATTTGGCAGATACCCAAAGAAGTGAAAGACATTACAGGACACTTGTCTTGTTCATTTCACCTGTAAATCCCATGTTCATACCAGCAATGGATCCAATATGTCATATCTGTAAGTAATATAACTTTAAATGCCTTTGCCTGGGCCATAATATTAGTTTCTTCTGGATACATTTATTGTCTTTCTTATGGAATTCAAATACTTGTTAGTCAAGATTTGAAGTTTTTTGTTTTTGCAGAAGAGGAGATTTTAGAAAGTAACCACAGATCTGAGTACTTATATATGTGTATAACCAAATTCAAAGGCCTGGTTAGAAAGATTGATTGGCCTGACTACACCCTCTTTAGGTTATTGTGCAACGGCCTAAAAGATGAGTAAAGACAGTCGCTGGAGTAGCTAGACTGGCATTCTTTTAGTATCTCATTCAGCTAACCACCCAAATTGATAGTGGTCTATAGGAAAGACAAAGAAGAGATTGAAAACTGTCTCAGTCAAGACCCTGTCAAAGGCCTGTTTTAAAGATACCTGTTAAGACTTTTGATCCTGAAAATGAGCCCATGCGAATAGTTTTTTCTTAAGGTCATTTAACTGAGGAAGAAAGGACAAGTTGACTGACTGAAGTGAGGGTTATGCTTATTCTCTGGTCAGAAAGATCATCTCCTGAACTCTTATCCTGTACATCCTTTTTAACAATCTAAGGAGTTGGAAAACTAGGCTCTCTCCCGTTGTGCAGGGAATAGTGGCAAGTGTTCATCAGAAACCCTTACTTTATTCTGTAAATTACTCTGGGTTTGTCCTTCTGCACAGGGAGCTTAAGATTCAGTCCCATCATCAATTAGTTCCTATTATTGTTTTTAATATTACTAGTATTATTAGTTTCATAGTACATGCTCTTACCCGAAGGTGTCCTGGCACTAGGCCAGGTGTCTAGCTTTGCTTCTGGGCACATAGAATAAATAGATACAAAAAGAGAGGGGACATTTATGAACTATTTAAAATATTCAGTAAAAAAGTGTCTTTAAAAGTTACACATTTTTTCTACAAATTTGTTTCTGAACATAAAATAATGGGCAGATTATTCCAGGTCTGTGCTGTAATCCACAAAAAGGTGTTCCCTCCTAATCTTACTATCCTTGGGTTTGAATTTAGGGAAAAAAACATAATCTTTGGGGACCTCAACACTGGCCCTCCAAAATGGGTGCCTTACCCTAGCCAGTACACCATGTTTGCAATTTAGGCATCATCATTGACTAACATCTTTCGATGAAACAACAAGTCACCAAGGTGTCCGCCACCTGTTTTAGTGTTTAAAAAAAACATTTTATGGATGATTCCCCTCTTTGCTCAGAAAACTATAGTTCATGACCTAGTTATCTCTAGGCTTGACTACGGCAATGTTCTTTATCTGGGCTATAACAAAGCTACGATCCAGAGGCTTCCAGTGGTGCAGAATGCGGATGTGAGACTGCTGTGTCATGAGCCTCAGTCGCTTGCTTCCTTTGTAATATTCCCTGGATGATGGCGGAGAACCGAGTAGAATTCAAAGCCTTGTGCTATATGTTCAAAATTAAAACTGGAATGGCCCTGAAATATTTGCAAGATCTAGTTCAACGCTACCAACCCTCTTGCCCTCTGCCCAACAGACGAGGTTTTCTGTCCTGAAATTTAAACTTTCTTGCATGCGTGGTCGGTCCTTTTCTTATTTAGGACCAATCCTGTGGAATTCTCTACCTATCATTATGTGAGGAAACCGTATATTGTGTATTCCGCAAAAGCTTGAAGACTTGGTTTTTCAATTCCTAAATTCTTTATTTCGTTCTTTATCTTTGCTTTTCTACCGGGATGGTGCCGGGAAGCCCCTTGGGGTAGCTGTGCGTCCTACAAATTCAATGTAATAATAATAATAATTGGGTGCAGTGAGCAGTTAGAGAATGAATGTAGTAGCGTGAAAGGAGTGTGATTTCTGAACATAATGTAAATAAAACTAGTGCAAACGTGGGCTGTTGGATAGAAGATCTTGTGACACACAGAGAGAGACTTATAATAACAGTGCATTTTAACTGATAGCCAGTGTAATTTCTAAAGATGGGCAGACACCCAGCCAAACTTTTGAATATCAAAGATCAATCTGGTCGTCACATTTTGAATTAGTTGCAATCTTTGCATAAGATAACCAAATAAACCAAAATAAAATACATTATAGCTATCCAGTATGCTAAGAATCCATACCAGAATTAACAACTAAGCGTGGGCAGTGAACTCCGCGCCACCAGCAGAAATTACTGAGGTTTTGCACTATGTGCTCCGCTTAGAGGGCAGAGTTTACCAAAAAATCTCTGCCGAACTCCAGTGGAGCAGAGTTTACTAGCACGCACTCACCTCTACAAAGAACTTCAATTAGGCAAATCCATTAAGTAATTGGATTAACACTGGTGGAGAAGTGTGGCTCACCGATTAGAGCGGCAGACCCTGAGCCAGAGGTCTGTCCCGGGACCAGGGTTCAATTCCCGACGCGGCAGGGTCTTGGGCTCAATGTCCACGGACTCGATAATTCTCGCCTAGGTGCCTACTCTAATCATGGGTCCCACTCTGGAACTCTGGGCAATAGCTTGCTTAATCTCCACAACGGCCCCGAAAGCGCTAGGATGCCTGGCCTCACCTTGGAGGTGCCCAGTAAGGGGGCATCTCACAGGGAAAGCCAGAAAGGGTTCCACAGCGGTATACAGCGCCAAGATACCTTTCAGGTGATAGTGCGCTTTACAAGTATACACACATTTACATTTACATTTAATTTTTCTGTGTGCAATGGAATTGGCCTGTGTTGGAAATGGGATTTCTGGTTGGCTAACGCTTGCGCCAAAGCCAGGCAGAAACCACCACTCTAGTCAGGGCAAGGGAGCTACTCGCTGAAGATAACCCCTGCTCACCCCCTTGGTAGCTTGGCACTAGCAGTCCGGCTTATCCCGGAGGCCATGTGTAAAGCATTTGCGTATGCACACAGCAACAACATACCAGGCACACTACAAAAGGAACTCCACACAAGGTTATATAAAAAATAGCCTTTGTATTCTCATAACACATTAGTATAGTAAACACATAACATACATGGTGCTAACTGGCACTGGGTCAAATCTACAAGGGATTATTTACACCTGACAGGGCCTACTGGACCACTGTCAGAACCATCACAAAGTTCTGAAACTGGTGCAGGACATGCGCTCGAGGTTTGATAATTTGGTCATCCTGGGAGACTTTAATTATCACTGGGAACTTACCCCAAGAGAAGGGCAGGCTGGCCATATTGACGAGGCATTATCCTCGCTAGGTTTAATTCAGCAGGTAAGGGGACCGACACATGTGAAAGGTCACACGCTTGACCTAGTCTGGTCGTCAATACCGGTACAGGGACCGACAACCTCACAACCGTGTGTCTGGTCGGACCATTACTTACTGAAGGGAGATTTCCTGATGAACTTGCTTAAAACGAAACCGGCAGAAGGCCAGAGGCTGGTGAGGAAATGGAAAAACATCAATGGAGGAAAGTTGCTGGCGCATCTTTCAGCGAATTATCTTCAGACCCGTTCAGCTGACAATCCTGATGCCCTCTGTAGTATCCTAGAGGAGAGGCTCCGAAGTGCGGTTGACCATGTGGCGCCAGCACGTAGGGTCAATCTAGTGAATAGAGGCCGGAGGTCCCCTTGGTACAACGACTCCCTAAGGGAGAAAAAGAGGGTCGTGCGCAAGATGGAGAGAGCTTGGCGCAAAGCCTATGATACTAAGGCGAGAAGCGTCTATTTGCTTGAATTAGCGAATTACAAGCGGGCAATAACAGCTAGGAAGGCAGACTTCTATGAGGAAAGGATCACCACAGCTACAAATCCTCAAAAGGAAGTCTTCCGAGTCCTAAATGAACTCAAGAAAGTAAAAGAACAAAGGCCGGAGTTCACTCTAGAGGACTGCCAGAGATTTCAGAATTTCTTCACCAGAAAAATTGAAGATCTTAATTCGGAAATTGCCTGTACTCCCATACATGCTTGCCCCCCACTGACCACGTCGGCTAAAAAACTGGTGGTTAGACCTCTGGATCTTCTTCCGCCCATAACGAAAGAGGAACTGCCCCGGCTCACTGGGAGAGTTAAGTCGGGCTCCCAGGCAGACCCTTGTCCCCCTGACGTTTTCAAACTGACCATGCCAGGAATAGAAGAGGAGGTGCTGAATCTTTTGAACTCCTCTCTAGCATCAGGAAAGGTTCCTACTGCCTTTAAGGAAGCAAGGTTGATCCCTTTACTAAAAAAGCCTGGGGCAGATGTGAAATGCCTAAAAAACTTTAGGCCTATTTCCCAGATCCCTTTCCTGGCCAAGGTGTTGGAACAGCATGTTTTGGCCGCCCTCTCTGACCATCTAGAAGGGAACGGCCTGCTGGAACCAAACCAATCAGGGTTCCGTGCAAATCACAGCACGGAACTGGTCATGTTGTCCATCATAGATGAGCTCCGAAATAGGGCAGACAAGAGGATACCCGGCGCCCTGGTGCTGTTAGACCTCTCCGCGGCGTTTGACACCGTTTGTCACAAACAACTGCTGTCGCGGATGAGAGACCTCGGCATCCAGGGCACAGCCCACGCCTGGTTTGTTTCTTTTCTACAAGGGAGGACACAAAGAGTTCAGTTGGGAGAATTGCTCTCCACTGCAACACCAATCTTTTGTGGAGTGCCACAGGGGTCGGCTTTGTCGCCCCTGCTGTTCAACATATACCTCCAACCATTGATTGCACTCCTGAATCAAATGGATTGTCAGGTATATAACTATGCTGATGACACCCAAATCATTATCCAAATGGATGATGCACCTGGGGCACCAGCAAATCTGCAAACCATCTTGAAGCAGACAGCTAATTGGATGTCGCTGAACTCCCTAAAAATTAATCCGGACAAGACGGAAGTTCTACCTGTTACCATCGCTGGTAATCCATGGCATGATGGATTCTGGCCGAGGGAACTTGGTCCGCCCCCGGAGCCGGCAGTGGCTGTAAAAAGCCTTGGCATTTATGTGGATAACAAGCTTTCCATGCGGAAACAAGTTACCACGGTGGTAGGAACCTGTGTTGGCATGCTTCGTCAACTTAGGAAGATCGCGCCATTATTGTCCCATTCCACCCTGAGAAGGGCGGTTTCCGCTATGATCCTTGCAAGACTGGATTACGGCAACTCGCTCTATCTGGGCCTACCCCAAAAACTCCTAGATAAACTTCAGATGGTGATGAATGATGCCGCTAGGCTCATTCACAAGAAACCCAGGAGTACGCATGTGTCCCCACTTATGCGTGAGCTACATTGGCTCCCAATAAGGCAGAGGGTGCTCTTTAAAGGGTTATGCATTGCACATAAATCCCTTTACGGTAAGGCACCAAGATACATCAAGACCCGCCTGACCCCGTATACACCTGCCAGGGTGCTAAGATCTGCTGAGGCAACCCTTCTCATGCAACCTCGTTTTAGATTGGCGACTGTGGGCGGTCGTGCCATCTCTAACACCCTCCCAGAGGCCTGGAACAGTCTCCCGGTGGACTTGCGCAAAGAACCTAATTTGCTGACCTTTCGGAAGAGGTTGAAGACTGTTCTTTTCCAGAAGGCCTGGGGAGGGATTTAAATTCTTTGCAGTGTTTTCTTTGGTTTCCTGCGGTGTTTACTGGACAAGCGCTTAGAGACCCCGGGGTTATATAGCGCTATACAAATCGAAATAAATAAATAAATAAATAAATAAAGTGAACTTAGTAAATGTAGAACTTATCATAAACATATAACACAACCAGTAACCACTGGTAATCCCTGTACTTGGCATCAGCCTGTAACATAAACTACATTATGCACAATATCACACCAGGCGCGAATCACATTCTGCGCCAACCTCAGCAGCATAAACACATTATGAAATTCTCTCATAAGTCTAAGCGCAATAGCCTCCTAAGTATTACTCACATTAGGGAATAATTTCACACGGTGAAACATAATCTCACTAGCATAAACCATAAGATGCAAAACAACCTCATAATCAAACAACTACATTTAGAGGTATAACACAGGGTGCGTAAAACATACTACATGAATTACATTTCCGAGCACCAAAATACTTTTAGCACATAAATAACATTAGGGCCTGGCGCCCTATAAACCTAACAGTCCCCCTGGCCAACTGGCCATCTCAAAAGGGGGGCTCAAATGCCCTATGTCCCAAGAGTCAGGGTGCGCCACTGCGCAAACCTAAACGTTGCAGCTGCCCACTACTTGCTGGGCAGCTGGGAAAGTATGGGGCAAAGGAGTGCATCTCACTTTTAACTCAGCAACATGCCCCCAAGATTTGCGGCCTAAACTGAAAAGCTGCCCACTACTTGTTGGGCAGCTGTGAAGATCAAAGGCAGGCTTGGACTCTCAATGTGCCCTTTGAACAATTTGCCAACATTGCAGCTGCCCGCAACTGCGGCGCAGCTGTGAAGATCTGCCAAGACACTGGCACTCACAGTGCCTACCCAGTCATGCTCCGGAACTCAGGGAGCTAGCTACACAACAAGATTGTCCCCCTCCCCCCGGTGCAGCTGTCCACCACTGTGGTACAGCTGTGAAGATTAGCGGAGGCACCAGCCACAATGGCCTCAGTCCCACTCATGGACTGCTGCAAAAAATGACCCCGGAGATGACTGCCACGAACGAGCAAAAGTGGAGCCCCTGGACCCCCCTACTGGGGCCCTGAAAAGGCTGTGCCTATCATAGGAGCGGGCCGCTACCCTGCGGGACCGCTCAACACTACGAGATAGCAATGTGCCTTGCTTCAGCCCACACTATTGGCAACTGGGAAGCCCCACTCACCGTGCTCCTATGCAGGACTCCTCCAGTCTGCGGCGGGGTAGCACGAGGCTCCTCTTCGTCCCGGATGCCGGTGGTGAGGAAGACTGCTTACTGGGCACGGGGATCCATCGGGACTCCAGTCGGCTCTTCTGCGCAGATCGCCAGTGCAGGGTGGGCTCCCACCTGGCCGCTAATACACGTGGGGCTCCACCTACTTCACGGGACCCCCACTTAGGCCTGCACTCATTTCCATACTCTGGCCCCGCCCACAGTCAAGCACGAGTGCCTGGCTTCCGGGTCGGGCCGAGTCCTTTACCGGCTCCTGCAATCTCTGCAGCTCCTTCATCGGCCGCAATGTGGGGTACGGCAATATTCTTTGTTCTGGTGAAGGCGTGTGAAGGCACCCGCCTTCACCAGAACAATTCCAGGGTGGGCACCCGCTCGTCGGCACCATAGGCGGGGTGGGCACCCACCGTTAAGAATACTCCTAAAGCAGAGTAGGCTCCCGCTTGGCAAGCACACTGTGGGGTGGGCACCCATTTCTAAAGAATCACAGAGGAATCCCTATGCTGGGGGTTCCCTCTCTCTCCCTTCAGGCAGCACTGCGCTGCAAGGGAACAACATGAGCGCCCCCCCTAAAAATAAAGCGCTCTTCTAAGCAAAACCCTTCTGGGGGAATGAAAGTAAAGCACTCACATATAGCCACAGCTCCAGTAGCAGGCAAAAATCCAGGAGAAGCTCAGGGGCAGAGCTGGGCTCAGTGGGCCAGCACACAGGGCTCTTCAGCAGGGAGGCAGCCCCCATGGCGGTCCCACCTGGGCTCCAGCAGCAGCAAGCCCCCCCTCCGTCAGGATCAGGAACCGAACTGAACCCTTTCATGGGGACACAACCCCTATACTTATGTTAGTAAACCCTTTCTGTAAAGGTGCAGGGCATGGGGGAACCAGATGCAACTGGTTCAGGGGATCTTTGGAGCACTTTGTTTTGCTCAGCTCCTCTCTCCTTTGTCAGGTGGGGGCTCAGTGCTCAGACGCACCACAGGGGGCGGCACCAGCATTGTGGAGGGAAGACACAGTCCCATTTAGGTCCCAGGTGCAACTCCTCCCTCCCATCTACACGCAGATCTCCCTATTCACCACTTGGCAGACCCATCCTGGCTCCTGGAGCCACCCACATCCTCCAGCACCTGTCAATCACAAGCCAGACATGCAACTCACATTATGCAGGCAGACACACAGCACACAGAAACGCCAACTTCTAAAAGTGGAATTTCTAAAATAAGCATGATAAATCTGCACAAACTATTGCGCAGCATTTATTGACACGAGTTCGCACATACTAAGCTTGACCCTGCACTCCCCTCATACCAGGAACTGCCAGGGACACACACATACCCCCTGCATTTCTATGGGAGGGCAGGCCAGTCTCACCACACATACACAGAGCGCGCACAAACTTTACACTGGACCACAGTGCTAAAGTGCTCAGAGGCCTAAAATCACCAACACCAGGTTACAAAAAAAGGCTAGGAGAACACAACAAGTTTCGTGGTGAACCTGCCAAAAGGGCCGACTGAAATGATTGTGTTATAAGCCGAGCTATAATGGCCTAAATGCCTATCAGCGGTAGTGCGGCTAGAGACTAATCATTGACTTTGTTCCTGGTCCACTGCCCTTAGCTTTATTCCTGCTGCGCCCAAGAAACGAACCAGACAGCAGGGCAGCCGGATAGCCCCTCCCTCAAGGCAAACCGTCACTGCCTGTGTGCATGTTCTTATCTGTGTTCTTCTCAGGGCAGGCTTTAGCATAGATCTTCGTTCCCTGTCTGGGCTCTTACATATACACAGGTGTAAATATCTTCCTTTGCCTCTCCGCATAATCTGCACGATGTTGTTAACTGAGTCCGTTTCCATGGAGGCAGATTCCAGCTCCCGGGATTTTTTATAGTTATCAATAAAGCTAGTTGTGTTTGTTTCTACTGAACACCTGCTTAAAAACAGAAGCTTTAAAATATGTAATATGTTGTTTATAGAAAGTAATGAATTGTATCATGCTTCACTTCCCATTGAGGTATGCTGCATGTTTTACATTTTCACCTGCAAAAATATTAAATTTTCCTCAGATTTTCACTTTTCTTTGCATATTTTTCAAATGACTATGTGTAAAAGTAGACTAACCATGAAGACGGAGTAGTTCCTTGTCTGGGGTGGAGTCACAGGGTGGTGGAATCATCTGGATCACAAAGTATCCTAATGGTGAGTTCTTAATGCCCACACACACCTGGTAGGGTGTAATGCTTCATCATAGGGCGCTCCTCATCAGGCCGACGCTGCAATGTCTGACTGGCCTGGGGGCTCTTTATTGAAGATCTTTCGATCCGTAATCAGAGTCAGGTGAATGCATGAGAGGGGACTGTGTGTAAAGGGTGGGATGTGTATAAAATAGACCAAGGTACCCAGAAGAATGTGTTTATGGGGTGAAGGTACCTTGACTAAGTAAAAGCAGTGGTGCTATCCTCCAGTAGCAATGTACCTTGATAGCTACAGATTATAGTGATACGTGTAAAAGTGCCTTACACTAAAACCTGCCAGGCATGCAAAGGCACTGCTGACACACTTGCTTCTTAAGGTCATGGTGAGGACTAATGTAAACTCCACATTCTGCTGCCTCGTGTTAGGAAAGCTCGAAGCCTTATAGGTTCCTTTTCAAAATCAAGGCAAGAGGTGTTTGTTGTGTAAATGAGCATGGCAAACACTGTAGTTTTTTGGCAGTTATTTGATCTTTTAATATTGTTTGCTCATTCTTTTGTGAACAGACAAAGACCATTAGAATGACATCACTAAAGAATTAACAGGTGCACAAACAGTGTGGTCGGGCATCTATCCAAGATAACATGCTTTTGAGAGGAGGTGTTATCAGGGCCCAGAATAAGAGCAGAAAATGTCCTCAAGGTGGTTTGTAATTTTAGAAAATTTGCAATTCAAGATGCAGAAATAATATGGGTAAAGCAAAAAAAACATCACTGCAGTTCAAAAATGTTGTCAGCTGTCAACATTCTAAAATCACTCATGCATAGTTAACCACTTCGTCGCTAAGGCCTTTTCACTCTTGAACACTGAGCATTTCTTTAGATATTTGGGGCAGCTCACACTTAAGCCTTCACAATTGTTTTCTACAAATGGTATCCTGGGCCAACTTGGGCCCTTTTCCTCCCCGCATCTTTGGGACTGAAGGTGAGCCAAGGTTTGTGAGTTACTCAGGAGGGGCCCTGAGAAATTAGCCACAAATGTGTCAATGTTACTATTTATTTTAATGTGGACAAAGATTGTTCCTGAAAAATAAGTTTGGAAAAAAATGTTATATACAGAGGTTTGCTGTGCTAAAATCACCATCTTCCCAGAATTCTGAAACGGACAGAGATTAAAAAAGTGTCTCATCAGTGAATTTTTGTTTTAAATATCGTTTTTATTGGTATTTATAATATTTCAAACGGACATTACACTTATAAAACATTTTGTTTCATTTGGTCTATCGTTATGCTTCTGGGTATCATACATGCGTCCCATCTTTGAACACAATAAGCGGTACAGCATTTAACTCTTTCGACTAACAGTGTGAGATAAATGTGTCCTGCAACAAACTTAAACCCCATGTTTCCAAAAGACTAACAGTTTTCAGCTTCCACATCTGTACAACTGTTCCAACGCCAACCAAAAAGAAATCAAAAATTAAAAGAGAGAAAACAGGAGTCTCCATTCATATAATCATTTTGTCGTTTGGATATATTCCAAGGTAAACCACCACCCTCCTCCTCAGCGCTGTATAATAATCTCACTGATGCACATTGATACCATGTGAACAAGAATACTGTCTAGTGCAGCGAGCAGCGACAGCCACATTTGTACCTAAAACGAAACAACATAACACAAGCTGCCACTTCGTGTCTCTTTTTATTTATATATAAAACTAAACTACATACCCAGCTACCAGGGGTCCTAAATCCGTGTAAATCGCATAATTTCTACGGGCCAGTAGCATCAATAGTATCGACAGGGGCATGAGGGGACCCGGTCGCCGGAGCGCCCCTTCCCTCCTAACCACACTTATTCACCCAGGTGCCCCTCCCCAGCACCCCCATCCACACGCAACTCAGTTATTCGAGGGCCAAGGTGTATGGGATCAGATGAACTCCATTTTCGAGATAAATCAGAAACGTGCCCCACCCTATTCTTCCGAGTCAATCGGAGTGGCCTCCAAGGATGGCAATGTTATGTGACGTGTATTCCAAACTTTAACTAGGTCTGCCCAGGGCTCCACAAGCGGTTTACGCCGTTTAGTGATCCTGTCTTCCTTTATCAAGGCCCTTTCCTCCGCTCTCGCCCTACAGGAGACCTCATCCTCCCCTTTAGTCACTAACGGAACCTACTGTGTCTTCCATCCAATGGTATGCACCTCTGAGCCAGGAGTAACGCCAAGTCCACAAACCTCAGCCTCATCCTTTTATCAGTGTTGTCTCAATTTTATGAGTGGTGGCCATAATTTCCAACTTTGTCTATTTTTACCTGTAAGCAATAGGTTGGCGAAACATGTGTAAAATCCCCCTGTTCACCACAGATGCTATGGATTTCTGAAAAAGACAGTTCTGAAAGCAAGAAGGGGTACTTTGAGTAGGTTGCTCAAGCTTTTCCCTAAAAAACGTAATTGTTCAAGTAAGAAATAGTGAATGGAGGCGGGGAAAAAAGCGAAATGGGCAACGAGGTTTGTATTTGTAAATATGAACACTGAAGGTCAATCTATAATGGTAATATACTAATATGTACACCATGCTCTTCAAGCAACTGCTCTATACATTATTTGTAGGGTGTATGAAAACCTGCACTATCCAGACCAGGGTTGGATTGAGATTAAAAAACGCTCGGGCATGCTAATAAAAAAAAAAGAGGCCCACCTTTGCATATTGCTTTTCCGCAAAACACTGCTTCGGTGAAGTTTAATAAAAAGAAGGGCGAGGGGTCCCTGACAGAGGTGTTTTCTTAAATATACTTAGATAAAAAGAATGCACAGATTAGTTCACACTGGTGAATCACACCTGAAAACAAGTGAGGCCACGTCTGCTCAGGCCCCCCTGCCACTGCTCAATATGCATAAATTAATGGGCCGGCCCAGCCACAGAAAGGGAGTGACACCTCTGCCGTTGATAAAAGGGAGGTAATTGACGCCCATCCACCGCCAGACAAGCCACTAAGGCGTCCACTGGGCAGCTGGCGACATCAAACAGCACAAAAAATGCCAAAATCAACCCTGTCCCGCTCCCAGACTGCTTAAAAAAGCAGCCCACAGCAGGAACTGAACACGTGCCCCTCGGGCATTGCCCCAGTGCCCACGATACCAATCCGCTGCTGATCCTGACCCAACAAGGAGCCATGGCTTACGATGATTTTTCATTCTATCACTACCACGAATCACCTTGTAATGAACTGTGAATGAATAAATAAAATGGGTATAAAGGACAGCTTTGCATTGTTTAATGCACCCAGGAATCTGAATTGAAGTACTGGTGTTATTTGTGTCACTCTGAATTTTTTAATATTTGTAATCCTGAGTGATTCTGAGAGCATTTTATGAAATGTGTCTTTTGTAGACAGACTTACAATAGGAATTATAGTATACAGCATTTCAACTGATCAGAAGTTGACGGATCCATCATTTTTTTGCTGTAACACTTTTCGCCCTAAGTGGGATGGGTATGCCCAGACGTGGGTCCCTTGCTCACTGTGCCTCAGGATTTGAACTAGCCTGGCTGAAGAAGGGTGACATACCCTGAAACCGGTCCCAGGGTGCTTGTTTCCGGTCCAGGGAGGACCTGGCCTGGCAGTTCGGTCTGGACTGTCCCCATGGGGCACAGGGTAAGACTGATTTGCATATATCTGGGTTCAAACTGGGGTTTATTTATGCGATTTTATATAGCGCAAACTTTACCCGAAGGTGTCCGAGCGCTTTACATAAGAACCAGTTGAGAAACATAAGGACTTAGGATTACATGCGTTACATAAAGGATACAAACAGAAAAAATTGCAAATGTACAAGATGTGAAGTCACACAAGGAGGAGATACAAATGGATATACTCTAAGAGTCACATACGAATGGTAGATAGTACAAAGGTCTACTGCATATACTAGTGATTAGAGTTATCTCTATATACATAGGGAAGGGATATGGCTGGATATACTCTAAGAGTCACATACGAATGGTAGAGAGTACAAAGGTCTACTGCATATACTAGTGATTAGAGTTATTTCTATATACAGAAAAGCAGAGTTCCATTAAGTGGGGTCGGAGGGGGGATGGCGTCACAGCACCAAGGGAGGGACAGAGAAGGGCAGGAAAGTGAGACAAACCAGAGAGGGAAGAGGATAGTGACGAGTAAGACAGCGAGGAGTGTGTCAGAGGCAGCAGGAGAGACAATAGAAAGGTCGCTAGGACAGTGGGGGGAGGTCAGAGATCGCTAAAATGGCAGAGGAGAAAGGTAGAAGTAGAAGTGAGTCATAAAAAGAAAATGGCGGGGAACACAGAGGTCCAGGTCTGAAAGTCCAGGAAGAGTGCTGCCATAGCCAGCAAGTCCGGGGGGAGAAAGGCAGTCCGCAGCAAAGTCACAGCCTCATCGTCAATGAGGAGCTGGGGCAGAGGAGTTTGATCCGGAGACCAGGGGTCAGGGAAGAAAGACCACGGGCGCCAAAACAGCTGTTCGTAGAACGGGAGGCAGTCCCGGGAGCAGGGGAGAACATGACACAAAGCCGTCCCACATCATCTGGGGCCAAATGGAGGAGCCTCAGCAACGCCGACGCTGGATGGGCACAGGAGGAGGCACAGGAGGAGGGCACAGGAGGAGAGCTCAGGAGGAGAGCTCTGCAGGCTATGCTTTGGCAGCAGCCGATCGCGAGCTTGAAAGTCTGCCTGGGTAGTCATTTGCACCGATGTCCCTAAGGCGCCGCCATTTTGGGGTCAGGCAAGCCCCGGGGCAGAGCAGACTGGAGCGCATCTCTGAGGAGAGCAGCGTTAGTTGCGGTGGCGCCCGGCTCACCTCTAGTGCTGGTGTAAAATTGGAGGCCAAGGTCTTCAGGTGGCAACCTTTGCTGGCACCACAGGATCCGGTGAACAAAGCCGCCCGGCAGCCGCCATTTTAATCAGGAGCTCCTCCGTGGGTGAGAAGCTGAGCCAGCAGGTAGGAGAGAGGAGCAAGTGGTACAGGAGGTCTGCTGGAAAACAGGGTGTATGCTACCATTACAGGGGTCCTCCAGACGTTGTATGGCTGCAGTAGCTCGCCGGGCAGTCAACTGGAGTCATTGGCACCTATAATCGGAAACTGCCGCCATTTTGAGGTCAGGCACGGAGGCCGTGAGGGTAGCGCCGCCGGGTGTATTTCCGCATAAGTAAGCCGAAAGTGCTTGTTGCTGTTCGCGCTGGCGGCCGGCTCACCTCAGGCGCGAGGGCTGGTGCAGGGTGGCTGCGGTCTGGAGGCGGTGTCGGACTCCGACATCTGCGGGGTCTGGCGTTCAAGTCCGGGTGGCAGCCGCCATCTTAGCTTGCGGCTCAGAGAACCGCTCAAGGACGCGCCGACGGTGATCTTGTGGCTTTTAGATTCTGCCACTTTCGGCCCCGTGTCCGGCGGTAACCGCTCCTGAAGTGCGCGCGGACCGGGAATCAGGGGGTTGGACTTCAATGGATGCTGTGGGCAAAAGAACGATGGATTTAGCCCAGTTCTTTCGACAGGTGGAGAATGTTTGCATTGTCAGCATTCCGGCCATCATTTGTTTGCTGTAACACTTTAAATTTAGTAAAACTTTCTTTCAATAGAATATACTTTGAGGGGCCATAAACAATAATGTATGAGTTTGAGTGTAAACTGTGAAACTCTCTAGGAACAAAGACATTAAACCTATAAAAAGAGCACTGTATTGATACAAAGACTTAAGTTTTTAAGAAGACCAACTTCGCTGAACACTTGGCATAACATTAGGAAGTTTACCGGTGGTCTCCAAATAACCACTCCTACTTAGCAATACAACTCTATAACTTTGCAAGTTCAGTTCAGGGATTGGATGGATTACAAATCCATGAGTGTAAAATAAATTTCAAGGATAGAATAGAGAAAGGCCAAAGCCGAAATAATCACTTTAATAATCAATCTAAAAAAAAAAAAAAAAGAAAATTGATAGAAAAAAAGCCAGCCTGTCA
The DNA here is from genome assembly GCF_964261635.1 of Lissotriton helveticus. Lineage (NCBI taxonomy): Eukaryota > Metazoa > Chordata > Amphibia > Caudata > Salamandridae > Lissotriton > Lissotriton helveticus. The sequence goes on from NC_136058.1 coordinate 133,100,835, forward strand.
TTCATTATCGGCCTAAATATTTTGCCACCTGATTAAATCCCCCACAAACAGTTTCGGGTGATAAAATCTTGCTCAAAGGCTTTAAATCACCTATATGTCGGGGCCCGATGGTGTTCTCTATGATTGTAGAACAGCAACATGATGATAGGATGTACTCCTATTAAAGTCTTTCAGGGGTGTATAAAATCAAATCAAACCCCTGCATCCTCGAACGACAGACTTTTATTATCATTCTCTATAAAGGGAACCCATTTAGCTACTGAAATTATATTTTAATCACACCGTTGGCGTTCCAAGAAACATTTGTTCAAAGTATTTCCCTTCTCGTCATGTGCATTTGAAACTAACAAAATTGGAGTAAGTTAGTGCAGCATAACCCTTTTACTCGAAGCAAAGAAAAAGAAGTAACACATTTCTCATTGTTTTTGGTCTGCATTAAAGCTACTCGCCTTTCCCAATGCATCGTCCTCAGCTGGGGCATGATTTAGCACCTAGATAGCTTGAGGTAATCCTGAAGTTGATCTTCTGTTTGAGCCATTGGCTTTTCCGCCCACAGAAACCATTTGAAACTGGAGAGTAAGGAGGTTGGGCAAAGGGACTAACTATATGCATGAACACAAAGCTTGCCCAGGTGTGAGGAAATGTACTTCCTATCACCAGCCTTGCTTATGTTTCGGCTGGTGGCTGTTTTTCCCACGCTCACTATACCGATAGATGGACGTGGAATGTACCCACTCTTTGTCCAAAGTTAAGGTGAGTGTGGGTTCATCATCCCCTCACCTTGGCCAATGCAGATGGAGGTATATTTTTTCTTGGTGGCTCTACTTGCCATTTTCACGGGTGAAGGATAGTTTATTTTTTCATTTTCTTTTTTTTCTACTTTGGCGCCTCGGCCAAGGGTGAGGTTAGTGTGTAGCCTCCCCTGTCCAGGGCAGTTATATTATGTGTATTTGTACAGCACACTGTGACCCGCAAAGGTGCTGCACAGGGAGGTCAAACAATCGCGTTTGTGCGGTCACCCTGGGGGTATCTGGGCTCTAGGGAGCGAGGTCTCAGATGAAATGTCAGGTCTTGATGAAATGTCTGGGAGAAACCAGCACAAAAAGGCAAAACTGAAGGCAGAAGAACAAGCGAGTAGAAAAGGCAGAGCAGAAAGCAGCAAAACAGAGGGCATAAAAATGAGTATAATAGGCCAAACGGGGGGAAAAACTAGCAGAAAAGGCAAAACGGAGCACAAGAGGGCCAGAGGACAGAAAAATAAGCAGGAAAGGGAAAACAGACCAAGAAAGTAGCAGAGGAGGCACAAACAGAGGGCAGAGGATAGTTGACTGTCGGGAAGCTGGACAGGAGAACTGTCGCAGTGGGAGCTGCCACGAGGACCTGCTCAGTGGGGTCGCGCTGCGACTTCCTTTAAGTATGTCCTGGGGGAGGGTGGGGAGCTGGGTAATGGGAGGAGGAAATTGGTGGGAAGAGGGAAGAAAAGAGCAGAAAAAGGCAAAACAGATGGCAGAAAAACAAGCAGAAAAGGCAAAACTGAGGGCAGAAAAACAAGCAGAAAAAAGCAAAAGAGAGGACAGAAAAACAAGGCGAAAAGACAAAATGGAACAAGAAAAGGAGGCAAAAACAGAGGGCAGCTGGTAGCCAGGGATCGGGGAGGAAGCTGGCACAATGATCAGGTGGTAATTTTTCCACACACGCGCCTTGCCCAAGTTGGGAGTGGTGTGTTCTCTATCCCCCATCTCACTGAAGGAAGGGATGGGGTATGTTTCTCCCTTGCCACCTTGCAAAAGGCAGGGGTACTTTACCCTACACATTGGATAATTGCGGGAGATATATTAACTGACTTTCCAAAGGTTTGTGAACATTGCATGAACCTGAGTAAAAACAAGAAGCAGTTTTCAGTAAAATTATAATTTTGTCATGAGAACAGACTGTTTCAATTGTAATTAAAAGTACATTGAAAATGGTCTACCAGAATGTCTTTCATTGCTTTCCCAAGTAAATGTCATACCAAGGTTTACCCCTGCTTTACCTTGACAAAGATTTTTTTTTTTAATTCCCTTTCTTTTTTGTAATTGCCTTGGCTGTTCATGAGCATAGAGATTTTTAGGTCGAGCCTGAGCCAGCACACAAGCGCTGCTCTGGCGATGCGGAGGAGAAGCCCGGCCAATTTCCTGCTCATATTTTTTAATGGCTTATGTCTTTGTCCTTCGTAAATGCTGGCATCTGATTGCTTAATAGGCTTATTAGTCCATCCTTAATACGGCCATGTTGTCATTTTTAGGTCGAGCATTCGAGACCTCTTGTATATACTTTAGTATATACTTAGTATATACTTATATGTGTATGTACTTTGTGGGTTCTGGAGATTAGCCCTAGGGCTTGTCTGCTTCCGCTTAGGGACTTTTTTTTTCTGTTCAACTGCCTCTATTTCCCTGTCTCGAAAACGACCAGGAGAGGTCAGTAAAATACCAGAATTGCTTTCTGCTCTGAGATTTTTTTTTTTTTTTTTTCTTTTTTTTACTGGCAACTGCCTCTATTTAACTTTCTTGATAGAAAACGACCAGCAGAGGTCATTAAAATACCAGAATCACTTTAGCATTCTCTAGATTCCAGTCCATAGAAATGGTCTTCCTCAAGCACCTGCAGACAATAATATTTTTCTCAAATCTTGTATTTTCAGTGATATGACTACCGAAGGCCCTGATTTTATCTCAGAAACAGAGCTTTGGACTATACCATTTCCCGCTGAAAGGCATTATTTCTCTCCATGTGTTTCCAAACCTGGCATGTCACGCAGTTTGGTGCTTACTTTCCCTCCATGTTAAAGAACAGTAGATGTTTCAGCACCCATGCTAATGTGCTGCATAGCTAAATACATATAACTTTCCAAAGGCTAGACCGATTGCATTGCAAATGCTTGTTGTATACTCCCATGGCTACTGGCCCCTTTAGTTCGGTTCTTACACGGTACATGTTATTTTAGTGTTGTAAGCACTATATTCTTTATTGAGTTTGTCCTATTTGAGGCACGACGATACAACGTGCTTTGTTTACATTCGGCACGCTGTGCGCCTGTTCACTTTTGAACCTGTAGGGACAATCACGACCGCTTGTTGGTTTAGATCCCATACTGCTTGCCTCCCTCGAACACCAGACCCCTTTCTTCCTCACGTTTTCTAACTTTGGGTGTGGGCAACCAGTGTCGGAATACTATACAAAGTGAGCCCTGGCATATATGTGCACTTCCTCGCACCCAGGGGTTCTCCAGTACTCAGCAAGGCGCTATCCAGCCGTACTTCATTCGATTATGAGGCGATGCGGGTGGATCTTTTGAGACAAATCGGGTCAGATAGTGCATGGACGCCCAACCCAAGGTGCTTTATAGATACCAGGCCTCTTATTGATGAGTGATACCATGTTCATTGTAGCTGTGAGCCTTCAAGCAGCTTCCGGTGCTCGAAGTAAGATACCACAGATTTGCAATTATGTATTCAGTTTGTAAACAAACTGTTCCTGAGTTGATTAACATATGGTGCACTTGAAATGCTATCCGAAGTCTATGCAGGCTATAGGAATTAATGTAACATTGCTTAGTTTTACTAATTGATGGGGTGTTGTAGTGCACTGCGTAGGAAACGTGTCTCTGCGTTGCACTATAGCTTCCAAGCATAGGAAATAGTAATGACTTTGAGGCCCAACACAGAGCTGTGATTGGCGGAGTGAAGACTCACCTTCTAACCTCCACCCCTCTTGTGGGCCAGACAGACTTCAAAGCCCTGCAAATAAATATATTGGAGGAGAGCCCACGGCAGAGACTGGGCGGGGAAGGGGCTATTCCAATTATGTCAGGATTCCAGTCTGGGGAAGCCAGCTGACTAACAGCTGAGTCAGCATTTGGTCATTGTTAGAGTTCACTAATCCTGATTTCAGAGTCAATGTGGTATTTTTTTGCTCAAGACCCTGGCAAAGGCGCACCCGCTGATGCTTACTTCATGGACCACAATGCTTTGGGGCAACACGCTGATAGGACAAGCAGTGTGCGACCAATTGGACTTACTTTTATATTCAAGCTCTCTTGAGCTGGTGGGGCTGACGAGCCCGGGTTACGCACCTGCGTGCCACGAGTGGTACCGGACCTGAGGATATTTTTTTGGCAGCCTACGCAGCACCCCTACATATATGCCTATTCCCTGCTGACGAGAGGTAACAACCTCGAAACACGTGTCCAGGGATGGCCAACGCGACAGTGATTTTTTGCTCAAGACCCTGGCAGAGGCGCTCCCGCTGATGCTTACTTTATGGACCACAATGCTTTGGGGCAACACGCTGATAGGACAGGCAGTGTGCGACCAATTGGACTTATGTCAGGATTCCAGTCTGGGGAAGCCAGCTGACTAACAGCTGAGTCAGCATTTGGTCATTGTTAGAGTTCACTAATCCTGATTTCAGAGTCAATGTGGTAAGACACGCAAATTGTCTTAAAATAACCAAGTATTGTGCGCAGTGGACTAAAATAAACCCTAATGGGAATGTATGCTTGTTACTCTGCCGCGTGCGCTGCCAGTAAATGTGGTGTTTGTGTAATGTTGTTTGGGATTCCTGAGCAAGCTTGGGGCAGGGGCGAGGTCATCTTCGTCTCCGATGCCATATGGATATATTTGTTTACCCAACGTAAGCAATTAAAAAAAAAAGTGTGAAGATGTGTCCGAGACTTCTCCTATGGGTGGACTCTGAAGACTTCTACCTGCATTTGTAGTTCCTCCAGCAGAATTCTACTCTTCTATTCCTTTTCCCTGCCACAGTGATGGGGTTAGTTTAGGGTGTGTGTTTTTTCACAGGTGTGAAGTTCTGTAAGGGCCTATAGTTCTTCCCTCCCACCCTGATCCATATGGATGCAGGTGTGTAGTGGGTTGCCTGCGTTGTTGCTTGCAGCAGTGCTTCAAGCTTTGGAATCATCTACCCAATCTGTGGCAGCTGTGGCAGTGTTGGAATGTGGGAGCATTGGTTCTTGTGTCCTCCAAACACCCTAGATGGCCAGTTGTCAGAGTTATGCTAATGGTGTTGATAGAGCGCGCGAGGCCACCCGGCCAATAGTTTTCGCCGTTTCCGGCTTCAGGGCCCATATACTTTCCAAACCACCATATACATCGATCGGGTGACTTCACGAGCTCTACCAGGTTGATGTGTGTGTGTTCCCTGCTACCAAATTTCGGTGCACCCGACTTATCATCCACCGATGCGGGTGCCTAATGACCACAATGAATCAGGGAGCTAGCTGTAAAGGAAAGGCAGCAAAATACAAACCCAACCAATAACATTCAAATACTGTTTAAATGACCACGGACAACTGGAAGTTTTAAAATGTTTATCTAAAGTTCAATATTTTCTTGCATGAGGTACAGTAAAATAAGGCAATCAATAACCAAGATAACGTAAATCACATAGGCAGAAAGAAATAATGACAGAGTAATCATCAAGGTACAAAATAAATGTAACGAGAAAATACTATGTAAGTCAGTATTATCTAGACAGGGATAGACTAAGTGTGTGTGACTATAGAAGAGCTTATAATGAATAACACGCTTCACTTAAGGTGAAGGGGCCTTTGAACAACCTAGGCAACGAAGTTCTAGACCATATCAGAAAATGACACACTGCTATGCAAAATATGATTTCTAACAAATGAGAAGACATAGGAATATCTTTGCAAAATTATAAATGACTGTTCAATAGTTGCGGAAAGGCATGGAAATATAACATATGCAATGTTGAACTTTATTTAAGCAAAAGTTAGAAATTTCAGAAGGTGCAAGAATTTCAAGAGGTTCAGAGTAATATTTACCTAGAAAAGGTGTGGAAACCAAACCCTGGCCACGGGTCAGTTAAGGACAGGAAACCCTCAAGGAAGGATACCCTCAAAGGATAGCAGGTGCAGAATGGACACCCAGGACAGGACAGGATACCCTCGGAAAACGAATCAGGACAGGACCCTCAGGACAGGACAGCAAACCCTCAGGACAGGACCCTCTTCAGGACAGGACCGGAACCCACAGTTCGGAAGCAACGCCTGCGCTCCACCCGCTCTGCAGCTTATCGATCAAGACCCCGATTGGGTCAGCGAACTCCCAGCTAAGTGCCTTGCCAGCACTTTAAGGTTCAGTAGAACCTTAGTCTATGGTCAAATTCGGACAGAGTGCTCCGCAGCGCTCTGTATCTTCAGTCACCTATTGAGTGCGTTGGGTCAGTGACAGGTCAGCTAAACCAGACAAGTCGGACGGTTCACTAGGTGAACCCAGGGTAGATATACAGTTTGGGGACAGTGTACCACCCCCCAATGTTGCAAAGTGTCAGAATCCCTCAATTTCGATTGGTCCTAAGGTAGGGTTTGGGTAACACACCAATCACAATACGCGAATTGAAGCCTTCATTAACATATTTGGGTACCGCCTAGCAGATTTGGGGTTCCCATGAGCTAACAGTAGCGCATTATAACAATGTATCACATAAGGAGCCACATTCGCTGTTCTCGCAGGGCAGAGGTGACTTTCTCAGGAGCATCTCGCCCATCACTGCCAGCTGGCTATGTTCCATCAGCCAAGGTCCCTCGTGCTGCCGAATGTCGCACAGGCGCAGAAGGGACCTCCAATATGGCTCTCCTCTCACTCAGACCCCCATTTCCCGCGGTACATGAAAAGTAAGCGAAAACAAATTAATACATAATAATGTCATTATGAAAACACATCACAGGGTTTGTACTTTTAACTCATCATCAAGAAATAAACTTAATTGCATTAAATGTTAGCTACATTGACACGGACACAAGAGCAGTGGCACGAGCTGTACCACATGATAAGCACAGCTATGAATTACGCATGCGCATAACTTTCCCTCCACTTCTGCAGACGCGTCAGGACACGTGAGTGTGGCTGACGCATGCGCAGTAACTAAAATACAAGCGACGGCCATTTTTAAAAGGACACGGATTAATTCATTAGAAATACACATAGGCAAGCTTCGGGAACTTTACTTAAGCTAAATATAAACGTTAGTAAAACATACACGGGTTACCTTATTACACATAAATGAGGTTCTTGATTTCGGCAAGCCGCAAATATGCAAAGCTTTGCTTCATCAATCCCCTCTTTGATGATATCTACTATCATCACAAATTATACTGGAACCAGATGCCAACTTTCTTTCACACTTTATAAAGTTCTATTTCTTCCAGCAACCGCTCTAACTTTTCTCTTTCAGTTTTAGCAGGGTGAGAAGTTTTCACCTTTTTGTATATCTGATCATTCATTTCCTCTAATTCAATCTCATCCACACTTCGTTTCACTCCTCTTGCATTAACCTCGTGCTTTTTGGTGCGCTTGCGGTATTTACAGCATAAGAAAATGAAAAGTATAATAAGACCTATAATACCAATTGGCATCAGAATTTTGAATAATAAGCTTTTACCTATGCTAGCAAGCCAGTGACCTACATTTGAGAGACCATCTACCAGTCTCTTCCAGGCACTATCAACCTCGAGTGGTTTGAGTTCCTTTGCCAAATTAGTAATGTTTTTCACATATCTTTTGATCTGCACACTTTTATCCGGAATATAAGTGCAACAATGTTGCGCCTTCAACATCCGGCAGACTCCGCCCTCTTTCGCTAATAAGGTGTCAAGAGCAAGTCGATTTTGTAAAACCATTGATCTGATCGCAACCATTTCGGTATTGACCAGCAGAAATCCATGAGCTGTTTCAGTAGACAGCACATCTACTATAGTAGACAATTTGCAAATTCTGTGAGTGTTCAGAACCACTCCCACTCCAGGTATCAGTGCACTGAAAATACTACCCATAATTTCACCTATACTTTCTCTTTTACTACGCACTAAGCCATTAGTATCTTCATTGCTTCCAGCTTTTCCATTCACATGGTATATTTTCGGGAAAACAATGCCAAAGTAGCAGCTTCCATACCAGTGATCCGGCAATTTGAAATAAGCCTTGTCCCCACAAATATAATAAATTCCAGGAAACACAGGCTCTGACCCATTTTTGAAACCCCAACCTCCAATTACCTTGTAATTATGTTCGCATTCACTGGAACCAATGAAAACATTATTATAATAGCTAGTCTTCTCGCGGTGAAGACATAGCTTGCCTTTCTTTTCAAAATCCAGCAACAGAGCAGGACCCGCTCCACCAGATGAGGTGCCTTCCATGTTTTCTGCCCACTTTGGCTTTTTCTGACTTTCGTCATTAGCCTTCTTCTGAATTTTAATTCTCCTTTTCTCTGCCATGTTCAGGAACATCTTTTCCTGCTCACGCAAAGAACAAGTCAAGTTATCTCTGTGTGCGTCTGCTATGTCAATGTTCCCTATAGTCAGAAAGTAGTCTCCCATATATCTTATGGTGTCAGTTTTGGTATGTACAGGATTCAAGTTCCCACGTATAGGAAGTTCAGAAAAGATCACGTCATTGTTAGAGTAATAATACTGTAACGGTCCCCTTTTGTAAAATAAACTAGCTAAAATGCTACAGGAAATTCCATATGTTAATGGCAGATGATGGTATGTCACGCCTTCAGCCACCGAAGTAGGTAGCTTCATGCAGACATAGCAATCTTCAATTTCCATAGTCTCTACATAGTGTATTAACAAGTTTGCGAAAACATTTAAATGTGTCCTGTTTTTCATTCCATGATAATGTAGTCCTTTCTCATCTGATGCTTCTAAGTCTCGTTTAGTTTGTCTCAATGCTCTCTCATGTCTTTCTACACTCTGTGTTGTCAGCTCCTCATTGTCAGTATTTACAACTTCAGTAGGGACAATGTTAGTATCTTTACTTACAGCAAAGGGAATGAAAATTGTTAATCCTATCCAGATAACTATCAGCACTACTACACTACATATACACACCTTGCAACACGTCTTAAAACGGCTGCAGCTAGGACTACCATTCACTGTTGAATCAGACATTTTAGCTCAGTAGGAGTGTTCTCACCCCTCTTTTTTACTTTTTACACAACTAGCTTACTTTGTGCAAATTCACGGTGGCTCGTCTTCCTCTTCAGCTGAGTACTCTGGGACAGGTTCTCCGTCGCTTACGTCAGTTATATCAAGATCTTCAAGTTCTTCCAAAACCAGTGTCCATTCAGGAGACTTGTACTTTTTGTTTTGTCTTTTTATTCGCTCACTCCTTCTTTTGGAAGAGTCTTCTTCTTGTTCTGCTATTCGAGCACTTCTTCTTGCTTCTGCACGTTTTTCTTCCACTGTCTTTATCCTTAGTCTCAGTCTTTTTACAAACCTAGGCTCAAGGTTGTTTCTTTTCTTTAGTCTCTTAGTCGGTACTTTGACTTCACTTTCTTTTCTTATTCTCTTGTTCTCTTTATCTTGTGGTAATTCTTCTCCACTTTCTTCTTCTACTTCCCTTATCTGACTAGTTCCAGGGCTAGCATCAAATTTTTCTGCCTGGTTGCTAATCTGGCCTTGTTCAGGAATATTTTGTTTTTGGCTTTCAATTGTCTCTGTTTCTGTTTCTGTTTCTGTTTCCTGAACCCGTTTTTCTAACCCTATCTGATCCTGTTCAAGCACTTCGATCTCTTGATTTTCTTCTGCTCGAACTATTACTCTATGTCTAGTCTGTCCCTTATCCACATCAGGAGTTAGCGGAGGAGTATCAAACACTTGCTCTGTATCCTGCACTTGTTCAGTATCGGGTACTTGTTCAGTATCGGGTATTTGTTCAGTCTTATTCACTTGATCTGTATCAATCACGTGCTCTGTCCCTGTCTGACCTTCTCCTTCCTCAGTTTTGATTTGAATCTCAAGTGGCTGAGGATCTTCGCCTGTGCCTTGCTTTTCCTGACTAGTCCACTCTCTACCTTCACTAAGTCGTTCTCTTGTTCTGATAGGATCTTCGGTCAGGTCAATCATCGGTATCCATTCTTCTGGCCATATGCTTGGCAGCTCGTCTTCAGCTACTCCTGGCTCAGTTTCCTGGACCTCTTCAGCAGGCTGGTTTCTTGGCAGTTCGCAGTCAACTACTCCTGGGCCAACGTCTGCTGTTCCTGCAACCTGACTGGTGCTGGGCTGCTCGTTGTCAGTTGCTACTGGTCTGGCTCCTTCAGGGTCCTCTGCTGGTTGCCCTGGTTCTTCAAATCCTTTGTCTGGCAATACCTTCTGAGTGTGTCCGGCGTGGATCCACTGGGGAACACCTGCGACTTTCACTGCAGTGGTTGTCACCAGGATTACTTGGCGTTTCTTTCCCCACCTTGGTGCCAGACAGCTTGATCGAGTGTGCTTCTTTATTTTGACCCAGTCTCCTGGAACCAAGCTGTGGAGAGGAGTCGTTGGATTGAGGATGCCGTCGTCTCCAATCTGGCGAGAGATAGAACGCACTTGGTCACCCAATCTTCTGCAGTATTCAAGCACCAAATCATCAGTAATACTCAACAGTTTGCTTCCTGGCACCCATGCTTGTCTCATCACTCTTCCCATAATGATTTCATGGGGACTTAGGCCTGTCTTGCGGTCTGGAACACTTCTTAGTCCCATCAGGACCAGGGGCAGGGCCTTCACCCAGGTCATGCCAGTAGCATCTGTCAGCTTTGCTAGTCTGTTTTTGATAGTTCCATTTACTTGTTCCACTATTCCAGAAGCCTCTGGGTGGTATGCACAATGGAGTTTCTGCCTTATTCCGAAGGCCTTACAGAGTTCAGCCAGTATGTCATTCTGGAAATGTCCACCCTTATCTGATTCAATAATGCATGGTATTCCGAACCTAGGTATCAGTTCTTTTAGTAAACACTTCGCTACTGTCAGTGCGTCATTTTGAGGAGTAGGGTAAGCTTCTACCCATTTTGAAAATACGCAAACAATGACAAGGACATATCGTTTCCCTTCACAACGGGGCATGGTGATGAAATCAACCTGTATCTTTATAAAGGGACCCCCTGATCTCCCAATCTTGCTCAGTTCAACCATTGTCCTCTTGCCTGGGTTCATCTGTTGACATGACAGGCACCTCTGGCAGAGGGACTCTGCTACCTTCCTGAACTTTTTACTGTACCAAGTCTGTTGAAATACCAGAATCATGGCATCCCTACCAATGTGTGATCCTTCATGTATTAATCTTGCCATTGTGCCAAGCAAGTGTCGGGGTAACACAGGCATACCAGTTGGGCCCAAGATGACACCATCCACACGTCTCGGTCTACATCCATCCTCCTTCCATTTCTCTCTTTCTTGCCAAGGAGCCGACTCCTGCCACTCTCTCACCTCATCCCATGTAGGCACTTCCTCAAACACCTGAAGCTGGCAGCTGGTTCCTGGCCCCCCTCGTTTTGGATTTACAATATACCGATCTTTGGCACACCATTGAGCCACTCGATCAGCATAATCGTTTCCCAGTGATACTCTGTCCATGCTCCTTTGATGAGCGGTACATTTTACCACTGCCAGTTCTTTGGGCAACTGGATGGCCTCTAAAAGGTCATGAACAACTTTTGCATTCCGAATGGGAGTACCTGAGGAAGTCATGAATTCCCTTTGTAGCCATAATTGGCCAAAGTCATGCACAACGCCATAACAGTACTGACTGTCAGTATACACTGTTATGCGTAAGTCCTTCCCAATTTTGCAAGCCATTATCATGGCTATCAATTCGGCTACTTGTGCAGACTTGATGTTATATAGGTAACCTGCTTGTTCAATTTTTGTGAAAGACACTACTGCATAAGCAGCACTCAAGCCTCCTAATTCATGTCTTAGACAGGAACCATCCACAAATAGTTCTTTATCATGCTCAGGCAATGGTACTTCTTTTATGTCAGGGCGTGGCTTGGTACTGAACTCTGTCAGATCAATACAATCATGTTCATCATCATCCCCACCTTCCATTTCCAAGGGGTCGGGGAGTAAGGTGGCAGGGTTCAGAATACCGCACCTAACAATGCTCACATTTGCTGCACCCACAAGAATCCTCTCGTATTTAGTCAGCCGACTAGGGGTGAGATACTGTGTTTTAGTTCTGGTCAATAGAATTACCACTCCATGTGAAACATACACGGTCACAGGATGTCCCATGACAATGGACTCACTCTGCTCCAAACTTGCACAGGTAGCAGCTACTGCTTTCAAACAGCCTGGTAACCCAGCAGCTACTGGGTCCAGTGTAGCAGAGAAATAAGCCACAGGCCTTCTGGTCGTGCCATGTTCTTGAGTCAAGACAGACAATGCGCAATTATCGCGAGTGTCACAGAAAAGGGCAAACTCTTTGGAATAATCTGGCATTCCCAACGCAGGGGCGGTACACAGACAGTTTTTCAATCTTGTGAAAGCCATTAGACTTTCATCGTCCCACTGTACAACATCTGGCATTCCTCTCGTGGTCATTTTTATCAAGGGCCTGGCTAAGGCTGCAAATCCCAGAATCCACTGCCTGCAGTACCCTAATACACCCAGGAACATTCTGACCTCTTTTTGAGTACGGGGCAACTGCATTTTTTGAATTATTCTCACTCTTTCTGAAGTGACTTTTCTGACACCCTTTTCTATCTGGTGTCCTAGATATTTCACTGATTTTGCACAGAACTGTAGTTTATCAGGGGCTACTTTATGCCCTTTCTCACACAGATGATTTAGGAGGGCAATGGTGTCAACTACACAGTCCCTGTGACTTTTAGACGCCAGTAGAAGGTCGTCTATGTACTGCACTAACACAGAGTTCCCAGGCAAGGTCAAAGTCTCTAGACATTTTTTCAAGATCTGATTAAAGATAGAGGGACTCTCTGTATACCCTTGAGGGACCCTGTTCCAACAATACACGTGACCCTCGAAAGCAAATGAGAAAAGAAATTTGCTGTCGGGGTGCAGGGGTATCGAAAAGAATGCATGACACAAATCAATCACAGTGAACCACTCAGCATCCCAAGGAATCTGGTACAGAATTACTGCAGGGTTCGGGACAATAGGGCAGCAAGGAACTACAATTTTGTTAACCTTTCTCAGGTCCTGCACTACCCTATACTTGCCACTAGGCTTTTTGATGCCCATAATCGGTGAGTTGCATGGGCTGCTCATCACTTCCTGTATGATGTTTCCTTCCAATAATTTTTGTATTTCCAGAGTGACACCTGCTTTCACTTCAGCATTCATTCGGTAGGGCCTAGTGTTAGGATATACTGCATTGTCCTTGATGGCTATTTGTATGGGGTCCACATCTTTCATCAACCCCACATCCTTTCCAGTGAAATCCCACACCTCTGGCTTTACAGCTTCCTGTAGTTCTTGGGGCAAGTCCTGCAGGGTCAATCTTTTAATTTCTGAGTCAGGTCTAAGCAACAATAATTTATAAATGCCGTCTTCATCTGGGGTCTGTATTTCAACACCTTTTGGTGTGCAAAAGATGGTACAGTTCATTTTGCACAGCAAATCACGTCCCAGTAGATTCACTGGACTGGTGTCACAGACGACAAATCTATGCATCTGTTTAAAATTTCCAATTGAAATCTCCATTGGTTCGGTAACAGGAGTACTAATCAATTGATTAGATACACCTACTACTTGGATATTTTCTCCCGAGAGGGGTAGGTTTGGAACGTCCACTGTTCTTACAGTAGAACGGGTAGCGCCAGTGTCCAACAGAAAGGTGACATCATTTCCGTCAACCTTTCCTTCAATATATGGTCCAGACTGGTCTACCGGCAAGGAAGCGCCAAGTACGCACTCCTCGTCCTCCCCTCTCAGGCCCCGTCAGTCCTGATCATTACAAAGGAAGGTATCATTCAGCAGATACTGCGAAGTTGCTGTATTTCTGTTCTCCCCGCTTTCCCAAACCTCTATCTCTTCATTTTCTGCCTGTCTTCCCCTGTATACCTGTTTGGGTGCTCGAGGCACCTGAACTGTTTTTACCTGGGGTTGAGTCTTTCTTGGTCTTTCTTTCTGCGTCTGTGGAATTAAATCAGGAGTTTTCTCATTAACATCGACTAATTGGGGACACTCGTTTCGCCAGTGCCCAATTTCGCCGCACTGATGGCAGGGAAATTTTTTCATAGCCTCTTCCCTGCTAAATTTGGGCCGGGGCTTTCCTCCACCCCCTCCCCCAGGACTTTTATTCTCAGCATTTTTAACCATGTTACTCAATTGTTTTTCCTGTTGTTCTGCGAGCTTCACCTGAGCCCACATAACCTTCTCCTTAAGGGCCTTTTTCTTTTCTGCCATCTCGTCCTCGCAGTACTTAGCGTACCGCAGGACCTCATCCATTTTCTTAGTATGCCAACAGATTTTATTGTCTTTTATCCACTGACAAATTTCAGGTCTTAAACCATTTACAAACCTGTAAATAAAGTGCGTCATATCCTTCAGGTCGATGTTGTCAATACCACTGTATGTTTTAAATACCTGCAATAACCTCTCATAGAAAGAGTGCACTGTCTCGTCCCTTTCCTGTGTTGTTCTATCTATTTTTGTCCAATCAGTTTCCTTAGCGGGCACCTTTTCTTTCAAGTGCTGAATTACCTGCTCATATTTTCGCATGACTTCCTTTGATGGCTCCCCTGTTTCCTTGTTTCTGGGATACTCTTCACTGGGCCAATCTATGTTTATTTTACACTGGGTCCATAAATCTACTGGAACCACAATGTCGAAAAACCCATCCAGGTCTTTCCACAGACATTTCTGTACCTTCACGAACCTTTCCACCTGCCGGTACCAGTCAACTGGTTTCTCTCTTAATTTTGGAAAATCGTTTGTGAAGGACACAATATCCTGCCTAGACCAGGGGACATGCACATATTTCCCCCCTGGAACTTCGCGCATGGGGCATAACTGCTCAGGTTTTTCTACCTCTCTTAAAGCAAACTCGGGAGTCACTTGTCGGGAGCGAACTTCTTCCCTCTTTTTCGCCCACCTGCTTCTCCATTTTTCCACATCTCCCCATTTCTGCAGTACCCCCATTAATTCTTTAATCTGCAACTTCTTCCCTGCCACATTCAGGTGTTCTATATCTTTGTCTGAGAAGTCGGCTCTGTACGGTTTCTGTAAGGGCTTGGATTTTGAGATATCTACCCCCATACTAACTGCTGTTTCGGTCAGTTTTTCATGGAGCACTCTGGTGTTCCTTGTAAAGCTTTTACATATGAACGACAATTCTTCTTCAGAGTAGGTATTCAATCGATCCAACCCCACATTTCCTGCCATTAATTCTTCTATTTCGACCCTCAGCTTGTAGAGATCTAAAGGCTTTGTTTGCGGAGTCTGCTTCTCTAATTCACGACTCCAACTCTCAATTTCATCCGGAGTTACCAGAGAGACATTCCTAGTACCTGTTGCTGTCTCTAATTTAATTTCTTTTGTATTAAAAGGGTTATACCTCTGCTGTATTCCCTTTCCAGTCTGTTTGTTTGGCAATTCCAAGAACGCAACTTCAGACTCGCACTCACTGGACTGATCATCTATGATGATCGGTTCCTGTCTCGGGGTTGCCATGACTGGGGTCATAACTGGAGTAATCGGATTTCCCTGACCATTTCCGTATAACGGGACCACCGGTCCAATAGTTACTGGAATAGTCAATGCCTCAGGACTGGTATTTAACTGAGAAATTTTCTGAATTATTTCTGTTCTTTGTCTAGCTAGAGCCTCTTGCTCCTTTTCCACTAGTACCCTTCTTAGAGTTGTGTCATGTAATATCTGTGGGGTCAATGGAGGAGTAAAACTCGGGGCAGTAGGATGCGTTTCACTTGGTCCTCCCCCATAATTTGGTTTCGGGAATAAAGTTCCAGTATTAAAGGACCTGCGCTCTTCCCTATATGGAGGTTGAACAAAAGGCAGTCCTGAATTCGAGGGTTTCTCTTCGCTTTCATACAAGGGTCTGGGAAAAAAGATTTTCGTACGTGAATATTTTTCTTCCTGACTTGCGGGCACTTTGGGATATATGTCCCTTGTTTCCGTCAGTTCGGGTTTTTCAGGATAGGGCAATACTTGACCACCCCCTCCCAGTCCCAGGGACCTGTCTTCTTCCTTTAGGAAGTGGCGTCGGGGAACATCTCCTACACTGGAAGGTCGGGTTCCCTCATTGTACGGTGGCGGACTTCTGGTACAGATGTCATCTATTAGTTCATCATCTGATTCCCCCAGGGCCCCCCAATGCTTACATTTTTCAGTACTTTTCTCACCCGCTCCAACGTTATGACATGCCGGCATCATGGGAAACAGACCCTCAACAATCATGCTCTGCCTCCACTGTTTCATCCTTTTATCCCTGGATTCCTGTTTCGGCCTGGGGTACCACTTGGTCAAACCCTTGTCCATTCGGGGTCTTTCTCTTTCAAAAGCCTCAATCTCCCATTCCTCTAATGCCTCATACTGCGTTAGTCTTGGTCTGGGATGCAGTTCATTCATTCGGGTTCTTAAATTAAATAAAATCCTACCATTGAAAGTACCATCTAACGGAAAAGCCAATACTCCGTCATCTTTTGTATACTTCACCCAATTCTCCAGCCACACACAGGTATTGTACCCTCGGTCAAACATCATGAATGAGGCAGGAGTATTAGGTGCTGGGACAAGAACACCTTCCCTAGATTTAATCGGTTTGTCCGTTTTAAAATAATTTTTCACCTTACTTACAAGGGACATTTTTCTCTTGGTTCCGTACATAATATCGTATCTGTTAGCCTTCCACTGATCCCTTTCAAACCCTAGATGCCTTGGATCAGGTCGCGTCTCTGTAGTCCGCGAGTGCCACATACGACTTCTGCGCTAACTTTGTTTACAAACTACCTCCAATCAGAATACGCTTCAGAAAATTCGTGCAACCAATGGGTGCGCGACACAAAATAAGCTCCGCCAATGGGTGCGCGGCCCCTTCGTGAGACAGTTCCCACGCTCTGGCGCTCACCCCTCCTTTACAATTTTCAGCTCCGCTACCCGCCCGCTGCTTCTACCAATCCCAGCGCGGCACAGAGTGACGTCAGAGGCGCTTCGCGACTGACTCCCTCCCTTCACAAGGTAACGGAAACTTTCTTTCTTTTAAAGTGCTCAGTGCTTGGTTATTTTACAACAAATACACATTCGCCACAGTGCTCAAGTGTCTAGACAGAGTAAGAATTCTTTTACAGCAAGTAAACTACTTCCATTTACTTTTCACTCGCTGCGGGCAGATCTCTTCCGCCTACCCTTCACTCTAGCATCGGTGAACCTGTTATTCCCCTAAACTCATCCACTTCTTTCCGGGATATATTCAGAGTTTTAAGGTTTCTCAGCGGACCCCTCTGCTTTCACGCTAGCTCCGAGGAACCTGCTACTTTTCCGATGTGACCCTTACTAGGTTACGCCACTATGGGAATTTTGCCAATGAACCCCGTTACTGTCATTTATTCACACATGTATTCAGAAAACCCTAGTTAGTGCTTCCCGGTTATCCTAACCTGCACCTAACTTTCCTCGAACCTGTGACCTCAGGACAATGGATTCTATTCACCACTTGCCCTTTCAATTCCCCGGGGAGTTCGGACAACACTTAACTAAACGATTGACAATTGCATGGATTAGTACATATAACAATATAAGAACAAGAAAAATAACAATACAGCAATTCATGAATTTCAGCAGCGTATTCACAAGAGAGTGATCAGTTCCCTCAGAACAGCCGCTCTTATAGCAGCATTAATATAATAGCAGCTTCCGACTTAACTAGTCCAACTAATCCTGCCTAACCTTTAGCTAGTCCCTAACCATCCTCTAGCTACCAGAAAACTGATAGAGCGCGCGAGGCAACCCGGCCAATAGTTTTCGCCGTTTCCGGCTTCAGGGCCCATATACTTTCCTAACCACCATATACATCGATCGGGTGACTTCACGAGCTCTACCAGGTTGATGTGTGTGTGTTCCCTGCTACCAAATTTCGGTGCACCCGACTTATCATCCACCGATGCGGGTGCCTAATGACCACAATGAATCAGGGAGCTAGCTGTAAAGGAAAGGCAGCAAAATACAAACCCAACCAATAACATTCAAATACTGTTTAAATGACCACGGACAACTGGAAGTTTTAAAATGTTTATCTAAAGTTCAATATTTTCTTGCATGAGGTACAGTAAAATAAGGCAATCAATAACCAAGATAACGTAAATCACATAGGCAGAAAGAAATAATGACAGAGTAATCATCAAGGTACAAAATAAATGTAACGAGAAAATACTATGTAAGTCAGTATTATCTAGACAGGGATAGACTAAGTGTGTGTGACTATAGAAGAGCTTATAATGAATAACACGCTTCACTTAAGGTGAAGGGGCCTTTGAACAACCTAGGCAACGAAGTTCTAGACCATATCAGAAAATGACACACTGCTATGCAAAATATGATTTCTAACAAATGAGAAGACATAGGAATATCTTTGCAAAATTATAAATGACTGTTCAATAGTTGCGGAAAGGCATGGAAATATAACATATGCAATGTTGAACTTTATTTAAGCAAAAGTTAGAAATTTCAGAAGGTGCAAGAATTTCAAGAGGTTCAGAGTAATATTTACCTAGAAAAGGTGTGGAAACCAAACCCTGGCCACGGGTCAGTTAAGGACAGGAAACCCTCAAGGAAGGATACCCTCAAAGGATAGCAGGTGCAGAATGGACACCCAGGACAGGACAGGATACCCTCGGAAAACGAATCAGGACAGGACCCTCAGGACAGGACAGCAAACCCTCAGGACAGGACCCTCTTCAGGACAGGACCGGAACCCACAGTTCGGAAGCAACGCCTGCGCTCCACCCGCTCTGCAGCTTATCGATCAAGACCCCGATTGGGTCAGCGAACTCCCAGCTAAGTGCCTTGCCAGCACTTTAAGGTTCAGTAGAACCTTAGTCTATGGTCAAATTCGGACAGAGTGCTCCGCAGCGCTCTGTATCTTCAGTCACCTATTGAGTGCGTTGGGTCAGTGACAGGTCAGCTAAACCAGACAAGTCGGACGGTTCACTAGGTGAACCCAGGGTAGATATACAGTTTGGGGACAGTGTACCACCCCCCAATGTTGCAAAGTGTCAGAATCCCTCAATTTCGATTGGTCCTAAGGTAGGGTTTGGGTAACACACCAATCACAATACGCGAATTGAAGCCTTCATTAACATATTTGGGTACCGCCTAGCAGATTTGGGGTTCCCATGAGCTAACAGTAGCGCATTATAACAATGTATCACATAAGGAGCCACATTCGCTGTTCTCGCAGGGCAGAGGTGACTTTCTCAGGAGCATCTCGCCCATCACTGCCAGCTGGCTATGTTCCATCAGCCAAGGTCCCTCGTGCTGCCGAATGTCGCACAGGCGCAGAAGGGACCTCCAATATGGCTCTCCTCTCACTCAGACCCCCATTTCCCGCGGTACATGAAAAGTAAGCGAAAACAAATTAATACATAATAATGTCATTATGAAAACACATCACAGGGTTTGTACTTTTAACTCATCATCAAGAAATAAACTTAATTGCATTAAATGTTAGCTACATTGACACGGACACAAGAGCAGTGGCACGAGCTGTACCACATGATAAGCACAGCTATGAATTACGCATGCGCATAACTTTCCCTCCACTTCTGCAGACGCGTCAGGACACGTGAGTGTGGCTGACGCATGCGCAGTAACTAAAATACAAGCGACGGCCATTTTTAAAAGGACACGGATTAATTCATTAGAAATACACATAGGCAAGCTTCGGGAACTTTACTTAAGCTAAATATAAACGTTAGTAAAACATACACGGGTTACCTTATTACACATAAATGAGGTTCTTGATTTCGGCAAGCCGCAAATATGCAAAGCTTTGCTTCATCAGTGTCTTTATAGATCGTCTTGTTCTCAGTAGGGATCCTATTACCCTGTTAAATAATAGTTGTTTTTTTTATATTTCTCCAAATGGTCGGAAGCACCTTCTCAATCCAGTGTGGTTCACTGCTCAACAATGAGTCTAGAATTTGTCACTACATCGATAGGTGGGCAGCGGGTCAGAGATCTGGATATGGCATGAGGGGAACCCAAAGTGACAATTAGAAGGGGGTTTCATTAAGGTGCTGGTGGTGGAGGAAAGGGGCCATTTAAACCACGGGTAGTGTGGCTGTGGAGGGGCCCGTTGAGCTGCTGGTGCCAAACTTGGAGTGGATACTTGAACCACTGAGAGCAGATCAAAGGTGTGGCCCCTTGGAGCTGAAGCTAGTGCAGCTGAGGAGGGGCCTCTTGGAGCTACAGTAGCAGATACGAAGTACAGCACTTTGAGCCACTGTGTAGGGCCCCTTTGAGCTGTTGTGGGCAGAACTTATGAGGAGCTCCTTGGGCCCTGTAGAAAAGCTGCTGCCAAGGCTTTGATTGTGGCGAGCCCATTGACTCTGGTGATGGGGAAGGGGGCTTTAACAGGGTGTGGCATGGCAGAACTGGATGCAGGCTATTGGCCCTGAAGAGGCCTTGGATTTGGAAGATCTGGGTAGGGGACTGGAGACGAGAAGCAGGGGAAACTCAAGGCACGGCGGGGTTGAGGCTGAGCTTCCAGCCATACCGGTGAGTGTGAGAAGAAGGCCTCTGGTTGTAGGTTCGGGAGGAGGTCCCTGGTATTGAGCAGTGGCAGGACTGAGGAAAGTTGATACAGATGTGCCATTGTTGGAATGCGTGCTCTGGGGTGTCGTGTCTCGGCAGTAGGCACCAGGCAGCAAATCACACTCGGGACACAGGTTGGTTATTTACGGATTCTTTTATTTACTTCCTCTGGGCTGCTGGTCACATACACGTCCGTCCCTGTGCCCGTCCTGGTCAGTCTGCTGTCCTTCCTGACCCTAACCGGATGTGGTGTCTGGTGACCTGGTCACCTCCCTCATGACCCACAGGGTCCTAGTGTCCCCATGTCCTGTCCCCCTATCTGTCGGGTCACGACATGGGGGTCATTGGTAACCTGGTTGGAGAGGCCCTATTGACATTTTAGTGGCAGGGTAACTGGGTCTCGGCCTAAATGTATCGGGTACTTTGCCCAGCAGAGGGTGTCTTGAGGGTAGCTGGGGGCGGCGTGGCGCGGATGAGGGTGTTGTGGGATGTTTATGGCGGGCAAGTCTATTTATTCAAATCAGTTTGCCTTTAGTTGCCAATCTGTCACGCACTGATGACACGGACGTCCTCTCCTAAATGAGCCTTGAAAGGCTCGCGATGCATCACGTCGCTCACGTTCCTAATGAACGCTGTTGCCATGGTTACAGGTCCCAGTCCATTCCACTGAGTCATAAATGTTGCGTGACTCCGAGCATTGCATCTCTTTTCCAAAAATGTGTAATTTGTAGTTTTGTTTCTCTTCTCCGCCCTTCTACTATTCTTTCATCGTGTTATATTAGATTCTGCTCAGGGTGGGCAAAAGGAATTTCCCCCAGGAAGGTTGTTTTGGGTCCTTTTAGTTAGGAATATTTAATCAAGTTAGTGGCAATCTGTTGGCCGCTTCTATACATCGGCAAACACGGTCAGTGGAGAGGGAGATGTTTAGTTGGACACGTTAGTAAATATTGTCTGAGAAGTGCCTTCCACATCCTGTATTCTTATGGGCGTCCTTCTCTGCTACAATGTACCAATTATTCTTTTTCGTAACGGGAAAGTTTTTTTTCTCACGAATAACATTCCAATACGAGTAACACTTGTTACGACTAGATGTGAAGGTTGGTAAAGCTTTGATAATATTGATTTAACATGAACTCGAATTAAACTGGAGTGGTGTGGGCTCTTGTTTATTAACTCTTCCTGGAACAGATGGCGATGGGTGGCCTGGCTCCTGGAACTACAGACCACCATGGCTATAGCTCAGTTTGGAGGTTTGTCTACTAATGTAATTTCCGCTCAGTCTGCTGATATGAGTAAATGTTTTGCTTTTTTTTTTTAGACAAAAATGGTTTCTATCAGGAGTTAGACGTTGTTCTGCCCAAATGAGTCTTTTAGCTCTTGTGCTGCAGAACATTGGATTTAACACCTCGAAGGTTGTGGAAATGGTGTTAACAATCCACTAAAACGAACCAGCAGAATTCCGAAGTAGCTGGCAGCAAACGGGACCCCTAAAAAGAAGGGTAGATGTCAATTTACAACAGCACCACTGGAATGATGCGGCTATGGATGAATCAACTGCAGAAAAAAGGCAAAATATACTGCACATTCTGTGGCGATATTGTTTTCATTTTAGCACGCATTGATACAGTCTGGGTAAAGGTTTCACCTTTTAATACCAGTCCAATGCTCATATACAGTAGTCGGCATCTAATATTTGACCAGTTAACTTTTGCAAAGATCGAGCACTGCACAGTACCGCATGCATTGTTATTTTTTTGTTAACTTTTTTATCTCTTTGCACTAAACATTTTATTGATGAAATTGCAAATTATGCAGCAGATGTTGAATTATGTGAAGCGTGTGGTGACAATTATTCGAGAAACCTTGCAGCTACGGGCAGGCGTAATGCCAGTGGTCTGGATTAAATAGCAACCAACACACTGATCGCAACTCAGCTACGAGGCTAGAAATCCAGGTACAAAACATCTTTAGAATAAAATTGTGTAAATCATCCTAATAGATGTGTCCTCAACGCCATTGTTTGAGATGGAATGCCTGCCTTTAACTAACACTGGAGAAGAAATGCTTCTGGACACAGACCTTCTCTTTTAATTGTAATGGTGCCGCTAGCCCAGGCTTCTTTAATTGGGGGCTTCCCTGACTACTCTATAGTACCCCTAGATGACAGTATGGTACCACCAGCAGTAATCTGATCTGCTCTTTGTGACTCGAAGTTTTAGCCCTTAGAATATACCTCAATTGGGCTCACTCCCCACCTTGTTCTATATGGTATGGTGAAGCCTTGTTAGATTGAGCCTGGGCAGCTTGGTCTGGGACTACCGACCACCCTCTCCCCATCATGGCAACACCACTTACAATCCCCGTAGTAATTTAGACAGGCGAGAGAATTCTTTGGAAGGCAGGGGGTCTCACGACCCCCCGGCCGTATTTATTAAAATATGAAAACAAATAAAATTTTGCGTAAAATAAACATTATTTACATAATTATTAAATACAAAAATTCTGACATTAGATTTACAGCAAGGTAGACAGGTATGAAGTGCTAACCTTAACAGATGTCTAATACAGCGTGTTTCTAAACCGAATCTAACATCCTACGTATTAATTTTTGCATTCTAATAATTTCTGGGCCTACGGCAAGGTCGTTAACCGCTGTCCGATCCTTTTCCCAGCTACGCCCTCACGTCTGAGTGCGCATGCGCAGCAAGGGCCCAGTTACCGGGAGAGTACGTCACTCTCCTGGTTACCCTCGTACGCTCCGTGAACTCCATTTAACCAAAAAGGAGGGCCCTTTCACTCGCGCCATTTGCTGACATCATAGTGTATGTGCGGGGTGGCTACCAGCCCGAGGAAAGCGTGACTCTCTACCCCGCACCCTTCCAAGCAAGCGGATATCCTGCCCCTGAAGTTCTAGGAGAGACCAATGGCCCATTCCCCTGGGCGACCCCATTCGATAATGGTGCCGCCCCCTAAGGACCTTAAATTGCTGCTCACCAATTATGACCTTACCGCCACAGGCCATCAGAGTTGACCGACTATCAGGCCCCCCCCAAAATGCCTACACTGAAAGGTCATACCTAGCTCGCGAAACCTTCTAACCATGCCAGTATGTTCTTTACTAATAGGTCATTACCTGCCTCAGTCAAGTGGACCCCCATCCCGTAAGTAGAACTGATATCCCCAGATGCACCCATGTGGGATACTCTGGAGTTGAGGTGTTCGAAACAGCTTCTCGATCTTGTTGTTAACCCTCTTTACCAAGTGATTCAACGCCTTAACTGATTTCCCTCCCCCCCCACTGAAGTCTAGGTATCAAATGTGACCAGACTATGGTGCAACCCGGTAGCAACTTCGCCAGCCAACCCGCTGCTGAGATAATCTCTTTCAACAAGACCCTTCTGCCCAACGTCACCAAATCGTTCCCCCCGAGGTGCAGGATAACCACTGAGGGCGGTGGGGTGTGTCTTTAAAGGAAGTCGGAGTTGAAGCCCCTAAGCTGGCTAAGGCAGAGCCCCCCTCTGCCATGAAAGGAAACAGTGAAACCCCCGATTTCCGCCCTCCGTCTACACCCTCCTGAAAGGAAAAATGGTTCAGCACGCTTCACATAGGAATGACCAACAACCCATACAACATGTGTCCTCCTCTTGTCTTCCTGCAGTTGCCGAGTTGCTGGTGGATGTATTTGATGACCCTGTAGTAGTTTCCGCCCTGCGTCACAGGCCAGAGAAACTGAAAGATAAACATACAACAAGGCAGGTGTCACGGGGGTGTAGTTGACCCTCACAACATATGCAACCGCACATAACGCTTATATGCATTGGAAGACCATCTCCCAATTCTCTTCACACTATTGGCATGCAACCCTCTCGCAGTGGCCTCGGTGGCCGCCCCTATCCAGAAAGAATGCGTCCCAAATTCCTTGGGGTTCAAACCCGCCTTGGCGATTGCCATTGCCAACACTCTTTGGAACTGAAACCTGGTCAAAGGGGTACCATCCGCATGTATTAACAATGCCCCCCTTGCCATGCCCGCCCGTTGTCTGATGAACGCCTCCACATGCGACACTGGGCAGCACGGGTTGTTCGGCGCCCGGTGCAGCACCAAACTATCGCCCCGGGCCTCCTGATCAGTTTTGGATTTCCGAATGGTAACCCACATTGAATCACCCCGTATTGTTGTGTCTAACCACTGAAGGCCACCTAACCCGTTCAGTTTGTTGTTAGCCACTAGTTCACTTACCCGCAATGCCCCGTAAAATGCCAGGGAAAAGGCAGCTTTAAATAGCAGTACCTCACCTGAAGAGCTGCACGTGTCAGGCAGGGCATCCAATACCACTGCCAACCGTTCTAAACCTATTGGCCTTCTGCCATTGGCGGTGTTTGCCTGTGGGCGCCGCCACCCCCTCAAAGCCTTTCGTACCAAGAAGCTATTCGTAGGATCCCTGGCCCCCTTTGTCTGTGCGAAGAAAGAAACAGCTGCCTTGTCTGCTAGCTGTCGCAGCCGAGCACCCCTCCTTGTGCAATGTGTGCATGTACCCAGTAAAGTTTGCTTCCTGATCCCATTTGGCCTCCCAATCCTGTCCCAAAAAATTACATTAAGACCTGAATGCCCCTTAGTAAGCTGTCCTGGTCCTGGGAGCTAGGCTGGCTGCCACGAGGTTCTGTAGTTGGGGGCACCAATCTGCCAAAGTGTTGTTGGGAAGTGTGCTGGTAAAGCCTCTGCAGCTGGCAGGTGTTCCCTGAATACCTGCATCTTAAAGCGAGAAAGGGCGTCAGCTGCGTTATTCAAGACCCCTGGAACATGTTTGGCCCTGAATTGCACGTTCAACTTCATGCATCTTAGCACAATCTCCCTCATCAGGCGGAGTATCAACTTACATGGTGCTGCCTGTTGATTGATGCATTCCACTACAGTCATGTTATCCAACCAAAAGATCATGGATCGATTGGACAATTGATCAGGCCAAACCATTAAAGCAACCCATATTGGGAAGAGTTCCAGAAACCCAATGTTTGCTGCAAACCGCTTTCTTCCCACCATTCGGGCCACTTTTGTGCCACCCACTTGTTGCCAAGTATGGCGCCAAACCTCACACTGCCAGCAGCGTCGGTCCATAGACCTAACTGCGCCGAGGTCGTGGGGGGGCACCCCACACTACTCTGCCATTGAAATCCTCCAGGAATGCCATCCATATCCGCATGTCCTGGCGAACCTCGACTGACAGTCTTGTGCAATGATGTTTGTCTCGCAGGCCCCTCATGGCCTGCGCAATTGAGCGGGAAAATGGGCGCGCCATAGGTATGACCCTTAATGCAAACTTCAGCTGGCCCACAGTCTGCTGCAACTGCTGTAATGTGACTTTCTCCTTAACCAAACATTGTTGTAGGGCTGCCCTGAACTTCGCAATTTTTTCCTTGGGTAACCTGAAACAACCCTCGACTGAGTCCAAGTCGATGCCTAAGAATTCCAGGCATGTAGATGGTCCCACTGTTTTTCCTTGTGCCAGCGGGACCCCAAAAGCATGCATGAGCACGCAAAACTCATGCAATGCCCAAGCACACTCCTGTGAGCCTGCCACCCCCAGCAAAGGGGAAATCGTCAAGGTAATGCATCACATGCTGGTGCCCAGTAGATTGTCTCAAAACCCATTCCAGGAAAGAACTGAATATCTCAAAGTAAGCACATGATACGGAGCAACCCATGGGCATACACATGTCCATATAATATTTGCCTTCAAAGATAAAACCCAGCAGGCGTTGGTCAGACGGATGTACTGGCAGTAGTCTAAACGCGGACTCAATGTCTTATTTTGCCATCAATGCCCCGGGGCCCAAAACTCTCAACATCTCTACTGCCTGATCAAGAGACGCATACTTTATGCTGCAAATGCCCTCGTCAATCGCATCATTCAATGAAGCGCCCCTAGGTGCAGAGAGATTGTGTATGAGTCTGAATTTGCCCTTTTCTTTCTTCGGGACCTCCCCAAGGGGTGAGCAGACAAAATCCGGTACTGGGATGTCAATGAAAGGACCTGCTACTCTACCTAGGCGTAGTTCCTTCTCAATTTTTGCCGCTAAAACCCCAGGATTGTGTTTCACTGACAGCTGGTTCCTACACTGCGGTGCCCCGGTATACCCCCCAGCTTGAATCCGAAAACAATGTGTGAAACCTTCTTGCAGCATCCTTGCGGAGGTATGGTCTGGGTATCTGTTCAGCCAAGGAATAATAGCCAACACGTCAATGGGGGAGTGAGCAACCTAGGGTGTCCCCCACTATTCTGGTTTCTTTCTCCCCCTGTTACCTTAAGTACTATCCTTTGAACGGCATGCGGTTTCTGGGTGGAAGGGTGGCCGCATATGTAGTACGCGTGTCTGAATTTGCACATACCAGCTGCCCTGGTGCATGTTCGTCTGTTGAAATCCTAGCACACGCCCTTCCCGCCTGCATTGCCTCTGGCCTTATTGGCCGCATCCCCCCCCTTGTGCTGACCGAAAGGGCTGCTGAAAGGGCTGCTGGGTCTTGGGCGAATATCCTTTGTTCCAGCTAGTGCCAGCGCCTGCCGACTGACCCCCTGAAACCTGAGCATTCCAGGAAATTGAATCAACTTTGTCCCAGGCTAAAGATTTGTCAAATTCCCTAGCTTTCCTGAAAGCTATGTCATATTCTTTCCATGCGCCCCCCCCATGTTTGTCACTGAACATCGTAATCCTACTCTGATAACAAGCCATCTCCGCCTGCAAGGAAGGTGAACGTTCAGCAGTAACCGCCGCAAATACAGAAAAGGCCCTGACCCAGTTGGTGAGTGTCTCCTCCACCCTGAATTTATACAACTGAGACCGCCATTCGCTAGGCAACATCATATCTTTCTGTGACTTGGCATACTCCCACTCCCTGTTGTCAATCAGCAATGAACTTACATATTTGTCTGCCCAAATCAATTCTTTTACACTCTGCGAGACATGTTGCGCCAGGTTCTCCCCCTGGAGGGTATTGAGCCTTCGCCTAATACCGGCAAGGCAACCTTACCACTTTCAGCGATTCGCGTTGGTTCTACGGTCTTGACTTTCCCCGCATCGCTCGCTGAACCTGTTTAGGGAGAAATTGGTGTGCTTGGCATGCTACCTACACCCCTAGCCACCATGATTTTTGCGACCATTCTCTGTGCCTCGGCCGTAGGATCAGCTGTGGAGGGTAACTGTCCCCCAATCCCCAACCAGGGGAGCACTGCCGCTATCTGTGCTGCCAATTCCGGGGGTACCTGACCCACCCCAGGGGGCGGGCTGGCCGGAATTGCTGGTGGGACCACTGTCGGAACGAAGTTTATAGGTGGCGTGGCTGGAGCCGGTGCTACTGGTACACTTATCGGGATTGGCAGGGCTGGCGTGGGCGTCTCAGGTGATGCAGGTGCTCCGCCAGGGACTGGCCCCGGGGACCCCCTCCCAACCGTGACTTGGGGGGGTGACTACAACCCTTCTTGGCTCTGCCACGCTTAGGTGGAGCCTCCAATTCCCCCCTGGGTCTAGGTAGCACTATTACCCGCTTGGGCCTCCCTGCTGGCCCTGCTTGTGCCTCAATCCTCTCACCCAATTACACCACGGTCTTTCCCAAGTTATCCACTTTCCCCAATCTCTTGTCCATCGCTGACATTCTGCGCATCATGGTCTGAAACATTAGCTCCATGCGGGAACTTCTTGCAACCCGCTTACCAGACATTTCCTACTATTCTGCAGCACCTACACTGCACAAGACGTTAATTACGGGCACGATGTGCCTTGTACCTGCACAAAGTTGGAGGCTCACAGGCTGGCCGTATGCACCACACAACTGTGACCGCAACACACCAGCTAGCCAGGGGGCTTGGGCGAGCGCACTCTAGCCCAGCGGCCCTCCAGAAGCAGTGAAATGCAGGCCTGCCCATGTCCTCGGTTCCTGCCGTCCCCCGCGTGTTGTCCCGCAGTCCGGTCCGCTGTATTCGTGAAAGCAGACCTGTGATGAGAAGAAAGTTACATGACCATTCTTAGTTGAAAACAGTGACCCCTAGTAACGGCCGGCTGTCAACAACAAAAACCGCCCTGAATTATTATTTTTAGCATGAAAAAACACTCCCCGTGGCAACCTTAATGCACCAGCAATAATTGTGCGCAATTCAGGTGCCTACTGTGTTTCAGAAACTTTAAATTGAAATATCCACCTTTTGTCTTGTGCAAAACCGCCCTAAGATTCACCAAAATTGCACCTGGTCACTGCTCATCAATCAATCAATCAATCAATCAATCAGTGACACTTATAAAGCGCGCTACATACCCGTAGGGTCTCAAGGCGCTGGGGGGGGGAGCCGCTACTGCTCGAACAGCCAGGTCTTCAGCTTCTTCCTGAAGGAGAGGTGGTCTTGGGTCAGGCGCAGGTCGGGCGGGAGGGAGTTCCAGGTCTTGGCGGCCAGGTAGGAGAAGGACCTTCCTCCTGTAGTCGCTCTTCGGATGCGGGGGACGGCGGCGAGGGCGTGGTTGGCTGATCGGAGGTGGCGTTTGGGAGTGTAGAAGTTGACTCGGCTGTTGAGGTAGATCGGGCCTTGGTCGTGTAGGGCTTTGTGTGCGTGGGTGAGGAGGCGGAAGGTGATTCTTTTGTTGACGGGGAGCCAGTGAAGGTCTCTCAGATGTCCGGAGATGTGGCTGGTTCGTGGGATGTCGAGGATGAGTCTGGCTGAGGCGTTCTGGATCCGCTGGAGTCTCTTCTGGAGCTTGGCGGTGGTGCCGGCGTAGAGGGCGTTGCCGTAGTCCAGTCGGCTGGTGACGAGGGCCTGGGTGACGGTCTTCCTGGTCTCGGTGGGGATCCACCAGAAGATCTTCCGTAGCATGCGTAGGATGTTGAAGCATGCCGAGGAGACGTTGTTGACTTGCCTGGTCATGGAGAGGGAGGAGTCCAGGATGAAGCCCAGGTTGCGTGCATGGTCTGTCGGTTTGGGTGCGGTGCCCAGGGCGGGAGGCCACCAGGAGTCGTCCCAGGCGGAGGGAGAGGAGCCCAGGATGAGGACCTCCGTCTTGTCCGAGTTCAGTTTCAGGCGGCTGGTCGTCATCCACTCGGCTACCTCTTTCATCCCTTCGTGCAGGTTGGCTCTGGCGGCGGCGGGGTCGTTGGTCAGGGAGAGGATCAGCTGGGTGTCGTCGGCGTAGGAGATTATGCTGAGGTTGTGTTTGCGTACGATGGCCGCGAGGGGGCTCATGTAGACGTTGAAGAGGGTGGGGCTCAGAGATGATCCCTGGGGGACGCCGCAGATGACTTCGGTGGCCTCTGACTTGTACGGTGGTAGGCGGACTCTCTGTGTTCTCCCGTCGAGGAAGGAGATGATCCATTCCAGCGCCTTGTCCTGGATTCCGACGTTGCTGAGGCGCCGTACTAGGGTGCGGTGGCAGACCGTGTCGAATGCCGCGGAGAGGTCTAGGAGGATGAGGGCCGCTGTTTCTCCGTTGTCCATCAGGGCTCGGATGTCATCGGTGGCGGCGATGAGGGCGGTCTCGGTGCTGTGGTTGGCTCGGAAGCCGGACTGTGAGGGGTCGAGGGATCCGTTCGTCTCGAGGAAGGCGGCCATCTGCTTGTTGACGGTCTTCTCGATGACTTTGGCTGGAAACGGGAGGAGCGAGATGGGGCGGTAATTCTTGAGGTCGGTGGGGTCCGCTGTTGGTTTCTTGAGTAGAGCGCTGAGTTCGGCGTGTTTCCAGCTCTCGGGGAAGATGGTGGTGTCGAAGGATGTGTTGATGATGTCTCGCAGGTGGGGTGCGATGACAGCGTCGGCCTTGTTGAAGACGTGGTGAGGGCAGGGGTCGGTCGGTGATCCGGAGTGGATGGAGTTCATCGTGCGGATGGTGTCTTCGGTGCTGATCGGGGTCCAGGCGTGGAGGGTGGTGGTGGGGGGTGGTTGTTCGGTCATGGTGTGCGTTGGTTGGTTGTTGAAGCTGATGTGTATGTCCGCGATCTTGTTGTGGAAGTATGAAGCCAGGGAGTTGCAGAGGTCTTGTGATGGGGTGATGTCGTTGTTTCCTGCGCTGGGGTTGGAGAGCTCTTTGACGATGTTGAAGAGTTCCTTGCAGTTGTGTGCGTTGTTGTCCAACCGGTCCTTGAATGCTGTTTTCTTGGCGGCGCGGATCAGCTGGTGGTGTTTCCGGGTGGCAAGTTTGAAGGAGGTCCTGTTGTCCGGTGTCGGTTCCCATCTCCAGACTTTCTCGAGGGCTCGGCAGTTCTTCTTGGAGCTCTTGAGTTCGTCGGTGAACCATGGGGCTTTCTTGCTGCCGGGTCTGCTGGGCGGGGTCCTCAGTGGGGCGAGTTCGTCCGCGCAGTTGCTGATCCACTTCGTGAGGTTGTCGGCGGCCTGGCTGGGGTTCGCTGAGCTGGCAGGAGGGTGCTGGCTCAGGGACGTGGCGAGCTGGTCTGCTGTGATCTTGTTCCAGCTTCTGCGGGCGGCCTGTTGCTGGTGGTGGTGGGTCGTCGTTTTCTTGAAGGTGAAGTGGACGCAGCTGTGGTCCGTCCATTGAAGCTCTGTGGCGTGGCTGAAGTCGATGTCTTTGCTGGGTGAGAAGACAGCGTCGAGTGTGTGTCCGGCGAGGTGGGTGGGGGTGGACACCAGTTGCTTGAGTCCCAGGTTGGCGAGGTTGTCGAGCAGGGTGCTGGTGTTGCGGTCGTTGTTGTTCTCCAGATGGAAGTTGAGGTCTCCCAGGAGGATGTAGTCAGCGGAGGGGAGGGCATGTGGGCTGACGAAGTCGGCTATGTCCTCGCTGAATTGTGTGCGTGGTCCAGGGGGTCGGTAGATCAGGGTGCCTCTGAGGGTGGTGTTCGGGTTGGTGTGGATCTGGAAATGCAGGTGTTCGGCGGTGGTCAGGGAGTTGTCGGTGCTGGTCGTGAGACGGATGGTGCTCCTGTGGATGATGGCGATGCCTCCTCCCCTCTGGTTGGCGTTTCGGTCCCTTCGGACGATCTTGTAGCCTTCTGGGATGGCGATGGCGATGTCGGGAGCTGAAGAGGCATTCATCCAGGTCTCATACAATGATCTGTTAAATGCAGCCCGGTCCCCTGTTAATACAAGGAGCTCTTTGTGGTCTCCCCTCCAGGCCCTGCCCAGGTCGACCCTGCTTCGCCCCCAACAGAGAACACAAACTACCCTGTGCCCAAAATGCCCTCTCCGGGGCTCGAACCAGGACCAAAAAGTTATGCAACCGCGCTGTCTACTGTGCTAAGGAGGCGGTACGCGAACCCAGCCCTTATAATTTACGAAATACGCTCGAGCGTGAGGCATACAACATACAGCCTCGCGGTGCCCAGAGCGCTGCTACCACTGCTGCGATCTTTCCCAATGTATACCGCGGGTAGCTTTTTGGCCCCCGTGCCCCCCCTAAGATAAGCCCCTTAGGATTTGTACCGCTGCCGCAGAGAACCTACTGACTCGTAAACCCAGCGGTAACACCCGTAAACCGCCGCTGCGCTCTCCGAACCACTTCCTTTCCTGACGACGACGCTCTCCTCACAAAGGAACCTGAAATGCAAATAAAAGAAAAATTATCGGCCCCACAGCGGGGCGAGGAGCAAGCCTGGGGAGCGCGGGTACGAGAGGGCGCTTCCCGCGCCCCCCAGGCCTCTTAAACCCCTCATGGTCCCGCCCCTTGACCCGGAAGCACTCACACCGCTTCCGGGTCAACGGTGGGACCCACCAATCAGGAGGGGTGGGGGGGGCCGGGCCCAGCCATTCGTGCATGGGGGCCGAGCGCCCCCTCCTTCCTTGCTTGCGCTGCTCTGAGAGGCCTGCTGTATTTGTGTAGGACTTGACGCTCTCCCCTTTTTCATGGGCTTGGGTCATTGTCCACTGTAAACTGTAGCTGTTCATTGGTCAATAGGTTTAGTAATCTCCCCTTAGTACTGCCTTGTCTCATTTTGTAACCTCCCATGGCAACACCCACTGTTACATGTGTTGTTACTCAGTAGGCTTTAATTACAGCCTCCGAGCACCAATTTCGGAAATAGCTTTGTCTGCCTGCTGTGGCAGGCAGGACATGCTCTATCCTAATGCTTTTTTAAAACATTTATAGCATGGGCGCCGAACGCTTTTGCAATGCAATAGTTCTTGCATTTGCGAGAGTTTAAGCTTCAACCTTTTCTTTCCCCAAGTTAACGTACGACTAAACTTCTTTCTTTTTCGTGGTGCAAAAATGTACTTAATTAAATGCCCCCTCAAATTGACTTAATTAAATGTCCCCTCAGTTTGGATTAAACATGGTTTACCTATTGCACTAACAGAAAGCCCGTGAGTGGAAGGTTCTGCTTATGTCTTGCACTGGTGCTCGACTAGGCTATATGCCAAGTGTTTATTAAAAAGGCAAATTAGATAATGTGGGCTCTATTTTAGTTTAACTTTGGTGGCTGTCAGTAACCTTTGCTTGAAAACAAAAGTCTTGAGTCTTGTGTGTGTAATATTTACGCCTTGTCACGTCACTGAAGATAGAAGAGAAGGTCGATTGTGAGGCCCATTTTGTTGAGATACAAGCCTTGTTTTGGATTAACCTTAAAGTTTCCCTTCTTGAAACTGACTTTTCACATCTCTGCAGAGGAGCAGTGCTTGGGCTGAGAACATAACAGGATAACAGTAAAGAAACGTTTCAGGAAGGAAAAATCAAGTTTGTAGAATAAAACAACCCCCAATACTGCGGGTGTTTATTTTTCTTTTTTATCGTTACCTTTAAAGTCTAGGTCGTTTTTTGATTTAGATTAACTATGATAACACTAACTTTTTCCAGTTAATGATTTGACAGTTACTTATCTCAACTGGATATCCTTAATCCGCTTCCCGGTGAAGACTTTGGCCTATGTACAAATGGGTAACTCTGAGCTCAAGTCAGATCAGTGTTGCGCTCTTGTTCTTTGTGTTATTTGTTTTCTGCGTGTACTTTTAGTGCCTGTATATTATTGACACACATAGCTACAAGGTCATGGTGCTCATAATGCTTCAGGATGATTTTTTTTTTTTTAAATGGACAAGAATTGAGCAGGTGGAAAGAGGAAGGAATATATAACTGCATGAAATTAGTAGTTTGCTAGTTAAATTACAATTGCCAAATTTGTAAGAAGCAGATTTTTGTACTCTAAACCTAGTGCTTGTTTGATGAGCACATTTTCGGCCAACTGTGGTGAAGAATTCAGGTATATTCTCAAATAAACCTTGATTAAAATAAGATTAAAATAAGATTATTTTTTTTTTTTTACACTTCTTTATTTTTAATGACTGGTGAAGTATGTGAGGGTGTAGGGGTGTTTAATCAAAGCTTTCTATTCCAGGCTGGGCCAACCATAAACGAATCGTTTGCATTTTGGACAGAACATTTGTTTTATAAGCTTTCTGTAAATTTACGTTTTCCACTGTAGAAACTTCCAGTAGTGAAGAATACACATAGGTAGGATGGTGGTGTAACAAAGGCCCGTGCAGTGCGGGCGGCCCCGAGCTCCAGGGGGAACCCTCAGAACAGTACTTTATCCTAAAAGCTCCTGAGTGAGGCCCGAGGGGGCCCCTTCATGTACTATGCAGGGGGAGGGCCTCAAGTTTCATCCCGCCACTGGTGGCAACAGACGGTGTCTGTGGATAAATATTCTCACTGATCGTAGAAACCCTCTGAAGCCTATTCTGATAGCCATATTTCGAAAGTTTAAAGTCTTGTCCCACCTCCACAATAATAGTAAAAGAGGGTGAATACCTTTGTCATTTTGCTTTTTGATTCGTTGGCATGATGGAGGGAACTTAAAAGGCTACTATAGTCCCATGATGAACAAAGGTTCCGGTTTGTAACATAGTTCTCTTTGCTAAGTTTTTAAGTCTGACCTTCGTGGTTTAGCAGGTTTACCAGTCTTGCATACAGGAAAAAATATAGAAACAAAAAATATGTAGATCTATACATATATAGGTGGCTTTGGGTCAGCACCTCATCTATTCGCCTGTTTAGCTGTGATGATTTTTTTGTTTCTGCCCATCACCGCATACAGTATGTGGCAATGGACCGGCCCATTTCCGCCTTTGCCTCCCTTGCTGTTTTCCTCCTATAAAGACTTTGCCAAATGTACTTTGCCTATGCATTCTTCTTTATCCTTTATATATCTGGCCTTTGAGATTACTTAAATTATTCCATCAAACCATTCTTTTCCAAGACCTTTGCACATAATACATACATAGAGGTGCTGGTGGTAAGTGGGCATCATTTATTGTTCTGTTCTCTTTGCTTCTGCAAAGAATTAAAAAGTGCTGTTTTGCCAAAGAGCTAAATTGCACTTCATACCAGATAGTTGAAACTTGGTTATGCATCCGATCTAGGTAAGAGCCCTTTCACTTAGTTGATGAAAATACCAGAAACACAAGGCATGTATGTCCCAAGATAATACACTTTATTGTTTGCTCATGCTAAAAATCGAATACAAAATTAAAGGAAATTGTTAGAAGAACAGATACTTCTAGCCTCACCTTAATGGTGTTTTTGTTTAATGTTAGCTTAGCGTTAAACCTTGATACCTTGACGTTGAACCTTGACAGGTTCAACGTCTTCAGTCATCAAATGTTTACCCCTCTGAGGTGTCTCTCAGGCCAACGGCTTTTTCAAGGCTTGGGTAATTTTAATACATGATTGCTTAATGTTCAAAGTTCGAGATCTGAATATTGGAAATAATTGATCTAAAAGTTGAGAGTGGTTACCGTCCATGTCCGAATACTGGTGCCTAGTAACTCATAGCAAGCTTTTTAAATATATCTGATGTCGATCGTTGTTAAATTATTTGGTGATTTAGTTTCCTTCTTCTTTTTAAATGTACTGACAAAGTGCTGAAGTGAAATTGTAACTTTTTATAAGACAGAAGCTTGAGTGCTCAGTTAGGGGGTGGTTTATTCTTGTCTTACTGACAAATGGTCAAAATAATAATAGGAATGGACAAATGAAAGGCTTCTTATTTTTTTAAAAAGCACAAGTAAAAGGACCGCTTCAGTACATGTTTTTAATTTAAAAAAAAAGATTGCACCTTTAGGTGGCAGCATGTTCTTTTTTTCTTTTTGTGCATATGCTTTCAATACAATATTACCATCCCACCAGTTTACTAAAACTAGACCTATGCTAGTGTGTTTGACTGTGCTTGTTATTTTTTTTTTGTTATCCTTGTGGGAATAAAATATAGGATCAGTTCACAGTAATTCAAAGTAAATAGTATATTTCCTTTTGACAGTGACTAACATATTTTCTTGAGAGGTGCATTAAAGTAAAAAAGATGGTTCTGTACCTGTTCCCACTACACTAACCTGGCAGAAAGGACCCACACTGTTCTACTAAAAATGTGATGATTGTTACTTTTTATTTAAACTCTATTGCAAACATATATATGTCAGACTTAGGTGGCAGCATGTTTTCCTACTGTTCTTTATAAATTTGACAGCAAAAGGCATTTGCTTGCGCAAAAAAAAAAAGCAATTGCATCAGTTTGCGAAGGGCAGCCATACCACTGACTTGCCATTTCTTGTTTCTTTTTGGTTACGTGCATTCCACCTCAGGACTGAAGCACTGCAGGTGCAGGCTTCGTTTTCTTTCTTCGGCTTTTTAGATGGTCCCGATACAGTTTTTGCACTCTATGCTGTCTTACGCTTCCTTATTTATTTTTATTTGTATAGATTGAATTTTATATAGCACAAACTTGACCCAAGGGCATCAGAGCGTTTCACACAGTTAGCAGCATATATCACAATACATTTGGAGTAAATACAGATATATAGTGACAAAGTGACAAGGTATAGAAGGTATGAAATTGCATAAGTTGAAATGCGTAAAATACATTTGGGGTACTCCTAGATACATGGTGACTTTGTGACGCCGTGAACAAGGACATTGTGGGATGTTGTTGATACAGTTTTGAGGAAGTTACTGCCGCTTTGCAGAGCACAGCTGCAATTGTATAAGTTTACAGTTGGAGTAAAATGAAAACAAAATGCATAGAAGCAATAAATATAACCGCAGTATGAACAGAAGTAACAACAGGCATTGTAGGTTTGAGATAGCTGGGGAAAGGCATCTTGAGGATGGAGAAAATTAGAGGCAGAGATTTCCATGAGGTAGTGGTGCACAGATTTATGCAGTACGTTTTGGGAGAGATCCCTCAGGCTAGTCAGGAGCTTTAAGGAGGTGGGTTTAGGTATTTGTTGAAGAGGAGTAGCTCCAGTTTCTTCTTTAAGCGAGAGACAAGTTGATTTTCCCCATGGTCCCGGGGCAGGGAGTTCTAGACATTTGGAGCATTCCTGGAGAAGGAACGAGCATTTGATTCTCTTACATTTTGGAGGAATCCGGAGTAGTCTGTTTGAACTTTGCAGTGGTCTTTTTTTGCCTGATTTTGATAGTTTATTCATGAGGTAGATTGTTTTTTTCACTGTAAAGCTTAAGGAAGTTGCCTGATTAGGGTCACCCAGGTCACTCACGACCACCTCTCAGCCTTCCATACCAAATGAAGAGTCGGTCAGATAGTAGAGAATACAAACCAATATCTCTTTATTCAGGTGCACTCAGAGTGGAGCCCAGTCTGCCCAGTCGCTTAGGAGTGCTGCAGAGGGACTAACTTCAGCAAGCATAAAGATACATTATGTACATTTCAGAGCTAATGAAGGCCCGCCTACTGTGGAATTTTCCAAGCAGATGCAGCAAAACAGTGACGTGCAGAAAATAATTTTTGATTCTGAGGCCAGGCACACACTATGTATTACTCAGTCACTTTGCCCGTGCCCGCCACTAGACAACTGGGAGAAGGCCTCCTGACGGAAAAGTGTGCGTTAATAAGAACAGTGTATTCATTAGTGAAGCAAAACTTAGCCTTGGAGAAACACAACTCAACAGAGGTTTTTCTCGGAAATAGCAAAGAATAAGTTTAGATTATAACTCAAAATGGTGCCGACGTAGAAAATAGCGCCACATATGCTAACATCCATGGAACAATAGGCAAACATGAGTTTTCTACTCTAACAGACCCTCCTTTTAGCATGAGCTAAACATTTTCTAGGAATACCAAAGAGCATATCAATCAATAAAACACAAAGTCATAGGTAAACTTCTTAGGAGCACGCCATGTTATCAACATCAGGAAGAGCAGACCGTAAGGAGGGAAGAAGTCTCGAAAATGCCCTCATCTATCTGCATGAGGTAATCGATCTGCTTTTGAACTATAATTGCAGCATTGGTGTCATGAATCGATATTTCCCACTTAGGAGTGTGAAGATTGGCGCATTAAGAACAACAGAAGGGAAGGCATTGAACAAGAGACCAAGATCACAATGAAAAAAATCAAGGATCTAACCCCAGCTGCCAAAAAGAGACGAACTCCAGTTCCTATTTTCCATTCCTTTAACATTTTCTAGGATGTCTAAACCTTTGGCAAATATTCTTTTTAATATTTGGGATCCTGACTACACATGTAGTGTAGTTCTATATTCCCAATAGGCTCTGCGCATTGGAATAATAAATCCTGTCGTTTAGACATAGGACTGAGGTCGACTAGGTCTCTACCGAATCTATTACACTTAATTGTGAGTGCCAGCTAGCTCAGAGGCCACTAGAAACATTCTCGAATTCACAAGAAGGGATTAGTTTCTGACAACCGCATAAACATGACAACTTTGTTTCCCAAGAATAAGAAATCAATCTCTAGAGTCGCGGAAACAATAGATAGCTATTTTACTCAGTCAATCGTGCATGCTTCGTTTCACCAGAGGTGCTGAGTAAAATAGAGAGAAGGGCGTTTTTAATAAAATGTATTTATTGAACAGTCTTCTTTCTCAAGCATAAGAAATGTACAGCTACAATTGTAATACTGGTTATAAAGTACAAGGCATATAATACGATAAGTATTATAAAGTAGTACTGTAAAAGCATGATATGGTTTCTAAGCCATAAAATACATACAATGATAAAATAACGACTAAAAGTACTCAACTGGTGCTTCTAAAATACGCCTACCCCGGTTTACCTAACCTAAGTCTAGAACAAGGGAAGAAGTAAGTGAGGTGTAGCTTAAGTTTAGTATTCTTTACCAAGAATCTATTCCAAGAATTCTCTTAAGGGTCTAATCAGCTCCGTACCTTGGTTTCAGAATGAAGGAGGTCTTGTATCTCTCTCTCAGGACTCGATTTCCCAGGAACCCGCAAGGGTAGCCTGGAAACACTGGAGCTGGATTTCTCGGCAGGAGAAAAGACAGCGTCTCTCAGTGCATCAGCTGGAGGGTCGGCTTCCTTCGGCACTTGCGGCTGCAGGGCGTCGGGCAAGTAGTTAGTCGATCTGCTTCAAACCACCGTGTGTTTGTCTGGCCAAATGTAGGCATATTTATACCTTGATGGTGCCGAGTTTGACGTATGATTGGACATAATAACGTCACTAAAAGACTCAGTTCTTTGAAAACTCCATGATTTCCTAGATAAATTACTATTCAGGCGAGGGGAAGTCCCTAGCTGCTAAAGGTGGGTTTTTCTAAGAAATCGTTGTTGATTCTCGGAACATAGTGGAAGTAGCCATGCCCTATCTTGGCTGCATAGGCTCAGTCTAAATATGGTAATGATTTCTATGCCTATATAAGGTAACTAGCAGCCCGTCCCGACGTTGTTCGGTATAGACAACATTTTTTGTTTCATTAGAATAGGGACGGAGAAGGGCCAGCTGCAGCCCTGGTTGATGTTAGCAGGCACATGTAATGTTGTTGAATGAGAGCGTTATCAGCCGCGGGTAAATCCGTTTAATGAGAGAGTTCAGTGACAGCGAGTAGGAGAGGCTGCAGTAATTGTCCCCGCAGACACGCTCATTTACGTGTT
Source organism: Lissotriton helveticus (assembly GCF_964261635.1). Lineage (NCBI taxonomy): Eukaryota > Metazoa > Chordata > Amphibia > Caudata > Salamandridae > Lissotriton > Lissotriton helveticus. The sequence goes on from NC_136058.1 coordinate 133,140,263, forward strand.
CCCCCGCTTGATGCCCAGATGCAGGCCTGTTTGATGTTAGCAGGCACGTGTTCCCCTGCTTGATGCCCAGCTGCAGCCCTGGTTGATATCAGGCGCGTGTAATTAGTGTACTGATCCGCTGCCTGAGCCCGGTTAGAGCCCTGGTTGATGGTAGCAGGCGCGTCTAATTTCGTTGAATGAGAGAGTTCAGTAACATCGCGCAGGAGAGGCTGCAGTAATGTTACTTTCCAGGCCTCCAGCAGAACGCATTTGTCATGCCCCCAGCACACGGCCACAGCAGACGATCTTCTGATTATTGTACGACCAAAATGGCATGAAGGGCGGAACATAGCACACACCCTTCATGCATTTCTCACGCCCCCAGCGTGCCTCTTGATGCGGCGCAATTGCATTCACATGGCATGAAGGCCGGACACACGCCCCCAGCCTGTCACGCCCCCAGCGTGCCCCTTGATGCTGCGCAGCAATGTAATTGGCGCTTGTATGTATGACTCACATGGCATGAAGGGTGGACACACGCACCCAGCATTTGTCACGCCCCCAGCATTTGTCACGCCCCCAGCACACGCCCACAGCCCACGATGTGATGGCCGTACCACATGCCCCCAGCATTAGTCACGGCCCCAGCCCACGCCCACAGCACAACGCAGACACGCCCACAAGGGACTACTTTGCTGGCACGGTTCTTTTGCCTTTTAAATGTATATGGTGTCCTACGGTACAATTGTATGTCTTGCACTGTATGGTTGTGATGAACACCACTGTTTCTTGAAAAGTTAATAAAAACAATTAAAAAAAATAATTAAAAAAATGTATATGGTGGCCGTCTGCATAGCCTATGCCCTTCTGCTGCAAATGCCCTTTCCAACCCTGTATTGGGTGTTGTGATTGGTGCTGTGGTTACTGAGATTACCCGCCTCAAAGGTTTGGGCTCTCTCTTTATAATATTAGTATGGATTTATACCTATATATGGGCATGAATCTGGAAAATTACACTAGGGTCCTAGATTCCTACACAACACCCACTCCACGATATTAAGTTCAATAAAACTAAATGTATAAGCACTGAACATATCTAAGGCAAGTGTTTACAATCCCACCCAAAATACAAATTGCATTTGAAAGGTTTGTTCACATGAAATGAGTATAAACTGTATGAAAAAATAGGTCTCGACTGATATGAAGCATAGTATGAGAGCACACATTCTAACATTTATGAAAAACAAAATTACATTCATGAAATGTCTCTTTAAGGTACAGAAAAAAAGTTGTACCCATCCATAGCATAATATTTAAACCGTTTCGTTTTTTAGGGCCAGGCCAAATATTGTCATTAGGAAGTTTTTCAAAAGAAAGCTTGTCTCTAAAAATAGTTCTACTTTGAGCAGATTACTCAGTGCCAACAAGTTCTATTTTGGAAAAAGTTCAAATTTGTTAGACGGTTTGTTTTGAAAAACCGAAGGCCGAATTTCAGAGTTCAGGGAACGCTGTGTGAATTAGTCAAAAGTTATTCTCGGTGTCAGGAGAAAACATCAGATCGTCTAGGCTGGCAAAGAAACGGTCTACCATAGTAGGCGAAAGTGGAACCACTTCAGTCAGCAGGTCAAATGTGCAGAGATGAGGATCATCGCCGTCAGCATTTTGATGCATTAGCAATGTCCGTAGTAGATGGTACCTGTGTGCCTGTAGTGTCCTGTATCTCACCCTCAGACTTGCTGGTGAGACCTCAATGAATGCCGTCTTCAGAATGGGCAGCTGTTGGGGGCAACATGATGCATGAGTCGTTACCGGACCTAGCAAGGCGTCAACATCCGATGGCAGGACTGATGGTAGTGTAAGATGCATGTCCAACACTCATTCTTCTCCGCAAAGCAGGCATCACAGAACAGGTAAGAAGCAATCTTCCCAGATTGGTCTGAACAAAAAGAACAAAGTTGTGTTAAGATCCCTTAAACGAGCCAAGCATCTGTGTAATTCTCTCATGATACATCAAGGCAAGGAGGGCTTGTCCATGGTAGTCTGGGTATCGCTGGTGACTGGGCTTGCCATATCGGACCAGAAGGAATAGAAATAGAATTCCTGCTACGAGTCCCAAGATGAGAGGCAGGCCGCCGAACACAGAGTGTACGAAATTTGGAAAAAGGCCTAGGACTGCTTCAAATGGTGCAAACAGTACCGAAAAAATCATCTTAAATACATGTGCATTGCCACTGGTATCAGACATGTTTAAGATTTGACCTAACACCTCTGCGAAATGTACTGGGCAATTTGTTGATCATAATGCATGTATCTCTGCAGAAGTCCTTGCAACTTGTAGATCTTACGTTTCTCTAGAAGAGGTCAGTGGCACGTTTTTTTGTGAAAGAATGACTTTCATTCTGCTTAAAGTATTAATTCGTATAGAAGAGATATTCAGTGAAGGCCATAACGCTGTCTCCCTTTCTGTCTTGCTTTTTGGATTCAATACTTGCATACAAAAAGTGACCCTGGATGACACACTAACTAGATACGCTTTTCCTGGCAACATGCCACAACAGCTGTGGTCGTCGAGCATAACGTAGCTGCCATTGGATAGCTGCCTGAAAATTGGTTCTATCACTGTGGAGGGTGAACCATGCAGGTGGCATGAGAGGTTATTTGCAGAACCTTCGCAGGCTCCGTGTAAATTAATACCTTTGGACAAAAGTCTACCACTTAGTGAGTTCTTACAATTCTTACCACTAAGGAATACCTCCTTTCCCCCATTCCAACATTTGTGTGTGTGTAAGGTAAAGTCCAGGTCAACTTAATGTATTCTTTACCCCACCTTTCATACAGGCCTGCTGGTATATGCTGTAGACAATACTGAAATTGGAAAATCGTCACTGGTATTGTGATGGTGCCATGTATTATCCATTCAATGACAGGCTTCTCAGAAACTGTCAAGGGTAATCTTTCCAGTTTCTCAATGCTCAGCACCGTATAGTCTGCTCCTCTTTGTGCCAAAGAGATTTGTTTATCTGTAGGGTTAAACACAGTAAACAATGACGTGGTTTTCATTAAACGCCTTGGCACGTAGCCTGAAGGGAGATTTTGTAACATCCAGTCTAGCAGCATTATAGAACATAATTGAGACTGGCCATGTTGTAAGATTAGCAAGTCTTGCTCTCTATTATGTCAATTGCAGATGATACGATGCTGTCGAAAGAATAAATTCTGGAGGACAAAGTCGTTAACCCATTGTCCACTACAGAGAGACTTTTCTCTAAATGAATACAATCAATTTCTCGTATTCTTTCTGTAGTTTCCATTTGCGTTATTTTCCATGCTTCATTGTAAGCAGCGTATATACCGGCGTATATGAAACGTTTTTGACGTGGTTTGCGAGGCCCCATTAAGAAATCTTGCAAATCATTGACTTCTTTAACCTCTTCCATGCTCATGACGGCTCTCGGCCGTGTGCCGGGAGCCGTCATGACCACACGCACCATCGGAATGTTCAGCACTGCGGTGTAATTCCCGCTGCAGTGATGAGGTTAAGTAAAGATAAGTGTTGTTTGATTTCTGGAAGTGTAGATTTATGTAGCCACTCAGGGCATAGCTTTTATACACTGTAAGTAGTTACTATCGCTGGATGTTGTCTCTGGGAGTAGCTTGGATCTGGCCTATTCACTGTGAACTCTTGTGTTTTGTTCAGGAATCTATCTTGACAGTTATTCGTGTCTGTGGGCCAGATTAACACATTTTTCCAATCAGGATTAGTTCTGTTTTGAATTAAAATCTGTTTTACGTCTACCTCCTCATCCGCAGATTTATTGCTGTCAGGTGAGGGTTTTGGTATGGACGGTTTGTTTAAATCTTTTATCTTAGCCAGGCCAACACAAGAAGTTTGTTGAACAGTGTCATTTAAAAACATTATTTGTTCTGGTATAATGCAGGCCCTGAACAAGGCTTCTAGACCTTGCACCTGCCAATCTTTTGTGCCCCAGACAGTTTTTGTCTCAATGTTGTTTTTCCAAAAGTCAAAACCTAATGTAGATAGCTGAGCATAAAAGTTTGCAGAATAAATTTGTTTAGTGTTGGTCAGCATTCTTTTCATTCCTGTCTTATTCTCATTTTTAAAATAAAACGTTTCTGGATTTGTAACATTAAACCCTGAGAAGTACGGGAACTTTTCATTAAATGTTTTTGAGCTGCCCTTTGGCGGTGTTGGACAATGTTTCCATTGATTGTAAGTAAAAACATTTCTAGGACTTGCAGATTTATGCAAATAATGGTGACCATAGTGATTAAAACAATACATTTGTCCATAATCTGATGAACCTTCTAGGTATTCATGTTCTTTAAATTTTGCTGACATTTGCAAATCTGTCATCATGTTATTAACAGTTTCAAAGTCCCAATCATCAGAAAATGTGCTGGGTGAACAAAGTCACTCAAAGAAACCTTGAACTGGTGTAGAACCTTCAGCAGTTCCACCGGGCCATAGATGTCATTATCAGTTCCATCCCATGCTATACCACCAGGTATAGGGACAGCTGTAATGTTTACTGATGACAGGTCTCGCCTTTCACGATGAGCTGATTTGTGAGGTTTCAGGACCAAGTTGATTTTCTTACTTGCTGTGTCCATTGTACTGTATTTTCCATCTATCGTCCTTCCCAAACTTAACACCAGTATGAGCCAGAGCAGGAGAAAAAGTACACCTAACACAATCCAAAATTCAACCCATGGTGAAACCAGATATCTTTTTCCAAGTTGATGAAAGAGTTCTGTTATTTTTTCTTTGAATATTTTATTTGCTGGCGTATTTTCAGGTTCACTGGGATCCTCAGAAAATGTATCAAAGTTGATGAAATAGCCAGAGACAGTTCTGTCAATTGTTGCAATTGCATCCGGATTACTTGAAATCGCTGCAGCTGTATCTTCTTTTGCCATGTTGGTATAGTCAGATGCTATATCATTGTAGACAGGTGTTTCTTAACAAACTGTTATTTGGGTATCCAGAGGCACAAGTTCCATGGCTTTGTTGCATAGTCCTTCTTTTCTTACTGCAGGTTTATCAAAGGGGATAAGTCTCTCAGTTTGAAACTCTTGTATTGAAGCAAGATTTGGTCGTCTGGTATATCTTGGGAGTCCACTGGGCCTACTACTTATTATCGGCCACATGATGTGGTTTGACCAGGTCGATGGACACATTTCTGTTCTCCCTTTTACCAGCAAGGGGCGGTAGTAACACTGATCTTGTTCCGTGGATAGCTAAGACAGGTACTGCTTTTCTGTAAGAAGGCCCAAATTTCATCTTTTCCGCGATCTTTTCCCTGACTATATCTCCAATCTTTGGAATCCAGACAGGTCTTGCTGGGACAGGTGGTTTTTCTTCAGTGGTCGTTTGCTTCTGTATTGTGTTACTCAGACTTCTTGTTTCATTTAAGTCCTGTAAAACAGCCAAACGATCTTTGACATTAAAGGGTTTTTGTTCCACCACTGAAGTTTGACAATCGAGGTCTTTGATTATCATTCTAGTACCAAATAGTAATTCATATGGACCGATTCCCCCCCAGAGAATTTCTTGGCCATATTTGGACACTTATAAGATGTTTGACCCACCCATCACCCGAACCTAATACCTTAGCTGTTATGGATTGCTTTATGTCACGTTTTTTTCTTTCCACTACCGCATTACCCTCAGGATAGAAGGGACTAGAATACCGCAATGCAACACCTAAGCTATCCATGGCCTCCTTGTACGCTCGAGAGCTAAACGCAGGACCCTGGTCAGAATGTAGCGTGCCCATTGCGTATGTGCCAAAAAAGACTCGCAAATACTTTATAACAGTTCTGGCGTCAGCCGAGCGCTGGGGCCACATACAAATAAATCTTGTCTTAATATTTGTGGGATCTCGTATGTCTATGGCGACGTCTGTGTGTAGAATGCCTGATGCTGTCTAACGATGGGGTCTGGACTGGGCTGGCTATACTGTAGCAACAAAAAGAAATACACTGTTCCCCAAAAGAGAAGGGTAGCAAAACTAAGGAACCAAGCAAAGGGGGAGCCGCGTTTAAGGGAAAAAAAGGGGGGGGGAATTCCCCTTTCGGAACTGAAACCCTCACACACCCAGCAAGCTAGGTGTCATGCTTCATCATATGAGTTTTGCTCCTTGTTAGACTGGCGCTGCAATGTCTGACGGGCACCCATAAAGGGGCTCTTTATCGGAGATCTTCTGTTCCTGCCAGTTGGTGCATGAAGGTATGAGGGCTTCAAGGGATGTGTAGACGTGTGCGAAAAAAATGGTGAGTTAAAAAAGATTGGCAAACCACGGCAAGTTTTATTGGTGTGGTTCACCACCTTCCTAAAAACAGTGAGGTGAAAAAACACTCTGGTGCAATGATCCAGCAGTGTTAGATCTACCTAAAGGTCAACATGTTTCATGCTGTAAAAGCAATTCATCAGTACCAACAGTGAATAAGTGCTACACAAAGAGGAAGGGGCAAATACTACCTTCCACTAGAAGTAGGGATACAGGCCAAGGGGTGCTGCTCAATCTTTGTGGGACCCTACTAAGACCCAGGTGGGCTTCACCGGTCTTCTTAAGTGTGCTGGCACCAGGATGGTTGGTACCTGTCAGTCGGCCGGATCACACCTTAAACCTACCCGCACATCAGGGTCAGGAAGAAGCCGGGGCCCGAAAGGGAAATTCCCCCCCCCCCTTTTCCCTTGAACGCTGCTCCCCCTTTGCTTGGTTCCTTAGTTTTGCTACCCTTCTCTTTTGGGGAACAGTGTATTTCTTTTTGTTGCTATAGTTCACGGGCATATACACTGGACCCCGTTAAAAATTGCCCTGTTTAGCTCCCTCCATTTGTTTACCCCATGCTATACTGTAGTCAGGTACCTGGTGGTTGTCGAAGCTATGATCTTTGTAACAGGTGTCATAGTTAATCCCGAATTTGTAAACATCGACGTTCATTCCTGGCCACCAGTACATCTCTTCTAATTCTATTAGAGATTCTAAGATCCCTTGATGTCTCAGACCCTCTCCCATATGTGCTTCGTGAACCAAAGCACCTCTCGTTCCTGTTTGGAATTACTCTGTCCCCCATTCCAAGTATTCGAGAAAAAGGAACAGAGTTTGCTTCAATTATGCATGTATTACCGAGTGGATAGTTAGCAGGTAACGCTGCATAGCTACCTTCCATTGAGGCTTTTACAGCCAGCATTGTTTCACCGTCTATTACTCTTTTCAAGAGAGTGATTGTAGCTACGGAAGCAGTTTGTACAGCTGCCTTCGTGGCTTCATCAGCCAATGTATTCCCTGCAACGTGAACGCCATCACGCTGATGACTCAGTTTACTCAGTTTATGGATTACGTGAGTCTTTTGTAGTTCTTTCTGTAATAAAACTACTTGTTCCCAAAGCGTCTAATGCTTGATTGTGCCACCTTTTGTGTCTTTGAACCGTTTTAAACCCAGTTCTGTAAGTGCTCGTTGTAAGATTCAACGCAGAAATATGAATCGCACACTATGAGTGTGGGGAATTCACAATCTGTATTTTCAAGCGCCATCTTGAAAGCCTGTAGTTCAGCTCGCTGGGTTGTACAGTCTCCGAGTGTTTGAGTTTTAGTGACCATAGATCGGAATTTACCTTCGTTCCAGTGACCTTTAACAATCGCACACGCAGCACTATAAGCTTTTTTACCCCCAATTGCGGGCTGTGCTGATCCGTCTGTATAGATTATACATCCGTAATGTTCTAGAGGCAGAATCTCGGTCGGCAGAGGACATTCGTATTGTAGGAATTCTTGTTTCTTCAAGTAGGGGACGTATTCAACGTCTGTTGCAGCAAGAGAATTAACCCATTGTATCCATCCCAGATCTAAAGCTTTTGCATTGGGAATGCTTGCTTTCGTCACTGCCACTAAGGCAGGTACAGGTGTTACGATCATTATGCATTTACCCTGTGCGAGAGCTCTCTTTTGCTAATGCAGTTTGAACCGCTGTCAGAATTTTTTCTGTATAAGTGAATTTTATTTCAGCTAGTGTGTACAAGTGTGATTTGTATGCTATTGGTACATTTTCACCTTCATTAAAGGTCAGTTATGTGAATCCGCATCTCCCTGGGATGATTCGGATCACAAGATTGCACGTATTATCGCGTGTTTCTAATTGTGTTTTTGCTAACATGTCTGTTTGCACTGAACGCAAAATTTCTGTATGGTTTTGAGTCCAATTTGTTGGTTTGAAATCAGGTTTGATTAATTCGTAGAGAGGTTTAACCCTTTCTGCTTAATTCAGAACATAAGTTCTTCCGAAATTCAGGAAACCTAGAATTGATCTTAAGTTCTTCAGCGTCTTTGGAGTTTAAAGCAGCGCACATTTCTCTAGGAAGCTGGCTGCCAGGCTTTTGCCTTCACTTGATAACTCGTATCTTAAGAATAGGACGTTGAGGTGGGCAATTCGTGATTTCTTGAAATTGAATTTATACCCTTCAGAAGCAAACGCAATTATTATGGTGTTCACTCTTTTCAAGTGCACATCCAAATCATCATCTGTAAAATAGATGTCATCGACATAGGATAATGCCTCATCATCATACTTTTGTAGTAACTCTGTTACTCTGGCTGAAAATAACCCTGGTCTATTCTTGAATCCCTGGGGGAGATGGCAAAATTGTCGCTGTGTCCCCTTAATTGAGAAAGCGGTCAAATGCCTGCTTTCTGGGGCAATGTTTTGACAGAAAAACCCATTCGTAATATCTAATTTGGTTTTATATTTTTTGCGCACGATGCTATTCATCAGTGCTGCACTGTGTGCATTTTGTACTACAAATGTTTTGCAACAGGAGTTTGTGTCTGTAATCCAAAACTAGATGATATGAATCGTCTGGTTTGGAGACCTGAAACAAAGGATTGTTCATTGACGAGGTGCATGTTTCAATCACCCCTTGGTATTCAAGTTGACTTAAAATCTCCCAGACTTGTGTTTTTGCTTCTTGCTTAACTTGATACTGCCTTTGTGCGGTAGGTTGATTTTTTAACTGGATTTTATGGTGAGGAGAATCCTCATCCCATCCCACAGGATTTTTATATAATGCTGGAGCCTGGGCCACAGCCCATTGTCTGGCTTAGGTGTATTTTTTATGAATAGGACTATGATTTGAGAAGGCTGGCATAATTATCTCTTCACCATGTGGCACTCCCTGACAAATTTAGGTGGCCAGTCTTGTTCAGCTAGAAGAATCTCATAACCCTTGGAAAGCTTATCCCAAAAGAGAGCTTTTATTTTTCTAGTTATGTCCCCCTCCATCCTGAGTGTTACTTCATATAACTTGTGGGGTACACTAACTCTGGTGTCGGCAGTTTCAACTTGAATGCATTCATTCAAGTCCACTGTCTCCAGATGATCCTTCAGGATCGTGCGAACTATGGTTACTTCTGCTGCGCTGTCTAGCATTGTCTGGGCCCATTCCCCGTTCTTGAGTTGTGTCCTCAAGATCCTTGGCATGTCTGATCTTTACACTTGCTACCTTCTTCTTAGTGAATTGGGTTTTCTTATTTTTTGGAGCGTGCTGTTCGTCTTTGGACTTCAAAAGTTCTTCTCTTTGTTCTGATCATCCTCTTCTTTCTGATTTCTGTGAGGAAGTCTGAAAGGTACGAGAGGAACATGTATCAGTATCTTGATATCTATCAGGTTTTCTCAAGTTATCCCTATTTCTGAGGTTGTACCTCTTTTCAGAGGGCTCCCGTTGGGGAGACCTACCTCCCCGTTGGGGAGACCTACCTCTCGACTGAGAACGCTTCTCTTTAGGAAGTGTATGTTTAGTGTTTTCCCACTTCTTTTCAGGAGTAGTGAGATTATTTTTAATAAAAACTTTTTCAGGATTTTCTGTTAGTTGTGGTTTTAATGGTTTCCCACCCAAACTATCTCTACCTAGTTCTTCATAGAATTTTTCAATAATTCTGGCAAGTTCATACAGTTGCTCAGTAATGTCTGTTTATTTTAGCTTCTGGCGGATTGCCACAGATGCAGCTTCACCTTTGAAGTTGGCTAATAGTATAGCCGAGCCCTGTTTGAAATCTTTTAGTAATTTCATACCAAGATTCAAGGCCGGTTCTGGACCGTATTCATTTTGAAACTGTCTCAGAACGTCTGGTATTACCGCCATGGACAGAACACCATGTGTTTTTGTGTAGATTGAAGCAAAGACTGTACCCCAAGTGTCGCAGTCCTCCACATGTGGTGCTATCCCCATTGGTAAACAGATTGTCAGAATTCTGTGTTTCTCATGAGGTGTACTATAAGGGAATTCTGCCTCAATTTGAGTAATTTTCTGAGCAAACCAGATGGAATTTGTTCCCTCTTTGCAGACAATTTACCAATGGCTGACTGTATAGTCTGTGGTGTGATTTTGTTTGTGTTCCCCTGGTGAGGGGTGTGCTGTGGAATCCTCACAGTAGGTTGGACTGTTAAGGTCCGCATGAAATATTGAACCAATTGTCTATGTATTTTAATTAATTTTTTTAGCTGAGCTAACAGTTCTGGATCGGTCTTTCTTTCAATTACAGGATGTGGTGTGTAGCTGGCGAATACCAGCCATGTCGCTCCTGGTCTACCTAGTGGACCGAGCCTGGTTATGTGATTTTCATGTTGTAGGGCGCCTTTAAACCAGAGCTGATGCTCTTGGTAAGTTAATGGAATTTCAACGTCCTCGTAAGGAACGTATTCCATTGGAGGTTCCTATACTTTGTAGTAGTGAAACTCGTGTGTTCCTCCATCTGCTGGAGGAAAGTGAATCCATGAATAGAACACTTCTGTCTGCCGATATTCATGTGCCTCTATAACAAATATTACTTTACCACCTCTCGATGATACTCCATTGTTTATGAGTTAATAAGTTATAGTTTTTCTTACATTTACCGGGATGATTATAACATCCGGGTCATTCTGTAGGATATTTCTGTCATCTAAAACTGCTTGAGCTGCAGCTGCAGCTAATTCTTCGTCACTATTCATTATTTTGTTGACTGAAGAGTTTGCAGAACAAGTTTTAAGGAAACAAAGATTAGGTGCACAATATTTTGAAACACTGTATCCTTCAACGTTGAACAAACCAAAAACTAATACTTAGGATTTTTCGTCCTACTCAGTTTTGGCAGATATTATCCTTTTACCCACTCCAGACGTGTATTGGAGTATTTTATGGGAAAAGGGGTCTGTGTGAAAAGCAACACTGAGTTACTCTAGTATCTGGTGTTAAATTATCGCCTTACCAAACGTTGGACGCCATGTAGTGTAGTTCCTATATTCCCAATAGGCTCTGCGCATTGGAATAATAAAACCTGTCGTTTAGACATAGGACTGAGGTCGACTAGGTCTCTACCGAATCTATTAGACTTAATTGTGAGTGCCAGCTAGCTCAGAGGCCACTAGAAACATTCTCGAATTCACAAGAAGGGATTAGTTTCTGACAACCGCATAAACATGACAACTTTGTTTCCCAAGAATAAGAAATCAATCTCTAGAGGCGCGGAAACAATAGATAGCTATTTTACTCAGTCAATCGTGCATGCTTCGTTTCACCAGAGGTGCTGAGAAAAATAGAGACGGGCGTTTTCAATAAAATTTATTTATTGAACAGTCTTCTTTCTCAAGCATAAGAAATGTACAGCTACAATTGTAATACTGGTTGTAAAGTACAAGGCATATAATACGATAAGTATTATAAAGTAGTACTGTAAAAGCATGATATGGTTTCTAAGCCATAAAATACATAAAATACTTAAAATACATAGTATGATAAAATAATGACTAAAAGTACTCAACTGGTGCTTCTAAAATATGCCTACCCCAGTGTATCTAACCTAAGTCTAGTACAAGGGAAGAAGTAAGTGAGGTGTAGCTTAAGTTTAGTATTCTTTGCCAAGAATCTATTCAAAGAATTTATCTTAACGGTCTAATCAGCTCCTTGGTTTTAGAATGAAGGAGGTCTTGTATCTCTGTCTCTCAGGACTCGATTTCCCAGGAACCCGCAAGGGTAGTCTGGAAACACTGGAGCTGGATTTCTCAGCAGGAGAAAAGACAGCGTCTCTCAGCCTGTCAGCTGGAGGGTCGGCTTCCTTCGGCACTTGCGGCTGCAGGGCATCGGGCAAGTAGTTAGTTGATCTGCTCCAGACCACCGGGTGTTTGTGTGGGCAAATGTAGGCATATTTATACCTTGAAGGTGCCGAGTTTGACGTATGATTGCACATAATAACGTCACTCAAAGACTCAGTTCTTTGAAAACTCCATGATTTCCTAGATAAATTAGTATTCAGGCAAGGGGAAGTCCCTAGCTGCTGAAGGTGGGTTTTTCTAAGAAATCGTTGTTGATTCTCGGAATTTAGTAGAAGTAGCCATGCCGTATTTGGGCTGCATAGGCTCAGTCTAAATATGGTAATGATTTCTATGCCTATATAAGAATCGGGTAATTTATACCTATATATGGGTATGAATCTGGAAAATTACACTAGGGTCCTAGATTCCTACACAACACACACTGGTCTCCTACTACTGCACACACACCACCACTCTTAGCTAGGATGAAATCGACTGCAAATCTAGCCTGCTCCGAATGTATTTGCATACTTTCCATTTGGGTGATGTTACGCAAAGCTGCTACTGTGGAGTTAAAAAATATTTGCAGCTTACATTTGAAATATTCTCTAGCTTTCTCACCCCTGGCCATAGCAGTACCACCAAATGTAATTGTAAAGAAAATAATTTATCCAAAAGTAATACCATTGCTATAATTCATGACTTCAAAATCTGTCACTCCTTCACAAAATTATTTGGTCAATCTCCTTTTAACCCATATTACTTTAGGCTTCACATGTTTGCAAGATACACCCAAAGGCAGTACCATCCCAAGTGCCACATCATCCATACCTTTATGGACATTTAAATAAGTCCTATTAGGCAAATAGAAAAACCCTGTGCGTGCATACCCTGGTCTATCATAATCTACAGCAGAATGGCTGGAATTCCTCCCAAAGCTACTTGGGTCCTTTGTATTTACCAAAGAGTACGTGCCCTTATGCAATAGTATCCCTGAAAAATTGACATACCTTATGGTGTCAGTAAAATTGATAATTGGACAACAAGCAGGGCAATAACCAGCTTCTCGAGAAACTGTCAAATCCTTATACTAGTAACCCACCAGAGTTGCATTCTGTTTTTCCATATAGAAGTTGTCGCAATAAGTGTTGTTGTCACACCTCAGATAACCCATGCCTCGTGGCTTTCTATGACATAGACAAGGACCTGGATAGCCAAACCCAAACACTACTTGCACTTCTATGAAGTCAAGGGGCCAGTATGGGTATAATTGACAAAAAACCATGGATATGCGGTCCATAGACTAGTGACCGATTCAGTGGGGTAACAAACAGTCCCTTCTCCAAAGAACCACTTGTGTATATCTAGAAACACATTGCTTGGGGTCGTCCTTTTCTTTCGGACAACAACCTCATCCTTACTATGTAAAGGTACACTTTGATCACTTTCCAAAACCCATGATACCCTCACTAGTACAGGCTCCTGTTGTCCATCAATATGTTGGTGCTTTTGAGCACCGGCGGTGGAGCTTGCTCTGTTCTAAGCCCGTATCTCACATCAACCAGGATAATATACCTCAAGGGATACTTCGATCTATCCTGTCCAATGTTCAAAACAGTGCACAAAACTCACATCACCCTAAACTAACTCCGTTGGTGCTTAAGAAAAGTATGGTCTGACTTACACAGTCCAACCCTAACTAATCTTTCTTCTCTTTTGGTGCACCGTCCCCCAGCCGAGGGCGCAAACTGTACCTAATGGCCCCAGGCACAGAATGGTCAACGAATAAGGGCTCCTATTTAGCTTGTACTTCTGGAGGAAATGCTGCATTCAACACACCATCATTTTCCTTGTCTGTTCATGTCCAGGTCAGTTTGGCATCACTGAAGGGGACAAACTGAGGCACTGTCTCGCACTCAGAGTCCCCAATACCATCCCTCACCAACTGGTCACAGGGCAGGGGCAAAAGAATCCTGCGCCAATGAGTCACATGCATCCAGTTCTTACGGCCAGAGACCTTTACTGTGGTGCACATTGCCAACAGGACTTGTTCTGGCCCCTTCCAATGCGGCTGCAAACTTTCCTTCCTCCTAAAGTTCTTGATAAGAACAAAGTCACTAGGCTGAATGTCATGGCCGGGCCTCTCTGCTGTGGCTAGTAGGGTATCCCGGACCTGTTGGTGAATAGAACGAAACTTTCTGTTAACTGGCCGAGATAATCAAGCAACAGTGGGTCCTCAATATCAGAAAACCATCAAGGTTGTGGGACACCCCAGACATTTTCCAGGCACCAGAACACAACCTCATATGGTGACAATCCTGTGCTATAATGCGCTGCTGTTCTTGTTGCCAAAAGTGCTAACAGTAAAGCATCTGGCCACTTTAACCCTGTGGTCTCCTGATTTTTTACCAGTTTGAGCTTGAGAATACCATTGTACTTCTCAACCAAACCTGCTGACTGTGGATGATTGGCAGCATGGGACTTTTGCTTCATGTGTAAACCATCAGAAATTAATTGGATCACGTATGCATTAAAATGACTTCCGTTATCACTCCAAATCAATCGGGGCAAGCCGAAATGAGGAAGGAACTTTTTCAGGAGTACCTTTGCAGTCTTAATGGCTGTATTGTCTTTGGTGGGATAAGCCTCAACCCATTTGCTATCCCCCAAAACATACTTCAAATTATTGCATCTATCTAGTTCAATATAGTCAATTTGAAGGACTTCAAAAGGAAAAGTGGGTGGTGCAAAATTTCCAGGCGGTGTAGTGGTACCCTTTCCAGGATTATGCGTCATGCACACCATACAGTACTTTAATAAATGTGCAGATGTCTTAGGGATAGCGCCATTCTGCCATACAGGGTCCAACAACTTGTAAATATCCTTAGCACTAATATGGGCTGGACCATGGGCCATCATATTAACAGGGAGAACATATGCATCCGGCAACATCAATCTCTGCTTTCCTGACTTATCACTCCAACATCCCTCATCTTTCAATTGTGCTGTACTTTTCTGCCACACTGCTAACTCTTCTACCATGGCTTTGCTTTGTATCTCTTTTACATTTTCAAGGGTGTCCATGAACATGACTATCTCAGGCACCTACGTAGCCGGACCTGCTACAAACATTCTTTTCATCTTTGTTCGAGCCGTTTCCTTAGCTGTCTGATCTGCAAAAGCATTTTCCCTACCTACATCATTTGTGACCTTCCGATGGGTGCCACTCTTCACCCTGGCCAATTTCATGGGGAGTGTTAAAGCAGACAAAAGCCTCAATATAAGGTGCCCATGCTGGATTCTGGTGCCATGGGAAGTAATGAACCCTCTCCCAGCCCAGAGTCACCCAAAATTATGCGTGACCCCAAAGGCATACAGGCTGTCAGTATAGATATTGACAACCAGCCCCTCTCAATTCGCAAGCTTGAAAAAGGGCAGCGAGCTCAGCAGCTTGCGCTGACTGATAATGGACTAGTGATGTCTCTATTACTGTAAGTAATGTGGTAATAGAATAAGCCGCAGTTGTAGTGCCATCTGGTAATTTGAAACAAGAGTCATCAACATATAGTTCCCCGTGTGGGTCAGAGAAAGGAACGCAGTCAAGTCTACCCGTCCTTTCATCTTTTCTTCCATCCGGAAGATACAGTCATGTTTATCGACTTCATCACTCTCAGAAGGGAAGGGTAGTAATGTGGCTGTATTCAGAGTAGCACATCTTTTGATTGTGATATGTTTAGCAAACAATGTCAATTCATAACCAGTAAGACATGCACTGGTGACGTGCTGTGTCTTTGTCTTATTCAGTAGTGTATCCACAGCATGGGTTACCATGACTGTGAAGTCCAGTCGATTGTCTGATCGAAGTGGCCATGGCCGTGACTGCTCTTAGACAACTTGGGAGGGCTCTCGCAACTGGATCAAGGACAGTGAGAAATAAGCATACAGTTGTTGCTTTTCTTTAATTTTTGTGTTACGACGGAGAGCGCACAATCAGCCATTTCATGCACGTACAACACAAACGGTTTGCCATAATTAGGGGTGCCAAGTACTGGAGTGGTACAAAGCGTAGTTTTCAATTGCTCAAAAGATTGCTCACATTCAGGCATTCAAGGCAAAGGCTCATGCACTTCTTTCATTGCTAAGGCAAGCAAGGGTTTGTTTAGTAGGGAGTATTTAGGTATCCACTGCCGACACTAGGAAGTGATTCCTATAAAAGCACGCACATCTCTCTGAGTCAGTGGTATATGCATTGTAACAATGGTACTGATGCACTCAGGGGTCAACTTCCTACCCTCCTTCAACAGTAGGTGACCTAAGTAGGTGACCTCCTGTTGACAATACTGAATTTTAGAAAGAGAAACTTTATGGCCATGTTGAAACAAATTCAACAATAATTTAACACTACTAACTTTATAACCCTGCTCTGTATCAGAAGCAATAAGGAGGTCATCAACATACTGCACCAATACTATACCTGCAGGAAGCAAAAGGGAATCCAACTGACCCTTTAAAGCCAGACTGTAAATACTTGGACTCTCAGTATAGCCCTTAGGTGCTCGACGGAATCTAAAGCTTCTGCCAGCTAGTTTAAACCCAAACAAGTACCGGCTATCTGAATGAATAGGAATCCTAAAAGTATGTATGTTTCAAATCAATAACTGAAAAGAATTTGATAGTGGAAGGAATCGTCATCAAAAGTGTGGTAATATCTGGGACCACTGGAAACTCATGAACCACTATTTTATTAACTTCACAAGTCAATCACAAAACTGTAAACATTGTCATGATCGTCAGGGGAACTCGAGGGTGCCGTTTAAGAATCGGAAGGATGGGACTATTATAAATATTGGCAGACGTCTCTTCAACCAATCCTTTTTGTACTAAATCCTGTATAATCTGTAGAAGGGCCCGTTATTCCACCTGGGGTATTTTATACTGAGGAATACGAGGCAAATAGCATTCATGATCTTTAACCTGAATCGGAACCGGTGGTATATGCAGCAGTCCCACATCTGTATCACCAGTCGCCCATAGAGTCGATGGGATGTCAGTAAATTCAAAGGGAAGAGGATGAGACCGACACTGTTTAGTTTTCACATTTGGGCCCATTGTCATATAAACACCTTCTGAGGAACAATAAATAGTAGCATGTCATTTTGTCAACTAATACAAACCCATCAAATTCTCACCACAATTAGATGTCAGCCAAAATTGAGAATACACAGTGAAAGCACCAATAGTCAATGCAAGGGTTCTTGAAATAGGGCTCACAACCGGTACACCTGAAGAACCTACCGAAACTTTATTATGGTCAGACTGAGTCATGCAAATCTGCGGTGACATAAGGACCACACTGAGCTACAGGTATCAGAACTGGTCCCTCTCTCTGTCCCTAGCTGTCCTAGCTGTAAGACATTCCTTTCACTTCATCCATGTCATAATCATACTGTCCATCATGAGGGTCATATTGGAAAGACCCTGTGAGACCGCAGCACATTGAGCCCTATCGGTCCCTCAGCCTTGTCCCAGAGGAACTCGCCCCCAAGGGACTGCCACCTTTTCTAAAAGAACTGGACACTCTCTACACCAATGACCCTCTTCCTTACAATAAGCACACTGATTTGGGCCCAAAGGAGTCATGGTGGACTTCCTACTAGTGTGTGGAAGCTGTCTAGCAGGACAACCATGTCCTCTAACGTTTCCTCTATACGCTTGCTGCAACAGCACCTTCATCTTTAATCTTTATTCCTTTTATCTGTCTTTTCTTTCTCTTCCTGATCTCAATGCTCATAATATTGAGCCATATTCAAAATAACAGAAGGGGAAGAGGCGGTCCAGGTACTCTGACGCCTTCAAACGCGTTGCAATTTCAAGAAGTAGGTTAGAAACAACCCGGTCGACAAACAAGCAAACACTCCCCCTCAATAGACATATCCTGTCCGCTATAATCCAAAAACTTATCTTCAAACCGAGTGAAAAAATCAGAGACACTTTCATCCTTCTTCTTTCGACAAGCCGTCAACTTATCCCAACTTACTTTCTTTGGTGAAATATATATAATAATGCGAACTGGCAAAGCAAGTATCTCCGCTCGGGGCTTATCACCTGACTTTCTTTCCTGATCCCATCCTTAAATCACATCCCATGTACCACCCAGCTCTGCAACTTGGTCTTGAGTATGCACCTGTCTCCAAATATCAACCCAACCAAGGAGACAAAAGAACAACTAGGTATCAACAAGAGTCATTACAGTAGAAGAGGCAGCTTCAGTCAATTCTTTATAATAAGCAGTTGGATTTTTCCTAGGGTCGGGCAATGAACTTTAAGGGATAGAACCTCACTCCTCTTCCACGGAGTATATACCCATTGTTCCTGAAAACAGGTCGCTACACCCGGTCTGGTAACATTACTGTGCTGGTCCGTTAACTCTGGTATTTCTGGGTGATATGTTGGATGAACCTCTCGCATCGGAAACTGAGATACCAGGGTGGGACTCGTCTCATGAAATCTATCCCTATAAACAATTAATATTGTGATATTCACAAAAACGTGGCCAGTTTCCATACCACTAGCGTATTCATGATCTTTAATATTAAATAGAATTTGTGGTGCATCATCCCCAAAAATGTTGCTGTCAGAGAATAATTAAAGTAACAGACATATGCTTAAGGGCGTGCTGCTGTACATAATCTTTTATTACACTCCAAACATCCTCCACACTGTAAATGGGATTATGACCCATTACGCAGCCTGATTGACTACTACCTTCTCCTCATCCTCCACCTCTGATCGAACAAACGGGTCCATACGCTCTTTACATTTTGTCAACCTTCTTCTCCTCATCCTCCACCTCTGATCGAACAAACGGGTCCATACGCTCTTTACATTTTGTCAAGTCTCTATCTTCAAATCCACAAACTGGAGTTTCACTACTTCAAGATCTTGGGGGATGAAAAACCATAGAGGGAGAAAAAACAGAAGTACGGGGTAGGATCGTCTCAGGTGGGTGTGCCGCAGGAGAAAGAACTGGAGGCAGGGATGCCGAGACGATAGGTGTGATAAGGGTGCTAACAGTCACAGTTGCCACAGATGGTGAAGGCAAAGAAGGAGGAGAAGGAGTCAAAGCCACAGCTGTCCAGATGACAGATGACAGCAGTAGATACAGGGACAGTGGGAAGCACTGTAATAGGTGGCTGTGATGGCAGAGGTACAGTGGGATATATCCTCTATGGGGCATATAGGGGCAGTGGTCGGGTGTCCAACAGTTCTTCCACAAAAGTATCAGTATCCTCCTGGGCCTTATAAGATTTATCAACATGCAATCAAAATCTCCTAACTTTACATTCAACTCCCTTCTCCTGTTTTTCCTATCATATGCTACAGCTTTCTGAGTCAGTGTCTGCATCTTACCTTTCCGTGCCTCTTTCTCTGCCTTCAATCGTCTCTGCCTAACTGTTTTCTGCCACTTTCTGAGGGAATCAAACAGAGACTGTCTACTTTGTCTCTTGAACAACTGTTCCTGTAAATACCCAATCTTTTGTTCATTGAAAGTGCCTATCAACAGCCACGGCAATTCGGTTTTGTCCCTCGTATATTTAATGTGCTAAACATTATTGGGCCAAGACCATGCTTCACATACATATCAAAATTAGGAGTGCCTTCTGGAGGCACCGGCTGAGCTTCTTCCAAGCGAGCATCTGCAGAACAACAGGCACAGCACAAAGAAAACAGTTTATTAATACCAGGCATTCTCAAAAGAAAACAAGTTTGCTTTTTATGCCTGACAAAGCAATCGCAAATGCTTTTATCCCAAAGACGGTCCTCAGACCATGCCAAATTCAAACTAAAATGGTACCATATCCACGAAGAACCAAAACGAACTCACCGGAAATATGCAGGTCAAGCAAACTAATTCTCCACTGCCAACTCTTCAAACCAAACGGTCAGATTCAGGTGTTTTGCCGTTTAGGACTCCAGTCAGGAAGGCCACTGGTTTAGGCACCGTCCGGCAGGATGAAAGGGGCAGCTGCAAGCAATCAATGCTCCTCATACAGGAATCCCTGGACCGTCTGTCTGACCCAACAATGGCCTTGATCTCCCCCTTTTCCTCGAAAGTGTATGGGTCACTCACCTGAAGGAGTACCTGTTCGGGCGCCAACAAATGGAGTGGCCTAATTAGGGTCACTCGCGACCACTTCTCAGCCTTGCATACCAAATGAAGAGTTGGGCAGACAATAGAGGATGCAAACCAATATTTGCTTATTCAGGTACACTCAGAGTGGAGCCCAGTCTGCCCAGTCGCTTAGGAGTGCTGTAGAGTGAGTAACTTCTGCCAGCATATAGATACATTATGTACATTTCAGAACCAATGAAGCACTCCCACTGTGGGATTTTCCAAGCAGGTGCAGCAAAACAGTGAAGGACAGAAAATACGTTTTGATTCTGAGGCCAGGCACACACTATCTATTACTCAAGGTCGCTCTGCCCGTGCCCCCCACTAGACAAGTGGGAGAAGGCCTCTATCTAGAGGGGAAGGTATGCGTTACTAAGAACAGTGTATTCATTAGCGAAGCAAAACTTAGCGTTGAAGAAACAACTCAACGGAGGCCTTTTCTCAGAAATAGCAAAGGATAGGTTTTAATTATAACTGAAAACGACGCTGACATAGTAAACGGCGCGGTGAATTCTAACATACATAGAACATTGCGCAAACGTGAATTTTTCTATTTCTATTCTAACAGAGCGCTATGTGAGTTGTCCTTGCAGTTTTTAGTATGGCCCTTGCCTCGATAGGTAGCCAGGTTAGTTGTTTGCCGGTAGGAGTGATGTGTTCAAAGGGCCTTTCCCCTGATATAAGTCTACCCACAGCATGGAGAGGTGCTTTCAGTGGGACTAGGTAAGATTTTGGGGCGCCTGTAACCGTTGCTTTGCTGTAGTCTAACTTGAGTAAGACTAAGGATTACACCACCATCTTTAAGTCTTCACTGGGGAAGAAGGGTTTGTCTTTTTATTTTAATGATTTTAGCATGTAGAAAGGGCTTTTTGAAGAGGCATTGATGTAGTCTTTCATGCATAGGTGGGAGTAATCCCCAGGGATTTAACAGAGTTTGGAGATTGACAGTTTGCAGAGTAAAGCTGTGAGGTTGTTGAGTCAGCAGTCTACGGGAAAGGATTGTTCTATGGGATGGATGAGAAAGAGTTCCATTTTTTCTGGGGTTGTGTTTGAGGTGGTTGTTGGTGAATCAGTCTTAAACTTCGTGGAGAGTGTTAAGTAGGTGCTGGATGTCTTTGACTGACGAAATTTCATGTAGAGTTGGGTGTCTTCTGCATATGGATTGTAGTCTATGCTAGCATGCCTCAGGATCATTGCAAGGTGTTCCATATAGAGGCTTAATAGTGTAGGAGACCGGATTGACCCTTGAGGGAATCCTTGGGAGACTGTTGTTTTTTTTAAGGTTGAGTTGTGCTTGATTATCTGCGAGTGTGGACTCAGAAAGGAGGAGAACCACTGGAGGACAGTCCTATTGATGCTTGCACGTTGTGAAAGTGTGTTAAGGAAGATGCTGTGGATGACCGGGTTTAAGGCGGCTGAGAGGTCTAAGAATACTAGGAGGCAGGCCTGGCCATCATCCAAAGATCTGTGTAGGTCATACATGGTGTTCAGTATAGCAGTCTAGCAGTATAGCAGTTTCCTGACCCCGGATTAGAAGGTGTCAAGCAAGTTGCACTTTCAGATCTGGTTCTTGAGTTGAACAAGCACATATTGTTTCCATTGTTTTGGCAAGGAGTGGAAGGTTGGTTCTAGGTCTGAAATTGTTAAGGTCATTCTGCTCGGCATCTTGTTTTGTTTGATGGGGGTGATGTGGCAGAGTTTGAGGGGTGCTGTCATGGAGCCACTTGATAGAGAGCAGTTGATGATTTTGGTCCAAACAGTGAGTTGTTGTGCCTGAGATCTTTCAGCATCGCAGTTGGGAGGGGGTTAGAGATGTGGGTTGCCGGCTTCATGTTGAAAAGTAACTTGATCACTTCTTCTGCAGGGGTATAGTTGAATTTAGACCATGTTGTATTGTTTTTCATTTACAGGGGGAGGAGGTTGGTGAGCTGAGTTTGAGAGAGGGGAAGCATTCAACCATTGGCGGTAGGGCTATGGGTGATAACATTTTGCCTGTGGCATCTTTAGGGCAGGATGGGAAGGTGGATGACTCAAGAAATAGTTTAGGGTTCAATATGTTTTCAGCAAAGAATGTGGTGAATGCTTCACAGCCCTCTGGAGAGTTGTTGCTTGAATGCTTGGAGAAAGAGTAGGTTTGCTGTTTGATGGTGAATAGGTCTTTTGGTCTGTTGCTACACCGGTCAATTTGATCTCGAAAGAAGGTGGCTTTTTCTTTGAAGAGGTGCTTTTTTGTATTTTTGGTGTTCAGCCCAGAGAAACGAGAGATTGGATTCGGATGGTTGTTGTCTCCAATTTCTTTCCACTAAACTGAGTTGTCACCTTTCATTGTTGAGGTCTTTGTTGAACTAGTCTCTGTGGGGGACCTTTCTTGCATTCCAAGGGGGCAATTGTTTTTCATAAGTACTATAATTTTTGTGTTGAAGTGGGCGGAGAGGTCATCGGCGGATGATAGGTCGGCAGAGTAAGGACTTGGGCACTGACAAGTGGTCGCTCCTCTTGGGGGATTTGTTAGATGTTTTTTACCCAGCGCTTGGGACAGCTGCATTGGAGTGAATGATGATGGATAGAATTTAGACAGAGGAGAATTCAATAGTGATGTGACCAGTCGGATGGTGGGACAGAGTGCAGAGATAGCGCGTTGTGCTTGGAGATGATTGGGCCAAGGGTGGAGCCCTTGTTGTGAATTTTCTTGTCTCTTCCAAGAGGGTGGTGAGGGCTTGTACTGTGGGGCCAGCCGCAGCAGCTGCAGTTAAGAGCCATGGGGCGGAGTGGCCAGGTGAGGGAGGATTTCGAGAGATGACCACGAGGCAAAATTAATTATTTAATTTTTCCTCGTGGTCAACTCTCAAAATCCCCACTCATCTGCCCCACCGGTCTTACCTGCAGCTGCTGCCGCTGAGTGGGGCCTTTAGTGTTCTTTACGTGCAAGTTTAGGTCTCCTAATATAATGTTGGTGCTGTCTTTTGTTGAGGTTTGCAAAATTTAGGCCTGCTGGGTCTTCAAGGGTATGTGAGTTTTTGCCAGGAGGGAGATGATGAGGTGGAATTTGGTGGGCCTTAGTCCATTCGTGGAGCTCCTAGATATTCAAAGGTAGGGTGGTCGGGAGTGCTGAAGAGAGTTAGACAGAGATCTATAATGGTTACTCCACCACCCCCGCCACCTTTGCGGTTGCTGCGAATGATTAAACAGCCTGGGGGGGCGATCAGGTCAATGTAAGGTGATGAACAGTGAGAAAGGTAAATGAACCAAAAAAATACTTCTAGTGCAATATTTCACTGCAAACATGCCCTTTTATAACCAACACACAATGTTTCACAAAAATGACTTTTCTTCATGGGAGCTAGGTAATGCTGAGTGGCAGAGTTTCCCTGCAGTAGGCTTCACAAGGTGAGGTGCAGTCCTTGTGCAGACAGCTCATCTCAACCAAAGAGGCGAATCTCAGCTTAAGGTCAGTTTCGTCATTCAAGTACTAGGCACATTGGTCTGTGCTGTGGCGACACTGGAATGTTTTCCAGTTCTTTCCTGTAGCTTAAAACGTAATGGCATGACACCATGGATAGCCTGTGTAGTTATCCAAATGAAATCTTTCATACTGAGTCATTGAGTCAATTCAACTGCTGCTGCTGTTCACCACAGCCAAGACCCTATGTCCAACTAAGCTCAGCATCTCTTAGGATGCGGTGACCAGTAGGGGCGAGGTAAAGGATTTGAACAGCCGCTTTTGTGAGGCAAAGGCACTGTCCCTCTCCAAGCATATTTCACGTCTGTTTCCTGGTGGTGACAGGCCAAACGGGCAAGTGTCCCACTTGCAATCAAAGCAGGCTGGACTTGGGAAAACACCCATAAAGTAGATACATCTGAGAACCCATAGTATAGGTTGTCCTAAACAACTCAATCACACCCAGCTCATCAAAATGTCTTTCTAGACTGGGTTCTTCGCAGGGCAGTGGCTTGGAATAAACAACTGTCAAGGGTAGCAGGAACGCTGCCAAATATACTGTAATTATACTAACACCCACGCAAACAGTTTTCAAAGAGAAAAAAGAAAACAGTGGGAACTTTAGGTTTGGAAACTGGCACCTTTTTGAGACAGTACACAGTTTGAGTTTCCCTGTAACCTTTATGCTCTGGTTAAAAGTCCATGGGTACTCTACTAAACAGTGATACAAATGGCTGCCAAAACTGAACAGTCAATCTCAGGGTGCTACAGCAGTTCAGAGGTGGAATTGGCACCTCACAATCCACCACCTGATGTGGACAGAAACCCTCATGTTGTGGGAACCTCCAGGACCAGCGGAACTCAATAGTCTGAAATTGGACAGTTTTGAGAAAGTGGCCAATGCTCCCCCACCTCAGGGAAGCCACATGCATCGCGGTTTTGCCAGGCCAGTGTTGGGGGGGCAGGGATTGGCAGCGTATTTAGCGGCCACCCCTCAATAACAAGTGCAGCGATTGGCTGCTGGTGGGGCTGTGACGTCAGAGCCATTTGGAGTGCTTCCGTGCCACACATCTGATCGGAAGCTTGAAGACACCAGCCACTGAATACACCCTACCTTAACCTTTGAGCCAATTAAGTAGGTTGGCCTATACCACTTGGGGTCTTGTTTATAGCCATTCTTCTATATTGGAACAATTATGGACATCTGCCTAGAGGTTGGAATATTATGTGTTCATGGCAGCTTGCACAAATGTTGGTTATAATAGTCCCCCAAAATTCGATGTTAAGTTTATACAAATCCAAAGGAACACAATCCGGACCGAGGGTCTTGTAGGACAATTATCATTAATGGCATCTACATCGTCCTCCTACACATCATCAGTGCCTAATCATGTATTTTTCCCCTGTGTCTAACTTGCTTTCTTGCCCAGACTTGTTTTTCTTCCCCTGTGCCTGTACTTGCTTTCTTGCCCAGACTTGTTTTTATTCCCCTGTGCCTTTACTTGCTTTCTGGCCCAGACTTGTTTTTATTCCCCTGCCCCGCCCACCTGCAATCCCATTCGCCGCCCCGCTCCCGCCTCCCAGCTGCTCCTCCGTCCCACATCCCCTCATATGGAAGTCGTTACGCGGGTGCGCCGCTGGCGCACCTAAGGCAAGCCCGTCTGTGCCTGTCCGTGCCTGGAACGCACCCAGCGCCAGGACCCCTGGACACCACAAATGCCACGATGCCCGACACCGCTACAATGCCAGAACCCTCCACGCACTCAACACCGGACGATTACACGCCTGCTTCCTGGCCGCCCCGAAGCGCACCCATGGAGCTTTCACCTGCCGGAACTGCAGCTTCACAAGCATCCACCCCCCATGCTGCCGACCAGGAAAGAACCCAACCACCTCAGATGCATCCTTCTCAACACCCGCTCCGCCCGAAAACATGCCGTTGAACTCTGGGACCTACTCGACTCAACCTCCCCAGACTTCACCTTCCTGACTGAGACCTCGCAGAACCCCGCCTCAGCACCCGACATAGCCATAGCTGTCCCGGAAGGCTACAAGATCACCCGCAGGGACCGCACCAACACAGCGGGAGGAGGAATCGCCTTCATCCACAGGAACACTCTCAGAGTCTCGACCAACACCGACGACACCCTCAGCACCGCTGAATACCTGCACTTCCAGATCCACACCGACCCCAACACCACCCTCAGAGGAACCCTCATCTGCAGACCACCCGGACCCCGACCACAGTTCAGCGACTCCATCGCAGACTTCATCAGCACACAAGCCCTCGCCTCCATGGACTACATCCTCCTCGGGGACTTGAACTTCCACCTCGAGAACAAGGACGACACCAACTCCACCACCCTGATCGACAACCTAGCCAACCTCGGACTCAGACAACTCGTCACAACACCCACCCACTTTGCTGGTCACACGGTTTACCCCATCTTCTCCGCAAGCCCCCACATCTCCTTCAACCATACCACCGAACTCCACTGGACCGGCCACTGCTGCATCCACTTCACCTTCAAGAAACCCACCACGCACCACCGTACCCAACAGATGCCTCACCGCTGCTGGAGCAAAGTCACCGAAGACCAGTTAACCACCACCCTCGCCCAGAGCCCACCCGCAGACCATACCGACCCCGACACCGCCGCCCGCAGCCTCAGACAGTGGATCAACGACTGTGCCAACACCCTCGCCCCGATCAAGAAACCCTCCAACAATCATACCAACAAGAAAGCCAGCTGGTTCACTGAAGACCTCCGGGCCTCCAAGCAAACCTGCCGAAAGCTGGAGAAGATCTGGCTCCGTGAATGAACACCGGACAGCCACGCCGCCCACAAGAATGCCACCCGCAGACACCATCACCTCATCAGATCCGCCAAAAGGGCCTCCTTCAAAGACCGCCTAGACAACAACAACACACAACAGCAAAGAGCTCTTCAACATCGTGAAGGAACTCTCCAACCCCAGCTTCAACACCAATGACGTCCCACCCTCGCAAGGCCTGTGCGACTCGCTGGCCACTTTCCTCCACCGCAAGATCAGACATCCACGACAGTTTCAACGCCACGACCGCCCCGACAACCACTGAGACCTCCGCCCCCACGACCACCATCTGCACCAACCGCCTGCTCTAATGGACCAACATCAACGACGATGACACCAACAATATCATGAACACCATCCACTCCGGATCTCCGTCAGATCCATGACCACACCACTTCTTCAACAAAGCCAGCACATCCATTGCACCCCATCTCCGGAAAGTCTTATATACCTCCTTCGAGACAGCAACCGTCCCTGAGAACTGGAAGCACACCGAGATCAACGCCTTACTCATGAAACCCAAGGCGGACCCAAAGGACCTCAAGAACTTCCTGCTCTTCTCCCCTCTCCCGTTCTCGTCAATGGTCATCGAGAAGACCGCCAACAAACAACTGACCTGCTACCTCGAGGAGAACAACATCCTGGACCCTTCCCAGTCCGGGTTCGGCAGCAACCACAGCACCGAGACTGCCCTCATCGCCGCCACCGATGACATCAAGTCCCTGCTGGACAACAGAGAAACGGCAGCCCTCATCCTCCTGGACCTGTCAGCCGCCTTCGACGCGGTCTGTCACCACACACTACGAACACGCCTTCACAACGTTGGGATCCAAGAGAAGGCCCTGGACTGGACCACCTCCTTCGTCTCCGGCAGAACACAGAGCATCTGCCTTCCCCCCTTCCACTCCAAAACCACCAAGATCATCTGCTGCATACCCCAGGGCTCATCCCTCAACCCAACCCTGTTTAACATCTACATGGCACCACTCGCCCACGTCGCCCGTCGGCACGACCTCAACATCCTCTCCTATGCCGATGACACCCTGCTGATCTTCTCCCTCACCAAGGACCCCCACACCACCAAAACCAACCTTCACGAACGAATGAAGGCCGTTGCTGAATGGATGAGGAACAGCTGACTGAAGCTGAACACGGACAAGACGGAGGTCCTCATCCTTGGATCCAACCCTTCGGTCTGGGACGACTCCTGGTGGCAGACCGCACTGGGAACTGCTCCAACACCCACCGACCACGCACGCAACCTAGGGGTCATCCTCGACTCCACCCTCTCCATGACTAAACAGGTCAACGCTGTCTCCTCCTCTTGTTTCAACACCCTCCTCATGCTCCGTTGGATCTACAAGTGGATCCCCACTGAAATTTGAATAACAGTCACCCAGGCCCTTGTCAGCAGCAGGTTGGACTACGGAATCGCCCTCTACGCAGGAACGTCAACCAAGCTCTTGAGACAGCTGCAACGCATCCAGAATGCCTCTGCGTGACTGAGCCTCGACATTCTCCACCGCAGCCACACCACACCCCACCTGAGGGCTTAGGAAAGAGCCCTGGGTTACACCGCAGATGATCTCAGTGGCGGTGGAGCGGAAGGGTGGGAGGCGGACGCACGGAGTTCTGCCGAAGATGAAGGATGTGGTCCAGTCCAGGGCCTTCTCTTGAATCTCGGTGCTGTGTAGGTGTGTTCGTAGTGTGCGGTGGCAGACCGTGTCAAAGGCAGCTGACAGGTCCAGGAGGATGAGGGCTGCTGTTTCCCCGTTGCCGAGCAAGGTCCTGATGTCGTCGGTGGCGGCGAGGAGGATAGTTTCCGTGCTGTGGTTGCTGCAGAAACGGGACTGGGATGGGTCCAGGATGTTGTTGTGCTCGAGGTAGCAGGTCAGTTGTTTGTTGACGATTTTCTCGGTGACCTTCACCGGGAACGGAAGCAGAGAGATGAGACGGAAGTTCTTGAGGTCCTTGGGGTCCGCCTTGAGCTTCTTGAGTAAGGCGTTGATCTCAGCGTGCTTCCAGCTCTCCGGGAAGGTTGCCGTCTTGAAGGAAATGTTGATAGCTTTCCGGAGATGGAGAGCGGTGATTATGCTGGCTTTGTTGAAGACGTGGTGTGGGCATGGGTCAGACGGGGATCCGGAATGGACGGAGTTCATGATCTTTATGGTGTCATCGTCGTTGATGTTGGACCAGGCGATCAGGCGGCTGGTGGTCGTGGAGGTCTTGTTGGTTGACGGGGGAGTCGTGGCGTTGGAGCTGTCGTGGATGTCTGCGATCTTGCGTTGGAAGAAGGTGGCAAGTGAGTCGCACAGGTGCTGTGAAGGGGGGATTTTGTTGGTGTTGGAGCTGGGGTTGGAGAGTTCCTTCACGATGCGGAAGAGCTCTTTGCTGTTGTGTGCGTTGTTATCCAGGCGGTCCTTGAAAGCGGTCATATTGGCGGTTCTGATGAGTTGATGGTGTCTGCGGGTGGTGTTCTTGAGGGCTGTGTATTTGTCTGCTGATCGTTAGCGGAGCCAGTTCTTCTCCAATTTCCGGCATGTACGCTTGCAGACCTGGAGGTCTTCAGTGAACCGGGTGGCTTTCTTGCTGGTGTGGCTGTTGGAGGATGTCTTGAGTGGAGCGAGAGTGTTGGCACAGTCGTCGATCCACTGTTGGAGGTTGAGGGTGGCCTTGTTGGGTTCAGCTGGTGGGCTCCTGGAGAGGGTGGTGACTAGCTACTCTTCGGTGACTTTGCCCCAGCAGCGATGAGGCATCTGTTGGGTGCGGTGGTGTGTGGTGGGCTTCCTGAAGGTGAAATGGATGCCGCGGTGGTCGGTCCAGTGGGGTTCGGTGGTGTTGAAGGAGACGTGGGGGCTTGCAGAGAAGATGGGGTCAAGTGTGTGACCGATGGTGTGGTTCGGTGTTGTCACAAGCTGTCTGAGTCCGAGGTTGCTGATCATGGTGGCTGAGTTGACATCGTTGTTGTTCTCGAGGTGGAAGTTCAGGTCCCGAGGAGGATGTAGTCTGTGGAGGCGAGGGTGTGGATGCTGATGAGGTCGGCGATGGAGTCGCTGAACTGTGGTCTGGGTCCAGGGGGTCTGTAGATGAGGGTTCCTCTGAGGGTGGTGTTTGTGTCGGTGTGGAAGTGCAGGTGTTCGGCGGTGCTGAAGGTGTCGTCGGTGTTGGTCGAGACTGTGAGGGTGTTCTTGTGGACGATGGCAATTCCACCTCCTACTCCGTTGGTGCGGTCTCTGCGGGAGATCTTGTAGCCTTCCGGGATGGCTATGGCGATATCGGGTGCTGAGGCAGGGTTCAGCCAGGTCTCTGTCAGGAAGGCGTCGTCTGGGGCGGTTGAGTTGAGGAGGTCCCAGAGTTCAATGGCGTGTTTGCGGGCGGAACGAGTGTTGAGGAGGATGCATCACTGGTAGTTGGGTTCGTTGGTAGGTGGTTTTGCGGGTCGGATGCTGGTGAAGTTGCAGTTCTGGCAGGTGACGGGCCCTTGGGTGCGCTTCGGGGTTGCCCGGTAGCAGGTGTGTTCTCGTCCGGGGCGGAGTGCGTGGAGGGTGCTGGCGTCATAGTGCAGTCGGATGTTGTGGTGTCTTCGGGGTCCAGGGGTTTTGGTGCTGGGCGCGGTCCAGGCGCGGATGGGCGCTGACGGGCTTCCCTTTGGCGCACCTTCGGCGCGCCAGCGGCGCGGCCGCCATAAGAAGGGGAGGTATGAGCAGCTGGGTGGGGGGGAACGGGAGAATGGGAGCTGGGGGGCAGGGCCGTAGGGGATGCAGCGGCGGGAAGTGGGACTGGCGAGGTGAGTGGGCGCAGGAGAAGGCAGTCACAGGCCGGGGCACAGGGCACAAAAAACAGTATTTGAGCAGAGAATTAAACAATTTTAACGGACACAGGATGCAAAACAGCGAGGGACAGAGTGCAGAAACCGGTAATTAGAGGGGGAATAAGACAATATTGATGGCACAAGATACAAAGCCGATAGGGACAGAGCAAATCGGGGCCTACCAGGCGGGCCTCGAACTTGGCAGCAGCTAGGTGGAAGCATGGGCGCAGACCGGTGGAGCTACACGGCGTGGGAAGCGACCTGCCTGGGTCAAGGGTCGCTCTCACTGTCGTGTAGCGGTCGCCATAAGAAGGGGAGGTGGAAGGGAGGAGCAGCTGGGTGGGGGGACGGGCGAATAGGAGCGGGGGCGGTCTGCAGGGGACGCAGCGGCGGGAAGCGGGACAGGCGAGGGGGCAGGGGGTGAGCAGGCGTGGGATATGGCAGACACAGGCCGGGGCAAAGGGCACAAAAAACAGTAATTGAGGAGAGAATTAAACAATTTTAACGGGCACAGGATGCAAAACAGCAAGGGACAGAGTGCAGAAACCAGTAATTAAAGGGGGAATAAGAAAATATTGACAGGCACAAGATACAAAACAGGGAAAACAAATGGAACAGAGGGCAGAAAGGCACAAAACGAGTGGAACAGAGGGCAGAAGAGCAAAAAACGAGTGGATCAGAGGGCAGACGAGCACAAAAAACAAGTGGAACAGAGGGGAGAAGAGCACAAAAAACGAGTGGAACAGAGGGCAGAAGAGCACAAAAAACAGGGGAAAAAACGAGTGGAACAGAGGGTAGAAAGGCACAAAAAACGAGTGGAACAGAGGGCAGAAGAGCACAAAAAACGAGGGGAAAAAATGAGTGGGACAGAGGGCAGAATGGCACAAAAAAATGAGTGGAACAGAGGGCAGAAGAGCACAAAAAACGAGTGGAACAGAGGGCAGAAAGGCACAAAAAAACGAGGGACAAGCGAGTAGAACAGAGGGAAGAAAGGCACAAGAAACGAGTGGAACAGAGGGCAGAAGAGCACAAAACGAGTGGAACAGAGGGCAGAAGAGCACAAAACGAGTGGAACAGAGGGCAGAAGAGCACAAAACGAGTGGAACAGAGGGCAGAAGAGCACAAAAAACTAGTGGAACAGAGGGCAGAAGGGTCCAAAAAACTAGTGGAACAGAGGGCAGAAGAGCACAAAAATGGAGTGGCGCAGAGAGCAGAAGAGCACAAAAAACGAGGGAAAAAAACGAGTGGAACAGAGGACAGAAAGTCACAAAAACCAAGTGGAACAGAGGGCAGAAGAGCACAAAAAACAAGGGGAAAAAACGAGTGGAACAGAGGACAGAAATTCACAAAACGAGTGGAACAGAGGGCAGAAGAGTACAAAAACCGAGTGGAACAGAGGGCAGAAAGGCACAAAAAAACGAGGGACAAGCGAGTGGAACAGAGGGCAGAAAGGCACAAAAAACAAGTGGAACAGAGGACAGAAGAGCACAAAACGAGTGGAACAGAGGGCAGAAAGGCACAAAAAAAGAGGGACAAGCGAGTGGAACAGAGGGCAGAAAGGCACAAAAAACGAGTGGAACAGAGGGCAGAAGAGCACAAAAAATGAGTGGAACAGAGGGCAGAAGAGCACAAAAAACGAGTGGAA
This sequence comes from Lissotriton helveticus, assembly GCF_964261635.1. Lineage (NCBI taxonomy): Eukaryota > Metazoa > Chordata > Amphibia > Caudata > Salamandridae > Lissotriton > Lissotriton helveticus. The sequence goes on from NC_136058.1 coordinate 133,172,235, forward strand.
CAGAGGGCAGAAAGGCACAAAAAAAACGAGGGACAAGCGAGTGGAACAGAGGGCAGAAAGGCACAGAAAACAGTAGATGAGGAGAGAATTTAAACAATTGTAACGGGCACAAGATACAAAGCAGAGAGGGACAGAGCAGATCAGGGCCTACCAGGCGGGCCTCGAACTCGGCAGCAGCTAAGTGGAAGCACGAGCACAGACCGGTGGAGCTACGTGGCATGGGGAGCGACCTGCCTGGGTGCAGGGTCATGGGTCGCTCCTAGGTCAATAACTAGCACTTAATGATTTATCTATACCAATAGAAGAGCATGGTGAAATAGAATCTGATCACGTGGCACAAGAAATATGTTGATAATTTGCCTGGTGGCATGCCGTCTGATTGCTAGTTGAGAAATACCTGAGACCGAGCAACAATTGCGAAAATGATGGGCCTCAGGTGTGGACCACTGATCAACCTTGATTGTTGATGTCTTGGAGTATTATTCCTCATAAGAAACTCCGAAGAAGTGGAGTTAGAAAGTCAGTAGAAGAAGTATTAAAGCTGGTGGCTGAGCCTGGTGGGCTATAGACTAAAGGCTTAATCGTGCTAGTAGCTTAAATCATACCCTTAAGGCTGAAGATTTGTGAGTAAGGAAATAGATCAAAATGAGGTTAGGACAAAACTGTAGAACATTTAAAGAGTATGGCAAATTCTCTGCGGTTTATAGGCATGAGAAATGGATGGAGTAATAGTGTGGAAGAGTTGTAGGTGCCCAAACCATGAGTTGAAGCATTGAGTCTCAAATCAGTGATAAACCGAATATCTAAACATGTATCATCCACCGAGTGATTAATTTCCCACACATTTTTTATTAAAAACTTGGTGTTAGAGCAAATTGATTAATGTATATGTGGGGAGAGGTATGAGGTGTGGCTACACCTGAATAAGCAGAAGACATTTCGGCGGGGAGCACGCAGGAAGAGGAGCACTTGCTTTAAGACTAACTATAAAGGGTGTCCTAGTATCCTGTAGCAGATTTGGTCAGCTTTAAGTAGGACAAACAGACAACATTTAGATGGAAAATTGAGGGTGAGCTTTTGGAACAAGAGTGGACATGTCAAGGATGTAGCCCAACCCAGAGAATAATCAACACAATAGCTGGCACATGTGTTCACTGTATACTATTCTGTCTAATTGCATGCAGGTGATGTGAACATACAGTGATTGGGATGCTGTATGCACAAAACAAGGTGTGCTGCATCATTGTGTTTTGGTTTATACAACACTATGTCCATCACCTTGTAGTTATGCCTTTATTTATTGCCGAATAACTTACTAATATGCATGATGTCCGACGTTGGATACTCTCACACACTGGGCACCTGCCATGCATTTAAGGCTTATCAAGACCAGCCACATACTTGTTTCTTCCCAAGCAATATGCATTATAATATTATCTGCATTGACACAGGACGTCTTGCCTTCTTCATACACATCCGCACTTGCTACTACCATAAATGATTTGCTCTTTGCAGCACCTACAGATACACTGGTTTTGATACTGAGTCCTTGTGTTCTAATTATCCTAGAATGCCACATGGTGAGGTACAAGATGTATTGCACATGACGAAACAAGTATGTAGCTGGCCTTCATAAGCCTTACGTGCACAGCTTGTGCCCTGTGTGTGAGTGTATCCATTGGATACACTCACACACGGGGCATATGCCATGCTTATAAGGCTTATCAAGGTCAGCCACATACTTGTTTCTTCCCAAGCAATACACGTTATAAGATTATTTTCTGCATGGACACAGGATGTCTTGCTTTCTTCTAAATACTTCAAACACATCCACGTTTGCTACTACCACAAATGATAGTCTTTCCAGCACCTACTGATATCCTGGTTTTGATTGCTCACTTCACCAGTCTATGGGTGAAGTTAGATTATCAACTGTTTTATTGTGCCTCTCAGCTTCTATGGGTGCATAAATGGTTCTTAAATCATCCTTCACCCTCAAGTATCTAAACGTTTTATCTACTTTCCCACTGCGTGACCTAACCAGAGCATTTATTGGTCCCAGTGCTAAGCAAAATAAGTTACCAACGTTACTGAGAATAGCAAAATGTTGTTCGCTCAGATGCTGTAACTAGACTGGGCACAGAATCCTTTTTCTGCTATGAAGTGCAAAGACTACCAGCGGGACAGCTCATGTTATGCAGAAGAATAGTAAATGACACCCTCCTCCTGTCCAAAACCCCCTCAGGATTGCAGAAGCTACTGGATAGATTTACCCTGTTTTTGCGACGAGAGAGGGATCACGGTCAACACACCTAAAATGAAGCTGATGGTGTTGTCAACTCATAAGAAGGCAAGGAAAGTGCACATAACACTAAATGGGTACCCCCTTGAGGTGGTGGAGGAGTTTGACTACTTGGGCGTTAGGATTAACAACGAAATGAAATGGGACGCCCATGTGGCCAAGATGCTCCTAAACCTCAAAAGAGCCTCAGGAGCGATCCTAAGAAACCAGCACCTTTCTACTAGCATACCTGTGGCCCCAGCTCTGGTAGCATATGAGGGAAAGGCTGTTGCCTCTGCTGTCTATGGTTCAGAGCTATGGGGAGGTGAGAACACCTCTGACCTGGTAAGGGCAGAAAATAAGTTTGTGAGGGACCCGTTTGCTCTCCCCCCTCCACCCCTCTAAAACCTCTCTTTTTAGATATGGGAAAACATTCCATTGCTGATGTGCTGCGCCTTCGCCCTTTGCTATTCTGGGTGCGCTTGCGAAGGATGCCAGAACTGGCAAATTATGCGTTGGTCTTGGACGAGCTGATCACATTGAACAGTGCAAACAAGATACCGTGGTTGACCAAACTTAAGCAGCTGGTTTTGAAGCTAGGTTTGGGAGAATTCTGGATCACCCAGTCCCCTCCCCACAAGCTTATCAAAAAAATATATTGGGAATGGGTCCAGGAGGAGGAATTAAAACGTGCCAAGTGGGGGGCATTAACAACTGCCTTCATGGAATTCAAACCCAGTAAAAAACTCGAGCCCTTCCTAGATTTTATTCAAAACCCTAGGGACAGGTCCCTCTTCCTGAAAATGAGATACAGGATCTTACCCTTGAAAAACTTTACTGAGGGATGGAAAGGAAGGGGGCATATGCCCATTCTCCCAGCTGCCCCGGATGCCCATGCACAAGCGAATCACTTCCACACTTTTTATTTGCTTGAAGGGCTTACAAAAGACCCAGAACAAAATGGTTAAAACCGGTATGCAGAGAGCTGGGTGTGATAGATACCAGAACCACCTTGCGTATGCTCAGGTCGGATGTTACATCTATGCTAGTTGTATGCGGGGTCGCTAAATATTTAGCCAGTGCGTGGTTCATCCGTGCCAGACTGTTGGCTTAAGACATGAGAAAGGATGAGCTGTAAAATCAATGTATATACCGATTTCTGCTAATGTACTATTAAACCACTTGTTTTAAATGTAAATACTCTGATTTTTATCTTTTTAGATCATGGCATGAAATGTATTGAATAAGTAGAGTTCTAAATATGTGTTTTTATGTATGTATGGTTTGTACTTTTAAGGTATGTAAATATCGAATAAAGAAGTAAAAAAAAAAAAAAGTAAATGAGATATTCTCTATATAGAGCGTGGTAGCTCTATATAGACCCCTAGGACATGCAGTTGCGCATCACTTACCTAGACTAGGGAATTTTAAGAAAATATTATTTTAAGCGCTCACTAAATTGATGGAAATTACTCAAATGTATTTGAACGATAAATGGGTGACCAACTTCGGTGGGATTGGATATATTAAAGGATGGAAAACTAATACTAAGCTAAGCCCCTGAGATCTTGAGACCCCTGGAGATTAGCAAGATGTATCTAGCGCCATGCCCTCCTGCAGCAGATGTAATTCTCTAACATTCGATTCTAACACAATGCATGTTCACGTAGCATAGTACCACACTTTAGGGCAGTGGTGCCTGATTCTTTACTGGAGATGACAGCCAGGAAAGACTTCTCAGCTTGAGCTAGGCCTATTCAGCTTGAGGCCTTTCCTCTAAAAATGGAAATTTGCTAATGAAATTCCTTGGCTTGGCACTCGTTTTAGGAAAAAGAAGCATTGCTATGGCCAGGAAATTGAACAACACTCCTGCACAAAATAGCTGGGTGAAGGCTGCCCAAAACGGGACCAAAATTCAGAATATGACTTTATATATGGAGACAATTAAGAGAAAATCTGGCCATTTGTTGGCCCTGGGATAGGATGAATGAAGAACTTTGAAGAGGAAAATAATTAAAATATTACAATGGAAGGATTGCATGCCAGAAGGCAGTACCACTAAAGAGATGGCTAGTTCATTGGAGGGTGCTGCTCCATAGCCCGAGTCACTGACGATTTTTTAGTTTTCAGCATCTAGAGGATCTTGCATCAGATGACCTAGCCTCTCATGATAATTCCTAACCTGACCCCCGTGGTTAAATGAAATGCCTGATCTAAGTGTGTAAGTTTAATTTAGAGATGAGAGAGTTTGGTACATTATTATGATTTTTGGAAAATGTGACTGTTGGACTGGGCTTTCTCTGCAGGGTTAATCTCAAACCTTTTGCCTCTACCCTCCACGTTCCCTGAATTTGTTTTTGTTTGCCTTAGGACTCTGTGCACTTTACCACTGCTAACCCGTGCTAAAGTGTTTGTGCTTTCTCCTTTAAATATGGTAGAATTGTCTTTCACCCAGTTTGTATATTGAGTTTACTTGTAAGTGCCTAAAGTAGAACTACATGTACCCAGGGCCTGTAAATTAAATGTTACCAGTGGGCCTTTTAGCGCTCATTGTGCCACCAACGTAAGTAGCCCTTTAAACCCGCCTCAGACCTACCATTGCAGCCTGTGTGTGCAGTTTGAAACTGCAATTTCCACTTTTTGAAAACAAATCTTTTGCCAGGCTCAGACCTACCTTTTTAATACAGATCTCACCCGTAGAGTAGGCCCCAAACAGCGCACAGGGCAGGGTGCAATATATTTAAAAAGTTGGACATGTGATTTTAAGTTTTACATGTCCTGGCAGTGAAAAACTGTTCCATTTGCTTTCTAGGCCTGGGCGGTAAATTCCGTTTTGCTAGCGGTATTTGTGGAATTTTTGTGATTTCGATTTCCGCGAAGAACGCGGAATTGCCAATAATTCCGCAATCCACGGCTTCGCGGAATTTTTTGCTTGTTAGCGCTTTCAAAATGCCTGTTCGCAAGATATTTCTTATAGAGCATGCAAACAAATTTCAAAAAGGAAAGAGCTTCGCGAATGGGCGGAACAAGCAATTACGCGTATTCGCGGAACTCTACGTGCTCGCAGAGATTTTTTTACCGTTTTGCGAAGCTTTGCGTAGTGCGACTACGCAAATGCCGCCCGCCCCTATTGATTTCCACTACTGCCAGTTCTCCCTCTCCCATAGAATAATACTGGCGTTACCTTATTACTTTTAATAAGCAGTAACATCCAAATGGGAACAGCGAAACAGTTAATGTTTAGTGTCTTTGGAATTGTATGATAAATCCTCTTTTATGGTAAAATGGGATTTTAAATGAAAATTTAGAAAAATGCCACTTTTAGAAAGTTTGCTTTTTCCTGCCCTAGCCATTTAGTGCTTGCAGCCTGTTTCTGGGTCACATGACGAGCTGAGGTGTGCCTGGATAGTCCATCACTAGCAGGATGGGAGGGCGGAGTTCGGCACAGTCCCACTTATACCTGAAGGGGCTAAGTCCTGCGTTCAAATTAGCCTGGAGCAGGGGAAGGAGATCTGAGCACTTCAAAGTGAATCCTCTAGACATTTCTCCCACTCTAAAGAAAGCACAAGGTATAAATATTGGACCTCAGACACAAACACTTCAGTGCTCCTCTGGATCTGCGGATGTTACAGTAAGGACTGCTGTGCTGCTTGTTGCCAGAAGGACTGCCACTCTTTGTCGTTTTGGTGTCAAATTATTTATTACATTTTACTTTACTTTTCTAATTTGGTGTGGGATTGCTCTTTTGATGTGAATTTACTTTGCTACTGTTAGAGGCAATGTTTAAAGAATTTATGCAGCACTTAAGATTTAAGCCTGACTGCTCTGTGCCAAGCTACCAAGGGGTGGTGCCCAGGTTACTAAGGGGTTTACTGGTCCCTAACATGGATTGTGGTTACTATTTGAGTAGGATTCCACCCCCCAACCCTAACTCAATTTCTTAGTGTCCCTATTGAGACATGTATTTAGGCTCATCCTCTCCTTGAAGGATATTTGACACATTTTCTTTAGAAATTGTGACTTTTTTAGGGTATCTGAAGTTTCATGTTTGTTTTATGCAATATTAGGACACACAGACTAAAAAACTGACTATCGAGGAAGGAAATGAAAATTACATGTATCTGATTCATAGTATATATAATCTTGCCTGTTGTAATCAATGCAATTACTAAAAATATTACTGTTTTACAAAAAAGCAATGGCACTGTCCAGAATGTAGAAACACAAATCCATTCCATTTCACCTGATGCTAAAGGGGTCAGACGGAATAATCTATTGGCCTGCTTGTTCTGTTCTGGCGGACAGTGTCACAGCACAGCTTCTGCATTCATTGGGTCTGGAATTGCATACAAGATAGTCTAAAGTGCATTTCAGTTTGAGCTGTATAGCGCTTTATAAATATAATTATACGCATATATTAATACTAAAATTAATTCAATGGTCTATGGACTTTTCTTTAACATAATTTTAATCATTACTTGACTGTGGATTATGGTCACTGGAACAGAATAATTAGGTAATGCATTGCTATTGTAACACTTGTGATCTTCTTGTACATAACCTGTTATTTGATTTATATGAATGAGTTTAATCTCGGGTGCGTGGGCCTATTATCATGCACTTTATTAATATTAGAAAGGCTTTGGTCACCGAAGTCCTTTATCTGAGACAAAGGTGCATTGGTTTCTCTTCCTCTGATCGCAATCAAGTGTTGTAAGGCTCTTGGATTTCCATCATTATGATGATAATGAAATGACATCACTGAAGATCAGAGCAGGCAGACCACGGACTGGCAGAGCAGAATGCTTACAGTGAGTGCTACAACTGATATTAAAGGGATATTAATTCCACCACCTCTACCCGGACCTTCAAAACTGACCTCAAATCTCCTCTCTTCCAAAGACACTTTCAGAACTAAAACATCTCTTTTCTTGTCCCTCAAGGAAGTTCTTTCAATATTGTAAATTTGTAATCTATGCCTGCACCATCTTCATCCTAATGTGTTTTTTTTGTTTTTTGTGCGACTGCCATTCATTTTATTTTACTCTTTCTTCTTTCTCGTTTGTATCTGTAACGTGCAAATATGTACAATTCTCCTCTTGTAACGTACTTGGTTCTATTGTGAAGCACTCTGACACCTTTGGCTAAAGTCTGCGCTATATAAAAATGTATTAAATAAATAAAATAAATAAATAGGGTGGCTGGGCTTAACTCAACAGTGCTCTATGCACTTTCTGCTCAGCTCTTCTCAGGACACCACTTCTGATCAGCCCTTCTCAGGACAGTCCTCATGGTGCCCCCCAATAAGCAATGCCTGATACTGTGCTTCATCCAGAGCAACAAGTAAGGGAGCTGTGGGTGCGAGGGGAGTACATGGCATGATCTACTCCTTGGAAGCAGTGCTTAATTTGTAAAAAAAGAAGAAAAAAAGTGCAGGGGCTCTCATCAGCTTCCACCACACATTGCCCCTGCCATGCTGCTATGATAGTAACAACACAACTACTAACCATGGCGCTCCTACAAGTGTGACAATTGAGACTATTTCCGGTCCGCAAAGCTGTACAAATGGCTCGGGCGACAGGTAATGGTCTTTATTTTATGTATAATAAATTAATAATCAACTATTGTGGTTGTCAATAAATTAGTCAGACAGCGTCACCTTGTAAATGTCACAAGCTACCGTGTTGACAATTAAATGCTGGTGCCGAACAACGAAACCACCGGCTCAAATTAAGCACTGCTTGAAGGATGGCTCTGTCCGTGATTTTCGGTGCGACTTCCTCTTCCCTTCCAGAGTCTCTGCTATTAAAGACAGTTTAGAAGTGTATGCACAGCCTCGACCGGAATGGGCTTTTCGCTGATGGGCTGGAGCCTTTGGAGGCTGGTTTTGAAAGTCCTGGAACTCTCATGGTGCCTCTGTCCTTTCCCAGGTCCCTGAGGTTAGTTGTTGCAGGCATGGAGAGGCTTTGAGAGAGAGGAGAGGGAGAGAGAAGGCGATCAAAGATGGAGGAGAGAGAGAAGACAGATGGGGAGAGGGAGAGAGAATATTTAGATGGGTGGAAAGAGAGAGCTTGCATATCTACATGAAACCTCTCGCAGCAATCGCACGCCAGCACACGCCAGCACAACCTCAACATCATCTCTTATGCCGACGACACCCAGCTGATCCTCTCCCTCACCAGAGACCCCGACACCGCCAGAACCTGCCTACACGAAGGGATGAAAGACGTCGCCGAGTGGATGAAGGACAGCCGCCTGAAACTGAACTCGGACAAGACGGAAGTCCTCATCCTGGAATCTTCGCCCTCCGCCTGGGATGACTCCTGGTGGCCCCCAGCCCTGGGCACCGCACCCAAGCCAACCGACCACGCACGCAACCTGGGCTTCATCCTGGACCCCTCCCTCTCGATGACCAGACAAGTCAACGCCGTCTCCTCATCGTGCTTCAACACCCTGCGTATGCTTCGCAAGATCTTCCGCTGGATCCCGACCGAGACCAGGAAGACTGTCACCCAGGCACTCGTCACCAGCCGACTGGACTACGGAAACGCCCTCAATGCCGGAACCACAGCCAAGCTACAGAAAAGACTCCAGCGCATCCAGAACGCCTCCGCCCGACTCATCCTGGATGTCCCCCGACGCAGCCACATCTCCAGCCACCTGAGGAACCTGCACTGGCTCCCCGTCGACAAGAGGATCACGTTCCGGCTCCTCACCCACGCACACAAGTCTCTCCACGACCTGGGCCCCAAGTACCTCAACGACCGCCTGACCTTCTACACGCCCACCCGCCAGCTACGGTCCACCAGCCTCGCCCTCGCAGCCGTACCACGCATCCAAAGAGCCACTGCCGGAGGAAGATCCTTCTCTTACCTGGCTGCCAAGACTTGGAACTCCCTCCCCATCCACCTTCGGCTGACCCAGGACCATCTCACCTTCAGGAAACAACTCAAGACCTGGCTGTTCGAGCAGTAGCATACCCCTCCCCCCAAGCGCCTTGAGACCCTCCCGGGTGAGTAGTGCGCTATACAAATGGCATGATTGATTGATTGAAGACTAAGAGAGAAGGGTTGGTTTGATCATTTTTGCAAGGGCTGCGTTTGATTGCCCGCCCTGTGCAGCTTCTGCCAGTATGCATTACATAGCACAGCAGGGGGGACAGAAACATTCACAGCATGCTTGTATAGGTCCCTACGAGACTATAGTTGCATGTCTTTTTAGTGTTAGTTACATGGGAAGCTGGCACTATAATGAAAATAATTGTCTTTCATTCTTATTAGGGTCCCTCAGCTTTGGCCTGGTACCTCCATCTTAAGTTGCAGGTAATTATATTCATAGTACCTACTTCTCGCTTCTCGTTCATATTTTAAACAACCAAATCAGTGGTCGAAGAGGAAGAGTGAGCTTTAGGTAATATTTCAGCAAACTGTCATTAACCTCAATGGGCGCTGTTTTTAGAGGAAACTGTATTGTTCAACATGTCCGTGCGACAGTATTTATGCACAACAATCGCTTTAAAAAATATAGGTGTTGCCTACCTTCACTGTCGCTGTATAGTGTTCTGTTTGTGGTGGAAACTCCTGTAGTTTTGATTTTCACCTCCCTCCCCTCCCCCCAGACCCTGTGCATGACCATGAGATCACACCATCTCCCCTAATGGTGCAAGCTGTAGTCGTGGGATAGTGCATCACCTAGTGACATCTGCCTGGTGCCTGTGTCGATCCACTTTTTACCCAGCATTTCCTCTATTTAAAGGGAATCGGTGCAGAAAAGCAGACAGTTCTCTTTACCATTGCCAGCGACACTAACAATCACCAGCCAAAGACATTTCAGAATGTTTCTTTGTAAAAGGAGAAGTAGTTTTATTTATTTGTTATCGTTTTTGTCATATACAGTCAAGTGCAGCATAAAAAACAGCATTGAAATGCAATCGAAACATTAACACTAAATAAGGAATAAAGTAAAGAATTGTCAACTTACTTAAAAGTATAATATGCATACAATCGATTGGGATTGCTCTGTTAACATTATGAAAAGACAGAGCATGATCAACATTTAACTAGAGAAAATAAACACCGTCCCAGAAAAACCCTAGGAAATTTCCTTGCAAATTCTTTACACACCTTCGACTTGCTTTACACACTTAAAACTGGATCTGAACCATTGGGGTGAAGCAGAATGCCCAGTTCCCCACTGGTCCCACCATCCCAGGATGCGTGGACCAGAAATAGAGATATAAAGTTTACATTCTGCTTCCCTTCCTTTAAATTCAAGAAATTGTTTACGGTAACACAAAAAATTAATAGGTTCCCCCTTGAAGATCTATGGGTGTATGTCTGGCTCCTCTAACTCATAGAATATTTTCACATGGAACAAATTCACCCATCTGTCCTTGTTGATGATGGTGTAAGGCAGTGGTGCCCAAACTTTTTCGACCCGCGGCTCCCTTGAACCATTGGCCATTGCCCGTAGCTCCTCACTGTTAATTTTTTTTGGAGGGTGAGGTGGATGTAAGCCCGGCCTCGGGAGTACTCGCATTTTTCTCCCTGAAAATTATTGGGATGAAGCTGATAAAGGTATTATAATCATATACGGAGGGTGTTTTGTATTACTAAGGCGGTGCCTTTAATAAAATATTCCTAGTTACACTTCTTTGCCTATGCCTTTTTTAGAGTACCCTCTCAAACTTTTTTATCCCACTTACAGTGCTAGATAGCATCCCTATGCATGTAGGCCCCATTGCCAAAGTGTTGCTGTGCTTGAAGAATATTTGCATGTATTTCCATTTCTATCCATGTCATACGTGCCAACACGCCTGCCTCAGCAGGGTGAATCATAATTTTTGAAACCACATACAGCTTTATTTTTGCTGTCTCCCCCTTAAAATTGCCTCCAAATGAATGCATGTAAAATAAATTCCTCAGATTTTTATTTTTTTATTTTTTACACAGTCCTCTTTCTTGCGTCCAAATGTTGCCTTAATGTCATATATGGTGTTTTACATCCCTGTGCTCAAGGAGAGAGCAGACCTGTCTGGAAATGTGTGTGTACTGAAAGAAACGTGTACTGGAAGTACCTATGAATCAAGTACAAATGTCAATACTTCATACTACTATGTGTGTTTGATAGACAGGACAACTGCACTTTCCTGACAACTTGCATTGGTGTTAAATGAATTTGGAAAAAAAAATAATTAATGAGTCTAACAAAATAAATCTGGCATATTCTGCTTACTTTGGGAGTATTGGAACGTGGAGATCCAGTGAAATATGGAGGTCATCTCCCTCGACATCAATTAAGCAATACTTTTACCGCTTTAGGCATGTCACTTACAAATCCTCACATTGTGCGTTTAAGTCTAATTAGTTTAACTGAAGCCATCCGACCCTTCAACATTAAATGCATTAAAGTGCTTGGTGCGTGGCTCCCCAGGCTAGGTTGACTGTTCTCCAGGGAGCCATGGTGCACAGTTTGGGAACCACTAGTGTAAGGAGATCCAGAATCCACTACCAGTGTTACTCATCTACACCCTCCATAACCTCATGTATGCATAGAATATGAGGGTTCTCTGTATCAGAACTAGAATTATTCAGAAAAGGGGGGTGGTGATGAACAGAGTGTCTGAATTAAGCAGACCACTCTTACCCAGTCCAAAGATCAGGGCTTGATCCATCACCGTTATTTAGCTCACTGCCCCATCCCAGCTCAGAACCTGGCTATATGCAAATTAGTCTGTCCCTGGCCCAGTGCATCATGGGAACAGGGCAGACCAAACTACCAAGCCAATTCTTCACCAGAAAGGAGACAAGCTTCCGGGGACCGGTTTCTGCCATTTCAGGCGTCGTCGGCCCGGCTTGCTTGAATCCTGATGGAGCAGTGAGCAAGGGACTCATGTCTGAGTATACCCTGCCACACCTATAGTGGCCAAAAATGATTCAGAAAAGGGGGTGGTGATGAACAGAGTGCCTGAATTAAGCAGACCACTCTTACCCAGTCCAAAGATCAGGGCTTGATCCATCACCGTTATTTAGCTCACTGCCCCTGATCTCTTGACTGGGTGAGAGTATTCTGCTTAATTCAGAAACTCTGTCCATCACCACCCCTTGTTGTTAAATATTTTGTCCACCCTAAGCGTGGAAGGGTATACTCAGATGTGAGTCCCTTGCTCATTGCACCATCAGGATTCAAGCAAGCCGGGCCGACGACGGCTGAAATGCCAGAAACCGGTCCCCGGAAACTTGTTTCCTTCCCAGTGTAAGAATTGGCTTGGTAGTTTGGTTTGCCCTGTTCCCATCATGCACTGGGACAGGAACAGACTAATTTGCATATAGCCAGGTTCTGAACTGGGATGGTGCAGTGAGCTAAAAAAACGGTGTTGGATCTAGCCCTGTTCTCTTGACTGGGTGAGAGTATTCTGCTTAATTCAGAAACTCTGTCCATCACCACCCCTTGTTGTCAGAACTAGAATGATCACATTCCTCTACAATACACATAACAGATTTTGATTTGCAACACACACACACACGTAGAATGCCCTGTTATTCATCATTTAGAGCATTTCTGATTCAGGGCAGGACACCTCATCATGGTGTAGATGAGAAGTATTACCACACCGATAACAATTCAACTTCAAACCAGACATTCGTGACCTGGAATTCTGTTTCCCTACATTCTTCTCCTCTTTCTTAAAACCTTCCTGGTTACTTTTCTGGTAAACTTTATTTTTGACAATTTTAACAATGTCGTTGTCACCATCTATTTTGTTAGCTTACACTACAGCATTGGAGCACCTAGAGGTAAGCTCAGACTTGTTAATAATGGATGTGACATCTTACAAACTACGTTCAAAGTGGTTGTAAGGGCAAGACTGATTTCGTACTCCTTCAGGAAAAAATTCCAGTCAGACAAAAGTTAATTTCACTGGTTGTTTTTAAGGTGTAGTCATTCTATCCGCAAGATTGAGTAAAATAAACAAGCTGACAGCCAACACGTGTTTCACCCCTTTACTTGGCCACCCGGAAGTACTTGTTCAAGTCACCTTAAATGTCCGCCATATATTACACGCTGATTACCACACTTCATGACAGATTTCAACCGGACTGGCATTATGCCCATTATTTTACAAGGTAAGGCCCGGACCCCCAGCGCCTTAATTGATCACCCTTCTAAACTCTCAAAGACTGCGGCAAGGCCTTTTCCAAACTTTCCCCCCCATTTTCCCATAGAAAGTACAAGACGTATCAATACAGATGACTTTATCCTTAGATCTTCTAATGCAACGGTAAGACCTGATACCTCTGCCCACTGAGACGCGCATGCATCACTGCCCGGCGTACTAGTGCACCTACCTACATCCCCATGGTTAATTCTACACCACGTCTCTGCCCAGGACCCACTTTTGATCTTGCTGTAAGCTAACGAGGGAGGCACTTCTCCCTTTTATAATGTATATTAATCCTCTCACTCGATGCAATTGAACATGGCCTTCCACTTAACATTGAGCCCCAAAGCTACTTTTGTGCCTATATAACTGGAGGCTCACCATGTAGAACCTGCACAAAATGTTAGTTTCCACTGACTAACAAGTATTGCTTTATTTATTTATTTTCTCACATGTACATCCCTTGGATTCGCCCCTAATTGGCAACGCAACTTTTTCTACAAAATATGTAATGATATCCCGCTTTCATTTGTGTATCTGTCACACATTCTTGGTTCTAAAATAATTTCTCTTTTTGCCCTTCAATAATTATGCCCCTTTATCCTTTGCTTTCAATTTCTACTTCATGCATTTAAAAAATCACTTAAAATGATGAATGTCACGTTCTTTCTTTATATCCGTTCATATCCGTTTTCTGTCCTACACGCTGGTTCTCATACACATGTTTCTTTCGCTCTAATGTAATCATACCTATCAACCCTTCTTCTCAAAATATTTCTCTCCCATGCAACCGTATTTCACTTGAAATGATGAATGTCACATTATTATAAATTGTAAACTAAAACTGTTTTTATATTTCGATCGCAGGATTCTGACATATCAATAACTGCTACTCCTGTTTATAATGCCTCCGTCATTTACTTACTTATTCATTGCGCATCCGGGATGCTATTAATGTCTGCCCATATGATACCTCCATAATTCTTAAAAATCGTTGCTCCACCTACCCACCTACATTGCAATGTTTTGACTCTTGGTCATGCACTTTACCTCATGATAATTACTACCTTTTAATGCTACTGCACAACAATATCTACCGTCCCACAACTTTTGATTAATATCTGAACTGCTTTGTTTTTATAAAATATTTGGAAACAATTGTGCTTTGCAATAATGCCCCATATGCCTCTTGCCTCCTATGTGCCTTTTGTCCTTGCCTGTGGCTTTTTTTTCTTCTTTCTTTTTTCCTACTCCTCCCACTCCCCCTTCTCTCTCTCGCTTTGGTAATTTCACTTAAACTAATTTGTTTCAATGTTTTACACTGATGATAAAATGATTGCATGTTGTCTGTTGTGTTCCTGCCCCTTTCCTTTTTCTCAAAAACTCACCTCCCTAATGCTATGCTTCTAATGCCCCATCTTTCTTTCTTTGATGTTCGCTACCTCCTATCTCTCCTCTCTTTTCTCACTTGTTGTCACGGGGATGCACACTACCCCCCTGTTTTGCTCACCATGAATGTATGTACAGCCCTGAGGAAGCCCCAGGCTGGATGGCCATGTAAAGGGGTGAAACACGTGTTGGCTGTCAGCTTGTTTGTTTTACTCACTTTCACGGATAGAGCGACTACACCTTAAAAAAAAAAACAGCAAAATGAACTGTTGTCTGACTGAATTTTTTCCTGAAGGAGTACAAAATCAGTCTTGCCCTTACAACCACTTTGAACTTTGTCTAAATATTAGGGTGTTAGGGGTTTCCCCCTGTTAAGGGCAAGTATCACAACAAAATCTTTGCTCAATATTAGGCCAGTAAGGGACCGTACTTTTTTACCCCTTATCACACAGTACATCTTGCAAACTAGACTCTCTATGGCCTTACACACTGTTGGGGCAAAATATGCATCCAAATATGCCAAGGCATGTGTGTAAACATTGTTAGTCTCCAGAGTGTTTTTTCTCCATACGATTGTACACTCTGAGACCCTTAGGCCCAAGGCAATGCAGAAGTATTTTTTTCTTACTGTCCGGTGTCACTACCTTACTTTCAAAAGTGTCAATGTAGTGAAGGAAATCTTTCCATTATTCCCACTTCAAATTATTCACCTTATCATCCTTCACCATGAAGGGTTGTGGCGTGTGAAGATTCAACTAGAATAAATGCAACCTATAGAATTCAAACCGTCACCTGTAAAGCTGGAAAAATTATGGAATTTGTCTCCCCACAGTGATACGCAATTTGCGATGTGCATATTACCGGAATAAAAGTAGTGTGCACTGCTAATGCCTTCTCAACGCTCTTCCCTTTAGGTATGCGTGCAAACGCCAACAACGTGAAATTGAGCACTAATTGCTGTGTCCACCCCAATTCTAGTTGAAACACAACATGACGGGACGTGCTCGCGCTAACACCGAAGCCATGACAAACACGTCACCGATATGCACTATGACTGCAGCAGGGGAATGCTGAGCGCGAGATGCAGGCTGCAGATGGGTTCCCACAAGTGGTTCCCTCATGGCGGCACCCAGGGCTGTATCTGCTTTCCTCAAGTAAGGTGCTGCTAATTTCTATTTATGGTATTTATAGAGCGCAAACAATCATCCCCAATGGGATATCATGGCGCTATCCTGACAGTAGTGAATAGTTAACAGATAACAGAGTGGGGATTGTGTTTAGTCAGATTTTGGAAAAATAAATGTTTTTAGTTGCTTCCTGAAGGACAAATAACAGTCTGTTAGTCTGAGTTCCTGCGGCAGCTTGTTCCAGTTATTTGGCGCCAGGTGGGAGAACGCCCATCCACCCATCCTAGCTGTTTTCACACGAGTGTTGCTTGCTCTAGCAGCCGTACAGGAACGCAGGTTCCTCGTTGGAGCATAGAATCTGATTTTATTTTTTAGGATGCGAGGGCCCGTATTGTGCAATGCTTTGTGTTATGCACATTAGCTTGAAGATAGCTCTCTGTCTCATTGGTAGCCAGTGAAGCTCACGCCGGCAGCTTTTGGCTGGGTCGTACTTCCTTTTATTGCAAATTGCCTTTGCTGCAGCGTTCTGTACGACTTGTAGTTTCGTGAACAGATAATCCGCCATTCCCATAAACAGGGAATTTCCATAATCCAGCCTACTCATTAATAAAGACTGGACAAGTATCTTCCTACATTCAGTGGGGATCCATGGAAAAACTAGCCGGAGCATCTTGAGTATTGCAAAGCCTTTGCCACAGATTGTGGATACATGGGTTTTCATACTCAGGGTATTATCTAGAGTCACACCTAAATTTTTGGCCGTTGATGCTGGGATAGGGGCGGTGCCCAGAGTTGTGGGCCACCAGCTGTTATCCCATAGGTGTGTATGTCTACCAAACAGCAGAATCTCAGATTTGTCTGCATTTAGTTTGAGACAATGGCTATGCATCCAGTTGGCTAGTTCGGTCAGGCAGTTCAGTAGCCTATTCTTAGGGTCGTCTTCTTCATCTAATGAAATCATTAGTTGGGTGTCGTCTGCGTAAGAGCAGATCCCAACACCCCACTTTCTCCCTATATCGGCTAGTGAGGAGACAAACACATTGAATAGGGTTGGGCTCAATGAGGCCCCTTGTGGGACCCCATACTTGATGTTCAGGGGAGGGGAAACCAAATCACCCATTCGTACTGACTGTGTTCTGTCTTGCATGAAAGACTGCAACCATCCTAATGCCTTATCCCGGATACCCTTGGCTGCTAGGATTTCCTGGAGTCGGTGGTGTGGGACGGTGTCAAATGCCGCCGAGAGGTCTAGTAGAATCAAGGCGACTGTCTTTCCCTGATCTACCTTGGTTCTGATATTGTCTGACACTGCCAGGAGTGTTGTCTCAGTGCAATTGTTAGCCCGGAACCCTGTCTGGGAACTATCCAATAGATCATAGGTCTCTAAGAATTTGGAGAGCTGCCTGTTGACCAATTTCTCCAGCACCTTAGACAAATATGGAAGTTGGGAAATGGGCCGATAGTTTGCCGGGTTATGAATATCAGATCCTGCTTTTTTTAGTAAGGGAGTAACTATGGCGTTTTTCCAACACTTCGGGAATTCAGCAGAGTTCAATGATAGATTGAAGACTTTGGTTACAGCTGGGCAGATTGTTGATGTTAATTGTGAGAAAATATGATGTGGGCATGGGTCCAGTGGGCAGCCTGATTTTACTTCCAACATAGCTTTGCCCACTTCCTCCTCTGAGAAAGGGCCGAATCTAGGACAGCTAGCCAGAACTAGGGATGTTACACAAGGTTGTGGTTGCTTTGATTCGATGTTGGAAAAAGAGGCATAGATCGTATCAATTTTTTCACAGAAATAATCATTAATTTTATTGCAGCCTTCCTGCGAGGGGGTAAGATCCACTGATAAATTAACTGGGCTGCATAACTCTTTGACTATTTTGAATAGTTCTTTTGACAAATTTTTGCTTTCTGTTATCCTCCGTGAGAAATAGTCTTTCTTTGCTTTCCTAATAGCTTTGTTGTAGAGCGCAAGTTCCCTTTTGTATATGGCTCTTGTTTCTAGGGTTTTATTGAGCCTCCAATTGTGTTCGCAAGATGTACATTTCCTTTTTAAAGATTTTAGTTCAGGTCCATACCACTTCTCTGAAACTGTGCCTCTCCGTTTATGTTTAGAGAGCGGAGCTGAGCAGTGTTCCAGCGCACACTTGATATTATTCTGGAGCTCTTCTATTGCATTATTAATATTGGTGTTTCCTATGGCTACCTGTGAAAAATGATTCTGGAATTTTTCCACAGAAATTTTTTTCCAGCTCCTAGCTGATGCTGTTGATGGGGGCATGGATTTAGAGAGTTTGGTAGGTACTTTAATAGTGAACAAAATCATAGTGGTCAGTCCATATCAATGGTTTAATTGCATCGATGTCAATGGCTCCTATATTGGAGAAGATGAGATCCAAAATATGTCCAGCCCTATGTGTTGGCTGATTAATTATTTGTGTCAGCTGAAGGATATCCATGTCCTCCACTAACTGTTTGGTTAATGGGTTGCTGCAGCTATCAAAGTGTACGTTAAAATCTCCTATCACAAGGATATTCTTGTTTTTGAGACAAACCGGTAGTATTTGGGTAAAAAGTTGGGCACTAAAATCTAAAGTGCTTGCAGGGGGGTTTTAAACTATCACTCCCCCAAATATAATATTAGTGTTTACGGATACTGAAAATGCCATTACTTCATGGCTGTTGGACTGTGTGATCGGTTCTTGTCTACAGGTAAGGGATTCCCTAAATAGCAGGGCTACCCCTCCGCCTCTTTTCTTCACTCTATTAAGATTGAGTATTTTATATTCCGCTGGAAGGGCTGTCGCGATGTCTGGGGTGCTGTGGGTATCGAGCCAGGTCTCAGTAATAAAAACTAAGTCTGGTCTGATTTCTGTCAATAAGTCCCATAGCTCTATCGCATGTTTGGGTAGGGATCTTGCGTTGAGATAGATGCATTTAAGGGCCAGAGTTGGGGTATTTTTTATACAGACTTCTGTCCCTATATCACTTCCCCATTGACAGTGCCGACAGCAAAAAGGGCCCGTAGCATCATATGGTCCCAGTCGAGCACAATGTGTTGTATCTCTTGCCCCTACTTTGTTCAAACTCCTAAGCTCAGCGCTGGAGTACGAGATAGTGCAGTTAATATCTTCTGTGGGTAATTGGGCATGGGGTGTGGTCCCTAGTCCCGGCCTGTGGCGGACGGGCGCAGACAGGCTTACCTTTGGCGCCCCGTCGGCGCCGCCGCTGCGCCCGTTCGCTGCGCCCGTCCGCTGCGCCTCCTGTATGAGGGTGCCATTTTATCTAGAAAAGGGCGGGAGGGTGGGAGGGGCTTAGCGCTAGTATGCTAGCTCTTCCTCCCTTTCCTCACCCAAAATGGCGGCCCCAACCAGCCATGCTAATGCCAGCCATGCTAATGCCTGCAAAATGCTCCAGTTGTGGCCGTGGCAGGGCTTGATCTTCAAACAATTAATCCACCAGGGGGCGTGGCTACGCAGCGTAGCGCGATGGCCGCACTGTAGAGTCATTCCGGAGTAACTGATCTCCTCCTGTATATCCGCCACAAAAATCCGCTGCCTGAGGCGAGATTCTGCTGTTGAAGGGTGCACGGACCCAATCAATCCAAGTTCTGAGTAGGTGGGATGCAGGAGGCTTGAGATACAGCCGTCACCTTTGAGCTGAGCCGGGCCCCCGGGTGGAGTGGAGGGTAGGGCCGAGGCGCCATGACAGACGACAGACTGACCCTGGTGCGACCCACGGTGCTTAGGCCTGTGCTGGAGTGGGTCGAGCTACCTCAACGTGGGATCCCCAAGAAACAGAGCAGCCCCCTCCGGATGCGACAAGAGGCACAGAAAGGTCCGCTTTGGCTAGAGGACAGGTCACGGAGGTGAGGCCTGCCGGGTGGTGAAGCACCAGCACAAAGGTGCGGAGAGAGACAAGAGGTCGAGCAGCTAGGGGTCTGGATGGACGAGAGGCCTGGAGCGTTGTTCTGAACCTAGGAGCGGTCACTGACAACACCGGGGCTACACACTTTCCAGGGAGGTACTGAGGGGACTCCAGTCACCCCGCGCCTGAGCTTGGGAAACTCCCCGTGCCATGTTTGGACCCATAAACCATTTGACTGGCAAATCGAGGCTCCAGCTGGCGGGACTGGACCAGGCCCAGCCCTTGAGTCTTGGCGGTGGCGGGGACAGGTCCCGCGGGCACCAGAGAGGAGAAAGGCACACATGTTGGGGACACCTGGAGAGATGACTACTTTGGCACCAAAACGGAGAGGCGCACTCCACTCTTGCCATCCAATAATCATTGGCAGCGACATATAGGAGGAGCCCCGGCTGCACCGCCTGCGCCACATGCCCCAGGGGTCAGCAACTACGCACCCCTTTATCAGCCCGATGGCGCGAAGAGGTAGCCCCCTTCCCTGCGCCCTACTGACCAACAATGCACCAGTGCCCTGGTTGAAATGGGACTTGATGTCGGGGGGAGAAGGGCCCAAAAGTAACCCAGCAAAATAAATTGGACCGCTACACATTCCCCGAGGCAAAACTCCAAGACCAACAGCCCAAAGATAAACCAATGGGGGGTGCGGAGGGAGCAACCCCCGAACTAACTCTGAAGGATCTCATGGAGGCGATCACCGGAGTTGGAGTGTCGCTGTTGCAGAAGATGGACTCAATCTCTTTGAAGGTAACTCTTATCAGGGCAAAGCTCAGGAAAAAAGTTAAACAAGCAGAGATCACAATGGCGAGTCTCGTGGAAGATACCTCACATCTCCAAAGCAAAATTTGTGACCTGCAAACCTTTCGGAAATTTGCTGAAAGTAAACTGGACGATTATGAGGGACTCACCAGGCGCAATAACATCTGCATCCTTGGTGTACCCGAGAAGGCGGAAGGACAGGCCACAGATCTTTTCGTCGAGGATCTTATCCTGAATCACCTGCAACCAAAAGGCCTGTCAAAATGTTTTGTCATCGAGAGGGCACACAGTGTCCCTGGGGGGCGACCGAAACCTGGAGCATCCCCTCGTCCAATACTGGCCAGACTGCTCAATTTTCATGATAGGGACGTCCTACTACAAAACACATGGGGAACCTCCATTTCATTACCAGAATGCAGAGATTGCCTTCTTCACTGACTTCACGCAAACTGTCTAGAAACAACGGCGATCCTTTCTTAAAAAAGCATCTCAGAGACAAAGGTGTGAAATATGCGATGCTGTTCCAGGGTTGGCTCTGGGTAGAAGTTGATGAAAAAGCCTGGTTCTTTGACTCTCCAGAGGCAGCTTCTGAGTGGCTGGAGGGATGGAGAGGGCCAAGGAGCATAATTTCCCCTGAGATGCCAGCCATATTGAGCTTAACCCCTTCGGTGCTCATGACGAGCTCAGCTCGTCATGGGTATACCTCTAGGGTGCTCATGACGAGCTGAGCTCGTCATGACCACACCCATTTCTATTATGGCCCAGCATAGGGGGGGAATAACAATAGCAGCCAAGGTGTTAAGCATGAAACACAAGGGGCCTTGTTGGAGCCACTGAACTATCACTCAGACAAACTTTGTCATTAACACAGACTGCAACAGGCACTTCGATTCAGGGCAACACGAACTGATGGGTAGCCTCGAACTGCCTCTGAGTAAGATCCTGAGACTGGACCCCCCTCAGGGAGGTACCACACATGAAAAGTAAATGGGGATCAGGGAAATGGAGCACCACACACCCTACTTTTCTACTTTTAGTTCACCAGTTGGACGACAGGCACTCTGCATTTCTTTTTCAAGTACATGGGCAGTTTTGAGCCCAGAGAGCAGGGGAGCAGGGAATGGGGTAGTGGGGTTGGGGGAATTGAGTGTTTTTATTGAATCGGAATGTATAACATGCTTCTATCGAGAGGATTACACGGACTGTACAGGCTCAAATGGGTATACATTGGGAAATGAGCATTAAGATACTGAGTTGGAACGTCAGTGATCTTGGGGACAAGATCAAATGCTGTGTAGTACTACAGTACATTAAGAGACAGGCCCCAGATGTGATCCTGCTACAAGAGACTCACCTAGTGGGCAACTTATGTAAGGCGCTGATCAGGTTGGATTACAGTCTAGTGGCCCATTCAGGATTCATCACTGGATCCAGGGGGGTGGGCATAATACTGAGAAATTTCTTCCCCCAAACAATCCACCTGGTTGGACGACTGGGGTCGATACATAGCGATCGCAGGACAGTGGGGGGACAACTTGCTTATGTCGGTCTATGTCCCGCCTGGCTTGCAAAAAGCACTTTGAAAGATTTGGGTTCCATACTATTATTCTTCCCACAGGGGCTCCTGATAGTGGAAGGGGACTTCAATGACTCCGGCACCCTAGATTGGCACCCACCCCGAGAACTCGGGCCCTCGCACCGATGGCTCCCGGACTTTCTGGAGGCCCTGGGTCTAGAAGACACATGGAGAATGTGGTGATCTGCACTGTCAGCATTCCACATGATGTCATCTCTGGTAGTTCTATGTACTGATGATTCCTCCCCAGTGTTCCCTGTTTGGCAGTTGCAGCTGCTGTGTCTTTCCCTCAGGCTGGACGGCTCTCTTCTCCTGAATAAATCCTGAATGATAACTTCCTGCTTCAGCCTCATCATTACACTGGCGACGAGGATTGTGACTTTCTCCCATTGTTCTTACTAGAAAAAGGTCTGGTGACCTTCGCATGTGTGTGGATTTGCGCAGTCTTAATGGAGCTATCTGGGTTGATGGTTTTCCCCTTCCTCGCATTGAGGATTTGATAACAAAGGTTGGATCATCCACTTGGTTTTCCAAACTCAATTTGAAAGCAGCATACCACCAAATTGAGTTACATCCCCACTCACGCCATCTCACTGCCTTCGTAACACCAGATGGTGTATTCCAATTTCGACGCCTTCCTTTTGGATTGGCTTCTGCCGCAGCTGTTTTTCAGCGTATCATGTCTGAAATGTTTAAGGAACTCTCTAATGTTGTCGTCTTTCAAGACGATATTCTCATATTCACCCAAACTGAGAGTGAACATGATAAAGTCATTGACCAAGTTTTTAACATTCTAGAACAAAGAGGTGTAACTCTACAAAAGAACAAGTGTGTTTTCAAGACCAGAGAAGTAGAGTATCTTGGTCATAGCATCTCTGAATGTGGCATCAAGCCCAGATCAGGTCTGATCAAAAGCATCATTGAAGCTCCTGCTCCCTCCAATAAGGAACAACTTTTGTCCTTTCTTGGTCTCTGTGAGTTTTACTCTAAATTCATGAGAGACTATGCCAAGACTACTGAATGCTTTAGACTCCTACTTAAAAAAGGTGCCACTTTCAGCTGGTCTGATGAATGTGAAAAAGGTTTTCAACTCATAAAAAAACATATTACCAATGCTCCTGCTCTGCAACCTTTTAATGGTAACAGGGAAACTGTCGTTACTGTTGATGCTTGCGAATATGGTTTAGGAGCTGTTCTCTCTCAACTAGATTATGGTAAAGAATTCACTGTAGGATTTGCTTCCAGAACTCTCCGTCCTGTTGAAAGGAAATACTCAGTAATAGAGAAAGAACTTCTAGCTTGCGTTTGGAGTGTTGAAAAGTTTAAATCTTATTTGTGGGGTAGACCCTTCATCCTTCAAACTGACCATCGACCTCTTGTTGATATTTTATCAGGCAGAAACGTCAATCGCACCACAGCACGATTGGCTAGACTTTCCACTAAATTGTTAGAGTTTAACTTCAAAGCTATTTACATACCTGGTGGGAAAAACAAACGAGCAGACTGTCTGTCCAGGTTGCCTGTACATGACCCTGATGAAAATGATTGGGAGACTGAAATTGAAGAATGTTTTGTAGCCAACATCTCCAAAAATTTCATTTCTTTTGCTGAAAATGATTGGATCAAAGCCGTTGAAAATGATACCATTCTCAAAGATGTAATTTCATTCATAAAAAAGGGGTGGCCTAAAGAAAAATCCCTATCTCACGAACTTCAAATTTATTGGAAAATCAACCCAGAACTTTCTTTGGAAAATGGCAAAATTGTTAGGGGTGACAAGTTCATTCCTCCTTCTGTCTATCGTGAGAAAATTATTGCTGATGCACATTCTGGGCATCTAGGAGCCACCATCACCAAGAGAAATGTCAGATCGAACTTTTGGTGGCCAAAAATAGACAATCAAATTGTAGAGGCCATCAAACTGTGTACACGCTGCAATACTAGTGACAAAGTTCTTGTCTTAGAAGGTGTTTGTGACTCTATTGTTCCTCCACCTGTTAGAGCTTGGCAAAAAATTGGTCTAGACTTTCTAGGTCCATTTCATGTGCTTCCTAATACTTCCAAATATTTCCTGGTTCTTGTTGATCATCTTTCTAGGTGGGTTGAAGTTGAACCCATCAATGTGCCCAATTCTAAAAGTGTCATTGATTGTCTAAGCAGAATTTTCTTGAGGGAGGGTTGTCCGGAAGAAATCCTCACTGATAACGGAGTGCAATTTATTTCAAAAGAAATGGGTTTTTTTCTGAAAAATTGCTGTATTAAACACACCAGAACCCCATTGTATCATCCCCAGAGTAATGGCAAAACCGAGAGGTTTAATAGAGTTATTGTTGAATGTGTGCAAGCTGCATTCAGGTCAAATAATTGTATTTTTCAAGCTGTGAAAGATCTTATATGGTCTTATCGAATTTCTCCCCATGTTGCCACAGGTTTCTCTCCCTTTGAGTTGATGAGAGGGAGGAAAGCTTGTTCTCAAGCCTTCCCATTTTGGATGATCAAAAGTTTTCACCGGGGTTGTGATTTAGAAAAAGTCTGGGAATGTGCTAACAAAAAATCTTCCGGTTCACTATCTTACAATGTGGATTTAAGCAAGAAGTCCTCTCAAAGTATTCGTGCTGGTGATTGGGTCAGGATTAAAAATCCCGTTACGGTCAAGAAAGGTTTTTCAAAATTTCTTGATTCGCAACAAGTTGTAGAAGTTCGCAAGAATGCGGTCAAACTGTCTAATGGCAACTGGTGGAGCACTTCTCGTGTAGCCAGAGATCCTTCTCGTGTAACTGTTTTTCCATCCAATGTTAATATCAATGATGATTTAATGAAAAGTTCTGATGTGAATGGTAACAGTGGCCCTAGGAAAAGCTTAAGAACAACTGTTAGGCCTAACAAATATCGTGATTTTATTTGATTTATTTTATTATGATTATTCTGTGTTTTCTGATTGTTTTTTTTTTTGCTTAAAAAAAAAAAAAAAAAAAAGGGGGGAGGTGTGTGGTGATCTGCACTGTCAGCATTCCACATGATGTCATCTCTGGTAGTTCTATGTACTGATGATTCCTCCCCAGTGTTCCCTGTTTGGCAGTTGCAGCTGCTGTGTCTTTCCCTCAGGCTGGACGGCTCTCTTCTCCTGAATAAATCCTGAATGATAACTTCCTGCTTCAGCCTCATCATTACAGAGAACCTACCACCCAGACCACATCCAGCACACCTTCCATTCAGGGGCCCATACCAGTCTCTACCATCTGGATTATCTCCTTGTCCCCGCCTCTCAAATTGCACACGTACAAGAAGCCAAGCACTTGGCCCGTGGCATCTCTGGCCACTCCCCAGTGTGGGTTCAAATGGTCATAGGGGAAAAGAGGGTGGGTAAAATAGCCCCCATTAATCCATGGTATCTCCCTAACCCAACCATTCAAAAAGCCCTCCTACAGACCTTTGACCGAAGGGTCAGTTGAATCCTCCCAGACACTGTGGGAGGCATTTAAACAGTTAAAAGGGGGTAGGCACTCTCACTGAAAGCTGGGGCATGAAAGGAGAAAATGAAGGAGCTAGTCAATACCCTGAAACTTGAGAGGGACGAGTACAAGGGGATAGCTACTGATAGGGCCAAGGCTATGGGCAGGGAAGAAGGCAGAATATATGACCTTGGGGACAAGGCAGGGAAACTGATTGCATGGTTAGACAAGAAAAAGTTGGCAAGTAGGCTGGTGCCTGAGTTGATAGATGGTACAGGACAGACCATCAATGACCCCCAGGAGATTGTTGATAAATTTGCCACATCATTATAACATAATCTATTGCACAATAACACAATACACTGATAAAGACTTCCAACTGCTATTCCAAGACCTAACACTCCCTAACCTGCAGGCAGACGACCAGAGCCTACTAGAGAGTGACTTTACAGATGACAAGATAGAACAAGCGATCAGGAGCCTCCACTTTGGCAAGGCCCAAGGTCCAAACGGTTTACCTATCGAGCTATACAAACTACGGCTTGACAAACTAGCCCCCTACCTGCGCGCTATGTTCAAAGAGGGCAGGAAGGTGGGGTAACTCCCACTGAACCAGAGAATAGCAACACTGGCCACTATCCACAAAAAAGGCAAGCCCAAATATGATTGTGCCTCCTATAGGCCTATTTATATGCTCAATGCGGAACCCAAGATCCTAGCTAATCTTCTGGCGAATCGGCTAATCAAAGTAATAAGCAGGCTGGTACACCCGGACCAGTCAGGCTTTATTCCCCACCGCAATACGGCACTGAACCTACGCAGGGTACATGGAGTGATGGGGAGGCGGGACACAATCCAGGAAGCAGCAGTCTTAGTCTCACTGAACGTCACTATGGCATTTGACACCATCGATTGGCCATACCTGTTTGCAGTACTAGCAAAGATGGGGTTTGGTCCTAGTTTCACTCAATGGGTAAGACTCCTTTATTCGGAGCCTCTAGCCCAGGTGGTTGCTAATAATAAATAATCTGAAGCGTTTCCCCTGGGTCCCGGGACCTGTCAGGGGTGTCCTCTGTCCCCCCTCCTTTTTGACCTGGTCTTGCAGCCACTCGCAGCCTGGATCTGTAAGGATCCGGTGATACGTGGGCTGCGATGGTTTTCTACGTGGGGGGATCGTATCTCCCTGTACGTAGACAACATCCTGTTATTCCTCACCTCTCCCAAAATGTCACTTACCTGCGTACTATACATTTTTGCAACCTTCGGCAGATACTCTGGGTACTCAATAAAGTGTAGTAAATCTCTTATTTGTTCTCAGTAGACCTCCAACCCCCCCAACCAAAAACTGTCCGATACTGATTACCACAGTCAGCCTTAAATACCTCGATATTTTTGTCCCCCCGATCATAATCTTCGATTTGAGCGTAACCTACTCCCACCCCTACAAATGCTAAGGCAAGACATACTTAGCTGGAGGGCGCTCCTGCTGTCACTGCTGGGAAGGGCAGCACTTTTCAAAATGATGTCGCTCCTTTATGCTCTTCAAAACTACCCAGACGTGATTCCCGCACGATATTTCAGAGAGATAGAGAGTTTGCAAAGGGACCGATTTATGGAATGGACGACCCCGTTAGCCCTGAACAAACTCATCCTGAGGTGGTACGATGGGGGATAGGCCTTCCAGACCTTAACAAATATTACTGGGCCGCCCACTTCGCAGATAATAATCATTGCACTTACTGTCACCTTAATGACCTGGGATTCGCTATGGATAGATGGCTGTTGTCGGGAGGAAACCACAATAGGACTCTCAACTAGAAAACTCAACGATCCCCCATGAAGGGACCGAGCAAACACTTGGTCCAAACTTGGCACGCGGTGAACAGAAGCCTGGGGTGGGAGCGTAAACTGATGTTGGCAAACCCCCTGTGGGATACCGAGACACTGGGTAATCTGTGGACCACAAAAGGGTTCGAAAAGTAGGATCTTATCGGGATCTCCAGGATTGCGGACCTGTGGGCAAATGGTGAGGGGATCACGTTCGCCACTCATCAGCAGAAGCACTACCTAGCCAATTCAGAATACTTTAGATATCTGCAGATACGACATGCTTTACAAACACAGCTACCAAAAGGGTCTAGCCTCCTCCCCTCCAGCCCTTCCCCCCCCCCACCCAGAGTCCTCCCCCCTAGAGGATAGACTGCTAGATGGCTACTTGCCCACAAAAGCTGCGTCACTGACTTATAAGAAATCGCTCAACAATACTGCAGACACTCTCCAGCAACTACATGGGAGGTGGGAGTGTGACGGCCTCAAACTGGACGGTGAGGAGTGGCAGGAAGCAGTCGCCTCCCCACGAGAGGTAGCTATCTCAGCCAGACTGAGACTTGTACAGCTCAAGATATTGTATAGAATTTACATCACTGGGCCTGGTCTGGTCTGTATGGGGAAGACCGAGACTGGGGAGTGTAGATGGGGGTGCAGACAGCAAGGAACCTTCATGCACATACTGTGGGAATATGACCACATTCAACGGTATTGTTGCAAAATCCATGATATCCTGAGTGAGGCACTCGAGCACACTATCCGTCCCGAAGCAAAGAGATGTCTCTTAAATGTATGGGAGCCGACGGACCTGAATAGGAAAAGCAAGCTCTGGGTCACCTTAGGCCTCATGATAGCGAAGAGGAATATTGCACAACTGTGGGGAGCCGCACATCCACCCAGGACAGCGTTGTGGAGGGCGGACATGGACTGGTGTATGTTCAGAGAGAAAACCGTGTATATTGCATGGGGATGCCCCCAAAAATGGTCCTTGATTTGGGCCAAATTGAATGATTACTGAGGCAATATCTGTAGCCCCCCCCCCCCCCCCCAGCGCCCCACTTCATGATGATCCACCAACACCATAAGGGACGTACTCCCAAATGTGTAGTCTTTGTATATATGTATCTTTTGTAACTATTACTGTGTATGCAATGGTACTCCTCTCTGCTGTATAGCTGATACTGATTCAACGTGTTTAATAAAAATATATATTTTTTAAAACCAATTAACCTACCATAAAAATGAAAGTACTTGCAGAATTGTAAGTTTTGTAACAGACTCCTCTGTCGTAAAGGCAGTGTGGCTACAAACGGGATGAGTGGCTCCAGCTCTGGGTTCTTCAAGGTTAGAGTCACTCGTCGCCAAAATGATTAAGTGTAGCGCAAAACCATATTGGTCTTCAAAAAAGCTCTATATACGACTCAAACCCATGGCATAAGCACCTCTGAAACAGAGGTCTTTCTACTCTTCCGTCTGGCTCCCAAGACCTCGCAAACCCTGTGTGACCTCTTGACATTCTATGACCTCAGAAGAACACTCGAGCCCAGGAATGCACATGAGCCAATATAACACTTGTCAAGGCCAGTGTGCCCTATGAGGAAAAGATCATCCCTTTTAGGAAGTGATATCCAGTGAGGGATCCTGTCAGTTGGATCCCAATGGATAGGTGTGAGTAAACAGCTGCTGCACTGATCAGGCTGTCATATGTGTACAGACTCATCTCAGTGACCCCATATGCCAGAGAGGGCTGCTGTGAATGATCATTACTGCCATGCTGAATGGGGTGTACCCCATGGGTGGAGTAGTCTGTAACCCCATATGCCAGAGGGGGCCACCATGAAGAGAATGTTGCTGCTGTGTTAGGCCATAGCCTGTGGGCATTTTAAAGTTGGGAGGCCCCATATTCCAGAGGGGGCCACCATGAAGAGCAAGGATCATGATCCGGTTTAGCTGGTGCCAGGAGGAAAGGCCGCTGTGATGACCTGAAAGTGGCCAAGCCCTAACTAAAGCATCGGAAACCATACAATCGCCCCTTACCTGTGAGAAGGTTCAAAGGAAATTACAGTGACACCGGATGGCGCACCATAGCCGACCAACTGCTGCTCCTGCAAAGCAGAGTGCAACTCACTACCAGAAGCCACTACTGATCTCTACAATGTAAGAGTGTGGAATGCCCCTGGAGACTCCAGTAGAGCAACCCCAGCAAGAAGGGCTAAGATTGATTTCCAGGTTGAAGATGCCCTAGGAACTTGTTTGGCCTCACAGTGCTATTGTTTCTGGTACACTTTTGTCTTAGGAACAACCCAGTAGTTGCTCAGGGTCAATAGTAGATCAGGCCAGAGACATCATGAGTTAAATGTCTCAACCCCCGCTGTGGAGTCTAGTAGCTCCTGCTTGCCTCATGGCCATCTAAAAAGGGTTCTGATATTGACGAACAACAGAAAGAGAATACAATTCCCAAACCAGTTAAGAAAAATCACAAAAAAAATTAACAGCCAAATACACAGTAAAAATTTGCTAAACGAACCATGAGATAAGAATGTTAAACTTTTAGGGCAAAAGCATCAAGAAAACACAAAGCAGCAATAAAAAGTCACAGGTCTCAGTTGACCGCTATCTGGCCTTAATTGTAAAGAAACTGCAGTGGAGAAAAGGCGAGGTATGTCCAATAGATCACAAGTGTTTACCTTGTGTCTTAAAAGCATGTTTCTGAAGATCCAAGTCCTCTAGTGGAAAAGGCAAAAAATGTGCCACCGTCAAGCCTCCATTGATGATATCAGTTGTAGTGCTAAAATGTCTGATCAGGACAAAGCATGATTTCATGGTAACTAAGGTGAGTTCATCTCTGGGTATACTTGCTTCCTTGCCTGGGTCCAAGGTTTAACCTTCGGATTTACTCAGGTTTTGAATCACAAAAACGTATTCAGGGTGAATATGGAAGCTGTACGACTCCACAATACTAGGCACCTATTCCACAAGGGCCCACTTAATCTTTTTTCTTCATGGCATAATCTCCAAGCCAAACCCACCTGCATGTCTTGATTGCTGAGAATGCGCCCTCCCTGGGGAAGCCCCTGCTGCTTGTCCCAGTCCTTCACTGCCAATCAATTTTTGGTGTTGGGGGGGGAAAAAAATTCTGGTAATTTCTGCATCCTTCATGTCTTCAGAGCAGGCTTCTAGACACCAGGTCACTCTCCAGCAAGGCCTTCCGTAGAGCCTTTATAGTCGGTGTATATACTGGGGGCATATGCTATACCGAACTGCTCCGCTGCAAACCATGTTCCAGTGCTGTGTATTTAAAGCAGCCATGAAAAGGGTGTCCTGATTACATTTTACCCAGAGCTGTACTGGATTATTATTATTTTTTTAATTCTTGACTCCCTTGCTGCTAACAATAAAAGTTTCCCCACTTGCACTTTATTAGATGATGTCTGCTCTTGTGAACTATTGTGAGGACATTTATCAGGAATGCTGAGAGTTGGTTCAGTGGCGTTTCCTTTATCTGTGATGGATGATCAAAGTGCAGCTTTGATTATTATGCCTCGTTTTGAACCAACTAGCCTACACTTTTCCTTCAGGTCTCTAGTTCATGTATTACTAAGCATGATTTACAGAGCATATCCACAAGTTTTCTGATGAGTTTTGATGTTTCTTTACTGCCTTCTGTTGGACCTGGCCCTTTTTGCAGGGTCATTCCTGAACATTTGCCTTCCTCCTGTAATTTTTCTAACCTATTGTTGGTGGTTTTATGACTCTGGGCACATTACCACTGCTGATCAGTGCTAAAGTGCATCTGCTCTCTCTGTTAAACTTGGTAAGATTGGTCTTCACCTGTGTGGCATATTTAATTTACCTGTAAGTCCCTTGTCCAGTGGTATTGCATATACCCAGGGCCAGTAAAATAATGCTACTAGTGGACTTGCAGCACTGCTTGCGCCACCCACCGAAGTAGCCTTTCGAACCTGTCTCAGGCCTCTGCCACTGCAGGGCCTGCACGGGCAGTTTACTGCCGCCATCATGTGGCGCATAAACTGGTTGCCACGCTTGCAGCTCCCCTTTTACTACATATGTCACCCTTAAGGTAGGCCCTAGCTAGCCCTATGGGCAGGTGCGGTGTAGGTAAAATGTAGGACATGTGCCTTAACTGTGTGGCAGGTCCTGGTAGTGACAGACAGCCTATTTGGTTTCTCATGGTTGTGAGGCTGCCCTCTCATAGGTTTGCATTGCGGATTCCCTGATATGTGCTTCAGTGGAAATTTCAGATCAAAGAGAGGTAGCATGACCATGTTTGGTATGTTTAAAATTGTGATGGTAAATCCTGCTTATTGGTGCAAGCAGATTTATTACTATTTTAGACACGGCACTTTTAGAAGTGGGCATTTCTGTGTGCTTACCTGTCTTTGTACCCTGCCTGGATGTGTATTGACCATCTGGATCGGACTGACAAGAGAGAGGGGATGTGCATTCACTCTAGGCAGTCACAAGGGGGGTTGAGGTGTGTCCTGCCTTTCCTGGGTTATTCAGCACTGAGCTGAATCGACGTTGGCTGGATTTAGAGTAGCACGAGGAGTTTGTCTTACACCTGAATAGGCCTGGTCTGCTTTTGCAGTGGTTGGAGGGGTTGCACTTGAATACGGCTGGGCCTGCCTACTACAAGGCTGCCTCTATCCCCCTGTGGTGTGTCGGGGGCCTGGACTGGAAATGTGAACGGGGGTGTTGTGCACTAAAATATAGTATTTGAAGTGCCCCCAGAACAAAGACATTGGCACTATAAGTACAGGGGCTGTGGCCCCATAAAAGGGAGAAGACACTGCGTGGATGGCACCTGGCCAGAGGACTCCAAGGAGGAACCGCCTTTGGACTGGACTGCTGAAAGTGCTGACCTTCTGCCTGTTGGGCTATGGGAAGGACTACCACTTTGCCTAGAGAACCATTGTGCTGGCCTACCTGTGTGCGCCTTGCTGTTGTGCCCCAGTGATCTCCCAGGAGGTCTGCTTAGGCCCCTGGTGTATGCTGTGGCAGTCTAGTGTTTCGCGGATCTCGGCTGAGAACCAGAAGCACTCTCACACCATGTATCAACTTCTGGCCAGGCGTGGCCAGAAGCCTATAAATAAAGGGGTGGAGGTCGCCCGTGGCTTCCTGTCCAACCCAGCAACGGAACGTGTGGTCTCCTTTATTCCCTACCTGTGCCACCATGTGTGTTGGTAACTCACTCCCTTACATTGGCCGACGAGGGTGGTGAAGCTGCTCAGAAATTTGCTTCTGCACCCTGGATGCGGAGTGGAGGTATGCCTGCTGGTCTGGTGCTCCGGCGAGCGCAGAGGAAAGAGGGGCTGGCCGTCCGCGTGTGTCGCAGGTTCCCGTGGGACACGCGGCTGAAGACCTGTGTGCTACGCGCTGTCTGGGAGCCGGTCTGTGGTGGAGCCGCGTGAGGTGAGGTGTCCCTGTCTCCCTCAGTGCGACGTGAGGACCTGGCTGGCCGCGTGGTGTGCATGCGCATCCATCACCGCCGGCCCGGCGGAGGAAGACGCGTAAGAAGGCCCCGAGCCTGCCGTGTGTGAGCAGCAAGGCCTCTGAGAGAGGGCGCAGGGAGGCGCCTGTGGGGACAGCGCTTGGTGAATGGTGCGCGGCAAGAGCGAGAGTGCGGCTGTGAACAGGGGAGAGGAGAAAAAAATATAAAGCATTGCTACCTGCAAGTCAAAAAAAAAAAAGAACAAGAGGAAAGCATAGCATAAAGACTGCTCACAACAAGAAAAAGCCATAATTAGTGCAAAGAGGAGGTAGCGCCCCAAAGCACGCACACAACAGGGCCACGTGCAGCAGGAAGAGGGTGGTGTTGCTCTCACACAGAGCCTACAGGAAGAAGCGGAAAACGGCGCGCGCCAAACCACTGGACTCTCGAGTGGTGGTCCAGAGCCCACCAACAACAAAACAGAGATGTCGGTAGTACAGAATGCTACGGGGACAGGAGGGGCCCCAAAAGCGGCAACCCCGCAGCAAGCAGGACCGGCACAACAAGCAGGACCAGCAGGAATACAGGTGGTCGGAACAGTAGTCCAACAGTCGCCACACTCGCAAATCAACCCGATCCCGTCATTCAGTGCGCTGGTGGACCCAGGCACAGCAGCACCTCGCTGGGATGTCTGGCTAAGTCGCCTAAATAACTACTTCACAGCAACGAGGGAGAAGGATAATGAGGTAAAGCGATCCTTGCTGTTTCATTTTGGCGGTGATGAACTGTATAAGCTATTTCTACATCTACCTAATACCGGAGCAGCTACAGACTACGATCCTCAATTGAATCCACATTATGAGAGATTCAAGTTCAGACAGTCACGGCAAAGGGATGGGGAGTCGATGGATGCTTTTCATGCTCGATTGAGGGAGCTGATAAGCACGTGCCCAGACGATGATCAGGAAAAGGAGGTAACGGCGCAACTAATTCAGGGGTGCAAGAACAAACACCTCAGGACGCTGATTTTGAGACAGCCCCGCATAACGCTGGACGAAATACTGTTGCTCGCCAGGTCACATGAGCTGTCTGACGCACGAGCCACAGCTATGGAGTCCGCCATCAACTCAGCGTCGAGCGCGGAAGTAACTGTGAAGACGGAAAGGGTAGACGCCATGAGGTCTAGTAACCGCGGAGGCAGAGGCAGAGGAAGAGGAACGACTAGAGCACAGCGGCGAGCTCAGTGTGGGTCATGTGGATATGAGGAACACAACCGGGACAGTTGCCCGGCACGCGGGAAAACTTGTGACAAGTGTGGGGGCGCAAATCACTTTGCCAGCATGTGCAGAGGAGACGCGAGAGGGAACTCAAGAGGACAAGGCTCAGGGGGAAAGAAAACACCCACCAAAGCAGTGAGGCAGCTCGCCCTGGAAGACACCCGGGACACATACCAAGGGAGAGGGAACAGGATGTCATCCCGCCACCCGCAACGACTGGATGACTCATCAACGGACGAAGAAGATGACTGCTATTACGTTTCCTTTGTCAGTGTGCTCAAGCGGCGGAGAAGGCCTCCACCGAAGTGCCAGATCCAAATTGACGGATCAACAGTCACTGGGGTTATAGACACTGGAGCTACGATAAATGTCATGGGTATTCAGCATTATAAGGCTCTACGACCAAGACCCCAACTTGTACCTTCCAAGGCCAGAATTCTCACTTATGGCAGTCAAACGCCACTACCCCTAAAAGGGAAGATGACCATCCAGGTAAAGGCCGAAGATCAAGAGTTGACGACAACGTTCCATGTAATAGACAAAGAGGCTGATTTGTTGGTTGGCAGCCATACTGCGGAAGACCTAAAACGTATTGCGTTTGCAAACGCTGTTAAGGCACTGCACACGGAGGAGATCCTTCAGCTATTTCCTTCATTGTTCCAAGGATTAGGCACTATTAAGAGACCACCTGTTAAGCTACATATAGACAAAGCTATACAGCCCATTGCGTTAAGACATCGCAGGATACCTTTTCATCTTTGATCGGCAGTGGAGCAGGAACTGATCAAATTGGAAGAACAGGGGGTCATAGAAAAAGTGACAGGACCGACACCATGGGTGTCACCGATGGTGATCGCTGAGAAGCCCTGACAACCTGGCAAGATCCGGATATGCATCGATATGAGGATGCCCAATAAAGCGATCAAGAGGGAGAGGCATCTAACACCCACAGTGGATGATATACTCACGGACCTGAACGGAGCACAATGGTTCTCCAAATTGGACTTAAATGCTGGTTATCATCAACTGAAGCTAGCGGGAGAGAGACGGTATATCACCACGTTTTCCACTCACTTGGGTCTGAGGAGATATAAGAGACTCAACTTTGGCATAACGTCAGCAGCCGAAATATTTCAGAACACTATCAAAGAGATTCTGTCTGGACTGAGCGGTGTGTTAAATGTCAGCGACGACATACTCATCCATGCCAAAACCAGCGAAGAACACCATAGGAGGCTGAAGGCAACTCTTAAAAGGTTGGCAGAGTTTGGAGTCCCCCTCCATAAGGAGAAGTGTCAGTTCTTCAAACAATCGATAGAGTTCTTCGGATATGTGTTTGGATCAGAAGGGGTCAAGGTAGACCCTCGGAAATCGTTAGCCATCAAAAACGCCCCCGCCCCGACAACCGCGTCAGAGGTGAGAAGCTTCATGGGCATGGCCCAGTACTGTGCTCGATTCATCCCGCAGCTCACTACCCTAGCAGAGCCGTTGCGAAAACTGACCAAGAAGGAGAACCCGTGGAAATGGTCTAGGGCTGAAGAGGAGGCGTTTGACAAAATAAAGGCTGCACTGCTGGACAGCACAACAATGGCATACTTCGACACAGCACGACAAACGGAAATACTGGTGGATGCTAGTCCGGTAGGGCTAGGGGCGTTATTGACGCAGGAGGCAGAACCCGGAGTCTGGGTACCACTGGTGTTTGCCAGCAAGGCACTCACCGCAACCGAATCAAGGTATTCACAGATTGAGAGGGAGGCTCTGGCCGTGAAGTGGGCCTGTAATCATTTCCATCTGTACATCACAGGACAACCTTTCTGAATGGTCACGGACCATCAGCCTCTAGTTCCCTTGTTCAAAGGCACGGCCCCACACCCACCGCCGAGGATTGAGAGATGGGCTATTCAAGTCCAGCACTACCAAATGGACCTAGTCTACAGGCCTGGAGCGAAAAACCCAGCGGACTTTGTCACAACATCCGCAAGAGGAAATAAGGGTAACTCCAGATCAAGACAATTGGATGGAGGAATTTATAGACATGGTATCGCTGCTGTCATGTACCCAAGCACTAGCTCCGGAAGACATCATAGGCCAATATGAGGATGATGCTGTCATTATGAGAGTCAAAGTAGCGATAGACACTGGGTCGTGGGAAAACTTCTTGCGAAATGTGAGTGATTGGGATGAAAGTGACAGGATTCGGCTGTCCCAGTTCTGGAAAGTACGCCATGAACTCAGTAGAGCGAACAATGGACTAATTCTCCGGGGGTCAAGATTGGTGATCCCCCACACTCTCCATGAACGTGCAACGTCTCTAGCCCATGAAGGACACCAAGGCACCAAGCGGATGAAAGCTAGAATGAGGGAAAAGGTCTGGTTCCCTCACATGGATGAAAAGGTAGAGACACCGGTAAAGAACTGCAGATCCTGCCAATTGACCAGTATTGCGGAACCACCAGCAACCATCATCACGGAAGAGCCCTCCCCAGCGCCTTGGACATGGGTCAGTCTGGATTTTGGGAGTTTTCCAACCGATCCTCAGCAAGGTATTTGCAATGTTTGGCATTCCCCGACTGATGAAAACGGATAATGGGCCGCCATTTCAGGGACATGAATTCAAGGAATTCTTACAAGGACTAGGAATAAAACACCAGCGGATCACGCCTCAATGGCCCCAGGCGAATGGAGAGGCAGAAAGATTCATGAGCACTGTAAACAAGGTGCTGAGAATTGCATTAGTAGAAGGAACAGACCCAGAGGCAGCATTGCAAATGTTTCTACGGGAGTACAGGAGCACCCCCCACAGCACCACTCAACGATCTCCGTGGTCACTGATGTTTGCAGGACCACGGCATGACCTATTGCCAACGGCCGAACACTGGAGACGGGAACCATACTCACCAGCGGCAACACAAGACAGAAGGAGGAGAACAAATGAGAAGGCTAGCCACAAAAGACGGGCACGAGACAGAGTACTAGTCCCAGGGGACGCCGTAACTGGTGAGAACACGCAGGCCAGGGGGCAAGTTCAAAACACCTTACGAGGTAGAACCATGGACTATCAGAACCACTAAAGGTACAGCTGTAACAGCACAAAAGGACGGAGAACAAATTACCAGAAATGTGTCGTGGTTCAAGCGTATTCCAGCTCGACATGAACCACAGGAAGCAAGAGACGGGCCTGTGTCAGAAGTCGCCAACCACCCTGACAATGGGGAGGATCTCTGTGAGACTAATGATGCTGTCACCTCGTCGTCATCTCCCAGGCCGAAAGAACATAAAACTAATTCCCACCAGAGTTCGAGGAATGCACCACCTCCGGCCGAATCCCCGACCCAGTCAGAGGTTAGCTGATTTCGCTTGTTGACTGGCTAAGACTATGATAAAAGGAACAAGAACAAATACCAACTTGGGATGGGATGTGGCAGTCTAGTGTTTCACGGGTCTCGGCTGAGACCTAAGCACTCTCACACCATGTATCAACTTCTGGCCAGGCGTGGCCAGAAGCCTATAAATAAAGGGGCGGAGGTCGCTCGTGGCTTCCTGTCAAACCCAGCAACGGAAAGTGTGGTCTCCTTTATTCCCTACCTGTGCCACCGTGTGTGTTGGTAACTCACTCCCTTACATATGCCAGTAGAGCGCTGGGGAGTGTTTCATGTTCTCTTTGTTGGTCTCCATGGTGGATACAGGCTGAGTGCTCTACTTTTCACTTTAACTAGTGCCACAGAGAAGCGCGTGAGGAGCGCTGTCAGGACGTCTCTGAGCTAGCACTCGCAGCGCTGCTCTTGCCTTGTGTGTTACAGTGAAGGGAGGGGGGAGCTGAGGCAGGAAGTTCACTCCCTCTCGCCTTCTTGCTGTGTTTTTATTGGTACCAGCGGCTGAAGCTCTGCTCCGTGGCCACATGCTTCCCACCAGCCGACAAGCCGCGAGAACACCCAGCCCAGCCGCTCCTCAGCGTTGTTGGGGGCAACGCTCATTCCCAACCGCAAAGGGAATCTGCAGCCTAGCTGGCTCGCACAAGCCTAGCTAAAAGAGGTGTTTGCAAGGCGGGACAGGTTCAATGGAGACTTCACTCCATGTCTCACCCGCCGGGGGCATAGTGCTGCAAGAGGAGCCCCCCGGGAAGCAAAACACATCTTGTTTCTCCCGCTGCAGAGAGCCCAAGGGTGAGCATAAGGATGGAGGCTTCTCTCTGTGTAAGCCGGGCCCGGAGGGCTTGGTCGATATTCGATTTTCTATTGTGCCCCGCCAATGAGGGCCGACGAGCCCAGGCGGGTGGTACCAAAAGTAATCACAGCACCAGTCATTGAGTGGTAGGCGG
This sequence comes from Lissotriton helveticus, assembly GCF_964261635.1. Lineage (NCBI taxonomy): Eukaryota > Metazoa > Chordata > Amphibia > Caudata > Salamandridae > Lissotriton > Lissotriton helveticus. The sequence goes on from NC_136058.1 coordinate 133,210,784, forward strand.
TAGACCCAGCGAGGCCTCCCACTGAAGTTGCCACTGTGGGGGCGCCCCCAAGAAGGCCCCCCCCCCTTCGTGTGGTTTGAGAACGGGCCGCACTGTTTTTTTCCCGTCCAGGGGGGCCATTTTCAGATTCCACTCCGGTGCTTTTGCAGCACCGGAATTACTACCTCTTTTTTCAGTAGTAGCTGGGCTGATGGCCCAAAAGCCTACGAGACTAGGAGCAGCATACACCACATAGTTGGAGTGCCGGTTCTACTCCTCATGATTGCCTGACCTGAATTCTTGATCCCTACACTTTGGGAGATACATGGTGACTATTAGGTGGCCTGTGTTTACAAACAGGCCCTTCTCTGCTGGGAGTGTCTACACTAAGGTTCATAGAGGCATCTGTGGATATTTTATGTGATGCCTGACTCTAATTGCCTTGTGTTCATGCCTTGATATTATGATGTGATGTTGTTGTGCATATCTTCCAATTGTCAGGAAGGCACACCTATGGGTTCACTGATGGTGTTTATGCATACATTTTTTATGATGTTTTTGTAACGTGTGTGCCCTAGGAGCATTACTTCAGTGCACTATATGTGTTATGACAAATTTCCCATTTGGAAAAGTGATTTGTGTACCCTATGTGACGTCATGACAATTGCCTAGTGGCACATTGATATGCGATTGTGGTTTAATGTATTCTTATGAATAATGCAAAGTATATTTTATATACCTTATGTGGAGTCTCTTTACTGTTGTGCCTAATGTGTCACTGTTGTGTGAGTGTGTTGCGCAAGCACCTTACACATTGTCTGTGGGATAAGCCCAACTGCTCTGCAGGGGTTATCTTCCCTACCCTTGCCCTGACTAGAGTGATGGTTTCTGCCTGGCTTAGGTGCATACCCTAGCCAACCAGAAACCCCATTTATAACACTTCTCTCTCTCTGATTTAGATGTTTTGCTGTTGGCTGATGCTTTCTATATTTAACTCTAATACATATGAACCTTTGTAGTCACAATTCACTCTGTTTGACAACCATCGCAGTCTGCATTGTTTCCGCAGTGTCTCATTTCTCAGAAATAAAGGTACTCCATGTTTAATACAATGACAAAGAAGTGGTAGCGATAAATATGATAAGCAATACTGGGACTGGAACTGGAAATGTCCTTGATGAATAGACCTGCAGGGCAACAGGGAGGGTATATGGCCTAACTGATAGGGCAGTCAACCTCAAATCTGGGGAACTAGGTTAGAGTCTCGGCAAAGGCGCTCAACATCCTGTGATTCTGGGCAAATCTCTTAATCTTCCCATGCCTAACAAAAATGAATGTGTCCTTATGTAACGCAACTGGTGCTCATGTATACCTTCAGGTCAAGTTTGCGCGATATAAAACTCTGGGGGGGAAAAAAAACCCAGAAAATCATGAAATTGGATCTTGAAACAAAGTCAAAACTGTTGTTAGTACGCAAACAAAAACCTCTAGTTTTTTTAATATTTAACATTACTTTTTAAGCTGCCCTGTTCAGGACTGGGTTCGTTTCAGAATCTGTGCTCCTGGCTTCTAATGGCTGGTAGAAACCTGGAGAGCAACATTCCAATGTTTTCTCATTTCACAGCTGTTGCTGTGAACAAAGGCCTCTCGATGCCCGAGGGGGTTTAAATCCCATCTGGCTCCGAGGTATCTTTGATTTTACAATTTAGAACATGGGGCAGAACGTTCTAATAGCCTTAGACACCTCTGTAGGGGAAACATTCATTACAACGCTGTCACTACATTGCACTGCTTTTAAAACGCAACTGTTACAACGATACTGCCTTTACATGGCATGCCTTTACATCGCATGCCATTACAACGCATTATAAGGTAAGTAATGGAGATTTTTTAGGTTTAGGGTGGGTATAGGTTTTTGGGTACATGGGAATAGTAATTTTTATCCCTACACTATCCAACACTTTCCTTACTGTTGCACTCACTGGAATGGGAATAGTAATTTTTACCCCTACACAATCCAACACTTAACCTACTGTTTACCTAAAAGTATTATGCATTGTAATGGTATGCGTTGTAATGGAATGCGTTGTAATAGTAGTTTTAAAAAATGCGTTGTAATGGCAGGTGTTGTAAAATTATGCGATGTAATGGTAGTTGCGATGTAAAAACAGTGTTGTAAATACATGCGTTGCAGTTTTTTGTTTTGTAACATAATATATTCCTCTTTAGGGGTTCTGCTGGCCTTTAAAAGCCCGCTCCCTTGTTAAAGGCTCTCACCTTCGACTCGGTCCTTTAATGCTAGAGTGGGCCTTTAATGGCTGGTAGAAGGCTATAAAAGACACTCCATTCACATTGCAAAGGTTCAGTGCCCACTTTATCATTTCAAATGTTTTTTTTTCAATGTTTATCTCATTTGCTCATTTTAAGCTTCAGGAGCGCACAACTTAATAACCAGTTTAGCTTTGTGCTACTAATTTTGATCTGCGAATTGTATTTATAGTCTTCTGTCCTCTGATTGTGCAATATGCTCTCTGATATTGCTCTTACATTTACATCCAGCTTCCACAACAAACTGTGCAGGCAGAGACCCCTAAATTTAGATAAAGTGGTTACATTACCTTTGATTGATTTTGATACAGTAGAACCATAGCTGTGAATATTCCAGCAACAATGCTTTTTGTAATGCTTGCATTGCCTTGATTTCGTAGAATTGACCCAGAGGAACAAGAAATGTATGATGACATCCTACAGGTAAAGGCGGCCGTAAACACCGTGCACGGAAGTTCAGCAACAGAAGACTACCACAGTAAGTGCTGTCTTTTAATAGTGCACTTTATTCAAATTATAAGTTCATCTTGAAAAAAGTAGTGGTTTCATTTGAAATTTAGGATGGGCGCTTTACAAAAATAATGCACACTTGGAAGTCACCGAATAAAAATGACAGCCAGGGCCGGCTTTAGCGCTGATGTCGCCCGGTGCGACTATCCTCTTTGGCGCCCCCACATCCATGACCGCCTCCTCGGATTCTCACTACCAGCGGACATAAATGCCCCTCATCGCTCCAATCTTAAGTTATTGCTAAACACAGCACCCCGCCTGAGCTCAACGCCCCCTCCACAGGTCAGCGCCCTGTGCAGCCGCACCAGTCACACTACGTCCATTGGGACGTGGAGGCTTAGCCCCCCTTCCCCGCCCGCAGCTCCCTCGGCGTTTCTGAACTTAAGTAAACTGAAGCAGTTTACTTAAGTTCAAAGACACTGAGGGAGAACTGACATTCATATCAGTCAGTGTGACGTCAGACCGCCCACCCCATTCAGAGACTGAAGGGGGTGGGCGGTCTGGCGTCATGTTGACTGACATGATTGTCAGACCGTCACCAGGGGCAGGCAGCAGCACAACACAAGTGCGCATGAGTGAGGACAGAGAGCACATTTTTTGCCCGTGCCCAGTCATGCACACTTGTGTTTTCACTTGTTTGCGCATGCCTATTGGGAGCCCCTCGGTCTCCTAATGGGCGTGCGGCGGGCGAAGAGAAACCATGCCCTAACCCAATGCTGGCGCTGCTAGCAGCGCCAGGATTGGCTGGGAGGGGCTGCCTGTCCACTCCAGTGCCATTGTGAAGGAGCCAAGGGGAGCAGAGGCGGCGTGGACCGGCGGTCAGGTAAGTGTTCAGTTTTATATTTAATTCCTGGCCTGGATATTTAAAACAGGGAAAGGAACATAAAAGTAAACCACTGGGAAACTAGCAATACAGTTTGCACGTTTTTTTTTGTTTTTAAGATTATAAGAGTAACTTACTTAGATAGGTATTGGGAGTTGTTTTCCATTTGCAGCACTCAAACCCTGTGAGGGGAAATGCTTTGTTGCTAGCATGGCATGGGCTCCATTAGATATGAAAATGGGCATATGATGTGTGCCTGTTGTTCCTGGAGGAAGTTTCAGGTTGGCCAAACAGTGTGGATTTCCTGTAAGAACTGACAAGTTTAAATTCATACGAATTAGGTATTTTTCATACACTGTGGAATACTATACTTCAATCCAGTGAAGAGCAAATAAAAAAAACGGAAGATAAGCGAGTTTTCCCAGATAGGAGTCTGGTATCATGATAGTGAATGAAATTTGAAGCCAGATAGGCAAGAGAATCCTTCATCAGGCAAAGCCTCTGATTGAGTTATTGGCACAGACAGCATTCTGTGCCAATAACTCAATCCTGTCCCCATGACAGGATCAGTACACTACATGAGCAGGTGAGACGTGGGAATCAAATTAGTCTTGTAAATGTGAGATTCCCTATGCAAGCATGACGTGTGTTTGTGATTACCTGATATGTATGCACCATTTATATCCAGTTCTATCATGGAGTCTTTAGGTTTCCATCAACCATTATAAACCTGAAGAAATTTCATCCTTAAAGCTTTTAACAGACCCAAATGTATCTCTTACAGAATTACATTCTCATACAGTTTCTAGCTAGGACTTTGTTGTAATGTCCTGATTTGGCTTATTCATTTTAAGGTTCAGAGCCCTGAGCCAAAGTCAGACAAAGATCACAATTTTCTAAGCTGTGGTCCAATAACTTCTCCATGAAATGCTTTCTTTCTCTCAATAATTATAAACGTACTGAACAAGTCCACAAATTCTCCTTTTCTTTTAACAAGGATGAAAGACAGAGCGGAATAAAATCAAAGCAGGGGTAAAGGAGCGTCGCTCCACTGGTTCAGAGCCAGCAGTAAAAAATAAAATGATATTTCTTTATTGTTTTATTTTTAAGACGCTGGCGCAACCAGTCTGGCCAAAACACACATGAGCACTTATGGAGTGCTACGTGCATTCCCTAAGTGCGCATGTGTGTTTGGTCGGCCATCTCAGGCTGACCAAAACACACATGAGAACTTGGGTTTCTCTCACCCGGCTGCATTGAACAGCAGAGTTAGAGACACGCCACAGACTCCCTGATCTGAGCGGAGCGTCTTTCCAGCCTGCTGGGACAAGGAAGGCCCAGCACAGAGGCGCGAATCGGAAGGCGTCCGGCAGCAGGTAACATTGATGTTTTAATTTTTTTATTAATATTTCAGACAGTCATTCTCCTCTCATGTACTCTCCCCACCCAAGCACTTTTTGTATGTGGTGGCCGCCACCGAATCAAAGTCTTTCCTGAACTAGAGAGCAATGTGAATGAAGGCTTTCCACTTTTTGCCATTGGAATGCTTTGACCACAATGTCTTTCACCTTTCCACATAAGCGCTGCAGATGTACTTGCCCAATGTTAGGGCCAGCGTTATCACTGGTAGTGCCCTGTTCGACAGTCTTTTTTTGATGCGACCCCCGCATGACCCTCTGCTCTATAAATTCTCTCACGCTCCACCAGTTCCCCCTCATCTCTTCAAAACCCCCTCTCTCACACACATTTCTTTGTTTTATAGCACTACTGATACCAGTGTAGGGTGTCAGAGCACTTTACATCGAACACACATTATGCAGAGGCAATGAATCCTACATATGTAATTCAGTCTTTAGGAAATGTTACATAACACAATGAGGATTCTCCAGTATTAGGGGTGTCTTTCATAGATTCACATGCTTGAATATTCCCCGTCGTCAAAGTAGGAGTCCCACGGTACATAAAGATAGCAATAATGCTAATATATATATATATATGTAATAACATAATACATAATAAAATAGAGATAATACACACTGAAAAACCTCTACAATGGTTCCTACATAGGAATGCCTTATAAAGAGAAAACTCATTTGTAACATATCAGTGTCATTATGTTAGTCCAAACTGCAGGCAATCAGGCTCAAGCACCCTCTAGAACCTTCTCCTCAGAAGCTCCAGTCCTCAGATTTTCTACTGCACGTCGTGTGAAGGGAGTCTCCCTGAGCTCTGCTCAGTTTTCTTCATTCAACTTTACTACTTCAGTTTTTCAGGATGTCAAGTAAGAAGTCTTTGTTCAGGCCTTGCTCTTCCTGTGGGAAACTGCGTTTGTTTGAGAAGGACCCCCACCAAAAGTGTATTTACTGTTTATATCCCGAACACAAGGTGGTTGACTGCAAGTTCTGTTGAACTTTTCCTGCTAAAACTCTCAGAGACAGGGAGGGTCGTCTTCTTCTGTGGTTGAAGCACCTTCAGGACAAAGACGGAGTTTTGTCAGACGCAGAGAGTTTCAGGTCAGGTCCTTCAACTACTGCTTCCAAGCATGGCAGTGTTCAGGAGTTGCCTTCTCCTTTTCTGAAGAAGAAAAAGCTGGCTTTATCAGTAGCCCAAGTTACACCTACTACTACTGTGACTTCTGTGTCTACGCCCACGAGACCTGGCTCTCAGGCGTTATTTCCAGCCTCTAAAAGTGTTGTTACACTTCAGTTAGCGCGGTCGTCGACGATTACGGTGACGACGACGTCTGCTTCATCATCGTCGACGAGACGGTTTGCACGTCAACGAGATCTTCTATCTCCACAGTCTCGTCGACGATCCCTATTATCTCGTCGGCGAAGAAGCTTCCATCGACGAGGAAGTCATCGTCGACGCTAAATGTCCCGTCGACGAGTTCAAGGACGACGAAGGTCCCGTCGACACTGAAAGCTCTGTCGACCAGCTCGTCGACGGCTTGTGTCCCGTCGACGAAGGCTTCGTCGACGAAGATAAAACCTAAGGATTCGTCGACGAAGTTCCCGTCGACGAAGGCTCCGTCGACGGTTCTGGCACAACACTCGTCGTCGACAAATCCATCTAAAAAATCACAGTTTTCAACTGCTGTGTCTACCTCCTCATCGTCGATGGCTGCTCCAGGCAAAACATCTACGTCGACTAACTCATCGACGGCTCCGTCAGCGGCAGTTGTAACTTCTGGAACGCATCAAGAAGGGGCAGCATCCACATCAGGATCAATGTCTTTCGCCACTATGCCCCTAGTGCCTTTGGACACTTCAACTTCTCCAGTCATTACGGAGCCTTCTATGAGAGGTTTCCAGAATTCTGCACTCCAGTTGCCACCTCCGACTCTCCAACCACCTTCACCAATGTTTGCTACTGACCAGGAAACGGAGTCCTTTGCGGACGACAATGTTCTTGATGATGCCCACAGTCCATCGGACTTGATTATTAAGTGTCAGTACACAAGTTCTGAAGACGGCGAGGAGGACGACGATGTCCAGCAGCAGGAACAATATGTACAGGTTCCAATGGCAACATTCCCAGTATCTCTGTTTTCCAACCTCCAGCATATGCTGGACGATTACAATAGGAGATTTCCTCCAACGCCTCAGGGTACGCCGTACCATGCTACATCTGAGACTACAGAGCCTACTCATCATCAGCAGCAACCTTCAGAGCAGATAGCTCTTCCAGAAGGGCCCCGTCAACCTATCCCCACTGATCATCAACAAGATGTGGAGGATGAGACAGAGCCAGAAAGAGAGGAAGGAGAAGTTTCCCAGGATACGGATGATGACCTAGACCCGGATATGGCAGAATTCGATGACTATCGAAGGCAAACGCCCTCTCCTCAGCCAGGCGATTCCGGTGATTCACCTCCGGTTGACATCACTAGCTTCCATATATATTGATGGATAAGGCGGCAGAGCGCTTCAAATTGCCAAGAGCACAGCGAGAGGAAGACTGCTTTCTCTATGATTTTAAAACCAGCCTTATAAACAGGTCCACACCATACCTATTATCGAGTTTGTGTGGAAGGAGGGAATAAAAATCATGCACGCTCCCAACTCCTTACCTGCTCAACTCCCTCGGCTAGAGAAGAAATATAGGGCACCGACTGGTTCGCCCGCTTGCTTGCTCTCGCATCCTAAGCCGGATTCAGTGGTGACCCAAGCAGCGCAACGGCGAGCACGTAACCCTGCAACTCCTATCACTGCTCCACCTGATAGAGAGGGTCGACGTTTGGATGCGATTGGGAAGAGGTTTTCATCCATGGCGTCTACATCAGTCCGTGCCGCAAATGCATTGGCCATTTTAGGTCGTTTCGACCGACAAATGTGGTCAGACATTTCTGCGCTAGTCTCGTTGATTCCGGAGACATCCAGAGCGGAAGCGTACCAGATCCTTCAGGATGGCAGGAGGGCCTCAGAAGAGATGATCGACTGTGCTGTGGACGTTGCGAGTACTGGGTTTCGTATCCTGGCCAGTGCTGCGGCTCTCCGACGTCAGGGTTGGCTAAAATCCACGTCGTTTCGGCAGGAGGTCCAGTCGAAGATACTCGACATGCCGTATTACGGTGAGTCTCTCTTCGGCTCTCACATCGATGAGGCACTAGAATCGATAAAGAAAGACACTGATACGGCAAGATCGCTTGGATCCTTGCAATTCAAAAAGCAGCTTTTTCGTGGTGCACGTGGACGAGGCACTTCTTCCAGCACTTTTCGAGGGGGACAGTCCCAGTACCACCAGTACAATCAAGGAAACCAGCGTTACTCCAACCAGCAGTCAAATCGTCAGCAGCAGTCAAGGCCCTATAGAGGAAAATCTAACTATAGGGGCTCCAACAACAAACGTCAATGACTTTCAAGTTCCGCAGAGAGTTGGAGGGCGAATCTCGCAGTTTTATTCCCAGTGGTCCATGATAACATCGGACCAATGGGTATTAGACATTGTACACAGGGGTCATGCCTTGGAGTTCACAGAGATTCCTCCAAATTCTCCACCATCAGGCCCGCCACCTCCCCATCTCGAGGAACTACTACATCAGGTTTGTCTTCTGGTAGAAAAGGGTGCAGTCGAAGTGGTTCCTGTATCTCAACGAGGGAAAGGTTTCTACTCACGGTTTTTCCTCATTCTCAAGAAGACGGGAGAGTGGCGGCCCATTCTAGATTTGAGAGCTCTCAATTTGTTCCTAAAACAACAATCTTTTCGCATGCTGACGCTATCAGAAGTCTTGCGACTTCTCTCCAGCGGAGATTTTCTAACAACAATAGACCTGAAAGACGCCTATTTTCATGTGCCAATACTCGATCGGCATCGCCAGTTCTTAAGGTTCAAGGTGGGTCACACACACTATCAGATCAGGGTGCTACCCTTTGGCCTACGATCAGCACCTCGTGTCTTCGCGAAAGTTTTGGCTCCGGTCATGGCTCATCTGTGTCTTCAGGGAGTTCAGATCTTTCCTTATCTGGACGATTGTCTTCTAAAATCCCAATCTCCTCTACAGCTGGCTCACGACACACGTCTGTCAGCAGACGTTCGAGTCACTGGGGTTAACCATCAATATGGAGAAGTCACATTTTGCACCGCTGCAAAGAAGAAACTTCCTGGGAGCAATTCTAGACACGAACCTGTCAAAAGCCTTCGTCTCCTTCGAACGTCATCAAAAGATAGTCCGTCTGGTCTCTCTCATCCGGTCAAAGCAGTCAGTTTCTGTGCGGACGTTAAAGTCGTTTCTGGGAATGGCATCGTCCTGTATCGGACTGATCCCAAATTGCAGGTTACGCACTCGTCCAGTACAGGAAGAATTAGACCTGCAATGGCGCCAGGTTTCGGGGTCTTTCAACGACCTGGTTAGGGTAACGTCCCGCATGATGAACAGTTTGCTTTGGTGGGTACAACCATCCAATCTGGGTGGAGGAACTTCGTTTCTAACCCAGTCTCCGGATCTGACGTTGACTACAGATGCGTCCATTGAGGGTTGGGGCGCTCATCTCCAGGACCTTTCCATCAAAGGCAAATGGACGGCGACACAACGAACCTGGCATATCAACCGGCTAGAGTTGATGGCGATCTTCCTAGCGCTCAGATCATTCTTGCCCGTAGTGCAAGGGGAGTCGGTGCTGGTTCAGACGGGCAACACCACCAGCATGCACTACATGAACAAACAGGGCGGCACAAGATCTCAGCCACTGTCTCGACTGGCTCAAAGGATTTGGGATTGGGCTCTTCGTCATCAAATTTCGTTAACGGCGGTCCATCTGTGTAATGAAAATCAGGAATATTAATCAAGCTGCATTGATGGTGTTATGTTTAGATGTTTGCCCTTTACGGGTTCTCTCCAGCTGTTTTGTTTTGATTGACGCTCTAGCTTACCTAGTACAATTTGCCAGGTTGAATTATTGTAACCTGAGATATAGAAATGTTGTGGAAATTTGATTGTATTTTCTTTATTATTTTATTATTTTTTTGGTTGCTTTTTTCATGTCCTGTGCAGGGGGGGGGTGGGGGAGGGGGAGGAGTTAGGGGAATAAAGGTTGTTAAAAATTTTTGAATAAAAATATTTTTAAAAAAAAAAACGGCGGTCCATCTGCCGGGGGTATCCAACATCCTTGCGGACTCTTTGAGCAGGTCCACGTCATCCACTCACGAGTGGGAGTTAAATCAGCCTACTCTAGACCTGGTTTTCCGCCGTTGGGGTCGTCCTATGATAGACCTCTTTGCAACCCCAGTAAATCGGAAGTGTCGATCCTTCGCAAGCTGGCATCCTCACCCAGAGTCCAGCGGAAATGCCCTCCTGATGGATTGGAACGGACTGTTTGCTTATGCATTTCCACCGATCCCGTTGGTGCCGAGGACGTTGTGGAAAATGCGCAGGCAACCCTGCCGCTTAATACTAATCGCCCCTCATTGGCCCAGACAGGCATGGTTCTCAGAACTGCTTCTGTTATCCCAATGCGCACCCATTCATCTGCATCCACGTCCAGACCTCCTTACGATGGACGACGGTCAAATTTGCCATCCAGACCCATCCACGCTTCAATTATGGGCATGGAACCTGAATTCATCGAATTTGCAGATTTAGATATGCCCCAAGAATGCAGAGACATTCTAGCGTCTGCTAGAGCTCCATCAACCATCAAGACGTACAAGCTAAAATGGAAGCGTTTTTGTCATTGGTGCGCTGCATTCGATATCCATCCAATCAATTCCACTCCGGAGCAGCTTTTGCCTTTCTTTCTGGACCTCGCTCAGTCTGGTCTCTCTCATGCCACCTTGAGAGTTTTTCTAGCAGCTATTTCGCGCTTTCGACACGATGGTTCAACGTCCAGAATAATCTGACAGTTCTTTAAAGGTCTCTTCAGGAAGTTCCCTCCTGTTAGGCGCCCTCCTCCAGCATGGCACCTCAACATGGTGTTGTCACAACTTATGAAGCCTCCTTTTGAACCAATTCACAGGGCGGACATCAAGTTTCTTACCTGGAAGGTTGCATTACTTTTGGCCTTAATATCTTCTCGTCGTGTAAGTGATCTTCACGCTTTTACGATCAAGCCTCCGTATTAGCAGTTTAAGCCCGATGGAGTGTCACTTCGTACCAATCCTTCTTTTTTGCAGAAAGTACCTACTGATTTCCATTTGAACGAACCTGTCTTCTTAAAGACTTTTTTCCCGGATCCAAGATCTCCGGCAGAACAAAGATTACATTCTTTAGACATCAAACGTTGCCTAAAATTTTACATCTCAAGGACTACCCCTTTCCGTAAATCCGATCAACTGTTTGTAGCATATGGACGGATGCGGAAGGGACAATCCGTGACAAAACAAACAGTTGCAAGATGGCTCTCAGCGGCCATATCCTTTTGTCACCAGCAAGCTGGCAAGCCTTTACAGTGTTCAGTGAAGGCACATTCGACGAGAGCGATGGCGTCTTCCACCGCTTTCTTTGCTGGGGTGCCTCTGCACCAGATTTGCCGGGCGGCGACATGGTCCAGCAGGCACACCTTTACCAGACATTACTGTTTGGAGGCCATCAACGAAGCGGATACCGCAGTGGGGCAAGCAGTGCTTCGTCATCTTTTTAAATAAGGTGAGCCTCTGTTCCCTCCTCCTTTTCTTTCTGTGATTGCTATATGCTTTTAAGCTGTATTGTTTTGTCTTTAAGTATATGTTTAGCAATCCCAGTTCTAAGGAGTTTACTGCTATCTATTCTACTCAAGCATGTGAATCTATGAAAGACACCCCTAATACTGGAGAAGAACAATTGTTACTTACCTGTAAACAGGTGGTTCTCCAGTATTGGTGTCTTTCATAGATTCACATGCGACCCACCCGTCCTCCCCTCAGAGGCTCTCTTCTCCTCATGCACTCTATTTCACTTTGGTGCTACGAAAATCTGAGGACTGGAGCTTCTGAGGAGAAGGTTCTAGAGGGTGCTTGAGCCTGATTGGCTGCAGTTTGGACTAACATAATGACACTGATATGTTACAAATGAGTTTTCTCTTTATAAGGCATTCCTATGTAGGAACCATTGTAGAGGTTTTTCAGTGTGTATTATCTCTATTTTATTATGTATTATGTTATTACATATATATATATATTGGCATTATTGCTATCTTTATGTACCGTGGGACTCCCACTTCGACGACGGGGAATATTCAAGCATGTGAATCTATGAAAGACACCAATACTGGAGAACCACCTGTTTACAGGTAAGTAACAATTGTTCTTACAAGGTGTAGGGCTCACATCTTCCATTTCCTTGAGGCATATATATGTTACGTTTTTGGCCTGGAAAAGCATAAACCCAGGTTTTAAAATGTACTTTACTGGTTGGGGGTTAGCCTTTTTAAAAAGAATGTATTTCTGCCCAAACAATTTCTTGGAACATTAGTATAATGAAAGACTGGGGGAAAAAAAATAATTTTCTAACGTATACCCAGGGCTATTAGAATTATTTAGTCATGCTGCCGTGTATTTTTGTATAATTATTGATATGCCACTTTGGCTTCATAATTAATAATCTTCCACCTAATCTGTAGATTTTAACAAATATAGTTTCTAGTTAAAATGGTTCAAAAGTTACTAAAAATGCAGCGATGCGTGTTGCTTCGCAGTGGAGGACCCTTTGCAAAGGCTGCCTGGTCACGTTTCTGTCACTTATTGCTATATTTGTGTGTTAAACTGGTACTAATGATTTGCAACCTATGCCCAGACCTTCCTAACAAGTAAAAAAAAAAGTGGCAACATAATAAAGTAATGCTGTCATAAAGAGTGCCTTATCACACTGCATAATTTGCATTTTCTTGAAGCATAATTTTGTTAACCCGATCGCATAATTTGGGCCTATGCTGCCACATAATTCCAGTGGCCCTGCCTACACCAAGCAGTTTGCATGCAGCTCTTTGATGACATGTCATAGATCACCATGCTATATAAGGATTTTAACTTAGGAACTGAAAGTAACAAAATGATCTTTGTGACACAGGCACTAACCCACTAAGCTATCCATATAAAATACAGTTCTATGGAGTACATGGTACACATTTTTAGCAGCAGGCATATTAACCCTCTGCGCTACTGGGTGAGTCAAAAATGCAACTAGACATAACTTTGAACTTTCCAGTATGTACTATAATATAATATCACCAAATAATGAGTGCTGCTCCAGCTTTATGTGACACAGGCACTTGACAGTCATTAGTACCATTTGTGGTTTCTGTCATTTTTTCTGATAGCTGTATTGTATTCTTCTGTCTTGAGACTTACAAAAATGTATTTCAGGCAGCACCCTTTTATTGAAGCTTGGGAGGTCATTGAAATGTTTTTTACAGTAAGGGCGATTAAACTTGATGTCAGCCTTGCACGCCATTCATCAAGACAGAAAAAGTTAGTTTTTTGTTCAATTATGCAATTGCAACATTACTGTTTTATGTGGATTTAATTCTCTACTTTAACATTTTACAGCACGCAGCAAATCTGATATAATGACCGAAGTAAAATAAACGTGACTTTCTATCAAGCTTTTTTGAGCTGATTTTTAATTGCTAATTTTTAAAATGGAATTAAAAAGAAACCGGTCAATGTCACTTAAAACACTGATGGGACAATTAACGTTACCAAACAGACGTTTAATGCATTGGCGAGAGAACAGAGCTTGCTTTGTGTGCCACTGGTACTGTAGTCATTGAAAGGAGCACAAGTTTCGATGTGTCCCTATGCTCCAATTAAACATATGTTCTGAGAATTCAAGGCAATGCGGCTGCGGGCTGGCAATAAAGTTACTTAATATGAGATGGTGTGACTACCGATGTCCCTAGTTTATTTTCACGAGGGCCCACATCCAGGAAAAGAAACAGGGACAGCGATGCTCAATGCAGTTTTTGGGTGATGCGAATGGTGCAAACATTTGAGCACAAATGGCACCTCCGCAAGCGTGGAGGTGGTGTATAGGCACCATTTGCATCACCCTAAAACCGTCCCTGCCCAATATACTTGAGCTTGGCTTATCCACCATTGAGCAGCGAACACCAACAATAGCTAGGGAGGAGTCTTGGTTATCCCTTAAGTAGTATCCGATTTTCAAGATGTTGGACAGGAATTTGTGGATCTCTCGAGATCTGGTTGTCTGTTTTTGTTGTCTTTTGGGAGTGGGGCTTATTCCCGATTTTTGTAGGCTGTTGCCAAAGTACCTGAAAAGAATACGACAACACAAAAGTCTTGGAAAAAAAGGTTATTCTTCTCTATAACAGATTGTCAGCTCTTTTTTGACTAACAAGGTTTGGTCGCATCTGGAAGTTTAAGGCACTGTGTTTATTGATACAGAGCCTACATCGAGTTTCCCCAAAATGCACCAATCCCCAAATTTGATTTTGGGCCTGATGAGGTTGGAGGTGCACAAGATATGACTTTACATAGAGAGGCAGGTTGACCCTGGCATATGCCCACCTTTGCAGCACCTCCTAAATGCCGTATTGCCAACAATCCCACAGTACCCATCTGCCGTAATCCATGATGATGAAACCATTCTCCTCTTGTGCAGACCCTGGATTCCCACTCCATAGGTGTGGCCAGAAATGAGCAACCCCTCCCCTGTTAACACGTTAAATCAGCTATAGGGGTAGCTCCTCTCTCACTGGGATTGGTGCCTGCTTGTCTGGGAAAACAAAGAAGGGCCCTGCACAAGGGTTAGCTAACATTTACTTGGGCAGGGTAGACCTCTTTTAAGTTAATCAAGTCCCTTTGGCACATGGCAAATGGTCATCTAGCCAGAGGAACAGCCCACTTCCCCACACCCAAAGTCTGTCTCTCACCTCTGGGAACATGTTCTCACCTCATCAAGAGGAATATTCAGCTGCCAGGTGGCAATTGGGACTCATGCAAATGAGCCTCCAGAGGCTTTGTTCAGAAGTAAAACTCTCCAAATGTACCTTTTCCAAAATATGTATTAGAAATCCAACCTTACAAGTGAATTGGGTATTTAATAAATATTTAAACAAAGCCAAGAATGTAATTTGTATCAGCTTCCTAGATCGAGTTAGCATAATAACATTTAATATTGTAACAGTGCTTTCCAATGAAACAGCCAGTCCTGCTAAAGTCAAAATAGCTTTTAGGGCTTTTTCATTGTGAGGAAATGTTCAACATTCATGATTTACATGCCCTGCTTGTAAATACCACACACTTTGCCTTTTGAGCAATATGGCCTACTTAGAGGTGGCATTATTATTTAAAAGGAGGGTTTAGGCCTCTCAAAACCGGTTATGTGGACAGGTAGAATTTGCTGTTTAAAACTGCACAGCCAAGCTACACAGAAAAAGGGCTGCAGTTATGTTTACACTGTAGTGGATGGCATGGTTGGTGCTACAGTCTAAATATGACATTAGGCCTACAGTCCCTGGGCACTCTTTTTGTGTCATTTATTAGGGTCTTCTAGATATGCTAAATTAAAATTAGCCAATCATGTTAGCCGATTTCATCATGTTGAAAGGGGGAGCACAGGTACTTTATCACTGGTTAGCAGGCATAAAGTGCACAGAATAGTACAATCCACAAAACAGCAAAAATCTGGGGGTACACCACGCACAATATGGTAATTACCTGCATCCTCTTATTGAAAAATCCACCAATATTCACAAATCTACACAATCCATAAACGTACGTGCACAACCATTACCCAAAAATCAACCAACATTTGGCTATAACTGCATTCACTAATTCACATTCTCATTACCTATTTGAAATCACACACCAGCTCAACTTTCCCCCTCTCGCATTTCATTGTTATTCTATAAATCTCATTACAATTCATTGAACACATAGCCACAAATGAGCTCCTGAACTCTTTTCAGCCTTGAGTCAGACCCATATACAGCAGTAAAACAGTGACTTTATAAGTGTTTGACAATATTTCCCATGTTATGGATGATCAAGATTAATACCAATCAGTCAGCTTCATTTGACATTACTGATCATGAAATACCAACCTGACCTTGAGGATGAGAATGGAAGATCAAACACTGAAATGGTTTTCATCCTTCACATCATCAAAATCCCAAATTCTAAAAAAATGATTCTTTCAAATCAATGTAATTACTGCTAAAATGAGAAGTTCCTGGTGGATCTATCCCATCTCTCTAAGTACAGCATGGAACCTCAATGAACAATGATTCCAGGAAAAATGAATCAACATACATCACTCAAATATACCTGAAAGTCCCCAACTCTATAGATGCATTAACCCAACAAAAACAGAGTTTCTTCTCCCCCGCTCCAGAGGACCTCCTCCACAGACACAAATTTCCCTTGAACAACTCTTCCCTCTAAACATATCTCCCACATTAGTCCCCTCAGTAAAATTGTACCGGTGCTGTCAGTCGTGCCTTTGAATATGTTAGGTTTTACAAGTTAGATTTTGTCAACCATTGGGCTATCATGTGTGATAAAATCGCCTTCATGCTGGAACCACAGTGTTTTATAGCTAGTGCACTGGAGGGTGGGCAGCTGAGTAGAACAGCCATGTTTGATATTGCATGGTAATTGCCTTAATTGGTTCAAATGTTCTATTGGGGAGGAGTGAAAATGACCTCTTTCCCGGTGGATGGTGGCTTTACTAGTAAAGAAGAGTTCTCAGCCTTAGAAAGGAAGCGAAGGCATTTTTATGTAGTGTACTTGTGCCAATTTAAGTGCTGTTCTCAAAGAGACACAATCTTTAGAAAATCTGCCTGAATGCAGAAAATAATGAGTGAATGAGATTCACATCTTAGTTAAAATAAAGATTTAAGAAATACATGGCATGAAAAGACTGATATTTACGAAAGGGATTTAAGTGTCTGTGCAAACAAATGGAATTTGAAACTTTGAAAAGTGAATAGAGTAGTTCAGCACTCCATTCCCAATCTGTTGACTGCAACTTGTATAAATGATGTTGCAATGCTTTGTAAAAGAGACTTTGATATTTAGAAGGCATGCTTTTATCAAATAAATCTAGTCATAGATGTGAGGCTCTGGCCTGGATTAAAGACAATCCACCATGAGCCTAAAACGGTTTAGTTTCACGTGATAAAAGAAAATTGAGGCAATATAGATGGTGTGGCATAACAGGGCTAAATAAGGGATGATACAAACAACGAAGAAGTCCTCAAAAGAAACATTAGAAACATAATCTGGACATGACGATGGATTGTTAAAAAAGAAGAATACTAATAATCCCGTATTCAAAAAATGATGGCGCTTGTTTTAAAGAAAAAATTAAATACGGAGCCCAAAATACATAAAGGACCTGCGTTTCCACCTGGAATCCTTAATTAATAACAATATCATGGAATAGGCGGATATGTTGCTCTCACCAAAATGGAAGCACATTACTAGTTGTTTATGTGAAATACACTGACGTTGTTCAAAGTTCATCATCCAGCATACTTTGTGCAGAGGAATACATGATGAAAATATTGGATGTTAAAGAGCTGTATAAATCAACAGTCCCTGTCAAAGGGCTGCAAGCAGTGAACATCTTTATACATGGTAGATTAATCAACTACCTGAAGCATCCGAAAGTAGATTGAAGCGGAGATTAGGTTGACAAGTCTTCACCAGTGCTAACAATTAGGACCTCCTTTGCTTCCTCTAATGCCGGAGTATTTAGTGTCTGATTTGAGAGACGTAACAACAAAGTGTTTGGATTATCAGAAAAAGCTATTTATGGGGTGTTTTTCATGAAGAATCGGATTTTGAAAACCAGAATCGACATAAATGAGACGCTGTTTAAATCTGTAAATGTGAAAGATGATAAAATATTTTTCAAATCAAAATAGTTTTCTGAAATTAATGGTGAAGTAATAAGCTTGCAGAGCACCAATGTATGTCGAGCATTCTTAAATCCCCAAAATACACATGCTAAAAATGTTAAACAGATTACGTTTAAGATTGTGGCTTAAACTGATACATTATCAAGTATAAATGTAAGGGAAGCATGTATTTCAAAGAAAATTGACAAGGCTGCAGAGCTTACGTATACAGTTGTCTAATTCCAAACTGGCATATGTCCTAGACGGACCGCTAAAAGACACTGGAGGCATTGTAGGTCTTGCTTTTGACCATGCAATTGTTACACTGACCTATTGATAACAAAATACTTAGAATGGCGTTTTGGTGTGATCTTTCAACTATTGTGTTTCTTCCTGGTGGAAGAGGTGTGGCGCAGCGGCCAGGGTGCCTGACTCCGTACTAGGGTTTCATGGTTTGATCTCAGGTGCCGGTGGCAGGTTATCCCAGCACCATGTGACTCTGGGCAATAGCTCGCTTAATCTTCCCGAGGGACCCCAGCAACTGGATACCACTTCCGAGGTAGCTGTGCGCTTTACAAATACTGGCATTTCATTTTTTTCCCATTTAATTTCATTTTGGCTTGAGACATTATCATCAATTCCATCTTGGCTCAGCCCAGTGGAGTATTCATCTCTCACCTAAAGCTATTGGCCATTGGAATGTATCCTTCCGCCTCCACTCCAGTGTTTGGTTTTAACTGCTATTGTGATTATTTTTACAACTATATGCCTCACCATCCACTTCTTCTAGCCCCCTCACGTGTTTTGCCGTAATATGTTAACGTTTTATATGTTAGTAATTAAACCTGACATTTTGGCTTTACCAATTCTTGCTTCATATTTGCCTCGAGTTCTAATGCAACGGGGTTGCCTTTTGATAACAAAGTGAATGCATTTAGCCATGTTCAAAGAATGTTTTGTCTAAAATTTCTTAGAGCATGGTGCAGGGCTGCATAAACATTTGTATACTATTTCTTAACCCACCGGTGCTCCTGTCACCGGCATGGGGTGAATGGAAGCCTGAGAATCCAGTTTCCATTTTAAACTGACATTGTGTACAGCCAGAAAATTAGGCCTACACAGCAAGGGACATAGACTGACTTATTTTGATGCAGTCATCCTGACACACGAACTGTAGGGCAGATCAGAGGTGGAAATGGGGAACTATGAGGCATTGCATATATTTTCTGATTACCATCCCTGCAGTTTCTAAGTCTGCACCTGTCAGTACACAAGGATTCTACCTTGTGATCTGCTGAAGACGTGCAAATATTTAAAAAGTATTTTAACTCTCGGTCTTATTTTACGAGAAACATAATTTAATGTGAGCTATATTCAATGTACCTGGTTAGAAATTCTGGAAATTTTTGTAACGATGCTAAAGCATTTTGAAAAAAAAAAATTAAGTCCAGTTCTTGTAGAGTAAGTCTAATTTTAAAATATGAGAAGCCTGTTAATAGTCCTTCTGAGAAAGTGGATTATTAGTTTGAGTGGATGAGGATCCTCAAAAATGAATGTCACGATTCTGCACCATACCAGATAGGTGTTAATATTTAAAATCTGATCTCAACCCTTGGTAGCTGTAGCATGGAGCAGACCGGCTTAATTTAGGAGAATTGTGTACAGCATGTATCAATACCAAAACTGTAAAAATGCTGAAAACCTAACCTAATACTAATCCCACTTAAATTAGAGAACATTTCGCAGTTTTATATAGTTCTAGTGTCAGACAGTGCAAAGCGGCAAATACAGGTATTTGGTCACGCTAGACTGAGTCAAAGTCAAATGTTAATGGATCGCACATCGGATAAAAGGACCAGGTTCGTTCTGGTGGAAAGTTTACCTTCTGTCGTTTTTATGGAGAAAAACCCTTGTTGATGAGGCAGCAGTAGATCGAGGTGGCAGCTGGATCCAAAGAGGGGTCTGTAGACAGTGGCCACGTGAAGTATGGCACAGTGGGAGCCCTGGCTGACGTGGGAAGTTTGAGGCTATTGATGGCAATAAAATTCCAAGTGGGAAAAGTCTGATGTCTAACAGTGTTTTACAGTTGATAGGGTGCTGATTAGCGTTAGTACCAATGAAATCCTCCACGTTTTAACTTAGAAATTTTACTGTAAGTTAGGATCCTTTCAGCGGGGCAAAATAACTAGTGTTGGGTCCGACCAGTAGTTTGACAGCGGCTGTGTTTCTACAGCTATCCAGTGGTAGTCTTTGGATCCTTTTTCAAAAAATTCTGGAAGACTTTCAGAGTGTCCAGTCTTGCATTTTTTGAGGGTAGAAAGAGTAAATTCAAACACCAGCCAAGGGTCCAGGACCTTTTGGAAGCTACTTGGGGGATTAGGACTCAATTGTTCAGAAGCCACCAGCAGGGACCAGGGCCCATACAGCTGGAACTGGTCAGCTGGGCGCTCAGCAGAAAGTTGGGCGTCTTGTGGCGTTTGTGTTTCTGGAGGTGAACAGGTGGCTAGACATCTAGCCCTTGCAGACAGCTCATCTGTCTTGGGTATAAGTGGGCAGCAAGTCCATCCTTTGGAGTTTCCCTCCATAGGATAAACAGCAGGTGCAGTGCTCCTGTCGTTCACAGGTCCAGAGGTGTTATGAAAAAGGTACACAGGGGTGCCAGTTTCATGCCTGGGACTAGCTTGTGAGTAGGGAATACTCCTTTCCCAGGGACAGCCCTACAAACTTTGACTTCACGCCCCAGATGTGTGTCCCCCAAAATCCCACAGTGCACTGTTCTGCAAAATCCATCATGACAAAATCTATCATCCCCTAGGCAGAGCGCTGGATACATCCCTGAGCTCTGTCTAGGGTAATGAGGAAAACACCCCCTTTCAAATCAATTATGAAACCCATTCCCCCCACCTGGGATTGGTGCCAGTCTGGCTGCTTGGACAATGGCATAGATAGACCTATTTGTGAATTATGTCTGCCTGTGATGATGGCGCTGGATTTTCAGTTAATCATACTCACCTGAGCCCATAAACATTCACTCTTTGAACCGGTAATCCAACTTTAACTTCTTGCCTATCAGAGTTTTATTCACCTTAGTACTTATACCTGTACACCATGACTTACCAATCCTTCTCACTTGTGCTTTAAGTCCTAAATCTAGGATCAAAGGATTTGGAATAATAGGTAATAATATAACATTTACTTTCATAAAATAACCACAGACTCTGGAAAAGCTTTAAACACTTTATGCAATATTTTGCTAGTCCACAATAGTGAGAGTAAAAAGTTTGCAAGTAAGAAATAACTATTAAAGCATAAAATGTGCAAGACTTTCAGAAGATGCTTTTAAACATAGGTACCTGGGAAGGATGAGAATCGGGAAACGGTACAAGGAAATACCATACAGATTATATTTACCTAGAATGGTTTGAGGACCAACCCTGGCCATGGGTTGGGACAAAAGAAAAGTTCCCAACTACTCAGGTGCCGACAGGACAGGTGCAGAACAGGACAGGTAGCCTCCACTAGTGCAACACCAGTGTTACACCCCTCTCTACAGCTACTCTCGGGCGCCGCTTCTCTCTGAGCAAAACTCCTGATTTTTCTGTCAAAGTGCTCGACCAGCACTCTGCTCTCGATTCTCCTTCAGCATACGTTGGGTCAGTGACAGGTCTGTGACAAGTCAGACAATCTAATTGACTAAGCCTACCTTAGTTATACCATTTCAGTATGTGTACCACCCCCTTAAAGTTGCAGATTCTATGTGTTCCCTTCATTTGATTAGTCAGAAAGACGAGGAGAGGTCATCACACCATACCAGTAGGAGGTAATTTTCATTCTATGTAATTGATCAATGCTCCCGCCCATAATTTACTTTCCCATGTTTTTATTCCACCCAGCAATATTAGTTTCAATTTCATATACAATGTATTTAAAATCATTCAATTTCTTCCTCTCCTGGGTTCACACGGTCAGATTCCTGTGAACATTGCGAGTAAGTCAGGACTTTAGCTGCTTGTCAATGTCCGCAGCTTCAAGGTTTTCTGGGATCATCTGCGCAGACGTAACCTTTTCAAAATGGAGTTTGTGACACCTTCAGGCCCAAATACGAGCTATTAATGAAGTCAAAGAGAGACATATTAGAATAAAAAAATTAATGAATGCACTATATACTGTAGGAAGGTGGATATCTGACTATGGTTACCCCCAAACTTTTTGCCTGGTGTTTAGCTGGTTTTTGACATAGTTGGCCTGGGATCCTGCTATCCAGGGCCCCAGGCTAATTGCTCTCTCCTTAAAATGGACTCCATGTACCTTAGGTACATACACAATTGGAACTGGTTCACCTTATTGGCCCCTGTAACAGTGTACCCAGGTACCCAGGGCATAGGTGCTTCCAAGGCCTACCAGGGGCTGCAGCATGTATTGTGCCACCCCTGGCCTGGCCTCCATATTTGACACAACTGGCTGATCACTCAGCTGGGGTAAGTCGGTGTAACCACCCCTTACTTAGGTGTAGTATGCCTATACCTAACCTAAAATGGACACATATGTTCCTATCAGTCACTCCTATGGAAGGCCTCATCAATCCTGGAGGCAGAGTGCTTGGAAATATGTGAGATGGTGCTCTGGCATGAGCTGAGCCTGTCTGCAGCTTTCGGAACCATGTCCTTTAGCTGTTCCATGATATTGCCATACCATATACTCTTAAGTGCATTATAATCCTCGCGGTTAAATGCTATCTTAGGTTTGGCTTTATCAAAACATGTCGAGTACGGTGTCATACGAATTGGAATACTACCCCCTCGCCAGTTCTGGCGACGGGGGTAGCATTCCACCCTTCTAGAGGGACACGACATGTACCTAGCCTGAACCCCGGTTAAAGTTAAACAGAGCCTTAGCATCTCAAAATGGATGCTGCCACCACAGACACAAGTCTGACCTCCTGCTGCTGGGAGTCCTTCCAGCGAGGGCAGCTTGGACAAAGGGTTTCCTGCCTGGGGAGGTGCTAGCACCACTCCAGACAGGATTTTGTGTATTGGGTAGGACAGGGCTGAATAGAATCAGACATGCCTGGGGCACACAAGGTGTCCCTGTGCATAGGCCAGTTCAAACCGGTGCTGGGGCTTTCCAGCCCCAGTCCTGGCGCGAAACTGGACAAAGGAAAGGGGGTGTAACCACCCCCCTTCCTGGTTCCACCCAGAGGAGGGACCTAGTAGGTGATCCGGCCCCCCAGATTCGAATAAGAGTGGGAGCTGTGTCCTGAGACTTCAGATCATCCTGAATCAACTTGAAATAAAGAAGAAGACTGGACTTCAACATTCTGCTGCACAGAAGACGGAAGAGAATCTCCCTTGTGGCCAAGGAGTGACCACCCTGTGAACACAGGCACCAACCAGCAACTCGACATCTGCTTTGCCGCCGCCTCCCGCCGGAGCCCGAGCCCAGAGCCTGACAAGACCCAGACTCCCAGACTTCTCACAGCCAGATCCACAGTCCCTGCAAAGAAGGGACCCGTGGAGGAACCGAGAGACATGGGACCGGCCATCTTGGAAGACCCCCGAAATGCTGACTGCGCAGCATCAGAGGCACCCTCGATGCTGTGCTTTGGGGTTTGAGAAGCCCTAACCTCGAGCAGCCCTTGCACCAAAGATCAGCCCCCCAGCATCTCCACGATCTGCGTGGGGCCCTTTTGCACTGTGCCACTCGATGCGCCATCCCGGCCACTTGCCACGTGGCTAGCGGCCATCTTGGCGACAAAACCTACAACTTTCACTGCGGGTCTGGTTGCTCCAGACTTGCCCTTGCTCCTGTAAAAAGGAGTACCTGCTCTGACCTTGCTGGTCCGAGTAACAAGCCTTTTTTGATTCCTGCTTGGCTTGCATTAGCCAAGGCCTGTTTGCTTCTATCAAGTTGCCGACACCGCCAACAGCGAGAAGCCTGCGTGGGACAGCTCGTGACCGACTCCTGGACGTCTTCGACCCCTCGTGTCCACGTGGCTGCAGAGAGAAGCTACACCTCGACGCCTGTTTGCACCCGACATCGCCTGGTTCCACTCTGGTTCCACGGTAGTCACTGGCTAGTGACTTTGAACATTGTCCCCTCTGCTTTCAGGTCTTCACCTCTTCAGATCCACCCTTGGATCCACCGGAACTCTTCACATCGAGCCGCCTGCAGCATCTTCAGCTCCAAGCACCATCGACCTGCGTGACGAAACCCGACACTACTTCGACCCTATGCACCCGCTTCCTGTGGGTGAGGTAACTCCGCTCCGCCGGTGTTCCCACACTGGTACACACCTCTAGTGTCTGTGTCTCAAGTTTCAGCTTTCTAGATCACTCGGAAGGTTCCTTTCTAACTAACTTTGTACTTTTTACGCACCATTGACATTGCATTGGTAAAGCGTGCACTTTCCGCACTGCTCCCGAGTCCTGCGGGCCTTTCCCGACTTCTTCCCTGCTAGTCCCGAACAGCTCCAGCGATTCCCCAGGCCCTAGGCCTCTTCACTTTCCCCATAGTGGTTCTTATACCACTATTTTAGTATATGGTTTAGGTGGCCCCTAGGGCTCATCCATAATTGTGCAACTTTTGTGTATTTAAACTGTGTTTTGTTTTACCGCATTTGCTTCTGTGCTCATAAAGAGTATCAGGGATATTTGTAGTAATAAATCTATATATATTTTCAATATATATCTGTGTGGTGTCCTTTCATTTGGTATTCAAGGGATTGTGTATGGTAAAACAGCTTGCTTCACATGCCTTTACAGAGTTTAGCCTAAGACTGCTTAGTCCATGCTACCCCTAGGATAGCTTGTCTATAAGGTTGACTTTACAACCTGCACCATAAGGGTTGCTTGGCATGATACAAGGTGATCACTAGAACTAGTGAGCATCATATATCAGGCCAACTTCTCACATTGGTGAGCAGCGGATTGGGATTTGAGCTTGCTGTTGTTTTACCATTACAATCTTTGAAAATATCATTTGAAAGATCATACAGGTACCTGATAGGTACACTAAAACAAGACTAGATATACTTAAGTTCTACTGAACTTAGTTGTTGTAGAGGATAGGGAGTAGCACACCATGACTACAACTACTAGATAGGTTTGGTAGGAAAACACCAGTGTAGGTAGATTGCAACACATCCACCACACTAGAGCAATGTCTGGAGCAGAGGGATCCACTGGACTCATCTCTGTTGAGAGTGACCCTCCAAGGGCACCATCCAAATTTGCTACCTTTCCATTTAAGGAACTGAGGCAACTGTGTTCCATGAGAGGAATCAAAACCGGTCCTTCTCCCACAGCAGGACACCTCAGAGAGCTTTTAGACCAGTCTGAAGCTCTAAGGGACTCCAAACCAGGCCCCTCAGGGACTGGAGATGGTTGATCCCCACTGAAGATGATAACTCTGATGCCCCTGCCCCTTTAGTTCAGGTAGATGAGGAAAACCAGACCCCTGGGAATACTCAGCCTGAGGAAGAAGAAGAGGAGGAGGAGGAGGAAGAGAGTGAATCTGATGATGGGACTAGCCAGGTGTTAGTCAGCAGGCTTAACCAGGCTAACTTAAGCTTATTTGGGACTGAAGGTGGGTCCAACCCATTCAGACCCCCAAATGGACTTAACCAGGAGCATAGGAGGAGGAGGAATCACTCAGGTGAATCCAATACTTCCCATGTTTCTAGAGGTTCTCATGGCAACTCCAGCAGGGAGTTGAGTAGCCCTCAGAGAAGGGAACATGAGGCCAAAATGAGAGAGGCTGAACTTAGGATCCAGAGACAAGAATTAGAAGTTGCCCTGGCCAAAGAGAAACTTGCTCGAGCAAGGCAGCCTAGAGAGAGTGGATTAGACTCCACTGGTGGCAGCACTATCCCTAAGGATAAAGACAGGTCCTATGACAATAGAAACCTGAGTAAGATTGTGCCCCCCTACAAAGTTGGGGATGATATCCACAAATGGATGACTGCACTTGAGAGAGCTTGCAAAGTACAGCAGGTCCCTCAGGAGCAGTGGGCAGCAATCTTGTGGCTCTCCTTTGAAGGTAGAGGCAGAGACAGACTCCTCACAGTTAGTGATGGGGATTCTAGAAACTACCTGGTCCTGAAGAGTGTTCTGATTGATGGGTTAGGCTTAACCACTGAACAGTACAGGTTAATGTTCAGAGATACCCAGAAGACACAGACTCAGGACTGGTCTGAATTTGTTGAATGTGCCACTAAGGCTCTGGAGGGCTGGTTGCTGGGAAGTAAGGTTACTGACTATACAGGATTGTATAATTTAATTATGAGAGAGCAAATCTTAAGTAATTGTCAAAATCAGCTTCTACATCAGCACCTGGTTGACTCTGATCTGACCTCCCCACAAGAATTGGGTAGGAGGGCAGACAAATGGGTCAGAACCAGGATCAGGCCTAAGAACCAGGGTGGTGACCAAAAGAAAGAGACTACCAAGCCTCAAGAGAAGGGTGGGGATAAAAGTAAGGAAAAGACTTCCCCAGGGCCCCAAAACTTCAAGGATGGGGGTGGGTCCCAAGACACTTCTTCAACCCAGAAAAAGCCTTATTGTCATGTCTGTAAACAGGTTGGGCATTACAAAACAGACAGCTGTTGTCCCAAGAATGGCAATAAAGAGAATATACCTCCAAAGCCAGCTCCAACACCTCATGTTACTGTCAGCAGTAACCCCCCAGGAAGTGGGAGCACACCCAGGAATCTGGGTGGGTTTACTTTTGGAGGACAGGTGGATTCTGGCCTAACCAGGTCCCCTACCTCAGATACTCTTGTCTATGAGACTGGCATGGGGTTTGCCAATTTCACTGCTTGCCCAAACACGTTGAGCAAGTATAGACAGGAGCCCCTCATCAATGGCTTGAAAGTTGAGGCCTTTAGAGACACAGGGGCTAGCATCACCATGTTGGCTGAATGTCTAGTCCCCTCAAGGCAACTTTTACCTGATGCCACATATCAGGTGACAAACATTGATGGAATAGAAACCAATCACCCCATGGCAGTAGTAAATCTTAGCTGGGGAGGTGTCACTGGCCCAAAGAGGGTGGCAGTGTCATCAAACTTGCCTGTAGATTGTCTACTGGGGAATGATTTAGAAATCTCAGCCTGGGCTGAGGTTGAACAGGAAACCCATTCTAGGATGGTAAATCTCCATGGAAAGGTTAGTGGGGCTGTGATGACTACAGCCCCAATCCAAGATGTCCTTCCTGAAAAGGTTGGTAGGGCTGAGCAAACCTAAGCCCCATCTTTAGCTAACTTCCCTCCTGAAAAGATTAGCAGGGCTGTGATGGTAACAGCCCATACCCAAACTGAGTCTCCTCCTGAAAAGGTTGGTGGGGCTGTGATGGCCACAGCCCAAACTCAAACTGATACATGTGTTGTGAAGCCTGAAAAGATGGATCACTCCACACAAACAGAGAGCATGGAGGAGGAAGAGAAATCTCCCTCCCACCAGACTTTAGGAAAGGATCAGCCTCCTCAGGGAACTGATCTTACCCCTGATGAAGGAACTGTCCCAGAGGTTGTTAGGCCTGGCCTGACAGAGCCTCTGATGACAGTGGACCCTTCTCAGGTGGGACCCAGTCTGGAGCAGGTAACCTGCCCCTCTCTACCTTGCCTTACTCAGCTCAGGGCTGCAGAGGACAAGAAGGACAGTGAGCCCCAAAGGGCCCCCTGTCAAATAAAGCACCCCCATCAACAGATTAGGGGCACCGAAACTAGTAGCCCTAGTGAGGTGAAAACTTTAAAAACTCCTGAGGGAACCCCCTTAAAAGTAGTTAGGGACCTCCCACAGATGGATTCTGTTGGGCACAGCCAAACCTGGGACCCCAAGGCCCCAAACCTGACCTGTCCCTCCAGTAAGCCAACAAGAGGGACCCAGCCTCCAGCTTTAGGTAGCCAGAGGTTGACCCTGAGAGCACAGTGCAACTCAGTCAAAGAAAGAAAGGCCCACATGGTGGAGAGTGATTGGAGGAAGCGGAGTCCTACAGAGGAATCTCACTTCAGTACTCCATCCCAACACCAGCCTTTAACTTTGCAAAGACACACCACAGGTAGAGATTCCCTATGGTGGAGACCCTCAGATACCCTTAGGGTGAGGGATTGCTTAGTGGACCATGAGACAGGGGGTAACCAAGCCAGAGCTGGTACTTCCTTATATGGCCACTTAGGCAATATAGGCTTACCTGGTCAAGGATAGCCTTATCTCCTTTCGTTTGGGGGGGTTATGTAGGAAGGTGGATATCTGACTATGGTTACCCCCAAACTTTTTGCCTGGTGTTTAGCTGGTTTTTGACATAGTTGGCCTGGGATCCTGCTATCCAGGGCCCCAGGCTAATTGCTCTCTCCTTAAAATGGACTCCATGTACCTTAGGTACATACACAATTGGAACTGGTTCACCTTATTGGCCCCTGTAACAGTGTACCCAGGTACCCAGGGCATAGGTGCTTCCAAGGCCTACCAGGGGCTGCAGCATGTATTGTGCCACCCCTGGCCTGGCCTCCATATTTGACACAACTGGCTGATCACTCAGCTGGGGTAAGTCGGTGTAACCACCCCTTACTTAGGTGTAGTATGCCTATACCTAACCTAAAATGGACACATATGTTCCTATCAGTCACTCCTATGGAAGGCCTCATCAATCCTGGAGGCAGAGTGCTTGGAAATATGTGAGATGGTGCTCTGGCTTGAGCTGAGCCTGTCTGCAGCTTTCGGAACCATGTCCTTTAGCTGTTCCATGATATTGCCATACCATATACTCTTAAGTGCATTATAATCCTCGCGGTTAAATGCTATCTTAGGTTTGGCTTTATCAAAACATGTCGAGTACGGTGTCATACGAATTGGAATACTACCCCCTCGCCAGTTCTGGCGACGGGGGTAGCATTCCACCCTTCTAGAGGGACACGACATGTACCTAGCCTGAACCCTGGTTAAAGTTAAACAGAGCCTTAGCATCTCAAAATGGATGCTGCCACCACAGACACAAGTCTGACCTCCTGCTGCTGGGAGTCCTTCCAGCGAGGGCAGCTTGGACAAAGGGTTTCCTGCCTGGGGAGGTGCTAGCACCACTCCAGACAGGATTTTGTGTATTGGGTAGGACAGGGCTGAATAGAATCAGACATGCCTGGGGCACACAAGGTGTCCCTGTGCATAGGCCAGTTCAAACCGGTGCTGGGGCTTTCCAGCCCCAGTCCTGGCGCGAAACTGGACAAAGGAAAGGGGGTGTAACCACCCCCCTTCCTGGTTCCACCCAGAGGAGGGACCTAGTAGGTGATCCGGCCCCCCAGATTCGAATAAGAGTGGGAGCTGTGTCCTGAGACTTCAGATCATCCTGAATCAACTTGAAATAAAGAAGAAGACTGGACTTCGACATTCTGCTGCACAGAAGACGGAAGAGAATCTCCCTTGTGGCCAAGGAGTGACCACCTTGTGAACACAGGCACCAACCAGCAACTCGACGTCTGCTTTGCCACCGCCTCCCGCCGGAGCCCGAGCCCAGAGCCTGACAAGACCCGGACTCCCAGACTTCTCACAGCCCGATCCACAGTCCCTGCAAAGAAGGGACCCGTGGAGGCACCGAGAGACGTGGGACCGGCCATCTTGTAAGACCCCCAAAACGCTGACTGCGCAGCATCAGAGGCACCCTCGACGCTGTGCTTTGGGGTTTGAGAAGCCCTAACCTCGAGCAGCCCTTGCACCAAAGATCAGCCCCCCAGCATCTCCACGATCTGTGTGGGGCCCTTTTGCACCGTGCCACTCGATGCGCCATCCCGGCCACTTGCCACATGGCTAGCGGCCATCTTGGCGACGAAACCTACAACTTTCACTGCGGGTCTGGTTGCTCCAGACTTGCCCTTGCTCCTGTAAAAAGGAGTACCTGCTCTGACCTTGCTGGTCCGAGTAACAAGCCTTTTTTGATTCCTGCGTGGCTTGCATTAGCCAAGGCCTGTTTGCTTCTATCAAGTTTCCGACACCGCCAACAGCGAGAAGCCTGCGTGGGACAGCTCGTGACCGACTCCTGGATGTCTTCGACCCCTCGTGTCTACGTGGCTGCAGAGAGACGCTACACCTCGACGCCTGTTTGCACCCGACATCGCCTGGTTCCACTCTGGTTCCACGGTAGTCACTGGCTAGTGACTTTGAACATTGTCCCCTCTGCTTTCAGGTCTTCACCTCTTCAGATCCACCCTTGGATCCACCGGAACTCTTCACATCGAGCCGCCTGCAGCATCTTCAGCTCCAAGCACCATCGACCTGCGTGACGAAACCCGACACTACTTCGACCCTATGCACCCGCTTCCTGCGGGTGAGGTAACTCCGCTCCGCCGGTGTTCCCACACTGGTACACACCACTAGTGTCTGTGTCTCAAGTTTCAGCTTTCTAGGTCACTCGGAAGGTTCCTTTCTAACTAACTTTGTATTTTTACGCACCATTGACATTGCATTGGTAAAGCGTGCACTTTCCGCACTGCTCCCGAGTCCTGCGGGCCTTTCCCGACTTCTTCACTGCTAGTCCCGAACAGCTCCAGCGATTCCCCAGGCCCTAGGCCTCTTCACTTTCCCCATAGTGGTTCTTATACCACTATTTTAGTATATGGTTTAGGTGGCCCCTAGGGCTCATCCATAATTGTGCAACTTTTGTGTATTTAAACTGTGTTTTGTTTTAACGCATTTGCTTCTGTGCTCATAAAGAGTATCAGGGATATTTGTAGTAATAAATCTATATATATTTTCAATATATATCTGTGTGGTGTCCTTTCATTTGGTATTCAAGGGATTGTGTATGGTAAAACAGCTTGCTTCACATGCCTTTACAGAGTTTAGCCTAAGACTGCTTAGTCCATGCTACCCCTAGGATAGCTTGTCTATAAGGTTGACTTTACAACCTGCACCATAAGGGTTGCTTGGCATGATACAAGGTGATCACTAGAACTAGTGAGCATCATATATCAGGCCAACTTCTCACATATACCACTTATTTCTACTCGAAATAACATGTAAAACTCAAGTACACGTCCTACTTTTGTAATATCTTGCATCCTGCCTTAGAGACAGTTAGGGCCTACCTTAGGGGTGACTTAAAAGTATTAAAAGGAAAGGCTTGAGCCTGGTGAAAGGGTTTCTTTTGCCAGGTCAAAGTTGCAGTTTGAAAACTGTACTGCTAGGGTGATGTGGCTGGCCTAGAGTCCTGTTTTCACTTGCCACTTCAGTGGTGATGCAATAAGTGCTGCAGTCCAGTAGTGACATTTAAATTACAGGCCCTAGTATATGATGCCCAGAGCACCATTTACTAGGGATTAATATGTAAGTAAAATATCTCAATTGGGGATTAGCCAATTCTACGTGTTTTAGGGCTCAGAGCCACACACTGGCGGCTGGACGTCAGCCCCCCAGCATTCAGAATCCATATACCAGCAATAAAGTTGAGCAAAAACTAGGTGTTGACCACACAAAAATGCCATTTTCGTTGACTTCCATTATTAAATTGGTGAATGTAGACACAGAGGTTGTTTGTCCACTTGCTTTACTTAACATAAAGTAATTTCCTTCAAAACTGCAGCTTTAGTGAATAAACCTCCTGAAAACTCCATATTTCTGAACAATGGTTTCAAAGGTAGGTCACGCCTGGCAAAATATTTGAGGGCAGTTATATTCTTTTCTTTCAGTTTGTATTGGGACAATGCAATTAACGAGGAAACTCGTGAAAATGCAACCAAGCACGGTCTATTTACTCTGTATTTGTGTTGTAACTAGGATGTTACACTGGTAATCAAAACAGTTGAGTACATTTTGTAAATAAACATTTGACATCGTCAGTTGTAGAATGATTTGTTTTGGTGAAATTGTAATGGCTAACAAAGTGTTAAGCCATTAACCAACCATGAAGTACATCATCTTGTTTATAATACATAAGTACATAGTCTCTTGTTTTGAAGTTTGTGCAGGAAGATTTATATGGGGATAGCTCCTTTGTGTACCACTTTATTTACACACAGTCAATATAAATCAACTCAGTAAAGACGTGTTGAGTGATTGGCTAAATTTTGATGCACATATATTGTTAACAAAATATATAAGCCAGCATTGCGTTCTAGCAAATTAGGTATCCATAGTTTCCGTTTAGGTAGGTTCAGTTGTTTGGTCTATCATAGATGTTGCAATGGAACTATTCAAACCACTGCTAAACACTGTTGACAAGTAATCCAATATGAGAATTGTTAACTAATGATAGCTTCATTTTGGCTTAAGAATAATTTCATGGTCTGAATTCACCATGGGCAAGAAAGATGCTTGTCTTGGCAAATACCATGCATCCGTCCACCGCTTGCAAACTTATTCAAAGAACTCCACCTCATCCACAACACACACAGTTCTTTCAGGTGATTCGCAGATGTTCAAAAAGTTTGTCTCCGTTAGAATTGTTGCTTTATATTATAAAAGTTAACAAGCTCTAAATTTTCAGGAGACCGAAACCACTTCAGAACGTGCGTTTTAATGGACTAAGGGTTTTGATTGTGATCTTCAAAGTATAAGTGAATCATCAGAAAGTGCAGCATATAGATCTCTTCTATGAGGTATTTTACTTTGTTGATGTGCCTGTTGCAATTATCTGTATATAAAATGGAGGTCACTGGGCCAAATGTGGGATCTGGTGACTCGCATAAGTCCTTCAGAAGTTGGTAAACTAAATACCAGAAAGGGGGTCACTGGCTACTCCGTTATTGATTATATCATAAACAGTCATGACCTATATCAGACATTTTTGCTCCTTAAGACTCAGTTCGTTCAAGGCAGTACTATACTCTGAATTCGAATGACTGCTACACTTAACCCCGTCTTGGTCCTTAGCAGAAGGAAATGGAGATGCTTTAATAGCCTGTAAGTAAGGTCAAATTATATGGAACTCTGATAACATAACCAAGATGGATGCAGCATTTAAGCTACCGTGTTTTCACCAATCACTTGAAGAAAGAAATCCTATTCAGACATTTGAAGAGACCATCTCGGATGCTGTCTATATGATTCAGAGGAGGCGTGTAGCCCTTAAACACATGACAATTCCAAAAATAGAGTCGAAGGAAGCCGAACTTTCACGAAAGGTCAACAAACTCATTAGGCACCAATCTATGAATCTATGGCTTTATCAGTCTCAAGTGGTAAAGAAATTGAAGCTCTGTGAAAGAAAAGGAGGAAAACCCCATAGATAACTGGGTAGAATTACAGCAAACGGTTCTAAAAAAAAAAAAATCGAAATCTTTTGACCGCTCCTTTCCAAGTTCACGGGCAGTAAGAAAAAAACATCTGCAATTCCCATCCCACAGCAGGAATGGATTCATTAATTTTCTGAACTGTATAGGAATAATCCTTCTCCGTCGAGTTGTGAGGCCGTTGCCTAAATCTGTTCCTGAGAATCATCACATAATAGCTCCTAAGGAGAAGCAAATGGTTATATATAAGGAAAGCAAGATCTTCAGCAGCAATTGGCTCCGATAAGATTCCCATAATAGTATTACCGGGTGACACAGAAGGCTCCTCACTACACTTTTCTGCTACTGTTATGCAACGGGCTAAATTCCAAGTTCACGGTCTTGAAGTGTAGTAGTACCACTCCACAAAAAAAGGTTCTGCCTTTCTCCCTGTAATTGCACTTCTTGATGACACAAGGAAGATCTTGAGTTCTGGACAAACTCTAGGACTGGGCTTTTTCAAAGGGTGCGATACTTGAGGTCCCAGTGGGCATTCGGGCTAAACATTCGGTGACTGATAATATTGCAATAATGCAAACTGTATCTCATAAGTGTGTGGTGACCAAGGGCCATATGTATGAAGGTACCGATTTGCGATTCTGAAATAGCGATTTTTAAGAAATCGCTATTTCAGAATTGCAAATTGGTATGTATGTACAAAATCGCTTTTTTTTAGCGAATTCTTAGTATTCCTTAATTGCGATTAGCAATTTGCGAATCGAAATTAAGGAATACTTACCCATTCATTTCTATGGGCCAGGAGGCCTATAGGAATGAATGGGAAGGTATTCTAAATTTTGCGATTCGCAATTTGAAAATGGCAAATTGAAAATAATTTCAAGGGTGCAGGGGTGTCCAAAGGACACCCTGTTGCACCCCTGAAATATGCATGGGTGCACATGTGGCGCACATACATGTCCTAAGGGCATGTATGTGCGTCACAAGGCACGTTGAAAAATGCTGAAATGTGCAACTAGAAGTTGGTGGTAATTTGCGATTCCTTAAGGGCATTTTGCAAAATGTTTTGGCTTCATACATTGCATTTAAGGAATTGCAAAATTTGCGATTCCTTATTTTGCACCAGATTTTGCTTCATACATATCATTTTGCTAATTCGCATTCGCAAAGGCCGAAATTCGCAGAATTTCGGCCTTTGCGAATGCAAATTTGCTACATACATATGGCCCCAAATCGCAAGTGGTATAATGTGTGTTTGTCGACTACTTTACCACTTTTGATAGGGGTGATAGACCCACCCTATGGGGGAAACTGGTGAGGTTGGTGATCCCTAGTCCCTTATTAAGACTAATTATTGCCCTTCACACATCTACCTGGTGCAGAGTCTTAATGAGGGGAGACAAGGGGTTGACTCCTATGATTTTAACTCAAAATTGCCTGAAAAGGGGATGTATTCTAGCCCCATTTTCTTTTGTTTTCCTTATTTCCTATTTATTTACTTGCCTGTTTTAATAATACAAATAATTTTCACTCACAAATCTCACTTCAAAACATATTGTTTTAATGTATGCTGATGACGTGGTCATTTTCGACTTTACACCCATTGGTATTTAGCGAAACCTGGATGTGCTTTTTAAGTATGTAGTGGATAATTTCTTGAAAATAAACATTATTAAAACCAAGGTGGTACCTTTCAGTGGGGAGAGACGATACCGCCCCATTGATTGGAAGTTGGGTGGAAGCTCATGGGGGTGGTAACAACATATACATATATAGGGAGGGTCTTTTTCCAGATCCTAGAAAGCACCTTCTGCATTTCCCATATTTTATTTTATGCGTTTTTATATAACGCGGACTTTAAACATGAGGAAACATTACATGTCAGCATGTTGCAAAAGCAAACGTTAAGTTACATAAGGCAATAGTGACAATTGTGCTTGTATCAAGAGCAAACAAAATACAAGAGGTAGCAAACGATACCTTACAAGAGGGAAAAAAGTGAC
The DNA here is from genome assembly GCF_964261635.1 of Lissotriton helveticus. Classification (NCBI taxonomy): domain Eukaryota; kingdom Metazoa; phylum Chordata; class Amphibia; order Caudata; family Salamandridae; genus Lissotriton; species Lissotriton helveticus. The sequence goes on from NC_136058.1 coordinate 133,245,917, forward strand.
GTGTGTATGTTACAAAAGCGTACAAAGAACAAATAGAGGTATAATACTGAACTAAATGGGAGATACTCAAAACACAAGAACATATGTTACGTTACATGAGGCAATGGTGGCAAATGCGCATGTATCAAAAGCAAACAAAATACAAGAGGTAGCAGATGATACATTACAAGAGGGAAAGTGACGTGTGCATGTTACAAAGGAGTACACAATACAAGTAGAAGTACAAGTATCAATCAATCAATCAATCAAAGGCATTTATAAAGCGCACTACTCACCCGGAGGGTCTCAAGGCGCTTGGGGAGGGGGGGTCCGCTACTGCTCGAACAGCCAGGTCTTGAGCTTCTTCCTGAAGAAGAGGTGGTCTTGGGTCAGGCGCAGGACGGTTGGGAGGGAGTTCCAGGTCTTGGCGGCCAGGTAGGAGAAGGACCTTCCTCCTGTTGTCGCTCTTCGGATGCGGGGAACGGCGGCGAGGGCGTGACTGGTAGATCGGAGATGGCGTTTGGGAGCGTAGAAGTTGAGGCGGTTGTTGAGGTAACTCGGGCCTTGGTCGTGTAGGGCTTTGTGCGCATGGGTGAGGAGACGGAAGGTGATTCTCTTGTTGACGGGGAGCCAGTGAAGGTCTCTCAGGTGTCCGGAGATGTGGCTGCGTCGGGGGATGTCGAGGACGAGTCTGGCTGAGGCGTTCTGGATCCGCTGGAGTCTCTTCTGGAGCTTGGCGGTGGTTCCGGCGTAGAGGGCGTTGCCGTAGTCCAGTCGGCTGGTGACGAGGGCCTGGGTGACCGTCTTCCTGGTCTCGATGGGGATCCACCGGAAGATCTTCCGTAGCATGCCTAGGATGTTGAAGAGCGACGAGGAGACGGCGTTGACTTGTCTGGTCATGGAGAGGGAGGAGTCCAGGATGAAGCCCAGGTTGCGTGCGTGGTCTGTAGGTTTGGGTGCGGTGCCCAAGGTGGGGGGCCACCAGGAGTCGTCCCAGGCGGAAGGCGAGGAGCCCAGGATGAGGACTTCCGTCTTGTCTGAGTTCAGTTTCAGGCGGCTGGTCGTCATCCACTCGGCTACGTCTTTCATCCCTTCGTGTAGGTTGGTTCTGGCGGCGTCGGGGTCGTTGGTCAGGGAGAGGATCAGCTGGGTGTCGTCGGCGTAGGAGATGATGTTGAGGTTGTGTTGGCGTGCGATGGCCGCAAGGGGGCCATAGTAGAAGTATAATACTGCAATACATGGCAGACTCTCAAACCACAAAAACACATTGGGAAGACACTTCTATAGTCCTGTAGAACAGAATTTCCTATAATGGAAGGACTTCCTTCAGATTAGAGAGGGCGTGAATTACATTTGGCATTGTCTTTGAAGGAGGAGAGCTTTGAGGTCAGTTTTGAAGGCCTGGGAAGAGATGGTGGTCCAGAGCTGAGGCAGAAGTGAGTTCCAGATTCTCACGCGTTGCCTGAAAAGGATTGGGCCATCGACCTTTACTTCTTGAAAGTGGGAGGTTCAAGCAATAGATTTTCCGCATTATGGGATGGTCTAGAGCCTTCAGAGAGTTTCAGTTTATTCACCAGGTAGAGAGAAGAGGAGGAGTACAAGGCTTTGTGGGTGATGCAGGCAGTCTTGTAGATAGATCTAGCCTTGATAGGAAGCCAACTGAGGGTGGATAAAATGGGTGTGATGTGGTCCCTTTTTTTTGCCCCATATATGAAACGAGCTGCTGAATTGAGAACAGATTTAAGGAGGAGTAGGGAAGGGAAGAGGTGGTCAAAGAGAGAGACACAGGTGTCTTTGGCTTGGATCATGACTACCGTTGTTATAGAGTGAGATAGTGAGGGAGCCATCAAAAACACGCAGAGGGGGAGATTTTTAGCTGTTTCCCATGAGGGATAGAGTAGGAGGAGGTGGTGACGTTAAGGGAGTTATGTAAGCTGGTGGACCAAGATGGGAAGTTGTGAGTGAAGAAAATGAAATCTTATTTGAGCCTCCCATCACGACCATTGTAAAATTGATCGACAAAAAGGGAATCAGGGAAACATTCCATGGTGTTATGCTTGAATAGTTTTGCTGCAGCTTTAGTCAGGTAAAGAGAATAAATGATTTTGTAGCAATTAATTAACTCGAGTGGTGGCCATGTTGGGGAAAATGAGGAGGAGGAGGAGGAGGAGGGTGGTGGGGATAAGAGAGGGGTGTTATCAGGAAGGCGGTGGTGAGGAGAAGTATAAGGACAGAAAGGGGGCACATAACCATCACAAAGAGATCTTAGTAAGAGTAAAACAGATCATAGACGTACAACCAGTAACCACTGGTAAACACTGTACCTAGCATCAACCTGTAACAAAAAACACATTATGCACAGCATCACATTAGGCGCCAAACACATTGTATGCCCATAATCTCAACAGTCTCATATTAGACCCTAACCTCCTAAGTATCACTAACATTAGGGGCATAAAGCACAGGGTGGAACATAATCTCATTAGCATAAACCATAATATGCAAGATAATCTCATAATTATAAAAAAACACATTTAGAGGTAACCAGGACAGGGTGCATGGATCATACTACATGAAATACATTTCCTGGCACCACATAATCACAATAGGGCCTGACGCCCAACAAACCTCCCAGTCCCCCTGGCCCATCACTAACATTAGGGGCATGAAGCACAGAGTGGAGCTTAATCTCACTAACATAAACCATAATATGCAAGATAGTCTCATAATCATAAAAAACACATTTAGAGGTAACCAGGACAGGGTGCATATATCATACTGCATGAAATACATTTCCTGGCACCACATAATCACATTAGGGCCTGGCACTCAACAAACCTCCCAGTCCCCCTGGCCAACTGAAAGGGGCTCCGTGGATGGTCACTGTCAGTTGAACTTCGCCCCCTCTCGTTTTGTGTTGGCAAGTTAGTTAATCGCTCTCAGATATCCCACATGTGTGGTTGGCCCCACCATTCACTTGTGTTTCTTGCACCAGCTGTTGGTCTAAGACCGTATCTTCCTCTTCCACACGTCATCCACTTGCTCCCGGTTCTCATCCCCCATCCAATTTGCCTGGCTGGGACAGCTCAACCTTTCTGTGAAGCGGCCGCCATTACTGGTGTGCTGTTGTTCGGGCACCGCTCCAGTTTCGGTTTTGCTTTCCTGATGTGAGGCGAGCTGGTCCTAGACGGGTATTTTTCCCCCCGTTATGTGTAGCCGGTCTGCCCGCTCTCTTACCCGTTCCTCCCGATCTTGGTGCGTTGCCTTATGGCGCCTGGGTATTATGTGCGTTCGCAATCGGTGTGCACTGCAGTGTGGCAAGACGACGGTTTGCTCACCTTGTTCCTTGTGCTTGTGCCTTTCCGCTTACTGGCAGAGTGATAGCCAGTGTTGGGTCGGTTTAGTCTGCTGTCTGTAGAGCGAGAGGAGTCTGCTCCTGTCTCATCTCGTCTCACTCGAAACCCTGCTTGGTTTCGATTTCGCTGTCGCCATCTTCCTTCGCTCGCATTTGCCTCCCTTCACTCCTTAAAGTTTATTTTTCGCCTTCTCGAGGGTGCATTGCATCACGGAGAGGGCAGCATCCCTGCGCCCGACGATTCCGGTGCTTGGATCTTCTTTTTGCTGTTCTTTGTCATCGCCTGTTCTTGAAGCTCTCAGCCTCGTTTATCTCCGTTTCAGCAGAGCGGGGTCCTTCAGCTGTGCGCGCTTGCTCCTCCTGGCTAGTCTACTTAGGTGCCTTAAGATTTAATTGCTTTATGGGTAGGAAACATTTTAAAACTCTTTTAGATAATTATCTGGCAGAGATACCCCTCATCCTCTCTTATGCACTTGGGTATATCACCATAAGTAAGAGGTCTATTTTAAACTTATTCGAAGGGAGGCTCCTCCATGAGATAGTATCCCTGAGTCAAGCAACTCCCATCCAGGCATTGCGCTTCGTTTTTCCTCCACACTGCCCATTTAGTATCTCTAGCAAACTTTCTTAGATGGGTATAAAATCTTCTGCATGAATCAGAAGGCACTTTGAGAGATCACCTGAGGAACAAAACTTTTAAGGAAGAAGGCTTTTGTACTATTAACAATAACCTTGAGATCTCCCATTAATTATCTTTGGAATTGACGACAATATCCTTGGCCATACAAGATTTCTCCTCTTTTACGCTATCCTTTTGGCAAGGAGACAATCTTGTATGTTTTGGGTTGATTCAGCTGCTCCAACACACGCTGGTTGGTTGACGTCCCTTTATCAAGTCTCCAGGGTGGATATGGCCAGATCAAGTAGCAAACAAAAAAGTAGCTTTCTGGGAACTGTTGGTACATTGGAGTTAGGATTTCCGTTTTTTTGTTTTTTTTTCCCCGGGTCCTATGATTATGCCTTTATTGCTCCACGAACCTTCGGGCTTGGGTTCCCTTTGGGGAATACTGTGGTCCAATAGGTGGTAAAACACCGGTATGGAATCATCTAGCTAGCCCTTAAAATGTTGGTAACTTCTTCCGCCACTAAGATACATTTGTCTTGCAGCGAGCAGGATGAGCCTAGGGGTTCAGGGGCTCATGCCCACGCAGACAAGAAAAGGTGGCTGGGGTTTTCCATATTTGAGGGTTAAGGCAAATGAGGACAAAAAAAATAATAACCTTGAGATCGCACTAGTAAATTTTGAATGCACAGTCACCCATTTCCAGTAATGGACACCAGCACAATTAGTTGTTTCTGATAAACACATTGACCAGAATACTCTAAACACAGGATATCGCACACCGTTCCCAGTTAGAAATGTATAAGTCCTACTCCCGCAACCTAACATTCAAGACTCAATAATTGAAGTTTACACTAGGTCACAGCACTAGGCAATTCATAATTATTTTAGAGATGGGCATTCTACCATTTAACAACTTTAAAAGGCATTGGTTGGATACATGAGACAATACTGGAACATGTGATCCTTGCATGGGTGGGATTCAAGATATAAAGCTTGTACTATTAGTCTGCCCCTGTAAGAAAATGCTTGAAGCAAGGAATCGTTTTTTGAAACCTCGGTTTTAAATATAGTGTGTTTAAAATTAATGACCTGATTGCTTTAGCAAAGTCACCTCTTGATTTTGTGTGCTACAATTTGTATATATTTTCAAAGCGTTTTACCCATGTATTAGCATGATGCAAATGTGTAGCTTTATGTCATATGAGTCCTGTAAGTAATTATTTATGACTGTATATATTGTTGATATCTTACGAGATTTAAATCAATGAAACTGATTTGATTTGATGTAAATGGATTTCAATAAAAATAAATTGCGTGTGATGAACTGAATACAATTGGGATTGTTTAAATTATAATAGAAAGAATTTGTGACAGTCCAATCCTTTAGAAGTTGATAGCACTTGAGCAGAGTAAATCAATATTGATAACTCCTATACTATGTCCTATCATTATTCTTTATATATCCAGCAATGTACATTTTGAGATTTAAGACTGTCACCAGGCATTGTATATGTATTATGAATAAGATATTCTTGAGCACCAAATAGTTTTTCATGTGCCCTCTCTAATTTTCTTGAGTACAAACCACCTTATAATTGCAATGTACTGCCTGATACATCATATCTAACATGAAACTCACTTTAGTTGAATTACTTAAAATCTTCAGTGTCATATATAACTTACACAAAATCTGAAGGGGTACAGGGGGAGGGGAAATGAGCGAGGCAGCCCCCCACTCAAACAGTGTTCAAACAATTAATGCCTCACTCATTAATACACATCCAAGTACAATCATAGACCCGGTAGAAACACAATTTAAATGCTACCAGAAATATATGTTATATAACATAAATTCCAAGGTCTGGACGTGTTCAATAAAAATACAATCACACAGGAACAGCACATTCACCTAGAAAAGTGTGAAGAATAGAGAGAGCACCTCACGGTAGAACAACCCGAGGGGGTTCCCGGTTGATGATTACCGGTATACCCACTTCTCATCATTGGCAACTCTCTCTATTGTGAAAAGACAAACGTGCACTCAACAGAAGAGTAGTGCGGACGTGAGAATAGTGAAGGAAAAACACAAATAGTGACCAACGTATCAAAACACTGATACCTGTTAGAAGTGTCAAAAGTACACTCAACAGAACCCCAAACAAACCACAACACCAAGAGAAAAATAAATCATTTGTGTAGTGGTGCTTTGCTTGCTATTACCGTTTTATTCTGATGCAGCAGAGCACTACTTAATTAAAAATGGATATTTCATATACCATAAAAGTTCCTTTCCTCAAGCCGACATGTTTCATCGCTCCTTCTATGGCGATTTCATCAGGGCATATGAGGGGTTTATTATTCTCAGTCTTTTCAACCTGTACTGGACCTGTGTGATGAATAAAACAGAGAGACGCTCAAGGCGTCAATCAGATACCCACGTACTAGGTATAGCCCCCGCAGCGTGTCTTGGCACACAGATGTGAAATAATTTACCTGGAGTGCGCTACATCAGCACATACCAGCGTCACTCCTCAGGACACCGTGTCAGCTGTCCACGTGTCCGAAACCGTGACTCGAACTGATCACAGTCACCTGTTTCAAATTAAAATAGCAGTTTCAGACCACCACATTTCTGACCGCTCCAATCACTACATTATGCACGTACGAGGTGTCTTGTTACGCTCGCAACACTCCCCACTTATGATGGACTGATATTTGGCCTCAATAACTTGGTGGCGCACCCTTATGTAGAAAGACATATCAGACAATAATTCCGAACCCGCATTTGTCAAGGCAGCCTTCGCTACACAAGCAGGTTCGAGTTCCATACATATTCGCCCAAATGCGCTTAACTTTCATAATGCGCGACGGTCACAGGCTGCACTCAAAGTATACTGGGGCATCGCCCTCTGCCAACAATCACTCAGCACAGCCACGCTCTTACTGTAGCCGCGTCCCTCCGGCGCTTCCGACGGTCCACACACACAGCCTGTGTGCGCGGCCGGAAGTACTGCGGGGGCGGAGCCCCGCCCCTCACGCTGCGTGTGGCGGCCATCTTAGAACGGGTTCTCAACGCGACCTCACAACCCAGTTAGTATTTAGTATCATATCGAGGCATGGAGTTTCTTTAATTTTATGATTTTATAATTTTACCCTGTCGTTGGACACAACTTGAATCACAGGTACCGGCCCATATATGCTATGCTATGCTATGCCAGGGATGCTGAAGATTAATCATCATCTCACATACAATACTCCTCCTACGCTGTATGATTCCCCAATAGACATAAATATACTGCTGGCCCTGTGTAATGCCTTCATACATGTGTAGGTGTCCCTAAGTGTGAATTTTAGGACAACAAACAAAGTTCAAAGGAGGGGAAAACCAATAAGGGTAAATCCTCTGCTAAATATCACAGGGGTACTAGCCTGGGATGGAAGTGAGACTAATCAGGAGTGAAAAAATGGAAAGAGAGGCTGGTCGATGACAGGGCCCTGTCAACGCCTACTGATTTTGTTCCACTCAATATTTTCATTGAGTCCCTCACGGTCTGCCCTCTCCAAATATATCCATTTTGCCTCCTTTCTTGCCAAGATATTTTCCAGGTTGTGTGAGTCGCCCACCACTTTTTCCAAGACAGTCCACTTCAGCTCCCTCGGGTCGTGTCCTGATGTATTAAAGTGTTGGACCAGCCGTGTGGTCAATTTCTTAGCCCGAATGGTGCTCAAATGTTCCTGAACACGGATTTTTATCTTCCGGGTTGTGAGGCCGATGTAATATAGACCGCAACTACACATCAATCTATATATGACATGAGTCGTATTGCAGTTGCTGAATCGGTTAAGGTACCAGATTCTGCCACCGCGTAGACTGACAGTCTTAGTTGCTTCTGTAAGCCCACAGACCGAACAACATCCACAGGGATAATGCCCAGCAGGTATGTTGCCAGTGTTAGCTGGACCCCGATTCCGTGTGTGGACCAGTTTGTCCCGTAAGTTAGGGGCTCTCCTAAAGGCAAAGCGCGGAATGGGCATCTTATTTCCCGCTGTATCAAGAATGGACCAATTTTTCCTTATAATTTGCCTGATTTTACTGGACAGGGGATCAAAAGTGGTCACCACTGGTAAGCATACTTGTTTTTCTTTCTTGTTCCGCTCCAGTAGTGCTTCTCTCGGAGTATTCAGGGCCCTCTTCCGTGCGTGTCTTATAACTTTAGCCGGATACTCCCGTTGTTGCAATTTAGTGGCTAATTCAGAGGACTGTTCTAGAAAGGTTTCGGTGGATGAACAGTTCCGGCGGTAACGCAGAAACTGTCCCACCGGCAGGTTGTCACGTAGCGACCTCGGATGGAACGAGTGGTAGTGGAGGAGGGAGTTGCGATCAGTGGCCTTATGATGTACACTTGTCACCAGCTTGGAATCAGTCACAGTGATATCTACATCAAGATATACTGCCGAGATGTTACTGATAGACCAAGTGAACCGAAGGCTCGGGTCCACCTGGTTGAGCCACTGTAAAAACGTCTGTAACCGGTCCTCTGTACCTGTCCAGATACAGAGGACGTCGTCTATGTAACGTTTCCACAGAGAGATATTCTCTCTGTAAGGATTGGACTCATGGAGGACCACATTCTTCTCCACCTGACCCACATAAATGCAGGCCAGGCTCGGAGCAAATGTGGCCCCCATGGAAGTCCCAGACGTCTGCAGGAACAGTTGGCCTTGGTACTCAAAGAAGTTTCTTGTGAGTGCCACCTCAATACACTGCAAGACAAACGTTTGAGGTGTGTCGTAAAACCACTCCATCTCCCCCAGGGCCCGTGCTGCTGCCACCAGCGTGGCGTCCTGGGGGATCCTGGTGTACAATGACTCAATGTCAATTGTAACCAGTACTTGGTTGGCAGGGTCAAAGGATGTATCTTTCAGAATATTCAAGATATCCGTCGTATCTTGAACGTACGACTCTTGGGTCACCACCGCCTCCCTCAGAAAGAAGTCGGCGAACTGGGAGAGGGGTTCAAGAATGGACTGGATCCCGGAGACAATGGGGCGTCCCGGGGGCGGACGTTGGGGCTTGTGGATCTTTGGCAAGATGTAAAATGCCGGCACCCTGGGATTACTATTGATGATGAAGTCCGCCTCTTTAGGTGTAATCCATTTCTTTGTCACTGCCTCTGCCACCATCTGCTTGATGATCTTTGCAAGTTCAGGTGTGGGATCTCGCACAAGAGGCTGGTAATTGGTGCGCACTCCTAAGAGTTTGAGAATTTCAGTCTCGTAGTCTATGGTGTTGAGTACTACCACTGCCCCACCCTTGTCAGCTGGCTTAATGGTTATAGCCGAGTTTCTTTGTAGAGTGGCAACTGCCTGCCATTCTGCTTTTGTCATATTGTGGCCCAGATTATGTCCGGTGGTTTTTTCCAAAGATTCTATTTCACTGATGACACGTTGTTCAAATACTGCCACCTCCGGTCCTACAAGTGATGTGGGGGGGCAGAAATTTGAAGGCCTACGGAGATTGGTATCAAAGAGAGAGAGCGGTGCACTATCTTTGTTCGCAAAAAATTTATGAAGTTTTATTTTGCGCATCAACTCTGAGACCTCGGTCCTACATAGAAACGGATCATGGTTCGGTGTGGGGACATACCCAAGTCCCTTGTTAAGAACGCTTTTTTCAGTGTGTGTTAATTCGTAGGAGGATAGATTCACTACAATGTCAACAGCAGTGGGAGGAGGTGACTGATTCATTTCCCTTAATTGCGGAATGTGTTGGCCCTGCTCCGTGTAATCCGAGGCGAGAACGATTGCCATGTTTGTTGTGTCCCCCTGCCTCGTCCCTGTGGTTGGCCCCTTCCCCCACGGGCCCCTCTCTGGGGTTGGCCTAAAAAAGACCTAAGTAGGGCTCCCAGGTCCTCGTCAGTTCTGCTTTCAGAAGCAAAATTGACCCTGGTGTTTGTGGGCACCGTTTGGCGTGCTGGGCCCTCCTCGTCCTCGCTGCTCGTATTATCGAACCGCCAGTTGTTGGGGGTTCGTCTATTTCCCCCTTGTCCCCTATTGTGTCCTCTCTGGTTAAATTGTCCCCGCCTCTGATATGGTTGGTTTCTTATAGGTTCTGGTTGCCTATCATAGTATTCATCCTCTGTGTAGGGAAAAGCCCATGAGTGGGTGTATCGTTCAAGGTTCTTTTTAAGGCCCTTGATCTTTTGATTGACCATGTATGTTTTATATTCTGCCAAATCAGACTGTATGCGAGAAAGCTGTTCCTTGGCATCAGTGAGGGCCTGGTTATTGTTAAGGCTGTCCTCCAACTCCAGTATTTCAATGAGTAGTGCCTCACTAAGTCGTTTCGCCGTGTTGATTATCAAGATCAACCAATCTCGGGTGCATTTATTCGCAATGTAACTCCAATCCACCCGAAATTGTTTATCCTCTAGAAAGATTTTAGGCTCAAGACGAACTATCAAGCTAGGTGGTGAGGCGCCAGCTCGTAGATACTCAGTCATAAGCGCACCATGTAGTGCCACACGGATTTGGCGCTTTTTTAGCACACTAAGTTTCTCCCACTCTTCCCTAGCTGAGCCCTCTGTGCTGAGTGGTGCATCAGACAGTAGTGAGGGACCAGCCAGGATAAGGGCAATCTGCTCATCAGAGAACGCCAGGCAGTTCATTCCAAATGATGGAAAATAGACCAGTTGAAACCAAATGCGGTGGCTGCTATTTCCCTACTAGTACTTAATATGTTTTTATTTATATTTTTAATTTTTATTTTTAAGAAGACCTGTGTGCCAAAGAGCCGCTGCGTAGATAAAAGAATAAGGGTCACTTTCATGTACCACTTCTTTAAAAAGGGTAAACCCTCACGGCTGAGCCGCCGTACTGAATCCACAAAATCTGAAGGGGTACAGGGGGAGGGGAAATGAGCGAGGCAGCCCCCCACTCAAACAGTGTTCAAACAATTAATGCCTCACTCATTAATACACATCCAAGTACAATCATAGACCCGGTAGAAACACAATTTAAATGCTACCAGAAATATATGTTATATAACATAAATTCCAAGGTCTGGACGTGTTCAATAAAAATACAATCACACAGGAACAGCACATTCACCTAGAAAAGTGTGAAGAATAGAGAGAGCACCTCACGGTAGAACAACCCGAGGGGGTTCCCGGTTGATGATTACCGGTATACCCACTTCTCATCATTGGCAACTCTCTCTATTGTGAAAAGACAAACGTGCACTCAACAGAAGAGTAGTGCGGACGTGAGAATAGTGAAGGAAAAACACAAATAGTGACCAACGTATCAAAACACTGATACCTGTTAGAAGTGTCAAAAGTACACTCAACAGAACCCCAAACAAACCACAACACCAAGAGAAAAATAAATCATTTGTGTAGTGGTGCTTTGCTTGCTATTACCGTTTTATTCTGATGCAGCAGAGCACTACTTAATTAAAAATGGATATTTCATATACCATAAAAGTTCCTTTCCTCAAGCCGACATGTTTCATCGCTCCTTCTATGGCGATTTCATCAGGGCATATGAGGGGTTTATTATTCTCAGTCTTTTCAACCTGTACTGGACCTGTGTGATGAATAAAACAGAGAGACGCTCAAGGCGTCAATCAGATACCCACGTACTAGGTATAGCCCCCGCAGCGTGTCTTGACAAATGCGGGTTCGGAATTATTGTCTGATATGTCTTTCTACATAAGGGTGCGCCACCAAGTTATTGAGGCCAAATATCAGTCCATCATAAGTGGGGAGTGTTGCGAGCGTAACAAGACACCTCGTACGTGCATAATGTAGTGATTGGAGCGGTCAGAAATGTGGTGGTCTGAAACTGCTATTTTAATTTGAAACAGGTGACTGTGATCAGTTCGAGTCACGGTTTCGGACACGTGGACAGCTGACACGGTGTCCTGAGGAGTGACGCTGGTATGTGCTGATGTAGCGCACTCCAGGTAAATTATTTCACATCTGTGTGCCAAGACACGCTGCGGGGGCTATACCTAGTACGTGGGTATCTGATTGACGCCTTGAGCGTCTCTCTGTTTTATTCATCACACAGGTCCAGTACAGGTTGAAAAGACTGAGAATAATAAACCCCTCATATGCCCTGATGAAATCGCCATAGAAGGAGCGATGAAACATGTCGGCTTGAGGAAAGGAACTTTTATGGTATATGAAATATCCATTTTTAATTAAGTAGTGCTCTGCTGCATCAGAATAAAACGGTAATAGCAAGCAAAGCACCACTACACAAATGATTTATTTTTCTCTTGGTGTTGTGGTTTGTTTGGGGTTCTGTTGAGTGTACTTTTGACACTTCTAACAGGTATCAGTGTTTTGATACGTTGGTCACTATTTGTGTTTTTCCTTCACTATTCTCACGTCCGCACTACTCTTCTGTTGAGTGCACGTTTGTCTTTTCACAATAGAGAGAGTTGCCAATGATGAGAAGTGGGTATACCGGTAATCATCAACCGGGAACCCCCTCGGGTTGTTCTACCGTGAGGTGCTCTCTCTATTCTTCACACTTTTCTAGGTGAATGTGCTGTTCCTGTGTGATTGTATTTTTATTGAACACGTCCAGACCTTGGAATTTATGTTATATAACATATATTTCTGGTAGCATTTAAATTGTGTTTCTACCGGGTCTATGATTGTACTTGGATGTGTATTAATGAGTGAGGCATTAATTGTTTGAACTCATATATAACTTAAACTGTATCTGACCTCCTGATAATATATTTCCAACCAAATAGTTTCTCTTTCAATTTAAATATTTTTTAATGCATCTTGTTTGGTGATTTTATCACCACAAAAATGCGAATTAATGTATGTAATCCATATATTTTGTCTCATCATTCATAATATAACCACCAGTATACATTTTGAGAATTAAAGCTGTAACCAAGCATTATAACTGCATTAATTATATTACGAAGCAATTTATGGCCACCAAATATGTCCTTATGTATTGCTATCTGTAATTTTATGCAACACCTAGCACCATACATTTGTAATAATTAATCCAATGCCCACTCTCCAAACTTCCTATCCTGTATCGGCTGGAATGTTGTCTCCCATGAGAATTCTCCAGTCCTCCTTTCTAGGGAAACTAATTGACAGGGCTCATTAACAATTGTTGCTGCAGTCCACATATTCTCCTTAGGGTAAAATGCGTGTTTGAGGAAGGGAAACATCGAAAGACACTGGAAACACAGCTCTTATCTCTGACACCACAGGCTCATTTTGATAATGCCAAAGTACCACTCACAGGTCTGTTTATTCTAAAATGGTCTTACCTGAAACTCCAAAGACCACAGCTGTTGATAAGCTTAGGTTGTTTGAGGCAACCACCCCTAACTTTGGAGAACCAGGACAACAGATCGATAATGAGCATGGAAACAGGAAACAACAGGATGATGAGAAACTGCATGGCAGCAGAGCTCTTCAAGTTTACTACATTTGACCGCTGAGAGTTCCTAGTGACTTAGTCTAATGTTTTCTACATACCAGTATATTCTCCACAGGAAATGTCTAGACATGGTTTTATAGGCGTTTTTAGAAATTGTGTGTCTATAATTTATACCCTATTGGCTTGAAAAAACTGTTTTTACATTTCTTCCTTAATGCAAGTTGTTATTGTATCAACCTTTGTTTGAGGACCCATGTATGGGAAAGGCCGTCAGAGAAGGGTCAGATGATACCATTCCCCTCTGTAAGCTATGTGTCCACCTTCCTCTGTTCAGTACCTGGTCGAAAGGTGACATGGTAGATAAAACTTGAAAAAGAAAACAATTAGTTAATTGTATTAATAGGTTCTACTATTTGGGAAACTATCTCAATTTGTAGGCTGCAAAAAGTTGGCAACAAAAACAAATGTCTGAATCGGTTTACCTTCTTAAATAGTAACCATTCTAAATCGCATTGACTTTCTCAGGATCCATATGAGTTCCTTAATCTGAAATTAGAATTCCAATGGAAAAATAGCTGATTAGTCTCAAACGCTCAATGTTTTGCGTTGCCCTATAAGGATTTGTTCCAGAGTTCAAGGAGAACGTCTCTTCGGATCTCAGTTGTTTTCTAATGCATCAGAGAATACTAAGTATCATGCCAGATAAATGATGACGACTTATCCAGTATAACTTGAAACACATTATTTAGGAAAAGCTGGAAAGCATCCAGGGCATTACTTAATCAGATATTCATAAGGCCTATATTTGGCTTTAAAAGTCATCTCCATTCATCGCCTTCACTGATTCTCATCTGATTGTAGACACCTTGTAGAGCGAATTTAGAAAATACCTTGGACATTAAGCAGAACTGAAATATGGAGAAGAGGATGGCTGCTGTGGATGGTAATTGATTAAATCCCTGTAATTTTCAAATGGTCAATACTTGTGGTCTGGTTCAGGATTGAATAATATCGGCACCCCCTACATGAATTCCTATGCAGGATTTTCATAGTCTTTCAAAACGACATCGTCCTGTGGGGTAATTGGGTAATGTGACCATGAGCTATCTTAGCTTGAGGTGCAGATCATTAGAATAGTCATAAATATGATAAATACTTGATATGTTTGAGGGAAAACTAGGTAGTCTTTTCTTCCGGGGAAAGCAATTTATTGGTTGGCCAACAAATGTACCTCCAGTCAGAGCCACCAGTTTTGACAATAATTAGATGTGAGGTTTATTTATTCTCCAGTATTGGTGTCTTTCATAGATTCACATGCCTGAATCATTCCCCGTCGTCGGAGTGGTATCCCATTGTACATAAAAAAGCAAAAATATGCACATAATATCCAACAAACTTTGGTAATAACCAACCAGGAAGTAAAGTAGCCCAAGCTACAAGAGTAAAGACTTCCACACTCATGACTATCCTAGTCATTTTGTATAGTCCAAACTGCAGCCAATCAGGCGACAGCACCCACCAGAATGTTCTCCCCAGAGGCTCAGGCTCTCAGATTTTCTACCGCACGTCGTGTGAAGGGAGTCTCCCTGAGCTCTGCTCAGTTCTTCTCAAATTTCTTCAGGATTTCTTGTTTTTAGGACGTCTTCCTCTAAGAAATTGTTATTCAGGCCTTGTGAATCTTGTGGTAAGCTCCGGCTTTTCTCAGAAGATCCCCACAAGAAATGCATCTACTGCCTGTATCCAGATCATCAAGTGAAGGACTGCAAGATATGCAGGACCTTCCCTCTAAAGACCCTCCGGGATAGAGAGGGCCACTTACTTCTGTGGCTACAGAAGCTTAAGGACCAGGACAATCCAGTTCCTGAGGAAGGATGTATTGCCTCTGGATCATCTGTGGCCTCTAGAAAGAGAGCTTCTGAGGAGGTTTTATCTTCTCCAGGGGCTAAGCTTGTGAGGAAACAACAACCCTCTAAGGGTTCAGAGAGGCACACCACTTCTAAGGCTACTCCTCCTGTCAAGAGCAAACCTTTGCCTTCCACGCCCCCGAGAAGATCAGTCAAGATTTTGCCTTTAAAACCAACTTCTGAGAAGCTTCTACCTCCGAAGAAGACCCCGTGGTCGAAGACGCCGTCGACTACCCCTTCGTCGACGAAGATTTCCGTTGACGCAACTTCTACATCGACGGTAACTTTCATCACCTAAACCTCAAATGCTTATGTCGTCCGCATCCTCCCCGTCGACGCTCGTCTACGTGTCGGTGAAACACATATCGTTGACGAAAGAGACTGCGTCTACTCCGATCGTCGGCGCACAGTTCACGACCAAGATCTAGAAGACCTCGCCGCCGACGGCTTAGTTGACGGCCACTTCATCACCGCCAACGACATCCTCGTCCTCGACGAGCTCGTCGTCGAGAACTACAAAGTCGACGGCCAAATCGTCGACGAAGCCCTCCTTGTCGTCGAAGACAACTTTGTCGACGGCCACATCCTCGTCGGCGTTATCACCTTCAGGTATTATTCCTTCGTCGACGGGCCCGTCGACGACGACTCCCGTCAATGCAAATATGGTCTACATGTACTGAAATACAAGTTTGGTCACAGTCTACGGTTTTATCTACTACGCTGTCTAGAACAAAGCCTCCTTTGCTACAAAGACGCGGTTCTGTGCTTGAACCCTTATCTCCATTACGTATTTCTCCACATAAGGTACCTCCACAGGTTCCTGACAAATTGCTGGACTCAGAAGACAGTGAGGAAGATTCTGATGTCGATGATAGATTTAGAACAGCAGCGACAAGTCCTTCGGAGCTGTTCATTAAATACCAGGAAGAAGATCTGGATGATCAACCTTCGCCTGAACAGGTGGCGTCGCCTGCTGCTAATATGCAGTCGGCTCAGATGCCTACAGCCTTATTAACTAATCTTCAGAATATGCTGGACGATTATTAATGCAGTTTCCCGCCATCTTAATCAGCGGATTCCGTGCCTCCTACACCAGTAGCGCAGGCTTCCACATCAGAATTCCGGTCTCCTAGACCTCGTTCGCCAGTGATTTCACATCAATCTGCAGAAGCACACTCATCAGATGATGAAGAAAGGGAGGAACGTGAGGTAGATAAGAGATCTCTGTTGTTGCAGTGGGATGAATATCAGATCCAGACACATTCTCCTTCACCTCCGGCTCGTGCAGATTCACCTCCAGTGGACATTGGAGGTTTTCACCTCCTTATGGAAAGAACAACCCAACGTTTCCTAATCCTTATAGGAACTAAGAAGGAGGAATGCTTCCTCTATGACTTTAAAGACCAGCCAAGGAGACAAGTGAGGACGATTCCCATTATAGACTTTATATGGAAAGAAGGATTAAAGGTGATGTCAAATCCTGCATCTACTCCTCCAGTCTTGCCACGTCTGGACAAGAAATATAAAGCGCCTGACAAGTCTCCAGCATGCCTTATAGGACACCCAAAGGTGGATTCCGTGATTGTGCAGACTGCCCAAAGACGGGCTAGAAATCCTTCTTCTCCGATCACAGCCCCACCTGACAGAGATGGCAGGCGGCTGGACTCGATTGGGAAACGAGTCTCCACTATGGCAGCGACAACAGTCCATGCGGCCAATTCTCTAGCCATTCTGGGTCGGTACGACCGACAAATGTGGTCTGACATCTCACCATACATAAACATGCTTCTGGAGCCTCCAAAATCTGAAGCTCTGAAGATACTGCAAGAGGGAGAACGGATCTCGGCAGAAATTATGGACTCTGCAGTGGATGTTGCGCCCACTGGTTTCAGGCAGCTGGCGGGGGCTGCTGTCCTATGTCGACAAGGCTGGTTAAATGCTACTTCGTTTTGCCAGAAGGTACAAGCTAAAATACTGGACATGCCTTTCGACGGGGAGGCTTTGTTTGGGCCACATGTGGAAGAAGCCTTACAAACCATTAAAAAGGACACTGAAACAGCCAGATCTCTTGGCACCTTGCACTTTCGTAAGCCGCCCTATCTGGGTGCGAGAGGACGTGGATTGTCCTCTACTCGAGGAAGTTATAGTCCACAATCTTCCTACCAGTCATATCCAGGGAATCAGTGCTACCAATAGCAATGTTACCAGTCATATGGCCAGCGCAACACCTCTTATTCCCAGAATAAAAAGAAACCTTCCTTCCGCGGAAAGGATTCCAGCAAAAGACTAGTATCATCACCTGCCACCGCTACTACCGCAGTCCCATGTAAAAGTTGGAGGAAAAATCTCAAGATTTTATTTAAACTGGTCCTCAATAACTTCGGACAAGTGGGTCCTAGACATTGTAGCCAGGGGCCATGCTCTATAGTTCGAAATATTTCCTCCAAATTTCCCTTCAAAGAGTCCTCTTCCAGCTCATCTCAAGGAGTTGTTTTCCCAGATAAATTTGATGTTAAAAAAAGGAGCGCTCAAAAAGGTCCCTCAAGGGCAGAGAGGAACAGGATTCTATTCACGGTTCTTTCTGATAAAGAAGAAATCCGGATAATGGTGTCTAGTTCTAGATCTCTTTTCCCTCAACAAATATCTAAAGAAATTATCATTTTGGATGTTATCGCTTCAGGAATTACTTCATCTTCTGTCGGCAAGGGATCATATGGCCACCCTGGACCTTCAAGATGCGTACTTCCACGTTCCCATTTTGCCCCGTCACAGGAAGTTTCCGCGTTTCAGAGTGGCTCGCATGGATTTTCAGTTCAAGGTCCTTCCCTTTGGACTATGATCGGCACCCAGAGTGTTTACGAACGTCCTGGCTCAAGTAGCAGTGCAACTCCGCCTGGAGGGGATTTAAATAGTTCCTTACCTGGATGATTGCCTTATCAAGACAAATTCTTTCCCAGACACAAACGCCCATGTCCGAATATGTCTGTCTCTATTCCAATCGCTGGGTCTTTCTATCAACCTCGGCAAATCACATCTTGTTCCTTCGCAAAGGCAGACATTCTTGGGAGCGACGTTGGACATGCAGTTAATTCAAGCTTTCGTATCAGATGAAAGGCAAAAGAGAATCCAAAACCTGGCTCACATGTTACGCTCAAGAAAGTCAGTTTCAGTCCGACAGTTCAAGTCTTTTCTAGGATTGGTCTCTCCTTGCATCCCATTGATACCAAATTGCTGCCTCAAAATGAGGCCCCTTCAAGAGGAACTCAACCTGCAATGGTTAAAAGTCTCCGGTTCATTCGAAGATCTCATTCAAAGATCTCATTCAAATCACTCCTCGGATGCGGGAGGCATTTCTCTGGTTGGCTCAAGAAAGAAATCTAAAGAAGGGATGTGAGTTCCCTCAAGAAACGCCGAACTTCACTATCACCACAGACTCATCCCTCGAAGGCTGGGGAGCACATCATCAAGGGCTGGAAGTCAGCGGAAAATGGAGCCCTCAACAAAAGAAATGGCACATCAATCTACTTGAACTAAGAGCCATCTTCTTAGCCCTCAAGTCCTATTGTACAATCATTCTAGGAGCCACAGTATTGGTTAGCATGGACAATACTACAAGTATGCATTACTTAAACAGGGAGGAACAAGGTCAGCTCTTCTATCTCAGGAAGCCCAAGAAATCTGGGCTTGGGCGATACGACACAGGATCAATCTCTTAGCAGTTCACGTGCCGGGAGTTTCAAATGTTCTGGCAGATACCCTCAGCAGGTCAACGGTGTCCACCCATGAATGGGAACTGCATCAGCCGACAGTGGATCGAGTCTTCCAACAGTGGGGTCATCCCAATCTGGACCTCTTTCTGACCAAGAACAGCAAATGCCTATTCTTTGCAAGCTGGCTTCCCCACAAGGATTCTCAGGGGGATGCGTTTTTGATGAACTGGTCTCAGATATATGCTTATGCCTTTCCTCCAATACGTTGATTCCAAGAGTTCTCTGGAAGATGAAGATAGGACTTTGTCGCCTAATTCTCATCGCTCCCAGATGGCCTTGCCAATTCTGGTTCGCCGAACTTCTCCTCCTGTCAGAGTGCGATCCAATTCAGTTTCGACCAGTATCAAATCTCCTGTCCATTCAGAACGGTCAGATTTGCCATCCAGATCCTGCTTCTCTGAAATTAGCTGCCTGGCGCCTGAGCACCTTGAATTCGCTCATCTAAATATTCCTGCGGAGTGCAAGGAGGTTCTGGCTAACGCGCGAGCTCCTGCTACAATAAAGACATACAGACTTAAATGGAAAAGATTCTGCATATGGTGTCAATCTGCTGGGGTTCACCGTTTCATGCAACACCGGAACAGATATTACCTTTTTTCTTGCACTTAGTGAGATCAGGCCTCTCTCATGCAATGTTAAGTCTTTCTGGCAGCCATTTCAAGGTTCCGACAGGATGGGTCCAATTCTCCTTATGCATCAAGAATAATACAACCGTTTTTTAAGGGACTATTCCGAATGTTTCCTCCTGTACGTCGTCCACCTCCATCATGGCATCTTAATGTGTTATTAGCGCAGCTCATGCGCCACCCGTTTGAACCAATTCACAGAGTGGATCTTAAATTTCTAACCTGTAAGGTTTCTCTGTTGCTAGCTTTGACTTCATCTAGAAGAGTCAATGACATTCAGGCTTTCACCGTCAATTCACCGTTCTTTCAATTCACATCCAATTCTTTGGTGCTGCGTACAAATCCTAAATTTATGCATAAGGTGCCTTCGGATTTTCACCTGAACGAACCAGTCAACTTGGAAAAAAAATTTCTTAACCCGCAATCCCCTGCGGATTGGGCATTACATACCCTTGACATCAGCAGATGTCTTAAGTTATATTTACAAAGGACCATTACCATTCGGAAATCTGATCAATTGTTTGTTGCCTACGGAAGAGCACACTCTACGAGGGCGGTTTCTTCATCAACTGCTCTTTTCGCGGGTGTTCCTCTTCAGCAAATCTGCAGAGCGATACTTGGTCCAGCAGACATACTCTCACCAAACATTACTGTTTGGAAGCTGCCGTCGATGCTGATACTTCAGTGGGACAAGCGGTTCTCCGCAATCTTTAGGTGAGATAAGGTGAACCTCTGTTTCCTTCCTCCTCTGTACTGCTTTTCAGACGCTTATCATGCCTAATATTGAGTACATTCTCATTTGATTGCAAGTTTTCATGTATTTATGAATATTAGCAATTTTACTATGTAATTGCATATGCTTGCTATATACAAATGTATGTTACAAATAGCGTCTTCCAAGCATTGTTTGGGTACTGCTATCTACTCTGATTCAGGCATTTGAATCTATGAAAGACACCCCAATACTGGAGAAGAACAATAGTTACTTACCTGTAATCTGTGGTTCTCCAGCATTGGTGTCTTGCATAGATTCACATGCAACCCGCCCACCTCCCCTCAGAGGCTCTTAGGCTATGATGTTTAGGTTCACTCCTGTGAAAGAAAATATGAGTGGTTTAATATGAGCATTGGTCAACTGTAGTGTCACTGGTTTAGCTTCTCATTGCACATCAATTGAAATAATAAATACCATCAATGCCAATAATGGATTTAAGTTTTTTGCTGAAGAATGATTTTTTGAGCATACAAAATGCATTGCCAATAACCCATCCAAAGGCTTTACTTTACAGTTGATCATGGCTGTTGTTTGCAATAGGACCATGGACATCATAGTTTTTAAGGGAACACAGAAGCATGTTCTCTTGGTAGCAAACATTGTTTCCTAGGAAAGCTTATATAGGGTTTACTGTTGACCGGTAAACTCTTTAGTTTTTCTGAAGTACGGGACAGCTTGTCAAAGAGTGGTTCTCCTGTCCACGGTGCAAACAAAGATGATCTTTTCTTCAAGGTTTCATTTCTTCCTTAGAAAGTTTCTTTCATGTAGACCCAATCTTGACAGAAAGGTTTATCATCTTTTCTTTTTTACTTGCATTGTATATGCCGGAAATGTTTGGTGAGAACCCGAGCTCTTCTCAGTGCCCCTAGATCGCTGCTCAGCCTTCATTTGAAGTGCCAAATCAGTTAATAACTCTGTGGGTTACTTCACAACCAGTAAGGCAACAACTTAAAGGTCATCATGTAGGCCATTGTAGAACGCAGCTGCTGCTGCCTCATCAGTTCAATTAGTCTTTGCTTGAAGATGTAAACACTGCTTCATTTGAGCCACTGTAGCCCTCCTGCCTTCATTTATAGAGGACCAGCACCTATTTCTTCTTCATCCCGTACTTACCAAGAGCATGAGGTGGACAAATAGTGAAAGAATGTGGAAGACAAAGTAAAAAAATTGCCACAAAGGGAGACAACAGGAACCTGCACGATTGAGGTAAAGGGGCAAGAATTATCTGCCATTGGATGAGAGGCAAGAGGTGGATTTAAGTTGACAGAGCCTCTGTATTCTGCACATTGATATGTAATTGCAGCAGCCGCTGGCTTCTGAGCAGAGCTTTGGACACCAGCACTCATTCTTTTACAAATTAAGCACTTGTTGTAACTTTTAATTTCTTTATTACCCTGATAAAAGGTTTTCTTTTGTGGTGAGTCCAAGGTCACCCTAAATGTTTGCAATAGCTTAGACCATTTTCTCAAGAGGATTAACATATATCCCACGCAGCCTGTCACAACCCTGAAACAGTGGAGGAACATGGTGATGGGATCTCCCACTACAATCCACCAATCCTTCTCTCTAAACAGATTAATAAATTGGAGTCTTTAAAAATTCTTGCCACAATAAGCACAATCTTCACAGGGATTTGGTGACGGAAAGACTCTGAATATAGTGCTCTTCTCTCTAAAACATACAGGCTTCATGGTTGTTTCAAGATTTAGGTCTCACTAAGTGGCTATTCTGAGAGCTGATACACATGTAAGGCTCTTGTAATAAGTGGTCTCTTAATTCTGTTGGGGTGGGCGGTAGGGTCAGAAAAATGATAATCTGTAGTTTTTCTGCAGATCATTTTATTTTTACATAGAGACTCCAGCTGTAGAAAACAGCTGAATCTCCTTGCGACAATCCAGGGAAAAATTAAAAATCACCTGGGAAATCTGACCAGTTGTTTCTAATGGGACCTTCGGGCTCAACATAAAATGGCCCGGATTTACCCCACCCTGGATTTTATCACTACCCAAGCCATTTTTCAAAGGCATACGTAACTATTTGAGAGACACTTTTAGGTCAGGTTGACTGTAGCTTCTTCTTGGCAGTCGTACAAAGAAGGATTCACCACTTTCCTACCTCATAAATGAATCCACCCTCTGCATCTGATTTTGAAAGTTAAATCTTTTTTCTGCAATGATATGCCATGTATAACATAAAAACACACCTTTTTAAAGTGGGTAACAGCAAAGTTTCATGTTCTGTAGAGTTCAGAAGACTGTTGCATGATTATATACATGTGCTTGATGAAATAATGAACAGATCCATGTGGTTAAGCTCCCCTGTGTGCTGCAAGGGCACTAATGTTAATCTACGTCTTTAGGGCTCATTGATTTTGTCCTGGAGCAGATACCTAGCATTTGTACTCCTGCATCTCACTACAAAGTTTCATTTAGACAGAACTGCATGAAGAGCTTGTTTTGCAAGAAAATTGCTTTCAGACCAACTCTAGAATCAAGAAAAAAAACATATTGAAGTGCCAGGCATTTGGGGGTCTAGACACACACCACCCTCAATCAACTTTACCCACCCTCAGCAGTTTGTAAACATACCATTATGCTGCTAATAAGCAAAGAGCATCACTACAATGTTTAATCATTGTCTAGGTTGTTACCAAATCACTATAATTGGAAACCCCCTTGCATTTATTTAAATATGTCACTGTCCCTAAGCTGCTGTATTACTCAAACTTAATATACACTTGATGATCAAAACACATGTGCACCGTCTTTGATATAAGCACTCCACCCTACACCACCAATTCTTTATTCGGCCTAGTCACGCATGTGATACTGCGGAAATCTCTCAGTAATCTCTTTGGAAAATCTAGTAAACATGGCACAATTAACCTTTAATTACCATTACCCTTTTTTCTGTGCCATTATCTATTCTAAAGGTGATGAATCTTTGCCACTGTATGTTGACCAAAAGAGCTCCTTCATTAACACAGGCAAGTAATAAAATGCAAATAAATATTTTAGCCAATAGAGAGGTTATGAGTAGTTTTAATGGAATTTATTTTGTAATAGATTTGAAGATTCTCTGACTCTTTATTTATTAGTCGGGTATCAATTTTTTATTTATTTATTTTATTTTAACGACTTGTAGAGCGCCTGGTGACCCGAAGGCATCCCCGCGCTGTAATGATTTTGATATCCAGATGAGATGGAGGAGAAAAAAGGAAGAAAAAAGGGGGGGGACGTTATTTCGGAAATAGAAGTGTTTTCAATTTTTCAATAAGGTTACAAAAATGATAAATGAAAAATTGTTATTGCAGAGCATATCCTAATTTGCATACAACATGTACAATGAAGAATAAGAAAATGGGGCGCAAATGATGTCAGTCCGAACTCATGAGGAATTAAAAATAAAACAAGAGTGAGATTAGCATGAAGCTAAATCAATAATAATTGCAGAATCTTCCCTAAAGAGAAATAAAGCATTGAGCAAATAGGCCTTGGAAAAGCCAATAATTAAAAGCATAAAGCTTGGGGTTTTAATAAGTCAGAATGGAACAAAACCTGCATCTAATCTACCTTCGTCTGCTCTCCGTCAAAGTCTGTACTCCCCTCTGCAGGAGGGGAGTACAGACTGAAAAAGTCTGCAAAGACCTCCTACCCTATGTCGTTCTTCAACTCCTAAACTAGGAACACGTTTATATCAAAATTAAATGTTGCAAAGCATGTGGCATGATCTTCATTCTTCCTCCAATTAGAATACAGCATTCTCCAAAAGTACATCCCCACTTCTCTGCTGTTTGCACACGTCATCCATCAGGGATTCAAACTCATTCCCACGACACACAATAGCTTCATCTCCTAACCTTCTTTTAAAGAACATTTTTATTTTAACTAAACACATAACATTAGCTGCAAAAATAACTTCTTATTTAAGCAAGAATCATTGAAACATAACTTGGTAATACATTTAAAGTGCATGTGATCTTCTATTCCTTCTAAAGCAAAGAAATAAATGAGACTTTGAATTATTTTCCAGCTCCTAAATACTATGTCCTCTCGTGTTATCATGAAGGTCAAGCTGGAGTAAGCTAAATCCTGAGCTGTTTCCGTGTTTCTACATTTTAAAATGTTGCGGTGTTTCAGAACAATCATATGAAGTTAAAACCACATTCTACAGTGAGGAAACTAACTAACCTAGTCACATTAAAATCAAACATGCATGTTTTACTTGATTTATTAGGTGGAAAGCATCTGTTTAAAGGCCTCATGTTTTCACGAAACCGGTCCTAGGATGCTTGTTTCCAGTCCAGGGAGGACCTGGGCTGGCAGATCGGGCTGGACTGTTCTCATTGGGTGCAGGGTCATGACTGATTTGCATATGGCTGGGTCCAAACTGGAATGGCATGGTGAGCAAAAAAACGATGGATGTAGACCCAGATCTCTGTACTAGGGTGAATGTATGACATAGCTCTGCTTTCTGTCCATCAATAGTTGTTTTTGCAGTTTTGATTAGCCAGCTGAAAATGTCTGCATGGTGCCTTCTAAAATGCATTTTTATGCAGCCCAAGGCAAATTTGTCATTTGCACTGCTTAATTCTGTAGGAGATCTTCACGCTCTTTCACATGTTTCTCTCACACTCCTGGACACCCACATGTGTGCACACGGTCTTGAGGATTGGAAGACACAGTCCCACATAACAAAAACAGAAACTCGCCAGTTGGCAGAGATAACAAATGGCAGTGGTAACCACTGTACTTAAGTGGCAAGAGAGGTTTATACTAAGCAGTTTAAGGAATGTAAAATACACTGAAAAGTTGGTGTACTATATTTGTTGGCGTTTTCCTGTTTTTCAGGTAACTATGTATCTTTAATACCAGAGAAAGAAGGATCTGTAAATAAGAAAAACTGGCTAAATCAGGAACTGGAAGACGTGTATTACGACGTGGAAGGCATAAACAGTGACCTGTGAGTAACAGCTTCCCAATATACTTGCTGGTAATAAATTATTACAGAGAATAACGTTGTTTATAATCTTTTGTATGTTCGCTTATTTTCTAGAAACCAAATGGAGTCCTCCACTTTTACTTCAGATACTTGTAAGTATCAGTCCTGGTTGGATCAACTAGCTTTGTCTATAACCCAAAAATTACTAAACATAACAATTGTTCACTTATATATTGACTTGAAAAGTCTAAGGGGGTTAGAAATGTGCTGTACATATGAAAAGAGTAAAGCAAATAGTGTGTCGCTGAGGCGTAATCTTGACATTCATTTGCATGCACTACCAGCTATATGCAAGTGAATTTTGTAGGTAACAGAGTGTAAGATTGTGAAGGGCTGGAGAAAATAAAAGCATTCTACTCCATTGATGACAAGCCATGTCCCCAAGCTGTGCAAACGTTGTGAACACAACCCATTCACTTGTTCACCAATGTATTCACCCATTGTACATTCCATATGCTCAATATCCTATTCTTTCATCTTGCACACTTGCTCAGCCATCTAACCATTAGTTAATGAGCTTGCCCATTCTTCCTTTCACAGAATCAGACAGAAACTTGCCAATCAGTGAAGCACCAACTTTCAGGAAAAAAGTCAAAACTATTTCATTGCCAATGGTATTAAAAGGTGAAATAACTGGGAGAGCCAGAGGGTTTCTATGTTAGCTTGGCCTTCTTGTAGGCCAATAGAAGTGCCTTTAAATCTCTTATAGATCAATACATATGGAACAAAATGAGCGGTGGAAGAGAGTTGAAGTCAGGAATTTGCAGGGTACCAAAGGAGCAAAGTCTCCATCTATCGGTAACAGGAAATAAGGTCTACAAATTATGAAAAGATATTTGTGAAATCACAATGTGACATTTTGTCTAATGAAGATATTCCCACCTGGGAGCAGTAATTTGAGATGGTAGGTTTGTATGAATAATGAAATTGCGGCCAAATTACTCAACATTACTCCTTGCATAGCAGTGTTGTTGGTGTGTATGGTCGAACAGTCACCCTATCGCACGGGTAAAGGCAGGTTGATGATGGTGCTGGGTACACTGATGTCATGCAGAGCGGCTGGAAAGACTGCGTACAGTAGCATGAGGTCACAGTGTAATGATGGGTGTACACGCATGGGGCACTAGGACCTGCCCGAGGGAGAACGAGGGTGGGGGGGATAGGGAGGAGCCAGGGACTAGGGACGGCAGTTAGCCGATGTACCAGGACGACGAAGGAAGTACAATAAAGAAGCTCCCACATAACACCCTGTGTCCTTGCATATGTACCAGAAGGACACTACATCTGGCGATGAAGGTGGGATAAGGAACCTGTGGTGTGAGGAGAACGGCTAACTCTGCCCCTGGAAGCTCAGCCGTTGTGCATGTATCCAGGATCCAGGGGCCGGTGACCGTGCGGTAGCAGAGTCACGGCGCGAGCGTCCTCGCGCGCTGGGAGCCCACCCAAGCTGTCCGGAGGTGTGTGAGGAACATCCACTTGCCCGGAGCTCACCCCGCTACACCGTGTGTGTGTGTGGCACTGGGGGTTAGAGCGAGAAATTTTGCCTGCTCGCCGGGAGCCCACCCCGGCGACATATGAAAAAAAAAATGAAGGCTGCCTCACCTGATGCTCCCGCAACGACGACCGTCTGAGAGGGTGAGTGCTGGCTGGCACCTACGATCGAAGAAAGTGAAAGCATTGTGTCTCCGGTTGTAGAAGGCCAAGTCTCGTTGTACACGAGATTCTCGCGGCGGCCATCTTGGAGTCAGGCGTGTCGTCCAATCTCCTGTCAGGGATCTTCGGCGGCCATCTTGGGGTCAGGCAGAGACCCCGAAAGTCATCAAGCACTGGTAAATGCACAGTGCACAAAAGAAACAAGCATTGGCGAGTGCAAGAAGAAAAGAAACAAACATTGGCGAGTGCAAGAAGAAAAGTGAACAAGCATTGGCGAGTGCAAGAAAAAAAGAAACCAGCATTGGCAAGCGTAAGAAAAAGAGTAAACAAGCATTGGCGAGATTAACAGGATTGCGCAATGCCCGATTCCGGTCCCATGGGTGTGTTGGGAGTATCATTCCTGTGCCCTCCGGAGCCCCTCACTCTAGAATCTGGTGGGAGCATGGGCCTGTGGTGGCAAGAATGGCTAGAAGATTTCACGGACTTCATGAAAGGGTCCCATGTAACTGATGCTGGACAGCAATTGATTGCTCTCAGGAATCTGGTAGGCAAAGAAGTTGGACAGATCATAAAAGAGTTGCCTGCTGAGTCCGCTGCTTCATACGCTACTGTCTGTGAAGTACTCCACCGCAAGTTCTTGCACAAAAGGAATGTTGATTATGAGCGATATACATTCAAACTGGCATCACAAGAGAAAGGTGAGCAAATGAGTGTATTCATCACACGTCTGAGACGCGTAGCAAGACATTGTGACTTTGATAAGTTCTCCACGGAGGATGCCCTCTGACTGAGAATTATAGAAGGCTGTCTGTCAGAGCCTTTGAGACAGAAACTGCTCAAGAAAAGTATCCCGCTAGATGAGATTGAGGAAATGACAAGAATTGATGATCAAGCTGACGAGCATGCAAAAAAGATGGAGGCCGGGAGAAGTGAGAAACGTGAGCAGGCGTTCAGGATGCAGTCTCGACAAGTGCAGAGACGATCCCCACCACAAGCGCGCTCATCCAGATCCAAAAAGCAGTACCACCCTTCAAGTCGTCGGCGCAGAAGCACGAGTCGCACCAAGAAAAGATCAGAACGACAACTAAAGTGCTACTGATGCGGCTACGACTTCCCACATGCAGACGCATGCCCAGCACTAGGTCAACGATGCCGGAAGTGTGGTAGAGACAACCATTTCGAAAGCATGTGTGGGACCTCCCACAAGGATGATCAACGAGAACCCACCAGGCAATATCGTCCCTCAAGCAGTCATCACCATGTCAGAGCAGTACAGGATAGACGAGACTCATCTACTGGGTCGTCACAATCCAGCTGTCACTCCTGCCGAACACATCGATCTAGACGGTCATCAAGAGGGTCAAGATCCCTATCACCCATTTCGCAAGACCGAGACGAGTACATATGTTTCGTAGCGGATCCTGATCGTCTAAAGGAATATCCACGGCTAGACATCAGAATTGGTTCCCACCACGCCAAGTTTGTGCTGGACAGTGGGACGTCGCTAAACTATCTACCTGTAGCGGAATATCAAAGAATGAGGACACCTCCCAAATTGATCAACGCCCACGTGCGAGTATATACGTGGATGTCAAAGAAACCCCTCCCCTGTCTTGGGAAGTTCGCAACCGATCTATCATATCAAGATTGCACCATCCAAGCCTACATCCATGTCATTGATGGGCCTGAGGCGGACTGCTTACTAAGCCTGCCCACCGCAGAATGACTAAAGTTGGTGGACAAACTATACAAAGTGGATGACAAACCAGACATTACTCAGAGGTTCCCTAAGCTTTTCCAAGGTCTCGGTAAGATGAGAAACTGCCAAATTAGACTCCACATCAACGAGCAAATCACACCAGTGGTACAACACCACCGGAAAATCCTGTTTCATCTACAGGAAGCCGTGGAGAAGGAGCTCCAAGACTTACTCGAGGCTGATATCATAGAGAGAACTGATGGACCAACACCCTGGGTCTCCCCGGTTGTAGTGGTTCCAAAGGAAGGAGAGACAGACCGAGTCGTATGTGTGGACATGAGAGCGCCTAACACCGTGATAGAGAGGGAGAGGCACCCAGGCCCCCACATCAGTGACATGATCACGTCACTCAATGGAGCCGAAATATTTTCAAAATTGGACCTCAACAAAGGATACCATCAGCTGGAGTTGCATGAGCGGTCCCGATACATCACTACATTCTCAACACATCTAGGGCTGTTCAGGTACAAAAGACTCCGTTTTGGGGTGTCCTCAGCTGCGGAAATTTTTCAGGAAGCAATCAGGAGAACAATTCATCATGTTCCCCATGTACTGAACTATAGTGATGACATCCTGGTATATGGAGCCACCGCTCAAGAACACAATACCGCGCTAGATTGGGTCTGCCATGCCCTGACAGAAGCCAACCTCACGCTCAATCAGGACAAGTGCGAATTTCATAACCCAACGCTGAAATTCTTCGGCCATATCTTCTCTGGAAATGGCATGAAACCGGACCCCGAAAAGGTAGAGGTGCTAAATGACACAACGAGTGAGTCCAGGTGATGTTGGAGATGTACGCTCGTTCCTGGGCATGGCCAGCTACTGCTCCAGGCACATACAAGACTACGCCACAATAAGTCACCCCCTGAGAACCCTCACCAAACAGGGGCAGCCATTTCAGTGGTCCCCTCAATGTGAACGGGCGTTCAGAAAGATCAAGGAAGTTGTGGAGTCCGCTGAAAACATGGCTTACTTCAATCCAAAAAAGAAGACCGAAATAACAGTGGATGCCAGCCCTGTGGGGCTAGGGGCCATTTTAGCACAGTATGACAGAGATGAAGATCAACGTCACATCGTAGCGTATGCCAGTAGGAGTCTAACAGATACGGAGAGGGCATACTCCCAGCCAGAAAAGGAAAGTTTAGCTGTCGTCTGG
Organism: Lissotriton helveticus; assembly: GCF_964261635.1. NCBI lineage: Eukaryota > Metazoa > Chordata > Amphibia > Caudata > Salamandridae > Lissotriton > Lissotriton helveticus. The sequence goes on from NC_136058.1 coordinate 133,275,949, forward strand.
GCCTGTGAACGTTTCCACATCTTTATCTTCGGAAAGCATTTCACCTTGGTCACTGATCATCAAGCTCTGATCACAATTTTCAGAAACCCTCGAGCCAAAATGCTGCCACGAATAGAGAGATGGGGCCTCAGGTTACAAGAATACACGTACACCATTGTACACAAGCCAGGGAAAGCTGCAAACCCTGCCGACTACATGTCCAGACACCCCATCAGGACCAGCAAATCCAAACGGTCGATTGCGGATGAATACATCCACTTTGTGGTAGATCAGGCCAGACCCCCTGCTGTTCCGCTCGAAGCAATCTGTGAGGCTACACAGGCAGACGTCACCTTGCAGGAAGTAAAACGCCGCATCCAGACCAATAGCTGGCGACATTCAGAAATCAAGGGACAAGATGACCAGGAGATGTCAGCGTTCAAACACGTCCATGATGAACTGTCAATAGCGACAAATGGTCTCATCCTAAGAGACACTCGAATTATGATTCCACGACAGCTAAGACAAGGGGTCATAAATTTAGCTCATGAAGGACACCGGGGCATAGTAGCCACGAAAAGAGCACTCCGCGAGAGGGTCTGGTTTCCAACACTGGATCTCATGGTGGAAACAACACTGAAGGACTGCCCACAATGTCAGCTAGTGAGCCGTCCAGATCCCCCTGCACCGCTACAAATATCTCCACTGCCGGATGGTGTCTGGCAACACATTGCCATTGATTTCTTTGGGCCGTTCAAGTCGGGCCAATATGTCCTGGTCATCATGGACGAATATTCCAGATTCCCTATTGCACAACTGTGCACATCCACCAAAGCCTCCAGCACCATACCAATTCTAGATGAAGTCTTTGCTGCGTGGGGCATTCCTTAAGTGGTAAAATCTGATAATGGGCCCCCATTCAACAGCCCCGACTTCGCCGAGTTTGCTCAACACCTAAACTTTAAACACTGGAAAAAAACACCACTCTGGCCGCAGGCGAATGGAATGGTTGAACACTTTATGGCCAAGATCAAGAAAGCCATTCAGCAGGCGGAGCTCACTCGAAAGAGCATCCAGACAGCGCTAAATGAAGTACCACGGGCCTACCGAAACACACCCCACTCCACCACAGGCAAATGTCCGGCCACCCTCATGCTAGGCCGGTCAGTGCATACCAGACTGCCCATGATGAATGTCTCGGTGAGTGAACAGTATCCAGATTGTGACCATGAGGAAATTGCGGCCGTTGACAAGCTGAAGAAAGAGAAAATGAAGGGCTATGCGGAAGAACGTCGACATGCCTGTCACGCTGAAATTCGGGAAGGAGACTGGGTGTTGGCGCGGCAAGAGCAACACCGAAAGACTGACTGCAAATATCAGGAGACTCCGTTGAAAGTGGTTCAACAGAAAGGAACTATGATCACCGCAGAAACAGGCGGAAGATGCGTCACCAGGAATGTGACGCGCTTTAAGAAGTGCAGCCCTAACTTCAAATCGCTAGTCGAGAAAAAGGAACCTGAGACACCGCTCAGCAGCAATCTGGCATTGATGGGGGTTACCGATGAACATTTTGTATTTGTATTTTTTTTGTGTACTTTTATAGCGCGGTCCTGTCACCCCAAGGGCATCCTGGCGCTTGAATCAGTATAGCCGCACATATGCTGCTCAGACAGCCCTGGGGAAAAGATGAGTTTTCAGGGCTTTCCTGAACGGGAGAAAGTCCCTCTGGCTTCTTAAGGCCAGTGGTAGAGAGTTCCAGAGCTTGGCCGCTGCCACACTAAACGACCGGCCACCCATCCTCACTCTCTGGAATCTCTGTACCACGAGCAATTGGGCCGAAGAAGAGCGTAAGGACCGCGAAGGAGAGTACCAAACAAACATATTCCTCAATGGAACCGGGCCTTGCCCATGAACCGCTCTGAACACTAGGCATGCAGCCTTGTAGCAGACCCGAAGGTGCACCGGCAGCCAGTGTAGTTCTCGTAAGGCAGCTGTTGAAGAGCTGTGCGTAGGGCGGGAGAGTGCCAGCTTAGCGGCCAAGTTCTGCACCCTCTGCAACTTCCCCAGCAGTGTTTTTGGGGCCTCCAGAAGTAGCGCATTACAATAGTCAAGACGACTCAAGATGGTACCACGCACTTCTTCGGGCCTGGCCTGCTCGGGGAGGAGGGGCAGGCCTTAACGCAGCATGCGAAGCAGCATCATGCACGTAGATGTAGTCTTATTCACGTACAGATCCAGCTGCAGGTTGGGGCCGAAAGTCACCCCCAAGTTGCGTGCCGACTCAGCAGCTGACACAATCTCAGGGAAGGTCGGGGGCCAGAATTCTCCGGGAGTTCACAAGGGATACGGTCCATGGAACAATAAAGCACCTCGGTCTTAGTGCTATTGAACTGCAAGGAGTTGGCCCGCAGCCACTCTGCTGTGGCTGACATACAGCGATGAAAAGCCTCCAGCGGGATCGCATCCTTCCCTTCCAATGAAAAGACCAACTGGGTGTCATCCGCATAATTAAATGCGGAGATACCAAATGATTTGATTAATTGGACCAGAGGGCGGAGGTAAAGATTGAAAAGTATAGGGCTGATGGCCGAGCCCTGAGGAACCCCCTGCCCTACTCTCCGCACCTCCGAGCTGAAAGGAGGCAACGCCACCACCTGCTGCCGGTTGTTCAAATAGGAGACCAGCCAATCCCTTGCACCTGCAGTGACCCCGCACTCCTCCAGTCTCCTGATGAGGATGCGATGGCAGACCGTGTCGAACGCGGCCGACATGTCGAGCAGTACCAAGAAGGCTGCCCGCCCACTGTCGACCCGCGAACGTAAGTTGTCGAGCACGGTCACCAGCGCCGATTCCGTCCCATGTGCTGGGAGGAAACCAAACTGTACCTCATCGAACCAGGTGTTTTCTTCCAGGAAGCCAGACAGAGAGCGAGTCACTAATTTCTCCATGATCTTAATGGGGAAGGGGAGCAAGGAGATCGGTCTATAATTAGACAGACAGGCGGGGTCCAAAGTGGATTTCTTGAGGAGAGGAGACACAGTTGCCAGTTTCCAGCACTCCGGAACCGTTGCGGTGTCAAACGACTGGAGGCAGATGGAATACAAAGGCTGAAAGAGTTCATCCTGAAATACCTTCCAAAACTTAGGTGGAAGTGGGTCAAGAGGAGAACCCGATGATACCATTTGTGCCACACTACAGGACTCCTCAAAAGAGGGAATAGGAAAACAGCTCAGCTGGGTTCGACTGGGCACAACACCCGGAGCTCCCAAACTGGAGGCAAGGCCACTCAGCTGGGGTCGACTGGGCGAAGTGTCCGGAGCTCCCAAACCGAGGGCAAAGCCACTCAGCTGGGGTCGACTGGGCGAAGTGTCCAAAGCTCCCAAGTCAGAGACAGGCCTACTCCGCCGGGGTCGACTGGCTGAAACATCCGGAGCTCCCAGACTGAGAGCATGACCACACAGCTGGGGTCGACTGGGTGAGACCGCCGGAGCTCCCAAGCTAAGATCACGGCCATTCAGCTGGGGTCGACTAGGTAGCCCGTCCGGAGCTCCCAGACCGAGGGCAATACTGCTCGGCTGGGGTCGACTGGGCGAGCCATCCGGAGCTCCCAGATTGAAGGGGGTGGGTATAGAGCTCTGTAAGCCTTCCAAGATTTTAACAATCTTCTCTTCGAAGGCACTCGCCAGGGAGTCGCACAGAGCCTGTGACGCGGGAACCTTATTAGCCGAGCATAACGGATGGGTAAGGTCCCTGACTATTTTAAAAAGTGCTTGCGATTTGTTGGGAGCCTGATTCAAGGTGGCTTCCAGATAAGACGACTTGGCCATCTTAATCTGTGCCTTGTATTCCTGCAATGACTGTTTAAAAATGACCTTCAAGGAGTCAGAGTAATGCTTCCTCCACGCCCTTTCGGCACGTTTACAGCTCAGCTTTAGCTGCCGCAGGTCATCGTGTACCAAGGGCAGGCCCGATTCAGTCTACCCCTAGACCTTCGGAGTGGAGCCGCCTTATCCAAAGAGTTCGAAATGGCTCGGCATAAAGCAGTATAACTCTCCTCAACCGAGTCATTCAGACCGAAATTGATCGGAAGTAACCTTGGCAGGGGCGAGGATTTCAACAGTCTGGACCAAGGCCTGCTCAGTTTGGTCTGTCTGGACCCAACCTCCGCCGAGGTATAATCCTTCAGGTAGAGGGAGAAAGCAATCAGTGAATGATCCGTCCAATACTGACAGAGGACGTCATTCACCGTCACTAATTGGGCATCTGCAAATACCAGATCCAAGGTATGACCCTTCCGATGTGTGGCAGAGCAAATCAGCTGTTGCAGCTGGATATCCTTGCAGGCTTGGCACAAGGTGGAGAAAGCACTGTCCAATGGACCGCCCGGCCACAGGTTAAAGTCTCCTAAGACCACCAGCTTTGAATGGGTATTCGAGAGGTCATAGATCAGGTCAATGAAGTCGGGGAGGGAGGGTGCATTACCCGGCGGACGATAACACAGAACCCCGGAGCAGAGTGTCTTTCCCTGACCCTTAAAAGCAAACCCCATCAACTCAAAACCTAGTACCTCTCTAATCTTAAGCTGGGAGAGAGCCAACGTGTCTCTAAAAATAAAGCCAATCCCACCACCCCGGTTCATCACTCGAGGGGTATGGTTGATTTTGTAGCCTGGAGGGCAGGCCAAGCCCAGTTCGACCTCACAATCCTCACGGGTCCAGGTTTCCGTTAGGAATAAAACATCAAGCCCCATGGACTCGATGAGGAAGGCAATCTCAGTGTGGTGCTTACAAAGGGAACGAACATTAAGCAATCCACATGAGATAAAGCTAGGCTTGGGCATACTAACCTGTCGACTAGCGGGCGCCTGACTCGGTCTACAATCCAGTAATTCAGACCGAGAGTAGACTATGCGTGGAATACACAGGGGGCCAGAGGTAGCGGCCCTAGGCGTGCCCATAGCGCAAACGGGCTCAAACGGGCTTACCTATGGCGCACCTCCGGCGCGCCTACGTCGCGACCGCTGCGCGCATCCGCTGCGCGCCTGTCGACACATGTCTATTTATAGTATTACGTCGCCCGGGCTTCCGGCTACTCGAGCCTCTAGCCCCACCTAGTATGGCGCCTAAAGTGTCCCAAGCGTCAGCCCCACCTAAGATGGCGGTCTACGTTGCGGCGCCAGGAACCCGGAGCCCCTCTACCTAAGCCCCGCTAAGTGCGGGTGAAAAAACTATTATAGTGCAGGTAAGCCTCACTACATCCCCGCGTTGCAGGTCAGATGGTTAAGCAAAAGAATTGCAGTAGCGCGATAGCACCAGAGCAAGCGGCGCATTTGAAAACAAAGTGCCAAGGTAGACAAGTGCAGGGTATTAAAAATAGCAGCAGTATCTGACGCTATGCGCGGTAGTAAAGATTCTGTAGCGCCTACCTGCAGAGCAGTTTAAATAGGCTCTTCAGTGCCCGGGCTTCCGGCTACTCGAGCCTCTAGCCCCACCTAGTATGACATGAGCGAGACATCCCTGATCCTCAGTCGCTGCCCAGGCGGACCATTAGAAAACCGTCTCGCCTCATTGAAGAACTTTAAGTGGCGATCTTCAGCGACGTGAAAGCAAAGGGTGTTGATAGATTGCTGTGTTTTTCTATTTTATTTACAGAGGGGGGAGATGTAATGATGGGTGCACACGCATGGGGCACTAGGACCTGCCCGAGGGAGAACGAGGGCGGGTGGATAGGGAGGAGCCAGGGACTAGGGACGGCAGTTAGCCGATGTACCAGGACGACGAAGGAAGTACAATAAAGAAGCTCCCACATAACACCCTGTGTCCTTGCATATGTACCAGAAGGACACTACACACAGGTCTTGGAAAAGGGAGAGTTGGAGGTTTCTGTCTTCATTTTAACAGAGCAGCCCAAGATTCTGTGGCGTAGAGAGAGGGGTTTGGGTGGCGTTCAACCATGTGCAGCACAAGGTTTAGGGGCGGTGGCCTCCACCAACCCCACCCCTCACTCTTTCTTGAAGCTGCATGGTGGCAAAAGCAGTGACCGCCACGGGCAGCACTAGGGCTAGATACGCCACTGCCCAGATTAACAATCATTTGCAATGCAATAGGTCTCGCATTTTCGATAGTTTAAGCTATTGGCATTATAAATGACAATGCCGTTTATTTATGTTTTAAAAACTAACAAATAAATAAAAGGCATTGCGTTTACAATGCCCATAGCTCAATCTCTTACAAATGCGAGACCTATTGCATTGCAACAGTAAAAGCACAAAACCCCTTTTCTGCCAGCGGTACAAGAACTTCCGGGCGCTTTCTTCAGCGAAAAAACATTCAAACTCCCCCACCTCAGACTCGTATGTGGATTACCTCTTGGTGACTCCATAAATTTCATATTAGCTAATGCACAAATTGATACTGGTAACTAGGACACAAGTCATTTCCTACAGGCGTAACGCCTCCAGCTAGAAATCATTTTTACGCAAGTGCGCCCTATCAAGCTTAAACTGTGCCCTTAAGCTACTCCTTTTCTTACCACCCACTAGTGTTTAGGAAGAGGAAAGGTATGCTGTTCTGTTATTCTTCATGCTCATTTGGAGCAGAAGGTACTGTAGGCCTTTGGCCTCCCAGTACAGAATCTAAACCTTCTCTAAGTCGAGCTGGGCTGGCCCTCCGTTAAGCTGCACACTAGTGATCTGCTGTAGCAAGATGGGTTCAGGGGCCCTTAACAGAAAAATGTGAGGGCATAAAACAATCTTCAAATAGACACGCACACGACTTGCTGCTGTGGATAAATAAGGCTCCATGTACTTGTAGAGTTTATTTGCAGAACTGCCTGTAAAGCCCATTGACTGACATCCAATAGATTTGAAAAATAGTGCTCTATTTAAAAAAAAAACATTCTATGGATGGACTAAGTTCCCAACCCCTCCCCTCCCCCGTTGTAGGGCTGGGCTTGCACTGTGATTCACTGCACTTACTTGCTGTACAATGAGGCTGGTAACAGAGCACTTTCACAGCCTGCTTTGAGCTGCACACGAAACGTCCTGTCAACAAGCAGAGAAGGAAAAATTATAGTCTGTGATGAATAGAGTGGGTGCAAATGTGGTTGAATGAATGCACACACTGGTGCCATGGGGCATTAGTGTACCCTGACTCAACAGGCCAACGTGGGAGAGAGGGAGATTACTACTAATACAGCACTATGAGGCCATTCAAATGAGAAATGACCACAGCAGAAGTCACTCTAAAGTGACAGAATCATTGATTCTTTTTGCATTATTCAATTGCACATTTTACTGTTCCTAAGTGCTGTAAATAACCGGCGTTGCTATTGCCTAATTTAACAGTAGATTTTCAACCTCAGAAGGATAAAAGGCAGTGATGCCCTGAACTGGATTCAAATTTGTGACCTGAAGATCGAACAAATATCACCAGCAACTGCATAACTCATGGAGCTATCTAGTACGTGTGGTGTGAATTCTTCGGTATCCCTAAAAACAACTGCCTACCGAGAGAGAGGAATTTAGTGGAAGTCTGTGTCCATGTTATTTTAAGTGTAAATTTAATTTCATACCCAGGGTTAATTTGCTTATGTGGTAAACGTTCTAAGAGTTCCTTGTTGCATGGCAATTTTGTTCTTTTCCCTAAGGCATTTTTGGAGGTGTAGTTCAAGCATCCAGGATTTATGAACGCCATAGCGTGATAAACTAATGTAACCATCTGTAAAATCTGTCCTGGTGTCCAGCGTCTGCAGATGTCGTTTACTCCACTCATCCCTGCGAGTGCTGGGGTAAGGAGGGGTAGCCACAGTTAAAGCGCGCATGGCGCACTGGTAATATATAGAACCAGCCACCATTGCCAGAGTCCCGTGACTGCTGAGGTTGAGGAAGGGGTTTAAACCCTGGCATACAGGAAAACATAGACGTGGCCACCATTGCTGGTGACCCGCAAATGCTGTGTGTAGGGGCAGATACAGTTAAACCACGCATGGCGCAGCTAATACATAGAAGCGCCACCGTTGTGTGAGTCCTGTCTGTTAATTTGGTAAATAGTGCTCCAAACTTGCCTTCCGTGTGCATAATTCCAGTGCCCCTGGTTATTACAGCACATAACACTGAAACAACGTAATGAGCAGTTTACTTCCATTCGTATGTAAACCAAATTCATAGACCCAGCTCGCCTCTCTGCCATGCAAAGCACTTCCTGCGATGTATGTGGTTTTTGTGGCTTTGGCTCACTCTCAGCCCATTTGATACAGCCCACGTAATGTTATCACCATGGCGGCAGCACTGCGGCTACACAGGCTGGTAAATGAGATGCAAAAAAAAGCATTTGCAATGCAATAGGTCTTGCGTTTACGCAAGTTTAAGCTATTGGCATTGTAAATGACAGTGCCTTTTATTTATGTTTTAAAAACAAAAACAAAAAAAAGGCATTGTAATTTGCAATGTCAATTGCTGAAACTTGGGTAAATGTGAGACCTATTGCATTGCAAATGCCTGTCATGTTATGGCTTCTCTCTAGTCCCCACCAGTGTTGTAGTTTTGATAGCCAGAAGTGTCAGATAATGGTTAATGTTTTATAAACATGTTTATGGTTTGTTTACAGAGGACGGCACTTGTTCACAATGGGTCGCCACAGTTTACGCTTCCAAATCTTGCACTTTAAATGGGCCAAAAATCATGGGGAATTATTGGAATGTATGCCATCCCACATTCCAAGTGAAACAGCATGAATATTGAGGGGTACAGCCGTAAAGGGTTTACAGAAATTCTAAGCCCCCTGCCGCTCTTCACTCTGCATGGCATAAGTGACTGTATTTGTTCCCCTTGTCAAAACGGTAATGCTGTGTGAAATGCACGTAAAATGTGGCACAAGTGCATTTGTGTTCAATTGACACAGATTCCGTTCTGCGCTCCCTCCCACAAGAAGCTTCACATGCAAGGACATTGAATGACCGCTACCTGCCAGGAAGCGGAAACCTGGCACTGCCTCAACACACAAGCACAGCCTGCGGAATTCTTAACGAGACATAATTAGCCGAGCGGCACCCTGCAGCCGACCTCGAAGAATGGCGGCAACCTTTAATAATGAGAAAACAGCTAGCGGCGTGAACCTGGACGCAGGCAGAGCCGGCGGAAGGACTGGTAGACAGCAGTGGGAGAGATGGAACCCTCTATTTACCCTTAAGCTTACTTTATGAAAATTCAACAAAGGGTAAAAGCTGAGAAATCCTGTGAACTGTATTAAAATCTGGACTGGACATAATAACTAGCAGCCCCTACCTTATCGTTTCAAGCCGCCCCCAAGAGCTGGCATTTGAGCCTTACTGCAATCCTGCGCCCTCGACTATATCACGGCGTGCTCAAACACAAGAGGGAAAGCAAAACCGGTGCAGCGCTCATTAAAGGGCAGTGCGCAGATACAAAGAGCCTGCCTTCCAGAAGATCGATGTAGAACAAACAAGTTAAACAAGTTTGGCGGTACCCAAAATAAATGCCCCCCTGGCACGGCTGTTAATTAAAACAAGTGCAAGTGGACTAAAACTGTAGTTAGGTGCCACTTCTTCCCGACTACATGGAAGTTACGTATGGGATCAACAGCCAACAGAAAAACAAGGTATGACAAATTACATGGAGTTTCACCCAAAATACAGATTACTTTATGTCTTGCTGAGACAGCGCATTCAGCGCATGAGCTGCCAAGGTGAGACCTAAAATGCATGCTGACTCTATTCAGACTACGGTGCTGCAGACAAGGAGAGGTTTTGCCAACACTTATAATTTACGGTTTTCTCCGACCGAAGAGCGAGAAGGAGCTTGCACGTCCGTGACCCATATCATGAGGTGTGCGTGGATCCCAGTGCCTGCACAGGCCTAAAACCGGGGGCAGCAGCCATCGCCGCATGCCCTCCCTTTATTGTTCTATGGGAGCTGGAAACCCTCTGCGAATAAACGGACTTTGGCACAGCCTGCGATAATAGCAGAAATAGCATTACCTGAACCCTGCAGCCCACAAGCCAAGGAACCAGTTTTGCAAGGGCAAAGTGAAAGCAGCAAGTCCTAAAACGAGCATTTGCTACTGTTATCAATAATAGCAATGTTTTTGTAATGCAGTTTCCTGATGAAGAGACCAGGTCTCAATATTTTTTAAATAAAAATGTCCTAAACATCATCAAAATTCGATAGATCATTGCAGTAGAATAAAAATAACTGGCAGCAGTGGAACTTGAACCAATGCCTTCGCGGAGACTGGAACCGTAACCCTGCTGCTTAGACCGCTAGGCCACTCTCCTTTCCACTGGACCAGTCTACAATTTTAAAAATAAACACTGCAAAAGGAAGGCATTTGTGTGCCGACATTGCTTAATGTTCGAACAGGTAGTGTAAATATTTCTAACAGCCTTTCACATTGTATTTTAAGGACATGATTCCCAATGCAAAGGGCCACATACAATCGGATTTCCTCTGTCGGAGCAGTAGCAATGTGCGGGAGGAGGTGGGGGTTGATATAGAGAGATTATTTAATTTATGGCAAGCATGCATGTCGGCCGGAACCTCGGTAGAAAAAGAAAAACAGCGTTTATAATTGTTTGCTTCGAGGAGTAGCTTTGTTTTAAGTTAAATGTGATCAGGAAGACATTTCCTTGTTCCGGAAAAAAGCACGGCACCCGTGTACATAAAACCTATGTGCATGGCGGCCCCTTAAGCTGGCGCCAAGGTAAAAATAAGTAGTCCCCAAACAAAACACATCAGCACCTACAATATAATGAAACTAGTTGGTCAGCGCTGCTGGGCTAAAAACGGAAATGAAGTTTCGCCAGCACCAAGCAATAGGGAGCCAGGATATAGGAGTGATGAGTGATGCAGGAGTGAACCAATGGCAAGCAGCTGGCAGGATTACACTCCGTATTGTCATTACTTCAGGTCTTGCAGACCGCGCATGCGCTGTCTAGGCTCTACCTAATGACTGTCTATACCTCACTTACAGTCCCTATGCCCTATCTATCTACATATGTATGTCTGTCTGTCTATGTATACATCTACCTATCTATATCTATCTATATATATCTATCTATATATATATATATATATTCATCTCTTTATTTATATATATATATATATATATATACTTATAGATGTGTGTGATATGTGTGTGTATATTTACACATCAATCGATATATACAGATCTATCTAAAGGTTATAGGGATGTTATAGTTAGGTTCACATTTTACCAACACAAAACCATAAAAATTCAGCAGTTGTAGTTACACGTCTAGTTATACTTCTATTAAGAAACTAGAGCTCGTGGCCTGAAGTTACGTAATGGCACAAGTTATAGTTTCCTCAGATAAGTATAGCTATAAGTATAACTATAACTGCTAAATTTCTATGGTTTTGTGCGACCAACATCCTGCATGCACCTAAACCCACAGTAAGCACAGCCTGTGCCTGAGCACGGCAGGGGTTTGGTGTGAGTGGGTGTATTTTTTTTCTTCATTTTGTTTCACAGGTCAATCGCAAATTTACACTGGGGTTCGCACTGAGCGCCACAGTGGATCATTGGATCAGGAAAAAAAATCTATGGATCAGCAAAAAATATACATATGGCCAATTTATTGCCCTGGAGGGGTCCCTCTGAGAACCCTCCATTTGTCCTTTGGGGTCAGGATACCTTTACCCTGACCCCTTATGTGTGTTTTTGTTTTCTCCCCGGGGACCCAGTCAAGAAACAAACTGATGGCTGCACCTTTCCTTTCATGTTTTGGCCAGCCAATCCGTGCCTTGCTTTTGGCTCTGCGGATCCCTGGTGTGTGAATACGCGAAGACATACAAATCTTTATTTCTTTGAAAGTAATGAGCAGATTTACACTAATTAACAAAAAGACATCTGTTCAGCTGTTCAGGCTATAGTCCTGTTCAAAAAAGCAAAATCCCAATTGACATTGCATTGGGATAAGGCATTTTGGAACCACTCCTTTTTCTGCCCACACCCTTTTTCTCGCTTGATAAATCACCCTGAAACTTCCCAGACAGCAGTTTAACAAACTGATGTACTAGGTTTGAAAATGTTGTCATGAGTTGACAAACCCCACCAAAATTATTAGCAAAACAAAAAGCACTTTGTCTATGGAAAAAATTGCTCCTAATTTACACATACACAAGTTTTCATAGGAAGTAGATTTTTTAGTTTACTAATAACTTTGGCGTCATTTGACGAATCTTCACAAACCTTTCCAAAACAAATTTCATCAACCTCAGCTTCTTATTGGAAAGTTTTGGGTGATCAGTCTAGTGGGGCTGAAAACAAGGGTGGAGGTCCTAAAACAAGTTTTACCCATCTAAGTTTCCCTATGAAATTTAGACCCAACTACAGCCAAAACACCTGAACAGAATTACACCAAATTTGGCAGAAAATTAGACATGATCCAGAAAGTTTGCTTTGTGATTTGCTGTAAATCCGTTGTGAAGTTTTTCAGAAGATACCCCTCATAATGTATGTATATTTCATTCCACGAGTTAGAAATGGGGTTACTGGGTGGCTAGGGTAGGCACCTAAGCCAGGCAGAACCCACCACTTTAGTCTGGGTAAGGGATCTACACACCTATGATAACCCCTACTCCTCCTTGGTAGCTTGGCAGAGCAGCTGCGCAACACAAATATACACACACACACACACACACACACACCAGCAGCACACTAGCACACCACACAAAGAAATTCCACACAAGGTTATATAAAAATATCGTTTGTATTGTACATAGAACACTTTAGACCATAATCACATAAATCACTATCCCAACTACGCAATTGTCATGATCTCACATAGAGCATAAAAACACTTTGTCATAAGGCAATTGTCATACACCTAACAATTAGTGCACTCAACCAAACACTTATAGGTTGCACATGTTACAAAACATCATGCCCACATTAAGCATAACACCATTGCTGTACACATAAATCACATTTGCGTTGCCACTTGAGCCTGTGTCATAAGTATGGCAGTGAAACTAACCATTTTTTTTTTGGGAAACTATTTTATTGTTATAAAAAAACAAATAAACAACGCCATTTTCAAGGCTTTCATTACAGACATCATGAATATAAGATTAGAGAGGCGATGCATAGCGGACACAGCAAAACATTTCAATGAGGCATTAGTAAGACAATCACGACATCAGCATAGCTAATCTGTAAATAGCGGAAACGTTCCGACTGTGCCAGGTTGAATTGGGCCGCTAACTTGTCGAATGTGAGGATGGCCCCCCTCCCGTAGAGGTCTCTAGCTGTCGATATGCATATCTGATCTCAGGCCTCAAATCCCTTACTATTGCAGACCTGGCCGAGGCGTCGCGACGTCCAGAGTGGTGTCATCTGTGTAATCCTGTCTTTACATTTAAGGCGAGTAGAAGCCAGATACCATAACCTCACTGTGTGTGCCGTAGGGCCCAGCAGAGCCCCCACACATCTGTGATCATAGAGCGCTGCCAGCACTCCTCCGTCCCCAGGTCGTATCTATCCGCCTTAAACGCTGGGTCAGTCTGCGGGGCATGGAGCCAATGGTTTATGGTCTTTAGTTGGGCTGACCAATAGTACAGTTGGATATCAGGAAGTGCTATACCGCCATCGAACCATCCCCTAACCAACTTTTGCCGGGAAATGCGCGCCGGTTTGTCCCCCCAGAGGAGACCAGAAACCAGTGCGTTTATGGACGTGAAGTATTTTGGAGGCACGAGGAACGGAGTGTTTTCCAGGAAATACAGTAGTCGTGGTAGGGTCATCATTTTGAATAATGCCGCCTTTCCTAAGAGAGTCAGTGGTAGGGTGTGCCAGTGCCTCACATCAGTGCAGAATCGCTCCAGTGGAGGCAACACATTTTGGTGAAAAAAGACCTGATTAGACGTCACCCATACCCCTAAATATTTAAAGGGTCCATCAGTGATCACCAATGGGCAATCATCCGGAAGCCGCGGTGGGGGCCCCTTAAGGACATACAGCACTGACTTAGACCAGTTAATTGTGTATCCTGAGGCTCACCCGAAAATCTCACAAATGTTGAGAAGAACTATGAGTGACCGCCTAGGGAGAGTTAAATAAAGAAGGATATCATCGGCATATAACGATATGCAGTCCTCCCAGGACTCGGTCTAACTGAGGCCCCTTATCATAGGGTCCCACCGTATCCATGCTGCCAGCGGCTCCAAGATCAGTGCGAAAAGCAGGGGTGATAAGGGGCATCCTTGACGCGTGCCCCGGCCCAATCGGAAGTCCCTGGAAATATGGCCATTGGCCACAACATGCGCAAGCGGTCTCGTATGTAGTAATTTCACCCAGGCACAGAACTTTGGTCCAAAGCCTTAAATAAGGAGCAGTGCTCCTGTTTGGCATAAATCCGGATTGATCCGGGTGGATAAGTGTCTCTAAGTGCGGGGTCAATCGCAAGGCTATCATTTTGGCCAGTATTTTCACCTCCGCGTTTAATAAAGGAATAGGACAATATCATGTACATTCATCCGGAGGCTTGCCAGGTTTTGGTACGGCTATGATCGTAGCCGTCCGCTGATCTCGGTGCAATTTCCCTTTAGCCAGGCTGTCTTCAAACATTCGCAGCAAGTGCGGAGCAGTAAGATCAGAGAAACCTTTGTAGAGTTCTATGGGAACCCCATTCGGCTCCATGGCCTTGCCTGACTGCAGAGAATGGATTGCACTTAGGACCTCATCTGTCGTAAAGTCCAACTGCAACAGCTCGGCGTCGGAGTCCGAGAGGGAGGGCATTCGAATATCCTTAATGTAAGTCTGCGCCTCCTCAGAGGACATATGGGCGGCTGGGGTGTAAACCGCCTCGTAATAATTGGCTAAAGTGTCTACTATATCCATAGGGGCGGATGCTACCCCACCATCGGCATTGCAGAGCTGCGCTATCGTCCTTTGGGCCCTATCTTTTTTCTCCAGCCACGCCAGAAGTCTCCCTGCTTTGTCGCCAACCTCATATATGATGTGTTGCGTGCGCATAAGCCGCTGTGTGACCTGCCTCCGCTGGTATTCCATAAATTCAGCCTGCTTAAGGCGCAACTGGCGCGCAGCCTCCTCAGTAGGGTCAAGATCATGACTAGATTGTAAGACATCCAAGTCGTGCTCGAGTACTCCAAGTTCCACCTGCACAGTTCGTCTATGACCCGTTGTGGAGGTTATCGCCTGGCCCCGAAGCACTGCTTTGTAGGCCTCCCACAGGGTCCCAGGCGAGCTGACGGAATTGGTATTTTCTTGGAAGTAGCACTTTGTAGTTTTGACCAGTTCTTTTATAATGTGCGGAATTTGTAAATAATGGGGTGAAATCGGGAAAATACGCCTCCGGGCTTTCACATAGGAGGAATAGACCACGGAGACCGGGGAGCGATCTGAGATGCCTCTCGGGCCTATCGTTACCTCAGTTATATGGGGCAGGCTATCTGCAGAGACAAAAAAGTGATCAATTCGTGAGAGACTATTGTGTACCCCAGAGTAGTAGGTATAGCCTCGATCCCCGGGGTGTTTAAACCTCCACCCATCCGTAAGACCCAGGGCCTCTATAAAGCCAGCTAGCCATGATTTACATAGCCCTGTCCCCCTCCCGGGATGGCGGTCAAGTCCTTCGTTGAGAACCGCATTGAAATCACCACCTAGTATAAGCTCTCCCTCCGGCAGCGTTAATAAAAAAGCACCGAGGGCGGGGAGGGCGACTGAATGAAGGGCAGGCGAAATGTAAACTGATACCACATTGAACCTCCTTCCTTCCCACAAGCAGGAAATAGCTGCAAACTGTCCTTGTGTATCTTTCCACACCTGCTGTACTATCACAGGAAAGCGTTTACGTACCAAAATACCCACCCCCCTGGAGCCAGAGGAAAATTCAGAATGCACTGCCATCGCATATCCCCACCGGTCCAAAGCCTTGCATGTCGACCCTACTAAATGCGTCTCTTGAAGCAACACCAATGCCGGGGCTGCCCTGCGTACATATTGCAACACTAACCCTCTCTTAATTTTATCCCCCGAGCAACGTACATTCCAGGTAACCAGGGTCAAAGGGGACAGGGGCCGAGACCGGGGTGGTATCATGTGTCATCCTGTAACCCAATACCTTGTCTGCCATTATCTTCAAGACAGAGAAAAACCAAAGGTGATGATGGACAGAGCGTTGACAATACAAACACTCACCCCCAGTCAACTGATCTGGGTTTAATCCATCACCGTTCTTTAGCACACTCCGCCACCCCAGTTCAGACATGGCCATATGCAAATCAGATGATGATTGTATTGTCAACGCTCCGTCCATCACCACCTTTGGATTTTCTTTATTCGCCCTAAGTTGGCAGGGTATGCTCAGACGTGAGTCCCTTGCTCACTTTGCCACTGGAGTCAAGCAAGCCAGGCTGAAGACGGCTGTAATGCCAGAAACCGGTCCTGGGAAGCTTGATTCCGGTCCAGGGAAGACATGGCTTGGCAGTTTGGGCTGGACTGTTCCCATGAGGCACAGGGTCAGACTGATTTGCATATGGCCATGTCTGAACTGGGGTGGCGGAGTGAGCTAAAGAACGGTGATGGATTAAACCCAGTTCAGTTGACTGGGGGTGAGTGTTTGTATTGTCAACGCTCCGTCCATCACCACCTTTGGTTTTTCATTATCTTCAAGACATCCTAGAAAACCCATCACTGTATCTCGCATCTGCATGCCCGTAACCTAGAATTGCAGCCCAGAACTGAAACTCTGAACAAAGGGTAAACGGTCCTTCCCCCCCCTCCAACACTATAATCTGCATTTGCAAAGTATCACAGCAGTCAATATTATCACATTGTTTTGTCTCAAAAACCCCATTCCAACTCCCCTCCCTCCCCCACCCTGCTCCCCTGCCTGCGGACCTCAAACTGCCCACCCCCAAACATGGCAGAGTGCCTATGTATTCCCTACCCGTGCTAAACTTGCAGAGGTGAGGCGCGCCCACCCGACCCGTAGCATCTACAATGACTTCAATAAAACAGTTCTTAGCATTATAAGACACAGCCCTTAGAACAATATCATAACATGTCTTCGTAAAAACATTAATTTGACCTGTTACATAACTGGAACACTGGGTTCCGTCACCTCGAAAAATATGTCCCCCTGTCAGCTCATGTCTGTCCCTTCAACCCCTCCCCCTGCCCATTACCTTCGAGTGTCATTACGGCTGGACCCTCCAAGCGATGACAAATGTCACTCATTCCTACTCGTCCAGGCCACTGTTCTCCATCGCAGTCTCAGTTGCAGAGTCGCCTGGCTATCCATCTCTCCTCCGGTCCGTCTTGTCACGGCGGGTACCTCTCTCGTCACCAACCCTTGTCCACCCCTCCAGCCACTCCCAGGCAGTTTCTGGAGAGTCAAAAAAACAGGGTTTACCGTCCCTTTCTACTCTCAATTTGACCGGGAACAGCATAGCGTGCTTGATTTCTCTGCTGCGCATCTCCCGCTTCACAGCCTGGAAGCTGCGCCTCTGTGCCTGAACCCGAGCCGTGAAGTCGGGAAAGAAAGTGACCTCATAGTTGTCGATCCTCAGCAGGGGACACGCTCTGGACGCCTGTAAGATGTTGTCCCTATCTCGGAAATTAAAAACTCTCACAATCAGGGGTCTGGGTGGAACCCCTGGGTTAGGGCGACCGCCCGGCACTCTATGGGCTCGTTCAATAGAGAAATAAGCTGAGAGAGCCTTCGGTTTCAAATGTTTCATGATCAGCTCTTCCACAAAGAGGTCCGCCGCGGGCCCCTCTGTTTTTTCCAGAATTCCGAGGATTCGTATGTTGTTTCTACGGGCTCTTCCTTCGTAATCATCTAACTGCTGGGCCATGCAGATCTGTTTCTTTTCCAAGTCAGACACGTGTCGTTGTAGTTCGGAGGTGCCCTCCTGCAGTGCCGCTGTGACCACCTTTAGTTCCTTCACTTTTTCGTTCATTTGTTTGAAGTCTGCACGAAGCAGGGAGACCTCAGTTGTGACAGAGTCCATTGACGTGTGCATCCCTCCTATAGCCGCCATTACGTCCTGGAGCATGGGCTCCTTGATCGGGGATGGTGACACCGCAGCGTTGTCCTTGTTCATTCTCGGTGAATCTCCTTTGTCACCTCCCTTGGTCCAGGCGAATTTGGCCAATTGCGCCTGAGGGACGCTCTTGGAATTTCTGCCCCCTGCAGCCATTCTCTTCGGTGGCATAGAAGGTCAACCAGGAGCACGTGCGCCAATAATGACTGTAGCTTGCTACGGTATCCTGTAGATCCTCAGGGGCGACAGCATGTATTCCGGGCTGCTCGTAGTGCTCTATTGACCAATAAGGCTTTAGAGATCAGGTGACACCCTAGAACACGCCAACAATATCCAACGGGCGCCGTCGTGATCCGCCCCCACCGGCAGATCAGAGCAGTTCGTTCTGAATACTTCAGGGAAAGTTCAGCTCTGCGCCTCTGACAGAGACTAGAGGAGGCGTCCTCAGTGAGCGCTACAGTCCAGGGAAGGAGGGACAGACAGTTTGGTTCAGGAGACAGTAAGATCGTGCAGGGGAGGGCCCCCGGACAAGGGTTCGAACAGCAAAGAACCATATACCTTGGCTCCCTCGCTCCACAAGAGCGTCACCAGTCCCGCCTTAGTCTGGAAGAGCGCCAAAGTCCCCTTCACCGCTTCAACACACAGCATAGAGGTCATCCATCGTGGTTTTTAAGGGCAGCTCCCCAGTAATGGCCCATGGAAGCTGCAGGGTGCAGATGGTCTCGCAGGATCACAGGGGGGGGGGGGAGAAACGCACAGCCACACCAGGGCCTCCCCTACCAATTATCCTCCGACCTGTCCCCTCATCATTTCAATCACAGTCCAGGGACCTCTGCCGCAGGGCGACAAGCTCCAACAGGCCAGAAATCAGTCCTGGTCCCTGCTTCCACCTCAAGTCCACCAATGGACGAGGCCAGACCCAAAGGCTCCAGCTCCACAACAGTCTCCAAAGCCCTCACCTCAACGACAGCAGCTCCACAGTTAAGTGCGTGATCCGTCCCTCGTCACCCCTCGGGGTCACCCCTCCGCATCTGGCGAGTCAGGCCGAGTAAAGTGGACGGCGGTCCCACGCGACGCCCCTCGCACCTCTTGGCACTTCCCACTCCAGCACCACCATTTACCGGGAGCCAATCTCGTGCTCCTCCTGTGCTCTCCGGGGCGCCACTGCTCCCTCCAAGGCAGGTATGCTGTGGCCAGGTGGTGTAAGGTGGGAGGGAGGGATGGCTCGTAGCACCCCAGTCTCGGGCACACAGGACGTCTCTCCCAATGTCTGCCGATGATAGGCCCTGAAGCCGGGGCCTAAATTTGGAAAGTCCCCCGGGACCGGCCCCTCTGCACCTCCGCATCGTTTCGGAGCACCCCTCAGAAGGCGCTCGGCAAATCCCTGCAGCACTGCCTCTCCGCCGTTGGTGACCTGAGAAAGCAGGAGCGGTCAGTCAGGTGAAATACCAGCAGGTATCAGACGGTGCCGATCGCGTCCCCGACCGCCGTCCTACTCCGGCGCTGCCATTTTGCGCGATCCGGCCTTAGGTCTCTCGGGCACCTCAACTCCCTCCACTCGGGGTCCACAATCCGTTAACCCCTCACCGGAGCTTCTTAGGGGCGTTAGGCAGCGCAACGCTTCGTCTCCGCAAGAATTAGGTTAGATCGCGGGCTGCGTCTTCCGATAATGCCACGGGTCGATCAGAGCACACCTAGACTGCGGCCATCACTCTCGGTCGCTAGCCACGCCCCTCTAGGAAACTAACCATTTATAATATACGCTTCCAGTTTGGTTGTCATCAAATTACTTCCCCTGCTCACCCGCTCATGCTCCTTTGGTAAGGAAACACCCCACCAGTTTCTGTGGGAGCAGGGAAATGGAAGGAATTACCAAGGCACTCCACGGGGCAAGAAAACTGCAGAAAGGTACCCCATTTGGAGATCAACACACTGGCACAGGCACACTGTCCCTGAGGGTTTGCGCTAACCAGTGTAATGGGTCCGCAGGCCTACACTGTTCCCGAAAATGGGTCCGGATGGAAATGGAGACCAATGCCTCCACTGCCACCCCCTCCGGTGCAGCTCTGTAGTGTGGTAGGGTGTAGCACAACCACCACGGCTGGGGCCCTCTTTGGATCTTCGATCTGGCAGGCACAAGGGTCTTAGGGTCAAAACAAAAGGGGGCTGCATTGGCCCTGGCCTAGGGGCTGAAGAACACTCCTGCGGTCCTTCCTTTGCTTCCCCAGCTCACCCGAGCCAGCGAGGCTCCGTTTGGCAATGGGCAGGCCTGGAGCTGGGAGGTGCTGCTGCTGAGGCCCCTTCTCTCTCTGCAGTGTGCTCCGGCCCTCGCCGTCATTTTGGCATGTCCAGTGTCCGCCAGGGCCTCTCGGACCTCCGCTTACTAATGTTTTGTAGCGGGACAGCCCACAAATGTGCGACTGCTCTGGGGATGCAGACTGCCTCCAAGAGCACCTGTTAACTGCCCACTGACCTGCACATCTTCCTTGAGCGGTCGGCTCTGCCCACTCCACGACATCAGTGGAGTTCTCCGTCCCACTTTCAGTTTGTGCCCGAGGCAGGTGGCTGGCCATACTGGCTGTAATTCCTAGCGGGGAGACCTCGCTGGATCTCTGCCGTGTGCCAGAGTACAAGGGTAGCTGCCTGTGACCCTACGGTGCAGCTGCAAGAGGGGCAGCGCCGCAACTTGGACCGATACCTCAGCTACCCAAAGGAAGTCAGCAATCAGCTGAGAGGAGCCCCAAGCTCTCTCTCGGATCACTGATCGGGGGCCCATTTCTTCAATAAGTGCACAGTGCTCCCCAGGCGCTGGCTGGCAGAGGCGGGGAAATCAGCGCCCGCCCTCCAGCTACAAGCACAATGCAGTGCTTCACCTGTGCTTCTGTGGTTTCCAATTTCAGCAGCCCAAGTGCTCAGCACATGCTAAGAAGGGCTCACCATGTGCTCGTCCTAAGCAAAGGAGGGTGGTACAAGCAGGGAATGAACAGGAGCAGTTCACCACACGCTGAGCTCCTGTGAGAGCAGTGGAGACATGTAAACCAGGAGGACAGGCAGGAGTCCAGCACACAGAGTCTTTTTGGGTAGGTCAGCACCATGAGCCAAGTCCCATAGCAGTTCCTCCTGGAAGCATAACTGCTTTTCCTGCAAAGGTGCAGGTTGTAGAGCCAGCAGCATCTTGGTACAAGTCCATGCAGTGTCTTAAAAAATATGAGGTCACAGTCCCTGAACTTATACTCCACAAGTATTTGTTCTCATGGCACTTCAAACACTTTTTAGAAGTACACACCACCATTCCCATCCCAAGCCCCAGACACACTACAGGGTGGCAGAGACAGCATTGTGAAAGTCAGGTACATCCCTATTCAGATGC
The DNA here is from genome assembly GCF_964261635.1 of Lissotriton helveticus. NCBI lineage: Eukaryota > Metazoa > Chordata > Amphibia > Caudata > Salamandridae > Lissotriton > Lissotriton helveticus. The sequence continues at coordinate 133,297,347 of NC_136058.1, forward strand.
AGGTTCAACTACTCCCACCACTCTAAATGCAGACCTGGCCTATTCAGGTGCACTGGAAACTCCTTGCACCACCCTACATGCAGCCAAGGTCTATTCATCACAGGACTAAGGCAACCAGGTAAGGCAGGACACACCTCAACCCCAGCTTGTAACTGTCTAGAGAGAATGCACATCCCCTTCTTCTGTCAGTCTACACCAGACGGTGAACACAAAACCAGGCAGGGCACAAAGTCATAAGCACATGGAAATGCCCACTTCTTAAAGTGTCTTTTCTAAAATAGTAATTGTAGGAGAGTAGGATCTACTTCCTATGGTTACCCCCACTTTTTGCTGTGTTTCACTGGTTTTTCGACTTTAGTCTGGCTGTGGCCCTGCTAATCAGGACCACAGCCTAGCTGTTCTCTCTCTAAATTGATTCCATGTACACTAGGTACATACCAGATTGGTTACTGAGCTACCTTGTGAGCCCCTAGTATATGGTACCTTAGGTACCAAGGGCATAGGTACCCCAGAGGCCTACCAGGGGCTGAAGCATGTATTATGCCACCCCGGAAAGCATTCCAAAATGGCACCCCAGGTCTGCACTTGTAGCCTGGGTAAGGTGGTGTAAAAACCCCTTTTTGGGATATAGTATACCTATATCCACCATTTAAAACAGACACCTATTAACCTATATGTCACTCCTATGGCAGGCCTCGATAAGCCTGAAGGCAGAGTGTTTGGTTTTGTGTGAGAGGGTGCCCTAGCATGAGCTGAGCCCCTCTGCAGCTTTCAGAATCCCTTTGTTATAGCTGTTCTGTGGTATGGCCATACCATATACTCTTATGTGCATTTTAATCCTCGGGGTTAATGCTAACATTGGTTTGGCTTTATCAAAGCATGTCGTGTTTGGTGTCAAACACTTTAAAATACTACCCCCCCCCCCGCCAGTTCTGGCGGCGGGGGTAGCAGTCCACCCTTCTAGAGGGAGAAGTCATGTGCGCACTGGTATACCCGGTAATAGTTTTAAAGAGCCTCAGCATCACAAAATGGATGCTGCTGCCACAGACATGAGTCTGACCTCCTGCTGCTAGATGAAACTCCGGCAGGGGAGTCCTGGACAATAGGTTTCCTGTCCAGTGAGCTGCCAGCACCTCCCCAGACAAGCTTTAGTGTATTGGGGCATGGTGGGTTGCATTCAGTGTATGCTTTTGAGACACTGCCTGGGCACACAAGGTGCTCCATGCATTTCCCAGTTCAAACCGGTTGCTGGGGCACTCTGGCATGAAACTGGACAAAGAGGAAGGGGTGTAACCACCCGCTCCCCATAGGTGGGACCCTAGAGTTAGTCCAACCCCTAAACTTTGTATAAGTATAGGAACACAGTCCCTAGGACTTTAGATTACCCTGGACAAAACTCTAAAGACAAAATCTTGGACCTTCGAAATTCCATATCGACTGGAAGACAGGAGAAATTTCCCTTGGGGTCAAGGAGTGACCCCCCCTGTTCAAACATGCACCTGAGAGCATCTTGCCGGTCTGCATTTTCGAGGCTCCCACCAGATCCCGAAGAATCTGTGACACAGTACACGTTCCTCCTGACTTCTCCGAGATCGAGTCGAGATCTCAGCAAAGATGAGACCCACAGACGACACAACACAATTTTGCAACTGCACCTACTTCCCGAAGTTGTGCTTTGGGCTATTAGTTGCCCTTTCCCTGAGCACCTTTTGCACCGAAGCTGAGAGGCCTACATTCCACAAGTGTTCTGTGGACCCGTTTTCTTCACCGCAGCTCGAGGCTTCTTCGCAATCCCTACTCCGTTGGCTCGTGGGTCCCCACGAAGGACAATCCTTTGTTTCTTGAGCTTTCCTGGTTGCGCCAGACGTGATCTGGCTCCTCTCCAAAGGGTGAGCCCTCAGACCTTGCTGGTCTGCACCTAAGCCAATCTTGTCATCTTGCGTGGGTTGATGTTGCCAAGGCTTGTTGGTTTCAATCCAGATACCAAAACGTCAAGATCTCCCAATTTATGGATGAGACGTATTATGAAAATTTCCTTAGTGCCAATAGGCGTCACTGGGCAGGAGACTTAATGATCCGGACACGAAAGGACCACACCGTGAGGACATGTGTCAATACAAATAACAAATTGGGCCAAGTTCCAATGTTGTGCCAGGTGTGAATCAGTGGGACTGCTCTAGTAGAAGATGGAGGTCATCCCTCATCAACTTTTAGAGTAGCACAGAGAGAACTAGTATAAAAAGGGGGTAAAAGCTGCAAATTTTAAACAGGCGCTGTGGTCGAAGACTTATTTAAAGACCTGAACCACAGGTAATAATCTCCCCAAGAAGACGGATCGTAATCTCCGAAGTCGCCGAGTCCGTGTCTCCCAACCCGTTCCTTTCGAAAGGAACGGGTTGGGAGACACGGACTCGGCGACTCATCTCCCATGACATATTACTGTTTCGTCTGCAAGAGGTCGGTATAAGCGGAACTCCCCTCACCTGGATCAAATCTTTCCTCACTAACAGGTTCCAACAGGTGATGCTGGGCCCTTTCCTCTCTTCCAAGAAACCACTGATCTGGGACGTTCCGCAAGGTTCTGCTCTCAGCCCGCTTTTATTCAATGTATATTTAAAACCTTTGGCAAAAATAATTGAATCATGGGGCGTCAAAGCAACCTTTTACGCCGACGACACCCAACTGGTGTTCTCCTTCAAAGACCACTCCGAAAAATCATTTCATAACTTTTGCCAATGCATGATGAATATTGCCTCTTGGATGTCGGCTAACAATTTAAAGCTTAATACGGACAAGACTGAGGTCCTATTTTTTAATCAAAAATCCCCCATACCTTCCACCCTCTGGTGGCTGACTGAGCTAAACCCCCCCCCGGACCCAGTTCAAACAGCCCGTAATCTGGGCTTCCAATTTAACACTGCCCTCTCCTGTAAGACGCAAATTAATAAAGTTACCTCAGCGTGCTTTGGAAAGCTACGCATGATAACAAAAATCATCCCATACCTGCCAATAGACTCTCTTAAAACAGTTGTCCACTCTCTCATCACAGCTCACTTGGATTATGCAAATAGTCTATACGTAGGTGCCCAGACGTATCTCATAAACTAACTTCAGAGAGTCCAGAACGCAGCGGCCAGGCTGATCTGCAATATCCCCTATCGCCACTCTATCTCCCCCCATTTGATCAAACTTCATTGGCTACCAGTAAGACTCCGCATCCAATTTAAAGCCTTAAATCTGGCCTTTAGAGCGATGAATGATCGAGGCCCGCTTTACCTGTGCCTCAGAATTAAACACTCACAAGCCTCCCGAAACCTTAGATCCAACCATCTCCGCCTCATGCTCTGCCCCCGCTTTCGCCTGGCCCGCACGGGAGGTAGAGGCTTTGCAGTGACCACCGCCAAACTGTGGAACCAACTTCCCATAGAACTAAGATTCTTGACGTCGGAGCCTCTATTCCGAAAAAAACTCAAGACCTTGCTTTTCTCCCTTGTCTAAATTTCTAATCCCCGCATCTTCCCACTGACCCTTTGTGAGGGTATATCTTCAGCGCCGGGACACCTCCGTTGGAGGTAGCTGTGCGCTCTACAAACTACTAAATAAATAAATAAATACTTCTTCTTTTTGCTCAGGAAAGTTAAATCAGGGTCCCCCTCTGATAGCTGCCCGGCCCACATCCTGAGTGAGATCTTCTCCACTTGTCCTGAGCCCCCATTAACCCTTCTAAACAATTCTCTCATTCAGGGAACTGTCCCTGACCTGTTTAAATCAGCCAAAGTCATTCCCATACTAAAAAAGCCAGGCGCTGATCCTACCTCTCTTGCCGATTTTCGTCCCATTTCCCTACTCCCGTTCCTGGGAAAGATTCTGGAGAGCCATGTCACCACCTGCCTCAGCACCTTTATCGAGGAGAGTCACTTCTTAGCCTCTCATCAGGCAGGCTTCTGTCCCTCACATTCCATGGAATCTGTTGTCCTCGCTGTCCTGGATGAGCTCAGAGGAAGTGCTGACACCAACTCCCCTCAGGCGCTCATCCTTCTCGTCCTGTCCGCCGCCTTTGACACGTTAGACCATTCCATCTTTCTCGACCGTGTCAGGGGCGCCGGTATTCGAGGACCCGCTTTGGCCTGGCTCACCTCCTTCCTTGAGAATCGTACACAGGCTGTTCAACTGGCGGGCTTTTCCGCTCCCACCCACTCTGTCCACTGCGGGGTTCCCCATGGTTCCTCTCTATCCCCTCTCCTCTTCAACCTCTACATTCTTCCCCTCATATCTGCACTACAGCAAATAGAGGTCACGGTATTCAATTATGCCGATGACCTCCAGCTCATCTTTAACCTCTCTCCTTCCCCAGCCTTAATTCTTAATTTCCAAACTATTATGATTTTTATTAGTGACTGGATGAACGGCAATCATTTGAAACTAAACCCTGACAAGACCGAGCTGGTACTTACAGGTGGTTCCCCCAGTCCCTGGAACCCTACTTTCTGGCCCCTTTCCCTTGGCCCCCCTTCACCTTCTACTTCTGTAAAAACCCTAGGAATAAAAGACAGCAAGGACCTCACTATGCGCTCCCAGATCAGCACTGTGATTTCTTCATGCTTCCTGACTTTACGGACCATAGGAAAAATCTCCCGCTTTTTCACTTTTCCTGCCCTCAAGATCATTCTCCTTGCCATGATCATCTCACGCCTCGACTATGGCAACGGCCTGTATGTAGGTGTTCCAGCAAATGAACTCCGACGCCTACAACTTATTCAAAATCAGGCTGCTCGACTGATCTACAAACTTCCCAAGTTCCATCACGTCACTCCGCTGCTAAAAACCTTGCACTGGCTGCCCATCCTTGAGCGATCTCTATTCAAGATGGGCTGCACAATCTTTCTGGCTCTGGCTAGTACTGCCCCAGCCTTTGTCAGCTCCAAAATTAAGGCTTACGCCCCCACCAGAGACCTGGGCTCATCTTCCCAGACCCTCCTATGCGCTCATCTTCCCAGACCCTCCTATGCGCTCACCGCTTCAGGAGGAAAAAATTTGGAGGCAAGAGGTTCTCCACCCTAGCTCCCCCCTTCTGGAACGCCCTTCCCTTCTCCATCAGATCTACTTCCGTTTACCTTGATTTCCGGAAAGCCCTTAAGACCTTACTCTTCTCCCGCGCCTTTTCACCCTAAGCAACCCCCCCTTTCCCTCCCTGGGCCCCTCTGTCCTCAGCGCCAAGAAACCACACGGTGATCGAGCGCTATATAAAACCCTTCACTTCAACTTCAACTTTTAACCTAAATGGGCAGGTCTTAGTTTTAAATATTATGTTTTAACTCCTATTTTCACCTAACTATAGAGTCTTATTAAAATTAGTTTTTTTCTGTGAATTTGAGTTTTTTTATGTCAAGTAAGATATTACCATTCACAACTATACCATCACTTAAAACTTTGTTGTGTCCAGTGATTTTTTTTTCTCCCTATATATGAATATATATATATACACATCTCAAACCTCTCACCCCCTCCCCACCCCCTACCCAACCACGATCAGTGCAGGAACAAACAGTGGCACACAACGAATTCCAAGAGACAGTTTCTTTATTTTAGAGTCAAGTGAAAATACACAAGTGCATACCCATGGCCAACGAATTAAGGCAGACCATGTCAGCAACCCACAAGTCCTGCCAATTTAGGTTACTACATTCTTTAGTCCTTCTTTCTTTTCTTTAGTAAATTTACATATATATGTTCATTTTTTCTTCAGTAGTTATCCTAAAATATTCTGTTCAAAAATTCTGAACCTCGATAAAAATGCTAATAGAAGTTAAACCTTAACCTCCCTTATCCAGCGTTACTTATCAAATGTCTCATTTCATAATAGTAAATACTTGCCGTGATTGTTAATATTTAGATGATTAATAAATACCGTGCAGAGTTCTGATGCTTTGAACTAAATCAGCCTTTCAATGCCGAACAACGTTAAGAATGTTAAGAGAAACAGAAGGTTTAATCAAGGTAATCTGCCATCTTGGAGCAAAGACTTTTGGAGAGATTTCTCTTGTTTCATTCAGTTGTACTTCCGGATATATACGATTACATTATTTTCTCATTTTGGCCTACAGAGTCAGTTAGGTCAGCCATGCATAATTTATCATATTGATCATATTGGAGAAGATAACATCTGCCTGTTGAATTTGAACATTCTTTTTCTAGTTATGTTTTTCAAATATGGTGTTTTATCAGAGGACTGATTTGTGTAATTTGTTTTCATTTTCTGGGAAAAAGACGTGCATATGTACACTCAACTGACAATTTACATATTTACAGACACGTCACCCCATTGTAGTAAAAAAAGCACATTGAATGTACCTCTCGTCTTCCAGTTATTTCCTGGTGTATTCCGTTTCCTCGTTATCAACATAGTATGCCCATTGCTTTTTTTGCAAGTGTCATTTAAAGGTATTTCTTAGAACTCTTGTCTCTGAGGTTTCAAGTTGCACTCTACATTATTTGTAGTTTAAATAACAAATATCTCAACAGATGAGTCTACTGAGAATATGATCTAAGTTGGCAAACACAGAGTACCAAATTCGGCAGTATTAATTTTCAAGTTCATTCCTGTGAGACTATTGTACATAAGTAGTTATTAAGATCGTATTTAGAGCTCATATCTAAAAGTAAGTTACTAGATTGGCAAGCTTTGACTATGAAGTACAAACAGTAAAGGCCGGGAAGTGGCAGCAGCAGAGCTATTGCAGTAATGGTGTTGCACACCAGCTCTAACTTGCTGGTGAGTAGGACATCCTCAGACATCCTGAAATAAAACTTGCCAGATTTCGTTTTTTTTTTTTTTAAACCTTTCAGTTAAGAAAATCACAATGTGGCAGAGGAATGAAACTTCTAGGGTGTTTTTCGTGTGGATTTAAAAACCTGTTTCAGTGTTCTGTAAGGTTGTTTTGTCCTGTATCCTTACTATACTTCAGGTTGCTATTGTGTTTCCCTGTTTGAAAGGAAGAATAACGTGCTCCCATTGTGGCACAAGAGTTTGGGGGAGTTAAAAGCAGCAACTTCTGATCTGTCTAGTAGTTTCTAGTGAAGGAGTCCATGATTGTTGTTGTGTTAATATTTGCCTGATAAATGTTTGATTTGACAACTTTTAAATTGGCTTTTTTTAGTTTCAGAAAATTCAAGTGAAGTATATGATGACATCCATAATGCGAACAAGGAGGACAATTGTTCGGTCAAATCAGGGTGAATATCGATGTTGTTTTCTGATTTCAGATCTAACATTGTTATTATAATATGTATATTAATAATAATTTTAGTTGTCATCTATGCAAATGTTTATACACGTGCCATATGTTTGTCTATTACATGTCAAAAGTACAAGTAGTTGCATGGTGGATTCATTGCCCTTGTGAATATTTTTGCCTTTGCTGGAACTGATAAACATGCCTAGTGGCTTATGTTGACTTAATACAGTGACTATATGTATTCAAAATATTAATGCATTACACTGTCGCACACGTGTGTGTATATTTATCATTATCTATATATATCTATATAAATACAGTAAGGGGATAGCCACTCTGTAGTTAAAGTTAGAATTCCCACTAGGATTTTTGCTTGTTAGTAACTTTGCCACCGTTTGACAAATTGTCACGATGAAACCTTGCACACCTATTGCTGTTCCTATCTTGGCTGATGGTTCCGAGTTACGTGGCGATTAGTTAAGTGGGTGCAAAGAAGGAAGGAGGGTCCCAAAATATGTCTTTCCATCAATTAATTTTCCATAGACTCTTTACACAGATGTAGCTGCAAAATTGTTGAATGGGTTTTCATGAAATTTGGCAGGAATAGAGATTATGCAGAACCAAGGTAGATCAGGGAAAGACAGTCGCCTTGATTTTACTAGACCTCTCGGCGGCATTTGATACCGTCCCACACCACCAACTCCTGGAAATCGTAGCAGCCAAGGGTATCCGGGAAAAGGCATTAGGGTGGCTGCAGTCGTTCATGCAAGACTGATCACAGTCCGTACGGATGGGTGATTTTGTCTCCCCTCCCCGGAACATCAAGTATGGGGTCCGACAAGGGGCCTCATTGAGCCCAACCCTATTTAACGTGTTTGTCTCATCACTAGCCGATATAGGGAGAAAGTGGGGTGTTGGGATCTGCTCTTACGCAGACGACACCCAACTAATGATCTCATTAGATGAAGAAGACGACCCTAAGGATAGGCTATTGAACTTCCTGACCGAATTAGCCAATTGGATGCACAACCATTGTCTCAAATTAAACGCAGACAAGTCTGAGATTCTGCTGTTTGGTAGACATACACACCTATGGGACAACAGCTGGTGGCCCACCACTCTGGGCACCGCTCCTATACCAGCATCAACGGCCAAAAATTTAGGTGTGATTCTAAATAATACCCTGAGCATGAAAACCCACGTATCTACAATCTGTGGCAAAGGCTTTGTACTACTCAAGATGCTCCGGCGAGTTTTTCCATGGATCCCCACTGAGTGCAGGAAGATACTGGTCTAGTCTTTCTTAATGAGCAGGCTGGATTACGGAAATTCCCTGTTTGTGGGAATGGCGGACTATCTGTTCGCGAAACTACAAGTCGTACAGAACGCTGCAGCAAAGGCAATTTGCAATAAAAGAAAGTACGACCCAGCCAAAAGCTGCCTGCATGAGCTTCACTGGCTACCAATGAGACAGAGAGCTATCTTCAAGCTAATGTGCATAACGCATAAAGCATTGCACAACATGAGCCCTCGCATCCTAAAAAATAAAATCAGATTCTATGCTCCCACAAGGAACCTGCGTTCCTGTACGGCTGCTAGAGCAAGCAACACTTGTGTGAAAACAGCCAGGATGGGTGGATGGACGTTCTCCCTCCTGGCGCCAAACAACTGGAACAAGTTGCCGCAAGAACTCAGACTAACAGACTGTTACTTGTCCTTCAGGAAGCAATTAAAAACATTTCTTTTCCCAAAATCTGACTAAACATAATCCTCACTCTGTTATCTGTTAACTACTCACTATTGTCAGGACAGCGCCGTGATATCCCATTGGGGATGATTGTTTGCGCTCTACAAATACCATTGACATTGTGGAAAAAAAACATTTTGATATTTCATGAAAATAAGTAACTTTGTTGTTATAAGGCACAAAAACCTAGTGATATATTGGGCTGCAGTACACCCTGTATTGTAATGTTATACCATAGTACATAGCAATGACATAACACAATATTATTGATTGGTGACAGCCCTTACACAAGTCAGGTATATTTTCTTAAACTAAAATAGACATCACTAAGGTTTGTCATGTCTAGGAAGACATGTGGGACTTTCCCAAACTGGGTACAGGTAAGTAGCAATATTTTCACATATACATATCTTAAAACAAAAAAAGGTCTACAATGTACTGTGGTACTTCCTTGAAAGTACTGCAGTACTATTAACATTTCTTTATTACACCACTGCACTGTATGCCACTGGTCTATACACCACTTCACTTTACTCTGTACCACTGCACTCTAAGCTGGGACACGCTAATGCCACTCTTCTCTGTGCCACTCGTCTCTGTGCCACTCGTCTCTGTGCCACTCGTCTCTGTGCCACTCGTCTCTGTGCCACTCGTCTCTGTGCCACTCGTCTCTGTGCCACTCGTCTCTGTGCCACTCGTCTCTGTGCCTCTCGTCTCTGTGCCTCTCGTCTCTGTGCCTCTCGTCTCTGTGCCTCTCGTCTCTGTGCCTCTCGTCTCTGTGCCTCTCGTCTCTGTGCCTCTCGTCTCTGTGCCTCTCGTCTCTGTGCCTCTCGTCTCTGTGCCTCTCGTCTCTGTGCCTCTCGTCTCTGTGCCTCTCGTCTCTGTGCCTCTCGTCTCTGTGCCTCTCGTCTCTGTGCCTCTCGTCTCTGTGCCTCTCGTCTCTGTGCCTCTCGTCTCTGTGCCTCTCGTCTCTGTGCCTCTCGTCTCTGTGCCTCTCGTCTCTGTGCCTCTCGTCTCTGTGCCTCTCGTCTCTGTGCCTCTCGTCTCTGTGCCTCTCGTCTCTGTGCCTCTCGTCTCTGTGCCTCTCGTCTCTGTGCCTCTCGTCTCTGCGCCTCTCGTCTCTGCGCCTCTCGTCTCTGCGCCTCTCTTCTCTGCGCCTCTCTTCTCTGCGCCTCTCTTCTCTGCGCCTCTCTTCTCTGCGCCTCTCTTCTCTGCGCCTCTCTTCTCTGCGCCTCTCTTCTCTGCGCCTCTCTTCTCTGCGCCTCTCTTCTCTGCGCCTCTCTTCTCTGCGCCTCTCTTCTCTGCGCCTCTCTTCTCTGCGCCTCTCTTCTCTGCACCTCTCTTCTCTGCACCTCTCTTCTCTGCACCTCTCTTCTCTGCACCTCTCTTCCCTGTGCTGCACTACTGCACTCTATGCTGCTTTACTCTATTGGGTACCATTCTACGCCATTGCACATGATGCCATTCTACTCTAGGCATCTCCACATCACTCTACTCTTCACCACTCACTCTACACCATTGTACTCTATGCCACTCTACTCTGTACCACTCTACTGAACTGCACTTTATGCCACTGCACTGTACCATTGAATGCTCTATGCCACTCTACTGTGCACCACTCAAGTCCGTCTACTCCACTCTGCACCACTTAAGTCAGTCTACTCCACTCTATGCCATTCCAAGCCACTATATTACACTCTATGCCACTGCACTCTGCACCACTGTACTCCACTGCACTCTACACTGTTCAATGCCACTGCACCGCACTCTATGCCACTTCATTGCACTCTACTCTGCACCATTTTTTAACACTGCACTCTACTCTACACCACTCTGCTGTACGCCATTGTACTCTACTCTGCGCCACTCACTCTGTGCATTTTACTCTATACCACTGCACTCTAGGTCACTGCACTGTATGCCACTTTACTCTAGTCTACAGCTCTCTACTCTGCCACTCCGCTTCACACACTACCACTGTACACCACTGCTCTCCCCTCTATGCTACTCCACTCTGTCTAGGCCACTACATTCTAATCAGCACCGCTCTGCTCTACACCACTCTACTGTATGCCACACCACTCGACACAGTGTTACTCTAACCCACTCGACACAGTGCTACTCTACTGTACACCACTCTTCCTTCCACCTCCCTAGCCCACTTCACTCGACCCAACTTCACTCGACCCAACTTCACTCGACCCAACTTCACTCGACCCAACTTCACTCGACCCAACTTCACTCGACCCAACTTCACTCGACCCAACTTCACTCGACCCAACTTCACTCGACCCAACTTCACTCGACCCAACTTCACTCGACCCAACTTCACTCGACCCAACTTCACTCGACCCAACTTCACTCGACCCAACTTCACTCGACCCAACTTCACTCGACCCAACTTCACTCGACCCAACTTCACTCGACCCAACTTCACTCGACCCAACTTCACTCGACCCAACTTCACTCGACCCAACTTCACTCGACCCAACTTCACTCGACCCCACTTCACTCGACCCCACTTCACTCGACCCCACTTCACTCGACCCCACTTCACTCGACCCCACTTCACTCGACCCCACTTCACTCGACCCCACTTCACTCGACCCCACTTCACTCGACCCCACTTCACTCGACCCCACTTCACTCGACCCCACTTCACTCGACCCCACTTCACTCGACCCCACTTCACTCGACCTCACTTCACTCGACCTCACTTCACTCGACCTCACTTCACTCGACCTCACTTCACTCGACCTCACTTCACTCGACCTCACTTCACTCGACCTCACTTCACTCGACCTCACTTCACTCGACCTCACTTCACTCGACCTCACTTCACTCGACCTCACTTCACTCGACCTCACTTCACTCGACCTCACTTCACTCGACCTCACTTCACTCGACCTCACTTCACTCGACCTCACTTCACTCGACCTCACTTCACTCGACCTCACTTCACTCGACCTCACTTCACTCGACCTCACTTCACTCGACCTCACTTCACTCGACCTCACTTCACTCGACCTCACTTCACTCGACCTCACTTCACTCGACCTCACTTCACTCGACCTCACTTCACTCGACCTCACTTCACTCGACCTCACTTCACTCGACCTCACTTCACTCGACCTCACTTCACTCGACCTCACTTCACTCGACCTCACTTCACTCGACCTCACTTCACTCGACCTCACTTCACTCGACCTCACTTCACTCGACCTCACTTCACTCGACCTCACTTCACTCGACCTCACTTCACTCGACCTCACTTCACTCGACCTCACTTCACTCGACCTCACTTCACTCGACCTCACTTCACTCGACCTCACTTCACTCGACCTCACTTCACTCGACCTCACTTCACTCGACCTCACTTCACTCGACCTCACTTCACTCGACCTCACTTCACTCGACCTCACTTCACTCGACATCACTTCACTCTACATCACTGCACTTTCTGCCACTCTATTCTTATTTGTACCACACAACTCTAATATGTACCACTCTACTCTGCGACACTGCACTCTGCCACTGTACTCTAATCCTCTTCACTCTTATGCCACTGCACTTGACTCTGCAGCACATTACTCTACACCATTCTACTGTATGCCACTGTACCCCACTTCACACCTCTATGCTTCACCTCTACTCTATACCACTGTACTTTACTCTCACTACTCTAATCTACACAACTGCACTGTAAGCCACGGTAATTTACTCTACCCAACTTCATTTCACCTCACTTCACTCTACCCTACTTCACTTTACCCTACTTCACTTTACCCCACTTCACTCTACTATATGCCACTCTGCTCTATGCCACTTTGCTCTAGGCTACTCTCTCTCCCTCTATGCCACTCTACTCTGCCACTCTTCTCTATGCTGCTCTACTCCACTCTACCCACCTCACTCTAAGCCACTTTCCCGCTTCTCTCTACTTCACTTATCTATTCTGCACTGTGCCCTATGCCAGTCAATTCTATGCCACTCTACTTTGCCACACTTCAATCTGCCCAATGACTCTACCCGCCACTCGACTCTACCACACTTCTCTCTATGCCATTACACCCTACTCTACCCCACTTCACTCAGTGCCACTATACTGTACGCCACTATACACGGTCACTTAATTTTACTCTGCTCTGAAACACTGCAATATACTCCACTGCATTCTTTGCCACTGCATCCCACTCCACTCTTTGCCACTCTACTCTATGCCATTCAGTTTTACCCCACTACACACTACCCCACTTCACTCTACCCCACTTCACTCTACCTCTTTATTCTACCCCACTCTACTCTTACCCACTCTACTCATACCCAATCTACTCAACTCTACTCTACCCCTCCACTCTATGCCCCTCTACCCTATTCTACACCATCCCACTTCAATTTACCCCAATTCACTTTATGCCAATCTACTCTGCTCCACTCTACTCTGCTTTGCTGTGCTCCGCTGTATTCCTCTCTGCTTAATTCTACTCCTCTCTATGCCACGCTACTCTGCACCATTCTACTGTATGCTACTGCACTTGACACTGCTTTACTCTGCAGAACTCTACTGTGCACCACTGCACTGCTTTTACTGCACTCTACTGCACTGTGTGCTACTGTACTCTGCCCAACTAAACTCCGCTTAACTCTCCATCACTGCACTCTAATGTGCACTGTTGGCAATATGCCTCTCTACTGTACTTCGCACCAGTCTATTGTAGGCCGCTACATTCTAAGCAACTGTACTCTACCACACTACTCTGTACTCTATGCCACTGCACTCTACAGCACTCTACTGTAGTTTGTGCCACTCTACCCCTTTGCACTTTACCCCAGTGCACTATACTACGATACTCCCCTCTACACCACGGTATTCTACTCTTTAACACTCTACTGTATGCCACTCTACTCCTCCCCACTGTACTCCACTCTACACCACTCCATGCGACTCTATGCCATGCCACTCCACTCCACACCGCTCTACGTCATGCCACAACACTGCACGCCAATCCACAAGAAATTATGGAGAAACGTCTGCTGTACTGTTTAAAATTTTAAAAAGTATGTAGTTAAAAGAATTAATACTAAAATAAACAACGTATGATTAGAAAGCAATTTTTCCAAAGAAGAAAAACAGATAAATTAAATGATAAAAACAAAGGTTAAGGATAAGTGTATTTGTATCAAAAACCAACTTAAAATATTCAACTATTGGAAATTCTAAAGTTACAGTTATGACTTAGTTATAATGTGCGCAGCACCCACAATTTAAAATAACTTGTGCACCTCTATACACAGTGTTGTGAACTCGCTAGGCAGACTAAACTAACTTATGAGTCATAATCAGCAACATGAGCAGTTAATGTGTCATTGCTTAAAGACACTGAAATGTCCTTAAGTTCAACTTCATGGTAATTTGCGCCCTCTATTAGCGAAATCGCTAATTCTTTAACTTTAATGCATTGCACTTAAGGAATCTCAATTTGAGATTCCTTAAATGCAATAGCAATTTAAGTAATCGCAATTTTGCGATTCCTTAAATTGCGATTTTTGCATTTGGGATGATGCATCCCAAATGCAAAAATACCGGTCGCAAAGGGGCAGATTCTGAGAATCTGCCCCTTTGCGAGCGGATTTTAGCTTGATGCATCTGGGCGTTAATTTCTTGAGTCAATTTGGATTCTTTTTAATGCTGTTTGGAGGCAGTAAAGGGAGAGATGTATGTGCCAAAACGAAAATTGGTTTAATTACGACACAGTCTGGTGACTGAGGGCAGAAAGGGGTTCAAGAAGCTTTCTGCAGCTTAACGCGAAGTGTCTGATGATGATGGCTGCGGAGGGCAATAATGATGAAGAGTTTGAAAACGCAATTCTAGCTTTAGAGTTGATCAAGGTGAATGTTGTGGTCCAGGAAGGTAGTTTTATTTTCTTCTTGGAAACAACTAGGAAAAGTTGCGGAGCAATTCATGTTTATGTTGAGAATGTTAGTTTGTTTGTGCTAAATTTAAATGTTTGACTCCCTTTATGGACAAGATTCGACCTACAGCCCTTGCCATGTGGATTGATTTTTCTAAAAGAGGTTGGTCCTTAGGTTGAAGGTTAGTGTGTATTATGTGCATTTAATCTTTGTTTCACATATGCATGGCTACATTCTGAAAGCTTTTCTGGACAATAGTAAAATCCCTAAATTTGATTAGAGCAACAATGGCTAACCTATTCTGTAACTTAATTTAGTAAAATTATTTTTCAAACACCTAAGTAAAAGTGATCTGCAATAATATATGTAAGAGCAAAGAATGGCTATTTGGAGCGGTTACACTACAATCCTCAGAGATAGCACACATTTGACTTTTTCATTTGCATTCAAATTTGAAGGACATTTGATATCCAACATGTTGCCTTTTTTGCAAGTTCAAACTAAGTGCTCCCTACTGCTATGAATTGGTAGAGGGCATTAAACACATTAATTGAATATAGGGGCAAAAAATAACGTGGGATATGGACTTGTTATTACAATGATGAGACACAGCAACTGTTAGGTGTGGAAGTTCTAAAGTTATATTGGACAAGTATTCGTTTGAGGATCTGTTTATGAATGAATTAAATAGTTCAAGTTCAAAGAATCTTTATTCGAATTTTTCCAATTCATAAAAGTACATATCATAGTACATATTCCATAAAATACTATTTTCCATTCAAATTCAGAAATATATAAAAAAAAAGGTTAAATTTACATTCTAAGCGTTTTTCATCATTTTGCGTGCACCAACAGCAATTTTTAAAAAGGTACCGGTACGACAAATCTAGATTTAGCAGTGCCTGATAGGATTGTTCCAGCGAAATAGGTCTAGGTTTTTAAAAAAAACGGAATTAGCAGCCATTTTGTATATTTCACATAAAATGTACAACAAAAAAGAAAGTGCAGATCGTTTTGTGTGCTTTGCCCATCACAGGGGCAACTCATTTTAACTGTACTTTGCTGGTAACCCAAAGGGATGTTTAACAAATACCTCACGGTGCCAGCCCTTAAGCGGAACCATAAACTTCTTTCCCAACTAGTCAATGATAATGTTAAGTACAATGCAAAAGAACATCTAGGTGCCTCAATATTCAGGTACCAAGCAACTGTGGTTTTCCCTGATTCGATCGTCGATCTTTTCAGTAAATAAAGTGCTTTTAGTGCTTCTTTCAATTCGGATTTCTTAACAGTACTAGCCTCATTGGGATTAGAAAAAATAATTCCCATACCTACTTCCTGCAGGCTAGTATGCACATATGAAAGCCACGGAATCTTCCTCCCTCTTTCGCAATTTAAAGTGTCAGTTATTATCTCTTGTGTAAGTTTTGCTGACTGGTTCGTCCAAACTGAGTGCCAAAATAACGCTGGGCGAGTATTAACAAAATCTGAGACAAATTGTAGGTTTAGTTCACTGTGTGTAATAAAATTAGATGTATAAATTGGGACACTTAACAATTTCCTGCAGAACCTATTCTCTATTTGCTGGATAGTGGTACTTTTCCCAATGCCCCATACTTCTGCCCCGTAGGTCGCTACCGGGACACACTGTAGTTTAAAAATGTTAACAATCGCTTTAATGGCAGCATATCTCTTTGGTCTCGGGATACTTAAAATTGAGTTAGTGGCCTTTGAGAATTTGCTCGTGGCCTGGGCCAAATTCCCAGTCCACGAGCCATTCGCAGCAAAGGTCACTCGCAAATATGGGAAATTATATGTTGCAGTAAGTTTTCCTTCTCCAACCTGTATGGAGTTCATCTGTTGCTTGCCTGGCCCACAAGACATTATAAAAGATTTTTTTAAATTTACCCTCTGGTCTAATTTGTCCATAAAATCTATAAAATTTAAGACCAAAGTAAGGAGTGAGTTAGGTGTTCGTCCCAATAGTACTGCATCGTCTGCATACAGAAGAGCAGGTATCAGTTTGCCATTTACTAACGGGACATCAGGGGTAGATTTTTCAAGGTACTTACTCAGGCCATTAATATAGATTATGAAAAGCAAGGGTGCTAAAACACACCCCTGCCTAACTCCTCTACCTATTTTAATTAGTCCTCATAATTCTCCACCCATACCTATTCTCACTCTGGATTTTGAGTCTGTGTGTAAAAAGCCTAAAAAGTGAACCAGGGCAATGTCCAGACCATACTCCAATAAAATGGACCAAAGTTTGGACCTGTTAACAAAATCAAAAGCTGAAGACCGGTCCATAAATGCTAAATAAATAGGAACCGACCGTGCGATGTTATATTTATCAATAATTAGTTTCAAGTTGAGGCATTGTTCGACTGTACCAACCCTGTTTCTGAATCCTAATTGGCATGGTGACAGGATCCCACTGTCTTCTATCCATGTAGTAAGCCTATTATAGATAACACGGCCTAAAATTTTTAAAGAGTTATCTAACAATGAGATAGGCCTGTAATTCATGGGATCAGACCTGTCTCCTTTCTTATGTATGGGGACTTTTATACTAATACCCCAAGTTTCTGGCATTTTGGCTTTAGGAAGACTGTTAAAAACATTCACCAGTATTGGAGCCCATAAACCCGGTTGCCATTTGATAAGGTCTATAGGTAGCCCATCTGGGCCAGGGCCTTTATTTCCAAGACTCTGGGCAATTGCTTCTTCCACTTCTCCCATGTTAAAGTTTAAGTTATTAGATGCCTCAAATGCGTTTATGTCCTCGCTATTCAATGGTGAGGCATACATTTTTGAGAAATGGGATTCCCAAATGTTACTGGCAATGGTGCAGCTAATCGGGGTGAGTTGTTGGCCCATATTTCAACGTTCTTTAACTGTGGGCCAGAATAATTTACTTAGCTTCCCTTCCGCAGTTTCAGACAGGGACTCCCAACGTTCACCCAAGAGTGTGGCTCTCCGTTTCTCTACAGCTAGTTTATATATTTTCCTCGCTGCACTCACATTCGCCCTAATTCTGGGAATCTCTGAAAGAGCCTTGCGTAAATTCCTGTTAGCCACAGAGCAGCTATTATCAAACCACCTAGGTTCTTTTGGGCCCTGAGCTGCTGGTACGGATAACAAGGTTCTAACTGTGGAGCATATTCTGCTAAAACAGGAGATAATAACCTGACCATCAATTGTAGAATCTAAACAACAGTCTATTAATATCTGTTCTTCCTTTAACAAAGACTTTGTAATTCCAGCTATATCTATACCTATCCATTTCAACCTTAATTTATCTGTGGTTACGCTTATGTCTCTTGCTCCTTGAGTCACACAGAAAACAGGTCGGGGATCTAACCTCATAGTTACCGTTACGGGATTATGGTCCCCAAACTCTAATGCTACAACGTCCGTTGCTATTATACGGTCTGCCATACCAGGAGAAACAAAAATAAAATCAACGATAGAAGTACTAACTAGACCTCTGTGCGTGGGTACTTGCTGTGACGAGATCTTCTGGACAGAATCCATAATATTAGTCAGGATATGCTCGTCTAACAAACTTTTAAATTCTTGGCACCTTTGATTCGCTAGATCCCCCTTCCTTTGTTTTTTCTTGCCAAGTATTATTTGAGAGCTGGGCATTGAAATCTCCACCTAGAATAATTTCAAGTCCTTCACTTTTACCCCAGCTATCCTCTAATTTAGAAATAAATTTGGTGAGCGCTAGAAAATTCCTGTTTGGGATCGAAATAAAATCATTGTTCTAAAAATTTATCAAGACAAAAGGAGCCTGCCGTGTATAGTCAATGGCTTGTATATTGGCGTTCTCCATGTTAATAATCCTATGTTTGCCCCCAGCCATAATGCTAAAGCCAACAAACAGTCCTCCAACTGCACGGCCGAAATGCGATTTACGAGCCGCTATATTGTAGCAGTGGAACCCATTAACATTCAAATCATGAGGTGCCCAAGTTTCTTGGAACATTATTATATCATAACCTGAGATTAGTTCGACCCAGTCTTTGTCTGCCAATCTAGGTTCAAGACCCGCTATGTTCCAACTAAGTATTTTTAAATCACGGGCATTATTCAACTTGACTTCTGATGGTAATGTTGATATTGGTTGGCACATTTGCATAGGTGGGGCTAAAGCTAGGCTTTTATTCTTCAGTAGTGCGGCATCTTCCACCAATTGATCTAACTGTTTCTCCGTTTCACCCAAATTATATAATGGAGAAAACTCTACTCTGTCCCTTAAATCTGAGGACAGATATAATTGTTCCCCGTTTGCAGCGCTACTTCGTAGTTCACGCTGTTCCAAAGTCTCAAGGGTTGCTTGAAGGCCATTCTGATTAGAAAGTCAATCTACTCCTTCTAGACTTTCCTGAAAGTAAGGAACGTCAAATCGATTAAATATTGGTATTCTAAATTGATTGTTCAAAAACTCTTGAGGCCTTCTTCCTTTATAGAGTTTAGGTATATATTACCTTGTACTCTAGGAAGAGATGGATAATAATCCTGGTGAGTCGGAGTCCTATCAGAATTCCCATAGACTGAATGAATTGGTCGTGGGTGATTAATATACATAGGGCGGAGATTATGTGAGGGGTATGTCTCATAGACCGGATGAGTTACTCTTTGCTGGTTGTTACACATTGTGCGGCGACTATATGAAAAATATTTGGTTTTTGGGGGAGGAGTTACAAAATCTTGCTGATACAACAACGGCTCAGGATAAAAATAAGTAAGTGACCGAGTTGCTATACCATTGCCTCCATACTCCTGGTACCAATCTAAGATGTGTGTTACCGCCCGGCGATCTCTGAAATTGATTATAATTATATCACCAGTGAGCTCTTTAGGTCTTGGGCCCACCCACGCAAGTCTGCGAACATGTATTACTGTTCCGTCTATATTACCCGGGAGTGGTCTATTATGCCTGAGCCAATACATGACTTTATTTTTTAGCTCAGTATATCCTTCCCTTTTTCCCTCTTAAAGTTCAGGCACCCCGGTAAAAACTATGACAAACGGGGCCGCCTCAGGGGGCAAATCAATATGGCTTCCTATCTTTTTTAGTTCCCTATCAGGTTGGTCAACTCTGACCGGATTGCAGTCTGCCAAACCTTTCAATAGTTCTGTGTGTAGCTTTGTTTCATCCTCTAGAATATTAACTTGAGCGTCCAACCTCTTTACCCTTCCAAGGAAAGGGAGGAGTAGTGATCTAATAAGGTGTTCCATATTCTGAACAGTGCATGGATGTTGATGTTGAAGACCCAGATTCCCACTTTGTGTGTGTTCCCTTATGTTATTATCCTGACCAGTTAATTCAGGTAGGGGAGTTTCTTTCTGACGGTCAGACAAAGTTTGAACAGTAGATACTTGGGATGTAAATTGCGATATATCCTGGAGCAGTAAAGGAATACTATTATCTGCCATAGAAGTGTTCCCTATACTAAAAGGGCTATTTGCAATAAGAGCGATAGGTGATAGTGGTGGGGCTAATGAAGAGCGCTTATTACATAGCTGATTACATAGTTCAAGCTCCATGGATAAACGACGCTCTGCAATGGAGATCTCATGGTCCAGATTAGTAACAACCTTAATGAGATAATCATCCAAAGTCCCTTTCGTGCCCTTCCCCTCGTGGGATTTATTCCCTTTGGCCAATTTAACAACCATTTTCTGGTTGCTCTGCGTAAGTAGGACACCGCCAAATACACGACAAATAAATTAAAGATCTAATTGCCAACGCACGAGTCCTCTTCTCACGTTATCCTCCTTACTATAATAGTATGGATAGGTCAAAATTGTAGATCCAAGAGAGGAGGCCCAGCCCGGCCTTGTTCGGCCTTGGACGGCCGTAGACAACACGCCCTCTGCCCGGGCTCAGCCCGGTGAACGCCCGCGCGCGTCCCGCAACGCGGGACAGGCGCAGGGTCTTTAAGCGCCTCCGGGCGCGGAAGTGCAGCTGGTGGGCGGGTCAGTCCCGCAGGCAACTCTGGGCAATGCAGTCCCCCCACACTGCAGCCGCGTAGGTGGGAAGTCGTGGCGGCGGGGGGGGACAGGCAGGCAGAGGCGCTCTCTCAGCACGGGAACGATTAGGCCAGGAATTCATGATCCACCGGTTGTGTAGCTTTTGCAGGAGTCCACTCCTTTTATAAATTAAATAATTTACTTTCCAAACTCAACACTCCAATAGCCTCACAGGCGAAACAAGAGATAAGCATAGAGGATGTCAAAAGCTGTTGACAAATCAAGCAAAATTAGCACTGTGACGTTACTGTAAAGAAACAAACAGTTTAGCAGGAAGTGTGTCTCAGGACTTCCAAGAAGCCTGAATGAAACCACTAATAAGTAACTATGTTGGGCACATAGTTGGACAATAATTAATAACTGAATTTTAGGTCTTAATGCTCGATGTCCTCCCACCCTGATAATGAGTCGGAACATCTATGAAGATAAACGTATAGTGCATTGAGTCACCTTCCAGTAATGTATTGCCTATTCAATGGGCCACCATCATTGGGAAGAGATGAAAGAGCACATCAAGCACCACCCAGAGGCCCACAGGAAGGAAGGTCAAGAGGTAATTTTCCTAAGTCAAAATCAGCCTTAATGTGAACATCAGAGACAACCTAAATGCAGCAGACGCTGCCACTCGGGGAATTAACACTTGCATCCTCCTTTGTAGGCTTCCCTGGTTTGGATCTCAGGTTCGGCCAGAGGTGCACCAGCACCTTCATAATGTGTATTTTGATGGTGAGCTTCTCGTAAGTCCACAGGTCGATCAGATGCTTGAAAAATATCAAAAAGTTCAAGGGCGTTACCAAATCTATGTGCCAGATCTGCCCTTTGCAGACATCAGAGCAGATATGGTGCTAAGGTTGTAGCCTCGGGTTAGGGCCACCCTATCAGCAGTAGTCTTTTCAAGATCAGCAGCTGACCTCAACCTTCCAGTGGGGTGTTTTCAAAGGTGATGGACATACCAGGGTTGGCTCCCGTCGAGGCACCTCAGCCAACAAGCAATAGGCGTCTGTACCTCCACCCCCAATCACACATCACCTCTCCTGGGAAGAATGCGTTAGTTGGCTTTATATCAAATCATGCAGGTCATCCGGCTTGAGTGTGATTTCAAGCAGTTCGTTTTGTGCAACAGATATGAGATGTGTGTGCTTCTCAGTGAGAAGTGGTTGTAATCAACTATGGGGTGAGTAATCACACCTCATCAGAACCTTGCTTATCGGTCGATACGTTCTGTGGACAGTCTGTTTGTGTGCTGTGCTGAAGTAACTGCATCAGCCCAGGAGATTGGTTGACAGATGATGGTTGTTTTGAGGCACAGTGACAGCTAGCGGGAGGACAGTGGGGCTCAAGTTGCTTTGTTCCAGATGGTGGTCCAGAGGGTTTGCTTTATTCTGACACTTTGCTATCTGATTGCATTCCCTGAGGAGTGTGTGGGTGATGATGGGAGTCTGGTGTACATAGGGTGCATCAGTATGACATCACATTTAGTTGATGGCACATTGAGATGCACGTTGAGATGCAAAATCACCCTTGGAGAAACTTTAACATGAGTGTAGAAGCTTATAAGAGCCATGAACAAAGTAAGGTATAACATTGTAAAATCACTTTTGGGTGCAAAATCACACTTTGTACAATGTTAGGAGTGTTTTGATATCATATTTGAATGAATGAATGAAGGGAGTCTTTTAACGCGCAACTTAGCCCAAGTGCATCAAGGAGCCAATGCAGGTCATCTAATATGTAATCCACTGTTGTAAGCTTTTACAGGTACACTTCAGAGAAGAGCCAGGTTTTTAATGCCTTGCGGAACAGAGCAAGCGAAGGTTGCCCTAAGTGTTCGGGGGGAGAGAGTTCCATAGCCTGGGTACGACCGAGGAAAATGCTCTGCCTCCCCATTTCGCTCTTACAAACCAAGGGACCTCAAGGAGATTTTTGTTAGAGGAACGAAGGAATCGACTAGGGGTGAACAAGTGACCTGATCCCCTATGGGCCAGTACCGTGAAGAGCCCCATGGGCAAGACAACTAATCTTAAAAGAGATCCTGGACTCAATGGGAAGCCAATGTAGGCTTCTCCGGGCTGACCAGGCCGAGGCAAGTCTAGGGAGGTTAAGAACCATCTTCGCCGCCGCTTTCTTGACCATTTGAAGACAATGGATACAGCTCTTATTTATGCCCACATAGAGGGCATTGCAATAGTCCATTCTTGAGGAGACTAATGCCACAGTGGCCTGTTTCCGGGCATCCAGGGAGAGAAAATGGGCAATCTTTCTGAGAACCCTGATGATGCCACAGCAGGTGGAAACAGTCCTACTGACCTGACAGTCAAAGGAGAGCACAGTGTCCATTAGAACCCATAAGTTCTTTGCAAACTGGTGGGGAGGAGGGCAGTCCCCAAGTGAGGGCGGCCACCAGTCATTAGACCAAATGTCCTGACTGCCCCCAAAGACCAGCACCTCCGTCTTCGCAACAAAGCCACATTCATGTACAAAATCACTCTAGGTGCAGCTTCAGCAGGCGTATGGAACCACCTTTATGGGCACAAATCTAATTTAGAAGGAAAGCCAAAAGTGGGTGCAAAATGCTACCATTGGCGCAGCATCAACAGGAGTGTTTAAACGCATACAGTAACACAAATTCCCCTCCGATGCAGAGCAAAGATGCTTCACTATAATTTCCATTGACTGCAAGGGGAGGCACTCTTTAGTCAGGTGGGCAAACACAACTAATCATCCATAGCTAATGGTGAACGTGATACTCCTGACCTGACCCAAAATGTTATTAACACTTTCTTCACCTTAACACAGAAGGGACCAGATAAAACCAACCACAAAAGGGACTTGATCCAGTGCCCCCTCTCTGTGTATGCTCTTATGCCTCAACAAAGATAGTTAATACATATTTGAAAGACCTGGGTATTTTTCAAATCTTATGAGCAATAAGTAAAGGTTTGATCTGAATCATAAAAGGAAGGTGTATGTGCCACAATAAAGAACTGTTGTATTTCTCTCCTAGAAAGGAAGTAAAATTAAAAGGACTTGGATGGATATTTAAAAAGAACAAGGACAAAATGATGCAGAAAAATGCCAAATCAAAGGAAAATGGACTGTAAGTGTTTTAATTTTCTAATCGCTAATTTGTTCACATTGGCTGCAATCTGGTACAACTCCTAGGTGGATCTTTCCAAACACAAGCGAGCATGCTGAATGCCTACATTTAAAACAAACAATTTTGAAACAACCACGCTTTTTCCCTTCTTGGCACATTTTTCTTTAAGCAGGATTACCTTGCAACTAATGAGAATACTTGAAATGCTTAAAGCGTATATGATCACATTACATGATTAAATTGGTACCACTTACCTAGTATCCCGTGTGTTCTGTATTTAAGGTGATAGAACCCCTTGGTCAACTCAAATGGTGCTGCTATTAAAATGCTCCTTCAGATCAACTCTTCATGGTACAGTTTCAGGGTCCTAAGGCAGTAGTAAACGTGGTGTTACTCTCGCTGATGGTGAAATTATTGCACACCATTTGCCCAGGAATGTTTATATCCAAAGAGGGGTGGGGGCACATTATTTACCAGAATTCTGAATCTAATTTACCCTAGAAGAATGAACTGTACATTTCTGAGATGTGGACATTCGATGCTTATATATAAGGTTAAAATAAGGAGCATCGGGGTAAGGTATTTAATGGTGTATGAAAACCCTTTGTAACTCTGCATATTTTCATGCTATAGAACATGCGCTGGGGCAGTGATGCATTGATGGTGTGCCTACAGTTGTAGACACACAATGGATAGTACCTGTTAAGGGATGTCCATATTGTAGCTCGATCCTGCAGAGAGAAATTAGAGGGCGGAGCACACTAAGGATGTTCAGAGTTCTCCTGCAAGGGGGCAGCAACCTTCCAAGATGTCGAGTACAGGGTAAGCAGGCTGTGCCACTTACATTTCTTCATTGTGGCCTTCTTTTAGGGTATTCTCAGATGGTGTGTGTAATGTTTTTATTACTCTAGTGCAGATTCAAGGAATTCCATTTTGTTCGCAGAATTTCCTGCATTCCCTACCTCTTAACCTAAGCATGATTCTCCATCATTTTGTTATTTGGGGCAATACACTGCCCAAAATAACTCCCTTGCCTCTTACCTCATGCACAAAACCTATTTAGAAATGAATTTGAAGATAGGCATTTTGTATCACCTAATCTCCAAATCTTATTCCCTTAGAACACTAACCCTTACGAGTGAAAGGTACACCACATTCTGCTCGCATGCACAATGTTAAAATGTGTCATATATGCTTTTAAAAGCATCAAGCACTGGTTGTTGACCTTTACTTGACCCTGCTTTTTACAGTGAGTTGCAATACATTTTTCAACTATTCTTTAGCTGACATGGTCCCATTTTCCACATCCTCTTTCTCCAGAGTCCCCTTCCCTTGTTCCACCACCCCATGGAAGCCACATTATGAGAGCCCACTCCGTGCAATTCTATATACCTATCAAGTACCCAGGGACTGGGAGTAAATTATCTCCAGGAAAGATGGAGTGCTTTAAGAAATTTGACCTGGAATGGTGAGTCAAAGTTACTCAAGCATTTCCTCCTCACCACCTTCCGCGTTCCTGTCCTGTACACTCGCACGATATTCTGTAGTGACGTGCTTTCACCTGATTCTAAGAATCTGTTTCAACTACTTACACTGGGGTTTAGTTAAAACAAAAAATTATCACTAAGTTTGGAAATTAAGTAACCTTTTTTGCAAACTTGGAAGAGCTTTAGGGTTCATTAACCCAACCCTAGGAATCCCCCTCCCCCCATCACCCCAAATAAATCATAATGAAAAAAGGACTTGCTTATGATTTATGGAGGCCCAACATTCCATTGATCGAGGGCAAGGCCTGAAGCCTGGCTCTGCAGCAAATCCCTGCTGCACATGTCCCAATGTTGTTCATAGGGCAGGTACATCCTAAGAAATCACAGACATTCACTGTAAAAACATACTTAAATGTTAGGTATGGTTCAGTGAACACACCCCCAAAATGCCTTAAGTTGACCCACTTTGATCTGGAGGGCACCCCCAGCTCCTGTCACTCGCCATGCTCAGTACACCACTTGGCTGATGGCATGTGAAAATAAAAGCCTGAATTCCGTGTGTGTGTGTGTGTGTGTGTGTGTGTGTGTGTGTGTGTGTGTGTGTGTGTGTGTGTGTGTGTGTGTGTGTGTGTGTGTGTGTGTGTGTGTGTGTGTGTGTGTGTGTGTAAGTTTGTAAGTTTGTAAGTTTGTGTGTGTGTGTAAGTTTGTTTGTGTGTGTAAGTTTGTGTGTGTGTGTGTGTGTAAGTTTGTTTGTGTGTGTAAGTTTGTGTGTGTGTGTGTAAGTTTGTAAGTTTGTAAGTTTGTGTGTGTGTGTAAGTTTGTTTGTGTGTGTAAGTTTGTTTGTGTGTGTGTGTAAGTTTGTGTGTGTGTGTGTGTGTAAGTTTGTTTGTGTGTGTAAGTTTGTTTGTGTGTGTAAGTTTGTTTGTGTGTGTAAGTTTGTTTGTGTGTGTAAGTTTGTAATGGGTGTTTCTAGTAGGCAGAGGTATATACCTTGTCCAAGTATGGACCCTTGCTTCTAGTCAGGGTAAGAGGATTACACACTTTAGATAACCTCCACTCACCCCCCTGGTAGTTTGGCACAAGTAGACAGGCTTATCCTAAAGGCAATCTGTAAAGTATTTTTAGCCCAAACACTGAGTAACACAGTGAAAATACCACAGATGGACACCACAGCATTTAGAAAAAGAGTGTCTTTATCTAAACCAAACAAGACCAAAACAACAACAATCCAACATACATATATCTCAATAACACTTTGTCAACTAGGCAACTGTCAGAACATTACACTGTGTGCAATAAAATAAAGGTCTTTATCTGCATCTGTCATCGACACACCATTATCCTGACTGTCAAGGCATGAAAAACCTCATACACCTTAAGGGATTCTCTTAATTGGTACAGGAGCCTCAGCGCTCCTTCCAGTTATATTATGGTAATGAGACAATGTGACAAACTCCAAATCGGTCACCTTGTCACAGGCTCACTCCGCAATGCCACCAGTGAGCAACTGTCACTGAAAAACAAGTGCTCCCCCCACAGTTTGCCAGAAGACAAGGGAAGGACCTCACTCGGTCCCTCCGCATGTGGAATACCCACTGGCAGCTGCCCTCGCCTGTGTAGTGCAGCTGCTGGCCACACAGTCTTTTGATGAACTCAGAGGTGTGAGCGCGGGCTGACTGCTCCCCATGGCCAGACTCACCCTCAATGCTTCCTGCGCATCGGAACAGGCTGCTTCAATCAGTTTGGCGGCCTTGCGTTGGGTGCCCGCACAGTCTCCCTCGACCTATACTTGAGTCAAGGAGATGGGGCCAGGCTTATGTGCTTGGTTACTAGGCAATGCGTTGCTGCAGGGAGGTAGCGCCGATGTCACTGCTCACCCTCTGAGGAAATCCACACTGGCGCCGAGAAGCCTGGTAGGCCGGTCACACTTCGGGTCAGCTCCGGTCGCAGGAGCATGCGGCTTAAGGCAACAAATCCAGGAGGTGGGGACCATGTGCAATCAATCCGGTTGGTGCCTCTTTTGGGGCATGGGGAGCACACTTATCGCACTAACTTCCCACCAGGTTCTCCCTGCAAGATGCTCCACATGCTGTAGAGAGACAGCGCTCCACACAGATTTTCAGGAGTGCTCCACAGGTTCCAAGTTGATGGTACAATGGCCAGTAAAAGGAATGCAATGAGAACCAAGAGCGCTGTCCCAGGAGTAAAAGCACAAAGCCCTCACCATGCGCTTCATTTTGTAAAGGTGGAGAACAACCCAGTCCTTCTCCTCCACCAAACAGAGGTAGCAACTTCATGCCACCCCACCCTTCACAAATAAAGGGTCAGCTCTCCTCACATAGCCCTCCCAGCTCTTCCAGGCAGGTTCGTTTTTTATTCAGAAAGGTTCTTTTGAATTCTTTGATTTCCCTGAGGCACCCAACAGGAGGTGAGCTCTGCATCAAGCTCTTTGAGATCTCCTCAAGCAGGATACCACAGTAGGGCAAAAAGTCAGTCCTTTTCCTCTGCTCACAGATTGAAGCAGCAACTACAGGTCAATCCATCCCTCACACATAAAAATGCAGCATTCCTCACACTCTTCAACTCTTCTTCTTGGCAGGGTTCTCTTGTATCAGGAAGTGATCTAAAGTTCTGGGTTTTTATATACAATACTTTTACCCCATTTTCTCATTGTAATCTTTGTTTCAGAGTCCCTGAGCTCAGTACAAAACAGTTATGTCCTCCCTTGTCCAGCTTGGCCACAAGGGGCAGGGATAGCATTGTCCAGAGGAGACACAGCCTAATCAGGTGTTAGTGAAAACTCCTCCCACCACTCTAAATGTTTAAAGGTCTATTCAGCGTGGTTATGAGTCACCCAGTAAAGGCATGACACATCACAACACCCCTTGTTACTTTCTAATGTGAATGCACATCCCCAGCTCCTGTCACTAGACGATGAATAGACAAACAGGCATAGGCACACAGAACAGAAATGATCTGCATTTAAAAAAACACACAATTCAAAAACTACCTTTACTAAAAGGTGTGTTATTAAATTCTGAGTCCAGGAACTATAAACTCCATTTATCCATATTTTCCCAATAGAAAGTTGCCCTTGTAAGATGTAACAAGGCAGCCCCATGTTAACCTATGGGACAGACATCCTTTCAGTAGTGATAACGAAATGCACAGTATTTCATTACCAGGACAAGTAAAACACACAAGCACATGTCCTACCTTTCTCATACAGTGCACCCTGCCCATGGGGCACCTTAGGCCTACCTTACATGTAGTAAAAGGGAAGGATGAGGCCTGGCTGGTGGGTGCACTTGCCAGGTCGACAGGGTAGTTTAAAACTGTGCCCAGACACTGCAGTGACAGGTCTGAGACACATTTACAGGGCTACTCATGTGGGTGGCTCAATCAGTGCTGCCGAGCCATTAGTAGCATTTGATCTACAGGCTCTGGGCGCATACAGCACACTTTGCTAGGGACTTAACAGTAAATCAAATATGCCAATCATGGATAACCAATCATAATTACAATGTGCACAGAGAGCACATGCACCTTAGCACTCAGCAGTGGAAAAGTACCCAGAGTCCAAAAGCCAACAAAAACAAGTCAGAAAAATACGAGGCAAAAGGTTGGGGATAAACCTGCAAAAAGGGCCAGTTCTACCAGTGTGTTTAATCATTCATGGGCTCCACAAGGCATCCAATGCTTGCTTTTCCGATCTACCTGCCATTAAATGAATGTCCACAGAATTGAGCATCACAGCCTCCATTGCCAGCACACACCCTTCTGTGGCGAACCTTTGCTTGAATGTTTTAATGTATGCTGTATGGATGGCAGTCTGAAGGTGAATTTACCTTAGGTAAATGGTAGAGCAGCAGTATGAAAAGCCATTAAGATCCTGCTGGTACCATATACTTTGATATATACTGGAACTTAGAGGAGCAACAGTTTATATAGCCCCTATCATGTGTGCAACAAACCTCCATTTATATTGGGGTTTTTTTTGGACATAGGCCTTGTTGAGTAAACTTCACTTCCTCTTTTGATGTAACTCGTGCATCTGACGTGTTTGCTATCAGTAGCCTTAAAAATGTCTCTGTCTTTAACCTTATTCTTTGTTTTCCTCCATCACCAGCTTTAAGGCAATTTCTGTTCCAAACTTAAGTAAGTAAACTTATTTACTATGAACAAAGCAGTACTCATTTTTATGACAAATACATGTGGCACTCCTCCCCTTTGTTTTGCTGCATCTACCCCTCTCTCTCGCCATCCTTCGATTCTCTGTCTTGTCGCCCTGCTTTTCTCTGTCTTGTCGCCATTCCCCGTCTCGCCACGCTCCCCCTTTCCGTTTTGCTGCCATCCCTGTTTTAAAGCCCATCCCTTCTATTGTGCTGCTCATTCCCTCTTCCCTCTCTCTTTCCACCGCTTTCTTCTCTTTTTTGCTATCTCACCGTTTTCTCTCTCCTGGAACCCTTCACCCCCTTTTCCTGTCAGACCTCTCTGCCCCCCTTCTCTGCCAGGCCACTTGCCCTGTCTGACCACAATACCCACAACTCTCTCCATGGCTAGCCATCTTCTTCGTCTGGTCACCCTCCCTATCTACTTCTCGGTGTGATCACCCCTTCGCCTTCTGTACATAACCGTTGCCTTCCTCTGAGTGCATGGCTACCTTAATCTCTCTATGGCTGCTCTACTTTTTTTCTCATTTCATCCTTTCATCCTTTCTCTTGTCCTTTCATTCTCAAAGGTTTCTTGTTTTTTGTTTATTTTCTTTATTTCATTCACTCTTTCTCCCTCTTTTCTTTCTCTTTCTTTCTTTCTTTCTCTCTTTCTTTCTCTTTCTTTCTCTTTCTTTCTTTCCTCTGTCTTTCTTTCCTCTTTCTTTCTCTTTCTCCTTTCTTCTTTCTCCTTTCTTTCTCTTTCTCCTTTCTTTCTCTCTCTTTCTCCTTTCTTTCTGTATTTCTTTTTCTCTTTTCTTTCTGTATTTCTTTTTCTCTGTATCTATCTCAATTTTTAATGTATTCCCTTTTTCTTTCAGTTCCAATGCTTTGAGACTTGATTTTGCATAAGACGTATAAACGAGTGTAATCAAATTACCACCATACTGTGCATAAAAAAAATTATACATCACATTCTAATTTCATAGAAATGACCAGCTTAGCATTACAAATGCATTGCTTTCTGAAAAATAGTTTATACAGCCAGTCTACTACAGGCCTCGTGGATATGTCTGAAAACAAGCAAGCAGAAGTACTAACCTTATTACTGTCTCTCCCTTGAATAAGAAGTTTAATGTATGTTTTCTAGACAAAATTCCAGCCTGATGAAATAACTTTAAAGCGTTTTTTCTAGGCATTGGCACAACAAATCTGTAAAATGAATAGCACGTTTTGGGGTATTTTTTCCAGAATGTTTCATACATTACTGTCCCAAAACATACCCATCGAGGGTTGCTGTATGACTTCTGGTTTAATAATGAAAGGCGTTACACCCTCTTACCTGCCTGAGCTGTGATTAGACTATTAGGAGAGGTCCTGCGACGCAACTCAGTCCTCTCTATCAGAATAGCATGCCCTTTTGCAGTGTATCTGAGGAGCTAAAAGTGTGGAGCAAGATGTGCTTGTGACATATGCAGTGGATGAGAATATGTGGTGTGGTGTGAATGCACGTATCAAGGCCAGCGTTGGCAACGACTTATTCATTACAATATATTAGAGGGAACGAGCATCCTTTGGTTTGCTTGGGTATACAAAAAATAAATATGTGCATCAAAAATTATACTTCTTTCTAACATAAAAAAATAAACATGGTATTTGATTATTGAATGCACAGTTTAGGACTGATGCTACTGGGGCCAGCTTAGAATGAGGAACGTGACTCCAGCGTGGCCAATACAAAGCAATGGTTTGTCATCACTTTACCTGAAGTCACTTGTTGAAACCAGCGCTATTTTCTTTTTCTCTGTCCAATATTGTAATTCACAAAGTAAATCCTTCAAAAATTCTTGCTGCTTCTTTGCATAATAAAAATAGGCAGTGATAAGGTGGAATTTCTGGTGATATATTATTTTTATTTAATTTTGGAAAAGGTGAGAGAATGGAAAAATGCTCCTGGGGTAACTAATGTGATCTAGGTAAAATAAATATTGGCCTAATTTGACCTGTATAATAATCTAATACATGTGCACCATTCTTCATAATTATCCTCTTTCCCTAGAAAGAAAATCTACAGCTATTTACCTATCGATCTCCAAAAGCAAATTCTATATTTTCTTTTTTCTTGGTCGTTTTACCAGTACTGTGTTTGGTTTTGGCTCTTTTATATTTCAAGAAGCTTCTTTTTGATCAACCATCATTTTAGTCAGAGCTGAGGATACCGATGCACACAATGGTTTGCTGATGGATTAGCGTGCCCATGGCTCTATACTTAAGAACCAAGTATCTGTATCCTCAAAGCGGAGGATACTGATACACACGATGGTTTGCTGATGGATTAGCGTGCCCATGGTTCTATACTCTGGACACAAGTAGAGGTGTACTCTTACCTTCGCCACCCCGTTGTACTTGGAGAGCACTTTCTTTATTCAAACTATATTCTATTGAGGTTCCCTATGTGCTGGCTCATTGTCCAGACCTGTGATATTCTATTTGTTCCTTTTGTACCAGATCTGTCTGGTGCGATCTTCTCTCGAGTTATCCCTGGTTGGTGCCAGGTCTGTTGACTTGTTCAACTGTAGAATTCCCTGGGGACCTTTCTTCATCGCCTCCACCGTTGGTCTTATTCTATTCTTCCTTTTTTTGAACCCTGAAGAAGGCTTTGACCTTGGAGGGAGGTCTACACCAAAACACGCATCTATGCCTACTCTCGGATCTCAAAAACCCGGACACTTATCCAACCTGAGCCCTTATAAATGGAATATTCTAGGGCTAATTAGTAGTTGAAGATTTGAAGTATATTGATGTATATATAAAATAAGGATTTGTTACCATATAACCTTTTCTTTCCTGGTCTAAAGAAAGTAACTTATTTCTAATTTTATTGATGTGTGTAATATGTCTAAATGATTGTATCGTGGGAATGGTTTGGTATGTTTGCAAGAGCAAGTGAGAGTCTGATTGCGGTTGTTCGGGGGTTGCTGGAACTTGGGGGTCTCCCATGGTACATATATATACCACTATAAACATTGTTTTTTGTGGTCTGTACATATTGTATAAAAATGAGTGTTACAATAATCTAACAATATGACTACATTTGATGTTCTCAATCTCTTGAGAAGTATTGAGTTATGAGATTTGTTGTGATCTTCCTCTTTGTGGCTATAATATTCTGACCATTCAAATGTTGGCCTAAATATATTGCCCCTGTTCATTTACCAGGCAGGAATGTTTGTTTGCTATATTGTTTTTCCCTGGTCCTGCTGGTTAATTGGTTCTGCAGGGGCCCTCTCGCTTTTGTTACTGTACACTCTACCTCCGCCAAGGTTCCAGGAGACCAGCAGTAGAGTCCAGAGCAGTTCCTCTGGAAACTTGTTGCGTCTCTTTAGCTCATATGGGAGATCATCCAACTGACCCTTTGAGTCACTTTCTGGGGTCCTGGGTTCAAAGTAAGCGGGTCTAGTCATTCCTCAGGTTTCAGACTGCTGGCCAGTCCTTCTCATCTTCACATTTCGAGGAGTGTCATGATGAGAGATCTATGGGGTCAACTGTTAGTGCCAGCCTGTCGGTGGAGGGCAAGCCTTTTTTCATTGCCTAAAGCACTCCTGGTCAGTCACTCTACGCCTTGGTGCCACCCTGGCTAGACAGACAAAGGGGTTGGGGGCCTTGGTGTGAACTTCATCTGCCAGGTACAAGGGAGGCAAGAGCCCCATAGGTCATATCAATAGCAGGAGGAGTCCTGCCGCGCACACAACTCTTTGTCCCCTCTCTGGGAATAATACACACTCAACATAGGGGAGCCACAGGGGTCAGGTGACAACTGGACATTGGCCCGAAAAGCATTTTTGTTTTAGGCAGGAAAATGAAAACTTTCTAAAAGTGTAATTTCCAAAATAATATGCAATCTGGATTGACAATTAAACTAGATCTTAAATTAATTATTATAGCTACTCCCAAATTGAACTAAGCAATTTTTAAAGGTAATAGGGTTTTCACTGGCAGGACAGGCAAAACATTAAATTTACACGTCCTACTTTTTAAATACCATGAACCCTTCCCGATGGGCATTTTGGGTCTACCTTAGAGGTCACTTATAATTATTAAACTATTTGTTTTGCCAGTCAAAATGGCAGTTTAAAAGTGCACACTCGGACTGCTCTGGAATGCCTGGGGACATGTTTTAATGTGCTCCTTTTGGGGTGGTATAATGAGTGCTGACAGATGGTACAATGTGTGCTGACAGCCTCTAGACGCTTTTAATTTATTCACAGGTTCTGGGTCCATGTGGTACTGTTTACTAGGGACTTTCAAGTAAACTAAATGTGCCAATTAGGGGTATGCCCATTCCTACATGTTTAGAGAGGACAGTGCAAGCACTTTACCACTGGTTAGCAGGGGTAAAATATGCAGAGTCCTATGGCTAGCGAAAACCTGTTCAGCAAAGAAAGGTGAAAAAGTAGGGGAAATATCATGCAAAAGATGGTAATTTCTAACATGCCCACTAAAATTATCTATGCCGGTAAGACTCGGCCTGCTCGGGAGAGGCTTGCTCATAAGTTTCCCTATCCTTGTGGCTCAAACTCCCCATGGATGCTTTGTTCCTTCTGATGCAGGGTGTTTACAGCTGGCCATGCCAGCCTGCATAAGACAGATACCAGCATGTACCTGATAGAAAAAGAAGTGTCTCCTGCTTGACCTGCTCAGGGCAGTGCATGCTTGAACTCCACCAGCAAAGACGTTATTGCACCATCTCCATTGGCAGTCTAGCCCTGGCACTTTATAGGTAAGGTTAAGAAAGTGGATGTGTTGGTTATTTGATTTATGAATCCATGCCCCCCTCCCACACACACAAACACTGTTCAACTGCATATTACTGACTGGCATGCACTTACATTATTTAATCTGTTGCAAGAAATACCCGGTCAGACACACTCTCAAGCCACCAGTTGCCAGGGGTATGATATGGGTAGCAGCAGTTGCAAGGGGTAAAAACTGATACCTCTAGTGATCTTTAGTTTCCATCATTAGTTTCCGAACAGTAAACTACAGCTTTTATGGTTATATTCTACATGCCCTCCTAATGGGAGCACCAGCATACTGAGGACTGCTCTGTTTCAAGTATTCTTGCTCTCTCGGGAGCACCAAAGCAGAGCCACACTGCAAAAGGAGATTAAAATATGGCATCAAGTGGTAAAATGTTTGAAATACAACATTCAAAGATTTGCACCCATTGCTGCCTGACTCTATAATGGCGCTAGCACACTGTCCTTCAAAGCCATTGTGGAGACAGGCAAAATGTTTAAGTGCATGCATTTGGGTTTGATGAGGTCCCGTCTTCAATAGACTTGGTATTTGGGTATTTTTTGTAACGTAGTGCAAGTAACACCAGTTTACTGTTATGATTATTGGGCAGAGATCCCACTACGAGAATGAAGAGCAGGAGCAGGAATTCTTCTTTTTATTCCTCTCAAGCTTAACTTCGCTTGGAGGCTGGACCAATAGAAGTGCAAAGTACTGTCCTGTAGTTGCTACTAATCCGTAGGATCTTCGCGTTTGTTTGGACAAAATA
Source organism: Lissotriton helveticus (assembly GCF_964261635.1). Classification (NCBI taxonomy): domain Eukaryota; kingdom Metazoa; phylum Chordata; class Amphibia; order Caudata; family Salamandridae; genus Lissotriton; species Lissotriton helveticus. The sequence goes on from NC_136058.1 coordinate 133,332,588, forward strand.
AACTTATGGCTTGGTGCCTAGACTTATTCCGGACACCCCTGCAGGAAATGTTGGCCTATAGGCCAGCTAGTTCACAGTGCCTCCGTGAGTCCCCCTAACCTTATCAGGGAGCTAATGGTTTCTGGCAACAACTGAACATGACAACCCTGACCCCTTAGGGATAATGGAAACAGGTCAGAACTTTTTGCCCAGTCACTCGTGTTTATCCGTGCTCAGAGAAATATATAGAATACACAGTGGGACATTTTCAATATATTTATTGAAGCAATGTTATTCTTGTATAGAATAAATGTACTGTTCTATTTACTAGAGAGAAGTAGATGAAAGTAATTTCAAGCATCAAAACCGTAAATAGTAGATACAATTCTACCATGGTGCTAAAACTGTGTATATATTCAGGCATATGAACAAGGCAGTAATCAGGTGTACTCCTACTCTGCAAACGCTACTCTGCGTGTGCCTACAGTTTGTGTAAGTATGTAGCGAAGAATCACCCCAAAGGACAAGATAACCCCATTACCTGGTGAGAGTTAATGTAGGAGTCCATCTTGGTCATGAACTGGACACCCCCTCACGAAGATGTTAGACCGCTGTGTGGTGAAGTCTCAGCATGCATGGACCCTGTGTGTCCATTGAAGTGCCTCCTCTACTAATCTACCTGGATGCTCACTATTTATAATAGACAAGAGCAATGCAATGCATATGTAGATGAACGATGTTATGGATATGTAGATAGCTGTGTCACCCTGTGGATGAAAATAGGCCGAAAGTTTTACATTGTGCTTAAAAGAGGCCTAGTACATGATGTTTGAGGCATCATGATAATGCTGTGGAAAGCTAGACGTGTAAACAGGGTAGTTTTGGAGAAACTATTCCAACATTATCGTGAATGGAAATATGTGCAAATGTTCCCAGTTGAAAAATAGGACCATGTAAGAAATAAGCCACTTCGCTATATGGGCCTATCCTGGGAATATACCATTGCAGTGGTACCTTCCTGCCTGATTAGATTTCTTTTGATCATGCTCACTGTAGAGAGAGAACCAGTGCTGGCTGTCGTTCACAATTATGCATAGGACGTTGCATTTTCTTTCAACGAGGCTACCTGGGTATTGCCCCTGCTAGATGGATTGAAAATATATGCACCAATGCTTTCCCCTCTGCTAAGCTATCTGAAGATTGTCACTTGAAAATTTTACTGCTGCGATGCACGTGCTTTTTAGGTCGAGCCTTGACAGCGCATGCGCTGTCTCTCAATCTGTTGTATACACATCTGGGCTAACAGCCCACCCATTGGCTTTTTATTGGTTACTGTGATTGTCCTTTCAAAAGGCTTGGCTGCAATTGGTTACTGTCCCTTCTTCGTCCCTCCTTATCATCCTTTGTTTCCTCCCAGCTGCAGTGCCTAACTTCGGCTATCCTCCCGCTTTTGTCTTGATCTGTTCATTTTTAGGGACTTTTTTTGTATTCCTCCTTTGTAGTGTTAGCAGTAAATGTTTTGAAGAACTCCAGCCGTGGTCATAAACTCAAGATGGGGCAGAGAGGCCCATGACCTCACGTTACAAAGTGAGGAATGCAGCATCCCGATCACAAACTATTCACAAGCTTGTTGCATGCTCCAGGATTGCATGATAAACCTATATGTATTTCTATTCAGGAGGCATCCTGGAGCCCATAATGAGCTTGTGAATAGTTTGTGATCATGATGCATTCCTCACTCTGTAATGTGAGCTCTTGGGTCTCTCAGCAACGTTTCCCAGACACAGAGACATGTTGGTGTGCCAATGTAAACCCAAAAAACACACAGCATAGCATACCCTGAAGCTTTGCCAGTTGAATGCATGATATTGTAAGAGACTAGAACATTATATTAGGGAGTTAAGCGTTGCCCGTACTGATTCTCAATTTATGGTGCGATGGCAACATCTTTGAAATGACATATCCTCCCTGTGTCAATACTAACAAAACTTTTTATTATCCATATCTTTTTTAAATGTAGTATCTGAATTGTGTTTTTGTTTTTTACTTTATAAGAGTCAGAAAATAATTTCCACATGATTTAACAATTGTAATCTATTGTAATTGTATTTATATAGCACTTACTACCCCTGACAGGACGTCGAAGCACTTTTTCGGCGAGTGGCATGCTACTCCAGGACCCATAGAGGATTAGTGTTGAATTAGTATAGTGAAACCTGCAAGTAAATTTTAAGTGGTGGATAGGTTAGTCAGTTATTTGGATTCGGAAGGATAGCCGAAGGATAGAAGAGGAAAAAAGAGGTTTGTTTTTATATAGCGCTTGTTACCACTGATGGGCCGTTGAAGCACGCTACTCCGGAGACCCATAACGGATGATTGCTGAATTAGTATGGTGAAATATGAAAGTAATTTGAGTGGTGGTTATTAGTTATTTGGAGTGAGAAAGACAGCGGAGGGTTAAAAGGAAGAAAGGTTTGCATTCATGTAGGACCTGTTACCCCTGATGGGTGTTGAAGTGCTTTCTGGCAAATAGGACGCCACTTCCGAACCCATTAAGGATTTGTGATGAAAATTAGTATACTGAAGTATGAAGTAATTTGAGTGGTGGATATGTTATTCAGTTATTTGGATGGAGAAGGCTAGGTTTCGGGATAGAAGAGGGAAAAAGGTTTGTATTTATATAGCACTTGCTACCCTGGGATGTGGGTTTGAAGCGCTTTATTGGCGAGCAACACGCTACTCTGGAACCCATAAGGAATACTGATGAATTAGTATGGCGAAACATGAAAGTAATTTGAGTGATGGATATGTTAGTCAGTTATTTGGATTGAGAAGGGTTTGCGAGGGGTAGAAAAGGGCAAAAGGTTTGCATTTATATAGCGCTGGTAACCCTGATGGGGTGTTGAAATGCTTTATTGGCGAGTAGCACGCTACTCTGGAACCTGTAAAGGTTTAGTGGTGAATTAGTATAGTGGAATATGGAATTTGAGAAGTGAACATGTTAGTCTGTTATCTTCATTGAAAAGGATAGTGGAGGGACAGGAGAGTGAGATTTTTTTTTCTTTTTGAGGTCATAGCAGTAGGATGCGGCTTTTGGATGAGTAAAAAGGGTTTTTGAGGGGAAGAGTCAGGTCAGAGGGAAGAGTTTAGAAAGGTTTGTTTTGGGGATCGGTATAGTAAAAGAGGTGTCAGATGATGCAAGAAGGGGTAGAGTAGGAGAGAGTCTAGAAAGGGTTATTTTGGGGATCATCAATATATCCTCTACATCCACTCTCTCATTTATCCCAAGCCACATACTACTGTATTTGGTTTGGGATAAATGAGAGAGTGGATGTAGAGGATATATTGATAGATGTATAGGGTGAGAGAGGGTAGTTGATTTTCAAAGAGTAGTAGAAATAAGTTAGAGAAGAGTCATAAGTTTGGGCTAGAGGATATATTGAGAGAAGTATAGGCTGAGAAATAGGGTAGTGCATTTGAAATGCTAAATTAGAAGAAAGTGATACATATATAGATCCATAAGTACATTGAAAGTATATAGATGCATAAAGGAGGTAAATATATATAGATTAAATATATTGATAGAGGTACAAGATGAGAAATAGGGTAGTGCATTGGATATGCTTTTTCAGGAGAAAAGTTACATTAGTGCATTGGATGCTTTTTCAGGAGAAAAGTAACAGACACACAGATCCAAGTAAGTACATAGAAGGTACATAGATGCACAATGGAAGTAAGTACATGTAGACCAAAGATGATTTTTATTTATTTATTTTATGTATTTATTTATTTATTTTCAACAACATAATTATTCTACATGTTTATACAAAGCAAATCACAAAGATAGGTACATATCTATAGTGAAAATAAATGCTTCTATACAAAGGAATGTGCTGTACATTTCTGTTTGCGTATGGTGCTTATGTGGGGAAGAGCCAGTTCTTGAGTAGTTTTCTGAAGATAAGGTGGTTGTCGGTGGATCTTATGTTGGAAGATAAAGAGTTCCACAGTTTGGTTGCTTGAACAAAGAAAGATGTGCCACCTATGTTTTTTTTCTTGTATGTTGGGATTTTGATGCGAGATGTTCCTTTAGAGCGTAGGTTCCTTTGTTGAATTTGTTTAGTGATTTTATTCCTGATGAAGAGCGGTCCCATTGCATGTATTGCTTTGTGGGTGTTACAAATTAGCCTGAACATGGATCTTTTGGTAACCGGTAATGCAGGGTTTTCAAGACAGGTGAGATGTGGTCTCACGGTTTGATATGCAAGAATAGTCTGGCAGCCAAGTTCTGAATCCGTTGTAGTCTTTTCATGGTCGTTAAAGGTGATCCGCTGTAGAGGCTATTGGCGTAATTGAGTTTGGACAGAACAAGGAAGATGGTAGCTTGGACCTTGTGTGGAAATCCCAAATGAGGGAACATTTGTTGCAGCGTTTTCATAGTGACAAAGCTTGATCTTGCTAGTTTGTCCACTTGGGCATTCATCAACAGCTTGGAATCCATTGTTATTCTGAGGTTTCTTACTTCCTATCATACTTTAGGTGGTGATCCCAGTTCATCAGGCTAGGCGGCAATCGGTTCATAGTGTTTCCAATTGCCATACGCGAGTATTTCCGTTTTTGAAGCATTCAATTTGAGATGGCTCCAAGTCATCCACTGATCCACGGTTCTGAGACAACTGAAAATTGGGGATTTTTCTATGTCTTTGGGGCATTCCAGTTGAAGGAGTATTTGTGTGACATCTGCATAGTTATAGCACGTGAGGGGAAATTGATTGATCAGTATCAGTAATGCCTTCATGTAGATGTTGAAAAGCATGGGCGAGATGATGGAGCCTTGCGGAACCCCTGCTTTTGTGGAGTATGTCATTCTCTTCAATGAATTGTGAAATCTGGGCGAACACTGCTCTTTCTATCAGTTTGCCAAGGAAAGGTCCATTTATAATGGGTCTGTAGTTGTCTGGGTTCAGTTGGTCCAAGTTTGTTTTCTTCAGTAAAGGGTGTATGATTTTTTTTTTAGTTCTTCTGGAAATATTCCGGTAGTTAAGGAATTGTTGATGATTCTTCTTACGGGAGTGGCAGCAGAGGTTGTTAAGAATTGTCTTGAAAGTTTGTGATGTACAGGGAGGGGTCAGAAGGGCTGTCGGCAGGCATGCTTGCTTTGACCAAGTCCATAAATTCATTGTGTGAGATGTGTTGGAAGTAACGGAGAAGCTGGGTTAGAGTATTCTTGGATTGTTGTTTTGTACAGGGGTTAGTGCTGGTGCTTTGTTTCTGTTTTAAGTAGAAGTCCAATGTGTCTGCTTTGTCTGTGTAATGATTTGCCATTCTTTTTTCCGATATTTTGGAGAGGTTTTTATTTGTATTTAAGAAAGTCTCAAGTCTTTCAATTAAGAAAATAAAAACTAGTTTACTATGTAAAACATTTCTAAAAACGTTCTTAACATTTGGAAAACAAGGCAGTTTAAAGATGGCACTCTCAAGCAAAAAAGAAGGAAAGAAACCTAGATCATAAAGGGACCCATCAGGGAGAAGAAAGAACAATTCTTATCTCCTGTTGCCCTCACACACCCCGAAAGGTGTAATGCTTCATCATTAGGCATTTGCTCCTCATAGGGCCGGCACTGCAATCCCCTACGGGCCTCCCCGAAGGGTCACTTTATCAGAGATCTTTTGCAGAGTGCCGGATGGTGCATGCAGGTGTGTGTGTGGGGGGGGCAAGGAGAGGGAAAGAAAAGTGCAGGCAATGTGAAATCAAAAAATTAAATAAATAAATTAAATAAAAAATGACCAGGGGTTGTTCTTTAGAGATTATTATTCAATCAGCCCCTATGGGTACAAGTTACCCCAACAGACACTCTGTGGGGTAACTTGTGGCCTCGTCCATCAGCCACATTGTAGGCTACACAGTGTTTTGACGTGGCCTGTCTCCTTCTGAGGGTACTGTTTTTATTATGATTTTAACATGCACATCACGTTTTTAGTCCTGATGAAGCGCCAACGACCTGTGTGACAGTAAAGTCGCGAAACATGTCGACTCGCTACAACCAGGCACAGAGTGTCTGTTGGGGTAACTTGTACCCATAGGGGCTGATTGAATGATAATCTCTAAAGAACAACCCCTGGTCATTTTTTATTTAATTTATTTATTTAATTTTTTGATTTCACATTGCACGCACTTTTCTTACCCTCTCCTTGTGCCCCACCCCCCACCCCCCCACCCACCCACATGCACCATCCGGCATTCCCCCAAAGATCTCTGATAAAGTGACCCTTCTGGGGCCCGTAGGGGATTGCAGTGCCGGCCCTACGAGGAGCAAATGCCCGATGATGAAGCATGACACCCTTCGGGATGTGTGAGGGCAACAGGAGATAAGAATTGTTCTTTCTTCTTTCTGGTGGGTCCCTTTATGACCTAGATTTCTATCCTTCTTTTTTGCTTCAGAGTGCTGGATAATTTTTATCCCGCTCTAGGATCAGTGTCCTTTTTTTATTTTTGATATGAATATTATGTTTAAGGAGCATGGACACTGGACCATAATTGGCTCCTTGGTCCCCCTCTCTTTTGTTTTGTTTAAGTTTAAAGATGGCTGCATTATTAGGGTCTGTGGAAGGGCCCTTTTTTAGGTTGTGCCCAGCGTTGCAGTGCATGCGCTGCTCGCTTTGCGAGGCATGCAGTATTCAGTATAGCGTGGATGCTCTGCCCACTCTTCGCCCATCATTTTCATTGGCTTGTTTCTTAAATGCTACCTTCCGATTGGTTGTATGCTAGTTAGTCCCTCCTTATGACGGCCATGTCGTCGCTTGTGTCCTTCCATGGCTACTGACCCCTTTACTGCACAGATTACTTTCTTCCTGTGCCCCCCCCGCAGTATGATGCCTTCTCGCCCACCCCCCCTTCGTGCCCTCACGCCAGCCCGCACTCTTGTTTGCAATGCAATAGGTCTTGCGTAAATGCGAGTCCTATTGCATTGCACATGCTTGTCTTTCTCGACTTCTGTTTGCCTCAATGACTGGCAGCCCATGGATGCGTGGATTATGGGGCTCATTGAGACATGAAGCTGTACTTGGAAACTGAGCATTTTGCTTTTTAGATCAGTAGGTAAGGAACTAAATTACCTGAAGAAAAAGCATGTGCTGTAAGATAGCATTGGAGCTTTGGCACTTATCTCTATCTAACAGGCCAGCTACGTCAAAGTTTAGGTAGATTTAGGTTTAAAAAATTAAGTATGTCGGGATTTCGCTATGGAAACTTCTGACACTTTACGTTTTGTATTTTTAGGGGAAAGTGCGATTTTACTTTGCAAGGCGGTGAATGGTCGACGCTGCATTGTAATGCACAAATTGTGCAAAGGAGTTGGAAGGATCAAAACGGACTGCATGAGACTATCAGTATGACCATTTTCATGGGTATTATTCATAAAAGTGGTCAAGGGTACAATGTCACATTCAATCGGTCATTGCTTTCTAAAGAGCAACACTTCACATATGTTTTTATTCCCATGCCTAAAAAAAAATAAAAAGTGGAGGACCAACCAAGTTAGGAGGTATACAACTAACATGGTGTGTGATTGGTCATTGCTGTTCTTCTTGTGCCACTCACATGAAAAGAGGGGTTATTTAAAAAGCTTTGCTTTCTGATTGCTTTTTTATTTAAAAATAAAAAGGGCATAACGTCCTGAGCAGCCAACTTTGAAACTGACAAACCGGGTTCGAGTCTCGCCTCCACATCCTGTGGTTGTGGGCAAATCACTGAATCTCCCGATGCCTACCAAAAATTGTGTAATGTAACTGGTGCTCATGTTAAGCACTCCAATACCTTCTGGTTGGGTTCACGCTTTATAAAACTGCCCCCAAAAAACGTATGGTATGATTTCAATTTAAAATGTCTTACAGCCTGATTCATGAAAACCGAATTCTGTGAATTCTAAATAGCGATTGACAGCGAATCGCAATTTAGAATTCGCAGACCGGCATTCATCAAAATCTTCAAGAAAATAAAGCGAATCGCTTGCGGTCACAAAAAGCGTTAGCGAATTTCAAAAATCGCTAGAAAATCGCTATTTCGGTCAAAATCCTTGTAGGAATTGCGACATCGCTATTAGCGAGTTCGCTAAATGCGATCTCGCTAATAGCGGGATCGCTAAAACGGGAAGTCGCTTTTCGAGCACAGTGATGACATCACAACCAGGAAGCTGGCAGTTCCCACCCCCAAACAGAACAGTGAGGCAGATCTCGAGGCTGCATCTCACAGAGCTCCTTCCAGAGCACCTCCAAACTTTGAAATCCTCTCTTTTGTGACTGCAGCAATGGCAGAGGATGCTGCACCAGGGCACAGTGACACCGGGCGCAAGCGGAAGCTCAAATTTAGTGAGCAGGAGTTGGAGCACCTGATAGAGGGAGTGGTAGAAAACTACACTAAACTATTTGGAAAGGACTCCAGGAGGGTGCCTGAAGCGGAGAAACGCCGACTGTGGCTGGGGATTGGCGCAAAATTCAACGCTGTGGGCGCGGCACACAGGTCGATCGAGGAGCTAAAAAAGAGGTGGTACGACCTCCGAGGTTGTGCCAAGGAGAGGGTGGCAGAGAGGCTGGGCGAGACCCTGGCTACTGGAGGTGGAGATCCTACAGTCCTCCCAACACCCCCTTGGAGGACCGTGTGGAGGACACACTTGAGGCAGAGGCGTGTATAGGGGTCATCACTCTGGACTCATCCCGACCCACCCAAGACAGCCAAGGTAAGTGGCATGCGTCGGCGACCCTGTCCCCTGACAATGGCCATGACCCTATAGCCTCCCATAATCAACCCAAGTCATGCAATCCATGCACATTAGGTAATGGCCAAAAGCATTGTGGGACATGTAGTCTGCCCACAATGTACAAAAACCCCAATGCAGCCAGACATGTCCCAAAGTACGCAATGCCACAGCCAGTCAGGGAATGTCAGCCAGCATGCATGTAGCAACTGCACGTGTGACAGATACATGCAATTAATCTAGGTCCACTTCCCCTCACAGGTGGCGCTGACAACAACAGCAGCGACAGCGACAGGCTGCACATAGACGAGGCACCAGAGGATGCAGAGGAGGTGCCAACAGCCACACATCCAGCACCATCAGGCGCTGCACCAATCCCTGCTGCCAGAGCAGCACCATCAGGCGCTGCACCAATCCCTGCTGCCAGACCAGCACCATCTGCGCCAGCACCATCAGGCGCTGCACCATTGTCAACCGCAACACCACCACCAGCGGGACCCTCAACATCTGGTGCTGCTAGTGCGGCCAGGCAGCACAGCAGGCATGGCAGGGTTCGCCAGCAGAGCACAGCATGCAGCGGCAGGAGGGGGATGGCTGTGTGCGTGCCAGGGCAGAGCATAGAGCGCCGGATGCTGAGCATTTATCAACTGCAGGCATGACGCCAAGGGGCAATGCAACTCCAGCTCCACAACATTGGCCGCAATGTAGGAAATGTGTCGGACAGGATAGAGCGGATGACAAATGCTATGGAGGCGAACACTGCGGCCATCATCTCGCAGCGCAACACCGCCCGCTGCCGCCACCGCCAGCTACTTACGCGGCTATCTGCCTACACGCGCTCTAACTATGTAATAGGAAATGCCACCTCCCAGCTCTCACGTCGGTGCCTAGCTATGCAGCTGCAGCTGGTGCAATGCTGTGAGGATGTGGCGCGAGTCTTGGAGCACGTCACCAGTGCCGTACTGGCACTTCATCCAACTGACCCAGCCAATGGTGGTGGGGACGACACTAGTGAGGGGGCCTCCAGTGTCAGCAGCCTGTCTGCCTCACAGGTTGGTGGGCTACGCCGCAGCAGCAGGCCCACTGCGGGTCCACGTGCCGTCCCAGAGGATGAGCCTGAAAGGCGATTGGGTGCCGCGCGCCAGAGGCGCACTTGACTTTACTGTCCATTGGCAGGGACATGCTGATGATAGAAGCATGTCCTGTGTATGATTTAGAGGACTATGGCGCAATACTGCTCACATGTTGAGAATTGCAAAAAGTCATTATTATTGTGCCTTCAACAATAATATTTATTCTAGCATTGTACAACGGCCTCCTGTCATTATTTCCATTGGCATGCATCTGTGAATTGTGGGGTGAAGGGAGTGGGTGTACTAGAAACTGTTCATTGTGATGTGGTTGCGGCGTCTGTGTCCTTCAGCTGGATTCTCCTCGCGTGCTTGACGCACATGTGCAGGTGGCCGGTCGTCCCCTTCCGACTCACTGCCAGAGATCTCTACAGGTATCCGGCGCTTGGTAGCAATATTGTGTAGTATTGCACACACAGCCACAATGCGGCAGCACACATCAGGACTGTAGTACATGGCCCCACCAGTCTTGTGCAGTATGCGGAATCTGCTCTTTAGTAGCCAAAATGTCCTCTCAATGCAATTCCTTGTGCGTATGTGTGCTACATTGTAACGCCGTTGCTGTGGTGTAGCAGGGTTGAGGTATGGGGTGAGGAGGTATTCACGGAGGGCGTAGCCACTGTCACCTGCATGAGAGGAGCAGAGGGTGAGTGCCTGTGCAGCGCAGCTACTTCATCACAGTGTAACATTGTGGGCCAAGTGTACTTACCAAGTAGGTGTCCTTCACCAAAGTCTCCCCTGGCCAGTCGTGTGTGGAGGCCGCTGTGCCGGAATATGAAGGAGTCATGTGTGCTCCCCGGGTACTGTGCCACTATGTCCGTGATGTATGTCTTAGCATTGCACACCATCTGGATGTTGAGGGAGTGGTAGGACTTGCGGTTGCGGTACATGGACTCCGTTTCAGCTGGTGGGCAGATGGCGATGTGGGTACAGTCAATGCATCCTATCACATGTGGGAAATGCGCAACATTGTAGAATTGATGCTTGGGCTCATCCAACTCCTGGTGGCTGGTGGGAAATTTGATGTGCTGGTGTAGCTGGGTCAGCATTGCATTTAGGAAACTCCTCAGGCAGCGGGACTTGGTGGGCTGGGATATCCCCCCTGCAACAGCAACTATCCCCTGGAAGCTCCCGGAGGCCAGAAGGTGCAGGCTGCACAATACCTGGACATGTGTGGGCACGGCATTGGTCCGCCTTGTTGGGTGCTGCCTCAGGGGGTCAAGGTCCTGAATTAGCTTGATGATCATTGCCCCATTCAGGCGGTACTTTGCGTATATTTGCTCTCTGGTTTGGCCCAGCAGGGTGACCCGCTGGCGGAAAATCCTCTCCTGGTTCCTACGTCTCCTCCGTGCTGCTCTCTGTAGCCTTCGCCGCCTGACCACCATGTAGAGTCCTGGCATTGTGAGACTCCTAATGCTGCTGCTGCATCTCCTTAAGTGTGTTTGGTCAGGCCAGCACCTGTTCCTGATTGGGTAACGGTTTTTCAAAAAAAAAATTCATAGGCTTTGATGGTTACGACCTGCTTTGGGTTGTCCTTAAAATGCGCCTCGCAAATTGCGATTTACGGGTTTTTTGCAATTAGCGAATTTTCTTGAATAGCGATTGCGATTATATTGCGGTTTCGCAATATTTTTCGCTGTATCCGTGGTTCCTCGCTATTTCCGATTCGCAAATGGGCTACTGCCGGGATTCTGCGAATAAATTTGCGTATTCGTTATTCTGGCTATGCGAATTCGCTATTTCCTTCATGAATACCGATTTTGACTATTGCGCTCGCAATTGCTTTTTCGCAGCTATTGCGAGCACAATTTCGGTTCATGAATCAGGTCGTTAGTCCTTGAGCTGATGTTTTAGTTCCCCCCCTTGTCGAAGTGTCAGTAAACACTTTCATCTGCGTCCCTGGTGTTTGCATTCCGCCGGCTAAAAGTCCTCAAAAACGGATCTGCCCTTGCGCCTCGTTTCAGTCTGGTAGCGTTTTCTTTTTGTGTGTGGATGTGTTCTGCTGTGAAGAAAAGTGTGTGGTGGGGGCGTTTTTCTATTTGGTGTGCATCTTTTTCATGTTAGGGGTATACTATGTTTTTTATTTTGGGACATGCTTTTCGTTGACGTGTTAGGGACATGTTCATTGGGTTGTGTAACGTACATTTTTTTTAGGTCAGAATAGCATTTTTTGGTGCCCCAGGCTCCGAGGTGTTGTGTGAATTCTCTCTTGCTTTCCAGTCTCCTCAAATTGGAGGAAGTGCTTCCTGCTCTGAACTCAAGCTGCTACCCACAGTGCTGCCATCTATTTGGTTTGGGGGCGGCATCCTTTAACTACATCTATGAGTAGGGGCGGAGCATGGTGATTGCTGGAGGAGGCAAGGCAGTCTCTGTCACCAAACACTTTATTGGCCAGAGCGTCCTCGTTAATAGTGCATCTGAAAATAAGAGGGCCTGTGTATTTCATATGTTATCTTCTCTATTAGAGCCAAAATCGTAGATCACTCCTGTTTCTGTCCTCTGCCTAGTCGTTGACTGCATACAATGTATGTGTAAAGATGGTGCCCCAGGCCCGCATGATGTAAATAACTGCGACACGGGACACCAGTTGGGGATGGTAATTCTGGCCACGAGCACGTGCGCTCCGCCTCTTTTATTAGCAGCGTCACCTGACCCAGTGACGTCTGTGGTGGGTGGGTGCACAGTGTATGGTTACACTGGAGAACAACTAGACTGTGTCCTGGCAGGACACTACATCCCTCCCAAAATTGAAGGAAAGGAAAAACGAATGTCCAACTTGCAAGAAAACAGAACAACAGAAATTTACAGCCCCCAAAGGATTCTCTTCAGGCGGTTGGCTGGGAGATGTCAAAAGTTCTGGACTGCAAAGTCAATCAGGTGAGCTTCACCTCAGCGGTGTGCTTCAGATCATCCTTGTCTTGCTGCGTTGACGCTTATCTACAGTGTTCATCACTTGGAGCATCGGGAGCAGAATGGATGTGACCCTTGAGGGGTCTCGCAGGTGTTCCTAGTCCAGTGGATGACAACGCTTGTTGATTGCTGGAGACGACTATGGCACGAGAGGTCTTACCTTGGATTCGCTGATCTTGATGCTTCCGCACCTCCTGCCGGTCGAATGCCTTCCGACTTGCCTTTCTTGCCTGACTCCTCTCTCACTGGAGCCTCGAAGATTGGCCTCTCCTGCTTGAACTCTTCTCTCACTAGAGTCGTTGGGAAGACCCACCTGCTGGACGCGATGGGACCGGGTGAACCGTGCGGGGCTTCGCATGAGCCGCGCCAAGGCATCGCTGAGGAACTGCCAACGGACTCACCGCCAAGTCGCTCATGTTGCCCCTGGGGGGTTGATGTCATCGCCAGGATGGTCTTGCCATTAGGACATAGGTTTAGTGCCTTCTTCAGACCGTTTCTCGGTGCCAGGTGTTCACCTGGGGCCTAAGTGCTTCCTGTAGCCTGTCGTGGAGCTGCTGCTGCTACACCTCTCCCATACGGATTCCTACTGTCACAGGAATTCCGCCGAGGCCCTTGTCCCCTGGACTGCCACTTGATCGCATGGGCTGTGCGGGTCGCTGCGGAACTTCGGACATGGCCACAGTCGAGTCATGTCTAGTGCTCGGGTATGCTCTGCTTCGGCAAGCTTCAGGTTCACGGGGAACCCATACGGCTCTTCGGTGGTTGGTCTCCTCAGGTGCAGGATTACTGGGATCCACACGGATGGTGCGATGCTCCTTTGACATCATGGATGTTCCTGTGTGCTGAATGATGTCTTTCTTCCTCGGTGGAGTGATGTTGTGATACTCCATTCTTCCTCTTCGTTCTCTTCCTCGACGCGGTCCGGTCTTCTTTCTTGCTTACTCATGCTAACCAGGCTTCTCCATGTAGCGGGCCCTCTACATAGTTTTCCCCTTGATCTTGTCCATGCGGTGGGACACTGTCTTCACTTGGCTTGGTGACTAGACCTGTCGTCGTATCTTTCTGTTACTTGATCACTGCTATAGCCTTTAATCAGGAAACCCTTCCTTGGTCATTCCCATCATGACTCTCCTGTCTCATCGGGTTCCTTTGGCTCTACTGTTCCTTCTTCCTTTTCTTTATGACGTCGCGCCCTTCTTCTCCCTGTTCCTTCTTGCGACGTGACCCGGTCACTGTACTATCTTTGTCTTCCCAACCAGTCTTCTCCAGGCAGCGTGCACTTCACCTGCCTTTAAGGGCACTATCCCGGTCACTTCATTGGATGCTGTTCCCATCACACCCCCTCGTAATGCTTTCTCTATCACCCAGCTTCCCCCACTAGACGCTAGATCTCTAGCCAACCTGGCTGCCCGGATCAAGTCTGGCTCCCCTGACGACCACTGTCCACCTTCCATACTTCGCGACATCTGCCATTCTCTACCCGACTGTATTCTTCCTCTGCTCAATTCTTCTCTTCTTTTCGGGACGGTACCCAGCTCCTTCAAGGAGGCCGTTCTAGTGCCTCTGTTGAAGAAGCCTGGAGCCGACCCTGCCGTCCCGGCAAACTATCGTCCTATCTCTCTCTTACCTTTTTTCTCAAAAATCTTGGAAGCCCATGTCACTGCCTGTCTCTCGGGGTTCATCGAGAGTTCCATCTTTCTCGAGGCCAACCAGGCCGGCTTCCGCCCTGGTCATTCTACGGAGGCTGTGATCCTGGCTGTCCTAGACACCTTGAGAGACGGAGCTGACAAGGGTACCTCCCAGGCCCTGGTTTTACTAGATCTGTCGGCGGCTTTTGACACGGTGGACCATAACATCCTTCTCCACCGTGTCGAACAGGCCGGCATCCAGGGCCTGGCGCTGGCCTGGGTGAAATCTTTCCTTATGGGGAGATCCCAGTCTCTCAGCCTAGGTACATTTAGGGCCCCTAGGGAACATCTGCCTTGTGGGGTCCCTCAGGGCTCCTCTCTATCCCCTCTTCTTTTCAATCTCTATCTTCGCCCTCTTCTCTCTTCTCTGAGGCAGTGGGACGTCCGCGTCTTCAATTACGCGGACGACCTATAACTCATTTTCTCTCTTAACTCTCCCTCTTCTATTCCTACTTTTCAGGCAGTCATGTCCCATATCTTCCAGTGGACGTGTCAGAACCAGCTGAAATTGAACCCCGGTAAGACGGAGCTCCTCCTGCCGGGTAGGAGCGCCGTCCACTGGGGTCCACATTTCTGGCCGACAGAGCTTGGCTCTCCTCCCTCCCCGGTAACCTCGGTGAAAAGCCTCGGGGTCACTATTGACGCTGGGCTCTCTCTGGGGCCGCAGGTGGGGACAGTGGTTTCCTCCTGCATGTTCCAACTGCGCAGGATCAGGAAGGGGGCCTACCTTCTTACTCCCGATGCCTTGCTTCAAGTCATCATGGCCCTTGTTCTCTCCCGCCTGGATTTTTCAAATTCCATCTATCACGGCTTGCCCAAATGCTCCATCAATAGGTTGCAAGTCATTCAAAACCAGGCGGCGAGACTGGCCCTCGGGATTCCGAAGTGGCAGTCCGCCAAACCCCTCCTTATCAAGCTACATTGGCTCCCGGTTAGCCTAAGGGCTGCCTTCAAGGTTGGCTGTCTTATTTTCAAATCTCTCTCTGGTTCCTGTCCCGCCTTTCTGAAATCCCTTATCTGCCCCTACTGTCCCTCACGTAACCTTAGATCACTTCACTTACATCTTCTGGTGGTCCATCCTTTCAAACTCTGTAGATCTGGGGGTCGAAGATTTGCCTTTCTCGGCCCCAAACTTTGGAACTCTCTTCCCCTCTCAGTTAGGACTTCCGGTACTCTCATTCAATTTCGCAAATCACTAAAAACCTGGCTTTTCCCACAATCCCGCTAAATTCCCTCTGTTTCCTCAGCACCCTTTCAGCGCCATGATACCTCCGGTGACAGTGCGCTATACAAAATCCCCTTAACATAACCTGTTTTTCTCTGGTCTGGGCATGGCTCTCAGTCACTGGTCTTCTCTTCTAGTGACTGGACCGGTTGTCGCCATCTTCTCGGTTGCTTCTTCTTTTTTTTTCTTTGGCGACCAGACTGGGTGGTCGACCTTGCCTTCGGCATGAGTCGTCATGCTGTGCTATCTTCCTCGTGGTCGCTATTCACGTCACGTTGTTTTGGTGTTTGCGCGCTTCATCTGCGCGGAGGAGGGTTGCGTCACCGCTCCTTGTACCTTCGCTTGGGCATGCCATCATGCTTGCTGATGATGGCGCTCTGGTTGCTGTGAGACGTCGCTGTCTCTCTCTGGGACCTTTGTGTGCTGTCCCGTGGCGCTGGCATGTTGCTGTGCAGCGTCACTCTGGCGCTCCTGATTTCTGGCACTCCTGGCACATCCCGGCGCAGTGCTGCGCGGTCCTGGCCTGCGGGTGTGGAGTTCTTGCACTCCTGGCGCGTTCTTGCGCCTCGTGGCGCGTTCTTGCGCCTCGTGGCGTGTTTCTGTGTTTCTGGCGTGTTCCTGCGCAGTCTCCTTTTGTCCTCAGGAGGTTGTTCACTGACGTGGCATCGTAATCTGTGAGGAAGAGTATTCTGCGCAGATCCTCCTCCCAGTAGATGTTCTCACAGCAATGTTCCTGCGCTGTCGTGTGTTTGTGTCACTCTCTCTTCTTTTGCGAAGCTCCTGGCCGTGTCGCACTCTAGATCCTCCTTTTGCTTCCTTGGTGCTGTGTGGCGTTGCTGTGCCAGTTTTGCGTTGCTGCGTGGTGTTGCTGTGCCAGTCCTGTGCTGTGGCTGCGGTGGCGCTAGATGGCCACCATGTGGCAGTGTCTGTGCTGGGACTGCAGTCCCTGGTTGCCTTTCCGTACTTGCAAAGCTGTCACTGTCAGTGTTTGTTGCCTGGGGGGTTGTCACTGATCCTGCCTTATCACGTTGTGCACTGGGCAAGTGCTATGCGGCGCTGTGGGATTTGTGGCTGCGCGTTTGCGTGCCCTTCCCTGCTCGACTAGTGTCTTTTTTTTCTTCTGTTTTTCCTTCCAAAACCCCGTCCTGTACTGTTCTGTCCTACACAGGTGTCTGGGGTGGAGGCGATGTGGTTGTACCGCCACTAGGTGGCAGTGTAGCGGTGCAGGGTTCAGCTTGACGGCTTCCACTTTCTGCCGGCCGCGCTGTCTTGGGGCTATCGGGCAGTCAGGCAGGCGCCTGCGAACTTGTCCACGGTGCTAGCAGCACAGGGAAGGTAGGCCAGTTTTCCTTCCTTCCCTGGAGTTGTGGGCTTTTGCTGGGGAACCAATTGATTGCGGCAGCAGGTCTCCGTGTGCGTGTGGGCGGGCTCTGTCTTCAGTGTTCGTACTCTGCAGCTAATGAAACGCTGCGGGCGCTTCTTTGCGGATTCTTCACCCCGCCGCCTCAGTTCCACAGCACACACGCTGCGCGGCGGGGGTCAGTGCGGGGCTCAGACCGGGTGCAGCGAGGTGTGCTATCGCTGGCCTGGGCGTTCTTGGGGGCACTTGCTGGCGGCCGCTGCAGCCGCCATTCCTGCCACAGCGGGTGGGCTCCGCTTTTACTCAGTGTCCGCCCGGCAGCACTTCACTGGGGTTGCTCCGGCAGTATTCACCTGGGCACTTGTGGTTGACCGCGGGTGGGCTCCGCTCGGTGTCTCCACGGCGGGGGTCAGTTGCAGGCAGGCCGTGGGTGGGCTCCGCTAGTCCTGCTTCACTTCCACGTTCTTTCACCCTCGCAGCGGCAGCCGCGCACCACACATGCTGCGCTGCGGGGCAGGAGGCGCTACAGGCAGGCCGCGGGTGGGCTCCGCTGGCCTCGCTTTGCTTTAAGTTTGATTGTCGGCCTCCACGTGCCCGGCAGGGCACCAGGACTATGCGGGTGGGCACCGCTCAACAATACAGTCACAAGGAGGGGGGGGGGGTCGCTTCAGGCTTGCGCTGCCCCCTCAGGCATTTCCAGCGCCCTGGCTCACCTCCGACCTGCGGGCCTTTCACTCCGTCGCGGGTGGCTCCGCGTTGGTTGCCGCATCTGTGGGGGCATTCAGGTCCGGCTCGGTGGCAGCCGATGCGGGTGGGCTCCGCACGGCTCTCTCTTCGCCTCAGGCAGGGGGGGCACACACGCTGGGCACGGGAGGTGCGGGGTGAGCTCCCGGTCACCTCCTGCTTCGTGTTCTCGGCCCGGAGCTCAGCACACGCCCCGCGGGCCTCTGCTGAAGGTCACTTGCTGTTGGGGGGATTGCTCATGGCACGGGCAGCATGCCCGTCCTTTTTTTCCCCCTATGATTTTCTTTTAGCTGGCACGCGTGGCATTGCGTTACCGCCTCGTCGCCATTGTAAAGATGGGGCCCTAGGCCCGCATGATGTAAATAACTGCGACACGGGACACCAGTTGGGGATGGTAATTCTGGCCACGAGCACGTGCGCTCAGCCTCTTTTATTAGCAGCGTCACCTGACCCAGTGACGTCTGTGGTGGGTGGGTGCAGAGTGTATGGTTACACTGGAGAACAACTAGACTGTGTCCTGGCAGGACACTACAGTATGCACTTGCTTCGGTACTCTATTAATCACGTTTGGTTTCTCTTCCATTTCTCCAGCCCACTTTGTTTACTCTTGTATTCATTGGGGGTTGCCACCCCTCCCCTACAACTTCTTTTTTTTTTTTTGTTTGCAGTTTTATATAGCGCAACTAGATCCGCAGTTGGGGCCCAGAATCAGAATCAGTAATAGGTGCTGACACACAGCTTTAGTATGTGAGGCACCATGTAGCGCCTATCCTCAAGACCTCAACCTAGTGGCTACTGTTGGGGCATTTTATGAAAATCTCCAATCCCTAACCAAGAAACACCTTTGCACATAAAATGGTTGGAGAGTTTACTGGGGAAAGGATCGACCCCAAACAATGAATAATGGCAATATATGCATGAACAAACTGTGATGGATTTCATTGTATCGGTTTCTTTATTATCACATCAAATTTGTTATTAGATTCTATCGCCCAGGACGGGAACATACTGATGTCAGTCGCCCACTTTAATATATTACTACAAGTGATAGGTGCACGTTCTTTGAATGTTATTTGTGCAGTTTCCAGTTCAGTTAATTGAATACCATTGAGGATTCTCTTTTTAGATAGCAAAATACTCACGCATGTCTGTGAAATATCATACAGGGCAGCGCTAAATGACAACATGACCTGCTTCAGTGCACCAAAAAAAATTCTTGCTGTGTGCAGGGCATTTGAGACCCGTTTGGTGGCTCCCACTAAGCTCTTTCTTGAAGGAAATGGTCGAGTCATATGTGTGACTCACCTTTCAGGGCAACATCCAATTTCCAATATCTTCCTCTCACAGCTAGCGGACTCCTTATTTTGCTAAAGCAGTCGTAAAGATAAATAAAAGAAATCTTGGACAAATTTCTAATAAGGATGCATCTCTCTGAGTTTCCCACTATTGGTTTTGGTTTTTGTGGTCTCATTTTTTTTTGTTTTAAACTTGTTTATTAAGAGTTTAAATGATCCAGCATCATAAAATCAATACAGATGCAGCAGAATCCCAGCACAGTGCAATCTTGGAGAGTAACAGTACAATGGAGTCTCAACATTGTCCACATATAGTAAATAATCGTACTGGAAAAATATTCCTGAACGAAACCATACCTTCCTGTCTAGAAACAATATACTAACAGGAAATCTCTGCACCAATACGCTTTACAGTGCATTTAACACGGATTGAAGTTTCTCAATAAACAAATCATAAGAATATAACCCTCCCTCGCAGGTCACATACATATAAATTCTCCAAACTCTGCCATGTGTCACTTCATCTGATCACCTGTAACGTCATATTCATTACCCTGTTCTCAACGTGAGAGTGTCTGATGGCTGTACTTCCATTTCAGCACCAACTTGGTCAATTGTTTTTTCCTTTGACGCCTGCGTGATGGAGGCCTCCCCCAGGAGGACCTCAGATATCAAAATATACCAGGCTCTGGCATTCTCTTCTAGCTTTTCATCCCTCGTGACTCACTACATTCGGATTAATTCCACTGATGCCCATTCCTTTAAATCTTTGGCCCAGTTTTCCACCTTGGGGGTCTGGGAGCTCGTCCAGTGAATCACTATCCTTCCCTTGGCCAGCACTAGCCCAAGTTGGAGAAATTGATGAGTAAGTTCCTTCTCCTTGGTACTGGGGAGAAGACTCAACGGTATCTCTTTAGTGGACTGGGGTAGCGTCCGTCCCGTGACCTGTCGTAAACGCTCCAGGATTGAGTCCCAAACAAATTGCAGCCTCAGGTATTCCCATAACATATGTAAGAATGTGGCTTCATTATATCCACTTTGGGTCAACAGGAAGAACAATCTGGATATATTTTATGAAGCAACCGTGGTGTCAAATAGTTTTGATGAACAACATTAAATTGGGTGAGTTTAAATCTAGTATTAGAGCTGATTTGTTTAATCCCTATGTGTACCCTTTCCCATTCGGAATCTGTTAGGGGTTCCTCTAATACTGCATCCCACTTGGCCTCCGATCGGAAACTGGCATGTATTGAGATCCTCTCTCAGTGCCCGATATATATGAGAGACCAGTCTATGGCTCCCGGCCAGAGTCACAAGGGCCTGAAGGGTGGCGGCTATGGGTGGCGCCTTCGGGAATCAGCCATAGTTCCCTTGTCACCACTGAAATCTGTGTATACTGAAGGTATTGACCTCTGCCGAAGTCAAGTGCAGATTCCGCTTCCTCTCTGGTTAGAAACCACTGAATCAAATATAGATCGCCTATCATCCGACAGCCTCCCTCCACCCATCTGGAGACGGACATAGTTTGACTTATTTGCCCAAACGGGACTACTGCCCACATCGGGGCTTCAGGGGCGTAGGGCGCTCTACGTATCGATATCTTAACTGCAGATTCCCAGGTGGGGGCCATAAATCTAACAATATATGGGAACAGTTCGGGTATGTGTGATCTCAACATTAGGAGGTCTGGGAGAGGAATAACCTGGTGAGTGCCCCTCAATAACTGTTTTTCCCAATTGTCATTCTCATCAAGCCACTGTACGGCATGTTGCAGCTGTGCTGCCATATAATAGAAATCTAATCTAGGAACCTTTAGTCCTCCCCGATCCCAAGTTCTCTACAATGTGTGCAACTTCCCCCTTTACCTTTGGTTTCCCCAGGGTCTTCAGTCACAGTTGAAAGGGGAGGTGGCAAAGCCAGATAACATTTGTCAATGGCCATGCAATGCTGTCTATCTGACACTTCAATCGCACGATCTTCTTCATTGTCCTTAAACTGCGTAGCGGCTTGCATTACTGACATATTATTTTCTTTCCTATCTCTTTTCGCTTGCTTAATTTCTCGCTGTTTGGCTTCCTTACGCCAAAGGCGAAAAGAGTCAAACATCGCTGGCCGGGCTTTCTTCCTAAATAGCGCAACTTCTAAGTTATCTTTAATCTCTGTTTCAAAACTACCATGTTTGGGCCATCGTAAAACACCGTCCTTCCTAGTGTAGCGGACCCAAACCTCATTAAAGGTAATGGGACCCACGCCATGTTTCGAATAAAGCTCATAAGTTGGAGTTCCAACCGGAGGTATCGGACACGAATCCTCCAATCGGGAATCCCTATTAAGACCACAAACAAACCATTTACCAAGTTTACCAAGACCAGGCATCTTGCTCACTAGTCTGGTTTCAAACTTCAAAGGGTATCAAAAAATGATACACTCGTAAATATACGAACCCCTCGGCTTCGACTATTGCAATATCTGAATCAAAACCAAGAAACAAAACAAAGTCGCGGGAGCGACCCACTTATACTTAACCAAAATGCCTGTCACGCCACCAGAAGACCGTCTAACGTCTCACCTTACAAATCGTCACACGAGGGTCCAAGACAGGGCGACAGTCAGGGCAGCAGTCCTTCGTAGCCGTCGGAAAGGGGAAGCCTCGCAGAAAAGACCTTCGGTCCACTTTTGAACATGCAGGGGTCGATGGAGTGGGGGGGCCCTCCTCCAGAGTTTCCTCACGGGGCTCCTCACAATCTTCGGGCTTGGACCAGTACCGCTGAAGTCGCCCCACGTTGGCCGCGCCAGTTGAAGAACCGGGTCAGAACCCAGCGGTGAAAGGGACACACCTGAAATCTTCGGGTTCCACCTGTCTTGGTATACAGAGACACGGAATGCTTCTGGGTGGCGTCAGAGACCAAGTTTATTAGCTGCAGCTAGTAACAGAAATCCCAACAATACATCACAATGTATATTCCTAGGAGACTGTTCAAATTACTAAGGCAAGACATCTCCTTTTATACACCATATTCTCATTATAAATGTACACCGACTGCACAAAATTCTAACCAATAGGGCACATTTTCTAACTGAGTATCACATTAACAAAAACCCAATTTACAGTAACCCAACCCAAAAGTTAATTATTTGGAATGTCCCAAATTCAATCTTTGCAAGCCGGACAAATTTATAATTGAAAAGCACAACCCATGTAATGTCAGAATATAAAGGAAACAGTAATAGATGCTGAACAAGATAAAACATGTGCAAGGAAACTAAAGGTTAACGAGGTCCTGAACATTAAGTGGCAATCTTAAACAAGGATCAAACCAAGGGAAATTGGCTTTGCGAGGTCAGTTTCAGGTGAAGAGGTCAGTTTCTCTGCAGTTTTTTCAGAGTCGAAAGAAACCTAGTTAATGTATACATGAACTCAGAAGGCCAGGCCACTTGTTCGCCGGGCCTCTTTCACAGGCCTACGTGAGGGCAACACAAAATGGAGTCAGGCTCGAGAATTACAGAACCTCAGCAGTAGTAAAGATTCATATGAGCAACGGATGATCCTCATAAGAAACAGTGCAGTATTTTATTTGATTGCAATTTCACTGACTTATCTTTCCCCACGGTGGTCAAGGGGCAGAATGGGAACACTCCCTGTGCGATGTCTCCCGCCGGGGGAACAACCAAAGCGACTCTCCAGTGATCCACAGCCTCGTCTGGAATACATTTGTTTCACCTTTACTGCACAGCATTTTCCCTTATAGAATTTCAGTCTTAGCTTGGGCTGAGAATTTTGTAACTTGGCCATCTTACCCAATCCATTTATTTAAGTCTCTGCCCAGCAGCTCCCATCAGTCAGCTTTGGGATCGTAACAAAGGGCCCCAGGGGGAAAACTCCTCCCTCTTTCTAAAAAGGTTGGAACCTCAAATCAGCTCAATCAGCGTCCAGACTGTCTTCCACCATACACTACAATCATGTGTTGCCCTGGGATTGCGTTGCTCTAGGGTGCGTCAGTCCTTTGATCTGCACCGCACGATACTCCCCACCTACAGGAGCGGTCTGCATGTTTCCCTAGTTATGCTGTTGGTTTCCCCTTAGTAAACCGTGCAGCTCTGTGTCTGAATTTCATTCAGGGGTCTGCTTTCCACCAAGTGCAGTTCACCTCCGCTGTCCATAACATATAGCATGTCCCATAAAGGTACCCGAAATGGGAAAGTGCAGTGATATCCAATTCTTCCGCACAGCCGGGTTACGTCCGCCGTAGATTAATGCCAGGGGTGTCTGACCAGTTTTCAGTGGTAGCTAGTGCTGCGCTGGTATGGCACTGTTTGTGGGCCGGTTGGAGCCTGGAGTTTGCCTCTGTAAACTGCCTACGCGCAGGGGGTCCACTCACCATGCAATTATATGTGATACCTAGGCAGCGTCTCCTCTTCTCTCGGGGTCTCGATCGGAGGCTCCCCACCACCCGGCCAGTATGGGAAAGGCTCTCATCTACCCTAGTCAGGTCCGGACCGCCTCACAGTGGGCTACAATCATCAGGAGTGATGCCTCTCCCAACAGCCCCATACAGGGGTAGAATCTGGAGGGCTCCTGCCTCACTTGGCGTTGGGCTCCGCTCCTGGACTCCTAAAACCCGCCGGTGTCACAGCTTCTCCTCCAATGCAGTTTCAGGATCCGGATCTTCACCCCAGAGGGCCGGATCTGCTCACCACACCTCGGCAGTTCCTCAAGGCGAGTCCTAGGGGCATCCACACACTTGGCACTCCACTGTAGACCCACGTCTCGGGCTACCCCAGGTCAAGATGGCACCGCTAAGCAGTCCGGGCAGCCCCTTGACTCTGATCAATGCAGCTTAACATTCACCTCTGCAGCCGTTATGGATAGATGCAAGGGGTCTGCTTCAATTCAGGCTACAAACTAGGATCGGTATAAAGCAAGGATAATGCAGGATTTTGAATTACATCAGCCAGCCGCACAGAGCTCACCTAAGACACGTCTAGGCGGCCATGCTATCCGGCCACGCACCCTGGTTTTTGTGGTTTCATTCACACTGAAACTGCTTTTGGAGGCATGAGGATACCACTAAATAACGAAAAACTGATAAGAATACCTTTCTGGCTATGTTTTGTTTTTACTTTGTGTGTGTGTACAGCAGTAATACTAAGAAGAAAATGAAGTACCACATTTCTCACAGTCCACTTAGGCAGGTTATTTAGTGCAGGGTTCCTTATGTAAGCTTAGGAAATCTGCCTTTTCTCCATCGTCACCTCAGATTTTTTTATCACCCTATTTTTGCAACTTTATACCTTTACACAGTAACACTAGTTAGTGTCACTATCTATTCACCATGCCACATAATTCAACTATACAAATACACTAAACACACAATTCCACACCACACAAAAAGCGAACAATTCCAATGCAACACACACACATATCCACTACACTGACCACATATGCCTACTATGCTACAAAACAAAACACATGGGTAAAAACATAGAAACCACACACAATTCCATACCACAGAAAAATACTAACAATTTCAATGCAAGATCCAAATCCACTACACTCCACATGCACCCACGACACTACAAAACAAAACACATAGGTAACAAATATATAATTTACAAAGCCAATATATCTAACCCTCACAAATGCGAGACCTATTGCATTGCAAATGCTTGTTATTTTTGAGTTAGTGCAGCTCACACCAGAAGCATGCTGTCACCTATCTTCAGATGGTGGTGCAGAGCCTGCTTCCACAAAGGAGGGGGCGACCGCCAAGCCTGGTTGTGCCCTCCCCTGCGCTTGTGACTCTTGAACACCTTCTCAGCAGGCAGTAAGTAAGGGGGGTAGTTTCAGAAACCCACAGAATAGAAATCAGGAGTTGGACAGCACCAATGTCGCGCTTACCAAATACCTGGGCATCGACTCTGGCTGCTCAGAAAAAACGATATACCTCCATTGCAACACATGGACACTTCACAGTCCCCGTGCACCGGAATATGGAACACATCTTAGGTGGGTTGACCCACTTAATGGCCAGTAGAATTATAGAATGACGGTTCGACAAGTAGAAAAGTCCCCATTTTCATAGAAAATTTATATTGGATTTGACTTATCGCACAAGATACGTTCTGACCCCTGTAAGTGTCAGATTTTCTAGTGTTTAATATTACGTCCTCCTCCGCGGGCTCTTAATGAAGGCCTTCTGAGTATCGGTCTGGCTGATACCTGGAGCTGCGAGTAGGCAAACTTTAAAAGTGGCACTAAGGTTCCTTTTAATCGTATTTTTACAAATTAGGAACGATCCCAGCCCTCAAATAAAAAAAATAAAAAGTTTAATTTGCAAGCTCTCCATCTCACGAAAGATTAAATGAAACTCATTCATGCCGCCCCAGAGCTCTTTCAGATAGGTATGTATCAGAGAAAACGTCTGTTGCTAGGTGTTTAATAATTGTGTGACATTAAACAAACTAAGCTACTCGATAAAGCAGCAGGCTGACTCTGAAAGAATGTTCTGCTTGTTGTGATGTTTGGTCAACCTGCCACTAACACAGAGCCAAGGGCTCCTTCAGTACTCAAAACAAATACTGGCACAGGAGCCTTTGTTGTCTCATGCGGGTTTCACCTCTCTGTGAACTGTTTTCACAACACTACTCTGAAGACTGAGTTTATTCTAAGTAAGACTAGTATAATAACTATTTTTTTTTTAATTATTTCTTTGATGAGTTTTATATAGCGCTGGCTAGACCCAGACCTAGACCAGAGCGATTTACATAAGGTTCCACATTGTTACAAAGTTAGATCAGTTACAAGTTACATTTGTTTTAAGAAAACATTTAAAGAGCATAGAGGACAAGATAAATGGAGCGTAGAAGGGCAGGGAAGTAAGGTAAAAGGTTAGGAGGGAGATACAGCGGAGAGATGAAGGAAAGTCTGCCCAAAGTCCGGCTAGATGGGTACACCCCAAATTATGCCACCCTCGGTGGGAAAAGGGGCATTAGCCTCACTCTGGTTGGCTGGGTACCCATCTTCAAGATGGCGGGGACTGAGGGTTATGCTTCGCCTTGCCTCCCCCACCTGAGAGGTGGGGTTGGCAAAGGTGGGCACACCTCTCCTCCTATCTTGGTTTTCCTGCCGATTCTCCTTACCAAAGTGGGGGTAAGAAATGATGGGGGACTACTGATTTTCATAATTAAATTCACTTTTGGGCTGCGAAGTGGCAATGCGCAAATTATTTTCCTGTATACCTTAATAGAATATGTACAAAAATCTTTAACTTGCTCTATAAACACCACTAGGCTCTCTTGTACAGCTTGTATTGAATTGTTTATTCTCCGAAACTGTCAACTATGGCCAAATATCTATTCTCATAACTTAGTGCTTTTTAGCCCCTTGAATGTGAAGTGCATTATGTCACTTTAACCCTCCCATTATCTTTAACAAGCACGTATGTAATAAACCAGATAGTTTCCCCTCAGTGAAATAGTTGCATTAACACCTGGTGTGTTTCATTTTTAACTTGGTACATTTAACTAGAGGTATGGTGATCCCCACATCACACGCACCATGAACTGAGGAGACTCAACCCAAAAGGGAAAGTCCGGTTAAGTCTAAACTATGGAACTAAGAAGCGTTGCAAATGATGAACAGTATCTGCAAGCTTATCTGATTTGCCCAGGATTAGAGCTACGTAATTGCTATGGACGTTGTGTGATCTTAGACCACAGACCCATTTTGTTACCACGACATACCTTGAGTGACTGCCATATGTCTTTCACAGCGCGTCCTCATTTGAAAACATGTCACTTCGTTTCTACAATCATACAATCTTTTGCTCTTCCTGTTAAGGACCACCTGAATCGGCATGTCCCATCCAGCCTCTCTCTCTTTATCCAGTGCAATGATCAGTCATTTCTAAAACTCAAAACATGCCTTTGACTGCAGTTTTCTGATGTAGAAGAATAAAGGCTCAGTTTTATATACTGGTTAGGTTTGTCTTCATAAAAATAACCATTGATTTTACTTGCATTGCAGATTATTGTTTTTTTTCAAATCTACTAATTTTTGCACCTTAATATGTATTGACCTGTTTCTTATGTTTCACATATATGATGTATAATGTATGGCATCGATTCAAAGTAACACAGTTTACGTTTACCACCAGGTTGTTGTATAGTTTGATTTGTGGAATATGAGTTTCACACACCACACTTTTTGGTGCTTTTCAGGGCAGCTTCTTTATGTATAAACATATTGATCAGCCCTAGCACAATAGTTTATTCAATGGGACTATTCTTTCATTGAAGGCACCGACTCCAATCTCTCTTGTTGGGGATGTCTCTCTTGGCTATGAAAAGGCCCAAGGCTACCAGCAGTCTAGTGTATATGCTGCCACCCCACTTGTCCATTAAAGCTAGTATCATTTTGGGTTCTGGTACAACCGGTTTCCCACCCACTGTGGTTAAAATATAGCATATATTATGGCAGTACCTTTGTATTATTCAGTGGCAGCTGGTGACATTTGAAAGTGGTAGGCGTAAACGTTGGGGATGAGTACCCTGTAGCAAGCCAGAATAATAAGTAGGGTTCAGGGGGGTTCTCCCCGTGGTAAAGGTTTGAAAAACGAGTGGGCAAATGGTGTATTTACAAACAAATTTGTGAAAGCAAGAAGGTTAATAAATCAATTGTGAAAGTCAAGTTATGACATTAATAAAGAGATTTCATATGATAATGATGTTTGTCTGTTTATTCAGTATAACCAGAGAATTTAATTACAGATTTTGCAATAGCAATGCAGTGAGTCTGTGAATGCAACATTACTGAGGCCTGGTGATGGAGTAGTGGTCTTCAGTGTCTCAATCACGCCTGTCATGCTCATTCTACGTGACACATGCACCCGTTTCTCCACATCTCGTCTATCTGCATATCTTATCTTCAGCAGCCTCCTTTCACGGACTCCTGAATGCACTTCCTCACATCTCCTTCATTTCACCGGCTCACCTGTAGGCACTGTTTTTTCGTTTACTTTTGTCTTCTCAATGTGTTTGCAACTGTATACCTTCTTAATACACAATTGCACAGAATCACAATTACAACTGGAATAAGTGACCAATGCTCTGTTCGTTCAGCAGAGAGGTCAAGGATTGGATGACCAAGTATTCTGAACACCTTTTTGACCCACTGACGGGCACTGCGAGAAATTTGCACTGCCTTCAGACTTTGTTCCAGAGCTCTCAATGATGTCCCGTTAAAAACTCATGAAGTCGACTCAGTTCAAAGTATGCACTATACAAGAGAAAAGAGATTGCATGGCAAGCCGAGGTTTGGAACTGAAGATTTCTGGCCACAGAAACGCCATGTTTTTAAATCCGCTAAACACAACCTTACTATATTTATTTATTTATTTAAAGCATTTATAAAGCGCAACTATCACCTTGCAGGTATCCTGGCGCTAAGATAACTCTTAAGAAAGATGCACTGGGAGACAACAGTTGAATAATAGGCAGTTAACATTTTGGAAACAGCCAAGTTTTGACCCGTTTCCTAAAAGGGAGAAGTTCACTTATTTGACGGACATCCAAAGGCAGGCTGTTCCAGAGTTTTGATGCAGTAACCCTGAAAGATCTTCCTCCTGTCCTGACTTTTTTTAATCTTGGTACTTTAACAAGGCAGGCCGTTGTAGATCGGAGGGCTCTGGTTGGAATGTACCAGTCAAACATAGATTGCAGGGGGGCGGGCCCAACTCCATGCAAAGCTTTAAAAACAAGACAGAGAGATTTAAAAGCGACTCGCTGTTTCATAGGAAGCCAATGAAGCTTGGCCATTGCCGCAGTGGCTGAGGATCTCCTAGGCCAACCCAGGGCCAGTTTGGCCACGGCTGTTTGGACTCTTTGGAGTCTGTCTAGCAGCACAGACGGGGCCTCGAGCAACAGTGCATTGCAATAGTCAAGGCGACTAAGAATGGTGCACCTGACTATTAAGGCCCGAGCCTGCAAGGGAAGGAGTGGAAAGATCTTGCGGAGTGAGCGAATAAGGGCAGTACAAGTGAGCACTGTTTTCGCAACCTGGGCTTCCATGGTGAGCTTATTGTCCATCATAACACCCAGATTGCGAACAGTGGTGACCGGCTGTGGTTTTTCCAGAGTTTCAGGGGGCCAAAACTCCGCTGGGAACGGGCGAGGGATCCGACTTCCGGCACAGAACAGAACCTCGGTTTTAGAGGCGTTGAACTGTAAGGAGTTCTTGTGTAGCCAGCAAGCCGTGTCTCGCAAACAGTCATGAAACGACTCCAGAGGAATCGATTCCTCACCCTCCCAAGAGAGAATGAGCTGAGTGTCATCGACGTAGTTAATTGCTCTTAGCCTGTGTGATTTTATTAATGTAATCAGAGGTTTTAAATAAACGTTAAATAAAATCGGGCTGATGGACGAGCCTTGATGTGTGTTCACATAGGTAGAGCATGTTTATATTTCCGGTGAGAATTGTGACTCTGTGGAACAGACTGTCTGCAGGCATGGTCTTTACATGCCTAGCTTCTGAACGTATGGTTAAAGAACTGTAAAGCCGGGAGATAAAATCATTCTTTTTGGAAAAATAAAAAATTGATACTCGGACTAAAAAAATACTTTGGTGTGTAAGTGTTGCAAATCGAAAAAGATTTTGGTGCACTAAAAGAATGTTCAGTGGTTCACACACTGGCAAGACCCCTGTTCATAATATAACTGATGCTAATCTGGTGATTTATTGATGGCTTTATGGTTTAGAACATGACAGAGCCACAAGGCCAGATGTCTTGTAACCATTTCATAAAGGTGGTGTGAGTAAAATGAGCAGAATCAGCAGTGGCCTCTACTTCATTCAATGGTCTCAGGCAGGGACCTTCGGATGCAAGTGCAAAAGTCAATACAAAATTTCAACACAAATTCAATTATTAATCATCACCTAAAGTTTGGCGCATGGTCAAAACTGCTATTTCCATTTGAATGTTTGTTAACTACCATGGTTTGTAAAAAAGAGAATCGCTTCTTTTAAACTCATGATTTTTGGGTGCAGCACTAACCCTGCTGTGATTTTGTATTTGTGATGCCTTCCAGTACCCGCCACATGTCCTGTTACCTACAACATGGGTCTGGTTTTTCAGGCTCTGCTCAATGATGGCAAACTGTTTTATCGCCAAAGACAGCAACTTTATTTATTTCTGTTATGCTTGGGAAGCCTGTGAGTGGAAGTTAATTTTGCCAGACGCGTTATATGAGGAAGCGATGTTCCTTGTTAACCCTTGCTGCCGTGGCAGACGTCGGCTGCTAGACAGTCTATGGGGCATGTCTATTCAGCAAAACGCAAACAAAAAGCATTGGAGGGGATGGGCGCGTTGCCGTCAAGCTTCAGCAAGGCAATTTAATGCCATGTTCTTGCTATTTTGGGACTTTTGAAAAGATCTCGGGAGCGGATCACCTTAAGTGAGCATGACTTTAAGCAAAGTGAAACGCGACCGGAGGCAATGCTAAACATTTCCCTAGCTTAAAAGGTTTCAGGGATGTTGTTGCCGGGTCTACTGCTGCCGGGCGGGGGTGTGGTTGGGGGAGGAGGAGGGCACATCAGGGGCGTCAGCCGACATGTGCCCTAGGGTTTAAATTGTAGCTTTGCACACTGTGTGTCCACAGTCCTAACCTACCAATACAAAGCCGTAAGCTGTGCGGAATCCTTTCAAACATTTGGAAAAGTGTACTTTGTTTAAATAAATAAAACCAAAAGTAATTACTAACGTCGGTTTCACCTGTACAGGGAAGACTGCAGAGACACAGAACGGTGTTGGTGCCTTCAGAGAAAACCAAGGAGCCTGCCTCTGAGTCAGAAGTGAAGAGCCTTCAGTCTGCGCGACTGTTACACAGCTGATATAGGTGTGATCTGAAGTGTGCATGGTTGACTGGCCGTCGCAAGATAGCCAGCCAATTTGACATGCGCATTTTAAGCACATCATTCCTGCTGCCAATCAGCAGCAGGAATGGCCCTGCCCCCAAGTCAAGGGAGACACAGTGCACTTCAAATGGTCATGTTCACTGACCATTTTATTACATTTACGTTTACTGTTGCGCTTGCAGCAGGTAGGCCGACGCTCTCCGCCCTAAAGGAGGAACCACCACTGGTATTATCGGACATTCCCTTAGAGTGTAGAAGAAGGTTACCATATTCACCCTACAACGCAGGCAGTGTGAATCTAAACCATGTTGCATTTTTCTTAATAGTGTGGGACTGTAATACACTCTGTGTAGGTATCGGCAGTAGATCAGTCTCAGAGCGACTGCTACCACTGTTTGGGCCCTCTTTGCTTCCACCCAGTCTTCATCATCCTTGGGTGCCCAGATCCTGTTCCCACAGGTCCCTCAGTGTTGCCATGGAGTCCAGGGTGTTGTTCACTAATATACGATTTATCTTTGAAATCCCCTAGTCGAGTTAGTGTAATGTTTCCTCAACTGGGTTATGTTCCAGGAGGGCCTGGAGCTTTCCTGGATGGGTCTCTAGTGTGTTACGCAGTTGTATATAGTGATAGAATTGTTTTGTGTTCATTTCGTATATCTCTTTGAGATATTGGAATGTGCATATTGTGCCCCCCCGCCCCCAGATATCACCCAGTTTCAAAATGCTGATGCCCTAAGGCTGAAGCCCTTCTAATTGATACATGTGTTCTAGCCAATTACTTGTCTACACACTTTCTTTAGTCGGAACACTGTGCTAGTTAATCCAATTCAGAGCCTGATGCCAACACAATAGTGACATTAGGGACTCCGGAGGAAGCACATTTTATTTATCTAAGCCATACAGGAAGTTAAGTTTGCTGTATTTTTCAAGAGCCCGGAGTTACAGCTCTATTGACAGATCTGTGCAAATAGCCGATAATTGATCGGTGCTATGTGGCTGGCCTGATAGTGAAGTTTCATGTCGGTGATCTCTAGTCCTCTGTTGTACGGTCCCAGTACCATTTTGAACAGGGCTCCTCTGCCTGCCACATTCAGTGAGAGGCCCTCCCACATATCCATACCCCATCGTACCCGTGATAAAAGGGGTGCCACGTTTAATTCCCAGTCCCGACTGCTGGTTTGCTATTCACTTACCTAGGAAGTGTTGGTTGGCCCACCGTACATGGATATGTCACTGTGTGTCCAAGTCAGTGGGAAATATGTACATTTGGACCAGCTTACTGTTAAGTCTGAGGTTCAGCATATATCTGATGCATTTGCTTCCGAAAACACATGGAGGTCTACGGGTGGCTGGCATAGATGAAGACATTGTAAGCATATAATGATATGCTGTGTTCCGTGCCTCTCGCCATCGGAATCTGCGGAGTTTGACATCTCGCCGAATCCATTCTGCCAGAGGTTCCTAGGTGAAGTCGAAGAGGAGGGGTGACAGGGAGCAACTGCTTTTATCAGTGTGTGCATCTGTCCGAGCTACTACACGGGAATTAGCAGATTTCCCTGCACAATCGACCCAGCTGATGTTTTTGGCCCTCGTTGTATTTGTACATCTAGAGGAAACCAAAGTCCACTTACACAGTCCAGCATAAACCTAACCATAAATGGTACCATTGGGTAAAACTAAAAGGTACTGAGTTCACTTAGCAGCCAGGTCTTGGGTATTCGGGGGTTTGCCATGAAGGTCCATGTCTGTCATGAAGCCTCTATCGGTGATGCTGGTCCCTTTGTCGCAGCTGGCTTGCTGGTCGGTCAGTCCCTCCTCTGCATTTCTTTTGGACCAAAACCATTGTAGAGAACTCCCCCCCTCCCCCCCCCACACCACCCCTTTCCAGCCCTCTCTGCAGGATGTGGGTTCCTCCTGTGCTTCCTTCTGTCCTTTGGGGGCGACCCCCGCTGTCCTGGACTTCATATTTCTAGCCAGTCCCATACCACTTTGGGGGAGGGTGGTTTAAAAAAAGTGTGTCCTACACTCGTGTATGACTTTTCAATTTTGCAGGAAACATACGCTTTTAGGTCAGTTGCATCGCTTTTAGATTCCATTTGACTTGAAGATAGGCCTCCTGCTCTGCGGTATCTGTAGGTTATAGTCCGGAGAGATACTGATTTGTGTTGAGTACAGAAACAGGTGTGCATGAAGTTGAACCTAGAGTTTATACTATCTTGTCCACGTAATTTAGGAATCAGATTATCCTTAATCTCTAGGGTCCTCCGGGGATGGGTGCACCATCAAAGACTTGTGGGCCCTTTCAATGACAAAGCATGAGGACAAGGCCTCTGCGGACATCCTTGATCTCAGCCATATGGCTAGAAAGACCTCTCGGTTCGATCCCTCCGCCCTCTCAGGGCCACGATAAATCAAAGGTTGTTTCTACTGGTTCTGTCCTTCTGCGTCCTACAACCTGTTTTATGGGTAGCCTGATTTTCTCTTTAGGCACATTACATCGGTGCACAATGTCTAAGTCGCCATCCACATTAAATTTCCGTTATTCCATATCCACAACTCTTTCGGCAATTGCACTCAGGTCTTGATGGCGTAGTCCACTTCGACTACACTCCCCTCAGCCCCCAATCTATAGTTCCGTATTGGTGTGCAGATCACATATGGCCTTTGGGATCTGTAGCTTCCCTAGGTGCCTCTACACATTCTTGTATTTTTGCTGTGGCCTTCGTGTATTTTTCGATTTCAGTTTTCTGTGCTGTCACTGCTGGCTATAGTTTTCCCATCCTATCCAGGTGGGGCAGGTGCAGCGCCATTTGTTGAGTTTGTTAGCCCCCTATCAGTGCTTAATTTGAGCTGGTGCTTTCCGGTGCTCAGCACCAGCACCTAATCCTCTGCACCGGTGCTTATAGCACCAGTTAAGGACACACTGATTTAAAAGGCACATCATTTTCCCCAGACTCACAGGATGTTGAGCCACGCCGAGACTCGAATTGGGTTCTCCAGCTCCATAACCGGCAGCTCTACCCATTAGGCCAAGTCTTCTCCAGGTTAATAAGTGCCGAGGCTCTAGACAGGAGGCAGTTTACACCTGCACATTTCTCCTGGTAGCGCTGCTTCCTGAGGAGAGCCACGGCACCTTTTATTTTACAAATTAACCACTGCCCCCTATTGTACTGTTTTGTCTCTCCTCACCAGCGAAGAGGAAAGTGCTGAGGGGGAGCACAAGGCCACCGATTTCCACTTCTTGTGCTCAGCAGGGTATGCACACAATGCCGGTGCAGACAAGAGAGATCCAGCTGCATCCCAACTCATCTGTCCTGCTTCTCTCCTTCCCGCGGTGGGGGGGGGGGGGGTTCCAGGACAAGGTCCACTGGGCCACCACCATCCTCTGGTGGCCCTCTGCCTCCTGAGTTGCCCGTTCAGATGAGGCCAGCCCCGGCCCCCTTGTAGACCACCGAGCCCCCTTATGCGGTGCACTTTGACTTGCATCCCTGCAACCTGGGGCAAGGCTCCCTGCTCTAATGTAGCACAGAGGGATCGCTCAGAATGACGCCTGGCAGCCAGAAGCAGTCATTCTCAAGGCAATGCCTCTGAGTGCCACCCCGCTGGCACAGTTCGTCAGACCCTGTTCAGTTGTGCGTTCAGCTACTCCCCTCACCACTTGGGGCTCTGGTTCCATGTCTTCTTGCCTCAGCCACCCAGCAGGGCTTCCTTCAAAGTCGACTTTTTCGGGGTGGCTGATAAATAAGGGAGCATTTTAGACTGTTGCACAACAGCAGACTTAGTAAGTAAAACTACATTAGGGTACAGTTTAAAGATACATTTTGAAGATTATTGTAACGTGCACGTAAACTCAAAAGGGGCCTCTCAGCATTATATGGGACATTATTACCACCTTCCAGGTTGATTAAATAAAAAAACAAATTAAAGTTTTGCTGAGCCTTTAAAGATTGCTTTTGTGATGGTTGGATGGGTGGATGGATGGATGGATGGATGGATAATAGTATAGAAGTGCAAAGTAAAATGACCTATATTCTGAAAGCATGAATGCATGCTCTGGAATAAAATAAAGAAGGGAAGCCTACCTTTACCAGTACTTTTGACTCGATCAAATGGTGTGGGCTGTGTTTAGAAAATGTCTACTTGATAAGTCCGGGCCAGTGTAATTGAATACGCTGTAAAAGAGTATTGAATCAAATGCATTTGCACCGTGGGAGCTAGTAGAGTAGCTACATCAGGCCCCGAGAAATAGAATTATACTGACTCGGCAACAATTTAGAAGCCAGTTATGTAGACCTTGAAGGTATGTGAGGTCTTTTTTTGTGACACCCAGATATAAGGCATTGCCAAAATCTATTAAGGAGGAAATTAAAGGAGGACAGGAAAGGCCAAATCGGATGTACTAGCCTGAGATGGTGAAACAAGACAAGATTTAGCCACTGATGAAATCTGGACTTCCAGACTTAATTCAGTAAGTTTCCTCAAGTTGCTCACAATCTCGGTTGGCCGTAGATACAGCCATAAGCAAGAAGGCAAGTGGAAGGATGCCAACACAAGAGCATGAATGGAGACACAAGGCACTCTGACTTGGAGTTCAGTCATAATGGGCTGTCTGACATCCACCATCTAATAGGTGTCAGGGCTTAATCATTTTTTTGCAGGGAATGCATTCAACAAATCCTGTATTTCAAGACCAACTGATGTCATCAGCAGATATGAAAAACCTAATGCAGAAGGAATGTAAAAGCCCAAGTTATAAGTCATATAAAGAAAGCAGGGACTTGGGGTCTTCAGACCACTAGCCAGGCTTGATCTCCAGGATAAGGCTGCAGACCAGAAAGGCACAGCCACAAAAGAAGCTACTTACTGTAATAGCGATCCAAAAATCCCATTCACAGCCTGTGTAGCAAATCTGCCTGTTTCTGGACACTTCATTTTCTACCAATAGGACTCGTTGCATTTTTTCACTGCTAAACAGTAGCAGAGTGCTAGTGATTCGCCTCTTTAACATGTGCTCTACATTGGAACTCTCTATTTGGCCTATTTAACTTATCTAAAAGTCCACTTTAAATAATGCCTAGAGTGCACCTATGGCTTGAAAACTTGAATGTCATATCTGCGGTGTGTGTGTGTATAAATATGTTTTGTGTGTTAGATCCTAGGGTGGCTCAGGTTCCTAGAACATGAGCCAGAGCTAAGGTGGGTATTCTATTGGAATCACTTGGGAAGAAAGCATTGCCCTGGCTAGATGAGAACGGAAATAAAAGAAGCTATTAACTTCCCTGTTTTTGTGTTCTTGGAAATGAGCTTTAATAATTGACATCACTCAAATATGTGACAAAAATAAATTCTGACAGGCCTACACCTGTGAACTGGCTAGGCTGCCGTTTAAATGCAGTGGTACATGGCAGGGAATGTTGCATTTGCCATGTAGTAAAAGCTTATTTTATATATTCAGAAGTCGGCATTAGTATGCCATGTAAACCCACAGGACTGGTTGCTAATATATAAAAAATGGGGTACACTACATAATGGGGTATGTGTGCCCTCAAAGTGAAATGAAAGCCAAAAGTGTTTTCTCCGTGCAGGTCTGGCTAGCCTTTTCCCTAGTAGGCCTAGTTGCGATTCAAATCTTTATTTTCCACCTTTGCTTAGGAAAGGGTTGGAAATATGCTTCAAGGTTATTTACTGCTTAGCTCTTAAAATCTGAGTTAATGATGAAATTATATTTTTGATAACTTAAGCAGAAAAGTAACTTTATAAAATAGTTTTTAGTCGCCTAAACCAGTACTGTCTGAAAAACAGTTCTATGACTCCCCACATCTCAAGAACTGGAATGCATATCATTGACTTGGAGAGTTAATGACAGTCACTCAGAGGACAATGACATGCCTGTTGGCCCATGAAAGGCCAATAGGTGTTGTGAAAGAGTGGATTGTTAGTTGTACACCTCACCAAGTAATAATGTATCTATTCTTTATCAGAATCAGTTTAGTTACTTTTTTTTTTAAATCCTAGCTCAGTCCTGGGTAGCGTTGGCACAGAGAAACCAGGCCTAAACTCACTGCAAAAAAGTGTTAAGCATTTACCAGAACAGTCAATAAGTAGACAACACAACACAATACAAATCCCACTCCAATGTATAAAAGTAAACAAATGTAGAAAAAATAAGTAGACAAAAATGTCTATCTTCAAATAAAGCTCAACATGACAAAAATCTAAAGAAGGGAACCGGAGTTAGGATTTTTCAAAGGTGTTCATAAATCATTGTTTTTGACTTTAAACAGAAATCACTGTTCACACTTATTGGTAGTCTATGCGCTTTGAACTTTTGGGTTTGTGCCAAAGTCAAAGTTTCAGGCCACCCGTGATAGACTGCTTGTCAGATGCAGGGGCCAAGTTAGCTCTGATCAAACTTACATCTTCACACTTGCAAAGTTTTCAGGTTCTTTTTTCTCATTGTTGGAGTCATCAGCAGGGTCCTCTGATGTTTGGATCCGGCATTGGGCTTTCATCACTTCCTGTGTGATTGACACTAATTAATCCCGCAGTGCATCTCTCGGTCCAAATCCAAGATGACCGACCTTTTCCTTGCTTAGAGCTCTGGACATTGAAGTGAGTCCAATATAATAACACTCTGCTCCTTCTGAAAAAAACGATTCTGCAACAGGCTTCCCCCTTCGCAAGAGATGCCTGCCAGTCTACCTAGAAAAACGAGGAGGCAGACTGAAGAGTGACTTGCATTTGCCTGTGACAGGCGGCTGGCACTTTAAAGCGTGGTCATCTGCGGCCACAGCCCTTCCTGTCAAGAGGAGGTAACACCTCCTTCCTCCAACAGTCATTTTGTTCCTCATTCCTGGGAGAAATGTGCACATCCTGGCAGGAGGGCAGCAGGTTTTCTCAGATGGCAACTGCTGAAGTTAAGTAGAAGTGGTTGCTAGAACTTAAAGCAGGAAATTGGTGACTTTCTAAAATCATCTTTATATTAAAAGCTACTTTAAATCTAACTTGTGAACTATTTAGAATTTAATGTAACAAATAATGTGTTACCTGGAAGTACTATTTTTGTGGTTCCAAATGCAAATTAGCACTTAATGGTTGTGCTGGTGTAACCCATGTTAGCCAGTGGAACTACCATTCTCGCTACAGTGAAAACAACAATGGTGAGTTTCGACTGTCAGGTCATGTAAAGCATACAAGAAACTGTCCTCCTTTTTTAACATTTTGCATCCTACCATATTGGCTTTTATAGCCTACCTTCGTGCGCCTTATAAATATACAAAAAAGGAAGGTTTGGACTTGGACAAAGGGCTATTTTGCCATGTTGAGTTTGCAGGTTTTTTTTTTTTATATTTTTTTTTATTGAAAATTTTTAACACAAAACAGCAAGGCAAAAGGAGACATCATTTACAGTACTGATTCCAAGACGGGGAAGGAAAAACAACACATCACAGTCCGTAATCAATGCAGCAAAGGAAAGGAAGGGGGGGGGGGGAGAGAAGGGAGAAATCCATGACAGAACATATGCAAGACGATATTGGAAGGTAGGCTCAGGGAGACAACAGAACATCTGGGATATCTAGTACAGGTGGTGTGCATATATGTCCGCGGTATTCATTTCAGGGTCCCCACACTTTACTCCATTTTCGGGGTTTACCACGGGCTAGGTATACCGTCTTTTCCCTGAACATGCACCAGTCCATGTTTTCCTTCCATGTCGCAACCGTGGGCGCCCTCGGGGATCCCCATAACTGGGCAATATCCCTTTTAGCAATCATGGTCCCCAGGGTTACCCATTGCGTCTGAGCTACATTATGATCAGTTAGTTCCCACACATTCAATAGACAGCTCCTGGCCTCCGGCCGAAGAGTAATCCCCATAACATCATCCATCACATCATGCACCTCACTCCAGTAGGCAGAGATTTCACAACATTCCCAAATAATGTGGAGGAATGTCCCCACCTGCCCGCAACCACGTTTACACAACCCATCCTCAGAAAAACCCATGTGAATCAGACGAGGGCCCGTGTCGTAAACCCTATGCAGAATCTTAAGCTGGATCAACCGAAGTCGCGCTGGGATCGCGACCTCCTTCGGAGAGGAGATCGCAGACTGCCAGTCTTCGTCATCCAGTTCAAGGCCGTCACGGGTCCATTGCTCTCGGAGACATGTGAGGAGGTGTGAGGAGGTCTGTTATATCATTAATCAGTTTTTTATAAACGAGGGAGATGGTGCTATCAGGCACATAACCATCTAACAACCTGTCCTCAAGCGGAGATGACTCCGGAACCACCTCCCCGGCCTTGAAGACCGAGCGCAGGGCATGTCGAACTTGTACATAGCGGAAATATTCGGTACTATTCAATTCAAACTCCTCCTGTAACGACTCAAACAATTTTACCTGCCCCTTAACCCAGAGGTCGCCGACCTTGCTGATACCGATGAGGTCCCACTTGTCGAACCCTTTGGTATTCCAGAGTTTACCAAGCTTGTCCGAACAAAAGAGCGGGGTCGCCTGAGTCAGACGATCAGTCCACCCCGTTGCGTTGGTCGCATCTCGCCACAAACGCACTGCTATCCTGGTGGGGCCGGACAGCACCCCGAAGGCAGACTTGGAATACAGCGCCCTATAGTAATTGCCACCGGGAAGTAGCCATATATCCATAACGAAAGCAGGGTGTGGCGTGGGGCCATATATGCCATGGTTAATAGCTCCCAGATGGGACGCCCAGTAGTAACGCTTTATATCCGGGAGGGCAATACCCCCGTCATACCAGGAGAGCGTCAGCTTAGCAAGAGAAATACGCGGTCTGCCGTCCCAAATCAGCTGTCTTTGAAGGTCTTCGATTGCTCGGAAATAGCTAGCGGGGACGATATCAGCGGCATTCTGAAGAGCATAAAGAAAATGAGGTAAAGACATCATTTTAAAGAGTGCGGCACGACCTAAAGGCGAAAGTGGAAGCCTTCGCCAGCTCGCGACATCTTGTTTCAGACGCAACAAGAGCGGGAGAAGATTTTGCTGATAACGAGTTGCCGGGTCCAGGGAGATGTAAATACCCAGGTATTTGAAACCTGCGTGAGCTATCTGAATGGGACAGTTACGCGGGAGAGAGGGAACCTCGCCTGAGAGAACATATAAATAGGATTTCGTCCAATTGATGATGAGGCCCGAGTTTCTACCGAACGAGGCCAAAACGTCACATAGTACCATCAGAGATTTTCGCGGCGATGTCAAATACAAAAGAATGTCATCCGCGTAAAGCGAAATACGATCCTCAAAGGAAGGAGACCACCGAATACCCTTCATCAAAGGCTCCCATTTGATCCACGCGGCAAGGGGCTCGAGGGCCAGAGCGAACAAGAGTGGCGATAAAGGACAACCCTGACGAGTCCACCCTCTCAAGAGAGAAGGGAGCCGACACTCGACCATTGACAACAGTTTGCGCAAGGGGGTCCTCGTAGAGCAGTCTGACCCAACCAATAAAACCCGGTCCGAAACCAAACTTAACTAACACCGCCCACAAGTATGACCATTCTACAGTGTCCAAGGCCATCGTGGCATCCAGAGACGCCAAGATGGCCGGCTCACGCAGCGTCGATGCCCTCGCGAGAACACCATGCAAACGCCGAAGATTAAGAGAGGTGTTCCTGTGCGGAATGAAACCGGACTGATCCTGATGGATCAAGTCTCCGATAACAGTGATTAGTCTGTTTGCCAGGATTTTCGCCAGGATCTTAGGCTTGGTGTTCAAGAGGGATATTGGACGGTACGATGCACATCTGTCTCTGGGCTTTCCCTCCTTGTGAATCACCACAATGGTCGCTAAACGCTGATCACGAGGGAGAGAGCCTCACTCCTGTGACTCATTAAACATATCTAGCAGATAGGGAGCAACTCTATCAGGCCTCAACTTGTAGAGTTCAGTAGGTAGGCCATTAGGACCCATCGCCTTTCCCCAACGCAGCGAACGAATCGCAAGAGCAACCTCATCAGCTGTTATGGCAGAGTCAATCAGCTCCCTGTCCCAGTCAGGGAGACGCGGCAGAGAGATATCTCGTAGTAAGAGATGCGAATCCTCCTCAGGTCTGTCAGACACTGAAGAGTACACCATCTGGAAATGACCCGCAAACTGCTAAACAATCTCTATAGGATCAGAAACCCGAACACCACCAGCCGTCTCAATCACTGGCACCACTCTACTGGCTCTATCCCTCCTGTCCAGCCACGCGATTAGTTTACCGGCCTTATCGCCAACATCATATAGGCATCCCTGCTGCTCCCTGCTCATAGCTTTGGCGGCGTCAGTGGCCAATGTCCTGTATTCAAGCTGTTTCAACCGCAGTACATGCGTCACATCACCGGTGACCCCTCGCTCAAGCTCCAAAGCAGAGATCTCCGCCTCAATTTTAACTACCTCTTCTTCTCTGTTTCTTGACACTTGCTATTAATGACAGGGCCTGGCCCCTGAGAACCGTCTTAAAGGCTTCCCAGAGAGACATAGCCGAGGAGACCGACCCCTCGTTTTCCTGAAAATACTGATCAATAGCTTTCACCAGAGCTGAACGAGACTTGGAGTTCCGAAAGTACCAGGGGTTAATCGGAGCAACCCGGCCCTCCACCTCAGAGCCCAGCTCAATCCTGAGCCATATCGGGGAGTGATCGGAGATACCACGGGCCAGATGCTTAACCTCAGTGACAGAGAGGGCCTGTCCCACAGAGAGGGCCTGTCCCGCAGGGATCATAAAATAGTCAATCCTGGAGAGGCTGCCGTGCGCAACAGAAAGAAAGGTATATTGGCGCTGCGTAGGGTGTAACAATCTCCAGCAGTCGACCAGACCCAGGGTGTCCAGGAAATCAGACAACCAATTATGCGCAGTCCCAAGGTCCCTGGGCGGGTGCCGATCTAGAAGACCGGAGACAACCGCATTGAAATCACCACCTATAATCAAGGATCCCTCGGGAAGGGAAAGAAGAACCGGCCCCAGGTCTGCAAAAGTAGATGACTGAAGGCCAGGCGGAACATATACAGAGACCAGGGAAATGGTCCGACCCTCCCACCTACCCGTGATGGCAACATATCGCCCTCTGTCATCGAGTACAGTGGCGTCGACTTCAAGCGGGAGAGAAGTCTTTAGCAGGATACCAACCCCCCTAGACCCAGAGGAAAACCCAGCATGCGCAATCAGACGGTAGCCCCTCCTCTTCATAGCCCGGCAGGTGTTACCAATCAGGTGTGTCTCTTGAAGGAGAACTACATCTGGGGAGAGACGTTTTAAAAGCTGTAACACAACACTACGTTTTATCCGATCCCCCAGGCCATTCACATTCCAACTCATCAATTTCAACTCCCTACCCCCCATCCCGGAAAGAAAGGAAGACCCAACCCCTGGTAGAATGCAGCACTTCGATCAAAAAGGATAGAAATAAGTTGCCTTGCACAAAAGAACACACTATACCCAACAAAACCCCCCAAACCCCCCAGCAACAACCCGTTACAATACCGCCCACCCAGCACCCCTGCATAAAACCAGGAAACCACCCAAACTTGCAGTGTGCCTGTCGCCCCCCCCTCAAACTAAGCTACAAGAAGAAACACAAAGGAGGAAAAGGACCCACTACTGACCCCGCAACCCCCGTAATATAATGATCAGATCAATTGTCAAAGTCATCGAACCACAGTTCGAGGTCGGCACAGGACCTCAGGACTCCGGCACCTATTCCTGGTCTGCTTGTCCTCCCTCCGCTCCACCAGACTGGCTCTCCGGAGAAGACTGATTCGGTAGAGTATCAAGCCAATCAGCAACAACGTCCGGACGATCGAAAAAGTAGGTCCGCTCCGCATATTCGATTCTCAACCTAGCCGGGAACAAAATGGTGTACTTGAGACCCATGCCTCGCAATCGTCGTTTTACACCCATGAAGCCAAGTCTTTGTCTCTGGACTGATTGTGTGAAGTCTGGATAAAAGCTGACTGTAGTATTTTCAAACTGCGTAGGGCCATTAGTTCGTGAAGCCTGCAGCACAGCGTCCCTGTCTCGAAAGTTGAGGATTCTGGCTATTATAGGATGTGGAGGTGCTCCCTGTTTTGGACGGCCACCCGGGACCCTGTGGGCACGTTCAATAGTAAACAATTTACTCAGTCCCTTGGGCGCAAGATGGCGAATGATTAAATCCTCCACAAAGAGGTCAGCAGCCGGGTCCTCTGCTTTTTCCGGAACCCCTATGATGCGGATGTTATTGCGGCGAGCCCTCCCTTTATAATCCTCGAGACGGAGTATAATAAGATTGCTGCTGGTCTTCAAGCGATCAACGTCTGTCTGCAGTGCAGTGACATCACTCGTTAGACTGGAGGTCTTAATGTCCAAAGATTTGACTTTTTCATTCGTTTTGCCCAAATCCGCACGGATCAAATTCACATCAATCGCAACGGTATCGAGTTTATGTGCAAGGGCCTCAATTTGGTGTCCCAATGTGGATTTGACGCCATCAATGGCGGCCATGACGTCTTGTAGGGTCGGCTCGGTCGACGATGTAGATTGTTCCTTCGTGCCGGCTCCCCCAGGAGAACTCTTCATCTGGGTATAGCAGTCCATATTATTAGATTGCATGGAGCCACCTGGGCAAGTAGTCTTAGCCTTCACCTTGTCTCTGTCAGGCTTCCCCGCCATTGATGGAGACGGGGCGCCGTGGCTCCGTAGAGCCGGACAAGAGAAGGGTAATCCCTGATCTCGTCAGGCAGCAGCAATCCAGGCCCATGGGTACAGGACGAAAGATCTCAGTATCCGGTGAGAGCAAGCGGTACCTTCACGGGTGGCTCAGTCGCTATCCGCGAACTCAGGGGTAATCCCCTCCACAGTTACTGGTCACTTTGGAGTCAAAACCGAAAGTGAAACCAATCAGACCGGTCACACCCGCCTCTCGCGGGCCTCTGTTGTTCAATTACAGGTCGGGCAGCATGACAACTTCACAGCCGGGCATCGTGGAGGGGTAGGCCGCAATCTTCAAGGCGCCATAACTTCGGTCCCCGAGGTCCGATTCAGAGTCAGACTGCAGTATTCACCTCACGCGTGGTTCATCTTCACAAAAACAGCAGTGAGGAGCAGGATATAAGACAGGATAATTGCAGGAGGTTGCGAGGGTCTCGGGAGCCCTAAGCTCACGCGGCCATCTTTGTTGCGCGCGAAGCTCCTCCCTGAGTGAGTTTGCAGTTTAAATGCTGTTTGACTATGCTTAAGTGACAGACCTAGAGTCACGTTTTCACTGCAGTGGTGGCACACTCTGTTCTAAGGTCCACTAATGACAGGAAACATACAATTCCTGGGTTCCTTATACTAGGGACTTAGAAGTAAATGTAATATGCCAATCATTTTTTAGCCAATTTCACATACATTTGAGGGCTCAGAGGGCATGCAATGCGGCCTAGTTAGCAGGGCTGAGGGCACTCCAGTAAAAAAAATACCTGCATTAATTCAAATAATCGGGGGGGAGGGGAAGAGTGGTCATACAAAAAGAGACATTTCCTTACAGTTATTACCTGCGATTAGCTATCTGAGAGTGAACAGGAGCAGTTGGCTGAACAAATGTTAGCATAGCACTACCATTTTTGACTTGGAAAGCCAAGGAGGGAATCTATTATTCTGTCCCAGGACCCTCAAGGACCCTGCTAGACCGTCAAGGTCTAGGCACAGTAAGAGGCTAAGGCAGTTCTGATCCTTTCAGGCAGGGGACTGGCCACAAACCTGAAGACAGACTTGTCTGGTGGCAGCTGTGTCCTGTCGTGCTGAATCTGGGGATCCTGGATAATTTTACAATAAGGTAAAGAGAAGTACTGCAAAAGGTGGTGGGGGGGCCAGTGTGAGAAAATAGTTAGAATTAGGTGGTAGATTTTCTCCAATCCACAAGGTAGTGAGCAAGAGAATACTTCAC
Source organism: Lissotriton helveticus (assembly GCF_964261635.1). NCBI lineage: Eukaryota > Metazoa > Chordata > Amphibia > Caudata > Salamandridae > Lissotriton > Lissotriton helveticus. The sequence goes on from NC_136058.1 coordinate 133,377,509, forward strand.
CTCAATCACTACATCTTCAGAACTTTCTTAGACCTGAGAAGACTCCATCTGAAGAAGGCCCTTGCTGGAAGAATCAATCTGTCAATCCGTCAATTGTTAAGCTTACTACATACCCGTGAGGGTCTCAAGGCGCTGGGGAAGGGGGAGGTGGGGTCCGCTACTGATCGAACAGCCAGGTCTTTAGTGTCCTCTTGAAGGTAAGCAGGTCTTGGGTCTGTCGTACGCTCAGTGGGAGGGTGTTCCATGTCTTGGCGGTGAGGTGGGAGAAGGATCTCCCACCGGTGGTTGTTCTTCGGATGCGTGGGACGGTGGTGAGTGAGAGGTCGGCGGAGCGTAGCTGGCGGTTGGGGGTGTAGAAGGAGAGCCGTCTGTTGAGGTCGGCTGGGCCGGTCCTGTGGAGTGCCTTGTGTGCGTGGATGAGGAGCTTGAAGGATATTCTCTTGTTGATGGGGAGCCAGTGCAGGTTTCTCAGGTGGGGTGTGATGTGGCTGTGTCGTGGTACATCGAGGATCAGTCGTCCCGAGGCATTTTGGATGCGTTGTAGTTGATTGATGAGCTTGGTCGGGGCTCCAGCATAGAGGGCGTTTCCGTAGTCTCGTCTGCAGCTGACGAGGGCCTGGGTGACTGTCTTTCTTGTATCTGTCGGGATCCAGCTGTAGATCTTGCGGAGGGTGTTGAAGCAGGAGGAGGAGACGGCGTTGACTTGCTTGGTCATTGAGAGCGTTGAGTCAAGGATGATTCCCAAGTTGTGTGCGTGGTTGGTGGGGGTCAGGGCTGCCCCCAGTGCTGTTGCCCACCAGGAGTGGTCCCAGGCTGACGGGTTGGAGCCGAGGATGAGGACCTCCAACTTGTCAGAGTTCAGCTTCAGACGGCTGATCTTCATCCAGTCGGCGACGGCCTTCATTCCTTCATAGAGGTTGGCTTTGGCGGTGATGGGGTCCTTGGTGAGGCAGAGGATCAGTTGAGTGTCGTCGGCGTAGATTATGTTGAGGTCGTGCTGTCGTGCGACGAGTGCAAGCGGGGCCATGTAAATGTCGAACAGTGTCGTGCTGAGGGAGGATCCTTGGGGTACGCCACAGATGATCTTGGAGGCTACGAAACGGAATGGGGGGGGGGAGGCAGACGCTCTGGGTTCTGCCGGAGAGGAAGGAGGTGGTCCATTCCAGAGCCTTGTCTCGGATCCCTGCGGCGTGGAGGCGTGTGCGTAGTGTGCGGTGGCAGACGGTGTCGAAGGCGGTGGAGAGGTCTAGGAGGATGTGTGCTGCAGTCTCCCCGTTGTCTAACAGGGTCCTTATGTCGTCAGTGGCGATGATGAGGGCGGTCTCGGTGCTGTGGTTGCTGTGGAACCCTGACTGGAAAGGGTCCAGGATTCTGTTCTCTTCGAGGTATCGGGTTAGCTGTCTGTTAATGATTTTCTCGATGACCTTGGCTGGGAAGGGGAGCAGAGAGATTGGTCGGAAGTTCTTGAGCTCTCTTGAGTCTGCCTTGGGTTTTTTGAGTAGGGCGTTGATCTCGGCGTGTTTCCAGCTCTTTGGTAAGGTCGCGGTCTCAAGGGAGAGATTGATGACGCTGCGTAGGTGGGGTGCGATGGAGCTGCTTGCTTTGTTGAAGACGTGGTGCGGGAATGGGTCTGACGGAGAGCCGGAGTGGATTGTGCTCATGGTCTTGATGGTGTCATCGATGCTCACGCTGGTCCAGGCTAGTAAGGGGACGTGGTCGATGGTGTACGGAGGGTCTGTTATGTTGCTGTCTGTTGGGGCTGCCTGGGTGTTGAAGCTGTCATGGATATCTGCTATTTTGCGGTGGAAGAAGGTGGTGAGGGAGTCGCACAGGGCTGGCGACGGCGGGATGTCGGTGTTGGAGCTGGGGTTGGAGAGTTCCTTCACGATGTTGAAGAGCTCCTTGCTGTCATGTGTGTTGTTATCAAGGCGGTCTTTGAAGGAGGTATTCTTGGCAGCCCTGATGAGGTGGTGGTGGTTGCGGACGGCGTCCTTGTGTGCTGCGTGGCTGTCCGGAGTTTGATCACTGTGCCATTTCTTCTCTAGTTTCCAGCAGGCTTGCTTGGAATCTAGGAGTTCTGCTGTAAACAACCTGGCCCTCTTGCTGGTGTCTCTGTGGGGGGGTTCTTCAGCGGGACGAGGGTGTTGGCACAGTCCTCGATCCAGCATCTGAAGTTGTGGGCAGTGACGTCGGTGTTGCAGGGTTCGGTGGGTGGGCTGAGAGCGAGGTTTGCATGTAGTTGATCTTCGGTGATTTTGCTCCAGCGGCGCCAGGGGATCTGTTGGGTGCGGTGGTGTGTGGTGGGTTTCTGGAAGGTGAAGTGGATGCAGCGGTCATCGGTCCGGAGGAGTTCGGTGGTGTGGCTGACGGAGATGTGCGGGCTTAAGGAGAAGACTGGGTCGAGCGTGTGGCCGGCGGAGTGGGTGGGCGTTGTGATGAGTTGTCTCGGTCCGAGGTTGGCGAGGTTATCGATCAGGGTTGTGGAGTTGTTGTCTTTGTTGTTCTCAAGGTGAAAGTTCAGGTCTCTGAAGAGGATGTAGTCGGTGGAGGTCAGGGCGTGCGTGCTGATGAAGGCGGCGATGGAGTCGCTGAACTGGGGGCAGGGTCCGGGGGGTCGGTAGACAAGGGTGCCTCTGAGGGTGGAGTTGGGGTCTGTGTGGATCTGGAAATGCATGTGTTCGGCGGTGCTGAGCGCGTCGTCTGTGCTAGTCAAAACCCTGATGCTATTCTTCTGGACTATGGCGATTCCTCCTCCGACTCCGTTGGTGCGGTCTCTGTGGGTGATCTTGTACCCGTCTGGGATGGCTACGATGATGTCGGGTGCGGAGGAGTTGTTCAACCAGGTCTCTGTCAGGAAGGCGACGTCCGGGGAGGTTGTGTTGAGCAGGTCCCAGAGTTCGACGGCGTGTTTGCTTGCGGAGCGGTTGTTCAGTAGCATGCATCAGAGGTAGTTGAGGTCTTTCTTGGCGGGTGGTTCGTCTGCTCTGTGGCTGGTGTAGCTGCAGTTCCGGCAGGTGAAGGGACCGTGTGTGTGTTTAGGGGCGGCCTTGAAGCAGTTGCGGGGCCGTCAGGGGTTGAGAGCATGCAGAGTGTTGGCGTCATAGTGGCGCGGTCGACATGGCGGGTGCGGGGGCCAGGGGTGCAAGTGCTGGGTGCGGTCCAGGTGTGGACAGGCGCAGACGGGCTTGCCGCGTGCCAGCGGGGCGACCGCTCATCGGCCGGCATGTATGGGGAGGTGGGAGTGAGGAGCAGCTGGGAGGCGGGAGGTGGGGGCAGCGAATGGGCAGTCAGGGGGGCGGAGCCACAAGGGACACAGCGGCGGGGCGGTGAGGGGCAACGAAGGAAACAGAAGGCAAAGGGCACAAAAATTGAGGGGTAAATGAGTGGCACAGAGGGCAGAAAGGTCACAAATGGGCCAAAGGTCACCAGAAATGGGGGAAACTAGTGGCACAAAAGGCAGAAAGGTCACAGAAATGCAGGGCAGCTAAGCATTAGAAGGCAAAAATGGGCAGAGAGACAAGGGGGCAGTGAGGGGAGCAAAAGGGAAACCGGACAGAGAGACACGGGGGCAGAGAGGGCAACAGAGGGAGAGAATGGGCACAGACCACGTACTGGCAGCAGGGGAGAAGACAACAGCAGTCACAGACACAACAATGAAAATGCAGTCACTACAACGGGAGCAATGAAAGAAAATACAGGCAATACAATGGAGGATGAGCAAACCTACGGCCTACCACTGGCCACCAGGGAAGAGGCGCAGGTGGTAGCCTGTGGGTGGAGGAGGGCCTCGAATGTTCTCTGCAGCGGCAGCTGTGGCAGGGACACACAGGCGGTGCTGTGTGGAGGGGGAGCGACCTACCTGGAAGGGTCAAGGGTCGTTCTCCTCACCGTGCAGCGGCCAGCCTATATGGGGAAGTGGGAGGGGGAGCAGGCGGGAGGTAGGGGCAGCGAATGGGCAGTCAGGGGGGCGGGCCGCAGGGGATGCAGCAGCGAGGGGCAATGAAGGAAATAGAGGGCAAAAGGGCACAACAATTGAGGGGGAAATGAGTGGCACAGAAGGCAGAAAGCTCACTAAAAGTGCAAAATTTCACAAATATACAGGGGGGAAATGAGTGGCACGGAGGCACAAAGGTCCCAAGAAAGGGCAGAAAGGTCACAAAAAACGGGGGAGAAACGAGTGGAATAGAGGCACAAAGGTCACAAAGGGCAGAAAAGGTCACAAAAAACGGGGGGGAAACGAGTGGCACAGAGGCTGAAAGGTCCCAAGAAAGGGCAGAAAGGTCACAGGAAACGAGAGGCACAGAGGCAGAAAGGTCACAGGAAAGGGCAGAAAGGTCAGAAAAAAATGGGGGGAAACGAGTGGCACAGAGGGCAAAAAGGTCCCAAGAAAGGGCAGAAAGGTGTTAAAAAACGGGGGGAAACGAGTGGCACAGAGGCACAAAGTTCACAGGAAAGGGCAGAAATGTCACAAGAAAACGCGGGGAAACTAGTGGCACAGAGGGCAGAAAGGTCCCAAGAAAGGGCAGAAAGGTCACAAAAAACAGGGGAAAACGAGTTTCACAGAGGCACAAAGGTCACGAGAAAGGGCAGAAAGGTCAGATGAAAACAGGGGGAACGAGTGGCAAAGAGGGCAGAAAGGTTCCAAGAAAGGCATAAAGGTCACAAAAAACGGGGGGAAACGAGTGGCACAGAAGGCAAAAGGTCACAAGAAAAGGGCAGAAAGGTCACAAAAAATGGGGGGAAACGAGTGGCACAGAAGGCAGAAATGCCACAGAAATGCTGGGGCAGCTAAGCAACAGAAGGCAAAAACAGGCAGAGAGACACGGGGCCACGAGGGGAGCAGCAGGGAAAACCGGGCAGAGAGACTCGGGGGCAGCAAGGGGAGCAGAAGGGAAACCGGGCAGAGAGAAAGGGGGCGGCGAGGGGAACAGAGGGAGTGAACTGGCACAGACCACATACAGGCAGTGGGGGAGACAGACAGACAACAGCAGTCACAGACGCAACAATGAAAATGCTGTCACTACAACGGGAGCAATGAAAGAAGATACAGACAATACAATGGAGGATGAGCAAACCTACGGCCTACCACTGGCCACCAGGGATGAGGCGCAGGTGGTAGCCTGTGGGTGGAGGAGGGCCTCGAACTTCCTCAGCAGCGGCAGCTGGGCAGGGAGACACAGGCGGTGATGTGCGGAGGGGGAGCGACCTACCTGGAAGGGTCAAGGGTCGCTCCTGACTTCTGCTGGAAGAATATGACTTGTATAAGAAAACAAGGAGTCAAAGACTCCAGAATTCTGCTAGAACTGCTGTCCAAGGGTAACGTGGTTGGCCTCCATTTTATTTGCTTCAGGGACATAAATAGAACTAGGGCTCTTGACTCCGAGGGCCCAGCTGACTAAGGACTATTAGACCTTGCGGGGGACCTGGCTAGAGACAGCCCTAGTGCTCAGCAGCTTGTCCTGAGGACCAGGACTGGCCAGATAAAGCTGTTCCAGTATTTGGAGATTAAGTCTGAAGGTACTGACTGGGACAACCCTCTTGGTGTATCCAACCTTTACTCCATTCCTGTCATAGGGCTCCATTTGCCGCAGACTGTTTTTCCCCCATACGTTTTCTAGGTGTTTTTTGACATAAACCATTAGAAATTTATAATTCTGGTTCCTCTCAATCTGTTTTGATGATTTTCTGTCTTTTTTACTCCTTGCATTTGTCTATTTTTAAGTTGATTTTATCATTTTGTGTTGTGCTATTTACTACAGCCACCGGGGGCCCCAGGAACTACACCTCCCAGGTGCCACAGCGGCGGAATCACGTCCCTGACGCCACCTCTGCGCCCGAAGGCGCCACAAAAGAGAGGAGCGCCGAGCGCTCTGTGGGACGCTGTTAACTTTACTTACCTGCCGTGAGGGGAACGGCTGCTTCTTCCCGTCGGTCCACCAGCACGAGGGCAACGCCGTGAGGGGAACGGCCGGTGCGCCCATGCTGCAACCCTGACTACAGCCACCGGGGGCCCCAGGAACTACACCTCCCAGGTGCCCCAGCGGCGGAATCACGTCCCTGACGCCACCTCTGCGCCCGGAGGTGCCACAAAAGAGAGGAGCGCCGAGCGCTCTGTGGGACGTTGTTAACTTTACTTACCTGCCGTGAGGGGAACGGCTGCTTCTTCCCGTCGCTCCACCAGCGCGAGGGCAACGCCGTGAGTGGAACGGCCAGTGCGCCCACGCTGCAACCCTGACTACAGCCACCGGGGGCCCCAGGAACTACACCTCCCAGGTGCCCCAGCGGCGGAATCACGTCCCTGACGCCACCTCTGCGCCCGGAGGCGCCACAAAAGAGAGGAACGCCTCTCGCCCCGCGAGTAGCGCGCGGGAGCGCCCGGGGCTAAGCCCGGGCAAAGGGCGGGCCCTCTGTGGCCCTCAGAGGCCTAAAGAGACTGGACTGGGCCAGGGACTTTACACTATTTTAATCGGACCTTCATTGTGCTGCGAGCACGTGAGACTTTATTTCATATATTTCTGATATTTCTTATGAGTGAGTAGTGGTTATTAGTGTGTAAGCTGTGTGCCAATACTGTTTAAAATGTCAAAATCCAAAACGGATAAAGTTGCAGTGGGTTCCGCTTCCTTGGATAACTATTTGGTTAAGAAAGTTAACCAGATAAATAATGAAAGACGTGCCTCTTTAGGGAGGGGGACTGTCATAGTGGACCTACCAGAATTATCTCCCACTAGCATGACCCTAGACGCTGAGGCAAACACGAGTGGTGCTACTATAGTAGAAGCACCATTGTCCAATACAGTGAATGTTGAGGTGCACTCAGTTCAACACGCCCTGTTAAGTGAAGACACTGGTGTGCCAATTGAGGCACAGCCTGAAAGTAGGCCGATGAGAACCTGTAGGACAGCCCTCCAAAAGGAGGGGGGGAAGCACAATAATACTAAAGCTAAAAAAAAGGATGGTAAGGTACCACATAGCCCTGCCATAACCCCTTTTGTATTTACAGGAAATAATGGCAATGGTTCTAAACTGAACTCTGATCAGTTTGCTTCTCTCATTAAAAATTTAGAAGCGACACGAACAGCGAAGATAGAGGAGCTAATTAAACCATTATCCATTAAGATTGAAACTCTGGTAACGGAAGTGGCGAGGCTGGGTGGTTTGTTATCTACACATCAGATTGCACCAATTAATGGTAGCGTACAATCCGGTGGTAAAGGGAAGGAAGTTGGGAAAGCTAATGATCAGCTGAACAAGGGGAAGGGGATTATTGTTGCAACTGCTGCCACTGGGACTGAAACATCTAATCCATCGGCTGCCCTTGCGGCAACTGTTCCGCGGACACAACCTAATTTAGCCCCTCAAAGTAGCAGAGCCCTTAGATCCCCCAGGTATAATCGGTACCTAAATTTACCACCGGATTGTGCTCCGTTTGTGGCAGTACTCACCAATGTCCCACCTTGTGGTACCCATCCTGCCTCTCCTTATGATGAATCCCACGCCTCATTGAAAAACAAGGTAGTGGCGTGGCTTAACAAAAACTGTGGCTTTCCGACTTCATACTCAGAACAGATAATGGCAGTAAGGCGTGTAAATTGGGTGGGTCCCTCCAAAAAGATAGGCACTGGGGATTGCATAGTTATAAACTTTAAACATCCCCAGCATGTGGCAACTGTCCTTCTGAGAGCTTCCTCATTAGTTCATAATGAGAATAGTGTATGCGTGCGCCCATTGGGATATTTCTACTCACATTTGTACAAACCCACACCCCAACAAAGTCTAATCAGGCGGGTGTTTGAACCACATACACCACATACACCAGACAAGGCCTTGCAATTTATATACAACATCACAAACCCCCGTGGTGTTGGTGGTTTGAACGAAACCTATAATAGGACTAATAGTGCTGGTCGCTATCAACATGGGTCTAACGTTAACACACAAAACAGGTACGAAGTGTTATCCGGTCTTGAAATGTGTGATTGACGGGAGGCACCTGTGGTTCAGGGCACTGTGGCTACAGGTGAATCTGTAAACATAGAAAACCGTCAGGTTATAGCGTCTGGATACCATGTTGTCTCTTGGAACATTGCAGGACTAGCTGCTAAAATGTCTGATGAAAACTGGGTGACCTATATAAAACAATTTATGATCATCTGCCTACAAGAAACATGGGTGGTGGGGTGTGATCTTTTTCTGGAAGGGTACAAGGCCTTCTAAGTGCCAGCATTACCATCAATAAGGGGCAGGCCTAAGGGGGGACTTGTAATCTTTGTGTCTATTTTAATATCATGTGAAGTTCGAAGAATTGAATCACAGCATACAGGTGTGATGGGTTTAGTTTTATCCGGAGGTAACTGCCGGTTTGGCATGGTGAATTTCTATAATGCTAACCATGATAGTGTAGGCATGAATCAAATTTTCATATTAAATTCTTTTGTTTCAAGTTTTCTAAAAGATCTGGGCCATAACCTCATGATTATGGGGGATTTTAATGTGCACCTGTGTGGAGATCCGCTGAAGAAATGCTTATCAGAATTGTATTGTGAACGCATGGGTGGTCTCCATATGGAACATACCAAGGAGGGGGAATTATGTAATGATCTGCTGAATAATTTTGATCTTTCGCTGGCCATGACACTCAGGGACCCGCTACAATGTTTTGATATCCCCACTTTCAAAGGGCATGGCAAGGGTACTTTTATAGATCACATACTTGTCTCCCTGACGATGCAAACTTTCTTAGTCATTCCATATTGTCTCAAGCGAATTCAGTGACCATAATCCTCTAACAATCTGTCTAAAAGGTTCCTGGGTAAAAAAGGGTAATAAGAATAACAGCCTAGGTAGGCTAGGAACAACAGATGGGAGGAGGCGGCTTAAATGGTCAATGGTCTCTGCGGACATTCTCTATAAAAACATTGCTGAAAGGTGTGCGGAGGATATCAAAGACTGTACTATTGAGGGGGGTGACCCTAGGCAGGTCCTACCTGCTTATCAAAACGTATCGGAGAAGGTGTCAGAATTATTATCTGTCCCCAATAAGAACCAGGCGAAAGTAGGCCCGAGGTGGTTCAGCCACGACTGCACTAAAGCTGCACGCAAACTTAGGTTTGCATTGTCAGCTTCCCCGAGGAATCGGGAGGATGTAAAATTGTGCAGAAAGGAATATAAGGTTATCATTGCTTCTCGTAAGGAGTTTTTAAGAAGAGAGGCCTGGGATGAAATACTTGACCCCTCCACCCTGAATTGCAGTACCAAGTTCTGGGCACTGGTCAAAAAACCTTTTCTGGTAGATGATCCAGGTGATGGTCTTGACTGCTGCATATCCAGGGAGGAGTGGGAATGTCATTTCAAAAACCTGTATTTTACAGTAGATCCTGCAACCATTGATGCTGCCTCCTCTGACAGGGGAGGCACTATTACATTTGATAAAAGGGAGGTTCTGGATGCCATAAGAGGGTCTTACAGCAAATAAAGCCCCTGGACCAGACGGAATCCCACCGGATCTCTATAAATCAGATCCAGACTTTTGGGCACCCATTCTGGTAGCTGTGTTTAATGCTGCCGCCATAGTGGGCTGTCCAACGTCTTGGTGATTGTCAACTATTGTCCCTGTTTTTAAGAAGGGAGATGGGGGAAGTGCTCTCTGTTATCGCCCAATATCACTAATAGATTCTATGGTTAAGATTATGGGGAGAATCTTACTGCAGCGCTTAACAAGTTGGTCCACCGATAACAATATTATGTCAAATTCCCAATACGGCTTCTGTGAAGGCCGTTCTACTATAACACAGTGCCTTAACCTGTCTCTCATTTTGAATAAATATACTGTTGTACAGAAGGGAGCAGTACACCTTGCCTTCATGGATCTGTCATCGGCCTTCGACTGTGTTAACAGGGGAAGGCTGTGGCAGACCATGAAGGAGAAAGGTGTTGACAGGGGGATTGTGGATTTCTTACTGGATTTGCATGGTGACACCAGTGCCAATGTGAGGTTCTCATCCAATGGGGAAACCACAGGGAACTTTAGTATTAATAAGGGAGTACATCAGGGCTGTATTCTGGCCCCATTTCTTTTTAATTTTTTTATTAATGACTTAGATGCCGTACTTCAGGAGGTAAAATCAGATTGTCCTAGAGTCGGCAGGAGGGGTATTCCTTTGCTTTTATACGCAGATGATGCGGTTTTAATTTCAAGAACAGAAAAGGGTCTCCAGGCACTACTGAATGCTTTTAATAAATTCATGACGGATAGGGACCTTAAGGTCAATAATTCTAAATCCTATATAATGAATGTTGGCCGTCAATCTAAAAAGAAGTTCATTTTTAAATTAGAAGATGTCCTGATCCCCATCACCCATACATTTTCATAGCTCGGTGTTTTATTTGACACAAAGCTAAGCTGGGCCCCACATGTGGCAAGAAAGAAGGGGGAAATGACTAGAGTAAACGCCTCCATTTTTAACTTTGCCACTAAATTGGGGAAAAAGCCAAATGCTGCCATGATGAAACTATACAACGCCAAATCTATAGCTACCGCAGTTTATGGCAGTGAGATATGGGGCCATGCCAGTGCCGATCAGCTACAGATAACTGAAAACAATTTCTTAAAGCGACTGCTTTGTGTCCCAGCTAGTACATCGAATTTAGCGGTACATGAGGAGTTGGGAAACCAGTATTTATCCGACATCGTGGGATTAAGACCACTGACATGTTGGGTAAAACTATGACTAAATCATGATATTCCGTTAACCCACCAGATAGTTAAAGATCTTGTTTCGCATGATAATGCAATGTGTGTACCCTGGCTCAAATACTTGAAGTCTCAATTTCTGAAGCTTGGACGCTTGCACTTGTTTGAAAACCCGAGTGAGATAGTAAAGGGTGATGTGGCAGCAATTAAGAGGGATTTTATATGGATAAAAGGGCCCAAAGAGAACAAGTTGAGCTCCGGAAACCTAATGTTAGGAAATATGTCATGTTAAGAACGTGTGACACTATGGAACTATACATAACATGCTCCTTTTCTTCCCATGAAAAATTTCTGTTGACACGGTTCAGGTTTAACATCTTTCATCACCTTTTAATCAGACCAAAGTTGGACATTTTTAAGAAAATTGTAGCTCCCTGTGGCTGCGACGGGAAGTCTCCACAGGATATGCTGCATTTTATATTTTTATGTAGATTTTATGAATACCCCCGTAGACGCTATCTTGTCACCCTTTTAAAGAAATTAAATTTTAATCAAATAAGACCTGCACTCATGTATTTACAGCTTTTGCACAGCGACAGTGTCCTCCAGGTGATAGAATTTTTAAAAGTAACTTTGAGAATAAGAAAGTGTTTAGATGAGTGATTATGTATCCCTGAAGGTTGATGCACTAATGCACCTTGGTACTACCTGCACTTTAACTGTGATCTTGATTTTGCCTACTTACTCATTTAAGAAAAATGTTATGATTTATGAAATATGTATTATCTGTCTAGATGTAACGGTGATTTTAATTATGCAATGTCTATTTATTTTTGTGCTTTTATGGATTGAAATATATCCGAAATAAAGTCATATTGAATTGAATTGAGTATTGTTGATATGTTTAATGTGTAAAATCATGAAAGGCCCGTAATCTAATTTTTAATGCTGCCCCCCCTATGTTCTGGTAGAAGCAGAGGATGGAGATCTTGACTTTGATGGTGTGTATCACGACATTGAGAATGGAATACCACAAGGTGTTGTAAGGTAAGCGTGCATTCATTCTTCACAAAATTTATAAAGATGCATACACAAAATGTCGCTTACGTTGTGCTAGATATCCTGTTTACCCGACACGCAGTCTTTTCTATCCTTAACCATCCTTGTACCTGACTTTGCAGTAAATATGTACTCTACATTCTGTGGTGTCTCCATTATTGCTTCAAGTATAATACACAAAGGGCAATCCTGAGTGTTGGGTGTCTGCTTATGTTCCTGGTTGTGTGAAGTTCTTGTTGTTGACTTCCATGCGCCGCCACTTTGAACGAACCACTAGAGTGGAGTTTAAAGTCCTGGTGGCAGCTCCCAGAAAACAAAGGACAAAACTCTATAAATTAAATAAACAAAATATTACTACGACAGGCATTAGGAATCGTAATTTATTCCTCAATGAATGAGAAGGAAGAACTTACTAGAATAGAGAGCTGAGCCGGCCATCTTCTGACATGAAGAGAAGACAAGATGGGGTAACTGTGTAAGCGCAGGTACAGCAGCATACATCGAAAGGAAGGAGAGGGCGAAGCTATGCATGTCTGAGTCAGTCTACTTCGCAGTACTCCATAGAAGAAGGAAACACTCTTTTGTAGTGTTTACCTACTGAGTTTGTGCATATTGCTGCAGTGCCTGTGCCCACACAGGGTGGAGCAAAGGAAAGAAAAGGAGTTTGCATACAATGCAAGTTACTGTACCCCACTAATTTGAGTGGTTCGAGCCTCATACTATCTCCAGGAGTGTTTTGCAGCTCCATTATTGAAGCTGCTCTCACGCAGAGTTAGGAACAATGGGCATCAATATTTGCTTACATTATTAAATTGCATTTTATTACTGGTCAAGAGCATGTCCATCCTTGACAGTGGTGCACAGGCAGCTTCCAATGATGGAAGGTAGGATTGAAGGGCAGTGGCCAAGTGTTGCACTTATCCTGATTGGACTATGTGTCTCGTTGCTGTGGTGTGGCCTTGCTATAGCTGGTGTCCTCTGCCCATACACTGTCCCATCATCGCTCAATGGCAATGCTCAGCCTAATGGCAATGCTCAGCCTGGCTCCCATAAACACTGCCCAACTTCCCTACACGCCCACTAACTATATTTGTACACTAAATGGAAACCCTGCTTGATTATCATTTTTGCTTCTCACAATTCTTATTACTTTCTCCAAACCAAGTTTAAATAAAATAAAAAATAGTTGTTCGATTTTATTAAATAGGTGTACCTGGTGGTCGGTTTTAGGACAACTCTAAGAGATACTGGAATCAGAAGACCCACAGAACCGTCCTATTCCTAGTGAAACCATACATGTTCCTACCAACATTTTACTGAAAGCAGACAAGACCTTCTCGGCAATGGTTGCTTTCTATTGTACTGTTGATTAAATAGATCTGTTCCTTTGAATGTTTGGCCACCAGAACTGTACACTGGGCTGCACTACAAAGTGTTGCCTCCTTCTCCAAAAATTATATTTTATCTGTCTGGTTGGATTACAGACCCTAAAAGTCCCTCTGTATAGGGGGCCTCCATTCTTTCATTTGTGTTGGTGAAGACGTCCCCGCCTGGAATTATAGGATGGGTAATGTTGCTTTAATGAGGGCAAAGTTATAGAAGTGGATATGTCCACCATCCTGGACTAGGATAGTCCTACCTCAGAGGGTGAGTATGTAGTGGTCTTATGATTCTAACTTTCCTCTCAGGATGGCTTCCTTCACCCCTTGTTCGAGAAGTAGTGGGATTTTGTTGTCTTAACGTTCTCCTAATGTCCTATGCTTTTGTAAGTTAATAATTGAATTATGCACGAATTAAAGCATTTGGATAAGCTTTTTTCCTGTGCTCATTCTCTGACTTACATTTGTACAGCATGTTTCCTTGATTGCTATCGGTGCATGATCTTTTAAAACAGGCATATATATATAAAGTACATTAAAAACGTGCTTACAGGAAGGAGGTCTAGTAGGACACTAATAAACTATAAGGTAATAAGTACAACTTGATACTCAGCAATACATTTAAGAAAATGTGGCTTACCTCATTCTCTGCGGTGTCTAGGGGGAACTGATAACTGTGTCGGACTGTAGGGAGATGAATTTTGAGAAGAATGACAAGCATTCACCAGGAATTTAGAAGACCATGGCATAGTAGGTGGTAAACTGGGTTATTGGACCATCCCTTACCATTCAGGACTTGAATATAATCTGTTCTTTCTTGTACAGTGTGAAAATGCTTCCTATTTAGGGATCATATACAACTGGGATACAATTTAAAATACTGGTTGTCCAGAGGAACTGCAGAACAGAACATAGACTCAAAAGTCAGGCACAGAAATACATAGTATGCGTGTAATCTGCTCAATCTGATTGTGTACCACAATTAAATGGAACATTTAAATTTGAATATAATGAAAATCATGAAAGGGGCATTACTTTTGGTTAATAGTATGGGCCGTTCAAGGATGACAGTAAATTGGGTTATCAGATTCCAAAATAATTAAGGGAAGGGTTTGAGGTCATATAATTCAAGCACCTCAACAGCTGACCAGAACATCTCAAATCATCTCCAAAGAGGGAACACCTAGCAAGCAAGCACATACTATTTATCACGATTTCAATAGTGGTAATGTGGTCTTTTGTGACTGACCAGTGCTCCTCCAGTTGGCAATGGAGAGCTAAGGTTGCCTCAGAAGCCTTATGATGTAACACCAGTCATATTAAGGTAAGTTATTCCTGTCCACCATAGATGCCACTGCTCAGTTATCATGTAAGATGGAGGCGAAGCATTCAAGTCGTTTGGGTGTAATATAATCTGTTTAAGAAATGAGGGGGCAACATCTTCACCCTTGCCTCCATCTAATATCAAGCCTTCAGCCAGCGGCATGTCTTTTTGTATACATTGTGTAATATTATAGTTGTGACACTGCTCTCTGTGAGAAGTACTAGACAATTTGGGCATATTAATGAAGATTTATGGTTTGTAATGATCCCTTTTGGACAGCTGAATCTAATTTGAGGCTTTGATGGGGACTGTACATAACTGCAAAGCACACTTATTTATAATTTCAATATCAAAATTCTAAAGCTGATGAGCTTTTAAAAATAACTCTTCAGAATGAAAGCAAAGAATAAACGTTGCTAGACAATAAAAAGTACAGCACTTTCAAAAACATTTTTAACAGCAAGCGATAAGCACAGCAAATTGAGTTTCCATTGATAAGCGAATGTCAGAAATCAGGAGTATAATTTGAAATTTCAAAAGGCAGGCAGTGTGCTGTGTGTGTGCTGTTTAGGGCATTTGTCATAGTAAACTTGAGAAGGAAGAGGTGGCAGGAAGGAGATGCTTCCAGTATCAATGATCTGGTGCTCCTATAAACCGCCCTATCACCCAACACTGCTCGAATGACAGCCATTGATTGCTTCTTGCACCTGGCTGAGCTTTCCTGCATCCTTCCCTCCTCTAATTTTTGTTTCGTACCACAATTCTACTTTTAGGCCCAAGACATAGAAGACGACAAATTAGATGCCTATGCCTTGATCACTATTTGCTGGTTACATGCTGCTTTATCCTCCTTCATTGCTGCTGCCAATCATTGTTGCAACTTTTGGGTTGCTTCTTCTCTTTTAATGGGCTCTGAATGCACTGCCGAGCTCAGCTCAGGAGGGCTTTTCTTGAGAAATCTGGAAAACGTGGTCATTCTGCCATTATGCTGGTGAATTTGTTTACTTCAGTCCCTGACGATATAAAGATGAACTGTATGGGTGCTTCATCTTTACTATTCAAGGACTTCCAAACGTTATAACATGCTCAACAGCAATGCACACTTACTTCAAGATCTAGGTGGGCGGCCTGGTCGATACCACCGTTTATGGTGATAGAGGTGCTGCCATCTTCAACCTTTTTGGCGGTTGCCTCACACTGCACTTTAATCTTTGTTTTTTTCATATAGTTATAGGTGCAGAACATTGTTTGCAATTAACAAAGAGAAGTTGCCAATAATTAAAATTTTAGAGTTAACATATATACTGGTCAACAATTTCTGTTCTAGAAGTATGCAATCTGTGCTCAAAACGGTTGTCGTTGATGCCACCATCACAAATGAGTATTTGCTTTGAACTGGCTGTTTTTTCTTTGTTTATGGTCACAGGTATATGCACTTATTTATTCTTCTTTTTGAAGACATTAGATACCTCAGTTAGCCAATATAATATAATTAAATAGCACCTGTGTCCAAGAAATTTTAATTTTGAGGTCTCAACAAATGGATGTGCAAAACTCAATGAAGTAAATCCTAAAATCAAAGCTCCGATGTGGTTCTTGAATTTTGTGATCAAGTCATGCCTACATTTAACTAAACTGCCTATTGCCACGCCCACATCTGCTGCACCTGTTCAACTTTGCCCACCATGTTACTACATTCTGTGGCTTCAACTACCTATTTTGTAGATCTACTGTCTTTTCGTGTAATACAACCTTTGTTTCTAGCAGCAAGGGAGATGATAAACAAAAATCACGACTGCCAAAATTTCTCTTAAGTAAAGAAGGAAAAGAAAAGAGGAGAAGCTGGGACTTGATTGAAAGGTAATTTATGAATGTTATGGCTTGTGTAATTTTTTATTTACTTTTGAATTTGTGAAGTTTAACTACTAAAAACGGTGTATCGTTTTAAGTACAACGTGTGAGAATGGCACATCATATTTTTCATTACATGCAAGAGAAACCACAATATCTATTTCAACCCTATTTCTTCGCCATTATATTTTTACAAAGATTTTTTTTCGTTACTGAAGGTTCTAATGACCTGGTTTCTACTTGAAGGTTACGTACAGATTTCTTTGTTGTTGAGGGTCACATATTTCTTGCATATAGGCATAGAACGAAAATTGTCACGTTGAAATTAATCTGCTTCTTAATGGTATACTATAGCCACAAGCCTTAGGCTTTTAGAGTGCACAAAAGGAGTAATTTATAGCTGTAACTATATCCGCCACATATGCAATCCTTCCTCCATATAAATAAAGTAAAGTAATCCAGGTTAATTTAAAGTGCAGGCTTTGCAACTGCCCACTATTGAATTCAATTAAAATGTAGAATTAAGTAACATAGCCCTCTTAAACATACGTGTTATGGTCAAAGTGTACATGTACAGAGTCTCATTAAACGTAGGGCTCAAGTCTACACGTATATGAGCGTGGAAAGAATTAGGAGAGAACGAGTTGATCCTAAGAAAGTACATGGGTGAGTGAATAATATCTACTATTGCGCATCCTTTAAAACCATAAAATACTGAAAATTAGAATGTCTTAAAATAATTTCTTGATTTTATTTCAGTGGCGTTACTAAATGTGCGTTTTAAAGGTTGTGAAAAATGGGGGCGGGGAACAGATTAAAAAAGAAAACATTCAGAAACTGTAACTATTAAAATTTCTTAAAAGTAGTCTGGAAATATCTTGTCACTTAGAGAAAAATCATGCATGTATCTCGGGGCAGGCTGTCGCTTCACTTAATGCTCCGTTTCCATTCTCTGTATTTTTCTTTTAATTTCAAAACCTCACAAGTGGTGTAGAGCTGACCATGGGCTCCAAATCCCAGCCCTCTGCCACAAACTTTGTGATCCTGTGCTAGTCAGTGTATCTTTGTATGCCATGGTTTCCTTGTCTGACAAGATCAGAAGTGTGTAGCAGGGGTTCTGTTTCAGATCATGGCTAGTGAGGTATAAATCCCACCCCATAATATGAGCCAGGGGGAGCCGGTTGTTTCCAGACAGCAGTAGGGCGAAATGGTGTCTGCACAATTTAAAAAATAAAATTATCTTGTAATCAGTAGGTTTACAGACCAGTCAGGAGATATAATTGAGTATTACAATAAAATGAATAAATGGCAACAAGGAGCACAGTTACTGTCAAAACAGAGCAACGTGATTTGGTTATGAACTTTCAAATTTGTTTTACACTCGCTATTTGTTCTTTGTTATCGAAATATGTCAATTTCACGGAGAGAAATCCTTAAGTCAACATAAGGTCTCAAGGTCGTAATGAAAGAAAGGTCAGCTTTGGGCCTGAAGGACATTAACCACTTGGCTGCTAAGGGGTGTGCGAGGGGTTCCATTGACTTTCCATTGAAATCAATGGAAAGTCCATGACGAGTTACCCTTGTCATTAGCGCTGAAGGGGTTAAGCTTCAAGACTAAGGCACGCCACATGCCGAGGAACATTCCGTACCTTCTCGATATCCCTATTCTCCAGTCTTCAAGTCAGATGCACTGAAGCACATAAATAAAAGCAGAATAGATGTGGATCTAACACTGTTGCATGTGCATGCTTCCATATCCATTCTCTTGGCGGGTGTGCTACTGTGGACTGCTACCACATAAAGAGCTTATAACTTCCCATGGACAACCGTACCAAGCATTGAATGCACCCCGCCCTGTCTCCTTCTACAGGCTCACCTGTACAACTTGAGAGATGTTTTTTTAATTGGTTGATACGTCCATTAAAAAGATTTTCAGTTGAGGGAGGTGATTTGGCACAAGGGTGTGGGCAGGAAGACTGAACATGGATAAGCAGCCGCATCTAGGCATACCCCGGTGATGCCACTCTTTTAGTCTAGTGTTTTATGTCTAAAATTGTCCAGAAAAGCCTTTGAATCATTGTTTTTTTTCCGCGTAATGAGTAGGGCACACCTTAGTTTATTTTTTGGAGTTTTATATAGTGTGAACTCGACCTGAAGGTATCGGAGCACTTTATTGTGCCCCGGTTGCGTTACAGATGGACATGAACACAATTTCGTGGGTGTGCTGAAAACCACACATCACTCCCAGATACGATAGTCCCAACACATCATAGGGTTTCTCATTATTTGTGTTTGATCTTCTTTGCAACATAATTATATATCTTAGTATTTTTCCAGTTCATATTGTATGTCATATTCTAAGTAAATTGACCATTCACAATTAATTGAAACTTGAAGGTATGATGATAAATAGGATTGATTTTCAGAACATTCTAATTTGTGAAGTAAAAAAAATCAGTCTGTATTTTCCAATTAAGATAAAATGATGTAAGGTTTGGCCACTAGTCTGAATGTGTTTGAGAACTGGAGTTGGTACCTTAAAACAAGGGCAGCCTTCAACAACAGTGTTTGGGGTAGGTCCACCGATGGTTTGCGGTGAACGCATGACACTACATTTCTGATTGTCTTCCCATAACGGGAGTCGAAGATACAAGACAGCTACCCGAGTAGGGCTGACTGACCCTATTTACAGGTACTACTTAGACAACCACGAATAGTGTGGATCACACTGTTAGATTTGGTCCTGAAGAATTGCCGTCCACCTTGACACAAGGGCAAGAAACATTTTGATCACCATATAATATGCAATGCAGTGTGACATTGAGGCAGGGGTGCGCTACATTGTCCTTTTTAATCAGGATAGGAGCAAGATTCATTAAAATGGTTTTGAGTGGACTCCTAATTCCTGTTGTAATTTTCACATAGTCTAGTGACCCACTTCACACACATCTACACTTCTTTTTTTAGGCCCCTCACACCCATTGCACCAATACGGCATGAAATAAAATATCTGTCAAAGAGCCCCTCATAGGGTGCCCGTCAGGTATTGCAGCGCCAACCTGAAGGAGCACGTCCTATGATGAAGCATTATACCTTGCTGGCTAGGTGTTTGAGGGCACTTATTTCCAAAGTAGGAATCCCCCCCTCCTTTTCCTCTCTACGTTTTGTGTACATTGTTGGACAGTTTAATCAACCTAGGAACCCCCCCCCCCCTTCCCTTGTTAGGAACTGCATACTCCTCATGTTTTGATTGCAGCCTTCAACGATTAACATCCTCCACTAGATAATTATCATCGACCAGCCAACTGCTTTTCTCTTCTCAGCAGCTAAATTACAATATCTTCTTAAGAAGTATATGCAGTTATCTGTGCATCGCTGTTTATCCACATTATATTAACCCTATGTTTGTGTTTTATGTATGAAAGTGGCTATTATGAACAGGGCCAGCCCAGCCACCCCTTGGAACCAGGGGCATAAAAACACATCAAGAACAATGGCTCCATGTAGAACAATAAGATCACGAAAAGATAAATCAATCTGTTTCATCATTGACCATGACAATGTGAACATAATACCTGATTATTTTATTGCCTATTGTTTGTACACACTGTTCCACACTACTCAGTTGTATTTCATGATGTGATCACGTCAACACAGAGCACGTTTTAATTTTTATAGTACCAATACATTTTCTACCATCTATATTTTTAATGTGGGTCCAGCTTTCTTCTTTCTACAATGGTATTTATGATTAATTCTGTTTCGTTGATTGATTAATGTATCCTTAACTAATCCTATTGTTATACATGGAACTAATGTTCTTGCTGTTTTTTTTGTACGAAAGTGACTTAAAGACGTCATTGCCCGTTATGGAAAACACCATATGTACATCCTACCCCATAGTTGAACCAGATTTCCTGCACACCGCTCTCTTTCGCTACCACTTGGTGAGAGATGCACACGTTTGAACCATGTATTCCATATCAAGGTGTGTAAAGCCTTTTAAGGTTTTGTTGGTGCTTTGCATGTATCACAGGTAAAGTAAGGTGGGACCCAGTAAAGAACTTACTGATTAAGAAAAATAAGGGAATTTTGAAATGTAACTTATATAGAAGAAACATACACATTTTAGATGAAAAAAAACTTTCAAATATCTAACTGAAAATCCTAATTTCAATTATTTTTGTTTTTTATGTTTCACTGGATACAGTGCAGGTAAGTTTTAACAAGATAAATACATTCATGCATGCCGAAATGTTGAATATATTAACCTTACTTCAGTGCATTGTTAGACTCTGTGCTCATTTTTTTCACTAGAGGGCGTGTATGACGATGTCCAAACGCAGGACCTGAGGTACTGCAGTTCACGAGTGCCTAACCATAATCTATGAAATCATATTGGGAAAATCGGGAAAGTGGAAACAAAATTCTCAACTAGCGAATCTTGCTTTGCATTCTACCGCATGCTGCTTTTTAGAGCCTGATGATTTTAGAAAAAAATTGCTAGGATTATTTTTCTATTTAGAAATGTGTGTATATTGTGCTATGTGTATATAGTTTGGCTTTTGGTTTAAATACACTTCTCACTAAAGTCAGTGAGATTCTAAGATGTGAGTCCAAGATTTCCCAACAGCTGACAACATGTAAAAAGACTGGTATGATGAGTGGAGAGATGGAAACAGTGTTATAGCATCACACATGTTCAATTAGGTGGTGTAGCCAATGTTGTTTGTATGCTCGAGACCAGAGTGTATGGGGAAGATGGACACATGGAAACATTTTGTGAGTTCCTAATTATGACTTTTTGACTCAGAATTAGGAAGTTGTAAAGTCCGGTGTACCAATGTGCCTCATACACACTTAGCGATTCGCAATTGACTTCCCTTATCAATATTCACGAGACAGGTCACAATTTGTAACCCATTGGGAATGGCCTGTAATCACAGGGATAGTGGCCTGCATGGGGACCACCATGTATGTGATTGCTTTTTAAATAAAGCAAAAAAAACTTTTTAAAAATGCAGCCTGTTTTCCTTAAAGGAAAATTGGATGCGTTCAAAAAAGAAAAATGTATAGTTTCCTTTTAATTTTTTAAGAGCAGGCAGTGGTCCGTGAGACACAGCCTGCTCTTAACAAAATGTTGGCGCCCACATTCACAAAGTTGAAGGTGTCCCTAGAGGACTCCTTCCCGTTTGCAAATGAGTTACCACCTTCACGTAGTCAGTAAATTCTTAATGCTATGAGGCCGCATTCTGGTCTCAAAACATTTTTACAACCCCCTGAGACTCGCTGTTGGGAAGGGACGCCCTTGACATGCCCCATCCTGTTATTTTGCTTGTAAAATAGGCTTAGTACATGGCAAACGATTCTCTAGCGGATTCAAATGGTGAGATTCTCCATTTGCGACTGCTAAAACGTGCTGTATGTGTGGCCCGAAATGTTTTGCCACCGGAGGCTGAAAGCCACTATTCAGCATGCCGAGTGTGCTCTCAGCGTAATTTGTTGTATGTTAAGCAAACAGAAATAACACCAGTGCCATCTGTATTAGTGAATGTAACTATATATATATATATAATATATCATCCACAAAGAGATCCCTTTGACAGCGCGCTCTGGCAGTGGATGCTTGGAGTAGAAGCCGGATCCTGGCCTCGAAATTCAATTTTAGAAGCAAAATTGCACAGCACTCCGGAGTGAAAGTTCATTAACTTGATTTATTCAAAACGAACCCAACCAACGCGTTTCAGCCTCCTCTGCTTTGCTCACCGTGAGCAAAGCCGATGAGGCTGAAATGCGTTGGTTGGGTTTGTCTTGAATAAATCAAGTTAATGAACTTTCACTCCGGAGTGCTGTGCAATTTTGTTTCTAAAAAATATATATATATAAAACAGAAACAGATAGTGGCTGGGTAACTTTTGCGCAACAACAACTAATGTAGTATTCTCCTAATAAGATGGCTCAAGGGAACAGGGGAAAGCGGCCACCTGCGTCCCCAAAAAGACTCCTCTGAAGACAGAGAATTCAATGACAAAAGATAGATTGTCCCCGATCACATATATGCAAGTTCTTATATTGTCCCAAGAAAAAAGATAACCACAATCAAATTAATGTTCTTTCAAAGTTCGAGTCAAATTCCTTTAATTTCCATTTCTTTTCTCTTCATACATCAGAAAATTCTTCATAGTCTCCATCAAGTTCATACAGAATGTAGCCAATAGATCAAAAAGACCAATGCCAACACGTGTTTCGTCGGAGGGTACAATTACCCAAATGACTTCTTCAGGGCAAAAAATTCCAATCCGATTACGAATTCGTACGGGCCAATTCCAGAAGATAGTTATTCCTCAATTATTAATTAGAACTCAATCCATTTTCTATCTCAGAGTTCTTCTTGTGGGGTAATATATGATTTAGATCAAGGAGAGTGCTCCTCACGCCTCCGAATGCAAACGGAATCCTTTTTGACGGCGTGAGGAGCACTCTCCTTGATCTAAATCATATATTACCCCACAAGAAGAACTCTGAGATAGAAAATGGTTTGAGTTCTAATTAATAATTGAGGAATAACTATCTTCTGGAATTGGCCCGTACGAATTCGTAATCGGATTGGAATGTTTTGCCCTGAAGAAGTCATTTGGGTAATTGTACCCTCTGACGAAACACGTGTTGGCATTGGTCTTTTTGATCTATTGGCTACATTCTGTATGAACTTGATGGAGACTATGAAGAACTTTCTGATGTATGAAGAGAAAAGAAATGGAAATTAAAGGAATTTGACTCGATGAACTTTGAAAGAACATTAATTTGATTGTGGTTATCTTTTCTCTTGGGACAATATAAGAACTTGCATATGTGTGCTCGGGGACAATCTATCTTTTATATTTATATATATATATATATATATATATATATATATATATATATATATATATATATATATATATATATATATATATATATATATATATATATTTTCACTGAAAAAACCATAGGTTTCACACCAGTTATAGTTAGCTGGAAATTTTACTCGCATAAAACCATTGAAATTCCCACGTTCTAGTTAGTTGGACTCACTATAACTTGCGCGTGCAATGCACTGCTGATGACGTCACATATTACATCACTCATGACATGATCAGTGACATCACTCATGACATCACTGATGACACCATCCTGTGAATGTGTGTCTTTCTGAAAAATAAATGTGTTATATATGTATATGTAAAAGTTGATGGAAGAATAAATGTTTAAATAAGTGTTTACATGGATTATTTTTTTTAATTGATTGGTTAACTGGCTTATTAAGTGTATCTTAGTGAATACATATATTAGTGAGTAATGTTTAAATATATGTATTAGTGTTTCACTTTGTGTATAAGTGGCTGCATGGGTTGGTGAGTAGCTACATGTGTATGTATATGGGTTATTAGATGTTTTTCATAGTATCAGTATGAGTGTTTGTATGGTTTGGTGGGGGTATTACTTAGCACATAGATGCATGAATGACTGACTCTCTCTTTGTATGTGTTTTGAAGACCGCATATGTGCAGGACTGTATGGGTGGATGAGTGTGTATATGTGTGTGTTAGTGAGTGAATGACTGTCTCACTAGTGTCTTTATCAGTAACTACATATGTTTTAATCTAGTATATGTGAATATTGATGTATATAAGTGAGTATATGTGAGAGTAAGAGATTGTAAGAGTTCCTGTTTAAATAAGTATGTGTTTCTATAAGTGGTTGTTTAAGAGAGTAACTATGTGTAAGTTTCATTAGAAGTAAGGTGGTAGTGTGTGTATAGCTGTATATGCAAATAAATGGATGCTCAATAGTTTACTTGCATGTGTGAGTATGTGTGAGTAACTTTTGGAAGACTGTCGGTGTGTAACAGAATGTATAAGCGTATCACTACATATGATGAGTGAGTATATGTATGAGTGACTATATAGAACTGTTGGTGAATGAGTGCATGTGTATATAAATGGTGGAATTATTGAATTGGTTGTTGTAACTGGTATGGGTATCTTTATTTTTTTGAAAATTTTAGTTTCTATTTTTGAATATGTGTTTCAAGGGTTACATTACAGTGAAAGGAGGTCTGTCACTGTCACAAGGATGGTGTCATCAGTGATGTCATGAGTGATGTCACTGACCATGTCATGAGTGATGTAATATGTGACGTCATCAGCAGTGCATTGCACGCGCAAGTTATAGTGAGTCCAACTAACTATAACGTGGGAATTTCAATGGTTTTATGCGAGTAAAATTTCAACTGGTTTGAAACCTATGGTTTTTTCAGTGAATTTCCTAGGTTTTTTAAATGCGAATTCCTAACTATAACTGGTCTGAAACCTATAGTTTTTTCAGTGAATTTCATAGATTTTGTAAATGCTAATTCCTAACTATAAATAGGGCCTCAAACAATAGCAAATCTCTATAGGTATGAAATATAATATTTTTTATAATGAATTTTATATTGTATATTTATGTAATACTTTTTCTTTATGTATATTTTTCCCTTTTTTAAATTTTTTTGCCTTGGTGCGCTCCCGGTGCGCGTACCGGTGAGCGCACCGGTAAGCGCAGTGTTACGGCGCGCCCCGGTGCGCGTACCGGTGAGCGTCTTGTTAGCGATATTGCGCGAACGAAAACATCATCGTGACGTATCGCGTAGTCACGTCATGCGTCTTATGACGCACGGCGTAAGCGCACCCGGAAACGCCCGAGCGCATACGATCGCGCAACATAAGCACCCCCGGGCGCTCCCCGAGGCGCGTAGCGTAAGCGCGTAGCATAGGCGCATCGGGTCATGTGACCTGAAAATAACACTTTTCATTGGTTCAGAACAGTTTTGTTTTCCAAATGATGAAAGCCCCCACCTTTTTTCCTCATTCTCACTTTGTTCTTTGAGTGAGGAAGACCTGTTTCCATTCATTGAAAAATGGCTACAGTAGCAGCATCAGCTGGAGCATCTGCACCACCACCACAACACCACAGTGGTGGTGGTGGTGGTGGTGGTGGTGGTGGTGGTGGTACAGGTGGTACAGGTGGTACAGGTGGTACAGGTGGTGGTACAGGTGGTGGTACAGGTGGTGGTACAGGTGGTACAGGTGGTACAGGTGGTGGTACAGGTGGTGGTACAGGTGGTACAGGTGGTACAGGTGGTGGTACAGGTGGTACAGGTGGTGGTACAGGTGGTACAGGTGGTACAGGTGGTGGTACAGGTGGTACAGGTGGTGGTACAGGTGGTACAGGTGGTGGTACAGGTGGTTGTGGTACAGGTGGTACAGGTACAGGTGGTACAGGTGGTGGTGGTACAGGTGGTGGTGGTACAGGTGGTACAGGTGGTGGTGGTACAGGTGGTACAGGTGGTGGTGGTACAGGTGGTGGTGGTACAGGTGGTGGTGGTACAGGTGGTACAGGTACAGGTGGTACAGGTGGTGGTGGTACAGGTGGTACAGGTGGTGGTGGTACAGGTGGTGGTGGTACAGGTGGTACAGGTGGTGGTGGTACAGGTGGTACAGGTGGTGGTGGTACAGGTGGTACAGGTGGTACAGGTGGTGGTGGTACAGGTGGTACAGGTGGTGGTGGTACAGGTGGTACAGGTGGAGGTGGTACAGGTGGTACAGGTGGAGGTGGTACAGGTGGTGGTGGTACAGGTGGTACAGGTGGTGGTGGTACAGGTGGTACAGGTGGTGGTGGTACAGGTGGTGGTACAGGTGGTACAGGTGGTACAGGTGGTGGTGGTACAGGTGGTGGTACAGGTGGTACAGGTGGTGGTACAGGTGGTGGTACAGGTGGTACAGGTGGTGGTACAGGTGGTGGTACAGGTGGTACAGGTGGTGGTGGTGGTACAGGTGGTACAGGTACAGGCACAGGTACAGGTACAGGTACAGGTACAGGTACAGGTACATTGTGTGGGAGCTGTTTAAATTCCCAAGATGCCAAAAGTGACTTGCCTGATCTGTGGCTCTGAACTTTCCAGGGGGAACCCTACAAACAAGTATTCTTTTGGTAGTTATACCATGATTCGCCACATGCAACGCAGGCATCCCAACAACTATTCTGCATACTCTCTCCTTAACCTATTATATTCTTTAACACAATCTAGACCTGCACAAATCTGTGTCTCATCACACTCAACCAAGTACAATCCGGATAAAGTTCTGACTCGTGATAATGCCACATATGCCATACCCTCTTTAAACACAGAACTTCCAATGTTCACCAAAGCACTATCTACACTTAAACCTTGAGATTTATGAATTGTCACCGCATATGCCAAACAAACAGGAAACTGTTTTCGGCGAACATATAAGTCTTTTACAAGCAAAAATCTAGCAGAACATAGACTGATTTGTTGTACTTCCTCAATGCCATCAAATTTAATTTTTAAAAATTCAATTCCATCTCTATTTCTGTAATTCAGAAATTCAACAACATGACCCATTGATCCATTTACCAGACCTCTATCAACATTTAAATTCATTCTCAAAATGATACGACAATTTAAACACACATTCAGAGTCTTTTCAAAACCAGCAGTTTTAGATATACTCTTCTCTAATGAATCCAATTTTGATTTCAAATTTTCTGACAAAATAATTGTTGCTCCCATATGCTCTATTTTATCTATAGCTTCCAGTTTCACGATCTCTTGATTTTCTAACTTTAACATTTTGTTGTTGAAGATGGAACATTCTTGCAGAGTTGGCATCAAACATATCCCAGATTTGTTCTCAGTAATTTTCTTAAAAATATTCTCTGGAAGAATGTTTTCATTTGGATACAAATTTGAAATTAATCGTGCATGTAATGCTTCTTTCCCATGCTCACTTACTTTTCCGATTCTTACATCTTGTAGAATATTTTTATAATCTTCATCCTTTGCCTGTCGCATTTTTTGAAGTAGTTCTGCATATTTGAAATGTAACCATATATTAACATTTCCAATGCTTCCTAGGCACTTCCTGGTATCTTCATGCGTGAGCATTTTAAACACTGGTTGTCCTTTCACTGGAGTCAACTGCAGTAGATCTCCAAAAACAATAATGTGTTTCCCTCCAAATAACACATCATACTCTGTTCTAAGGATTTCTTGCATTCTCAAATGCACAAAAGCAAGCATTAGATTTGAGATAATGCTTACTTCATCAATGATAAGAAGTTTCATTTTCTTCAGGACTCTGGAAACTTCAGAACAAGCATCTCCAGTTAGCTTGTGGTATTGCAATTTATTATCATGCTCAACTGGTAGCATCAGTAAATGATGTAAAGTAATCCCTTTAATGTTATGTGCTGCCAGCCCAGTTGGAGCGGTAACAACACAAGACAGCGGTGATTCAGTCC
The DNA here is from genome assembly GCF_964261635.1 of Lissotriton helveticus. Taxonomy (NCBI): domain Eukaryota; kingdom Metazoa; phylum Chordata; class Amphibia; order Caudata; family Salamandridae; genus Lissotriton; species Lissotriton helveticus. Next base: position 133,405,164 of record NC_136058.1, read on the forward strand.
TTTTCTGCAGATAAGTTGCAATTGCTTTAATCAGAAAACTTTTTCCAGGTCCCGCTTCTCCACTCACGTACAGTTGGACAGGCTTAAATGATGTACATGAGCACTCTTTTTTCTCATGACTGAATCCATGTTCAACCTGTTCTGTGACTTCGTCATATATCTGTTTCTGCTCAACGTTTAGTTGTTTCACCAAATCTTCTAAGTTAACTACATCCTCTTGAGCTTGTTCCATAGCTCTTTACACCTCATCCATGGCAGTGGCAGCTTCATTTTGGATAATTGGTCCACCTAGTGGATCCTGACTCAATGAAGTAGAACTCTGACTGTCTTGAGAACTGTCTCTAGCAATCTCTACAGCAATTGTGTCTTCTTGCTCTATTTCTTCGTTGCACATTTGCAGATAATTTGGAAAAACAGGACATTCTATGGTATCCTTGGTTGCATTAAAAGAATCTTCGTAACAAAGAAAATCTCCAAGTAGTTCCTCTTCTGTACGCCATGGCTTAAAGAGATGCAAAAGACCTAAATAGTAAAATTCCCTTTTGTCTGGAGATTCACAACTCAATTTTCGATGATTAATCAAATGGCCTTTTCTCTGCTTCACTAGACATCCTTCACACCCAATGACAGCATATATTCCATTATTGATATCTTCTGTGATGTTCCTCTTATTACTATAGTTTTGCAGAACTTCATACAAACAACTGTTCTCAAGATGACTACTTCTATTTGGATAGTATGTATCCAACATGTTTGTCTTCAAAATATCTGTACTGTCTGGTTCTTTCTCCGCCAAATACTCAATTTCTTGTACAGATTTCAAAACTCGGTTTCGTGTTGCAGCAAGACCTAGACTCGCCCAAATGATTGTTCGAGATTTGGCATAGAGACTTGCTGATGATAACCGATCAGAACATTCATATGCTCCAATTTCTCGATGCGAAAACATCTTCAGACTGAAACTGTATAATTTTTTACTTATACTCTTTTCATGTGAAATGTCCTCCCACATTTCCTTCAGTTCTGTCTTTTCTTTCTTTGTGAAGTAAGACGTCACATATCGACCCACAGCAATAGAGTTGTCAGCAATGAACTGAATATCCATGTTAGCATTCCACATGGACAAAATCACTGAGTTGTAGTCGTTGATGTACTTGGACTCTCCGTTTCTTTTTAAATTGTATGTATTTTTTGGTGATTTCCTCGTCGCAGTATGTCGCAGAGAAGACATCAAATTATTTACTCTTCCTTTAGAAATCACTGGTCGTGGAAACCCAAAACGACATTTTGTGTAGAACTTGTCCTTGTTTCTGAATTTTCGACGACAGTACTTTCCACAACGATGGGATTGAAAGCGTAAAACTTGTTGCCTTAAACTGTTTTCTTTGGTAGTTTTCGGAACAGCACATGTTGAATACTCTTCAATGAAGCTCATCACTGTCTCATCCGAATCTGTTCCAAATTTGGGTGCATCTTTAATCCACAACAACATATGTATGTGAGGAGCACCTCTCGCTTGATACTCCTTTCTCCAAAAGAAATCCAAAACCTCTCCAAGGGGAGGATTTTTTTTGTTGGTAATAAAAGACATCATAGCTTCAAATCTATGATTGAAATATCTGCATACATTCACTGGATCCAAAGAACACAGTTCTCCAGGTGTTTTGAATTCTATATTTTGTATGTTTGCGTTTGCCTCTTGTAGAAATTGAAGTAAGTCGTCCCATGCATACTCAGCACAGCTAAGAGTGAAGAACCATGTAGGAGTTCCTAAGTTTCTTAGCATACATTTCAATTCCCCATGACGACGGTACCAATACTCGTTTGTACCACGCTGACATGCCATGAGATTGATTAGATGAGATTCCAAAATATTGTCTTGCAGATTGACTTTCTCCATAAAGTCCCTCGCCGAAACATTTTGCAGATGTGGTCCACTTTTCAGTATGTGGTTCACTGCATAAGAAAGCCCAGACAAGTCACTTTCATACAGTAGATGAAACAAATACGGAATGCATTGACGAAACCTTGGATCTTCAGCATATAATCTTATAGTCCGGTATTCAGATGCAGGAATTTGAAGTGGTCGATCGTCATATCGTCCACCTTGACCTGTTGGAAATAACTGTGGAAAACAACGAGCTTCCAAACTTTCTTCCCATACACTAATGGGACTTCCTTTTGCTGCTTTCATTTGAAACAAGTCAATTGCATTCCCCATTACTTCTTTGGAATGCAAAGGATGAACAGTATAATGTTCATATATTTCTTCACTTCTAGACACATCAACTTTTTCAATTTGGCCGGCTGAACAATCACTGTCTTCTTCTGCAACTGTTTCCTCAACTCCAACACATACATGTTTGTAGTACTCATTGTTTTTGACCAAATACAACGTTGCCTTTTTGACTTTCCTAACATCCACTAAATCTTGCCAGATTTTCTTCCTCTTTGTCGGAACCCCATTAACTAGAATAACCAGAGGTTCCTCTTCCACTTTTTCTACACCAATTGTATCAATATTTTTCTTGAAATCTAGAGGCAAATAAACAACTCTTCCCTTTAATCCTCTCTGTAAATCTGAAGGAGGCAATTTCCCTATCTTAGGCTCCATGCAAACAATAGCCTGAAAAGGATGCACACATTGAATCAGAATAGACTCCTAGGTATTTAAATCCATCAATTCAGAAGGAATGTCTACCAACTCCAGATTATTATGAACAGCTCTAGCAGGCATTCTGTTTTCATTTAATTTATTATAACAATATTTACAAATACGTTGATCGGAACCCAAATCAAAACAATTTTCTACCAACAAATAAGTTGCAAAATCCTTCCACTCATTATTATTTACCTTTTCGTTTTTTACATATAAATCAACTAATCTAGTCTGATGCTTATGAGTTCGTCGACAACACACACAACTAAAATTTGGCCTTTCACTTGACTTCACCTTAAACTTGGAAATTTCCTGGTCAAGCTTTTCCGTACTTGAAATCTGTACATTGTCTTCCACATTACCTTCTATTACTGTGTCAATTTCTACACTGTCCTCTTTTTCACCAAAGTAACTTAACTCAATTTCTTCAGAAATGTTCTTCACATCTAATTCAGTTCCATGCAAAAGAGCACTGTTTAACTGTTTAAGCTTAAGTGCTGGACTTTTTGCATAATACAACATTCTCACTAATTTCCTCATTTTAGTATGATGCACTGCTAACATCCTAAAATGATGAAAAACACTCTGACATACTTTTCTAGAAAGACAAGCCAGTGAATACCCATGCAAACCTGTGTTTTCTCTCACTCTGCAAGGATCTAAGTCTTGCAACATCTTCATTTTCTGTTTTAGACTTTTCTTACTATATGTCCGTAAGAAATTACGAAGCAAATCGATTGAATCCTGTCGCACACTACAAATACTAAGATACTTCCAAGTGTACACAGGACCCTTAGTAAGTCTCCCTAAAACTTCATCAGCTAACACCTCCTCTGCATCTCTAGACACAAGTTTCTCTTTTTCAATCGGACAACCGTCTTTCACCTCATATGCTCGACCACTGGTGTCAACTGCATGCACCAAAACATTCTCCTGGAAGTAACTCTCCTCATTAAAAAATGGCTTACAACTTGAACTATGCATCCATTCTCCAGAAAAAGCTTTACAAAAATTAGTCCGATTTAATTATTCTTTTTTATCTACTGTTTGATTTGAAAACATCAATTGCCTTGTTAAGTATCCTAATTCTATTGATTACTAAAATAAATATTTTTTCTTAACTTCAAAAGCCTGATCAACAATCTTCTCTACACTTTTCTTTTTCTTGTAAAAAGCAGCTCTCTGTTTACCTTTCTTAATATTTTTTAACAAATTTAAAACTACCCTATTGCGAAACATTCGTCTACGAATGTCCCTAAATTGGTTTTGCCTTCTATTTCTATACATACTGTTCTCTCCTGCTCCAGTATTAACATTTTTGGGGGGCCTCTCCTTCTTTTTCAAATTTGCTCTCTCCTTCTGTGTATTCACATTTCCATTAACATTTTTTTTTATCTACATATGTTCCGAAAAAAAGACTTAGTTGTCTTACCAGGAGCTTTTTTGGTGTTTTTTGAAGTATTTGTTATAGGGGTGTGCTTTAATTCCGTTGCTGTTTTTGATTTTTTCCGCTTGGCATCTTTCCTTCTCCTCTGCCTTGAAGGCATATTTCCTTACTATTGAAATCTTGATTTCAATCTGTGGTAAACAAAATAAATAACACATTATAGACCACTATTACCAAACAACAAAGCAATGACAATAAGCAAACGATATAAACACTAGTTTACAACATATCTAAGTTTATACCACAGCAACTATGTAACTAGGAGTAAGACCGAGAAAAAGAGCTAGAGGGAGTAACACAAAGAGACAGAGAGAGTCAGACAAAGAAACAGGTAGAGGGAGTAACACATAGAGAAGGAGTAAGACAGAGAGAGTGTATAATATGTTGTAAGACAGAGAAAGGATGTAATAGTTGGAGGGAGTAAGTCAAAGAAAGGGAGAAAGGGAGTAGGTCAGAAAAAGGGTGTAACAGGGTGGAAGACAGGGAAAGGGTGTAAGAGGATGTAAGACAGAGAGAGGGTGTTAGAAGGGGAGAGGATGTAAAAGAAACTAAAACAGAGAGAGGCTGTAAAAGGGAGAGAGAGTAAGTTTGAGAGAGGGTGTAAGAGGAAGTAAATCAGAGAGAGGATGTAACAAGGAGTAAGTCAGACAGAGGGTGTAACAGGAAGAGAGGAAGAGAATAAAAAAGTCAGAAAGAGGGAGAGAGGGTGTAAAACAGACAAAAAGTGTGATAGGGAGTAAGTCTGGGAGAGAATGTTACAAAGAGAAAGGTTGTAAGACGGAGTAAATCAGTAAGAAGATGTAAGAGAAAGTATGACTTACAAATTGCTGTAAAAAGAGAGAGAGGGAATAAATTAGAGACAGGGTGTAAGAGAAAGTAAGTCAAAGAGAGTGTAAGAGTGTAAGAGTGTAACACAGAGTCAGGATGTAAAAAGGAATAAGTCAGAGAGAGGGTGTTAGAAGGGGACAGGTGGAAAAATAGAGTAAGTCAGGAAGAGAATATAATAGAGACTAATACATTGTTGATAATGCTTGGTAAAAAAATGTTGGTGCATAAAGGAATTGTATTTTCTAAATGAGTGAGGTTTCAGTAGTGTAATGAAATGCTTATACATATGACCTGTGCTCTGTTTTGTAAATGTTATTTAAAAAACAAAATTCGGGCACATGAATTGGTTTTACATTATTGACAAGGATTAGATAGTATCTGCATGATTAAAAAAATATATTAGTACATTTCACAATCATGTCACCTGTGTTTCCTCAGATTAGTAAACATATTGTGCAGAGAGGTGAGGCCTGTCCAGGGGTGCAGAGGAGGTAAGTCCTGTGACCAAGAGTGCTGTGGACAGGACTCACCTCCTCTGACCCCTAGACAAGCCTCACCTCCTCCGTGCCCCCTGGACAGGCCTCAATCTATTGGGTATACTAGATGGTAACAGGATGCAGATGAGGTGAGACCTGACCAGAGGTACAGATGAGGTCAGGCCTGTCCTAGGGAGCCGAGGTGTTGAGGCCTGTGTCTAAGAGGGCAGTGGAATGGACTTCATGAAGCCTCTCCCCCACTGCACTCTTAGACACAGGCCTCACCTCATTTGCACCCCTGGACAGGCCTCTCTCCCACTACACTCTTGAACACAGGCCTCATCTCCTCTGCACCCGTGGACAAGCCTCACCTCATCTGCAACCCTGAACAGGCCTCACCTCATCTGCACCTCTGGACAGGCCTCACCTCATCTGCACCCTGTTACCATCTATTATACCCAATAGATTGAGGCCTGTCCAGGGGGCACGGAGGAGGTGAGGCTTGTCCAAGTGTCAGAGGAGGTGAGTCCTCTCCACTGCACTCTTGGATACAGGCCTCACCTCCTCTGCACCCCTGGACATGCCTCATCTCATCTGCACAATCTACTTCCTAATCTGAGGAAACACAGGTGACATGATTGTGAAAGGTTCAAATATATCTATTTAATCATGCAGACACTATTTATTCCTTCTCAAAAATGTAAAAGCTATTCATTTGCCCCAAAATCATTTTTCCAATAACATTTAAGCAACAGAGCGCTCGTCCTATGTACAAGCATTCAATTTCACTACTGAAACCTTACTATTTCACAAAATACAATTCCTCAATCTTGCAAATGTTGATACCAAGCATTATCAAAAAACATGACACAAACCAACAAGAAAGCTCAATCTGCTTCCTAATTTGAGGTAACACAGGTGACATCATTGTGAAAGGTTCAAAAATATTTATTTAATCATGCAGACACTATTTATTCCTTCTCAAAAATGTAAAAGCCATTCATTTGCCCCAAAATCGTTTTTTAAATAACATTTAAGAAACAGTGCGCAGGTCCTATGTACAAGCATTCCATGTCACTACTGAAACTTCACAATTTTACAAAATACATTTCCTCTATGCAGCAAAAACTCTTTACCAAGCATTATCAAAAAACATGACACAAAGCAACATTAAAAAACCACATTTTGCTTCCAAATCTTCTCCATAGAGTATACAAGTCTCTATCTATATTAAATGAATCATTACACACCTTTACAAATGCTTTGGGAGATTGAGAACAGTGTCAGACACACACACCAATATTTCTTTAGCAGAGCAAAAGGTGTGCACTCCAGGCACTGCAACCATGAATGGCACAGAAAACCTCTAATTCTACACACATATCCCTCATGTTAACTAATTAAAACTTTTCCCTCTCTATTTTCAAACCAACACCCTTCACCCCCTCAGCCCTTTCTACCTGTTACCATAGCAACTCCCTCCTCACTGAGCTCTCAGGTTTAAAAGTTTATTCTACAATGTTACAAATGAACTCAGCAAGGATGTTTGACCTCTCAATACACCAGCTTATCCGGTGCAATGTTTCTTTAAATGACTTTTTCTTAACCATTCAAATTACTTCTTTCACAGAACAGAACCATGCACCCTAACTTTCAGTTTTCAACTATCTGAATCCACCAATCATTGCTTGTGATTCAAGAGCACTGAAACTCCACAGTTTTTTTTTTTTTACAAACTCCTACTGTTCCAACTGCCATTTCATTCCCACACTTCATCTGACTGCACCAGAACCTCCTCTCACCATGTATTCTGTCTGGATTATTGGACATAGCTACATCCACTGGGCTCAAAGGTATGCAGCTATCAGAAATTTTCACAACCTTGATTTACCAAATGTGGACATCAAGTGGATTGGCCAAAGAGGATTGAGATGTCATCAATTGATACCATTGGTGAAAACCTTTTACCATCTGCCCCACCCTGACCTCATAATTTTGCACTGTGGTGGAAATGACCTAGGCACTTTGACTGGGGTAGTTCTGGAAATGCTTTTAAAGGACACCTTTGGGCAATTGATGACACTTTTTCCACAAACTGCCTTGGTATATTCCAATATATGCCAACAACAGAAATGGAAGTGGTCCAACCAATTTTGTCCACAATTTGAGAAAGCACGGAAACATGTGAATAAATCGGTTTCTGCTTACGTGAGAGACTATGGAATGGGTTCAATATACAACAATAATTTGCGTTACAACATGCAAGATATCTACAGAGGAGATGCTGTGCACTTCTCAGATGAGGGAAATAGAATATTCCTCCTAAATTTAAGACTGTGCATTGGAACCTACTTGTAGGTACCTAAATCAGCCACAGAACCTAAAAGCTCTTTTCAGGGCTACCCTACCTCTGATCTCTCAAAATGATTACTTTACTCTAACTTTTTTCACTGTTTTTCACCAAAGTACGCTCCCCGGTCGCTTTCCGGTGCGCTCCCCGGTACGCTTCCCGGTGCGCGTACCGGGCGGTCACCCCGCGAAAATTTCCAATTTTTTTTTGTGTGGCCTGTATGGGCCTCCTAAGCCCCCCTCAGAAAACCTAGGGGGTCAGGGAGTGTCTACCGTGCCCCCTTTTACCCATTCCCAACGTTGTTTATCCTCCATCTTGTGTCTCAATTCTTCCGAAACACAAGATGGAGGACTCCCGTAGCGCTGCCGGTGCGCGTACCGGGGCGCGCACCGGTAAGCGCTCCCCAAAAATTTTGAAAGTTAATTTACATAAAAACCACTGGAGAGACTTTCACCAAATATAGAATAGGCCCTACTACATACCAGTCCCTACCATTTTCCCAAATTTGGTGGAATTCCATTGAGCCATTTGGGCTGTAGCCCTGTCTAAATATCCTGAGGTAAATTACATGACAAAAACACATATAAAGTGTTAGAATTTAAAAACAATTAAAATGTTACTTTAATTTTCTACTTTTATTTCCTGACATTTGATTGGTTATGTACATGAATATAAATGAAAAATGAGAGGGAAACGGGGCCATTTTGTCTACAACTACCTGAGGTACATCTTTAAAGGATATTCTCATAAAACTTCAACAGCTTTCTGTAAGGTAAGTTGTTAATTTGTAAGGGGCACTTTAAGTTAATTTGTAAAAACGTTTTCTGATAGTTGTTTACTGTCCCTCAGTTATAGTTATAGATTGAGATAGGCTTCTCTGTTATAGTTATGGATTGAGTTAGGCTTCTCTGCTATAATTATGAATTTACTTAGGCTTCATCACATGCACTTTTTATATTTCTACTTCCTGCCTGATACCATACACTGTCCAAAGATAACTTCACTGTTAAAAACTCAGAAGTACCTGTCTGAACTTAAACCCAACAGTGCCCTAACTCTACTGATATAGTTATTTTTTATGCAATTTACAGCAAGAAAATGGAAGGAAAACAAGACTCAATTAATATTTCTTTCGAAATTGTGGTTGAGAAAAATCCTGAGGAAGCTATTGATGACTTGGAATTTATGGATCAGTCTCTTGACAAAGAATTAATTGACTGTGTTGAAAGCATAGAATCATGGAATCAAAATGAGGAGATTCCAGATGATCTAATGTTGGAAGTTCTATTAAATTTTGAAAAATCAGAACAATAAATGTATATTTAATAATTAAAAATTGTTCGAGACATTATTCATTTTTATATGTAATTCATGAAATAGTACCAAAATGATTATATTATAAAATGAGACTTATAGTATACTGTGCAACTTTTTTGTGCTTTCCTGACAGACTATGGTATGGATTCCATATACCACAATAACTTCTGTAACAACATGCAGATTATCTACAGAGGAGACGGTGTACATTGAATTTAAGACTCTGCATTGGTACCTACATGTTGGTACTTAAATCACCCACACAACACAACAACTCTATTCAGAGCTACCCTACCTCTAAGCACTTTAAATTATTATTTTACTGTTTCACTGGTTTTCCCCATGGTACACTCCCCGGTACGCTCCCCCCGCGAAATTCGAAAAAATAAATAAATTGCCCCGCGAAGCCCTTTTATAGCCCCACATCAAACCTATGGGGTCGGGGGGGGGGTCTACCCTGCCCCCTTTTGGTCATTTCCCCCTTTGTTTTTGCCACCTCTTGTGTCTCGATCCTACCGAGACACAAGATGGCGGCCGCTCCGGACTGTTTGGAATGCTGACAGACACCCGAGAGCCAATCAGCTTTCCGCTCGCGAACTCGCGTAGCGCGCTGGTACGCGCCCCGGTGCGCGTACCGGGGCGCGCTTATAGATATCTATATTTTTTTAACCTAAATTACTCAAAATCCACTGGAGCACATATCTTGAGACATAGCAAAGGCACATCGGGCTACCAGTCCCTACAATTTTGCCAAGTTTGGTGGGCTAAAAGTGAGTCCAACCGCCCTATGGAAATTAACATGGGGAAAACACGTTTTGGGACCCCCCTTTTATCTCGCCCCCACTTGACGAATCCCCCCAAACTTTCAGGGAAGGAGCAGAGCGGAGCGGGCCATCTTCTTTGAGAAATTTGCGACGATTTGTCCACCGGCGCCAAAGTTATTCCCAATAGAATGTTGCGGATTTCCTATGGAAACTAGGTCCTAACTAGAACTACCTAGGATATATATATATATATATATATATATATATATATATATATATATATATATAGATCTTCGTACTGTATTTCTGCCATTTCTGTATTCTGCAAATATCAGGTATTTATACTAACCAATTTACAAGTCTTCCCCTCCTTCTGGAAAAGGATACCCAGAGAAATACCTTCCCTCTCATTCTCCAGGACAAGGCTACATTCTCAACAGTCTCATCCAATGAAAACTTTCTCCGCAAAACAAATGTAACAAATTCTCGAACATACTGGGAAAAGATAATTATAAAATACATCACCTCTTCCACGCATGCTAGCAATGGTAAAATAAAATGATTCTCCCTCTCAGTGCTTCATGGATACAACACTGTGGCACAAATGCCACTCATTTGACGAACAAACGAAGAGTTCTACACTAGTAATTCCAAATCCGAGGTTGCAGACTTTAATAAACAGGAGAGGTCATGCAAACCCTTCAACACAACTCCCACATACACCCAGTTAATATGAAAACTGCGTTTTATAGACTGTAACTGATAGATACCCACAGGGAGTTCATTGTCCTGATGGCTGTTGAATCATAGCAGGGATAGAAGACCTGCAGTGCAGTGGAAATGCACCGCATACTGGATGTGCTATACGCACACGTTGTGAAGGTTCCTGGTGGTCGATGGGATGAACTTTTACATCTCATGACCAAGAGCCTAGCCACCATGAGCCCTGTTAGCGTGTCACACACATGCTAATGCTTGGGCTTAGAGTCACCATTCCAATTAGTGACCGAGAAGCTTGCTGGACTCTAACATTCCAAGCATGATGCGAGGGATGTGCCACCTCAAACCCCTTCCTCCTGTAGGTATGCCCGACTAAAGTATAGTAGCTATTTGTGCCATCCCAGTATTTCAATTTTTGTCCTCTAAAATGAGCTTCTCTTGAATAGTGTAGGTTTGCCACATGCTGCAAAAACACTAGGTATGCTTAGAAGTAAGGCACCTGTAATCGGGTAGATATGAAGGGCCTGATTTAGAATTGGGTTGTATTGTGAAACCATTTGATTTCTGGAAGAAGTATAACATTTGGGGGTATAATTCTCTGACCTAATTTCCTTCACCATGGACATACTATGGTGGAAAACACTTCAATGGTGGTTTCCTTTTTTCATATCAGTTACTGCTTGCATTTGCATATTTTATTTCAACCATTTTGTGATCGTGTGATGCTCCACTGTTTGTGCATCCTTTATAGAATTGTGATTCTTGTGGACCACAGACAAAGTGACCTGCGGCCATTCTTTTTTACTTTTGACATCAGTTGGTGAAATGTACTATTTAGCGAGGCATCTCATTGGATAATGAGGTCAATAGATGTATCTGAGACACTTTGGATCATTGTAGTATATTACGCCTACATAAATATATGCTGAATGTCTTTCCCAACATTGCTTTCAGTACACTTGGACAGGATTGTCTATTGCTTAAACCATGTAGGCTGTTTTTTTCACAGGCATAATAAGCCAATTATATGATGTTGATCCAATGTTTTTCACGTGGGGTTCATATGATTATTTTGTATTGCACTGGTATGTGACAAAACAACTACTTAGTAGTGCCAAAGTGGCAGTTGATAGCAGTTCATGTGTAAACCAAGCTGAGTTTATGGAAATCAAAACCTCAGAGATCCATGGCTACACATGTCTGTTCAAGATGGGGTTCCAAGCATCCCAGTATCTTTGAGCAGGAGCAGGAAGGGGCAAAGCATTGGTATTGTGGTGTGATGGAAAAAGCCTCTTTGAAGAATCTTACGGTTGTATCTTTATTTTTATATTTCCAGATTTGGTTGTTTTCTCAGTTTGGGAACACAGCGCTCCATAAATGAGCTTCCACTCTGATCATTCTCTCTTCATGAGACTTGCAGTAGAATCCAGTCTGTGTAATCAACTAAGTTGTACTTGACCTCTTGTTACAAAAAAACTGTGCAAAACACAGTCGAAGGAAATAGTTCAACCAGATAAACTTAACAGTACTGAACAGACTGCTCTTTTAGCAAATTCTATAAGCAGTCATGCACTTTATGCTTATTGAGTTGCGAAAGTACATTCATATGATCAATTAAATTTTATGGTTTACCAGCCTTTTAAAAAATAATAATACAGGTGTGTAGCAGAGCATTACAAATATTTATCATCCTCTGTCTCATGTACATTATCAACCGCAAAATCATATCTTCTTTACCATTGGTTCTTATCCAAGCATCAGAGTTGTTTGGATGACAGGTCTATTGACAGTTGCCTCGTACACTAGAATGTCTACTCCCCATATCTTACATCAATTACCTCATTGTAACATTTCAAATCCCTCTATTCTGCCCACTTACCCCAGACTTTGCCCCACTTCCCAGGGCATCCTCAGTTTTGATAGACCACTTTCTCAGCTGCACAGCACCAATCAAGGTCCTTCTCCCATTCCATGACTTTAGGGGGTTGTGCCCCCCCTCCCTACAAGCCCTAGCTTTATTCCCTTTTGCTATTATTGCTGCTATCATTAGCCACAATTTAATATACGTCGGCCATGCGGTCTCACTTGTAATGCATACTGCGTGCCATCAGGCATCTAGTGGGACCAGCTGCCCCAATAGAGCAGTCATCCCCAGTGTGACCTTAATCCAGCATCTTTGCAGCAGTGTACAGCTCCAAAACACATAAAAAAAGGTGTCCACGTCCCCGCATCCCTTCATCCATTTATTCGAGTCACACCTACCCATTCAGTAAAGTCTTGTTCAAGTTATGTTGGATCTGTGTAAGATTCGGAGTTGTACGAGGTGGAACTGTGCTCTTATGGACACTTCTCTGGGGCAGTGTATGGCTTTTGCCCAGTCATCATACTCCAGGACTTCCCCTTCCCATGCCTCTCGCGGGGTCCCCAGTGGGTCCAGGGTGTTATTCATGGTCTCTTTATATATGTGGGAAGTAGCCTTTTCCACTATTGGTTCTAATAGCACTCTGTCTTCCAATGGTATATAGTCAAGTACTAGTGTAATGTGTTTTTAAGGCATATTTTAAATGTATGTAACGGTGTCTGGCATTTGATAGTCCATCTGCATGTTCTGAAAGTCCACCACCGCTTGCACCTTCAAGACATCCCCTAGGAACTCAATACCCAGTAGTGCCCACATACGGAAGCCCCATAGTTTGCTCACCTCTCAGGAGGTCGCTGTTCCATAGGGGAGTACTTTCCGTTGATTTACCTTCCCAGCCAAGGAATTTAGTCGCCTTCCTCCGCATTCATATGGTCGTTTATGCATGTTTCAGTAATCCGTTCACTATTTTCCTACAAAACAGTGCTACCAGGTATCCTCTCTGTCTCATCAGTTGGTGGTATTCTTAGTATGCTGACTTCTCTGTCCCCACAAAGCCCCAATATTTAGCGTGACCAGTTGTGCGGCCCAATAACATTTTAGGATATCCGGGACAGCCAAACCTCCCTCATACGCTCCCCGTTGTAATTTGTGGAATGAAATCCTGGAGTTCCTACAATCCCACAGTAGTTGCCTCACTTTCGAGTCTATCCTGCAAAAGAACTCTATGGGTATCCTATAAGGGTGTTATAAAGGATGTGGAATTGGCGCGGTAGCACCATCATTTTAAAGATGGCTGCACTTGACATTAGCGAGAGTGTAAAACGTCCATCTGTAATCTATGTAGTTGGCGGAACAAATTGCCGTCTAAAAATTCAGTCTCAGCTCGAGAGATCACAATGCCAAGATATTTAAATTTATCCCTAATTCATGGAGCATTCCCACTAGTTGGTATGGTCGAGGTATTCCTGGCCGAAATAAATACAGGAGATTTATCCCAGTTTATTTGGTAACCGGAGTAACTGCCAAACAGCTGCAACATGCGGAGTATATAGTTGATCGTAGATTGGGGCTTTGTGGTTTTTAAAATATTTTTAAACTGTGTAATTTTATGCAACGGTTTTTAATTAATATATAATAACATTTTAATTGGAATACTAGACCTGGTTTCAGCTAGGAGCATAGTTGATGAATAACAAAGTTCTTTAGGACTGGACTGATATCTGCCTCAGCTTTGCAGAATGTGCAGAGAAGTTTAAACTGTATTCTCTGTGACCTAGGAGGCACTGAAAAGCTTTCAGAGCCAGAGAAATATAGTCTGATCTTTTTTATATAGTTTGTCAGTTTGATAGCTTGGTTTTGCAGTCTCTGGAGTTTCAGAATGTGAGTGTTTATTGAGCTCCAGCATAAACAATGAAGCAGTTATCGAATCTCGATAAAACCAAGACTGTGGTCAGTACAATGCATTAGGATAGCTCAAGTAGTCGAAGAGTTATTCTAAGCAAAATAAGACTGAGGTTGATGTTTTTAACCATTAATGTGGTTGGTTGATGAACAGTAAGTCTTGTTTCATCCATACGCTGAGGTACTTTAAACCGTGGGATGGGATTTTAGGTGGGTCATTCAGAGCACAAGTTAAACTAGTCAACATTTTAGAAATCTCGTCCCTCATCTCCAGCATCACATTGTCATAAAGTACTGGCGGTTTTCACAGTGTAGATGTGACATGATAGGGTTATTAGGTAACACCTGGATTTTTAACTTCCTGGAGTATTTTGCCTAGTTTATGTTGGGACTTGGTTATTTGGGCCACATCTTTAGATTCTATGCATTTAGGGCCTCATATGAAATTTGCAAATCTCTCTTGAAATCTGGATTTTTCTCCTCCTTCATTCAGCCCACTCCTTTTATAGCGGGCAAGTTTAACAGAACCCATTGCTCTCAAGTTAGTTTCAACTTTTTACATTGAAGGTGGAGTATAATATCTAGTCTTCTGGTGATTTTAAGGTGAATAGATGCTATGATGGCCATGTGGTAAGAGCTGCATTTACAAGTTTTAAGTAGACCTTTACAGGGGTGCATGCAAGGTTTTTTTTTTATACTGAAAACATTGAAGTGACTATAAGAACTATTTGAATGGGATGTATTTTGTCATAAGAACTTTTTCCTACGAGGATGTTTGCCTTATAAACCTTAAGTGCAGTTGCAGTCATGGTGAATATCTAATATTGGGGGACAATAAAGTTTGGCTGGACCACTTTACTTTCGAGATCATGATATTTATAACTTGTGGTGTTCCACAGGGCTCTGCCCTTCCCCTCTTTTATTTAATGTCTATTTGCAACCCCTGATCTCGGCCCTTAACCAGCTTGACTGTCAAATCTATAACTATGCCGACGATACTCAAATAGTCATACAAATGGAGGACTGCTCGGATGCACACGCAAGAATGCAGAATATCCTAAGATACACTACTAATTGGATGTCTTTGAACTCTTTGAAAATCAATCCGGATAAGACAGAGGTGTTGCCAATTACAATCGCTGGCAACCCCTGGAACGATCGGTTCTGGCTACAAGATCTTGGAACACCTCCAGAACCCGCAGTAGTAGTAAAAAGCCTGGGCATCTCCCTGGATGGTAGCTTGTCGATGCAAAGGCAAGTCTCTGGGGTGGTGGGCACTTGTGTAGGTCTTCTTCGACAACTCAGGAAAATTCCCTCACTCTTGTCCTTTACCACCCTAAGACGAGCCGTCTCTGCCATGATCCTAGGGAGGATGGATTATGGTAATTCACAATATGCAGGGCTCCCTCAAAAACAGTTGAACCGCCTGCAGATTGTTATGAATGATGCGGCCAGGTTGATTTTTAAGAAACCTCGGAGATTGCATGCTTCTCCTCTATTGCGTGAACTCCACTGGCTACCGGTCAAACAAAGGGTTCTGTTCAAAGGGCTTTGCATCACGCATAAAGCCCTGTATGGAAAAGCGCCAAGTTACATCAAAGCCCGACTGGCCTCGTACAAACCTGGCAGACGGCTGCGCTCCTCAGATGCTTCCCTGCTAGTCCAACCGCGCTATAAATTATCCACCCTGGGCGGTTGCGTTTTTTCTAACATCTTCCCAGCTGTTTGGAATAACCTACCCACTGAATTGTGCAAAGAATCCAACTTGTTGCCATTTCGAAAAAAATTAAAAACAGTGCTTTTTCAGCAAGCATGGGGTGTGCTGTAAATTTTTTAATATCAGCTGTAGAACTTGGTTGCCATTTTACTTGGAAAAGCGCTTAGAGACCCCGGGGTGATTATGGGCTATATAAATTAAAAAATAAATAAATAAATGTATAGTTTTAAGAATATTTGAACTCTATTTCTGGATTGAAGAAGCTGGTTGTTCCCACAAAACGTGTTGGCTGTTAATATGTGATCTAATTGTTGTCTACAATTATGTCTATGTTGGACCTGACACCTTTGGATGGTAGTCCCCGCAAACGTTCCGTCTCCACCCTTCCTGTTTTGCTGAATTTGTTTTGTTAGCTGTAGGGCTCTGTGAACTTTACCAATGCTGACTAATGCTAAAGAGCGTGGGTGCACTCCTTAAAACATGGTACAGTTAGCCTACATCTAATAGGTACATTTAATTTACTTTTAAGTCCTTAGTAAATGGTAATCCACATACTCTAGGCCTGTGATTTAAATGTTACTAGTGGACATGCAGCATTCATTGTACCGCTCACCAAAGTACCCTTAAAACATTTCTCAGGCCCGCCCCTATGGCTTGTAGTGCAGTTCAAAACTAGCAATTCGAAATTCCAATATAAATCTTTGGCCAGGCCTAAACCTTCCTTTTTAATACATATTGGTCACTCCTAAGGTAGGCCCTGAAGGCTCACAGGGGGCAGCGGGCATTGTGTTTAAAATGTAGGACAAGTTGGATTTAAGTTTTACATATCCTGGTAGTGAAGTAGTTTTCCACTATTGCAAGGCATATCTCTCCCAAAGGGTAAACATGGGTTACCTTATTGGACTTAACAAGTGAAAATCAAAGTCTTAACTTACGCCTGGAAGCAGATGGGCACAATGCCTTGTGCAGGCTCCCCTTGTGGCAGTTCTCCTGTCCAGCTTGCCCGCAGTCCACTACCCTCTGCTCCCTGTCTACCTGCTGCCATCTGTTTGTGCCTTCTCTGCTCATTTCTTGCTCCATTTGTCTTTTCTGCTCGTTTTTCTTCCCTCTATTTTGCCTTTATCTGATTGTTTTTCTGCCCTCTGTTTTTCCCGTTTCTACTCTGTTTTGCCTTTTTTGCTCACTTTTCTGCCCTCTGTTTTGCCTTTTATGCTATTTTTTTCGGCCCTCTGTTTTGTTATTTCGGCTCGCCAGTTTTTCTGCCCTCTGTTTGTGCCTCCTCTGCTAGTTTCTTGCTCTGTTTTCCCTTTTTCTGCCCTCTGTTTTGTCTTTTCTGCTAATTTTTTAGACCTCCATTTCGCCTTTTTCTGTTAATTTCTTTCCTCTTCCTGCCATTTCCCTACTCTCGCCACCCAGTGCACTGCCCTCCCCCATGAGCTATTTAATGCAGGCCGCATAGTGACCCCATTAAGCAAGTCCTCATGCCAGCTGTCCCCTGCGACAATTCTCCTGTCCAGCTTGCCCGGGGTCCACTATCCTTTGCTCCTGTATACCTGCTGCCCTCTGTTTGTGCCTCCAATGCTCTTTTTCTAACCTCTGTTTTGTCTTTTCTTCCCTCAGTTTTGCCTTTTCCGCTCATTTTTGTGCCCTCTGGTTTGCCTTTCCTGCTTGGTTTTCTGCCCTTTGTTTTGTCTTTTTCAGCTTGTTCTTCCCTCTTCCCACCGTTTCCTCATGACCTAGCTTTTACACTGAGACCTCGTACACCAGCGCCCAGATACACCCAGGGGTGACAGTGCTGCACTCTATAAATGCTGATTGATTGACAGAAATATATTTGCACTCAAGTGAACTGCTATCTAAAACCCTCTTTAATAGTTAAGTGGTACTTGCGTCACAATTCTGAAAATGCCACTTTTAGAAAATGGCATTTTCTTGTCTTAACCATTTGTGCCTTCTGTGAGTATCCTCTGCCACATAAATGGGATTAGCTTAGCTGTCAGTGTTTGTGTATTCCTTCCAGACAGAGAGACAAAGGGGGACTAGAGTTGGCTGCCTCTAGCACACACAAAGAAACTTGCCATTAGTTTATAGTCGCCATAGACTACTTGGAGCCTTGACAGGAGAAGGGAAGAACTTTCCAGAACCAGAGGTGGGGGTTCTACAGGGCATCCCCTCACTTCAAAGACTGGCACAGGTATAAATATTGGATGTCCTGAATCACTTCTGAACCAGTGCAAAAGTCAGAAGAATAACTGCTCTGCTGCTGCTGAAATTATTACCCTGCTGCCTGTGGAAGGAAGCCTACCAGAGTGACTCAAAGGGATAAGCTGGCAGCCTCCTGTGTGAGCTACAGGAATACAAAAGGCTCCAGAGATTTGTCTTGCATCTGCCAAGCCCGAACTGGACCTGCCTGTGCCCAGCTGCTGGCTTCTGCTGGAGTGAGGCCTTATCCCCAAGATCTACCCCCATTCTCCTGGACCCTTGGCTGGCATCAGTGTGCTCCTCCTTTCCCAACTGAGTGTTCTCTTAGAACTGACCCTGCGCAACACAATGTGATGCAGAACCTTGCATCACAGCACCTTGCAGCTCCTGATCTGTGGCCCCATCGGAACTGAGACAATGCAGCACAACTCAATGCAGGACCTCACAGCTCTTGACAGGTGGCCTCATCAGAACCGAAGCAATGTAACTAGACACAGCATCTCACAGCTCCCAATCGGTGGCCCCATCAGAACCATCTCAACTCAACGCAAGACCTTGCATCTCAGTTCAAGTACAACCAGGGGCACTATCCAGTGGGCCCAACTAGATTCTGTACCTGGCTTAAACTTGAGACTTTGTCCCCATCCGGCATGGCCAGATAACCACAGTTGGCGCTTTGTGCTTGTTGATTCTACTTTTTCCTAAGATTTTGAAATTCCACATCTATAGTTCTACTGATTGGATTTTGGGTTGTTCTGATATCTTTTTTTATATAGAATCTGTTTTTCTAGATTGGTGTGAGATTTTTCTTCTGTTTTCACTTTATCGCTGTTTGTGTGCTGCATAAGTACTTTACACTTTGCCTCTAAGTTACGCCTTACTGCTGTTGTGCCAAGCTTCCACAGGGTTAAACAAGAATTAATTTAATGACTGATAGAAATGGGGGTCTCTAGTTGTCAATGGTATGCACCCTGTCTGATTAGGGAACCTTCCTTCTAGTCGGGGTAAGGGGATTAAACCCCAAGATAATCTCTGTTCACCCCCCTTGGTAGCTTGGCATGAACAGTCAGTCCGATCTCAGAGGAGATGTGTAAAGTATTTGTACATACCACACACAGTGAAAACACCACAAATGAACACAACACCAGTTTAGAAAAGTAAAGTATCTTTGTCTAAACCAAACAAGACCAAAACGAAATAAACCCAGCATACACAAGGTTATAGCAATTCTGTCCACAGAACTCTATGGATGCAGTGATTTTACACAATGTATCTTTAGATGCATCATATTTAACACATTGACAGCCACAGAGGAAGGACACATCAGAAAACACAGCGATGTGTGGGTTCTGAGTCCCTGGGGAGGTGATCATTCAATCAATCAAACAATTTATATAGCGCGCTACTCACCCGGAAGGGTCTCAAGGCGATGGGAGGGAGGGGTCCGTTACTGCTCGAAAAGCCAGGTCTTGAGTTGCTTCCTGAAGGAGAGATGGTCGTGGGTCAGCCGTAGGTGGATGGGGAGGGAGTTCCATGTCTTGGCCGCCAGGTAGGAGAAGAATCTTCCTCCGGCGGTGGCTCTGCGAATGCGTGGTACTGTGGCGAGGGCATGGCTGGTCGATCGCAGCTGGCGGGTGGGCGTGTAGAAAGTGAGGCACTTGTTGAGGTACTTGGGGCCCAGGTCGTGGAGAGCCTTGTGTGCGTGGGTGAGGAGTCTGAACGTGATCCTCTTGCTGCCGGGAAGCCAGTGCAGGTCTCTCAGGTGGATGGAGATGTGGTTGCGGCGGGGGATGTCCAGGATGAGTCGTGTGGAGGCGTTCTGTATGCACTGGAGTCTTTTCTGTAGTTTGGCAGTGGTTCCCGCATAGAGGGTGTTCCCGTAGTCTAGTCAGCTGGTGACAAGTGCCTGGGTGACCGTCTTCCTGGTTTCGGTGGGGATCCATCGGAAGATCTTACGGAGCATGCGCAAGGTGTTGAAGCAGGATGACGAGACGCCGTTGACTTGTCTGGTCATCGAGAGGGAGGTGTCCAGGATGAAGCCCAGGTTTCGTGCATAGTCCGTTGGCTTGGTGATGGGTCAGTTCTGCTGCACGCAGGAGTACTGCTGTCTAATCCGGACTGTAAGGGGAAGCAATGCATCAAAATCCCAGATGGTTCTGGTCTGCGGGTGATTTGTTAGAAAACGTGGCGCACAGGTGCAATGCGTGGAAGTCTGGATGTACTGAAGGTCAATGTGGCGGTGGCAAAACAGGTGCTGGATGATTTCTTCAGCCGCAATCCAACAATGCAGTGATTTCTTTCAGTCACATAGCAGGGCCTACGTCAGAGTCAGTACGATGGTCTTGGACTTCGGAGATATGGCATGCTGAACTCGGGTTGCGGTGGTTTCTTTGGCTGTGGGCAGGTGCTGCATCGATTTCTTAGGCCACATTGCGGAGGTGCATGGAAACGTTTCCTGCATGGCGGTGCAGCGTTGGGAAAACAGGCGTTGGAAGGGTGATGCAGCAATTTTGATGGTTTCAAGCAGCAAAACATCCTCTACGGGCCCAGAACTGGAATTGCACCACAAAGCAGGTCAAAACTCCCAGCAGTGGAATTCATTGATGCTGCATATCAAGTCTTAGATGGCCCTGAAACTTCTTAACAGGGGGCAAGCACACAGAAGCCATTGGAGAAACATCTCAAGCAGGATACACAGCAAAGTCTAGTCATTTTCCTCTCAAAAGCAGCAACTGAAGGCCAACCCAGCCAAGCAACACTCAGCAAAGGGGCAGTACTCCTCCTTATAAGATCTTCTCATTTGCAGAGTCTCCTCTTGATCTAGAAGTGTTCTAAAAGTCTGGGGTTTTAGGTCCAATACTTATACCACTTTTGGCCTTTGAAGAGGGCATACTTCAAAGAAAAGTCTTTGTAGTTTACAAGTTCCTGCCTTGCCCTGCCTTGGCTCGAGACACACTCCAGGGGTATGGAGACAGAATTGTGAGAGGACAGGCCCAGGCCTATTTAGGTGTCAGTGACAAGTTCTCCCACAACTCTAGCTCAGGAAGACCCATCAGTCTTGTAATGGTCCGTCAGGCTATGCAGGGCACATCTCAGCACCCTTTGTGTGACTGTCTAGAGTGAATGCACAAACCCACCCCTGTCGGTTTAAACCACAAGTTGATTCCAGAGGCAGGCAGAGGCACAGGATGGTTAAGCAAGAAAAGGCCCACTTTCTAAAAGTGGCATTTTCAAACTCACAATTTAAAACCAATTTGACTAAAAGATGTATTTTTAAATTCTGAACTCTGGGAGCCCAAATTTCCCAATTGAAAGTTGCACTTGTAAAATGTTACATGGCTGCTCCAATGATAATCGACAGGCCTTGCAGTAGTCAAAAAACGAAATGGGCTGTATTTCACTATCAGGACGTGTACAACACACCAGTATGTGTTGTACCTTTCACATACACTGCACCCTGCCCATACAAAAAAGGAAAGGTTAGGGCCTGGAAAGTGGGTGCACTTGCCAGGCCGACATGGCAGTTTAAAACTGCAATCACAGACACTGCAGTGGTAGGCATCAGACGTGTTTTCAGGGCTACTCTTGATAGTGGCACAACCAGTGTTGCAGGCCCACTAGTAGAATTTGATTTACAGGCCCTGGGCACACACTGCACACTTTATTAGGGTCTTACCAGTAAATCAAATATGCCAATCATGTATAAGCCAATCACCTGTTTAGTTTACATAGACCACATATGCACTTTAGCATGGATTTGCAGTAGTAAAGTGCCTGAGTCCTACAGCCAACAAAAAGAGGGTAAAAAATAGGAGACAAAGGGCAAAAGTCTGGAGATAAACCTGCAAAAAAAGTGCCATGACCAACAGTGACCTTTGTGGTTCACCCTGATGAGGATTGTGTCTGTTGCTCGATAAGGGTTTTCACCCCCTGAACCATTAACCACAATTTCTCACAGTTGATATACCACTTAGAAGAAAAATGTAGTGCTTTAATTGACTGTTGAACAATATGCATATCCAGAAGTTCAAACTAAGAAGTCTGGATGATATGGAACCGGATGCATTCAGTTTAAAGTTTTAAACACCTGGAGTCTTGTTAAATGGACTTTCATGTAATGTTTTTATGTGCAATGACATTTACTATTAATATATTGTGGCATGGACTTTTGTGTGTTACCACAGTAGGCAAGGGGTTTGTCACACTTCTGACTAATTGTGGGATAGAGAATTTGCAGTGGGGTTATCCTAGTTCTACCCACTTCAATGGGGTAATATTTAGCTAACATTCAATTTTGTTTATTTTTTTTTTAAGATTGTGTTGTCCGTGGTGGCGGATACAGAGTGGGGCTGATGAGGAGGGATGGGGAAACAATCTCAGCGTGCAGTCTGTTGCACGTGGTCTCTCCTCCGTCCTCCTCCTGGCTTCTGTGTGGACAGGAAGCCGGAAACTCCCAGGCTCCCCTAAGCCCATCACAATGCTGCAATGCAGCCCTGTGAATGGTCTTAGCGCTGTGGATTGGTGCTCAGGTGGGCACAGGAAGCCTGTGCATGTTCCCCACCAGGATGTGGATTGCTGCCTGGTGGGGAACATGCAAAGTGCGCATGCCTGTTTGGCCGGGCCAAGCATGCCGGACAAACAGTCATGCACTCTTTAGAGTGCAGCAACTACTCCTTCTCCCCGATGTCACCGGAGCTCAGCCCTGGCCCCCCTAACCTGGATGATACTAAAAGTAAAATGATAACTTCTGTTATTATAATTTTATTTTTCCTTTTACACTGCTCTGAGAGCTGTGGGGTGATGCCGCCACTTTGTTTTGTAGATGCCTTGTGGAAATGTTTAGGTGCAATACTGTAGACCTGAATGTGTAATTTTTTCATGATGGCAAGTGAGTGATAGAGGTTATAGCCTGATTGGTTCATTCTGAAAAGCTATCAAATGCCATAGGTTGGGTCTGTTTGTTATGGAAAGTCATGGCAAAGGTAGTAAGCCTCACGTTTTTATGTGAAGACCATAATGTTAAAGCAGATTGGTCTTTACAGGTCGTGGCCATGTTGGAACTTTAAAACAATTATGAACTGTAAAAATACCATTGCAAGGTGGCCGGCCACCTGCTGCTGTATTTTAATGTTATATTTTGTTGCATGCATCTGCATGCAGCGGTTGGAGGGGGTTGTTGGTGGGGCCACTGTAGCTGTCTTCGAAGCAACACTACTTTCATTGCTGCGCATGCGCGATATGTCATCAGCTGTTCCCACAGTTCCTTGGAAACCCGAAAGAGCCAGTGCCTAAAGAGGGCATGGTTAAATAAACCAATAGGTGAACGGGCTCACCAAAAGCCACGAAACCGTCATACATTTGCATGTTGTTTGCTGACAGTAGATTTTTTCGGACAGTTACACCGGTCTGTAGTTGCACACATTCTATTGGTTTTATAAATTACATCTATCCTTTGATTAATAACGATCCTATAGATCCACGCTGCTTTCAAGACTTCTCTCCAGTGGTTTCCTATTCTATACATAATATCACATACACATACTAAACGAAATTTGATTTTGTTTTTTAAGGACTTTCTTGAAATCCAAGAACAAGAAATGGGAAAAAGAAGAAAAACTCTTCCGAGAAAGATTCCAGGTGCATATATTTTTTAAATGTCTGCTATGTTGACCTGCCTTTGCTGCTATACTGAAGATGCGCTCCACATTTGCTGTTGTCTTCCCTTGGAATCCTAATACAGTGATGTTTATTGTTTTCACATTATCATTATTTTTACATTGTTATGCTTTTCTTCCCATTGATGTTATTTTTTTATTAGTGTTATTATTTCGCATGTGATGGCAATATTTTTACAAACCTTAAGGTGGCAATTCATCTAAGAGCTCTGTAATAAGAGCGACTATCAGTATACCATAATGTTATGCAGACAGTGTTTTTTTAACAGTTGTGCTACTATGGGCACTATCTCTTAGATCTTCTAAATAGTCGTATCAAACTTCGCTTGGGTCGAGAGGGGTCCTCAAGAATGAATGCGGCAATGTGCACTAATGATAAGATTCACAGCCGCATTTCAAAATACAATCAATAAGTAAGTAATTCAAATAGAATTCGAGGCTGACTATTTTTCGGATTTTTTTCTAAATTAACCAAAGTCCAAAATGTGCAGCAAATAAATGGACAAATGGACAGGCTTACCTGGTAAAGACCCAAAAAGATCTGGCTGACACCCAAATTCAAGGGTTTTCACAGCAAATTTCACAATAGAAAGCAATCAAAATTGCATTGTAAGCATGAGGTGAGCAAATGTATCAATGAAACAACAAATCACATTTCAGCATAATAAAACGTCATGTAATATCACCATCCTAGCACTATTCCTCAACCTGAGATATGTGCCCCTTCTGAAATAATGTCATTAAAGGTGTAAGAACAAAAATAGATACTTGAACAACTAAATGTTTCATAAGTTAATGGAATACAGTGTGTGAGCAGGAAGAACCTTAAAGTATCTAAAGACCTCTTCCCGAGTTCTTGGAGAGTAGCATGTAATTAAAAAACAAACAGTCCACATCTTGCTGTGTGCGGTGTCAATGAGAAATATAGACACAATGAATATTATCAAACGACAGCCATATTATTTCAAAATGGAGTTGAGGCCTAGCTAGTGTAAAACAGAGTTCTGCATATTACAGCTGTTTTTGTTTCAGTTCCAAATGACTCACATCAATAGGCATATATAATTATAATGAGAAAACAACTCCCACAATACACAATCATTAAATATTGTTATGTGAAACAATATATTCCATACTTGGCTAATTTTATTTCTCAAACTGTGCTTTGAAAAGTGAGAGCCTGTCGCCTTGAGCTGAAAATTCTGAATCCTATTCTGCGCACCCTGATTAAGAGGTTCATAACAGTTGTGCTGTCTTTGTGCAATCCGACACTGTTCATCTGTGTCCTGTCCTTTTTTTTATTTTTTTTTATGCGTTTTTATATATCGCGGACTTAACCCAAGGTGTCAGAGCGCTTCACAAACGGAACAGATCTGATTCATGAGGAGAGCATTACAAGTGAACAAATTACAAAAGCAAACGTTACGTTACATGAGGCAAAAGTGACAATTATGAGCAAACAAAATACAAGAGGTAGCAAATGGTGCATTACAGAAGGAAAAGTGGCATGTTTGCAGGTTACAAAAGCATACAAAGTACAAGTAGAGGTATAATACTGCAATATATGGCAGACACTCAAACACAAGAACAAACATTATGTAGTCAATTGTGGCACTTGTGCAAGTATCTAAAGCAAACAAAATGTAAGGGGTAGCAAACAGTGTGTTACAAGAGAAGAGTGACGGGTGTATGTTACAAAAGAGTACCAAACACAGGTAGAAGGATAATACTGCAATGAATGGCAGAACACACTGGGAAGGCACTTCCAAAGTATAGGAGAAAAGGATTCTCTATAATGGAGGATCTTCCTTCAGATAGCAGAGAGGGTGTGAATTACATTTGGAAGTCTCTTTGAAGGAGGAGAACTTTGAGGTCAGTTTTGAAGGCCTGGGAGGAGGTGGTGGCCGGAGCTGCGGCGGAAGTGAGTTTCAGATTCTCACCGCGTTGCCTGAAAAGGATTGGGCCATCGATCTTTATTTATTGAAAGTGGGAGGTTCAAGCAGTAAATTTTCCGCATTACGCGATGGTCTAGAGCCTCCAGAGAGTTTGTTTATTCGCCAGGTAGTGAGGAGAGGAGGAGTGCAAGGCTTTGTGGGTGATACAGGCAGTCTTGTAGATAGATCTTGCCTCGATGGGAAGCCAGCGGAGGGTGGATAGCATGGGTGTGATGTGGTCGCTTATTTTGGCCCCATAAATGAAGCGAGCTGCTGAATGGACAACAGATTTAAGGGAGGACAGGTGGGATTTGGCGAGGCCAGTGCGAAGAGAATTGCAGTAGTCCAGTCTTTAGAGGACCAGCGATTGGACCAGGGTTTTAAGGTCCTGCTCCGGGAAGAAGTGACAACTATGTAGTGTTGCTGTGGCTTGCTGCAGGCTACACAGTACAAGTAGCGTGTGTGTACGTGTGCATGTGGGTGTATGTATTTGCATGTACTAGCCTCTTAAACCCAGAGCTATTGGCCTAATCAGTGCTTGTTTATGACATTGCTGAGGTGTCTTCAAAGACATGTTCTTGAAAGACTAGGAAGCTAAAGTTTATTATCCAAACACATAATAGTGCAATCAATGTTGTTCAATGGCTACTGTAAAGGCAATGTGGGCGAAATTAATGTTTTATATAAAGCAACAACTAAAACAAGAGAAACCACCTGACATTTTGTATTGTTTGAAGGGCCCATAAAAGCAAAATATTGTTTATGCAATTTTAGAGGGAAAGCTCTTCTCAAGTGGAAGACCAAGGGCATCAGGAATCGCAGTGTGGCGGTTCTTTCTCACATGCGGGATCAAGATCTTCCAGTGCCAGCCTCTCTGACCGCTGATGGGCCCTTAAATATCACGTTGAGATCTTCGTGAATAGTGGATTGGTGCACCTATTGGTGGTTTCGGATTAGAGAAAGGCATGCACCTGTTTGCAAGCCCTTCTTTGCATATTGTCATTGACGAAATATTACTGACTTGTTCAAGCTCTTGTGTTCCTCAGCTATTTCCGGTACCAGCAGGCAGGTACGGCCTTCAGCATGTGCGGCTGGGCCTATGCTCAGGACACCTACATGCAGAGGGGCGCTTGAGCTCCATGCAGCAGTCTCCCTACGCCTTGGGTACAAGAAAAGTGTGTTCAATCAGCTTTATTTGTCTTGACACAGTATTGAGAGGGGTTGGCCTAACGGCTAAGGCGCTCGACCTCGGACCTGGGGATCTGGGTTCGAGTCTCGGTAACGACGCCAAAAACCCCCTGTGATTCTGGGCAAATCACTTAATCTCCCCGTGCTTAAAAAATGAAAGTGTGTCCTCATGTAACGTAACTGGTGCTATGTAAAGCGCTCTGATAACTGATTCGGTTCGGTTCTAGTTCGCGCTATATAAAACTCCGAAAAAAATAAAAAATATATATATATATATATATATATATATATATATATATATATATATATTCTACATACATAAATGGGCTTTTTATCAGCTCTTCGTCTGTTAAATTATCATTTACTTTTAGGTTCCACCCACAACAGCATACAGCTGAGATACAGGCCCGCCCACTGCAGCCCCTGGCTCTGCTCTCTGAGTGAGGGTATTTTGCTTGTGCACATTACTCATTTGTCTCTAAAATGTTGTGCAGTGCAATCCCGTGCCATTATAACTGAGACAATGTTTTTTTCCAGATATGTTTAATGTTTTTTGCCTTTCAGTGTTTACTTTTTTAGCCAGGGGCTAATCAGCTGTAGGCCAAACGCCACACCCCACTCTTATGAATAGCGAACTATGGCCGATCCATTTACTTGCTTGTTGCAATGCTCATTTAGGACCCGAGTGTCTGTCAGCGGTGTGTTTTCGCACTTTGGAATAGGGCAAGCTTGCCCAGAGGGAAGTATTGCGTTTCAGAAGACAATAAGACGAGTTACACATGTTTTTAAGGAATAAGGGTCATTGAGTGATTTGCTACGAGCCGAGGCCGGGAGTGGAGGCTGGTTCTCGAGGTCAGATGAGCAAATTAGCGTCGCCCCGCCTCATCTATATTCTTACTCATCTTGCTTTAATTCCGGCCTTCCTAGTACAAGAAGCAAGTGCTCCACGTTGTGTTGCTGTACAGCAGGGGCGTAGCTAGAGCCTGTGGCGCCCGGGGCCATCCCACAGACTGCCGCCCATGGCATCCGCAGCCCCGTGACCGTGCGAGGCCAAGTCTCGACTGGAATTTCGGATCTCACCCCACTGTCAAACCTCGGGCACAAATATTTCTCACATGTATCACCGGATTGCCAGCTCCACATCGGTCCACCAACCAGTGCAAGCAAGTGCTAACCATCTGAACTCGCAGCCGCAGAGCACCCCGAGGCCACTCGCCCAACCATACCAGTGTGATTCTACCTAATACCTCCAAACATATCCGTCAGCCTGCCTGACTGTGATCGGCACGTGCGTTCCACAGTCTCTCCCGAGGCCCACCCAGCAACCATGCCATTACGCACATGCCCACCGCAGTGGCCGGAGTCCGCGAGTCAGCTGACTCTAATGAATCCACGGTATAGACCCAAGGCAATGGAGATCGTGCCAGGGCTTCCCATACCCCGCCACAGTCTGGGCCCATCTATCACCGCCCGACCCATGTGCGGAATGTCCTATGTCCACCCCACCAGCCGCACAGAGCAATTCCACAGGTGGGTGCAGCCATCCTCAAATCCTGCTCACCGCAGCATTCATCATAGCCAATGCAATGTGTCCCCTTCCCACACACATCGGTCCGAGTCTCAACTGCTCCCCTATCCCAGCAAGTGTGTCACTGTGTGGCAGCCACGTCGGCATAGCTGCCAAGGTTTCAGATTGCTATGTGTGACATTTTTTAAATTGCAGTGCAGTTATGAGTGACATTTCAACCACTATGAGTGACAATTTCTCGCAAGCAAAACCAGGCAATGAAGTCCATGGAAATGGATAAACATTACAAATTATACCCTTTTGAGCTGTGAGAAACTCGAAAAAGATCTTTAAACTGCTGCAGAGCATTTCCTATTGATCACAACACATATGCATTTCATAACTAGGTGCATTTTGTACTGTGGATGTTGTTTGTGCATTCTTTCTGATAGGAAATGAGAAAACTATTAATCTCAGCATCCAAAGTGTTTAGGATTAACAAATTCACAGTGTTACAAATCACATGAAACAGGCAACAGGAAACAGCTATGGATGGACCACATTATCGTACTTGGTGTTAAGTGACACTCAGAGCCACCCTCTGACAAAAATTTTATTTCAAGCCTTTTCCCCACCACAATAATAAGCAGCTCCAACCAGGCTTGGACTGGCCCAAAAGCAGCAGAAAATGCTTCTCAGTGTGCATATTCACCTTCCTGCCATTAAGAAGAACCTGAGCCTGACCAGGGTTGGACTGGCCTCTTTGGATTATTCACTTCACCATTGCTCACTGTTACTGCAGTAGATCCCAGGTAGGTCCTCCTGTACCAGTCACTATAGGGTTACCACCAATCTGTTGTTTTTACTGGCATGATCGGTATTGTATTGTCCCGGCTCGGGGTCATACAAAAAGCCGAGATGTTTTCCCTCATCAGTGCATACTTTGCTGTGTTCTAAAGCTGTGAAGTTTGTCTCATAATTAAAGTAAATAAAGACAAAGCCCAATGTAAAATGTATAAACATTATAAAGACAATTTTTTTTTTAAATAATTTTGTCATGCTTAAGTTTTAACTCAACATGAACAAATGACCAGTATGGCAGTATTTAACAACCTTACCAGAGAGTGGGAAACGCTGAATGTGCCAGAATGGCTCTAGTGCTGCTCTCCGTGTTGTCTCAATTCAGTGCTGCTGGCGTCCATAGCAAGGCTGGGGCACCGGAAGGGGCTCTCTCTCGGGCCACAAGGCAGTCGCAAGGCGACCAGCGGCAAGTCAGACATTAGTCTAGTTTTTCCCAAGTTAGTGGCCTCAGTGGTGCTACAGGGAGAGGCTCTCTTGACCCTGGGGCAGAGGAGTCAGAGCGCGCCACACAACAGCATGCAACATTTTCATAAATGTATTCTATTGCACAGTCAGCAGCGCACAGAGGACTGTCACTTGACTCAGACTCAGATTGAAGTTACCCGCCGAATCTGACCAACCTCACTTCCTCTTCCTTCAAGACTTGACGAGGCACTATGGTGGTCACATCCGGATTTAAAACCGGGCCTCCTAGTCAGTCTTAGTGTGGTGGTGCATTTTAAAGCTGCGTGGCGCCTGCCGGGCATATTTGCAACATTGTAGCACTCTGCCTGCTCCAGCAAAGAGAGCAGATCTTTAAGTATTAATTTACTGAGCCCAGCTGCTGTGAAGAACACTCACTTGATTCAGAAAATTCGCACACACCTTAGAGGGTGGCATGATATTGTCATTACACAGACACTACACACACTATCACACTTAAAGTAGGAGTGAGACTACTGACAGCCTTGAGTACCCGTGATGTCTACAGCAAAGGAGAGCTTGTAAACTAGGCACCCCTAATTTACACAGGACTGCCAGCGTGTATTTACAGTCTCTGTCTGACACATCCTGGTGTAGCTCTGTCAGTTGCAGCACCACAGGCACCGTGCCATCGGAAATCAGTTCCACTATTTATTTTTACTCCGGGACTGTGCAGCTTTAAATTCTGAAGCACCCGTTATTATACTCACTCAGGAACTGTACTCCCCTAAGCCTGTCCGGTATGAATGATCCTTTCCTGAGTTGACTTTGCAATGCACCACCAATTCTATTTAAGGACCATTATTCAATGCAATATTAACAATGACCGTCCTATTGCTCGATTTCTATTGATCACATCTTTATTCTGCAATATGCTGTATAAAGTTTAAAAATGATTAGCTTGCTCGCTTATCCCGAGGGTCGTCCGCAGACAGACTGTTCACATACGTGTTTCGGCATTTTGTGCTGCATTGTTTTAAGATCTAGCATTAATGCAAGCAACACAGGCCACAAAGATGAGATTCCTGGTGACGGTTTCCTGTTTGACTAACTGTCCAAACCAGCTATCGGGTGTGAACATTACCACCTCAATGCTGCTACTGTACATATACTTTGCAGGTGGAGTTTAAGGAGCATGTTGAGGAGGGGGGTGGAGGGTAGTCACAAAGAAGTGGCGGCAGGAGGCGTTAGCCTCCGTGGTTTTATGCCTCTCACCGCCACTTCGGGAACGCCACTTCGGGAACGCCAGGCTGCACCCGATTCACAAGAATGTGGTGCAGCGTGGCATTTCCCACATCGAGGGCGCCAAGTCTCACGATTTAACGCCAAAACAGGCACCCTTGCACCAGAGTGCAAGGGTGTCTGCAGGTAGGGAGGTTTGCTAATGCACAGGAAGGTTTCCCTTCCTGGACTTTAACAAACCGAAAATGCCAGTTTGCTTTTTCCATGTGTGCTGCTACATGCAGCACACATGGAAAAAGCAAAAACGAGGAGAAATAAAGCTTTTCTCCACGTTTAAACACCTTCAGACCTGATTTTTCTAGGTCTTAAGTTTGGCGCTGCCACCTATTATCGCTGCCCTTAATAATAGGCAGTAGCGTCAAACTCAATGGGTGTTGCGGTGGTACGCCCACTGCACGCACCCTTTCACTCTAAGTTTAGCGTGAAAGAGGCCCTATTCTCAAGGCAGCGTTAAGCCACTTAACGTGGCTTTAAGTCACGTTAAGTGGGTTAACGCTGCCTTGAGAATAGGTTTATGGCCCTATCGCCACAGGAACGTAAAAAAGTGACGTTCCCGTGGCGATAGGGGCTTGTGAATATTCACCTTGGTATCTATTTTTAAAAACCACCCACAATAACTATGGCTTCCCTAACGTCTTTATTTGTACCATTCACAGAACGTATGGAACCGGTGAATGCCCAAATTATTCTCACCGTTTGTACAGCTTTGGAAGCATATTCCTTGTAGATCAAATTAGTGTCACTATAGTACTAGCCTTGCAATTTATTTGCACCAATTCCTTTTACACCAATTGCATTTCTCCAAACCCAGTCAGCCATGGACTATACATCTTTTAGCAGAACTTTCTGTGGTTTTCATGCCTCCTTGTTTACGTGATTTGTACGAGATTTTTAATTACACTGCACGAAGTAACCTCTGGCTTATTAATCTCTGGGCGCACTCACCACCCACTTAACGGTTGCGACGTTTTCCGGTTGTGAACAATTTCAGCTCTGGCCTTTGAGAAAGCTTCAGATATATTGCCAGACTATTAACGTAAAAAATATTAAGAACTTGAGAGAGCGCCAAACAGGAGAAAAAATTTTGTAGGGGTGTACCACATGTACAAGTAGTTAACACCCGCATATGTAGAGGACTCACTAATCGTGTTCAAAATGTAATGTAGGGTTGAGGACTAATGTATTCGGTGTTAGAAATACATGTAGAGCTAATGATAAGAGTTTTGAAAATCAATAATGCCGCTCTAACATAGAAATGTCGTTTGACGTGAAGCCTTTCACTAATAAGAGGTGTTTTAGTAAGATCACCATTATGTATTTAGTTCTGCTTTATTAAAGTTCATAGTGTACCTTTTATACGTTATACAAGTGCTTGAAGTAAAAAATGTATTTGCTTAAAGATGGAGGCCTAAGAAACGAACGAGATGCTCATGTTAGGATGTTGGGCCTATAAACGTGCAGAGGCCCAGTTTATGGAAATTGTGTAGGCCTGACAGAAAATGTTTGCTTAGCATCAAATCGTAGAAATGTTTTATGAAGGAAGCTGCTTTAGCTAAAGTCAATTGCAACATTAAAGAATTTGTGAGACGATTCACATGTATTCCTTTGCAGGTGCTGGATCAAGTAGACAGTAAAAGTAGAAGGGCCCATTGTGCATGAGTGTTAGGATGCTAGACTCAGACATGGAGGAGTAGCCGAGGAATACATGGAAGCAACTTGAAGCGAAGGAGAGTCTGGGACTCAAGGATGTCTTAACGGACAAAGATGGAGATGTGCCATGATGGAAAATTCTGAAAACCCACACTTTGAGAGGGGCGTACCTGAAGGCGTGTCGTCCGCATTGTGGGGTTTTTGTATTAGGGACAGCACCCCGAGGGAGGAAGCAGAGCAGATGGGCTGAAGAGCGAGAGGGAGCGGTTGGTTGCCAGAGAGTTTAGCTATGACTGAGGAGACTCTAGACTAACAGAGAGAAAGTGAGTGAACTTCTTTGGAAGTCACCACTGCTGACACCTTTATTAGGTTGGGCTATTGCTGAGTAGGGATGTCACTTAGTATAGTGTAGGGACAGATTAACCTGATTTATACTCTTTTCCAATGCATACTAGAACTCAGGTTATAGCAATTCTTGTTAGCCTGATGATTCTCGAATTGATCCTTGTAATATTCATTAGCCGTCTGAGACTTTTCCGTAGGGTTATGTTTGTATTAGTGCCTGTTTATCTTCTGAACCTTCTGTTGAGGTGTTTATACCTTCAGTTGTTTTTGGTTATGTAATAAATCTTCAAACTTAGTCCCTAGTCGGTTGTTCTTTGGGGAAACAATGGGAATCGTCGAAGGTTGATTGGCTACTGGTGGATAGATTGCCTAATTCATTCTATGACAGGTAAAAAGGTCCAGTCGACCTGTAACGGGATTCTGGAGAATGGTAAGCAGACTCTAGAAGGAAAATCCCGCCCTCTCAGTTGGTAGCAGAGTAGGATGGTTTATCTTCTGGAGTGAGGGCAATCTAGAGTAGGTTGAGATTTCCCCGAGGCCCATAGAGAACCAATGGCGAGTGTCCAGAGAGTCGCGGACGTAGGATCGTGTTCCATGGAAACTGACGGAGTGTGACGGTGTGGCAGAAAGCAGCAGGTCGGAAGAGAGTGAGTATGAAAAGGGTCATGCGTTGTTAGATTGTGGTGTTACGTTGTATTGGTGTGTTGTATTGTTTTGCGGAGTCGAGTGCCTGTGGTGTGTAAGGGGTGTCAGGTTGTTAGGCTCGAGTGGAGTTTAAGTGGTTCGGGTGTATCGAACACCTATAGTAATTGTCGACCATTGTTAAGGGGGTCATGATGTACCATTGATCGCCCGCAGGACCGAGATAGGGGGAACGAATGTGTGAGTGCGTGGGTAACGGACGCTGGTCGGAAGTTGCCATGTGTTTGTAACCTATCAGTTGAAGCGATTGTCCGGTCGTTATTGGACAGACATTTGCCAGTTCGGTGACAATTACAGTCAGACTGTAGACGTACAGTCAAGGAGGTGGTTGCTTGGTCGGAAGTGATCATTTCCAGTGTATGATTGGGACGCATGCGTGACCGGGAGACTAGCGGAGAGAGGGGAACTGCTGCGAAACGGAGGCGAGTGACGTCAGAAGGAGCCGCGCTGGGATAGGGCGGTTAGTGTGGAACCGCGCTGGGATTGGTGTATTGTCATCAGGAAGCAGAATAGCGCTGTAAACAAAGAAACGTTGCGGTTTTGATCATGAAATGCTTAAAAGTGTTGCAAAATTGTTTTAAAGGTGAAAAGAAGTTAGAACCTCGGGGTGGGGAAGAGGCTCACCCGAGGATACCCCAGCCCATTATATGGCTACAAATGTCGGGTTGCATACCATATTGTGGCTTGAGAATTGGTGTAAGATGACTGATGGAAGCGAGGAATTGACTTTTCCTAAATATGGAACATTCAGATTAGAGGTGTTGTATCAGCTAAAAGCGATTATGGCTGCGTTGCGACCTTTGCCTAGACCAACACAGTTTGAAGCACTAAATGCGTGGATCAGGGCAGCCCATGAAAGGAACAGAGATAGGAGACAAGAAAGAGTGAAACGATCAGTTAGGGCGGTGCAAGATGCAAGATGGGATGCACTGGCCAAGAGGTGGAGAGTGCAGACCATCGAAGGGGACAGGTTGTACCCGTTGTTGGTCAACACAGGGGATGCGCAGAGAAGGAGTACTGAGGATGAGGACAGTGAGACAGACGACAGCCTGATAGAGAGACTGTTGTCGGAGAGACCACCTCCATATAATCCTGAGGTGGGGGGGAACGCCAACGTCAGCAATGAGCAGGGAAGCCTCTGTCGGGGATGGTGGTGTCCCAACGGAGAGCGGCTTGAGCCCCTCAGGAGACAGGTTCAGCTCGGTGGAGGGAGAAAGGGCACCTCCACCGTCTCCAACGACGAGAGTAGTGGGAAGATTTACGGTACAAAAAGTACAGGTCGAAGAGGGGGTTGACTCCCGGAGACTGCCAGACGCTCTTACGGTACCTGTTACCATAGGTCCCATAGTATCAGTGTACAATCCAGAACAGACACAAGGCGAGGGTCCGCCACAAATAGAGAGAGAGAGAGAGAGAAGTGTCAGTGAAGAAAGGAGTAATGGGGCGGACAGGTGGAGCCAACTACCAAGGCCTGTAGAAAGGAGCACCACTTTGGCAGCATCGGCAGACTAATTTGGAGAGCAGGGGGGTTTGAGAGGACCGATGGACTTGAGAGGACCACGGCCAAGGTTAATTAGAGAATTAAGGCCTGATTTGAGAACGTGGGAAACGATTGTGGATACCCAGAGCAACAAGTCGAGGAATGATTTTGACAGTGGAAACCAGGGGGGTGTTCCAGGGGGGTGTTCCACTGCGCGCCTAGCGAAAACAGGCAGGAATGGGATCGCGGAAGTGTGGAAGTAGGGGGGGATCCCAACACACCCCTAGCGATAATAGGAGGGAATGGGACCGCGACAGTTGGGAAAATCAAAGGGTTCCCCATAACACACCCGAAGAGGACAGACGAGTGAGTCAGGACCGTGGCGGGAGGAACTCTAATGGAACCTCTAGCCAAGGTACATTGAGGGCGGCGATAAAGGCAAGAAGGATTGATGACTTGAGACTCAAATCAGAAGTGGAGGAAATAGTGGAAGGCACACTGCCACTAGAGAGAATCGAACTCTATGAACCAGATGAATTATTTTTTGTGGCGAAAGATGTTACTCGAAGGGCTAGGACAGCTCATGAGAAACTGTCTGAGTTAGCGAATAAGTATGCTGTGGATTTGACAAGGACGAAAGCATTACAGGGTGGCCATAGGTTGCAGTACTCGGACCAAGATCTAGAAGAGAAGAGGGTGATCGGATTAAAAACCCACATCAGGGAACTGGTGGTGGGACTCCGAACATGGACCCAATTAGACAAATGGGAGGAAAGGTGGTCAAAGAAAAAGAGTGTTAGGAGAAGCACTATTGAGACATCCCCGGGAGGAGGGTTGATGCATGCAGAGGCGTACCCCTTGCGGGAGGTGGCTCACGGGGGATATGTACATGTACCCTGGTGTATGGGGGATTTGGCTGCCTTTACGAACTCGTTTCTGAAGTTGCGCGAGAATCCAGTGGAATGGTACAAACAGGTAGAGAGGTTTGTCAAGATCTCAAAGGTACTGTGGATTGATCTAAACAAACTGTTTGACATTGTGGTTCCAGGAGTCCTGTGGATAGCGTGTAAGGTCAGTGTTGAATGGCCCACAGTGGAGCCAGACCGAGATGCTACCACGAATGGACCCTCACCCAGGGTAATGATAAAGTATGAGCAGGCGATCACGTGGTTGAAGACTAAGGTACCACCACAGGACATTGACTGGGTGAAGATAGATCGGACTAGGCAGGAACCGAAGGAGACAGTTCACGAGTTTTATGAGAGATTATTGCAGATTTTTAAGCAGTACAGTGGATTGGATGTGATGGACCCAAAGGACATGGGACAGTTCGTGTCCAAGTTTTTTCTGGGACTGAGACCTGATATTTGTCTCATGATACAACATTTAATTTGTTGGCAGAATAAGCCTCTGGACGAGGTCTTGAGGTATGCGAGGTATTGCAGTGATGAGATAGATTCTAAGACAAAGAAGCTTAAGGATAAACTGATGTTAGTCCAGATGCAATCGGGAGGACGGGGCCAGTCAGGAAACGGAACCTTAGGGAGAAGACAAGGGGGACAGAAAAGGGACAACGAGGAAGGCCCAAGACCAAGGATAGACCTGGCGACTCTGAAAAAGACGACCAAGTGTCATCAGTGTCACGAGGTCGGACATTGGAGACGCGAGTGTCCCCATAACCCAGAAAATCAAATACAGGAAGAAGAGGAGGAGGAGGAGGTACAAGCCCCTCCGGTACAGAAAGTAACAGTAACCAAGTACAAGACGGCTAAAGGGGGGACTTCAGCCCCCAGGGCTATGGTTCCCCAGCCACCGAGGATTTCAACAGGGAACAAGGTTTACAAGCAGATGCCTCTCATAATTGAAGGAGACGAGTACTATTACTTTGACCCAGTCACGGGACGGTGCCTGAGTGGGGAGGAAGACTGTACCCTCGGGGCAGTTTTGGAGGTAGATCAGAGGGGACCATTCGTAGAGGCTGATGTAGATGGACATCCAACCACCTTTTTGGTTTATACTGGTGCTTCCCGTTCTACTGTACGATCTGCAGTAGTCCCCAACTTGCCCCTTTCAGGACAGACTATCTAAGTTGTAGGCGTCGCAAACAGAAGAATGACAAAACCACTGACTGAACCAGTCCCAGTGAAGATCGGGAGTTTCAGGGACAACCACCAATTCATAGTGTGTGATTCCAGTCCTGTGTGTCTGTTAGGGAGAGATCTCCTGTGTAAACTCAATTGTACCATCTACTGTACCCAGAGAGGAGTGGAGTTGCAGACAAATGACGATGATGCTGCCTTTAAGGTTGCAAATGCGCATGTGTGCATGGAATTGTATCCGGCTTTAACTGTGGAGGAACTCCCTTGGGATTTGAGGGATTCAGTCTCACCGGAAGTGTGGGACTTTACAGGAGAGGAGATCGGGTTGATTAGAGGAGTGGAGCCAGTTAAGATTCAAGTGAGGCCGAATGCTGAGTTCCCAAGAACACCCCAATACAAGTTGACTCCGGAGACGATTGCAGGGATAAGACCTGTGATCGAATCCATGATTAGACAGGGAATTCTAAAGGAAGTCATGGGCAGTCCATGCAACTCCCCGATCATGGGTTTGCAGAAGCCTAGCGGGAAGTTCCGGATTGTGCAGGATTTGCGAAAGGTGAACAACATAGTTGTTCCATGTTGTCCAGTGGTACCGAATCCGTCAGTGATACTGTTTCAGATACCATTCCAAGCTCAAATCCGTTGCTGCAACAGGTGTCAGCATTGAAAGGTTTGAAAGCATTGTGATGGGTCATCCACTGACTGTACATGTTCCTCACTCAGTGGAGCTGTTGATGACCAGGACCAAGACGCACCACTTGACAAACAATAGGCTCACGCGCTACGAGTAGGTTATACTTGCTGCGGAGAATGTGACCCTTAGGAGGTGCTCGGTCTTGAATCCTGCTACTTTGATGCCATTACCAAGTGATTTAGACAATGATTGTGAAGACCATGATTGCCTTGATGTGACTGAACTGTGCACCGAACCCAGGCCGGATATTGTCGATGAGCCACTGGTAGACCCTGATGAAATATTCTTTGTTGATGGCTCATGTGTAAGGGACAATACTGGTCAGTTGAGAGCAGCTTTTGCTGTATGTACTATTATTGGAATAGTCAAAGCGGCCTGCCTGGAAGGCGTACGTTCCGCTCAGGTGGCTGAAATAATTGCGTTGACGCGTTCCTGCCTGGCAGCCAACAAAATTCGGATCACCATATATACTGACAGCCAATATGGGTTCGGTGTGGTTCATGACTTCGGTCAGTTGTGGTCTCAAAGGGGATACATGACATCATCAGGTTCCCCTATCAGGAATGGAGAATTTATCATATTGCTGTCGGAAGCTTTGCAGGGTCCAGCAGAGATAACCGTTGTGTAATGCACTGCACATACAAAGGGTACTGACTTTGTGTCTCAGGGAAATCGTTATCCTGATGAAGTTGCACGTTACTGTGCCGAACAGGGATACTCATTTACTGAACAAACTGTCGAAAGGGCACAGGGAAGGACTGAGTTAAGCATGATGCTTGAAGTGGCAGATACCTGGGAAGAATTGAAGAGCATGCAGGAGCAGGCGTCAGACTATGAGAAAAGGCTGTGGGAGATGGCTGGTTGTGTCAAAGGAGAGTTGGACTTGTGGGTTTCGGCTGATGGGAGAGCGGTGTTGCCGAATGAACTGGTGAGTCCGATGGGATGACAGATACATGGTCCTGTACATTTGGGGAGAGATGCGATGATGCGTGTGTTCAGACAGACTTGGTACAACCCGAAATTCCGAACGGCTGCGGAAGTAGTATGTCAGAGGTGTGTCACATGTCAACAAATGAACGTTGGGAAAAGAACACCAGTTACAATGGGTCACATTGGGAGGTCCGGCGGACCTTTCTATAGGATGCAATTGGATTTCATTGAGATGACGAGGTGTAATCGCCTCAGGTATGTCTTGGTGATCGTGTGTGTGTTTTCCAGGTGGGTTGAGGCATACCCAACTCGTAGGTGCGACACACTCACAGTAGCAAAGTTATTGTTGAGGGAGCTAGTGCCACGTTTCGGGGTTCCAACCTCTTTGGAATCGGACAGAGGGACGCATTTTAATAGCGAAGTTGTGAAGATGCTCTGTTCTACGCTGAACATTGACCAGAGACTGCATTGTAGTTACCGACCAGAGGCTTCTGGCATAGTGGAGCAAATAAATGGAACCCTCAAGGCTCGAATGGCGAAAGTGTGCTCATCTACGTCCCTGAAATGGCCAGATGCATTACCGTTGGTGTTAATGAGCATGCGTAGTATGCCAGACAGGAGGACAGGACTCTCACCTCACGAAGTATTGATGGGGAGGGCTATGAGACTGCCATATATTCCTACAACGGCCTTGATAAATATCACAGATGATCTGATTCTTGATTATTGCAAAGGACTTTCTGATGTCATCCATTCTGTGTCCCTTCAGGTGCAGGCTGCTGAAATTCCGGCATCTAGAGACCTTTGTCACGACCTGTGCCCGGGTGACTGGGTCCTGGTGCGGAAGCACGTAAGGAAAAGCTGCCTGGATGTGCGCTGGAGAGGACCGTTTCAGGTTATCTTGGTGACGAACACTGCCGTGAAGTGTGGAGGACTGCCAAACTGGGTCCATGCTTCTCACACCCGACGAGTTCCAGCACCTCTGGAAGAAACAGCTCCCCTTGTAGATGAACATCCAACTGTGGAGGAAGATCCACTATAGGGGACAAGTCAAGCTGTGGAGGTGTCTGAAGAGGCTGGTAACTCATCTAATCAAGCTGAAGGAAATCACAACAACAGTGACACTGAGTCTGCCTCTGAATGGGGAAGTGGCTGTGAAGGCGATTTGAGCGCAGAGCAAGCTGAAAGTAGTGATGAGCAGGGCGTACCAAGAAGAAACAGAAGGGTGAGAAGCGCAGAGGCTCATTGGCCTGAGAGACGGAGGCGACTGAACGTAAGATTGGTTTCCGAAAGAGATCTTGCCCCTGTATCTGAAGAATCACACCAAGAAGAGGGAGAACAAGAACCAGAGCAAGGAGGTCCGAGAAGGTCGAGGAGGGTGAGAGTACCTTGTCGGAGATACGCCACTCCTGAGTGGACCTACCCTTTGACAAATGCCCGGTGTACTGAGATCAGGGAGGGTGAGGGCGGTGTCGGTGACCAGTACGACCCCAAATGTTAAGTTGGAAGTGGTGCTGTTGGTACCAGGACTTGAGATCGAAGACGTACTGACACTCACCATTCCTAATCCCCCTTACCTAAGCAAGATACGTGATTTAATCCTGGATAGACTGATTTTTCCTACATTTGGTCCCGAAATACCATCTTACGAATCGGTTGTGCTTCGCATGGAACTTCTGGATTATG
Source organism: Lissotriton helveticus (assembly GCF_964261635.1). Lineage (NCBI taxonomy): Eukaryota > Metazoa > Chordata > Amphibia > Caudata > Salamandridae > Lissotriton > Lissotriton helveticus. The sequence continues at coordinate 133,445,862 of NC_136058.1, forward strand.
TGCTAATGGCAGTTGGAGCAAATATTATCATTGACTACTAAAGACTTTGTAAATAGCTGTTGAACTAACCTAGGGCCGAGTGGAAGAAGAAGAAATTTAGGGACTTTCCACAGAGGACGGAGAAGGGTTAGGGTTGTCTGTTGCTGATGCTAGCGAAGAGCAAAAGACAGGGGATTTCCACTTTCAGAGGTGTGGTTCGAGAGACTCAAATAACCAAGAAAGAGACTTTGGGTTGTTGCTGAAATCGAACTACTTTGTTCTGAGGCCATGGAGGCTGGAAACCCGACTCGTAGGGCTAAGTGCATTGTAGGCACCCTTATAGGAGGAGTGATATTCCTTATTTTCTTAGTAGTTATAGTTTCCTATTTTGCACCACATGAGCAGGCAGTGAAGGTTGAGGGAACACCGACACCTACCACTTCAAGCAAGAAAGAGGTCAAGGTAGGAGCAGAGAAGGCCTTGCTGGAAGAGGAGAGTCGTAGGTTACATACCGATCTGTCTAAAGGCAATTTTGGGCAGAATGCGTATGCAAAGTTGTTGTATGAATACATTGATGCGATGGATGCGAAAGACTGCTATGTGTGTATGCAATTGCCGGCTTCAGTAGATGAGGGTATTAGATACCATCACCTTCCATTGACATATGGAATTTCATGTAGTTTGCTGCTTAGCATATTTTATGGGAGAAACCATTTTGAATATTTCTTTTCAAATTATGATGCTGTGCTCCCAGAAGTCCCTGCTTATAAACACCTGAATAAGTTCGATTATTATAAGTCAGAGGATAGACTTGGGTACTTTTTCATTCCGACACAAGAGTTAGACACCTCATATGCACACCGACACAATTTGACATGTTTGTTATCAGAGACAGAGAAAAAGTTCATAGAACAAGTTGAGGACAGGTACAAAAGGCAAAAACAGTTGCAAGATTCAGGGCAAGTTAAGTTGATTGGACGGATGAGGAGAAGCAGCACAAGTCAAGAGGGAGTTATGGTCCGATAGCTCTAGATGAAGTGCAGAAAGGGAAGTTGTGTATTCACAGACCACAGACGTATTATGAGAATGTGTATGTGGGTCATACTACATGTGAAAACACTTTCACACTGGAGTATTACACGAAGGATTTCTTGAAGAGCGTGGTGCAGGTGATTCCTACTGTTTATTTTGTCTGCAGAAAGAATGCGTATGTAAGATTGCTGGAAAATGGTATGGGACTTGTTATCTAGCGATCATTTTTCCCAAGATTTACCATACTGAGGATTTTGCTCTTTTGGAGGGAGGACGGCAGACGAGGGTAAAGCGAGGTGAAAGTGCCGGTGTAATTGTTGGAGATGTGTTTAGAGCAGTGATACCTATGTTGGGAGTGATTCTGAATGACGTGAAGATACGGCGGTTCGCAACTGTGGTGGATGAACTGTCAATGAGTACAGCTAAGTCATTAGTGTTGGTTGAGGGTGAGATGTTGTCGATACGGACAATGGTTTTACAGAACCGTCTTGCTTTAGACGTCCTTCTAGCAAAAGAGGGATGAGTCTGTAAACTTTTGAAGGTTCACGAATGTTGCACGTATATTCCAGAGCATTCCAAGGATCTGAAGAAATATATGTAACATTACTGCCATTCATTATGAAATTGAGGATTTGACGCAAGAGAACGTGTGGGAGAAGGTTGGCAAGGGAGTTGGAAATGTGGGAAACTGGTTTGCAAATCTGGGAAGGAGTTTCCTTGGGTTTGTACTGAAACCCCTTATCATAGCTGTGGCCTGTGTGATTGGATTGTGGGGTTTGGTACGGGCGTACAAGTGGTACCGGTCAAGTCGGATGGAGAGGTCAATGAGAGTACAAGAGCGAAGAATGGAGAACTTGCAGGACAGTCAATATCGGAGCTTGAGAGCATTGGAGATGCTCAAGCGAGGGAAAATGGCGACAAGCTCTGTTTAACTCAGTTCTTACCATTAGGGAGGGTGATGATGGTGATGACACAGGTCATCAAAGGGGGGAACTGAGAGAGCGCCAAACAGGAGAAAAAATGTTGTAGGGGTGTACCATATGTACAAGTAGTTAACACCCGCATATGTAGAGGACTTACTAATCGTGTTCAAACTGTAATGTAGGGTTGAGGACTAATGTATTCGGTGTTAGAAATACATGTAGAGCTAATGATAAGAGTTTTGAAAATCAATAATGCCGCTCTAACATAGAAATGTCGTTTGACGTGAAGCCTTTCACTAATAAGAGGTGTTTTAGTAAGATCACCATTATGTATTTAGTTCTGCTTTATTAAAGTTCATAGTGTACCTTTTATACGTTATACAAGTGCTTGAAGTAAAAAATGTATTTGCTTAAAGATGGAGGCCTAAGAAACGAACGAGATGCTCATGTTAGGATGTTGGGCCTATAAACGTGCAGAGGCCCAGTTTATGGAAATTGTGTAGGCCTGACAGAAAATGTTTGCTTAGCATCAAATCGTAGAAATGTTTTATGAAGGAAGCTGCTTTAGCTAAAGTCAATTGCAACATTAAAGAATTTGTGAGACGATTCACATGTATTCCTTTGCAGGTGCTGGATCAAGTAGACAGTAAAAGTAGAAGGGCCCATTGTGCATGAGTGTTAGGATGATAGACATGGAAGAGTAGCTGAGGAATCCATGGAAGCAACTTGAAGCGAAGGAGAGTCTGGGACTCAAGGACGTCTTAACGGTCAAAGATGGAGATGTGCCATGATGGAAAATTCTGAAAACCCACACTTTGAGAGGGGCATACCTGAAGGCGTGTCGTCCGCATTGTGGGGTTTTTGTATTAGGGACAGCACCCCGAGGGAGGAAGCAGAGCAGATGGGCTGAGGAGCGAGAGGGAGCGGTTGGTTGCCAGAGAGTTTAGCTATGACTGAGGAGACTCTAGACTAACAGAGAGAAAGTGAGTGAACTTCTTTGGAAGTCACCACTGCTGACACCTTTATTAGGTTGGGCTATTGCTGAGTAGGGATGTCACTTAGTATAGTGTAGGGACAGATTAACCTGATTTATACTCTTTTCCAATGCATACTAGAACTCCGGTTATAGCAATTCTTGTTAGCCTGATGATTCGCGAATTGATCCTTGTAATATTCATTAGCCGTCTGAGACTTTTCCGTAGGGTTATGTTTGTATTAGTGCCTGTTTATCTTCTGAACCTTCTGTTGAGGTGTTTATACCTTCAGTTGTTTTTGGTTATGTAATAAATCTTCAAACTTAGTCCCTAGTCGGTTGTTCTTTGGGGAAATAATGGGAATCGTCGAAAGTTGATTGGCTACTGGTGGATAGATTGCCTAATTCATTCTATGACAGGTAAAAAGGTCCAGTCGACCTGTAACGGGATTCTGGAGAATGGTAAGCAGACTCTAGAAGGAAAATCCCGCCCTTTCAAACATGTTCTATAATAAACAAACTTATGGGGCCTACTGTTCCGCGCCCATCTTCCGTTGGTCTTTTAAATTGTTATTCATATTGTGCTTCCACCCACCAGGATGTAGAGCATAGTGCAGTAGTTCAGTCCACTTCAGCCATTGACTCCCATCACTGTGAATGATGACCCTTTTCCAATGCACTTCCCTCCAGCAAAAGTCCCCTTTAGAGCCTGACATGGTGGCCCAATGTTCTGTTTCTTTAAAAAAATATTACTTTAAAATTATTTTATTTATTTACTTCTAAATGGGCCTGGTACCTCTCCCACACGGCTGCAAGACCACCTGCTGCCACCAGCAGTAACCTGCATCCCGTATGAGCACTGATGTAAGCAGCCATCTTTAAATGGTGTTTCTTGTATTAAAAAAGTATTCAAAAACCGCTCAATGATGGTTGCTCAAATCTGCCCAAACATATGCATGCAAAACAACATTGGAAAGTTTGTTTTATGCTTTGAAAATAACATTTTAAGATCGACACCTGCACACGTGTGTCGTAAATCAGCAGACATCTTAGAGATCCGAGATGACTGTCTGTGCATGTGTATGTATGCGCACATACAAAGTCCATCCTAGAATGGTTTTTGTTGTATGTTATCATTAGTTTACCATTCACAGTTTGTCGAGGTTTTATTTTCTTGGAATGGTAAACTCAGTGCTTAATTTGAGCCGGGGCTTTCTGGTGCTCAGCACCGGCACCTAATCCTCAGCACCGGCGCGTATAGCACCAATTAAGGACACACTCATTTCAAAGCACATAATTTCCCCATAGAATCACAAGAATTTAGAGCCACTCAGAGACTTGAACCCGGTTCCCCAGCTCCAAAATCGGCCGCTCTAGCCATTAGGCCAAGTCCTCTCCAGAATAATAAGTGCCGGGCTCTAGTCAGGAGAGAGTTTGCACCATCACATTTCTCCTGTTAGTGCTGCCTCCTGAGGAGAGCCCCTGCACCTTTTATTTTACAAATTAACCACTGGGTAAACTAATATGAAAGTATAGCCTAGCAAACAATTATTGGGCTAAAACTCTAGGACAGAAGCCATACCCTTTGACTTTGCCAATGCTTGATGTTTGTTTTTTCTTGTCAAAGCACTCATTAACCTTGCCCTCTCCCCTTCATCCCACTCTTCTTAAATTTTCAATGCATAGACAATTAAAAAGGACGAGTGGGAGGCAGTGGCATAAAAACACTTGAGGGGGGCCACCCTGCAAAGATCAGGGATGCCCCCCCTTCGGACATACTAAGGAGCACTCAGGACAGGGTACTGTGTTAAGGGAGCCCCCATGGAACTCAGGCCCCCACGCTGTGGGGGTCTTTGTTAAGCCACTGGTGGGTCGAAATTGAGGACCCTCTCTGAAATAAGGCCAGCTCTGCTCCTAGTCAACTGTTTGGTGGTGTTGGCGCTGCTTTCTGATTTCAGTCTCCAGGCAGCATTGCTTGCAATTACTAGCCTGCCTGCCAGAGCTGGTGAATCAAAAGCTGCTTTGCAACTCCACTTTGCTCGGTAACTCTTGAGTTGATCTAAGATGTCCAGTAAAATGAAAAAAAAAAGGTTTGCCCGGAGGCCCTTCTGAACTGCACACACAGACAGATCTCACCTGCGAAACAGGCAAAAGTGTGTGTAAAAGGTAACCGGTTCACGAAATGGCTGTACTGGGGCTTGTGCCAAAATATGATTGTCATTGTCAATCAATACTTGGTTGGAGAGGGCTTATGAAAAATCTGTTTCTGTACATATTCTAGATTGTTTTTTTATTATGCCCATTTTGTTGTGTTCCCAAAGGCTCTGTTGTCTAGTCAGACCTGAAAAGGCTGCCTGGGAAGACACTTCACATTTTAGGTCTGTGTGTGTGATGGTGCTGTTAGCAACAGCAGTTGAATCATTTAACTTTTGGGGGCTGAGACTGGAAATTGGTGTTTCTGGAGGTGGCTCTTCAATCCATGTCAAGGCACTTACGGACTTCTCACCCAGTAACCTATGTGTGTCCCTTAGAGCCAGCCCACTCAGTTACACGCCTGTAGTGATTGCGCACTCATTCACTCAAAATATATTCAAATATCAAACTACTTGCTTGCTCTCATTTGTACTCAAATATTTACTCAAAGCATGGCACCTTATTTTTCTCTCAAAGCTATTGTTTGCAACAAGAGAGACATTGCAGGTAAACAAACGAATAGTTTTTGTTTTGCATTGACATTTTTGAGGAAGTCCAGTTATTTTATATGTGGGGAGACTGGTTGGAAAGCGGAGGTCGTTCAGCTACCATCGTTTGTATATTATAACCCTTATGTGGTTGGGCATCACCTTAGCTATTTTTGTTTACTGTTATAAAATATTTGTGAGTATAATGTGTCCAACGTTTAATGTCCAAGAACATAAAGCAGCAGAAGTAAATATTGAATGAATCTTTATGTATGTTATAAAACATAAAGTGTACATTTTATTTTCAGCCGTGATATATGTTTATTAGAACATTGGAATGTTAGGAGCTCCATTGAAAACCATGGAGTGCTCTGGGCTTATAATGGCTGGTATAAGCCTGGAGCTCCAACATTCCAATGTTTTTGTTCACAGCTCTGGCTGTGAACAAAGGCTTCAGGGCGCCTGAGGGGATTCCAATCCCCTCACGCTTCCAAAAGGCTTTGTTTTTTTTGTTAGAACATTCTGTCCTCTAGTGACAGAATGTTCTAATAGCCTTATAGCCCTTCGTAGATGGGCTATACTGCTATTAAAATCCCTCTCCCTTGTTAAAGGCCCTCGCCTTCGGCTCTGGGCCTTTAACGCTGGAGAGGGCCTTTAATAGCCGGTATAGCCCTCTACGGCGGGCTATAAGGCTATAGTAATGCTCTTGGTAGTGTGTGCATGCCTTCTGGATTAAAAGCAGAAACCAGTAACCCTAAGGTTTGGTTTTACATAGAATAGTTTGTCTATAGATTTCACCTTTCAGGAATATTGGATGCCTCAAACTCATGGGTGTTGATTTGGATCCTATTAATGATTTCATGGTTAGGGATCTTTAAATCGAGAGAGCAGTAGCCAAGGATGACCTGTGTTTTATTTTAGTATACTAAAGAGATCGAAGTCATCAACACCGCTGTTGTAGATCGTTCTGCCAATATTGGAAAATCAGGAAAGCGTGACTTACCCATCACACCTGGAGAAGAGTTGGATATTATTGATATAACAGATGAAAACGTGGTCATCTGTCGGAATTATGAAGGCAAATGTAAGTGGTGTGATGCATATCTATTATTATATGCTTTTGAATCCGGGATAATTAAATGCAAGTTGCACGCCTGGCTAAAGGTAGTCCTAAATTGTTGAATTTTTTTCTTTTCTTCAGATGGTTATGTGTTGGTGGAGAATTTGAACTTCAAGTAAGTTGACATGTCCGATATCTATACTCTTCTTTCACGTCAAATATTTCCATTTTGGGATTAGACGCAGATTATTTGAGTGGGAGTATGACACCACTGATTTCTAGCTGACACATTGTAACAGTCTAATGCCACTAAGGGATAGATTTAATACTCTTATTCCGTAGCATGCACATACGTCTGGTTCTTGTGAATTAACAAATATGTTATGCTTAACCAAAGAAATGTTAATACGGCCAAAAGGTACTATTGTCATTTGTGAAATAGATGTAAATTCTGTAATTTATCTACTGTGTATACTTTGATTCTTTATTTAGTACAACGCTTATTCGTTTTAAAGTATTGTAAAAGCAAATGAACTTTTATTATAACAGAGGATGGGAAATAAACACATATTACACTAGTTTAATTTAGATTATAGAAATGTTAAATACATCAAAATATTTCCTGCATGTGTCATTCCAAATTGGACATTATGAGTAAGTTTAGCTGAAGGCAGTAATGTAATAGTTTAGCTAAGTCATTATAGAGTTGTTAATGCTTGTCTCTTCCTGTCCGATCCACTGTGCACTTTATTCCTTACGTAGCAAGCATCCTATCCTTGTGCAAAAACAGAAAGGCTGTCGATCCATGTATGCACTTCCATGATGTTGCACCTGCAAGGGTCAGGAATAGCTTGGACTTTAAGTGGTGCAGATCGCTCTGGGTCTGAGCAGGTGTGGCTCCTCTGTTGTGGTGGTGGAGTGTCACCCCACTGGTTAGAGTTGGTTACAGAAAAATAAAATATTAAACAATAATATTTTATTTTCTATGACTGGCTCTAGCTGAGGCAAAAAGACATACACACTTCTATTTCTCCAACCCAGCTGTGTTGCACAGACAGGTTGGAGAAAAGCTGCAGGTCCACATTCATTGTCTGAGCAGCAGACCAAGTCACTCAGACCAATCCTGGTGCTGCTCTCATAGCATGACAGCAGCATCTTGATTGGGTAGGGAGCCTGTGCCTTCATAGAGACTGTTGGGAGTGAAGCACTGAGGCGGCAGTTTGGAGTACGGGCAGCGAAAGGTAACGTTTAAAAAAAATATTATGTTTACCCTCCGTTCCCCATATCGGCCTCCCTCAACTTTTCCCCACTCCCAGCCCCCTCCCATTGTGCTGCGGCCGCCACTGGGTCTGAGGATTGCAGTTGTTAAAGATAACATTGAAACTGGTCCGTATCGGGACCTGTATTCTGGTTGACTTTACAGAGAAAAACACTGATTGATTTCTGAACAGTTGCTGTACGAAACATTAATACAGCCCATACCAGTGAGGTAGCTTCTATTTACATTTTCACATTGTTGGAAATGGCCCTTTTTGCAGGGTTATCCCCAAACATTTTGCTTCTTCCTCCCTTGTTTTTCCTGGCCTGTGGTTGTTGGAAATAGGACTCTGGGCACTTTACCACTGCTGATCAGTGCTAAAGAGCATATGCTCTCTGTATACATTGTAATTATGATTGGTTATCCATGATTGGCAGGTTTGTTTCATCAGTAGCACTGAGTGTGCCAGGGCTGGCGATTCAAATGCCACTAGTGGGCCTGCAGCACTGATTGTGCCACCCACATGAGTAGACCTAAAACGGTGTCTCAGGCCTGCCACCGCAGTGCCGGTGTGCAGTTGCTAACTGCCATACTGACCTGACTAGTGTCCCCACTGGCCAGGCCTAACCCTTCCCTTTCTGTACACATTGGACACCTCTATGGAAGGCCCAAGGTACCTCCCCCCCCCCCCACACCCCCTGGGCAGGGTGCAGTGTATGTGAAAGGTAGATCATGTACTATTGTGGGTGACATGGTCTGAGAGTGAAATACTGCCATTTTCGTTTTTCACTATTGAAAGGCTACCTTGCCTATAGGCTAGAATGGGGAATGCTTTGTATAGTGTTTACCTGCATATCTTCCGATAGTAGCAAGATAGAAAATTGAAGTCTGGTATACCTGAACTCAGAATTTAATAATCCATCTTTTAGGAAGGATGGTTTGTAAATCCTGTGTTTGAAAACAGCACTTTTAGAAAGTGGCTGTTTTCTTGTCTTATCTTTCTGTGTGCCTTTGCCTGTTTGTGAATTGACTGTCTGGTTTGTGAGTGACAGGGGATGGGGTGGCTTCAGGAGGCTGGGTGTGTCAGCACTAGTCTGAATATCTTCATCTGCATCTTGAGTGGTGTGAGGGGTTAGCACCTGGGCCTAAATAGGGCTGTGCCTGCCTTCCACAATGCTAGCTCCACCTCCTGCTGGGCAGCTGATGACCCTGTCCCTCTCTTTCGCAAAGGAAAAAAAAGTCATGTAAACCAAGTGCTCCAGGACTGACCAGAACTGGTTTAGACTAGGCAAAGGCCTCTCTGCCTTCAGAGACCAAAGAGAATATTGGTATAAAAGTGGATACCCAGACCCCAGAACTTTAGATCATCCTGGAATCAAGAAGGAACCTCTGCCTATTCTGTCAAGGAGAGGGGAAGGACTTTGCTGTTGTTGTGTCCCCTGCTTGAAGAGATCTCCAAGGGCCTGAGAAGAGCTGGCCTCCTGCTAAGAAGCCAGGAACAAAAGGACTTCAACCCCAGCTTACCCTTAAACTCTGCTCTGTGAGTTCTGACCTGCCTAGAGTGCTTGATCCATTTGTGGGACCTTCAGAGGTTGTCTCCTGCTGTTTGGAGAGCTGGAAAAGAAGAAGAGAAGGAGATATACAATTTTGCACGCATCGCTCGCTTGTCGTCGACACAGTGCGAGAGAATTCCAGTCACCGCGAAGATCGTCGCAGCACCTGTTGCCGCTGCAAGAACTGACGCATCGTTCACTTGCGGAGCGCATCGCCCAATGCGGGAAGATTACTGTTGCTGCGAATATCGTCGCAGAGCCTGTCATCGCTTTGAGACCCTTTGCATCGCTTGCCTGCGGACCGCATCCCATCGCTGCAAACATCGTTGCAGAGTCAACGCATCGAGGGGCCGCGACAGAAGAGGATCAACACTGCCCCAACATAGTCGCCACCCCGAAGATTGTCGCACTGTGCCTGTGCGAGATGCTTCCTACCGGAGAACCTGCAAACTGGAATCCATACAAGGTATTGCATCGCTCCCCATACAGATGGATTCGACGCATCCCACTCGCGGCAGCGGGGTTGTCACATCGCCGCCTCAGGAGTGACGCATTGCTTGTTTTCTGAAGTTGCAGCTGCCGCTTGGTACTTTTGTCGCATCTACAGGTACTTTGGGCTAAAAATTACGCAACTGTGGATTATTTTGGTGCAAAACATTCGAACTTTTTTTAAAGACTTATCTTGGAACAGTGTATGTTGGATTTTTGTCGTTTTGGGCTTGTGTAGTTAAGATAAAGATACTTTATTATTCTAAACTGGTGTGGAGTCCATTTTTGGTGTTTTCATTGTGTTACTGTGAGTGTTGGTAGAAATACTTTACACAATGCCTTTGATACGCCTGTCTGCTCCTGCCAAGCTACCAAGGGGGCGAGCAGGGGTTATCCAAAGAGTGTATCCACCTTACCCTGACTAGAAGCAAGGGTCCCTATTTGGACATTGGTACCTACCTCTGCCAACTAGACACCCCCAGAACTAACACACATATTCAACTTCATTTACCTTCCAAAGAGTGTTTGCCTTTTCCAGGATGTTGTTTTTTCTGTAGTTTTCTTTTTCATATCACTTTTTAGAATTGGGTACTGGGTCGCTTGTAGGTGTCTTTGTGAACAGGTTTTTGATGAGTGTTACTAATGCTATGTTTTATTTACTGGTATGTTTTTCTGATATTATAGATCATTAAAATCACATTGATTTACATCAGGATGTTGCTGCATGCACCTGACCGCTATATTCTTCTATTAATCATTATGGTTTTCTTTGTATGTGTTAGAAATGGGAGTCTCTAGTTACCAAGTTGTTACCCTGTCCAAGTAGGGACCCTTCTTTCTAGTCTGGATAAGGGAGCTACACCCCTGCTCACCCCCTTGGTAACTTGTCATGTGCAGTCAGGCTTATCTCGGAGGCAGTGTGTAAAGCATTTGCACATAACCAGCAGTAATACTGTAAACACACTACAGAAGGACACCACACAAGTTTTAGAAAAATAGCCAATATTTATCTGTGTAAAACAAGACCAAAGCGGTAAAAATCCAACTTACCGTTATTCAAAATACTATAACGCAAGAATACACTTTAAAACAGTTCCTTGAAATCGATAGCTCCATCTGGGGCCATCACAGCGTTGTGCACAAACAAATCAAACAGTTCTGGCTGACCGTGGGGTCTAGGCCAGATACGGTGTTCGGGAAGACCCACAAACAGTGCCTTAAGAAATGCAGGGCATCAGAGGATCTTGCGATGAGCTCTGAAGAGCTGGCATTGGCAGGCATCTGCTCCAGAGGTCTGTGCAGGAGTCGCCAGGCCCTTGAAGTCACAATACATTGCCGATCGAACGCTGGGTAGTGGAAGGCAGGAGCGCCTGCATCTGCAGGCACCGAGTGTGCGGTTCGAAGTGCAGCGTTCCAGCTTTCTAAGGTAACCACGGGTCTCTTTCGGTAGCTGGGTAGAGCTCCCTTTCAGCATGTTTATTATGGACATAACCAGCAGTCTGTTCTCTGCTTCGCAGAGATCGTATCAGAATGCATTTACTGCGCCCATAATGAAGCCTGCATCTTTTCACACTTGTTTTTTAATAAACATGAACACAGAAAGCAGACCACCTTCTCTTGTTATGCCTTTAGAGAGGTCTAGGGTAGTCTGCATCAGTCTTGATGTAAACTGTGGCTCAGCTCACACACAGTCAAATCTACCTAGTACCTCAAAGAAACAAGGTTTTTATGAAAAAAAAGGTTCTAAACAGGGTCATAGTGGACATATTCATCAGTCGCTATATCTATGCAGCTGAAAATGTACTTTTTATTGGGTTCATTGTACTATGGATGTCGTAAATAGGCTGCCCTCTATATCAGTAGAATTGGAGATAGTATTCTGCTTTCTGTGTTCACAGTACTCAGACTACATACAGCATGCCCAAGGGAGAAACTCTCCAATCTGGCATGTCCCTAAAATTCATCAAGCAAATTCTGATACAGGGAAGGTCACAATTAATTTCTGTGGTGCAGTCACATAAATATTACATTGACACCATGAGATGCTATTGAGAATCCTACACACACAGTTGCAAATATTGTGTGTGCTTATCTGTTTCGATTGTATGTCTCATGCAAAATCAATAATAAAAAAAAGCGTCGGCAGTGGTTTCTTTATTAGGGCATGGGGGTATCACCCCCCTGTTTGTATCCCCCATATTAAATGTTTACTGCTTGATTTCTTTTGTTTTTTTTAGCCGCAGTGCGCGGAATGGCCTGGGCAGATTTTGCGTTATTTACAGGCGAGCGAGGACGTGGGTGGGAGGGGGGACTGGGAGCTTGAATGATTGACAGGTCAACTGCTAGGCCTCTATGGGGTGTAGTGCGCATGTCTGGTTGGACGGGGGCCTTGCGCTGACCAGCCCGACATGGGCAATTGAACCCTCGCTCGCCTACCTGCACAATGTAGGAACCCGGGGTATTGCTGACACAGCCCCCAAGTCTCCTGTGAAGCGTTGCCAGTGCCCGACCGAGCCAGTCCTCTCACTGCTCTCATGCTGTTTGCGAACAAAAACAGCAAGGGAGCAGCATCTAGATTTGCTCAGGTGTCACGGGTTCGACACAAGAGGACAATAAAATGCCTGACCGTGCTGCGGAGCTCCTGAATCAGGGCCAAGTTCGAGAGCACTTCAGCCTTCTGTGCTGGGGTCTACAGGTTGGCATCTCAGCGCTTAGAATCGGTCCACACCACAGAAGTATCATCGGTTATTAATTTCAAATATAATATTAACTTGCTTTATGAAGCTCTTCAAGTCTGCCAGATTGTGGCAGGTTAGCACCTAGAGTGATCTTGGTTGACACTCGTCTCTCCTGGTTACTCCATGTACAGGTTTTGACTGGGCTCTCCTCCACATAGCCAGCACGGATAGCGAGCTTTGAACTCAGGGCAGTACCATATTTTTGGAAGCCTGGGTGCCTGTGCCTGTGAATTCCAAGGCTGTGCCTCCAGGGCAGGCTGAGACTGGCTCGTGTTCAATGAAGCAGGACCAGTTGGACAAGTTATTTAAGTGAGGAAAGACTGATCCAACACAAAGAGGACAGACTCCGACAGGCATGCGGAAGCACAGGCCATAACGGGCACAATGGAGGTAGAGTGCGAGGTAGAGAGGCACCGTTGGCACAAGAGGAGACAGGAGGGCAGTGGGAAGAGAGATTGAGCTTAGCAAAGAACAGCAGCCACCACAGACGCAAGACTCTAGAAGAGAGACGCTGTGAGGTAAGCCTGAATAGGAAAACAATTGGCTATTCAGGTGGCTCTGTGGGTTAGGCGCATGCTGCTCAGATCGTTTGGAGCGAACAGTTCAGAAGTAGGTTCCTGCAATAACCAACCCAACCTCTCATCCTTCCAAGGCTGACAGATTGAGTACCATTAAACTGGGGAACACCAACACCTGTTATATACAGGGCTTAGAAGCTAGAGCTGCAATAATAAGCACTATGCAAACACAGCACACGTTGCTCATTTTATAGGCATGCCATATATCCCCTCTTCTACTTGCATCCCTTTCTCCCTCCCTTTCATTTATCCAGGCACACACTCCTTTGCTCCCGTTCTCCTGTCATGTATCCGGAAACGCTCTATCTTTTGGCCCTACCTGCCCTATGGTATCACTTTTAATATTTCCTTTTCGCAGTTTAACTTTTTGCTCAAAACTGCTTCTGTCCATACACATCGCTCCAAGAGTGCTACTTTTCCTTCTAAGCATACTTCTCTTCAGCCTAGTCTTTCCTTCAGCTTTACGTTCATAGAATGTGTGTCATGGTGTGATGCAGTATATGCTACATAACTGGACAGTGACGGAGAACCTTCCTGAGAGGAGATAGCTCAGTGAGATATTTTCTTGCTGTTAAGATGGGTGCACGCATATGTGTCTCAGACTCGGCCATTCATTCTTCTGAAGTAGAACAGCACTCAAACTGGTAGAGCCTCCTGTTAAGGGTTATGATATTTAAACCATTCATGTGAAGCTATATACAGTGGATTGTGCAGGCCAAAGATCTTCCAACTTTTTTCTGTGGCTCCGCCCCTTTTTTGTAAAGTTATTTTACAATGCCACCGCCCCCAAAAAACGACAAATTGTCACCGGTATTCTATAAAAGGTGACACTGCAAGGAAGATAAAGTATTGTATAGGGTTTGAGTGCACAGCTCCTAACAAATATAGACGCAGTGGGGCTCTACAACTTCACAAACTAGATTAATGAACGGTAAAACAAGGCAAGCCAAACATTTGAGGAGAGTGTTTTCCAGACGTGTGTAGTTGTTCCAAGTACTTGGTCATAAAATCCTTGGCCTCTCTGCTGAGCAAACAGAGCAGTAGTCTCTTATTCCAGTTGTAATTGGGATTCTGTGCAATTGTGTGTGAAAACAGTTCACAGTTGCCAAAATATTGAGAAAGCAAAGTAAATAAAAATGCAGTGCTTCCAGGCGAGTCAGTGCGTAGTGTATTTGGGGGTTGTAAGTGAAAGGAGGCTGCTGGAGATCAGATATGCATATGGACTAGATGTGGAGAGAAAAGGGTGCATGTGTCGAATGCTGATTGAGCATAACCGACATGATTGAGACACTCGGAAGGCCACTACCCCTTCGAAAAGCCTCAGTAATGTTTAATTCAGTCTCACAATTGGAACATTTTAAATATTATTTACAACAAAATCATTGTTACTCTTTTATCTTAAACCACTTGTTATAAATGGGGTTTGTGGTTGGCTAGGGGAGGCACCTAAGCGAGGCAGAACCCACCACTGTAGTCAGGGTAATGGAGTTACACACCCAAGATAACCCCTACTCACACCCTTGGTAACTTGGCAGAGCAGCCGGCTTACCCAAGAGGTAAAGTGTACAGCATTTGCACAACACATACATGCAGTACACACACATGCAGTATACACACACACACATAGTACACACACACACACACACATGCAGTACACACACCAGTGGCACACTAGGTGCACCACAAAAGAGACACCACACAAGGTCATATTAAAACATTCTTTGTATTATACATAAAACACCTTAGACCACAATCACATAAATCACTTCTCACTTTGCCAACTAGGCAATTGTCATGACATAGGTAGTGCCATAAGGCAAACACTTGCAAGGTGCACATGTCATCAGACATCATGAAAACAATATTACTGTGCATCTTCCGCTATTACATTAGGATACTCGCTGTCCTGACTATTTAAGGCATCAAAATGACATGCATTAGTATTCCAGGGCATGGAATGCAGCAGTTAAGTTACCTATAAAACATACATGTCATAAAACATCTTACCTGTGCCCATCATGCAGATCCTGAAAGGAGAGTTGTTACTCTTTCTTAGTAAATCATCTAGTAACATAGGCATCTGGATGTAAGAGCTATGCAGACATTGAAATACATAGCTCAAGTACATCAATCGCGTAGCCTAGCCAAGGTCCTGAATGTAGGCCAGAGGAACGCCTGTGTCCCTACTACCAGTAATGCTGTCAATTTCTGCCCCCACGGTAGGTAGTATCGCAGCTGCTTCTGCGGTGCAGCAGTGAGTGGTTCCAAGCAGAGGTGGGGGGAGGGAATAGTCTCGGTCCCTGGTCAAGACCAATCAGGAACTTGCAAGGCAGCCCCTCTGGCTACCTGAGGCGGAAGGCATGAGCGTTCTCCCCTCCGCTGGGTTGCAGCACACCGATCCGGCTGCAAGGCTTGCACTATCTCTCACTCAGGGTAGTGTCCCTGCTTTACCTGGCAGTCTTTTTCCACCGCAGTGCTGCTAAAGCACTCAGCGCGGCATATTGCTTGGGACTGGGCTGCCACTTGTGGTGATTCCTTTCCTGGGTGCTTCGGGTCTAGTTGGTAGGCAACACCTAATGCTTCTGTGGTGTTAACTCTGCTGACAAGCAGTCGCCCTCGAGCTACGCAAACCTCTCGGACTTGTTACAAGGAGTGGTGGGTCCTCAGCCCAAAACTAATGCACACGGGCGAGTACAATCCAGAAAGTACAAGAGACTCACTAGTGATGAAAACACAGGCAGGGTATCCATGCAATAAAGCCCATGGATTTCCAGTCAATAAAGCGCTCACCATGCGCTCGTTTGGAGTGCTCCTTTTGGCAAAGGTGGAGCACTCTCCATACCCTTGGGCAGCAAATGGAGCTCTCAACATACCTTTACTTCTTTAGGGAAAAAGAAGGGTATACTGACAGGCCAGTTCCTTCTCTGCTCCAGGCAGGAGCACCAACTGCAGGCTGTCCTACCCCACACAAGTTAGGGGCAGAACTTCTCACACAGCTTCTCTAGCTCTCCTCCCAGACAGGTTATTCTTTTAAGATATTGCATGATCTTTCTCCTGAAGTATCCCTGAGACTTCCAACAGGAGGCAAGCACACACAAGTCTTTGGAGATTCTCCACAAGCAGGATACCACAGCAGGACAAAAAGTGTTAGTCTTTTTCTCTTCCACACACAGAAGCAGCCACAGCCGGCGAACCCACCCCTCACAAGGCAGCGCTCTTCACACAGTCCTTCCACTCTTCTTCTTTGCAGTCCTGGGGATTTAGGTCTAATACTAATACCCCAAATTCTCAATGTTGTCTTTCTGGTAAGTGTTCCTGAAACCAGTCTAAGTCAGTCATGTCCTCCCAGGTGCAGCATGACTACAGGTGGCCGAGACAGCATTGTGAAAATGAGACACAGCGATTTCAGGTGCAAGTGAAACTCTTCCCACCACTCTCAGTCTCTAAGTGCAGACCATGTATATTCAGCCCAGCGATGAGTTACACAGGCAAGACAGGGCACTCCTCAACCCTCCCCCCACCAAAGTGACTGTTTAGAGTGAATGCACATCCCTAGCTCCTGTCCGTCCAATACCAGACGCTGAATACACACAGTCAGAGGCACACAGGATGGTAAAGCAAGATAATATCCACTTTCTAAAAGTGCCATTTTCAAACACAGAATTTAAAAACCACCTTTACCAAAAGGTGCATTAGTAAATTCTGAGTTCAGAGAGCCTCAACTCTATTTCTCTATCTTGTCCCTATGGAACATTAATCTTGTAAGATGTTAAAAAGCAACTCCCACGTTAGCCTATGGGACAGATAGCCTTTCGATATTGAAAAACGAAATTGGCAGCCTTTCGCTATCAGGACATGTCACACACACTAGTACATGTTCTACCTTTCACATATGCTGCACCCTGCCCTTTGGGGTACCTAACTTAGGAGTGCCTTACATTTAAGGAAAGGGAAAGTTTGGGCCTGGCAAGTAGGTGCACTTGCCAGGGCAACATTGTAGTCTACAACTGTGCACAGTGGTAGGTCTAAAACACATTTACAGGGCTAATCCTGTGGGTGGCACAACCAGTGCGGCAAGCCCAGCATTTGATTTACAGGCCCTGGCACACTCAGTGTACTTTATTAGGGACTTACCAGTAAATCAAATATGCCAATCATGCATAACTAATCATTGTCAAAATTTATACAGAGAGCAGTGTGAAAAGGTAGGGCCGATGTCGACCAAGAACCTTCAGTGTTTGCCCGGCGTTAGCCGCCTCTCATACCATCCGATATTACCAAACAAAGAGGCAGGCGCTGGAGACAGGAAGGCAGGAAACAGGAGTTTATTCCGACGGAGCAGAACACGTCAAATCAGACAACAGGGTATCTTCTCGAGGTGCTCTAACCGCATCTCTGAGGCCTGGCCTCTTATACACAGGTTTATGGCTTTATTACATACACTGCATCCGTGATGTTTCTTTGAAGGACAGAAAAGACATCCTCGGAATCCCCGGTCCAGGCCCGTTCCCACACACATCTACAGTAGAGTTCCCACCCCGATCTCAGCATGTGGTGGTTATCGCGCAGCTGGACATTCCGCTGGGAACGGGGACGTGTGTGATCAGTCGGATCTTCGGGGTGCGAAAGCATTGATTAATCCCCGCTCCTTTGATGTGAGGCGAGGTCCTACTGTAGGGGGCAATAAACTGCATCTGTTGGGCTAGGTGATGGCCTGGGATCAGGCCGGACAATCGGGCAGGGAGGAAGAGGTTATCAAAAGGGCCTGTTCTTTGAATGAGATGAAAGAGCGAGGGGGTTCAGCACGGGATGTGGCTCGGAGACAGGGTCGCGTTAGAGGTGCGTTTATGGCCCAAGCAGGAGAGACCGGGGGCTGTCGGGGCGCGGGGGAATGCTTGCGAGGCCGGGGAGTGAGGGGGAGAGACGCGCAGGCTATTGGCAATGGGCAGAGAGGCCACGACACAAAAAAATGGCTGTCACTTACGTGCATGATGGGGCCTAAAAGGGACAAGAAAAAAACGGTGTTGGATCTAGCCCTGATCTCTTGACTGGGTGAGAGTACTCTGCTTAATTCAGAGACTCTGTCCATCACCACCCCTTGTTGTAAATAAAAGGGACAAGATGGCGTGGCCACTGTTTCATGATTTTCACTTTACTTTCAACAGTGGCTGGGGTGAACATAAATGAACGCCGCTTATATATACCTAATTTTAGTCATTTTCCACAGTCCCCAGTTTTTATCATAAGTTAGTTCATTCCTGTTCATGTCATAGGTGAGGATGTACAAGCTGACATTAGTTATACAATTCGCTTTGGTAGCCCATATGCATTACAGGCAGATGGAAATAATTCTGCTATCAATGCAGACAGAATCTTACATAACCATATGTAGTCAATGTGATGGGCGGGGAGACAGTGCATACAAAATTACATTAGCTGCGTCATACGTTAGACCTTGGAGGCGGGGACATTACTTTAGACGATGTAGGAGATTCGTCCGAATACAAACATGATGTCATACAAAAAAAAATTCTGGCAGGATAAGGGCTATTATCACTTGAGGTCTGGACTCCATGGGGGTCAAAACTAGACAGCATGTTCATGTGCATAACTGGTGTTCTACAATCATCAAGATACTGAGTTAACGTCTTCTTAGTTATCCATGTACAGTTGAAAGTGACCGATGTAAGGTTTCGAAAGCTCAATTGGGTGGTAATCAATATAAAGCGGTTGGGAGAGGAATTCAATTTAATACAAGGGACAGTCAAGGGGGGGGCAATGTTCAAAAAAAGGGTTAGTCTTTCCAGTGTCTTATTACAGCGAGCCATCACTGGTAGGCTCTCATTGTTTTTCTTCTTTCGTTGGCACTGTTGAGCACCGGCGGTGGAGCTATGCGTCCAGCTCGGATTCAGATTTCGCGTTGCAGGGTGTGGCCACTCTTTGCTCTCGGACCACAGTCCTGTTTGTCCTGTTACCTAACTAATCTACCATAGGTACTTTAGTCGGGGTACCCGTATTCCGTTCTTCTTTCGGGACAAACCCTATTCTATCTTTTGTGCTGTGTTTTTTTTCTTTAAGTCAAGTTCAAAAACTCCATATGGAAAAAGGGGTGATGGGGGCGTGCTTTGGGAGGCCGAGGGAAAAGAGGGTGGAGTGGGATCAGGTCTGAAACGGACCAAGGAGGGCAGAAATTTCAAGCAAGTGGGCCCATCAATCGGGCACAATGGGCTGGGACTTTCGGCACGAGCTCATCAACATGTAGGGGCTTCTGGACAGCCCTTCTTTCCTTCACTTTCCACGTTGAGAATGGTGCCTTGTCCCGCAACTCTTTGCTCTGTGGCTCCACCTTGGTCGAGGTCGTAGATATTCCCCGGTCTGCAGCCAGGCTGTGCGTCACGTCCGGCCCCTCTCCTCCGACGACCGCACGTTATCTTTAAATGAGTACAAAAAAACAAGTCTTAGAGAACTGGCAGGGGAAGATGTTTACACACTTTAATTTCTCTCCCAACCCCAAATAGTTGGGGAAACGTTTATTGGTCACGATAGGGTGGATGCTTAGTAATCCTTACATCGGTGTATGCTGTTAACTCATGCATCATTGCTGTGGTGCAGGTCTGCAAGTATCTTTCTATTTTCAAACATCATGTCTGTCTGGTGTTTATTCCTGTTATATTCGCGAGCGTGGCAAGAAGTCTGATATCCAACAATTACATGGTTCATTGAATTCAAACCGGCTCCTCCAGTAGAGACTTGTGTTTTTCTAAACCAAATCCTGTTGAGCTATATTTTTCTTCAAGGTCTGCTAATTCATAAAAAGTGTGAAGTGCTTATTATCATGGCTTACAGCTACCTTTTCCAGGGAAGGACATACGTTGAGCATTGGTTTTTTTTTTTCTTTTCTGACAGCAACGGCTAACTTTTATCAGTTTTTGGACGATTTATCTTTAAAAACAAGGTCATCAGCTACAGTCTTTAAGATTTTCTGGGACGGCTGGTTACAAAACTGGGACCATTCTGGAAAAACGGGGACGTTTCGGACATTCTACTTTTGTGCAATGGGCGGTGGTAATCCAAATGATGAGGGTGGTGTTACTAAAGCACTAAAACAAAAGCCACTGACATATAGTTCCCTTTTAAGGGTCAGATTAGGGGACATTAGTCGTCTTACCTGTCCTTTCTTGCTCAGCCAATTAAGTTCCATAATTTTACAGAAAGGAGAGGTAGTAATATGGCAAAATACGATCGTTTTGTTTCTGTCAATTTGTTCAAACACTGTCGTGTCTAAAGCCAATTATACCTGTGCCGGCGAGGTACAGTGTCGTCATTTATTCAAAAGGGAGCAAGGGAGCCCTCAGAGGGAGAGAGCGTTGTGTGCACCAAATAGGCTATTAGTACACGTACAACATAAAAAGAGAGAGAGAGAGAAACGTGTACAATAATAGGTTATTCAGTGCACACACATATAGAACAGTACAGGTCGGTTTCACATATAAAACACAAGCTGAGGGAAAACATAAGTTCATAGTTTACGTACACACAAATACCAGATAGGGTGCGACAGTACATACATCAAGTAGGGAAACCTAAGACAGAACACAGAGCTATTTTGGGCAAAAGGACTTTGTCATGCATGTTGCATATTCTCAGTATTCCCTTTAATTCATTCTGGGGGTCGAGCTCTTTGTTCTCCTTCCTTCCTAATAGTAGACAATTTTTGTTGGTAACCTCGCTTCAAAAATACTTACTCATTTTTAATTGGTCGGACACTAGTCCAGTCGCGCTTATACTCACGGTGGGGTCTTCCAACATCTAGCAAATGATGATCCAAGCTGAGGTAAAGGAGGGGTGTCAGTCGGACGTGCGGTGGTACAATTCTGACTTTTCTATGAGGGTGGAAGAAGAAGGGGTAAATCTAAAAAAATAACAATATCCCTAATATCTGGGCTGAAGGGGATTTTGGATGAACCCCAACCCGGGGTACTCTTAACTTTTCTTATTTAGTCAGCACATAAATTGACTCACTGGTGCGTATTATTTTGGGTGTACATTTGGGATATCGGTTGGGGTTGGGTTCGTCGTACTGAAATAAGCCTTTGAGTTTCTGGTGTAGGCCACTCTCCCATTCGCTAGCTCCAGAGAGAGTCGTTCCTAAGTAAGGTAAGTGCTATATTTTTATTTGTCTTTCACATGCAGGTACCATGTTCGGGCTTAATTTTCCTATCCCATTAACCGTTCGATCAACGCCTCAATCATACAAAAAGCATTCTTTTATTGATCCAGATGTGCGCCACACATACGCATTCATACCGTACAAATCGGGGCCCATGCGCACATTCATACCATACAATTTTTCACGCTCCCAGAGATAGCTCCTACATATAATGTACCGTCTCACAGAGCTAGCCTATTTTCCTCGCGTGGAACACGATGCGGTTTTAGGTCTTCTCCATACTTCAGCTGAAATTCCGATGTAACCTGCAAAAAAAGAAAAAGAGGGGGGGGCAGCGTTCAAAGCACATCAGCGCGCATAAACACGAAAATGTTTTTACCTACCACGTACTTGACTTATCTCTCTGGGATGCAGTCCCTTATGTCTCGGCATTGAAGCCCAGAGGAACTGGTAGTGCGGCAAAGATAACCAATGGTAGTCTGTTCGCTACATAGATCGCCCGAGGGCAGTAGCACAGACCGCGTGTAGGAGAGGGTCAAAGGCCAGGGGTATTCAGTATAAGGTGGGGGGGTGACGGATTCATGTTTTCATTCGAGGAAAAGAAAAGGTTTACGGTGGTATAGGGTCGTTCCTGTTCGCAGAGCATGGTATTTAAAAAAACAACCCTATCAATCTAAATGACTGTTATAATGCTAGTTCCATATATATTTTTCTTTTAAAACCTTGATTGTAAAAATGTCAGCATTCAAATACGGGCCTCCAACCATACAGGCCGGCCACGGGGCAGACGGGAAACGCATGAGGTAAGGAGAGATTACACTGTAGTATAGGAGTACGTAACGAGCAAGCCATTTAATTGAAAAAAACTAAACGTGACAAACGATTGCAGGATCAGTGAAGGTTGATTTTATAATTGAAAGTATAACAGGATCAGTTACATTAAAATCGTCCATACGCACACCATGGGCGAGTATCATGAGTAACATTACTTCGGAGCTTTTAATAATACAATAATCAATAGTAAAAAAAAAACGACATCAATAGGGTTGTCCGCAGGCCCAGTCAGTACACTTCCCCGCCCGCCATGTGCACAAAGACCGCATACATCCCCCATAACATCAAGGCTAAGTAACTAGAATCGTCATAAGGAGTTGCAAGTCCCGCCCATACTGGCGCCATTTTGGTCGAGGCCAGGCGGGTCCAGAGTATAGTTCAAATGCCTCCAATAACTAGCGGCCGGACCAGAATCCCTTTCGGCAGTTCAAAAAATTCCGTTAACGCCAGCAAAAGGGACAGGCGGCATGAACCGCGACTTAAAGGCGAGGAAGGCAAAATCTTCCCTACCGGGTCACGCTGAGGTCCCACCGGAACTGATCGGGTTGGCAGTCTACAGTCTCTCTTAGTAATTCGGACAAAAGCTGGTGTCAGCATGAGAGCATCACCATCTTGTGACAATGTTGTGGCCACTCCGGAGAGGGGGACAGCAGGCGTATCCCTCCACAGATGCGTTGAATCAGTCTCTCCTACGGCACCAGATGTGGATAAGGCGGCGGTTGCCCGGGGCAGCGGCATATCCACGGGGGATAGTCGAGCAACAGTGGCGGTTGCCCCCACCGGAAGCCCGCGGGAGTCGAGGGCCAACGACTCTCGTAGAATCTTTAAAACTGAGAGGACGTCTTCAAGAGTGGGGCTCATGCCCGAGCAGGCAAGCATCCGAGTTCTATGGTAGCCCAGAGCCATCCTAGTGGACCAGGCCCAAATCCGGGGTGCCGGCCGCCATCTTGAGAGCCCCCCCCCCCTCAGCTGTCCTTCACCACAGCCACCGGAGCGGGTCCCCCGGCCAGTCAACCGCGGAGGCTCGTTGAGTGGAACGCTAATGGCAGTCTTAGTGCGGGAGAGGAACCTCCACCTGGGGGGGGGGGGGCGGGGGAGAGGGGGCCGTCCGCGCCGCCTCTCCGCGGGCGCCCCACGCCATCTCCTGGCGTAGATATACAAAATGGCTGAACCAGGCAACAAAGGGGGGAGCCATCAGCAGGGCATCCCCCGCACACAACTTGCTGGACACCATCTCTGGACGATCTGGGGACGGGCCTCGGCGCGTGGTGTTGCCTCCGGCCTATTCGCACAACGGTCCTCCACCCCAGGCCGCCACTGACGCTACCTCGCCGGCTGATGGCTTTTGTAGACTTTCTATAGCCCAAAGCCAACTAAAAAGTAGCCCAAAGTAGCCCAACATTGCTACTTTAAGGAAGGAGGGACAGGAACAGCGTCAAGCAGACGGCGAGTGCATTGGGATTGATGTTGCAGCCGGCTGCCATGTAAATATTTGTATAATAAAACGTTTTAACATATTACTTTGCTGGAGTGTTGTATATATTTATAGGGTTTGTCGTTATTTGAGCGGGGTGGGCGGCGGAGCCGAGCTGTCTTGCGGCCATCATGGCGTCGGCGCTCGGTTCTTCTCACTAGTTTCATATTTCTCATGAGGGGTTGTTCCTAATGTTTCTATTTTAGCGGGGTCAAAAGATCCCATCAGTGGCCTACTGATTTTGCTCGATTCCTTTTGTTTTTCCTAACGATTTTTATGTTATAGTTTGCTAGCACGATACAGCGGCTAATCCGTATTTTTATATATATGTCCTTTTTATTAGGGGTGTCCTCCGGTGGAGCCGGATGATCTACCTCTAATAACGGTCCGGGCTGAACCAACTACTGAACAATGGGGAGAAGATAGGCATGACGGGTTACAATGGAGACAAAAGTCTGCACTACCTATCCTTCACTACTTTGCGGAGACTAGGCAGAATATTTCTATTCTACAGTATTCGCAAATAGGGAATACCCAAAGAGAGAACTAATTCCAAACAGTCAATGTTCGGACAAACAATCAATCAAATGAGGGATAAAAATAGGCACGACGGATTACAACAGGGGCAAAAGCCTGCGTTACCTATCCTTCACTATCTGCAAAGACTAAACAGAGTATTGCGACTCTGTGCTTGTTTGCAAATAGAGAATGATCCAAAGAGAACCAATTCCAAAACAGTAAATGCTTGGATAACAATCAATCAAATGGAGAGGGAAGCAGGCACGACGGATTACAATGGGGGCAAAGGCCTGCGTTACCTACCCTTCACTATCTGCAAAGAGAGAATACTCCTATTCTTCCCTGTTTGCAGACAGAGAATCTCTCAAACAATCAAATGAGTAATACTAGTATTTTCAAACAATCAATTCGCAATTTGTCGTGTTACACGACCTTACCCGGACCGCATGGACAGTTTCTCGTCTTCCGCTTCCAGCACCTGATCGTCCTCTATTCTCCGTAATTGCTGTGGCACTCCTGATGGTTCCCAGTCAGGACCGTAGATCACTCGAGAGAGGTCTGCTCGGAACCAGTGAAGTTCGGATGATCGGCTGCCAGACGAGGGTCTATCGGGCAGGTGCACTTCCAGATCGTTGCAGTCGTTCACTCTGTCGTTGGGACCTCTCCCACTGGATCCACGTGTCGCTGATGGGCCCACGTTTGGGACGCCAATTGTGAAAAGGTAGGGCCGATGTCGACCAAGAACCTTCAGTGTTTGTCCGGCGTTAGCCGCCTCTCATACCATCCGTTATTACCAAACAAAGAGGCAGGCGCTGGAGAGAGGAAGGGAGGAAACAGGAGTTTATTCCGACGGAGCAGAACACGTCAAATCAGACAACAGGGTATCTTCTCGAGGTGCTCTAACCGCATCTCTGAGGCCTGGCCTCTTATACACAGGTTTATGGCTTTATTACATACACTGCATCCGTAATGTTTCTTTGAAGGACAGAAAAGACATCCTCGGAATCCCCGGTCCAGGCCCGTTCCCACACACATCTACAGTAGAGTTCCCACCCCGATCTCAGCATGTGGTGGTTATCGCGCAGCTGGACATTCCGCTGGGAACGGGGACGTGTGTGATCAGTCGGATCTTCGGGGTGCGAAAGCATTGATTAATCCCCGCTCCTTTGATGTGAGGCGAGGTCCTACTGTAGGGGGCAATAAACTGCATCTGTTGGGCTAGGTGATGGCCTGGGATCAGGCCGGACAATCGGGCAGGGAGGAAGAGGTTATCAAAAGGGCCTGTTCTTTGAATGAGATGAAAGAGCGAGGGGGTTCAGCACGGGATGTGGCTCGGAGACAGGGTCACGTTAGAGGTGCGTTTATGGCCCAAGCAGGAGAGACCGGGGGCTGTCGGGGCGCGGGGGAATGCTTGCGAGGCTGGGGAGTGAGGGGGAGAGACGCGCAGGCTATTGGCAATGGGCAGAGAGGCCACAACACAAAAAAATGGCTGTCACTTACGTGCATGATGGGGCCTAAAAGGGACAAGATGGCATGGCCACTGTTTCACGATTTTCACTTTACTTTCAACAGTGGCTGGGGTGAACATAAATGAACGCCGCTTATATATACCTAATTTTAGTCATTTTCCACAGCAGATGAACTTTAGTACTGATCAGCAGTGGTAAAGTGCCTAGATTCCTATAGCCAAAAAAACATGATCAGAAAAATAGAAGACAAAAAGTTTGGGGATAAACACGTCAAAAGGGCCAGGTCTTACACCACTAACAGCCACCATTGACAAAGCCAAATGTTCTGTCTGGTTTAAAAAGTATGTCAATTACTGGGTTACTCAAATTTGCATGAAAATGAACCATTAGAGCCAACTGTGTTTTCAAAATTTTCCCAGAGGGAGAATCCCCCTGAACCCCACTTACGACAGTTAGGCTCACTTGCTATGCTTGCCTGCCACACGGCACTCATCCTGAACTTTTACACCCGCACCACTTTCAAAATTCACCAGCCGTCCCTGAAAAGCTTAAAAACAATGAAGCATGGGCTCCTTGACTCCTAATACATTACAATGACTTCATGATGGCGGAGGAGTGTGCTCGAAATTGAAAGGAATTCTATCTAGGGTCTCAAGTCTTATTGGGGAAGGAGGGTGAGAGATTAGGGGTGTTTTTCCTTCTCCAGCTAGGCAGAAGTCCAAGTCCTGCTGGTTAAGTACGGCCGTCTCTCTTCCGACCTGATTGAGTTTGATAAAGACAGCAGATGATGCAAAAAGACACTAGGTGGTTTTCAAAGGCTCAACGTTTCCACACAATATTTTGCAGGTTAAGTTTTAAAATAGACTTAATGGTTTCAATGTTTTATCAAGTCTAAGAGGGTACACATTTCGTGGGCTGCCATATTTTCTCTAAATGAAGTTTAATGCAATGACCGATCTGCAATTATAATAATGAATGGTGGGATGCAGAGCTAATCGGTTTGGATATTGATGTGAACTAGCAATACTTTTGTGTTGATTTTTGTTGAGCCATAGTAGGCGTTTCAGTGCTTTCAGTGATAGCTTTCTAGAAAGGCATACTAGGATATTTGTCAGGGTTCACTAATATTTTAATGTCTGCATTTGACATGTGTGGCTGCATTACTGTTGGGCGGTGAGACGAGTAAGTTTGAGGTAGTTTTTAGTTGGCTGATCACTATTATGCTACTTGTGTTTGCTATGGGTTGGTCTGAATGTGTTACTGAAAAACAGAGTTGTGGGGGGGTGTACTGTATGAAAAAGAATTACATATGGTATTGCAGGATGACATTTAGTCCATGGGTATAGCATTAGACAAGTACCTAGCTCTTGAATATTGTGCTGGAGAATGTATAAACAAAGTATGTGGCAAACTTACACTTTTGCTCTTTTTTTGGCAGAAGTTAAAATCTGTTTATGAAGACATCGTACAAGACTACGACAGTGAGACTGAAAAAGGAGGTTTATGCTCTTAAATGTTGTTAAACAACGATGGATGTGAATGGAAACGTGACAATGGGGTCTAGCATTAAAAGAAAAGATAGCAGTATCTTTACATGTCTTGATTCCTTAATAACAGTGGGTTTTTTTGTACAAAAAGGAGCAATATCCAAGCTACTTTAACACACTCCATGACACTTAATGTATATTTATCATGTTTTTCCTGTGAGGTCTACAGGCTGCCGCATGTCTATTTATTATTTTATCATCATCTGGATATTGACGTCATTGTATCTGTTTTATGATCTGCCCTGTGCAAACCTCCGTGTCTGCTCATCTCTCTGAAAACATCGCTATTGCCCCAATCTATTGCCTGGTGGAACCCATCTTTAGCGAGCCTAAAAAAACCCAAACCCACTCTTCCCCCCCCTCCCACCAAAATGAAATGAAGTCCATACACACATTTCCCCAAGGTCTGCATAACCGAGTGCAGCCGAGTAGGTCTATATAGACTATTTTGTTTTAAACACTATGCAAATCTATTTAACTGAAGGGCTCAGATAGCCTATCTATTAATAATTGAGCACAGGTGGTCAATTATGCATGGCACTTACAAATGTAACAGCTAAAAAATAAATCCTAAAAGTAATTATCTAATGTCAAAATAAGGTTCTATACATTGGGCAGTTTGATTTATGACGTGTACCCTATACTTACCGAAAAAGTGTCATATCTTTGAAACGGTAATTATTACGGTAGACCAAATGAATGTTACTTGCTTTTCTTTTTAAGTGTCAAAGGATTACTTGCTTTTCTAATGTCAAGAAGAGCAGCGCTTTTCTCAGGGCCTCATGGCTCGAGTTTGAATCCCTCCCAGCGCTTTGTCCATTGTTAAAACGTCACCTGACACCACGCTTTGTTCCTGTTGGCGAGTTTGTTTATACTTAACATGCTTGCTTCGTCTGCTCTCGTACAGAACCAGGAAGGTAAACGCCTCGGATGCCCTGGAGCGCTACTGCTGAGAAAAGAGCTATTTTAGTAAGCTCTTTGCAGGCTACTTGTCCTGTTAAATCTGTCATGAAACCCGCAATAAACAGATTGCCTGTAAGAACTGATATGGTGACATTCTATCATTGTCAGACCTAATGTTGCACAAATATTCCCAAGTGTGAGTAATGTAATGTAAATTCATTTTAAAATGTTAAAGAGAACCCAGCTAATCTTGGGATGTCTATTAGGTGCTAGACTATTTGGCCATCTCCAAGCCAAAGGAATATCAAACCCCTGCAGGTTTGTGTGGCTTTGCTTATGCTGAAACAATGGGCTGGAGTCATGTAAACAGTCTATGAAAAGTTAGGTTCACAGGTGAGTGAAGAGCAGGTTGGATAGATGTTTAATCTCGCACAATGTGTGCAGGATCTAAAACGTGCACATACTTGCAAATTATGCCAAAGTTTAATATAACCTCTCAACCAACATGCTCAGAAATCAGATGGGCTCCTCTTTCTTCCATGCTTACCGAATAAAGAGATTCCGGAAAAACATTACTGCAGAGCACACTTTCTAACCAAGAAACTCTGTGATTAATGGATGAAAAGAGCATTGTCAGAAGTCGGAACCTAGTAAGGAAGAGTTTTGTGTGTATCTGAACTATTTGAAGTAATAGCATTAGAGGGCTAATAAAAACTCAATTTCTTCATCTACAAATGACAAAGGCACTGGCATTTTTAAATCCGGTCTGTTGTCCGCGCCCAATGTTATATATTTTTTTTTGTAGTGTTGCTAGAGATCATTTCATAGGAAATTTTAAGTTCTACACTCTTAGGGCAAAGATTTCGATGATGGCAGACAGTTTAATTTGCACTTCTAAAAGGCTTTGTTAATTTGTCTCTATTTCAGTAATGTAACTGGCAGGGTACAAATGTACACTTTAGGACACTTTAAAGTAGATGACATTTTATAAATTTTGTGTAAAGATTTGATCGGCCATGTTCCGTTCAGCCAGTTCGGGTACTAACATAGCTATGCAAATCAACTTTCCTGTCTGTAGGTATTTGAGCCACACTTCAACCTGGAACTAGTGAGGCTCAAACTTGTGCTTTAAAAAATTAGAATCTAGTGGAATCTAGTGGAAAAAAAACTAAAAGTACAGAAGCGTAGATGTCTGGAGCAAACAAAAGAAATTAGTATTTGCCTGCATTATTAATTGGCTTGAAATTGACATCACTTGTTATGTATATAAGGATGTTGGTGTTCTTTTAGTGGTTGGAAAAAATGGCTATTTAAGGTTATGAAAAGTAAAAGATGATTTGTTAAGGTTGATGAAAATCTATGCCAAAAATTACCCGTTGGTGCAAGATCAAACTGTCCTTGCTAAAATGTGGAAATCCGGGTTAGCTTGTAATTTAATCCTATTTCTATATGGAAGATCAATTGTTTAAATCACTATTTGATAGGGATTTAGAGAATATATGGCATTACTTGTCTCCATTATTACATAGACATATTCTAGAACAATATAAATACCAAGGCTAGATAAACCATGTTCTTATCATCAAGTTAATTCAATTACTTTAAAAAAAAAAAAAAATCTTGAAATGATTTTAAATATTTCAAGCTGTTTCTGAAGGTTCTAAATACAGGTGAAGCCAATTAACATAATTTGCCTAAATTCTTGTGAAAAGCCCACCAATATTCATGCTAATTATAGTATAACAATGAATGCTTTGCAAAATGTTTGGAATGCATACATGTATGTGCCACAACCTGCTATTTTAATTATTTTGTGGTGCATCAACAGAGCTTTGTACAATGTTTGAATGCCTATGATTTGGTGCAACGAGTAAAGATGTGTTCAGCATAAGCACTTTATATTTGTAATGTTATTGAATCATCTAGGTCTGTAAATTTGTGTTTAGATGGCCCATGTTTAATCCACTCAGTTGTAATGTTAAAACACTAAAATATTTTGTCAAATAGGTTTTTTTGTGTACAAAGATTTTAAGAAATGTACTTTTTCATTGTATAGTACATAAATGTTAATAAAACTTGCATGGTTGTCTAAAAACAAACTTTTGAAATTTACTGATTGTCTTGTTTGTATACTTCTAATTTTAATTACATGATAATGGCTTTCCTTGTTGAATTATTTACTGTCATTTCGGAAAGGACGTTTCATTAATTTTGATAGTCTACAGTTGAAAACCAGCGTTTGATGTTACAATAAATTTGACAGGCTCTTCTTTACTGTGCATTCTGTCTAAGATTGTGGTCATTATTTAAAGAGGGAATATTTAAACAGATTATTGCAGTATATGTCCATACAGTTGAAGTAGCTGCATATACTAACCAAAAGCATTAAGTGGTACATGTTGTCTTCATATATCTTGGATGTTTACTACCAATTTTTAATTCATCCTAAGCCGTATGTGATGGTGGCAAAATGCACCTAAAATAAAAATGTTAAGAAACACACCTATCTTGAGCTCATACATGTACTTTAGTTGTGCATTAATGAGTGGATATATGTAATAATTGCTTTTGCATTAGTACAAATACATTTCTGATACATCATCTCAAATTTGACCGGAGGTGCCGCTTAATGCCTTTCTATGTTAAACTTTTTGCTAACATATCATGTACATCTTGCAGTTTCCTTTGTAGATGCTTATAATGAGCCCCTTTTAATTGTCTGCTTGAAAAAGAAATGCCAGTTGGACATGCATTGGACTTGTTACAGTCATGTAATCTTCTCTTTTATTGCCCACTAGATAGCTTTAATTCTACCTAGTCTATCCCATAATCAAGTCTACTTTTGTACCTGTACCTCACTGGAGTTCAATGAAATAACTTATTAAATATGTGCATTCTTGTGTTGAGCCATATTTCTATAATTACACCACATCAGTGTTTGATAAAGTTGTACTTAAAATGTGTCTTCAATTTTACTGCACTCACTGACATTAACATAAATATTTATAATCCTTAATGGTTACATTAATAATTTGTAGACCTCTATTTGCATTATGGCTTGCTGATGAGGTACGTGGGTGTAAAACTGTGTTATCACAGAAGAATATTAAGTTGAGGTTTCAAACACTATTATAGTCTTAGTTGTAACTTGTTAGCGTCAAGATTGTTCCGGTCACGACCAACTCAATTCACTATATCAGAAATGTTACCGTTCTTCCTCCATAAGCACTGAAGTTTTGAATTACGTTATTTTGTTCTGTCATCACAATTACATAAAATATATACTCAAGTAATCACATTCAGGAAAACTGTGGAAAATATGCATACAAACTGGTACCCTGAACTCCTTATTTGTGCAATAGGTGTTTCTTGAAGAGAAGTTCTTAATCAGATGTAGGGTATCGTGGTACAGAGTGAGCAAGGCAGAAAAGTGCACACTGATCTTAATTGTCATGAGTTGCATACAAAATATTATGTTTGATTATAATATGTTCAGTATCGCAATATGGGAGTTAATTCCGGGGCAGATGCATTAGAATGATGGTTCAAGCTAAAATAGTTAATACCAGTATGGCCAGCCACACAAGTAATTGTGAGTGTACATGTTTTTGAGTTTCTGATCTAATTTTATCTTCATAAACCTTGTGAATGAGCCTTCTTTTTTATGCCACCACTACTATTAGTCAATGATAGCTGAAGCTACAACATCAAAAGTATCAAACCAATTAGTTACTAAATAAACAACTGCAGCGAGTTTCTTCAATGCCTTCAGTGTTTTTTTTATTTAAGACAAACCATTTGAATTACTAATTTAAAAGGAGTTGCACTTATTCGTTCACAAATTAAAATATTGATAAATATGATCTTGAGATAATATATAAGCTATAAGTTTTAATGTACAATGTCTGAAATGTATTTTATTGAAGTTTGAACTTGATACCCACTCTATGTGAAAACAAGCATGCAAATTAGTAACTATGCACAAAGTAAACCTAAAATGGATAAATCCAAGTAGGTCCCGAGATGTTCAGGGAGCTGCATTTAAACGTCATTGGTTTCATTTGTGGGCTGTTTGATTCGTCACTGATAGCTATGAGTTAGTGTCCATGATGAGGAAATATTGGATTTTTCAACTCCTCAATTCCCCGGAACTATTCACTCAAACAAAAGAGGGAAAATGATATCATCAGCGCTACCCAACATAAATGGGGTAATCCTGAATGGGAACGTCGAAGGGGATATCCCGGCATCATATACTAGACAGGGAAATGGGACCCCCTCAATTATAGATTACATCATTTGTGGTATGGATCTATTTGAAACAGTCACGTATTTGCACTCCAATTTTACAACCGACAGCGATCATGCCGTGATGCAACTAGTTACTAGTTGGACAGTCCAAACAGCAGCAGAAGGTCAGTTGATCCTCTATAGAAATGCAACCTTGGTAAATAGCGAACAGAGACGTATCTTTTGGAATTCACCTCTCGTTGACAAAATAACAGTTTTGATTAAACATACACATTTACTAAAGAAAATTTACTCAGATGACCCTATATTAAATTTTGAGCGCATGCTCAAGGAATTTAAAACGGCATTATCAAAAATGATATCTCAAGATAACACAGGTAATAAAATGAAGAAAAACATAAACAAAACCCGGAATACATTAACAAAGAAAAAACTTAACAAACTGATACGTGCTCAATACTTAAATTCTTCTCCTTCAAGAAAGAAAGAAATAAACAAACTAAAAAATCAGCTGAGAAGAGAGAAAGCAAGTAAGAAAAAAACTTTCCAAGATCGAAATTGGGTAGATTTACAAATAGCTGCAAAAGAACACAACCAGAGAAAATATTGGTCCTTAATAGCTAAATTAACTGGAACTAAAAAGAAATTATTAGCAATACCGGTTCCGCCTAACGACTGGGGAACTTATCTGACGGATCTCTATAAATCAAATATGGTTAAATTACATGAAAATAGTGTTGAAAAAATTAAGGAAAAACACAAAACTTCAGTTCCTATAACAACGGCAATAATGGTAGAAACTCATATTCGAAAAGCCAGAAGCACAGGTGCCTTCGGTCCTGACCAAATATCGATCAAGGCCCTGCAGGTAGACCCCAAGGAATGGAGCCTTGTGTTAACACCACTCTTTAACCATATTTTGACAACTGGGCTAGTACCAAAATCATGGCAGGGGAGCATCATCATCCCTATACATAAAAAAGGTAGCAAAACGGTAGCAGGAAATTACCGTCAAATAGCATTGATGGATGCCACCGGAATTTTTTTCGCAGCGGAAGTATTAAACCATCGGAAAAATTGGGCATTTTCGCTGGGTCTAATACCTATGTTTCAGGCTGGTTTTAGACCTAAACATTCTGTTACGGATAACATTGCAATTATACAGGTTATCCTTGACAAATACGTGACACGGAAAACACAGACTGTCTATGCTGCATTTATAGACTATTCTACCGCATTTGATCGCGTCGACCGACCGACATTATGGAACAAATTAAGGAGTTTCGGTATCAATGAACATTTGTTACAGGTCCTAATAAGCCTTCACACGAAAACTTGGTGCCAAGTTCAAATGGGGGGCGAAAAAGGTTTAACGGAAATAATAAACACAGCTAATGGTCTAAAACAAGGATGTCTCTTAGCCCCTTTGTTATTTTCTCTATACCTCAGTGACTTGCCATATCAGTTACAACAGGGCTCGAGTCTGCCTCCAAAAATTAACAAGCAAAGTATCCATTCACTGCTTTACGCGGATGACATAGTGATGTTTGACCTCACTCCATTTGGTCTGCAAAAATCACTGGACATTCTGTGTAAATACTCAAAGGAAAATTTCCTAATCCCAAATATAAAAAAAACAAAAGTTGTAGCTTTTTCGGGGAGGAAATCAAGTGCCAAATACACCTGGAGGATAGGTGGAGAAAAGATTGATGAAGTGGATGAACATATATACCTTGGCAGGATTCTTTCAAAGAACTTAACAAACACAAAACATATAGACAATTTAATAAAGAAATCTGATTTACATGCTGGAGCACTATCAAGACTCTACAATGCTACTGGGAGCAGGCATTTTTCCTCACTGTTAAAAATATATAAAGTAAAGATTCCTGCAGTCTTATCATACGCAACGGAATATATCCCTTTAAAACAGTGGGGTTACATGAACCGCAAAGAAGGAAAAATCCTGAAAAGAATTATGAAGGTTTCAGCTGCTATACCAGTTCAAGTTTTAAGACTAGAATTCTCTTTAACAAGTTCGTATGCCACGGCTGTGGCGAACATTATTAGGTGGGCCTACAACCTCCTCCATGCAAAGGAGGGAACACTAAGATTCCTGCTGAAAAATGAAACTTTTAATACAGAAGCTGCTAAGCAAACTTTTTTAGGGAACATGTCAGTTGCATTTTGAATGGCTAAAATCAGTACAGATATTTTACTCACTTGGTCTGTATCGCAATTGAAACTTTTTCTCAAATGTTTAACCCCTAAACTGAGTTTCGACCTTGACCTTGCACATAGTAAAAAATTATCAACCTACAAATCTTATACAGATCTACTGGAGTATAAACATATCCAGCCGTACATCGGGTTTTCCCTCACACATAATGCAAGGAGAGTGATTTCAATGTTACGACTGGGTATCTTGCCTGTGCAATCGTTTAAATCAAGATGGTCGACTGCAGATTCTTCATTATGTTCTTTATGTCAAGGGGGTGATCAAACCGTTGAGCATTTATTATTTGTATGCCCTAGTTCTAAAGTAGTAGTAGCTCGTGCAATGTATCTCGACCCAATATATCGTATTTGCAGGATTACAAAAGGAAAAGAACTAATAACAGCGGGCAAACAGCCCCCAAATGAACTTGTTTGTTACAATTTTTACAAATTTTTTAAATCTTTATTGTTTTTATACTAATCAATGATGTAAACTTTCTGTCTTTTTTTTGTACTTCATTTATATGCAATATTTGTGGTCCTCTGTTGAGTACCAACACAAATAAAATCTTTTTGACTTTGTGTCCATGACTAAATGGTGCATGTGAAGTCAATCACTTCATCCAGCAAATTAATTTGACTGCTGTGTCCTCAGAATATCTAAATTAGCAGTGCCATACATGAAAGGCACTATTGGCATGAAATTGTGTAACAAACTAAGTCTGCCTGTTCTATCCCTGATTAGTTTTAGTATGAAGAAAAATCTTTAATAGGATGATAGCTCTCACCCACACAGAGGTTGGCATGTTCATCATAGAGCTTCTTCTCTTATTAGTCAAAGTGTGTACCCGTGTGAGCTACTACCTTGGTCAAGTGTACTTGTGTTGTGGTGGCTCATTGGACAGAAAAACGTTATTATAACTACCTACTGATAGACCTATGTAGTACGTAAGTAAGTAAGTAAGTATACTTGTAAAGCGCACTGTTACTCCATCTCGGAGTGTCCTGGCGCTGTATACCGTCCTGGCTTTCCCTGTGAGATGTCCCTCCTGGGCACCTCCAAGGTGAAGCCAGGCATTCCCGGCGCTGATGGGGCCGTTGTGGAGATTAAGCTAGCTATTGCCCAGAGTTGCAGAGTGGGACCCATGGTTAGCGTAGGCACCTCGGCGAGAATTATCGAGTCCGCGGAGATCGACCCAAGACCCTGCCGCGTCGGGAATTGAACCCTGTTCCCGGGCCAATCTCTGCTTCAGGGTCTGCCACTTCTTACCAGTGAGCCACACTTCTTTATTCCTGACTACACTGTGTAGATTTAAAATAGTGGGGGAAAATTTAGACCCTGTTATGAGGGCAACACATCTCAATCAATCAATCAGGGACTTGTAAATGAGCGGCTACTCACCCGTGAGGGTCTCCAGGCACTTTATGCTGGCCGTACTGGGTGGAGGATCATTCGAAGAGAACGTCTTGAGGTCTTTCCTAAATTTGGTCAGCAACATGGATTTTCTGAGGTGGAGAGGCAGGATGTTCCAGGTCTTGATCGCTAGGTCAGAGGGCGACCTTCCTCCAGTTCTAGTCTTTTGGATCCTGGGGACAGAGGTGAGGGTGAGTTGGGAGGATTGGAGTTGTCTGACGGGTGTGTAGAATGTGAAGCGATGTTTCAGGTATGCTTGTCCTTCGTCGTGTAGAGCTTTGTAGGAATGAGTGAGGAGCTTGAAAGTGACTCTCTTGTTGACTGGGAGCCAGTGGAGTAGTCGGAGGTGTTACATGATGTTGCTATGGCAGGGGATGTCGAGGACCAGTCTGGCTGTGGTGTTTTGAATGTTCTGTAGTTTCTTGAGCTGGTTCTGGATGATGAAGTTGATGAGTATGTTGCCTTAGTCTAGTCTGCTGGAGTATGATGCCAAGGTTGTGTGCAAGGTCCATCGGGAGGGGGAAGATACCAGAGCAACTGGCCAACAGGAGGCGTCCCAGGCTGAGAGGTAGATCCCAGGATGAGTACTACAGTCTTGTCGGAGTTGAGCTTGAGAAATCTCTGCCCTACATGTTGCCCTTAAACAGGTCAGTGGGCTTTAATCAGGACTGTGACTCTGAGGTAATATACCACAATTTGTGGATACTATTAGAATAGGTATTCTAGAAAATAGATGATTGATAAGCAACCAGATCTATCCAAGGGGGGTGTTAAGCTTCCACCATCTAGAGGAAACCTTACTTTACAGGTAATTGTGCCTCTCTACCTGGGTTTTGCAGAGAGATGAATCTAGTTTTAAAGCATTCACATCCTCAGACAGCAGCCATCCATCCATCTGAGAAAAATTAGCAATGCAATACATTCCAGGGCATACATGTGTCTCATTATTAGAGAGATGAGAAATAAGATGCAAGACATTCCCTGGTTTATGTTCACCTTTGTGGGAGTACTTCAAAATGCACATATTTCATCCACTAATCTCACTTAGATTTTGCAGTGAAATTGCTCAACTCGTCCTCTATGCATGTACTCAACTCAAACCTACACAGCAAGGCCATAGTCTATCCCAAATCTTTTTCAACTTTGGAATTTTAAAACGAATGAAATTTCAAATACCCAAAAACAGGCAAAGGCTTTCTGTTCTGTATCCATGACCGATAGTGACCCCCGATTCAACACCATAGTTCAACATAGTATTTCCTAGCCTATCAACTTTCAACTCTTAATCTCTGGAAAGCGAGCTGTTTCTACATCATGTTTGTTCTCCCATCCGGGCCCCTGATAGGAGCATGTAGTGGACGTAAGGTTTCATTTACAGTGTGATGGGTTTGGACAAAACCCATAAAACTCTGGATGTTCTGCTTTGCTACTCCTATGATTCCCATGAACATATTTAGGTGAGGCTACTAGTGCAAGCGACGCCTTGGCTGACTTCACAGTTAGAAATGACCTGCTAATGACCTTTGCATCCCAGGGTTGCCAGCTTTATAAAGGAGGGCCAATACGGATTTTTCATGCCCATGTAAAAAAATTAATTGCAGTCCTTGTGACAGTGAGCTGATTTCTAAATTCAGTCTATTTGTAAAGACACGTGAGCCAGCTGAGTAAGGCAAGGCAGGGTATGCTGTGTTAATGATGTCAGTGTGATGTTAGGTGTGAGAAGTGTATTTATTGACCACCTTATACAAATGCTAATTGAATAACAATAATTGGTTGGGGGGTGTAGTAGATACCATCATTCATCAAGATCAAAAGTGCTTTGTAAAAGGGCGTCAATTAGCAGACCTCACCTACGATCTAGTCGAGGCTATTGACATTGCTTCTACCTTTTCTCTTTCCTTGGCTGCTCTCACCCTGGACGCGACCAAAGCCTTTGATAGGGTGTAATGGGCTTATCTGGCTGCGGTTATGAAAAAAATTCAATTTAGGAGACAGATTTTGTCCAGTGATAGCACTCCTATATAAGGCCCCAACAGCTAGACTGCTTGTTAATAGCTCATTGATGGAGGCTTTTAAGATTACAAGGGGTACAAGGCAGGGCAGCCCACTTTCTCCCCTCCTTTTTAACCTCTATATCGAGCCCTTTGCTCAGGTTCTGAGAGTGGATCCTAATATTCCTCCCTTTAAATTTGGAGGATGGGAAAGGCGGTTGGCCCTATATGCAGATGACATTCTAATTTTGACAGCTGACCCCGACCTTGCGTTTCACACAGTTATCAAGAGGGCAGAGGAGTTCGGCAAGGTTTCGGGTTATGAAAAAAACGCAAACAAAACCGAAATCATGGCCTGGAACATTAGTAATACACAACTTAATATCGCTTCCTCCATGCGCTATTTGGGGATCAGAATCATACAGGAGGTAGGGAAAATCCCCGAATACAATCTAGATCGGGTGTTTAAAGAATGTCAGAAGCAGTTAGTCTTGGGCCTACCTCCCCTTATCCATCTTGGGGGGGGGGGGGGGTGGACGACACATTTAGTGAAGATGTCCATGTTGCCTAAACTTACATTCCTTTTTAACTCCATTTCTTTGGCATTTGACACCAAACAATCAGATAAATGCCAACGTGAGATTAATTCTTTCGTTTGGAAATATAGAGCCACCAGATTGGCGTGGAAAAAGCTCAGGCGGAGGAGGGAGAAAGGAGGGTCGGCATTACCTGACCTCCAATACTATGCATGGGCTTTTCAGCTCTCGCATTCGAGAATGCTGTTAAAAACAACCTCTACTACATCGGGAGGTGAAATGTTTCGGGCCATGTTAAAAGGTGCTGATCTACCAGCCGATGGCTTCTTGTTAAAGTTTGGGGACCAAAATTTTTTCAAAAAAGTCAAATAAAAAATTCTCCAATCTTTGGCTACAAGTTGGGCAACAATCAGAAAGAAAATGGTACTCAGCTACTTTTCAAATTTTGCACACTGTGGGATTCGCCAGGTACCCCATCTTGCCTACAGGATAGTTTGGCTATTCCCGCAAGGATTCTGGTATTCTGAAGTGGGGAGACTTGTTGATAGGGGGTTCAATGCTGTCTTGGGAAGAGCTACGGGAGAGAGTAGGCCCCGGCTTATCCGGGTTCGAATACATGCAGCTGAATAGTTGGGCTCCGGCACAGCTCAGAAAGGGTGTCCCTTTGGGGAAAGACAGCAACTTGGAAGAACTGCTGGTGGCAAGGCCAGGGGGGGAGTAAAGAGGTTTCACTTTGGTATTGGGCACTCTTGGAGGAGGTCGATGGGGATTTTAAACTTGCCGATGATTTGTGGGGAGGTGAGTTGGACATTCAGCGTGAGCAGGTGTGGATGGACTCATCCACTCTTCTTCACAAACTAGTTAAACCTGCATGGCTGAAGCGCAATCACCTCTTCACAGCTCATCGTGCGTATCTTTCTCCCTTAAAATTATCAAAATTCCAGCGAGGGAAAACATGTAATAAATGTGGTCTGTCAGAAGCACCTGATGTGCACATGTTTAAAGATTGCCCTCCCCATTCGTCTCTTTTGGGGGCAAGTGAAGACGTCGCTGGACTCTATCCTCAATACCTCTCTGAGTATCAGTCTCCCAGTAATCATTTTTGGTATTGATGGCAATATCTCCGGCCATGCAAGATCTTTTCTCTTTTCCGCAATCCTTCTGGCAAGAAGACAAATTTGTAAGTTCTGGGTAGACGCTGCCGCACCAACACATTCGGGTTAGCTGACGTCCCTGTATGAAACATTGAGAGTGGACTTAGCTAGATCCTGCAGCAGGACAAAGCTTGCATTTTGGGACTTATTGGTACAGTGGAGATAGGATTTCCGTTTTTTTTCCCCGGGTCCTATGATTATGCCTTCTCTGCTCCATGAATCAATATTACGGGTGCCCCAGGAAAATAATGTGGTCCAACAGGTTGAAAGATACCTCGGTGGAGTAAACCAGTTAGCCCGCCAACTCTGGATGCTTCTTTCGCCAATAAGCTAACTCGTGTCCTGGTGTGAGTTACAAAATAGATCTCTGAGCTCGCCCAGGTAAGACACGCAAGGTGGTTGGTGTTTCCTATAAGAGGGTCAAGGCAAATGAGGACTAAAAAAAATACAATAATTGAATAACTAAACACAAAGCATTGACCTTTGGTGTTCAACAGAACAGAGAAGGTTAGAATCCTAGAGTCTCTGAACTGCACAATATTAAATTCTGCTCTCAAATCCTGGTTTCCCCACTTGACCAAATTGTATGATCCACAGTTGTTACTTTACTTCACTAAATATCAATGTTCTCAACTTTCCAGTTTCAGAGCATATTGAAGTAGTTCAGTACAGGATCTGCTCTTTACAAAACCTGACTTGAATATGGCTAATATGAACTACTATTGCTTCAGTGTAATAGCACTGTAGTCTATATAAATGGAAAACATAACCGAGAGATTCCTTTTGGGTAACCTGTGGCAACATCACCAGAGCATGAGGTTATCATTGAATGTTTTAGGTTTAAAAAAAAATGCTTTCAATGAATGTCACTCAATTTAGTGACCCAAATTACATGTACTTGAAATCCATTTTTATTTTATTTTAACACCTTAGCCGTGGTAGGATTTACTGTGGTGCGCTGAATTTTTTTAAAGCCCGCGGTTCATGACGAGCTGAGCTCGTCATGAGCGTCGAAGGGGTTAAAGTGTTTATCCTATCTTATCATGGCATTTGTTGCTTGCTTAACTTATTTTGACAGCTCAGCTGCTGCTTTGGCTGTTACAGCTGAGCCAGACTCCTTGCTTAGCTGCCATTTTTCTCCCCAAGAAATGTCTCCTACGCCCTTGATCGCAGAAACACTGTTCTCAGAGTAGGAGTTACTTCTGGACAGTGCAAGTTCTCATGTGGCACATGTCAGATACATATGTCATGTACAGTATGGTTCTGCTGGGATGTTTCGATACATGACTTGACCTGTCTAGAAGCCCGAAACTGAAAGCTAATATTATAACCTGTTTTGGATGCCCAAATTAAGACACTTTTTATTACAAGAAATGTTTTCTATTGAGTGAATTATTGCATAAGTGTTATGCATACTATTTTACACAGTGAGGTCAGAAGCACTTGTTCATAAAATGCCATTCATCTGCCATTATACAAGACAACATCCTTAATTGCTGGTGAAATATATTTATGACAGTATCCGTTGAATGTGCTTAATTTTATTTTATTAAGAAACCTGTAGGAAAGTAGCATCTGCTTTCATGGCTACTCCTACTTTTTGCCTGGTGTTGATGTATTTTTGACTTTATCTGCTAGGATTATACTAATCAAGACCCCAAGAGTTGTGCTCTCTCCCTTAAATTGATTCTGGTAAGTACTTTAGTACCTCTGCAATTGGCTAGTGGTGGACCTTTATAAGCCCTAGTATATTGTACTAAGGTACCCAGGGCATACGTACATCAGGGTTCTACCATGGGCTGCAGCATGTATTGTGCCACCCCTGGGTGACCACTTGAACTGCGACTATAGGCTTGCCATTGCAGCCTGTGTGAGTTAGTGCTTGCACCTCTCACAACAGATTTAAGTTTCCTTATATATTAGGTCACGGCACTTAAAACATATAAGCTGCCCGTATGGTAGGCTCTTCAGTCCTTAGGGAAGGGTGCATGGTTATAAGTGTGAGGGTGCCCCTGCATCAGCAGGAAAACCCTACAAATCCTGGAGTAGATTCTCCAGGGTTTGTAAGTGCGGTCAGCCGTTTTAAGACATAGATATCTCATAATGACTGATGTCCACTATAACTATATAATGGTTGCACTGA
Source organism: Lissotriton helveticus (assembly GCF_964261635.1). Lineage (NCBI taxonomy): Eukaryota > Metazoa > Chordata > Amphibia > Caudata > Salamandridae > Lissotriton > Lissotriton helveticus. The sequence continues at coordinate 133,487,748 of NC_136058.1, forward strand.
ACCCAGTCATATATGGTATCAAACTTGTTGGAATCATACGCCAACACCGATTCCAGTGTTGGAAGTATGATCCAATGTACTTAGGTCCCTTAGGAGACCCCCTGTACACCCGGTAATAGCCTTACGGAGTCTGCAAGCAAGCTATTAATTCTACAGACCACGGACATGATGCTGCCCCCCTGCTGCTGAGCCAATCTCTAGCAGGAGAAGGTAGAACAATGGGTTTCCTGTTGGAGGGAGGTGGGACCCCCCAGACAGGACATAGTGTATTGGGCTGGGAGGGGAGTGCTTGCCAGTGTCATTGGACTGCTTTGAAGGGCACATTTGGTGCCCTCCTTCCACACTCCAGTTTAAACTAGTTCAGGAACACTTTGTTCCCGCTGTGGTGTGAATTTGGACAGGGGGTAGGGGAGTATCCTCCGCTCTGTCCAGCCCTTCCTCTGTGAGAGAACCCTGAGTCATCCCAACCCTTTCTCATGGGTACTCTAAGGGCTCCCTAGTGGGTGGGTCCTCAGATTCATCATGGGACCAGACTACCCTGAAACTACATCACTCTTCAATCGTCTGGACACTTCGACTGGAACCATGACTGCACATAGGACGACTCCTGCTGCTCCGTTCCTTAAGTCGCCTTCGTCTGTGCTTCATTCAGTTTATCAAAAAGGCCTGTGGACCTCAAGGACACCCGTAGAAATTTCCCTTGAAGTGAAGGAGTCACTCCCCTGCATCTGCTGTCACCACAATGAAGTGGACCAGTCTGCTGCTCCTGATGTCCCATGGACATCTCAAGGCTCAACACCACAGGTGTTGGTTCTGTGGCCTCCTTAGAGACCTGAACTGTCTTCGCTGCACTTTGTATGATAGTATCCCCCATCTGACTGAACATCCTGTGCCCTCTGTCAAGTTGTCATTGCCAAGCTTGTTGGCTTTGCACTCCAAAGATCTTTTGGCTCCAGCCTCCAGCACCTAACTTCCTGAAAAACAGAGTCCTCCCTGCCTCTCCTGCATGGTGGGCCTCCGGCTTTGGTGAGCTGCTTGAGATCTGCTGGCAGTATTGGTTCTGTGGGGAGTTATATTTCTTTCACAAAAAACTGTACTTATTACACAAATATTTTATGAAGGTCTGATGACTCAATCATGCTTTTATATAGACCATAAATCAAATGACATCGACTACCAAAATTAAGAATCTTATGGTGCATTAATAATCATATATCATAACGTGCTGGAACGGATAATGAACCGCAATACATTACATAATAGCACCAGACTTTTAAGGAACATAAACATTGAAAGAACAAGGACCAGAGACATAGACAAAAAAATAAAAGTGCATTGAGATCATGGACTTGGAACAGACACCAATTAAAATCATACATAAATTATTTGTTTTCGGGGTATCCTGTAGAAACAGACGCCTGTCCAAGTGAGTTTCCTATCAATATTTACACGTGGGACAAGCTTTGCATGTTTGCAGGAATACCAGAGAATATCATCGATGTTTCGACCCTTTTATGTGTGCGAATTTTAATCATCACGTCGTGCATTCATCAGGACTGAGCCAGAATAACAGCATGTAGTACCAACAAGTAGTAGCCTTAATATTTCTTATCAGAATCGCACCTTCAATGAGGTGTTGAATAATCCACTAAGCAAATCGCCTGAAGAAACTAGGAAACAATCTACCAGGGAGTATACAAAGAGCTCATAGAGTAGCTCTAGGATGAATCAGTGATTTTCAGAGATCCAGATAGGATTCTCTGTAAGGGAGAGAATTAATCCACTCTTCTTCAACGCTGAGCAGTCAATAGAAAGGTCTTCTTGTGACACCTGTGCCTCTGGCCTGTGGGTCCTCTCGAGGGTCTTCCTTTGCTTTAATGAGCTGACTCTCCTGATCTTGGTGAGTCCCTCGGGCCTTGCTGGTCCCAATGGATGGTCCTTTTCGTTCTCCGCACCAGTTGCGGCTACCTAGTTTTGTTCGTGCTCCCGCATGACATGGACATCCAATATGGACAGCATTGCCCTTTTTAGTGTCCATCTAGGCTTGAGGCTATACCTCCTCCCAAGATATACAAAAAGATGGGGGCATGATCTGATAGTAGACTGGGTAGGATGGAGATAGCAGGTACATTTTCCAGGCCCAAACTATCAACTAGAACATAATCGATTCTGGATGAATGACAAAGTTTTTTTACTGAAAAAAGTGTAACACTGTTTATCACCCATCTTTGCCCTCCAAACATCGGCAAGCACTCCGTCGTGTATCATATGAGCCAAGGCCCGACGAATACGTGGAGCTCCAACATAACTCTAGTTTGATCTGTCTCTTAATGGATCAAAAAGGACATGCCGCCAATTATTATAGGTGAAGTGGCTTCTGTTAATTTAGACTGCAATTTACAAATGTGTGTCAGATCGTCAACATTGGGGCCATAAAAGGAGGCAACAGTTAGCTCCAAATCTCTTATATCCAGCAGGGCAATGATCCAGCTCCCTGTATGATCCGTTGATGTTGATTTAATAATACATCTAGCCCCTGATTTAATCAAAATAGCCATCCCTTTATTATGCTCTACCTGCTCCGAAGAACAAAAGTATTCTACCCAATGATATTTAGCAAAGATGACCCTGCATTTTGAATGGCTTAAATGTGTTTCCTGGAGGAGTCAAACTTGGGCAGGTGATTGTTCTAGATATTTCATGACCAATCTTTGTCTACGTGGACATCTCAACTAATTTACATTCTGCGAGATAAACTTTATTTTGCTACACATTGAGGCAACTCCCTCCACCTGATGTCAAAACTTTACACCAACGATTTCATACTGATTTGAGATTAAGATTAAGGTTGAGATTGAGGATATTTTTTAGATTTTTTTTCCCACTGCAGCCCCACCCGTGCTCCCCCAATCCACTCCCTCCCTGCCCTCGTGACCCCTCAACCCCCTCACCCCCTCTGGGGAACCCCCCTACTCTAGGTATTGCCCATATAGCCTCAGTCCCCCGGACGTAACAATAGAAAACACTTTCTTTTTTAATTTAATACCAACCCGCCCCCCCCGAGAAGCCCTACACATAGTTGAATGACCCCCCACATCCCTACACCCCACTCATTCCTTATTTTATCAATAAGAGCATCCACTTCCTCTATTGAACGTAAGATGTGCATGTGGTTGTTCCACATGATACGCAAAGATGCTGGAAATCTTGATTGAGCTTTGGCCCCCAATGAGTTTAAGATCTCCATTCTTTTACCAAGCTCCCATTCTTTTGATGCTGTGATATGGGTGATATCTGACCTAATAGTAAATGCGAAGGGGTTGGAGAAAGATTTAGCTTTTATCAAACCTTCTTTCAGAGCCAAGGATAAAATCTTTTCTATTATAGTGTACGTGAGGAAATTTACTAAGATTTTCCTTGGCTTCTGTTTTGCAGGATTTCTCTTAAACGGATCCCGATGGATCCATTGGATATTGTGTGCCAGATCTAACTCCGAGAAGTCCTTCAAACCCGAGTCTTTTAACAGAGAAATCACAAAACCTTTGACATCTGCTCCTTCCAGATCTTCGGGCACATTTAACCGTCTTAGATTGTTTTTTCTCGAATTGTTCTCCAGGCGATCCAAGTCATCTTTTAGTTCTCTATTTTGGTTGACTAACTTAGCCATTTCCATTGTAGAGGAGTAGAATGCCTCCTTTATTTTAGGAATCTCCTTTTCTAGTACATCTGTTCTCAGTGAAACTTCTTCCAATTTATGGGCAACACCTCGCATGATGCTTGGATCGCGGCTTGTTTGGACTCTGAGAATGTAAATCTCTTCCCTATGTCCTCCTTAAGGGCCAGTAGAATGTCTGCTAATGTCCTAGTACCAGCCCCAGCAGAAACTACTACTGGGGGTGTTAAATTTACATATTCCGATGAGGGGGGGAGCCCGGCTGGTCCTCTTGGGCCTCCAATATCGAAAATCTATTAGAGGTTCCAACAGAGGGATGTATAACTGGTGGATGCTCTCTGTATACTTCAATTGCTTCAGTTTCCACTCCCCCAGTCCTACTCACTAGGCCAGGTGAAGCAAGAGACTGCATGTTGTTCAGGGATTAAACTGGCCAATCTGGAGACTTTAACAGGAATACATTTGATGAGGTAGCAAGTTGTGGGCTATTGGACGCCAAAGAGCTTCCTTTTTTTAGACCCCCGATTCGTAGGAGTAGACAAAATCTTGTAGAACGTTTTTAAAGAGGGTGTGAGTTTCACTTTGTAAGAGAGGTCTTTCTTCCCCCTACCTCTCCCTCTTCCACTTACTACAGTGATGGTTTCCATAATAGCTTTCCACTTGCCCTGCCTAGCAGATACCCTAAATTCTGCAACAGGAGGTGAGACCTGGGTCGGTGCTAGGGTACCTAAACCTAATTCAGACTTAATAGCCCTAGTGCGCAGGGTATATCTGCACATATTAAGTAGTGAAATACCACTATGCTGTGAATGCACAACACATCTTTTCATACAATGCTGGGGCCCCTCCTGCAGCACACCAATCCTAGGTGGGCCCCCTCTGCCTACAAGGAATTCCACAGGAAGCAATCTAGATTGAATATAAGATCAAAGGATCCTCAAGGTGACAATCCGGATTCTTACCTTCGTCTCGGGTGGGAGATAGGTTCAGAAGTAAAAAAAGAGAGGACGCCCTACCTCACGCTGGTGTCCTACTGCTCTCTCCCCACTCCAATCACCGGTCTTTAGGCACACATTGTCACTGGTGCTGACTCTTCCTGCAGTAGCCTGGACCTGCAGGCAAGGGATGCCGCAACGCCTCCACTCTTGAGCTGTGCCCACCGATTGCAAGAGGGCCGGCACCAAGGCCGTTGTTGTGCCTCGGGGATCAGGAACCATTTAGAGAGCATTGGCCGGTGCTCTGCACACAAAACGGGAGACCACAGATAAAGTCAAAGTAAGAAGGGGGTAGGGGCACCAAGGTAGGCAGGGGAGAATCCATTAAAAATTCATCGGAATGGGCTCCCGGAGGGGACCTGTGCACATGCCAGAGGGAGCTTTGGCCACGACCGTTAGCTTTTGGTCGCATGTTCCCCCCCAGTCCTCCTGGCACTTTAAATTGTTATATCACTTAAAAACTAAATGGTATATATAATGAGGCACCTAGCGCTTAGCGTGTCATGTGTTATGTGATCAAGATCCCGCAGTATCAAAACGCACATGCTGAGGTGTTCCACAACTGAGCTGGAATACATTTTATACACCTATTTGTGGTCCAGGCTCCTATTTTCCTGCAGACCTAATGAGGTTTGGTGCTTGATGGAATGAAAGGAGTACTTTGACATATATATACATATATATATACTTGGTGCTCATGGTGCAAGGATTATTTGTTTGGTGTTTTATAACGCTTGATTGGTAATTAAGCCAGATCGATGCCGATACACGGCGAGATTTTATCTCTAACTGGCAGTGGTTATCAGCCTAGAGTGATTATATATTGCCTGTGTATAGAAGAGAAAGCTTGGCTATAAATGTTCTCTTCACTCGCATCTATGCTATATATAATAATGGCCGCCACGTTTTACCAGCGTTTTACCAGCGTTTGCACCTAAACATATTTGTAACCAAATTTAGTCCGCCTTCACTTTCTGTGAGGGCGTATACAAAAATGAGCCGTGAGCAGCATTTCGCTGACACTGAGGAAGGACTTTGTCTGAAACGCGTTTGTCATTTCACTTTTGCTGTAGGCGTGAATAAATCCTGCCGCCTTACCCGGAGTGCTTGAGTCTTCTTTTCGTCAACTGAAGGGACTGCTGAGCTTGAATATATATATTATATATATATATATATATATATATATATATATATATATATATATATACACTCACTTAAAAAACCATAGGTTTCAGGCCTTATATAGTTAGGAATTAGCATTTTAAAAACCTTGCAAATTCAATTAAAAAACCATAGGTTTCAGGCCTTATATAGTTAGGAATTAGCATTTAAAAAAACATTGAAATTGCTCCTATATAGTTAGTTGTACTAACTATATTTTGTGCACCCGCAATCCCTGGGGACAGGGTAGAGACCCCCTGACCCCCTAGCCCTTCTCAGGGGGTCCCAGAAGGACCAAGTGCAAATTATTATTTTTTTTAAATCGCGGGGTGTACCCCGCGATTTTTCCGTTTTTTTTTTTTTTTTTTTTTTTTTTTGCACTTGGGGGTCCTTTAGGGACCCCTGAGAAGGGCTAGAGGGTTGGGGGGTCTCTACCCTGACCCCTTTTCGTGTTTTCCACTCTTGTTTTGGGCTCTCTTGTTCCTCAGTTCGCCTGAAAAACAAGATGGTGGCCAACACTTCCTGGTTTGGACAGTTTAGAATGTTGACAGTCGACTGCCAGCCAATCAGAAACTCGCTCGCGCACGTAAGGGTACGCGCACGTACGCGTACGGTACGCATACCGTACGCATACGGTGTGCGCATATAGATATATAATTTGCTCAAATTCAATTTTCTCAAGTACTGGAGGGATTCTCACCAAACATAGCAAAGGCACATCTGCATACAAGGCCCTACCATTTTACCATGTTTGGTGTAATTCCATTCAGCCGTTCGGGCTGTAGCCGTGTCTAAAGGTCCCTATGGAAATTAACATGGGGAAAACACGTTTTGGGACCCCCCTTCGGCCCCCGCTTGACGAATCCCTCCGAAACTTTCAGGGAAGGAGCGGAGGGGAGCTGTCCAGAATTCTGGAAAATTACATGCAGATTCCTCAATCGGCGCCAAAGTTATTCCCAATAGAATGTTGAGCGCATATAGATATATAATTTGCTCAAATTCAACAACTACTGGAGGGATTTTCACCAAATATAGAAAAGGCACTACTGCATACCTGTCCCTACCATTTTGCCAAGTTTGGTGTAATTCCGTTCAGCCGTTCGGGCTGTAGCCGTGTCTAAAGGTCTCCTAGAAAATGCCATTTTAAAAATTTCAAATTCAATTTTCTCAAAAACTACTGGAGGGATTTACACCAAACATACAAAAGGCACTGCTGCATACCAGTCCCTACCATTTTGCCAAATCTGGTGTAATTCCGTTCAGCCGTTCGAGCTGTAGCCATGTCAGAATGTCCCTATGGAAATTAACAGAGGGAAAACACGTTTTTTCTCGGCCCCCGCTTGACGAATCCCCCCAAAACTTTCAGGGAAGGAGCGGAGCGGAGCGAGGCAAATTTAAGGAAAATTACAAACGGATCCCTCAATCGGCGCCAAAGTTATTCCCAATAGAATGTTCGGAATTTCCTATGGTAACTAGGTCCTAACTATATATACCTACTGGCGACCGCCAGTAGGTAATATATACATATATATATATATATATATATCTACGATAACTCTAAATCAGGCAGAGTTACAGTTACTGTCATTGGGTTTATCATTCTCTCCTGAAAGTACCTTTGACTATGCCGCGACCAAAATGGATATATTCAAGGGCATAAGAAAATTGAAACTAAAAATGTACCATCTTCTGAAAGACGCATCTGGCCACCTTGAAAATACAGTACCGATCAACTCACCTCCACTGGACGATCCAGCAGCTTTCTTTAATCTCACAGGTCAAGACATGCCGCATCTGAGACCTGCAATTATTGGCACAAATGGAATCACAAAGTGTAAGTGGAGCAGTGCAAACCAACAAAGCTACTGAGAATACTAGGCAAAACAAGACATTCAAACCTCGCTCAACCTTTGTCTCAGTCATTTCTAGGGATGGCATTGACGTATATCACAAACGGATCATCATGGGAATAAAACAACTAAACTACAAGATCAATAAACAGAAAAACAATAAGAAAAACAAGCAGGAGATTAAATACCAGCAACTGATGAGCAAACTATCTAATAATAAAGACATCATAATACAGAATGTGGATAAAGGTGGCAATCTGGTCATTTGCGCCAAAGCTCTAAAGCAATTATCAGATAAGGAATGTTACTGCCGATGTAATCAATCAGTTGTCAAGGCAACATATGAGAATTTTTACACCAAACTGATGGCCTGGAAGGGATTGGGTTTGTTGAGTAAAGAAGAATACCTATTTATAAAGAACAATTTACCATCAATGCCTGTTCTTTACTTCATACCCAAATTACATAAGGATCCAAGTAAACCACCAGGACGTCCCATCATTTCTGCCAAGAACAGTTTAATGGAACACACATCACAGTTTATTGATCATTTTCTACAGGACTTTGTCCAAAAACTTCCTTCATACTTGAAAGACACTGGAGATTTTCTGGCCAAGATACATAACTTTGTGTGGCACAAGGATTACCTATTAATAACAATGGACATAACAGCTCTATATACCAGCATTAGCCACAAGGATGACATAATGGCAATTGAACCCTATCTGGGACAGAGAACAACTACACACAAACACCATAGTAAAATGATCATTGACTTGATTGATTTTTGCCTGCATAATAATATTTTCTTATTTCAGCATCTACTGGACCAACAGTTGCGGGGAGTTGCTATGGGGGCCAGTTTCTCCCCCAGCTATGCCTGTCTCCACATGGGCTGGTGGGAGGAACTGGTCATACATAGAAAATATGCCAACACCCTCAACCAACATGTAAAATGTTGGTGGAGGTACATAGATGATCTGTTTGTTTTTAATTTGGCAAGGCTCAGAAATCGAACCAACAGCGTTCATCAATGTTTAAACCATATGACATCAACTTACAATTCACTTCAGACATCAGTGTAGACGGGGTCCTCTTTATAGATGTTGAGGTATCCATAGAGGGAGGCAAGATTGAAACTAAAATACATAGAAAACCTACTGCTGTAAATTCAGTTTGGCACGCAAACAGTTTACATCCAAAACACCTTGTCCAGAGCATCCCTTATGGGGAAATGATACGAATAAAATGCATCTGTAGCACTGAAAGTGAATTGAAAAAGGCCCAACTGGAAAGCAACTGTAGATTCCTTGAACGGGGCTATACTGCAAAACACATTGATGCGGCTATCCTTAAAAGCAAAGCAATTGACAGAGACAAATTGTTAAAACTGACAACATCAGGGCCAGGACCAAATAAAAATATAGATACTACTGTACATTTAATGAAAACCACAGATCAATCTAATAATAAATTCAGAATGCGTGTGGGGTACAGTAAGCAGCACAAAGAAATTAACTGTATCATTCAAAGAAATTGGCCGTTGGTCAAAAACGATCCGGTCCTGGGTAACACATTGCCCTCGAGACTTTCTATCACCAGCTGACGAGCCCCCAATATGAAAGACAGATTGGTGGTTAACAATCCAATGGATCAGCCAAAGGGGAACAGGCAAAGCCAAAGAAAGGGGTTTTACAACTGTAAAGACTGTCAATATGGCACTAATACCACCACCTTTAAAACGGCATTTGGGGGCGTTGACCATGTGATCAAGTCGCAGTCATGCAAAACTGAATTAGTTGTGTATATCCTCGAGTGCCCCTGTGAGCATCAGTATGTGGGAAGTACCAAGCTGCAGGGGCATAAGAGGATTTTACAACACATTAGAACAATTAAGAATCGAGATCCAGTATAACCCGCCGCCCGTCATTTTAATGAATTCCATCAAGCAGACCCAAAGCATTTGAAGTATTATTTAATTGATTGTGTATCTTTTAACAAAAGAGGGGGCAATAGAGAAGGAACTCTACGCAAATTGGAAACCAGGTACATTTTAGAACTGGACTTCAATGCACACTACTAAAGACAGAGGCTTTTGTCGATTAAGTAGGAGTTAATGCACGAGTAGTTGGGAACAACCAGAAAGGTCAGGAAATATAGCTACATTCAATATGTAAAAAGATATATATTGAAAAAAACACAGGTTTCAGTGGCATTCTAGTTAGTTGGACATTTCACTCATACAAAACCAGAGATATTCTGCCGTTCTAGTTAGTTGAGCTAATCATAACTCGCACATCTGCAATGCACTGCTGATGACATCATATATTGAATCACTCATGACAAGCTCCCCTTGTCCAAAAGCAATCTGCTTTGCTTCCACGAAGCAAAGCAGAAGTTTGCAATGACAGGGCGGGAGCCCTGCCATTTCATACTGCCCCACACAGCTGGATTGCTGAGAGTGGTCCGAGGCGACGCCCCCTTTTTACACCACTCTGCAAACGCGGCTTCTGGTGCACTGCTGCCCGGGAGATGAAGTCCACTTTAGTCCTAAGGATCTCAGAACACAAGTGGACCTCTTTGCCCCGCCAAGAGGCACATTTGCAGAGTGTTGTATAAAGGGGAATGGCCTCGGACCACCTCTTAGCAATCCCACTGTGTGGGGCTTACTGGAGGTACCTGGTGGGCTAGTTGTCCCTCAGGGACTTCAGGATTCAAGGGGACTTAATCCCCCAACTTAGAACGTGCCAGGAGGTGCATTTGCAGAGTGGTGCGGGTAGGTGGGGCCTCTGGCGAGATGACTGCTTTTCTTTTTTGTTTGTTAGAAGGGGGCTTATGTGGCCCTCCTTCTCAATATTTTGCGCGCCCTGGGGAACCCATCTCTCAGGGCCTGGCCCATTTAAAACATTTTTTTTTTACAAAAGTGCGAAGGGGGCTGTGTTGCCCCCCTCCCGAGGCCAATTTCGGCTACGGGGACCCCATCCCCCGGGGCATGGCTTCCTTTTTAAAAAATGTTATTGTTATTTATACGGAAGGGGGGCCACGTGCCCCCCTTCCCTGAGCCACCTTTGACCCCAGGGAACTCACCCCCGGCGCCTGGCCTCATGTTTTGGTTTTATTATTGCGACAGAGGGAAACTGTGGCCCCCCTTCCCTGGGCCACTTTTGGCCCCAGGGACCCATCCCCCGGGGACTGGCCAGCCTTTAATATTTTTTTACAATTTTAGAGGAGGGCCGTGTGGCTACCTTCCTGAGGCAACGTATGGCCCGGGGACCCCATTCCTTGGGGCCGGCCTTCCGTTTAAAAAAAATAATAAAAGGGAGGGGGCGAGTGGCCCCCCTCCCGGGCCACTTCTGGCCCCGGGGATCCCAGGGCCGGCCCTCATGTTGGGGACCGAGGGGGGAGATCCAATGCCCCTGCAGTCCCTGCCTCCTGCTGGAGCTGGCATTGCTTTTGGACAAGGGGAGCTGCTGACATGCAGCTCTCCTAGTCCAAAAGCAATCTGCTTCGTGGAAGCGAGAGCAGGGTTCCTGCTCTCACTTCCACGAGGCAAAGCAGAAGTTTGCAAAGACAGGGCGGGAGCACTGCTCCTGCCCTGACGTTGTAAACTGCAATGTCCTTGGGGTAGGCACCTCAGGAAATTGCTGGTGCCAGTGGGGGGGTGTTCCCCAGGGCCATCTAGGGCTCCTGAATGGGGGCCGCTCGGCCCCTCTCCCTTTGTATACAAAGACCCACAGAGGTGGTGGTCCCTGGGGCCAGGGGTCTGCAACGGACCCCCAGCTTCTTTAATTTAGTGCCCCAGGGGGTGGTGGTCCCCAGGGCGTCTGAGTTGGCTCGAGTCCCCCCCCACACTACCATCTAAGGCTCCAGGATGGGGACCACAAGGCCCCCCTCCCTTCATATACAAAGCCCCAGGGGGTGGTGGTTCCTGGGGTGTCTGGGTGGGCTCGAGCCCCCCCACACAAATTTATTTAAAGCATAGCCAGGGGGGAGGTGGCAGTCCCCCGGGGCTGTGGGGGGCCACATGCCCCGCATTTGTTGACTAAAGCTCCAGGGAAGTGGCAGTCCGTGGGGCTGTGTGAGGGGGTAGGAGCCACTCATGCTTTAAAAAAATAAATAAATAAAGCCCTGGGGAGGTGACGGTCTCCGGGCTGCGAGGGGCTGCGAGACCCCCGCATTTGAATAAGTATCGCCCCGGGGAGATTTTGCTCCCCAGTGCTGTGGGGGCCCGAAGGGCTCCTGTATAAACATACTGAAATGCCCCCAGGACTTGGCTCACCCAGGGGCTCATTAAATGAATCACGGGAGCCTGCACTTAATTATTTTTCCAGCGGTATTCACAAATCCAGCCGAATTGGGTTTTTTCATGCTTTTTTGGACCCCCTGACCAGGCCTAGGGGTTCAATGTGTTTCTACCCTGCCCTCTTTTCTTTTTTTTTTCACGTTTTTTCTTGTGACTTGTTTCAACTGAATCACAAGATGGCTGCAAACACTTCCTGGTTTGAAGTGTTGGCAGCAAATCAGAATCAAGTTTGTGCTTCGGAGGGTTCGCGGATCCACAGTGGTTAACAGATATCAATATTTTTTATTTTGACATTTCTCAGCAACTACTATACAGATTTACACCATTTAAAGCAAAGAGTGCACTCTGGACCAAGAGCTACCCATCTGCTAAATTTGGTGTAATTCCATTCAGCAGTTCGGGCTGTAGCCAGGACAAAAGTTCCTACGGAAATTAACATGAAGAAAACGTGTTGTGGGGCCCTCCTGTTTTTTCTCTGCCTCTGCTTGACAAATCACCCGAAACTTTCAAGACAGGCGTTGACCGGAACGGGCTTTTAGTTTTGAAAGTTTGAGAAGATTCATCAAACTGCGTCAAAGATATTGGCAAACATACTTTTCCTATGGAACTATGTCCGAACTATAACTACCTACTGGTGACTGCCAGTAGGTGATATATATTAATTTTTTTCTCACATGTCCTAGGAAATTTCTTTAACCCCTTCGGGGCTAATGACGAGCTGGGCTCGTCATCGCGCTTACCTGTCCTGCGCGGATGACAAGGCCAGCTCGTCATCAGCCCCACCCTCGGGGGAAGCGCTGGCGCTCCCCCCCGAGGCTCTCTGATCGTCGTTGTTTTCCTGGGGGCGGCAGTGGAAGAGCTTCCGCTGCCGCCCCCGCCCCCCCCCCATGGTAATCCCTGATGACGTCAGCGCGCACAGCGCGCGCTGACATCATCAGGGATTCCCAGCGCTCGGGAAGCCATTTGCTTCCTGCGCGCTTCAGAAGAAGGTAGGTTTTGGGACTCCGGCGGGGGTTTGGGGCAGCGAAGAGGCATCAGGGGAGAGGAAAGAGATTTTCCTTTCCCCTGATGTCTCTTTGCAGGGCATTTCTGCCTCACGATCGCGCACAGCGTCGCGATTGTGCGGCGGAAATGCCCCCACTAGACACCAGGGATATACTTTTAGTTTTTAGGAAGTGACCCCTTGGGCAAGGGTCACTTCCAGGCTGGCTGGCAATATGTTTTCGTTTTTCTGCCCCCCCTGGGGGGAAATCGGCCCGTTTTTTCGGCCGTTTTGCCCCCAGGGGGGGCAGAAATTCCCCACTAGCACCAGGGATATAGATTTGTACAAAGATGGCGGCCATTTATTTTGTTTACGTTTTTCTGTCCCCCCTGGGGGCAAATCGGCCCGTTTTTTTTTGCCGTTTTGCCCCCAGGGGGGACAGAAAATGCCCACTAGACACCAGGGATGTAATTTTAGTTTTTAGGAAGCGACCCCTTGGGCAAGGGTCGCTTCCAGGTGGGGTCTGAGTATGTTTTCGTTTTTCTGCCCCCCCTGGGGGGAAATCGGCCCGTTTTTCGGCCGTTTTGCCCCCAGGGGGGGCAGAAATTACCCACTAGAACCAGGGATTTTTGTTGGGGCAATGTGTTTGTTTTGGGAAGCGACCCCTTGGGTAAGGGTCGCTTCCAGGTGGACATGATTGTGTTTTTGTTTTTCTGTCCACCCTGGGGGCAAATCGGCCTGTTTTTTTTGCCGTTTTGCCCCCAGGGGGGGCGGAAAATGCCCACTAACACAAAGTTTTTAGGAAGCGACCCCTTGGGCATGTTTGCTGGTGGTGTGTGTGGGGAGTGGTACTTGGCTGGATGGTGTGCGTGGAGCGGTGCTTGGCTGGCGGTGTGTGTGGAGTGGTACTTGGCTGTCGGTGTGCGCTGAGTGGTGTTTGGCTGGCGGTGTGCGTGGAGGGGTACTTGGCTATCTATGCACAGAGTGGTGCTTGGCTGGCGGTGTGTGTGGAGTGGCGCTTGGCTGGTGGTGTGTGTAGAGTGGTACTTGGCTGTCTGTGCACGGAGTGGTGCTTGGCTGGCGGTGTGTGTGGAGTGGCGCTTGGCTGGTGGTGTGCGTGGAGTGCTACTTTGCTGTCTGTGCACGGAGTGCTGCTTGGCTGGTGGTGTGTGTGGAGTGGCGCTTGGCTGGTGGTGTGCGTGGAGTGCTACTTTGCTGTCTGTGCACGGAGTGCTGCTTGGCTGGTGGTGTGTGTGGAGTGGTGCTTGGCTGGTGTTGTGCGTGGAGTGCTACTTTGCTGTCTGTGCACGGAGTGCTGCTTGGCTGGCGGTGTGTGTGGAGTGGCGCTTGGCTGGTGGTGTGCGTGGAGTGCTACTTTGCTGTCTGTGCACGGAGTGCTGCTTGGCTGGCGGTGTGTGTGGAGTGGCGCTTGGCTGGTGGTGTGCGTGGAGTGCTACTTTGCTGTCTGTGCACGGAGTGCTGCTTGGCTGGCGGTGTGTGTGGAGTGGCGCTTGGCTGGCGGTGTGTGTGGAGTGGCGCTTGGCTGGATGGTGCTTGGCTGGCGGTGAGTGGTGCTTGGCTGGTGGTGCTTGTGGAGTGGCGCTTGGCAGGTGGTGTGCGTGGAGTGCTACTTTGCTGTCTGTGCACGGAGTGGTGCTTTGCTGGCGGTGTGTGTGGAGTGGCGCTTGGCTGTTAGTGTGCGTGGAGTGCTACTTTGCTGTCTGTGCACGGAGTGCTGCTTGGCTGGCGGTGTGTGTGGAGTGGCGCTTGGCTGGTGGTGTGCGTGGAGTGCTACTTTGCTGTCTGTGCACGGAGTGCTGCTTGGCTGGCGGTGTGTGTGGAGTGGCGCTTGGCTGGATGGTGCTTGGCTGGCGGTGAGTGGTGCTTGGCTGGTGGTGCTTGTGGAGTGGCGCCTGGCAGGTGGTGTGCGTGGAGTGCTACTTTGCTGTCTGTGCACGGAGTGGTGCTTGGCTGGCGGTGTGTGTGGAGTGGCGCTTGGCTGTTAGTGTGCGTGGAGTGCTACTTTGCTGTCTGTGCACGGAGTGCTGCTTGGCTGGCGGTGTGTGTGGAGTGGCGCTTGGCTGGTGGTGTGCGTGGAGTGCTACTTTGCTGTCTGTGCACGGAGTGCTGCTTGGCTGGCGGTGTGTGTGGAGTGGCGCTTGGCTGGTGGTGTGCGTGGAGTGCTACTTTGCTGTCTGTGCACGGAGTGCTGCTTGGCTGGAGGTGTGTGTTGAGTGGCGCTTGGCTGGTGGTGTGCGTGGAGTGCTGCTTGGCTGGAGGTGTGTGTTGAGTGGCGCTTGGCTGGTGGCGTGCGTGGAGTGCTACTTTGCTGTCTGTGCACGGAGTGCTGCTTGGCTGGCGGTGTGTGTGGAGTGGCGCTTGGCTGGTGGTGTGCGTGGAGTGCTACTTTGCTGTCTGTGCACGGAGTGCTGCTTGGCTGGCGGTGTGTGTGGAGTGGCGCTTGGCTGGTGGTGTGCTGGAGTGCTACTTTGCTGTCTGTGCACGGAGTGCTGCTTGGCTGGCGGTGTGTGTGGAGTGGTGTTTGGCTGGCGGTGTGTGGGGAGTGGTGTTTGGCTGGCGGTGTGTGGGGAGTGGTACTTGGCTGGATGGTGTGCGTGGAGTGGTACTTGGCTGTCGGTGTGCGCTGAGTGGGGTTTGGCTGGCGGTGTGCATGGTCTGGTGCTTGGATGGTGGTGTGGGTGGACTGGAACTCTGCTGGCGGTGTGTGAGTAGTTACTTTCTGTTGGTCACTACACACACTGCTAGTTGAGTGACACTCTACGCAGTCCATCATTTTCTGTAGTTGCTATGTCAGATATGTGGGCGTGTGAAAGTGATGGGCGGCTGGCGGTGTGAATGTTTTGTATGTGTCACACGTACAAAAGGTGTATGAATGTCCTTACTGCCCCTGTGTGATATGGGTACTGGTAGTAGCAAAAGACTGACTGGCACCAAAGTGGTCAGGCACTTTACAAAAATTCAAAAAATTATCCAGTGTCTTGATGTTAAAACTCATCTAATCTCATTTGGTCTAAGCCCTAATTGATGGCCCATCTGGCCGAATTTTAATTTGGGGGGCAAATTTGTGTGTTGTTTTTTTAATTGTTATATTGTTTGTGAAATGTGGTAGTAATTTTTTTTTCTTCTCTATTTTTGTCTTGTTCCAGGCTTTTGCTGTTTGGATTGTTGTAGGTTGCGTGTCTGTTTGCAGCTTGTGTAGTTGCTTGTGCTTGGTAAGTGAATGTATTTTGTACTACTTCTCCTTGATGTTTGTCTTTTTGAAAAAGGTTGTACCTCTAGCAGTTTGTGTGGCTCTGTGTTTTTTTTTTCAGGATTAGTGTTTGATGTGCACTTTGTTTTCTAATGTCATTTCTTTTTTTCTTTCTAGTGGGATTTCATTTCTTTTCGCTGTGTCTCAACAGAGTAGGTGCTGGTGAGTGTAGCTATATTTTGTAAGAGTGAAATTGTTTTGGATTGTATTTATCTTTTAGTGAAAGCCTTACCTTGTTTACTTCTTACTTTGCACAGTGTAGGTTGTTGTTCACTTGTGTGTGCAGTCTTCTTGCTTTGTAAGGATAATGGCTAGTCGCAGGATTACTGCTCAGCAGGTTCTTGGTTTGCTTTTTGAGTCTTCCTCGGACCATGGTTCAGAGTCTGAGTCCGATTCGGACTCCCAGGAAGTGGCAGAAGATTCAGGCAGTGAGTTTTCTCTTCGCATGGAATCATCATCATCGGATGATGACTCTTCTTCTAGTGCTGATGAAGGGCCTATGGTACAGGAGGACATTGTGTTGCCGGTAGTGGGCCAAGAGGCACCTGTGCTGCTGCCTAGGGCCGCAAGGTTTCCTTTCTTTTTACGTCGGCAAGAGGCATGTGGGCTGGAGCCTGCACCCAAAAGGCTTCACATTGCTGTGGTGCGCAAAGGGGCATCTGGTGCTTTTCGTCTTCCTGCTCGTGTAGTGCAGCAAGAGGCATCTGGGGCTGTTAGGCTTCCCATTGGTGTAGAGCGGCAAGAGGCATCTGGGCCTGCTGGGTTTCCCGGTGGTGTAGTGCAGCAAGAAGCATCTCAGGCTGCTGGGCTTCCCGTTGGTGTAGTGCAGGAAGAGCCCTCTGGGGATGCTACGTCTTCTGTTGGTGTTGTGCAGCCAGAAGTATCTGTGGCTGTTAGGCTTCCCGTTGGAGAACAGCAGCAAGATGTTTCGGTGCTGCAGGCTGGGGTGGCTGCTCCCCCCGTTGATAGGGATGGCCTCTGGGTTCCCCCTGGCTTGGTGCAGCCGGCATTGCCAGAGTTCACTGGTGTTCCTGGGTGTAGAGTGAATACAGAGAATTTTCTGCCAATTAATTTTTTTCAGTTGTTTTTTGACGATGTGTTTTTGCAAAAGATTGTTGAGCAAACCAATTTATATGCAGAACAATATTTGAGGGCCAACAGTGCCAGCCTTAAGCCCTATTGTAGAGCAATCCGGTGGACTCCCACCAATGTTGAAGAGATGAAGAAGTTTCTGGGATTAACTTTTTTGATGGGCTTGATAAGGAAGTCATCAATTACTTCATATTGGTCCACTAGTCCCTTGATGGTAACAGCTGTATTTCCAGCAGTCATAAGTCGTGATCGGTATACGCTTCTTCTTCGGATGATGCATTTTGCTGATAATAGTTTAGCGTTGTCACGCGATCACCCTGATTGTGACCGTTTGTTTAAAATTCGGCCTGTCCTTGATCACTTTGTTGATCGTTTTTCTGAGATTTTTGTCCCTGGTAAAGAAATTGCAGTGGATGAGTCTTTGGTGTTGTTCAAGGGCCGCTTGGTTTTTAGGCAATACATTCCTAGTAAGAGGTCACGCTATGGAATCAAACTGTATATGCTGTGTGACAGTGAGACTGGATATGTCTACAATTTCAGGGTGTACACTGGTAAGGAGTCCCGCATTAACCCTCCCGGTTGTCCTTCTACTTTTGGAGTAACTGAGAAAATTGTGTGGGAACTAGGTAGAGGATTATTTAACAAAGGCCATCATTTATATGTAGATAACTTCTACACTGGTGTGCAGTTGTTCAAGGAGTTGGCCAAAGTGGGCACTGTTGCTTGTGGCACAATGCGCAGTAACCGTAAAGGTTTCCCAAAGGAACTTGTTTGCAAAAGGCTTGTGCGGGGACAGTCTACGGCATTGCGATGTGGGGAGCTTTTAGCTGTGAAGTATTCAGACAAGAGAGATGTGTACATGCTGACTACTATCCACGATGAAAGTACTGTACCTGTGCCTGTTTGGGGTCAGGGTGCTGAAGTGCGCAAACCTGTGTGCATTGTAGCTTACAATAAGTTCATGGGTGGTGTTGACAGAGTAGATCAGAGGTTGGAACCTTATGCTGCTCTTCGAAAGGCTTACGTTTGGTACAAGAAGTTGGCTATCCATCTGTTCCACTTGGCATCATTTAATGCTTTCGTTGTGTACCAGAAGTCTTGTCCTGGGACGAAGATGACTTTTCTTAAGTTTCAGGAGTCTATAATAGGCAGCCTTGTACTTGTGCAGCAGGCAAGTGTTCCTAGATTTGGAGTGGTGGAGGAAGTGGCTAGATTGCAAGATCGCCACTTTCCTGAATCTATTCCTTCCACTACTGCTAGAGACTTTCCGACTAGAAGATGCAGAGTCTGTTGGCGAAGAGGCGTGCGGAAGGAGTCTCGTATATACTGTCCTGACTGTCCTTCTAAGCCTGCATTGTGTATGTCAGCTTGTTTTAAATCGTACCACACGCAAAAGAACTATTGGGAGTTTGATTGAGCTGTAAAGTGAATTGCTTGGTCTGCATTCTGTAAAACATTTTTAGTTTGTTTCAAGGATTGGCATTAGTGCAAAGTTTTTATTTTAAGAATTTGTGTTACCTGATTTGTAGGTATTTCCATTTGTTTAGTGTCATTTTCAAAAAAAGAATTCTAAATGTGTTTGTGGTGTGTGCCGGCTGGTGCTTGGCTGGCGGTGTGTGTGGAGTTGCGCTTGGCTGGCGGTGTGTGTGGAGTGGTGCTTGGCTGGCGGTGTGTGTGGAGTGGTGCTTGGCTGGCGGTGTGTGTGGAGTGGTGCTTGGCTGTCTGTGCACGGAGTGGTGCTTTGCTGGCGGTGTGTGTGGAGTGGCGCTTGGCTGGTGGTGTTCGTGGAGTGGTACTTGGCTGTCTGTGCATGGAGTGGTGTTTGGCTGATGGTGTGTGTGGAGTGGTGCTTGGCTGGCGGTGTGTGTGGACTGGTGCTTGGCTGGCGGTGTGTGTGGAGTGGTGCTTGGCTGGCGGTGTGTGTGGAGTGGTGCTTGGCTGGCGGTGTGTGTGGAGTGGTGCTTGGCTGGCGGTGTGTGTGGAGTGCTGCTTGGCTGGCGGTGTGTGTGGAGTGGTGCTTGGCTGGCAGTGTGTGTGGAATGGTGCTTTGCTGGCAGTGTGTGTGGAATGGTGCTTGGCTGGCAGTGTGTGTGGAGTGGCGCTTGGCTGGTGGTGTTTGCGGAGTGGTACTTGGCTGGAGGGTGTGCGTGGAGCGGTGTTTAGCTGTCTGTGCACGGAGTGGTGCTTGGCTGGCGGTGTGCGTGGAGAGGCGCTTGGCTGGTGGTGTGCGCTGAGTGTTTGGCTGGCGGTGTGCATGGTCTGGTGCTTGGCTGGTGGTGTGGGTGGACTGGCGCTCGGCTGGCGGTGTGTGAGTAGTTACTTTCTGTTGGTCACTGCACACACTGCTTGTTGAGTGACACTCCACGCAGTCCATCAATTTGTGTAGTTCCAGTGTCAGAAATGTGGGCGTGTGAAAGTGATGGGCCCTTGAATGGCGCTGTTTGCTGGTGTGAGTGTTGAAATGTGATGGGTCCGCGGCTGGCGGTGTGAATGTTTTGAATGTGTCACACGTACGAAAGGTGTATGAATGGCCTGTAAAGAGGTTGGTGCCTTGACGTGGCTTTACAGCTCACGAGCTGTGAGTCAGTGGTTCAGTTTATCATACTTGCAATTATACACAGTGTATTTCATTTTTGTGAAATTACTTGCGTATACAATTGTGTGTACTGAATCATCACTCACCCTCGTGCCAAATCCAACCAGTATGTGTGTGTGCTTGCGGATTAGATGGGTGTGCAGTAATAATTGTTTTTTTTCTCTTTCTGCATTAGGGTGTACCTTGTCCCTTATTGTGATTGTTGTAATGTGTTGCTTTTATTCCAGATGGTGTCAGTGGTCTTGTTTGTATCAGGTATGAAAGGTGCGTGAATGGCCTGTAAAACGGTTGGTGCCTTGTCGTGGCTTTACAGCTCACGAGTTGCGAGTCATTAGTTCGGTTTTTATGCATTTATTTATTGATAGAGCATTTCATTTTTTTGAAATATCTTGTTAATAAAATTTTATATACTGAACCATCACTCGCCCTCGTGCCAAATCCAACCTGTATGTGTGTGTCTTTGAGGAATAGATAGCCGTGCTTGAATGTTTGTCTTTTGAGTAACTCTGTTAAGGTGAGGTACCCTTTTACTCGGGAGAACAAGGGGAACGCTGGGTGGTAGGACATTTTTGCCGGCACGGCGATCCCACGGCAAAATTTTTGTAAAAGTGCTATTTTTACCTAATTAAGGTTTGCAAGGAGTTCTGGGTAGGAAAACATTGGGGGACCCACGCATGCCATACCTCCCTGGACTCCCCCGGGTGTCTACTTTTCAGAAATGTGTGGGTTTGGTAGGTTTCCCTAGATGGCTGTCTCGCACGGGGCCAGAAACCCAGGTAACCCCTCTTGCAAAAGCTGGAGAATTCATGTCCACCAGCTTTTGCAAGAGGGGTTACCCGGGTTTTTGGCCCCGTGCGAGACAGCCATCTAGGGAAACCTACCAAACCCACACATTTCTGAAAAGTAGACACCCGGGGGCTTCCAAGGAGGTATGGCTTGCGTGGATCCTCCAACGTTCCTTTACCCAGAATCCCTTGCAAACCTCATTTTTTGCTTGGAAATAATCATTTTTTTTCACACGTTTTAGTGTGGGAAAGCGTGGCATCACTGGGCTCACACAAATTACCTCCCACCCAGCGTTCCCCAAGGTCTCCCGATAAAAATGGTACCTCACTTGCGTGGGTAGGCATAGCGGCTGCTTTAGGAAAAGGCCCAATTCATACTGTGGAGACAAAAACATTACCTTTAGCCAAATAATCTTATTTTTTGAGGGGGTCACCTGAGCTTTTGGCCCGGGGCTTGGCAGGCATCTTTGGAAACTACCAAACCCAACCAGTTCTGAGAACTAGACACCCGGGGGAGTCCAGGGTGGTATGGCATGCGTGGGTCCCCCAATGTTTTCCTACCCAGAAACCCCTGCAAACCTGAAATTTTGGTCCAAAAACCAACTTTTCCATACTTTTTTGGGTGGGATCTCGCTGCCGGAACAAATGTCCTACCACCCAGCGTTTCCCTTGTTCTCCCGAGTAAAATGATACCTCACTTGTGTGGGTGGGCCAAAGGCAAGTGACTTAGGCTGGGGTGCTTAATTTGTAAAACGTAAATATGAGTAAAAACTACCTTTTTCAAAATTCATTTTTGGGGTGTTCTACTTTGGGGCACCCACACAAGTGAGGTATCCTTTTACTCGGGAGAACAAGGGGAACGCAGGGTGGTACGACTTTTTTGCCGGCACGGCGATCCCACGCCAAAAAGTTTGGAAAAGTGCAATTTTTACCTAATTTTAAGGTTTGCAGAGAGTTCTGGGTACGAAAACATTGGGGGACCCATGCATGCCATACCTCCCTGGACTCCCCCGGGTGTCTAGTTTTCAGAACTGTTTGGGTTTGCTACTTTGCAAAGAATACCACCGAGCCCCGGGCCACAAATTCAGATCCCCCCCCCCCAAAATCAAGGTAGTTTTGCAATAAGGTAATGTAAATTCACCACCGTACGATTTGAACCGTTTCCTGTTGCAGCCACTATGTCTACCCACGCAAGTGAGGTACCGTTTTTTTCGGGAGACCTGGGGGCACGCTGGGTGGGTGGAAATTTGTTGATCCACGCAGATTCCAGAACTTTCCACCACAGAAATGTGAGGAAAATGTGTTTTTTTGGTCACTTTTTTATGTTTTCAAGGAGTTCTGGGTAGGAAAACATTGGGGGACCCACGCATGCCATACCTCCCTGGACTCCCCCGGGTGTCTACTTTTCAGAAATGTGTGGGTTTGGTAGGTTTCCCTAGATGGCTGTCTCGCACGGGGCCAGAAACCCAGGTAACCCCTCTTGCAAAAGCTGGAGAATTCATGTCCACCAGCTTTTGCAAGAGGGGTTACCCGGGTTTTTGGCCCCGTGCGAGACAGCCATCTAGGGAAACCTACCAAACCCACACATTTCTGAAAAGTAGACACCCGGGGGCTTCCAAGGAGGTATGGCTTGCGTGGATCCTCCAACGTTCCTTTACCCAGAATCCCTTGCAAACCTCATTTTTTGCTTGGAAAAAATCTTTTTTTTTCACACGTTTTAGTGTGGGAAAGCGTGGCATCACTGGGCTCACACAAATTACCTCCCACCCAGCGTTCCCCAAGGTCTCCCGATAAAAATGGTACCTCACTTGCGTGGGTAGGCATAGCGGCTGCTTTAGGAAAAGGCCCAATTCATACTGTGGAGACGAAAACATTACCTTTAGCCAAATAATCTTATTTTTTGAGGGGGTCACCTGAGCTTTTGGCCCGGGGCTTGGCAGGCATCTTTGGAAACTACCAAACCCAAACAGTTCTGAGAACTAGACACCCGGGGGAGTCCAGGGTGGTATGGCATGCGTGGGTCCCCCAATGTTTTCCTACCCAGAAACCCCTGCAAACCTGAAATTTTGGTCCAAAAACCAACTTTTCCATACTTTTTTGGGTGGGATCTCGCTGCCGGAACAAATGTCCTACCACCCAGCGTTTCCCTTGTTCTCCCGAGTAAAATGATACCTCACTTGTGTGGGTGGGCCAAAGGCAAGTGACTTAGGCTGGGGTGCTTAATTTGTAAAACGTAAATGTGAGTAAAAACTACCATTTTCAAAATTCATTTTTGGGGTGTTCTACTTTGGGGCACCCACACAAGTGAGGTATCCTTTTACTCGGGAGAACAAGGGGAACGCAGGGTGGTACGACTTTTTTGCCGGCACGGCGATCCCACGCCAAAAAGTTTGGAAAAGTGCAATTTTTACCTAATTTTAAGGTTTGCAGAGAGTTCTGGGTAGGAAAACATTGGGGGACCCATGCATGCCATACCTCCCTGGACTCCCCCGGGTGTCTAGTTTTCAGAACTGTTTAGGTTTGCTACTTTGCAAAGAATACCACCGAGCCCCGGGCCACAAATTCAGATCCCCCCCCCCAAAATCAAGGTAGTTTTGCAATAAGGTAATGTTAATTCACCACCGTACGATTTGAACCGTTTCCTGTTTCAGCCACTATGTCTACCCACGCAAGTGAGGTACTGTTTTTTTCGGGAGACCTGGGGGCACGCTGGGTGGGTGGAAATTTGTTGATCCACGCAGATTCCAGAACTTTCCACCACAGAAATGTGAGGAAAATGTGTTTTTTTGGTCACATTTTTATGTTTGTAAGGGATTCTGGGTAACAAAACCTGGGGGTAGGCAGACGAGTCACCCCATCCTGAATTGCCCTGGGTGTCTAGTTTTCAGAAATGTATAGGTTTGCTAGTTTTCCCTGGGTGCTGGCAGAGCTACGGCGCAAAAACAAAAGGTAGTCTTTTTGTCAGAATCGTGCAAAATTTCACTGGGAAATTGAGGTGCGACCATGCTGCGTTTTGCGCTGTTTCATGTCGCAGCCACTATGCCTACCCACGCAAGTGAGGTACCATTTTTTTCGGGAGACCTGGGGGCACGCTGGGTGGGTGGAAATTTGTTGATCCACGCAGATTCCAGAACTTTCCACCACAGAAATGTGAGGAAAATGTGTTTTTTTGGTCAAATATTTATGTTTTCAAGGGATTCTGGGTAACAAAACCTGGGGGTAGGCAGACGAGTCACCCCATCCTGAATTCCCCTGGGTGTCTAGTTTTCAAAAATGTATAGGTTTGCTAGGTTTCCTTAGGTGCTGGCAGAGCTACGGCGCAAAAACAAAAGGTAGTCTTTTTGTCCGAATCGTGCAAAATTTCACTGGGAAATTGAGGTGCGACCATGCTGCGTTTTGCGCTGTTTCATGTCGCAGCCACTATGCCTACCCACGCAAGTGAGGTACCATTTTTTTCGGGAGACCTAGGGGCACGCTGGGTGGGTGGAAATTTGTTGATCCACGCAGATTCCAGAACTTTCCACCACAGAAATGTGAGGAAAATGTGTTTTTTTGGTCACATTTTTATGTTTGTAAGGGATTCTGGGTAACAAAACCTGGGGGTAGGCAGACGAGTCACCCCATCCTGAATTGCCCTGGGTGTCTAGTTTTCAGAAATGTATAGGTTTGCTAGTTTTCCCTAGGTGCTGGCAGAGCTACGGCGCAAAAACAAAAGGTAGTCTTTTTGTCCGAATCGTGCAAAATTTCACTGGGAAATTGAGGTGCGACCATGCTGCGTTTTGCGCTGTTTCATGTCGCAGCCACTATGCCTACCCACGCAAGTGAGGTACCATTTTTTTCGGGAGACCTGGGGGCACGCTGGGTGGGTGGAAATTTGTTGATCCACGCAGATTCCAGAACTTTCCACCACAGAAATGTGAGGAAAATGTGTTTTTTTGGTCACATTTTTATGTTTGTAAGGGATTCTGGGTAACAAAACCTGGGGGTAGGCAGACGAGTCACCCCATCCTGAATTGCCCTGGGGGTCTAGTTTTCAGAAATGTATAGGTTTGCTAGTTTTCCCTAGGTGCTGGCAGAGCTACGGCGCAAAAACAAAAGGTAGTCTTTTTGTCAGAATTGTGCAAAATTTCACTGGGAAATTGAGGTGCGACCATGCTGCGTTTTGCGCTGTTTCATGTCGCAGCCACTATGCCTACCCACGCAAGTGAGGTATCATTTTTTTCGGGAGACCTGGGGGCACGCTGGGTGGGTGGAAATTTGTTGATCCACGCAGATTCCAGAACTTTCCACCACAGAAATGTGAGGAAAATGTGTTTTTTTGGTCAAATTTTTATGTTTGTAAGGGATTCTGGGTAACAAAACCTGGGGGTAGGCAGACGAGTCACCCCATCCTGAATTGCCCTGGGTGTCTAGTTTTCAGAAATGTATAGGTTTGCTAGTTTTCCCTAGGTGCTGGCAGAGCTACGGCGCAAAAACAAAAGGTAGTCTTTTTGTCCGAATCGTGCTAAATTTCACTGGGAAATTGAGATGCGACCATGCTGCGTTTTGCGCGGTTTCATGTCGCAGCCACTATGCCTACCCACGCAAGTGAGGTACCATTTTTTTCGGGAGACCTAGGGGCACGCTGGGTGGGTGCAAAATTGTTGATCCACGCAGATTCCAGAACTTTCCACCACAGAAATGTGAGGAAAATGTGTTTTTTTGGTCAAATATTTATGTTTGCAAGGGATTCTGGGTAACAAAACCTGGGGGTAGGCAGACGAGTAACCCCATCCTGAATTGCCCTGGGTGTCTAGTTTTCAAAAATGTATAGGTTTGCTAGGTTTCCCTAGGTGCTGGTTGAGCTACGGCTCAAAAACAAAAGGTAGTCTCTTTGTCCAAAGAGCTTAAGATTTCACTGGGAAATTGAGGAGCGACCACGTTGCATTTTGTGCCGTTTCCCGTGGTAGGCACAAGGCCGACCCACACAAGTGAGGTACCATTTTTTTCGGGAGACCTGGGGGCACGCTGGGTGGGTGGAAATTTGTTGATCCACGCAGATTCCAGAACTTTCCACCACAGAAATGTGAGGAAAATGTGTTTTTTTTTTCAAAATCTGAGCTTTGCAAGGGATTCTGGGTAACAAAACCTGGTGGTAGGCAGTCGAGTCATCCCATCCTGAATTCCCCTGGGTGTCTACTTTTCAAAAATGTATAGGTTTGCTAGGTTTCCCTAGGTGCCGGAAGAACTAGGGTGCAAAAACTACAGGTAGGCACTTTGCCAAAAAAGGGTCAATTTGTAACTGCAAAATTTAGGTGTGACCACGTTGCATTTTGCGCCGTTTCCTGTCGCAGGCACAAGGCCGACCCACACAAGTGAGGTACCGTTTTTATCGGGACACTTGGGGTAATTCAGATTTGTAAATCAACTGTTATTACCAATTGAGCTTTCTTGCATTTCTCCCTTTGAATGAAAGATATTGTGTAGAAAAAAAACTTTATGAAAAATGACCAATAATTCTCATGCTAGTATGAGTATTCCCAACTTTGAAAATGTGCAATTATATACTGTTTCTGAACTCTATAATTTGTACCCAATTCATACATACATAGGTGTCTTTCATGCAGATTATTCCATGTGTACATTTTCCAAGACAAAGTGCACTATACCCAGTAAATGAAAAAATACCATTGCAAGTTGCTGCTCAGTTTTTGGATCTGGGTTCTTCGGGTTCTTGGTGAAACTACAAGTCCCATATATCCCCACAACCAGGAAGGTCTAACGGATGTAACGGTATATTGCTTTCCAAGAGCTGTCAAAATTAGAGAAAGTTATAGGTGAAAACGTTGAGACAAAAGGCCGTTGTTTTCAACAAATTTTCAAATATTCCAATATCTAACTGTTAGTTTCTATAACGAACCCTTCATGGATTTAGACAAATGACCCCTTTCTGAATTCAGAATTTTGTCTATTTTTCGGAAATGTAAAGCTTTCCAGGATCCATTATTGCTTTCAAACTCATTTCTACCATTAACTGGAAGGAGGTGGAAAGCTCTAAAAATAGCAAAAATAGGCTATGTCCCAGAAAAATGCCAAAACTGAGTGAAAAATTTCGGTTCTCTGACAAAACACTGTCATTCCCTAAAAGCTGAGAAAATGGAGAATTCAGCCCCACAAACCCTTTTTTGATACCATATTCAGGGAAAAAGCCAGAGGCTTTCATTTGCAGCCCGTTTTTCCCATTTTTCTGAAAAAAACAAAAAAAACACTATATTTTGGTTAATTTCTGGGACCCCTCCAAGGGAATCCACAAACCCTGGGCGCCTTTAGAATCCCCATGATGTTGGAAGAAAAGGACGCAAATTTGGCGCGGATCCCTTATGTGGTCAAAAAGTTACAAGGGCCTAAGCGCGCACTACCCCAAAACACCAAAAAAAGCCTTAGCACAGGAGGGGGAAAAGGCCTAGCAGCGAAGGGGTTAAAAGGCAATATCATTATATCAATGTGTACAAGTACAATCAAAAGTAAATCCACGTTTTACACATTAATGATGCACAGTAACACTGACAACCCTGCCTGACTTTTGTCTGACTGCCCCCAGCCCTAACAACCACTCATCTGCCACAGCCCAAGCCTAACAGCCTCTACATGGTATCGGCCACTGACCCATGACTGGCTCTTCCTCAGAATCAACAGCTTAGAGAGCCACTGGTGCATGATATGACTGCACCAGCCCCAATAGCTTTTGAAAGTTGCTTGTTCCGTGTCTCCACTATGAGATGATCAGGTAATTTCCCAATTTTCCCTTTGCAGTGGTGGCCAGTAATTTTAGCAGAAGAGAGGGGGGAAAGGGGGACAGAGACTCACTCACACTCACTCACACTCCTTCACACACACACTCCTTCACACATACACTCCTTCACTCACACACCTTCCCTCACACACCTTCACACACACACCTTCACACACACACACACCTTCACACACACTCCTTCACACACACTCCTACACACACACACACACACCCACACACTCCTTCACACACACACACCTCAGGGAGGAAAGCCTTGGCGGTCACAGTAGGGTTGCAGCAGTCCCTCACAGTGCTGGCTTTACGGCAGTGAGACTGGTGCGGCCACACTGGGTGCTGACCTGTGAGGGGGCTGTGTTTAGCAGTAACTTAAGATTAGAGAGATGAGGGGCACTTTTGCCCGGTGGTAGTGAGGGAATCTGAGGAGGCTGTCATGGGGTGCCAAAAATGATTGTCACCTTGGTCCCCCGCTCATCACAGAGTGGAATGGGGGTCAGAGAGAATGCTGACCCCACCCCATTTGGTGACAAGTTGTCACTGATTGACACTTGGTCCTGGGCACTACTGGTCCACCCACACCAAATGCGTGGTAAGTAGGCCTTCTCTGCAGAGCACGTGATTCCAGGCTGGACATCACCTTTTGTACCCCTGCAGCTCATCAGACCACACTGCTCTGATGATCCCTTGTGAAGCCCGTGAAAATGTACAGTGGCTTTTAGGACTGTCTTCTATGGCAGAGTGCCTCTTGGTTACTGTCCCAGATTTGAGGACACTCTGCTCTCAAATGTTACCAGCAACAGTGAGTTTTGAAATGTTTTAGAAAGGAAGAACTACCAGACTTACCCATCATTATTAGTTTGTGCTGGTTCGAGTTTCGCATTTGGAACACTGTTCTCTTTGTTTAATGGGAAGCATTAGATTCCTTGTATAGTGTGTAATCAGGTAACATCCTCCCCAAGGTACAAGACATTCTGTTGCCTGCGAGTGACATATTGCAAAAACAACAGTTGACAGACGGAATGCAGAACAATGTCATACATTCACCCCAGTACAGAGATCTGGGCCTAAATCTATTGTTTTTTCAGTCGCCATACCGTTCAAGTTTGAACCCAGCCATGCTATTCCAGTTTTAACCCAGCCATATGCAAATCAGTCTTGAGCCTGTGCCCCATGGGAACATTCCAGCATGAACTGCCAAGCCAGGTACTCCCTGGACTGGAAACAAGCATCCTAGGACCTGTTTCAGGGTTTCAGCCCTCATCAGCCAGGATAGCTTGAATCCAGTGGCATGGAAAGTACAGGACTCGCATCTGAGCATACCCGTCCCACTCAGGGTGACAAATGCAAAAACAACAGTTGACGGACAGTATGCAGAACAATGTCATACATTCATCCCAGTACAGAGATCTGGGCCTAAATCCATAGTTTTTTGCTCACCATGTCAGTCCAGTTTGAACGCAGCCATATGCAAATCAGTCTTGTCCCTGTGCCCCGAACTGCCAAGTCAGGTCCTCCCTGGACTGCATATGGCCAGGTCTAAACTGAGGTGGCATGGTGAGCAAAATAATGATGGATTTAACCCAGATCTCTTGACTGGGGGTGAATGTTTTGATTTGTTCTGCATTCCATCCATCAATTGTGTGTCTTTTGCTTTCCTGCCCGAAGTGCGCCATGTATGCCCAGATGTGGGTCCTGGTCTTACTGCGCCACTGGAATCAAGCTATTCTGGCTGAAAAGAGGGGTGAAATCCCAAAACCGGTCCTAGGATGCTTGTTTCCGGTCAAGAGAGGACCTGGCTTGGCAGTTTGGGCTGGACTGTTCCCATGAGGCACAGGGTCAAGACTGATTTGCATATGGCCAGGTCGGTGAGCAAAAGAATGATGGATTTAACCCAGATCTCTTGACTGGGGGTAAATGTTTTGATTTCTTCTGCATTCCGACCATCAATTTGGTGTCTTTTGCGAGTCACGTATTGGGCTCTTGATAATGTATTCTGCATCAAGACAGAGTTTTAACAGTCCCATTGCTTTTTATGTCCATCGAAAGAAACACTTGGAATTTATGCCCAGCATTGAAAGCTCCTCGATAATGGGAGAAATTAAACCTTTCCTCAGCCTTGGAGAGTCTTTTCAATCCGAATTGTACTCTGACTAACGTCGTCCCACTAGGGTTATTTGGGCCTGACATTCACGAAGCACATTCCTCCCATCAGCTGTTTAAAACGTAGAACGCACTTTTGGAACCGATTTGTTCAGCTAATTAAGTTCAGGCTTTCTGTGATGAAGTTTTGTACGTTGTTTATCTCAAAGTCGCAGAACAGTTTTATTAGGGGTGAAAAAAATACTTAATTCTCACAGTTAATTCATCCACTGCCCATTTCATCCTATCCACCCTTTGGAGAACACTTAATTCGCCTATTACTCTGTCTGTGAAGAGGAGGTGCTTAGCTTTGTTTTTTTGTACTCCACAGATGTCCAGGCCATTGCTGATCTGCCTTCTGATCTAATTAATCTAATACTGTCGATTCAGTTCCTGCTACAGGGAAGTAGTAGCTCACCCTCTCCAATGGGGATTTGGGGGGGTGGCCGACCAGCGGGAGGCTCTCCCCCCCGGGAAAGTTTGGGGCACCAGGGGAGGGGGGGGAGGAAGAAGCTTGTCCTTCGGGGCTTACCTTAGGTGGCGTTTTGGGCTGGTTTCTGGGCTGTTTGGGCTATATTGGGCAGGCTGCTGTATTTAACCGGCCATTTTGTGTCACTGCACACTGTTCGTGGTGCAGTGACACAGCAGCCAGGGGCATAGGAACTTCGTGTCCCGCCCTCCCCCCCTTTCAAAATTGTTTTTTTTTGGTTCTGGGTTGGTGGGGGGTTTGGTCCTGGCTTGAGGGGTTTTGTTGGTTGATGGTGCACTGATTAGGGTACATTTGTGTTGTCGCTGGAACAGGTGCGGTTGTTGGGGGCGCTTTCCTAAGGAGATAGGGTGGTTTGCTGGAGGCCTGGGACTGCATGGTAGACGGGGGTGAGGTCATGGAGGGCACTGTGGAATTCAGTAGAGGGGTAGGTGGCTGAGCGGATGTGTTGTATTTCAGTTGCAATGTTGGGGTTGAACTTTAGGGGTGGGGGTGGGGGGCTGCCAGGCAGTTGTTAATTAGTGAGCAGTAGTTTTGTTTGGCACAGGCCAAGGGGGATTGTATTGTAGGTGCACCTGATTCCAATAAAGCGGCCTTTTCCACACATTTTGGTTGTCTGTGTCAGTGCTTCCCCGCCCCCTCACCTACTGGTGTGCCCCAAACAGGCATTGGCAAAGCCAATAGGTTTTGCCTATTTGTCAGTTTCTTCTATCCACGCTATACAATAGTGCAGCTGCTGTGCAGCATGCGGAAGGTTAGGAAGAGAAGTGCTATGATGCATGAGGGGCAGGGATCTGTTTTTCTTTGTATAGCATTATTTTCTGGGCATGAAAAAACAAGAGTGGCTTCAAGACTGATTTGCATATAACTGGGTCCAAACTGAGGTAGAATGGTGTGAAACGTAAAGATTGACTGGAATGTGTCCCCGAGTAATTAAATTACAGTTCAGTGGCTGAGGTTAATTCAAGCACCCAATCCATAACTTTTGTATACATTAGGATTATTCTCTGCCTTCACCAAAAAAGAAAGTTTAATATTTTTTACTAGTATGTTGACTACGTTGCTTCGACATCGTGGAAGGTGATGCATGTTGATTTTTATGGTCCGACAGATAAGAGAAAATTGAAGATCTTGAATTATGCTTTGAGCTGCTGCCACAGAGGTCTAGGACATCTGCCTAGCTCAAGTCATCTGGCACCAATTTGGCGATGGTTCCTCGATGAGAAAAGCTAGGATGGGTGGTAGCTCTTTTGTTTTTTTAGCAACAAACTCTTGGAACACTCTGCCTCTTCATCTTAGGATGGACTAACAGAATTAGGGTTACGCAAGAAACTTTGAACTTGGTTATTCCAATCAGCTGAGGTGCATGATTATGCTGAGTTGTAATGGGTTGCAGTGAGTTTTTTGTTCCTTGACCACTGGTAGGGAATGACTGTAAAGTTGTTGACTAGGCCCAAGTCAATATGGTCTTACAGCATTTTCTTCAAATGCTTCTTGTGGGTCACGAGGGATAATAAGCAGAATTGTCTCAAAGTCTGCAGTGTCTCTCTCGTGGGGAGTAGCATTTTGTTGTGGGTCATTGTGTTATGCTGCACCACAGCACACATTCCAAGCATTGCGCTTGGCCCTCACTGCGTGCTTCCCTTTGTGTGGAGGGAATTTGACGCAGATCAGAAGTGTCTCACTCCTGGCAGGAAGCGCAGTTAGCAGTCCAGCTGCCCAATCAGCACCATAAAAATAGATGCCTGCCTCAACTCGCAGTCGACGCGCTATAGACAATTAGGAGTTAGTATCAGAATGGTTGGTTCTACTACAGCGAGTGGAGCGCCTGTTAAAGGGCTCCTTGTGATTTGGAACGCTTTTAAGCAATTCTGTTTTTAAAAACATTTTAATCATTTTACCATTGACTTACTGATCTATTTGTAGAAACAAACGCATATTTTCACATTGCGCTCGGCCCTCACTGCGTGCTTCCCTGGTCCACCATGGATTGTTCTGTTTGCGTGGAGGTAATCTGACGCAGACCGCAGGTGTCCCACTCCCGCAGGAAGCGCAGCTGCGGTTAGCAGTCTAGCTGCCCTACCGGCAACATAAAACAGATGCCAGCCCAACGCGCAGTGGACGAATGCAGCAGGCACGCCACTGGCGTGCCTAATGCAAGCCTGTCTGCACCCATCCACGCCTGGACGTCGCCAGGAGCAGGAACCTCTGCCGGCTTCCCCCCAGTCACAATTAGAAGCACCAGTGAGTGTCTCGCCTATACTAGCCATGAGTTATTAAAGATTAATCACTACTGTTTCCCCAAACACTACATCAATTCTTGAACCCCACTGACAAGGACGGAAGGACCTTTGGCATGTAGGTCCTGCAGATTTCAGTGTATGGGTTTAGAACCACCCCAGGAGAAGAATACATCACCTAACCAGCAAGATTGCAAACCCCTCCACACTAACGCAAAAGTAGGCTCTACCCTGACCACAGAAAATAAAGGAGACTGGAATTGTTTTTTGGTGAATGTTAGATCACTCCCCAAACACGCAGTGAATATCTGGGATCTGCTCTCCACCAACCTCATATAGGTTTCTTGACAGAGACCTGGACTAAACCCTGCTCTAACCCTATGATCGCAGTGGATCTCCGGATGGCTATTCCATTCTTAAATTAGATAGATGCCACCGGATGGGAGGAATAGCCATTATTTACAAAGACCCCATCTGAGTCTCCCTCCGAGTCCAATTAAGTAACGACATAATGGAAACCTTAGTTTTCAGAATTGATCTCCACCCTCAACTCAGTTGGAAAGGAGCTCTGGTATATAGACCCCGGTACCTCTTTCTAACTTTGCCCCACAACTGATAGAACTGATTTCCCTACATGCCATTTCAGCTAGAAACTTCTTTCTCTCAGGGGATTTCAACGTACATAGCGAAAACCCTGCCAACTTACAGGCATCCTAACTACTGTCAGATCTGTCACTACTGGATCTAGTCAAGATCAACAATGAACTCACTCACTCGGCAGGGCGCATGCTTCATCTAATTTTAACAATCTCTTCCAACGTCTCGTGTGGAGCAACTTGCCCCTTAACTTGGTCTGATCACTCATTGATCAAATTTCAAATCGGGGGCACCAAGAAACCCACGATTTCCAAACTACAGCCTAAAGGGTGGTACAGACAGTGGCACAAACTTATGCCCAACCAGTTTCAGGATAAGTTTACTCCACCTCAGAAGGCTGATTCTGATAGCGTGGAAGAGCGTTCAATAGCCTTTAACGCCAGTATGGAAACTACAGTTAACTGTCTAGCCCCCTTCAAACAGCGATCAATTACAGCCAAGCGGTACCAAACAATGTGATATTCTGCCAAACTCCAATCTGAAAAAAGCCATTTGAAAAAACTAGAACGCCTCTGGCGCTCTTCTCATGACCTTCAAGATAAAGACAGATTTAAACTAGTACAGACCCAATATCACAAAAATCTAAAATCTGCCCATAAAATGTTCATTGCGTCACAACTCAAACAGGCAGGAAACACCCCTAGAACACTTTTTCAGATTTTAAAAACCTTTACCAACCCAAAGGCCTGCGATACTAAAGAAGCCCCAACCCAAGCACTGTGCGATGATATAGCTACCCACCTCACACTAAAAATAGAAACAATATATAGCAAAATGATCTCATCCAGGAATGCTTAGGAAAGTACTAAAATAGAACACCCTCCGTCTATTCAAAAATCCATAACACTGGAGAATTCCCCCATATTCATGCCAGAAAAGGTGGACTCTCATTTAAAAATAGTTAAATCAGGGTCCCCTTTGACCTCATCCCGGCCAGCATCACCTCCCTGCTATCTAAACAACTAGCAGCCCCTATCTGCTCAATTATGAACCGTTCTATGAAGGATGGCAGAATCCCCTTGGAGTGGAAAGGTGCACAGATTATCATCATCAGAACAAATCCTGAAGCCTCTCTGGACGATGCAACCAACTATTGTCCCATCTCTCTCATCCTCTTCTGGAGCGAAATTCTAGAAAAACATATTAATAAGCACCTATCAAAATTCTCAGAATCTTCAAACTGCCTAAATCCCTCTCAGTCAGGGTTTCAACCTAGCCATAGTACAGAGTTTGCACTTGTGGCAGTCACTGGCAACATCAAAATGTCCCTGGATAATGGTCAAGCAGTGCTTCTGGTGTTGCTTGACCTATCCGCTGCCTTCAATACCATCTCTCACCAGATCCTTCTCAATAGCCTGAGGGACAGTGGTATCCAAGGGAATGCACTAAAATGGCTGTCCAATGTCTTGAAAGACAGAACCCAGACCATCAATTTGGGCCCTTTTTGCTCCCAGACCACCAAAGTGACCAAGGGAGTACCACATGGCTCTTGTCTGAGCCGCACTTTATTGAACATATATGTGGCTCCCTTGGCAAACTTACTGAGGAAATTAGGATTCGGTCCTGTCTCCTATGCCGAGGACACCCAGCTTTTACTCTCCCTTGACAAAACCAACCCTAACACTCAGACCACCTTTACAGAGGGTATGAAGGTCATCGCTGACTGGATGAGAGATAACTATCTGCAGCTTAATGCTGAAAAATCAGACATCATGCTGCTCAGAGATGCGGTAACAAGGTGGCCCCCTGAATGGTGGCCCGAGGATCTTGGCTCTGTCCCAACCCCTAAACTAGTGGTACAAAATCTGGGAGTTTGGATAGATCAAAAATTTACCCTAGAAAAGCACGCCACTTCGACGGCCAGGGCTTGCCTCCACACACTGAGCCTCCTATGAAGAGTGTTTCCCTTTTTGCCATCTTGCAAGCGGAAAATTCTAATCCAGGCATTGGTGCTTAGCCGCCTGGACTATTGCAACGCTTTGCTTATTTCAGCTAAGGAGTGCTCTGTGAACAAACTACAGGTGGGCCAGAACACTGCGGCCCGCATGGTTGCCAAGGCCCTGCCCAGAACAGCTTCCCTTCCCTTACTTCAAAAGCTTCACTGGCTCCCAATTCAAAAAATGATAAAATTCAAGATCTGCTGCAAGGCCTATAAATCCTTACATGACCTAGGTCCCAGTTATCTAGCTGACCAATGTGTCAGATACCAACCATCCAGGTCACTCTGGTCAGGATCCAAAGCATTGCTGCACATCCCAAGCTTCAAAAAAGCTTGCATGGGAGGCAAAGCCTTTTCCCATCTAGCCCCCCTCTACTGGAACCAACTCCCTATCCCACTTCGCCAATGCACTGATTTCCTTGTATTTGGAAAATTGCTGAAAACCTTTCTGTTCGGAATTATCACTCTCTGATTGGCTACAGCACTCTTAGCGTGGAGATACCCCAGTTGGGGTGATTCGGGTGCTTAATAAATCAAATCTAACATGTTCCGGAATAGTATCATCAGGAGTATTCTTGCTTAGTATAAAGACATGTCTAAAAAAGGATACAAATTTAAAATATATGTATACATCTAAAGTTTCCAACTAGCATTTTGCGCTTCCCCCAGTGTCTTTTAGTGGACAGTTAACTACAATCTGGTGCCTTCATAATACATAAAGGACCTGTGCTTGTGCCAAAGCAAGGCCAAA
Source organism: Lissotriton helveticus (assembly GCF_964261635.1). NCBI lineage: Eukaryota > Metazoa > Chordata > Amphibia > Caudata > Salamandridae > Lissotriton > Lissotriton helveticus. Next base: position 133,523,459 of record NC_136058.1, read on the forward strand.
GATGGAGACGAGACTAATGTAAGACATCGTATTTCCACTGATTAGACGTCAATTTCTCTTGTCACAGACTTATAAAATTGCACTACCTTCTTACTCGGGTACCACGATCCAGCACATGTTTTCCGTTTGGTACCAAATATATTCTGGAAGTCAGCATCTTGGATGACTTTAATGAAAGCATTTGGACTAAAGTGTCAGATTAGAACGAACTGCACATATGACAGACCAAAGCACAAAGACTTTAGAGAGGTGCAGCCCAGCATGTGGGGAGGCTTCTCAAAACCCATTGAAAGGCCTGCAGGGCTAAGAGACAATAGGTGTCAGACAGACTCTTTTTGAGACCCTCCCAGACACTAACCTACTGGCATATAGCGTTCCCCCTTAGACCAATCCGCATCTGTGCTTAGACGCTTGGACCACAGATATGAAACAACAAAAATAGGCACTGAAAGAAGAAGCAATGCCACACAAGGACACTGTTGAAAATGTATCTTGCTGGCCATTGACGGTGGTGAAATCTCAGCAGTTGGACTGCATCTGGCACGCAGCACGGTGGCAGTCGTATCAGAAATATAGTCAGGGTGTAAATAGAGGCTGGCAGGAATCTGAGCGCAATCAGAAAGGATGTGTAGGAAGCATTGCACAAGGCTCCTGCCCTTCACGTTGGAAGCAAAGTAGTACAGCTTCAAAGCAGTGGTAAAATGTCACATTGCAAGCCCTACAGTACTGTAGCAAAGAACCAAACGGGGTAGAAAACCAGGCGCATCAAAGTCAAAAATCTATGCATGGAAGGCATACATGCCAACCCTCCCAATTTCAAGCTTTGTGTCCCGCCTCCCGATTCCCAGTTTCACATCAGATATTGCTCAGAAGAATGAAAGAAATTGGACTAAGGAATTCTGCCTTTCAGTGGGTGGCGAGCTTTCTATCTGCTCGCTCCCAGACCGTCAACTTGGGCCCGTATTGTTCAGCATCCATGGAATTGTCCAGGGGAGTACTTGTCTGAGCCCCACATTGCTCAATATCTATGTTGCCCCCTTCGCCAATCTTCTTAGGACGCATAGGTTTACCCCTATATCCTATGCCTCTGATACACGGCTGCTTTTTCCCTTTGACAAATTTTCTCCGTACAGGCGGCCTTCTCTTCTGGTATGAGAGTTATTTCACACATGAAGAGCATTTTTCTCCAGTGTATGCACCTTTGTTATGGACCCCTGAATGGTGGCCTGCTGAGCTAGGTGCTCCTCCTGCCCCTAAATCCCTCATTAAGAATTTAGGTGTCTGTCTGGATCAAGCCCTGACTTTGAAGGAGCACGCTGCTCAGACAGCTGGCTCCTGTTTTCATATGTTGTGCTTACTCCGCCGAGTCTTTCTGTTGCTCCCCGACCTAACCCTTAAGACTCTGACTCAGGCTCTTATACTGAGCCGTCTGGACTACTGCATTGGTTTTCTGATCTCCGCTAATGAGGCTACGCTCAGCAGACTGCAGGTAGGCCAGAATACGGCGGAGCGATTGGTCCTTAATGCCCCTTCTAGGTCTCCTTCCCGTCCTCTTGTCTCTCAGCTCCATTGGCTGCCAATCCGCCAGCGGGTAAAATTTAAAGTTTGCTGCACTATTCATAAGGTGCTATTAAATCTTGGTCCCATCGATCTCTCGGAAAAATTTACACCTTACCTACCTCTTAGGTCTCTCTGGTCAAGCTCCAAACATCTTCTTGTGGTTCCCCCAAGTCAGGAAGGCCAGACTATTGGGGGAAGGCCCTCTCCTATCTTGGCACCTGCTACCGATATGAGCTCCCTTCGCTCTTGCGACAATGTTCAGACCACCAACATTTTAGGAAGTGGCTCAAGACTGTGCTTTTTGGTCTCTGATCCAGTTGTAGAAGCAGCTCCATGCCCATGTCACCCATCCGTTGCGCAGAGATACCCCTTCGGGGGTCGATTCAGGCGCTATATAAATAAATAAATAAATTCCTGCACAGAAAAACCCGAGTTCTTGGCCCACTACAGATGACCGGGACTGGTTATGTGCAACTCAGAGTAAGCACTGCCAGTAACCTGCTCCTGTAGGCGAATGCAACTGTCACACTCTTGCTGCTTGTCATAGCGCTTTCTCCCTGCTGCTTCTGCCAGGTGATGAAAAAGGTATATTTGCATTTCTGGTATCTGATCCTGCAGCAGCACACTTGAAAGTCCCGTTCATGCCAATAGACCAGATTCAGTCCTCAATTCCATGGGAGAAGTACGTTCTAACGATTAGTGTTTTTGAATCTCCCACTTTACTCTTCCAAAATGTTGGCATGTATGTGAAGGCCCTGTATCACTAAAACAGAACTTTGGACAAGCGTGAAGACACTGCGGGAGAAATAGGTACTAAAACAGGCACTCCTTTTCCACACATACATTTAGGAGGAACTGAAGAGGACTTGGATAACTTTCCAGGCCACCCTGTGCACACAGAAAGTGGGAAAGGAAGTAAAGTGAAGGCATGTGTGGAATGCCAGGTATGGTGGCTTAGTGGACTAATGTGCCCCAATGTAGAGGCCTGTGTTTGACCTCCTGGTCACAGGTTCAAATCCCAGCGGGTCCACCCAGCCTTTCATCCTACTGAAATTGATAAAAAGTAGTACCATTGAGTTGGGTATCAATAAACATCTGATATTCAGCGACAGATACATGTTATTTATTTATTTTCTGGTCTTGTAGAGCACCCGAATCACCCCCAAAGGGGTATCTCCGCGCTATGGAAGTGCGATCTGGTCAGCATAGGGATTCTGAAGAGGAGTTACCAAGTCGACGAGAAGATCTGGAAGAGTTCGGTTTTGAGAGACCAACGGAATTGCAAATAGATAGTGCATTCACGAAGGTGAAGAGGAAGTTGATTCCAGTATGAGGGGGGCAAAGTGGTAAAAGGCTTTCCACCCTGAATGTGATTTCTTTATTCGAGGAACAATGAAAAGTGATTTAGATCCGGATCGGAGTGTTATTGCAGGCTGATACTGTACAAGTCTGTCACAGTATAAGTCTGTCACTGAGGTAGATGGGAGTATTGCCATGAAGTGCCTTATGTACTATACAGCATATTTTAAAATTAATCCGCTTGCGAACAGGTAGCCAATGTAGTCCCTGCAGTAGAGGCAAGGAAACGGTCTTAGCTGGAGAATTGGAGACCAATCGGGTGGCGGTATTTTGAACCACCTGGGGTCTGTTGAGTGAGGCTTCGTTGGCTGAGATTAGGAGAGCATTGTAATAGTCAAGGCGGCTAACTACAAGAGCCTGTAGTAGGGTTTTCCTGACTGTCAAGGGCAGGAAAGGAAAAACCTTCCTCAGGAGACTTAATATATAGAAACAAGAGCTCATGGTGGCTGTAACTTGCTCTTTCATGGAGAGTTTCTGGTCTAAATGTACACCTAGTTTTTCCACCACTGCTTTTGGAATAGGAGCGAGTTTCAGTTGATTTTGAATACCAACATTTCTTAACCTGAATAGAAGAATGGGATTGGATATCGTGTCAAACGCTGCTGATAGATCCAGCAGCACTAATACTACTGCCTGTCCATTATCTAGTAAATGTCTAAGGTTATCTTTAACTGCAATTAATGCTGTCTCCGTGCTGAATCTTGCTTCCATAAAATTTGAGAGATGTTTATTCACATGTTTCTCCAGGCGTTTACTCAGGTAGGGAAGCAAAGAAATAGGGTGGTAATTAGATAGATCTTCCGGAGGAGCATTGGGTTTCTTCCTGATCTGAATTATTTGGGCAGCCTTCCATTCAGAAGGTAGTATGCCTATTGTCAGGGAGGAATTAGGGATGGGGCAGATCAGGGGAGCCAACTGCTTAAGAAACAATGAGGATACCTTAGTGGGTAGAGCATCCTGAGGTGAGACAGATTTTTACTGTTTTCATAAGGGACTCCACTGTGTCTGTTGTGAGCGGGAGAGAGCAATCCAGAGGATTTGCAGAGTGAAAATGTGATTGGTGAGAGGCGATATTGTTTTGTTGGGGGTCCTTGTCTTTAGTGATGTTGGCATAGATGCTCTCAATCTTCTGGCTAAAGTGATTAGCTAGCTTATCACAGAGGTCCTGTGATGGTGTTACTTCCTTATGGCATGCCTTTGGGTTTGTGAAGGAATTGAGAATACAGTAAAGCTCCTTGGAGGATTTTCCTGCCTGATTCAGTTGGGACTCAATATGAGTTTTGCGGGCCTTCTTTACATTTTTATAGTCTGGGGTCAGACGGCTCTTAGAGGCTTTTTTATCAATTGTGTTTTGTGAAAGCCGCCAGCATGTTTCTAGCTTTTTGCAGTGGCTTTTTTCTTCCCTTAGATTGGGAGAGAACCAAGTCGCTTGTGTTCTGTTAGATTTGGTGGAAAGAAGTTTTAAAGGGGCCAGTTGATCTAGTGTAGAAGGGACTAGGGTGTTGTAGTTAGCCAGGTCATCTTCAATGCTTTCAGACTCCGGATAGATATAAATAGGTAGGGCATTCGAAAAGTGGCCAGGCTTGTTTATATGTCATTGTCTTCTCAACTGCGAGAGGGTACCATGGGAGTGTAGAAAGCCCTACCATCTTTTATATAAAAGCGAAGTAGGGAGTGATCAGTTCAGGTAAGGGGGCAGGAAGCCTCGCAGTGTATATTAGATGTGGTAGTTAGGATGAGATCCTGCTAGATGGGTAGGTCCAGTGTTGATCTGCTTCAAACCAATGGAAGCTAGATCCGTCAGGGAAGTAGAAGCGTCTGCATTAGAGGAGACTTCACTATAAACATTAAAATCTCCAAGTAAAAGAACATTAATAGAGGAGTTGTTGTGAGGGCAATCTGCATCATGAGCTGAAGTGAGAAATTCATGAGAGGGCCTGGTGGGTGATAGTCTAGAGCACCTTTCCAACAATGGTGGATTTGGGAGTCAATCCTGAATATCATGATTTCTAATTTAGTGTCACCACTGTGCTCTAAGGTGGAGACCTTAATCAAGTTCTCATGCACTGTTGCTGTACCATCACCCCTCTTAACCGGTCTGTCGCAATTGTGAATTTGTTAACTTTTAGGGATAGCCGCTGTAATGGCAGGGAAGGAGCTGGTCTTCAGCCAAGTTTCTGTTAAGTAGCAGATGTCTGTAGACCCTGATGAAAGAAGGTCCCATGTGTCGATGGCATGTTTAGGTGGAGATCTGACATTCACCAGGAGGCAGTGCCAATGCCGATTAGGATTGTAAAGGAGATGATATGTGTCAGGGGACTGAGTGTTTTTGGCCACTTGGAAGTATTCTTTGTGCAAAATGTCTGTCACGCTATTAGTCAATGGTGGAACGAGGCTACAAAACTGGCAGCTGCTGCATGTAAAAGGTCCCTCCAACATTGGTGGAACCTTATTATTGTAACTGGAGGAACTGACCCCTCTTAGTGATGTAAGTTCTGTACTTGTGTAAGTATATTTCAGACTTTGCTTGTCTTCTGGGTTGAAAGGGACAGGGGTTCTGGCACCTGGCAACAACTGGGCGCGGACGGGCTTGCTTTTGGTATGCCGGTAGAGCGCGTCTACTCCCACATGGTACTAAAGTAGGGATTCCACCTCCAGGTGTGGGAAAGCTGAGGGGAGGAGCGATGGCTTTCTGAAACAATCGGCCCAGAGAGCCGTGGCAGACTGGGGACCTGCGTATGATTAAAGTGCAAGCAGAAGCGGTCGGTGGTGGGAGTAGCTGCCGGGGCAATGATGTGGGGAGGGGCAGGGTGGGGGTAGTAATCTACGGATCACGGAGGATTACAGGTAAGTAAACATATAAATAAATAAAACTAATTTTGTTGCGTGCACTGCATTGCGTTTGGGGATGCCGTGTGCACAAGCAAATTCGTTTTTATTTATTTATATGTTTACTTACCTGTAATCCTCCGTAATCCATAGATTACTACCCCCCACCCTGCCCCTCTCCACGTCACCGCCCGGCAGCTACTCCCACCACCGACCGCTACTGCGTGCAAGTGCAATAGGTGAGTTTTAAAAGTAAAGACATTTGGTGATCCTAAAACGAAGCACTGTTAGTGCAATAGAATATAACAGCGGAAACCCAGGTAGAGAAATGCAGTACAATAAAGATTAAAAGCAGACTGACACGCTAACGCTTGTCATGTATGACAATGTTTTAAGAGGCCGGTATCTCCACTAAAGCCACATTCTAGTAAATGTCAGCAAAAATCAACCATTCACAACTACCTTTCCTCTCTCTGGATTTTCTGACCTACATAAATAAATTGGAGCTGCAAAAAAAATAGCACTAATAAACGTATGGCTTGTGTCCTTGCTGCTTCGCATTAGAATGTCAGCCCTCGTTATTTCGGGTCATGTACGTATGAAATATCACCTCCAATTTATAGATTTAACAGAAGAAGGTCGACAATATTTTAGTACAAAGTAACTTGCACAAGCAGGTTACCAAATGCACATAAAGCCGGAAATATACTATGGTGGGTTTGAATTGTTCACCGGACTCTACATTTTTCTTTTTTTACCAAAAGAACAATCTTTATTATAAAAAAAAAAGGCACAATCAAGACAAACTTGCTATAAAAATAGTTAAGGTGGTCCCTGCTGAGGCACCACCAAGTAGCGCTCTAAAGCAGTACCAGCCCACAAATCTCCTCCTGAAGTGACAGGAGCAGGAAACATCAGAGGAACGACTGGGGCAGGCCCGTTGGTCGCTACTCGTCATTGGTTGCCCCAGCACTCAGAAGGAAACACTGACCTGGCGTGCTTAGTCTTCTCCAGTCACAGCACTTTACTGTGCATTCTTTTTAAAAACATCCACAATGGACTCTGGTTCTGGGAACTTCAGCTTGCGTGGGGGTCCCTTCTTGATGCCGCTCCACAGCTCTACTTTGTTTCCATCTTCTTTCACCAGGGTCACCTCGAAGCTGTCCTTGGTTTCTCTGCGTTTACCTCCACCTGGAGGTCTGGGGTTCCCTGACGCAGTGCTTGACATTTTTCTTTACAATTATGGACATTAATTTTACTTCCGCTAGACCTCTACTCAATATAAAAGCGAGCCTAAAATAATCAGAAGTTAGGGGTGAAAACGTTCACATCCGGAATAAAATAGTGACATCTGAAAGGGGATATCCTGCTATATCAGTGAATGGATGCAACGAAAACCCACTGGGCAGGTCTTTTAACAAAGGTGCATTACAGAAAAAATGAATTGCGGTTTATTCACAAAAACTGCTGGAGGTCCCGTGATTCACTCGAAGGGTAAAGTTTGGAAATGAAGCAGTGCTATTTTTCTCGGAGTTCAATACACATTAAAGCACTATTTTATCAAAATAAATGTTTAACACTACATAGATAGCTTTGCCATGTGTCTGGCGCACATTGCATATTTGCCCAGCTAATTACACAGGTGCTTATCACTACGCAGGAAGCAATTATTATCACTCCGTTAAACAAGCAAGGAGGGGCGAGGGAGGAGGCAAGCAGAGATGGGAAAACACAGCAAAAGTAGAGTGGTAGGTTAGTTATTGAGTGGTCTTCCAGTGGGCGATAGTTGAGTTCTGGTTATAATCAGATTCGACAACTAGAGGGCAGAGTTGCACTACATAAAATTCATTAAAAAAGAACCTCGATTACAGCACGAGCGACACTGAATAAAACAGATCATTTAGTACTCGTCCTTGCCGCACAAAGAAACGGAAGTGACTCTGGAACTGACGCCTGGGACGAGCGGCAGAATTAGAGGGCGGCAAAGAAGACTGATAATGATCATGGACGTCAAGTCACCAGACTGCAACGGGTATCTGAAGTGACATCACTTGCCTTTTAGCCTTAATTACATCACGGGAAGTGGCATCATATGACTTTGAACCACGAAGCGATGTCTCGTGACTTTAACCATGATGGCAATTGCCCTGAGTTGTAGGAAGTGGAGCCAGTGAGCTCTACTTCCCCCAAGAAGGATTCGAACAGACGGGATGGGGCGGGGGTCTCCCCTCCCAAAAAAATGACAACAAAACTGTCAAATAGTGCATTTTAAAGCACAATTTTCACATACATTTATTAAAAAAATAGCCCCTGAAAGTCCACTCATTAAATATTCAGATTTTTCATGTTTAACCAGGCCAATGAAATCAGATGCTTTCCATGAGTTGACTATATATTTTTCAAAATGTGCTGAATGTGCCAGCATAGGTCTACATTATCCTCAGGGTCGGCAGCTTGTCATGGGTGCCCGTAAGGTCAGAAATTACATATGATAATTCCAGTGCCAGAATGTTTGTCATTACTGCATCCATCTAGCATAGACAGCCCTTAGTCAAAAATGATCTTAAATGTGTCTGGGCCCATGTTTGTCATTTTACCACTGTCGGCCTCCCTTATGCACAGATTTACCCCTAAAATGATTTCACCAGCATTTTGCACACTCTCTAATACCCACATAGTTATTCTTATCCATTCTCACTTACTCATTCTCAATCACATCTAGTAATTCTTTTAATCACTCCCGTTTTCTCATTCCCTCGACTCAATCACACTCAATTACTGATTCTAAGTGTCTCTCATACTCACTCACTGCCTGTTACTCACTACCACATACACGCTTACACATAGAGACACTGTTTACACTTACAGACATACAAACCCCTCCCAGGAGGCGAGTTCTCCTCCCCCCTCCCTCAACTTTCCCTGCATGCATTTTACCCTTTAAATTACACCACTGACAACGTGCTTTGGTGCCTGAAAAGGTCGCAGTTTATTCAAACATAACATGGTTGTACATTTCGCAATTTTAATGGTCATTCATAAACATTCATGTAATCACATACTTTCATTGTCTTTGCAATTATCTTTGTACACTCCTTGTCGCTATGCGCTCTCAGACAGTCTATTTTCAGGGGGGCCAAATCTTCCGGGCCTCTGTGTCAGCGGTTCCAGACTTCAACTCGCTACCAAATTTTGTGGGTGTCCTTCAGGACTTGCCCGAGCTGCAAGTGCCATTCCGCTTGCCTTGGACCCATTGTTGGCCCCTCGACTGCTCAGGGGCCCTGCCGTGCGGCATTCCAAGGACCCAGCGTGAGCATTTCCTCTATTCTGCCTGAGGCTGCGTCCTGACATTTTACTGCCTCAGTACCCCTGCTGTGACCTTCGAGGGAGTTATGTGAGTAAACCGAGCCCTGTGCCCTTTTTAAACCCCCCTGCCGCTAGCCAGCTCGCCCCAATGCGGCCATCACAAAATGCGGCAAAGGCTGCTCAGGCTAGAGCCACCAGAATGTGAATGGGGTCAATATTGTTTAATTGCAGTGGTGTTTATTTCAGCCTAACACCAGATCACTGCAGGCTAAATAAGGTGTTGTACCCATAACTATGTTTGTTTCTTCCTGTTCCATTTTAAGGGACACAGCCTTTATGTTTCAGTGTGTGCATCAGTCTCCGTTCTAGTAGCAGTATCTCCTGGTCCCGAGTGGCAATTACGCCATGCCCCAAAGGGTAGGTCTCTCTGGTCTATTGGGCATGTTTTATTGTCTGGCTTAATATCAGTATGGTCATATGGCTCCATGTCCCAGGATACATGTGCCTCAGTCCCACTGCCCCTGGCTAATTTCCCACAGTCCACATCCCCCATACTTAGGGTTTCCTTTTTTCAGTTTCTATTTTGGGTACATTCTGGTGTGGTTTTTTCAGTGTTTTCAAGTGATTTCAATACCTTAAAAAAATCAGTGTTTACACATTGTCGCGCCATTAAAAACAACATATGCAAAACATCAACACCCCCTTTTGTTCAGCTTTTGGCCACCTCAAGTGTGGCAGGGTATGCTCAGACGTGAGTCCCTTGCTCACTTTGCCACTGGATTCAAGCAAGCCGGGCTGAAGACGGCTGGAATGCCAGACACTGGTCCTCGGAAGCTTGTTTCCGGTCCAAGGAAGGCATGGCTTGGCAGTTCGGGCTGGACTGTTCCCATGAGGCACAGGGTCAGACTGATTTGCATATAGCCATGTCTGAACTGGGGTGGCAGAGTGGGCTAAAGAACGGTGATGGATTAAACCCAGATCTTTTGACTGGGTGTGAGTGTATTGATTGGTTCTGATGCTCCGTCCATCACCACCCCCTTTTGTACCGCATTAAAAACAACATAAGCCGTGTTTTTCTGGTGTTTATGGAAAGTTTTGTTTTTATTATTGCTTGCTTTCTGCACTTATAGTGCATGGTATGTAGACAATGTACGGACAGTGTATATGAGGTCCAAATACAATTTTGCACATTAAACTTATTGCAGTACACCATACAATACTTCTTCAGTGAGTCTTTGGTCATGTGTGCTCGCTGTTTCCTTCCCATGTAAACTTTTTTCTGTGAAAAGGCCCTCCCAACATTGGCAATTGAGACAGGTACCATCAAAACTGCCCGTCCACAATTTTGATAAGTCTGGCCATTGACATAGCTTTCCAAGCCAATACTGCCAATACTGGTGCACTTGAAGATTGCGATTCTCTGGGCAGGTTCTGCAACATTTGCGTTGAACTGGGCACTTATGCCCTCCGAGTTATTGAAGCGGTGAAAAATGAAGCATCACTTTTGAAACTATGGTGTAAATCTCCCTTTAAGGAAGGGATCTAGGACTTGTACAGCATTCCACGGTAAGGTTTCATTTACTTCAAATGCCATGGTGGGTAAAGGGACATATCTATGCATCATTGCAAGCCATTACTCATACATTGTATAATAAAAGTTCCTGAATTGCTCTTTAACATTGCTTTGCTCACCAAGTAGCAAGCACTCTAACATGGAACCTGTTGCAGTTCCAAAGTCAATAAAGGTGTCACCTAGCCTACTCTCAAGGAGATGTTTCACATATACACCAATTATACTAAACACTTGGCACACAAAGGTGTTTTCAGACTCTAGTTTTTTTATTATGTCCACTACAGCAATTATGTTTTCCTGTAAAAATCCAAGAATGCTGTAAATTGTACTATCAATATGCGATCAAAGATCCTCCTCACAATTCTTACCATTGGCATTATCACTCAGCAAAAATTCTGTAAACACATGGATAAAATAGCATTCACAGCCCCTTGTACTGAGAACCATCAGCTAAGCGACACCATTGGAATGGCTCTTTCTTTGATGCCACACAAACCACAAAATGATAAATATGTGTGTTTTAGTTCCCGTGCAAAACAAAACAGTGCACAAAATGAACCAAAAAGTCAATAGCATTCTACATTAACTGTGAAGATTGTAAAGATGCTTTCAGCATACCATCTACCAAGTGGCAAGGATCTCTTACAGGGAAGCACTTCAGATCAGGTATCGATTTTGACAGGTCATCACACAACTTTTTCTTATACAGAGGTGAATCTCTGCAAATACAAACAATATCACTCCAATCTTTGTTGAAATTGGAAAGAACCTTTTTGTAGCAGCAGTCTAAGTGACACTGTGTTTCATGTTTCCTAATAGTCTGGTGTCATGTTTTCACAACTATCCCAGATCCTTGGTGATAGCACTCTTTTCACATATACTTGTCACCATACCCTGCATGGAATTTTTAAAGCCCGAGGTGTTGGCAATTCACCTACTATCAATACTAACTCACTAGAAACTGGGGGCTGATGTATCAAGGGTTTTTACCCATTTTCTGTGGGTAAATGAGATGGGACATATTGGGAAAGATTCTCATGAAACCAGCCATTTTACCTATCAGTGAAAAAGATCAAATATGATTTTGATATTTCCTGATTCTCTACAGTGCTGCACGCGTGTATAACAAAGTTATATTGTATTGGCCCTTTCAGGAAGAAAAAAAAATACTCTTTCACTCTCCTTTTCCTTTCTTTGAATGGCATGTAGTTTGTGCAGGTGTTTTTTCAGTATTTATATGTTTACACTGGTGTGGCAAATTTCCTTTTGGTGGGGTTTTATCAATTATTATGGTTTAAACCTAAAACCAAACAGCCTACCTATACTCTTTGTCCATATGACTGTCAGAGCCAATGGCCATGCCTCCCTGTCACAATGTCTGTCTCTCCATATTCCTGTGACTCTAGTCAAGTGAATGTGTCTCGCTGTTCGAGTGGTTTTATCCCCATGCTGCAGTGTCGGTGCCTACCTGTCCCAGTGTCAAGATCTTATTCCTTGACTCTCTGACCCAGGATCTGTAACTCCTAGTATACATGATTCTAAAGCACCACCAGCATCTGTACCTCCATTCCCCAGAGTAGAGCTGGTTACTGTTTCTTCCTAATTTGATGTCCATGTGGTCTGTCATGAAGGGGACAGGGTGTTAGGACTCTGTGGACGAAAGAAGATCATGACCTGGGAAACTCACGGACATCACTTCCTGTTCTGTATAGGGGAAGAAGTGAGGGGGCACACGCGCGTAGTGCGAGCTGCTGACAGGGACAGTGGCCAGTTCTCCCCAGTGTAGGCCACTTGCATAAATTGTAGAAACAGTGTCCTGGTTACTAATTTGTCACAGCACACGACCCCGGTACAGAACATGATCAAATGTCCCTGTGTACGTGTCTGCCTGTCCTAATGTCTGTGCGTCAGTGGATGTAGATGCAAAGCCCAAGTCAGTGCGAATAGTGCGTGCATGTAAGGTTGCCAGATGATTCCTTGGTATTATTGACATTGTGGTTTCAGCCCTGAATTTTCCTTTTATAATTCTTTGTTTTCAAGTCAGTTCACTGAGTAAATTAATTAAATCTCCAACTCTGAGCATTCATTAGTTCTTATAGGAAAGAAACGTGGGGGGTGTATTTTCCACTGCAGGCACATGCCGGGGAAGACCTAATTGTGGGTACTGGTTTGAGTGTCAGTGACGTGCATTAGAATGGATGAAAGGCATCCTCCGCTGAGCTTCAACACAGGATACGTGCTTAGCCAACTATTAGGCAGTCATCTGGTGTGAGATGTAGGCCACCAGGGACACAAGAGAGGTGTTATCAGTGTGCGAAGACATGACAAGGGAATAAGGCAAGTTAGCGCAGTGTGTGCAATGTGCAATGTATCTCGGTGGTAGCAGGTGGTGGTGATGGGTATCCTTGGTGAAACACGAGAGGAGTGTAAGCTGGGCAGAACTCCCCTGTTTTTTTCTGCTTCATGGCTGGCAGCACTGACCGGTGTCAGCGACACAAAAGTCAGGAGTGGTAAAGTCTTCTGTCACAGGACAATGGCGTGTTTACTCCTAGGAGCAGGAGCACGTGCCCCCCTTCAGCCACCGTCACTTGGGAGGTTTCTCCTCAGCCTAAGTGGTGGCCATCATGAAAGGTGAAACGAAGCAGCAACCTGCCAGTGCCTTAGAAATGTAATAAAAAAACAGTCTGGCAACGAACTGACTGAGCAAAATTGCAGTCGTCATGTGAAGTTATGTTCTCGGACGATACTACTGCTGCAATTATATGTTTAGAAACTGCATTTAGTACGCACATGAAAAAATCTGACATATAAATGTGAATATATTTTAAAGATGTTGTATTCCAAAGTTATCTGAAGGAAAACTGGGCTTTTGATTTTTCCCCCTGCAGCAAACTGAAATCGACCATTATACTGTACATCATGACTTTACACTATCCACACATGCACCGATGTCGCTTGTGAAGCCCAAGATCCGGTGATCCATCTGGAGGTCTGAGAAGCATCCATCTCAGTGGAAATACAAGATACCGGCTGCATTTTCAAAGAGTGCTGATAGGCAATGCAGCAATTACCCAAAACAAGCATGTGCAATACAATAGGACCCACATTTACCCGAGACCTATTGCATTGGAAACACATACAGACCAACATTTTAGGACAGGGACGTAGAAGATTTAAAATAAAAAATAGGGAGAATGAAAATTCCCCATTGACTTCTATTGTAGAAAATGCAATTTCAGGTGGGAGACAACTAAAATAAAGCCAATTTTGGCTTGAAAAATCGGTAGTCTCCTACCTGAATCGGGGCTATTGGCATGTATGGAAATGGGAGCGCAGGTGGGGGAGCGCTGGCGGTCGCAAGAATACACAAACGGAAGTGTGTGGGAGGGGGGCAGCCCAAGAAGTCAGAGACTGCGGGAGGAGTGACTGGAAGAAAATAGTGTTCAGAGTAAAGGGGCCAGTAGCCATGGAAGATACAAATGACGACATGGCCGTCATGGGGAGGGACTAACAAGTCTAAAACCAATCGGAAGGCAGCATTTAGGACCTAAGCCAATGAAAAAGATGGGCAGAGAGTGGGTGGAGCGTCTACATAGCTTCCACGCTATACTGTATACTGCATGCCTCACAAAGTGTGCAGCTCATGCGCTGCAACCCTAAGCTCGACCTAAAAACTCAGAGACCCTTGTGATCCCAGCAGTTCATTAACAGCTTCTTAGGCCAAGGTCACAGAAGCACGCCAAGAGTCACATGAAGAAAGTCAGTGGCTGCAGTTGCGGCCCCTAAATGACCTCCATGATAATGATGCAACGAATTATAAGTAAAGGCATATGACTGATCGAGATTGCATTTGTAAATGTAAGTATTTTACATGTGAGTAAATCACTTGAGTAAAAGCACTTTGTATATATTACAGGTAAGTAAATACACCTTTTTAAATAGAAAATGTGCCCAGTGCTATTTCTCAATTGCCCGTCTCCCACATAGTAGTTCATGTGCATAGAAGAGCACATATCAAAATTCCAGTATCCATATAAACTCTTTTTATTTCAAGTTTGTCTTTGCTTTAAATACTTGACAAATTATTTCTTCAATTAGTGTGACATCTGCATCCAAGCTTCCATACACTTGGTCAGAGTTCTTCAAACATAATTCTAACATATAGAGCCAACACATGTTTCGTGAAAGTTTTGCTTCTTCAGGTCTTGCCACCCCAAAACCATATCCACACAATACTCAAAAATTGACCTTGCCACCCAAAAACCCATATCCACCCTAAAGGTACCTTTACCACCCAAAAAACCATGCCCACTCTAAATCCTAAAAATACCCCTGCTACCAAAAACCCATGTCCACCCTAAACTCAAAAAATACTCTTGCCACCCAAAAACGCATGCCCACCCTAACCCCTGAAATCACCCTTGCCACCCAAAAACCCTCACCAACCCTAAAATTTACCTTGCCACCTACAAAATCCATACTCATTCTAAAACCTTCAAATTAACCTTGTCACCCAAAAACTCACAGCCACCATAAACCCTAAAATTTGTCTTGTTACTTAAAAATCTGTACCGATCCTAAACCCTCAAATTAACCATGCCACCCAAAAACCCATACCCACCCTTAATACAAAAATTAACCTTGCCACTGAAAAAAACATACCCAACCTAAACCCTAAAAACACCCTTGAAACTGATAGAGCGCAGGTTCACCTGCCCATTATTACCATACTCACCTGGGTCCATATAAAAAAAACTATTTATGCAAATGAACAGGTAAAACCTACACTCATATCAAATGTTTATAACCATTCAGGACCTATACGATTTGACTTACCAATCCTAGTCACCGGTACCTGAAAACCTAATGGATCAGGGTGTTAGCATAATTGGTAGAAATGTAACATTTGAACTCATATCATAACCACAGACTTGGGAAAGGTTTAAACTCTTTATCTATGTAAATCTTTTAAAATCAATGCCCATACTACATTACTTGAAACTTGATCAATCAACAAGAATATGATTAAGGTAAGATGAAATGAGAAACTTTCATTAAGCATTGAAACATAGGAAGGGTAGAAAAGGGAAAACAGTACAATGACGAACCCACATTAATATTTACCTAGAATGGTGTGAATACCAACCCTGGCCTCGGGCTGGGACAAAGGACAGAACCCCACAATGCAGGTGCCAGCAGGAAAGAACAGGTGCAGACCAGAATCAGGACATGGTATGGACCAAATTGGATCAGGACAGGACCACCTCAGGATAGAACCGGCACCCGCAGCTAAAGGACAAAGGCCTGCGTTGGATCCTCCCTGCAGCTAACAACTGAACCCCGATTGGGTTATCGAATCTTCTGACAGCGTGCTCCGCCAGCACTTCTGCTCTCGATCACCTATTGAGTGCGTTGGGTCAGTGACAGGTCAGCAATTCGGACAAGTCGGACAAATTAACTAGCTAAGCCTACTCCAGGTATACTATTTTTCAGGGCAGTGTACCACCCCTCAATGTTTGAAAGTGTAAGGATTCCCAATTTTGATTGGACAGAAGGATGAGGAGAGGTCATCACACCATACCAAATTGAAACTATTCTTCTGAATATTTAATTCCACCCAACAATTGAATGTCCTTATAGAAATACAATGTTAACAATTTGTCTTCCGCTTGGGGTCATCAAGTCAGGTTCTCAGGCGCATCTTCTAGTGTGATGAAAGCTTGGCTTTGGGGTAAAAAAAAAGAAAAAAAAAAAAAGAAAGCTTGGCTTTGATTCAATGGCAATGACTTAAGCTCCTTCTGGAGTTTTGACATGCGCAGTGTGGGTTTTCAAGATGGAGTAATAACACCTCCCAGGCCCAAGATTACGATACATAAAAAATAGAAAAGAAACAGTTTTAGAACACAGAATAAATGAATGCACTGTATACCATTTATCTCTACTCAATTCCCATTGGTTTATTTTAACTATTGCGTTTAGTGTTTAGGCAAAACGAACAGCTTAGCAAAAGTAGCAGTGCTAGCTTCATGCATGCTGTAACACAAAGCAGCCATCTTAATTCTAGTGAGCAGAAGCGAAAGTTTCCCTCCAAGCAAGATAGTACGTCATGTCACGTGAGTATGACAGACGCATGCACAGTAGAAAATCCCGCGTATCAGTAGCCATTTTAATGCAAGCAGATTATAGTTAGTAAAAGCACATAGTCAAGCTTCCCCTAGATGGTAAATATGTTGTGTAATGCAATATTAATTAGACAAAACATGTTAATTAGTACGTTAGGAGTTATTTGAGAGGGTTGAGTACAAGCAAGTTGCTTTACGTGCGAATCCTTGCTCCATCAATCCCCTCTTTGATGATATTTTATATCATCGCCAATTAATGAAACAGATGCCAACTTTCACAACTCTCCCAATTCAATCTCTTCAAAACTTCCTATTTTGTTTCTTTTCATTGTTTGTGTGAAAGTTTTTCACTTTCTTGTATAAATTTCCATTCAACTCTTCTAACTCAATTTCATCAATATTTCTCTTTTTCCCTTTCTCATTTACTGTATATGTCTTCTTGTGCTTACGACATTTACAACAGATTGTTATCCCTAATATCAGTAGCCCTATTCCAACCACTGGCATCAGTATTCTACCTACAAAACTCTTTCCTACATTAGAAAACCAGCTACCTACAGAGGAGAGACCATCTGTAAGTCTCTTCCATGCTCTTTCAACCTCCAGTGGTTTGAGTTCTTTTTCCAAATGTGTAATATTCCTTACATATCCTTTAATTTCAACACTTTTGTCAGGTATGTAAGTGTTGCGCTTTCAACATTTTGCAGACTCTGCCCTCTTTTGCTAATAATGTATCAAGAGCAAGTGCGATTTTGTAAAACCCAATGATCTGATCGCAACCAATTCGGTATCGATCAAGAATCCTCCAGCAGTGTCAGACGGTAAGCGATCCACCACTGTAGACAGTTTGCAAATTCTGTGCGTATTCAGAACAACTCCCATATGTTTCTTCATTGCTTCCAGTGATTTTGTTTACACGATATATCTTTGGGAATACTATTCCAAAATACCAGCTCCCATACCAATGATCTGGCAGTTTGTAATATGCTTTGTTCCCGCATATAAAATACATTCTGGGAAATACTGGTTCAGTTCCATCTTTGAAACCCCAACCCCCTAATTACCTTATAATCGTGTTCACACTCACTGGAACCAATGAATATATTATTATAGTAACTGATTCTTTCTCTATGGAGACAGAGTTTCCCTTTCATTTCAAAATCCAACAACGTAGCAGCGTGAGTCTTGCCATTTGAGGTGAACCCTACATTTTCAGCCCATTTAGGGATTTTATGGTTTTTGTCTTTTGCTTTTCTTTGGAAATTCTCTCTCCTTTTCTCAACCATAGTTAAAAATATTTTCTCTTTTTTATGTAATAAGCATGTTAAATTATTCTTGTGTGCTTCTGCTATATGTATTGTACCTATGGTTAGAAAATATTCACCCATATAATGTGTTACATCACTCTTAGTAAGTTCAGGATTCAGGTTACTATGTATAGGAAGTTCAGAAAATATCACGTCTAAGTTAGAATAATAATACTGTAAGGGTCCTTTCTTATAAAATAAACTAGCTAAAATACTACATGAAATGCCATATGTTAGGGGTAAATGGTGGTAAGCCACACCTTCGGCTACAGAAGTAGGTAACTTCATACAGACATAACAATTTTCTATTTCCATAGCTTCTACATAGTGTACTAATAGGTTACAAATACATTTAAGTGAGTTCTATTCTTAATTCTAGTATAATGTAATCCTTCCTCACCTGATGCTTCTAAATCTACCTTTTGTTGTCTAATGCTAAGTGCCTTTTCTTGTATATCCATTTTTCTAGGTGTATCTATTGTTTCAGGTACGTTAGTGTTATTCTTTATGTCTCTACTCATTATATAAGAAATGGCTACTGTCAGTCCTAACCATACTTTGAGGAATATCACTATACTACATGTGCATATTCTACAGCATGTTCTCAAACAGTTTCTTTTCGGTCTTCCATTAACAGTATGATCAGCCATGACTGATTAGGAGACGTAACCCCTCTTTATAACTTTTACACAGTCTAGTAACCTGTGTAAATTCTTTCAGGCTGGCCTCACTTCTTCATCAGTCTGATCAGAAATTAATTTGTCACCACTTTCCTCACTTATTTCTAAGTGTTCGAACTCTTCAAGGATGACGTAAGTCCATTCAGGGCCGCTGAATTTATTATTCAGTCTTTTCAGTCGTGGACTTCTCCTTCTTGGTTGCTCTGTGGAAGGCCCAGCCTGACTTGATATTTAATTTACTTGCTCTGGTTCTTCATTTGAATCACTGACATAATATCAAATTCACAAATATAGAATTACCAAAATATCGAAGAAAAACTATAGAATGCAAAAATATCGAATTCCTATCTACAAACAGGTAAGTACAAAAATATCGAATCAAAAATATAGTTTTAAAAAATATAGTTAGTCAAAATATCAATTTTTTTTAAAGTCTTAAAAGTAATTTAAATTAATGAAATAATAAATATAACATTTACTATTACCACTCCAGTGAGTGCAACAGTGGGGAAAGCGTTGGATAGCATAGGGGTAAAAATTACTATTCCCACTCCAGAGAGTGCAACAGTAGGGAAAGCGTTGGATAGCGTAGGGGTACAAATTACTATTCCCACTCCAGAGAGTGCAACAGTGGGGAAAGCGTTGGATAGCGTAGGGGTGAAAATTACATTACTATTCGATATTAAATTACTTACCTTCAATTTGATATTTTTCATCACTATATTCTGTCCATTCTATATTTTGACTTCGATATTTTGGTAATTCTATATTTTGAATTCGATATTTTGTCTTGTTACCCTTCATTTATGGTTTTAATGTGAAATTTCACTCTTTTGACACTGTGCTTTTGTTCTCTTCAATTGTTCTTTTATTCTCGTTCAGTTGTGGCACAATTGTACATCTTCATTTTCTGTATCCCTCTCTATCTGACTTTGTCCAGGACTTGTTTCTGTTTCTTCTGCCTGAACACTAATCTGGCCTTGTGCAGGAGTGTGCTGAATTTGATTTTAACTTTGTTCGCCTTCTTCTTCTTCCTGAACACGTTTTTCTACAACTATCTGGTCCTGCTCAGGTAACTCGCTCTCTTGTTCTTTTTTTCTTCCTGAGCCTCCGCCCTAGTACCTATGTGTCCCTCCTCAGACTCTGGAGCTGTGACAGGTATCTGGAATGTCTGAGTATATTGACTTTCCCTTATCTGATCCTCTTCAGGATTACCATTGGCTTGGATTTCTGTAATCTGAGTAGGTTCTTCTAAACCTATCTCATCCTCACTATCACTCTGTCAATCTAAATAGGTTTGACTCCTTGTTCTTATCCCGGTAGGTATGTCGACTACTGCAATCCACTCATCCTGAGTGGTGCTTGGTCGTCCATCAGCTATTTTAGGATCGATTTCTTGAGACCCTTCAGCTGTACAACCTTCGGCTTCAGTTTCATCAGGTTCAGTCACTCTTTTTGTGTGACTGGCATGGATCCAATTCGGAATTCCCTCACATTTTACAGCTGTGGAGGTAACCAATATCACTTGACGTGGCCTTCCCCACCTTGGAGCTAGGCAAGATTCTCGAGTATGTTCCTTGATCACTACCCAGTCACCTGGAATCAGATCATGTGCTGGAGTTGATTGTCTGGCGACAGCGTCTTCCCCAACCTGGTGAGAGATAGAACACACTTGGTCAGCCAGTTCTTTGCAGTACTCCAGCACTAAGTCATCAGATATATTGATCAACTTATGTCCTGGCACCCATGCCTGCCTCATTGCTCTTCCCATGAGAATTTCATGAGGACTCAAGCCTATTTTTCTGTCTGGAATACTTTTGAGTACCATCAAAACAAGAGGTAAAGCATCAGGCCATTTTAATTTTGTTGATGCATATATCTTTCCCAATCTTGATTTTATTGTGCCATTCAGTTGTTCAACCACTCCAGAAGCCTCTGGATGGTATGCACCGTGCAGCTTTTGCTCAATTTTGAATGCGTCACAGATTAGACCAATTATTTCATTATTAAAATGTTTTCCTCGGTCTGATTCAATCGTTACTGGAAAACCGAAACGTGGTATCAACTCTCTGAGTAGGAGTCTAGCTACAGTGATGCTATCATTTTGTTTTGTAGGGTATGCTTCCACCCATTTTGAAAATAGGCAGACAATAACAGGGACATATTTCATTCCTCGACATGGTGGTAACTGGATAAAATCAATTTGTAGTCTTATGAATGGGCCTTCTGCTTTCTCAATCTTCCCAGGGCAAACTACAGTTCTTTTACCAGGATTAATTTGCTGACGTATCAAACATCTTTGGCAAAGGCTCTCTGCTATGATCCTGAACTTTACATTAATCCATGATTGTCTGAATATTCGCAACATAGCATCTGGTCCTAGGTGGGAATCTCCATGGTACATCCTAGCCATAGGAGCAAGCATACAGTCTGTTAACACAGGTCTGGCATCAAGGTAAACAATAACACCATCTTCAGCCCTTCTCTGACAACCTATCTTTCTCCATTCTTCCTTTTCTGAAATTTCTGCCTCATTCTGCAAATCTCTCACTTCTTCCCTAGTTTTCACACCTTGCAGCAACATAAATTGGCAGCTGTTTCCACACGCATCGATTTTCTTACTTATTGCCATCTTATGTTTGGCACAAAGTTGGGTTACCTGCTGTCACTTTGTCATTTCCAGATTGGTGAGCAGCACACTTGACCACAGCCACTGTTTCTGGCAATTGGATTGCTTTTAGCAAATCTTTCACAAAATTTCTATTTTTAGGAGTACCTGATGAAGTCAGAAACTCTCTTTGCATCCAGAGTTGGCCAAAGTCATGCACAACCCCGTAGCCATATTGTCTGTCAGTGTAAATGGTTACTTTCAATTTTTCTCCAATTTTGCAAGCCCTTGCCAATGCAATTAATTCAGCTACTTGTGCAGACTTGACTCCAGGTAAATAGTATGCTTCTTCTGGGCTCCATAATGTACAAACGGCATATGCAGCTCTCAAACCTCCTTCCTCATATCGCATGCATGAGCAGTCTACAAATAACTCATGTTCTGAATCTATTAATGGTTCTTCTCCTATGTTTGGACGAGGTTTGATACAGTATTCTGTCAGGTCGATACAATTATGTTCGACTTCATTTTTGACTTCTGCAAAATATGATTCAGGCAGTAGCGTTTCTGGATTCAAAATGTTACCTCTAGCAATAGTCACATTTTCTGCACCTAAAAGAATTTGTTCATATTTAGTCAGCCGACAAGGAGTCAGATATTGAGTTTTGGTCCTTGTCAACAATATCACAACTGCATGTGGCACATGTACAGTCACTGCATGACCCATAATAATGGACTCACTTTGCTCAAGACTCATGCATGTTGCAGCTACTGCTTTCAGACATCCTGGCAATGCAGATGCCACTGGATCCAGTGTGGAAGAAAAATATGCCACAGGACGTCTCATCAAACCATGGGTCTGGGTCAAAACTGAGAGTGCGCAATTGTCTCGTGTATCACAAAACAATGCAAAGTCTTTTGAATAATCAGGCATTCCGAATGCTGGAGCTGTACACAGATAATCGCGTAATTTTAAGAAAGATGACATGCTTTCATAAGCCCATTCTACTGGGTCTTTTGCGCTTTTCTTTGTCATTTGCATCAATGGCTTTGCCAGAACTGTAAATCCCACAATGCAGTAACCTACAACTCAAAGAAACATTCTGATTTCTTTCTGAGTTCGAGGTAGATTCATGTTTTTGATTATTTTGATCCTTTCTGTGGTAACTCTTCTGACACCCCTTTCTATCTGGTGCTCCAGATATTTCACTGATGTGGTACAAAACTGTAATTTTTCAGGTGACACCTTATGTCCTCCTTCACCCAAATGATTTAACAAAGATATAGTTTCCACTACACAGTCATTTCGGGTTTTAGACGCCACCAATCGGTCGTCTATGTACTGCTCTAGGACAGATTTTCCAGGCAGAACCAAAGATTCAAGGCACTTTTTCAAAATCTGATTAAAGATTGATGGACTTTCTGTGTACCCCTGAGGGACACGGTTCCAGACATAGACATGGCTGTCGAATTGAAAGGAGAAAAGATACCTGCTATCTGGATGTAAAGGTATCGTGAAAAATTAGTGGCACAAATCGATTACAGTGAACCAACCCGCTGCCCACGGTATCTGATATAAAATCACGGCAGGGTTTGGCACTTCAGGATAACATGGGACAACAATTTTATTAATTTTGCGGAGTTCTTGTACGACCCTACACTTCCCACTCGGTTTCTTTATGCCAATTATGGGCGAATTATATGGACTGCTCATTATTTCTTGCAAAATGCCTGTTTCAACCAAACGTTTTATTTCTGCTGCAACTCCTGCTTTTATTTCTGGGCTCATTTTATACTGTTGAGTATTTGGGTAAACTGCACCTTCTTTCACAGTCACTTTTATTGGATCAACATTTGCCATTAATCCTACATCTTTTCCTGTAAAATCCCACACTTCAGGGTTCACAGTATCTTGTAATTCTTTTGGTAAATCTTCTATGGTCAATGTTTTATTTTCGGTTTCCTGTTTTGCCAACATTAATTTATATATTCCATCTTCGCTGGGGTTTACATTTCTACACCACTTGGAGTGCAAAAGATGGTGCAATTCATTTTGCACAACAAGTCTCTGCCTAACAGGTTCACTGGACTGGAATCGCACACAACAAATTTGTGCATTTCTTTAAAATTCCCTATTCTAACTTCCATCGGTTCTGTGACTGGGATACTAATTTGTTTATTAGAAATGCCCACTACTTGGATCGCTTCTCTGTTGTCACAGTTGAACGGGTAGCGCCAGTGTCCAACAAAAAGGTAACATCATTTCCCTCAACTTTTCCCTCAATATATGGACCTGACTGATCTATCGGCATGGATGCGCCAAGTACGCACTCCTTGTCCTCCCCTCGCAGGCACCGTCAGTAGGAGTCCTCTTCAAAAAATGTGTCACTCAAAAGAAATTGTGGAGTCACTGAATCTCTCCTACCACTTCCCTCCCAATTTGTGTTATCCACACTATAATTTGCTTCGCTCCCAGAATTTGGCATAGGTGCTAGGGGTAATTGGTTCTGTATCACCTGCGGTGATTGTTTCCTTGATACTTCATTCTGTGTCTGTGAATTTAAAGGGTTAGTTTGCACATTGTTATTATTCAATATGGCTTTACACTTATTTTTCCAATGGCCCGACTTTCCGCACCCGTGACATGGGAATTTCTATTTAGCCTCATCTCTGTTATAATTTCCCTTTGGCTTTCCTCTATTTCCATCTCCTTGGGCTTGATTATTTTTCAACTGATTCAATTGAAGTTCCTGTTGCTCTGCTAGTTTTACTTGTGCCCACATGACTTTTTCTTCCAAATACTTACGCTTGTTGTCTAATTCATCTTCACAATATTTTGCATATTTGAGTATTTCATCAATAGGTTTGGTCTGCCAACAGATCTTATGATCTTTAATACATTGTGAAATTTCTGGTCTTAATCCAGACACAAACCGATAGATGAAATGCATCACATCTTTGGTATCAATGTTCTCTAGACCACTATATTGTTTGACAACCTTGTAAGAGGCGTTCAAAATTTGCATGTACAGATTCTGCTTTATTCTGTGTAGTTCTACCTATTCTAGTCCAGTCAGTCTCTTTCAGAGGTACCTTCCCTTTCAAGCACAGCATTACCTGATTGTATTTCTTCATAATCTCATCTGATGGAGCTCCTGTCTTTGGTCTCTAGGATTCTCATCACTTGGCCGATCAACTGCTATTTTGAACTCTGTCCATAAATCTACAGGGACAACAATATCAAATAATCCAGCTAGATCTTCCAACAGTACCTTTGAAACCTTTACAAATCTTTCGACTTGTCTGTAACATTCTACAGGTTTCTCTCGTAATTTTGGAAAATCATTTGTAAATGATAAAATATCCTGACGGGACCATGGGACATGTACATAACCTCCATCTGGCACTTCTCTCATTGGACACAATCTTTCCACTTTTTCTGTTTCTTTCAACATATACTCTGATGCTGTGCTTTTCGCCTGGGCCTCCTCCTTTTTCTTTGCCCACCTGGCTTTCCATCTTTCTAGATCACCCCATTTTTGCAATATTGATAACAACTCTTTAATTTGCACTTTTCTTCCTGACACACTCATATTTTCCAAATCTTTATCAGTGAATTCAGCTCGGTAAGGTTTCTGTAATACTTTTGATTTACCAATATCAATTCCCATTTCAAGTGCCATTTCATTAGTTTCTCATGAAATACTCTGGTGTTTCGTGTGATACTTCGACATATAAACAACAATTCATATTCGCTGAATGTGTTCAATCTTTCTAAACCCACATTTCCTGCCATCATTTCTTCTAATTTGACCCTTAATTTGAATATATCCAATGCTTTTGGTTGAGATTTTGGCTCATCAATTTCTCAGGTCCATCTCTCTAATTCTTCTGGGGGTAACTACTGTTGTATTTACTGTACTTGTTGGTGTTTCCATTCGCACTTCTCTAGAGCTTCCGGGAGTACTTTTCCTAACTGAGCTCCTTTCAGGTTCTCTCTTATAGGTAAATCAATAGGGGAAATTACCGATTCACATTCACTTGCTTGATCATCCACAATTAATGTCTACTTTCTTGGCTGTACTACAGGTGTAGTTAGAACAGGAGTTTTAGGACTAGACTGCTTATCGCCATACAAAGGAACAACAGGACCAATGGTCACCGGAATTGTTAGGGCTTCAGGACTCGTATTTAATTGGGAAATTTTCTGAATTAATTCACTTCTTTGTTTATTTAATGCTTCTCGTTCCCTGTCCTGTAACACTTTTTCTAATGAAGCCTCATATACTACTATTTGCGGAACCAAAGGTGGTTTCCAGAATGGAGCACTAGGATTAAGTGTACTTGGCTCCTCATTATAAGGTGGCGGATTTTTCATTAACAAATCCTCCAAATAATCATCTTCTGGATTATCGCTAATCATTAGATTTCTTGTTTTCTCAGTACTTTTACTTCCCATTTGTTCATCTAAAGTTCGGACAGGATATAATCCTTCCACTAGCATTGATTGTCTCCATCGCTTCATTTGCTTATCTCTTGTCTCTTTAGGAAATCTGGGATAAAATTTACTCCAATTTCTGTCACTTCTGGGTCTATCTCATTCAAAAGCCTCAGTTTCCCATTCTTCTAATGCTTCGTAATGGGTTCATCTAGGTCTAGGATCTAATTCATTCATGCGTGTCCTCAAATTATACAAAACTCTACCATTAAAGGTACCATTTTCTGGAAATGCTAAAACACCATCATCTTTTGTGTACTCCATCCAGTTTTCTAACCACACACAAGTGTGATAACCCCTTTCAACTATCATGTATGATGCGGGTGTATTTTGTGGCGGAATAATAATCCCTTCTCTAGTTTTAATTGGTTTATCTTTCTTAAAGACATTTTTGACCTTTTTAATGAACAGCATTTTCCTTTTGTCTCCGAACATGATATGAGGTCTTCCTCTTATGAATTGCTCTTGCGCAAAACCTAAGTACCTTCTATCGGATCTATTTCCTATTATTGCTGGGTCTAAATGTTACATGTAATTTTAAGCCGCTTTTAATTTCCAAAGACCCTCGATTTGTTTACTAATAGACTTTCAATACCAACACGTTTCTTATTTTTCAATGACCAATCGGAATTTAGGATTCAAATAAATCCAATCAATAGTTGCGCGGCTTTTCTTGTGAGACGAGTTTCTCACGCTCCTGCACTCACACCTCCTTTACAGTATTACCTCAGCTACACACCCACTGTCTCAACCAATACCAGCGCGGCTCTAAGTGACATCAGCGCAGCTCCGCAACTGACTCCCTCCTTTGCATGGTAATACAAAACTTATTTCTTTTCACTTTTCAATGCAGGATTTCATTAATTTACAAACGTAAAAACATTCGCCACTGTGTCTGAGTGACTATATTCAAAGGAAAGATCATTTTTACCCACTGCGAGTAAATCCCTTCCGTTTACTCTTCAAACACTACGAGTAGATCTCTTCCGCCTACCCTTCACACAAGCATTAGAGAACCTGTTACTGCCTCGGGCTTACCCTTTTTAGGTGATATAAGGCCAAGGTTTTACTAGCGAACCCCTTTGCTGTCAATCAAGTGCAGAAGAACATGCTACTTCTTCAGTGTGACCCTTTCTAGGTGATATCGCACCAAAGTTTTGCCAGCGAACTCTTTACTATCAATTATTCACACATTTATTCAGAAAGTCCTTAAACAGTGCTTCCGGTTGTACCTAACCATGCACTTACTTCCTCAAACAAGTGACCTCAACTACAGAGTTGCTTCCATTTACCACCTGTTATTCTGCCCCCGGGGTTTCCAGACAAAACGTAAAACAGGTACGAACAGTTTTTAGTCAATACATAAAATCAATACAATCAATAATTAATGTAATTTCGAATACGCAAAAATATTTCAATAAACAAACTAACTACCGATCTTAACTAAAAGCTAACCATCCTCTGCTACCAAAATAAACTGATAGAGCGCAGGTTCACCTGCCCATTATTAACATACTCACCTGGGCCCATATAAAAAAACTATTTATGCAAATGAACAGGTAAAACCTACACTCCTATCAAGTGTTTTTAACCGTTCAGGACCTATACCATTTGACTTACCAATCCTAGTCACCGGTACCTGAAAACCTAATGGATCAGGGTGTTAGCATAATTGGTAGAAATATAACATTTGCACTCATATAATAACCACAGACTCAGGAAAGGTTTAAACTCTTTATCTATGTAAATCTTTTAAAATCAATGTCCATACTACATTAATTGAAACTTGATCATTCAACAAGAATATGATTAAGGTAAGATGAAATGAGAAACTTTCATTAAGCATTGAAACATAGGAAGGGTAGAAAAGGGAAAACAGTACAATGACAAACCCACATTAATATTTACCTAAAATGTTGTGAAGACCAACCCTGGCCTCGGGCTGGGACAAAGGACAGAACCCCACAATGCAGGTGCCAGCAGGAAAGAACAGGTGCATACCAGAATCAGGACAAGGTACGGACCAAATTGGAACAGGACAGGACCACCTCAGGATAGAACTGGCACCCGCAGCTAAAGGACAAAGGCCCGCGTTGGATCCTCTCTGCAGCTAACAGCTGACCCCTGATTGATTCAGCAAATCCTCGGACAGAGTGCTTTGCCGGCACCCTAACTCCTGAACCCTGATTGGGTTATCAAATCTTCTGAAAGAGTGCTCCGCCAGCACTTCTGCTCTCGATCACCTATTAAGTGCGATGGGTCAGTGACTGGTCATCTATTGGGGCAAGTCGGACAAATTAACTAGCTAAGCCTACTCTAGTTATACTATTTTTCAGGGCAGTGTACCACCCCCCATGTTGCAAGTGTAAGGATCCCCAATTTTGAATGGACAGAAGGATGAGGAGAGGTCATAACACAATATCAAATTGAAACTATTCTTCTGAATATTTAATTTAGCGTTCTCATCCATCAATTTATTTTCCCATGCGTTTTTTTATTTCACCCAACAATTGAATGTTCTTATAGAAATACAATGATAAGTTTGTCTTCCGCTTGGGGTCATCAAGTCAGGTTCTCAGGCGCATCTTCTAGTGTGATGTAAGCTTGGCTTTGATTCAATGACGAATGACTTAAGCTCATTCTGGTGTTTTGACATGCGCAGTGTGGGTTTTCAAGATGGAGTAAAAACACCTCTCAGGCCCAAGATTACGATACATAAAAAATAGAAAAGAAACAGTTTTAGAACACAGAATAAATGAATGCACTGTATACCACTTATCTCTACTCTATTCCCATTGATTTATTTTAACTATTGTGTTTAGTGTTTAGGCAAAACGAACAGCTTAGCAAAAGCAGCAGTGCAAGCTTCATGCATGCTGTAACACAAAGCAGTCATCTTAATTCTAGTGCGCAGAAGCAAAAGTTTCCCTCCAAGCAAGATAGTACGTCATGTCACGTGAGTATGACAGACACATGCGCAGTAGAAAATCCCGCGTAGCAGCAGCCATTTTAATGCAAGCGGATTATAGTTAGTAAAAGCACATAGTCAAGCTTCCCCTAGATGCTAAATATGTTGTGTAATGCAATATTAATTAGACAAAACATGTTAATTAGTACGTTATTAGTTATTTGAGAGGGTTGAGTACAACCAAAAAACCAATACTGACCCTAAACCCTAAAGTTGCCCTTGCCACCCAAAAACCCATACTGACCCTAAACCCTAAAGTTATCCTTGCCACCCAAAACCCCATAACCACCCTAAACACTAAAATCAACCTTGCCACCCAAAATCCATACTCAACCTGAACCCTAAAAACACCCTTGCCACCCAAAAACCCATACCCACCCTAAAACCTAAAATTACCTTTGCCACCCAAAAACCCATATTGACCCTAAACCCTAAAGTTACCCTTGCCATCCAAAAACCCATGCCCACCCAAAACCTTAAAATTACCCTTGCCACCCAAAAACCCATACCCTCTATAAACTCTAAAATTAACCTTGCACCCTAAAAACCCATACCCACCCTTAACCCTAAAATTACCCCTTCCACCCCAAAATCCATACCCACTATAAATATTAAAATTAACCTTGCCACCCCAAATCCATATTCAACCTATACACGAAAAACACCCTTTCCACCCAAAAACCCATACCCACCCTAAACCCTAAAAATACCATAGCCACCCATAAACCCATAAACACCCTAAAACCTAAAATTAACCTTGCCACCCCAAAACCCATACCCACCCAAAAACCCATACCCACCCTAAAATACATTTGCCACCCAAAAATCAATGCCCACCCTAAACCCTAAAATCAGCCCTGCCATCCAAAACCCACACCCACTCTAAACCCCAAAATTGACCTTGCCACCCAAAAATCCATACCAACCCTAAAACCTCAAATTTCCCTTGCCACCGAAAACGTCATACTCACCCGCAACACTACAATTAAACTTGCGGCCCAAAAATTCATTCCCAACCTAAACCCTAAAAACACCATTGCTACCAAAACCCATACTGACCCTAATCCCTAGTTACCCTTGCTACCCAAAAACCCATACCCACCCTAAAACCTAAAATTACCCATTCCAACCCAAAACCCATACCCACACTAAAACCCTAAAATTGACCTTGACACCCAAAAAGCCACACTGACCCTCAACCCTAAAGTTACCCTTGCCACCTAAAAACACATACCCACCCTAAAATACCTTTACCATCAAAAAATCAATGCCCACCTTAAACCCTGAAATCAGCCTTGCCATCTAACCCACACCCACCCTAAACCCTAAAATTTACCTTGCCACCCAAAAACCCATACCAACTCTGAAACCTCAAATTAGCCTTGCCACCCAAAAAGCCAAACCCACCCGAAACACTAAAATTAAACTTGCCACCCAAACAACCATACCCAATATAAACCCTAAAAACACCCTTGCCACCCAAAAAAAACATACTGACCCTGAACCCTAGTTACCCGAGTAACCCTTGCCACCCTAAACCCATACCCACCCTAAACCCTAAAAATACCATTCCCACCCAAAAACCCCTACCCACCCTAAACCCTAAGATTGACCTTGCCACCCAAAAAGCCATACTGACCCTAAACCCTAAATTTACCCTTGCCACCCAAAAACCCATACCCATCTAAACCCTAAAAATACTCTTGCCACCCAAAAACCCATACCCACCCTAAAATCACCCTTGCCACCCAAAAACCCATACCTACCCAAACATTTGCCTTGCCACCCATAGATCCATACTGACCCTAAACCCTAAAGTTACCCTTGCCACCCAAAAACCCATACCCACCCAAACCCTAAAAATACCCTTGCCACCCAAAAACCCATACCCACCCTAAACCCTAAAATCACACTTGCCACCCAAAAACCCATACCTACCCAAGCATTTGCCTTGCCACCCAAACATCCATATTGACCATAAACCCTCGAATTAACCTTGCCACCCAAAAAGCCATACCCACCCTAAACACTAAAATGAACCTTGCAACCCATAAAACTGTACTGTAAGCACTAAAATCAACTTTGTCACCCAAAAACCCATACCCACCCTAAGATTTCCCTTACCACCCACAAGCCATTACCCACCTTAGACCCTAAAACTATTCTTGCCACCTAAAATCCCATACCCGCCAATATCCCGAAAATTACCCTTGTCACCCCGTACCTATACCCGCCCTAAACCCTAAAATTAACCTTGCAACCCAAAACAATGATACCCACGATAAACCCTAAAATTACCCTTGCCACCCAAAACCCATACCCACCCTAAACCCTAATAAAACCCTTGCCACCCAAAACCCCATATCCACCGAGACCCTATAAAATACATAGCCACCCAAAAGCCCATGCCCACTCTAAGCCCTAAAGTTACTCTTGCCACCCAAAACCCATACCCACCCTAAACCCTAAAATTAACCTTGCCACCAAAAACCCATACCCACGTAAACCCCAAAATTATCCTTGCCACCCAAAATCCCATACTCACCCTAAACCCTGAAATTATCCTTGTCACCCAAAACCCATACCCACGTAAACCCCAAAATTACCCTTGCCACCCAAAACCCATACCCACCCTAAACCCTGAAATTATCCTTGTCACCCAAAACCCCATACCCACCCTAAACCCCAAATTAGCCTTGCTACCCAAAAACCCATACCCATCCTGAACTCTAAAAATACCCTTACCAACCCAAAACCCATACTCATCCTAAACCCTACAATTTACCCTTGCCACCCAAAAAACGATAACACCCTAAACCCTAAAATGTACCTTGCCACACAAAAACCCATACCCAACGTAAACCCAAAAATTACCTTTCTCACCTAAAAATACACACATACCCACCCTAAACCCAAAAATGAACCCAGACTCACTGTACACCCTCATAATACCCTTGCCACCCCAAATCCCATACCCACCCTAAACCCTAACAACCCATACACCCCCTTATATATAAACACTTAATAATGTCCCGGCGCTTAGTGAGGAACAAGAGTAAACTGAGTGGTTCAAAACAGAAAGCAACAGTGGAAGAGATTAATGATCAAAAAACCACGTCTTTAGCTGTTTCTTAAAGCAGGGCTCTGAATTAGCATTGCGAATAGCAAGTGGTATTGCATTCCACAATTTAGCTGTTCTAGCCAAAAAAGCTCTCCCTCCAAGGCGAGCCTTCGCGAATCGGAGGACAGAGAGCAAGTTCAGCGTGTTCGAGCAAAGAGACTGCGCTTGCTCATATCGGGGGAGTCTTAATTTGAGATAATTAGGGCACTTTCCCTGAAGTGCCCCATAAGCCAGGGTCAAGGCCTTAAATTCAATCCTGCTTGCCACTGGAATCCAGTGAAGATTGCGTAGATGCGGAGAGACATGATGCCTGAACGGACTATGTTTGATCAGCCTCGCAGCCGCATTCTGCACCATCTGTAGCCGCTGGATTGCATACTTCGGCAAACCAAGGTAGAGACCGTTAGCATAGTCCAGCCTAGATGTTACAGTGGCATGGACTACTACTTTATGGCAATCTACTGGCAATAAATCCAGAAACTTTCGAACATTTCTAAGTTTATTTAGGCACCCTGCCGTAACCTGTTGGATATGAACAGAGAAAGAAAGGCCATCATCCCATCTCACTCCCAAGTTTTTGGCACTAGCGCTGGGGAGAGATGGGGGCCCCATTTCGGTAGGCCACTTAATACTTACCTAATACTTTAAATTTAAAACACATTTACCATTCATGCCTTTACAACGAAATTTGTTGTGAAGCATGTGTTGTAAAGGCATGTGTGTGGTAAAATGTAGCATTGTAATGATAATGTGTTGTAATGGCATGCAAAGTAAGACCGTGTTGTAATGGTTGTGTCCCATCACCAAGCTACAGTGCATGAGCGCTGCCTGCATGCAAGACCTAATCAACCAACTGCCAATTATTATTATTATTATTATTATTATTTTAATTTATAGAGCGCGTAGTCACCCATGAGTATCCCAGCGCTAAGATCAATACACCTGAGGTTCAGCAAAGGGGGTGGGGCCTGAGACGGGATTAGGGGAAGAGGTGTGTTTTTAATCGCTTCCTGAACCGTAAGTAGTTGGGTTCAGATCTTAAGTCAAGAGGAAGGGTGTTCCAAAGGCGTGCGGTGTGAACCGAGAAGCGCCTACCGCCCGTTCGGGCTTTCTTGACTCTGGGGATGACGATGAAATTTTCCTGGTCGGATCGAAGGGATCTGGGGGCTTTGTAGGGCTTAATGAATTTTTGTAGGCTTGGGGGGCCTTTGTTTTGGAGCAATCTGTGCGCCAGGCTGAGGGCCTTAAATTTCACACGCTCTCTTACTGGGAGCCAATGGAGGTGCTTTAGCGCTGGTTTGGCTGAAGCTCTGACCGATGTGTTAGTAAGGATCCGGGCGGCTGCGTTTTGGACCCTTTGTAATTTATTCAGGGTAGCCTCCGGTGCTCCCAGATAGATGGCGTTACTGAAATCAAGCCTAGAAAGTATCAGGCCTTGAATCAGCAGTTTTTGAGATTTGGGGGGGAGTAGGGGTAGAATCTTTCGCATTGACCTGAGGAGCCCAAAGCAGATGCCGGCTACCTTTTTTGCCTGTGATGCAAATGAAAGGTCTTTATCAAGCCAGATACCCAAGCTTTTTACCTCTGGTTTAGGGTCTGGGGGCGGACCTAGAGAGGGTGGCCAGATGTTCGGTAGCAAGGAGGGCCCCTTTTGGCCGAGGAGGAGAATATCAGTCTTTGAACCGTTAAGTTTCAAAGATGATTTATTCATCCATCCTTGTATCTACGAGAGACAGTTGTACAGATCCGCAGGTTGTTGCCTGGGATGAGAGAGGGACACCACTAGTTGTGTGTCGTCGGCGTAGCTGACGATGCTCACTCCGAACGGGATAACAACCTCCTCCAATGGGGACATGTAGATATTAAATAAAGTAGGGCTCAGAGAGGAGCCCTGAGGCACGCCACATTGGAGGGGGGTGTCGGAGGAGCAGGTGTTATTCTCCCAAATTTGAAAAGAGCGGTGACTTAGAAAGGACGAAAGCCAAGAAAGCGCGGTCCCTTCAACACCTACACTCCTGAGTCGGTGAATTAGGAGCTGGTGATTGACGGTGTCGAAGGCCGCACTAAGGTCGAGGAGGATCACTGCCACTGATCCTCCTTCGTCCAAAAGTGCTCTGGCCTCTTCCACTGCCATAAGGAGGGCGATGTCAGTGCCCTGTCCAGGGCGGAATCCCGTCTGCGAGTTTTTAAGCCGGTTATTGCTCTCCAAAAATTGTGAAAGTTTCCTGTTCACAAGTTTTTCCGCGATCTTACTCGTTCCCGGGAGGAGGGAAATTGGTCTGTAATTTGCCAGGTCGACAGGGTCAAGGGATGTTTTTTTTAATAATGCTTTGACCACTGCCGCCTTCCAGCTGGGTGGGACAACTCCCTGTTGAAACGAGGCGTTGATAAGGTGGGTGAGAGGGAGCACAATCGAGGGTGCGACTGTTTTTAGAATCCGTAAGGGGGCAGGGTCCCTAGGTGATCCGCTTTTAATTATATTCAGCGTATTTTCAACCTCTTCTGTTGACACTTGTCCCCAAGAGGTGAGACATGGGGGGGTTGGCAGATTATTGGATTCTTTTTCCTCGTTTAAATTTGTAGCAGGGATGGAGTTAAGGATATTTTGAATTTTTTCCTGGAAGAAGTCTGCTAGTTTGTGGCATTTTTCCTTGTCTGCCTTGGGATCTGGTGGGTCTATCTGTCTGGGGACGGGGACTTTAAGGAGTTCTTTTAAAATAGTGAATGATTCCTTGCTGGAGCTAGCAGAGTGTTCTATTCTTTCTTGGAGGGAACAGACTTTTGGTGTTCCGAAGGGCGGTTTTATAATTTTGTAGTGCAGTATGATAGCCATCCTTTTTTTCTTTGGTTTTATCCTTCCTCCAGGAGCGCTCAGTTCTCTTACATTCGTGTCTTAGAGATTTGAGCGCTGGGGTGTACCAGGGAGCAGGGGTCACTCTTTTCGTTTGTTTAAGAGTGGTGGTATAGGGAAGGAGTTTATCCAGTGAGGATATGATCCAGGAATTAAATTGTTCATCGGCCACCACCGGGTCCATGGAGAGCACGGGTGTGGAGTCTGAGAGCACCTTGGACCATTCAGCTGGTGCAAGCTTATGCCAGCGTCGGTCTGTCACACGGATTTTCGGGTGTTGAGGGGGTGCTGTGACTAGGTGCCAAGAGAAAGGGACTAGGAAGTGATCTGTCCAAGGGTAAGGGATGGGGGGGCCCGAGGTAATATCCATGATGTTGGTAAGGACGGGGTCTAATAGGTGCCCCTTATCATGGGTTGGTTCGTTGCTGGTCATTCGGATGTTAAATGACCTAAGATCTTGAAGGAGATCCGACGCAGAAGAGTCTGCGGGATCGTTAAGGTGAATGTTCAAATCGCCTACTAGAAGGAAGTTCAGGGCGGCGGATGCTAGTTGAGACACCGTATCAGTCAGGGCGTTGAGGAAGTTCCCTAGTGTCCCCGGAGGGCGGTAGATCAATAGTCCCGAGAGGGAGTGTACCGGGGAAATTTGAAGGGCAAAGTGGAGGCTTTCACAATCCTCGACATTGGCATTACTGGTCCTACAGACCAGGTGTCCTCTGTAAATGATTGCCAACCCCCCTCCTCTCTTTTTTGGCCTGTGTAGGGTTTGGATGAGATAACCTGGGGGTAGGGTGCTGACGATATCGGAGTCCGTGCTATCAGAGAGCCAGGTTTCTGTAAGAAACAAAGCATCCAGGTCGTGATCCCGTATCAACAAGTTGATTTCATGCGCGTGCTTCGGGAGGGAGCGGCAGTTTAGGAGGCCAAACTCCAGTCCTGGTTTTCGCGAGCAGTGTTCGACTGGGTTGCATCGTGCACAGTTAATAAAGGGTTTACCTTCAGTATTGATGTAGTGGCACTCCTGATTTTTCTCCTGATGAAAAGCCCAGAGCATATCCCTAGTATACACCAGACGATCATGTGGCAAATCCGGCAGAGTACCTGGGCCTGGGTCCGGCTGGGCCCGGACGGGCCCAGACGGGCTTGCCTTAGGCGCGCCCGCTGCGCCTGTCCGCTGCGCGTCCGGGGATTGCACATGGTTTTATACAGGAAAAAGGGCGGTGGGGGCGTGGCCTCCGGAAGTGGGCGTGGCCTGTGAACAGGCTCGCTCGCTAATGGTGGTGCTGGCGATTTCTAACCCCGTGGCAGCGTTCAGGTCGGCTGCTCGGGTGTTTAAGATACAAAATGAGTGGTGCTAGCAGGTGAGGAACAGAGTGAAATTTTTAAAATTAATTCACACACAAAGTTATTTAAAAATGCAGCGAAATGCAAACAGAGCTCCCGGCTGTGCCTCAGGAGTATGAGATCAGGGGAAGGCTGGGCGTCGGCGCTTTAAATAATCGCAGGGGGCGTGGCCTCCGGAAGTGGGCGTGGCCTGTGAACAGGCTCGCTCCCTAATGGTGGTGCTGGCGATTTCTAACCCCGTGGCAGCGTTCAGGTCGGCTGCTCGGGTGTTTAAGATACAAAATGAGTGGTGCTAGCAGGTGAGGAACAGAGTGAAATTTTTAAAATCAATTCACACACAAAGTTATTTAAAAATGCAGCGAAATGCAAACAGAGCTCCCGGCTGTGCCTCAGGAGTATGAGATCAGGGGAAGGCTGGGCGTCGGCGCTTTATATAATCGCAGGGGGCGTGGCCTCCGGAAGTGGGCGTGGCCTGTGAACAGGCTCGCTCGCTAATGGTGGTGCTGGCGATTTCTAACCCCGTGGCAGCGTTCAGGTCGGCTGCTCGGGTGTTTAAGATACAAAATGAGTGGTGCTAGCAGGTGAGGAACAGAGTGAAATTTTTAAAATCAATTCACACACAAAGTTATTTAAAAATGCAGCGAAATGCAAACAGAGCTCCCGGCTGTGCCTCAGGAGTATGAGATCAGGGGAAGGCTGGGCGTCGGCGCTTTATATAGTCACAGGGGGCGTGGCCTCCGGAAGTGGGCGTGGCCTGTGAACAGGCTCGCTCGCTAATGGTGGTGCTGGCGATTTCTAACCCCGTGGCAGCGTTCAGGTCGGCTGCTCGGGTGTTTAAGATACAAAATGAGTGGTGCTAGCAGGTGAGGAACAGAGTGAAATTTTTAAAATCAATTCACACACAAAGTTATTTAAAAATGCAGCGAAATGCAAACAGAGCTCCCGGCTGTGCCTCAGGAGTATGAGATATGCACTGCCTGCCAGCGGAACCTACAAAGAGTACAACCTCAGCAGTAGTATCTCAAAAAAATGTCCTCCTACCGCATTGCTTCCAGCTAGGGGCAAGGCTGCTCACATGGTTTTCGCAGAACAGCTTTCAGCTTACTTGGAAGGTTCTTTAGACCCTTGGCAATTTTCACACAGGCATTCATGGTAATTGTATATAGAATTGCAATTGGATTGAGAACAACCTTTGATGGCGGGAATACAGTCGCTGTGATCTTTTTAAAACCATTACCTTTCGAAACAGTGAACCATTCTAGGTAGAATGATGGAATTATAGAAAGGAGAATTTGGGCTAGGTAGTATAATGGCTTATTCCATTCTTGGAAGGCTATTCAAAAACACTTACATTTACTCCATTTCTCTCATAGTTTTCTTGTAAAGTGTGTGTCATCCCAGGGAATTTCCCTCCCCAGGCACTCTGATAAGTGTAAAAGTCCACAAGCTCAGCTTTTTAGATCTTTTACCTGCTTCAGTCTACCTTAAGCAGATATCATATGTATGTGGACTAGCATGGTCCTGGTTCACTTTCAGCCCCGAGAAATTGTGGCTGTACTCCAACTTCAATGTAATGCTAACGCTACTGAACTGTTATTTGTTGTCAA
This sequence comes from Lissotriton helveticus, assembly GCF_964261635.1. Lineage (NCBI taxonomy): Eukaryota > Metazoa > Chordata > Amphibia > Caudata > Salamandridae > Lissotriton > Lissotriton helveticus. The sequence goes on from NC_136058.1 coordinate 133,561,192, forward strand.
TCAGAAAATTATGTTGCAGGATACTATTTGGCATAATGCAACGTGTCCCTTCTATTGTGGCATCCAAATTTGATTGAGGTGTTTATGCTTTAAAACTCAAACGAGTTGTCCTTAACTCGGTGTCTTCTTCCTGATTTTCCTCTGTTTGATTTTTAGGAAAGCTTTTCCTTTTTCTTCCACAGCATTGATGTTATAATCTAAGGTTTTGCTGTGAGGTAGAGTGTCAGTTGGATCTTGGACTGAGCAGCAGAGAGGCTGCTCCTGGTGGGGCCTTATTTACATCTTAACTGGAAAACCTACTTATCATCTAAGAACAATAAATGTATTCATCCGTAACCTAACCATGTCTGCTGGAAAGCCTTCCTATGACACAACATAAATTGGCAACGAGTTGGATTAAAACTACGCGTGAGGATCTCTTTGAAGCTTCAAAGATTCAAGATATGCTTATAAAGAACTCTCTCAAGGATTTTGCACCCAGCTGCCCCACCAGTGACCAGATTCACCGGAGAGCCCATTAACAGGGCATATGTTTCCTGCTGCCATGGACAAGGCTTATGTTACCTGCTGCCTTTGACACCCTGCTGCCATTTACAGGGTGTATGTTTCTTGCTGCCTTATTCCTGCTCCCTGTTTTCTGCTGTCATTAACACCTGCTGCCAATTACAGGGAGTATGCTTCCTACAAGCCAAGAAGTAACTGTTTTTCAGTAGCTGCAGCAGCAGTTTTTGATGGACCAACTAGAAATCTAGTGCCTTTCTGGTTTGTTACATGGCCTCTGCTGCCTGCTAGTGATTTCATTTTCTTTTTTTTTTAAGTTTGAAAAGCTTTATTGAGTTGAAGAAAACAATGTAAAACATCAGTACAATAGCACAAATAAAGAGCGCTAAGAATGAAAACAATTGTGGGGAATAATGTGCCAATAAACAAGAAAGGCCCCAAAAGGGGAAAGCACTATACAAAGAAAAAAATGCTTTTATAACTTTTCATTTTGTGGGGAGGGAAGAGAGAAAGAAAGAGGGAAAAAGGGAAAAGAGGGGGGGTGGAAGGGGAACAGCAGTAGAAAAATATATGGGAAGATAAATAAAGAGGTATGAAATACAGGGAAGTTCACAGTAATAATAATAACAGTAAAACTAAATATAACAATAACATGTGATCAAGAGGCACTTTTAGATAAAAAGTCTGTTAAAGGGGACCAAAGTAAATCACGTTTTATCAACAATAGAATAGAGGAAGCACATGCACGATCTAGTCTATGATGATGGCAGAGCAAATTCCACCAAGCAACATAAACCACGTTTGTAGTGTCTTTCCAATTAGTTGTTATAACTTGAAAAGCGATAGCAGTGCAAAGATCAATAAATTTACGAATATGGAGTGGGACATCCCAAACTGGGGCCAAACCACCCAGGAACACCGAAGAAATAACAAAAGGAACATTAGTAGATAAAATCTTATTAAGTGTAGACCAAATACGGGACCACATAAATTGGACCTTAGGACAAACAAAAAACATGTGAACAAAATCACCAGGAGTGCATGAACAGGACCAACACTTCTTAGTGTCTAACAATTTAAATTTAAACAAATCACAGGGAGTATAAAATAATCTATTATAAAAAAAATAAAGGGTTTGTGTGGTACTAGCGGAACGAGAGGTGGAATGAAGTTTGGACCAAATAGAGTCCCAGGTAAGTGAGGGAAAAGTGTGATTGAGGTCCGATTCCCAGAGAAGTTCAAGATTAGTTTTAGGCCTGTCAGTAAGTGAGGGGGAAAGTAACTTGTAAATAGCAGAGGCCTTAAGGGGAACCTGAAAGTTAGGTGGAGAGGCAAGGAGGGGAGGTGAAGAGGATGAAGGAGCATTGTGTAGGATAGTAGTGGATAGTTTGGGCAAAAGTTCATGAAAGTGTGTGCAGTATTTGTTAGAGATACCAAAGGAATCTCGAAGTGCTGGAAAGGTTAATAAGGAATTGCCAGAAATAAGATGTTGGTAAGTGAGAATTCCTTTGTCAATCCATTCCTTCCAAAAAAGCGCACGATTGCGTAACTTAAGAGATTTATTATACCAAAGTGGAGTGGTCATATGAAGGGTAGATGGTAAAGAGAATGATCGAAAAAGGGCAAGTGTTAAAGCTTTGGAGTGTTTAGAAATAGGAGAAAGTAGCTTAGGAGGTGGTTGAGTGAGATTGGAGGCAGTAAGGAAGGAGAAGGGTTGAAGTTGCGCCAATTCCAGAGAACTCCAAGCCGTGGTAGGAGGAGACGAGGTTTCAAGAAGAAAAGGCCAAATTTGCTTGAGAGTAAAAGCAGAATGAAAGCGTGAGATATTGGGGAAGTTAACACCACCAAGATGTTTAGGCTGTTGAAGACGGAGGAGTGAGACTCTAGCCTTACGCTTATTCCACAGGAATTTGGAAAAAAGACTGTTGATAGACTTAAAAAAGAAATGAGGGAGAGAGATAGGAAGCATGGAGAGACATAAGTTCACAATAGGAAGGAGCATCATTTTAATAGTGGAGTGACGGCCCCACCAGGAAAGAAAAAGAGGGGACCAACGTTCTGTAAGAGAAGAGAGCTTTTTAAGGATATCGGAGTGATTAATTTTGATAGTTTCTCTAATAGTGTTAGCATATAAAACGCCAAGACATTTGATAAAACCGGAATTCCATTGGAAACCAGAACCCTGAAACATATAAGGAAGACAAAATTTATTGAGGGGAAGGACTTCAGTTTTATCAATATTTAATTTATATCCAGAAACAGAGGAATAATCATGTAATAAAGAAAAGAAAGCGGGGAGGGCAACAACAGGGTTAGAAATGTAAAGCAAAATATCATCTGCATAAGCGGTAAACTTAATCTCAACATCTTTATAAAGAAAGCCAGAATAGGAAGGGGATTGTCGAATTTGTTCAAGGAAAGGTTCGAGCGCCAGAATAAAGAGAAGGGGGGAAAGTGGACAGCCTTGTCTGTTACCTCTATGAAGGGGAAAATAATACCATTAAGCCATATAGAAGTGGTAGGAGCAGAATAAAGCAACTGAACAAATTTAAGAAAAGTGGGACTAAAACCGTGCCAGCGAAGGGCGCCAAACATAAAATCCCAGTTGACACGGTCAAATGCCTTCTCGGCGTCTAGAGTAATGGCAGCCAGAGGGCTGTCCAATTTAGCAGAAAGATGAATGATATTAAGAAGGGTTCTAGAATTGTCTGTAATGGATCCTCCCTTAACAAAGCCGGATTGATGGATATTAACCAAATCGGGGACAATGGAACTAATTCGTAGAGCCAGAATTTTCGCATACAATTTACAATCAGTATTAATGAGGGAGATGGGTCGGTAATTTTTACATAAGGAAGGGTCCTTATCTTTCTTGGGGAGAAGAACTAGCATAGCCTGCGAAAAAGAACCTTTAGATTCACCAGAGGAGAGAAAATGGTTAATTAACTGAAGAAAATGAGGAATCAAGATAGATTTAAATTGGAGAAAGAAACGTACAGTAAAGCCATCAGGGCCAGGTGTCTTATCTTTGGGGAGAAGAGAGAGAGCAGCAAGAATTTCCTTTTCTAAAATCGGGGAATCAAGAGAAGAGAAGTCCAACGAAGGATTGGGAGATTTAGGGATAGAATTAAAGAAAGAGTCTAATTGCTCTGTAGAGGGGGAAGACTCAGGAGTATAAAGAGTAGAGTAAAATTTAACAAAGCAATCCAGAATTTTGGCATCAGAAGACTGGAGCGAGCCTTGTGAATCTTTAATCGAGACTATTTTCGATTTCTGTTTTTTAATTTTGAGATAATTTGCCAGAGCCCTGCCAGCTTTATTGCGACCACCATAAATCTTCGCATTAAATTGAAGAAGCTGATCGGAGGCCGATTCCCAGGAATGTTTATTAAATTGCAATTTAGCGGAAATGAGAGAGGACAGAGATTCAGGAGAGTTGGAAGTGTACTAAAGATGCTCTAGTTCTTTAATGCGTTTTAGATAAGAGGAAGCCTGGGATAGCGCTTTCTTTTTTTTACGTGAAACAAAATCAATAAGACAACCCCGGGCAGTGGCTTTGAAAGCATCCCAAAGAAAGTGAAAGTCAGAGGTGGAGTGTAAGTTAGTAGTAAAAAAGTAATCCATGAAATGAGTGAAGTGTTCAATGAAAGTGGGATCAAGTAAAAGAGAGTTGTTAAAGCGCCATCTGCGGGCCTGAGGCGTGAGAGAGGGGTAATCCATGTCTAAAATAACTGGGGCATGATCTGAGATGAGGATAGAGCCTAATTCCGAGTTGGTCATAAATTGGAAAGCATGATGGGAGAAAAAAATATAATCAATACGGGAAAGGGAATTATGCACAGGGGAAAAAAAGGAAAATTCCAGAGAGTCAGGGTGGGACAACCTCCATGAATCTATAAGGCCTCTAGAGGAGATGGCTTTGTAAAAGGGCTTTTGCATTTTGTTGGGAATGTAGCGAGCTTGTGATTTGCGGTCTTAAAAAGGGTCCATCAATTGATTACAATCTCCCCCAACAATCAAATCATCATTAGCATTAGAAGAGAGAAGGGAGGAGAAATCATTCCAAAAGGAAGAATCAATGCCATTCGGACCATAGACATTACAGAGAGAGAGATGAACATCATTAACAATGCAATCAAGGAGCAGCCACCTGCCATTAGTGTCAGTAGTTTCATTTAGAATTTGAACAGACAACGCTTTATGAAGTAAAATAACAACACCATTTTTGTGATTAACAGCAGGAGAGCAAAAAACATCCCCAACCCATTGTCGATGTAACATCGATAACTCTTGAGTAGAAAGATGTGTTTCTTGTAAAAAGGCAATTTGACATTTTAAACGAGCAAGATGAGATAAAAAATGTTGTTTTTTGATAGGGTTACGAAGACCCTTAACATTCCAGGAAATGAGTCGGAAACTTTTCATATGAGGAGATTAAAGGAAAGTAGAAAGAGAGAATAATACAGGTAAAAAAAAGAGAATATGTAGAGAAAATGGCAAGGAGAGATAGAAAGTAACTAGATGAAGTAAAAAGAAGAACGATGGAAATAGTAGAGGAGCCCAAGTAGAGAGAGCAAAAGGAAAAAGGAGCAAGGCCATCAGAGTAAGGTGAGATGAGAAGAAGAGAAAAGATAAAAATGGAGGAGAAAGGGAAGGAGTGACTAACATCACAGTGCCAAAAGAAAGGAGGAAAGGAGCAAAGTAAGGTGGATAAAGTCGAAAAGAAAGGGAAAGGAGAGGATAGTGAGGAAAAAGGGAGTGGGAGCTAAACGCTACCCGGAAAAAAATAGTAGGAAGAAGGATGGCAAGGGAAACCAAAACGGTTCCAGCCATACAGAACAATTAACGGAGAAAAAAGACAATAAAGTGAGAGCGGGAGCAACAAGAAAAGACGACCGCACAAAAGGGAAAGTGTCAGAAAACCCGGTCCGAGGAACATGAAGGAAGAGAAGCGAGAATAAGAACAGGGAATAAAGAAAATGGAACCCAAGACCAAGCACGACAATATAAACAAATGGAGGAGACTTACCGAACAGTTAAGCAAGGACAACAGCCAATTGGAATTATGGAGACGAACACAGGACAGTACGATGGAGGGGCATACAACCAAAACATAGGGCGACGAACCTAGAAATCAGCGGAGACAAAAACCAATTAGATCATATGAAATAGAACAAATAAACAGCACAAGTATGAACAATAAGCGAAGTAAAGAAAGGAAGACATGAGGAAATTAAAGGTCGCCTTGTTCCATGGAGTCTTCTCTGTGGGAATGGATGAATCTGCGGAGATCTGCCGGATCCTCGAAGCTGTAAGACCTTTCTTTGTATGTGACCTTTAAAAAACAGGGATGAATAAGTCCGTATCTAGCGTTCATGGAGCGTAGTGTAGGCCGCATATCCAGAAATTCCTTTCGACGCGTCGCAGTCTGTTTGGAGACATCCTGAGAGAAAAAAAGTTTATGTCCCGACCAAAGTAGTTGCTTGTGTTGCTTGGCTGAATGCAATACAGACATGAGGTCAGAATATAGAAGAAAATAAGCAATAATGCCTCTAGGTTTTAAAGAAGAAGAGGAATTTTTTGGGCCAAGACGATGCGCCCTTTGAATATTCAGGTCCACATGTTTAGGCAAGCCGACTATTGGTAGGACTTGTGACTTCAGAAAGAGGATGATGTCGGACCCCTCTGAATTCTCCCAAACGCCGTAAATACGCAGGTTATTGCGTCTATTCCTATTTTCCAAATCCTCGGTCATTTTCTTGAGGACTTGAACTTCCTTGGTGAGGATATCCACTTTAGCGACAACATCTTGAGCGTCACTGATTTTTTGTTCAACGTTGGTGACCCTTTGATCTAGGCTGGACCACTTGTCGTCTAACCTCTGCAGGGTAGCAGTAGTATCCACAATAAAGGGACGAATTAGATGAAGTTCCTCCATGAGGTCCTCAAGGGTAACTGGAGACGGAGATTTAGAAGGAGACGGAGGATCCGTCTTGGGACGCTTGCCTGTTGTTGCAGGATCCTTGCGTGAGGCAGAAGCTGCGGTGGAGGCTTTAGCGCTGTGTGCCTGCTGCATGGTGATGGAGGCGGGAAAGCAGCGTGAGGTAAAGAACAAAGCAGCCGACCATGCAGTGGGGGTGAATGAAAGCCAAAGCGAACTGCAGAGGTGGAGACAGGAACACCCCCAGTAAAGGACAATGCACCTTAGTGGCAGAGAGTAGCGCACAGCAATGAAATAGCGAAGCCCCAAGCAGGCTAGCTCTAATGTAGATGTGAGGGCAGGAAACAAAACGTCAAAAATAGTACCAGAAAACCTCAAGGTGCCTCAGAGGAAATCAAATGCCTCCTGGAACAGTAGAGTAAGACATAAGTCCATTAAAAAGTCATAAACAGCAGAAAAGGCAGCAGAAAGATATTTGAGGAAAAACGAGAAAATAAAAAAAACAAAATGGCGGCCAGATCCGAAGCAGCGACATTTATACAAAGTACGGACTCAAAAGATGCATAGTCGCAAGCAGGAACATACCCATGTGCTGGGGGGCAGTTCCGACATCGAAATCCGCCATTTCCGACCAAAAACGCTGTCGGGAAATGGGACCTCCGTGAATGAAGCGCCGCCGAAATCGCGGAGCTCAGGGAGGGGCGGCCATCTTATCTGCCGCGTCGCGCGCTCTCCCGTGATTTCATTTTCTACAAGCTGGGGAGTGACCGTTTTCAGTAGCTGTAGCAGCGGTTTTTGTTGGACCGACTTGAAATCTGGTGCCTCTCCGGTTTGTACTCGGTGATGACTCAAGAGCGGGAGAGAGGTTATATCATTTTGTGATGTAGGCAAGTTTATCTGTACAATATATTGCGGAAATGTAATTGCTTGATCTTATTAGTGTGGCTTTATTAGTCAGCATTTCTATGAAGCTGTTTAGCGCATGCGCACTCTTACCATTATTAGCGTGCCCCATATGAATAGTCCACGAGGAATCCACAGCTGATCTGCACACTCTCGTTCTCTTAAGAGTCCTGCCTGACATGTCTGACTTATCTCTGCTGCCAATCTAGAATGGCGGATTTCCAGCTGCAATTATAGGCTTTTATCACAGACGTGCGTGGAGCCACCCTCGTGCGCCTTATCTATGTGCCGCCATCTTGACTGCAGGTTTCTTTAGCGCCAGTCTGCATTTCTTCCCTGTGATGTTAGTGTGCCCTTTCATGTAGCCGGATGAGACTTAAGTGTTTTGGGCGCATTTATTTCTTCTATGCATGCCCCTTCTGAACTTGAGTCACTATGGAGTCTACTTTGCTGCATTTCTATCGTGTAAGGAGTTTGTGCTTATTTTCCTGCTTCTTTCCGAAGTTTCCCTACTGATTTCCTTTGAGGTCAGTGGAGCTATAGGTGTATGAGGTATTTTGGCGGACATTTTATTTTCTGACTACAGCCCTCCTGTACTTTGGGTGATATTATTTTCCTGCTCACAACTCTACCGCCATCTGAATGGTGACGCTCTTGCAGGTTTCAACACAGCTTCTTCTCCTCTAATGTGGAACTTCAGGTCATGCTTGGTAACTTAAGCCACGGTGCTTTGCTATTTCATTTTGGCTCCCATATTCACGGTGTTTTTACCATTTGTTTTATTTGATTTTCTGCTTCTTCTGGTACCTGCAATTTTGGTCTATTTCATTCTTGCAATGTCACAAATGTATTTGAACGTTTCTCTATTTAGAGAAGGTGTTAATGCTTACTTGTTTCGTGTAGTACTGCTATTATATTTCTGATGTCTTGTATTTCCTGATTTTACCCTGTTTCATTTTTGGGGAAGCTTTTCCTTTCACAGCAACTCCACTGAACGGTTGTTGCATCATGTGTACAGTCTTGCATTGATGTTATATCTAAGGTGTTGTACCTTACATCTTCCTTGTTTCTCAGCCTCTGCTGCTCAACCAGTGTGAATGGTATGGGTAGAATGTTGGTGTGGATGGCGATGTCATTGGAATGTGTGGATTGCTGTGAGGCAGAGTGCCAGTTGGACCTTAGGCTGAGCAGCAGAGAGGCTGCTTCTGGTGGGGACCTTATTTACATCTTCACTGGAAAACCTACTTATCGTCTAAGAACAAGAAACTTATTCATCTGTAACCTAACCACGTCTACTGGAAGTGCTTCCTATGATACAACAATTGACTATTGTAGTAGTATCTCCTTTAGCTTTCCAGATGATGCAAACTTTTACGGTCCAGAAAATTGCATGTCTGAGGCGATTCAATCTGGTCCTTGATGCCTCTGAAGCTCTACAGTGGCTCTCAGTGGTTAATGTTCTGTCTTAAGGGCCTTTGTCAAATGCACACTGCACTTTTTGGTCATGACCTGTCTTGCCTCAGAGAATGTTTTTCTCACTATACAATCTTCTAGGTCACTCTATTCAGATTTTCTCTCTCTCCTGCGCATTCTGCACATAAAGATTTCAGATCAGATGTCTCTTGCATGTCTTCCTTTGTCCCTACATTTGGAATAGCCATCTGTTACAAATAAGTTTTATTCAAAGTCACATGTATTTTAGGAAGGTGCTGAAAACCTTCTTGTTCTCTTGATTTTGTTACTTGTATTTATTTTTTAAATCTTGCTTGCATAGTTGGTTCACATTGCTTTCTCATAGTCCAGCCTGGTGTCCATTCTATTTTTAAAGAGGCAAGTTTCTCTTGGGGTGAGCGCTGTAGTTTATAATATAAATAGTCATATCAAAATTGTTGCAAATTGGGTTCTGCCCAATCAGTTCATCGAGATTTGTTGCTTTTCTGATCACCTGGTTTTGGACATTTTACTGTGAGTGTGTCTCACTACTAGTGTCTCACTCACAGTAATCACAAGGGATTTGGACTGTGTGTGCTTACTGCCAGTGTTTAAGATAAGGCCGCTGCGACGCAGCAAGAGTAAGGTGTACTTGGCTGGTTACCCCTGAATAGGTGTGCACAGACATGTACACACGTTTTTGGGCTGTGCATGGGAGACTACTGTAATGCACAGCCTAGTAACAGCACACAGGTGGCCTGGTGCAATGGGATCTCTGCAGAATTGGGTGTTCACCTCGGATAGGCCTTATAAGGATAGTGTACACTATTTGGGACAGTCTGTGTTCTTCTTTTTTGCCAGTAGTGGCAACCATTCATGCACCTAGAGTTTACCATGTGCGAGAACACCAAATATGTTACTCCCACAATCACATTTGTACACCTTATGGGTCATCCTGAGTTTTCAGATTTCCCTGGCTCAGCTCAGGATCAGAGCCCAGGCCTTGTGTCACCCTGCTGTGCCCAGTTAATTAAATTTTCTCCAGCAGCAGGAACAAAGTACGCCTCTCACAAAAGGAGCAATTAGCAGTACGTCTCCCAGTTCCTGAGGAAGAAAGGATTGGGGTAGAACGATCTACATCAATCACTCAGCTGTCAGAATGTACCAGGGATGGGCCTGCCAATGCTCACAGAACAAAGGTGAGTACCCAGACAACTGCAGCCATCCCACCAGGGGGGCTTGAAATTCCAGTGTGCAAGCCCCTGTGGATGATATCAGCGAGGGGTGGAGCTGAGACCCCACAAGCTGCTGTTACTTGCGGCTCCTAGATGACGGCATTTTGGACTACCCCAGAATGTTGTGCCGGATGGTTGAGAGAGGGGTGGAGAGGTGATGTGGCACCCTAGGATTAGCTGGATGTGCCTGTATTCTGGAACCTTACTTTCCCCTTTTTAAAACTCTCGCACATTGGGAAGATTCTCTTTTGCATGTGGATTTTTCTACACTTTGTTGCTGCATCCTGGGACTGCCATTGAGAACTGGAAGGAGGAACCCCATGACCCTCTCTCATGAGCAAGGGCTCTGCCCAGCTGACCCCAGGACCAGTGGGTTTCACCAAGGGCCAGTGAAGCTAGCCCCCTTATACCACTAAGAACCAGTTGCGGGAAAGCTCTGGACGTTCATGCACCCAGAAGCCAAGATCTAACAGAGCTGGCACAGGGAACCAAAAGGACTATCTCTTTTGAGGGCTGCACCATTTGAAGGTAAGAACTGTTGCGGTAACTGCCCCTGGTGGGTAGAGCTTGTAACCTGGAGTAAACTAGCCTAAGATCTTGCAGAATGGCCTACCGGGTGTGAGTAATGTAATTTTGAAGTTTGGTCACCTTTGACCATTTCTGCCACTGAGCGTGTGGGGCTACACTGCTGGTCTGGGAAATCTCCCCACGGTGGGCCGGGGTGGGTGCAAGGATAATAGTTATATTTGTCCCAGGGAGAGAGCATGCATGGGGTCCTCTCCCTTTATCCTTTTAAGCGCCGGGGGACAAAATCCCCATGGCAGTGCTTCATTTAGAGGGGGCCGAAACCCCATCCCCGACCCCTACATGGCAAAATGATGGGGGAGAACCGTTTCATCTACCAGCCATGGACAGTCTGCTCAGCTCCCTGTGCCCATGTCTGGGGGGAGCAGGAGGCTTCCATGGACTCCAGCACCTGCCAGGCAGACAGAACTTGCCAGTTCCTGTAGCAGCCTGCCGTGCGGGGAGCCAGCGGGGGCAGCAAGTAAGGGCAGCCAGGGGTGGGATCCCTGGGCCGCCCTCCAACATGCACTTATAACAGGGAGCCCGAGTGGGTCTGGGCACCCCGAAAAACAAAAGAAAAAAGTTCCACAGATACTTTAATATTCAGTGTTCCCAAAGAAGCATTCCATAATGCCCTGCGAGGCCTGATTGTTTCTTTTTCGGCTATTTGTGGCTGTCTCTCCTCTTGTGGTGGCTCCAGTGTCACCACCAACAAACTCAGAAAAGCGCAGCCTTTCCTCGTATTAGAAAGCTATTGGTTCTGGGTACACTAGGCAACATATGCAAAGGATTTATAAGTAAGTTAAATATGTCAATCAGGGTTATAGATAATTCCACATGTTTTAGGGTCAGATCATGTGCACTGGGGCCTAGTTTGTTGGTTTCCAGAACACAGTCAAAAAATCTGCAGTATAAGTTCCCCCTCCAAAAAAAAATATGTTTGATTCCAAAAGAAGTGCCCCGGTGATTCTAGTTGTACAAGTAAAGTTTCAGGGTGACCTGTCAAGAGGGGGCTGAGAAAAAGTGGGAGGTCAAAAAGGGTATTTCTTTCGATAATTCCCATAGAGATTTTAAACATGACTACAGCCCGAACCGCTGAAAGGAACTGCACTAACTGTAACAGAAAGGTAGCTCTCAGTCCAGAAAATAACCATTTGTTACATGGTGTAAATCCGTTCAGTGGTTTCCGAGATACTAAAAGAAAAACAAATTTGTATGTATAGGGACGCGGCTCCTCCGAAGATCTGACAGTCCCCATGCTGAAATCCAATTGCTGCCAACACTTCAATAAGCAAATGTTAGAAGCCATCTTGGGACTGTACTTCAGCCGGGTCCCAAAAAAAGTTTTAAAAAATGAAAAGGGGTAAGGTAGAAATACCTGGACCCCCTAGCTCTGGTGCTGGGATCAAATAAGCATTTAAAAAATAAATAAATGTTGCAGTGAAATCACAACAGTCACGAATCTGCCTAAAAAAAACAACACATGCGCGGTCTCAATGGGCTCATATGAGCCCAGAGGAGCATCACCTCTCACAGCTTTATTTTATTTTTAAGGGGGGGGGGTGGTTCCTCCTCCTGGGGCTGACTGAAGCCCTCCGGTCAACCACCTTCCTGGGGCTAAATTAAAATATTTGCAAGGAAGTACTTGGTCACCTTTTCACAGAGAGACACAACCCAGTAAAATGGCAGTTCAGTAAAGAGATGATTTGAAGGGACCATTGGATGAGCGAAGTCCACCTATGTTTGCACAATTAGAAGTATTTTTAATGTCAAGTATAAAAAGGTTACCCTACTTAGGATTTGAGATTTTGTATGGAAAATATGGTCTCAACTACGCAACTTATCTATATTAGTAAATCTGTGCAATAATGGGAGACCAGACTAGTGCTTGACAGTATCACAACTATGTAACTTATTTTATTCCTTGATATATTTCGTAAGCTACCTTGGATATTTTATACTGGAAAAATATCATAAAACATCTTTGCACACAAATAGTTTGGAACACATGTAATCAGATATTATCAATTGTCTTTAGTTCCACACAGGAAAAAAGGAACTTACAAGGGTAACTTGGTTGGAGAAACAGCTCCTGTGTTCATTTTCAGACAATGCAACTATAGTGAGGAATAGAGATTGAATAACCATGGTCTATATCCTATCCAGCTTTCTCCAGTTAGAATCTATCATAAAAGAGAACATACTTTTAATTATGTGTGCTTTTTAAAGAGCAACATAAGCATTTTTACCAGGATGAATGAATGCCTTTGAAGTGATACACTAGGGAAGAAAATATGTTGCATTTATTTTATTTGTTTAGATTTATGCAGCGCAAACTCAACCCAAAGGTATCAGAGATCTATGAGCTCCACTTACGTTACAGACCGACCCATTAATTTTTTATTGTATTATATTAAAAAGTAATCATGATAGTGAACCCATTACCCTGGAAAGATCAGACTACACGTGGATAGCCTGTGGCCTTAATAGAACACCCATGACATATTGTTTATTATGGAACAGTGCAAACAATAGAAAATCCTTAATTTGGATTATTTATTAGGCTGCATCAGATTAGCTGTTTCAAAGAAACATGGTACATATATTATTTTAATTTATTACCATGTTTCAAGTGCTAATACGGAAAGGCTCAGGCCAACATAAAAAGGTAGAGCCAGTCCTGGGACAGACACATTAATAAGTACACCATGGAAAATAAGTGTCACTTTAATTTAAACTGTGGCTATTTACAACTATTCTCCCAGGGTGCAAAAACATCAATAATGGTAAACAATACTTTTAGCCATGAACATTTGTTCCGGGTAATTCTTAAAGCACAACTATAATTTGGAAGATTTGCTAATCAATTGTCTGAACTGCTTTATAGCTAGAGAGAGCATACAACTTGTTACAATGACTTCAGCCATAATCTCTTAGACACTTGTGAAATGCAATAAGAGACCGCCAGCTAACACTAATTTACAAACAACACACAAAAACATACATACTGTACTCTTATTCAGTCTTGTATGAAAGTAATCTATATTCATTAAATGGAAGACTGAAAACTGACTCCCTGGAACAATATACACACTACTCTTATTGTGGAGCTGCCATTTTAGATTATATGTTTGTGTCAGGAGCTCATTTTCATATTTTACCAAATGTAAAATAAATGTACAATTAAAAAGTGATCATAATTCGCAAAAGAGTTTTTTTTCTTTAAATCTCAAACAAAAATATCAAAAACTGGAGAAGGTTTGACAGCACAATTTCAAGTTTTCACTTCTGGGTTGAAAATATGTCTGAGGATTTCATTAAGCAAATTATGTACTGATTGGAAGCACCTGAACACACATGCCATATAGGGGAGACTATATTTGTATTAATATTTCAACCATCTAGCCAAGGCTAATCGCTCTTTTGTAGGGTAAAATTAATGAGTAGTGAACTACAAATAATGGTTTGAATATTCTTTACCTTTTATGAAAACAGATTCATATAGGTAAATAAGGGCCAGATGTAAAATACCGAATTTTACCTATTCGGTATTTTAGAATCGGTATATGATATGTAGCTAATGATTCGGTAAATATAACTGAATCGGTAAAATTAGGTAAATACCGATTCGGTATTTACTGATTTGGTATTCTCTATTCATTCCTATGGGCCTGGAGACCCATAGGAATGAATGAGAATTACCGATTCGGTAAATACCGAATCGATAATGGGGGTAGACTTACAAGGGTGGCAGGGTGTCACATTGGCACCCTGTTGCACCCCTGTATAGTGCATGGGTGCACATGTGGCACACATACATGTCCTAAGGGCATGTATGTCTGCCACATGGCACAGTTGAAAAAAGCACAAAATTGCTTTTTTAACGGTTTTTGTTATTTACCACCAACTATTAGTTGGTGGTAAATAACGAATCCTTACAAGTGAAAAGCACTCACTTGAGTGCTTCCTACATTAAGGATTCGGTAATTTACCGAATCGGTATTTAAGAATTCAGTAATTTACCGATTCCTTAAATTACCGATTCGGTAAATTACCAAATCCTTAAATTAGGCCCCTACATCTCAAATGCCTAATACCAGTCGGTAACGGCCGAAATTCGGTAATTTCTGCAGTTACCGACCGGTATTAGGCTTCCTACATCTGGCCCTAAGAGTTCTCAAGAAAGCTCCGTTAGGGGTCCTTGCTAATTCAAAATCAAGGGAGATAAAGAAGTGTAATAAATATGCATTGTGGCAAACAAAACTGTGATATTAAGATAATAAATAGGAAGAAAACTACAACTCTATGAAACAGAAAATGATAAGGAGTTCTGGGAACTGTTAATTTTAAGAGAGATAACCAAAGCTTTTTAACAACAGCTGTAATTGCCTTATTTTAATAGAAACCTTCTGGAAAAGAGTATCTAAATATAATTTTGGAGGGAATGCATCGGCCCATGACAATGCGAATTGTGCATTCCCCCCCCCCCCAGCCACCCCCAGACAATACTGTTTTTGGATAACAACTAAGCCAATTCAGGCTTGTGGCCGAAAAAGACTCCTGATACATTTATTTAAAATTAGACTGAAATTTTAGTTGAATTGACTGTTTGCCTCATACAAACTAAGGGGCCCATTAGGATGGCGGGTGGATCGCCCCCGCAGGGCCGGCAGTAGCCACCGCCGGCTCGGCTGGGGCGATCCGCCCGCCATCCTGCCATGAATGACCCCCCGCCACATTAGGATGACTGGGGGGTCTGCGACGGAGAGGAATAATTGTCTGTCGGCGTTCCATCGGTCGACTCATCGCCCAGGCTGAAAACTGCCACAATATGGTGGCGGTGTCTGAAAGACACCGCCATCCATATGAGCATACAGGCGGTCTCTCGTCTTTCCATGGTTGCCGCTATGGAATGGCTCGCGGTCTTTGCTGTTGGGGGCCCGTAGCGGGTCCCCAGGTTGTTGGAGGCTGGGGGGTGCACATGGGGGTACCTTTGGTACCCCCCTCATTGCCATGCACTACGGGCAGGCACCACGTGGTGCCTACCATGTAGTGCATGGCAATGCCGTGCACGGTCCATTTACACTGCGAGTGGGTCTGCTGCCAGCAGTTTTATGATAATGTGAAGACATATACATCCTAATTTGGAAAGTCTATTTTGCAATACATGTCAAGAGATTTAATCTTCACCCCAAACAGTGAAACAATCCCAAATATTTTTTAGAATATCACATTTTGACAGTTAGCACCTTTGAAGTTAAAGCATATCTGTTGTGTTTTTGTCAATTAAAACAATGCCCAGTATAACTCACGCATAAAAATCTAATATGGAGTGAAATATATTCCTAGGTGGAACTAAACCACATCTGAAAATACCAGTTGTATAAGGATAATCTTAAATAGTTTCATCTAGTTGAGGTTAAAGGGCATTATGATGAACCAGACAGTGTAGTATTAATTCTTACACAGCTTTCAAGTTATGAAATATAAGTAAGTGTCTAAATATTTTAGTTTTCTTATACTGCACCAATGTTGCAACCATATTTGTGTAGTTCATTATCTACAGACAGGAGGAATGAGTTCTTACATTTTTTATTTTTTTACTTTTAGCTAATACAGAATTTACTGACCTTGGACAATCAATCACAAAATTATGAAATTGCAGATTGTGCAATTATAAAAAGAAAATCTTACTCATTTGTTCTTAATTTGTCCTGATGTATGCCTAAAAGAAAAGTATTATTCAAAACCCTTATCCTTAAATGATAACATTTGAACCATTGAGGAAATATTGAAACTCTGCTCTGGTGGATGTAGAAATGTAATAGGCTCCTTCAAATCACACACCAAAAATTTAAAAACAATACTCGGAAACTTTAGATACTTCTATGGTATTCATAGCCATTGTGTTTTTATTTATTGATTAACTATTTTTATATGTTCTGAAACTCTGGTGACAGCACGCAGTTTTAGAAATTTGGGATTTTATTCACAAAGAGATTTGGGGGCCCATTATGAAGCCGTTGGAATTGGCTCCGAACCTCGCTCGGAGCCCTTGTAATCTGTTAGGATTAATTTCCAACCCACCCATTTTGATAAAGTTGGTCAGAAATTAATTCAACCAGGATTTCCGAATGGCTTACAACGGGCTTGAGAGCCCGTCTGCCATTCATAAAGGGGCCTACTGTTGAAAATGGCAATGTATATGCACATAAGCGGCGTTCATTTGTGTTCACTGTACCCCTTGTTGTAAGCAGAACGGATATCGCTAAACACTGACTGTGTTATCCCGCCAGCATAGACCCATGCACACACGTACACAACAGCCATTTTAGGCACCATGGCCTCTCTGCCCGTTTGTTCCCGGCACCCCTCCCCGCGCGCACTGCTCATGCATCGGCCATAAGACCCTCTCCCTCTGCGTGACCCTGCCCTAGAAGTAACCCTCCTGCTTGACCCACCCCCCCATTTCCTCCCAAGAGCACCCTTCCCCTCAGCTGATGAGCCCCCCCCCCAACTGCACTTGGCCCTTCGACCCGGTCCCAAGTCCTAAGACCAAGCCTCGTGGATGTACCCCCCCCCTTTTTCTGCCCAGCATAACAAAACCGTGATACACCAGCCGAAGTCCCCGATCTTATCGCCTGCCCAACCTTTGATCTGATCATCCCCTCCTGCCCTCGTGTCCTGTAGGAATGTCCGGCTGAGAGATCACAATCTCTTGTTACATTCAGGAGGGGAGAATGACATCTGAGCGACTGGTATGGGAATAGGCCTGAAGCTGGGATTCCAAGCATGCTTCTTCCTACTTCAAAGCGTCTTTATTGCAATAAGGAATGTTTTGTGCATCATAAACATGTGTATAAAAGACGAAGCCTCGGAGAAACTTGTTAGAGCACCTCCTGAAGACACTATGCGAGTGTCCGAAATGACAGGCTCTCCTCATGAGAAATAAAACTCTGTTCTTGTTTTCCTGCTTCCAGCGCCCGTCTCTTTATTTGGTAATTGTTCAAGATGGGAACTAAGAGGCGTCCTGCGCCAGCAGCCTGGGCATCAGGTGCGAGATGGGCTGACTTTTCCACAATTGGCGCCCAACGTGGGGCCCATCAGCGACATAAGGTCCGGTAAGAGAGGTCCAGACGATGCGGTGAACATCTAAACGATTGGAGTATACCTGCCTTGAGAGGGCCCTCGTCCGGCTGCCGATTGAATGAACTTCACCGATTCCGAACGGACCTCTCTCAAGTGACCTACTGTCCTGACTGGAATCCCACAGGAATGCTGCGGTAAAAACATGGAGAAAGAGAACGATTGGGCGCTGGAAAAGGGAAGGCGAAGAATTGCCCACACGGTCCGGTCCGGGTAAGGTTAAGTAGGACGTCTTTACGTCCGATAGGTAGGATGGCTTTATCCATCTGATTGATTGATTGATTGTACTTGAAGTATTGGTTCTCTTTGAGACATTTTCTATTTGCAAACAGCGATGAATAGGAACGTTCCTCTCTCTTTGCAAATAGTAAAGGATAGGTAATGCAGACGTTTGTCCCCCATTGTAATCCGTCATGCCTATCTTTCTCCCCACTGATTGTTTGTTATTTGTGGGACACCCCCGCGCCGCACGGCCACCAGCTGCTGCGTGTGCCCCTCTGCTGTGCCCTCTGCCTCGCTGCCTGCCTCGCTGCCGGCTGACCCTGCTGTTTTGCCATTCATTTGTGCTTGTTTCTGTTTTTCTTAGTCTTTGCCCGTGTTTAGCGTTTTTGCCTGTAACTTGTGCTTGTTTCTGTTTTTCTTAGGCCTTGCCCGTGTTTAGCGTTTTTTCCTGTAACTTGTGCTTGTTTCTGTTTTTCTTAGTCTTTGCCCGTGTTTAGCGTTTTTTCCTGTAACTTGTGCTTGTTTCTGTTTTTCTTAGTCTTTGCCCGTGTTTAGCGTTTTTTTCCTGTAACTTGTGCTTGTTTCTGTTTTTCTTAGTCTTTGCCCGTGTTTAGCGTTTTTGCCTGTAACTTGTGCTTGTTTCTTAAGTTTCTGGCCGTCCTCCGTCCTGTTTCCCGCCTCCCTCGCCGCCCCCCGCTTCCCGCCACCACCGCCGACCCCGCCCCTTTTTTCCTTCTGTTCCCTCCCTGCTCCCGCCTCCCAGCTGCCCCGCCCACCCGCGCACTTCGCCTTAAATGGCGACCGTGCGAACGCGCAGCGTTGACGCGCAGCGGGCGCGCCGATTGTGCGCCGAAGGCGCGCCAAAGGTAAGCCCGTCTGCCCCCGTCCGCGACCGGACCGCGACCAGCGCCAGGACCCCTGGCCCCCACCGACGGAAGCCGACCCGACGAACCTACAGCGCCGCCGATCTCATCGCACTCAACACCGGCCGCATCCCAGGATGTCATCGAGCCGCCCCGAAGCACACCCACGGACCCTTCAGCTGCCACGCCTGCAAGTTCACCTGCATCCGGACCTTCCCTGCACCCGCCAAGCCGAACACCAGCAGCAACCACCTCAGGTGCATCCTGCTCAACACCCGCTCCGTCCACAGACACGCCGTAGAACTCTGGAACCTCCTCGACACCACCGCCCCTGACGTTGCCTTCCTCACCGAGACCTGGATGAACGCCTCCTCAGCCCCCGACATCGCCATCGCCATCCCAGAGGTCTACAAGATCATCCGGAGGGACCGCACCGCCAACCAGACGGGAGGAAGCATCGCCATCATCCACAGAGACACCATCCGCATCACAACCAACACCGACGACACCCTAACCACCGCTGAACACCTGCACTTCCAGATCCACACCAACCCGAAGACCACCCTCAGAGGCACCCTGATCTACCGACCCCCGGGACCACGCACACGATTCAGCGAGGACTTCGCCGACTTCGTCAGCCCGCATGCCCTCCCCTCCGCCGACTACATCCTCCTGGGGGACCTCAACTTCCACCTGGAGAACAACAGCGACCGCAACACCATCAGCCTGCTCGACAACCTCGCCAACCTCGGACTCAAGCAACTGGTGACCACCCCCACCCACCTCGCCGGACACACACTCGACGCCGTCTTCTCATCCAGCAAAGACGTCACCTTCAGCCACGCAACAGGACTCCACTGGACGGACCACAGCTGCGTCCACTTCACCTTCAGAAGAACGACGATCCACCACCACCAGCAACAGGTTGCCCGAAGAAGCTGGAACAAGATCACAGCCGACCAGCTCACCGCTTCCCTGAGCCAGCACCCTCCCGCCAGCTCAGCGAACCCCAGCCAGGCCGCCGACAACCTCACGAAGTGGATCAACAACTGCGCGGACGAACTCGCCCCTCTGCGAACCCCACCCAGCAGACCCTGCAGCAGAAAAACACCATGGTTCACCGACGAACTCAAGAGCTCCAAGAAGAACTGTCGAGCCCTCGAGAAAGTCTGGAGAAGGGAACCAACTACGGACAACATGACCACCCTCAAACTCGCCACCCGGAAACACCACCAACTGATCGGCGCCACCAAGAAAAATACATACAAGGACCGACTGGACAACAACGCACACAACTGCAAGGAACTCTTCAACATCGTGAAAGAGCTCTCCAACCCCAACGCCGGAAACAATGACATCACCCCGACGCAAGACCTCTGCAACTCCCTCGCGTCCTACTTCCACAACAAGATCACGGACATACACAACAGCTTCAGCAACCAACCAACGCAAGCCACAACCGCAACAACGCCGCCCACCACCACCCTCCGCACCTGGATTCCGATCAGCACCGAAGACACCATCCGCACAATGAACTCCATTCACTCCGGATCTCCGACTGACCCCTGCCCTCACCACGTCTTCAACAAGGCCGACGCTGTCATCGCACCCCACCTGCGGGACATCATCAACACCTCCTTCGACACCGCCACCTTCCCTGAGAGCTGGAAGCACGCCGAACTCAGCGCTCTTCTCAAGAAACCCACAGCAGACCCCACCGACCTCAAGAACTACCGTCCCATCTCGCTCCTCCCGTTCCCGGCCAAAGTCATCGAGAAGACCGTCAACAAACAGCTGGCCGCCTTCCTCGAGACGAATGGATCCCTCGACCCCTCACAGTCGGGCTTCCGAGCGAACCACAGCACCGAGACCGCCCTCATCGCTGCCACCGACGACATTCGAACTCTGATGGACAACGGAGAAACAGCGGCCCTCATCCTCCTGGACCTCTCCGCGGCTTTCGACACTGTCTGCCACCTCACCCTAGTACAGCGCCTCGGCAACATCGGAATCCAGGACAAGGCACTGGAATGGATCACCTCCTTCCTCGACGGAAGAACACAGAGAGTCCGCCTACCACCGTACAAGTCAGAGGCCACCAAAGTCATCTGCGGCGTCCCTCAAGGATCCTCACTGAGCCCCACCCTCTTCAACGTCTACATGAGCCCCCTCGCGGCCATCGCACGCCAACACAACCTCAACATAATCTCCTACGCCGACGACACCCAGCTGATCCTCTCCCTGACCAACGACCCCGCCACCGCCAGAGCCAACCTGCACGAAGGGATGAGAGATGTAGCCGAATGGATGACGACCAGCCGCCTGAAACTGAACTCGGACAAGACGGAGGTCCTCATCCTGGGCTCCTCGCCCTCCGCCTGGGACGACTCCTGGTGGCCCCCCGCCCTGGGCACCGCACCCAAACCGACGGACCACGCACGCAACCTGGGCTTCATCCTGGACTCCTCCCTCTCCATGACCAGACAAGTAAACGCCGTCTCCTCGTCCTGCTTCAACATCCTGCGCATGCTACGTAAGATCTTCCGGTGGATCCCCACCGAGACGAGGCAGACGGTCACCCAGGCCCTCGTCACCAGCCGACTGGACTACGGCAACGCCCTCTACGCCGGAACCACCGCCAAGCTCCAGAAGAGACTGCAGCGGATCCAGAACGCCTCGGCCAGACTCATCCTCGACATTCCCCGACGCAGCCACATCTCCGGACACCTGAGAGATCTACACTGGCTCCCGATCAACAAGAGAATCACCTTCCGTCTCCTCACCCACGCGCACAAAGCCCTACACGACCAAGGCCCTAGCTACCTCAACAACCGGATCAACTTCTACACTCCCAAGCGCCTCCTCAGATCAACCAACCACGCCCTCGCCGCCGTCCCCCGCATCCGAAGAGCGACAACAGGAGGAAGGTCCTTCTCCTACCTGGCCGCCAAGACCTGGAACTCACTCCCGACCGACCTGCGCCTGACCCAAGACCACCTCTCCTTCAGGAAGAAGCTCAAGACCTGGCTGTTCGAGCAGTAACGGCACCCCCCTCCCACCCAGCGCCTTGAGACCCTACGGGTGAGTAGTGCGCTATATAAATGACCTGATTGATTGATTGATTGATTGATTGATTTGTTATCGATTTTTATTGATTATTGCTCTTTGAGATATTCCCTGTCTACAAACAGGGAAGAATAGAAATATTCTGCCCCCTTTGCAGATAGTGAAGGATAGGTAATGCAGATTTTTGTCCCCGTTGTAATCCGTCATGCCTGTTTTTCACCCCACTGATTGATTGATTGTCTGGACATTTATTGTTCAAGAAATAGTTCTTTTGAGGTATTCTCTGTTTGCAAATAACGTAGAAAAGAAATATTCTGTCTAATCTTTGCAAGTAGTGAAGGGTAGGTAATGCGGACCTTTGTCCCCCGTTGTAATCTCTCGGGCCTATCTACTCCCCACTGATTGGTAAACTAGTTCCACCCGGACCATTTATTAGAGGTAGGTCATCTGGCACGACCAGAGGGCACCCCTAATAAAAAGGACATATGCAACAATAACGAAGTAATCACCGTATCCTGTTAACAGAAACTTTAGCATGAAACACGCTAGAAAAAAAAAAAGGGAAGAAAGAAATAAGAAAGCAAAATCAGTAGGCCACTGATGAGTTTTTGATTTCGCAACAAATAGGAAATAGTTAGAAATAGCTCACGATAAAACACATGATTTCGCTAGAAATAAGAAACGTTAGACATAAGCCCGTAATAAGAAACATGAAAATGGTGAGAGAAGCCAAGCTTGACATCGCAACGGCCACGAGGCAACCAGGCTTCGCCACCCCTAACTGCTCCAAACATGTCTGTCCTACCGCCTGCCACGCCCCAATAACGGTAACATGAGATAGATACAAATCAGCAGATACCTACCCCCTTTCTGGAAACTCCCGAAGTGCAACAGGTCCGCGGCTACGCCCATCCGGAAGACGAGATATTCGGCACGTGTAGGGCGGGTCCTGCTGCCAGCCGTCGGCCGGAGGTCGTCGCATAAGGTGGGCCAGAAGAGGAGCCGAGGCCGACGGGATCCGGCCGTCCCCTCTTCTTTCTTCAATAATGGCTGCGACAACACGGGGGGGGATGTCTTGCTCATGACACCGACCCCCCACCCCTCGCATCTCCTGGTCCAGCCACGGCTTGGTATGAGCTCCCCGTTCGGCCCTGAAGCGGCGCCTTGCAGGCCACCGGGGGGGGGATGTCTTGCCTATGCCTCCGACCCCCCCCCCCCTCTCATCGCCTGGTCCGGCCATCATGAATATTAGCGCTGAGAAAAACGGCGAGGGGTGCGCTGGGAGGGAGAGGCGGCGCAAACGAGCCTCTCCCACCTCCCCAGGTGGAGGCCCCCAGCGGCACCCCCCAACGCTCCACTCACCCGACGAGGGTTCGTCCACTCGTAAAATGGCGGTCAACCCTGCAGGAGCGGGCCCGGCGTGAAGGGATGGCCCGGTTGCTTGTTGATTAAGAAATGAGTCCCACAATCAAAAGTGTTCTCCTCGACTTTGAAGATTCTATAGGAGCCACGGGGGCCCCCGACCCCCGCAGACAACCCCGATGGGGAATGACTGCCATGATTGCCCGCGGAACGATGAAAATGTAGCCGCGAGACGTCGGCGCTCCCATGCTGGCGCCAGCCTCAGTTTGAATGACTAAAATCCTGCAGACATCAGTTCCGGTGAAAACCCAGTAGGACCCGGTAGAAAAAATTGTTGCCTCCCTCCCCCTTTTTTTTGACTGATGGTTCATACCGCCGATCCTTTCTGTTGCCCTTTAACGGAACTTTTGGACTGCCGAAAGAGGCTCTAGGCCAACCACGAGTTGGTGGAGATTTTGACTATGCCTGGATCTGCCTGGCTGCACCCAAAATGGCGCTGGCACAAATGAAACTTTCAACTCCTTGTTGTACCCCGATTGCTCAGCCTTGGTGTCATGAAATATGTATGCAGTTTTTAAACACAATGAATTGATATGGGATGGGTACTGATTATGTGTTCGGACAATGAATTGAAGTGAGATGGGTACTGATTGAACATTCGGACAATGAATTGTTAAGTTTTGGCGCATCATGATTATTGAAAGTTTGAATTTCGACACTTATGATACTCGCTCACACTGAAGTTTTGATATGATTTTATTGCACCTGTCGCACTTTTTATTATGAAATCAACGACCACCGACTCCATTAGGTTTTCCACTAATAAGTATCCCCACATGTACAGTTCTGGCCGGCCCACAGGGTTGTAGGCCCGTATTTATGCACCGACATTTTTATTAAAGATTTTTGGAAAAAGCAAACGTAGTTGTCACGCGTAAATTGGTAAGTTTCGAATAAATGACAACTATTTCCGATATAACTAAATTACAGGTGAAATGGCTCAGCTCGACTAGTTAAGGGTTAAAAAGTATAGTACGCAGAAATATTGCAAATATGAATGGTCCAGGTTTTTGTTGTATATGCTTTTCATTTTTGTACAGTCTAAAGCAACCGCTAAAGATCCTGGTATTTAGCCTATACTTTATATGCCACCTGTGTCAGGAAAGTTGTTTTAAAAATGCCCCTAAGTCGCCCCGAAGGAGTGCCACCGGACCCCCCCCCTGGTACGAACGACAAACGACCCTGTACCACTGTAGGTTATCACTTTTCCTCAAAGGAGAGCACGAGCTCGCCCCCCCCACGTTGCACCGACTGCCCTTTGTTCTGACCCCCCCCTGCGCACGATCCGTAATACCACACTTGGGCGACCTATGCTATCCACAGG
This sequence comes from Lissotriton helveticus, assembly GCF_964261635.1. Lineage (NCBI taxonomy): Eukaryota > Metazoa > Chordata > Amphibia > Caudata > Salamandridae > Lissotriton > Lissotriton helveticus. The sequence goes on from NC_136058.1 coordinate 133,585,810, forward strand.
CTTCCGATAATCATCTCTCCCACACTAAATGGTCCACCTGGGCTTAAACGCCAAGTTGGCAGGGACTGCGTCCAGTGGAGATAGCCCGAGTATGTAGTAAGTAAAAGCCTTTTCGAGTTTATGCGCGCTGATGTGTTTTTAAAATGCTGCCCCCGCCCCCCTTCTTTTTCCCTCTTTCTGCAGGTCACATCGGAACGTCGACTAAAGTACGAAAAGGAAAATGGTGATCTAGCGGACAAAGAGATGGGAAAAAGGGGTTCGATTATGGTACCTACACACGACGAGCGAACAATGGCTATTTCTCTCCCTGAACTTAGCGCTTGGGAGGATAGCCTGAAGCGGAAACTACAAAATATGACTTTGCTTGGCACCCCGAATAATACAACCAGGAATGACGTGCACTAATGAATAAATTCCTACGTTTAACTAAATAGGGAAAGTTTAAGGAATATTCCGAGGTAAGGTTTACCCAAGTAGCCTCCGCTTGGAGGACTAGGAATGTTGCCAGTGTTTAAAATCTACTACCTCCTTTTCGCACCCTCATAGACATGAAACTCAAAGCTGCCCCATTGTTCTCACAACTGACACCCACTGTTGCCTCAGCCTGGAAACACATTAGCCCGACCAGGTTAGTTCTTGACCGATTGCCAAAGGCGTAAGTGTGTGCAACCAAAGCCACCAGTGGAGGCAGCCGACGATAAAAGAGAAGAAAAAGGTAAAAAGAGCTTAGGATGCTAAGGATGCGCAGCATACAGGAAGAGATCATTTTGGCCAATAACTGTTCTATGTTTTGTCTCGGATTTTTGTAAATAATACATGTACTGTCTCCCCCGCCTGAGTTTGTGTGCACGTAATGTATGGGTCTACATCGTCCCTCTGCCTGTGTTTCCGTATTACTTGACCCCTGCTGTTCTGTGTTGTGTGCGCACTAAATGACCTATTATTGTACACGTCTCTCTCTCTCTCTCTCTCTCTCTCTCTCTCTCCATGTCATACGTGTACCGAATGGTTCGTTTAGAGTGCGGACTCTCTCTCTCTCTCTCTCTCTCTCTCTCTCTCTCTCTCTCTCTCTCTCTCTCTCTCTCTCTCTCTCTCTCTCTCTCTCTCTCTCTCTCTCTCTCTCTCTCTGAGGATTCCCCTGTTCCCTCCTCCCTTGTGTGGTAACGTTGTGCCCCACCGGCACAAACCTAATTGGGTCTCTTCGAACACAAAGGTGTTCGGCAAAATTGACAGGAACTAAAACGATTGTAACTTGCCATATTACTACCTCTCCTTTCTGCAAAACGATAGAACCCGAGTTGGTAATGAAAGAAAGGACAGGTAAGACGACTGATGTCCCCTAATCTGGCCTTTTTATAGGGGGACTATAACATCAATGGTCTTCTGTTTTTCAGTTAGTTAGAAATGCAATCCCCAAATGCCCAGATTGCCTCACCCCTCTGCACTTAAGTGCGGATGTCCAAAGCGTCCTCGCTTCTCCCGATTGACCCCAGCTCCCTGTCAAAAGCATCCTCGCTTCCCTCGATTGACCCCAGCTCCCTGTCCAAAGCGTCCTCGCTTCTCCCGATTGACCCCGGCTCCATATCAGCTATCCCCGAAGCGTAATTGATGACCTTGATTCTCCCCAAGAAAAGCATGTTTAACCTCTGCCCCCCTCTCATGATGATAACCCCCCTGCTTGCAAGAGTTTGCCGACCAGTCAGTACTTGGGTTAAAGAAAAGGGCGAGTCTCTACCTAAGGACTCGATTTCGAGTTTGATAGAATACACTGTCAATGGGAGTCCGATTTCTCTCCACGTACGTCACGAATGAACGCCAAATAGGCTTACGAATTCAGTGGAAAAGCCCTCCTACATACTCCATAAGTGATGACTTCTGACTATGACTGATGAACCTATCCCCCACCTACTTAGGATTGGGGACGGAATTAAGATGTATAAATGTCTTCTCCTGCCAGTTTTTCTAAAACTTGTTTTGTACCCATTCAAAGATACAATCACCGGAGGAGAGGAGCTGGACGTGACACACAGCCTGGCCACAGATCATGAAGCACGTGTGACCGCGACCAAAGGTGGAGTCGCAGAGCAACGAGACGCGGGACGAGGCACCACTCTCAAACTCGGCAGATAAAGGAATGAAGGGCTGCCTTGATGCCCTCGATTTGCTGACCCACTCGTGCCTGAAGTCCCTGTCCCTTTTGAGCCCGACTGATGGGCCTGCCTGCTCGTCGTCCTTTGCTCCTTTGGTCCCTTGGTGTGTTCAATGATCTGATCCCACTCCGCCCTCTCTTCCCTCGATTATTCAACAACATCACCCTTTTCGCATAACTTTTGACTCAGAAAAGAAGAGCAGCATTTAGATAGAATAAGGTTTTTGCCACGGAAGAAGAAAGACACGCAGGTGCCCAGCATGAGGCACCCTTAAGAAGATCAGTTAGGAAACAGGACTTTGATCTAACAGCAGAGGACTGATCGCACCCTGCAACGCGTAAGGATGAATCCGAGCTGGACCTATAGCTCCACCGCCGGTGCTCAACAGCGCCAACGAAAGAAGACGGACTCTGTTAAAAAGACATTGTGACGAAGACCCCCCTTCCTGAACTTTCTACCCACCCCTTGACTAATTGCTTGTATCAAACTGAATTCCTCCCTCAACCATTTTTTGTATTGCTTTCAAAAATGTTTCATCGGTCACTCATGTATTTAGTTTCCCAAAAGTCTCTTATAGCACTGACAAGACCCGAAGGTATCAGAGCACTTTTTACTGTATTTTGATGTCACCGGAGAGAAAGTCAGAACCTGATTCTATAATGTGTCAGAACCTTTTTCTTGATTGACCCCGACTAAGTATTATGCCGATCTCTAGACTTGTATGAATAACCCAAAAAATGTAAAATCATATGTACCGCATTCCGCCAATCGTATCGACTGTATAGAAATGAACTAGCTTATGTAAAAAAGCGGCGACTGTTGAAAATGGCAATGTATATGCACATAGGCGGCGTTCATTTGTGTTCACTGTACCCCTTGTTGTAAGCAGAACGGATATCGCTAAACACTGACTGTGTTATCCCGCCAGTATAGACCCATGCACACACGTACACGACAGCCATTTTAGGCACCATGGCCTCTCTGCCCGTTTGTTCCCGGCACCCCTCCCCGCGCGCACTGCTCATGCATCGGCCATAAGACCCTCTCCCTCTGCGTGACCCTGCCCTAGAAGTAACCCTCCTGCTTGACCCACCCCCCCATTTCCTCCCAAGAGCACCCTTCCCCTCAGCTGATGAGCCCCCCCCAACTGCACTTGGCCCTTCGACCCGGTCCCAAGTCCTAAGACCAAGCCTCGTGGATGTACCCCCCCCCCTTTTTCTGCCCAGCATAACAAAACCGTGATACACCAGCCGAAGTCCCCGATCTTATCGCCTGCCCAACCTTTGATCTGATCATCCCCTCCTGCCCTCGTGTCCTGTAGGAATGTCCGGCTGAGAGATCACAATCTCTTGTTACATTCAGGAGGGGAGAATGACATCTGAGCGACTGGTATGGGAATAGGCCTGAAGCTGGGATTCCAAGCATGCTTCTTCCTACTTCAAAGCGTCTTTATTGCAATAAGGAATGTTTTGTGCATCATAAACATGTGTATAAAAGACGAAGCCTCGGAGAAACTTGTTAGAGCACCTCCTGAAGACACTATGCGAGTGTCCGAAATGACAGGCTCTCCTCATGAGAAATAAAACTCTGTTCTTGTTTTCCTGCTTCCAGCGCCCGTCTCTTTATTTGGTAATTGTTCAAGATGGGAACTAAGAGGCGTCCTGCGCCAGCAGCCTGGGCATCAGGTGCGAGATGGGCTGACTTTTCCAAACTGTAATCCCAAGAGCAGCCCTTCCGCCCGAGGGGATACAATGCAGATTTTTTTTAAATTTCTTTTTTTTTTTTAAACTTTATTTTTATTTTTCATTTAAAGTGCACATGGTGGCAGGAGAGCATTAGACATATAATGTACACAGGAAAATTATACAATACAGTAAAATAAAATTTAGTTGGAAAGCCAATGCTCAAATGGTGCCCAGTTCTTAGAGGCAATCAAACGCCTTCTACTCCCTCTCATTGCCTGGACTGACGTCTCCAATGTATGCCATGCTAGCATCCTAGCCTTCCAATGACAGAAAATGGGCGGTTCAGCACTAAGCCACTGTGACATAATACAGAGTCTGATCATGGCCATTGCAATAAACAAAAAAGCATGAATATACCTTGTTCTTTCAGAGGCCATTGAATGTTCGTAGCCAATTATTATTAACTCCGCTGAGATCTTAACAGGGGTTTCAATTACCTGATTAATAAAGGCTTCAATTTTGTTAATAAAAGAACATAACTCAGGGCATGGTAAAACATGTGAACAGAATCTGCAGAAAAAAGTTTACATCTAGCACAAGAAGATCCTTTAGCACCTCTGGCAACCCCCCAGCTAGCTAATTTGGCAGGAGTATGGTAGAGATTAAACATTGACATATAACTTTGAGTACGGAGCGTACCTGAGACCTGGCTAATTCCAATGAAGATTTTAGATCTACAGATAAGATCCCGAATTTACCCGCCCATTTACTATTCCTCTTGAAATATTGGAGGTAATAATCCTGGAGCATTGAATGGAGTGTAATAATTAAACTTTGAAATATGACAATAGCGACAAAATTTTTGCCAAACCGAGAATAGGGCCCAACAGACCTTAAATTTAGTTATTTTGAAATAGCTTGGTTCGAGAACCCGGGTTAAGACTCCTTTGGTAGCATCGCCAAGCGATATTGCATATATTGAGGGAGACATATGCAGGGGAATCTCAACTGAGTCTCCCAACTGAGGGACGCCAAAATCTTGTAGCAAAGCAGCCCAGTAATAATATAACAGATTCGGAACTGTCCAACCGCCACGCTCGCGCGGTAGACAAGTCCATTTTGCCGCCCTTCTTGGTTTACGATAACCACATAAGAATCGCTGGCATATCCTTTCTGCTCTTATTAATGTTGCCTTAGGAATTAAAAGTGGTATAGATCTAGAAAGGTATAGGAATTTCAAAAGGACAAACATCTTTAGGATATTACAACGACCAAATAAAGAGAGATGTAGATGATCAAATCTCTCTAACTTGGTATGAAGTGAAGCAATTATGGGGGAGTAATTCAAATCAGGGATCTGATCTACATTAGCCGAGATTTGAACACCTAAATATGTAGCCTCTGGAACTATAGACAACTGTGAAAGGGGCATAGTTATTGATTGTACGATTTGCGTCTTTGCGACGTTTAGCTTATAGCCAGAGATAGCACCGAATCGCCCCGCAAGAGTCTCAAATGCAGCAAACGATACGGCGATATTGTCAGTTAGTATTACAATATCGTCAGCATATGCCAATGCCTTATACTCAACTCCCTGAACCCGACAGGACAAATGGCCTGGGACCTTTCAATCATGCTGAGGAAGGGATCGATAAACAAGGCGAAAAGAAGGGGAGAACAGGGGCAGCCTTGTCTACTCCCCCTACTAATAGAAAAATACTCTGACTACTTCCCTGAAATACGGATTGCGGCAGATGGAGCTAAATATAAAGCTTGGAGGGCCTGAATAAAGTTCACAGAGAATCCCTTCCAACGTAGCACACCCCACAGGTATCCCCAGGAGACCCTGTCGAACGCTTTTTCGGCGTCCAACAGGATCACCCCAAGAGGAGAGCTAGTGGCCTTAGCCCAATCAAGCAAAGCAATGACACGCCGGATATGATCAGTTGTGTCTCTGCCGGGGATAAACCCGTGTTGGCGGGGCGAAACCAATGGAACAATGACTTGAACTAACCTAAAAGCTAAAATCCGGGAGTAGATTTTACTATCGGTGTTGAAAAGTGCTATTGGCCGGTACGATGCGTGGTTCAACTCATCTTTGCCTTTTTTCTTGAAAAGGACAATTATCGTCCGTCGCCAAGAATGGGCACAATCCCAACTTGTGCCACCCTAAAATATCTAGCATTTCTTGCTTGAATACTGTTGAAAAGGTCCTATAAAATTCTAAATGAATAAGGTCAGGGCCAGCTGCTTTGCCATTAGAAAGAGATTTCATGGCAGTTTCAACCTCCTCCCAGCTGATAGGAGCGGACAAGGCTTCATTTTGCACTGCTGTAACCCCCAGAGTATCCAAAGAATGAAAAAATTGATCCATGCTAATTTGTTGTTGCAAAATGATCGTAGGATCTTCTGTGTATAAACTTGAATAAAAATGCACAAAGGCGTTCAAAACACGACTAGGAGTTTCCTGAACTGTGCCAGACTGGTCCATAACTCGAACAATCCGATTGGCCGTGGCCTTTTGCTGAAGTCGCTTTGCTAAGACCTTACCTGAGTTCTCCCCAAACTCATACATTAAGGTTCGGAACTGCATATTCACTGCAAGATCTTTATACAGTGGTTCTAAAAGATTAGACTTTGCAATTGCGACCATTTTCTGACTATTAGCAACATCTTGTCCCAACCGGATATTAGTACTTAGATTGAGTTCTGCTTGTTGAAGTGTTTGTAATCTAGATTTACTTTCCTGCTGCGCTTTCTTCTCCCTGAAAGATGCAAATCTTTTAGTTCCTCCACGCAAGGCAGCTTCAAATGTGTCCCAGACAATACAACCGGGAGCTGTGGCCCTATTAATCATCTGTTCCTGATACTGCTCATCTAAGAGTAGTTTCCTTTCGAAAGTCCATGATCTAATCTGATTGAAAGGGCGATCCCATGCAAGATTAACAATAGTAGGATTGTGGTCGTATATGGTCCTAGGAGTGACTTCAATCTTTGCAGTTCAGACCGATTGGTCGGACAAAAATACATAGTCGAGACGCACCATAATATTATGCGGAATAGAATAGAATGTGTAGCCATCCTTATCTTGATAATAATGATGCCACACATCAATCAAGCCATGTTCCACAACAAGGGTCTGGAGGGCCTTAAAAACTTGGGGTTTCCGACCTACATAACCATGGTGCATTAATATATTGATTTGACTGGAAATGTCAATATTAAAATCGCCACACAACAACATTGGATGAGACCATCCAGCTAGTTCCATATTTAGATTCCTGAACACTTGGGGGGTCATCAAGGTTAGAAGCATAGATCGAACATATGGACAAAGGGCGATTATTTACCTATGCTTCCAGAACAACCCATCTACCACAGTTATCCTCTTTGACCCTTTTAACCAACCCAACTCCTATTTTTAAGAGGATAGCTACACCCCTAATTGTAGATGTTTGGCGAGTGCAGGCAACTAAATCATACCCAGGAAATCTTAGACATCCTCGACCACTCCAAGGAATATGGGTTTCCTGCAGGCAGATTAAGTCTACCTGCATAATTTTAAGCATTTTATGGAAAATCCTGCGTTTTTTTGGGTCGTTCAGTCCACAGATATTTCAGGTCGCACATCTTAGCCTATCCCCCCAATTAGGAATGATCAAAAGCCAAAAGTCCTGAAAAACCACTTTACTAATCAAGCAAAAATGTAATCCTCTAAGGGTACATCTGTACAAGATGACAATTGGCACTATATATAGCAAATTTGAAAAATCAAACATGTTCCTGCAGAAACAACCTGTCTCCTGACCACCACCCGCCACCAGAACACCCCCCCCACCCAACCCCAGTACACACACCACCCCACTTCCCTCCCCCCCCACACCCTTCACCCCCCATATGGAGCAGCAGGACCATGGTCCTCATGATGGTTAAGTTGGTGAGCACCCATGCTCCGCTATGTCCCGTGGTCCCCCCTGTCTGAACATTACAGATGACCCTACCATAAAAAAAATAAGAATACTGAGATAGAATATAGAACAAACAGGTCATTTTAAGACTTTACAAATTCCCCCCCCCCAAAAAAAAAAAGGTTTTCTCTTTTTTCCTTCCTTTTTTGCTCCCATCCCAGTTGAATAAGAAACATAGACAATTTACACTAAATAGAGTCCAGAAACTCCGTAGCAGGTATCTCAGAGAGAAAGTACTTTGTTTGGCCCTTGAAGATGACTTTTAAATTTGCTGGAAAAAGCAAAAATGCCTGAGCGCCCTTGGCCTGAAATAAAGATATCAATTGGCGAAGATGCCAGCGGCGATCAACTGTTCCTGAACAAAAGTCAGGCCGAGCAAAGAATTGGCAGTTCTTGGCCATTCGCTTCTTATTTGGTCTGGCTAAATCAAATATTCTTTCACGAGCAAGGAAGTTATTAAAGCTGACGAGGATGGCACGAGGATAGGCATTGTTGCTACTAGATGAGGATTGCTTTTTATGAAATGGAAACCTGTGCGCTCGTTGTATTTCAAGGTTCCAGTCCCATTGTGTGACTTCTGGAAAGGCCTCATTGAAAAGACCTACTATGAACTGCCTTACATCCTCGCCTTCTTTATTTTCATCAATGCCTAAAATTTGCAGATTATTACTTCTTGCTCGATTCTCTAAATCAGAAAGTTTCCAGAGAATATCCTTGCGCTGCTCTATAATTTCCGTTGCAAGATCCTTCTGAGCCGCTGCCGTGTCCTCTAAAGCCGAGATCCGCTCTTCAGCTTCGGCGACCCTTGCAGAAGTGTCCATACTGCCTTACATCCTCGCCTTCTTTATTTTCATCAATGCCTAAAATACGCAGATTATTCCTTCTTGCTTGATTCTCTAAATCAGAAAGTTTCCAGAGAATATCCTTGCGCTGCTCTTTAATTTCCGTTGCAAGATCCTTCTGAGCGGCTGCCGTGTCCTCTAAAGCCGAGATCCGCTCTTCAGCTTCGGCGACCCTTGCAGAAGTGTCCGTACATGTTTTAACAACACGCCGAAGAGAATTCTGCATTTTATGACACGCACCTTGTGTGCACATATTCTCCTGCCTTGTTGCTTCCCGATGCATAATAATGGTTTGGTAAATTGTTATAAGAGACACCTCTTCAATAGCTTCTGTTAGAGCACCCTGAGAGTTATCATCTGGAACTCGCTTATTTGTTGTGGAATCTTTGTCGTGTATTTCTATAGGTTCTGATTCGATCCCCCTATTCCTGACCCTATTCTGGTTAAACTTACTAGCTAGTTAACTAACAGTCAGCCCATGAGGCAAGAAATTCCCCATGATGCAGATACCGTTATCTGACGCAGTCACACTACGGCACAGGAACGTGTTATCTGATTAGGTCATAACGCTTGAGATCTAATTAGACAAGCGATATTCCTCCAGCCCCTGATAAGGCATACGACGTTCTCATAACAAATCAAACCTATGACAACCTGGATAATCCGTGCGGCCATTGTTTTGATTTCACAGAGAACTTTAGTAAAGAATGTGCTAACGAGCAAGTCGTATGACATCTTTATTGACGTACCTATGTCCATCCTTACGTCAATCCCGGCACCTTTAAGGTATAAATATTGCCGACCTTGCCCTATGCAAACACACGCGTGGTGACAAGACGGAGCAGCCATACTTGCCGAAGCCGAGAGCAGAAGCAGACCCCGCAGGCAGCAGCCCCGCCTTCCTGACGCGCTGAGAGACGCGCTGCTATCTCAAGCCGAGAGACCCAGCACCGGCGCTTCTGGGCAGCCCTCGCAGGCAGCCTGGAATATCGAGAGCAGAGAAAGAGATACCATTCCTCATTCATCCTAAATTCCAGGTACAGAACTGAATAACCCCTCCTAGAGAATTCTTTAGTTATTCACTTGGCAAAAACAAACTTAAACTAAACTGTAACTTTCTATTCCCGCCCACGCATTAGACTTAGGTCAGGTACACGGGGTAGGCGTATTTAGAAACACCAGTTGAGTACGTTTAGTCAAATGTATATATGTATGTAAATATATTTTAATCATCTTAAAGCATCATATGGCTCAGAAACCATATCAATGTTTTTACAGTATTATTTTATACTATTGCTTCTAATGTATGCACTTTACTTAACTATAAGTATTGCAATAATATCGATCCATTTCTCTTGTACGAGAAAAGAGACTGATCAATAAATAACATCTTTTATTGAACACGCCCGTCTCTTCCTTTTCTCTACATTCTGATGAGACTAAGAATGCACGTACTGACTGAGTAAAATAATTGCCTTGTGCTCACACGACTCTCGAGATTGACTCTTGATTAGGGGAGAGCAAAGTTGTCATGTTCTATGGTTGTCAGAAACTAAATCCCTTCTTGTCTAATCAGGGGAGTTAATCCTTCCTTGAACATTCGAGAAAGTTTCTAGCGAACTCTGAGCTTAGCTGGCAAACCCAAAAATTAAGTCTAGTATCGACAGTAGTAGACCTAGTTAACGTCTGGCCTAGGCCTTTACTGCTGTAGGCACTATTCCAATGCGCAGAGCCTATTGGGAAAATAGGAGCTACACTACATGGCGCCCAACGTGTTTGGAAAGGGCGATAAAACTAACGTAAGACATTTAGAGTAACTCAGTCGTGCTTTCTCACTCAGACCCCTTTTCCCAAATACTCCAAAGACGTCTGGAGTGGGTGAAAGGTTATTATATCCTCCAAAACCTCGCAGGAGGGAACTCCTATGTATGGTTCTTGGTCTAGTCAACGTTGAAGGATAAAACAGTTCCAAAATATTGTGCATCTAATCTTTGTTTCATAAAGAAACCGGATCTGCAAACAAAAGACATAAGCTTCCTGTCGGTAAAATGACAGAGAGTGATGAAGAAAGAGAGGCAATTAGATTAGCTACTGAAATAGCAGCAGCTGATACTACAGCACTCGATGCAGACCCGGATATAATACTCATCCAGGTCGCCAAAAGGAGAGCTATAACTCTCAAACTTATAGAAAATGGACTGACACCTAGAGGTGGCACAGTCATATTCGTAATCGAGGCACACGAATATCGGCAGACAGAGGTATACTATACATGGATAAATTTTCCAGCAGCAAATGCTGTAACAAAGTACTTCCACTATTACAAAGTAGAGGAACCTCCTAATGAGTACACTCCTTTCGAGGAGGTGGAAGTACCACTCAAATTCCAAGAGCATTTGCTCTTATTTGATGACGCCCTAATACATAACAATCACATTACAAGGCTCGGTCCTTTAGGAAGACCAGGAGCAACGTGGCCGGTCCTAGCCGGATACACACCACATCCAGACATCGAAAGAATGCCTGCAGCAGAGCTATTAATACAGCTAAAACAACTACTAAAAATTCATAGACAATTAGTTCAGTATGTAATGCGGACTTCAACAATTCAGCCAGCGATTAAACTTCCACAGCTGACCCCTCACCAGGGGAACACAAATAAAATTACACCACAGAACATCCAATCCTGCCTAGGTAAAGTTCCAGCTAAACGGGAACAAATACCATTCTGGTTGGCACAGAAAATTACCCAAATAGAGGCGGTGTTTCCTGACACCACCCCATTAGAAAAACACAGGATTCTGACTATATGTCTCCCAATGGGAATCGCACCACACATTGAGGACTGTGACACTTGGGGTACAGTCTTTGCTTCCATCTACACAAAAACGCACGGTGTCCCATCCATTTCGGTGATACCAGATGTGCTAAAACAAATTCAAGATGAATACGGTCCAGAACCTGCTTTAACTCTTGGTATGAAATTACTGAAAGACTTCAAGCAGGTCTCGGCTATATTACTAGCCAACATAAAGGGTGAAGCAGCAAACGTGGCGATCCGCCAGAGGTTAAAAGAGACAGATATAGCAGACCAACCAGCTGAAATTGCCAGAATCATAGAAAAATCCTATGAAGAACTAGGCAGAGATAGTCTAGGTGGAATACCAGTAAAACCGCAACTGACTACAAGTCCAGAAAAAATATTTTTTAATAATAATTCACCAAAAAAGAACTGGGATGGAAATAAACAATCCAATCCTAAAGAAAAGAAATTCCAGTCCAGAGGAAGGTCTCCTAGGCGAAGAGAGAAATCTCCAAACCCGAGACAAAGGTCACCTCAGAGTGAACCCTCTGGGAATAGATATAACCTTAGAAATAGGGATAATATTAAAAAACCTGATAGATATCAAGACATTGATACGCGTCCCTCTCAATCTTTTCAGAATTCCTCGCAGAAATCGGAAAGAAGAGGACGATCAGAAGAGCACGCCAAGTCCAAAGACAAGGAACCTGCTCAACTGAAAAAGAAATCACAATTTCCAAAAAAGAAGGTAGCCAGTATCAAGGTAGTTAACAATGCCGAGAATACTGAGGACACAACTGAAAAACGGAGAATGGGCTCAGACAATGCTAGACAGCGCAGCAGAGGTGAGCATAGCTCGCAAAGTCCTTATGAATCATCTGGAGACAGTGGACACGAATGAATACCTTCAAGTGGAAACTGCAGATACCAGAGTTAGCAAGCCCCACAAAATATACGAGATAACATTACGTATAGAGGGAGATAAGACTAGGAAAATAAGGGGACTATTTTGGGATAACCTATCCAAGGGCTATGACATCCTTCTAGCTGAAAAAGACTGGCCACCAGAGTTTGTCAGGGAGTGCCCTCATGGCGAAGAAGTAATTATGCCTGCCTTCTCGAATCAGATACCGATTCATAAAAAATATACACTTGCTAGAAAGTGGGCAGTGGCCTTAGCACCTGCTTTATATAAAAATCATGTAGGATGGGATGAGGATTCTCCTCCTCACAAAGTCCAGTTAAAATCACAACCTACTGCACAAAGGCAGTACCCAATTAAGCAAGAAGCTAAAAAACAAGTAAATGAAATACTAGATCAGCTAGAATACCAAGGGGTGATTGAAACTTGCACCTCACAAATGAACAATCCTTTGTTTCCGGTCTCCAAACCAGACAATTCGTACCGTCTAGTTTTGGATTACCGACACCTTAACACATGTTGCAAAACTTTTGCAGTGCAAAACTCACACAGTGCTGCACTAATGAATAACATAGTGCGCAAAAAATACAAAACAACCTTGGACATCTCCAACGGATTCTTTTGTCAAAACATAGCACCAGAGAGCAGATATTTAACTGCATTTTCAGTAAATGGCACTCAAAAACAATTCTGTCGGTTAGCCCAGGGGTACAAGAACAGCCCGGGGGTATTCTCAGCAAGAGTAACAGAATTACTACAACTATATGATGATGAAGCATTATCTTATGTCGATGACATTTACTTAACAGATGATGACTTGGAAACTCACTTGAAAAGAGTGAACACCATAATACTTGGTTTCGCTGCAGAGGGTTACAAATTCAACTTCAAAAAGTCCAGAATTGCCCATCTGACGGTCCTATTCTTAGGATATGAGTTATCAAGTGAAGGCAAAAGCCTGGCAGACAATTTCCTAGAGAAATGTGCCGTAATCCAAGCTCCTAAAACACTAAAAAACCTACAGTCAATTCTAGGCTTCCTAAATTTCGGAAGAACGTATATTGCAAATTACGCAGAAAGGGTCAAACCCCTTTACGATCTAATTAAACCAGATTTTAAAAGATCCAGTTGGACTCAAGCACACACAGAAATTTTGAGATCCTTACAAACAGACATGCTAATTAAAACAAAATTAGAAACCCGTGATAATACACGCAACCTTGTGATCCGAGTCATCCCAGGGAGATGCGGATTCACATACCTGACCTCTAATGAGGGAGATAAGGTACCAATTGCATTCAGATCACACTTGTACACAAAAGCTGAACAGAGATTCAACAACAAAGGGAAAATTGTTCAAGCAGTTCAAACCGCAATAGCTAGAGAAAAAGACATAGCTGACGGTAGACATATCACAGTCAGAACAGCTGAATCAGCCTTCGAGGCACTAACAACACCGTGTAATTTACCAACAACAACATTGGATCCAGAATGGTTACAATGGGTAAATTCAATCACAACGGACAAAGTATACTACTTCTTTGATCCAGAACTAGATGAATTTAAAAATCTAAAATATGAAAAAACGTATCCTCTGCCAATCGACATTCTGCCTCTACGACATTACGCCTGTGTAATCTATACAGACGGACATGCTCAACCCTCCGTTTGGGGAGAACATGCATACAATCCCACATGTGAGATTACAAAAGAAGTGTGGCACGGAGGTAAACTAAGACCTCTATTAACAAAATCACACTCAGTAGAAACTAATTCAGAACTACAAACTGAAATATTAGCTTTGAAAATGGCGTTAGATAATGCGGATCGCGAATTCCCGACACTTATAGTGTCAGATTCATATTTCTGCGTCAAAGCATATAACAAGGATTTGCAGACCTGGATTCAGAACGATTACAAAGATGACACGGATGCACCAATAAAGCAGAGACTTCTCTGGGAACAAGTAGCTCTTTTGAAAAAAGAACTACCAAAGACTCACGTGACACACTCACTGAGTCATCAGCGTGATGGCGTTCACGTTGTAGGGAATTCATTGGCTGAAACAGCCGCAGCGGCAGCCAGTAAACCGGCTCCCGTAGATCGAAAAAAGCGTACATTAAAATACATTGACGGCGAAACATTGCTGGCAGTAAAAACGTCATCAAAAGGCGACTGCTCGGCGTTACCGATCAACTATCCACTCAATTACACATACATCATAGATGCAAACTCCATTCCTTTTGCTCGAATCCCTGGAGTGGGGGATAGAGTGATTCCAAACAAGGACAGGAGAAACTTGTTAATCGCAGACGCACACATGGGCGAGGGTCTCAGACACCTCAAATTAAAAGATTCTCTGGAAGAATTACAATCACGGTACTGGTGGCCAGGCATGAGCCTGCACTACACCATGTTTGTAAAAAATTGCCCAAACTGCAACAGAGATCGCAGTGGGGAGAGAAGCAGTTTAATACCTCGTCGTATCAAGGCAGATAACATCACCACTAAAAAGAATGGCTTGCGATTAACATATACAGGCTAGTTCCCACTTATAATGTAGATCCACAGCACTCGGCTGACGTCCGGACTGTTATACAAGATTTGCGAGTCTAAATGGCATATACGCTAAGAGCATGCTACGTTCGACCATTGTTTTCACTCAGGCAATCCAGCCTGGGGGGGGAAAGAATGGCCAAATGAGCACAGCCCAGCGGGAATCTTCTCACTTCCTTCCTGAGGGTATGGGATGGTGTAAAGGAAAAACCAAGACAGAAAGCAATCTATAATAGAAAGGATATTAGGTTCGGGAGCTGGGTGGGTCAAACATCTAATAAGTGTCCAACGTAGTCTTAATAACTTGCCAAGAAATTCTCTGAAGGGATTCAGTCCGTACGAATTATTATTCGGAACTAGGATGTTGATCTCTGACCTTGATAGTCAGACTTCAGTGGTAACAGAAAAAAGCTTTGATGTCAAAGACCGTTTGGCTATTTTGCAGGACTTAAACAAAACAAGAAAAGACCTGAGCAACATACAGTTGAAAGAACAGCCAACGACCACTGAAGAATCACCACCTGTCCCAGCAAGACCTGTCTGGATTCCAAAAGTCGGGGATCTAGTCAGGGAGAAGATCGCGGTAAAGAAGGAATTTGGGCCTTCTTACAGAAAAGCAGTTCCTGTCTTGTCTGTCAACGGGACAAGTTGTACTACCGCCACTTGCTGGAAAAAAGGAGAACCGAGTTGTATCCATCGACCTGGTAAAACCACAACATGTGGCCGATAACCAACAGTAGGCCAAGTGGACTCCCAATAAGTAGCAGAACACCAAGGTTTGCTACCAGTACAGAGGTCCTATCAAACAGGCTCATCACATTCGAAACGCCTACGGAAGAACAACAAGGACTATGCAACAATCCAATAGAACTTAGACCTCTGAAAACCCAAATAAAGACATTTAGCAGAGACACACCAACCTATACAGAAGTACCAAGTGAAAATGCGAGAAACAAAAATCCTGAACCAATTGGAACAATTGACAGAACTGCATCCGGTTACTTCATCAACTTCGATGATTCCTCTGACGGCTTCAGCGAACAAAAGACACAGCCATCATCAAAATCCTTTAAAAACAAAGCTAAGGAATTTTTGAAACAACTGAAAGAAACATATCTAGTTTCTCCATGGATTGAATTTTGGGTGGGTTTTGGTGCATTTATCCTCATACTTTGGCTCATCATGGTATTTACCTTGGGACGCTTCATTGAGGGAAAATATGCTAAAATGGACACAGCAAGTCAGAACATCAACTTGGTCCTCAAACCACACACATCTTCACACGTCGAGAAAAGAGAACTTTCTTCAGAACTTTCTTCAGCCAACTTCACAGCAATTCCAATATCTGGTGGGGTAGCCTGGGACAACACTGACTATGAAATTTATGGTCCGGTCGAGATCCTGAAATATCCACACCAAATCAAGATCTCCTTGAGTGACTTTGCTAAACCAAACTCATTTGCTGATGATTGGGACTTTGAAAGTATAAACAATATGATGTCTGACTTAGTAATGTCTGCTAAATTTACAAAACATGATTATTTGCAGGGTTCTACAAATTATGACAGCATGTATTGCTATAACCATTATGGTAACCATTTCTTGCATAAATCTGCACAACCTAGAAATGTTTTAAATTATAATCAATGGGAACATTGTGCTACACCTCCAAAAGGGAGCTCTAGAACGGTGTATGGCAAATATTCATATTTTTCAGGTTTTAACATAACTAATGCTGAAACATTTTATTACAAATTGTCAAACAAGACAGGGATGAAAACCATGATAACCAACACAAAATTGATATATTCAGATTCTTTCTTTGAAAAAATGAATACTTTTGGATTTGATTATTGGGACAAACATGTTGATTTGAAAAGTGTTTGGGGCACAAAAGAATGGCAAGTACAGGGTTTAGAAGCCTTGTTTAGAGCCTGCATGATCCCAGAACAAATGATATTTTTAAATGACACCGTTCAACAAACCACCTGTCTTGGCTTAGCCAAAATCAAAGATTTAAATAACCTGTCTATTCCAAAGCCAACAATGTTTAGCAATAACTCTGATACAGATGAAGAAATAGACATGAACCATATACTTAACCAAAACAGAACACATCCTGATTGGAAACAATGGTTGATCTGGCCCACAGATACAAATAACTGTCAAGATAGATTCCTGAATAAAACACAGGGTTTCAAAATGAACAGGCCAGACCCTAGATATCCCCAAAGACATCACCCAGGGATAATAACAACCTACAGTGTGGGCAAATTATGCCTTCAATGGCTACAAACTTCCACACTGCCTGAAATTAAGCAACACCTAACTTTACTTACTGATGGTGCTGACTTGCGTGATTTCATACTGGGACCACGCAAACAGCGTCATAAGCGTTTCATAGCAGCCTCTGTATATGCAGCATACAATGAGGCCTGGAAGGTTACTCAAATTGAGACAGCAGAAAGAATACGGGAAATTGACCGTATTAATTTGGAAAAATCACTTTCTGTAGTGGACAATGGGTTAATGACTCTGTCCTCCAGAATTTTTTCATTGGACAGCATTGTGTCTTCAGCAATCGATATATTATCGCAAGACTTACTGTTATTACAACATGGTCAGTCACAATTGCGTTCTATTGTACAGCTTGGCTGGACGTTACAAAATCTGCGTTCAGGCTATGTGCCTTGGCGTTTAATCAACACAACGTCACTATTCCAAATCTTTAACCTTACTGATAGACAGATCGGTATGGCGCAGAAGGGTGCTGATTATACAATCTTGAGCATTGAAAAACTAGAAAGATTACCGTTGACAATGTCAGAACGACCTGTCAGTGAATGGATAATCCACGGAATCATAAATATTCCAATCTCAACCTTCAGGTTTCAATACTGCCAAAAATATATACAGGCTGGCATGTACGAGAAATTGGGAAAGGGGTACCTTAAAACAACATGGAACCTGCCCTATTCACATGCATGTGTCAGTAACAAAGGACAGAAAGTGTTTCTTAGTGGCAACAATTGTGCTATGTCACTAAGCGGCACGCTTCTGTGTAACGGTATTAGTTTGCACGGAGCCTGTGAAGGGAATTCATACAACCTTTCATGTCACCAGCAAGGCGCACCTGCAACTGAAATAGAACCATTCTTTCAAAGACTCTATAATGGGAGTTACATTCTTATTGTAGACCGCAGATGCTGTAGTCTTATGCCCGGGACTCCTTATCTCGTCACTACGACGGCGAAGGTCAAGTGCTGTGGACGTTCTTTGTTTCCCAGCTCCTTTCCAGACAGGGAGGCAAGGGCATGGCCCGGTCTGAAAATTACTTCTATTCGAATAGACACTTTAAGCAGAATGAAAACAGTGCTTCTTCAGACGCCTACAAGGCTCACGTCCTCTAAAGAAACGTATGATCTACAAGTCGCAAGGACGACTGCAGAGATACATACATTATTATCAACTAATTCCCCCGTACATTTCGCGGAAATCCTGAGCGAAATCTTAAATATTTCTGATACCACTGGGGTCTCAAAGGTATTTAAGACAGTATTTTCGATGGCATTAACACCATTCAAAGCCATACTGGGTATTTTTCCAGACTTCGTCCATTCGATTTTTGGCGGACTTCCCCTGATCCTAGGACTAATTGCAGGAATCCTATTCCTAGTCCTTATTTTTCGTTATGGCAACCCATGTCACAGATCAAACTCTCGCGACAATGGAAGATACGATCCTAGCCATTGGATACCGGGACCGGATATCAAAAATCCTGGGACTATCCCGGCTTAGAGACCTAAACATGACTTGGTTTCTATCATTTCGACCAATGTGGCAAAGGTGTGTTTTACCTGTACTAAGGTGTCTGCTATGCGGAGAAGAATGCGTGTTAGACACCTGTCTGACGCTACAATCGGATGCGCCGGTGGATGCAGATACACTGTTGGTTCCTACCAAGGTTCACGCACTGTGCTGCCCTCAAAGGCTGCCAATTCTGATGACGGCATTCCTGGAATCTTCACCACTGCGATTGAAGAGTAGTGAAGTTCAAGATGAAAGCAGCATCGAACAGGTACGACCTTCTGTCAGCAATGCAAATCAGAATGTCAATGGAGACAATCATGCGCATGAATGCATGGTTACCCCTATTTCCGACTTAGAGGAACTTTCCCATGAAGCTGTTGACAGTTTTTTCGAAAGCCTGAATGATATGATGTTCTCTCCGGAACAGAAATAGAGACTTTTGAGTAAACTCGCACACGGCGTTCCCTGAATTCGGCCTTCAACTTTAAACATAAAGTCACATGTACAATTACAATCCAGTTCACGGACAGCCACTTTTTTCAGCAAGCCCCTAAAATATTTTTCTATATATTTTTTCCCGGGACACTGATTTTCTGCTTAAAGTAAGAGACTATTCCTAGAGAACTAAGATTTCTATTTTAGATACTTTATAGACTTTATAGACTTTAGCTGCCCGCTGGTATGTTCGCAATAGATTTTATGTGATGAAATGGTTTCGACTTTTTTCTGTATAGCCATATTAAGAGCCATTTCATGTGTATTTCTCATATACCAACAATCAATAATGCATAACAATGCGTGTTCACTTTTGCATCTAATTCATAGCTTAAGTGCATACAATATATATGACTGCAATTTTTCAGTATATTTGAAAATTTCGAAATGCATTTATGTATTTTGGGGTGGTAAGGTATACACTATACTCTATAGTATGTTGTACTATGTTATACTATGCATAGATTAGTAAATATGACCATAGTTAGCGTGGAGTGGGTGTCGTGTATTTCTATAGGTTCTGATTCGATCCCCCTATTCCTGACCCTATTCTGGTTAAACTTACTAGCTAGTTAACTAACAGTCAGCCCATGAGGCAAGAAATTCCCCATGATGCAGATACCGTTATCTGACGCAGTCACACTACGGCACAGGAACGTGTTATCTGATTAGGTCATAACGCTTGAGATCTAATTAGACAAGCGATATTCCTCCAGCCCCTGATAAGGCATACGACGTTCTCATAACAAATCAAACCTATGACAACCTGGATAATCCGTGCGGCCATTGTTTTGATTTCACAGAGAACTTTAGTAAAGAATGTGCTAACGAGCAAGTCGTATGACATCTTTATTGACGTACCTATGTCCATCCTTACGTCAATCCCGGCACCTTTAAGGTATAAATATTGCCGACCTTGCCCTATGCAAACACACGCGTGGTGACAAGACGGAGCAGCCATACTTGCCGAAGCCGAGAGCAGAAGCAGACCCCGCAGGCAGCAGCCCCGCCTTCCTGACGCGCTGAGAGACGCGCTGCTATCTCAAGCCGAGAGACCCAGCACCGGCGCTTCTGGGCAGCCCTCGCAGGCAGCCTGGAATATCGAGAGCAGAGAAAGAGATACCATTCCTCATTCATCCTAAATTCCAGGTACAGAACTGAATAACCCCTCCTAGAGAATTCTTTAGTTATTCACTTGGCAAAAACAAACTTAAACTAAACTGTAACTTTCTATTCCCGCCCACGCATTAGACTTAGGTCAGGTACACGGGGTAGGCGTATTTAGAAACACCAGTTGAGTACGTTTAGTCAAATGTATATATGTATGTAAATATATTTTAATCATCTTAAAGCATCATATGGCTCAGAAACCATATCAATGTTTTTACAGTATTATTTTATACTATTGCTTCTAATGTATGCACTTTACTTAACTATAAGTATTGCAATAATATCGATCCATTTCTCTTGTACGAGAAAAGAGACTGATCAATAAATAACATCTTTTATTGAACACGCCCGTCTCTTCCTTTTCTCTACATTCTGATGAGACTAAGAATGCACGTACTGACTGAGTAAAATAATTGCCTTGTGCTCACACGACTCTCGAGATTGACTCTTGATTAGGGGAGAGCAAAGTTGTCATGTTCTATGGTTGTCAGAAACTAAATCCCTTCTTGTCTAATCAGGGGAGTTAATCCTTCCTTGAACATTCGAGAAAGTTTCTAGCGAACTCTGAGCTTAGCTGGCAAACCCAAAAATTAAGTCTAGTATCGACAGTAGTAGACCTAGTTAACGTCTGGCCTAGGCCTTTACTGCTGTAGGCACTATTCCAATGCGCAGAGCCTATTGGGAAAATAGGAGCTACACTACATCTTCTTCTGATAGAGTATTATACGCACTCATGTCAGTAATTGATACCAATGTTTTAGCACCCGGAGCCTTGCAAACTGTGTCAATAAAGTTAGCTGGATTTAAATCCTTCGAGGCCTCACAGAGATGCCAGTCACCTGCTTCACTATCATAATCAGACCATTGAAGTTCAGCATCCTCCCCCGATAGCGAATGATCTGAGACAGAATAAAATTTATCAGTTGCCTCACTAACCTCTGAGCCCCTTGTGTCTAAGAGATGCTCTGCCGAAGAACCATCAGAGTGAGGGGGGGTTGAATTGACACTCGGTTCCAAGGCAGGAGTAACTTGATTAGCAGCCTGGACTGCATTTCCCAGAATGTATTGGGTGGTAGAATATAGCGAACTGGCAGGACCTAGATTTGAAATCTTCTCTGATAAGTCCTCTGACTGTTTATTGGGATCAAGGAGCTCGGTGTTCTGTAGTGAGCTATCCATAATAATTTGTTCAGCTGGCTGAGAAATTTCAATGCCCGTCTGCAGGGCAACATCAGTAACAGTCATGTCTATACCAGAAGCTGTAGCTGGTTGCTGTACTACGGCAATTTGCAGCAGCTCAGGAATCAAGGTGACCATAACCAGAGCCCCCTCCTTACCAGCAGAGTCGTTCATGCCTTTCACTCCTTTTACAGCGTGCTGCATCTTCTCGGTACCTCCCTGACCGTGTTGTGGAGCTGCTGCCTTCTCCTTTGATCCGAGTCGATCAAAAAGCTCCGGTAGCCTCTGCCCCTTCTTCTAGACTGTGCCGGCAGATGGTGGAGGAGGTGGAGGAGTTTTCACGGCAACCGCCACACGTCCGTTTTTCCCTTGGGACCGTGGAAACCTTTAGTTCGGTTTCTTCATTAGCTCGAGCGGCGCTGCGGGTCTTCAAAGCTGCGGCAGCCGCCGCCTTTGATAAAACTTTAGGTGGCATATTGAGAAATGAAACCCCAGTCGTGGTCCCAGTCGTGGTCGTGGTCCCAGTCGAGGTCACGGAATCACGGCACAGCAGCTAATCCCGTGAGTTTGGAGCTCCACCCGGGACGCCAACCCAGGTGTGGGGAGACCAGAGTAATGAGCTGCCCGCCAGATCCTAAGCAGCTTAACGGCGAGTCCTGATCTCACGGAATCCAGACGAGAGGTAAGCGCCATAAGAATGAGGCTCAAACTTGTTAGAATATTCTCAAAAAAGAATTACTGAGATGGAAATGCCGAGAATCAGCCAGGGGGGCAGCCACGGACCAGAGGAGCTTACCACCAGCTTACTCGGCCGAGATCACGGCCGCCATCTTTCTGCAGATTTTTTTTTTTTTAATACATTTTATTTGGAATTTCAAATACAGTACAGAACATATCATAATTTCAAATAGATGGCACTAGTACAGGTAATACAGTACAGGTAGTACAGTATTAGCACAGAATCAAAGTGCAAAGAACACATTGTCGCAACCATAATATCATACATATTCACAGTTACAGACATGGCATGTACAGGCAGTAGCATAAATACAGCGAAGGTGAGCAGGGTAGCAGTATAGATATAGTACAAACATTACATATCTGAGTGGGATAGCAGGTAGCATGTGAGCGGTCCCCAGATATCACGGGGCTTAGAAGCAGTTGGTAACTCCTCCGCATAGCATATGAGCTGGTCACGACAATACGTCAAATCTTGCAGCCATAGTTTAGTTGTAGGTGCAATTCTACTCTCCCAACAAATAGAAATTCTACGCTTTCCATGAGCAGTGCTATAGGCACTAATTTTTTACTGGAAGGTTTTACTTGAGCCTCAATCCCCAGCAGGCACAACTTCGGGTGACACTCAAGAGTTTCGTCAATCAATCAATCAATCAAGAACATTTGTAAAGCGCGCTACTCACCCGCTAGGGTCTCAAGGCGCTGGGGGGGGGTGGCTGCTACTGCTCGAAAAGCCAGGTCTGAGTTGCTTCCTGAAGGAGAGATGGTCCTGGGTGAGTCGTAGGTGGGTGGGGAGGGTGTTCCAGGTCTTGGCCGCCAGATAGGTGAAGGATCTTCCTCCGGTGGTGGTTCTGCGGATACGTGGGACGGTGGCGAGGGCGAGGCTGGCGGAGCGGAGCTGGCGGGTTGGCGTGTAGAACATGAGGCGGTTGTTGAGGAATTCGGGGCCCAAGTCGTGGAGAGCCTTGTGTGCGTGGGTGAGGAGTCTGAATGTGATCCTCTTGCTGACGGGGAGCCAGTGCAGGTCCCTCAGGTGGGCGGAGATGTGGCTGTGTCGGGGGATGTCCAAGATGAGTCGTGCTGAGGCGTTCTGGATGCGCTGGAGTTTTTTCTGTAGTTTGGCGGTGGTCCCAGCGTAGAGGGCATTCCCGTAGTCCAGACGGCTGGTGACGAAGGCCTGTGTGACCGTTTTCCTGGTTCCAGTGAGGATCCAGCGGAAGATCTTGCGGAGCATGCGGAGTGTGTTGAAGCAGGAGGAGGTAACGGCATTAACTTGCCTGGCCATCGTGAGGGAGGAGTCAAGGATGAAGCCCAGGTTGCGTGTGTGGTCCGTGGGCTTGGGTGGGGGGCCCAGAGCAGGGGGCCACCAGGAGTCGTCCCAGGCGGAGATGGATGGACCGAGGATGAGGACTTCCGTCTTGTCTGAGTTCAGTTTCAGACGGCTGAGCTTCATCCAGTCTGCGATGTCTTTCATTCCGTCCTGGAAGATGGCTCTAGCAGAGGTGGGGTCGTTGGTGAGGGAGAGGATCAGTTGGGTATCGTCGGCGTAGGAGATGATGTTGAGGTTGTGCTTGCGTGTGATGGCTGCGAGGGGGCTCATGTAGACGTTGAAGAGGGTGGGGCTGAGCGAGGAGTCTTGAGGTACGCCGCAGATGATCTTGGTGGCTTCTGCAAGGAAGGGCGGGAGACGGACTCTTTGGGTTCTGTCGGAGAGGAAGGAGGTGATCCATTCCAGGGCCTTTCCTTGGATCCCGTTGTGGCAGAGGTGGGTTGTCAGGGTGCGGTGGCAGACCGTGTCGAACGCAGCCGAAAGGTCGAGCAGGATGAGGGCGGCGGTTTCTCCGTTGTCCAGCAGGGTCCGGATGTCGTCGGTGGCCGTGATGAGTGCGGTCTCGGTGCTGTGGTTCGCTCAGAATCTAGACTGCGATGGGTCGAGGGAGCCGTTTGTTGACGGTTTTCTCGATGACTTTTGCAGGGAAGGGGAGGAGCGAGATGGGGCGGAAGTTCTTGAGGTCTGAGGGGTCTGTGGTGGGTTTCTTCAGGAGGGCGCTGATCTCTGCATGCTTCCAGCTCTCCGGGAAGGTGGCGGATATGAAGGAGTTGTTGATGATGTCCCGAAGTTTGGGTGCGATGATGGAGTCGGCCTTGTTGAAGATGTGGTGTGGGCAGGGATCGGCTGGGGAGCCCCAGTGGATGGTGTTCATCGTGTGGGTGGTGTCTTCCATGCTGACCTGAGTCCAGGCGCACAGGGTGGTGGTGGGGGGTGTAGGTTCGGTGGTGGGGTAGGAGTTCTGAGCGCCAAAGCTGTTGTGTATGTCTACGATCTTACGGTGAAAAAAGGTGGCCAGAGAGTTGCAGAGGTCTTGAGAAGGCGTGATGTCGTTGTTGCTGGCGTTGGGGTTGAAGAGTTCCTTGCTGTTGTGGGTGTTGTTGTCCAGTCGTTCTCTGAAGGATGACCTTTTGGTGGTGCGGATCAGCTGGTGGTGTTTGCAGGTGGCGTTCTTGAGGGCTGTCATGTTTTCCATTGACTGGTTGTGGCGCCAGGTTTTCTCGAGGTCACGGCAGGATTTCTTGAATGAAGTCTTTGAGATCGTTGGTGAACCACGCGGCTTTCTTGCTGTTGAGGTTGCTGGGAGGGTTTTTCAGTGGAGCAAGGGTATCGGCGCAGTCGATGATCCACTGTGTGAGGTTGCGGCTCCTTCGTTGGGGTCCGTGGGGTTGGTCGTGATGCGGAAAGTGTTTCTGTGGGCGATATCGATGCCTCCTCCGGTCTGGCTGACGCGGCCCCTCCGGATGATCTTATAGCCGTCCGGGATGGCAATGGCGATGTCGGGGGCTGAGGAGGCGTTCATCCAGGTTTCCGTGAAGAAGGCGACGTCTGGTGCCGTTTTGTCCAGGAGGTCCCATAGTTCGACGGCGTGCCTGTGGATGGAGCGGTTGTTGAGCAGGATGCACTTGAGGTGGTTGTTGTTGGCGGCTGTTTTGGCTGGCGCGGTGCAGGACCGAGTGCAGGTGAAGTAGCAGGTGTGGCAAGTGAAGGCTCCGTGGTTGCGTTTCGGGGTGGCTTGGTAGCAGGCTGGATGTCGGCCGGTGTTGAGTGCGTGGAGGGTGGCGGCGTCGTAGCTCAGTCAGGTTGGCTGGCTCTGTCGGGGTCCAGGGGTTCTGGCGCTGGGAGCGGTCCAGGGCGTCGATGGGCTTGCCTTTGGCACGCTTACGGCGCGCAATCGGCGCGCCCGCTGCGCGTACTTGCGGTCCCCGCCATTTATGGTGAAGTGGGAGGTAGGAACAGCTGGGAGGCGGGAGCGGGGCGGCGAATGGGGAGCGGGAGACAGGAGAAGGGAGCGGGGCCGCAGGAGAGCAGCGGCGGGGAGCAGAGGGGGGGGGTTGGAAAGAGCGGGAAAGCGGAGTGGGGGAGAGCGAGGGCAAGCCTGGGCAAGCCTGGAGAGCGAGGGCAAGCCTGGAGAGCGAGGGCAAGCCTGGAGAGCAGGAGCCCTAAGGAGAGGCGGCAGCAAGAGGGCCAAGCAGGCAGCGGCAGCAGAATCCGGGCAAACGGGGGCCGTGCGGTAGTGGAGTGACCGGGTCAAGGGTCCATGTCAATCATTAAACACAGTATTTGAACTACTGAGCCCCAATATTCAAGTATTTTAGGACATTCCCAAGCTAGATGGTAAAATCCGGCCCCAGGCACACCACATCGCCTGCAGGCGTCAGTCGGTCGGAGCCCAAAGGTATAAAGCTGTGCAGGAGTATAATATAACTGGTGCAGATACTTAAAATGCACCAACCTTAGATTGCCATTCGCCGTCAATCGGCCTGCCAGGTAACAGCTGTCAAGCCAGTCGCCTTCAGAGAGCGGTTCTGGTAGCACAGCATTCCAGTCGTCTAGTGCGGTCGTACCTACAGGGGCCAAGTCACGCTGGGACACTCTATAGAGTTTTGTGATTAGTTTGGTTTTGGATGTAGCAGTGTATAGGAGTTGCAGCGCCTCAAGAGTCGGTGGCCCAGAAGGGAAGTGTGGATTAAGGGCTTGCATTGCTGAGCGCAACCTGGAATACACAAATATCTGCATGACGGAGGGCTCACCTCGGGCGGCCAGGCCTTCTAGCGTTACAAATTGACCACCAGGGTACGCGTCTGCCATAACGGACAGCCCCATCTCTGCAAGTGTCTTCAGTGTACCAGCCTCCTGGGTGATCGAGATCCCTGAATGATGTAGCAGTGGCATGTTAGGAGCATATAACGGTAGTTTACTCGCCCGCCGCCCTAAATTCTGCCAGGCCCCAGATGTAATTTGTATCGTATTGAATTCTCCATTCTCATACACCGTGTGTGTGTTCACTATCATGGCTTTAAGGGGTATAGGATGGACCGCGCAACATGCGAAATATATGATGGATCATTCTGCCAGTAGTAGGCGAATTGCACCTGCGCACAGAGGTAATAAAGATGGAGGTCCGGCGCTGCAAACCCGCCTTGTTCATATGGCAGAGTGAGCGTCTACCACTTGAGCTGAGGTTTCTTACCCCCCCCCCCCAGGCCAATGTGATCAGAAGAGAGCGAAGAGTGTTAAAAAAGTGTTGTGTTAGGTGTACAGGAACATTTAAAAACAGATATAAAAATCGTGGAAGTACTACCATTTTCATTAGGGCTATACGATCAGCGAAGGATAGAGGCAGTTTGATCCACCGATTTACTTGGTCCTCCAGTTGTGAGACAGCAGTGCCAAAATTAGTTTGTATGACTGTCTGTTGGTCCCTATGCAACCATATTCCTAAATATTTGATCGCATCTGTACACCACGTCAAGGGGTAGTCCATGTCAAATTGATGGGTGCTGTCAGTGAGAGATAGTATGGTGGATTTGGACCAGTTGATACCCAGGCTGTAAATGCGTTCAAACCGAATGTATTCACGGATGAGTTGTGCCAAAAAGCGTGCCGGCTCACGCACATAGAGCACCATGTCATCTGCGTACATGGAGACAGCCAGTGGGCGCTGAAAAAACTGCCAGGCCGAAGCGGCATGTCGCTGTCGTAGTATACATGCCAAGGGTTCCAGCACAATCGCGAATAGCAGTGGCGAGAGTGGGCAGCCCTGTCGCGTGCCACGGTGAATGGAAAACTTCTCCAATAGCTGCCCATTAATCCTGACCCGGGCTTCAGGCTTAGTAAACAACAATTTAATCCAGTTCGTAAATACAAACGGGACACCCATACGGTGGAGGACGGCAAGCATGTAGGACCAGGAGATCGAATCGAACGCTTTTGCCGCATCTAGCAACACTGCCACCGCTGGTAAGGTGGGCTTCAATACATGCATTACCACAAAGATAGTGCGTAAATTGTGAGATGTGGATCGGGTGGGAACAAAACCCGATTGATCCGGGAGCACCATTACTGGAAGGAGCAGTTTAAGCCTTGTGGCCAAGACCTTTGCCAACATTTTGACATCAGTGTTTATGATAGATAGCGGGCGATACAAGTCGCATTTATTAGGCGGCTTATCAGGTTTCAAAAGGGCAACCATCAGCACCTCACGCATGGTCGGCGGCAAACACTGAGCCTCATATGCCTCCTCATAGAGTTGAAGCAGGCAGGGGGCTAATTGCTCCACATACTCTTTATAAAATTCGGCCGGTAAGCTTTTCCATTAGGCAGGCCGGCTATGGCATCATGTATCTCCCCCAATGTGAGCTGGTGCATCAGAAAGTCTTGTTGCCCCCGCGATAGCCACACCAAAGCCACATCATCAAGATATTGATCCAGTTCAGTAACGCTAGCTGTAGGCTGGCGTGAATACATCTTAGCGTAATAGTCAGTAAACGCATGCAAAATATGCACTGAGTCATAATGGGTGTCATTATCAATTGTGATGGCCTGAACTACCTGTGCCCTGTGATGCGTGTCCATTATGTGAGCCGCAAGTGTCCTCCCCGGCCGGCCACCCTCACCATAGTACCGAGCTGTACTACGACGGGAGAGATGTTTAACTTCTTGGTCAGCTGTGTCATTGTATTCTAAGATTTTCTCCTTAATGCTTGCCAATGTATTAGGGCTGGGTCGGATACTATATTGATGCTCCAGGTCCTCCAACTCCTTCTCCAGCCTAGACATGGTGCGGCGTAAAGATTTCAATACCCCAGCCTGGAGGCCTATACATTTACCCCGAATGGTCACCTTAAAGGCCTCCCACAGTGTTTCCATAGTTTGTACCGACCCAGTATTAAACGAAAAGTAGTCTGTTATAGCCTCACTGATCTAGAGCATACAGCAGAATACAAAGTTCCCCGGGGAAAGTGTTACAGAGTGGAGAAAGGAGTTGATGTCACAGGTAAAGGGACTGGGGGGGTTCCCTTGTCGGAACTTAGAGAGCCTCACACACCCAGAGTATTAGGTGTGAAACACACCCTGACTGAAGGGTGTCCAGTGTCATCATCGACTCACTGCCCCTCGACAGACCGGCGCTGCAATGTCTGACGGAGTGCCCAAAGGCACTCTTTTGGCGGGGTTCTTTTGTTCCTTGCCGATGGTGGGTGTGAGTGAGGATGGAAGAAAGTGTAGTCGGTGCGAAAGTGAGTGAAAGTTAAAAAGGGTAATCAGTCCACACAAGTCAAGTTTCAAAGCTTTATTCGACAGCATTGTCATAAAAGCATTTTCACCCTGCTCTATACATAATAAATACTATTCTAGTTTACAACAATTAAAATACACATTAAACATAAAGTGCTGTCGGAAACATATTTAAAATGTACAACCGCTTAAAAATAGAAACCTGATGCAAAAAGTAAGTAAAAAATCATCTAGAAACGTTCTACTAATTTTAAACTAAGCATGGGCGCAAAATCCGTTCCGCTCGCGAATTTTTCGGATTTTCGGTAAATCCGCAATCCGCGAACTCTCGCGGATGTGGCGAAAATACGCAAATCCGCGCGCGGCGGATTTTTTGCTTGTGTTCGCACTGCTCGCGAGCCGCGGCGCGGGCAGCAACAATCTCGCACTCGCGAAATTACAAAAATTACAATTGGGGAGGGGTGAAGGAAGTGACCCAGTCTCCAACTTCCTCTTCCTGTCCAGCAAGCTCCTCCCATTGCTTAGTCCATTTCCTGGCCACTTTGAATTCGATCTTGACTGGGAAGGATTACTTTTTGTGGATGCTGCTGGAGATTTGGCTTTGAGGCCTTTTGGATTACTTTTTGATTAGAAATTTGATTTACAAGTAAGTTGATAAGTTGATGTTGTTTGTTTGTGGTGATTTTTGTGTGTGTTTTTCGACTTTTTGGGGTAGGTTTGGGGGCTGGCTATGTGTGGGAGGCCATTTTGAGGCATGGTCCTGCAGGTCCTGGCCATGTGGATGGGGTCAATCGGCCATTTTGAAGTCAGGCAGTGTATTTTGTGCCCTATGCCCACCCAGTCTGCTCTGATTGCTTTCATTATGCCCAGGGGGCCTCGAACTCCCGAGGATTACCCAAAAATCGGATTTAAAACAAAAAATTTCCCTGTGTTCGCACTGCTCGCGTCCCGCGCAGCAACAATCTCGCACTCGCGAAATTGTAAAAATTACAATTCTGCACATGAATTGAAAACTACCAGGCTTAGTTATGGGTGCATGCATGATACAACTGTTTTCTTTAATTTTAACATTATTCTGGCCAGGGCATGGATGGCATTGGATTGTTGTGATTTTTGTGTGTTTTACGACTTTTTGGGGTGGTGTTGGGGGCTTGCTATGTGGGTGGGGGCCAGTTTATTGCCTGGTCCCGTGTGGGTGGGGGTCTAGGGGCCATTTTTAAGCCAGTTTGTGTGCTTTGTGCCATAGGCCTGCACCCAGTGTGCTGTGATTTTATCATGCCCAGGGGGCCCAGAATCCGTCTGTTCGCGGATTTGGCTGGTTATTCGCCACGTTCGCATCGTGAAGCAACAATCTCGCACCAGAAAACCACCAGCAGGCAGCATAAACCTTCTGAAACTTGATGGATGGCATTGGATTGTGGTGATTTGATTGGTGTTGTGTTTTTTGACTTTTTGGAGTAGGGGTTGGGGGCTGGCTATGTTGGTGGGGGCCATTTTGAGGCATGGTCCTGGCCATGTGGATGGGGGTCAAGCGGCCATTTTGAAGGCAGGCAGTGAGCTTTGTGCCATAGGCCTGCACCCATTTTGCCTTGCTTTCACCCATTGTGCCCAGGGGGAGTCAGTGGTACATGAAACTATAACCCTCTGTGTGTGTGCTATCTTGGATCAATGTTAAATTCCTGTTTCCCAAAAATTAAGCAATTCTTAATTTTGAAATTTCCATATTGTGTGGTGTGCACGTGTGTATTCATAAATGCCTACTTGCAAACTATTTATTGAAGCGCTACATATGCAACATATATTTACTGATGTTCCTCTGTCTTCGTTTGCTTTTAGGTGCACAAAGTCAATAACTCCGCATCATCGTTGAGCATCAGTGCCAGGAAGAAGTCCTGCTGCAGCCTGCTGTTCCGACATCTGAAGAAGATGGCTCCAAAAAGAGGTGCCCGTAGCTCCTCTTGCAAGAAAGATGTCTCTACTAAGGAGAAGAAGAAGCAAGTGGCACCACTTACCAAGGAGACTGGTGGCTCGACCACTAAGTTTTTGTGGAAAAAAGTACAAAAGTCCACCATGAGTGCTGCACAGGTAGCCTGTTTAGTGGTTGAATCACCAACGACCAGTGATGTTGGCTCATCGCAAGAAAGTAGCAGCACACCATCAACACAGGTTGTAACTCATCTCACAAGTACTATTCAACGACCAAAGCCGCAACAACAACTGCATGGGCTACTAGTACAAGCACAAGTACATGCGCAAGGAGCTGTCCGAGAAGGAGCTGTCCGAGAAGGAGCTGTCCGAGAAGGAGCTGTCCGAGAAGGAGCTGTCCGAGAAGGAGAAGGTCGAGAAGGAGCTGGTCGAGAAGGAGCTGGTCGAGAAGGAGCTGGTCGAGAAGGAGCTGGTCGAGAAGGAGAAGGTCGAGAAGGAGAAGGCCGAGAAGGAGAAGGCCGAGAAGGAGAAGGCCGAGAAGGAGAAGGCCGAGAAGGAGAAGGCCGAGAAGGAGAAGGCCGAGAAGGAGAGGTCCATGGAGAGTTGCAAGTAGAGGTCAGTGAAGAGGCCCATGTAGCGGCGCATGGAGCGGTGCAAGTGCCCACAATGGTTCTTCTTCCAGGAGTAGGGGCACAGGAGGAAATTGACTTTGGAGCCGGGGTATCATGTCAGGAAGACGAAGGCACACCTCCTGATGATTCATTTTCTCCCAGCTCCCCAGCAAGGAAAAGATCAAGGAGTGTGTGTAGAAGTTCCTCTTCAAGCCCCGCTCCATCAGATGATCTGGATCTAGATTGGCAACCATCTCCGACGTCTGAGAGGGAGGCACACCACTCGCTGCGAAAGGTATCAAAAGTTAAAAGGAAGGGCCCCGGAAAGCTCATACTTATGGATCCGAACGCCGGACTTGATGAAGTGGTTCATTCTGATGTTGATGAACAGGATGACAGCAATGACCTAGTCATCACACACGTCATTCCAGCCACACCGGCCATGCAGCAGACAGACATTTATACCCTATCCCGACGTCATACTGAGCGTGACCCTGGCGACATGGCACTGGTAGCACCACCAACGCAGTCAAGTAGTACAACAAGTTAAACAAAACCTACAGCTCCCATATTTTCTCCCCAGAGGGGGACTCCATCCAGCTCGACTCCCTCAAGTAGGGTTGCTGCAATAATTGCACAACCCAGTAGATGTCTGCAAGGCTCATCCACCCCTGCTTCATCTGGCATTGGCAGTATCATCTCGTGCGGCAAAACCAGAAGTTTCCAGTCCCCAGTTTGGAACTTTTTTAGTGTCCATGCAAAGTATGATAACATAGCCGTTTGTTGCATTTGTAAGACTAGAGTTAGCCGTGGTAAGACTGGTACCAACTATGGAACCGGAGGCCAGATAGGTCATCTTCAAAGAAGGCACGCTGTCGTATGGTTTGCGCACCTAGCAAACATCAAGGGAAAGCAATCCCAAAGGGCAAGTGGCCAAAATATACCCATACTAGGTGTTTCATCTGAAGATGACTGGGAGGTAGAAGAAGCGTCAGACATTTGTCCGGTTGCACCCAGTACCCCTGGCAGCACCACACCCTCCGGAACACATAGGAGGCACACTGAGAGTCTGGGAGACACGCCAATGCGGAAAATGTCAACACTGAGCACAAGTGGGTCGAAGAAGGCATCCGCATCATCCAGTAAATTTGTCCAGCGCACCATTTCAGCCATGTTCTCCTCAGATGCGCAATTTCAACGCAACCACCCAATTGTACGCCTGTATAACACTAAGCTGGCTAAAATGCTAGCGGTGGACCTTCTCCCTTTTTCGTTTGTCGAAAATGTGGGTTTTCTTGAACTCGTGGCAACACTGGCCCCTAAATGGAAGGTTCCTAGCCGGTTCTATGTTGCCAGGGTTGCTGTTCCAGCATTACATAAAGAGGTGCTTGAGTTGGTTGGGGCAGCTTGGCAGAAGAGTGCTGTTCACACTATACACCTGACAACAGACATGTGGACCAGTTGCCAAGCCCTTGATTACATGTGCATCACTGCACACTGGGTCTCTTTTTCAGGGGTTGCAAAACAGATAAATGCAGGTGGTGACTTGGCCGAGATTTTTAAGGGTGCTCGTAAACATGCAACATTAGCCATGTTTGGCATGGAGAAAAGTCATACTGCAGCCAACATTTTGGATGACTTTAACAAAAAGGTCTCGCAATGGCTGCCCCCAAGAAATTGCAAGGTTGGTTATGTTTCTACTGATAATGGCAGCAATGTAGTTAAGGCCATGGAGAACGGTTATGTCAGAAGTGTACCTGAATTTCCAGTGGTTCCGTAGAAGCAGACGACTTGAAGGAAGGCCCTTGTGGATTATTTCCCAATTCCCCCACTCCCCTGGACCCAGATCTCTCTAAGGCCAGGAGTGAAAGGGAAAGGGGAAGTGGAAGACAAAAGAGAGACTGCCACACAGGTGTCTTCTGAATCTTCTATTCAGGAAATTGCACCTAGAACATTAAGAACAATATTAATACAGTTCCCCCCAGAATTCCTGATTTCTCTTAATACCTTTTTTCCCCCGACTATTATTGTACCTTTTACTAGTGTGGAATTTGTTTCTCTCCAAAATTAGTATTTAAGAGTATTCGCAATATAGTTCTTATGCACCAAAGAAGTTGCTCCAGGAACCTTTAGAAGATTGTTGGTAAACAGTTGTATTATTCATATGCATATAATCTAATACCCCATCTACTACGTGCTGCTGAAGACAGTTTATGGTGCTAACTGAAGCTCTGCGTTGCGAATACAGATAGTATTCCAGAAGTTGCGTCACTCCTTGTAAATACCACTTGCTTGCGCAGGTACACCCAGGAACTGGCGTAGGGAATTATCACTTGCAGAATGCCAAACAACAGTCTTTGAAATAAAGTCTTTCAAGCTTCTTGTCATAGACCAGCAGAGATAAGAAGGGGCTTCTGGGTAACTATATTACATTCACTGAGTCTTTCTTTATCATTAATATGTAAATATCGTGTCATAAAGTCTTTATAACGAGAATAATATCACTAGAGTTTCACAAAGACTTCCAAAAAGATAATTGGTTCAATCCTACTTGAAACACCGCTGACAGGAAACAGGAGCCCCAGCCGGTAACTCTCTGCACAGGACGTCTTTCAGGAAATGATGACAGGACTCGGAATGACAGGAACAGAACTCGACGACCAGATAACTAGCTGCCGAGAATTATTTCCAATAAATGAGGCTGCTGTAGAAGAGCCTTACAGAGCTAATACTGGGTTTCAAAATGCGAGGAATTGCGGAGACACAGAAGCGCACACGAGAAGCGCGTCTGCCCGCCAAAGTTCTTCAGTTGAAGTGCGCGGAGCCAGGCACTCGCGCACATGAAATGGCCGCTAGACGCTGGCCACTAGAACGTGAACTGGAATGCGGAATGGCACAACCAGGAACCAACCTGGTCTAAGCCATACGCTGCTGTGCCACCAATTGACTCCAATTCAGAACAGGATGAGTCAAAGCCGCTTTACTTGCGAACAAGCGTTTGACACCAGGAGGCTGAATTTTAAAGTATGCAGCATGGATTCTGACAGTACCCCCCACCAAAGCCCCCTCTCTGGGTTTCTGAGGATAAGTCCTGTGAAATTCTGCCACTAATCTTGGAGCATGAACGTTAGAACTAGGCTCCCAAGAACGATCCACTGGGCCAAAACCCTTCCAGTCTACCAGATAGAACAGTCTATTCTTTCTCAATTTGGAGTCCAAAATTCTTTTCACTTCGAACTCTTCAGCTGATTCCACTTGCACTGCCGGAGGTGGGAACTGCCGTCTAAAATTTGGTGGATTTGACTTAATTAAAGAGACATGGAAGGTTGGATGAATCTTCATTGACTTTGGAAGGATTACCTTAACACTAACTGGATTGATCATGCGCTCCACTGGGAATGGACCTACAAATCTTGGCTGAAACTTACGGTTTCCCACTAACCTCATATGACGGGTAGATATCCAAACCAAATCCCCTGCCTTGAAAACTGGGCTCCTTCTTCTTTTCTTATCTGCTTGTTTCTTATGTCCCAATTTTGCTTTAGAAAGGTTAAGAGCTGCTGACTGAAAAGTCTTCTGCAAACTCCGAATCACCTCTTCAGCAGCGGGGACCTCCAACTCCTCCCTTCCCACTGACATGTTAGGATGTCGACCAGAATTTAAGAAAAAGGGGGAGAAACCAGTTGCAGAATGTTTAGAGTTGTTATAAGCAAACTCCGCAGTACTGAGTAAAGAAGGCCATTCCCCTTCCTGATCCATCAAGTACAAACGAAGGTACTGCTCTAAATCTAGGTTTACTCTCTCCGTCTGTCCATCAGTCTCAGGATGAAAGCTGGTAGACAGACGAGAATCCACCCCTAGACCCTTCAGAAAAGACCTCCAAAATCTAGAAACAAATTGCGGACCCCGGTCTGAAATTACCACCTTCGGGATTCCATGAAGCCTGACAATGTGCTGAATGAACAAGGTGGCCAATTGCGGAGCTGTGGGTAATGATTTTAAAGGAATAAAGTGACTCATCTTTGAGAATTGATCCACAACTACCCAGATCACAGAAAACCCTTGACTGGATGGGAGATCTACAATAAAATCCATAAAAATTGTGTGCCAAGGGGATGGGGCTGAGGGCAATGGCATGAGTAGTCCCTGTGGAGACTGCCTAGAGACTTTTCCCTTGATACACTGCTCACAAGTGGCTACGTGCTGTCTCACCTGAGTTTCCATTCCAGGCCAAAAATAAGTCCTCTTCACCAGTTCCAGGGTTTTGACTCCTCCCTTGTGCCCTGCCAAAGGATGATCATGAAACAGTCTTATGACCTCCATCTGCAAATCCACACTGGGAACAAACATCTTCCCTTGCACATATGGTGTTCCATCCTTGACTTCTCGATCCTGACCCTCAGTTAGCCAATTTTGAAATTCTTCTCCTTGAAATTCCTTTTTGATTCGGTTTCCTAAATCATCCTCTGCCACCACTGCTGCGACCTTCTCGGGAGGAATGATAAAGCCTTCGGAGTCTTTCTCTTCGCCTCCTTCAAAACTGAGTCGAGATAAGGCATCAGCTTTTCCATTAGCAGAACCTGGTTTGTAGGTCAGGACAAAATCATAATCTGCAAAAAACAGTGACCACCGCAATTGGCGAGGAGTAAGGGTTCGTGCAGACTTCAAGAATTGCAGATTGCGATGGTCTGTGAAAACTGTAATCACATGTCTAGCTCCGAGTAAATAATGTCTCCAAATCTGAAAGGCATCCTTCACTGCCAATAATTCCTTATCGGCTATGGAATAATTGATTTCTGCAGCAGACAATTTTCGGGAATGATAAGCGACTGGGTGCAACTGTCCTGTCTGCTTATGCCGTTGAGAAAGGATTCCCCCGATGGCCAGATTGGATGCATCCGCTTCAATGAAGAAAGGCTCCTTTAAATCAGGATGTCGCAACACCGGAGCTGAAACAAAGGCTTCTTTCAACGATTGAAAGGCTTCTTCAGAATCTTGTGCCCAAACGAATCGCTCATTCTCCTTTAGCAATCGAGTGATGGGACTGACTTTCTCAGAGAAATTCTGAATGAACCTTCGGTAAAATTTGGCGAATCCCAGAAAACTTTGTATTTCCTTCACGGATCTTGGAGCAGGCCAGGACCTAATTGCTTGTAACTTAGAATCATCCATATAAACTCCCTTAGGAGACAGAATAAATCCCAAGAATTCCACTTTTGACGAATGAAAAACACACTTTTCTAATTTCACAAACAAATGATTTTCCAACAGACGCTCCAAAATTACTCGAACATGACCGATATGCTCCTCTAGGCTGTTGGAAAAGATCAGGATGTCATCTATATATACAACAGCAAATCGATCCAAGTATTCTCGAAGGACGTCGTTTACAAAATGTTGGAAGGCGGCTGGGGCATTGCATAATCCAAATGGCATTACTTGATATTCAAACAACCCAAGCCGCGTCCGAAAAGCTGTCTTCCATTCCTCTCCCTCAGCCATTCTCACCAAATGATAGGCTCCTCTCAAATCCAACTTGGTATATATGCAAGCATCTTTCACCTGATCTAGAAGTTCGGAAATGAGAGGCAAGGGGTAGCGATTCTTCTTGGTCACCAGATTCAAGGCCCTATAGTCAATACAGGTCCTCAAGGAGCCATCCTTCTTCGGAATGAAGAAAAGGGGGGAAGAAACAGGTGACTGTGAGGGTCGAATGAATCCACAAGCTAGACTTTGCTCGATGTATTCTTTCAAATGCAAATTCTCTGGTTCGGACAGTGCATAGATCCGACTGCAAGGTAAAGTTGCCCCAGGTTCCAGTTCAATTCGACAGTCATAATCCCGATGAGGCGGTAATTTTCTAGCTTCTTGTTCATTAAACACCTCTGAAATATCCCGATATTCTTGCGGAATCTCTGGAACCTCAATGGCACAAATCATCTGTATTTGATCTGCCAGACTAGATGACAAGGTAGTCTGCTCTCCTTCGATTCGGTCATGAAAGCAATGCTCTTTACAGAAGGTTGAATTCATCTCCACGGTGCGCATAGCCCAGTCAATATGCGGGTTGTGTTCAGTAAGCCAAGGTATTCCTAGAATCATCTGAAATTGAGGGGCATCAATGAGATTGAAACTTATTTCACTTCGATGTTCTCCTGGACCTAGTACCTGAATGGCCTCGGTATCAAAGATAATGGGACCGGAGGATAAACTGGTACCATCCACTGCTCGAACTGGTTCCGGACAGGGTTTCTTTTCGAACTGAATTTTCAAAGATTTAGCGAACTGAATATCGCAGAAATTCCCTGTAGCACCTGAATCCAACATGATGTCGACCTCTTCCACTCGATTTTTTCCGAAACAAATTTTACAAGATATAATCAGATGCGGAGCGGCTAACTGATGAGTGTTAGCTAGAGATTGAAGTTTGGGAGTTGACTCGAATGGAGCTCCCACCAGAGCAACTCCGTCTACTGGTGGAGCCTGTCTTTTACCCACTGCTTGGACTTTGGTTTCTTCGTACAATCTCGGACAAAATGACCAGGCTGTCCACAATACATACAAAGTCTTCCTGCTTGACGCTTCTCTCTCTCTTCCTTAGAGAGAGGACCTCTGACCGTTCCTATCTGCATAGGTTCTTCTACCACACTTCCTTCCGAAGTTTTTACTGACTCCACTCTTAATCGGTCTAAGCGAGGCGGGAAAGGCTTGAACTCTCTTCTCTTCTCACCACGACGTTCCGTTTGACGTTGATCAATTTGCAGCACAAGATCAATGAGTTCTGACACATCAGTAGGTCTCTTTGGAATTTGAGATAACCCATCCTTTAACTCATCCTTGAGACCCCTATAAAAAATGGCGGCTCTTTTCTCCGACGGCCAGTTGGTTTCCACAATTAGTTTATTAAACTGCGCCAGATAGGCCACCAACTCCCTATTGCCCTGTTTCAGATCCAACAACTCGTTGTCGGTGGCTTGCGAAATTGTTCTGCGATCAAAAATCTGTAAAAATTCGGCTTTGA
Organism: Lissotriton helveticus; assembly: GCF_964261635.1. Lineage (NCBI taxonomy): Eukaryota > Metazoa > Chordata > Amphibia > Caudata > Salamandridae > Lissotriton > Lissotriton helveticus. The sequence goes on from NC_136058.1 coordinate 133,624,254, forward strand.
AATCTTCAAACTTATACAACACCGGATCATTAGAGGATACCAATGGCATGGACCAAGCTGCGGCGTCTCCACTCAGGTAAGAGAGCACGAAAGCCACCTTGGACTGATCCTCCTTAAACAGAATGGGCTTACAAAGGAAATGCAAAGAGCACTGGGTCATAAAGATTTGAGCTTTATGTGGGCCACCTTTAAATCTTTCAGGGGCTGCTAAAGGAATGGTGGGGGACATGGCATGCACAACCTGAGTGGTAAGGGCTGAGGATGAAGTTGGAGAGGGATCAAAAACTGGCGCCCTTAGACCCCCAAAATTAGGACTAGGACTTACTGATATCTGATCTAACCTCTGACGCAGGTAACTAGCTTCCTGATTAGATTTCCTAACCTCTTCCCTGGTTTCACTAAGTTGTTTCTGCAACCCTTCCAAGACAGAGGCTAACGCCTTAACATCTAAACCTTCAGCCCTCTTGCTCGGACGGAAGAAATTTCACGGCACTTCAATCTGTCAGAAGTGTACCTGAATTTCCAGTGGTTCCGTAGAAGCAGACGACTTGAAGGAAGGCCCTTGTGGATTATTTCCCAATTCCCCCACTCCCCTGGACCCAGATCTCTCTAAGGCCAGGAGTGAAAGGGAAAGGGGAAGTGGAAGACAAAAGAGAGACTGCCACACAGGTGTCTTCTGAATCTTCTATTCAGGAAATTGCACCTAGAACATTAAGAACAAGATTAATACAGTTCCCCCCAGAATTCCTGATTTCTCTTAATACCTTTTTTTCCCCAGACTATTATTGTACCTTTTACTAGTGTGGAATTTGCTTCTCTCCAAAATTAGTATTTAAGAGTATTCGCAATATAGTTCTTATGCACCAAAGAAGTTGCTCCAGGAACCTTTAGAAGATTGTTGGTAAACAGTTGTATTATTCATATGCATATAATCTAATACCCCATCTACTACGTGCTGCTGAAGACAGTTTATGGTGCTAACTGAAGCTCTGCGTTGCGAATACAGATAGTATTCCAGAAGTTGCGTCACTCCTTGTAAATACCACTTGCTTGCGCAGGTACACCCAGGAACTGGCGTAGGGAATTATCACTTGCAGAATGCCAAACAACAGTCTTTGAAATAAAGTCTTTCAAGCTTCTTGTCATAGACCAGCAGAGATAAGAAGGGGCTTCTGGGTAACTATATTACATTCACTGAGTCTTTCTTTATCATTAATATGTAAATATCGTGTCATAAAGTCTTTATAACGAGAATAATATCACTAGAGTTTCACAAAGACTTCCAAAAAGATACTTGGTTCAATCCTACTTGAAACACCGCTGACTGGAAACAGGAGCCCCAGCCGGTAACTCTCTGCACAGGACGTCTTTCAGGAAATGATGACAGGACTCGGAATGACAGGAACAGAACTCGACGACCAGATAACTAGCTGCCGAGAATTATTTCCAACAAATGAGGCTGCTGTAGAAGAGCCTTACAGAGCTAATACTGGGTTTCAAAATGCGAGGAATTGCGGAGACACAGAAGCGCACACGAGAAGCGCGTCTGCCCGCCAAAGTTCTTCAGTTGAAGTGCGCGGAGCCAGGCACTCGCGCACATGAAATGGCCGCTAGACGCTGGCCACTAGAACGTGAACTGGAATGCGGAATGGCACAACCAGGAACCAACCTGGTCTAAGCCATACGCTGCTGTGCCACCAATTGACTCCAATTCAGAACAGGATGAGTCAAAGCCGCTTTACTTGCGAACAAGCGTTTGACACCAGGAGGCTGAATTTTAAAGTATGCAGCACGGATTCTGACAGGTTACTATTTCAGAGTGTCGTGTTTGGCGCACTGTATGAACCTTGTCGTGCAAAAGTTCTTGAAAAAAGAACTTGCAGTCGACAAAATACTGACCATCTGCAGAAGAATATGTACACATTTCAACCATTCTTTTAAGGCCCGGAAGGAGCTGAGGCGCCAGCAAAATGTACGTAGAATGCCAGTGAAAGCACTTATCCAGGAGGTGGCAACACGTTGGAACTCAACCTTCTACATGCTTGAGCGTCTGCATGAGCTGTTTCCAGTAGTCAATGAGTATTTCTACAACCTGGGTGGTGATACGACAGAAATGATGCTAGCGGTGGAGCAATGGCAGCTAGTTAAAAGCCTGACAGACATGCTTCGTCCTTTTGAAGTCTTCACGCGTGACGTCAGCAGGGAGGACTGTTCTTTGAGCAAAGCTATCCCATTGTTGCTGAAGCTCGAGCACCAAGTCAAGGTGGTGTCTTCAGAATTAAAAGATGCTGGAAAGAATGAAGCATATGAGTTGGCGCAGAGATTATTACAACGCCTAGTTAGCAATAAACGGCTTGTAAATATCAAGAAACAACAGCACTACATTTGTGCTACTATTCTGGATCCACGTTACAAAAAGCCATTGTTTGGCAAAGTAATAATTCCTTTTGAAACATCAGATGTTACAGAGTACAAAGGTTGGCTAGTTCAGTCAGCCATTCGTTTTGAAAGAGAGCGGAAGGAAACTGTAGAAGACAGTACTACTAGTGAATCAGCAGGCCATCAGGCGTCCCAAAAAAACACTTCTGCATCTGTGCCTGTGGCAGAAGTGAGTGACTTTTCCTCTGAGCCGTTAACCACACCAGCAACCGTATCATCTGCACCAGGCCCAGGCGATATGTCTGAAGCGGATTGGCTAAGTGAGCTAGGGTTTCCTTGTCCCAGAAAGCACACAGAAGTGCAAAGTACAGGAATCCGGGAGGACATTCTTTCAATGGTGCAGGCCTATCTGGATGACTCACCAGCGGTCAATATTACTGAGGACCCATTGGCGTATTGGCATGGGAAAAGAAACATATGGCGAGAGCTCACCAACCTGGCTATCAATTACTTGTCTTGCCCACTCGCAAGCGTGTCTTCAGAACGTGTTTTTAGTTCTGCTGGTGGCATTGTGACTTGCTAAAGGTCCCGCCTCTTGCCCGCAAATGTGGAGCGGCTCACCATGATAAAGATGAACCAGCACTTCATACCACCAGATTACAAAGTACGAGAATGCACGCAGGAAGAAGAGGACACCGACCTACCTGAGGAAAGTTCTCCTCAGTTACCAGAAGTACTACCGACTCAATTTGCAGAGTTTGAGGACGAGCTCTGCTTCCCTGACAGCGAGTTCTGAAAATGAGTCAATGATTCATTAACTTTAACATTAGTCCTTATTCACTTTTATTCCTGTGTGTCTGTCTTTCTTTTTTTAGCAAGTGCTTCATCACATTCACAACAAAACAGTAATCAACCAATCAAACAACAAGCCCATCAGCAGAACTGTCTTGATTTTGATGCCGCAGCATTCCTCAGGTTCACAACAGTTAGTTGACAAGAACTCAGTCCTGGTCGTCTATCCTCCTCCTCCAGACTCACCCTATCCATTTCCCGTAATGCTGATGCCTGGAATCTGCACAATGAAGAAACTTACGTTGACGAGTCCCCTAAAGAGGGACTGTCTGGAAGTAGTGAGTCCTCATTTAAATACATTTTGCTAAGTGTGACTTTTTTGCGTTTGGGTTTACGGGTCTTGGCTGGGCCATTGCTGGCAAGGTCTATTAAGGGATGAAATTGGTTAGGCATTTACTTTGGAAAACATTTGGCCTATTACACGTGAACGTTTAGGCGTTATTATTGCTCGCTTGCCTGTCTTAGGGGTGCTGTCTGTGGGGCTTCTAGGATAGTTAGTTTTGCGTTACGCATTTGTTCTGGTGCACATCTGGAGGTGTCCAGCTCAGAACTCGTAAGTATGCCCCTAAGTGTCAGATTAGCAATTACCTGCGCATCTCTGCAAAGTGTGCGGCACGCCAGCACCACCCATGGTGCGCCGTATTTACAATGCGGCACACCATGGTCCCAAAACGTCACCGAAGCGTTACGCATCGGTGCCGTAAAGGCGGCTCATTGATGGAGTTGCGTTGCAACGATGGCGCAGCTCCAGCAATGCTGCGTCAAGCCGTAAGTCTGCTTCATGCAGGCGCAGGGTTTCAGTGACGCATCATTGTCCTAAATGACTGATTGAAATTTTATATATTCCCCATAGCCACTTTTAGCATGCGTTCCTGCGCAGGAACGCCCTCCCTTGCGCTGGAACGCTCCCTTATGGCGCAGGGCTTTAGAATGGGATGCATCTCCCATATGCGTCACGTTGTTAATATACGCCACACCATGGCGCCTCTCTTGTTGTGGCGCTGCGACACAAAAGTGACGCAAGAACGGAGCAAAAGAGCTGCAAGGGGCTTGTAAATCTGCCCTTAGAGTAGAGGCTCAGGTGCAGTCCTTCCTTTGTAGCCCTCTTTTTGACTGAAATAGTTGGTTCTTGTTCATTCTAAATGTTTGATTTGGTTGACAAGGACATCGACAAGCAGCAATCATCAATGTTTTCTGTTCATTCTTTCATGTTGTACGTCAGGTCCGCCCAGGGGCAAGCGGACAGAAAAAGCGGATGCAGTGGCTCCAAAGCAGATGCGCCGCAATTACAATGCGGCAAACCCTGGCGCAAGGGTAGGCAGATGCGTGACGCATCTCGTGACGAAAGAGGGGCGCATCTCTAGAGTCGCGTCGGGGGCGCGATGCAACTATAACAATGCTCAGGGCTGCCCAATACTCAACATACCGCATCAGTCCTTACGCCTGCTTCAAGCAAGCAGGCATAAAGAATTGACGTAGCAGCGTCGCGGAAGTGCCTGCGTTAAATCTTTTAGATTTCACGCAGGCACTTTTGCAAGGCGCACAGCTGCCTGACCGCCACCCCCCCCCCCCTTGCGTGGGAACGCACCCTTTGTGTCTAGCATTACGCAGTTCTGTAAAGTACACTCATACATTACTCAGCCCAATTAAATGAACACAAAATAGAAAACAAATAAGCAGTGGCACCGCCACAGAGAAGGAGAACAGTGCACCTGAAATGCACAGAAGATTTTGAAATATAAATTTACCTCTCCTATGATATCAATGTAATCAGCAGCATTATTGCTCTTTGTAAAAAAGTTAAAGCAAACATTTGCAATATAACACAGTCACAGAGAGCAGGAGAAAAAACAGAGTAGTGAGTGATGAAAAAATTGCTACTACTACTCACCAAGCCCGGGGACCTCCACTCCCAGCAGGTCTAGCAGGTCGCGCTCCCGGTCCAGGATATCGGTCCAGCGGTGGGTCACTTGATTGTAGGTGCGCTGGACCCCCGTGATGTCAAAAAGGGCCCGGCACACCTGCCCCCACCGCTTCCGTCGCTCCTGGCTGTTGGTATAACCAGCAGCGATCCTGCCGCCTGCCGCGATGGTCCTGGGGAGACGGCGCTGCACATAAAAAACGAGTGAGCCCACCTCCTCAGGGCCGAAGATCACCCTGGGCACCACCATTTCCACCCTCAAACGGCCACACGGGAGCCGGGCACGGGCTGCGGTGCCCGTCTTGGGCAGCTTGACAGCTGTCTTCACCATGTTCTGGGCAGGTGAAAAAGACAAAATGAAAAAGAATAAGAGTAGGGAAGAAGGAAATAAAAGTTTAAAAAAGTAGTTGAAAAGTAAACAAAAGTAGCCTAAAACACAAAAATATAGATCTAGAAAACGAGAGGGATAGAAAAAAAGTTAAATAGATCAAAAAAATATTAAAACAAGCAAAGGATGGCAGAGATATACAGAGGATAGAAACACCATGCCCAGACACATAGGAATGAATGGAAAACAAGATGGCGGCCCGAACACGTGCGTGTAAATAAGTTCGCACGCGATTTCTCTCGCGAACTCGTGCGAACTTGCATTCGCAAGGCGCTCATTGCGCGAGATTACACATAGCGGGCGGAAACGGAAATACGTCACGCAAACAAAATGGCGGCGCCCATACTCAACCTTGGGGTAACTCGCACGAGTTCGCGGCTTCCACGGTCGATTTCCCACGACGCCGCGCCTCGCGAATAGGGCGAAATTACCAAAAAACGAGTTTTGCAAAAGCAAAACCAACGCGCAGATGCAAAAGTTCGAGCTCATCATTTGGAACCATTTCCCTGTAGTGCTTCCTGAAGGGGCCCTCCAAAATCCGGTTGCCTACTTGCAACTATTGTGTGACCCTGCTCTGACAGACACAGAATAGTTACAAGTATGCCATTGCATCCTGTTATTGCAACAAAAAGGAAAGGGAGCAGACAAGCAGGTGCCAGCCTTCATTAATGTCAGTTGGGGCAGGGCAGGTGTTGTTGTTTGCAAAACTTAAAGCACTTAGCAGGTGTGCTTGGCTTTGCCACAATAATGTACACTCACTGGTCAATCAGAGGGTGCTGTGATGACACCGAGGGTGGCATGGGTGTGCCAGCCAGAGGGTGGCATGGGTGAACCAGAGTGCCAGTGTTGACAGAGGATGGCAGTGCTTTGCTTTGCCCCAATAATGTACACTGGTGAACCAGAGGGTGCTGTGATGACACAGAGGGTGACATGGGTGAGCCAGAGGGTGGCATGGGTGACCAAAGAGAGTCCCAGTGGTGACAGAGGGTGGCAGTGATGAAGAAAGCCTTGCAAACAGGCTGGGCACGTAGAAACAACAAGTTCGCAAAACTGGCGACCCGACAAGTAAGTTCGCAATTTGCGAAATTGTACAAAACCCTCGCGAACTTGCAGAAACCCGTGCGAACACACACCCCCAAAAAAATACGCAAATCCGCGAGAATTCGCGGATTTTGCGTATTGTCGCAATCCGCAAATACGCAAATACGCAAATTCGCGGATTGCGAATCCGCAAAATCCGCCCATGCTTATTTTAAACACAATTCATTTAGATAAAATGCTGGTGCGTATAATCCATGCCCAGCCCAAGTATTTGGCTAGTGCAATGGCGAGACAAGGGGAGCAATTTGTTCTTAGAATTCTAAGCGCTTCTTGATGTATTCTAGTCCCTAAATTTCTACATGCAGGTTTTAACCATCTTTGCCTTGGAGCCGCATAAAGGGGGCAGGCGAACAGAAAATGTGGAATGTCCTCAACAAGATCCTTGCAGTGAGCACAGATGTTAACGTTACCAGGGGACCATTTTAATGTAAATGCATTAAGCGGTAGGCAACCCACCCTGAACTGAAAATACAGCTTTCTGTCCAATGGTTTTGTGATCAAGTCCCAATAATATTCACAGGTTGGGACTAGTTTATGTTCCAAATACTGGGATGTTAACACCGAGGGCTGATTAGATGACAGAACCGAGCTGAATATCATATCCCAGTACATTTTCTTTAACAAATCATTGGAGGGAAAAACTGCAGGGTCAGTAGTAGTCCATAAGTGGTCAAGATGCAGCTTATTTAATAGATTCCTGATTTCTTTTAACCACGTAATTTGTTGGAACCGATCAGAGTTGACAATATCCATAAGTGCAGCAGCGTAGTGGCCCAGTTCAGGCGTAGTCTTTATGCGCCTCCAAAATAGTTGTGGGCGCAGCCGAACCTGGTCCTCGATTTTTTTCCTCCCTAAATCATAGAGGAGAGGAATAGATGGGGTACTCTGCGGGACGCCAATCAGCCTGCGTAAAAATGTATTCTCTGCAACTGTCAACCCATTAATGTTAGCGAACCCCATAGTTCTGCTCCATAAAGACATGCACCAAGAACTTTCATGCTATAAATCTCCAAAACAGGTTGGATAGGTTTTGTCAATGAAGATTTGTGCTTCTGAGCTATGGCCCCCGACAGCTGATGGAACTTTAAAGCCGCGGAATCAATGTGCGATTTCCACTGTATATTCCCCTGCAGATTAATACCCAAAATGTGAAGGCATCCACCTCTTCTAGAATGGCCCCATTAAAATACATTGCCCCCTCAAACGACTTTGCAGGGTTCATATTCATGAACTTGGTTTTTGCAGTATTTAATTCCAAGCCCCGAGTCCTACAGAAGTCCCCAAAGGCGTTAATTGACTTTTGTAGCCCACTAGGCGTTCGCGATATCAGCAGGGTATCATCCGCAAACATGAGTACCGGGACCCGCACCCCATCTAGGATAGGGGCATCAGTTGGTGATTTCCTAAGATGGTCCACTACTCCATTGATATAAAGAGAGAATAAGGTGGGGGGCCAGGACACATCCCTGTCTCACCCCACGCTCTACGGGGAAAGAATCAGTGACTTCGCCCTGGGTCCCCCATCTAATCTTGGCGTAGTTGCCCTCATGCATACGCACTAGTAATGACAATAGTTCAGGGCTAATTCCAAGTTCGCCTAGCACATTCCATAGGTTTTGCCGCGGAACTAGGTCAAATGCCTGTTTTAAGTCTACAAAAACAGCAAACAATGGACCGTCTGCTAGGGTAACATTTTTCCAATACAGGGTTAGACAGTGGAAAACCTGATCAATGGAGCTGGTTAGGGGGCGAAATCCAGCTTGGTATGGCGAGAGGACTCCATTTTCATCTATCCAGTCTTGTATTTTATTTTGAATCATTCTACCCATCAATTTTTGCGCTGAATCGATAAGGCTGATGGGTCTGTAATTAGATGGTAAGGCCTTATCTCCTTTTTTAAAAACTGGAATGATCTCTGCGCCTTTCCACGAGGCAGGTATTGCTGCTCCTTGTGCTATAGAATTTGCGAGCCAGGCAAAGTACAGGCACCAATTATCCCGGTCCGATAAAAATACATCGGCCGGTATGCCATCAATGCCCGGTGCCCTCCCTCTTGTCACCCCGTCCAGTGCTACACTTACATAATTTTTTGTAAATACTTCCTCTTTGTAGATTACTATGGGCGGGGTAGGTTGACACTCAAGGGGCTTTGTACAGGAGTATTGTGGCTTAAAGAAGTCAACCCAACATTCTTTTGCCACATGATTTTTTGGACATTCAGCTATTCCACCCCTATCCCATTTTATAATTGCCCAAAATTCTTTTTGTTGTTTAGCTGCACAAGCATTCTTTAGTTCCTGCCACTGGCTTTCATCCCACGATCATTTTGCCATAATCTGGGCTTTTCTGTACTCATCCCTAGCCTTCAGGACTTCTCCTCTATTTTTACCACGCTTAGATTCTGTCTCGCCCTTCTGCAGGCTTGATCATACCATCCTGCCATTTTCAAAGGATACACGCCCTTTTTCTGCTTGACTTCCTTTAAAAAGAACCCCTGTATCTTTAGAAAGAATTTGGGATGTGCCTCTTCAAATTGGTTTATAAAAATCAGTATCGTTGTATCGATCCTGCAAACTACTCACTTCATTTGCCACCACCACTTTTAAATCTTGCAGTTTTTCAGGCCTATCTAACAGTGCAGCCCACTTTATATGGCGTAGATTGTTAGCGGAGATTAAATCCAGGGGCAGGAGACCCATACCCAAGCCTGGCACTGTTACTCCATGATTTAATTGGAAGAGCAAACACAACGGGTTATGGTCACTCTCCACTCTAGGGGTGACCCTCATGTCCCTAACCCTGTGCCAGACTCTGACATCTACAAGGATGTAATCAATCCTACTACTTGCCCTGAGGTTGTCAAAAGTGGGAGCACCATGTAGGTCTGAAAGGGTGCGTCCATTTGCAGCCCTCAACCCCCTGGCTAAGCACAAGCTCTTCAATTGAACGGCTGCCTCAGACCATTTCTTTATCGGGGGTAAGTCTAGCTGCGGTATTCCCCATTTGGCATCCTCTTCTTGGGAAAGTTCACTATCTTCAGGACCCAAGGGTGCAAATGTGGTATTCACATCACCCCCCACCATGATTGTAATGTGCTGTGGCAGGACTTCCATGTTGTTATCTAGTGCTGTTACCACATCTGAAACTTTACCCCCAGGAACTCCCCTGGCATAAATGTTAAAAAGGGCCATCTCGGAACCATCCCCCCAAGTAATCACAACTGATAGTATGTCGCAATTATTCACGGGCCTTACTTTTGTGGTGCATTGTAGCGATTGCCGTACCCATATAATTAACCCCCCTGATGGACGCCCCTTGGGGTTCTTTTTTGCAGGAATAAAAAAGTTTAGAAACCCTTGCCGATGGACAGGGAGCACTGCCCAGGTTTCCTGTAACATGATTATATCGTGGAGCTGAATGAACTCCCCCCATTCTGGGGACTCTAGTTTGCTCGAAATTCCCGCCAGGTTCCATGATAGGAGTTGGAGGCCCTCTTTAGCTAAGCCAACCATCTCTTCTGGTAACAACAAATTTTGACCACAAAGGGGATATTGTAGATTAAGTGGAGGGCTACACGCCCTACGGTCATTGGGACAGCTGGCAGCAGAGGCTAAATACCTAACTGGACCATGCTCCATCTTACCCCGAGAGTGTTTACTCCCTTCTACTAATTTGATGGCAGGTAGAGAGATGAATTTAGGTACTCTCCTCTCTACAATGACAGCCTCTCCAGATGGAATGTTGGCTGTGCGATCCGTCAAGTCACTTTCCCTCTCATGCAGTCAATCACACTCGTTTAAGCCTGATAGGGCTGAGAATCCGTTCTCCAAGGGCATACCCCAGCTACTTTTGGCGTCAGAAGGCTTTCCTCTCCGTACCACCGTGTTCCATTTCGTTCTCAGCAGAGGGATTAAGCTTATTACCTCTCCTTGCATAAAAGAAGTCCAAAGTTAGGGGGACTATCTCTGTGGATCTACGCTGTGGGGGATATATATTAGCCAGAACATTTGGCAACACCTCTGGATCGGAGAAGTGTAATACCACACAGTCCCCTCTGTATTTTTTGTTACTTCCCCCGATCCACTCTACTCTTCTAGCCTTTACCACCTCTTGGGCCAGTTGATCCATACCCCCCGGGGAAAAGGCCATATTTCGCGAAAGCCAGTGCAGTGATTTATTTATCAGAGAGGATGAATTCTCTATGTGCCCAGGTTCCAGATGAGGGACATTGGCAAGGACCAATACTAGAGGCGAGGCCTCAACGATCAATTCTACTGGGCCCTTTTCTATATTACACTCTTCGGATCTATCCCTTCTCCCCAACCCTTCAGAAGCCTCGCTTGCACCCAGTCCTCCCGAATCCCCCCCTCCTAGAGCATTACCCAGCGTGGAAATAAGGGGGATGTTAACCAGGGGTTCTAGCCTGTGGGGTGTCTGGGTTTCTTTCGTCTCGACTCTCAGGATCTCCTGTCTAAGGGGATTTTCCTTTTCCTGAGTTGCTTTATCCAGGAGCCCCCCTAGTCTAATTACCTCTTCAGTTAGGTAGTCAATTTTGGTCAGGAGGGGTTTAATTATGTTCTTAATTTTAATTACTAGGGCACTTACCAACCTCTTGAATTGGTCATCGTCCAGCGTTACCTTCCCTTCAGTAATATCCCTTTCATCTTCTCTACTCTTTTTACCTGGGGAGATGTCAAGACGTTTTTTGCCTGAGCGGAGCCCATCCCTCTTTGGCAGATTTTTGTCCCCCCCCTTAGTACCTCTAGGGGCTGGAACCGGTGCTGGGGGCTCATCTTCTAGTAGTATGATTTCTTCATCTGGTATTGCATCAGCATCTACCTCAGCTAGGACCGCTACTAGCTGTGTTAGAGAGTTATTCTCCTGGGATGACTGATGGAGTACCTCGCTACTAGTGTTAAGATCAGATGTATCGGGAGGCAAAATTTCTACTGATGATATTTGGGGAGTTAAACTCAGGCCCAGGGAAGATCTCCTATCGTTGTTTATCTTAGCGACAACTTGGACGAGATAATTGTCAAGTGTATTAACAGTTTGGGGTGTTTTGGGTTTTGACATTTTCAATAGATATTTCACTAAATTACCACAATTATCACCCTTAAATGTAACAATAGGGAAAACTCTTTGTCCAAAGTCGAACAGATATTACGAACTGTGCTTAATAGTGGAGGAGACTCACAGATGAAGAGTTGGGCAAAGTCCCTGGCCCAGTCCAGTACCGGCCAGTCTCGGACTGTCGCAGACTGTCCCGCCCTTGTCCCGGGCTTAGCCCGGGTGCTCCCGCGCGCGACTCGCAGGGCGAGAGGGCAGACTGCCCTTAAATGGCGCCTCCGGGCGCTCTCTGCGCGTCACGAGCGTGCCGCCCCAGAGGCTGCTGGGGGATGTGGTCCTGCGGGGCTGGGAGACTCCCGGCGCTCCTGCTCTGCCAAGGGTAGATGCAGCCTGGTGCAGCCGCCGCCGTTTACCTCACGGCTCCGTCGACCCCAGGAGGCTCCTGGGCGGACTGCCCTTAAATGGCGCCTCTGGGCGCTCTCTGCGCGTCACGAGCGCGCCGCCCCAGAGGCTGCTGGGGGATGTGGTCCTGCGGGGCTGGGAGACTCCCGGCGCTCCCGCTCTGCCAAGGGTAGATGCAGCCTGGTGCAGCCGCCGCCGTTTACCTCACGGCTCCGTCGACCCCAGGAGTCAGGTCAATCAGGGCTGGGACCTCCGAGCTGATTGCAGGCAAAGACAAGTAAGTGGTTCGCACTGACTTTTATTATCGTGGCCGATTCCCAGATTAAAAGGGGTGAGAGGGGAGCTAGAGACCGTGGGTATACAGAAAACTAGCTCAACTCCCTGGTGTGGTCAACATGTTTCTCGCCAACCGGCGATTCGTCAGGACCTCAACAGAGTACTACACACAAAAAAACATAAGAATCAGATGCTCATTCACTTTGAAAAAGGCAGATACAACCTCTCTGGGTCGGGGGTATAGAGGGCCAGGGGTCCTGCTCTATTTAGGCGACCTAGAGGTAAGGGAAAAAATAGGTTAAAAAAGAACAAGTCAAGTCGAATCTTTATTGCTCAGAAGATATAGCGTGACTTCAGTGAATACTCGCCACACTGTGAGGGGTGAGGGGGGGTGGGTGAAGGGAAATCAATCGTACCGTACAATGGGTGGAAATTCCCTTCATAATCGGTCTAATAATGGCGCGATTAGTATCTCACATTGGAGGTTCTCAGAGTGCTATACAAACACTAAGCTGAGGTGTGGTGTCAAAACTTTCAAGAGGACACCCATTCCTAGGAAAATAATAAGCAGGTTCTTACCCTAAGGGAAGTGATAAGGGCCTCGCAGCATACTCCCGTGAGGCCAGCGCTGTTAGGTTAGATGAACCTGTGGGGTATGTAAGAGAGGTATAAATTGGTGTGTAATCCATCAGGAAAGGGTGGAGGAAGTGTATGGTGGTGGAGGCTGGTTGGATATATGACCTCAATGGTGAAACCACTTGATTTCGTTAAATTCAAATTCGGAGGTAAAGTCACAAACATGGAGTAGGGATGACCACTTTATCGGCCCCAGGGTGGGGAGTATTGTCTAAAGTAGGCATCCAAGATAACACTGCATACTACAGAGTCCAGCGTATTGCTGAAACCGGCGCCATGATGTTGATATTCATCGCGCCGATCCCAGCGTACCGAGTTAACGTGGAGATGAGTAAGTATAAGTCAAACTCATGTCTAGCGCTTCGCTGACAATAGCGCTGTGATATTGAGGTACCCAGCGCCGAACTCAGTCATCAAATTGTGAATGTGGAAGGATAGAGTTAACCCGGAGGCAGGGGGGAGGAAGAGGAACCAACGAACACGGAGGAAACCCCCCGGGACATAGCCCGTACTCCGTTGGATTCTTAGCCGTGCTGCGGGAAAGCGTGAATGTCGCAATGGTAGGGTAGGGCGTCATATACATTACTACCAGTGCCCACTAGCTAGTTGGAACTATGAAGACTCACAGCGAATCTAGTTAGGTAGCTTGAAGCAGTTCCCGGTGCCATCAGCGGAACTGGGCTTTAGGCAAAAGCACGGGCCTCGGGGATTAGAGGAAGAGCTTACCTTTGTTCAGGAGCTGGATCGGCGGGACACCTACCCCTCACGCTCACGGCACCTGGTCAGGGTGCGGAGAAGCTGGTGAGGGATCCCTCCGGTGACCGCCTATATGTAGGAAGTTTTCCAGATACGACGGGGCAGCTTCGGTGGTGGCGCGCCTGTCGCGCCTCATGCGCATGCGTAGAGCCAATGTGGTTACTTGGACCTGCATCTGAATTCCGATGGAACGGTATGGCGGCCATCTTGGAGGAAGCGCTACTGCTATGAGCGAGGTGTGTTTGAGATAGCGGCTGACCAAGTAACGGGGGAATTCATGTGAGGCAGAAAAATGTACAATTTAAGATTGAGAAGGGCGGAGTGCCATTGTGCGATTGGGAGCCCTCGTCAGTGTCATGGGAGGCCCCTCTGTTTAGCCGAATTGTGTGGCTCTTCTGGGAGATCGCAAGAGTCGATCAGTTGTTCGTGGGGCCCCGAGGTAAGGACATCATATTCCTGATGGGTCAATGGAATTGAAATGTCAATGATCCTCTGTCGGTGGAAAAGCTTATATCAACCTAAGGAGATGGGGCTGGAATGGGTGGTTAGGTAACCTAAAGCGCTGGCCAGAGAGTGTTAGCTTGAGATGTTAGCCCCGGGAATATCATCATGAAACCCTATGACTTATGTGATGCCCAGGGACTGTCATCGTGAAGCCCTATGACAAGCCAAGAGCCCTCTTTAATGGGAAGGCTTATGCCTGTGTATGTCATATTATCTAGGTAGGGGGGCTGGCTTGGGGATATTATCTTGAGACGGTAGCCCAGGGAATAGCATCATTAAGCCCTATTATATCAAGCTGGAGACGGTGAACCCATCTCTGTTCAAGCCTGAACAGTGCTTGTTTGGTCATGGCTGGTTGGGACTCAAGCACTAGCCATTGAATGCTGTCAGCAGAGTGCTTGTGTAGTTGGTAGTGTGCATACATTCTCGTGTGGGTCTTGGAGCATCGTATGTTGCTTTTGTGCTCTGTTATTCTGAGCTTCACCTGTCTCATGGTCATCCCTACATAAAATGTGTCACAAGGACAAATAAGGAGGTAAATACATTTAGAGCTGTGGCAATTTGTGTGTCTGTTAAGTTTCCACGTAAAGGAATCAGTAAGCTTGATTTCTTTGCATTGTTTAGACTGGGGACAGACCGCACAGCCCCCACGCGGGTAGTGTCCAACAACAGGAGGGAGGTCCCACAGTGTCCGTTGTCCAGCACCGGGTTGTTTTTTAGGGCGTGTATGTATCAGGGAGTCTTTTAGGTTAGCCGTGCGTTTAAAGGCGAACCTAGGCTTGGGTAACTCAGTGCCCCCTGAGTTGAGGATGTTCCAGTGCTTGTTCACTGTTTTCTTAATGAAGTTAGAGTTTCTGGTGAAACTTGTGACGCACGTTATTAGGTCATCACGTTCCTTTTGATGTACTTCAAGGAGGGCCTCCCTATGGTTGTTAAGGGCTCTCTTGCTAGACTCACGTATCAGTTTGGTAGGGTACCCTCTGTCATGTAGTTTGTGTTGTAGGGTGTTGGCTTCTTGCCTGTAGTCATCCCTCAAGGAGCAATTTCTACGGACCCTCAAGAATTGGCCAAAGGGAAGATTTTCACGTAGTGCTCTGGGGTGGTGACTGTTGAACAGAAGAAGGCTGTTTCTGTCCGTCTCCTTACGGAACAGAGTGGTACTCAGGCCGGCTGGTCCCAGCCGTATCGTGAGGTCAAGAAAGGGCAGGGCTGTCTCTGACATGGATCCTGTAAATTTCAAATAGGGGTTCTGTTGATTGATCCAGGTGCAGAACTGGGTGCAGCTATCGCGGTCACCCTTCCATAGTATCAGAATATCGTCGATGTAACGACGCCATAGCGTTAGATGTTGTCTGAAGGGGTTGGAGTCGGGATAGATAAACTGGTTCTCAAAGGCCGCCATGTAAATACAGGCAATGCTGGGAGCAAAAGTAGAACCCATAGAGGTACCCCTGATTTGATGGTACATCTGTGATCCGTATTGGAAAAAGTTTTCCGTTAGGGCAATACTCGCACATGCCATGACGAATGATATTGGGGTTGGTGAGGACCATTCCTCCTGCATAAGAGCAGACTCTACGGCTTCAAGTGTGGCTGCTTGGGGAATGTTAGTGTATAAGGCTTCCACATCAAGCGTGAGGAGGAGGTCCACTTCTTCTCTACCTTCGATGGACTCTATGAGGCGTAGGACATCTCTCGTGTCCTGCAGGAAGGAAGGTATTTTCTTTACAATGGGTTGGAGGAATACGTCGCAGAACTTGGACAATGGCTCCAATTATGAGCCGATTCCTGAGACGATGGGTCTCCCTGGGACTGGGCTGGTACCTTTATGGATTTTGGGCAGAGTATAGAAATAGGGGACCACTGGGTCCGTCGTTAAAAGGAACTCTGCCTCATGTTTCGAAATCCAGCTGTTGACCTCGCCTTCAATGATAAGGCTGGAAATGTCTGCGATAAGCCTGTTGGTTGGATCTGCTGGGAGGGGTCTATAGTGGGTGGTGTTGGCTAGTTGGCGCTTACACTCTATATCATAATCGGTGGCGTCTTGTATGACAGTTGCTCCCCCTTTATCGGCTTGTTTAATGACGATGGAGGTGTCATTACCCAGGGATAAGACTGCCTGTCTTTCAGCTCTGCTCAGGTTGTTGAAACTACTCGTATTTGGTTTAGTCTCCAAGGACTTTAGTACAGCCCTCTCAAATGTCAATACCTCTGGAGGGACCATCCCATCCGTAGGGGTGAAAGTGGAGGGATTTCGTAGCCCTGTATCAGTCTTTGCCGTAGCTGGCTCATCTTGGAAGTAAGCCCTGAGGCGTACTTTACGAAAAAGCTGTTTAATTTCGCACATTTCTGTGAAGTTGTCCGGGGTGGGAGTAGGAACAAAGCCTAAACCCTTTTCAAGGATAGCCATTTCAATGGAGGTCAGTACTCTACTAGAGAGATTGACTATTAGGCTCTTCTCCCCCTCGCTGCACTCCTGGTTTCCATCGGGGCGGATGTCGATGGCTGATCTTGCCAATGTACCCCTCTTGTGCCGCTCCGCTTGCGCCCTTTTCCTCTGCCCCAACCTCTGTCGTGAAAAGGGGGGTTCTGGGGGTAGAATTGAGGGGGTCCCTGCGGGTAGAAGGGGTATTGCCAAGGGGGCAGCATTTGGGGGGGTCCCTGGAACATGGGTCCTTGATGGTAAAGTCCGTTCCAATTTGGGCGACGTTGGTAACTGTTGTTGTTGGAAGTAGTGCTTGCACTGGAGTCACTGCTTGATGACCCCCTGCGACTGTCAGCGCCAGAGTTCTCATCGGAGTAGTACCCGGTTTTCTTATTAGTGTATCCTTCCTTAAGGTAAGGATAGACTTTCTCCTTGTCAAACCTTGCTACGTCTTTTTCAAGTTTAGTCAGTTTCTGTTTGAGGAGATACTCTTGATTGTCGGCAATCTCCTGGTTAATTTCTGCGAGTTTAGAGGAGAAGGCCGTTTTAGAATTTTTATTGACAGCTGCCTTCATTGTCGTCTCTATCGCTGTGATCTTATCCAGCAGAGCATCAGCCAGTCTTTTAGCTGTTTTTACAATTAAGAATAGCAGATCTTTTGTGCACTTCCAGGAAACCTGGCACCAGTCCCCTTTGAACTGGTTGTCCTCAAGGAAAATCCTGGGGAAGAGGTTGACTATGAGTCCCTGGGGGGCGATGTTCACTCTTAGGTACTCGGTCATAATCAGTCCATGTATGGTGATTCTCAGCCACTCCTTTTTCAGGGTAGTGAGTATTGTCCAATCGTCATTGGTAGAGCCAGTGGCGGCTGCCTCTGATGTTCCCAGGAGTGAGGGTGTAGATCTCAAAGCTTCGGCTATAGCTTCCTGATCGAAACTAATGCCCGGGACGTCCTCCATGACGGGACAGTCAACCAGGGGGATAGAGTCGCGGGAAGTAGTGGATAGGGTAGAAGGGATAAGGTGTACGCTCAAATGCAAGCCAGTAATTCGAGGTACCCGTTGGGCCTCACAGCAGTCTATAGCTGGAGGTAGCCTGAGTGGTTCCGTGGGACAAACCCACGCAAAGATTTTGACAACGAGGGGAACAGAAAAGGACGATATTTAATGGGGTCCAGTGTACATGTCCTAAACTAGAGCATACAGCAGAATACAAAGTTCCCCGGGGAAAGTGTTACAGAGTGGAGAAAGGAGTTGATGTCACAGGTAAAGGGACTGGGGGGTTCCCTTGTCGGAACTTAGAGAGCCTCACACACCCAGAGTATTAGGTGTGAAACACACCCTGACTGAAGGGTGTCCAGTGTCATCATCGACTCACTGCCCCTCGACAGACCGGCGCTGCAATGTCTGACGGAGTGCCCAAAGGCACTCTTTTGGCGGGGTTCTTTTGTTCCTTGCCGATGGTGGGTGTGAGTGAGGATGGAAGAAAGTGTAGTCGGTGCGAAAGTGAGTGAAAGTTAAAAAGGGTAATCAGTCCACACTGACTTTTATTATCGTGGCTGATTCCCAGATTAAAAGGGGTGAGAGGGGAGCTAGAGACCGTGGGTATACAGAAAACTAGCTCAACCCCCTGGTGTGGTCAACATGTTTCTCGCCAACCGGCAATTCGTCAGGACCTCAACAGAGTACTACACACAAAAAAACATAAGAATTAGATGCTCATTCACTTTGAAAAAGGCAGATACAACCTCTCTGGGTCGGGGGTATAGAGGGCCAGGGGGTCCTGCTCTATTTAGGCGACCTAGAGGTAAGGGAAAAAAATAGGTTAAAAAAGAACAAGACAAGTCGAATCTCACTTAAGTGACTTATTGCTCAGAAGATATAGCGTGACTTCAGTGAATACTCTCCACACTGTGAGGGGTGAGGGGGGTGGGTGAAGGGAAATCAATCGTACCGTACAATGGGTGGAAATTCCCTTCATAATCGGTCTAATAATGGCGCGATTAGTATCTCACATTGGAGGTTCTCAGAGTGCTATACAAACACTAAGCTGAGGTGTGATGCCAAAACTTTCAAGAGGACACCCATTCCTAGGAAAATAATAAGCAGGTTCTTACCCTAAGGGAAGTGATAAGGGCCTCGCAGCATACTCCCGTGAGGCCAGCGCTGTTAGGTTAGATGAACCTGTGGGGTATGTAAGAGAGGTATAAATTGGTGTGTAATCCATCAGGGAAGGATGGAGGAAGTGTATGGTGGTGGAGGCTGGTTGGATATATGACCTCAATGGTGAAACCACTTGATTTCGTTAAATTCAAATTCGGAGGTAAAGTCACAAACATGGAGTAGGGATGACCACTTTATCGTCCCCAGGGTGGGGAGTAATGTCTAAAGTAGGCATCCAAGATAACACTGCATACTACAGAGTCCAGCGTATTGCTGAAACCGGCGCCATGATGTTGATATTCATCGCGCCGATCCCAGCATACCGAGTTAACGTGGAGATGAGTAAGTATAAGTCAAACTCATGTCTAGCGCTTCGCTGACAATAGCGCTGTGATATTGAGGTACCCAGCGCCAAACTCAGTCATCAAATTGTGAATGTGGAAGGATAGAGTTAACCCGGAGGCAGGGGGGGAGGAAGAGGAACCAACGAACACGGAGGAAACACCCCGGGACATAGCCCGTACTCCGTTGGATTCTTAGCCGTGCTGCGGGAAAGCGTGAATGTCGCAATGGTAGGGTAGGGCGTCATATACATTACTACCAGTGCCTACTAGCTAGTTGGAACTATGAAGACTCACAGCGAATCTAGTTAGGTAGCTTGAAGCAGTTCCCGGTGCCATCAGCGGAACTGGGCTTTAGGCAAAAGCACGGGCCTCGGGGATTAGAGGAAGAGCTTACCTTTGTTCAGGCGCTGGATCGGCGGGACACCTACCCCTCACGCTCACGGCACCTGGTCAGGGTGCGGAGAAGCTGGTGAGGGATCCCTCCGGTGACCGCCTATATGTAGGATGTTTTCCAGATACGACGGGGCAGCTTCGGTGGTGGCGCGCCTGTCGCGCGTCATGCGCATGCGTAGAGCCAATGTGGTTACTTGGACCTGCATCTGAATTCCGATGGCACGGTATGGCGGCCATCTTGGAGGAAGCGCTACTGCTATGAGCGAGGTGTGTTTGAGATAGCGGCTGACCAAGTAATGGGGGAATTCATGTGAGGCAGAAAAATTTACAATTTAAGATTGAGAAGGGCGGAGTGCCATCGTGCGATTGGGAGCCCTCGTCAGTGTCATGAGAGGCCCCTCTGTTTAGCCGAATTGTGTGGCTCTTCTGGGAGATCGCAAGAGTCGATCAGTTGTTCGTGGGGCCCCGAGGTAAGGACATCATATTCCTGATGGGTCAATGGAATTGAAATGTCAATGATCCTCTGTCGGTGGAAAAGCTTATATCAACCCAAGGAGATGGGGCTGGAATGAGTGGTTAGGTGACCTAAAGCGCTGGCCAGAGAGTGTTAGCTTGAGATGTTAGCCCCGGGAATATCATCATGAAACCCTATGACTTATGTGATGCCCAGGGACTGTCATCGTGAAGCCCTATGACAAGCCAAGAGCCCTCTTTAATGGGAAGGCTTATGCCTGTGTATGTCATATTATCTAGGTAGGGGGGCTGGCTTGGGGATATTATCTTGAGACGGTAGCCCAGGGAATAGCATCATTAAGCCCTATTATATCAAGCTGGAGACGGTGAACCCATCTCTGTTCAAGCCTGAACAGTGCTTGTTTGGTCATGGCTGGTTGGGACTCAAGCACTAGCCATTGAATGCTGTCAGCAGAGTGCTTGTGTAGTTGGTAGTGTGCATACATTCTCGTGTGGGTCTTGGAGCATCGTATGTTGCTTTTGTGCTCTGTTATTCTGAGCTTCACCTGTCTCACGGATACCTTCAGTAAAAACAGGATCAAGTAGGGAGGAGGATTGTAGGCGCCATTGAAAGGGAGGCAGAGTGCAGGAGGGGATTGTTATGTCTATAGCTACAGGGGAGTGATCTGACCAGGTTCTGGGCAACTGTCGTATGTGCGTTACCCGGGAACAGATATCTTGCGTTCCCAGCCAGTAGTCAATACGTGACCAGAACTGTCGCGCATATGAGTGACAAGTCCCTTCCCTGACTTGTGGATGCCGTAGTCTCCAGATATCAGTGAGACCTAGTGCACACATCCCCTCATGCACCACACTAGTAGCCCTACGGGGGGTGAATAGCAGTCGATTGTATATCCATTGTGGGATCTAGCACTACATTAAAATCACCTCCACAAATAAGCGTCTCAGGGGAAAGATTGTAAAGTTTACTCCATAGGGTATCAAAAAAGGTGGGATCATCCGTGTTCGGACCATACACATTTACAATAGTCAAACGCGTATTATACAGTGTACCCTGCACAATTATATATCTGCCATTAGCATCTTCATCGACATGAGTGGGCACAAAGGGAATTTTTTTGTTATAACCAAAATCAGAACCCCCCTCGGGCAAATGACGAATATGATGCAGCCAGCCTTATCCCAGCCCACCTGGGGGCTATGCGCGAGACCGCCTGCCTTGTAAGGTGCGTCTCCTGTAACAGGGCGATCTGCACATGATGCCTGTCTAGATAGGCCAGCACCTGTCGCACCTTCTTGGCGTTGTTAAGCCCCCTGACATTCCAGCTCACCCAAGAAAGATTAGACCGATTTATGTTAGCCATGCTCGTATATACTGAGATGTAAAAGCTTCAACGCCTATGAATCTGCATGTGACATACCATTCCATACTCATGAATTCATCCCGCATAGTGCTATTTTGTTGAAAAAGAGTTCCCCAACCACCCCTCCCTCCCACAGCGGCCATTGAACCTAACCGCATACATCCCCTAGTGTAAACAGAACATGAAAAAAACAGTTGAGATTACATAATACATAGCATGGCAGGCTTATGAAAATACAGGACCCCAGTAAAGGCGGCAAAGGGGCACCAACACAGAGCCAGAACTTTGTGGGGAATTCCCATTTTGTGGGTCGCTAGTAGCCCTTGGGCCCCCTGCACATGCAGGGTGGGTCGAGCCAGAATGAAGATGGCTAACCAACTCATGGCTATACAGTCATTATGAAGTGGCACCAGGATCTTCCTAGTACACACTCCGCAATGAGTGCACAGTACTCTACTAAACAAATGAGTTTACCCATATACTATAACGGCAACATACAGAGCCTAGCATATACGACAATGAAAAAACAGTCAAAACATTGAAAACACTAGATCAGCCAATAAAGCCTGTCAACAAAACTACATGTATTGTGCCAGCAAGGGATAGAGATAATAGACAGTCAAAAACAGATTCAGATTAGCCTCACGTGCTCATCCCTCAGAGTCCAAGTGTCCATTCTTATCGCGCAGTGATTCTTGTCGCTCCGGTCGTTGAGTATATTGCAGTGCTTCTTTCGGCGTTGTGAAGATGCGTGCCTTCACATCATGTTGTATCCGTAAACGGGCGGGATAGAGCATAGCGTAGGAGATTTGGAGAGATTGCAGTTTTTTCTTAATAGATTGAAACTCTCGACGAGCTTGTTGCACTGCGACGGTAAAATCCGGGAACATTTCTATTTTCATCCCCTGGTATTCAAGCTTTCCTTTTTCTCTAGCCGGACGGAGCGCCGTGTCCCTGTCCCTATAGTTCAGAAGCCTGGCAATTATTGGTCTTGGTGGTGCTCCAGGAATAGGTTTAGCGGCCAGGGAATGATGAGCGCGCTTGACTATAAACACTTTTGAAAAATGTTCGGCGCCTAGCAAAGTGGAGAGCAGTGTTTCAATGTACGTCTCCATGGGCCCGGTATTGGTGGTTTCGGATATTCCAAGAATGCGAAGGTTATTCCTCCGGGACTGGGCTTTAATGTCCTAAGTTTTGGCCTTGATGACTTCTAATACCTTCTCCATGGTAGCGCAGGAAGCCTCCACCACCTCCACACGGTCTTCCGTGGCCAATATGCGCTTTTTCGCCTCCGCAATCTGGGCGCCGTGCTTTTCTAATTTCAAAGCCATAGTGTCCATGCAGAGATTGATATTGTCAATCTTGGCATCGATAGTGTGCAGACTGTGCTGCATGCTGAGCATTAAGCGCTCCAACTTTGTGGTTGGACCATGTTCGGGGTCCTGCTCCGAGTCCGAGGCAGCGGGTGTGGAGTGTTTAGTCCTTTTTTTGGCCTCAAATTGAAGCTTGCTCTGCTGTTTGTCTGTGCGCCCCATATCAATTAGGCCGCTGTGTTAAACTGCTACCCTGTGATACGTGAGCAACTAACGTCAGTAAGGAGTGTATGTACCAGAAACGGTACTCAGGAGAAGTCCAATGACCAAACCACCACCACAGAGAAATTGTACCTCGAGGGTGCACACACTACAACCAGTGGCGCAGAGGGATAGAGAAAAGGCAAATAAAAGTTATAGGTCACACTCAAGCTGATCAAGGCCGCACAAGGATTAAAGTGGTATACGGTCAGAGGTGCCAGGAGCTGCTGTGGCTGAAGGAGGGTGGTACTGCCGGCCGTGGTGCCCCTCCAATCACTATATTTGCTTGACACACAGTGATCTGGTCTCCTAGATATCCCACAGGCCACGGTATTCCCAGAGGCTGTTCAAGTCTTTACATCTCCCACTTGCACTCAGTATTTGTATGCCACCAAGAGTTTCTCAGCAATAACAGCCGCTACTGCACTCACCGCTATTGCCTGAACCCAGACGCTCCTATTTCCTTCCCCATAATCATCTCCGTTCCAATTAAGCTGCCTCCATGCTCCCCGCAGGCCGCAACCGGGCTCCGCTGCCTACACAGGAGAGAACGGGCCGGTGGTTGCCAGGCAGCGCCCCCAGGAGCGGGACGTCAAGCGGCAGCCAAACTCTTCAATCAACGCCACAACACTGAGCAGGGAGCAGCGCTGTGGCGGTCGGCGTCGTCACAGATCCTCACAGCATGCAGGTAAAGTGCGCAGCGGGACAGCTCGCAGCTTATTGAACAGCACGCATGAAGGTAGCAGCAGCGGCCGCTGACTCACCACTAACGATTAGGGCAGTCCAGCCAGAACTTGGCCGCAGCTGCATGTATGTTATGTCTAGGAACGTGCGAAGATCAGCCCTCATAACAACTACTGTGTTGAGATATCCTTGAAGGTTTCAGCACTCACTGTACAGACACAGCTCACCAAGCAAAGCTGATATCAGAGCAATAACATATTATTCTCGTGTGGAGCAAAACATTCTACCAGGCTCAAAGCTAAAGCAACAATTATGTGTCGTGTGCAGTAGCAGCAAAAAGGTAAAATGGTGTTTAAACTCCTAATAAGCTCATGCTAACTTAACACAGTGTGTAGGAAAAGCATATCTATATGACAGGGAAAACCAAGTATCTCCATGACGGAGTTGGTGAACCCAATGAAGATCTTTAAGATACCAATTTTTCCAAAATCGACCTTTGTTATTTAATTTAATATCTTTATTATACCATATGGACAATTGAAGAAATTTGTCGGAAGGAGAACGATGATTAAAGAATAAAGGTTTAAGAAGTTTGCAAGAGTTTTTGAGTATAGTGGAGTGGTGTGGCTCACTGGTTAGAGGCGGCAGACCCGGAATCAGAAGTCGGCCCGGGACCAGGGTTCGATTCCCGACGCGGCAGGGTCGTGGACAAGGGTCAGCGGACTCGATAATTCTCGCCTCGGTGCCTACTCTAACCAGGGGTCCCACTCGGCAACTCTGGGCATTAGCTTGCCTAATCTCCACAACGGCTTCATCAACGCCAGGGATGCCTGGCTCCACCTTGGGGATTCCCAGCAGGGACCATCCCACAGGGAAAGCCAGGACGGGTTCCCCAGCGGTATACAGCGCCAGGACGCCGGCAGGTAACAGTGCGCTTTACAAGTATACACATTACATTTACATTACATTACAGAGAAAGAGAGAGAGGTCGTTGAGAAAAGGATACGGTTTCTTGAAAAGAAAAGGGCTGAAAAAAGGACTTTTCAATGTCAACCCATAATGGAAGAGAACGAGAAATATCGTCTTCTAATAAGAGCCATGAGGTTTGTTTGAGAGAAACTGCATTATGGTAGATCTGAAAATCAGGGAAATTAACACCTCCGAGGAATTTAGGACGCTTAAGTTTATGTAAGGAAATGCGGGGTGTTTTATTATTCCATAAAAATTTAGATAATATGGAATATACAGCTTTAAAGTGGGTGTTGACAATAGTTATAGGAATATTAGAAAGATAAAAAAGAATAACAGGAACTAACATCATCTTGATTGTGTCAAGACGGCCCCACCATGATAAAAACAAAGGGTTCCATTTCGATGTAGCAGTCTTCAAAAAGGATTGGAGCTCTTTTAGACTAGTTAAAATGGAATCCTTAATAGAGGGTTCAAACTATAAACCCAAATATTACATTTTATAAGGGTTCCATTTGAAATCGGATGTGGTAAAATCTAGAGAGAAGCACAATTTATTTTATGGAAGAATTTCACATTTGTCAATATTTAATTTGTAACCAGATACAGAGGCAAAAGATTCTACTTCTGACAAAAAGGCCCGGAAGAGATGATTGTGGATGAGATAAAAAGAGCATATCATCTGCGTAGACCACAAATTTCAATTATTTACAGCCACATTTAAAACCTGTGATTTGGGAATTTAAGCAGATCTTTATTAAGAAAGGTTCTGAGGCAAGAATGAATAGAAGTGGAGAAAGGGGACAACCTTGTCATACTCAACGATGTAGTTGGAAATTAGATGAAAGGAGATCATTTGAGAGAACAGAAGAAACTGGAGCAGAGTAAAGTAAGGAAACATAATTTATAAATGTAGAGGCAAAACCAAACCAGGATAAAGTAGAGAAAATAAAAGGCCATCCCACCCTATCAAAAGCTCTCCCTGAAAGGTAAGCGCTGCGGTTCCTAAGGATAATTTGCATATTTTAAGAAAACGCTGCTTAATGCTTGATCTGTGCAACCTGGTCGCGCTTTTATTTTACATTTTACCATTTTAATCTCTCTGCTTTTTAGCCGCTTTAATTCCGCCGTGTCTATGGGGGGGTAAACGGGGCATGTTAGGACATTGCTAGCACAATAATTGGTGAATCTCACCGCTGTTACAGCGGCCCTTTAGCTGCTTCTGTTTGTGTGGGGACATCTTGGGTGAGGTAGTGCCGGATGCGGCAGACATTTTTGTTAGCAGACTAGCTGCTAGCTGCTGCCTGACGCGATAGGCTCACAGGAGGCCATTTAAGACAGATTGGCCAGGGCGCTCTCCCTGAAAGGTAAGCGCTGCGGTTCCTAAGGATAATTTGCATATTTTAAGAAAACGCTGCTTAATGCTTGATCTGCGCAACCTGGTCGCGCTTTTATTTTACATTTGACCATTTTAATCTCTCGGCTTTTTAGCCGCTTTAATTCCGCCGTGTCTATGTGGGGGTAAACGGGGCATGTTAGGACATTGCTTGCACAATAATTGGTGAATCTCACCGCTGTTACAGCGGCCCTTTAGCTGCTTCTGTTTGTGAGGGGACATCTTGGGTGAGGTAGTGCCGGCTGCGGCAGACATTTTTGTTAGCAGACTAGCTGCTAGCTGCTGCCTGACGCGATAGGCTCACAGGAGGCCATTTAAACCTGCCACATGCAAGCGCGCAGCGTATGCGAGCAGCGGGCGCGCCGTGGGCACGCCGGAGGCTCGCCAGAGGCGAGACCCTCTGTGCCCATCCGTGACCAGACGGGACCCGGGGCCATGACCCCTGGCTCGCGCATCATCTATGATAGAGGTGAGCTATTGGAAGTTAACCTGAGTAATACATCTCTCGAGGAGGGGAGTGCAGCCCTACTTCGACAGGAAGGGTTGTGGAGGGTTCCGAAGAAAGGGTCTGGATGGCCTCATGCTCATAAAGCCGGGGTTTTGCACTACGGGCTGTTAAACACCCGTTCCCTCCAAAAACACCATGGAGGGGTGTTTTCATTATTGGAGGACGGGGAGCTCGACGTGTTAGGAGTCACGGAGACGTGGCTGGAGGACTCCTCGCTGCCGGCTCTTGTGGCTGCTCTACCGGCAAATTTTTCGGCTCTATATTGTAATAGAGCGGGTGAGAAGAGAGGCGGAGGGGTGGCACTTTTCTTTGCAGATTGTAAGCGAGGAGAAACAATCTTGGCAGAAAATTTGGGAGGGTCGGAGGTGCTTGGTGTTAAACTGGGGTTGGGGACAGACTGCCTGACAGTCCTGGTGGTGTATCGCCCTCCATGGGCCAGGCCGGAGTTTCCAGACCTGTTTTTGAAGCTAGTGCAGGATCTGCGCTCGAGGTATGATAATATGGTTATATTGGGTGACTTTAACTACCACTGGGAAACTACCCCGAAAGAAGGGCAGGCTAGCCAGATTGATGAGGCTCTATCATCACTAGGGCTAGTCCAACAAGTAAAGGGGCCGACACATGTGAAAGGTCACACGCTTGATCTGGTGTGGACGTCACTTCCGGCACAGGGATTGACGATTACGTTGCCTTGTGTCTGGTCGGATCATCATCTGGTGAAGGGAGATCTCCTGATGAACTTACAAAAAATGAAACCTGTAGAAGGGCAGAGGGTGGTGAGGAAATGGAAAAATATTAATGGAGACAAAATGGTAGCACATCTCCTAGCGAATCCACCCCAGAATTTTCTGGATGAGAATCCGGATGCTCTTTGCAGTAATTTGGTTGATAGACTTCGAATAGCGGCCGACTACGTGGCGCCAGCACGAAGGGTCAACTTAGTAAATAGAGGCTCGGGATCCCCTTGGTATAATGACTCTCTAAGGGAGAAGAAGAGGGCTTTACGCAAGGCGGAGAGAGCTTGGCGCAGAGCCTATGACACCAATGCGCGAAGTCTCTATATGCTAGAATTATCGACCTATAAACGGGCAATAACAGCCAGGAAGGCCGAGTTCTATGAGGAAAGGATCACTACAGCTAAAGATCCACAAAAAGAAATCTTTAGAGTCCTAAATGAACTCAGGAAAACAAAAGATCAGAGGCCGAAGTTCACTTTAGAGGACTGTCAGAGATTTCAGGACTTTTTCACCAGCAAAATTACAGGCCTCATCTCTGAAATTGCTCGTACTCCGATGCATGCCTGCCCCTTACAGACCACCCCGGTTAAGAAGCTGGTGGACAGTCCTTTGGACACTCTACCCTTGATTGCTAAGGATGGACTGTCATTGCTTATGGGGCGAGTTAAGTCTGGCTCTCAGGCTGATCCTTGCCCTCCTGAAGTATTCAAACTGGCTATGCCAGGAATAGAGGAAGAGGTCTTGCCTCTCCTGAATTCTTCCTTAATATTAGGCAAGGTTCCGTCAGCCTTCAAGGAAGCACGTCTGATCCCTTTGCTAAAAAAAAACAGGGGCAGACGTGAAATGCCTGAAAAATTTCAGGCCTATCTCCCAGATTCCTTTCCTGGCCAAAGTGCTAGAACAGCATGTTTTGTCCGACCTCTCTGACCATCTGGAAAGGAATGGTTTGTTGGAACTAAATCAATCGGGGTTCCGTGCGAATCACAGCACGGAGCTGGTCATGCTGTCTATCTTAGATGAGCTCAGGAATAGGGCAGATAGGAAGATACCTGGTGCCCTGGTGTTGTTAGACCTCTCCGCGGCGTTTGACACTGTGTGTCATAAACAACTTCTGTCGTGGCTGAGGAACTTCGGCATTCAGGGCACAGCTCATGTCTGGTTTGCCTCTTTCCTACAAGGGAGGACGCAAAGAGTACAGCTGGGAGAATTGCTTTCCACTGCAACACCAATTTCTTGTGGAGTGCCGCAGGGGTCTGCTCTGTCGCCCCTTTTATTTAATATATATCTACAACTGTTGATTTCACTCCTCAATCAAATGGATTGTCAGGTGTATAATTACGCTGACGACACCCAAATCATCATCCAAATGGATGATGCTCCTGGGGCGTTAGCAAGGCTGCAAAATATCCTCAAGCATACAGCCAACTGGATGTCTTTGAACTCCTTAAAAATCAACCCTGACAAGACGGAGGTTTTACCAATCACCATTGCCGGTAATCCATGGCACGACGGGTTTTGGCCAAGAGAACTTGGGCCACCCCCAGAACCTGCCGCGGTGGTAAAAAGCCTAGGCATCCATGTGGATGATAAACTATCCATGCGGAAGCAAGTCACCACGGTGGTAGGAACCTGTGTTGGTCTTCTCCGACCACTTAGGAAAATTGCGCCATTATTGTCCTTCTCCACCTTGAGACGGGCGGTATCTGCAATGATACTATCAAGGTTGGACTATGGCAAATCGCTTTATTTAGGACTGCCCCAAAAACTTCTGGATAAACTTCAAGTGGTGATGAATGATGCCGCTAGGCTCATCTTTAAGAAACCAAGGAGCTCGCATGCGTCCCCACTTATGCGCGAGCTACACTGGCTGCCAGTATGGCAGAGGGTGCTCTTTAAAGGGCTCTGCATCGCACACAAATCACTCTATGGAAAGGCACCAAGATATATCAAGACCCGTTTGACTCTATACAAACCGGGTAGATCGTTAAGATCTGCTGAAGCAACTCTTCTTACCCAACCACGCTTCAGACTGGCCACAGTGGGTGGCCGCGCCATTTCCAATACCCTCCCAGCAGTCTGGAATAATCTGTCGGCGGATTTGCGGAAGGAATCCAATTTGTTGTCCTTCCGGAAGAAGTTGAAAACTGTTCTTTTTCAGAAGGCCTGGGTTGGGCTATAACTCCTGGTAGGGCTTTTTAGGAATTTCTGCTGTGCGTACCTGACAAAGCGCTTAGAGACCCCTGGGTTATAACGCGCTATATAAATCGAATAAAATAAATAAATAAATAAATCTAGAGAAACAGCTACTAATTAATCTTTATATGCTCTAGCTTTTGTAAGGACATTGAAAAAGAGTCTAGTATTGTCAGAATGGTGTCTGCTTTTGATAAAACCACATTGTTCATGGCCAATTAACAAGGGGAGAAATTTCTCTAAATGAAACCCAAGGATTTTAGCAAAAATTTTGTAGTCAAGACCAATTAAAGAAATAGGACGATAATCTTTACACAACTTATGATCTTTACCGTCTTTAGGTATTAAACATATTAGAGATTCTTTAAAAGATCCTCCAGGTTGTTTAGAAGAAATAAAGAAATTAAATAGTTCATATAATTTGGGGATAAGGAGGCGAGAAAAAGGAGAATAAAATTCAATAGTAAAGCCATCAGGTCCTGGGGCTTTACCCCGTTTAATAGCACTAATAGCATTACCGATATCAGATTCTTTAATGTCATCATTTAACTCCGAAAGATCCAGATCTGGGGGAGAAGGAGGAGTGATAGAAGAAAGATATTGAGAAATTGGAACTGGAGAAACAGAAATGTCAGGTGTGTAGAGGGATTGAAAGAAATGAGTGAATTCCGACAAAGTGTCTTCATTTTTATAAAGCATACAATTATTGAAGTCAAGGATAGAGCTGATCTTGGTACGTTCTTTCATAACTTTTAAATAATTAGCTAGGAGTTTCCCTGCTTTGTTCTGGCCGCCATAGTACTTGGCAGAGGATTTAAGTAGAAATTAATTGGTATTTTCTGTGGAAAGTTTGTTGAATTGCAATTTATCGGGAAATTAAACAGGGTAAAGCCCCAGTACCTGATGTCTTTACCATTGAATTTTATTGTCATTTTTCTCGTCTCCTTATCCCCAAATTATATCAACTTTCATTTCTTTATTTCTTCCAAACAATGTGGAGGATCTTTTCAAGAAGCTCTAATATGTTTAATACCTAAATACGGTAAAGATCATACTACTAGCAGGAGCTGGATGGTACCGCGGACCATCCTCCACACATTCTGATTTTTCCAGTAATCGAGATACTGGGCCATTGTGCCCCATTGTTCCAGGCTGAGACACCCGGCCTTCAATAGGACTGTCATCAAACAATCCTTGTGCGCCCCCAGTCCCCCCACCTTGCCTGTCTTGAGGAAGACCCGCTGTGACCACCCATTGGGACACCACAGGGTCAAAAAGTCGACTCTCTTTCTAGGTCCAGCATCACCAGGATTCTATACTAGGAAAGATAGGAATCTTTGGATTGAAATCAACATCTGGCCTATTTTGTCAAAAACTTGTATAAAAACTTGTATGTATGAAAATATTTACACTGTACATAATGTTCATCACCTGAGCATCATGCACACTTGTCACTTCCATGCACTTATTTATCTTGACTATCTACCTTGGCAATGTGTATATCAATGAATGAAGTAATTCTGATATAAATGACCTCATCACAAATATTTTCTTTTTGTTCTCATGTCTTATTCATTAAGTGCTAAGTCTTTGCTTTATCGCTGTGTGTTAGAGAGCTTATGTTTCAGATTGCATTAATAGCATCCTCAACTTACGCTTGTTCAACCCGACAGAACCAATTTTTATTTAACTATTCATTTTTATAAAGCATACGATTATTGAAGTCAAGGATAGAGCTGATCTTTGTATGTTCTTTCGTAACTTTTAAACAATTAACGAGGAGTTTCCCTGCTTTGTTCTGACCACCATAGTACTTGGCAGAGGATTTAAGTAGAAATTAATTGGTATTTTCTGTGGAAAGTTTGTTGAATTGAAATGTAGCACCAACAAGGTCTTCCAGACAAGACTTAGTGCCAGGGGTATCAAAAGAGGATTCTAAATTCTTAATTTGCGTCATAAGGTTACTTAAGCGCCATGAATCTACCAAGGACCTTGGTTGAATTGTGGATGTAAATTACGAGAACATAGTGGACGGAATGAATTTTGAAGTGGATTTACCATCAATAATCGGGTCTATGACCAAATTGCAGTCAACTCCAACCAATAAATAATCATCTTGTAAGGACATTAATTTGGATAGAATAGTGTACCAAAAAGTGACATCTGGAGCAGTAGGAGCATAAAGGTTAAAAAAAGTTGTGGAAATGTTATTAAGTAAAAGTGAGACAGAATCCCATCTACCCGAGGTATCTGATTCTTGAGATACAATCTGCAAATCAAGACGTTTATGACACAAATTGATAATGCCATTGCGATGGCCTGTGCCTGGTGATGCAAAAATGTTACCTACCCATAATCTTTTAAGTTTAGGAATTTCCTTCTCTACAACATGAGTCTCTTGTAATGAAGCAATATCATAATTCAAATTAGATAAATTGGAGAGAACCCTCTGACGTTTGATTGGGGAACCTAAACCTTTAGTGTTCCATGAAACAACTTTTAACACCATTTATAAGAAATAGAACAATATAAATGTTGCATAAAAGTCAATATAACAATTGAGATTTGGAGAACAATGAAAAATATCAATGAATAACATAGTAA
The DNA here is from genome assembly GCF_964261635.1 of Lissotriton helveticus. Taxonomy (NCBI): domain Eukaryota; kingdom Metazoa; phylum Chordata; class Amphibia; order Caudata; family Salamandridae; genus Lissotriton; species Lissotriton helveticus. The sequence goes on from NC_136058.1 coordinate 133,656,366, forward strand.
ATATGCATTTGAACTAGATAATATTAAGTTGCTCAATAAAGGAAATAAGAATGTAGTTATGAAAAGGAGTGTAAAAATGAAGAAAAAGAGGAGAGTGACAGAAAAAGGAAGAAAGAAAAAGCGAAGAGAAAAGAAAAGAAAAGAAAGAGGATGAAATAGAGAAAGGAAAGAAAGAGGGAGACAAAGAAAAAGGCATCATTGTGAAACAAGGAGATTCAGAAATTTGAGAAGGAGGATGAAGAGAATGCAGTAAAGAAAGAAAGATAAATATATAGACGAAAGAGAGTAAGGTAGAATATCGAAAAACATACTGACTTACTACAAATAACATGAAAGGATGAGGGTGGTAAAGCCACATATGGAAAATGGCACAACTGACCGGGTGACCCAGGGCAGAGCAGTGAAGGAGGACATCATCCAAAACAGACCAGGGAGGACATAGATCACATACATAAAATTACTGCACCTAGTGGATACAAAAGATAAAGAAAGTGAAGAAATGGAAGACACAAAATGTAAACATTAACACAAAATGAAATACAATGGGAAATAACGTATCAAAAATGTTTAAATATGAAAAGGTCAAAGAGACATAAGCGGAAAACAATTAGGGAGGGACAAAATGAGACATAGCCATATAATTTTCACTGCATTGGTCCAAGAATCTCTGGAGCAGAGCAGGATCTTCGTAAGTCATCCGGTATGTAACTTTGAAAATGCAGGGGTGGCAAAGTCCGAAATGAGCATTAATATTACGGAGAGCTGGTTGCATAGCAAGAAATTTCTTCTGACATTCTGCTGTTGTCTTGGTATTGTCTTGAGCAAAAAAGAGGGTGGAATCCTGCCACCAGGTGATACGATCTTTAGATTTAGCAGTTTGCAAGACCTGTAATAAATCAGTGTATTCCAAAACATAGATGATGATCCCTCTAGGTTTGGAAGACGAAGATGCAGTAGTTGGATTCTGACCCAAACGGTGAGCTCGTTGGATGTTCAAAGTAGGAGATAAAGGGAGACCAGGGAGTTGTGGAAGAAAAGACTTAAAGAAAGATATGTGATCTGATCCCTCCAAACCTTCTGCCAATCTAAAAATGTGCAGGTTATTGCGACGACTGCGATTTTAAAATTCTTCACCTGTTTCGGGAGAGAGAGGACATCAGATTGAACAGCAGGCATACTTGTTGAGAGAATAGAGTAGAGATTATGTTCCGCCAAAGAGGTAAAAAGGAATAGGTGGACCAGGTACACTCCATCGAGATTTCGTTCTCCCCATACGATTTCAAATAGTACAAATTATTACTGTCTGCTTCAAGTAATGGTTTCAAAGAAAGTACAATGGTCATAAAATTGAGGAGAAGAAAGGGGAATGAAAATAACAAGTAATTCACTGGATGCACATAAAAATATAAAGAGGAAGCAACTTTGTGTAAAGAAGCTTTAGCATCACATTTCTATCACAAGGTGGCAGTAGAACCAACAGGGTTGCAAAAAGCCCATTTTCCAGATCAGGGTTAAGTGCAGGCAATAAACATAACCCAAGCATAAGAAAAGCATGTGGTTGAAGAGGAAAACACAAGTTTTTTAGACTATTCCTCGCTGAAAATGCCCTGAGGGAAAATGTGCTGACAGAAAAATGGGCGTCATGGAATTCATAATGATGGTCGCGGAATGAAGAAAAACGTGTTGAGAGCGTTTGTCACTAAATACTGCTCGCCAAGGCTGCTGAAAGGTCATAAGTCATAGCGGAATGCTTCACATGCTTTCTCCAATCCACAAAGAGCAGCACGGAAAGGAAGGTCCGCTGGAGAGCACGCACTTCTCCCAAGCTGCCATGAGCCCCCTCAGGCAGCAGCCATCTTCGGCTGTCGCCAAGCCACGCCCCTCCAGAACACACTGCTTTGGATGGGGATGTGAACCAAGACTGCTTGGATTGTGACTTTGTACATAAAATTCCGTGGTTGGATTATGTCAAACAAATTGCAGTGTCCCTGGGCTGCCCAGAGCTGGATTATGGTCCACAGATGATTGTTAAAGTTGATGGACTTAAGGTAAAAGAGCTGTATTTAAAGCGTGCTACAGAAGCCAGAGAGAATGCTGCCCTGGACAAGCCTTCTTTGAGAGCTTACTTGGCTCTCCAAACTAATGTTGGCACTCAGCCAAATCCTTGGGGGAGATTTTTGCTCACATAGTTTTGTTTGCCTGCAATGTGGTCTAGACTTTGTTTTTCTCCTGGACAATAGGATTCCTGCTCACTATTGAGTTGACACTGTGATGGTAATTAATTTCAAACACTGAAGCATCTAATTTTATTCTGTAAATGTTATGATTTTCCTCCCCATAGATATTTGCTCATTTTTAGAGCTACGGGGTTTTTGTCAATACAGACCAGCCTTTTATTAGTTCAAATTGTTTATGAGCCTCTCATTTCTTTTGCTGTGGGTAGAGGTGGGCAGAATTTGTGTAGTCGCGCTACGCAAAGCTCTGCGAAATGGTAAGAAATCTCTGCGAGCACGCAGAAATTCCGCAAACACGGGGAATGACTTGTTTCGCCCGTTCGCGATGCTTTTTTCCTGTTCGCGAACGCTGTTTGCGTGCTCGATGGGAAATATCTCGCGAACACACATTTTGAAAGCGCGAACAAGCAAAAAATTCTGCGTAGCCGCAGATCGTGGAATTTTTGGCAATTCCACATTCTCTGCGAAACGCGAAATTACCCAAATTCCGCAAGCGTAACGGAATTTACCGCCCAGGCTTTGCTGTGGGGTCTTTATTATAAAATTGTCTGTTTTTGATTACTTCTTTGAATTCCTAAAGATATCATGAATAGGTATAAAGATGATTGGCCGAGCTGTAGAACTGGGATCATGACCTCCAGTTGGACTGGAGTGTTTTTACTTTTTTTAGTTTCCTTGTAGCACTTAATGCGGGAAGGTGCCTGGCTCCCTGTTAATATTTTGTTCGCTTTTCTTTCCTTGTAGCACCTAAGTGCTGGAGCTGCCTGGCTCGGTTTTGCTCTATGCTTATGATCACCTTGCCTGTTGCAGTTCACAAGTGTAAGGTGTGGTGAGTACTTTCACCGATATCCTACTCCTATTTTATGGAGAAGGTAGACACTATCCTCTCTGATATTAGGCAGGGTATAGTGTCTGGTTCTATCATGCCACAGGACGTTCAGACTTCTTCGGAAGTCATTATCTCAAAGTTCCCATTGATAGATCCGATGAGTCTTGAGCAACTTATGAGCAAAACTAAATCGGGCTCCCGGCAGACCCATGTCCCCCTAGTGTCTTTCGCTTGGCACGCCCTATGCTAGAAGGCCACATTCAGGCCCGGACTGGCCGTTGCGGTCACCGGGCAATTCCCCGGTCGGCCGCAAGGGTGCGGGCCGTTTTTGGGCCCCTGGGGGCCGTTTTTGTGACAGGGCCGTTTTGCAGCAAAGCTGCAAAATCGGCCCTGTAACTAATTCGGCGGAAAAGCGGCCCTGGTAAAGAGCTTGGTGGCATCCCCCCCCCTCCCCCAGGGGGAGGAGGGGGGGGCTGGCCGAGCACTTTGCCAGGGCCGGTTTTGGTTCCCAGTCCGGCCCTGGCCACATTACCTCCCTCCTGAACAACTCTTTGGAAACAGGGATGGTACCAGCTAGCTTCAAGGAAGCCCGAGTGAAACCTCTGATAAAGAAGCCAGGAGCCGACCCTACCATCTTGAAAACCTATAGACCTATTTCCCAACTACCGTTCTTGTCCAAAATCCTGGAACAGCATGTGCTGAAGTCCCTGGCCTCGTCTCTGGAGTCTCACCATCTTCTCCAGGAACGTCAGGCGGGGTTTCGTGCACATCACAGCACCGAGTTGGTGATGCTCTCGGTGCTGGATGAGCTTAGGGGGATGGCTGACAGCAAGAAACCGAGCGCCCTGATACTTTTAGATCTTTCAGCGGCGTTCGATACTGTCAGCCTTACCCTGCTCTTGGATAGACTGGCCAACTTCGGGATTCGGGACACGGCCTTTCAGTACCTTCAATCCTTCCTGTCGGGAAGGACACAGTGGATTTAGCTGGGGGATAGTTTATCGGAGGTGGGTAACCTGATGTGCGGAGTCCCCCAGGGCTCCGCACTATCTCCAGTATTATTTAACCTTTACCTGCAACCACTGATTAACTCCCTGGTAAACATGGGTTGTCGCGTATTTAATTACGCTGACGACACCCAGCTGCTACTTAGCATAGACAATACGGTCTCTGCGCAGAAGTACGCACAGGATATTCTTAGGTTTGTAGTTAGCTGGATGATGGCAAATCTGTTGAAAATCAATCCTGAAAAAACCGAGGTTGTAGTGGTTTCGACGATAAGTTCCCCATGGAGTGATCTATATTGGCCGCAAGAATTGGGTCCTACCCCAACATCATGTGACAAGGTGAAAAGTCTTGGAATTAAGATTGACTGCGAATTGTCAATGGCCAGCCAGATTTCCTCCGTTGTGGGAACATGTACTGGTCTAATTAGACAACTGCGCAAGTTAGCTCCCCTGCTCTCCCCGTCCATGCTTCGCACTGTAGTTTCTGCTACAATCATCTCGAGGCTGGACTACGGGAACGCTCTCTATTTAGGTCTACCGAAAAACTTGACCAATAGATTGCAGGTTGTTCTGAATGATGCTGCACGACTTATCTTCAGACTTCCAAGAAAATCTCATGCCTCCCCTTTGTTACAGAGCCTTCACTGGCTTCCTATTAGGCAAAGGGCAGAATTCAAAAGCCTATGCACGGCCCATAAGGCAATCTACGGGCAAGCACCGGCCTATATTAAGGAACGGTTGGAGGTCTATAAACCTGAACGAAGACTGAGGTCGTCTGATGCCCAGTTGCTAGTCTGCCCACGGTTTAAACTGGCAACGAAGGGTGGCAGATCCTTCTCTGTTTTAATTCCCAAAATCTGGAACAGATTACCCGAGTCCCTTCGCAAAGAAGGTCACCTCCTACATTTTAGGAAATCATTAAAAACACTTCTATTCAGGGAGGCTCTGGTTTCACCTTAGTCTGTATTATGCTACTGGTTCTCCGATCTGCAAAATAGTTGTTTTGTCCGTCGGTCATGAGCGCCTTGAGACCTGCCGGTGAGATGGCGCTATAATAACCGAAGCTAACAATAACAATAACAACTCACACCTGTTTGGTGGGGATTGGGCCACACCCTTGTAGGCATACTAATTTTGCCTGGCTGTGGCAAGGACGCGCTGCATCACGACCTCTGGTAAGAGCGATCTGTTCTAACCATAACCCACTCCCATCCAAGTGCTTACACCACTCAGACTGGAGTATTTAACAGTTTTTAGTTTCCTTGTAGCACTTAATGCCTTTTAATATTTAGTTAGCTTTTCTTTCCGTGTAGCACCTAGGTGCTGGAGTTGCCTAGCTCCATTTTGCTCTCTGCTTACAATCACCTTACCTGTTGCAGATGCAGCTAAAGAGTGTATGGCGTGGTGAGTGCTTTCACCCCTGCCCTACTCACTGGATGGGGACTATTTGTGCATAGCCACAGCACGGACATGGAGCGGATGCGCGCAGCAGGTGCCTGGTCTGGCCGGGGGCAGGGGCCAGAACCCCTGCCAGTTTTACTAACCAACTTAGGCTAATTTACTCATCGGACCTACTTAAAAGTCTAGTTCATAAAATCACTGCAGTGTGTGTGCACAATCTTACGATGGATCCTCCTAAACTGAAATAACCCCATTGCAACTTTAGTCCCACACACAACGAACCCCCCAGGCCTAAGGAATACAATGCTCAGTTCCTACTGATCAACTGGCGATCTACGACCAAACATAAGAAATACATTTTTTAAATCATTTTGGGAAGGCAACTTGATGCCCTGTTTCTGACTGAAGCATGGCTCAGCGAATCCTCAGAACCAGATATTCTGAAATCGATCCCGTTAGACTACAGGATTGTAAGACAAGACCACCCCATAAATAGAGTTGGAGGGATAGCCATTATTCATAAGCTAGCTCAGAAATGTTCCATTACAGCTACTAATATTTAGAACTGTGAAGCCACCATTATTTCTCTTTCTAGTAGAAAATGTTAGCCTAATAATCTATCGTCCACCAGGCCCTGCAACACAATTCATTGCTAGTTTGGCTGAGAACATTGTCCAACCTGCTCTATGTCATATAAATGTGCTAGGTTTAGTCACACTTAATCTACACTTTGACAATGAGTCCAATCCCGAAGCACTAACTTTGTGCCGGGAGCTGAACACCAGGAGCCTCATTTATGAAAAGTGACGCATCGCTGCGTGAAAACAGCGATGCGTCACTTTTCACTGCGCCTCCTTGCGAGACCAATGATGCGTCATATTTACAGTATGACGCATCATGGCGCAAGGAGTTACAGATACGTCAGTATTTCAGACGTATCTGTAAGCGCAAAAGTGACGCATTGCTGGAGTGTGTCACAAAAGTGACGCAACTCCAGCAATGCGTCCTTTCACATGGGGAAAGCCCCACATGAAAGGGCTTGCATCAGTCTTACGCCTGCTGTGAGGCAGGTGCAAGATTGTGATGCAACAGCGTCCTAAAAGTGACGCAGTGAAATCTCATAGATTTCACTGCGTCACTATTACGAGGCTTTTTGCGGGGGAACGCCCCCTCTGCATACATTATACCTGACGCAGGTATAATGTAGCACAGGGGTTTACAAAGTGACGCATCTGCTTAGATGCGTCACTTTGTAAATAGTGCGCAACAGGAGGCATGTTTTACGCCGATGATGCGTCACAAAAAGTGACGCACCGGCAGCGTAAAAGTGACGCACGGCCTCATAAATGAGGCCCCATGAATCCTGCTCAAAGAGTGCAGACTCTGACTCACCAACTAGACCACACCTTAGACCCCATGTTTTCTAACTTTCAAATGATTAAAGTTGCAACTCCATTAATAGTGCCTTGGTCGGACCACTATGGGGTGCCTTCTCCGTGCTGCTCCTCAGGACTTCTCCTACTAACATGCCCAATCAGATGACTAAGAGAAGAAAGTGGAACATGTCTGATCCTGAAATATTTGCCATATCTCTGTTATGTACTGCCCCAGTTAAGGGAGGATGTCACTCTAACCAATTCACAAATTGAAAATCGATATTGGAAGCCCTAGATGAAGCTGCACAATGGACAAAGACGAATTAAAAACCCAGGGTGCAGAACTCCTCTCCTTCGGTAAACCAAGATCTTAGCTTAGCCAAAAAAGCATGCAAATGTTTGGAATGTATTTGGTGGAAAGACTACTGCCCCACTGGCAGAGACAACTATAAAGCAGAACGTAAAAAGTATCATGCACTTATTAGGAAAACCTGATGTAACTTTTATACAGAAAAGGTTGAAACTGCCAAGAACTCATCTAACAACATTTTCTAAATCCTAAAATCCCTATCCTTACTAGAACGAACAACAGCGCCCTTACCTTCATCGGTTGAGAACTGCAATAAGATTGGACACTATTTTTCGTCCAAAGTAGCAACCATCTATGACACCATTCCCTTAGAAGCACGTAGAACCTTCAATCTTGACCTCCTCCTGGAAGAACCTATTAGTGAGAATTGTCTTAAAGGGATTTATGGCCGAAAACTTGGAGGAGTTGAAAAACATAGTGTCAGGCATTAAGTCATGCACCCCTTTGAACCCTGCTCCACCTAAGATGTTAATACAGGGGATGGAAATTATCCGACCATGTATTCAGTAGCTCATTAAACTCTCTTTTTAAGCAGGTGAGGTTCCTCGAGAGTGGAAGCAGGTTATAGTTCTTCCACTTCAGAAGAAACCTTCCACTGACCACAAGACACTAGTAAATATATACATTCTATTTCCTTGCTACCTTTGTTTTCCCAAAGCACCGACAAAGTGGTGAATAAACAACTAACCATGTACATCACCATGAATGACCTATACCATCCAACCCAGTCAGGTTTTAGAGCCTCTTATTGTACAGAATCTGCTTTCCTTCTGGCCACTAAAACTTTGAGAAAGTTTGCAGATGCAGGACAAACAGCTGCACTTGTTCTACTGGACTTAAGTACAGCCTTTGACATCGTATTGCACAACTTACTACTTCAAAGGCTAAACCAGTGTGGAGTGGGAGTTTTCAGGTCGCTCAGAATCCTTTTCTGTCAGAAAGTATCCTCTTTTGCAAGAAGTACTACAGGACTCTATTTTGAGCCCCACCTTGTTTAACCTCTATATTTGCCCCCTTGCGGTCATTGTGGAAAAACAAATGTGACAATTGTGTCTTATGCAAATGACACCAAGCTAATTGTCACCCTCTCTCAGATCACCATGGCTACTGCCACCCGCTTCTCCCGTATGACTAGAGGAGCTAACATCTTGGATGTCCAATCATTGCCTTATTCTTAATGGCAATAAAACTGAGATAATGATAGTTGGGAAAGTCCCCATGATCTGGACCTCAGCTTGGTGGCCTGAGTCCCTGGGACAAATCCCCACCTCAAAACAGAAACAAAACATTTGGGTGTATGGTTCGATTCAAAATTCTCTTTTGATAACCAAATTAAGATAGTTGCTAGCAAGTGCTTTGGAATTCTTGAAGTTCTAAGTAAACTTGTTGATCTTTTATTAATATCAGCCAATAAACAATTGCCAATGCCTTGGACACATCTCAATTAGACTACGGCAATATCCTATATTTAGGAGTATTCAAAGCCAGTCCCACAAACCTTCACCACATTCAGAATGCTGCTGCGGGCCTAGTTCTAAGTCTTCCTAGAAGATCCCAGGCGTCTAAGGCTCTGACCTCCCTTCATTGGCTGCCTGTAGAGAAGAGAATTATCTACAAGCCCATGTGTTAGTGTCATAGAATTTCAGTGGAATAAGAGCCCTAGTTATCTCCAATTCTTGCTCAATCCCTCTCCCACTTGTAATCTCAGATCAAGAGGAACCCACCTGGCCAAGGTTCTCAAAAATCAAAAAGCCAGAATGGGAGCTTGCTCATTCAGTTATCTTGCTGCAAAAAAATGGAACATCATGCCTATAATGCCGAGATCTGAATCTGTGGAACATTCATTTCATAAACAACTGAAAACCTGGCTACTTCTGTCCTAATCTCGGTACCAGCTCTCTCTCTGATTCTGCACCAGTCAGTAACAACTGTGCTTCCTTTTTTCCTCTAAGGCTATGATCCGAGCCCAGGGACACACTGTTGGTGTAACCAGGCGTTTTGCAAATGGTATTTGATTGGTTGATTGAATTAGTTGATTTAGGTATATCGTTTTTTTAAATATTTTGTTTTTAGGAAAGTGTTTTATATTATCCTTTCTTTATCCCTATCAGCATCATCTGAATTTGTAATTATGCTGTTTTTAAGATGTAATCAGTTATTTTATGATTATTGTATAATATTGTATAATAATCAATTAAATATATTCAGTCATTCCTGATGTCATTATTTTATTCACTCTCTATATTACAGTATCTTATGGCCCTTCTGATCTCCTCAGATCTGTATTTTGGACTTTTCTTTCTCTTGGCTCCAAACTGTACTCCATTCCTTGCTTTACTGAGTCCTGTCTTGTGTCAGCTTGGTTGATTCCATGCACCTGGCTCTCTCTCTGCATCTGTGCTCCTCCCTTGAGTCTCCTGCTATTTCTGCCCGGTGAGCCCAGAGTATTACAGCTCACAAGTGACCTTCTCGCTGTGTTTCCTTGATGTTTGATCCTGCAGTTATATTCCAGGCTTGCCTCTGTTTTCATGATTCATTATGGGTCAATTCTATGTTGCAGTTCTGATTAGCTGTTTGTGGCTGTTGCCTTTCTCTTGTTTGTCATACCTCTTTGTCCCTCTGTTTGCCTTATTTCTTTGTTCTGACTGCTCACTTCCAGACCTGTCTTGCAGATGCTGATTCTTTGTCTTGTATTTCTGTGTACCCGGTCTGACTGCATATTTTTGACCTGTCCTGGTTATTGTACAGGTTTCCACAATATTCTGTTTCATGCATTCCAGTCCCTTTTCTGGCCCTTATTCCAGTCCAGAATTTCCCCGAGCCCAATTACTGTTTCTGTGTACCTTCCACTGTTTTCCTTTGTCTTCTTGTGTGTTCATATGATCATCCTGATTTTAATGGCTTCCAAGGGGGTCCGTAAGACTCAAAAGTTTGTGCCTTTGCCACAGAGAACCACCCAGCTCCATAGGTATTGTCACGTGGCCCAAAAGGACATTGTTGTTTTTCACTAACTTAGCATGAGCACGCTGCAGCTTGCCTGCTGCTTTTGTGAAGGTTACTACATGTCTTTATTTTTGCAATAATTTCAAAGACTGCTTTCACATGAGAACTCATGGCTGTGTTCACTCTCTGCATGTTGCTGGGATTTTGACGGAACATTATGTGTACGATAGAACAACAATACCTCTTGTTATTTTGTTCTGGCCAGGCCTTAGCCCTTAGACAAAAAAAACTGATGTAGCTGTTGTGTGGACAAACGCACTCTTGTCTTGAGACAGCACCTATGATGTAGATCAACTCTCTATAGGCTAAGGTATGAGGTCTGCTGACACAGCCGAGAGTTCTTCTATTATATAATAATACTTCTTCGTAGCAAGGGTAAAGAGGTTAGGCACTACAGTTTTTTCCCCCATTGTCTTTTTATGATGACATCTCCCTTCATGATGTATGGACTTGCTGCTATGCTTCCTCTATTTGTACTATGCATTTTCCTGCCTGTTGTGGCATGTATACTGCATATTAAAGCACGTTCATTAAAATAAATATTTTAAACTATTCCGTGAATCTGTCAGATCTTATTGTGGACAAGTAGAAGAGTGAGAGCATAAGGGTGTGTCTTTTTACTGCGATTCCTGAGAAATCTGGGAGCGTTCTGTTCTGGAGTGTCTAATCATTTTGTCCTCTGTGAGTGAGTAGGAGAGCAAGTGAGGCACTATAGCAAGTCAGTCCTGGGCTCGCGGGTATTAAGGTGTTAGGAAGACTTAGGGCCAGATGTAGGTCGGCAAATACCGGTCGGTAACGGCCGATTTTGGCCGTTACCCACCGGTATTTGCAAATGGAGATGTAGGGGCCTTAAAATTTACAGAATCGGTATATTTACCGAATCGGTAAAGTTACCGATTCGGTAAAATACTGATTCTGTAAATTTACCGAATCGGTAAATCAATATGTAGGTGGCACTGAAAACAGTGCCAAAGGCCCTTACCGATTCGTTATTTACCATGTAATACTATTGCATGGTAAATAACCAATACCTGTGTACATGCACATCTGTGCATGTACACCTGTGCCATGTGGCACACATACCCTTAGGGCATGTATGTGTGCCACATGGCACACAAGCCACAGACAGGGGTGCAACAGGATGTCAAAGTGACACCCTGTCCCCCTTGGCAATTCGGTAATTTTACAGATTCTGTAATTACCGAATCGGTATTTGCCAATCAATGACAAATACCGATTCTGTAACTACAGAATCGGTAAATACCGAATCCTACCGATTCTGTATTTTTTACCGAAAAATTACCTACATTAGCTTTACCGATTCATGAATACCGAATCGGTAAAATTTGGTATTTATGAATCGGTAAATCTAATTTACCTACATCGGGCCCTTAGTCCCTATACACAAAGGTCCCATAATCCTGCACATAGTACTGTGTTTGTGCAGAACCCCTGCAACATGGCGCCACCATCATTTTGTCTGGTATTTATTCACAAGTCCCCTAAGTAGCGCTTGTGCTTGTCCACACCTTTCCTTTCACCAGTTTTCAGAGACGTCCATGGTGTGAGGGCTTAGCCTCCTATATTAGTGTTTTATAGGTTTTTCTAGCTTTTAGTTCAAAAGGTTTACTTTCTCTCTCGGTCAAATTTTGCGCTACCGTTCCTTTGGTTTATCCTTTTTCATTTCTTAATAAGGCAGTCGCTATTGCGGCGCCTATTCGTGTGGCGGTTACAGCATTTTTGACTCTCCGTGGAGTCCCCAATGCAGGGGCTCATATTATCTTTGTTGCCAATGTGGATGCAGCTTATCGCTTGAGGTTGTCTATTCTTGGGTAAAATTTCCAACAGTGGATGGGAATGAATATACAATGGCGGCGGCAGCATCACAGGCTTATCACCCTTGTGCATTTCTTGAAGTTCCATTGACAGCCTGGTTCCATCTGGTTTAATGGCATCCTTCCTAACCTTGTTTCTGTGATCCGTTTATGCCCCTTACCAGTCTATGGGGCCAATTGGCCCATTTTGGCAAGATTTACACTGCATCCAAATTATATTAATGTTATACATGCAGAGCTGTGTCAGTTACATACAACGCTATTCATATACACAGAAGTTTTATTCAGTTTATGTCACATGCAATTTAAATGGCTCCAGCTGGAGCCGCTCCTCAGCCACCAGGTCCTGGCAGTGGTCTTGTTATTAGTCTTGTCATGATTACTCTGTAATGGGCGAACATCCTCAAAATTGTGATGACTAGCCATTTTGGCTTGAACAGAATTTTGAGCAACTTGTAGCTGTTTTTCCCCACACAACTTCTGTAGAAAAACCCATGATCCTTACAATGAGTTTACTGAGTGATTTGATTCCCGCTTTAGCTGACTGCACCATATGGGGACGGTGTTTGCTACAGTGTGTACACTGTGCTTTGGCACGCCCTCCATGACCATTCTTCCCAGCGTTCTGAAAAAGGTTCAAGATGAACACGGGGCTGGTCCAGCCTTGGATTAGGGGTTGAAGTTAGTGGGAATGTTCCCTATTGTCTATGATATGATTCTGGCCAACATTAAAGGTGAAGCGGTTTGCTTACAAGTACGTCAACGGCTAGCAGTGGTGGTAGACGTGGCTCAGCAGAGGCAGTTATCAATTATTATAGTGGATGTGTATACATCTTTGGGTCGCAATAGCTTGGGGATTCGACCATTTGCACAGGCACAAAGTAAACCCCTTCCTGAAAAAGAAGGTAGTACGTTTTTTCCTAAAAAAGGCTTGGAACAAGATGCAGCAGCAGCAACAACAGAAGCCTAGTTCACGTGCAGGTTTGCCTCCATCTGATGCTTCTGAACGTAAATATGATTTGTATGACCACTCTAAAATTAAGACTCCAGACAGATTCCAAGTTCCTGAACCTCATCCTCCTCATTCCTTGTAGCAATCTTCCGATCAACAAATGCGTGGAGGTGGACAACAAGATCACAGAGAAGGCGAGTCTGGGCAAACAAGACGCAACCCGCTGCGCCAGTTTGATGTGATGGTCAAGCAGGGGGAACAGCCTCAATATCCTGCCCCATTTATGAAAAAAAAAGTTGCCTCTAACTGCAAAGTATGCCTCAGACGGTCAATCAATCAAGCAAATTTGTAGAGCGCGCTACTCACCCGCTAGGGTCTCAAGGCGCTGGGAGGGGAGGGATCCGCTACTGCTCGAATAGCCAGGTCTTGAGTTGTTTCCTGAAGGAGAGGTGGACCTGGGTCAGCCGTAGGTGAGTGGGGAGGGAGTTCCATGTCTTGGCCGCCAGGTAAGAGAAGGATCTTCCTCCGGTGGTGGCTCTGCAAATTCGTGGGACAGTGGCGAGGGCGAGGCTGGTGGAACGGAGCTGGCGGGTGGGTGTGTAGAATGAGAGGCGGTCATTGAGGTATTTGGGGCCCATGTCGTGGAGAGCCTTGTGTGCGTGGGTGAGGAGTATGAACGTGATTCTCTTGCTGATGGGGAGCCAGTGTAGGTCTCTCAGGTGGGCAGAGATGTGGCTGTGGCGGGGGATGTCCTCGATGAGTCGTGCGGAGGCGTTCTGTATGTGCTGGAGTCTTTTCTGTAGTTTGGCTGTGGGCCCAGCGTAGGGTGTTCCCATAGTCCAGTCGGCTGGTGACGAGGGCATGGGTGACCGTCTTTCTGGTTTCGGTGGGGATCCATCTGAAGATCTTTCGGAGCATGCGCAGGGTGTTGAAACAGGATGACAAGACGGCGTTGACTTGTTTGGTCATCGTGAGGGAGGAGTCCAGGATGAAGCCCAGGTTGCGTGCATGGTCCGTGGGCTTGGGGGTGGTGCCCAGTGCAGGGGGCCACCAGGAGTCATTCCAGGCGGAGGGGGATGATCCCAGGATGAGAACTTCCGTCTTGTCTGAGTTCCGTTTCAGGCGGCTGATCTTCATCCACTCCGCGACGTCTTTCATTCCTTCCTGGAGGCTGGCTCTGGCAGAGGCAGGGTCGTTGGTGAGGGAGAGGATCAGCTGGGTGTCGTCAGTGTAGGAAATTATGTTTAGGTTGTGTTTGCGTGCGATGGCTGCGAGGGGGCTCATGTAGACGTTGAAGAGGGTAGGGCTGAGCGAGGATCCTTGATGCACACGGCAGATGACTTTGGAGGCCGCGGATCGGAAGGGGGGAGGCAGACTCTCTGGGTTCTTCGGAGAGGAACGAGATGATCCACTCCAGGGCCTTCCCTTAGATTCCGGTGTTGCTGAGGCGCTGTATTAGTGTGCGGTGGCATACGGTGTCGAAGGCTGCCGAGAGGTCTAGGAGGATGAGGGCAGCTGTTTCCCCGTTGTCGAGCACAGACATGATGTCGTCGGTAGCTGTGATGAGGGCGGTCTCAGTGCTGTGGTTTGCTCGGAAGCCGGACTGCGAGGGGTCGAGGGATCCGTTTGCCTCGAGGAAGGTGGAGAGTTGTTTGTTGACGGTCTTCTCGATGACTTTGGCAGGAAAAGGGAGGAGCGAGATGGGGCAGAAGTTCTTGAGGTCCGTGGGGTCCGTGGTGGGTTTCTTCAGGAGGGCGCTGAGTTCGGCATGTTTCCAGCTCTCTGGGTAGGTGGCGGATGTGAAGGAGATGTTAATGATGTCCCGGAGTTGGGGTGCGATGACGGAGTCGGCTTTGTTGAAGATGTGGTGTGGGCAGGGGTCGGTTGGGGAGCCGGAGTTGATGGTGTTCATCATGTGGGTGGCGTCTTCGGTGCTGACCGGGGTCCAGGTGCAGAGGGTGGTGGTGGGGGGCGTTGATTTGGTGGTTGGGTGCGTGGTCTGTGCGCCGAAGCTTTAGTGTATGTCGGCAATCTTGCAGTGGAAGAACAAGACGAGTGAGTCGCATAGGTCTTGCGAGGGTTTGATGTCATTGTTGCAGGCGTTGGGGTTGGAGAGCTCTTTGACGATGCTGAAAAGTTCCTTACTGTTGTGGGCGTTGTTGTCTAGTCGTTCTCTGAATTTTGCCCTTTTGGTGGTTCGGATCAGCTGATGGTGTTTGCGGGTGGCGTTCTTGAGGGCTGTCATGTTTTCTGTAGACTGGTTGTGGCGCCAGGCTTTCTTGAGGGTACGGCAGGATTGCTTGGAGTTTTTGAGGTCATTGGTGAACCAGGAGGCTTTCTTGATGCCGGGTCTGCTGGGAGGAGTTTTCAGCGGTGCAAGGTCATTGGCGCAGTTGGTGAGCCACTGTGTGAGGTTGCGGGCTGCTTCGTTGGGGTCCGTCGTGTTGGTGGGAGGATTCTGGCTGAGGGAGGTGGTGAGCTGGTCTGCGGATATCTTGCTCCAGCTTCTTCGGGGAGCCTGTTGAGGGTGGTGGTGGGTCGTGGTTCTCCTGAAGTCGAAGTGGACGCAGCTGTGGTCTGTCCAGTGCAGTCCGGTGGAGTGGCTGAAGGAGACGTGCTTGCTGGAGGAGAAGACGGGGTCAAGCGTGTGGCTGGCGTAGTGGGTGAGGGTGTTCACCAGTTGCTTGAGTCCGAGGTTGGCGAGGTTGTCCTGCAGGGTGGTGGTGTTGCTGTCATTGTTATTCTCCAGGTGGAAGTTAAGGTCCCCTAGGAGGATGTAGTCTGAGGAGGTTAGGGCGTGCTGGCTGCCGAAGTCTGCGATGGCTTTGCTGAATTGTGTGCGTGGTCCCGGGGGTCTGTAGATGAGAGTGCCTCTGAGGGTGGTCTTAGGGTTGGTGTGTATCTGGTAGTGAAGGTGCTTGGCGGCGGTGAGGGTGTCTTTGGAGTTGGTCGTGATTCGGATGGTGTTTCTGTGGACGATGGCGATGCCTCCTCCGGTTTGGTTGACGCGGTCCCTCCGGGTGACCTTGTAGCCATCCGGGATGGCTATGGCGATGTCGGGGGCTGAGGAGGCGTTCATCCAGGTTTCTGTGAGGAAGGCGACATCTGGTGATGTTGTGTCGAGGAGGTTCCAGAGTTTGACGGCATGTCTGTGGACGGAGCAGGTGTTGAGCAGGATGCATTTGAGGTGATTGCTGCTGGTGCTTGGTTTGGCGGGTGCGCTGCAGGTTCGGAGGCAGGTGAATTTGCAGGCTTGGCAGGAGAAGGGTCCGTGGGTGCGTTTCGGGATGGCTCGGTAGCAGGCGGGGTTCCGGCCGCCGTTGAGTGCGTGGAGGGTGGCTGTGTCGTAAGTCCGTCATGTGGGCTGGCATCGTCGGGGGCCAGGGGTCTTGGCGCTGGGCACGGACGGGCGCAGACGGGCTTGCCTTTGCGCGTGCTCGCTGCGCGTACGCGCGGTCCTCGCCATAAATGGCGAAGTGGGAGGGAGAAGGAGCTGGGAGGCGGGAGCAAGGTGGCGAATCGGAGGGGGGAGAGGAGAAAAGGGGTGGGGCCACAGGAGAGCAGCGGCGGGAACTGGGGTGGTCACAGAGCGGGAAGAAGACGGTCGCGAAACGGCGGCAAGGGGCACAAAGTACAATACAGTGACACAATTACAGGGCACAAAATATACACAAAATACAGCAGAAGTACTGAGAACTTAGCAAGGGTAGCGGCGAACTCGGGCAGCAGCGGTGATCAGTTGGGCACACTCACGGGGGGGGGCACGCGGCGCGTAGAGCGACCGGCCCTGCGAGCAGGGTCAGAGGTCACAGCTCACCACCTCGCGGTCCTCGCCATAAATGGCCAAGTGGGAGGGAGGAGCAGCTAGGAGGCGGGAGCGGGGCGGCGAATCGGAGGGGGGAGAGGAGAAAAGGGGCGGGCCGCAGGGGAGCAGCGGCGGAGAGCTGGGGTGGTCACAGAGCGGGAAGAGGACGGTCGCGAAAGGGCGGCGAGGGGCACAAAGTACAATACAGTGACACAATTACAGGGCACAAAATATACACAAAATACAGCAGAAGTACTGAGAACTTAGCAAGGGTAGCGGCAAAC
This sequence comes from Lissotriton helveticus, assembly GCF_964261635.1. Lineage (NCBI taxonomy): Eukaryota > Metazoa > Chordata > Amphibia > Caudata > Salamandridae > Lissotriton > Lissotriton helveticus. The sequence continues at coordinate 133,673,462 of NC_136058.1, forward strand.
TCGGGCAGCAGCGATGATCAGTTGGGCGCACTCACGGGGGGGGGGCGTGCGGTGCGTGGAGCGATCGGCCCTGCGAGCAGGGTCAGAGGTCACAGCTCACCACCTCGCAGTCCTCGCCATAAATGGCCAAGTGGGAGGGAGGAGCAGCTGGGAGGCAGGAGCGGGGCGTCGAATCGGAGGGGGAGAGGAGAAAAGGGGCGGGCCGCAGGGGAGCAGCGGCGGGAGCTGGGGTGGTCACAGAGCGGGAAGAAACCTGCTCCTCAACTGGAGTTGGATGGTGACCCTCCTCAACAGCGCAGCGGAGGTTTGCATAGTGCTGCCGACACTCAACCAGCGTTAGGATGCGAAAGCTATTGACACTTTCATTGCCACAGAAACAGCTGATACTCGAATTGCCCCTCCGTTTTTTTTATTGATTTTATGGCAGTGGAAAATTGCACAAAAGGGGATACAGACAGTAACTACAGATATTACAATACAATAATTCATCGAAAGACATAAAAATAAAAGGATAATAAACAGTAATTAGTACATAGACAATATAATTATATCCAATTTGTTATTGGTAACCATAGTTTTGGGCCGAAGGACTTTCTTTTCCGGCCCTTGAGTTTATAGACTGCATTTTCCAATCGATAAATACTTAACAGTTTAGTTTGCCAATCATGAAACGTTGGTGGGTTGGCTTCTAGCCAACGCAAAGTTATACAAAATCGGTATGCAGACATAGCTATGAATATAAAACCTTCTTCATCAGCCATCCTGTCAATTTGATCAGTTTGAATTCCAGATATTACTAATTCAGGTGATAGAACAACAGTCAATTCCAAAATGATATTTAAAAAATCTTGCACTTTGGTTACAAATTGAGTTAATTTCGGACAACAAAAAAACATATGGGTTGAATCAGCAGCCAAAAATCCACAGCGACTACAATTAATACCCTTCAGAGCTTACCATTTCATTAATTTAAAAGGTGTATAGTACAAATCGAAAATAGACATGAAATGCTGGCTTTTAAGTCATCCGGTGAATAACGCCTTACCTCCCACCTCTAAAGATCTAGACATATCAACTCTGTCGATCTCTAAACTTCTTTGCCATTTGTCTGTAAACGCATCAAGATTATCTGGCATTCTGTCTAGCATCATTCGATATAATACACCGATTCGTTCTTTTTTCTTGCAGCTTTCCAGCACGTCTATTTTATTCATGGATTCGGTATGTAATAAATTGTTTGACTCTAAAAAACTGCGAATCTGTAGGAATTTAAAGAAATCCCATTTGTTAAGATCATATTTTTTCTGAAGCTCAGCAAATGAAACCAATCGCTCATCCTGATATATCAACCCAAGTGAGCTAATCTTAAGATTGTTCCATCTGATCATCACGGAATCGCTAAAGATCCCGGGCAATAACAGATTCTTTAGGAGGGGTGTATAATGATTAAAAGTGGACAAAAAATGGAATCTGTTATTAATTTGTTTCCATAACTGTTGCACTGCGATCATAATTTTGAACTTCGTTTTTTGTAGTAGCTTGGTTCTGAAAATCTAACAAGGCATTGTCAAGCTTGTGTTCCCAAAAGCATTTCATAGATTGATGGTGTCATGGCTACGTCTAAGCTGAAGTCTTGAAATAATAAAGTACCCATTAATCTTAATGTAATTGCCCAATAATATAATCGAAAATTCGGAATCCCCAAACCACCCCTTAGTTTCGGTAAAGTACACCACTTAAGAGACCTTCTTGTTCTCCGGTATCCCCATAAAAACCTGGAGACAATTCGGACTAGCTTACTAAAAAAAAAACGAAGAAAAAAAAGAAGAATGGTACGAAATAAATAGAGAAATTTAGGAAATATAATCATTTTGACTACATTAGTACGACCCCACAAAGATAAATGCAGATTGTTCAATCTCTCAAGTGTTCTATTCGTAGAAAGTAGTAAAGGATCTAAATTAAGCCCAACAATATCCTCCACTTTAGCAGAGATTATAACACCAAGATATGTGGCAGTAGATGCAAATACACCACCTTCCGGTCTGCCTTCAGACGAATGAATTACCTGAGTCTTTGTGACATTCAGTTTATATCCTGATAGCTCGCCGAATTCGTTGGCGAGTTCTTTAGTTTTAGGTAAGGATAAAGCAACATCAGAGGTGACAATCGCCACATCGTCGGCGTATGCAAGGACTTTGTGCTCTACCTGATGCAACACCACAGGGGGAATTCCAGTTTCTTTTGTTAAAATATTCAAATATGGTTCGATATATAGCGCGAATAAAGGGGGGGAGCAGGGACACCCCTGCCTTGTTCCCCTTGTAATCGGAAAAGGAGCGGACGTATCAGTTCCTATACGAATAACGGCCTTAGGATTAGTATATAACGCCTGAATGGCCGTGATATATTCCGTGGGGAACCCCCTCCATGCCAGGACAGACCACAGGAATCCCCAGTCGACCCTGTCGAAAGCTTTTTCGGCATCCAACAGGATGACTCGGACTGGGGATCCCGTGGCCTGCGCCCAATCCAACAGGGTGATTATACGTCTGATATGGTCAGTGGTATCCCTTTTCTTTATAAAACCATGTTGGATCTTTGAAACCAGAACAGGCATTAAATCATTTAATCTGTTGGCCAATATTTTAGAAACATTTTTACTGTCTGCTGTAATGAGAGATATTGGCCGGTATGACCTTAATTCGTTAACATCTTTCCCTTTCTTTTTAAATACCACAATGGTGGCCAGGGACCATGAATCAGGTGGGTGTCCTTGAAAAGCTTGATGGAATATCTTAAGCAGTTCAGGTTTAAGCATATTTCTAAAAGTACAATAAAATTCTAAAGGGATTTGGTCTGGCCCCATGGCTTTACCAGGAGCTAGGCCGAGGATGGCTAGTTCAATCTCCTCCCAGATTATAGGAGCTGCTATAAGAATATTATCAGTTTCAATCAGCTGTTCGTTATCAATATTCCTCAGATAATCCATTGGGTCCTTAACTTCATTAATTTCATTACTAGCTTTATTATATAGTAACTTATAAAAGTCACTAAATGCCTTCAATATTCCTGCTTTAGATTCTTGAGATATTCCCTCCAAAGCTGTAATTTTCGGGATATCATTCGAAGTGGCCTTCTGTCTTAACCTTTGTGCTAATATTCTTCCTGTTTGTTCACTTAGTTCATAACATTCCGACTTATGTTGTTTGCATTTAAGCGCAACCTGGTCAGCTAAATGAGAATATACAGTAGCTCGTTCAATAGTTAGGAGTCATTGCGCCTCCTCGACGCCTTGACCGTTTTTAATATTGACAGCTAGTTTTAATTCTGCATTCTTTACTTTATCGAGTTTATTCTTGAATTCAACTTGTGTCTTCCTGCGCTGAAAATTAGAGTAGCTAATAGTTCCCCCCTAACTATAGATTTGAAGGTGTCCCAGACAGCTTGAATTGAAGCTGTCTCATTATTGCGTTCAAAGAAATCTTTAATAATTTCAGCCATATGTCGAAGATAGCCTTCATCAAACAAAAGACTCCTTTGGAACGACCATTGACTATTGTAATTAACGCATTTAGAAGGCAATAATATTTCCAGTATGAGAGGATTGTGATCCGAAACTAATTGTGGTAATAACTCGATATTAGCATTTTCCAAAAAGAATGACGAAGTAAAAAAATAATCTAAACGGACAAACTTTTTAGGAGGAAACGAAAAAAAGGTATGACCAGGATTAGTAGGTTGTGAATTATTCCATACGTCAAACAGCCCATTCGCTAATACTAATTCCCTTAAGGCTCTATAAGTCCTGATCTTGCGAACTTTATAATTCCTGGTAGTCCTAATATTGCAATTAGAATCCACATGAACATTTAGATCCCCACATAAAATTATAGGTTGACACCAAGCCGCCAATTCTGAATTGACCGTGTTAAATACCTCGTTATCATCTAAATTGGGGCCGTATAAACAACAGACAGTAAATTTATTGCCTTCAACAGTAATTTCAGCCATCCCCCATATCCCCCATTTATCAGCTAGTGTTCTGAGACATTTTCAGACCCCTTGTTTCATACAAATTGCAGTTCCTCTTTTAACCCCAGTTTGCTTTGAGCTTACTAAAAGTTCAAGACCCAAGTTCTTCAGTATATTTCGTGTGTCCCATGAGATGCGAGTTTCTTGTATACACAGGATATCGATACGCAGCAACTGGATTAGTCTACATAGAACCCCAACTTTTTTAACATCGTTAAGGCCATTGACATTCATTGTACATAATTTGATCTTCCTATCCATTTTGACATATATTCAGATTTAAATTCAAGTCTAAACTTTTCAAAGTCGTCCCCTTTTTCCAACATTCATGCAAAAGAACCAAAGGAAAAACTGTGTATACTGTGTATGCCCTAGCAACTGCCACTGCCTTACACCCCAACCACCACCCCTGTCCCTCCCTCCCCCACCCCACAAGCAACCCCCCCACCACCCTCCCCAACATATGAGGCTCAGGAACAGCCAGTTCCTGATAAGTATGGAATGCCGTGTCCCCCCGCCCTCGATGACCCTGGAAGGAGAACCATATCAGAAGAGAAAAGAAAAAGAAACTTCTACACCAGCAGTAAAGAGAGAAAAAGAAAAAGAGAAATCAGCTCTATACTCTTAGCATTCTTATTCTAATAACGGATTCATAGGGAATCTAAATATTCCTTAGCTTTCAAATCGGATTGGAAAAATGTTGTCTGCCCTTTAATCACTGTTTTCAATTTGGCCGGATTTTGCAGGAATACGGTAGCCCCTTTTTTCTGAAAGTCTGGAATAAGCTGGCGCAGATGCCAGCGCTGGGACACCGTAGCTTGACCAAAGTCTGGTCTCACAAAGAACTCACAATTCTTAGCTTCAACTTTTTTGTCAGGTCTAGCTAGAGTATAGATTTCTTCCCTGGCGAGAAAATTATTAAAGGAGACCAATATCGCCCTAGGATACTCTTCCGTCCCTTGACGCTGCTTTCTTATAACAAACGGAAATCTATGTGCTCTTTGCACTTCTCTGGACCAATCCCAGGATACCAGGTCAGGAAAGGCTTCATTTAGTAACTCGACGATAAACTTTCTTGCATCGGGCCCCTCCTTTTTCTCAGGTATACCGAGAAAGCGTAAATTGTTTCTGCGGGCCTGGTTCTCCAAACCCGACAGTTTATGCATAAGATCATCTTTCTGAGCTTTAACATTCTCAAGTTCTTGCTTCTGTGCATTAGTCTCGTCTTCCAGGGCAGAGATTCTTGCCTCAGTTTCTGTCACTCTATCAGCGGTTTCAGTGCAAAGTTTTATGGCTCGTTGGACTGTATTCTTGACTTTAGAACAAGTTGCCTGAGTGCGCTGATTCTCTGCTTTACTTTTAGCCCGATGGCTCATTATGGTGTTATAAATGGTGGTTAAGGTAGTCTCATTATTGTTTGAAATATCGTACCCTTGAACTGCGGCCTCTGAGCAGTTAATCACCTTGTCTGCTTCCTTAGACTTTGCCGGAGCGGACCCCTCTTTCGATAAACCCCCAGTACAGGATTCAGAATCTTTGCAGAAGAGACGCTGAGACCCCCTTTTTTTTACGTTTCCTGACCGTAGATACACTTGAATTCGGTGAGTTTATGTTAGAGCTGAGCTCCCCTTCGACTTCAACTTCAACTGAACTGCTTTCATTGCAGTACTCTGCCCAGTCTTTACGGATATTTGCACTTTCATCAGAAGAAAAGTCGGATAAAGAATAGAAATTTTTGAACGCTTCCTGAGAACCTAATGGTGCAGATTCGAGAGTAATACCAGACACTGTAGCGTTAGAGTCTTGAGAGTCTTGAGCCAGCTCTTGTGATCCTTCAGGGACTCTATCTCCCATAGTGCCCCTGCTCATGCACTCAGAAACCGGTGCTCGGAGCCCAGAATTAGTTACAGCCCCTCCGGGTAACACAGCTTTGTTTCTCTTTTTCGCAGACTGTTTCTCAAACATCATAGGAAGCGTGAGAGAAATAGGACCTTGCTTCGAGGTACATGCAGACACCGGTGCGGTAAGATTAAGTGTACTCTCTTTCCGACCACCGTTAACATTGTTCACCGTATTCAGAATAGCATTATCAGTGGAGCCTCACCTTCAGCATTTACTCCGGCGTTCTCGGTGTTTTCGGCGTTTTCACCCGCATCTCCTTTTGCTTTATTACTACGGGTAGTAGTAGTCTGGATTTGATTCTTTGGCGGCATTTTCTTCGTGCCGGACCCTTCGCGACCTAAGGACCATAGTACTCCAAACCAGGAGCACAAACAACGGAGAACGCCAAAGCGGAGCACGCCGCTGAACACAAAGCAAATCAATCAGCATCCAGAATGGATACACCGGGGAGCGGCGTCTCAGCCCCTCAAGCGGTCAAAAAGAGAGTCCGTGTGCCCTTGATTAATCAGCACTCTCTGTCCTCTGAAAACTACGCAGAAATAAGCATTACCGCCAATATTAAAGTCACCAACAGAACAACGGCTCAGGAGACGAATAGAAACAGCGGCATGCTCCCCTACGAGTCCAGGGAGGCTGTCAGCACTGTAGCCGCCAAAGAGTACACCAAAACAGGTTTCCTTCCAAGAGAGCTCGGAGTGAGAGGCTGAGCTGTTTACACAGCCTGCACCACGGCCGCCATCTTGCCTCTTGTCTATCGAATTGCCCCTCCTGATAGACTTAATGAAGTGATTCTTCAAATTGAAGGTGATATTAAACGCCCGATTAAAGCAATGTTTTGGGAGAATCTCACTTCTTCCTATGATGCTCTGTTAGCGGAAGTTGATTTGCCTCTCCCTTTTATCCTAGCTTCCTCTAGAGGGGAATACGTTATTCTACCCAGTTTTTCACAATATGTTCCTGATGACGATGAAATGGCTTATGTCTCCAAATGGGCTTTAGCCTTAGCCCCGGTGTTATATCACAATCAGGCAGGTTAGGAAGAGGGTTCTCCGATTCATGTGATTCCTTTGCATTCTACACCTCAGCCTCAACCACAGTATCCAATCAAACGTGATGCTAAAATGTCAGTTGGTGATATTTGGCTCAATTGGAATACCAGGGTGTGATTGAACCCTGTGTTTCATCGAAGAATAATCCTCTGTTTCCGAAATTGAAACCGAACGATTCATATCGTATAGTTTTAGATTACAGACATTTGAACAGTCATGTTCGTACCTTTGCGGTTCGGCACACACATAGCTCTGCATTAGTGAATAGCATTGTGCGAAAAAGGTACAAAACCACTTTGGATATTTTCAACGGTTTCTTCAGCGACTCTTTGGCTCCAGAGAGCTGTGATTTGACCGCATTCAGTGCGCTGGGCCGATCCAATCAGTGCCGATATGCAAGATTGCCTATGGGCTATAAGAATAGACCCTGTTGTGTTTGCGTCATGCATAATTTCCCTTTTGGATGAGATCGACCCATATGTCGATGATATATACTTGACGGATGATGAATTACAGCCACATCTCCTGCGAGTGGAACGCATCATCACCCATTTTGCACATATGGGTTAAATAATGCATTTTTCTAAGTCTCATATCGCCTTTTTAGCAGTTTTTTTTCTTGCTTACAAACTCAATAATGAATGTAGGGGGTTGGTCCCCCACTTTCTGGTGAAATGTGCTCAATTGCAACCTCCAACTACACTTAAAAAACCGCAATCTTTGCAGTATTTTTTAAATTTCAGGAGGTCATACATTCCTGATTATGCCAAGCGTATTAAACCTCCTTACTTATTGATGCAACCTTCTTTTAGCGCATCCACTTGGCTTCCGGAACATACCACAGTTCTTTGGCCTCTGCAGTCCGACCTTCTTGCGACCAACTTCTTGTTAGCACGTGACAACTCTACAAATTTGGTCATAAGTATTGTACCAGGCACATTAGGCTTAACTTACTTGACGTTCAATGAAGGGGACACGGTCGCCTTTACTTTTAAATCGCATTTGTATACTTCAGCTGAGGTGCATTTCTCTTCTACAGAAAAAATGTTGAGGCTGTCCAGATGGCGATTCTTAAGGAACTCTCTCTGGCTCTGAGAAAACGCATATTCATGGTTTCGCCTGAACCTGCTTTAGAAGCAGTCACAAAGGCTATTGTCCCAAATTCAAAAGCCTTGCATCCTCGTTGGATACAATGGGCTAGTTCTTTTACATCGGCTGATGTCAATTTAATCTTTTTCCCTTCTTTGCAAACAAAGTCGTTTTTTCAATATGAACATGTTTGTCCTCCTCCTTTAAGAGAACTCCCTCTAGATCAGTACCAATGCATTATTTACACTGATGGATCTACGCAGCCAGCCATTAGTTCTAAACATGCTTATTCTGCGTCCTGCGTAATGGTGGCAGGTTTGATTGTTGACGGGGATTTTAAAACCTTCTTGGCGCACACACAATCTCTTGGAGACTGCACGGCTCAATTGGCAGAGCTATGTGCTTTGGTTTTGGCACTTGAATTTACTGACCCGGTGGCTCCTAGACTTATTGAGTGTGATTCTTTTTACTGTGCACAATCCTACAATGACGATTTGTTCTACTAGACACAAAATTATTTTCGTGATTCAAAAGGTAGCGCAATTAAGCATAAAACGCTTTGGGTGCAAGGGGCCGCTCCCAAGGAACATTTGCCACTCACACATGTTATTCATACTTTGGCCCATCAGCATGTTGGAGCACACCCTGTTGGTAATTTACTGGCTGATGAGGCAGCCAAATCTGTAGTAGCCACTTGTACATTTGCTGAAGTCCCTAGATCTATGACTAAAATTGATGATCAGATCTTGGCAGCTATTGCTGCTATGGGGAAGGGAACCGATTATCCCCAAGGTTTCACTTCACATTACACATACCACTTAACGTCTGATCAGCTTCCATTTGAAACTATTCCACCTGTTGGGGATTGGCTGATTTCACGGAGGACCGCAGGCTCTTTATAATAATAGCCGAACATAAAGGCTGCTGCACATGCCGGAGTGACTGCAACTGTTTCACTTTTGCAGCAATGTTTTGGTGGCATGGTTTATGCCAACAGGCACCTAATTATATTCTTTCTTGTGACATTTGTCAACAAATTAAGCCTTCTACTGTTGTACGTCTGCCACATACTCACTTTTACATCTCTAATCAGCCATTTGGCTGTATTTATCTTGATCACTGTGGTCCTTTGACATCTGACACTGCATTTAAACACATTTTGGTCGCAGTCAATTCGAGTTGTGTGTGGGAAAACAGCTTCAAGTTGCTCGAACTGTTATTAAAGATTTGCTTGTCTTTGTCGGGACGCTTGCCTGTGGCACTCTCCATTTTGACCAAGGTCCTGCATTTGCCTCTAAGGCTTAACGGGTTGCGATGAATTCTCTGGGGTGCAGGTGCAATTTATTTTTCTATACCGGCCTGAGGGCAATTCTGTTGTGGAGCGAATGAACTGTGATTTTAACCAATCTTTAACAACTAGGGTCCTAGGTACTGGCAAGAGCTCTTTATGGAGTTCATTAAACTATCTCCCTAGAAGATCTCTGGGTGGGCGGACTCCATACAAAATGCTCTTTGTCATCATAATATTTGTGTCTAGACATTGTGGTGGCTGCCGCAACCTTTGACGTAGATAACCATTCTATTATGTTACACGATCTACAAAAAGCTTGCACTAGCACAAGCAATAGCCCATTTGCCCTCTTCGGTGGATGCAGCGGAGCAGGTTCCTGTTTTTGGCTGGCTTCCTAAAGTTGGAGACTTAGTCCGAGAAAATGTGGAGAATAAAAAAGAATTTGGTCCATCCTACCATGCACCGGTTAGAGTCCTTCGCATAAAGGACACCCATACAGTGATTCTGCCTCCATTACCTTGCCGAAAGGAGAATCTTTACATTTCCGGATGGCATACCTTTTTACTATAGAAGGAACAGATAACATACTGAAGTTCATGGCGTTTCACTTTTCTAGCAACATTTTTGTCTCCGAGGACTAACTAATAATGGATGGGTTTTGTGGACTACCCAATTGTCCCAAAAAAAATTCAAAACATAAACTTTCAATAAATCTTTTTCTGACTTCATGCCTATCCTAATTGGACTATGAATGATACGCTTTGCCTCTGCTTACCTCTGATTTTTGTATTTGCATACAGCTAGTGACCTAGTCAAGGGGAGGGTATCACGTGGCCCATAAGGACATTGTCGTTTTTCACAGACTTTGCAGGAGCACGCTGCAGCTTGCCTTTTGCTTTTGCACATGTTACTACACGTCTTTAATTTAAGACTGCTTTCACATGAGAACTCATCGCTGTTTTCACTCTCTGTATGTACCATGGATTTTGACTGAACATTATTTGCAAGGTCAAACAACAATGCCCCTTGTTATTTTGTTTTGTTCTGGCTAGGCCTTAGCCCTTAGACAAAACATACTGATGCAGCTGTTGGCTGGACAAATGAACTCCGGTCTTTCTTTTTTTGTCCTCCTATGACCTCCATAGATTAAGCAACCTCTCGACTTGATCCACCCCTGTTGCTCATAACCTGGGGATCCAATCTCAGCTGATGTTCTTGCAAGACACACCGCAACCACACATCATGCGCTGATCAAAAGGTGTAATGATTGGACACTATGGAATAATCTAATCTAATCAGGATCTGAGTGGTCTAACAAGTTCCAAAATAACCCAAGTTCTGTTTTGTCTCTATATACATTAACCTTCTGTTCTAAATTTCTATAGTATGTCATTGAGCTCCACCAAGCTCTCCATGTTGGGGGTACTGCCTGACGCCATAGCTTACAAATCTCCCTCCTTGCCAAAAGGACTAGATAGAATGACAATTTATTCTGTAACCCCATAAAACCCAACATCCCATCGGGCAACAATACAAAACCAAACAAAATAAGAGAAAGGCTTACCTTAACCTCAATGCCCAGGACATCAGACAGAGTGTTCTCCACGTTACCCTAAAATTCTTGAATCGCAGGACAGACAGCGAAGACGTGAATATCATCCACCTTCTGGGCACCACATGTCAAACACCTTGCTTCTCCATTACCCTTTAGTTTGGAAAGTTTGAATGGGGACCAATATATCCTGTGGAGCGTAAAAAAATGATTCCTCCTAATTGCAGCAGATTTAATCAATGGGTAAAGTGTGTCTAAGGATACGTGCCAGAGATTTTCCAGCTCATCGCTCGGCAAGCATCTCTCCCAGACAAGATATGGGTGTTCCATCTTCCTGTCCGCTGCAGCATGGAGATAGTGGTACCAGTGTCCTACTTCCTTCTTTTTCAGAGTTGAATCTTGTAACTCATCTTCAATGGAGTTGTCTTCAGTGAAAGATCAATGTTGGCTCTTACACCATGACGACATTTGATAGTACTTAAATCTAGAAAGGGCTCTGCTGGTAAGAATACTTCAGAAATCCCAGGAAAAGCATTTGTTACCATCCAAAATGTCATTCCAACATGCAATACCTGCATCCTTTAGTGGCTGTGCTAATGCATCTGAAAAAACATTCTGGTGTTTCTGGGGAGTCCCACACTGGAGCCCATTCACTATAATAGGACAGTCCCAAACAGGCCTACTGTTTGGTAACTTGGCCGTCATGTATAGAGTCTTTAACAGGACTTTTTTTTAAAGAATTCAGGAGTGCTAAACTTATACATAAAGCCTATCTGATCTAAATCCAGCAACATAGCTTTAAACATGGTGCCAATCAGGGAGATATCTGGCTTCAGAAGCAGCATCCTACAATTCTTTAGTTGATACGCCCAGCAATACAACTGGAAATCCGGCAAACTCATACCGCTGTGTGCCAATTTACGCCTTAATTTCTCCCATGACAGCCTAATTCCTTTGCCTGCCAGATAAAGGAAGAGTTCCTACCCTGTATTTTCAGCAGTTCACCTTTATCGAATTCCACAGGAATGTTATTATAAAGATAAGCATACTAAACAGACTCTGGTCTTATTAGAATACACTAATCAGTAGCACACACTTGGAGAGAGACCTTTCCAGGAAGAAGAGCGAGATAGCAAATACGATGTAGTTCTACTCTCTAAATGCTAAGGTATCGGGTCTGCTGACACAGCAGAGAGATCTTCTATTATATAATAATACTTTTTCATAGCAAGGGTAAGGAGGTTAGGCCCTATAGTCTTTTCTACATTGTCTTTTTATGATGACATCTCCCTTCATGATGTATGGACTTGCTGCTATGCTTCCTGTATTTGCACTATGCATTTTCCTGCCTGTTGTGGCACGTATACTGCATGTTAGAGCACGTTAGTTAAAATACATATTTTAAAATATTCTGTGTCTCTGTCATATCTTATTGTGGACAAGTAGAAGAGTGGGAGCAAAAGGGTGTGTCTTTTTACCGCTATTCCTGAGTGATCTGGGAGTGTTGTGTTCTGGGTGTTTAATCATTTGTTTCTCTGTGAGTGAGTAGGAGAGCAAGTTAGGCACTATAGATAGTCAGTCTTGGGCTTGCGGGTAGTAAGGTGGTAGAAAGACTGATTCATTATACACGAAAGTCCCATAATCCTGTGCATAGTTCTGTGTTTGTGCAGAATCCCTGCAACAGTGTCTCCTTGAACTTTGAGATTAATCTGCTCATTTCCTTCCTGTAAGATCAGTTTCACCTCCCAGAGAGATCACTTTCAAGGAGCAGACAACGTATCATTTATTATAGACTGTCTATTGTTTCCCTGCTTTTATCTTCCTGTTGTTAGCACTAGTATTATTTATATAGTTTGCCCTGCAAGCCTCCAGTTTCCTAGTCACTGCCTGTTCCAACCTTCTTCTGTGCTGCTTTCTCCCACTCTTCAGGTTCTCTCTTATTTATGTTTAGCCTCTGGTCTACAAAGCTCTATCTCTGCATATAGAAAGCACTCCCATTGCCTTGTATTGTCCTGAAATCAACATGTAGCCCTTAGTGATTGTCCTGAACTTAGCTAGATTTCTAACACCTATGACATTGTAGTGCCTGATAATGTTTCCTGATTTAGAACGTGTCCGGCAGTATAGATGACAGATGCTTTCTCCCAGATATTAGACTGCAACTAAAGACTGGCGGTCTACTAAATTCGGACTGGTGATTAATGTAGCAAGATCGAGATCATTGCGCTCCAGATCATACGTCAGGCAAGTGACACAGCTCAGCAGCAGTAGTGCTTGTTTCAAAAATCCTCGTAAGGCCCACACGAACGATTGTTACAACAGCAGAAGATTGCCTCATATCGATTTCCAACTAATGTGGTCACACTCTCTTTGCCTGAGAAGGCTTCCGGCCACAGTTCAGACTCTTTATCCAGCTCTGCGGTTGTTGTCGCTAATAAACCTCTAAGAAAATAATTCCTACATCTATTTGACGCATAATGGACTTTCAGTTGTATCAATTGCTGAATTTTTAATCAACACTTTCGCATCAGTGTGTTACCTAAATCGAATCTCGCTAACCATAGAGGGCACTACAAATAGTAATCTAACAGTCCTGAAGATGGTCTCACAGAAACACACATAGGAGACCGAAACGTCGACCTCCGCTTTTTCCTACCCAATTGATAAATGTATGAAATAGGAAAGGTGTCATCAGGTCCTACAGAGTATAATATCTATGTATTATTGTTTTTTTCCCTGTAGGCCTGTTTATATATTTGTACTATAATTCTATTTGCCTCTTAATCTTTTGATAAAATCAGGATTTTCATATACACCTGTTTTCTGTTTTGTTTTATGTGTGTTTCATGTTGAACATTGATGTGTATTACTTACTAGAACACATGATCATCGAGTCATTCCATTATAGGACCATTGATTTGTCCTCCTAAATCTTTTCTAATTAATTCAAAAAGATATATTCTCTGAACAAATTCCCTTGGAGGCATCTCCTACCCTTTCACATATTTGTACCCAAGCCCTCAAGGGTATACCGGGTTGCTCACTGTTATTATTGATAATGTAGTAGCCACCATAATCCAGTAAATATGAAGAAGGGAAAGGAGAAGCTAGGGGTAAAAAGGTCCCACTCTGCTCCCACGAATATGTCAGCAAAAATCAAACAAGAGGGGGATCTGTATCCTGAGGAATCCCTTTGAAAAAGGTCTGTGGGACCCTCAACAGCCATTTACGGTTAGTGGTGTATGCTTTGCCACTAGCATACTAATAGTTGATTGCATCATCATCGGGTCTTACTTCCTCAAACCAGGAGGTCATCTCTTTCCATCTGAGAGATTTTTCGTGGGGATCCACAGCACAGAAAGTGATCTAAAATCACCTCTTATCTAGCATCAGACTTTTAATAAAAGCAGGACATGGATAAAATTAAAAGACGTTTCAGGTGACTAATTGCACCAGACGTGGAGGAACAGTGTCCCTTTTTTGTTTTGATATTGATACAGGAGCATGGACACTGGACCTTAATAGCTCCAGGGTCCCCCCTCTCTTTTTTGTTCAATTATTGTGCACAGCAGTTTAGCCGAGGACCCATATCTGTTTTTCTACCTTTTCTTTATCTTTGAACTGGCATATGAGAGACCACATTATAGTCGGTGGGCACTGTCCTTGGATTCCCCCTCGGCTTATTGTTGTAGTGGTACTCCGACATTTTACACCCCCTTTATATAACAAATCCTTTGCAGGAGAGAGGAGGCATGTGGGTTGCTCAAGCGGCTGCACCAGTGATATTCTACTGGTTTTCCCCTTGTTTTCCCATTTAATAATCCTGTTTAGATTTAGAAGATGTTTATGTGCAACCACTTACACTACAGATGGTTGCAACCAATACAGACCTTATGTACAGTGCTGTTTTTTGTCCAGGGTCATCTAGGTATGAATTGCATTCACACGGGCACCAAAAAAATTAATATGTGGAGCGCGTATGCGTTTAAAGATGAATTGCCGATTAATTAAGTATGCGGCCCTTTTTGTAACACATTAATAAGCTTGTTACTTGGCCATATAGGCATCATTTTTTCACTGATCGATTGCGCATGCATTAGGGATTAGTTACCCGTACACATGCACATGCGCACTGAACACGCGCTGTTGCGCATGCGCTCACCTTCTGATGACCGTAGGACTCCCCGGAAAGGGTTGACTCCCAGGTGCATTCCGCAACTATTTAATGAACACCGATGTCCGCGCCTATTTTGGTTTACTATTGACTGACACTCGGACTGGGTAGGTGCGCAGGAGGAAGCACCCCGGGACAAACGTAAGGCTAGGTTTCTGTACACTTTTACTCAGGAATTTCTGAGTTGGGGTCATAGTCTGACGCATGGCTGCACATATCTCTATTTCTATTCACTTTTTTAGTGGTTTTAAGCCCGGTAATGTGCGGGCGCCGAATGTTCTTGCCAGAGGAGACATCCCTCAACAAGCGAGGTGAGCACTTTTGAGGATTAATACATTTGACGGCACCCAGTGTGTATGGTGCCGCCTTCGCATTTATTGACGCCAGTCACTGAGACTTTAAGTCACTTTCATTATACATATGGGGTAACTGACTGTACCACTCATGCGATTAACAACTGATGTAGCGTTTACCACTGAGGGTTCTCCTAGAGATCTTGATAGTGAGGTCCCCGATTGAGTAACCACCTGTGCCTCAAGTGTCTCATGTGCCAGTTTTGTTGTTTTTTTGTTGTTTTTATGTGGAAACGATGTACACACCACACATTGGTGGCACATTTTATGACATCAAGTTGTTACTGATGCGCATATATATCTTTGTCTTACTATGTTCTCTCTTCCTAGGTACTGAACAGGAGCGGTATAGACAACGAAGCTGTAGCCAGACTATGGGTATAAACTCTCACTGCCCGCCCTGTTAAACTTAGAGGGTATTTTAATTTAATTCACGTGCACATAAATTTTATAGTATTGGTCCTGATGAAGCGCGAACGACACTTAAGGCGACCGAGGCGCGAAACATGTCGACCCATGACCTTCTTGATTCCTGGGGTTAGTATGCCTCTAGGAATAAGATTTTATTTGGCAGTTAAATCTGCTAAGGGTATATAAATCAAACATTGGCTGCATATTTACCCATCTTTTACTTTGCACGCACTTTTTTTACCCTCATTGGACCCCCACCCCGCACACCCACATGCACCATCCGGCTGTCCTAAAAAGATCTCCGATAAAGAGACCCTTCGGGGGCCCGTAGGGAATTGCAGCGCCGGCCCTACGAGGAGCAAACGCCCGATGATGAAGCATGACACCCCCAGGGGTGTGTGAGGGCAACAGAGGACAAAATATGTTTTTTCACTCTGTGGGTGGGTCCTGTGTACCTATGGTACCTTTTTCCTCTTTCTTTCTTCCTTTTGCAACCTTTTAATATACGGGTGACTATTTGCACCCTTACGTTTCAGGTGACTATTTGCACCAGACGTGGAGGAACAGTGTCCCTTTTTTGTTTTGATATTGATACAGGAGCATGGACACTGGACCTTAATAGCTCCAGGGTCCCCCCTCTCTTTTTTGTTCAATTATTGTGCACGGCAGTTTAGCCGAGGACCCATATCTGTTTTTCTACCTTTTCTTTATCTTTGAACTGGCACATGAGAGACCACATTATAGTCGGTGGGCACTGTCCTTGGATTCCCCCTCGGCTTATTGTTGTAGTGGTACTCCGACATTTTACACCCCCTTTATATAACAAATCCTTTGCAGGAGAGAGGAGGCATGTGGGTTGCTCAAGCGGCTGCCCCAGTGATATTCTACTGGTTTTCCCCTTGTTTTCCCATTTAATAATCCTGTTTAGATTTAGAAGATGTTTATGTGCAACCACTTACACTACAGATGGTTGCAACCAATACAGACGCTATGTACAGTGCTGGTTTTTGTCCAGGGTCATCTAGGTATGAATTGCATTCACACGGGCACCAAAAAAATTAATATGTGGAGCGCGTATGCGTTTAAAGATGAATTGCCGATTAATTAAGTATGCGGCCCTTTTTGTAACACATTAATAAGCTTGTTACTTGGCCATATAGGCATCATTTTTTCACTGATCGATTGCGCATGCATTAGGGATTAGTTACCCGTACACATGCACATGCGCACTGAACACGCGCTGTTGCGCATGCGCTCACCTTCTGATGACCGTAGGACTCCCCGGAAAGGGTTGACTCCCAGGTGCATTCCGCAACTATTTAATGAACACCGATGTCCGCGCCTATTTTGGTTTACTATTGGCTGACACTCGGACTGGGTAGGTGCGCAGGAGGAAGCACCCCGGGACAAACGTAAGGCTAGGTTTCTGTACACTTTTACTCAGGAATTTCTGAGTTGGGGTCATAGTCTGACGCATGGCTGCACATATCTCTATTTATATTCACTTTTTTAGTGGTTTTAAGCCCGGTAATGTGCGGGCGCCGAATGTTCTTGCCAGAGGAGACATCCCTCAACAAGCGAGGTGAGCACTTTTGAGGATTAATACATTTGACGGCACCCAGTGTGTATGGTGCCGCCTTCGCATTTATTGACGCCAGTCACTGAGACTTTAAGTCACTTTCATTATACATATGGGGTAACTGACTGTACCACTCATGCGATTAACAACTGATGTAGCGTTTACCACTGAGGGTTCTCCTAGAGATCTTGATAGTGAGGTCCCCGATTGAGTAACCACCTGTGCCTCAAGTGTCTCATGTGCCAGTTTTGTTGTTTTTTTGTTGTTTTTATGTGGAAACGATGTACACACCACACATTGGTGGCACATTTTATGACATCAAGTTGTTACTGATGCGCATATATATCTTTGTCTTACTATGTTCTCTCTTCCTAGGTACTGAACAGGAGCGGTATAGACAACGAAGCTGTAGCCAGACTATGGGTATAAACTCTCCCCGCCCGCCCTGTTAAACTTAGAGGGTATTTTAATTTAATTCACGTGCACATAAATTTTATAGTATTGGTCCTGATGAAGCGCGAACGACCCTTAAGGCGACCGAGGCGCGAAACATGTCGACCCATGACCTTCTTGATTCCTGGGGTTAGTATGCCTCTAGGAATAAGATTTTATTTGGCAGTTAAATCTGCTAAGGGTGTATAAATCAAACATTGGCTGCATATTTACCCATCTTTTACTTTGCACGCACTTTTTTTACCCTCATTGGACCCCCACCCCGCACACCCACATGCACCATCCGGCTGTCCTAAAAAGATCTCCGATAAAGAGACCCTTCGGGGGCCCGTAGGGAATTGCAGCGCCGGCCCTACGAGGAGCAAACGCCCGATGATGAAGCATGACACCCCCAGGGGTGTGTGAGGGCAACAGAGGACAAAATATGTTTTTTCACTCTGTGGGTGGGTCCTGTGTACCTATGGTACCTTTTTCCTCTTTCTTTCTTCCTTTTGCAACCTTTTAATATACGGGTGACTATTTGCACCCTTACGTTTCAGGTGACTATTTGCACCAGACGTGGAGGAACAGTGTCCCTTTTTTGTTTTGATATTGATACAGGAGCATGGACACTGGACCTTAATAGCTCCAGGGCCCCCCCTCTCTTTTTTGTTCAATTATTGTGCACGGCAGTTTAGCCGAGGACCCATATCTGTTTTTCTACCTTTTCTTTATCTTTGAACTGGCACATGAGAGACCACATTATAGTCGGTGGGCACTGTCCTTGGATTCCCCCTCGGCCTATTGTTGTAGTGGTACTCCGACATTTTACACCCCCTTTATATAACAAATCCTTTGCAGGAGAGAGGAGGCATGTGGGTTGCTCAACCGGCTGCCCCAGTGATATTCTACTGGTTTTCCCCTTGTTTTCCCATTTAATAATCCTGTTTAGATTTAGAAGATGTTTATGTGCAACCACTTACACTACAGATGGTTGCAACCAATACAGACCCTATGTACAGTGCTGGTTTTTGTCCAGGGTCATCTAGGTATGAATTGCATTCACACGGGCACCCAAAAAATTAATATGTGGAGCGCGTATGCGTTTAAAGATGAATTGCCGATTAATTAAGTATGCGGCCCTTTTTGTAACACATTAATAAGCTTGTTACTTGGCCATATAGGCATCATTTTTTCACTGATCGATTGCGCATGCATTAGGGATTAGTTACCCGTACAAATGCACATGCGCACTGAACACGCGCTGTTGCGCATGCGCTCACCTTCTGATGACCGTAGGACTCCCCGGAAAGGGTTGACTCCCAGGTGCATTCCGCAACTATTTAATGAACACCGATGTACTATTGGCTGACACTCGGACTGGGTAAGTGCGCAGGAGGAAGCACCCCGGGACAAACGTAAGGCTAGGTTTCTGTACACTTTTACTCATGAATTTCTGAGTTGGGGTAATAGTCTGACGCATGGCTGCACATATCTCTATTTCTATTCACTTTTTTAGTGGTTTTAAGCCCGGTAATGTGCGGGCGCCGAATGTTCTTGCCAGAGGAGACATCCCTCAACAAGCGAGGTGAGCACTTTTGAGGATTAATACATTTGACGGCACCCAGTGTGTATGGTGCCGCCTTCGCATTTATTGACGCCAGTCACTGAGACTTTAAGTCACTTTCATTATACATATGGGGTAACTGACTGTACCACTCATGCGATTAACAACTGATGTAGCGTTTACCACTGAGGGTTCTCCTAGAGATCTTGATAGTGAGGTCCCCGATTGAGTAACCACCTGTGCCTCAAGTGTCTCATGTGCCAGTTTTGTTGTTTTTTTTTTTTGTTTTTATGTGGAAATGATGTACACACCACACATTGGTGGCACATTTTATGACATCAAGTTGTTACTGATGCACATATATATCTTTGTCTTACTATGTTCTCTCTTCCTAGGTACTGAACAGGAGCGGTATAGACAACGAAGCTGTAGCCAGACTATGGGTATAAACTCTCACCGCCCGCCCTGTTAAACTTAGAGGGTATTTTAATTTAATTCATGTGCACATAAATTTTATAGTATTGGTCCTGATGAAGCGCGAACGACCCTTAAGGCGACCGAGGCGCGAAACATGTCGACCCATGACCTTCTTGATTCCTGGGGTTAGTATGCCTCTAGGAATAAGATTTTATTTGGCAGTTAAATCTGCTAAGGGTATATAAATCAAACATTGGCTGCATATCTACCCATCTTTTACTTTGCACGCACTTTTTTTACCCTCATTGGACCCCCACCCCGCACACCCACATGCACCATCCGGCTGTCCTAAAAAGATCTCCGATAAAGAGACCCTTCGGGGGCCCGTAGGGAATTGCAGCGCCGGCCCTACGAGGAGCAAACACCCGATGATGAAGCATGACACCCCCAGGGGTGTGTGAGGGCAACAGAGGACAAAATATGTTTTTTCACTCTGTGGGTGGGTCCTGTGTACCTATGGTACCTTTTTCCTCTTTCTTTCTTCCTTTTGCAACCTTTTAATATACGGGTGACTATTTGCACCCTTACGTTTCAGGTGACTATTTGCACCAGACGTGGAGGAACAGTGTCCCTTTTTTGTTTTGATATTGATACAGGAGCATGGACACTGGACCTTAATAGCTCCAGGGTCCCCCCTCTCTTTTTTGTTCAATTACTGTGCACGGCAGTTTAGCCGAGGACCCATATCTGTTTTTCTACCTTTTCTTTATCTTTGAACTGGCACATGAGAGACCACATTATAGTCGGTGGGCACTGTCCTTGGATTCCCCCTCGGCTTATTGTTGTAGTGGTACTCCGACATTTTACACCCCCTTTATATAACAAATCCTTTGCAGGAGAGAGGAGGCATGTGGGTTGCTCAAGCGGCTGCCCCAGTGATATTCTACTGGTTTTCCCCTTGTTTTCCCATTTAATAATCCTGTTTAGATTTAGAAGATGTTTATGTGCAACCACTTACACTACAGATGGTTGCAACCAATACAGACCCTATGTACAGTGCTGTTTTTTGTCCAGGGTCATCTAGGTATGAATTGCATTCACACGGGCACCAAAAAAATTAATATGTGGAGCGCGTATGCGTTTAAAGATGAATTGCCGATTAATTAAGTATGCGGCCCTTTTTGTAACACATTAATAAGCTTGTTACTTGGCCATATAGGCATCATTTTTTCACTGATCGATTGCGCATGCATTAGGGATTAGTTACCCGTACACATGCACATGCGCACTGAACACGCGCTGTTGCGCATGCGCTCACCTTCTGATGACCGTAGGACTCCCCGGAAAGGGTTGACTCCCAGGTGCATTCCGCAACTATTTAATGAACACCGATGTCCGCGCCTATTTTGGTTTACTATTGGCTGACACTCGGACTGGGTAGGTGCGCAGGAGGAAGCACCCCGGGACAAACGTAAGGCTAGGTTTCTGTACACTTTTACTCAGGAATTTCTGAGTTGGGGTCATAGTCTGACGCATGGCTGCACATATCTCTATTTCTATTCACTTTTTTTGTGGTTTTAAGCCCGGTAATGTGCGGGCGCCGAATGTTCTTGCCAGAGGAGACATCCCTCAACAAGCGAGGTGAGCACTTTTGAGGATTAATACATTTGACGGCACCCAGTGTGTATGGTGCCGCCTTCGCATTTATTGACGCCAGTCACTGAGACTTTAAGTCACTTTCATTATACATATGGGGTAACTGACTGTACCACTCATGCGATTAACAACTGATGTAGCGTTTACCACTGAGGGTTCTCCTAGAGATCTTGATAGTGAGGTCCCCGATTGAGTAACCACCTGTGCCTCAAGTGTCTCATGTGCCAGTTTTGTTGTTTTTTTGTTGTTTTTATGTGGAAACGATGTACACACCACACATTGGTGGCACATTTTATGACATCAAGTTGTTACTGATGCGCATATATATCTTTGTCTTACTATGTTCTCTCTTCCTAGGTACTGAACAGGAGCGGTATAGACAACGAAGCTGTAGCCAGACTATGGGTATAAACTCTCACCGCCCGCCCTGTTAAACTTAGAGGGTATTTTAATTTAATTCACGTGCACATAAATTTTATAGTATTGGTCCTGATGAAGAGCGAACGACCCCTAAGGCGACCGAGGCGCGAAACATGTCGACCCATGACCTTCTTGATTCCTGGGGTTAGTATGCCTCTAGGAATAAGATTTTATTTGGCAGTTAAATCTGCTAAGGGTATATAAATCAAACATTGGCTGCATATTTACCCATCTTTTACTTTGCACGCACTTTTTTTACCCTCATTGGACCCCCACCCCGCACACCCACATGCACCATCCGGCTGTCCTAAAAAGATCTCCGATAAAGAGACCCTTCGGGGGGCCGTAGGGAATTGCAGCGCCGGCCCTACGAGGAGCAAACGCCGGATGATGAAGCATGACACCCCCAGGGGTGTGTGAGGGCAACAGAGGACAAAATATGTTTTTTCACTCTGTGGGTGGGTCCTGTGTACCTATGGTACCTTTTTCCTCTTTCTTTCTTCCTTTTGCAACCTTTTAATATACGGGTGACTATTTGCACCCTTACGTTTCAGGTGACTATTTGCACCAGACGTGGAGGAACAGTGTCCCTTTTTTGTTTTGATATTGATACAGAAGCATGGACACTGGACCTTAATAGCTCCAGGGTCCCCCCTCTCTTTTTTGTTCAATTAATGTATCCATCACATCTCTGAGTGAGGTCAAGGTCTACACGTTTTAGCATTCATGCACCCGAAAGGGTAGGCGTCTTTCATCAGGACCAATTGGAAGATTGAATTCAGAGGATCCCTTAGTCTTAATAGGGTCAGGTGGGACACTGTCCACAGAAGCTCTGATTCACAAGTAATTGTGGGCAATATGACGAAAGAGGATTGAGCGTCTTTTGACAAGTTCCCAAACGTTTTGTTAAATGTTGACGGTCACATATCCATAGTATGCACCATATTATAATGAAGGCAATGTAGGGGCCATTATGATCTAATGGAAGTACACCCTTAGATTTTAACAACAATAATTGCTTGCTTCGGGGGGAAAAAAACTCACCAATAGACATTTGCAGGGACCATGGTGCACAGTGATATTCAAATTCTGTAATTAGCACTTCTTACTTACTTGCCTTCTGTTATGTGGAAATGATGAGAACGACAACCACATGGATGATAACATTTAATTCCCAAACAGGCAGCACACTGGTGAGCAACTATTCCCAAAGTAGCTTCCTGGCCTCAGGAAGTCATAGTAGAGTGCGCCAAAAATTTGCACCTGTACATACCTTCTTACAACCATTGCTGAAGGAAATTGAAAAATGTGTAACACAGGTAAAACATTTAAATCACTAATCTGAACCTGTAAAAACTGGTGACTCGCATTAATTTACTAATTGTGGCCGGAGCTCAAATACATCCATTCCACATGATGACCAGGATCAAATTGTGGAGCTGTTTACCATACAGAACTTTGCTCTGTTTCTTTATTTCACAGCATACACAATATTATTAATGTATTGTATGAAATGTAATGTGTGATATTTTTATCATCTCTAGGAAATTATGCTCTACGGTATGATGAGAATGGGGAGCAACAGATGAATGTCTGCAAAGCTGGAAAATTTCTTTTCTTTCTATGTTCTGTATGGTCTGTGTGCTTCTGACAGTTTAATGCCCTACAGGTGTTGTAACCGATTCACATGTGCTTATGCAGATCTGATGATATATCGTAAAGGGACAACGTCACATTATTGAAGTTCTTTCATATGGATCAGAACAACCATTTGGATGGTGATATATTAAACTATAACTTCCTTGACCTTTTTAAACTGAATATGCGTGCTTGTGAGCCTTTGAACATATATATAAAGTTGCTTTTCATTGGTTGTCGTATGCATTCATTTTCCTTTTTGGCACACTGGAACCGAAAGAAAACGATTGTTACATTTTATTTCAAAGTTGTCCAAGATGCTTTACTCTTTTCTTAATTAATGAAGCACCATTTTTAAAATATTGGAAGTATATTATCTTACTCTTCATTTGATAAATTAAGCACAATTTTTTAAATGTTAGACTTTTTCCAATTTTTTTAGTCCTTGTTTTTCCATGCTGGTTTTTAATTGGAATGACTACATTTGAAGCCATGCATTAATATGTTGGCCCTAGGATTTACCACCCTTTCCTAGTAAATAATGTGCAGCCTTAAAACTTTATTAATACTTTCTTCTTTTAATGTTACGTTTTGTAGTGTAGTTACTATAGTACTGTTGCAGGACCTGTGCTTTTGGATAACATACATTGTGGGTCTGGTGGTAGACTGATTCTGCGCACCCCCACCGCGTATGTAAGCCGTGTTTTGCATTAGCTAGCTCAAAGTGCCACTAGAATCTCCATTTATCAGAGAGATTAGTTTTTGGCAACCTCAGAACCTAACAAACCCTGATTCCTCAAACTCATGGAAACAATATACGATGCCTGTCTAGATGTCCCTAAGTGTACCTAGCATGTGAGTAGGTGTGAAAGAGCTAATAAGCCTAGGAGCCAAGAATCCAACTAGGATTTAGTCTAACCCCATTACTTGAATAATGAGAGTGTGGGACCTCGTCCTGGTCTCGAGTTGGACACCCCGCAAGGGATGTTTAGACCACTGTCAGCTGGAGCGACTGCATGCAGGAGCCTCAGCGTCTCTGGTCAGTGTGTCGGCCTTGAAGTCTCGGTTCCCTCCAACTACTGATAGCAAGACGTGCTGTATTTATACAATCCTTGTGCGTGTGTTAGCCATTGTTTAGTATGAGGATGACTTATGGGATTAAACCTTGTGTGTAGATAGGAGAGGTGAAGTATACCCCCTGGGTAGATTCCTCATAAATTATTAATATGTGCTAAGGATGAAGTCTTAGCATTATTGATTGGGAAAAATCCTCCCTCTGCATGGAACTAGGTGAAAGGATTAGTCCATAAAAGGTGTCAATCCTTGTAAGGCTCTCTGACCCTATAAGGCGTTCTGTCCTTATTAGCAGTTTGTTCATATGAAATGAAGGGGAGATGATGTAGGGAAAGAGTAGGATGTTCCCGGGACCTATATTAGAGTACCAATATGAAATATAACACCCACTCCCCCTAATACTCAACAGTAATAATACACAATTGAGATACACATTTTTAACGGTGTCAGTGCATAACATTATAAATGAGCCATCTAAAATGTTCCTAAAAATGTAACAAAATCATTCAAAAACAGTTTAAAAAATGAGAGAAAAATGTTTTCTTGAAATATGATTTTTGTTTTAAAGTTCCGCAAATTACAGTCCTAAATGAGTTTGATCATACACATTGAACTACTGCAAGCGTACTTAGAAGGCCATGCTTTGTTATAGAAAGTGTCAATTTGAGGAAGTTTGTTGAAATGAAAGGGGAAAAAAAATCTGAATTCGTTCCCAGCACACGATAAGCCAGATTTAGATTAAATGTCCTGGCTGGGAGATGCAACATTATCTCTGCCTGCAGCCGCAGGGGAGAAACATTGTAATATCTTGCATAGCACGTCAAGGGTGCATAGATAAAATTCAGTGCTGCGAACAGCTGTTGGAGAGGCAGCCGGTGCTGTATTCGATACCTCAGTGCCAATGGTGGAGCTGAAATTCAACTCAGTTGAAAAGGGCACCTGCGGATCCCCGAGGAATGCATTTGTCAAGATGGGAATATGCTGAGTACAGAGTTGAGCATGGGACTGCTGTGGTTCCAGCCTGGAGTCTAAGTCCGCTGGCGTCTCCGTTATGGGTGTCAGATAGATGTCCAACTCGCATTCTCCTCCGCAAAACAGAAATCAGGAACAGGTACGATGCAGTCTTCAAAGACTGGTCTGAACGATTGGAACCAAGAAGCACTTATTTCTCGAAGGCGAGGTGCAACCTGATATTGTACCATGAGCTCACAGTAATATCTCTCCAGGAGAGCATTTGCCATCTCGCTGGTTGGTCCGTCCATTGCGTAGCAGGTAAACGACAAGTAGGATTCCAGCTATTGCAAGCAAGATCAGAGGTAGACCCCAGAAAATGCTTCCAAATACGGAGTGTATAAAGTTAGGAATTACTCCGAGGATTGTTTGAAAGGTGCTAAGGAATCCTGACCCTATGGTCTTAAATAGGTGTACAATACCACTCGTGTCTGACATATTAAATATACGACCCACCATTTCTACAAAATGTAGGGGGCAAATGGTACGAATAGGTGCCTGCATCTCAGTCGAGGTGCTTGCGATTTAAAGTTCAAAGATTTCTCGGGCGGAGGTTAAGGGTGCGGTCTGTTGTAAAAACATGGCTTTCATTCTGCTCAAAGCATCAAACTGTATAAAAAAATATTCAGTGAAGGCCATAGCGGTGCCTCCCTGACTGTATTTGTCAGTGGAAACAATACTTGCATACAGCAAGTAACCATGGAATTCACGGTGGCCAGATAGGCAATGCCCGCAAGCATACTACAGCAAGCTTGATCATTCAGCATCAAGTAACTCCCATTCGAAAGAAACTCTAACACTTGCATGATCACGGCAGCTGGAGTTCCTTTCAAGTGGCAAGACAGATTGCTATTGCTCTGTGCAAAACAATATCTTGGCACTTGACAGAACCTCTTAAAGTGTACTTGCGCTTTGTACCATTCAGAAACACTTCCGATCTCCACTCCGGCATCGAAATCTATATGGTAAATCCCAGGATTTCTTAATGTATTCTGTATCCAGTTTTTCATATCTGCCTGCCTTTGCTCAAGGCAATAGTGAAACTGAAAGGTTGTGACCGGGAGAGTGATTCGGCCATGAATTAGCCATTCTGTTGATGGCGATTCCGTCACTGTGAATGGTAGCCTATCCAGTTTTTCAATTTGCAGTATTTTATATTTAGCTCCTCTTTATGCCATTTCTCTCTGTGTATCTGTTAGATTGTATTCTGAAAACAGAGACGTACTGTTTATAAACGCCAAGGCACAAATCCTGCACGCAAAGTTTGCAACGTCCAGCTCAGTAACATAATAGAACAAAACTGAGATTGGCCGTGTTGTAATTTGGCTAAATCCTGTTCCAGTATTTCAATAGCAGAAGATACAATGTTGCCCAATAAATATATCCTGGAGGTAAAAGTTGTCAACCCATTGTCTTCCACAGCTAAAGCTTTTTCTAAGTTAATACTGTCTATTTCACATATTCTCTCTGTGGCTTCTTGTTGGGAAATCTTCCAGATTTTATTATCGGTAGCATAAATGCCAGCTTTTATGAAACGTTTCTGACATTATTTCCTAGGTTCATGTAAAAAGTCCCTAGGATCCATGTCGTGTGAGAGTAAAGATAAGTGTTGTTTCACTTCTGCAAGTGTTGAGGTTTCTAGCCATTCGAGGCACAGCTCTCTCTGTACATAACGTGGGTCTGACCTATGGATACTGAGTCCCTCGGTGATGTTCAAGAATCTTTTATGACATATGTTTGTGTCAAAGGGCCAAACCACCGACTCCTTCCAATTTGGGTCTGTTCTATTGTACTTTAGTATGTCATCTACTATTGCCCCTTCTTTTGTAGTTGAATTCTGCCATCTCTGTGCTGGTGTTGGAAACTTAGGAGTGTTCAGGTCCTTGTTCTTGATTAGTCTAAAACAGGATATCTGTTGCACAGGATTATTTAAAAAGATAATCTGCTGTGGAATGAGGCATGCTCTAAATAGTGCTTCTGTATCCCGGACTTGCCTTTCCCTCGAACCCCAAATTGATTTCGAGTCAATTTCGTCTTTCCATAGGTCGAAACCCCTGTTCAGACAATTGGGCCAAAACGGAAGTAGAGTAAATCTGTTTAGTGTTTGTCAACATAATTTTCAATGCTGATGTTGATGTAACCTTATAGTATTATGAGGCTGGATCTATTGTGTTAAACCCTGAAAAGTATGAACATTTCTGTGCAAACGCTTATGAACTACTTTTGGTGGTGTTGGGCAATGTTCCCACTGTTGGTACTCAAAAACACTCCTAGCTGAAATGGATTTGTGCAAGAAATGATGACCATAATGTTGGTAACAGTACAATGTGTCATAATCTGAAGAACCCTCTAACATTTCAGTATTAGAAAATGCAGCTATTTTCTCAAAATCAGACAACATGGCATTTACTGTTTCAGTATCCCAATCATCAATAAATTTACTTGAGGTAATGATATCACTTAATGAAATGTTAAATACATGATTAATTTTTAATAGTTTGGTCGGGCCAATTATGTTAAAATCAACCTTGTCCCATAGTATACCATCTGGTATAGGAACTGCTGTAATGTTCACTAATGAGAAGTCTCTTTGCTCACGATGTGATGATGGATGTGGCTTCAGTAGGATGTTGACTAACCCTGGGCGTAGTTCACGTAGTGCACTTCACACTACGCAAGCTACGTGTAACACTACGCGAACTGCGTAGTGCGGTAGGGAAATGCTGTTCACAATGATTGCACAGTGCCGGATGCTTGTCCGCACTGTGCAATCATTGCAAACGGCATCTTGCACAGTGCAAGCGGTCGTTTTCTGCTGCTCGAGTAGATTTTTACTCGAGCAGCAGTTTTCTCAATGCGGACTGGTTGATTCTCATCGCGAGCAGTCGCGACCACTTGCAATGAGAAACCTGACCTCCTCACGTTGGGAATCTCGCCGGGAGGTTTATTTTCCATGCTCACGATCGGCAACTTGATGTTGCTGATCGCAAATGAGGAAAAAGTCTCACCGGGATGTCATTTTGCTCGCTCGCAGTTGCCAACTTGACGTTGAGGACCGCAAGCAAGCAAAATATGCCCACTATGCTATGCGTTTTTGCACTGTGCTACGTGCAATTCGCGTAGCGCGTAGTTGCACAAACTACGCAAGCATAGCTTAGTTTTCCACCCAGGCCTAATGTTGACCTTTTGGGCTGTGGGACTTTGTTGAAGATAGTGTCCTTTAATAAGCATACTAAAAGTTAGTACCAAGCCTAGCCAGAAAAGTAAAAACAACATCCCAGAAATTACCCTGAGTTCAATCCAAGGTGATACCAGCTAAGTCTTTTGAAGAAAGAGAAGAAAGTTCTTTAATTGGTGCTTGAATGGTGTTTTAGCTGGCGTAATTTACGTCTCGCTTGGATCCATAGAAAATGTATCAAAGTTAATAAAATAGCCAGAAGCAGTTCGATCAATTGTAGGAATTGCATCGGGATTAGTTGAAATGTTATTTTCCTCTCGACGAGGCATGTTGATGTAGACATCTGTATTAGGTCTAATTGCAACTTGTGAATTATTCTGATGTTCATATTGAATTTTAATGTCTGGTTCAAGTGGAACAAGTTCCATAGCATTGTTGCTCAGTCCTTCATTCCTTACAGGTGGCTCTTCAAACGTGATGAGCCTTTCTGTTTGAACTTCTTGGATTGTAGCGAGTGGAGGGCGTCTGCTACAGCGGAGTCCATGAGGCCTACGGTTTAGGTTTGGCCACATTGTGTGGTTTGATTAAGTCGATTGGGACAAATCTTTTCTCCGGCAAGAGGCGGGAGCAGCACTGTTCTTGTTTCTTGTACTGCAAGGACTGGTACAGGTTTTCTGTATGAAGGTCCAAATTCCTTTTTGTCTGCAATTTACTCTCAGACCACATCCCTGACTTTTGGGATCCAGACTTCCTTGACTTCCTCAGTGGCAGTCTGTTTTAGATGCACATTGCTTTGGTTTTTCATCCGCCACTGTGCCCATTCCTTCCATGGCCTCTTTGTAAGCCCGAGAGCTAATCGCAGGGCCACGGTAAGAATGTAACATGCTAGCTGCGTATGTGCCAATAAAGACTCACAAATCTTTGATACCAGTTCGAGCGACAGCCAAGCGCTGAGGCCATAACCATAGGAATCTCGAGCATGAATCCCCTGCATCCATGATGTATTTGTAAGCCCCGTCCATTTGTAAGGGGCCGTAGTGGCCCAAGTAAGCACATGCAAGAGGTTAGTTTGATTTTAATAATGGCATCTGCATGGGTTTTGCTACTGTGGAGCCTTTCCTCTGCTGACAGATGTTGCAATTCAAGACTATGGGGCTCATTAGGATGGCGGACAGACTTGCGTCCGTCCGCCACCCTAGAGTAGGAGGGACCGTCCGCATGGGCTGCGGCGGTCCCTCCGTGCAAATTAGGATGTGACCGCCACTCTGGCGGTAACATCCTGGATATTTAACATTGCGGCGGGTGCAGCTTCAAGCTGCACCCGCCGCAATGTTACAAAAGCATACATTGCATATGTATGCAGCAAGCAGCAGGCACCGCGCGGTGCCTGCCGCTTGCCGCATACATATGCAGGGGGTACCATAGGTACCCCCCATGTGCACCCCCCCTTCACCCAGGGGGCCCGCAACGGGCCCCCGCAGTGAAGCTCCGTATGCTTTTACACGGCGGAATATCCGCCGCGTAAAAGCATTTCTTTCTGTGCATCCTAATATGGTGGACGGTGTCTGAGAGACACCGTCACCATATTACAGCTTTTCCGCCGCGGTTGTAAGCCAACCGCGGCGGAAAAGCTGCGGAGGGAAACCAGGACCCACCAGCCATCCTAATGTGGCGGTGGGTCTTTGGTGGGTCCGCTGCGGTTTTTCCGCATCCTCCGGGCCGGCGGTGGATTCCGCCGGCCCAGAGGATGCGGAAAAACCGCCATCCTAATGAGCCCCTTAGTCTTTAGTTTGCTTATTAACCCTGGGCACCAATAGCAATGTTTCAGTAAAGAAATAGTCGCTGTAACGCCTGTGTGCGCAGAGCCCAAACCATCATGTGCAGCTAGTATTAAACCTTGCCTACGATCCATATTTGGTATTACTCTAACCCCCACTCCAGGAATCTGAGCACATGGAATGTTTTGTGCATCTAACCTGTAGGAGTATTTGAGTGGACATTTTTTAGGTACTGCTGTGCTGCCTTTGCCTGATGCGATGACAGCTACCATAATATCTCCATCTTTTCTCGTTTTTGAATGAGTGAGTGCAGCTACAGAAGCCGTGCGAACAGCCCCCTTTGCTGCTTCATCAGCCAACGAACTCCCTGCAACATGAACGCCATCATGTTGATGACTCAGTGTATGGATCACGTCAGTCCTTGGTAGCTCGGATTTTGACTCTGCTACCTGTTCCCCTAACATTTTATGCTTATTTGTGCCACCTTTCGCATCCTAAAACCCTTTTGTTCCCAATGATGTAAATACTCATTGTATGACTGTACACAGTAAAAGGAATCACACACGATAGTGTGGGGAATTCGTGATCCGTATTTACAAGTGCCAGTATTAGTGCTTTTAATTCTGCCATCTGATCCGTGCAGTCTCCTAGAGATTTCGTTTTGTGCAACTAGGATGGAAGTTGCCATCATGCATGCGACCTTCAATGATAGCACACACCGAGCCGTATTGCTGCTTACTTCCTATGGCAGGTTGCCCATCAGTATAAATAATATATTCATACTGATTTAGAGGCAAGATTTCCTTTAGTAGAGGATATTCTTGTTCGTATTGCAGGAATGCTTTTGTTTTAAACTTAGATCAAATCTGTATTCAACGTCTGTTGCAGTAAGAGACTTAGCCCATTGTATCCATCTTGAATGTAACGCTTTCGCATTTGGAATGCTTGCCTTTGTAACAGCTTCTAAAGCCGGTACCGTGGTTACGACAATAATGCGTTTCCCCTGAGCCAGTGCTCTCTCTCTTGCTACAGCCGTCTGAACAGCTGTCAGGATTTTTTCTGTTGAAGTGAAATGCATTTCTGCATTTGTGTACAGGTGTGATTTGTATGCGATTGGTACGGTTTCTCCTTCATTGAAGGTCAAGTAAGTGTACCCGCATTGACCCGCAATTATGTGGATCACCAAGTGGCGTACGTTTACGCGTGTTTGGAAGTGTTTGGAAGCAATCATGTGTTCCTGGAGAGAACGAAAAATATTAGTATGTTCTTGGGTCAAATTTATGGCTTAAAAGTCAGATTTTAGTAAGTTTTACCCTTTGTGCGTAATTTTGGAGGCTGGAGCAGCACACACTTTTCTAAAAGGTTTGCTGGCAGACTTTTCCCTTCACTTGACAACTCATATCCCAAAAATAGGTCATTGAGGTGGGCTATTTTTGATTTTTTAAAGTTAAATTTGTAGCCCTCAGTGACAAATCCCATAATAATGATGCTTACCCTGGTCAAGTGCCTCTCTAAGTCTTCGTCCGTTAGATAAATATCATCCACATAGGACAACGCTTCTTCATCAAATTTTTGAAGTAACTCTGTTACGCTTGCTAAAAATACCCCTGGGCTATTCTTTTTTTTTTTTATTGCAGACACACAGAAAGCTATCCGTGATCAATCAACATTCCAGTCTTACCACCAGTAATAGTGCACCTCATTTTCGATAGCGCAACACACGGCCATTTAGCCCACATCCCGGAGGTCGGGCGGCAAATTTCGTTGGGGTGCTGGAAATACAAACAGATAAACAAATGGGAGCCTCCAACGGGCCTCTTGAGTATCTACATTTTCTTATTTACCCCTACCCACCCCCCCGTAAACCAACCAAGCAGTACGTGAAAGAAATGTACTGAAACAATGCAGTCACTTAGATAGTAGCAGGTACACTTCCAGTCCCTCTCTCCCCCTCCCCCCCCAGTACCAAGAGGGTCTGCCACCATTCGAAGCCTCAAATGTCCAGTGTCTCATGGCTCCCTTTGGGGTAATCCTGGCTCCCCCCGACCATAGTAGCAACACAAGTGTCCTCTGTGTGGTGACCTACACTTACCATCCATATCCCTCACAATCCGCCATCCAGTCCATGATAATGGCGCCATTTGGACCAAACTCTCCGGGATTTTTTGGGGCAACCCCTAGCCTTATAAGTAACTCTCTCGGCTGCCATATAGAGATCTAGCCCCCTCCTCCACTCCTCCATTCCCGGAGGTTCCGGCGCCCCCCAGTATTTTGCGATGTCCCTCTTTGCCACAACCAGTGCAAGAACCAGGAATGTAAGAAGCGGGCGAGGCAGGTCTACCTCGTTGGTCATGCCTAGCAGTGCCAGCTTGGGCTCGCATTGGATTGGAACCTCCAGGACCTCCTCCAGTTCCTGAAACACCTGCGTCCAGTACGCTTGGATCGTGCCGCATACCCAGATTGTATGATAAAAATCTCCATCACATTGGTGGCATCTAAGGCATCGTGAGTCATCTACTCTTCCCATTTTATTTAGCCGCACCCTGTCGTAGTAAGTCCTATGGAGTACATTGAATTGTATGAGTCTCAGTCTCGATTTGATTGCCACGTCCCGGGGGTGCATCAACACTATCTCCCAATCTAGGTCTTCCATCTCCCCCACCTCTGCCTCCCACGTACCTCTTAGTTTTGCCAGGTCCCCTAACATGTTATTAGTTAAGGTTTTATAGGTTAAGGAGACCGCTTTCCCAGGTATCTGCTCCTGGAGGAGCCGCCCCTCTAGCGGTGCGTATTCGGGGATATCTGTGAGTGAGATATTTTGGGCTCGCCATGCATGTCGTAATTGGATGTATTTGAACTGCTGTGTAGTGTGTAAGCCAAACTCCTTTTGAAGCGCCGGAAAAGATTTCAGCTCCCCTTGGGCTATCACGTCTCCGATAGTGGAGATGCCGATGTCGTCCCATCTCTGGAAACCTCGCAGTTTGTGGAGTTCTGTCAACCACCGGCAGTGCCATAGTGGTGTCTGTCGTGTAGGCTTCTTTTCCCAGCCCATGCGTCTTGTGGCCTTAGTCCACGCCGTGAGTGTGAGTGACGTTGCCGGTAAGAGCGGTGCCCCTCCAGCACCCCCATAAAGATAGCATAGTAGGTTCTTGGACGACATTTTAACTCTCTCTAAAGCGTAAGTTGGGTGGGTCGCCGGGGCATGAAGCCAATCATTGATTGGTGTCAGATGTTCCGCCCAATATTAGGCCTCCAGGTTCGGTAGCGAAATTCCCCCACTATACTGGTGTCTCTGGAGCGTGGACAGAGCCACTCTAGCATGTTTGCCTAACCAAAGAAAAGATCTCAAGTCAGCATGTATCTTGGCGAAGACCGCAGCTGGTAAGGGGTAGTATTCGTTTTGTAGGGCATAAAGAAATTTGGGTAGAGTGACCATTTTGTACATGGCCGCTTGGCCCAAGAGCGTGAGTGGGAGCTGTCTCCAGCGCCCCATATCCTCCTCTGCGTTTAATATGATCCTTTCCAGGTTTCTCTGGAATGAGAGGGTCTCACTCAGGGTTATATAGATCCCAAGGTATTGGAAGCCTTCGGTCGTCGTCAGTAGGTTCTCTGGTAGCCTCCCCCACCTGTCGCGTCCCCCAGGGTCATAGAGAATGGATTTGTGCCAGTTTATTTTATGTCCCGCCTGCCCGCCATATTGCTCCAATTCCCGGAATAACTCCGGAACGGTGATCTCCGGTCTAGTGATGTACAGCAGGACATCATCCGCATAAAGCAAGATCTTTTCTTGTGTCGGGTTCGTGTCACTGCTTGTAAAACCCGAGATGTTCTTGTTTAGCCGGATCCTGGCTGCGAGTATTTCGATAGTGAGTGTAAAGAGGAGGGGAGACAGTGGGCAGCCCTGTCGGGTACCCCTCTGGATCTGGAACACACGTGACATCATCCCGTTCACCCTCACCCTGGCCCTCGGGGAGGTATAGAGTAGTCGGACCCATTTTACGAAGTTTGGGCCAAAGCCAAACTTGTGGAGCGCTGCATAGAGAAATGGCCAGTGTACCGCGCCAAACGCCTTCTCAGCGTCTAAGGAGAGAAACCAGTGGGGTTCACTCCATCCTCGCACCTCCTGTAGCCAGTTGTGAGTTCTTCTAAGGTTCAGGTAGTCGCCCTATCAGGTAGAAAACTGATTGGTCTAAATGTATAAGACCTGGAATAACCGCTCGTAGGCGAGCCGCCAAGATGGTCGCCAGCAGTTTAACTTCTGTATTAAGTAATGATATGGGGCGGTAGGAGGCGCTTTTATCCCGTGATTTTCCCTCCTTGTAAATCGGTACAATCGTCGCCATAGCGAGATCTGGAGGGAGCTCTCCCTCCTGATAGACACCATCAAAGAGGCCTTTAAGATGGCGTGTCAGAATATCCGCCGACCGCTTAAATAGCTCGGCAGGTAAACCATTCGGGCCCGGGGTTTTGCCTGGTTTCAGCTTAACCATGGCTTCTGTGATGTCATCAGTCGTGATATCCGCCTCTAAGCCCACCAGGGCCTCAGGGGACAGCACCGGGAGGTCCACCTGTTCCATGTATTGTTGTGCTGTCTCGTAGGTAGCGAGATCTCGGGCAGCATAAAATTGTTCATAATATGTAGCAAAGGCTTCAGCTATCCCGGTGTCAGTGCTAATACTAGTTCCGTCCGTCGCGGAGATACTATCAACCCATCTAGCCGCCCGTTCCCTTTTGCTGAGCCACGCCAGTAGCTTGCCCGACTTGTCACCCACGTCGTACAGGCAGTGAAGGGTGGTGAGGGATTGAGTCTTCGCCTCATTAGTGACCAATTCTCTGTATTGCCACTGGGTGTCAAGTAGCCTTCTTAGAGTCTCATCATTTTTATGGGTCTGGTACTCCCTCTCCCATCCCAAGATCGCCCATTCCAGGGCCGCAACCTCAGCTTGGCGTTTGCGTCTTTCTTCCCCTAATCTGCTTTGTATCCGGTCTCGCAACACCGGCTTTAGGGCTTCCCAAAAGGTGACCACCGAGTCTACCGTACCCTCATTTTCCGCGACATAAACCTTAACGTCTGCTCAAATGCCTCTTAGTATTTCCATATTTTGAAGGTCCCAGGCTGCTATGCGCCAGGAGCCGCTGCTCCTATCCTGGTTGTATCCCACCCGTACTGACAATGGAGAGTGATCCGATATACCTCTGGCCTTATATTCCGCAGTGTCGCTCACCCTCAAGTATTGTTGGGACATGAAAACGTAGTCCAATCGCGAAAATACTTTGTGGGCCCCAGAGTAGTATGAGTAAGCCTGTTGTGTCGGTGTAACCATCTCCAGATATCCGTGAGTCCTATGGTGGACATCTGCTTATACAGAGTAGTCTGGTGATCCCCCCTCCCTGATTCCCCGGACCGGTCTTGTTTTATATTCATAACGTCATTGAAATCACCTCCCACCACTTGTATAGTGTCTGTTGTGTCTAGAAGGATGTTCGCCAGCGCTGAAAACGTGCGTGTCTGCAATTTTGGTGGTGCATAGACTGAAATTAGCGTGTACGTGTTTCTGTGCCAGGATCCCTGCACTCCAGCGTATGTCCCTTGTGGATCTATCCATGTGCGTGTGGTGCAGACTGGCGAGGACTTTTTAACGAGTACCGCTACCCCTCTGGAGTCTGTTGTGTAGCCCGCATGCGCCAATACTCTGTATCGTCCCCTAGCGATGAAGGCGCATTGTGTGCCCTTGAGGTGCGTCTCCTGGAGAAAAGCCACATCCGGGTCTACCCTTTTGATGTAGGCGTTCACCAGACCTCTCTTGATTCTAGAGCCTAATCCGTTAACGTTCCACGTCAGGATGCTTATTCCCCTATCTCCCCTATCCGGAGTGCCCAAGGTTCACGCCATTCAAAGATGTGGTAGCTATACGTGGTCGGTCTCTGGCTCCCATACCTGGTGTGGAGGTGTAAAGTGCCCTGCTGTGTTCTTCCAACTGCCGTCCCCCCAACTCTCCCCAACCTTTCCCCAACTTGAATGAGCAAAAACAGAACGGACCCCCCCAGCTCCCCCCACCCCACCTCCCTCCCCTTCCAGCCTCATCCCTTTACAAGACAGAACTGGTAGTAGGAGAAGGTCTGTCGCCCTCCCTTGGACCCCTCCCCTTTTATTCTTCCCTAGCCACTGGCTCTCAAGGCGTGTAACGCCAAGTTCCCAAACCAGACACTGTTATTAACAATCTCAAAATCCGTGTGGTCGGGCACAGAGTCGGTGGAAACAAAACTTGTAAAACATAAAACATAGTATAAAGGGGCGTGTCAACTTGCGTGTTCCGCTGCGGCGAGCTGCCATATTCGGAACCAGATTCACCAATGTTCATGAATGGGAGTCTTGGGTGGCAGTGTCAGGGACACTACTGCTCTCCGGCATGTCATGTTCCAAAGTCCGGATCGCCTCTACCAACGGGTGTACTGAGCGCGACCCCTCCTCGTCCTCTTCGCCTCCGGAAGTGCGGCTCCCCACCTCATCTTCTTCATCTCCCTCGGATCTCACGTGGCTTTGGAGACAGCCCCCGCCTGGCGCCCCCCGAGCCATGGCCCTGGTAGGGTGTAGCCGGAGTTTGCCTCTTTATCCGACGTGACTTCAGTCTCTGTCCCTTCGGCTGCTCCCACAGGGGACCGTGTGACGGAGACCCATCCACTGCCTTGCGGCCCGCCGTCCCCCTGCTATTGAGTATAGGGCGCTCCTCCAGCCATTGCCATGCGTCGTCTGGATGAGTAAAGAAGATGGACTTGTCTTTGTAGATGACCTTAAGTTTTGCAGGAACGAGGAGCATATATGAGATATGGAGGTCCCGCAACTTCGCTTTGACTGCATCAAAGGATCGATGTTGCTTCTGCACCTCCTGGCTGTAGTCTGGGAATATCATAATGTTCGTATTTTCAAGCCGGATCTCACCCAGTTTTCTCGCTTCATGAAGAATCAAGTCTCGGTCGGCAAAGTTGAGGAAGCGTGCAATAACCGGCCTGGGTCTCGCCCCCTCAGGTGGTTTCGACAGGAGTGCTCTATGCGCCCTTTCGATGATAAAACACATCGAGAACTGGGCCGTCTGGAAAGTTTTAGTCAGCCAGGCGAGGAGGAAAGCCGCCATGTCAGTCCCTTCGATTCCCTCTCTAAAGCCCACGAAGCGGAGATTGTTGCGTCTCGCCCTGTTCTCGGCATCATCCACCTTCCACATTAGTTGTCGATGAGAGGCTTTAAGTTCCGCCATGTCCTTTCTCAAGGTGGATATCGAGTCTTCAGCTTCCCCAATCCGCGTTTCGGCGGTAGTCACTCTGTCCGACAGATTGCGGAAGTCTTGCCTCAGTAGTGTCACCTCCAAGCCCACTTCACCTATCTTGGTTTCTAGGGCCGCCCTGGATTCCTGGATATCAGCCCGTGACGCCTGGATGGCCCCCAGCAGCCGCTCAGTGTCCGAGCGCGCGCCAGAGGCTGGCAGGAGGGTGTCTGGCAATTGTTTAGGGGCAGCAAAATTATCCATGGGTCCCTGTTTTGTTGGTTTAGAGGGGGTCCTTCTTTCCCATGGCTGGCGTGTCTGTGGTGGGTACCGCTCCTGTCCTCACGAGATGCACCCCTCTGCGGTCTATCTGGCAGTCCGCCGGGCCAGCCACTTCCGCAGGTTACCGCAATGTCGGGCGATTCCGTCTCTTCCTGTCGCGGTCGCCGTAAGATAACTGCTCCACTCTCCCACTCCCAGGATGCCCCAGATCCTGTGTCCGGCGCTGGGCCAGACTCAGACACCAGACCGATGGTATTCACAATGCCAGGATATGCGTCGTGTCGGCCGGCCCGGGTACCAGCCAATTCCGTCGTCCCGCAGGGTGCCTCGCCTCCCCTTCCACCCGGCTCTCCGGCGGAATGGCTTCACCCTCTCAGCGCGGGACGGGGGTCCCCCCGTAAAGCCTGGGCGGCAGGGACACCCTCCGGAGAACCACACCGCGACAGGGGCGAGGAAGGGCCAAGTCCGCCAGGCTGCTGCACCAGGCTGGGGGCCGCAAAGGGTGCGGCGGCTCGCGGGATACCAGCACCGCCCAAAGTCAGGAGTGAAACCGCAGTCCCAGGCCCCACTCTCGCAGGCGCGTATCAGGAGCGCGCGACGTCCAGGGAGGGCTCTTCAGGTATCTCAGGCGGCCACCCCACTCAGTGTTCGCGGGTCTCTTGTGATGGCCCCCACGTCCTACCTTCCCCGGATGATTTGGCGGGACTCTTCAGGGACGAAGGCTCCTCCGCCGGATGCGTGGTCTCAGGCACCCCTCGCCCGATCTCCACCCCAGCGGGGACAACGCCGGGCCGGGGGGTCCGAATCCAGGCCCAGGCCGGGGGCAAATCCACGCACGTGAGGATGTGTCCATGCGCAGGAGGGGGGCCAGGAGCCAAGTCGCGGCGCTCACCGGCAACACATCGCGGCAGCGGCCGCCATGTTGGTAAAGTCCCTGGTGGTCGGGGGAATCAGGCGGCCTGTCCCTCAGTCTTTGCTCCCCACAGGGCCCACCAACTGCTCCTCACCGTCACTCTCAGTTGCCTGGTGGACCGATGGGGAGAGACCCTCCAGACGGTCTCAGCTCCGTAACGCCGCCCCAGCCGCCATATTGGGTAGGTGCGCCGGACCCGACGGGGCCACGAAACCCCTCAGCGGCACCTCAGGTCTGTTCGTAGTGCTGTCAGGGGCTCCTGTGCTCGTGCCGGACCACGCCGCTGCCCTCCTTCGGATTCTTTACGGGCCGGCTAGCCCCGTTTCAGTACCGAACCCGGATCTCCGTTGCTGCATCCGCCATCTTGCCGTCGTCGGAATTCCCGATGCCGGGGCTCAAAGTCGGCGCCGCGGCGTTGTCTTTCTCGGGCACTTCGCGAGATTTGTCTTCAGTGGGTCAGAGTGCCCTAGGGCCGCTCCGGTGTTGTTTTGGTGACACTAGGTTCAATATTTAAGACGGATATTAGGGCAGCTCGCCGGAGCTCCGGAGAGTCACGTCCTTGCCAGGCATGCTGCTGGCCACGCCCCCACCCCGGGGCTATTCTTATACCCTTGGGCTAGTCGACAAAATTGTCGCTGGGACCCTAACGCACTGAATGGAGTCAGATACCTTCTTTCAGGCACTATATTTTGGCAGAAAAATCCATTTGAGAGATCAAGTGTTGTTTTGCATTTTTTGCGCAGTGTTATTCAATAATGCAGCACTATGTGCATTTTGCACAGCAAATGTCTTTGTGGATGAGTTTAAATGCCTGTAATCTATAACTAGACAATATGTATTGTTGGGTTTAGAGACGGGAAACAAAGGATTGTTCATTGGAGAGGTACATTTTTCAATGACCCCGTGGTATTCAAGTTGATCTGAGATCTCCCTGACCTGTTTTTTTAGCTTCTTGCTTTATTGGGTATTGTCTCTGAGAAGTAGGTGGAACTTTTAATGGGATCATGTGGTAGGTTGAATCCTCATCCCACCCAGCGTGATTTTTATACAATGCTGGAGCTTGGGCTACTGCCCACTCCAATGCATATGTATGTTTAAGGTGAACGGGAACAGGATTGGAAAAGGCAGGAAAAATTATACTTTCTCCCCTAG
Organism: Lissotriton helveticus; assembly: GCF_964261635.1. Classification (NCBI taxonomy): domain Eukaryota; kingdom Metazoa; phylum Chordata; class Amphibia; order Caudata; family Salamandridae; genus Lissotriton; species Lissotriton helveticus. Next base: position 133,713,674 of record NC_136058.1, read on the forward strand.
GGCACTCCATGCTGGTGGCCAATCTTGTTCTTCTAACAGGATGTCATAACCAGATGATAAGTTGTGCCAAAAAATACCTTTTACTTTCCTGGGCTTGTCCTCCTCCATCCTGAGTGTTATTTCATATAACTTATGTGGGACGCTCACCCTGGTGTCTGGTGTTTCCACCGTGAGGTAATCATTTAAGTCCGCTGTCACCAGAAATTCCTTCAGGTTCTGGCGAGCTATTGTTACTTCTGCAGCACTGTCTAGCATCGCCTGAGACCATTCCCCATTCAGAAGTTGTGTCCTCAGAATTCTGGGCATGTTTGATTTTCAGACCAGCAAATTTCTTTTTCTTAAATTGAGGTTTTGAGTTTTGCTTATCTTCTTTTTTAGAAGTAAAGTCTTGAGCGCTGAGCTTGTCTCTGGACTGTGTGCACTCCTCTCTGTGTTCTGACCGTCCTTCTCTTTCGGAGCTTTTCTTTGAGCCCTGAAAGGAAGGAGAGGAACGTGTATCAGTATCCTGATACCTGTCAGGTTTCCTAATGTTATCCCTATTCCTAAGGTTGTACCTCTTTTCAGAGAGCTCCTGTGGAGGAGACCTACCTCAGGACTGAGATCTCTTGTATTTAAAATTTTGTTTTTTATCATCCCACTTCTTTTTAGAAGAAGTCGGTGTCTACTTAGAAGTGCTCTTTTCGGGACTGCCCATCAGTTGAGGTTTTAAAATTCCCCCCCCAAACTATCCCTGCCTAATTCTGCGTATGCAGTTTCAATTATTTTGGGTAGTTTGTGTGGTTGATCTAAAAGATCGAACTATCATAGGCGTTGGCGGATTGCCACTGATGCTGCTTCCCCTTTAATGTTATCTAGTATTATGGCTGATACTTGGTCGTAATTATTTAATAACTTAATCTCTAAGTTTAGAGCAGGCTCTGCTCTGTATTTATTTTGTATTTGTCTTAATACATATGGTATCGCTGCTAATAAAGGAATACCATGAGTTCTGGTATAAATGGCAACAAAGACTGTACCCCAAGAGGTACAATCCTCTAATTGTGGTGTCATCCCCTTGGAGGTTTGGAGTTTTTCTTATCTTCTTTTTTAGAAGTAAAGTCTTGAGCGCTGTGCTTGTCTCTGGACTGTGTGCGCTCCTCTCTGTGTTCTGCCCGTTCTTCTCTTTCAGAGTTTTTCTTTGAGCCCTGAAAGGAATGAGAGGAACGTGTATCAGTATCCTGATACCTATCAGGTTTCCTAGTGTTATCCCTATTCCTAAGGTTGTACCTCTTTTCAGCGAGCTCTTGTGGAGGAGACCTACCTCGGGACTGAGATCTCTTGTCTTTAAAATTTAGTTTTTTATTATTCCACTTCTTTTTAGAAGAAGTTGGTGTCTGCTTAGAAGTGTCCATTTCGGGACTGCCCATTAGTTGAAGTTTTAAAGTTTTTCCCCCCAAACAATCTCTGCCTGTAAGAACTGGGGTCACCAGTTCCCCGGGGGTAGCCTGGCACGAGCAGGTAGGCACCCGAAAGCTCAGGTGTTAAGTGACTACACAGCACACACACCCACTGAGACAATAAGTGCACACGCAATGATGGAGACCACAACAGTGAGCTTGAGTAAAAATCAAATCATTTTATCAAGAGCAGTGCATCAAAGATAAACATTCCATTAGATCCCTTCATCCAGAGAGCAATTCAGTATTCAATATAACCTGTCGCGGTAACCATAGCATTAATCAAAGGCAGAACATTTCATTAAATTATTTCACCAAGAATAACGATTTCATTGAAGGCTCAGCATTTCATTACCTCCCAATAAACTTCTCATTGCGTCAGAAATGTGCATGTCATTAAACCAGAGTAGGGCATTTCATTATCTACTGGTAGGCAATGCATCATCATTTCCCTATTGCCTACGCCGAATTTTTCCATTGCCCAAAGAACTAAATTTAAAAGTCTCTGCATTGCACACAAAGCGGTTTACGACTCAGCCCCTAAATATATCAAAGATCGGCTCCCTAGGTATCTACCCACTAGGTCTCTCCGGTCGGCTGAGGCATGTAACCTTCTTTGCCCTCGGTACAACCTCACATCCAAGGGCGGCAGAGCCTTCTCTAGCACTGTCCCTCTGGCATGGAACCTTCTTCCGGTTGAACTCAGGAAGGAAACAAACCTATTGCTGTTCAGGAAAAAGCTGAAGACAGTGCTTTTTGCGGAGGCGTGGGGACTTCTGTGATCTGCTTTTTCACCTACTGATGTTGTGTATCCGCTGATAGCGCTTAGATACCCCTGGGTGATATAGCGCTCTACAAGCTTATCATAACATAACATATGGAACAATAACCATATTAGTGGGCACAAACCAACATTTCACCGCCCACGAATAAACAGGCCATTAACAATCAGGCAGGAATAAGCATTTCAATACTCTCCCCCAGCATTTCATTAGGCCCCCATAGCCCTGCATCAGGCTTCAAAGGAGCATTACAGTAGGTCCAACATTGCAATAGGCGTGGAGACCCAGGTAATCAGGGCAAATTTGCATGTCATGAAACATATTCACTGGGCTTTGGCATATAACACCTCTCCTCGGTGCCATTAACCATTCTGTCTCTCCCCCCTGGCCTTCCCGGTAGAAGGGGTCTCTGTGGGCGGTTCAGTGGGGCTGAGATATTTTCCTGGCCCAGTCCAAATTACGTTTTCTCGCTTCAGGGGGGCCAACAGGGCCCAACAACAGTCCCGGCAGGGGAGGGGCGGCCCCGGGGCCTCCTTCGATCTCCCTGGGGGCCCCGCGTTCACTTCTGCGGCCGCCCTCCTCCCCCCCGGGGGTTACCTTTTGATCTTCGGCTCCACCGGGAGCCCTTGCGGAGGATTCTGGAGTCGGGAGGGCCAGGGCTTCCTTCGGGGGCCCTCCGGCGAGGTTGCTGGCTGTTCCCGGGCCTTCGAGCACTTCCACGGCCCGGGAACCAATCCGGGGCTGACGGAGGAGGGGCCGGGCTGCAGCGGCCAATCGCAGGGCCTGTCTTGGGGGCGCCCCAGCCAGGACCAATGGCTGCGCGGCACTCGGAGGGGCGGGGCAGAGTGTGTGCCCCTGTCACGTGAGGCGGAGGCCGGCTTCAGGCCTACAGCGGCCTAGGATCACGACGCGCACTGACAGGAATTTGCGAAGGCCGGGGGCAGGGGCCTCCAGTCAGGGCACAGCCAGGCAGATGATCGCGGTGGCCTTCCCAGGGCTCCGGAGGCCGGCGCCGGGACGGCAGAGTCTCAGGCCGAGCGCGGCCCACAATCACACGGCGGCGACCCTCTCCTGGCACCGAGGGCCGCCTGGGGGGCAATCTCAGCGCTTCGCCGGACACCGCAGGTGAGCGCTTGAGGAGAACAAACGGCGCTTGAAGAGGAGCACGCCTGGGGGTGTTTACAGCGCTCCTTCAGTGGTACAGCGGGAGAGCGCTCGAGGCAGATCAGTTTGCTGGGGCAATTTAGGTAGTTCTAGGGCTAGCGCTGTGCAGGGCGAGCGCCTAGCAGTCTCTTTAGCCTGGGCAGTTTCCTCAGGACAGGCTACCCCAGGGGTAGGACAACACGGGGGCAGTTCAAGCCAGGTAGATCAGCGATGAGGCAAGGGGGGCAAGGCCCAATACCTGGTTGATCCCCAGAAGTCCTGATGGGGGTGCAGGGAAGGTTCTTCTTGGCGCTTGGTGGTTCCTGCACCCTTTTGGTTGAAGTGGGTTCTTGGTTCTTGGAGGGGGGGGTGAGTTGAAGGCTTGTCAGCAGGTCACTTCAGATGGTCCCTGGGTTCCCCTCCCGCCGGGCCAGATCAGTGGGCTAGTTCAGGGTTCCTCACTCTACTTGGAAGGCAGCACCTAAGCCCTGTCACTCCCAGTGGCATAGGCCCCTGAGTAGGCCCTACCGTCTAAATCTCCTGCGTGGGTCCCCCAGGTCAGTGATGCCCCAACTGACTAAAAAAGTTTCCCTCCCTTCCTTATATATGCCCAGGTCAGGTGGCCACTCTCTAAGGCGGCAAAAATAGGCTCTGCCTCTCTTCTGGAAGGTTCCAGAAGCTTCCCCACTCTATCTATGGGCAGGCGATGGCAGGCTGGCATTACAACAATGTTTGGGGTCCCAGCCAGCTCCTGGCACCTAGGGTGCTACTAGAAAAAGACCACGCTGCAGTAGCAGGGGCCAGTGGCAGCCATGTTTAAAGTAGAGAGCACCTGCACCTTAACATGGATTGGCCTTGGAAAGGTGCCCGGAGACCTAAGGGCCAACAAAAAAGAAGGTGGAAAAAATGAGGCAAGGGCGAAAAAAATAGGGAAAGACCACCCTAGGGCTGACAGGTCTAACACTGCCTAATTCTGCGTATGCAGTTTCAATTATTTTGGGCAGTTTGTGTGGTTGATCTAAAAGGATCGAACTCCCATAGGTGTTGGGGGATTGCCACTGATGCTGCTTCCCCTTTAATGTTAGCTAGTATTATGGCTGATACCTGGTTGTAGTTATTTAATAACTTCATCCTTAAGTTTAGAGCAGGCTCTGCTCTGTAATCATTTTGTATTTGTCTTAATATATCTGGTATCACTACTAATGAAGGAATACCATGAGTTCTGGTATATATGGCAGCAAAGACTGTACCCCAAGAGGTACAATCCTCTAATTGTGGTGTAATCCCCTGGGCAAGCAGATTGTTAACATTTTGTATTTTTCGAATTGTGTCGTATTTGGGAATACTGCTTCTCACTGGGTTATTTTCTGAGCTACCCAGAAAGGAATTTGTTCACGTTTTGTAGGCAATTTACCCATTACCACGTGTAATATTTGTGGAGTAATTTTAGTAGCTGTGCTCTCTGTAGGAGCTGCATTTCTTGTAATTACTGTAGGTTGGACCGTTAGTTTCCTCATGATGAATTGTGTCAGGATGTTGTGCATAGGTCGCTAATATCGGCCATGTTGCTCCTGGTCTTCCTAAAGGACCGAGTCTTGTTCTTTTTCTTGAGCGGGGTAGGGTGCCATTAAACCTGAAAATATGTTCCTGGAAGGTACGTGGAATTTCAATCTCCTCAAATGGAGTGTAAACCGCTGGGACATCTTCATGTCTGTAATAATGAAAAGTTTTTGTTACATCATTTGCTACTGGGAATGTAACCCATGAATAGAACACCTCTGTTTGGAAATCTTCGTGTGCCTCTATCACAAATATTACTACACCTCTTCTGGGTGGTAACCCATGTTTGAGTAGTTTAACTGTCAGAGTGTGTCTTACAATGGTGCAATATGTATTGCATCAGCATCTTTCTCTTCATCAGGAAGCACTTGTTCTAGTGGGTTTAAGGCTGGTGTAGTCATTGTGTATAGAACACAGACTACCTTTCCAAGGAAATTATGATAAGGTTTTTATGTACAATTTTGGGAAAACTCCTTTCAAGCTTGATTAACTAACAGCCAATAAATATGATGTTTCACCTACTCAGCTGTGGCGGAGTTTTGTGTCCACCTACTCCAGACGTCTCTGGTTTTTGTGAGTAGGGGTCTCCGAGAATAAGCATGACTGAGCTACTCAGATTCTACTGTTAAATAAGTACCAAACCAAACGTTGGTGGTGCTATGTAGTGTTGTTACTATAGTACTCCTGCAGGACCTGCACTTTTGGATATCATACACTGTGAGTCTGGTGGGAGAATGATTCTGTGCACCCCCACCGCGTATGTTAGCCGTGTTTTGCATTAGCTACCTCACAGTGCCACTAGAATCTCCTTTTATCAGAGAGATTAGTTTTTGGCAACCTCAGAACATAACAAACTTTGATTCCTCAGACTCGTGGAAACACCATACTACTTTTCACCCAGTCACTCGTGGTTGCTCATTTTGTCTCAGAGTGATACACGGAAGAAACAGTGAAGCTTGTTTACAATAAGAATTTATTGCACCGTTGTTCTTCTAGTGCAAAACATATGTGCTGCTACAACTGTTACACAGTGGCAGAGATATAGGATTAGCAGTACAGTGAATAAAAAGGAATAGTACAGTTTTACCATTTTACAATAGTCATGAACATATACATGAATATAAAATGCATTTATAAAATAAAGTGCAAACTACGATGCCTGCCTAGATGTACCTAAGTGTACCTAGCATTTGAGTAGGTGCAAAAGAGCTAATAAGCCTAGGATCCAAGAATCCCGCTAGGATTTAGTCGAACCCCATTAACTGAATAATGAAAGTGTGCGACCTCGTCCTGGTCTCAAGTTGGACACCCCGCAAGGGGTTTAGACCACTGTCAGCTGGAGCCACTGCATGCAGGAGCCTCAGCATCTCTGGCCTTGAAGTCTTGGTTCCCTCCAACTACTCATAGCAAGAGGTGCTGTATTTATACAGTCCTTGTGCATGTGTTAGCCATTGTTTAGTATGAGGATGACGTATGGGATTAAACCTTGTGTCTAGATAGGAGAGGTGAAGTATACCCCCTGGGTAGAGTCCTCATAAATTATTCATATGTGCTAAGGATAAAGTCTTAGCATTATTGATTGGGAAAAATACTCCCTCTACATGGAACTAGGTAAAAGGTTTAGTCCATAATAGGCGTCAATCCTTATAAGGCGTTCTGTCCCTATAAGGCGTTCTGTCCTTATTAGCAGTTATGTCCTTATGAGGCTTGTTCATATGAAATGAAGGAGAGATGATGTAGGGAAAGAGTACTACGTTCCCTGGACCTATAGTAGGGTACTGAAATGAAATATAACAGTGTAAGTCTATAAAAATCAATATTATAGATGTGCGTTTTCCTTTGCCTTAAAGAGAATAGACCAAGACAAAAAGCTGTACCATCAGTGCTTAGGGCTTACAGGAGGCTGTCCGTGGTCAGCGGAGGAGTGTGCAAGCTCCGTGTAATAAACATTGATTTCTTAGAAGTTGCACCCAACTCGTGGGCTATGCAGATGGTTCTGCGATTGTGATCACACAGAAGGGCATTGCCCAATCAGTTGGCAGCATTAGTTGGCATAAGCAGGGAAAGAGCTTCAGAATCTAACAGTGAACAAAGAATGTGAAACGTGGTATTCATCGCATCTTTAGCATATGCTATTACTCAGAAGGAGGAGGTGTGACCAAGCTTATAAACTACCCTTCCCATAATGGTGGATTGTCCAGAGATATCTATTGCAGATTCCCAATCCAAGATGAAGCACAAGTCTTTACAGTGACGTATATTCCTGTTTAAATCATGATTCATGGTTAAATTGAGAGAGGAATATGCTTTACAAAGCATTCATTCCCAATTTTAGATCTCGACTTTGCGGTGCTTGTGCTATTTTTTCGAGACATGCTATATTTAGAATATGGACTGTAAGCTCTGCTTATCTTCTTAATTGGCTCCTTTGACTGTATTTTGGAAATGCTTCTTTATGTTTGGTTAATTTGTTTAGTAGTCACTCCTTAGTCCCTCCTTTTCTACTGTTGTAACCTTCCATGAGGACACTTTAATCTCAATAAAGGTTGTTGCGCTCCATGTAATCAGCACACATTTCTATTCTGCTTTGATTCTTTCTCATCCCAGTACATTTTGAGTACTGTAGTGTGGAACTACATAACAATTTGCAATAGAAAGGCTGAGGTCTAAAAAATTGTCCTGGTGGATAAAATCATGCCTTCAGGAGATCGCCTAAGTGTGTTTTTACTAGTGAAGGTGGAGCACGACCCAGTCCTCCTTAAAAACAGCTAAACATCCATCCATGTATTCACACAGGCATCCATTCATTCAAGCATTCATACAAACATTGATCATTCCACCAACTGATCCATCCTAAAGAACACCTCTACTTCTTAACCCCTTCCATGCTCATGACGAGCTCAGCTCGTCATGGCATATACCTCTCAGGTTCTCATGACGAGCTGAGCTCGTCATGACCACACCCGTTTTTGTTGCTGTCCAGCACAGCAGGGGAAACTCTTAAGCAGCGATGTGGTGAAATGTTCACATTATCTGGATGGGAAAAATATAATTCCACTACACACCGCATACATCTAGTCAACTCCATTACATTTACAACACCAATAGCGTTAACTTGCTTGAAATATCTTTATTCGGCAATTTTATCACCATAAAAGAGCACATATACATATACAATTCACATTTACCAATAAAAATTTGTAAAATACATAAGAACAGGGAGATCTCATTTTGATAGATTTACAACACAACCAGATTAGTATCGACCAGTAGGGCCCCCCGGGGTTTTAATAAACGGGAGCGTATCCGCCATGCATTTCCCAAAAATTTGGCCACCCCACAGATCATGAGGGCAGACGAAGAGTCTGTAGAGAGGACACGGAGTGCCTGTTTATGGCACCTCAGCCCTAATTCCCTACAGACCGGTTTCAGCCAAAGCTTCCTCGCCCCTTTATAGGCTGGGCATGCAAACAACAGGTGGGCCACCGATTCCTTGGGGGCCGCACAGCCAGGGCATGTACGTGAGAGGGCATCAGAGGCCGACCAACTTGCCGTGAAATCAAGTACTGGAAGCGTCCCATAGCGCAGTTTCAGGTACAGCGATCGATCCAACGGTTTAGTTATTAGGTCTAAAAAGGGTTCCAATTTCCTTACACTCTTAATTGATAAAAATTTGTCCGTAAGTGAACCCACATTCGTAGCCCTCGAGGCCTCACTCTGGACCCAATCCCAATAAAGTTTTTTAATAACGGCCTTGGGTGGCGGGGATTGAGACTCCCATGCCTCTCTTAGACCCAGGTTGATGGCCAAATCCTTCAGTTTTTTTAGCCATCCTATTTTATTACCTGTGTCCAGCAAGAGTAGATCATCCATCCCTTCTGCATACTTAGCCAGCTCCTCAGTTCTTCTTAGTCGAGACCAGAAGAGCAGCGGGCGAAGCCTCACCAGGTCTTTTAAAGATCTTCTGCCCAAATCTAGTCTTAGGGGGATCATTGGTGTTGAAGCAGGGAGAGCAGCCACTTTCCTAAAGAAATTATTTTCTGCCACCATCAAATCTGTAACCCCTTCAAACCCCCAAAGTTCGGAGCCATATAATGCTGAAGGAAGAATCTGACCCTCATAGATGGCCATAACTGGAGAAACCGGTTTACTAGAAGATTCCCGGAGTTCCTTCAGCGTCACCCCGGAAACTCTATGATGACTAAGGAGCATTTTGGAAAGATGATCTTTCCAGGTCATACGGCTGTTTATCCGGACTCCAAGATAATCAAAAGATGTGACCAGCTCAAGGGGGGCACTATTGAGCACGAGGTGATTTTTCAGCGTTAACTCTCATTTTGTAAATATTTACTCCACTGAAAACAAAATAAAATAAGTAAAAAACATTGCCATTCACAGCAGCAATAGTTCTAACATTCACAATTTTGAGATCGATTGCATTGCAAATGCTTGTTTTTCATGCTCATTGCTCACTTATTCTCTTTTTCTGTTATTGATATTTGCTTCTTAGGACTGGATTCCATTTGGGTTGGCCTTGTAGATTATTCAAACTGGCTCTTCTCTCTCCCTGAAGTCAGGGGGAATTTGGTGCTTAGCCTATCTACTGTAACAATCGTTTCCATCTTGAAAGAAGCAGTATTAGATTGACAGGGAGTGTTTTTAGTGTATTGGTCTCTTCTTACTAGCTGGGACCCTCCTAGGACACCTGACATCTTTCACATGTATTATACTGCACATGATGACATTGTGGTAACTGTAATAAGTCATCGTTTCCTCAGGCAACAAATAAAACAAGCATTTGCAATGCAATAGGTCTCGCATTTGCGAGAGTTTGAGATATTGGTATTGTAAATGGCAATGACTTCTATTTATGAGTTCTGAAAACCTGCAAGCAGTGCATGAACGCTGCTTGCAGGTTTTAAAAACATAAATAAAAGGCATTGTCATTTACAATATTTAGCCTGCTTATCCACGATTTTATTGCATGCAGCGAGTATTGCCTTAGAAAGAAGAGGAAATATGATATCTGAGTGCATACTGGGTATGGTCAAAACTATTCAACAGTGGGAGCATATAGTACAGGGACAAAAAAACCCACCATGTATCATAGAATCAAAAATGTGAACTACCCTGGATTATGCTGACGGAGGGAAAAGGTAAAAGGGAAGCAACAGAGAGTAGGAGCACAAAGTTTACCGAATCCAGAGCTGATGGTGTCACCTTTGGACTCTGTCTCTGTTGCCCTTGATCTTTTTAATTAAGACTCCAGCCAACACCGCTTTATAACAGAGAGACAAACATGAGCCATAATAAATGTTCATGTTCAGCGCAGGTTCATGTTATTTTCTGCTGTTCTCTTGATGGTAGTTTTTCATGTTTGCCACAGCATAAACCTTGGTTAGTGTGGTAATTGGGGACCCCTAGACATACGCACATAGGTACAAGAAGAAAAAGAAACCTTCTAGTGCTAAAGTGAAACCGGTGGTATGTATTTTAGTCATGCAGAATATATCACCTATTCGAGCGCACATGACTAAGTGAGCCCGCCCCCTCCACTCCCCACCAAGTCTGGGTGTGCTCACGGAGTGGCCTGGCCTCGCCCCAGCACTGGATCAAAGCCCTCTTGCGCGGGAGCCGGGATGAGCATACCTGGGCCGGCTGCACATTCCTGTATGAGTTAATCCAATAATGAGGAGCAACCGGGAAGAGCAGGGGTCCGGCATCCTAAACCGCAGGCCTCAGAGGCAGGACCCACAACCCCCTGCTGAGAGAAAGAAGGAAACGGCCGATAGAATCCCCTCTAATAGAGCGAAGGCCCCTAAAGTCGCGAAGACGTCACCTCACCAAGACATACATACTTTATTAATGTGGGGGCACCTGGAGGAGGGCAAAAGCTGGAAGTTCCAATGCAAGCCCCACCATCACAACCGATGCCAAGCGAGTAAGGATGCTGACGGGCCGAAGACCGTTCAGAAATACACATGTATCTATGGAAGAGCTCAACCCATAAACTGCAGGCCACAGGAGCCCCCCACGCCTCCAGCATTAGCCTTGGGCCAGAGCTGCCGATCTTGGAGTTGGGGAGCCAGGTTCGAACCTTTGCTCAGCTTCCTTTGATTCTGGGCAAATCACTTAATCGCCACTTGCCTACCAAAAAATTAATGTGTCCTTGTGTAACATAACTGATGCTCATGTAAAGTGCTTCAATACCTTCGGGTCGAGTTCGCACTACATAGATCTTCAAAAGAAATAAAGCAGCACAACAGTGCAATATTACTTCTTAAGATAGGGGACTGATCTCAAAACTTTCAAAGATACCAGACTCCCTACAAGTGTGCCGAAAGAAGCCTTGAGGTGTGCAGAATGGCCCGCACCGAGTGAGACGCTCCTCAGCAATGCCTCACTATCTTGTGAGAATTCACACTTGGGTGAAACGCCAGATTTTGGGGAGGCTCGAGCCACTGCTCTCTCTCGGTGTCTCACTGGTCACCCGCAACCTTCAAATGTTTTTGTTTTAATAGCCCCCATATTAAATTGTGAAACCTAATGCCTGTTCAGGTTTGTTCTACTGTTTACTGGTATTAGAAGTGATCTGCGGCGATGAAGCCAGGGCATCTGGGAAATCCTTCCTCCGAGCAGGGCCTGCGGAAAAATGCCTATGCAGTTTAGAGGTCCAAATAAGAGTGAAAACAGGGGGCCCGTACCCGCATAACTCCTTACTTAATGAGTGGTTAGGTGGGGGATTCACTACATCGCCAGTGTGTGGAATTTCACAACCCAAACAAGCTTAAGTATTTGGGGTCTCCACGCTATGATCAGGTATGCTACTATCACAGCCTGACAGGCAGTAATGTTGCGGCTCTGTGAAAACTGAGGGGTCCAGGGGGGTGGAGGTTGACACAGTCAATTTAAGAGAATCACCGCAGTTCCAGGTCTGGAATGTCACCACAGCAACAAGACATTAATGATTAAGTCTTGACAAGTCAAAGCACTACTGAGGCTGCAGGTGTCACAGCCCATTTAAGCTCGGAGGTGCACCATCCTGATTGTGTGCCACCAACTACTGTTTGTTGTGCCGCAGCCCTGGTGTGTTACTGCCCTGGAGTGTCTAGGGTGCCACAGCCCTTGCGCTTGGCGTGTTACTGCCCTGATGCTTCTGGTGTACTGCAGCTCTGCTGTGGCTGGTGCATCACTGCCCTGCTGTGACTGGTGCCACAGCCTTGGTGCGTTTGACCCTCGGTGTTTTCAGTGTATTACACCACTGCTGTGGCTGGTGTCAAAGCCCTTGTGTGTCACAGCCCTGGAATGTTTAGGATACAACAACCCTGGTGCGTTTGTTGTGTTACTGCCCTGGTGCTTCTGGCGTACTGCAACCCTGCTGTGGCTGGTGCGTCACTGCCCTGTTGTGCCTGGCCCTGGATGCGTTTTAGCCCTGGTGTGTTCAGTGTCTTACACCTTTGCTATGGCAGGTGTGTCACTGCCCTTGTGTGTCACAGCCTTGAAGTGTCTCTGGTGCCACAGCCCTGGTGTGCTTGTTGTGTCTTAACTCTGCTATGTCTTGTGCATGGTACCTATACCGTTACATTCTTCTATGTCTGATGGTGAAAGTGCCCTGCAGTCTTGGGTTGCCCCTTCGGTGATACATTTTGGGGGTGTTATGGTCATGCTTACAGCTTCAGGTGGGTCCTTCTGCGGCCGCAGCCCCCCTCCCTCCACCGCCTCTAGCCCGTCTGGATCAGAGGTCTGAGGTAAACCCTGAAACACCCGTTGGCAGCTAATCTCTGTCTGTTGACTCCCAGCAAAGCACCCCCAAATTCCGGGCATCCCTGCCCCTTATCCGAGCTGGGACAGTAGCAAAAAGCTCTAACAGTAGGAGTATTCTGAGTGCCACGGCCCCCATCATAGCGCCCAGTACCCTTCTGCTTTTGGCGCTTCTTCCAGGTGCTCAGCAGGTCCTTCTGCCAGTGCGGTCCCACACTCTCCCCGGCCTGGTGTCAGCATCCCTCCTTGCCATGCCAGATGCCAGCTCCTGACTGTGAGCCCTCAGATAAACCTGTGTGTCCAGCTGCAGCAGGGGCTGAGCCCAGAGAAACCACCGCTGAGGATGGGGTAGAGCCGAGCCATGGGGCCTGGGTCTGGAGAGGAGGAGGGGGCTGGGACCAACCAGGTCCGAGTGTGGGGAGGGGACCGGCTAAGGGACCATGAATGGAGATACACATTTCACACCAGGAGCAAGTGGAGGAGACAGTGCCTGTGCAAAACATGGTGCCTTGCCTACTCGGAAACGGAGAGTTTTACCTACAGTCTGAAACCTAGCAGAGGCTGCCTCAGCAGGAAAACACAGTGTCTGCCGGGATCCCCCCTCCCGTGGCCCTGTGCTCCATCCCGCTCCGTGCCTGCTTCAGGGCTTCTTGCTCAGAGTACCTACAATTCACCAATCTTTCACAGTCCTCAACTATGATGACCAGAAGGTCCATATATGCACATTGCCTTCCCCAAAGTTTCCCCTCTCCCACAATGCTCCATGCACGCCCCCAAATCTTGTCACCCGTCCATACTGCATTTCCACTAATGCCCCATTTCTGTCCACTGCATTTTCTATCTTCGCTACAATAAGGCCTATATTTAGAAATGCTTTCTGGTACCCTGTGACTTCCTGTGTGTCCAATATCCTCATTAGTACAATTTGTACCTCTCTTTACAGAGGGACTCCCATTGTAGCTTCTGTTTCATTGAATGCTGTGCTCAGAAATTCTCTATACCAGGGTAGGTATAAACGTGCCTTTCACCCCACACCGGCTTCACCCTCACTACTTTCATCCTGCACCGCCTTCATCCCGCACAGCCTTCAGCCCGCACCACCTTCATCCCGCACCGTTTTCCACCCTGCACAGCCTTCACCCCGTACTGCCTTCACCCCACACCAGCTTCACCTCACACTGATTTTAATCCCGCATCACCGTCAACCCGCGCCACCTTCATCCCGCACTGCCTTCACCCCGTTCTGCCTTTACCTCACGCTGCTTTTCATCCCACACCGCCTTGACCCGCACTATTTCATCGAGCACCAACCTCAGCCCACACCACCTTCATCCTGCTCCACCTTCACCTCACACCGACTTTTACCCTGCACCGTTTTCACCCCATCACCTTCATCCCTCACTGCTTCATCCTGCACTGCCTTCGCCCCACACTGTTTCATCCTGCACCACTTTTACCCAGCACCGCCTTCATCCTACACTGCCTTCACCTCACACCACCTTTCATCCCACACTGCTTTCACCTCGCACCGCATTTCATCCTGCACTGCCTTTACCCCACACCGCCTTCATCCCACACCACTTTCACCCCGCACTGCCTTCCCCTCCACTGTCTTTTACCCTGCACAGTTTCATCCTGCACTGTTTCATACCGCACTGCCTTCACCCCCCCAACACCTTCACCCCGCACCTCTTTAGAGTCTTAATCCTTAGTTATTCTTCTAAAATATGCCTGGGAACCCTAGTGTAGTAGACACGAAGTGGGAATATGTTTGCTGTCAAACCTGTGTGCTTATGAGCAATTTGAGTTCCATAAATATCAAAATACCATTGCAAACTTCAAACTAAAAAAAACACCCAAAGCCTGCCCCTCGTTTTTTGCCAAGCGTGGGAGAAAAGAGAAGGACACAGGTGGTCAGCAGAGGATGGCAGGCGCTGGGCAACGGAAAGGTTGATGAATATACACCCCCACACACCCCCACGGTGAAAGGTACAGAGGCCCCACTCGCAATAAGTAAACATTTAAACAAATCCTGGACGCAGACTAATGAATATCTCAAATTCTTAAAGATTGCATAGAGTACCCCAGGACATGGTGGCAGTGAAAGTTTCGTGAATTCCCACAAAGAAAGAGCAAAATTCCGCCTGGTGCATGATTACAAACGCAAAAAATGCAAGCCCCGAGTGGTGTGAACAGGCGAAGCACTAGAATAGTGCGCGCCGCCCTTATGGCGGTCGAGCCCGTCCCCGGGAGAGGGAGGAGGGCCCCCTCCCCCATTTACCTGCAGTAGGGCGGCTACGGCGGGGTGAACCGGAAGCACATTAGTGCTTCCGGTTCACACGGGCGCCCAATAGCAGGGACAGACCAGTTCAGACTGGCCAGTGCCCCCCCTGTTAAAAGGGGGTGTGGTGGAGCGGAACGTTCTCTTGTTCCTACGCTCCCCACGGATGCAGCACCCGGGCCCCCAGCGGCCCGTAATTACTTTTCTCCGTCAACCTGCGCCACCTTCATCCCGCACTGCCTTCACCTCGTTCTGCCTTTACCTCAAGCTGCTTTTCATCCCACACCGCCTTGACCCGCACTATTTCATCGAGCACCAACCTCAGCCCGCACCACCTTCATCCTGCTCCACCTTCACCTCACACCGACTTTTACCCTGCACCGTTTTCACCCCATCACCTTCATCCCTCACTGCTTCATCCTGCACTGCCTTCGCCCCACACTGTTTCATCCTGCACCGCTTTTACCCAGCACCGCCTTCATCCTACACTGCTTTCTCTTTCTTTTTCAGGTGGCGTGGTGGAGACAGGTTGCGGCAGAGAATCCGAAGCGGCTGGCGGGTCCGTTTTCGAGCCTCAATTTCGGGAGGAGAACCACCATCACCGTGGGGGAGCAGTACGCGAGCTGTTTTGAGCTGCGGAGCCCGGGAGAGGAGCGGAGCAATGTTTTCAATTACGCTAAGTTGTTGGGTGTGCCCGGGTGGGGTGCGATCACGCTGAATAACACAACTGTTTGTGGGAATTGGAGCTTGTGCTTTCGGCTGCCGTGCATTCATGCACTTTTACTGAGGTGACCTGCTTGCAGGACACCCCCGCGCCGCACGGCCACCAGCTGTGTGTGTGCCCCCGCCTCGCTGCTGCCTGTAGCCACGTTGTGCCTGCCTCGCCCCTCCGCCGTACTGCGTGTCTCCATTGTGACTGTATGACTATTTCATCGTTTTTTGCCTCCGATTTGTTTCCTTGCCCTGCATTGTTGTCCCTTGTTTAATCGTTTTTTGCCTCCGATTTGCTTCCTTGCCCTGTACTGTTGTCCCTTGTTTAATCGTTTTTTGCCTCTGTTTTGTTTTCTTGCCCTGTACTGCTATCCCTGGTACCCCCCTGCACGTTGCTGTTCTTAGGTGTTGTCACCCAGCCCCCTGTGCCTTCCCGCCCCGCTCCCTGCTTCCCGCCGCCGTGCAAACGGACACGCCCCCTCTTTGTTTTGTGCCCTCCCTGCTCCCGCCTCCCAGCTGCTCCTCCCTCCCTCCCACTTGGCCATATATGGCGACCGCGCGTACGCGCAGCGGTCACGCGCAGCGGGCGCGCGCAGCGGGCGCGCCGATTGTGCGCCGAAGGTGCACCAAAGGTAAGCCCGTCTGCGCCTGGACCGCGCCCAGCGCCAGGACCCCTGGCCCCCACCGACGCAAGACGACCCAACAGACCTACGACGCCGCCGCCCTCAACGCACTCAATACCGGCCGCAACCCCGCCTGCTGCCGGGCCGCCCCGAAACGCTTCCACGGACCCTTCGCCTGCTCAACCTGCAAGTTCACCTGCCTCCGAACATGCACCGCGCCCGCCAAGCCAAACCCCAGCAGCGACCTCAAGTGCATCCTGCTCAACACCCGCTCCGTCCACAGACACGCCGTCGAACTCTGGAACCTGCTCGACACAACTTCTCCAGACGTCGCCTTCCTCACTGAAACATGGATGAACGCCTCCTCAGCCCCCGACATCGCCATCGCCATCCCGGATGGATACAAGATCATCAGGAGGGACCGCGTCAACCAGACCGGGGGAGGCATCGCCATCGTCCACAAGAACACCATCCGCATCACGACCGACGCTGACGACACCTACACCGCCGCCGAACACCTCCACTTCCAGATCCACACCGACCCAAAGACGACCCTCAGAGGCACCCTCATCTACAGACCCCCGGGACCACGCACACAATTCAGCGAAGACATCACGGACTTCATCAGCCTGCACGCCCTCCCCTCCGCGGACTACATCCTCCTAGGGGACCTCAACTTCCACCTGGAGAACAACAAGGACCGCAACACCGTCACCCTGCTGGCCAACCTCGCCAACCTCGTACTCAAGCAACTGGTCAACACCCCCACCCACTACGCCGGCCACACGCTTGACCCCGTCTTCTCATCCAGCAAGCACATCGCCTTCAGCCACTCCACCGGACTTCACTGGACCGACCACAGCTGCGTCCACTTCAGCTTCAGAAAAACCACCACCCACCACCACCCGCAACAGGTTCCCCACAGAAGCTGGAGCAAGATCACCGCCGACCAGCTCACCGCCTCCCTCAGCCAGAACCCACCGGCCAGCACACTGGACCCCAACGAAGCAGCCCGCAACTTCACGCAGTGGCTGACCGCCTGCGCCGACGACCTCGCACCACTGAAGAACCCTCCCAGCAAACCCAGAAGCAAGAAGGCCCCCTGGTTCACCGACGAACTCAAGGACTCCAAGAAGACCTGTCGCACCATCGAGAAAGCCTGGCTCCTCGACCGGACCACAGACAACATGACCGCCCTCAAACACGCGACCCGCAAGCACCACCAGCTCATCCGCACCACCAAGAAGAAATCACTGAAGGATCGACTGGACAACAACGCCCACGACAGCAAGGAACTCTTCAGCATCGTCAAGGAGTTCTCCAACCCCAGCACCTGCAACAACGACATCACCCCCTCACAGGATCTCTGCGACTCCCTCGCCTCATTCTTCCACCGCAAGATTGCCGACATCCACAACAGCTTCGACACACCATCCCCGCGCCCAACCGTCGAACCAACGCATCCCACTGCCACCCTCCGCACCTGGACCGCAGTGACCACCGAAGACACAGCCCGCACGATGAACACCATCCACTCCGGATCTCCGACTGACCCCTGCCCCCACCACGTCTTCAACAAGGCCGACAACACCATCGCACCCCAACTCCGAGACATCATCAACGCCTCCTTCGACACCGCCACCTTCCCGGAGAGCTGGAAGCATGCCGAGCTTAGCGCCCTACTGAAGAAACCAACAGCGGACCCCACCGACCTCAAGAACTTCCGCCCTATCTCGCTCCTCCTTTTTCCTGCAAAAGTCATCGAGAAGATCGCCAACAGACAGCTTGCCGCCTTCCTCGAGACGAATGGATCCCTCGACCACTCGCAGTCCGGGTTCAGGGCCAACCACAGCACCCAGACCGCCCTCATCGCAGCCACCGACGACATCCGAGCCCTTCTCGACAACGGGGAAACAGTGGCACTCATCCTCCTGGACCTCTCCGCCGCGTTCGACACCGTCTGCCACCGCACCCTAGTCCAACGCCTCAGCAACACCGGTATCCAAGAGAAGGCACTGAAGTGGATCATCTCGTTCCTCGTTGGAAGAACACAGAGAGTCCGCCTCCCCCATTTCGCTCCGAGGCCACCGAAGTCATCTGCGGCGTCCCGCAAGGATCATCACTCAGCCCCACCCTCTTCAACGTCTACATGAGACCTCTCGCAGCCATCGCACGCCAACACAACCTCAACATCATCTCCTATGCCGACGACACCCAGCTGATCCTCTCCCTCACCAGAGACCCCGACACCGCCAGAACCAGCCTCCACGAAGGGATGAAAGACGTCGCCGAGTGGATGAAGAACAGCCGCTTGAAACTGAACTCAGACAAGACGGAAGTCCTCATCCTCGGACCATCACCCTGCGCCTGGGACGACTCCTGGTGGCCCCCAGCCCTAGGCACCGCCCCCAAGCCGACAGACCACGCACGCAACCTGGGCTTCATCCTGGACTCCTCCCTCTCCATGACCAGACAAGTCAACGCCGTCTCCTCTTCATGCTTTCACACCCTCCGTATGCTCCGCAAGATCTTCCGATGGATCCCGATCGAAACCAGGAAGACGGTCACCCAGGCCCTCGTCACCAGCCGGCTGGACTACCGAAACACCCTCTACGCCGGAACCACAGCCAAGCTACAGAAAAGACTACAACGCATCCAGAACGCCTCCGTCCGACTCATCCTAGACATCCCCCGACGCAGCCACATCTCCGGACACCTGAGGAACCTGCACTGGCTCCCCGTCAACAAGAGGATCACGTTCAGGCTCCTTACCCACGCACACAAGTCTCTCCACAACCTGGGCCCCAAGTACCTCAACGACCGCCTGACCTTCCACACGCCCACCCGTCAGCTACGATCCGCTAGCCTCGCCCTCGCCACCGTACCACGCATCCGAAGAGCCACCGCCGGAGGTAGATCCTTCTCCTACCTGGCGGCCAAGACATGGAACTCTCTCCCCATCCACCTTCGGCTGACCCAGGACCATCTCACCTTCAGGAAACTACTCAAGACCTGGCTGTTCAAGCAGTAGCGCCCCCCCTCCCCCCAAGCGCCTTGAGACCCCTCCGGGTGAGTAGCGCGCTATACAAGTGTTATGATTGATTGATTGATTGATTGATTGAGTCAGAGCGTCCCCACTGTAGGGCTCCATGCGCAGCAGGTAGTAGCGTGGCCGAGTGGTCTAAGGAGCAGCATTAAGGCTCCAGTCTTTTCGAAGGCTTGGGTTTGGATCCCACCGCTGCCAGTTACTTTTAATTATCAGGGAATGTAGCTCATTGGTAGAGTGCGTGCCTCTAATTGTATGAGGCCCCTGGTTCAATCCCCGCTCTTTCCAGTTATTTTTAACCGTGAAAATGTTTGTCTGCAGCAGTCCTGCTTATGAAGAGATTAAGCTGCATTTTGTTATTTTATTTACTGTTCATGTGTAGCGCTCATGCTGCTTTATTGTCGTGCCCCCCTCCCCTTTCTTCGAAGGCGATCCGGAGCGTTGGGGCGAGGGGAGAATATCTACAGCAGGTATTGCACGAACGGGGTGTTTCAAGTGGTTGAAGCACGTGGTGCAGGGATCGGTGCTCACAAATCTTAAAGTTTTGTGGATGAGGAGAAAGATTAAAAATTAGGATCCAATGAAAGCAGTTTAGCTGCCATATCTTGTTAGAGAGCGGCACAGATGAGGGATGTTTTCCACAAACACTAGTTCAGTGAAACAGTGTTCAGTAAGTGTGTTTTTTGTGAAGCAGTGCTCCTTAATCCTTGGAGTTCGTTTTACAGCTCGAGATGGTTTTTACAGCTCTGCTGTCTAGCTAAAAATCCTTATTTCTTGTGGTCAGTGGGACCACAACAATAAAACTAGATGGAAAACACCTGCGTGCAGGCCGGAATGTTCTTCCTATGAACACCTCTGTGTGAAAAAAGAACCATGATGCGCAGAGTATTCTTGTGCTTATTTTGCAGCTTTTTTATAATCCCATTCTCGCTTATGATCGACCAATCGTTAATATAGTTATAATAAATGACCCTCCGCACTCCAGGTTTTATGCGTTCAGTAGCTATATGGTACATCTTTGTCTCGTGTAGCTTATCAATGACTGGCATGCCATGTTACCAGTTAAAGGTTATTAATTTTGGTTAATAGTTTTTCCTTTCCAACCTCCTTGTCATTTTATGAAACTGGTCGTCCCAAGCGCTGCAGTTTTTTTTTTTTTTTTTTTATTTCAATTTTTTTTTATTGAGTTGAATAAGTTTCACATCTACATTGTATACAGTTGACTTTCTTGGGCTGCTTTACATGTATGCTGCTCAGTGGTAGCAAAGAGAGAGAGAAAGAAAGAAGAAAAGAGAGGGGGGGGGTTGTTGTGGGGGGGGATTATTGCGTCAGATACTCGTCTAGGGCTGTCCACATGTCGTCTTTGGCTGTGTGGTTCGCCGTCTTGTGTTTGGCGGTTATGTTGTCTGCCGCTCGAAGGAATGTTACCCAGTTGAACCAGCGCTTGAAAGTGGCTTTGCTGGAGTTCTTCCAGTACCCCAGAATATTTTTAACAGCTGCCGCTAGGAGCATGTCTACCAAATCTCGTATTTCTTTGGATTGGAGTTGTGGCTCTAGGAATCCGGTGATTATCCCTGCTAGCCCTCGTTGTATCTGGCAGCCCGTGATCGAGTCTATTAGGTTATATACTTTGCTCCAGAACGCTCTGACTTTGGGGCAGTCGTATATCATGTGGGCTAGGTCTCCCCTTGCTTTGTGGCAGTTCCAGCACTCGCTGTTGTCGGTAGCCCCCACTCTCTCTAGTTTCGCCGGTGTCCAGTGTAGTCTGTGTAGTATCCAGTATTTTGTTTGTGCTAGCTGTGGTGTGATCTTGTTTTTGGACGCAGATGTCCATAGTCTGGCCTTCTCTTCTTCACTTAGCCGTCTGTGGATGGTCTCTTCCCAGAAGGCTATTGTTTTGTCATTAAGTGTGGTGGTGCGTGGTATGATTATTTTGTAGATCTGCGCTGTTTGGTGACCTGTTGTGTTAAGGCTCTGTGCGTATTGTATGATGGTTGGTTTGTGTTTGGAGAGGTTCGCTTTGGTGATGGCTGCTTTGATTCTTAGGAACTCGTAGAATTCCTTGTCTGGTAGGCCAGTTGTTTGTTGGATCATTTTGTAGGTGAGTGGGTTGTTATGCCAAGGGGAGTGTGACGGGGTGGAAAGGTGTAGATTGTCCCATTGTACAGTCAAGGTTATCAGCATTTATATCACGCTACTCCTTGGCTGTCAAACTAAGGGGCCGATTAGGATGGCGGACGGACTTGCGTCCGTCCGCCACCCCTGAGTAGGAGGGACCGTCCGCATGGGCAGCGGCGGTCCCTCCATGGCAATTAGGATGTGACCGCCAGGGTGGCGGTCACATCCTCTATTTTTAACATTGCGGCGGGTGCAGCTTCAAGCTGCACCCGCCGCAATGTTAAAAATGCATGTGTTGCATTTACATGCACAAAGCGGCAGGCACCGCACGGTGCCTGCTGCTTTGTGTACGCAAATGCAGGGGGGTACCCTAGGTACCCCCCCATGTGCACCCCCCACCCCCCATTCACCCAGGGGGCCCGCAACGGGCCCCCAAAGTGAATGTCCGTATGCTTTTCCATGGCGGAAAAGCCGCCGTGGAAAAGCATATTTACACCAACATCATAATATGACGGACGGTGTCTCATAGACACCGCCTGCCATGTTATAGCTTTTCCGCCGCGGTCGGAAGCCGACAGCGGCGGAAAAGCGGCGGACGGAATTCCAGACCCACCAGCCATCCTAATTTGGCGGTGGGTCTTTGGAGTCTCCGCCGCGGTTTTTCCGCATCCTCCAGGCCGGCGGACACTTCCGCCGGCCCGGAGGATGCGGAAAAACCGCCATCCTAATCGGCCCCTAAGTGTAGTAATTTTCAGGCTGTCCTATTTTCAAGGAAGTTGCACCACGTGGGTTGAGAATCTGGCGGTACTATCTTGTTCCAGTCAGGAAGACGCAAATGCAAGCCCAGTTGCATGATGGGGCTAAACAAGGGCTAGATGACAGGCACCTACATGAGATGAAGACTAGGTGACAGCTAGTTAGCCGCAAAGGAGAGAATATAAGGAGTTTTTTATATGCACAAGCAGGGGCAGTCATTCTGCTCAAAAACAGCAAAGGCAAACTGTTGGTTTTCCATATTTATGAATGAAGCACTGAACAAGCAACATGATTAATTCCCAACAGTGCGAGCAAGGTACAGCTCTTTGGGGCGAATGGCGATAACCTTCCATACGGAGCTAATGAAGGGGTGCTATGTAGGAGGATGCAGTGGAAATCCACAAGTGCTCCTATGCCCAACAGCTTCGAGACCATGACTGCTGTATAAATAGAGGTGCTTTTCAGCTGCAATTTATGTGGTAAACAACAGGCAGGCATAGCAGTAATTCACACCAAGATAGTAGTGAATCCGAAAGTTGTGTAATATTGGTGCAAAAGTCAGAGCAGCCGATTTCCTACTCTCGCTGTGGCGGTTGCATGATCAGACTAGTCTGAATTTTATACTTCCCGCATGTATTGTGGCTTAGTACGCCGGCTTTGGTTTTGTAGCCCTCCATCGAATGTATCAGGTTTTGGCCCGCACTCCAATGTTGCATAGGCATGAGAATGGAAAACAGAGCGCGCTCATCGAAAGGTCTGATTACAAGTTCATCTGGTAGCATTGTCCCCCATATGATGCAACAGGTGTTGTACTGTACAGCTTGGGGTGTTACTCTTTCATTGGGATAGGTGTGCCTCATGACGCCCCACTTTACCGGGTCACAAGTATTCACTGCGTGTGGGCGGTGTCGGGATGCCAGGACACAGCGAATGATGTAGTCGACCAGGCTTTAGTTTGGTTTTTGGTGAACTCTTTTTCCCAACAAGTCGTAATGGTTCCAAATAAACGACTCCTTAGAAGGTATATTGGGAGTGCCGTTTTCATTTTCAACTCACGATAGCTTTGGCATGTGCCGCTTGGGGGCAAGATCTCATCCCTGATAACATAATTGGTTTCATGAGAGATTTGCGGATTCCTAGGCTGTTCCATTTAGGTTTTAGGATGACGCCCTGTATTGCGAGAAGTTTTTAGGCTAGGTGTAAGGCCATTTAGGGGGATACTGCCTAGCCAAAAAAGAACCTGGAGATCGGACTTGCATCATCTGCTTCGCCCCATATGTTCTGCCCTGTTTTGTCTGTTGTTAATAGATTCTGGCCACTTTACCTCTACTGTTCAGTGCTGATATGTTGTCATGTTGCTTTAAATGTAATTCTTGTCTAGTGCATCTGCCCTCTGTAAGAGCTGTGACAATGTTTGGTGCCCATGAGTAGCATATGTGATTTGTTGGTTGGCAATAGGTTTTGGCCACTTTATCACAACTGATCGGTGCAAATAGGGCATATGTCCTCTCCTGTGGATGGTGTCAATGCTTGGGTTTACATTGAGTGGCATATGTGATTTATTGTTGCCCTGGATTTTCTGACCCTAGTTCTGTTGGTTGTAGGTTTGGGCTACTTTACCTCAACTAATCAGTGCTGATAGGGCATATGTCCTCTGTATGAATTATAACTGTGAGTGGTTTAACATGAGTGTCATATGTGATGCACTGCCGGTCCCCCGTGTCTTTTGGACCCTGTGCGGTTGGCTGTAGGTTGAGGCCACTTTTTACCGCTACTGGTAAGTACTAATAGTACATAGGCCCACACCTCCTTCCTTGTTTGCCTTACATGCAAGGCAACCTACGGTAGGCTGCAGGCTTCAGCCTGTCATGGCAGGATTTCTACTGTCCTCCAGCTAACGCGACTGTTGCAACGCGAGCGCTCTCATGGATAAGGCTGATTTCAATGTCCCGCAGGTAATGCGAGGGATAATACGTTAAGCGCCCTCACTTAGATTTGGTGATGTACTGGTACTATGCTTAGTGCTCTCGACGTCTCTCTGGAAAATAGGTTTCGTCAGGTAAACCAATTGTCAGTCAGTCAGTCAAAATACTTTATTGCGATAACTTAATATCATATAAAGACAATGGCAAAATACTAATTTAAAATACATGTGCAATAAATACATTATTTAAAAGACAGTTAAAATACATAAGAAGTCATACAAGAGATCAAACATATAGTGCAATGTACAAGTACCTAGATCCCTAAAATACAACAAATCTAAAATACCACAAATCTAAAACCAATAATCTAAAACCAATATACCACCGTTACTAGTCCTATTACAGTCAAAAAAAGTGCCTTTTATAAAATTCTGTTTAAACTTTATATACTATACTGATGAGGTAGGATTTATTCTGTTTTTTAACCTAATGTTCCTGCTCCTAATGGAACTCACCAGGAAACTAGCCACATGGAACATAATCCTTGGAGTCCCTAAAAGCTGTAGATAAATAAGAGCAGGTTTTACTTGAGTAAATCCAGCCTCCTGTAGAATGGGCACAAGAAACTTCCTCCTCGCCTTAGTGTAATGCCCACAAAACATCACTAAGTGCATGGTATTTTGTACGGAGAAATGATCGCAAGAGCATGGTAACGCCTTTTCTGGGGTATTCCAAACAGGATAAAAACCAAGATTAAAATGTATCAGATTAAAACGCAACCGTGTTAGAATAAACCTGTGGTAAGGATGAGTCACCGTGTTCAGGTCGCTTTCTGGGCCGACATGTATAGATAATATTATGCTGGCCCTAACACTTGTTTTTTTTAACTCCCTCTCTTCTCTTTCCAGGGATAAAAGCTCACTCATTGCACACTTTGTTAATGCAATATCTTTGGGTGTAATAGACTCTATAACTGAATATAACTCCGGCCTCCCTATCTTGATGACATTTTCCTTAATATACGTCAACCACTTGATATTATTAACTCTATCCAAGCACAAACAATCTTTCATAATGATGTGGTTTAGGGGAATTTCCTTGTTAAGCCACATCCTCTACCAGGCTACAAGAGGTGCTGTTTTTATGAAATCTGAGATGTAGCCTTCCCCAAGTTCCAGGTGTGCAGTATAGGACGGGGTTGACTGTGGAACACTGAGGACAGATCTGAAAATTTTATTTTCCATGATCTGTAGGGGGGCTAAGGCCCTGTAGCCCCAAATTGAGCTACCATATGAAGCAACAGAGATACATTTAGCCCTATAAATTTTCATGATGGCTGCAATAGGCCTACCACCCAGTTTTTTGGAGAACCCCTGGAGAGCTGAAGATGTTCTAGCTAACGAGATTACTCTATTCTTTAGCTGGGGGCCCCAGTTACCCTTTTCATCAAAAGTGATCCCTAAGTAAGGGAAAGAAGCTACTCGAGCCAGCTTCTCCCGTCCGCAGAAAAAGGATTTATGGCAGTTTTTCCTTGCTGCGCTGCCCATAAACATAATTTGGGATTTCTTCACGTTTATTTTTAAATCAAGAGAGCCCATAAAGATTTCAAATGCGTCCAAGAGACGTTGGAGCCCCACCCCAGTACGTGCGAGAAGAACCGCGTCATCCGTGTAAAGGAGAACAGGAATCCCCTGCTCCCCTACACGCGGAATGTCGGGAGTCATGTCCCTCAGTGCGGGTTCCAGAGCGTTCACATATAATGTGAACAACAGGGGAGCAAGGATGCACCCCTGTCTAACCCCTTTTTCTGAAACAAAATCCCCCGTACAACGTCCACCCATGGTTACTCTAATTTTGGCTGTAAGGCCCTGGTGCAAATCTGCCAATAAGTTAACTAGTGTCCTATCCAGACCCATTTCAAGCAATATGAACCAGAGCTTGGATCTATTAACCAGGTCAAAAGCAGAGGAGAGGTCCATGAAACCAAGGTACATGGACCCCTCCTTAGCCCTGGTATATTTCTCAATCAGCATGTGTAGGTTGAGACATTGGTCCTGAGTGCTTCTCTTGGGTCTAAATCCATATTGGACATTGGTCAATATGCTTTTCTCGGTTGCCCACTCATTTAGTTTTGCTAATATCACTCTTCCAAGAATTTTTACTGAAGAGTCGATCAATGAAATTGGTCTATAACATGCAGGATCCTGCCTATTACCCTTTTTAAAAATAGGGATGATTATAGATGTTTTCCATGACGCTGGTATATTGTCATGGGTTAGGGCATTAAAAACCCTACATAGTAATCTAGACCAAAAATTAGGAAAACATTTAAAGGCGTCAGCGGGAACACCATCAGGTCCTGGCGCTGATAGTTGGGACCAGGCTTCATCTTTGATCACTTTCTTCCTGTTAGCTATAGCTTTTTTATATTGAGCTCTGCAGGTTGTGATATGGGCGGGAACTTTTGGGACTGCCTTCAAGGCGCTTAACAGTGCGCAATGTGCTTTTGTGCATCTGTTATCAAACCATCTTCGAATGGGCATGGTCTGCTTTTTTGAACCAACAAGCAGTCTTTGATTAATCTTGCTGCAGATGCTACCGAAGGCAAGTACCACATCCCTATTATCTGCCTCACTAGATGAGCACACCCCAACCTCAACCACAGCATTGGTGAGTACCTCTTGTACGAAGGATTCTGGGATTATACTATCCCATTTCAGTCTACGTCCCTGATCTTTCGCTTTATATACTATCCTATTGTCGCAAGGGCCAACTTTACGCGAGATTAGATCGGTATTTACTAAATCCATGGTGACAGGGTTATGATCACTAAAAACAGAAACCACAGTTTTATACATTAAAACTTTACCTAATAAAAATGACGAGATGAATATATAATCAATAATAGAGCCATTGTCTGTACCCTTAAAGGTAGAGGTCCTAACCCCCCCCTCCCCACTCCCAGACTCATATAGATTCCATCTTGCTAGGAAGTTTTCTAAACATTTCCCTTGTTAATGTGTTCAAGATGGATTGGCGAGCAATTAGGGGGGGATTCTTCTTCATCGCAAACACACGTTAATGTACAAGGGTGAATATTAAAGTCCCCCATAAACACAATTTCAAAAGAATGTACATTTTCACTATAGACTGACAAGAACCTATCCAATTTATCTAGACTAAACAAAGTACAGTCAGATGCATTGGCATTATAAAAATTTACAAACAAAATATTAGAATGATCTACTGAGGTAAGTTCAACGATTAAACAATGATCAGAGCCCGAGTCGCATTTCTTCAAGCGGCCTTTTATATCAAGTTTAAAAAGACTTAGTAGTCCTCCCTTGGCTCTTCCTGCAACACTGGGCACTGCTGGGATACAAAAATAGCTGTATCCATCCAATGAGAAATTATTTTGTGTGTCCCAGGTTTCTTGTAAAGCAATAATGTCGAACTTACTTATAAAATCTGACCATGCTAGAATACCCACTTTTGCCTTAATTCCTGCAATATTCCAGGTAAGTATACTTAAAACAGGTTCGATTTGCCCCTCATAACTGTTGTTTTTGGACGAAAGTCAATCATTTTGGTCCAAAGAGGATAAAGGAATATAACGATTGGATAACATAAGAGGTTGAGCAAAAGGGTTTAACTGAGCTGGATGAACTATATGATTTATCGTATTACGACTTCGCTCTTGGCCCCATCTATTATTCATATCCTAATTGTTATCCCACCCAGGTGCAGGGGTCCTTGGATAGGTGACATTCTGTTGTTCGCCATAAAAGAATTTTAGTGTTAATGGGACGACAGTACCCTGTCTGCGTTGGGGCGGAAGTAGATTAATGAGAATGTTTGGCAGGATGCCTGGATGGGAAAAGCTCACTGCCACACAGTCCCCTTTAAATTTTTTAGGTCGATTTCCTAGCCAGGGAACCCTCTTTGCGGACTTAATGTCCCGAGCCAGTTGCTGCTCCCCCCCAGAAGCTAGCTTCATATTATTTGTTAGCCATTTTAAAGCCTTGTTAGACAAGGAAGAAGGTGATTCACTAATACCACCATCTAGGGGTGGAACATTGGCGAATACTAGCACAACAGGTGAGGCTTCAACTATAAATTGTAAAGGGTCCAATTCCTGAGCTTGTACTGGCGGGATAGTAACAGTTAGTATATCATCACTTTTACCAGCTTTCTGGTTAACATTAATTATTGGTGGCTGTGCTGGTGGGTCGATATGCAACAGAACCTCTGTTCCCACCCCGGCAACATTTACCCCTATATTGTTGCCCAAATTAGCAACCAACGTGGTGATGTTTTCTACCCCCCCTATGACCTTGTTTTGCAGCCCTTCCAGCTTTTTAACCTCAGTTTGTAGCTTATCTATTTTAGCTACTAGGGGTTTGATGATAGCTTTGATTTTACCTTCGATCAATTCAGCAATTTTTAAGAACAAATCATCATCAGCAATATATTTTACTATCCCCTCCTCATTATTATCCTTTAGTTTAGCCTTTGGAGTAGTTGCCCTCTTCCTCCTTACCCCAGACCGCAGCCCTCCCCGCTTTGGCTGGTTCCTTACACAAGTACGTACTGGCCGGGGGGCGTGGTCTGAGGTAGACTGTTCTTCATCAGAGAGACACAACTGTGCCTCTTTTTCAGATTCAATGTCCGTCGCATTTTCAGCATCCACAATAAGTATCTCGGGGGCAAACGCTTCAATCTCTGATGATTTGCTTGTCCCCTGATTAATAGAGAGGCTAAGGTGGTCATCGGGATCAGTCACCAAAGATTGTATATCATCAGTAAGAGGAAGTAAGGTGGGACTCAAACATTGTAAATCTGGTGATTGACTCATACCCAAAGACTCTCTCCTTTGAGTGTTAATTTTTTTCACAGTTTGGACCAAGTAGTTATCCATAGTGTTGGATGTAATGGCAACAGTTTTTTTAGACACCCTAGCACTATACCCCAATGTTACTACGGGCTCCCAAATCAAAATTATATATAGGGACTTTCTCAGGGCAACTGAGTCTTACTTGGACATGAGAACTCTTTCGTCGCTTCCAGCAGCGTTCCTGGCCCTGTCCCTGTCGCCTCCTGCCGCTGAGGGCCGTAGAGGGCCCGCCCTTTGCCCGAGCTTAGCCCCGGGCGTCCCGCTCGCGTCCCGCATCACGGGGACGTCCGCACTTTTAATGCGCCTTCTGGCGCGCTGTCCCCGCGTCTGATGCGTCTGATGCACGCCGCCGCTAGGCCTACCGGGTGATGTAGTCCCCGGGGTGGCGGCGCGAGGCTTCGTGTCCGTGTGACTCTCGGCGGTGGCGGCTTAAAGACCTGGCCCTTCTTTTGACTCCTGGCGGTGGCGGCGTTTCAGGTAGGTGAAAGTGTGTAAACCAATTGATATGGTAGGCGTGCTTAGGGGGAATTTAGATTTCAATGTTCCTCTATCAGGTGGAAGTTTCAGTTCAACAGAACAGTGCAGAGTATGCCGGACGCTCTCATTGAAAGTTACATGCAATGTTCCCGGTGTAGGCTAACCTAAGCGGTCAGAGTTGAAAGTCTGAGTTCAATGTTCCGCGAGTAAATGCAACTGGTGCTATGCTAGGCGGTCTTAGTTGGAAAATGATTTTAAAGTGTGCCTCACCTAAGTAATTGGTGTTACGTTAGCCGAGCTAAGAATTGAAAGCCGGATTTCAATGTTCTTCAGAAAATGTAACGGATGCTCTGCTAGGCGGAGTTCTTAATTAGTAACATGATTTTCAATGTCCCTTCACTGATGCAATTGGCGATGTCAGTCCCGCACGGCACCTGCCTCGGTTCGGTCACTTACATATAGTATCAGTACGGGTGATGTCACTACATCCCAGGCTTTCATTGTCACATCTTCAAAGTTCCATAGGCATGCATGTGCAGTTACAAATATACGTTAGGAGTCTGTCAAGTTGCCATAGGCACGCGGGCGCTGTTCGACATAGAAGAATGAATTAGGGGTCTGGTGTCAAGTGGCATTTATGCACGGGTACACGTATGCATGGGCAACAGGCTATATCACACTAGAAGATCTGCACCGGTGTGCTAATACACCTACTCAAGATATGCTTGAAGTTTGCTACACAGTATATACTACTAAAGTATTGTACCACACAGCGCCTGGTTCCCTGCATTTTTTATACAGGCGTTTTCCGGGTTTGTGTCACGTTGCATGTGTTTGGGCGCATTCTGGCATGGGATGCATAGGTCGTGGCATTCGCTACCTAGGCACCCTGGTGTGGGTACCAAATTTTTCACATCTGACTAGTATGTGGTGGCACACATTATCATATCTGGGCAGACCGGGCTGATATCAATAAGCCGGGCAGACAAACCGCACCACTCATCCAAAGGCTAGGATCACTAGCCATCTGTGCTTTAACTGTTATATGCAGCTACACATGCGGTGATCCATTGGTGCTGTTTCCGTGAATTGCAAGCTTCTTGACCCTGTTACTCAGGGGAGAAGGGGCAGCAGTACACCGTTACATAGGATCATGTGCGGTTGTGTAAGTTTTGGTCTGTCAGTAAGGCAATCTACTGACGGATGGGCTATTTTTTCAGAAACGGGAACATAAGTGTCATAGACATACACATAGGAGTCCAGGAGCAGGCTAATTAAGGGCATGGCCTTCCTAGTGGGCTGAGGGGAGGACAGATAGTCAGGCAACTATGCTGTCCTGTGGCGGTAAGGTCATGATTGGTAAGCATAGTCTTCGGTCCTTAGCGGTCAAACATGTAACTCCAGGGGCAGTGACAGCCGGTAGGTAGGCTGTCGGGGTGCGGGGGCCGGGGGAGTCTTTCTTCCCAGTGGGCCTGTGGCCACCCCCGCACGCGCATGCGCATCAGGGCGCAAGTATGCAGAGTTTTTGCAGCCCCCGTTATGGAGTTTAAGGCACTGGGCACAGGGGGGGGCCCGGTGGAAAATATCTGTCCGATAAGTTGTACCCCCTGCGCAAGCCATGCAGTGTTTCTGCAGCCCCCGTTATGGAGTTTAAGGCACAGGGCGTAGGGGGGGGCCCGGTGGAAAAAGATCTGTCCGACAAGCTGTACCCCCTGCGCAAGCCGACTCCGGCATAGTAATTTCTTGTAGTTTGCGGGGACCCGTAGGCTGCCGGTCATTGACCTTGCCGTAGGCTCTAGAGGGGACACGCAGAAAGTGTATATATGCATTGTTAGATTTACAGTAGGAGTGTCATGTGTATTAGAGTTCAGGTTAGCCATGTGACATCGGCCTAACAATGTCTCTGGCCTTTCTGCGTAATTGTAAACAATGTTAATAAATAATATTTTTTAATTTTGTAATAAATACGGCCGGGGGGGGGGTTACTCCCCCCCTACTCCAAAAATTCCTAAATCGGTGTGGTCTCAATACTTGACTTGAAAGAGGGAGGGAGACTTCATCCGGACAAGGGATGGCCGTAGGTAAAACAAGTATAAGAGGGGACTTGGGGGAGTGCCAGGCCATATGCGCGCGCCCGTGTAAGAACGAACACTACTTCTTTAAACCAGTTGAGTCGGCTCGGGGAGGGGGCGGTGTGGGAGGTCACAGCGAGGCTTGTCTGAGCTGGAGATGGAATTCCAGAGGTGGTTGCTGCAATAGAGCAATAACAAGTGGGTGAGGAGGGGGAAGTGCTCGTAACAGCTCGTCTGCTTCACGGCTGTACTGAAGAATTTTCTTATCTGCTTGTTTAAATAAACAAGCAGATAAGAAAAGTCTTCACGACAGCCGCAAACCAGGCCATGGTGTCCGCAGGGGCTGTCCGAAAAACGGACAGTGTGGCACCCAAAAATACTCCTTTCCATTGGGAACCCAGCGTTTACCGTAAACGCTGACGCTACCCAATGGAAAAGAGGCCAATGGAAAAGAGTGGCAGGGCTAAGAGACCCTTTTACAAATCTTGTATTTACTAGATCCCTTGCAGAGGCGAAGCAGGGCTCTGCCCTGCCACGCCCACAAGACCTAAAAATGGAACAGGCTTCACCACTTTCAGTCCTTCACAAAAGAGTACACGTAGACTACAGAAAATAACATTTGCCTTGAAAGAAATGAATAGTAGCAATGGTTTTCTCAGTCACTCAAATCTCAAATGCTGGGTAAAGAAATCCAAGCTATCGCATTCATTAATTATAGATCTTTAAACATAATATTATGTTGAACAAATGTGTACAATTCATTCATAGGACACGCAGTGGACAAAAACTAATGTTAACATTAAAGAGCGGTACAAACCCACTGTGCATCCTTACCTAACTGCTGAAATCATATACAACAACAGAATCGGAAGCAAACAAAATAAAATGAACAGAGGCCACATAGTGGGTAGGTGCATATTCTGAATGATAAGCTCTCCTGACATGTGTTACTAATGTAAGAGTATGATATATGGCGATTGTTACAAATCATTTCTCTTTCACATGACGTAATGTATGTGAATTAGATTGTCAGTCAGTGATGTGTGGCAAGTTATATTTCTGATGTCATCAATAAGATAAACACTGCATTCTTGATTTTTGTGTGTCTAACAAGTGATATTAGGTTAGCATTTGAATGAGCAACACTTTTCAGTAAAGCTCACTGCAAGCCATACATATCAAGGAAAATTTCAAGACAAATAGTAGTACTTCAGAAACTGCCAGATACACATTTCTGTTTCCAATGCCGAACGCATTGCCTAAATCGATACAAGAGACCATGAGCCATATCACTTTTTGTAAGACAATAAAAATATTCCTTACTTACACAACCATGAAAATCAACGCTGGTGTTCCACCGTGCACCTCCATGCACTTAGAGATTATCTAGTTAGTATTTTGTCTACCAGACTCATCAGAAATTGATCAATACTGTGAGCAGTTGCAATTTGATAAGGCAAGGATCCAAACAGAAAAATAATCTGTAATCTGCACATTACAGACCAAAGAGGCAGCATCACTTTTACCCTCTGCCCAGTGTTCATACCTGCTTTACTTGCTTCCTAAAAGCAAAATAAAAGTATGTTAAGTAGGATTATGAAAGTCTGTTTATATTTTGGCAGAAAAGTGTTGTGAAAGAGACAGATACCAAGCTATTGAAGAGCTAACCTCTAGTGTATAGTGAATCTATTTGAAAAGAAGAGCAGAAGTTCAAAATGTCATCCCTACATATTACGTTGCCATGATTGATTCCAGTAAGTATCCCTTCCATCTTGTAGGGGGTATTCACATTCCATTAGAGGAATGTTTATACTAATTCATAAATTGTGTTCAGTAAGCACTGCTGCATCAAATCTGTTTATGCTTCACGTTAAAGGAAAGCTGTCTGTTTTAGGAGGTCGCCATATTGAAGTGGTCAAGCCAACATCATTCCTGAACTATGTCAGGCTGGAAGAGAATTGGTATTTCGTGGAGAAACAACTCTGTGAATGTGTATCATGCAGTTGCACCCAGACCCTTCTGGACTGGTGCTACTGAATTTGTATCCCCCATTGTTCTCCAATATGGGCGCCCTCATACTAAGATACAGTGCCCATCCCACTAGTATCATTAAGCTGCATGGAAAGTCATGGCTTTACAAATCAGAGGCCTTTTATGTGTAGCATAACACAATAATGAACACGGTACATGGCAAATATTATTTTTTATATGTGACCTCTATAAAATATCATGGAACGAAAAACATAAATATACAGATAAACAAACCTCACTATTAAAAAGAAATATATTGTACATGTTTTAAACACATACAATAGAGTACAAAATGATGTAGTATTTTTCTTTCCACAGCTTTTACCAGAGTAAATTCCCTGTTGCAGCAACACATGAGGGCAAAAGACATAGTTTTACAAAAGTTGAAATTGCAAATGTAAATTGAATGTAGCTAGGAAATGTTCTGATTGGACAGATACATTCCTTGAATCACCCATTTCTCTAAGGAGACTGCAATCTTTACTCTATGCTTATATCAAGGTGCCTTTATTTCTAGTACAAATACTTGTTGTGTTACCGGACATTTCATGATTAAGGCCATATTAAAATCTTTTAAATTCAATGCATACATCTAGAATGAATAAAACAACGCTAACAATTATAGTTGCTCACATAAATGCTCTAGATTGGAGTCTACTCTTTAGACTACCAGTTTCATATGTCTCTGTGCTACATCACTATTAAATCAGTATATACCTGATGCTCAGTAGATAGAATGCTCGGAGTAGACCGAACAACAGTGCTAAAAACAGTATAGTTGTAAAAATATATAAATATGGCACACTTAAAAATTACTTTCTAATTTTATGTTGAATATTAAATAAATCTATGTATATATTTATCAGTCATTAAATAAATAGATAAAAATTCAAAGATCCAATCTCAAATATTAAATTATAATGGCAATTTTAA
This sequence comes from Lissotriton helveticus, assembly GCF_964261635.1. Lineage (NCBI taxonomy): Eukaryota > Metazoa > Chordata > Amphibia > Caudata > Salamandridae > Lissotriton > Lissotriton helveticus. Next base: position 133,748,223 of record NC_136058.1, read on the forward strand.
CATTTGCAAATATAAGGTCTTTGGGTGCTAGCACTGTACACAATATACCAATATATATTCCTAAAGCCTGAGAGCATGTTGCTGTTACTTAGCGGGCTAGTGTGGTGATTAGACTGGCACACATTTCAAAGAAATCCATGGTGTGGCTGCCCGCCCGCGGGGTCACAGTGGCAATATTTCCTGTGAAAGAACCAGTGAAGGAGCAGCTGAGTGGTGGGAATTCAGTTGTGGCAGAATCAATACTCAGCCTCGGTCTGTGCAAGCCTGCTGCAGAGCATGAGCGTTGTGGTGTTGAAGAACCTGATTTCTGCTCTGTGACTTCATCTTCAAAATGGAAAAAACATGAAACAAAAAAAAAGGATTTGATGCATTTATAAAATGTAAAATACATGTTTCCCTCTTTGACACAATGAGCTTTCCTCTACACTCAAATTATTCCCAAAAATAATATAAGTAGAGGAACAAACGTACCTTAAAACATCAATCTTCACACACCTGGATCAGTGATAATAGCTGGAGAACTATCACCACAATTCTAACCATGAATCTAAATTGCACTTAACCACTTTTAGATTAGATTTGAGTGGTGGGACTCTGACTACTGATTGCTCTGTCACTATAGCGGTCTCTTAGGGACTCCAGCCACTACAGGCAGTATCTGGAATAGAATTCACCCCAACACACGAACAGTCTCATAATGTGTGAAAAATGTGCGATGATTGCCTTTCCTCACATTTGTCTCATTAGTAAAGGGTTTAAATTACCACTAGTTTGTGGTTTAACCCGTTGGCCACTGCCGCGATTTCGCGGCAGTGCGGCACTTCCTCAAAAACAGGTGGGGCCACGTCAGCCGTTGGACGTGCGCAGCACTACGAAGGTAGTGCTTGCGACGTCCAACGGCCGATAGCAGCACTTTAGGGGTTAATGACAAAAGGCCTGATTCACAAATGTAAACATACGCTTTCATATAAGTTTACGACTGTTTGCTATTCGTAAAGGTATTCATGAGTGGTATGCCTGTACGACTGTAGAGTCTTCGCACATAAAAGGACCTATCTTTTTATGTGAGGAGAATTTGCACTCGTAAAGATGCAACTTGTAAATCCCTTTGTGAATAACAAACAATCGGAAATGTACATAAAAGTGTAAGTTTACCATTGTGAATCAGGCCCTGTGTGTTTATGTTCCACACATTCAGTGGCATGCGTATAACAATAGCTGAACATTGTTAGTAAGTCTTTCAGTGACTTACTTGTACTCCTTACCTTTCTGGGGATACGATGTTAGTTTTACACATGAAAAGTGGGACCACAATAGAAATATTATGATTAAACTTTGTTGTTTTAAACTGGGTATAAAGCATTAGCATTTTCCAGACAAAACTGTAACTACAAAGTTTAATTTATTTGGAACACGTACATGGTTGACAGCTGGAAATCAGCCTTCTTTCATCCTTTTCTTAAAATCTGATAAAGCAATTGTAAGGGGACAAACCAATCAACAACATTAAAAAGAATCTTTTTTTAGTCAATTCATTCACTTTCACACTTCTCAGCCCATCAGAATCTGCATGTTCCTTTAACATATGTTTATTTGAGACGCGCAGGCTGATGTTGAGTCTTGAAGGTAATTGAAGTGGCAACTTAAATGCTGAGATTTCGAGCAAATCTCCAGTTAGTTTCTCTTTACTTAGTAGCAATGCATATTGTTTACATATTAGGATAGCAGGAAAGTTATTTAACTAAGAGGCTGTGACAAGCAAAGGACACTCCAAAGGTCAAATGCAGCAGGGAATTGTATTGCAGTTCAGATTGTAGAAGCAAGTGATGTAGAGTTGCTTCCATTCATTCGAAGCCCACAGATGATCAGCGGTAGAGTAACTGCATTATAGACCTTGCAGAAAATATTGAGAAAGGCAGATCCAAAGCAATTCAGTTCTGGGAACAGTCAGGGTGATATGAGTTACAAAACCCTGATGCAAGGGAGTCGCCAGAAAATTAAAATAACCATACTTGACACATACCTCTAATTACACTGAGGAGACTAACTTGGCAAATTTAACCTTCAGAAGAATTCCGTTCACCTTTTCATCTTCATACCATCCATCTTGCCATCCATCTATCTATTCACCATTCTTCTATCTATACATGCACTGTCCACTGTTTACCTTTCCATCACCACTTTACAATTTGCTGTCCATGCTCCAATCCATCCAAACTCCCTTCAAAATATTATTATTATTATTATTACATTTCTTATATAGCGCCAGAATCGACCCCCGAAGGGGTATCTCCGCGCTTGCCTTGGGAACCCGTCCTGGTTTTTCCCTGTGAGATAGCCCCTGCAGGGCATCCCCAAGGTGAAAGCCAGGCATCCCGCCGCAGGGGGGCCGTTGTGGAGATTAAGCAAGCTTAATGCCCAGAGTTGCAGAGTGTGAACCCATGATTAGGTCAGGCACCGAAGCGAGAATTATCGAGTCCGTGGACATTTGAGCTCAACACCCTGCCGCGTCGGGAATCGAACCCTGGTCCCGGGTCTGACCTCTGCTTCAGGGTCTGCCTGCTCTAACCAGTGAGCCACACTTCTCCACAATGCATATTCATGCATATATTCTTTCCCCCATTGGTCCATTCCACATGTGCCCATCCTTCCATCCCTTCACCCTAACATTTATCAATCTTTTCACTCTTGCATGCATGATCCATCCATCCTTTTACCCTTCCATCTATTTATTGTTTCATACTTTCATCCAACCTTTCACCTTTTCCTACTTTCTTTTCACGATTCTTTCCTTCCTGTACCCTCCCTTTCTCCTTCTATTCTCTTTCTCTATACTCATTCCTCACTCATCCTTACTTTTTCTTTCTTAGCTTTTCCTCTGGTGCACATTTTTAGGTCTGGCCTAAAGAACACTTAGCTGTCTTGCTAGCCTCATGTTTTCCACAAAATATCATACAAAATAAACATACATCTATAGGGGCTCCCAATTAACACTCTTTCACCATTGGTCTGTTGACATGGAGCTCAAACAATACTCCCTCCTACTCCAGCAGAGAGTATAGATCAACAGACCAGCCCACTGAAGCCATTGGATTTTTTCACATTGGATTTAGCCATTGCACATGTACACATACACCTAGAAAATATTTCCCCAAGATAAGAAATTGTGAGACACTTGCGCTTCCAAGCGACTGATAGTACCTACGTACAGTAAGGTTACATAAATGTTAGAGATGCCAGCTTTAGGATGGTCTCCCCCCAAACATTTTGCCTACTTACCTGCATTTCTATGCTGAAATTCATTTTAGTTGGCCTTAGGAATCCATGCACTTTACCTCTGCTAACCAGTACCAAAGTGCATGTGCTCACTCCCCTGAACATGGTTCATTGACTTAGAAGTCCCTTGTAGAGTGGTATATTATATATATTTAGGGCCTATAAATGAAATGCTACTTGTGGTCCTGCAGCACGTATTGTGACACCCACTAACCTAGCCCCTTAAACAAGATCACGGTCTGCCAATGCAGCCTGGATTCAGTTTTAAACTGCCAATTCGACTTGGCAATCTCACCCCCATGCCAAGACTTAAATGCTTTTTATTGCATATAAGTCCCCCCTAAGGTAGGCCCTAGGAACCCCACAGAGCAGTGTCTATTGTAATTAAAAGAAAATTGAGCATGTACTTCTAAGTTTTACATGTCCTGGTACTGAAAAACTCTAAATGTCTTCTTCTCTGCCGTGAGGCCTACATGTCCTATAGGGAAACATCCTTAACCACGATGTTGAAACAACTACTTACCGGATCAACGAAGAATGAACAACGAAGAGGGCTGAACCACAAAGGTAATATCCACGAACGACGGAACAACGAAGGATGGAACCACAACTTTTAGAACACCGGAGCATGCTAGGAAAACAATTAAAAGGGTAGATGGGGTAGCGGGGGGACTCCCCCCACAAATAAAAAAATATATATATATAGTAAAAAATATACGTGGAAGATTAAAATCGTAATAGATTAAAATCAAATACAGCAAAGGTTGTTGAAGAAATTATTTACAAAAAAATTACCGGTTTATGTCAGGAGATGGCAGTGTTGCTTTCATTTTAAAAATTGTAAAAGCATAAGATTCACGAACAGAATATGGAATTAAATCTAAAAATGTTGTGGTTTAGGGAGTAGTGGTTTAAAATATAGTGGTTAAGAAAAAGTCGTGGTTTAGCCTTCGTTGTAAAAGAAGTCGTGGTTAAGGCAGTAGTTGTTAAGTCATACAGTTGTCCTATAGGAAAACCGTATTACATTTAATAAGTGCTAAATTCTGATTCGGACAAGGTAGGCATTTCATGTTTGGTATCTATGAAACTGTAATGAAAAATCCTCTCTAAAGGTGAAGTCAGATTTGTATTTACACTTTCAGAAATTACCATTTTCCCACCCCTAGCCATTTGGTGCCTGCAGCCTCCCCTGGGTCATTGATTGAGTGTAAGTGACAGACTTGATGTTTTCCTCTGAGACAGTCACACAGTAGAGGGAGTAGGTATGCCTGAAAAGGCCATCCACTGGCAATATAGAGGGGTGGAGGCAGAGTTGGGCATAACCCCCTTTCAACTAAACAGGCTGTGCTCTGCCGTCACACAAAGACACTGCAGCCAGCTTGGAGCTGGGGTAGGGGAGTCAGGAAATTCCAAATACTTTAAAGAGAAAACTTTAGAAACTTTACCCAAATTTAAAGGAGGCATCAGATTCAAAGGTAGGGCCCTCAGACCGTCACACAGTAGAGGGAGTAGGTGTGCCTGAAAAGGCCATCCACTGGCAGTATGGAGGGGTGGAGGCAGAGGTGGGCATAACCCACTTTCAACTAAACAGGCTGTGCTCTGCCTTCACACTTGCCACCTCCACATTGACACTGCAGCCAGCTTGGAGCTGGGGCAGGGGAGTCAGGAAATTCCAAATACTTTAAAGAGAAAACTTTAGAAACTTTACCCAAATTTAAAGGAGGCATCAGATTCAAAGGTAGGGTCCTCAGACCCACTTTCCAGTTCAATCCTGGACATGCGAAAGGACTCTCAGAAGGACTGCCTGCTGCTGTGACCCACTGTACACACTGCAAGACTACTTTGCTATAGTTGCAAGGACTGCTTTTCTGCCTGAAGCCTGCCTTGAACCCTAAGAGGTCTGCTCTGATGTTTGAGCCCTGCATCTTACCCTGGACCCAAGACTACCAGAGGGACTAGTTAGCTCAGCTCCTGTTCAGAGCCACCAGCATATAAAAAGACTCCCACCATCTTGAGCCCGCACCTGGACCCAGCCTGAGTAAGCGGTCTGTAAGGATGGCGGGCGGATTTTCATCCGCCTGCCACCCTAGCGGTACTGGTACCGGCCGCTAGTGGTGCGGCGGTCCCGCACCGGCAATTAGGATGCCGCTGCCACGGTGGCGGTGGCATTCCCCCATCCACAACATTGTGGTGGGCGGTGCTGTGGATGCACCTTGTGCATTTGCATGCACAATGTGGCAGGCACCGCGCGGGGCCTGCCACATTCCGCCTGGTCCCGGGCCGGTCATCTCGCCGACGGGCGGAAAACCGGCAGATGGTCTTTCCGTCTGCCGGGGTCCCCCGCCATCGTAATTTGGCAGGGGGTAAATGGGAGATGTGCGGTAGATAATGGCGATCTGCCCGCTATTATAATAGACCCCTAAGTCGTGAAATCCCAAGGGGTGTCTCACCAGTCCTGGACCCTTGGGTGTGGTGCTAAAAGTGCCCAGATAGCCAAAATCCAAAATTAGAGACATTGAAATTGTTTAGCTCAAATCTGCTCTGGGAACCCAGGGAAGACCAGGAACAACCTACTTGTCGATCCACCCAAGATACATCAACAGTCAGCCTGACTTTGTGGCTGCTTCCACTACGTTCTTCTCTGCAGCAGCAAATCCTTTTCAGTGGTATTCCACCAAAGAGATAACCGACCTCCTGAAACTGGCTACAGCTTCAGTCTCCTGCCTTGTCCTGCTAGAGATGCAGTAATTGGATATAGTAACTTCATGGCGACTTCGTCCAGAAGCTTCCAGATGATGACGCAACAGCCACCTTAGGGACGGCCTGCAGCCTTGCCACTGTGAGCTTTACCTTGTCAGAACAAGTTTCTTGAAATAAAATGTAAGTTCGAAAGTACGTGCCAACCACACCGAGTCTGCTTCTTGCATCCGAATCGCACCCTATCACGGTCAGCCAAATTTGTAGACTTTGACCCTTTCATGCACGACTAGATATCCTCGGTTGGTGCTTTGTTTGTTTAGGTGCTAGTTTTTGCTAAAAACTTCATAACTCCATTACTACTGAGTGGATTATTGTCGTTTTGGTGTCAAATAATTGATTAACATTTGCTCTATTTTTCTAAATTAGTGTGTGAATTTTCTTCTGTTGTGTTCAAAGTTTAGTACTGTTTGTGTGCTGCATAAATACTTTACACATTCCCTGTAACTTAAGCCTGCCTGATTTTTGTGACGAGCTTTCCAGGGTAAACACAGGTTAATTTGTGATTTTTATGTGGTTCACCCTGCTAGGGATTGTGGCTCCTGTGTTACGAGGGCTTACACCTAGTCAACTAACTACCCAGTTTCTCAAAATCAACAATTTTCATAATTCTCAAGACATTTATTGTGAATTATGTTCATTCCTCACTATAAACCAGCTTTGGTTTATTTATTTATCCTACTGAATTAGCACAAGTTATTGGAGTAGATAGAGTGTACATGCAGATTTTTAGCTTCAAGACACACCCCCTTAACTATATTTTGATTGGCATTTGAATCGCTTGTATCTGTCTCAAAATAGCTCTTTAGTAACTACTTGTGGACCTGCATCTCCCCTACTGAAGTGTTGTACGAGCGTTGTTAATATGCGTAAAGCACTCCTCTCAAATCAAAGGCAACACTTACACCCACTGAAATAGTAACAGGTAAAATAAGCTATCTAGTTGTTCTTGTCTTACAAGTGAATAACAGTACCTATCAATAGTGGGTGTGATCACAACATTTAACAAAAAATAAGAAATGTCTTGGAATATGTAATTGACTCATTATTATGAGACAGCTTTGACAAATAATTAATCCTATGGAGAACATGCACAAATGATTAAAATAACAAAAGTATGTGTGCAAATGAATATACTAAAGCCACACACCCTCAGCTTGGTGGAGGTCAGATGAAGCAATTGCTTCTGATGTGAACTGAACCTCTATAATAACAAGTGGAACTGCAGCTTCATGTAAATATTGCAGTGCTTTTGCATTTGACTTGTAATAGACACCAAGTACGGAATAGCAGAATTGCAGCTTCATATAAGAATTTCATTGCCATTGCATCTGGCTCGATAAGGACACCTAGCTATGATAAGTGGAACTGCGGCTTAATGTAAGAATTCAGGGCATTATTTATAAAGGTCTTCAGCCAGCGTTGCATCACTTTTCAGTGACGCTGTGGCAGCATAATCAATGTGCCCTAATATAGTGATGCTTCTAGGCAGATGTGTCCCTTTGTAAATGCCTGTGCTACATTATACCTGCATCAGGTATAATGTATGCAGAATGGGGGTCCCCATGTAATAGAGGCTTTGAGAAGTGATGCAGTGAAATCTATGAGATTTCACTCTGCACCACATCTACGATTTGACTGCATCAAATCCTTACGCCTGCTTCAAGCAGGTGTAAGGAGTGACGCAGCGCCTTATGTGTAATGACACATTGCTTGAGTTGTGTCAGGTTAGGACACACTCCAGCAATGCGTCATTACTGCACCACCAGATACATCAGGATTCCTGACATATCTGGTCAATCCTTGTGACGTGGAGCGCGAAGTGTTAATATGGCACATTCACAGTGTTGCAAGGAGGACGCAATAAAAAGTATTGCATCGCTGTTTTTCCCCAGCAGTGCTACACTTTTTATAAATGAGGCCCTCAATGTGTTTGCATTTGAGTTGAGCGACACCTAGTTAAAGACTAGAGAAACTGTTGCTTCAAGTAAGAATTTCAATGCTTTAGAATCTGTCTCTTGAACGAAATCTAGTAATGATTAGTGGAACTGCAGCTAAAGGAGAACATTTCAATGCTTTGCATTTGACTTGTGAGGGACGCCTAGCAACCAGTAGCGGCCAGCTTGACGCGTGGGTGGTGGGTTGGGGCAGTGCGGGGGTTAGAGGGGCACGCGGGGGTTGCACAATGGGAAATATATATATATATATATATATATATTCAAGACAAGACGATCCTTCCATGCATGAGAGCGCTCCGCAGTGTGTGCTCGGCCCAAGGGCTGGATCAAAGCCCCAATTCAATTTTGGAGTACAAGAAAGGCGGCACAACCGGATACTTATTAGAAGTTATTTATTACACCAACACTCCACCGACTCGTTTCAGCCTCACGGCTTTTCTCACGGTCAGCAAGTCCTTTTTTGCTTTCTCTTTTTATACTAGCCCACATGAGCCTTAAAGTGGCATTGTGGGATATGTAGTTTTTAGAAGCAAACATGATTAAAAACGTTAATAATAGACAAAGGACTAGTGTGTTCTGATTACATAAGTATAGTACTTAACGTCCAAAGTTGTTTTCACTTGAGGGCGTCTCTAATTTCATATATTATCAAAAGTTCTCAGTTTGTAGAAGTTTTTCTGAAGTTTTTCAGAAGTTCACAGTCTTTTGGGGTATATATTTGGGTTCGAAAGGGTTCCCCACTCAGTAAAGCTTCCAGGGAACACAGAAGGCTCGCACTCCAGGGTTCGTGTTCAAAAGTTAGTTTATATATATATACACACACACACACTTACCTTGACGCTGGTTCCTGCATCTCTGATCCTGCTCTCCTCATGGGACAGGAAGCGAGGAACAACAGCCAGGCACCCCTGACCTATCACAACACTGTACTGCAGCTTTGTGATTGGTAAGCATCCAGGCTCACCTGACCAATCCAAACGCTGCCATGCAGCTTTGTGATGGGCTTTGAGAGTCCTGGTTCGACACTCAACTAGGGAATGGTTCCCTGGGCATGTTCTCCACTCAGGCTTTAATACAGCCTGTATGGAGAACAGAGAAAGTGCGCATGACTGTTTTGGGCAGCCCAAAAGGGCCAACCAAACAGTCAATGCGCACTTAGGAGTGGGTAAACCACTCCTCCCCTGCTCCAAGAGCAGAGCAGCTCCGCCCACCCGTCGGCCAGAGAGGAAACATAATATGATAATAACTCAAAGTTATTATCATTTTATATTTCCTTTACTTTGGACATCTCAAAAGCAGTGGGGCAACGCTCCTCCACCATCGCTAAGGAGCCGTGATTAGTGGAACTTAAGATTGTTGTAAGAATGTCAATGCTTTTGCATTTGACTTGTGAGGTAAACCTAGTGAGATATATACATATATATATATATGAAACACAAAAGTCGGGCTGTCCCAAGCCACAGGTCCGGCGGGCACACGGCTGGGGTAGCCACCCCCTCTATATTCAACACGCTGTCACCTCGAGGAAAACTCACTTGGTTCGCGTCGAGTTTTGCAACAAAGGAGCCGGGCCGTGATGAAGGAGTGACTACAACTCCGAAACGCGTAGGACATCGTGCCTGAATAAACTTCCTTGCACTCAGAAATTTTGGCCACGGCTCCTTTGTTGCAAAACTCGACGCGAACCAAGTGAGTTTTCCTCGAGGTGACAGCGTGTTGAATATATATATATATATATATATATATATATATATATATATATATATATATATATATATCCAAAGTAGCTGCTTGAAAAAGACGCTACCCGCGCAGGCGGGCAACACACAGGCAGACTCGAACCTAGATTTTGTGCAAGATAGTGCGTTTATTTGTCGGCCATAACGCGTTTCACCACCGGAGTGGCTTGATCACATGACAACGCTAAGACATGGGCGGACCATTAAAAAAGGTTACACCTCAGACACGTGATAGTGTGATGGGTCATAGACATGGAAAGAGCATTGCATCGTGTAGGAAAAAACGGCACTAGATATGTAAATACAGAAGTAATTTGCAAAATGTCATGATACATTGGTATTTTAAAAAATGCAAATGAAAAATATCTGTTAATGGTCATGCTTATTTCAATTGATAACGAGTAAGTAAGTCCAATCTTTCCGTGATAATTGTATGATGATATATCTGACATGAGTAGAAATTAGTAACAGTTAAGTACAGAAAATGTTGATTCATTGATAATAAAGGTAATTCTTGTTTGGGTTATAATACCGATTTTTGCATTGTGGTGCAAACACATAATTGTATAATCATCCTAAATTCAAATGACAACAGTTTTGCAGATTCATGTTCAGAAGGACAAATAAATTCATTGATTAGGAACAAACCCCTGTTTGCCAAAAAGGGGATGCATGAGATTTGGTTACATAGTTATGAGTAACCTGAAAAAGAGTAACTGTGTAAATACATAATGGTCCATGTCTAGGAGTGACAAAGGGTAAAGTGCTGGGGTGAGAATAAAAAATACAATTCATTATTATTGTGATGGATTTTAGGGAAGAAAGAAAGAAAGAAAGGGGGCGGCTGCTGGGAAAAGGGTGACTAGCAAATAGAATGGAGATGGTTGCTAGTATGCTAGGATTGCTACAGTAACTGGATAAAAGGGAATGGGTCTGCCAACAAATGTGGTATGTCCAGATGGAATTTTAATTCGGAATGGGGTGGACATTATTAGCAAAGGGCAGAACCCGAGGAGAAAGAAAAACGCGAGGTGAGGCCCAGTGGGGGGAAGCAACTGACGGTTACAGGCAGGTGTGTAAATCCTCAGTATTGTTTAGACCCCCGGGGTGTTTGCTATTGAGGTTTAGAATATATCTGGTTTCTAATTTGCGCATTTTGTGTTCTCTGTCACCACCTTGTTTGGTTTTAGGGATGGTGTCTATGACATAGTAGCGAAGGTCCTGTAAGTTGTTATTGTGGACTTCGCGAAAGTGTCTAGCCACTGGATAGGTGGGATCCTGATTAGTGATGGCCCTCATATGTTGGAGGACCCTCATGTTGGCTGGCAGCTTAGTGCTGCCTACGTATCTTAGAGGACACATGCATTCGAGAACATAGATGGCAAATTCCGTTTTGCAATGGAGATTTTTGGTGATTTTTATCTCCTTGTTGCTGAAAGCAGTGAAATAGCTGGTGGTATTTATGCCATATTTGCACCCTTTGCATGAATGGCATTTGGTGAAACCATTGGGTGCTCTAAACCATTCAGGTGAGGGTTTGGATTCGGGACAACTGGTCACTAGGCTGTTATGTAATGAAATAGCTCTTTTATATGTTATGCTGGGTTTGGCCGGCATGTATGATCCTATGATGGGATCACAGCGTATCATGGGCCAATTGGTGTTGATAATTTTGGTTATAGCATTCTTTTGGGCACTGTAAGGTATGATTAATCTGACTTCATTAATATTGTCAGATCGAGCATCTGTTTTGGTTTTGTAGGGTTGAGTCTGTTTGGGAGTAAGAAGGGTGTCCCTGTTCAAATCCCTTGTCTTGGAGATGGCAGTATCTATGATTTTGGTCGGGTAACCTCTAGCGAGGAATCTTTTTTTGCATTCTTGCTGGGCATTGTCCAAGTCCAACGGATTACTGCAAATTCTTTTAATCCTCAGCATTTTCCCGTAGGGAATGCTGTGGATCAGGTGCTTGGGATGGAAACTAGAATAATGCAGGACAGCATTTCCTGCGGTTTCCTTCCTGTACAGTCTAGATTCCAAAATGTTGTTGGCAATATATAGTTCAGTATCTAGGAAGCATATATGCATTTTGTTGATGCTGCTGGTGAAGGTAAGGTTGATGGTATTATTGTTAAGGGTATTTACCCATTCCTGTGCCTCACTTACAGTTCCATCCCAGATCATGAACAGGTCATCTATATAGCGGTAATAAAGTTTAACATGTTTGGCGTATTCTTCAATATGTGTGCCCTTTAGGATCAGCTTCTCCCACCAGCCCATAAAGATGCAGGCGTAGCTGGGGGAGAAGCTGGCCCCCAGCGCTACGCCCCTGATTTGTTGGTAAAAGACCTGGTTGAAGGTGAACAAATTATGATTCAAACAAAATTTGACCATGTCCAGCAGCATGCGATTATGGTCACATTGAGGGGCTCTGTTTAGGTTAAGGAAAAATTCCAAGGCTCTCATGCCGTCCTGGTGGTTAATACATGTATATAGGGAAGATACATCATTAGGTGGTAATTGGGATCCCATGCGAAATCTTTAATTTTACCTAGAAAATCATTTGTGTCCCTTAGGTATGATTCCAGTCCGGTTACAACATCCTGCAAGTAAAAATCTATATAGTTGGAGGTGTGCTCAAGTAGACTATTTCTGATGGAAATGATAGGCCTGCCCGGTGGGTTCTTAGCGTCTTTGTGAATTTTGGGCACAAAGTAGATGTTGGGTATGGTTGGGTGGTCATTCCTCATGTATAGATGTTCTTCTTTGGTAATTAGTCCTGCACTTTTCCAAGCTATCAATTTCATGTGATAGGAGTTTGCTGTATCTCTGACTGCTGCAGCACTACTAATGTGGTAACAAGTGCGGTCGTTTAATTGTGACATGGCTTCCGTCATATATTGGTCTTTTCCCCAAAGGACAACATTTCCTCCTTTGTCGGAGTTTCTGACGATGACTTGATTATTTTTTCTCAGTTTGGATACTAGTGTGTGGTATTGTCTGTTGGATCTGGACATTTTTGTTTTTGAGGCGCATGTATTGTAATTGAGTTTTTTAATTTCCTCGATGACATGTTCATTATAGATATCTATCCCATCCCGAAGCATAATTGGGTTGAATGTGGATTTTCTTTTGAACGGTGTTTTGGTTTCTTTGGTAGTGGGCTGATCATGAGCGGGATTGTCCAAGTGGATAGATGGTGCTTGAGAATTGTTGATGCAACCTTCTGTGTGTAAGTCTCTGAGCACTGTCAGAAGGGACAGTTGGGACCCCGAGGGTGAGGGCGTGGGTTCTTCATTCATGTTGGAACTGTTGACTATGGTATGGTTCCCTGGATTTTTCGTTTTGTTCAATTCGTGATATTTAAGAAGTTTTAATTTTCGGATGAATTGATAAATGTCCATGCGTGTTGTGGCATAGTCAAAGTTGGATTCGTTACAGAAAGATAAGCCTAGAGATAAGATTTGAATCTCTGTTTCCTTTAGGGTCGTTTCTGTGAGGTTGATTACAGTTCTTTCTTTTTCTTCCCCATTTTGCTTGTTGTTAATGTTGGGAAGTGGTTTATTACGATCTGCTGAGGTTATCGTCTGTTCCACCATCCCCGTCCTCGTCCTCTCTTCTTCCCGCTTGGTTCTGTTTGCGCGTTTGTGGGCTTTGCGCCATTGGCCGCGTTTGTAGTTGCGCCTCTGTCGGTAGGATTCTGCCGGTATCTGGGTTTTAGGCTGGCCAATCGTTCTTTGGCTAAAAAAGCCATTTCGTCGCCTGGTGTTGGAATCGCGCTGGGGTCACGTGGTAGAGGTCTATTGACGTTCCCTTCGGTTTCACTTTCCGCCGCAGAGCTGATGTCTGAGTAAGTGGATTCATCTTGAGTTGCCGCGTTTGATAAATTGGCTTTGGAATTGTTTCTGTTGGAGCCCGCTTTTACGTTGTCAAACTTTCGGGCAAAGGGGAAGATGCGTCCGCTTTCATAGTCTATGAGGTCACGTTGAAATTTGAAAGCTTTGCGTGTCTTTATTTTATCTTCCTCTTTGCGCAGGCGTGTAGTCATTTCCGTGTTCAACTTCTTTATTTCATCCGGAGTTCCCATCTGAGCAATTTCATCCGTTAATGCCACTACTTTTTTCTGTAGTTCGAGGCGGTCAATTTCTGCGTATTCTACCAGTAGTATAATCAATTCTCTAGATGAGTCCAGGTTGCGTTGAGCCCACCTTCTCATGAGCTCTGGGTTGGGCTGCTCGTAGCTGGGGGCTAGAAGAATGCGTAGCCCTCGAGGGATTCTGCCTGCTTCCAAATAGCTGGTTAGCGACCTGTGCTCCCACCACTTGGCTTGTTCACCACGCATAAGTTTCTCCATGGTTCTCATTTTGCTTTTCAGGTCGTTGTCCTGTGCAATGCTAGCATGTCCCTGTATTTCAGGTGTATCTCGTACAGGGGCTTTTTTTACAAACAGTCCGAGAGCCGCCGCTTCCCGGTCCTTTAGCGTGAAGCGGCGGCATTAGTATTATATTAGTATATATATATATATATATATATATATATATATCTATATACAAAAAAGAAGGAGATAACTCTGGGTAGGTCTCAGATATATATATATCTATACTAATATAATAAAGAGAGAGCCCAAACCTTTGAGGCGGGTAAACTCCGGAACCACAGCGCCAATCGGAACATCCAATACAGCATTGCAAACAACAGTATCAGCAGATGGAAATATGCTTTACAGCATCCCAAAATATGCATTAGAAGGGGAAAAGAACGTTTTGTGCAAAGTAGTCCGTTGTGGGCGTGTGCGTTGTGCTGTCGGCAAAAGACTGCGGCATTATACCGCTTGCAAGAAGCGTTCTGTGTGGGACTAGCGTTCCAAAACGAGTGGGCGTGTCCTTCAGCATTGTTGTGGGCGTTGGACGTTGACGCGATGTTGTGCGTCTAAGTGGCATAGGCTGGAGCGGACAAACACGTTCAGGGATGGAGCGAACACACACGCGTCGGCTGGAGCGGAAAAAAACTTTCGCGGTTGGAGCGGACACAGTTCGCATATTGCAGTGGCGTCGGCTACAGTGGACAAACACGGTCACGGGTGGAGCGTGTTACGGTACATATTGCAGTGGCATCGGCTACAGCGGACAAACACATTCGCAGCTGGAGCGTGTTAAGGTTTTAAAATAAAAACATGTTCGCGGCTAAAGCGTGTTAAGGTTTTGAAATACAGTATTATTACCTACTCGAACCATTGAAGACATTCTGCTTTAATGCCCGGACAATGTCGGGCCGGGCTGCTAGTATATATATATAGAGTGTCCAAAGCCCTGTGGCAGAGGGCAGAGGCTGCGCGCTGAGCGCTGGAAAGCTAATTTCTTTTTTTAATTATTTACTCACCTTGTTGCTGACTGCTAGCAGCCTGTCACCATCACCGTCCCGCTGAGTACGAGCGGCGGACGGGCATCTTGTTTTTAAATCACTCCCCCCCTCCCGCCTTCCTGACTCCTCCCCCACCACGTCGCAGCCTATTTAGGCTCCGCCCACTTTCCCTCGCGAGTGTCCAAAGCCCTGTGGCAGAGGGCAGAGGCTGCGCACTGAGCGCTGGAAAGCTAATTTCTTTTTTTAATTATTTACTCACCTTGTTGCTGACTGCTAGCAGCCTGTCACCATCACCGTCCCGCTGAGTACGAGCGGCGGACGGGCATCTTGTTTTTAAATCACTCCCCCCCTCCCGCCTTCCTGACTCCTCCCCCACTGCGTCGCAGCCTATTTAGGCTCCGCCCACTTTCCCTCGCGAGTGTCCAAAGCCATGTGGCAGAGGCTGCGCGCTGAGCGCTGGAAAGCTAATTTCTTTTTTTAATTATTTACTCACCTTGTTGCTGACTGCTAGCAGCCTGTCACCATCACCGTCCCGCTGAGTACGAGCGGCGGACGGGCATCTTGTTTTTAAATCACTCCCCCCCTCCCGCCTTCCTGACTCCTCCCCCACCGCGTCGCAGCCTATTTAAGGCTCCGCCCACTTTCCCTCGCGAGTGTCCAAAGCCCTGTGGCAGAGGGCAGAGGCTGCGCGCTGAGCGCTGGAAAGCTAATTTCTTTTTTTAATTATTTACTCACCTTGTTGCTGACTGCTAGCAGCCTGTCACCATCACCGTCCCGCTGAGTACGAGCGGCGGACGGGCATCTTGTTTTTAAATCACTCCCCCCTCCCGCCTTCCTGACTCCTCCCCCACCGCGTCACAGCCTATATAGACGTCCTTCATGCGTCAGCGCAGCGGACGAGCGCAGCAGGCGCGACGTAGGCGCGCCGGAGTTGCGCCTGAGTTAAGCCCGTCTGCGCCCGTCCGCGGCAGACCGGGGCCAGGGGCCATTACCCCTGGTCCCCCTATCCAATATTCTTCCGCTGACTTAACACTACTTCAAGGCCACTGGCCCCTTGATCCTCGTACTATTCACCGGACTACCCTTTTGGGCTGTAATTCTTCCTGCCATGCCTGCCCATCCGGTTGCCCATCTACTGTCGTATCTCCGTCGGCCCCCGTCTCTTCCACTAGTTCTGATTCTCATTCATCTCCCTTATCTATCATTTTACTTAATACTAGGTCCGCCATCAAGCACCACCAGGAACTTTTTATTTTACTAGACACTGCCAAACCTGATCTCCTATTGCTGACGGAAACTTGGTTTTCGGAAGCCTCCCTTCCATCCTTATTGGCTGCCCTCCCCTCGACTTACTACGCTATTCGTGCCGATCGTCCTGGCGAGAAAGCGGGGGGAGGTGTTGCTCTCATCGCCCGCTCTGATCTCCAGTTCCAAGTCCTCCCTTCACCTTCTCTGGGAGGAATTGACTACCTGGTGGCCCGCTCTACATCTCTTTCCCCCCACTTAGCCATTGTGCTTGTTTACCGCCCTCCCCAACCAACCCCGTCTTTCCTTCCGGCCTTTCAAGATCTACTTGGCACCCTGGCGGTCAACTATGCCTCGGCTTTAGTCCTCGGGGACTTTAACTACTGGCCTTCAGACCCCAAGGAATCCGCTCCATCAAAGGAATTCTCAGAAACCCTCCTTTCTCTTAATTTCACCTCTTTTGTTCATACCCCTACGCACACCCACGGTCATATTCTAGACCAGGTGTGGTCCCTCAACTGCTCCCTGTCTGCACTGTCTGTTGTCCCTTGCACATGGTCTGATCACTTTTTAATTTCGTTTTCCCTTAGTCGTTGTCTGACCAAGACCCCTATCCTCACTAAAAATTCTTGGGCCCGTAACTGGGGTAAGGTCAATCTGTCTGATCTTTCAACCTCACTTCTGTCCTCCTCTCCCTCTCTATCGGAACTGGATTCTGCAGCCCAAGCCATAGCCATTGATTCATGGCTCTTGGAAGGAAGTGATAGCTTGGCTCCTCTTCGACGCACCTCGATTAGACGCCCTAAAGACGCCAATCGGTGGTTTAACAACGAGCTGAAAGATCTGAAGCTCTCGGTTCGAAGGGCAGAACGTAAATGGAGATGGGATTACTCCCCCGATTCCAGGTCCCGTTACGTCCATCTTCTAGGGACCTACAAGCATCACATCACGGAGGCCAAGAAAGCCTATTTCTCGGCCAAAATTCTGGCGGCCGAGAATCAACCAAAGGAGATCTTTGCCATTACCCACGACCTGGCCTTCTCCGATAGGACCTCCCTTAAACCCCCCCCCTCCCAGAAACTTTGTGATTCACTGAATCTTTATTTTGTCGAAAAAATTTCGACAATCAAATCTAACATCCCCCCCCTTCTTCTTCTTTTGTTGACCCCCCTGCCGCCCCCTGCCCAAGCCTTGTTAAATTCCTTTCCTCCCCTTTCGGAAGAACTTTTTCTGTCTCTCCTTCCCAAAATTAAATCCGGTTCCCCTTCCGACATATGCCCGGCACATATCCTACGGCAGGTCTATACTGTCTGCTCCCTGCCTCCCCGGGGCTTCCTTAACGACTCACTGGTCCGAGGGGTTGTCACTCCATCGTTAAAAGCTGCTTCTATTGTCCCTATTTTGAAAAAGCCAGGAGCCGACCCCTCGGTGATGGCCAACTATCGCCCCATCTCCCTTCTCCCCTTCCTGGCGAAGGTGCTTGAGCGACATGTTACATCTGTGCTCAGCTCCTTTGCCGAGGAGAATGGGAGGCTGGCTCCGTGTCAGGCTGGGTTTCGGCCTAAGCACTCGACAGAGGCAGTGGTGGTGTCTGTATTAGACACCCTCCGAAAGGGTATGGACATGGGCAGATCTCAGGCGCTGGTCCTCCTTGATTTGTCCGCCGCTTTTGACACGGTGGATCATTCCATCTTGCTTTCCCCTGTCAAGGCGGCGGGCATAGGAGGCTCAGCCCTTATCTGGCTTTCTTCTTTTTTGAGGGACCGGACCCAGGCGGTCCACCTCGGGGAGTTTTCAGCTACCCCCTGTCAGGTCCAGTGCGGTGTTCCCCAGGGCTCTTCTCTCTCTCCTTTACTGTTCAATCTTTATATCGCTCCTCTTATCTTTGCCCTACAGCAGCTGGAGGTCACGGTATATAACTATGCCGATGACCTCCAGCTCATCTTCAATCTATCTTCTACCCCTGATTCTATCTCTAATTTCCAATCTATTCTATCTTTCATCAGGGACTGGATGAATTTCAACCACCTGAAACTCAATCCCGATAAAACGGAACTTGTGGTGACGGGTGGTTGCTCCAGTCCCTGGAATTCTCTCTTTTGGCCCCCCTCCTTTGGTTCTCCTCCCACCCCTGCTTCCTCTGTTAAGACTCTAGGCATCAAGCTAAATGATAAACTCACTTTGCACTCCCAGATTGGTTCGGTGGTTTCGTCTTGCTTTCTTACTCTTCGTACTATCCGCTCCATCTCTTGTTTCTTTTCTTTCTCTGCACTTAAACTAATTATGTCCGCACTGGTCCTGTCCCGCCTGGACTACGGGAACATTTTGTTCAATGGCATCCCTCAGTACAGCCTGCGTAAACTGCAATTAGTGCAGAACCAGGCTGCCCGCCTGGCCTTTGGTCTCCCCAAATTCCACCATACCTCCCCCCTCCTGAAAACCCTCCACTGGCTCCCCGTGCGGGAACGCGCCTTATTCAAATTAGGCTGCATGGCGTTCCAGGCCAGGACTGGCCTGGCCCCCTCTTTCATATCTTCTGCCATCAAGGCCTATGTCCCGGGCAGCGACCTCCGCTCCTCGGCACAACTTCTCTTAGCAGTACCCCGCTACCGGAAAAAAAAACAGGGTGGCTCCAAATTTTCTACTCTCGCCCCAATTTTCTGGAACTCTCTCCCCTTCCATCTTAGATCCCTCACTCAGTATTCCAGTTTCCGCAAGGCACTGAAGACCTTTTTATTTTCTCAGGCTTTTCTCTCATAAAGCCCTGTCTGCCTCTCCAGTTGATGTCCTAGTGACTTTTCTTGCTCAGCTGGCTGCCTGCTACATTAGCGCCAAGAAACCGTCGAGGTGTACGTTGCGCTTGACAAATATTTTAAACTTAAACTTAAACATATATATACTAATATAATAAAAAGAGACCCCAAACCTTTGAGGCGGGTAATCTCAGGAACCACAGCACCAATCACAACACCCAATACAGCATTGGAAAGGACAGTTGCAGCAGATGGACGTAGGCAATACAGCTGGCCACCATATACATTCGAAGGGTAAAAGAATCTTAGGAGCAAAGAAGTAGTCCCTTGTGGGCGTGGGCGTTCTGCTCGGGGCGTTGTGCTGGGGGTGTGTGCGTTGTGGTGGGAGCGTGGCCATACAGCGATGTGCGCGGCATTCGCTACCTGTTAGTACTTCCTTGTGGCCGTGTGCGTTGTGCTGGGGGCGAAAATCAGGTAAAACAAGCGTTGCGGGGATCCGTTGTGGGCAGGTGGGGGCCGTGTGCGTTGTGCTGGGGGCAGAAATCAGGTAAAACAAGCGTTTGCAGGGATCCATTGTGGGCATGTGGGTGCGTGGCCAACGCTACGTGTTAGTACTTCCTTGTGGCCGTGTGCGTTGTGCTGGGGGCGGAAATCTTGGGGCGGAAATCAGGTAAAACGAGTGTTTACAGGGCTCCGTTGTGGGCATGTGGGGGCGTGGCCATACAGCAATCGGCCCGGCATACAACGGGCATTCGGCAAAAAGGGGGCACGGAAATCCTGGAAAACAAGCGTTCGCAGGACTCCGTGCAGGCATGTGTATACCCGGACAACGTCGGGACGGGCTGCTAGTATATATATAGTACTACCGTGATCAGGAACTGTTTAGTTCGAAACACGTAGGTGAAGTAAGAAACATCGAGTTAATAAATCGTGTTGGAAACACCCAAGAAGAATGAGGCATATTTGTGATTCTTTGCTGAAACATATAACTTTGGCTCTGGTGGACAAATCTTCGCGAACTTCTCCAAGAAAATGGCCTGCTCGCTCCTTCCCTGAAAGTTTGGGGGTGATTCGTCAAGTGGGGGCCGAGAAAAAGGGGGGTCCCAAAATGTGTTTTCCCCATGCAATATTCCATAGGGACCTTTAGCCAGGGCTACAGCCCGAACGGCTGAATGGAATTACACCAAATTTGGCAGAGAGGTAGAGTTCGGTTCGCAGATTGTGCTTTTTGTTAAATAGTGTAAATCCGTTCAGTAGTTTCTGAGGAAATTAAAAGTAAAATCATAGCGATATCTAGAGATGAAGTACTGCACGCTTACGGAAATCCGTACAATTACGAGCACGACCTGCATGCTGATTGGCTGTCAACTGTCTGTCAACACTCCAAACCAGGAAGTGTTGGCAGCCATCTAGAACCGAGTCACAAGAAAACTGTAAAACAAAGTTGAGAAATAAGGAAAGGGGGAAGGGTAGAAACATATTGACCCTCTAGGCCTATTCAGGGGGTCCCACATGGCTCTTTAGGCCCAAAAATTATTTCTTTTTTTTAAATAAAAATTTCGCGGGGTATGCGTATTGTGCGGGTACGTGGTAGAAAAGGTAAAAAAAATTAGAAGACTTATATTCTTAATTAGCCCCCGGGGGCATTTTGAAGTATGAACGCGGGGAGCTGTCTGGGATCGTGGGGGCATTGCGGCTAAAAAAAAAAACAGTTATTTTTGAGAACTAACTTTACTGGTTAAAAAAAGAGCTATATTTCTATGATAGTATGTAAAACTTTCCGGGTTTTTTTGAGTACCAGTTGTAATCTCTACGCAAGCGCAGCCTCATTTCCAAGCCCATGTTTCTTTTTTTATCTTCAAGTTCGCCAAGCAAAGCTGTCCTCATTTCAGGTATTAAATTTGCTGCTTTCTTTTCCCGGGCCGTGTGTGTCATCCGCTGCTATACTTTTGTAATAAATTAATAATCATATTCTATCTATATTTATTTGAAACTTATTGCCGAGGCGCCAAACGTTGATTACATACTCCGTCCACCACCATTTTAGTAGTTTTCCTCTGTTATTTTTATTGTACCTGTTACTTTCATTTTACCCTCCGCCTATCTTCTCTGTGATCGATGAGATTTTCTGCCACAGACACCACGGTGTTTGTCCTTGGACTCTGATGTTATCAGACTCGGTCACGCGCATAACTAAAATCTAATTTGAAGCACTTAAGCCACAGCCATTACAACGCATGTCCGTCACCACAAAGCCATTAGGATGTTTATGGCTTTATTATGCGTGGTAAATGTATACTAGTTTTAAAAGTATGCGTGGTAAAACCATATGCGTGCTAATGAATTTGTGGTGACAGTCACGCGACAGTCACACGCAGTTTCCTGCCGATATAGCGGCGATAATTTTATCGCCCAGGTTTGATAATATGGCCCAATATTTGCCCCTTATTAAACGTTTTACAGTAGTAAATGTGTTTTGGTAAAATTCATGGTCTTATACTTTTTGGGGTAATATCACACTGTGCATCTGTGTACATTAAGGAATTATATTCGCCCCTTTTTGCATATTTTCTACACTCTCTTGTAATACTCCCTCCTCTCTCGTCTTATTCCTTCCTCTCTCATTATACTATCTTCTTTTTCTTATATTCTGCTCTCTTTTTATACTTTTCTTTTTTTTATAATAGATTCTGTTTATCAATACTGAAAAGATGTATCATGTCTACGAAAACTCAAAAGAGGAAACAACGAAAGAAAGGTGTTTATTTGAAGAGAAGTCATCCACAAGATTTACATGAAGAACAATGTGTTCTTCAGAGACCCCCGTCCAGGTCATGGTATTGTCTCCATTTATCCCACACTTTGCGGAATTTCCACGGACAGCCTCTTGCTTTATATGTGACTCTTTCTGCCGCCATGTAGATGTCTAATCCCTTCCTCCATTCCCCTATCTGAGGCGTGTCAGCCGCTCCCCACTTCTTAGCTACGTCTCTCTTGGCCACCACCAAGGCCAATACTAGAAATATTAGCAGTGGGCGGGCCAGGTCTATATCATTGGTCATTCCCAACAGGATCAGCTTCGGTTCCAGTGGAATGTCTATCCCCAGTACGTTGCTCAATTTAGTGGTGATCGCGCTCCAATAGGCCTGTATATGTGTGCATGACCATAGTGTGTGTAGGAAAGTCCCGTTCTCATGCCTGCATCGTAAGCAGCTGGGGTCTGACACCCTCCCCATTTTACATAGCTTCACTCTGTCGTAATATACCCTGTGCAAGATCTTAAACTGGATTAGGCGTAGGCGTGATTTGATTGCTACTTCTCTAGGATGCATCAGTACCCCCCCCCCCCCAATCTACCTCATCCATCTCACCCACTTCCTGTTCCCATGTGTCTCAGAGGCCCGCCAGTGTGTTCGTTCTATTATTCATAATTGTTTTGTAGGTTAGGGAGACCGCTTTCCCTGGGATCTTTTCTTGCAGCAAACGGCCCTCTAGTGGTGCGTAGTCGGGGAGTGGCTCTCGCAGTGTCCCTTCCGTCTAGTAAGCATGTCTTAATTGTACGTATTTAAAGAATTGAGAGCGCTGTAGCCCAAAGTCGGTCTGCAGGGAAGCAAAAGGGTCTAAGCGCTCCGTTTTTGATGACGTCCCCTAGCGTTGAGATGCCGATGTCGTCCCATCCCCGCAACCCTTTCAATTTACGTAGCTCTTTGAGCCAGGAGCATTCCCATATTGGCGTTTGCTTCATAGCCCTGTGTGCCCATCCGGTGACCTTCGTGGCTCTATTCCATGCCCCCAGTGTAATCCTTGTGGCCAGCAGTAGTCCAGCCTGTCCCTTCCTCTCATATATGTAATGCAGAGTCGAGTGTGTAGCCATTTGATATCGTTCTAGAGCATATGTGGGGTGAGTGGCGGGTGCGTGGAGCCAGTCATTAATGGGGGCTAGGTGTTCTGCCCAGTAATAGGTCTCTAGGTCAGGAAGAGAGATCCCCCCATCATATTGATGCCTCTGTAACGTTGTCAGTGCAACTCTGGGGTATCTCCCCAGCCATAAGAATGACCGGATGTCCGCATGTATGTCTCGTAACGTCTTGGACGGTATCTGGTAATATTCATTTTGGAAGGCATAGAGGAATTTTGGGAGAGATATCATTTTGAACATCGCTGCGCTACCAAGTATTGTCAAGGGGAGGGACTGCCACCTATCTGCGTCAGCTTTGAAGTCACGCACGATCCGAGCGATAGTACGATTGTATGAGGTGTCTCTGTCAGCAGTGATGAATATCCCCAGGTACTGGAAGCCTTCTTTGGTCGTCTGTAGAGTCTGTGGCAGATGAGGCCACTCCTCACGCCCTTGTGGATCGTAAAGTATCGATTTGTGCCAGTTAATCTGGTATCCTGATCTCGCGCCATATTTTGCCAGTTCATCAAACAGTGCCGGTATTGTACTGTCTGGCCGTGTGACATAGAGGAGGACGTCATCGGCGTAGAGGGACAGTTTTTCATCTCGCGTGTCTGTCTGGCTGATATAGAACCCCGTGATCCTCTCGTTTTGTCTGACCGCGGAGGCCATCACCTCGATTGTCAGGGAGAATAGCAGAGGTCACAGGGGGCATCCCTGCCGGGTTCCCCGCTATATGGAAAAAGTCCTCGACATCACCCCATTGACCCTTACCCGGGCCCCAGGGCCTATATACAGCAGACCGATTTTCCTCCTGTATTTGGGTCCAAAACCCAGCCGTTCTAGTACTCCCTCGAGGAAGGGCCAATGGACAGCGTCGAACGCCTTTTCGGCGTCGAGGGACATGAACCAATGTGGTTCAGCTCTATCTTTTACCACATGTAGCCAGTTATGTGTCCTTCTCAAATTATATCTGGTGGCCCTTTCTGGAATGAACCCTGTCTGATCCATGTGTATCAAGCCTGAGATGATCCTTCTCATGCGTGAAGCCAGTATGGTTGCATATATCTTGGCCTCCACATTTAGGAGGGAAATGGGACGGTATTAGGTACAGTCTTCCGGGGGCTTCCCCGGTTTGTGGATCGGGATAATCGTAGCTTGTCTAAGATCCAGGGGAAACTGTCCCTCCTCTTCGCCATCTTGAAACATGCCGAGTAAATGTCGCGGCAGGAGGTCAGCCATGCTCTTAAATAGTTCTGCGGGAAAGCCATTAGGACCGCGGCCTTTCCTGTGCGGAGTTTGGCCAGCGCCTCTCGAACCTCTTCTTCCGTGATGTCGGACTCTAGATCCGCACAGTCAGTTTCTTCAAGTGCTGGGAGGGTGATAGGCGCCATATATTGCAGCACATCTACTTTGGAAGCCATATCTCGGGCCTTGTATAAAGCTTCATAACAGTCGACAAATGCTTCCGCTATCTTATCATCAGTGCAAGCCCAAGAGTTTGGGCCCACCCTTATTTTCTCAACCCAGCGTTCGTCTCTCTCCTTCCTACTGAGCCAGGCCAATAGTCTTCCAGATTTATCACCTACATCATATATGCGGTGCAAGGTTGCCAGTGCTTGTGTCCTGGCCTCTCCCGTCACTAGCTGTCTATATTGTGCCTGAGTATCTGCAAGGCGTCTTTGCGTCCCTATGTCTCTCGTGAGTAAATGTTCCCGCTCTAGCTGTAATATTTGTGCTTCTAGGGTCTGTACCTCAATCTGGTTCTTCCTTCTAACCTCCGCCAGTCTACAGTGTGCCCTATCACGAAGCACCACCTTGAGCGCCTCCCATAGGACTACTCGGGATTCTACAGATCCCTCGTTCTCTCTCAAGAACACCTTCACGTCGGCTCTGAGACCCTTCCTAATGTCCGGGTTTTGTAAATTCCAGGCCGAGAGTCGCAGGGTCCCGGGACCCCTCCTCTGTCGTCCACCTGTCTGAATCACAAGGGGAAGAAAAAATACTTTTAACAGAAGATACTGAAACATCAAGTGGACAAATTGAAAAAGTGGACATGTTAAGATGTGAAGAAATCCATGAACATTACAGTGTGCATCCACTTTATTAAAAATAAGTGATGGGGAACACTATTGAGTTGTTCCAAATGGAAAAAGCAAAAGGAAGTCCCATGGGTGTATGGGAAGAGAGCTTGGGAGCTAGTTTTTTTCCACAGTTGTTCCCAACTGGAAAAGGAGGACGATATGATGAACGTCCTGTGCAGATTCCTACATCTGAATATCATACAACAAGATTATATGCAGAAGATCCAAGATTTCGACAATGTATCCCTTATATATTTCATCTTTTGTTTGAAAGTGACTTGTCTGGACATCCATATGCAGTCAATCACATTTTAAAAAGTGCAATACATCTGAAAAATGTATCTGCAAAAGATTGTATGGATAAAGTGCACCAGAGAGAGGATCATTTAGAATCTCAGCTCATTAATCTAATGGCATGTCAGCGTGGGACTAATGAATATTGGTACCGTCGTCATGGAAAACTGAAATGTATGCTACGGAACTTAGGAACTCCTACATGGTTCCTTACCCTAAGCTGAGCTGAGTACGCTTGGGATGATTTACTTGAATATCTTCGAGAGGCAAATTTCAATATAAAAAATAATGAATACAAGACACCTGAGGAATTGTGCTCTTTGGATCCTGTTAATGTATGCAGGTATTTCAATCATAGATTTGAAGCGATATGTCTTTTATCTGCAATAAAAAAAATCCTCCTCTTGGAGAAGTTGTGGATTTCTTTAGTAGAAAGGAGCATCAGGCAAGAGGTGCACCTCATATACATATGCTGTTATGTATTAAGGACACCCCAAATTTAGAACAGATGCGGATGATACTATTTTGACTTTTATTGAACGATATGAAACATGTGCTGTACCCAAAAGCACAGAAGAAAACAACTTAAGAGCACAAGTCTTCCCGATTCCAAAGCCACCAATGTGGAAAATACTGACGACGAAAGTACAAATGTAAGGATAAGTTCTACACCAAATGTCGTTTTGCATTTCCACGTCCTGTAATATCCAAAGGAAGAGTAAACAGTTTTATGTCATCTTTGCGACATACCATCACAAGAAAGTCTCCAAAAAATACCTACAACTTAAGAAGAAATGAAGAGTCAAAATACATAAATGACTACAACACAGTTATTTTGTCCATGTGGAATGCTAACATGAATATTCAGTATGTTGTAGACAATTCCATTGCTGTTGCTTGATATGTAACGTCCTATATTACAAAATCAGAAAAGATGGAATTGAAAGAAATATGGGAAGAGATTTCTCACGAGAAGACTCTAAGTAAGAAATTATACAGTTACAGTTTGAAGATGTTATCCCATCAATAAATCGGAGCATATGAATGCTCAGATTGGTTATCATCTGCAAGTCTATACTCCAGATCTAGAAGAATCATTTGGGTGAGTCTAGGTCTTGCAGCAATGTGAAATCGAGTACTGAAATCCTGTACAACAAATTGAATATTTAGCAGAAAAAGCTCCAGAAAGTACAGATATTTTAAAAACAAATATGTTGGACACATATTACTCAAACAGAAGTCACCATCTTGAGAACATGTTTCTCTATGAAGTGCTGCAAAACTACACTTTTAACCGAAATACTACAGAGAACATCAATGATGGAAAATATGGAGTCATTGGTTTCAAAGGATGTTTGGTGAAACAAACGAAAGGAAATTTGATTAATCACAGGAAGCTGAGTTGCGATACTGCTGATAACAGGGAAATGTACTATTTAGCCCTTTTACAACTGTTCAAACCATGACGTTCAGAAATGGAATTAATTGGAGATTTCCAGAGCTATGAAGAGCCCTTTAATGCTTGTAAAGATAGCATACAATGCAGTGCTTTTGCAAATAATGTGAAAATGTTGAACAATGAAATTGATCAAGAAGCCATAATTGCAGCTGATATTGCTAGAGGCAATTCTCAAGACAGTCAAAGTTCTGCTGCGCTGAGTGAAAATCCACTAGGACAACCAATTGTTGAATATGAAGCAGCAATCGCGATGAATGAGGTGGAAACAGCAATGCATCAAGCTCAAGAAGATGTTCCAAACTTAACAAACTTGGAAGAACAACTAAATGTTGAACAGAAACAAATATATTAGCAAGTGAGGCAACAGATTGACCATGGATTACTTCATGAAAAGAAAAAGTACTCATGCATGTCAATTCAACCTATCCGAATGTACGTGAGTAGATAATCTGGAACAAGTTATCTACAGAAAACAACTGAGTCGCATTTGTCTTGTGTTGTTACTGCTCCAACTGGGTTGGCAGCACACAACATTAAAGGAATTACTTTACATTGTTTACTAATACTACCAGTAGAGCATGAAAACAAATTGGAATACCACAAGCTATCTGGAGAAGCTTGTTGTGAAGTTTCAAGAGTCTTGAAGAAAATGAAACTTCTCATTATTGATGAGGTAAGCATGGTATCAAACTTTATGCTTGCCGTAGTGCATTTAAGAATACAGCAAGTTCTTAAAACAGAGTATGACGTGTTATTTGGAGGAAATCACGTCATAGTTTTTGGAGATCGACTGCAACTGACTCCTGTAAAAAGACAACCAGTATTTAAAACACTTGCGCATGAAGACACCAGAAAGTCTCTGGGTAGTGTTGAAAACGTGAACATTTGGTCATATTTTGAATACAAAGAACTCATTACAAATACGCGACAGGCAAATGATGTTGATTATGACACTATTCTCCAAGATATAAGAATTGGACTACTGACTGAACATGGCAAACAAGCTTTTCAGAGTCGATTACTTTCCAATTTGCTTCCAAATGAAAATGTAGTTCCTGAGAAAATACACATGAAAATTGCAGGAAAACAAATCTGTAATCTGCTTAATGCCAACACTGCGTGAGTGGTCTATATTCAACGAACAACTTTTGAAGCTGGAAAATAAAGAAATAATAAAAATGGAAGCCATCGATAAAATAGAGGATGAAGGAATCACTATTATTTTGACAGAAAAATTGAAGACAAAATTGGATTCTTTAGAAAAGTCAATATTTAAAACTGCTAGTATAGAAAAGAATATATATGCATGTAGAAACTGTCTAGTCATTTTAAGGCGTAATTTGGGCGTAGAAAAAGGTTTATTTAATGGAGCAATGGACAAAGTTGTGGATTTTGTTATTTATCAAAATAAAGATGGTATTGAATTCTTAAAAATTAAATTTGATCTGATTGAAAAAGTTAAACAAATTGGTCGTTGTTCAGTTCGTTTTTTGCTTGTTAAAGATTTATATGTCCGTAGAAAACAGTTTCCAGTTTCTTTGACATATGCAGTGACTATTCATAAATCTCAAGGCTTAAGTGTATACAGTGCTTTGGTGAACATTGGAAATACAGTGTTTGGCATATGTTGCTTTGTCGCGAGTCAGAACATTATCTGGTTTGTTTTTGATTGATTTTGATGACACAAAGGTGACTGCAGATGCAAACTGTGTCAAAGAATATAATAGGTTAAGAAGAACACATGCTCCCAATTTAGGTCAATATCCTGTATTTGAAAAGCGTGTGGTTGGTCGAAAAAGAAGGTAAGAGAATATATGTACTGAAGGTGTAGAGAAGGGCAAAAAACAAGATAAGAAAAGAAAAAGGACACTGTTGAAGAGATTGTTGGTTATCAGTTTGAAAATAGCTCAGGTGTCAACAGCTATGCTAATGTAGTGGTCAATGTGTTTTTTTTTCTTGAAGGGTTACAACAGCAAATTATGGAGAATCGGGAAAAAAGATTTTGTTCCTGTTTATGAAACATTGAGAACTGATACAAGTAAAATACAAACCGTTTCCGATGTTCGTAATCTTTTGGATGTATGTTCTGGTTCTACACAATTTACGCAAAAATCCAACAAGATGCTCAGGAATTACCGTATTGGAAAATGAATGTGTATAAATAGAAAATATTTTTGGCCTTTGTTATAAATGGGAACATTATTGTGAAAATTGTATGTATACATGTAGCACTAATGTAGACACTAAAAGATTTCTATATTTGACATTACCGGACTGTAAATCAGTGTTTTTAAATAAATTAAAGCTGCAAATCAAAACATGAAGTGTAGCCAATGCAAATCAGAAATGTTATCAACATTATTTTTACAAAGATATGGACAATATATAATTTTAATGATGCAACGTTGTACAGCTGACGGAAGAAAATTGAACACGTTAATAAAACATGTTGTAGCTACTCAACTATCAATGTAAGGAAGGACTTTTGCAGCAGTAGCAATAATTTTCCATGATGGTCCTTCCACAATATCTGGACATTACACTGCCTACCTAAAATGTGACAAAGGCTGGACACTATGTAATGATGCTCAGTTGGTTTTTAAACAACGTTTGCCTAGCGAATTACCAAATTCCTACTTAATATTTTTAAAGCCAAAGTTTTAGGAAGATAATTCAGCTTCTGAGGAATTTATTATTATGATTTAATAGGATTACCATTGGACAATTTACATAAAAAGGAGTCCAAAAATACTATTTGGCATCAAGGAAGCGTATATCTTTGAATTATGGACTTTTTCTTGCACATTGTCTCGGTGTATATTTTTAACCGACAACATTTACAGTGTTTATAAATTTAAGTTGTAAAATTTTCTTAGCAGTAACCATTTTATATATGTGTGATTTGTATTATCCGATATTTTACTGGGGATGGATTGTTGTTGTTTTTTTCAACAATCTAATTGATTGGTTTTTTTTTGCCCGCTGTTATGTGATGAGTACGATTGAAATCACTGTTTCTAGTGAAATTCAATATATTCTGAGAACATCAAAAAAAGGCAGCAAAAGGCAGAGAAATTACTTTTTAAAATGTACTATATTTTACATTATAAAAAACAACTGAATAAAATGTGTAGCGTTTTATAGATGTATTACTGCTGTGGTAAGTTTAAGTAAGTCTTAAAATGTACAATGGACTGTTTCCACACAGTTGAAAAAAAGGAAGATGGATGGACTAGATTTGTGCCAGAGAATTCCATTGTAGACAGGTATGAAAAGGCATTCTATAGGTTTTGCTGTGCGTGTTTGCACAGAACAGTCATAGAACAAGACATATGTCCAGTTTTATCAAAAATTATAAATATGGCTGTTTGTGAATGCTGCACCATCCTCCAATTGGTGTAGCAAAGCACAACAAGGAGAATTGTTTTCACTTCTCATTTTTTCTCTTTCAACATATGCTACAATGCACAACATATATTGAAGGAGAAAAATGCCTTTTCTGATTGTTTTTGTGCAGAAAGGTGTCCCTTCCTGCACAAAAACAATCTCCACATGACACGGACATGCTTGCACCATGGTGCATGGGTGCCTGTGTCACCACATGGCTTCAATTTAGGCAGCTGTGCAGAGGGAAGCACAGACTTGCAACATATTTATGTACATATGTTGCATCCCTGTGCTTCGGAAGTACCACAGCATGCTGTAGCTAAACAGTTTACAGTGTCATGCTGCAGCACTTCCTTATAGTTCGGCATTTATGCATTCACCACACATCACAAATGCATTCTTTCAGTCAATTATGCACTACACAAACATTCATCTAAACTTTCACACACTAGCATACAAATTTAGCTCTTTTTTAACCAGAGTAGGTAGTTCTGAAATTAACTTTTTTTTGGTTGTAGTTTTGTATTTGTTTTTGTTTTTTTGAACGATTTTTTTTTTAACAGGGAAAAAATGTAAACAGGATGAACAGAACCAAAAACTATGAAGAGAAAAAAAAGAAACTAGCAAAGGTGGTTGTCGATAGCCCGACTAACAAGGTCCACTGATTGTTCTCCATAAGCAATTAGACGATTGCATTGTACGCAATTCGTCCTCACTCTCGCAAATTGGGGACGTATATCTGGTGGTGAAGTTGAAGTAGACGGTGCTGTCCCAGATGTGCTTAGAACAGCTGGTGGTGCAGGAGCATTTTCTTGTAACCTCCTCATCTCCTCTCGTGCAAAGTTCACAGGATGCCGTGTATTCAAGTGCTTCCTCATGCTAGCTGTCCCAAATGAGTATTTTTTATTTGGGTCTCCCCTGGAGAGGACCGCCTTGCAGATTTTACATGTGACCTTTGTCGCATTCACCTTTTTTTGCGCAGATGGGAAAGTGAAAAACTTCCACACAATAGATGTATATCTCTCTGGAGGTGGAGGTTCTGGAACAAATTCCTCAGTGGTAGATGTTCAGAATCTGAAGAAGAAGGTTGGTTTGTAGCCATTTTCAAAATTATCAGGAGAACCAGGTCTGCAATCAGCAAAAAACAGCAGCTCTTCTTAGCAGAAGTCTTCTCCTAAGGAAGGTCTAAGAAGAGTGATTGAAATGGGTGGGATCCTTCAATAATTACAACAGGAAGTGTAATGAACCAATCAAATTTCTTTTTTTCTGGTCACATGGGGTACGGGAGGGTGCGCGTACCCAGCTGGCAACCAACTCGCACCCAGCGTGACTTCGGGAAATTGCATTTAAATGTAATGTAACTTTTTTAAAGTTAAAGAATATTATTTTTATGATTAGTTCAGATAATGTCTTGTCTTAATATTTATATTAAATATATCTATATATATATACGTTTTTGAACATTAAACATTTTCGCAGGGTAGCGCACCCACCGCGTCCGATACATGCATGATGTCATGCGCAACCGCGCGACCGTCGCATCGCATAATACGTACATGTATCGTATGCGCTATAAGTCCTGTACCAGTCGCATAGCGTCCGCGTTGGAAAAGTCGTACTCGTCGCACACCCTACGCGGATCCTACACAGCAATCCTAAAATGGCGGACACGTTCTGCGCAGTGAACGAGCAGTGTGCGTTTTGGGTGCGCGACTCCAAAATAAAAAGAAAAAAAATAATAAAGAAAATAATATAAATATATTTAAAAGAACATAAAATTATAAAAAATATTTTTTTTTTTAATTTAAAAAAATATATATTTTTATTAAATATGTCTAACATAATTTAAAAAATAAGATATCTAAAAAATAGATAAAATAAATGTAGTAAAACAATATGAAAAAAATAATTATTAATGAAAAAACCTTTGTCATTCATTGAAAAAAACATAGGTTTCAGACATGTTATAGTAAGAGAATATCATTTTAAAAACCTTTGAAATCGACTGAAAAAAACCAAAGGTTTCAGACATGTTATAGTTAGGAATTCTCATTTAAAAAACCTTTGAAATTCACTGAAAAAAAACATAGATTTTAGGGATGTTATAGTTAGCTGAACATTTCACTCCTACAAAACCATTGAAATTCCTCCGTTATAGTTAGTTGTACTAACTATAACTCGCGCGCCTGCAATCCACTGCTGATGTTACATATTACATCCTTCACGACATGATCATTCATGCTAACAAAGATCAATATAAAACTATTAAATCTACTTATACACCTACATCGACATTACACACCAGCACACATCCTATTCTCTTATGCAGTCATCCTGCTCACTTATGCAAACAATTGATCATACTGACATTTACTCAGCTACACACTTATACAAACACCACTTTATTTATTGACATAAATAGTAACTCATACTTAGTGTGTTATAAAATCAATATTGCAAGTATACAGTTTTCAATACAGTCACTGATACAATCACTGAGTCTTATATATACTTATTTATAAACAACTGTCACATACAGTACCTTTTATATTTTTACTTTGTTGGATATTTATCATTGAGAATTATATTTACTCATCAGCACACCCATAAAGAGATTCAGTCACCCAAACAAGTGTTTTCACGTGCAGTCTTAACCTCATGTACCTACCAAATCAACTATTTACACATCTTTGGATAGTCACACACCTCCCACTCAACCACACACACACATTCACTATCCCATACAAATACTTAGGTAACTAATTAATACTAATATAAACTTTCACACACCTAGTAATCAACTTATGTAGTAGTTTACACAACAACAGATAAAGTAAAACAGAGATCCACACCATTGAATCACTATCCTATATATTTAGTGAGACACTTTAAACTACTCACTTAGACAGTCAATCACAGTGCTACTAAATCCACAATCAAGACACTTCTACATCCACTCATTCTTCAATGCACATTGTTATATATATAATACTTATTTAAATATTGAACCAAACAACATTCACTAGATGATGTTATAGTGATGTAATCAGTGATTTCATCAGTGATGTCACTGACCATGTCATGAATGATGTAATATGTGACATCAGCAGCAGTCGATTGCGGGCGCGCGAGTTACAGTTAGTGCACAGACTTCCTAGTTAACCCCGGGCACAACGTTGCCTAAACCACTTCTCAAGAAGAACTGGCCATGTCCGCAGAGCCACAGCTGTAGTCTTTATTACGACATGGGCAGGCAACCAGCATGGAGCTTCCTAATGAGAAAAATGCTTTCAACATGCGCTGATCAGGGAGCAGTGCAGAATGCCCTACTCCCGTCTGGAAAAAAAAGAGCTCAACACACACTATGTACACCTTCAAGTCCTCCTCAGCTGGAAGGGAAATTAAAGTGCTTCCCTCATGCTTTGCCAATAAAGGACTCCTTGCACTTTGTAAAATATGAGGGAAGAAGAACAGTCAAGTCCTTCCTCTGCAGGTTTCCTTTTGAGATCTTGCATGGATTTTACCACAAAGTCTTTTGTGTCCCGGAGACTTCTAACAGGATGCCAGCACACACAAGCCCTTGGAGATTCTTCACAAGCAGGATACTACAGCAGGACAAAAAGAGTCAGTCCTTTTTATCTACCACAGGCAGAAACAGCAACTGCAGGCCACCCCCACACTACAAAGGAGCAGTACTACTCCTTACAGTACTCCAGCTCTTTTTCTTGGCAGGGTCCCCTTGTTACTGGAAGTTATCTAAAGTGTTGAGGTTTTATGGGTAATACTTATACCCAAAAAATGAATTTGTTTTGTTTGTGGCAAGGGTCTCTGAACCTAGTCCAAACCAGTCCTTCCTGGTGCAGCATGACCACAGGAGGCCGAGACAGCATTGTGCAAAAGGAGACACAGCCCATTCAGGTGTAAGTACAACTCCTCACACCACTCTAAAATGCAGACCAGGTTTCTTCAGCCCTGTGATGAGCCACCCAGCCAAAGCAGAGCACACCTCATCCCCACAGTGACTGTCTAGAGTGAATGCACATCTCAGCTCCTGTCACTCACATACCAGACGCTAAATATACAAATAGCCAGAAGCACACAGAATGGTAAAGTAAGAAAATGCCCAAACTGGCATTTCCAATCACAGGATTTAAAAACCACCTTTACCAAAAGGTGTGTTAATAAATTCTGAGTTCAGAGAGTCTAAACTTAATTATCCTATCTTGTCCCTATTGTAAATTACACATGTAAAAATGTTACAGTGCAACTCCAATGATAAATCTACGGCACAGATAGTATTTCAACAGTGAAAAACAAATTACACAGTATTTCACTGTCAGGACATGTCACACACTAGTACATGTCGTACCTTTCACATACACTGCACCCTGCCCATGGGGGTACCTTGGGCTTGCCTTAGGGGTGCCTTACATGTAAGGAAAAGGAAGGTTTGTGCACTTGCCAGGTCA
Source organism: Lissotriton helveticus (assembly GCF_964261635.1). Classification (NCBI taxonomy): domain Eukaryota; kingdom Metazoa; phylum Chordata; class Amphibia; order Caudata; family Salamandridae; genus Lissotriton; species Lissotriton helveticus. The sequence continues at coordinate 133,782,900 of NC_136058.1, forward strand.
ACATGGCAGTACACATAGAGCATGATATGTGCATTCCCAGAGCTAGTAGCCACACATCCAAAAGAACTACAGCAGCATTAGGGTGAGAGCAGTGTTTTAAGCGATTTCCGAAAGGTCAGATGGTTGGTTTCAAGACGGATATGAAGGGGGAGAGTATTCCATAACCTGGAGGCATTATAGGAAAATCGACGGCCTCCACTTCTTCCCTTTCTTATTTTAGGAACTACGGCAAGACGACGATTGACCGAACACAGGCCCCTGTTTGCAGAATAAGGTATAATGATGGACCGAATAATTTGGCGGTCCCTTCCCTGCTAATGTCTTGTGTACAATACAGAGAGCCTTAAACTTGATTCTCTCTTGTATTGGAAGCCAGTGGAGAGTGGCAACAGCTGGATTCACAGATTGCCGACTGAAAATGCGCAGGAGCATATGCGCTGCACAGTTTTGCATATTCTGTAGTTTGGTAATGGTTTCATGTGGTGCTCCTAAGTAGAGAGCATTAGTGTAGTCAAGGCGAGGCAAGATCAATACCTGGACCATAAGACTTCTAGCAGAGAAGGAGAATTTTTCGCAACATCCTAAGGATTCCATTACAGCTAGCTGCCACCTTCCAAGCCTGCTCCTTAAAGTCCAAGTTACGGTCAAGCCAGACTTTTCATCTGGTCCTTAGGGATGGGAGCTGGACCAAGGCAGATTGGCCATAGTGTTCCCACGTTAAAAAGGAGGGTTAACTAGGAACATCAACTCCGTCTTGGCCCCATTCAATGTCAGATATGAGTGTTCCATCCAGTTTGCTACCTTCTCCAAACACAGGCCTAAACCAGGCGCGGCATGGTTGAGAGAGACAACAAGCTGTGGATTATCGGCGTAGGTCACAATCTGAACTCCAAAAGGCCTCACTATCTCCACCAAGGGGCTCAAATAAACATTAAATAAAATGGGGCTCAGGGAGGATCCCTCTGGGACCCCACAGCTGAGGGGCATATGTTCTGAGATGGCATCTCCTTCAAAGACCTGGAAAGACCTACACCAGAAAGGATTGTATCAATTTTAGGGCCCCTCCGGACACTCCCACGGCCCTGAGTCTCTGGACCAGAGTATGATGGTTAACAGTGTCAAACGCTGCACTGAAATCCAAAAGGATAATAGCAGCACAGCCTCCACCATCTAAGTTGTTTCTGGACTCTTCCACTACTGCTAGAAGAGCAGTTTCACTACCTTGTTGGGGCCGAAATCCAGTCTGTGAAGCATGGCGATAACTATGAGACTCCAAGAATATGGAGAGTGCCGAGTTAACATGCTTCTCAGCAATCTTATTGATCCCTGGCAGCAGTGAGATGGGACGATAGTTCCCCAGTAGATCAGGGTTGAGGTTAGGGTTTTTTAGCAGCACCTTTATCATGGCGCATTTCCAAGGGGCGGTGACCACTCCCGTCAAGATCGAGGCATTAATCAGTTCCAGTATCACTGGTGAAAGTGTTTCAAAGACTTGATTCAGGGTGGTTGGGGGAGCTAAGTCTGTAAGAGATCCAGATTTTAATCAGTCTGAGATGTTTTGTAGTAATTCCAAGTTCAACTGAGGAATTTCCTCCAGGGTGTATTCACAGATTTGAGCCACATTATCCATTTGTATTGAGTTCTGCTGATCTGCCATCTGGGTGAAGGAGGTGTAAATATCTTGAATTTTATTAAGAAAAAAAACTCTGCCAATCAGTTGCAGCACGAAGAAGCATCATCAGACACAACAGGAGGAGAGGACAATTTAAGGAGTGTTTTTGCAATGCGGAAGATTTTGCGGGGGAGTTAGTTGCCTGCCTAATTTTTTCTTCATAGTATAAAGCTTGAGCGGATTTCATTTCTTCTTTATGAATTTTGATAGCTTCCCAGCATTTAACTTTATTGACAGGGGAAAAATCCTTTCTCCAAAATCTCTCCAATTTTTTGCAGGTTTAAGCTCACGGAGCTTAGGGGAGTACAATGCAGGTCGGTTAACTCCAACTGTATTCCAAGTCCATTTTTTAGGAAGGACATGGTCTAAAAATGATTCAGTCCATTCAAAGAACTTGTCGTTGGCACTAATAGGGTTGGGGTCAGATATTTTTCAAGGTTGTTGCCCTGAGTTCCACTGGAAGTTTTGACCATAGACGAGTCTGTCTTTTGGCCGTGGAGGCCAGCAAGATGGGAACCTAAGGAGCCCATGTAAAAGGAATCAGGAAATGATCCGACCAGGTCACAGGTAAAGGGTCCTTTACCGTTAGATCCCCGATATTAAAAGAAATTGGGTCAAGTAAATGGCTTTTCGAATGAGTGGGACCAATGACTTTTGTTTGAATTGAAACGCCCCAAGGCCATTGACCAGTTTGCCAGTGGCTGAGTGAAGAGGGTCATCAAAATGAAGATTAAAATCACCTAATAATGAGATATAGGGGAGTGGACTAGCTAGGTTGGCTACAACATCAGGGAGGGCATTACAAAATTGTCCATAGGCACCTGGGGGCTGATAAACTAGGATGCCTGAGAAAGTGCAAATAGGGGAGAAAACGATCGCAAATGATAGACTCTCACAGTCAGGTAAAGGGCCTGCAGAAGTGCAGCACTTTAATCCAATTTTGTGTATAATGGCAATGTCGCCACTTCTGCCTGATTCCCGATCTTGTCTCTGGATAGCACACCCAGAAGGAAGTGCCTGAACAAGATTTGTGGTCTGCCTCACTATTAAGCCATGTCTTGGTTAAAAACAAGGTATATTCACAAAACAATGTCCCAATAGGTAAAAATAATACAGTCAATTAATCAAGCATGCGTATCGCATTGCTAGCAATGAGAAAGGAGAACACTCAATTTGTTTAAAGACAAGATATTAAATCATCTTATTTTATAATTTACATTCATGGTCGGTACTATACAGTTAAGTGCAGCACTGCATAAATTCAATTAGATGACAACCATATAGGACTTGGTGCTCTAGAAAAAGTGACTGTGGTGATGGTGGCGACGCAAGTGCAATAGTGAACAGCACGGACGGCGCACTGTGAATCAGGTGCAAATAATCTACAGTGAGTGGCTCAAAATCATGTGACAGAGTGATATCACAGATTAAAACGGTTTATTTCCATTGTATGAACCACATTAGAAGAGTATGCCTATTAATAAGCTGGAGAGTCGAGGGCGTTTCGATCCACGTCAGTCAGGATCGTCATCAGGACAAGGTTGTCCGATTTGGGGAGTGCTGCAAGGGAACGAGAGTGTGTCAGGAAGGGGAGCGTAGTGTGAGGGGGGGGCACTACAGGAAAAGAGAACAATTATTACCTGGGGAGTACCGTAGTTGGAAGCGACCGAGGATGGTCATCAGAGTTAATTTTGAGCCTGCGTGAGGGCACTGTAATTGAAACCGAGGGTACAGGTGAAATAATATTCATAGACTGAACAGGCATGAAAAATTACTGAGTTTGTAAGGAATCAATCGCTACTAACCGGCAGGGAGCACCAGGCGGCCGGGTTCGGTTCGCCGATAGCCAGCACGAGTCCTATGGGGAAGATAGAACGGAGCGGTCAATGTAGTAAATGTCCGCTTTGTTAGATTGGAGGGGGGGAGGCGGGGGCGGCGTGGGGATAGAGCGCTATGAAACCATTACCTTAGTGATCTTCGTGCCGCGCAGGAACGAATCCTGTGGTCTGGTGAGCGGAGCCGATGGGGAGACGTTGGTTACTTCCGCATGTGGGCGGGAACAGGGTGGGATCAGTCAGAGTGACGGCTGGGGTGTGGTTGGGACTGAGGCCAAACTGGCGAGTTAGATCATGGAGAGGGAAGAGTGACTTGGAAAGTGGTCGTGCACTCGGCAATAATGCTAGGAGATAGCATCACATTTGCTTAAGACAAGTAATTGTGTATTGAGAAGCCACGTGTATAATAACACGGACTATGCATGGTGACGTTTTTAGACAAGTAATTATACATTGAATGGTGTTGTTTTAGACAAGTAATTATACATTGTAAAGCTACATGTACATATTGACAGCGGCATTGCATTGTAATTGCATGGTAGTTTTCACGTTTTGTAAAGTTAAAAAATTTAAAAAAACAAATGGACCAATACAAGATCCCAAGGGGTGATGTATCCGGCACAACATTCATACTGGTGGATCGATTAGCATGAAATAGTCGGCAGTATATACACACATTGTCCGAAGTAATTATAGTTATTTGCAATTAATAGCCTTCTATAGTGATACCTAAGTACATGGTCAGATATTACGCTATATAAAGATGAGAGCAGTTATTATAAACGGAAACTAGTCAAGTCCTGTCGTACCCATGTAAGTGGAAGAGGGGGACAGTGCGATTGATAGTGCCAGGGGATTGGTTAGCAGGAATAGTTACATGTTTCAGGTAGTGACAGTGCTATTCCACTCGTCGATAGTATTAAGGCCATTATTGACAGAGTCACAGAAGGTCATCCATTTGCACTCTGCTCTATTGAGTAGGGATTTGATATTCCCTCCTCGAATCGGTACAGTTGGTTTCTCGACCACTTGCCATAAAATGTCTGTGTCTGAGTGTCCCAATCCTAGGTAGTGTACCACTAGAGGTGCTGTCAGTGTTTTACAGTTAATCCTGCTTTTGTGCTGGATGATGCGATCCTTGACCATCTGTGTCGTTTGGCCGATGTAAAGGAGCTCGCAGGGGCATTTGATCGCATAGATGACATTTTGCGATCTATAATTTGTGTGGTTTTTCAGTGTGCGTGTGATCGATATTTATATTTGAATTCTTTAGTATTCAAGGTTAAGCTGCACACGCTGCAATTTTGACACTTGTAGTGTCCCACATTAGGGTCAAGGCCCCATGCTGCTGTTATAGTATTCTTCTTTTTAAGCGATTTTGGCCACGTGATGGCATGTACCAGGTGGCTAGCCAGATTGTCACCACGCTGGTATGAAAGTAGTGGGGCTTCCTGGAAATGTTCAAAAGAATGGAGAAGGGACCAGTTCTTTTTGATGATCATGCTGACCTTGTTGCTATGGGGACTGAATTTTGAGACAAATGGAATCCTAGTCATGGATTTTTGGGTTGAGCGGTGAGGAGGATGTCTCGATGGCAGTACCAGGCTCTTTTTTTGGATCTGGTCACCAAACGTCTAGGATAGCCGCGATGTATCAGTTTTTGGCACAGGATGTCTGCTTCTTTGAAGAAGTCTTTCCGCCATTTACAATTACGGCGGATCCGCAGAAACTGGCCGTATGGCAGTCCGTCGCGTAGGCTGCGTGGATGGTAGCTGGAGTAGAGAAGCAAGGTGTTCTTCTCGGTGGGCTTTCTGTACAAGGTGGTGCCAAGAAGTCCCTCTTCAGCCCGGATGGTCACGTCCAGGAACGGAAGATCGTTGTTTTTGCATTCACTTGTAAACTTCAGATGTTCTTGGCATCGGTTGAGCCAGGTGATGAAGGGATCGAGGGTTGTAGACGTGCCATTCCATAGTAGCAGCACATCGTCTATATACCTCCGCCATAGATAGATCTGTTGGAAGAAGGGATTGGTCGGTGTTAAAATCAAGGATTTCTCGAGGTTGTGCACAAACAGGATGGCGAAATTTAGGACAAAGCAAGCGCCCATTGAGACTCCCTTGAGTTGAAGATAGAATGTGTCCCGATTTAGGAAATAGTTGTTTTGAAGTGCTATTCGGAGCAGATTCATAATGAAGTCTGTGGGGATGCGGGTGGGTTGGGGTCTGGACAGCAAAAGAGTCTGGATTACTTGTAGCCCCTCATCATGTGGAATATTGGTATAACGGGACTCTATATCCAATCCTGCCATAACTTGAGTACTGGTGTCAAATGGTAAGTCCTCTATTGTGTTGATGAGGTCCATTGTATCCCGAATATAGGTGTCTGTTTCTGGGACAAATTGTTTGATTATTGAGTCCACATATTTGCCCAGCGGTTCTAATATGGACCCGCACCCAGAGGCAATCGGTCTGCCTGGTGGTTGTTGGCTGTTTTTATGAATCTTAGGCAAGACGTATAGTACCGGTGTGCGAGGGTTGGGATTGTTGAGAAATTCAAATTCTTTCTTAATGATGATACCCCTGTCTCTGGCTTCGTTGGTGACAGTATGTATTTTAATGCGGATATCTTCCAACGGGTCCTTGGGGAGGGGGGCGATAGTGTAGCCGGTTCGACAGTTGTCTTTGGATTTCCTGGTCATATTTAGAGGTATCCATAATCACTATTCCACCCCCTTTATCAGCCGGCTTAATAATGATATCATCCTTGTTAGCTAGGGTTTTCAAGGCCTCTCTCTCCGCCATCGGAAGGTTGTAGGGGATGAAGATGGAACAGTTTTTAAGGTCCATTGTATCTCTCAATACCAGCCGTTCAAATGCCAAAATTTCTGGTGGCATGGTATGTGACGGAGGGTTGAAGGTGGAAGGTGGGCGGAAGGGAGACTGGATGATGGTAGTGCAGTCAAGTTTGTCCGAGAAGAAGTGTCTTAGTCTGATTCTTCTGAAGAATTTAAGTAAACTGGACTGCAGGTCAAGGAAGTTGGTCCGTTCGGTCAGTACAAAAGTCAGTCCTCGAGATAGGAGAGTAGTCTCATCATGATTGAGGGTGTAATCCGAGAGGTTGAAAATAGGTATTTGAAGATCCATGGCTGGAGTCAAGATAATCTCATTTACTGCTGTTGCCCCCATTGATAATATCGATTGCATGTTTGTCGCTCTCCTGGCAATTGTGGTTGGTATTGCCGATTTCTTGTTCCGCGGTTTGATGGCGGAGGTTGACCGCGTCCGCGGCCCTGTCCTAAAAAACCGGGCGGAAGTAGAGGTTGAGGGCGATTGGGTGCCGATGATGGTCCTGGACGGTTGTCTGAGTCAGAATCCTCTGCTGAGGTATTGGATGAATCAGAGAATGTTACTCGTTGGTTGTTTCTGAATCGACCCCAGTTGCGTGTTCTCGGGGGAATGTATGGAGTATTGAAGAATTCTTCGTTCAAATAAGGGTAGGTATATTCGACTTTGTAGTTTTTAATGTCTTTCAGGATTTTGTTGACCTTTTTATTCACCTCAAAAGTGTTGAAGGTGGAGATGGTGGTGTTAATTTAATCCAGGAGGCTTTTGGCGTCTGTGAGCGATGTATCTGCTAGAATTTGTTTCTCAAGTTCGGCTATTTCTTGAAGTTCGAGGCGGCTGTGTTCAATAGCCGTATCTATGCCCAAGACCATCCAATGACGAGAGCAGGTTGTCGCAAGGTGGCTAAATTTGCTACGGAATACAGGGTCAGTAGTGAAGATGGCAGGGGTGTTGCGGATTTGTAGTCCCACTGGGATCACACCAGACCTAAGGTAGTCCGTTAGCATGCGGGCATGGAGATCCGTTCTAATTTGTTTCTTTTTCAATTTCTCCAATTTATCAAGTAATACTTTAGAGGTGTTGGGTGTGGTAGAGGAAGAGGGTGTGGGGATTGGTCCAGAGAGGAGGTAAGGACCGACCATCAAGGATTCAATGTATTCCTCGGAATAAGAGAGGGACTCCTTAGACATCGTGTATGTTAAAAAATTAAACAACACGGAAAGACCCTAATAAATATGGTCTCAAGGTTAGTACCGGTGGTACAAACTCTCGCAGCCTAGAGGCTGCTCACAATCTAGTAAAGACTTACAGGAGTGTGACCCATATACCTGATTAGGACTGGGTAAGGAAGGTATATTCACAAAACAATGTCCCAATAGGTGAAAATAATACAGTCAATTAATCAAGCATGCGTATCGCATTGCTAGCAAGGAGAAAGGAGAACACTCAATTTGTTTAAAGACGAGATATTAAATCATCTTATTTTATAATTTACATTCATGGCCGGTACTATACAGTTAAGTGCAGCATTGCATAAATTCAATTAGATGACAACCATATAGGACTTGGTGCTCTAGAAAAAGTGACTGTGGTGATGGTGGCGACGCAAGTGCAATAGTGAACAGCATGAACGGCGCACTGTGAATCAGGTGCAAATAATCTACAGTGAGTGGCTCAAAATCATGTGACAGAGTGATATCACAGATTAAAACGATTTATTTCCATTGTATGAACCACATTAGAAGAGTACGCCTATTAATAAGCTGGAGAGTCGACGGCGTTTCGATCCACGTCAGTCAGGATCGTCATCAGGACAAGGTTGTCCGATTTGGGGAGTGCTGCAAGGGAACGAGAGTGGGTCAGGAAGGGGAGCGTAGTGTGAGGGGGGGGCACTACGGGAAAAGAGAACAATTATTACCTGGGGAGTACTGCAGTTGGAAGCGACCGAGGATGGTCATCAGAGTTAATTTTGAGCCTGCGTGAGGGCACTGTAATTGAAACCGAGGGTACAGGTGAAATAATATTCATAGACTGAACAGGCATGAAAAAATTACTGAGTTTGTAAGGAATCAATCGCTACTAACCGGCAGGGAGCACCAGGCGGCCGGGTTCGGTTCGCCGATAGCCGGCACGAGTCCCATGGGGAAGATAGAAGGAGCGGTCAATGTAGTAAATGTCCGCTTTGATAGATTGGAGAGGGGGAGGCGGGGGGCGGCGTGGGGATAGAGAGCTATGAAACCATTACCTTAGTGATCTTCGTGCCGCGCAGGAATGAATCCTGTGGTCTGGTGAGCGGAGCCGATGGGGAGACGTTGGTTACTTCCGCATGTGGGCGGGAACAGGGTGAGATCAGTCAGAGTGACGGCTGGGGCGGGGGGCGTGGTTGGGACTGAGGCCAAACTGGCGAGTTAGATCATGGAGAGGGAAGAGTGACTTGGAAAGTGGTCGTGCACTCGGCAATAATGCTAGGAGATAGCATCACATTTGCTTAAGACAAGTAATTGTGTATTGAGAAGCCACATGTATAATAACACGGACTATGCATGGTGACGTTTTTAGACAAGTAATTATACATTGTATGGTGACGTTTTAGACAAGTAATTATACATTGTAAAGCTACATGTACATATTGACAGCGGCATTGCATTGTAATTGCATGGTAGTTTTCACGTTTTGTAAAGTTAAATAAAAAAATTAAATAAAACAAATGGACCAATACAAGATCCCAAGGGGTGATGTATCCGGCACAACATTCATACTGGTGGATCGATTAGCATGAAATAGTCGGCAGTATATACACACATTGTCCGAAGTAATTATAGTTATTTGCAATTAATAGCCTTCTATAGTGATACCTAAGTACATGGTCAGATATTACGCTATATAAAGATGATAGCAGTTATTATAAACGGAAACTAGTCAAGTCCTGTCGTACCCATGTAAGTGGAAGAGGGGGACAGTGCGGTTGATAGTGCCAGGGGAGTGGTTAACAGGAATAGTTACATGTTTCAGGTAGTGACAGTGCTATTCCACTCCTCGATAGTATTAAGGCCATTATTGACAGAGTCACAGAAGGTCATCCATTTGCACTCTGCTCTATTGAGTAGGGATTTGATATTCCCTCCTCAAATCGGTACAGTTGGTTTCTCGACCACTTGCCATACAATGTCTGTGTCTGAGTGTCCCAATTCTAGGTAGTGTACCACTAGAGGTGCTGTCAGTGTTTTACAGTTGATCCTGCTTTTGTGCTGGATGATGCGATCCTTGACCATCTGTGTCGTTTGGCCGATGTAAAGGAGCGCGCAGGGGCATTTGATCGCATAGATGACATTTTACGATCTACAATTCGTGTGGTTTTTCAGTGTGTGTGATCGATCTTTATATTTGAATTCTTTAGTATTCAAGGTTAAGCTGCACACGCTGCAATTTTGACACTTGTAGTGTCCCACAATAGGGTCATAGCCCCATGCTGCTGTTATAGTATTCTTCTTTTCAAGCGATTTTGGCCACGTGATGGCATGTACCAGGTGGCTAGCCAGATTGTCACCACGCTGGTATGAAAGTAGTGGGGCTTCCTGGAAATGTTCAAAAGAACGGAGAAGGGACCAGTTCTTTTTGATGATCGTGCTGACCTTGTTGCTATGGGGACTGAATTTTGAGACAAATGGAATCCTAGTCATGGATTTTTTGGGTTGAGTGGTGAGGAGGAGGTCTCGATGGCAGTACCGGGCTCTTTTTTTGGATCTGGTCACCAAACGTCTAGGATAGCCGCAATGTATCAGTTTTTGGCACAGGATGTCTGCTTCATTGAAGAAGTCTTTCTGCCATTTACAAGTACGGCGGATCCGCAGAAACTGGCCGTATGGCAGTCCGTCGCGTAGGCTGCGTGGATGGTAGCTGGAGTAGAGAAGCAAGGCGTTCTTCTCGGTGGGCTTTCTGTACAAGGTGGTGCCAAGAAGTCCCTCTTCAGCCCGGATGGTCACGTCCAGGAACGGAAGATCGTTGTTTTTGCATTCACTTGTAAACTTCAGATGTTCTTGGCATCGGTTGAGCCAGGTGATGAAGGGATCGAGGGTTATAGACGTGCCATTCCATAGTAGCAGCAGATCGTCTATATACCTCCGCCATAGATAGATCTGTTGGAAGAAGGGATTGGTCGGTGTTAAAATCAAGGATTTCTCGAGGTTGTGCACAAACAGGATGGCGAAATTTGGGGCAAAGCAAGCGCCCATTGAGACTCCCTTGATTTGAAGATAGAATGTGTCCCGATATAGGAAGTAGTTGTTTTGAAGTGCTATTCGGAGCAGATTCATAATGAAGTCTGTGGGGATGCGGGTGGGTTGGGGTCTGGACAGCAAAAGAGTCTGGATTACTTGTAGCCCCTCGTCATGTGGAATATTGGTATAAAGGGACTCTATACCAATCCTGCCATAACTTGAGTACTGGTGTCAAATGGTAAGTCCTCTATTGTGTTGATGAGGTCCATTGTATCCCGAATATAGGTGTCTGTTTCTGGGACAAATTCTTTGATTATTGAGTCCACATATTTGCCCAGTGGTTCTAATATGGACCCGCACCCAGAGACAATCGGTCTGCCTGGTGGTTGTTGGCTGTTTTTATTAATCTTAGGCAAGACGTATAGTACCGGTGTGCGAGGGCTGGGATTGTTGAGAAATTCAAATTCTTTCTTAGTGATGATACCCCTGTTACAAAACGTGAAAACTACCATGCAATTACAATGCAATGCCACTGTCAATATGTACATGTAGCTTTACAATATATAATTACTTGTCTAAAACGTCACCATACAATGTATAATTACTTGACCCTATTGTGGGACACTACAAGTGTCAAAATTGCAGCGTGTGCAGCTTAACCTTGAATACTAAAGAATTCAAATATAAAGAACGATCACACACACTGAAAAACCACACGAATTGTAGATCGCAAAATGTCATCTATGCGATCAAATGCCCCTGCGAGCTCCTTTACATCGGCCAAACGACACAGATGGTCAAGGATCGCATCATCCAGCACAAGAGCAGGATCAACTGTAAAACACTGACAGCACCTCTAGTGGTACACTACCTAGAATTGGGACACTCAGACACAGACATTGTATGGCAAGTGGTCGAGAAACCAACTGTACCGATTCGAGGAGGGAATATTAAATCCCTACTCAATAGAGCAGAGTGCAAATGGATGACCTTCTGTGACTCTGTCAATAATGGTCTTAATACTATCGACGAGTGGAATAGCACTGTCTCTACCTGAAACATGTAACTATTCCTGCTAACCACTCCCCTGGCACTGTCAACCGCACTGTCCCCCTCTTCCACTTACATGGGTACGACAGGACTTGACTAGTTTCCGTTTATAATAACTGCTATCATCTTTATATAGCGTAATATCTGACCATGTACTTAGGTATCACTATAGAAGGCTATTAATTGCAAATAACTATAATTACTTCGGACAATGTGTGTATATACTGCCGACTATTTCATGCTAATCGATCCACCAGTATGAATGTTGTGCTTGATACATCACCCCTTGGGATCTTGTATTGGTCCATTTGTTTTATTTAATTTTTTTATTTAAGTTTACAAAACGTGAAAACTACCATGCAATTACAATGCAATGCCGCTGTCAATATGTACATGTAGCTTTACAATGTATAATTACTTGTCTAAAACGTCACCATACAATGTATAATTACTTGTCTAAAAACGTCACCATGCATAGTCCGTGTTATTATACATGTGGCTTCTCAATACACAATTACTTGTCTTAAGCAAATGTGATGCTATCTCCTAGCATTATTGCCGAGTGCACGACCACTTTCCAAGTCACTCTTCCCTCTCCATGATCTAACTCGCCAGTTTGGCCTCAGTCCCAACCACGCCCCCGCCCCAGCCATCACTCTGACTGATCCCACCCTGTTCCCGCCCACATGCGGAAGTAACCAACGTCTCCCCATCGGCTCCGCTCACCAAACCACAGGATTCGTTCATGCGCGGCACGAAGATCACTAAGGTAATGGTTTCATAGCTCTCTATCCCCACGCCGCCCCCCGCCCCCCGCCCCCCCCCTCCAATCTAACAAAGCGGACATTTACTACATTGACCGCTCCGTTCTATCTTCCCCATAGGACTCGTGCCGGCTATCGGCGAACCGAACCCGGCCGCCTGGTGCTCCCTGCCAGTTAGTAGCGATTGATTCCTTACAAACTCAGTAATTTTTTCATGCCTGTTCAGTCTATGAATATTATTTCACCTATACCCTCGGTTTCAATTACAGTGCCCTCACGCAGGCTCAAAATGAACTCTGATGACCATCCTCGGTCGCTTCCAACTACGGTACTCCCCAGGTAATAATTGTTCTCTTTTCCCGTAGTGCCCCCCCCTCACACTACGCTCCCATTCCTGACACACTCTCGTTCCCTTGCAGCACTCCCCAAATCGGACAACCTTGTCCTGATGACGATCCTGACTGACGTGGATCGAAACGCCGTCGACTCTCCAGCTTATTAATAGGCGTACTCTTCTAATGTGGTTCATACAATGGAAATAAATCGTTTTAATCTGTGATATCACTCTGTCACATGATTTTGAGTAACTCACTGTAGATTATTTGCACCTGATTCACAGTGCGCCGTCCATGCTGTTCACTATTGCACTTGCGTCGCCACCATCACCACAGTCACTTTTTCTAGAGCACCAAGTCCTATATGGTTGTCATCTAATTGAATTTATGCAGTGCTGCACTTAACTGTATAGGACCGACCATGAATGTAAATTCTAAAATAAGATGATTTAATATCTTGTCTTTAAACAAATTGAGTGTTCTCCTTTCTCCTTGCTAGCAATGCGATACGCATGCTTGATTAATTGACTGTATTATTTTCACCTATTGGGACATTGTTTTGTGAATATACCTTCCTTAACCAGTCCTAATCAGGTATATGGGTCACACTCCTGTAAGTCTTTACTTGGTTAAAAACAAAACATCCGGGCACTCTTCCTCCAATAATATCAGGATTTCTGCAGAATGTTTAGAAATTGACCTGCAATTAAGCAAGAACATTTTAAGTGCTTTGTGCTCAGGCCGAACAGTTTGGGGCTTGGCAGGCGGGCAAAGTCTAAAATTACAGTGGGAGCAGTGACTATCATGGCTAAGGGAAGAGATGGAATGAAGACACTTACTAGTAGTAGGTATCCCTCCGAGATTATTAACACATATTTAACCCAGGAAAAACCGGCAGCGGTTGTAGCCCCAGGCCACGTTCAGGTGCAGACGGGCTTGCCTTTGGCGAGCCAGCTGAGCGCGTCCGCTGAGCGATTGCGTCATCTGCCCCTTTTATACCTAGGGTATGCGCGTCAGCGTCCAACAAGTGGACCACTGACCTAAAGATCAGTGCCTTGTGCAAAGTACAAATAAGATGCCCCCTAGAGCTTTAACACAGCTCCCCAACTGTTAGCAACAAAGTAAAGTGCCAGGTGCTATTTAAAAATTGTCAAAAACAGAATGAAACAACTGAAAGATGCCTCTGAGCCTTAACAAGTCTCTTGTTAAACAGAATGTGCCGCTGTGCAGTCGCGTCATCTGCCCCTTTTATACCTAGGGCGTGTGTGTCAGCATCCAACTAGTGGACCGCTGACCTAAAGATCAGTGCCTTGTGCAAAGTACAAATAAGATGCCCCCCCGGAGCTTTAACACTAGATAATTTTGTTCTTTGTGGTACATTTTGTTATCAAGTGCAACCGTACATCCCACGATGTTACTTAGTTCATATCTACACATAAAATTATTAGAGGTCACCAGTTGATTAAGTGACTAGTGCGCTATCAATCAATCAATCAATGACAGGTCACTTGTATAGCTCACTACATACCCGTGAGGGTCTCAAGGGGGGGAGGGAGGGGTGCTGCTACTGATCGAAGAGCCAGGTCTTGAAGAGTTTTCTGAAGGCCAGTAGGTCTTGGGTCTGCCGCAGGTTGGTGGGGAGGGTGTTCCAGGTCTTGGCAGTGAGGTGGGAGAAAAATCTGCCACCGGCAGTCGTTCTTCGGATGCGAGGGACTGTGGCAAGGGCGAGGTCGGCGAAGCGGAGCCGGCGGGTGGGGGTGTAGAAGCTAAGTTGTCAGTTGAGATATGCTGGGCCGGTGTTGTGCAGAGCTTTGTGCACGCAGAGCATTGTGCATGTGGAGGAGGAGCTTGAAGGTTACCCTCTTGTTGACGGGGAGCCAGTGCAGGTCTCTTCAGTGTAAGGTACAATTTGAATTGAAACCAATAAGTGTGTGCTTCTAGCACATCATCAAAATTCCTCCATAAAGTGCAGTGTGTGCATGCATCACATATGAACAATATTTTTCTTTTGGTTCATTTAGGTATAATTGTATCATGTTACAATTTGATTAAAAAGGGAAAGGAAAATCATGTTAAAAAATCTCTCAACCGATTGCATAAAAATTATTTCATAGACATATCTGGTGACTTGATAAGAGCTTTGTCAAATTGAGGAGACAGCACCGTTCAATTACTAGTATGTCCCATTTGGGAATCTTTTTCACTCTATGTTCTTTTGTTTTACGTATTGCACTTCTTTATGTGTGAAACTGAGGTCGGCAGAGACAAACTTCCAATCACCATCCAGTGTTCTTTTCTCAGACTGAAGTATCACTTTTGATGAATGGATATGCTATTCTGCGTCCAGATTATGCCCATATGGGTTTTCAGTGCCAAGTGCAAAAAGAATTTGTGATTCTGTTGTCTTAAATCTAATGTTCTGTCACCTCCTCGTTCTTTAGGTACACAATTTTTATTCAGAAGTATTCTAACTGTTGGCTATCACTTGAGTGAAAAGTCATGAAAATGCTTGGCCATAGGATAGGTAAAGTCTTTATTCTTGATGGCCTGCAGATGTTGTAAGATTCTCAATGTTTACTTGTTGATTGTGCTTCCCACGTATGGTTTCTTGCACGGCCATTCTAGTACATACACCACATATTTTGATACACATGTGATGTGATCTTGTATGCATTCAATTTTCCAGTTCTGGAGTCGGCAAGTTGTTGGGTTTTGGCCATGCTCGCAAGCTTTGCAAATTGAGCATTTCCAGAAACAGGAGTGTTTAGCCAGGAAGATATTTGTGGTTTTTAAAATTCCAAGTGCTTTGCGTTAAAATATCTCCCAAGGAGGCTGTTTTTCTGTACATGATGCTTGGACACGAAGACAATGTTCTCTTTAGGGTTTCATCTAACATCAGTATTTTCCAATTCTTCTGAACAATTCGTCTTAACTCTTTACTCTGATTATTAAAGTCAATGATCAGTCGAGATATTGCATCTTATTTATTATTTCCCTCTGGATTCTCTCGGGTGGTTTTAAGAGATTTTGTCTTGTTTTCAATTTTACTTTGGCTTTTGCAGTTTCAGCGACTTCCAACTGATAGCCTATTTCAAGGAAGCTGCTACTCATTTCATTTAATAGGATGTTAAGATCAGAGAATTTTGATCAGTTTCTTTTTGCTGACAACTTTTCTCCATAAGGTATGCTCCATTTTATGTTTTGTGAATGTCTGCTATTGGCTTGCAGAGTGATGTTGCACAAGGTGGGTTTTCTGTGCATCCTATTGCATAACCTTTGGTCTTTGATAAAAAAAAAACTTCCACATCCAAGAAGATGATGCTTGATTCATTTGTTGTTGTTCAGTGAATTTATGAAGTTCTGAAGATCTTGATGTTCAATCTTGAGTCCTCAGACCTTGGTCCAAGGATCTCACTCCTCCCAGCAGCTCAGCGGTGCTCTGCACTGCCTCACGCCCAGCCAGCCCTCCTGTGCAGGGTTCGAGCCTGCCTGCCCTCTGGTCTTATTATCTGCTTCTGTTCTGGTAATTTACTCTTTTTTCTACACTCCCTGCCTGTCACTGTACTTTTCTTTCTTGTGCTTGTTTCCCTTCTGGTCCCCCTCGTTTTCTCGCCGTTATCGCTGCTATCCCTGACCCCTCCCCTCCCGCCCCATCCCCCAGGTGATTGTTCCTCCCCCTGCCCTTCAAATGGCGACCGATGTGCAGTCACGCAGCGGACACGCACGCCCAAGGCAAGCCCGTCTGCGCCTGGACCGCGCCCAGCGCCAGACCCCCTGGCCCCCGCGAATGCCACGAGGCCCATCTTCGCTACGAAGCCAGCATCCTCCATGCACTCAACACCGGACGATCACACACCTGCTTCTTGGCCGCCCGAAAGCGCACACAAGGACCCTTGTCCTGCAGTAACTGCAGCCTCACCAGCATCCGACCCGCCAACCCTACTACCGGGAAAGAACGCAGCCACCTCATATGCATTCTTCTCAACACCCGCACCGCCCTCAAACATGCCGTTGAACTCTGGAACCTACTCAACTCAACCTCCCCAGACGTCGCCTTCCTTACATAGACCTGGATGAACCCCTCCTCAGCACCCGACATCCCCATAGCCATCCCAGACGGCTACAAGATCACCCGCAGGGAACGCACCAACGGAACAGGAGGAGGAATCGCCATCGTCCACAGGAACACTATCAGAGTCTCGACCAACACCGACAACACCCTCAGCACCGCTGAACGCCTGCACTGCCAGATCCATACCGATCCAAACACCACCCTCAGAGGTACCCTCGACTACAGACCCCCCCGGACCCAAGCCACACTTCAGTGACTCCATCGCCGACTTCGTCGGCACACACGCCCTCGCTTCTACAGACTACATCCTCCTTGGGGACCTGAACTTCCACCTCGAGAACAATGACAGCAACTACACCACCCTGATCCACAACCTCAGACTCAGGCAGCTTGTCACAACTCCCACCCACTCCGCAGGCCACACGCTTGACCCCATCCTCTCTGCAAGCTCCCACATCTCCTTCAGCCACACCACCGAACTCCACTGGACAGACCATCGCTGCATTCACTTCACCTTCCGGAAACCCATCACTCAAGACCGCGCCCAACAGATCCCTCGCCATTGCTGGAGCAAAGTCACTGAGGACCAACTAACCAACCCCACCAACCCTGAAACCGCGGCCCGCAACCTCAGACAGTGGATCGACGACTGCGCCAACACCTTCACCCCAATCAAGAAACCCTCCAACAGACACACCAGCAGGAAAGCCAGCTGGTTCAACGAGGACCTCCAGGCCTCCAAGAAAACATGCAGAAAACTAGAGAAGAAATGGCACCTCGAACCGACACCGGACAACTACGTAGCCCACAAGAACACCACCCGGAGACACCATCACCTCATCAGATCCGCCAAAAGGGCCTCCTTGAAAGACCACCTAGACCACAATGCACACAACAGCAAAGAGCTCTTCAACATCGTGAAGGAACTCTCCAACCCCAGCTCCATCACCAATGACATCCCACCTTCGCAAGACCTGTGCGACTCCCTTGCCACCTTCTTCCATTGCAAGATCACAGACATCCACAACAGCTTCAACGCCACGACCACCCCGACATCCACCGAGACCTCCGTCCCCACGGCCACCCTCCAAACTGATCCCCTGCTCTCCTGGACCAACATAAGCGACGACAACACCATCAAAATCATGAACACCATGCACTCCGGATCTCTGTCAGACCCATGCCCACACCACATCTTCAACAAAGCCAGCGCAACCATCGCACCCTATCCCCGGAAAGCCATCAACATCTCTTTCGACACAGCGACCTTCCCAGAGAGCTGGAAGCACGCCAAGATCAACGCCTTACTCAAAAAACCCAAGGCTGACCCCAAGGACATCAAGAACTTCTGGCCAATTTCCCTTCTCCCGTTCCCGGCGAAGGTCATCGAGAAGACCATCAACCGACAACTGACACGCTACCTTGAGGAGAACAGCATCCTGGACCCGTCCCAGTCCGGGTTCCGCAGCAACCACAACATCGAAATTGCCCTCATCGCCACCACCGATGACATCAGAGCCCTGCAGGACAATGGCGAAACTGCTGCCCTCATCCTCCTGGACCTGTCAGCTGCCTTCGACACTGTCTGCCACCGCACCCTACGCACACGCCTACACGACACTGGGTTCCGAGACAAGGCCCTGGACTGGACCTCTGCCTACCTCTCCAGCAGAACACAGAGCGTCCGCCTCCCCCCTTTCTGCTCCAAAGCCACAGAGATCATATGTGGCGTACCCGAGGGCTCATCCCTCATCCCAACGCTGTTCAACATCTACATGGCACCGCTCGCCCACGTTGCCCGACTACATGACCTCAAGATCATTTCCTACGCCAACGACACCCGGCTGATCCTATCCCTCACCAAAACCCCCTCACTGCCGAAACCAACCTCCACGAAGGAATGAAAGCCATCGCCGAGTGGATGAAGAACAGCCGTCTGAAACTGAACTCGGACAAGACAGAGGTCCTCCTCCTCGGCTCCACCCCCTAAGCCTGGGACGACTCCTGGTGGCCGACCACCCTGGGAACAGCCCCAATGCCCATCAATCATGCACGCAACCCAGGGTTCATCCTCGACTCTACTCTATCCATGATAAAGCAGGTCAACGCCATCTCGTCCTCCTGCTTCAACACCCTCCACATGCTCTTCAGGTGGATTCCGACCGAGACTAAAAGAACGGTCACCCAGGCCCTCGTCAGCAGCAGGCTGGACTACAGAAACACAATACTAAATAAATTCCCTCATAGCCTATCAATACTTTTCATTAGAACATTGTTCATATAGAATTAATCAAACATTTATATACAACAGTGACACATAAGATAAAATTTTTCCATTGTCTTTATTATATCAAAATGTCATTTCTTTTATCTTCTGTATTCTCTTATTTCTTTTTTTAAATATATATATTTTCTTCATAAGAACAAGTTTTACAAAATTCATATCCATTTTACATGATCATCAAATACATTCTTACTGACCAAATGTTATTCAAAACCAAGTTACAAAAAAAACATAACAGAAAACTACAGAAACGCCCTCTACGCAGGAACCTCGGCCAAATTGCAGAAACAACTACAACGTATTCAGAATGCCTCTGCATGCCTGATACTCGATGTCCCTCGCCGCAGCCACATCACAGCCCACCTGAGAGACCTGCATTGGCTCCCCGTCAACAAGAGGATCACCTTCAAGCTCCTCACCCATGCACACAAGGCACTCCATAACACCGGACCAGCATACCTCAACAGACGACTCACTTTCTACACCCCCATTCACCAGCTCTGCTCTGCCGACCTTCCCACCGTCCCCCACATTCGTAGAGCAACCTTCAGCGGCAGATCGTTCTCCCACCTTGCTGCCAAGACCTGGAACACCCTCCCCATCCTCCTACGGCAGACCCAGGACCTGCTATCTTTCAGAAGACTACTCAAGACCTGGCTATTTGAGCAGTAGCTTCTTCCCCCCAGCGCCTTGAGACCCTCACGTGTGAGTAGTGTGCTTCCTCTGACCCTACCAAGGGCCGGTTGCTCCCGACGAACAGCAACTCCTGTGCGCTCTCCCCGCTGCTGCCGCTCCCAGGACGGGCTCGATCCTCTTGTGCCCAGGATCAACCGTGTGACTGGGGTTAGATTTGTGTTTTGTTTTCTCTCACCCTTGCCAGTTCATTTTTGTATTACTGCGCCCTTTTCTTTCGCCGTTGCAGTCCCCCGCTCAAGACCTGGCTCTTCGAGCAGTAGCAGCACCTCCCCCTGCCTCCCCCCGCAGCACCTTGAGACCCTCGCGGGTAAGTAACGCGCTTTACAAATTCTCTGATTGATTGATTGATTGATTTACAAATGTCCTGATTGATTGATTAATTGATTGATTGTGAGTCTTCAGAACTTCGGCCTCCCATACTGCCATAAGCAGGTTGGCATAGGTGGGGGCAAAAGATGTCCCCATTGCGGTTCGCTTTCTCTGTCGGAAGATGTCACCCTTCTAGAGAAAGATGTTGTGATGTAAACAATATGTTAACATTTCTGTTAGCATCTCTTAGTGTTCCAGGTAACTTATGGATCTTGTTTGTAAAAAGTGTCTGACAGCGGCTATTCCATTAGTGTGGAGGATTGATGTATATAGAGATGTTACGTATATCATTGCCATGATGAAGCCATCTTTCCATGGGAGTTTCTGAATTCTGCTGAGGAAGTCCATTGTGTCTCTTTGATAGGATGGTAAAGATGTTACATAATTCATTAGGAAGATATCAATGAAGCGAGATGTTGTTTCAAGCAGAGATCCAATGGAACTTACTATTGGTGTTCCCGGTGGATTAGTGATTGACTTGTGCACTTTCAGTATAAAGCAGATTGTTGCGCTGATGGGCTGATCAACCTTTAGATACATGTATTCCTCAAAATCAATTAGACCATGATCTTTCCATCCCTGTAACATGAGATGGTACTCTCTAGTCCAGACCTCTATTGGGTTCTCAGCAAGTTTTTCGTAGTGATCTTCATTCCCCAAGTGTCTGTTAGCCTTATTTATGTAGTAATCAAGGTTTTGGACCTCAATGTTTCCGCCTTTGTCTGAGGCTTTGATAATGATCTGAGGATCATCTCTCAGTTCTTTGAGGGCTTTGTACACTCCTGTTGTTAAGTTCCATGATTTTTTATTCAGCGCTATTTTATTGATGTCCTCTACCATGATTATTTGGAATTGGTCAATCTTATTGCCCAGTGGGAGTTGTGGGCCAAAGGTTGATTGTGCTCTTAACTCACTATTTGTATATATATATATTTATATCACACCAACTTCTCCTCCCTTCAGAGTAGAAACAAAGGACACAGCGGGGCTTCACAGGTCGTTTATTCAGAGATTAGGCATGACCGGTTTCGGCAGACAGCCTTCTTCAAATGCCACAGTCCAAAACGTGATCTCCAACTGAGTGTCTTTTTGTAGGATCCTCCTTCCCTAGTGGTAGGGGGCTCACCTGCACCAGATTTGTCCTGCATACACCTCAAGCACTCAATAACAAGGACTACCAGTCCCATAGTGCTGCATGTTGGTAATCTGATGTGGCGCAGTGGGAAATCACAGCAAAATTTCCAAAGTTTGCCTACCTCGTGTCCCCTACTTTCAGCCACTGACCTCACAGGATAGCGAGTCTGGAGATGCAAGTACAGTGACGGCGTTTCTCCAAGCAGTCTTGGCCCGCTGTTTGAC
Source organism: Lissotriton helveticus (assembly GCF_964261635.1). Classification (NCBI taxonomy): domain Eukaryota; kingdom Metazoa; phylum Chordata; class Amphibia; order Caudata; family Salamandridae; genus Lissotriton; species Lissotriton helveticus. The sequence goes on from NC_136058.1 coordinate 133,804,396, forward strand.
AGCAGCTTCTCGGCACCCAGGGGGTTTCGGCGGCAGGTCGCGGAAGTCCGATACCTCGGCTAAGCAACAATTTGGATTTCCCATGTGTCCGTGACCACTTTGTGAAAGGGTCCCTTGTGCGCGCCACAGGCATCACACTAATATCACATCCACTTCTCCTCCCTTCAGAGTAGAAACAAAGGACACAGCAGGGCTTCACAGGTCGTTTATTCAGAGATTACGCATGACCTGTTTCGGTAGACAGCCTTCTTCAAATGCCACAGTCCAAAACGTGATCTCCGACTGATATATATATATATGAAACCTTTACAATGCAGATGTAATAACGGGTTGACATTACAATGCGGTTGTGACATTACAATGCGTATTCTTTAACCACGCATGCCTTTACAACAAATCTCATTGTAAAGGCATGAATGGTAAAGGCATTTGTGTTTTACATGTAAGTACAAGGTAAGTATGGGGTTTAGGGTGGGTTTGGGTTTTGGGGTGTAGGGGTATAGGTTTTGGGGTGCCAAGAGTAATTTTAGGGTTCAGGGAGGATTTTGGTTTTGGGGTGCCACATGTAATTTTAAGGGTGGGTATGGGTTTTGGGGTAGCAAGAGCAATTTTAAGGTTTAGGGTGGGTATTGGTTTTGGGGTGCCAAGGGTAATTTTAGTGTTCTGGCAGGTATGGTCTTGGGGTGCCAGGGTTAATTTTAGGGTTCAGGGTGGGCATGGGTTTTGGGGTGCACAGGTTAAATTTAGGGTTCAGGGTGTGTTTGGGTTTTGGTGTGCCAGGACACATTTTAGGTTTCAGGGTGTGTTTGGGTTTTGGGGTGCAAGGGTTAATTTTAGGGTTCAGGGTGTGTTTGGGTTTTGGGGTGCCAGGGTTAATTTTAGGGGGTCAGGGCTTGTTTGGGTATTAGGGTGCAAGGGTTAAATTTTGGTGTCAGCATGTGAAGGACGTTTTAAGCAATTGTATCTTACTCAAGAGAGGCATTTAGTAACATTATGAATGGTTGCAGCTTTGTAACACACTTGTTGAAGAATTTCTTCGAACTTGAGATGGACATCTAGTAAAGTTCTGAAGGGCTGTAGTCATGTTAAAGACTTCACACTATTTTTTTCTGACTTCAAAAAGACATCTAGTAATTAATTGCAGTAACTGAAGGTATGTGAAAGGTCAGAGCAATTGGCTTTGCTAGTGCTTGTTTCTATTTGTCTCTTTGTGTTATTTTCCCAAATTCTAATAATTTCTCTTTCTCAGTTTGCTTCACTGTGCATACAAGCCAAAGGCCCACAACACTCTTTAATGTCATTCCCTTACAGTGTTATTTAGAAGTGGTTTATCTGCACACCGAAGAGGGTCACAAACTAGTTGAGGTTTAAGTAAGACCCAGTTCAGCACCCCATGTGACCTACTGGCAACCACTGTGTAAATTGCAAGAGTGGGGAGGTCTCAAACCCACTGTATTGAAGAATCTTGTCGTTGCTATGGATATATTTCGGAGCACAGACAGTATATACAAATAATCTTCATGTTAAAGGTTTTTCAGAAACACGTCAAAAGGCAAACTGTTAATATGTTTACAAAACATTGCTGAAGCCGGTCTCACTTCAGGTCACTTTCCATTTACAAAGCCATTTATGTGTGTAATTTAAATTTACAGGTGTAAAACCGTTTTATTTCTGAAAGCAAGAAACTCACAAAAGGTGAATTTATACTCATAAATTAGTTAATCCGTGCAAAATATTACTACATGGTGGTGAAATAACAAGCAAGACCCTGCTCCAGTGGCAGAAAGAGCCTGGAAGGTTTGAGGACATCCACAAACTATTGAGTTTCTGGTTGTTTGCAAACTGTTTGCCCACTCATTTCCACCCTGGAAATAAAAAGGGTAGGAGTAAGGACCTTTTCTAGGAAGTGAATGATTATGGATCAACATCCCAAATCTAGTGAGAATGGAAGGAACGAGTTTATGGGGTGGGTGGGGCGCGGGGAGGGAGTAGGGAGGTCATTTCTCCAGTGGAGGAAAGATACAAATTAAGGAATTTTCACATGTGCAGATGTACAGTCTGTACAGTAAAGCATGCGCAGACCCCATGATTAGGGATGTAACTTTTACAGACTTTTTCTATTAGTACTCTTTGAAACATTTGTGGCTTCCTGAAATTTAGAAACTTGCTCCCATGAAAATCAGTGGACCTGTTGGTGCAGTTTTAATCAATTCTTTGTGAATAAGCACTAAGCCCATCATTACAAGTATTCCAATAATTCCGATGGGTCGGAAAAATAGTTCTGGAGCACTGGGGAAATAACCGGGATTTCCCAGGCCACTTGCAATGGATGCCTAAGTGCTCACGTTGGTCCTTAGCAAATCTCCCTGCTGCTGGACACATGTCAATGTCCTCTGATGTCACCTGGTAATGTTTCAAGTCAGGTAATACTTTATACAAAAGTTCAAGAAACAGATGGACAGTCTTAGGGCCATCTGCATGAGAACATCAATGCATAATGTTCCTCAACGATTTGAAAAAAGGTATTGTGGAGGAGGAATACATTTGCCTCTTCCAAGAATTTAGCTAAGGAGAACAATTTAACCTTTTTTGCTTCATATGGTATGACTTTTAGTGACCAGAGTCTAAGACCAAATTCATGGTCATCAGAAATCTTTACAGTTTATTTAGGAATATGTCTCACTGGGCCGGACTACGGGGCTAATATTTATTTAATTGTTATATTTTGATACATTATTATAAATGCATCAATACACTAATAATGTAGACATCGTCGAAACTGAAAAATCACATTGACAAATGATCTATTGTGGTAGTCTCTGTTAAGACAGGGTGCACATTCTGGGTACAACTCAGGGGCATATTTACAAGCTCCTATCGCCACAGCGACGTCACTTTTCTCAAACCTCCTGTGGCGATAGGGGCTTTGCCTTATTCACAAGGTGGCATTAAGCCACTTAACGTGGCTTAATGCCGCCTTGTAAATTAGGCGCCCTTTCACACACATACTTAGCGTGAAAGGGGAGGGCAATGGGTTTTACGGTGGCCGTTCTGCTGCAACCCCCACTGATTTTGATGCTGCCCATATTTACAAGTGTGGCTTAAATATGGGGCACCACCAAAATGAAGACCATCGAAAACTTTGTCTTCAAGAGGTGAAACAAGGAGAAATGCTTTATTTCTCCTCATTTTCCTGTTTCTATGTGTGCTGCATTGTGCAGCACACATAAAACAGCAAAACATCACGTATGATTGTTTATGTGCAGGAAAGCGTCCCTTTCTCCACATAAACAATCATTTTAACCCCTTCGCTGCTAGGCCTTCCCGTCCCCCCTCCACCTCCCCCTCCCCGTGCTAAGACTTTCTTTGGCTACTTGGGGTAGTTCGCACTTAGGACCCTGCAATATTTTGATTCAGAAAAGGAGGTGGTGATGGACAGAGCATCTGAATTAAGCAGAACACTCATACCCAGTCAAAAGATCAGGGCTTGATCCATCACCGTTTTTTAGCTCACTGCACCATCCCAGTTCAGAACCTGGCTACATGCAAATTAGTCTGTCCCTGGCCCAGTGCATCATGGGAACAGGGCAGACCAAACTACCAAGCCAATTCTTTACTGGAAAGGAAACAAGCTTCCGGGGACCGGTTTCTGGCATTACAGGCCTCTTCGGCCCGGCTTGCTTGAATCCTGATGGTGCAGTGAGCAAGGTACTCACATCTGAGCATACCCTTCCACGCTTGTGGTGGCCAAACCGATTCAGAAAAGGGGGTGATGATGGACAGAGCATCTGAATTAAGCAGAACACTCATACCCAGTCAAAAGATCAGGGCTTGATCCATCACCGTTTTTTAGCTCACTGCACCATCCCAGTTCAGAACCTGGCTACATGCAAATTAGTCTGTCCCTGGCCCAGTGCATCATGGGAACAGGGCAGACCAAACTACCAAGCCAATTCTTTACTGGAAAGGAAACAAGCTTCCGGGGACCGGTTTCTGGCATTACAGCCGTCTTCGGCCCGGCTTGCTTGAATCCTGATGGTGAGGTGAGCAAGGGACTCACATCTGAGCATACCCTTCCACGCTTGTGGTGGCCAAAACGATTCAGAAAAGGGGGTGGTGATGGACAGAGCATCTGAATTAAGCAGAACACTCATACCCAGTCAAAAGATCAGGGCTTGATCCATCCCCGTTTTTTAGCTCACTGCACCATCCCAGTTCAGAACCTGGCTACATGCAAATTAGTCTGTCCCTGGCCCAGTGCATCATGGGAACAGGGCAGACCAAACTACCAAGCCAATTCTTTACTGGAAAGGAAACAAGCTTCCGGGGACCGGTTTCTGGCATTACAGCCGTCTTCGGCCCGGCTTGCTTGAATCCTGATGTGCAGTGAGCAAGGGACTCACATCTGAGCATACCCTTCCATGCTTGTGGTGGCCAAAACGATTCAGAAAAGGGGGTGGTGATGGACAGAGCATCTGAATTAAGCAGAACACTCATACCCAGTCAAAAGATCAGGGCTTGATCCATCACCGTTTTTTAGCTCACTGCACCATCCCAGTTCAGAACCTGGCTACATGCAAATTAGTCTGTCCCTGGCCCAGTGCATCATGGGAACAAGGCAGACCAAACTACCAAGCCAATTCTTTACTGGAAAGGAAACAAGCTTCCGGGGACCGGTTTCTGGCATTACAGCCGTCTTCGTCCCGGCTTGCTTGAATCCTGATGGTGCAGTGAGCAAGGGACTCACATCTGAGCATACCCTTCCACACTTGTGGTGGCCAAAACGATTCAGAAAAGGGGGTGGTGATGGACAGAGCATCTGAATTAAGCAGAACACTCATACCCAGTCAAAAGATCAGGGCTTGATCCATCACCGTTTTTTAGCTCACTGCACCATCCCAGTTCAGAACCTGGCTACATGCAAATTAGTCTGTCCCTGGCCCAGTGCATCATGGGAACAGGGCAGACCAAACTACCAAGCCAATTCTTTACTGGAAAGGAAACAAGCTTCCGGGGACCGGTTTCTGGCATTACAGCCGTCTTCGGCCCGGCTTGCTTGAATCCTGATGGTGCAGTGAGCAAGGGACTCACATCTGAGCATACCCTTCCACGCTTGTGGTGGCCAAAACGATTCAGAAAAGGGGGTGGTGATGGACAGAGCATCTGAATTAAGCAGAACACTCATACCCAGTCAAAAGATCAGGGCTTGATCCATCCCCGTTTTTTAGCTCACTGCACCATCCCAGTTCAGAGCCTGGCTACATGCAAATTAGTCTGTCCCTGGCCCAGTGCATCATGGGAACAGGGCAGACCAAACTACCAAGCCAATTCTTTACTGGAAAGGAAACAAGCTTCCGGGGACCGGTTTCTGGCATTAGAGCCGTCTTCGGCCCGGCTTGCTTGAATCCTGATGGTGCAGTAAGGCAGTGGTCTTCAAACGTTTTTACGTTGAGCCACCACAGCTCAATCTTTTTAGATGTCGGCCCCTCCCACCACCTGACAGACATTTCTGGAATCTGGTACACTACATAATTGACCACGATCTGCATATCCCAGACCATATCCGGCAATTGCTGTCACCCTGCCTGCTACAGCACAAGCACTGTCCCCAGCCGTAATGCTGCCAATGCCTGTGAGACGAGTATGGTTGTTGCGCCTATTGGGCTCACGCACACTCCGCAATTAGCATGCTGGGAGGCAGCGCAGAGATACTGCAGGTGGCTCCATAGCGCACAAAAAGTTGCGGTGGCCGCAGCTGCATTGAGCACACTGAGGATAGTAGCAATGCATGGCTGCAGGCTATACTACTCTGGCTGCGCAGCAAGTGAAAAGTTCACACTTACCTTTGTTTATTCTTTCTCATGAGCCCTCACTCCCAAGTTCGAAATGCACTCTTGCAGCTTCCTTGCCTTAACTCGTCATAAGCCAGTCCGCAGCTACAATTATCCAATGGGAGGCTTAGGCTCAGGCAGTGGCAGGGTGAAGCAGACTCGAAGAATAGAATGTAAGGCATTCATTGATGATGACTTATTGGATTCATGACAGGAAAGAGGGGAACATTGAGATGCTAGGGTGGAGTGTGCGCCCCCCTGAGATGGTGTTGTGCCCCCCCGGGGGGGGGGCGCGTCCCACAGTTTGAAGAACTGTGACATAAGGTATCCGTGCCAAATTTGCATCCTTTTCTTCCAGCATCATTGGGATTTTAAAGGTACCCAGGGTTTGTTTGAAAAATGGGAAAAAAGTGCTACGAAGAAATGGTACCAACAAAGGGTTTGTGGTGCTGAAATCACCATCTTCCCAGCTTTCAGGGATTTTCTCCACTAAATTTGAGGTTTGCAGGGGATTCTGGGTAGGGAAACATTGAGGGATCCACGCAAGCAATACCTTACTGGCATCAGTGTTTTTGGCCATGTGCTCTGCGGCCATCTGGGGAAACCTACCAGACCCACATATGTTTGAAATCTAGAGACCCGGTGAAGTACAGAGAGGTGTGGCTACCATTGATCCCCATATATTTTCCTACCCAGAATCCACAGCAAACCTCAAATTTTGCTGAAACCTATCACAATTCTCTCACATTTCTGTGTGGTAAAGTTGTGGGATCACTGGGCTCACACAAATCTCACACAAATTTCCTAACACCCAGCATTCCCCCAGTCCTTCCCCAAAAAAATGGTACCTCACGTGTGTGGGCAGGCCAAGTACCTATGGCAGGGAATGGCCCAAAACGTATTTTGGAGATATAAAAAATGATCTATCACACAATTAACTGGGTTTGCAAGGGGGCCACCTCCATTTTTGGTCCCAGAGCTGGATGGCCATCTAGGAAAACCTACCAAAACCAGGCATTTCTGGACAGTTCAGGGAGGTATGGCTAGCGGGGATCCCCAAAGGTGTTCCCACCAAGAATCCCCTGCAAACTTCAAATTCAGCTAAAAAAATCACTATTTTTTTACATTTTTAGGTGGGATCACTGTGCTGACAAAATGTCCTACCACCCACCGCTCCCGCAAAAAATGATACCTCACTTGTGTGGGTGTCCCATGCAGAATCACATAAAAACATATTTAAAAAAGATATAATGCTTAGAGTTTGTGGTGCTATACCCTCAACCCCTATGTTTTTGGCCTTTCCCAATCAAAGGCACTTGGCCCACCCACACATGTGAGGTATCATGTTACTCGGGAGACTGAGGGGAACGCTGAGTGGTAGGACATTGGTGCCGGCGTGGTGATTCCAGCCAGAAATGTGAGGAAAACTTGATTTTAGCTAAATCTGAGGTTTGCAGGGGATTCTAGGTAGGACAAAATTTGGGGATCCACACAAGCCATACCTCCCTGAACTCACCCAGGAGTCTAGTTCTCAGAAATGTCTGGGTTTAGTAGTTTCCAAGATGTCCACCCAGCGCGGGACTAAAAATACAGGTGCTCCCTTGCAAAACCAGGTTGTTTTGTGAAAGAAAGTCTGTGGTCTTTGTTTTTTGTCCCGATGGACTTCAGCCCTCTAGGGAAACCTACCAAACCCACACATTTCTGAAAACTAGACACCCAAGGGGAGTCCAGAGTGGAGTGAATTGCATGGATCCCATAAAGTTTTCCTACCTAAAATCCCCTGCAAACCTCAAATTTTGCTGAAACAAAATCACATTTTTCTCACATTTTTGTGTGGGAAAGTTGTAGCATCACCAGGGTATCACAAATATCCTACAACTCAGCGTTCCCCCAGACCTCCCAATAAAAATCGTACCTCACTTGTGTGGGTCGGTCAAGTACCCGCGACAGCCAAGGGCCTTAAACACACTCTGGAGATTACAAAATGACCTATCATACTACAAGCCTGTTTTGCAGTGGGGGGGCACCTGGGTTTTTGCCCCTGTGCTCAGTGGCTATCTAGGGAAACCTAAAAACCCCACACATTTCTGAAAACCCTGGGGAGACCAGTGAGGTATGGCTTGCATGGATCCTCCAACATGTTCTTACCCAGAATCCCCTGCAAACCTCAAATTTAGCTGCATTCTGGGCAAGCCCCACACCTGGTCTATAAAAAAAATAGTCCCCTGTATCTAGGTTGCTTTCTACCCTCTCTCGGGGGCAGAAAGACTGTCTGTCGCAAAGGTTTATGGAAGGAGCAAAGGCCTTGCCCAAGAGGCCGCTCCCCCTTCCCTGGTGGCTAGTGGATGGATCCCATTTTTAACGATACCTCTCCCAAGTGATTTGGTGCTGGGGTGCTGAGATAGACCCACGAGCACCAAAACAATGAAATTGAAACTGAAACTAAGGTTCGGTTTCATTTTCAATGCAATGATATCAGCGCAACATGCGTGCGATCGTCATTTAATTGGAAATGCAAAATGGTATAGGGAGGTTGGGGAAGCTCTTCCACAACCTCTCCAGGCCAACAAAAAAAAGGAAATCCCTCTACTGTCTGCAGCAAAGGGATTTAGTGCCCCTGTACTTGTCATGGGAATGAGCCTTGCATTTACACTGTGTTAAGTTGGCATGAGCTTATTAGAAGTTTAAACGCCATTTTTCCTTCCTGCTGCCTTTGCACACGTCACACATTATTATAAATGTTTAGAGTTTAGCAGAGTGTTTTGCTTCACACATGAATAATATGTTTTTCTATATTAGCAGACTTGCTTGGTAAGCTTTGTCTGAACAGTGAGTGCAGAGGCCTTCAAGGTTATTTCAACACAGTGGTTGTTGTTCGGACTGATCAGCGCATGTTCTAGATATAACATATATATAGCTGTGGCCACCTCTGAGTTTGGCGCTTTTTAATAATGCACTGCGTAGGCATGTACACACACACTTGGAGAACATTTGCATGCAGAGAGCTGGTGTAGAAACTGATGTGATCCATTTCTGCTAGGACCAGAGATATGGGGCCGCCCTTGTAATCCCAAGAGACCTTCTGTAGATCTAAAAATAACCTACTAGCAAGGGAGAGTGAGATAGAGGTTTATTCTAACCCGTTTTCCATTTAGCATTGTAACGTGCTTTCTCCCTTTGTATTTTATGGAATAGTAACTATGCTGATATTCTTGTTGATTATAATATGTCTGCTTGTATTAACTAAAATACAGAGCATGAGAACACGGCATTAGAAATAAATATTTCAAACTTGCACGTGTCTCTATTTACTCCTTGTTTTGGACTGGTATGAGAGTATAACGAAAGAATGTTCATGTGTTCTACATTGCCTGAGGTATTCTAAGTTGCATGTTCTGGGTTGTCTAATCATTGGGTTATGGAAGAACGAATGAGACACTGATTGCTAGAATGGTAGGGGATTTTGGCTACTAAGGTGAGTTTTGGCACACCCTACTTCACTGAGGTTCCAAGTCTCTATGCACAGTTCTGTATAGGAGCAGAATCCCTGCTACATGGCGCCCATACAATGGTGGCCTTATTACATGACGCTTGAGTAGTACTCAATCAGTCCTTAGTCCCTTCACTGTTGGTTCCGGTTAATAGTAGTGTTGGGCAAACCTACCTAGAGTTACATAGGTCTTTTCAAGCTTGAATCTTTCAAAACGGTTTCCTTTTGAATTACTACCTAGTTGTGCTACAATGTTTTACATTGTACCTCTTCTTCTCTGTGTCGCTATAGCTAACATTGATATACCTCAACATAGTCGCATTGCGGTTCACAATCATTTGCAGGCTTATAATATTGGTTTGGAGGGCATAGCAGTGATTTTGGTGGTGAGTGCTGAGGTTGCTTACCCGTTTGAGATTTTCTACTCATGGGTAACATTTCCCACTGTGGAAGCAGCAACTCAGGTATTTGAGACTTATACTCACACAGCCGTGCCCTTGGAGTATGTTCCTTATAGGACACAGGAGATTCCGATTTATGCATGGCAGTACCGAGTTTGGTTTAATGGCGCCCTTCCCCACAGTGTAACGGCGATTAGATTGGGTCCTTTGTCCATTCCGGGCGCTTCTTGGCCGGTTTTGGCTGTATTCACCCCGCATCCTCGTGCGGGGCAAGTCCCCGTTGCTGAATTATGGACCCTATATAACTCTTCTATTAGTGTTATTCGGGCCCTAGTTCAATATATTACCTGCAATTTCCAGGGCGAGGCCCCTGGTGTTGCGGCCCTTCCAGCTGGACCGAGCGGAATGAAGCTTAGTCCCGTGATGGTCAATGCGGTAATGGGCAAGCGTCCCCAGGATAAGGATGATATGGCTTTTTGGCTTGCCGAAAAGTTTGACCAGCTGGAAATAGTATTTCCTCATTCGACTCCCGTTGAAAAAACACAGGTTTCTTACAATTAGTTTACCCAAGGACTTGGTACCGGAAGCCAGTGACTGTGAGTCATGGGGTAGGATTTTTGCGGCAGTGTACACGAGGTGCGTCGGCACTCCGTCAATGACTGTCCTTCCAACGGTCATTAAGCGTGTTCAGGACGAACACGGACCTGAGGCTGCGGTTGAATTGGGAATGAGACTCGTTGGCACATTTGATGTGGTTTCCAATCTGGTCCTTTCTAATATAAAGGGAGATGCGGTGAACTTCCAAGTGGCTAATGCCTTATGCGATGTCCCCGATGCCGACAAACCCCGACAATTACCGACAATTATTACGACAGCTTATAAAACCATTGGCCGCAATAGTTTACATGTGAAGCCCTTATCTACTAAAAATAAAAAACAACCTCAGGGTTCGAAGTCTGAATCGGACGTTGAACCCACAGCTCCAAAGAAAAATTGGAACAGAAATAAAAAACAGGGGAAATAACAACAGAAACAGGAGTCTCGTACACGTCAACCGTGCCTGCGTCTATTGAGCGCGTTTATGAGTTGCGCGACCGCACTACGATTAAGTCGCCTGATAGATTTCAGGTTCCTGATCAACGCTCTCCTCGTTCTTTACAGGACACATTGGCTTCTTCGTCCGGTGGTGGAAGCGGCGGAAGGGGTAGGGGTGGCCAGCAGAGTCGCGAACAGCCCCGCCCGAAAGACGGAAAAGGCAAGCAAGACGATTCTTCACAGAAAAGACCCCAGTTTCAGAAAAAGAAAGTTGCCACTTTAACAGCGAGATACGCCACAGATAGTGAGAACGCAGCTTCGGAATCAGACATGGGCGCTGACGTTGTTGGACAGCGCGGCGGAGATTACCAAAGTGCGAGAGGCATTGCGTCCACTACTGAAGGTGACAGCGACTGACCAATATGTTGTTGTAGAGACAGCGGGTACTAGAGTAGCTCCCCTGATAGGCTTTTTGAAGTTGTCCTTTTAATTGAAGGTGACATACAACGTACCATAAAGGGGGTATTTTGGGAAAATCTTACAACTACCTATGACATTTTGTTAGCGGAGGCTGACTGGCCCCCACCTTTTGTTCTAGCAGCTCCGGGAGGGGAGGAGGTAATCCTCCCTAGTTTCATGCCCACTGTCTCAAAGGAGCATCCACTGAATTTTGCAGAAGAGTGGGCTAAAGCCCTTGCGCCGGCTCTGTACCGTACGCACTGCGGTTGGGATAAATTTTCCCCATACCGCGAGATTCCCTTACAGTCTATGCCACAGTCCAATGTCGTGCATACGCAGATGACAGAGGGAGATAATTTTACTGCATAGTTACCCAAGCACACTCTTATTACTTGCTCAGCATGACCCCTTGTGTAGGCCCTGCTGCTTGGAAGTTATAGGCCTCAGTTACGTTGGCCTGAGCACTGTCATTTTCTATCAGCTTAAGCAGAAGCAGAAAGCAGGTCTGACCCATGCTTCACCCAGCTCCACTTGTCTGCGTGGCTTCGCACTCCTTCATTGGGCCCCCACTCTACTGTATGCTAGGTTCACGAACGATAAAGTTCAAGTTCCTTCTTAATCTTGCAACACACCCCAGGCCCCCACCTGAAAGCTGTGAACGGAGAAAGAGGAAGTTCCCACCACAGCTAAAGCTAGTCCGATAAATGAGGATAAATGTGGCAAATCAGTATCACAGACTGGCACATAAACGCATGAATAGAATCCGTCAAAGTAATAATAACACATTTGTGTTGTGTATGATATATTAATGACAAACCTCCAGTCAAGATGCTAGGAACTCAGTCTAGACGGGCGTACATGCCACACAATTACAAGAAAGGGGCTACATCTACACTTATGATGGGAAGGTACCGGGTAGGCCAGTAAGTGACGATGGAAGGGCATGTGGTACGAGGTGGCGCGAGATGACGCGACCCCTGAACAATATAAAAAGGAGGTCCGCGAGAATATCGTTGAACTATTCCTCGTCTGCACTTGAGTGTCGGACAGGAGTTTTTCCCAGCGGTTACTCGAGATAGCCCTTGTTCCATGTACTTAGGCTCTGCTCCTCTGTTGTATATTCTACTGTATGAAATGCTTTTTTCTTCTTGCATTCAAAGTTATATTTCGCCATTTGAAATGTTATGTTATGTTATGTTTTCTCTGACCTTGTTTTATCTTCACTGCATTTAAGGTGTTTAACTTGTACTTGCAGGATCTCACTTGCTTACAGTGGTGAGTGTTCCCAATAATATGTGTTTAACCTTTTTCTATGCAATCTGCCTCAAAGCTCACTAGTGTACTTAAAGTATATTCTCTCTCTCATAGCAGCTGTCAACTGTATTTTGTAAATCCAAACTGGCCCAAGCAACTTTCAAGAGAATGCTAGGAGCAGGACCAAGTACTATGTGATTTATTGTGATATCATTGAATATTTCTAGAAGCTGTGTCTTCTAATAAAACTTGTACAACTCTCAGGAACAGTCTCAGAGGCTCATATGTTTGTTTTTCCCTATTTTTAGAGCAAGTGTTCCAGGAGCACCGGTTACAAATTAAGCTGTCCCATTAGGTCCCCGGCTCTCTTTCTCTCCAATTCCCCGGTGCAGGCTCCGAGCCCTGCCAGGCCCCCCACCTCCCTGACCCTTAATTAATCATCCCTCCGACATCTTGGTGACCTTGACGTGATGGTAAAAGTCAACTGAACAGGATGCATCTGGATTGAAGGGGAGGAAGTACGAGGCTGCTAAGCAATTAGCACCACTCTCCGTCCGGGTCATTGGGAGGAACACAGCGCATGGGTAAGCATCATATCGCTTGACTGCCCGTCGCTGCTCTCTCTCTTGAGTGAGGAGGAAAGGTGTGTAGTATTGTGACGCATCAGTGCTCCTGCCTGTTTATCCATGCTCCCTGTCTATTGACTTTGCCATTTGATCTTGCGCAGAAGGAGGGATTGTGTGCTATGTGGAAACTGAGACTGAGCCTGACAGTTAGGTCATTACCGTGATGTATGTGTTTCTCTTACTGTAATTAGCCGAATGTTATTGCTGCTATTGTTGTAATGCTTATTTTTACATTTAGCTTTTTTATTCAGCATTTATTTAGCGGTTAAAGGAAGCCCCTGTTGCATATACGATACAGGGAAGGAGAGAATGCATGTGGCAGTTCTTTCGACATTTGTTTATATCTCTGAAGGGAGAACCTCTGACTAAGTCTATTAGATTATCGGAGAAGGGAAGGTGCGTCTGGCGCCTTCCAAATGCATATGTCTGTTTTTTAAGGGTTCCTCTGTACTTATAGGGTTACAGAGAAGGGAAAGGTTGGGGTAGTCGCCTTTCCAACATTTATTTTGAAGGTTCCCCTGTGAATATAGCACCACAGGGAAGGGAAAGGTTGGGGTAGTCGCCTTTCCAGCATTTATTTTAATGGTTCCCCTGTGAATATAGCACCACAGGGAAGGGAAAGGTTGGGGTAGTCGCCTTTCCAGCATTTATTTTAATGGTTCCCCTGTGAATATAGCACCACAGGGAAGGGAAAGGTTGGGGTAGTCGCCTTTCCAGCATTTATTTTAAGGGTTCTTCTGTGAATATAGCACCACAGGGAAGGGAAAGGTTGGGGTAGTCGTCTTTCCAACATTTATCATGTCAGTGTGCCTCTCTGTATAAGGAAAGGGAGGGCCTCCATTTCAGTACTAATGGAGAAGAGGCTAAATCTAAAATACGAGTAGCTAACGGCATTTTTTGATGGCGCCTGTGTTGTTTTAAGTTTAAGTGGTACCCCGGGAAGATTAAGTGTTTATATATATATAACAGTAAATCGTGTATTTTCGCCAGTTAAAAGTACCCTCTGTGTTTTTCTCTTTTTTGCGTGCGCTGTTGTACATTGCTCTTTCTTTCTGAAACACAGGTACTAAGGCTGCTAATTATTAGGTACTCTTTTAAGATTGTATGTTGTTGCTTAGTGTCTAAGTAAAGAGTCTTTTATCAGGTTCAAAGGAGTAATTCATTTTTTATTATTGTTTTTTTCTCATGGCCAGAGTATTGGAAGTCATTGGCTGACACAGAGCTTGACTTTAGTGAGACCATAATACCTAGGTACACATTGTCCCTTTCTTTTCCTTTTTTGTTAATCCTTTGTTTGATTATAAAAACATGTAGGTTGATTGTAAAAATATTTTATTTCTTAATCGTATGTTAACTGGCCCCATACCAATCCTATTATTTTTGGGTAAGGGCCCGCTAAATACTGCTTCAAATATTTTGTGAACATCAATTAAAGACTGGGTTGTTAGTGAGATTCAATAACTAGGGAGATTGTAAATGCATTATTATGTATCCCCATGTGTTGATCTGCCACTGATAAACTAAGAGTTTCTGCAAAAATACAGCATATTGAGCACCACAATTGTCATAGATATATTGTTTTTTTTTAGTGCTGCTACTCTCCTGAGTGCACACTTGGCATTCAGGATCACCCCCTCCCTCCACGAGCACTGCAGGCTTCACGAGGGAGGACACAGAGAAGTACTCTGCGCTCTCTGGATGACTGAGTGTCGTTTAGTATAGCATAGAGTGTTTCTTTTTTTATCTACATACCACACAAATGAACAGGATACATGACTATAGGACATACAAAACTACACACTCCATACACGTGCAGATTTTTATGACATTACCGGGACTAGAGGTACCTGCTATTGTGACATCATTGTGGCCTCGCAACCCTTTGCACAGCAAGGTCCTTGAGGCTTG
This sequence comes from Lissotriton helveticus, assembly GCF_964261635.1. Lineage (NCBI taxonomy): Eukaryota > Metazoa > Chordata > Amphibia > Caudata > Salamandridae > Lissotriton > Lissotriton helveticus. Next base: position 133,819,400 of record NC_136058.1, read on the forward strand.
TTTTGGTAACCATCCTACTGCCCTGCAATTCCCTGACAATTCCCCAGGAGGTATCTACAACGGCCCAGAAAAGCAAGAAATTAGAGAGGCATTTTATTCCGTCATTACAGAAGCATTAGGTGATGAGCTTGTGGTAAACTGCCCCCCCCCCCCCGGAAACAACTGACAGGAGGTGAGCCAGATGTCCGGTACATATATGTACATATAACCAAAGGAAGTACAGATGAGCCATAGCGGACAACAACCAGTTGAGGTAGTTCTGCACATATTAGACAATAAAATTATATCAGTGCAGAACGTTAGCCCACAAACCCATAGGAAATTTAACAGAAGCCAAATTTCCTTAATATCTAGAGCATGGGACTTGTTGGGAATCCTACTCACACAGGGTACGGAGATAAGGGCATCTACATTGCATATAGTGAGACTGTGCCTCCCAGTGCCAACGTATACATCCCTCACTGATAGCCCACAACTCACACTTGAGGGACCACAGTACTCACAGAGATCCCCTTCTGTGGAAGTCACTCAAGACATACCTCTACAGCTACCACTGGTGTCATATCCTACTGAAGGGCCCCACCCCACAGAATTAATTCAGTCAGTAGGTAGTGTAATAAATAGCGAAAGCCCTGATATCGTCAACCAGTGTTCACTCACACCGCCTCCTCCAAGCACCAGCTGCCCGGAGGGGCAGGGAGATTCACAGGTTACCCTCACACCACTGGTTTGTGAGCATCACGCCCACGAGTTGCATGACCAGCTGCAGCAGCAACAATCACCCAGTCTCACAGAATTATTACAAAGACACCCTTCCACAACGCATTATCCAGAAATGTGGGCATATTTACAAAGCCGCATGTTAAAAGGAGATTAGTATTGCCACATTCACTGCCACAGATTGCCCACCTCAAAGATAACTCTAGGAGATGAGCAGACAGCCCACACAAGATCCAAGACTACAGATCACGGTACACATAGTGAACAAATGGCCACTGCTGAAGAATGTATCTTGCAGGAGGCAGGAAATGACGATTGGAACTACACCTACATGCGCCAAGGCCTAAGGGTCTGGCAGAAATACGCGCGCAGGTATGGTAACACAAGACCCACAGGGGTAACACACCAGCTGCCCCTGCCGTCCGAAGAGGTCAATGACCCCCTATCTCAGTCACTTGGTCCCTAACGGACAAAGAGAATATGAAGAAAGAATTCCCACCCCTCACAGAGGGTGCGGGAAAGTGGATACAAGCCTTTGAAAATGACACTACAGGTGTGTCATTGCCTATATGGGATATGAAAAGCCTGCTCACATCCCTGATTGGAAAAGATGCAGAGGATATGTTTTCACGCATCAACACAAGGCTTTGCACCACTAATTCAGAATTAGATGGTGATCCCTTCAATAAAATAAGATCAGCGCTATGGAACGAACTGCGCCGGAAGTTTCCCGATGTCTCAGACATTGGATCTCTAATGTCACAAACAAGGCAATTAGCTATTGAGAACACAGCTGCAGAATTAGAACAGCAAAAATTAAGAAAAGAGAGACTCTTGATGCAGTTATGATAGCTACACCAGTGAGTCAAGTGACTACTGTCACTAATCTTTCACAAGGTGCCTTAAATGTACTAGGAGGTAACGCACAGGTAACAAAAGATCACATACAACAACAGCTACCTCAGCAACACATGCCTGTGTACCACGTGGTGCCCCAGACTCAAGCTCTTGTATCACAGGGAGCTACAGTACTGCGCCCCATCAATTCGGTTTCACAGGGCACCATCCAGCAGTACCAGGATGGAGGATTTTCAAGTTAGGATAGCCCACAGATAACTCTAGTGTGTCCCGTGTTGTCATGTCTCACAAAACCCAGTTGTGAATGTCATGATTAACAACAACACGTATAGTTTTTTGATTGACACAGGTGCCACATTCTCCTGTATCAAGGAGGGGGCACTGTCCATTTCCAACCAGAGCGCAAACACACTAGATTTCTCTGGGGCGATATTAAGGGTCCCTTTCACAGAGCCAGTACCAATAGAAATAGGAGGTAAACGTATTCAACAGCATCTACTTTACACACCACAGTCCCCAGTAAACCTCTTGGGACGTGATCTCATGGCCAAATTAAAAATGAGAATATATTTCAGTGAGAACGACACAATGACTTTCTCTATTCCTGATACACCACAGACCAGAATGATGTCTGTCAAACAAAAATTCCTCAAGTTATGCCGTATTGTTTGATCGTTGGCCTGAAGACTGCCCTCTTCAGTGTCCCATTGCATGCTGACGTCGAGTATTTTATTCGCATTTTCATTCAGAAATAGATAGTTATACTTTCAAATTCAGAAGAATATGAATGTCTCTATGTGGATGATCAATTATAATTCACTCTGTAAACTTCACCAAATATTGCAAGACTGAGCAACTGAATAGAATAATTTACTCCTACCTCAAAAAATTCAGCAGCAGCTGACACAGGCACAAGCCAGAGATAAAACAATGGAATGGGATGCACACTAGTTGCATCACATATCTTTCAGATAAATATAGGTCCAATAATAGAATATACCGCGTTTACAAAACATGCATGACACTTAATTAACATGGGTTGGGTTCGTGAGAGCCTTGACTCGATAAATGACAAGATCATGTGCTGCTAGGTCTATTGAGCATTTCGTCCTTCTAAGGTGGATACATGGAATACAATAAAGATCTGCTGTTTATCATCAATATACCATTCTGAGCGAACATGTGCACTACAAATAAGCCATCTTTACTTTATAATACAATACGTATGTTTTGCATATTGCAAGTAGAGACGACACATGTTTTCAGATATTAAAAAGTACTGAAAAGCTAATTGAGGGTTTTCTTTTATTTTCGGGCCACGTTCATAAGTAGCATTCCTGGCCGACTGCATATTCTGGGCGTAGAGCCAAACAGGAAAAAGGCTTCCTGTAGTTGGCAGCGAACAATAAGATTGATAAGAAGGAAAAAGGTCTTGTGGATAAATACGTTGGTCTGTGGAAATGAGCAAGAGAAATGAGTAGAAATGAGTAGCCTAAGACCACACAGTTTAGTAAAACAATTAGTAAGGAATATGTATGTGCGGATGGATAAGAGGAGATGAGGAATACGTTTTCGGATATGCACCGCTGTGTACAGCTATTACTTCACACATGCCCAGTAGTAGGAAAACACAAATGAATGTTATGATAATGCAGATATAGAGTAGATCTCAATGTTAAAAGGACGTATGCAGGGAGTAAGCAATGCTCAGTATTACAAAATTGTCAGAATGAAATGACTGCTTGCCCAAAATGCACCCTCAACAGTGCAAGAAGATCCATCATGCCCTTACACTATTGATATGGCACAGCACTATGATTTCATTGCACAGCTGCACCTTAGAGAGATACAGGGAAGTGCCCCACCTGTCACTGAGGATTACTGGATGCCATTCGCAGTGACTCGCAGTGACAGTGGGAGCCATTTTTCAAACGCTGTTTCTCTTTATACAAGTGCGACAATATTAGGAGTAAAACATAAGTTGACTTCAGCCTATCACCCGCAAAGCAAGGGTATTTGTGAGCGCCTCAACGGCCTGCTCATAGCCAGGATAAGCAAAATAAGTGCCCCAATTGGGAAAAATTGGTTCTATGACCTTCCCATTGTTCTTTTCACACTCAGAAATACTCCCAGTTCTGATCATCACCCCACATCTCACTGGTTCGCCACTGACAGATCAATGAATGTGGTTGTTCTCTCCACCAGACCTCAAGTAGACACTGAAAGGTCTTCTGAGATTGTGAAAGCTGAATTGTTTGTTTATTTCATGTGCACTAATGTGTGCTCCAAAGTTCTTTTCCATTCAGATATCAAAGACAAAGAAAAAGCGTCCTATTTCTGATGAACTAGTGCCAATCTTCCTTGGAACACACATCTTTACAAAGGAAGCAGTCCGGAAGTGGAGAGACTTCAAATTTAACGAACACTTGCAAATGGACTTTTTAAGGTTCCACCCGTCACCGTCCAAGATCTGAACATTGACCAAAAAGACATGTACCCACAGACTTTTCAAGGACAAGAGTATGAAGATCATATGGTCTATGGACTGAGACGCAGCGACAGACCCACCTCACCTGTCAAATTTTCACTGCCAAAGATATGTACTTTTGTAATTACTTTCTTTGTTATGTTTGTAGTCTCAGTAGCAGCATTCCACTGGTTAGCAGTGCGATCAGAGAGAGAGAGAGAGGAGCTACTAGCAATATCAAAATTGTCACGACCACAGAGCTTCAAGTATTCAAGACACTTCCTGGTAACAAGCAAAATGGGATAAGCACCAGCAGTAGCTATGACACCTATGCACCACCCACTTCTACACCTTCCTCACCCCAAGCAGACCCCACAGATTGGGACTTGGCACCTGATCTCACCCTGATAAATTGATATTTCCCAAAGAGGTTCCGCTGCCCACTGCCAAATGTCTCCTACACCTGTTCCTTTGCCGCATACATGGTCAGATTCAGCTCCAGTCAGCAAGGGTAAATAAGGCATTAGTAAGCACCTCGGAGTGAGATAACCAGTATGGTACAGTCACTGTTGTTTCTGATTCAGTAGAATTCAACAAGAGAATGGAGATTTACCATGATATGGGAGTGTCTGCTGACATAATGCAGGTTTGGGAGTATCAGTTTAAAACACTAGGGTACTTCACCTTCCCAACACCCCCATCGAAATGCCACTCACCCGAACATCACCGATGTAACTATACCCATGACACATGCCCTGGCCCTGCTTCCAGGTTTATTGACGCCCTCCTCGAGTGGACTACTGCACTGGTGACCAAATCTGCCAATTTTACCATCCTGGGCGACCTCAACCTTCATTTTGACCTAGTTAACGACCACACTATTAAAAATCTTCTTACTGATCTCTCTGCCCTACAGCTTAATTCCCTCATTCAAGTTCCCACTCACCTAGCGGGACATACTCTGGACCCGGTCTTTACCAACATCCACGAGGCCACTACTGATATGCCCATACCCATGGGATGGACGGACCATTATCTTGTCAAACTGACTATCCTAGTCTCTGGACGGCCGCACAAAGTCGAACCTACCCGCCGCCTTAAAAGACCATGGCACAAACTATCCACCGCGGTCTTCCATGATACCCTAGGAGAATTCCACCGGGAAGACAACCAAGACATTGACACGACATATAACGCCTTTAACGACTGGATTACGGGTGGACTTGACACTCTGATTCCTGCTAAACTGACCAAAGGACGTACCACACCGTCCAACCCTTGGTACAATGACACTCTCAAAGCCATGCGCAAAGAATGCAAAAGAACTGAGCGTCTTTGGAGGAAAGACTTTGACTATCAAGACAAAATCAACTACATATCAAAACTTAAAGCATATCAAAAAGCCATCCGTACGGCCGGTGCGGCTTTCTATGCTGACAAAATCAGCTCAAGTCCTAATCCGGCTAAAATAATTTTTAAATTAGTCCAAGAACTTCAGAGCTCTAGTTCACCTTCTCCCAATATTGCATCTGTTGAACAATGTGAACAACTCGCTACATATTTTGTAGAGAAAGTCCAGAATATCTACAAAACCTTTTCCCAGCAACCTTTCCACCCCATCAAATTCACCGATCTAACCTCCAAGTTCACCCCTCTTACTCAAATCCCCGATATATCTGCTGATGATCTTATCAAACTGTGCAGAAAGGTGAAGTCTGGCTCCCCTGCAGACCCTATGAACCCTACCCATTTCATGGACTCGCTTGACTTCTTCCTACCCCCCATGATCGACATTCTTAACCTTTCTTTTTCATCTGCTACTGTTCCGGCGGCCTGGAAACAGGCATGGGTGACACCCATTATCAAAAAACCCTCCCTGGACCCATCGAAACCGGAAAACTTCCGACCAATATCCTTACTCCCCTGGCTGTCCAAAATTGCAGAGGCCCACGTCAATGGCATTCTCACCAAACATGTGGACCTGAATGGCATCCTGGACCCATCTCAAAATGGCTTCAGACCAGGCCACAGCACTGTGATGTATTCCTATAGGTTCTGTATCGATCCCCCTATTCCTGACCCTGTTCTGGTTAATAATTAACTAGCAGCCATCCCACGGTACAAAACACCGTTATCTGATTAAGCCACACCACGGCACAGGAACGCGTTATCTGATTAGGTCATAACGCTTGCCATCTAATTAGGCAAGCACTATTCCTCCAGCCCCTGATAAGGCATACGGAGTTCTCAAAACAAATCAAACCTATGACAACCTGGGAAAATCCCTGCGGCCATTGTTTTGATTTCACCGAGTACTTCAGCAAAAGAATGTGCGAACAAGCCCGTTCGTATGACATCCTTATTGACGTCCATGTCCATCCTTACGTCAATCTCGGCACTTTACAGGTATAAATATTACCGACATTGCCTTAAGCAAACACACGCGGTGGTGACGAGATCGGAGCAGAGAGACGTGCTGAGGAGCCCAGCAGAGAGCGAAGCCCACACGCGCTGCCCCGCCTTCCTGACGCGCTGAGAACGAGACGCTGCTTTTCTCCTACCGAGAAATCCAGCTCCGGCGCTTCCAAGCAGCCCTCGCAGGCAACTGGAATATCAAGACCAGAGACGAGAGATACCAGCCCTCAATCATTCTAGACCTCAGGTACAGAACTGAACAACCCCTTGCAGAGAATTCTTGAGTCAGTCCCTTGGCAAAACAAACTTAACTTAAACTGCTACTTATCTACTCCCGCCCACGTATTAGGCTTAGGTCAGGTACACTGGGGTAGGCGTGGTTAGAAGCACCAGTTGAGTACGATTAGTCAAATGTATATATGTATGTATCTATTTTATCAGTTTTAAATATCATATGGCTTAGAAACCATATCAATGCTTCTGCAGTATTATTTTATACTCCTGCTTTTATTGTATGCACTTTACTTAACCATAAGTATCGCAATAATATCGATTCATTTCTCTTGTACGAGAAAAGAGACTGATCAATAAATACCATCTTTTATTGAACACGCCCGTCTCTTCCTTTTCTCTGGTGAAACTAAGAATGCACGTACTGACTGAGTGAAATAAGTTGTCTTTTGTTTTCACACGACTCTAGAGATACACTCTTGATTAGGGGAGAGCAAAGTTGTCATGTTCTATGGTTGTCAGAAACTAAATCCCTTCTTGTCTATCCAGGAAGGTTAAACTCCTCCTTGCCTATTCGAGAAAGTTTCTAGTGAACTCTGAGCTAGCTGGCAAAACCAAAAACTTTAAGTCTAATATCGTCAGTAGAAGACCTAGTTAACCTCTGCCCTAGGTCTATACTATTGAAGATATTATTCCAATGCGCAGAGCCTATTGGGATAATAGGAACTACACTACATGGCGCCCAAACATTTGGATAGGCGATAAAACTAACGCAAGACATTAGAGTAACTCAGTCGTGCTTTTTCACACAGAACCCCTTTTTTCCCATAATACTCCAAAGACGTCTGGAGTGGGTGAAAGGTTATATCCGCCAAACCTCGCAGGAGGAGACTCCTATGTATGGTTCTTGGTTTAGTCAACGTTGAAGGATACACTGTTCCAAAATATTGTGCATCTAATCTTTGTTTCCATAGAAACCTGATCTGCAAACAAACAGAATAACCTTCCTGTCGGTAAAATGATAGACAGTGATGAAGAAAGGGAGACAGTTAGACTAGCAGCTGAACTCCTAGTAGCAGACAATACTCTGCTGGAAAATGACCCAAATGCAATACTCATCCCGGTCAACATAAGGAAATCTATAACCTTAAAACTTATAGAAAATGGACTGACATCGAGAGGTGGTACAGTCATATTCGTAATTGAGGCACACGAATATCGGCAGACAGAGGTATTCTATTCATGGATAAACTTTCCAGCAGCAAACGCTGTAACAAAAGAGTTCCACTATTATAAAATAGAGGAACCACCGGATACCTACACTCCTTTCGAGGAGGTGGAAGTACCACTCAAATTCCAAGAGCACCTGCTCTTGTTTAAAGGCGCCCTAAAACATAATAATCACATCACCAGGCTCGGTCCACTAGGTAGACCAGGAGCAACGTGGCCGGTCCTAGCCGGATATACACCACATCCAGACATTGAAGAAATGCCTGCACCAGATCTTTTAATACAGCTAAAACAACTAATCAAAATACATAGACAATTAGTCCAATATGTAATGCGGACTTCAACAGTCCAACCAGCAAGTAAAATTCCACAGCTGAACCCTCATCAGGGTAACACAAATAAAATTACACCACAGAACATACAGTCCTGTCTGGGTAAAGTACCCGCAAAACGGGAACAAATACCCTTCTGGCTAGCACAAAAAATCACTCAAATAGAGGCGGTGTTTCCAGACACCACCCCGGTAGAAAACCACAGGATTCTGACTATCTGTCTTCCAATGGGAATCGCACCACACGTGGAGGACTGTGACACTTGGGGTACAGTCTTTGCTTCCATATACACAAAAACACATGGTGTACCATCCATGTCAGTAATACCAGATGTGCTAAAACAGATTCAAGATGAATATGGTCCAGAACCCGCTTTAACTCTTGGTATGAAATTACTGAAAGACTTCAAGCAGGTCTCGGCTATATTATTAGCCAACATAAAGGGAGAAGCAGCAAACGTGGCGATCTGCCAAAGTTTAAAAGAGACAGACATAGCAGACCAACCAACTGAAATTGCCAGAATCATAGAGAAATCCTATGAAGAACTAGGAAGGGATAGTCTGGGTGGAATACCGGTAAAACCTCAACTGATTGAAAGTCCTGATTAGGCATTTATTAAAAATAATTTAAACACTCAAAAAAAGAGCTGGGATGGAAACAAACAATCCAATCCTAAAGAAAAAAGATTCCAGTCCAGAGGAAGGTCTCCTCGGCGGAGAGAAAGATCTCCGAACCAAGGACGCAGGTCTCCCCAAAGTGAGCCCTCTGGGAAAAAATACAACCTTACAAATAGGGATAATCTGAAGAAACCTGATAGATATCAAGATAATGATACACGTCCCTCTCAATCTTTTCAGACTTCCTCGCAGAAATCGGAAAGAAGAGGACGATCAGAACACAGGGAAGAGCACGTCAAGTCCAAAGACAAGGAACCTGCTCATCCAAATAAAAAGTTACAATTTCCAAAAAAGAAGGTAGCCAGTATTAAAGTAATCAAAGATGCCGAGAATACTGAGAACACAGCTGAAAAACGGAGAATGGGCTCAGACAATGCTAGACAGCGCAGCAGAAGTGAGCATAGCTCGCAAAGTCCTTATGAATCATCTGGAGACAGTGGACACGAATGAATACATTCAGGTGGAAACTGCAGATACCAGAGTTAGCAAACCTCATAAAATATATGAAATAACGTTACGTATAGAAGGGGATAAGACTAGAAAATAAGGGGACTATTTTGGGATAATCTCTCCCAGGGCTATGACATCCTTCTAGCTGTGAAAGACTGGCCACCAGAGTTTGTCAGGGAGTGTCCTCATGGCGAAGAAATAATTATGCCTGCCTTCTCAAATCATATTCCAATTCATAAAAAATATACACTTGCTAGAAAGTGGGCAGTAGCTCAAGCTCCTGCTTTATATAAAAATCATGTAGGATGGGATGAGGACTCTCCTCCTCACAAAATCCAGTTAAAATCACAACCTACTGCACAGAGGCAGTACCCAATTAAGCAAGAAGCTAAAAAACAGGTAAAAGAGATCCTAGATCAACTTGAATACCAGGGGGTGATTGAAACTTGCACCTCACAAATGAACAATCCTTTGTTTCCTGTCTCCAAACCAGACAACTCATATCGTCTAGTTTTGGATTACAGACACCTTAACTCATGTTGCAAAACCTTTGCAGTGCAAAACTCGCATAGTGCTGCACTAATGAATAACATAGTGCGCAAAAAATACAAAACAACATTAGACATCTCTAATGGATTCTTTTGTCAAAATATAGCACCAGAGAGCAGATATTTGACTGCGTTCTCGGTAAATGGCTCGCAAAAAAGTTTCTGCCGTTTACCCCAGGGGCACAAGAACAGCCCAGGATTATTCTCAAAGAGAGTAACAGAATTACTACAAACATACGATGACGAGGCATTATCATATGTCGACGACATTTACCTAACAGATGATGACTTGGATACTCACTTGAAGAGAGTGAACACCATAATACTTGGGTTCGCAGCAGAGGGTTATATTGTAATGAAGGATGATGCGTAGTCTGGGTCTTGTAGTTACATCAAGTATATTTATTCATAAGTTACAGGAAGATGGTAAGTTCATTAAGTGCCCTTTAAGTTATTATAAATGCCTCAGAAATTACCCCAGTAATTGCCCCACCAGGAGCAGCCTCCTGGCTGCTCAGCCATCCAGATCAACTGACACTCCACTCCTTCAAACCCACTCCAACATTCTGTATGACCTCATCACAAGTTGAGCATGTAGGCAGAGAACTATTGAAAGGAGAGTGCAGCAGGTAAAAGGAAGATTACAACACATCTCCCTCATCATAATATGAAAGAACATACAGAAAGTGTGAAGCTGTTAGATACACGTTAAAACACAAAGGGAAGCAGTAAAATGAAAAAGTACACCACTTCCGATTGCTGTGAAAATTATAACAAACAAATGTAAGGAAGTAGTGTAGTAGTACAACAATTAAAAGTGGAAGAAAATGCATGAAATAAAACATATCTCATTCTACCAACGCTATGAAGTAAAACATACTACACATCTTACCCCCTTACTCAAAAATGCATGAAGATGGTAAAGCACTCATGGTAAAACACTTATATGGCAGAAAGAGGATGTACAACAAAAATTATAATACACCCAGCTCTCTGATAAAATAAGGAAATACAAAGAATGTAAGTCAAAAAGATATAATCAAAAACTACAAACTTCGTTTCCAAAACACACCACACGGTGTACCTAAAACGCCACATGAGAGGTCCAACACCCATAAAAAAAAACTATGGGTAACAGTAATACCAAAACTGTTAAATTATGAGTACTTAGAACTCAAGGCAAACGTAACATGGGTTACCCTAAGACAAAGCAAACATGTCATGCCAATTGCAAATGCAAAACAACAACCCAAAAGTACATCAAAACAAAAACAGCGAGCCACACCAACCCAAAAGTAACCCACCCTGGGCACTCCTTCACCCGAAGGACGCTCCTTCACCTAAAGGACAACAAAATAAGGGAAAAACAATCCCAAGATAGACAAAATTTGGGGGAATTTCAACATCCAAAGGAAAACAAAATTATTGAAAATCGCCATGCCCATGGCAAACATCTGGTAGGTTTCTTTAGACCTAAAGTAAACAGATTTCGGAAAACTAAATCCAAGAAAATAAAAACCTACGCCAAACTAAGTTTAGGAAAGCTTTTAACTTATGACACACACGTACAACTGTATAAGGGAACACTACACCAGAGTCAAAATCAACACCACGCACATTCACCAACACCACACCAGAAAACAAGAGACAAAAACTACAAATGACCAGCAAAATAAGATTGTCTCATGCTCCGTTGAGTTGTCTCAGGTAATGAATGTTGTAAATACGAGAAGATTTGCGACGTCCTCCGCAAAACAACACAATTCCGACAAAATACACTTCATGGTTACAAACAAACCAACCACAGTAATATGCCCCCAATACAAAGTTGTGAATATGTAGATGTAAAACAAGGTAATACTAACATAACAAACTAAAACAATAAACGTAGTCACCGTAGTCTAGGTAGATGAGCGATACCTCACCCGAAAGTCCAGTCAATAATCATTCATCCATAGTCCAAAAGTTGCAGGTAACATCCAGCGTAAGTAGAGAATTTCGCCATCAACACGAGAACTCCATTCATGGTTGAAGGTAGAATCACCATGAAATTCTCATTTGCACATGTAAATCCAGATTTGCGCATGTAAAACCAGGTTTGCCACAGCTAAAATAAAGTTAGCCTTCACGTAATGAGATGTTGGCAAAAGTAAGCATCACTCTCCTGCGATGTATCTGCGTATCAAACTTGGAGGTGAATCGTCGTGAAACTCAGGATTACAAAGGGATTTATCCCAATGTCTCAAAATGGCCGCCACAGCGTCGTTCGGCGTCGCTTTCTAAAGAAAATAGACCTCACATGGATGCTGAACCAGACGCTGTCATAGGGGTCAAAGGAGACTTCCACCAATACCACGGAGGATTCCAACGACGTCATCAAACTAAAACACGCAGGCGAACTGGAAGGAGCTCCAGAGACCAACTGTCACTGGTGAGTCTACGAAGAAAACTGAATCGCCAATGGCAGCAAAAGCGCAGGAATTAAACTGTGAGTAGAAGTAAGGAAAAGTCTTTCATGCGCGCAGAGAGTCCATTTGTTAAATAGATGTCACGAGCTGCAGTTCGCGCCACATGTTGTACTCACTTTGTTTTTCCAGCGTTGACAATGCGCTCTTGAGCCCAAACACTTCATAACATGAGCGTTACGTGTTGAAAACTTGCTACCAGTTGAACGCTTTAAAATATTCAAACATCATTGCGCTGATCTTAATCGTGGTACTGCGTGTTATCATTAAATTGCTGCGTGTTATATGGTGAGTCAACTGGGTCAGAAAGAGACGCTAGCTCGAAGTTAAAAGTCTCTTGAGGTCTCTCTTCAGCCAAAAGTTATTTGTAGATCATCAGCTGAGTGTAATTACCAAATCGGTAACATAAGCTGCAGTTTAACTCTTTTTTTTTTTACATAAAAAAAAACGATGTTGTGCTTTCATTGTGTGTTACACAAAAACAGCTTTCCTCATATTAATGAAGATCAGGGTTTGCAGGCTGTCCTTACACACAGGGAAACAGTCACCTTGGTCCAGTAAATTTATGAGCTAAATCACACGTTTGTGGAAAGTCAACACTCACCCAAGTACAACAAGCACTGGCACATCCACGTTGGGGCCGACCGGTCTTTGGTCACTGGTGGGGCATGTGGACAGCCAGTTTGCTTCTCTTACGTGCGCTTCTTCTTTTTCTAATGCTTCTTCAGTTTCAGCTTCTTCTTTGTTTGTGTTTCTTCAGTTTCTTATGTAGAAGCCCATTCAATTTATAGGTTCTCCAACTCGTCGCCAGTATTGTAATGAAGGATGATGCGTAGTCTGGGTCTTGTAGTTACATCAAGTATATTTATTCATAAGTTACAGGAAGATGGTAAGTTCATTAAGTGCCCTTTAAGTTATTATAAATGCCTCAGTAATTACCCCAGTAATTGCCCCACCAGGAGCAGCCTCCTGGCTGCTCAGCCATCCAGATCAACTGACACTCCACTCCTTCAAACCCACTCCAACATTCTGTATGACCTCATCACAAGTTGAGCATGTAGGCAGAGAACTATTGAAAGGAGAGTGCAGCAGGTAAAAGGAAGATTACAACAGGTTACAAATTCAACTTTAAAAAATCAAGAATTGCCCATCTAACAGTCCTGTTTTTAGGATATGAATTATCAAGTGAAGGCAAAAGCCTGGCTTACAATTTCCTAGAGAAATGTGCTGTACTCCAAGCTCCTAGAACACTAAAAAATTTACAATCAATTCTAGGCTTCCTAAACTTCGGAAGAACATACATTGCAAATTACGCAGAAAGGGTTAAACCCCTTTATGATCTAATAAAACCAGATTTTAAAAGATTCAATTGGACTCAAAAACACACAGAAATTTTGAGATCTTTACAAACAGACATGTTAATTAAAACAAAATTAGAAACACGTGACAACACACGCAATCTTGTGATTCGAGTCATCCCAGGAAGATGCGGATTCACATACCTGACCTCTAATGAGGGAGAAAAGGTACCAATTGCATACAAATCACACTTGTACACAGAAGCTGAAAAGAAGTTCAGTATTAAAGACAACATTGTTCATGCAGTTCAAACGGCTATAGCAAAAGAAAAAGACAACGCTGACGGTAGACGTATCACAGTCAGAACAGCGGAGTCAGCCTTTGAGGCATTAACAACCCCATGTAATTTACCAACAACAGCGTGTAATCCAGAATGGATACAATGGGTGAATTCAATTACAACGGACAGAGTAAAATACTACTTTGATCCAGAATTAAAGGAATTAAGATATCTAGAATATGAAATGACATACCCTCTGCCAATCGACATTCTGCCTTTACGACAGTACGCCTGTGTAATACATACAGACGGGCATGCTCAACCCTCAGTTTGGGGAGAGCTGGCTTACAAGGCCACATGCGAAATTATAAAAGAAGTGTGGCGCGGAGGTAAATTAACACCTCTACTTACAAAAACACACTCAGTGGAAAATAATTCAGAACAACAAACGGAAATAATAGCGTTAAAAATGGCGCTAGATAATGCCGATCGCGAATTCCCGACACTTATTGTGTGCGATTCGTATTACTGCGTCAAATCATACAATAACGATTTACAGAAATGGATTCAAAACGGTTACAAAGATGACACAGGTGCAACAATAAAGCAAAAAGTGCTTTGGAAACAAGTAGTTCATTTGCAAAAAGAACTACCAAAGACTCATGTGATACATACACTGAGTCATCAACGTGATGGCGTTCACGTTGCAGGGAATTCATTGGCTGAGAAAGCCACAACGGCAGCAACTGAATCGGCTTCCGTAGTCAAGAAAAAGCGTGCAGTAAAACACATTGACGGTGAAACTATGCTGGCGGTGAAAACGTCATCGAAAAGCGACTGCTCAGCACTACCGATCAACTATCCACTCAATTATACATACATAATCGATGCAAACTCAGTCCCTTTTGCTCGAATCCCTGGAGTGGGGGATAGAGTGATTCCAAACACGGACAGGAGAGGCTTGTTAATAGCAGACGCACATATGGGTGAAGGTCTCAGACACCTTAAACAAAAAGATTCTCTGGAAGAATTACAATCAGTGTACTGGTGGCCAGGCATGAGCCTGCATCATCAGAAATTTGTAAAAAATTGCCCAGACTGCAATAGAGATCGCAGTGGCGAGCGAGGAGGACTATTACCATGGCACATCGCTCCAGAAAAACAACAACAATAATAATATACCTATCACGAAAAAGCGTTATATTAACATAAAAAGACTAATTTCCACTTATGAAGTAAGACCCCAGCACTCGGCTGACGTCTGGACTGTTATAAAAAGATTTGCGAGTCTATAATGGCATATACGCTAGAGGCATGCTACGTCTGGCTGAATGTTTTTTCTTCTTGCCCTAAAGCGTATGAAAAAACATGGCCAAATGAGCATAGCATAGCGGGACTCTTCTCACTTCCTACCTGAGGGAACGGGATGGTGTAAAGAAAAAACCAAAGGTATAAAGCAATCTATAACAGCGAAGGTATTAGGTTCGGGAGCTGGGTGGGTCAAACATCTAATAAGTGTCCAACGTAGTCTAAATAACCTGCCAAGAAATTCTCTGAGGGGATTCAGTCCGTACGAATTATTGTTTGGAACTAGAATGATGATCTTAGATCTTGACAGTCAGACTTCAGTGGTTAAAGAAAAAAGCTTTGATATCAAAGATCGTTTGGCTATTTTACAGGACTTAAACGAAACAAGGAAAGACCTGAGCAACATAAAGTTGAAACAACAGCCAACGACCACTGAAGAAAAACCACCTGTCCCAGCAAGACCTGTCTGGATTCCAAAAGTCGGGGATCTAGTCAGAGAAAAGATCGCGGTAAAGAAGGAATTTGGGCCTTCTTACAGAAAAGCAGTTCCTGTCTTGTCTATCAACGGGACAAGATCAGTAGTACTACCGCCCCTTGCTGGTAAAAAGGAGAACAGGGTTGTATCAATCGACCTGATAAAACCACAGTCATGTGGCCGATAACAAACAGTAGGACAAGTGGACTCCCGATAAGTAGCAGAATACCAAGGTTTGCTACAAACATAGAGGTTCAATCTAAGAGGCTACTCACATTTGAAATGCCAACAGAACAACAACAAGGACTATGCAACAATGCTATGGAACTTAAACCTCTAAAAACCCAAATAAAAACATTTAGCAGAGACACACCAATCTACAATGAAGTAACAAATGACTATGCTGCTGCAACAAAACACACTAATAAAGCAAACAGCAATCCTGAAACAATAGGAACAATAGACAGAACGGCATCCGGTTACTTCATCAACTTCAGTGATTCATCTGAAGACCTGAGTGAATCAAAGGAACAAACATCAACAAAAACCTTTAAAGATAAAGCTAAGGAACTTTTTCAACATCTGAAAGAAACCTATCTGATTTTTCCATGGATTGAATTCTGGGTGGCCTTAGGTGCAATAATCCTCATACTTTGGCTCATCATGGTACTATGTTTGGGACACTTCATTGAGGGAAAATATGCTAAAATGGACACAGCAAGCCAGAAAATCAACCTGGTCCTCAAACCACACACGTCTTCACACGTCGAGAAAAGAGAACTTTCTTCAGTCAACTTCACAGCCAATCCTATACCCGGTGGGGTAGCATGGGACAATACTGATTATGAAATCTATGGTCCGGTTGAAATCCTGAAGTATCCACATCAAATCAAGATCTCATTGAGTGACTTTGTAAAACCAAGCTCAGTGGCTGATGATTGGGACGTTGAAAGCATTAATAATATGATGTCTGACCTAGTGATGTCTGCTAAATTTACAAAACATGATTATTTGCAGGGTTCGTCTAATTATGATAAAATGTTCTGCTATAATCACTATAGTAATCATTATCTGCATAAATCTGCACAACCTAGAAATGTTTTGAATTATAATCAATGGGAACACTGTGCAACCCCTCCAAAAGGTAGCTCAAGAACTTTTTATGGCAAATATTCATATTTTTCAGGGTTCAACACAAGCAATGCAGAAACATTTTATTTCAAATTATCAAATAAGACAGGTACAAAGACCATGCTTACAAACACTAAATTGATATATTCAGACTCGTTTTTTGAGCAAATGAGTACATTTGGTTTTGATTACTGGGACAAAAATGTTGAAGTAAAAAGTGTTTGGGGTACAAAGGAATGGCAAGTACAAGGTATAGAATCATTGTTTAGAGCCTGCATGATCCCAGAACAAATTATATTTTTGAATGACACTGTTCAACAAACTACCTGTCTTGGCCTAGCCAAAATCAAAGACTTAAACAAACCGTCTATTCCAAAGCCATCAATGAACAGTAATAGCTCTATAGATGTTGAGATAGACGTAAACTATATATTAAGCCAAAACAGAACACATCCTGATTGGAAAAAGTGGTTGATCTGGCCCACAGATACAAATAACTGTCAAGACAGATTCCTGAACAAAATCCAAGGGTTCACATTGACAAGGCCAGACCCTAGATATTCCCAAAGACAACACCCAGGGATAATTACCACGTACAGTGTGGGCAAGCTCTGCCTTCAATGGCTACAAACATCCACACTGGCAGAAATTAAGCAACACCTGACTTTACTTACTGATGGTGCTGACTTGCGTGATTTCATTATGGGACCGCGCAAACAGCGTCAAAAACGCTTCATAGCCGCCTCTGTATATGCAGCTTATAACGAAGCCTGGAAAATAACTCAAATTGAAACATCAGAGAGAATACGGGAAATTGACCGTATTAATTTGGAAAAATCACTTTCTGTAGTGGACAATGGGTTAATGACTCTGTCCTCCAGAATATACTCTTTGGACAGCATTGTGTCTTCAGCAATCGACATAATATCGCAAGACTTACTGTTGTTACAACACGGTCAGTCTCAATTGCGTTCTATTGTACAACTTGGCTGGACGTTACAAAATCTGCGTTCAGGCTATGTGCCTTGGCGTTTAATCAACACAACGTCACTGTTCAATATCTTCAACCTTACTGATAAACAAATCAGTATGGCACAGAAGGGTGCTGATTATACAATCCTGAGCATTGAGAAACTCGAGAGATTACCATTGACAATGTCAGAACGACCTGTCAGTGAATGGATAATATATGGAATAATTAATATTCCAATATCTACTTTCAGGTTTCAATATTGCCAAAAATATATACAGGCTGGCATGTACGAAAAATTGGGTAAAGGGTACATTAAGTCAACATGGAACTTGCCCTATTCACATGCTTGTGTCAGTAATAAAGGCCGGAAAGTGTTTCTTAGTGGCAATAATTGTGCCATGTCACTAAGCGGTACACTTCTGTGTAATGGTATTAGTTTACACGGAGCCTGTGAAGGGTCCTCAAATAACCTTTCATGTCACCAGCTAGGCACACCTGCGACACAAATAGAACCATTCTTTAGGAGACTATCGAACGGGAGTTACATTATAATCGTAGACCGCAGATGTTGTAGCTTGGTGCCCGGAATAGCTTATCTCATAACTACGACTGCGAAGGTTATGTGCTGTGAACGAGTATTGTTCCCCAGCGCAGACAGGGAGGCAAGGTTATGGCCGAATTTGAAAATTGCTTCCATTCGAGTTGATACTTTAAGCAGAATGAAAACAGTGCTCCTTCAGACGCCGACCAGGCTCACGTCATCAAAAGAAACGTATGATCTCCAAGTTGCAAGGACAACGGCAGAGATTCATTCATTGTTATCAACTAATTCCCCCATACATTTCGCAGAAATCCTGAACGAAATCTTAAATATTTCTGATACCAGTGGAGTCTCAAATGTATTTAAGATAGTGTTTTCGGGGGCTTTAACACCATTTAAAGCCATTCTGGGTATTTTTCCGGACTTTGTTCATTCCATCTTTGGTGGACTTCCTCTCCTTTTGGGACTAGTGGCAGGAATCCTATTTTTGATTCTGTTATTTCGCTATGGCAAACCGTGTCACAGACAAAACACCTGCGACAAGGGAAGAGACAATCCTAGCCATTGGATACCGGGACCGGATATCTAAAATCCTTGGAATGTCCCGGCTTAGAGACCTAAACATGACTTGGTTTCTTTCATTTAGACCAATGTGGCAAAGCTGTGTTTTACCTGTATTAAGGTGCTTGCTATGCGGAGAAGAATGCGTGTTGGACACCTGTCTGACGCTACAATCGGATGCGCCAATGGATGCAGAAACTTTGTTGGGTCCGGTCACGGCTCATGCATTGTGCTGTCCCCTGCGGCTACCAATCCTGATGACGGCATTCGTGGAGACTTCACCACTACGATTGAGGGGTAGTGAGGTTCAAGATGAAAGCAGCATTGATCAGGTACGACCTTCTGTCAGTTATGCTGATCAAAACATCAATGAAGGCAATCATGCTCATGAATGCATGGTAACATCTTTTTCCGAGTTAATGGAACTTTGGCAGCAAGCTGTTGACAGTTTTTTCGAGAGTCTAAATGATATGATGTTCTCACCAGAGCAGAAAAAATGACTTTTGAGCAGGCTAGCACACGGCGTTCCCAACACCCTGAATTTGGCCTTCAACTCTGATAATAAAGTATCATGAACAATTTTTTCCAGTTTACGGACAGCGGAACATAATTTTTTCAGCGGCCCCAAAATATTTGCAGTTTTTCGGGACACTTATCTTCTGCTTAAAGTAGAAACTATTCTTAGGGAACTAAATTTCGATTTTAGGAACTTTAGAGACATTAGCTGCCCTCTGGCATGTTCATAAATATTTTATTTTGTGATGAAATGGTCTCGCATTTTATTTTCTCTTCTGTATTAAGAGCCATTTCATGTGTTATTTTTCAATATTTTATTAATAATGATGTATGAATATGCGTGATTAATTTAGCATTTTCTACTGCTTGAGTGCATATAATGCTTTAAATTTATCTTTAGTATACTTCATGGTTTCAAAATGCATATGAATGTATTTTGGGGTGGTACGGTATACACATGCTCTACTAGTATATTTACTATGCCTAGATCTTGTAAATATGGACATAGTCTGCGTGGAGTGGGTGTGATGTATATGTATTCCTATAGGTTCTGTATCGATCCCCCTATTCCTGACCCTGTTCTGGTTAATAATTAACTAGCAGCCATCCCACGGTACAAAAAAACGTTATCTGATTAAGCCACACCACGGCACAGGAACGCGTTATCTGATTAGGTCATAACGCTTGCCATCTAATTAGGCAAGCACTATTCCTCCAGCCCCTGATAAGGCATACGGAGTTCTCAAAACAAATCAAACCTATGACAACCTGGGAAAATCCCTGCGGCCATTGGTTTGATTTCACCGAGAACTTCAGCAAAAGAATGTGCGAACAAGCCCGTTCGTATGACATCCTTATTGACGTATCCATGTCCATCCTTACGTCAATCTCGGCACCTTACAGGTATAAATATTACCGACATTGCCTTAAGCAAACACACGCGGTGGTGACGAGATCGGAGCAGAGAGACGTGCTGAGGAGCCCAGCAGAGAGCGAAGCCCACACGCGCTGCCCCGCCTTCCTGACGCGCTGAGAACGAGACGCTGCTTTTCTCCTACCGAGAAATCCAGCTCCGGCGCTTCCAAGCAGCCCTCGCAGGCAGCTGGAATATCAAGACCAGAGACGAGAGATACCAGCCCTCAATCATTCTAGACCTCAGGTACAGAACTGAACAACCCCTTGCAGAGAATTCTTGAGTCAGTCCCTTGGCAAAACAAACTTAACTTAAACTGCTACTTATCTACTCCCGCCCACGTATTAGGCTTAGGTAAGGTACACTGGGGTAGGCGTGGTTAGAAGCACCAGTTGAGTACGATTAGTCAAATGTATATATGTATGTATCTATTTTATCAGTTTTAAATATCATATGGCTTAGAAACCATATCAATGCTTCTGCAGTATTATTTTATACTCCTGCTTTTATTGTATGCACTTTACTTAACCATAAGTATCGCAATAATATCGATTCATTTCTCTTGTACGAGAAAAGAGACTGATCAATAAATACCATCTTTTATTGAACACGCCCGTCTCTTCCTTTTCTCTACAATCTGGTGAAACTAAGAATGCACGTACTGACTGAGTGAAATAAGTTGTCTTTTGTTTTCACACGACTCTAGAGATACACTCTTGATTGGGGGAGAGCAAAGTTGTCATGTTCTATGGTTGTCAGAAACTAAATCCCTTCTTGTCTATCCAGGGAGGTTAAACTCCTCCTTGCCTATTCAAGAAAGTTTCTAGTGAACTCTGAGCTAGCTGGCAAAACCAAAAACTTTAAGTCTAATATCGTCAGTAGAAGACCTAGTTAACCTCTGCCCTAGGTCTATACTATTGAAGATATTATTCCAATGCGCAGAGCCTATTGGGATAATAGGAACTACACTACAGCACGGAGTCTGCCCTTTTGGCCACCACCGAATACCTCCGGACGATCTTAGATTCCGGTCAAAGTGCTGCGCTGATCCTTCTTGATCTCAGCGCAGCCTTTGACACGGTATCCCATGGCATTCTTCTTAAACGTCTGGAGATGACCGGCGTATCTGGCCTCGCTCTGACCTGGTTCCGTTCCTTCCTTAAGGACAGATCCTTTCAGGTGTCAGCCCCTCCTTTTCTTTCCAAACCCCATCCCATAACACAGGGAGTCCCTCAGGGCTCAGCGTTGAGCCCTTCCCTCTTTAACCTATACGTGCAGCCTCTTGCGGAGGGGGCCAAAGAGTGGGGGCTGACGCTGGTATCGTATGCTGATGACACCCAGTTGGTCATCACCCTCACGGAAAGCCCCTCCATTGCGGCCTCCAGGTTCAAAAATGGCCTGGCAGCAGTGGCACAATGGATGACGGACAATTACCTCCAACTGAACGCCGGGAAAACCGAAGTGCTTCTCCTTGGCAGAAACACCAGCCTTTGGAATGAACACTGGTGGCCGTCATCCCTTGGCTCCATCCCGCTCCCTAAATCCCTTGTAAAAAATCTTGGAATTTGGATGGACGCCACACTCTTCCAGACACACACCAAAAAGGTGGCAGCCACCTGTATAGGTCTTTTGAGAAATCTCAGCTCTATACTTGGTTTTTTCGATCCGAAGGTCCGCCAGTTGATTGTCCAAGTGACTATCCTTTCTCGCTTGGACTATGCAAATGTCCTCCTCCTGGGCGCAAACAAAACAGAAATTACTAGACTTCAACGCGTGCAAAACGCGGCGGCGAGAACGTTGGTCGGCCTTCCCCGAAGATGTTCAGCCAGAGCTACCATCCGCAAATTTCATTGGTTGCCCGTTGGCCTCAGAATTAAATTTAAGGCCCTCATCACGATCTTCAAAATCGTCAAACAGGGAAGTCCCACTCTTCTACAAAATCTCATCAGCCCCTACGTTCCGGGTCGTGATCTGCGCTCCTCTAACCAGCTCCTTTTGAGTGTTCCTCGTGCAAAGCTTAGCCGCACTGGAGGCCGCTCCTTCAGGGTCCTGGGACCCAAGCTATGGAATGCTCTGCCCCTTCACATCCGTTCCCTAGACAGCCTTCCTACCTTCCGAAAAGCCATCAAGACCCTTCTATTTCCTTCCAGTTAGCTTCTCACTCCCCCCCCCTCCTCTTCCTGGTAGGGTCTGTAACTTCTCTCAGCGCCGGGACGCCCCTTTGCTGGGGCAGCTGTCGCGCTTCACCAAATCCAGAATAGAATAGAATAGACCAATTCTACGCCTGAAGGCCAACATTGATTTCAACAACAAGTGGAATGGTCCACATGACTTAATATGTAAGGCAGCCTCCTTGGGTAGCACAATTATAGGTCAGGAACATAAACATTATTTCAATGAGACTCTTGGGAGGGAGTGTGCTGAGATATGGGCACAGGAAACTATAAGATACACTTTTAATGAGGGTACACCATACAATACGAAAAGGGCATACAAACTAATGTCTCCTCTCCTTTGCTTCCTAGGTAATGGAGCGGTTTCTGTGGGTTGGAATACTAATTGCAACAGCACTAGTTTTAATTTGAACCTGAAGTACGGCACCTCCTTCCTCATGGACATCTATTGGATCTGCGAAAGAAATATCCGCTCGCAGCTGTCTCCCCAATGGCAAGGACTTTGTTCCATCGTGACGATGCATGAACTGCATCTGGTTGTCCCAGCAGCTAACATTTCTCACATTCATACCCACCCAATGACAGATGAGTCACTCTGCTCCACCACCAGAAAAAGAAAGTCAAGAAGTATTTCGCACATGGCCCATTCCACGGCATTCCACAAGAATTCCGAATTGTCAACGATGCTGAACTTTCCTTCGGGGGCGTTCTCCCCCTGTTCCAGACCAAAGCTAATGCTCGCTGGCTCCAAGTGACCAGGCACGATCTGATGCAGCTTATCAACAACACCCGTGATGGGTTCAACGCCGTGAAAGAAGAACTACGACCTTTGAGACCCATGGTTCTGAAACGACACTATGTTTTGGACCAGTCAATTGCAATGAATAGTGGCGGATGCGCCAGAATGGGAAATCCGTTCTGCTGTGCCTTGATATTGGCCGATGAAGCGGACAATGTAACACATACAAAGGCCATTGAGGACTTGGACAATTTGGGACAGGGGATGCATGAGGATGGAGGTGCAAAAGCAGACCTTTTTGCTAATTGGTCCAATTTGGACTGGATGCCTTCATGGCTGTCTGCAGTACTAAAATTTGTAATGCCTACCCTATGTGTATTGTTGCTGTTGTATTTTGGAACACAGATTATGTTGCATTATGTTAGAAGATTAAGGTCTAAGGAAGGTCTAAGGTCTAAGGAAGTTGGGATGAACTACACCGATGTGTACACAGGTATACACAGGGGACAAGGGGATGATATAGAGATACATAGAGCGTACCATCCCTGACCCTCACTTAGCGCAGGTCCCTTCTGAAAGTCAGTACCAGGCCCCGGTACATAGTGGCCCACCACTTCTCTCAGGGAGAGACTTGGTACATCCCTATGAGACAATATGTAAGAGATTAGGGGGACCAGGTGAGGAATTAGGTACTACTTCTTCATAAACTCGCCCTGACCACTACCCCCATCTCCAGCCAAGTATCCAGTTCGTATTTTGTTTAATGATGTTTGATTGGTTCAAATATGAACCAGAGGGGGGAATGACAGAGGGAGATAATTTTACTGCATAGTTACCCAAGCACACTCTTATTACTTGCTCAGCATGACCCCTTGTGTAGGCCCTGCTGCTTGGAAGTTATAGGCCTCAGTTACGTTGGCCTTGGCACTGTCATTTTCTATCAGCTAAAGCAGAAGCAGAAAGCAGGTCTGACCCATGCTTCACCCAGCTCCACTTGTCTGCGTGGCTTCGCACTCCTTCATTGGGCCCCCACCCTACTGTATGCTAGGTTCACGAACGATAAAGTTCAAGTTCCTTCTTAATCTTGCAACACACCCCATGCCCCCACCTGAAAGCTGTGAACGGAGAAAGAGGAAGTTCCCACCACAGCTAAAGCTATTCCGATAAATGAGGATAAATGTGGCAAATCAGTATCACAGACTGGCACATAAACGCATGAATAGAATCCGTCAAAGTAATAATAACACATTTGTGTTGTGTATGATATATTAATGACAAACCTCCAGTCAAGATGCTAGGAACTCAGTCTAGACTGGCGTACGTGCCACACAATTACGAGAAAGGGGCTACATCTACACTTATGATGGGAAGGTACCGGGTAGGCCAGTAAGTGACGATGGAAGGGCATGTGGTACGAGGTGGCGCGAAGATGACGCGACCCCTGAACAATATAAAAAGGAGGTCCGCGAGAATATCGTTGAACTATTCCTCGTCTGCACTTGAGTGTCGGACAGGAGTTTTTCCCAGGGGTTACTCGAGATAGCCCTTGTTCCATGTACTTAGGCTCTGCTCCTCTGTTGTATATTCTACTGTATGAAATGCTTTTTTCTCCTAGCATTCAAAGTTATATTTCTCCATTTGAAATGTTATGTTATGTTATGTTTTCTCTGACCTTGTTTTATCTTCACTGCAGTTAAGGTGTTTAACTTGTACTTGCAGGATCTCACTTGCTTACAGTGGTGAGTGTTCCCAATAATATGTGTTTAACCTTTTTCTATGCAATCTGCCTCAAAGCTCACTAGTGTACTTAAAGTATATTCTCTCTCTCATAGCAGCTGTCAACTGTATTTTGTAAATCCAAACTGGCCCAAGCAACTTTCAAGAGAATGCTAGGAGCAGGACCAAGTACTATGTGATTTATTGTGATATCATTGAATATTTCTAGAAGCTGTGTCTTCTAATAAAACTTGTACAACTCTCAGGAACAGTCTCAGAGGCTCATATGTTTGTTTTTCCCTATTTTTAGAGCAAGTGTTCCAGGAGCACCGGTTACAAATTATGCTGTCCCATTAGGTCCCCGGCTCTCTTTCTCTCCAACTCCCCAGTGCAGGCTCTGAGCCCTGCCAGGCCCCCCACCTCCCTGACCCTTAATTAATCCTCCCTCCGACACAGACATTAGGGGACTGTACCGCACAATTGGCAGAGCTCCGTGATCTGATGCTTGCATTGGAGTACGCTGATCCTAGTGTGACGACTCTTATTGTGAGTGATTCTTACTACTGTGTCCCGAATTACAATGAAAACCTGTCCTTTTGGATTCAGAATGATTTTCGTGATTCCAAGGGTAGCACGGTAAAACATAAAATGATCTGGGTACAAGTGGCTGAGGTTAAAGAGCAGTTGCCACTCGTATATGTAATTCATACACTCTGTCATCAGCGCGTAGGAGCTCACGCTGGTGGCAATAGTTTGGCCCATGAGGCCGCAAAAACAGCAGTATCGACATATTTGGTTGCAGCAGTTACACGTTCCAAAAGTAGGATTGATGATGAGATCTTAGAGGCTGTTGCCGCTACTGAGAATGGCAGTACATATCCTAAAGGATTCCCTTCAAAGTATTCTTATCACTTAAGTCCTGATAATGTTCCTTATGTGAAAATACCGAACGGTGGTGAAAGATTAATTCCCAACGCGGACCGCACGTCCACACTGATTACAGCTGCCCATAAAGGTGTTGCGTCTGCGCCTGCGGGCGTCTCGGCTACTGTTTCTCAGTTACAACAACGTTTCCGGTGGCGGGGACTGTAGAAACAGACGCGTGATTATTTCCTTCAATGTGACATTTGCCAGCAGATTAAGCCTTCAACTGCTACGCGTCTGCCCCAGACACAGTTGTACATTTCTAATAGACCACTTGGTTGTGTTTATTTAGATCACTGCGGTCCTTTTTCCTCTGATACTGCGTATAAGTACATCTTAGTTGCAGCTGATTCTTGCACGCGCTTTGTATGGGTGTGGCCACACTGATTCGCGAACTGTCATAAGAGACTTGTGTATCTTTGTAGGGATTATTGCCTGTGGTACCTTCCATTCGGATCAGGGTCCTGCTTTCGCCTCTAAGGCGTACAAGGATGCCATGAATTTGTTGGGGATCCAAGTCAAGTTTTCGTCTCCATACAGACCTGAGGGTAATAGTGTTGTGGAACGAATGAACCAAGATCTAAAGCAGTCTTTGACAGCTAGAGTTATAGGCACTGGCAGGAACTGGCTGGCCCATCTCAATAGCGTACAGCGTGCCCTTAATAATCTCCCTAGAAGGTCTCTGGGTGGGCGGACCCCATACGAAATGCTCTTTGGTATAAAAATGTTCGTCCCAGACCTTGACAGTCTAGACCAGGCGGCGGTTGCTGCCTCCTTTGACGTAGATGAACATTGTCATGTTTTACAGGATCTACAAAAGACGAGAGACAGTCTTGCAAAGGAACACTTGCCCTCCACACCTGATGCTGCGTTGCAGATTCCGGTAGTTGGCTGGCTACCCCAAGTTGGAGAACTGGTTCGAGAGAAGATCGAAAACAAGAAAGAATTTGGTCCCTCATAACGAGCTGCAGTGCTTGGCGTGAAGGGCACAAGAACAGTCCTTTTACCACCTCTTCCAGGTCGTAAAGAACAAAGGTACATCTCCATTGACAATGTCAAACTACACAGAGTGGCCGATTCTTCTTAGTATGACTCCTGCGGTCTCATTTCCATCGATTTTGAGAAATTCTGTTTTGGCCCCGACTCCTAACCCCAGGCCTGACGTTGCCTTCGAGATGCCTGCGGTTTCAAGTCCTTTGTTAAGTTCTCCATCTGATGCTCACCTTGATGAGACTGAATATACTTACCCCACTGACTTATCAATGCCTGATTTGCAAACCTGTTTGGCTACAGAGTCCAGATTTTCATTTGACACTGACTCTCACACATCGAAGACCCCCTTCAAAAATCTCTGTTTTTGCAACATGGTTTAAAAAACATTTTTTGATTCCTCCTTGGACCTACATTTGGTTGGTGCTTTTTTTAATTTACGTGTTCATGTCAATTGGATTTGTGGTGTATGTTTTCCACCTGGTCAACGGACACTATGTTGAAGAGAGAACATGCATTCAACATATTAATGGAACATTGGCTTCAGATTTTCATTTGACACTGACTCTCACACATCGAAGACCCCTTCAAAAATCTCTGTTTTTGCAACATGGTTTAAAAAACATTTTTTGATTCCTCCTTGGACCTACATTTGGTTGGTGCTTTTTTCAATTTACGTGTTCATGTCAATTGGATTTGTGGTGTATTTTTTCCACCTTGTCAACGGACACTATGTTGAAGAGAGAACATGCATTCGGCATTTTAATGGAACATTGGCTCCACATTCCTCATCACACAGATTGAAGAGGGACCTGGCTTTTGTAAATATCACTGCTTGGCCCATCTTAGATGGGATTGTGTGGGATGCTATTAGATTTCAAATCCACAGGCCCACAGAAGTTATAAATGTCCCAAATGTCCTAAGGGTTTCTATGGGGGATGTAATTAAACAAAATATACGTTCTGATGATTGGGATGTTCAGGCCGTAGAGGCTTTGTTTTCTGATTTTTTTTTTTTTTAATTCTTTTATTGTTGCAAGAACACATATTGTCCACACCAACCAATTATTTACGTATGTGCCTACATCCCGAGGCCGGCATAACAAAAATAACGCATTTACAATCGTCTATTATATATTCCACCCTACTCAGGCATGCAGCAAAACAATGATTAGGTATTGTGTGTGAATCATACGGTGGTAGTAGTCGAGTGTGTGCTGAAATCTTGCATTTTGTATTTTACTTCCAACTTATAAAAAACTGAAAACATGACTCATTTGTTTCTCACAATACTCGCATCTTACATTGCACTCAAGACGCCACACCAGAGTGTGTCCCTCCCATCAGTCAACAAAAGCCAAAACCCTTCCTCCCGGACTCCCTCCCCTGCTGTTCTTATTGCATCGGAAAAAGTCAGTACCCACCATGCCCAGCCCTAATTACAACCTCAGATCATCACTCAAGGTCCTCCTCCCCTTCTGAACTATCGAGGTGGTCCTCCGGCAAAGGATCACAAATGTCCCCTCGGTAGGTATTCCAGGGCAGCCAGATACCATTCCATTTATGCGGACTAGTTCTCGATTGGTATACTGCCCTTTCAGTAAGCATGAGCATGTCCATATTTCTGCTCCATTGCGCCAGGGTGGGGAGCTCAGCCGACCCCCATTTCTGTGCGATATCCCGCTTGGCTGTCATGAGGCCTATCGTGACCCATAACTTCCTGTAAAGAGTCAAATCAGTTGGCCCCCACACATTGAGCAGGCACACCCGTGGGTCTAGTGTTAGTGAGGTGTTAAGTGTTTGTGCGATGGTGCGGAGCACTCGCTGCCAATAACTTACAATGCTAGTGCAGTTCCAGAGTGTGTGGATGAAAGTACCCTCCTCACCGCTGTGGTAAATAAATAAATAATACCCTATTTTTGACTAGGCATATATCATAACAGATAGCTCAATAAATAAGAGTCAAGATTCGAGGTAGTAGGAGTTTTGCAGGTTTATTACAGCATAAGGACAGGATCAGGACAACCTGCATAGACAGGGATGACAGGGCCCGGCAGGATAACCGGGGCCCAGCAGCTGCCGGGGCTCGGGTCTGGGATGAGCGCGCTAACTTTTAATAACAATACATGAGCTTATATACATAACGCAAACACATAGCATTACATTGCAGTAGGCGTAGCAGTGGGTGGAGCAGAAGGCGTGACGCGTAGCAGTCGCGAAAGATAACAGTAAAAGTAGGTGTAACTGGGCGTATACATAGACATGTGGTGCAAACGTAACAGAATATGTCATAAATGGGGCGGAAACATAGGAGGGGGCTACCTAAGGAGCCGGGACCTCTAACCTGGTGGTGCGCGCAAACTGGCAATGACGTGTTACAAGGAGAAGCTGGGGGCTATGAACTCTGTGCTAGGAGCAGAGACTAAAGTCTGGAGGGTCGGAGCGACATGTACCTAAACCCTATCTAGTATCTGATGTTTAGGGAACATGTTGATCTAAACTAGAAGTCAAGAGGGGAAAGGCTAACTTGATTCTAAGACTGGACCATGCATTATTCTACATGTAGTGCGTGATGAAGAATATTAAATGACCAGTAAATACAGTATTTCTCTAACATGGAGACGTGAAGGCTAGACAATGACGGAAACTACTGATGCAGTTCAGTAGCTTAGGAATGCAGAGAAGGAGGACTAAACTGATAGCTGGAATCATAACATACTCTTGGCAGACTCAGAGGCAGAGCCAGGCTGCACCGGGCACTGTGAGGCAGGAAGCAAGTGAAGGGTCGAGGATACAGGTGGGGGCTGTATCGCTCCTCAGCGAGGCTTCAGGAGACAGGAGCTGAATCTAGTGTCCGGGCCCTGTTGAGGCCTGGAAACGGGGACTTTATAATGGAATAACGTGCACACTGAGAAACGTGGCAACGTAGCTTTACATAGGCCTAATATTCGTAGTATTCACGAGAACTGGAAACTGGCATACTAGAGGTGGACACAACTGTAATTGCGTCATTAATCGGACGTGGGGAATAACATATGCATATTGGTCATGCACACATAACATATGATGGATGAGGCGTAGGGACACAGAACATGGCAAAATTTACTTTTCCACATTCCCTCCTTGTCACTACGTTTCCATCAGGAAACATCAATATTCATGATACCATCTATCATTTCATACAGTACCATTTGCTCGTCTCGAATTATCTTGGAACGGGATTTAGAACGGGGCTTGGGACTAGGAATACAAGAGGTAGCACAAATGCCGCAAATCGCAGGGCCACATTGTATACAGAGACAGCAGCTAAATATGATCGCTACTGCAATACCTAGAAAGGACAGGACTTTCCATCCCCATGCGGAAATTATATTCCAGAACCAACCGGACCATGTCCAGGTGCCTGGATCTTGATGTAACAGATGGGCAATTTTATGAAGTCTGGTTATAGCTGAATAAACAGACGGCGCGTTATTTGGAATGAAAATGCAACAACTGGATCCGAGAACTCTACAGGCCCCGCCCCTATCGGCCAGTATGACGTCAAGGACGAGACGATTCTGTAAAACGACAATTCTCATAAAGGATTGCTCTTCGGTTAAGTTACCTAGAGCAGAGGCAGTCTCATCTACTACAGCTTCAAGGGTTCTTGTTAACCTACGGATTAGCTTACTGTTTACAACTGTGCCTAAATAAGGGAAAACACCTTTATCAATATCAATGAATTGCTCTGCGGCAGTTTCAGTATAATCGACAATCGGGAGATATCTCTTGTGTCTAGTGTGTACTAGGAAGGAATTCCTATGGTAATCAGGTGGGGCTAGAAAAACAGGTGGCAGTAGGAAGGCAATGTAACAGGTTCCCTCCCAATCGAGGGGCAGATGAACATCTGCAGTTTGACCACAAACAAAATAAGAATGACGTGAAGCTTTAAAAATAGATTTCCCACTGTCACTATACTTGATAATAGTAGTACAATCACTATGTCCTACATGTACAGAACCCTTATTTCGGACACATAATTCGCCTTTGACTGGTAGTACTGAAATAGCAGGTGAGTCTGGAGTAGTATCAGACTGAACATTCAGGACCATAAAATTCGACGAATAATTACCTAAATTATACACTTCATTTTCTAGATCTAAACCTGTTCTGTGGGGGAGACCTTGCTTGTCTGGAAAACATGTACTGTTAAGAAAAGACATATCTGTTGAGGATGACGTTAACGTGGACCATGCTCCACATGAACCATTATGTGAGAATGGATAAGGAAAGAGTGGCAGAACTCCCTTCGGGGTCTGGAAAGGGGGGAGTCGACCACACACCCAACAATTAGTGGCATTGCTGGTCTGGTGTGAGTAATGTAGCATACGGATAAATGAATTGTTACGCATAGCGAGGCGGTAAGCATATTCGTGAGGAGGCAGATCACTAAACGTGTGCTCTACTGTAACATTAGCAGACTTATTTACATGAGGAATTGAAAAATACAGGAAAAATGCATAGCTGGTGCAGGAAATCATTATGCTGATGAATAATATGAAACTTAGAAAAACGATACATTGAATTGAGTTTTTACTGACTCTCTCACTATGGGGGTCTATTTTATACATGTCAGAAACAGTCTAACCGTTTCACCTAGGGGAGGACTTAGACAATCAAACTGACTGACTTATTTTACTAGACCGGAGCTTTAACTTGTACTCCTGCTGCAGAGTTTTCTCTAACAGGGAAGGGGTTGTAACAATGTCTTTTGCGGGACAGTCCTTAGGAACAATATTTCGGCAGTCCTTAAAATCCTGGGAATCCTTGGAAATGTTTTTAGAAACGGGTTTTAATCCATTGAAAAGTTTTACATGAGAAAGATGGACCCACCCCTTCCTGCCTTCTAGCTTGACGGCAGTACGGGTGGTCAAGAGGACCTGACGTGGCTCCTTCCAACGAGGTTCCAGCGGACTTGATCTGTCAAAGTTTCGGATCATCACCAGCGAACCTGGAACGATTTCATGCGGTGCCACCTCGGTATTGTCTGGAAATGCGGCGGCAACCTGTGAACGACATGAGTTGAGGGCAGACATCAAGGAAGCTAGGTAATCTGTCAGCATATTACATGAAACATCGGTAATACTTCGGGGTCTAGGAGTACCCCACATGTTAGGGGGACGGCCGAATACGACCTCATACGGGGACAGACCTGATCTGGAATGTGCGACCATGCGCATATAAAATAAAGCGACTGGCAGGGCTACTAGCCAGTCCACACCTTTTTCTTTACAGACTTTTGCAATGCGGATTTTCAGGGTCTGATTATGTCTCTCTACTAGACCGGCCGCTTCAGGATGGCGTACACAATGAAACTTCCACTGGTACCCTAATAACAGGGAAACGTGCTTCATGAGTTCAGATGAGAAGGGCTGACCGTTATCAGAATATATGACTCTAGGGAGTCCATATCTAGGGAAAAACTCACGAACCAACTGCTTGGCAGTGGTCGCGGCTGTGTAATCTGGGACTGGATATGCTTCTGTCCATCTGGACAAAGCGCATACAACTACAAGGACATACTTGAAACCTCAACATCGCTCCATCTGAATATAATCCATCTGGAGGACTTCAAAAGGGTGGTCAGGAGGCTGGAAACCACCTTGTTCCACCGGGACACTTTTACCTGGATTAAACTGACAACATATCATACAGGTACGGACTTTCTGCTTGGCTGCAGCTCGTAAATGCTTGTTGAACCAAATGTTCTGGATACTGTCTAACATAGCTTTTTCTCCTAAATGTGCTGGACTATGTGCGGTATTAATAATGACTTGAACCATAGAGTCGGGGAGAAACCATGTGGCTCTACCCTTTGTTAACCATCCTTGATCTGTCTGGACCCCTCCTTGTTCGGACCATTTCTTGATTTCATCGGGAGTAGCATGTAACTGGATATCTATGACATCTTGTGTAGGGTCCTTAACTGTCATACATGTAGTCGGATCTGTGGTATGTGTCTGTGTCGGATTAGCTTGAATGTCTGGAGTCTGAGCTGTAAGCTTGGCTGTGCGATCTGCTAGATCATTACCTTGGGAAATAATGTCAGTGACTTTCGTATGTGCTTTGCACTTCATGATAGCAATAGATGTCGGTAAGTGTATGGCATCTAACAGAGCTTGAATAAGGAGACCATGCTGAATCTTGGTTCCATGAGAAGTCATAAAACCTCTCTCCTGCCAGAGCACTCCGAAGTCGTGTACAACTCCGAATGCGTAACGTGAATCGGTGTAAATATTTACTTTCAGGTTCTTGGCGTGTATACAGGCTTGTGTCAGAGCAACTAGCTCTGCTGCTTGAGCGGACAGGGTATCAATACGGTGTGTTTCAATAACTTCGGTGTCAGTAGTCACTGCATACGCGGCGACTAGTTCTCCTGTGCTAGTTCTCATACATGAACCATCCACATAAAGTGTCAGGTCAGGATCTGGTAATGGAATATCTGTCAGGTCTTGTCTCGGCTTTGTCGTAATGTTAACTACTTCCACACAATCGTGTGGGTCAGGATTTGAATTAACTGATGGTAACAGTGTAGCAGGATTCAGGACGTTGCAGCGTCTGATTTCTATGTGTGGCTGGAACAGTGTCAATTCATAACCTGTTAAACGTGCAATTGTCAAGTGCTGAGTTTGTGTTCGGTTTAAAAGAACTTCTACTGAATGTGGGACTTGTACTGTCAGGGAGTGTCCTAAAACTATGGAATCACTTTGTCTGATAGCTAGTGCTGTGGCGGCAACTGACTTGAGGCACGCAGGCAATGCCTGGGCGACTGGATCTAATGTGCTCGAAAAATAAGCACAGGGCTTGTATTGACCTGCTTGATCTTGTGTGAGAACAGATAATGCTGTACCTTCACGTTCAGTAACGAAAAGTGTAAAAGGCTTACTGTAGTTCGGTGTAGCTAGAACTGGAGCTTGGCATAGGGCTTTCTTTAACTCGTTGAAACTAAGTGTATGTTCAGATGTCCAAGGGAGGACAGTCGATACGGCTGCCTCCTGTGTCGTTAACTGTATCAGTGGCTTGGCTAAAAATGCATACTGGGGAATCCATTGTCTACAATAAGAAGTAAGGCCAATAAAGGCACGTACCTCCTTCTGGGTTCTGGGCTGGGGAAGACTCGCTATTAACTGGATACGGTCTGGTGTCAACTGCCTACCCCTCTTGGACAGCAAGTGTCCTAAGTATACCACTTGCTGGACACAGAATTGAAGCTTCGAAGGTGACACCTTGTGCCCCATCTCGGCTAGGAAATACAGAACTGTAAGGGATGCTCGCTCGCATGCACGTTCAGAACGGGCTGTGATCAGTAGATCATCGACATACTGGAGCAGGGCAGTGTCAGTTGGCATATGAATGTTGTCTAGTTGTTTCTTGAGTGCTTGACTGTAAATACTAGGGCTTTCTGTGAAACCTTGAGGAGCGCGTGTGAACATATAGCTCCTTCCATTTAAACAGAATCCAAAAAGAAACTGGCTGTCTGGATGAATGGGAACACTAAAAAATGCATTCTTAAGGTCTATGACAGTGAAGAACATGGCTTCGGAATCAATAGCTGTCAATAGGGAAGAGATGTCTGGGACAACTGGATACTGCGGAATAATACATTTGTTAAGCTCTCGTAAATCAATCACTAATCGATATACTGGGGGTGCATTCGGATCAGTACGTTTCATGACTGGAATGATCGGAGAATTACATACATTGGAGTCAGTTTCTACAACTACTCCTTGAACAATGAGCTCGTCAATAATTTTGGATAAGGCTGCTACAGCCTCAGGTGGCAATCTGTACTGTCTGATTCGTGGTAACACTACACCTGGCTTGAGAGTCACACGATAGGGTGTGATTTGCATATAACCTACATCTGTTGGACCTTGTGCCCATAGATGCTGCGGAACATTAGACAGTCTGGAATCAAAATCTCGTAATACATAGTGACCCTTAAAGTCACGTAGGAACAGACGTATTCCCTCTGGGGAACAGCAAATGACTGCACCTAATTCTTTCAGTGTTTTAATGCCTAATAGATTTTCTGGACATGACTTAGTAAGTAACAGATCAGTAGTACGGGACAATGGACCTACTTCTAGAGTAACTGGCTTTGATATCTCGTTAACGATAGGCTTTCCTGAAAATCCAAGGGAAACATTTCTTGAGCCTGAGAGCGGAGCCCCTGGAACTTCGGCGTGACTAATTGTGGTCCTACTTGCCCCTGTATCGATCAAAAACTTTCTGTCTTTCCCTAATACTTGACTGTGAACATAGGGACCTTCTTGATCTACAGGTATCTCGATGAGAGGCAAGCCTACCTCCCTCTCTAGGCTGTTTCATGAATATGGCTGGTACTCTGGATACTCGGACTGTGCATACTGGTACATCTGTGATGTGACATGCTGTGTTGCAGCAATAGGCTGCGGTACTGTAACTGTCTGCGGTGCATTCTGTGACTGAGGAATCTGTGAAACTTGTTCTTGTCTAGGCGGACGTGGTCTTTCTTTAGTCTTACCAGTAGCTATGTTATGTTTCAGAACTGCACACTCGTTTATAAAATGACCTGGCTGTTTACAATAATTGCAGTTCCCTTTAACGGGAGCTGCAGGATGACTGGCTTGATTCGGACCCCTCTTCTGACTGTCTTGAGGAACAGATTGTGCAACTAGCACTTTCATTTTCGTGTCTTTCATACGTTTTCTCTCGTGTTCTTGCTCTTCTCTGATTCTATTCTGGTGGTACTGGAGCATCTGGAGCATCTGGGACGGAGTATTAGCTTGCCAGGTGCTTTCGACTTTCAGAACTCGATTTTTAATTTGTGGACTTGAATTCTCGACTAATTTAGTAACGAAAAGGTGAGGGTATGACTCACTACTTGTCTTGAGACCACTGTTAATACTAAAACATTTTTCAAATCTAGAATAAAAATCACTAATATCTTCATCTTGTTTCTGTTTACAGGCTGAGATTGCGTCCCAGTCTTCTTTTCTAGTTGTCAATAATCTGGGTAAGACTTGAATTAATAATTCTGGTAACTCTTTACATTTATCTCCAAGACCGGTACCTGGTACTTGTGCCTTGTCTTCAGCTTCTAGAACTGCCCAATCGATCTTTTTCTCTCCCACCTCCCATTCTTTTTCCTTTAGCTTTTCATACACCCCTGCGGGTAGCAGAACCTTTAACATTTT
Organism: Lissotriton helveticus; assembly: GCF_964261635.1. NCBI lineage: Eukaryota > Metazoa > Chordata > Amphibia > Caudata > Salamandridae > Lissotriton > Lissotriton helveticus. The sequence goes on from NC_136058.1 coordinate 133,855,554, forward strand.
AATGATATCTGGGTAAGTATATTCTCCCATACGGAGCATGTCTTTTAATTCTCTATGGAACCCTGCTGGATCTTTGTCATGACAAGGAATTAATTTCTTCATCTCGAGAAGTTCCATCTTTGTAATCGGAGTGTATACAAACACTCGTTGCATTTCGCCACCCGTTCCTTTAACTGGGTGGACTTCTCGTAACGGATTCTGTCTGTCTATGTAAAATGGTTTACTTTCTGGGGGTGAGACATGAACAAAATGCGGGTTCAAGAACGTTCTATATTTGTGACGCTGTTCTAGAATGACACTAATTAAATCGGTACCTAGACCTTTCCATCTGTACTGGAGTAACTCGTTCAGGATATCATGTAACGGACCTGGATCAGAGTGTTGACCCTCATACAGAGTAATGAGGTGCTGAATCATATACATTCCCACCAGTCGCTGCTCGGCTGGGGGCAGTTTCAGAAACATTTGTGCCACTATTTCGTCTGGAAAAGTGGTAGAATCAGTAATCCATCGGACGGCTGATCGGGCTAGTTCTTGTTCATGCATGGTACTTAACTCACTATAACCGATTCGTGATTTCAGAATGTGATCGGTAGCTTGAAATACTTGTTCTAGAGAACCTTGTTCTGGTGCTGAATGATGGAAAATAGACTTGGGTTCTAGGCGTAAATGGCGATCTGGAAATCTAGATTTTCCTACATACGCTATTCTGGCGGGATTCTCGTCCTCTTCTTCTTCGGGATCAGAGATACTTTCTTTCTCGCTTACTTGTGCTGCTTTACGCTGTTCGTGTATCTTTATTATCTCTTTACGGATTTTCTTGTACATACTCTCCATAGCACCGACGGTCTTGTGCTTACCCTCAGCTATATTATCACTCCACCTTGTCAGGATTCTCATTTCGGCGGAATCTTTAGACGGGTAATCTTGTTCTCTTATTAGACAATTGATCAGGAACTTTAATATCATGAGCTGGATCTCGGCCTTCCTTTGAGACATAGTCTCGCTAATACTTTCTGGATCATCCCCTGTACGGATGAAACGATATATTCTGTCTAGATCTTCTTTCATATTCGGTAAAGTGACTAGATACTCGGCCACCTTTCTTACGCGGAATGAATATAAAACCATATTATCCTCGCCTGGGACTGGATCATAGCAACATTCGGCAAGGGATTTTCTTATTTCTGCAACAGACTGATACCTAGGCGTACGCTGTAATGCTTGTGCATGTAATTCGGCTAACGTTAAACGCTTGTGTGGCGGCGGGGTTTGAGGAGGACCTCCCCCTGCGGCCCCTAAACTGGAGTCCTCTACTGAGGCTCTACGTCCTGGCAGAGTGGGAAATGGAAATGTAGGCTGGACTTGTATGGCGGGCTGGACCGGGGGTACCGTAACAGGTACTCCGGTGTCTGGAGGAGCGGGAAGTGCCTGATTTACAGGGACTGGCGGAGCGCGAACAGGATTTGTATATTCTGGGACTGTGTCGTCAAAATAGGACAAAATAAAAATATCAGCTGCGGTCTGTTTGTGACGTAGCTTGGTCGGAACTAATGGTGGCGGGAAATTACTGGATGCCTCCGGGGTCGCTTTCGGCAAGCCCTCAGCAAGAAGAGGATACATACCCTTAATGAGGGCATGCCTCTGTCTGTCTAACTGTTCGGCTTTGACTTGTTCACCTATCTCGATTAATTCTCTTTCTTGGGCTCGTTCTTGGGATTCTCTACTTAACTCTGACTTTCTGACTTCCTTTTCGGTTCTTCTATGCGCTTCTTTACGCCATAACTCGATGGCATCTTTCTGTGACTGTCTGGCTTTCTTTTTCCATAATGCTTCTTCTACTCGCATGATACATTCGGCATCCCATGTACCCGATACGGGCCATCTATACTTTTCTTCTAACTGTTTGGTATAATCTACCCATAAATCTAGATACAATATGGCGCTTATGCCATGTTTCTGATACATAAAATGACCTGGACTGTCCCTCGGCGGAACAGGAACTGCTTCTTCTAATAAACCCTTTCTAGTTTTTAACTGACGTAACTTGGAAAAGAGCGGCATTGTAAACTTGAATCGGAACACAATACAATACACAAAGAACAATAACAATTGGGAAAACAATTCAGGCATACCACGACATTGAAAATACATTAAACAATATCATAACATAACAGTTCGAGCAGAATATTACCTGGAATACTGAGAACAGAAATACAAGAATTTTCTCGAGAACGGAACAGACTAGAGTTACTGGATGCACTGCTGTAACAGTACGGAACATACCGGTCCCATAAAGGGACGCATCAAGACCCGTATCCACCTAGGTGAACACTTCGTTTGTGAGTCTGGGTACCACCAACCCACGGACCAGGAGTCAATTTAGATTGGTCCTGTCTAGATACTACCCCAGCAATGGTACTCACCGGGCAGCACGGAACGGAAGGCCTCGGATCGGACTGGACTGCTACGACGACGGACGGACTTCGGGCTTCAGTTACGGGTGGGCCTCCGGATACCTCGGACCTTGGACTCTCGGCTTGGGCTCTGGTCGGGACTCGCCGCGTTCCTCCACCGTCTCGTTTGGATGCTGGCCCGCCTCCTCCGTCTCCTCCGTGGGCCTGAGGGATACTTGAAGCAGAAATATCTGCACGTGGCCGGTATGGTTCCGTCACGGCTGCAGAGGGTCAGGGGGTCGGCGTGGCTTCACCGACGCGTGGGGAAAGGGCAAGTCCCTATTCGGGCGCCATTATGTGGTAAATAAATAAATAATACCCTATTTTTGACTAGGCATATATCATAACAGATAGCTCAATAAATAAGAGTCAAGATTCGAGGTAGTAGGAGTTTTGCAGGTTTATTACAGCATAAGGACAGGATCAGGACAACCTGCATAGACAGGGATGACAGGGCCCGGCAGGATAACCGGGGCCCAGCAGCTGCCGGGGCTCGGGTCTGGGATGAGCGCGCTAACTTTTAATAACAATACATGAGCTTATATACATAACGCAAACACATAGCATTACATTGCAGTAGGCGTAGCAGTGGGTGGAGCAGAAGGCGTGACGCGTAGCAGTCGCGAAAGATAACAGTAAAAGTAGGTGTAACTGGGCGTATACATAGACATGTGGTGCAAACGTAACAGAATATGTCATAAATGGGGCGGAAACATAGGAGGGGGCTACCTAAGGAGCCGGGACCTCTAACCTGGTGGTGCGCGCAAACTGGCAATGACGTGTTACAAGGAGAAGCTGGGGGCTATGAACTCTGTGCTAGGAGCAGAGACTAAAGTCTGGAGGGTCGGAGCGACATGTACCTAAACCCTATCTAGTATCTGATGTTTAGGGAACATGTTGATCTAAACTAGAAGTCAAGAGGGGAAAGGCTAACTTGATTCTAAGACTGGACCATGCATTATTCTACATGTAGTGCGTGATGAAGAATATTAAATGACCAGTAAATACAGTATTTCTCTAACATGGAGACGTGAAGGCTAGACAATGACGGAAACTACTGATGCAGTTCAGTAGCTTAGGAATGCAGAGAAGGAGGACTAAACTGATAGCTGGAATCATAACATACTCTTGGCAGACTCAGAGGCAGAGCCAGGCTGCACCGGGCACTGTGAGGCAGGAAGCAAGTGAAGGGTCGAGGATACAGGTGGGGGCTGTATCGCTCCTCAGCGAGGCTTCAGGAGACAGGAGCTGAATCTAGTGTCCGGGCCCTGTTGAGGCCTGGAAACGGGGACTTTATAATGGAATAACGTGCACACTGAGAAACGTGGCAACGTAGCTTTACATAGGCCTAATATTCGTAGTATTCACGAGAACTGGAAACTGGCATACTAGAGGTGGACACAACTGTAATTGCGTCATTAATCGGACGTGGGGAATAACATATGCATATTGGTCATGCACACATAACATATGATGGATGAGGCGTAGGGACACAGAACATGGCAAAATTTACTTTTCCACACCGCATCCCCTCAAACAATATGGGTGATCCGCCCTCAGTAACTTATGTAGAGTGGTTCTCGTGTAGTATATCCTGTGTAGGATTTTCAACTGTACCAGGCGGAACCTAGCTGATATTCCAGCCTCCCGTGGGGAGGCAATAGCAGCGCTCCATTCAGAGTCGTCAAAATCGCCGACTTCCTCCACCCATTTCTCTTTCAGTTTCTCCAAGGGATCAGACATGTTATTGAGTAGCTTGCAGTAGGTCAATGATGTCGCTTTCTCTTGCATAAAGTCTGTAAGTAAGCGGTCTTCGAGTGGGGAGGATTCTGGCGGTGTAGAGTTATGAGGGATCACTGCTAGGAGGGCATGCCTAATTTGAATGTATCTGAAGAGTTCATTGTCTCCCAATTCATATTGGTCCTGAAGGGACGCAAATGAAAGTACCCCCCCCCCCCTGGACCACATGTCTCCCACCGTAGAAATCCCGATGATATCCCATTGGGTAAAGCCCTTCGTTTGCCTCAGGTGCCCCAGCGCTCTGGAGTCCCACAGTGGAGTAAGTTTCGTAATGATCCCTTCCCAACGTAGTTTAGTGTGTGATTTGTACCAAATCTGCACGGTATGTTTAGTAGGCCCTATCAATTTTGCTGCTACTCCTTTGTGATACAGTGGTGCCAGTAGAGTGTGGGTTCCTAGTTGTATCCTGTCTGCCTTGAATGCCGGGTCATTTTGTGGGGCGTGCATCCACTGATTGATAATCTTCAGTTGAGCCGCCCAGTAATACAGTTGTATATTAGGCAGTGCTATCCCGCCATCGAACCAGCCCCTGTTGAGCTTTGCGTGGGCTATTCGCGCTGGGCGATTTCCCCACAACAGAGTCGAAATCAGCGCCGTTACCTTCTGGAAGAAGCTGATGGGCACAAGCATTGGGGTATTCTCGAGTATATATAAAAAACGAGGCAGTGCCATCATTTTAAATAATGCTGCTCGGCCGAGCAATGTTAACGGAAGCTCCTTCCAGTGTTGTACGTCGCTGCGCAGCCGCACAAGAGGGGGCTGTAGATTAAGAGTGATGAAGTCTGCGGACTCTCTGGTGACATGTATTCCTAAATATTTAAAGGAGGCGCCCGCCATCGCCAGAGGACAAGTCTCCGGGAGGGCTGGGAGCGGTCCCCTAAGTTCATAGAGTGTTGATTTCGACCAATTGATAGTGTAACCGGACAAGCGCCCGTGTGAATTGCACAACGTGAGGAGGTTCAGAAGGCTATTTTCCAGGTCGGTGAGGTAAATCAACATGTCATCCGCGTACAGTGACACCCTGTCTTCCCAACTCTCCTCCCATTTAATCCCTTTCAATAGTGGCGTCCCTCGAATAGTAACCGCCAGTGGTTCTAGGACCAATGCGAAAAGGAGGGGCGAGAGCGGGCAGCCCTGCCTCGTCCCACGCGCCAAATTGATCTCCCGTGATATGTGTCCATTGGCCACCACCCATGCCACTGGGTCTTTATACAATAGTTTGATCCATGCGATAAAGGTGGGCCCAAATCCCATGCGGGTGAGCACTGCGAACAAGTAGTTCCATTCCACCATATCGAATGCCATTTTGGCATCCAAGGACAGTATTGCCGCCGGTTCCCGCAGTAGTGGGGTTCTGGCCATTACTCCCTGCACTCTTCGAAGATTCAATGCCGTGCTCCGGTGCGGCATAAATCCAGACTGGTCCGGATGGATCAGCTGGGTTAGGCACGGCATGAGCCTGTTTGCTAATAGTTTCGCTAGAATTTTCGCTTCAGGATTCAGGAGTGAGATAAGCCTATATGATGTAACTTCGTTGGGTGGTTTACCCGGTTTCAGAATGGCCACTATGGTTGCCATCCGCTGATCTGGGGGCAACACTCCCTTCCCTCTACTCTCATCGAACATCTGAAGAAGGGGGGCACTCAGGGACTCCGACATCACTTTAAACCATTCAATGGGTAGCCCATTTGGGCCCAAAGCCCTGCCCGAGTGGAGTGCGTTTATAGCCAACTGCACTTCAGCAGTGGTGAGAGCGGCGTCGAGGTTTTTTGCCGCCTCGTCAGTTAGCGTGGGCACGGGGATACAGTTCAGGGCCTCTCGAGCCTCGTCCTCTGTCACGAGTATCGAGGGGGTATACACCTCAGAAAAGTGATCGGCCAACACATTAACAATGTCGTCCGGCCTGGTATGTACTGTCCCGTGTGTGTCTGTAATCTGCAAAATGTTCCTATTTCCTCCCTGTTTTTTATCGAGCCATGCCAAGAGTCTGCTCGCCTTATCTCCGATTTCGTACACCTTATGTTTGGTGGCTGTAATATCTGCCAAAGTTAAGTGCCTCAGGTGGTCGTCGAGGCGCCGCTGATGCAATTGCAGTGAGTGTAGTGTGTCGTCTGAAGGATCCGCCATATGGGCAGTGTTGGCCCTTTCTAGGTTTAGGTCTAATTCTGAGGTCTCCCTCCCCTGCGTTCTCTTATGGTGTGTGATTGCTGCTATGGCTTGCCCCCTAAAAACTGTTTTATACGCCTCCCATAATATCGAAGGCGATTGTACCGATGATCGATTTTCGTCAAAATAGTATCGGGTAGCTTTCTTTAAATCAGTACGAATAGACGGAATCTTAAGATACCCTGGATAGATTGGATAGACCCTCTTGCGTATGTTCCCGGAGTTAGATATAGTTAAAGTAAGCGGTGAATGGTCCGAAATGCCCCTCGGATGTATCTGCGCTTTGTCTATGGTAAAAAGACCACTCCCTAATGTGAGGAAGTAGTCTATCCGTGAGAGGCTGTTGTGAGTGGCCGAGTAATAGGTGTATTGCCGTTGGTCTGGATGTAGCAGGCGCCATATATCTGTCAACCCTTGCGCTTCCAAAAAGCTATGGAACCTACTGGGACCTCCCGTGTGTGAACGAGTTGGGAACCTGTCAAGCGTGTCGTGCAGTGTCATGTTAAAGTCTCCCCCAATGATTAAATCTCCCGCAGGGAGGTTCAAGAGGAACTTGCCGAGGTCCGGCAGCGCTACAGCGTGTAGTGCCGGCGGGATGTAGACCGACACCACGTTCAATGGTCTGCCCTCCCACTGGCCATGTACCGCCGCGAAGCGGCCCTGGTCATCAGTCATGGCGGATTTCACAATGTATTGGGAGGATGTTCGTAACATTATGCCAGTTCCGCGAGACCCCGAGGTGAACTCTGCGTGTGCAATCATGCGGTAGCCCCTTCTATCCAACGCCCGCGTGGCCGTACCCACTAAGTGTGTCTCCTGTATCAGGACCAGGGCAGGACTCAACCTCTTGATACTCTGCATAACCAGGCCTCTCTTGATCTTGTTGCCCAGTCCCCTTACGTTCCAAGAGACGATATGCAACGGGGTCATCGGGGCGAGGTTATCTACCCTGGCCATAGCGGTGAGTTGTCATGTGGCCCATGTAGTTGCTCTTGAGTGCATGTCCACTTTCGTGGGCCTGTAGGCGAATCTCGTGGCAATGTGTATTGAGATTGTCATTGTAACTAGTGTGAGCATGAGTCAAACTTTGAACCCTGAGGACCAACTGGCCCCGAATACGAACCCCAAGACTACCTACGACCCCCCCCACACAACTTCCCCCCTCCCTGCCTCCCTGCTAAACGGACTTGAAACTGCCCGCCCCCCCAACTCAGCAGAGTGCCTAACCAACACCCAAAAACACAGTACTTGCTCGCTGGGGTGAAGGACTCTCCGGAGTCAGCGGCCCCTCATCCAGTCCACAGAGGACCTCCGCCCAGAGTCCTTGGCGGCCCACCCAGCCAGAATTACAAGTGGGTCAGCAGGAGTTCATTGTTCTTCAGCGTCTTCATGGTCTGGAACCTCGCTCAGTGGCAGACGCCGCTCCGCATCTTCACCGGATATCTGGGAGCTCGTCCGTGCAACTTGGTGTCTGTGCTTGGGCGGTCTATTGGACCGGCGAGGCAGTCCTGTCGTCCTCCAGCCCTCCAGCCAGTCGTGAGCCGCTTCTGGGGTGTCAAAGAACCAAGTTTTATTGTCTGCCACTATACGTAGTTTGGCCGGGAAGAGCATGGCATATGGGATTTCTCTCGCTCGCAGTTCCTTTTTAACCTCAAAGAAGGTTCTTCTCCTGCGCGCAACCTCGGCCGTATAGTCTGGAAAGAACGCCAGTGTGGAGTTTTGGACCTTAATTGGGGGTGAGTTTCTTGCTGCTTGTAAGATCGCATCTCTGTCTCTGAAATTGAAAAGTCGAGCAATGATCGGTCTTGGGGAAGCTCCTGTTTTCGGTCGACCCCCAGGGACTCGGTGTGCTCTTTCCACCGAGAAAAATGCAGAGAGACCCTTGGGCTTAAGTTCTTGTTGGATCAAGTTTTCCACATACAGGTCCATAGCTCTAGTGTCTTCCGATTCTGGAACCCCTATTATGCGGATGTTGTTCCGCATTGAGCGCCCTTCCTGCTCGTCCAGCTTGCCACGCAGTTCTCTGTTTTCTTTCGAGATCCGTTCCATACTGAGTTGTAGTTCTGAGACGTCTTCCACTAGTGACTTAGTTACCACCTCCATCGTCTTCACCTTTTCGGACATCTTGTGGAAGTCTGCTCTTATTAGTGTGATCTCAGCTGAGATCGACCCCACTGTCGCTTGGACCTGCGTCAAGGCCCGCATCACATCCTCCAGCGTCGCCTTCTTCCCTACCGCCGTGTCGGTCGTTCTGGTCGCCGGTACTCTTACGTCTGTTGGGGAGGACGGCGTTTTTTCAAATGCATATTTTTCGAGTCTTGACTGTGCATTTCCACCTTTTGTCCCCTTGCCCGCCATTTCGGTCGTTGCCGCCGGGGGAAACCTCCAAAGAGCAGATGTCAGGAGCAGTGCACGTAGGGAGCGCCCGGCGATGGTTTGCAGTGTCTCAAGGGGGTGTAGATATGTGTGCCCTGCCGATGGATGCACTCTTTTCCTTCCTTGACTGTTTCCCCTCCCCGAAGGCAGACACGCCGTGCGGCACTCCAGGAGAATGAGTCAGTGCAGGTCGTAAAGATTCAGCTGACCTGGGTCCGCACGCCCACAGACGTTGTCCTCACTGTGCTCCTCTCACCCCAGTTAATAATGCGGCCCCAGTCGGGGTCTCTCTGTCCGTCGTAGGTGCGTGCCCGCCGGCCGCCGCTGCCAATGACCCTACGTCGCCTTGATCTGCTGCGACCACCCCAGTGACACAGTCCACCCCTCAGTTGGGCGAGATAGTGGGGTGAGGGCACCGCCCGTTCGCGGCAGCATACAATACAGGGCAAGTGGGGACGGGCCCTGGATGATAGGGCCCCCGTCGGGACCTCTCTCCCTTGGTGTGGCGAAGGGGCCAGAGTGGCGCCTCGGCGAATCCCCCCTCCAGTCTTCCGGGGGTTCGGGCAAGGACTCCTTACCGGTTCTCACGGTATCTTTGGGCATCCCACCAATAACGGCTGCACACTCGCCGCCCTTCGCCTCCAGCCGGGTCAAAGATGGCGGAGCCGCACTCCGACAAGGTCGGACCGGTGGCCTCTCTGTAGGGCGCTGGGTGTATCTCGGGGCTCAGCTAGTCTCCGCCTGCGGCAGACGGCCTCCGTCTAGGTTCCGACCGCTACCCCGGCCTGCGCGAACCTCTCGTCTCTGGAGCCGCACCATCAGCGGTCACTTCCGGCGTCGCAGGTCCCGGCTTAGCGCACTTCCTGTCGGTGTCCGGATTCACTCCGCCTCCCGGCCGCAGTTCCCTTCGCGGCCCAGGCATGTAGCGCTTCAAACTCCGCTTCTCCCAAACGGATCGTCGTTTCTAGCGCTGCCGGGTGTGCCGCCCGGTCCCGGGCTTCGGTACCTTACCGCAGAACAGCTGAAGTGGACGGATTACTAGTCGGATTTATGAAAGGGGCCGCTTCAACCTCGGAGCTCGCCCTCTAAGCTGCCGCCATCTTCGACTGCTAGCCACGCCCCCCTTTGTTTTCTGATTTGAAATATTATGCTGCCTTTGATGCTGAAGATCTGTATCTAGATTCCGCAAATTATGGTGATTTGTTTTGCTACCAACACTTTGGCAATCACTACCTGCATAAAGCTAATACCAGGAGGAATACTGGTAATTATACACAATGGGAACATTGTCCCGCTCCTGTACAAGGCAGTTCCACTTCTCTTTTAAAGAGATTCACGTATTTTACTGACTTTAATCAGTCAAATCCCAATGCATTTTATTTTAAAATGACTGAAAAATCTGCTTCCAATGTTAGACTTACCCACACAAAATTATTGTATTTGACGTCCTTTTTAGACCAATTGGCTGTTGGGGGCTACGAGCTGTGGAAAGATACAATTGATCTTAAATCTGTTTGGGGTTCTAAAGATTGGCAAGTGCAAGGCACTGAGGCTTTGCATCGTGCATGCCTCATCCCGAACTATATGTTGTTTTGGAATTCTACAATTTCACAGACAACTTGCTTTGGATTGGCCACTACAAAAAAATTAAATGCTCCTTCTTTTCCTGAACTAGAAGATTATTCCGGTTGGGATAATAATACCAAGATTTCCATCAGATAATTACAGGCTCTGTTACAGAATTCTACCTTTAACATATCCAGTTTGGTTCCTAAGGGTTGTTTGCTGTGGCACAAAAGTGCAGATTCTTGCCAGCATCGTTTTCTGGGTTTAGCTCCAGGCTACACACAGGTCAGGGTGGATCCCCGTTTTGAAAGTGGCCATTATGTGACCATCTATTCTGTAGGCAAACTATGTCAGAGTTGGCTCAAACATTCCACTTTGGCATCAGTTAAGCTGCATTTATCTAAATTGACTTACAATGTTGATCTGAATGATTTTGTGAAGGGCCCGTCTTCCGGCAGATCTAAAAGATGGATATATACTATTTACAACGAAGTTTGGAAACCGTCCCAAATCGAGGCTGCTTCTCGCCTTAGAGCAACAGATTAAGCAAATTTAGAAAAAGTGCTAGCAGTTGTAGATAACAGCATTAACACGCTTTCTTCCCACAAATGCACATTGGATAATATAGTTTCATCTTTTGCTGACATTGTGCAAGAAGATGTGTCTATTTTGTATCATGGTCAAAATCAATTGCGTTCCATTATGCAGTTTGCCTGGACTTTGCAGACATTGAAATCTGAAAAAGTGACGTGGCACTACATGAATACTTCATCTTTGTTTGCCCCTTTTAATTTGACTGAAAAGCAACGTTTTATGTCTATGAAAGATGCAACTTTTTCTATGTTACATATTGAAAAGTTAGAACCGTTACCATTTTCTGTGGCTGAGACAAATTCTGCTACGTGGCTTATCCACGGGTTAATAACTTTACCTTTTCACCTTTTCAAATTCGAGGCCTGTATGAAGTACTATGCAATAGACAGACATGAACCTCTGGGCACCGCTTATCGTCATGAAGCTTGGTCACTACCATTTACCTATAGGTGCCTTAAGGAGGGAAAAGAGGTTTACTTGAATTGTGAGGAATGCACTACAACACCAGATCACTCATTAATGTGTAGGAATATCAATTACATGGCTCTTGTAACCAGAACGAGCCAAATTTAGCCTGTATTATATCATACCCACATTCACATTACTGGCAAATGAGAGTTATTTACTTTTAAATAATGAAGATTGTTGTGCGATGGTAGCCGGAATTCCTTACGTGGTTACGGTCAGTGAGTGTGTAGTTTGTTATAAAAATGTAATGTTCCCTCCTCCACATGGGAAGCTTGATGTTTCTATCTGGCCAACGATTCCGACCTTGAAAGCAGAGTTCAACAAGATGAGTCGTATAAGAGCTCTATTGTCTGAGAAAGAAGTCGCCCTCACATCTGCTCGTGAAACGCTTTTCCTTCAAGTGGCAAACACCCACACAGAAGTGCATACCTTATTAAATTCAGATTTGCCCTTGCATTTCGGTGAGTTAATTCACACTATCTTTAATGCGTCCTCCACTACAGGGCTGGCTCACTTTTTTAAAGTTGTTAGCAGTGGCCTTGTGACTTCTTTTCAAACTATATTTGGTGTGTTCCCGGCATATTTTCATTCGATTTTTTTCCAGCCTGTTTGGTGGATTTCTCTTAATGCTCGCTCTGGTTGCTGGCGTCCTTCAGTTGTTTTGTTTATTTCAAAATGGATGCACGTCATGTGTTGCGAGGAGATCTGTCACGGCTGTTTCTGCTCCGCAACCGAATGCTTGAATATTATGGGGCGCTGCCTCTTGCTACCTTGAGTGCAGCTTATGGATTATCGTTTCGATTTTCCTTCTTTACATGCATCCAGCCTGTCTTTCATTGCCTGAGTTGCAATTTTGACTGGGCCCTGGATTTGTGTCTCTGCAATACGGTGTCTCCAAATGCAGATTATAATCAGCTTATGAGCCCCTTAGTTGCTCATGAATTGCTTTGTTCTGGCTGAGGGATTATGGCCTTTGCAGCGATGCATGGAGTCCTGGGACGTTCAAATGTTTTCGCAGCGGCGCAAGATTTCTTGGCACGCAGCTTCATTGAAGAAACACCGAGTTGCCCTCTGATAGTGCTAGAGGCTCCGGTAATTGAAGAACATGTATGTTCTTTCCCTTTGCTGAATTGGATGGCAGAAATGTTTTCAGATGAGAACAGTGACTTCCTATTGGAGTCTGTTGCTACATATTTTGCATATACATTGTTGGATTGAAATGTGTCATTGCTTCTCTCTCTTCCATGACCAAGGTCACATGTTGGACATCGGATATTTCTGATTTTTTCTCCTTCATTTTTTTTCTACCCAGTCCTGTTGACTTCCCTATGTCCGTGGCTAGAATTGCTTGATTTGAAGTACATTCATTTTATTGAGTTTTGTTCCCGTTTTTTCACTGTGGCAATTTGAACTTGGTTCTGACTGTTGTTCTTGAACTCTGCTTTCCAAATTTGCCCCTTTCTTATACATGCTCAGATCAAGGGAGGGCGTCATGGGGATGAGCCTTGCATTTACACTGTGTTAAGTTGGCATGAGCTTATTAGAAGTTTAAACGCCATTTTTCCTTTCAGCTGCCTTTGCACAAGGCACACATTATTATAAATGTTTATAGTTTAGCAGAGTGTTTTACTTCACACGAGAATAATATGTTTCTCTATATTAGCAGACTTGCTTGGTAAGCTTTGTCTGAACAGTGAGTGCCAAGGCCTTCAAGGTTATTTCAACACAGTGGTTGTTGTTCGGACTGATCAGCGCACGTTCTAGATATAACATATATGCAGCTGTGGCCACCTCTGAGTTTGGTGCGTTTTAATAATGCACTGCATAGGCATGAACACACACACTTGGAGAACATTCGCATGCAGAGAGCTGGTGCAGAAACTGATGTGATCCATTACTGCCAAGACCAGAGGTATGGGGCCGCCCTTGTAATCCCAAGTGACCTTCTGTAGATATAAAATAACCTACTAGCAAGGGAGGGTGAGATAGAGGTGTTTTTCAACCTGTTTTCCATTTATCATTGTAACATGCTTTCTCCCTTTGTATTTTATGGAATAGTAACTATGCTGATAATCTTGTTGATTATAATATGTCTGCTTGTATTAGCTAAAATACTGCACATGAGAACACGGCATTAGAAATCAATATTTCAAACTTGCACGTGTCTCTATTTACTTCCTGTTTTGGACTGGTATGAGAGTATAACGAAAGAGTGATCATGTGTTCCACATTGCCTGAGGTATTCTAAATTCCATGTTCTGAGTTGTCTAATCATTGGGGTTATGGAAGAACCAATGAGACACTGATTGCTAGTCTGGTAGGACATTTTGGCTACTAAGGTGAGTTTTGGCACACCCTAATTCACTGAGGTTCCAAGTCTCTATGCACAGTTCTGTGTAGGAGACAAAAAATAATTCAACACATTTTCAAGAAAGAAAATTATTTTAGTGAAAAAATCAAGTAAAAGAAAAAGGGAAAAAGAAAAAGAAAAAGAAAGAAAAGAATAGAAAAACAAGGGACCAGAAATTACAATTAGTGCAAAAAAAGATCAAAAAGTAATTTAGAAAAATATAAAAAATGTATTAATCTAAATAATACGCTCATGAGTAAATTGTTGGTTGCTAAAAATACAGTACATCAGTAAAAACCAAACAAGTGGAGAACACTACTTCTGTTCGGATAGAAGGGTTTCAATGTAAACATCAAATTATGAGCCCTCTATAGTTTGGGTGCCAACAATGCGTCAACGGCGTTTCAACCGCAGTGGAAACTTGCGGTCATCATCAGGACAAAGAGAACGTAAAAGCGTGAACAATTCTGTAAACATAAATACATGATGTTACTTAATTGGACTCCCTTCGAGAAACCGGAAGGAAAAAAGGAGAAGAAAAAGGAAAAAAGGAAGAAAAAAGAAGAAAGAAAAAGGAGAAATAAGTGAGTGAATTTTTGTGGCTAGCGTGGACCCAAAAAAATGTGACCGCGAGAGAACACAGGAATTCGTGACAGACTTCCAAGTTCATGCAGACCACCACCATCATAAGTGAAAGGTGCCGGATAAAATTAAAGCAAATTAAAAAAGTGTATCACCTAATGGTTTCTAGAGAATACAGCGAAGTAACCACATTCAATTTGGTATGTTCTTCTGTTTAAAAAGGTGTTCTAGTCACTCTAGGAAAAAAGAAAGTGACATTAAAAACCAAATCCCTAGCGTAGTACACTGCAAATGGGTGCTTACTGAAGAACGGGACTTACTTTTAAAAAACAGGTATACAACCTAAATTGGTCCTGTTGGTCGAAATCAATCGTTAAAGGCTGTAGTATGAAACAGCCTGCCTGGACATGAAAACATAATCTACTTGTCCAAGAGAAATCTATAAGAAAGACAAAAACAGTAGAAAAGGTCACTTATAATGCTAAAAAAGCGCTGTCTAACCGTCAAATTACAAAGCCATGCAAGCTCCTCGTATAACTAACGTGGAACTCCAGCGGCAGGCGTACACAAAATAACGCCTTGTGTAGTACGAATTTAGCCACAGAGCTATACATAAAATAACGGGCTGCGTAAAAGCAAATTTAAACAAAGAACCGGTACTGCAACATTGTGCGGTATACGCGTCTTGGCAATGCTCAGTAGGAAATATCGCCCGCGCCTAACAGGGTGCCAGTATCCCCGTGTAAGAGAACTCAATGGGGCCTCTATTTAGAAATAGCTCGGACAGCAACCGGCTGGGATGCGCCGAACAGTATGGCAACACAATCGAGGTGCTGCCGAACGGAAGGGAGGGGGCCTGGTCTCTTACCTCATTCCATTAATGTGTCCTGCCGAGAGTTGCAGAAGAGCAAGACATACCATCAAAAACGCCGAATTTAAACGGCATGGTCATCGCAATAGAAAGAGGACTACTGAGCTAGCCCGACGCCAGCCACCATAGTCATCAAAATAAAGAGAGGACTACTAGGCTTAACGGACGCCAGCCGCCATGTTGTGGTATTGAAATATAACACGGAGGAATCCCTAAGTAGTTAAATCAGAGTTTTTACATATCCTTTGATTGTGTAACTGTCATGCATACTTTTCTATGTGAAATTGGACTTCCTTGGTAGAATAGCTATTATTATTTTTCGTTTTTATTTATTTTAACACAATATCTAGTGCAATTCCTCACATCATCAGGTTGATATCGGAATCCACTGCTGGGATCCCGATCATTGCCCGATTGAATTGCCCAATTCAATATGGCCGCGACTTGGTTTGCGGTCCATTTTAGTAAAATATTTTATATTCTCAGGGCTATTACATATTATGATATGCTCCCGGTTTGCAACAAGAGTTAGGTGCAATTTGTCACCTTAACTCTGATTTAACTACTTAGGGATTCCTCCGTGTTATATTTCAATACCACAACATGGCGGCTGGCGTCCGTTTAGCCTAGTAGTCCTCTCTTTATTTTGATGACTATGGTGGCTGGCGCCGGACTAGCTCAGTAGTCCTCTTTCTATTGCGATGACCATGCCGTTTAAATTCGGCGTCTTTGATGGTATGTCTTGCTCTTCTGCAACTCTCGGCAGGACACATTAATGGAATGAGGTAAGAGACCAGGCCCCCTCCCTTCCGTTCGGCAGCACCTCGATTGTGTTGCCATACTGTTCGGCGCATCCCAGCCGGTTGCTGTCCGAGCTATTTCTAAATAGAGGCCCCATTGAGTTCTCTTACACGGGGATACTGGCACCCTGTTAGGCGCGGGCGATATTTCCCACTGAGCATTGCCAAGACGCGTATACCGCACAATGTTGCAGTACTGGTTCTTTGTTTAAATTTGCTTTTACACAGCCCGTTATTTTATGTATAGCTCTGTGGTTAATTCGTACTACACAAGGCGTTATTTTCTGTACGCCTGCCGCTGGAGTTCCACGTTAGTTATACGAGGAGCTTGCATGGCTTTGTAATTTGACGGTTAGACGGCACTTTT
Organism: Lissotriton helveticus; assembly: GCF_964261635.1. NCBI lineage: Eukaryota > Metazoa > Chordata > Amphibia > Caudata > Salamandridae > Lissotriton > Lissotriton helveticus. Next base: position 133,871,950 of record NC_136058.1, read on the forward strand.
TTAGCTTTTTTAGCATTATAAGTGACCTTTTCTACTGTTTTTGTCTTTCTTATAGATTTCTCTTGGACAAGTAGATTATGTTTTCATGTCCAGGCAGGCTGTTTCATACTACAGCCTTTAACGATTGATTTCGACCAACAGGACCAATTTAGGTTGTATATCTGTTTTTTAAAAGTATGTCCCGTTCTTCAGTAAGCACACATTTGCAGTGTACTACGCTAGGGATTTGGTTTTTAATGTCACTTTCTTTTTTCCTAGAGTGACTAGAACACCTTTTTAACCAGACGAACATACCAAATTGAATGTGGTTACTTCGCTGTATTCTCTAGAAACCATAAGGTGACACACTTTTTTAATTTGCTTTAATTTTATACGGCACCTTTCACTTATGATGGTGGTGGTCTGCATGAACTTGGAAGTCTGTCAGGAATTCCTGTTTTCTTTCGCGGTCACATTTTTTTGGGTCCACGCTAGCCACAAAAATTCACTCACTTATTTCTCCTTTTTCTTCCTTCTTTTTTCTTCCTTTTTTCCTTTTTCTTCTCCTTTTTTCCTTGCTGTTTCTCCAAGGGAGTCCAATTAAGTAACATCATGTATTTATGTTTACAGAATTGTTCACGCTCTTACGTTCTCTTTGTCCTGATGATGACCGCAAGTTTCCACTGCGGTTGAAACGCCGTCGACGCATTGGTGGCACTTAAACTATAGAGGGCTCATAATTTGATGTTTACATTGAAACCCTTCTATCCGAACAGAAGTAGTGTTCGCCACTTGTTTGGTTTTTACTGATGTAATGTATTTTTAGCAACCAACAATTTACTCATGAGCGTATTATTTAGATTAATACATTTTTGATATTTTTCTAAATTACTTGTTGATCTTTTTTTGCACTAATTGTAATTTCTGGTCCCTTGTTTTTCTATTCTTTTCTTTCTTTTTCTTTTTCCCTTTTTATTTTACTTGATTTTTTCACTAAAATAATTTTCTTTCTTGGAAATGTGTTGAATTATTTTTTGTCTCCTGAACTACTGTTTGGAACAATTATTCACTACCCCTGGTTCAGGTGGGTGGGTTGCCTCTGTTGTGGTACACCAGTTCTGTGTAGGAGCAGAATCCATGCTACATACTCAAAACAGAATGGTTGCATCATGAGCACAGGAGCACTGGTGCTCATGACGGAACCATTCCATCATGAGCACCGAAAGGGTTAAAAATGACGAGTTACAGCTTCTATGTATTTCTGCAGACATAGAAGTTACAAATCGCCATTTATGATTGTTTGTGTGCAGGTAGGGACACTTCCCTGCACCTAAACAATAATTTCCCACAATGCAGGCTCCCTTGCACTATGGTGCAATGGTGCCTGCACTGGTGCTAGGCAGCCAAATTTTGTGCTAGTGCAGGAAGAAATGCTGGGCTGCACTGTATTGTTGTAAATACGGTGCAGTCCTGCATTTCTAAAGTGATGGAACGCTGTGTTAGCCTTCTTGGCTTAACGTCGCACTCCGCCACATTAGTTGAAAATATGCCCCTCAGTTTCTTTGTATCTGTTTAGCACCTTAACTGTTTCATCTTTTTTAAAAGACACACAACTCTTGTCCTCTAGGGCCATTTATGCATCACCCAGGTTTACATCACCTTGTAAATCGGGATAGGATCAGTGTCAAATTCCATCGGTGTTGGATGGGAAAACCCACTGCAACGCAATGAAACACCTCCTAGGCACAGAGTAAGATGACATAGCGATTTGTACTACATCAGCTTCCTCATGATTTTAGAGGGCATTCAAAGTCACAATGGTTGGCTTTGGCGTGGCTTCATTAATCTTTATGAGAGCCCTGCATCACGCATGTACCGCTTTATGTGGTGTAAAAGTGATGAAGGGCTCTCATAAATGAGCCCCTTGATGGTGCTAGGAATAGCTTTTTTTATGATTTTCAAAAACAAAGTCATTATTTACCAGGTGTGTTAAATAGCACCGAAACTCGTAATCAGGCCCTGTGTCAAATTCATCCAATTTGTCAATGCTTGATTGTGGTTACGTAAAAAGGATATGTTTCTTGTATAAGATACATCTCAGGAACCCTCCGGTGGATCTCTTGCAATTTGGTGCCTATCACTTTATCAAAATACAATCTATTTTTGCTTCACTCAAGTTACTTTGTGTAATTCTGACTGCCCAGAGCCCCAGCTACCCAGTGTTGAGCTAAAGGTTTGACAATCGAAGCCTGACTGGGCCTAAAGGAGTAGGTAGTGTATTACACTGTGAGGTCACACAACCACACCATATAAAATGCCCAATCTCCTCACAGTAGCTACAAGGGATAATGGATTCTCAAACCTAGCTCCTGCAAAGCATTTACTTGTAGATCCTGGGGAAAATGCGGAGGGTGTTGAAGCAGGAGGAGGAGACGGCATTGTCCTGTTTATTCATGGAGAGGGTGGAGTCGAGAATGACCCCTAGGTTGCGTGCCTGGTCGGTGGGTGTTGGGGCGGTTCCCAGTGCGGTCGGCCACCAGGCGTCATCCCAGGCCGAAGGGGTGGATCCGAGGATGAAGACCTCTGTATTGTATGAGCTCAGCTTCAGTCAGCTGTTCCTCATCCATTCAGCGACGGCCTTCATTCCTTCATGAAGGTTGGTTTTGGCGGTATGAGGGTCCTTGGTGAGGGAGAGGATTAGCTGGGTGTCATCGGCGTAGGAGATGATGTTGAGGTCGTGCCGACTGGCGACATGGGTGAGCGGTCCCATGTAGATGTTAAACAGAGTTGGGCTGAGGGATGAGCCCTGGGGAACGCCGCAGATGATCTCGGTGGCTTCGGAGCGGAAGGGAGGAAGGCGGACGCTCTGTGTTCTGCCGGAGAGGAAGGAGGTGGTCCAGTCCAGGGCCTTCTCTTGGATCCCGGCATTGTGGAGGTGTGTTCGAAGTGTGTGGTGGCAGACCGCGTCAAAGGCGGCTGACAGGTCCAGGAGGATGTGGGCCACCGTTTCCCCGCTGTCCAGCAGAGACTTGATGTCATCGGTGGTGGTGATGATGGCAGTCTCGGTTGATGCAGAACCCGGACTGGGAAGGGTCAAGTTTGTTGTTCTCCTCAAGGTAGCGGGTCAATTGTTCGTTGATGGTCTTCTCGATGACCTTTGCGGGAACAGGAGCAGGGAGATGGGCTGGAAGTTCTTGGGGTCAGCCTTGGGTTTCTTGAGTAAGGCGTTGATCTCGGCGTGCTTCCAGCTCTCCGGGAAGGTTGCTGTCTCAAAGGAGGTGTTGATGACTGTCCAGAGATGGGGTGCAATGGCTGTGCTGACTTTGTTGAAGATGTGGTGTGGGCATGGGTCTGACGGAGATCCGGAGTGCATGGTGTTCATGATCTTTATGGTGTCATCGTCGTAGATGTTGGTCCGGGAGAGCAGGCGGTTTGTGCGGATGGTGGTCGTGGTTGCGGAGGTCTCAGTGGTTGTCGGGGCGGTCGTGGCGTTGAAGCTGCCGTGGATGTCTGCGATCTTCTGGTGGCAGAAGGTGGCCAGCGAGTTGCACGGGTCTTGCGAGGGTGGGATGTCGTTGGTGGACTATAGAACCATTTAAAGGTGCTTGTCAGAGTTATAGGTGTCGTTACTGAATTCAGTAACATCCAGATATGTTACATTACAATTTAGTAATTAGACTGAGTAAAAGATGGGCAATCGGTGGGAGACCAGGCAGGAAATGGGGAGAAATGAGAGGAAACAAGTGAGAGGAGGAGGAAGCACAATCAAGACGGGCATCAAGATCTGAAGTTATTTTAACATGGACTCCGTCAACAGTTTTCTAAGAATATACTTATCTAGAGAAGCCTTCAGTGACATTCATCCTTTTAGTGCATTAATCTGTGTACCACCCGGCAGACAAAAGGTTCAAGTATCAAAAAAGGCTTGTTTTTGGTAAGCATGGGCGTAAAATTCATTCCGCTCGCAGATTTTCCGCAATTTCGCGATCTGCGAATCGCGCGAAATTGCGGCAAAATCCGCGAATCCGCGAGCGGGACACATTTTGCTCAGGAAGCACTTATAGGGTTAAAGCAGGTGCCCAAGTTGAAGCTAATTTCTTTGTAACCATTTATAAAATGGTTACAAAGAAATTACCTTCAACTTGGGCACCTGCTGTAGCCCTGTAAGTGCTTACTGAGCGGCGCCTCGTTGCCTACTTGCAACTATTCTCTGAGCCTGCTCTGACCCTCGAAGCAGGGTCAGAGAATAGTTATAATTAGGCAACGAGGCTCCTGTCACTAAAATTAAACCTCAGCAGGAAGCACTTACAGATAACAGGTGCCCGAGTTGAAGCTCAAATTCAGTAACGCATTATAACCAGCCCAAGTATCTAGTGAGCACTGTCGATGCTAGGCAGGTGTGCTTTCTCCCCAGATCTACCGTCTACAATTAGCTGTAATCCGTGATGGGGGTCTAGGCATCCACGAGTTTCTCGAGCGCAATCCCCCTGTACTTCCAGTGACCAGGAGGCTGCTTTCTCCTCATCTGCTGCACTGATCGGCCTCTGACCTTTATAAACAAGAGGCATGTGAACTCGCACAGAAGCCCGGCCCCACACACACTAGGCTATGCAACCTCTTCCCGCCCTTTCCCCCACTGTGATGGACAGCTCACTCGAGGGACCTCGGCACCTATAGGCGCGGTGGCAAAGTTACAGACACACGGGGTTATTGGAGGCAACTCTTCTGGGCCTTTACACAGCTGTAGCCCATGAAAAGCACGATACATTTACACAACGAGGTAGCACTTACTGCTTTCTCCTCATTTGCTGCTCTGATCGGTCTCTGACCCTTTATAAACGAGAGGCATGTGTACTCGCACAGAAGCCCGGCCCCACACACACTAGGCTATGCAACCTCTTCCCGCCCTTTCCCCCACTGTGATGGACAGCTCACTCGAGGGACCTCAGCGCCTATGGGCGCAGTGGCAAAGTTACAGACACACGGGGTCACTGGAGACAACTCTTCTGGGCCTTTATACAGCTGTAGTGCAGGAAAAGCACGATACATTTACCCAACGAGGTAGCACTTACTGCTTCTCCTCATTTGCTGCTCTGATCGGTCTCTGACCCTTTATAAATGAGAGGCATGTAAACTCGCACAGAAGCCCGGCCCCCCACACACTAGCGGTGCAGTTCGGGCAGGACTGTCCCCATGAGGCACAGGGTCAGACTGATTTGCATAATGGCCATGTCTGAACTGGGGTGGCTGAGTGGGCTAAAGAATGGTGATGGATTAAACCCAGATCAGTTGACTGGGGGTGAGTGTTTGATTTGCTCAAGCGCTCCGTCCATCATCCCCTTTTGTATCGCTTTGTTCGCCCTAAGTGTGGCAGGGTATGCTCAGACGTGAGTCCCTTGCTCACTTGGCCACTGGATTCAAGATAGCCTGGCTGATGAGGATTATGAATCCGAAACCGGTCCCAGGATGCTTGTTTCCGGTCCAGGGAAGACATGGCTTGGCAGTTCGGGCTGGACTGTTCCCATGAGGCACAGCGTCAGACTGATTTGCATAATGGCCATGTCTGAATTGGGGTGGCTGAGTGGGCTAAAGAATGGTGATGGATTAAACCCAGATCAGTTGACTGGGGTGAGGTACTGGGTTTTTCAGAACCAGTACCGAACCGGTAAGCCAGCGGTGCCAGGGTACACCCAAAGACCTCGGGTACTTTCCTGATTCGGACCACAGAAACTCAGAGTCTTCTAGGTGTAGTCAAGGATCGATTTTATTGGCTGCAACCAAGAAACAAGCGTCCTAGAAGTACAACACACGGGATGTATATTCTCAGGAGACTGCTCAAACTTACAAAGTCAGGCTTCTCTTTTTATACAAAATATTGTGCTTTAGGCAAACATTCTTCGAATTTTAGTATACCATTCAAATATTTTCGCTACAAAGGAAAAGCAGAGTTATGATGACAGCCCATATTTCAGTTCGTCCAGCCCACAACAAATCACCCGGCAAGGCCCAACATTTCATCAGATATCGGTGGACCCCCAATAAAAATGGGCACATCCCCGTCATAAAGCAAGTGAGAGAAAAAAGAGCAGGGACAGGTGTGAGCAAGATTCGGCAGGGTGTGTGCGATGAAATGGGTTTATGGCCTGTTGTGCCTTGATGCTATCTCATTCGGCCACTGGGAGAGGAACTGACCAAACAGGTTCGGCCTGGGGCAATGGTTCCAACCTGCCCAGGTCACAGGAAAGTCAATTAAGGTGTATGTGTCCTTTGGAATCGAATTTAGCTGTATCATAAGCCTATGTAAAGGGCAACTCACAAAATGGCTGCCGTATACAAAATGGAAGCCAAGGGTTCAAGATGAAAATGACGATTTCGAGGTGAAATCGTCACTCGAATATGACGAAAATGCTTGTACATAGTGTACTAGCCATGCTCGGTATTTTGATATGAAAATTGTCATGCTATGATGAAGTTTAATTCTCGAGTCCAGAATTTTCGGAACTACAAACCCTCCTTTTGCCCTTACATAGGCAATTTAACCTAATCTCATGCTAATCTGAGTCCAGGTCTATATTCCTAAAGTCATTGAGATGTTGCTGTAACATCATTCTAGTACTTAGCTCGTCTCTTGATACAGGTTTCCTTACACATGATGTAGCACAGAGGCCACATATTGCAGGAGCACACTGCACGCACAGACAGAACAGGAAAAGAATGGCTAAGACCATCCCAATGACCATCAGAATTTTCCATCCCCAGCCGGATATCAGTTCCCAGAACCATTCCATAAACGACCAATCTCCTTTATCCACATGAATAGATTCGGAAATCTTATGCAGTTTAGAGATGGCCTGGTACACTGTTGGAGCGTTATCTGGAATAAAAACACAGCAACTCGATTGGATCAATCTACATACCCCACCTCGGTCTGCAAGTATGACATCTAAGGCGACCCTGTTCTGAAGGGTCATAAGTCGATCCGACTGGAGCTCAGCAGTCAAGTTACTAAGGGCACCAGCAGTTTCAACCACGGTGGATTCAACCACCCTTGTCAATTGCCTTAGGTTCCTGCTGTTAGCCATCGGTCCCCAGAACGGCAGAAAACCCTTTACGAAGTCCTCAAATTCTTGTCCTGCAGTGTCTTCTTTGCTCAAGACACCTCTAACTATCCTTGTCTTGTGGTAAACTGCCGCTGCTGTGTAGGTGGGAGGCAACAGGAACGAAACAAAACATGAGCCCCAAAAGTCAGGGGGCAACCATGTATAGGCTCTATCATGGCAGATGAAATAGGTACCCTTAGCTGCTAAAAACGAAGGGGAAGTCTGGGCTGCAAAAACATACGTTTTAGTGCAGATACTCTTCCCTAACTGAGCTCTGGGATTCGTGCCATTACCTTGCAGACACAGATGACCCTGATGGGGTACAATCCAAATTGGGGAAGATCTCTTAGCTTGCTGTTTCTCACTCAGAGTAGCTCCATATCCGGTTACGTTCCATCCTATGTATAATAAGAAATATCTTCCTTAATCATGTCTACTATACCCTTAACTAGAGCACTATTCTTAGGATTGTCTGTTACAGAACGTAGGGGGTAGATTTCATACGCATATATGAACATTGACCTGTATGCCCACACAGAACCATTGTGACTGAATGGCAGGACCAGATAAGGGATACCTTTACCCGTTGTGTGAGGCATAAGACCACACACCCAACAGTTAGTTGTGTTCATTACTAGTTGGTGTTGGTGCAAAAGCTGAACAAAGGAGTTATTAATAAACTCTAATCTCCTAGCTGATTCGTGTTCAGGAAGGGGTTGAAAAGAGTGTGGGGAAACAGTAGAAGGAGGAGGTATGGGCGATGTAGTGGGTGAAAACGTTACTCGAAAAGAGAATAAAACATAACTTATTAAAAATATCATCACACTGAATAACATGAAAATGCACAATATCAAAAAGCTTTTCTTTGTCATTATTTTACAAATCTTGGTTTTAAAGTTCATGGTTTTGGCAGGTCTCTCCATCTCGGAAAACTCCATCCTCTCTAAAGTGCTGCCCGCGATGGGAGGTTGTTTCTGCTAAGGAATGCTTCTGTCAGTCTAGGGCAACTCCCTTGGACCAACCAGAACTGCCGACCTAACGTCGTCAGCTGCACCCCAAAGACTTCGGGCAATCGCGGCCCTAGCAGCGGAACCCGGATGGCGGTTCGAAAAACAAAAATAAGCAAGTTTCTCAGATGGGAGAGCTGCACTTTCAAAAATAGTACTTGGAGGGAAAAAAAAGATTTTTTTATTTGTCCATAGGTCTTGGCCTCAAATTATAGCGCTTTTTCCCAAGTACTGTTTGGTCTTTGAAAAGGAGTTCAGGTTCTGTAGTGTCCAATCGGACTGACGGTGATACAGTTGGTTGCAAAATATCGTCGCTCTCCTGTTCAGTGAGTGTTCCTTTTACACGTGCATCACTGAAAGGCAGAAATCGTGGCACGGTTTCAGTCTCTGAGTCGGCGACACCCTGCTGGACCCACCGGTCATATGGCAGAGGCAGAGGGATCCGCTAGCAGTGGATCCCGTGGATCCAGGATTTCTTCCCCTCCACTCGAACAGCTGATCTTGTGGAAAGGAGAACGAGGTGCGGTCCGGTCCACCTGGGCTGGTCGTTCTTGGTTCGCTGGAAGTTCTTGACCAGCACCCAGGATCCAGGGTCAATCTGGTGTCCTGGAGCTTCAGAGACTTGAGGCAGTGAATCATGCACCTGTTGGTGTAAAACACGCAATTTAGCCGTCAATTCGTACAGATAATCAAGTAAAACAGGGTGTTCAATTTCACTGAACTTGGTGGGTCTTGGCACTCCCCATATGTTGGCCGGGCGGCCAAAGACTATTTCATAGGGACTAAGTTTCACTCGCGAATGCACAGTCATTCTGGTGGATAGGAGTGCTAAGGGTAGAGCATCAGGACATTTAAGACCTGTGCTCGCTTGAATTTTGGCCAGTTTTAACTTAAGCGTGCCATTGTAACATTCTACTAATCCAGCTGATTGGGGGTGATTTGCAGCGTGGAACTTTTGCTGAATGCCTAGCCCTTCACATACTCTCTTCATCACACGACCCACAAATTCACTTCCATTGTCAATCCAGACCATTCTAGGCATTCAGAATCTGGGGAAGTACTCTTTCACAAGGGCTTTAGCTGTGGATAAGGCAGTGTTGTCTTTTAGGGGATAGGCTTCCACCCATCTTGAAAAGGCACAAACAACAACGAGTACGTATTTTAAATTGTTGCACCTCTCCATGTGGATGAAATCTAGCTGCAAAACCTCGAACGGATACGTAGGAGGTGCAAAATGACCAGCTGGAGTTGGGGTTCCCCTACCAGGATTGTGTTTCAGACACACCATGCAATTCTTGACGACATTCTCTGCACACTTGGCAATTCCTGAATTTTGCCATACTGGAGCCAACAACTTGCAAATCCCTTTCACGCTGATATGAGCCATTCCATGAGCCATTGTAACCACTGCAAGCACATATGCATCGGGTAACAACCATCTCTGATGCTCTGACAATTCAACCCAACAACCATTTGCATCCATTCTACCCGTATTTTCTCTCCATATGCTCAATTCTTTCTCTGTAGCTTCAGCTTGAATGGATTTCACATGTGTCTTCACACATTCCAACATCACCAACCCATCTTGCAGGGCCTGCAACATACATTCGGCTCATCACATTCCATGCAGTTTCTTTCGCGATTTCGTTAGCAAATGCATTTCCACGACCAACATCATCAGTCACCTTCTTGTGGGCACTACATTTCACAATCGCCACTTGCAGAGGCATGGTCAGTGATTCAAGAAGCTCATTTACCAACTGACCATGCTGAATCTTAGCTCCATGCGAAGTCAGGAACCCACGTTCTTTCCACAATCGTCCAAAACTGTGAGCCACACCAAATGCAGACTGGTTATCGGTATAGATAGTCACTTTCATTCCTTTAGACAACACACATGCTCTTGTAAGTGCAATCAATTCTGCCGCTTGAGCTGAATTATGTGGAATACGTGCAGCTTCAACAATTGTATGCAAAGTCGTGACAGCATATGCTGCAGTCGTGTCACCATTCGGAAGCTTGAAGCATGAACCATCCACCCACAATATACCATCACATTCAGCAAGAGGAGTGTCTAGGAGATCTATTCTCCCTTTCGTTTCTTCTTCTGTTCTAAGAAAACAATCATGCTGTTCAGAAGCATCTAGTTCCTCTACAATTGGCAACAACGTAGCTGGGTTTAGAGTGTTGCATCTTTTTATATGCACATGACTCGCTAACAATGTCAATTCGTAACCTGACAATCGAGCACTAGTTAAGTGCTGTGTCTTGGTTCTGTTCAACAACGTGTCCACTGCATGTGGAACCATCACGACTAACATATTATTCATCACTAGACCAGCAGACTGTCGAATAGAAACAGCTGCTGCCGCTGTTGCTCTTAAACAACTCGGCAATGCTTTAGCTACCGGATCCAAAGTCGACGAAAAATATGCACATGGACGCTGCTTGTCTCCAAACAACTGAGTCAAAATTGACAATGCACAACCTTGTTTCTCATGGACATACAATGTAAAGGGCTTACTGTAGTTGGGGGTACCTAACACAGGAGCCAAACATAATGCTGTGCGCAATTCAGAAAAACTTTCCTGACACTCTTCAGACCAAGGAATGGGATTGGGTGTATCTTTACACGTTAATGCCACCAAAGGTTTGGCTAATAACGAAAAATGTGGTATCCACTGTCTGCAATATGATGTAATACCCAAGAAAGCACGCACTTCTCTCTGTGTTCTTGGCACACTCAATTTCGCTATTGCCTGAATTCTTTCTGGGTTCAGTTTCCTTCCCTCCTTCGATAAGAGATGACCTAAGTAGGTCACTTCTTGTCGACAATATTGCAATTTTGAGAGAGACACTTTGTGGTGCAAATCACACAAATGACGCAACAATGACAATGTGGCTTCTTTACAGATTTCCTCAGTATCTGCAGCAACAAGCAAATCATCAACATACTGAATAAGGGTAGCACCTTTAGGTAAAGCAATTGTATCAAGCTGTGTCTTTAGAGCTTGACTATATATTGATGGACTTTCACATTAGCCCTGTGGAGTTCGTTTAAAGCGGAAGCTGCGACCTCCTAAACTGAAGCCAAAAATATCCCTACTCTTCTTCAAGTCAATCACCGAAAACCATGTTGCAGAAGCTGGAATCATAGTCAATAGGGCAGTAATGTCAGGAACAACTGGAAATTGTGGCACAACTATTTTATTGACCTCTCTAAGATCAATCACAAATCTTTAAACAGGTGGCTGGGAAAGATCAGTTTGTTTTAAAACAGGCAGAACAGGGCTATTGCAAACGTTGCCTCTTGTCTCTTCAATTACATCTTTTTCAATTAGATCGTAAACGATCGCTAGCAAAGCTTTTTCACCTTCACTAGAAATTCTATATTGGGGAATTCGTGGTATTTTAACATTGGCTTTCAATGTTACAACATATGGTGGCATTTCTAAAAGACCTACATCATTAGGACCAGTAGCCCAAAGAATATTAGGGAGAGATGACAATTCTGTTGGAAGTTTGTCTCTCGACAAATACATTGGAGAAACCACTTTCTTACCCAGTGTAAGTTGTACTCCAGAAGGAGAACAGTACAAAGTCGCATACAATCTTTTTAGCAAATCTAATCCTAGCAAGTTTTCACCACAACCTGTTGTTAGAATAAGGGGTGCTTCGAATTCACAAGGTCCAACAGAAAGGGACAAAGAATCAGAAATCGGTCAGAAATCGGATTTCTAACTGGGGCGCCAGAAAAACCTACAGAAACATTCATTTCGCCAGACAAAGGTGCGCCAGGGAGTTTAGAGTGCATAATAGAACTCTTTGTAGCACCAGTATCCAACAGAAAAGGCTCTGACACACCTGATGTAATCACCTCAACGTATGGTCCACTCTGATCTACTGGAACTGAAACAACTCCCTCTCTTTGTCTATGGCTGTCCTAGCAATCATTACCTTCCAAATACTCATCTTCTGCATAGTAATCATCAGCATAGTACTGGGCTGTCCTACCAGATGCGTTATTCTGCTGATCAAACCTATTCATCGAATTTTGAGGTGGAAGGGGACGTGCGTTCTGGGGGACGTTTCCACGTCCTCTACCTCTAGGCGCTTGCTGAACACCTCTACCTCTTGTGTTTGAAACACCATTTGCGCGCTGTAACAGAATAGGGCAGCTATACTTAAAATGACCCTCTTCCTTGCAATACGAACACTGGTTGGGGCCTACAGGAACACGTGGCTGAGTATACTCGACTCTTTGCGATTTCTCTGATACTGTTGGGGCTGCTGATAATTATTCTGATAGTTACTCTGACCACCATTATTTTGACCACCATTATTCTGGCCACCACCACCACGTGGCGGATATGCTTGCTGTAACAAAACCTTTGTTTTCAACTCTTTAGTTTTCTTCTCTGCTCTATCTTTCTCATCTTTGTCTCGATTTTCATAGTACTGTGCAGTAGCCAATATCTGTGCTGAAGAGGAAACTGCCCAAGAACTCTCTGAGTCTTTTAACTTTTTACACAACTCTGGAAGCAGATTGTGCACGAATTTATCGACGAACAGTCGCTGACCACCTTCTGTGCTCATATCTTGACCACTGTGGTCGACAAAAGTCTCTTCAAACCTGGTGAAGAAATCTGAGACCGTTTCATCTTTCTTCTGCTTACATGCAGACAACTTATCCCAGTTTACACGCATCGCAGGCATTATCGTTTTCATGTAATCAATTATTTTACCAGGAAGTTCAGCTACTAAAGGTTCAGGCTTAGCACCACCAACTTGTCGGCCATCTGCCGCAGTAATATTAGCCCATGAGTCACCTAACTCCTGATCATGATCTGCATGACGAATCTTTCCCCATAGAGGTTGTGGAACAACGTTCCCAAACAACATGTCTATGTCTGCTAAATTCATGATACATGACCCAGCAGTCTGTGACAACTCTTTGTAATACCCTGCGGGATTTTTACGGGGATCAGGCAATGTCTGTTTAAGGGCCAAAACTTCAGCTCGCTTCCAAGGAACATGTACCCACACACGCTGAAAATGTGCTGGCACAAGTGGTGGAACATTATCAGGACCAGCTGCTACTTCTTCCTTCCATACTGGAGGGACTTCCCTCATGGGGTACTGTCGCGCCTTTTTCCTACCGGATGCGTCATGCTCAAATAGTGATTGAGAAGTGCCCCCCTTAGTCCGATATGACAACAATGTCTCAACCGCTCTCTCGACATCGGGACTTACGATCATGCCCTCTGCGAACTCGAACCGCACATGACACAACTTGGGCGGGTTGTATTCCAGATCATTGTCTTCCAAATCCTCACAGAGAAAAACGCACATTTGTTCAAAAACATATCTCTGCTTCGGTGCTTCCCATTGACGGAAGACTTCCATGACAGACTCTACATCATACCTTACAGCGTCAATAACCCATTTATGCGCTAAACGATTCAGTAAATCTCTCTCTCGATAGTCAGGCAGTTGACTCCGCAACTGTCTTCGTTCTGTGTTAGGGGTCGTTTTAGGCGACCCGAAGAAAGGTGAGAAAAGATTAGTAACAGTGTTGGCCATTCTCTGTCGAACGGAAGGAGAAACTGACGGAAGAACGGGCGGAAAAACAGGGTGAGATAAGGCAGGAGCAGAGGCAATAGCAGAGGGATCATTAGGAGAAATAGAAGGTGCACTAGGCAAAGCCGTAGAAAGCACAGGTGAAGCAGATGTGATCGGTGGGCCTTGAGGAGGCTGCACCAAAGGAGCAGGAGCCAGCTGAAGAACAGCTGGTGGGTGCTGTGGAGGAGCAGGAGGCAATGCAATCACAGGTTGCGCAACTAAAGGTTGCGGAGGTGCCGTGGCATTTTGCGCATAGGGGGGTGGCGAACTTAACAGATGCGACATTAAGGGATCTTTTTCAAGCCCTTTTTCTGCATCTTGCTGAAGAGGTGGCAAAACTGGATAGCATTTATCTATCACCATTTTACGTTGCCTGTGCAACTGCTCACTCATCTGTTCTTCTTCATTGTCTTTAAACTGCATAGCAGCTTGCATTATCGAAATACCCCTTTCTCTCTTATTTTTCTTCGCTAATTTAATTTCCTTCTGTTTGGCTTCCTTACGCCATAGGCGGAAAGAGTCAAACATCGCCGGCCGGGCTTTCTTTTCAGAAAGTTTAACTTCGAGGTTATCTAAGATTTCTGTATCAAAGCTACCATATTGGGGCCATTTTAAAACACCATCTTTTCTGGTGTATTTGATCCACACTTCATTATATGTGATGGGGCCCACGCCATGTTTTACATATAATTCATAAGTTGGAGTTCCATTCGGAGGAACCGGACACAAGTCCTCCAATCGGGAATCCCTATTATTACAACCAAGACAAAACAAATTTCCAAGTCTGCTAAGACCAGGCATCTTTGCTCTCTAGTCTAGCTCCAAACTTCAAAGGATTATCGATTACGATATTCCTCGTGAATACACGAGTCCTTCGGTTTTGGCACTTGCAAGTTCCAAAAATGATCCCAAAGGGGATACCCAAACTAAGACCAACTAAGGACTGGGAGACGCTCCACTTATACTTAACTGAAATATCGATGACGTCACCAGAAGACTCGTCTTATCGTTTCGCTCTACCAAACTTCAAGGGTCCAAATCAGGGCGATAGCCAGGGCAGCAGTCCTTTGTAGCCGTCGGGAAGCGGGGAACCTCGCAGCAAAGACTATCGGACCACGTCGACATGCAGGGGTCGATGAAGTGGATGGACTTCCTCCAGAATTTTCACACGAAGCTCCTCACGAACCTCTGGCTGGACCGGAACCGATGGTATCGCCCCAAACGTTGGGCGCCAACTGAGGTACTGGGTTTTTCAGAACCGGTACCGAACCGGTAACGCAGCGGTGCCAGGGTACACCCAAAGACCTCGGGTACTTTCCTGATTCGGACCACAGAAACTCAGAGTCTTCTAGGTGAAGTCAAGGATCGATTTTATTGGCTGCAACCAAGAAACAAGCGTCCTAGAAGTACAACACACGGGATGTATATTCTCAGGAGACTGCTCAAACTTACAAAGTCAGGCTTCTCTTTTTATACAAAATATTGTGCTTTAGGCAAACATTCTTCGAATTTTAGTATACCATTCAAATATTTTCGCTACAAAGGAAAAGCAGAGTCATGATGACAGCCCATATTTCAGTTCGTCCAGCCTACAACAAATCACCCGGCAAGGCCCAACATTTCATCAGATATCGGTGGACCCCAATAAAAATGGGCACCTCCCCGTCATAAAGCAAGTGAGAGAAAAAAGAGCAGGGACAGGTGTGAGCAAGATTCGGCAGGGTGTGTGCGATGAAATGGGTTTATGGCCTGTTGTGCCTTGATGCTATCTCATTCGGCCACTGGGAGAGGAACTGACCAAACAGGTTTGGCCTGGGGCAATGGTTCCAACCTGCCCAGGTCACAGGAAAGTCAATTAAGGTGTATGTGTCCTTTGGAATCGAATTTAGCTGTATCATAAGCCTATGTAAAGGGCAACTCACAAAATGGCTGCCGTATACAAAATGGAAGCCAAGGGTTCAAGACGAAAATGACGATTTCGAGGTGAAATCGTCACTCGAATATGACGAAAATGCTTGTACATAGTGTACTAGCCATTCTCGGTATTTTGATATGAAAATCATCATGCTATGATGAAGTTTAATTCTCGAGTCCAGAATTTTCGGAACTACAGGGGGTGAGTGTTTGATTTGCTCAAGCGCTCCGTCCATCATCCCCTTTTGTATCGCTTTGTTCGCCCTAAGTGTCGGAGGGTATGCTCAGACGTGAGTCCCTTGCTCACTTGGCCACTGGATTCAAGATAGCCTGGCTGATGAGGATTATGAATCCGAAACAGGTCCCAGGATGCTTGTTTCCGGTCCAGGGAAGACATGGCTTGGCAGTTCCGGCTGGACTGTTCCCATGAGGCACAGGGTCAGACTGATTTGCATAATGGCCATGTCTGGCTGAGTGGGCTAAAGAATGGTGATGGATTAAACCCAGATCAGTTGACTGGGGGTGAGTGTTTGATTTGCTCAAGCACTCCGTCCATCATCCCCTTTTGTACCCCCACACACTAGGCTATGCAACCTCTTCCTGCCCTTTCCCCCACTGTGATGGACAGCTCACTCAAGGGACCTCGGCGCCTTTGGGCGCTTTGGCAAAGTTACAGACACACGGGGTCACTGGAGACAACTCTTCTGGGTCTTTACGCAGCTGTAGTGCAGGAAAAGCACGATACATTTACCCAACGAGGTAGTACTTACTGATTAGCCAGTAGAAAGTACTCCAGTAAAGTATGGTGCAAATCGCAAAAAAATCCGCGATTTCGCGGGAAAATCCGCGAATTTGCGGATTCTTTTGCGATTTCGCGGACAGCTGATTCGCAAAATTCGCCCATACTTAGTTTTTGGGAGATTAGTTGTCTTCCGCAGTTGGCTTTTCGATAGCAAAGTATCAGCATCTTTTTGTAATAAGGGTAGGTGAAGCTCCACATTCTGACAATGGAAAAGTGCAGACGTCAGTCTCTTCTGCCTAGTAGTTGTTGCCTTTAGAGGACCATCACCAGTAATGGAAAACTTCGACTTCTTCAAAAGCATTTATCCAACCAGAAAGGGCTGAGAATGAGTCAGCAAGACCACACTGCTCCACAAGCCTTTTGTGTAGTCCACAAGTTCATGTGTTAGGTTCTCACAAAGAGTAAAGTTGCCAGTCCTATATGGGCAGATACTTTGTAGAGAAGTGGGACAGGCAGTGGTCTGATTTCATTACAAGACCAGAGGCTACCATTATGCAAATACTTTTTATTTGGCACCAAACATGCAGCCCTTTAAAGAATGTAAATACATCACAATACATAGAACATTAACAGTATCATAAGAAGACAGAGCAGAACCCCACCTTCCTCTTTTGTTCGCTGCTCCTGACACAGATAAGTACACGTTTTCATTTGTGACTTTATTGCCTTTTAATTGTTTCTATTAATATTATGTTTATGTATTCTTACTACTATGATGAGCTTTTATTTAGATTTACTTAATTAGTGGCCTTTCTGCCTACCTTGCTTTGTTAATATCTGTATTAACCTTCTTCCCTTACAGTTCGCCATCCTCCCCAGTCCAATTTATGGCGGGGAATGGCTTGTACTTTGTTTATTCTTCCGATCCATTTCTCGATCGTCGGAAGCTTAAGGTCAGCGTTTTCTTCTGTTTTTCTTCTTTTGACTGCCACAGGTCTCCTAGCAACCTGCTGGGGGATGCGGGAGAGAGCCATTGTTCCCTCACACACGCCCTTGGTGACGCGAGGTTCCCCTCCGGCTCGGCATCACGTTTCCGTGGTTACGGCTCCTTTGAACGAGTGTGTAACGGTGCCTGATTGAGCCGGAGTCTCTCTTTTTGTCTGATTTCCTGATTTCATCAATTTGAAGCGCAGAATCGCCCCCCGGTGGCTGTTTAAGTGCACTGCAGCTTGGCCCATAAACTATCATTACTACAAGTAAGGAATATGTTAATTCAAGGCGGTGTGCTGATTTAAAGGTGTGAAACCTTCACAGACTGTAAGTAGGCCTTATATAACGGCTATATATATATATTTAAAGACATCCTGTTGAAAAAGAGATGGATGCTAACACTAATAACCCTCAACTGCCCCTAAGGAGCTTTTGAGTGAGGTTTATTGGGGAAGAACTCAAATCTTTCGTTAAGGAAGAGGTTGACGCCCCTTTAACTAAACGGAAGAGGATGTCCCCTGTTGAGGAGATTTACTATTCTATATCAGACGGAGGCTCTCCTTCTACCTCAGGACCTCAAAAAAGGGGAAAGGTTTCCCAAAAAAGGAAACACTTGAAGGAGGCATTTACCCATGCAAATTATTTTGGTAGCCCTCGCGCTAAAGTAGATGTTGGTGCTCATAGCAGCACAAAAAAGAAATCTCAATACCTTGCGACAGAGAGAAGAGTTGCCCGTAGTGGCATGATAGAAGGAGGTAACCTTTCTGTACAAATGATTTTGACAGTTCCTTACATACCCATTGTGAATCCTTGGATTATGAGGATTTGGAGATGGATGAGTTTATTTTTGATCCTCAGAATACAATGGAGGATCTTGATGAAGATCTGGATAAGCCTTCCACCTCTTCTTCTATTGCTAGGGATCCCCTTGGTGGGGAGATGTTTAACCCTACTTCTATTTGTCACCCCTGCAGTTCCGAATGGTGGCTAATGGACCACGTTGGAAAATATCTATCGAAGTGGGTGAAAAAGCCTTTAGACAGAGAAACTCGCAACCTTCTACGCAACGAAGAGTGTCCTCGTCCCTCTGAGGTCAAGGTTTGCAACACCCCCAATCTTGACCCGAATTGATCACCTTCCTCTTGCAATCTGGGAAGGACCCCAGAAAGGGAATCAAGAAGTGTTTGAAGCAGTGCCAAGACAAACTGCATGATGAACTTGCACCCTTGTCCAAGATTCTTGATATGATCGAGGAGGCAAAGATTAATCATATCCCGGTCAACATCGCACTTTTAAGGGGCTGGTCACAACAAGCAATTTGCTTCCTTGGTAATGCTAATGCCAATCTCATTACAGAGCGTAGGAAAGCGGTTTTGCTAAGAATGAACCCAAAGATTGTCAACCTGTCCGCTAAGGAGGACATGTGTGACACCATAGGACTCCAATTTGGAGACAATTTTGGTAAATCCCGGGGCAAATATGTGTCCACCTTTAACGCATTCAGCAAGGCTAAGTCAAGCATGCGCAGAGTCTTTGGGGGTTGCCCACTTTTTGGAAAGGCTGACAGGAGGGGACAGCCTGTCAGCCGCAACACCTGCAGGCCCCAATCTTACCCCCAAGATGAAAGAGGCTCCTCTTGCTTCAATAGAGGCTACTGATCCAACTCCAATTTCTGCCCCTAAGAGGGAGGAGCTCTTGTCAAAAAGAAGGACCAGGGTTGGCGTCTCGTCATAAACCTAAAATATTTGAACAAGTTTCTAACTTACAGACATTTCAAGATAGAAGGTATCCATCTTTTGAGAGACATTTTGCAGGCCAAGGATTGGCTGGAAAAATTGGATCTTAAAGATTCCTATTTTCCGATACCCATGGACGAGGACTGTCAAATGTACCTTCATTTTACTTGGAAAGGAACTCTTTATCAGTTCCAATGTCTCCCCTTCGGCCTGGCCTCAGCACCTTGATGTTTCACCAAAGTCATTAGCCCAGTAGTGAGCTACCTCATGGAGAGAGTGGTTTGTCTAATTATTTATCTAGACAATATTCTCATTATGTCTCAAGACAAATTGTAAATTCAGAAACCCTTACAAATGACCGTAGACCTTCTCGAGAATCTGGGATTCATAATAAATATAGAGAAATCTATCATGGTCCCGACACAGGAGTTGGAATTTCTCGGTTTCCAGGTAAATACTGTTCGCTCCAATCTAATTCTGCCTCACAAGAAGGTTACCAAGCTAAAGATACATATCTCTCTTATCTTATCGAAAGTATGAATTCATCTAAACGACCTAGCCTGGGGTCTCCTGTCATCCTCAATCCAGGCTATTTCTCCCAACCTTCTTCATTACAGGGGTCTTCAAAGACTGAAAGCTCTAGGCCTGAGAAAAGGTTTGTGGTACAAAGGCTCAGTTCCCCTGTCGGAAGACAATCAAGAGGATCTTCACTGGTAGTTGAAAAACCTTCAAGCATGGAATGGGAAAGCTATCTTTGGAAATGTTCCAGATTTTACTCTAGAATCAGATGCGAGCAACTGCGGCTAGGGAGCCCCCCTAAACAATCGAGAAACCGGGGGGAGGTGGTCTTTGGAGGAAAAATCCCTACACATAAACTCGCTGAAGATGTTAGCAGCTCTAAATGCCCTTATGAGCTTCAATCATTATCTAAAGAACTCCAATACCTTAATGCGCTTGGACAATTTCTCTGCTGTCTCATATACAAACCGCTTTGTGCGCGAGGTCTAAGAATCTTTCAGATATTGCCGAACGGATCTGGTATTTTTATTGAGATCAAAAGAATACTCTCAGAGCGGAATTCATTCCTGGAAATGCAAATCAGTCTGACCCTGTGCCTCATGGGAACAGTCCAGCCCGAACCGCCAAGCCATACCTTCCCTGGACCGGAAACAAGCTTCAGAGGACCGGTTTCTGGCATTCCAGCCGTCTTCAGCCCGGCTTGCTTGAATCCAGTGGCAAAGTGAGCAAGGGACTCACGTCTGAGCATACCCTGCCACACTTATGGCGGCCAAAGCGGTACAAGTGGGGGTGGTGATGGGCGGAGCATCTGAACCAATCAAACACTCACACCCAGTCAAAAGATCTGGGTTTGATCCATCACCGTTCTTTAGCCCACTCTGCCACCCCAGTTCAGACATGGCTATATGCAAATCAGTCTGACCCTGTGCCTCATGGGAACAGTCCAGCCCGAACCGCCAAGCCATGCCTTCCCTGGACCGGAAACAAGCTTCCGAGGACCGGTTTCTGGCATTCCAGCCGTCTTCAGCCTGGCTTGCTTGAATCCAGTGGCAAAGTGAGCAAGGGACTCACGTCTGAGCATACCCTGCCACAATTATGGCTGCCAAAGCGGTACAAAAGGGGGTGGTGATGGACGGAGCATTTGAACCAATAAAACACTCACACCCAGTCAAAAGATCTGGGTTTGATCCATCACCGTTCTTTAGCCCACTCTGCCACCCCAGTTCAGACATGACTATATATGCAAATCAGTCTGACCCTGTGCCTCATGGGAAAAGTCCAGCCCGAACTGCCAAGCCATGCCTTCCCTGGACCGGAAACAAGCTTCCGAGGACCGGTTTCTGGCATTCCAGCCGTCTTCAGCCCGACTTGCTTGAATCCAGTGGCAAAGTGAGCAAGGGACTCACGTCTGAGCATACCCTGCCACACTTATGGCGGCCAAAGCGGTACAAAAGGGGGTGGTGATGGACGGAGCATCTGAACCAATCAAACACTAACACCCAGTCAAAAGATCTGGGTTTGATCCATCACCGTTCTTTAGCCCACTCTGCCACCCCAGTTCAGACATGGTTATATGCAAATCAGTCTGACCCTGTGCCTCATGGGAACAGTCCAGCCCGTCCATCATCCCCTTTTGTATCGCTTTGGTGGCCCTAAGTGTGGCAGGGTATGCTCAGACGTGAGTCCCTTGCTCACTTGGCCACTGGATTCAAGATAGCCTGGCTGATGAGGATTATGAATCCGAAACCGGTCCCAGGATGCTTGTTTCCGGTCCATGGAAGACATGGCTTGGCAGTTCGGGCTGGACTGTTCCCATGAGGCACAGGGTCAGACTGATTTGCATATAGCCATGTCTGAAATGGGGTGGCTGAGTGGGCTAAAGAATGGTGATGGATTAAACCCAGATCAGTTGACTGGGGGTGAGTGTTTGATTTGCTCAAACGCTCCGTCCATCATCCCCTTTTGTATCGCTTTGTTCGCCCTAAGTGTGGCAGGGTATGCTCAGACGTGAGTCCCTTGCTCACTTGGCCACTGGATTCAAGATAGCCTGGCTGATGAGGATTATGAATCCGAAACCGGTCCCAGGATGCTTGTTTCCGGTCCATGGAAGACATGGCTTGGCAGCTCGGGCTGGACTGTTCCCATGAGGCACAGGGTCAGACTGATTTGCATATAGCCATGTCTGAAATGGGGTGGCTGAGTGGGCTAAAGAATGGTGATGGATTAAACCCAGATCAGTTGACTGGGGGTGAGTGTTTGATTTGCTCAAACGCTCCGTCCATCATCCCCTTTTGTATCGCTTTGTTCGTCCTAAGTGTGGCAGGGTATGCTCAGACGTGAGTCCCTTGCTCACTTGGCCACTGGATTCAAGATAGCCTGGCTGATGAGGATTATGAATCCAAAACCGGTCCCAGGATGCTTGTTTCCGGTCCATGGAAGACATGGCTTGGCAGTTCGGGCTGGACTGTTCCCATGAGGCACAGGGTCAGACTGATTTGCATATAGCCATGTCTGAAATGGGGTGGCTGAGTGGGCTAAAGAATGGTGATGGATTAAACCCAGATCAGTTGACTGGGGGAGAGTGTTTGATTTGCTCAAACGCTCCGTCCATCATCCCCTTTTGTATCGCTTTGTTCGCCCTAAGTGTGGCAGGGTATGCTCAGACATGAGTCCCTTGCTCACTTGGCCACTGGATTCAAGATAGCCTGGCTGATGAGGATTATGAATCCGAAACCGGTCCCAGGATGCTTGTTTCCGGTCCATGGAAGATATGGCTTGGCAGTTCGGGCTGGACTGTTCCCATGAGGCACAGGGTCAGTCTGATTTGCATATAGCCATGTCTGAAATGGGGTGGCTGAGTGGGCTAAAGAATGGTGATGGATTAAACCCAGATCAGTTGACTGGGGGGGGAGTGTTTGATTTGCTCAAACGCTCCGTCCATCATCCCCTTTTGTATCGCTTTGTTCGCCCTAAGAGTGGCAAGGTATGCTCAGACGTGAGTCCCTTGCTTACTTGGCCACTGGATTCAAGATAGCCTGGCTGATGAGGATTATGGATCCGAAACCAGTCCCAGGATGCTTGTTTCCGGTCCATGGAAGACATGGCTTGGCAGTTCGGGCTGGACTTTTCCCATGAGGCACAGGGTCAGACTGATTTGCATATAGCCATGTCTGAAATGGGGTGGCTGAGTGGGCTAAAGAATGGTGATGGATTAAACCCAGATCAGTTGACTGGGGGTGAGTGTTTGATTTGCTCAAACGCTCCGTCCATCATCCCCTTTTGTATCGATTTAGCCACCCTTGCCAGATGGGTCCGCTCGATTATGCATGAAGCTGGCTTAGATCTCTTTAGATTTGAAGCTCACTCTTCTAGGGGAGAAATGGCTAGCAAAGTATTTTGTGCAGGAGGATCCCAGTGCGAAATACTTAAAACAGCTGATTGGTCTAATTCAAGTACCTTCTCAAATATCTATTTGAGACCAATAGAGCATGTTAGCAGTGTAGCTTTACATGGCTTTAAACATGCATAATGCTAACCTCTGGTCTTGTAATGAAATGACGATTCTCCAATTATTATGCAGAGAGAATATTGATTTCATTAAAGACAAACGGAGGCTAACATTATCCCACCCTCCTCTCCCTGAGAGGTTTGGGTTCGGTACTGTTTGAGTTTGATATGCTTGTATTGTATTTCTATTGTGCATCGTTATTATTATCTATTCCGTGTAGACCCTCCTTATACCTCTTCACTATACAGAGTTTTTTTTACTTTTTCTTCAGAGAACAATGTTTATAAGCAGCCGGAATGCCATGTTATCCACCTGTGTCATTGCAGCCTAAGAGGAAGATAGGAGTGTGCACTGTCTTCTTATGATATTTTTAATGTTCTATGTATTGTGATGTATTAACATTCTTTAAAGGGCTGCATATTGGGCAGCAAATAAAAGTATTTGAATAATGTTAGCCTCTGTTTGTCTTTAATGAAATCAAGATTCTCTCTGCATAATAATTGGAGAATCATCATTCCCTTGAATGACAGTAAGGACTGGAGGGATCGATGATGCCTCATCAGTCACAGAAAACTCCACGAGCGTTTTAGGCAGTTCATATGTTTTAGTCCTAGGACCCTCACAAAGAGGCAAGTCCTAAGACGTGAAATGCCTCCCAATGCAGCTGTTACTAATCAGAAAGAGAAATAGTGTAACTAAGCATTTTGTATTTGGCTTTTTGCTCTTAGGCAATTGTTTCCTTAGTAAGCAGTAGCTAGAGTGTGTCAATCAATCAATCAATCAATCAATCAATCAATCATGCCATTTGTATAGCGCACTACTCACCCGGGAGGGTCTCAAGGCGCTTGGGGGAGGGGTATGCTACTGCTCGAACAGCCAGGTCTTGAGTTGTTTCCTGAAGGCGAGATGGTCCTGGGTCAGCCGAAGGTGGATGGGGAGGGAGTTCCAAGTCTTGGCAGCCAGGTAAGAGAAGGATCTTCCTCCGGCGGTGGCTCTTCGGATGCGTGGTACGGCTGCGAGGGCGAGGCTGGTGGACCGTAGCTGGCGGGTGGGCGTGTAGAAGGTCAGGCGGTCGTTGAGGTACTTGGGGCCCAGGTCGTGGAGAGACTTGTGTGCGTGGGTGAGGAGCCGGAACGTGATCCTCTCATCGACGGGGAGCCAGTGCAGGTTCCTCAGGTGGCTGGAGATGTGGCTGCGTCGGGGGACATCCAGGATGAGTCGGGCGGAGGCGTTCTGGATGCGCTGGAGTCTTTTCTGTAGCTTGGCTGTGGTTCCGGCGTAGAGGGCGTTTCCGTAGTCCAGTCGGCTGGTGACGAGTGCCTGGGTGACAGTCTTCCTGGTCTCGGTCGGGATCCAGCGGAAGATCTTGCGAAGCATACGCAGGGTGTTGAAGCACGATGAGGAGACGGCGTTGACTTGTCTGGTCATCAAGAGGGAGGGGTCCAGGATGAAGCCCAGGTTGCGTGCGTGGTCGGTTGGCTTGGGTGCGGTGCCCAGGGCTGGGGGCCACCAGAAGTCGTCCCAGGCGGAGGGCGAAGATCCCAGGATGAGGACTTCCGTCTTGTCCGAGTTTAGTTTCAGGCGGCTGTCCTTCATCCACTCGGCGACGTCTTTCATCCCTTCGTGTAGGCAGGTTCTGGCGGTGTCGGGGTCTCTGGTGAGGGAGAGGATCAGCTGGGTGTCGTCGGCGTAAGAGATGATGTTGAGGTTGTGCTGGCGTGCGATGGCTGCGAGAGGTTTCATGTAGATGTTGAAGAGGGTGGGGCTGAGTGAAGATCCCCCTTGTCGAGCAGGGTCCAGATGTCGTCGGTGGCTGCGATGA
The DNA here is from genome assembly GCF_964261635.1 of Lissotriton helveticus. Classification (NCBI taxonomy): domain Eukaryota; kingdom Metazoa; phylum Chordata; class Amphibia; order Caudata; family Salamandridae; genus Lissotriton; species Lissotriton helveticus. The sequence goes on from NC_136058.1 coordinate 133,896,889, forward strand.
GGGCGGTCTCGGTGCTGTGGTTGGCTCTGAAGCCGGACTGCGAGGGGTTGAGGGATCCGTTCGTCTCAAGGAAGGCGGTCAGCTGTCTGTTGACGATCTTCTCGATGACTTTAGCCGGAAAAGGGAGGAGCGAGATGGGGCGGAAGTTTTTGAGATCGGTGGGGTCCGCTGTAGGTTTCTTCAGGAGGGCGCTGATCTCGGTGTGCTTCCAGCTCTCCGGGCAGGTGGCGGTGTTGAAGGAGGCGTTGATGATGTTCCGGAGTTGGGGTGCGATGGTGGAGTCGGCCTTGTTGAAGACGTGGTGTGGGCAGGGGTCGGTCGGTGATCCGGAGTGGATGGTGTTCATCGTGCGGGCTGTGTCTTCGGTGGTCAACGTGGTCCAGGTGCGAAGGGTGGCGGTGGGGGGCATTGGTTCGACGGTTGGGTGCGTGGGTGGGGCGCCGAAGCTGTTGTGGATGTCGGCAATCTTGCGGTGGAAGAACGAGGCGAGGGAGTCGCAGAGGTCTTGTGACGGAGTGATGTCGTTGGTGCCGGTGCTGGGGTTGGAGAACTCCTTGACGATAGTGAAGAGCTCTTTGCTGTCGTGGGCGTTGTTGTCCAGTCGTTCCTTCAGGGATTTCTTCTTGGTGGTGCGGATGAGCTGGTGGTGCTTGCGGGTAGCGTTTTTGAGGGCGGTCATGTTGTCGGTGGTCCGGTCGAGGAGCCAGGCTTTCTCGAGGGTGCGGCAGGTCTTCTTGGAGTCCTTGAGGTCGTCGGTGAACCAGGATGCCTTCTTGCTTCTGGGTCTGCCGGCAGGGTTCTTTAGTGGCACGAGGTCGTCGGCGCAGGCGGTCAGCCACTGTGTGAAGTTGCGGGCTGCTTCGTTGGGGTCCGTTGTGTTGGCGGGTGGGCTCTGGCTGAGGGAGGTGGTGAGCTGGTCTGCGGTGATCTTGCTCCAATTCCTGTGAGGTACCTGTTGCGGGGGGTGGTGGGTCGTGGATCTTTTGAAGCTGAAGTGGACGCAGCTGTGGTCGGTCCAGTGGAGTCCGGTGGCGTGGCTGAAGGCGATGTACTTGCTGGAAGAGAAGACGAGATCAAGCGTGTGGCCGGCGTAGTGGGTGGGGGTGTTGACCAGTTGCTTGAGTCCGAGGTTGGCGAGGTTTTCCAGCAGGGCGGTGGTGTTGCGGTCCTTGTTGTTCTCCAGGTGGAAGTTGAGGTCCCCGAGGAGGATGTAGTCAGTGGAGGGGAGGGCGTGCGGGCTGATGAAGTCTGTGATGTCTTCGCTGAATTGTGTGCGTGGTCCCGGGGGTCTGTAGACGAGGGTGCCTCTGAGGGTCGTCTTAGGGTCGGTGTGAATCTGGAAGTGGAGATGTTCGGCTGCGGCGAAGGAGTCGTTGGCGTCGGTCGTGATGCGGATGGTGTTCCTGTGGACGATGGCGATGCCACCTCCGGTCTGGTTGATGCGGTCCCTCCTGATGATCTTGTACCCGTCCGGGATGGCGATGTCGGGTGCAGAGGAGGTGTTCATCCAGGTTTCCGTGAGGAAAGCGACGTCCGGTGATGTAGCGTCGAGAAGGTTCCAGAGTTCCACGGCGTGTCTGTGGACGGAGCGGGTGTTGATCAGGATGCACTTGAGGTGGTTGCTGCTGGTGTTTGTCTTGGCGGGTGCGGGGCAGGTTCGGAGGCAGGTGAACTTGCAGGTGCAGCAGGTGAAGGGTCCGTGGGTGCGTCTCGGGGTGGCTCGGCAGCAGGCGTGGGTCCGGCCGGCATTGAGTGCGTTGAGAGTGGCCGCGTCGTAGGTCAGTCGGGTCGTCTTGCCTCGGCGGGGAGGGCCAGGGGTCCTGGCGCTGGGCGCGGGCCAGGCGCGGGCCAGGCACGGACGGGCGCAGACGGGCTTACCTTGGGCGCACCTTCGGCGCTCAATCGGCGCAACAGCTGCGCACGTCCGCTGCGCGGTCGCTCTGGGGGCGTCATAAGTAAGGAGCCGGGAGGGAGGAGCAGCTGGGTGGCGGGAGCGGGGCGGCAAATGGAATCACAGGGGGGCGGGGCCGCAGGGAGGCAGCGGCGGGAAATTCCAAGAAGCAGCGGGCAACGGGAAATTCCCAGGAGCAGCGGGAAATTCCCAGGAGCAGCGGGCAGCGAGCGAAGGAATCTGCAGGCAGGAGGCGGCAAAGGCAGGCAGGAGCGGCAGCAGTGAATGGGGCGACCAAGCCCTGTGGAGGGCTGAGCGGTGACAAGGAAATTGCTGTATATGTATTTAGAGACCAAGGGCCAGATTTACCAGTATCTCACGGACAGCAATGCAGCAGCCGTAAATGCTGTGCTGTGCTGCGTGAGAAGGAGAGAGCAGGAGAGTGCCATATTTACAGAAATGTGGCACTCTCCCCCCTTTCCCTAGCGCTGGTGCTGAAATAACCTGCCGTGCACCCTGGAAAAACCTTTGTGCCACAGTGCAAGGGTGTCTCCGTGAGTCAAGCATAGGTTTTGTACTGGAAGGATTGCCTTCCACTACAAAATACCGTGCTTAGACTAATTTTAAACAATTTTCCACTTTATATGTGGGCTGTAAGTGCAGCACACACTTGAAAATAAGGAGAAAAAAATATTTCTCCTTCATAGCGCCTGGTTGAAGTGTGCGCTACTTTTTGATGCTAAACCTTGTATACTTCTTTTAGTAAATCACGTTTAGCATCAGAAACCTTGGGGGTTGCATGGGAATGCCCATGGCTCCCTTGGAACTAAGTAATGCAAAGCAGTGCTATGCGCTGCTTTGCGTTACTTTCATGTTAGTTCCAGTGCTAAACAAGTTTAGTGCTGGAAAGTACATCGAAAAGAAGATTTTTCCCCGCTTCGAGTCACTTTTGTGAAGCAAACACGGCATAAAATCTTAGTAAATTTGACCCCAAATGTTCATGTTCCTAATGTGTTTTGGGTCTGGACAGGATAAATGTTTCTCTCTTTAGTCGAAGACTTCATGGTAAGCTATGTTCTAGGTCTGCCTAAATGATGGCTGGTATCTTTAAATGGGGTCCTCATGTTAATAATTTAAACTGGTAGGTTTGTTTTAATGCTTCTAAAAGGTGCTGTGAAATGCAGCAGGCCTATTATTGTCCATTAAGGGGGAATTAAATGTTTTCTAGGATAGGGCCCACAGGCACATAAATTGCCACATGGTACCTTGCAGAAAACTGGTTAGTTACCACCACAGATACATCTTATTGTAGATGATTTACACCCTGGTTAATTTATAAGGCACCTTTAGGGGGATGTAAATTGTTAATCATAGGATATTTTGTATATATTTGTCACTTTATGTGTAGTATTATGTGATAATTATTGAGTCGTATTGCTGTGTTCTGAATTTCTTGCCCACAGCACACCCCCGAGTCAGGCCTGGAGTGCTGTGGCTTGTTATGAAGAAGACTAAAATGTTAAAAGGGGTACTTGGTCTCCAATTTTAAATTCTGTATTTCAGCGTCCCAAAGACATCAGATGTAAAAAGCTCAAATTGAGACAAAGGGACGCAGTAACTTCTGATTGCTTTGGGCCTCCAAACCAGATTTCTCACAGACAAGCTACCTGCAAACAGCAATGGGATTAGCACTTCCCCATACTGAAACACTTACCATCAATGCTTTTAAAGTCCAAAAGATAGCTGCGATGATCAACCTGATATAGCTGTAAACTCATTTTCACATAATTTCCTGTCACTGGATTTTTCCGTCGCACTCTTAGGTGATATGCATTTACTGCCTGAAACATAAAATCAGCTTTTAGAACATTTCTAATATTACAGCACAGGTTAGGTATAGTTATGGTTCCAAATTAACATATCAAAACCACTATAATTCACCTGTTATGGTTGGTTAATCTCACCATAACCTGCGCTCCCATCATGCATTGTTTATGGCTGCTCATATGACTCAGACATTGCATGTTAAATGACATAATTGATGAGATCATTCACTGTTACTTGGGAATGGTATGTGGGAATATATTACCCACAAATGCTTCATTGAAGGTAAGTTACATGTATGGTACTGATACTCGCCTGCATTCCTAGGATAAATTCAAGTGCATTTGTATTTAAACAGGACCTGCTAAACATAATCTCCAGAGACCTTGGATTACCAATTTTGGATTATATAATGAACAACCTCATCTGTTCATCAAATATGTAAGGTTATAATGTATGCCATCAAGGAGCTAATTTCTCTTAAGGTCATGAAGTGGTGCTCTGGTTGGTGCTAATGATATTTGACCCATTCATATCTCTCCTGCTTCCTACTGCTTGACTGAACTTGTAAATCTGGACTAGTGATTCATTCATACCACTTTGTGGCTGGAGGAATGGAATTTAATACAGGATTTATGTTGATACCAACAAGATGGCATGCTATTTATTTGGCTGAATTTCTACTTGACTCTGTCTCAGAATCCAGTATTTTACTAATATTATTTTACAAACCAATTTGGGATTAGTGTTCCTCCGTGTGATGGAGACATCAGTCTTGAGCAATAGCTGCTGCATCTTGTGAAGGATCAGCAATATGCAGGTGGTTCTGGCTAAGGATACAAAGCCATTTGGTGGCCATTATCTTTCCAGTACACAGGACGTCTTTATTATGACAACACTCACATGTTAATTTCTGCAGGTCCCAGGGCTGTCCATTGTCTGAAGCCACTAAAGACAGAGGTTTATGAAATATTATTGACACTTGCCAGGGACATTGTCTGAGGAGTAGTTTGGTCGTCCACACAAGGTGGCGATGGAACATTATTCCATATAGAAACAACTGGTGTGATTTTTACGCAATCTCATTCAGGGCTACCACTGCTTAAACGTATATCTTTAATTTTAGGTTTCCAACTGATGAGATGGCCATTAACATCTTTGATTGAATTTACACCTGAGTCAGGTCTTGGGGAGAGTTCCTGCTTTAACAGTGCATTGTTTAGCATGTGGCATTAGTCAGGAGATCAATGCATAATCCTTGTTGCCTCTGCACCTCATAATCTGATAGTGTTGCTAGCCAAGGCTTGGGGTACAGAGGCAGTGGTGTTGACATGATCGAGGAACCTACTGGCTGTATTTCTTCTATTTTCTTCCATACCACGGTTACTTCTTATGATCAGAAAGGAGCAGATGAAGGTATTGCTGGTGATCCTTTTTTTAACTCCCATGACACTGGTTCCCTCTATGCCAAGGCATGGTCACCTCTTGTGTGGTACATACCACAGGCTTATTTTAGCTACATATATATTTCTGGTCAGGGTGATGGAGCAATTTATCTGAATGCTTTTCCCATTGACTTGGAAGTCTATCACATGTAGCTGTATCTGCAGGGCTTACAAAGATGCAGGAGTTCAGTAACCATCAGCCCCTAATACTATATAATGTCCTAGTCAGTCAAATAATACAGATTAACAAAAATGCCTATGTCTCCTTGTGTACTTCCCAATCTGGATTCCAGTTGTGCAGGTTGAATTCTCCTCAGGATAGGCAGAGCTACAGTTTACCTCTGTGGGCATAGATGGAGTACTTCATGTATCCTAGGGAAAACTGATGGTTGGAGTGATCTTCACCTTCCGCATCTAACATACTGGCAGATGCATCAGCGTAGCCTTTTGCTATTCCTAAATAGCGATTTTTAAGGAATCCCTATTTAGGAATAGCAAAAGCCTATGCATGTAGGAATCGCTATTAAAATAGCGATTCCTTAACATTCCTTAATTGCTACTCGCAAATTGCTAGTCGCAATTAAGGAATGCTGTCCTATTCATTCCTATGGACCTACAGGCCCATAGGAATGTATTGGAGATTGCATGAGCAATTAGAGAGTACCAGTAGGTACTCGCAAATTGCTCATGCAATTTCAAGGGTGCAAGGGTGTCAAAATGACACCCTGTTGCACCCCTGAAATTGATCTATGCACATATGTTGCAAACACACATGCCCTAAGGGCATGTGTGTGCGCAACATGAAACTTTGAAAAATGCACAAAAGTGCTTTTTTCAAAGTTTTAGCAAATTACCATGAAGTCCAACTTCATGGTAATTTGCTCCCCCTGAGCTCGTCATGTAACGCGGTAATTTTAAAATTGCCTCGTACAGCGGGAAAAGCCGCCGCATCGATGCGGTTAAGGAATCTCAATTTAGAGATTCCATAAATTGCGATTTTTGCATTTGGGATGATGCATCCCAAATGCAAAAATACCAGGAGCAAAGGTGCAGATTCTGAGAATCTGCCCATTTGCTCCCGGTATTTACTTTGATGCATCTGCCAGATAATCTATTACTGCCCAGATGCACTGTAATGTTTAAGGGATGGCAGTTCCTCCACTAGGGCGGAGGAGCGTCGCCCCATTGCTTTTTTGAAGTGCGAGAAGCAGAAACATAAAATGGTAACACTACCATTTTATGTTTCTGCTTCTCGCACTGTGAGAAAGCAGAAGTGTTTGGTTGCAAGCAAGCGGGTGGCCGGGGATGCTCTGCAAGCAAGGATGGGCAGGGGAGGAGTGGTGTGCCCACACCTGAGTGAGCATGACTTGTTTGGTCGGCCCTTTGGGGCGGCCCAAACCAGTCAGGGGAGCTTTGCCGATTCTCCATGCAGGCGGCAATGCAGCCTACATGGAGAAAATGGCCTCTCCATAGGCCCGTGGCTGGGCGCCGTCCCGGCCAAATGCAACACTGCCACTGCAGTGCTGTAATTGGCGATGGGGAGAGGAGGGAGGCTGCCTGCTTCCTGTTTCTGCCAGAGGCAGGAGAACAGAAGCAGGAGGCGAGAAAATGCGTAGACCCGGCAAGCCGGCAGACAGGTACGTTTTTTAATGTATTATTTTACCACCCCCCTCCACGCGTGCGATAGACTCCCCTGCAAGCAACTCCCCCCCCCGCGATTAATGCCGGTCTCGACTGCCACCTAATGGTCTGATATTAGTTTAGTAACTCTAGAGTCCCACATTTTTTGCACTACGACTCATTTTAAAGTGAAGTATGCCCTTCTGCTTACTAATTCCATCAGGAAGCTAGATAATATAGAGGTAGAAAGTTTCTCTAAAAGTATATTTTAGTGGTTCAGTGAGAGGAGATGGATTGTACATAGATCCAGACTGCCAGTCCAGGTTTTCAGGAGTGTACTAATTCCATCAGGGAGCTAGATAATATAGGGGTAGAAAGTATCTCTGAAAGAATATTTTAGTGGTTCAGTGAGAGGAGATGTATTGTACATAGATCCAGACTGCCAGTCCAGGTTTTCAGGAGTGTACTAATTCCATCAAGGAGCTAGATAATATAGGGGTAGAAAGTATCTCTGAAAGAATATTTTAGTGGTTCAGTGAGAGGAGATGTATTGTACATAGATCCAGACTGCCAGTCCAGGTTTTCAGGAATGTACTTCAGACCTGAGAAGGTTATTTTCCAGTCTTTTTCTTCTATACATGACATACGGCTGTTAACCATTCTTCTGACATTGAAGGCCCATTCTAAAAAGCATCAAGAAGACACTCTCTTTTATATAATCCGAGAACCCTCTGTGCTTTGGATATCAGGGCTGCACCAACAGGCACTCGTGGCTGCTGTCGACCATTGTATTGGATTAACAGTGCACTGCTGATTTCCTTAGCTTGGGTGCAATTGTTCACTGGTGATCAGGGCTACATAGCTCTAGCTATGGCAGCAGTCTAAGGACTTCTTTAATTAACAACTGCAGAACATAGCCTTAGGCATCTGTTCACATGTTTAAGCACATTATTATGCGAGAAATGTGTTGTAATATCTTGTTTACCATCACGAGCACAGGTAACAAAATACGTTGTGTGTCAGATTATCTCCCATTCTTGCCACAAAATTTAACAGCCAGTGATAAAGCCAAACGATTTTATTTTCACATACATAGTACATGCACATGATAGGCAATGGCAAATTGTATGCAAATTGAATCTCGACTAAATCCTGATTGTTGGGCTTCGAGTAATTTTCATGCTATTTGCTTGCAGGAGACTAATTCTAGCAGAAAATGCCTTGCAGGAACGTCTTTGTTTCTTTTATTTTATTTTAAAAAAATGCATACTCGTAAAAATGTAGATAGTCTACTGCAGCTAAAGAAAATTTTTTATCGCTATCACATTTCAAACGCATGCACTGTAGACATTTAACATTTCCACTCTCCTCCTAATGTTAGCAAGCATTTGAGCGATCAAGTAAATTATGTGCAAAACTGAGAATTGCCCGCATATTATTTCAAAGAAATGAAGTGAAATTACGTGAAATGATGGTTGCCGTTATTGTGAGTGAAAATTTCACACAGGCAAAAATGTTTTTGAAAAAACTTGCACATGACACTAGCAGCCCACTAACATTTAATTGGATATTTGCCAATTTTTCATGCAACACAGGTCAGCCAGCAAAGCTGCTGCCCTACGTTCTGTGAAAGAAAGACAGCAGAAATGCTCAATATTTTCAGTTATACATAATTTCTGCTCTCTCCTAGTGCTGCTGCTCTGTGTACTGCCTAGTGCTAAAGCAGGTAGGATTGTTTTTGTGCATGAAGGTGTACTTTCCTGCATATAAATAATCCCATGGGGCATTTTCCTCTTTCTATGTGCACTGCAGACAGCAGCACACATGTAAAGAGGAAATAACGAGGAGAAATAAACGCATTTCTCCTTGCTGTGTCCCACTGAAGAAGGCATAGCACTTTGCCACATTCACACGTTTACTACGTTTAGTAAATTTGGATATGCACCAAAATCTATGGGTGGATATCTTGGAAGGCCCATGCTCCACCCATGGAATTCCTTCAGATTTAAATGTTTTGTTACATTTCCTTATAGAGCCATGCAAGCAGTGCAACTTGCCCCTTTGTGACTTTGGAAATATTCTTTATGCCTTTGCATTGTCCTTGCATTGCCTTTCGCAACACAAGGACAATGCAAAGGCTTTATAAATCTGGGCCTCAGGGTCTCTATATCAAGATTTTTTCTGTGTGAGCTAGTTTCTTACAGCTAACAATTATGAACAATTGCATAATTTCGGGAACGTTCAATTTCATATAAAACAAAATTTGCCAATGAAAGTTATTTTACACCTATCTATAGCACGACTGAATAGAACCCATGGTCAACTGCCAGCAGCGTTTGCACTCTATGACCCCCCAGCAAATACTTCCCCCTCACCATACCTGATTCTTTGGCAATGTGTCGTAAGGGTTTCAAAAAACTTCTACTATGTACTCAACCAAGGAAGTTGAAGAAATTAATACTCGATGTGCGCTCCTGGACTAGGTAGGGAGAGATAATACACTACCCCCACACTTGGGCAAATGCACCCCCAGCCCTTGGGACAAGGAGTGCAAATTAAAGGAAGCAAATGATCTTCCAATTACTGGTCACACTAGGGTGCTAAAGAATACTCTTCTGATGTTCACTAACAATCAGCAATAATAAAGAAAGGCCTCTCACCCTTGGAAAAAGCAGGGTGGGTCAGGGGGCTAGATGACAAAACTTGTCCTTAGGCAAAGCCTGGGAAACATATGTTGTCCCTTGTTCTTGGGAAAGAAGTGCAGTGGGGACAAATATACCCCCTGCTCTTGGGTATGCCATGGAATCTAAAATCTTCTAATGCCCCCGTCATTGAGGAAGGTGTGGGCAGTAAGTCCTACTGTTCATGCTCTTGAGCAAATTTGGGGGTATTTTAAGGAGCTGGGATATTATCAGTGATATGAAATGGGTTGAAAACTTTTATTTCTTTCAAAAAGCATAAAGTCATAATAGGGGAGAAAGTTGGTTTGTTGGCAGCTGAAGAAGGTGCAAACAAAAGTTTTCTCAACGCAAGCGGTAACGACCATCTGTGACCGTACGTGTTGAGAAATCTCGCTTGGGGCTGGCCTACCATTGGATTTTCCTCACTTGCCAACCTAATGTTGGCAAGCAAGGAGTTTTCCGGAACTCCCCATGCTCTACGCAACATGGAAAACTCCATAAACTCCACAGGCCTAGCTTTATAACCTTCTTGCTTTCACAAGTTTGCTTGAAAATGCACCATTTGCCAACTATTTTTGCAATATGCCAGTAAGGCTCGCAAGTTACGCTCGCTCATGACAGGCCACTCATCCCCAGCTTTTATGCCTCACCACTTTCAAATGTCACCAGATGCCCAGGATTAACAATGCATGACCTATGGAGTTCAAATAGGAAGCGTGAAGGCACGTGGTCTGATCGTGTTATTTTTCCCCTTTCAAACAAGGAATGCAGTTATCACCCTCCTAAGCAACATCATTTTTCTAGTATTAATACATAGAGAACCTTAGAAGGAAGGTACATGTAACTAGAACCAGATTTCCTAAAATGTTCAAAGATTACAGCAGTAGAACAGGCCTAAACCCTTAACTGCTAGGGCTTCCCTCGAGTGCGGAGCCCTTTTTTTGTTTGGCTATTTGGGGTAGTTGACGCTTATCACATAAGGAATGTCGATATCACATAAGGTATTCACGCCACATTTGCATCCTTTTTTCCAACATTATGGGCATTCCACAGGTAACCAGGGTTTGTGGATTTCTCTGGAGGGGGGCTGAAAAATAGGTAAAATATAGCTAAGTTTTGAGAATGTGGGAAAAATAAGAAAAAAGTGCTCAGGAAAAAAGTATCTGTTTTTCCCCTAAAATGAGATCAACAAACTGTTTACTGTGCTAGAGTTACTATCTTCCCAGCTTTCAGGAACAGTCAGAGCTGAATAAATAACCTAATTTTTTTACCACAGTTTTGCCATTTTTCAGAGGTAGCCCATTTTTCCTATTTTATGTGCTCTCAACCTACTTCCAGTTTGTGGTGGAAACCAATGTGAAACCCATGGGTGATACAGGAAATCTATAGATTTCTGAAAAGAATAAAAAATATTCTGAATCCATCAGGGCTCATATGTGTACATTTCTTAAGGTTTTCCCAAAGAAACTAACTGTTAAAATATTGAAAATGAGTACAGAAAAACACCATTTGTGGCAGCATTTTCATCTGCAACTGTTTGTCACTATGGCCGATTTATAGAATAAATATACTATAACATTTTCTAGACCACTCCCACTTAGGGCCTACACTAACAAGTGGATAGGCGCACCCATCCCTGTTCAGGGTTGTCCAGGGTGCGACGCAAGGGTAGAGTCTGATTTGCATGTTTTGCTATTCTGCCCTCAATATAAAAAGGCCAGAGTTAAATGGATTGTTCAATTATGTAAGAACCTGGGCCTTAGGAATTATCTCGAGGTGTATAGAATTCTAAAATACGATACATCCTTTTTGATGGCATTTGTCACTTCCAGGTTTTTATTTTCAATGTGGTGTACTAGAAGTGCAAAGATTAAATCAATGGGAATAGGGAGACGCGTAGTATCTGTCTCTGCCCTATAGACCTGAAACGTGGGATGTTTATTGGTTTTACCTGTTGGTTAAAGTCTTAGCCTATAATATTGTAGTTATCTGATTATCTAAATGTACTGTTTATAGGTCTTTTTTATCTGATTTTAGGGCATTTTATCTGATGGTTTAACTTTATAATCTTATTGTTTGAGATTTATTTGCGATATCTTATGTATTTAATGTTGCTTTTTATTTCTGTTGGTCATGGAATACCCAGAATTTTGCCTTTTATTGAAACTTTTTGTATTGCTTTTATGGCCATAAGGTCGATAATAAAGCTTTATTGACTGACTGACTGACCATAACATTTGCTAGACCCTTCTGGTTGCGGGGATATATAGTGTTTGTAGGTTGTCTAAGAAACCAAGGTACCCAGAGCCAACAACTGAGTTGCACCCTACAATCTTTTTTCATTGTGAGTTTTTCATGGTCAACAATGGGTGTCAAGTAAACCTATGTATTTCTGAAATTGGCACATGAATAAGAGCAGTGGTTATTTGGTACAGAAGTTATTTGTACATCTCTGAATTTGTGGGTATGTGTACTAGCATATGATTTAGAGGGTATTTTTCAAAATGTCTTCTTTCTGACACCACCGTTTACATTAGGAAGGAACTGTAAGAAAGTGGGATTTTGGTTGGCAGAGGCATGCACCCTGTCCAAGCAGGAACCACAATCCTACTCAAGGTACGTCAGTTACACGCCATAAATAAACCTGTGCTCACCATCTGGTAGCTTGGCACAGAGCAGGCAGGCTTACTTTAAGAGGCAAAGTGTAAAGTATTTGTGCAACGCTTCAAAGAGTAATACAGTGAAAACACCACAAAAAAGACTTCACACCACTTCAGAAGTACAGCTTATATTTAATATGAACAAAACAAGACCACAATGACAAAAATCTAATAGTCAGAATCGAAGATACGATTTATTAAAGTTTAAATACAATTGTAGTGATTAAAGTCATAAAATGCTAACTGGGTCTATCTGGTCGCAATAGACCAGGGTAAATCCAAAAGTTAAGCTCGACTGTGATGGAGCGCGGGTCGGATACAGGGACCAGCCTTGTCCCACTGAAAATTAACTTAGATACTTCATTGACAGAATCAAGATGCGGGAAGCAAAGAGGCGATGCATCGCTGTTGATGTGCAAGATTAAAGACGATACGTCGGTGCCGAGCCCCGCAAAGTCAGCGAGGGGTCGGAAAATGGAGATGATGCTGTGCACAGTTGGCGATGCAATGTCCATGGTCCTTGCAGCAGCAGCGATGCATCAAGAGAGATGCTTGGGTTCAGATCAGCACAACAGTGTTGATGCTTCGGTTCTAGGTATAGCACCACTTTATACCCTCTTCCAAGGGCCCATGACTGGATTGGCACCACTTGGCAGGTCAAGACTTGCAGTAAGCAAAGTCCAGGTACTGTTGCAGGATGAGTTGAAGTTGTCGATGTTCCTAGTCTTAGAATAAGGGATAACCCAGCATGCCCTTGGAGTCACTCTGGGTTCAAGTGAGATGATACAGTCCTTCCTCAGTCAGGGGAGAAGGTAGCAGACAGTAGGGCAGTACAGCAGAAAAACAGTTCTTCCACAGCAGCAGTCCTGCAGAGTGGCAGTCCTAGTAGAAGCTCAGCAGTCCTTCCTCCTGGCAGGGTTCTTCACAGGTCCAGTAGTGTACTCAAGTTGTAGGATCAAAAGTCCGGTTCTTAAACCCAGTGGTGCCTTTGAAGTAGGGGAGACTTCGAAGAAGGGCTTTGAGATGCACAGAGAACCTCCCTTACCAGCCCTGGCTCCAGACTCATTCATGTGGGGTTTTGCAGCCCTTTATGTGGAAACATGACACAGCTTATTCAGGTGTAAGTATCAGCTCCTCCCTTCCATCCTGCACAGGATAAGCCATCAGGATGTGGATGGCCACTCTTTCACACCTATGCTCCCTGTGTGTGTGGCTGTCTAGAGGGAATGCACAAAGTCCAACTGGCACCCACCCCAGATGTGTATTGGCTGCAGGCCCACAGGGCTAAGAGCAGAAAAATGCAATCATTCTAAAAGTAAAAGACAACACACAATTGATAGATGGAATGCAGAACAAATCAAAACATTCACCCCCAGTTAAGAGATGTGGGTTAAATCCATAATTATTTTGCTCACCATGCCAGCCCAGTTTAGACCTTGCCATATCGAAACCAGTCTTGACCCTGCGCCTCATGGGAACAGTCCAGTCTGAACTGGGGTGGCGAAGTGAGCTAAAGAACAATGATGGATTCAACCCAGAACTGTGACTGGGGGTGAGTGTCTGAAAGGTTTCAGCGCTCAGTCCATTATCTCCTTGTGTTTGCATCTTTCTAAAAGTTGCTTTTTTAAAGGGTTAATGCTAAATGTTACTTTACCAGTAAAGAGGATTTATCATTGCCATTCCAGCAATTTGAAAAATAATAGATCTACTCCTTTTCTATCAGGAATGACAGCTTATAAAGTGTAATAAGGAATTTTAATGGAGAACTTGTGAGAGGGGTAGGCCTCAAAGTAATAAAAAACGCATCTGGGTGTTTTTTTTTACTACCATGACATGCAAAACTTAAAAGCACATGTCCTACCTTTTGATTACACAGCACCCTACCATATTGGGTACCAAGGGTCTGCCTTAGGGCTGACTTATGTGTGATAAAAGGGGAGTTTAAGGCTTGACAATGGGTCTTAAATGCCAAGTTAACATTGCAGTGTAAACTGCAAACACAGGCTCTGCATTGATCGGCCTGAAACATTTTTATAGTGCTACTTGCATGGGTGGCAGAATCAGTGCTGCAGGCCCAGTAGTGGCAGGGACTTATAGGTAAATTAAATAAGCCACATGTTGGTAAGTCAGTCAAACCATGTTTAGGGGAGAGAGCACATGCACTGGTTGGCACTGATAAAGTGCTCAGAGTCCTAAGGCCACCAAAAAGAATTCAGCAAACATTGGAGGCAAGCAGGCAAAGCATTTGGGGGCCGTCCACCCTATGGCTGCCAGGATATTGGATACCTCATCCTTGATGCTGGCCCTCTTTTTGTCAGGCAGCCTATAGAAGTTATTCTTGACAGGAAGGTTGACTTCTGTATCCACATATTGGGTACAAATATTGGTTATCCCAGGAGTGAGGGAAAACAGAGGAGAATAATTTCATTGACTGATGTCAGTGCCTCTGCTGTTCTGAAGTCAGTGTAGCGGAAGGGTTCACACCTTCTACTGACCCGTCCTTCTCTTTGGAGGCTAGGAGGTCAGGGAGAGGTTCACTCTCCTCTTCCTCATGTCCATCTGTCACCAGCAGTATGGTGACTTCAGACCTCTCAAAATGTGGTTTGAGACAGTTGATAAGAAGCACCCTCTGGGGAACCTGGGGGCCTTGCGGTCCACCAGGTAGATGTCCTCCCCTTTCCTCTCAACAATCTCACAGGGCCCAGTCGAACCATCTAGGGGGACCCTGGGCTCCACAGGTTCCATTGCCCACACTTTCTGCTAAGGCTGCATTTCCAGAGGGGTAGCCGTTTGGTCATACCCCTGTTTCATTACCTCCTGGCAGCCTCTAAGTTGTCAGAAGCTTGCTTTCACAACTTGGCCATCTGAATCCGGAAGTCCAGCATGTAGCTAACTACATCCTGGGGAGGTTTCCTTGGAGCTTGCGCCCACTCCTTCTTCCCCTTATAGGATGACCATTTAGAATCTCAAAGGGGCTAAATCCAACCCCCTTCTGTGGTACCTCTCTGTAAGCAAAGAGTAGGCTAGAGGGCATTCCATGTATTCCTCAGTACCTCAGGCAGGCTGCTGATCATGCCTTTGATGGTCTTGTTGAATCTGTCAACAATCCAATTTGTTTTTGGATGGTAGCGGGTGGAGAACTTGTAAGTAACTCCACAATCCTCCCCAATTGACTGCATATAAATACACATGAAGTTGGTGCCCCGTCAGACACTACTTCTTTGGGGGAAAACCACACAGGTAAAAATCCCAATTAGGGCCTAAGCCACTGCACGTGCAGTTGCAGTCCTCCGAGTCTGGGTATCGTGTGGCATGGTATACCAGTACCAGGATAAATCTGTTGCCAGACACTGTCTGGGGATCCATATGCCCTACAATGTTGATGTTCACCCTCTCACAGGGTGTGCCAATGACAGGAGAGAGATTGAGGGGGGCTTTCAGATTCTTCCCTGCCTTCCCTCTGAAAACAAAAAAAGAAAAAATTATGGACGGAATGCTGAACCAATCATACATTCAGACCCAGTCACAGATCTGGGTTTAATCTATCATTTTTGTGTTCACCACGCTATCCCAGTTTGGACCCTGCCATATGCAAATCAGTCTTGATGCTGCTCCCCATGGGAACAGTCCAGTCCGAACTTCCAGGTCAGGTCCTCCCTGGACCGGAAACAAGCATCCGGGGACCGTGTTAAGGTATCACCCCTCATCAGCCAGGCTGTCTTGAATCCTGTGGCACAGTGAGCACGTCTGGGCATACTCTTCCCACGTAGGTCGACAAAGCAAAAAGAACAGATAATGGGTGAAATGCTGAACAAATCACACATTCACCCCAAGTCACACATCTGGTTTTAATCCATAGTTTTTTTTTGCTCACCACACCACCACAGTTTAGACCCAGCCACCCTGTCTTCCTGCCGGCCTGGCAGGTCAATTAAGTCCTACAGAATGCATCTTAGGAAATCTTCATCTGGGGCAAATAGAAGTTTGGCATAAACCTGGTCTTGTCCTGACCCAAATGGCCTGCCAGGGGTATCTCATGAGCCAGCTCTAGTAGGAAGGCCCTATAGCATTGGGGAATGACCAGTTCCCTGGTTTCCCCATGCACAGGTGCCTTAGGCATCACCTGCTGCCTGGGCTTCTGCCTGTTCCCTCATGCTCTCCAGAGTTGGGCCCTCAATCTGTGCCTTGCCAAACTCCTCTCTGGTGAGTTCCCCAACTATTTACCATGTAGCAAGTTTAGGTAGGTCATCAAGTGAGGCAATGCCCTCCTAAGTGGGCTCCAGGAAAATCTCCTATGGCACCCCATCTACCTCAATTGGGAGACATTCAGGGGCTGGTTTCTCATGCCCCTTGCCCCTCCCTCTTTTGGCAGCTGTCTGGACAATTTTTCCAGGCTCCAGACATCCTTGACTCCCTTCCTGGGCAGCCATGGAACTGGTGGTAGCACAATTCCACTTAGGCAACCCTAACATTTCAGGTGTGACTTAAGCTCCACTTCCTTCCAGGTAGTGTGCTTAGGATCCCTAACTAACACTCCACAGGCATGGCAGCGCTCACAGTGACTTTCAGATGACCTGAGACCCTCCCTCTCAAATGGAACAAGGGTTTCTGGTAGTCACCCTCATGGTTGTCAGCTACTACAATCCGGTGCAATGCATTGGGTATAAATTGCTCAGGGCCACCAACTGACTCCTTACGACACTTAAACTGGCTTCTGTGCCCATCAATGCCACAGCACCTTGCCCATTAATGGTGACCAACTGCCTATACGTTGCAGTCTTGGAAGGTATGTAGGTTTTAGGCACCATCTCAATGTCATTCAGGGATACTGGGGTAACCTCCCTGAGTGCCCCCCCTCCCACTTACTGGGACAAACTCCCCACCCCCAAACCCTATGGTTGCCAACCCTGGTGTCTCACCCTCAGTGGGAGGTTGCACAATTTTTGGGCACTTGGAATCCAACTTGTATTCATAGCACTTGGAAGACTTGTTCTGACTCTTGTCAGGGAAGCTCTTTTTCTGGTGGTCACAGTGGGAATGGGACCCTTTCCCCAGTGAACTATATTAAGAGAGAATGCCTTTTTATCAACCCCTATTTCTTCTGTTGGGAACCTTAACACCCTTTGGTCCCTCCTGTCTTGGACACTTTGAGCCTGAACCAGATGTCTGCCTCCTCAGAAAGCTTCCTGGTGTCAGTCAGCTTGCTATCAACCAGGTGCTGGTGCAGCCCTGTAAAACAAATATCAAGTCATTTAAAATCTAGTTGTACAGTCCAGTATAATCTTCTACTTTGCTCCCCTCACCCTACCCTTCAGTGCCTTGCTAGAATAATCAAGAAAGTCCACCCAGGTTTGTTTGAGACATTTGTGACTGCCCCTAAATTTCTGCCTGTATCTTTCAGGGGTCAACCCAAATTTCTTAACAAGAATGGCCTTCATGGGGTGTATTGTGTCTGGTCCTCTACCTTTAGTATTAGGAGTGTGGCCCTCCGCACCGTGGGCATAAAACCTCCACAGGCTACCCCTTATACTCTTCAGGAACCCTTACGACCCTTAGAGCCACCTCATTGTTCTCCCGTGGTGATCCACAAGCAGAAATCCACGGGAAGAGGTAGCATTGGAAAGGGGAGATTCTACCCTTTCCAACAATACCTCTCCCACCCCAATCAGTGCCTCAGGGTGCTGAGATATGCCTCCGAGCATTGATGCAGTGAAAGTAAAACAAGCCCATTTACTAATTTTATTTTCACTTTACTGTAATGACGTCAGCGCACCCCGCACTCTCATCGTCATTATAGTAAAGGGGAAAAAAGACCAAAGCTGCTCAGGAAGCTATTCACGAGCAGTCCGAGCTTAAAATCAAATTAAGGTATTCTACTGGGCAGAGCCCCAGATGAGCCTTTATTTGATTTCCCAAAAGGGGGGAGGTAGTGGAGGTGTTTGCCAGTGGTCGACACCCGCGCTAAAGGGATTAAGAGAGCAGTGAAATGTGAATTGTGGTCCTCCTAAAGCCCTTAAGTCATTCTGCTATGACAGCTTTATCCTTAACAATTGTACTGGAATACCTGCCTTGGAAAAGTGCCTCTTTTTGCATGGTCAACCCCATTTTTTGTGGACTGACACAGCTGTGTTTTTTAAGTCTGCACACTGGGGCCCAGGTGTATGTGCTATAAACACTAAAACATGACAGAATTGCCTAACTTCTAATTGCCATATTTAAATTCCTTTAAGACTATACCATATGGTGAAGGAAAATAAATCAATAGCATGGAAAAGTTAGATGCCACTTGTGGACTGCAGCACATGTTATGCCAACAACTAGATGAAAAAGAAAACATGGCTCTAGGCCTCACAGTGTAGCCTGACATCTTTGACTTTTAAATCACACGTGAACCTGTCAAAAAAATATTTTTTGCCAGTAAGGAACCCTGCTTTTAAATAGTAAAGAAGTCATTCTTGAGTAGCCCATGAGGTAGGGTGACTAATATTTAAAAGTGATACTTGCTTGAAATTAGCATTGCCATATACTAATCACCTAAAAGCTACTTTCAGTGTGTAGAGTAGTAACTACTTCTATGAGGAAAATGAAAGTTCACATAAAATATTATGTCTGCTCCTTTGGTTTTAGAGAAGCTACCAGGATGATTCAACAACTAATTTTGTAGGGCCCCCATGCATCAAACTGAAAACCGGTCAAAAACGGGCAGATTCTCAGAATCTGCCCTTTTGCGACTGGTATTTTTGCATTTGGGAGCCCTATGTCGGCGTTGTGGATTCTGATGATTAGGGTGTGGTGGGAAATGCTGTCAAAGGTGGCTGAGAGGTCTAATAGGAATCTGGCTGCTGTCTCATCCCCATCAAGGAGGAAGTGGATGTCGTCTGTGGCAGCGAGGAGTGCAGTCTCTGTGCTGTGGTTGCTTTGGAAGCCGGATTTGGAGGTGTCCAGAACGTGGTTCGCTTCGATGAACTTGGAGAGTTGGGCATTGATGGCTTTCTCTATGTCCTCGGCAAGGAAGGGGGAGATTGGTCTGACGTTCTTGAGGTCCGTTGGGTCTGCAGACAGCTTCTTTAGCAGGGGGTTGATCTCTATGTGTTTCCAGTCACCTGGGAAAGTGGCAGTTTCGATGGAGCAGTTAATGGTGTTGGAGACCTGAGGGGCGATCACAGCGGATGCTCTATAGAGGATGTGGTATGGGCAGGGGTCCGTCGGGGCCCCTGAGTGGTTGCTCTTCATAGTCCTGAGCATGTCCTCTGTAGTGAGCAGGGTCCAGCAGGGCATGGTGTGTTGAAGGGAGGCTTGTTTTTCTGCGGGTCTAGGGATGGCGATGGTTGAGCTTGCAGTAGTTTAGTGCATGGGATAAGGCATTTCAACATAACGTGGATTAATTGGGATGTTTGGTATAGAGGAATGAATGCACTTTGCAATGGTGCAAGTGAATGAGTCTGTGCACAAATTCAGATCCAATGTATGCCTGAGTCCGTCTTATAAAGAGCTGTGCTGGATCTGAGAAGAGACAAGGGCATTTTCTTGTGGTTAAAGTGTCTAAAGTTCAGAAAAGAGCCAAACCCTGCTCTCTGTTTCCAACTTATGCTGTTTGCATTTTATGCTTTATTTCAGAGAAATTCAGGGTTATATGTATTGAATTTAGACACCTCAAGCACAAAAGCACAAGTGCTCCGCTCTGCACTGAGACAGTGCCTTTCTTCATGATATGGCCCCTGGAGTGAATTGTTTGGGGAGACAATTGTGACATCAGAGCATGTATACACTAGATCACACTCGCTAGCAGACTCACATGCTAAGATGAAAGTGGGTTGAGTGGCATTACATATTTCAGGAAGCAGATCTATCTGTCCAAGTCTTTTTTTATGATAGGAGATGTACATGGGCATGCTGTGCCTCGGTATTAATTCTGCTAATCTTTGTAAATGGTTCAAGGGTTGGACGAATGATTGTAAGACATGAGATTTTCACCATATAGGCTTTTTTTTAAAGCTGTTCCTATTTTTATTATGTAGGATTATATGTGGTTTATTGCTCAAAAATTGTCTTTTTGCCATGCTAAACTCATTGGACAAATTATCCTACTGCGCCTCCTACACAGATAGACTTTTTATTGTGCTGGTAATATACTGGTCTCCTCAGTGCTGGTGTATTTATGCCCCAGTGTGAATATTTGTAAAGAATTGGATTTTCCTGGCCCTACAGTTACTTCTGGAGTTAACAGTCAAGCTGTCGTAAAGTGTGAGCTTTTGAATCGCGCCCTTCAGTGTAAAAAAATGCAAAAAAGAAAGAAATAACATTAAACCGCAATATATCTTAAAGATACATTTTGGAAAGACGTGTCTTCCCCAGTAACCTCAAGGTTAAGTCATTATCCTTTTATTTGGATACAGGAAGGTCACTGGGAGAGCTGACCATTTATAGCACCAAATTTGGTTAGATGTCATCTTGAGGACTTGAATAGAAATTATTTTGAGGCCCCAAAGACACATTATTTTGTGATGGTAAAAAGTCATGCTTCGATTCTGAACATTCATCATCTACTCTAGTACTGCATCTGGCAATTAATATGTTTCAAGTCAATTTGTCAAGTCAAGGTAATGCATATTCAGGTAGAGTACATACTCAGCCCTCTACTCAGTCAGAAGTCCAGTTTATATTGGACTTCCAAAATGTTGTAAACACTTCATCACACAGGATCACAACAAATACTTACTTCTTCATTAGCAGAAATATTTCAGAGGCAAGTATCACTTGATTCCAATCACTCTAGTAGCTTTTCAATCTGGTGGCTTCCCTCCTATAAGTCGGCATGTCCCTTGCTAAGGCAGACAATGTGGCATGTTTATCACTATAAGCTTCAGAGAAAATCACGTATTTACTCCTAGTATGTTCTGTCGCTTATACTATTCATTACACTGGAGACAGCTGCCCACAATCAACAGAGGCCTTCATGAACTTGCTGTCCAACTATTAAGTTGTACAGTGTTTTTTAAGATTGGACAATCAGGATGCGAGAGCACATGTGAATCAACAGAGGCACACCATGGGGTCAATTCCGATTCAGGAAAAAACGCTCCGAATAGCCGTACGGAGCGTTTTTCCCGTACGAATCGTACCCTGCAACGTCCCCCGTACGTACGACGAAGAACAATTCGTACCAGGAGCTGGACTCTGTACGAATCGTACAGAGACCGTACGAATCAAATCCCCGTACGAATCTCCCTCGGAACCCGCTGTACGCGATATCCATACGCTGCGCGGCTGGTTTTTCCGACCCAGCAAGTACAATACGTGTCGGGTACGCACCGTACAACGCTTTTTTACGGGAGCCGAAAATATCCGGAGAAGCAGAGTTCGCCTCAAAACAGGTACGGAACGTCCCCCCCCCCGGGTACGGTGCGTACACCCCATGATCGCAAGGGTTCGGTGCGTACCTCTGTGATCATGGGGTGTCCAGACCGTACCCCGCGATCATGGGGTGTACGGAGTGTACCCCATGTTCGCTGGGTGTACAGTGCGTACATCCTGCGATCGCGGGGTACGGTGCGTACACCCCATGATCGCAGGGGTATGCACCGTACCCGTGCCATCATGGGGTGTACGGACCGTACGGTGTGAATGTGTATGTGTGTATGCTCCTGGTCAACAAGAGGATAACCTTCAAGCTCCTCACCCATGCACACAAGGCACTCCACAACACCGGACCAACGTACCTCAACAGACGACTCAGCTTCTACACCCCCACCCGCCAGCTCCGCTCCGCTGACCTCGCCCTCGCTACAGTCCCCCGCTTCCGAAGAGCGACCTGAGGTGGCATATCGTTCTCCCACCTCGCCGCCAAGACCTGGAACACCCTCCCCATCCACCTACGGCAGACCCAAGACCTGCTGACCTTCAGAAAACTCCTCAAGACCTGGATTTTCGAGCAGTAGCAGCATTCCCCACCCCAGCTCCTTGAGACCCTCACGGGTGAGTAGTGCGCTTTACAAATGATATGATTGATTGATTGTGTGCTTTTCCGTATGAATCGCCCTTACCTGATGTGGACCGTATGAATCGCGTCCTCATACTCCGGTCCGGATCTTTCTCGTCGGGTCGTACGGCATGTTTACGATTCGTACGGAGAGGGCTCCGGATACAAATCGTACGGACGGTTTTTTCCAGGATCGGAATCGACCCCCATGTCTACTTCATTTGCAGGTCAATATTGCTTCCCTTGTCTATGAATAGTCATTTTTATCCTACGCTATCCAACACTTTCCCTACTGTTGCACTCACTGGAGTGGGAATAGTAATTTTTACCCCTACGCTATACAACGATTTCCCTACTGTTGCACTCACTGGAGTGGGAATAGTAATTTTATCCTCCTGCTATCCAACGCTTGCTCTACTGTTGCACTCACTGGAGTGGGAATAGTATATTCTACCCTCCCGCTATCCTACGCTAATAATATTGAATATTTTTTTATTAATATTACGTTAAAATATATATATATATATGTATTAAAAAATAAAACTGTATGTTTATTTTTTTTACTCACATTCATTATTTATTAATTTTAAAGTTATATACGTATTTTTAAGTATGTTTTAGTTCATTATATGTATTATTTAATTAATTTTACATTACATTTAAAACATTTTAAAAAAATGTATATTTTGTCTAACTGAGGGGCCGATTACGATGGCGGTAAATCCACGACCGCCGGGCCGGCGGTGAGGACCGCCTGGCCAGCGGTCACAGATTTACCGCCATCAGCCTTAAAATTCCCACCGCCAAAGTAGGATGGCGGTGGGAAGGGGAAAGGTACCATGGGGGACGGAAAGACCGTCCGCCGTGGTCCCGCAAGGCGGGCCTTTCCCGCCCGCCTTGCGGGACCAAGTACAATGGGGCAATGAAGGCTGTGCCGTGCAGGCACCGCCGTGAGTATTAGAAGGCCTGTCTTTTGCGGCAGAGTTTCTGCCGCAAAAAGACAGGCGGAAAATGCCATTGTGGGTCCGTTGCGGGCCCCCATGGGGGTGGGGTGCTGCACGTGGGGGGTACGGTGCTGCATGTGGGGGGTATCTATGGTACCCCCCTACATTTGCATGTACAAGGTGGCAGGCACCGCACAGTGCCTGCCACATTGTACATGCAAATGTGAAACATGTATTTTTACATTGTGGCGGGTGCTGCCACCCGCCACGATGTAAACATACAGGATGCGCCTGCCAGTGTGGCGGGCGCATCCTAATTCATTTTGCGGGACCGCCACACCTATGGCGGGCAGTCCCTTTTGCACCAACGATGGCGGGCGGACTTTGTCCGCCCCCCATCGTAATCGGCCCCTATATTTTTAACAACGATATTTTGGATTCAATATTTTTGTACTTACCTGTTTGTAGGTAGGAATTCAATATTTTGGCATTCAATATTTTTTCCTCTATATTTTGGCAGGTCGATATTTTGCTCCTCAATATTCTGTCAGTGATCCGGGGTGCACGTCACGTCTTGCCTAAGGTCTTCATGCTTATTCCCATCTTCCTTTACCAATGGCCTCAATTCTACTCCTTTACTTGTCCGCCTGTCATGTTAGGGACTAAGAGAAAAAAAAACACTTTTGAGAAGATTGGCTATATTCAGATGTCTCAATGGACATCAACTTTGGCCATGTATGCTCACCACTCATTTTAGTTTGGGACTTACCCAAACTTTCTATTCATCATTTTACCTTGGTGGCTGGTGATGTCCTCTTTGGGATTCCCTTTTGGTGGTATTTATTCCTCTTTAATATTTTGTGGATTTGATCTTTCTTATTTACTATGGAAATCAACTCTTCCGAATTGAGACATACATTTCGCTCTGCAGGGTTTTTCCTTTCAGTCCTTGATCGAATTTCCCTTTATTTTCAGGCAACTAGGATATACGTTCATGGAAAGCTGTTCTGCTAGGCCAGTTTTTGCCTCGCTGTATAGTAAGGCCTACTCAATTTCTTTTTCAGACATAGTTTGTGTTCTGGTCCATGATTATGTTTGTTTACAATGTGTGATTATCTCTGGAATCAACTGAAGTATTCTTGGGAATACATTTGTGTTTGTGGCAGTAAACTTGATTTGCTAAATTACTTTTTCAAAACTATTTTTAAGGATTTTAAACTCAGATTTCTTGCACTTTGTTTACCTTGAAGAGGAACAGGAAGGATCCTCCTCACTTCAAAGTCTTTGATACATTTTTCTCTTTATGCATATATTGTATAAACGTAGTGATATAAGTTGTGAAAACTACTGCCTATTAACTAGGTAAACTCTATAATTCTAATGAAAGTTTTTTACATTACAGTCTTCAGAAAAAATACTTAGACTAGAATAGAGGAGGGCAGAGTGTTCTCCCTTCTCGAAATGTAAGACTTGTGCATGGCTTCAATGATCCAAACAGGTAAACTAGTAAGGAAGTAAAAAGCTGTGGGGACTAGATGTTTATATTTTAAGAGCAAACAAAGTTTGCTTCCAGAGATGGGCACATCTACATTAAAACAGTTGCTGTAATGTAAGTATCCTTGTGGTAAAGATTGACTTTAACAAGTTAGCAAATCTCACATGTGACTAGAGACAGAACAACAGAAGGAGAATCGGGAAAAGAGTTTCAACTGGATGGCACCAAATAGTGGCAGGTACTTCAACGAACTTTGTAACTAGTACATGAAAGAAACTTTGTAGTATAAAAGAAGACTTAATCAAGCTTGTGAAAGTGGCAAATTTCTGTTGAGTCTGTTGTGGTAACTACAGAGTAAAAGTCATCACAGAAGCAATGATACAACCAGCTGGAAAATATGGTGATAAGGAGAAACTCTGACTTTATCCAAAACTGGAATACCAGTCACCACTGAAGATTTGTGAGACAGTTTTAATGAGAAATGAATGGGAGCACATGCAATACTTGAGTTTCATGAGAAGCTGACTTGTGCATCTGATGGTGCCAAGATAAAGGCTGAGAGTTCATTGAAAATCCTCTTGTGACATGCTGAACCATGACAGCAATGGTTCAGACAGATTAACAATGTAAATTTGGGGTTGTGCACGAATACCTAGTTTGATAGGATAACCTGTGTAAGGTTTTATGAAAACCACTTATTCAAATGGCCAAATAATCAAACGGCTCAGAGAGTGAGCTGAAAGACTAACACAAAGCTCTTGGGCAGGCTAAAAGCTCAAAGGCCTAGAGAGAATCTTTCTCCCTTTCCACATTTGGACTGATGTCAGTGCACCAAATATGTGTTTCATTACATGCCTGATACAGGGTACTCATACTGAAGTATGAGTGATATCATGTTGAATGGGCTTAGCCTTGTGCACCTGAATAGTTATGTACAGTCTTGCAGTAGTGCAATATTAACCTGATACTCCTTTATCTCTATCAGGAGTCTAGCCACATATGTTGCATCAGTTCTCAAGTCAAAAGTATGTTCCGGATTGGCAAGACAACATAAGGCAGAGAGGAGACTGACGTGGAATGGTTCCCCTGCAAATTTTTACCAGATGCAGCTTGGGCTACAACGTAGCCCATACTCATGGACCATAGCACTTCACAATTGTTTAAGGAATGAAGCTTCAATTCACCTCAAAATCATTTCAGGTGTTAGAAGTAAAGAACCCTTGGAAGGACAGGTGGTATTTAGCTACATGACAAATTCAGGATTTGTGTTTTGCAGTACAGGATACCACTAAGGTTCACTACAGTGAAGTGACAATGAGAACCCCACACTGTTTGAGGTATCTTTCCATCATATGGCTCGTGAGCAGTTGTATGAGAAGAGTAGATTGTGTTGGGCAGGAACATTTAAGCAAAGTTATGTACTCAAGAAATTATTCTTGGTGCCAGTCCTCTAACACTCATGCTTTAAAGATGTTCTACCATGTGAGTTTTTGAGGTCCGGGTAAAGGGGAAGTAAAAATAATACAAATCTGTACCAGCTGACTGAATTCCAGTCATGAGAGACCATTGCTTTATGATTTACATAATCATATCTGAGATCTGCTACAACTGTAAATTTTGAATCTTGCGCTCAACTGAACAAAGGAAGCCCATGAAAGGCAATGGAGAAGCTGTAGGAAGGAACTAAATATTCTCTCACAAATAAAGTGAAATCAGCTGTGAGTGTCCTAAGACAATAGGTCTGTGTAGTCCATCAAATGTCCAGAGGGGAGAAAAGGGGAGTATATATCAAGGCAAAGTGGGCATGTGAAATGTGTAGCAGAGCATACCTTGAATCCTCTGTGTTGCTACAGCATTTACTTTGATCATACCCCGTGAAAGATGTGGCGGCTTATGAAAAAAAAGGACTGAGGTGGTAAGAGAAATATTATTCTTAATGAAGAGTCTTCAATGTGCATACTATTATGGACAAGTATACTGACCTCTTGGTTTCGTCAAGATCAATCACTTAAATGCTTCATACCTTCCACTCAAAATCCAGCTGCTTCATGGCCCGATAAACTTCAGCCATAATGTCATAAGGCTTGCTCTGGCTGCGGATTCCAAGATGCCACTTGGACTTCTTCACAGACAGTGGTTTTGGTTTTGTAGTGTTCAAGGCATCAAGGGGACATCTAGCTTTGGGGTTGTCTGCCATTAAAGGAGGCATGCGCTCTGGATGTGGCTTCATGCCATGGGGTATTGGCATAGTGCTATCATCCATGAAAGAGCTAGTAGGAGGGCTTGATGCGAGGTAGAACTCACTGGCTTGGTTCATAATTCTTCGATTGTCAATAATAAGATGATAGGCCACTGCCAATTGGTCCTGAGGGTCACCACAGTATAAGCTGTTCAAAACTTCGGACTCTGTACATTCAAACTTCTCACACAGCTCCTTCACTGCCTCATCATCGATTACATTAGCATCATAGGAGGGGTCTTCAGGAAACAAGTAAGTGGGTAAGTCTTGTTTGAACCACTCGTGCTCTCTGCAGGAGAAGAAAGGTAGATTAAAACAACTGGTATTGATGTGATAAGCACCTCACAAAAGAGAATTTGTATTAGAATAATATTTGCTTTCATTTGTAATGTACTGATTTTAAGCGGACTGCACACTGGAAAATATATATGTCATCAGTGATGTCATCATCAAATCAAATCAAATCTCTTTATTCGGATTTACAAAAAAATCCATAAAAGTACATCTTAAAAAAAAAAAAAAACAATTCAACATATTCAAAATTAATGTTAAGCAAATGCAAAGATATTTAAATAATGCATATTAGTACATATAACAAATCATATATTTCCATTATCTGAGGTACCAAGGGAGATCAGTAATCATAAAGGAGTACAAATAAATCGGGGGTATTCTATGCTTCTACAAACATAAAAAAATAACTTAAAAAAAAAAAATAACTTTTAAAGAATGCTTGCGCGATATATAGGTTCATCAGTTTCTAGTTTTAGGCGCATGAGATAGGGCTAATTCAAAAAGAGTGTTCTGAGGAATTTAGTAATTGCAGGACATAAAACTATTGTACAATAATTAGGGAAAATTAAAAGCCACTGGAGCACTGCTACCATTACTTAAATGGGATCCTCTGCCCACTTGATTGTTTACAAAGCCCCGGGAACTAAAGGAATGCATGTAGGACATATTAGGGTAAAAATCATATAGATTCCAGGTAGAGATAGGTCCGTCACCATTATGTGATAGCCATGTCTGTATTTATGGCACAATATGTCTGCTCCTAAATCAAATCAGGATCAAATCGCCCAAGATGTCTATTTTTTGGGGTCCAAGCCATCCAACCCTCCGAACACTTATTATATGGCCATCAAGGTGTTTGGGCAGGGGTCTGTTTTTAGTTAACCAAAACTTGACCTTGTTCATAAGTTCGTATTGTCTCTCAGTTTTGCCTTTTGTTAGCTCAGGGACACCCGAAAGAACAATTACAAAAGGCGCCGCCTCTGGAGGTAAGTGTATATGGGTGGTGCGCACATGGTTAGACGGAATATTGCGTGCTGTTGTCAATTTCGGAGGGGCTTTGGGATTGGTAAGGAACAAGGAGGTGGAGGTTGGCAATCGAGTGGGCACCGCTTCATAAGGAATAATCAGATTGGGTGGATTTGAGAGAGCAGGTGTAGGCGGGCATTGAGTTGTAACAACATGTGTTGAGGATTTCAGGAGAGAATCAATAGAGTACTCCAACCCCGTCAGCTTCTCCTCCAGCGTGTTGATTTTAACCATCAGGGGGTGTATTAGGGGATGTATTAAGGTTTTGATCAGATTCTCAATCCTAATCAGAAGGGCCTGATGAGAGGATGGTAATAAATCGTCCAAAATTGCAACAGGTGGTGAAAGGAAGGACGAGTTAGTTAAAGATGGTGTAGAGGGTTTATCAAATTTTTGTCTTTTGAGAAGGCTCCCGTTTTCTTTGTCTGTATCCCCAACGATATTCCTTTGGGCTGGTATGACCATGGGGGATATTTCATGTGTATCAGGGAGGAATTTCAGCTCCCTTGGGCATGGTAACGTGGGAGTAGGTGCTGTTGGAGCATACTTAGCCTTACACAAGCTATTTAAGTCATTCAGCCACGCATAACTAGGTGAAGAATGTGCAAATATGTCATCTGGGATGTTGTCGGACATATCCCCTGTATTGGGCTTAGGCATAGTTAGTGAAAGTGCTAATCGGAACTTTACCTCTCAGCAGACAATGGGGGTGGCCCGTCCCCGTCCTCCTCGGTCCGATGAGGGCCGTAGAGGGCCCGCCCTTTGCCCGGGCTTAGCCCCGGGCGCCGACCCGCGCGCGAACCCGCGACGCGGGTACTGCTGTCCTTTTGATGCGCCTCCTGGCGCGCTGCTCCCGTGTCTGGCGAGATGCTGGGGCGTCTGGGAAATGTAGTTTCCACCCCTCGCGCTCCGGCCGCTGTTGTAGTTGCGGCGGCGAGGGGGAAACTGGCAGGGAGAGTTGACCCCCGGTGCAGGTAAGCCTGTGAATGAGCCCCCGCTCCCCCGGGACTGCTGTCCTTTTGATGCGCCTCCTGGCGCGCTGCTCCCGTGTCTGGCGAGATGCTGGGGCGTCTGGGAAATGTAGTTTTCACCCCTCGCACTCCGGCCGCTGTTGTAGTTGCGGCGGCGAGGGGGAAACTGGCAGGGAGAGTTGACCCCCGGTGCAGGTAAGCCTGTGAATGAGCCCCCGCTCCCCCGGGACTGCTGTCCTTTTGATGCGCCTCCTGGCGCGCTGCTCCCGTGTCTGGCGAGATGCTGGAGCGTCTGGGAATTGTAGTTTCCACCCCTCGCGCTCCGGCCGCTGTTGTAGTTGCGGCGGCGAGGGGGAAACTGGCAGGGAGAGTTGACCCCCGGTGCAGGTAAGCCTGTGAATGAGCCCCCGCTCCCCCGGGACTGCTGTCCTTTTGATGCGCCTCCTGGCGCGCTGCTCCCGTGTCTGGCGAGATGCTGGGGCGTCTGGGAAATGTAGTTTCCACCCCTCGCGCTCCGGCCGCTGTTGTAGTTGCGGCGGCGAGGGGGAAACTGGCAGGGAGAGTTGACCCCCGGTGCAGGTAAGTGATGTCATTTTAGATGTTGCAGTGATGTTATCAATGATGCACGGAACGTCCTGTAGGACACGGACTTTGGCCATGGTGGCAGGGGTGTGGATGCAGAACCTAATCTGTGGCCAAGCCTTGCTACTAACCCCTTGAGGCTGCCCTAGTTCCTGCAGCACATAGCCTTCTGGTCGTGCAAGGTGTGTGGTTGGGCACTCATGGCTGACTGTGATGTAACAATATATAAAAGGTATCATGCTAAGTAACGCAGACCTTCTCACTTTGTCAAAGGGTTAGAACATCAAAATATAGAAAGGTGTCCTCCTAATCACTTTATTAAGGGGTCCACACATCAACATATATAAAGAGGTTCTATTGTGTTTGTGTTAAAGTCATCGATAACTATAATCAAATGTTTTTTTTTAATTTACACACTGCAATGTTTAATAAAATTGATCGTCATAAAATATTTTTAATAAATCATTTTTGTGAGAAAAAAAGAAACATTTCTTTAAGTCTTTTTTCTAGAACTTTTCAAGCCACAAAATGCAACCCTAAGCAAATAGATGTTATGGGAATATTGACATGGGAGGTCAAGTGATTGATTAATTCATACATATTATTTCAGGTTTACATAATTTGATGATGTTTAACTGAGGATCTTTGTTGCATACATTTATTCCTTATGTGAAATATAAAATTATAATATTCATTAATTTACATTACTTTAGAGACCACATCAGCACATCCAATCAATTGAATAATATTGTTTACATCATCATTGGTCTTGCTGCTGAATGAATTAAATATGATTTCTTAGGAATACATAGTTTTACACATATGTCTGTATGGTCAAATATGCAATATGTGTTGACCGATCTTTTGAGGCTGCACTTGACTTTTGCAGTTTTCCTGTTGATAATTTGGCGCATATTGTCATATTTGTACACCTGATGATATCTTCTATTCTCACTTAGATGAAATTCCCTGGATTCCAGTTTTACAAGCTTAAGAAAGTCTGAAATGCTGGCTTGTTCCATCTGCAATTATACATAGGATGCTGTTTTGTCACTGGCATATAGCAAAAATATGATTGTGACATTTTTAGATTGGGACACGTGCCTCTCTATTACCTGTTGTTATAATGATATGAAACATACAATGCTTGATGCAATTTTTGTGGTCAACAAAAATATACTTATTGATTTGATCAGTAGATACGTTTGGTGGAGCGTACATTTAAGTTTATGTGCTATACAAAAACAGTTTTTGAGGCTCTCACCCTTTTTCCTGTGTTTTTCGAATAAGTATCAGAAAATTCCTTTTTTTAAATAATATTTTGTAAACCATATATTTTTTGCATTTGATGAAGGTTTGAAAAATAATTCACATACCTAATGAATGATAATCGTGTCTATACATGGAGCTAATAAGAGTTAGCAAATTCTGAAATGAACATTGAAAACATTGTGGAAGAGGGCGGGCATGTGCCATTGTTAAAATTGCTTTTAGCGATCTAGCTGTTAGAAAAAATGGTAGGACTATTGCACTATGTCACCTTAAAATTGAGTGTTTTGAGCCAAGGACTCAATCCCCTAACTGAAGTCACATCGCTGAAATGTATCGGCCATTCTTTTTTGCATACGTGCACTTTGTTTGATGATGGACATGCAATAAAATATCTGTGTCTCATACTGATCACAGTATTTATTTATTTATTTATGTAATTTTTAAAGCGCTACAATTACCCAAGGGTGTCTCGGCGCTAAGAGCTGTATATGCTACCAGTATCCTAAGGACAAGTAAGTTCTGAGTCTAACGGACTGAGGGCTCATTGAGAGAACAACCAAGTCTTAAGTTTTTTTCGGAAAGTAAGCAATGTAGGACTAGATTTTATAATAAAAGGAAGGGAGTTCCATAATCTTGCTGCCGCAACAGTAAAACGTCTGTCTCCCCAGTTTACTTTCCTTGTTCTGGGGGTTTGAAGCAGGTAGGCCGTGTTAGAACGAAGCGTTCTGCGAGTTGGAATGGGCTTTAAAGAATTTCTGAGAAATTTGGGTCCCATATTGTGTAGTGCCTTATACACAATACACAAAGATTTAAACTTAGTACGGCTTCTGACCGGGAGCCCGTGTAGTTGGGCCAAATGTTTTGTAACAGAGGCAAATTTTGGAAGGCCTAATAGAACTCTGGCAGAGGCGTTCTGGATCATTTGCAATTTAGAGATGACTTTTTCCTGCGCATTGAGGAAGAGGGCGTTACAATAATCGGTGCGGGAAAACACCAAAGTTGAAATAAGAGTTTTGCCTGTTGTAGTAGGGAGGTATGGCAAAAGCTTCTTAATTTTTCGCAGGATGTAAAATGACGATGAAACAACTGAGTTCACATGGTGATGAAAAAGAAGTTTGTCATCGAATGTAACTCCCAAATTCCTCACTTTGCCCACTGGTTCAGGTGGAATGCCCATCTCTTCCGGCCACCACGATGGGGACCAGGCAGGCTGGACCTTGCCGAACAACATTACTTCGGTCTTAGCAGAGTTAACTTTTAAGCAGTTGGAAGCCATCCAACTGCTAATGGCTCGCATCCCATCTTTAAAGTTGGCCGCTATCGTCGGGCCATTTTTGTGAATAGATAATACCAACTGAGTATCATCAGCGTATGTAGTCAGGCTGATGTTATGCGCTTTTATTACTCTCGCCAAGTCCGACACATAAATGTTAAAAAGGGTCGGACTTAGCGAGGAGCCCTGAGGAACGCCGCAAGGGAGCTTGAATGTTGGTGAGGTAAATGGACCTATCTTCACTGCCTGTTTGCGATCAGCCAGAAAGGAAGCTATAAGGTCCTTCGCCTTGTGTTTGATACCGATGGCCTCGACACGACCGATCAAGGTAGAATGATCGACCGTGTCGAAAGCCGCTGATAGATCCAACAGTATCAAAATAGCCTGACCATCGTTGTCCATAATGGTTCTAATTTCATCAGCAGCCTTGATCAGGGCCGTTTCTGTCCCATGACCTTGTCGAAAACCGAACTGAGTGTCATCCAATAGGTCATTGGCTTGAATGTAGTCAGATAATTGTTCATTCATGACAGATTCGAAGATCTTAGCTGGGAAAGGCAATGAGGCAATGGGACGGTAGCTGGAGGACTCAGATGGATCAAGAGATGGCTTTTTAAGTAACGGTTTTATTATGGTATTTTTACAAATATTAGGATATGTGCCAGATGCGAACATAGTATTACAGATGTAAGTCAAAGGTGGGACAATAGTGTCTGGAATGGAATGAAGTACAGAGGGATGACAAGGGTCCAGAGGAGAACCTGATTTAGTGGACAAAATAAGTTTGTGGATATGGTAAGAGTGTACCTGGGTAAATTCCAAGAAATTAGCTGGGTTAGACTCAAGTTGAATGTTCATAGGTGACCTAGTATTAGAGTTAGGAGTAAAGTCCTTAAAAATGGAAGAGACCTTATCAGAAAAATAGTCAGCTAATTTATTACATAAACTTTGTGAAGTTTCAGTAGGAGGATGAGCTGGTTCTGCAAGGTGGTTCACTACATCGAAGAGCTTTTTCGCGCTGCATTTCGCCTGATCTATTTGGATGGTGTAATAGATATTTTTTTCCCTGGCTATTTTCTGCTTATAGTCAAGGAGAGCAGCTTTATAGATTGTTTTATCTGGTGTTTTATAATGTTTACGCCAGTTGCGCTCTAAGTTGCGGCAGTGTTGACGTTGTAGCCTAAGTTGTTCTGTGAACCATGGGGCCGAAGGAGTTTTCCTGTTACGTTTGAAAGTTCTGGGCGGAGCTAGAGTTTGAAGCGTCCTTTCCAGAATGGAAGTGTAAGTGGCGGCTGCAGTATTTGGGTCTGTTTCCCCCTCTGCGTGTACAAACGCGTTGGTGAGAATCAGATCAAGATGGTTATAGTCCAAGTTTCGCCAATCTCTGGTGGTTGAAAGAGAGTTATGTGAGGCATTTTTACCTGTCTTTGGTTTGGTTTTAATATCAAAAAGTATAGCAGAGTGGTCAGACCAAATAAGAGGTAGTACTTTGTTCACAGTAATGAGAGGGTTATTGGAAAAAATACCGTCAAGCGTGTGTCCTGCCTTATGTGTGGGAGTCGTTATCAGTTGTTCTAAGTCTACAGCAGATAGGTCCACGATGAGCTGGGCCGTGTCTTTATCCGTCTGAGATTCTAAATGGAAGTTAAAATCACCCATTATAGGGAAGTATTTATATTCAACAACTAGTTCACTTATTTGATGAAGTTGGGACAAAAAAGCGTTGCGAGAACCTGGGGGGCGGTAAAGTAGTGTGCCCGTGAATGATTGATTGGTATTGAGCAAAACAGTAAATACCAGGGCCTCACATGCCGCATGTTTAAGGTCAATAGCTTTTACTCGCAGAGTGTTGCGGTAAATTATTGCGATACCACCACCTTTTTTTGGTGCCTTGCGATCTTGTCTATAGACACAATAATCCTCTGGCATAGCGGCTTTAAAATCTGGTCCTGAGGCTTCATCTCCCCAAGTTTCGGTCAGAAACAGAAGATCGATAGCATGACTGGCAAGCAGTTCCAGTATTTCAATCTTGTGGCAAGGTAGTGAGCGCGCGTTCACTAGTGCTGCCTGTAATGGTTTAGGAGGTATCTGTTTGTTTTGTATGATGTTTTTGCACAGAGTGCACATAAAAGGACCTCCAGTAGGATCTGCATAGATACACACCGGTGGATCGTGTGTGTTGTGGAAGGTATTATTCAATGCATGTAAATCATATGAGGAATACACTAACCGTGGTGCTATTGGTGAGACAGGGGGGGTGGCCCTGGGCTCGGTCCAGGCTCGGACGGGCGCAGACGGGCTTGGCTTTGGCGCGGCTTCGGCGCGCGCCCGGCGCGCGCCCGCTGCGCCAGCCCGCTGCGCCGTCTGGTTATGACACACATATTATAGTAAGAGGAGGGTGGGAGTCCTGCGCGACTAGAGCGCTGACCCCGCTCTCCTAAGATGGCGCCCACCGCCGGCCGACGCCTGAAATGGTCTACGTCGGTGGTGGCAGGAAGAGGGAGCGTGAAAGAGTGTCAGTGTGCCTCAATTCTTATTCCCAGTAATTTCTAGATGAAGAGCCCCCCAAAATACAAGTTAAAAATACGATCCAACACTTTTACTGTAAAAGTTTAAAAACGATTAAAATTGGCTAATTAGTTGTCCACAAGTACTGATGATGCAGCGTTAGCTCGCAGCCCCTGCAGCTGTCACGGGGAGAGCTTCTAAGGCAATGCGGCCTCTGAATGATGAATTTAAATATCGTCGGAGGGCGGGAGTCCTGCGCGACTAGAGCGCTGACCCCGCTCTCCTAAGATGGCGCCCACCGCCGGCCGACACCTGAAATGGTCTACGGCGGTGGTGGCAGGAAGAGGGAGCGTGAAAGAGTGTCAGTGTGCCTCAATTCTTATTCCCAGTAATTTCTAGATGAAGAGCCCCCCAAAATACAAGTTAAAAATACGATCCAACACTTTTACTGTAAAAGTTTAAAAACGATTAAAATTGGCTAATTAGTTGTCCACAAGTACTGATGATGCAGCGTTAGCTCGCAGCCCCTGCAGCTGTCACGGGGAGAGCTTCTAAGGCAATGCGGCCTCTGAATGATGAATTTAAATATCGTCGGAGGGCGGGAGTCCTGCGCGACTAGAGCGCTGACCCCGCTCTCCTAAGATGGCGCCCACCGCCGGCCGACGCCTGAAATGGTCTACGTCGGTGGTGGCAGGAAGAGGGAGCGTGAAAGAGTGGCAGTGTGCCTCAATTCTTATTCCCAGTAATTTCTAGATGAAGAGCCCCCCAAAATACAAGTTAAAAATACGATCCAACACTTTTACTGTAAAAGTTTAAAAACGATTAAAATTGGCTAATTAGTTGTCCACAAGTACTGATGATGCAGCGTTAGCTCGCAGCCCCTGCAGCTGTCACGGGGAGAGCTTCTAAGTGCTGCCTCTGCTTGTGTTTATGGGATTGGTGTGGCAGTGAAAGAGGCAGATATATAGAGAGAGAAAGAGAGAGATAGATAGATATAGATATATATATATTACCTACTGGCAGTCGCCAGTAGGTAGTTATAGTTAGGACCTAGTTTCCATAGGAAAAGAGTTTTTTGTTTTCTCAATATCTTTGGCACCGGTTGACGAATCTTGGCGAAATTTTCCAAACTAGTGGCCCACTCCAGTCAGCTCCTCTCTCGAAAGTTTCAGGGGGATTGAGCGGGGGCTGAGAAAAAAAGGGGAGTTCCAAAACATGTTTTCCCCATGTAATTTTCCACAGGAAAATTTAGACACAGCTACAGCCCGAACTGCGGAACAGAATTACACCAAATTTGGCAAAATGGTAGACCTTGGTTCAGAAAGAGACCTTTTCTTTAAATGGTATAAATCCATTCAGTAATTCCTGAGAGACTTGAAAAAGAAAATGTTTTGATATATAGGGACGCGGTGGATTCGCGAACCTTCCCGAGCACGAGCTTCACTGTAATTGGCTGCCAACACTCCAAACCAGGAAGTGTTGGCAGCCATCTGGTGTCTCGGTAGAACCGAATCACAAGTAAACAGTGAAACACAGTGAAAAAACAAGAAAAAGGGCCATATTAGAAACACCCTGACCCCCTTGGCCAGCTCAGGGGGTCCCACAAGGACCCCCAGAGCCAAAAAAGCATTATTTTATAAAAATCGCCCAATGGGGTTGCAAATCCGTCCGAAGAAAAAAAATCAAAGCCAGGGCCCTGGGGCACTGAAAAAAATGCATGGGGGGCCAAAATCCCCCCAACGCTGCCCCAGGGACCACCACCTCCCCGGGGCTTCATTTATGAGTTGCAGGGGGCACATTACCCCCGTGCAGCCCAGGGGACTGCCATCTACCCGGGGCTCAGTTTAAGTAAAAACAATGTGTGGAGAGGGCATGCACTGAATATTAAAAATTCGGGGTCTGTTACGGACCCCCAAACCCCGGGGACCACCACCTCCCCGGGGCTTTCTAAATAAAGGGAAGGGGCTTTCCAGCCCCCCTCCTGGGTCCCCAGGACCAGCTCCAGCAGTGTCCCAGGGTGCCCACCCCATGGACACTGCTGTATGCTATGGCAGGGCACTCCCGCCCTGTCATAACAAACACTGGTTTGGATTTTGTAAGCGAGAGCAGGTTTCCTGCTCTCGCTTACAACATCCAAACAAGATTGCTTTTCCACAAGGGGAGCTGCATGTTAGTGTAAAAAGGGGCATGGCCTTGGACCACCTCTCCGCAACGTAGCTCTGTGGCGCTTACTGGAGGTACCTGGTGGGCTAGTTGGCCCTCAGGGACCCTCCGGTTTCAAGGGGAATTATTCTACCAACACACACCTATGGAACACCTCCCTTGCACTGAATAATGAAGGCAATGCAGTTATTTGAGCTGTGTGGCATTATTGCATATTTTTGAAGTCATTTAAAGCCACGCAAAATAATTTTGCTTGGCTTAAAAAATATGACTTTAGGTTAACGCCGCATTTGCACCACTTTGTGTTATGCGAAAGCTACACAAACTGAGTCATGAATATGGCCCAGAAAGTCTCTGAGCTTTGCTGATACACCTAAATACAGTCAACCACCCATTGATTTCCTTGATCTCAGTAAAGCTTTTTAAAAATTGGCAACGCTAAAAATAATATCATCAGTGAGCAGTTGTAAAAACAGAAGAGCAGGTTGAGCTGGTTTAAATCGATGGGCCTTCAAAGGAGTAACAATATAGTCTTTCCAAGGAACTTCAAAGTATTTTCAAAACATAACAAAATGCATTGTGTCCTGCAGAGACACCTGGTCGCAGCTGTAGGCTGCTAATAAATGTACGACCTGCAGCCCCATGGGGATGCTAGCAGCTGTGGTAACAAGTTTAGCCTAAACCTGGTAAGCAGATACCGATTGTAGTTGGAAGTTTATAACAGTGAGGTAAGGCTATGTAAATTGGGTAGTTTTCAGCAGGGCATATCCTTGTACTGATGTCTTTTGAAGAGCTGCATGCTCTCTATCTAACAGTCTCTATTTCAAAATATTTTCACAGACCCAGTTGTGATTAGCCGTGACAATCCCCCTGGGTTATTGAAGAGCTTGGCCCTTCCTAAACTCTGCAATGTTGCCTTCATATATTTTAACCAGAGGATACTGCGTGTATGGTCAAGGGTAAGACAATCAAGCTGAACCTCTTTGTTTAGATGGGAGCCTACTTTGGTCCAAATATTTACCAAAAATATACAGGGCGCAGAGATCTCTGCTATCTGTAAGACAATTAGCTCCTAGTTCTTCATGAACTATATTGGAGGGAATACATTGGGGGACACAAAGAAGGTGCCTTAGAAATTAGATTTCTACCACACGTAAAGAGTCATGCTTAGTGTATCCCCAAATGTCGCTCTCATTAGAAGGTTTTAGATACAAATTTTGCTAGGTAGACTTGCTCTGGTGCCCTTATCAGCTTCCTGCTCAGTTTTCAGGCAAACCTCCATACTTCAGCATTAGTCCTAGTAAGGTCAGTCTTTTTCCCATTTAGCAAGGAGCTCAATAGCAACTATGCGTCAAACATGGCACCCAGAAAACAGAAAAGTGTTAACCATCGCTAAGGTCTGAGTCCCCACCTTAAAAGTTTGAATTTTTGTAGAGCTGGGTCCTCCCCCATCACGTGGGATTTATTAATGGTAATACTTAGGTCTAGCTCATCCATAAAGACCGCAAATGCATTTAGAAGGACTTCGAGACCCCCTGCGTTTTTTGTCATTAACACTGCATCGTCTGCATGAAGCAAGCCTGACAGCCACCAGACTCTTACCTGTGAGCAATCAGCCCACACATTCACCAGAACCTGTTCAAGGTAAGTATTATACAGTGCAAACAGGAAGGGAGCCAGGGTGCATCTCTATATGCCCCCCCCTTCTGGTTTCAAAGCTACGTGAGCAGTTTTAACCACTATTGTATCTGACAGTTGCTACAATATGAACGTGGAGGTCCCTCAAGAAATAGACTATATTCCCGTCAACCCCCATGTCGAAGATGATCCTCCACAGTTTATGTTGGTTTACTCGATCACAGTCTGTGGTAAGATCCATGCAAGCATATTGGATAGAGCCTTTCCAAGCCACTGTGAATTTACTCAGGACCATATATAAGTTAAGGCACTGGCTGATGGTCAATCTACCAGGCCTGAATCCAAACTGGAGATTAGATATGATGTCCTGTTCAACAGTCCAGAATGATAATCTATCCAGGAGAACATGTCCTGTGACATAAATAACACAGTTGATCAAGGAGATCAGTCTGTAACACTGGGGTTCGCCTTATCACCCTTTTTAAAGGCTGGGACAATGATGGTAGTAGCCCAGCAGGCAGGGGGACCACACTAACTGCAACATTTGATGTGTGGGTCAAAACTGGAGCTCAAGTATTGATATCACTCGAATAGAGATCAGGCAAGATCCCATGAGGCCCTAGGGTGAGAATGCCCTTCTTCACTTCATCCAATTGAACATGAGATTCGAGGTCCCTTCCAGGGGCTGCAAACTCACAAGGTTTAACGCATCAGACCCTGTTATGAACCCCTTCAAATTGAGAGCCCAGCTCTTAACAGTAATGTGGTACATTAAGGAGGGCGCATCATCTGGGCCAAAGCACAATTGGTTAATAATATGCCCGTTTTTTAGCGGTGTTCTATAAACAGCTTGGGTCGGGTATGCCATCCCGGGCTGCTTCCTTATAGCATTCTTTCACCTGCTAACTTCAAGCTTGTATTTTATCTGAAATATCAAACCATTAACAGGTTCTCTGGGTTATCTTTTAAAGCCCTTTTTTTCTCTGGAGGCTTGGGAGCACTCTCTATCAAACAATATAGGTCCGGATGTGTGTTTAGCACTTTCAAGAACCCTAAGAGACTCTAGAATTGTGTGTGGGAAAATGGAAGAGGGAACCCAAAACCTCACTTGGTCTGGAGACATTATATAAGTAGCTTGATAGCTCATTCACATCACTAGAGAACAGATTCTGTCTGATCTGCTCTGCTTAACAGATACCTGGGTCCACCTGAGCCTTCTACCCTGACCGTTTGGCTTCAAAATACCTATGGACTTATGAGTATTCATCTTGGCCACCTGCCCTCAGTGAAAAGATATACAGATAGGATTATGATCACTGAAAGTGCTGCATTCAATTCTAATGTCTGAGATCTTACAATAAATAGGGGATGAGACAAAAATAAAATCTTTAATTGAGGTGCACTCCCTACCTGTGAAAGTTGAAATAACCTTCCCCAAATCAAAGTGGACAAGTTCATCAAGCAAGAAGTTGAAATCCTATTAATTTAAGATAGAGTTTAGAAGGTTCCCATGTGTGGTGTCTTCCATTAGAAAACGCTCCAAGAATAGACATCTTTGAAGCCTGTTGGATGAGTCTAAAGGGTTCTTGCACAGGTGGCAATAAAAATACCCTGCCATGATTGTGTGTTTCCCATGGGCGTCCGCAGGGGGGGGCAAGGAGGGGCGCTTGCCCCCCCTGGAGCATCCTTCCTTGCCCCGCCTGAGGAGGCTCATGACTATCACCAGGCAGAGTCTTCAATCCCTCGTTCATCCCTCTTTTAAACCTAACGTCAACTCGTCTCCCTCCTACTGTGAGTGTCCAGCAGAGCATTGAAGTATGTCTGTGAGAGTGTCGGAGCGGGGTCAATTATGACTTAATGGGGAAATTATTCAGCTTGGTTCAGGTGCACAAACCGAGGAGTCATTGGCCTTGGAAGCAGCCAGGTTCGGATTGGGAGATCGGGCCAGTACTGAGGCAGCCTAGCTGTTAGGCACTGTGTTTTACCCCCAGTGCCTCGTCTGTAGTAAACCCAGCTGCCAGGAACACCTCATACAAACCACTGTTTGTAGCCATGGAAAGGTGTGTATTCCACCCAGCCTGCTCGACCCACTCTCACGCACAGAACGTGCGAGTCCTTTGCCCTCTCCGAACTGATCACGTGCTTGGGCCTGAGCATCCTTTAGCAGTGTGGGGGATAGGGGTCGAGGTGGAATAAAGCAGTTGTGTTGCCCTGGTCGTTATGGTTTATTGGGCATGTATCAGCCCCAGTGGCATCAATGCCTTTGAGGTGGCCTCTCGGGGGGTTTCAAGCAGCCCACGGGGTTTGAAGACTGAGGCCAGAGGTTGATGTGGGACGGCCCCAGAAGAGAACAGCTTTTCAACAGAATGTACAAGAACCCTAAAGGTTATACAAGCCAACGATGCAGTCTTATGTACATTTTCTTCGTTTGACCTCACCTGGTGTAATACATGCAGGTCTGTTTCCTAAGAGCATTTACCTTTTCTAGATGCAGCGCATAACACGAGCTAAGTTGCTTGTAAGGGTTCGGGGAGCTCAGATGGTGGAAGGGGTTCTGGTGGCAGAATTGAGCTCTCCAAAGTGATAAACCAGTGTGAGTTTCATTCTCATCCAAACTTTGGCCTCTCTACAGAGCACAGTAGAGGTGCCGCAGGTCAAAACTGACTCAGGTGCCGTATCAGTTTTTAGCGGAGTGCCCTGGCACAGCTGTGATTGTCGGGAATTAGGCGGCAGGTTGGTTCAGCACTAGGTTACAGGCAGGTCCAAAACAAGGCAGAAACTTTGCCTGTTTACGAGTCGAACATAGTGCACCAGTTGATGTCCAGGCGCTTTACACAACCGAGCTAGAGTCAAAAATAAAAAAAGTGTAAAACTCAAAAAAGGAACACGGATTAAAAATCACCACTCTGGGCCTACATTGGTTTCACACAGTGTGTGCAGTCCAGTGTGTGGCATGTCACACTAAGTGGGGCAAGACATGCACCGCATACGTGCTCTTTGATTATGTCTCCTGCCTTTGGGTGCAGCACAGTTCCACCGAGGTCAGGGGGCATCACCCCTTTATGAGGTGGGTGCCTTAAGTGCAGGTCTGCATTTGGGGGTGTCCCAGAAGGATGGCCCTGTCAGTCTGGGGGCGGTAGGAAGGGGTCTCTTGTCACTGCCGACACCGCAAGCTGCACAGGCAGGTCAGGAGCTGCAGAAAGAAACCCGTCTACCCGGTGCCAGTGGGTAGAAGGAGCATGAGGGTGGAGAAGGCACCGCCCTGCTCTCAGGACACATAGATGTGCATTGGTACAAACAAGCAAGCTTTCTGATTTTCACTTTCTGTACCGGAAAGCATTACCCAGAGTGATAAAGTGATAAGCAAGGTGTCATAGTAGGCCACGGTCCGTACACACTTTTTAGGGTGTCAGGGCCTATTTTGCAATTTCCGTCTGTTCTTTCACAGGATGTATGTAAAGCGCTCTGATACCTACAGCTATATAAAACTTTTAAAATAAAATAAAAAATACCTCTAATTTAAACAGAGGCGCAAATAGAAGAGTCAAATTTTGGAGGTGGGGGGGTGCTAATTCATCCACCCATATGCAGAGTGGAGCTGCAGGGGCTCTAAGAAGTGGTGAAAACACAACAAAAGCCTCAATTACAAGTGAATGGTCTTTTAAAGACCTGTGTGAAATACTAGAGTGCCGCTGTGTGTGCCGGTGAAGCGGTCTCAGCCGGGTTGACACAAACGACAGGGGTGGGGTGGGGAAGGTGGGGGGGAGAGGGGCAGGGGCTGAAGCTCTTTGAGCGCAATGGGCGTTGCGCGCCTGACTTTAAACACTCTGCTGTGCCCTCCAAGTTCTATCCCTTCTGTCATACACCGCTCCTAACACCCGTGCTGCAGCGACTGCGACTCCAAGGAATGAGAGAAAAATGCCCCAAATTCAGATTGTGATGTAAGTATGTTTGGTAAGTACTGTGTCCTCGCACAAACACATAGTGTCACAAACTCGCTTCGGTTCAGGGTGGGTATGGGTTTTGGGGTGCCAGGGGGTACGTTCAAAGCTCATGGCGGTAAATGGTTTTAGGGTGCCAGGGGGTTATTTTAGAGTTTAGGGTGGGTATGGGTTTTGGGGTGCCAGGGGGTAATTTTAGGGTTCAGGGTGGGTATGGGTTGTGGGTTTTGGGGTGCCAGGGGGTAATTTTAGGGTTCAGGGTGGGTTTGGGTTTTGGGGTGCCAGGGCTAATATTAAGGTTCAGGGCGGGTATGGGTTTTGGGGTGCCAGGGTAATTTTAGGGTTCAGGGTGGGTATGGGTTTTGGGGTGCCAGGGGGTAATTTTAGGGTTCAGAGTGGGTTTGGGTTTAGGGGTGCCAGGGGTAATTCTAGGGTTCAGGGCGGGTATGCATTTTGGGGTGCCAGGGTAATTTTAGGGTTCAGGGTGGATATGGGTTTTGAGGGCCAGGGGGGTTATTTTAGGGTTCAGGGCGGATATGGGTTTTGGGTTGCCAAGGGGTAATTTTAGGTTTCAGGGCAGGTATGAGTTTGGGGGGGGTGGGGGGTCAGGGGTAATTTTCTGGTTCAGGGTGGGTATGGGTTTTGGGGTGCCAGGTGGTAAATTTAGGGTTCAGAGTGGGTTTGGGTTTTGGGGTGCCAGGGGTAATTCTAGGGTTCAGGGCGGGTATGCATTTTGTGGTGCCAGGGTAATTTTAGGGTTCAGGGTGGATATGGGTTTTGAGGGCCAGGGGGGTTATTTTAGGGTTCAGGGCGGATATGGGTTTTGGGTTGCCAAGGGGTAATTTTAGGTTTCAGGGCAGGTATGAGTTTGGGGGGGGTGGGGGGTCAGGGGTAATTTTCTGGTTCAGGGTGGGTATGGGTTTTGGGGTGCCAGGTGGTAAATTTAGGGTTCAGAGTGGGTTTGGGTTTTGGGGTGCCAGGGGTAATTCTAGGGTTCAGGGCGGGTATGCATTTTGTGGTGCCAGGGTAATTTTAGGGTTCAGGGTGGATATGGGTTTTGAGGGCCAGGGGGGTTATTTTAGGGTTCAGGGCGGATATGGGTTTTGGGTTGCCAAGGGGTAATTTTAGGTTTCAGGGCAGGTATGAGTTTGGGGGAGTGGGGGGGTCAGGGGTAATTTTCTGGTTCAGGGTGGGTATGGGTTTTGGGGTGCTAGGAGGGAATTTTAGGGTTCAGGGTGGGTATGGGTTTTGGGGTGCCAGGGGTAACTTTAGTGTTCAGGGTGGGTATGGGTTTTGGGGTGGCAGGGGGTAATTTTAGGGTTCAGAGTGCTAATGAGTTTTGGGGCGCCCGGGGGTAATTTTAGGGTTCAGGGCAGGTATGGGATTTAAGGGGCCAGGGGGGTAATTTTAGGGCTCAGGGCGGGTATGAGTTTTTGTAGGGCAGGGGTAATTTTAGGGTTAAGGGTGGGTATGGGTTTTAGGGTGCCAGGGTGATAATTTTAGGGTTCATGGTGGATATGGGTTTTGGGATACTAGGGGGTCATTTTAGGGTTCTGGGTGGGTATGGTTTTTGGAGTACAAGGGGGATATGTTAGGGTTCAGGGTGGGTAGGGGTTTTGGGGTGCCAGGGTGACAATTTTAGGGGTCAGGGAATGTATGAGTTTTAAGGGGCCAGGGGGGGTAATTTTAGGGTTCATGTGTACTCTAATTGTTGTCCAGTTTCAAATGCAGAATTCACCAATTTTTTTTCTCAGCTTGGCCTGATCATTACCCGATCCTGGTTGTCTGCCATTTTAGCCACGCCCCTATTGATTAACATTAGCCCGCCCCTTCATTTGCCAGGTTTGCCCCCCCTGGAAAAAATTCTGCGGACGCCCATGGTGTTTCCGCCTATATGTCCACTCTAACTTGCTTAGAACATAATCCAGAATGTATTGGTTATGCATGTCTTGTTGAGAGTTTTAGCACTATAGACATTTTGCAGCATATTTTATGGGGCATCCAAGAAGGAATATAAAGCTTTTAAGGTAGAGACCCCAGTAGAAACTACCTCAATATCTCCTTGTATTGCAAGAGACACAAAAATAACAAAGCCACCCTTGGACCGACCTGAACTAGATTCACATGCTGGGGTAAAGAATGGCTTAAACCCTTCCAGAAAGATATTAGAAGTGGCCCAT
The DNA here is from genome assembly GCF_964261635.1 of Lissotriton helveticus. Lineage (NCBI taxonomy): Eukaryota > Metazoa > Chordata > Amphibia > Caudata > Salamandridae > Lissotriton > Lissotriton helveticus. The sequence continues at coordinate 133,941,515 of NC_136058.1, forward strand.
GTATCTTATGAACAATTCACCCTAAACTACTTCATATTAGTTAATGCAATACAAATAATTGATTTCCGTTGCATGGCCATCGATGTTCCAACTGATGAGTTTGAAAACATATTTTTTTTTTATATTTGAGTCTACTTGTAAAGGTTTACTGGGTTCCTGGCCAAAGCTGCATATTCTATCATGCTGACTGAGTCAATCAAAAGAGTCCAATGGACTGAGGGAAGAAAATCTATGGAAGGTATTCATAACAAAAGTGTTCATAACACACCGTTGTCCAGGAGGGTGCTGAATGGTAGGTGGGCTTTATCTGTAACCTAACGATTCTGGCCTATAAAAGAAACCCTGTTGCAGTGGTAGTATGAAGGTGCTTTTGTTAGGACTGATGGATGAGAGAACAAGCCCAGCAACATAAGGTTTATTAAAGTTAATACACAATCTCCGGAAAAGGTTTTCAAGTCCTTATCAATCAATTTAACTCACCTCACAATGTTAATTCAATCACCTGTATGCGCCCCTCTCGGTCACAAACGCTAACGCCTCCTGTGTGTTGCCCGCCTCATGACAAGGAATGTGGCATTCTGGGAACTGTAGTTGCTCTGCACCGGGCAACACACAGGAGGCGTCAGCATTTGTGACCGAGAGGGGCGGAGCAGATGTCTACCCATCAGGACGCATCCAGATATTTAAATCAGGCATTTGGGCTGCGGTCCTACTACTAACCCTGGCGCTGAAGAAGGCAATCCTAGCCGAAATGCATTCGCCATGTTTCGTTGTGCGCTATATTAAAGCTCCCTCCAAGCGTTTCCCTGGTGTGGCCTCTTTCTTCCCTGTGGAGAAGTATGCGGACATTGTTGCGTGGTTCTCCAGTACCACGCGAGAGGCCCCTGCAGCATCAAGTTGGCCTGGGATCACTGGTACCTGCTTCTGTGGAATTTTGTGTTTCCACTCACCTGGATATCCTTGGCCCACCTCCAGGTTCGGAAGAATATGGGGCGGTGTAGTAGTCATTGACAACACGTTGGGCAAGCGGATTCCCTGCTTTGCCCCCGCTGATGGCTTTCCGGTGACTTGGGGGTCGCTATGGTCAGGGACTGGAGGAGAGAGCTTGATTTGGCGCACTAAGGAACTTGGGGGTTGGATTCATAAGGACCGCTCCGCCACCGCAACGCCTCATGACACGGAATGTGGCATTCTGGGAACTGTAGTTGCCGTGCACCGGGCAACACACAGGAGGCGTTAGCGTTTGTGACCGAGAGGGCCGGAGCAGATGTCTACCCATCAGGACGCAGCAAGATATTTAAAACAGGCATTTGGGCTGCTGTCCTACTACTAAACCTGGCACTGAAGAAGGCTATCCTAGCCGAAATGCATTCGCCATGTTTCGTTGTGCGCTATATTAAAGCTCCCTCCAAGCGTTTCCCTGGTGTGGCCTCTTTCTTCCCTGTGGAGAAGTATGCGGACATTGTTGCGTGGTTCTCCAGTACCACGCGAGAGGCCCCTGCAGCATCAAGGTGGCCTGGGATTACTGGTACCTGCTTCGCAGAATTTTGTGTTTCCACTCACCTGGATATCCTTGGCCCACCTCCAGGTTCGGAAGAATATGGGGCGGTGTAGTAGTCATTGACTACACGTTGGGCAAGCGGATTCCCTGCTTTGCCCCCGCTGATGGCTTTCCGGAGACTTGGGGGTTGCTGTGGTCAGGGACTGGAGGAGAGAGCTTGATTTGGCGCACTAAGGAACTTGGGGGTTGGATTCATAGGGACCGCTCCGCCACCACAACGCCTCATGACACAGAATGTGGCATTCTGGGAACTGTAGTTGCCGTGCACCGGGCAACACACAGGAGGCGTTAGCGTTTGTGACCGAGAGGGGCGGAGCAGATGTCTACCCATAAGGACGCAGCAAGATATTTAAATCAGGCATTTGGGCTGCGGTCCTACTACTAACCCTGGCGCTGAAGAAGGCAATCCTAGCCGAAATGCATTTGCCATGTTTCGTTGTGCCCCATATTAAAGCTTCCTCCAGGCGTTTCCCTGGTGTGGCCGCTTTCTTCCCTGTGGAGAAGTATGCGGACATTGTTGCGTGGTTCTCCAGTACCACGCGAGAGGCCCCTGCAGCATCAAGTTGGCCTGGGATTACTGGTAACTGCTTCGGCGGAATTGTGTGTTTCCACTCACCTGGATATCCTTGGCCCACCTTCAGGTTCGGAAGAATATGGGGCGGTGTAGTAGTCATTGACTACACGTTGGGCAAGCGGATTCCCCGCTTTGCCCCCGCTGATGGCTTTCCGGAGACTTGGGGGTTGCTGTGGTCAGGGACTGGAGGAGAGAGCTTGATTTGGCGCACTAAGGAACTTGGGGGTTGGATTCATAAGGACCGCGCTGCCACCGCAACGCCTCATGACACGGAATGTGGCATTCTGGGAACTGTAGTTGCCGTGCACCGGGCAACACACAGGAGGCGTTAGCGTTTGTGACCGAGAGGGGCAGAGCAGCTGTCTACCCATCAGGACGCAGAAAAATATTTAAATCAGGCATTTGGGCTGCGGTCCTACTACTAACCCTGGCGCTGAAGAAGGCAATCCTAGCCGAGATGCATTTGCCATGTTTCGTTGTGCGCTATATTAAAGCTCCCTCCAAGCGTTTACCTGGTGTGGCCTCTTTCTTCCCTGTGGAGAAGTATGCATACATACATATATATATGAAAACCAAGTCCTTAGAAACACGAAATAGGGCAAAACTCCACCCAGCGTTTCTTCAACAGGAACGGACCACACCAAAGGTAAAGTTCTTAAAGTGCAAATTTATTTTCTTCCAACATGACGCGTTTCAACCAGGTTGCCCCGGCCTTGATCACATATATATATATATTCACTGAAAAAACCATAGGTTATAGACCATATATAGTTAGGAATTAGCATTTAAAAAACCTTATTTTACTCACACAAAACCATTGAAATTCCATATATAGTTAGTTGCACTAACTATATATCGCGCACCCGCAATCCACTGCTGATCATGTCACATATTACATCATTCATGACATGGTCAGTGACATCACTGATGACATCACTGATGACATCTCAAATGACATCACTGATGACATCACTGATGACAACATCCAGTGACTGTATGTTTCTGTAAAGTTAAAATATGTCTTACATATTGAAGAATGAGTGGATGTATAAGTGTCTGGATGAAGGATTTAGTAGGTGCGTGACTGACTGTATGAGTGAGTGATTAAATATGTCTCACTGAATGCATGGGTTAGTGACTAAACTGTCTTAATTTGTGCATCATTATGTCTGTTGTGATGTAAACTGCTGCATGTGTTGATCATTAGCTATACGAGAGGCTATATGTGTTATTAATTGGTTGCCCAAGTATTTCTATGGGAGATTGAGTTTGTGTGGGGGTGGCAGTAAGGTGTGTGACACTGTGCATAGATGTGTGAGCAGTTTATTCACTAGGTGTATGAGTTCAAGAGTGCATGTGGAAACAGCTACATGGGCAGTTGACTGTGTGCATGAGTGTATTGATGAGTGAATGGATATCTCAATGCTACATGTCATACTAAATACATATGTAAAACACAGTACATGTGAGAGTTGGCATATATAAATAACTGTGCATGAGAGCCACTGAATGAGTGAGTGGTTGTATCGATCATTGTGAACTTGTATCAGGGATTGTATAAGAGAGTAAATATGTGTTAGTATATGTTTCAATAAGTAAGGTGTGTTTAACTGTATAGTTGAAGAAATGGAGGTGAGATTGTTTCTTTGCATGACTGACTGGGTGTGTGAGTAACTCCATGGATGAGTGGCAGTGTGTGAGTGTCTGTATACACTGAGTGTATCTAAGGTTATATTAGAGTCTGAAGAGGTTTATCGTATTAGCACAAGAATGATGTCAAATGAGATGTCATCAGTGATGTCATCAGTGATGTCATTTGAGATGTCATCAGTGATGTCATCAGTGATGTCACTGACCATGTCATGAATGATGTAATATGTGACATGATCAGCAGTGGATTGCGGGTGCGCGATATATAGTTAGTGCAACTAACTATATATGGAATTTCAATGGTTTTGTGTGAGTAAAATAAGGTTTTTTAAATGCTAATTCCTAACTATATATGGTCTATAACCTATGGTTTTTTCAGTGAATTTCAATGGTTTTTTAATAGCAAATATCATAAGCTGTCGAATGTCAAGTACGTGGTAAGTAAAAACATTTTCGTGTTTATGCACACTGATCTGCTTTGAATGCTGCCCCCCACCCCTCATTTCTATTAGGAGTACTCTCTCTTTGCAGATAGTGAAGGGTAGTTAACGCAGGCCTTTGCCCCCGTTGTAATCCGTCGTGCCTGCTTCTCTCTCCATTTGATTGATTGTTCTCTTTGGTTCATTCTCTATTTACAAACAAGCACAGAGTCGCAATACTCTGTTTAGTCTTTGCAGATAGCGAAAAATCGTGTAAAAAAAGAAAAGGAATCGAGCAAAATCAGTAGGCCACTAATGGGATCTCTTTTTGACCTCCCTAAAATAGAAACATTAGGAACAACCTGTTGATAATACCAATGTGTATGTACATAAGCGGCGTTCATTTGTGTTCACAGTACCCCTTCTTGATTGTTTGAATCGAGCATTGAATTGTTCGAAGTTGGTTCTCTTAAGAATCTTCTCTGCCTGCAAACGAGGAAGAATAGGAATATTCTCTCTCCCTTTGCAGATAGTGAAGGGTAGGTAACGCAAACCTTTAACACGTCGTGCCTATTTCGTTCCTCATTGATTGATTGTTTCCCCAAACATTGACTGTTTGGGAATTGGTTCTTTTTGGAGGTATTCCCTGTTTGCAAATATACGTAGGAAAATCTTTGCAAATAGTGAAAGGGTACGTAATGCGGACCTTTCTCCCCCGTTGTAATCTGTCATGCCTATCTACTCCCCACTGATTGATGCACCTGTTTCACCCGGACCATTTACTAGAGATACGTCATCTGGCCCGACCAGAGAGCACCCCTAGTGAAAAGGACATATGCAATAATAACGAAGTGATCACTGTATCCTGTTAACAGAAACTTTAGCATGAAACAACCTGGAAAGAAAAGAATAGGAAAACGAAAATCAGTAGGCCACTGATGAACATAAACTTTTATTAAACAACGAACAAAGAAACGATAACATAACGTAATGATAAAACCTATTAATGTCCTAGAAACAAGAAAACGTTAGAAATATGCCAGTGGTGAGAGACCAGAAAAACAGTAAGAGAAACCAAATCACCCCTCGCTGTCCCACCGCCTGCCACGCCAAAAAAATCGATAGACTAGGGAAAATGCAAGTCAGTAGAACATCCGCCCCCACTCTGGAAACTTCCAAGGTGGGGCAGGGTTGCGGCTACGCCCAGCCGGGAGCAGCCCATATAAGGCGGATCCTGCTGCCACGCCTCGGCCAGGAGATCCTAACGTAGGGTGTAGCTGGAGGAGAGGCCGAGGCCAGCGGGACCCGGCCAGGGGATTGCCTTTACAACGCTGAAGAGTTTCAAGGGGGGGGAATGTCTCCTCGACCCTCCCCTCTCTCTCCCAGTCCGGCCGCGGTGGCCCTTGAGAGTTGCAGGTAGTCCCGCCACATGCTCTTCCGGTCCGGCCACCAACGGTCGGGGGGCCGAGGCCGACGGGATCCGGCTGCAGCCGATAAACCAAGAAACCCGTTCATGGGGCCAGAGCCAGGGGCGTCCGGCCGACATCCACCGGCAGCCCGGCCCGAAGACGGACGGGACACTTCTTCTCTCTTGAATAATGGCTGCGACAACACTGGGGGGGATGTCTTGCACATGCCTCCGACCCCCCCCCCCTCGTCCTCATCGCCTGGTCCGGCCATAACAAATCTCAAGCGAGACGCCGTGGGGTGCACTGGGAGGGAGAGACGATGCGAACAGGCCTCTCCCGCCTCCCCAGTGGAGGCTTCCCACCTGCACCCTCGGCGCTCCAAGCGCCCGGAAAGGGTTCTTCCACTGTGGCGATGCTGCAACGTCTCGCCCGGCAGGGTGGAGCCCGTCCGCTCATTTGACCCCGCGATCGCCAGTAGCTACCGAACTCTCAAAATGGCGGTCGACCTGGCAAGAGCGGGCCCAGCATAAAGAAATGGCCCGGTCACTGGTTGACTCCACCACCGTAGTCCTCCACGACCTTGAAGATTCTACAGGAGCCGCGGGAGTCTCCGACCCCCGCAGACACCCCCGATGGGGAATGACTGCCATGATCGCCCGTGGAGTGACGAAACTGTATCCGCGGGACGTCGGCGCTCCCATGCTGGCGCCAGCCTCACTTTGAATTACTAGAATCCTGCAGACCTCAGTTCCGGTGAAAGCACAGTGTGACCCGGTAGGAAAAATTGTTGCACCCCCTCCCCTTTTTGACTGATAGTTCAAACCACCGATCCTTTCCTTTGCCCTTTTAACGGAACTTTGGACTGCCTCCCCCTCTTTTACATTTTCTAGAGAAAACAAAACATTAACCACTACATTAGCATAGCAATTGACACCAGAACTGTTTTCAAATTGAAAACCAACAACATCAACAACAGAATCCTTTTTGTTTCTGCTGTGACCCTGCTACAGCACAGGCATTGTCCCCAGCAGTAATTCTGCAATGCCGGTAAGAATAGCTGTGGTGCCTACTGGACTCACTCACCCCCGCGGCGCCCCACGCCGTTATTTGCTGGGCGGCAACTTACTAGACATCACCTTCGTGACATCCAGATTTCAGCGCTTTCTGCTGCCTTGGAACTATTCGCACAACAGACCGCTACTGACAATCCACCCCCCGCGGCGCCCCACGCCGTTATTTGCTGGGCGGCAACTTACTAGACATCACTTTCGTGCCATCTAGATTTCAGCGCGTTCTGCTGCCTTGGAACTATTCGCACAACAGACTGCTACTGACGACCCACCCCCAGGCAACATCTTCTGAATTTTCATAATTTGAAAGAACTAGTAACATGTCCTCATCAGGAATTCAAAAGAAATTGCCACGGTCTCTTCGTTGTTTAAATGTTTTTACTGTTTTTGTTTTGTTGTATATATTTATATGTTATTAAAGTTTTATATTCCTACTACTTTGTTGGAGTGCTATATATTTTTAATGTGACACATAATTGTAAAAACTTTGATGTACAAAGAGTCATTCCTGGAATCTTCCGCTTCAGGCTCGGTCCCCTCCCCAATCACAATACAGGATGGTTTTCAGATAGTAGGAACACGTGTGGTGTGACGGATCTCATCGGGTGTGGGCCTTGATCTACTATAACTCCTTTAAAGAGGGGTGATTCTTTACAGCTGGAGCCATAAACTACATCTGCAGGGCTAGCTGATAGCCTGGACAATCGGACACAGAGGAAGAGGAGTGTCAGAGGGTGCGGTAGTGAATAGGGCGAAAGGGAGGTGTCGGGCGGGCACAGAGTGTGATTCTCAGGGAAGAGCAGCGCAGATGGGGGGAGGTTTATTGCCCATGCATAAGACAGAGAGCGGGGGTGACCAGTGCCCGGGGAAGATGCTTGCGAGGGTGGGGAGCCATGCTACGAATCGACAGCGTGCAGAGAGTGGGTCTGGTCAAGGCATCTAAAATGGCTGCCGTGCACGACAAAAGTGGGGCATTTCAAAAAAGGCAAGATGGCGCAAACAATGTTTTTCAACACTTCCTCATTTCCTTCGAATCGAACGTTAACAGACGTTGGTGCATATTACCAAAGTTAAGCGATATTTATCGCTAACGATGCTTACCAACGATTTTTTTACCGCTAAGCATCGTCAGAAATTATCGAAGATAAACCTTGCTATTATCAAGGTTTATCGCAAATGCGATAAAAAACGGCCGCAATGCATGAATATCGCTAAAAAGTCAGCGATATTCATGCATTACCGAGCTAATGCTCTTAGCCATGTTATCCACCTCCCATTGGATAACATGGCGAAGAACTGCTCAGGGCAGGTATAACTTTTTGGAGATATTCGCGCTTAGCGCGAATATCTCCAAAAGTTGGTAATAGGAGATAGATATCTTGCATGTTGTAATGCAAATTATTGTGGTATATGGAACTCATACCATAATCTCTCAGGAAAGCAGAAACTGATCCTTTTGGGACCGCCTGAAAAGGCCTACGGGGTGAGGGGTACTCTACTTTGCCCCCTTTTCACGTTCCAAACTATTTTATTTTACTCTCTTCTGTAATTACACAAAATAGCAGCGATAAGATGCATCGGAGACACACAGTGAGAGAAAGGAGGCCGGAGATGAAGAAGAGATGTCAAATACACATTGGAGATAATATAGTGGCAGAAGGGAAGTAAATATGAGTAAACTTACCATGTAACATAAAAATGTTGCACTCTATACTATAAGTCTCATTTTATACTACAATCACTTCGCTACAACCTCATAAATTAAAAATAAAAATGAATAATGTCTCAAACAATTTTTGATTTCTAAATATAAATTTATTCTTCAGAATTTTCTAAATTTGAAAGAACTAGTAACATGTCCTCATCAGCAATTTCCTCATGAAAAGTCTGCAATGATGATTCTTGTAACTCTATGGTCTCCAAACATTCGATAAATTCGCCATCAACAGATTGATCAAAAAAATCATTCAAGTCATCTCCTCCTTGTGACAATATTTCATTATTGGTGCTGTCAATTTCAATCAATGTAGTGGAATCATTCAAGTCATCTCCTCCTTGTGACAATATTTCATTATTGGTGCTCTCAATTTCAATCAATGTAGTGGAATCATTCAAGTCATCTCCTCGTGACAATATTTCATTATTGGTGCTCTCAATTTCAATCAATGTAGTGGAATCTTTCAAGTCATCTCCTCCTTGTGACAATATTTCATTATTGGTGCTGTCCATTTCAATCAATCTAATGGAATCATACAAGTCATCTCCTCCTTGTGACAATATTTCATTATTGGTGCTCTCAATTTCAATCAATGTAGTGGAATCATTAAAGTCATCTCCTCCTTGTGACAATATTTCATTATTGGTGCTGTCCATTTCAATCAATCTAATGGAATCATACAAGTCATCTCCTCCATGTGACAATATTTCATTATTGGTGCTCTCAATTTCAATCAATGTAGTGGACAATTCAAAAGAAATTGCCACGGTCTCTTCATTGTGAGCCATTTTATTTTGAAATTGCTTGCTGTAAATTGCAGAAAAAAATAATCACTTTCATTTATCGTTTTTAGCAATACATAATATAAAACTAACTTTATCAAGTATTTAGTATAACAGAAAGGACTGCAAATAAATAACAGAAACCATTTTTCAAATTATCTTCAAGTGTACAACATAGTTCCCCTTACAAATTAACAACTCACCTTTTTAAAAGTAGGAGAAGTGTTAGTACTGTGTAAATCAAACACCAGAAATTCACCACCAAAAATTCCTCACAAATGTACCTCAGACAGTAGTATCACAAAATGGCTGTGGTTTCCTCTCATTTGACATATATACATAACCAATTAACTTTCATCACACACAAATACAAAACCAAAGTAACATTTTAATTGGTTCTAAATTTTAACACTTTCAAATGTGTTTTCCCCATGCAATTTTCCATAGGACATTTACATACGTCTACAGCCTGAATGGCTGAACGGAATTACACCAAACTTGGCAAAATGGTACATCAAACCTAAGAGGTCAGGAAGGATCTACTATGCCCCCTTATGGTCATTTCCCCCTTCGCTTTGGCCTCCTCTTGTCTCTCGATCCTACCGAGAGACAAGATGGCGGCCGCTACGGACTGTTTGGAATGTTGACAGACGCCGGAGAACCAATCAGCTTCGCAAAGCTCCGTAACGCGAAAAGTACGCGAAGCGGAGCGCTGTTACAGATATATATCTTTTTTTGAACTTTAATTTCTCAAAATCCACTGGAGCACATATATTGAGACCTAGCAAAGGCACATCGGGCTACCAGTCCCTAATATTTTGCCAAGTTTCGTGCAAATCCATTCAGCAGTTCGATTATTGACATTTAGATACGTCTACAGCCTGAATGGCTGAACGGAATTACACCAAACTTGGCAAAATGGTACATCAAACCTAAGAGGTCAGGGAGGATCTACTATGCCCCCTTATCGTCATTTGCCCCTTCCCTTTCGCCTCCTCTTGTCTCTCGATCCTACCGAGAGACAAGATGGCGGCCGCTACGGACTGTTTGGAATGTTGACAGACGCCGGAGAACCAATCAGCTTCGCTTCACAAAGCTCCGTTGCGCGAAAAGTACGCGAACTGGAGCGCTGCCCGGTCCGCTGTTACAGATATATATCTTTTTTTAAACGTTAATTTCTCAAAATCCACTGGAGCACATATATTGAGACCTACAAAAGGCACATCGGGCTACCAGTCCCTACAATTTTGCCAAGTTTCGTTCAAATCCATTCAGCCGTTCGGGCTAAAAGTGAGGCCAACCGCCCTATGGAAAACTCAATGTTAAAAACACGTTTTGGGACCCCCCTTTTTTCTCGACCCCCCCTGGACGAACCCCCCCCCCCAATTTTCAGGGGCTGCTCAGAAACAAAATGTGCCATTTTCCTGAAAATTTCTGCCAATTCCGTCCACAAACGCCAAAGTTATTAGACATAGAATTTTCAAAAAACCCATAGAGAAAAAATCCTAACTATATATACCTACTGGCGACCGCCAGTAGGTAATATATATATATATATATATATATATATATATATATATATATATATATATATATATGTGTCCCTATCTGAGCTACATATAGCAATAAAATCACAAAACACTAAAAATTACAATGACCTAATCACATTATTAAAAATCATGTACTACTGAAAAGAATTGGGAAACCAGGTGGGAAAACTAATTCTAAATCACAGAAAAGTACTACTTAATCAGAAATTAATCAATTGTAATCATCTCAAACATTATTTCATGAGTCGTATCTAATACAGTTGTTCATTAAGATTTACGGTATACTTTTCTTCTCATTGCATCTCGACGCGTTTCGGTGGGCACTAGTCTATGGCCATCACCTTCTTCAGAAAAAAATATATAGAGCTCCCAATATCAATTTAATAATCTTGACAGATGTCTAATTTAATTGAATGTGGACCAGAGTTGTCTCCAATGGCAACCTGCCCAATTGTAAAGGTGCCGATAAGTCCAATACCTCAAGCAAATCATTGAATCGCAGCTACCTGTAGCAGGCACTATCTTGCAGTCTAATCGCCCGGAAGATATGGAGATATCCAAGTCTTAAGCTCGTATTATATTTAATCTATCCTCCGGTTCCGTAACGATATATCATATCCCGCCTCTTTGCTCGAACCACTTGCGATGCAAAAGTATATTTCAATCCTGTTACAGGATCTGGGTTTGGTCAATAAGAAGGCCGCGGGTTTTGCGTCTTGAATTGAAAAGCATAACTTTAAATAGCACAACTGGTGAATAAGGGTAAAAATAATTTTAATTGCAAGATTTACGCTAGTGTGTCTTTTTCGGAACTGATAGAGTTATGCAGTGCTTTGAATAGTGTTGATTCTCACACATGCATATGTATACCCAATAGTTATTTAACAAAGTGCATCATTTATTTTTATTATTGAAGGGCTAGCTTTAAAAGAAGCACCGTTATGGCGCATTTTTAGGTCGAGAAAGGCAGCAAGGCTGCCGAAACGCGTCCCTCTCATATTTATGTGTCTGATGTAACCAAGGCAATAAATGGGAGAATCCCCACAACGACGAGTGCCTGCTTCTTAATCATAATAGGTTGGGAAATATTTTTCTTACATTTTTAGCGCTAGTGGTAGCGCTACGTTTTGTGCACCACCAGCGATCTGGCAGCACGCCAGTATACCATATATATATATATATATATATTCACTGAAAAAACATAGGTTTAGTTAGGTGGACATTTCACTCGTACAAAACCTGAGAAATTCTGCCATTATAGTTAGTTAACTATAACTCGAGCCCCCGCAATGCACTGTTGATGACGTCACATATTACATCATTCATGACATGGTCAGTGACATCACTGATGACATCACTATTGACATCACTGATTACATCATCCAGTGACTGTGTGTTTCTATAAAGATTAAATATGTTTTATATACATGCTAAGGTGTATTGAAGAATGAGAGGGTGTATAAGTGTCTGGATGAAAGATTTAGTAGGTGCGTGAGTGATTAAATGTGTCTTACTGAATGAATGGGTTAGTGACTAAACTTTGTGAATGTCTGTATCAGTCTGCCTGTTGTGGTGTAGGCTGCTGCATGGGTTGGTGAGTAGCTACATGAGTGTCTATATGGGTTATTGATCGCTTGCCAGAGTATTTGTATTGGTCCCTGAGTGCGTGTGTGGGTGGGTGGGAGGTGTGTGGAACTGTGCATAGATGTGTGAATGGTTGATTCACTGGGTGTATTGGTTCAAGAATGCATGTGGTAACAGCTGTATGGGTGGGTGAGTGTGTGTATGGGTGTGTTGGTGAGTGAATGCATATCTCAGTGGTACGTGTCCAAGTAACTACATATGTAAAAGGCAGTGTATGTGAGGGTTGGAGTATATAAATGACCATATGTGAGAGTCAGTGATTGTGGGAGTGGCTGTAAGGATGAGTGTGTACTTGTATCAGTGATTGTATAAGAGAGTAAGTATGCATTAGTATCTGTATGAATAAGTGAGGTGGTGTGTGTATAACTGTACAGGTGAATAATTGGAAGTGTGACTGATTCTTTGCATGCGGTGTGTGAGTAACTCTAGATGAGTGGCTTTGTCTGAGTGTCTGTATTGGTGTATGAGTGCATATGATAGTGTTGTATTGATGAGTGACTGCATGTATGAGTGGCTGTATGGGTGAATGAGTGGATGTGTGTGTAGACCTAGGAATCAGTGAGTGTGTGTAGTAACTGGTATTGGTGTGTCTATGGTTTCGAAAATGGAAATCTGTATTTTAGAGTGGGTGTGTCAAAGTTTATATTAGTGTGTGAGGAGGTGCATCAGATTTTCACGTGGATGATGCCATCAGTGATGACATTTGAGATGTCATCAGTGATGTCACTGAACATGTCATAAATGATGTAATATGTGACATCATCAGCAGTGCATTGCGGGGGTGCAAATTATAGTTAGCGAAGTAACTATAACGGCAGAATTTCTCAGCTAATGTGTGAGTTCAATGTCCAACTAAGTATAACGTCCATGAAACCTATATTTTTTCAGTGAATTTCTAAGGTTTTTTAAATACTAATTTCTAACTAGAACGTGCCTGAAACCTATGGTTTTTTCTGTGAATTTCAAAGGTTTTTCAAATGCAGATTTCTAGCGAAAACGTTCCTGAAACCTATGGTTTGTTCAGTGAATTTCAAAGATTTTTTAAATACTAATTTCGAACTATAACATAGAAGTCACTTTTGCAGAGTGGTGGAGAAAGGTGAGCGTGGCCTCCAAGCACCTTTTAGCAATCCAACTGTGTGGGATTTAGCGGAGGTAACAGGAGGGATAGTTAGCCCCCAACATCAACCTTGGGTGCCAACTACCCCTTTTATTACCTCCAGTAAGTCCCACACAGCAGGATTGCTAACTTGTTATGTCAGGACCCATCCACTCCCTGCACCACTGTGCAAACGCACCCCCTGGCGCATTGTAAGTTGGGGGATTAAGTCCCCTTTAATCCTGAGAGTCCCTGGGGCCAACTAGTCCACCAGGTACCTCCAGTAAGCACCACAGAGCTGTATTGCAGAGAGGTGTAAAAAGGGGCGTGGCCACAGACCACCTCTCTGCAATGCAGTCCTGTGTTGCTTACTGAAGGTACCTGGTGGGCTAATTGGGCCCCAGGGATCCTCAGTATTCAAGTGGACTTTATACTCCAACTTAGAATGCGCCAGGGGGCGCGTTTGCAGAGTGCTGCAGAGAGGGGCGGGGCCTCTGGCGAGTTGCCAGTTTCTTTTTTTTCTTTTTTATTCTTATTTTCTGGGAGGGGGGCTGCATGGTCCCCCTTCCCCGGGGCCCCTTTTGGCCCCGGGGACCCCCATCCCCAGGGTCCACCCATTTTTTCATTAATGCAGAGGGGGGCACGTGGCCCCCCTCCTTGACCACTCCTGGCCCCAGGGACCCCATACCCTGGGGCCGGCCCTTTGCGTTGGGGACCGTGGGGGAGCCCCAATGCCCCAAGAACCCGCAGGCTGCCCGCCTCCTGCGAGAGCTGTCATTGCTTTTGAGCAAGGGGAGCTGCTACAGGACCGTAACAATGAGCAGTCAAACATTTTTCTGAAGAAGTGCAGTTAGCAGAAGTTGTATTTATTTGCAGCATAGCCTCCTGGTCGGATAACACATTTCTGTTGAATACTATATTCGCAAATTTATGTTGAAAGAAAAGCAATTGCTGGGAAGTTACAGGCATATCTCACTTAGGATATGGTAAGACATTAAGAGAAAGGTAGGCTACCAATAGTGACATAGGAGTAAACTGGCTTATTACAAGAAATGCAAACCGTTTATTATGGTTCTGTGTAATGTGAGTACCGGTGGCGAGAACATCAAAGATTTAGGATAAGTCCAGTTATCTGTGGCTTTTAAAGACGAAAGCCAGTTCACAATTGAACTCTTTTTGTCATTTTGTTTATTAATGGTGCCTCAATTTTCGATTTCTCTAAATTGGTTGTTACCATCCCCTGTAATTAAAAATAGAAGGTCTGAACTTTGGGCCTGATTTAGTGTTTGACTGATGGGTTAACAGGAAGGTTGTCCTGCCTGCCGTATTATAAGTGTCATAGGCATTTTTAATTAGGCGAATGAGACATCTTCCATGTTCGTGACTGAGTATCCCATATACCATACCTTAACGAGAGTAATGTCAATAGAGAGGGGAGTAAGTTGTGATAATACTGAAAAGCAAATTTTTGGTCCCTTTTCTATTTTGTTCATTTAGGGCAAGATGTACGACAGTTTTTAGCGTGCGCAAACGGGTCTTAGACCAGTTTGTGCACGTGAAAAACCATGGGCCCATGTACAAACAGTGTTTGGAGAGTCGCAAATAAATTGCGACTTGGGACTTGGTATTTGGAAGGGATGTTCCCTTTCAAATAGCGACTCCATAGCCATGTAGTAATGTTTTGCAACTGCAATCGCGGTCGCAAAACACTCGCAAATAACCACCTACTTCAAGTAGGTGGTAATGCATTCGCAAAGGGGAAGGGGTCCCCTTTGCAAAAGCATACAAAATTATTTTTTAAGGGCAGGCAGTGGTCCCAGGGACCACTGCCTGCCCTTAAAAAATGAATGCATCTTTTGCCCTTTTGCTTTAAGGGAAACAGGCTGCATTTAAAAAAAAAAAAACAGCTGCTTTATTTAAAGCAGTCACAGACATGATGGTCTGCTGAGCCTAGCAGGCCATCAACCCTTGGAGGCCCAGCCATTCCAAATGGGGTTGCAAAATGCAAGTGGCTCATTAATATTCATGAACCTTGCATTTTGTGACCCTATTGGGAATCGCATAGTGCCCAAGACGCAGTTGGACATGCCAAATAGCGAGTCGCAAATTGCGAGTGGCAAATTGAGAGTCGCCAAAGCGACGCAATTTGTGAGTTGCTATTTGGCAGGTCATACATTTGGCCATTAGACTTTACAGTAAAAAAATCCAGGCACTACTTAATGGAAAGCCCAGTGAATATGGATACACTTTTAATTAAAAGAGTGGACTATTATTATCCACTCTGAACAACACCGAGTAAGAGAGCCTGACATCTCTTATGAGGGCGTGGTTGGCTGTCCCACTAACAAAATTCTGAAAAAACTTGAGAGTAGTGCATTTCGCAATACAATTTTCAAAGAAACTATATTTAACCCTCAGGTTTGTGGCCGGTTTTGAGGAGCACTCATTATAGTTTATGGTCTATCCAAAAAAGTATAAGGTTTTTTGTAGGGTTCTTCCACTAATCCTATTACTAGCGTTTTTTTTAGGGTTCTCCCATTAATGCCATGGATCAGGCTTTCTTGTAGGGTTCTTCCACTAATTCCGACAAATTGATCTAGAATAGAAAACGGGTCAAACCGTGAAGCACAAAGGCCATTTGTGAGTGTGTATCCTGTGATTAGCAAGAATCACCAAGATTGTGAACACAAAAGGATTTTCAGTAGTTAATTAATACCTTTTGTAAGTCGGAAATGCCTTTGTGACTCTCAAAACATGTTCTGTGACTCATTCAGCATTTTATTTAGATGGGTGTGACTGGAGCGCTCATTCCTAATTGCAGGGCTAAAAATTAATCCTTACACTTTCCAAGGCATTTGAAATGTAATACCTCATTGTAACAGACACCCACTGAATAACAGGTCAGCCCAGTGGAACAACAAATGTTGTCAGCCAAAGTCATTAAAAATATGAACTGCTTGGCTATTAATGTGGTGTACTTGATAAGCAGAGGATAACCACCACTGCTCATCTTGCGCTTACTTGCCCAATGTGCATTTACCAAGGGATCAGGATTCTTTTAAACAACCCTAGTAAGCTGAATCACTGATTAGGTATCAGATATTGGGATGAGATGACAGCACCCATGACAGAACAGCTGAGGCACCAAGGTAATGTACACACTCAGGCACACACACTGCTGAATACATATACTTAAGGCATTACATTTGGCGCACTTTTATATAAATAAGCCAGTGGTTTTCTCAGGGACTCCTTCATTATTCAAATTCTAGCTCCTTGCCTTGTGCCTGCAACATTTCTGACACCTATTCTTCCTTTTGACCTCCAGATTGGCCTCATAAGCAGATACCATTTGTATTATTGTCAACTTGATTTTGTTATTCTGCTCAGGCCTCGTTGTTCTTTTTGACAATATTCATTGTTTTAATCCCCCTTTTGATTAGGTGTGTTAATGCAGAAAATGTCCTCTAAATATTAGTCACTACTAATGCTAATCTGCTTTAGGCTTCAACATGAAAAGTGCATTTAAAAATGATACTCAGACAATTGATGCTGAAAGCACAAGGCTTTCATTTTCAAGAGACTCACGAGAGCCAGGGAGGCAATCCCTCGCGTGTAGTCCAAGTTGGCAGTGCTTCCTGGAATGATCTTGTGAGCCTCTCACAATATTGTACTATTTACTATGGACTTTGATTTAAACTGAATATATCCTGATATATCCTGTAATATGTATCATTTATATACACCAGAATAGTAACAGTGTGTTTAGTTTAATGAATGCAGTCTATTACAAAATTGTGTGGATAAATAAATCACCTAGATTTATGAAAAAGCTCTACTTGTTTTATCTGCATGAGACGAACATTGGTACACAGCGCACAGTTATACTCATGTATTTACTTTAAAGTCCATTTCTTATTATTAGAAAATGTTCAACCCCTACTTTTTTATGATTCCCACGAGAGTCTCGCCAGATAGTAAACTTTTTTACAGGACGAATTTACACTTTTCTTTATTACAGTACTCATGACTTATAATCCCCCTTAGAAGGGTGTGGGGAGAAGGTAGATTCTCAAATGAGACATTTTAACAGTATAGCAATAGTGCACTGTAGGGTGGAAGGAGTGTAAGGACACACTGGTATCTCACTGACACCTCTCCACAGCCTAACAACTGTGTATAGAACACTAATAAGCCCTTTTCACAGTATGACAGGGGTGCATAGTAGGGTGCAAGAAAACGTTGAGTTCTTCTGTAAAACCTATACCCAGGGCTACAAGTGTGTATAGTTTGGTGTGGGAAGAGACAGTATTTCTAATAACACCTTGTATCAAGATTTTGTATACTCCACTACTTTTTGTACGATCCCGCAATAGTCCAGTGAGATCGTAAAAGTTAGTTAAAAACAATACACATTTATTTTCTTCACAGTAGCTACTGCGAGATCATTAAGTCTCCCATGAAAAACAGGCCTCTTGACCACTCACAGGCCTCCGTTTGTGATTTTTCACTCTCAGGGGACGCTCACAGGATTCTCACAAGCCCAACTGCCAAAATATATAATTATTTCTCACCCACAATCTGCAGACCAAGATCTAGCTTTCTGACTAATTTGGGGTAATTCTGTTTTGCAGCTTTTACTGTAGCCCTGCCTAAACAAGTCTATGAAAAATGCATGGGAATTTTATGTTTTGGAACCCCCTTTTGTTCATCCCCCGCTTTACAGATCATCCTGAAACTTTCAATTAAGGAGCTGATGTGGAAGAACTTTATTTTTAGAAAGTTTTGGGAAAATGTGTTAAACGGGCCAAATCTATTAATGAACCATAAAACACTTTGTCCATGGAAAAGCAGGCCTAACTATACCTACCTAGAGGCGGCCATTAGGTAATATATGCATTTATATTAAACACATATATGTATTCTAAAACAATCCCATTTCAGGCTTAAAGTGCTAAATAAATTGTGCAAAAAAGAGCAAGGAAGACTAGCCAGTTCTCAAGGTTTAGGGGCAGAGAGCAGCTCCTTAATACAGAACACTCTACAACACCACCAACACTCTACATATGCTCACCTCAAATGTCTGTTTTTTTTTAGCAGTTTTTAACCATGGGATTAGCACAGTGCCATCCACACCAAGCTATAAAGTGACAATGCCTTTCACCATTTTTATAGCAAAGTCTTTAGGCACTGGATTAGGGAGTGCCATTTACGCTGAGCTGAAAAATGACAAAAGCCTTTTACCAATCTAAGCACAGTATTAGAGCTTTTGATTACTAAATTACACTCCAAGCCAGCCTGCAATGAATAAAAGCAACCTCTGACACCTGTTTCACTCTTTTTAGAGCTTGTGTGAGAGGTATAGCTTAGTCCAGACACAAGGAAACAACCAATCTAAGTCCAACCAATGCCATTTCAGGCATAGAATGCTGCATAAATTATGCAAACAAGAGCAGGGAATTCTGGGTCATTCCCAAGTAATTGGCAAAAGGCAGCTACTTTATATGGAACACTCTACAACACCACCAACATGCTAAAGCACACAAAATGACAAAGCCTTTTATCATTGCAGGGACAGTATTGCTGGTCCTCTGCTTTAAACTTTAATACGGTTTCTGGAACTGGTATAAGTACACCTGCCTGCACGTTAGCACCTGCACTATTATATTAAAATCATGTGTGTTGATGCTTTTTTCAAATGAACATTTTTATTGGAAGCACATGGTTGTCATGTTAATGAAGTAAAATGTTATTCTTTCTTTCTTTTTTATGTATTTGCTTGCAAAAGAAGCAAAATAAAGAATAACCATGCTCCGTATTGCAAATACCAGCTGTATTGTCTTTGCCAATGCTTGTTTCATTCTGATGCTGTGATATTTTGGGTCTCTAGTTGGCTGCCTTGTTATAATTGTTAGGTTGGGTGTTAGTCAAGACTTTTTGATTTAAAAAATGTATAATATACTTATACTTAAACTTCATCCATTAGTCTGTGGGTATGTCATTCACATTTTTTTGAACAACAAATCATGGGAAAATATAGCAAGAATTGCCAAAAGGTTGGCGGCCAATGCCAGACCTTTGGCTTTGCCAACACTTGTTTTACATTGTTAGCCATGATTTGCTTTTGATAACTGATTGTGTTTGCCACATCTGCCTGTCTTTTATTTTTACATGTATTGTTAATTGTACAAGGAGTATTTGATTCAGGGTGGGATGGTAATTGTGCTTTACAATGAATTGCTTCGTTCTTTTTTGCTGTACTTACAATCAATGCATTTAAATACTGTTGTTGTGTTTCAGCTGGTGGGTATGTTCTTCCAGTGTGTATACATATGTGGCGACAACCACCTCACCTTGTCTCCTGTTTCTATGCTATTGCTCTGTAATCACCTCCTCATTTTACATTTGTTCAATGTCACTTTTAACAAAAAACAGTGATGTTGCTTGATTTGGTCTCTTATTTTGTCCGCCAATTTTATCCTCATTACGCTTATGCGTCGCTAGAACGCAAATATTTACTCAGTCGCTATAATCATCAAGGTAACTAATCCTGCATTGAAGTTCTTTGACTTTGTTTATAGGTCGGCCTCATTATGCTTATGCTTCATTAGAACACAAATGTTTACTCAGTCACTATAATCATCAAGGTAACTAATTTGCATTGAAATTTTTTGACTTTGTTTAATGTTAGGCGTAGCAGATTTGGTGAAGAATTAAAAGTCTTAATCCATGCACAGAGGAAAATTCAATTTTCAATTCAAAGGTTCTTATATAGCGCCTTATCACCGCAAGGTCTCAAAGCGCTTTGCTTTGGAAACCCGTCCTGGCTTTTTCCCTGTGAAATAACCCCTACTGGGCATCCCCAAGGTGAAAGCCAGGCATCCCACCACGGGGGCCGTAGTGGAGAATAAGCAAGCTATTGCCCAGAGTTGCAGAGTGTGAACCCGTGATTTGAGTAGGCACCGAAGCGAGAATTATCGAGTCCGTTGACATTTTGGGCTCAAGACCCTGCCGTGTCGGGAATTGAACTCTGATCCCGGGTCTGACCTCTGCTTCAGGGTCTGCCTCCTCTAACCAGTGAGCCACACTTCTCCACAGAGAAGTATCTTTTTCTCAGCTGAGAAAGTAATTGAATCAAGGGCAAACTTGCCATTCTTTAGATGTGAACAATGATAAGATCCATTTTAAAATATCTGATAAAAACAAAGTTTGAGAGCATAGGAAAATATTATTTTCTTACTATTTTTGTTGTTTCTTTTTTTGTCCATATTTTAGTTTCCTTTGGTAATCACGCTCATCTATGAACAATACACCTGGCGGTTATACTCCCCCTTCAGTGCTGTACCCTCTGCAACCATCCTTATTGCCTTGTGTAATTACAGTTCATGATTCTCTATGTATGATTGTACATGATTCTTACCTTTTGTTATACTTTTATGTTTTGCTTCTTTCAATAAAAAACTAAATTCTGAGATTTAAAAAAAAAACAAAGTTTAAGATATATTCTTTGTTTTTTTAAGTATTAAATACTGTACAGTTTTACCTTATGTCTTTAATTGTGGCCCGTTTCAGAGGGTCGACCTGAAGCATATGCATAAGAAGTGTGGCAACTGAACGGTGCAAGTATTCTGGAATGTAAAATACTCCTCCACGGATTTTCTTGAATAGGGTAGGAACGTGTTCATCATCAAATGGAAGTGTTCCACAAAGGAGGGCGTAGAGTATTACACCGCAGCTCCAAATATCAACTTCAGGACCAGCATACAACCTGAAGACGAACAAAAAGGGTACATATTAGTTTGAAAGACGGATCTGGAGGAATAACATTTATTACCTGAATTCTTCATTTTCCACTAGCAAAATGTGACCATTTGGGCGAAACAATTTGCTGCCGTACTACTAAAAACACCCAGCGGCGCGCACTCCATTAGAGCAGAGGAACGCCACCACCCCAGTGCCACCATTAGAAAATAAAATAGGGTTTTAACCCGTTTTATTAACGTTTTATTTTAATCCCCGGGATCAGCCCCCAGGACTCTGATGAGTCTTGGGGCGGGTCCAGGGGATGACAGCGCTGGTAGAGGAGTGTTGGGCACTCCCTTCACTGTGCATGAGGTATTTGGCTGGCAGTCTCAGGTCGGCCAAACCCCTGATGCTTGGTGAAACTCTCACCAGCCTCAGCATCATAGCTGGGTCTGGAGAGAGCAGGTACAGCCTCCCAGGCTGCCTGGGAGCGCAAGTTGCCAGCGCTCAAGCCAATCCTGAAGCTGCTGTCATGCAAGAGCCTCTACAGGATTTGCCCATGCCAAGAAGCAGGAAGTTGGTGGCGGTGTTAAGTACGTTTTTTTTGTCCCCAAACCTTCCCCGCCTCCTTCCTCCGGCCCGGCCCGCTCCCCCCACTACCCACTTTGAAAGGAGACGAGGTGCTACTGAAAACACCCAACCCAAAAAACAATCCCACAAAAAAAGTATGACTAATCTCATGCAATTTAGCGTTCAAATATAAGTGATGTTTTTACTTTTGATGGCCTCTAAATTAACCATATGACACATTATTGTGGTGAAAACTTTGTTTCACCAAATTTGAACTTGAGGGCAAATACACATTGTACTGCTAAAAGAATGCACAAATGTATTAGCCGACAGCACTCACAGTAATTCACTAGAACTAACTTGTTTGTAACGTGGTCACAGAACGTTAGCGGGTCTTATTTCAATACTACCTTAAGTGGAAGATGACTGACCCTGGGTATCTCAACAGACATGCTCAAACCACATCATTTGTTCCTAGTGTACTGCTAGTGGTCAGGGGTCCTTACTAGCTCTGACAAACAATTACTGCATATCTCATACTGGAACTGTGCAGTATTTGAACTAACTTATGACTTTCCTGGTGCTAGCTCATGCTATCTGCTGGTGCATGGAAACATCGGTGAGCAATTCGCTATCATTAACAGGCTTGGAAGGTTCTATGTTCTGGGTACTCATCTCACTTTGCAATGTCATTAGAGCAGCACTTTCAAAATACACAGCTCCACTATTATGCAGTTGCAAGTTACACAATTATGCAAATTACTTCAAATCTTCAAGGTTTCTTAGTCGAAATCTGTTTTTTAAACTAAGGAAGCACCATTTTTTGTTATTAAATAAACTTATATTTGCCTCCAAAAGTGATTGTAAGAGAGAAGGTGATAGCAAGCTTAATTGTCCACATTCAATCTTCACTGCATCTTTGCATGGACATTTTATGTGTAATCACACAATATATTTATATTAGTATATTAGCTTAATTTCAACCACACTGAGTCAAGATTCTCCTGACATTCAGGATGAAGCATGTGATCTATACCACTCAACTGTAGCCCCAAATAGAAACATGATCAACTGAGTGGCATCTTTCTTAAAGCCATATTAGACATTAATTTGAGAGCACTCAGTGGCTGATTTACTTCTGACTTACCAATACAATTAACACATCCAGTGAACACTCCTGGTACGCTCCTAGGCTACACATTACTTAGTAAGTAACAATCTATTCGAAATCACACCTGGCTTATGCGTCACGTGCTTGTTGCCCTTGATTGTTGGAGGTTTGAGAAAAAACAGTCACTCATTATGCTTCACGTTGCAAACTTGCAATGGAGTTTAAAAAAGGTAGAATATGTTCTGATGTACAGTCTGATGACACTTCTATCAGCTTTATTTATGTATTTTGTAACTAAGGTATTTTGTTGTAAATATATAATAAATGTTGATTATAAAATGCACTTCTTTTTTTATATGTGGGTAATGTAATATACAAGATTAGGCGTCCATCACTTAAGTTAGATAAATTTCAATTCTAAGTAGTGACACTATTTATTTTTAAATTTTAAATGTTATAATCTTATAAAGCGCGCAGCTACCTAAAAAGAGTTTCTCGGTGCTAAGCATCCCAAAAAGTCAAATTGGCAACTTAATATATTATGGAATGCAAGCAGAGAAGTGCAGTCTCTGAGGGATTTAGGAAGTGAGTTCCACAGTCTAGGACCCAATACTGGAAAATAAAGCTCTCCCATCTAATCCAGTTTGAACCTGGATACAGTGCAAAAGGTCAGGTTGGAAGGTCTCAGGGAATGCAGTGGGATTTAAGTAATCACTAGGACCTGAATATAGTGTGGACTACTCTGGCTTTGGCCTTGAACATGTAGCAGAGAGCCTTGAATTTAACCAGTTTGTTAACTGTGAATCAATGCAGCTCAAGGAAGAGGTGTGAGACTAAAGTGTGCTTAGGAAGCCAAAATAACAATATTGCCACTAACTTCTGGACCATATGCAGATACCTGATAGATGCTTGGTCTATTCCCAAATATAAAATGTTGCCATAATCCAATCTGGATAAGATTTGGGCTTGAATCAAGGTCCTTTGGGCTGATTGGGGGATCATCCAGATGATCTTCCTCAGCCATTTTAGCACAGCTAAACAAGTAGAGGTAAACTTAGACACCTGGGGGTTTATCATCAAGAACAAAACCTAAGTTCTTAACCTGGGGGGTGAGATTGGGGAGAGATCCTAATGATTCTGGCCAGTGTTACGGACCCCAGGGTTGTATGTGCTTGCCCAGGACCATGACTTCCATCCTACTGCCATTAAGCCTGAAAGATGTAGCACTCATCCAAGTAGCCACTCAACTCAAGCCCAGGTTAAAATCAGAAGGTTAATGATCCTGTGCAGATGACAGAGAAAAGGTAATTTGGGTGTCATCTGCATAAGAAAAAAGGGTCAAACCACAACTCTCCACTTCATCTTTCAAAGGGCCGAGGTAGATGTTAAATAGCAGCGGGCTTAGCACAGAGCCCTGTGGAACACCAGAGTTTAAAGCCAGTGTATTGGATCTGGAATTGGTTGAGATGACTTGAAACGTGCGATCCTTAAGTAAAGATGTTAACCAGGCCAAGGCTTTTCCTTCCAGACACAAAGATGACAGATGTTCGAACAAGATGGAATGAGACACAGCATCCAAGGCCACGCTAAGGTCCAATAGAATAAACACAGTCTTACCTCCCTCATCCAGGAGTCAGCTAAGTTGCTCAGTGACTCCAAGGAGGGCAGATTCAGTGCTGTGCCTAGCCATGAAACCCAATTGTGAGGAATGAAAGAACCTTTTGGCCTGAACCGAAGATGTAAGTCTTGCATTTATATGCTTATCCAGAGTGCCCGGGTAGCAGAGAGATTGGTCAAAAATACAACCAGGTCGAGAGTCAAGGTTGGGATTTTTTAAGAGTGGCATGACCATAGCGTGATTCCAGCTGAAAGGAACATGGCCCTAGCATAAAGACGTGTTCAAAAGATTTAGCACCACCTGTAAAAAAGTTGGATGCAGCAAACAAAGCTTATAATGTGGTAAGGGGTCTAATGGGGAGCAGGACTTGATGGATAGTAAAGAAGGTGGAAAAGTCAAGGGGAGGCCAGGACGATATGGCAGGAATAGCATCCACTCCCTGCACATTGACACTAGGCTCTTGTTGTGTATAATTTAGTGTGAGGTTAGCAGCGACTGAGTCCCTGAATGAAGAATTTGCCCTTAACTTTGCTGGACAGATGAAGATGGATGCCTGTCGCCTTTTTGATGAATAACTGAGCAAGCTCCTTGCGTTGAATCTGAGAAAGTGAAGGGGCTGGAGACACATTACAGAGACTACTGTTGAACCAGTTTTAGGATTTGAGTGATTACTCTACAGGGAACTGCTTTGTTTGTGTAATGTGTGAATATATCTTCAGAGCACATAGTGCAGCAGTGTCTTATTTGATTACGACCACATAATGATGATAGTTATCTTCCATTGCCATGCCATTTAATAACTACACGAACAAACAAGTCTGTTCCCACTTTCAGGAATTTACTGTTTGAATGGTAGTTGAAGGAGAACCTTGATATACATTAATGGAAAGAGAATCTCAGGAGCTTTTAAACAAAAAAAGGACTTATGTGTAAGTACGTTCATGTCACAGCTATTCTAGCAGTATTTCATTTACCCACTATCTACTCAAGGTAGGGTAAAAATCTTATACTTGAAGCTTTCTTGTGTTGCCCATCAATCTCTTTTGAATGGAAGGCACTGTCTTTTCATGCATTTACTATAAGTTGATATTGTCACTTTTATATGTTCTTGTCCTGCATTTAGTTTACAAGGTAAACTTAATATCTCACCTCGTTCATTACTTATGGCTATTCATACAACATTGGAGTGTTTAAAGTTGTTCGCTATAGATTCTTATCTTATGGTATGTGATAAAAAAACTATTTAGCGTCAGCTGCAGTGCTGTGGCCAACTTGCTTTTCAAATATTGTAAAATAGGGCTGTACAGTCAAACGTTAGTGATTGATATGAACTGTTTGTTACTTTCATTCATGATATTATCATTGCAATGGTTTCTACTAACTGAACAACGTATTTTGACTTGCAGAGTGATTATCATTACCATATTGTAGCCACTATCACATCTAAGAAGCCTCTGTGAATCTAGTGTTGGTAGGTATTGCTGTGCATCCTTAATTTAATTCTAAAAGCATAGCCCACACCACTAAAAGAAAATGTAGGAATGTCTATCCTGTATTGTTGTGACTGACTGGCTATTTGGAAATTCCTTCTCATATAACTTTCTCGGCCACCGTGCCCCCTTGAATATGCTTGAAAAATGACACTGGGCATAATCAGGATGCTGCGATCCTAGGCACACAATATGTTACATAACATAGAAAACATAGAGGAATCCTATGAAACATTTCAAAACGCCATATCACCAGTCTGCAGTGGGGAAGTCTGGTGGTACAAAGAATTTAGTCAAAACTTTTACAGTTTTTATACTGTTTGCATTACTTTGGGCTAATGAACTGACCAGAGTAATCCTGATGTTGGCCCTCTGCCATCATTTAATGCATGTGCTATGCTCTAAACAAAATATATTTCCTTGAAATTAAGTCTTGTAAACTTATTATACTTATTTGAAAGTATGTTATAGATTATTCTTACTAACAAATTGATAAAACGTCAAGGTGAAAATTTGCAAGCACGTTTTCTTGATTGATAACCTACCTTCCAGAAATAACTTCTGGAGCAGCATAGTTTGGTGAACCACAACTGGTGCGAAGAAATTCTCCATCTGACATCATATTCGAAAGACCTGCAAATAAGACAAGATACTATCACATCTCAATGGTAAATGTGGATTGACTTTCAGGATGGCACTTTGAAATACCCCATCACTGCCAGGTGCTGAACCAGGTAATTAGGGCATATTACTGACATCATTTACAGAATTGACCTTCAGATTAATGACTAGGACGCTGTGGTATATCGGTCATCTGATAGAGTAGGAAACATGACGCATTTTTAGAATTATGTAGTTTTGTGTTTACAATAATGTCAGATAAAGGCTGATTGGACAATTTGGGTAAGTTGATTATTGATGCTGTTGCTAGCAGAAAAGAGACGCCCTATCTTAGAGAGGGCGAACAAGCAACTAATTAAGGCACATTGTGCCAGAACAGAGCACCATTACAAAAACGTGAATTCGATGGTTTAAAGTGATGCCTGCATATTGAGTGCTGAAACCAGTTGAAGGGTACTTAAAATATCTGGGACCTCTGCATATGATGCCTTGCTTGAATAAGCAAATCAATATCGTATTGGCGACACACAATGCATTTTAGGTTTCTTGCTAAAATGTCTTTATATGAAGAAGTGACAATGGCCCACATGCATCATTGTGACATTTTGCACTTCCTAATTTGCGAAAAATAAGGAATCGCAAATTAAGAAGTGCAAAATGCTATGCATCATTATTTTCGGTATTCATTTGTGATTCGGTAAAAATCGCAATTTTTACCGAATCCCAAATGAATACCGAATTCTTAAGTTAATTTTCGCAATTCCCATTGATTCCTATGGGCCAAAAGGCCCATAGGAGTCAATGGGAATTGCGAGTGGCACTTTGAAAATTTCATGGGTGCAGGGGGGGGTCCAAAGGACCCCCCCATGCACCCCTGAAATGTATTTTTTTTTCGCATCATGTTTCACACACACATGTCCTAAGGACATGTGTGTGTGAAACAAGAATGTTGAAAAAAAAACATTTTAAGCATTTTAAACACTTTTTCCAAATTTACCGAGTGGTTCAACCACTCGGTAAATTTGGCACCCTAATTGCGAATTTACAGTTTTAAATTTAATGATGCATTGCTTTTAAGAAATCGCACATCTGCGACTTCTTAAAAGCACCCGCAATTTTAGAACTCGCAAACATGTTACGAATTCTAAAATTGCTTCATGCATCCCAAAAAGCACTTTTGCATTCGCAAACGGCCGATTTTAAGGAATCGCACCGTTTGCGACTACAAAAATGCTTGATGCATGTGGGCCAATGTGTTTCTAAAAAGTCATATAAGATTATGACAGGATTATGACTCTAGACAGTGTTTGTACGGTTCGGGGTGCTTTATTCAAAGAAGGGTGTATCAGAGAAAAAGCTGAATGGAAAATGCACTAATTGTTCTTAAATGAGGGAATTAGCACAGTGAAGAGAACAAATTAGCATTTAATCAACATTATTTGACATGCCTGGTGCAGTTAGCACACATGATTAAACATTTCTTTTAAAGAACCCAGGAGCATCTGTTGAAAATGGCAATGTATATGCACATAAGCGGAGTTCATTTGTGTTCACTGTACCCCTTGTTGTAAGCAGAACGGATATCGCTAAACACTGACTGTGTTATCCCGCCAGCATAGACCCATGCACACACGTACACGACAGCCATTTTAGGCACCATGGCCTCTCTGCCCGTTTGTTGAACCCCCGGCACCCCTCCCCGCGCGCACTGCTCATGCATCGGCCATAAGACCCTCTCCCTCTGCGTGACCCTGCCCTAGAAGTAACCCTCCTGCTTGACCCACACCCCCCATTTCCTCCCAAGAACACCCTTCCCCTCAGCTGACGAGCCCCCCCCAACTGCACTTGGCCTTTCGACCCCGTCCCAAGTCCTAAGACCAAGCCTCGTGGATGTACACCCCCCTTTTCCTGCGCAGCATAACAAAACCATGATACACCAGCCGAAGTCCCCGATCTTATCGCCTGCCCAACCTTTGATCTGATCATCCCCTCCTGCCCTCGTGTCCTGTAGGAATGTCCGGCTGAGAGATCACAATCTCTTGTTACATTCAGGAGGGGAGGATGACATCTGAGCGACTGGTATGGGAATAGGCCTGAAGCTGGGATTCCAAGCATGCCTTTTTCCTACTTCAAAGCGTCTTTATTGCAATAAGGAATGTTTGTGCATCATAAACATGTGTATAAAAGACGAAGCCTCAGAGAAACTGAGTGTGTGGGCTATGGAGGGCACCAAGAGAGAGAGCACCTCCTGAAGGCACTATGCGAGTGTCCGAAATGACAGGCTCTCCTCATGAGAAATAAAACTCTGTTCTTGTTTTCCTGCTTCCAGCGCCCGTCTCTTTATTTGGTAATTGTTCAAGATGGGAACTAAGAGGCGTCCTGCGCCAGCAGCCTGGGCATCAGGTGCATTATGGGCTGACTTTTCCACAATTGGCGTCCCAACGCGGGGTCCATCAGCAACATAAGGTCCGGTAAGAGAGGTCCAGACGATGGGGTGAACATCTAAACGATTGGAGTATACCTGCCTTGAGAGGGCCCTCGTCCGGCTGCCGATTGAATGAACTTCACCGATTCCGAACGGACCTCTCTCAAGTGACCTACTGTCCTGACTGGAATCCCACAGGAATGCTGCAGTAAAAACATGGAGAAAGAGAACGATTGGGCGCTGGAAAAGGGAAGGCGAAGAATTGCCCACACGGTCCGGTCCGGGTAAGGTTAAGTAGGACGTCTTTACGTCCGATTGGTAGGATGGCTTTATCCATCTGATTGATTGATTGATTGTACTTGAAGCATTGGTTCTCTTTGAGACATTTTCTATTTGCAAACAGCGATGAATAGGAACGTTCCCCTCTCTTTGCAAATAGTTAAGGATAGGTAATGCAGACGTTTGTCCCCCATTGTAATCCGTCATGCCTATCTTTCTCCCCACTGATTGTTTGTTATCGATTTTTATCGATTATTGCTCTTTGAGATATTCCCTGTCTACAAACAGGGAAGAATAGAAATATTCTGCCCCCCTTTGCAGATAGTGAAGGATAGGTAATGCAGATTTTTGTCCCCGTTGTAATCCGTCATGCCTGTTTTTCTCCCCACTGATTGATTGATTGTCTGGACATTTATTGTTCAAGGAATAGTTCTTTTGAGGTATTCTCTGTTTGCAAATAACGTAGAAAAGAAATATTCTGTCTAATCTTTGCAAGAAGTGAAGGGTAGGTAATGCGGACCTTTGTCCCCCGTTGTAATCTCTCGGGCCTATCTACTCCCCACTGATTGGTAAACTAGTTCCACCCGGACCATTTATTAGAGGTAGGTCATCTGGCACGACCAGAGGGCACCCCTAATAAAAAGGACATATGCAACAATAACGAAGTAATCACCGTATCCTGTTAACAGAAACTTTAGCATGAAACACGCTAGGGAAAAAAAGGGAAGAAAGAAATAAGAAAGCAAAATCAGTAGGCCACTGATGAGTTTTTGATTTCGCAACAAATAGGAAAACGTTAGAAATAGCTCACGATAAAACACATGATTTTGCTAGAAATAAGAAACGTTAGAAATAAGCCCGTAATAAGAAACATGAAAATGGTGAAAGAAGCCAAGCTTGACATCGCAACGGCCACGAGGCAACCAGGCTTCGCCACCCCTCACTGCTCCAAACATGTCTGTCCCACCGCCTGCCACGCCCCAATAACGGTAACATGAGATAGATACAAATCAGCAGATACCTACCCCCTTTCTGGAAACTCCCGAAGTGCTACTGGTTCGCGGCTACGCCCATCCGGAAGACGAGATCTTCGGCACGTGTAGGGCGGGTCCTGCTGCCAGCCGTCGGCCGGAGGTCGTCGCATAAGGTGGGCCAGAAGAGGAGCCGAGTCCGACGGGATCCGGCCGTCCCCTCTTCTTTCTTCAATAATGGCTGCGACAACACGGGGGGGGTGTCTTGCTCATGCCACCGACCCCCCCCCCCCCTCGCATCTCCTGGTCCAGCCACGGCTTGGTATGAGCTCCCCGTTCGGCCCTGAAGCGGCGCCTTGCAGGCCACTGGGGGGGGATGTCTTGCCTATGCCTCCGACCCCCCCCTCTCATCGCCTGGTCCGGCCATCATGAATATTAGCGCCGAGAAAAACGGCGTGGGGTGTGCTGGGAGGGAGAGGCGGCGCCAACGAGCCTCTCCCACCTCCCCAGGTGGAGGCCCCCAGTGGCACCCCCAACGCTCCACTCACCCGACGAGGGTTCGTCCACTCGTAAAATGGCGGTCGACCCTGCAGGAGCGGGCCCGGCATGAAGAGATGGCCCGGTTGCTTGTTGATTAAGAAATGAGTCCCACAATCAGAAGTGTTCTCCTCGACTTTGAAGATTCTATAGGAGCCACGGGGGCCCCCGACCACC
This sequence comes from Lissotriton helveticus, assembly GCF_964261635.1. Taxonomy (NCBI): domain Eukaryota; kingdom Metazoa; phylum Chordata; class Amphibia; order Caudata; family Salamandridae; genus Lissotriton; species Lissotriton helveticus. The sequence continues at coordinate 133,972,532 of NC_136058.1, forward strand.
GCAGACACCCCCGATGGGGAATGACTGCCATGATTACCCGCGGAACGATGAAAATGTAGCCGCGAGACGTCGGCGCTCCCATGCTGACGCCAGCCTCAGTTTGAATGACTAAAATCCTGCAGACTACAGTTCGGATCAGTTCCGGTGAAAACCCAGTATGACCCGGTAGAAAAAAATTGTTGCCTCCCTCCCCCTTTGACTGATGGTTCATACCGCCGATCCTTTCTGTTGCCCTTTAACGGAACTTTTGGACTGCCGAAAGAGGCTCTAGGCCAACCACGAGTTGGTGGAGATTTTGACTATGCCTAGATCTGCCTGGCTGCTCCCAAAATGGCGCTGGTACAACTGAAACTTTCAACTCCTTGTTGTACCCCGATTGCTCAGCCTTGGTGTCATGAAATATGTATGCAGTTTTTAAACACAATGAATTGATATGGGATGGGTACTGATTATGTGTTCGGACAATGAATTGAAGTGAGATGGGTACTGATTGAACATTCGGACAATGAATTGTTGTTAAGTTTTGGCGCATCATGATTATTGAAAGTTCGAATTTCAACACTTATGATACTCGCTCACACTGAAGTTTCGATATGATTTTATTGCACCTGTCGCACTTTTTATTATGAAATCAACGACCACCGACTCCATTAGGTTTTTCCACTAATAAGTATCCCCACATGTACAGTTCTGGCCGGCCCACGGGGTTGTAGGCCCGTATTTATGCACCGACATTTTTATTAAAGATTTTTGGAAAAAGCAAACGTAGTTGTCACGCGTAAATTGGTAAGTTTCGAATAAATGACCACTATTTCCGATATAACTAGATTACAGGTGAAATGGCTCAGCTCGACTAGTTAAGGGTTAAAAAGTATAGTACGCAGAAATATTGCAAATATGAATGGTCCAGGTTTTTGTTGTATGTGTTTTGCATTTTTGTACAGCCTAAAGCAACTGCTAAAGGTCCTGGTATTTAGCCTATACTTTATATGCTACCTGTGTCAGGAAAGTTGTTTTAAAAATGCCCCTAAGTCGCCCCGAAGGAGTGCCACCAGACCCCCCTAGTACGAACGACAATGACCCCGTACCACTGTAGGTTATCCCTTTTCCTCAAAGGAGAGCACGAAAGGAGAGCACGAGCTCGCCCCCCCCACGTTGTACCGACTGCCCTTTGTTCTGACACCCCCCCCTGCGCACGATCCGTAATACCACACTTGGGCGACCTATGCTATCCACAGGCTTCCGATAATCATCTCTCCCACACTAAACGGTCCACCTGGGCTTAAACGCCAAGTTGGCAGGGACTGCGTCCCGTGGAGATAGGCCGAGTATGTAGTAAGTAAAAGCCTTTTCGGGTTTATACGCGCTAATGTGTTTTTAAAATGCTGCCCCCGCCCCCTTCTTTTTCCCTCTTTCTGCAGGTCACATCGGAACGTCGATTAAAGTACGAAAAAGAAAAGGGTGATCTAGCGGACAAAGAGATGGGAAAAAGGGGTTCGATTATCGTACCTACACACGACGAGCGAACCATGACTATTTCTCTCCCTGAACTTAGCGCTTGGGAGGACAGCCTGAAGCGGAAACTACAAAATATGACTTCGCTTGGCACCCCGAATAATACAACCAAGAATGACGTGCACTAATGAATAAAATTCCTACATTTAACTAAATAGGGAAAGTTTAAGGAATATTCCGAGGTAAGGTTTACCCAAGTACCCTCCGCTTGGAGGATTAGGAATGTTGCCAGTGTTTTTAAATCTACTACCTCCTTTTTCGCGCCCTCATAGACATGAAACTCAAAGCTGCCCCATTGTTCTCACAACTGACACCCACTGTTGCCTCAGCCTGGAAACACATTAGCCCGACCAGGTTAGTTCTTGACCAATTGCCAAAAGGCGTAAGTGTATGCAACCAAAGCCACCAGTGAAGGCAGCCGACGATAAAAGAGAAGGAAAAAAAGGTTAAAAAAAAGAGCTTAGGATGCTAAGGATGCGCAGCATACAGGAAGAGATCATTTTGGCCAATAACTGTTCTATGTTTTGTCTCGGATTTTTGTAAATAATACATGTACTGTCTCCCCCGCCTGAGTTTGTGTGTACGTAATGTATGGATCTACGTCGTCCCTCTGCCTGTGTTTCCGTATTACTTAACCCCTGTTGTTCTGTGTTGTGTGCGCACTGAATGGCCCATTATTGTACACGTTTCTCTCTCTCTCTCTCTCTCTCTCTCTCTCTCTCTCTCTCTCTCTCTCTCTCTTTCTCTCTCTCCAAGTCATACGTGTACCGAGTGGTTCGTTTAGAGTGCGGACGACTCTCTCTCTCTGAGGGTCCCTCTGTTCCCTCCTCCCTTGTGTGGTAACGTTGTGCCCCACTGGCACAAACCTAATTGGGTCTCTTCGAACACAAAGGTGTTCGGCAAAATTGACAGGAACTAAAACAATTGTAACTTGCCATATTACTACCTCTCCTTTCTGCAAAACGATAGAACCCGAGTTGGTAATGAAAGAAAGGACAGGTAAGACGACTGATGTCCCCTAATCTGGCCTTTTATAGGGGCACTATAACGTCAATGGTTGTCTGTTTTTCAGTTCGTTAGAAATGCAATCCCCAATGCCCAGATTGCCTCACCACTCTGCACTTAAGTGCGGATGTCCAAAGCGTCCTCGCTTCTCCCGATTGACCCCAGCTCCCTGTCCAAAGCGTCCTCGCTTCTCCCGATTGACCCCAGCTCCCTGTCCAAAGCGTCCTCGCTTCTCCCGATTGACCCCAGCTCCATATCAGCTATCCCCGAAGCGTAATTGATGACCTTGATTAACCGTCGCTCCCCAAGAAAAGCATGTTTAACCTCTGCCCCCCTCTCATGATGATAACCCCCCTGCTTGCAAGAGTTAGTCGACCCCGAAGGGAAATGTAAGATTGTCAGTACTTGGGTTAAAAAAAAAGGGGTCGAGTCCCTACCTAAGGACTCGATTTCGAGTTTGATATAATACACTGTCGATAGGAGTCCGATTTCTCTCCACGTACGTCACGAATGAACGCCAAATAGGCTTACGAATTCAGTGGAAATGCCCTCCTACATACTCTATAAGTGATGACTTCTGACTGTGACTGATGAACATATCCCCCACCTACTTAGGATTGGGGACGGAATTGAGATGTATAAATATCTTCTCCTGCCAGTTTTTCTAAAACTTGTTTTGTACCCATTCAAAGATACAATTACCGGAGGAGAGGAGCTGGACGTGACGCACAGCCTGGCCACAGATCATGACGCACGTGTGACCTCAACCAAAGGTGGAGTCGCAGAGCAACGAGACGCGGGACGAGGCACCACTCTCAAACTCGGCAGACGAAGGAATGAAGGGCTGCCTTGAAGCCCTCGATTTGCTGACCCACTCGTGCCTGAAGTCCCCGTCCCTTTTGAGCCCGACTGATGGGCCTGCCTGCTCGTCGTCCTTTGCTCCTTTGGTCCCTTGGTGTGTTCAAAGATCTGATCCCACTCCGCCCTCTCTTCCCTTGATTATTCAACAACATCACCCTTTTCGCATAACTTTTGACTCAGAAAAGAAGAGCAGCTTTTAGATAGAATACGGAAGAAGAAAAGACACGCCGGTGCCCAGCATGAGGCACCCCTAAGAAGATCAGTTAGGAAAAAGGACTGTGATTTAACAGCAGAGGACAGATCGCACCCTGCAACGCGTAAGGATGAATCCGAGCTGGACCTATAGCTCCACCGCCGGTGCTCAACAGCGCCAACGAAAGAAGACGGACTACCAGAGCCTACCAGTGATGGCTCGCTGTTAAAAAGACACTGTGACGAAGACCCCCCCTTCCTGAACTTTCTGCCCACCCCTTGACTAATTGCTTGTATCGAACTGAATTCCTCCCTCAACCATTTTGTATTTCTTTCAAAAATGTTTCATCGGTCACTCATGTATTTAGTTTTCGAAAAGTCTCTTATAGCACTGACAAGACCCGAAGGTATCAGAGCACTTTTTACTGTATTTTGATGTCACCGGATAGAAAGCCAGAACCTGATTCTATAATGTGTCGGAACCTTTTTCTTGATTGACCCCGACTAAGTATTATGCCGATCTCTAGACTTGTATGAATAACCCAACAAATGTAAAATCATATGTACCACATTCCGCCAATCGTATCGACTGTATAGAAATGAACTAGCTTATGTAAAAAAGCGGCGACTGTTGAAAATGGCAATGTATATGCACATAAGCGGCGTTCATTTGTGTTCACTGTACCCCTTGTTGTAAGCAGAACGGATATCGCTAAACACTGACTGTGTTATCCCGCCAGCATAGACCCATGCACACACGTACACGACAGCCATTTTAGGCACCATGGCCTCTCTGCCGGTTTGTTGAACCCCCGGCACCCCTACCCGCGCGCACTGCTCATGCATCGGCCATAAGACCCTCTCCCTCTGCGTGACCCTGCCCTAGAAGTAACCCTCCTGCTTGACCCACACCCCCCATTTCCTCCCAAGAACACCCTTCCCCTCAGCTGATGAGCCCCCCCCCAACTGCACTTGGCCTTTCGACCTGGTCCCAAGTCCTAAGACCAAGCCTCGTGGATGTACACCCCCCTTTTCCGGCGCAGCATAACAAAACCATGATACACCAGCCGAAGTCCCCGATCTTATCGCCTGCCCAACCTTTGATCTGATCATCCCCTCCTGCCCTCGTGTCCTGTAGGAATGTCCGGCTGAGAGATCACAATCTCTTGTTACATTCAGGAGGGGAGGATGACATCTGAGCGACTGGTATGGGAATAGGCCTGAAGCTGGGATTCCAAGCATGCCTTTTTCCTACTTCAAAGCGTCTTTATTGCAATAAGGAATGTTTGTGCATCATAAACATGTGTATAAAAGACGAAGCCTCAGAGAAACTGAGTGTGTGGGCTATGGAGGGCACCAAGAGAGAGAGCACCTCCTGAAGGCACTATGCGAGTGTCCGAAATGACAGGCTCTCCTCATGAGAAATAAAACTCTGTTCTTGTTTTCCTGCTTCCAGCGCCCGTCTCTTTATTTGGTAATTGTTCAAGATGGGAACTAAGAGTCGTCCTGCGCCAGCAGCCTGGGCATCAGGTGCATTATGGGCTGACTTTTCCACACATGCACATTCACGCTTGCCAAGAATAACACACTCTAAACAGAGGACTCTTCTGTGTCACGCCAGACTCGTCGGGTCGCTATGGTGGCCCTATTATGATAAGGGCATACGGTCCGCCATTGCCCCACCACAGTCGCTAGGGAACTGCTGTTCCCTAGCAGTGTTTCAGCAGTCAGGAAGCAGGACCGCATAGCATATTGTTCATGCAGTGTAATACAAGTTTTTGGCGTTCTCATTGTGGTGTAAATTTTTTGAGGCACCGCCGTGGGAACGTCAAAAAACAGCCTGTCAGATAGGAGGAAACTCCTAATCTGGCAGACGGTCTGACTACGGATTTGGAGGTGCAGCGGCAGGGCAGACCCGGCGCTACACCGCCAAAGTCGTGATCAGGCTCTTCAAGACTGTGCTGTAACTCAGATTTGACCCTGAGGCACATCATCACAACTGATGGGCTAAACTTTCTTATGTCATTGGGAGAGTTATTACCTCTGCTCCAGATGTATCTTTCATGAAGTGATTTTCTTGGTAAGTGTAATTATAAAAGTAAGATCTTAACACCATAGAGCTGCTGTTTCCTACACCACACACTTGGAGGAAAAATCTGCTCCACACTCTTGGAGAGATCCATTGGTGCAGATGTCAACATAAAGGGAACCATTGTGGCATGATTATGATCTGTTCTGACAATGTAATGAGTGTACTGCCTTTCACATCGGAGAATGCAAGATAGGTATGCTGGAGATGTAATTTACCATGAAATGTCCCTGGAATACAAATGAGGCTATTACCTTTAATGAGACTATATTGATTTCTTTCCTGGGTAGAATATCCAGGGGAGGTTGGATGCATTGCACACCGTGACCCCTGACTACAATGTGGACCGTTCACAAAATTTTGGCTATGTCTTTCCTGCATAAAAAAAGACAGGCGGTTCCTTCCACTAGCCTAGCTTCTCAATGTTTGTTGTCCAGGACCTTTGTGACTGGGGAACTCTATTTTTGACTCTTTCTTTGCTACAGTGGCCACACTGATAAGATGGCAGTGTAAATGTTCTCTCTGACTTCGTTGTAATTAATACTATCATGAGATCTTTATTGCAAAGTTTGATAATAGTCCCTGGTGAGGTTAAGTTTGTTAATAAAAAAGGGACTAATTGTAATGCAATTTTCAAGGCACTGTCAAATAGGAGAGAGTGTTAGGGTCTGTGCAATTGTGACCACAGACTTGACCAAGGCAGTTTTGCATAGATAGTAAACTTGTTTTGTGCTGGTCATTATACACAGAGAGCAAAGATATTACAGCATTGGGAAATCAATGTATGATTTTGCACATATGCTATTGTTTTCTGTCTTAATATCTTGCTCACTGTCATTATAATGATGACTGGAATGCCAGGTCAGGCATGCTTGTTGTCCTTTCAGTTGATTTCATGTTGTATTATACATTTTATAAAGGAAATTCCATCAATTTTACAAAGACAACGACTGTTTAAATGGAGCAAACGTATTATGCATGGACGTTATTTAGAGGTTTCCAGGGGTCGCAGCTGTGACCCCTGGCTTGCCCTTTGCTACCCCTAGCACTACCTTTGCGACCCTTGGCCTCCGAGATGGCAAATTCAGTGCCAGGAGTACTGGGGCAGCAGGGGCTCCACTCTCTTTATTTTCTGTCAATTTGTTTGTTACACTAATAGTGAATAAATAAAATATATTAATCACTAATAGTGTATTAAAAATTGGAGGACAATAAGCTGGAATATGCCCTAACATGGCTACTGAGATAAGTAAAAATTGCTTTTAAATAAATGTTGTATTTGTGCTTGCGGATTGGAGTGTGTTTATGTGTGAGAGAGTATGTATGTGTGAATTTGTGTGTGTGTGTCTGTGAGTGAAAGTGGAGGTCAAAGGGCATGTGATGTCACTTCCTCTACCCCTGGCATATCGGTGAATTGACGTAGAAACTGCTACTATCCAAAACTCCAGTCTCGCTCCACCAGGTACATTAATCACCAGAGTTATCTTGACATTTAATTGTTGTCTGAAAATTGTTGGGCACACGAGGCACTCTGTAGCAGGTGCTTTTAAACCCATAAGATATTTCAAAATTCAGCCTCCCTCCAATATGTGGGGTTGCACCAGTTGCACTCTCACCACCCTAAAGCCAGCTGTGCCAACAGTACAATCTGACCTAAAGTAGAGATTTGCAATTTCAAGAATTTCGAAAATGTATCTCTCCTAGGTCTAGGCAGAATTGCGCGGTCCACCCATTTTACATCTGTGCCATGGATGAAGGACAAACAGTAGGCGGATTTCATTCAGATGCATCCAACTAATTGGAACAGTGCCTGTGTTAGCACCATGTGGTACGGTCCATGGCACTGCCCATGAATTGACTGTGTGGGCCTGTGGTTTCGACAAGCAACATTGGGACCCATGCATCAAACCAAAAACCGGTCGCGAACGGGCAGATTCTCAGAATCTGCCCTTTTGCCACCGGTATTTTTGCATTTGGGATGCATCATCCCAAATGCAAAAATACATATTGCGATTCCTATATTGCAATTGCATTTAAGGAATCCCAAATTGAGATTCCTTAAATGCAATGCATGAAAGTTAAAAAATGAGCGATTTCGCTAATAGGAGTAGCAATTTACCATGAAGTTGAACTTCGTGGTAATTTGCAAAAACTTTGAAAAATGCACTTTTGTGCATTTTTTAAAGTTTCATGCTTCGCACACAAGGCATGTGTGTGCAACATATGTGCAGAGATCAATTTCAAGGGTGCAACAGGGTGTCATTTTGACACCCTTGCACCCTTGAAATTGCATGAGCAATTTGCGAGTACCTGCTGGTACTCGCAAATTGCTCATGCAATCTCCAATTCATGCCATAGGAATGAATGGGACAGCATTCCTTAATTGCAACTAGCAATCTGCGAGTAGCAATTAAGGAATGTTTAGGAATCGCTATTTTTATAGCGATTCCTACATGCATAGGCTTTTGTGATTCCTAAATAGCGGTTCCTTAAAAATCGCTATTTAGGAATCGCAAAAACCTACGTTGATGCATGTGCCAGATTAAAACACGCAGTTGCCCCTCCTATATATTGGCCATGTTCGGTCAATGAGGATCACCTGGAATCTGTAAGTTTGTACTGCAATTCTGATCTGCACACACCCCATAATCACATTATTTCGCGCATACGTTCCTCATCCAAAGCAATTAAAATCGTGCCTAATTATGAAGATGCAAAGGTGCTCAGGGTTTGGCCCACAAGGTTTAGTTTCATTGATAACAATACATGAATGTGCATCCTGTTACAGTGTCGCCTCTGTTAAGGGAGAATAAGTAATGCAAAAACACAGAAATTGGGTGATCTGATCTCTTACCTCATATCAGTTTGGGAAATTCCATGTATCGACATTTGTGCAAAAAATACAGGTTATATTACATATCAAACTGATATTGGCGCTTTGAAATCATTATAAGAAATATGAACACAGTGGGTTCGGTAATGCAGAGTAACAAGCATGGGTTTGCTAATGGAGGGTCCTGGAACGTGTCACCGCCTGGCGCACCCGGGTGACAGCCGATAGTGCGCTGCCGGGAGCGGGGTGGATTCCAGGCGTGCTTCGCGGGTCACATACCAAAATCAGCTATCTTGGCGTTCATTTGCGCGTCCAGCAGCACGTTCTCCGGTTTCAGGTCGCGGTGCACCACCATGTGCCGGTGACAGTAGTCCACGGCTGACAGGATCTGCTGGAAGAGGCGGCGGGCCTCCGGGTCGTCGACCTGCAAGGAGAAGAGCAGCCGGTGGGTGGGGGCGGGGCTAAAGGAGCATTCACGGGGTTCAAGCACATATTGACAATGAGAGCTGCGAATAACAAACTAGCACGGAATCAGCGGCGCGAGGGGCGACGGCCAGCTGGTCGGCGGGCGGACTGCCCAGTTTTGAAGTTCCTTTGATGTTTGTGTTAATTAAAAGTTTCCATGTAACACCTCCTCCCATTCTGCATTTTGGAATGAGACAAAGGAGGAAAAAAAACCTGGGGCTGCCAAGTGAATAATGGTAAATGAAAAGAATGCCAATCACAGCAGGAGGTTTCATCCGACAAGCCATCTATGTTAATTGAATAATTCTATGTATGTTTGACAGGCATAGTTTAACGGAGTTTTCAGTTTCTGAACCCCAAAGCGTGTCTCTGATTTCTCTCAGTCACAACAAATGCCTTGGTTGACTTTACAAACACTGGAATGTGTGTTATACATCATAAGAGAGAAACAAACATTGTCAAGGCAAATAGCGTTAGATTCTTGCATAGTGAAACAATGTCTCACGCGTGCATTCATGAAATCTCGCGGGGCAGATTTACAATTACTGGCGCATCCCTGCATATCAGCAGGGATGCGCTAGAAATTGTGCGCCGCAGCTCCGCCACCCATGATGCGACGCATTTACAATGCGGCGCACCATGGGGCAAAAATGGCACAGATGCGTGACGCATCTGTGCCGTAAAGGTGACGCATTGCTGGAGTTGCGTCGCAAGCGCGACGCAGCTCCAGCAATGCTCGGGGGTGCCCTATTCTTCCAAAGCTGCGTCAAGCCTTAAGCCTGCTTGAAGCAGGCGCAGGGTTTTGACGCAGCATTGGCCTAAAAGTGACTGAGTGAAATCTTATAGATTTCACTCAGCCACTTTTGCGTGGTGCACCTACCCCGGAACGCCCACCCTGCGCCGGAACGCCTATATTCGGCACAGGGCTTTACAACGTGACGCATCTCCCAGGTGCGTCATGTTGTAAGTACCCCGCACCATGGCGCAGGATTTGCGCCGCCGCTGCGTCACGCAACGGTGGTGTAAATGAGGCACAAGGGGCTTGTAAATCTGCCCCCAAACATTAACTACCCCGGAAGCAACTTGCACTGTACATATCTGTAACTCTAGTGCATAAACACATGGATGAAAATTGCACTTTAAGAGTAAACATAAGCGGCAGAGGTTTTTTACACTAATGCAAAGGCAGATATATGTAAATTTGTTAATTGGGCTGCTACAAAGATCTTTGTGTACTTCATAAATAATACTTTATAATGGTAGAAGCAGCAGGTGTAACAGAAAAGTATGCAGAACATATTGGACGTTGATGCAGGAAACAGCTCTGGTGGGAGTACATAAACAACGGTAATTGTGCTACAGTTATTTTCAGCCATGTGGTCAGTGGAGCTATCAAACACTGTCAAGTAATCCCGCAGGACTTGTGGACAAAGTGAAGCAATGAGAATAAACTACCCTATCCCCAGAATGTTTTATGGGTAATTTGCTGAGTATGGCAATTTTCAACCAAGGTATATTCATGGCCCTGCTCACAGATGCATCCCAGTAATCAGTCAAAGGTACGTTTTGTCCAGTCTTAGTTGGAGAAAACATCCATAATCTGGACCACGTTAAATTGCCATTCTCGTAAATTGTGGATTAGTAATTACAAAATATATCAGATAATGGCAAGTGGTGCTTGCCCACAACTTTATGGCAGAAACTATAGTGGAAGAATGAATTTCCAAGAGTCTGTGGGTGAGGGACACTTTAAGAGTTTGGTGATCACAAGAGACACAATTTGAGCCTATCTTTGTGCGTAGAGACACATTCAAGATATTGCTAGAGTGTTTCCTTTCCCAGAATATCATTATCACAGAACTGTCATTATAATTAGATCACCGCATGAAGGTTCGAAATATATGTAGGAAGAATGGCAAATAATTACCCATTGAGAGGTAAGTGAGAGGAAGGAAGGTTAAAGAGCAGTGATAAACAGTCTCCTAAGCAGGTAGGAAGCATTACAAGACCACCCAGAGAGACAGAGAAGAAGACAGAGGGGGTGGTATTGAAAATAACATGGTCTCTATGTCAAAAAATATCCAAAACTGCAATTAAAAATTATTTTTAATAAAAGGGAAGGACAGCACATAGAGTAATAAACAATAAGGAGAGACAGCACTTGGAGGGACAGGACAGCACAGGGAGTAATAAACAATAAGGAGGGACAGCACATGGAGTAATAAACAATAAGGAGGGACAGCACAAGGAGTAATAAACAATAAGGAGGAACAGTACATGGAGGGACAGCACATGGAGTAATAAACAATAAGGAGGGACAGCACATGGAGTAATGAACAATAAGGTGGTACAGCACATGGAGTCACAAATAATAAGGAGGAACAGAGTAATAAACAATAAGGAGGGACAGTACATGGAGGGACAGCACATGGAGTAATAAACAATAAGGAGGGACAGCACATAGAGTAATAAACAATAAGGAGGGACAGCACAAGGAGTAATAAACAATAAGTAGGAACAGCACATAGAGTAATAAACAATAGGGAGGGACAGTACATGGAGGGACAGCACATGGAGTAATAAACAATAAGGAGGGACAGCACATGGAGTAATAAACAATACGGAGGAACAGCACATGGAATAATAAACAATACGGAGGAACAGCACATGGAATAATAAACAATAAGGAGGAACAGCAGATGGAGCAATAAACAATAAGGAGGGACAATACATGGAGTAACAAAAAAAGAAGGAGAACAGCACATGGAGTAATAAACAAGGAGGGAGAGCATATGGAGTACTACACAATAGGGAGGGACAACACATGGAGTAATAAACAATAAGGAGGTACAGCTCATAGAGTAATAAACAATAAGGAGGTACAGCACATGGAGTAATACACAATAAGGAGGGACAACACATGGAGTAATAAACAATAAGGACGTACAGCACATGGAGTAATAAACAAAAAGGAGGGACAGCACATGGAATAATATACAATAAGGAAGAACAGCAAATGGAGTAATAAACAATAAGGAGGGACTATACATGGAGTAAAAAAACAATAAGGAGAACAGCACATGGAGTAATAAACAAAGAGGGAGAGCACATGGATTGAAGAAATGTTTGTTGTATTAGTGTATAAACCGGCAGCAGAAAAAATTCTTCTTTGAAGTACAACTTACATTTTATGGATCCTTATCCGTACTGAAGATATTTGCATGAGTAAATTATGAGTTACATATTTTCCTACTCGCAAACAACTGATTGATACATTCTGAACTGCACATTTCGAGGAGTCTATATCAACCCACATTAGTGATTAATATGTTGTTCAATTCATAAATGGAACAGTAAATTGTGTAAATACGTTGAAGTTACCCCAAAAGCATCATGTGTATACTGGTCTATGAAATCCAGATTCAGTATTCAAGATACCCCGTGTTGAGCTGCTTATGGATGACGGCGCTGCATCCACATAGTGGGCAAGCTGGCGGAGAGCCAAAGGTGGTCCAGTCTGTGCCCATTCAGTAAGGATACACCAGTGTCAGGAGGCTCTGTTATGATAAGCAGTTTCTCGATCTTCCAACTGAGGAAGTTCAAAAGATGCTGTCTGACCCAAAATGTTCGATTTTCTATTTCTTACTGCGACCTGGCTCCACGCAGCCACCAAACCTGATATTGCCAATAACTAAATACCTAAGCAAAGAGGTACAAAATATTGTCACTTAGCAGAGAGTTACAAAGTGGCAGGGAGGTGTCCTTGGTTTATCAGCATTACCTCACTCAAGCTGGAGAGCTGTGGTTAAGATGCCCCGAGTCTCAGGGGCCAGATTAAACTGCTGGGAATAAAACAATTTGCTTAACTAAGGGCTGGTTCACTGAGACCCATGGACTAGTTAGAAGAGAAAGAGCTGCTAGGAACATCAACTACACCAGCAAACTAGTAAATGTCAAGGTCCACCAGGGGATAAGAGGCCGTACTCATTTGGCGCATTCACCATGCAGAAACACTTAGAACTGAAGCATGAGGAAAAAGTACACCAGGTAGCAGAGAGACACTGCTGGAGTAGAGGCACAGGAGGGCCCAACAAATTCACGCATGCCAGAAGAGGTACATTCTGGTGACATCATAAACCACAAGACCGAAGTATGTTAACAGAGGAACTCAATCTAAGATGAGGCAGGGACTTTACTTGTGATGTCAGTTCCTGCTAGTACCATATGTAAAGAGGGATACACATGTAATGTGAAAATACATTGCATTTGTATCCTCTTATTTTATTACATTCTTCAATTGTTTGCTACCATTTTAATCCTATATATTTGTGCCTTACAGTTGGAACATTCTTCTGGATTCCTTTTGATGTCAAGGGGAGTTTGAAGGCTTGGTAATCTCTTTAGTACTAATCTTTATCTTCAATCTAGAGTTACAAGTCTGCCAAAGATTTTTTTCCCCTTTCTGGTTTTTACCTGCAAAGGGTGACCTTCTTAAGGAGTCCTTTCTCATAGTTCCCAAACCCTAATCTGTGCTGGGTGGCACTCTGACTACAGGGAGGAGTTTTACTTTCCTTGGGCAATCAAGAAGAAAACTCAGCAGATCATCACAGGGCCCAGTTTTAATGACCAAACTATGGGGCCGATTAGGATGGCGGACGGACTTGCGTCCGTCCACCACCCCAGAGGTGGAGGGACCGTCCGCAGGGGCAGCGGCGGTCCCTCCGTGCAAATTAGGATGTGACCGCCACCCTGGCGGTCACATCCTGGATATTTAACATTGCGGTGGGTGCAGCTTCAAGCAGCACACGCCGCAATGTTAAAAGTGCATGTTTAACATTTACATGCACAAAGCGGCAGGCACCGCGCGGTGCCTGCCGCTTTGTGCATGTAAATACTGGGGGGTACCATAGGTACCCCCCATGTGCACCCCCCGCCCGCCTACACCCTGGGGGCCCGCAATGGGCCCCCAAAATCAAAAGTACACATGCTTTTCCACGGCAGAAAAACCGCCGCGGAAAAGCATATTTACAAATGCTTCCTAATTTGGCTGACGGTGTCTGATAGACACTGCCAGCCAAATGAGAGCTTTTCCGCCGCGGTTGTAATCCGACCGCGGCGGAAAAGCTGCGGACAGAAACCAAGACCCACCAGCCATCGTAATGTGGCGGTGGGTCTTTGGGGACTCCGCAGAGGATTTTCCGCCTCCTCCGGGCCGGAGGTGGCTTCCGCCGGCCCGGAGGAGGCAGAAAATCCTCCATCATAATGAGGCCCTAAGTTTTTTCTGAAACTGTGAAACAAGGTCATGTTATTTGTCTAGGAATCAGCAGGTTATTATCGTCTTGTGGCCTAGGTGTCTGCCATAGCAATACAATATGAAAAATATTAATTGTAGCTCTAACACTTTCCTCCTCCCTGCTTTTTGACTCTTATCTGCTCCTCCACCCTTAGTGGTTCTACCCCCAAGGCAATGTTCTCTCTTTGAGGTTATCTCAGGACTTAAGGATTACCTCAATGCTGCTTAGCACACTTGGCCTTCTGAACCTATGTAGAATACTGCTTTATTGGATCAGCCCCAAGAAAACGTGCACTCTATGAGGTTATCTCAGGACACACACACTATCTCAATGCTGCTCAGCACACTTGGACTTTCCGTACCTATATGTAGAATACTGCTTTGTTGTATGAATCTTGCTCAAAAACTGTTGTGAAGCGCTCCAATACCCTCGGGTCAGGCTAGCGCTATATAAAACTCCTTATTAATAATAATAATAATAATAATAATACATATTTTTAACATGTAAGATACTTTCCCACCAGTCTCTGTAAACATCACATTTCTAAAGCATTACATCTTCCTATATGGTAAGTAGCGAACTGTGAATCACTAGGTAAACAGAATCTTTGCCATCCTAAATGTGTCATTTAAACGTGATGGTTTAATAGTGACTGTCATTAGTGCGGTGTGCAAGGCAGACATTTTAGATGCATGTTTAAAGCATAGTTGCCTCCTTCTTTCTATACCTGCTTACATCCTTTCTTTCTTCCTATATTTTTAACCTCAAAGCGAATGATCTTCTTAACAGAAGGTTGTTGTTACAGTAATACTATAACCATATATATTATGGCAATTGTTTCTGATGCTACATTTTTCTACTACCATTCTGCATTTCTGATTATTGTTACACTGAATATAACATTGAGAAATAATGCATTACTAAACCTTTAAAACTCCAGATGACTTAATCTTAAACAATGTTATTCACTTACCCGGCCATTTTTGCAGATGTAGTCAAATAATTCACCACCAGGCACATATTCCATAACCATGAAAAAATCTGTAGGTGTGCTGATAACCTGGTACCTAAAAATACATGTAAAGACAAAGGCTTTAAAGAGCAGTAAGCACACACAGGTGATGTTTGAGGATCGGGGTGTATATTAGAGGCTTCCTGGCCATACAGAAACCACTCCTCAAAGTGCCCATGTGCAGGTACTAATGTTGCATCAGCACCACCTGGCCTGCCATTATCCACATTGCCCTAACGAACCCTAGGAGAACCTTAGCTTGGTACTGGGTCAACAAGTGATGGAGCATAAATACCCTTCTCAAATATCACAGACCATCCACGTGCAAGTGAACAAGCCTCACCTTCTCCCTGTGAAAATGGTGCGACTTACTCAATAATTTCACATTGTGGGGGTTATTGACAAGCCACTTGCGCCGCTGGTGCGTCACTTTTTGTGACGGCGCTTCTTGCTGCCCCATATTTACAAGGACACGTGAAGCCACCCTGCATGGCTTTTCGTGTCCATGTAAATAGGGTCCCTTTACATGCAGCACTATGCGTGAAAGGGGCGTGCCATGAGTGCTGCTGTGGGTGTTCCCACACAACACCCATGGCTTCTGCCGCATTTCCAGATTTACGAGATATCGTAAACATAGAACGGCGTCAGAATGCTACACCTCCCAACAGGAGGCATAGGGAGGTGCACAGAAAGAGAAAATCACCTCTTGTGATTGTTTTTGTGCAGGAAGGTGTCCTTTCCTGCACAAAAACAATCATCCCCGCAGCGCAGGCACACTTGCACCATTGTGCAAGGGTGTTTGCAATGGCGCATAGCAACCCATTGTGCACCAGCGCAGGGGAGAGCAAAAGGATCCGTCATATGGTTGTAGATATGACGCATCCTTTTGCTTCAAAAGTAAGGCAGCGCGGCACTGGCAAATGACTTGCGGCACCGCACTACGTTACTTTTTTTGTAGATAAGGTCCCAAGTGTCTAAAAGTCCAAAGGTTCTGAAGGACCAATAGCAAAATATTGCAGTACTTTTTCTGTGCTCCAGGCAAGTCTTGTCCTCCCCAAGGTTTTTGGGGCTCACCTTCTCCAAAAACACCTTTGAAAAACTGTGAGAGAGGAGTGCTCATTTCAGCACAGTTTCCATCTAAGTTAAGTAATGATCCATAAGTCTTACACACAGTTCAATAATCTGGCTGTGCAATTTCACATAGTCTTTTAATTTTCCAAATGTGCATAGCATCTTTCTTCACTTGTGTATTTGTTATTTTCGTTTTTCCATTACACATACTTCTAGCAGATTCTCGGTCACACATTATGACTGGGAATCTACCTAAAAGGGGTAAACTGGATAAATCAAATGTCCTACAAACCTCACAATTGCAGGCCATAGACCACAGAGCTAGACAAAACGGATGAGCTCATACAACAACTAGACTGTTAAAGTTAGAGAAATGACATGATTTGACAGTAGACAAGTTACAGTAATACAAGTGCAGGCCTCAGTAGTGATAAAATAATGAAATAATCAAGATAGATAATTAAATATCTACACCAAAGTCACGAAATGATAACAGCCACAGCAGTAAGAGCTATCTAGAGGCATTGAACTCATTTTGCTTCCATTAGTGATGTATGTCGATTTATATCGCATTTAATGAAAACACCATATTGTTTAGCTGCACCAATGTAGGTGAAGCTTCACAAATGACTAGCTCAGCATCTGAGAAATGTATATGTTCTGTATTTTCAAAGGTCCTCTTAATACTTGTAATAAGAAAGTCAGATATCTAAAACTCTGAGTAGCTTTCAGTTTCTGGCACATGTATCTTTTCCATTGCTGCTTAAAGAACGGAACTGGATAACACGTAGTGAAGTGTGAGAGGGGTTAGTGTTACATGCTCACTTTCTCACGAGGCAAATAGATGACTCTCTTTGAGTGCTTATTTTTCCCTTAATGTAAATGGTTGACAAGTAGGCATGGAGCCACTGCACTTTTTCTCTCTATCAAGTTTAGCATTTAGACTTCATAACCCAGAGTGAATTTTCTCTTACATATTAATATTAATATTTGTATAGCGCTCATATCACCCCCAGGGGGGTCTCAAAGCGCTGGTACGCATACCGGTGTGGAACCCATCCTGGCTTTCCCTGTGAAGTGTCCACTCCTGGGCACCCCCAAGGTGAAGCCAGGCATCCAAGCGCTGCTGGGGCCGTTGTGGAGGTTAAGCAAGCTATTGCCCAGAGTTGCAGGGTGGGACCCATGATTAGAGTAGGCACCTAGGCGAGAATTATCGAGTCCGCGTACACTGAGCCCAAGATCCTGCCACGTCGGGTCTTGAACCCTGGTCCCGGGCCTGACCTCTGCTTCAGGGTCTGCCGCCTCTAACCAGTGAGCCACACTTCTCCTTTATATCACCTTTATATATATTTCTGAAAAGCTACCATTTCATTAGGCACCATTAGCCAATAAAAACAGAAGGTATTTGACTGCACAACACCTAGTACCAACACTACTATTCATGCAAGCAAATCTACATTTGTTTAGATTCACATTGCACATGGAAGAAGAACCATGGCTAAACCAGCCCCAACCATTCTCCACCCAACTACAGAGTGCATATTAAAGCTGATTATTAGGTATGCTGATGCCTTTATTTGGTTCCTCGGTTTAGCTAATTGCTGCATGAGCAACATATTACTTTGTAGTAGTTCCATAAAAAAAATTATTTCCCTTGATGATGACCAGTTTGGTCAAGTAAGGGCAAATATATTTGTTGGGCTTTTACAGACATGGATGTTGGATGAATTAGCACCTAAGAATATAGGGCCTTATTTACAAGGCATTAATGTAGGGTGGTGCCGCAAGCCATTTGGCTGGGCTGTGCTGCATAAATTCCAAAGAAAAGGGATTCATCATATCTACAATGATATGACGGATCCCTTTTGTCTCCCTATGCTGGGGCACAATTAGCTGCCATGCACTGACACAGGCACCCTTGCGGATGCCTGCAATACGGGTATGATTGTTTTTGTGCAAGAAGGGACACCTTCCTGCACAAAAACATTCACAAGAGGTGATTTCCTCTTCCTATGTGTGCTGCAGAATGCAGCACGCATATAAAGAGGAAAAACGAGGAGAAATGAAAACATTTTTCTTCGTTGTGCCTCCCCAGTCCTCCCCTGGGGAGAAGTAGCATTCTGACGCATTTCCAGGTTTCCCATTTTCGTAAATCTGGAAATGTGGCAGAACGCAAGGTGGCGTTAGGTGTCCTTGTAAATATGAGACAGCAGGTTGCGCCACTGGTGCGTCACAAAAAGAGGTACATCTGCAGCGCAATGGGCTTGTGATCTAGACAGGTTTTACTCTAGGTGTTATGTATGTAGTAGTGACATTTCATGGATCACTATGGAAGGGAGTTGGAAGTATAGTCTTGCAAGTTGCATATACAAAGAAGTGTGACTTGCAGGTAGGAACTAGGTTGAGTCACGATATTTGGAACAGCCATGTCTGAATAGTTTTCCCAAATTTTCAATGTCTGTTGGTAATCTATAGACTTCTTGGGAGATCTTTTTAGCCTTTTTGAGAGCTCGCATGTCAAGGCAAAAAAGGAGCTTCTATTAATGCATTTTTGTTGGGAGTAGCGAAACCCAATACCCTGGCGGCATTGTTAGCCCACCAATAAGTCCAATATGGAGTCCATTTTAGATTCTTAAATGTATTGGTAAGCCATCCATAAATACCATATGGATTCCACTAGGAGCGACAGAGGCCATCACTAAGTACAATGTGAAGTCTACCCAAAAGCAAAAAAAGATCCATTTCAGGAAGCAATGTTTAGACACCTAGATGTAGTATATGAGATAACCCACACATGATCTCAACCTTGAGAGGCAACGTTAAACCACCTAGTAGTAGCATATGGAGATTACCCAGTAGTAATATAAGTTCATCTCTATTTGCGGCACATTTATGCCTCCTAGAAGTAGTACATAAAGTCCACACAAGATCAACAGAAGCCCAACTCATAGAGCCCTGTTAAGCAACATGGTGATTTCATGTGGAGTCCACCCAGGAGTGACACAAGCTCATCCAATGGAGGTCTTATTAAGCAGCATTTAAGTATTTGTGGGAGTCTAAATGAAATATATACCAACCCACAGGAACAGTGCTAAGCCATCGTTGAGTAATGTATGGAGTCGACTCAGCATCCCTGGAAGCACTGTTTCGCAATCTAGAAGTAACATATGGAGTCCCCTCAGGAATAACAGCAGCCCAGTCATCACAGTAATTTACTCTACCACAGAGAACGGAAGTACACACCACACTGTGGCCCTTGGCTTTATAGAAAATTCATTGTTAGCACTTTACAGGCTCTAGCAGGTCCAAACAAAGCAGCCACAATGGAAGTCACCTTACCAGCTCTACCCTACATCTGGATGCCTCGGCTGGATTACCTGGGAAGCGGAACGAAATACTGGGGAGGATAGTTTAGAAAAGGGATTCATGGGCTGACACATCATTGATTCTGGTCTAGCAACAAAGTCAGTTATGAAAGGAATCTTTATTGGGCAAGGAGAGGTGGTCGCAGGGAGATGAGGACCTCAGGTTTGACTTCGCACCAGGAACAGCCAACACATTCAACCTGAGAGGAACAATGTACGTACACCACAATAATACAGTAACACAATATAGGAAATCATGATTATTAAATGGGAACGTAAACTGCTGAATTTGTAACTCAAGTCAGGATTAGAGGCAGGAATGTGATGGGCCCTGAACATGGGCATGGTTGTCCAGCCAGGTCTTTTGGTCTGTTGCAAGCCTCTGAATTTCTATAACTAAAAAGATAATGTTGGCTGCTAGCCGATTAGTCATGAAATGTGGATGTTGCCAGAACTAGCATATTCTGCAAGACCCATTACCGGGTCCACACACAATTAGCGCCATGTCGCTCGTAGGCATACCCTTTTTTTGTGTGTGGGTGATGCAGGTGGTATGTGAACGTGCTATCGCTGCTGTGGCCATGATGAAGGTTTGTACTGCTTCAGTTAGTTCTTCACCATGCTGCATGCCGGAGAGGTGCTTACCTTGCACAGTCTCTACTGTTCCTTGTAGGAAAGTGCCCTTTTTGTACGGTCACCCCTCGCTTTTTTCCCCAATGATGATGGTTTTGACTCTGAAAGTGCGATGTGACTGCTAATCTGGCCCCAGTGCCAGTTCTCTCGCCCTAAAATATGATGAATGTAAATTTGTAACCCCAATTGGCATAGACGTTGAAGCCCTTATAAGTCCATGGTTAGTGGTACCAGTGGTACGTAGGCCATGGGAGTTAAAGGGGTCACCAGGGCCTGCAGCACTGATTGTGCCACCCTGACAAGCATGGCTTGTGCAGGTAAGAGTGGTAGTGCCCAGTGGGGTGGGGGTTTGACAGACGACGAGGAGGGAAAATGAATTATTTATTTAATTTTCCCATGGAAAATGAATTATTTATTTAATTTTCCCTCATCATCGACTCTCGAATAGCCGTGCCCCACAGCTCGTACCTGCAAGGGCTGCTCCTGCACCCCGAGTGACCAAGTAAAGAGATGACAGCAGGTCTGCCACTGCACACTGCAGGAGCACTGCAAACTGCTCAAACCCGACTTTACCATCACCATGAGTGGCAAGGTCACAGCACTACTTTTAATATATGCCTGTCACTCCTAAGGTAGGTCTCAGGAGCCCAGGAGGCAGGGTGCATTATATTAAATGGGTAGAGATATAAGTGCAAACTTATTTGTCTCCATAATAGCCTCCTTTAATTGGGGGCTACTATAAGTGTTCAAGGGGGCCATAGGATAACACGGGCCTGCACCCGGGTACCCCAAGGTTGCCAGCTCCATTACGGTTCCACTGAAAAGTGTCATGTTTGGTATCAAACAACTTGTTTAATCAAACCGGATTTAGTGTGACATGCACCCAGGTGGCTACCTTTGTTTCGCTTTGTTCGCCCTCAGTGTGGCAGGGTATGCTCAGACGTGAGTCCCTTGCTCACTTGGCCACTGGATTCAAGATAGCCTGGCTGATGAGGATTATGAATCCGAAACCGGTCCCGGGATGCTTGTTTCCGGTCCAGGGAAGACATGGCTTGGCAGTTCGGGCTGGACTGTTCCCATGAGGCACAGGGTCAGACTGATTTGCATATGGCCATGTCTGAACTGGGGTGGCTGAGTGAGCTAAAGAATGGTGATGGATTAAACCCAGATCAGTTGACTGGGGGTGAGTGTTTGATTTGCTCAAACGCTCCGTCCATCATCCCCTTTTGTATCGCTTTGTTTGCCCTAAGTATGGCAGGGTATGCTCAGACGTGAGTCCCTTGCTCACTTGGCCACTGGATTCAAGACAGCCTGGCTGATGAGGATTATGAATCCGAAACCGGTCCCAGGATGCTTGTTTCCGGTCCAGGGAAGACATGGCTTGGCAGTTTGGGCTGGACTGTTCCCATGAGGCACAGGGTCAGACTGATTTGCATATGGCCATGTCTGAACTGGGGTGGCTGAGTGAGCTAAAGAATGGTGATGGATTAAACCCAGATCAGTTGACTGGGGGGTGAGTGTTTGATTTGCTCAAACGCTCCGTCCATCATCCCCTTTTGTATCACTTTGTTCTCCCTAAGTGTGGCAGGGTATGCTCAGACGTGAATCCCTTGCTCACTTGGCCACTGGATTCAAGATAGCCTGGCTGATGAGGATTATGAATCCGAAACCGGTTCCAGGATGCTTGTTTCCGGTCCAGGGATTACATGGCTTGGCAGTTCGGGCTGGACTGTTCCCATGAGGCACAGGCTCAGACTGATTTGCATATGGCCATGTCTGAACTGGGGTGGCTGAGTGAGCTAAAGAATGGTGAAGGATTAAACCCAGATCAGTTGACTGGGGGTGAATGTTTGATTTGCTCAAACGCTCCGTCCATCATCCTCTTTTATATCGCTACCTTGGAGGTTGCCCACGTGGTGGCCTGAAGCTGCTGCCACCAAGACAGGAACTGAAACCCCTGCCAAGAGATGTGAACTCTCTCAGGAGGCAGAAACAAAGGCTTGTCTAGGTGGGAGATGTAACCTCGTTTCTAGCAGAAAGGCCAAGAGTGGCACATCTAGGGGTGAGCTTCAAAACTCTCCCTGCATTTGATATGGAACAAGGCTTCCTGCCAGAGGAGGTAAAAGCCAACCACATCCATAGTTTGGTACTGACCCAGTGTTTGATTCTAGTCTTCGACTGATGTGAGGTGGCCGGCATACCCGCCTTCCGCCCCCTCCAGACACTGGACTGTCTACACACAGTCCCTTCTGGCACCCTGCTTTCTTGTGCATACGGCGTACACGCCCGATTTGCATCCACCCCGATTTTGAATTGCAGCAGCGTACACCGCTCCAAGGTGTCACCTACCCCACCAGGGACCTCACCTCCTCCCCTCCACATCACAGTGAGACGTTCTCGAACCCTCAGAAGGCACTCCCGATTCTTTGGGCTTTACATCATCCCAATCTTGTTTCCTGAGGTTGACCGCTGGGTCCATCAGACAGACCTTGGCCGCTCTGGTTCCTCCACCTTCTCTTTTATTATGCCATCCACCCACACTGCCACACAGCCCTGAAGAGTCAAGGGATACCTCCCGCTTTGTGACTAAACACGTGTCGGCTAGTCATTTTTTTGTTGTTGCATCATTAAAACTTTCAAACGAATCCACTGGTGTCGACCACTTAAATACAAATACGAGACATTTCTACCAGTGTTATATCCTCATTATGTGTGCCCAGGACTTTGTTCTCATTTACTGGGGTGGGTTTCACAACCCAAACATCCACCAAGCTTACAGGGTATTTCCCCCGACCTGGCAGCACCGTGCTTACTCTCCTCATTTCATACATTACGCATATCAGCCTGAGCAACAAGCTTCCTGTTTTATAAAAAACCCTACATCGAGATAATCGTCACAATAAAGACCTTCATGGCAAAATCTATCTACAAATAAAAAGTAATTCTGTCTTTTAGTGGAAAATATATTACCATTGGAGTTTTATACATTCAGCAAATAAGCATTAATGTGTCAATATTCAAGCAAACCAAGAAGTAGTAGACAGGCAGATGATAATGAGAAAAGTGATACTACTTCCACTCTGCATCCTTCTCTACTGCAATGGAGGGAAAGTGAAGGAGTAGGTGTGGGGCAGACAATACTGACAAACGTAATTACTACCATCTCCATAGCACACGTTCCATGGCTGTAAATGAAGAATACTACTTTAAATTCAAAGTAATATATTTAACACAAAATGCACCCTTACATCCAAAATGGATAGGAGCATGCATTTGGTGCTACGATAATACTGCTATATGCAACAGAACATAAAGAGCGGCATGAGCAGCAGCTCACACTTCTCGAGGACAGCATTTTCCCCCTCAAAATTACCTCTAATTAAGCAAGCTGGCTGCTTTGCGTAATTACTGTTAATTCCACATCATAAAGTAACACAGTTACCAAAATTACTCCGATTACTAGTGCCTAATTGTAATTCCCCCTAGTTATGCCCCCCTCTTTACTACACATGCATATTAACAAATTTTTGTTGATGTAAGGATTCGTTTTGAAAAACATTTCAGACTTTGAAAGGGGTGCTTTGTACAATTATTGTCCTTGAAAGTCACTCCTTCTGATAGAGTTGGGAGGTGTTTTGGCACAAATATATGGAGCTTGCAAGATAAGGTTGTAAACTGACAACTGCAGAAAGTAATTTACAGATTCTTGATTAAGTTGTTGACCTTGCATGAACTTTGAAATATCCAGAGCCATTACCCACAGAATGCTGAGAAAGGCTAATTGAAATTATCATGAAGTGTGTATGTAATAAAGCAGCTAAATTCCTGTATAAGGGATTGCAGCTATCTTAGAACTGCTCGGAAAGAGGGTAAGAGCTGGGTCTACTTTCATTTTTCCATACATCCTAATCAGAATTCCGTATAGAGGTCAAAAAGTGATATGCAGTGCCAATCAAAAAGGAAATCACCAATCTGTCAGTTGACCCATCCAGAACGAATCCCCCTATTAAAAGGGGGATACCCCTTACAAAGTCCTCGGTTCCTCAATATGGTTACCTAGACATGCAAGTGTGGGTTACTTTTTAACAATTTGTGTACCAACTCCCATGTTTGCCACGTTGAGGCTATAATAGGGTTCAAGGCCCTGCTATTAGCTATATTAATGCTATAGAGTACCTCATATTGCCTTGTAGCCAAAAAGAATTCTTCTTCAATCTCCATCCATGCTGGGGAGATATTCCCATTCCAATCATTTGCACCAGTGGTGCAAGTTTGTGTGATTGATGGAATGTGAGGATGTGGGGTAATGGGAGACCACCTGAAGAGGTGGCATTGTAAAGTGTGGTACCTTAAGTCTCGGCCTAGCTGCACCCCATACGAAGTTCATAATCGTAAATTCTGTTTCACTTTAAAGTGGTTTGGTTATCACTATGGCCAACATGGTGAAGATATAATTAAATGTTGAGCTTCATTCACGTTTACCACCTTTCCTCTCCCCCTAAATGACAAATTGAGTGAGGACCCCTTTAGGAAGGCAGCCGAGGCTTTCCTCATAAGCTTCTGTACATGATTTTCCACTATATATTGTAGTCCCCTATTCACTATAATTTCAAAGAATTTAAGGTTCTTTTACGACCCAATTACGTGGAAGCAACCCCCGCGAATTTCTACCAATAGCAAATGTGAGTGGTAGGTTTTCTATTTTACCCCAGTTTACACTGTACCCTGAGAATACGAATAAGCCTGATAGAACTGACAAGCAACATTATATAGAGGATGAAGAGTTCAGCAGGGTGAGGAGAATATTGTTTGCATACAAACATCAATTTTGCTTAACTGCTGGCATCAAGATGCCCCCTACACAGGGTAGAGGGCAGGTAAAGGTTCCATTTTAAGCAGATATAAAAGAGTTCCTTCAACTCCTATACAATTCACCTTTGCACCTAGGTTAGTATAGAGATATTTTACCTAGACCTCCCCTCTCCATGGTGCCAAACAGATCACACCTCTCAACACAATTGAAAGTTCTTTCTTCATTAAAGCTGAGGCCAGCCTTCTCATATGGTCCATTATGTATCTGCAACATTGGTGAAATTTAAGGCATATTGATCTTGTACAATTCAATCGGGAATGGAACTTCTCCAGGAGATTTTCCAAAGCCCATATCCTTTCCTTCTGCTCTAATCTTGCCTATTGGTTTATCCCATTCATGCTTCTCTCCCCCCTTGTGTGGACATGTGAACACCAACCAGGAATTATTTTTTTAATATTATATCTTGGCGCTCAGAGGATTACACTTTCCTAAAGTGTGAAGCAAATACATTGGTGATGTTAATTGGGTGATTTTTCAATTCCTCTCTGTTATTCCTAATAGCAGTCATCACTGAGGAGGATTATTTCTGATAAAGTTGGAGGCCAAACATCTACCTGTGTTTTCACCATACTCGTATCGCCTCACTTAACCCTAGAAAGAGCATATTCTGCTCGGCTGATAAAGAAGGTGTTCAGCTTTTATTTGGTTTTCATCAGATAACTATGGCCAGAGGATTCTTTGCCAAATACTATCTGGAAGCGCTACCTGCTAAGGGCTACCAAATATTGCTGTTTCTGTTAGCTGTTTGAGGCTTTTTAATCATAAAAATCGTCATTTTTTAAAAATTGTGTTTTTCACCCTGTGATGCAGACAGCACACCCCTAGGCCTCCTGCACTCATTTTCGCCATCATTCCACGGCTCTAGCGGCCTATCTTGGGCTTTATTTGGGGTTATTGAAATCATTCCACGGCGGCCATCTTGAGTGTGGCCCAGAGCGGTGAGAGCGCTCTAGTGGATCACATAAAAGGAAACGGATGCTCTACCGCGCTAGCGGTCGCGTTTGCGGGAGCACCGTCCCAAGCGCCGGAGTCTCGCCTGAGTCAGCCCGTCTGCGCCCGTCAGCGTCTCGGAAGCGCTCGGACGCGAGCCTGGTGGGTCCCACTGAGCACTTGGCCAGATGTACACAAGAGAGGAACTTTTGTCTTATAATGTACACACTGCTCCATGTCAGCGAGCTATCCCCTACTCTGCAGGGGTTATTTCCAAGTGCCCCACGTGTGGGTGGTTGCCTGTCCCTATCAATTCCTTTCCGGGCAAGCTTCCCCCATTAGGTAGTAAATGTGCTTTGTTAAACACCAGGTCCCTTCCTCAGCACGCTCTTGACATTCATAATCTTTTAACACACGATGATATGGACTGTCTCTTTCTCACGGAAACATGGCTTGGTGAGGGATCGGAACCTGATCTGGCTATTGCCATCCCTCCTTCTTTTGCTATTTTCCGTCGAGATAGATGCAAGGGAAGGGGAGGCGGAGTGGGACTTATCATCAAGAGGCACATTCCCTGTACCATCTTGTCGATGGATGAATTACCAGGCTGTGAGACCCTTGCCTTCTCCCTGGCCCTCTCCCCCCATCAATCTTGTTTGGGGCTCTTGCTTTATAGACCGCCTGGCCCTCTAGGCTCCTTTATTGAGGATTTGCTATCGATCATCTCCACGCTAAGTCTTAGGACAAATCACTGCCTGATCCTCGGGGACTTTAACATCCACATGGACAAGGGTGAGGATCCTGAAGTGCAAACATTTTTGGACATGACATCTTCGGTGGGACTTCATATGTACCTGCAGTCTCCTACACATGAGAAAGGGCATATTCTAGACCAAATTTTCTCGACCGCTCCGGTGGCCCTCTCCTCCCTTGCCCCAGTTCTTTGGTCAGACCATTTTCTAGCGGATTTCACGATAGCACATCAGCCAGTAGACGCTCGCATTTCGCAGCGGCAAACCGCTCGTAACTCTAGAGCCTTCCACAAAGTCACCCCGGCCATGCTCACCCAGGCTTTAGAGACCTATCCTTGTGCTCTCACGGGTAGACTGGAGGACGATGTTAGGTGTTTTCAGTACTGGCTCACTGCACGCTTGGAAGCCTTGGCACCACCTCGCCTAGCTAGATCAGAACTGGCAAGAGCATCAGCCCCGTGGTTTTCTGCTACCCTGGCTACTAAGAGAAGGCATTGTAAGCGGCTGGAGAGAATTTGGAGGAGGCAGTACGATACATCTGCTAAGCAGTCCTACAGAGAAGCAGTGAAAGAATATCATAGGGAGATCACTGCAGAGAAAAAATCCTTCTTAGCTAAAAGGATCGAGGAAGCAGATAGCTCCTGCAAAGAGATCTTTAAGATTGTTAAAGAATTCATCTCTCCTTCCTGTTGCACTCCTACGTCTGCTTTCTCGGAACCATGGATCAAGGAGCTTGCAGTATTTTTTACCAATAAAATACGTACCATCCAAGCAGCCTTGCAAGGAACCCATAACATCTCGATCGCGGGCTCTATGGTCGACGGCTCTTCTTTCCCTTGGTTACATCCATTGGCCTCGCATATGGACTCTTTGGGTCCTACCCTGCACTGTTTCCCCTCCATAGAGCTTCAGGCCTCGCTCGACCTTCCGTCTAGCCTGAAATCTGGCTCTCCACTGGACCCTTGTCCTGCCAAGTGTCTTGCGACCCTGGCACCTGCCCTTAACCCGATCATCAATCCTATCATCAATGCTTCTCTGAATTTGGTCAAAGTCCCCTCGTCGTGGAAACAGGCTCTAGTTCTTCCCCTCATTAAAAAACCGAATGCAGATGCTAAACTGCATTCCAACTACAGGCCAATCTCGTTGCTTCCGGCCCTGGCCAAGATTACGGAAAAGCATGTTCATACGACCCTGACCAACTTTTTAGAGGGAAACTCCTTATTACATCAGTCACAGTCCGGTTTAGATCCAACCTGAGCACTGAAACCGCTCTTCTTGAGGTAACCGAGGCTGTGAAGGAGACTCTCGACAGGGGTGGAAAGGCTCTGCTTATCATGCTTGATCTGTCAGCGGCCTTCAACACCGTTCCCCATGACCTCCTCCTTACAAGACTCTGGGAGATTGGCCTGCGGGGAACGATGTTCGCATGGTTTCAATCTTTTTTGGCCGACCGGAGACAAACGATCTGGGCCCCCCCTTTTTCCGCCCTGATGCCGCAGCTTGATGTTGGGGTCCCGCAGGGCTCCATCCTCAGTCCCTCCCTTTTTAATATCTTCCTCACTCCTTTGGCGGCACGGGTGGAAGAGCTAGGGGCCCAGATCATATCCTATGCGGATGATACACAGCTCCTGTTCACCTGTGACAGGGGCTGTGACTTTGACGGAGCAGCTATCCGGAAGTGTCTGGAGTTTGTGTTTGATTGGTTCGGGAAAAGTAGCCTCAAATGCAACTCCGACAAATCCGAGATATTGTTCTTTGGTTGTCCTGCAGACCTGAGATGGAAGCAATGGTGGCCTTCGGCTATGTTCCCCCTGCTAGCGATTCGGTTACAGCAAAGAATCTGGGTATGATGGTTGATAACACTCTTTCCTTCAAAGCCCAGGTGGCTGGTCTGACTGGGAAGTGCTTTGCCATCTTAAGGATGTTGCGTAAGTTTTTGCCATATCTATCTTTGGAGCACAAGAAGATCACGGTGCAAGCACTAATAGGCTCTCGCCTAGATTACGCTAACATCCTTTACTTAGGTCTTCCTGAATATCTGCTGACCCGCCTGCAAATAGTTCAAAATTCAGCAGCCAGGGCAATCTTTGGTTTAACTAGAAGAGCCAGGGCCAGTAACCTCCTTGTCTCCCTGCATTGGCTGCCGATTCGTAAGCGCATCTTCTTCAAGACTTTAACTACAGCTTTTAAGGCGCTTCACAATGTCGGCGCTGGATATTTGCAGAGAAGGGTCAACTTCTATCTTCCATCGAGACTTCTGAGGTCTGCTGCCCAGGCAAACGCCATTGTCCCAACAGTGAAACGTGCTCGCTGTGGAGGTCGCTCCTTCAGTTACCTTGCACCCCGTCTCTGGAACACGCTGCCCCTGGCGCTGCGGACATGCTCCAATCTTTCGGTCTTTAGAAAGGGACTTAAGACCCTTCTTTTTGTCCTGTAATGCCATTATGGTTATTTTTGGGGCCTTCACGGAGGTGTGTTAGTTGCTGGTATTTGGTGTGATGATCTTTAGCGCCGGGACGCTCTTCTGAGCAGCTGAGCGCTCTATAAAACTAACAGTAACATAACATAACATAACATCTGTTTCAAGCTGGCTGAGTCTTCATTAAGTGCCAAGTTGGTGTTTAGGTATGAGCACTGTATCCTTTTGTCAGCCAGCTGTCTATAGTTAACGTTGGACTTGACCCTTTTGGCAGGTTCACCCCGAAACTTTTTGCGTTCTCCTAGCCTGTTTCTGTAACAGTTTAGTGGAAGGCACAACAGACCCATAGATAATGTTAAAACCTCTGTCAATTTTCACAAGCAATCTTTCACTATGCAATAATTCACATGCTGCAACTTCCAACAATGTGGTATAGGACACAAGGAAAAATTCTGTACATCTGTTTGTACCTTGTACACAGAACTAGAATGTGTATTCTCAATCTTCTTGATGGAGGAGGTGGTGCACTCCCATAAATGTGTGATCCCTGAGTAGGTGGTTGAGCATACCGCTATCATTAGTGCATGACAGGTCTAGCCAGCGCGATCTTTCTAGTGATGGGTGCATCGTCATGGTCAAGTCCCCGCCCATTATCAGTTTACTGCTACCTAATCCAGTCAAAACTCTAGAGAGGTCAACAAAGAAACATCACTTAGCCCCGTTTGGCTCATACACAGAATAGAACACCACTGTTTTGCCCTGACTCATGGCCTTTGCAAAGGCAAAATTACCTGCTTGGTCAGCCCAAGCATTGACATTGTGAAATAGGAGAGAGACTTGTGAAAAAGAATCTCACCACCTCCCTTCTTGTGAGATATTGTACTTCTGTCTTCTAAGTATGTGACTGAAGTCCCTCTTCAACTTTTCAGACTCAGCCAGTCATAGGCACAAGTGTATCAAGGCCTTGTCAGTGTGCTTAAAAGCCTAATATGATAACAGTTTTTTTAATGATTAATTTAGTGGGTACGAGCATTTACAATAAGAGCTAGCAGTGGGACGTCATTCAAGCATGCAATAGGATGTGGCAATAAAGTCTAAATGGGACGGAACCTCACGATCTGCAACTGGGGTCAGTCCTCACAACCACAGCGACAGACCCTTTTACTAATCAGGCTAACAGCTGCCACTCCCAGGCATCAGAGCTTCTTTGGGGTATGCCACTTTGTGGAGCAAAGTGTGTCAGAATGCACAATGGAAAGGTGTAGGGATCTAGACAGCAGATACAAGTTGTCACTCAAGAACCATGTGAAACACTTCAACCACCATTCCATTCTATGGATGTAATCTCAATTGGGGGTACTCTTGTATCCCTACTATAGGCTTTCAGGCTATTAACATCTACCCATAGCACCCTAACAGGCTTCTCAGTCATACAATTCATTTCTCCAAGAGTGAATATAACAGTTCTCACATCCAATTCACAATTATATATGAACAGAAGAAAAATCAACATGTTGGCAGATCACATTATCTCCTGTGCAGAGCCTAGTCAGCTCAGCAACATCATGGTAAGGGGACAACAACCCTAACAAAGGCAACATTCTAGACAACATAAATAGTGCAAAGGACATTGGAATAAACACATCTTTGTTAACAGGAAACTACAAGGGGAAAAAATATAAACTCTTATGCCACTAAGGAACCATTCGACAGCTGCCATCAAGAATATTCTGTAAGTCATATGTTAAGTTTTCAGTCAAAATCTCGATTCCCTCCAATTAATTTGTTGATCTGTGAGGCCCTACTTCTAAGCCCAGCATCCCATGTCTGTCTACTGGCTGAGTTCCTCACTTGCAGCTGTATTAAAGTGATTGTGTGGAGATGGATGTAATGGGAAATATTGTTTTTGGTTTGCTGCTGTCTCCAGCAAGAAGTCTTTGAGAGTGCCGAGGAATTTCTCCAAGTCATCTGGCTCATGGTATTCCTTGTTCCTACTACTGATTGTCAACAACATCATAGCTGGCTAGAGGCCAAACTGAAGGCCAGATTTCCGCAGCCTGGAATGTGCTGACAAGAATGTTTTACGTTTGATGCCGGCATCATGTGAAAAATGGGTTGCAATGCATATTTTGTTGTTATCATACACAAATTGGCCATAGTTCTTTATCCCAAGCATAAGGAACTGATGTGCTTCCTGGTGTCTCAAAAAGCAGGGAATGATTGGGATAGTAGTGGTCTGTCTGAGGGGCTGTGTCATCTTATCCAGTGTGTTCCCTGGAATTCCAAACCTAAAGAGAAATTATGTTGCAACAAGTCTGTGAAGATTGTGGACAAAACATGTCAAATATATGAGTGATTGAAGCCTCCCAAAGCCTCATAAATCACACATTATCTTATCTGCCTCGGTCTTCCAAGTCCTTTAACTTTCTTTGAGTATTGCACACTTCTTGACCACAGTCTGGACAATTATGCAGAGCATCTAATTCCTTTCCAACCCCTCAAGCCTTTTTTTCAAAACATGTCAAGTCTGTTATGAGACTAGGAGATGTCAAAAGTTACAGGGACCGTTTGCACGATTCTCAAACTGAAGTACCTGAGTAGTGATTCAGATTCTGATTTATTAGTAAGTGCATAGTTAGTTGAAACCATTACACATACATACTGAAGCCCATGACATAACACCCTGTTACTCATTCTGGGTGAAATTAACATTTAAGCATGTGTTGAAATATTGCAGGCGAGGTTGTAACAAGAAAAGCAATGAACTTGCATAGTGTGTGCATGTTAATGCACTTGCCCTTTTAGGGTAGCATTTATATAACAAAAACAATCCTGTGATCCTTTCAACAAGATTGAGCATGCCAAATTTCATGTATTAAAAAAGTAAGGTATTACATTTTGAAAGATCAGACTGAAAATTATTGCTTTGGTACTGTGCAATTGAATTGTATTATTGTGAAAAATGTGTTCTGAGTTACAAGAAGCAGTGTACAAAATATATTTAGCTGTAATCTGTGTACTTTTGTATTGTTTGTTTGTTTATTGTGAGCCCGATTTATCATAGTATTGTGTTGCCCTTGCACCATGTATTGTGTTGCAAGAAGCACGCCATGCTAAAGTCAGATTTACAAATCAATGCAAGGCCATCTTGCATGGCCCTGCATTTTTTGGTAAATCTGGAGTAACGCATGGCACCATAAATCGCTGCCTTGTGTTACTCTGCCCTGGGAAGGCATTCCATGGGGGGAGCGCGGGTGTTCCCACACATCCACCAGTGAATTTTCATGCATTCACAATTTTACCATTACTGGCAAACCTGGGAATGCATCTAAATGCTACGCCGTCCCAGGGGAAGCACAACAAAGAGAAACATTTTGTTTTCCTCATTGTTTGCTTTTGCGTTCAACAAAACATTTAGAAATAGGAAAACTCCTCAGAGGATTGTTGGTGTCACTGCCTGCACAAAAACAATCCTGCCTGCAATGCAGCAACCTTGCACAATGGTGCAAGGCAGCAGATTGTGCGCCAGCACAAGTAGAGATCATGAATGTACCGTATATTGTCAAATATTGTGCATACCAGCCCTCTCCCTTTCACAAAGCGCAAAGATTGATTAATCCGGCCCAAACACAGTGGTTCTGTACTTCCTACAGTTATGGCTCTC
The DNA here is from genome assembly GCF_964261635.1 of Lissotriton helveticus. NCBI lineage: Eukaryota > Metazoa > Chordata > Amphibia > Caudata > Salamandridae > Lissotriton > Lissotriton helveticus. The sequence goes on from NC_136058.1 coordinate 134,005,505, forward strand.
TTTTGCTAGCAACGTTTACAGTGGGTTAGTGGCCTAAATTGGAATGAGAAAGGCCCCTAAACTCTGCAGGCACTTAGCTAATCTATGTGACTGTGGCACTCCCAATTTGCAGGGATATGGGGCGGTTCTAACCTCAAAACCTGTGAGTCTCTGCTGAACAATGATTAACCTAAGGGGCAATGTAAGGCTGCTCAATGAAATATTTACTAGCACAAGATAAATATAATGTGCTCTTTGCTCTATGTCCTTGGTATCATATCTGTGTATGGACAAAGTAGAGAAGTGGTTTATGACAGGTAGATGCTTATTAAAATGCAATTCACTGGAAAGTGAGCACATGGTCTGCTGCTGATCAATAAAGAATGATTATGTTGCATTTTTAGTGAGCAGGTGACAGCATAATACCCTGAATTCAAGTTGATAAAACACACAATTTGCATGAAGTGGAAAAAAAAAAAAGTTATTATACACAGTTCACATTTGAATGAAAATGAAGCAACATTACTTACAGTTTAATAATGTGCGGATGTCGAAAGAGTTTAAGGTTTTGAATTTCTTTCTTGATTTTGCCAACAACATCTAGATTACGGATTTTTTGGCGATTTAAGATTTTCACTGCCACTTTATGTCCTGTTAATTGATGTTCACCAACTATTGGAAAGAGACATGTTTTATTACAATACATCAGGAATGATCACAATCATTTTTGACAATTTAGCACAAGGGAATCAAAACAAGACCAACCAGTTAAATTGCCTTTTCTACACAGTTATCAAACAGTCAACACCAATTTGTGAATCCCTATTGCTAAACTGACCTGTATATAGTCCTATACTGAACATATAATCTCGTGTGGGTAGTTCCACTGCTATATTACAGTTTGTTTTTAGTTAGATAATGACCACTAAAGTAGGTCGACAAATTATATGAAAGACACAAGTCAAAAAACTTTCAGTTCAATGAAACAACTAAACAACAATTACAAATTAATTCTAAAGGAAAATCTCTGAGTCCACTAATTAATGCTATTGTATATAGACTACAATGAAAACCTTTCAGTTCAAAGTTTGATGGAGATGTGTCTGTAATTGTAATTGCATTTATATAGCGATTACTACCCTTGTTGAAGCGTTGAAGACATTTATGGTGAGCAGCATGCTGCTCCAGGACCCAAGGTTAGTGGTTAGTCTAGTGTTATTATTTACTGGGATTACTCTTATGCACTCATGCAAAGCATTCCAAACATTCAATTGTTTGTGGTAGATTACATTATTAGCCATTAGGTGTGATCATTAGTGGGAATAGGGGTAAGTGTTTTAATGCAGATCTTTGGTGGGGTTGACAGATAAACTACAGGAGATTAGGTATTGTTAGCTTTGCAAGGGTAAGGCTTTTAAAAAAGGAAAGGTTCTGATCTTGAAATGAGTTGTGGGCAATCTGCAGAAATACCTTAATAGGCAGTAAGGTTACTATGCCTGTGACATAGAGACAGAGAGGGGAGGCATGCCATGAATGGAAGAGGAGTGGGCCATTTGAAAGACAAAATATGAGGCAACAATCAGAGGCTTAAATAACAAGCATTTGCAATGCAATAGGTCTTGCATTAGGAAAGTTTGAGCTATTGGTATTGTAAATGACATTTTTTTATTTATGTTTTGTTTTTGAAAATAGCGAAATTAATAGCTTTGTCATTTACAATGCCAATAGTTATAACTTTCACAAATGTGACACCTATAGCATTTGTAATGCAATATGTGTTGTATTTATGTGACTTACATGTATTGATATTACAAATAACAATTGCTTTTAATTTTTTTTCCAATAATTAATACTTAAATAAAAGTTATTGTAATTTATAATGGCAAAAGCTTAAAGTTTTGTAAATAACTTTTGTGAAGATTATGTTCAGTGTATTTTATTGTGATGAAAATCCAAGAACAGAAGTGAAATATTAACATATTTTTGTTACACTTGTAATAAAGCTTGAAACATCGAGAGAACATATTTGAACCAGGTGTTGTTGAATGGTTGCACAGATTGATGCTGTGGTAGCGCTGATTGATGTTGTGATGGCGAACGAGTGATGCTGTGGCGTTCAGTGATGCTGTAGTAGCGCATAGTGATGTTGTGGTGCCCTGAGTGATGCTGTGGTGGTGCGGAGTGATGCTGTATGCAATGCTATGTTTTGCTTTGCTATCCTATGTTTTGTTTTGTTATGCTATGCTATGTTTTGCTATCCTATGCTTTGATTTGTTATGCTATGCTATGCTGTGTTTTGTTATGCTATGCTATGTTTTGTTATGCTATGCTATGTTTTATTATGCTATGCTTTGTTTTGCTATGCTATGTTTTGTTATGCTATGCTATGCTATCTTTTGTTGTGTTTGGTATGCTATGCTTTGCTATGCTATTATATGTTTTGTTTTGCTATCCCCTATGCTTTGTTTTGTTATGCTATGCTATGTTTTGTTGTGTTTTGTTATGCTATGCTATGTTTTGTTGTGTTTTGCTATGCTATGCTTTGTTATGCTATGCTATGTTTTGTTATGCTATGCTATGTTTTGTTATGCTATGTTTTGTTATGCCATGTTTTGTTATGCTATGCTATGCTTTGTTATGCTATGTTTTGTTATGCTATGCTAACCTTTGTTTTGTTATGCTATGCTATGTTGTGTTTTGTTATACTATGCTATGTTTTGTTGTGTTTTGTTATGTTATGCTATGCTTTGCTATGCTATGTTTTGGTATGTATGCTATGTTTTGTTGTGTTTTGTTATGCTATGCTATGTTTTGTTGTGTTTTGCTATGTTTTATTATGCCCTGTTTTATGTTATGTTATGCTATGTTTTGTTATGTTATGCTATGTTTTGTTATGTTAAGCTATGTTTTGTTCTGCTATGTTTTGTTGTGTTTTGTTATGCTATGCTATGTTTTGTTATACTATGGTATGTTTTGTTTTGCTATGCTTTGTTATGTTATGCTATGCTTTGTTTTGTTATGCTGTGTTTGTTGCGCTATGCTATGTTTTGTTGTGTTTTGTTATGCTAGGCTATGCTTTGTTGTATTTTGCTATGCTATGTTTTGTTTTGTTATGCTATGCTTTGTTTTGCTATCCTATGCTTTGTTTTGTTATGCTATGCTATGTTTTGTTATGCTATGCTGGTGAGGGTGAGTGAGGGTGAGGGGTGTGAGGGTGTGTGAGGGTGAGGGTGTGTGAGGGTGAGGGTGTGTGAGGGTGAGATGGTGTGAGGGTGAGGGTGTGTGTGAGTGAGGGTGTGTGGGGGTGAGGGTGAGGGGGTGTGAGGGTGAGGGGATGAGGGTGAGGGGATGTGAGGGTGAGGGTGAGGGGGTGTGAGGGTGAGGGGTGTGAGGGTGTGATGGTGTGTGAGGGTGAGGGGGTGTGAGGGGTGTGAGGAGGTGTGAGGGTGAGGGGGCGTGAGGATGAGGGTGTGTGAGAGTGTGAGGGTGTGAGGGTGAGGGGGTGTGAGGGTGCACGGGTGAGGGTGTGTGAGGATGTGTGAGGGTGAGGGGATGTGAGGGGGTGTGAGGGTGTGCGGGTGAGGGGGTGTGAGGGTGAGGGGGTATGAGGGTGAGGGGGAGTGAGGGTGAGGGGGTGTGAGGGTGATGGTGTGAGGGGATGTGTGAGGGTGAGAGGTGCGAGGGTGTGGGGGTGTGAGGGTGAGGGTGTGTGAGGGTGAGGGGTGTTAGGGTGAGGGGGTGTGTGAGGGTGAGAGGGTATGTGAGGGGGTGTGAGGGTGAGAGGGTGGGTGAGGGTGGGTGAGAGGGTGAGTGAGGGTGAGAGGTGTGTGAGGGTGAGGGGGTGTGAGGGTTAGGGTGTGAGGGAGGGTGAGCGAATGAGGGTGAGGGGATGTGAGCATGAGGGGATGTGAGGGTGAGGGGATGTGAGGGTGCCAGGAGGAGCAGTTGACGAATGGTAAGCAAAGAAGCACGAATGACGTGGGAGTCTACCAATGGTAAATAAAGGTAAGTAATGGGCGGGCTCTAAGCTCCCTTTTTAGGATAATTGTTTTCGCTGACAGCGCATGCTCTTTTTAGATGAAACCTAAAAAAGGGCGAGACAGCAATGAAGAAGGCTTAAGAGGATAAAGAGAAGGAAAGACAACAGAGGAGGTGCAGAGTACAACAGAGTTAAGAGAGCAGGGAAAGACAATATAAAGGAGAGAGAAACAGGAAGACAACAGGGAGGGAGTAAAATCACCTCGAAGAACAGAGAGCTGGGAGAGAACAGGTCCGTAGGAGAGAGAAGGGAAGACAGAGTGGAGTGCACCGGAAAGAGGGGGAGATGAGGCAAGGTGGGCGATAGAGAGAAGAAAGACTGCAGAGAAGGAATGGAGCTCAGCTAAGGACCCAGAGCTGGGAGAGGGCAGCCCTGTAGGAGACAGAAGGGGTGGACGGAGAAGAAGGGAAGACATACCTGTAGAAGACAGGGGGAGGAGACAGTAGGGAAGAACTGAGGGATCGCAGAGGAGAAAAATCAGAGCGAGGTAACATTACCAGGAAAGAGGGGCGCCACAAAAGACAGAGGGCAGGGACAGACAAAACAGCTGGAAATAGAATGAAAGACAGCAGACAAGCAGTGGAGTAACAGATGAGGGAAAGCAAGGAGAGGGTACATGGGTAGTCAATGCAAGGAATGTCCGCAAAGAAGGACTGCGGCATGAGAGCGCCAAGGAAATAAAGCGAGAGGAACTGCAAGATTAAGTGAGAAAGGAGAGTTGAAGAGCAGAAAAGTGGGATGGGGAAGACGAAAATAAATGAATAAGGAGGAAAGAATGAGGCTAGAGGCAAGGAGATGAAAGGAGTGAGTGACGGACTGAAAATAAGAATGCAAGGGAGAGAATGGAGAAGTTAGTGAAAGTAGGCAGAGGACGTATGGAAAAGAGAGAGGGGTGATTGAGCGGAAGGTGAGAGAGGGAACAGGAGCAAACATTGTGTAGGAGCAAAAATACTGGCAACGCTGCAGAAATAAACATTACATACAAGTGTGTCACAAAATTACATAACGTTGTATAATATAACTACATAACATAAACAGCACAACATGGAATGTTAGGAGGAAAGGTGGGGAAAGGAAGCAAGAGAGAGCGGGGTAGGTCAAGACAGAGTAGGAAGAATTTAGAAGGGATTGAGGAGAAATAGGAAACAAGTAAATAAAGGCTCACGAGAGCGAGGCCAGCAAGTTCGTGAGCGCATTCCTTTGAAGCCTGATGGGGGGAGGGGGAGCGGCTTCCATTGAGGTCTGATGCCGAGGGTCAGACAAATGGTGATGTGCGGGCGGCTACCTTTCAAGTCTGATGGGGGGAGGGGGAGCAAATGGCGAGAGTGCGCCCGGCACACATGCACTGGCCATAATCCGCATTCCAAAGCCCTCTGGCAGGCTTTCCTGGAGCCCCTACATAATTCTCGCTGGAGCAATGCGCAAGCGCATTGGCTCAGCGAGACCTAAAAATAGTATTTAGATATTGTAAGATTTAGAAATATAGAGGATATTTTTGAGATAGCATGAAATCTCAGGATGTAAGACTGGAGAAAGAAAGTATAAAGTACTTGTGATGGGCACCAGAATCAGGCGAACAGTCTGTCCACTGCTAGGCTATCACTAAACCACTGCTGCATCAAGTTTAGCTGATTGGCTCAGGGTTTGGAAGTAATGGCTGAATGCATTTACTCGGAATCCGACACGGTGAGCTAATTTGTTCAGGGTTTGGAAGCATAAACTATTGGCTGGATGCATATCCTGGGAAATGTCAAATGTTTTAGGCTTTGCTCAAATGAAACAGCAAACCTAAGATCATATCAATCTGAGAAATTATATGGGTAAATAATGCAAACATTGTGAAGGAGATTCTGCAAATCTTGAAGTGGCTATCTTGTGATATTCATCTTCATATTTGCCTCATAGTATTAATTATAACAGTAAACTGGGATCCCTCTTGATACCCCTTATTGTGGCATAACACACAAAGGAGACTGAGTACAGCTTTCCCTGACAAGTGCATTGTCTGCATTCATATGGCTGTTGGGTAGAGATTTAGACCCAGAGTTGAGGAGGGTGGAAAGTGGTCTCCCTTTGTGTGGTGCCTACTTATGGCATTACAGTCCTCTGAGTTTTTCACATTTGTATTGTACTCCTCATTCAGGGTTTTAAACCTGTGGTTCGTCAACTACTCTTCTCAGAGGCAGCCACTAGTCCAAAATGTCACTCCTCACAGCAACCTGTGGCTTTAACTCCTTACCCTTCAGAAATGGATACACTATTCAAAGAAATCTTGGCCATAGGATCCAGCTTTTTTTTGCCATGGTCAAACAGATGTCTGACCTCCTGATGGAAGTCATATCTATGGGGCAAGTGGTGACCTCCTTCCAGGCCCACAATGACACAGTGGATCAGCGGCTGAACCAGGTAGAAGGCCGCTATGACACTGCTGGACAGGGCAAGAGACATCGACCTCTTATGGCAAAAGATCACTGACCTGGAAGACAGATCTCTTGTAATAATTTTCATATATATGGGATCCCGGAGGAGGTGGAACAGAGCGACATGTTGGATTTTCTAAAGCGCTTCTTCCCCGAACTGCTGGATCTCCATCTTCCTGAGTCGCTGGGATTTCAGAGGGTGTACAGAATCCAGACTCACTCTTCACCCCAACCACACTCTCCTCACACAATCATTGCTTTTCTTCCCATCTGCCACCAACACACAAGAGCTATTCTAAAGGCGGCAAGGTGTTCTCCAACACCGCTCCTTTATGAGGGCCACAGTATCTCTTTTGCGACTACTCTTCAACTACCAAGTGGCAATAATTTCTCACCCTTCGCCCCAGACTCCAGAAATGGGACCTAAAATATGAATTGTTTGACCATGAACACATAGTTCTTTCCATTGATGGAAAGACTAAAGACTTCTTTGAGTCGGATGCTCTAGAAGGCTTTCCATCGCAGATGCAGCTAATTCCTACTTGCCCCCTACCGAAGCTGCAGACTGCCCTCTGCTCCACCATCACCTGAGACACCAACACCCGCAGATGTCACAATGCAGGGAATCTGATTGTATGGGTCTCAATCAGGTGGCAGAGGCTCCCCGCAAGAATAGAGAAAGAGACAAGTCCTGATTGCCTCTCAGACCTGCATCAAAATGAGTGATCCCTGACAGAGCCCTTCTTCCAGTCTCAGACAATGTACCAGTTTTGTTTTTCCATTACTGTGTTTTATTGATTACTTACCCACACTCCATTGGGTGCCCTAGGCCTGCTGGACTCCAGGCAGAATCAGGGAGGGTTGGTGATGCATGAGCACCTTGCTGGGGCCAAGGCCTCTCAAGACCTCCACACATTTATGGCAACACTCGGTGGCCCTATGGCATTGGTAAATCTACTTGTGTCTCATGTAGGTTACACACCACGTGTCTACCCAACTCCCAGCTCTAACTGCCCCATGGCTGCACTGGAGTCTGTCATCCCGTTTCTGGGCAACTAGTGGAATCTCCCTCTCTGCCTGTTTTGTTTTACTACACTGCTGAGAATTGATAGGAGGGTATTTTACACCCTCCCCCCTGAGCGGATACCTCCCTCTTCTCCTGTACATTGGATCTGGGTCAATCTGCACCTCCTAGCATTGGAGTTAGCTTGAAGCCTCAACGGATTCCCATTTTCCACTTAGTTAGTGAGGCTCCCTCACTTCCTTTCTCCCTGAGCTCTCTCTCCACCCCTACGAGTTTGAGACCGACATCCTCTCCCCTTCTACCACAATGAAGCCAGATAGATACACTCTTGCTCAGATCACTCTATACTGGTGGTTCCTTTCGAATGACATCTAGACCCTTATCTTTGGTCATGTTGAATGTTAATGGCCAATGACACTATGGACGAAGGAAAGTATTGCAATATTTACGTCTGAGACATGCTGATATCGCACTCATCCAGGAAACACACTTGTTCCCAGAAGAATCCCAGAAGCTCAAACTTGATTGTGTAGGTTCCATAGCTAGCAGAAGTAGGCAAGTGACCAGTGATGAGTTGTCCTCCCTGTCCCGTAACTCCTCCAAGAAATGTAGAGTCGCCATTCTCCTCTTCCATAACTTCCCGTGTAGGGTACTGTGGTGTGGCCATTAAAGAACTGTATATGTAGTTTCTAGTTGTAGCGGTGACATAGTGAGATTCCACTATGACATTTAGAGATTCTATGAGTGAACATTGGGGAACTACAAGTGGATCAATTGGGATCTGGATGTGTCTATCTGGCTCTGTGTATATTTCACTTATTTCCTGTTTAGAATGCCAATAAATCTTTTATTGGTTCAACCAATGAGGAAAATTGAATTTTGCCTTGTCATATGTGCCTACGTGTTCCCCATCCTATGATATATGTACATGATCAATATGCACATATCCCCCTATGATCGATTAAAGACGCAATTATAGTTGTGTCCAATGTTAGTATGCCAGTTTCCAGTTCCTGTGAAAGCAACGAGTATTAGGCCTATGTTGCCCACGTTTTACATTATGCACGTTAATTCATTGAATTGTCCCCGTTTCTAGGCCTCAAAAGGGCCCGGACACCAGATTCAAGCTCCAGTCTCCTGAACCCACTCCAAGGAGCGATGCAGCCCCCGCCTGCATCCCTGACCCTTCACTTACTTCCTGCCGCGCAGCGCGGTGCCCGGCCTGGCTCTGCCTGCCTGTCTGCCAAGAATATGTTATGCCTCTAGTTATCAGTTCAGCTCTCCGTCTTCACATTCCTAAGCTACTGAACCACATAAACAGCTTCAGCTATAGTCTAGTCTTTCTGTCTCCATGCAAGAGAATTACTGTATTAATATTCATAGAAGATTCATAGCACACGCAATACACGAAGAATATATGCATGCACCAGCCTTAGTGCCAAGTAGCCTTTGCCCTGATAACTTTTAGATTCTATCAACATGTACTCCAAACACCAGATACCAGATATGCTATAGGTACATGTCGTCCTGACATCGCAGACTTTCGTCTCCTCATCTAGTGCAGAAGTCATAGCCCCCAGTTCTCCCCGGTAACACGTCATGGCCCGTTTGCGCGCACTACTAGATTAAAGGTTCCAGCTGCTCAGGTAGTCCCCTCTATGTATCCACCCACTTTATGACACTTCTGTGACGTTTTCATCACATGTCTACGTGCACGCCCTGTGCACCCCTTCTTTTCACGCCCATGTGTTCTTATCTTACGCTTGTCACTTGTTACGCCTACTGTATGTAATGTAATTGTGATGTTTTACTATATATACCTTGTACTGTTGATGAAACGTTGCAGCTGCCTTCTATGCCATTCTATTTCAGGCTGTCCCGATCCTGTCCCTTCCCTTATGCCTGAATAAAGCCCGTTCGACTCAGATACATCGGATCTTGCCTCTTATTTATTGAGCTATCTGTTTTATTAATGTATTCAAAAATAGTACCGGTAATTAATTATTTATTTACCACATAATGGCGCCCGAATAGGGACGTGCCCTTTCCCCACGCGCCGGCGATGTAACGCAGGCCCCCTGACCCTTCTACAGCCGTGACGGAACTCTACCGTGCACGTGCAGATATTTCTGCTTCAAGTCTCCCTCAGGCCCACGGAGGAGATGGAAACTGCGGTCCGGCATCCAGACGAGGCGGTGTGGAATGCGGTTCGTCCCGACCAGAGCCTAAGCCGAGAGAGCAAGGTCCGAGGTATCCGGAGGCCCACCTGTTCCTGAAGTCCGAAGTTCGTAGTCCGACGTCGTAGCAGTCCAGTCCAGTCCGAGGCCTTCAGTTTCTGCTTCCCGGTGAGTACCGTTGCGGGGGAAGTATCTAGACAGGTTCATTAGTTTGTTCCTGGTCCGATGGGTTTGGGTACACAGATCCAGTCCGAAGTATTCACCTAGGTGGATACGGTATGACGGGTCTCTTTATGAGACCGGTATGTTCTGTACTGTTTTAGCAGTGCATCCAGTAATTCTAGTAAGTCCGTTCTCGAGAAATTCAAGTGTTATGTTTTCAGCGTATCAGGTAGAATTCTGTTCGAACTGTTATTAATGTATTTCTATGTCGTGGTATGAGTGATTTGTTTGCCATTTCATTACTGTGATTATTGCGTATTGTGTTCGCAAGTATAATTCAGCCATGCCTCGGTTCTCGAAATTACGTCAGATCAGAACCAGAAAGGGGTTACTCGAAGAATCAGTTCCTGTCCCTCCTAGGGACAGTCCTGGACATTTTATGTATCACAAGCATGGTTTAAATGCCATATTATATCTAGACTTATGGGTGGATTACACCAAACATCTTGAAGAGAAATATAGATGGCCTGTATCAGGTACATGGGATGCCGAGTGCATCATACGAGTAGAAGAAGCATTATGGAAAAAGAAAGCCAGACAGTCCCAGAAAGATGCCATCGAGTTATGGCGCAAAGAATCTCATAGAAGAACCGAAAAAGAATTCAGAAAAGCAGAATTAAGTAGGCAATCCTCAGAAAAAGCCCAAGAAAGGGAATTAATTGAAGAAGGTGAACGAGTTAGAGCAGAACAGTCAGACAGGCGGAGAAATGCCCTTATTAAAGGTATGTATCCTCTTCTTGCCGAGGGCTTGCCGAAGGCAACCCCGGAAGCACCCTGTAATTTACCGCCACCATTGGTCCCGATTAAGCTACGTCATAAACCGACTGCAGCTGAAATTTTTCTTTCGTCCTACTTGGACGACACAGTCCCAGAATATGCAAATCGTATTCCGCCTGCTCACGCTCAGCATCCTGTAAATAATGTAATTCCTGTTCCTCCAGCCACTGGTCCCGGGGACTCTGTTAATGTGCCCGTGCCCCCGGACCAGCCCACATTAAATGTACCCGTTTTGCCAGTCACTCTGCCAACACGTACAGTATTAACTGACGATTCCAGTTCAGGAGGAGCGGGGGGAGGTGCTCCTATCACCCCGCCTCAAGTAAGACGACTGACGCCGCGAGACGCAGCGTTACAGCGTACGCCAAAGGTGGCTACATACGCAGACCTCAAGAGACTTCTTACCGACTGTATATATGATCCAGTCCCAGGCGAAGATCACATGGTATTATATTCAGTACGTTTAAGACGGGTTGCCAACTTTTTGGTCACCCTGCCCGACATTAAGGATCATCTAGACAGAATATATCGTTTTGTCCGTACAGGAGAGAATCCAGGAAGTATTCACGAAGCTATGGCACACAGAAAAGCCGAGATTCAACATATGATTTTACAGTTCTTGATTAACTGTTTAATAAGAGAACAAGATTATCCTGATAAAGACAAAGACGAGATGAAAGGTCTGACTAAGTGGAGTGACAACATAGCCGAGGGAAAACACAAGACACTAGGTAGTATAGAAAGTATGTACAAAAAAATTCGTAAGGAAATTATAAGTATACACCAGAAGGAGGAAGCAAAAAGAGCAACCGAGAAAGAGAATGACTCTTCCAATGAAGAGGTAGACAGCGAGAATCCCTCCAGAATAGCGTATGTAGGTAGAACTAGACTTTCCGACCGACATTCATGTCTAGATTACAAGAAAGTTTTTCCTCCTCCAGTACCAGAACAGTGTTCTCTTGAACAAGTATTCCAGGCCACCGACCAAATTCTGAAATCACGAATAGGTTATAGCGAGCCTAGTACCATGCATGAACAAGAACTAGCCCGATCAGCAGTACGATGGACTAGTGATTCTACCACGTTTCCAGATGAAATAGTGGCCCAAATGTTTCTGAAACTGCCCCCAGCCGAGCAGCGTCTGGTGGGTACGTATATGATCCAACACCTCATTACATTGTATGAGGGTCAGCATTCTGATCCAGGTCCTTTACATGATGTGCTGAACGAGTTACTCCAATACAGATGGAAAGGTCTAGGTACCGATTTAATTAGTGTCATACTAGAACAGCGCCACAAATACAGAACGTTCTTGAATCCACATTTTGTTCCTGTCCCTCCTCCAGTAAGAAAATCATTCTACATAGACAGACAGAATCCGTTACGAGAAGTACATCCAGTTAAGGGAGAGGGGGGTGGTCTAGAACGAGTGTTTGTTTACACCCCTATCACGAAAATAGAACTTCTGGAAATGAAAAAGTTAATACCTTGTCACGATAAAGATCCAGCAGGGTTCCACCGTGAATTAAAGGACATGCTCCGTATGGGAGAATACACGTATCCCGATATCATTAAAATGTTAAAGGTCCTGTTGCCTGCGGGCATATATGAAAAACTTAAAGAAAAAGAATGGGAGGTGGGAGAGAAAAAGATAGATTGGACCGCATTAGAGATTGAAGATAACACACGAGTTCCAGGTACCGGTCTTGGGGATAAAGCTAAAGCATTGCCCGAGTTACTGATACAAGTCTTGCCAAGATTACTAGCCACGAAAAAGGAAGACTGGGATGCCATCTCAGCCTGTAAACAGAAACAAGACGAAGATACTAGTGATTTTTATTCTAGATTTGAGAAATGTTTCATTATTAATAGTGGTCTGAAAACAAGTAGTGAATCTTATCCACATCTTTTTGTTACCAAACTAGTCGAGAATTCAAGTCCACAAGTTAAAAATCGAGTACTGAAAGTCGAAAGTACCTGGCAGGCTAATACTCCGTCACAAATGCTCCAGATGCTCCAGTATCACCAGAATAGAATTAGGGAAGAGCAGGAACATGAAAGGAGGCGTATGAAAGACACAAAAATGAAAGTACTAGTTGCACAGTCCGTTCCGCAAGACAGTCAGAAGAGGGGTCCGAATCAAGCCAGTCACCCTGCAACTCCCGTTAAAGGGACATGCAATTACTGTAAACAGCCAGGTCATTATATAAACGAATGTGCAGTTCTGAAACACAACATAGCTACTGGTAAGACAAAAGAGAGACTACGTCCTCCTAGACAAGAACAAGTTTCACAGACTTCCCAGCCACCGCAGAACGCACAACAGACAGTTACAGTACCGCAGCCTATAGCTGCCACACAGCACGTTACACAGCAGATGTACCAGTACGCACAGTCAGAGTATCCAGATTATCAGCCGTATTCATGAAACAGCCTAGAGAGGGAGGTTGGCTTGCCTCTCATCGAGATTCCTGTAGATCAAGAGGGTCCCTATGTACATAGTCAAGTATTAGGGAAAGACAGAAAGTTTCTGATTGATACAGGGGCAAGTAGGACTACCATCAGTCATGACGAGGTTCCAGGGGCTCCACTCTCAGGCTCTAGAAATGTTTCCCTTGGATTTTCAGGAAAGCCTATTGTTAATGAAATATCGAAACCAGTTACTCTAGAAGTTGGTCCATTGTCCCGAACTACAGACTTGTTACTAACGAAATCCTGTCCAGAGAACTTACTTGGTATAAAGACTCTGAAAGAATTAGGAGCAGTTATATGCTGCTCCCCAGAAGGGGTGCGACTGTTTCTGCGAGATTTTAAAGGTCATTATGTATTACGTGATTTTGATCCACGATTATTGAATGTACCACAGCATTTATGGGCGCAAGGTCCAACTGATGTAGGTTGTATGCACATCACACCCCATCATGTTACCCTGAAGAAAGGTGTTGTATTACCACGAATCCGACAGTACAAATTGCCACCTGAGGCTGTAGCAGCCTTATCCAAAATTATTGACGGGCTTATTGCTCAAGGAGTAGTTGTAGAAACTGACTCCAATGTATGTAATTCTCCTATCATTCCGATTCTGAAACGTACTGATCCAAATGCACCTCCAGTTTATCGATTAGTGATTGACCTTCGAGAACTTAATAAATGTATCATACCCCAGTACCCAGTAGTCCCAGATATTTCTTCCCTATTAACTGCCATTGATTCTGAAGCTACGTTCTTCACTGTTATTGATCTCAAGAACGCATTCTTTAGTGTCCCCATTCATCCAGACAGCCAATTCCTTTTCGGATTCTGTTTAAATGGAAGGAGCTATAAATTCACACGAGCTCCTCAAGGTTTCACAGAAAGTCCTAGTATTTAGTCAAGCGCTTAAAAGACAACTAGACAATATTCACATGCCAACTGACACTGCCCTGCTCCAGTATGTCGATGATCTATTGATCACAGCCCGTTCTGAACGTGACTGTGAGCGTGCGTCACTTACAGTCTTGTATTTCCTGGCCGAGATGGGGCACAAGGTGTCCCCGTCTAAATTGCAATTCTGTGTCCAGCAAGTGGTCTACCTAGGACACTTACTGTCCAAGAGGGGTAGGCAGTTGACACCTGACCGTATCCAGTTAATAGCACATCTTTCACAGCCCAAGACTCAGAAGGAGGTACGAGCTTTTATCGGCCTCACTTCTTATTGCAGACAATGGATTCCTCAGTATGCATTTCTAGCTAAGCCACTGATACAGTTAACGACACAGGAGGCAGCCGTATCGACTGTCCTCCCTTGGACCCAGGAACACACACTTGTTTTCAATGAGTTAAAGAAAGCCTTATGCCAAGCACCTGTTCTAGCAACACCGAACTACAGTAAGCCTTTTACACTTTTTGTCACTGAACGTGATGGTACTGCATTATCTGTTCTCACACAAGATCAAGCAGGGCAATACAAGCCCTGTGCTTATTTCTCTAGCACATTAGATCCAGTGGCCCAGGCGCTGCCTGCGTGCCTCAAGTCAGTTGCAGCCACAGCTCTAGCTATCAGACAAAGTGATTCCATAGTGTTAGGACATTCCCTGACAGTACAAGTTCCACACTCCGTGGAAGTTCTTTTAAACCGAACACAGACTCAGCACTTGGCGATTGCACGTTTAACAGGTTATGAACTGACACTGTTTCAGCCACATATAGAAATCAGACGCTGCAACATTTTAAATCCAGCTACACTGTTACCGTCAGTTACCCCAAATCCTGCCACACATGAATGTGTGGAAGTTGTTAACACCATGACAAAACCAAGACAAGACTTGACAGACATTGCATTACCTAATCCCGACCTGACACTTTATGTGGATGGTTCATGTATGAGAACAAGTACAGGAGAACTAGTAGCCGCGTATGCAGTGACTACTGACACTGAAGTTATAGAAACACATCGTATTGACATCCTGTCTGCTCAAGCAGCAGAGCTTGTCGCTCTGACCCAAGCCTGCATACGAGCGAAGAACCTGAAAGTAAACATATACACGGATTCACGTTATGCATTCGGAGTCGTAAACGACTTTGGAGTGCTCTGGCAAGAAAGAGGTTTTATGACTTCTCATGGAACCAAGATTCAGCATGGCCCCCTCATTCAAGCTCTGTTAGATGCAATACATTTACCGACAGCTATCGCTATCATGAAGTGCAAGGCACATACGAAAGTCACTGACATCATTTCCCAGGGTAACGACCTGGCAGATCGAACAGCCAAGCTTACAGCTCAGACTTCAGACATTCCAGTTAACATGACACAGACAGACATTCCCGATCAGACTACTTGTATGACAGTTAAGGACCCTACACAAGATGTACTAGATATACAGTTACATGCTACTCCCGATGAAATCAAGAAATGGTCTGAACAAGGAGGGGTCCAGACAGATCAAGGATGGTTGACGAAGGGAAAAGCCACATGGTTTCTCCCCGACTCTATGGTTCAAGTCATTATTAACACCGCACATAGTCCAGCACATTTAGGAGACAAAGCCATGTTAGACAGTATTCAGAACCTTTGGTTTAACAAGCATTTACGAGCAGCAGCCAAACAGAAAGTGCGTACCTGCATGATTTGTTGTCAGTTCAATCCAGGTAAAGGTGTCCCGGTGGAACAAGGTGGATTCCATCCTCCTGACCACCCTTTTGAAGTCCTCCAGATGGATTATATTCAGATGGAGCGATGTCGAGGTTTCAAGTATGTCCTCGTAGTTGTATGCGCTTTGTCCAGATGGACAGAAGCATATCCAGTTCCAGATTACACTGCCGCGACCACTGCCAGGCAGTTGGTTCGTGAGTTTTTCCCCCGCTATGGATTGCCTAGGGTCGTGTATTCAGATAACGGCCAGCCATTCTCATCCGAGCTCATGAAACAAGTATCCCTTCTGTTAGGGTACCAATGGAAGTTCCATTGTGTACGACATCCTGAAGCAGCCGGTCTCGTAGAGAGACATAATCAGACTCTGAAAATCCGCATTGCCAAAGTATGCGCAGAGAAAGGCGTAGATTGGATAGTAGCACTGCCAGTCGCCCTTTTCTATATGAGAATGGTCGCTCACTCCCGTTCAGGTCTGTCCCCTTTCGAGGTAGTGTTCGGTCGTCCCCCAAACATGTGGGGTACACCTAGACCACGTACAATTACAGATGTTGACAGTAATATGCTGACAGATTACCTGGCCTCCTTGATGTCTGCACTACACTCTTGTCGTTCACAGGTTGCCGCTGCTTTTCCAGACAACACCGAAGTGAAACCGCATGAGGTCATACCAGGCGACCTCGTTTTGATCCGTAATTTTGATCGTTCAAGTCCGCTGGAGCCCCGCTGGAAGGAGCCCCGACTTGTGTTACTGACAACAAGGACCGCCGTGAAGATCGAAGGCAGGAAGGGGTGGTTGCACTCCAGTCATGTAAAGAGATTCCATGGACTCAAACCAAAGACTGTTTTCAAGGACTGCCCCGTTCTCAAGGACTGCCCAGACACTGAATCTAAACTTCCCCTGTTAGAGAAAACTCTGCAGCAGGAGTATAAAGATAAGCTTCGGTCTAGTAAGTCAGCCAGTTTAATTGTCTAAGTCCCTCTCGGGTGAAACGGTTAGACAGGTTCCTGACATGTATGAGATAGACCCACACAGTGAGAGAGTTAGTCAAAACTCTAAGAGAATACGTTATCAAAAGAATCTTCGAAGTAGATGTATTGTTACTTTATTTTTTATGCTATTTCTGAGTCTTATGGTTACCTGCATAAGTTATGCCTTACATTTATGTTTTCCTATTAATTCACATGTACATATGTTTTCTAATGTTACAGTAGAGCACACTTTTAGTGACCTGCCTCCTCACGAGTTATCCTATCGTCTTGCCATGCGCAATAATACGTTTATCCGAATGTTACACTATTCACACCAGACCAGCAATGCCACTAATTGTTGGGTGTGTGGTCGACTCCCCCCTTTCCAGACACCGAAGGGAGTTCTGCCACTCTTTCCCTATCCATTTTCACATAATGGTTCGTGTGGAGCATGGTCCACGTTAACGTCATCCTCAAATGATATGTTTCTCCTGAATCAGACATGTTTCCCAGACAAGGAAGGTCCTTCCCATAGAACAGGGTTAGATCTAGAAAACGAAGTATATGATCTAGGTAATTATTCCTCGAATTTCATGGTTTTGAATGTTCAGTCCGAAACTACTCCAGATTTGCCTGCTATTTCAGTTCTACCCGTTAAAGGTGAATTATGTGTCAGAAAGAATGGTTCCGCACATGTAGGTCATAGTGATTGTACTACTGTGGTCGAGTATAGTGACAGTGGGAAATCTATTTTCAAAGCCTCACGTCATTCTTATTTTGTATGTGGCCAGACCGCATATGTTCGTCTGCCCCTCGATTGGGATGGAACATGTTACATTGCCTTCCTACTACCACCCGTTTTTCTAGCCCCATCCGATTATCACAGAAACACACATCTAGTACACGTTAGACATAGAAGGGAGACTGAGTCCCCAATTGTCGATCAAACTGAAACTACCTTAGAACAGTATCAAGACTTCAATAAAGGTTTCTTTTTCTTCATAGGTCCTGTTCAGAATAGTAAGTTAATACGTAGGCTAACCAGAACCCTTGAAGCAGTAGTGAATGAGACTACTTCCGCTCTAGGTAACTTAACTGAAGAGCAATCTGCTATGAGATTTGTCGTGCTCCAAAATCGTCTCGTCCTTGACGTCATACTGGCCGATAGGGGAGGAGCTTGTAGAGTCAACGGATCTAGTTGCTGCATTTTCATTCCTAATAACGCACCGTCTGTTTATTCAGCTATAACCAGACTTCATAAAATTGCCCATCAGTTACACCAGAATCCAGGCACCTGGACATGGTCCGGTTGGCTCTGGAGTATAGTATCTGCCTGGGGATGGAAAGTATTGTCATTCCTGGGTATAGCAGTAATGATCATATTCAGTTGCTGCCTCTGTTTACAATGTGGCCCTGCGATTTGCGGCTTGTGCGCCACCTCTTGTATTCCTAGTCCTAAGTCCCGTTCCAAGACAATTCGAGACGAGCAAATGATGCTCTATGAACAGATAGATGGTATCATGAATATTGATGTTTCCTGATGGAAACGTAGGGCACAAGGAGGGAATGAGGAAAATTGAATTTTGCCTTGTCATATGTGCCTACGTGTTCCCCATCCTATGATATATGTACATGATCGATATGCACATATCCCCCATGATCGATTAAAGACGCAATTATAGTTGTGTCCAATGTTAGTATGCCAGTTTCCAGTTCCTGTGAAAGCAACGAGTATTAGGCCTATGTTGCCCACGTTTTACATTATGCACGTTAATTCATTGAATTGTCCCCGTTTCTAGGCCTCAAAAGGGCCCGGACACCAGATTCAAGCTCCAGTCTCCTGAACCCACTCCGAGGAGCGATGCAGCCCCCGCCTGCATCCCTGACCCTTCACTTACTTCCTGCCGCGCAGCGCGGTGCCCGGCCTGGCTCTGCCTGCCTGTCTGCCAAGAATATGTTATGCCTCTAGTTATCAGTTCAGCTCTCCGTCTTCACATTCCTAAGCTACTGAACCACATAAACAGCTTCAGCTATAGTCTAGTCTTTCTGTCTCCATGCAAGAGAATTACTGTATTAATATTCATAGAAGATTCATAGCACACGCAATACACGAAGAATATATGCATGCACCAGCCTTAGTGTCAAGTAGCCTTTGCCCTGATAACTTTTAGATTCTATCAACATGTACTCCAAACACCAGATACCAGATATGCTATAGGTACATGTCGTCCTGACATCGCAGACTTTCGTCTCCTCATCTAGTGCAGAAGTCATAGCCCCCAGTTCTCCCCGGTAACACGTCATGGCCCGTTTGCGCGCACTACTAGATTAAAGGTTCCAGCTGCTCAGGTAGTCCCCTCTATGTATCCACCCACTTTATGACACTTCTGTGACGTTTTCATCACATGTCTACGTGCACGCCCTGTGCACGCCTTCTTTTCACGCCCATGTGTTCTTATCTTACGCTTGTCACTTGTTACGCCTACTGTATGTAATGTAATTGTGATGTTTTACTATATATACCTTGTACTGTTGATGAAACGTTGCAGCTGCCTTCTATGCCATTCTATTTCAGGCTGTCCCGATCCTGTCCCTTCCCTTATGCCTGAATAAAGCCCGTTCGACTCAGATACATCGGATCTTGCCTCTTATTTATTGAGCTATCTGTTTTATTAATGTATTCAAAAATAGTACCGGTAATTAATTATTTATTTACCACACCTTTCTTGCCTGTGTGTCACCGTCACTTTATATTTGGCGACTGCAGATTTGTGGAGGACTTACTGCTACACATTGAGCCCAGGAGAACATATACAGGAAAACAGTTTGTACTTTCAACTCTCCACATCAAGATAGAATCTGTGGAACACTTGGGACGGATTTTTCCTGGATATGGTAACTTTTTATGCATTCTTTTAGGGACAGTGTTCCCCTGTGCAGTTTGGTTGACAGTCGGACCTATCCTGGCTAGACCACCTTGGTCGAGCGTTCATTCCTCGTGTTTTTGTGCTGTCGTGCATTCCTGTGCATTGCACTCTAGGCATTCCAAGCCCAATGTTGTCAGATCAGCGAGCTGTATCGTGTGCATTGTCAGTGCATGCTGGTGATTTTATATAGTTTAAAAACATCTACTCACATGCGGTATCCCGTACGTGTATCTGCTGCCAGTTCGACTATCTCCAAAATCCCTGCCTCAAGATTCCAGTGGCCCTTTCTGCAGTCCCTCACTCACGGAAGCATTTAAAGAAGCTAGAAGAACAATGACTATTTAATGTTCTTCTTTACCAGCATCATCACCTACTGAGCGTATTTAGTATAGCGGTTACAATTCAAATTATTTTATATGTTTCACCATCAGCGATCTGCTCCCTTGTGCAGAAGATCATCCTGCATGAGGTGTGGATGTTCGTACTGTACAAAGTAAAGAAAATATGGATGATATACAATGTTTGGAAAACAAGGGGAAAGAACTTGTGTTAGCCTAAGAAGTTTCAGAAACGGAGGATGATGTTAATGCCAAGAGTTACAGTGACCTATTAATGGTTCTTGTAATTCATGGGCGTACTATTCCTTTGTTTGTGGATTTTTGAGTCAGGATTACCATTATTGATATTGATATTTCTACATTTTTGAAAGTTGGGAAGATCAAGCATTTTCACCACCAGATGTAATAACTACAGCTTTTGAGGGAAGTAAAATTGATTTACTGGGTTATTTTTGGGCTAATATTGGATTCTCTACGAAGGAATTCTAAGGGAAAGTTTGTGTAGCAAAGAAAGATATCAATGTACTTGGATACTGGTATTAAGCTGATTGTGGTATTGTAATGAGACTTGGAAAAACCATCCTGTAACACTTGACGAGGAACAGAATGTTGGAAGAATCATGTCCAAAGAAAAACTTCAATTGGGTGTTAGAGTTTGCCAATAGTTTCACTGATCAAAGTGAGAAAAACAAAGGTTCGAACACCATATTGAGGTTAAGGAAGGTTTTCACCCTGTTAAACCCAAATTGCGAAATGTGCCTTTTAGCAAAAGAGGAACTTTATCCAAATTACTGTCTCAAATCCAACAAGATGGTATAATTGAGCCAGTAGATACAATATCATGGTTATCCCTGGTTGTTCTAACTAAAAAAAGGTCAGGAGGACTTGAACTACGTGTGGGTTTGAGAAGTATTAATTATGCTATTTGGGTGGAAAAGGTTCCCATTCCTCGTATTGAAGATCTTATTACAGTGGTGAGTCAGGCAAAATGGTATGTCAAGTTGGATTTAAAAACAGCAGATCATCATTTGGTATTGGACAATGAATATCATCATTTGACAGCTTTTGTGACACCTGATGGCACATTCCAATTTTATAGGATGCCAGTTGGTCTGGGCTCCACTGCTTATGTTTTTCAGGAAGTGATCCTCCTGGGGATAAAAAAAACATTGTGGTATTCCAAGTTGATGTATTAGTCTTTGCAAACAATATGGACGAACACAATGTTACACTACTTCTGATGCTAACTGCTTTAGGCAACAATAGCATCACTTTGAGAAAATAAAAATGTGTGTTTTCAGTAAAAGAGGTTGAGTATTTAGGCCATATCTTGTGATCTGAAGGAGTGAAACCTAAACCAGGTTTGGGTGATACTATTGTCAAGGCCCCTCATCTCAAGGACAAGGAACAACTCAGATGTTTTTTGGGTCTGTGTGAGTTCTACTCAAATTTCATGTGCATTTTTTGTGATATAACTGAATATTTCAGAAAGTTACTAAAGAATTCTGAATTTGTGTGGTCTATGATATCTCAACAGAATTTTGATCTTAATCAAAAAGCATTGTGTCAGATCCAGCATTACAGCCATATGTAGAAGGATACAAAACTTTTATCACTGTTGATGCAAGTGCATATGGCCTGGGATTGGTTTTGTTCCAGTGCGATGGAAGCAAAGAAATAACGGTGGGATTTGCATCCAGGAGGTTAACAATTCTTGAGAAAGAGATGCTAGTGTGCTTGCTAGTGGTTAAAAATGTAAATCTTATGTGTGGGAAAAGGCATTTTGTCTACGGACAGACACAGACATTTAGTTGATATTTTAAAAGGGGTTAAAGTGAAGAAATCTGCAGTGAGATTGGCAAGACTATTTGTCGAGGACCAAGTTGTCTGTGAAAGTCTTGAGGAATGTAGTAAGGCTACAGTTAAGGACTGTGGGTTACAAAAAGTCATTGCATGTGTGTTGAAGGGTTGGCCAAGAGAAAATAGTGTAACAGTCTGTTTACAACCATTCTGGAAAATTGCTGATGAATTGCCGTTAGAAAGTGGCATCCTGGTTAGAGGAGATGAGCTTGTTCCTCCCATTTGCTAAAGAAAAATACTTACTGAAACAACACATGCAGGGCATTTAGGCATGAGTTCACTAAAAGACATGTGCAAACCATGTATTGGTGGCCGATGGACCGTGATGTTGATGTGGTTTTGTGAGGGTGTGATCGGTGTTGTTTGAGTGATAAACATTTGGTAACTGCGGTGCCAAAACCAAGAGTGACTTTGAGTCCTGACAGAGTGTAGAAGAAAGTATCTATTGATTTATGGGTCCATTCCATGTGTTACCAGTGCATACAAAGTATTCACACATAATAATTGATCATTTATCCAAGTGGGTGGAAGAGAAGGGTGTTGCTGAACCTAATACAGCAAGTGTGATACATTTCTTTAAAGAAGTTTAGTGAAGGCACTCGTGAAGAAGTATTGTCTGACAATGGAGCATAATTTGTGTAATCTGCAATGCTAGAGATTTTTGAGAAAAATTGTATCAAGCACATTCACACCCCCTTGTATTGTCCACAATTTAATGGAAAAGTGAATGATTTAACAAAATATTGATTAAGAGCAGTCAAAGTGCATTGAAATCCCACGTTGATTGTATTGAGGCATCAGATACACCATATGGGCTTATTGCACAATGCCACATTTTGTCACAGATTCCTTTTGAAATCATGAGAGGGAGAATTATGAGGACATGTTTAGCTCCTGAGTGTATGGCCTATTATGTAATCTGAAGGTTGATGTTCATAAATTATCTGAGAAGGCGAAGGCTGCGAGGGATGAGGGGGCCAAACTAAAGCCAGATGTGGGTTGAGTGGATGGCAAAGGCGCAAGAATACAGTGAGTGTGCAAGTGGGAGATTGGATTTGGATCAAAGATCTTTTGTTGATAAGAAAGACTTTGTATATGTTTAGAGAACCTGTTCAAGTGAAAAGAGTGCGTGGCAATTTTGTCCATTTCTTGAATGGGCAAAGGAGGAACTTGTCCTGTCTTGCTAAAGTGAATAGGGACATGGTTCCAAAGTAGAACTGGACGTCACAGAACTTTGCCATGTTACCTCCCACCTACACTCTGGTCCTGGAGTGGGAACTCTGGGGCATACTATCAAGGGATTTATCTCCGCTTTTTTGGCTTTAAAAGCCAAGAAAGTTGAGATAAAATGATCTCCCTATCAGCAACAGGATGCTAACACACAAATTCGCATGTTAGCACACTTTTTCTCTACGCTTCCCCTTGCATCTCCAATGAGATGCAAAGGGGGCGTTCCAGAGAAAAATAATAGGAGAAATGTTGTTAAGCGACATTTCTCCTATTATCAAGGATTTCGCTAACCCTGTTATTGATAAAAAAAAGCAGCGCTAACCACGGTTAGCACTGCTTTTTTTACACCTGGTAGTTTCCTGACTTAGCCATGATATCCTATGGAAGGTGGATATCATGGCTAAGTTTGTGAGCCCCTATCATCAAGCTAACGCCAAACTTCGAGAGATTATCGTTGGTTTTCCAGCAATAATCTCTCATTTGGCAGTTAGCGCGAGGATTTTTATCACTTCTGAGATAAACCTTGCTAATAGCAAGTTATCTCTGCGATAATTTCCGGCGATGCTTAGCGTTAAAAAATTTGTTGCTAAGCATCGTTAGCGATAAATATCGCTCATCGTTGGTAATATGCCCCTCTATTCTCTTCAGCATGGCCAAAGGCTGGAGGTATGCACATAAATTGATATTTATTTTGCTCCTTTTCAATTATAGAGCTCTGCTGTGGCACAACGTGGCCCCCACACAGCTGATTTTATTTCCTACTGGGAGACGTGGCACACTAAATGTATCAGCACCAAAGACCAGATTCTCAATGAGGAAACATTCAAGCCCTTTTTGGCCTTCAGAGAGAAATTCAGTCTCTTCTCAACTCACCACTGGAAATACTGCCAGTTAGTGCACAACATCAGGGCAACAATGGAACCCCTTTCCCTGGCCCTGCTGACATCGTCCCTCCTGTAGTACCTGCGTATTTGGGTTCGCTATAAGAGTATGGCCTCAGACTTGTATGAATTCCTTATTGAGGCTCTCCACTCTGGTCTCACCATTACTAGACTCTAGTGGCAAGTTACCTTGGCCAGGGAATACTCCCTGATGACTGGGTGACACTTCTCATGGACCATGATAAGGTTCTTCAGGAATCCCAGGTGAAATTTCTAAACTTCAAAGTCCTCCACAAGTGGCATTGGACCCCACATATGCTTAAGCGGTTGATACCACGTAAATGATGTTGGCGATGTGAGGCTGAGGAATGTAACCTGTACCATGCTCTCTGATCCTGTCTGTAAATATAACCGCACTGGGCAGCGCAAGGGACTCATCTATAAAGCTACTTGTCAGAATCAGCTTTCAGAGGGCCACGTGGCACGGATGGGTCAGTGGGCCCAACCATGAGGGTTGAGGCCTTTTACTCCTTATCTCCAGGACAACACCTAAGATGGATTCTGACCAACTGGGCCAAGTACTCCTTCTGTACTTAAATCTTAGTGGTAAATGTGGTTGAGCAGTCCAAGGCTCCGACGGGGAAGAAGATTTGAATACAGATTAGAGAACACAAGCTCACAACTCAACATGCATGCAGCAACAGCTAAAAATCATTATCCAACCAAATATTCACTTTTATGAACAAAGAGAAGTATTTTATTTCTACTGCAACCTACACAACGGGAAAATCCGACCTTCACAAAAAATAACATAATTTTGCTTGAGGATAGAGCTCTAGTGTTTCAATAGTAATTCCCTGTCCCACTCCCTCCTCGCGTTAACAATAGTGGTTATTCCCCATTCACTGCTGGCAACATCCAGGGAATGCTCTACTAATAGTCTGTGTCTGAATAGTCTACCATGAGCCCTTATAGCCTTTTGATCCGTACTTGAGCCTAGCTGCAAATTTTTTAATGTGATGCTCAAGAAATGCATATAACCGTTCCAAATGATTAACTTTTTACAGTTACTATCATTTTCTCTTGAGCTACGTGCATTATATAAAATGGCCAATATATATCAAAT
Source organism: Lissotriton helveticus (assembly GCF_964261635.1). Lineage (NCBI taxonomy): Eukaryota > Metazoa > Chordata > Amphibia > Caudata > Salamandridae > Lissotriton > Lissotriton helveticus. The sequence continues at coordinate 134,030,605 of NC_136058.1, forward strand.
ATAGCAAATATAAAGTAGGGTGAGCGGAGTGCAGGCTACCATGTTGAAAACTTGGATTACTGGTGATCGGTCCTCCTACTATTACTGAATAAACATTCAAACAATTAATAAATGGATAAACTGTGGGCTGGAGGATCATCACTACACTCCATCAGAAGGAGCTATGTTACATCCTCCTCAGGCAACAGGTAGAGCTCTCCTTCCTGAATAAAGATCTAAAGCAAAGAGCAAAAATCTGTGAAACACAGAGCAATATTAGTAGGTAAGTAACAGATTATATAAACTATGACTAGATCAACTATTTCGAATGATTTCAAAATCCATAGAATGTTTAGGATATACAGAGCTTGCTATGCACTAAAAACATCTGGGGTGTCGGCACAGCCAAGTTCATAGGGAGAAATGCTTGAAAGCAAAACGAATTGTTTTTAACTATCATTCCCATGTTCTGCTTCCCTTGGCCTCGCGTAGTCTGTTTATCATGAACATAAAAATCAGATTGCCATTTCCTGCGAACTAGATATAGCGGCATACAGTAGTGTGTTTATTATAGCCATAGAATATTATTATATCTATACAAGGGACAAAGGAAGGAATGTGCCATATTCCCTTACATACAGCACAATCCTGCCCTTTCCCTTTCACGCAGTGCAGCAAGGTGACCTTCTGAGCTGCATGACTTTTTTATAATCATGCCCCAGTGTTCTTAGGGGAGCTATAATCTGGTGGGACTCCTAAAGGAATAAGACATGGTAAGTGCAACTTTAATTTTACAAGAGAAAACTGCATGGTTAAGTAATGCTCCTCACTTCCAGAAAGGTCAAAGAAACAGTGAGAAACTGCAGCAGCCTAGTCTCCTCAGAACAAGGAAAAAAGTTAAAAGATGCACCACATAGAAGGAGACTTCCTTGTCTTTCAAAGCTTAAAATATAGCGAAGTTTGAGATAGAATTAATCAAATAATTGAGAATTAACCAGATTTTCTGATGGATACTTCTAACCGCAGATTCCTCTGCTTGTGAATATTCCCCAAGCATCAGAATGGATCCGGAAATTTTGAAGCAGTACTGCTGCATTGGTAGGTGGTTTTGTGTGGCTCTGCACCAATGTTGTTCCACTCCGGAAGTCATGAGTGGCGGCGCATATAAGCACCTTCCAAGCTCTCCAACATCAGTTCCTTTCTTTCTGGACTTTGAGACATAGAACTACAGTTACTTCTTAGTTTTTTCAAGACTATTTCCAAACCTTTTTCGCAAACAAAAACAACATGGATCAAACCGTGCAGGAACTGTCGCAAACAGATGTCTGTGGCCGACCCTCACATGGTATACCTACAGTCAGAACACAATTCTAGGGCTGCAATAACTTCACAGGTGAATCTGAAGGCAATACTTGACTGCAAGGCAAAGCTTTATTTCGCCAAACATCGGAAGACTCCAAGCTGTGACTGGTCAAGGTGGAAAGGAAGGTCGTATTGCCACTCTCAAAGTCATTCCTGCTGCAGACCTTCATCGCATTCAAAGTCTTCAGGTAAGTCCAAAAAGTGGCATACTTATTCTAAGTGGGAAGCAGCTGCTTCCTACCACTCTCAAATTCCAGAGTAGGCTTGAGGGAGTCAATGTGCCTCCTGGTCTCGCTCCCAATCTCCAATGGAGCAGATTCCAAGATTAGTCCCAATGCACCATGAATTTTCGTGTCCATCGGCAATGATGCAGCAAGTGACAAATTTCAAGGAGGGCATGCTGCACATTTTCGGCACTTTGACGGTTCTTCGTGGCATATCTTCAGGCCCGACTTCTGCCGGTGGGTCTGCCCTCTCCAGTGTCTGTGCCCCTCAAACCTGATTTGGGTTCATAGCCAGCTCTGGTTAAGACTTCTGTTCCAGTGGCACACACTGCGCCAGTTGCCTTCACAACAATGAAACCAACAGCACATGAGGATTCACAACGCATTGTGCTGGCCAAATCTGAGCAAAACCCAAAATGACCGAGGCAGTGCCCTGATCCTACCAGAATGCAGCCACTTACAACACTTCGGTTTCCGTTACCATGCCCTTACCACACTATAGGGAGCAGACTTTGCACAACCTTTTCACCATTGATTTGGACAGTGACAAATTTAACAAAGGGGATGATTTTGTTTCCCAATACGAATACGATGAGCAAAATTGATATGAGAAGCTACTAGATGTCCATGGCCTGGATACTTCTACGGATACTGGTCCAGTTTCTCTCCAGACCCAGCCACTGAGAAAGCACCTCTTCCCATCAAACAGCATTGGTAAAGTGCAACACTGTCAACCTTAGGGCAATCTGGGCTCTTTGTTTCAGTCGAAGAGCCAGGTTTTGAGCCTATTTCTGAAGTCTGCCAGCAATGTGGCTGTATGTAGCTGGATGGGAAGGTTGTTCCAGATCTTGGCAGGGATGTAGAGGAAGGAGCAGCCACTGCTGCAGCTGCGACAGGTAGTGTGTGCGAGGGCGAGTGAAGAGGAGTGCAGGTGTATAGAGGGTTAGTAGAAGTTCAGTCTGTATTTGATGTAGGGAGGTCCTAGGACGTGGAAAGCTATGTAGGCATGCACTTCACTGTTATTATGCAGAAGGCAGCAGAAGTACTGGACCTACGTCTACTTACTAAGGAGGCTCGTCAAGCAACTGCAGAACCTCTGTTACCATTTGATGAAGACCTCACAGACACCGTCTTGGGCGAAAGCAAGCTCGGCACCACCAATCAACAGGCAGGCCGCTCAGCACCCTAGACCACCAACAAACAAGCCTGATTTTCTTACACAATGCCCCACACCAGATAGCTTGGTGGTGCAATCATCCATCAGTAAGGTAAATTCCAATGCATTCCTCACCACGACACCTGACTGTGAGTCTAAGCAGATTGAGAAATTTGACTAGGGTATCTTTTCCTCCATCAATAAGTTGCAGTTTTGTTCTTAGCCACTACTCTCATGCCCTATGGGGCACAGTGGCCTACACCTTTCGGCATCCCTGACGCAAACTATCCTCGATAGCCCGATGCAGCAGAATTTGTGATCAGCTCTGGCTTGGACATGACATATCCTTACGTTAGGCAATTGGTATGAGTGTTGCACTTCAGTGTCATGCATGAAAGAGGCCTATGGGCTTCCCCAAGCCAGTCCAAGCACCTCTAACGGACATGCCATTTGATTGTTCCCTTGTTTTTGTTGAGAAAGCGAGCCCAGCACTGGAACGTCAAAAAGAAAGCATGGCCACAGCCCGCTCCTTGGCCTGACTGCCCCATCCAGACGGTTCCATCAGCAATTTCTCTGCTTTTGAGGCTGCGCAAGGCTGGACTGTTTGCAATCATAAAAACGTTTAGTACTTCTGACCCTTGTTTAGATATGTATGCCTAATGCTTCTTTTACGTAACAACGGAGAAATACAGTGCAGTCAGCTGTGCAGCAATAGGGCCGGATGGAAGGTCCTTTTAAGTTCTATGTACTTGTATAGTATAGCACACATTCTACCAATTGTATGGCTTTGCAGCGGCTCCATTTTGCATTTGCATTTACAAAATGCCGGGTTAAGTATTTGTCTGACATTTTTTATAAAAAGTTACACAATTTTTGTGTCATTCTTATCAATAAAGAACATTTAATTCAGCTTCAGCTGTTCCAATTCTAGAATAGATGTAAATATCTGTGATAATTGCTCTTCAGGTTAAAGACAAGATTTAAAAATATACATATTTTGCTTACTGGCTTTTTTTATAACCAAATGCTCCAAGAAGCAACATGGGAATATAATGTGTTTTAATTCCTTATTTTTATGTCCTGCCTGGCTGAGTTCTGAATCATGAACCGACTAGGAATCATCTGACTGATACTTATATACTTTTGGGAGCTTGAGAGGCTCTTGCTGACTGAACCCTGCTCAAAGTTTTGGCTTCCTGCATCCTAACAGGAATAGGTGAAATCCAGGCCTTTTAAAACGTGCAGACTTTCTGCTCAGGTTGTCAACCTTGATTATTTTTCATTTTCCTTACTCCTTTATTTGGTGGGTGTATTCGGCAGTATAGCTGCCTTAAAAAAGAACACAGTGGTATACAAAATGGTGAATAGCTACTGCTTGTGTCACCATTTCCAATTCTTGCCCTTGGCCTGGACCATGTTGTATAGTGGATTACTGGGTCTCCACTGGTTACCTCCTTTTTGGGTAAATAAGTACACAACATACCACTGTACTGGTGGATAAGCACCGGTTACAAGTATTACTACAATTGTATTTTGAGTGTCTATCTCTCATATAACCTCACCACCAGCGTAATCCTTTGCCTGTTCCCTACTTATTTATGCATTTTAAGAGGTTTTTCATGCATGGATAAAGCTACTTCAGACATGAAGGTACTGTAGATACATTTGTGAAATCAGGCTGTAGACCTTTACACCTGATTTATATCCACTGAAACATATGTGTGCACTCAGGTAAGAAGTTTTACACATTAAAAGATCTTGACTACATGGGAAAATGTTGGTTTCAGGCAACGTGGTTAATAATTGTACCAAATGGAATTACAGCGGGGGCCACAAAGACCATGCTTCACTGAGTTCATCACACCATTGATGTTAGTTTTTTTAGGAGCTGGGTGTGATTATCCATAATAAATGTCACAGAGGTTCACCCACACTAGACAGCCACTGAGGCATTGCCAAGGAGGATTTCCACGGCTCCAGTCAAACTCCACCAGCACACAGCCCCTGTCACAACAGAACCTTTAGGGATTATTCACAAAGCATTTTTTTAGAGTACTGAAAGTAGCACTCTTTTGTGTACTCTTTCAAGCCTTTGTGAATTAGCCAGGGCCGTAGCCAGAAGTATATGTTTTGGGGGGCCGTGGCCCCAATGACGTCAACATGGAAGGAATCAACAAAGGATATGATTTATATCATTTGTATCTGCCCGCCATGTCCTTTGAAAGAAGAGAGCTGTTAAGAGGCATTCTCAGCCAAAAGAAGACAAGATCATGCAGACAAGCCCATACTACATCACTTAACCAATGTGAGGCTTGTCCAATTTGCGGCCATTTTCAGTGCCAAGGTAAAAACCACTGGGAAAGATGCATAACCACCCCGAGGATCCTGAAATTCGTCTGTCAGAAAAGAGACTGTATTCATATGCACTGTCCCTTTAGCTCCGATTACCCTGTAAGCGAAGAGATTCCATTGTATTGTTCAGTCACTCAGTTTTATTAATTTGTATCTTGAACGTTTGTTGGAAATGAGACTACATTGTTCCGCACTGTTACCTTATTACTCATTAGTCAGCAATCAAAGAGATTATACAGATATGTGTAGTCATTTTTGCTTAATAGTGTGTCTTTTCTTACAGTTCTCTCAATAATTTTGCAACTTTGCACTTTGCACTTGGCTTTAGTGTCTGGTTTTAGGAATGTGTGCTATGTTTTAAATAACAATGCACTCTTTGAAATAAATTTAAACATTGAAAATCATTGGGGTTCTGATGTTAACATGGGCTTCTATGGGAATTAACAGGGCATATTATCAAGCCCATTATCGCTGTTTTATCGGCAGTTTCCTGCCGATAAAACGGCGATAATTTTAACACCGGTCATTGATATTATGCCCCTAACTCTTTCTAATGAAAAGAGTACATTACTTTGAGGTAACAACAGCTGGATGTCCTTTGGTATATGTTAATGTGCTTCTTGTACATATTCTACTTATGACCAATCTGCCCACGGCAGCTTTGGATTGGTCATGTGGGCAATCAAGCAATGTACCAAAGACCAACCCGATTGAGGGGCAGATTGTGAGCAACTGCACTGTCTGAAATAGCCCAGCTAATTGTTATGCATGGAATCAAAAATTTCCAGACTGACCCAGCAAGTGCCTGAATAGAGGCATCAGAGTTAGGCTGCTGAATGAAACATGCGCAGCTCATGATCTTTCAATGTCCTGTGATCTGATATTGTCCATTTACTTCTGATGAGGGACACTGTGGGTAAATATAATCCATGCCATTAATAGGGAAACAACCCGAGGCGGGAATCAGCCTTAATAACGAAGCCTTTACAATGACTGACCTGAACAACTAATGCAAAACAACGACCTTTCTATGAACCACAACATAATTTAACATGAACAACGACTTTCATAAACCACGAATAAAATGATCTCCTAACTGGCCAATTAGATGGCACTATTGTTATGTTTATTTTTGCTATTATTTTTCGATGGAGCCCGGTGCATTCCGTCAAGCATAACAAAAGATAAAGCAAAATTAAGGAAAAGCCTTTGCCCAAGGGGTGACACTGACAGAGGAAGAGAAATTGGTATGTTTATTTTTGTTATTATTTTAACCCCTTGCGTGCTACCGTCGAGCGTTGGCTGACAGGAGCACTACCTCGCTAGTGCTGCCGTCGGCCAATGGCCGACAGAGCCGCACCCAGCTAATAGAACGCCCGCACTGCGGCGGAAAAATCGCCGCGCTTAAGGCACAGGTAAGGATAGGAATCCCAAACGGAACGCTGGAGCATGAACATCAAAAACAAGGACAATTGAGGAAAAGCCTTTTCCCTAGGGGTGACACTGACCGAGGAAAAGAAATTGAAATAAAAGCAGTACGTTGTACAAATTCGGCACCATCCCCACTGGACGTAGAAATCTGGTGAACATAAGGAAAAAGCAAACAAACAAGAGTTTTGTAAAATCAACTCTTCCTTCTGAAACGATTTAGATTTGTATGCCCTGATGAACTGCCTGTAATCTCTCACTAGTGTTCATTAGTTAGATATATGTATATACAGTCGCTACAGAGCAAATGTAAAATCTCTGGACCATGTCTCCTCAAACAGAAATATATGCAACATATGTGTATTTATTTAAATACATTGCTTTTTAAAAATCTCTGCTTTGCGCTTCTATGAGGATGCTGGGGTATGTTCAAAGTTTCTCCTTGCATCGCCATCTCCACGGCAGACAACCCTGCAAAGAGGCTATTTTCTCTATTCCTGGACTCGCCCTTGAAGAAAGCTACCCACCAGGCTCGTGATTGTCAAAGGCTGGCAGCTAAATGCCTTCTTTGAAGGCAAAGAAAAAAAAACAAGTCATAATAAGGCAGAGTTAAAACCCAAATCCTCTTGGACTCCCCAGATTCATTTAGTAAATAAAGACATAGAGGCATTTGAAAGAATTGTAGATAAAAGTATTTATGATCTCTTGAACCAGAAAAACAGGGTTTGACAGAGATGAAATATTCGCATTAAAAAGTCTTGAACAATGTTATGAACTAACTATTAAGCCTGCTGACAAAGGAGGTAGTATAGTGGATACTGATGACTATAATAAGAGAATGTACTCCCTCCTTGACAAGAGAGAACACTATAAACAATATAGCAATAAAGAGTGGATGAAGCTAATGGATAGTATTAAAAGACTTCTGAACCAAGCCAAAGATGATGAAATTATCAGTGAGGAGGAATTTTGCTTTTTATACAACGTGAATCCTACCATTCCAGCATTGTATGGACTACCTAAGGTCCATAAAGACATTAATGACCCCCCGATGAGACCCATTGTGTCCAGCATTGGCTCATTGACTGAACCTTTGAGCAAATATGCTGATGTCTTCTTACAACCTTTGGTGATTAAGCAAAAAGCATATATTAACGATACCACGGCCATCATTTAAAAAATTGAGTGCCTCGATTTCAATCCTGAAACCCAACTGCTGGTCACCCTCGACATCGAGGCACTTTACATGAATATTCCCCAATATAATACTATTGAAATTATAGAATCTTTGTTCAGTCCTGATGGTACAGAACTAAATCAGCATCAGACCTTCATAGTCGATTATGTCACTTTAGTACTTAAAAACAATCTATTCCTTTTTAATAAGGAATTTTACAAACAGACAAAAGGGACCAGCATGGGAGCCACCTGTTCTCCCAGCCTGGCCTTCCTATACGTGGCTCAATTTGAAGAGACACATATTTTTAATGCTATGGTTCTGTTTTACGAAAATATTTCTCAATGGTCAAGATATATTGATAACGTGTTTTTATTTGGACAGGCACGTCAGAGACCCTTGCTGAATTTATAGATAGGCTTAATCTAGGAGACACCAATTTAAAGTTTACATTACACAGTGACAGCGAGCAATGCGAATTTCTTGATGTAATTATCAAACACACTAATCGTATTCTAAATGTAGAACTATACACAAAGGATAATATTCCTTTTGGCCAATTTCTAAGATTAAAAAGAAATTGCACAACCCTTAAAGATTACGATAAACATGCAAACATGCTGACAAAACATTTTTTGGAGAGAGGGTAACCAAACGCATGATTCATCATGCACACAAGAGAGCCAAGTATTTCAATAGAGAGAATTTATTTATGGAAAAAGATAAAAGCAAAATTGAGATACAACATTTGATGTTTGTCACCAACTACAATATGGTTAGCAACACAATCAAAAACATAATAAACAGATATTGGAACTTGGTTACAAATAGTATGAAAGAAAAGATTCCTAAACCAATGTTTTCTTTCAGAAGAAACCGTACAATAAGAAATAGCTTGGTACATACACACAGAGATGTGAGAATAAACATACAGCCAAGTATTAACAATGCCCCACTACCCACAGGTACATTTTCATGTAAGGAATGTGCCAATTGTGAAAACATCCTAAAAGGTGACTGTATAATGCATAATAATGTTTCTATTAAAATTAGGAGTTTTAGTAATTGTCATACTAAAAACCTGATTTATTTAATAAAGTGCCCCTGCAGTTTTGCTTATGTTGGTGAAACCTCAAAAGAAGCCCGAATTAGGATGAATGAACACAGGTCAGCCATTAGGACCCAGAAAAAAGGTGCTCCTTTGACTGAACATTGGACAAGAGCAGGACATATTATCGATGATCTTAGATGGTGTGTCCTAGAGGTATCAGAAATTAATGCAAGGGGCGGTGACATCAATAGCAAAATAAAAAAACGTGAACAGTTCTATATGTCCCGTTTAAACACAGTGAGAAATGGTATGAATAGTAAAGAAGATTGGGAGCGTATTGTATAAATAGGGTTTTCTCTACTGTATTTGCATTAATGACATTTCTCTGTAATCAACGAACAGGGCTCACTTCCTTTAAAAATAGTTTCTCACTTTAGTGGCCCTATTGTAAAACATTGACTTACTGCAGTTTTTTTATAAAATATTCGTATTGGTATTATATACCTTTATGGTATGTGCAGTAATAAATACTTTAAGGCTTTTTAATTATCCTTGGATGAATCCTTGTTTTTCCAAGTGGAGTCGCTTTCACACTTATCCTCGTCTAAGGCTATTTACAAGATCGACCCATGATATCAGTGAGGGTGGTTTATCCCCCGTCCGGTATACAGGAGGAGGATGTAAGGCTTGCAAAATAAATAAAGCTTTTTGGTATTTAAAAAAAAGAAAAAAGCCGTCTTACGTAGTTGTGCAGGATAAAGTGTCAGGCTTGTTAAATTAATAAAGTTCCTTGGACGTCGAGGCCAAAGTAAAAGTAAAAAAATGCCGTCCGACGTACGGATGTGCAGAGGGATTAATCACATGTCATGGCGGAGGGCCACCGATAGGTAGATTACAAGTATTTAAACTTCCGCTTTTTTCGCTTTCCCTTTTCTATCACCACAAAGAACGAACCAATGCATACGGAGCAGGGAGGCCGAACATATTTTTATTGGTAAGTGGGAACATTTGCCTCGTAGGAATTCTCCGCTCTTAATTTACTGCCCTGCTACATTGTAGCATGCAATACAACGCGGAAGGGCAACAGTATTTCTCGTATATCCTTTATTTTCGTTTCGTGCTAAGCGATATAACATACATCACGAACTTTAGGTGTATTTTTTGCTATGAATATTCAAGGGCCTCCAAGTGTAAATCGTATATAGTTTTCGTAGTACCTGATGAGAATTAATAGCACTTTCAGCCATGCAATTATCAATCTGAGAGAAGGTCTACTCCGCCATATGTAAAAATGAGCCCGCAGTTTGACAATTTTAGTACTCGTATAGTTTTTTTCGTCTTCCGGTAATGTATATGACGGTCTCGCTCTGTACTTATCACCATATGTGCTTTGGCATATATTTAATTTTAAATTGATTTTTAAATGAGAGCATAGTATATTAAATTGGATTGTGTGAAGATATGACACTTAGAGAGGCAGTATTCGGCTAATCCTATTATATATTTATGTTTGGCTGGTTATTTAACAATCCACAATGAGACTTTATAAAATTGTATAGTCTAAAACTCCGAAGAGTGGACAACGAAGTATAAAAGCCAAGCAATTTCGAAAAACAATAGAGCAATATAAAAACCAACTAAATTAATGATTGACAAAACTCTTTTTGATACTATATTACTAATCACCTTTTCAGATTGTCATAAATATTGACCCGTTTCGGGAGGACAACCCCTGAATATCACATGTCTTCGATATAGGCAATAACCTGATCGTGGATACGGCATCATACTCCCTTGCCATATTTTAAACCGGTAAGCATTGTAGTATAACCTCTGGGTATAATAAAAATCAGAGTAGCTTAACAGTTTATTAATTTTTTATGTACATATACCTTTCTCTTAGAGTCTGAATTGACAGTAATTTCTAGTAACGGTGGTTCCGATGTACATCAACGCATCCTCAAATTCATGACCTGAGGTACTTTTGTTATGAAAGTTTAAAAATCAGGAATATATATCCTAGAATTTTGCAATTTACGCTGAATTTCAAAATTATTCATTAATATTTTTTACAAAGGGTAATGCTATAGAAGTGACGATCAGTACCCATAAAATAACAATTGGGACCTGATGATCAAAGAACTGAAATTGAAAACTTTAATCCTTTGTTGTACCCCTTGAAAGTTTGTAATCAAATGGAGGTCTATTCGGTTGTTATGGTAGTAGCCTCTTTGTATAATAAACGTTTTTGACATATATGTGACTAATGGATAGATACATATGTTTTGCCTTAGTCAGTGGTCATATCTTTCTAAAGTGTTCTGTGCTCAGATAAAAATAGGATGTTAAAAAAAAAGGATTTAAAAGTGTAAAACAGTGCCAGTAAATTTGTTTCTCGAAATAACATGTAAGACATTTAGTATATGTGTGTAATTGTATGTTTTTTGCCATCTAGAATTGTCCTGAAGAAGGTGTTTTACTCTCAAAAAACGGAAACGCTGCGTCGACAACTGCTTCTTGAATTTTGTTATTACTACAAAAGAAAATGTCATTTTAACCTGTGTTTTTAAGTTATTGTTTTTTATGAATTTGATATATGTCTTTATGTATTGCACTTTAAAAAAAAGTATTAAAAAAATGCATTATGCTTTTTGTTGATTATGTTATATTGACACTGTGGCACTAGTATTTCTAACTGAGCATTAATAGTTGTGAATTCAGCTTGACTTAACAGATGCTCAGCATCTAGTCTTGGGACTGGGACTTGTCTGCTTTTTGAAATTTCTCTCCCCCGTCCCTCATTGGATTTTGTAGGGGACATGCCTTTTTAGGTCGAGCAGACCTGCATTCAATGCAAAGCATTGGTTGCTGTCTGCTTCTAGACCTATTGTCAGCCGTATTTGGGAATGTGGACACGAGAGGGGCACGAGCGCAGATTTGACCTCGTGGGCGCGCTCGGCGCCGTGCCCCTCTTGTGCCTCATATTCCCATGCGCAAACACACTCACACAGCCACACTCACGCATGCGCACATACACAGCCACACACATACACAGGCACGCATACACAGGCACACACACACTGCATACACACACGCACCCTTCCTTAAACGCGCACACAGACAGACGCGCACACAGACAGACGAACGCACAGACACACTCGAACAGACACACGCGAACACACACAGACACAAGCGCGTACACCCCCACCCCCACCCTCACCCCCACTCCCACTCACCGGGCTTGTCTCCCCTTAGGCATGGGAACCCCTTTCCGATGTTCTTCACGACGGGACTTAAGCTGCCGGACCTGGTAAGGCGGGGGCTGCCCGCGCATGCGCGGCATTTCTAACCGGGGCTCTTCAGAATGAAAGTGAGAAATGCCGCGTATGCGCGGGCAGCCCCCGCCCTACCAGGTCTCGTTTGCTATCTGTCAGCCAGCCAGAACCACATTCCTTCCGACTGATGTCTTTTGCTACACAATGCTCGTTTTATGACTGTTGTAATGCTTTATTACCCCCGACTAAATTAGCATGCATTGCTAAATTGCATACAACGTCCCCACTATGTTTTGAAAGTGGGTAGGATAAAGTCTTCCGTGTATATCCAGATATCTTTAGTTATATAGTGCATACATTTCTCATAGCGTTGGAACATTTGAAATAGACAAACAGCACTAAAGTATACATTACTGCAATGTACTGAACAGTCAATCGCTCACACCAAGAATAGTTCTGTTTCAACAGAGACGTGAAACCCTCCTTTCAAAGATCGCCGCCACGTTCGCTCAGAGCTGGTTCTGGGCACCCTGGTGTGTCCGTCCTCAATGTCTATGCTGCTAGACACGCCGCTGCTCTCCGTACTAACACCGGTGGCCCGGCACATGGCCGCGGATCCACCGCGCTGTTCTGACAGCAGCCCCGCCCCCGCCGTGACCATGCCCTGCCAGGACCAGCATCCAGCCTCGGGGCCCGCGGAACCCGCTGCCCACAAGCAGCTGCGGTTTGCAGAGTCGGTAGAGAACGACATCCGGGATGCAGGCGGCAGCACCGGGTCGTTCCCCGCCAGCAGCGACGGGAGCGAGGACAATGGGAGCAGCGCCGCCCAGCAGGAGGAGCAGCTCCTGGCACAGCAGATCGGGCCCCAGCTCAAGGTGCTGCCCATCAACGACCAGATCCGGGAGCTGCACACCATCATTCGGGACAAGTGAACGCAGGAGGGGGCTTGTCATACTGGAGGAGCGAGAAATGCTGTTATGGGGTTTGGAGATGCTGGGAATTTTTATTTTTATTTTAAAAGTTTTATATAGCGCTAGCTTGACCCGTAGGTATCAGAGCGCTTTACATATACACAAGAGATAAAGGTTGCATTACATAGCATGATCTCAGGAAGCAAAAAAGATATGTAACCTATAGAGTACCTTCCCCACTTAGTCAAAGAGGTGGCTACTACTTTTTTTGAACCCCGATAGTATACTTATTTAATGAAGCCCCCTTGTTTCTTTTAGGAAATCTCTTGATTGTAGCCCATTAGGTAAAAACTGTAGGCGATGGGATGAGCATAGCCAGCAACCCAACTGAAGACTGTCCAGTGTTTTGAAACTGCTTGTCACGATGCTGTAAATGACACTGGGTTAAGTGAGGTTAAGGCTGGCCACGATGATGCCATGACAATTATATCCTATGATGTTATCTGGGTCAGAAGCCACAAATCTGAAGGAGTATCAGATGGGGTGCGCCCGTTACAGGCCCTCAGGGCAAAGTTCACTATAAATTACAATAACTTTCATTTAAGTATTAATTATTGAAAAAAAATTAAAAGGCATTGTTATTTGCAATATCAATACGTGTAAGTCACGTAAATACAACACATATTGCATTACAAATGCTATAGGTGTCACATTTGCGAAAGTTATAACTATTAGCATTGTAAATGACAAAGCTATTAATTTCGCTATTTTCAAAAACAAAACATAAATAAAAAATGTGTCATTTACAATACCAATAGCTCAAACTTTCGCGAGACCTATTGCATTGCAAATGCTTGTTTTTCGTGTCAGCGATTTCAGCCACAACACAGGGGAGAGATAGGCTACAAAAAAACAACTAGGTGCGGGCATTTGATTTTCTGTCCTTTCTGTTTCTGAGCAAAAGGCTGCATTTGAGCGAGGATTTTAAATCACTTTAAAATATCACAGCTTTGAATTCTTTGCACAGCATTCATCTGTTCAAAATGTTGTATCTGGTGTAATTGGATGGTTTTGTTTTTACATGATCTGTGAATGGTATTTTCAGGAAATGAGCAAATAAAATAATTGTCGTTGTTTAGAAAGTCATTGTTAAGAAAGTAGTGGCTTGGAAACGGTCGTGGTTTATCATTCGTGGTTTAAGAATTCGTTGTTAAAGTAGTAGTTATAAAATAATATATCCGCCCGAGGAGTCTGGAAAACAGAGACATTTTGGTGGGGAAAACTGTGGTAGCAAGGAAACCCAGGGAAAGAGGCATCAGCATTGGAAGAGGCTGGGGTGTGGGTTGGATGAAGGTGAAGTTGGGTTTAACCAAGAAAGCTGAAACATTAGCAGAATGAGGGGTCTGTAGATAAAGAGAATAGCTGGGTTAGAGAGCAATAAACGGAGGCACTACAGAATCTGGGGAAGGGAGCAAGGATGGTTAGAAGGGCGGAAAGTAAGAGAAGAACAGGCTTAGTGTGGCCAGAGACAAGATATAGGGGAAGAGTGAGGTGAGTCAGGGGATCAGTTATTGAGTCAGGGGATTAGTTATTGTTTCACCCGGTGGACACGGGTTCACTGGATGAAACAATACAAACTGGATAAGTGGGTGAACTTTAACAAGAATAGCTAGGCTAGGATAATGATGAACTAAGGATGAAGATTCTGGGGATTGGTTGAAATAAACAAGAGTCAGTGGAAGGGTAAGAGGATTCGGAATTTGAGGAAGGGAATAAAAGAGCACTGATACAAGTGGAGAAGCTATTCAGACAAGACAAGGAGAGAGGTGTACGAGAGAGACTGAAGTGAAAGAGAAATTAAGAAGGGAAGATGCTCGGAGTGGCTGGATAGGCAGGCAGGCAAATGAGGATAAGGAAAGCAGGAGAATGGCGCGATACAGACCAATCAGAGAAAGAGATAAAGGCCTGGAGAACCAGCTAAGGCATGAGAGGCTGGGGATTCAAGGGCAAGGTGAAAGGCTGGGTACCGGGAGGAACAGGGCAGGCTAGGATGAATTGGAGTGTGTCTGAGGAAAGGCCAAATCTATTGGAATGGATAGTAGCTGTTGTGGAAGAATATAGTCAAAGATACGAACGAGACCAAAATTGTGATCTTCAGGAAGAACACTTCAACCAACATCCACTTCCACCCACAACTCCCATCCAAATCCAAGCCAAGAACCTCTGGATCGTCACCAACAGCAAACTCAACATGGCCACCCAAGTCAACGCCATCATCCCTTCATGCTTTCATCCCCTGAAGATGCTGAGGAACATTTTCAAAGGGCTCCCAATCAGCAGCTGTAAAACCGTTACGCACAACCTTGTCACAAGCAGCAAGCTGGACTACAGAAACACCCTCTATTCCAGGCTCAACAAAAAACCTAAACAGAAGGCTGCAAGCCATTCATAACTGAGCAGCCAGAATTACTCTCTACCTCCCACGCTGAAGGAGGTCCACTGGCACCTCATACACAAACTCCTCACCCACACTTTCAAGACACTACATAACACTGGCCCAGTAGATCTCAATAATCACATCTGCTTTCACAAACCTTCTAGACACCTCAACTCACCCTGACTTCTGCTGGCACATATCCCACACATATACGGGAAACCTGACCAGTGGTCAGACCTTCTCTTACATCACTCTTAAAGAGTGAAATAACCTGCTTATACAGATTACAGTTTCCTCCTCTCTTGAATTCCGCACGAAGCTGAAGAGCTGGCTTTTTGAGTAATCGCAGTAGTCTATGGGTTTGGTTGGACTCACACTTGCACAGCACCAGGATACCCTACATGATGAAAGTGGGCTCTTTAAATCTGCATAACATAACATTGGGAGCTATTGTATGAAACAGTGTTTGGGCTGTGGAGCCAGGGGAAGGGAGAATAGTTGGGAGGAGAAAGAAGAGAGAAAAAAAGTTAAAAGCCTTTGAAAAAAGAGAAATAGTAAAGTCCTGTGTTTCAGGTGATGAGATTTGCAAAACAGTGGTCTCATGAAAAAATCTGTACAAAGGGGAGAGCCAGGGAAATTGTTAGAGGTACTGGGGTCTAAAGAAGGGAGAGTGCAAAGTTGCAGCAGGGGTTCATGTAAAAGACAGAGAAAATGTAGATGAAAGTCTGAAAACCTGAAAGAGGCTGGATGGTTGGAAAAAGGCAAGCCTAGTGGAAGGAGTCTCGAGAAAGGGATGCTGGGGAACAAAGAAGAGTGAAGCTGGATAGACCAAGTGAGGAAAAAGGGTAAGAGCTGAGTAATCAAATCAAGAGTAAGATGATTGGATAGAGGACCCAAAGAGTGAACAGGGAGATATAAATACAAAGATCGAGTTTGAGCAACGAATAGGAAGAGACAGAGACAGAGAGTATGAGGGATTTTGGCAAAGATAGTGGGTAATAAACAATGACATAGAGGGGAATGTGAGGAGAGATACATCCTGAGACAGAAATGATAAAGGGGGACATAGACTATGCCTCTAACTCACACTTTCTCTGGCTCTGTGCCACCCACCCCATGGCTACAGCCCTCTCTCTCTCTCTCTCTCTCTCTCTTTCTCTTTTTCTCTCTCATTCTTTGAGCCTCTCTGTCTATCAATCCCTCTCTCTCAATCCTCTCATGCGTACTCTTTAGTTGTCTCCCTCTTTTTTAACCTTTCTCTTTTTTTCTATTCTATCTCACTTCCTCTTTCACACTCCTATCTCTCTACTTATCTCACCATCACTCTGTCACTCTTTTTCTATATTTATCTCCCTTCATCTTTTTACATCTCTCTGTCCCCCCATCTCTATCCTTCTCTCTCTTAGGTGAGTCATGGAGTGAAGATGGATGATTCATGAATATCTCCATTCACTGTGGCTCCCTCTCATTTTAGCTTTCTTTCTCTGTATTTCCTTTTTTTCCCCTCATCGTTACCTCTTCGTCTCTCTTACATTTCACTCCCTCGCTTGCCATCTCTGTCCGTTCCATTTCTCTCTCTATAACCACTCTTGCTCTCCGAAGGAAAAGGGTTGACTCCCTGTTAGGGACCTCTCTTATTTGTCCTCAGGCTATCCCTCAAATTCGCAGTAGTGATGTAGAGGCTGCTTTGTGAATTTTCCACCACCCTGTTTCATGTCAAGCTACTTGGCCTGAGGATGAGTCCGTTACTGCAGTTCTTTCTGATACCTCTGGCAAATTCAGAGCCACTTCACTAAAGGAATAGGTTGTGTTACTCTTCCACAGTTCTACCAGCATTTGATAACAAAAGATCTATTACTACTCATTACTTTGTCTATAGAGTGAATAGACTGTTGAAGTCTCTTTCTATGCTTCCATGTCACCCACTCTATGTATCCCTTTCTCATCAACATTGCTTGAGACAGACCAGTCATGCTTGTAGTAGTGGAGCCTAGCTGGATCCAAACCTGCTCCAGGCAAGGGACTGGACCAAGAGGTATGAAGAGTCCAATCTGTGTGTGTGTGGGGTTCCAATATGGCCTAGTTTCTATCAGGGCTCTCCGATCCCTTCATTCCTGTCATCCAAGCATGTTGCATCAGGCCACTCAAGCAGAGGCAGGCTGGTCTCCATGGACTGTAGAAAATCCCCTACAGGGGCAGTTCACAGAGAGGCCAATATGACAGGGACAATGTCAGGCACAAACAATGAAGGCCCGGATGAAATCAGTGTTACACTGGTGTAATTAGCGTAGTTTTAGTGAATTCCCATTGATCTTGTAATGCGAAATTCCCAAAAGGAGGCCAAATCGCATAATTACTTGCCGTTCGCTGTGAACATTTACTGAAATGTGCCGTTCATGCAAAAAATATACTGCAAACTCATTAGAACAACATACACAACAGAGCTCGAGTGCTTGTAGTTCATAGTGCTCTTGTCTTTTGGACTGATTTTTTCAGCTTGAAATGCTAGTTTTACACTTTGCATAATTAATTAAGCTCTCCACCTGAGCTCTGCAGCACAGCTGGGTGGAGACAAGCACATGCTCTCAGACCCTAACTTCAGCATCAAACCAGCTCACTCAGGCCAATCACAGCACTGCTTTCATGCTGGTAAATAGTATTCCCAGCATTAGAGCAGCATCTGCATTGACATAAGGGATTGGGACCCGAGATTAGAGGTGCAGAAGAGCAACGAGGCAGCGACCAGTAGGTAAGCGCTTTTTATTAATTTTTTTGTAATTTTCAACCCCAGCGCTGCTCCCCACTTTCCCCTGCGCTGCCCCACCACTTCTCTTTAAACACTGAGAGAGTTTAAAACTGCATCGTAAAAGCATGCAAAAGGCTCGCAAACTGGTGAAGTTGAAAGATGTTGTGAAAGAGAGAGAAAAACAACTACTAATGTGCTATGATAATAATGTGAAAAAAAATAATGCAGTGTTTAATTTCTAGCAGAATCGGAGTCGAAAAGATTTCTCTATAGAAATATGTTTCCTATGTTTTCTGAAATGTAAATCTGAAACTGCATAGAGAAACTGTTTTGATTATTAATGAAATATGATTAGGCTGTCCTTATGAAAATAGTGTAATGGTAGTTATAATAGATTCTAGGCGTTTACGTTTCCTTCAAATGTTTTAACGTTAAAACTCTTTTCGTTTTTCATGTAGGCCTCTAAAATGTATTATGTCTTTCGATTGCACGCCTTAGAAAAATATAATTTGTCCATTATTTCTAAAATGCTGACCTGATTGCAGTGCAGATGTGTTATCGTATCATTGAAGTTTCCATCCTACAGTTAGAATATTTTCTCTCATGAATATTAGTGTCGACCTTGTTGCAGGCTAACTCAAAAACGAGCGTGAGGACATGTTAAGTTTCAAGCATGCTTCCTAATTGATATTACAAATTCTTAGAAAATAGCAGACAAAGAACAAAAGTACTATGTATAAGTTCCAGATAATTTGGGACTAAAAGAATGATCATTTCACGATCACACCATGGATCTCAACCAATAGAATTATTAAAACTATTCAAGCAGCTACATTTGTGGGCTGGAGTTATATACATTTTGAGGTATAAAAACTTTGTGGAAAAGTACGTGCAGTGGCTATCCTTGCACTTCTTGGGCGTGACATGCTGTCAGTCCAAACACTAACTATCCTGAACTGAACTTTACTGATTTCTGTAGTAAAGGAAGATACACAGTCCAGCTGTATAGTTAGATAATCCTTTATTGTAGCTCTCTTCTAGGATAAATGAGTAGGAGAAGATAGGAAGTACAGATGTAACCCTACCAGGAGCAAGCTCCAAGCAGCTCAGCCTGAGTTGACTAACTGACACTGTGAGCCAGAGAGTCACCCAAGCATTCTATGATGTCATGTCATGTCATGGATATTCTATTCAGTGGAGAACAGTAGATAAGTAATTTACGACACATCCTCCTTCCTTAGAGAATGACAGCAGAATAGAGAGAAAGATGGGCAAGATACCTCAAATATAATAACATCAGCATGAAAGTACAAAATGAGATACACAAATCTAATAATGTACGACATGTACGGCATGAGGTATCATTAGCATGATCAGAAATACAATAAGATGCTAAATTTTAGATGAACAGAAAAACAACTAAATTTTACTACTATATGCCTCATCCCCCTCCCTTAGGGAAACAGAATGGTTTAGATGAATAAGGGCCAATGCAGCAAAGAAAGGTGGTCACACTCACAACCTCCCCATACATGGGTACACCACAGGGTAGGCACCCTGGAAAACAAAGATGAGCGTAAACACAGACCCTTGGGAGAGATACAACAGGGGTAAAATTCACTCTAGACAACCAGAAGAGTGTAAGCCCCATAACAAAAATACTCGAGAGAAAAACGCTCTGAAAAAAAAGAAATCCTCTTGTCAAGACATACTGACACTAAAAATATGATAAAGCTCCTCACTCAAAGTCCTACCAACATGAAACCCTTGGCCATGAGTTCCATGCAGGAAAACTTCAACAGGAGCATAGTGTCAAGAAGAAAAGGTGTCTAAACAATGTGCACCAAAAATAGGAAACAACGCTGGGTACTAACCCTGTAAAACAATACAACCTCCCCTAAATAGGATACACCGCAGGATAGTCACCCTGGGAACTGAAATGGGGCATTGACTAACCACAAACACACAACCTCCCCTAAATAGGGTACACCGCAGGTTAGTCACCCTGGGAACTGAAGTGGAGCATTGACTACCCACAAACACACAACCTCCCATAAATAGGGTACACCGCAGGATAGTCACCCTGGGAACTGAAATGGGGCATTGACTACCCACAAACACTACCACCTCCCCAAAGTAGAGTACACCACAGGAAATCCAAGGGTAAAACACAGGATACTCACCCCGGAAAACCAAGACTACAACATCCCCTACATAGGGTACACCATAAGGTACAACATCATCCTAGTAAACAAAAATGGGCATTGACTGGCCCCACAACCTCCCCAAAGAAGGGTACACCATAGGGTTAAAATATGTCACCCTAGGAAACACTCCAACAACTTCCCAAAGATAGAGCAACCAAATCAAGAGACCATGTTAAGTTATGTTATGTTATGTTATAGGGGTGCTTCTATAGCGCACGGCTACTCCGAGGAGTGTCCCGGCGCTGTCGGAGCCTCACAGGTCCAGAGTGGAGAAAAAGAAAAAGGGCGAGTGAACAGAGCGTGGCTAAGAGGGGGCGGTCTTATTGCGTGAAAAGCAGGGTCTTCAGATCTTTCCAGAAGGCCAGCAGATTAGGGCTAGATCTGAGAAAGAGAGGAAGGTCGATCCACAGCCGGGGGGCAAGATGTTTGAAAGAGCGCACCCCACAGCGTGCCCGACGGACCAAAGGCGTGACTGCCCTGGCCTGGGTTGAAGAGCGCAGGGATCTAGAGGGAAGATAGAAACTGATTCATTTCTGGCGATAGCGCGCACCTATGCCATGCAGGGCTTTGAAGGCAATGGTCAGGGCCTTGAAAGTGATCCGCTTCTTTATGGACAGCCAGTGAAGGGTTCTGAGGAGCTCACTGGCCCTGGTTCACCTAGTGAGGCCAAAGATGGCACGGGCCGCTGAGTTCTGTACCACCTGGAGACGCGATAAAAGACATTCCGGCAGTCCTAGGTACAGAACATTGGAGTAGTCCAGGCGCGAGCCGATCAGGGCCTGCACTGTGGTCTTTCTATGCTCCAAGGATAGGAGCGGCAAGAACTTCCTCAGCATCTTCAGGATCGCAAAGCATCTGCCGGCCAGGCCCGAAACCTGGGCCCTGAAGGAGAGGCAGTTGTCGATCTGAATGCCCAGGTTTTTTGCAGCCCCAGAGTCGCCGTCAGGAGGGAACATGGCGGAAGGCCACCACTCTTTCCATCTGGGGTCTGCGGGGCAGCTGAAGAAAAGCACTTCGGACTTATCGGAGTTACATTTGAGGCTGTGACGACTGAACCAGTCGAACACAGCCCCAAGGCAGCCCCGAATAGACGCTCCGTCAAAGTCCTGGCCCCTGTCGCAGGTGAACAGGAGTTGCGTGTCGTCGGCATACGACACTATCTGGGCCCCGAAATCCTCCGCGAGTGACGCCAAAGGGGTCATATAGACGTTGAAGAGCGAAGGGCTCAAAATCGAGGCCTGCGGCACTCCGACCTCCAAAGGCGGCATCGCGGCAGAGAAAGGTGGGGCCCAGATAGTTTGCTGGCGGTTGGAGAGAAACGACCTAAACCAACTAAACACTGTCCCCCTTAGACCCACCTCCCAGAGTCTAGATAGGAGGCGGTCGTGGGGGAGGGTGTCGAAGGCAGCAGAGAGGTCAAGCATCACCAGCATAGCTTTTCCACCCCTGTCCAAGGTTTCTTTGATCACTTCGGTGACCTCAAGCAGAGCTGTTTCGGTGCTCAGATTAGAGCGGAAACCAGACTGAGATTTATGTAAGATGTCGTTTGCCTCTAGAAAGTGGGACAGGGTGGTATGAACGTGTTTCTCAACCACTTTTGCCAGAGCTGGTAAAAGGGAGATGGGTCTGTAATTGGCATGGGATACAGGGTTCAGGTTGGCTTTCTTAAGCAGAGGCAAAATGAGGGCCTGTTTCCAGGACTGAGGGACTACACCTGTGCTGAGCGAACGGTTAAGAATGGGGTTGATGAGGTGGTTAAGGGTAGGGGCCGTTTGAGCGAGAAATTTAGCAGGACACGGGTTGAGAGGTGAGCCAGATTTTAATTTGGAGAGAAGGTCTAAAGGGGACTGGAGGGACAGTAAAGGAAAATTGCACAAGGAGGGAGCTGTTGAGGTCTGGGAGGGATGAAGAGACCAAGAAATGGGAGGGTTACTCGTGTTAGAGGTCCCAAAGGAGGTCTGGATAGTCCTAATTTTGCTGGCAAAAAAGTCAGCTAGTTCGGAGATCCAGGACTCTGAATGCGAGATTTTGGGAGTGGACCAGGGAGGGGAGATAAAATCCTTGACTATCCTGAAGATTTCTTTGCAGGAGTTGGAAGCGTCATCTATTCTGCTAGCCAAATAGGCCTTTTTGCTGGCGGTGATGTCGTGATGATAGTCTCTCGTGATTGCCCTGTAGGTTTCCTAGGAGCTGGCGTCGTACTGTTTGTGCAAAATCCTTTCGGCTTTTTTGCATTGCCGTCGTTTGATGGCAAGTGCCGCGGAGAACCAATGGGCAGAGGATTTCACTGAAGGTGTCCTCGGAGGTAGGGGGGGAGCAAGGTCGGCGAGTCATTGGGTCAGCCAGCCCTGCAGTAGATCAAGGTCTGTTTCCAGAGAGCCTGATAGCAGGCAGGGGTGGGTCGCTAAAGCCTTCGACAACATGGCTGGGGAGACTCGATGGAATGCTCTGGAGGGAAGCGCTTCGCGCCAACGTCCGCCATCAATGCTCTTTTTCCTAAGAAGAATCTCAAATTCCGCTAAGAAATGGTCTGACCACAGGACAGGAGCAAGGGAGGTCAGGGCACCGGGAACAGTAGAAAAGATTTGATCTAATATATGTCCTTTACAGTGAGTAGGGGACCGAAGGTGCGGAAGAAACCCTAAAGATGAAATGATGTCGTTGAGCTTAATACTGTCTGAGTTATCCACCTTGTCCATATGAATAATAAAATCGCCAAACAGCAGACAGTGGTTGGACCTGAGGCATAGTGAAGAAATCAGGGAGTGGAGTTCTTCAAAAAAGGTGCCCGTGGGGCAAGGGGACCTATATACCAACAACCCTATGCATGCTTGCTGAGGTGATAGGGAGAGGGAAAAGGCAAGAACTTCACATCCCGTGATGTTATCAGAGGGAAGAATAGAGCATGTGATGCGCCTGTCGATGACCAGGGCAACACCACCTCCTTTACCACTGGCTCTGTCTTTCCTATAGATAACATGGCTAGGGGGGATGGCAGTAGCGATATCAGGTCCTGCTCCCTCGCCCAGCCATGTTTCTGTCAGAAACAGACAGTCGGCTCTGGAGTCTATCAATAAATTGTAGACGTCAAGTGCATGCTTGCTTAAGGATCTATTATTGAGAAGAAGGCAGCTCGTGCTATTGGAGGGAGGATTAAGAGAGGCGATGCGACCCTGGCCTGGTTGCCAGCCACAGGCCGAGCACCTATTAATCGACCGAGATGGTTTGGGGAAGACCTTAGAACAGGAACCGTTAGTATATCTAAGTGAGAGGAGGTCATCCCGTGAATATTTATCATCCTGGAAGCTCGCCCTACCAGCCGGGCCCGCGCCCGGCAGCCTCCGGGACGCTGACGGGCGCAGACGGGCTTTCCTTTGGCGCTCCTTAGGCACCTCCGCAGCGCTCGTCTGCTGCGCGGAGGGGAGTGCACTTAGTTTTAAGGCGTCGCTGGCCGTCCGGCGCGAGTCTGCACCACTAGACTGCCGCCCGTTAAACTGCCTACCCCCAAGATGGCCGCCACCGAAATGCGCAAACATGCACCAAAATAAATAAATAAAAGACTTGGGCTCCGGTGAGCGATCTCTCACCCGGGTTCTCCGTACACAGTCAGAACTGAATCTTGCTGCAAAAATAAAGAGTCAGGCAGCTTATGAGTTGCAATATCCGAAGTAAAGTCGAGAGTTGTGGTCCATCCCCTGTTGTGTTGAAAATGGCAATGTATATGCACATAAGCGGCGTTCATTTGTGTTCACTGCACCCCTTGTTGTAAGCAGAACGGATATCACGAATCACTGACTGTGTTATCCCGCCAGCATAGACCCATGCACACACGTACACGACAGCCATTTTAGGCACCATGGCCTCTCTGCCCGTTTGTTAAACCCCCGGCACCCCTCCCCACGCGCACTGCTCATGCATCGGCCATAAGACCCTCTCCCTCTGCGTGACCCTGCTCTAGAAATAACACTCCTGCTTGACCCACACCCCCCATTTCCTCTCAAGAACACCCTTCCCCTCAGCTGACGAGCCCCCCCCAGCTGCACTTGGCCTTTCGACCCAGTCCCAAGTCCTAAGACCAAGCCTCTTGGATGTATACCCCCCCTTTTCCTGCCCAGCATAACAAAACCGTGATACACCAACCGAAGTGCCCGATCTTATAGCCTGCCCAACCTTTGATCTGATCATCCCCTCCTGCCCTCGTGTCCTGTAGGAATGTCCGGCTGAGAGATCACAATCTCTTGTTACATTCAGGAGGGGAGGATGACATCTGAGCGACTGGTATGGGAATAGGCCTGAAGCTGGGATTCCAAGCATGCTTTTTCCTACTTCAAAGCGTCTTTATTGCAATAAGGAATGTTTGTGCATCATAAACATGTGTATAAAAGACGAAGCCTCAGAGAAACTTGTTAGAGCACCTCCTGAAGACACTATGCGAGTGTCCGAAATGACAGGCTCTCCTCATGAGAAATAAAACTCTGTTCTTGTTTTCCTGCTTCCAGCGCCCGTCTCTTTATTTGGTAATTGTTCAAGATGGGAACTAAGAGGCGTCCTGCGCCAGCAGCCTGGGCATCAGGTGCGATATGGGCTGACTTTTCCACAATTGGCGCCCAACGTGGGGCCCATCAGCGACATAAGGTCCGGTAAGAGAGGTCCAGACGATGGGGTGAACATCTAAACGATTGGAGTATACCTGCCTTGAGAGGGCCCTCGTCCGGCTGCCGATTGAATGAACTTCACCGATTCCGAACGGACCTCTCTCAAGTGACCTACTGTCCTGACTGGAATCCCACAGGAATGCTGCGGTAAAAACATGGAGAAAGAGAACGATTGGGCGCTGGAAAAGGGAAGGCGAAGAATTGCCCACACGGTCCGGTCCGGGTAAGGTTAAGTAGGACGTCTTTACGTCCGATTGGTAGGATGGCTTTATCCATCTGATTGATTGATTGATTGTACTTGAAGTATTGGTTCTCTTTGAGACATTCTCTATTTGCAAACAGCGATGAATAGGAACGTTCCTCTCTCTTTGCAAATAGTGAAGGATAGGTAATGCAGATGTTTGTCCCCCATTGTAATCCGTCATGCCTATCTTTCTCCCCACTGATTGTTTGTTATCGATTTTTATCGATTATTGCTCTTTGAGATATTCCCTGTCTACAAACAGGGAAGAATAGAAATATTCTGCCCCCCTTTGCAGATAGTGAAGGATAGGTAATGCAGATTTTTGTCCCCTATTGTAATCCGTCATGCCTAATTTTTTTCTCCCCACTGATTGATTGATTACTTGGACATTTTATTGTTCAAGGAATAGTTCGTTCGAGGCATTCCCTGTTTGCAAATAACGTAGAAAAGAAATATTCTGTCTAATCTTTGCAAGTAGTGAAGGGTAGGTAATGTGGACCTTTGTCCCCCATTGTAATCTCTCGTGCCTATCTACTCCCCACTGATTGGTAAACTAGTTCCACCCGGACCATTTATTAGAGGTAGGTCATCTGGCTCGACCGGAGGGCACCCCTAATAAAAAGGACATATGCAACAATAACGAAGTAATCACCGTATCCTGTTAACAGAAACTTTAGCATGAAACACGCTAGAAAGGAAAGAAAAAAAAAAAAAGAAAGAAATAAGAAAGCAAAATCAGTAGGCCACTGATGAGTTTTTGATTTTGCTACAAATAGGAAAACGTTAGAAATAGCTCACGATAAAACACATGATTTCGCTAGAAATAAGAAACGTTAGAAATAAGCCCGTAATAAGAAACATGAAAATGGTGAGAGAAGCCAAGCTTGACATCGCGACGGCCACGAGGCAACTAGGCTTCGCCACCCCTCACTGCTCCAAACATGTCTGTCCCACCGCCTGCCACGCCCCAATAACGGTAACATGAGATAGATACAAGTCAGCAGATACCTACCCCCATTCTGGAAACTCCCGAAGTGCAACAGGTCCGCGGCTACGCCCATCCGGAAGACGAGATCCTCGACACGTGTAGGGCGGGTCCTGCTGCCAGCCGTCGGCCGGGGAGGTCGTCGCATAAGGGGGGCCAGAAGAGGAGCCGAGGCCGACGGGATCCGGGCGTCCCCTCCTCTTCTTTCTTCAATAATGGCTGCGACAACACGGGGGGGGTGTCTTGCTCATGCCATCGACCCCCCCCCCCCTCGTATCTCCTGGTCCAGCCCCGGCTTGGTATGAGCTCCCCGTTCGGCCCTGAAGCGGCGCCTTGCAGGCCACCGGGGGGGGGGATGTCTTGCCTATGCCTCCGACCCCCCCCCCTCTCATCGCCTGGTCCGGCCATCATGAATGTTAACGCCGAGAAAAACGGCATGGGGTGCGCTGGGAGGGAGAGGCGGCGCGAACGAGCCTCTCCCACCTCCCCAGGTGGAGGCCCCCAGTGGCACCCCCAACGCTCCACTCACCCGACAAGGGTTCGTCCACTCTTGTGATGCAGTGACTGCTGGAACTCGTAAAATGGCGGTCGACCCTGCAGGAGCGGGCCCGGCGTGAAGGGATGGCCCGGTTGCTTGTTAATTAAGAAATGAGTCCCACAATCAGAAGTGTTCTCCTCGACTTTGAAGATTCTATAAGAGCCACGGGGGCCCCCGACCCCCGCAGACACCCCCGATGGGGAATGACTGCCATGATTGCCCGCGGAACGATGAAAATGTAGCCGCGAGACGTCGGCGCTCCCATGCTGGCGCCAGCCTCAGTTTGAATGACTAAAATCCTGCAGATTACAGTTCGGATCAGTTCCGGTGAAAACCCAGTATGACCCGATAGAAAAAATTGTTGCCTCCCTCCCCCTTTGACTGATGGTTCATACCGCCGATCCTTTCTGTTGCCCTTTAACGGAACTTTTGGACTGCCGAAAGAGGCTCTGGGCCAACCACGAGTAGGTGGAGATTTTGACTATGCCTGGATCTGCCTGGCTGCACCCAAAATGGCGCTGGTACAAATGGAACTTTCAACTCCTTGTTGTACCCCGATTGCTCAGCCTTGGTGTCATGAGATATGTATGCAGTTTTTTTAAACACAATGAATTGATATGGGATGGGTACTGATTATGTGTTCGGGCAATGAATTGACATGAGATGGGTACTGATTGTACATTCGGACAATGAACTGTTGTTAAGTTTTGGCGCATCATGATTATTGAAAGTTCGAATTTCAACACTTATGATACTCGCTCACACTGAAGTTTCGATATGATTTTATTGCACTTGTCGCACTTTTTATTATGAAATCAACGTCCACCGACTCCATTAGGTTTTCCACTAATAAGTATCCCCACATGTACAGTTCCAGCCTGCTCCGTGGCCGGCCCACGGGGTTGTAGGCCCGTATTCGTGCACCGACATTCTTATTAAAGATTTTTGGAAAAAGCAAACGTAGTTGTCACGCGTAGATTAGTAAGTTTCGAATAAATGACCACTATTTCCGATATAACTAAAATACAGGTGAAATGGCTCAGCTCGATTAGTTAAGGGTTAAAAAGTATAGTACGCAGAAATATTGCAAATATGAACGGTCCAGGTTTTTGTTGTATGTGTTTTTCATTTTTGTAAGGCCTAAAGCAACCGCTAAAAATCCTGGTATTTAGCCTATACTTTATATGCTACCTGTATCAGGAAAGTTGTTTTAAAATGCCCCTAAGTCGCCCCGAAGGAGTACCACCTGACCCCCCCCCCTAATACGAACGACAACGACCCCGTACCACTGTAGGTTATCCCTTTCCCTCAAAGGAGAGCACGAGCTCGCCCCCCACTTTGCACCGACTGCCCTTTGTTCTGACCCCCCCCGCACACAATCCGTAATACCACACTTGGGCGACCTATGCTATCCACAGGCTTCCGATAATCATCTCTCCCACACTAAACGGTCCACCTGGGCTTAAACGCCAAGTTGGCAGGGACTGCATCCCGTGGAGATAGGCCGAGTATGTAGTAAGTAAAAGCCTTTTCGGTTTTATGCGCGCTAATGTGTTTTTAAATGCTGCCCCCGCCCCCCTTCTTTTTTCCCTCTTTCTGCAGGTCACATCGGAACGTCGATTAAAGTACGAAAAAAAAAATGGTGATCTAGCGGACGAAGAGATGGGAAAAAGGGGCTCGATTATGGTGCCTACACACGACGAGCAAACAATGGCTATTTCTCTCCCTGAACTTAGCGCTTGGGAGGACAGCCTGAAGCGGAAACTACAAAATATGACTTCGCTCGGCACCCCGAATAATACAACCAAGAATGACGTGCACTAATGAATAAATTCCTACGTTTAACTAAATAGGGAAAGTTTAAGGAATATTCCGAGGTGAGGTTTACCCAAGTACCCTCCGCTTGGAGGACTAGGAATGTTGCCAGTGTTTAAAAATCTACTACCTCCTTTTCGCACCCTCATAGACATGAAACTCAAAGCTGCCCCATTGTTCTCCCAACTGACACCCACTGTTGCCTCAGCCCACCGTGAGCATTAGCCCGACCAGGGTAGTTCTTGACCAATTGCCAAAGGCGTAAGTGTGTGCAACCAAAGCCACCAGTGAAGGCAGCCGACGATAAAAGAGAAGAAAAAGGTAAAAAGAGCTTAGGATGCTAAGGATGCGCAGCTTACAGGAAGAGATCATTTTGGTCAATAACTGTTCTATGTTTTGTCTTGGATTTTTGTATATAATACCAATAACTGTTCTATGTTTTGTCTTGGATTTTTGTATATAATACATGTACTGTCTCCCCCGCCTGAGTTTGTGTGTACGTAATGTATGGATCTACGTCGTCCCTCTGCCTGTGTTTCCGTATTACTTGACCCCTGCTGTTCTGTGTTGTGTGCGCACTAAATGGCCTATTATTGTACACGTTTCTCTCTCTCTCACTCTCTCTCGCTCTCTCTCTCTCTCTCTCTCTCTCTCTCTCTCTCTCTCCATGTCATACGTGTACCGAATGGTTCGTTTAGAGTGCGGACTCTCTCTCTCTCTCTCTCTTTCTCTCTCTCTGAGGATCCCCCTGTTCCCTCCTCCCTTGTATGGTAACATTGTGCCCCACCGGCACAAACCTAATTGGGTCTCTTCGAACACAAAGGTGTTCGGCAAAATTGACAGGAACTAAAACGATTGTAACTTGCCATATTACTACCTCTCGATAGAACCCGAGTTGGTAATGAAAGAAAGGACAGGTAAGACGACTGATGTCCCCATATCTGGCCTTTTTATAGGGGGACTATAACGTCAATGGTCTTCTGTTTTTCAGTTCGTTAGAAATGCAATCCCCAATGCCCAGATTGCCTCACCCCTCTGCACTTAAGTGCGGATGTCCAAAGCGTCCTCGCTTCTCCCGATTGACCCCAGCTCCCTGTCCAAAGCGTCCTCGCTTCTCCCGATTGACCCCAGCTCCCTGTCCAAAGCGTCCTCGCTTCTCCCGATTGACCCCAGCTCCATATCAGCTATCCCCGAAGCGTAATTGATGACCTTGATTAGCCGTCGCTCCCCAAGAAAAGCATGTTTAATCTCTGCCCCCCTCTCATGATGATAACCCCCCTGCTTGCAAGAGTTAGCCGACCCCGAAGGGAAATGTAAGATTGTCAGTACTTGGGTTAAAAAAAGGGCGAGTCTCTACCTAAGGACTCGATTTCGAGTTTGATAGAACACACTGTCGATGGGAGTCCGATTTCTCTCCACGTACGTCACAAATGAACGCCAAATAGGCTTACGAATTCAGTGGAAATGCCCTCCTACATACTCCATGAGTGATGACTTCTGACTGTGACCGATGAACCTATCCCCCACCTACTTAGGATTGTGGACGGAATTGAGATGTATAAATGTCTTCTCCTGCCAGTTTTCTAAAACTTGTTTTGTACCCATTCAAAGATACAATCACCGGAGGAGAGGAGCTGGACGTGACGCACAGCCTGGCCACAGATCATGAAGCACGTGTGACCTCAACCAAAGGTGGAGTCGCAGAGCAACGAGACGCGGGACGAGGCACCACTCTCAAACTCGACAGATGAAGGAATGAAGGGCTGCCTTGAAGCCCTCGATTTGCTGACCCACTCGTGCCTGAAGTCCCCGTCCCTTTTGAGCCCGACTGATGGGCCTGCCTGCTCGTCGTCCTTTGGTCTCTTGGTGTGTTCAAAGATCTGATCCCACTCCGCCCTCTCTTCCCTCGATTATTCAACAACATCACCCTTTTCGCATAACTTTTGACTCAGAAAAGAAGAGCAGCATTTAGATAGAATAAGGTTTTGCCACGGAAGAAGAAAGACACGCAGGTGCCCAGCATGAGGCACCCCTAAGAAGATCAGTTAGGAAACAGGACTGTGATCTAACAGCAGAGGACTGATTGCACCCTGCAACGCGTAAGGATGAATCCGAGCTGGACCTATAGCTCCACCGCCGGTGCTCAACAGCGCCAACGAAAGAAGACGGACTACCAGAGCCTACCAGTGATGGCTCGCTGCTAAAAAGACATTGTGATGAAGACCCCCCCTTCCTGAACTTTCTACCCACCCCTTGACTAATTGCTTGTATCGAACTGAATTCCTCCCTCAACCATTTTTGTATTGCTTTCAAAAATGTTTCATCGGTCACTCATGTATTTAGTTTTCCAAAAGTCTCTTATAGCACTGACAAGACCCGAAGGTATCAGAGCACTTTTTACTGCATGTTGATGTCACCGGAGAGAAAGTCAGAACGTGATTCTATAATGTGTCGGAACCTTTTTCTTGATTGACCCCGACTAAGTATTATGCCGATCTCTAGACTTGTATGAATAACCCAACAAATGTAAATTCATATGTACCGCATTCTGCCAATCGTATCGACTGTATATGGTTACACGCAATCTGCTAGTATTGACAAACGCTATTTCATTGGCCACACATGGCTATATGTACACTCCGTTAGTTGAGGTAAACACCGAAATGAACTAGCTTATGTAAAAAAGCGGCGACTGTTGAAAATGGCAATGTATATGCACATAAGCGGCGTTCATTTGTGTTCACTGTACCCCTTGTTGTAAGCAGAACGGATATCGCGAAACACTGACTGTGTTATCCCGCCAGCATAGACCCATGCACACACGTACACGACAGCCATTTTAGGCACCATGGCCTCTCTGCCCGTTTGTTAAACCCCCGGCACCCCTCCCCACGCGCACTGCTCATGCATCGGCCATAAGACCCTCTCCCTCTGCGTGACCCTGCTCTAGAAGTAACACTCCTGCTTGACCCACACCCCCCATTTCCTCCCAAGAACACCCTTCCCCTCAGCTGACGAGCCCCCCCAGCTGCACTTGGCCTTTCGACCCGGTCCCAAGTCCTAAGACCAAGCCTCGTGGATGTATACCCCCCCCTTTTCCTGCCCAGCATAACAAAACCGTGATACACCAACCGAAGTGCCCGATCTTATAGCCTGCCCAACCTTTGATCTGATCATCCCCTCCTGCCCTCGTGTCCTGTAGGAATGTCCGGCTGAGAGATCACAATCTCTTGTTACATTCAGGAGGGGAGGATGACATCTGAGCGACTGGTATGGGAATAGGCCTGAAGCTGGGATTCCAAGCATGCTTTTTCCTACTTCAAAGCGTCTTTATTGCAATAAGGAATGTTTGTGCATCATAAACATGTGTATAAAAGACGAAGCCTCAGAGAAACTTGTTAGAGCACCTCCTGAAGACACTATGCGAGTGTCCGAAATGACAGGCTCTCCTCATGAGAAATAAAACTCTGTTCTTGTTTTCCTGCCTCCAGCGCCCGTCTCTTTATTTTGTAATTGTTCAAGATGGGAACTAAGAGGCGTCCTGCGCCAGCAGCCTGGGCATCAGGTGCGATATGGGCTGACTTTTCCACAGTTGAAACAAAGTGTCTCGTCTTTCGCTTGTCGCTCAAACCGTTTACCACCAGAAGAGACTATGGGACTGACACTGTAGACCAAACTGGAGCGGACAGGGAGGCAATAGCAGTAATACCATAGCAGAAGCTTCATCCTGGTTGTGATTGCCAGGGTGAAGAAAGCGCAACAAACCTGGCTGGCAGACCAATGCGCTGTTAAACAAATAGTGTGAACCTTGTCCAAACACAAAATGGCGGCACGCTGCCAGACGGTGCGCCGGGTGGCTCACGGCACATTTGTGCAGAAGAGTGACAGTCAGAAGCCAGGAGAATGCGAAGATGTCAAAACGTCAATCTGTGACGGAGGTAAGGGCTCGCGCTGTAGCCGGCGTGTGGATGATTTGAAAAATGAGGCTTGCGCTAAAAATAAAAGTCCAACCGTTTTGTAGTATCAATTCTCTGTGTGGTCGGGGCAAATCACATAAGAAAAACACTGTCCAGCCAACTGAATATGCTGGCAAACAGCTCTGTCATATGGCCACAATCACTGCCCTTCTAAATGTGCACAACGATTCTCCAGAGAGACTGGTCCACAATGATAAAATGTCCCGCTTGTCCCCACTCGCTGCACAAAAGCCGATAACATTACACTCAAATGGAAACACGCTCTGTTATGACACCTGTCCCTAAATATGCTCAGCTAGGATGTCAATATGCTCACCTAGGATGGCGCTGCCAAGGTACCAAATCGCTTAGAAGGCACCGAAAAACACCGAAGAACCACTCATCAATATCGCTGTAAATAAGCCAAAGTAACAGAAACTGCCATGATGCTTTGTGCCTCTCAGAAACTCGAGCACATGTCACGCCTCTTACCAGACACGAAGTCTTACTCTAAAGTGTAGGGCAGTGCGCCGAGTCCACACAGGATGCCTCTCAAGTAAACGCCCGTTTCCACACACAGGGCAGAGACAGGCAGAGTAGGCAGAGACTGTTGGAAGGTCTCTTTCCACACAGAAGGCAGATCACTCTGGTAGACACTTTGTTAACACAACTTGCTGATTAGACCAGGACAATTCCGACACAGGTTGAAGTATGTTACTAGATTCCTCAGAGATCTTCCATGTGACAGCAGATTCTTAAGTGATGGAACCACAAACGCCCAGGTTGCAGGCTGTCCAGATAATACAGGACACTGGTGGGGCTAGCTGGGCATTACCTTTTAGTTTCAATTGAAGTTGTAAACATCATTGATGTCTTTAGTACCTTGTCTTCTAGTTGCTTGGTTCCTTAGTTGGCCTTTCTCCTTAGTTCATGCGTAGGTTCATCCTGTTCACAATCGTCGCCAAGTTGTAGTAAAGGAAGATACACAGTCCAGCTGTATAGTTAGATAATCTTTTATTGTAGCTCTCTTCTAGGATAGATGAGTAGGAGAAGATAGGAGGTACAGATGTAACCCCACCAGGAGCAAGCTCCCAGCAGCTTAGCCTGAGTTGACTAACTGACACTGTGAGCCAGAGAGTCACCCAAGCATTCTTTGATGTCATGTCATGTCATGGACATTCTATTCAGTGGAGAACAGTAGAGAAGTAATTTACTACAATTTCCCTGCACTTCCTTGGTTGGTGGAGCAGGCTAAACCTTTCTGCCGAAGGTTGACTATTCAGAATATTGCCCGCTGTGCATTAGTTCAACTTTACGTCTCGATTCTGATAATCTACGACTGAATTTTGGTACTTATTAGTTCTGAAATTGCATACTGAATTTGCATTGCCTGTTTATTTTTCCTCTCTCTACTCGCTCGCCAGTTATTTGATTTATGATGTTTTTTGCTTTTAAACTGTAATTATATTGTGATTTTTACCTGAAACCATGTTCTAAAGATTCTATAGTGTTTTTGTGTATTTACCATTCATATTGATGATTAGATAAAAGTGTCTTGACAACTATACTAAGTTTGTTTACATATTGATGAATATTATTGACAATTTATAGTTATTGATTATTGATCTTAGATAGGCATTTCTTCATTATAGGTCCTCATGAAGGAAAGGCTTTAGTCTCTAATTATCTGAGTCCCTATTAGCTCTTACAAAAATCTATCGGAGGACCTCATGATTTGTGAGTGGTTGTAGAGTTTCTATGGGCCCAAACACTGTGATGTTGTGAAACATATAACTGAGAATACAGTGTATGGTGTGGTGGGTAATTTGCGTCTATGCCCACAAGAATTCCGCTGGATCAGTTATCTGGTAGCATATGGGATGGTTATTTTGACTAAATATACTAAGTAATGAAGAGACAGACTTAAAGGCATTGATATATTATAGACATTCGTACCTTTATGTGCTATGTTGCAGTCTGTTGTTGACCTTAATGGAAGTAACAGGTCTGTCGTTGGCCTAAGACCCCAGGATAAAACCCAAGGGCGGGTCTTAGTGTGGCATACACTAAGGGGGCTATTAGGAAAGCCCGCCCGCCACCCTATCAGCTATCGGGACCGCCCGCCTAAAGGGCGGGGGTCCCGACATAGGTATTAGGATGCGCCCGCCACAGTGGCGGGCGCATTCCTCAATTTAACATTGTGGCGGGCGGTGCCAGCCTGGCAGAGGCTATCCGCCCGACATCGTAATGGACCCCTAAGTGTGTTGTCTGCTGTGGAAGTGGTGCTCTGCAAAGAGGTTCTGCCAGTGCTAACGTTGGGAATCTTGAAGTGTGACGAGTGAGGATTTTTGAGGTTGCTTTAGAAGGCGCATCTGGAGAACTTTTGAAGATCTTCATTCAAGTGAGTGCGAAATCGCACTTGTTGAGATTTTGCTGGAAGCAAAAGAAATTCTTAGATTGTGTGGTTCTATCATTTTTTTCTTTAAGTTGAGCAGACAAGTTGTTTTATATTGTTTGTTTTGTTAAAGACTTTGAAAACGCCGACGCTGACTTTGTGATGAGAGATTCAGTAGTAGGAGCTATGCTGACGTCACTAGGTGCTGAGCTGGTATTGGACGGTTGGTGTGATCTCGTCACAAAGTGCAGCGCTGGTATAAGTTGGTTGGTTTGAACCGCGCTGGTATTGGACAGCGAGACTAGTTTTGATTGGTGGAAAGGAATCATGACACGGAAAAGAAGTTGTTGACATTTTTTGGGTAAAGTTTGATTTGTTGCCTTAGAAGATCATGAAATTTTTTAACTGTTGAAAACCTTGTTTAGTAAAGATGAGCTTATACATATTTGAGGAGAAGTTCCTGTGGTTCCTGAGGGAAGCCCTGCTACATTCAAATCATTAGAAAGTGGTTATCACACGTGTATGTGGTTGGAGATTTGGGTGAGATACACTGACAGAGATGGTAATTTAGCATTTCCAAAGAATGGGACTTTTAAAGTTAGGATTTTAGAAACTGTAAGGAATCAAATTAATAATTTGAGACCAGATACTAGACCTATGCAGTATGAAGCTCCCGAACAATGGGAACATGAGGCATACAAAAGAGAAAAAGAAAAATATCAGACTAGGTATAAGAATACTGTGAGTAGATATTCAGAAGCCAAGTGGGATACCCAGAAGGAAATGTGGAGAAGTGATATAGCTGTAAGAGCGAGAATGTTTCCAGTCATGGTAGCTGAGTCTGGTGAGGGAGAGAAATGCAAAGAGAAACAAGCATTTGCAATGCAATACGTCTTGGATTAGCAACATTTTGAGCTATTGGCATTGTAAATGACAAACCATTTATCTATGTGTTGGTTTTGAAAATGAACGCTACTTTGAGCATTGACATTGCAAATAACAATACCTTTTATTTTTGTTTTTGTTTTTAAAACATAAATGAAAGACTTTGTCATTTACAATGGCAATAGCTTAAACGTGTAAGTGCAAGACCTATTGCATTGTAAATGCTTTTTGATTTTCTATCAGTACCAACTCTGCTACATTTATAAAAAAAAACAAAAGACACACATCTTCAAAGAGCACCTCTGCTGACCTGACAGTGCACACATTTGACCTTCTCTCAATTATTGCATTCCCGGGGGGCATACCCTTGTTCACTGTTCTGTTGCTCTTGAGCTAAGTTAGTGCTATACAACTACCAGCACATAAACACATACATCCAAGGACGTGAAAAGAACAGTCTGTGTGTCCCGTTTTGCATCACAAGCAATCAGTAGCAAAAAGCATTGTACGGATGGCCATTGTAATATGGAATCATACCCCTTAGTTGTGACACTGTATTATTTATTTGCAAGTATACTCACATAGCAACATTATTTTTGGGCCTTCGCCGCGTCTTCAGAAAACCCAATCTGGTGTGTGATGGCTGACGGAAAGTTTGTGGGGCGGGTGGGAAGGTCTGTGTGAAGGTTATGGGTGTATGTAGGAAAGGTCTACTTGTTAAGAATCTGTGGCCTGTGCATATGAGTGCTCTGCTTTTTATATATGAGGGGTGTAGCGGAATGTAGAAAAGTGTGTTGGTGTGTGTAAAGGTTGTTAGGGTTTTACCGTAGGATGTGTGTGATCTGTGGAAAAGGAGTCTGTGTGAAATGTGTCACTCTTATGTGACATGGGTCTGTATGTGTGCAAGAGGCATGTGGGTCAAGGTGGAATGTGGAGCTGTGTGTGTGTATAGTGTTGGCCTATGTGTGCAAATGTTTTTGAGGTACAAACAAGCTGTAATTGTTTAGGCATCTGCCTGTAATTTTGACAGACAAAAAGAGGTGACAAACCGCCGAGAAACAAAAACAGAGGAGAATGCAGGAATTCAAGGAATTTGGAGGGGGTGGGTGTATGTTTGGAGAAGGAGGGACTCTGAAGGCCGTGTTGGTGAAATTGTTATGGCGTGAACAGGGTAATCTCCTTTCCGCGCACTGGTAGCGCCGTGGGGGTAGTGGTATCCCGGGTGCTACCCATACTGCAAGCTTCCACCCGACCTTTGGCTGTGAGGTATCAGGGAAGGCTCTGCCCGTCTCAGAGTATTGTCGCACCAACCTGAGGAAAGTATGCAGGGGACACAATGAGAGGACAGTGGAAGAAAGGGAGAGAAACATAAGCACACACTCAACCAGGGGACATCAGACATCAATGCACTGACCCGGGAAATGTGGCTTGGAATTATGGGGGTAGATAGGGGGAGAGCACCGTCCTGCCCTAATTTCTCTTGGGCAATCTGAACCTCCTGTATTTTGTTGAACGGATAGGCTGGGTAGTAAGCGCTATATAACAGCATGGAAACGATCAACATATGGAGCAGCAGCTACCCTTTCTGTGAAAGCGTCCCAACATTGAGTCAGCGGTACGAAGCGATACATAAATGCATTTTCAATTCAAAACAATTTCGCCTATTATCGCAACCCTTCTGTTTTACATTTGAGAAAACAAGGCTTGAGATTAAAATGCCCACATTTACCACAAAATGCTTCTCATTGCCTAGTCTGGAGACGCGGAAAGCAATTATCCAACCTCGGCTGAAATGTAATTGCACTGAGGTAGGGGACAGCTTGCTGATAAGTACAGTCACACCTACTGGCAATGGAAACCGGTCATTTATAGTGGTGGGAAGCCGCAAATCCAGGGCAGCAGGCGCAATGTAATGAACACTGCTAACATTAACAAACGAAAGAGACATACTTACTGCACAAGCCGCATGCACTCATGTCAAACTTTTGGCGCATGCGTGTAATCATTAAGTAAGGTAGCACGCGCATGTTAATGCGCACTATTTTAAATACGTTGTGTAAGTGTAAGGAGACTGTAGGTAGGCAGTGCTGCTTCCGGAATAACCAGAAGTTAGCTATCGGGTGTAGGCCCAATAACAAGCCTGCTAACAAAAAAACAACAAAAGTTAATTAATGGCTAGCAGTGACTAATTACCAAGTAATAGGCGGAGTTTCCCCTCACATATAGATTACCAGATTTCTCAGAGAGACAGCGCATGCACGCTGCCTAGCCGAGACCTAAAAAAGGAATGTGGAGGAGTTGAAGGCTAAAGATACTGAGTTAGTTGTTGAGGGAGCTGATGATATAGTTGACAATTTTTTGAATGAGTTATAGATGAATAGACCTCCACCTTTTCATGAAGAACAGAATCAGGTGGAGTCAGTATCTTTTCCAAGTGCTCGTATAGTTCATGAGAGGTCATCAGAAGAGCAGAAACAGATTCTAGTTAGAAAAGAATTTATGAGAATTATGACCCCAATGCAAGCAGATGCCTTGTCAGTTCCAGTAACTATTGTTCCTGTTGTTCCATTATGTAATAATGAAAAAGCAGTTTCACAAGAACATAATTTAACAAATCCCAATAGAAATATGAGTGTGTGAAGTGAAAGGTTGAATGAGAATAGTGGAGCAAATGTAAGTGCTGGTACAAGAAAAAGGTTACAACTATTAATTCGTATTTCAGAAAAATCAGCAGAGACACCAAAAAGAGGTATACGAATAAATCCAAAAAGGATGTTGCAGATGGAAAGATGAATGAATCTATTAGGAGGAGGGTCAAAGACAGGTGGAATTAGTGAAGAGAATCAGAGATCAGGTACATCCTTAGGTCCTTCTCCAGAAGAAATATATGTGTGGATAAAGGAAATAACGCCTGGTTGTTGTATGCAGAATAACTCTTAAAGTAAAGAGGTAAGCAGATTAAAAGCGGAACTATAAGAAATGATTCTGGGTACAATTAATCCAGAGAGATTAGGTAAATATTGGGATGAAAAAATGCTTTTTATGTGTAAAGACGAGAAACACATATGAGAAATTTGGTGAGATTGCACAAACATTTAGAGTTGACATAGAGAAGTCTAAGGCTTTACAGAAGACATATCAATTAGATTTCAGTGATAAAGATGTTAAGAGTTTGAATGCTTCAGGAAAATTATTGCAGATCAAGGAGTTAATTAACATTGTAAAGCATTGGGTTAAAGTGGATCAATGGGAACGAAGATGGACAAAGGGCAAAGAGGATACGATCATAGCTTCAGTAGCTTTACCATTGTATCCTGTGAGAGAGACAGAAACTGATGTCGTAAATGTGACGGTACATACTATGAAAGAGGTACCAGGAGATGGGCTTGTTCACATCCCGTGGTCAAGGCAAGATATATTATTATTCTCAAATGATTTTCCCAGATTGAGAGAGAAGCAACTGGAATGGTATAAAAAAGTGGAAAAGTTTGTCAAAGTTTTGAAAGTTTTGTGGAAAGATTTGGATGGCTTGTTTGCTATTGGAGTTCCGACTGATTTATGGGTTGAGTGCAAAATTGCTGTAGATTGGCCAAAAAAGAATATCCAAGAGATCCAAAGACAGGTGCACCATCAGAGGAAGTCATGAAAAAATATAATCAGGTTATTATGTACTTGAAAGGGAACATTTAACCAAAATAAACAAATTGGGTGAAAAAGACAGGACTACTCAAGTGTTGAAAGGGTCAGTTTATGCGTATTATGAGAGGCTTTTACAGGTGTTTAAATAATACAGTGGTATTGAGAATGTCTCTGAGAAAGATACTGGACATTTTGTATATTGGTTTGTGTATGGATTAAGGCCAGAAATAAGTGCCATGATTCAACAGCATTTGATTTGATGGCAAATCGTTAATTGAACAAGGTATTCTAAAAGAGATTTTAGGGAGTCTTTGCAATTTGGCTATAATGGGAATTCGCAAGCCTAACGGGAAAAACATAATAGTTCAGGACCTTAGGAAAATTAATCAGATAATTCCGAATACAGTCATCAATTATAATACGAATATGATTCCCATTGCGATGAGAGCATTCAGTAGAAGCTGAAATACCAAACAATATTCAAATAGGTAAATTCATTGTGATTTGAAACATATAAGTCACCAAATGAATTGCTGCTAAACAGTAAATCCTGATTACCTCCCTAGACCAACGATCACCGATGTCAATGATGTAGATGGTGATTCGACTTCATGATGGTATTCGTATTGTAAGTGATGCCCGCATTTGAAACCACTTGAATTGTACATATATATATATGAACAATGAAGAGTCACCACATTAAGCATTTGCTGAGGTGTCTAAACCACTGTCTATTTAACGCTCTCATTGCTGTGAGAATCGTACTCGTAATGAAATTGATACCCATACTGGGACCACTTGAATTGTACCTGTGTGTATGAATACTGTAATGTCACCACATTAAGTATTTGTCAAGGTCCTAACCGCTGTGTAGCAGGTGTACTGCATCCTAATTCTCTCATCACTTAACCATAGACAGCCCTACTTGAGGGCTTCTTACTGTAATGTGCCATAATACAAAATGATTATATGTTGTATATCCACATGCCATTTGGGTTGTTATGTAGGGTGTTTACATGATCTTTGAACCGCACTACTCCGACGATCACAAGATCAGTGTCACATTTTTAGCATCACCACTATTTCCAGTGACTAATACGTCCAGTTTCACTCATGGGCTCGATATTGGCCGTCACCACCTTTTCTTTGGATCTACTCATATGGGTGGCACCAAGAGTAAATATATGTCATATTTAACTAAGAACTATTGTGGCTCTTCGTCTGCTGCATGATTTCGGACTTCTATGTTTTTAACTGATTGGATATCTGTAGGATACTGACATTTAGGATTTGATATAATAAACATAGTAGAAATACGATTAGTCGTCCGCCATATCATGTAGCTTTTGGTGGCTGAGGTGAGCACTCTAGTTGATGGAGGGATCAGATGGACAAATGCAGGTGCCCGGAGCGTTACTTCCGTTTTCGGTTACGCTCAATGAGATGATTAAGGAACTAGTACACGCAGGCATGCACTCGCCCCGGGTATGTGCTTGCAGGCATGGGAGACAGGTTGATGATCAACGGGGGGTACATTACGGCTACCCCGGTCAATGACACAGTGTTTTTTCAGGTTTTGTCGTCCTTGCAGGAATGGAAGATACTAGTAGGCATTATATATTTAACTTACTGGGACCTAACTCGTCGGACTATATTCCCATAAATAGGTAAGATGACTTGATTTGCGGATATTGGATCTTAATACATTGTGGTAGGATAGGATTTACTGATAGGTGGTTTGGTTCTTTTTCAACAGGTTGTAATTACTGAGGGGATTTATACTCTTTTCAAGTAGACCACACTATTTGATCAGCCGGGTCAGAAGTAGAACCGGCAGAGAGGTAGCGGACCCTAGACATGTTATACTAGCGGATAACAAGATAAACAGTAATCATTAATTTTGGGTATGGTCTACACATCGACCGTAGATGTTTTAAAATTCATTCATAGATTGTGTTCCACTCTCCCATTTAGGTAGAGGATATCAGGAGATTACCAAGCCATACAGGTAGAGACAGAGTATTTTCTTTAATATGGTACTTACCTACCACTATGTAAAGTATAAAGCAAAGTAACACTCATTGGATGATGTCATTAGAGATGTAATCTGAGATATCATGAGTGATGTCATATGTTAGATCATAAGCACTGCATGGTGGGCGCAAGTTATAGTTTGCTTTGCTCTTGTGGTCCCCTCTCCCCAAGCCCCATCTCCCAGGGTCCACATTTTATTTTTATGAATGAATGGACAATTAACCAGTGGTTTGGTCTAAATCAATGACTAAGTACAAAAATGATTGCTATAAAATGTACAAATGATTTGCAGAGCATTGCCGATTATTGAGGTATCCTTCATTGTGAAGAATTCCAAAATTGAAGAAAGTTAGCTTGACTAAATCAAGCTAATGAAAGTTCATTTTAGGGAAAAGTAAAAAAGGACAGCATACCTTATCCGAGAAAATATATTGTCATTACCGAAAAGGTAAATATAGAGAAAGAAGAGGACAGCGTGCAAACAGGTAAGAAGGAAAAAAAGGATGGGTATATAGGACAGTGATAGCATAGAAAGAAGCAGGGGTATAAAAAATATAATAAAAAGGAATAAAGCAGGAGTGGGAGAAAGGAAAATTTAAAAAATAAATGGGAGTAAAGTGGGACTAATGTGGGAGGGAGTGTATATGTATTGTTTTTTAAAGTGCAGCGGGAGAGATTGTAAGCAGTTTGGAAAAGAAATCAAAGGGAGTACATTAGAAGGGGAGTAAGAGGTTTATAAAAAGAAGGAGTAAAAAGGAAACCGGAGTAAGGTGTTTCACAATAAAAGGCAGTAAAGTGGGAGGGAAACAAAGTGATTTTTAAAAACGTTAATAAAGCAAGAAGAAGGTGGTTGTTAAAAACGTTAATAAAGTCAGAGAGATAGTAAAGGGGT
This sequence comes from Lissotriton helveticus, assembly GCF_964261635.1. Taxonomy (NCBI): domain Eukaryota; kingdom Metazoa; phylum Chordata; class Amphibia; order Caudata; family Salamandridae; genus Lissotriton; species Lissotriton helveticus. The sequence continues at coordinate 134,072,948 of NC_136058.1, forward strand.
TGAAAAGAAGAAGAAGGGGAATAGAAACAATAGGAGTAAGCTGGGAATGGGAACAAAGTGGGAGGAAAGTAAACTGTTTGAAAAATGAATTGATTAAACTGGAAGAAGGAGTAAGGGTTTAGTAAAAAATAGGAGAAAGGCTCGAGAGGTGTAAGTGGTTTCAAAAAGGGAGCAAATCAATAATTGGGAGTAAGGCTTTGTAAAAACAGCAGCAAAGCTGGCCAGGGAATAAGAGGCTTATTAAAAACGGAGTAAATTGGAAGAGGGGTTATAGGGTTTGAGCAAGTGAGTAAAGCTAGAGGAGAAATTAAGTGTTTGTATAAAACAATGAGATTAAAGCAGGAAGGTAAGTATAAAACAATGAGATTAAAGCATGAAGGTAAATAAAGCTGGAAGAAAATAAAGGGTATAAAAAATGTGTGTAAAGCAGGGGTGGAAGTACGAGGATTGTAAATGAATCGAAGAAGGGCTACATAGGAGTAGTGGTTTGAAAAAAAAAGGAAAGCAAAAGTGGGAGTAACAGGGTTGAAAAAAATAGTAAAACTAGAGTTGGAGAAAGTGGTTTGTTAAAATAGGGAGTAAAGCTGAAGGGGGAGTAATAGGGATTAAAAAGGAGATAAAGAGGGAGGAAGGGGTTTGTTAAAAAAAGAATTTCCATAAAGAAGGAGGAAGAGGAGTATGAGATTTTTTTTAAAGTACAACCAGAGTGGAAATAAGGTGGTTCTGACGAAGAGCATGAAAGGGAATAAGGGGCATATAAAAGGGAGTATATTGAGAACAGGAGCAATGGGGTTGAAAATCAGAAGTAAAATGGAAAAGGAGTAAGAAGATTGAAAGAAAAAACTGGGGTAAAGTGAGAGGGATAGTATTAGCAGGGGGATGGAAGGCAGGGACGACAGTGAAAGTTCTTAATGTCAGCAGGTGGTTGCCAGTGAGGCACATCAGCACTCAATTGCCTCCGGACCTGCACCTCACCCACCAAGCTGAACACCAACAGCAACCACCTCAAATGCATCCTGCTCAACACCCGCTCCGTCAACAGACACGCCATCGAACTCTGGAACCTGCTCGACACAACATCACCAGACGTCGCCTTCCTCACGGAAACCTGGATGAACGCCTCCTCTGCTCCCGACATCGCCATCGCCATCCCGGAGGGATACAAGATCACCCGGAAGGACCGCGTCAACCAGACTGGAGGAGGCATCGCCATCGTACACAAGAAAACCATCCGCATCACGACCAGCTCCGACGACACCTTCACCGCCGCCGAACATCTCCACTTCCAGATACACACCGACCCCAAGACCACACTCAGAGGCACCCTCATCTACAGACCCCCGGGACCACGCACACGATTCAGCGAAGACATCACAGACTTCATCAGCCCGCACGCCCTCTCCTCCGCTGACTACATCCTCCTTGGGGACCTCAACTTCCACCTGGAGAACAACAAGGACAGCAACACTACCACCCTGCTGGACAACCTCGCAAACCTTGGCCTCAAACAACTGGTGAACACCCCCACCCAAAACGCCGGACACACGCTCGACCCAGTCTTCTCTTCCAGCAAGCACATCTCCTTCAGCCACTCCACCGGACTTCACTGGACTGACCACAGCTGCGTCCACTTCAGCTTCAAAAGAACCGCGACCCACCACCGCCCACAACAGATCCCTCGCAGGAACTGGAACAAGATCACCGCCGACCAGCTCACCACCTCCCTCAGCCAGAACCCGCCCGCCAGTACCACGGACCCCAGCGAAGCAGCGATCAACCTCACGCAATGGATCACCAACTGCGCAAACAATCTCGCACCACTGAAGACCACCCCCCAGCAGACACGGCAGCAAGAAAGCCCCCTGGTTCACCGACGAACTCAAGAACTCCAATAAGAACTGCCACACCCTCGAGAAAGCCTGGCGCAATGACCAGACCACAGACAACTGGACCGCCCTCAAGCACACCACCCGCAAACACCACCAGCTGATCCACACCACCAAGAAGACAGCATTCAAAGAACGACTCAACAACAACGCCCACAAGAGCAAGGAACTCTTCAGCATCGTCAAAGAGCTCTCCAACCCCAGCGCCAGAAACAACGACAACACTCCCTCGGAAGACCTCTGCGACTCACTCGCCTCATTCTTCCACCGAAAGATCGCCGAAATACACAACAGCTTCGGCGCTCCAACCACGTAGCCCACCACCATACCATCGCCCCCCACAACCACCCTCAACGCCTGGACCCCGGTCAGCACCGAAGACACCACCCGCACGATGAACAGCATCCACTCCCGATCGCCAACCGACCCCTGCCCCCACCACGTCTTCAACAAGGCCGACTCCATCATCGCACCCCAACTCAGAGACATCATCAACGCCTCCTTCAAAACCGCCACCTTCCCGGAAAGCTGGAAGCACGCCGAGCTCAGCGCCCTCCTGAAGAAACCGACAGCGGACCCCACCGACCTCAAGAACTTCCGCCCCATCTCGCTCCCCCCCTTTCCTGCCAAAGTCATCGATAAGACCATCAACAGACAACTTGCCGCCTTCCTCGATACGAACGGATCCCTCGACCACTCGCAGTTCGGCTTCCGAGCCAACCACAGCACCGAGACCGCCCTCATCACAGCCACTGACGACATCAGATCCCTGCTCGACAGCGGAGAAACAGCGGCCCTCATCCTCCTGGACCTCTCCGCGGCATTCGACACCGTCTGCCACCGCACCCTAGTGCAGCGCCTCAGCAACACCGGTATCCAAGAGAAGGCTCTGGAGTGGATCATTATTATTATTATTATAATTACATTTATTGAGCGCGCAGCTACCCGGAGGTTTCCCGGCGCTAGAGCAAACGGAAGATGAGCCAGTGTAAGAACCAAGGGCATGGCAGTTACATGTTAAAAAGCCAGGTCTTGATACCTTTACGGAATGTCATATAGCAGACTTCCGAGCGCAAAAATTGGGGCATAGAGTTCCATAAGGAAGGAGCCTGTAAGGCGAACGAGCGTCCACCCATTTTGGCTCGCTTGACCCGTGGAATTTGAAACTTGTTTTGAGTAGAAGATCTTAAGGTACGAGAGGGAACATACTGCTGGACCAAGGAAGATAGATATTTCGGGGCTTTATCCATTTTAATACGGTGCATCAAACAAAGGGCTTTGAATTTGATACGGCTCTCAATTCGTAGCCAATGCAGTTTGCGCAGATGGGTAGAGGCCGAAGACCTAGCAGGTAAGTTACATATCAAGCGCACAGCCATGTTCTGGACCACCTGAAATGTCTTTAATACCTCCTTACAGGCGCCCAGAAGTAGTATGTTCCCGTAGTCCATCCGTGAGATGACAAGGGCTTGGACCACGGTTCTCAGGGTATCCACTGGAAGCATCCATGTGATTTTTCTAAGCCACCTGATGATGGTGGTACAGGTGGCAGAGACCTTTACAACATGTTACTTCAGTGACAACTGGTTGTCAAGCAAAACCCCTAGATTACGGGCTGAATCTGAAGGGGTAGGTAACGGACCCATCTGTGGTGGCCAATGTTGTGGGCCCCACAAAGATGTATAGGGCCCGAATAGGAGCAGCTCCGTTTTGTCCCCATTGAGTTTTAGTTTATGTCTCTGCATCCAGTTGGAGATCTGTTCCAAGCCAGACTGCAAGGAAGATGTAGGCGATTGATTTTTGGTAGAAAGTGAGTAGACGATTTGAGTGTCGTCAGCATAGGAATATATTGTGAGACCCGCTTGCTCTGCCAAGAAAGCAAGCGGTCTCACATAAAGATTGAAGAAGAGGGGACTAAGAATCGACCCTTGGGGAACACCGTGAGGGGAAGAATAGATAGAAGAAACAGAAGTAGAGGAGAAGACTTGAAAAGTGCGATTAGAGAGAAAACTAGCAATCCAGGCCAGAGCTGTGCCATCAATCCCCACGGATTGCAAGGTGGACAATAGGATGGAGTGGGAGACGGTGTCAAATGCGGCACTCAAATCAAGTAAGATGAGTGCCACAGTCTCCCCATTGTCTACCTGTTTCCTGATGGTCTCAGACACACCAAGAAGCGTAGTCTCCGTGGAGAAGCCAGCCCTGAAACCAGACTGAGAGCCGTGAAGGAGGTGAGAAGATTCTACATAAGAGGTGATAAGAGAGTTCACATGTTTTTCAAGAATTTCAATCATCTCGTTCCTCGCCGGAAGAACCCAGAGAGTCTGCCTCCCCCCGTTCAGATCCGAGGCCACCGAAGTCATCTGCGGTGTACCACAAGGATCCTCCCTCAGCCCCACCCTCTATAACGTATACATGAGCCCCCTCGCAGCCATCGCACGCCAACACAACCTCAACATCATCTCCTACGCCGATGACACCCAGCTCATCCTCTCCCTCACCAACGACCCAGCCTCCGCCAGAACCAGCCTACATGAAGGGATGAAAGACGTCGCCGAGTGGATGAAGAACAGCCGCCTGAAACCGAACTCAGATAAGACGGAAGTCCTCATCCTGGGACCATCTCCCTCCGCCTGGGACGACTCCTGGTGGCCCCCTGCACTGGGCTCCACTCCCAAGCCAATGGACCACGCACGTAACCTGGGCTTCATCCTGGACTCCTCCCTCTCGATGACCAGACAAGTTAACACCGTATCGTCATCATGCTTCAACACCCTGCGCATGCTCCGAAAGATCTTCCGATGGATCCCCACTGAAACCAGGAAGACGGTCACCCAGGCACTCGTCACCAGCCGGCTGGACTACGGGAACACCCTCTACGCCGGCACCACAGCCAAACTGCAAAAAAGACTCCAACGCATCCAGAACGCCTCCGCCCGACGCATCCTGGACATCCCCCGACACAGCCACATCTCCGGCCACCTGAGAGACCTGCACTGGCTCCCCGTCAGCAAGAGGATCACGTTCAGACTCCTCACCCACGCACACAAGGCTCTCCACGACCTGGGCCCCAAGTACCTCAACGACTGCCTGACCTTCTACACGCCCACCCGCCAGCTACTGTCGACCAACCACGCCCTCGCCGCCGTTCCACGCATCCGCCGAGCCACCGCCGGTGGAAGATCCTTCTCCTACCTGGCAGCCAAGACATGGAACTCCCTCACCATCCACCTCCGGCTAACCCAGGACCATCTCTCCTTCAGGAAGCAACTCAAGACCTGGCTCTTCGAGCAGTGACGGCCCACCCTCCCCCAGCGCCTTGAGACCCTTCCGGGTGAGTAGTGCGCTATACAAATGCCATGATTGATTGATTGATTGATTTTCAGGACCAGGGCTAATTTTTCCTCATCATACATTTACAGAGAGCAAGAGAGGGATAAGCATACAAAAGGGAAAGAAGGAGGAGAAAGACGGAAAAGCCGTCACAAAGGAAGAAAGCAGGAACTAGCACAAGTGAGAAAAAATGGCAGCCTTGGTGTTCAGAGTAGCAACATAGCGCCAGTCACTAGATTCTGTTATGAGCAGAGCTTGACGCACCGGCACTCATTCGTTTACAAGTTAAGCACTGTTTAAGTGATGGGGGCCTTATAAGCCACAAAAATAAAATCAAACATGAAATAAACAAAAGTTACGTCAAGACTGGCTTACAGCTCTTGATTTCCCACCTTGCTGAAAGCAATTCTAAATCAATAAATCGTCAAAAATGGTTCGAGGCTCATCAGCACCGCTTTCTACATGTTGGATTTTGGTCGAGATCACATACACCCCTTTTTTGGGCTCAGTGTATGCTAAAGACATAGTTACATTAAAAGAAAGAATGTGTGAAAATGAGCTATCAGAAAATGTGGCCACCAAACTACAGCTGAAAAAAGCTAGCTGCTTCAGAAAGAGTATCCTTCTAAAAGAGCCTCTTTGCATTTCATTGAGAAAAAAAAATCGCAGACCTGTAAATTTCAAAGTTTGCTTGACCTTTTTACTCTGTCCTCAAGCTATAAACATATCCATGCCCTCAAAATCTGAACCTTTCCAGAAACAAATGGTGCATTTCTTTCGTAAACTCCAGTCTCATGTTCCGATACTTAACATTACTTTCACTGCAATTATCTCACAGTGGAGAGGGAAGTTCCTGCCAAGAAAACATTCTTTCAGGTGACCCGCTTGCCTGATCTTTCTTGTACTCCCTCCCCCACCTCCACCGCCAGAAAGTTGATGCTGATCCAAGTTCTCAAGATTATGAGGACAGCATGTGCTCTAACTCTCTCCGCAGTTTGACTTGATTCTTTCTGTTAAAGTGGCCCCAGCAGTCATTCTATTTATTTCACAACCCGAAAGGCAACTTTGAGAAGTCGGGAAAGAGCTTTTTAATATTGTTATTGTTACAATATTGTTACAAAACCTGAGAACAATTTGGAACAATTGGAGCCCCAACAGTTCTTGAAATGGTGAAGGGCTGGTACTCGCAAATTAATTGTGCTGAATAGCTGCAGGGCAAAGGTCGATATCTGTGTCAGCAAAAATACTTTTCCATACAACACACAGGATTTGTATTTTGAGCGCGGTACAAAGTATGCTGTCTGGACACCTGCATTATTGATATGATGGTGCGCTAGGAAGTGAGGGCACTGTGGTGAACTCCAGCTCCAGTGGAAGGATTTCTGGCACCTTGACCGCATGCAAGACTCTGGTGGAAAAATAGAGGTCCATGTGGCAGGGCCTAAAAGTGGGTAATCTGACGGGGAATTGCTGTTGAGTGCAGCAACAGGACATTTCCAGATCCAGTAAAAGGGAAACTGAAGCTGGACTCTTTTTTGGGAAAAAATTGCAGGTTTTGCAGTTTGCGACCATCACAACTTTCTAAAGCAAGCCTTCGCAAATAGATCTCGCCTTTGTGATCTATTGGTTTTCCCATTGCCTTTTGATGATTCAGTACATCAACAAAAAGCCTTTCTTGGAAATGCTGAGCTGCAAGGCCAAATTGAGAATAAGCATTTCTTGCCAATGCTGTGCAGCAAGGCCAAATTGAAAAAAGTAGACAAACTGGCCGTTTCAATATTGTTGTATGTTCATGCTTGCTGACATATGCACATGCATGCATTACCACATGTGAACATGCCAACGAAATTATACGGACACCATTGTATTCCTTTATCCAACTGAGATGGATCAGTAAATACAAAAAAAGTAGCAAAATTTTTTTAATTAAAAGTTGCTGGGCAGGTGCAAATGTATTGCTAGCTCTCCAAAAAGACAATATTAAAAATAAATAAATAACACTTCATGACATGTGGTATGTGGTGCAGTGGAGGTTTCAGTGATGGGGGTTAAAGTAAAAAGAAAGGCAGATGGTGGAGAGGAGGGGAAAAGCAGCACACCAGGAAGGGAGCAACATGAGGGTGGGAGGAGAAGTACATGAGGGAGAGAAAAACGTGGGTGAGGAGGGAAGCACACAAGGGTGAATGCCACATGGTACCCAGTGGATGAGGCAAGTGTGTAACACAGAACATGGGACGAGAGCAGCACAGAAGGGATACAGCTGGTAAATGCATTCTTATGGACTACCTAATTAAACAAAGAGAAAAAAAAGTGAGCAGTGGAAGAAGCCAGTCAGTGAGAGAGATGTTAGAGATTCTATGCTCCTAGGGAGGGACAAACCCAAGATGGACAGGCTGGGACAAGGAAAACCATTGGGTAAGAAGCAAGCAAATGAAAGCGTCAAAAAAGCCAACCAACGGTAAGCAATAGGTGGACTGTAAGCCCCTGTAATTTCTTGATAAGTTCATAGTAGGTTTTCTCAACCATTGTCTGGCAGGCTCGACCTAAAACATTGTGAAGTTGTCCAAGACTCGAATTTTCAACTTTTCACACCGCTAATCATTCGCAAACTTAGTGTTTGTCATTTATTTGACAGATGATGGAAGAAAGGCTATGGCAGCTCTGCTGAACTATGAACCTGGGACCTGTTGGTTGACCGAAGCCGCGGCCATAGCAGTTTAACCTTTGAGCAGCCCATCCTCATGAAATAATTTTAAAAAATCACAGCATTAAAGCCATAATAACCTGTGTTCAAACACTGGTGCCAGGGGAGACTATCTGCAGATGCACCTCATACCATACAAAGAAAAGCTGCCATTAATGGAAGCCTGCTTAGAACTGCCTTCTAGAATTACATATTTAAAATGAAAGACACGACAGGGGCAGAGGGGTACAGCCATGACTGGCTCTTCCTCACTGGATAAAGTGAACATCTCTGCAAGGAATAGCATGACTTTTTTTTTTAAACCAATAAACAAACCAACATAAATAAATAATGCCTAGAAATTCACTGCTTCCACGAAGTAAGGATAGACAAGAAACTAAAGTAGCTCTGTTTTACCCCAGTACAGGCAAGAAAACATAATGTAGGCAACACAAATAAAAACTTTCTGAGAAAAACTAAATCAATAATGCAGCAATAACAGCAGTTTAAAACAAGCATTGATTACCTCAATAGATTAGCATTTTTCAGTGCATGCAAGAAGAGGCACACAACATACTGTCCTACATAAAAACGTACAGCGTACATAAACGCAAAAATAGACACAGACCAACATACCTGCATGCATGCCTGCATAAAAAGGCGGAAACACAAGTGAGGTAGAGTGAATGAGAAGCTGGTCCCACTCTGTGTGGCTCCGAAGTCCAGGAGCACCATACAGGAGTGGAGCACATAGGCAACCAGACCTACAAGTATGCCTACGCATGCCGGCATCAGTTCTCACACCTAAAAATATTAACTCATCTCCACAAAAAGACATGCATGAAAGCGCACATCAAGTAAGTGATAGCACACGTAGATGCACAAATGGACGTATGTAGGAGTGGACGGGTGTGAGTGCTTGCGTGAATTGGTGGGAGGGTGTTCGTAACTGAATGGATGTATAAATGCATGGATGAATTTATTTCTGCACTGATATAAATCGATGAATTAATTTATGGGTGTTGAGGTAAAGCGGTTGGGTTAATGAGGAATGATTGTGTAAGTGAAAACATACATATATGACAGTTGGAGGGTGTATGGGTGTGAGGATGGAGGTATAACTGTGGATGGGGGATGGATGTATAGACGGATGGTGCATAGCCATCGGTGCATATCTGAACAAAAGAATGACTGTAGGGCTCTAGACGATGTTTAGAATGTACATTATAGTTGGGTATAAGGATAGACACATTCAAATGTGAGTGTTTATAAATGATTATATAAATAATTCACGTAGCCTACAATCAGCAATAATAAAATATTCTTCACGTACAGGACATATGTGCGCATGTAACTGTATATATGATCACCTGTGGCTTAGCGGATCAATGGAAATAGGAGTGCGGTTGGTGTCACAGGTGTTGTGCGCAGCATTGTGACATCACTCATAGGGGTTAGACTGACGCATTCGGAGAAGTTCCTCGCGAGATCTCAAGGTCCCAGAATGCTGACGCATATCAGCCCCTTGTGCCACAAACAGCCAACGGAGAGGGTCTTAAGGGCCCTATACTAGAGATCCTGCCTAATTTGATCTGAGATGACCTTCATCCCCAGGAGCGCACTGTGACTGGTGCTGCTGTGGTATCTTCCCTCTCCTGCAGAGACTGCTAGTGCTGCTCTGTCTGAGAACTGGGGGTCAAAGGTCAGAGCCCTGTCCGCATGGATACTTACTGGGCATCCAATATTTGCACCCAAAAGCTGATGCCATGCTTTGCGCACCAGTACAGTACCAGTACTTGGATGAAATGGGGTAGCACAGACTATTCTTTTTTGGTGTGAAAAAAGCTGCTTTATTGAAGACAGGCCTGCATCACAGAATAAAACCTTAGGCCTTTGTCTTTACAAAACCAAACCTCACTATACACAAACCACCTAAAGTTACTTATCCCCTCACGCCTACAGTACCCAACCCTTTCCATATATATATCTACAGCTTCCTCACTCCTACCATGCTGTTAATATTTTGACCTTTAACTCTTCTACCACTTAACCTACATCTATTAACATCTATCTACATTCCTACAGCGTTACTTTTAGGGCCAGATGTACGACCAGGTCATTTTCGCAAAATGACATGTACAACAGAGACACTGTGAGCGATTTTCAATGGGGTCACAAATTGCATACCTCATCAACATTCATTAGGCATCACAGGTATGGCACTCACTGGTATGGTGGCCTGCTGGGCTCAGCAGAGCTCCATGTCTGGGACTGCTTTTAAATAAAGCAGTTTTTTTTTTAAATGCATCCCGTTTTCCTTAAAGGCAGCACATTTTCCTTACATTTAAAAAAAAAAAAGAAACGTTTTTGTTTTATTTTTTAAGGGCAGGTAGTGGTCCCTGGAACAACTGCCTACCCCTAAAAAATATTTTCCCCTGCATTTGCAGGGGGGAAGGTGTCTCCTGGGGACCCCTTCCCATTTGCGACTGCATTACCACCCTCTTGAAGAGGGTGGTAAATTACGAGTGTTTTGCGACCACAATTGCGGTCGCAAAACATTCTTACATAGGATAACGAGTCACAACTAGGAAGGGATGCCCTTGGAACTCCCCTTCCTAATTGCGAGTTGCAAATCCTATTTAGCGAGTTGCAAATAAATTGCGACTTGCTAAATGGGGTTTGTACATGGCCCTGTTGGATTTGCATGCGCTACAAAATGGGTCGTACATCAGGCCCCTGATTCCTTGTTTCATCCAGGTTTAACTTTTGTTGACACTCCCCAAGTTCTCCTGTTCACCTATGACAAAACAATAACCTTTCCCTAGAATCATGCCAACTTCGAAGCAAACCGCTTCGCACCTGCTTTAAGAGACCTCATATACCAAATCCTGCCCCTGAGCACCTGAAACCATTGAACGCCAGGGTGTCTGCCTGCTCAGTGTCACTTCACGTGCTCCATGACTCAAAGCAGCATGTACCAGCGCCCGGATGCGCTCGAGGACCTGTCTATGGCAACAACTAACAAGCAGACCTCACTGCTGAACGGATGGATTTTATGATGTGAGGACATGAGCTGAGGTTGATTAAACAGGAAGCGGCCGGCCGCACAACACAAGAAGCAAGAGTGGTTTCATTGCATTTTATTTTTAGTAGCGATTTGGCTGAGTGCCTGGTTATAGGCCATTAATAGAGAGAGAGAAACAAGATGACAGGAGACAACGTGAGAACAGTGAAGGAGAGGGAAGCAAGACGGAGACAGGAGAGAGAAAGAGACAGAAAATGTAGGGGAAGGAAGCTAAGTCAAAGAAGGACAGCATAACAAAATACAGGGGAGATTTGGAGAAAGAGACCACGTACTTGAAAGAGATCTGTATGAAAACTAGGAGGGAGGAAAGATGCGAAGAAACATAAGCAGATAGGAAAATGGAGGCGTGAGAGTGGTGGAGGAACGAGGCGAAGTGAAGTGAATGTTAGCCAGGCAGGGAACTACAGGGCATATTACCAAACAAGCATTTACAATGCAACGGTTTCGCCTTTGCCAAAGTTAGAGCTGTTGGCATTGTAAATGAAATATCCTCCCTCTGCCCGTGCTCTGTGTGTAAATGTAAATGTGGGATACTTGTAAAGCGCACTGTTACTCTACCCGAGTGTCCTGGCGCTGTAGACCGCTGGGGAACCCGTCCTGGTTTTCCCTGTGAGATGGTCCCTTTCTGGGTATCTCCAGGGTGAAACCAGGCATCCCCGGCGTCTGTGGGGGGCCGTTGTAGAGATGAGGCAAGCTTAATGCCCAGAGTTACCGAGTGTGTTCCCTGGTTAGAGTAGGCACTGAGGCGAGGCGAGAATTACCAGTAAGAGGAGCTGTGAGGGGACGGTCCGGGCAGCCCTGCTAGCTCACACAGCGGGAGCCCAGGAGAGCTGCCCTGGGCAGAGCAAGGAAGAAGCACCAGGCGGGGGAGACGGAGGGGCCACCCAGACAAGGGACTTCCACATAACAATTATTCATACATCTTGATTTCTAAGCAGCTACACTTGGTCGACTGACCAAGCAATAGACCAATATGGTCACTTTACTATCTACATCTGTTTGACTTGCTAAACCTAACAAAGAGCATTTAGACTTTGCCTACTCTAGATACGCCAATCTCTTGCCGTCTACACTTCTCAGGGATTCCTTTCATATACCCATGTTACCAAATGCAGTTGTTTGCATTAATAAGCTATGGTCTAATGTACGCTACCTGATTGTCTGTTCACTGCTACTTTGGAACCACAAAAGATTTTGTCAGCCTGCTTCCCAACTTCCTATTTAGGAAAATGACCCACTAAGGTGTAAAGTTACCTCAGCAATACACCTAAAGATCAACACCATGGACCTTGTGTCATAACAAATTGGTTGCTAATCCATTCTGACACCCCACTGTCCCGGCGCAGCCCTCAAGTTCCTATAGGCCACACATCTCAATCCTATGTACACCAATTATACATTTTCCTCCTGTCCTTTTGCACACCAATCCACTCGTTCTGGACATCTTTCGCTAAAACAATCAGGATAATCCATCCTCACTCATGTCATTTTGGATCTTTTATTTGCCCGCCCAGTAGATTTTTGGGGACAAATGCCATGGACGAAGACTGGGTGAGTACCATTGATAAGAAAAATAAGAGGTAAAGTGTAGTAGAAATAGAGGTAAAACCTTTCCACTCTTGGCACTCCCTCTCATGTAATTTTGTACACCGCAATAAGGTCGATCATCAAACCCGACCTCTGGCATCTTCTACAACACCCACTTCTGTATTCTTGACAACCTTAACTGCACCCACCACTATCTCTGGCATATTGATGGCGTTCACCACTAGGATCAGCGAGTCTCTTCTTCCTATAGCTCCTATTCACCAAACCCTCTGACCTCTTACACACCCACCCATCCCATAAACGTTACCTGAACCCTCCCAAGGTCTGCAAATGTGTCACCCACTAGACATTCCTAAACCTACTTCTGCCAACTACAGGCGTGAGTTTCATGACTCCTAGTCAGGCAGGGGGTACTTAAGGGAGTTACAGGGGCAACAAAGGCAGGGGCAAAGGTGGCTCAAGGACAGGAGCCTCCACTCCCAAATGCTGGCTTCCTCCCCATCTTACAACACCTGCAGGGGATGCCTAAGCAGGGAAAAGACGTTTACTCAGTGTACTTCCTTATCTCAAAGGAGGACGGTACCTTCCAGCCCATCTTGGATCTTAGACAGCAGACTTGATAAATCCTGTCGGAGCACTTCCAAATTACAACCTTGCAGGACATCATCTGTTGCTCCAACATGGGGACTTCATGACAGCATTATACCTTGAGTCTGCTTACTTCCTCTTAACCATCCACCCTTTCCATTATAAGTACCTTTAGTTTGTGGTAGGTGAACAGCTCTACCAATTCACAATACTTCCCTTTGTAGTCACCACAGCTCCATGGTTCTTTACCAAGACTCTGGCAGTGATTGCTGCTCATCTACGGAGAATGGGCATCCATGCCTTACCATATCTCTACGACTAGTTGATCTAGAGCAGCAGACAGCAGTATCCAGCATACACTCAGTGCTAGCCATGCTTCACAGCTTAGGGGTCAAAGTAAAGTCCCACCTCCTACCTCAACAGATCCAATCGTTCCTAGCCTTATTCTTTAAAGCTAGAACTGGGAAAGCACACCCCAACCAGCAGAAGATAGTGGCATTGAACAGTTTTTTTGTCTTTTTCAATCTTTTTGTTCATTAACTTTAAGAACTGTAATGAAGCTTTTGGGTATAATGGAATCTTGAGTAGCAATTGTCCTGCACGCCAGATTATACAAGTGCCCACTCCAACAGTACTTTGCGAGCCATGATTGCAGGAAGAGGGTCGGTGGGAAGATCTAGTATGGATAAAGCCCAGCACCCGACTCTTTCGGAGGTGGAACAGCAACAACCTGTTGCTAGGCAGGCCTTTCTTGGAAACACTTTCGTAGGTGATCTTTTCCACTGATGCATAGAACATTGGATGGGGCGCACATGACTGTCCAAGGCCCATGGTCTCCTCTTCACCAAGGCAGGCACATCAACTACGTAGAGCTCATGGCTATTCACCTAGCCATCAAAGCCGCCTACTGGCTTGTCTGCGACAAGGTAGTCCATTCCTTCTTAGGATGGACAACATGCCAACCATGTGCCTCATAATAAACTAGGGGCACCTGCTCCCTACAGCTGTCTGCCCTAGCACAACAAATCTGGCAGTGACCGGGGCCTTGCGTGATCACACTGGACTATCATAACCTCATTAGAATGCACATCTCTTCGTTACTTGCAACCTGTGGTCACAGCCTGCCGCAGCAGCCATTTTGGGCTGCAGATCACACGCAGGCAGCAGCAGAATTGTGCACTGTCGGCGGACAAAGTCTCTCATATTGCAAGTGAGGTGAGATAGCAGGGCCACACACAGTGGCATGTGTCCAAAGGAATAATTCTTAGCAGGGGGCTCTTGGGGACATCGCCTGAGCCCACTGCATTCACAAGGATTGCATACTGCATACATTCTTCACTCTGCCATAGCAGATAGGTACAAGCCGTGAGCGGCCATAAGAGGCGAGTGACTGGTGGGCGCTTTGATGATTTCACCACCAGGCTGATGGGTCTTGGGTAGACCCCGTTGAAAATGACAGGCATCCTGGAAACCCAGGCAATTGTTTTAAAGGATTTTAGCACGAGGCTCATGGTACGCCCCTCTCCCCTTGCAGGCACTCACCGGGTCCGGCGGCTGCTGGAGGAGAGCTCCCGCTCCTCGGGACTCTCCGGGGCCGCGGAGGGACGTTCTCTTTCCCCGGGGCTCCTCCTGTGCTCGGGAGCCTCGGGACGGTCGATGCAGGCTGCTTCCTCCTTCCGGCTCTCTCCTCCTCCTCCTGCGATGACGCGGAAGGGGGCTCGACCGGCTGGGCCAATCCCAGCGCGGCCCGGGCTTGAAGGCGGGCGCTGCTTCCTCCTCTCACTCGGGGCCGCGGCGGTGAATACACGGAGCAATGCCGGGTGGGCACCGGCCTTAAATCTAAATATTAAGCGAGGTGGGCACTCGCTCGGGGTACCACAACAGCGGCAAGGTCCCTGGCAGGGTGGGCACCTGCCAGCGGAGAAAATACTCGAAAATCAGGTGCCGGCAATGCCGGACCAGATTCGGGGGCGTTCCCGGCTTTCGGCTGACGTCGCGTGACGTCGGCAAAAGCCAAAGAATCTCGGGAACGCCCCCGAATCTGGTCCGGCATTGACGGACAGGCCCCTCGTCCAATGGCTATGCTCCATTTATGGAGCCAGCCAATGAATGACGAGGGCCGACCCAAACCCACACTACAGTTCTCATTAGATTTCTCCTGCGCAAAAGCTGCTTGCGCAGCTTTTTGCAGTCGAAACCTAAAAAGTGGCGAAGAGAGGTGTTAGCCGCCTTGGCTTAACGCCTCTCTTTGCCACTTCGGAAACGCTAGGCTGCACCATATTACCAAGGATATGGTGCAGCTTAGCATTTCCCCCTGCGATGGCGATAAGTTTTACAACTTAACGCCAGCGCAGTCAGGGAAGGTTTGTCTTACATGTGTGCTGCTTCATGCAGCACACATGTGAGTTACAAATTGGCATTTTTAAAAAGAGGTTTGTTTATGTAAAGGAAGGGACACCTTTCTGTACATAAACAAACCTTGGCATTTTGCTTTTTACATGTGTGCTGCACAAGGCAGCACACATGGAAAAAGCAAAAACTCGGAGAAATGAAGCATTTCTCCTCGTTTCGCCACCTTAAGAACAGGTCTTTCCTGTTTTTAAATTTGGCGCTGCCACCTATTATCACCTCTCTTGATAATAGGTGGCAGCGTCAAAGTGAATGGGTGTTGCGGTGGAACGCCCACCGCAACACCCACTGCACGCCCCCTTTCATGATGAGTTTATCGTGAAAAGGGCCCTATTACCAAGGCAGCGTTAAGTCAATTAACGTGGCTTTAAGCCACGTTAATTGACTTAACGCTGCCTTGATAATAGGGTGATGCAAATATCACCCGCGTTGTCGGCAGAAAAGTGCAGATGACGCAGTGATAAGGGGCTAGATAATATGCCCCCACGTCATTTAAGGAGCTTCATTTAAGGAGCACCTCAAACCTACTCCTGGCCACTTAAGTGCTAATGCTGTGGCGGTCAGACCGTGTGGGCCTTGCTGCCTCCCACTGAAGGAAAGAACTTCGGGACATCTAACCGTTCTTAGGACATTAATCGCAATATAAATGCTAATACTTCATATCAAGGATCAATACTTTGAGTAAAAGTTCAAACATTTCTGAAGAGAGCTTGCATTGGCCGCCCTTTGAATGAAAAATTAGCATGTTCCCTTAAGTGGGCTTAATGGTGTACAAATGCTGCCAAGTTTTCTTGTGTAATTAATTGTACTCTCAATAAGCATGCATCACGCCAGATCTAACCAAGGGGCTGCCTTTTGCGGCTCGCAGGCCGTCCAGTGGGATCTGGGCTGGGCAGCTAATTGAGTCCTTAACTGGTCAGGATGAAAGCAGTGTGGCACATCATTTATTCTGCATCATTTTCTTGGCATTCTGAAACAAAACCTTGCAATTGTATTTTAGGTGCTGTGCAAGAAGAGTAGCTAATTCCCTCCAATGACCCACCACCCTAAATCCCTCAGCTTCCTCTGCTGCTTAGCATGGTCTGAAAGTGAAGTTAGGAATATATTTGCAGTGCCTGATGTGTGATGGCACTTCCAGTGAGCTGCGCTTTTAAACCAAAATCCGATTTGAAAAGCATAGTTGCAAGCCTTCAAGCATACATACAATACTTTCTCGTGCTGTTTATTAAAAATGCCAGCTTTAGAGAACATACCGCATAGAATGGGTTCTGGTTAAAGCCCTTTTTAAGGACATGTTGGACCACTGGGACTCCGTTGAGTCCGTGGGTGCATTTTGCCTAATAGAGTCATAGGAACCAAGAGCAAGTGTGGTGGGCTGTGCTCCCGTTATGTTCCCCACATGCAGGGCTCGAGTCGGGGTACCACGCGGGTGGACTGCGTCCCCCGACTTATTTTAAGGGGGGGGCGCCATCCCCCCTACCAAACAGCTGGACTTCACTCTTTGGCCTCTCTGGGACTCGGAGCTCGGGGCTCACAGCACGCTGCTTATGAGCTGACTTCTCAGATGCAATCACATCTAAGGGGTGAGCGAGGGATGGCAATGAGCCCGATGGTGCAAGCCACCTTTCGTGACGTCACTTCCAGTCGTGACATGACTGCCGGTGACAACGTCCCCCCACTTCTTTTTTTAGGACTTGTGCTCTGCCCACATGTAAAGTTGTTTTGTTGTGGACATCATGCAGTTCTGATGTTTATGTGCAGTGCTAGCCAGAGATACACACTCCATTCCAGACCAACAAATTGTACAAAAGGGGTGAGTTCCGAACCCTGTCAGATGGTTGGACATCACTGCTAATTTCTGGTCATCATAAAGTGGCACTCAAAGGGTTCACACATATGGCATTGAAAGGTTACAAAGAAGCACAAAGAAAACAAAATTGTCACAGAAGGAACGTGACAACTTGGAAGCTATGTGTGGGGAGATGCCTCTTGCTTGACTCTTTACTGGTTATGTAAGAGTACATGGTTGCCCGCCATGGAATGCAGCAACAGTGCCCATTCTATAAGTGGCACCTCCCTGGGGCCTAAAGGAGAATGTGCCAGTCACTAAAGACTAATGGTGGTAGACTTGCACCACTTAATGAAACCACGACTGGGCAGGAAGTTGTTTCTTGTGGCAGTCTTGATCGTGGAGCAGGCCCCTGGACAGTACATACAGTGTGGTTTTAGTTACAGCCCAGCCATAAGAAGGAGCCCCACCCACTAGACCCATAGTGCTTCAAGCATTGGACGCAACCTTTCTCCCAATTGGTGCCTCCAGCTATCATGCCTTCTTCTTTACCCAGCCTAGAAAGGGGGGAAAGCAAAGGTAAACAAACCCCAAAAGGGTGTTGAAAGTACCCTATATGCACCTATGGGTAAGAAGAAGATTGAAGCAGTGAGCCAGAAGAGATGGAGTAGAGAATATGTGACGTTGAGCTATGCCCTATATGAAATAGAGTCTTGCTCTAACAGTGCTATCTCTTTCAGGGAATCTAAACAACATCAAAGGAAGACACAGAGGCATCCCAGCTAAGTGCCAATGTAGTCTAGACGCTCATTGTCTCCTGAGTCCACCTCACTGACAACCAATGAATAAATGGCAAAACAGATGGACGGGAGTGAGTGTATGAATGAAGAGAAATGTTTACATTATGGGATAAAAGATAAATGCATGGGTATGCATAAATCAATGAATGAATTGTTTCGGATGGATGAATGAGTTAATGCAGGTAAATGGGTGTACAGATGTTATTCTAAATTCCTTTCTTTTCCGACCAGGTCCAGTAAAGTCAATTCACTACCTTTTAGGTTAACTGAATGAACCTTCCCATAGCCATTGCTCTACACCTCTTGTTCCACACTGAACGGAGAAGAAAAATGAGCAGATTCTTGACAACATTGTGGAGCCTCCAACATCAGCTCGGTCTCTAGAAGGCACAAAGAACTGAAATATCGCCTACCTTAGCTCTGTCTTATCTTCTTTCCACCGGTAATAACCGGTAAAATTATCAGTAAGGGTAACTGTTACTTTTACTAATATTAGTGTATGCATGGCCATATAAATCAGAAATAAAATGGTTCCTATAGTTACTCCACTCCCCCCCCTCCAATGTAATTAATTAAGTAGCAGGAAGCCCACCAGTGTACACAGAACAGGTTCTGGCCACAGTGTGTCTCCTACATGGCAAGCAAAACCTACTGCAGCTAAAAACAAAGGAAATGCCTTAAACATTTACAGGCATGACAAAATACCTCTTTCGTGTATACTAATCAACATGAGATCACTAAATAAAAACAGATATCACATTTATGGCCTGCTAGCAGACCTCCTCTTCATCACATAACCCTGGCTTGATGATGACACAGCTTCCATAATATACAATGAAATATCTCACGGATATGTGAATCTTTGTAGAAATTGATTGCATAAGAAAAGTGGGGCGACAGCAGTGTCCCAAAACAATACCATTAGCCAAAATAGCATATTTCACCATTTCAAGATGCCTATCACTCCTGGCCCGCAGCTCCCCTACCTCAACCTTTTGAGCATTCTTCCATCTCATCTACTGTCCTCCATGTAACTCACCTTTTGCCTATGTTTTACTGGAGTGATTGGTAGACATGTGAACCTACTCACACTAGGGAATTTCAATATCTGAATGACAAGGCAACAGTCTACTAGACCTCTGGCCTGTTCACCAGCGTTGAGGCATTTACTTGCACCAACTCGTCAGTGGATCCACCCGCTCTCCAGGCTACAATGCAGGCAAAATGGTTGACACCATATTCACTCCAAGAATTCTAAACTCAGTGCATCAAAGCAATCACATTGCATGAAGTGATAATAGGATCATACATGTCTTGCTAACAGGATTGAAAACAAGTGCAGACCATAACATAAATGCCAGGCCATGGAAAAAATTAAATCTGAATTAATTTGAAGAACATCTCTCCATTTCCACTGTCCTGAGTCTGGGAAAATCCCAAAAACGATGTAACCAGGGATTAACTGGGAAATCTGACATGGTGGTCCTTCGAAAACGATATGGGCAAACTGTAAAGAACAAAGGCAGCATGGTTCAACCCAGATGTAAATATTCGAAAAACCAAAGCAAAATTAGAGGTCTGCAAAATGTACATAATTTAGTGACATTTTGGACAAATTACACAAAAGCATGAGAAATGCAAATGTGGCATTTAGCACTATATTGTAGCACAAGATGCATTCTTGGGTCCATTTCGGACATAGAGACACATTTCCCCACAAAAAACACAAGTGCCATGAACAACAGCCAGCTGCAAACTGTTTATTTGTATTATTCCTGGGCCCCTGTAATAAGGTGTTTATACCAAATAGTTTGAAATCATGCAATGTGGCATAATGGTGTAATTTGGGGAATTTCACTTATCAAATATAATGGGACATGCTGGAAATTACACGAGCCTACACCAGTGTAACATAAATGTTGCTTAATTAAGACCCCAATAAAGACTTTCTCAAAAAACGTTCAACTTTAATGACAAAAGGAAACCCTAGAGGCTGTACAGAATTCACATAACCGCCATCAAAAAGAGATACCAACACAACACATTGAAGAAGTTTTATTCACAGCCAAATCGCTCTTCGATATTCTTAATAAATTCTGTAACTCTAACAGCCCATACACCAAGGTAAAACACTCTCAAGTACTTTGAGATACATTTATGAACCACTTCATAAATAAAATTGTTAACGTTCAATCCTATTTTCTCTTGAAGCTAAGCAACAGCACCCTAGCAAAACCCACCCTAAACCTACATCGTGACCTTGTACACACATCCCAAGTTTCGCCCATTTAATCCTGTAAAACAGTGGTTCTTAACTGTTTAACTTCTGTGGACCCCCACTGAATCATTGGAAGAATCCAGGGACCACCTGGGAGTCATTACTGGAAGCAGGAAACCTAAAAAGAATTTATAAAAATACAGAAACAAGAATGCATCAAACAAATACACAAATTATGAAATATTTTATTTATTTCACAAACAAATATAAAAGTTTGAACTTTTTATTTTAATGAGAAGTTTGGAGCTTTTCTAAATCCAACTGAGGCCACCTATGATCCATACTGTATTCTGTTTGATGCATTATCGCTGCTCTCACAAATCAAACTAAGGATACCAACTTAATTTTAAGCCTCCTAATTCAAATTCTTTCACATTTACAAAACATTTTAAAATGTTACATTTTACAAGTTGTTATTTTATTTATACACACTTCATCATCACTGTTAACATCATTTAGTTTTCTAAGAAGAAGGGGACCACCTGAGTAGGTGTTATGAACCCCTAGAGGTCCTTGGACCACAGTTTAAGAACCGCTGATAGGAATGAAAAAGAAGCCATTAATCTAATCAATTGCATAAGCATGTGGCCTTCCCTGCTGATTATTTCCCACCAAAGATTCTCAAAAGAATACTTCTGGAATCTTCTGCTGCCATAGTAGCTAGAGAGCTCAACAACTCATCTGTATCACCGGGAATAATCCACAATGAAATAAAAATATCTTACATTACGCCTACACCAAATAAACAGGAATCCTAGACCAGGAGCAACCAGCAAGCTTCAGACCAATAGCTAATGGATCCTTTTAGGTCAGGGAAACATTCTCCCAAATCTCACCCTTTATCAATCAAAACAGTTTTTTGCCAGACAAAGACAATGGTTTCAGACACAGAAGCAGTACTGAATCAGATTCATCTATGTCTGAGACGATCTCAATAACTCAGTCTACCCTAATGGGGTCGATTTCCTACTGCTGCTACACCTGTCCTCGGCATTTGACACAAAGGGTTATAGATTGCTAGGCAAATGTTTACATAAAAGTGGGATCCTGGGCACTGTTCTTACCTGAATAATATTCTTTCGAAAGGATAGGCTTCAAATTGTCTCATTGCTGCTTTCCAGCTCCTCATCTTAAACATCCTTTAGGTGTCCCTCAAAGATCCGCAAAAGCTCCACTACTTTTCAATATCTACCGAGGTCCACTCACTGAATTTGTGAATTAATTTAATCTGAGATGCTACAACTATGCATGGCACTCATATCATCCTGAAATTGGAATAACCCTTTGATATCAAGAATTGCCGATGTGTTGAATGCCTACTGGCAGTGGAACCCTTGATGCTATGAAATTGCTTCAAATGTTACTCCTCAAAAACTGAATTAGTCAATATACTCACCTGTGAAACAAGGCAAAAACACAACCCTATATTCTCTTGTCCCCAGTATATGCAATAGCATTTGACTAAGTGAAAAATCTTGGTGTGCTCATCCATTTCCCCTACTTAGGGATCTCTTATAGGATAGACATCACAGGCCCCATGGACATCACATCTAGGTTATACATATGACCTTTCCATTGGATTCCCTAGACAACATATTGCTAATCTACAAAAAATACAAAGTGCTACAAGTATAAAACTTAGTCCGACAGGCCCACATTACCCCCACTCTCTGTGCACTTCACTAGATACGGGTGGCAATTAAGATCCTTTGCATTACCAACTGAGTGATCCATAGGCTGGTCCAACCTTCCTCAATTCCAAACACAGATTATATAAAAGGAGAAATCTAGGGTGGCCTTACTCTTGATAATCCAAACTTTCCGGAAAACCAATTTAGGAGGTTTCTCAGATCTGATATGCAAACTATAGAATACACTCCCAAATGAATAAGGGCCATCAAAAACCGTTGAGAAATCAGAAGAGCAAAATAAGGTCCTCCTACAACCAAAACCAAATTAAATGTCAGGCTCAATAGAGGCCCCTACCAGTAGGGTTTGAAGTCATCTGCCTTTGATGTTCCAGAATTCATCTTACTATGGTTCTGCAAACTCAGTCAAGTCCACCCTCCCCGAACTCAATCGTGAGAGGTAGTATTGGCTAATGGTCACAGGCTTCCAAGGAAGGTAGTGTGGGGGTGCATTATAATAAATATTTGTCCAACCCAGTGCTTGACTTTCAAGATGCAAAGTACTTATATGCAGACTAGAACTATTTATAACACATATGAAAGTACACAATGCAAATTAGTGTACTGGCATTGGAGTATGTCTGTGCCTCTTCCTGTTGTTTGCCCGACCCATTGCTTATGGTCCTTGAAGTTCCCTCCTCAGGTCAATATCTATTGTGAATAGGAAAAGCCTTTCCTTTCAGTTCACTGTTGCTCACCCAAGAGTCTCTCAATCTGTGACTGATTAGTGCTCTCAAAAGGCCTCCCTTCTCTGTTCATTTGCTCTCCCTCTTCCGAGCTTTGCACAAGCTGGCAGTTCCTCTACGTCTCCATGGAGGTTACAGTGGTGACAATGATGTGGCTCTGGTAGTCAGGATGACTGATCAGGGTAGTGCTGGATCTCTCACTGCTCATCTGGCAGGTGTTTTTGCAGCCCCTTTTGGCTCATACAGATCTGGGTCCAGATCGGTGTGGCCGTGCACAAGTCAGCTTGATCAGGGAGGTAAGGCATTCTACAGGCCTAATTGGCTTGATGGGGTTAACATCTCAGGTCATGCCAAGGTATTAAGTCATGCAAAGACTAAGGTTTTGTTGCAGCTTCACATTTCGGACACAGCTACTCAGGTCATACCCAGCTTCGCAATTCTGGCACAGTGGCTCAAGTCACACTGCTTTTGCACCATTCCAGACCAGGAATTGCAGTGGAGAGTTGTTGGACTGACAAACTGGGGTGACCAGATTGCTCTCCGCAGTCTTACTTACTCTTCTGCAGACAAAGAAAGAGACTAAAAGAATGTCCTAGACAACTGCATCAATAACAGCTCAAACCACAGCAAAGAACTCTTCAACATTGTCAGAGAGCTCACCAATTCCTCAGCCACTAAAAACATCATCACCCCTTCTCTGCAACTCTGCAACTACTTGGTGGACTTCTTCTATGAAAAGATCTCCACCATCTACAAAAACTTCGAACCACAACCCACATCCGCCGACAGTTTCAGACTCCTCGCTCCCACGGATGCTGACCCTGATACAACATTCGACTACCTGATGAATGTCTAGGACCAACTCACCACATAAAGCACTACAGCCATTGTGAGCTCTGTCCACTCAGGAGCTCCCACGAACCCCTGCCCCCACCACATTTTCAACCTAGGGAGCAAGATGATCAGCAGAGAGTTCGCTGCCATTTTTAACTCATTCATAATCATGGCCTCCTTCCCTGAAGCATGGAAACACGCAAAAGTCAAACCCCTTCCTCAAGAAACCCTCCACCAACCCCAATGAGCTCAAGAACTAGTGTTCCACCTCGCTGCTCCCCTTTCCTGACAAAGTCCTCGAAAAAGCCATTAACAGAAAACTCACGGAACATCAGGAAATCAACAATCTCTGAACCTCTCTCAATCCAGATTCTGCACCACCACAGCACCAAAACTGTCCTGATTGCTGCAACAGATGACATCAGAACCCTCCTCGACTGGGGAGAAAAAGCAACCCTGATCCTCCTCGACCTCTCAGCAGCTTTTGATGTAGTATCCCAGCAAACCTTTATCAAGAGGCTTCACCACATTGGAATCCAAGGAACTGGATTGCCTTTTTCCTCACCAGAAGAACCCAGAGAATCCACCTACCACCTTTCTCCGCAGAGTCCAACAACATCATCTGCGGTATCCTTCAAGGCTCATCCCTCAGCCCTACACTGTTCAACAACTACGTGACACCCTTCACCAACATCTTCAGAATCCACGGAATGAATACCATACCCTAAATCAGCCGACAACCAGCACATACTCTCACAATCACCTTCACCACAAAGGCCAACTTCCGCAGGTGCACAAATAGCATCACCTGAAATGACTACAGACCATAGAGAACTCAACAGCCAGACTCATCCTCGACCTCCCCAAACAGACCCACACCATCCCACCTCAAGAAGTTGCATTAGCTCCCCATTCAGAAACAGTGTCAATTCAAGATGCAAATCCACATCTACAAGGCTCTTCACAACCCAGGACCAGCATACATCAACCACTGCCTGAACTTTCACCAACCCTCCAGACACCTACATTCTGCTTCCGCCTCCTTTTCCTTGCACATACCCCCACATCCACTTTAGAAACAGTGGAGGACACTCCTTCTCCTACTTTGCTGCAAAATCCTGGAAGGACCTTTCCCTTCACCTACAAACCACATCCTCTTTTATGGAATCCAGGAAAAGACACAAGACCTGGCTGTTCCATGTCGCTGCTCTCCTTTCCTGGCAAAGTCCTTGAAAAAGCCATCAACCGCCAACTCACGGAACACCATGAAACCAACAATCTTCTGGATCCTCCCAATCCAGATTCTGCAACAACCACAGCATCAAAACTGTCCTGATTGCTTTGCTGCCACAGATGACATCAGAACCCTCAGCACTTGGATACCCTTGTGGATGATTAGTCGCGCTCTATAAATCCATTTATGATCTTAAATGAGACACATTGCAATGGGGTAATGCTGCACCTTGCTCCTCCTGAACAGTCCTTTTTAGGGTTGGCAGTCCCTTGTCCTATCTCCACAGGCAAGCTGACTTATAGCTGCTTCGGGATAGGGTGAACATCTCTTCAGCTAGGCATAGGCTGCAGTGATGTGCCCGCACCTATGAGAAGCTGGCTGTCGAGGCGGAACTCATTTTGGTGGCACAGCAAGCAACCCTCAGAAAACTGTGTAGAGCACTTCCTTCCTGTGTCCTACAAAATTTGGAAATGCAACTACAAGGGAGTCAGTGGTTCTCACTTTTATACTATAAAAGCAGACAGGAGATGTGTATCCACTGTTTGTAATTTCAGAACCTGATTGAGGTGTTTCTCCTTTCAAGTGTTATTTCCAAGCTGCTCTCCAGCCACAGTACTTGTTTGTAATAATCCTTCTAATAGCAGGGTAGCCTCCAAGCTGGAATAACCACAAAAGAAGTACAAAGAAGAATGTACTTTTTGCACCTGAGTGCCATCAGCCAAAATGAAGGAGTGTTCAGGGAAAGACAAAAGGCTGGGCCTTATCCGAGGGATTTCCTGCACCATGCACAGCAGATCCTGCAGTCCCAGCCTTCACCCCTATCCCCACCCAAACAGCAGCACTTTCAGGAAGAGTAATAAGAAATTCCTTGCTCAGCAAAAGGCTACTCTAATTCAAAGGACACCACTAGGTCTCCTCCCTTCTTCTTTAGGAATGTCTGCAATACACTTCTACTGTCTAGGAAAACACCCACACCTCCATCTTGTGCAATAGACCAGACCAAGGGCACCCAAATTGGTTCCAAAGGGCTTTATGACTCTGGTTCACTAACACACACTATGCATATACCATATAAGCTACACATACAACATAAAATTGGGATATTAGCGCTAAGATCTGGATAAGTGATTAGAAGGTCTCCACTCTAGTAACACAGATAAAAAGGCCTGGTTACAACTATGGAGTAACAACACATGGAACACTTCCACGACCTTTCTACTCACTAAACCCAGGACCAGAACTGTAGTTCACTGTTTGTACAATGAAGGCAAGCTTGGTACGCCTCTCCTGGTCACAGGCCAGGTCCAGGACTTTACTCATGTCAAGTGACAGACCTAGGCCACATACGAGATTAGTGTGAGTCTAGGGCGAAAATCAAAAATAAAACTTTGATCAGGGGAACACAACTGTACACCATGTGAGGGACATTACCCATTCCAACACCATAACAAGTCCATTTCTCAAGTAGTATTTCGCATATAGGGGCCCGTTGTGCGACCGTTTTTTGCGGTCGCAAATGGGATTTCAGCCCCTTTGCGACCGAAAATTAGGTCATCCCAATGTACCAAACCTATTTTTTCGAGTCGCTAATAAATTAGGGACTCGCAAAATAGGGTTAGCGACTCGCTATGAGGAAGGGGCGTGCCAAGGGCGCCCCTTCCTAATAGCGACTCCAACGCCTATGTATGAATGTTTTGCAACTGCAATTGCAGTCTTTTGACTCTGTAAATACAAAAAAAATGGCACCCATGTCATTTTGTAGGTGGCATGCATGATGATGCAAGCCAATGTTATTAACGAATCTGTAAATGACAGATCAGAGAACCTGAACAAAGGGAAGGGCTTCCGCTAAATGTGCGAAACAACGCCCCAAAACTAAGAAGAGAAAATTCTCTTCTTGAGCCCCCTTACTCACCAAGGGTTGCCCCTAGGTGACATGCTTCATCATTGGGGCCATCCCAGTCAGTTACTGTCTGGGGCGTGCTGCAACTTGCGGAACTACGTAGGAGCACTTTTTGTGAAAAATGTGTAGTGCAGTGTTTGGGGGAGTGGAGATGGTGATGCTAAAAACTACCTAGCTAGTGAGCGATTCATTTATTCCTGCGCCTAGTTGGTATGAATAAAAAGGGGTTATTAGCAGGGAGGAAGTGTAATTGTTAAGTGTATATTTTCCCTAGTATTTGGTCGACATGTTTCGAGGTGTCCCCTAAACCTCTTCTTCAAGACGCCATGGGGACCAGCCCCATGCGTACCAGTCTGTGAGAAAAACTATCCTATACTAAAGAAATAATATAATGAAGAACAGGTGCACACCTAATGTGTGAGCACCAAATTTAATACATACGGTTGAGATCAGACTCGTAGTATCTGTTCAAGGAAATAAAGTGACAAAGAGATTAGTACATATTGCCTACCCACCTCTCACGTGGGCAGGTCCAAACCATATGCAGTGCTTAAATCAGTGTGTTCCTATATAGTTTGAGTCGGTGCCCTTAGTAGTAAAAATTATTTAATTAGTTTTTGTATCCTATGTGACACCTTGGAACATTCGGACTACTCTATTGTGAGAAAGCATGGTTAATCATTAAAAACATTGGTAAAAAGAAAGAAATACTTGTGAGCAAACATTACAAGACAAAACAAACATACAAACATACTGTTCACAATTTGTAATAACATGCTTCTGTTTTGGTAATGCTGTGCCTCATGGACTGCCAGGGTGGAGGGGCTTGTAGTAACCCTAAAAGAATGTATATAATGTATTTGAGTCAAGAGAAGGGCCATGGGTAAATGCAAAATACTGGTTAGTTATTCCCTATAGTGTGGCCTGGAGGAAAAAATTAGCGTTTATCAGGGGCCCTGGGTTCCATTATTGTTTGTGCACTTTATAGTCCCCTATACACACTGCCACTCCACTCTACGACACTTGATGTCACTCTATGCCAGTCCACTCTACTCTACTCCGCTATACCCACTCTACTTCCCGCTACACTACTCCACTCTATGTCACTCCACTATAGGCCACTTCACTCTATGCCACTCAACATTACTCCACCCTACGACACTCTACTCCACTCCACTCTTTGCCACTCTATACCACTCTACTCTACTCCACTCTGCACCACTCCATGACACTTAACTCTGAAACACTCCATGCCATTCCACTCTACAACACTCCACTCCAGTCTATGACACTCCACTCTAAGACACTCTACTCCAATCCACTCTGTGACACTCTACTCCACTCCACTCGTTGACACTTTATGCCACTTCAAAGTAGGGGACTCTACTCTATGACACTCCACGACACTCCACTAACACTATTCCACTACATAACACCTCACTCTACGACACTTCAATCTACAAAATTCAATGGCACCCCACTCCACTCTACAACACTCCACTCCACGATACTCCACTCCACGATACTCCGCTCTAGTCAATACAACTCCATTGCACTCCACGACACTTTACTCCACTCTACACCACTCCACTCTATGACACTCTACACTACTTCAATCTATGACACTCCACTCTAAGACACTCCATGCAATGCCACTCTGCTATATGACACTTTACACTACACCACTCCACTCAACAGCACTCCACTGTATGGTACTCCACTCTACTCCACTCTAGAATACTTTACTCCACTCTAAGCTATTCCACTCTACACCACTCCATAACACTCCACTCTACGCCACTCTACTCCACTCTGTCACTCTACTCAACTCCACTCCACTATACAACACTATACTCTTCTCCATTTTAATCCACGCCATGACACTCTACGCCCCTCCACTCTATAACACAACGCTCTTCAACACTCTACTCCATTCTACGCAAATCCAGTTAACGCCACTCCACTCTACACCCCTCCATTCTACGGTACTCCAATCTATGACACCCTACTCCGCTCCACTTTAAGACACTTTATTCCACTCAATGCCACTTTATTACACTGCACACCACTCTATGCCACTTATTCTAAGCACTCTCCTCCACTCTGCAAAACTCTACTCTAGAATATTTCACTCTACAAAACTCACCTTCATGAGACTCCACTCTATTCAACTCTACTCCACTCTTCTCTACAAACCTCCACTCTACGACCCTCCATGACACTCTACTACACACTATGACAGTCAACTGTTTGACATTAAACTCTATGCCACTCCATGACACTCTACACCAGTCAACTATATAACACTCTATACCACTCTAACCTATGACACTCTATGCAAAGTTACTCCACTCTTTGCCACTTCACACCCCTCCACCAAACATTACACTCTACAACATGACACTCAACCCCACTGCATGCCACTCTACTCTACAACACTCCATTCCATTCTATGCCATTATACTCCAATCTATGCCACTTCACTCCACGGCACTCTCGACCATCCACCCTATGACACTCTATGGTGCTCCATGACATTCTACTCCACTTTATCACAGTCCACTCTACTCTAGTATCCAACGCTCCACTCTACGCCATGCCACTCTATGCCACTCAACTCTATGACATTTTAGGACACTATTCTCCACTCTATGCCACTCCACTCTACACCACTCCATTCAACGACACTCTACACCACTCCATGCCACTCCACTCTACTCCGCTCTATGCCATTCTAATCTGACACTCTACTTCACTTTACTCCACTCCACGACACTGTACTCTAATTCATGGTACGCCACTCTACGTTACTCCACCGTCCACCACTCCACTTCACTTCACTCTACGTCACTTCAATCCATGACACTCTATGCCACCCTATGCCACCCTATGCCATGCCACTCCATGCCACTCTCCTCTACACCACAAACTTTTAGCCATTCTGAACAGCAGCCATGTTGGTGTACAGCATGACTAAACACACAGGCAAAGACAATAGCTCTTGCATTGGGAAGATGGATTGACTTTGCCAATGCTTGTTTTACCATTCCCTTTGTGAATGGGTTAACACTCCAAATCCAAGAAGTCGCATACTTTCATATATTTTGCAGCTGGATTTGGGATGCATAACACTAGTGCATTGCACACCAAATTGGTATTTTGAGAGGCCGCCTAGAACACGGTCCTTCCAAATAGTGATTTATTGTGGGATCAGAATCCTGGTTTAGAAGTTGATAAAAGTTTACAGACTCCTGAAATTGGCTTCGTACATTCACAACAATCATTTTGCGGTTGCAAACTCCGTATTTGGAACGTTTTTTTATCGTAAAAATGCTTTGCACGGCTGTCCCTTGCTCTCGCTCATATGAGCACACTCAAACACAGCCCCTCACAAATTCACACCCATACAGTCTATCTACCACACAGTCTGCCTCTCACACACAAAAAAAAAGTATTTCACGGTCTCCCTCACAAACATGCAGTCACACAATCTCTCACATAAACACACACTGTCTCACAAACCACACACAGCATAGAGGCAAACACAGTCTCTTTCACACTCACAAATACACACAGTTCCTTGAATCGGACACATCCCAGAAGTTTTCACAAATGTTGTAGTTGTTGTAGAAAGAGTTTGGAGGTGCTGCCTTCTCCACTGCTGTCAGTGCTGACAAGATTAATGACTCAGACTGTTTCCACCATACCATGAACTTAGATGTGGGTGAAATGACAGTCACGTCCCTGAAAAGGTCAGGGTTGTTTATAGTTGACGTAATAATGTTGTTTGTAGCAAGTCTGTATTGCATGAACTCTCCTTCACCCGCATTATAAAGAACTCAACTCAAAGACAAGGCAGGGAGCAAGGACGCGTTTTGTGTTCGCTCCCCACACAGGGGAAGTAATCCTGAGTGAATTTACTATTTGTATATATATATAACTCTAACCACTAGTATATGTAGTAGACCTTTGTATTTACTACCATTCCTATGTGATTTTAGAGTTTATCCGTTTGTATCTCTTCCTTGAGTAACTTTACAACTTGTACATTTGAAATGTTTTCGGTTTGTATCTTTTATTCTGACTCATTTAATCCAAAATCCTTATGTAACGCAACGGGTTCTTTTGTAAAGCGCTCTGACACCTTCGGGTAATGTTCGCGCTATATAAAATCGCATTAAATAAAATAAATAAATAAATAAACAAACCGCTACACACAGTGTGTCATAGTGAAAAAGATGACCACTAGTGGTACTGAATACCTGTATAATTATTACAGGCTTGTGGGTAGCATGCCTTACGACCCAAAGTGGGACAATCCTTTGTCCTTTGAAGACAAAGGATTGTCCCACTTTGGGTCGTAAGGCATGCTACCCACAAGCCTGTAATAATTATACAGGTATTCAGTACCACTAGTGGTCACTCCTTCTCATGTTTAAATTAGTATACCCTAGGGGACCAGGAGTTCCCACTTGACCTACTGGTCGAATTACCCTTACTTTCCCCTCTGTTTACATATAGTGAAAAAGATGGCAAGTCATGGGTGTTCTTGTTTCACGACACACAGGAACTGCATTTGGCAGTTTTTCATTTTGGGCCTCCTGGAATGGGGAAAGTGCTTTTCTTAGTTACGGATTAGAATGCATACCCAAAATACCACACGCTTTATGGAACCGGGAAAACAACAGGAAATACATTCTCTGCTGTAACAAGAAGGGGTAAATGAGGACTGAGCACGAAATAGATGTGCTGTAACATTTGGCTTGTGTGGTAGTAGTGCTGACACCTACAAGTGGTGTCCATACGCCGTGCTGAGTCAATGCTGCAATGCACTCTTCGACTATTCATTACATCCTTCGGAGAGGGTGTGGCGCAGGGGCCAGAGATGCAGACTCAGGCGCTGTGGATCCGTGTTCGAGCCTCAGTTGGGGGAGGGCAACATCCTGTGACTCTGGGTAAATCACGTTATCTCCCCGTGGACAGC
Source organism: Lissotriton helveticus (assembly GCF_964261635.1). Classification (NCBI taxonomy): domain Eukaryota; kingdom Metazoa; phylum Chordata; class Amphibia; order Caudata; family Salamandridae; genus Lissotriton; species Lissotriton helveticus. Next base: position 134,104,676 of record NC_136058.1, read on the forward strand.
GCCTGGATACCCTCGTATGGTAAGCCCCGCTATAAAAATCTACAAACTTAAACTGATTCAGTTACAATGCGCTCTTCGCCTATTCATTACTACAATGCACTCTTCGCTGATTCGGTGCACTTTTGCTGATTCAGTGCTACAATACAGGTCTCGCCATTCATGATATAATAGTCTGTAACAAAAAAAGGCGCAGTCATAGAAGTAATACCCCGGTGAATAGGAACAACAAGCGCTTCAAGCTTAGGCCCCAGAGCGCTCTCCGCTCACCGTGAACCTCTGACTCGGACCTTTTCCCACACGAGGGTATATTTATCCATCTGTAACTCATCCGCCACTCTCCTCCAGACATTCTGGGAACGCAATGTCACCCGGGACCAGCTGTGCCCTGCCTGGCAGGCTCACAATTCCAGTCCAAGAGAATGTGTGCTGCAGCCACTACAAACAACTGCATAATGCTGCACAGGCAGAAGTGTGTGCTTGAGTAACAACAAGCGCACCTTTTGCTGTGTCCAATACAGACCTGCTAGATTTTGTCGGGGTTTAAGCTTATGTGTCGCTGTTCCAAAAAGCACAAACTGGCTCTGCAGAAGGGGCAAGCACATCGCGGGTGTGCGCTGCCAGCTGCTGTAGTAAGACGGTGAAAAGTAAGTGTCAAAGGAGTGCCTTCACTGTGCCCACAAAAATATATTACAAAGAACTGTAACTTGTGGGTCACACAAGTATCCCCGCAACAAAAACAGTAAGCCACTGAGCTAGCTTTATGAAATACAAATCCGTGACCTGCATGTTATGCGCTGCTCTTTGCGGCAAGTGCACTAACCCTGTATGCTATTTGATGCTGAGTCAAACCCGTGAGTAGACTGCACATACATCTCTCCAGCTTGTACACACCTTTCTTACTGCTATAACACACTAGAACGCAACGTTCTCGGCAGCAGATGCGTTAACCCTGTAAATGTCTGAAAAGACAGTGTGTGCCCATTTAAAAATCCAGTACTGACTTACGATCAGAAGTGTCCTTGTTATTTTCTTTAAGGTCAGTTTAAAGCCTCCCAAAAATGCATAACTTGACTGTTATGTGACTCTGCCCCTTATTACTGCCACATGTGCGGCACCCCCAATTTATGGAATCGCAAATCATTATTTCCCCTTTCTGCAATTACAATCACCAAATTACAACTACTTCTTTTCATCCAATCAAAGCACTTCAGGGGAAAGCACGTGAAGGGCCGGCATTTAAATGTCAAGAAGAGAACACGTTCATAAGGCGTTAAAGTTGAAAATCACGCTGAGGCTTACTCAACACTGCCTTATTTATGTCCTGCGCAGAACCTCGAGCATAATCGCTGGCACCCCTCCCAGAACACTCTTCTGAAGGAAGGATCACACCTGTTTCACTAAAAAACGCATTTGTCACTTACACAAACAGTGTCCAAAAGTGTTAAAAATTACTGAGGGTACTGCACTGTTTCACAAGTACAAATCTCACAACATTAATGTAATAAAAAAACGATAGTATAGTGAAGGTATAGCCCAGGCATAAAAGAAATGCATTTGGAGAAGCAATCCCACCCAGTGGCTTAACGCTAAATGATGCCCCACCTGCAGAATGTAATGACGGGCCCAACGCCTCCTATATCTCACAGATGTTATTTGACTTTGGCCGGAATGAGCCTCCACCCCCGCCACCGAAGGATTGAGAGCCGCTGAGGTGGTGCCCAACCCCACCTAAAGGGTTTCCAACGCACCCCCAGGGGTGGCTGTAACCCATGCTCCGTTGTTTAGCATCCCAAATAACTTTTAGAAGAAAAAAATCTGCTTCCAATAAATTGACAGTTCTCACCAACGCTTCAGAAATGCCGGACGAAAGGACACACGCTCTTGCTCTCTGCCCTATGTTTTGCAATAGTGGTACATATCATTCTGTGCATGACCCACGGCTATCTAAACGGACAGCAAATACACATTTTCCATTGGAATCGTGGAATGTATTTTATAATTCTTTCTTGCATTAAGGTGCAGTAGGGAAACCCCGGGTGAAGTTGGTGGTTAAAAGATGGGTGCCTCCTGCCGCGCTCCCTGTCAGCATCCAGAGCTCAATTTGCCTCTCGCCTTTTTACCGACACCTGCCCACGCCCCCAGCGCATGGAAACATCTATTCTCCAAGCCAGCTGCGCCTCGGCTACCTGAACCCCACAGGTTCAACCACCTCACGCGGGCTACGGCTTCTGCGTAAGGTGCGTCGCAGTTAGAGAATCAGCCCGTCCCCCGCCCCCCGCTACGCGACCGTGACACTTCACAGAGCCAGGCGCAAACAGGAGGAAATGCTACTCAGCTTTTCACTTTGCCGAAGGTGCCGACTCCCAGGGTGTCTCCGAGCAGGTAGTGCCCAATCTTCACCCTCCCGTCGTGCTTCTGCTTCTCAGCCATCTTTCCGTTCCGCCTGTCCTGCTCGGTGTACCCAGCATGCAGCGGGGCGGGCAGAGGGAATGCCAGGCTGGCCGCTGATGCTCTCACCGGGGGCGCTCGGACGCTGTGGCAGTGGGTGCTGCAGACGGTGAACTCACTCTGTCCGCTGCTTATCAGTGCTGCCGCGGGCTGTAGCCTGCAATGTTGTGCAACCAAGCCTCATTCGCGCCGGGACTCCCACTGAAGCAAAACACCAACCCGCAGTGTTTGTCAACATCAAAAGTTTCAGTGATAGGGTTTGTGCGAGACACGTGTAGAGCTGCGCTCAGGGTAGCCTTATGGACGCCGCATACCCGCATTTTCAGTGTTATCTGGGGGCTATCTCCTACTTCAAGCGGAAAATTGTGAGGCGGCTTTCATATTTTAGGAATGCTAGACTTACAGACTCCCTGTCATAGGATTCTAAATTATATATGTTTACAGGGCTGTTTTATCAAAGGGATGTTCGAGGGTTCTGCCATGATGCCTTCCACACTTATTTCAATAAGTAGTGGATTGATATTTAACTGCCAGCCGTTCATGTTTTCCCATTGCTCAAGCAGGCATGTGCACTTGAACATTGAACAGAGAAAACCGTTTTCCTCCTGACATCTATAAAGAGAGGAATACTGCATAAAATTCATTAAGTCATTGCATACCTTTCTTGAGCATAAGTGTTATGGTGACACCTGTTTTCACAGCACTTCTACTGCACAGAACTGTCATAGAAAGTGTTGTATACAAAATAAGTTATTCGTGTTATTATGATAACTGAAGCTTGTTTTCCTAAAGCCCTCTGTGGCATAATGCTGGCGCTTCTTCAATGCTTGTTATTGGAAACTAGGCATTGTCGTCTTAATCCCCCAACTTAAAACGCACCACAGGGCGTGTCTGCACACGTCACCTCAGGCCCCGCCCCCTCCCTTCACCACTGTGCAAACGCATCCCGTGGCGCGTTTTAAGTTGGGGGATTAAGTCCCCTTGAATCCTGAGGGGCCCGGTGGTCCAACAAGCCCACCAGGAACCTCCAGTAGGCGCCACAGCGCTCCATTGAAGAGAGGTGTAAAAAGGGGTGTGGCCTGAACCACCTCTCTGCAACGCAGCCCTGTGGCGCTTACTGGAGGTACCTGGTGGGCTAGTTGGCCCTCAGGGACCCCCAGTATTGAAGGGGAATTAATTTCCCAATTTAAAAAGAGCCACAGGGCGCGTTTGCAGAGTGTTGCTGGAAGGGGGCTGAGCCTCCAGGACGATCGGTCTTTTTAAAAAAAAAAAAGGGGGCTTTGTGGTTCCCCTTCTTTTCACTTCTTTTCCCTTTTTTGGGCCCTGGGGACCCCATCCCCCAGGGCCTGACCCCTTTAAAAAAAAAAAAAAAAAAAATGAATGAGAAGGGGGCCGTGTGGGTCCCCCTCCCGTGGCCAATTCCAGCAGCCACAGGGACCCCATCCCCCGGGGCATAGCCACATTTCTTTTTTATCTTTTATGGAGGGGGGCTGCATGGCCCCTCTCTTGAGGCCTCTATTAGCCCCGGGGACCCCAGTCCCCGGGACCGGCCTTTATTTTAATATTTTTAAAAAAATTACATTTTGGGGAGGGGGCCACGTGGCCCCCCTTCCAGGCCACTTCTAGCCCCAGGGACCCCATCCCCCGGGGCTGGCCTTCTCCGTTGGGGACCGTGGAGGGAGCCCCAATGCACCTCCAATGTCCCGCCTGCTCCCCGCATCCTGCGGGAGCCGGCATTGCTTTTCCACATGAGGAGCTCCTAACATGCAGCTCCCCATGTGGAAAAGCAATCTGCTTTACTTCATTAAAGTGAGAGCAGGTTTCCCTGCTCTCGCTTCAGTGAAGCAAAGCAGAGTTTGCAATGACAGGGCAGGAAAGGGGGTTGTCTGCAAATAACAGGGAGGAGATCTTATGGAAGCCAAATTTAGGGCATCATTCCCCGGGAAGTCCAGTGCTTTAACTAAATCATTGATATAAAGGGTGAACAGGGTCGGTGCCAAGACACAACCCTTCCTCACACATGACTCAATTGCAAAGGGGTCAGTTAATTTCCCTTTATTTTCAAATCTAACTCGCTCATTTTTTGTGATGTGCAGTTTTATTAGAATCACAGGGAGGTTCTTTGGACACTCATCTGCTTTAGCACCTCCCACAGTTTCACACTTGGGAGAGAGTCAAAAGCTGAACTGAGGTCAACAAAGACCATGAACAAGTGGCCCCAGGGACCTCCACCTCCCTGGGGCACATATATTATTTATTAAAAAAATAATGCATGGATGCCCTACAGCCTGCCCTGCAGCCCTGGGGACCGCCACCTCCCTGGGGCAGTAATAATATGTGGGGGAGCTGCATGGCTTCCCACTGCCCCAGCGACCACCACCTCCCTGGGGCAATATAGTATACAAGTGCGGGGACACTCCATCTCTCCGGGGCACAAACAATAATTACAAAAAAAACCCTATGGTCTCGCTTGATGAAAGGAGGGCATTTATGTTACCCTTCTCGCTGTGGAAAAAGCAGGGAAAATAACATTGCTTTGGGATCAAGGGAGCAGCATGTTAGGAGCTCCCTGGGTCTCAAATCAATGCCGGGGTAACCGGCAGGGACCTTCAGGCCTCCCCGATGTCCCCAACAATGTGTCCAGGCCCCAGGAGATTGGATTACCAGGGCCGATTTCGACCAGGGGAGGGGGGCTGCACTGGCCCCCTCCCCATTTAAAAAAAGTAAATAAAGGTCTTGCCCACAGGATGGGGTCCCCAGAGCCGAAAATGGCCCGGGAGGGGGGAACACACAGCCTCCCTTCCTACAAAATAGAAAAAAAAATTGAAAAAAAGCTGCCAACTTATTGCATGCAAGCCTCTTTCTCCACCACTCTGCAAATGCGCCTCCTGGCGCACTGCTGGTTGGGGTAATAAGTCCATCTTAGCAGTGTGCTAGGAGGTGTGTTTACAGAGTGGTGGAGAAAGGGGGTGTTTCTTCTGACATCCTCTCAGTAATTGAGCTGTGTGGGTCTTAGTGGAGGTAACAGGAGGGGTAGTTGGCTCCCAAGACCGCTCTTGAGCCAAGGGGACTTCATCGCCCAACTAGTAGTGGCCCAGGAGGCGCATTTGCAGAATGGAGGAGAAAGGGGGCTGTGGCCACCAAAACCTCTCAGAAAACCCACTGTGTGGGACTTGCTGGAGGTAACAGGAGGGGTAGTTGACTCCCAAGGACCCTCAATAGCCAAGCGGGCTTCATCCCCCAACTAGTAGTGCACCAAGAGGCCCTACTAGTTGCACTACTAGTAGCCCTCCTGTTACACCCAAAAAGACCCACACAGTTAGATTGCTGAGAGGTCATTAGAGGCCACACACCCTTTCTTCACCAATCTGCAAACTCGCCTCCTATGAAGTGAGCAGGGATACAGACATGATCCGTTTTCAACAAGCAATAACCATGCCATAGCAAACTGAAATGTCCCTGGATATTGTTGGAGCCGGCCCTGGGGGGGTGGTGGTACCCAGGGCTATCTACAGCTAAACGAGGTGGGCAGCGCGTGCCCCAATCCAAAATTAATTAAACCCCGCAGAGGTGGTCGTCTCCGGGGCTGCGGGGTGGCTGCACTGCTCCCTTATGTAATTTAAGAGTTGCCCTGGGGAGGTGGTTGTCCCTGGGACTGGGAGTTGGCAGCGCTGCATCCGTATGTAATTGAATAGAGTTTCCCTGGGGAGGTGGCAGTACTCGGGATTGTGTGGGAGCAGGAGCCCTCTATGCTTTATTACTGAATATATCCCAGGGGAGGTGGCGGTCCCCGGGTCTTCAGGGCCCGTGCATTTTTTTTTCTCCAATTTTAAGCAGGAGTCACTGAGAATGGTTAGCTGCTGTAGAGAGTGGTTACTAAACCACGACTCCTGCCAAACAAAAGAAAAAGAATAACATATTTTTGGGCACTGGGGGTTCCCTGTTGGGCCCCAACAAGAGGCCTAGGGGGTCAGGGAATTTCTGCCATGCCCCCTTTTCTTTTAAAAAAAAGTTTTTTCAAGTGACTCGGTTCAATGGAGTCACAAGATGGCTGCCAATAACTCCTGGTTTGAAGTGTTGGCAACCAATCAGATCTCAGGCACAAAATTGGGAAGGGTCCCGGATCCACCGTGGCTTCAGTTGTATATCTGAGAAACCTTTACATTTCTCATCAACTAATGAATGGATTTGCACCATTTAGGAAAAAGGTTGCTTTCTGGACGAAGAACTCACCAAATTTAATGTAATACTGTTCAGCAGTTCGAGATGTAGCTGTGTCTAAAGTTTCCTATGGAAATTAACATGGAGGAAAAGCATTTTGGGACCCACCCCTTTTTCTCGGCCCCCGCTAGACGGATCACCATAGGCAGCAACTGAAGTGACTGGCGTATTCGTTTTGAAAATTCTGTGAGGATTGGCCAAATGACACCAAAGTTATTGGCAAATGAAAAAAAGCTCTTCATATGGAATCTAGGTTCTATCTATAACTGCATACTGTCGACCACCATTAGGTAATATATTAGTCACTTGCACGAATAAATCACTGAAGAATTATCACAAAATTTTGGGCTTACTCGGCGTTATTCTTTTCTGAGGAAGAAGGGTTTGTGAATAACGGTTTCGTTATATATATATATATATATATATATATATATATATATATATATATCTCAGCTCTAAAGCCTCCAAAAATGAAGAGGTAGCGCTCATGGAAGAGAGAAGACAACACTTTTTTACTGTCACAAGTGAATGACGTATTTCGGCAAATGCCGTTCTCAACGATTAGCTGGCAAGCGCCTTTGAATTCATTATAAAGCACATCTGATTGGTTCAGCATCAAACTACATTGCAAGTCAACAAAATGAAAGAGAGACAATTCATGCAGCATAAACATAAGGTTGCCATCTTATAACAGGTAAACCCGATGTATATCTTATATACTTCATAACACAGATAAAATTTCACTCAATATTCAATATTAACTAATGATGTTAGATTTCAAAATTGAATTCATAAATTAAATTCAATTCCTTCATATACATAATGCATTAATTAAGAGCATATTAGTAAACTAATTCGTTATGAGCAAGGCGGACACGTCCGCCGAAACGCGTCGTCCATCACGAAAGGAATAAATACTTACCCTTGAAAGCACGATTACCCATGGAGTCAGCGCCTGTTTCTTCACTGTGGCATCAATATACATATATATATATATATATATATATATATATATATATATATACTGGCGACCACCAGTAGGTAATATAATATATAGCAATACAGAGATTTGACTTTGTTTTTTTCCCCCGCAACACCGCCCAGGGTGAAAGCATTCTGGGAGTTGCAGTTTTAGTCTTTCAAACTGCATTTGTCGATCATGTGGCAGGGGGAGGCGTGCACTCGTCAATTAAGGGTGCGGCAGATGACAGCTGGGTGAATGAACTCGCAGTTGGGCAGAGGGGTCTGACGAAGGCTCACGCTGAAATGCATAACGCCGTATCTGCCTGCAAATAAAGAACTTCTCCACTTACCCCCCGCTTGAGGCTCCTTCCTTCATTACTGGTGGAGGTGTTCATTTTGATATTTTGCGTGTCAGCCAGAGACACGTTTGGGAGTCCACGCTTCACAAGTCGGCTGCCTTTCATCTGGACACCTGCGTTTGCAGTTTTTCGTTTTCGTCAAGGGATTGGCATGAGGCAGCTCACCCGCAGCAAGCAGGAAAGCAAGGAACGCTGGGAATACAGTTGGTGACTTCACTGATGGTGTTGGTGAACTTTTACCAGCACACGATCCTGCCAACCTATGAGCTGCTGGTTGAAGCGAATACGGGGACTGGAGGGGTTCATAATGCAAATATTGACTGTCCTGAACATCGCCCAGCTTTGCATACGCCTAGCAATACAGAGATTTGACTTTGGTTTTTTCCCCCGCAACACCGCCCAGGGTGAAAGCATTCTGGGAGTTGCAGTTTTAGTCTTTCAAACTGCATTTGTCGATCATGTGGCAGGGGGAGGCGTGCACTCGTCAATTAAGGGTGCGGCAGATGACAGCTGGGTGAATGAACTCGCAGTTGGGCAGAGGCGTCTGACGAAGGCTCACGCTGAAATGCATAACGCCGTATCTGCCTGCAAATAAAGAACTTCTCCACTTACCCCCGCTTGAGGCTCCTTCCTTCATTACTGGTGGAGGTGTTCGTTTTGATATTTTGCGTGTCAGCCAGAGACACGTTTGGGAGTCCACGCTTCACAAGTCGGCTGACTTTCATCTGGACACCTGCGTTTGCAGTTTTTCGTTTTCGTCAAGGGATTGGCATGAGGCAGCTCACCCGCAGCAAGCAGGAAAGCAAGGAACGCTGGGAATACAGTCGGTGACTTCACTGATGGTGTTGGTGAACTTTTACCAGCACACGATCCTGCCAACCTATGAGCTGCTGGTTGAAGCGAATGCGGGGACTGGAGGGGTTCATAATGCAAATATTGACTGTCCTGAACATCGCCCAGCTTTGCATACGCATAGCAATACAGAGATTTGACTTTGTTTTTTTCCCCCGCAACACCGCCCAGGGTAAAAGCATTCTGGGAGTTGCAGTTTTAGTCTTTCAAACTGCATTTGTCGATCATGTGGCAGGGGGAGGCGTGCACTCGTCAATTAAGGGTGCGGCAGATGAGAGCTGGGTGAATGAACTCGCAGTTGGGCAGAGGCGTCTGACGAAGGCTCACGCTGAAATGCATAACGCCGTATCTGCCTGCAAATAAAGAACTTCTCCACTTACCCCCGCTTGAGGCTCCTTCCTTCATTACTGGTGGAGGTGTTCATTTTGATAGATATATATATATATATATATATATATATATATATATATATATTTTTTTTTTTTTCTTTCCCAAAAAGCCTCCGAGCAAAGGAGCATCACACCCTACAGGGCGGCCTCAGAACACCTGGCATGGAGCAGCCCGACCATTTTCCAACTATCAAAGCACCACATGAGGCCCAATACTGGATAAAAAGCATTTATTGACAGGCTCAGCAACGCAAGATATCTCATTTTCCCTTACGCGTTTCGCCGTCAGCCTTGGTCACAGGGGGAGAGAGTCATTTGCATAGTGCTGTTTGCGCGCTTTTTAAACTTCAACAGTCACGTGACAGACATAAACAATACAAGTCCCATGATGCATTGCACTGATAGTTTAAGTTCTCATCACATCAAAATAGATCGTTTTTTTCTCTTTTCAGGTGTCCAATTATTTACAGTGAATGTTTCATTTTTTAGTGGGTTAATCACTCAGATTGTCACGTAAAACTTCTCTGTTAGCATGGTGCTTATAATCCATCGTTGCCTGCAAAAATGCCTCCGCTCCGGCACGATCAGAGTGAGAGAGTCCCCCTCTATCTGAATCCCTTCCTTCAGCCACTGTGTTTTAGCAAAAATAGCATTCCTTCATTCTGATCCCAGTGGAGAGTGGGTCATGCTCCAGGTTAAACATTTCCAAAAAGCCTCCGAGCAAAGGAGCATCACACCCTACAGGGCGGTCTCAGAACACCGGGCACGGAGCAGCCCGACCATTTTCCATCTGCCAAAGCACCACATGAGGCCCAATACCGGATAAAAAGCCTTTATTGACAGGCTCTGCAACGCAAGATATCTCCTTTTCCCTTACGCGTTTCGGCGTCAGCCTTGCTCACAGGGGGAGAGAGTCATTTGCATAGTGCTGTTTGCGCGCTTTTTAAACTTCAACAGTCACGTGACAGACATAAACAATACAAGTCCCATGATGCATTGCACTGATAGTTTAAGTTCTCATCATATCAAAATAGATAGTTGTTTTCTCTTTTCAGGTGTCCAATTATTTACAGTGAATGTTTCATTTTTTAGTGGGTTAATCACTCACATTCTCACGTAAGGATTCTCTGTTAGCATGGTGCTTATAATCCATCGTTGCATGCAAAAATGCCTCCATGCTAACAGAGAATGCTTACGTGACAATGTGAGTGATTAACCCACTAAAAAATGAACTGCCTTTTACATATGTAATTACTTGGCCATGCACCACTGAGACATCCATTCACTTAGTAACACACCCATACACACACTGATACAGCTGTTTCCACATGCATTATTGAACAGCCAGTGAATCAATCACTCAAACATGTATGTACAGTCACACACCTCCCATGCACCCACACACACACTCAGGCACCCATACAAATTCTCTGGCAACCAATCAATAACCCATATAGACACTCATGTAGCTACTGACCAACCAATGCAACAGCTTATACAACAGCAGATAGACTGATACAGACATTCACACAGTTTAGTCAGTAACCTATTCATTCAGTTAGACACATGTAATAACTCACTTAAACAGTCAGTCACACACCTACTAAATCCTCCATCCAGACACTTATACACCCACTCATTCTTCAATACACCTAGGTATATATATATATAGAATGCATTGAGGTCACGCCCATCGGGACAGGTGTGAGCAATTTGAACTGTATGCAGTCAAAAAGGCATTTTTCCCTTCGTCTTCTAATGCCACTGAGGAGAGGATTAAGTTCCTGAAACGCGTCTGGCAAGAATAGCAAGAATAAAGATGTTGTTTTCCTGAAGTATTCCTGCTTGCAAACTGTCATTTGAATCTACATGAGCCTAATTTATCTCCGTGTGGCTTTCTTCCGAATGGGTTCCTGTGTAAGATGGATATATATGTATATATATATATATGTGCTGAAGTCTACAATTAAAAGCTTCATGTTTCTCGAAGTGGGCCTCTTGTGTGTGTGTTCACGGAGGGTGGAATTTGGCGGGCTGCTCCGTGCCCGTTCTTTGAAGAGGCCGCCCTGCAGGGTTGACGGCTCCCTACTCGGAGGTTCTTTCTTTTGTATGTGATAAGGGAGCATGACCCACACACTGCCGCCAGACATACCAAGGAGATGCCAATGTGGTGAAACAGACGGCAGCGTTGGAAGGAATTTGGTTGGGGATGACTCCCCTTCCAATCGTTCGTTTAACAAAAGCTGGCATTTGGAGTAAAGTGTCAAATCCTGCACTATGTTTTAAAAAAAAGACATTTGACTGCTGAGCATACTCGAAGGACAAAGTGCATCAAGGAACTGATTGGATTACATTCTTTCTGCCAATATCACAAGTATTTTCTCACCATTCACCCTTACCTGCAAAGAATGAGGCACTGTGGTAGATGCAGGATACAATCAGTCAAGTGCCGTGAAAAGAACTATAAAAACATAAGCACTGATGCACTTTGCGTTAATTCCTGTCCGTGAACAAGGCTGCAGGGCCGAAACCGGTCGGACTGTAGGAAGCGCTGTGCTGAAGTCTCCAATTAAAAGCTTCATGCTTCTCGAAGTGGCCTCTTGTGTGTGTGTTCACGGAAGGTGGAATTTGGCGGGCTGCTCCGTGCCCGTTCTTTGAAGAGGCCGCCCTGCAGGGTTGACGGCTGCCTACTCGGAGGTCCTTTCTTATATATATATATATATATATATATATACATATATATATATATATATATATATATATATATATATATATATATATATATATATATATATATTCACTGAAAAAACCATAGGTTATAGACCATATATAGTTAGGAATTAGCATTTAGAAAACCTTATTTTACTCACACAAAACCATTGAAATTCCATATATAGTTAGTTGCACTAACTATATATCGCGCACCCGCAATCCACTGCTGATGATGTCACATATTACATCATTCATGACATGGTCAGTGACATCACTGATGACATCACTGATGACATCTCAAATGACATCACTGATGACATCACTGATGACATCTCATTTGACATCATTCTTGTGCTAATACGATAAACCTCTTCAGACTCTAATATAACCTTAGATACACTCAGTGTATACAGACACTCACACACTGTCACTCATCCATGGAGTTACTCACACACCTAGTCAGTCATGCAAAGAAACAATCTCACCTCCATTTCCTCAACTATACAGTTATACACACCTTACTTATTCAAACATACACTAACACATATTTACTCTCTTATACAATCCCTGATACAAGTTCACAATGATCCATACAGCCACTCACACATTCAGTGGCTCTCATGCACAGTTATTTATATATGCCAACTCTCACATGTACTGTGTTTTACATATGTACTTACTATGACATGTAGCATTGAGATATCCATTCACTCATCAATACACTCATGCACACAGTCAACCGCCCATGTAGCTTTTTCCACATGCACTCTTGAACTCATACACCTAGTGAATCAACTGCTCACACATCTATGCACAGAGTCACACACCTCCCAGCCACCCCCACACAAACTCAATCTCCCATAGAAATACTTGGGCAACCAATTAATAACACATATAGCCTCTCGTATAGCTAATGATCAACACATGCAGCAGTTTACATCACAACAGACATAATGATGCACAAATTAAGACAGTTTAGTCACTAACCCATGCATTCAGTGAGACACATTTAATCACTCACTCATACAGTCAGTCACGCACCTACTAAATCCTTCATCCAGACACTTATACATCCACTCATTCTTCAATATCTAAGACATATTTTAACTTTACAGAAACATACAGTCACTGGATGTTGTCATCAGTGATGTCATTTGAGATGTCATCAGTGATGTCATCAGTGATGTCACTGACCATGTCATGAATGATGTAATATGTGACATCATCAGCAGTGGATTGCGGGTGCGCGATATATAGTTAGTGCAACTAACTATATATGGAATTTCAATGGTTTTGTGTGAGTAAAATAAGGTTTTCTAAATGCTAATTCCTAACTATATATGGTCTATAACCTATGGTTTTTTCAGTGAATTTTCAAGGTTTTGTAAATGCTAATTCCTAACTATATATGGTCTATAACCTATGGTTTTTTCTGTGAATTTCATTGGTTTTTTAACAGCTAATATCTGTAGCTGTAAAATGTATTCTTCTTTAAATCCAAAAATATATTTTATATGTTTATGAATAATTTTTTTTTTTAATATTTTTTTTTCTTCGTTCCCGCTTCGCGAATCGGGAAGCTTCCCGTTAGCTGACCTTGATGCCGCGAAATAGACCGCGAGCCGGTAAACGTTTCTTTACCGCAAGTGCCGCGTTAGAAAACAACATCGTGACGCCTCCCGTCCGCATGACGTTTCACGTTGTCGCGTGATACGTCATATGACGTGCTACGTTAGCGAACTGGTACGCGAAGCGAGTGCCAAAGCGCAGGTTTCTGGAAGCAAACCGGGAGGCCCTGCAAAGCGCTTAACGTAAACACAGCAAGTCATGTGACTTGGTAATAACACTTTTCATTGGTTCATTTCACTTTTGGTTTCCTAATGATGTAAGACTAGGTCATATAATCTAAAATGAACACTTTTGATTGGTTGAGAACTCTTGTTTTTCCCAAATGATGAAAATCCCTCCTTCTTTCCTCACTCTGACTTTCATCATTGTGAGAGAAAGACCCTTTGTGATCACTGAGCAATGGCTTCTTTAGTAGCTTCAGCTGGTGCTTCCCCACCACCTCCACCACATCCAAGGAAGAGTGGACCACCTGCTCAAGTTGTAATTCAACAAGAAGAAGAAGAAGAGGAACAGGAGGACGAGCACGAAGAGAGGCAGTTTTTGCCTGAGCAGCCCAAGACGTCTCACCGGAAAGAAAACTTCATTTGGCAATTTTTTTAAATTCCCAAAGGTCAGAAAAAAGTAAATGCAAGATACGTAACTTGCCTTATATGTCAAGATAGACTGTCCAGAGGGACCGACAAAAAATACAGTTTCGGAAACTACACAATGCATCGCCATATGACTAGGTGGCATCCTAACAACTACAGTGCTGCACAGTTTCGGAACGACCTAGATAATCTCCCTATTATGGCCAGAAGATCTGTTGTACCGGAAGTAACGGGACCAGAGGGCAGGGAGATGGTGCCAAATATACAAATGAGATTTGGTGAAGTAAAACACACCTGCGTATTTTGCGATGGATTCATTTCCTACGGAGAAAGAAGCATCACTCTGATCAACAGAGCTATTGACTATCATATGCAAGTTTGTCCGAAACGCCCAAAATAATAAATACTTCTTTTTTTTGTTTTGTTGCTCCTGTTGAGCCCTTTACAATGAATCGTTTTCATTGCCCCCTCCAAGAAAAACCCAAAAAAATATAAAACTGTTCCGAAAAATTCAAAAACAGTAAAAAAATGTTCAGAAAAATAAAAAAAAAAGTTCTTTTCAGAACTACCTCCCCGTTATTAAAAAATTGGTACAATATTTGGAACTGTGCCAACCTCTATTTCTCTTAGTTCGCTTCCTAGTTCGCTCGCTGGTACGCGAACTGGAAGCGAACCAAAAACAGTAAGTATAAGGGAAGGAAACACACACTTATGTTAAAAGAAAGACAGCTATAGGGGAGTAAACTAGAGATACTATTACCCATAATCCACTGCTGATGATGTCACATATTACATCATTCATGACATGCTCAGTGACATCATCAGCAGAGGATTGCGGGTTTTTTGGCAACATGCCTTATCCACGGTTTAATAACGCTGCCTTTTGCTTTATATAAGTTTTCAAATTGTATGAAATATATACCAATAGGTCTTTATGAACCTTTAGGTAGTGCTTTTGTTCATGAGGTCTGGTCGCTTCCATACACATACAGATGTTTCAAAGATGATCAAGAAGTTTATCTGAATGGAGAGGAATGCACTGAGACGCCAGATCATTCACTAATGTGTAGGCACATACAGTTACACGATTCATGCAACAAACACCGACCAAATATGGCTTGCGTGTTGCAAGGCACGCCAGTTCCTGCTATCATCCCCACGTTCAAGTTGTTGGAAAATGGTAGTTATTTGATGCTCAATAATGAAGATTGTTCTGAGTTAATTAAAAGTATTCCTTTTATCGTAACAGTAAGTGAACGGGTTATTTGCTGCAGAAATGTTCTATTTCCTCCCACACATGAACATAGGGAGTTTTCAATCTGGCCACAAATACCAACCTTGGGACACGTTTCAACGGCATGGCAAGAATAAGAGCTCTTTTGTCTCAGAGAGAGGTGGCCTTGAGTTCGGCCCGTGAAACTTTCGTACTTCACATAGCGAACACCCGTACACAGGTTTGCCTTTCAATTTCAGCAACATGTTTCCGACTATCTTTAACGCATCCTCCACAAAATCCCTGGCACACTTTTTTAAAGTTGTTACCAGTGGTCTCGTGACTTCATTTGAGAAAATCTTTGGAGTCATCCCTGCTCCCTTTCATTGTATTTTCTGCACTCTGGTTCGTGGATTGGCATTTTTACTTGCATTACCAGCGGACGCTCTTGTGCTTTTTTACATTTTTAAATATGGATGTCCCTCCTATGCAACCTCCGACCCTGCAGCTGCTGACACTGTTCCGCAATCGCATGCTAGAATATTATGGCACAATGCCGTTGGCGATATTAAGCACGGCATATGGATTATCTTTTCGGTTCTCCTACTTCACCTGTGTCCAGCCTGTATTTCACTGCCTGACCTGTGATTTCGATTGGGCCATTGATTTGTGTCTCTGCGGACCGGTTTCTCCTGACGTCGACTTTAATCAGCTGATGACTCCTATCATTACTCACGAGTTGATTTGTCCTGGCGAAAGGATTATGGCTGTGGCATTGATGCATGGACTACTTGGTCCCTGGAATTTACTGGCGGCAGCACAGTCTTTCTTGGAACACAGCTTTCTTGAAAACCCACCGAGCTGTCCTCTGATGGTGATAGAGGATCCGGTGCTGGGAGAGCACGTATGTTCTTTTCCGCTTTTAAATTGGATGGCTGAACTGTTTTCGGATGAAGACGGTGACTTCCTATTGGAGGCTGTTGCAGCTTATTTTGCATACACAGTTATGTCATAGACCTTTTTCATGTTTGATATGCTGAGTACTAGCATTTCATTGACAATTCATTGACTTATTTGTCAAGTTTTTATTATTTACCTTGCCTATTGGCTTAAGACTCGATAAAGTACTTGGCTGTTTTATTATTCTTTAGCATTGAATTTTCCTAGTTTTTAATGCTTTACCTTGCGGACCGTCCACATATAAACTTGCAATCTGCTCTCATGAGATGGCACTTCTATTATCTTATTCAGTTCGTTTCCGGATCATGAGGAGGTGTCATCTAGGTCCTGGATATCTTTACACCGTGTTAAGTTAGCATGGGCTCATTACCGGTTTAAACGCCATTTTTCCTTTTTTGCAACTTCTGCACACGACACTTAGTTGTTGCTTTAGCTTTCCACCTAGTAGTTCATCGTGGTTTACATGAGAATAATATGTTATTGGTCTACTATCTGCTTTACTTGTTAAACTATATCTGTACAGCGAGTGCTAAAGTTTCAAGAACAACACGATACAGAATTGTTATGAGGTCTGATCTCCACGACTTCATACTCATAACATAAGTGCAACTTCTGCCAATTCTGGGCATGAGGCGGGTTTTATATTGCTTTGCCGAACACACATACACAACAGTTGATGCGGTTCACATGAAGAGAGAGCTGGTGTATGCTGATGTGATTCCTTCAAATCTAAGACACTAAAGTATGGGCACGCCCTAAACCAACACAAAGAGACCTTCTTAGCAAATAATATAATATGTGTATTAGGGAGGGTGAGATATAAGCAGCCGCGGGCCGTGGAGGGAGTTACGATGGGGCAGGGAGGCGGGGAGGGGGAGAAGCAGGGTGGAGCCCTCTCTACCTTGCCCCTCCCCCTCCCCGCCTCCCTGCCCCACCGTAACTCCCTCCACGGCCCGCGGCTGCTTATAAGTGTTGCTAACTCTTATTCATTTACAGCATGTTAACATACTGTCACCATTCGCTTTTTATGTACTAGTAACTATGCTGGTAATTTTGCTACTGATAATATGTGTACTTGTATTCTCCACCCTGCTTCTCCCCCTCCCCGCCTCCCTGCCTCACCGTAACTCCCTCCACGGCCCGCGGCTGCTTATAAGTGTTGCTAACTCTTATTCATTTACAGCATGTTAACATACTATCACCATTCACTTTTTATGTACTAGTAACTATGCTGGTAATTTTGCTACTGATAATATGTGTACTTTTATTATCTAAGGTACTACGCCTGAGAAGACGGCATTAGTAAATAAACATTTCAAATACACATCTGTTCTTCTTAACTCCATGTTCTGGTTTCTAAGAAATCTATAACGACCGACTGTTCATGAGTTCCACGTATCCTGAGGTACTATAAGTTCATATTCTGGATTGTCTAAACATTGAGAGTTTGTTATATCCAATGTGACACTGTACCTAGCTTGCTAAATAGTTTTTGATTACTAACGTGAGTTTTGGGACACCCTAATTCGCCGAGGTTCCAATCCTCTGTCCACAGTTCTGTGTGAGAACAGAAACCCTGCGACAGGGGCACCCCCGACCCTTGCTGGAGCTTCATCACACTTGCGATACAACTCCAGCAATGCGCCACCTTTACGGCACAGATACATCACGCATCTGTGCTGTTTTTGCCCCATGATGCGCCGCATTGTAAATGCAGCACACCATAGGTGACGGAACAGCGGCACAGAATGACTAACACATCCCTGGTGATGCGCCAGTCATCATAAATCTATCCCTATGCTTCTTATCTTATTAGAGATGAACCGCCATATGTATCATCAAAGTTATTTGCATTTCCTAAATAGCGAACTTTAAGGAATAAATAGCGATTCTTTACCATTCCTAGTTTGCGATGAGCTATTTGCTAATTAGCCGAATGTAGCCCAATGAAGCCCAATGTAGCCCAATGTAGCCCAAAGATGGCCGCCAGACACACAAAAAAACAAATGTAGCCCAAATATCAGCCAGATGTAGCCCAACTATAGCCCAGTGACAGAATGACCAATCAGCTTCGCAAACCTCCGTTACGCGAATCGGAGCGCTGTTACAGATATATATCTTTTTTTGAACGTTAATTTCTCAAAATCCACTGGAGCACATATATTGAGACCTAGCAAAGGCACATCGGGCTACCAGTCCCTAATATTTTGCCAAGTTTCGTGCAAATCCATTCAGCCGTTCAATTATTATTTTTATTATTTTTTTTTGCCCCGCGGGGCCCTTTTAAAACCTCCACATCAAACCTAGGGGGTCAGCGAGGATCTACTATGCCCCCTTATAGTTATTTCCCCCTTTGTTTTGACCTCCTCTTGTCTCTCGATCCTACCGAGAGACAAGATGGCGGCCGCTACGGACTGTTTGGAATGTTGACAGACGCCGGAGAACCAATCAGCTTCGCTTCACAAAGCTCCGTTGCGCGAAAAGTCCGCGAACCAGAGCGCTGCCTGGTCCGCGCTTACAGATATATATCTTTTTTTAAACGTTAATTTCTCAAAATCCACTGGAGCACATATATTGAGACCTACAAAAGGCACATCGGGCTACCAGTCCCTACAATTTCGCCAAGTTTCGTGCAAATCCATTCAGCCGTTCGGGCTAAAAGTGAGGCCAACCGCCCTATGGAAAACTCAATGTTAAAAACACGTTTTGGGACCCCCCTTTTTTCTCGGCCCCCCCTGGACGAACCCCCCCCAAATTTTCAAGGGCTGCTCAGAAACAAAATGTGCCATTTTCCTGAAAATTTCAGCCAATTCCGTCCACAAACGCCAAAGTTATTAGACATAGAATTTTCAAAAAACCCATAGAGAAAAAATCCTAACTATATATACCTACTGGCGACCGCCAGTAGGTAATATATATATATATATATATATATATATTCACTGAAAAAACCATAGGTTTCAGGCCTTATATAGTTAGGAATTAGCATTTAAAAAACCTTTGAAATTCACTGAAAAAACCATAGGTTTCAGGAGTTATATAGTTAGGAATTAGCTTTTAAAAAACCTTTGAAATTCACTCAGAAAACTATAAGTTTTAGTGGTGTTATAGTTAGCTGGACATTTTACTCATACAAAACCATTGAAATTGCTCCTATATAGTTAGTTGTACTAACTATATTTCGCGCACCCGCAATCCACTGCTGATGATGTCACATATTAGATCATTCATGACATGGTCAGTGACATCACTGATGACATCTCAAATGACATCACTGATGACATCACTGATGACATCATCCAGTGAATGTGGTTTGCTTCGTTATTTAAATATGCATTATATATATATAGCAATTTGCATTGAAGAATACGTGGATATATATAAATAAATATTTGGATGGAGAATTTAGTAGCAGTGTAATTGACTGTTTACTTGACCAATGTATAATGTCTCACTAAATATAGTGGATAGTGACTAAACTGTGTGAATATCTGTATCACTTTGTCAGTTGTTGTGTAAACTGATTCTACAGTTGGTTACTAGCTATGTGAAAGTCTATATTAGTTATTGATTAGTTAACTGAGTATTTGTATGGGAGTCTGAAAGTGTGTGTGGTTCGGTGGTGGGTGTGTGACTGTCCAAAGATGTGTGAATAGTTGATTCAGTTGATTTATGAAGTTAAAACTACATGTTCTAACAGTTGTTTGGGTGAGTGAATATCTTTATGGGTGTGGTGATGAGCAAATATATTTCTCAATGGTACAGGTCCAACAAACTAGAAAAATAAAAGGCAGTGTATATGTCAGTTGTTCTATATAAATAAGTATACATAAGACACAATGATTGTGTGAGTGACTGTATGGATAACTGTATACTTGTAATAATGATTTTATAATTCACTAAGTATGACTTACTATCTAAATGAATAGAAGAAGTGGTGTTTGTATAAGTGTTTTGCTAAGTAAATATGTAAGTATGATCCATTGTTTGCATAAGTGAGTAGGATGACTTCATATGTGAATAGGATGCGTGCTGTTGTTTAATGTCGATATAGATGTATAAGTATTTTTGATAGTGTTCTATTGTTCATTGACAGCATGTATGAGTGAATCCATAGGTAAGTGATTAGATTTGTGTATACATCTATGAATCACTGAGTGGATTTTTAGATACTTGTATTGCTGTGACAATAGATTTAAATATGATACTCTGTATTTTACAAAGAGTGATGAAAAATTGTAATAGTGTATGAAAAGGTGTATGTGATTGTCACGTGGATGATGTCATCAGTGATGTAATTTGAGATGTCATCAGTGATGTCACTGACCATGTCATGAATGATCTAATATGTGACATCATCAGCAGTGGATTGCGGGTGTGCGAAATATAGTTAGTACAACTAACTATATAGGAGCAATTTCAATGGTTTTGTATGAGTAAAATGTCCAGCTAACTATAACACCACTAAAACTTATAGTTTTTTGAGTGAATTTCAAAGGTTTTTTAAAAGCTAATTCCTAACTATATAACTCCTGAAACCTATGGTTTTTTCAGTGAATTTCAAAGGTTTTTTAAATGCTAATTCCTAACTATATAAGGCCTGAAACCTATGTTTTTTTCAGTGAATTTGCAAGGTTTTTTAAATGCTAATTCCTAACTATATAAGGCCTGAAACCTATGGTTTTTTCAGTGAATTTCAAAGGTTTTTTAAATGCTAATTCCTAACTATATAAGGCCTGAAACCTATGTTTTTTTCACTGAATTTGCAAGGTTTTTTAAATGCTAATTCCTAACTATATAAGGCCTGAAACCTATGGTTTTTTCAGTGAATTTCAAAGGTTTTTTAAATGCTAATTCCTAACTATATAAGGCCTGAAACCTATGGATTTTTCAATGAATTCGCAAGTTTTTTTTAGATGCTAATTCCTAACTATATAAGGCCTGAAACCTATGGTTTTTTCAGTGAATTTCAAAGGTTTTTTAAATGCTAATTCCTAACTATATAAGGCCTGAAACCTATGTTTTTTTCAGTGACTTCACAAGGTTTTTTAAATGCTAATTCCTAACTATATAAGGCCTGAAACCTATGGTTTTTTCATTGAATTCGCAAGGTTTTTTAAATGCTTATTCTGTTAGCGGATAACGTTTTTATATATTAAAACGTTTTTAAATCTCAAATGCCTGCTTTGCTAACAGAGTTTTTAAGCACAGGCTCTTTTGTCTCTGGTGGCCATCTTGGGAGACTGCATATCAGAATTTTTTTAATGAAATATAAGAGGATTTGAGAAGTCACTCAAAATGTGCCCTAATTTTTCTTTCTTTCTTTCTTCAGCACTAATCATAATTTCTAAGGCAAAATGAACCCCCTCATTTTGTTCCTTTGCAAATTAAATGTTTTAAGTGTTAACACTTTGTTCCAATCAAGATGACTTCAGGTGTGCCATACTTTTGTCATAAGTAAGACTGTTAGCGCTCTAGTTGTTCTTTAGAACACTCTGGGACATTCTGTCATTGGGCTATAGTTGGGCTACATCTGGCTGATATTTGGGCTACATTTGTTTTTTTTTGTCTCTGGTGGCCATCTTTGGGCTACATTGGGCTACATTGGGCTACATTTGGGCTCTAACATATATATAGCCCAATGTAGCCCAATATATATTTTTCAAAGGTAATTTTCGTAAAAACCACTGGAGCACATATCTTGAGACACAGCAAAGGCACATCGGGCTACCAGTCCCTACAATTTTGCCAAGTTTGGTGGAAAACCATTCAGCCGTTCGGGCTAAAAGTGAGTCCAACCGCCCTATGGAAATTAACATGGGGAAAACACGTTTTGGGACCCCCCTTTTATCTCAGCCCCCGCTTGACGAATCCCCCCCAAACTTTCAGGGAAGAACCGGAGAGCCGCGAGGCTAAGTTAAGGAAAATATCAGGAAGATTCCTCAACCGGCGCCCAAGTTATTCCCAATAGAATGTTGCAATTTCCCTATGGAAAACAATCCTAACTATATATACCTACTGGCTATCGCCAGTAGGTAATATATATATATATATATATATATATATATAAAAAAAATACATATTTAAACTTTATAGAAAAACAAAGTCAGTGGATGATGTCATCAGTGATGTCATTTGAGATGTCATCAGTGATGTCACCATGTCTTGAATGATGTAATATGTGATGTCATCAGCAGTGCATTGCGGGGACGCAAGTTATAGTTAGCTGAACTAACTATAACGGGGGAATTTCTATGGTTTTATACGAGTGAAATGTCCACCTAACTATAACGTCCCTGAAACCTATGTTTTTTTCAGTGAAAAAATAAAAAAATAAATAAATAAAAATAATATATATATATTTATATATATATATTCACGCTCCAAGGTTGTCCACCTTATGAGTAGCACGCGAGCAGCAGCTTTATTTATGTATAGGTGAGGACGGGGATCCACTCGTAGACGCCGCTCTGTAATGGATCTGCCCGACGCGTTTCGAAGCTCCATCTGCTTCTCTTCAGGGGCTTTAACGGAAGCGGTGTGCGCACCCGTTACACTTCTCCAATTTTATATAACTCACCCGCCAATGGGAGGCTCCAATGAGACTTCTGGGAAGTGTAGTGCGGAAAGCACACAATCAAGTCCTGTATGGACTCCACGAGTGGGCCCGTCCTCGATCCCATGTACGGCTGCTACTTCACTGCCGTGACCCCCACGTTAACGGGGTGGTGCATACTCTGCGGCTGGACTGCCGCATATAGATTCACGCTCCAAGGTTGTCCACCTTATGAGTAGCACGCGAGCAGCAGCTTTATTTATGTATAGGTGAGGACGGGGATCCGCTCGTAGACGCCGCTCCGTAATGGATCTGCCCGACGCGTTTCGAAGCTCCATCTGCTTCTCTTCAGGGGCTTTAACGGAAGCGGTGTTCGCACCCGTTACACTTCTCCAATTTCATATAACTCACCCGCCAATGGGAGGCTCCAATGAGACTTCTGGGAAGTGTAGTGCGGAAAGCACACAATCAAGTCCTGTATGGACTCCACGAGTGGGCCCGTCCTCGATCCCATGTACGGCTGCTACTTCACTGCCGTGACCCCCACGTTAACGGGGTGGTGCATACTCTGCGGCTGGACTGCCGCATATAGATTCACGCTCCAAGGTTGTCCACCTTATGAGTAGCACGCGAGCAGCTGCTTTATTTATGTATAGGTGAGGACGGGGATCCGCTCGTAGACGCCGCTCCGTAATGGATCTGCCCGACGCGTTTCGAAGCTCCATCTGCTTCTCTTCAGGGGCTTTAACGGAAGCGGTGTTCGCACCCGTTACACTTCTCCAATTTCATATAACTCACCCGCCAATGGGAGGCTCCAATGAGACTTCTGGGAAGTGTAGTGCGGAAAGCACACAATCAAGTCCTGTATGGACTCCACGAGTGGGCCCGTCCTCGATCCCATGTACGGCTGCTACTTCACTGCCGTGACCCCCACGTTAACGGGGTGGTGCATACTCTGCGGCTGGACTGCCGCATATAGATTCACGCTCCAAGGTTGTCCACCTTATGAGTAGCACGCGAGCAGCTGCTTTATTTATGTATAGGTGAGGACGGGGATCCGCTCGAAGGACGCCGCTCCGTAATGGATCTGCCCGACGCGTTTCGAAGCTCCATCTGCTTCTCTTCAGGGGCTTTAACGGAAGCGGTGTGCGCACCCGTTACACTTCTCCAATTTCATATAACTCACCCGCCAATGGGAGGCTCCAATGAGACTTCTGGGAAGTGTAGTGCGGAAAGCACACAATCAAGTCCTGTATGGACTCCACGAGTGGGCCCGTCCTCGATCCCATGTACGGCTGCTACTTCACTGCCGTGACCCCCACGTTAACGGGGTGGTGCATACTCTGCGGCTGGACTGCCGCATATAGATTCACGCTCCAAGGTTGTCCACCTTATGAGTAGCACGCGAGCAGCAGCTTTATTTATGTATAGGTGAGGACGGGGATCCGCTCGTAGATGCCGCTCCGTAATGGATCTGCCCGACGCGTTTCGAAGCTCCATCTGCTTCTCTTCAGGGGCTTTAACGGAAGCGGTGTGCCCACCCGTTACACTTCTCCAATTTCATATAACTTACCCGCCAATGGGAGGCTCCAATGAGACTTCTGGGAAGTGTAGTGCGGAAAGCACACAATCAAGTCCTGTATGGACTCCACGAGTGGGCCCGTCCTCGATCCCATGTACGGCTGCTACTTCACTGCCGTGACCCCCACGTTAACGGGGTGGTGCATACTCTGCGGCTGGACTGCCGCATATAGATTCACGCTCCAAGGTTGTCCACCTTATGAGTAGCACGCGAGCAGCAGCTTTATTTATGTATAGGTGAGGACGGGGATCCGCTCGTAGATGCCGCTCTGTAATGGATCTGCCCGACGCGTTTCGAAGCTCCATCTGCTTCTCTTCAGGGGCTTTAACGGAAGCGGTGTGCGCACCCGTTACACTTCTCGAATTTCATATAACTCACCCGCCAATGGGAGGCTCCAATGAGACTTCTGGGAAGTGTAGTGCGGAAAGCACACAATCAAGTCCTGTATGGACTCCACGAGTGGGCCCGTCCTCGATCCCATGTACGGCTGCTACTTCACTGCCATGACCCCCACGTTAACGGGGTGGTGCATACTCTGCGGCTGGACTGCCGCATATAGATTCACGCTCCAAGGTTGTCCACCTTATGAGTAGCACGCGAGCAGCAGCTTTATTTATGTATAGGTGAGGACGGGGATCCGCTCGTAGACGCCGCTCCGTAATGGATCTGCCCGACGCGTTTCGAAGCTCCATCTGCTTCTCTTCAGGGGCTTTAACGGAAGCGGTGTGCGCACCCGTTACACTTCTCCAATTTCATATAACTCACCCGCCAATGGGAGGCTCCAATGAGTCTTCTGGGAAGTGTAGTGCGGAAAGCACACAATCAAGTCCTGTATGGACTCCACGAGTGGGCCCGTCCTCGATCCCATGTACGGCTGCTACTTCACTGCCGTGACCCCCACGTTAACGGGGTGGTGCATACTCTGCGGCTGGACAGCCGCATATAGATTCACGCTCCAAGGTTGTCCACCTTATGAGTAGCACGCGAGCAGCAGCTTTATTTATGTATAGGTGAGGACGGGGATCCGCTCGTAGACGCCGCTCCGTAATGGATCTGCCCGACGCGTTTCGAAGCTCCATCTGCTTCTCTTCAGGGGCTTTAATGGAAGCGGTGTGCGCACCCGTTACACTTCTCCAATTTCATATAACTCACCCGCCAATGGGAGGCTCCAATGAGACTTCTGGGAAGTGTAGTGCGGAAAGCACACAATCAAGTCCTGTATGGACTCCACGAGTGGGCCCGTCCTCGATCCCATGTACGGCTGCTACTTCACTGCCGTGACCCCCACGTTAACGGGGTGGTGCATACTCTGCGGCTGGACTGCCGCATATAGATTCACGCTCCAAGGTTGTCCACCTTATGAGTAGCACGCGAGCAGCAGCTTTATTTATGTATAGGTGAGGACGGGGATCCGCTCGTAGACGCCGCTCCGTAATGGATCTGCCCGACGCGTTTCGAAGCTCCATCTGCTTCTCTTCAGGGGCTTTAACGGAAGCGGTGTGCGCACCCGTTACACTTCTCCAATTTCATATAACTCACCCGCCAATGGGAGGCTCCGTCCTCGATCCCATGTACGGCTGCTACTTCGTTTCGGACAGGCAGACTGTCCTTGATCACGGTTCACGGTTCCGTGATCAAGGACAGTCTGCCTGTCCGAAACGCGTAGGTGGGGAACCTACAGAAAATAAATTTATAAGTCAACACAATCGAGGTAGTGTGCGGCGTCTTCATTGAAGAATTCTTGTTGAAAACATTGTTTTGCGAGGGTGTCCTGAACCTCGCCGCCAGCACCAGCCATTGTTGCTCCTCTCATCTCGGGACGTTTGCTTCTACATATATATATGTATTCAACTCCTTTTGAACACCAGCCAGTTGCACTCAAGAACGGGTGCACGTCAGACGGGGGTGCTCCCGTCTTTCGTATTACTGCTCCAGACTCCTCCAGGTATTCGTACTGGTTTATTCAGTATATATACATATAAAATGTATATATATATATGTATATACACACACACGGTTAACCGTGATCAAGGACAGTCTGCCTGTCCGAAACGCGTAGGTGGGGAACCTACAGAAAATAAATGTATAAGTCAACACAATCGAGGTAGTGTGCGGCGTCTTCATTGAAGAATCCTTGTTGAAAACACATATATATATATATATATATATATATATATATATATATATATATATATATATATATATATATATATATATATATATATATATAATCACTCCAAACTCCTCCCAGCAAAGAAGAGCAGAGGCCACATCGGGGAAATTTCTTTGGGAGCAGCTTTATTCAGATACATGTGGCGGATGCATTTCGGCATTGTCAGCCTTCCTCAGCGCCGAAAATGTACTGCATAGCTTTACAAGTTTGTGCTTCTGCCGCCCAATTAGTAGTATGGATCGGCTGCACCCCCTTGTCCAATTAGAACACCACCTGTTGTAGCTCCTCGCGTAGTGATGGACTGCAACACCCAGAGTTCTTTGCTTGATTCCAGGTAGGTAGCGTTTTGAAATATAAACACACATTAGTGTAAGTGGAAAGAAATTCTGCGAGCCTGTGATCTTCGCTTTGCAGTTTGAAATAAATAAAGTTCTCCCTCGGGTCCCCTTGACGCTTCAGCCTGTTTGTCCTGGTCCAAAATCTTTGCGGGGCGAAATTGGAAAATCCATCTCACCCAGTGTCAGGTGAATACCTGACAACCGCGGCAACTCTTCCAGGACATCACGGCGGACCCAGGAGCCTTCCAATCCCTTGGAGCAAAAAAAATGCCGTAGCAAAGCCAGTGTCCTCCATGCCACTTTGTGAAGCGGGGCCTCTGAACTGTGTCTCTGGCAACCGCAGAATATATCACTCCAAACTCCTCCCAGCAAAGAAGAGCAGAGGCCACATCGGGGAAATTTCTTTGGGAGCAGCTTTATTCAGATACATGTGGCGGATGCATTTCGGCATTGTCAGCCTTCCTCAGTGCCCAAAATGTACTACCATATATATATATATTCACTGAAAAAACCATAGGTTATACACCATATATAGTTAGGAATTAGCATTTAAAAAACCTTATTTTACTCACACAAAACCATTGAAATTCCATATATAGTTAGTTGTACTAACTATATATCGCGCACCCGCAATCCACTGCTGATCATGTCACATATTACATCATTCATGACATGGTCAGTGACATCACTGATGACATCACTGATGACATCTCAAATGACATCACTGATGACATCACTGATGACATCTCAAATGACATCACTGATGACAACATCCAGTGACTGTATTTTTCTGTAAAGTTAAAATATGTCTTACATATTTAAGAATGAGTGGATGTATAAGTGTCTGGATGAAGGATTTAGTAGGTGCATGACTGACTGTATGAATGAGTGATTAAATGTGTCTCACTGAGTGCATGGGTTAGTGACTAAACTGTCTTAATTTGTGCATCATTATGTCTGTTGTTCTGAAAACTGCTGCATGTGTTGTTCAGTAGCTATATGAGTAACTATATGGGTTATTGATTGGTTGCCCAAGTATTTGTATGGGAGACTGAGTGTGTGTGTGGGTGGCTGGGAGGTGTATGACTCTGTGCATAGATGTGTGAGCAGTTGATTCACTAGATGTATGGGTTCAAAAGTGCATGTGGAAACAGCTGTATGGGCGGTTGACTGTGTGCATCAGTGTATTGGTGAGTGAATGGATATCTCAGTGCTACATGTCAAAGTAAGTACATATGTAAAACACAGTACATGTGAGAGTTGACATATATAAATAACTGTGCAAAAGAGCCAGTGAATGTGTGAGTGGCTGTATGGATCATTGTGAACTTGTATCAGGGATTGTATAAGAGAGTAAATATGTGTTAGTATATGTTTGAATAAGTAAGGTGTGTATAACTGTATAGTTGAGGAAATGGAGGTGTGATTGATTCTTTGCATGACTGACTAGGGGTGTGAGTAACTCCATGGATGAGTGACAGTCTGTGAGTGTCTGTTTACACTGAGTGTATCTAAGGTTATATTAGAGTCTGAAGAGCTTCATCGTATTATCACATGAATGATGTCATCAGTGATGTGATCAGTAATGTCAAATGAGATGTCAACAGTGATGTCATCAGTGATGTCATTTGAGATGTCATCAGTGATGTCATCAGTGATGTCATTTGAGATGTCATCAGTGATGTCATCAGTGATGTCACTGACCATGTCATGAATGATGTAATATGTGACATGATCAGCAGTGGATTGCGGGTGCGCGATATATAGTTAGTAGAACTAACTATATATGGAATTTCAATGGTTTTGTGTGAGTAAAATAAGGTTTTTTAAATGCTAATTCCTAACTATATATGGTGTATAACCTATGGTTTTTTCAGTGAATTTTCAAGGTTTTGTAAATGCTAATTCCTAACTATATATGGTCTATAACCTATGTTTTTTTCAGTGAATTTCATTGGTTTTTTAAAAGCTAATATCTATAGCTGTAAAATGTATTCTTCTTTAAATCCAAAAATATGTTTTATATGTTTATTAATAATTTTTTTTAAAATATTTTTTTTGTTTCGCTCCCGGTCCGCGAACCGGAAAGCTTTCCGTTAGCTCAAATTGATGCCGCGACCCGGTCCGCAAACCGGTAAACATTCCGTTTGCGCAACTGCCGCTTTAGAAATCAACATCGTGACGCGTCGCGAAAGCGCGACGTATCGCGTTGCCGCGTAATGCGTCTTATGACGTACCGCGTTAGCGCACCCGGAAGTGCCCCGGGGCGCGGACCGAGGCGCGAAGCGCAGCGACCCGGAAGCTATCCGGGGCGCGGACCGGAGCGCGTAACGTAAGCATAACAGGTCATGTGACTTGTTAATAACACTTTTCATTGGTTCATTTCACTTTTGGTTTCATAATCATGTAAGGCTAGGTCAGGTGACCTAAAAATAACACTTTTCATTGGTTGAGAACTATTGTTTTTCCCAAATGATGAAAACCCCTCCTTCTTTCCTCACTCTGACTTTCATCATTGTGAGAGGAAGACCTTTATTAATACTTGAGAAATGGCTTCAGTAGTTGCTTCAGCTGGTGCACCCCCACCACCACCTCCACCTCCTCATGGGAAGAGAGGACCACCTCCCCAGGTCATGACCAACACAGAGGAGGAAGAAGAAGAAATAGAGGAAGAGGAGAGAGAAGAACCACAGTTCTTGGAAGAGATGCCCCGGGTTTCCCATAGGAAAGCCAGTTTCATCTGGCAGTTTTATTCAATCCCTCCAGGGCAAAAGAAAGTGAATGCGAGGTATGTCACCTGCCTCATCTGCAAAGATAAATTATCAAGAGGGACTGATAAAAAGTATAGTTATGGGAACTATACCATGCATAGGCACATGACCAGGAGGCATCCACTCAATTACAGCCGGGCGGAAATACGGGATATGGAACAAAATCCAACATCAACTCCTGTCGCCAGGTCAAGATCGTCAATATCATTGACACCAGCAGAGGCACGGGAAACTGTGCCAAACATCCAAGAGAATTTTGGCCACATGAAACATACTTGTATGCACTGTGGTGCGTTGATAGCATGTGGTAATATGAGTATAAATGCCATCAACCTGGCTTATGAAAATCATAATTGCCCTAACCGCCCCCAGTAATTTTTTTTTTGCTCCTGTTGAGCCCTTTTCAATGCCTGTTTTTTGTTGTTTCCCCCCCCAAAGAAACCCAAAAAAATATAAAATCGTTCAAAAAATACAAAAAAACAAAAAATGTTCAAAAAAAAAAAAATATATATAAAACAACAAAAACATTAAAAAAAAAAGTTCTTTTCAGAACTACCTCCCCTTTCAAAAAAAAATGCTAGAATGTTTAGCACTCTGGCAAGCTCTATTTCTTTTGGTTCGCTTCCCGGTTAGCTTCCCGGTATGCGGACCGGGAGCTAACCAAAACTTTTTTTTTTTTTAAAAAGAGTAAGTATAAGGAAAGTAAACAGAGAGTGATGTTAAAAGAAAGATAGCTATAGGGAGTAAAGAAGAGATACTGTTTAATAGATCTATTTACCGAAGAAAAGACGGAAGAGGGTATAATTGTGAAAAACAAAATAGATAAGGAAGTGAAAGAAAAAAAAAGAGAGTAGAACAATAACAAAGAAGAGTTACTTGGAGAATGTGAGTGAATGTTCAAAATAAGATTAAAACATGGGGAATAACAGAGAGAAAAAATAGAAAACAGAAAACAAAAAATAACAGAAAAAGATTAATTGAAACAGCAAAGAAATGTAAGTAACATAGAGCCATATCATCAACATAGGCAATAAAAGTTTTGCAGCTTTTATCGGCAGAAATGTGTCGCTAAAGCCGCTTTTGCGGCAGAAAACTGCCGCTAAAACCACTTTTGCACCAGTTTTCTGCCAATAAAAACAGCAATAATTTTATTGGCTGTGTTCATAATATGCCCCTTAGTGTGCTTCAACTACACAGAGAAAGCATTATGAACAAGTAGTGATAGAGTGATCAGTCAAAGACACTAAGAGTAATAGAGACGGAGTGAGTGAACAAGAGTGAGGAACTATGAGAAGAGAGGGACTGAGAAAAAGAGTGGAAGGAGTTGAGTAAGTAGGTAATAGAGAAAGGAATGAGGGAAGTAGCAAAGGCAGGAAACTGAGGGTTAAAGAAATGAAGCAGTGGAACTAATAGAAGTTAAATGTGATAGAAATGTAACGAAAAGAGTACAAAACATTTACCTTATAATTGTCGTTAAATTACTCACTTTTTGTTTTTATACTTTCAATCTGTGAAAGAGAGAACAAACATTTGAAAAATATTAAAACATGTATTTAAAAATTACAAAAGACAAGGGAAAAGATTGAAGGACAAACAGTTTTTCAACAACTTTGACACTTACTGAAGCTTCTGCTTCTTCAGGCCCCCTACACAGTCCTAAAGATATACATTTTAAACTAACAGTATCTTGATGCAGATGAAGTGAGGCCTATCTTAAAACATGGTGCATCTTTTGCATTGCTGTTGTCTCAGAAAAGTGTCGAAAAACACTAAAATTTTAAATGATTGCTTCAGGATGCCAATAAGATGTGTCCTATCCAGAGGTTTGTTTGAGGTGAGGCCTACTCAGGGTTGCAGATGAAATTTAGAGTTGTTGAAGAGTACAGAGAAGATAATACATTTGCAGGCCTACCAATGAAGTGAGTCATGTCCACTGCACTCTTGAACAAAGGCCAAACCTCCTCTGTTTCCCTGGACAGACCTAAACTTGATCTGCACAATGTGATTTGTAATGATAGGAAACACAGGTGATGTAATTGAAATACGTGCAATTTCTTTTGCTCATTTCACAATCACATCACTTGTGTTTCCTTTGCTTAGGTATCTCATTGTGCAGATGTAGTCCAGCATATGAAAGAGTACGCAGAAGTGCAGCACTGCATGCAACAACTTTGACACTTACAGAAGCCTCACCTTCTCCATGCCTCCTACACAGTTCTACATATACATCATAAATGCAAACAGTACAGAATTAATTATACATGTTAAATGGTTTATTTTTGCTGTTCTCAAAATGTATCAAAATTCACTAAAAACAGTGACTTGAAGGTATTCATCATATAACAGCGGGGAAAAAAAACCACAATCAAAATGATTGTGTTTAAAAAACCCATACAACATAACAAATCAGAATTCAGAACTCCTTAAAGTTAACTTACTTTCCATGACGTCAAAGGATGTCCTATGAACAGCTTACACTCTGTTGTGCTGTTATTACTTTCAGCCCGCCACTTTCTGAAAGAAAACCTCCATCGTTTTTAAAAACATGTTACATGCAATAAATGACTTCTTGCTCTCTACCACAAGTTTCCACAAGGCCAAATCTTGTCAGAGCCATTTATAACTCTTGGATTTCTTGTAAGCCAATCCCGTCATTTGGCATTTCTGCAACTTTCAGAATTAAAATGTTGAAGATCATTTTCACAATCCTGGAATAGTAATATCTTCCCCTTCTTGCTCAGTCATGTTCTACATTTCCTATGACACTGATACTGCTTACTATGAAGCAGACTTACACTACCTCTATGACTACTACAATTATTTAATTCTCTACATCACTTTTAATCACAAAGCAATGTAAAACAGTAGACAGCATTGCAGACTTACATTCCCTCTACTCTATGTTTTGATTGGCTGCTTCAATTAGCTTATAAAAAGAAATAGTTTTTCTGAACTCATTCAAAGTGCACTTATTTCTCCATGACGTCCAGTCTTATGGTTAGAAGTTATGTCTCTGAAGTACACTTATCCTCAAGGCCAAATCGTGTAGGAGCCATTAGAACTTCTTGAAATTCCACAGAGCACATCCCGAGATTCTTTCCCTAAAATTTTGGTTTTAAAAACACCAGGTAAGAGTTTTTAAGGTCATACGGCAATTTGTTTTTAAAAATTAAAACAGAATCATTGCAGAATGACCAGCCATTTCTAGACTTTAAATAAGCTGTGTAATGTCCTGATGTTATTGAAGGACCGTCATGATATATAATTGCTGCAGTTACAAAAGTCCTTCCTGATATTGACAACTGCGAAGCCACAAAATTTTTAATTAAAGTTGTCAATTTTGTTCCATCAGGCCTACATCAATGGAACATTAAAATGACATACTGGCCATATGTTCGTATAAATAATGTGGACATCATTTCAGATTTACATTGGCTACACTCCATGTTGTGATCAGCTGCTTTTACTAGCTTATTAAAGGAGACTGATTTACTGTCTGGCAAAGTTAAATATATAAATCTTTCTGAGTCTACACTAGTAGTACTTGATACCATACAGTTCTCGCAGTCATGCTGCCATTGATAAGAAAGCCCAAACAGCTGATCTACATCTACACCTTCAGCATGCAATACATCAAGCATATACATTAAAAACTCCTGACAATCTTGCTGAATATTTTGAGAGAATTGTGTTTGGCCTGAACATCTGTCTAACAGATTTCGAATTTCAGACACACTTTCTATGTTTGTTCTATCAGTGCTACATTTCTCTAACACAGAATTTAACAAACTGCAAAATCTTTGATCAGAATTGACCACAATCTCTTCTTTTACATTTTCTAGAGAAAACAAAACATTAACCACTACATTAGCATAGCAGTTGACACCAGAACTGTTTTCAAATTGAAAACCAACAACATCTTCAACAGAATCCTTTTTGTTTCTGCTTATAATTTCAGGTTCATCGACTTTACGTCTTTTTGCTACAACCTCCCCAGTATTGGTCACATTTCTTTGTTTCCGGCCTACCACACGTTTCTCAAACAAAGGATATTGAGGCAAATGTGGCGCATACTCTCTTCTTAACCTATTGTATTCCTTAACACAATCTAGATCCGCACAAATGCTTGTGACATCACACTCAATCAAGTACAATCCCGATAAAGTTCTAACTCGTGACAATGCCACATATGCCATACCCTCCTTGAACACAGAACTGCCAATATTCACCAATGCACTGTCTACACTTAAACCTTGCGATTTATGGATTGTCACCGCATATGCCAAGCAAACAGGAAACTGCTTACGGCGAACATATAAGTCTTTTACAAGCAAAAATCTAGCAGAACAACGACCAATTAGCTGTACTTCCTCAATGCCATCAAATTTAATTTTTAAAAATTCAATTCCATCTCTATTTCTGTATTTTACAAAATCAACAACATTACCCATTGATCCATTTACCAGACCTCTTTCAACATGTAAATTCCTTCTTAAAATTATACGGCAGTTCAAGCACACATTCAGAGTCTTTTCAAAACCTGCAGTTTTAGATATACTCTTCTCTAATGAATCCAATTTTGTTTTCAGATTCTCAGACAAAATAATTGTTGATCCCATATGCTCTACTCTGTCAATAGCTTCCAGTTTCACAATCTCTTGCTTTTCTAAATGCAACATTTTGTTGTTGAATTTGGCACATTCTGCAAGAGTTGGCATCAAACATATTCCAGATTTCTTCTCAGTAATTTTCTGAAAAATATTCTCAGGCACAACATCTTGTTCTGGATATAAATTTGACAGTAATCGTGCATGTAAAGCTTCTTTCCCATGCTCGGTCACATTTCCAATTCTAACATCTTGTAGAATAGTCTTGTAAACTTCATCCTTCGCCTGACGCATATTTTCATGCAGTTCAGCATAATTGAAGTTTAACCATATATTGACGTTGCCAATGCTGCCTAGGCACTTCCTGGTATCTTCATGCGTGAGCATTTTGAACACAGGTTGCCCTTTCACTGGTGTCAGCTGCAGAAGATCTCCGAAAACAATGATGTGTTTGCCACCAAATAACACATCATACTCTGTTTTGAGAACTTCTTGCATTCTCAAATGCACAAAGGCAAGCATGACATTGGAAACCATGCTTACTTCGTCAATGATAAGAAGTTTCATTTTCCTCAAGATTCTTGAAACTTCAAAACAAGCATCTCCAGATAGCTTGTGATATTGTAATTTGTTGTCATGCTCCACTGGCAGCATCAGTAAACGATGTAAAGTAATCCCTTTAATGTTATGTGCTGCCAGTCCAGTTGGAGCGGTGACAACACAAGACAGCGATGACTCTGTCCTTTCCTGCAAATAGCATGAAATTGCTTTAATGAGGAAACTTTTTCCAGTTCCCGCTTCTCCACTCACGTACAGTCGGACAGGCTTCAACGACGTACATGAGCACTCTTTCTTGTCATGACTTAATCCATGATCAATTTGCATGGTAACTTCGTCATATATTTTCCTCTGCTCAACGTTGAGTTGTCTTTCCAACTCTTCTAAGTTAACCGCATCCTCCTGAGCATGTGCCATGGCTCTTTCCACTTCATTCATAGCAGTGGCAGCTTCATTTTCGATAACAGGTCCTCCTAGTGGATCCTGACTCAATGAAGCAGAACTCTGACTGTCCTGAGAACTGTCTCTGGCAATCTCGGCTGCAATCATTGCTTCCTGCTCAATTTCCGCATTCAACATTTGTACATATTTGGGAAAAGCAGGACATTCTATGGTCTCCTTGGCAGCATTGAAATAGTTTTTGTAACAGAGAAAATCTCCAAGCAGTTCCTCTTCTGCACACCAAGGCTTGAAAAGTTGCAAAAGTGCTAAATAGAAAAACTCCTTTTTTTCAGGAGATTCGCCACTCAATTTTCGATGGTTTACCAAGTGGCATTTTCTTTGCTTGACCAGACATCCCTCACTTCCTATTACAGCATACACTCCTTTCTCAGTATCTTCTTTGATGTTCCTCTTGAATATGTAATTTTGAAGAACCTCATACAGACAAACATTCTCGAGGTGAATGCTTCGATTTGGATAATATGTATCCAACATGTTGGTCTTCAAAATGTCGGTACTGTTTGGCTCCTTTTCCGCCAAATACTCAATTTCCCGCACAGGTTTGAGAACTCGATTACGCGTTGCAGCAAGACCAAGACTCGCCCAAATGATACTCCTGGACTTGGCATAGTGACTTGCTGAAGACAACCGGTCAGAACATTCGTACGCTCCGATTTCTCGATGCGACAACATCTTCAGACTGAAACTGTACAACTTCTTGCTGAGGCTCTTTTCATGGGAAATGTCCTCCCACATATCCTTCAATTCTGTCTTCTCTTTTTTGGTGATGTAAGACGTCACATACCGAGCCACAGCCATACAGTTATCAGCCACAAACTGTATATCCATGTTAGCATTCCACATGGACAAAATCACCGGGTTGTAGTCGTTGATGTACTTGGACTCTTCGTTCCTCTTCAAATTGTATGTGTTTTTAGGTGATTTCTTCATCACATTATGTCGCAGCGAAGACATCAAACTGTTTACTCTTCCTTTAGAAATCACCGGTCGTGGAAAGCCGAAACGACATTTGGTGTAGAACTTGTCCTTGTTTCTGAATTTACGACGACAGTACTTTCCACATCGATGGCTTTGGAAACGCAGAACTTTTTCTCTTAGGCTTTTCTTCTCCTTTGCGTTTGGAACAGCACACGTAGAATACTGTTGTATAAAACTCATCACTGAGTCTTCTGGATCCGTTCCAAATTTAGGTGCATCCTTGATCCACAGCAACATATGTATATGAGGAGCACCTCTTGCTTGGTACTCCTTTCTCCAGAAGAAATCCAACACCTCTCCAAGAGGTGGATTCTTCTTATTCATGATGAAGGACATCATAGCTTCAAATCTATGATTGAAGTACCTACATACATTGACTGGATCCAAAGAGCACAGTTCTCCGGGTGTCTTGAATTCGATGTTTTCTACGTTAGCATTTGCCTCTCGTAGAAATTCAAGTAAGTCTTCCCAGCCATACTCGGCACAGCTCAGAGTGAGGAACCATGTGGGAGTACCTAAGTTCCTCAGCATACATTTTAAATCACCATGACGACGGTACCAGTACTCATTAGTACCACGCTGACACGCCATGAGATTAATCAGGTGAGAATCCAAAATACTGTCTTGGACATTGACTTTATCCATAAAGTCACTTGCCGAGATGTTTTGCATGTGTATACCACTTTTCAAGATGTGGTTCACTGCATATGACAGTCCAGACAGATCGCTTTCAAACAGGAGATGAAACAAATAAGGAATGCATTGTCGAAACCTAGCATCTCCTGCATACAATCGCAAAGTCCGGTATTCAGAAGCAGGAATTTGATGAGGTCGCTCATCATATCTTCCTCCCTGACCTGTTGGAAAAAGCTGTGGGAAACACCGAGCTTCCAAACTTTCCTCCTAAACACTAATGGGACTCCCTTTGGCTTGTTTCATTTGAAACAACTCAATAGCATTCCCCATGACTTCCTTGGAATGCAAAGGATGAACACTATAATGTTCATATATTTCTTCACTAGTAGAAGTTTCTACTTTCTCAATTTGACCAGCACACAAATCGCTATCCTCTTCCTCACTTACTTCCTCTTCTGCAACATATACATTCTTATAGTATTTATTATTTTTTTTCAAATACAATGTTGCCTTTTTAACTTTCCTAACATCTACTAAATCTTGCCATATTTTCTTATTCTTTGTCGGAACCCCATTAACTAAGATAACCAGAGGTTCCTCGTCCACTTTTTCTACTCCAATTGTGTTAATGTTTTTCTTCAAATCTAGAGGCAAATAAACAACTCTTCCCTTTAATCCTCTCTGTAAATCTGATGGAGGCAATTTCCCTGTCTTTGGCTCCATTCTTACAATAGCCTGAAAGGGATGGATACTTTGAATCAAAATAGATTCATAAGTATTTAAATCCTTCAATTCAGAGGGAATCTCAACCAATTCCAGATTATTATGAACTGCTCTAGCAGGCATCTGGTTTTGATTTAATTTGCAACAACAATAAGTACACACACGTTGATCCAATCCCAAATCAAAACAATTTTCTACCATCAAGTATATTGCGAAATCCTTCCATTCACTATTATTTTCCCTTTCACTTTTTGCATATAAATCCACTAACTTAGTCTGATTCTTATAATAAGTGCGTCGACAACACACACAAGTGAAATTTGGCCTCTCACTTGATTTGACCTGAAACGTGGCAATTTCCCTCTGGAAATTATCTGTACTGGAAACCTGTACACTATCTTCCACATTACCCGCTTCTTCTTGGTCAATTTCAACATTCTCCTCTTTATTTCCAAAGTAACAAAACTCAATTTCTTCACATATATTCTTCACATCTATTTCAGAACCATGCAAAAGAGCAGCACATAATTTTTTAAGCATAATTGCTGGACTCTTAGCATAATACAACATTCTAACTAATTTCCTCACTTTATTATGATGCACTGCTAGCATCCTGAAATGATGAAAAACACTCTGGCATACTCTCCTGGAAAGACAAGCCAGTGAATGACCATGCAAACCTGTCACTTCTCTCACTCTGCAAGGATCTAATTCTTGCAACAACCTTATTTTCTGCTTCAAACTTTTCTTATTAAATGACCGTACAAAATCACAAAGCAAATTGATGGAATCCTGTCGCACACTGCAAATACTACTACACTTCCAGGTGTCCACAGGACCCTTAGCACGTCTTCCTAAAACCTCATTACCTAACACCTCTTCTGCCTCTGTTGTCACAAGTTTTTCTTTTTCAACTGGACAACCATCTTTCACTTCATAAGCACGACCACTGGTGTCAACTGCATGCACCAAATCATTATCCTGGAAATAACTCTCCTCATTAAAAAATGCCTCACAGCTTGAACTATGCATCCATTCTCCAGAAAAAACTTCACAAAAATTACTACGATTAACTATTCTCTTCCATCTACTATTTCTTTTGAAATCATAAATTGCCTTGTTTAGCTTCCTAATTCTATTGATTATC
This sequence comes from Lissotriton helveticus, assembly GCF_964261635.1. NCBI lineage: Eukaryota > Metazoa > Chordata > Amphibia > Caudata > Salamandridae > Lissotriton > Lissotriton helveticus. The sequence goes on from NC_136058.1 coordinate 134,143,543, forward strand.
AAAATAAATAACTTACGTTTAATTTCAAATGCCTGATCAATAACTTTCTCAACTTTTTTTTTCTCTTATAAAAAAACACTTTCTGTTGACCTTTCTTAATATTTTTTAACAAATTGCCAATTATCCTGTTGCGGAACATTCGTTTACGAATGTCCCTAAACTGTTGTTTCCTTCTACTATCATGCACAGAGTTATCTCTTGCTCTAGCAGTAACATTTTTGATTGGCCTTTCCTTTCCATTTGAATTGCTTCTCTTTTTCTGGACTGAAACATTTTCTGTAGTAATATTTTTTTTACTACAAATATTTCTTATGAATGTTTTTGTACTCTTACCCGGTGCTTTCTTGTTGACTTGACAAATCTTTTTGTTAGAGGACTGCTGCTTTTTTTCAATCACCTGCTGTCTTTGACGTTTTGCAGCCTTTCTCAGTCTTTCTTTCGTTGGCATGGTGAAATGTTGAAATGATCTGCAGTTGAATCTGTGGTAAAATATATTAAAAAATGTTATTAACCACTATTACCCAACAGTACATCAATAACAGTAATCAAAAACTTAAAACACTACTTTACATTTTTACATATAAGATTTTTTAGTGCATGGCAATTTTAGAATACAGAAATAGCAGAAAAGAAATGGAATTTATATTCATGTTACCTGTGCTATCTTACATGTTATTGTTATTGTTATTGTTATTTTTAATTTATACCGCGCTCAATCACCTACAGGCCTCTAAGCGCATGGGACTAGATGGTAAACAACAACTTGGACAGTACAGAAGTCTCCACTTAACCTGAAGTGGCTCAGAGGGCTCTCCTGAATAGTAACGTTTTCAACCCCTTTCTGAAGCGTAGGAGGTTTCCTTCCTTACGTAATAGCTCAGGTAGTGTGTTCCATAGATGAGGAACCAGCACCGAGAACGCTCTTCCTCCCTTGGTGGTAAGTTTGTAACGGGGACACACCAGTAGCTGAGAATTTGAGGATCTGAGAGCTCTCTTTGGGCTGTATACTGCTAGACGATCTTTAATGTATGCTGGCGCCATGCCATAGATGGCTTTATGGGCAATGCACATATTTTTAAATTCCACTCGCTCCTTAATAGGGAGCCAGTGGAGACTCTGCAGCAGGGGGGATGCTCTAGTACGTCTTGGCAGCCTGAAAATGAGACGAGCAGCATCGTTCATCACCACCTGTAGCCTGTTTATCAGGGTTTGTGGTAGGCCAAGGTAGAGGGCATTTCCATAATCTATGCGTGAGATTACAGTAGCTGTGACGATGGAACGTAGCATAGATTGGGAAATGATAGGCACTAATTTCCGCAGCTGTCGAATAATATTAGTACAGCTACCCACTACAGCGGAGATTTGGTTGACCATAGTGAGGTCACAGTCCAGTTTGATTCCCAAACTCTTCACAACCAGGCTGGGTTTTGGAGCTGGACCCAGCTCTGCGGGCCAGTAGAGGTCACCCCATGGTGAGGTGGTAGATGAAATCACCAGGACCTCAGTCTTGTCTGGGTTGACTTTTAAGAGGTTTCCTGTCATCCACTGGACCGTGTGTCTCAAAATGTTCTGAGTGTGGAGTTGGGCGGTGTTTGTATTATCAACACTCAGCAGCAACTGCGTGTCGTCTGCGTAGTTGTATACTGTGCAGCCCATACTCGCCAAGGAGGCAATCAGCGGCTGTAAATATAAATTAAACAGCAGTGGGGATAAGGCCGAGCCCTGGGGCACCCCACATTCTAACTCTCCCACTACGGAGAGTTGTTCTCCCAGTTGTATTCTTTGTGTCCTTCCTGACAGAAAGGACTGCAACCAACTAAAAACCAGGCCCTTGATACCAAAGTCACCCAGCCTTTCCAATAGTAGCGCATGGCTGACGGTATCGAACGCCGCTGAAAGGTCTAATAAAATCAGGGCGCTCGGTTTTTTTCCGTCAGCCAGGCCTCTCATGTGAATCCGATCTAATTTTATGAGCATATTTTAATATTTTAAAATATATTTAAAATTATATTTTATATATATTTTAAATATATAATTATATAATTATATAATTATATTTATATTTAATTTAATATTTTAAAATACGCTGAGCTTCACCTGAAGTGCCTCGCTATTACGATTGTGTCTCCCTGTGCCCTCATAGTAACTTTTAGCGTTGGATTGCAATTGTGTGCCCCGACTGCCATCTTGTTTACTACCTTGTTGTTGTTAGTCTCCCCCCTCCCCGGATATCCACCCCGCCTCCCAGCTGCTCCGCCCTCCCACAGTGCATCAGGCTCGGTCTGTCCACACGACCTCTGTGACCATTCTGACTCGTCAGAGACGGCCGCTCCTCATCACGCTGCCTCCCCGGCCCCACTGCGGTATCGTTCTGCTGTGCTCTCTTTGCCCAATTTGTTTGCTCATTTGTTCACTCAGCTGCTTGCTGCTTTGCTGCTTTGTGCTGCGCCCGATTTGTCCACTCATTTAATTATATAGCGCTCCTTACTTCAGCAGAGCAGAATAGCGCTAGTCCATATCGGACTAATTTACATATTAGCACAGCGCGCTGCAACGCTGAGCTTCACCTGAAGTGCCTCGCTATTACGATTGTGTCTCCCTGTGCCCTCATAGTAACTTTTAGCGTTGGATTGCAATTGTGTGCCCCGACTGCCATCTTGTTTACTACCTTGTTGTTGTTAGTCTCCCCCCTCCCCGGATATCCACCCCGCCTCCCAGCTGCTCCGCCCTCCCACAGTGCATCAGGCTCGGTCTGTCCACACGACCTCTGTGACCATTCTGACTCGTCAGAGACGGCCGCTCCTCATCACGCTGCCTCCCCGGCCCCACTGCGGTATCGTTCTGCTGTGCTCTCTTTGCCCAATTTGTTTGCTCATTTGTTCACTCAGCTGCTTGCTGCTTTGCTGCTTTGTGCTGCGCCCGATTTGTCCACTCATTTAATTATATAGCGCTCCTTACTTCAGCAGAGCAGAATAGCGCTAGTCCATATCGGACTAATTTACATATTAGCACAGCGCGCTGCAACGCTGAGCTTCACCTGAAGTGCCTCGCTATTACGATTGTGTCTCCCTGTGCCCTCATAGTAACTTTTAGCGTTGGATTGCAATTGTGTGCCCCGACTGCCATCTTGTTTACTACCTTGTTGTTGTTAGTCTCCCCCCTCCCCGGATATCCACCCCGCCTCCCAGCTGCTCCGCCCTCGCCCCTCCCCCCAACTCCTTTATATGACTGATGTCCTTCCGCGCAGCGTTCACGCGCAGCGCTCGCGCCCTATGCGCGCCGAAGGTGCGCCAAAGGTAAGCCCGTCTACGCCCGTCAGTGCCTGGACCGCGCCCAGCGCCAGACCCCCTGGTCCACGCAATGCCCAGCCCTCCCGCATTGCATACGACGCCGCCACCCTCCTAGCCCTTAACCCCGGCCGACTCTCCAACTGCGCCCAAGCCGCTCCTGGACACACCCATGGACCCTTCACATGCTACTCCTGCAAGTTCGACGGCACCAAGAAAAACTCCTCATCTACTAACACCAACCAGATATCTGACACCAACCACCTACAATGCATCCTGCTCAACACCCGCTCGGTCCACAGGCACGCCATCGACCTCTGGAATCTACTAGACACCATCTCACCGGACGTCGCCTTCCTAACAGAAACATGGATGCATGCCTCTTCGGCCCCAGACATCTCCATTGCTATCCCAGAAGGATACAAGATCATCCGCAAGGACCGCATCAAGCAAACAGGAGGAGGAATCGCTATCGTCCATAAGAACTCCATCCGCATCTCAACCAGCTCAGACGTCAACCTTGCCAGCGCCGAACACCTCCACTTCCAGATCCACACCGACCCCAAGACCACACTCAGAGGCACCCTCCTCTACCGACCTCCAGGACCACGTGCACAATTCAGTGACGACATCACTGACTTTATCACCCCACACGCCCTCCCCTCCAAGGACTACATTCTATTGGGAGACCTCAATTTTCACCTGGAAAAGAGCAATGACAGTAGCGCCACCACCCTTCTGGACAATCTTGCTGACCTCGGACTCAAACAACTTGTCTCTACGCCCACCCACATCGCAGGTCACACACTCGACCCTATCTTCACCTCCAGCAAACATGTCTCCTTCAGTCACACCACAACTCTCCATTGGACGGACCACAGCTGCGTACACTTTATCTACAATAAGACCACAACTCACAACCATCCTCAACCTACTCTGCGAAGAAATTGGAACAAAATCACCATCGACCAGATCTCCTCATCACTTCTTCAAAACCCCCCCGCCCACTCCTCAAACCCCGACCAAGCAGCCTTTAACCTCACCCAATGGCTATCCAACAGCGCCGACATCCTAGCACCGCTGAAAAAACGCCAAAGCAAACTAGGCAGCAAAAACGCCTCCTGGTTCAACGATGACCTCAAGAAATCGAAGAAACTCTGTCGCTCCCTCGAGAAGGCCTGGAAAAAAGACCCAAACACCAGCACCAGGGACGCCTTCAAAAACGCCACCCGCATACACCACCAACTGATCCGGTCTGCCAAGAAAGCCGCACTCAAAGACCGTCTAGATAACAACGCCCACAACAGCAAGGAATTATTCAACATCGTCAAAGAATTTACCAACCCATCAGCCAACTCCAACGACATCACCCCCTCCCAAGCCCTCTGCAACTCCCTAGCTTCCTTCTTCCACAACAAAATCGCAGACATCCACAACAGCTTCAACAACCGACCCGAAGAACAACCCACCCAACCTTCCGCAGGACCTTCACCCCCTTGAACATCCTTAACGACTGGAACCCAATCTCCACTGAGGACACCATCCGCCTGATGAACTCCATCCACTCAGGATCCCCAACTGACCCATGCCCTCACCACATCTTCAACAAAGCAGACTCCATCATAGCACCACACCTCCGAGACGTCATCAACTGCTCCTTCAACTCCGCCACCTTCCCGGAAAGCTGGAAACACGCAGAACTCAGCGCCCTTCTGAAAAAACCCACAGCTGACCCCACCGAACTCCAAAACTACCGCCCCATATCGCTTCTTCCATTCCCGGCCAAAGTCATTGAGAAAACTGTCAACAACCAGCTCACCGCCTTCCTCGAAGCCAACAAATCCCTCGATTCCTCACAGTCCGGCTTCCGAGCCAAACACAGCACTGAAACCGCCCTCATCGCAGCCACAGACGACATTCGAACTCTACTGGACAATGGAGACACAGTCGCCCTCATCCTCCTCGACCTCTCCGCTGCCTTCGACACAGTCTGTCATAACACCCTTCTACAGCGCCTCAGAGACGTAGGAGTCCAAGGAAAAGCACTGGAATGGATCACCTCGTTCCTCACCGGAAGAACACAGAGAGTCCGCCTCCCACCATTCAAGTCAGAGGCCTCTGCAGTCATCTGCGGCGTGCCACAAGGATCGTCACTCAGCCCCACCCTCTTCAACGTATACATGAGCCCCCTTGCGGCCATCGCTCGCCAACACAATCTCAACATCATCTCCTACGCGGATGACACTCAACTGATCCTATCACTCACCAAAGACCCTACCACCGCCAAAACCAACTTACACGAAGGAATGAAAGAAGTAGCCGAGTGGATGAAACACAGCCGTCTGAAACTGAACTCAGACAAAACAGAAGTCCTCATCTTAGGCACCTCCCCCTCCGCCTGGGATGACTCTTGGTGGCCAGAAGCCCTTGGAAAAGCACCCATCCCGACGGACCACGCACGGAACCTGGGCGTCATCCTGGACTCCTCACTCTCGATGACCAGACAAGTCAACGCCGTTTCATCATCTTGCTTCAACATTCTTCGCATGCTCAAAAAAACATTTCGCTGGATCCCCACCGAAACTAGAAAAACGGTCACCCACGCACTGGTCACGAGCCGCCTGGACTACGGAAACACACTCTACGCCGGTACCACTGCAAAACTCCAGAAAAAACTACAACGCATCCAGAATGCCTCAGCCAGGCTCATACTAGACATCCCACGTAAAGAACACATCTCTGGTCACCTGAAAAATCTCCACTGGCTCCCCGTAAATAAGAGGATTACTTTCCGCCTCCTAACCCACGCACACAAAGCACTTTACGAACTTGGACCCGAATGCCTCAACACACGATTGTCCTTCTACACCCCCTCCCGTCAGCTGCGATCCTCCAACCTAGCCCTTGCCACTGTACCTCGCATCAACAAAACCACCATGGGAGGTAGATCCTTCTCCTACTTGGCAGCTAAAACCTGGAACTCACTTCCCACTCACCTTCGCCTTACTCAGAACCACCTAGCATTCAGAAAACAACTTAAAACTTGGATATTTGAGAAGTAATTTCCCCACCCTTCCTCTAGCGCCTTGAGACCCTATGGGTATGTAGCGCGCTATATAAATCTCTTGACTTGACTCTTGACTTGACTATTTTATTGAAGACACTACACATAACCTGTTTTTGAAGGTGTCTTTATTTTTAAATTAAACGGTTTACATTTTTACTTTTTATTTATTATAAATTTTAAAAATAAATGTTTATAGTTCCATAGGATCAAGCAGGTCAGCTTCCCACCCTATGTCATATAATTCGGACAAATCTGCATCCTCATCACGTTCTTCTTCATCCTCAGGATTTAAATCATCCAAGGGATCAACATCCACTGATGTTTCAATTACAAGTTCAATGATGAGGTCAAAATCAACTGATTGCTGATTGTCGCTCATGTTGATGTTGTCTTTATCTTTAAAGAAAGATAACAAAAATGAGATGTTGCAGAGTAAGAGACAAATCTCAGAGATTATAATAGTAAAATTGTTTAACAAGAGTAACATTTTGCAGCTATTATTTAGCCATGTCCAGCGATGCAGAGCAGGTGAAGCCTATGTCTAATTTTTCAGTGAACAGGACTCATCTCTTCTTAACCTTGGATAAGCCTCACCGACTCTGTGTCCCCTGCACATACTTAAATGTAAAGGGGCAGATTTATGTTAAATGGCACATCCCCAGGCATGCACCAGTTAACGTGCACCGCTGCTCTGCCACCCATGGTGTGCCGCATTTACAATCAGATAGGAGAAAGCTGCGTCAAAACCCTGCGCCTGCTTTAAGCAGGCATAGGTCTTGACGCAACATTGTGGAGATGGGGCACCCCTGAGCCTTGCTGGAGCTGCATCGCACTTGCGATACAACTCCAGCAATGCGCCACCTTTACAGCACAGATACGTCACGCATCTGTGCCATTTTTGCCCCATGCTGCGCCGCATTGTAAATGCAGCACACCATGGGTGGCGGAACAGCGGCGCAGGATGACTGGCACATCCCTGGTGATGCGCCAGTCATCATAAATCTATCCCTAAGCTTCTTATCTTGTTACAGATGAACCGCCATATGTATCATCAAACTATTTTGCATTTCCTAAATAGCGAATTTTAAGGAATAAATAGCAATTCTTTACCATTCCTAATTTGCAATGAGCAAATTGCTAATTGCAAATTACCCATTCATTTCCATGGGCTAGGAGGCTCATAGGAATGAAGGTGCAATTTGCGATTAGCAATTAGCTCATCGCAAATTAGGAATTTTTCCAAGGGTGCAGGGGTGTCTCAAGAACACCCTGCTGGACCCCTGAAAAAGAAATTTGGGGGCATATGGCGCACATACATGCCCTAAGGGCATGTATTGGCGTCATATGGCACCTTTTGTTTTTTGGAAAAAAAGCTTTTTGAAAAGAATTCGCAAATTACCACCAACTAAAAGTTGGTGGTAGTTTCCAAATCCTTAATGTCATTTTTTACATATTTTTTGTTTGATACATTGCATTTAAGGAATCGCAAAATTTGCAAATCCTTCAGTGCAATCGCAAAATAAGGAATAGCAAATTTTGCTATTCCTTATTTTGCATCAAACTTGTTTGATACATACCATTTGTCTAATTAGCATTCGCAAAGGCCGAAATTCGCAGAATTTTGATCTTTGCGAATGCTAATTAGCTTGATACATATGGCCCCAAGTGAGGCCTGTCTTGCAACATGGTGCATCTTTTTCATCACTGCTGCATCGGTTTCATGTGGCACGTTTTTTTTACACCATGACACATCTGCCTAAATGCATCAATTTGTAATTTTGTCGCCTCATAGCAAATCTTTTGCACCGCCGCTGCATCATAAAAGTGACGCACAGTGGCGCAAAAGAGGCATACACCTATCATAAATCTGTCCCTAGCATTTTAAATAATTAATCCAGGATGACAATAAGGTGTGGCCTATCCAGAGGTTTGTTTAAGGTGAGGCCTACTCAGGATTGCAGATTAAAGTTACGCTTGATGAAGAATACAGAGGAGATAATACATGTAAAGGCCTACCAATGAAGTAAGTAATGTCCACTTTATTGCGCCAGTCATCATAAATGTATCCCTAAGCTTCTTATCTTGTTACAGATGAACCGCCATATGTATCATCAAACTATTTTGCATTTCCTAAATAGCGAATTTTAAGGAATAAATAGCAATTCTTTACCATTCCTAATTTGCAATGAGCAAATTGCTAATTGCAAATTACCCATTCATTTCCATGGGCTAGGAGGCTCATAGGAATGAAGGTGCAATTTGCGATTAGCAATTAGCTCATCGCAAATTAGGAATTTTTTCAAGGGTGCAGGGGTGTCTCAAGAACACCCTGCTGCACCCCTGAAAAAGAAATTTTGGGGCATATGGCGCACATACATGCCCTAAGGGCATGTATTGGCGTCATATGGCACCTTTTGTTTTTTGGAAAAAAAGCTTTTTGAAAAGAATTCGCAAATTACCACAAACTAGAAGTTGGTGGTAGTTTCCAAATCCTTAATGTCATTTTTTACATATTTTTTGTTTGATACATTGCATTTAAGGAATCGCAAAATTTGCAAATCCTTCAGTGCAATCGCAAAATAAGGAATAGCAAATTTTGAATTAAGGACATTTTAAGTCATTTCCACATGTGCAGTGTTTTCAAATTATGATTTGAAAATCGTTTTTAGGGAAAAGGAATGGTTTGTAAATTTATGACAAGGACATAATGGTGTATGCTTCTTTATAAGGCATTTCAGTGTCTCTGATGTCATTTTTCCCATATTACATTATAAGACCTTTCCCCATGGAGCACATTCCTTGTAAATATGCTCCCACCTGTGCATGGTAAATTTAGATTTTGACTGTTTGAGTCACATAGCCATGTTAAAAGTGACCCAAAAAAATTGCAAAGGCTTTAAAAAAACACTTTCATGTGTCTTAAGGACATTTTAAGTCATTTCCCCGTGGGCAGTGTTTTGTAAGTGGCGCAAAAGAGGCATACACCTATCATAAATCTGTCCCTAGCATTTTAAATGATTAATTCATGATGACGATAAGGTGTGGCCTATCCAGAGGTTTGTTTAAGGTGAGGCCTACTCAGGATTGCAGATTAAAGTTACGCTTGATGAAGAATACAGAGGAGATAATACATGTAAAGCTCTACCAATGAAGTAAAAGATGTCCACTTCATTGCGCCAGTCATCATAAATGTATCCCTAAGCTTCTTATCTTGTTAGAGATCAACCGCCATATGTATCATCAAACTATTTTACATTTCCAAAATAGCGAATTTTAAGGAATAAATAGCGATTCTTTACCATTCCTAATTTGCGATGAGCAAATTGCTAATTGCAAATTACCCATTCATTTCCATGGGCCAGGATGCCCATAGGAATGAAGGTGCAATTTGCGATTAGCAATTAGCTCATCACAAATTACGAATTTTTCCAAAGGTGCAGGGGTGTCTCAAGAACACCCTGCTGCACCCCTGAAAAAGAAATTTGGGGGCATATGGCGCACATAAATTTTAACAACATTCCTTTACCTCAAAAACGATTTTCAAGTCATAATTTGAAAACACTGCCCACAGGGAAATGACTTAAAATGTCCTTAAGACACATGAAAGTGTTTTTTGAAAGCCTTTGCAATTTTTTTGGGTCACTTTTAACATGGTTATGTGACTCAAACAGTCAAAATCTAAATTTACCTTGCACAAGTGTGACCATATTTACAAGGAATGTGCCCCACGGAGAAAGGTCTTTTAATGTAATATGGGAAAAATGACATCAGAGACACTGAAATGCCTTATAAAGAAGCATACACCATTATATCCTTGTCATAAATTTACAAACCATTCCTTTTCCCCAAAAACGATTTTCAAATCATAATTTGAAAACACTGCACATGAGGAAATGACTTAAAATGTCCTTAAGACACATGAAAGTGTTTTTTGATTGCCTTTCCAGCATGGTTGGGTCACTTTTAACATGGCTATGTAACACAAACATTCAAAATCTAAATTTGCCATGCACAGGTGGGAGCATATTTACAAGCAATTTGCGCCACAGAGAAAGGTCTTACATTAAAATGGGAAAAATAACATCAGAGACAGTCAATTGCCTTATAAAGAAGCATACACCATTATGTCCTTGTCAGAAATATTATAACCATTCATTTTCCTCAAAAACGATTTTCAAGTCATAATTTGAAAAGACTCCACAGATCCTATGCAGAAAAACACCCTGTCAGTACTAATACTTCACATTTTCTCCAATTACATTTTCTCAAAGAAACAAAATTGTTTTGTAAAACACTTGAGACAAAGCAACATTTGAAAAACACAACTTTCTTCATAATTTTCTCCTTAAAGCACACTATTCTCTATCTAAATTAAAGAAATATTTTCTCACCTTAGCAAATACTTTGAGTTTGAAAACAGTCTCAGAAACACACCAATTTGTCTTCAGCAGAGCAAAAGGTATGCACTCCAGAGTCTGCAGCTATCAAAAGCACAGAAATGCTGTAATTCTTCACACATATCTCTCATGTCACCCAATCAAAACTCTTCCCTCACTTTTTTTCAAATGAAAACCCTTCCCCCCTCTGCCCTCTTTGCCTTTTTTGCATGGCAACCACCTCTTGGAAGACCTCTGGTGTTTGCAAGTTCACACAACAATGTTGCAATTGAACTCTGAACTCTCAGTGCACCTGCGTATCCACTGCAATCTTTCATTTAATGATTTTTTATTGACCATTCAAAATACATCTTTCAAAGAACTCATCCATGCACCCTAACTTTCTGTTTTCAGCAATCAAAATCCACCAATCACTGTTACTGCTTCATTAACACAGAAACTCCACAGTTTTTTTCATTTTAAACTCTCATTTTGTCAACTGCCATTTCATTGCCACACTTCATCTGACTGCAGCAGAACCTTCTCTCACCATGTTTTCTGTCTGGATTGTTGGACATAGTTATATCCACTGGGCTCACAGGTATGCTAAGAACAGAATTTTACCTAACCTCAATTTACAAGATGTGGAAATTAAGTGGTTTGGCCACAGAGGATTAAAATGTCACCAATTGATACCATTGGTGAAAACCTTTATGCATTTGCCAAAACCTGACCTGTTAATTGTGCACTGTGGAGGTAATGATTTGGGCACTTTGACTGGGGTAGGTCTGGAAATGCTTTTAAAGGACACCTTTGAGTAATTGATGGCACTTTTTCCTCAAACTGCCTTGGTATATTCAAATATATGCCAAAGACAGAAATGGAGGTGGTCAAACCAATTTTGTCCACAAATTGAGAAGTCGAGGAAGCATGTAAACAAATCTGTTTCAGCTTACATGAGAGACCATGGAATGGGCTCCATGTACAACAATAACTTGTGTTACTACATGCAAGATATCTACAGAGGAGATGGAGTTCACTTCTCAGATGAGGGCAACAGAATTTTCATTCTGAATTTAAGACTGTGCATTGGTACCTACTTATAAGTACCTAAATGTACCATAAACCCAAAAGCTCTTCTCAGAGCTACCCTACATCTGATCACTCACAATTAATATTTTACTGTAACATTTTTCACTAATTTTCAACAAAGTACGCTCCCTGGGGCGCTACCCGGTACGCGAACCGGGAGCTAACCTCGCGCAATTTTTAAAAAAAATGTTTTTTTTTCGCACATATAAGCCTCCTCAGCCACCCTCAGAAAACCTAGGGGGTCAAAATAAGTCTACCGTGCCCCCTTCTACCCATTCTGAACATTATTTGCCCTCCATCTTGTATCTTAATTCGACCGAAACACAAAATGGTGGACTCCCGTAACGCTTAAGGTTCGCGAACCGGGGCGCTCAACAGTTCGCGTACCGGGTCGCTCCCTGGGAAGCGCACCATCAAAAAAGGTGGGAAAGTAGTTTACAGAAAAGCGACTGGAGACAATTTCACCAAATATAGATTAGCTCATACTACATACCAATCCCTACCATTTTCACAAATTTGATTGGAATTCCATTTAGCCATTTAGCCTGTAGACCTCTCTAAATACCCTGAGGTAAATTACTTCTCAAAACACATCTGAAGTGTTGGAATTGACAACCAATTAAAATGTTACTTTCATTTTCTACTTTTTTTACCTGACATTTGATTGGTTATGTACCTGAATATATATAAAGAAAGAGAGAGAAACACAGCCATTTTGACTACTACTTCCTGAACTACATTGCAAGATCATTTTCACTCACAACTTAAACTTGTTTTTAGAAGGTGAGATATCATTTTATAAATTTGAAAACATTTTCAGATAGTTATATACTATCCCTCTGTAAGAGTTAGACATTGAGAAAGGCTTCTTTATTATAATTATGGATTGATTTAGGTTTCTGTGGTATAATTATGAATTTACTTAGGCTTCTTCACAGGCACTTTTTAATAGTACTACTTCACGCCTGAAACCATACAGTGCCCATAGATTACTTCTCTGTTATAAACTCACAAGTACCTGTCTGAACTTAAACCCAACAGTGCCCTATCTCTACTGATATATTTATTTTTTATGCAAATTACAGCAATAAAATGGAAGGTGAGCAGAATGTTTCCTTCGAAATTGTTCTGGACAGCAACAATGAACAAGTTATGGAACCCATTGATGACTTAGAATTCATGGATGAGTCACGGGACTATGAATTACTTCAATGTGTAGAATCTGTCGATCATTTACTCCATTATGATGACTGTCAAATGTGGGAACTTATGTTCACTCAACAAGAGGACATATCGGACAGTCAAATGCTAGACGTTCTATTAAATTTTGAAAAACAATCTGAAAAATAAAATTGTATGTAATATTAAAAAATTGTTTGAGTCTTTAATCATTTTTATATGTAATTCATAAACTAGTTAAATGTTAGAAATGTTATTAAATTTTGAAACACAATCACAATAATAAATAATTGCTTAAAAAATAAAAAAATTAAAAAATAATCAACAAAACCAACAATCAATTAACATACAGTATTTGAAAAGTCTATCATTCATTTTTCATTATAGTACGCTGCCCAGAACGCTTCCCGGTTCGCGAACCGGGCGCTACCCACGCAAAAAAACAAAAACATTTTTTATTTTTTTTTGCCCCGCGGGGCCCTTTTAAAGCCTCCACATTAAACCTAGGGGGTCAGGGAGGATATACTATGCCCCCTTATGGTCATTTCCCCCTTTGTTTTGGCCTCCTCTTGTCTCTCGATCCTACCGAGAGACAAGATGGCGGCCGCTCCGGACTGTTTAGAATGTTGACAGGCACCGGAGAGCCAATCAGCTTCGCTACGCGAAGTTCCGGTACGCGTAAAGTCCGCGAACCGGAGCGCTGCCCGGTCCGCTGTTACAGATATATATCTTTTTTTGAACATTAATTTCTCAAAATCCACTGAAGCACATATATTGAGACCTAGCAAAGGCACATCGGGCTACCAGTCCCTACAATTTTGCCAAGTTTCGTGCAAATCCATTCAGCCGTTCGGGCTAAAAGTGAGGCCAACCGCCCTATGGAAAACTCAATGTTAAAAACATGTTTTGGGACCCCCCTTTTTTCTCGGCCCCCCTTTGACGAACCCCCCCCAAATTTCCAGGGGCTGCTCAGAAACAAAATGTTCCATTTTCCTGAAAATTTCAGCCAATTCCGTCCACAAACGCCAAAGTTATTAGACATAGAATTTTCAAAAATCCCATAGGGAAAAAATCCTAACTATATATACCTACTGGCGACCGCCAGTAGGTAATATATATATGTATGTATGTATATATGTGTATATATATATATAGATATATATATATATATATATATCTATATATATATATAACCTCTCCACAACCTCCGGTTTTTGGCGGCAAGCTGTTCCGGGCGGGCCAGGGAATAGTATTTTGAGTGCCAGCAGTGCACATCCACAAAGTCTCGTGTTCAGTATCCCCTACGGGGAACTGTTACGGGCCAAAAGAAACTGTAGCACAGTAGATGCATATGAAACTGATGAGGCCTTTATATGCAACAGATTCAAAGAGCAGGGATACAGTGACAAAATTATTTCTGAGGCCCAAATAAGAGTGGAAGGTGTTAACAGAAGGGATTTGCTATACTCCAAGCCAAAGAAATTCGCAAGATCTTCAGTAAACACTGGCATGTGCTGTTAACGGACGAATATCTCAAGAAAGATCTGGGTAGCAACCTTCTGATGACTTTCAGGAAAAGCAGATCCCTCACAGATGAGTTAAGTCATAATCATGTGACACCGGAGGGTAGAGGAGGGTCATTGGTCAAACCTGGGTTCATTTGAGATGTCATCAGTGATGTCATGAGTGATGTCACTGACCATGTCATGAGTGATGTAATATGTGACGTCATCAGCAGTGCATTGCGGGCGCGCGAGTTATAGTTAGCTGAACTTACTATAACAGGGGAATTTCAATGGTTTTGTATGAGTGAAATGTCCAGCTAACTATAACATGTGTGAAACCTATGTTTTTTTCAGTGAATTTGCAAGGTTTTTTAAATGCTAATTCCTAACTATAACGTGTGTAAAACCTATGGTTTTTTCAGTGAATTTCAAAGGTTTTGTAAATGATCATTTTTAAATGGATTAATTTTTGTATTTCTTTCTTTTTATACTAATTTCCTACATTTTTCTTATAAATATTTATATTTATTTTATTTTTTAAGTTTTATTTCATATTCTTATGGTAAAATAATACCAAAAGTAAATTGAAAAAAAAAATGTTATTACATTTTTTTCTTCAATATATTAAAATTAAATTCTATTTAATTCCTTTTTCATTGGTTTTTTTGGGGGATAATCGTACCATACGCGTATGGTGATCGCACCATACTTTGTATGGCAAATCGTACTCTGTGCGTCCCGTGCATACGTTACGAATGCGCTTTGACGTTACGCGTCACTTCAACGCGCCCCGTACGCAAAAGGCGCAAACGATTTTACTTGTTTAAGTACTTAATGTACATACTAAGAGAAGACATTATCTAGATAATTTTGAAAATAGTTTTTTTTAACTTTTAATAAGTGTATATTACTTTTAAAAGCAATTACGCAAATCGTGGCGGGACGTCATACGTACTCGCATCGTAAGAGCACAGTAAGCACAACATAAGCGTACGCAAAGCCATGTGCCGTGTTTGTCCCATGGTACACTGCATATAAATATGGCGCATCCATGGTGGTGGTGTCACAGTGCACAATAACTGGCATATTCCTGGGGATATGCCAGTTATTGTATATGTGCCCATTAGTGTTTTAATGTAGTGAATGGATTACTACATACCGATGAATGAGTCACTACAAAATTAAAACAGCAGTGACAGAGTGTTTGGTGGAAGTGTAAAAATACAAACTTGGCAATTGATAGTTTAAAAGCCAAGTTTACAGGTGCATAGAAAAGGGCATTTATTATTTATTGATCTGCCCAACGCCCCAGTGCCAGCACACCTTTCTGAGGATAGGTTTACGATTTACAAATGCTAGCATTTTTTAAATTAAGAGGCATAATAATAACAAACATTAATACTTTTTTTTTTCTAATGATAACGATATATATTTTTTTATGTCTTCTATTTAGATGTTTTTAATCATGAAAATGCAAAGAACAGAGTTTACTGAGTAACACTTTTTAAACTCTCCAACGTATGTAGATAATAATACCTTATACGTGTTACGATCGAAATCGAAACCTTTACAGCTTCACAGTTTGTAACTTTTCTGAACACGTGCAGAAGAAAAACAATTAAAACGTGAGCACGTGTAAACTGCAAAACGTGACATCTAAATAGGCGGACCCACAGCTTCCTACCGTAGACTACTAAACAACCAAAAACTATATAAACCACACCTACTGTGCAATTAGTTTCGTTTTCGCGAGTTATTTCTGAATCGCCAATCTATGTTGCAGGTTCCGTTTTCTAGCATCGGATTCTCTTTTTGCGTCAACAAACATATTCCGGAGTTGTAAGTTTTTTCAATATGGCATAGTCATAGTACTTAGTTATAATTTGCGGCTATTTGTCAATATTTAAACATTTATATCTAGAAAAAAATGTTATTGCATGTTTTTCGCTTTTTCTCTGCTACGTCAGCAGCTTGTTTTCAGAAACGGATAGATTATAACAAACATTGCTCCTTTTCTGGCTCCTTTCACCTTATATAGTGACTTTTTATATTATAATATTGACACTGTACTTCGCTTGAGAGGTGTTGGTGACCCGTCGACGCAAACCCTAAACATTTACAATCAGCGTCACCATCTTCCACTTGTTTATGTGTTTCCCCTAGGGATCACATACTGTTAATATGTATATTATAACACTAAAAGTCTTGGTGATCTTAGTGGAGTTCACGATCCATCGTCACAAAGAGTAATGATAAGTAAGCAACGTTACCGGCTTGCGGTTTTCAATCTATTTTCCCCTTGTGATAATGTGCAGTGAGAATATATACATATTATTATTCTCACCGTCATGATCTCAGAGGAGTTTATGACCCGTCACCACGAAGATCAAAGTTTTTCACCTCCCGCAGAAAAGAAGTTCAATAAATAATTACAGCTCAAAAGTATTTCATTGTGGATGTTCTGTTAAATACATAACTTTATTTTCCTTTCCTTTTTACTGTAACAATGGTATCAATCGTAATATTATAATAGATTGTCCTTTTGCTACAGAAGAGGAATGGGAAATTTTTCAGCGCCATCTATAATATATCTTTCTAATATTAAAAAGTACTTGATCACATATTTTATGATACAGTAGAACACAAAAATATAGCTATCATGCATACTTTGTTACTTTAAATATTTAATAAACCGTACATTTCTGGATGTTATTTTCTAATTTCTATTCCTATTTGCGGTTCCTATTCACCTTCTCCCTAAAGAATATATAGGACCTGTACTTTATATTATAAGAGTACCATCCTATATATTCTTCGGTGAGTATGTGATTTATTAGCGGAACAGTCTGCAACCTCTAAGCTCTACGACAGGACGTTCTTGAATTGTACAGAATACAAATTTGAAAAATAATAATGCATGCATTTCTATGTAATATGAAATAATTGTATTTAACTGTTTTTTACTTGTGCTCTTGATCTGAGATAATGTAGTGCGGGAGTTTTTGTTGTAGCACTTCTGTTCTACTATATCTAAAAGTAACTGATGCCCTCTTACATCATCATGTGGGGCAACACTTTTACAAACTGTAGTACCAAAAATATGTATATAGCCACGCTTAACTGATATTTTATGAAATTCCATTTTTAATTGTCACCCCTTTCATATATACAGCAACAGTTTCTGAAGAAAGTTTATTTGTATTTGCTTAATAAAAACAGTTTCAAACCTAGACTGAATTTTTTGCTGTGCAACCACACCTCCCCATCAGAAAAGTAAACATCACATTATAAGTAAATAGTACTCCTAAGAAGTATGTCACCTACAAACTTGATTAAAAAAAAACCAGCGCAAGACACTGTCATTTTTCCGCCGTAATTTATACACCACACGACAATTGTATAAATGGCCCTTGAAACATATAATCCCTCTCCACCACCTTATGGGCACTGTACAGAGTTAATAGTGTTCCTAACCTGCCCTCTACTACTTTCTTTCCCCATACTCTTTTGGAAAATACACCACAGTATCAACAGTGTACCGTTCCCACCCAATAAGGAGCAAACTTGTGCTCGGAACACTTTAGCCAATGTAATGTCCATGTTGTTCCACAGACGAGCAAGGAATGACTGCCAAACCTTCTACTTTTAATACTTCACAGCCAATGAACATTAAGCTTCATAAAGTCCCGCTTGGAGCACGTTACCCTGATACTCCCCGAACAGGAAGGGATCCCTAACAAAACTTTTCCACTGACTTCTTGTACGACTAACGGTTCCTATGAAAAAAATATAAATCTCCAGCACAGTAACTATTTCAATTAGCAACATATTGTGGTGAACTTCTAACCTCTGTGCTCATGCAAGGGTTCCATGAACTGTTACTATGGTAACAGGCAGAAAGGTACGAGCTGTACAAAAGCCGTTATATTTACCTGGATCAGGAAAGCAAAGTAAAACAAAACACTGTTCCACATTTACAACCCCCTTGCACCACTTGCACGTCCATGGCCCCCCCTAAAAAAATTAAAAGTGTTTGCACCTCAAACCCCGGGAAAAACCACCCTCCGGAGATTTCTGTATTGTGTGACACGGGCTCGGTGGCCCTTCGCCTGCTGCCCTCGAGAGCCCTGGAGACCTCCATGCCAAGACCTGGTTCCTGCAGTGTCCAGGGGTGCCTACCCCCGGGATACTCCTGTTTGCTATGAAAAGTCTTGCGGCTCCCGCCCTCCCATAGCAAACTTTGTTTGAACTTTGAAAGACACAACAGTGAAATCTGTTCTCACTTTCAAAATCCAAACATGCAACTTAGCATCTCTCCATGTGTAAAAGCAATGCCGGTGTTCTATAGGGGAGTGTACCCCATTGACATGTGTACCCTTTTCACTCAGAGAGTAGTAAGTTTTAACGGGGTAAGCCCCAAAACTATCCGACCTGGGTCATAGCATAGGTACAAAATGTGAAATGGTCGGCGAAGTATTCATTCATAAAAACAGATAAACATATTATATACACTATTATACAGTGCTCAGAAGTGCAAGAAGGGGAGAGTAATTGAGGTAGGATAGATGTGATTGGGTCAGTGAGGGACAAGGTAAAGGCGTTGTGGTAAAAGCACAATTCGGTAATATATGATGGAACCTTTACAGTCTATTATCGATCATAAATTCCCATAGTAAAACATTACACATAGGGCAAAAATGACTTCTTGCAGTCCTATAGTGTATGTTGCTCGAAAGGTGTTGTCGACGTTTCGACCCCTATTAACAAAGGGTTAATTGATCCTCATTCTGGGGTCTTCCTCAGGACAAAGTGTAGGGGAGTGAGCACCTAAAAACATATAAATGTCAATCAGTATCTCTGTTAGGCTATCCTGATCCACTATTATTCTCAAAGAAAGATAAAGCAGGTACCTACTAGGATACGTGGGCTCTGGGGGTCCAATCTTGATTGATGGCCGCCGGGGAGAGCCGTGTCAGTGGGTAATAATCACCACATTAGTACTAGGAGGGGGGCAGGGGGAACACCTGTTCTAATGAATCAAATGTGAACTCACTCTGAATTAAAGGAAAACTTCCTTGATTTTATCCTGTCGCGTTGTGTATTCCAATGGACAAAGAGTTCGTTATCAATCCGAACAGTGCCGCTAATCAGTCGATATCAGCATCTATCAAAAAAACATGTGTAAGCCACCTGTTAGGTGCGTCAAGTGCACAAGAGGGCATGTCATGAGAATGAGAGTCTCTTATTGTTAACCCCTTCAGTGCTAATGACAAGGGTAACTCGTCATGGAGTTTCCATTGATTTCAATGGAAAGTCAATGGAAGTGCCTCAGGTGCCTTAGCAGCCAAGTGGTTAAACACCGGTATCATTAACTAATATCATTCGTGGATTACTCAAGGGTATCTTCGCGTGATCGTGGTGCATAAACGCATACCAGGCTGTGGTAAGGTGGTAGTGCTCGTATTACAGCGGTCCCATAATTTCGCATTGAGTCTACACAGGGCCGTTACGTGCGAGTGATAAATGCCAGCCTTCCAGTGATTGAGGGTCTTATAGATTGTAGAAATTAAGCCGATATAGATACCTGTGGTCAAGCGTCCCCGAAGTTAAATACGTTCCGACTTTAATAAATCAAAAGGTTGACTACGATCGCGGGTGCCGTCTAAGTGAAAGTTGCTTAACAGAAGGGAAATAATCCTTAAAGCTACAAGTTACCAAACATACCCGGAGCTAATTGCGAGCCGCTTTTATAGTGGAGAACAAATCGAAGAGCAGCAGTTCCCGCCGCCCACGGGTGCCGTCTTATGTTCAATTTGCTCGATCTAACCGGTGGCGATAAGGGGAGTGTGCCTCTAGTTCAAAGCTAAAAAGTGCCTCAGCATGCAGCGTTTCGGAGTTTAGTGAAAAGTTCAGAGGAGCCGCACAAAGCGCCCTACCTTGCAGCGTCAGCCGATCATTCTGAGGTGTGCTGGTGAAACTGACAGGTCTTGTCAGTAGTTACAGGTGCCGGGGCGTGGCCCGCCTCGTGGTGCTGCAGCTAGATGCTGCCATTGCCTGGGGCGTTCTAAGGAAAACAACTAGAGCGCGTGCATTGTTGATTAGGCCCTGGTATGTATTGTCTCAGAGTGTAAATTCTGTAACTGTTCTTGAGTCCGTAATTTAGCATATTCTGTGTTGGAATATATATTATCATAAGTAACAAATACTATTCACATTGATAAATTATCTCCCAGTGCCATGCGGGATGGCAGACATTAAAATGACGTGTTATGCTATTCCTAACGAACCCTAGAGTTACAATGCTCCACAATACCTTAGTAAAAACACCCCGGTATGCGTTATACCATTCAAAAGAGGATGTTGATAATACATGTAAATTTTACATTGTGCACATTCAGTATACTACAAAGTGACTTGTTGTCCTGAGGTAATCATTACGACGCAGTACAATGTCTAATTCTCCACAATACCTTAGTAAAAACACAATAAACCCCGGTATGTGTTATACCATTCAAATGAGTATGTTGATAATACATATACATTTTACATTGTGCACATTCTGTATACTACGAAGTGGCATGTTGTGCTGAGGCAATCATTACGACGCAGTACAATGTCTAATTCTCATAATGGGCACCCACTAACTAACCCCCCAGCAGGCTGCCCACCTTAAAACAGTGTTTATCAAGAGTATCGCATAGTTTAATAAGCCTATAGCGTTCATCCAGGCATGCACATAAAGTTGTTACAGGTTGCGCAGTCATGTATTTGTAAAGGCAGGTCAAAACACACTTTAAAATAATACAACGAGTTGCCAGTGGCATGATCACATGATCGTTTACACGATTGGGCACCTGACTCATGGTTGTGGATCATGTTTGCTACCGGTTGGTCATGTGTACCTTATCCTAGAGTCTTACAAGTTAAATGGATAGGGATGCAATACACCAGTGTTTCACGGTTCAGGGTCCAAACCTGCCATATGTGCGTAAGTGGCATCAAGTTTGTTAAGGCCGTTTTCCACTGTGTCTAGTAAGTGCATCCATTTACATTCTCTAACATTCATAATAGGGCTCAGGTCACCTCCTCTAGGGCCCAATGTTATCTTTTCTAGTATTAGCCACTTCATGGATTCGGGGCTATGGGATTTCAACTGGAAGTGTTCTACCAAGGGGGTGCCTACTGTTTGGCATCGAATGCGACTACAATGTTGTAGGATGCGGTTCTTTATCTTCTGCTTGGTTTGACCTATGTACACTAAGTCGCATGGGCAGATGATTGCATAGATAACCTCGCTAGTATTATAGTTAGTGTGCGTTTTCAACTCCACTGTATGATCTTTGTGTGTCCATGATTTAGTTTCTAGTGTTAATGGGCATGCTTTGCATCTAGTGCATCTATAGTGGCCCACTACTTCCGGCAGGTTCCAGAGACTTTTTATTGTTGGTGGAGGTGGTTTATCCAGGAGTGATCGGACAACGCAGTCTCGAATATTCTTAGCCTTTTTGAAGGCATGCATTGGCGATTCCTTAATGTTGATGATGTCGGAGACACGATCCTAGAATTTGTTCTTAAGCTTAAGCTACAGACCTCCCCTACGCCTTGTTTGAATCGATCGAGATGCCGTTCCATTAATTGAACCATACCCCCGGACCCATTTGGATGCACGTCCTGCTTCCTCAATTCTTATCCTCCAGATGCTGCTGCCCCGATCGGCTCCCAAGGCACCCGTGACCCAGGGTGGTGCTGTTTTTGCACTCTACTAAATTGACAACCCCGTCCTGAAGACGATCCCTAGTAAAGAGGATCGAAACGCCGTTGACACCACAGCGCAACCCTTTGGCGTATTTCTGCTGTTCGGCTCATAACAAAAATGGAAAATAATGAATGCGATTGATATAATTTGTTATTCTTTTGAGCCACCACTGTATATATATTCCCCTTGCGCTGCTCACGCTGTTCAACTTGTTCACTTGCGTCGTCACCTGTTTTGACTTGTATATATCACTATACACCAAGTGCCTTCGGGTTGTCATATGATTTTCTCTATACAGTGCTGCTTTATGTGTATATTCCTATGTAACTGTATGTGATACAATTTGGTGATTAACAACCTTAAGACAAACCAAATGAGTCTCCTTGTTCCCTGTTCCTGTAATGCTTCCTACATACATGAAT
This sequence comes from Lissotriton helveticus, assembly GCF_964261635.1. NCBI lineage: Eukaryota > Metazoa > Chordata > Amphibia > Caudata > Salamandridae > Lissotriton > Lissotriton helveticus. Next base: position 134,166,227 of record NC_136058.1, read on the forward strand.
AATTGTCTTTTGTAATGATTGCCTCAGCACAACATGCCACTTCGTAGTGTACAGAATGTGCACAATGTAAAATGTATATGTATTATCAACATACTCATTTGAATGGTATAACACATACCGGGGTTTATTGTGTTTTTACAAAGGTATTGTGGAGAATTAGACATTGTACTGCGTCGTAATGATTACCTCAGGACAAAATGTCACTTTGTTGTATACTGAAGGTGCACAATGTAAAATTTACATGTATTATCAACATACTCATTTGAATGGTATAACGCATACTGGGGTGTTTTTACTAAGGTATTGTGGAGCATTGTAAATCGGATTGATAACGAACTCTTTGTTCATTGGAATACACAACGCGACAGGATAAAATCAAGGAAGTTTTCCTTTAATTCAGAGTGAGTTCACATTTGATTCATTAGAAAAGGTGTTCCCCCTGCCCCCCTCCTAGTACTAATGTGGTGATTATTACCCACAGACACGGCTCTCCCCGGCGGCCATCAATCAATATTGGACCCCCAGAGCCCACGTATCCTAGTAGGTACCCACTTCATCTTTCTTTGAGAATAATAGTGGATCAGGATAGCCCAACACAGATACTGATTGACATTTATATGTTTTTAGGTGCTCACTCCCCTACACTTTGTCTTGAGGAAGACCCCAGAATGAGGATCAATTAACCCTTTGTTAATAGGGGTCGAAACGTCGACAACACCTTTCGAGCAACATACACTATAGGACTACAAGAAGTCATTATTGCCCTCTGTGTAATGTTTTATTATGGGAACTTATGATCGATAATAGAATGTAAAGGTTCCATCATATATTACCGAATTGTGCTTTTACCACAATGCCTTTACCCTGTCCCTCACTGACCCAATCACATCTATCCTACCTCAATTACTCTCTCCTTCTTGCACTTCTGAGCACTGTATAATAGTGTATATAATATGACTGTGTATTCACCAAGAAAATGTTTTTTATACAGAAGTATGTATTGACAAAATCCACTGAATGAATTAAATTCAGGTTCCATCACAGGAATACACGTGTATCTCTTTGAATCAATTAATGGTCCACTGTTTATCTGTTTTTATAAATGAATACTATGCCGACCATTTCACATTTTGTACCTATACCCTTTTCACTCAGCGCATGTGTATTAATGGTGCGCATGCGCACAATACGCCTCATCATGCCCACCATCAGTCCGAGTATCCTAATGTTTTTCATTTCATTTGCGCATGCTCTATTGGAACATAACGGTCACGAGGAGTCGGCGGGACCGTGAGGACATTGTACGCTCCGTCTTTTTTGTAGATAGAGTCACGTGTGTAGTGACGTATGTACTGGATGGCTGTGGTGTGGGTGTATACCAGCCAGGAGGGAGTGCGTGTTCCGATCTGACAACTAAACCTGGAACTAAGAAATCACTACAATGGAAATCTGGGCCATGTACTGTTGGAGGACCACGGTCAAGTGCATAGATTAAATTCTCAAATATAACGTTGGGGACCGTGGGAGGAGCCGGTTACCGCCAATGACTAGGGCAGCGTTTGGTAGGCAAATGCGTCACAAAATAGGCTACATACATGGTGACTGTATCGTAACGTCACATAGAAAAAAGGAAAGCCAATAAAAAATTGCATGAAGAACATAGACGTAAGTAGACAACAGCCAATCAAATTTTTTTCCAAAATCTGCGGAAGGAAAGTGATTGGTCGCTAATACATTTTCTTATAATCCTTCACAACCAATCAAAAACAGGTGTAAAAAGTTTTTGTTTTTAACATACGAGTTAATCAGATATTTTGGCATGTACACCAACCAAGAGGGATTTATTAAAGATGACTTGCTTTCGCAAGATCCCAAAAGGCTTGTTCCAAAAAAAGTACGCACTTCACTGCCAGACCCCATTTAATGATGAAACATCTTTGGGCCCCCCCGCCTGGCCCAGCATCTAAAGTAAAAAGCCTGGGGATAATGATAAGCAATGACTTTTCAATGAAACCTCAGATCAGCTCTGTAGTGTCGACCTGCTTCTTCCTCCTACGGAAAATAAATAAAATAAAAAGATTCCTCTCAAAAGAAGCAATAACTCTGGTCGTCTCGGCGCTCATCACTTCTCGACTGGATTATAATAAATCCCTTTATGTAAGAATCCCAGCCTATCAAGTCCAGTGCCTGCAGCTGATTCAGAACCACGCGGCCAGACTTATTCTCCAACTACCTGTGCGTCAGCATGTGAAGCTAATGCTGAGACAACTCCACTGGCTCCCGGTGAGCCAACATAGTGCCTTTAAGTTGGCCTGCAGTGTACACAAGGCTCTATCTGAAGAAGGCCCCAAGTTTATCTCCAACAAGATCAGGAAATACACCCCTTCTCGCACTCTCCGTTCAACTGGTCAACATCTTTTGACCTTCCCTAAGTTCAAGCGCATCAAGCACAGGGGACTGCGGTTTTCTACCCTTGCCCCTCAAATGTGGAACAAAATCCCCCTGACAATACGGACAATAAATCCTCACCTTCAGTTCAGAAAACAGTTGAAAGCCTGGCTCTTCTCACAAGCATACCCTAATTAACCACTCTTCCGAGTTGGAGCCCTGTATTCCGCAGCACCAAGAAACCTACCCGTTGAACATAGCGCTATGCAAGCAACTTTTACATTACATTACATTTAAATTACATTACATTACATTACAATGATTATCCAGGCTCTCAACATGTCACAAATCATCTCTCATCACTTTGTCTTCTTTTTTAGTGTATTGTATGAAGTAGAGTGCGTGACCCTATGCCCAGAGCGCTTGAAGGTTCTAGAGACTGCCACTCCCCACGGCCAACTCCTGCAGTTTCCTGGAGCTGCACGGCCCCTCTCCCAACATTTAAAAGCCCCGGGGGGAGATGGTAAATAAATACTGAATACGTTAGTACACGCCACTCTTACGCTACCAGGAAAACACAACAACAGTATAAGGCCCAGATTTCCATTGTAGTGATTTCTTAGTTTCAGGTCTAGTTGACAGATCGACACACACTCCCTCTGGGCTGGTATACACCCACAGCACACCCATTCAGCATATCTGTCACTACGCACGTGACTCTATCTACAAAAAAGACGGAGCATACAATGTCCCTATGGAAAATTGCATGGAGAAAACACGTTTTGGGACCCCCCTTTTTTCTCGGCCCCCACTTGACGAATCACCCCCAAAACTTTCAGGGAAGGAGCGGAGCAGAGCAGGCCATTTTCTTGGAGAGATTCGCAAAGATTTGTCCACCAGCGCCAAAGTTATTCCAAATAGAATGTTGTGGATTTCCTATGGAAAGTAGGTCCTAACTATAACTACCTACTGGCGATCGCCAGTAGGTAATATATATATATATATATATATATATATATATATATATATATATATATATATATATATATATATATATATATATATATATATATATATATATATTCACTGAAAAAAACATAGGTTATAGACCACATATAGTTAGGAATTAGCATTTACAAAACCTTGAAAATTCACTGAAAAAACCATAGGTTATAGACCATATATAGTTAGGAATTAGCATTTAAAAAACCTTATTTTACTCACACAAAACCATTGAAATTCCATATATAGTTAGTTGCACTAACTATATATCGCGCACCCGCAATCCACTGCTGATGATGTCACATATTACATCATTCATGACATGGTCAGTGACATCACTGATGACATCACTGATGACATCTCAAATGACATCACTGATGACAACATCCAGTGACTGTATGTTTCTGTAAAGTTAAAATATGTCTTACATATTGAAGAATGAGTGGATGTATAACTGTCTGGACGAAGGATTTAGTAGGTGCATGACTGAATGTATGAGTGAGTGATTAAATGTGTCTCACTGAGTGCATAGGTTAGTGACTAAACTGTCTTAATTTGTGCATCATTATGTCTGTTGTTCTGTAAACTGCTGCATGTGTTGATCAGTAGCTATATGATTAACTATATGGGTTATTGATTGATTGTCCAAGTATTTGTATGGGAGACTGAGTGTGTGTGTGGCTGGCTGGGAGGTGTGTGACTCTGTGCAGATCAATGTGTACTTGTATCAATGATTGTATAAGAAAGTAAGTATGTGTTAGTATATGTTTGAAAATGTAAGGTGCTCTATCTTTAACTGTATAGACAAGAAAATGGAAGTGTGATTGATTCTTTACAGGACTGACTAGGTGTGTGAGTAACTCCATGGATGAGTGGCAGAGTGTGAGTGTCTGTATAGGTGTATGAGTGCATATGATAGTGTTGTAAAGATGAGTGATTGTATGTATGAATGATTGTATGGGTGAATGAGTGAATGTGTGTGTAGACGTAGGAATCAGTGAGTACGTATGTAGTAACTAGTATTGGTGTGTCAATGGTTTCAAAAATGATACTCTGTATTTAACACTGGGTGAAACAGAGGTTATATTAAAATGTGAGGAGATGCATTGTATTGTCACATGAATGATATCATCAGTGATGTGGTCATTGATGTCAAATGAGATGTCATCAGTGATGTCATCAGTGATGTCATTTGAGATGTCATCAGTGATGTCATCAGTGATGTCACTGACCATGTCATGAATGATGTAATATGTGACATTATCAGCAGTGGATTGCGGGTGCGCGATATATAGTTAGTGCAACTAACTATATATGGAATTTCAATGGTTTTGTGTGAGTAAAATAAGGTTTTTTAAATGCTAATTCCTAACTATATATGGTCTATAACCTATGGTTTTTTCAGTGAATTTTCAAGGTTTTGTAAATGCTAATTCCTAACTATATATGGTCTATAACCTATGGTTTTTTCAGTGAATTTCAATGGTTTTTTAATAGCAAATATCATAAGCTGTCGAATGTCAAGTACGTGGTAAGTGAAAACATTTTCGTGTTTATGCACACTGATCTGCTTTGAATGGTGCCCCCCCCCCTCATTTCTATTAGGAGTACTCTCTCTTTGCACATAGTGAAGGGTAGTTAACGCAGGCCTTTGCCCCCGTTGTAATACGTCGTGCCTGCTTCTCTCTCCATTTGATTGATTGTTATCCAAGTATTTACTGTTTTAGAATTGGTTCTCTTTGGTTCATTCTCTATTTACAAACAAACACAGAGTCGCAATACTCTGTTTAGTCTTTGCAGATAACGAAAAATCGTGTAAAAAAAAAAGAAAAGGAATCGAGCAAAATCAGTAGGCCACTAATGGGATCTCTTTTTGACCTCGCTAAAATAGAAACATTAGGAACAACCCCTCATGACAAATACAAAACTAGTGGAATGAACTGAACTCCACACAATGATGGCTGCAAAACAGCTCGGCTCCGCCACCCACCCCGCCCAAAATAACGATAAAGAGCGGCTGCCATGATTGGTTGCGGAATGGCCACGACGGAGCTACGAAATGGTGCTGCTCTCATGCTAACCCCAGCTTCAGTCTGAAACATCCAGAAACACTGTAGACTACCAATTCGATCAGTTCCGGTAGCGCCCCAATGTAACCCGGTAGAGAAGAACTAGCCCTCCCCTCTTTGACAAATGGTTCTTGTTGCCTGTCCCTTCTGTTGTCATTTAACAGAACTATTTAGCCTGCTGAAAGGGGTCGTGTTCCGACCGCTGGTTGGTGGAGACATTTTGACTATATTCTGGACCTGCGTTGTCGCGTAATGCGTCATATGACGCGCCGCGTTAGCGCATCCGGAAGTCATCCGGGGCGCGCAGCGCGTAACGTAAGCATAACAAGTCATGTGACTTGTTAATAAAACTTTTCATTGGTTCATTTTACTTTTCTTATTCTAATGATGAAAGGCTTGGTCATATGACCTAAAAATTACGCTTTTTATTACTTCCGAACATTATTTTTTCTTAAATATATGTTATAATGTTCCAGGCTAATGTACTTTCCCGGAAAATTTACAACTGTCCTGCAAGTAAAATATATTCTTTTTTCGAGAAAAAGAGCGTTTCTTCGTCCCATGACGGAGCCGTTGAGCAAAAGAGGGTCGACCTGCTGTCTTAGTCGCCGATACGCCTGAATATGAGATTCTTATCGATCACTTTATGTTGCAGGAATAGAAAACACAACAGCCCTTGACCATTTATCTTTACTGCGTTCCTTCGTATTATACCTTTTACCCTTCATGTAATTGGTCTGCTTTATTTCACTTGCCTTTTAATGATTCTAAAACAGTGACTATTATTAAAAACTTTACCAATGTATATACTACTACCATGTTTTCTTTTAAAAACCTTTATTGTGAAAATTTCATTATACAAATACGAGCCTATAACCACGTGGGCCGGCCACGGAGCAAACTGTAATCGTATATGATGAGTAGACATTTACACTGTAGAGGAACGTAACGGGCGGGCCATTAGGTTGCAAGAACTAAGGTGTCTAACAGTTACGGAATCGGTGGACGTACATTTTATAATTAAAATACGACAGGGCCAGTTACAATAAAATTATCTAGATATACATTTGCGGGCAAGTACCATGGGTGACGTTAATTCGAACTTTCAATAGTACAGTAATCAATAACACATCAGAACTTAATATCATTAGGGATGTCGAAATATTCAATCAATTCTCGTCCCCGCCCGCCATGTGCTTCAAAACTGCATACGTATCTCGTGATTTCAAGGTTCTGCAACCAGTACACAACAAGGAGTTACGAGTCCCATTTATTCCGGCGCCATTTTGGGCGAGGACGGGCAGGTCCAGGATATAGTCAAAATGTCTCTACCAACCATCGACTATGATGATGTTCATATGCTGTATTTATTAGAGTAACACTCATCTGTCCACATGAAATTAATTTGCCACAATCTAAACATGTCATTTTAATCTTTCCAAAGTTCTTCTAAATATTTGGGACCGTTTCCCTTGCCTCTGATGCTGTCAGTGCCACTTCTTTGATGAATGTACTAGCAGGTCAGGGGTTCTCCTCCAAATCTCTCTTTTATGCAGCACTATAATTAATTGGTGCCACCTCTCCATATGACGATGCATGGTATAGTTACCATAACTATATTTTTTTTCGGTTCCTCTGGAGAGTTCATCGTGGCAGATGAAGCGTGTAACGTACCGGGCATTTACCTTTTTTTGCATGTACAGGAAAGGAAAAAAAAAACGAGCGTCCGAGTTCTAAGGTGTCCCAGGGCCATTTTAGTGGACCAGGCCCAAATCCAAAGAACAGGCCGCCATTTTGAGAGTCCTGTTGCAGCCGCCTGTCGCTGTAGCATCAAGAGCAGCCGAAACTCAGCTGAATGGCAACTGAAACGGTAAAGGGGCGCCCCACTACAGCAGACGAGCCTCCACCTAGGAAGGCCCGTTCACGCTGCCCCCCCCCCCCTTCGGGCACCCCACGCCGTTATTCGGAGCAGTATTGTAGGATGGCCACACCAGTGCGGCAACTTGCTAGACATCACCTCGGTGGTAACCGAATCTCAGCGCCTTTTGGTGTCTTCTCTTCAGAAAATATTGTTGCGCTGCCTTTGGCCCCATTCGCACATCGGTCCGCTACTGACGCCATCTCACAGGCTAATGGGGCGCCCCACGCCGAGTTTCAGCATTGTAGGATGACCACACCAGTACCGCAACTTGCTAGACATCACCTCGGTGCCATCCGGATCTCGGCGCCCCACTGCAGATGAAGTGCCTCTCAACTATGAAACCACCACGGTGACATCCGGATCTTGGCGCGTTGTGCTGCCTTCGGCCTATTCGCACATCGGTCCGCTACTGACGCCATCTCACAGGCTAATGGGGCGCCCCACGCCGAGTTTCAGCATTGTAGGATGACCACACCAGTACAGCAACTTGCTAGACATCACCTCGGTGCCATCCGGATCTCGGCGCCCCACTGCAGATGAAGTGCCTCTCAACTATGAAACCACCACGGTGACATCCGGATCTTGGTGCCTTGTGCTGGTTCCGGCCTATTCACACATCGGTCCGCTACTGACGCCATCTCACAGGCTAATGGGGCGCCCCATGCCGAGTTTCAGCATTGTAGGATGACCACACCAGTACAGCAACTTGCTAGACATCACCTCGGTGCCATCCGGATCTTGGCATCTCAACGCCTAGTGGTATCTTCCATACAGAAAATATTGTTGCGCTGCCTTTGGCCCCATTCGCACATCGGTCCGCAACTGACACCATCTCACAGGCCAACAGGGCGCCCCACGCCGACTTTTACCATTGTAGGATGGCCACACCAGTACAGCAACTTGCTAGACATCACCTCGGTGCCATCCGGATCTTGGCATCTCAGCGCCTTGTGGTGTCAGTCAGAAAATATTGTTGCGCTGCCTTTGGCCCCATTCGCACATCAGTCCGCTACTGACACCATCTCACAGGCCAACAGGGCGCCCCACGCCGACTTTTACCATTGTAGGATGGCCACACCAGTGCCACAACTTGCTAGACACCACCTCGGTGCCATCCGGATCTTGGCATCTCAGCGCCTTGTGGTGTCTTCTATTCCGAAAATATTGTTGCGCTGCCTTTGGCCCCATTCGCACATCGGTCCGCTACTGACGCCATCTCACAGGCCAACGGGGCGCCCCACGCCGACTTTCAACATTGTAGGATGGCCACACCAGTGCGGCAACTTACTAGACACCACCTCGGTGCCATCCGGATCTTGGCGCGTTGTGCTGCCTTCGGCCTATTCGCACATCGGTCCGCTACTGACGCAAACTCACAGGCCAACGGGGCACCCCACGCCGACTTTCAGCATTGTAGGATGGCCACACCAGTGCTGCAACTTGCTGGACACCACCTCGGTGCCATCCGGATCTTGGCGCGTTGTGTTGCCTTCGGCCTATTCGCACATCGGTCCGCTACTGACGCCGCCTCACGTGCCAATGTATTTTCTCCGCATTTTATACCCTATGCCGCATAACAGGTCATGTGACTTGTTTATAAAACTTTTCATTGGTTCATTTTACTTTTGGTTTCCTAATGATGGAAGGCTTGATCATATGACCTAAAAACAACACTTTTCATTGGATGAAAACTTTATTTTTTTCCCAAACGATGAAAGCCCCACCTTGTTTCTGGATGTTTCAGACTGAAGCTGGCGTCAGCATGAGAGCACCACCATCTCGTAGCTCCGTCGTGGTCATTCCGCGAGCAATCATGGCAGCCGCTCCCCACCAGAAGCCTACAGGAGTCGGGGGCCCCCAAAACTTTTGATGAATCCTCAAGGCGGAGGGGACGCTTTCGAGAATGGGGTCCAAGACCTAGCAGACAAGCGTCCGATTTCCAAGGTGTCCCAGGGCCATTTCAGTGGACCAGGCCCAAAAAGGAAACAGCCTGCCGCCATTTTGAGAGTCCTGTGACAGCCGCCTATCGCTGCACCGCAAGAGTGGGCGCAACTCAGCTGAATTGCGGCTTTTGACACAGTGGACCAAAAACGGACAGAATGGCAACTGAAACGGTAAAGGGGCGCCCCACTACAACAGATGAGACTCCACCTGGAGAGGCCCGTTCACGCCGCCTCCCCCGGGGCGCCCCACGCCGTTATTCGGAGCAGCATTGTAGGATACCAAAACCAGTGCGGCAACTTACTGGACATCACCTTGGTGCCATCGTTCTGCTGCCTTGGAACTATTCGCACAACAGTTTGATACTGATGACCCACCCCCCGCGACGCCCCACGCCAGAAATCTGGACGTTGTGCTGCGTTGGGACTATTCGCACAGCCGACCGCTACTTCGTTGTTTTTCCCTAAAAATGTTTATATGTTATTACTGTTTTTGTTTTCTTGTATATATTTATAAGTTATTAAAGTTTTATAATCTTACTACTTTGTCGGAGTGCTATATATTTTTAATGTGACACATAATTGTAAAAACTTTGATGTACAAAGAGTCATCCCTGGAATCTTCCGCTTCAGGCTCGGTCCCCTCCCCAATCACAATACAGGATGGTTTTCAGATAATAGGAACGCGTCTGCTGTGACGGATCTCATCGAGTGTGGGCCTTGATCTACTATAACTCCTTTGAAGAGGGGTGATTCTTTACAGCTGGGGCCATAAACTACATCTGCAGGGCTAGCTGATACCCTAGGACCGGCCTGGACAATCGGACACAGAGGAAAAGGAGTGTCAGAGGTTGCGGTAGTGAATAGGGCGAAAGGGAGGTGTCGGGCGGGCACAGGGTGTGATTCTCAGGGAAGAGCAGCGCAGATGGGGGGAGATTTATTACCCATGCATAAGACAGAGAGCGGGGGTGACCACTGCCTGGGGGAGATGCTTGCGAGGGTGGGGAGCCATGCTAAGGATCGACAGCGTGCACAGAGTGGGTCTGGTCAAGGCATCTAAAATGACTGCCGTGCACGACAAAAGTGTAGCATTTGAAAAAAGACAAGATGGCGCAGACAATGTTTTTCAACACTTCCTGATTTCCTTCGAATCGAACGTTAACAGACGTTGGGGCATATTACCAAAGTTAAGCGATATTTATCCCTAACGATGCTTAGCAACGATTTTTTTACCGCTAAGCATCGTCAGAAATTATCGCAGATAAACCTTGCTATTATCAAGGTTTATCGCAAATACGATAAAAAACGACCGCAATGCATTAATATCGCTGAAAACTCAGCGATATTCATGCATTACCGAGCTAATGCTCTTAGCCATGTTATCCACCTCCCATTGGATAACATGGCTAAGAACTGCTCAGGGCAGGTGCTAGCTTTTGGAGATATTCGCGCTTATCGCGAATATTTCCAAAAGTTGATAATAGGAGATAGCGATGTTAGCGACTGTTTCCAGTCGCTAACATCTTGGCATGCCCACTTTGCATGTCATTAGTGATAAATATCACTCACATGCAAAGTGGGGCCCAAGATGGTCGCTATCTCCTACTAGCCGTCGCTAACTGGTGTTAGCAACAGCTAGGTAATACAGATATAATTTTATCTCCGCGAAGCGGAGCGCTGTTACAGATATATATCTTGTTTTTGAACGTTAATTTCTCAAAATCCACTGAAGCACATATATTGAGACCTAGCAAAGGCACATCGAGCTACCAGTCCCTACAATTTTGCCAAGTTTCGTGCAAATCCATTCAGCCGTTCGATTATTATTATTATTATTTTTTTGGCCCAGCGGGGCCCTTTTAAAACCTCCACATCAAACCTAAGAGGTCAAGGAGGATCTACTATGCCCCCTTATGGTCATTTGCCCCTTCGCTTTGGCCTCCTCTTGTCTCTCGATCCTACCGAGAGACAAGATGGCGGCCGCTACGGACTGTTTGCAATGTTTACAGACGCCGGAGAACCAATCAGCTTCGCAAACCTCCGTTACGCGAAGCGGAGCGCTGTTACAGATATATATCTTTTTTTGAACGTTAATTTCTCAAAATCCACTGGAGCACATATATTGAGACCTAGCAAAGGCACATAGGGCTACCAGTCCCTAATATTTTACCAAGTTTCGTGCAAATCCATTCAGCCGTTCGATTATTATTATTATTTTTTTTTTTTGCCCCGCGGGGCCCTTTTAAAACCTCCACATCAAACCTAGGGGGTCAGCGAGGATCTACTATGCCCCCTTATGGTCATTTGCCCCTTCGCTTTGGCCTCCTCTTGTCTCTCGATCCTACCGAGAGACAAGATGGCGGCCGCTACGGACTGTTTGGAATGTTCACAGACGCCGGAGAACCAATCAGCTTCGCTTCACAAAGCTCCGTACCACAAAAAGTCCGCGAACCGGAGCGCTGCCCGGTCCGCTGTTACAGATATATATCTTTTTTTGAACGTTAATTTCTCAAAATCCACTGGAGCACATATATTGAGACCTAGCAAAGGCACATCGGGCTACCAGTCCCTACAATTTTGCCAAGTTTCGTGCAAATCCATTCAGCCGTTCGGGCTAAAAGTGAGGCCAACCGCCCTATGGAAAACTCAATGTTAAAAACATGTTTTGGGACCCCCCTTTTTTCTCGGCCCCCCCTTGACGAACCCCCCCCAAATTTTCAAGGGCTGCTCAGAAACAAAATGTGCCATTTTCCTGAAAATTTCAGCCAATTCCGTCCACAAACGCCAAAGTTATTAGACATAGAATTTTCAAAAATCCCATAGAGAAAAAATCCTAACTATATATACCTACTGGCGACCGCCAGTAGGTAATATATACATATATTCATAAATATGTATATATATATATATATATATATATATATATATATATATATATATATATATATATATATATATATTACCTACTGGCGGTCGCCAGTAGGTATATATAGTTAGGATTTTTTCTCTATGGGATTTTTGAAAATTCTAGGTCTAATAACTTTGGCGTTTGTGGACGGAATTGGCTGAAATTTTCAGGAAAATGGCACATTTTGTTTCTGAGCAGCCCTTAAAAATTTGGGGGGGGTTCGTCAAGGGGGGGCCGAGAAAAAAGGGGGGTCCCAAAACGTGTTTTTAACATTGAGTTTTCCATAGGGAGGTTGGCCTCACTTTTAGCCCGAACGGCTGAATGGATTTGCACGAAACTTGGCAAAATTGTAGGGACTGGTAGCCCGATGTGCCTTTGCTAGGTCTCAATATATGTGCTCCAGTGGATTTTGAGAAATTAACGTTCAAAAAAAGATATATATCTGTAACAGCGGACCGGGCAGCGCTCCGGTTCGCGGACTTTACGCGTAACGGAACTTCGCGTAGCGAAGCTGATTGGCTCTCCGGCGTCTGTGAACATTCCAAACAGTCCGTAGCGGCCGCCATCTTGTCTCTCGGTAGGATCGAGAGACAAGAGGAGGCCAAAGCGAAGGGGCAAATGACCATAAGGGGGCATAGTAGATCCTCGCTGACCCCCTAGGTTTGATGTGGAGGTTTTAAAAGGGTCCCGCGGGGCAAAAAAAAATAATAATAATAATAATCGAACGGCTGAATGGATTTGCACGAAACTTGGTAAAATATTAGGGACTGGTAGCCCGATGTGCCTTTGCTAGGTCTCAATATATGTGCTCCAGTGGATTTTGAGAAATTAACGTTAAAAAAAAGATATATATCTGTAACAACGCTCCGCTTCGCGTAACGGAGGTTTGCGAAGCTGATTGGTTCTCCGGCGTCTGTAAACATTGCAAACAGTCCGTAGCGGCCGCCATCTTGTCTCTCGGTAGGATCGAGAGACAAGAGGAGGCCAAAGCGAAGGGGCAAATGACCATAAGGGGGCATAGTAGATCCTCGCTGACCCCCTAGGTTTGATGTGGAGGTTTTAAAAGGGTCCCGCGGGGCAAAAAAAAATAATAATAATAATAATCGAACGGCTGAATGGATTTGCACGAAACTTGGTAAAATATTAGGGACTGGTAGCCCGATGTGCCTTTGCTAGGTCTCAATATATGTGCTCCAGTGGATTTTGAGAAATTAACGTTAAAAAAAAGATATATATCTGTAACAACGCTCCGCTTCGCGTAACGGAGGTTTGCGAAGCTGATTGGTTCTCCGGCGTCTGTAAACATTGCAAACAGTCCGTAGCGGCCGCCATCTTGTCTCTCGGTAGGATCGAGAGACAAGAGGAGGCCAAAGCGAAGGGGCAAATGACCATAAGGGGGCATAGTAGATCCTCCTTGACCTCTTAGGTTTGATGTGGAGGTTTTAAAAGGGCCCCGCGGGAAAAAAAAAAAATAATAATAATAATCGAACGGCTGAATGGATTTGCACGAAACTTGGCAAAATTGTAGGGACTGGTAGCTCGATGTGCCTTTGCTAGGTCTCAATATATGTGCTTCAGTGGATTTTGAGAAATTAACGTTCAAAAACAAGATATATATCTGTAACAGCGCTCCGCTTCGCGGAGATAAAATTATATCTGTATTACCTAGCTGTTGCTAACACCAGTTAGCGACGGCTAGTAGGAGATAGCGACCATCTTGGGCCCCACTTTGCATGTGAGTGATATTTATCACTAATGACATGCAAAGTGGGCATGCCAAGATGTTAGCGACTGGAAACAGTCGCTAACATCGCTATCTCCTATTATCAACTTTTGGAAATATTCGAGATAAGCGCGAATATCTCCAAAAGCTAGCACCTGCCCTGAGCAGTTCTTAGCCATGTTATCCAATGGGAGGTGGATAACATGGCTAAGAGCATTAGCTCGGTAATGCATGAATATCGCTGAGTTTTCAGCGATATTAATGCATTGCGGTCGTTTATTATCGTATTTGCGATAAACCTTGATAATAGCAAGGTTTATCTGCGATAATTTCTGACGATGCTTAGCGGTAAAAAAATCGTTGCTAAGCATCGTTAGGGATAAATATCGCTTAACTTTGGTAATATGCCCCAACGTCTGTTAACGTTCGATTCGAAGGAAATCAGGAAGTGTTGAAAAACATTGTCTGCGCCATGTTGTCTTTTTTCAAATGCCACACTTTTGTCGTGCACGGCAGCCATTTTAGATGCCTTGACCAGACCCACTCTGTGCACGCTGTCGATCCTTAGCATGGCTCCCCACCCTCGCAAGCATCTCCCCCAGGCAGTGGTTACCCCCGCTCTCTGTCTTATGCATGGGTAATAAACCTCCCCCCATCTGCGCTGCTCTTCCCTGAGAATCACACCCTGTGCCCGCCCGACACCTCCCTTTCGCCCTATTCACTACCGCACCCTCTGACACTCCTTTTCCTCTGTGTCCGATTGTCCAGGCTGGTCCTAGGGTATCAGCTAGCCCTGCAGATGTAGTTTATGGCCCCAGCTGTAAAGAATCACCCCTCTTCAAAGGAGTTATAGTAGATCAAGGCCCACACTCGATGAGATCCGTCACAGCAGACGCGTTCCTATTATCTGAAAACCATCCTGTATTGTGATTGGGGAGGGGACCGAGCCTGAAGCGGAAGATTCCAGGGATGACTCTTTGTACATCAAAGTTTTTACAATTATGTGTCACATTAAAAATATATAGCACTCCGACAAAGTAGTAAGATTATAAAACTTTAATAACTTATAAATATATACAAGAAAACAAAAATAGTAATAACATATAAACATTTTTAGGGAAAAACAACGAAGTAGCGGTCGGCTGTGCGAATAGTCCCAACGCAGCACAACGTCCAGATTTCCGGCGTGGGGCGTCGCGGGGGGTGGGTCATCAGTAGCAAACTGTTGTGCGAATAGTTCCAAGGCAGCAGAACGATGGCACCAAGGTGATGTCCAGTAAGTTGCCGCACTGGTTTTGGTATCCTACAATGCTGCTCCGAATAATGGCGTGGGGCGCCCCGGGGGAGGCGGCGTGAACGGGCCTCTCCAGGTGGAGTGTCATCTGTTGTAGTTGGGCGCCCCTTTACCGTTTCAGTTGCCATTCCGTCCGTTTTTGGTCCACTGTGTCAAAATCCGCCATTCAGCTGAGTTGCGCCCACTCTTGCGGTGCAGCGATAGGCGGCTGTCACAGGACTCTCAAAATGGCGGCAGGCTCTTTCCTTTTTGGGCCTGGTCCACTGAAATGGCCCTGGGACACCTTGGAAATCGGACGCTTGTCTGCTAGGTTTTGGACCCCATTCTCGAAAGCGTCCCCTCCGCCTTGAGGATTCATCAAAAGTTTTGGGGGCCCCCGACTCCTGTAGGCTTCTGGTGGGGAGCGGTTGCCATGATTGCTCGCGGAATGACCACGACGGAGCTACGAGATGGTGGTGCTCTCATGCTGACGCCAGCTTCAGTCTGAAACATCCAGAAACAAGGTGGGGCTTTCATCGTTTGGGAAAAAAAAAAGTTTTCATCCAATGAAAAGTGTTGTTTTTAGGTCATATGATCAAGCCTTCCATCATTAGGAAACCAAAAGTAAAATGAACCAATGAAAAGTTTTATAAACAAGTCACATGACCTGTTATGCGGCATAGGGTATAGAATGCGGAGAAAATACGTTGGCACGTGAGGCGGCGTCAGTAGCGGACCGATGTGCGAATAGGCCGAAGGCAATACAACGCGCCAAGATCCGGATGGCACCGAGGTGGTGTCCAGCAAGTTGCAGCACTGGTGTGGCCATCCTACAATGCTGAAAGTCGGCGTGGGGCGCCCCGTTGGCCTGTGAGTTTGCGTCAGTAGCGGACCGATGTGCGAATAGGCCGAAGGCAGCACAACGCGCCAAGATCCGGATGGTACCGAGGTGGTGTCTAGTAAGTTGCCGCACTGGTGTGGCCATCCTACAATGTTGAAAGTCGGCGTGGGGCGCCCTGTTGGCCTGTGAGATGGCGGCAGTAGCGGACCGATGTGCGAATGGGGCCAAAGGTAGCGCAACAATATTTTCGGAATAGAAGACACCACAAGGCGCTGAGATGCCAAGATCCGGATGGCACCGAGGTGGTGTCTAGCAAGTTGTGGCACTGGTGTGGCCATCCTACAATGGTAAAAGTCGGCGTGGGGCGCCCTGTTGGCCTGTGAGATGGTGTCAGTAGCGGACTGATGTGCGAATGGGGCCAAAGGCAGCGCAACAATATTTTCTGACTGACACCACAAGGCGCTGAGATGCCAAGATCCGGATGGCACCGAGGTGATGTCTAAGTTGCGGACCGATGTGCGAATGGGGCCAAAGGCAGCGCAACAATATTTTCTGTATGGAAGATACCACTAGGCGTTGAGATGCCAAGATCCGGATGGCACCGAGGTGATGTCTAGCAAGTTGCTGTACTGGTGTGGTCATCCTACAATGCTGAAACTCGGCGTGGGGCGCCCTATTAGCCTGTGAGATGGCGTCAGTAGCGGACCGATGTGTGAATGGGGCAAAGGTAGCGCAAGAATATTTTCTGAATAGAAGACACCACAAGGCGCTGAGATGCCAAGATCCGGATGGCACCGAGGTGGTGTCTATTAAGGTGCACTGGTGTGGTCATCCTACAATGCTGAAACTCGGCGTGGGGCGCCCCATTAGTCTGTGAGATGGCGTCAGTAGCGGACCGATGTGCGAATAGGCCGAAGGCAGCACAACGCGCCAAGATCCGGATGTCACCGTGGTGGTTTCATAGTTGAGAGGCACTTCATCTGCAGTGGGGCGCCGAGATCCGGATGGCACCGAGGTGATGTCTAGCAAGTTGCTGTACTGGTGTGGTCATCCTACAATGCTGAAACTCGGCGTGGGGCGCCCCATTAGCCTGTTAGATGGCGTCAGTAGCGGACCGATGTGCGAATAGGCCGAAGGCAGCACAACGCGCCAAGATCCGGATGTCACCGTGGTGGTTTCATAGTTGAGAGGCACTTCATCTGCAGTGGGGCGCCGAGATCCGGATGGCACCGAGGTGATGTCTAGCAAGTTGCTGTACTGGTGTGGTCATCCTACAATGCTGAAAGTCGGCGTGGGGCGCCCCATTAGCCTGTGAGATGGCGTCAGTAGCGGACCGATGTGCGAATGGGGCCAAAGGCAGCGCAAAAATATTTTCTGAAGAGAAGACACCAAAAGGCGCTGAGATTCCAAGATCCGGATGGCATCGAGGTGGTGTCTAGCAAGCTATGCAGTTGAGTTGTGTGCGCACTTGCGGCGAATAGGTCGAAGGCAGCATAACAATGTTTTCTGAATAGAAGACACCACAAGGCGTTGAGATTCGGTTACCACCGAGGTGATGTCTAGCAAGTTGCCGCACTGGTGTGGCCATCCTACAATACTGCTCCGAATAACGGCGTGGGGTGCCCGAAGGGGGGGGGGGGAGGCGGCGTGAACGGGCCTTCCTAGGTGGAGGCTCGTCTGCTGTAGTGGGGCGCCCCTTTACCGTTTCAGTTGCCATTCAGCTGAGTTTCGGCTGCTCTTGATGCTACAGCGACAGGCGGCTGCAACAGGACTCTCAAAATGGCGGCCTGTTCTTTGGATTTGGGCCTGGTCCACTAAAATGGCCCTGGGACACCTTAGAACTCGGACGCTCTATTTTTTTTTCCTTTCCTGTACATGCAAAAAAAGGTAAATGCCCGGTACGTTACACGCTTCATCTGCCACGATGAACTCTCCAGAGGAACCGAAAAAAAATATAGTTATGGTAACTATACCATGCATCGTCATATGGAGAGGTGGCACCAATTAATTATAGTGCTGCATAAAAGAGAGATTTGGAGGAGAACCCCTGACCTGCTAGTACATTCATCAAAGAAGTGGCACTGACAGCATCAGAGGCAAGGGAAACGGTCCCAAATATTTAGAAGAACTTTGGAAAGATTAAAATGACATGTTTAGATTGTGGCAAATTAATTTCATGTGGACAGATGAGTGTTACTCTAATAAATACAGCATATGAACATCATCATAGTCGATGGTTGGTAGAGACATTTTGACTATATCCTGGACCTGCCCGTCCTCGCCCAAAATGGCGCCGGAATAAATGGGACTCGTAACTCCTTGTTGTGTACTGGTTGCAGAACCTTGAAATCACGAGATACGTATGCAGTTTTGAAGCACATGGCGGGCGGGGACGAGAATTGATTGAATATTTCGACATCCCTATTGATATTAAGTTCTGATGTGTTATTGATTACTGTACTATTGAAAGTTCGAATTAACGTCACCCATGGTACTTGCCCGCAAATGTATATCTAGATAATTTTATTGTAACTGGCCCTGTCGTATTTTAATTATAAAATGTACGTCCACCGATTCCGTAACTGTTAGACACCTTAGTTCTTGCAACCTAATGGCCCGCCCGTTACGTTCCTCTACAGTGTAAATGTCTACTCATCATATACGATTACAGTTTGCTCCGTGGCCGGCCTACGTGGTTATAGGCTCGTATTTGTATAATGAAATTTTCACAATAAAGGTTTTTAAAAGAAAACATGGTAGTAGTATATACATTGGTAAAGTTTTTAATAATAGTCACTGTTTTAGAATCATTAAAAGGCAAGTGAAATAAAGCAGACCAATTACATGAAGGGTAAAAGGTATAATACGAAGGAACGCAGTAAAGATAAATGGTCAAGGGCTGTTGTGTTTTCTATTCCTGCAACATAAAGTGATCGATAAGAATCTCATATTCAGGCGTATCGGCGACTAAGACAGCAGGTCGACCCTCTTTTGCTCAACGGCTCCGTCATGGGACGAAGAAACGCTCTTTTTTTCAAAAAAAGAATATATTTTACTTGCAGGACAGTTGTAAATTTTCCGGGAAAGTACATTAGCCTGGAACATTATAACATATATTTAAGAAAAAATAATGTTCGGAAGTAATAAAAAGCGTAATTTTTAGGTCATATGACCAAGCCTTTCATCATTAGAATAAGAAAAGTAAAATGAACCAATGAAAAGTTTTATTAACAAGTCACATGACTTGTTATGCTTACGTTACGCGCTGCGCGCCCCGGATGACTTCCGGATGCGCTAACGCGGCGCGTCATATGACGCATTACGCGACAACGCAGGTCCAGAATATAGTCAAAATGTCTCCACCAACCAGCGGTCGGAACACCACCCCTTTCAGCAGGCTAAATAGTTCTGTTAAATGACAACAGAAGGGACAGGCAACAAGAACCATCAGTCAAAGAGGGGAGGGCTAGTTCTTCTCTACCGGGTTACATTGGGGCGCTACCGGAACTGATCGAATTGGTAGTCTACAGTGTTTCTGGATGTTTCAGACTGAAGCTGGGGTTAGCATGAGAGCAGTACCATTTCGTAGCTCCGTCGTGGCCATTCCGCAACCAATCATGGCAGCCGCTCTTTATCGTTATTTTGGGCGGGGTGGGTGGCGGAGCCGAGCTGTTTTGCAGCCATCATTGTGTGGAGTTCAGTTCATTTCACTAGTTTTGTATTTGTCATGAGGGGTTGTTCCTAATGTTTCTATTTTAGCGAGGTCAAAAAGAGATCCCGTTAGTGGCCTACTGATTTTGCTCGATTCCTTTTCTTTTTTTTTTTACACGATTTTTCGTTATCTGCAAAGACTAAACAGAGTATTGCGACTCTGTGTTTGTTTGTAAATAGAGAATGAACCAAAGAGAACCAATTCTAAAACAGTAAATACTTGGATAACAATCAATCAAATGGAGAGAGAAGCAGGCACGACGTATTACAACGGGGGCAAAGGCCTGCGTTAACTACCCTTCACTATGTGCAAAGAGAGAGTACTCCTAATAGAAATGAGGGGGGGGGGCACCATTCAAAGCAGATCAGTGTGCATAAACACGAAAAAAATTTCACTTACCACGTACTTGACATTCGACAGCTTATGATATTTGCTATTAAAAAACCATTGAAATTCACTGAAAAAACCATAGGTTATAGATCATATATAGTTAGGAATTAGCATTTACAAAACCTTGAAAATTCACTGAAAAAAACATAGGTTATAGACCATATATAGTTAGGAATTAGCATTTAAAAAACCTTATTTTACTCACACAAAACCATTGAAATTCCATATATAGTTAGTTGCACTAACTATATATCGCGCACCCGCAATCCACTGCTGATGATGTCACATATTACATCATTCATGACATGGTCAGTGACATCACTGATGACATCACTGATGACATCTCAAATGACATCACTGATGACATCACTGATGACATCTGAAATGACATCACTGATAACATCTCAAATGACATCACTGATGACATCTCAAATGACATCACTGATGACATCACTGATGACATCTCATTTGACATCAATGACCACATCACTGATGATATCATTCATGTGACAATACAATGCATCTCCTCACACTTTAATATAACCTCTGTTACACCCAGTGTTAAATACAGAGTATAATTTTTGAAACCATTGACACACCAATACTAGTTACTACATACGCACTCAGTGATTCCTATGTTTACACACACATTCACTCATTTACCCATACAATCATTCATACATACAATCACTCATCTTTACAACACTATCATATGCACTCATACACCTATACAGACTCTCACACTCTGTCACTCATCCATGGAGTTACTCACACACCTAGTCAGTCCTGTAAATAATCAATCACACTTCCATTTTCTAATCTATACAGTTAAACATAGAGCACCTTACATTTTGAAACATATACTAACACATACTTACTCTCTTATACAATCATTGATACAAGTACACATTGATCTGCACAGAGTCACACACCTCCCAGCCAGCCACACACACACTCAGTCTCCCATACAAATACTGGGGCAATCAATCAATAACCCATATAGTTACTCATATAGCTACTGACCAACACATGCAGCAGTTTACAGAACAACAGACATAATGATGCACAAATTAAGACAGTTTAGTCACTAACCCATGCACTCAGTGAGACACATTTAATCACTCACTCATACAGTCAGTCACGCACCTACTAAATCCTTCATCCAGACACTTCTACATCTACTCATTCTTCAATATGTAAAACATATTTAAACTTTACAGAAACACACAGTCACTGGATGATGTCATCAGTGATGTCATTTGAGATGTCATCAGTGATGTCATCAGTGATGTCACTGACCATGTCATGAATGATGTAATATGTGACATCATCAGCAGTGGATTGCGGGTGCGCGATATATAGTTAGTGCAACTAACTATATATGGAATTTCAATGGTTTTGTGTGAGTAAAATAAGGTTTTTTAAATGCTAATTCCTAACTATATATGGTCTATAACCTATGGTTTTTTCAGTGAATATATATATATATATATATATACCTTGAAAGCAATTTTACTGCAGCTGTGGGCTTCAACATGTTTGTTTTGCACGGCAAGTGTATTTGATGGGCTGCTCCGTGCCCATTTCCTTTGAAGCCGCCCTGTAGGGTCTGGGGCTCCAGAATGAGAGACTTTTTCTGTTTTTGATGTTTAATGGAGGAGCCTGATCCACTCGCACACCTGACCTACGAAGGATATTCTAATTCAGCAAAAAAATGGATGTGTGAGGAAGGGATTTGTGGCAGGCTGACGTCCTGCTACAATCGTGCTGCAGCCTAAAATGCCTTCTGGTCGCCCTTAGTAGTAAGAACAAAACTACGGCTTTACATCTACTCACCTGACTGCCACCATACAGTATTCCATGACAATATCAGTGCATGCGCCAAGAAAAGAACTTTCCAAATGGCTCTTAAATGCGAGGACTTCCAGTTCGCACTTTTTTAGAATGCGCATTGCACTATGGAATTTGAAGTTTTTGTAAATTGGTCACGTGAATAAAACCTTAAAAAAATGCCTGAGCTCACGTCTGTGTCACCTTCCACCTGTGAACAAGGCTACTGATGCTGAAACGTTAGGAAATGGAAGCTGGCGCTGCTCGACCTTGAAAGCAATTTTACTGCAGCAGTGGGCTTCAACATGTTTGTTTTGCACGGCAAGTGTATTTGATGGGCTGCTCCGTGCCCATTTCCTTTGAAGCCGCCCTGTAGGGTCTGGGGCTCCAGAGCGAGAGACTTTTTGTGTTTTTGATGTTTAATGGAGGAGCCTGATCCACTCGCACACCTGACCTATGAAGGATATGCTAATTCAGCGAAAAATGGATGTGTGAGGAAGGGATTTGTGGCAGGGTGACGTCCTGCTACAATCGTGCTGCTGCCTAAGATGCCTTCTGGTCGCCCGTAGTAGTACAAACAAAACTACGGCTTTACATCTACTCACCTGACTGCCACCATACAGTATTCCATGACAATATCAGTGCATGTGCCAAAAAAGAACTTTCCAAATGGCTCTTAAATGCGAGGACTTCCAGTTCGCACTTTTTTAGAACGTGCATTGCACTATGGAATTTGAGGCTTTTGTAAATTGGTCACGTGAATAAAACCTTAAAAAAACGCCTGAGCTCACGTCTGCGTCACCTTCCACCTGTGAGCAAGGCTACTGATGCCGATACGTTAGGAAATGGAAGCTGGCGCTGCTCGACCTTGAAAGCAATTTTACTGCAGCAGTGGGATTCAACATGTTTGTTTTGCACGGCAAGTGTATTTTATGGGCTGCTCCGTGGCCATTTCCTTTGAAGCCACCCTGTAGGGTCTGGGGCTCCAGAACGAGAGACTTTTTGTGTTTTTGATATATATATATATATATATATATATATATATATATATATATATATATATATCAACAAAAATCTTCCCCAACAGCAGCAAGAAGTGGAAACCACACAGAGGATTCTTTGGAGGGGTCTTTTAATGCAACGAACACCAGCAATAGGGCGAATGCATTTCGGCATGGTTCAGCCTTCGTCAGCGCCATGAGGTGTTTGCATGGAGCAGGCAAACAAAGTGGTTGAAATACCTTCTCCTTTCTAGTCAGGTGAGAGTTAGCTCCGCCCCTCGAATAGACAGCATGGAATATGATTTGCTGCCTGTGTTGTCTGTAGGACGCCCAGTGCGTCTGTACTACAGGTACCAGAGTGCTATGCGTTGGTCCAGCATAGCCACGGGGGTGATGACATAATGCGGGCCACTTCAACCTAACTTCTGCGTGGCGACTCCCTCCTCAGCTCCCCATACTGCACCAACCCCCAAACACAGCAGTCTATATATATGCCAAGGTGTATTGAAGAATGAGTGGGTGTATACGTGTGTTAATGGATGGTTTAGTAGGCATGTGACTGATTGTATAAGTGACTGATTAAGCGTATCTTACTGAATACATAGGTCAGTGAGTACACTGTGTCAATGTCTATAACAGTCTGTCAATTGGTGTATAAGCGGCTGCATGGGTTGGTGACTACCTACATGATTATCCGTATGGGTTATTGATTGGTTGTCTGAGTATCTGAACGGGTGCCTGAGTGTGTGTGTCGGTAGGTGGGGGGTATGACTCAGTGCATAGATGTGTGACAGGGTGATTCACTGGGTGTATGGGTTCAATAGTGCATCTGTGAAGGGTTGTATGGGTGGCTGAGTATGTGTATGGGTATGTGTTAAAGCAGTATATGTGAGTTTTGAAGTATATAAATGAATATATGTGAGAGTGAGGGATAGCAAGAGTAGCTGTATGGATGAGTGTGTGTTTCTATGAGTGATTGTTTAAGAGAGTAAGTATGCGTTAGCATCTGTATAAATAAGTGCTGTGGCGTGTGTATGAATGTATAGGCAAGTAAATGGGTGTGTGATAGTTTCTTTGCATGACTGACTAGGTGTGTAAATAACTCTATGGATGAGTGGTGGTGTGTGAGTGTATGTATAGGTGTATGAGTGCATATGATAGTTCTGTATTGATGAGGGACTGCATGTATGACTGACTGTATGTGTGAATGAGTGGATGTGTGTGTAGACCTAGGAATTAGTGCATGGGTATGTAGTAACTGGTATTGGTGTGTCTATGATTGCAAAAATGGTAGTCTGTATTTTAGAGTGTGTGTATCAAGGATTATGTGTGAGGAGGTGTGCCAGCTTGTCACATGGATTACATCATCCAGGGACTGAGTGTTTCTAACATGCTCAAAAATGTTAAATCTGTATATGCCAATGAATATTGAAGAATGATTGGTTGTCTGAGAACCAGTATGGGTGCCTGAGTGCCTGTGTGGGTGGGCAGATGTGTGACTTCCTGCATGGATGTGTGAGTGGGTGATTCACTGGGTGTATGTGTTTATGAGTGCGCGTATGGGTGAGTGAGTGTACGTATAGCTGTGTTGGTGAGTGGTTGGATGTCTTAGTGGTATATGTGTAAGTAACTACATATATGAAAGACAGTATTTGTGAGTGTTGGAGTATGTAATTGAGTATATGTGACAATGAGTGATTGTGACAGTGGCTATGGATAAGTGTGCGCTTATGTCAGTAATTGTTGAAAGCAGTACGTATCTGTATGAATAAGTGACGTGGTGTTTGTATAACTGCATAGGTGAGTACATGACAGTGTAATTAATTCTTTGCGTGACTGACTAGGCTTTTGAGTAACTCTTTGGGTGAGTGGCAGTGTGTGAGTGTCTGTATGGGTGTATGAGTGGATATATCAATGGATGCATTGATGAATGACTGTCTGTATGAGTTACTGTATGGGTTAGTGGGTGGATGTGTGTGTAGACCTAGGAATCAGTGAGCGGGTATGTACTAACTACTATTGTTGTGTCTATGGTTTCGATATTGGTAGTCTGTATTTTAGAGAGGCTATATGAAAGGTTTTATTAGGGTGTGAGGAGGTGCATCAGATGATCACGTGGATGATGTCATCAGTGATATCATTTGAGATGTCATCAGTGATGTCACTGAGCATGTCATGAGTGATGTAATATGTGACGTCATCGACAATGCATTGCGAGGGCGTGAGTTATACTTAGCTCTACTAACTATAACGGCTGAATTTCTCTGGTTTTATACGAGTGAAATGTCCAACTAACTATAATGTCCCTGAAACCTATGTTTTTTTCAGTGAATTTCTAAGGTTTTTTAAATGCTAATTTCTAACTATAACGTCTATAAAATCTATGGTTTTTTCAGTGAATTTCGAAGGTTTTTTAAATGCTAATTTATAACTATAACGTCCCTGAAACCTATCGTTTTTCACTGAATTTCTAAGGTTTTTTAAATACTAATTTCTAACTATAACATACCAGTCATGTTTGCAGAGTGGTGGAGAAAGGTGAGCATGGCCTCCGAACACCTCTTAGCAAACCCACTGTGTGGGATTTACTGGAGGTAACAGGAGGAGTAGTTAGCCCCCAACGTCAACCTTGGGGGCCAACTACCTCTTTTATTACCTCCTGTAAGTCCCACACAGCAGGATTGCTAAATTGTTATATCAGGCGCAGCCCCTCCCTGCACCACTGTGCAAACACACCCCCTGGCTGCCTTGCAGAGAGGTGTTCCGAGGCCACGCCCCTTTTTACACCATGCTGCAAACGTGGCTTCTGGCACACTGCTGCTCAGAGGATGAAGTCCACTTGTGTCCTGAGGTCGTCAGGACACAAGAGGACCTCATTGCCCACCAGCAGTGCACCGGAAGCCGCGTTTGCAGAGTGGTGTATAAAGGGGCGTGGTTTCAGAACACCTCTCTGCAAGGCAGCTCTGTGGCGCTAACTGGAGGTATCTGGTGGGCTAGTTGGCCCCCAGGGACCCTTAGGATTCAAGGGGACTTAATCCCCCAACTTACAACGTGCCAGGGGATGCATTTTTGCACAGTGGTGCAGGGAGGCAAAGATATTTTTCTTTTTTAAATTTCTCAGGAACTATGGAACAGATTTACACCATTTAAGGAAAATGTGCACTCTAAAGCCAAATTTAGTGTAATTCCGTTCAGCGGGTTGGGCTGTGGCCTGTTATAAATTTCCTTTGGAATGTAACATGGATAAAACGTGCTTTGGGACACCCCTTTTTTCTCGGCCTCCTCTTGACAAATCACCCTGAAATTTTTAAACACACA
This sequence comes from Lissotriton helveticus, assembly GCF_964261635.1. NCBI lineage: Eukaryota > Metazoa > Chordata > Amphibia > Caudata > Salamandridae > Lissotriton > Lissotriton helveticus. Next base: position 134,192,543 of record NC_136058.1, read on the forward strand.
AACTGAGCGGTCCGGCTCTATCTTTTGGAAAATTTCACAAAGATTCGTGAAACGGCACCAAAGATATTGGCAAATCAAAAAACGCTTTCCCTATGGAAACTAGGTTCTAATATAACTACCTACAGGTGACCGCCAGTAGGTAATATATATATACATATACATAGTCCGATGGCGTCAGAGAATGCACCACCTCGATAATATTGGTACCGTGCCACCTGGAGAAATATGAGTGGCTGAAGCCATCGCAGACTGACTGTGTAGAGGGCCCGCATTGCCGTTGATTGATGGTGATTTTGGGACAGCAAGCTAGTGAGATGTGTAAGAACATGAACAAGGTGAACCCAGTTGGGCTTTGAAACAATGGACAATAATGAATTATCATATTCTGAAAGCGACTGCATACCAAAATATGTGATGGATATTTGAAGGGCAAAACAGACTTGGTGTTTCACTAACTTGGCCACAATGCATTGAGAAGGACCAGCATGCATTGGGAATGAATTATATTGGCTGTCCCCTTGTATGTATAAAACAGCGTTAGTCGGTTTTGAAAAAATGACTGAATTGCCATTTGACCCACGATGAAGGTGTTACGATACGTCCGACTCCTGGCTGGTCAGTGGACGAAGAGGGGGTCCCTAAGATGGACGCAGGCTTTTAAGCCTCGCGCCCTTCGACCACTTCTGGGTCGTTAATACCCCCCGCGCCCATTGGTCCTTTCTGTCTGCTTTCACTTCCGGGTCAGATGACCCGGAAGTGTTTCCCTGACGTGGTCGGCCCTTTGGCTGCCACTAACGACGCCACTCCCCTAAGGGGGGTGGCGCCTTGCATAGATGGCATACAAAGTGCACTCTCCCCCACACAGCATGCATTAAATAATGGCCCCTTCACAATTAAACTCAGGAGTCATGCTTTGATTTTCTGCAGTGTGCATGTTTATTAAAACAAGTTCCCAGGTCAATTACTTCATTGACCTCCAGTTCTTTATTTACGTCCAAATTATTTTTACACCACAGTATTAAGAAACTCACACTTATATACATATATATACTCTTTTACCGCCCTTTCTCCAATGGGCATTTGGTTTAACTTCGGGTTGCGCCAGCAGGCCACAACCAAGATAGCCTGCCCTCTTTAAGTTAACCCCCTTCCGGTCAACAGAGCCGCAGGTGAATAATGTGCCACCACTTGTGGCAACCAGCGGCTTCCGGGGTAGGGCTGGAGAAGCCGAGGCCACCAGCAGGTCAGCCCCAACTCTCCCGCCAGCCCGGAGCCCATGATGATTTAGAAACAACCTGTTCAGAGGTAAAACTGTCACTGGACAAGAAGTTCCCGTGGTATTCTTGTCCGGAACCCCGCCACAGGGCGAGGCGCTTACTGGCGGACTCGACCTCCCCCCCTGCCCTCAAGAGCTTCGGAGATGGCTCCTAAGGCTGTTTGTATGAATATCTCAGTGCCCGCCTCCGAAAGGTGCACTCCATCTTTCGCATATAGCTCTGGCCTGGCCGTTTGTATTAGCTTGTGACGAATAGTCCTAATGCTGGAATTCTGTAAGATTTCCGCCACTGACTGATTTAACCTTTTTATTGATTTATTCACTGCTTTCGTGGGTGCGCCCCGTGACCATACTTGCCTCGGGATGACTTCAGACCATAGTAATACCGCCTTAGGCAAAATATTCTTGACTGCTGCTAGAGTAGTAAACAAGAACTCCTTAACTCCTCTCCTTCCGGCCGGAATCATATCATTGCCCCCACCGTGCAACACGAATACATCTGGATAAGGCATGCCTCCGGCCAGTGCCGCTTTTAAATCTTTTGGGACGTCAGCTAGGAGCTGCCCGCCTATCCCCACTCAATGATGTTCCCATCTCTGCGCCCAGTGCACCCTTCTTCCAAATGTCTCTTTGAAGATCACGCCCGCCCTGCGAATGAAGGAGTGGCCGAACCAACATATTTGGATCTTCTGGGGGGAAGTACCTATAGTAAACATTGAGAGACACGGTAAGAACGGACCTAGGCAGAAAGGCGGAAAAAGTACTGACCAAGACTGTTAAACTAATTGCGGACGTACATAACGTTCATAGCAAGTTGATTTCCAACGACCTAATCTCTTAATCGCTTGTTCTGGCAGCCCCAGGCCAGCAGCTGTGGTTGCCGCACCGATGCGAAAAGAGTGAGATGTAAAGTCAGTCGGGTCAACCCCGATCTTTGCCAAGGTCATTTTGACTACCCTTGTAAACTGGAACCTGGTGAGGGGTAAGCCATTCATGTGAACTAGTAGTCTATCATCAGCCCCCTGCGGCCTGATTTGCCTGAACCCTCTCATCAAGCTAACCGGGCAGTAAGACTCTCCCTCTACTCTACCCAATTGTAACCAAGCCCCTTTGCCTAAAGGGTCCGTCTTGGACCTTCGAACTCTGAGTCTCAGGACATCTCCCAAATCTATTATGTCTGAACACCTTAAGCCTCCCTCCCTATCTGTTTTTGATGCCGGGAGTAATTCAGAGATCTGTAGTGCTCCACAAAAAGCTAACACGTAAGCCACCCTAAATAGTTGGGTCTCGTAAGGTGAAAAACAAACGGGCGGCAACGTCTCCAAAATGTTTACCAACTTCCCTACATCTATGGGCCTTCTAGAATCCTTCACCCCAGGCGTCAAGCGCTCCCAACCCCTCACAGCTCTTCTCACCCTCTGGTCCTTCGTTGGGTCCGTAACTCCCTTTAACCCTGCATAAAATGCCAATGCTGATAGTTGTCTCTTCATAAATGCCACTGATTTCCCCTTCTCTTTCTGCTGTACTATGAATCCTAACACACTCTGCGGAACAAAAGCCTCTACTCGGCCCGCCCCCGTTAAATAAGCCTTATAACATTCCCAAGACTTTTGATACATACACTTAGTCCTGGAGGCCAAGGATGCTGCTATCAACTCGGAGGCAGTGGGGCACCAAACTTCCATAGCTCCGCTGGGAAAGCTGTCATTGTCTTCTCTGCTTGCGGCCAATGTATCACCATCACTACTGACATGCTGTCTGACCAAAATACAATGTGCTTGTCTGAAAGCATATCCCCCCACAAGTGCAACGCCACCACTATGGGGAATAACTCTAAGAAAGTAACGTTACGGGTCAGCCCTCGCTCTGTCCATTCATCTGGCCAATGCTGCATGCACCATTTAGGACCCAAAATGGCTCCAAAACCAATACTTCCTGCTGCATCAGTGAACAGCTCTAGGTCGGCATTCGAGGTGCTGGCTGACCGCCACAACACCGTGCCATTGAATTCCTGCAAGAAATGCTTCCAAACCAATAAATCCCTTCTCACGTCAGCTGAGAGCCTCACTCTGTGGTGTTTTGCCCGCAGCCCAGACATCGCCCGTGCTATACTCCTCGAGAAAGCCCTGCCCATTGGTATAACCCGCAAGGCAAAGTTCAGTTGCCCTAAGAGTACTTGCAACTGATGTAAAGTTACTTTCCTTGCTCCTAAGCAATTGTCAATTGCGGCCTTAAACGCATCCACTTTTGACCTTGGCAACCTGCACACGCCTGATCTGGTATCGATTTCAATGCCCAAAAATGTCAGACATGTAGTTGGGCCTTCTGGTTTTTTTTCGCTGCCAATGGCACCCCAAGAGCTTCAGCCAGGTGCTGGAAGCCCAGCAGGGCCTTCCTGCATGACTGGGAACCCTTAGGGCCCATGAATAGAAAATCATCCAAGTAATGTACCAATCCATGGGATCTGTCTGAGGTCAGGAATTGTTCCACCGCCCATTCTAAGAACCTGGCAAAAGTTTCAAAAACTGCACAAGCAATGGAGCATCCCATGGGCATGCACAAGTCTATGAAGTAATTGTCGTCAAAAGTGAAACCCAAGAACTTGGTATCTTCTGGGTGAACAGGCAGCAACCGAAACGCCGACTCAATATCCGCCTTGGCCATTAAGGCTCCCTCACCCAGAGCTTGTAATTTTTTAATTGCCGTGTCAAATGTCGTATAGCGAACCGTGCACAATTCTGGGTCTAACTTATCATTAACTGACAACCCTGGGGGGCTTGATAAATTATGTATAAGGCGGAATTTGCCCTCCTCTTTTTTTGGAACTAAACCCAGCGGTGAGCAGATCAGATATGGGGTAGGTAGATTTTTGAAAGGACCCGCGACCCGTCCCAAGGCGACTTCTCTCATGATTTTGTTCTGCGCTGCTTCCCTATTCTGAAGCACTGAACTTTGATTGCGAGGCGGGACATTAGTGGGGGAGGCTGAAGATGGGATACGGAAACCAAATGTAAAGCCGTGAAGCAGAAACTGCGCCTCCTCAAGTTTGTCATACTTACTAAGGAGGTGTGTCAAAACATGACGTTTAATGGGAGTTGGGAGCTTTGTCGGCTGTTTTGGGTGGCTTTCCCTTTGGGGTGTTATGGATGGACTGCTCTTTGGGATTCCCTGTTTTCTTGAAACATTTGATTTCTGGATGGGATGTACCCCCGCAGTAAGAACAGCTGTGTTTGAACCTGCACGAGATCCCCCTAGTACACTCATTTCTGTTGAACTGCCAGCAGACCTGTTTTTTATCGCCGAATCCCTTGTCACTCCGAAAGGACTGATTCAGAACAGGGGGAGTAGCCTTGGACGTTGAAGGTGAAGGCGAGGAATAAAACACTGTATGCCATAGATTGATCTCTCGTTGATCCCATGCTATCCCTGGGTGAACTGCCTTCATCTGCCTGAACATTCTATCATATTTCAACCACCCCAAGCCTGGAAACTCAGCTGCGGCACCATGTATTAGGGATATGTAACTCATCATTTGAGGACCCAACACGGGATATTTCTCCAGCATAACTGCGGCATAAATGGCAAATCCCGTGATCCAGTTCTTCATGGACCAATCTACCCAATTCTTCTTTTGATTGTGCTCGCCCTCTTTCGCTCCCCTGGACTTCCCTGAGGCCACCCCTGCATTTAAGAGATCAAATACATCCATGTATTCACCCCTAAGTATCCTTTCCTTTATATCTGCTGGAACGTGCCAGGTGATCCCTGTAGATGGCGATAGGGTCATTGAGGTTGACCCAAACATTAACGGACTGAATGCCAACATTGGTTGACCGACCATCTGCCCCCCAGCCCCCCCTTGTGTCTGGTTATTACTAGACACTGACCACTCAACTGCAGTGTTAGCTATTGGGGCCTGTGGTGGACACCCCAAATTCGGGTAAGCATTCACCATTAAGGGGCCCCCACTTGCCGGGTAATTCGTGCTGGGGATCATCGAGCTTACAGGGCCATTCCCAATTGCTTGCCCATGTGAACCATAGAGTTGCATGCCTGGTAACTGTGCCACCCCTCCAGATTGCACCCAAACTTGTGACACCCCGCTACCCGGTTGCGCCACTACTGGCGGTAGCGCCACCTGAGAACCAGGTACCCCCGCATGAGCGACAGGGTACCCCTCTATGTGTGTAGCCTCGGCAGTAACGTGCTGACCCTCCACAGCGTCCTTGTCCTTATCAGCCACTGAACTCAAATCAATTGTCTCTGGCACCTCCTCACCTGATGATGTTGACTGTGGCTCAGCCGCCCTAGGCCGCTTGCCTTTTGCCGCCTCCTTAAACCTTTCCGGCGTACGCCTCACTCTCTGGCCTCTCCCTCTTTCTTCCTGAGACTTCGTGTTTGCTTTAGCCCCATCTCGCATCATCTTTAGTGCCCATTCCGCGCCTTTCTCTTTCGTGAACTCCAGAAGTTCCGTAAAAGCGAGTTGCTCCTCTTTTGTGGCTGGGGGCTCTTTGCCCCTCCGGGCCCTTTTTGGCGGCATCCTGCACTTGAAGAAAACAAGCGTTAGCACTTTTTAAAATGACAGTACATGCTGCTTTTTTGGGTTATCAGCCCCTTAACCTGGACCCCATTCCCCCCGGCAGAAGCCACCCTGCCTGCCAAGATGAACCAGGTTGTGCCTCAGAAGCCTGCGCCCCCCCTTTGGCTAAAAGACATAATATTGTCACTTTCAACCTTTCGTATTCTCTAAGCCGTTATTTACCTAACAAACCATTCTATTATGAAAATGTCACACATAGAAAACTGAACCATTCTATTATGAAAATGTCACACATAGCAATCTGAATCCTTGGCAGCTATGTCAGAGGGTGACTTCCCTTGGCCCAGTAGATATGGGTAACCCAGTGTACTGCTGTAAATAAGCCCCTTAATACCACATCAGGGCTTAGCCTCCACTCTCACCCAATGTGTACGGCAGCATTATGTGATCAACCCCTCCACCAAGTGATTACAAACTGCATCTCCGTTGCAAAGGAACGCTTCCACACAACATAACAATCACTGTGCTAAACTGCAAGATAGAAATGCCCCTCGTCCCGGAAGATTTAGTGCTAAGAATCGGTTAAAATAGAGGGGGACAGGAGGCGGCAGAGAAATGTAAATTATGGCAGGCAAGGTTTACTGATAATAGGAAATCCCATTAACCCTTGAATGTCACGGCTAGCACCCCGAGCGCTGTAGGTAGCTGAGCGTGAACCCGGCTTCAGCTAAAAGATGTTTTGACGAATGCCCTCTCGTCTTCTGCAAGGCTGATTTACAGCGCGTTACAAGCCCGGGCGAACTGCTCACTCGTCCTCGTTAATGAATTAAGTTAAGACATGCGAAGTATGGGAGTAAATATCAAAACACAACTGCCTCGAGCAGCAACGTGTCATGCACAGATAAACGAGCAGGGTACATCTGCACTACGCGATTAAATTAAAAAGTTGCAACAATGCAAGCCGCGCGCAGACCCGCCCTGTCTTCCATCACCGCTACCGCTTCCCGCAGCTCGCACGCGCCATGCGCCCTCTCCCTTCTCCGCACACAAAAACACTCCGTAGCCCACACGCCACTCACACGCAACTATAGATGAAACAAAGATGCACACACACTGCGCGGCCCACCAACCTCTGAGTCGGATTGACCCTCGACCACGCGACGGTCCTCCTGCCTTCTTCCCGATACGTCCGACTCCTGGCTGGTCAGTGGACGAAGAGGGGGTCCCTAAGATGGACGCAGGCTTTTAAGCCTCGCGCCCTTCGACCACTTCCGGGTCGTTAATACCCCCCGCGCCCATTGGTCCTTTCTGTCTGCTTTCACTTCCGGGTCAGATGACCCGGAAGTGTTTCCCTGACGTGGTCGGCCCTTTGGCTGCCACTAACGACGCCACTCCCCTAAGGGGGGGTGGCGCCTTGCATTTGACCCATGATGAAGGTGTTGATACCGAAACCAGTCGGGGAGGCACACCTATGCTCGTGTCCTGGATGAAATAAATAGAAATTGCTTGCAGTTGAGTGTGTCTTGTTCCCTCTCTGTGGGTATTGGAGAGTTCTTTGCCAATATATATAGCTTCATAAAGGCTGCAGCGCAGCTGAAACGCATCTCTTTAGCCGCAGAGTCGAGTAAGACCTGAGAAAATTAAGAAACCCTATACCTACCGCCTTGAGTACGTGCCTTCTTCTTCGTCAGAGCATGAATATTGTTTGATATATATATATATATATATATATATATATATATATTCAGCTCCTGAAACGCTTCCTTCAAGAAACGAAAAGCGCACTCCAGGGGTAAAGCAGTAAGGTTTATTCAGCCCACCAACACTCGTGCAACAGACGCGTTTCGGACGTCAAGTCCTTCGTCAGTGTTTATATATATATATATGTACACTCTCCATTGCAGTCCAGATGGCGGCGCGCTCTAGTGAGTGGTGCAAGCGTAGAACACAGACTGATTTATCCAAAGTATTAAAGTCTAAAGAAAGCTGCTGCACTCCATGGGCTCGTTGAATTAAAACACATTTATTTAGAGCACACAGTGACAGGTGTATATATATATATATATATATATATATATATATATATATATATATATATATATATATATATATATATATATATAATTTGACCTTGTGCAATGTTATCTGGTGCCCATGTAAAGCACATCAATGCCCTCATGCAGAATTTGCTCTGTATAAAACTGCAAAAGTAATTTAAAAAAGGATAGGGCATTCTGCTTGGAGAGGAGGCATCTTGGTGAAGAGTCATCAAGTTAGGCTGTGGCACTAGCTGCCACTAGCACAGGGAGGTAGGAAACAAAGGCCACTGAGTAGTGTCTTGGAGCAGCCAGAGAAAAGTTATTTGAGGGTGAGGGAAGACAGATTATGCATTGGAGTTGTTAGGGTTGTGGGCAGGGGGCAGCACAGAAGTCCTGACAGGGATTGGACCACTGCTGCTGGCAGCCCTCCCACTCTTACAGCAAGGTGTGGTATCCTGCTTTCTTCTCTGCTTTGTACTTTCTCTGTTTTCTGTTCTCTGCTGTTTATCCAGTCTCAGTGATTTCACGGAATGTTCCCTCTGTGTATGTTTAAGTATAGTTGTCAGTTGCTGTATGTAGGCTCCTGGTGAGGCTTAATATGTTAACTATTCTGATTCTACTTATTATGCTGTTTATCCTGTATCTACACCTGTAACTCCTTTCCAAGAATAAACCTTCAAATTGGATACAGATACAACCTAGTTTCTTACTGGCGACGAGCGAAGAAGGACTCTCTTGAAAAAAAAGGACTGTACTGAAATTAAAGAGGTCATCATTTGTAACAAAAGAGAAAAAGAGACACTTTTAAAAATACTTGCTTAAGCCTCTCTACAAGATATGCATCTGGGTGCCCCACCGGTATCTGGTTCCAATGGACAGCCTCAGCCCAGGGTATTGTCTCAACCACTGCAGAAGTAATTTAACTTCTATATCATCTGGAAAGGACACTAGCGCAAACTTAATGGACAAATTAAAGGGTTCATCTTTACCCCAACCTCTGGTGAGTCAGCTTACTTTGTGTGCAATTGTGGTGCTGCTGACTGTCCTCTTTTTGCTTGCGCTACATGTGCAACTTGGTGTTTAAAGACTTTGTTGCTTGCTAGAGCAGTACTTGGATGTCGATGTGCAGAGAACTCTGTATTCTATGTAGTGAATTCTGTGTGAAGCGCTCTGCCTCGGAAAAATGGCTATGTGCTTGGGATTTTTCATTCTGTATTTCCAATATCCTTAAATAAACTATTCCTGGTGAGCTTACATTTTTCTCTAACAAACTGCCCCAAGTTTGTTAAAACTAGCGGTGAGTGCATCTTTTAAACTTGTCACCACTTCTTTTCAATTCTACACATCTTCCGCATGAGCTACTTACTTCGTAGCCTTGAATGAGTTGAAATGCTGTTCTTCGAGGGATCAATGCATTGTCCATCATGGGATCTTCTGTGACGTTCATCTTGTTGTAGGAGAGTAGGATCTGCTTACTATGGTTACCCCCACTTTTTGCTGGTGTTTCACTGTTTTTCGACTTTAGTCTGGCTGGGGCCCTGCTATTTAGGATCCCAGCCTAGCTGCTTCCTCTCTAAATTGATTGCATGTACTTTAGGTACACTCCAGATTGGTTACTGGGTTACCCTTGTGAGTCCCTAGTATATGGTACCTTAGGTACTAAGTGCATATTTACCCCAGAGGCCTACCAGGGGCTGAAGCATGTATTATGCCACCCTTGGGAAGCCTTCCAAAATGGCACCACAGGTCTGCTACTGCAGCCTGGGTAAGGTGGCACATGCACCCCTTACTAAGATATAGGTTACCTATATCTACCTTATATCACTGACACATATAAACCTATAAGTAACTCCTTTAGCAGGCCTTATCAATCCTGAAGGCAGAGTGCTTGGTTTTGTGTGAGAGGGTGCTCAAGCATGAGCTGAGCCCCTCTGTAGCTTTCGGAATCTATTCTCTGAGGCTGTTCTGTGATGCAGGCAGACCATATACTCTTAAGTGCATTATTACCTCGCGGTAAATGCTAACTTTGGAAAGGATGCATAGAAACATGTCGTGTTTGGTGTCAAACACTTTGGAATATTAACCCCACCCCCGCCAGTCGTGGCGGCAGGGGTACAATTCCACCCTTCTAGAGGGAGAGACATATACACACTGGTCTAACTGGTAATAGTTTTAAAGAGCCCTGGCATAATAATCCACATTTGTATAGCGCACAATCACCCGTTAGGGTCTCTAGGCGCTGGGAGCCGTCAGGAAGATTAAGCAAGCTATTGCCCAGAGTCGCATGGTGCTGGGCTAACCTGCCGCCGGACCCGGGGATCGAACCCTGATCCCCAGATTCCAGCGTCAGTCGCCCTGGCCGCGGCGCCACACCTCTCCCTTGGAGCATCACAATATGGATGCTCCAAGTCCTCTTCTAAGTGTCCTTAATTTTTAAAATTCCAATGCAACTTTCCCCTTAGAAGTTAATGGTGATTTGCGGCTGTGTTTCGACACTGCGCCCCTTCCCCCGTGGGTCCCCTGTGTCACTATCTTGGGTGGTTCCTGGTGGCCCCAGTGGTTCTACAGGCTCTAGGCCTTGTATCTATGTCAGTTGTGGTTCTTATACCACTTTCTTAGTATATGGTTTGGTACGCCTCTAGGGCTCGACCTATATTGTGCTAATTTACTGGGTGCTAAATAAGTTTACTGAATGTACTTTTGCCTCTAGCCTCATAAAGAGACTAGAGGGATGTGTTTAGAATAAATAAATATATTTTATATATATACCTGGTGTGGTTCTCCTTTCATTTGGTTATTCATGAGATTATAGACTGGTAAAACAAGCTGCTTTACATTCCTCAAGACTTAGCCTGAAGGCTGCTCTCCACAGCTACCACTAGGATAGCTTTCTATATAGGTTGTCTTTAACCTACCATCAATAGGGGTCGATTGGACTGGTGCAAAGTGCCCACTGGAATAGTGGACAGCATATGCCAGGCCAACTTCTCATACTTGTCATAAGCTGCTGGTGGACGCCGCTCTCCTATAACGCACCGTGAACCATATGGCGCAATGGCGACGACATGCAGCCATGTTTGGGTTGGATCCCACTGCTGTTCAGTCTTCTTATCGCCAACTGCGTTGTTTTAGCTTCTTCTGATACAAGAAGTGCGGCAAGAAGAAATGTTTGTTGCCTTCACTTGTTTCCACAAGTTTACCTCCTCCTTGTGACCTGTGACACTGCCTTGCGTTCCGATGGTGAGTGGTAGATTTCGTTTTACCTTTCTCCTGCCATCTGGTGACATTGACTATTCAGCTGGTCTTCTAGTTGGTCTCGCACATGTGTTGACGTAAAGTTTGTCTGTGGTGGTGCTACTAAGTGCGACACACGATCCCGATGACTTAAGTCATTTTATTTTTTTGGCATTGTTTATGATGTTTTCTTCTGGGAGTGGGAGGACCACCGTTCCGCGCGCACGCACCTCTCTTGACGTCAGCGCGCACTGCCGGGGATAGAGCGCGCACACGTCGTCGCGCGAGAGATTCGCGCTGCCGCTTTAAGAAAGCGAGTGGTGCGAAAAACAGGCACTTTCTATATGCGTGTGCCGGAGGAAGAGTCAGGGCGGAGTGCTGGTCCGAGTGCAGGTAAGGCTTTGCTGGGGGCTTGGGGCTATGTGCTATGTGTAGCGTGTAGCGCGAGGCAGATTGTGGGCTTTGTTTAAGTATTGATGTTAATCCGAGCCCCTTCACGGGCTGTGATTAACATCAATACTTAAACAAAATCCCACAATCTCCCCCACAACGCGCATTACAGAAGAGTAGAGCCCGTTTAAAAACACAGCGTGTACTTTTATACGCTGTGTTTTTAAACGGGCTCTACTCTTTTGTAATGCGCGGCTTCGAGAGCAATTGTGGGCTTATGTTTAAGTATTGATGTTAATCACAGCCCGTGAAGGGGTTCTGATTAACATCAATACTTAAACATAAGCCCACAGTGCCTACGACTCAAGGTCAGCGGGCACTGCTGACTACCTCCGCTGCCCCGCCTTCCTGCTGACGACCACCAGGCTGCAGCGGTGAGCATGAGGAGAAAATTACAAGTAAACAAATTACAAAAGCAAACGTTGAGTTACATGCAACCAAAGTGACAAATGTGAGCAAACAAAATACAAGAGGTAGCAAACCGTACATTACAGGAGGAAAAAGTGACATGTGTGCAAGTTACAAAGGCATACAAAGTACAAGCAGAGGTATAATACGGCAATAAATGGCAGACACTCAAACACAAGAGCAAACGTTACGTAGGCAATGGCACGTGCCTTGCAGGCAGGCCCCCTCGAGTTTCGTAACACCAGCGAGTGGCTGTATGAGAGGAAGGAATGGCTTTAGCTAGATAAGGAGTGGCTGTATGGCGATAGGAAGGTACTATATTTGGGTATGGACTAGCTGTATGGGGGTATGCTATGTACCATTGCCTTTTGTGCTACAGGCTTGGTGTTCCTTTGTATGCAGATAACCCGCCATTTCCCCAAGGGTTTAATAATTCATACTGGGTCAGTCCCACTGCTATCCCACTGCTATTAGTCAGACTTATTCCTTCCCATGAGACACTGATGGGGTTGGCCATCATTCTTAGTCAGCTTTCGTAATTTATGGAATACGTGCCCCCTTTGTCCCAGGACTGGTTTTTGATGTCCAGTTCACAAACCACCTGCTTCTACAATAGCTTCTGTTTCACCCTAATAGATTCTTGAAAGACCCAAAAACTCCTTATGTGCGGCTATCCCGGTATTGTGATTCTGGCACTGAAAATGTGTATATGCCTGAGGCATTGTAAAAGGAAAGGAAATGTGTGCTTAAGTGAAGCATTATGAAAACTGGTAGCTTGGCACATTACATCAAAATATAAATCAAGCCCTGTTGTATCCTATCAGCGCTGTTGGCTGGTATGTAAATTGAACATAGCCAGGCAGCATCAAGCAGTGTTTCAGCAACACCATGATTTTGTATATGTATACATCACTCCTGCGTATGAAAGAGGGAGCTCTGCTTTGTGAGGTTTGAGGCACTTGCTGATATTATTTCGAGCCCTAAGGGATGTCAGTAGAAACCTATGCAATGAAGTATTTTCTAAGGTAAGTGGAAGGCAAGACAGTCCTGTTCAATAGACTAGAAGCAGCGTAGGCTCTAACATGATTGCTTGTATTAAAGCTGCCCATTCTGTATCTACTTTGTATGATGAGGAAAGCTCGCACTGTTGCTGTCTTTGCTATACTTGTTCCGGGACCATGAGTGAAGCCTAGCTTTATACAGCCCATACTATTACTGATATGTGCCTGAGGGAAGCTTTCATCCGCATTTATGCATAGACATTTGGGGCTATATCTAGCCTTGAAGTGGTCATTGGGCATAACATGACTGTCTGACATATAATGGCTGCCTAAGGCCATGTGATTTTTGCATCTTAAACATATCATAGTAGCAGTCTTAATTAGTATGAGTGTGGTGACTGAAATAAACATACCTTCTTTATTAGATTTTTTGTTAGAATTATTAATATTGAATTTGCCGATTCATTTTATGCTCATTTTGGTTTTTGTTCATTGTTATTACTTCCTCTGATGTCATCAGAGTCAAAGGTCACATAACATCACTTTCTTCCATGCACTAGTTCTGATGTTGTGTGAATCTCATGTTACATTTGCATGTTTGTTAATTTCTATTCGATAAAGGTGCCCGAGGGAAGGGCCAGGCAAAGTCAGTCCCCCACCCAGCTAACTTTGTGAAGATGGAACAGTCGGACATAGCTAGGGGATAGGTTAGTTTAGGGTAGGGGTGGGTATGAGGTAAGATTCTTTAAAGGGATAGAGTCAGGAGTTCAGTCTCTTGCTGACTCCTTCACCATGGCAGGCAGAAACAGAAAAAGTAAGCGGCCCACCCATCCTGCATTATAAGGGGGTGTGAGGGTCTCAGATTCACCACTGTAGGACAGACTCATATGGACATGGGTAAGACAGTATTTAGGAGGATGCTGAGTCAGGTTCGGGTGTATCCACCCCTCAATGGGATAGGAGAGGAGCACAGGAGAGGGGAAGACCATGTTTCGTGCTTTGCAGCAGGAAAAGAAGGCTTCATTTGATTTGAAGGTGAGAGAGAGTCTGGGGAAATGCAAGTGGGACAGTGGATGAAAGAATGAAGTCGGTGTTGGGGGACTTTGCGGGGTAATGTTTGGTACATCTGGTGAATTGTTTATGAGAAAGGCATAGCCAAGAGTTAATGTATTAGTGAAGTGGATAATATGTTAAAGTTGTGTTTAAGTTTAATAGGCATGAATTCAAATCTGTCCTAATAAAGTGGCCTTTTATGCTTCAAGTGCTATGATCACTTTGCTAATTTTCGGCGTCTTCCCACAAGCTGGAAATGTACTCCAGGGTCACCTCGCACAACAACACCAAAATCAGGAAAGCACCAGGTTGTCTGAATGGCAAAATTGTTTTCATAGTAGTGTGGGAAACTGACAATCAATCGGGTCATTAAAAGTAGTCAATGCTCGTGAGAGCCCTGTTTAACTTCTGCTCCGGGCACTCATCTTGTGACTAAGCCTGGGCGTAGTTTGCGTAGCAGCACTACACGTAGCTTCACGTAGTATACTTTGAACTTCACGTAGTACACGTAGTCTGTGTAGTGTAGCTGATGACACTGTGTACTTGTCTGCACTGTGAAAAAATTGCAAATAATTGGAAATGGCACCCTGCACAGTGCCAGTTATGATAAATTAAGTATCTTTCTATGCTAAGTGCATATAGTACTTTCACAAAAGTGAAACAGAAAAATTAGCAAGCAGTGAGAGAGGTGATGATGTTGGGATCCTCCCTAAACTAGGGGGAGTACCAAACAGTTGCCTCTAAAACAAAAAAGCACATCTTATTGAACGATTTGGTGGTGGTCCCATACTCTTAGGACCACCCCAAGCACAGTTATTGGCAAAAAAACAATCCCAACCAAAGACCCTGCAAAGCATTATGGGATGAAATTAGCAGTGGGCAGTGAATATTATATAGTATCCAATATCAAAATAATTCTACAAAGAGCTGCAGTTCAACTGGTGGTTAATAGATGTCCCTCACAAGTTTTTTTATGTTATGTTATATACATTTGTAGCGCGCTCGGATACTCGTGAGTGTCCCGGCGCGATGCCAGAGGGGAACAAGGAGGAGCTAACAAACAAAGAAGGGAGTCTTGAGTTTCTTTTTGAACACAGCAGGGTCCTGAATGGACCGCAGAGCAAGCGGGAGGGCATTCCAGGCTGCACTAGCCTTCACCCACAAAAGAGATACCACCCACCCTCTGGAGCTTATAGCGCGGAGACATAGAACGGAGCGCACGCGAAGGAAAGTAAAAGGAAAAGCGTCTCTGAAGATAAAGAGGACCATGCCCATGGAGAGCACGGTGGACCAACACCAAAGATTTAAACTTGACCCTGTCAACGACAGGCAACCAGTGAAGAGAGCGC
This sequence comes from Lissotriton helveticus, assembly GCF_964261635.1. Classification (NCBI taxonomy): domain Eukaryota; kingdom Metazoa; phylum Chordata; class Amphibia; order Caudata; family Salamandridae; genus Lissotriton; species Lissotriton helveticus. The sequence continues at coordinate 134,207,893 of NC_136058.1, forward strand.
AGCTGGAGAGCCACACTATTCCTTGTCGAAATACCCAATAGCAATCTGGCCGCCGCGTATTGGACCACCTGGAGTTTTTTAAACAGGTAGGCAGGGACACCGGCATAGAGGGAATTGACCTAATCCAAGCGTGATAAAATCAGAGAACATGTGGCAGTTTCTCTTGCTGCTTGCAGGAGAAGTGGAAAGAAATTCCTCAGAGTCTTCAGGAGGCCGAAGCAGCAGCTGGCCAGTTTCTTAGTGTGTGTCCAAAAAGAGAGACTCTCATCGAACCACAATCCCAGGTTTTTCACAGGCTGTCCCGAAGAGAGGGGTAGAGGAAAGTCAGGAGGCCAAAGCTGCTCACGAAAGTCAGGGGGAAACTTGACATAGAGCAATATCTCGGATTTTTGTTCATTGCACTTGAGTTGTTCATCGGCCAGCCATTTAAAAATGGAAGCTAAGCACTGTTGCGCTGCTGAGACGGAGTAGGATGTTTTATCCTAGGTGAACAGCAACTGCGTGTCGTCCGCATAGGCCAACACCTTAGCCCAAAGTTCCTCTGGCAGATATATCAATGGCGTAACATAAATGTTAAAGAGGAGCGGGCTAAGGGAAGAGCCCTGCGGGATATCAGTGGTAACTAGCTGAGGGGAGGAGGAGGAGGGAGGGAGCCAAATCTGCTTGACCCGCTCCTCCAGGAAAGACCTAAGCCAACCCCAAACGGCTCCCAATACGCCAATCTCTCCAAGACGGGCCAAGAGAAGAGCATGTGGAACCGTATCAAACGCCGACGAGAGGTCTAGCAAAATTAGTGCTGCCCTCCCGCCGGCGTCGAGGCACTCCCGGATAGCCTCTACCACCTCTACTAAAACGGTCTCAGTACTGTGGGAGGCCCGGAACCCTGATTGAGCTGCGTGCAAGATTTCCTCAGACTCCACATATTCAGTGAGTTGTCTATTGACCACCTTCTCACAGACCTTGGCAATAGCAGGTAGGAGGGAGATGGGCCCGTAATTCCCTGGATTGAGGGGATCCAGAAAAGATTTTTTAAGAAGAGGCAAAGTCTTCGCCTGCTTCCACCCCTGAGGAACCAACTCTGTATGGAGAGACAGATTAACAATGCAGTTCACCTCTGTATGCACACTCTCTGCCACCGCTGCTAAAAGCCTGGCCGGGCAGGGGTCCGAGGGAGAGCAGGACTTGAGCCCCCTGAGGATTTTAAGAGATTCCAGGGGGTCGACTACGCTAAATGCTGACAGAGAACAGGTGGAGGCGGTAGGTTGCGCCGCCAAAGGCCCTACACGGCAGCCATTAGTAGATGGAAATGTAGCCTGGATGGCCTGAATTTTGTCTCTGAAACAGCAGGAAAGCATATTACACCATGCGAAAGAAGACGGAATCGCACTCACTTGAGCCTGTGGTGATGTAAAATTCTGCACTATGGCAAAAATGTCTTTGGCGTTGTTCCTGGCACAGTCGATGCGAGCTGTAAAGAATTGGCCTTTAGCATCGGCGATGGCCTCATAGTAAGTTTTTTGCACTGCTCTGAGCTTCCTCTTGGCTATAGGGCAGTAGCAACTCCTACGCCAAGCTCGCTCCAAAACCTTGCAGTCATGCTTAGCAGCTCTAAGAGACAAATTAAACCAAGGTTTATAGGGCGCATCTCTAGCGGGTCTGACAGGCCGAGTGGAGGCTACAGAGTCAACCGCCCTCGCTACACAGCCAGTGAACCCCGTCATACACTCCTCCAATTCACCTTACAAAACAGGCCTAAAATACTCCAGAGCCTGTTTGAATTCCGAAGGGTAAATTTTCCCGAAAGCTGGCTTCTGGTAGGAGCACACCTGAGTCGCTGCGCTAGATACCGTCCAAGAAAAATAAGATATAAAATGGTTGGACCAAGCCACCGGGCAAGGATCCCTAATGGAGATAGGGAAATTGGAGCAAATCGGGTCCAATATGTGGCCGGCCTGATGAGTAGGAAGGCGGACATGCTGGCTAAGTTGGTCAGTCACCTCCTTGGTATCAGGTCGGTCCAGATGGATATTGAAATCCCCCAGAATCAAATAGTGCGAGAACCTTACCGCCCTTGTGACTATAGCGTCCGCACACTTCAAGAGAAATAGACCCGCAGGACCAAGGGGCCTATAGATCAAAGAGGCTCCCAGGGTGAAGTGGGCTGAGAAACGAATGCTAAAATCAAGCACTTCGCAGCCTGCCCATGCGGAGGTTTCCCCCAATTGAAGTTCCCATACATTTATATATATAATTGCCACACCGCCACCTCTCCCCCCCTGGCGGTCGGCACTAGCGATCTTATGACCTGCAGGAATGGCGAAGGATACAATGGGGTCAGAAAAGGGATCAAGCCACGTCTCTGTGAGGAACAGCATATCTAATGAACTATCCTCCAAAAGATCGAATACATCAGCATGATGTTTCCTGAGAGACTGGGCATTGATCAGGGCTGCCTTAATATGGGACTTCTTTGCCCGCAGAGCCGGTAAGCAACCCTCAGTGGCCAGAGGGGCAAACCCACGCCCTAGATGAAAAACCACAATGTGGGCATGGGGTTAGAGGAGACATTGCCACATCCCAGTAATGCGGATGGCAGCAGGCAGCATCATCCAGCGCTCTAAGGTTGGTTCCACAATAGCTTTTCCTCAGCTCAGCTCCCAGAGGTATACGGGTAGCATGGCTGGCGCTGGCACTGGCGCTGTACGCTTCCGGGGTGCTGACGGGCGCAGACGTGCTTGCCTTAGGTGCACCATTGCGAGCTCTCTGCGCGTCCATTCAGCACGCATTAAAATACGCCCGAGTGCCAGAGAGCTAGAGCGCCAACTGACAAAATGGCGTCTCTCAGCAGCACCACGGGACAACCAGGAAGAGAGGAAACCCCCTCACCCCGATAGCCACAGAATAGAGAGAGTGCCTTTTATGCGGGCAGGGAACAAAGAGATAGCAGCAATAATCAGTGAATCAATCGAGCAGCAAAGGAGAATTAAAAACAATTTTACTAAAATCGGATTTGCTAAAATACAGGTTAAAAAGCAAGGTGAGAGCCAAATGCGCAAGCAGGCTGGACAAACACACTTTCAATACCGGAGATCTAGGAGAGAGCCCCTCAGGCGCTGCGCAACCATTCAACGCGCATTAAAATATGCCAGAGTGCCAGAGAGCTAGAGCGCCAACTGATAAAATGTCATCTCTTAGCGGCACCACGGGACACCAGAAAGAGAGGAAACCCCCTCACCCCGATGGCCACAGAATAGAGAGAGTGCAAAATGAGTCAAAGACTCTCAAAATTTAAAGTGCGGGTATGCGGGCAGGGAACAAGGAGATAGCAGCAATAATCAGTGAATCAATCGAGCAGCAAAGGAGAATTAAAAACAATTTGACTAAAATCGGATTGGCTAAAATACAGGTTAAAAAATGCAAATGCTTGATGAAAGGGTTTCAATGGTTTTGCATTTGACTCATGATGGACATCTAGTAACATCTAATTGCCTAATGTTTTCATTGTAAAAGTTCACTCTTGTGAATTGGTTATATACTTTTAAGCATGTAAAATTGCTTTTTCAAAGTATCTGAGGATGTTGTTGATTTAGCTGCTATGCTACGTGATTAAGCATTGTTTTGGTACTGTACTACGTGCAGTTTGCGAAGGGCGAATTAGTACAAACTTTGAATGCTCCGTTAGCGTAGCGTAGTATTATGCTCAGGGTTACTTGCGACCCCTGAGGGCAGGAGTTGTAAGGGCAGAGCCAAGGTTAGCACTGAGATGCCTCTAGCAGCAACTACTGCTTCTAACCCCTAAATGACGTCATTGTGTGAAGATAAGTACAATAACTTCTTTGGAGGGCAATAGAAGGAATGGAAACATGATCAGTATAACGAAAACCAGTAAATGCCTCCCCTTTAAAAAATGAATTATATTTTTGTTCCTTTAAAAATGGATGTTGAGGGCTCACTAAAGTTGATAACCAGGAAGTCAAGGACAGCCATCCAAGAGCTTGTAGCTTGAAGGTTCTGTGATGTGTGTGGTCTGAGTGTGTATAAAGAATAATCAAGGATTTCTTCTGTTCTGTAATCAATAACATAATCTCTAAAGAAGTCATATTGTGGCAACTGCTGTATGCTTCTATTTTTATCTTTTAGTAATACGCGTATGCTGAGCATGTATCTACGTGCTTAGAATTGGTTATGTTGTATTACATATGCACGTGAACCTGTATACACAGCACACACTTAGCTGCACAGTACAGGGCACTGTAAAAGTAAGGAGGATCCACAAAGTTAAACTAACATGGTGATATAGGGCTCACCCCTTGCTCCCTGGTAACTTGGTAACCTAAAAAGTATCTGTTATTTGAAAAGATGCAAATTCAGTTATATAATGATGTGGAGAAGGGTGAGCTTGCCAGATCTTCAAAGGGATTGTGTCTGATATCCAAGGTGTATAGCAGAAGGCTTGTTATCTTATCTTTGTCTTTTTCCAATTTATTGTCTTGCGCCTCGTTGTCACCACTGCAGATGTTGCAGAGACCCCCACCTGAAATCTTGCTCTTCCTTGTGAGCTATGAGGGAGTGTTTGAATTCACCTCTGTGTGTGATACGGTAAAGTTTGATGATGATGCAAGTGAGAAGACATAGTCAAATTTCTGATGTTGGTGGTAATTTGGTCTTTTTTGAGTCTCTTAATTGGTTATGCTTGTTAAATGCTGTTCTAGGGTTTCCAGAGAGCATTTGCAATACCTTCAGTGAGATTTGAGAGGACTAATGTTCAAGAAGCGGCTCTGGTACTAAAGCCATGACTCTGCAGAACAAGGGTAGTTAGTATCAAGCGTCTGTGATTTCTTACTGATATGTATTTTAGAGCTGCGATTAGTTTATTCCTAATCGCAGGGATTTGTCACTTTTGCTAAGTTGAAGGGTATAGCTGCCAATGGCGATTACAGAGAGCAATTCTTGAACTTACGTACCACTTACTGTCGCTTGCAAAGAGCATAATCTCAATCTTAAATTTGTTAGGCTTCAAATATTCCTTCAACATCTTGGCTTGTGTGATGGAAAGTCAGCTCTTGAGGCAGTGGTGCTCATGGTGTTGCTCTTCCGTGACATTTTAAGAAATAATCAAGTATTTGTCAGAACTACTTCATGGCACTGTTCAGAGTAGGGTTGATGGAAGCAAGGGTGGCTGTATGCATGAAAGGAATAGTTATCTGCCTGGAAGGAAGAAGGCACTGGCATTTCTTATTTCAGTAAACAAAGTTTAATGCTTCTGTCAGACCATCATTGCACGGACCAAATATGTGTTATTTTGTTAATGAGAGTAAGATGACAAACAAATACCCCTTCTTCTTTTCCATCCAGTCCATGCACATTCATAATAGCAAATTGAAATCCAGCTAATTTATTCTAGATTACCTTAAGAATAGGGTTCTCTGTATGCCAAAGGATAAGAATTCTGCTTTTATGTTTTTTTGCAAAGGCATATCAATAAATAATAATCTGTGAGGTACTCAGCATTGTTATCTCAAAGTCTGTTATGACGTTCTGTGGTTATATTGAATAAGCAGCTATTCACGTCATTATCATATGCAATTTCTTTATTGATGTCATAGCTACACTTTCACAATTGCTTTATTTGGATTCTTGCTTTCTCAAATATGCTTGGAAATGTACCATGTGTACTTTTACACGCTGTGTTTTTAAACTGGCTCTACTCTGCGGGGAAGACCGTGTTTCAATGTCCAGAAGCTCATGAACGTTTTTTCCCGTCCTTCAACCATGGCAGGGTTTGTTAAAACCCCCCTAATTGTCCCTTTGGACAAGAAGGGTAGCCGAGGCAACCCTGTCATTTACTATCAAAAGAGTAGAGCAAGTTTCAAAACACAGCGTGTACTTTCTGAAAGCACATGCGCCGTTTTAAACTTGCTGTACTCTTTTCTCAGTAAAGTGAGCATAGCTGCCAAGGTTTCATAGTTTGTAATTCTTAGCGCATTTGCTGACGATCTTGTCTTCAATTGCAGGTTTCCAGTCTGTAAGGTATTTGGATTTGAGTGGTCAGGTGTGAGTACCCACAAAGACAAGGTAATTCTGTTTACGTTCCTTGTTGGGTTGGGGGTTGCTGTGTAAATAGATTCACAATCTGCACCCCTTTTCTTTTGCAGGTTTGTGAGGCCGGACTACGAATACAATTGTACAGGCAGACGTGAGTACAGGCAGAACAAACAGGTATTTGTTTGGTAGAGTCAAACTGTGATGCATCTAGTACATTGTAGTATAAAATACTTACCCATGTTTTAGTCTGTTGCAGGTTTCACAGCCAGAACCCCACACATTTAAACGGACGTGCGTGAGTACAAGCAGAAGAGGTAATTGATTGGTAGTCAAACTATGATGCATCTAGTACATTGTAGTATAAAATACTTACCCATGTTATATTCTGTTGCAGGTTTCGCTGCCAGAACCCCACACACTTAAATAGACGTGCGTGAGTACAAGCAGAAGAGGTAATTGATTGGTAGAGTCAAACTGTGATGCATCTAGTACATTGTAGTATAAAATACTTACCCATGTTATATTCTGTTGCAGGTTTCGCAGCCAGAACCCCACACACTTAAACAGACGTGCGTGAGTACAAGCAGAAGAGGTAATTGATTGGTAGAGTCAAACTGTGATGCATCTAGTACATTGTAGTATAAAATACATACTCATGTTTTATTCTGTTGCAAGTTTCACAGCCAGAACCCCACACTTTTAAATGGATGTGTGTGAGTACAAGCAGAGGTAATTGATTGGTAGAGTCAAACTCTGATGCATCTAGTACATTGTAGTATAAAATACTTACCCATGTTTTATTCTGTTGCAGGTTTCACCGCCAGAACCCCACATATTTAAACTGATGTGCGTGAGTTCAAGCAGAGGTAATAGATTGGTAGAGTCAAACTGTGATGCATCTAGTACATTGTAGCATAATATACTTACCCATGTTTTATTCTGTTTCAGATTCCGCAGCCAGAACCCCATACATTTAAATAGGTGTCCGTGCATTCAAGCAGAAGAGGTAATTGTTTGGTAGAGTTAAACTGTGGTGCATCTAGTACATTGTAGTATAACAGATTGCATTCATGAGCTAGACGTCAACGTAAGTCATGTTTAAGCATGGGCGGATCTAGCGGATCTCGCGTACGCGAAATTGCGGATTTACGGATTCGCAATCCGCGAAGATCCGCGAACTCTAGCGGATTTGCGGATTTTTCCGTTTTTTGTGTTGGCGCGTGTTCGCGCCGATTTTGGGACAAGTTCGCAATTGCGAACTTACTTTTCGGCTTGCAACGGCCGCGACTATGTTGTTTCTACGTCTGGTTTATCATCACAGGTTCACAGCACCCTCTGTTTCACCACTGCCACCCTCTGGGACACCCATGCCACCCTCTAGTACATCCTCACTGGCACCTATTAGGTTTATTTATCACTGTAGATTATGGTGGTTGAAAAAAGCAAGCACACCTGCCCTTCTTCAACTGCCATCAATTAATTTGTGTTTCATTAATGTGTCAGTAATTTTGAAAGTTCCAGTCTGGCTGGCACCTGCTTCCTTCCTTATCTGTAATTTGCTTTTTGTTGCAGTTTTTTTTTTTTTTACAGGACCTTTATGGTGCTATTCTATGAGCCTGCTGTTTGGGTCATAGCAGGGTCATAGAATTGTTGCAAACTCTGGAGGGGCCCATCAGGAAGCACTACCTTGAATGTTACTAATGTTAAGTTTGAACTTTTGCACCTGCTCATTGCTTTTATTTTAGCTAAAATCGTTTTTTTTGCAATTTCGCGTGTTATTTGGGGCGCGAATCCGTGCGAGATCGATTTCGGAAGCCGCGAATACGTGCGAATACAAAATTGTTTTTGTTGCGACGTGTATGTTCGCGTGATCTTGCGCGTGTTCGCGAGGCGCTTCTAGCTATTCGTTTGCCAAGTTACCCTATCGGTCGTACACGGGCGCGGCCATCTTGTTGGCGTGACGTAATTCCGTTTCCGCCCGCTATGTGTAATCTCGCAAAGTGTGCTGCTCGCTAGTACAATTTCGCGCGTACTCGCAAGGAAAATCTCGCGCGAACTTACCCACGCGGTCGTGAACGGGCGCGGCCATCTTGTTTCTCATTCATTGCTATGGTTCTGGGCATGCTTTCTGTATCCTCTCTCAATCTCTGCCATCCTTTGCTTGTTTGAAGTTTTTTTGATCTAATTTTACTTATTATCTAACCCTCTATTTTTCTAGCTCTATATTTTTGTGTTTTCTGCAGCTTTTATTTACTTTTAAACTACTTTTTTAAACTCTTTTCTTTTCTTCTTCACTATTCTATTTCTTCTTTATCATTTAAGTTTATTTCTGCCCAGACCATGGTAAAGGGAGCCGGGAAGCACCCTGAGAAGGGGAAGGGTCCCGCACCCCGTGCCCGGCTCCCGTGCGGGCGTTTAAGGGGGGAGCAAGTGGTCCCGAGGGAGATCTTCAGCGCGGAGGAAGTGGCGGCACTGATCTTCCATGTCCAGCGCCGCCTCCCCAAGACGATCCTGGGAGGCAGCAAGATCGCGACCGGCTATGGCATCCGGGAGCGCCGCCAGCGGTGGGAGAAGGTGTGCCGGGCCATGTACAAGATCTCTGGGGTCCGGCGCACATATAACCAGGCCACCCACCGCTGGACCGATGTCATGGACCGGGAGCGGGACTTGCTGGACGCGCTCGGCGTAGAGGTCCCCGGGCTTGGTGAGTAGTAGTAGTAGTACATTTACTACTCTGTTTTATCCTGCTCTGTTATTTGCAAATCTTTGTTCTTTACCAAGAGCAATAATGCTGCCGATTACATTGAGGTAAATTATATTTCAAAATCTTCTATGCATTTCATTTTCAGGTGCACTGCTCTCCTTCTCAGTAGCCTTGCTTGCTACTATGCTTCTTTGTTTTGTATGTTGTGTTCAGAAGCATTTCATTGGCCTGAGAAATTATGTATGAGTGTACTGTAAAGAAAAGAACTGCGTAATGCTAGACAGTAAGGGTCATATTTTCAATTACCGGCGCATCCCTGCAAAGTAGCAGGGATGCGGCAGTAATTGTGTGCCATGCCACCACCACCCATTGGCCCAAAACGTCACAGAAGCCTTACGCATCTGTGCCGTAAAGGCAGCGCATTGCTGGAGTTGCGTGCCAACGATGGCGCAGCTCCAGCAATGCTCTGGGGTACCCTATCTCCCCAATGCTGCATCAAGCCGTACGTCGGCTTCAAGCGCGCAGGGTTTGAGTCATGCATCATTGTCCTAAAAATGACTGATTGACATCTTGTAGATTTCCCTCAGCCACTTTTAGGATTCGTTCCTGCGCAGGTACGCCCTCCCTTGCGCCGGAACGCCCCCTGATGGCGCAGGGCTTTACAACGTGATGCATCGCCCATATGCCCATATGTGTTTTTTTTTTTAATATATACGCCGCACCAACACCATGGCGAGTCTTTTGTTCTGCCGCTGCGTCAGAAAAGGCACGCAACAATGGAGGAAAATCAGCCGCAACTTCCGCAAGGGACTTATAAATCAGCCCCAACAGACTGAAGTCCAGTCCTTCCTTTAGACAGTCACATGGCTATCAGAAGAAATAGTGGCGGTGGTGGCGGGTGGATTGATAGTTTGAGTATTCACTGATCTGCAAGCAGGATGGACTTTGTCTGTCACGTGTTGCGCACTGCTGCCTGCAGTGCCAGGCCTAGGCAAACCTCTTTAGTAGTCTGTTTATTGAGTTACATAGGAACTTTCTAAGTCAACGTTCCGCAAATCAGGCAATACGAATAACGTAGTATACCACATGAGATAGATCCCGTGGAATAGTTGTCTATCTATTTGCTATTTTTCCAAAATATGTTGTTATTGTTCTTTTGAAATGTTTGATTTGGTTGAAAAATCTCATCCATGTTTTCTGGTTTTTCTTTCTTTCATGTTGTACATCAGCTCCCCCCAAGGGCAAGAGGACACAGGAGGAGGGTGCTGAGGATGCAGGCCAGGATCGGGCAGGCGAGGGCTCCTTTGCTGGCCCCAGTAAGTTTACATTTTAATAAACAGTACCTATTTTTTCCTAGCGTTCCTCATTCGATTTTTTCTAAATCGTCTTTGATCTTCTTGTAGACTGGATATAAATTCTTATCCTGCCTCGAATATGACTCCCTGTGGTATTACTAGACTATTCTTATTAGTCTGTCTGTGTAGCTAACTAAGATTGGACATTTGGCAATTCCATTGGACTCCCATTATATTCAGCAATACCTCTATGCACTGTCTCCTTACTGACTAGATAGTGTGGCAGAGTCATTCAGCTCCCGAAGTCACCGATTATAGATCCCCAATGATCTCTAGATTATCGTACGCAGGACAAGAGAGTAGTACGGAGTCACAGCACAGTCAAGAAGTGTCAGAGGCACTCATGCTTGCAAAAATTCCAAAACCTTTAGCTCATCCACTCTAGTCTAGAGGAACAAAAACCACAGAGTCTATTTAAGTGTAAAAGCTTTATTAAAAGTAAACACATTTATTAAAATCTACTTTGTCATAAAACTATTTAACTGTAAACGGAAAAGTGGTTAGTGCTGACGATTAATTGGACACATTTCTTGTGGTCGAGCCGAACTCTCACCTAGTTTGAACTTGATCCTGGTCGTGTTCTTAGGACTCAGGAGTCAAGCTTCTGTCTGTTAGGAGAAAAAGTGGTGCGTGTTAAAAATCAAAAGCAAGCATTCATCAGTTGTGCATAAAAGTGCAGCAAGACAACAGCCTTCCCTGGAAAATGGGACATTTTTACTATGGAGTAGACAGTCACAAATTATTACATTGTATTCTGTTTTTTTAACATTTGTCCTAGACCAAATATTATATAGTAGTGAGTGGTGTATTCTAACATTCTTAAATGTACTTTGTAGGTGTAACATCTGGTGACGGGGCCAGCGCGGAGGTGGCTGTGTTGGACTTGGACTCGGAGGCCTCTGGGGAGGAGGCGGCGTTAGAAGAGCTGGTGGCCGTTCCTGTGGGGGATCAAACGGTGGTGGCGGAAACAGGTAAGCTATATATTCCTTACTTATTGAGATTGAAGACTGCATAGTGTGCTTTCTGCACGGGTGTATTACAATTACAAATCAACCAGGTAGTAGCCTCCTCGAAATGTACTTCGACTTAGCTGTGAAGTTTTTGGTGAGAAGAATCCCAATAAGTTCTTAGACGAACGTGATGGATGGGATGAACGAAAAGCGAAAGAAGGGTGTAAGTAAGTGGGACGCGAACTTGTATGATGGCTGGCAAAGAAGAACGATATGTGTTTGCTTGGACCCAGAGGTGGCTGGGAAGGAAAGAATATGGTATGGTGCATGGCTGGGTCAATGATGAAGCAAGGATGGGTGGAAGGACAGCAGCCTGGGTGGGTGAAACAGAAACTGTATGTGTGCGTATACTTTGACTGAATGGATGCCTGGAGCATGGTATTCTCTGACTCTTACATAGCACATGTGTATCTAGAGAGAGTAGATGGTCGCCAGGTGAAGTAAGTGTTACCTTGAAGAGCATGTACCACCGCACCCGCACGTCCGTCCCAGTGCAGGGAAGGCAAGGAAAAGAAATTGTAAATGTGTCCAATACTACCATGAATAGTAGCAGTACTTTGTATTGCGTTTGCATTCACAGCATATATCTGGTTATTACGGTGGACACTCCGTACCTCTCTTAATAACTTTAGTTTACTTGTAGTACGTCATTCATGTGTGGGTGTATCACTGTTCACTCAATATTAAGCAAAGCACCTAAAGTCATCTCATCTGTCATTAAATACGTCCCATGTGAAGTGATAGATAATCAAATTAGTTAGCTTCTTCAGTTTCCTTTTCTAGTACTCATTTGCACTGTAGGGTGAAAGGTAAATTAATTAAGCAGTAGCCCTTGTAACAGAGTATTCTCAGTGCCACCCGTAATAGAAAAGTAATAGCTTCACCACCTGCATGTACTGGACCGGTACAGTAACGCAAGTCTGTCTCCATCATCATGGTGTGCAACTTTTTTTCTCGGGTGCAACTTCACTGTGCTGTGTCCATGTCATTCTGCCGGCTTGCATAAGATAACGTACCCATTTCCCTAAACAAGAGAGAAGAAGAAGAATAAGACTGGTGTACTGTCATAGTCGACTGTAATGGAAGTCCATAGTGGTCGTAGAATTAGTTCATTAAACTACCACTACTGTTAGAGCAAGGATGCAGAAGTGGGAGGTTACATAGATACTGTCCTCAATAGTTATGTACTGTGCTTTCAATTTGCTACTTGTACTCTGTGACCCAACTTTCGGCTCAATCACTTTGTGTTATTAATAAGGAGCATTGGTTACAGACTATGTCTTTCTTTCTTCATATAGTTGCTCCTTCCAAATCAACAACAAGGAGGGAGCAGGCTAGATTGGCCCGGCAACGGAGGCTGGAGGCCACAGTCGCCGAGTATCGGCGGCTGGTGGCCCTGGAGGAGGAGGAGGACACGCATTCGAGCGGGGCAACATCTTCGACTGTGACCACTGCATCCTCCTCCGTGACTAAGCCAGCGGGACCGAGCCGGGCTAAGAAAGCCGACCGCCACCGCCAAGCAACCGAAATACCAGCTGCCCCCCACAGGAGCTGCAAGGAACGCCAACGCCGCCTACGAGTCCGCATGTCCAACCTGGAGCAGGAGGTCCTGAGGTATAAGACCTTGGTTAAGGGCCTCCGCTCCGAGCTTGCCACCCTCCGCAAGGAGTATGATGCCCATGCCGCATCATGCACCAGCACCAGCACCCTCCAGTAGTGGAGTGTCCCTTGCCCTTTTTTTATAGACTTTTGGGGGGTGGGATTTGGGAGTTGGGATCGTTTTGGGACGTTTCAGAGACAATCGTTGGGGTTAGGGTGGGTGAGGGAGATTATTTTGTTAGGGATAAATAAATATATTTTTCAACTTTATCTGACCATACCTGTTTTTTACTGCTTTTCAGTCTGGTGGGTGGGGGGCGGGGGTGTAACAGTAACTTTGTTTTCCTGAACAGTCGTAGGACTTTAGTAGTACAACCGTCAATCTCTTGTCTACTCCGAAATAATACTCCATTATACTACCTCCCACCAAACGCTTATCTTACCTGTAATTTGTGTTAGAAATTAGGGCTAGGCCCAGGGCTGGCTCCAGGTGAAATGGGGATTAACGTTGTCATTCCTGGGCGGGTGACATTTCCTCATTGCGGTGGTACTAGTGGTGTGACACAGTGGCAGTTGCATGCCTATGGAAAAAAAGAAAACGAAACCTTGTTTGTACTCCTTACTGTAGCATTACAACGGTTACGGTACGATCGAGAAAATAGCAGGTGACAGTACACTAGAACAGTGCCATAATGTAGCCTAACAAATGGTAAAGTATTGCAAGTATAACTAGTACTTGCGTTGAATTTATTTGACATTGGCTACTACTACTAGAAGATATAGTACTGAAGCTGAGTAAGTCTAGAAGATATCCTCGTATTCCTTCACCAGCCTGTTGCTGCTATCACCTTATCCTCCCCAGCAAGTGTGTGGAATTATTGATGTCATTTTAGTCAGACATCAAGCAAAACAACACAGCCCGGGGGAAGAGGGTTAGGGTTTGTAAAATGGATGGGAATGGGGGTTTCTTTTTGGGTAGGTTTTGTTGAGAGAAGAAAAAAAAAGCAGAGCATGGACAAACAATAATTGAAGATACAGAGTTTACAGACAATCTTTGGTTACAAACTAAAGGTAAGCACATGCAGTCACACTCATAGAATAAAAGACAACAATGGATACTGTATCTGTATTGCGTATGTTGTTGGAGTTGTCCTGTTGAAATTGGTAAGTAAGTTGCATGCAGCAAACAATTCCTCTTATTGGCGGCACTCCTCCATTCCAGCTGACGCTTCGTCCATCAATGTGGTGGTGACCACTGACAGAAGAGACACCCTGTCCACTGCCTGCCTGGCGGATGTTGACTGAAACCCGGCCTGTAATTATTGAACGGAAAACAGGAAGTGCTATTACAATACCACTGATAAATAAATAAAAGGTATGTACGCTGTGTGGTTCAAAAAGTGACACTTTGATTTCCCTAATAGACAGTACAATATTTTTGAAATTGCGTGCTCTGTCTGAGTCACCTTTTTAAGGATCAATAAGTATGGCCAAAATATTATAGCGGATCTTTCCCCTCAAGGTGGGTGTACTACTGTGTTTTAGAACAAAATTTGACCTTCCCAGCAATGCTCCCACCAAGACCCTTACTAAAGCCAGTCGCAAAAATGTAGAAGAACCCAATCATATCTCCAAAAACGATGCCTAGCAGAAAAATGGTTACAAAACGTACTTTGAAAGTAACAGTAGACCCAAATACAGACCGTGGATTGTATTCAAACCACTTGCCTGCAAGCAAAAGTATCCATAGCCAGCATCGCTCCAACAGTGCTCTACAACAACAGAACCGCGTTGCAATAGAACCCCCCTAAACACATGCAATCCTGCTGCTAGGGCTAACCCTAACGAACCCTAACTTACAAAAAGTGCCAAAACTGGTGTTTCCTTATGGATTTTGTCCAACAAACTTCTAGCCGGTATTAGACCTTCCCAGGAATGCCCCAGGCAAGACCCGCCAACCCACACGCAAAAAAACACGCGACAACACCCCCAAACAGCGAAAAAGCTAAATCTCATACTTACAATATCTCTCGGCCTTCGGTCCAAAGTAACGCGCTGTGCAGCTAGGTCATCATCAATCATCATAACTCCTGTTTTCCACCACGGATTTCCTGAAAAGCAAATGCAATCAAGATTAGACTGTCGCAGCAGTGCTTCGACAGAGACCCCGGCCGCAACCCACCCACGAACAGCAGGAAGCCCCCCAAAACGCTACATTGAGCAAGATGTCTGAAGAAATGGCAAAAAAAAGGCTTTTCCTTAAGGATTTTGTCCAAAACACTTCTATCCGGCATTAGACCTTCCCAGGAATGCCCCAGCCAAGACCCGCCAACCCACCCGCAAAAAAACACGCGACAACACCCCCAAACAGCGAAAAAGCTAAATCTCATACTTACAATATCTCTCGGCCTTCGGTCCAAAGTAACGCGCTGTGCAGCTAGGTCATCATCAATCATCATAACTCCTGTTTTCCACCACGGATTTCCTGAAAAGCAAATGCAATCAAGATTAGACTGTCGCAGCAGTGCTTCGACAGAGACCCCGGCCGCAACCCACCCACGAACAGCAGGAAGCCCCCCAAAACGCTACATTGAGCAAGATGTCTGAAGAAATGGCAAAAAAAAGGCTGTTCCTTATGGATTTTGTCCAAAACACTTGTATCCGGTATTAGACCTTCCCAGGAATGCCCCAGGCAAGACCCGCCAACCCACCCGCAAAAAAACACCCGACACAACACCCCCAAACAGCGGAAAAGCTAAATCTCATACTTACAATGTCTCTCGGCCTTCGGTCCAAACGCGGCGCTGTGCAGCTAGGTCGTCATCATCATCAATCATCATAACTCCTGTTTTCCACCACGGATTTCCTGAAAAGCAAATGCAATCAAGATTAGACTGTCGCAGCAGTGCTTCGACAGACACCAAAAATTACACACAAACCCCCGGAACCCCGCCAAAGAGCACCTCAAAGGCAAGCAAGTCAGCAAAAACGGCAAGAAATTTCCACCTCATATTTGGTCCAAAACACTTTTGTCCATTATTAGAGCTTCACAGCAATGGGCCCAAAACCGTCAACTCACCCGCAAAGAAGTACAACACCCCCACAAGTGCTGAGTCTTTCTTCATTGTGCGTAATCCAGCACTCTGCTTGGAGGGAAATCGCAGTCTGGAGGAGGAGGATAGAGGAGCATGTTCTTCAGAACTTGTGAACCTGAGGAATGTAGACTGCGGCACCTTCAAATCAATAAGCAAACAAGTGAAGACAGTTCTGATGATGGTCTTGTTTTTGGGATTAGGTGATTAAAGTTTGAATTAAATTAACTGTGCAAAACAAAGAAAGAGAGACACAAAGCACACAGGAATAAAAGTGAATAAGGACGAAAAAGAAAGTTCTTGATTGATTGTCTCATTTTCAGGGCTCGGTGTCAGGGAATAAGAACAAGATTTCGTCATCATACTCTGCGAATTCAGGCTGGATGAGGTCAGTGGCACCGAACAGAGAAAAAATCCCCTCATCTACGTTGCTGTCCTCCTCGTCTTCATGCGGCGTGCTTTCTCGTACTTTGTAATCTGGTGGTATGAGGTGCTGATTCATCTTGATCATTGTCAGCCGCTCCACATTTTTGGGCGAGAGGCGGCTCCGTTTGGGAGTTACAATGCCACCAGCAGCACTGAAAACACGTTCAGAAGACACACTTGCGAGTGGGCAAGACAAATAGTTTATAGCCAGGTTGTAGAGCTGTGGCCACAATTGTTTTTTGCCATGCCAATACTGCAATGGCTCCTCATTAAGAAAGACCACTGTTGAGTCATTCAGATAGTCCTGCACCATCGACTCAAGGTCATCAACTGTTCCTCCACTTTGCTTACTTTTTGCTGTGCTGGCTGTGACATTTTTTCGAGAACCATACCCCATCAAACTTAGCCAATCCTCCTCCCCAGCCACTGTTAGTGTTGTCATTGTGTGTGGTGCAGATGATCCAGTTGCCGGTGTCTTTAACGGCTGAGAGGTCACTTGTGCCCCAGCCACAGGTGCAGAAGTGGATTCTTGTGACTGCGGATGGCCTGCTGATGCTGATGCTGATGTACTGGCTTCTCCTTCAATAACCTGCCGTTCTTTTTCAAACCTCTTGGCTGACCAGGCTAACCAATGTTTGTACTTTTGAACATCTGCATCAGCGAAAGGAAAGAATGCGTTGTCTGCCAGCGCCTTTTTGTAGCGTGGATCCAGAATAGTAGCACAAATGTAATGCTGATCTGAGTTGATGTTTTTAAGACGTTCATCACCACGTAGGCGATGTAATAATTTCTCAGACAAAATGAAATGGGTTTTTTTTTTTTCATCTTTTTGAAACTCAGAAGAAACCGCCATCAGTTGGTGCTCCAGTATGCACAACAATGGGATAGCTTTTCCCAAATTACAGTCCTCCTGGCTGACTGCACGCGTGAAGAACTCAAAAGGACGAAGCATGTCTGTCAGGCTTTTAACTATGGCCCATTGCGCCTTACTCATCCGCAGGTCCTCCTTCTGAGATGTAGCCTCTGTCAAGAAATAGTGATCGAGTACCGTATACTGCTCATACAGACGCTCAAGCATGTAGAAGGTTGAGTTCCAACGTGTTGCCACCTCCTGGATGAGTGCTTTCACTGGCATTCCACGTTCAAGTAGCAGTCTCCGCAGATGCTTCCGGGCCTTAAAAGAATGGCTGAAATGGTTGCACATTTTGCGGCAGGTGGCCATTACCTCGAACGCTGGACTCTCTTTATCACTCAAGAATTTTTGAACTACCAGGTTGATACAGTGCGCCAAACACGGCACTCTAACATGGTCACCCTTCGACATGGCCTTAACTACATTGGCGCCATTATCCGTGGAAACATAACCAATCTTGCGTTTTAGGGGGGATAGCATTGTCAAGACCTTTTTGTCAAACTCTTCCAAAAGGTTTTCTGCTGTGTGACTTTTCTCCAAGCCAAACATGGCTAGTGTTGCATGTTTCCGAGCAGCTTTGAAAACTTGGTCCGGGTCAACACCTGCGTTTAGCTTTGCTATAACACCTGAAAAAGAGACCCAGTGTGCAGTGATGCACATGTAATCATCGCCTGGGCCACTGGTCCACATGTCTGTTGTCAGATGTATTGTGTGAACAGCACTCTTCTGCAAAGCTGCCCCAATCGCCTGCAGCACATCTTCATGTAGTGCTGGAACCGCAACTCTGGCAAAATAGAACCGGCTCGGAACCTTCCATTTAGGGCAGAGCGTTGCCACTAATTCAAGAAAACCTACCGCTTCTACAAAAGAAAAAGGTAGAAGGTCCACAGCTAGCATTTTAGCCAGCTTAGTGTTATACAGACGCGTCAGTGGGTGGTTGCGTTCATATGGCACGTCTGAAGTAAGCATTGTTCTAATGTTGCCCTGGACCAAGCATTTACGGGCTGATAATGACTTCGTTGACCCAATTTTGCTCGCTGGTGAACTTTTGTGCGTTGGTGTCTCACTCGCTCCAACACTCTTAGTGTGCCTCACATTGGGTGTGCTGCTGACAGGGGTACTGGGTGTAAGGGAAGTGTTTGACACGTCTTCTTCCTGCTCGTCATCATCAGATGAAACATCAACGTTTCCTTGAATTTGGCCTTTCTTGATCGCATCTAGGTGCGCAAACCATTTGACAGTGTGCTGTCTCCTAAGATGACCTCTCTGGCCTCCGGTACCATAGTTGGTACCTGGCTTACCACGACTAACTGCTTGCTTACAAATGGTACAAATGGCAAACTTTGGATTTTTTGGACAAACAGTAAAGAAGTCCCAAACTGGGGACTTGAAGTGTCTGTGGGACATGGAGGAGGCGGCGATACTGGTGGTGGTGGTCATGAAGCTAATGCCAGATGAAGTGGAGAATGTGGATTGCCCAACTTTTGTACGTTTTGCACTTTCACTGCCACTAATTAAGGTCGAGATTGACGGAGGTCTCTTCTTGCCAGAAAGAAATATGGAAGCGGGACGAGTTGGTGTACTACTTAACTCCAATGATTGTGGTGTTTCCACTGCCTCCTCATCGACAACATCATCATCACGCTCAGCAGCTCTTCGGGCTAGGGTCAAAATGTCTGTTTGCTGCATGCCCGCTGGGGCTGCAGTGACCTTTATGATGACTGGGTCGTCGTTGGCAGAGTCTTCATCAGCAGCAGTATCCGCCACTTCTTGTTTTTTTTGAAAATCTGTTTATTAGTAAAGCATGTGAAGCAGTTACACACATTTCAATTTCAGTACATCAATATAAACCACGGAGATATCCGCTCAAAACAAATCTGTAGCTTTGTCATTTTGATTTCACATTTTATATTTTACGGCGATCAGAACTGTCGCAGTTAAACAAACCCCCATCTTTAGAAACCCTCCCACCACCCTCGAACAACCCACCCGACACTCTCTTTGCAGTTATCAAATGAAGTGAATAGAACGAACATTTATCTGGGTCACCCTTATTAGTACAACATGTAGTCTCTTTTTCAGTACACTTAGTCGGTGCGAGGCAGCAAGCCAGTGATTGGGCGGTCCTCAACCCATAACTTTGCAACACAGCCGGTGACAGTGTGTAAGACGAAATTCCGGTTTCGGACATTTTATTCCATATTCGGTGTGTCACCATTATCCCCTTCCTCCCCATCATCCTCCGTTTCAAAGTCCCCCAGCATGGCAAACCAGTCTAGTGAGATCGGCCTTTTCCGCAACCCTCTGTATTCTTCGCGTTGCAGCGCTTCTCCCTCCGCCCTGCTCCAGCGCACTACCTCTGCCTTCCATAATTCAGGGTTGGGTGGGTTAGGTGACTTCCATCTCATTGTGATAGCTCGCTTCGCCAATAATAAGGCCAGATCCGCAAAGCGTGACGCCACTGTCCTACTGCGCTGGGAGGGTCTCAGCCCTAATAACGTGCCTTCTAATGTAGGAGATCGGGACAGGGCTCCTGCGCTCTCAAGTGATGCATGGACCGTGGTCCAGTAGTATCCTAGCTTGGGGCATTGCCACATCATGTGTATCAGTGATGCATCTTCAGTGTCGCAGCGGGGGCAATTGCTTTTAGCATCAGGAAACATCGTGTGTAAGCGGTGCGGGGTCAGGTAGGCCCTATGTAACAGCATTAATTGTATAAATTTGAACTTGGGGTTCCTGGCTACTTTCCTGGGAAACTGCAGTATTCGGTCCCATTCCTTGTCTCTCAGGGGTCTACCAATATCCTCCTCCCATTTCTCCCTGAGAAACGAGAGAGGGAATGTCCTCCCTTCTCTGATGCCCGCAGCAAGCCATCTCGTCAGATGTGCACCCGGTCCCATTAGATAGTGCATCTTAGTGAGGGGGTTCGTGTCAGGTTCCTGTCCCTCAGGTGCCCATGTATGTGTGATATAATTGCGAAGACCGGCGTACAGAAGGAATGATCCCCCGGGTATGCCTTGTGTGGTTCTGAAGTCTTCAAAGGACAACAAGTGGCCGTCAGTAAACAGGTCACCTACATGCGATACTCCCACGTCATGCCATGTGGTTAGTGCGGTCATCGTGAGAGCTCCCGTGCCCAATGGGATGCCCAGAAGTGGAATAGTGGGGGCATAGGAAGACTTAGGCGAAGTGTATTTCAGAGCCTTCCTCCAGTAAAGGATCGCTAGTCTAAGTAGTGGTGGGGTATCCCTCGGTATGTTCGAATTAGGTAGGAGTAGTGTGTGCAAGTTCCCTCCACCGTAGCCCTCCACCGACATGTCGATCTCTTGGAGATTACGGCCAGCCACCCAGTAAGCCAGCCATTGAAGCTGACATGCGTAGTTGTAAGCTCTAAAGTCCGGCAGGCCCATACCTCCCGCGCCAGAGGGGAGTTGCAACTTAGACAAGCTTATACGTCTGCGGCCGTGCCCCCATATGAGCTCAGTAAGGAGAGTGTCCAGGGTCTTAAATGTCGCAGCTGGGATCAGGTAGGGTAAGTTGGTGAAATAATAGATAAGACGGGGAAGCATCACCATCTTTGATATCGCTATTCTGCCGGGTATGGAAAGTGGGAGTGTCAACCAGAATTGAATCTGTGATTTCAGTGCTCTGATGGCCCTCCCAAGGTTTCCATCAATCATCAGGTCGGACTCCCTATATATTTGCATCCCCAGGTATCTAAAGGTGGTTTCCGCCATCTGGAATGCATGAGGGGCGAAGGGTAAGGGTGTAATCAAGCCCGTTGCCGCAAATGTGTAGCCATAGGACTTAGATTCGCTTATGGTCAGACCAGAGATCGCCCTAAAGTCCTCGAAGACCTGGGAAACAGAGCTCAGATCTCCCCTCAGGTCTCGGAAATACAATATAATATCATCTGCGTAAGCAGATACAATATGTGCAGTCCCGTGTCTGCGTATTCCATATTGGGGAGCCATCAATCGAAGCCGACAAAGCATGGGTTCAAGGGCAAGGACAAAAAGGAGGGGGGATAGCGGGCAGCCCTGCCTGGTGCCCCTTGCTATGGCTATAGGAGCCGATATAAGGCCAGAGGTGCGTACTCTCGCTGTGGGGACGGTATAGAGCAATCTGACCCAGTCAAGGAATTCAGAGGGTATCCCGAATTTGGACAGGGTGGCGAACATAAAGTCCCACCTAAGGGAGTCAAACGCTTGTTTCAAGTCCAGAGATATGCAGCCCTCTGAGTGTACTTCTCCACCGCCTCCGAGCATCAGTTGTGCTAAACGTCTAAGGTTCATGGCCGTGCTACGACCCGGAATAAAACCGCATTGATCCGGGTGGATCAGTTGCGGCACGTATTGCACTAGTCTCGCTGCCAGTACCTTGCTCAATATCTTGGAGTCAGTATTGAGGAGGGAAAGTGGCCTATAATCCGCCATTTGCAGCCCTTCCTTGGCAGGCTTTAATATAGATGTGATCAACGCCTGCATTGACGACTGTGGAAGGGACGACGTCCGTAAGGCCTCAATATAAATAGTGTGCAGGCGCGGTGCCAGGAGGTCTACGAATGTCGCATAAAAGTCGGCCGGTAGGCCATCCGTACCAGGGGTTTTGCCCTTGGGGAGAGCTCTTATCGCCTGCTTAATTTCAGCGATCGTAATGGTGCGTTTCAGGTCTTTGGCCTGACTCTCAGTGAGTTGAGGTAGAGTCAGGTCCCTCATGAAGGTTTCGAATGCATCTTCGGGTAGGGGCTGCGGAGGGCTGTAAAGTGTTATATAGTAGTCCTTGAACGCCGTATTAATCCCGAGTTGGGTGTTAGTTGGGGTGCCCGCCTGATCCAGAATATTCAGGATGGGATGATGAATTGGGGAGTCACGGAGAATGCGAGCTAGCAGGGGGCCGGCCCTATCCGCCTGTGTATGCTGCCTGTTCGTGTACTCTTTGTAGTCTAGGAGCCTCAGGTCTTCCAGTAGTTCCGCTTGCCTAATGCGAGCCTCCTGTAGTGGCGTGAAGGGTGCATTGGTGCCAGCTGCCTCATTTTCTAAGGGCGCAAGTGAGTTCTCCACTTCCGTCAATTGGGCAATTACTGCACGTTTCCTACCCGTCCCAGCAGCCATTGCCTCCCCCCTCAGGCAAACTTTAAAGGCGTCCCATTCCACTAGTCGGGAGCTGGCCGTGTTAGTATTTGTGGAAAAGTATGAAACTATAGTGTCAGACAGGGAGGCCCGAAATACAGAGTCCTCAAGTAGATCTGGAGATAGTCTCCAAGTTGGGATGGGGGTCAAACGCCTACCCCACTGCCAGGTGAGTTCTACAGGACTGTGGTCAGACAGAGTTTTCCCCATGTGTTGGGTTCGGACTATGGAAGCCGCTAGGGAACGGGAACAGAAAATGTGGTCGATTCTGGTATGGAGCTGGTGGGGTGGTGAAAAAAAGGTATATTCCCTGTCTCGTGGGTGTACACTACGCCACGCGTCTGTCAGATCCCATCCCTCGGACCATCTCGCTAAAACCTCTGCCTGTTTTTTGCTCTCAGCCGCCTGCAAAGGGGGATGTGACCTATCCAAAGCAACATCAAGCACAGCATTAAAGTCCCCTCCAATCAACAATCGATGATCCGCCCAGTCTGCAAGTACCCCGTTCACTGTCAACAAGAACTCCGCCTGATTCGAGTTCGGCGAGTACACACACCCAAACACAATAGCCTCCCCGTCCAGCAGCCCCCGCACAAATACATAGCGCCCCTCAGTATCGATTCTGTGCTCCAGTAACTGGAAAGGGACAGAGCCGCGGAACCAGATCGCCGCCCCCCTGGAGAACGTAGAATAGGAGGTAGCAAAGAGCTGTCCCCTCCATTTCTTCCGGAGTTTCATGTTCTCAGCAGCGTTCAAATGCGTCTCTTGGAGGCAAGCAATCTGTGTCCCCCTGCGGTTAAGTTGGGCTAATATCCTATGGCGTTTATGAACCGCCCCCATGCCACGCACGTTCCAAGTGCACATTTGGTATTTATTAAGCGGCCCCATTTCCATCTATGAGACTCAGCCGGATGATAAACCCGGGTACCCATGGTAGTCCGGTTCCGTGAAAGGATGAGAGTGTCTTACAACCCTGGATTCCCTGAACAAAAGGGTTCCCAGGCAAACGTGCCCGAGATCCAAACCATGGTGCCCAACGTGGGCACAAGTCAGTTAAGTTTGTATGCATCTCGGGGGTGACAGGCCTCTGTCAGTAGTCTCTCTCTCTACGGCCTGTATTAGTTCAACAGCCCACCCAGAAATAGGCCCCTCATGCAACCCACCGCCTACCATACAAGTGGGGGGGAGACAGTCATACGTTACCACCCGGAGGGGAGCATACTTGCAGCAGTTCAGAACTCCTCCGCCATCTGGGCTGTGACCTTCGGGAAGAGCGGCAAGCTGTCGACCGAACCAGACACCTCAGTACGGGTGTCAGTGGAGATGGTGTGTCTGTCTGCAGCTGCTACCGCGTCGTGCGCTGCCAAGGCCTCCTCCGTTAGCCGTTGTCGCTGTAATGAAGATGGGTGTCTGCCTGTGAGGGCACCGGAATGGTGCGGCTGCGCTGGTACACCCTGGGAAGAGTGTTGTCCCGGGCTGGGGCCTTTGTCCTGTCGAGTCGGAGGGTTTCCACGGTTTTCGCCCTGGCGATCTTCAAACGGGTCCTGTGAGGCCGGCGGTGAGAGGGTGACTTCCATCCATTCTTCTGCCTCTTCTGGCGAATCAAAGAAGTGGGATCTGTTTGCGTGCAGAATTTTGAGCCGTGCAGGGAACAGGAGCGCATATTTCATGTTTCTGTCTCTTAGTTTGCGTTTTACATTCATAAAGGTGGACCTGGCACGCTGTACTGTAGGAGTGAAATCAGGGTAGACCGAGATGTTCTTGTCCTCAAAACGTATCGGCGCCTTCTCCCTGGCTGCCCGCAGGACAGCGTCACGATCCTTGTAGTGAAGGAGGCGTGCGATAAGAGGACGAGGGGGTGCTCCAGGTTTGGGGGGCCGCGGCGGCATCCTGTGTGCCCGTTCCACACTATAGAGGGCAGTGAGATCTTCTTGGCCCACTAACTGCCGCAGCCAGTCTTCCACAAATTGGGTAGGGTTCCTCCCCTCGCTCCTTTCCGGAATACCTAGGATGCGGACGTTGTTGCGGCGGGCCCGCCCTTCGGCATCGTCCACCCTATCCCACAGTTGTTTAAGTTGTTTCTCCACACCTTCCAACTTAGTGGAGTGTTCCGTCTGTTGCGGTACAAGGTCATTCAGTGTGATCTTTTGTTCCGCTACCCGTTCTGCCAGTTTGTTGTGATCAGCCCTTAATAATGATAGTCCCGTCGCCATAGTATCTATACGTGATTCCAAGGCTTCGCGCGTCGCGCGTATCTCGTTTAGGATGAGGTCCAATTTCGCATCTTGGGATCCCCTTCCGGTCGGCGGGATGATGTCCGCATTGGAAGAGGCCAGTGGGTCTTCAGAGCCCGTGGATTGCACGTCCATCGCGGCTCCCTGGCCATGGGCCCTGCCCCTGGGCTTGCCCATGGATCTCGTGTGCAGGGTGACGCAGCAGTGGATACCTCTGGACGCCGCTGCCTGCTCCGGAGACCAACCAATACGCAGTCCACGGCCCCCGGGGATACAGGATGTAGTGGTCAAAGAGGGCAGAGCGTATATATGGTCTATGCGCGCTGCACTGTAGTTGGGGTGCTTGTAAGCCTACTGGGGGCAGCAGACAGTCGTCTCCCCTGCTTCCAGGGAGTAGAAGAATAGGGACCGTGTGGCCCTAGGTGTTGTTAGGCACGACTCGAAATCCTGAACAGGAGCGTGATGAGCAGCTATGCTGGGAGTATATGGCCAGGCGGTATGGCTCACGTCGCACTTCCACGCAACGAGCCGGCGCGGGTCCTCCGGCCCTCAGTAGTGTGTCCTACCTTGTAAAATGTCCGGTCCGAGGGGAGCAACACCTCGGTTCAAGGCCCCGTCTCACCTTCAGGGCGCCGAGGGTACTGCCCGGCTGTGCTGGCAAAATGGCGCCGGAGGCAGTCAATATACCACAGCCCCGGTGTACTCAGAAAGGTCCAGTCAGGGTCGGGCACTCCGGTCCGCTGGCCCAGGGAGCGGCAGCACTGTATCTGCAGGCCCAACCAGAGTTGCCGAGGGCAGACGCCGCAAGGACGAAGGGCGAGCCGGCAAACCAATCCGGTGAGGTTCCCGCGCGTCCCGCAGGTCTCACAGCAGGGAAGCTGGAAGGTGCGCAGTGTTGGAAGGCAGGCAGCAGGGCCACGGACATGTGAGGGTGTCCGTGCGTGCTCCGGAGCCTCCGCTGAAGTCCACAGTCACTTCCGATCAGGGGCCCCGTCTGGACCGCGCTGATGGTGCAGCGCGAGTCGGGCAGGCCACTTAATTGAGCCCGGGGCTCCGCCTCGTCCCGAAGGCCGCTGCAAGGGCCGGTGACGCAGCGTTCTCGCGCTGCTGGCCGAGTGTAATAACACCTCACCGCTGCTTTCTGCACCCCCCC
Source organism: Lissotriton helveticus (assembly GCF_964261635.1). Classification (NCBI taxonomy): domain Eukaryota; kingdom Metazoa; phylum Chordata; class Amphibia; order Caudata; family Salamandridae; genus Lissotriton; species Lissotriton helveticus. The sequence continues at coordinate 134,233,556 of NC_136058.1, forward strand.
GGGGGCTTCCGGAGTAGAAATCAGATGGGCTGCCGCACGGGGCTGCAGGATATATCGCTAGTATTTTGGGCTGTGGACGGAGCTCTGGAACTACGCGTCCACCATCTTCGGCTCCAGGCCACGCCCCCATCCGCCACTTCTTGTTGAGACTCATCACACTCCATAACTCTGAGACTTTGGACGAGCTTCCTTTTACGCTTAACTACCTTTGTTTGTTCCCAAGTTTGATCCGTATCATCAGAAGGAGGTGTGCTTGAAGAGGATGTAGACACCACCCTTGATCTCTTCCTTGCTAGGGGTGTGGAAGACAATGAAGGATCATCAGGAGGAGTGGCTTCCTCAAATGATACCTCGCCTTGATTGTCGATTTCCTGATGTGCCCCTACTTCGGGAGGAACAACTATTGTGGGCACTTGTTGTGACCCTCCATGCACCTCTGCTTGCGCATCTCCTTGCGCTGCCTCTCCTTCCACATGTACTTGGGCTTGTACTTGCACATGTGATTGTTGTTGCCGCTGTGGTTGTTCAACACTCGTCAGATGAGCTACAACAACCTGTGTTGATTGAGGGACATTGCTGCTGCTTTCTTGCGATGAGCCAACATCACTGGTCGATGGTGATTGAAGAAGTATACTGGCTGCCTCTGCAGCACTCAAGGGCTTGGACTTAAGTTGGCGTGGTGGTGGTGGTGGCACTGAGCCCAATGGAGCGGGGGTGCTGCTGCCAGCTTGGTCCCCAGCAGATCCCGCTGCAGCTGCTGCAGGCATACTTTTTTTTTTACTCACAAAAAAAGGGGCGGGCGGCACACCAGTGTCCTTGGTAACTTGCTTCTTCTGCTCCTTACTGGCACCTTTCTTGCTAGAGGAGCTACGGGTTACTTTTTTTGGGGCCATCTTCTTCAGAGCAGGTCAGCAGGCAGCAGTTGCACGAGTTGCAGAGGGTTCTGTGTCCAGACGTGACGTCGCGTGACGTTATGCTGCACACACCGCTGCAGGACTTCTTCCTGGCACTGGTGGTTCTATTGAGTCTTCTTGTGCACCTAAAAGCAATGGAAGACAGAGGAACATCAGTTCAGTTATACACCCCAAAAAATCGACAAAACACAGAAAAATGAGCACAATCCCATGCCATCCATGATGTTTACATTGAAGACACCCCACAGAAAGACTAGGGACATGCAAGTATGCAACACTCACTACCCCTGGGCATAAGGGATGAAAAGTAGGCAAAATAAGTGCAGGCCTCAGACACTGCCTCTCCTCAAAATGGCCCCCTTACACCCCAAGCACATGTTGCCTGTACCAGCCAGCACTCAAGATGGCCACCACCACCACCCACATGGCCAGTCCACATCAACAGTACACCCCCAAAAAACAGAAAAACAGCCAGAAATCACCACAATCCAATGCCATCCATGATGTTTACATCAAAGAGCGTGAGACCACACCACAGGCACACTCAGTCCATGCACCACCACCACCCCTGGGCAAGCAAAAGGCCACACCAGCAGCCCCCCAAAAACGACAAAAAACAATAAAATAAGCACAATCCCAGCCCATCCATGGCCTCAATTATGTTTAAATTCAAGAAGACACCCCACAGAAAGACTAGGCCCATGCAACACTCACCACCCCTGGGCAAAGGGCCACACCAGCAGGCCCAAAAAAACGACAAAAACCAATAAAATCTGCACAATCCCAGCCCATCCATGGCCTCAATGGTGTTTAAATTCAAGAAGACACCCCACAGAAAGACTAGGCCCATGCAACACTCACCACCCCTGGGCAAAGGGCCACACCAGCAGGCCCAAAAAAACGACAAAAAACAATTAAATCTGCACAATCCCAGCCCATCCATGGCCTCAATGGTGTTTAAATTCAAGAAGACACCCCTCAGAAACACTAGGCCCATGCAACACTCACTACCCCTGGGTATAAGGGATGAAAAGTAGGCAAAATAAGTGCAGGCCTCAGACACTGCCTCTCCTCAAAATGGCCCCCTTACACCCCAAGCACATGTTGCCTGTACCAGCCAGCACTCAAGATGGCCACCACCACCACCCACATGGCCAGACCACATCAACAGTACACCCCCAAAAAACAGAAAAACAGCCAGAAATCACCACAATCCAATGCCATCCATGATGTTTACATCAAAGAGAGTGAGACAACACCACAGGCACACTCAGTCCATGCACCACCACCACCCCTGGGCAAGCAAAAGGCCACACCAGCAGCCCCCCAAAAACGACAAAAAACAATAAAATAAGCACAATCCCAGCCCATCCATGGCCTCAATTATGTTTAAATTCAAGAAGACACCCCACAGAAAGACTAGGCCCATGCAACACTCACCACCCCTGGGCAAAGGGCCACACCAGCAGGCCCAAAAAAACGACAAAAAACAATAAAATCTGCACAATCCCAGCCCATCCATGGCCTCAATGGTGTTTAAATTCAACAAAACAGTTGTATCATGCACCCATAACCAACCCTGGTCCTACTGGATACTGTGGCTACCCACAATATAATTTATTTAATTTTCTGAAAAAGTTCCAAAATTGTACTTGCAGCAACTGTAATGCCCCAAACAAACTTACTTGTGAAAGTTGATTTCTAATCCAAAAGTGATCCAAAGACAGTCAAAAAGGCCTCAAATCCAAATATCCAGCAGCACCCACAAAAAGTAATCCTTCCAGCTCCAGATCCAAATGAAAGTGACCAGGAGATGGACAAAGCACTGGGAGGAGCCTGCTGGACAGGAACAGGAAGTTGGAGACTGTGGGGCACTTCCTTCCTCCCCCCCCCCAAAATGGACTCCTTGCAAAAAAAAAGGCCATGCAAATGTCAACCTGAGGAGTGATTCTGATAAAAATCATAATTTTCTGAAGGTTTATCCTGTTTGCTGGTGATTTTCTTGTGACAAATTGCAAAATCTCTATTTCGCAAGTGCGAGATTGTTCCTTTCCGCCGCAACTACGTGTTCGCAATTGCGAACTCTCGCGAGGTGTGCTGTGCAAGGTGGCAAGCCGCGAGTACGTATTCGCGGGCGACAAACTCCCGCGGGAACACGCAGCAAGATCTAAAATGGCGCGTCATTCGCAAAGAAAAACAACTCGGCAAACGCTAAAATGACGGAAAGTGAACGCCGTGCACCACGCCGCGCGCCGCAACCAAGCAAAAAATCCGCCGCGAGCGGATTCACGGATTTTCGGCAAATTCGCGAGAGTTCGCGGATTGCGAATTTGCCGAAAATCCGAAAAATCCGCGATCGGAGCGGATTTTACGCCCATGCTTAGTCATGTTCCCTTATTTTGCAGGCTTTGTGGAACAGCAGGTTCAAACCGGAAGGAAGAAATGTTGCCTTGTATTGAAGGAAGAGTGGATGAAGGAAATTGTGGAGCCTGAGACAAAGAAGTCACGAAGCAAGGTTTGCATGCAACTCGGGGAAGTATTTCAATACAGTCCAGACGTGGGCTTGATTTGCATAGCATGTGCCAAAGCCAAGATTGTTGGGGACTTTTCCACAGGGAAGAATTGAAGTGATGGCTGGAAACTGGACTACATGAAACGCCATCTACTTAGCAAAGTACACGAGTCTGCCATGGTGACATTGAGAAACAGAAGTGCTGCTGCCAGGTTTGGTTATGGAGTGCGGGCAATGCTGACAGAAACTGCCACTGACAAAGCAAATAGAATGGAAGTAGTTGAACGCCAAAGATCTATGCCTGAGGAGATAAAGATTCTCATCAACAACGTGTTGCTGGCAGTCAAGATGAATACTTTAATGTTATCTGTACAAGACAACCATGACCACCTAGCTTTGTATGTGAAGATACCAGACAGCTGGAGGAGCAAGAACTATGCCTTTGATCTCCTTGAGGCCATCAATAGCGTGATACACTGTGAAGCTATGGCAGAACTTCGGCAAGCTTTGTATCACACCTTGATAATTGATGAGAGCACAGATATTTCTGTTATAAAAATACTCATCCTGTACTTCAAGTTCCGACCTGTAACATCAACAGAGCACAAAACACAGTTTTTGGGGCATAGTGAAGCTGACTAGTTGTAATGCTGAGACTATCACTACTGCCGTGAAAGAATTCTACACTGCAAATGAACTGGACCTCATGAAAATGGTCATGTTCACATCCGATGGTGCGTCTGTGATGCTGGGTAAGAATAATGGTGTTGCTACACGACTTAAACAATCCATTCCTCATCTAGTGGAGCAGCATTGTGTCACCCATCGAGAAGATTTGGGAGTTGATGATGCCTGGAAGAGGGTTCCAATGATTAAAGAGATGGAGACATTATTGAGGACTGTCTATACTGTGTTCTCCAGATCTCCTGCAAGGAAGTCCAGGCTGGATGAAATTGCATCGGTCACTGAATGTGAAGTTGTCTCTTCTCGACTACTGAATGAAGTCCGGTGGCTTTCAAGGCATTTTGCTGTTGGTGCACTAATTCGTGATTAAGAGACTGTTCTTAAGTACTCTGAGCATGAGAAAGTTGAGGAGAATGATCCAATTGCTAAATATTGTTATAAAAAGCTATCGTACTCCAACTACCATATTTTCCTTGCAGTACCTAATGACATTCTGGGTGAATTTGCATCTTTGTGCAAACTATTCCAAAAAAGCTGTACAGTATGCAAGAGCAAAGATTGGCCAAATTAAGCAACAATATTTGGGCGCACATGCATAAATGGTTCCCTGAAGATGAACAGAAAGAATGGGCAAGTTTTGAAATCCAGGCAATAGCAACACAATAACATTTTGGTTTTGGGACTGAGAATATACAAAGACTTGTTGAAAAGTATAAAAATGTCTTGGCCCTGGGTGATTGTGAAACACCAGAAGATGTTGTTCACCAATACAGAGACTATAAATATGTGGTGGCAGAACATGTAAAGGGTGGGTTATTTACCACCTTTCAAGACATGGTGAATTTCACTGTACGCAATGCTGCTCAGTATAGTGTGGTGTCTCAGCTTGTAGATGTCTGAGCAACGTTTCAAGCATCTAGTGCAGATTGTGAACGAGGATTCAGCGTCATGAATACTATCGAGAGTAAATTGAGGAATAGACAAGAGCAGAAGCATTTGGATATGCTGATTAGGACAAAGGCCTACCTCCTGAATGGGAAAGTTGACCTACACCGAGTTTATCAGCACTGGAAAAATGTCAAGGATTGCCGTGAGAAGCAACCCTGTCACCCATCTAGTGATGCCACTTGACGTGTCTGAACATCCCTCTCCCTTATTGTGTATATGTGATATTGTATAGGCTTGCAACATTAGTCCACCCAATGAACTGTGCTCCAGTTAAGAATATTTATTAAAATCGTATGATGGTACCACCATTGAAGTCTTGTGCTTTTCGAAACTTGAAGTGTACTTGCCAGTGTAACCAATTCATGTCATGGCGTGCTTATCCAATTTGCAAACTGCCCTTAAGACCCTTATTGTGGCGCTGTATATGTGAAAATGCACCATCTTTTCACTTTTTAAAGTAAACATTGTGAGCGACATTTGGCGCCGCACACACTCGCGGTTTGGTTCCTGGTGCACATAGCCATGGTTGCAGCACACAGAGACCCTCCACTGCCGCACACAGAGGAAAAAATTAGAGGGGACATTGGTGATGACTCTTCATTAATTCCTCCTACTCATCCCAGCAGCCTTGAATGTGGATTATGGATTCTCGGTACTAGTATCGAGTACCGGTGATGTTACCTCCTGATTTACATCATTCTATTTGCAATGTGCATGTATGTATTTATTGAGGTAGACTTACTATTTATTTTTATATTTGAAATGTGCATTTATGAATATTCACCTTGCGTAATCTGTTTCTTCATATATTTGTCATGGTGAGATGCTACCCTTGTATTCTGGTTTTGTATTTCCTACAATTTAATGCTGTTTCGTTCTTGCTCTTCTGTTTACGGCTGCTGAGTTTCTGCTCTACTTTTGGTATTCTACTCCATTTTTAAGTGCTGCAAATAATTTGTAGGTAGGTGAGTGGAAATGTTCTAGTGCTGAGCCGTTAAGGTGCTTAATTCTTTGTCTTGGTGGTGGTGAGCAAGTTATTTGGCTCTACCTGTATTTGACAGTGTTTTATTTTATTTTTATGTTTTCTTGTGATGGGCCACTAAGGTGCTTAATTCTTTTTAAGCTTTCTAGTGCAGCGATTGCGTTGTGTTTGCGTCCTAAACTATTGTGGTGGTAAACCTTTATTTGAAGTGACTTGTTGTGAGCATAATTTTTAAGCTCGATGTGGGGGCACCTTACGTTCCCAAGTTAGTTTGTGTTTTCAGGTGATGGGCTTTATTGTTGCGGCAAAACCTTTTCCGTGTGGTGGTGGGTTTTTCTGTGGGTGGATTCCCAAACCACATTTATGGGGCACTTTCGCTCCATCTTTCCATTTGCTTTTGTCTGGTGGTGGACTCAAACCATCACTTATTCTTTGCATTTATTGTTGACCGTCATACTTTTTGGCTGTTCTGGTGTTGGGACACTTTTCTGGGCTCAAACCCATTTCCTTTATGTTTAATGTGATGAAACTCTTCTCCCTACTGTTGAAAGGGTGTGTGTGTGTGTGTGTTTTGTGTCTATTGACTTGCTTTTCTTTTCTCTTATTTTTTATGCTCTCCCATTCTTACCTCTCGTCTCCTTATTTGCTATTGTATCCATTAGGGAGGGAGGTGTGTGGTATCCTGCTTTTTTCTCTGCTTTGTCCTATCTCTGTTTTCTGCTCTCTGCTGCTCGGCCAGTCTCCGTGATGTCACAGAATGTTCCCTCTGTGTATGGTTAGGTGTATTTGTCAGTTGTTGTATGTAGGCTGAGCAGCTGGGATGCTGCTCCCGGTGGCGCTTAATATGTTAATTATATTGATTCTACTTATTATGATGTTTATCCTTATCAACACCTCTAACTTCTTTCCAAGAATAAACCTTCAACTTGGATACAGCTACAACTGAGTTTTTTACTTTTGTTGAATTCCAGACAGTGCCTTTTCCAGATACAGCCTGTAAAGGAGCCAGAGAGGCTGGTACCTGGTTCCTCTGAGCACCTACTCACTGCTTAGTAGACAGTTGAGTTCTGTGGAGAAGACTGGGATGAGCCCCATCCATCTAAGTAAACTTGGCAGTGCTAAAAATGGGAGGGGTCTCTAAAAGGGGTTTGTCTAAAGAAGAGTAACTTGGAATCCTTTCTATGAGGAATGGCTAATGGAATTAAGGGAGTGACTTAAAATACGTAATTGAAATTCTGTTCTTCATACAGTGATTTATCTGATTAATGTTAGGGGATCTTTCTATGAGTTTTCCCTTATTGCTTCGATAAATGATACACCACAATAAAAACATATACCTAAAACAAGCTTTTCATATTGGGTTTGTAAGTGCTTGTTACTTGTATCAGTTAAACGAATAACATCAATTATATTGTTGTGAATTATTAGAAGTGAAACAATCAATTTTGAAAATAAAAGATTGTGAGTTCAACATTACAGAGGTCAATGGCAGGACCTTTGGAGTGTCTCAGGCACTCCCATGCTCCCCTTCCCAATACTACTTTTTTTGAGGGGGGGAGTTTTATATAGCACAAACTAGACCTGAGACATCGGGTATCAGAGCGCTTTACATGAGAACCACTTTCATTACACGGGGACACATTCATTTTTGTTAGGCACGGATAGATTAAGTGATTTGCCCAGAATCACAGGATGTTGAGCGTCGTTGTCGAGACTCGAACCCAGGGGCATACTCGAACCCAGGGGCATATGATCAAGGACCGGTGTTAAAATTATCGCCGTTTTATCGGCAGGAAACTGTCGATAAAACGGCGATAATGGGCTTGATAATACGCTCTTGTTAATTCCCATAGAAGCCCATGTTAACACCAGAACATGGGTTTCCTTGGGAATTAACACAAGCGTATTATCAAGCCCATTATCGCCGTTTGATCGGCAGTTTTCAGCCGATAAAACAGCGATAACTTTAACACCGGTCCTTGATAATATGCCATCCGGTTTCCTAACTCCGAGATAGAACGATCTAGCCGTAAGACTACATCCTCTCCCCTCCCCTCTACCTTCTCCTGCAGTCACTCACACTGTTAGACACTTATAACGTTTTTCTTCCCACACCTTTATTAATTTGTCCATCTGCACGTCTCATCCTTTTCTCACAATTACAATAGGGGCTATATCTCTGTGCGCTCTGTAGAGAGACTAAGGATTGGGTGTGCATGTAGTCTATACATCTCTATGATCCATTGAAAGGCACTGCAAGACACTATTACTGCCTTATGCCTCAAATTCAGAGTTCTCAATCCTGTGCTGTCATAAACACCCAGCCACAAATTAAACTCACCCTTATGGCATATAAGAGTTATATGTTACATGAAAAAACGACAGAAACACAACACCTTGAAAAAAAGAAAAAAATGTAATGCAAGATCAAGTAAAATGTCGGAATTGTAAACAGAGATTAAATCACTGACATTCAATACCTTAACATTTTTTTACAGTCATTATTCAGAAATTAATGTTTTTTTCAGTAAGTTTAAGACCACAGATACAGATCCCGAGAAGAAACCGTTTCAATGTCAATCGGACCCAGCCCTTTAATGTCCTGATACCTGGACTTCTTTAATTTGCATTGGGAAACTGCACTGAAAAGTGAGAATTGTGCTGTTGGAAGAGGCACAGATATATTTAGCAAGCAACTTGTTCTGGAGTGATGGGTTATGCCAAAAGGGAGTACCATTATGCCTGCTCCTACTCTTACTTGTTCCTACACCTGTTTGCTCTGACTGCCTTCCACTCTTACTCCGCCTTACTCTTATTATTGTTTTTACATACTTCTAATTAACCCTCTTACTTTCTATGTACATCCATCCACCCATTTTTGAGAACCCATCATCTACCACTACCCAAGCAAATTCTCATTCACAACCTCTGATCATTCATCCATCAACCCACAACTAACATTCGTCTACCTAGACACACATGTATTTGTCCAACTATACAACCACATCCATCCATCTAATCGCCCATTTACCAATCCACCATTGTGTGTACCCACGGCCATCCAACCATCAATTCATCTTTGTATACAGCCATGAATCTATTCCTGCGTCAAACCAATATTCACCTTTTGGCTGCATGTGTGTATTATCTGACTGCATATCTGTAGGTGTTTTGTGTGTGTGTGGATCTGTGTATTTTTGTGGTGTTTCCTCTATGCTAAGGAAGCCTGTTGATATCCTGAAAAAACATTATGACCTAAGGAATACATTGGTGCAAGCCACACTTCCTTTTCCTATGCTGGCTTCCCGTTGGAATCTGACAATTGTCGTTTTTTTAGCAATTTGTTTCCAAAACATGTTAATTCCCTCAAACGTCCACCACGCAGGAACATATCCCTGATATGGCATAACCCCCAGATTTGTTTGTTTGGGTCTCACGAGCATGGGGTACTTGATATTTATGATGCTTCTATGGTTTGAGGGTGCTAACGGGCAAGAAACTTGGTGCAGGGCATTTTGGAAATTGCTAAAGCAACTGCAAGCCAAGTTCCCATTTAGGCTACCTATTATTTGATCGCAGATATCACCTATGGGCTGTTGCACGCATCCCAAGATAATATATTTTGAACATCTATACATCCAAGGGTTTCTATCGTCAGGTGCCAAACCTCCCTCACCGAGACTGATTGGAACAGAGATTGACCTGTTCATGACGTTTGTCAATTTTTGATTTTTCTTTTCCAAACATGATAATTCCATCCACTCTGCTTTGTCCAGGAGCATATCCAGTGGCACTGGATAAAGAGGTGTGGCATGAGCTGCAGCACTCCCAAGTTACATGGCAGTTCAGGCAAGGATAATATGGAGGTCTTTCCGTCATTTATAGCTTACAACATGCTATGCGTCTTCAGGCATGTCCAGGCGTTCAAAAATGAACACAATCTGTGGAAAACCATTTAGGAACATATGTACATGTGTATGCAATGTGAAGATATGTTGTAACTTTAGCTTGCTTAAAATCTTGATGGGAGCCAGAAGAGGATGAAAGAGAGAGGCAGATGGGTGTTAAAGGTACCCCAGCACATAAGTGTAAAAAAAACACCTCTGTACTTCCCTTCTAAAACTTGCACATATTTCTGAATATTTAGGCACGGTTTGAAGTAAAGGAAATACAAAAGAGATTAATATTGAAGTGTGGTAGGACCTAGCATTTTTTATATGGGAGAGAAATCTGCATTACTTTTAGCTTGTCTAGTGTAAATAAAACTAAAAGAGACTGTAATCGAATGTTGCTTTTCTTTTTTTTAAGCGCCAGTTTCAGACGAAATTGGCAACATTGCAGACTCCAAGGCTATTAAATTTCGTCACATCGTTTGCTTGTTAATGTGCTACTTCTATACAACATCAATGATCTTTCCTAGATATCGCGGTGCATTTGTATGTTGGGACATTCAAAGTATTTCCTGTCTATATGATGGTGTGCCAATCCATGCTTTTGTATGCTATATTACATTATGTTTTAAGTTATTGGAGATGACATCTGCGGTGTTCTTCTTTCTCTCTTTAGGGATATAGTGGGGTGTGCCCCATGTCACACGAATTCCTCATCTTGTAATCCTTTTTTTTTTTTTAGTTCAAAGAAAAGTTTATTAAGAGAAACAAGTAGTGGCAGTACAATAAATAAAGAGAATACAGCAGGTAATGTATGAATAAGAACTGAGCACATCATTAAAAATCGTGATAAGGTAAAATGGGGGAAAGGGCCAAGAAAGAAAGGAAGGATAGGGAAAAGAAAAAGGGAAGGGAGAGAGCTATGAGGCTAAAACTCTAAAAATTACAATCATTGAGGCTATACAACAGTAGAAGCAATGCGCAAATATGCAGATAAATAAACATTAGTGAATAAGAAGGAACAAAAGGTTATTCAAGGGGGTTTCGAAACTTCTTGTTGAATTGGGGATAGAGGAAAGGAGCGCTTGGCACAAGCATCTAGGTAAAGGGTGAAGGGAAGCCATAACGCAAGTCTTTTCGGTGCTAGGGAAGTGGGATAAACAAATGCAGTATCTAATCTATGATTGTAACATACATTGAACCACCAAGCTTTAAAAGTAATGCCCTTGGAGTCTTTCCAGTTAACAGTAATCTGCTGAAACGCAACAGCCAATAACAAATCAACGATATGAACATTTGCTTCAACATCAATCCAAGAAGAGGAAAGTGAACCAAGGAAAATGTCAGTGATAGAAAAGGGGATGGAGGTTTGGAAAATAGAATTGAGTTGAGTCCAGACTTTAGTCCAGAAAGCATGCGTGAGAGGACATGTTAAAATCATATGAAAAAGTGTAGCATTAGGGTTGGAGCAAGACCAGCAGAGGTCCGGAGTCAGGGGAAAACGTTGGTGGAGGAGAGATGGTGTGTAAAGAAGTCGATTGTAAAGGAAAACAAGTGTTTGCGTGAGAGAGGCTGCTCTGGAAGATTTGCGAATTTTAGTCCATATCTTGTCCCAAAGAGACGTGGACCAGGAGACATTTAGATCAGATTCCCATTGCTCCTCAACTTTGGATTTAGGCCTAGGTGATGGAGGATTGTAAAAGGAATGGTATATGGAAGACGCTGATGGATTGGAGCGTAGACGGGTGTGCAGAGAAGAGACGGGAGTATTAGTGGTTACAATCGAATTAGAGGTAGAGAGAGAATCATAGGCAGACATAACTGCATTTTTGAGTAGGGTGTACTTGTGAGCAAAGGAGGCAGGAAGAGAGAAGAGGCGACTAAGAATTGGAAAAGGTATGAAGGCAGATCCAGTGAAAAGTTGGGAGACCCAGATTAAGCCACGCTGTCGCCAAGTTTTCCAATAAAAGGGTTTCAATTTAATAAGAATGCTGTTATTATACCAAATCGTGGTAGCAAGAAGCTCTGGAATAGAAGAGGGAGGAGCCGGAGTAATGGCTAAAAGTAATTTCGCAGTATATTTGTGAATTGGACTGGACAGGAATTGGGGCTTGCGAGAGAAAGATAAGTACTCAGCAAAGGTAAAAGGAGAAAGAGAAAGACGCTCGAGTTCAGCCCATAGAGGAAGAGGATCAGCAGGATCTGTAAGCCAAACGGCTGCTTGCTTCAGGAGGAAGGCTTTATGGTAGGCAGGAAAATTTGGGAAGTTAACCCCGCCCTCCGATTTGGGGAAGCGAAGGCGTGATAAGGACATACGCGGTTTCTTTCCAGACCATAAAAATACGGAGAGTATGGAGTTAATTTTAGTGAAAAATTTGGTAGGGATGGAAATCGGTAAATTAGAAATTGTGTATAGGACGATTGGGGAGAGCATCATCTTAATGGTGTCGAGACGGCCCCACCAAGAAAGGTATAGGGGGTGCCATCTAGAAGTAAGGTCAGACAGTTTTTGGGAGCATTTAGTAAGGCATAACGAGACAGTATCTGAAACGGAAGGAGTAATGTATAAACCGAGATATTTGATATGAACCGGACTCCAAGTGAAATTGGATGCAGCAAAATCGGGTTTAAAGGTGAATTTGGTGAGAGGCAGGATTTCGCACTTATCGCTATTAAGTTTATAACCAGAGAGGTGGGAATAGGTATGAACTTCATCGAGGAAAGCAGGAATGGAGACAGACGGATTTGAAAGGAAAAGTAAAATGTCATCTGCATAAGCAGCGACTTTAATTTGCGAGTGAGCAAGAGGGAATCCATGAATGCTCGGGTTTTGACGTATTCTGGATAAGAAAGGTTCCAGGGCAAGATTAAAGAGAAATGGGGAGAGAGGACAGCCTTGTCGAACGCCTCTACCGAGGCGAAAAAATGAAGAAATGAGACCATTAGCACAAACCGCTGCTCTAGGATTTGCATAAAGGAGGGAGATGAGGGAGATGAAATGAGGGCCAAATCCAAACCATTTTAGCACGGAAAAAAGAAATGGCCATTCTACCCTGTCAAATGCCTTCTCGGCGTCCAAGGCAATGGCAGCCAAGGAGCTATTGAATCGTGAGGACTTAGATAGAACATTGAAGAGGAGTCTGGTATTGTCGGAAATGAAACGACCCTTAACAAATCCAGATTGTTCGGGGTCAAGGAGATCTGGGAGAAAAGGATGGAGCCTAATGGCTAAGGATTTAGCATATATTTTGTAGTCAATGTTAACAAGGGAAATTGGTCTGTAATTCTTGCAATGTTGAGGATCCTTACCCTCTTTCGGTATGATGCAGATGTAAGCATCCGAAAAAGTACCTAAGGAGGCATCGTTGGTCTGGAAGGAATCAAGAAGGCAGAACAATTTGGGTAGTAAAAGGTTGGCAAAGTGTTGGTAAAATTCGACGGTGAAGCCATCTGGACCGGGATTCTTATCTTTTTTAAGTGAATGGAGTGCAGTGCGAAGTTCGTGAATGGTAAGGGGAGTCTCAAGGGAGGACAAATCAACAGGAAAGGAGGGAGGAGGATGTATGCTGGATAAGAAATTGGAAATAGAGTGGTCAGAAGGTTGAGTGCCAGAAGAGTAAAGCGTAGAGTAGAAGTGAGAAAATACCTCCAGGATGTCAGCAGCTTTATGTTGCAATATTGAATTGACATCAAAAACAGACTCAACATTCAACTTATTTTGTTTGACTTTTAAATAATTGGCAAGAATTTTCCCCGCCTTATTTTTCCCACCATAAAATTTCGAACTGGATTTCAGGAGGTATAGGGAGGCATCATCAGTGGATTGTTTATTATAGTTCATTTTCGCAGTAATAAGAGCTGTCAAAGTCTCCTGAGTATGAGAGGTATAGTAGGAGTGCTCAAGGGTTTTAATCTGAGATAAAAGATCATGAGTGCGTTGGCGAGCAAGTTTACGTTTTGCCGCAACATGTCTGAGGATAAAGTCTCTGGCTGCTGCTTTGAAAGCGTCCCAGACAGTGTGAGTAGGCAAGGATGGAGTCTCATTAATAACAAAAAATTCATTAGTAAATTCAATAAAGGAGGCGGTAAATTTGGGATCAGTGAGGAGGGTATTATTGAAGCGCCACCTTTTAGGACCATTGGATTTAGGTAAAAAATCAACGTTGATGAGGACAGAGAATACAATGGGACCAATCTCAGCTTGGGTGAGGGATTGGGAAATATGGTGAGAAAGAAATATGTAGTCAAGACGGGATTGGGAGTGATGGACCGGGGAGTAGAACGTAAATTCTTTGTCTGTTGGGTGACAAAGTCGCCATGCATCAATTAATTTGTGTTGGGAGATGGCGTGGGTAAAAAGCTTATGGGATTTATTAGGAACAAAGGAAGATTTGGAGCGTCTATCCAAAAAGGGGTCTAATGGTAGATTACAATCACCTGCTAAAATGAAATTATCATCAATACAATCAGTGATACGAGAGGCAAACGCATTCCAAAAAATAGGACTTCCACCTGCAGGGGCATAGACATTAAGCAAAGAAAAAGGGACACCTTTAGAAGAAAGTTTGACAAATAACCATCTGCCCTCAGGGTCAAAGTCAGAATGTAGCACTGAATGAGTGAAAGATTTCCTAATTAACAAAACAACACCATTTCTTTTGCCATCGCCAGGGGCGGAAAAAACCTTACCCACCCATCCTCTTTGGAGCTTAGCAGCCTCACTATCAGATAGATGGGTTTCCTGTAAAAAGGCAATGTCAACATTGAATTTAGCTAAATGAGAAAGTATCTTTTGCCTCTTAATGGGCGAATGTAAACCTTTAACGTTCCAAGAAACAATACGGACTGACATCAAGAAGAAGGGAAAAGGGATAGTGCAGAACAAAGGTGAGAGTAAGCCTCATAAAATGCGAGAGGAGAAAAATGAAAAAAGGAGTAGAAGGAGGATGGTGTAAGGAAGAAAATAGTCAGAGAAGTGCTAAAAGGGGATAGCATGAGATAGAAAAATTCAAGGAGGAGAGAAGAGAATCGTATCGGGAAAGCAGGAAAAAATTGTGCATAAGAGGAAACAGTAAAGGGAGGAGTTGGCATGGTAGAAGTTAAAGATAGGATGTAAAAATGGCCTAAAAAGGAGCATAAAGGAAATAGAGATGGTGTCTGAAGGAAAATGAGAAAGAAGGATAGAAAAAGAAGAAGAATGAGAAAAGACAATCGGCTAATAGGAGAGGAAACTGAGAAGAAAAATGAAAAGCAAAGCAGGAGCGATCTAAAGAAGATTAATCTCAGAAGAACCAGTAATAACAGATAAACAGTGAAGACAAAAGCTAGCTGAAAAGTAGGGATCATGTCAACAATGGAGGAAGAAAACATGGGGTAGTACTTACAAAAAATGATTAGGGATGGGTGTTCAAGAGCAGGAAACAGAAGGGAAGGAGTGGAGACGAGAGGAGGGAGGAAAGGCCAACCAACGGAGGACAAGCAAACGGGGTCACGGGACGTCCCACCGGAGAGACATGACGGCACACAATGAGATGATCTGTGAGAAAAAGAAAACAGTGAGATTAGAACAAGCAAACGACTAAATAACAGGAAAAAAGCGTTAGATTAAACAATTGGAGAACAAGAATAAGCCAGCACGAGCTGAGACCGATAAGGTCATGTAATAACTGAGGAATCTGTGGAAGAAATATCATAACGTTAGAAGAACAACAAAATATCATAAATAGCAGGAAAGACCAGAAATACTAGCAACAGAGTCATGGCGGAAAGGAAGAAGAAGGGCCAGAGAATTCCATATCAGCTGGACCACAGGAATTGAGGAAACTGCGGAGTCGGAGAGGATCTTCAAAAGTCATTGTCTTGTTGTTATAAGTAACTTTGAATAAACAAGGGTGAAAAAGTCCATATTTGGCTCCAATGGACCGCAGTTCTGCTCTCATGTCAAGAAATGCTTTGCGACGAGAGGCAGTAGCTTTGGCGTAATCCTGGGCAATAAACAAGGTGGAATCCGACCATTTCAAATGAGGTATTGCTTTAGCCGCGAAAAGAACCTTCAGCAGATCTGTATACTCAAGAAAGTACATTATGACGCCTCTTGGCTTTGTCTCAGGAGAAGTATTGGAAGGAGCTCTACCAAGCCTGTGTGCGCGTTGAATGTTAAGAGAGGTGCCTTCAGGAAGATGGAGGAGCTTGGGCAAGAAGGACTTGAAAAAGGCAATGGCATCATTCCCCTCGCAACCTTCCTTCAGGCCGTAAAGACGCAGGTTATTGCGCCTATTCCTGTTTTCAAGGTCCTCCACCTGCTTCTGGAGAGTGGAGAGCCTCACATCCATATGTACTGATTTGGTAGCGGCTTCCTGGAGAGAGGACACAGTCTTTTCCACATTAGAGACCCTGGTATCCATTAACGACCAATTGTCAGTTAGTACTTGCAGCTTTGAGTTGGTCTCCTCCATAAATGGGCGCAGTGCTCGTATTTCCTCAAGAAGGAGTTCCATGGAGATAGCTGTCGGTGACTTTGGGGGCGACGGAGGATTATGTTTCACCCTCTTAGGAGTGGTTTTCGCTCCTGGCAGGGGGAGGGTGTCCATGTTGAGAGAAGAGTCGCAACTGGAGGGGCCTGCAGAGGCTTCTAATTGAGCCAACGCAGTAAATAACTTTGAGTTTTTAACGAAGTTGCGTTTAGGGGTCTTGCCAGGACCCTCCGCCATGGAAGCGACAATGAAAGGAAACCTCCAATAATGAATAGAGCAGATATACAGCACAAGAATGAGAAAAACCCAGCAGAGTCAGTTATAGGAGGAGGTGGAGTGAAATCCAACACAAGTCAAGAACAATTGAGAAGAAACGGTCGCATTCCGAGCAATATTAAGTGAATAGCAGAGGTGGCAGATCAACAAAGCAGTAGAAAGTTCAAAATGGCCGCCAAAGCTGAGGAGAGTGCTGGAAATCGAATAAAAATGAAAAAAAAATGATTCCAGAAGAAAAAGAAAGTCACCTGGCTATGTATTCATGAAGCGCCGTCATTTCCTGCAATTATGGGATGTTTCCATGAGCTGTGCTCGTTGCTACAGATGACGACGTGTCAGGCGCGCTCCTGAGACAGGCGCCGGCTGAGGCATCAAGATGGCGGTCGCGGCAGTGGCAGAGCCGCGACCGAAGCAAAACGGAAGCTGCCGGGCAGGGATGAGGAGCCGGTTAGCAGCGTGTGGCTATTCAGGCGTGCGAGGTATTCCGCTATCGTTTGCAGGTAGGCATGTCGGCAGGGGAAGGCTGGAACCGCCGAATATCCCCGGTGGAGACGGAGCCTCACCCCGATGCGGCCATCCGTCACGGGCGCTTAGCCACGCCCCTCCCTCATCTTGTAATCCTAACCAGCAGGCTCACTGAAAATATGTGTATAGTGTGCCCCACCAAAACGTCTCTGTACAGTTCATGCAGTTTAAGTACCCTGAGTTGCTCTTAGTGGCATGTCAAGATAATGGTGAATGCAAAATACATTTTTAGTAGCTATACATAATTAAATTATAATGATTATTCTAATATTTAGTTGAGAACAATTAAAGAGAACCGCAGTGTATAAAAATACTAGGTAACTGCAAGTAATAAATGGTAGGTATAAACTTTAAAGTAGTTTACTCCTAAAATGTTACATAAAACAATTGATATACATTCCCTTCAGCTCACTTAAGTGCATATTGTTGGGGTAGTATTGGAGTGCTCTCTTGCATTGTAAGAGAAAGGAGGGTTCAGCTCTTATTCACAAGGCAGGCGGTCTTCTACTGTTCATTCTATAGAATGATAAAGGCAATTAAAGATAGCAACTCTCACTATCAAGCAGACCATCAAGACCTTTGCTTCGTGAGGCTACCTTGAGGTGGGTACTCAATCCACAAAAGATTTTGCCCACATTTAGGAGCGTGAGAAAACACACGGTATAACATTATTCTCAGTTTTGCCAGCTGAGTATTACTAACATGGATAGCAGGCCAGAACCCAAGACCTGCTCTGAGTGATTCTTGGTAATATACCTTACTGGCTATATTGATGACCTTGGGACCTTGGGACCTAGATATGTGTCATAATTCTATTATTTAAATTGGTAATATGTGTAATACATATATACATTAAAAACAACTCTATGGTGTACTGCCTAGTAATTGCCCATGGCCTTTCAACACTTCATCACTAGCTGGATTCTATACTCCAGTGTAAACAGAATTCCAAGACAATATCCTTAATATGAACAGCAGCGCATGTTTCAAATATGCCCGGCATAATACAAATGTTCTCTGTAAAGAACTCACCTGTTCCTTGGAACAGGGCCCAGGCACTGTCAAATATGTGATTCTCTTTGATCGAAAAGAGAAAAACTGAGTGATTCTGGTGGTTAGCATGAGCATTCCTTCGAATGAGTCTCCTATTATTGATTATGTGTCACATTCCACTGGGTGTCAACAAAACCAGGGCTTGGGTGACGAGTTGTGATAATAACAGCATCAGGTCTCTGAGTTATTAGTCATTGTGGCATTGTGGGCCTACTATGAGATTGAGCAGGGGTCTCTACACTAGACACCAGGGAGTGGTTTTGATGTTGGGAGCTTCCATTGAAGATGTTTGCAGTTTTGAGTTTGTTGTCTGCTGACATCTAGAGGAACCTACCAAAACCAGACACTTTTGAAAACTAGAGACACAGGGGAATTCACTGTGATTTGGCTAGCATGAATCCCAACATGTTTTGTTACTCAGAATCACCCCAGCCTTGAAACAAATTACAAATGTCCCACCGTTCAATGTTCCCCACTTCTCTCGATGAAAATGGTACCCATCATCCTATCCTATGGGCCTATTGCACGGGACATCAATAGGTAAAAACTTGAAGATGAATACGTAAAAACTGGGACCATGTAAAGACCTCATTACTCTATACTGGCTTTGAAAGATTTGGCCTGTTCCTGTCAGTTACGAAGAGCCCACCCACACTTGTGAGCGACTGTTTTTAGCGGTAAACAAGTGAGAATACTGGGTGGTGGGAGTTTTGCTGTTACTTACAAATTTTGGAATATTCAGTTACAGAAATGAAAGGAATTGCTTCTTTCAAGCACATGTTTAAATTCAACACACTTTAATCCAGTGTCTTTGCTTCCCAATCCGCCAGTGCCCTTTTGTGTTTTCTAAAAGCTGGAGTCTGGCCACGTTTGGTTATTGAATTTTCTGGTGGTCTCCATTCATGATGACGTTCAGATGCGGAGAAATGGTGGCCCTGGTGGTGTCCTCATATTGTTAAATCTATCAGTGGCATTTGACACCATTTACCATCATGCCCTCTCTTAGCATTTGGCAGAACTACAGAATGGTGGCTCTGCTTAAAATGGTTTGAGCCTTTTTTGAATAATAGATTCCAAGTTGTCCAATTAGGTCCCCTTACATCAGTTTTTAAGCATGTACCCCAGGAAGTGCCTCAAGGATCTGCACTCGTTCTACTATTGTTCAGCTTATAGATGGTACATCTGGCATTGCGGCTGCGTGTGGTAGCTTTTTCCTTATATGTGTATGCAGATGATACCAAGACTCTGTTGGAAAGATTGGAGCAGGGGACTTTCTGATGAGAGGCACCTGCCTACTTTAAAACTAATTTGGTGATCGATGATTTCAGAATAAAAATAATGTTTATAGACTCGTGGATGTCATTTTCTTACCTACCAACTTAGAAAGACATTGAGAAGTTATTCCTGAATCGAATTTATCAGCTGCTCAGATACCTTCTATCAGTTAAAACTGCTTCTGCTGCATAAGACCTCTCCAGAAATCCCTTCCTTTCTTGAGGATTTTAGAGATGCATGCATTTGTCCATCCCAGTCTGAGTTCTTGCATTGATATATGTTTAGAATTTATAGTAAATCCCTCAGTACACTGCAACACGACCAGAATGAACCAGCAGAGTTTTATATTTGAGCATAACAAATGTCACTCATTTGCTGTAAAGATCAAATGGATTTAGTGGCTGCCAAGGAAAAACAGGATTTAAAATAAATCCTTGTATATTATGTGGCAGGAGATTTTTCACCTCGCATTCTTCTGATTTATGCCAAGTATGTTACAACATTATTTTTTCTTGCTCAGCTTGCACTCTGCCGCTTGTCGTTCCTTTGTTGTGCCGAGGTTAAATGTGTCACCTCAGGTGGTAGAGCCCAGGGGTGTGGAATTTATATTGCTAAATGTCTGGGACATTCAGATTGCTGTCAGAGACTAATAGATTTAGTATCCATTTAGTACACAGTGCAAGTAGATGCCCTCAATTGCCCTTTTGTTCCTGGTTTCGCGCGCTGTAAATTCTGTCAGGCTACAATCTGACTTCCTTTTAACGTGCATCATTTCCTTCATAGTTATGGTAACAAATGTAAAGTGGGGACAGCGCTGTGGTAGTGGTACCCGTGTGCCTACAGGCTAACAGACAGGCGGAAATAGATCTAAACAATGTGTGACATGGCCTGTGTATGTTTCAGGGAACTCTTCACGAGTTTGTTGGCCAGAAGTCTAAAACTGCACCAGAGGCCGAGATTTGGTTGTGGTGCCCGTAAATACAAGGAGAAAATAACCCTGTGAGTCAAAGGTACCCCCTAAAGGTAGAGGTAGGAGTGACACCCAGAGAGGTGAGACATGTTTGAAGGCGGGCAGTCTATAAATAACTTGGTGTGTGCACCCTTGGCTGTGGAGAAGGACTGATAACTCGCACTGCTTTCTTGATTAAACTAGGTACCAATCTTTTTTTATGTTTAGCAGATTGTTAGACTCCTCTATACAAGTACAGTCCTACCTGAACTCTGGGCTCACACACTGCCAACACATCTTAGGTCTCAGGATCTGTTCTCCAAACACCTCAGTTACCTATGATATTCAATGACCTTGTGGTCTGTCGGGGATGGACTGTTACCACGAGGAGCAGGGTCAGTACTGATTTGCATAAATCCAACGGGTGAAAAAAGACGGGTTGGAATGCTCCCTCAAGTAATTGCCAGTGATTAGGCTATTTGCAAACATTCCTCCTATCATCTTTTCTATGTATTATGTATTCCCTGAAGTGGTCATGGGTATGCCTAGACGTGTCCCTTGCTGTGTCTGTCAGGATGTAATCTATATATCGCTGATTAAACCTAAGTAGACCTAAACCAGTCTGTGATGGCTTGCAGTCCCTTCTGGAGGGGGCCTCAGCTGGGAATTCGGGATGGAATGTTCCAATGAGGAGTAACGTCCAGGCGTGCAACACCCATTGGGCTCACGGGGCTTCATACCCCCCCCCCCCGTCGTGTGTGTCAGCCCGAGGGGAGGACAGCTTTGTGGGCTGGTGAGCATCTAATTGCAGCCGCACCCGAGTACTTAACAGGTCTTTAAAAGACCATTTCTTTGTAAACGAGGCTTTTGTTGTGTGTCACCCCTTCTTACAGCCACTCTGTCCGTGGTTGGAAGAATTAGCCCCCCCCTGAAATGGAATGGGAGGAATGCTTGCAAACTTAGAAATTAGAAAGTTTTTGGTTAAAAACTGTTCTGAGAACCAAGAGGAGACCAAGACCATTCTGCTCAGCTACCCACCCATGGTGCATCGCCAGTCAGACTTACTTAGTGGTAGCTCCTGCTATACTCTTTTCCGCAGCTGCAAATCCTGTTCAGCTGTCCTTCACCAAAGTGGGATCTGGCTTTGTGAAACTCTCATGAGCTACAGCCTCTAGCTTTGTCCTGCTGGAGATTTTTGACTTCCAAAAAAGAGATTATGATAGAACGTAGAAGTCTTCACTGTGGATTCATCCAACGGTTTCCCAGCGATTATGCCTTCTCCTCAACACTGCCTGCAGCTGTGCCACTGAACTTTACCTTCTCAGCCAACTTTTTAAAAAAACATTTTCTAAGTTTGAAGGTAAACGCCGACCAGCCCAATCCACTCCTTATACTCGACTTGCACTTCATCACGGTCAGTCATATTTTTCGAATTTGACCAGATCTTGCACAACTAGATATCTGTGATTGGTGCTTTGATGTTTTAGATGCAAATATTTTCCTTAACATTTAAAAATTCACAACTCTGCTCCTACTAATTGGATGTATGTCAAATAGTTTATTAAAATCTACTCTATTTTTCTAAATTGGTGCAGGATTTCTCTTGTGTTGTGTTTCACATTACTACTGTTTGTGTGCTGCATACAGTCTTAGCTCATTGCCTACAAGTTATGCCTGACTGCATTCATGCCAAGCTACCAGAGGGTGAAGCAGAGCCTAAAATAGTGATATCAGTGGTTCACCCTGAGAGGGGTGGTGACTTAACCAGCCAACTCAACCAATAACCCAAATTCTCACAGTGAGCAAATGCAAATGGGCCTTCAGGGCTTTAGGCAGGAGAAGAGTACTTTCTAAAAATACCTTCTCCCTAATATGTATCCAAAATCCACCACTCAATTGGTTTTTTATAACTATTAAAATAGTTGTTTAATTATTTTTCTACTTGTTTCCTATCTAAAATTAGCATGATTAAATGTAATACTGTAAACTAATGGTTTCCTATGGAACTGCCAGCCTTGCTACAGTAAAAATAGCATTTGGGGTTTCTTCACTGTAAGACGCCCTTAACACTAACTGGCATATGCATCAACGTTCGTAAATACCAGTCGGTAATACCGAAAAATAACGAATCGCTAATATGAACATGCAAACCGCGATGCATCAAAGTAATCGGTAAAAAATACCGAGTCGGTAATAATCGCTAATAAAGAACGAGTAAACGCCAGCGCGAGTAACAAAAACCGTAATCGGAAATACCGAGTCGGTATTACCGGATCCGGTAATAGCGGAATCGGTAATACCGAAAACGGGAAAATAACGCGACGCTTCGGAAGCAGGCTGATGACATCACAACCAGGAAGTAGGACACCCACGCTGCATTCAGTGTCCGGAGTTGCACAGAGGAGGAGGCAGAGCTCAGGAGCTGAGGTCCCACACTGAACCAGAAGCAAGCAGGAAAAAGGTAGCAGGACAGGATGGAGAAGGAGGCCCCCCAGCATGGAAAGGACACATCCCGAAAGCGAAAACGAAAGTTTTCAGATAAGGAGCTGGAAATCCTCATACAGAGTGTGAGCAGCAACCATGATCGCATATTTGGCAAGTTGTCGCTTAAGGTGCCAGAGGCAGAAAAAAGGAAGATGTGGCTGCGCATCATGGACAAGGTGAATGCCTGCGGAGTCACCCACCGCAGCATCGACGACCTCAAAAAACGATGGTACGACCTGCGTAAGAGGGCCAAGGAGAAGATTGCGCAGAGGGTCAGGGATGCTGCTGGCACAGGAGGGGGACCATCAAACGTGACGCCTAACACTGACCTGGAGGATCTAGTGGAGGCCACCATAGAACGTGAAGCTGTTGTGGGGGTCACAAGTCTGGACACCTCAGGTGCTGCGGAAGGAGGACAAGGTAAGAGGCATGCCAGCGTAACGATGCAGCGTGTACGTAGTCCCTGCCCACTCCCCCATGCCAGACCCAGTGCACATGTAGCGTTGCCCTACACACACACCCTCACCACTGTGTTGCACCATGGGAGATGTAGTCAATACATGAATGGGTGCATGCCTGAGCCCAGAGATGAATACAGCTGCCAAGGGTCAAATGTCAGTCAACAAAAGTAATTTATTGTGAGATGCCACAGCTATTGTCACATACCATACCATGATATTAACTATGCACTGTTTCACACACAGATGCATCCCCCATCGATTCAGACGACAGTGGCCACCTTGTCATCTCAGAGACGCCAGTGTTGTCAGAAGCGGAGTGCTCAGAGGGAGCTGAAGTCATGTCCTCCCCTTCACCACCACGCCGGACAACACCTCCACCGTCCTCCCGGCCGAAGCAACCACCACCGCCACCGTCCTCCCGGCCGAAGCAACCACCACCGCCACCGTCCTCCCGGCCGAAGCAACCACCACCACCACCATCCTCCCAGTCCAAGACACCACCACCACCACCCTCGCGGACCAAGACACCACCACCACCAGTGCTGCCCACTCCGCAGAGCCACAGAGCAGATGTTGCCGCCCTGTCCGTGATGGAGTCAGATCAATCTTCATCACACCCAAATGTTCCACGCCAGGCTGTCGTCACTCCAACCAGCCACACTGCAGGCCGACAGCGCATCAGGCAGAGGGTTGTGTCCCCGGGTCGGGCTGCTGCAAGACCGGTCGATCTGTCCGGAGGGTACGGAGTAGTGGAGGCCCGGATGCTGCGTGTCCAGCGCCTGCAGGGGAGACACATGGGTGCCATGAAACTCAGCATGACACAACTATGCAACAAACTAGGCTACATGACTGCCGCAGTGCGTGAGCACACCACTGCCGTATCTGCGGGCAACAAAGACATCAAGCTGTGCCTGCAAGAACTGACACGTGCCATACTCGCAGGCCAAAGGAGTGAGCGCCGGCGTCACAGGCAGGTCATGCTGGCAGTGAATACCACAAACAAGGCCATCAATAAGATGTGCAACAGCACGGCTGTGCTGTCACGCAGGTCCGTGTCCCTGCAAGTGGATCTTGGTCATTTATGTGGGGATGTGGCAAAGGCCCTTGAGAGGGTGACCACTGCAGTGGAGCAACTGCAGCCAGGGTCAGCCAGTGTCAGCAGTCTGGGGGCGGAAGAGGGGAGTGAGGCAGCCTCCAGTGTCAGCAGCGTCTCCCTGCCGGACACCAGCGTGAGGAGGCGCAGTGGCCGCAGTGCAACTGCCACTGACTCCCATCGTGTACAACCCGAGGAGTCACAGGACAAGAGACTGGGGGTACGCGGCAAACGGAAGTAAACATGTGGCATAGTCACACTGTCCTTGGTGAGGTAACCATGGACAGACCAAAGTGCCTCACGCGCCACCTGTTCTGAGAAGGGACATTGCTAGTTTTTTTCGCTGCGGCAGCAGCTTGTTTGTGTTACGTTTTTCTGCACCAGTCAGGTGTCCATGCCCATTAAACCCTTGCAAAACTGATCCTGTTGTCAAGTCACTCTCTTACCTGTCTCAGAAATGATTACGTGTGATGTATGCCCGTCTCCTTTGCCCTTCAGCTGTGTTGGGCACATGTGCCTGTTGGTGTTGTGGGGGGGGTTGCTGGGCACGCAGTTCTTCCTCTCCCTCCACCTCTATGTGTATCCCCATGCGCGTGGCGATGTTGTGCAGGATGGCACACACAGCAATTATCTGGCAGCAGGTCACTGGGTCGTACTGCAAAGCACCTCCAGTCTTGTGCAGTATTCGGAAGCGGCTCTTCAGGATGCCGAATGTTCGCTCAACCACATTCCTAGTACTGATGTGTGCCCTGTTGTAGCGCTGCTCTTGCGGGGTAGCTGGGTTGAGATAGGGCGTGAGGAGATATTCACGCAATGCGTATGCGCTGTCACCTGCAGGATGGGGAGAGAATGGTAATCAGCATTAATGGAATTATACATGTGGGGAAGGAGTGGATGGGGAGTACGATGATGCAGCTATTTGTACCTAGTAGGTGTCCCTCTCCGAATTCTCCGTTGATCAGGCGCCTGTGGAGGCCACAGTGACGGAAAATGTAGGCGTCATGTGTGCTCCCGGGAAATTGGGCTACAATGTCGGTAATGATCAACTTGGCATTGCACACCACCTGAACATTTATTGAATGATACGATTTCCGGTTGCGGTAAATGTATTCGGTGGCTGATGGAGGACAGATGGGGACATGCGTGCAGTCGACACACCCGATGACATGGGGGAATTGTGCCACCTGGTAGAATTCCCGTTTGGTGCGGGTTAGCTGCTGGGGGGTTCTGGGGAAGGTGATGTGGCGATTGAGAAATGTCAGCATGGCCTCTAGAAACCGGTGGAAAAAGCGTGATAAGGCACTTTGCGACACGCCTCCTGTCTCAGCTATTACCCCCTGGAAGCTTCCAGATGCAAGCAGGTGCAGGCAGCATAGCACCTGCACATGGGCAGGTATGGCGTTGGTCCGACGGGTCTCGTGCTGCAGTAAGGGTGTCAGGTCTGCTATTAGGTGCATTATCATGGCACGGTTCAGTCTGTACTTGACGTACACCTGTTCCTCGGTCTGCCCCAGCAAAGTGATGCGAACCCTGAAGATCCTGTCCTGTATCATCCTCCTGCGCTGGGCCTGGGCGTTGATCCTCCACCTCCTAGCAAGCACGTACAGGGCAGCCATTTTGGTGTACATGTGGGGTTTCCCAGGGCATTTATGAAGGGTAACTGATTGTCAGCACCTGCTGAT
The DNA here is from genome assembly GCF_964261635.1 of Lissotriton helveticus. Lineage (NCBI taxonomy): Eukaryota > Metazoa > Chordata > Amphibia > Caudata > Salamandridae > Lissotriton > Lissotriton helveticus. The sequence continues at coordinate 134,259,757 of NC_136058.1, forward strand.
GGGGTTTAAATTTTTTTTTCTGTCCTTCTGTTAACTTTACCTCCTGATTGTGATTCCCCTTATTTTGCTCATGCTAAATAGCGATTTTGGGGATTTCCGGTATTAGCGACTGTTCATGCATACCATTTCCATTCGTTATTGCCTATTCGGTATTTCCGAACTATTGCTTTGTGGTTCGGTATTTCCGAATGTCTGTTTAACGATTCGGTAATTTACCGCGGGGCCATTTAGCGGTTCTTTATTTTTTTCCGATTTTCGGTTTGATGCATTGCAATTTATGGTTTTGCGGTCGGTATCGGCCTGTTTTTCCGAATCGCTGTTTTACCGGGAGGTATTTCCGTTGATGCATATGCCTGTAAGTTCCTACTTCTCCAACTTTTAAATGCCACGCGCCCTGCCTTATGGGCAATGAGGTCAACATTGGGGGACTTATAAATATTTAAAAGGAAGGTTTTCACCTGTCAAAAGTGTTTGTTTTTGACAGGTTAAATTTGCAGTATAAAACCGCAACAGTCATGGTACCAATGGCAAGCCTGCAATCATGTCTGCACGGTCACAAAAGTGTATGGCACAATGGTAGCAACTCGTGACATTTAACTCACAGTCTCTGTGTCATTTACTAGGGTTTCATATGTAAATATGCAAATCTATGGTATGACAATTTCCTCATGTTGAAAATGAGAGGTCAAGCAATTTATCACAGGGTAGCAGGGGTAAAGTGCACATAGTTCTATAGTCAGCAAAGGTAAGTAAGAGGCAAGAAATTTGGGGTGACACTGCAGAAATGGCAAATTTCCTCCAGTGCCACTTTCCTTTTCTACTGTGCTTCTGTTGGGCATGAGCAATGGCTCATGTATCCTGGCCTGGTTGGCTCACTTGTCAGTTGTTCTTCTGTCCCAATATGGCCTTTCCAAATACATTTCTCCTCTGCTGTGTACTTAATAATCTACTTTTCCTTTTATACTGCTCTTGCAACCTTATCCTTTAGTATTTTTTCCACTGCCTCATCACACTGTTTCCTGTGTTGAAACTGCCCACATCCTCTCTTTTCCCTTTCACCAAGGATTCCATTGTCTTCTCTCCATCTGTTGTCTTGACTTGTGCCAGGTACCTGCTTCACTAAATCACCTCTAAGTGCAGTACTGGAATATTCCTCTACATTTGACCCTTTGTAACTGTTCGAACACTCTTTAGATGCTAACACAGGCAGATCTGACCTTGTACATAGCCCTCCCCCTCTCCGATATCCTGCCTACTGTACAACAGGAACATTTGTATTCTCTCCATTTTGTTTGACCCTCTCCAGCATGCCTCATTGCCAGCTCCATGCATGCCCCCATTAATGCCAGTGTGCCTGGAATAGCCAAATTCATTCCTATCCTGATCAATGTGTTTCAGGGTTGGCTCTGTCTTTTGTGGTCAGTTGCACAATATTGGTAGTTCTCCTCTGTTGCCTTCCTCTACATTGCACAATAATACATCTCTCCATTGTACTATTGGTGTCTGTCCCTTCTTGCATTTTAGTAATTGATGACCTCCTGCACCACCTTTACACTTCTTGCAATCATTTTTTGTTGCAACTGTGTCCTCAGTTCATTTGATTTCCCTTATCATTTTATCATCTCATAGTCAATGCAGCAATGAGACTTTTAAGCCTCTCTGCGTTCCTTCCTGTACAAGCTCAATGATGCTCCTTATGGCACTTTTCCAGGAATATTAAGCTGTTACTGTGTGAGTAGTTTACTGGCTGCTAGAGAGAAGGAAGCACAGGGGATTGCATGTGAGAATAGTGAGCTGCTGATATTTAAGTTTGGTAGCCAAGCAAGTGTTAACAAAGAGAAATATAGGCTGCCTATGTGAAAGAGTGCGAGCACTTGATACATGAGTTGAAGGAAGGGCTTTGAAGTCAAGGAACAAATGTGGATAGGAAGAGGGATTGAGTCTGTAGTGAGAGAGTAAACTAGAAGAAGGCATGGAACCTGTGGTGAGAGTGGAGAAGGAGTGAAACATGGAACATCTAATTGGAGTGTGTTAAATGGATGGTGTATTTGGTGAGAAAGTTAAGCAGAAGAAGAACTCATGGAACCATCGGTGCCTCTTCTCCTTAACTCTCACAATTGGTGAAATGGGAAGAGAAAAGGACAAGCATGGGATCTATTGTGTGAGAGTTGAGAAGGGGACATGTAGTATGTGATTGAACCCATGTCATAGGAACCTATGATGATAGGAGCAGCAGATGTGAAGCAACAAACATGTAGTGTGAGAGCTGACAACATAGTACTGAGTCTGTGGTGAGAGAGAAGAAGGGGTGAAGTCTATATTGTATCATAATAGAAGGGAATGGTATAGAGCCTAGGATGAATCAGTGGAAGGGGTATGGATCCTATGATAAGTGACAGGAAAGGAAACATAGGCAGCACCTCTGCTGAGAGTGTAGAAGGTAAAAGGTTGCTTTAAAATAATTTACATGGTTGCTTAGTACTGGTGGATAGGAAGTAAAATACTAGAGAAAGAGAATGTTCCATGTGAGGTTGTAATAAACTAGGAGTGTGTCTATAGTGGTCCATCTAACAGATATAAAGAGTAGGTGGGACACATTAATTTCTTAAGAACACAAGTATATTTCTGTATCACTTTATCCCTTTGACAAGTACATTTTCACACCCCTGGTCTTTAGGGGTTCACGAAATCTGAACGTTGAAAGGAACCATATTTTATTTACTAAAAAAAAAGAAAGTTAAACAGTTGCTGAATAAGAATATCTACCAAACTACGCTTCTTAATGCAAGTGCCTGACAAGGCTTGTTGGTAGTGTGAAAAGAATCTGCAGGTTAGATACTGCACTTAAAAAAAAAAAGCTTTTACATAAAGAGTGCCAAAATAGGATGACCCTCTGGAGCCATTGTACTTCAGTACTTCAGGAGACTTGGTGTCTTGACACAATAAATGCTTCACTCTATCTACGCACTCTATGTCCTGTGATCAGAGGAATTCCCTTTTTTCATTTTTAGTTTGGGCTGCTAGGGAAGAGCCCATTTGTTTTTCCAGAGTGATTATCAACGTTCATGGTGCACTCACATCATCAGAGTGAAACTGAAAATAAAAAGAACCATTTGGCTTATTTTACTTTCACTTTCATCATATCCCAGCCCCCAGAGCCCTGATTTTGATGGGGGTTTGTGATATCCCCATCTCTATGATAATATTGTAGTAGTAGTAATCTTGCCTCTCTCTCCCTTATTTCTATAGTTCTGATATATGACAGTCTAGACTGTATATAGGTCATAGTGTTAGTGACTGTTGCTCTGTAGAATCAGTTCTTCTTTCTACGTGGTTGGATGAGATCTTCTAATGAGAATAAACTTCAATCAAGATCACCTTAATTTGTCTGGTTGCAGTTACTTAAAATTTCACAGTGGCGTAGTCGGCAGTTTCTACATCTTCAAGAATATCTCAACACCTATGAACTTTCATTATTAATTGCAGTGAGAGACTATTCGTTTTAACGCTCACTTTGGGGCTCTAACACAATTTTTCTTGCTTGTAAAACCTAGCAGGAAAGTTATCCTTCCTCTCCACCACTTTCTAGCACTTATTAATGAGTTGGGAGCATTTCAACACATGCTCGTCTTAGTTTTAAATTTAATACTGGGAGCTTTTCGTGGCTTACTCTTATGCTTAAAATAATGTGCATGTAATGGTGGTTTCACAGTATTATATGTAAAAAAAATGTATTCGACTTATGTAGGAGTGGATGCTAGGTGAGCAAGCTACATTCAAAATGTTGAAGCGCGAGCTGAATTTGAATGTAAACATACGTTGCAGCGCGAGCCTTATTTGAAATTAAACATTTAAAGATTCTGAGCTTACTCGAGTGTCTTCAGTTGCTTCCTTCTACTTCCAACGTTGACATCATAACAGGAGTGGAGGAGGTTGCACAACCAAGAAGTGACGTATCCACGTTGGACATCTCAGCGTATCCGTGCTCTACTTCCTTAACATCGTGCGTCAACACATTGGTGAAGCTTGTACGTGGTGGCCATTTTAGATGCTCAGAGGTCTCCAAGCAACACATACACACAGCTGATCGGCATACCAATTCTCTTCATCGTGCATTTCAAATTGTTGTTCGATTTGCACGCTTGATTTTTCCATTGCCACATTTCAGTGATATGCGCGTTTGATTATGCGCATCATATGTATCCTAATGCTAAGTTTTCAGCGATACCCACGCTTGAATCTCATCAATTTAATGAGGGTTTATGCTGATCTATACAGTGATACACACATTTTATAAACATCGCACGCTTGGATTTCATCGACATTATGTGTGTTTCTACTGATCTATACGGCGATACACACGCTTCATGAACTTCTGACTAATTTCACAGTTGGTGTCTTTTTAGACAAACTTGTTTACAGTTGTGGGCATTCGTATTTTATGATGTATTCTTTATGATACATGTTTTAAATTTTAGCAATTTTCGTTTTATGCCTCAAGTGATTGCTATACAATTGATGATTAGAGTATTAGTAAGAAAAATATTGAATGCTCATGTTTATCTTAAAATTATTTTACAATATTATACTTTCATACGAGCAAGTTCTAACTATCTTTGTTAAACTTCACTTGTATATTTTATTTATATGTTTGGTGCCATGCAGAACGTTACTGCTCCTCCGTTTTTTTCTTGCTTTTCCTGGTGAGCCTCCAAAAAGTTTTTGAGCGGTATGCTAGAGTGTGTGGAGCATCTTTAAGTGCTGAAAGGAAAACATCATTGTTACTTCACTGTTTAGGCTCTGAAGGGCAAGATGTTTTTGATCATTTCCTGGAATTATTAGCTTCTGAAGCAGAGGGTCTTAATGACTACGAAATTTGCATCTGTAAACTAGATAAGCATTATCTTCCTAAAATCAGCACGATTTTAGAAAGATTTCATTTTGGTAAAAGAATGCAGAAGACGAAGAAACAGTGGAAGGTTATTTAACTGATTTAAGAAAATTCGCTTCATTGTGTAAATTTGAAAGTTTAACTGATGGGCATACCCGTGATCTATTTATGTTATGGTTGTAACATGGATAAGGTAAGGGAAGAACTATGGTTACGAGATGAGCCCACACTTGATGAAGTTGTTGCTGTAGCAAAGAGAATGGAGCATTCACTCAAGTGCATTGCTATCATCAAAAAATATAATTTAAAAGATACTCAGGTACAAAGTGTCATTGACAAAAAACCTGATACTAGAAGTAAAGTTAATGAGAAAAATGTCTTAAGAAAAGATAACACAAGAAAAGGAAAATTCAATACCATACGTAATATGTGTTCTCCATCTATGAAAGAAGAGCTTATGAGCTTCCTGGGGATGATAGAATATTACGCAAAGTTTGTTAAGGGATTTGCGGATTGCATTACTAATATGAGATCACTTTTAAGAAAGGGTGTCAATTTTGTCTGGTCTAAAGAGTGTCAAGATGAATTTGTCTTAGTTAAAGAGAAATTGTGTAATGCTTCTTTCTTACATAGTTTTGACACTAAACTCAAGTCAATTTTAACTACGGATGCCAGTGAAAAGGGTCTATGTGCTGTTTTGCAACAGGTTGTTCCACATGGGATGAAAATCATAATGTTTCTTTCAAGAGATTTGAGGGATCCTGAAACACGTATTCAGTTGTAGAACGTGCTGTTTTTTTGGGCCATGAGAAAACTTAAGAGATTTTTGTGGGGTGTAGATTTTGAAATTAGAACAGACCGCAAACCATTGGTAGAAATTTTTGATAGAAAAGGGATTGGACTTTATATCTAGTCGCATAACGAAATGGATTATTGGTCTCCAAGAATACTCTTTTTCCCTTAGGTACATTCCAGGTGTTGATAATAAGATCACTGATGTTTTATCACGTTTGGTATACAGTAGGCATTGAAATAAGTACAATATTTTAGGGAGGACCGACATTTTGATGGCGTTAAGTCTGCCCAGCCATGACATCATCAGGGGTTTCCACCTTTGTAAGTCTTCCAACACAGCCCGCCTACACTTCCGCCAGTTGATTTGTGTCCATGTATCCAAGGTGGGGGTTAGCTTAAGGCCTAGGTATTGGATAAGGTCGGCGGCCCACCGGTATGGCGCAAGCCCCTCCAAAATTGGTACCTCCTCCTTAGGGATTGTCAGATTCAAGACCCAAGATTTGCCATGATTGATTTTAAGGCCTGAAGCCCGTTCGAAGGTTTGTAGTAGGGAGTGTAAAGCCGGGAGAGATGTCATCCTCAAAAAGTGCCACATTGTTCTGTTTGCACCCTATAGGGATGCCATGTATGTCTGCCCGAGGCCCCAAGGGGTCAGGAAGACTTGTGGACCATTAGGGGTGAAAGAGCAATCCGATGCGTGGGTAGCTCGCCTAACACTATATTTTTTGGGGGGAAAATCCTTGAGGCATAGTGGGTATCCTGTCCCACCTAGGCAGGGCAAATTGAGGAAAACGCCTTAATTTTTCTCCAAAGGGGTAGAAAGACTGTTGAGCCATTTAGAAATGTGGGTCAGGCCCAATGCCTGGTTAGATTCCCCTCCCCAAATTGTAATGTAAAAAAACCAATAACTATCCCTGGTGTATAGTGTGCTCTCTGCACCCCTGAGGGGCGGAATGTGGGCAAATCCTCAATCAGTTGCCAGTGGATTAAAAAGATTGATGGGCTCTTTAGCAGAGAAGACTGGGCCTTATGTCTGCGTGTATACTCATCCCTATAATCTTTGGGGGAAAAAATCCCTAACGTCTATTGGACTTTTTGCCTCCACCCCACCAGGGCAGATTGGAGGTGAACATCCAATCTGCCCAGTAGGGACAAAAACCTGTTGTTGCTTCTTTAAGGGTGATCGTTAATGCATGAATCTTGAGCAGGCTGCCCAACCCTCTTGTTAAGGTAAATAAAATAATCCCTGATGTCTAGTGGCCTTTGGGACACCTGGGAGACAGACTGAAGGAAAACCTGACAATCAGCCCCCAGGGAGGGCAGAAAACATATTGGGCACTTTAAGATCAGGCTCTTTAGGAGTGGGTTAAGGCATGATACTAGGGCATTCTGCCACTCCCCATATTAAAAAAAAAGGACTGGGGCCTCATTTACAAGGCTATTGCGCAGCCGGTGCATCACTATTTTGACACACCGGCGGCACAGTGTGCCTACCCATATTTACAAAGCCAGGTAAAGTCACCCTGCATGACTTTTCATGGCCTTGTAAATATGGGCCCTTTCTTGAATTACTCTGCTTGAAAGGGTGTTGCTGAGGGTGTTCCCCTTGAAACATTCAAGGAACATGACCCATTCCCAGATTTACAAAGTTTTATATAGCTAGGAATGTGTCAGAATCCTACGCCTCCCCAGGGGAGGCATAGTAGTGGGGCAACGGGCGAAATACATTTATTTCTCCTTGTTTATTCCTCTTTTGCATTCTGCAGCATGCATACAAAGAGGAAAATGACATCAATGAAAGATGTCCCTTCCTGCACAAAAACACTCTTCCCCGCAATGCAGGCACCCTTGCAACATGATAAAAGGGTACCTGCGCTGGCACATGACAGCCAATTGTGCACCTGGGCAGGGGAACGTACACAGATGACTTGTATTGTTGTTAATACGACATATCCCTGTGCTTTTAAAATGATGCAACTCAGCGCAGCAAAATGGCCCCCGTTGTCAAGTGGGATTCCTGCACCCAAGAAGATAGAATGACTGTTGGTCTCTTTAGGGGCAAGGCTAAGGTTCAATGGGGGAAGGGATGGTTAGAGAAACAGTTTGGCTCTTTCGGGCTGGCGGTCAGACTCAATGCTTTTTATGTCTGTCACAAAACATTTTTGGTGAACAAATAAATAACCCCTGGTGATTAGTGAGCCTTCTTTCTCCCCCTGCCCCTACTATTGATAATTGGGGTAAACACCCAATCCCCCCAGGGAGTCAGATAGACTGAATTCCTCTTTTTGTGTGGCAGGAGCACTTTCCTATACCTGGCTGACATTCCCCCTGCCCCCTGGTGTCAAGTGGGTGGATCACTCCTTCTGAATCGCCCTCCTGTGGTGATCCCAAGCAAGGATCCACTCAGGATTGATAGCATTGGAACAGGGATATTCTCCCCTTTCCAATCATAACACCCTGTGAAATTGTAAGTAACTGCAACCAGACAAATTAAGGTGATCTTAATTGAAGTTTATTCTCATTAGAAGATCTCATCCAACCAGGTAGAAAGAAGAACTGCTTCTACTCAGCAACAGTCACTAACACTATGACCTACATACAGTCTAGACTGTCATACATCAGAACCATAGAAATAAGGGAGAGAGAGGCAAGACTACAACTACTACAATATTATCATAGAGATGAGGTTATCACACATCTCCATTCTTAACAACTAAAACTAGAAATAAAAATAACATTACACATATTCTTTAAGATAACATGGACGTTTGGTTGATCTAGAGGATCTTCGGAGATTTAACAGACTAGGTGGATCGACCCCATTATTGTTTTATTTAATCCTTCCTTACATCTGAACTGTGTTCATCATCAAGACCATTCATCAGCTCATGTTTCCTTTTCACCATGACTACTCTGTTGAGGTTCCGCACACGATGGTCCTGTGTTTTGATCATGTTGGTGAAGACTTTGATAACCAACATGGGATAAAGATACTTTGAACTAGAGTTTCCCATTACACCAGGACATTTAATTGCCACTAAATCTCCAACATTCACCTTTAAAGACTTTACAATTTTCTTTTTATCAAAAGAGTATTTACTTTGTATAGCCTTCTGATTTTCTTTTAATTGTACATCCTCACTTTTGCATTCACAATCTTTTCCTTTGGAAGAAGAATAATTGTTAACCCGAAAAGGTTTGAGACGTGTAATACGTATTCTGCCATGAAAGAGTAAAAATGGTGTCTTTCCTGTGGTAGAATGAGGAGCTAACCTGTATTGTTCAATTTGTTTAAGAACCTCTCTTCTCCATTCCAATGACAAGGATTTAGCCAGTGTTATCGTTTCCTTCAAAACTCTGTTAAACCTCTCCACCATCCCATTAGCCTCAGGAGGATAGAGATAACATTTTGTATGCATTATACCATGTGACAACAGGAATTCTTCCATTTCTTTTGAAATCAGTTAAACACTGTTGGAAATGGCCCTTTATGCAGGGTTATCCCCAAACTTTTTGCTTCTTCCTCCCTTGTTTTTCCTGACCTGTGGTTGTTGGCAATAGGACTCTGGACACTTTACCACTCCTGATCAGTGCTAAAGTGCATATGCTCTCTGTATAAATTGATGTATGGATTAGTGATTCCAGGATTGGTGTGTTTGGTTTACTTGTCAGACCCTAGTACAGTGCACTGTACTAGGATCTGACAGGACCTCCAAGATGCTCTAAGCTAGTAAGTATCGTATTACTCACGGGACGGGATTACACACATGGCTGGGCCAGCTGCAGGAGTAATGTATCTGGTTCCAGCGGAAGGACTGCATCTTCAAAAAGGTGCAGCGCTCTCAGCTTGGCGGGTAGGTACTGCGCATGTTCTAGCTTAAATAGATAAGTAACTAGGAGTTGCCAAACTGCGGTGAAGTGGGTATCACATGCTTGGAGACGCGCTATAAAGAGTTCCATGGTTATGACATGCCATAAGCACACATACCAAGCGTCGAGAGGAGGTTTCTCCGTCCTCTTCCAGTATAGTGCTATAAGTTGCTTGGCTGCTCCAAGCATATGCAATGCTATAATCCAATCGCTTCGGGTGATAGCCTTTAAGTAAGCCAGTTTGATGCCCAATAGGATACTGTTTGTAGATTCAGGCAGGGGGAAACAAAGTACTTGTTTGATATGACTAAGGACCTCTTTCAAGAACAAAGTCAGTAATGGGCAGGCCCACCAGATGTGTATGAAATCGCCAGATGCAGCCAAACACCTCCAGCACAAGGGAGAAGAGGCAGGGAACATTTTATGCAAATGCTCCGGTGTGTAATACCATTGTATCATGATTTTGTATGCATTTTCCCTTTGTGGGATACTGCGATAGACCTTGGACATGTCGCGCCATAAACGACCCCACTGTGAGGTTGTAATTTCCGTGTCGGACGTCCACTGCCACCTACGCTGGTATAGGTGAGTAGGTATCGCAGGGGGTGCTGTAAAATCTGATACGTGCGAGATATGAGGCCCTTTGACTCGTCAAAGGAGTAGACCAGCCGCTCAAGGGGGGTGCATGGTCGAGTTGCTGCCTGTTGCATCTCCTCCAAGGTGACCCAATGCTGTAGCTGCGCATATTGCAGTTCATTACCCAGCGGGAGGTTAAATTCTTCTCTACACTGCACAAACGTTTTAAGTACACCCCCCTCGTAGAGGTCACAGACCACTATGCATCCCCTCTGTACCCACCTATCGAAAGCCTCGGAGCGGTAGGCATGGCGAAAATAACGTCTTGCCTGCGATGTGAGTGTGGGGAGAGGGGAAGGTTGTAAGGCACCTGCGCAACGCAACCCTGTCCCAGATGTCCAATAACATTTTTATGGGAACTGCCATATAGGCGCTTCTAGAACAAGCTGTACGGTGGAGCAATGTGAGGTCCCAGATGGTACGCCCAGTGACCATCCTGTCCATATGGAACCAGATATTGTCACTTTCAGGGGTCGTCCACTCTGATATGAAGCGGAGATGGGAGGCCAAATAATACTCCAAAAAGTTAGGACATGCTAGCCATCCTCAACATAAGAATTTTCTGGGAAAATCTCGGTCTATGCCCACCCCAAATGAACATAGTAATGTCACGCTGAAGGCCCTGGATCTGATGCTGCGGGATCGGGGTGGGTAGGCATTGAAATAAGTACAATATTTTAGCGAGGACCGACATTTTGATGGCGTTAAGTCTGCACAGCCATGACATCATAAGGGGTTTCCACCTTTGTAAGTCATCCAACACAGCCCGCCTACACTTCCGCCAGTTGATTTGTGTCCATGTATCTAAGGTGGGGGTTAGCTTAAGGCCTAGGTATTGGATAAGGTCGGCGGCTCACCGGTACGGCGCAAGCCCCTATAAAGTTGGGAACCTCCTCCTTAGGGATTGTCAGATTCAAGACCCAAGATTTGCCATGATTGATTTTAAGGCCCGAAACTCGCTCGAAGGTTTGTAGTAGGGAGTGTAAAGCCGGGAGAGATATAGGCGGGCCTGTGAGTGTGAGGATGAGGTCATCCGCAAAAAGCGACACCTTGTTCTGTCTATAGGGATGCCATGTATGTTTGCCCTTTGCCTAATCATCTCCGCAAGGGGCTCCACAACAAGGGCAAATATCAGAGGTGATACAGGGCATCCCTGCCGGGTACCCCTGTGAATGGGGAAAGACTCAGTGAGTTGCTCATTGACCCGAACCATTGCCTGTGGGGACAGATATGGCACCATGATCCTAGAGATCATGTTCCCGCCTAGCCCGACTCTCTGCTACACCGCCCGAAGGAAAGTCCAATCCACCCGGTCAAACGCCTTCTCCGCATCAAGTGATAGAAGACGAGCTGGTATGTTCCAGCCGTGCACTTTCCCCACCAAGTGTGCGAGCCTTCGGACATTATCCGCCCCTTGACGATTACGGATGAAGTCGACTTGGTCAGGCTTCACCAAACCTGGCGTGTGGGGATCCAGATGTTTGGCAAGAATTTTGGTATACATTTTAAGGTCGGTGTTCAGAAGCGCTATGGGATGGTAGGAGGCGCATAACGCGGGATCCTTCCCTGGTTTGGGTATAAGTGCTATTTCTGCCATGCCCATGGAAGGTGTCGGACCGTCTGCGTCCAAGAAAGAATTGTACAATCGCAAGAGGTGGGGCACAAACTGAGCCTGGAACATGCGGTAGAAGGCCAATGGCAGGCCGTCTGGACCCAGAGTCCTTCCAAGTGGGAGGGCCTTCAACGCCGCCACCATTTTCTCCGCAGTTAGATGCCCCTCCAGAGCCTGAGCATGGTGAGGATGTAATAGGGTCCAAGTACACTGAATTTACGCATTCTCGATGAGCTCTGGGGGTGGCGACTCTGCCTCGTAAAGCGCAGCATAGTAGGCCCGGAACGCCTCGCACTTGGCCCGCTCCGAGGTGACCCGAGGACCGTCTGGGAGTTGAATATTAGCTATGTGCACCTTCGCTACCCGTGCTCTCAGACGCCTCGCCAATATCCTGCCTACCTTATCTCCCCCTTCATAATACCACTGATTCAGGGCTAACAGGGATATTTCCGCTTTATTTACCCGCAAAACGCAAAGTTGCCCCCGGAGGTTTGCAAGCCGCCATCAAGATGCGAGAGAGGCCTGAACCTGGTCTTGTTTTTCTGCTGCCTTAATGTCTGCAGAGAGGCTATCCTCCAGAAGTCGGGCCTTGCGCGCCCTGTAATCGAGAGTGAGGTGATATGACCTTGAATCGTGGCTTTGAAGGTATCCCACACCACAGGGAAGGGCGTCTCAGGGATATCATTGTTTGCGAAGTAAGAGTCAACGGCAACCCGTATGCTCTCCACATCTGCCAGTTCCCGCAGGACACTCGGCAGCAGGCACCATCGCGGAGCATGGAGGGGGCAAGCGGCCGGGTCCTGCAGATGAAACTTGACGTGAGCGTGATCAGAGAGTGAAATTGCAGACATAGATTTCGCCAGCAAATCTCGCACCATGGCATGTGAGATAAATAGATAATCAATGTGTGAGTACGAGCGATGCACATGGGAGTAGTATGAGAAGTCCCGCGCCTCCGGCGAATGGTATCGCCATGCATCCATCAAGCCTAGGTCCGCTATTTGTGCACGAAGCACTAAAGACATGGCCTGCCCCATTCAAATGTGTGCCCCTGGGGTCCACACCAGGGTCCCATACTAGCTTAAGGTCGCCCCCCAAGATTAGTGAAGGATCACCCTGTGGGACATGATCCCTCAAGAGTGCTCGGAGGTAGGAGTCCTGCATTTGGTTAGGTGCATAAACATTGCACAGCGTGAATTGGCGCCTCCCAATTTCAATACCCACTTTAATAAGGCGTCCGTCTGAGCTTCGGAAAGCTTTGATTCCCCCCTGCCTGACACCATTCCTACACAGAATTGCCACCCCAGCCGTTTTAGTGAGCGCCGTGGCCCAGAATTGGAAAGGGTATTTAGGATGCGCCATGCGCTGAACATCTCCTTTTAAAAGGTGAGTTTCTTGGAGAAATATAATGTGAGGGTTGTGCTGGAGGAGGTAGCGCCTTACCTGTCGCCGCTTGTTCGGAGAGTTGAGCCCCTTGACATTAAGGGAGATGACCTTTAAAGGGCTAGGAAGGGCCATGGTTGTTGCTTACCCCAAGTTAATCCTCTGAGCCACCATAGGGAGCAGCGCTGATGAAGGGAATCGGCGCGCAGGTAATTTCTGGCTTATCAGGGGGCCCACACCACCGCCACAGAAGTACCCTCCCGCCACACTTAGGAAGGTAGAGAAGTAAGAAAAAGAGGGACAGAAAAGCAAAAGAACACAATGGTGAAGAATGGTATACGAACAGGGCCATATTATTTTGTTCCCTTGGCAGGGCATCCTGCACCAAGCGGTTTAGATGAACCCAGAGATGTCACTCCCTCAGGAACAATTGGTCTAGGTTAGCAGCCTCTCTCAAGGTCATCCAATGGGAAAGCCGCAGCTTCCCCCACCCTATAGATGAGGAACTGGGGAATTGGTTTAGGCGAGGCAGCAATCTGAAAACCTAGGGAAGAGAGGGCATTGCAACAAGATCTTGTCTCGTACGTCGACACGGGTGCACGCATATTCTATCATGGGGTCGATGGGTGAGAAGCAGACTCCTCCCTATCCCTTTCAAGGGACCGTATATGCGCAATGATGGCCTGTGAGGCTGATTGCTCGTCCATGGGCGGAGAGCGTCGACGTCGACGAACAGTAGACCAAGTAGGCTTGGCAGGCACCCGCTCTGGACGCTGGCTGGTGGCGATGTCGGCAGCCTAAGCATCTACGCTGCCTCCATTTATGACCGCACCACTCTGCGCTTGGATTCCCATTGAAAGATGAGGGCAAAGGGATGCCCCACTGATACGAAATTAACATACTCCGCAGCTTCTCGGTTACAGGTTTAAAAGCCCGGCGGCGTCGTAGGGTGTTAGGTGCCAAATCTTGGAAGATCTGGATCTTGTGCCCATTGTAGCTGAGATCTGGCTTGGCACGTACCGCCCTGAGAATAGCCTCATTCTCCGTAAAGAAATGGACGCTGGTTAAAATGTCTGGGATGAGACCCAGCCTCCCCACGGGCCCAGATACCCAATGGGCCCGATCCAAAGCCGGCGGAGAGGCGTCAGCATCCCCCCAGACCTCGTGAAGGAGTTGCACCACGTACCACGTAGGTCATAATGTCTTTCCCCTCTGCCCCGAGTAGAACCCCCCCGGATGCGGAGGTTGTTCCGGCGACTCCGATTCTCCAAATCCTCCTGCTTCACTCGTTGCTCTATGTGCTGTTCCTCCAGTGTAGCCAGTCGTTGCCATAGTTGCTCTTGGCCCTCCGTGCGTGCACCGACTGTATTCTCCAATCAATCCACCCGTTCCCCCAAGTCGGCAACCTGTCTTCTAAGTTCCTGTACGCACGAATGAACCTCCGGGCGCAGGGATCCAATTTCCGTCTTGAGTTTGGACATAAAGGAGGCCATAAATGCCTGGGTCACTGGTGTTGAGTCCCCCGCCACCTGCGGCGTCACTTCTGTGGGAGCAGATGACCCCACCTTGCCCCACATGGACGACACTGGATTGTCTTTGGGGGCCGCTGCCGGAACCTCCTTGCCTCCTCTGGAACGTGTCATCGTCAGACCGCCGGTGGCCCCATAGCTATCTGGATAGCGTGATCCTTGCGGGTTCGTTGTGATGTACACTAAAAGGCCCACCTCCCAACCAGAACCACAGTCCTCCCTGCCGTACAGTATCCAAGACTGCCGCAGGGTGATTCCAATGCAAAGGATCCTCAACTCTGCCTCTAGTCCCCCAAGACGTGATTCATATCTCCCCGGAGTCTACCGCCTCTCAGCCCTCCCCACAACAGCTTCAACAGGCAGTTCACTCCAGGCGCTAAGATGGCCGCCACTCCGGGGCGGGGATTTCGCGTGTCCTCTTCCAAGGTCTCTGCTATCCTAGGGAAGTCCACACCACCCTGCACACTACTCTTAGGTCAGGTCGATGTTAAGCCCTGCGGGGTCAGCTACCCAGTCTGAGCAGCTGGAGGGTAACTAGCGCCCTTTCCCAAGACCAGTGCACTGCTTCTGGCACCAGGTAATTCATAGCGCCTGGAGTGAACTGCCTGTTGAAGCTGTTGTGGGGAGGGCTGAGAGCCGATAGACTCCGGGGAGATATGAATCGCGTCTTGGGGGACCAGGCAATTCATATGCACAATGGGGATAACACCCCATTGTGCATATAGGGTGTTATCCCCATTCTGCATGGTGTTATCCCCGTCTTCATGCGGGGGACAGCACCCCAATCCCCACCATGAGCCTCCCCACACCACTCTGGGCCACCGGTGCGTTGTCTTCCTCAGGCACCCTGCTCTCCCCCAGCCAGCCCAGGGCAGGTTGCAGGTGTCACGGGCCCAATGGCAGGCGATCCAGTGCATCCAGGCCGCCCCACACTGTTGATACACGATGGCAGGGTTTTCACGGCCCACTGGACCTCTCTGCCGAGCCCCCCAGTCTTCTATCTATGTGCTGTGGCGCAAGTGTCCCAGCTCCACGTGTGCGCTACTAACCATCGCGTTGTAACTCCCGGGCCTTAAGAGTGCAGGCAAGGCTGACTGGCACCTCCAGGCCTCCCCGCTCCAAAATCCCGAAATGGCGGAACATCCACTCCGGGCCAGGTGTTCCCCCCTCTGTCATTCAGTCGCCAGTATTCAGCCGTCCTTCTATGCCCTCCAGCCGGCGTCGCGCGGGCTGTAGGCCCCACGGGTGCAGTGATGCGCAGCCTAATGTCCCAAGGCCGCCCGACGTGGAGTCCCAAAATGGCAGGGAGGCTCACGCCATGCTGAATCCCTTGCTGCAGCCCCCAGTCTCAGCAGCGCTGTACCTGCTGTGCTCTCCGGTATCACTGGAGTTCAGGATCCGCACCGTTGGAGTCCTACAGGTGTGCACCGTAGGTCAGATCCCGCCCAGCTGGAAAGACGTCTCCCGCCGCTTCCAGCCCCGGGGCAGTTTCTGCTGATGCAACCTTCAGGAGCTGCAGCCGCCACCAGTCGTTCAGGAGCTGACACAGCGCTTGGTTCCTGCCACCGCTGCGGTCGGTCCCCGACTTGCAGGGACCCTAGGGACTCGCCAGGCCCCAAGAGAGCCCCTCCAGCAACCTCTCAAAATGGCGGTCAGCTTCGCCGGTCCACCGAGTCCCAGCCACCCCTCTCGTCATGGACGCTGCCGAGCAGTGTGGAGCTCTTCGACAGGGCCCCTAAGCCCCAGCTATCAAGGTCCACCCCAAGGGTTACAGCCGCAGCTTCCAGGAGCACTTTACAGGGCAGGCCTCGCCAGGCCACACAGACGCCTCCAGCCTCTGCCAAACGCGAGGCCAGCCCCTCCGGCGCGACCTTCACAATGGCACCAGCCCGTCCACTTCAGTCGCCGCTCTCCGATCGGAGGCAGCTGCTCCGCTAGCCCTCACCGTCGCTACTCTGGTCGGCCTCGGACTCGCGGGGACCCCAAGAAGTCACCAGAACACAGTGTGGGCTTCGTCAGGAACCCCGCAAGATGGCGGTCAGCTCCACCGGGCCTCTGAGTCTCCTTTGCCCTCCGTGCCCTGGACCACTGCCAGACAAAACACAGCCCCTCAGCAGGTAACTTCAGCCCCAGCAGGCTATGTCCACCCCATCGGTGTCAGCCAGAGCTCCCCAAGACACGTCTCACACTATCGCTGGTAAGACCACGCCCCCTGTACACAACTTTTTAATACATTTACTAAATATTAAATATTAAAATAATAGTGGGGTGGACATTTATTTAATTTGAAAAATAATATTTATAAATCAAATTATTATATTTGACTTATTTAAATAATAGCCATTACATTTGATCAGTTAATGTTTTCTAAAATATATTAATGAAGGGTATCACTTTTCTCTAAACTTTACAATAGAAATGTGTCCTTCCCAGTGGTGGAGATCTCCTCATAGTGGAAATTTCTGCCTACATGTGAAAAGTTACTTGTTACTTGTAGTAACTTTACACTTGTAAATTGAGTCTTAAGTGTCTCCATTCTTTGCTTTCAGGAAGGGGGAGACATTTAAGTATACACTTAAGGGAAAATAAGAAAATGTGTAGAGTTACACGTAGGCCAAAAATAAATCTACATGTGAGTAAATCAGCATGTGTAAACTTACCTTTGTGACTAGGTCCCATAAGACTCTTGTCTTTACAAAAATTCTCTCATGGATTTATTCTGGAGAGTTTTAATTCTAAAGACCTTTACATGATCGCAAATCTTACAACTATATAGGAAAGCTGTAAATATTTTGCAGTCAAATAGACTAAATGAATTGCCCAAATAGTTATCTGCTTTGTTTCTAATAAAATCTGATAAATCTTCCCAAACTTTGATGGAATGTATTACATAATCTGTTTCACAGTTGTTCGATTTCACCATGGAGTACCAGTTTTTTTATTTGCCACATGGCTTGCATGTTGCTCTTTTAAGAGCAAGTGGTTAATCTTGGCTAGATTTTTATTTTTTTTATTTTTTAAGTCGCCCAACCAGGACTGAGCTTTGGAAAGTTCCCGGGGAGGAGAACGATCACACATCCCCGAAACTACGGAATTAAAGTCCCCGCCCACCACAAGCAGACCATCCGGGACTCCCAGGAGCACCCCTCCCAGATCAGCATAAGTAGTAGTCTGGAGGCCGGGCGGTATGTAGACAGAGACCATAGTTATGATCTTCCCCTCCCAGCGCCCAACAATAACGGCGTACCGTCCCCTATCATCAAGGATGATCTCGTCGACAGCAAGAGGGAGGGAGTTACGGACCAATATGCCCACCCCCCTGGATCCAGAAGTGAAACCCGAGTGCGCCAGGAGACGATAACCACGCCTATTCAACGCGTGGCACGTATTGCCAAGCAAGTGCGTCTCCTGGAGCAGAGCAACATCAGGGGATAGACGTCGCAGCAACTGCAACACCACACCCCGTTTAATCCTATCCTCCAACCCGTTAACGTTCCAACACAACAATCGAAGTCCCCTTCACCCCATCCCAATAGTGAACCCCGCCCCCACTCCACACCCAGTGCAACAAAGTACGACAGAAGCTCATCATCACTGTGCCTTGTAAAGAACTAAGAAACATGAACACCAACCCCCCAACCCACCAAAACCCCCGTACAACACACCCCCCTCCCCGCACCCCTGCGTGAGACTAAAAAGCCACCCCAACTTGCAGTGTGCCTGTCGCCCTAGTACCCAACTAATCTACGAAAAGAACCCCGGAGGAGGAAAGGGTACCCACCCCCAAAAGCGACCAGGTGTCAGCAGCAACAATCATAGCATCAAACCAAAGTGAAAAGTCAATTCGATGGACAAGGGGCCGGCCACGATCTCTATTCCTGTCCTGCCGGGCCGCCCTCCGCACCTCCGGAAGATCCAAAGTTCTCTGAGGGATTTTGCCCCATAGGCAGCGAGTCCAGCCAGTCACTTACGGCCCCAGGATGGTCGAAGAAAAATGTCCGTTCGTTGCAGACCACACGCAGTCTGGCCGGAAAGAGCATAGCATACTTCATTTCTCTGTCTCTCAGCCTCTTTTTCACCCCTTGGAAACCAAGTCTCTGCTTCTGGACCTGCTGGGTAAAGTCCGGGTAAAAACTGACCGTAGTATTCTCAAAAGCAGTCGGGCCAGACTGGCGTGACGCCTGTAGAATCGCATCCCTGTCCCGAAAGTTGAAAATCCTAGTGATGATAGGACGCGGAGTGGCACCCAATTCCGGCGCGCCTCCAGGGATCCTGTGCGCACGTTCCACAGCAAAGAACCTGCTAAGGCCCTAAGGTGCGAGATGATTCAATACAAGGTCCTCCACCAGTAGGTCCACCGAAGAGGGCCCGGATGTGTCCGGGACACCGATCAGACGGATGTTATTCCGCCGGGCACGGCTCTCGAAATCCTCCAGGCGTCTCAAGAAATAATCCTGGGCGGATCGTAGGTTACCGACCTCGGCCTGCAAGTCAGAGACATCGGTCGTGAGACTAGATGTCTTAAGATCAAGGGACTTAACCCTCTCGTTGGTCTTCGCAAGGTCTGCCCTGATCAGATTAACATCTATAGCGACCGTGTCTAACTTAAGGGACAGGGCCTCATATTGCTGCCCCAATGTCGTCTTCATTGCAGAAATGGCACCCATAACGTCCCGCAGCGACAGGTCCTCACCAGTCGAGGAGTCATCTGTAGCAGTAGTTGGAGATTTAGTCGGTCCTCCCGGCGAGCCCTTGGCGAGGGTATATCTATCCATGACGTTCGTCTGCACGGAACTCCCTCGGACACCCGGCTTGGTCTTGCGCTTCTCACCCTCAGGCTTGGTGGCCATTTTAGATCTGGAGCCCCGGAGGGAAGCCAGGTACCGGGTGAAAATGGCTACAACCAAGTCTCCAGCATCAATGAGAAGGGTGAGATAAGCACCTCTCGCCAGGCAGAGAACCAAAGTAGGCCAAAGTCACACTTCCAAGAAGTAGTAGAGTGGAAGACGATCGGGACAGGCCACGCAGGCTGATCAAGGAGGTCCCCGGACAAGAAACGAAACCGAAAGTAGACAACCGGGCCGACAGGACTCGGGGGGTCCGTTGTTGTTCAATTACTGTCCGACTGGCAAAGAAACAGAGCCCGGGGCAATGCCATGGAGCAGGCCTGAAAAAGTCAGAGATCCATATCGCCGGCTCCCAAAGTCCAAATCAAATTCTGGAAACTGATAAGTGATCAGCAGGGCTGTGCCAGTAACAACCCGTCGTCCAAATCAGGATAGAAGTCAGGATAGACGGTGGAGGTGGCGAGGGTCCGGGGAGCCCTGTGCTCACGCGACCATCTTGGTTACGCGCGAAGCTCCTCCCCCTCTTGGCTAGATTTAATAGAACACTTTGTTGCCAATCTAAAGACCTGTTAGTCCTAAGTTGTTAAGTGCAGTATCATAAGCATTTAGCTGCAATAGTTGCGGGCTTGAATCTAGTTTAGTCCGACATAAACCAGGACCAGCAGTAAAACTCTGGCAAAAGGCCTCGGGAAAAGGCCTCGGTGACACCTTGATTCCATTCATACTTTCTTGAAGTGTCTTTGTCGGCAACTTAACATTTACTATATGCAATCTGAGTAAAGGAGTGGCACATTTTTGTGTTCCTGATATCTCCCACAGTGCAATTATTTTACTGACCCAAACGGCACTAATGGACATATGTACAAAAGCATTTTTCGGTCAGAAACAGCCCATTTCCGACTGCAAAAATGTTTTTTCATATGTACAAAACACAAATTGCAATTCAGTAAATTGTTACTTAATTGCAATTTGTGTTTAGCGATCAGTATTTGAAAGGCATATTTATGGGTCTGATCCAGCACCAATCAGGGATCGATAATCACTAACTTCACAACGACACATTCAAACGGGCCCATAACACTTAAAACTCACCCCAACAATGAATCCGCTGAACTGGCGCTGTAATTTGTTTGGTCACAAAATGACTAAATAAAATCAGTGTTTCATTATACAGGCTCGTATCTATTAATTCTAAATAACGAACTGAGCCTGCATACCAACTACTTTCCTTTAGTCGATGGACCTAAAGTTGAGAAGTTATTGGTAATAATAATAGTATCTATCTATCTATGATTATCTAAATAACCACAAACTCATTATAAAGTTAGTTTTTATCACCAAATAATGTAAGTAAAATAGCTCATACATATACAGATATTACAAGGCAAGCAATGTATTATTCACGAGGAGAGAGGGAAAAACATCAATGCAAATAGTATCAAACTCATATCAAAATGAATAAATGCACATGAAGGAGTGGATAGGTGAAGAGAAGAAACAAAAGTTTCAGAGACAAAAAACATTTGCAAATGATTATGCAAAGTACGAATTATCTAACTAATACTAACCCAGGAAAATAAGGTAATACCACCTCTTGGCCTCAGGGATAGTAAGGGGGTCACTTGAGTTAGGGTTCAAGGAAGAAAGAACACAGGATACCGATGCAGGATAGGAACAGGAAACAGGAAGGCCTCAGCAAGCCAACGGACAGCGACGATCTGCCTCTAAGCTTCTCTTGAGCTGAACACGCTAACCACAACCCTAAAGGCACCCCAGTCATACCCTAAAACTTACATGCCCAACCCACAGTAGTTGAAACCTTTACAAAACCGGTCTCTCATTGGTTGATTCGGGAGGCATTCTGTCACACCACCATAGTCACGAAAACATTTTCACATACTCTCTCTGTTTTCTACTCATTCTTATTATGCTGTGCACACATTTCCTTAAAACTGTAACATGTATCGGAAACTGCCGCTTTAGATGGAAGAAGCTTAAACATCTTTTTCCTTTCCAAGGCATTTTCTACTTCTTTGTCAGGCACACAGCATTCCTTAATGAAGGTCAGCTACTGCCTTTCTTTCCACTCTCTGTCAGTGCTTGATTTTCAGTATTTTAGTTTGTTCCATTCACCGAATTAACGCTCTAGTATTCACGCAGAATTATTGGCCCAAATGTTTTTCTAAAGTAAATAAAACACAAACATTATTAATTTCATAAATATACTTCTCACTGTTAACCTCCCTCCATTGTGCTAATCCCACTGTTATTTTTCCCAGCAAGAGAATTTAGTATGCAGAAGCAGCATTATTTTTGTTAATCTTTTAAAACAAAGTGAAAACGTGGCCTTGTCTTTCGTGCATTAATCTTAGCAATAGTGCACGCAGGCGCAAAGCGTTTTCCCCTTGTGTTTATGTTGATGCACATTTGTCTCACTTCACACTATTAATAAATGTTACTGCAGTGTTAAATCAAGCAGGCTTTGTACTTAAAACCCTGCTCCATAATTTCCCCCGTTTGATGCCATTTTTGAGCCATCACAAAATACCCATCATACAAATTACCACCTTTATTTTTATCTAAAGGTCTCTATTCTTTTCTCTCTTTATCATTCTTTAATCTTAATTTTTCATTTTATTATAATAATCTCTTTTTATTTCTTCTAATTATTTTTCATCTGTCTTTCCTGCGTTCCGTTTGTTATCTATTTCTATCATTTTCTTCTTCTCACATCTACATTTTCAACATTTATATGTCATCATTATTGATAACACCACTGCAGCTAATAAAATTATTTGTATTAGTATTCTTCCTAATAAAATACTTCCAAATGTATTGAACCATTTACGTTCAGAGGAAAAATTCTTACTAAGTTTCTCCTAGACAACCTCGAGTTGGGTCAAGTCTTCATGTAATTTCATAATATTCTTAATATACCCTTCTAGATTCTTACTCTTGTCTGGAATATAAGTTCAGCAATGTTGAATTTTCACCATGCCACAGACTCTACCCTCTTTTGCTAATAAGATATCAAGGGCAAGTCGATTTTGCAAAAACCATTGATCAAATTGTAAACATTTCAGTATCAATCATTAAGAATCCATCATCAGTATCCGTTGATAAATGATCAACCACCGAAGACAATTGTTGAATTTTGTGTGAATTTAGAATGACTCCAACTGAAGGTATCAGTGCACCAAAAAATATCACCTACTATTTCTGAGAAATGTGCTCTCTTTTTACGTATTAGTTCATGCTTTAATTAATTAATCTTATTATTCTTATCTACATGGTACACTTTTGGGAATACAATCCCAAAATAACAACTACCATACCTATGTGCAGGCAACCTATAGCAAGCACGTTTACCACACACATAATAAACTCCTGCAAAAACAGGATCAGTTCATACTTTCAATTCCCATCCGCCAGTTATTAAAAAAGTATGTTCACATTGACTAGCACCAATGAAATAATTGTTATATTCAGTTTTAGTCTAAGCAAGCAAAGTTTCCCTTTATGATGCCAATCCAGAGACATTTCAGCATAAGTCTCACCCTTCTTGTAGTTTCCCTCTCTAAAAGCCCACGGCAGAACATGTGACTTCTCTTCAGCGGCTTTCCTTTGAAAATCTCGTCTTCTATCTTCTATCATGTTAAGAAAATCTTTCTCTTCAATTTGCGGATTACAAGTTAAGTTATTTCAATGTGCATATACTATATCTAGAGTCCGAATAATATGAAAAGATTCACCCATGTATTCTGCTCTTCTATTACTAATTACCCTATCCATATCCTTTCTAATCGGAATTTCAGAAAATACAAAATCTAAATTTGAGTAGTAAAACTCCAACTTTCCTGTTACATAGAATAAGCTAGTTAATACACTATATGACACACCATAGGTTAAGGGTAAAGGATGGTAGGTCACACCCTCTGAGACATAAGAAAGTAGTTGCATGCAGACATTACAATCACTCACATCCATTGTGTCCACATACTCATAGAGTATTTTTGTGAAAACATTTAATGAGAAATCACTAATCGATGTATTCTGATGATAAATACTTTCATCTATCTATTCTATATCAGTATTAGGTATTTTAGTCACAGCATTCACTTTGTCACTTATCACATTATTAGTATTATTTTAATTATTAGTCACCATTAGAACAGGAACAATGAAAGTTAGTATCAAACCCATTAATATTACTAGTAAGACACTACATAAGCAAGCTTTAATACACCTACGTTTTAGACTAGGTTTTGGATATTCAGTCACTGTAGCCTCTGACATTTTCTTGTATACTTATAAAAAACCAAAACTAGAAAAATATCTAAAAAAACTCAAATAACTCTGTAAAAAAAATAAAAAAAACCAGAAAAATTCAAACACCCTCATCCAGTGTATCCAAACACTTCAAGGCTTTCTTCTTTACCTCTTCTCTTTTTTTTTCCTTTTTATATCAGAGTCTTTTCAAGTCTCTTTCAAATCTTCTTCAATTCTTCTTTATTTTTCTGCTTATTTTGACTGGAGTTGATTCGCCTTAATATTTTCACTGTTCCTTTTAAGGAGGTTTCAATTTGCTTTCATCAACTTGCTCAGCAACATTACCAGCTTCTTTCTATGTTTGCTCAATGTTCTTAATCTCTTTCAAGATCACGTACGTCCACTCTGGGGCTGTATATCTTTTGCTTGGAAATTTTATTCTTTTTGTTCTTCTCACTAATTATTTTTCTAATTCTTCTTGTTCAGTTTGACTTGAGACTTCATTTAATTGATCTGGCCTTCTCTTTTCAAGAGTGTATTTCAGCCCTTTCACACCACTTGGCCAATTGTCTCCTTTCCTCGCTCTTTTTGCTTGAACCTCTTCTTCACCCTCTTTTTCAGGTTCACAGGTCCTTTTATTCAGCCCTTCCCTTTGTTGTACTTGCTCTTTGCTTTCTGTAACTTTCTCCTTTTCTTTCTCAGCAGCAGTCTTTCGAGACCCAGTAGCTTGTTCTCACTTTACTTGGCTTGTGCTCGGTTGTTCATCATCCACTGGCTCATCAGAATCTGTCACTCTAGATTCTTTAGCTTCACGACCTCTGAGCTTCTGGTTACTTCTTTTCTTTTACCAGTCTCTGTTCACCGTTTTCAAGTGGACTTGGGACTCTCCTTGTATGGCTCGCATGAATCCCGTTTGCCAAGCCACCACACTTCACTGCTGTTGTTTTCACCAAAATGATTTGATATGGTCCGTGCCAACTGGATTCTAACCACGACTTTCTTGGTGAGAACCCACTCAACAGGACTCAAATCATGTGCTTGATCTGGCTGTGTTGTGGTGGCAATTTCCCCAACCTGATGAGACACAGTACGCACCAGATCAGCCAATCCTTTGCAATAATCAAGTACTAGATCATCAGAAATATTGATCAGTTTGTTAGCTGGCACAATTGCTTGTCTTATTGCTCTTCCCATTAGTATTTCATGAGGACTCAGTCCAGTCTTTTTATCAGGAATGCTTCTAAGACTCATCAATACCATAGGTAAAGCATCAGGCCATTTCAGTGTTGTGGATGCACATACCTTTGCCAATCTAGATTTTATAGTGCCATTGATCTGCTCTACTATTCCAGAAGCCTCGGGTCGGTAGGCACAATGCAGCTTTTGTTCAATTGTCCATGCTGCGCAGATTATTCAAATGATGTCATTGTTGAAATGTGTTCCCCTATCTGTTTCTAAAGTGACTGGAAATCCATACCTAGGGATAAGTTCTCTCAGCTGCAATTTAGCTACGGTAAGGCTGTCATTACGTCTTGTAGGATAAGCCTCTACCCAACATGAAAACAAAGAAACAGCAACCAACACATATTTTAGTCAGTTACATGGGGGAAACTCTATGAAGTCGAGTTGAAGGCTTGTAAATGGTACTGCTGCTTTTCCAATTTGTCCCCAACTAACAACTGTCTTTCTACCTGGATTCTGCTGCTGACAGATGGCACATCTCTGACATAGACTCACTGCAATTAGCCTAAATTTACGGTTATACCATGACCGCTTGAAGAGCTTAATCATTGCATCTCTTCCCAAAAGTGCAATTCCATGGTATACTCTCACCATTTGTGAAAGCAAACAATCTGGCATGACTGGCCTATTATCTGTGCATACCCACACTTCATCGTCTGTTCTCCTTGTACAACCTGATTTTATCCAAAGTTTTTTTTCTTCGTCACATGACTCATCCTGCAACTGCCTAATTTCATCCCAAGATTCTAGTGAAGAATACATCAAGTGGCAATTAGTATTTTCTTTTTCCACCCTTCTGTTGATGGCAATTGAATTTAGTGCACAGAAATGCACTATTTGGTCTGCATATCTGTTATCATTCATCACATAATCATTTCCTGATTTATGTGCAAAACATTTCACCACTGCAATCTTTTTGGGCAATTGCAAGGCATCCAATAAATCTTTTACATTTTTGCCATTTTAAATCGGAGAACCTGAAGAAGTCAGAAATCTCCTTTGCATCCTTAGCTGCCCGAAATCGTGGACAACCCCAAAACCATATTGACTATCAGTAAATAGGGTTACTCTTAGATTTTTTGCAATTTTGCAAGCTCGAATCAGAGTGATTAGTTCAGCAATTTGTGCAGATTTGACCCCATTTAGGCAGGATGCTTCTAAAACTGTAACCACTGTACATACTACATAGGCAGCACTCAATGCACCACTTTCATTTCTCAGATATGATCCATCAACAAACATCACGCTATCTGATTCTTCAAGCAGACTATCCTTGATACCCGGCCTTGGTTTCGTACACAACAGTGTTGCTGGATTAATCATAATACATCTCACCACTGTCACATTCTCAGCACCCAAAATCTCTCTTTCATACCTGGTAAGCTGACTATAAGTCATATGCTGGGTTCTTGTCAAATGAATTTCAACTGAATGTGGAACATATACTTTAATGGGATATCCCATCACAATCGATTCACTCTGTTCCAGACTCACACAAGTTGCAGCAACTGCTCTCAAACAACTTGGGAACGCTGCAACCACTGAATCCAAAGTTGCAGAAAAATATGCCATTGGGTGTCATGCCATTCCATGTTTTTGGGTCAAAACTGATAATGCACACCCATCTCTCTCACAGCAGTACAATGCAAAATCCTTTGCATAATCTGGCATACCCAATGCGGGTGCTTGACAAAGACTGTCTTGTAATACAATAAAATCTCTCATGCTTTCATGATCCAATTCAATTGAATCAATCACATCTTTGTGTGTCAACCTCTGTAGATGTTTTGCAATCAATGAAAAACCATTGATCCATTGCCGACAGTATCCAACCTTTCCCCAAAACATTCGTATTTCTATCTGAGTTTTAGGAGGACTCATTTGTTGAATCACACTGATCCTTTCTGGTGTCACTTTCCTAACTTCCTTCTCTAGCTTGTGTCCTAAATATTGGACATCTTGCTTACAAAATTGTAATTTTGCTGGTGATACTTTATGTCCACCTTCTGCCAAATGGTTCAATAAGGCAATTGTATCTGTCGCACATGCCTCTCGTGTCTTTGATGCCACCAGTAGGTCATCAATGTACTGAACCAATACGGAGTTTTCTGGCATAATCAAAGTCTATAGACACATTTTAAGAATCTGATAAAAGATTGGGGGTCTCTCTGTGTACCCTTCAGGAACTCGGCACCGTGCCAAAACACGATCTCCGAACCGGAATGCAAATAAATATTGACTATCCGGATGTAAAGGGTTCGAAAAGAATGCTTGACACAGATCAATTACTGTGTACCATTCTGCGTCAAAGCGAATTTGGTAAAGAATCACTGCTGGATTTGGCACTATTGGGCAACAGGGTACAACAGTTTTATTGATTTTCCTCAAATCTTGCACTATTCTATATTTTCCGCTTGGCTTTTTAATTCCCATAATAGGCAAATTACAAGGACTGCTTAACATTTCTCTTATAATGCCCTGTTCAATCATTTGATAAATCACAGGAGAAACTCCTGCTAATATTTCAGGACTCATTTTGTACTGAGGTGTATTTGGATATGTGGCACCAGGTTTCACTGTAACCTGAATAGGATCCACACCTTTCATCAATCCAATTTCTTTTCCTGTGAAGTCCCATACATCAGACCTCACGGAATCTCTCAGGTATGCAGGCAAATCATTCTCAGTGAGAAGTAAAATAAACTCATCCATTCTGTCCCTTGCTTTGCTAGCATCATCTTAAATGTGACATCTTCATCTGGTGTTTGGAATGCAATACCATCTGGCAAGCAATAGATGGTGCAGTTCATCTTACAAAGTAAATCCCTTACTAACAAGTTCACCGGACTCGTGTCAAATACCACAAACCAATGCATGTCTCTGAATATACCAATATGAACTTCAATTTGCTTTGTGATTGGAGTATTAATATGCTTAATAGATACTCCTACAACTTGGATAGTTTCTCCCGAGAAGGGTAGGTTAGGCATTTCCGCTGCTCTCACAGTAGAATGAGTAGCACCAGTATCCACTCGGAATGTAATGTCATTACCTTCCACTTTTCCATCAACAAATGGACCTCACTGATCGTCCTCTAGAGTTGCGCCAAGCACGCACTCTTCCTCCCCCCTCAGGCACCATCATTGAGATGAGTCTGAATCACTCTCATTGCATAGCAACAAGTATTGCGTAACCATTTGCACATTTTGATTCTTACCAACTTGTTTACCGGCGTGAAATCCAGTATTCGCACTGTATCTCTGTACTTGAGCATTCGCATCATTTGTCATAGGAGCTTGTGGCACCTGTAACTGTGGAGTAACTACCTGCTGCTGTTGTTGCTGTTGCTGAGTCACAACCACCTCATTCTGCATCTGTGGATTTAAAGTTTGATTCACCCCCTTACTCTTCTGTACAGATCTACACTCATTCCTCCAATGTCCAAACTTTCCACACATATGACAAGGATATTTCCATTTCAAATCTTCTTTAATCATCTTACCTCTACCTCTGCCACCACCATCAGATACCTTACCACTTTGATTTGCACCCTTCATCTGGTAATCTGTTTGGTAGCCACTATTCGCTTCTTGCTGCTCTTGTGCCCACATCATTTGCTCTTTCAACTTTTTATGTGTCGGCTCAATATCATCACTACAATATTTAGCATACCTTAGTATTTATCGTCTTGCTCTGTCAGCAAATTAAATGTTGCTGAATCATGTTACTAATCTCTGGTTTTAATTTAAACACAAAATGATATACAAAATGTCCCATATCCTTATCTCCAATAGTCTCAAACCCACCGTACTGTTTGAACACCTGTAACAACCTCTCAGAGTATGCATTCTTTCGACTCTTGAGTTGTTCTGTCTATTTTAACCCAATCCATTTCCTTTGGGGAGATTTCACTCTTCAGATAAGTTATTACCTGATTATACTTTTCATCACCTCATCAGAAGGTGCTCCTGTTTTTGGATCTCTGGGAAATTTAGGCCAATCTACAGTAATCTTACACTCAGTCCACAAATCAACTGGAACAACAATCTCAAATAAACCATCTAAATCTTTCAACACAACCTTTGAAACTTTCACAAACCCTCTCAACCTGTTTGTACCACTCAACTGGTTTCTCTCTCAATCTAGGGAAGTCATTTGTAAAGGACAATATATCCTGTCTTGTCCAAGGAACATGAACATATCCACCACCTGGAACTTCTCTCATCAGACACACCAGCTTGCTTTGTCTCCCTCAGTGGAAACAATGATGCATTTTTATCAGTATTCGCTTCTTCCTTCTTTTTCGCCCATCTACCTTTACATCGTTCTACATCTCCCAATTTCTTCAAAGTAATCATCAACTCTTTTATCTGTACTCTTTTACCAGATGCATTCAAACTCTCTAAGTCCTTATCAGAGAAATCCATTCCAAAAGTTTTCTGTAACACCTACGACTTCTCTAAGTCTATTCCATATTCACAAGCAGCCTCTGCTAATTTCTCATTAATATTCCTTGCTTTCCAAGTAATATTTTTACATAAGAATAACAACTCTTCATCTCGATAAGTACCTAGTCTGTATGGACTAATTGCACCAATAATCATTTCTTCCAGATCCACTCTCAGTTTACTCACATCCACACTTTGTGGTTGAGGTTTTCGCTTTTCCATTCCCCTTATCAAATCATTTGATTCATCTGGTCAAGGACCCACTGAACTCTCTGATGCTGGAGTAACACTCTGCACTATCGTTCTTGACTCTGTTTGTGTACTTCTCTTTGGAGTTTCAGTTATTAATTCACAAACTGGAAGATCAATCAATGAAGTATTTGAATCAACCTGTTCAACTTGATTAGCTACTGTTACTTCTTCACTTCCAACACCATTCATCGGAACTGT
The DNA here is from genome assembly GCF_964261635.1 of Lissotriton helveticus. NCBI lineage: Eukaryota > Metazoa > Chordata > Amphibia > Caudata > Salamandridae > Lissotriton > Lissotriton helveticus. The sequence goes on from NC_136058.1 coordinate 134,289,729, forward strand.
TAATGTATGTACCTTCGATATATTCTGTGTTTGTCTCTATACAATGGAACTATGGGACCAATTGTTACTGGCACCGTCAATGATTCTGCATTCAAACTCAATTGATTAATTTTCTGAGTCAACTCCTCGCCTGCTTTATTCAAAATCTCCATTTCACTCTCCTGAACTACTCTAGTAACTACTGGAACTTGTGGGGCTTGCATAATTAGTGGTGTTCCCATTAAGGGTGTACTTGGAACTGTCTATTTTGGACTTTCTTGATCTGCTGGAGGTCTTTTTGTCAAAATATCATCTAACAATTCATCATCTGAATCCTCAAAATTGAATTCTGATGTCACTAAGTTTTTCTTTTTCTCTTTACATTTGCCTCCAGTCGAATCCTCAGCAACTAATACTGAATATATACCCTCTGTTACTGCAGCTCTCCTCCATCTTTTTAATCTCTATTCTCGATTCTCAAAGGGAAATCTAGGAATCATATTTCTGTATCTTCTTCCACTCCTATACCGTTCTTGCTCAAATGCCTCAAACTCCCATTCCTCAAGTGCTTCGTACTGAGTAGGTCTAGGTCTTGGTTTTGAAGAATTCATTCAATCTCTTAGATTCTGTAGAATCCTCACATTAAATGTACCATGCTCTGGGAAATCCAAAATACCATCAGCTCCTGTATACTTCATCCAATTCTCTAACCAGGTACACGTATGATAACCACATTCTAACAACATAAAAGAAGAGGGCATATTCGGAGGTGGAGTGAGAACTCCCTCTCTAGTCACAATTGGTTTATCCTTTTTAAAGAAACCCTTTATCTTGTTAATTAGCTTCATTTTTCCAACTCTTTACGCTAATTCTTCGTAGTTATGTGATTTCTATTTGTTAACAGTCGTCCAATACCGGCGCGACTCACACCAACCAACCAGTCAGAACACACCTACTTAAGCAATATCTAAACCAATAACAACACAGCTCACAAGAGTCAACCAATCACTGCATCTAAGCTCCCGCTATCTGACCAATGCCAGCACAGCCTTTTCTGACATCAGTATTACTCCTTCTACTGACCCTCCCTTTACAAAATAATACGACAATGTCTTTTCTAGGTTTTCTTAGCCAAAATCTTGTTAATAACAACATAAAACAATGCTACCTTGTCTGTTCCACTAAATAAAGATATACTTTGAACTTCAAATGAGAGATTCTTACACTTCGAGTAAAACCAGCGCTATTTTACACTCAAACAAGCTACAGGCAGACTTGCTACTCCTCTAGGGATAAGGCCAAAGTTTCACAGGAGGACTTTATTTAAAGAGGTCTTGTTACTCCCCTGGGGATAAGGCCAGGGTTTTGGAAGTGGACCTTTCTCTATAACTCACAAAAATCTACTCCCATACGAATAGTCCCTAATATAACACCTACAGCCTCTCATTGTTTAGTATTATGACAACAGAGAAAAGACTTCTCCGGTGTGATGACTTATCCACACTATTCTTCTGCCTACTTCAGGCTAAAAACATTATCCCGGGATCTCAGGTAACTCCGTACCCACAATTCTAGACAACAGAGAACAAAACACTAACTCTTCATTGTTAGGAAACAAATAATCAATAATCAATCATTATTACCAAACTAATCAATAATTAACCATCCTCTGCTACCAAAAACTGATCCAGCGCCAACCAGGGATTGATAATCAATAACTTCACAACACATATAACTCACCCAAACAATGAATCCGCTGAACTGGCGCTGTAATTTGTTTAGTCACGAAACGATTAACTAAAATCAGTGTTTCCTTATATAGGCTCTTATCTATTCATTCTTAATAACTAACTGAGTCTACATACCAACTTCTTTCCTTTGGTCGATGACCCTAAAGTTGAGAAGTTGATGGTAATAATAATAATATCTATCTATCTATCTATGATTATCTAAATAACCACAAACTCAGTATAAAGTTAATTATTTTTATCACCAAATAATATAAGTAAAATAGCTCGTACATTTACAGAAATCACAAGGCAAGCAATGTATTATTCATGAGGAGAGAGAGAAAAACATATCAATGAAAATAGTATCAAACTCATATCAAAATGAATAAATGCACATGAAGGAGTGGATAGGTGAAGAGACAAACGTTTCAGAGACAAAATACATTTGCAAATCATGACACTTCATCTCCAATAGAGCTCTCTCTATGGTGCTTAGAGTGGCTTTGGTAATTTGGCTTGCCATATCGTAGCAGTAGGAGCAAAAATAAAATTTACTGCAGCGAGTCCCAAAAGGAGCGGCAGTCCGCCAAACACAGAGTGCACGAAGTTCGTAATTATTCCGAGGACTGCTTGAAAAGGTGCTAACAGTCCCGAACATACGTTCTTAAATAGATGTACAATACCACTCGTATCAGACATGTTTAAGACACAACTTAACATTTCTGAAAAATGTATAGGGCTGTTTGTATTCAAAAGGGCATGTATCTCGGCAGAAATCCTTGCGACTTGTAGATCGTAGGTTTCTTTGGCCGAGGTCAGTGGCACAGTTTTTTGCAAAAGAATGGCTTCCATTCTGCTAAGAGTATCAATTCGTATTTAAGAGATGTTCAGTGAAGGCCATAGAGGGGACTCCCTGGCTGTCTTGATTTGTGGAAACAATACTTGCATAAAGCAAGTGACCCTGGATGACACACTTACTAGATATGGAATACCTGGCAACATGCCACAGCAGCTGCAATCGTTCAACATAAGGTAACTCCCATTTGACAGTTGTCCAAAAATTGGATCAATCACTGCAGTTGGTGAACCTTGCAGGTGACAGGATAAGTTGTTAGAGGAACCATCACAGGCCCCGTGTACATTAATACCCTGACAAAGGAGAGAACCGCTTAGTGCGTTTTAACAGTTTGAACCGCTAAGAAACACTTCACGCCCCTCACTCCAACATATGTGTGTGTATGGTAATTTCCAGGATGTCTTGATGTATTCTTTACCCATCCTTATATATTTGCCTGCGTTGTATGTGTTTTAGGCAATACTGAAAATGGAAAATTGTAACCGGCAGAGTGATTGCTCCATGTATTATCCATTCAGTAGCTGTTTTTTCTGCCACTGTAAATGGTAATCTTTCCAATTTTTCAATGCTCAGCACCGTATAGTCTGCTCCCCTTTGTGCCAGTTTGATCTGTTTATCAGTGAGATTGTATTCTGAAAACAGTGGCGTAGTATTGATTAAACGCCAAGGCACATAGCCTGAATGCAAATCTTGGAGCATCCAACCCAATAGCATGATAGAACGTAGCTGAGACTGACCATGCTGCAACATGACCAAGTCTTGTTCCATGATGTCAATGGCAGAAGACACAATGCTGTCCAATGAATATATCCTGGACGGCAGAGTTGTTAACCTATTGTCTACTACAGAGAGAGATTTCTCTAAATGAATACAATCAATTTCTTGTATTCGTTCTGCAGTGTCTGCTTGTGTAATCTTCCATATTTTGTTATATGCAGCAAATATACCGGCATATATGAAATGTTTTGACGCAGTTTCCTTGGTCCCAGCAAGAATTCCCTAAGGTCTGCGCCATCTTTAATTAAAGATAAGTGTTGTTTTACATCCTGTAGTGTAGCTTTCTGTAGCCAATCAAGGCATAGCTTCCTTACACTGGATGTTGTTATTACCCCAGGATGCTGTCTTTGAACATATCTTGGGTCCGGCCTATTGACTTTGAAACCTTGAGTTTTGTTCAGGAATCGATCTTGACAGTTATTTGTGTCTACGGGCCAGAGCAACCATTTGTTCCAATCTGGGTCTGATATGTTGTGATGCAAAATATTATGTACGTCGACCTCCCCCGTGTAGAGCTATTACTCGCAGGTATTGGTATGGTCGGTGTGTTCATGTCCTTGATCTTGGCTAACCCAAGGCAAGTTGTTTGTTGGACAGTGTCATTCAAAAACATACTTTGCTCAGGGATGATACAGGCTCTAAACAAAGCGTCTACCCCTTGCACTTGCCAATCTTTTGTACCCCAGACAGTTTTTGTCTCAATGTTGTCTTTGTGTATAACACAGAAAACACAGAGGGTCTATCAGCTTAATTATATAGCTGGACTGTCAGTCCGAGTCACCAGGATCTCGGGGTGTATAAATCACATGAAGACAGCATAATTCAATATACGGTGAACACCATGTGTATAGGAAAAGCCAACACAGCGCAGATCATTCATACATGGCTGACAAATCCAGAACAATTAGTGAAGGGTTTCCATCAAATAGACTCAGTGATCAGTCCTATCAATTGGCCAAACCCAAGTGCATGTCAGTCTGGTCCCCTGATCATTGGGACAGCAAACACCGCACCATCTATTGCTGGTTAAGGATTTGGTCCACCAACATACGCGAACCGTCAGTGATGGCTGATCCTTGATGGTCAAGTGAATAGCAGTGCAACAAAGAAATAGTGACTTTAAAATAGGATGGAGTGTCCTCCTACTAATAACTTTATTCTGCGGACGAACCACACCTCCTAGTTAAAAACCAAGAACAGTGCAAGAGAGACAGTCAAACAAATATCTGTCTGATAACGGGTCAACACGTTTCTGCCTATCGGGTATAAAATCCCCTGGCATTCGTCAGGGCCTCTGTTCCTTCAATAGTTGCACAAGTAGTAGTGAAACAAAAGAAACACCACCACCACCAAAGTGAGAGAAATAAAAAATTAGAAAGGTTGAATACGGTACAACCTGTAACAACCGCAGACATTAGCCCTCCATGTCAATAAGGAAATACAAATTCTATGGAGGAAAATGTATAGTCGTTAATTATGGACTGACTGTGTCAGTTACCCACACACCTGGTATCACTAAAAATAAATGAAAAAACTATATAATATATTCATGCTCACCCTCCATGGTAGGGAGAAGGACCTCACCTCACCTGGACCTTGCTCAGGTTGTACGAGGCCCCGCGCTACATAGATACAAGAAGGGAAACAGAAATGGAGCACCCTAAAGCGTAGATTACACAGCCTATTAATATGCCCAATGTGATTCCTGTATAAAAAATCCCCTTATATCTAGGGACCAACATGTAATGAGACTCTAGCACTCCAACTTAGTGAGCCCTGCCTCAAAGCCTCCCAGGTCTATCATCTAACACAAAATTGTACTCATACAGATATATTACGTGTTACTAGTGTCATTAGTCAAAAGCTACAAACTAAATCAACAACATTTTCTATAACTGTATTTACATACTGGGATTAAAAAGACTCCTTATTAGTCTGATCTGTGTAGACTCACCTATCCGTCGGTACCTGAAGCTTCCATCTGAGACTTGGGGGAGGCACCGACTTGTAGATGGTCTCTTCTTTAATAGTGTCTCCGGGGGTTGATTGTATGGTAACCCTCCGTCTCAGTTATTAATGAAGGTCTTGAATTGTATATGTTATGTGATCCCAGAGTGGTTTGATTAGTCCCCAGTGGCATCTCCCTGCTTCTTCAGTAACTTGAAAACAGGAGCATTGTTTATTCACCCTGTTTTTGATGGATTTAGGGACGCACTACTTTGTGCTCGAAATCGCGCGAGAACTCGCCCTTAGAACTACTGGATGACATCATAAACTCCATCTTTGTAGTTCGTTATATTGCAGTTGCTATGGGTAATCACCTCGGGCCCAGAACTACTAAATGAGATCATCTCCTCCATCTTTGTAGTTTGTTTAGTATCGGTTTTTATGGGTGATAGAAAGCACAAGGACGCTTCCGATCAGAACCCTATCATGCTCAGTGTTATTATGCTCAGTGTTATTAATTGTGCCAATGATCAAAGGCACAAAAGTAGAGCGCTCGACATTGCGCTAAATACAAACGCATTAGAAATACGGCGCTCTACATTACAGGACATTCTATGTTATATTGCAAGTCTCACAGGACCTTGAAAGATATGAACTGAACGATGATATCGACTTGCCCGTTTGTGGTAGTATGTTTACTATACCGATGACCGCAGCAATACTGGATATTATCCAGTCAATTATCTAAAAATGCTCTAACTTTGTTTTGAAGGATAGAGTTATATAATCAATACTCTAAGACGTGTCAGCCAGACTATAAGTATGGCTATATAGAATCATTGTGTCTACAGTAAAGGTTCTCGCCAACAGTGTATTTCCAAGAACCACCGGCTAACAGTAAATGAAGAAATATTAGTGGTACATAGTCTGCTCCACCTACGAGACACAGACACTTCTTCTGGAGGTCATATTTATAAGGTGTGTGTTAGTTGTAATAATGCAAGCTGCAGCAATACTAAGCCTCGGCCCTCTTTGTGTTAATGAAACTTATGCCGCCGCCGCTTATATAGTTGTATTTGTTAAAGTATAACACCTCTATACAACCCAAAAGTGTATATCTCAGTTCATATTGAAATATCTACGTTCATGCAAAATGGGGGGCCTCTGCTGAGGTAAGCTAAACCCGTGGTTGGAACCCTATAATAGGGTCCATGGAATATCATTGTTTAATCCACATTTATCTGTCTGGAGCTTGTAAATCCATTTTTGTTCCTTTGAGAAAAGGTAACTCGACACATCACTTATGTGTCCAGGTACGTAGGGCTTCTCAAGGACAGTCCATTGGAAATCAGTTTCATTGTGCTGTTTCTCCAAGAAATGTCGTGTGAGTTTCGTGTGGGACTTCTTGCAGCGAAAAGAGCTCTTATGCTCTAACATTCTTGTGCGGACTTTTCGAGTTGTCATGCCCACATATCGAATGCAACATATACATGTCAGCATGTAGATTAAATTATTGCTGTTGCAATTTCTGAAATTGCACTGCACCCAAGGTCTATTCGTACCTATGTCTATCTCTCTGGTATGATTCATCTGGGGACAGACAGAGCAAATGCCACAAGGGTGGTGACCCACCACAGGAGGGAGATTCCATCGGGTTTCGCCAATTTTCTTTCTGGTTTCTTTGGGGCGTGTGTGTACAAGCCGGTCCCGAATGTTACCGGCCCGTTTAAACGCAAATAGGGGCTGCACTATCTTTTCTTTGCTATGATTGAGAAGGCGCCAATGTCTTCTCACAATTTTCTGGATACCTTTACTCCTAGTATTGAAAGTACTCACAAATGTGAGTCTTTCAAGTGGTGGTTTAGCAATGGGAGGTTCAAGAAGGGCATCTCTATTGTTATTCATTGCTCTTTTCCTTGACCTCTTGATCAGCGAGCTAGGAAAATGTCTCTCTTTCAATTGTGTGCAAAGGTTCCGTTCATGTGCATCAAAGTCCTCCTTACTCGAGCAGTTTCTGCGTACTCGAAGGAACTGCCCGTAAGGTAAGTTTTGGCATAGGGACTTAGGGTGGTAGCTCTCATACAGGAGCAAGGAGTTACGCGCCATAGGTTTCCTGTAAAGCTCACTCTGCAGGCCTGCAGGTGTAGCATAGATGGTCAAATCCAAGAAAGCAATCCTTTCTTTATGTGCCTCCATCGTAAATTTAAGGTACTGGTTTCTACTGTTCAACCACAGATGGAATTCTTTGACAGAATCCAAAGAGCCTCTCCACACCACCAACACGTCGCCGATATAACGCTTCCACCACCTAATCGAGGTGTGGATGGGGTTGGTGGGAGTCAGTACGTGTTGTTGCTCGAACTGATGTACATATAAATTAGCCAGGCTTGGCGCAAAAACGCTGCCCATGCTAGTGCCAGATACCTGGAGAAAAACGTTGTCCTCATATTTAAAATAGTTCATTTTCATGGCCAAGGTGGCTAGAGCCATAATGAACGGTACTGGTGTGATTTTCTCTCCGATGTTCTCCCTCAGGATGGATGTTACAACTTCTAAAGTCTCATCCTGAGGGATAGAGGTGTACAATGATTCTACATCGAAAGAGACCAAGAGGTCTCTTTCGGTATCAAAGTCTATTTCAGGCAGGATACGTAACACGTCTTTGGTGTCCTGCAAGTAGGTGGGCATTTGTTGTACAATGGGCCACAGGAAAACATCTACGAAGGTGGAAAGCGGCTCCAGTGCAGACCCTATTCCTGAAATAATGGGCCTGCCAGACGGCGGCCTCTGTGTTTTGTGCACCTTAGGTAAAAGGTAAAAATACGGTGTTACAGGATGTTTAGCAACTAGGAAGGTAGCCTCATTCTGGGTGATCCACCCCTCCGAGAGGGCCTCTTCAACAATGTCCCTTATTTGTTTAATAACTTCCTCAGTGGGGTCTTTGGGCAGAGGAGAGTATGCCTGTCTATTATTCAGCTGTCTGAGGCACTCTGCCTGATAATCAGTAGTATTGAGAATAACTATAGAGCCGCCCTTGTCCGCGGGCTTTATAGTTATTGACTGTTCCTCCGAAAGTGATTTGAGTGTTGCCTGTTCCAATTTGGTCAAATTGTTAAACGACCTCACTTTTGTGCTCCAAAGCGGAGCAACATCGTCCACAACCGCTTTCTCGAAGGCCAAAACCTGTGGTGGAACCATGTGTGCAGGTGGTTGGAATTTAGATTTGGCTCTGAGACCCGTGTTGGTATCTTTGTACTGAGATTCTTCGTTATTCTTATCCTTAAACAGGTAGTGCAGCCTAAGCTTTCTAAATAATTGGCTTAGTTCGCACTGAAAAGAGAAATCTCCATGGTTGGTCATAACAAATCCTAAACCTTTGTTTAGTACTTGTTCTTCAAGGGGACTCAATGTTTTTGTTGATAGAGTGACTACGAGGGATGATTCCCCGACGGGCCCGCCTTCTGATTCTTGGCTGTTTGGCTCTGCGTGCCTGTATGGGGACCTGTCTGATCTTCCCATTGAACCCCTGCGTGCTGTACCGGTCTCCTTTTGCCTCTGGTTCGGCGTGGGCCAAACCCTAAAAAATGTTGCGAATCAAAAGCATTAGGAAACCCTTGGTGGTGGTGGGTATGCCTGATGTTGGTTAGGTGGAAAACCCCAAGGTGTAGGTTGCCACCACTGTTGGTATTGATTCATGTATTGGTTGGCATATGGATAGGGCCTGTTACCCCTCCCCCTCCCTCGTTGTGGAAAAGTAGGTATGCCTGTATTGGTGTTGTCAGAATCGCTGCCATCAGAGCTCGAGCTAGAATAGTTCGACCCATAACGTCTACCATTATTCCTGTACTCTGGCGGTGTATAGGTGTCACTCGAGTAAGGGTACACTCGTTCGTGTTTTCATTTGGACAAATCTTTTTTGAATTTATCCAATTTAGTTTGTAAGATGTTATCCTTAAACTCACAGGAGTTTTTATTAGATTCATCCTGCTGTTTTTTTAACAAAATCAGTGTTACAGTTGTTCTAATTGCTGCTTCCAGGACCTGTATCTCGACTAAGATGGTGTCAGCTATCCTTTTAGCTGTACTAATAATCGGTATTAACCAGTCACTGGTGCATCTCCATGCTATAAGGAACCAATCTTTCAAAAAGCTCTTATCTTGCAAGAATAGTCGAGGGGCATTGGACACCACTAGCCCTGGCGGGGCACAACTAGCCCTGAGATATTCAGCCATAGTTATACCATGTACCAATGTCCGGGCATGCGATTTTTTAGGACCAGCACTTTGGCCCACTCACCTCCTGTACTAGTGGTAGCTGTGGAAGGTGTATCCAATACGCTTGGCATACTATCCAGGATGGATTTATATATGGAGTCATCATAAGCAATCCCACTTATTTCGGCCATGATGGTTGTTGAATGTGTTATAATGATGTCTGAGAAACCAAGACAAGGTCAACACACTATTTGGGACCAAGGTCTCACACTATTGTAAAACAGTTCTATGAAACGTAACTGTATTTGGCTATCTACAGGTATAGTCACACTAAAAAAGGACCCGCAGCCAGAAAGCTGCTCAACAATAATCAACAACAAAACGGATTCAGGGAGGGTCGAAGGGATATAAGGTTTAAAGACCCGTATCTGGTTATTATCCCCAGCAACTTCTATATGTATAACACAGAAAACACAGAGGGTCTATCAGCTTAATTATATAGCTGGACTGTCAGTCCGAGTCACCAGTTGGTTTTTAACTAGGAGGTGTGGTTCGTCCGCAGAATAAAGTTATTAGTAGGAGGACACTCCATCCTATTTTAAAGTCACTATTTCTTTGTTGCACTGCTATTCATTTGCCCATCAAGGATCAGCCATCACTGACGGTTCGCCTATGTTGGTGGACCAAATCCTTAACCAGCAATAGATGGTGTGGTGTTTGATGTCCCAATGAGCAGAGGACCAGACTGACATGCACTTGGGTTTGGCCAAATGATAGGACTGATCACTGAGTCTATTTGATGGAAACCCTTCACTAATTGTTCTGGATTTGTCAGCCATGTATGAATGATCTGCGCTGTGTTGGCTTTTCCTATACACATGGTGTTCACCGTTTTGAATTATGCTGTCTTCATGTAATTTATACACCCCGAGATCCTGGTGACTCGGACTGACAGCCCAGCTATATAATTAAGCTGATAGACCCTCTGTGTTTTCTGTGTTATACATATAGAAGTTGCTGGGGATAATAACCAGGTACGGGTCTTTAACCCTTATATCCCTTGGACCCTCCCTGAATCCGTTTTGTTGTTGATCAATGTTGTCTTTCCAAAAGTTTAAACCTTGTTTAGACAGGTGGGCATAAAAGGCTGCAGAATAAATCTGTTTTGTATTGGTTAACATAGTTTTCATTCCTGTTCTGTTCACATTTCTAAAGAAAAATGTTTCTGTATTGGATACATTGAACCCTGAAAAATATGGAAACTTATCCGCAAACGTTTTTGAGCTACCCTTTGGAGGTGTAGGACAATGTTCCCATTGGTTATACATATATACATTTCTAGGCATTGTCGATTTGTGCAAGAAATGATGACTATAATGGTTATAACAATACATTTGTTCATAGTCTGAGGAACCTTCTAAATATTCATGATTTGTGAATACTGCAGACATCTCTAGATCAGACATCATATTATTAACAGTCTCGAAGTCCCAATCATCTGAAAAGGTACTAGAGGTAATAAAGTCACTTAATGAAATCTTGAATAGGTGTAGAATCTTCAACAGCTCAGACGGGCCAAAAATGTTATATTCTGTTTGTCCCAAGCTATACCATCGTATAGGAGCGGCTGTGATGTTCACTGCTGACAAGTCTCTCTGTTCACAATGGGATGATTTGTGTGGCTTAAGAAGTAAGTTCACTTGTGTACTTGCTGTGTCCATTTGAATATATCTTCCATTTATCAGCATACCCAGAGTTATTAATAGAGCTAACCAAAGTAGAAGAAAAAATATTCCCAGAACAATGCATAATTCATTCCATGGTGAAACCAGATAAGTTTTTCCCAGGTGATGAAAAAAGTCAGTTGCGTGTACTTTTAAAGTTCGTTTTGCTGGTGTTGTTTCAGGTTCGCTGGGATCCTCAGAAAATGTATCAAAGTTAATGAAATAGCCTGGAGCAGTTCTATCAATGGTTGGAATTGCATCCGGATTTGTTTAAATCGCAGGAACCACTTGATCACTTGTTACTTCATTGTAGACAGATGCTTCAGGATGAACTGTTATTTGGATCTCAAGAGGAACAAGTTCCATAGCTTTTTTGATTAGTCCTTCTTTTCTCACTGTAGATTCTTCAATGGTGATGTGTATCTCAGTTTGAACCTCTTGAATTGTAGCTAGAGGAGTACTTCTGCTACATTGTTGGAGTCCATTTGGCCTACTGCTTAGTATCGGCCACATAGTGCGGTCTGATTAAGTCGATAGACACTAACATGTTCTCCTTTTTTACCAGCAAGGGGCGGCAGTATCACTGTTCTTGTGCCGTGGATTGCTAGGACAGGTACTGGTAGTCTGTAAGAAGATCAAAATTCCTTCTTGTCTGAGATCTTTTCTCTGACTAGATCACCATGCTTTGGGATCCAGACAGGCCTTGCTGGGATGGTTGGTTTTTCCCCAGTGATGGTTGGCTTCTGGAACACGTTGCTTTGTTTCGTTCTTAGTTCATTTAAGTCCTGTAAAACAGCCAAACAATCTTTGATATCAAATTTCTTGGTATCACACCACAGCTGTTTTACAATCAAGGTCCTGAATCAACATTCTTGTCCCAAATAGGACCTCATATGGAGTGATACCCCCTAGAGAACTTCTTGGCAAGTTGTTAAGAGCACGTTGAACCCCAATTAGATGTTTGACCCACCCGTCACCCGAACCTAATTTATAGACTGCTTTATGTCCCGGTTTTTCTTTCCACAACAGAATTTCCCTCAGGATGAAATGGACTAGAGTACCGCAATTCAACGCCCAAACTGGCCATGGCTTTTTTGTAAGCTCGAAAGCTAAACGCAGGGCCCTGGTCAGAGTGTAGTGTGCCTATTGCGTATGTGCTGATAAAGACTCGCAAATCTTTTATAACAGTTCAAGCGTCCGCCGAGCGCTAAGGAACATGAGTCCAATCCGACCATGATATACTTATAGTTACCATCCCTTTGTGAGGGACCGCAGTGGTCCAGGTAAACACAAGCTAATTGTTTATCTGAAATTAACAGGGGAGTCTGCGCAGGACGTTTCACAGTAGAGACTTTCATCTTTTGGTATATTTCACAGTCCAAGACGTAGTTTCTGATCCGTTTCCTCATGCCGGGCAACCAGTATCATTGTTTTAATAATGACACTGTGACAGAAACACCTGCATGAGCAGAGACAAGCCCTTCATGTGCTGCTAGGATTACTCCTAATCTATGTTCCATGTTTGGAATTACCCTATCCCTCACTCCAGGGATTCGAGCAAACAGAACATTATTTGTATCAGTTATATATGAGTATTTGAGTGGAAACATTTTAGGTAATGTACTACCGCTGCCTTTGCTTGTAGCATTGACAGCCAGTATTATTTCACTGTCTATTTTCATTTTTGAACGAGTGATTGCAGCTAGGGAAGCCGATTGCACAGCCCCCTTCGCGGCTTCATCAGCCAATGAATTCCCTTCAACGTGAATGCCATCACGTTAATGACTCAGCGTGTGTATCACGTGTATGTTTTGTAGTCCGTTTTGCAACTGAACTACTTGTTCCCAAAGCGTTTTATGCTTAATTGTGCCACCTTTTGCATCTTTGAAACCATTTTGAAGCCAATTCTGTAAATATTCATTATATGATTGCACACAGTAGAAAGAATTGCATACTATGAATGTGGGGAAATCGCGATCTATATTTTCAAGTACCATTATGAATGTTTGTAGTTCAGCTCGCTGAGCTGTACAATCTCCTAGAGATTGCATTTTGTGACCATATGTCTGAATTTGTCATCACACATACAACCTTTAACGATCCCGCATGCAGCACTATAAGCACTACAAGCCCAGTAGCGGGTTGTGCTGATCCGTCAGTATAAATTATACATTCATACTGGTCTACAGGCAGAATTTCAGTAGGCAGAGGACATTCTTGTTCGTATTGCAGGAATGCTTGTGTTTTCAAATAAGGATCAAAAACGTATTCAACATCAGTTGCAGCAAGAGAATAGACCCATTGTATCCATCTCGGATGTAGAGCTTTAACATTTGGAATGCTTGCTTTTGTCACTGCCTCTAAGGCAGGTACAGGCGTTACGACCAATATGCATTTCCCCTGTGCTAGGGCTCTTTCTTTTGCTACAGCGGTTTGAACTGCTGTCAGACTTTTTTCTGTAGAAGTGAATTTCATTTCTGCTTGTATGTACAAATGTGATTTGTATACGATTGATACTTTTTCACCTTGAGTAAAAGTTAAGTAGGTGAATCGGCATTGACCCAGGATGATTCGTATCACCAAGTTGCATATGTTTACGCGTGTTTGTAAATGTTTTATTGCTAACATGTCTCTTTGAAGTGAATGCAAAATATCTGAGTGTTTTTGTCCAATTTACTGTTTCAAAATCATTTTTGATTAATTCGTAGAGGTTTAACCCTTACTGCTTAGTTTAGAATGTAAATTCTTTCAAAATTCAGGAAACCTAGAATCGACTGTACGTTTTTCAGCATTTTTGGTGGTTGGAGCAGCGCACATTTTTCTAAAAAGTTGGCTGCCAGGCTTTTGCCTTCACTTGATAGTTCATATCCTAGAAAAAGCACGTTGAGATGGGCAATTGTTGATTTTTTTAATTGAATTTATACCCTTCAGAGGCAAAGCCAAGTATAATGGTGTTCACTCTGTTCAAGTGCCTATCCAGGTCATCGTCTGTCAGATAGATATCATTGACATATGACAATGCCTCGTCATCATAAGTTTGTAGTAACTCTGTTACCCTTGCTGAGAATAACCCCGGACTATTCTTGAATCCTTGAGGGAGACAACAGAAGTGACGCTGTGTCCCCATTATTGAGAAAGGTGTCAAATACCTACTTTCAGGTGCAATATCTTGACAAAAAAAACAGTTAGAAATATCTAATGTGGTTTTATATTTTTTACACACAATGCTATTCATTAATTATTATTATTATTTATTTATAGATGTAGACAGCGCAAAGCTGCCCCAGCAACGGGGCGTCCCAGCGCTACCCATGAGACAAATGACAAGTACCACTCCAGCACACCCCAGCAGATTAAACAGGGAAGAGCCAGGTCTTTCAAGCTTTACGAAAGGTCAGGTGATTCTGAAGTCCTCTAATAGACAACGGGAGAAAGTTCCAAAGATGAGCCGCCTGGACCTTAAAAGATCGACCACCAGCCGTGGGTATTTGAAAACGGGGGATGCAAGCCAAACCCAAATTGGTGGAACAAAGGGAACGGTTCAGGGATGTACTGAACCAACAGATCCGCTAAGAGCGGAGGGCCTTGTTGTGACAGAATTTTATGCACTATGCACAAGGACTTGTACTGAATTCTTTTGACTATTGGTAACCAATTAAGTTTAAATAAAGAATCAGATACCAAACAAAACGTGGGCAGTGCTAACAAAGCACAGGCCGCGGCATTCTGGATTCTTTGAAGGCGTAACATACAGGATTTATTGGCTCCTAAATAAAGGGAGTTGCGGTAGTCCAACCTGGCTAAAATTGTAGCCTGTAGGATAGTTTGGCGGATTTTTGGTAAAAAATATCCCTCAAAAGACCAAAGCAGACCCCAGCAAGAACTTTAGATTAGGTATCAAAGGAAAGATCCCTATCAATCCACATGCCAAGATTCTTAACCGCCTGTCTCTCCCTAACACAAGAACTTCAGACTTGGCGGCATTAAGCTGCAAACAGTTGGCTGACATCCAGTCTGCAATTGCAGACAGGTCCTCTTTAAATTTAAGGAGATTATTTTTGCATTTTTTAGAAAAGGCAATAACTAGCTGGGCGTCATCAGCATAAGAAACCAATGACATCCCTCTACTTCTTGCTACCAAAGCTAGGGGTTGAACATATATGTTAAACAACGCAGTGCTCAATATTGAGCCCTGTGGAACCCCATGCTTAATGGCATACACCTGCGAGTGGTGCGGTGGTACAGCAACCTGAAAGGTTCTGCTTCCAAAAAAGAGCGGAACCAGGCCAGGGCCTGCCCCCTGCCCCCCATATCCTCCAGCCTACATAACAAGATGTCGTGGGAAACAGTGTCAAAAGCGGCACTTAGATCCAACAGAATCAAGGCAGGAGAGTCCCCGACATCTTGGCTGCCCAGGATATCCTCGGTCACGGCCAGCAGCGCCGACTCGGGGCTGTGGCGGGGGCGAAAACCATTTTGTGAGGGGTCAAGAATGTTATTCTGCTCAACAAATTCAGCTAGAACTGTATTTACATACGATTCAGTGGCTTTTGCTAAAAAAGGGAGTTGGGCAATCAGGCGAACATTGTCCGGGTCTTGACGGATCCAAGGACGGTTTTTTAAACAAAGGAACAACTTTTGCGTGTTTTCATGTTGTCGGCAATGATGCAGAGGTTTGTGACAAATTAATCAATTCCCTTACCGCTGGTAAAATTGGGATGGAAACAAGACGGAGTTGGTCAGGTCTCAGAGGATCAGCAGGGGAGCCAGATTTAATTTTAAAACAAAGAGATTCTGTCTCAGAGAGTGAGAGTAAAGGAAAGGAACACAGCATTAGTGCAGGAGTGACCAACTTATCCTCGGTCCCAGCTATCCGCCCAATATTGGCCCTAGCTAGGAGGGAGCAAGTAGTTGGAAGACTATTATAAATGGTCTCCACCTTGCGCAGAAAGAAGTCTGCAAGGTCATCACACTGAGCATTGGAGGAGACTGGGGAATCCGCATTCACATTCAAATGTTGCATCTTTCTGAGAAGGGAGATCATTGTAGGAGGATTCCTACTCTCCATAATTTGAGCAGCAATGTATTCAGCTCTAGCTTTCCAGATCAACTTATGATAAGTCTTAATTGAATCGCAATATCTATTTTTTGCTTCCAGATCATAGGCATAATGCTGTACTGTGTGCATTTTGCACTGCAAATGTTTTGCAACAAGAGTTTAGGTGTCTGTACTCCAAAACTAGACAATATGCATTGTCTGGTTTGGAAACAGGAAGCAAAGGATTGTTCATTGATGAGGTGCATGCTTCAATCACCCCTTGGTATTCAAGTTGATCTAAGATCTCCCTGACCTGTTTTTTATCTTCTTGCTTAACTGGATACTGCCTTTGTGCAGTTGGTTAATTTTTTAATTGGATTTTATGGTGAGGTGAGTCCTCATCCCATCCTACATGATTTTTGTATAATGCTGGGGATTGGGCAACTGCCCATTTCCTGGCATAAGTATATTTTAAAGGTATAGGAATATGATTAGAGAAGGCTGGCATAATGATGTATTCACCATGTTGGCACTCCCTGACAAATTCTGGTTGCCAGTCTTGTTCTGCAAGAAGTATATCATAGCCCTTGGAAAGTCGCTCCCAAAAGAGTGCTTTCACTTTTCTTGGTATGTCTCCCTCTATTCGGAGTGTTATTTCATATAACCTATGTGGAGAGCTAACCCTGGTGTCTGCAGTTTTAACTTCAATGTCTTCGTTCAAGTCCACTGTCTCCAGAAGTCACTTCAGGTTCTGGCGAGCAATTGTTACTTCTGCTGCACTGTCCAACGTTGTCTGAGCCCATTATCCGTTCTTGAGTTGTGTCCTCAAGATCCTCGGCATGTCTGATTTTTAGGCCTGCTACCTTCTTTTTGGTGAATTGAGGTTTTGGTTTACTTTTCTGAACGTGTTGATTGTCTTTGGACTTCACGCATTCTTCCTTGTTTTCTGACCGTCCTCTCCTTTCGAATGTCTGTGACGATATCTGAAATGTACGAGAGGAACGTGTCTCAGTAGCTTGATACCTGTCAGATTTTCTCAAATTATCCCTATTCCTGAGGTTATACCTCCTTTCATAGGGCTCCTTTTGAGGAGACCTACTTCGGGAATGAGAACGCTTCTCTTTTGAAGTTTGTTTATTATTTTCCCACTTCTTTTTAGAAGAGGTAGACCTTTTCAGGACTTTTAGACAGTTGTGGTTTAATTGTATAATTCTACTAATCTTTGTATATTACTAAGTAATTCATCGTCCGACATTGCTTCAATGTCAGCGTCAGGTGTATAACCGGCTAAAATCGGCCAAGTTGCTCCCGGTCTACCTAGTGGATCGAGCCTGATAATGTGATTTAAATGTTTTAGGGTGCCTTTAAACCAGAGCTTATGCTCCTGGTATGTGAGTGGAATTGTAATATCTTCTAAAGGAATATATTCCTCTGGTGGATCATCTTCTTTGTAAAAGTGAAACAAATTTGTTACTGGATTTGATTCTGGGAATACTATCCACGAGAAGAATACCTTTGTCTGGTGATATTCATGTGCCTCTATCACAAAAACTGTTCTACCACCTCTTGATGTTAGGCCATGTTTTATACGTTTTAGAGTGATGGCTCTCCTTAAATTTGGAGTAATGATTATAGCATTAACATCGGTTTCAGTAAAACCTGTATAGTTTAAAGCTGCTTCGGTTTGGTCAGCCGCAGCTCCACCGGTTTCGGTGTTATTGGCATCGTCAGCCATTGTTTAATGAAAGTTGGAGAGCAAGCTTCAATGGAACAAAGATAAGGTGCACAATATTTTGCAACACTGTATCCTTCAACGTTGAGCAAACCAAAAAGCTAATACATAGGATTTTCGTCCTACTCAGCGTTGGCGGATATTATCCCTACCCACTCCAGACGTCTATTCCAGGATTATGAATAGGGGTCTCTGAGAAAAGCACGACTGAGTTACTTCAGTATATATCGATACATTAGTGCCTTGCCAAACCGTTGGGCGCCATGTAGTGTAGTTCCTATATCCCTGATAGGTTCTGCGCATTGGAATAATATACACTATAGTTTTGACATAGGACAGAGGTCAGAATGTCTCTATTGAGTACATTAAACTTAATTACTTGTGTGTGCCAGCTAACTCAGAGGTCACTAGAAACTTTCTCGAATGAACAAGAAGGGATTAGTTTCTGACAACTGCATAGACGGGAAACATCCTTTACAACGCAGCTTTTACCACGCAGTGCCTTTACGACGCAACTTTTACAACGCAAACCATTACAACGCATTGCGCTGGGGGGCACTCTAGGATAGGGAATACGTTTCATTTACTGTCCAACACCTTCCCTAGTGTCCACGGGGACTGGAGTTGGAATAGTAAATTAAACTATTCACTATCCAGCACCCCAAAGCGCTATGCGTTGTAAAGGTATGCGATGTAAAAACCGCATTGTAAAGGCATGCGATGTAAAAGTATGCGTTGTAATGTCATACATCCGCATAAACATGACAACTTTGTTTCCCTTAGAGTCGTGGAAACAATAGATAACCGTTTCACTCAGTCAATCGTGCATGCTTCGTTTCTGCAGAGTTTTTGCACAGAAATAGAGAGACGGGTGTTTCAGTAAAAAGGGTTTATTGAACAGTCTTATTTCTTTTGCAAAAGATATGAATTGCTACAATCATAAGACAGAATGCGAAGTATAATGCGTACAGCGTTAACAGTAATATAAAATAATACTGTAATAGCATGGTCTGTAGCTATGACATATATCAAAATACATACATAAATAACACAAGCTAAAATACTCAACTAGTGCTTCTAAAATAATCCTTCCCCAGAGTACCTAACCTAAGTCTAGTACGAGGGAAGAAGTAGGTGCTGTTTTAGCTATAGTTTAGTTTAGTTTAGTTTCATTGTGCCAAGAATTGCCAAAAGTTTCTCTAGGTTCTAAGCAGCTCCATACCTTAGAATGAGAGAGGTTTGTATCTCTGTCCCGGGACTCGATCTCTAACACCCCACAAGGGGAGTCAGAAAAACTGGAGCTGGATTCTCGGCGAGGAGGATGACAGCGTCTGGTCAGTGAGTCAGTTGGGGACTTGACTTCCTTCGGGACTTGCTGTGGCGAGCTGCGTCGTGCAAGTAGATAGCCGAACCACACCGTGCCTTGCCATAGCAAGTGAAGGTATATTTACACCTTGAAGGTGTTTAGGAATGCCAGTATTGACGTAAAAGTCGGGCATAAGAACATCATGAATGAACCCCTAAGGAATAGATGTTCATGCATAATAAATGAGTTCTTGGAGAAATCAATATTCAAGCAAGGGGAAGTCCTAAAGGCTTAAGAGTCTGGTTTTCCAGGAACTCGTTGTGACGTAGATGAACGGATGTAAGTAGCCATGCCTGTATTTGCGTAGCATGGACTATGCCTAAATAAGGGCTGGATTTCTATTCCTAAATAAGGGCAATGCGAATTGTACCTTTATAGGGGCATGAATCGGGAAATTCATACGGAATCTAAATTGATACACAACAATAGTAAGGGGGTCCCTTGATATAGGTTTCAAGGAACAAACATCACAGGATACCGATGCAGGATAGGAAAAGGAAACAGGTAGGCCTCAGCAAAGCGACGGAAACCGACGATCTCCCTCTAAGCTTCTTTCGATCTGAACGTGCTAACCACACCCTTAGGCTAAGTGATACTCTAAAAAGTACACGTCCAACCCACGGTAGTTGAAACATTCACTAAACTTCGGTCTCTCATTGGTTGATTCAGGGGGTGTTCTGTCACACCACCATAGTCACAAACACATTTTCAAATACTCTCTTTGTTTTCTATTCATTCTTATTATGCTGTTCTCACATTTCCTAAAGACTGTAACATTTATCGGAAACTGCCGCTTTTGACGGAAGTTTAAACATCTCTTTCTTTTCCCAAGCCATTTTTTCTGCTTCTTTGGCAGGCACACGGCATTCCTTAATGAAGGTCAGCTACTGCCTTTCTCTTCACTCTCTGTCAGTGCTCGATTTTCAGTATTTTAGTTTGTTCCATTCACCGAATTAACCCTCTAGTATTCACGCAGAATTATAGGCATGTATGTTTTCTAAAGTAAATAAAACAAACATTATTAATTTCACAGATATAGTTTTCACATTTAACCTCCCTCCATTGTACTAATCCCACTGTTATTTTCCCTAGCAAGAGCCTTTAGTGTGCAGAAGCAGAATTATTTTTGTTAATCTTTTAAAACAAAAAGTGAAAAGGCTGCCTTGTCTTTCATGCATGAGTCTTAGCATTAATGCACACATGCGTAAAGCGTTTTCCCCTTGTGTTTGTGTTGGTACACATTAGTTTCACTTCATACTATTAATAAATGTGACTGGGGCGTCAATTCGGCCAAGTTTTGTACTTAACACCCTGCTGCATCAGTCCCCTTCCAAATACCATATTGCAGTGCTATGTATGAATGTTTTGCAACCGAATTACATTTATTTTTACTGACACCTCAAGAATGGTGTTAAACATTTGCAAGCGAGAAAATATCCCCTCGGTAGCCCTTTCCCCTTTGTGAATGTTGAAACAAATATTTTTTAAGAGAAGGCAGTGGTCCTATGGACCACTGCCTACTCTTCAAAACGGAATTTAATATCTTCATTTTATTTTTGTAAGTGCATCCTGTTTTGCTTTAAGAAAAATGGGCTGCCTTTATTAAACAGCAATCGCAGACATGGTGGTCTGCTGACCCTAGAAGGCCTCTATCCCTGTGATGGCTTCAATTCTTAATGGGTCGCAGAGTATGACCTACTTTATTAATAGTCATGAGGTATGTCTATTTGCGACCCCATTAGGATTCACTATCTGAAGTTTATATGGTTTCTTACATTAGTAATTATGATTTCCTAATTGTAATTCGGTAAACATCGCAATTAGGAAATCGCAATTCTTATTTTTCGTACATTTGGTCTAAAATTATTGATTGTGGTGTAAAATGACTCTCCTACACCTTAATATATTCTTTGATAATTTTCTTCACAATACTGCAGTGTTCAATAGTGCTATGGCTAGTGAGCATTGCTTGCTATAGATTGTACCTGCTTTGCCAAAGAGTAACGTGGCAGAAACACGTCAGAAGATTCACACCTGTTTCATATTTTGCCATATATTATTCGCCTCCTCTAAGATATGTATTTGCCAATGTGACGAGGTGAATTCCCAGACTTTGCTGCACTTTGTCTGCTCTGGTAAGTTTATAAACAGAAATATAGTGGTGCACCAACAATAGATTGAAAATATAAGAGTTCAATAAAGTTTTAAACTTCCATCTTTGTTTATTTCGGTTTCAAAACAGTTGTAAGGGTTTGTGATTGCAAACATTACAGCCAAAAATACAGCCAACCTGTTTCGTTCACCACTGTGAACTTCTTCAGCTCTCCAAACCTACCTAGAATTTCAGCTGGGCCATCTTCCCCAAAAATACAAGAATGAATTAAACCTTCACAACCAGCCATGATTTTACACAAAATTAGTGACATCTTTACAGAGTTCAAGGCTAGTGTACGTTCAGAATTATTCATTGAAATATGCTGTTTTGAGCCAACTGCAGACTTCAGTCCTTTCTTAGGGATTCTTAGCATGATGGTTATGGTCACTGTATATACTGGGAGAAACTTCCCCATTGGACACATAATTATGCATGCTTCTGAACAAAAGATATAAGCAATTGTAGAACAAACCCCCTATCCATATATGTTGGCATATCATGCTGCAATGAAGGTAAGTAAATAAAATATGGCCCCTTGGGTCTGAGGTAGAATCAAAGCTGTGCTAACATTTTAGGGGGAGAGGGAAAAAGATGAAAAAGGGGATAGGACACCCAGCTTAGTGTTATCACCTGAAAATAAAAGATTGCAAGGTAAGTCCCACCATGAATTCCTGCTAACCACTTTAAGTCAAATAAGCAATGAAAGATTTGATTATCCTTAACAGCAAAATCATTATCATAAAAGTTATTAGGACCAAGCCAAAATTGCATTCCCACCTTAGGTCAAAAGCCTGCATATTGCCCCCCTCAGCTGTGAGAATCACTGTATCACAGGCAATGGATAATTTGAACCATGTAGCCAAGCCCCCTTTTGCCTGTCTGAAGTTGGTTGGGGAGACAGGCAAATTATAGTTACTTACAATACTTACAATAAAACAAAGTCTAAGTTATCGATGAATATGGACCAAACTTCAATTTGTAATTTGGAGGATAAGCCTGCAACATTCCAACATAACAGCTTCAGGTTGAAATTAGGGGGAAGAGTCTGCATGATCAATTGCTTCAGTGCTGGAGATGCCGGATTGGGGGTAAAAATGCAATGCTGCTTGCCCTCAGAATGGTGGCTGGATACTGGTGCAGTTTCATGTGCATTTATATCAATGGGCGAGTCCATATTGCTACTTGGTCCCAAAGGGGTGCAGAACTAATGGGTTTAATAATATAATGTGGACTTACTGCCTCGTTTTTTGTCAGTCATTATTCCCCAGACCAAAGAAATTGAAACTGATCAGCATGATGTAATGTCAAAAATCTTCAACTTCATAAGTTTTGAGGATGCAGGGCGGGGTCCAGGTGACTATAAAAAAGCCAAGGGGTAATAACTCTATTGGCTAAACCATAATATTCCTGCCCTAGCTTGGGACATAATTTCACCCACCAAACAATTATACAGTCTCCTTGAAAACATCCTGGGCAGGGGACCCATCCCCCCCCAACCCCGCGACCAGGAGGATCTCAATATAAAAGAGGGTATTACACTTTACGTTTGAATGAAACCAGTGGGGCACCATATTTTCTTAACTGAAATGGAGACTCAATCACAGCTGGGGTCAGACATGGAATATCAGCTAGCACTGCCATATATGCACAGGCATATGGAAGAGGAATCATTGGGAGGGGATCAGATTGGCTAACAGATGCAGTCACATGGCTAGATTGGTTACTTTCAGGAATTTGAATTTTGTTCCCTACCTGGCCGGGCGGTTCCTGAGCTAGGTCCCAAGGACCACGTCACAGTTCTAATGGAATTAAACTCTGTGGGGGAAATCTCAGAGGCCAAATAATTTTGAGTAGAGTTAACACAAAATGACTGGCTAGTGGGCCCTTCCACACATCCCTCTCCCAAGATTACTCATGCATTTTTCAGTTGTAATTAGGTGATCAATAATTAACTCTAGGAGAATGCTAAACCTTTCACTTAGGGAATCCCAAAAGATTGGCTCATATGTGGATGTATTAGGGATCATGCAATCTTGATCTGGACTCATTATACGGTCTGGCTCACTTATCCCAGACTTTTTGTCTCGTTTTGTGCTTTTGACCGTGGTGCTGACTCCAGGGGTTCTCTAGACAGCTTCTATATTAATAGTCCTCTTTCCAATAGCATTTGCTGTATTCACTAAAGCATTATCTATATTTGAGGGAGTGTGCCCTTTGGTTAGGGGTTCTCACTGGAATGGAGGACCTATAAGTGAATCAGTGTCGTTGGAAGGGAGTGAGAGTCTCCTTTGAGATCGCTCGTACTGCACATGCTAACAAACTATCAATGGTTATGTGGCTGTGTGTCTGAGACTGGACAGAGTCAGTTTTCTGTTTTTCCCATAATGTTTATAAAGACAGGTTGTGAGCCAAATACAAATGATGAATGCACCAAGCGTTTAGTAATACTTTAGAGACTTATCAACTAGTCCAAGGAAACAGCGGTCCGCCAGTCGAGAGAAACAAATAGGAGGAACTCACAAACTGCGATCTTCAAGAGTGCCTGAGAGGATTCCACAGCCCATGAAAAAATAAACACAGGGGTGGCACAGCCCCGCTTCCTCCTCAGTGTGATAGTGGTGGGAGCTTGTATTCACCCTAAAGACAGAGTCCTTCTCTATCCCATGCAGTGGGATTAGTGACACACTTTTGGCACCAAAAGCATGGGCCCCGTCTCCTCCTCACTCTGATGGTTGCTGGTGTTTAAAGTCACCCCAAAGACAGAGTCCTTCTGTATCCCCATGTTGGTTTAATATATTTCATAGTACTATTTGTTTATTTTTTATATTTCATATATTACTTTTTTTAATGCTCATAGTATTTTTAGTAAATGTAATTTCTATATTTTACTTATTGGCTAATTGATTAATGTGATTTGCAATTGACTTGTTTATATTTGTGTTATGTGTTTCTGTAGTTTGTGTATATTCAGTAGTATACACACACTTTTTATAGTAGTATATTTGAAAAAAATTAAAGTTACATTAATACAATGTAAAATATGTATTTGTAACACGTGTTACACACTATGGGGCCCAATTCACAGAATGAATTTAAGACTCAATCCTAAACTTACTACTATTTTGGTATTCACAGAATGAACTTACTACTTTTGGTATTCACAGAAGTTAGGATTTTGTCTTAAGTTTGTCTTAAGACAGACTTAAGACAGACTTAAGACAGACTTAAGACAAAATCCTAACTTCTGTGAATACCAAAAGTAGTAAGTGCATTCTGTGAATACCAAAATAGTAGTAAGTTTAGGATTGAGTCTTAAGTTCATTCTGTGAATCGGGCCCTATATATATACATATATATGTATATATATGTGTGTGTGCATATATATACATACACACACACACATACGTATATGGTTATATAGGTATATAATTATATATAGTATTAAATATCAGTGGGATTTATGTAAATTACATTATATTAATGTTAAATATTATAATAATTTGATTTACTACTTTAAACTGTATATATATTAAACAATAAAAAAAATGTTTTGGACGATATTAGCGTCAAAGATATTTTTTCCAATATTTTTGAAGTTACCATTATAAATATAGGTACATAATATTGTGGTAAACGATATTTTTGACACAATATTTTTATCAATTTCATTTTTTACCACAATATCATTTCAAAGACCTATGCAGGGTAGTCAGGATTGTAAGGGTTTGTTTTTAGGTTTTTTAATGTGTAAGCTTAAGGGGTAATAAGGGACAACTGTAAAAGGGTAGGAATAGAAAATCCATCAATCCATCCATCTTAAAAAGGCTGTGTTTGTGACCATATCAGTCAACACCACTGCATTTGAATGGTAAAGTCCTGCATGTCATTACCCTGCATTGAAGCGAGAAATAACTCCCAGGCAACTTAGATCATTCATTTACGAATATATTCATAAGTAAAGGAGAATTAAAGAGACAAAAAATTATAAAAAACATTGACTTTTAATAAAAAACTTGTGTTTAAAAATTGTGATGATGACACAATAGGAAATACATTTCAAAATACATATCAAAATATTACAGTCAAGTATAATCAGGAAATAAATATAGATAAAAAGTAGAGGCAAAATTTATAGTCTTTATCAATTTTGTCGACGCGCGTTTCAGCATAAGCAAACGCCTTCTTCAGGAGTAGCCACAAAATAACTTCTTGGTTATATAAGAAGAGCCCCAGTGTGAACGAACAGATAAGGCTTTAACAAATTCTTAAAAATCCTCACTGTGTATATTTAATTTTATAAGGAAAGATAGTCCTTCTAATCTTGTAGGTATCGTTCAGAAGGTGGACATTAATCACAATATTCTCCTTGTTAAAAACTGTATGTGAGCATCTAGATGGGAAGTGCTTAGAAAAGCCTGAATCCCACTGGTGGTCACTGTGCGAGCAAGGACCGTATGTCTGAATACAACGGGGACCAGATTAAAGAGGACGACATTCCATTAATTCTGCTCTTTCAAGTTTAAAACGTGACTGGAAACCTGCATTGTAAAGGTCAACGTACTGTAATGTATTTGAGGTAAAGAAAGGCATGAGTGGTCCAGACATGTATGGTATTGACTGATATTCGATTTTACTGTGTGGAGTGAATAGGATGTGGTGTTGTTTTGCAGTACTGCCTTCATGAATTCCAAATGATCTCAGATTTTTCTTATGTTTGCCGGAATTGAGTCTCCACATTTCTCTGCTCGAGCAGAAAATTAAGCTTTACAAATGTGCATCTCTAAAATGGAATAGTCAGTGGTGGTGTCACTCTTGAGCACAGGATTGTACTCTGCATGTATAATTGAAATGTTACTTCGATAAAAGATGGTACTGTGCTGTGTATGACCATGAAGTCAACCCTTGGTGTATTATGGATGGAATGTATGGGTAGCAAGTAAAACTGGAAAGCCTGCCTGCTGTATTCTGTATTCTTTGGAGTGGGTATAGTGGTGTCTCCAGGTAACGTATGTTTTTATAGCCCAGATGTGACCTGACCAGGGTGATATTAGCCTGAAACGTCTGTGGATATAAGTGGAAATGTCTTAAAGAGTGAATTGGATGCTTCTGGCAACTTAGTTCACTTGAGAGGTGAGTGGCAAGTGACTCCCAAGTTCCTTACTTCTGTGATGTCATCAGGGCAAGACTCAGACACTGGAGGCAGGTGGTTTTGGGATGGAATTTCTCTGCTACATTTGTAGGAGTATAGGCAGGGACGTTAATGAATTAAAACGTAATTATTAATTATTACTTGTTAATTAATTAGTTAATTGATTACCAATTATGTAAATTGTGTTATACTTATTTATTGTAGTTACATTTTAAGTGTGGGCTGCTAGATTTGTAGGGGTATAGTGTGGTAAATGAAGTAAGTAATAAATAAATAAAAACTACTTTGATAATTATTTATCACATTGTTTAATAATCATGTAAATTGTTAAATTGTTTTTTTAAACATTTTACTTATTGTTTTGGGTCAATAAATAATGTTTATATTAGGAGTCTTATACGTGTTTTAAATTAATAGAACACGTGTTATGTGTTTGAAGTGAAGTACTTTGCCTATTGTTACTCAAACAGGAGTGGGAATAGTAAATTTAACCCGAACAAGATCTAATAGTTTCCCTACTGTTGCACAGACTGGAGTGGGTATAGGCAAATGTTACCACTGCAAAGTCCAACGCTTTCCTTACTGTTGTTCAGACTGGAATGGGAATAGTAAATCTTGCCCCTTCGAAGTCCAATGCTTTCCCTACTGTTGCACAGACAGAGGTGGGAATAGTAAATCTAAACCCTCTGAAGTCCAACACTTTCACTACTTTTGTTTTGTCCTTGATGACTCCAGCTGAGTGTACCAGCACAGAGACCGGCCTTTGATGTTTGCTACTGTTTGACACCCTGAGAGTCGCTAAGTGCCTCCTCCTGAGGGCCTTAGACACATACATCTGTGGTTGTTGTGGCGCCTGAAGAAAATGTGGGAACTTTTTTGAACTTTTTGACTTCCAAACTTTTCACCAGGACCAGTCGACAGATTGCATCTGGCCAAGGTGCCGTGGTTGGCCTCAAATGGCACCTAAGTCACGGCCACCTCAACCATTGACTGTCATTGGCGCTTTGTGCTTTTGGGCACTATGTCTACTTAAAGGTTTAAGAATGTATATCTTTGGTTACCCTTTTTGGATTTTTGTCATTTTGGTATCATTTAGTTTACTAAATTTTCCTCAATTATATTACAACAGCATCTGGTAGATGCCAATTTCTGCCAAGTTCACTATGCCCTGAGAGCTTGGGAAAAATGTTGATCAATGAGTGGCCCCAAGAAAGGTAGTCCTGGGTCACTTATGCAGAGGAAAGGGAATGGCCAGAATAATAAAAAACAGTTCTCCAAATACCCCCAAAAGAGTTGTGAAAGGAAGGATTCAAAGACGACCACTGAGCGGAAGAGGGAAGTTTAGGTAAAAAGAAGCCCTTGGTGCCATATCACAAGCATCAGCTTTATTAATATCTACAAGCAGGGCATAAGAGGTGGAACGCTGTATGTAGTCTGAAGCCACCCACAGGTAGACACTCCACATGGGTGACTAGTATATCCCTAAGAGTAGATTGTTTTCAGTTTGAGAGGGTAGAACATGCCTAAGTATCCCTTAGTTGGGAAGTGGACCAAGAAGGTAAGCTGTTAAAGGCTGTAGATATCAATTCCAGTGCCCGTGTCACTGCTCTGCGGGATACCTGTTCCAGCCAGACCATGGTAGCAGCAAGGCTGGTTTCCTCATAACAGCATCTGCCAGGACGGTCTGTAGGGTAACATTGCCCATGGGCAGTAATCTGCCTGGCAATTGGCCATGATAGCCTTAGAATAGGAAAGGGTACTTGCCCAGAGGAAGATCATTGTCAGTACATAAATGCTCATTGACTGCATGCTTGGCAATAATCTCCTGTCAGTGAAAATAGCAGAGCATGGAACAGGGGTGCCCGGAAGACACAGATTTCGGGAGTTACGCTTCCTAAACAGAAGGTACAGAGGCCCAGATGAAAACTAAGAGGTTGCGGGAAGATGTCATCCACAGTGGAAAGGCTAGAGGGTTAGAAGTCACCTGCTCTGACAGGAGAGCACCCCAAGACTGACCCTGGTGAGGCCATTTGTGACATGGAGGTGCTGCCTCAATAGTCACAAAGACAAAGGACAGGAGGCCTGCCCCATACAAACCCTTACATAACATCAACAGAGTGTTTCACCATTGAGGGGTACTCTGTGTTCTTCCGGAAAGTCCAGGCCCACCAGACACATGTTCCGTCTTGGGGTACACACCCTGAACTTAAAGGCAAGTCTCAGGGTGTCATCCCTGAGATGGCTGCAGCAAGACAAAGAAGGATGTCTATCACCTGAGGGTGCATCCCCCAGCTCTGAGAAACCTAAGATGTCCAAAGACATGAGAAGCAGGTAGGTGGCACCTTGTCAGTTCACCGGCATGAAGCAAAACCTACCCAAGGAATAGGATGGATGCACCCACCTGTCAGTGGATGACCAGAGTCTTGGCTCCTTCCACTGACAGCTGTCAGTGGCCACTTTTGGATGTTAGCCTTTTAGTGGAAGAACATGGCACCTAACCTTGTTTGTCATGGTGGTACTATCCACCTATCTATCTATGAAGCACTTGTAGAGCGCGTAGCTACTCGTAGGAATCCCAACGCTGATAGTGCACCACACAAGCATCTGAAAGGTTATAATTTGTTCCTCTATTAAGGGGAGATATTCTGTAATAGCCACATTTTAAGCATTTTCTGAAAGGTAAGTAGCGGGTGTACCAAACATAGAGAGAAGGGAAGATTGTTCCGCAGTCTAGACGCATTATATGAAAAACAGCGTCCTCCAAATCTTTCCCTTCTGACTTGGGGTACTTTGGCCAGGTAAGCATTAGACGAATGTAAAGTCCTTTGAGGAAGGTAAGAGGAGCAAGGGATGGGAGATCAGAGGCACTTTTCTAAAAGTGCCCTATGAGTAATACAGTGGGATTTAAAATGTATCCTTTGAGCAACAGGCAGGCAAGGAAGGGAGTTCAAGGCCTGGCAGGCAGAATGATGCATAGGTATGTTAAACAACAACCGTGCAGCACAGTTCTGTACCACCTGGAGTTTCCTTATTGATGCCATTGGTGTTCCCAGATAAAGGGAGTTACCGTAGTCCAGGTGAGAGAGAATACGAGCCTGTACTATCAGCCTCTG
This sequence comes from Lissotriton helveticus, assembly GCF_964261635.1. NCBI lineage: Eukaryota > Metazoa > Chordata > Amphibia > Caudata > Salamandridae > Lissotriton > Lissotriton helveticus. Next base: position 134,319,510 of record NC_136058.1, read on the forward strand.
TGCAGTAAAAGGGAGAACAGGAAGAATTTCCTGGAGCATTCCAAGAATACTGTAGCAGGTGGCTGCAAGCTTCACCAACTGATAGTCAAACTTAAAGGATTTATCCAGCCCCATGCCAATGCTCTTATTGGCAATTTTTTGGGGCTAAGGGGGACCAAGAAAGCTTGGCCTGTCCAAACTCAAACCCGGGTTCAAATTGCTGCCCAAGAGCATAAGCTCTGTTTTGTCTCTGTTCAGTTTGAGACAAGAGCATTTCATCCAGCTGGCCACCTTCTCAAGGCAAGGGCCTGGAGAAAAGGTGGGGGAGTCTTGATTTTGAGTGTACTGGGATGCATCTGTGAGCAAGCTAGGTTAGTCTCCTCATAGGTGGGGCCTGCAGGTAAGGATAAGTGTTCCCCATGGACAGGGCTAGTGCCCAGTGCAGATGTTGACAGAAGGGTACAGGTAAGTTCAGAGTTGTATAGAACAAACAAGTTCTATTGCAGAGGTGGAAAATTGTTCTTGCTCTGTCACCTTAACAGAGGTCTATCAAGGAATTGGTCAATCTGCTCAAGCTCTTGGCTCGGGATGACTGGTGTAGAAAATCAAATGTTTCTGTTTTGTCACACCCAGACGTTTTGTCTTTTCTGGACCTTATTTTTGCTGGCTTTAGAACTCTGTGCCCTTTACCCTTGTTAACCAGAAGAAAAGTGCAGTTGTTTCCATTTTAAACATTGTTAAACTGATTTATTCCTGGTTGGCACATTTCATTTATCTGTAAGTTGCAAGTATGTGGGGCATTAAATGTATCCAGACCTGGAAACTAAATACCCTTGTGGACTGCAGTACCTAATGTTCCATCCACTACAGTGGCAGTGCACACATGGCTTCACACCTACCCAGTGTAGCCTGACAGCAGCAACTTGAACCCTACTGCACAGACCTGTCAAAATCACCCTTTTGACAAGCAGGAAAATGGATTTTAAATATTAAAAAGTCACTCCTACGTGCCTTGCTGTTATAAATATCAAATATGTCACCAGTATGTACACATTGCTGCCCACAACGAAGGGCACTTAATATTTAAGAATGGATCATGTGTGACATAAAAAATGCATGTTCCCCCAGAGACTAGGCCCAAAACGTGATTGTCACTGTTCAGGCTGTACCTGGTTCATTGAAAAGCCAAAATACAGATCATACACTTTAATCTATAACTTTTGACTCTACCAGCTAAAGGCACCTTTCAAAGACTTATTTTTATATTTAATACAAATCCTATTTAATGGCAATGGCAGATTTGTATTAATTATATTTGAACTATAACTTTTAGGAAGATATTCTATACCTGTCTGAGCTTTCAAAAGCCTAATTAGCATTAGCCTCTGCCAACTCCTCCCTTTCTTCAGCCCTTAATGAGGTATGAGGTTTCCCCCAGGAACCTCAAAATAGGGACTTGTGATGACAGGTGAAACTGAATGTTCTTAGATGGTCGATCTAAGCTCTGAAGAAGGGTTAGGGTTGCCATCCTGATGGGACAAGAGTGTCAAATCCTGACTGACATGTAAAGCTTTGGTGCTCTTGAAAGAAAGTGGTACAAAAGGGGGTGGTGATGGACGGAGCATCCGAACCAATCAAACACTCACACCCAGTCAAAAGATCTGGGTTTAATCCATCACCGTTCTTTAGCCCACTCTGGCACCCCAGTTCAGACATGGCTATATGCAAATCAGTCTGACTCTGTGCCTCATGGGAACAGTCCAGCCCGAACTGCCAAGAAAGTGAGCAAACAGGTTGCGAGGACAATTCTTGTGTATCTCCTTTTGGGTGCTGCAGGACCCAGCATTTGTCCTACCCGATGTCTGGCTCCTCGTATGTTCTGGGTACAGGGCCTGCTTTAAACTAAATTTTATTGTAATATTTGAGAGGACACTGGTGATCTCCCCTATGACACTCCCACACACACCACTGTCCTCAGAACCCAAGTTTAGTGTAGCTGAAGAACTGAAAGCATATTGAAAATGCCCTAGCACACTGCAGTAAAGCTAACAGAAACTACTGAAAAAGTGGGTAGGTTTGCCCCCGGGAACTTTAACCCTGTTGGTGAGGGTCCAGCATTCCCCCCACCTTCTAGCTGGTACCAGGCATAAACATGACACACCAAGAAACTGATCCAGCATGACAAAGTAATTCTGAAGTGTGATTTCTTTACCACACTCTTCTTCTGCCTCCTTCAGGCAAGTTCCTTCCCGGGATTCTTCAGGCTACTCTGTACCTGTACTTCTAGAAAACATAGAACAAGACGCTAACATTCCCTGTTAAAACATATAATCAATATTCAATAACCATTACCAAACCAGTCAGTAATTAAACCGTCCTCTGCTGCCAAGAAACTGATACAACTAATCCAGTGCGAACCCAATAAATGTATCAATAAATTGATCAGGGATAAATACTCAATATCTTCACACTACTTTGGCCCATACACATTCACTCAAATCCCTGATGCGCTGGTGTCACGTTATGTATTTTTCTCCAAGCTTACTTTTTTCTATAACTTACCTGTGTTAGATTATATATTTAACATTGTGATTGACTTTTCATCTACTTGGTCGATGAACCAACTAGCTGAAGAGTTGATGGTAATGGGAATAAAAAAAAAACATTAACATTCAATAATTAGACTACAAGAACCACTTGACTCTTGGTAAATTTCAGTAATTTTATCTAGTAATAATAAATGCACAAAGCAAATGTTATAAACTCAAATACTAGAAACCTCATGAGAGAGTAACAAACAAATCACAGCAATAATGGAACTAACATCTCAAATATACATTGCAAGGAGTGGATAGATGAAGAGACATTAGATACAAAAATAAAATATATTGACATTCACCATCAATTTCGGAGGGATGGAGGAAGAGATAAAAGCACAGAAGAAAAATATTATTAGAATACTTCAGAATTGTTAATTTAAATACAAACCCAATGGTTCAGTAAAGGGGGAAAACACCACCCATGCCAAGTCAGTAGTGAGGGATCCCTTAACTAACAGTCATGGATCAAAGATTCTGAAAATCAGGACAGGGACAGGACAGCAACAGCAAGGCCTCTCAGCAAACTGACAAACCACATCGCACCCCTCTCTCTCAGACATCTCAACCTACGCGATCTCTCTCCCGACGGCATCACCACCCACACCCCCAAAGCACCTATTCTTATACTTTAAAATTACCATGTCAGTCCCACTATAGTTGCAATCTTCATATTTTTTAAGTAAGTGATTGGTTGGTTTCTAGGGGTGGGATGTCACCCCATCATGAAGTCACCCTTCTTTCAACTATACCATTGTCCAATATTATTTTCCCATCCTCTCTCTCAGGAGTACACATGCTACAAAAATTGTTATAAAATGTTTTAGAACATTGGAATGTTGGGAGCTCCAATGAAAACAACGGAGTGCTCTGGGCTTATAATGGCTGGTATAAGCCTGGAGCTCCAACATTCCAATGCTTCTTTGTTCACAGCTCTGGCTGTGAACAAAGGCTTCAGGGAGCCTGAGGGGATTCCAATCCCCTCACCCTCCCAAAAGGCTTTGTTCTTTTTTGTTAGAACATTCTGCCCTCTAGTGGCAGAATGTTCTAATAGCCTTATAGCCCTTCGAAGCTGGGCTAGACCGGCTATTAATGTCCCTCTCCCTTGTTAAAGGCCCTCGCCTTTGGCTCGGGCCTTTAACGCTGGAGAGGGCCTTTAATAGCCGGTACAGCCCTCTACGGCGGGCTATAAGGCTATATTAAATTCAGCAACTACTGGTTCCGTTTCTCATGGTGACACTGGCTTGGCTGGCAGTCAACATCTTTGTCCTTCACCAGGTCAGGCTCTTTCAGCTTAGCACAGCATTTCAGTTACATAGTCACGTGGTTCTTTTTTTTGGTTCTCATAATGTGCAAGGATAAGATATTGGAAGACAAGAATCCTTGCTGCATTCCTTTACTGGGTGGGATCTTTTTTCACCTTGTTTCGGACACCTGAACGTTACATAGTCTGAGGTAAGATTCAGCCTTCTGATCTTGAAAATCTTTAGGCAGGTCACTCTAGGTTATTCCACTGAACTGAACCATGCCCGTATTTTGTTTATTGCACAGTAGTAATCATCGGACTGCCTTCCCTACCTTATCCCTTCTCGGTTTCTCTATTGTAAAATTCTGCCCTAGATCTCCCAGAACTTCATTTGTTTTCTTCCCTCCTTATTTAATGCTAGTCTTTTAATCCTATTCACTGAAGTCCGCCATTCATTTATTGTTGGGGGGTTTGCGCTTATCCATTTTATACATACTTTCCGTCTGGCAAGTAATATTAATACGAATAGTAAGTCCCTCTGTTTATTATTGCACTACCGGTATCAATTCCAAAAATAGTTAAATCCATGCTTACCTCTATGTTTTGTCTGAGTACTTCATTTTAACCTGACCCACATCTTTCCAGAATTGTTGTATTTTCGGGCATTTCCGAACATGAATATGAAGGTCATTTGCCTTGCCTCTCCGCATTTAGGACATCTTTTCACAACCTGTTTGTTTATCCTTGATAGCTTTTCCCGTGTCCACTATGCCCTATGTAATGTAAAAAGATGATTTTTTTCTGAGAGGTGCAGATTGCACAACTCGCCATAATCATAGATACTTGCCATAGATGTTTGATATCCCTCGCTGGCAAGTCCTTCTCCCAAAGCTCAGCCTGTAGTTTACAGTCTTCCTCCCCTGCCTGAATCATTGACCAGTACCATTTTGATACTTCTTTTTTGGGGGATCACTCTGTAGCTCTTCCTCTGCTGTTATTTCCTCTGCTTCTCTCTTTTCCAAGCATTTTGACAATCTTGACAATTGATAAAACTGGATCTTTGAAACTTTCCCCTCAGTGCCTTACTGTAAAGAGTATCAACTAATCATTGACTCTCATTGTATCAGTTGACCCCATTTTGTTATACCTGCTTGTCTGATTGGGATTGCCAGTGTATCTTTCAGACATTCTGGTTTGCCTGGAGAATCCCAGATTGGAGCAGAGGAACAATAATACGGTATGGGCAGTATTCTTCTGATTTGATACCATTGATTACAAGCAGTGCGTGGGACTTTTAGTTTAAGTATTTTGAAGTATTTTCGGTGGCAAAAGTTATATAAAAAGAAATCTTCTGTTACTAAGGATTTGTAATAGGGGGATAGAAAGAGTTTTCCTTGAGTAATGTTCTAATGTTTTTGAAATGGACGGCTCTAAAATAGAAAAAGAGATCCGGACTCACAATGCCCCCATGTTCTTTTTTTACTTAGGTCTTCCCAGCTATCCATATTCCCTTTGATGTCCAAATAAAGCTATTTAGCTCCCTTTGTAATTTTTTAAGCCATTGTATTTTAAATGCAAAAGGAATGGTATTAAAGAGAAAATTAAATGTAGGCAGGATCGACATTTTGATAGCATTAGATATTCCCAGGAAGGACAGCGGTAAGCCACTCCAGGTTTTTAGGAGTTTCCTTGTTTCTTTCACCTTTATCTCAAAATTTGATTGTGCAATTTCGTTGCTATCTTGTAATATCTCTATGCCTAGATACTTTATTTTAGTTTTTGCTGTTGGATGTGGATGTGGTGGATTCCACTCCATAATTTCAGATTTTTTAGATGGCTCACTTAATAGTCAGAGATCCCTCCAAATTCATCTAGGGCCATACGTATGAAGCCAATTTGCGATCATAAAATCTGAAATTCGCAGAATTTCAGCATTTGCGATTGCAAATTAGCAGTGTGCAATGTAGCACACAAAAAACCCCTCACAAAATAAGGAATCACAAATATTGAGATTCCTTATTTTGCTATTGCATTTAAGGAATTGCCTTAAATGTAATGTAAGAAGCACAAAATAAAGTGTGATTTGGCCTTAAGGATTCACAAATTACCACCAACTTCAAGTTGGTGGTAAATTGTGATTTCACTTAAAAATGCACTACTTTGCATTTTTTAAAGTGCTGCGTGGCACACATACATGCCCTTTGGCATGTACGTGTGCCAAATGTTCACACATGCACATTTCAGGGGTGCAACGGTGTGTGCTTTTGACACCCTGCCTCCCTTGAAATTACATTCTCAATTTGCGATTCTCTAATTGCTAATCGCAAACTGAGAATACCTTCCCATTCATTCCTATGGGATGGGCCTCCTAGCCCATAGGAAGGAATGGGAAGGAATTCTTTATTTGCGAATCTGAATTTGCGATTCGCAAATAAGGAATATGTGGGATTCGCAAAAGTATTAGCAAATCCCACATACATTGCATTTTGCGATTCTCGAATAGCGAGAGGCGGAGGCGGAGCTTGTGGCATGGAGGCGGAGTTTCCGGCCCGGAGGCGGAGCTTCCAGCTTGGGGGTGGAGTTTGCGGCCCGGAGGCAGAGCTTCCAGCCCGGAAGCGGAGCTTGCAGCCCAGAGGTGGAGATTTCAGCCATGGCTAAATCACCACCTCCGAGCCGGAAGCTCCGCCTCCAAGCCGCAAGCTCCGCCTCCATGCCGCAAACTCTGCCTCCATGCCACAAGCTCCGCCTCCAGGCCGGAAACTCCGCCTCCGGGCTGGAATTTTCGGCCCGAGTGCGGACGTAAAGTTAGTAGTCTTAAATCTATTGTGTGAATACCGAAAGTAGCAAGTTCATTCTGTGAATCCCAAAAGTAGTAAGTTCACTCTGTGAATCCCAAAAGTAGTGAGTGCATTCTGTGAATACCAAATAGTAGTAAGTTTAGGATTTAGTCTTTAGTTCATTCTGTGAATTGGGCCCTTACTGAGGAAGTGCCAGTTCACTCGGTCAAAGGCCTTTGCGGCATCAAATGTTAGAATATGGAGAGGGATTTTCTCTTGTGTAGCAATGTCATCCCTTTATAAATCCTTTTTGGTCCTAATGCACCAGTTGGTTTATAACCCGTCCCAATCTTATTGCTTAAATTTGTGAATCGATTTTATAGTGTTTATTCAGAAGGGATATTGGTCTATACGACTCATATTTCTGAGGGTCTTTCCCTGGTTATAAAATTATACTGATGGTGGCTTCATTCCAGGTAATTTTCCTCCGTCAATAATGATTTCATTTAATAACTTTGCTAAATAGGGGGCTAAAAGCTCTTTTAAATTGATGTACAGCTCACTAGGTGTAGCGTCCGGACCAGCTGCTTTTCCTTTCTTTAAGTTCGAGAGAGCATTGATTACCTCTTCAGGCGTTATTTCTGCATTGAGAGTTTCTCTACCCTCGTCATCCAAGCTGCGAATGAGTAGCTTGCTAAGATAATGGTCTATCTGTTTTCTCCATTTTCCGTGTAAAGGGACTGAAAAAAGTCAGTGAAGGCTTTTGCGATTCCTTCATCCTGTACTACTTGTGCAGCTTGTTCTGCTGATTGGATAGCTATTATTCTGTTTCTATTAGGTTTGGTCTTAAGTTTCGATGCCAACAATTTGCAACTGCTTTCTCCGTATTCGCAATTTGCTAGCTCACTAGCCTCCCAATCTTCCCGTATCCTACTGTTTAGTGTATTAATTAGCTCAGTTTGTTTATTCTGTAATTCTTTTATAACTTTTTCACAGGTTTCTTCGGGGTTGGCAATGTCTAACTTTCTGTCCTGTTCTAAGATTTCAGATTCTAGTTGGTTAATGCTTAATCTTGTGGCTTTATTCCTAAACCCAGAAAGATTCATTAGAACCCCCTAGTAACTGCTTATAAGCATCCCAAACTGTCTGTATTGGCACTTCATTATTATAATTACACTTAAAATATTGTTCCGTTGCTATTTTTAATCTATCTACAATTTGTTTGTCTAGAAGCGAAGTGCGATCAAGTGTCCATCTAGTAGCTGCTTGGTGTTTCCCAATGTATATTAATAGTGATATGGAAGAATGATCTGACAGGTGGGCAGTGTTATGATTTATACTAACAACTTGTTTATCAGAGTTTTTTCTACCAAGAAGAAATCGATTCTAGATGCGTGGCCGTATTTCTTGTTTTTATAGGTGAACCTTTAAGAAGGAGTACCTTTATTTCTCCACGCATCTACCATCCCCAGGTATTCTGTATATCTTTTTAACCAAGCCCTTATTTTTGGAAGATTTAAGCCTTTACTTGGAGGGAATCTGTCAAGTTTGGGGTCTATTAGTATATTGAAATCCCCCCTAAAACAATTGGAGCTGACACTTCTATAAGATGAGAGTAAAGTGCCTGGAGGGGGTCAGGGTTATCTAGGTTTGGACCATAATATCCCACAATATTGTACAACTCCCTCCCAATTCTTATTTTGGCTACTACCCATCTTCCTTTGGAGTCAATAATCTTTTCCACAATTGTATCTTTTGCAGATTATTTTAATATAATCGCCACCCCTTTGATACAGCATGTTTGGTTCATACAAACATTACAATCAACCCACGTTTGGCATTTCATGATGTTGTCCCATTCTGATTTTAATAGTTGTGTCTCTTGAAGAATTATAACCTCACTCTCCACTATTATCAGGTATTCAAAAATGTCCTGCCTTCTTTTTTTACCCTAAGGTCATTCACGTTCCAAGACATGATCTTCAGCATTTTATTTATCATTTCCCACTTTAATCGAAGGTTCAGGTAATTTCCCAATCTTTAAAAATAGGATCTTGTTCTTCCTTAAACATTTTGTATTGGACAAAGATTTTTTTTCCCCAAATGCTCCGAAACCCCGTGAATATATTTATACATGTGCACCTCCCCCCACCCCTGGAGAACCCTCCCTGCTTGGGCAGGACAGATTTTGCCCTCTTTGAGGATTCACCCGCTCCGGACCAAGATCATCATTTTTTAATTTTTTTTCTAACTCTCCCCAAAGTCACATTTTTACTTCTGTGATGCTTTAATCTGTTCCTTAAATTTCATAACCTCGTTTGGTCCACAAGTACAATACATTTGATTCCTACACATGATCTTTAGTGTGGCTGGAAATATCATTTGGATGTTTTCTCCCAGGGATTTAAGATCTTGCATGTGGTTTCCGAGTTCCCACTGTATGTCTTGTGTCGCTATTGATATGTCAGATAGAATTCTAAATTTATAATCACCATTAATAAAAACTCCTGCTTTCAAGGCCTCACTCAGAATCCTTTCTTTAAGTGTGTATGCTTTCTAATTAATTAGGATTCTCCTTGGATTTTTTCTTGGCTTTCCGATTTTAAACGGGTCTCTATGATTTCTTTGGATATCGTCTTCTAAGGTGTTGACCTCTACACTTGGACTAAAGTCTTTCAACAAGTTAATTACAAAGTTCTTGAGATCTTGCCCTTTCAACCCTTCAGGTATATTTAAAATTTGACGGCTGTTCCTTCTCACGTTGTTTTCCGGTGATTCAAATTTGTCTTTAAGTTCTTTCTCTTTCGCTTTCAAAGAAGAAATTTCCCCTTGATTCTCTAGGGTATCTTTTTCTAGCTTATCTACTGTCATCTCAACTGTCTGTACATGATCCATTAGGGAATTTACTTGTTGCTCGTATCCTTTCCTGATTTTTTTTCTGATCTGGCAAAGTTAGCCCTTATTTCTGCTATAAGAGTTCCCATAAGAGTCACCATGTCCGCCAGTGTAGTTTGAGCTACAAGGTGGGGATCAGTCCCTATGTTTTCTTTTTGAGGTATGCTTTGGGCTAAGTTTACTTCAATGTTTGGGCCTTCTTTTGTCCCCCCCCCCTCCAACAGACAACTTCTCAATTTCCGGATATTTAATAGTTAATACTTGAATCCTGTTACTGGTAACAATCTCTTCACTTCTAGAGGTATGGTTTTCTTTTTGCGAGGTCATATCTGAACTACGCCTGATTTCCTTTTCTGGTCCTCCTTAAGGTGTATACAGAGGTGGGTATTTCTCCTGGATTTTAAAGTAGGAGCGTAAGGAAGGCGTGATTTTTATTTTTGCTCCATGTTTGTCTTTGCCTGGTTTAAAGGTTGAGGAGGTGTGTTTCCCTCACTGGGTTACGGTTCGCCCCTGTTTGACCTCCGTTGTACTGCCTTTGGGGACACTTTTTCTTATAATAGGGGTTATTACCAAGCCCTTTTTTGTCATCTTGGGGGCAGGAGTTTCTACTTCAAATGTTTTACTCCTAAGGCAATAACTAGTCCCATAAACTCTTGGTTCCTCTTTTGTTATGCCTCCCAACATTCTTTCTTCCTTTTTCCCCTTTCGTGCAGTGTTTACTGGTAGATGTAGGTCTGTGGGCTCTCTGGGGGTTTTGTGCTTTTTTCACCGGTCTCGCCTTCCCTCTTACCGGGGTCATGCTCAATCTTCCAACCGCCGTCACCGCTTCACTTCTGGTGTTGGAATTTCTGCCTGTTGCTGTCCCGATGCCAGAACGTATCCTCAGGATCGAACCGATGCTCCTAGGAGTCCACCTCTCGAGAGACCCAAGTCTGGATATAATGTACATGCAGACTAAAGGATGGTTAAGCGGGGGAAGGGAAGGGTGGGGACAGCAGGGAGGGAGACCTGTGAATACAAAGGAACACATTAGCACCTCACTTTTGCTACTACTTCCCCATCACATCATCCTTATCTCTACCCATACTTCCACTAACCTGTAAGAAAAGAAAAGAATGCTGGCTAACAAGGGTGCTGAGCAGGTAATCGCAGTCCTCCTACCATATACTCTAAAATACAAAGAAATAAAGATACTGTAAAAAGTGATTCAGGAAATTTGTATAACCCTATTCTCTATAGGAACATATACCTTTAAATTCTATATGAAACACCTACCCTGATATAGTGAGAGGAGGGCTTCTGCTCAGAAACAACTACTGCCTTGATGCACCCCTGTGGATGTGGAAGAATAAGGATCACTATGAGTGATTAGTAAATCATATATGGTACAATTAAGAACACAATCCAGGAACCTTCCATGGAAAATAAAATGCGGCTTGAGGTAAGAGTTGAAAGTCACTCTCCTATCCGTCACAATGAAAACCAAGAATTAACAGAAACAAGTTTCTTCCCTGCAAAAGCATATTTCATAGCTCGCCAACAGGGAAGACTAAATACATATATATGATAACACGCTGTGAAAGTAACAAGAATAAATCAGGCACTGTAGATAACGATATCAAGAGCTCTATGAACAGAAACAAGTTTCTTCCCTGCAAGAGCATTTTTCCTTAGCTCGCCAACAGGGAAGACCAAATATATATCTGATAACACGATGTGAAAGTATCAAGAGCTCTGGTACCACTCACAAGGAATACGAGCTCGCCAACGTAAGGGAAGAATGAAGCATTTCCCCTCGCATTAGGTCTCCACGAAGGAGTATCATGACACCAAAGTAGGCACTGAGGACTACCAGAATGCCTTTAGTGCTTCACAAAGAAGAGCAACAGTAAATAATAACAAGTGGTGCCCAGGGCCAGACTGGCCATAGCGGGCACCGGGCAATCCCCCGGTGGGCCGCATGGGTGGGGGCCGGTTTCGGGCCCCGTGGCCGTTTTTGTTACAGGGCCTTTTTTGCAGGATAGTCCCTTTAACAAAACCGGCCGAAAACCGGCCCTGGCAAAGAGCTCGGCAGCACCCACAATCCCCTCCCCCCCCAGGGGGAGGGGGGGGCGGGTTTGGGGCGGCCGAGCACTTTGCCAGGGCTGGTTTTGGTTCCCAGTTCGGCCCTGGCAGTGCCCCTAGCACCCTTACCAGACCAGATACTTCAAAGATAAGACCAGCTTCCAAACCGGACCGTTAGGAATAATCGGCAGCGTCTTCTGTTGCTGCCCTGCCTTGTCCTGGAGTTCCGGCGTCACGTGGGGGCAGTGCGTCTGATGTCAGACGCATCGCCGAGGCTGCCGGGAGTTGTAGTCTATCTCCCATTTCTTATGTGCCTGTGCGAGCGCCGGCAGCGGCTGTGCCATGTCCCCTGACAGTTGTGTCTTCAGGGACATTTCCTAAGCAGTTCGATGATCCCAGCTGGCCCCTGAACACTATCCTTGCAGCACTCCCCGGGACGCACGAAAAACTTCAGCCGCTACCGCCCACACGTTAATTTTGTATGTGCGCGCCTCTGAGGACTGCTCCTGCGATCCGGGAACCGCTCCTTGCCTGCCATAGATAGCTGGCTTTAACTGCTGCTTCCGGCGTGGGCAGCGCACCGCTTCACAGCCGGCGAACACCCTCTTGTCCCTGGGACTCCCCGGGGCAAAAGAAAAATTCCCAGGTATGAGGTTCCTTTTTGGCAATCGGCATTCAGTTTTTGGGGGAGAGTTACTCTGCATGTTCACATTACTTTGATCCGGGCGGGTAAATGCTCCAGACCGGGACTATCACCAGGCTGCAATGCTCTCCCCTTCATCAATTGCTCAAATCGGTCACGTGGTTCTCGCTCGCGTACAAATCCACCCTTCCTCTAGTTTGGTCAAGTTATGAACATGGAGGACTCTTTTACCACTAAAAGAACAGGAAATAGACATTTATTAGTGAAACGATAATAACACTATTTTTACTGTTTACCACCCAATTTTGCACTAAATTGCACATTGGCTGTTTCTGATCTAGCGGTCCCCCGTATGTAAGAACGCGTCCGCAAAGTGTGCCAGGTCAGCGCTCTAGTTTCTCAGGCAGGGGATAAAAGGCACGCTGGTGCGAGCGCGCAGCGTGAGACAGGAGGGTTTTTGAATAAGATATGTGTTTTGACTGCGTGCTTACATAACCTTGTTTTTTTTTTATCTGAATGCGCGCTTTACAAAACCTTGTTTTAAAATTTGTACAGGTGCCCGAATAGTATACTGTTGCCTTAAAATTGCCACTTGCTGTTTTTAAAATAGATGAGTTGCTCGAATAGTGAAATTATTAAACTGTTGTTTTAAAATTGTCGCTTGCTAACAGCTTGATTGCAATACGTTTTTAGAGATCACATTGACTGTTTCTGATCTTGCAGTTCCCCATATGTAAGAGCGGGTCCGCAAAGTGTGCCAGGTCAGCACTCTAGTTTCTCAGGCAAGGGATAAGAGGCATGCTGTCGCGCGTGCAGCGCGCGAGCCGGTGGCACGCCAAAGGTAAGCCCATCTGTGCACATCGGTGACCGGATCGCGTCCAGCGCTAGAACCCCTGGTCATTTTGGGTCCCAACTACTTAACTAATCTCAGATTATAGCGCTCAGGAGAGGTTAGTGCTGTGGACCAAAAATATGTCTGAGAGAGAAGGAATTGGAGAAGTTTACGTGCACTGGCTGTGGTTTCCAGCTCTCCACTTCTTTTGACAGCAACACTGATAATGAGGTCGGGAACATCGAGGGGGAAAGCATTGAGGAGAAGGCTGGAGCTGACATCCTTCCTTCGGATAGTAGCAATGTAGCCATTAGTGAGAATCATGCAAGCCGCAATGTGGGATTGGGGCAGGTATCACAGTTTAAATGTCTATTGCTCAATATCAGATCCATAGGCTGGCATAAGAATCATCTAGAATGCCTGCTCCATATCTCTGAACCTGACTTAGTTTTCCTCACAGAGACTTGGACTAGTCAGGCCTCTGGCCCGGACTGGAACAGCGCCCTCCCGGCAGGATATTCTGTAGTTAGGACAGGATTGGGAGTAAAGGGTACGGGATAGCAATAATCCACTGTGACCACTTGATGGTGCATATTGAGCCAATAACACAATTGCCTGCGGAGGCAATACGCTTTGCAGTGAAAATTAATAAAATTTCCACAGTACATAGAATAATCCTCTATAGGCCGCTGGGCCCAAGAGACCCTTTTTCTCTGGCTTTACAGACCCTACTTGAATCTTTTACACATTCCAATTCACTCATCATTTTAGGCGACTTTAATTACCACTTGGAACTTAATAACAACTCAGATACCAGCCGGCTTCTTGACAACCTAGCAGGCTGTGGTCTTCATCCAAAGGTGGTGTGTCCCACACATTCCGCTGGTCATACACTTGTCAGCATTTTTACCATCAACCCTGATGTTACACTGAGTAATTCGGTCCCTTTCCCCTGGACTGACCATATGTCAATTAATTTTAAACTTCAGTTCTCACTACCCGCTCAGCTGGAAATAAACAAACCATCTAGCATAAAAATCAGGCAGTGGAACAAAATCCAAGGCGTTGAATTAGAGCAGGCACTAAACAGCTGCCCCCGTCTCAGGTCCCGGATAACAATGAGGCTGCAAACCAGTTTATAACTGGATAGCCGCGGCCGTGAATAAGGTGGCCCCTGTGAAAGACATTAAACGTAGAAGAGAGCAGGCACCATCTCCTTGGTATGGTCCAGAACTGAAAAAACTGAAAGTTGTATGCAGGAAAGCTGAACGTACCTGGAGAACTGAATACAGGAGGGAACATAAGATATCCTATAACACAGTGTTACAGCAATATAAAGAAGCCATTATACTAGCAAAAACTACGTACCACTCAGCAAAAATAGAGGAGGCCAGTAACTCCACTAAGCAAATATTGAAGTACTATCAAAACCAAATCAGAATACACGTTTCAGTCCTGATTCTGCTTTTTGCAATAAAATGCCAAATTTCTTTCAATCTAAGGTCCATATGATCTATGATGAATTACGGAATAACAGGCAGGGAGATGATGACGGCCAATCTTACACCATGGAGGATACGACGACGCACTGTCAGCTGAATATGTTCAGCACACTCACTCCGATTGAAGTAAACAATACCATACTGTCCACCAAGTCAGGATCCCCGTGAGATCCCTGTCCTCCGATTGTGATACATAGGGTGTCCGAGGTCATTAGTAAACATCTAACTCTCATTCTAAATCAGGTGATTATCTCAGGGCCCTATCCATTTGGTTTGGAAAAAGGCCTACATAAGACCTATTTTGAAAAAGCCGGCACTTGATTTACTGGAGGTGAAGAACTACCGACCCATTTCGTGCCTGACGATTGCAGCAAAAATCCTTGAGAGGTCGATAAATCAGGAGCTGACATCATACCTAGACACTAATAACCTGCTGGATCGAATTCAGCATGGCTTTCGTTCAGGTCACTCAACTGAGACGACGCTAGTAATGGCAACGGAGGAGATTCGGAGACAGGTGGATGGGTGGGAAGAGCGACCCTCATCCTCCTTGACCTATCAGCAGCATTCAAAATCGTGAACCACACAGTGTTGGTGCGGAGGCTAAAGGCAGTGGGGATTGGGGAGGCGGCTCTGTCCCTCCTCTCCTCATTCCTAGAGGATAGGGTACAATCTCTACACTGGGAAAGTCTACAGTCTGAAACCTTCCATCTGCCACGCGGAGTCCCACAGGGTACAGCACTGTCACCGACTCTGTTTAACATCTATGTGACCCCTCTCGCCAGTCTCATTAGACAGCATGGTTTTTCATTAGTATCCTATGCCGACGACACACAGATTATCATCTCTGTATCCAAACGGTCGGAGCCGGTTGCCACGAGATTCCATGCGTGTCTGTTTCACATCATGAACTGGATGAGTAACAACTACCTCAAAATAAACACGGATAAGACAGAGGTGATGGAGATTGGTGGCGGTCCGTCCTGGTGGAACCACACCTGGTGGCAGATTGAGGCGGGTGTATCCCCAACCTGATCCACAAAGGTTAGGAACCTAGGGATCATCTTCGATGACCAACTGGGGTCTCTGCCCAGATCAACCACATAACCTCCACTTGTTTCTACATACTGAAGCTACTGAGAAAGGTGTTCCCTTTTATTACTCAGGAGCTAAGAAAAACAGTGGTAGTGGCCTTAGTCTTATCCCGACTAGACTAAGCAATGCTCTATTCATAGGCATTGACAAGGCACAAAAGACCAAATTGCAGTCCATACAAAATGCGGCTGCATGAATACTATTGAATATCCCAAAAGGCCACCCCACTTCTGCTGCCATTAAGTCGTTACACTGGCTTCCTACACAGCAACGTATGGAATTCAAGGCCTTATGTTTGGTACATAAGACTATCTTGTGGAGGTGCTGCTGATCTCCATAAAATCTTTCATCGGTATCTTCCTATTAAAAGTGTTAGATCTGCTAATTCTGGCTGCATCTGTGCCACTAAAGTTGGCAGAGCTAGATGGAGTGGAAAGAGCCTATCACACTGAGCAGTTAGGTTGTGGAACCAACTGCCTATTACACTCAGACTCCAACCAAAGAGGACAGTGTTCAGGAAGCAAATAAAAACATGGCTGTTCCCTCAAGCATAATTGATCAGCACCGAAACTGTTAGATCTCTTCTTTCTCACCTCAGCGCCAAGACGCCTCAGCATTCAAGCGCTTTATAAATCGAATTTCTATCCTACCCTATCCTATCCTATTAACGTGTCAGCCTAGCATAGCTTAAGCAGAAAACAGTGTTATTTGTGAGTTTAAAGCATCACACACCATGCATTTTATAAATTACACATGCAGCATTGCCATGCAAAACCCTTTAATCCATTCTAAGAACAAGATTATTACATTTACGGTTATTTACTTATTAATTCTGATTAGTTTGTGCATATTTGTAAAGCGAGCTTCCCACATGTAGTGTAAACATGCACATTAGTCGTTGAGACACTACTTACTGTTAGTACGTATTATAGGAGTGTTCAATCGAGCAGGATTATTTTCGCGAACTCCTGCTCCATTATTACCATCCTCACAACACTTTCTGGGCCTGCAGAAGAACAGAATAGAACCAAAACTACTGTTTGTGATCTCAGTGGAGCCATGAAGGAATGAACCTGCTCCCCTTGTACCCAGGACATAGGAGTGGGTTCAAAGGGTCAGTTGGCTGCTCCTGTGTGGTTACGGGAATGCGGCCATACCATGTGTATTTGTAATGGACACGGTCACCCCAGAATGGTACCTTGACACTGAATAACAGTATTGTTACCCAACTCAATGATACCTTAGAAGGATGAAAGGCTGAGTGAAGCTACCGGGGTATGGACCTGTGACCATGACTTCGAACACAGGCCCCTACAGTGGATGCATTAGTCCACCAAGCCACCAGACCCCCTCTTAAACAAGCTTCAATAGTCCTTTTCCATAAAGTGCCTAGATGACCATTAGCAACTGGAATTTGATGTTGTTCTCTGTCTGACACCCTGAGATTCTCTAGGTGCCTTCCCCTTGTGTCTTGGGGTGTTAGAAGTGTACTCCTGTGATTGTTGGGGGAACCAGAAGAAACGATGGAAACTTTTTAGAACCATTTAGACTTCCTGGCTATTCACTTGGACCAATCCACTTGTTGAATCTGACCAGGGCCCCATTGCAATCAGCTTCAAATTGTGTATATGTCCTGGTTTACAATGACCTTTTACTATCTTTGGAAATTTGCACTTTTTAGTGCTATTTCTATTTAAACTGTCTGGTTCCTCTTATTGGATTTCTTGTCATTTTAGTGTCATTTTGTTTCTTCAATTTATCTCAATTTGTCTACTTCCATGTGGGAATTTTATTTCTTAGTATTTTGGCTTAATTACTGTTTTGGTACTGCATAAATACTTTACACATTGCTATAAAGTGAGCCTGTTCAGTGTCAGAGTTACCAGGGACATGAGCTCAGATTAATTTAGTGATGTTATGGGATCACCCTGACAAAAGTTATGATTATTCATTGAGGTGGCAGTTGCCCACCCCAAAAAATAATTCAGTTTATTACAGTCGATATCATAGAAGCTCTTATGAGTTTTAAATTGTTTGAGATAATTAAAATGATTTTGAATTTAGAAGTGTTGCCCCACTCTAGATAACACTCAAGGCTGCCACAAGGCCTGAGAACTTCCTTTATACCAAAAATAAAATTTGAGCAGAAGTCAAGCTGCACGCACTTGCAAATAGCATTAATTTGTGGCATTTTATGATTTTATGAACATAATTTTGCTCCATTACCTCATAATTTGACATAATGGTGACAGCAGTTACATGGCAATGCACTCATAATGTAGTCCATGATATACTGGGGCATATTTACTAAGAAGTGACGGAGTGCGACATTAGCCTTCCTGGCTTAATGCCACACTCCGCCGCTTCTGAAAAGCAGGGATGCACCTTATTTACAACAATACGGTGCAGCCCTGTGTTTCCCCCTGCACTGGCACTAAATTTAGCAGCCTAGCACCAACACAGACACCCTTGCACCACACATAGAAACTGCAAAATGTCATTTTTTTTAAATGATTGTTTATGTACAGGAAAGGACACCTTTCTCTACATAAACAATCAATGGTGTTTTGCTGTTTCTATGTGTGCCGCACAACGCAGCACATATGGAAACAGCAAAAACAAGGAGAAATTTAAAAAATGTCCTTGTTTCTGTAGGTTAAGACCAGATCTTCCCTGCCTTCTAATTACGCCTCCCTTGTAAATAAGGTTCAGAGTCAAAATCAACGGGTGTTGCAGCAGAACACCCACCGCAACACCCATTGCTCTCCCCTTTCACGCTAAGTGTAGCATGAAAGGAGGCCTTATTTAGAAGGCAGTATTAAGCCGCGTTAAGTGGCTTAAGGCTGCCTTGTAAATAAGCCGAACCCCCAATCACCACTAAAACATCCTGAAATGTGACGTTGTGGCGCCGATAGGGGTTCTACATATACCTCATTGATTATTCATATTAGAGACATTCCATGTTGCCTAACGACCCGGCGTAATATCAGGCAAGTTTCATACTAAAAGAGGCTTCTCGTACCTCAGGACTTGAGTTTTCAAAAATTACTGCTTGGAGACACCAAATAGGAAAAAGAGAAGCTCCTTTCTCTCATGCAGTAGCTCTCAGGGTAATAGTGAGAAGTGTCAATGTGCTGAAGAAAAACGAATAGGAGGAATCTTACATTAATTTTGAGAAGACACTAAAGGCATCTGTCGAAGCAATGCAAAGAAAGAAACATTGTGGAAAACACAGTCACAGCATTTGAGACTCGGTTGTAGTTCTTAACTAAACAAATCATTAAGGCTAAAGTAAATCTTCAGGAAATTGATATCTCAGAGAAGAAAATGATTAGTTCAATTGCTAACTTGGGATCAAGCTGCGTGAGAATCACACAATTCCACGTCATAAAAATGACTCTTTTACCCAACTAGGGGGCCGATTAGGATGGCAGTTAATCCGCATCCCCCGGGCCGGCGGAAGCCACCGCCGGCCTGGAGGATGCGGATTAACCGCCGCGGCCACAGACAACACCCACCGCCAGATTAGGATTGCGCCATCCTAATCTGCCCCTAGATACGAGGGTGGTGAGATTGGAAAATGCATAGAGAGCTAAAAAAATTTAATAATTTGCTGTCTCGAGCTTGAAGAAGTGGTAGCCTACAAATGGACTAGTGAGAGCTTTCTCCGTAGCAACTTAACCTTTGATAATAATGAGCTGCTGATCAGACTTAAAAGAGTAGTGAGGAATCCATCCAGAGGTACCAAATCGGAAGAGAGGTTTTCAGTACAATTTTAGCCTCTGTACATTTCTAGAAACTTTGTAAGTTCAAAATTCGAAAATATTAAGAGTATCTTCCTTTAAGTAGAGATTTTAGTTTATTAGGCAACCTTTTTTCCCCAAGAGATAGTTAGACGACAGGAATAGATGCAGGCATTCACAATGAGACGTTTGTTTATGGATCACAGGCTCCAGTGCTCTACTCGGGGAAGTGAAATTTATTTAGGCTAGCAATGTATTTGTATCTAATCAGGGTGATGCTGCAAACATTTGTAGGTAGAAACTGAAAGCAATATGAAGAGATGCACGGGTATGTGTGAGAGGCCTAAATATTGATAGCTGCTGTTAGCAGATACGCAAAGGTGATTGATTTAGTTGGATGCAATAAAATGAATTTTCTGTCCATACACTTTTGTCAGACTGCCCAGTTATTATAACATTAGTTTATCCTTGACTGAAAAGAGACAAACAGTAAGGGGGTCATTGGGATGGTGGGCGGACTTTGTCTGCCCTCCATCCTTTCGTGGAATGGGACCACCCGCCATTGGTGTGGGGGTCCCGTTGGGGACATTAGGATGCGCCCATCACACTGGCGAGCGCATCCTGCATTCTTCACAGTGCGGCAGGTAGTGCGCTCAGCACCGCCCACCGCAATGCCAAGAAGGCATGTTATGCAGTTCCATGCACAACGTGGCAGGCACCGTGCGGTGCCTGCCATGTTGTGCATGGAACTGCAGGGGGGTACCATAGGTACACCCCATGTGCTCCCCCCACCCCCCAGAATCCCTGGAGGCCCGCTACAGGCCCCCAATTGCGTGAACAGCCTGCATTTTCATGGCGACTCTGCCGCACGGAAAGGCATGTCCTCACAGATATGCTAATATGGATGGCAGTGTCGCCCAGACACCGACACCATGTTAACAGCTTTTGTGACCGGTCGACTCTTCGACCGGGCGGAAAACCGGCGGACGGTCTTTCCGTCCGCCGGGGTCCCCCCGCCATGGTAATGTAGCGGGTGGGGAAATTTCAATGCGGGCAGTGGTTTTTGGCGGGCAGATCGCCACCGCCATACGGGCGGTGGCGATATCCTGCTATCCTAATGACCCCCTTAGACCTTGATCATAGAAAGGTGAACGGTACACATACAGCAACATCAAATTATTATTGCAAACAAAAAATACATTTGTTAAAATTCCGAACCAACCTAAATTAAAGGAGTAAGAATTAATGATTAAGAAGACACACAAAGTGACAAAAACTTCTTTAGATGTTTGTAAAATCAAGCCATGACTCAGATAGGAAAATATTTTTCCACACTCTCATTTGAACCAACAGCCGAAAACTCTTCTGTTGGGTCCCTAGAGGATCAGCTTCTCTGACCCTGAGTGTGGCCTTTTAAGTCTGAGAGTCACAGATTCAAGGAAAAGTATCAATACCCTTAGTCAGTCAGTCAGAATACTTTATTTCGATAAATCAATATCATAAAAAGACAATAGTACTATACAAAAACATGCATAAATTACATTAATTTTACACAATAAAGACAGAATAATATACATTAGTTATACACAGTAAAAACAGAGTATTTAAGCCTTAAAAAATGTTCCGTAATACTTCATCTGGTGAGATCTTGATTAAAAGAATAAAAGAATAAAAAACATCAATCAATTTAGTTACCCTGGCTACCATTTTTCACTATGCAAACATTATATAGAATTACATCCAAGTTCATCGAGAAGCAATCAATCAATCAATCATTTTCCTATTTCTAATCCTAGCAGCACCCACTAAAAAACTAGCAACATGAAAAATAGTCCTCGGGGTCTGTAGTAATTGCAAGTAAAAGAGGGCAGGCTTAACCTGCAAGAACTCAACCTCCTTTAAAATTGGGACCAAGAATTTCAGCCTTAATTCCGTGTAATGACCACAGAACATTAAAAAATGCATAGTGTTCTGGTGGGAAAAATTGTCACACGAACACGGCATAGCATTTTCAGGGGTGCTCCAATTAGGAAAGTAACCAAGGTTCAGATGAATCATGTTAAAACGAAAGCGTGTTAGAAGAAACCTATAGTATGGACAATTCACCGGGGTAAGATAAAATTAGGGGCTAGATATAATAAGGTTGGCCCGCACAGTGGATTTTTTTAGTTCCAATTCTTCTCTCTCCAGACTCAACATTTGACCCATTGCACCCTTAATCAGTGCAATGTCATTTGATGTTATTGACTCTAGTGACGAAAAAAGCTCTGGTCTCCCTAATTTAAAAAGACTGTTTTTAATATATGTCAGCCATTGAATCTTGTTGTTATTATCCAAATGGAGACAATCTTTCAATATAATATGATTCAAGGGAATTTCCTGATTTAACCAGGTCTTCATCCAACATATTATAGGAGCCATTCTTATCGTGTCTGAAATGAAGCCCACCCCAAGTTCAGAGTGAATAGTGTATGAGGGAGAAGACTGTGGCACTGAAAGGACAGATCTCAAAAATACCCTTAGTCTTTTCCCAGGTAACCAGGATTTCTCCAACAGCTGAAATTCTTGTAAGTTATGTATATTTGTATCATACGCTAATCACCCATGAGGGTATCTAGATATTTTGCAGGACATTTAGGCTGCTCCCTCCTTGGTAAGGTTATTTAAAAAAGGCCACATCTTCAGCTGCTTGCACAATAAGACAAGGTGCAACCTCCAGCTGTGGTTTCTGGATGGGGAATGTGTGACAGTACTAGGTAGGTTACAACGTCGTTGTTACAACGACTTGCGCTAGATGGCGCACTGGACTTAGGAATAGTATAAATTACTATTCCTACTCCAGTTAGCGCAACAGCAGGGAATGTGTTGGACTTTCCCTGGTGTTGCACGCCACTTAGCACAAGCCGTAGAAACGACTTGCAATGTAAAGCCACGCGTGGTAACAACACAGCTGTTGTAATGACCTCGTTGTTACCTACCTGCGTGGTAACAGCAGCATTGTAAACGCTGTTTCCCGTGCTAGTGAGAGTCCAGCTAAGCAAAGATGCTTGGGAGGCAGGTGGAAATGCACCATTGAGGTTTGCAGGCTGGTGTTGTGTAGTGGTTTGTATGTGTGTGTGAACATATATTTGTGTATGGGGAGCCATTGGAGTTCGCTGAGATGTGTGTGCAGTGAGGTAGGTAGGGGGTGAGCCATGCTGCTGCCCTTTGGATGCATTGGAGCCTGTTAAGGAGCTTCTTGGTGATTCCTGCATAAAATGCATTGAAGTACTCAAGTCTGCTGGTAACCATTTTCCTGGGGTTTTCTGGTAGCCATTCGAAGATCTTTCGCGGCATATTCAGGATGTGGAAGCAGGTGAGGGTCACTGTGTTTACTTGGGCTGTCATGTCCAATGTGTCATCCAGGATGATTCCTAGATTTCTGGCGTGGGTAGTGGGTAGGTGTGGAGCTGAGGTCAGCTGACCACCATGTGGAGACCCAAGCAGAGGATTTCCTTCAGAAGATTACCACTTCCATTCTGTCTGTATTGAGTTTAAGGCAGTTGTATTTCATCCAGGTGACTACTGTGGCCATGCAGGTAATGCAAGTTGTTTTATTTAGTTGGGGTTTCATCCAACAGAGAGAGTATGAGTTGTGTGTCACCTGTGTAGGAGAATATATTGATGTTGTGATCTGATGAGGTCTACCAGTGGGGTCAAGTAGATGTTGAATTACGTTGAACGGAGAGATGATCTTTGCGGGACTCCACATATGAGGTTTATTTCATAAAGTTAACGTTTTCCTTCCGAGACTTGGAGGAGTGTTGTTATCTTATCCATATTTATTTCCCAAAGAAGACAGAGTAGCAGAGACATACTCTATATACTATCCCTTCATAGATCTGCTTTTTATATTACAAGTGTCCCGAGAATTAGCTATGAAAGAAGTGCATCATGTACAGGTATGTTTAGGAAAACACAAAAGTATTATAATATGTATTTCTTCTTTTTACAGTAGAAATTGATGAATCCATCTCGTCCCTTTAGAAAAGAATACAGTACTGTACCTCGTGAAAATGCACAAAACAGCTGTTTTCTCTCTTCCCCATTTTCCTCCCCCCTTGGTATTCTCGATTCTCATTTAATATATATTGTGGGTTTGGAGTGAGTTGCCAGGGAGTTGGTATTACCACTGTGAATTTATGATACCTCTGCAAAATAGGGACTCAGGGAACACTACCATCTGAGACGACCCGCACGTTAACCCCTTCGCTGTGGGGGTCATTCCCCCACGGTGCGGGGGGGACAGGGGAGTGAGCACGGCGCCGCAGTGCTCGTGACGAGACCAGCTCGTCATGAGTCACGGTGGAGCTGTGCTCATGATGAACTGGTCTCGTTACGACCTCGCCCATTGATTAATTCGCCCGCACAGCCGGGGAATTAATCGCGCGTAGGCGGCGCGGAGCCATTATGACGAGACCAGCTTGTCAGGAGCACAGCTCCACCATGACTCATGACGAGCTGGTCTCGTCACGAGCACCGAAGGTGTTAAAAGAATACCTAAAGTCTATGAATACAGTAACATTGTTTATGCCTCATTTTGAATTCAAGTAACCAACTAGGTTGTCCTGAGTCCACCAAGCCTTGAAAAAGCCCCACACCTGCATACCTCCAAAAGGGGTGAACCATGTGTTGGCTGTCGATGTTTCTTTTCTCTGAAGACCAAAAGACAAGGAAAAAAAGATATATCTTGTTTAAGAAAAACATCCAGGAGGAATACTTTTTATGAAATTTGGGGCCAGATGTACTAAACATTGGCAACAAAATAATAGACACAATTTTCATCCAGTATTTTGTCGACCAGTATGGTATTTTACATTCTATGGGGGGTCATTATGATGGCGGATTTCCCGCATACTCCGGGCCGGCGGAAGCCACCGCCGGCCCGGAGTATGCGGGAAATCCGCCGAGGAGGCCTGAAAGACCCACCGCCAAATCAGGATGGCTGGTGGGTCTCACAATCTGTCCGCCGCTTTTCCGCCGCGGTCGGAAGGCGACCACGGCGGAAAAGCACTAACATGGCAGGCGGTGTCTATCAGACACCGCCAGCCATATTAGGATGTAGGGAAAGTAATGCTTTTCCGCGGCGGCTTTTCCGCCGTGGAAAAGCATACGGACAATCACTTTGGGGGCCCGTTGCGGGCCCCCTGGGTGAAGGTTGCGTGGGGGGTGCACATGGGGGGTACCTATGGTACCCCCCTGCCTTTGCGTGCACGAAGCGGCAGGCACCACGCGGTGCCTGCCGCTTTGTGCATGCAAATGCACAGCTTTCGTTTTTTACATTGCGGCGGGTGCTGCTTCAAGCAGCACCCGCCGCAATGTAAAACATACAGGATGTGACCGCCAGTGTGGCGGTCACATCCTAATTGCCATGGAGGGACCGCCGCTGCCCATGCGGACGGTCCCTCCTACTCAGGGGTGGCGGACGGACGCAAGTCCGTCCGCCATCCTAATCGGCCCCTAAGTTGGTAGGTAAAAACCTAATATATATATATATATATATATATATATATATATATATATATATATATATATATATATATGTATATATATATATATATATATATATATATATATATATATATATATATATATTATTATTAAATTAGGTTTCAAATTGCAACACACTACAATTCACTACCATAACAGTGATGGTGGCTTGCTGGGTTCAGTAGCCCACAATGTCTGTGATTGTTTTGAATAAAGCACACATTTTGTGTAAAAAATGCAGCCGAATTTCCTTAAAGGAAATAGGGTTGCTTTTAAAAAGAAAATGTAGGGAAATGGCACTTTTTATATGGTCACCCCCCAATTTTTGGAACTGATGCTGCTGTTTTTTCAACTCTGAGAGTGCCCTGAGGCCTCCTAACCAGACCACAGTGCCTGTAACATTACCCTTAAAATGGTATGTCGAATTGGATTTTGCCCAGTTTGCTGAGGAGCTAACTCACCTGTAAATCCCTAGTACATGGTACACAGGGCATGCAAGTTAAAGTGTCCCCCTAGGGATTGCAGCACTGGTTGTGCCACTTTGGGTGGGACACAAGTAAAAGGAGACTCCCAGCCTTCTATTTGCAGGCTGGAAGAGCGTTTTTTGTACTGCTGGCCCGACTATGCCATTTAAAGCAATGGTAAGGCAAGATTTATCGTATATGTGTAAGTCACGGCAGGCCCATTGAGTCCTAAGGCAGGGTGTCTTATATTCCATGGGCAGAACATGTAATTTTACATGTTCTGATAGTAAAAATGTGGTACTGTTGTATTTACTGCAGAAAAGCTTGGTCACCCAAATGGGAAGTGGAGAGTTACACGCTGACCCCTCAGCTGTGCTAAATTTGAAATGGTATGACCAAAGTGGGTTATACAAGGTATCAAATACCATGTTACATTAAGCCTGACTTCATTCTCCGATGGAAATTACTGTAACAAGTTGCAATGTGCAACTTTAGCATAGTTGTCACTTTGTTTCCTTCAGTCCCTTGTGCCCATACTGGTTGCACACAGGGTCCTGTCGCAGAGACAGCTTTCTGCCCTCCTGGAGAGACATGCTAATGACTCCCAGGAAGGGATGCACTAGCAGCCTGATCTAGAAGGAGGTGTCAACTCTCTCCTGCAAGAAACCACACAGGTGTTGGCCCAAAAGGCGAGCTTCAAAGAAGCCACCTTTGTAGGGCAAATGGGTAACACTTGTGAGAAGGGGCTCTTCCATTTTTCAGATAGACAGGCTGATACTTGGGACAGGAGAGGCCAAACCGGTTTTTCAGGGGCGTGTAGCCTCCTTGGTAGCCACACCTCTGGGCTGGGCTTGGGAGCTCCACACACCAGGAGAGGTGTCCTGACATATAGGAATAGGCAGCAAGGTGCATCCTGGTATGCCTAGATGCCACACTTTGCAGGAAGTGGTCATCAGGTGGGAGGGAATCTGGTGACCCATTAGCTACCAACCATATCCTGCCCTGAGGCATTTCCTGAGGATAAGTAGGCCACCCCAGTACCCCAAACTCAGATCTCAACTGGACTACAAGAAGGAACATAGAAGGACTGCCCTGTTGCACCATGAAACCAGCAAAGAGAGGCTGCACCGGCGTGGACTGCATCTGCTGAACCTGGTGAGTAGCAAAGGAGAGGGACAGTGGCTGGTGTGTCCTTTTCAAGAAGTAATATCCAGAGCCCAGGCAAAGTCAAGATACTCCAAGGGACTCCAAGGGTCAGTGAGCTGGCCTTGTGGTCACAGCACAAGTATAGAATAACTGAGAAGCCTGCTGAGGCAAGTTAGTAGCCCAGGATCTTCAAACAACCACTGCCATGCAGCACCAGGGACCAGGACCGATTCCCCAAGTTGCACTTAAGTTTGCTGAATCTGGGAGTGTTGTTGAAGTGCACCTCGGAGCCCTTGAGGGTTAGTTATTGACACAGGAAAGATTCGCCTGTGACCACAATACTGAGTGACCGATAGTTGATTAGTGACTGGGCTTCTGTCAGCACCAAGAGGACTTTGTGGGACGTTAATCCTGTCACTAGGACCACCTCAACCGCTTCATGGACTAAGAAGTGGTTGCAACAATGCCCCCATCAATTGCATTGCATCGATGGCATCCTTTGAGCATGTTTAGCATCCTTCATTGCTTGCATCAGGACCACTTCCAGAGGAAAGCCCTGCAAATGATAAAAGTGACGGAACTGACTGAGGACTGCTTCACCTGCTCAGGTAACTGTTTCTGAAGGCCTGGCTGGTCCCACTGACTGGGTCTCTACTGGAGTTGGTCACCTAAGGTGACTCTAAGTCACTGCATTAAAACTAGCCTAAAGCTTTTGGTGAAAAAGTTACAGTCAAATGTGTTTACTTTGCCAATGCTTGTTCAGTTTGAGTGAAATTGCTTGATTTACCATACCTGGTAAATTCTATATCTCTGGAACCCTACAGTGGATCTTTTTTATTGTGATATCTAAAAACACATAAAAATACAATCTATGTTTGGTGTCTTGTTGATTTCTTCTTTAATTGTTTTGGAGCTTCTTTAATTGTTTTGGAGCTTGTTTATTTCTTCTTTAATTGTTTTGGAGCTGTTGATTTCTTCATTAATTGTTTTGGATCTGCTTTACACATGTTCCTTTGGATAAGACTTGCTGCTCTGAGCCACAGCTACCCAGGGTTGAGCTGAAGGTTTGACAAATGAAACCTAAGGGTCCTAAAGATGTTGGTCAGTGTATTACACACTGAGAACGCACACCTCCACCATATAATAAACCCCATTTCCTTACAGAAAAGTTTATTTTTTCGTTTAAGTGGAGGTAGTAGTCATGTGGCCCAATGCCTCCCCTTGAACAAACTTGTTTTACATTCACTAAGGGGAACCCCTTTGTGAATAGAATACCACTGCCTTTGAGGCGTCAGTAAAATACCAATGTTGTGCAGCCTGTTTTTGGTGTGAAAACATTGAAATATAGCATACTGATTTGGTGTTTCGAAGGGACAACAGACGCCTTCCAAATACCAAATAGGTATCAATTTCGAAACACTTTTAGAGCCTAATTTTGAGTCTGGCGGTCCTCACGGGGCACAAGGGTGGCAGTCCAGTCCAGTCACCCCGGCACTTGAGGTCTGACCACCGCGATACAAGTTGGGAGGTCGGACAGGCGCAGCAGTTAGGGCCTTAGTTATATGCTGGTGGTGCAGCTGCAATGAAACAAAGGGAGCCCTACAGGGTCCCCTATTACCCATGTGCATGGGGGCACAGCATGTGCCCCCTTGTGTGCATGTACCCCAGTTCCTGCAAAGCATGTTCTTTACATTCCAAGCCATGCAGGAACTGTTTTTGGTGTTCCCATTGCAATGCTCATTTTCAGAGGCACCTCAGTTTTAAAGACAAGAACAGACCGACAGACACCGGGAAACTAGTAATCTGGTGGGCGATGTGACCACGGGTATGCAGAGCTCCTGCACCACCAAACTCGTAATTAGGTCCCAAGTGATTTAGAAATATTTTTCTAAATCACTAAATGCATTTAGTACATAGGAGAAATGGTATTAGCTTGTGCAAACCCTCTGATTTACCAGTTTGGAAGATTTGCAAATGTTAAAACCTTTTGTACATCTGATACCTTAGGTACTATTTGCTCAAATATTAATAAGTAATTTCATTGTTGGAACATAGTGTTCGCATTTCCTCTAATAATGTCTATACTACATTGCGACAGGGGGTACTGCCTGTGGTCTATAGCATACATTTTTACACCCTCTCAATCAATAAACAAAGATTAATTTTGGCAATATACCAGGTTATCAAGGCTTTGGGATGATACACTTTTCTTTTTTGTTAGAACTGTGTTTGATGTCTGTAGAATCTACTTGTGGACGGTTGCATGAGATGAGTGAAGTGAGACCAATATCTCAATGAATAAAGAACTTTCATTACAAATTAAGAAAACCAATTGAGCTGAATTTTCACTGTTGTAGTGTAGTACATATTTGATACATTCATACCCTGCTTCAAACTTTCACAACAGAAAAAGTGTTGAAAATGTTTCTAAAAAGTAGGCAAATGAAAATGCAGATTTCGGGAGTGTGTTGTCCATGCTGTAAGCTGCATAAGCTGGACTAGGTATGTGCAGAAGATCACTTACTGTGCCTCCAAGAGCTCAGATTGTTAGTTGCTGGAAATGAGATACAGGAGCTCTGTTGGGTGTCTACAGAAGCATAGTTCAATCTCTGCCTGATTTCAGTTTAGGGTTCTGAGTGTCTTCAATGGCTTGGTATGGTACCTCTGTAAGCTCCATTGCAGGGGACTTTTTGGTAGTAAGAGCTGCTTATGTGTAAAGAAAATCATCCTGAGCTACTAATATTATTGGAGCTTTACTACTAACCACATCTGGCAAATTTCCCTTAGTGGCCACCATATGCAAGATTTCCAGCAGTGTGAGTGCATCAGGCACAGTTCCCAGCAGTAATGTAAAAAATGTTTTGTCAATGTGGAATGCCTCTACATGGTTAATACATAACAGTCATACCTGCATTTCCCCTGGCACCAAGTTACAAACATCAGCTTATAAATTCAAAATCTTCACACCTTTTTGTCTCAAGTTCAAACTTTTAAATGTTGGTGTATATTGATTCAAAGCAAAAGCTTCTGATTAAGTAGGCTTTGTTGCACGAAGAAGAATTACTTATGGGTTGCTGGAGAGTTATGAGCTATTCATTGGAGAAGTCTGCTCTATGGAGTAACTGCAGTTTGGTGTCTGCAGAAGCCCTAGGGGTTACAGTAAGAGTGCAGAGGTATGCTTTTGTGACAGGATCATCTTATGCATGGTGAATGTGCATGCACCCTAGCCCTGAGTTGCAGACTGTGTATAAAACTGGTATCCTGACTTTTATTTTGGCACTAGGGTCATGCTAATCTAGCAATTGTGCAAAGTCCTAGGCAGGGCCGGACTGGGAACTGAAAGCAGCCCTGGCAAATTTAGCCAGACCAGCCCCCGTCCGGAGTATCGCGAGTGAGCTCAGCGAGCGAGCCGGACCACTACTAGGGAAGTTTGGGGGGTTCTCCCTCCATGAAAATTGATGCATTTTACAGCACATTTTTCATTACATATTTAATTGTATCAACTTTCAAATAGTAGGTGATGACCTTAATGAGCACCAGGTTACCCACCCAGTCATATGTGTACCCATAGACCTTCTTACAGAGAGCACCAAAAATAGACACGTGTGGTGAATCAGAGAGAACAAAGTAAAAGTGAGACCAGCCCCCATATGGTGTGTAGCGAGCAAGCGCAGTGAGCAACCACTACCAGGGGGAGTTTGGGGGGTTCTCCCCCCAAGAAAATTTTGGAAACAGAAAGGCCAAAACAATGCATTTTTCAACACATTTTTCATTACATATTAGATGATATTAACTTTTAAAGCATAGTAAATGATTACCTTATGGAGCACCAGGATACCCAGTCATAAATCTCAGACATTCCTACAGAGAACACTAAAAGCATCTGATAACTAGCACCTAGGGCAGAGAGGCCAGAAACTATGGAAACATCACACCCAAGCATGGTCACACAGGCCAGAAAGCATGGAAACTTTACGCATAAGCACCCAGGCCAGTAAGCATGGAAATGTCACACATAAGCCTCCAGGTCACTGAGGAAACTATGGAAATAGCACACATAAGCACCCAGGCCAGAAAGCATGGAAATGGCACTCACAAATGCACCCAGACCAATGGCAACATTAATGGTGCTGCCATCAATGTTGCCTATACAACACTGAAGTCTTGGGATTGTGAAAAATTCAAGAATCACAGAAACAATAAGGGTAGCAATTGAGTCTCGCGTAGTAAGGGACATATAAAACCTAAAAGTATATGCCAAACCATTTAAATACACTGCGCTCTGCACTCTGCATACTGCACCCTGCCTTATGGACAGGGTTTGCCCTAGTGGTGACATGACATCCTGGTGACATATGTATTAAAAGGGAATATTTTTAGGCCTGGCAAAAGGTTCCTTTTGCCAGGTCAAAATGGCAGTTTTACAACTGCACACGCAGACTGCAATGGCCTTGACACATGTTTAAAAAGGCTACTTAAGTGGGTGCAGGGGCACAATAAGTGTGGCAGGGTATGCTCAGACGTGAGTCCCTTGCTCACTTTGCCACTGGATTCAAGCAAGCCGGGCTGAAGACGGCTGTAATGCCAGAAACCAGTCCTCGGAAGCTTGTTTCCGGTCCAGGGAAGGCATGGCTTGGCAGTTCGGGCTGGACTGTTCCCATGAGGCACAGGGTCAGACTGATTTGCATATAGCCATGTCTGAACTGGGGTGGCAGAGTGGGCTAAAGAACGGTGATGGATTAAACCCAGATATTTTGACTGGGTGTGAGTATTTGATTGGTTCAGATGCTCCGTCCATTACCACCCCCTTTTGTACCACTTTTGGCCGCCATAAGTGTGGCAGGGTATGCTCAGACGTGAGTCCCTTGCTCACTTTGCCACTGGATTCAAGCAAGCCGGGCTGAAGACGGCTGTAATGCCAGGAACCGGTCCTCGGAAGCTTGTTTCCGGTCCAGGGAAGGCATGGCTTGGCAGTTCGGCTGGACTGTTCCCATGAGGCACAGGGTCAGACTGATTTTCATATAGCCATGTCTGAACTGGGGTGGCAGAGTGGGCTAAAGAACGGTGATGGATTAAACCCAGATCTTTTGACTGGGTGTGAGTATTTGATTGGTTCAGATGCTCCGTCCATTACCACCCCCTTTTGTACCACTGCAGGCCCACTAGCAGCATTTAATTTACAGTCCCTGGGTACATGTAGAACCACATTACTAGGGACTTACAAATAAATTAAATTTTCCAATTCGATGTAAGCCAATTTTACCATGTTCAAAGGACAGAGCGCAAGCACTTTAGCACTGGTTAGCGGTGGTAAAGTGCACTGGGCCCTAAGAGCCAACAAAAATGGTCTTTTGATGTAATAAAGCAAATCAAAACCTGAATTTAATTTGGAAGAATCTGAGGCCGACAAGGACTTATCTAGCCAGGTCTCAGCAGTCAGTGTGAACAATATGCTTCTAAGAAACACCTCTCTCTGCCCACGTAATTTCTTTGTCATGTCCTTCTCTTTTTGTGTCTTTCTGTCTTCCTTATTCGTCTTGCTTTTATTTTTTACATTCTGCTATTTTTCACCTCTTTTCAGTTATTTTTCTTTCACCTTGAGTGCCCTTTTCTGATCTTTCTGCTCTCTCCTCCAACCCCTTGTTTGATCCAATAGGAACGCATTCATAATCATACTGACTGCAAATTACCTTTTGCACTGTTTGGTCCATGCAAACGGTACAAAAAGGGCTTGTCGACAAAAATTACTCAGTCTCAGGTGCTATGCATATAACCCAGTCCCTACATTTTAATTGTTGATAATAGACCTTCAACCTGTTAGTTATCTTATTTCCAGTGGATTCCAGTCCCAGGTTTTAGACTCTAAGGTGCAGCGGTAATCACCTCATTGTCTTGGTTGAGGCCTCTAAGTTTTCTACAATTTCATGCACTACAGATATAGAAGTATAAATTGGCTTATAAAAGACCATGTTTTATTTTATTTAGGGTGTGTGCCTAGAAGGGCACCTTGAATTAAAAAATAACGTAAGTAATGCTTTTCAATGGGAGTCATAAGAAAATGCAGTCTACCGAATGATGGGGTGACATGATCAAAAGTGCTAAACTCCAACCTGAAGAGCTAAGTGCAGGACATGCAGCCAAGAGAAGCAAGAGCACTTTTGTGGAGTCAGTCGTGACCACCCTTTCTACGGGCTGGACGTGATCACCATCCCAGTGTACATATCTTAGAGTCATATAGACGATAACCCACTCCTGGTGCACAACGGTGAGCACCCTCTCCAGTAACTAAGGGCTCAGAAGTGACTAGAAAGTGTACGGCCTCTGCTGTGGGTGTTTAGCACTGATCCCGGTGGTGAGTTTCTCTGACGCACGTCAGGGTGGGTATTCACCACTGATCACCCTTCGGTAGGGGTTCATTCACCACTGAGGCCCAAGTGGGGTTTCACAAGTGTGTCAGTACAATTCCTGTGGGTTTACCACCGAGCCCCAGAATGACGCCACCTGTGTCACTAATTCTGCCGAACTGTCTTCGGATCTGTATGTCTCAGGTGCTTGAATATGACTACAGTAGTCACCGCTCACAGCTGTGCTAAGGTCCTGAGATGCTGGAAGGGTGGGGAGCATGGAGGTGGGTTGTGTAACAGTGTCTAATCACAGCATGATAAAAAATAAAAATAAAATAAAAACACCAAAGACAGTAAATGATCGACCTCCTGCAATGTCCCATATGCGGAAAGAGGCTTATATTCCTCCATTTTACATTCACACATTAAGAAGGCCGAAGTCTCAACTTCCTTGCTCTCAGGCTGCCTTGGAGGGTAAGGGTCGATGCAGACTGGTGAACCACAGAGTATGATAGCTGGTTTGGAAAGCTGCCTGACTTAGCTAGGCCCGCAGTCAACATATGTTCTAATTGAAGCCCCACATCAAAGGATGTGATGGGGAACCTAGGGGCTCTGACAAGGATTTTGGCACTGAAATGGCAAACTAGCTTTTCTACCTGTGCTAGAGGGTCCACTTACCTTGGCCCACTGACTGTCACACAGTTCTGTAGCAGGGCCAAGCACCTGGAGAGTCAGATGGGGAAAGGAAGTACTGCAGTCATCAGCCACTCACACTAAGGTTACATGACTTAAAACATAAAATGTGGCAAATTCTGTGTGACCCTATGATTCTCCACAGATGCCAGAGCCACTTGGTCAGCATTTAGCCGTACGCCCGCTATCGGAGTCCCGTCCTGTCCCAAGTGCTTAGCAGCAAAGAACTTGACTCGTACCCTAGCTCCTCAGTAACATCCACTCCACGCACACAGTAAAGGGCACGCATGCCCAGTCCTTATATCAGCACAGGGTGTGTACCCACCAATAGCACACGGGACGGGGTATATATGAATCAACACACAGGCGACACTCACCGGCTGCGGCCTGCGGGCGGCAGAGAGGAGACAGTCAGACAGAGCAGCAGAACTGAAGACAGCCTCAGGGCACAAACGAAAACTTTTAATAGCATGAGCCTCGCCCTGCCTCAATGCGCATGACAATAATTTGCAGCTCCAACTTAAGACCGCGCAGACGCGGAGACATGATCTGCATGCTGCGCACCGGCACCATCACCTGCCTGGCCTCGGCAGCCAATGGCACAAAATCAATGCATCATGCATGCTCATGATGATAAATGCCACATCTTTTTCCCCGCAGTTTGGCCAGTCAGTCTGACTCTGACTCTGGTCACGCCCAAAAATCGGCCCGCCCCCACTCAGAGGGCCCCCTCTGAAAAAAGCAGCCCTCTTGCCATCGGCCTACAGGGGGATTGTCCAGTGCCCGGAATCACCAGTCCGACACTGGTCCTAGGCCTGTTCCTGATAGTGGATATTGTACAATTAATAAAAAACCCTTACAAAAAAAACCAACAGTGATAAGATCAGTTAAAATGGAAGATATCTGTAGCAGCCTAAATTATGGTTCTTGTGGTGAGTTAAAAACAGATAAAAGGAAGATAGCTTCGCTTAAACAGTACTAAGAATTAAAGTTTAAAAGAAAGGAGGGAGGTTTTTTTTGGGGATGAGTGATAGTCCGTCAACAAGGCATTACTGCAGTTCCTCGGGGGAGGTTTGTTGTGGTTAACCTGGCCCCCTTTCCATTTCTTAATGCGTTGCGGGCCAAATTCCATTTTTGGAGGCGTAGCGGTCTTTTTCCCCTTATACCCATGCCTTTTGGGGGTCTGTCCGTGTTTCTGCCAATTAGTAATAATAATAATAATAATAATAAGCATTTATTGAGCGCCTGGCTGCACAAAACTGTGTGTCCCCGCGCTGACTGCAAAATGCAACCCATCGGGAAGAACAAGAACCGAAGGAGATAAAGTTAGTTTTTGGGGAATAGGTGAGTTTTAAGTTTAGCTCTGAAACACATTTCAGATGGCTCCATCCGCAGTTGGATTGGCAGAGCATTCCAAAACTTAGTGGCTAGATAGCGAAAGGATTTTCCCCCCATTTTAGCTTTTGTGATGCGGGGGGTTTTAAATAGCATCATGCCCGCCGATCTTAGGTCTCTAATCGGCCGATGGATGGTGATGAGACCTCTCAGATAGCTTGGGCCTTTGTCTTGAGCAATGCGATGTGCATAGCAGAGAGTCTTGAATATGATTCTCTCTTTGATAGGGAGCCAATGAAGCTTGGCAAGCGCATGTTTGGTGGATGATCTCCGAGGGAGACCGAGCACCAGTCGTGCTGCTGAATTCTGTATGCATTGTAGCTGGTGCAGACCCTTCTGATTTAGACCAAGTAGGAGAACATTGCCATAGTCCAAGTGAGGGGATATTAAGGCATGGACTATGGTTTTTCTCGCATCGGTCGGCAGAAGGTCAAGTACTTTACGAAGTACTTTTAAGGTGCTATAGCATTTGCTTGTCACTTTATTCACCTGGGCTTTGCCTGAGAGCTCGGCGTCCAGCATGACTCCGAGATTTTTCACTTTCTCCACAGGCAAAGGTAGTTCTCCTAGTTCGCTAGGTCACCATGCATGGGACCAGACAGAAGTCTCTTTCCCTACTATCAATACCTCTGTTTTATCTCCGTTTAAACGGAGACAGTTGGTGTTCATCCATGTCGCTATCGTTAGCATACAGTTAGAGAAGTTGGAGGCTAAGTCTCTACTGTCTGGCGTTATCTTGAACACCAACTGGGTGTCGTCAGCGTAACTGACAATGCCCACCCCAAATTCCTCCGCAATGTGTGCTAGGGGTTCCATGTAGATGTTGAATAAAGTAGGGCTCAAACTAGAGCCCTGTGGAACCCCATGGCTAACACTGCGAGGCGATGACTTAAAGGGTGGGCAGTGAAGTTGGAAAGTTCTGTCAGTGAGGTATGACTGGAACCAGGTGAGAGCTGGGCCTTTTACTCCCATGTCTGAGAGCCGAGACAGCAGCGTTGAGTGCAGCACGGTATCAAACGCTGCACTCAAGTCTAGTAGGACCAACGCTGCTGTCTCTCCCTCATCCACCATCTTCCGAATCTGTTCGGTAGAATACAGAACAGCTGATTCGGTTGAGTGTCCCGATCTAAACCCTGATTGAGAGGGGTGGAGGAGCGATTCCTTCTTTAAAAACTCCATGAGTTGGAGATTGGCCACCTTTTCTATGATTTTGGCACAGAAAGGGAGAAGCGAAATTGGCCTTAAATTTTGGAGCTGAGTAATTGGAATATTAGGTTTCTTTTTTAATGGTATTACCTGGGCAGATTTCCAGTTTTTCAGGACATGGCCTTCCTGGAACGATAGAGTGATCATATTGCTTATTTGATCCAGTAATAAGTTTTCCATGACTGCTTTGTACTGTTCCGGGGCCAGGCATCCATGGGGGAGCCTGAACAACTACCATTTATAATTTTCATTAATTCCTGTTTGTTGGGGGTCCTGAAGTTAGTAAAAAGGGGGTTGTGGGAGGCGGAATCTGGGTTATCTACCTTGTTTATATCTATCCTGGTGCTGCTAGGAAAAGTGGCGTGAATTTTTTCTACCTTTTCCACGAAGAAATCAGCTATCTGGTCGCATATCTCTGTGGAGTAGGTGTCTTTAGTATCCAGGCGAGAGGAGATAGTGATTTCTCTGTAGATACCGAATAGCTCCTTTGTGGGGTTTTTAGATTCCACGATTCTGCTTTTGTGGAAGCTG
This sequence comes from Lissotriton helveticus, assembly GCF_964261635.1. Lineage (NCBI taxonomy): Eukaryota > Metazoa > Chordata > Amphibia > Caudata > Salamandridae > Lissotriton > Lissotriton helveticus. The sequence goes on from NC_136058.1 coordinate 134,356,191, forward strand.
TGCTTCTATGCGGTTCGAGTGTTTTTTGCTCCAAGGGTGTTAAAGGTACGGTTTCTTTGTCCATTTGTTCTTTATTTATGTTGAGTCTGGCTTCTACAGCTTTGATATATTTTACCAGTCGAGAAGCCATTTGGACTTCATTGCCTGAAAAGCAAGCCAGGAATTCTTGCCTGCAGGACCTGATCCCTTTTTTGTTGTACAGTGGTCTCAACAGGTTCCTGCGCTCTGTCTACAGCTCCTTGCAGATAGTAATGAGGTGTGTGATGTTTTCCTCGTCATTCCCGCACAGACGGCATTTTGCTGGTTTTGGAGGACGCAGCCAAGGGGCCATGTGGTCTGCGGAGGGCAGTACTCCTAGCCGATGTTTTAGGAATAGCTCTTTTGTTTTTTTGGTGAAGCTGGTCAGAAGATATGGTTCTGGTACAAGCTTTTTGTAAGTGTGTACAGTTAACCAGCCATGTGCTCTCTCCGTCAGTGAGGCTTTGTCCTGTAAAAGAGATTCTTTTTTGACGACATTGTTTACTGCTTTTTTAAAGCCTGCCAAGCTCCCTTGAAGATCCCACAGTTGTCGCGCCCCCAGTTGCTTTCTTGAGTCCTCCAGAGAAAGCCTTGCTGGGCTATTATCTTTACTTGAAGTTCTTTCCAGAGTAGTGCGTTAAGGGTAATTACCTCTCCCCTACTGATTTTATACCAGCCTTTGAGGTAAACTCCCTTGGGTGCCAGCTCTTCTTTTACCAACCCGAGTTCCAATCAAATTTGCGCCGGTGAGGTGTACCGTGGGAGTCCTAGAATCATGCGCATCACTCTTGTTAATACTCCGTTTACTGTTTCAGCGTCCCTGCCTCTCATTGCTTCACTTCCATAGGTGATGGATGGGATCAGTTTGGCTTGGATCAGCTTTATTAGTGGGGAGAGATTCAGCACAGCAATTTTGTTTTTCAAATTTCTTAAAGATACAGCTGTCATTAGGCCTCTCTTTTTTAGTTCCTCTCGTTGTGGTGTGAAGCTGCCCCTGTGGTCTAGGATTACTCCTAGATGGCGATATTTGTTTGTGACATCCACTTTCTTTTAATCCATAAACCAGCTGTGTTTTGGTTTCTTTCTGCAATGGTTAAGGCACATGACTTTTGTTTTTTTCATAGTTGATGCTGAGTTTGTTTAGTTTGGAGTATTGCGTGTGATGTCAAGGAGCCGCTGTAGGCCTATCGGTGTCTGGCTAATTAGCACAAGGTCGTCCGCATAGAATAGGTTGGACAGCTGGAAACCTCCTAATTTGGGTGCGTGAAAGTTGTTTTCATTTAGTGTGGTTGATAATTCGGCCATAAAAAGATTGAATAGAGTTGGCGCTAACACGCATCCTTGCTTTACTCCTGTGCTGGTTGGGATTTTCTTGGTTAGGAAGTCCCCTGCTCCTAGTTTAACCTGGACCCAGGTATCGCTGTGCAAAATAATTAGTTGGTTAAGCAATGTTGAAGGGATTTGCATTCACTTTAGTTTTTGCCACAGGAGATTTCTATTTACGTGGTCGAAGGCAGAGCTGTAGTCGATAAAGCACAGATATAAAGATTGTTTTGCCTCTAGCGTTGTATCAATCAGAAGTGATAGGGCTAATATGTTGGTGGTCGTCCCCATATTTCTCCTGAAGCCAGTTTGATTGAGTGGTATTGCTGAATTTTCAACCGCCCATGATGTAAGCTCGTGGAATAAGAGGCCAGCGTAATATTTTGCCTCGTTGTCAAGTAGGGCTATGAGGCGGTAGCTACTTGGGTCATTTCGGTCTCCTTTTTTGAATATTGGAGAGATGTTTGCTCCTCTCCATGAGTGTGGGATTATCGAGGACTGCCATATTTTTCCAAACATTTGTTTAAGGACAGCGGCCCAATATTTTGGCTCTTGTTTGAATACGATTGGCGGTATGCCATTTGGGCCAATTGAATATTTGTTGGTTCGTGAATAATAGTTCCTCGTCACTTGCTCTAGATTCTTGGTGCGAGGATTTCTGTTCTTTGTAGCTGGTTTTAGCGTTGTAAGATTTTTCCGCTGTTCTTGTGGAAAGTTGAAGTGTGTACTCAGGTAGGTTGTCCAGGCCTCTTCCGTCACGTGGGATTCGATCCCCTGGCTAGGGTGACCAACTGGCATAGGTGCAAATTCAGGACGGTGAGTGTAAAAATTCAGGACAAAGGATCAAAATTCAGGACAAAAATTCAGGACAAAAGGTCAAAATACAGGACAAAACTTTGGGACAGAAGGTATGTTTTACAGATACGTCAGAGGTGGTCGCGCAATAGTATATATGTAAGTAAATAGACAACCATCTAAGTACAAGTCAAAATAGGTTTATATTAGGTTGAGACAATCGTGCACTTCACGGTTTTTCAGTATGGCTGCAGCTTGCTGCCTTAGACAATTCAAAATTCTCATCTCACTCCAGCAGGTACATTAATCACCATTGAGACCCTAACGGGTGAGTAGCGCGCTATACAAATTTTGTTGATTGATTGATTGATTGACAATGGTGAACCACACCTGAATTTAAGTGAGGCCGCTTTTACTGTTGATTGAAAACTACTGGATATATAAGGAACTTTGGAGTGCCAGCCCCCTGTAACAAAACCGCCCCCCCCCCTTTCCAGCCTCCCAGGGAAACACCCGATGCCCAGTCCGGCCAGTCCTGCCTTGCTATCACCCTTCAATGGTGCCCCTCATCTTCACTTAGACCGTCTCTCATGTGTATTTAATTTCTCTTATAGTGTTACTCATCCCAATTATGTAGGGCAGGGTGTCGGAGTGCGTTCCATCACACACATTATATAGAGACAATGACTCATATTAACGTGAAAGTCAATGTATAGGAAATGCTACTTAAGATAATGGGTGCTACAAGGTGTAATCATTATTTTAACTATTATATAGTCTTTCACCATTCATTCTGTCCTTTCATCTATGTGCCCATTTATATCCAAACATATTCAACCATTTTCAAACCTATCCACCATATATCCTTCCATCCATCATTACTCATCCATCCCTCCATCCACCCTTTCAGTCATCCATCCATTATTCATCTACCCACCCTTTCACCCCATCCATCCATACATTCATCCATCCACTCTTTCACCCATCCATCTATTCCCTCATCCATCCATGTACCCTTTCACCCATCCAGCCATTCATTCATTCACTCACTCATCCATCCATCCGTTCTCTTATCCATCCACCCTTTCACTTCTTCACTCATCTATTCATCCTTTTGTCCATCTACCCCTTTCACTCATCCATCCATACATTCACCCTTTCACTTATCAATTCAATCCATCCATCCTTTCACTCATCTATCCACCCATTCACTCGCCCATCATCTTAGCTTTCACTTATCCATCCATCCTTTCATACACCCATCCACCCTTTTACCCATCCATCTACCCTTCCACCCATACATCCATCTATTTACCTTTTCCTTCATCCATACTTCCACTTATCCATCCATCCTTTCTTTTATCTATCCCTTCACCCTTTCATTCATCCATTCATCCTTTCAGTCATCCATCCAGCCATTCACACATTCCTTCACTTATTTACTCACCCACCTTTTCACATTATGAGCTGAGCCTTTGTCTACAGAGTTGCAGACAGAAGAGGCCCATCAAGAACTTCACCTTGCTGTAGTTCCTAAAGCAAGGGGTGGGGGGCGGGGAAAGTTCACTATGCCCCTGCACATAGGCAGTCTGAAAACGTAGAAGTCATGAGTCATGCATGATGCACAGTGCCAGGATGTGAGGTGACTGTGACATGGTGTTGTTTCCAGGGCTTTAAGTGGTGTAAAAAAACTGGGGGGTATCTTCAAAGGGGGTGTTCGATGTAATTAAGGGCGTAGTTTAAAACACCTAGGCTAAAAATCAGCACTAGTGTAGTGTTCCTCCCGACTGGTATTATGTTGTTTATGTCTTTGCATCCAGATATATATTCAGCAAGAGGCTACGCGGCAGGAAGTTGTAACCTTCGGTGCACCGGAGGTGTTTGTTTCTCCTGTTTGGGAGAGACCGCGAAGAGCCCCGGGATACCCGTGTACACTGCTGGTTTGAAGGCGGATCCGGCGTGGTGGGATGGCTGTCTCAGAACCACGCTGTTTGAACCCCTGGAAAACGTGGCAAGTCTGGGGACACGTCCCGTGAAGGAGTTTATTCCTTGTTTGTCGGCGAGTGGCATTTGACTACCCAACGACGAAAAGTGAGTAACGCATCATTGCGTATTGAAAATATTTCTTAAGCAACATGGAGGCTGGCGCAAGAAGAGGGAGGGAGGTGACTGCCCTCGACGTGTTTGATGATTCCCCGGCTGGGGGGTCACAAGTGGCAGGTTCAGCCCAGAAAATATTGGAAAGTGGCCCGAACCACCGTGACCATTTTAAAAAACTTGAAAAACTAACGAAACGGGAACAGGCTAAGTGGTGGGAGCATCGCTCCCTAAGTAGATATTTGGAAGTCGACCGTATTCCTAGGGGACTTCGACTAATGCTGGCCCCAACCTACGATGATCCGGACCCAGAAATGCTTAGAGATTGGGCTGAGTGCAATTTGGAGTCTTCCAAACGACTGGTTCAAATTTTGGTACGCTATGACTATAGAAATAGACGGATTGGGAGCAGACATCTCAGAGTGTCAGAAACTGAGAGATGAAATGATGGTTCGCGTACAAAAGGAAGAAGATATCATTATTAAACGGAAACAGTACAAATTCCAGCGTGACAAAAATGACTATCTTGAGGGGCGCATTTATACATTTGCGCGCAAGTACGACGCCAGAAAATTGTCACAGCCACCGTTTGTGCGCAATGTCCCAGTCAGCAATGAAGGACAAACATCAGTCTTATCAGCCAGCTCTTCCAATGCAGATCTCAGCTCCAGCATTGATAGTGGGTCAGATTATGAGGCAAGTAGAACACGGTCTGGGTTGGGGTTTACCCGGTTCACCCTGGCACAGGAATTGCAATGTGTGAGCCAGGACAGACGAGACACACTACGACCCAGGGCGGATCGCCAAACTGCCAAAAAAGCCCAAATACAAAACGCAGAGAGCGCCGCAAATCCAATGCCAGGCGCCGTACCAAAACACAAGGCCTACAAAAAACAATGGAACAAAAAGAAACAACATTAGGGTTTCAGGCTGAAGAATATTTCTCTGTGATTAATCTCACTTCTATGACATTAACGCCTACGGAATTAAAGACTCTTTCGTTGGGACTGTCTTTTTGCCCTCCCAGGAATTTCAACTATGCTGATACACGAATTGACTTGTACAAATTCACGCGGAAGCTCAAATTGAAAAAACATTTTATCAGCAACAAATCCCGTAAGGCAGAAGTGAGATCTGATATAAATAATCCTAGCAGGGTAGCACTAACAGCTAATGACATGACATTATTACAAGACTTGGAGGGATTACGTTTAGAGCAATCTTTGTCACAGAGCCCAAGTACCAACCCCAGTGATCCCGTTGCTGGTCTGACGAACTTTAGACCAAGATCAACATACACACCACAAATGGTGCATGATAACATTGACATTTTTCAAGAGGCGGTGGTCAAGGATATCAAGGGCCTCTTCGACCGAACATTGAAGGGCAACAAGCACAAACACAGACGCAACCATAAATACACTGATTTGGTGACGAAAATACAGGGTTGTGGCAATATCATCGTACGTCAATCTGACAAGGGGGGCAATATTGTGTTATGGGCAAGAGATCTTTACATGGAGGAAGCATTATTACAGCTGAATGACGCCTCCTGCTACAGACATTGTGATGTGGCAGTAGTAAAGAAGTCCCAAACAACTTTTTATTCTATGTTGATGGGGTGGAGGTCATCGGGCCTCATCAGCATGGATGAATTGAAATATCTCAAGAATGATCATCCCATCATGCCCGTCTTATACCTGATCCCGAAAGTCCATAAAAACCCAGAAAAAACCCCCGGCAGGCCCATCATCTCTGCGTGTGGGGGTTTGTTGGAGAAAACTACTATTTATGTAGATGCATTTCTACAGGACTTTGTGTATAAGTTACCCTCGTACATCCAGGATTCCAGTGATTTTTTTAAGGAAAATCAATTAACTACAATGGGATCCAAAATACTTGTTAATTACACTTGACGTTACGGCGTTATATACAAGTATTCTACATGTAGATGGTTTGAGGGCTGTTGCTTATTACCTGGGTCAACGTGCGATTGAATTGGTAGAACATAATAAGATGTTACTGTCTATGATTAGTTTTTGCCTGAACAATAACTTTTTTATGTTTAACCAACAACATTTTCAACAGATCAGGGGGGTCGCCATGGGGGCCTGTTTCTCTCCCAGTTATGCCTGTATTCATATGGGATACTGGGAGAGACAGGTCCTCCATGGTGAGCACTCAGCTACTTGCAAAGATCACATCATGCGCTGGTATAGATATATCGACGATGTTTTTATGATCTGGAAAGGCACACGTACAGAGGCAGAACATTTTATTACTCAGCTGAACATTAACAACTACAACCTCGCTTTCACCTCAAATATCAGTGCACAACATGCAACTTTCTTAGATGTATCTATTGAAGTCAACAATGGGCACTTGGAAACAGCGTTGTTTAGAAAGCCCATGGCGGGGAACACGGTACTGCATGCCCACAGTCATCACCCTCCACATTTAATCAGGAGCATCCCGTATGGGGAGATGCTCAGGATTAGAAAGGTTTGCAGTACTGAGGTACAATGCACTGCAGCACAACAGGCCAGTAAACTCAGGTTTCTAGCACGAGGATATAATGAAAGAATTGTTGAAGCTGCTGTCCGTAAGGCCAATGCTTTCCCCCGTGAGGTTGCCTTACTTCACAAAAAATCACAAGCTCCAACTGTTTTGCCCATGCAGCAACCGGTCAGACTAATTTGGTCTTTCAATAATCAGCACGGGGCATTAAGAAAGATTGTCAATAAATACTGGGACCTAGTGAAGTGTGACCCAGTTATTGGCGAAGTCATGCCGAGAAAACCAGCTATCACTTACAGAAGGGCCTACTCCTTACAAGATGCCCTGGTTAAATCCAGTCCAGAACTACTAACTAATAAAGACTGGCTGGGGGGCAGTAGAGGTTTTAGGAAATGCTCTGTCTGCAAGGCATGTACTCATGGGGTAAATAGAACAGAATACCTTACCCCGTTTTCTGAAGTCCCGTACAAGATCAACAAAAAGCTTACCTGCAAAAGTGAGTTTGCGGTGTACGTGTTCGAGTGCCCGTGTGGTTTGAGATACGTGGGCAGCTCGAAGCTGCAAGTCCACAAACGGGTTCTCCAACACTGAAGGGCTATCAACACCAATGACCCTGCTTACCCGGTGGCTAGACACTTCAAGGAGTACCATAACAACAACAGTACTCTGTTGAGGTACTATGCCATTGACTCAATAGCTCCTATGAGAAAGGGAGGCGACAGGAATGCTGCATTAAGGAAGTTGGAAACCAGATACATTCTGATGTTAGATAGTAAGGCTCCACAGGGGCTTAATGCCTCAGAAGATTTTTTCACCTGTCTCTGAGGCAGCTATTTGGTTTAAAATATGTGCCAAACTGCGTCAATACCATCAGTTATAATAGTACATATTTGCACATACAATGATAATAACCTACTGTGATACCAACTGGTTGTTGTAGATATGATATGTACTTTTTGCTGGTATTTGAAACTTTTGTTTTAGTTTATGCAGAACCTGCTACCATATGTGTCCGGTTGTCAGACTGGGACCAGTCTGTCTAATATTACATCTACTTGACATATAGAAATGGCAATCACACACACAAAAATATTGAGCACTTTTGTCATTTGTATGGTTGAGTTGTCCAGTAGAGTTTTTATCACATAGGATAAACATTTGCGAATTTTCATGTGATTGTATTATACATGTATTAGCGAATTAATTGAGTGGGTGACATTTGGCGCTGATTTATGTTTTCTTGTGCATATAATCTTGTATCATAGGCTATATGTACATACATACTTTTACAGGTTGTTTGTATATAATGTAGATTTTGTAGTTTTGTATATATGTATATTATTGTTGATAGACAAATAATTATTTCAGGACATATGGTGGCCAGGGACTTATCCAAATAATATGCAGATCCATGATACGTATGCCATACAAAATCTATCAGCATTTGTACAAGCCATCATAGCATGCCATCTTAGGATCATCCTGTGCAATGTCATGTTTAAAGGGATTAATCCCAATATTGTGATTCTATGCTTTAAGGGTACTCAGTAATGCAAACTTTAAATTTGTAGTATTTTTACTACGCTTATTGTACCGCTAGCATATCTCTACTGTGATTGGACAATTTTAATGCACTAGCACTTTAAATTTCTGCCACCGCCCTCAGTGGCGCCATGTGACCAAGGCCTTTGGAAGGCCGAAATGTTATGCTGTCCGTTGCAGAGATTAAATAATTACTCACGGAATCTTTGGGTCTTTTGTTTCTTGGCGGTGCCGCGGCGGAATCGAGTCTGCTGCATCCGGCGCTTGAAACTGTTGTGGATATATATATGTACAGGAATTTATATAGCGCAAATCACCAAGCGGTTTCTAAGCGCTTGCTTAGGGAACCCGTCCTGGTATTCCCCTGTGAGATAACCCCGGCAGGGTATCCGCAAGGTGAAAGCCAGGCATCCCGCCACGAGGGGCCGTTGTGGAGATTAAGCAAGCTATTGCCCAGAGTCACAGAGTGTGAACCCGTGAATCGAGTAGGCACTGGAGCGAGAATTGTCAAGTCCATGGACTTTTTAGGACTCAAGACCCCGCCGAGCCGGGAATTGAACCCTGGTCCCAGGCTGACCTCTGCTTCCAGGTCTGCCTCCTCTAACCAGTGAGCTATATATATATATATATATATATATATATATATATATATATATATATATATATATATATATATATATATATATATATATATATATATATATATATATATATATATATATATATATATATATATATATATATATATATATATATATATATATATATATATATATATATATATATATATATATATATATATATATATATATATATATATATATATATATATATATATATATATATATATATATATCAAAACAAAACCCTTTCAGGCATAGAGTGACGCATAAATTATGCAAAAAAGAAGGAGAGAACTCTGGGTAGGTCTCAGTTTAGGTGGAAAGCAGCTCCTGTTAGGGCACTCTCAACACCAGCGACACTCTAGATCTGCTCACCTCAAATGTCTGTTTTTCTATCAAAGTTTTTAAGCATAGGATTAGACAGTGCTATCCATGCCGAGATAGAAAATGACAAAGTCTTTCGCCATTTAAACAGCAAAGTCTTTAAGCATAGGACTAGTACAGTGCAGTCCTTGCCGAGCTGTCAAATAACAAAAGCCATTTATCACTCCAGGCACAATATTACAGCTTTGAATTGGTAAAATACCAACTCAAGCCAACCTGAAATGAATAAAAGCAACCCCTGACACAGTGTTTCGCTCTAATTAGAGCTCTTCAGAGAGGTATAGCTTTGTCCAGACACAAGGGAGCACCCAGTATTAAGTCAAAACAAAACCCTTTCAGGCATAGAGTGACGCATAAATTATGCAAAAAAGAAGGAGAGAACTCTGGGTAGGTCTCAGTTTAGGTGGAAAGCAGCTCCTGTTAGGGCACTCTCAACACCAGCGACACTCTAGATCTGCTCACCTCAAATGTCTGTTTTTCTATCAAAGTTTTTAAGCATAGGATTAGACAGTGCTATCCATGCCGAGATAGAAAATGACAAAGTCTTTCGCCATTTAAACAGCAAAGTCTTTAAGCATAGGACTAGTACAGTGCAGTCCTTGCCGAGCTGTCAAATAACAAAAGCCATTTATCACTCCAGGCACAATATTACAGCTTTGAATTGGTAAAATACCAACTCAAGCCAACCTGAAATGAATAAAAGCAACCCCTGACACAGTGTTTCGCTCTAATTAGAGCTCTTCAGAGAGGTATAGCTTTGTCCAGACACAAGGGAGCACCCAGTATTAAGTCAAAACAAAACCCTTTCAGGCATAGAGTGACGCATAAATTATGCAAAAAAGAAGGAGAGAACTCTGGGTAGGTCTCAGTTTAGGTGGAAAGCAGCTCCTGTTAGGGCACTCTCAACACCAGCGACACTCTAGATCTGCTCACCTCAAATGTCTGTTTTTCTATCAAAGTTTTTAAGCATAGGATTAGACAGTGCTATCCATGCCGAGATAGAAAATGACAAAGTCTTTCGCCATTTAAACAGCAAAGTCTTTAAGCATAGGACTAGTACAGTGCAGTCCTTGCCGAGCTGTCAAATAACAAAAGCCATTTATCACTCCAGGCACAATATTACAGCTTTGAATTGGTAAAATACCAACTCAAGCCAACCTGAAATGAATAAAAGCAACCCCTGACACAGTGTTTCGCTCTAATTAGAGCTCTTCAGAGAGGTATAGCTTTGTCCAGACACAAGGGAGCACCCAGTATTAAGTCAAAACAAAACCCTTTCAGGCATAGAGTGACGCATAAATTATGCAAAAAAGAAGGAGAGAACTCTGGGTAGGTCTCAGTTTAGGTGGAAAGCAGCTCCTGTTAGGGCACTCTCAACACCAGCGACACTCTAGATCTGCTCACCTCAAATGTCTGTTTTTCTATCAAAGTTTTTAAGCATAGGATTAGACAGTGCTATCCATGCCGAGATAGAAAATGACAAAGTCTTTCGCCATTTAAACAGCAAAGTCTTTAAGCATAGGACTAGTACAGTGCAGTCCTTGCCGAGCTGTCAAATAACAAAAGCCATTTATCACTCCAGGCACAATATTACAGCTTTGAATTGGTAAAATACCAACTCAAGCCAACCTGAAATGAATAAAAGCAACCCCTGACACAGTGTTTCGCTCTAATTAGAGCTCTTCAGAGAGGTATAGCTTTGTCCAGACACAAGGGAGCACCCAGTATTAAGTCAAAACAAAACCCTTTCAGGCATAGAGTGACGCATAAATTATGCAAAAAAGAAGGAGAGAACTCTGGGTAGGTCTCAGTTTAGGTGGAAAGCAGCTCCTGTTAGGGCACTCTCAACACCAGCGACACTCTAGATCTGCTCACCTCAAATGTCTGTTTTTCTATCAAAGTTTTTAAGCATAGGATTAGACAGTGCTATCCATGCCGAGATAGAAAATGACAAAGTCTTTCGCCATTTAAACAGCAAAGTCTTTAAGCATAGGACTAGTACAGTGCAGTCCTTGCCGAGCTGACAGCTCGGCAAGGACTGCACTGTACTAGTCCTATGCTTAAAGACTTTGCTGTTTAAATGGCGAAAGACTTTGTCATTTTCTATCTCGGCATGGATAGCACTGTCTAATCCTATGCTTAAAAACTTTGATAGAAAAACAGACATTTGAGGTGAGCAGATCTAGAGTGTCGCTGGTGTTGAGAGTGCCCTAACAGGAGCTGCTTTCCACCTAAACTGAGACCTACCCAGAGTTCTCTCCTTCTTTTTTGCATAATTTATGCGTCACTCTATGCCTGAAAGGGTTTTGTTTTGACTTAATACTGGGTGCTCCCTTGTGTCTGGACAAAGCTATACCTCTCTGAAGAGCTCTAATTAGAGCGAAACACTGTGTCAGGGGTTGCTTTTATTCATTTCAGGTTGGCTTGAGTTGGTATTTTACCAATTCAAAGCTGTAATATTGTGCCTGGAGTGATAAATGGCTTTTGTTATTTGACAGCTCGGCAAGGACTGCACTGTACTAGTCCTATGCTTAAAGACTTTGCTGTTTAAATGGCGAAAGACTTTGTCATTTTCTATCTCGGCATGGATAGCACTGTCTAATCCTATGCTTAAAAACTTTGATAGAAAAACAGACATTTGAGGTGAGCAGATCTAGAGTGTCGCTGGTGTTGAGAGTGCCCTAACAGGAGCTGCTTTCCACCTAAACTGAGACCTACCCAGAGTTCTCTCCTTCTTTTTTGCATAATTTATGCGTCACTCTATGCCTGAAAGGGTTTTGTTTTGACTTAATACTGGGTGCTCCCTTGTGTCTGGACAAAGCTATACCTCTCTGAAGAGCTCTAATTAGAGCGAAACACTGTGTCAGGGGTTGCTTTTATTCATTTCAGGTTGGCTTGAGTTGGTATTTTACCAATTCAAAGCTGTAATATTGTGCCTGGAGTGATAAATGGCTTTTGTTATTTGACAGCTCGGCAAGGACTGCACTGTACTAGTCCTATGCTTAAAGACTTTGCTGTTTAAATGGCGAAAGACTTTGTCATTTTCTATCTCGGCATGGATAGCACTGTCTAATCCTATGCTTAAAAACTTTGATAGAAAAACAGACATTTGAGGTGAGCAGATCTAGAGTGTCGCTGGTGTTGAGAGTGCCCTAACAGGAGCTGCTTTCCACCTAAACTGAGACCTACCCAGAGTTCTCTCCTTCTTTTTTGCATATATATATATATATATATATATATATATATATATATATATATATATATATATATATATATATATATATATATATATATATATAGACGTAATGACAAATAGGTATACTATTTATTTTTAGTTTGTCAGTGATGTATTGATTCATATTGCTATTTTAGCTATAATTTTACTCACTTTTACCCTTTTTATAATATGCACTATTTTAGTGTTGTTATATGTCATTTTATACTAACAGGTTATTGTATATTAATACTGTTTTTGCCTTAAATTGTTGGCATGCTGCTAGATAACGAAGCACTTTTCTATTTCCATGATGACATAATCAAAACGTAACTGCACTGTCACTTTAAATGTTTGATTTGCACTCCAAAACGCGTCATGTGATCAAGGGCCAAGGTAGGCCCGAAACGCGTCATGGCTGAGGTGTGGGGTACCATGCACGAATAAAATCAGCACCTTCGAAAATTCTGGGTCTGCTGTCATACTTTTGGATTGCATTTCCGAATTGACGCTTCAAACTTATATATATATATATATATATATATATATATATATATATATATATATATATATATATATATATATATACAGCAAGTATCATTACACCAACAAAAACCAAGACTACCGGCTTTGTCAATGGGTGTTAGTTGCTTAAAAAAAAAAAAAAAAAGCAGCAACCATGGCTTTGTTGGATATAATATTGAAAATACTTCAGTTAATAAAAAATTATGAGACAGTGAAAGAACGATAACCCGTTCTTTTTAACTTATTTTACAGGCTTCTTTATATACACTGTTTTCGCACGTTGCTAAAGTTGCAGCATTAGCGTTTTGCCTTTTATTTTACAGAATGCCCTGCTGTACACTGAGGCAGGAGGAGGCCGCCACATGATTTACCAGCCCAGACTGCCCCATTGACATTCTGTATGTGGCAATCATCAGCCCCATACAGAATGACAATGGGCGGGGAGGGGCTGCTCTTTTGCTCAAGGAGGAGAGCGAGGCACCCCATCAGGAAGGTGAGGCCTCTCACAGGGGAGCAGTGCTGCTCCCTGTGATGGCCCAAATTACGGACAAAAGGCGTCCGTAAAAGGTTTCCTCACGGACAACGGATGTGAGGCCCAAATTACGGACTGTCCGTGAAATTTACGGACGGTTGGTCACCCTACCCCTGGCTTCGCTCGCTAATCAGTTGATCTTTTGCCAGAACTGTGTGCTGTTATTTGTTTTCACGATGTGTAGGAGTTTTCCCCAAAAGGCCTCTTCTGCGTCTTTTTTTAGTTGCCATAATAGTTTCCTCCGGCTGCCTTTTAGCTGTCTCAGTGCTTGGCATGCGGTGGGATCAGTTTTTACTCTTCGCAGCGTGTTGTTTATCTGCGTCTTTAGCATTTTTAGCCGGGTATTGTTTCTAAAATTATAGATGCTCTTATATTTCGCGGCGTTGACCTTTCCATCTGGCTTTGTGTATCTGTTTTTTCGGCTGTGTCTCTCAGATTTTTTGTAAATGCCTCCCAGCATATGATTAGATTCGGGGATGCAGATTGTGCCTCTTCTAAAACTCGTTTCCCTTGTAATAGGAGGTTTTTTGGGTCATTGGTTTTGCACTTTATTCTTCTTTCGTTTGTTATGAAGTCCACGCCTAGTTTGCTGACACCTGGGGGGCTTGGTATTGCAGGTGCAACTATTGTAGTTTCCTGGGGGAAGTGATCGCTAAGGTCCGTCGAGTGGATGTGAAAATCTCTAACCCTTTCATACAGGCTCCGAGACAAGAATGTAAAATCAATTGTGGAGCTTGCCATGGTGCTGTGAAATGTTGCAGACTGTGGGCGATCTCCGGGAAATCTGCCGTTAAGTGCCCTGAGGCCCAGCTCTTCAAATTTGACCCGCAGACTCCTGGCAGTTTTCGTGCTTCTGCCTCCCGCGATGCGGTCTTGACGATTCTGCTCCCAAGCAAACGGATCCTCCTCATCGGTGCCTTCAGGAACTTCACGCAGTGGCTGACCGCCTGCGCCGACGACCTCGCACCACTGAAGAACCCTCCCAGCAGACCCAGAAGCAAGAAGTCATCCTGGTTCACCGACGAACTCAAGGACTCAAAGAAGACCTGCCGCACCCTCGAGAAAGTCTGGCTCCTCGACCGGACCACCGACAACATGACCGCCCTCAAACAAGCCACCCGAAAGCACAACCAGCTCATCCGCACCACCAAGAAGAAATCCCTGAAGGAACGACTGGACAACAATACCCACGACAGCAAGGAACTCTTCAGCATCGTCAAGGAGTTCTCCAACCCCAGCACTGGCACCAACGACATCACTCCGTCACAAGACCTCTGCGACTCCCTCGCCTCGTTCTTCCACCGCAAGATCGCTGACATCCACAACAGCTTCGGCGCACCACCCACGCACCCAACCGTCGAACCAACGCCTCCCACCGCCACCCTTCGCACCTGGAACACGGTGACCACCGAAGACACAGCCCGCACGATGAACACCATCCACTCTGGATCACCGACCGACCCCTGCCCACACCACATCTTCAACAAGGCTGACTCCACCATCGCACCCCAACTCCGGAACATCATCAACACCTCCTTCAACACCACCACCTTCCTGGAGAGCTGGAAACATGCCGAGCTCAGTGCCCTCCTGAAGAAACCTACAGCGGACCCCACCGACCTCAAAAACTTCCGCCCCATCTCACTCCTCCCTTTTCCTGCTAAAGTCATCGAGAAGATCGTCAACAGACAGCTGACCGCCTTCCTCGAGTCGAACGGATCCCTCGACCCCTCACAGTCTTGCTTCAGAGCCAACCACAGCCCCGAGACCGCCCTCATCGCAGCCACTGACGACTTCCGGACCCTGCTCGACAAGGGGGAAACAGTGGCCCTCATCCTCCTGGACCTCTCCGCTGCGTTCGACACTGTCTGCCACCGCACCCTAGTCCAGCGCCCCAGCAACATCGGTATCCAAGAGAAGGCACTGGAGTGGATCATCTCGTTCCTCGCCGGAAGAACACAAAGAGTCCGCCTCCCCCCGTTTCGCTCCGAGGCCACCGAAGTCATCTGCGGGGTCCCGCAAGGATCTTCACTCAGCCCCACCCTCTTCAACGTCTACATGAGACCTCTTGCAGCCATCGCACGCCAGCACAACCTCAACATCATCTCTTACGCCGACGACACCCAGCTGATCCTCTCCCTCACCAGAGACCCCGACACCGCCAGAACCTGCCTACACGAAGGGATGAAAGACGTCGCCGAGTGGATGAAGGACAGCCGCCTGAAACTGAACTCAGACAAGACGGAAGTCCTCATCCTGGGATCTTCGCCCTCCGCCTGGGACGACTCCTGGTGGCCCCCAGCCCTGGGCACCGCACCCAAGCCAACCGACCACGCACGCAACCTGGGCTTCATCCTGGACTCCTCCCTCTCGATGACCAGACAAGTCAACACCGTCTCCTCATCGTGCTTCAACACCCTGCGTATGCTTCGCAAGATCTTCCGCTGGATCCCAACCGAGACCAGGAAGACTGTCACCCAAGCACTCGTCACCAGCCGACTGGACTACGGAAACGCCCTCTACGCCGGAACCACAGCCAAGCTACAGAAAAAATGCCAGCGCATCCAGAACGCCTCCGCCCGACTCATCCTGGATGTCCCCCGACGCAGCCACATCTCCAGCCACCTGAGGAACCTGCACTGGCTCCCCGTCGAGAAGAGGATCACGTTCCGGCTCCTCACCCACGCACACAAGTCTCTCCACGACCTGGGCCCCAAGTACCTCAACGACCGCCTGACCTTCTACACGCCAACCCGCCAGCTACGGTCCACCAGCCTCGCCCTCGCAGCCGTACCACGCATCCGAAGAGCCACCGCCGGAGGAAGATCCTTCTCTTACCTGGCTGCCAAGACATGGAACTCCCTCCCCATCCACCTTCGGCTGACCCAGGACCATCTCGCCTTCAGGAAAAACTCAAGACCTGGCTGTTCGAGCAGTAGCATACCCCTTCCCCAAGCGCCTTGAGACCCTCCCGGGTGAGTAGTGCGCTATACAAATGGTTTGATTGATTGATTGATTGAGGTGCCAAGCATGTTTAGGTTAAAGTCCCCTGTGATGATTATGCTGTTCGTGTTCTCAGATTTTATTAATTTTGCAACTTCTTCCTTCAGCTGTTGTGCTCCCTTGATTTTCTCCCTCGGGTGCAAATAGAGGTTTATTAGGGTTATGTCTTCTTTTTTGTTCTCTTGGCGGAGTGACAGTCGTAAGACTTGCATTGCATTTGGGGGGCCATCTTGTAAGCCAGTGGTTCTGCTTTAGCAATCAATTATATTGCACAATATGTTGCAAGACCTCCTTTCTTATGTCCAAACGGTGAACTCTGCATAGGCGGAACGCAGTTCAGGTTAAATCCTGACAGTGCTGGAGGGGAATCTGACCAGGTTTCTTGCAGTAAGATGATGGCGAATCTTTGCAGGTAGATGTTTAGTTCTGCGTCCGAGAACTTGTCTCCTAAGCCATTGATGTTCCAAGAGCATAAGCTGACAGTACTGAATGTTTTTGCTGTTTTTACCTTACTTTGTCACACATTTGTCTCTTTTGTATTTATGGTCCTTGATAGCCAGCTCCAATTATACTCGGGCAGGTTGTCAGTGTCCGATGCTCTCTTGTAGGACTGTTCTTGTTGGCCTAGGTTCTCGGGTGTTTTGCTTCGAGCCCCTCTTAAAATTGTGTTCTGATAGTGGGTAGTTGAGAATTTCTTCTGGCCCTGAAGGGGCACACCAAGTATACACTTGTATGGGGCCTTGTACTGCTGTCCATACCCTGGGATACATCACATAGTGATGGTGGTAATGTCCAGGGGTTTGTGCATTAGTAGTATGACTAGACTTTATTCTATGTGGGAGGATCAAGCTTATTGGCTCTTCTCATGCAAGGTTACACTTTTAGGGGAAATCCCTTTGTGCTTGTCGAGTGCATATATCTGCAGTGATTATAGGGTATATGTATACTAGTAGAATTCTGTGTTATGTCAGTCTGAGTGGTGAGGTCAGTGAAATACATTGTGGAAGCCCTTATTTAAGAGCGACACAAGATGGAGGATGAGGATAGCTTCCTCTAGACACTCTAAGAGTATTGCCTACATTTCTGTGATTGCAGGGTGGTGTTCCAGACACCGAAGTGGTGGATGATCGAGACAGGGCTGCCTTTAGAAATTATGTTCTTGATATCAAAAGATGTCTGATTAATTCTTCCTCAGCACTGCTATTTGGTGAATTGTAGAGGTGAGTTAGAGGGACTTCATTTTCTGGTGTTCTAAGAGAAGACATTTCAAGGAAGGGTCTGCCCTGTTGTCTCCCTCTAATTACTGCCTGATGTCAGTTCGATGCACAGAACACCCACTTCGTTGTCTGTTTGTTTTTTAAACTCCTGCTTAGAGCCATCCCCATTGCTACCTACTGCGAGAGCTATCACCTTGCCCAAATGATGTGTTTGAGAACAGACAGAAAGTGACATTTGAAAGAGAGCCACACACACTGATTTTGAAACCTTGAACAGAGGATCCACATCTTTTATGTGGAAATTGTGAACAAATGTAGGATCCAAGCAACCCAATTTTGTTCCAATTCCAAGTTCTTCTTGGCAAAGGAAGGGCATACTCTGCAGAATAGTCACACAGCTGCTGTGTAACCAGGGTCGGTGTTTGTCTGATACTTTCCAAAGGTGAAAGAGTATCACCTGGAGTCTGTGCTGTCTGATGGAGGAGCTGAGGGAATGCTTGAAGTGTCTAGAAGCATGCCTTTCTGCTGAGAGTGGGAAGGGATGTGATTGGCCCTGCAGGAGAAATTACTGTCCAGGAGGAGAGCCTAGTGTGTTACCAGAATGAGGAAAGCTTAGGGAAATCTGACTATCTCAGAGATCAAAGCCAGGAGTGAATCATGCTGTGAAGGGGCCCCACTGGTCTCTCAGAGGCATTAGCAAGTATGCTGCATTAAGATTTTTCAAGTACAACTACCCAGTGTCATCTGGCAATGTGCCATCGGCTTGAGAGAGTGATGCTGTGCTGTTGCTGTTGAGTAGTCAAACTACATCCCTGCCAAAGCATGAAGCCTTGACAAGTCCTGAGGCCTCAACTGCCAATGACCCACCATCAGGGATGAGTTGACGTGGATGCTGTCACTGCTGAATCCAAGCACTTTTTTGTAACTGTCTGGGAATGCTGCCGCTGAGGCTGATTGATTCTGTGCAGGCTTGCCCCACTGACTGCATCCCATAATCTCTGTTCCAACACAAAGCTGACACCTTGGCCCCACAGAACACAAACTGCCACAGGAAGTGTGGTGCACAAACGGCAGCCACTGTTGTACTAGGTCTACAAGGTTTTCTGACAGAAAAACACAGAGCTTAACCTGCATCTGAGACAAGAAACTACCATGAATGGATTTGTTTTCAAGGCAGCTTGAGAATGCAAGGGGTGAAAGACATTAGTCCGAGTTGTGCAGTGGACCAGTGGGAGCATTTTACACAATCTGTACTTTTGCCTCATCAATGCCTATACTCTCAGCTTTCCAATGGAACTGTGTAGACTTTTGTTTTTCTGTCTGTGGCATTAAAGTGCTTCCTTTTCCATAAAAGAACAGCACTGGGCTACACAATACGTTATTGGGTCTGTTGGTGAACTGTTGGGTTCTGACCTCTTGTCCCACGCACTACCTATTTAAGAAACCATTGATAGTTATCCCTCGCTATCCCGATAGTCAAGTTCAGAAAGGGTTGCACGTGTCCCAGATTAAAGAGCGATAGTAGGACAAACCCCAGGACACCATTGGGAAACAACCTTAGACATCATGGTTGGGGCCCAGAAGTCCCTATCTGCCCTCCAAAATGGGATCTCACAGGTTTCTCTGGGAGCTGAGCTATGCATCTACAAGAAATCTGATGGATATTGGCAGGATCCAACATTGAATAGCTGAAGGACCTTGATTAGTTACACATGTGAGGTCCAGTGGATGCCTTAGTAACTTAGGGAAAGATTTAGAGTTTGGCAGATGGGTTACTTTGTCACAAATGTGAAAGATATCCTATCTGCCTAATTACAAATGCCACTGAATACAATGTACTTCTAATATTGCAGACAGGATGTCCGTCATGTTTGTGATGGAGTAACCCATCTGCCAAATTCTAAATGAGATGGCAGAAGTATAGTCTGAGCTGCGAGGGACTGTACAGAGGGTAAATGCCTATATACCTGAGCACTGTGCATCCAACACGATATTTGAGACTGAACAGTGAGAAAAACAGCTGGGTTTCTGACAGTAAATGGAGGGCACATAGGAAGAGTGCTTGTTGTCACTCAAAGGATTGAAACGTGGTTGGTGCACTACCAAAGTTGGGGTACCAGGTGGCTACAATATATATCACAGACGTGCCATGCAAGTGTCTGAGGGCCTTTCAGTAAGATCAGGAAGTGCAAAAAACAGCTCAAATGTCTTTTGTGCCCCATGGCACTTTCTGTAATGTAATGCAGACCCAGGAGTTTAGTTTATGAAGAACATGGATTGCATTCAACACTACAGTAGCATAATGCAGCCTGACCTTGCTTATGTCAAGCCAGACAAGCTGACTTTGCACATGGAACATCCTAATTCACAATGCCTAAAAGGATATTGTGGTTTGCAATTTATTTGCAATGATCACATTGTGAACCCTTTTGAATTGCAAAGAAAAGGGGCAGCAAAGTAGTGTTCTTTCTACTTGTGACTAACAATGGAATGCACAAATGCTTTGAGGAAGTCATGGGGGTAAATATTTATATCTGACTTCTTGCACTGTGTATTTTCAGGCTATGGATACCAGGAGAAGCAGATCACAGTCTCATGGACCTCTGCCTGTTGTCCTTGATGTGAAATTCACAATCTGTCAGTTTTTGTGGCATGGCAACCCATTTCCCTTAAGAGGGTGGGATCCTCAATGCATATTACAAATGCCAAATGTCGAGATGGCTATCTGATCTCCAACCGAGCATTGTCGCAGTTAGCAATGAGGCACATAGTAATTCTAACTCCATTAGTATTAATTAGGTGGGCAGTTTTTCTGCATCATAGCTGTTTTCTTTATTTAAGAATCCTTCAAAATTCAAAATGGTGTGGGTGCTACCAATAAAGGGAAGAACACTACTTTGTGAGAAGGCTCTGTATACGACAGGCTGAAGATTATTTGTGGTAACATTTTGGACATGTCGCTAAAACGTAATGATGCATTTGATGAACTGTTCACGTCAAGCTCACTTCCGGTGGGAACAGCCTACCAGGCATGGGCAGGTGACCCACCTCCCCCCAAATTATAAGCAGTCTATATACCTCACGGGGGCATAACTATCACCACCAGGGGGCAGAAAGCTCACTAGACACAAGGGAAAACAAAAAAGAAGAGATGGGGCAGCTCATTCTGGCATAGGCCACAAAATGAGACCA
The DNA here is from genome assembly GCF_964261635.1 of Lissotriton helveticus. Lineage (NCBI taxonomy): Eukaryota > Metazoa > Chordata > Amphibia > Caudata > Salamandridae > Lissotriton > Lissotriton helveticus. Next base: position 134,377,173 of record NC_136058.1, read on the forward strand.
ACAGTCTTTCTGCCATCTTGAGGGAGTAGATTTGAAAGATTAATGAAAGCCCAATAAACACCAGGGAAAAAAAATCAAAAATCAAAAAAGAAAGTGTGGAGTGGTCCAGGCCAGTATCGAGTTGACCCCCAACCCAAAATGGTCACAACGGGCTTTCTGCCCTCTGGGGCGCAGATGGTGCTTTACCCAATGTCCATCCGGGGTTATGGGTAGAAAGCCTACTGGACCTCAGGCAAAAAAAAGCAAAGCCATTTTCTTCAAATGTATGCAGAATCAATGTCATGTCTGCCATTGATGTAGATGTTGTCTGACCTTATCTTTTTCAGAACTGTCAAATTGCCAAGTCATTTGGCTAATGACATAGCTATAACACTTGATGAGACATCTGTCTGGGGCAAGTATCTTGTGTCAAGATCAAATGATAACAAATACAGACTTTCACCTTGTATATCTGGGATGCACACGTTGATGAACATAATCAATGTCAGACATTCCTAAACTTATGTCAGAAATTCCAATCTCTAATACGATTTAGTATATAAGGGCTGCCAATTGACCACTTGTCAGGAGCGGTTCTATGCCCAGATTATTGTACGAGATTCTGCCAGAGACGGTCTCACCTACTGTCAGCACACTTTGAAGATGCTTTATCTCGACTGATGCTGATAATGGCGACTCCCAGAGGAAGGCCGCTACTGAAGCTCTTGTTTGTCCTTAGTAAGAAAAGACTGCCTTCACGTCTCCGCTGATATTGACAGCTCTCCCTTTCAACAAGGTATGCAGTGCATCGCTTCTCCCTAAAAAACTGTAGACAGTAGGTTGTTCTATTTTCAATGCTTTCTCAGTGTAGTGCATAGACGTAGGTTTTAGTGTGTTAGGTTTTAGATGGCATTTTAACCATGCTAGATGTGTTCATTTTATGTTCATTTTATTCTCGTTGTTCACAGTGTGCCTTCTTGCTGTTTTTATGATGTTCTATGTAAATATCTGTGATGTGCTGAGAAACAGGTTTGCCCTGTTGTAATACATGCTTTTAGGTAAATGTGTATATTCTTCTTAGTGCAATGTGCATGAAATTATGAATACCAAAATATGGATGTTTCTGTTATGACTGTGCCCCTGATCCCATGGCAGTGATTGTTAGTAACCCAAAAGCAATAACTCTACTTCACAAATGTATTGTATGGGGTTCTTCTGGGCTACAATAACTCATCTTTAACATTCAATGCTGGTATATTGAACGGAGTTCACCTATGTCACTCGTGGGTGGGAAAGCAAACCTTGTTGAACTATACCAAAGTCATAGTTTACACAAACAATGTGAGGGAAATTTGCAATTTTAGCCAAAGTTTGAGGTTTGCATGGCATTCAGGGTAAGAAAACCTAATTGACTCCATGGAAGTCACAGCATCATGGACTTCTCTGGATGTCTAGTTTTCAGAAATGTCTGTGTTTAAAAGATACCACTTGGTGGCAGCCAAGCCCATGCCTAAATAGCTCAACTACCTGCTTCACCAAAATGGGTTTATTTGGAAGATAAAATGTCCAACTGTGTTTTGGGGCCTTTCCAGTTATGAGATATAGGTCCAGTTATACAAGTGGGGTACTATTTTTATTGGGGGAAGTATAGTAATACAGAATTGCAGGATATATTTTATTAGCAATTTAATTTATCTCCATGTTTTGCTTTTAAACCTACGGCATTGTGCAAGAAGGAACACATTTTGCAAATTGCTTCTGAATCACATAACAGTATGGGCAACTCCAAATTTCAAGGGATACAAATTACCATTAGACATAATTTCAGTATCATGGACACATGCATAGGTTTCCTTCATAGCCATTTCTCATTTATTAGGTTTTGCAGGTGCTTAATTTGTAAAAGAATGATTGCCGGAACCCAAAGTTTTGCTGCATGCTCTGTACACAGTGAAATATCATTATATGCTACAGCTCAGTTGTTGGCTTCGGGTAGCTTATGTTGTTGGACAACCAACAACCACTATATATCTATATAAGGTTGTGATTGACATAAAAGTATGTTCCTTTTAAAAATCGGTCATCGTGGAAATAAACTATAGATGAAAACGTTGTCACCTATTTCTGATTTTAGAACTTTGAGTGATCTACACATATGGCCACTTGCTGAATCCAGAATTGTGTCAACTTTTCAGAAATATGTTGCTTCCTAGGTTCATCAATGTGTCACACCTTTCCACCGCAAACAACATCTAGATAGAAGCCACAAAGCAAAGAAAAAATCGAGTACCACAATGGAAAACTGCTGTAAAAAAAAATGTTTTTTTTTAATAATTCCTCTTGGTCCTGAAAGGTGGACAGACGGTGATCGTAGCACAGCAGAACTTTCGTCCCACTTTTCCCCCCAAAAAAACTCACATTTTTTTGATTTAGCTATAGGGTAATTGACAAGTCCTGTGCGGCTTTAGAAGCCCCAACATGAAGGGAGAAAGGATACAAATATGACATGGATTCCTTTTGCTTGAAAAAGGTTTTTGAAGCCTGAAGCGGAAGTGTCCCAAACATTAATAAGGGGCTTCGAACTGTTGCGGAGCTGGGTGTAGGTGGGGGGAGGGATTGAGGGATGGGGGGGGGCGAAGGGGGGGGGGGGTATCAGCAGTTAGAAGTTATGTTTTTTTTACCCATATAATTATTTTCGTCAAACATTCGAAGCCGTTCGTATCATATCACGGTATTATGATTTATGACCAGAAGATGGCACTAAAAGATTTCTTTAGAAAATTCACCTTCGAAATAGTAAGTGCCGTCTGCCCCAGCTACCCTAAGGCAGTCTTCCCTTTAAAGGTTACACAAAGGAGTATGGCCTACAGTTTTCAACGTTAAGATTGGTGCTTATACAAAAATAATGTACTGCGAGCAATATTATCAAGAACTGTGTTACAATTATCGCCGGTTTAGCGGCAGCGGCGAAATTGGGCTTGATAATATGCCCTGGAGAATTCCCATAGAAGCCCATGTTCACCCCAGAACATGGGCTTCTATGGGAATTCTAAAGGGCATATTATCAAGCCCATTGTCGCCGCTTCTGCCGCTAAACCGGCGATTATTTTAACACCGTTCTCTTGATAATACGCCCCTGTATTTCTCGTTATTTTATCGATGCCTATTTTAGGCTCCTGAGTGATACATGAATGTTAACACTTCTGGGATTACAGTGTTACTAAAATGAAAACTGAGGCTGGCATCCGCAACCTTCCCATTGTGATTTTAATTAGGAATCACATCAGTAGATATCCAAGATAAGAACATCTGGGGCCTCATTTATGAAGTTTGGCCGTAGGGAGGCGCAGCACGCCTTACTGCTGCGCTTCCCTACGGCAAAAGAAAAAGGCAGGAATGCGCCGTATCTATAAGATACGGCGCATTCCTGTCCTTTTCCTCTGCGCCGGCGCACAATGGGCTGCCTGCGCCAACGCAGGCACCTTTGCACAATGGTGCACGGGTGCCTGCGTTACGTGGATTATTATTTTTGTACAGGAAGGGAAACCTTCCTGTACAAAAATAATCACAAAAGGCTTTTCTTCTTTCTATGTGTGCTGCAGAATGCAGCACACATAGAAAAAGGAAACCCGAGGAGAAATAAAGATGTTTCTCCCTGTTGCGCCTTCCTTACGCCTCCCCTGGGGAGGCGTAAGCTTTTGGCACTGCCGTAGACTTACGATTTCTCGTAAATCCGGGGCAGTGTCAAAAGGCCATGGGTGTTGCTGGGAACGCCCCCAGCAACACCCATTGCACGGCCCTTTAACGCAGAACCCTGCGTTAAAGGGGCTGATATTTATCAGGCAGCATTAAGCCACAAAAAGTGGCTTACTGCTGCCTGATAAATATCACGCAGGCAGCTGCGCCACGGAACGTCACAAAAAGTGACGTTCCGATGGCGCAAGGGGCCTCATAAATGAGGCCCCTGGAGATTTTATGTCACCGTCTCTGTACCCGAATTGATAATGAAATTGTTTTTGGATGAATATAGCTCTGAATGTCCCAGTTGATTCATTGGTATCAGTTCAGTGTGTTGCCTTGCTGCCAAATGTGTATATATATTTTTGTCTGTGCCATTTTTATGTAAGTTAACGATATATCATTTTTATGTGTGAAAGTGACATGAATGCTTTCTGTTCTGTCTAGACAACAGGTTGAATGCAATGCGGAAACAGAAGAATGTGAAGGAATGCTTAGTGTCCCGAATGCCAGCCTCAGTTGCCACCAGACCATTTTATAAATTTGAGTGACTTAAAAACGTATTTATTCATTTCCACTTATCCAGATGACAAACCTAAGCTGGTGTGGAGTTGACCATTAAAATGCATCTTGAAAGTATCGGTACCATTAGTGTATTTATAGAGGTGTTTCTAGAATATTATGTCCACTTGGGCGGGAACCTCTTAAAATGAAATAACAGAAGTGTATATGAAAGCCCACTGGGGCAGAATTGGAGTTTTATCAGTGGGACTCAGTGAAGGCTCTGAAGCATAAGTAAACTCTTTAAAGCTAGGGATAATACGTGGCAGGAAAACAACCGCCCTTTCAACAAGCGCTGAGTTGTACACGAGGCAAGGGGAACAATCAAGTTTCCATTATACAAAAGAGAACCACTCTTTTTCACACTGTCCTACTAAACCATTAGGAAACAAAAAGATCACAAAGATTGATATGTTTTTGCCAGTATTGTTAAAGTGTAAAAATGTTACAGTAACAGAAAATGTAATCTTTATATATTTTAATTGTTTCGAGTGAAGTAACTCGTAAAGTCTTTTCACCATGTTTATTGAAACGCATGATTTGTTTATTTAAAGCAATCATGACATGGACACTATTACTCCTGATCAATGAGTTCTCCCCGAAACGCGTTAAGTTTGTCTAAGCCTACTTGATATAAATTACCTCTTTGCAACAACTTGAGTCCACTGTATGCTGCTTTTTGGATACAGAGACCAGCATTGGATTTGTTACATTGGGACCCGCTGTCCCGCCGTGGAACGCTGCCGCAAGAGGCAGTGGTGAGGCGACTGCGTTGCTTTGCAGGCTCGGCTGCGGGATATATATTACCTACTGGCAGTCGCCAGTAGGTAGTTATAGTTAAGACTTTGGCCCACATGCATCAATATCGGCTTTTGCGAGTTCTAAATTGCGAAAAATAACGATTCGCAATTTAGAAATCGCAAAAGCCTATGCATGAATATTTTTGCTTTTTTTTTGCAATTCGGTAAAAATCGCTATTTTTACCGATTTGCAAAAAAAATGCAAATTTTCAATTGCGAATTCACAATTCCCATTCATTCCTATGGGCCAAAATGCCCATAGGAATGAATGGGAATTGCGAATTCACAATGTGCAATTGCAATTCATCAATGCATTTCAAGGGTGGAGAGGGGGGTCAAAATGACCCCCCCCTGCACCCATGAAATGTACTTTTCAGCATAAGTTACATACACACATGTCCTAAGGACATGTGTGTCTGTAGCTTAACAGTTTAAAAAATGCATTTTTGTGCATTTTTAAAAAATTTCGCAAATTACCACGAAGTTAAACTTTGTGGTAATTTGCACTTCCAATTTTAAAAATCGCACATTTTTCTGTAATGATGTATAGCATTTAAGAAATCGCACAATTGCGATTTCTTATATGCTAACGCAATTTTAGAAATCGTAAAAAAGATGCGACTTCTAAAATGGCATGATGCATCCCAAACAGCACTTTTGCATTCGCAAACGGCCGATTTTAAGGAATCGCACCGTTTGCGACTACAAAAATGCTTGATGCATGTGGGCCATTGTGTTTATTCAAAAAGCGTTTTTTCTTTTCCCAATAAGTTTGGCGCCGGATGACGAATCTTCGCGAAATTTTCAAAACTTGTGGGACGCTCAGATCAGCTCCTATCCTGAAAGTTTCGTGGTGATTCGGTAAGCGGGGGTCGAGAAAAAAGGGGGTCACAAAACATGTTTTCTCCATGTTAATTTCCATAGGAAACTTTAGACACGGCTACAGCCTGAACTGCTGAACGGAATTACACCAAATTTAGCAAAAAGGTGGCCCTTGTTTCAAAAAGAACTCTTTTTGTTAAATGGTGCAAATCCGTTCAGTAGTTCCTGAGAAATTAAAAAAAAGAGATTGAAAAATGCATTTTCCATTGGAAACTTTAAACACAGCTACAGCGTGAAGTGCTGAACGGAATTACACCAAATTTGGCATAAAGGTAGCCCTTGTTTCAGAAAGAACTCTTATTCTTTAATGGTGTAAATCCATTCAGTAGTTGCTGAGAACATAAAAAAATAAAAGATTCGATATTTAGAGGCACAGAGGATCCGCGCACCCTCCCGACCACAAGCTTTATGCTAATTGGCTGTCAACACTTCAAACCAGGAAGCGTTGGCAGCCCTAGGCACAAGAAAACAGAAAACCAAATGCAAAAACAAGAAAAGGGAGCAGGGTAGAAACACCCTCACCCCCTAGGCATGCTCAGGGGGTCCCACAAGGACTTTTTTTAATCAGCCGAATTCACCCTGGGTGCGCGACTCCGGGCGAGAATTCTTTTTTTAAAATGAAGCGCGGGCTTCCGCGCTTCATGGTATTTAAGCCCCCAGGTTGGCCCAATTCCCCCCACACTGCCCCGGGGACCGCCACCTCCCCGGGGCAAGATAATTGAACTGCGGGGGGCACACAGCCTCGGCCACCACCACCCCGGGGCTTTTTTAAAATATGTAATCTGTTTTTAATCTATGGGGGGGCCTCAAAGACCCCCCCAAGCCCCGGGAACCCTGGGGGCTTTTAAAAAATATTTGCGGGGGCACATGGCCTCCCCGGGAGCCCCGGGGACCGCCACCCACGGGGCTTCGATTTTTTTAATAAAAAACAATGCAGCTCTGTGGCGCTTACTGGTAGTACCTGGTGACGTAGTTGGACCCCAGGGACCCTCAGGATTCAAGGGGACTTAATCCCCCAACTTACAGCGTGCCAGGGGGTGCTTTTGCAGAGTGGTGGAGAAAGGGGGCATGGCCTTTTTCTACCTCTCACCAATCCAGCTGCGTAGGGCTTACTGGAGGTAAAAGGTAGGCTAGTTGGCCCCTAAAGGACCCCCAGCAGTGAAGGGGACTTCAAACCCCATCAAAGAGCATGCCAGGGAGCGTGTTTGTAGAGTGGTGGGCAAAGTGGACGTGGCCTGGTACGAGTACTTACCAGTGCTGCTGTGTGGGACTGACTGGAGGTAATAGTTTGGGAAGTTGGCCCCCAAGGATGTCCTTAGGGGACAACTACCCCTCTTGTTACCTACAGTAAGACACACAAAGTGGGATTGCTAAGATGTCTTCGGAGGCAATGCCCCCCTTTCTCTACCACTCTGCAAACGTGCCTCGTAGCAGACTACGGGATGGGGGATGAAGTCCAATTTAGTCCTGAGGGAGTTTGGGGGCCAAAAATCCCTCCTGGTACCTCCTTTAAGTCCTACGCAGCGGAATTTCTGAGTGTTGGTTGGACGTACAGCACCCTTTCTCCACCACTCGTGTTAAAGTAGTTAAAGTAGCATATTTCTGCACCTCTGACTTAGAGTTAGTTTTAATCCCCCTGCCCTATTATGTACTAAAGCCTTACAGAGGAGGGCATGCTAATCACAGGGGTACCCCAACGCATACTGTTACCTAGTGTATGTAGGTGTTTTCACTGTATTCTAAGTGTATTTTAGCATAGCACTGGCTCTAGGCCTGGTTAGTCAGTTACCACAAGTACCCATCTGAAAAAGTTGTGGGCACAGGATAACTTTGCAACAAGGCCTCTTTCTGCTCCTCTGTTGGTTCTTTCAGCACGTGTCTTGCTTCTTCCTGCACTTTTCTTCGTCTTTGTGGACATCTGTTGCTTCTTTCTGCATTTCTTTTGCTTCTTTCGGTGCGTTTTTTCTTCTTTCTTCACATGTCCTACTTTTGTAGGCATAGTTAGAAACTAGCATTTGAAAAACCTTTGCAATTCACTTAAAAAACCTTAGGTTTCAGGCACGTTATAGCTAAAAATTTGCATTTCAAAAACCTTTGAAATTCACTGAAACAACCATAGATTTCAGGCACGTTATAGGTAGAAATTAGCATTTAAAAAACCTTAGAAATTCACCCAAAAAAATATAGGTTTTAGGAAAAGTTATAGTTAGTTAGACATTTCCCTCGTACAAAACCAGAGAAATTCCCCCATTATAGTTAGTTCAGCTAACTATAACTCGCGCTCGCAATGCACTGCTGATGAAGTCACATCTTACATCACTCATGACATGGTCAGTGACATCACTGATGACATCTCAAATGACATCACTGATGACATCATCTAGTGAATGCGTGTCTTTCTGAAAAATAAATATTTTTTATATATGTATATCTAAAGGTCAATGGAAGAATAAATGGGTAAATTAGTGTCTAAATGGATGTTTTTTTGTAAAATTGATTGTATAACTGACTTATTAAGTGTATCTTAGTGAATAAATGTATTAGCGAGTAGTATTTAAATATGTAAATATCTGTATCAGTGTCTCACTTTGTGTATAAGTGGCTGCATGGGTTAGTGAGTAGCTAAATGAGTGTCTATATGGATTATTAGTTGGTTTTTTAAATATTATAATGAGTGTCTGTATGGTTTGGTGGGGGTATTACTTAGCGCACAGATGCATGAATGAGTGACTCACTGTTTGTATGTGTTTTGAAGACAGCATGTGTGCAGGACTGTATGGGTGGATGAGTGTGTGTATGGGTGTGTTAGTGAGTGAATGACTGTCTCAATACTATCTTTATGAGTAACTACATATGTTTTAATCCAGTATATGTGAGTATTGATTTATATAAGTTATTATATGTAAGAGTGAGACATTCGACGGGTTCCTGTATAAATAAATATATGTTTGTATAAGTGATTCTTTAAGAGAGTAAGTATGTGTATGTTTCTGTAAAAGAAAGTGTAGTGGTGTGTGTATAGCTGTACATGCAAAAAAATAAATGTTTGATAGTTTATTTGCATGTGTGAGTATGTGTGTGAGTAACTCTATCGGAGAGCGTCGGTGTGTAACAGGATGTATATCTGTATGAGTACATATGATGAGTGAGTACATGTATGAGTGACTATATAAAACTGTTGGTGAATGAGTGGATGTGGATGTAGATGGTGAAATTACTAAATAGGATACCTGCCAATGGTTAGCCCAGATTGTTTGCCTAGTGTTTAGCTGGTTTTCGACTTAGTTGGCCTGGGATCCTGCTAATCAGGGCCCCGGGCAATCTGCTCTCACTGTAAAATGGACTCCATGTACTTTAGGTACATCCCTAATTGGATGTTGGGTCACCCTTGTGAGTCCCTGTTTAGTGTACCATAGGTACCCAGGGCATAGGTGCACCCAAGGCCTACCAGGGGCTGCAGCATGTATTATGTCACCCCTGGCTGGCCATCCAAACTGACACAACTGGCTGATCACTCAGCTGGGGCAAGGTCGTGTAATCACCCCTTGCTTAGGTATAGTATCCCTATACCTACCATTACATATAGACACATATATACCTATAAGTCACTCCTATGGCAGGCCTTAACAATCCTGAAGGCAGAGTCATTGGTTTTATGTGAGATGAGGCTCTAGCATGAGCTGAGCCTGTCTGCAGCTTTCGGAACCATGTCCTTATTGCTGTTCTATGATATAGCCATACCATATACTCTTAAGTGCATTGTAATCCTCGTAGTTGAATGCTAACTTTGGTTTGACTTTATCAAAACATGTCGTGTAAGGTGTCATACGCTTTGGAATACTACCCCCTCGCCAGTTCTGGCGAAGGGGGTAGCATTCCACCCTTCTAGAGGGAGAAGACATGTTGTTCCTACTAATCCCGGTTAAAGTTAACCAGAGATTCAGCATCACAAAATGGATGCTGCTGCCACAGACACAAGTCTGACCTCCTGCTGCTGGGAGTCCTTCCAGTGAGGGAGGCTTGGACAATAGGTTTCCTGTCTTGGGAGGTGCTAGCACCACCCCAGACAGGCCATAGTGTATTGGGGCAGGGAGGGCTGAATGAAATGAGACACTGCCTGGGGCACACAAGGTGTCCCATGCATAGTCCGGTTCAAACCGGTGCTGGGGCACTCCAGCCCCAGCTCTGGCGTAAAACTGGAAAAAAAGGGAAAGGGGTGTAACCACCCCCTTCCCTGGTACCACCCATAGGAGGGACCTAGCAGGTAATCCAGCCCCTCAAATTAGTATAAAGGTAGGAGCTGAGTATAGAGACTTTAGATTTATCCTGAACTGAAACTTGAAACGAAACTCTGGACCTTCGACGATCTACTTCACAGAAGACTACTGAAGAATCTTCCTTGTGGTCAAGGAGTGACCACCCTGTACCTACAGGCACCATCCAGCAATCTGCGGTTTACTTTGTCAATGCTCCCGCCGGAGCCCGAGCACAGAGTCCGACAAGAGCCAGACTTCCAGACTTCTCTGACCCTGATCCACAGTCCGTGCAAAGCTGAGACCCGTGAAGGCGATGAGAGACATGGGACCGGCCATCTTGAAAAGCCTGCTCCTTGCTACTTGTGCAGCTTCAGAGGCACCCTCGAAGTTGTGCATTGGGGCTTGAGAAGCCCCAGCCCCGAGCATCAACTTCTCCGAAGATCAGCCCTGCACACTCCACGAGTTCTGCGTGGGGCCCTTCTGCATTTTACTGCTCGACGCGTCTGTCTGGTCGCTTGCCCATTGGCTAGTGGCCTCTGTGACAACGAACCTTTGAATCTATATTACTTGCCTGGTTGCTTCAGGCTGGCCCTTGCTTCCCTGAAAAGGAGAAGTCCATCAGACATTGCTGGTCTGATCAAGAAGTCATCTTCGATTCCTGCGTGGGTTGCCTTTGCCAAGGCCTGTTGACTCCAATCCGGAAGCCGACACCGCCAACAGCGAGAGCCTTTGTGGGACAGTCCGTATCCAGCTCCTGGTTCTCGTCGACACATCCTGGTCCACGTGGCTGCAGAGACAAGCTTCATGACATCACCTGATTGCTTTGTGACATTGCCTGGTTCCTTCCTGGTTCCTTCCTGGTCACTGGCTAGTGACCCAGACTCTGTCCCCTCTGCTTTCAAGTACTCTCCATCCTCGATCCGCCCTTGGATCCAACCGGACACTTCCCTCCTGGTCGCCTGCAGCATCTTTCTTCACAGCTCCATAGGATTCAGCGACGAAACCCGACACACTTTGACACCTATGCACCCGCTTCCTGTGGGTGAGGTAAGGCGAGTACTCTGGTGCTCCTGTGGGTATTGACTATCCTAGTGTCCTAGTTTTCAGTAGCTTTCTCCTAGTCCATCCGGAAGTGTCCTAAAAGAACTAGTTTCCAATTCTTTGTTCCCATTCTAACTCTATGGTAACTCACGTGTGTGTTAAGACACTGCACACGCCTCCCGTGGGTCTCCTGCTTCCTAACTCTTGGTAGTACAGCGTAGCCCCAGCGATTCCCTAGGCCCTAGCCCTTTCCTTTGTTCGTGACGTGGTCCTTATACTACTATTTTAGTATATGGTTTTACGTGTCCCTAGGGCTCAACTGTATTTTGTGCAACTTATTGTATGATAATTGAGTACCTTGTTATGTGCTTATGCCTCTGACCTCATAAAGAATTCAGAGGGTTGTGTTAGTAATAAATACATATATATTTTTATATATAACCTGTGTGGTGTCCATTCACTTGGTATTAAAGGGGTTACATATGGTAAAACAGCGGGCTTTACATGCCCTCTTGAGTTTAGCCTAAGACTGCTTTGTCCATGCTACCACTAGCATAGCTGGTCTATAAGGTTGACTTTACAACCATCACCATGACTGATACAGGCTGCCCACTAGAATAGTGGACCTCACATATCAGGCCAACTTCTCACACTAACTGGTATTGGTATCTCCATTATTTTGAAAATTTGAGTTTCTATTTTTGAATGTGTGTATCAAGGGTTATATTACGCTGAGAGGAGGTCTGCCACTCTTTCACAAGGATGATGTCATCAGTGATGTCATCAGTGATGTCATTTGAGATGTCATCAGTGATGTCATGAGTGATGTCACTGACCATGTCATGATTGATGTAATATGTGACGTCCTCAGCAGTGCATTGCGGGCGCGCGATTTATAGTTAGCTGAACTAACTATAACGGGGGGATTTCAATGGTTTTGTATGAGTGAAATGTCCAGCTAACTATAACATGTATGAAACCTATGGTTTTTTCAGTTAATTTCAGGTATTTTTAAATGCTAATTCCTAACTATAACGTGGCTGAAACCTATGGTTTTTTTCAGTGAATTTCTAAGGTTTTTTAAATGCTAATTTCTAACTATAACGTGGCTGAAACCTATGTTTTTTTCAGTTAATTTCAAAGGTTTTGTAAATGATCATTTTTAAATGTATTAATTGTTATATTTTTTTATACTGATTTACTACATTATTTTAAAATATTTATTTTTTGATATTTTATTTTTTAAATTACATTACATATTTTTATATAAATTGAAAAATATATGTTTTTAAAAATATTGAAATTGTAATTTTTTTTATTTATGTTTTTTTAATTTATATATATTTTATATCGCAGGCAATGATATCCTATGGAAGGAAATTCAAGTTACTGTAACTACGAATAGAATTACTTTTCAGGATCAGTAGTGGGCTGAAAGATGCAGCACTGAGGTGTCTCCTGATAACAGGTGAGTAAATCAGAATTCGTAGTTTGGCTGATTTTTGAGGAATTTATTAAAGTTCCAAAACTCCACACAGAAAAATTTACAAGTGAAACCAGTCAATGTTAGCCTATGGAAGGAAATTCAAGTTACTGTAACTACGATTAGAATTACTTTTCAGGATCAGTAGTGGGCTGAAAAATTCAGCACTGAGATCTCTCCTGATAACAGGTGAGTAAATCGGAATTTGTAGTTCGGCTGATTTTTGAGGAATTTTTCAAAGTTCCAAAACTCCACACCGACAAATTTCCAAGTGAAACCAGTCAATGTTAGCCTACGGAAGGAAATTCAAGTTACTGTAACTACGATTAGAATTACTTTTCAGGTTCAGTAGTGTGCTGAAAGATGCAGCACTGAAGTCTCTCCTGATAACAGGTGAGTAAATCAGAATTCGTAGTTCAGCTGATTTTTGAGTAATTTTTTAAACTTTCAAAACTCCACACTTTGAATTTTTTTTAAGTGAAACCAGTCAATGTTAGCCTATGGAAGGAAATTCAAGTTACTATAACTACGATTAGAATTACTTTTCAGGTTCAGTAGTGGGCTGAAAGATGCAGCACTGAGGTCTCTCCTGATAACAGGTGAGTAAATCAGAATTTGTAGTTTGGCTGATTTTTGAGGAATTTTTTAAACTTCCAAAACTCCACACAGAAACATTTCCAAGTGAAACCAGTCAATGTTAGCCTATGGAAGGAAATTCCAGTTACTGTAACTAAGGTTAGAATTACTTTTCAGGATCAGTAGTGGGCTGAACGATGCAGCACTGAGATCTCTCCTGATAACAGGTGAGTAAATCAGAATTCGTAGTTCAGTTGATTTTTGAGGAATTTTTTAAACTTCCAAAACTCCACACTTTGACATTTTTTAAGTTAAACCAGTCAATGTTAGCCTATGGAAGGAAATTCAAGTTACTATAACTACGATTAGAATTACTTTTCAGGCTCAGTGGTGGGCGGAAAGATGCAGCACTGAGATCTCTCCTGATGTTAATATTATTAATCCACATTTGTAAAGTGCGAACAATCACCCGTTAGGGTCTCTAGGCGCTGGGGCCATCAGGAAGATTAAGCAAACTATTGCCCAGAGTCACATGGTGCTGGGCTAATCTGCCCCCGGTGCCGGGGATCGAAACGTGAACCCCGTGGTCCAGAGTCAGTCGCCCTGGCCGCGACGCCACACCTCTTCATTTACACAATCACTGACTCTTATGTATAGTTTTTATATAAAACAACTGTCACATACACTGCCTTTTATTTTTTCTACTTCGTTGCACATGTATCACTACGAGATATATTTGCTCATCAACACAGTCATAAAGATGCTCACTCACCCAAACAACTGTTTCCACATGCACTCTTAACCTCATATACCTAGTGAATCAACTATTCACACATCTTTGCACAGTCACACAGCCCCCACCAAACCACACACACATTCACTGTCCTATACAAATACTTACCTAATTAATCAATATCTAATATATACTTTCATGTAGCTAGTAACCAACTGATGCAGCACTTTACACAACAACAGACAGAGTGATATAGACATTCACACAGTTTAGTCACTAACTCATATATTTAGTGAGACACTTTAAATTAGTCACTTAAACAGTCAATCACACAGCTAGTAAATCCTTTATCCAGACAGTAATACATCCACTCATTCTTCAATGCAGATTGCTATTTGTATAGTAATACATATTTAAATATTAAACCAAACCACATTCACTGGATGATGTCATCAGTGATGTCCTTTGAGATGTCATCAGTGATGTCATCACTGATGTCACTGACCATGCCATGAATTACATCATCAGCAGTGGATTGCAGGCGCGCGAGTTATAGTATGTAGAACTAACTATAATGGAGGAATTTCAATGGTTTTGCACGAGTGAAATGTCTAGCTAACTATAACAGCCCCGAAACCTATGGTTTTTTCAGTGAATATATATATATATATATATATATATATATATATATATATATATATATATATATATATATATATATATAGTAGGTAGTTTTAGTTAAGACCTAGTATCTATAGGAGGAGCGTTTTTTTGTGTGCCATTATCTTTGGGACTGTTTGACAAATCCTTGAGCAGTTTTCAAAACTAATACGACGCTCACTTCAGCTGCTGTCTTGAATGCTTCATGATGATCTGTCAAGCGGGAGCCAAGAAAAAGGAGGGGTACCAAAATGTGTTTTCCCCGTGTTAATTCCCATAGAGATTTTAGACACGACTATAGCTCGAACCGCTGAACGGATTTACACCAAATTTGGCAGGAAGGTAGCTGTTGGTTCAGAAAGCATCCTTTGTGTAAATTGGCATAAATCCATTCAGTACATTTGGAAATATTAGGGGAATCAAAATGTGTATAGATAAGGAAGTGGATCCTCAGAGGATCCAACAGTTCCCATGCAGTGTTGGTAGCCATCTTGGGACTCAGCTTCTGCCGACATTAAACAAGAGAAGGGGGCAGGGTAGGAAAACCCTGAGCCCATAGGCCTCTTGGGAAGGTCCTGCAGGACTAAAAAAGCTTTTCTTTTTAAATATTTGGCAGGAGACTCACAGCACCCACAGCTCCCACAAAAAAAAAGAAGTGCAGGCTCTTGCACTTCTGTCTTGCTTAGCCCCCGGGTGGGCCTGGTCCAAGGGGCACGAGCAGTTATATATAGTGGGGGCACATGGTGCCTATGTCCTAGGGCTTATGAAAGCCCAGGGGACCGCCACCTCCCTTTGGGACTTTGAGTATGTATGCGGGAGAGTCCGCTGGGCATGCCCACCCCAGAGACTGC
This sequence comes from Lissotriton helveticus, assembly GCF_964261635.1. Lineage (NCBI taxonomy): Eukaryota > Metazoa > Chordata > Amphibia > Caudata > Salamandridae > Lissotriton > Lissotriton helveticus. Next base: position 134,392,733 of record NC_136058.1, read on the forward strand.
CACCTCACAGGAGCAAATCAAGTAAAATTTATGCAGAGTTGCGTGCGCCACATCCCACAGCTCTGGGGACTGCCACCTCCCTGAGGCACTTAAAATATATGTGCAGGTGGGTCCGCAAGGCCTGCCCGCGCTTTCAGGACCACCACCACCCCGGGGAACATTTTTACAATGGAGGGGGCCATGCGGCCCGCCTCATGGAGCCAATTATGGCCTTGGGGACCAACACCCCCAGGGCCAGCTCCTGTCACCTCTCAAGGCAGGCACCCACCCTCAAGGTAAATGTTTGCTTTTGCTTGGTGGGAGCTGACAGCTCCCACTTAACAAAAGCAAACATAACTCTGCTTTCTGCAAGCTGGAGCTGTCAAAATAGCGTATTTGCAGAAAGGTCAGTTTTTATCTGTTTATCTGAACACAAATATGCTTTCAGGGAAAACATTGCTCCCACAAGCAGGGATATACTATTTCAAGCAGCTCCCTGCTTGCGGGAGCAATGCTGGCGCCGCCGGAGTCGGGAGCCGTCTGGGAGGGGGGTTCTTGAGGCTCCCCCCTCGTTGCCATAGTACACTGGGTGCCCTGGGGGCGCACAGGAGACATGTGGGGTCCTCAGCACAAAAATATGTCCCGGGGATGGGGGGCGTGCCTATTCTAAATTTTATATATAAATATTTCGAAATGTATGGTAGACTTCTGTTCGTATAAGATCCAAATTCTAGGATGCATTTATGATAAAGGAATGTATTAATGAACCCTCCCTGTCTCTGGCCAATCCAGATGTGTTCCCTGGCATGTTGCCAGTAGCGATTTTGGACCATTAGTTTTGAGTTTTCTTTGAAAGTTTCAAGATTTTCCCATAATTCCCCAAAGTTTAGCCTCAATAACCAAGATTTAATACAGCTGAGCCGAGGGGTAATGCGTCATTTGCCCAAACAAATCAGCTTACTTAACGAGACTCCATGCAATTGCAGTTCATGCACAGACCAGATTTTAGTCCAATACTACAGTGATCTGAGGTTAGCTGCATGTAAGCATGGGCGTAAAATCCGTTCCGCTCCCGGATTTTGCAGATTTTCGGCAAATTCGCAATCCGCGAACTTGCCGAAAATTCGTAAATCCGTGCGAAGCGGATTTTTTGCTTGGTGGCACTTGCCAAATAGAATACTATACAATTTCACGGGAGTAAACACTTGCGAACACGTAGATGCGGCGGGCAGCGACAATCTCGCAATTGCGAGATTGCAAAATTAGCAATTTCGCACAAGAAATCCACCAGCAGGCAGCATAAACCTTGAAAATTATGATTTTTATCAGAATAACTCCTCAGGTTGACATTTGTCTGCACTTTTTTTTGCAAGGAGTCCATTTTGGGGGGGGGGGGTGGGAGGAAGGAAGTGCCCGCACAGTCTCCAACTTCCTGTTCCTGTCCAGCAGGCTCCTCCCGTGCTTTCTTCATGTGCTGGTCACTTTGATTTGGATCTTGACCTGGAAGGATTACTTTTTGTGGATGCTGCTGGATATTTGAATTTTTGCAAAACTGAAAGCACTCAGCAGATGCAAAAGTTCAATCTTATCATTAGTAACCATTCCCTGTAGTGCCTGGAAGGATTACTTTTTGTGGATGCTGCTGGATATTTGGATTTTTGCCAAACTGAAAGCACTCAGCAGGTGCAAAAGTTCAATCTTATCATTAGTAACCATTCCCTGTAGTGCTTCCTGAGGGGCCCTTCAGAGTTCAGTTGCCTACTTGCAACTATTCTATGACCCTGCTCTGACCCTCACAGCAGGCTCAGAGAATAGCTACAAGTATACAACAAAGGTCCTGTTAAAAAAATTACACTGCAACAGAAAGCAATTACAGATAAGGAAGCAGGTGCCAGCCTGGAAGTTCAAATTCAGTGACACATTAATCAGCCCCTAATTCATTCATGTCAGTTAAGGCAGGGCAGGTGTGCTTTTCCTCCCATAATCTACAGTGATGAACTAGAGGGTGGCATGGGTGAGCCAGAGGGTGGCATGGGTGAGCCAGAGGGTGGCAGTGGTGAAACAGAGGGTGGCAGTGGTGAAACAGAGGGTGCTGTGATGAACCAGACGTAGAAACAACATGGTCGCGACCGTTGCTACCCGACAAGTAAGTTCGCGTTTGCGAACTGGTAAAAAATCCTCGCGAAACGGCAGAAACACTTGCGAACACAAAAAAATAAGGAATCTGCAAAATTCGCGAGATTTCGCGGATTTTGCGGATTGCAAATCCGTAAATACGCAATTTCGTGGATTGCCAATTCGCAAAATACGCCCATGCTTAGCTGCATGGTCCACCCTACTTAAGGCTAAATCAAAGTGTAACGGAATCAGTGGGTTACTGTTGGGATGTTTAAATAATGTTCTAATAAAAACGTTTTTCTTCATAGCCTTAAAAGTCATATCTCCATAGCCCCATATCGCAGCCTCATTTAGAGCTCCACCAAATTCCTTAGAACTATATACCTCTGGAGGCTAAGAAATTAGCCTGCATGATCTAGTATTGCGCTTTGCTGTAATAAAAGGCTTACATTTTTCTATTTGTAGAGCCCATGACAGAGTGTCCACAAGTTTGACTAAGTTATTAAAACTCTCATTCTCTCTATTGGGTCACCACCTACAGCATTATACACCAACAAAAGGCCTGACCCAGTATAGTCACACCAAGTCCTTTACTTACAACACAGGAGAGGTCTCATAAACTTTTATAACTCCCTCTCATACTTATTTTGTACAAGTGTTGTGGTGTGTCTCAATTTAAAACAAAATAGCATACCATCACACAATATACTGAAAAAAGTGTGGGAAAGAGAGAAAGCACCTCACGGTCGAACCACTAAGGGGGCTGCTGGCTGGTACTTACCAGCAAGCCCACTTATCATCATCGGTTACTTTCTCTCAAAAAGAAACAAGTGTGTGTGTTATCATAAAGAAATCTCTCCCCATGAAATAAAAAAAAAACAGAACAAACTATATGTGAATGAGCTGTCTGTGCAAACTATTATGAGTAGTACCCATTGAACCCCCGTGAGAATATAAACAAATAATTCTCACCGCTAAAAATAGGTGCAGCTTACTGGGCTCAAAGTAACTTTATTAGGTGCTGTAAGCTTCCCCAAATTAAAAATGGTTCCAATAAACCAAAGTCACTCCTCAAAAAGCCGGCATGTTTTGTTGCAGAGAACAATTTGAGCAACTTCTTCAGGGCTAGTGGGGTTCCAAACTGAACTTCATGGGAGATTCCACATCAAAGCCTGTGATGGGATGATATTAAAAAGAAAGAGAGCGCCACTTGTAAAATCCTTTGTGACCCAGTGTCAGAATCAAATTTCATTCACAGGAATGAACTTCCCATACCAATTGATTGCGTCTGTACTGCATACCTGCAACCATCTCTAAAAGGCAAACGCGTCAGCTGATCGCGTGCCTTAGCAGTGACCACCCAAAATCCTGTCACCTGCAAAAATTGGTTAAAACAACAGTGCCTCAAGTTCTTACATCTTTACCATTTCTCCAATATCATGCATTGACCTTAACTGTCCCCGCATCACGTTTCGTATTTGGTGTTCATAAAATAGTGCATATACACCTTGTCTCACCTATCAGACACTCCAATATAGTACACTATGCCATGTCGATCAATTACACATTTCTGCTCAGTGCCCGTGTATCAAAACTCAATTCTTATTAAGCGTCACTGAAGCGATACACACTGCGAAATCCAATTCACCTTAAACACAGTCTGGCCCACGTTACCACCATTCGGGGTTCCGGACCAAGTGGTACAATCATACCGCAAGAGGAGTCAAAATGTCATACTGACTCTCAGTTGCCCCACAACCAATCAACTACTTACCGCTACCACATCCCTCCGGCATCTGGAAACATCCAGCTCGGCGTGTGACAGCACCAGTTGAGTATAAATAATCCTTTACATCCCGATCACGTGCTTGACATAGTCCTCACGTTTCAAGGCTCGCCGCGACGGCCATCTTAGAACGGGTCTAAAATTCAGTGTTTGCTATTTGAAACAACAGTTTCTTCGTTAAACATAATGGTCATCCACAGGGGAACCAAATAAATAATATAGATACGTCTGGGCAATTACTACCAATAGATATGATCTCTACACAGGGTCCCAGCTTTCCCTGGAGGCACATAACAATACTATCTTTTGTACTCGATAAAGGCGCCCTGCAGCCCCAATCACGTACTCAACGTGATTCTCATGTTACAAGGCTCACAAAATGCAGACTTTGATATTAAAAACCAATCATCCTCCTTATTATACCTCATATTTGTCCGGGGTGCACCCAACTCAATGGTACATCCTTCTCTAGGAATCCAACTGGGATATATACGGGTCATTTACACCACAGGACACGACCTGTATCGGCGGATTGAAATTCACTACTCTCAAAAAGTCAAGTATATATATATATATATATATATATATATATATAATTACAGCAAAGTTTTCTTCAAAGGAAGACGCCGCACGCCACCTCAGTTATATGACAAGTTGTTTATTTCTTGTAGGTTCCCCACCTACGCGTTTCAGACAGATACACTGTCCTTGATCACGGTTAACAAACACGTGTCCATCATTGATTTCTACCATTTATACCGACTAACTCCACCTGGCAATTAAGGTGCATTGTGGGTGCCGTAGTTTTAATGCATTTTTTATCTTGCAATGCGCTAATACCCAACCGGATCGCGGTATTATAATGGCATTCCTTGAACATAGGGTTATTATTAATCATTGTCGTCTATTTTGTGTTGTCACATAATACCAGACGATATAGGACCACGGGGGAGTCAGGGACTGAGTGTCCATGTGGGAATTAGTTAACTAAATGCCCAAGTCCTCCATTACTCATGGCGTATAGTGCTTCCTCTAGGTAGTCATTTTTGTTGAGAACAACAATGTTTCCACCCTTGTCTGCGGGTTTTATTTCAATCATTGGATTTGACTGGAGATTTTTTAGAGCAATGCGTTCGTTCTTGGTTACATTTTCTTTCTTGTTGTTTGTGTTTTTCATTGTCTCCAATTCCGCCACTACCAAGTCATGAAATACATCAATACGATTGCCAGGGTGAAGAACAGGACAAAACTTTGACTTATTTTTCAAATTGGTCTTTGGATGTGTTCCTATCACATTGCCCATTTCAGATAGAAATTGAGTGTTGGTTAGGTCTGTTTGTTCCACTTCGTGGGCTAGTTCCAGTGCTGTTTGTAGGCTTGTCGCATCCGCGACTGCAAGGGTTGCTGGCGACATGATTTGTGCACCGGTGTTAGATATTGGCGGTGCTTCTCCTTGTTTTTTCCGCGAGAAAAGTTTCTTTAATTTAAGCTTCCGCACGTATTTATAGATGTCGATTCTAGTCTCCACTTCATCATGGTGTTTGTCAGGGCAGAACGTCAGGCCTTTGGCAAAACATGGAAAAACATGAAATACTCGGGAATTGCCATGGTGGGAGAAAATGAAAGAGGAGGCGATCGAGTAACAAGACTGAGACGCCTCGAATCTAAACTAATCATCAGGTTTAAAACTAGACAGCCGTGGGGTCTGAACATGGACGAGGAACTGAGCGTACATTTATAAAAAAATTGTTGTTCTGGAAGCCTTCTGAACACTCCTTCACAAATATTTAAAATATTTCTTGTAAATATTTTTGTTGGTTTGAACATTGCTTATGTAGATAACTAATCTTCTGATTCAAAATCCTACTAGTTGGACAAAGCGAATTGATATGACCTATTGTAACTGATAGCTTTTTAACTTTGCGCGAACCCGACTGTTGATCAAAGTTTATAATGACATTATCGAACGGCAGGCACTCAGCCTCACATACGCCATGAGTAATGGAGGACTTGGGCATTTAGTTAACTAATTCCCACATGGACACTCAGTCCCTGACTCCCCCGTGGTCCTATATCGTCTGGTATTATGTGACAACACAAAATAGACGACAATGATTAATAATAACCCTATGTTCAAGGAATGCCATTATAATACCGCGATCCGGTTGGGTATTAGCGCATTGCAAGATAAAAAATGCATTAAAACTACGGCACCCACAATGCACCTTAATTGCCAGGTGGAGTTAGTCGGTATAAATGGTAGAAATCAATGATGGACACGTGTTTGTTAACCGTGATCAAGGACAGTGTATCTGTCTGAAACGCGTAGGTGGGGAACCTACAAGAAATAAACAACTTGTCATATAACTGAGGTGGTGTGCGACGTCTTCCTTTGAAGAAAACTTTGCTGTAATTACAAATTTGCGAGGGTGTCCCGAACCTCGCCGCCTGCACCAGCTTTTGGCCGCTCCTCTCATATTGGGACGTTTGCTGGAAAAAAAAAATATATATATATATATATTTTATTTTTTTTGCAGTTTTATATAGCGCGAACTAAACCCGAACCGAATCAGGTATCAGAGCCCTTTACATATTTTTTTTCCAGTTACGTTACATGAAGACATACTTTCATTTTAGGCACGGGGAGATTAAGTGATTTGCCCAGAATCACAGGAGGTTTTGGCGTTGTTACTGAGACTCGAACCCAGATCCCCAGGTCCGAGGTCGAGCACCCTAGCCGTTAGGCCAACTCCTCTCATGCCACATTGTGCCACCAGAAAGTCCCCCTGCAAGTCATGACATGTATGAATCTCACATGATATCAACACATACTACTGTACGACAAGTCCAACCCTAGACCAAAAAGACACTGAATACACTGCATAGAGTAAAGTGTTAAAATCAATAGGGCCAGGGGGGCAAAAGAGAATTTATGGATTCTCCAGAGTACCTAAAAACTACTGATTTTATTCCACTCGATTGAGTCATTAAGTCCCACTTTATCTGCCTTTTCTGAAAAAATCAATTTTGCTTCTTTTCTTGCTAGGATTGACTCGAGGTTATGGTATCTCCATATATTTTGTTTTGCAAGCATTGATCTCAAGCCTCTGCAGGAGCAAAAGTGTGAAATTTGATTTAGCAATGCTTGCAAGCCCATGGGGGGTTTTGATTTCAGCAGGGAATCGTCAGCAAATATAAGCGCAGGCATGCTAGACTTCCTTGATTTAGGTGTAGCCTTTTGTATTTTATTAAACCAATATACTACCTGTGATATAAATACTAAATAAAGTAGGGGCCAGATCGCATCCTTGCTAACACCTTTAACTATAGGAATATTCCAAGTGAGCTTCCCATGGTTCTCCCACTTTACATGGTCATATGTTCCTGTATATAATTTTATCAGAATTGACAATAAGTACTCTGTAATGCTATAATACTTCAAGACTTCCCCAAGTAACTTCAGAGTAACTAAATCAAAGGCAGCTTTCACAGAAAAGAAGCTATATAGAGGTGAGCCTGCTTAAGGATCACATCTATATAGCTTGCTTTTTGCAGTCTGGGTGCTCTTTGCTGCGGACAGTTGTGGTGTTCCCCGCCTCCCCCACCCCCTATTTCTTCCAGGTACATCACCGTTTGGAGGAGCCTGTAGACATTAATGAGACCCCCACAGCCCACCACCAGCTTAGCGCCTTGAACCCTGTAAGGAAGGGTGTCTTCTAGGGACTAACGAGAATGACCCTACAGTGGCGCCCGAGATGAAATGGAGGTAGAAGTGGGGAGCCGTGGTGAAACGGACCCACGTTATGAGGTAACAATGCGGGGGCTGCGACATCAGGAGTGGGCCCCCTGCTGCCCTTTAATCTTCCCCGGCAGGCGCCCGCAGCTGGTGCAGTCCGTGATCGCCGGATCTGCAGCCTCCATCCGCCTGTGTGGTCCGACCGCAGTGTGTGGATGGGGGCCCGTGGCCACAGCGGACGGGCGGGACAAGTTACACGACCAGGAGAGGATTTTAATTAGAGCGCTCACCCCTACATATAACGAAGCCACTAACGCCCCCCCTGGGAGAGCCAAGATAGACATCAGCTTTTTGTCGAGCATGAAAGCTGGGTGGAGACCTGGGGATTTGTTTTAACACCCCTCCAGCTAATGACATGGGTGGACTGTGGTGCCCAGTACAGGAGCATGGGTGCATTTAGACCAGGGATCATGTGTGTGCAGCAGTGGTGAAAGTAGGTGCAAATAGTGAAGATGCTCCTCCTTTTGACTGTCTGCCTCCTTTTCCCCTCTTGTTCTTCCTCCATTGGGTCGGCTCCCTGGTTTTCTTTGGACTTGGCCCTTGTAACTTTTGGACTGGAACTCGTGTGTGCCCTGCCATTTGGGACCCTCTCCTGTTGTCGCTCTTGCCCTGGGTGCATCTTGCCATGTTGAGATGGTTTCCATCGATGCCCACGACCCAGTTCCGCCATTTTGTTGATTTTTGTCCTTTCCTTTGGTCCCTTGGATTCCATCCTGCTGACCTTCAGACATTTCACTTACGCTGGACTACCTTATCTCTTTCTCCCCCTCAGGTCCCCCTCTCTCCTCTTACCAATCTCAGCCTCCAACTCTTCTCCCCCACATACCGCTCTCTACCCCTTTATATTTTAATTTAATTATTATTATTTTTTTTTTTATTTCTCTTCTCACTCTGTAAATATGTGATATATACTTGTCCAAGCTGAATCACTGGTAAAATGGAATCCTGAGAAAATCTACTATTTGTATATATAAGTATATAGAGATAAATCTAACCACTAGTATATGTAGTAGACCTTTGTACTCACTACCATTCCTATGTGATTCTTAGGTTTATCCATTTCTATCTCTTCCTTGAGTGACTTTACTACTTGTACATTTGCAATTTTTTCTATTTGTATCTCTTCCCTGTGAGACTTTGTAATTTATTTTCCTGTTTGTATCTTTAATGTAACTCATGTAATCCTAAGTTCTTATGTATCTCAACCGGTTCTTTTGTAAAGCACTCTGACACCTTCGGGTAATGTTCGCGCTACAGAAAATCTCATTAAATAAATTAAATAAATATTTCAAGCACTATTTCTGGAAAGGAAAAACTGGTCATGGGTCTTTACTTTTGACTGAAATCCTGCCTGTATGTCAGTCAAGATGTGGTTTTCATCCATCAAGTCATTCAATTTAGATAACACTTGTTTCTTCGTTAAACATAATGGTCATCCACAGGGGAACCAAATAAATAATATAGATACGTCTGGGCAATTACTACCAATAGATATGATCTCTACACAGGGTCCCAGCTTTCCCTGGAGGCACATAACAATACTATCTTTTGTACTCGATAAAGGCGCCCTGCAGCCCCAATCACGTACTCAACGTGATTCTCATGTTACAAGGCTCACAAAATGCAGACTTTGATATTAAAAACCAATCATCCTCCTTATTATACCTCATATTTGTCCGGGGTGCACCCAACTCAATGGTACATCCTTCTCTAGGAATCCAACTGGGATATATACGGGTCATTTACACCACAGGACACGACCTGTATCGGCGGATTGAAATTCACTACTCTCAAAAAGTCAAGTATATATATATATATATATATATATATATATATAATTACAGCAAAGTTTTCTTCAAAGGAAGACGCCGCACGCCACCTCAGTTATATGACAAGTTGTTTATTTCTTGTAGGTTCCCCACCTACGCGTTTCAGACAGATACACTGTCCTTGATCACGGTTAACAAACACGTGTCCATCATTGATTTCTACCATTTATACCGACTAACTCCACCTGGCAATTAAGGTGCATTGTGGGTGCCGTAGTTTTAATGCATTTTTTATCTTGCAATGCGCTAATACCCAACCGGATCGCGGTATTATAATGGCATTCCTTGAACATAGGGTTATTATTAATCATTGTCGTCTATTTTGTGTTGTCACATAATACCAGACGATATAGGACCACGGGGGAGTCAGGGACTGAGTGTCCATGTGGGAATTAGTTAACTAAATGCCCAAGTCCTCCATTACTCATGGCGTATAGTGCTTCCTCTAGGTAGTCATTTTTGTTGAGAACAACAATGTTTCCACCCTTGTCTGCGGGTTTTATTTCAATCATTGGATTTGACTGGAGATTTTTTAGAGCAATGCGTTCGTTCTTGGTTACATTTTCTTTCTTGTTGTTTGTGTTTTTCATTGTCTCCAATTCCGCCACTACCAAGTCATGAAATACATCAATACGATTGCCAGGGTGAAGAACAGGACAAAACTTTGACTTATTTTTCAAATTGGTCTTTGGATGTGTTCCTATCACATTGCCCATTTCAGATAGAAATTGAGTGTTGGTTAGGTCTGTTTGTTCCACTTCGTGGGCTAGTTCCAGTGCTGTTTGTAGGCTTGTCGCATCCGCGACTGCAAGGGTTGCTGGCGACATGATTTGTGCACCGGTGTTAGATATTGGCGGTGCTTCTCCTTGTTTTTTCCGCGAGAAAAGTTTCTTTAATTTAAGCTTCCGCACGTATTTATAGATGTCGATTCTAGTCTCCACTTCATCATGGTGTTTGTCAGGGCAGAACGTCAGGCCTTTGGCAAAACATGGAAAAACATGAAATACTCGGGAATTGCCATGGTGGGAGAAAATGAAAGAGGAGGCGATCGAGTAACAAGACTGAGACGCCTCGAATCTAAACTAATCATCAGGTTTAAAACTAGACAGCCGTGGGGTCTGAACATGGACGAGGAACTGAGCGTACATTTATAAAAAAATTGTTGTTCTGGAAGCCTTCTGAACACTCCTTCACAAATATTTAAAATATTTCTTGTAAATATTTTTGTTGGTTTGAACATTGCTTATGTAGATAACTAATCTTCTGATTCAAAATCCTACTAGTTGGACAAAGCGAATTGATATGACCTATTGTAACTGATAGCTTTTTAACTTTGCGCGAACCCGACTGTTGATCAAAGTTTATAATGACATTATCGAACGGCAGGCACTCAGCCTCACATACGCCATGAGTAATGGAGGACTTGGGCATTTAGTTAACTAATTCCCACATGGACACTCAGTCCCTGACTCCCCCGTGGTCCTATATCGTCTGGTATTATGTGACAACACAAAATAGACGACAATGATTAATAATAACCCTATGTTCAAGGAATGCCATTATAATACCGCGATCCGGTTGGGTATTAGCGCATTGCAAGATAAAAAATGCATTAAAACTACGGCACCCACAATGCACCTTAATTGCCAGGTGGAGTTAGTCGGTATAAATGGTAGAAATCAATGATGGACACGTGTTTGTTAACCGTGATCAAGGACAGTGTATCTGTCTGAAACGCGTAGGTGGGGAACCTACAAGAAATAAACAACTTGTCATATAACTGAGGTGGTGTGCGACGTCTTCCTTTGAAGAAAACTTTGCTGTAATTACAAATTTGCGAGGGTGTCCCGAACCTCGCCGCCTGCACCAGCTTTTGGCCGCTCCTCTCATATTGGGACGTTTGCTGGAAAAAAAAAATATATATATATATATATTTTATTTTTTTTGCAGTTTTATATAGCGCGAACTAAACCCGAACCGAATCAGGTATCAGAGCCCTTTACATATTTTTTTTCCAGTTACGTTACATGAAGACATACTTTCATTTTAGGCACGGGGAGATTAAGTGATTTGCCCAGAATCACAGGAGGTTTTGGCGTTGTTACTGAGACTCGAACCCAGATCCCCAGGTCCGAGGTCGAGCACCCTAGCCGTTAGGCCAACTCCTCTCATGCCACATTGTGCCACCAGAAAGTCCCCCTGCAAGTCATGACATGTATGAATCTCACATGATATCAACACATACTACTGTACGACAAGTCCAACCCTAGACCAAAAAGACACTGAATACACTGCATAGAGTAAAGTGTTAAAATCAATAGGGCCAGGGGGGCAAAAGAGAATTTATGGATTCTCCAGAGTACCTAAAAACTACTGATTTTATTCCACTCGATTGAGTCATTAAGTCCCACTTTATCTGCCTTTTCTGAAAAAATCAATTTTGCTTCTTTTCTTGCTAGGATTGACTCGAGGTTATGGTATCTCCATATATTTTGTTTTGCAAGCATTGATCTCAAGCCTCTGCAGGAGCAAAAGTGTGAAATTTGATTTAGCAATGCTTGCAAGCCCATGGGGGGTTTTGATTTCAGCAGGGAATCGTCAGCAAATATAAGCGCAGGCATGCTAGACTTCCTTGATTTAGGTGTAGCCTTTTGTATTTTATTAAACCAATATACTACCTGTGATATAAATACTAAATAAAGTAGGGGCCAGATCGCATCCTTGCTAACACCTTTAACTATAGGAATATTCCAAGTGAGCTTCCCATGGTTCTCCCACTTTACATGGTCATATGTTCCTGTATATAATTTTATCAGAATTGACAATAAGTACTCTGTAATGCTATAATACTTCAAGACTTCCCCAAGTAACTTCAGAGTAACTAAATCAAAGGCAGCTTTCACAGAAAAGAAGCTATATAGAGGTGAGCCTGCTTAAGGATCACATCTATATAGCTTGCTTTTTGCAGTCTGGGTGCTCTTTGCTGCGGACAGTTGTGGTGTTCCCCGCCTCCCCCACCCCCTATTTCTTCCAGGTACATCACCGTTTGGAGGAGCCTGTAGACATTAATGAGACCCCCACAGCCCACCACCAGCTTAGCGCCTTGAACCCTGTAAGGAAGGGTGTCTTCTAGGGACTAACGAGAATGACCCTACAGTGGCGCCCGAGATGAAATGGAGGTAGAAGTGGGGAGCCGTGGTGAAACGGACCCACGTTATGAGGTAACAATGCGGGGGCTGCGACATCAGGAGTGGGCCCCCTGCTGCCCTTTAATCTTCCCCGGCAGGCGCCCGCAGCTGGTGCAGTCCGTGATCGCCGGATCTGCAGCCTCCATCCGCCTGTGTGGTCCGACCGCAGTGTGTGGATGGGGGCCCGTGGCCACAGCGGACGGGCGGGACAAGTTACACGACCAGGAGAGGATTTTAATTAGAGCGCTCACCCCTACATATAACGAAGCCACTAACGCCCCCCCTGGGAGAGCCAAGATAGACATCAGCTTTTTGTCGAGCATGAAAGCTGGGTGGAGACCTGGGGATTTGTTTTAACACCCCTCCAGCTAATGACATGGGTGGACTGTGGTGCCCAGTACAGGAGCATGGGTGCATTTAGACCAGGGATCATGTGTGTGCAGCAGTGGTGAAAGTAGGTGCAAATAGTGAAGATGCTCCTCCTTTTGACTGTCTGCCTCCTTTTCCCCTCTTGTTCTTCCTCCATTGGGTCGGCTCCCTGGTTTTCTTTGGACTTGGCCCTTGTAACTTTTGGACTGGAACTCGTGTGTGCCCTGCCATTTGGGACCCTCTCCTGTTGTCGCTCTTGCCCTGGGTGCATCTTGCCATGTTGAGATGGTTTCCATCGATGCCCACGACCCAGTTCCGCCATTTTGTTGATTTTTGTCCTTTCCTTTGGTCCCTTGGATTCCATCCTGCTGACCTTCAGACATTTCACTTACGCTGGACTACCTTATCTCTTTCTCCCCCTCAGGTCCCCCTCTCTCCTCTTACCAATCTCAGCCTCCAACTCTTCTCCCCCACATACCGCTCTCTACCCCTTTATATTTTAATTTAATTATTATTATTTTTTTTTTTATTTCTCTTCTCACTCTGTAAATATGTGATATATACTTGTCCAAGCTGAATCACTGGTAAAATGGAATCCTGAGAAAATCTACTATTTGTATATATAAGTATATAGAGATAAATCTAACCACTAGTATATGTAGTAGACCTTTGTACTCACTACCATTCCTATGTGATTCTTAGGTTTATCCATTTCTATCTCTTCCTTGAGTGACTTTACTACTTGTACATTTGCAATTTTTTCTATTTGTATCTCTTCCCTGTGAGACTTTGTAATTTATTTTCCTGTTTGTATCTTTAATGTAACTCATGTAATCCTAAGTTCTTATGTATCTCAACCGGTTCTTTTGTAAAGCACTCTGACACCTTCGGGTAATGTTCGCGCTACAGAAAATCTCATTAAATAAATTAAATAAATATTTCAAGCACTATTTCTGGAAAGGAAAAACTGGTCATGGGTCTTTACTTTTGACTGAAATCCTGCCTGTATGTCAGTCAAGATGTGGTTTTCATCCATCAAGTCATTCAATTTAGATAACACTTGTTTGCATAAGCTTTTCAAGACGGTATCTGTTAGAACTGGGGGTCTCTAGTTGGCAATGGTTTGCACCTTTGTCCGAATAGTGACCTTTGCTTCTAGTCAGAGTAAGGGGGCTACACTCCTAAAATAACCCCTGCTTAACCCTGTGGTAGCTTGGCACCAGCAGGAAGGCTTATCTCAGAGGCCGTATGTAAAGCATTTGTCAACACATACAGTAATACAGTGAAAACACTACAGATGGACACAACACAGGTTTTATAAAAATAAATATTCTTTATATAGACTTAACACAAGACCGAAATGACAAAAATCCACAATACAGTATTAGGAAAATGACTTTTAAGTGGTAGAAGTAACTTAGCTCACTTTAGATGGTAAATGCGACACGTTTCTCACAAAGTACCTTTAGATGTGTAACGCAAGGTAAACAAAAGGTTCGCAGGGAGAACGGAGTGTTAGTTCCTTGCTTCAGGGGAGGCGATGCATCTGTTCCTCTGTGCTTGCGCAAAGTAGGCGATGCATCTGTTCCTAACCGGAGAGGAGGTGATGCTTCGATCTCCGAAGTTCGGGGGTTGGCTTCTTGGGGGATTACGCTGGGGACCTGACTGGAATTCCCTCTGTCTTCCTTAGTTTCCCCCCCCTCTCTGGCGGGGAGGTCCCTGACTGTTTCGGGGGTAGTCTCCTACAGGGCCCCGGGGGACCCGAGTGTTCACACAGCGATCTGCTTCGACGACCAGCTTCCTCGGATCTGCGAGCTTGCTGTCGAGCAGATGCTGGCATAGTTCCACAAAACAGTTCGAGGACAAGTGTTCCCATGCAAGGAGGTCGGTTACTTCTTCGAAGGTGGTAAACAAGCGTACGGTTAGAGCAATATACCATCTGCCCCTCCATTTACCATCTGCCATCTGCTTTCTTCAGCGCCATGAAACCCTTGGGTGACCGTGCGCTTAACAAATTCCGTATAGAATAGAATAGAATAGAACTTTACTGCCCTTGATCCACCCTTCTAATGCTCGGCTGTAAAAGTTCACGTACTCCACCCACGTGGTGCCAGGGAGCTTCTTGCAGTCTCTGAACCGCTGGCGATACATTTCGGGGGTGAGCCCGTATCTCGTGAGGAGGGCCTCTTTCATGTGGCTGTAGGAGGTCTGTACTGCAGACGGCAGGTCGAGCAGGGTGTCTCTCCCCTCGCTCAGGAATCGACCCCCAACCCAGCCCCCAATCCTGCTGTGGGACTCGGTGGGAGGTCATGGCGACTTCGTAGGCCTTGAACCACTGCTGGATATCGTCGGTTTTATAGTATTCTTTCACCACATCCTTGGGGATGTGGACTTTTGGCTCTACCGGGGAACGGTCTCTCGGTTCCCCGGGGGCCGGCCTTCTTCGCTTCTTGCCTTCAGTTCGATTTCTTTCAAGCCACGCTCATGCTCTAGTTGAAGTCTCTTGCCTTCATGTTCCCGTTGGAGTTTCTTCTCCTCCAACTCCCCTTGCACCTGTAGCTGTTCTACCGCTAGTTTCTTTTCTGCTAATTTTAGTTCGCCCTCGATTTTTAGCTTGGCCATTTCAAGTTCGTGATTGCGGCTTCTCTCTCGGTCCGCTAGCTCTTCTGGGGAGAGGCCCCCATCTGATGTGTTGCTTTGTACCTGGGCGCTGCTGCTTCCCCTTTGGATGAGTCCGGGTTCGGTTGGCTGCTCCACTTCTCCCCCTGTTTGGGTAAGGAGGGCTCCGGACTCCACCCAGGCTTGTAGGGCTTTTTGCATATCTTCTTTCGTGTTTAGGCCTGTGGTAGTGATTTTCCGTTCTTTGCAAAATTCCTTCAATTCTTTGTGTGTGTACTCTTCTAGCTGTTCCACGCGGAACGTAGTACTCGCATCGGTAATGGGAGGGCTCATGGTGTTTTCTCCTGCCATCTTTGTCCGGTAGTGTGTCAGCCTCTCACTGTACGATCTCTAGATTGGGGGCTCGGATCCCGTCGCTTGCCACCAATGTTAGAAGGGGCGATCCCCGGGGAGGCCAGAATATGTACCTGACCACCCGGGGACCCACCTCTCCTAGGAACACTGCCGAGCACTGGCGGGAGACCCTCCAGGGGGGGGAATCTCGAATCTAGGATCGCACGCGCTGCGCTAGCCCCACTCGACAAAGGGACACCACACTGTAGGTTTTCAGGAGTACGTATTCTTTTATCTCTCAAGTAAATGGATCTTTATGATCTGCAGGATTCTTATGTACAAGCAGAGCAAGGGCTCAAGCAGTCTCGGTAGGGGTTTGGGTAGCGGGACAGTCTTAGGGTTCAAAATAGATGCAGGTGCGTATCCGGCGCACAGCTCTCAATCCTCGAGCTGGGGGATACGGGTGGGTCGGGAGTCCAGCCAGACCAATATAGTCTCTGAGCCGCGACCACGTCTGCAGGGCTCAGATGGTTTCGGGCAGAGGTCCTTCTCTGCCGGGTAGGAGCCATGACGATGTCAGCAGGGCTCAGATGGTTTCGGGCAGAAGTCCTTCTCTGCCAGGTAGGAGCGGCGACGATGTCAGCAGGGCACAGGTGATTTCGGGCAGAAGTCCTTCTCTGCCGTGTAGGAGCCGCGACGATGTCAGCAGGGCTCAGGTGATTTCGGGCAGAAGTCCTTGTCTGCCGGGTAGGAGCCGCGACGAGGTCTGCAGGGCTCTCGTAGTTCCAGGTTTTTTCTTTTTTCTCGTCGTCCTAGAGTACCCCTTGTTATAGGGCTGCTCTTCTTTGATGTCCGGAGTCCTCGCAGGCAGAGGTTTTAGCACCTGGGGGCCGCTTGTGGGGGTTCCTGCCAGTGGCTCCTTTCATCCTTTCAAGTTGGGTCTGGAGGGATCCCAGACACGCAGCAGACTTGGGGCCAGCCCCCAGGGAGGCCGGAGGGCCGATCGAAACCAATCTCTCAAGGTGAGTTGGTGGGAGGTGTGATCGAACTACTCCTCCCACTCTTGCTCCTGGGGAGCGCTCTACCCCCCAACCGGGTGTGGGGCGTCTAGGGCCGAGGTCGGGCTGGGGCCGGGGCGGCCATCTTAGGTGCCGGGGAATGGCTCTGGGGGCCTATAGGGTTTGGGTGCGTCCCGTACCGGGAAGATGGAGGAGGGAGGACGGGGAAGTCCAGTGTCGGGTGTGTGTGGATCAGGGAGGGAATGGTCGGGTAGGCCGTGATAATCAGGGGCTGGGTGGGGTGCACGGTCAGGGAGGACCACACCACGAGGCCGGGTCCAACAGTGCCTTGATGCGATACGACGATCCAGTGCGATAAGATGGTGTCTTTGATGCGATGCGACGACGTGAAGGCGATGCGTGCATGCCCGACGGCTGTGCGGCAACTCTGGAACTTCCGAACCGTGACAGGCTCGGCAACACGCTTCTCCGGTGATGCGACTGCGACCCTTGATGTGGTAACACGCTTCTCCGGTGATGCGATGGTGACCCTTGCGGTGGCGACAAGCTTCTCTGATGTTGCGACGGCAACAGCTGCGGATGTGACACGCTTCTTCTCGTTGAGTCGCTGTTCCAGTTCCCAGCCATACGCTGGCTTCTACAGACAGAATTCCCAGCAAGGAAATTCAGGGGGGAGCAGGGGGCGAAGTCTTGCATCCCTGAGACTTCAGCAGGAGGCAAGCACAGTTCAAGCCCTTGGAGACTCTTCTTCAAGATGATGAAAGTTCAATAACCTTTCCTTGGCAATAAAGAAACCACTGCAGGCCAACCCCAGAAAATAGCACACTGGCACAGGGGCAGTCAAACTCCTTCAGATTCTCTGGTTCTTCTCCTTGGCAAAGGGCCGTCTTGTTTCCCAGTAGTGATCTACAGTCTTGGGGTCTGGGCCCCAATATTTATAGTACTAATTTATATGTTCTCTGAAGGCAGAGAGTGTCTGTACCTGGCTAAAACCAGTTCTGTCCACAATGGTGCAGCTTCCTGGCAGGAGGTGGATACAGCATGTTGAAAGCAGTCCTGGCCTAGGTAGCAGAAAGGAAATCTCTTCCTCTACTCTCTATTCTATGAGGGCTTATGGGAGTGAAAGGAAATCTCTGCGCCCCACTCTCTAGTCAGCCAAGGTCCTTTTCAGCCCAGCCCTGACTCATCAGACTGCTGGAGCCCAAGCCCTCCTGTCACTCACAAACACAGACATGCAATACACAACCTAGCAGAGGCAGGCTGGATGGTTAGGTAAGAAAATACCTACTTTCTAAAAGTGGTATTTTCAAACACAGAATGTAAAAATCACCTTCACTAAAAGATGTATTTTAACATTCTGTGTTCAGGCATACTAAATTCGATGTTCTACCATGTTCCCTGGGTCAGTTAGGATTATAAGATATTATAATTAAACTGCCCATTCTGGCCTATGGGGACAGGTAGCCTTGCTATAGTGAAAAACGATATTGGCTGTAATTCACTATCAGGACATGCCAAACACAACAGGGCAGGCCCTACCTTTTCCTTACAATGCACCCTGCCCTTGGGCCTACCTTAGGGTTGGCTAACATGTAGAAAAGGGAAGGTTTAGGGACTGGTAAGTGGGTGGATTTACCAAGTCAACATGGCAGTACTAGACTGCACACAGGCTATGCAATGGCAGGCCTGAGACACACTTTACAAGCTGCTTCTGTGGGTGGCACAACCAGTGCTGCAAGCCCACTAGCCGCATTTGATCCACAGGTCCTGGGTACACATGGTGCACTTAACTAGGGTCTGACAAGTAAATCAAATAAGCCAATCATGGAGTCACTAATCCATTACAACAATTTACAATAGGGGGCACCTGCACTGTGGCACTAAATAGCAGTGGCTCAGTGCCCAAAGCATATAATCAGCAAAAACAAATAAAAAACAGAGGAAACAACAGTGAAAAATGGAAGGGAGACTCACACCAATGGTACCAGGTCTAGCAGTATCATTCAGGCTTATGAGTTAGTAATTTGCGTGGTTATCTTTGCTTTGCTTGTTGTGCATGGGAACACTCTCCTCACCTTTCCAGGATTCATGAATTTTTTCACCTGCAAATATAACATTGTATAAGATATTTATATGGGGAACCCAAGCAGTAGCATGCAGAGTAGCATGCAAAGTGCAGACATTTACCCAAGACCAGTGTCTTGGGGAAAAGCTCCCCGGGACACAACCATTGAGCCGGCCCTAAGGGATGTGGTCCTCAGGGCCTTTCAAGGCTCAGGGAAGGGGGTTGCTGGTCCCCTTCCCCTTCATTAACATTTTTGACTGGGGAATGGGATCCCCATGGCCTTTCAAGGCTCGGGGAGGAGGGATGCATGCCCCCTCCTATTTTAAGAAATTTCTACCCAGATGTATAGGGTCTCTGGTCCATGCAAGGCTTGGGCAATAAAAAAAAATATACATATATGTGTGTATATATATATTCACTGAAAAAAACATAGGTTTCAGGCCTTATATAGTTAGGAATTAGCATTTAAAAAACCTTTAAAATTCACTCAAAAAACTATAAGTTTTAGGGGTGTTATAGTTAGCTGGACATTTCACTCATACAAAACCTTTGAAATTGGTCCTATATAGTTAGTTGTACTAACTATATTTCGCGCACCCGCAATCCACTGCTGATGATGTCAAATATTACATCATTCATGACATGGTCAGTGACATCACTGATGACATCTCAAATGACATCACTGATGACATCACTGATGACATCATCCAGTGAATGTGGTTTGCTTCGTTATTTAAATATGCATTATATATATAGCAATTTGCATTGAAGAATGAGTGGATATATAAAAATAAATATTTGGATGTAGGATTTAGTATCAGTGTAATTGACTGTTTACTTGACCAATATATAGTGTCTCACTAAATATAGTGGATAGTGACTAAACTGTTTGAATATCTGTATCACTTTGTCAGTTGTTGTGTAAACTGGTTCTCCAGTTGGTTACTAGCTATGTGAAAGTCTATATTAGTTATTGATTAGTTAACTGAGTATTTGTATGGGAGAGTGAATGTGTGTGTGGTTCGGTGGGGGGTGTGTGACTGCCCAAAGATGTGTGAATAGTTGATTCACTAGATATATGAAGTTAAAACTACATGTTCTAACAGTTGTTTGGGTGAGTGAATATCTTTATGGGTGTGGTGATGAGCAAATATATTTCTCAATGGTACATGTCCAATAAACTAGAAAAATAAGTATACATAAGACTCAATGATTGTGTGAGTGACTGTATGGATAACTTTATACTTGTAATAATGATTTTATAATTCTCTAAGTATGACTTACTATCTAAATGAATAGATGAAGTTGTGTTTGTATAAGTGTGTAGCTAAGTAAATATGTAAGTATGATCCATTGTTTGCATAAGTGAGTAGGATGACTTCATATGTGAATAGGATGTGTGCTGGTGTGTAATGTCGATTTAGGTGTATAAGTATTTTTGATAGTGTTCTATTGTTCATTGACAGCATGTATGAGTGAATCTATAGGTAAGTGATTAGATGTGTGTATACATCTATGAATCACTGAGTGGGTTTTTAGATACTTGTATTGCAGTAACAATGGATTCAAATATGACACTCTGTATTTTACAAAGAGTGATGAAAGATTTTACTAGTGTATGAAAAGGTGTATGTGATTGTCACGTGGATGATGTCATCAGTGATGTCATCAGTGATGTCATTTGAGATGTCATCAGTGATGTCACTGACCATGTCATGAATGATGTAATATGTGACATCATCAGCAGTGGATTGCGGGTGCGCGAAATATAGTTAGTACAACTAACTATATAGGAGCAATTTCAATGGTTTTGTATGAGTGAAATGTCCAGCTAACTATAACACCCCTAAAACGTATAGTTTTTTGAGTGAATTTTAAAGGTTTTTTAAATGCTAATTCCTAACTATATAAGGCCTGAAACCTATGGTTTTTTCAGTGAATTTCAAAGGTTTTTTAAATGCTAATTCCTAACTATATAAGGTCTGAAACCTATGTTTTTTTCAGTGAATTTCAAAGTTTTTTTAATGCTAATTCCTAACTATAACCTGAAAGCCCACCAGGAATCTCCAGTATGCCCCAGGGGACTGCATCGCAGAGAGGTGTAATGAAGCCACGGCCCTTTTTACACCTCTCTGCAACGCTGCCCACCTGCATGTTTGAAGAGGGGGAACTAATTCCCCTTGCATACTGGGGGCCCCTGGGGGCCAACTAGCCCATCTGGAACCTCCAGTATGCGCCAGGGGGCTGCATTGCAGAGGTGTAATGAGGCTATGCCCCTTTTACACCTCTCTGCAACACAGCCCCCTGCCACGTTTGCAGAGGAGGGACTAATTCCCCTTGCATACTGGGGGTCCCTGGGAGCCTACTAGCCCACCAGGAGCCTCCAGTATGCGCCAGGGGCTGCATTGCAGAGAGGTGTAATGAGGCCACACCCTTTTTTACACCTCTGTGCATCGCAGCCCCCGTGCATGTTTCAAGAGGGGGAACTAATTAACCTTGCATACTAGGGGTCCCTGGGGGCCAACTAGCCCACCTGGAACCTCCAGTATGCATCAGGGTTCTGCATTGCACAGAGGTGTAATGTGGCTATGCCCCTTTTTACACCTCTCTGCAACGCAGGCCACTGGCGCGTTTGCAGAGGGGGGACTAATTCCCCTTGCATACTGGGGGTCCCTGGGTCATATCTGCCCAAACGCCGATATTCCGAACGATTGAAAATGACTTTTCTTGAGAAACATTTGGATTATCATGTCCTATTCTTTGGAAGTTTTGAAAGACTGACTTTGAGGATGCTATAAATTACTCAAGTCTGCCCGAATTGTGTGGGTAAAATTGATACCTAGTCACTTTGAATAAGAATGTACTTACGTCTCGTCTAACATTTGGAAGAAATATCTAGTTATATGACAACAGGATACCGACATAACTTGAAGGAAATAAGAACGCCCTGAAGAAGTTCTGTTGTACAGAACAAAACGTGTCGGCTGGCTGTGGTACATAAACTTAAGGA
This sequence comes from Lissotriton helveticus, assembly GCF_964261635.1. Classification (NCBI taxonomy): domain Eukaryota; kingdom Metazoa; phylum Chordata; class Amphibia; order Caudata; family Salamandridae; genus Lissotriton; species Lissotriton helveticus. Next base: position 134,414,844 of record NC_136058.1, read on the forward strand.
AAATAAAAGCATTTGAATATACACCAAGATTCAGCGCTTCAATAAGGACTCTAATTGATATGATTTGATTGGACTTATTGTGCAATTGGTGCTGTGCCAAACTTTGGAATATTCTCCACTATTCTCTACTACTTACTCTCTACTACTCCACTACTCCCTGCTACTCACTATCTACTACTCTCTACTACCCACTACTACTACTCTCTACTCTCTATTACTCACTCTATACTACTCTCTCTCTACTACTCACTCTTTACTACTCACGCTTTATTACTCTCTACTACTCACTCTCTACTTCTCACTCTCTACTACTCTACTACTCACTCTCTACTACTCTCTCTCTCTACTACTCTCTACTACTCACTCTCTACTACTCACTCTACTACTCACTCTCTACTACTCACTCTCTACTACCCTCTCTACTACTCTCTACTACTCACTATACTACTCACTCTCTACTACTCTCTACTCTTCTCTCTCTCTGCTACTCACTCTCTACTACTCTCTACTACTCACTCTCTACTACTCACTCTCTACTACTCTCTTCTACTCACTCTTTACTACTCTCTACTACTCCCTCTCTACTGCTCTCTACTACTCACTCTACTACTTACTCTCTACTACTCTCTACCACTCACTCTCTACTACTCACTCTCTACTACTCACTCTACTATTCACTCTACTATTCTCTACTACTCACTCTCTGCTACTCTCTCTACTGCTCTCTACTACTCTCTACTACTCTCTACTACTCACCCTCTACTCTCTATTACCCACTCTCTACTCTCTACCTCTCTACCTCTCTCTACTTCTCTCTCTACTAGTCTCTACCTCTCTACCTCTACCTATCTACCTCTACCTTTCTACCTCTACACCTCTACCTCTCTACCTCTCTCTACACGCACACATATACACATATATATATGCATACATATGCATATGCATATATATATCTGTATGTGTATATATATATATATACATACATATATAAACATATATAATCTGCATATCTATATTAATACAAATATAAATGCATGCACACATATACATATATGCATACATATGCATGTTATTTACGTGAAAGTTTTAAAAACACTAATAAAAGCAAAGCTAAAATGTCACCTCATTACAAACAGAATGGCTTTAACTTAAACGAGGGCGAGATCTATTGCATTTTCAATGCTTGTTTACTTTGGTTCCATCAAGAAGGCATTCAGATGTGTCACACATTTGCCATAAATTCTGAATGTTAGCACTCTAGTTGATCATTAGATCACTGTAGTAAAGCTACTGCTCACCAGGGAAGTCTGCTGCTGGTATTCAAAGTGCATGTTTCAGTCTGCAAGTCAGACTTTTTTTTAATGAAATAGAAGAGGATTTGAGAAGTCACTCAAAATGTGCCCTAATTTTTCTTTGTGAAGCACTAATCATACTTTCTATGGCAAAATGAACTCCCTCATTTTGTTCCTTTTTATATTAAATTTTTCAGACTTACCACTTCATTCCAATCAAGATGGCTTCTGGTGTGCCATACTTTTGTCATAAGTAAGACTGTTAGCGCTCTAGTTGTTCTTTAGAACACTCTGGGACATTCTGTCATTGGGCTATACTTGGGCTACATCTGGGTGATATTTGGGCTACATTTGGGCTCTTTTGTCTCTGTTGGCCATCTTGGGAGACTGCATGTCAGAATTGTTTAATGAAATTGAAGAGGATTTGAGAAGTCACTCAAAATGTGCCCTAATTTTTCTTTCTGCAGCACTAATCATACTTTCTATGGCAAAATATACCCCCTCATTTTGTTCCTTTTTAAATTAAATGTTTTAAGAGTTACCACTTTATTCCAATCAAGATGGCTTCAGGTGTGCCATACCTTTGTAATAAGTAGGACTGTTAGCACTCTAGTTGTTCTTTAGAACACTCTGGGACATTCTGTCATTGGGCTATACTTGGGTTACATCTGGTGATATTTGGGCTACATTTGGGCTCTTTTGTCTCTGGTGGCCATCTTGGGAGACTGCATGTCAGAATTTTTTTATGAAATAGAAGAGGATTTGAGAAGTCACTCAAAATGTGCCCTAATTTTTCTTTCTGCAGCACTAATCATACTTTCTAGTGTGCCATACCTTTGTAATAAGTAGGACTGTTAGCGCTCTAGTTGTTCTTTAGAACACTCTAGGAGGCTGCAGTAGAACACAAAGGAATCAACTGACAGTCTCTGTCCTTGTTGGATGTACATGTTTTACTGAGAATGTCAGACTTCATTCTCACATGACTGAGAAAGATAATGTGAATTTACAGAAAATATGCTTTCAGTTTAGCTTATAGATCCCCTTCCAAACCACTGTGGGAAAAGCATGAGATAATAGTTTTCTTTCAAACATGATTCATGATATTCCAGCAGAAGGCTTTTTCACATGGTAAAATCACCTTAGAACACACCACAATTCCTAAAATGAGTATGGTACCATCAACAAATGATTTATAATGTAACTTAAGTCCTAAAACCCTCCATTAACTACAATGTTTTTTAATGAGGTGCTATGATGTATATTGGTCCCAAGATGGCTGCCAACACTTCTTGGATGAAGTGCTGACAGCCAATCAGATTTCACGATGAGATGTGTGGTTACACTCCGCCCATATATATATGTGTTTTTGAAGTTCCTTTTCATAAAAACCACTGCAGCAATTTTCACCAAATATAGCAAAGGCACTTCTGCGTACCTGTCCCTACAATTTTGTCAAGTTTGGTGTAATTCCGTTCAGCGGTTCGGGCTGTAGACTTGTCAGAACGTCCTATGGAAATTAACATGGGGAAAACACGTTTTGAGACCCCCCTTTTTTCTCAGCCCCCACTTCACGAATGCCCCCGAAACTTTCAGGGAAGGAGCGCAGCGGAGCTGGCCAAAATTTTGGAAAATTACACGTAAATTCCTCAACCGGCGCCAAAGTTATTCCCAATAGAATGTTGCGGATTTCCTATGGTAGCCAATCCTAACTATTTATACCTATACATATATATATATATATATATATATATATATATATATATATATATATATATATATATGTATATATATATATATATATGTTGAAAACAATTTGCCACTGCATTGAAAAGGTCACACGACAGCGCCCCGACCTTCAGGTCTGTTAAGCCTCGCTGCAACCTGCATTTCACCCACCACAGATTCTTTTCATGTAGCTGACGCGTTTCGAGACCAAGTCGCCTCTTCTTCATGAGCTTGAAAAGAGCCAGGCATCGAGTGTTCACTTCAACAAGTGTGTTTTTATTCAATGACATCCTTAGTAGGTTGGGCTTAGAGCCCCTGTGCATTGTAGGATTCGTAGTTCCATGAAGTGAATAAAATAATAACTTTAGTAAGTTCGTGTCCTGGTTTTAATTTAATAAGCATTGTTTCACCTTCGTAGGTAGGCAGGTTCCCAGCAGGTTCTGTGTGCAGAAGGACGCTGTGCCGGATAGAAAGAAAACGTTCCTTCTCACAGCCTTTCACCACGGAAATGGTGCTCCTTTTCCACGGCGGGCGGCCATGTTGATTAGGTTGAAAACAATTTGCCACTGCATTGAAAAGGTCACACGACAGCGCCCCGAAGTTCAGGTCTGTTAAGCCTCGCTGCAACCTGCATTTCACCCACCACAGATTCTTTTCATGTAGCTGACGCGTTTCGAGACCAAGTCGCCTCTTCTTCATGAGCTTGAAAAGAGCCAGGCATCGAGTGTTCACTTCAACAAGTGTGTTTTTATTCAATGACATCCTTAGTAGGTTGGGCTTAGAGCCCCTGTGCATTGTAGGATTCGTAGTTCCATGAAGTGAATAAAATAATAACTTTAGTAAGTTCGTGTCCTGGTTTTAATTTAATAAGCATTGTTTCACCTTCGTAGGTAGGCAGGCTCCCAGCAGGTTCTGTGTGCAGAAGGACGCTGTGCCGGATAGAAAGAAAACGTTCCTTCTCACAGCCTTTCACCACGGAAATGGTGCTCCTTTTCCACGGCGGGCGGCCGTGTTGATTAGGTTGAAAACAATTTGCCACTGCATTGAAAAGGTCACACGACAGCGCCCCGACCTTCAGGTCTGTTAAGCCTCGCTGCAACCTGCATTTCACCCACCACAGATTCTTTTCATGTAGCTGACGCGTTTCGAGACCAAGTCGCCTCTTCTTCATGAGCTTGAAAAGAGCCAGGACACAAACTTACTAAAGTTATTATTTTATTCACTTCATGGAACTACGAATCCTACAATGCACAGGGGCTCTAAGCCCAACCTACTAAGGATGTCATTGAATAAAACCACACTTGTTGAAGTGAACACTCGATGCCTGGCTCTTTTCAAGCTCATGAAGAAGAGGCGACTTGGTCTCGAAACGCGTCAGCTACATGAAAAGAATCTGTGGTGGGTGAAATGCAGGTTGCAGCGAGGCTTAACAGACCTGAAGGTCGGGGCGCTGTCGTGTGACCTTTTCAATGCAGTGGCAAATTGTTTTCAATATATATATATATATATATATATATATATATATAAATATATATATATATATATATATATATATATATATATATATTACCTACTGGCGATAGCCAGTAGGTATATATAGTTAGGATTGTTTTCCATAGGGAAATCGCAACATTCTATTGGGAATAACTTTGGTGCCGGTTGAGGAATCTTCCTGAAATTTTCCTTAACTTTGCCTCGCTGCGCTCCGGACCTTCTCTGAAAGTTTGGGGGGGATTCGTCAAGCGGGGGCCGAGATAAAAGGGGGGTCCCAAAACGTGTTTTTCCCATGTTAATTTCCATAGGGCGGTCGGACTCACTTTTAGCCCGAACGGCTGAATGGTTTTCCACCAAACTTGGCAAAATTGTAGGGACTGGTAGCCCAATGTGCCTTTGCTATGTCTCAAGATATGTGCTCCAGTGGATTTTGAGTAATTTAGGTTCAAAAAAATATATATATCTATAGCAGCTTACCCGTGAGCTTACACGTACGCTTACCGTACGTGCACGTACGCGTACGGTACGCATACCCCTACGTGCACGAGCTGCATGCTGATTGTTGCCACTGTCTGTCAACACTCTAAAACAGAAATTGTGGGCAGCCATCTTGTGCCTCGGTAGAGTGAGGTACAGGAAACAAATGTGTAGAACTCAAAAAGGGGGCAGGGTAGAAGCACCCTGACCCCCTAGACCTACTCTGGGGGTCCCACAAGGACCCCCAAGGCAAAAGAAAATGTTTTTTTTTTTTTAAAAAGACGCGGGGTACGCGTACCATACGCGTACCGTACGCGCACGGTACGCGTATCCCGCGACTTTTAAAAACACATTTTGAATTTTTTTTTTGCCTTTGGGGTCCTTGTGGGACCCTCTGAGAAGGCCTAGGGGGTCAGGGTGATTCTACTCTAGCCCCTTTGAGAGTTTCACACCTTTGTTTCACTGCTTTCTTGTGCCTTGGTTCTAACAAGGCACAAGATGGCTGCCAACACTTCCTGGTTTTGAGTGTTGACAGACAGTGGCAGCCAATCAGCATGCCTTCCCGAGAAAGCTGCATGGTTATTGGCTGTCAACACTTCTAACCAGGAGGTGTTGGCATCCATCTTGTGCTAGTGTTGACAGACAGTGACAGCCAATCAGCATGCCTTCCCGAGAAAGCTGCATGCTTATTGGCTGTCAACACTTCTAACCAGGAAGTGTTGGCATCCATCTTGGGTCTTAGTAGACTGAGGCACAAGAAAGCAGAAAAACAAACGTGTAGAACACAAAAAGGGGGCAGGGTAGAAACACCCTGACCCCTTAGGGCTGCTCAGGTGGTCCCACTAGGATATTAATATATTTAAACGTTATCCGCTAATTGAATTAGCATTTAAAAAACCTTTGAAATTCACTGAAACAACCATAGGTTTCAGGCCTTATATAGTTAGGAATTAGCATTTAAAAAACCTTTGAAATTCACTAAAAAAAACATAGGTTTCAGGCCTTATATAGTTGAGAATTAGCATTAAAAAACGTTTGAATATATAAAAACGTTATCCGCTAATAGAATTAGCATTTAAAAAAACCTTGCGAATTCACTGAAAAAACCATAGGTTTCAGGCCTTATATAGTTAGGAATTAGCATTTAAAAAACCTTTGAAATTCACCAAAAAAACCCATAGGTTTCAGGCCTTATATAGTTAGGAATTAGCATAAAAAACATTTGAATATATAAAAACGTTATCCGCTAATAAAATTAGCATTTAAAAAACCTTGCGAATTCAATGAAAAAACCATAGGTTTCAAGCCTTATATTGGTAGGAATTAGCATTTAAAAAACCTTGCGAATTCAGTAAAAAAACCATAGGTTTCAGGCCTTATATAGTTAGGAATTAGCATTTAAAAAACCTTTGAAATTCACAAAAAAAAACATAGGTTTCAGGCCTTATATAGTTAGGAATTAGCATTAAAAAAACGTTTGAATATATAAAAACGTTATCCGCTAATAAAATTAGCATTTAAAAAACCTTGCGAATTCAATGAAAAAACCATAGGTTTCAGGCCTTATATAGGTAGGAATTAGCATTTAAAAAACCTTTGAAATTCACTGAAAAAACCATAGGTTTCAGGCCTTATATAGTTAGGAATTAGCATTTAAAAAACCTTTGAAATTCACTAAAAAAACATACGTTTCAGGCCTTATATAGTTAGGAATTAGCATTAAAAAAAGTTTGAATATATAAAAACGTTATCCGCTAATAGAATTAGCATTTAAAAAACCTTGCGAATTCAATGAAAAAACCATAGGTTTCAGGCCTTATATAGTTAGGAATTAGCATTTAAAAAACCTTGCGAATTTAGTGAAAAAACCATAGGTTTCAGGCCTTATATAGTTAGGAATTAGCATTTAAAAAACCTTTGAAATTCACTGAAAAACCATAGGTTTCAGGCCTTATATAGTTAGGAATTAGCATTTAAAAAACCTTTGAAATTCACTGAAAAATCAATAGGTTTCAGGAGTTATATAGTTAGGAATTAGCTTTTACAAAACCTTTGAAATTCACTCAAAAAATATAAGTTTTAGTGGTGTTATAGTTAGCTGGACATTTTACTCATACAAAACCATTGAAATTGCTCCTATATAGTTAGTTGTACTAACTATATTTCGCGCACCCGCAATCCACTGCTGATGATGTCACATATTACATCATTCATGACATGGTCAGTGACATCACTGATGACATCTCAAATGACATCACTGATGACATCAGTAGCCCACCAGGAACCTCCAGTCTGCATCAGGGGGCAGAGAGATGTAATGAGGCCATGCCCCTTTTTTCACCTCTCTGCCACGCAGCCCCCTGGCGCATACTGGAGGTTTCTGGTGGGCTAGTTGGCCCCAGGGACCCCCAGTATTCAAGGGGATTTGGTTCCCACTCTGGAAACGCACCAGGGGGCTGCGTTGCAGAGACGTGTAATGAGGCCACACCCCTTTTTACACCTCTCTGCCATGCCGCCCCTGGCGCATACTGGAGGTTCCTAATGGGCTAGTTGGCCCCCAGGAACCCCCAGTATTCAAGGAGATTTAGTTCCCACTCTGGAAACGCGCCAGGGGGCTGCATTGCAGAGAGGTGTAATGAGGTCACGCCCCTTTTTACACATCTCTGCAACGCAGCCCCCTGGCGCATACTGGAGGTTCCTGGTGGGCTAGTTGGCCCCGAGGGACCCCCAGTATGCAAGGGGACTTAATCCCCCAACTTAGAATGTGGTACAGGGCGAGTTTGCACAGTGGTGAAGGTAGGGGGCGGGGCTAGATGTGATATGTGTGCAAACATGCCCTGTGGCGTGTTTTAAGTTGGGGAATTAATTCTTCTTTAATCCAGAGGTTATCTAGGGGCCAACTAGCCCAACAGGTAACTCCAGTAAGTGTCACAGAGCTGCGTTGCAGAGTGTTGTAAAAAGGTGGCGTGGCCTCTGAACGGGAAACACCAATGACATTGATGGGAAAACATCACGGTGCTATTGCACCGCGACATTTACATCGCATTGTCGTGGGCATCGCAGCATTTTACTGCGCATGCTACAACGGACCGATGGCGTCGCATGCAATTACAACGCATGCGCTGTAAATAAGCCATTACTCCGCATACTTAGAACGGAATATACTTAGAACGGAAAAAAGACTTTAAAAAGCTGTCAAATGGAAAATGAAAAACGGAAACATTACTCCGCATACTTACGACGGAATGCACTGATATGGGAAATGAAACATACGTAATTAGTTACAAACACTTTCAAAAGCTATGAAATGGTACATGAAAAACGGGAAAAATTGCACTGCTAGCCATTACTACAGAATGCACTGGGATGGAAAATGAAACTTACGGGATTACTTATAAAGACTTTTAAAAGCTTTAAAATGGAAAAAGAAACATGGAAAAAATTGAACTTTAACATGGGATCTGAAAAAAAATGACATATGAAGTACGGAATTGGTTACAAACAAATATATCTTAGAGTGGACGAAATGAAAAACGGAATTGGTTACAAACAAATATAGATTTGAATGGACGCATCACTGATAGTGAGAGGATGTGGCTAAGCGGGTAGGTGTGCCGACTTAGGTGTGGTCAACAAGGGTTCGAGCCTCCTATCAACTTGGCAAAATGAAATGGGCAGCCCATAATTATATTTTTATTACTGTATAACGGATCAACTTGGCAAAATGAAATGGGCAGCACAAAATTATATTTTTATTACTGTATAACGGATGGATGCAGGATTACAATATACAGCACAACATTACCTTTCAATTAATGTATTAGTGGATGGATGCATGGATGCCTGTAAGGATGGATGCATGGATGGGTGGATGCATGGAGAAAGAGTGTCCCAACATGGAACTGCGACGTCCGGAGCGGCAAAGAGGCCTCCCCAGCGGGGCAGAGGTCTGATGTACTCCAGACGGCTCCTCCCAGCCGCCCCGGACGTGCATCACTTACCAGTCTCCACCAACCAGGGGAGACTGCCTCAGGTGAGGAAACAACTGCGTCATGCGGGGGCGGGACAGCCCTCCGTGACTAGGGGCCCACCCTCCTTATGGCCACTGCGTGGCCTCGGGCAGGCGCATAGTCACATCAGGGCCACAAGAACCCCCGCCCCACAAATGCCCAAACCCGCAAATAACACAAAGACACAAGTGTTAGGTTTGGGAAAAATTTGCTGCAGGTTTATTACATACAACATATGTAATGACGGTGGGTTAACTTACGGGCGATCCTAGGGCAGGCCGCATTCTCGCCACCTCTTCGATGCGAATGGCAGAGCGCACCTGGAGAGCGGACCCTTCAGCATTGCACCTCAAAAGGCTTAAAAACAAGAGAAATGCCTACTTCAGGAAAATAAAGCGTACAAAGTTGGACTTCTTCAGCCGCCAGTTGGACCAAGCAAAAAACAGGCCAAGAAAACTGTTCGAACTAATCAAGACCCAAACAAAGGCACAACCCTTACAATCAAATAGCACAACAAGTGACACCCCACACTGTGAAGACTTCTCTGCTTTCTTTAAGCTAAAGACTGACAACATAAGAAATGACCTCATCTTGGATGTAGGCCGATTCCCCAACCACACCAGAATGGCTAACACTCAACCTAAAAACATGGCATCTTGGCTGTACTTCGATACCTACTCGGAAGAAACAATACACAAACTGCTCTGCACCCTGAAGCCCTCTAATCACCTCACAGACCCTCTACCTACTAATGCTGTAAAAGACTTCATCCCCTTGCTCCTCCCTCTCTGGACCAAAATAATCAACTGCTCCCTGCAACAAGGCCTCATTCCAGATGCCCTCAAGGTGGGGCAAGTCACACCTATACTCAAGAAACCTACAGCCGATCCGTCTGACCTAAACAATTACCGGCCCATCACCAATATCCCCACCCTGGCCAAACTGCTGGAGAAATGTGTCCAACTCCAACTAACAAGACACATTGACCAATTTGACCTCCTCAACTCTCATCAATCAGGCTTCCGAGCGAAACATAGCACGGAAACAGCTATGACACACATAATTGATGACGCCCTCCAAATTCTTGATCGCAATGAGTCCTGCCTCCTCATCCTTCTTGACCTCTCGTCAGCATTTGACACGGTCAAACATGAGAACTTGCTGGAGCTGCTAAGCACTAGAATGGGTCTATCGGGAACGGTTCTCAAATGGTTTTCGTCCTTCCTGCACAACCGGACTCAGAAGTTCAAGATCGACAATGTGCTATCTGCACCTGTGCCTGCAGATCTAGGTGTTCCACAAGGATCCTCCCTCTCCCCCACATTGTTCAACCTCGTCATGGAACCGCTCGCCACCTTGCTCCAAGCTTCTAATGTCCAATTCCATATGTACGCCGACGACACACAACTGTACCTAAAGCTTCAATCCCCGGAAGATATCAAACATCTGAATTCCACGCTTATTAACACTCAATCTTGGCTAGCTGATAATCACCTCAAACTAAATGCTCTGAAAACTGAGTTCCTTCTCATCTCACCCCCGGCGAAAATTTCCACCACCCAAACATGGCTCAACAACCTAACAGCACTCAATGTCCAACCCACCATCGTGGACTCAGCGAAATCCCTGGGCATCACACTGGACGCCAAGCTCAACATGCAGCAGCACGTCAGCAAAGCCACAAAAACAGCTAATTTCCAAATCAACACACTGAGGAAAATCAAACCCTTCCTCCCTGCTGAAGACTTCCAAACTGCTGTACAAGCGTTAGTCATCCCTCGAATAGACTACGGAATTGTGGCCCTCAGCGGACTCCCGCTATCCACAACAGCACCCTTAAGAGCCTCCCTGAACGCTGCCGCAAGACTCATCACTGGCTCAAGAAAACATTCGCATATTTCCCCAGACTTAAAGTCCCTAAAATGGTTGCCTTTTGAAGCCAGAATACAACTAAAAATTGCAGTTATGACACACGCGGCCGTGCACCACAATGCACCCAACTACCTCGCTCAAAAGTTGTCTATATCAGGAGGTTCGAGATCCAATAGAAGCTCAAAAAATCTACTCCTGAAACCCCGTAGATTCCGGAAAGAGAAAACCTACAAGCGCTCCTTCTCAGGAATGGCACCCAGGATCTGGAATGCGCTCCCTCCTGAAACAAGGCGTATCTCCTCCACTGCACTCTTCAAGAAAGAGGTGAAAACCATCCTTCTGGCCAAGATCTCCTGAACCTTATAGGTGTTGGATCAGAGACTCTGCATTGCCTTGTGTCAATGCTCACCTTGTCCTTTGGCACTATACCCTACTTGATGACTATACTAAAACACTGGTATAAGCCTTCCACACACCCAAGTTGTACCTGAACACCTCTGTATTGGGATCAATGACTTGTGCCGTCTCATATTACTTGTTTACCTGACTGTATTTTGATATGTTTTATGTATGTTATTATGATCCCTTCGTGTTGGTGACTACTACATTGTTCCCACTACCTCTGTTCATTCCTACTGCCCCTACCTTGTCATTGTGAAGCGCTCTGATATCTGTAAAGATCTTGTTTGCGCTATATAAAACTTTGAATAAATAAATAAATAAATAAATGGCGGATAGGAAGGGTGTATGCATGGATGCATGGATGACTGGATGGATGGATGCATGGATGGGTGTATGATGGATGCATGGATGGGTGGATGGATGGATGGATGCATGGATGGGTTGGATGGATGGGTGTGCATGGATGGATGGGTGCATGGATGGGGGATGGATGCATGGATGGATTGGATGGATGGGTGTGCATGGATGGATGGGTGCATGGATGGGATGGGTGTGTGATGGATGCTAGATTGATGCATGGATGGGTTGGATGGATGGGTGTGCATGGATGGAGGGGTGCATGGATGGGTGGATGGATGGATGCATGGATGGGTTGGATGGATTGGTGTGCATGGATGGATGGGTGCATGGATGGGATGGGTGTGTGATGGATGCTGGATGGATGCATGGATGGGTTGGATGGGTGTGCATGGGTGGGTGTATGGAAGGCGGTCCACTGGGTCACGACACAGGCAGAAATGGCTGCAGGCGCGGTGGGAAATACAATATATACCCCCACCCCCCACAAACCCATTGGCCCCAATTTTTTTCACTGTGTAGCCTCAAACGTCGCGTTGTCATGTTGCGCGATGTTAAATCGGCGATGTGACACGCGATCCAATGAAATTGCAGCATTTGCGAAGCAACTACTTGTGAAGGACATAATGAGCGGTGAGACGGCCGATGCGATGTAATGCCCGCGATTTGACGTGCCGCGAGGACATTGACATCGACGGATCGTCATACAACCCTCTGAACACCTCTCTGCAACTCAGCTCCCTGGGGCATACTGGAGGTACCTGGTGGGTTAGTTGGCCCACAGGGGACCTCAGGATTGAAGAGGACTTAATTCCCAAACTTAAAATGCGCCACAGGGCGTGTTTGCACACATGTCACCTCAGGCCCCGCCCCTTTCCTTCACTATAAAGCAGAGCAAAATATTCCACTAAAATCAGCCGAACTACAAATTCCGATTTACTCACCTGTTATCACGAGAGACATCAGTGCTGCATCTTTGAGCCCAGTACGGACCCTGAAAAGTAAATCTAAGTGTACCTACCAGTAACTTGTATTTCCTTCCATTGGAATCTATTGTGTGGTTTTCACCAGAAAAGTTTCTAAGTGTCTATTTTTGAAACATACAAATATTCCTCTAAAATCAGCCGAACTAAATATTCCGATTTACTCACCTGTTATCAGGAGAGACGTCAGTGCTGCATCTTTCAGCCCACTACTGATCCTAAAAAGTAATTCTAACCATACTTACAGTAACTTGAATTTCCTTTCTTAGGCTAACATTGACAGGTTTCACTTGGAAATTCTTCTAAGTGTGGAGTTTTGGAATTATAAAAAATTCCTCTAAAATCAGCCGAAGCACGAATTCTGATTCACTCACCTGTTATCAGGAGAGACCTCAGTGCTGCATCTTTCAGCCCAGTACAGATCCTGAAAAGTAATTTTAACTGTACTTACCAGTAACTTGAATTTCTTTCCATAGGATATCATTGCCTGCTATATAAAATATTTATAAATTAAAAAAATATTAAATAAAAAAATATATATTACAATTTAAATATTTTTAAAACATTTTTTTTCAATTTATATTAAAAATATGTAATATTTTTAAAAAAACTAAAACATCTAAAAATAAATACTTTAAAACAATGTAGTAAATCAGTATAAAAAAAATAACAATTAATACATTTAAATATTATCATTTACAAAACCTTTGAAATTCACTGAAAAAACCATAGGTTTCAGCCACGTTATAGTTAGGAATTAGCATTTAAAAAACCTTAGAAATTCACTGAAAAAACCATAGGTTTCAGCCACGTTATAGTTAGGAATTAGCATTTAAAAAACCTTTTTCACTGATGGACATTTCACTCATACAAAACCATTGAAATTCCTCCTTTATAGTTAGTTCAGCTAACTATAACTTGCGCGCCCGCAATGCACTGCTGATGAAGTCACATATTACATCACTCATGACATGGTCAGTGACATCACTCATGACAACGCTGATGACATCTCAAATGACATCACTGATGACATCACTGATGACATCATCCTTGTGAAAGAGTGGCAGACCTCCTCTCACCCTAATATAACCTTTGATACACACATTCAAAAATAGAAACTACATTTTTTTTTTAAATGGAGTTACCAATACCAGTTACAACAACCTATTCAGTAATTCCAACATCAACATACACATCCACTCATTCACCAACAGTTCTATATAGTCACTCATACATGTACTGACTCATCATATATACTCATACACCTATACATCCTGTTACACACCGATACTCATCCATAGAGTTACTCACACACATACTCACACATGCAAATAAATCAAACATCCATTTACTTGCATATACTGCTATGCACACACCACTACACTTACTTCTACAGAAACATACACATTCTTACTCTCTTAAACAATCACTTATAGAAACACATACTTATTTATACAGGAACTCTTCCAATCTCTCACTCTCGCACTCTGCAAAGATCGCTCACTGCTCTTAACAAGTACAACACTAAGAACCATCTTCTGATGAATTAATCCAAAACCAAATTTATAATCTTTGGGAACTACAAAAAAAGGAAAAATCTTACCTGGAGAGCTGGGGGCCTTCAAATAGCGACCTGCATCAGCTACAATTACTTAGGAGTCTGGTTTAATGCAAAGGCAAACCAAGCAGCACACCTTAGACATTTAAGGCCCAAGGGCACGGGGATCATTCACAGCCTAAGGCTCTTGAATCGCCGCCTGCACAGCCCCACAGCCGAACCAATTCTAAGGGTGCTACGGGCCAAACTACTACCAGCAGTGTCCTATCTGGCATTCCTCGGAAAAATTGACGCATTTCTGGGAAATTTAAAAATAAGAGTCTATAAGAAAATCTTTTCTGTCCCGCAACATGCAAGGAGGTCGAGGACAAGACTCGAGCTGGGCCTGACATGCGCAAACCTTTACTGTCTGGGAGACTTGATCAAACTCTACATTCACACTGTACGAGCTCCAGGACAATCTATGAAAGAACAACTACAAGCTGTGTTCAAGGAAGAACTTTCCCCTTGGCTCAAACAGCTGCACCTTGCCATTTCCACACTAAAGATTGAAGCCACCTCCCTCACTAATCCAACCATTCCCCTGTCAAAGTTGAAAAAGCCAATAACAAATCAAATCACTTTTGTTTCATTTCAGACAGACGTTGCCGGGCTCTCCAAAAACGTCCTTTTGACAGCTTTGAATGAATCATACATCAAGGGGAAACCTCAACCATATTTTAACTATTCTCTTAACTCCCAGACTCGCAATAAAATACTATACATGAGGCTGCTTGCCCTACCAATTTTTTACTTTAATCCGCAGTGGGCTTGGTGGAATGAGCAGCCCATTTGTAGGCTTTGTAACTGCATACACGAGTCCTGGCTTCACCTGTTATGCTGCTGCCCATTCTTTGCCTCAGACCGACGCCGCTTACTGACTCCAGTCTTCCGGGAACAGTCACTGAAACATTGTAGGGAAGCATCGGTCATGTGTGTTTCAGCAACAACTCAGCCCAGGCCTTAGCAGGAGCTGGGAAGTTTGTTAACATTATTTTAACCGCACTGCATAATGCTCCGCATTAAGAATCTGAAAAAATATGTTTTATTCCATTATGTATTGTCATGTTTGTACATTACGGTGTTCATTAACTGTATAATAAAGTAAGATACTCACTTATATACATCAATACTCACATATACTAGTTTAAAACTTATGTAATTACTCATAAAGATACTATTGAGACAGTCATTCACTCACTAACACACCCATACACACACTCATCCACCCATACAGTCCTGCACACATGCCGTCTTCAAAACACATACAAACAGTGAGTCAGTCATTCATGCATCTGTGTGCTAAGTAATACCCCCCACCAAACCATACAGACACTCATTCTGATACTCAAAAAACCAACTAATAACCCATATAGACACTCATGTAGATACTCACCACCCCATGCATCCACGTATACACAAAGTGAGACACTGATAGAGATATTTACATATTTAAACATTACTCGCTAATACATGTATTCACTAAGATACACTTAATAAGTCAGTTATACAATCAATTTTACAAAAAAAAATCAATTTTGACACTTATTTACCCATTTATTTTTCCATCGACCTTTAGATATACATCTATAAAAAATATTTATTTTTCAGAAAGACACACATTCACTGGATGATGTCAACAGTGATGTCATTTGAGATGTCATCAGTGATGTCATGAGTGATGTCACTAACAATGTCATGAGCGACGCCGCTTACTGACTCCAGTCTTCCGGGAACAGTCACTGAGACATTGTAGGGAAGCATCGGTCATGTGTGTTTCAGCAACAACTCAGCCCAGGCCTTAGCAGGAGCTGGGAAGTTTGTTGACATTATTTTAACCGCACTGCATAATGCTCCGCATTAAGAATTTGAAAAAATATGTTTTATTCCATTATGTATTGTCATGTTTGTACATTACGGTTTTCATTAACTGTATAATACAGTAAGATACTCACTTATATACATCAATACTCACATATACTAGTTTAAAACTTATGTAATTACTCATAAAGATACTATTGAGACAGTCATTCACTCACTAACACACCCATACACACACTCATCCACCCATACAGTCCTACACACATGCCGTCTTCAAAACACATACAAACAGTGAGTCATTCATTCATGCATCTGTGTGCTAAGTGATACCCCCCACCAAACCGTACAGACACTCATTCTGATACTCAAAAAAACAACTAATAACCCATATAGACACTCATGTAGATACTCACCACCCCATGCATCCACTTATACACAAAGTGAGACACTGATAGAGATATTTACATATTTAAACATTACTCGCTAATACATGTATTCACTAAGATACACTTAATAAGTCAGTTATACAATCAATTTTACAAAAAAAATCCATTCAGACACTTATTTACCCATTTATTTTTCCATCGACCTTTAGATATACATCTATAAAAAATATTTATTTTTCAGAAAGACACACATTCACTGGATGATGTCATCAGTGATGTCATTTGAGATGTCATCAGTGATGTCATGAGTGATGTCACTAACCATGTCATGAGCGACGCCGCTTACTGACTCCAGTCTTCCGGGAACAGTCACTGAGACATTGTAGGGAAGCATCGGTCATGTGTGTTTCAGCAACAACTCAGCCCAGGCCTTAGCAGGAGCTGGGAAGTTTGT
Source organism: Lissotriton helveticus (assembly GCF_964261635.1). Classification (NCBI taxonomy): domain Eukaryota; kingdom Metazoa; phylum Chordata; class Amphibia; order Caudata; family Salamandridae; genus Lissotriton; species Lissotriton helveticus. Next base: position 134,431,714 of record NC_136058.1, read on the forward strand.
TAACATTATTTTAACCGCACTGCATAATGCTCCGCATTAAGAATCTGAAAAAATATGTTTTATTCCATTATGTATTGTCATTTTTGTACATTACGGTTTTCATTAACTGTATAATAAAGTAAGATACTCACTTATATACATCAATACTCACATATACTAGTTTAAAACTTATGTAATTACTCATAAAGATACTATTGAGACAGTCATTCACTAACTAACACACCCATACACACACTCATCCACCCATACAGTCCTACACACATGCCGTCTTCAAAACACATACAAACAGTGAGTCAGTCATTCATGCATCTGTGTGCTAAGTAATACCCCCCACCAAACCATACAGACACTCATTCTGATACTCAAAAAACCAACTAATAACCCATAAAGACACTCATGTAGATACTCACCACCTCATGCATCCACTTATACACAAAGTGAGACACTGATAGAGATATTTACATATTTAAACATTACTCGCTAATACATGTATTCACTAAGATACACTTAATAAGTCAGTTATACAATCAATTTTACAAAAAAAATCCATTTAGACACTTATTTACCCATTTATTTTTCCATCGACCTTTAGATATACATCTATAAAAAATATTTATTTTTCAGAAAGACACACATTCACTGGATTATGTCATCAGTGATGTCATTTGAGATGTCATCAGTGATGTCATGAGTGATGTCACTAACCATGTCATGAGTGATGTAATATGTGATGTTATCGGCAGTGCATTGCAGGAGCGCGAGTTATAGTTAGCTAAACTATTTATAACGGGGCAATTTCAATGGTTTTGTATGAGTGAAATGTCCAGCTAACTATAACATTTGTGAAACCTATGGTTTTTTCAGTTTATATCTAAGGTTTTTTAAATGCTAATTCCTAACTATAACGTGGCTGAAACCTATGGATTTTTTCAGTGAATATATAGATATATATATATATATATATATATATATATAGAGAGAGAGAGAGAGAGAGAGAGAGAGAGAGAGAGAGAGAGAGATATAGATATAGATATACAGAGAGAGAGAGAGAGAGAGAGAGAAGCAATTAATAAAGGGAACTGTAATGGGGGCCTTTAGTGCCATTGAGGAATTCTGGTGACGTTTACAAACCACAAGGCTTATGTCTGGGTCATTTATAAATGTTTTCTGCACCCCGAAATGACAACATAGCACCATAACACTTGTTATGTATGTTTCTATTGCATGATTTATTAATTGATTTTAACACTCTTTAAAAAGATTTAGAGCATTTAACCCTCATCTGTTTAGCATTCTCTGTTTGCCTGAGGCTGCATATATGTCTGTCAATGTTTTGAAAAATTTGTGTTTTAGTTGGGGATAATGTGGTAATATTTAAGATGTGTTTTATGCAACAACGTGTATTATTATGAATCAAATTTTAAATGCAAAGCACATTGTAAGGGAATTAAAAGCAGGCATTCTAAAATGTGCTTTTCTTTTGTAGTATGTTGACACTATAGAGTAGGTTTAACAATATATAAATTAAATATGTATGTGTGTGTGTGTGTGTATGTATATATTGGAACACTGACGAAGCCTTCTGGCGAAACGCGTCTGTTGTGGGGTAGGGGCTTGAACTAAATATACTTTGGATACGAATGGTATGGTGTGCTGGTCTTCTGTCTAGCCAGATTGGAGTGGACTGTTTTTGTGATATATATATATATCTATATATATATATATATATATATATATATATATATATATATTCCATCAACTTGGCTCGTCCTTGTCGACCCCTGGCACTTCTTGGGCCGGTGCAGTATTCCTCGGCAGAGCCCCGCCGAATTTTATAAACACACCTCCTTCACAGGAATGAATACGCACTCGCAGGATCTTCTGTTCTTAAGTTTTAATCATTCGCAATTTCCAGCATTATATAAATACCGACGCGTTTCACCACCAAACTGGCGGCTTGTTCACGGTGGAAAAATGATGATGGATTAAACCCAGATCAGTTGACTGGGAGTGAGTGCTTACAATACTCTACACTCCGTCCATCATCCCCCTTGGTTTTGCTTTGTTCGCCCTAAGTTGGGAGGGTATGCCCAGATGTGGGTCCCTTGCTCACTTTGCCACTGGATTCAAGCTAGCCTGGTTAATGACTGTGATTAGCCAGAAACTGGTCCCAGGATGCTTGTTTCTGGTCCAGGGAAGACATGGCTTGGCAGGTTGGGCTGGACTGTTCCCATGAGGCACAGGGTCAGATTGATTTGCATATGGCCATGTCTGAACTGGGGTGGTGGAGTGAGCTAAAGAATCATCAAGCAATCGATCAATCAATCACTGCATTTATAAAGCGCGCTACATACCCGTGAGGGTCTCAAGGCGCTGGGGGGCAGGGGGTGTGTGGAAAAGTCAGCCCATAACACACCTGAAGCCCAGGCTGCTGGCGCAGGACGCCTCTTAGTTCCCATCTTGAACGATTACCAATAAAGAGACGGGCGCTGGAAGCAGGAATACAAGAATAGAGATTTTATTTCTCATGAGGAGAGCCTGTCATTTCGGACACTCGCATAGTGTCTTCAGGAGGTGCTCTAACAAGTTTCTCTGAGGCTTCGTCTTTTATACACAGGTTTACGGCACACAGACATTCTTCATTACAATCAAGACATTGTGAAGTATGAAGATATTCCAACACGTGGCTACAGTAGGGGCCCTGATCCTCCATACAATAGGAGGGGGCTGTCACGCAGCTGAGTGTTCTGCTGATTCCTTTGGAATGTGTGCGCCTGATTGAATCTCAGGGGGTGGGGCGTTCATGATCAATAGTAGCCCCCTTTGAAGAGGGGCGAGTGCATACAGTAGTGGGCAATGAACTGTCCCCTCAGGCTGAGGGATGACCAGCGGTCCGTGCAAACGATCAGGCTCAGAGGAAGGAGTCATAAAAGGAGGGGTATTCATGGAAGAAAAGGAGGTGTTGGTCAGGCGCGGGTTGTGATTCCTAGAGACAGAGTCATGCGGGAGGGGAGGGTTCACGACTTGTGCATGTGAGAGCAGGGGTGGTCAGGGTGCATGGGGGATGCTTGCAGGGTCAGGGAAGGGGCTGATGATCGATCGCAAACAGAGAGACCATGGTACCTAAAATGGCTGTTGTATATATGTGTGCATGGGTCTATGCTGGCGGGATAACACAGTCAGTGTTTTGCAATATCCATTCTGCTTACGACAAGAGGTACAGCGAATGCCGCTTATGTACACATACATTGCTATTTTCAACAGTCGCCGCTTTTTACATAAGCAAGTTCAATTCTATATAGTCGATACGGTAGGCAGAATGCAATACATGTTAATTTACATTTGTTGGGTTCTTCATACAAGTCTAGAGATCGGCATAACACTTAGTCGGAGTCAATCAAGAAAAGAGGTTCCGAAACATTATAGAATCAAGTTCAGACTTTCTCTCCGGGGACATCGACATACAGTAAGAGTACTCTGATACCTTCGGGTCTTATCAGTGCTATAAGAAACTTTTGGAAAACTAGACACGTGGGTGACCGATGAAACATTTTAAAAAGCAATAAAAATGGCTGAGGGAGGAGTTCAAGTTGATACAAGCAATTTGGTCAAGGGGGTGAGTAGAAAGTTCAGGAAGGGGGTTTTCGTCACAATGTCTTTTTAACGGAGTCCGTCTTCTTTTGTTGGCGCTGTTGAGCACCGGCGGTGGAGCTATAGGTCCAGCTCGGATTCATCCTTACACGTTGCAGGGTGCGATCAGTCCTCTGCTGTTGGATCACAGTCCTGTTTCTTAACTCATTTTCTTAGGGGTGCCTCATGCTGGGCACCTGCGTGTCTTTCTTTTTCCGTGGCAAAACCTCATTCCATAGTCAAAAGTTTATATGAAAGAGTTTGTTGAATAATCGAGGGAAGAGAGGGCGGAGTGGGGCCAGATCTTTGAACACACCAAAGGACCAAGGGAGCAAAGGATAACGAGCAGGCAGGCCCATTGGTCGGGCTCAAAAAGGACAGGGACTTCAGGTACGAGTGGGGCAGCAAATCGAGGGCTTCAAGGCAGCCCTTTATTCCTTACTCTGCCGAGTTTGAGAGTGGTGCCTCGTCCCGCGTCTCGTTGCTCGGTGGCTCCACCTTTGGTCGCGGTCACACGTGCTTCATGATCTGTGGCCAGGCTGTGCGTCACATCCAGCTCCTCTCCTCCGGTGATTGTATCTTTGAATGGGTAAAAATAAGTTTTAGAAAGACTGGCAGGAGAAGACATTCATACATCTCAATTCCATCCCCAATCCTATGTAGGTGGGGGATAAGTTCATCGGTCACAGTCAGAAGTCATTATTTATGGAGTATGTAGGAGGGCATTACCATTGAATTCATAAACCTGTTTGGCGTTCATTCGTGACGTATGTGGAGAGAAATTGGACCTTTATACACAGTGTATTATATCAAAACTCAAAATCGAGTCCTTATGTAGAGACTCGCCCTTCCCTTTAACCCAAGTATCGACAATCTTACATTTCCCTTCGGGGTCGGCTAACTCTTGTAAGCAGGGGCGTTATCGTCATGAAGAAGGGGGAGGGGGCAGATGTACAACATGCTTTTCTTGGGGAGCGAACGTTTAATCAAGGTCATCAATTACGCTTCGAGGGTAGCTGACATGAAGCTGGGGTTAATCGGGGGAAACAGGGACGCTTTGGACAGGGAGCTGGGGTCGATCGGGAGAAGTGGGGTACTCTGGACATCCGCATTTAAGTGCAGAGGAGCGAAGTAATCTGTGCATTGGGAATTGCATTTTTAGCAAACCGAAAAACAGAAGGCCATTGACGTTATAGTCCCCCCATAAAAGGCCAGATTAGGGGACATCCGTCGTCTTACCTGTCCTTTCCTTCATTACCAACTCGGGTTCTATCATTTTGCGGAAAAGGAGAGGTAGTAATATGGCAAGTTACAATCGTTTTAGTTCCTGTCAATTTTGCTGAACACCTTTGTGTTCGAGGAGACCCAATTAGGTGTTGTGCCGGGGGGGGCACAACGTTACCATACAAAGAAGGAGGGAACAGGGGGGACTTTAGAGAGTGAGAGAGAGAGAGAGAGAGAGAGAGAGAGAGAGAGAGAGAGAGAGAGAGAGAGAGAGAGAGAGAGAGAGAGAGAGAGAGACCGCACTCTAAATGGTCCATTCGGTACACGTATGACATGGAGAGAGAAAGAGAGAGAGAGAGAGAGAGACGTGTACAATAATGGATCATTCGGTGCGCGCACAACACAGAACAACAGGGGTCAAGTAATACGGAGACACAGGCAGAGGGATGACGTAGATCCACACATTACGTACAGTACAGGTATTATATACAAAAATCCAAGACAAGACATATAACCGTTATTGGCCATAATGATCTCTTCCTGTATGCTGCGTATCCTTAGCATCCTAAGCTCTTTTTACCCTTTTCTTTCCTTTTATTGTCGGCCGCCTTTACTGGTCTTTGTTGTTTTACACACTTACGCCTTTGGCAACTGGTCAAGAACTAACCTGGTCGGGCTAAATGCTTTTCCAGGCGGAGGCAACAGTGGGTGTCAGTTGGGAGAACAATGGGGCAGCTCTGAGTTTCCGGTCCATGAGGGTGAGGAAAGGATGTAGTAATTTCTATACACTGACAACATTCCTAGTCCTTCGAACGGAGGGTACTTGTGTAAACCTTACCTCGGAATATTCCTTAAACTTTCCCTATTTAGTTAAGTGTGGAGTGCTTTAACCATATGTGCACATTATTTTTGGTTGTATTATTCGGGGTGCGTGGGCACCATAATCGAACGCCTTTTTCCCGTCTCTTCGTCCGTTAGATCACCATTTCCTTTTTCGTATTTTTAATCGATGTTCCAAAGTGACCTGCAGGAAAGAGGGAAAAAGAAGGGGCGGGGGCAGCATTTAAAAAAAAAAAACACACCAGCGCGCATAAACCCGAAAAGGCTTTTACTTACTACATACTCGGTCTATCTCCACGGAACGCAGTTCTTGCCAACTCGGCATTTAAGCCCAGATGGACCTTTTAGTGTGGGAGAGATGATTATCGGAAGCTGGTGGGTAGCATAGGTCACCCAAGTGTGGTATTATGGACCGTATGTAGGGAGGCCAGGTGGCACTCCTTCGGGGCGACTTAGGGGCATTTTAGCACAGTTTTTCCTGATACAGGTAGCATATAAAGTATAGACTGAATTCCAGGGTCTTTAGCGGTTGCTTTTGGCTGTACAAAAATGTGCAAAGTACATACAGCAAAAACCTGGACCATTCATATTTGCAATATTTCTGCGTATTATACTTTTTAACCCTTAATTTAATCGAGCTGAGCCATTTCACCTGTAATTCAGTTATATCGGAAACAGTGGTCATTTATTCGAAACGTACCAATTTACACGTGACAACTACGTACGTTTTTTCCAAAAATCTTTAATAAAAATGTCGGTGCATGAATACGGGCCTACAACCCTGTGGGCCGGCCAGAACTGTACATGTGGGGATACTTATTAGTGGAAACTCTAATGGAGTCGGTGATCGTTGATTTCATAATGAAAGTGCGACAAGTGCAATAAAATCATATCGAAATTTCAGTGTGAGCGAGTATCATAAGTGTTGAAATTCGAACTTTCAACAATTATGATGCGCCAAACTTATCAACAATTCATTGTCCGAATGTTCAATCAGCACCCATCTCACTTCAATTCATTGTCCGAACACATAATCAGTACCCATCCCATATCAATTCATTGTTTTTAAAAACTGTATGCATTTTTCACGACACCAAAGTTGAGCAATCGGGGTACAACAAGGAGTTGAAAGTTTCATTTGTACCGGTGCCATTTTGGGTGCAGCCAGGCAGATCCAGGCATAGTCAAAATTTCCACCAGCTCGTGGCTGGCCCAGAACCTCTTTCGGCAGTCCAAAAAGTTCTGTTAAAGGGCAATAGAAAGGGATCGGCAGTATGAACCATCAGTCAAAAAAGGGGGAGGGAGGCAACAATGTTCCCTACCGGGTCATACTGGGTTTTTCACCGGAACTGTTCCGAACTGTAGTCTGCAGGATTTTAGTCATTCAAATCGAGGCTGGCGTCAGCATGGGAGTGCCAACGTCCTGCGGCTACATTTCCATCGTTCCGTGGGCAATCATGGCAGTCATTCCCCATCGGGGGTATCTGCGGGAGTCGGGGACTCCCGCGGCTCCTCTAGAATCTTCAAGGTCGAGGAGAACTTTTATGATGGTGGAATCAACAAGCGACCGGGCCATTCCTTCATGCTGGGCCCGCTCTTGCAAGGTCGACCGCCATTTTGAGAGTTCGGCAGCTACCGGCAATCGCGGGGTCAAATGAGCAGACGGGCTCCAACCTGCCGGGTCGAGGTGTCGCAGCATCGCCACAGTGGATGAACCCTTTGCCGGGTGCGTGGAGCGTCGCTGCACCGTAAGAGTGGACGAACCCTTTGCCGGGTGCGAGGAGCGTTGAGGGTGCAGCTGGGGAGCCTCCACCTGGGGAGGTGGGAGAGGCTCGTTCGCGCCGCCTCTCCCTCCCGGTGCACCCCACGGCGTCTCGCTGGACATTTGTTATGGCCGGACCAGGCGATGAGGACGAGGGGGGGGTCGGAGGCATGTGCAAGACATCCCCCCCCAGTGTTGTCGTAGCCATTATTGAAGAAGTGGCGCCTGATACGTTTCGGGCCGGGCCTCCGGTTGATGGCGGCCGGATGCTCTTTGCCCTGGCCCCAGGAACGGGTCCCTTGGTTCATCCGGGGGGGGGGACAGGCCTTGGCGTGTGGCGCCGCCTTCGGGCTATTCGCGTAGTGGTCCTTCCACCCCACCGCCCCTGACGGTTTTTGTAGACTTTAAAACGCCCAAAAACTACTAGAAAGTAGCCCAAAGTAGCCCAACATTGCTACTTTCGGGAAGGAAGGGCTGGAACGGCGTCAGGCACACGGCGAAATGCATTGTGGGTTTCGTTTGTCGTTGCAGCAGTTTGTCATGTAAATAGTTGCTTAAATGTTTTTTTGTTTGTTAAAAAATAAAACGTGTTCACCTGTTACTTCGCTAGAGTGTTATATATTTTTCTATTATTCGCCTAAGTTTTGTCGTTAATTGGGCGGGATGGGTGGTGGAGCCAAGCTGTCTCGAAGTCATAGCGTTAAGTTCGGCTTTCCTCACCAGTTTCATATTTCCTGAGGGGTTGTTCCCTATGTTTCCATTTCAGCGAGGTTGAAAAGAGATCTCATCAGCGGCCTACTGATTTCACTCTATTCCTTTTCTTTTCCCTAACGATTTTTATATATATATTTTTCTCTTTTATTTGCTAGCACGATACAGCGGCTAATCCGTATTTTTATATTTGTCCTTTTGTATTAGGGGTACCCTCCTGGTCGAGCCAGATGACCTACCTCCAATAAATGGTCCGGGTGGAACTGGTTTATCAATCAGTGGGGAGTAGATAGGCATGACAGATTACAACGGGGGACAAAGGTCCGCATTACCTACCCTTCCTTACTTGCAAAGACTAGACAGAACATTTCTATTCCACGTCATTTGCAAACAGAGAATGCCTCAAAAGAACTATTCCTTGAACAATAAATGTCCAGACAATCAATCAATCAGTGGGGAGAAAAAAACAGGCATGACGGATTACAACGGGGACAAAAGTCTGCCTTTCCTATCCTTCACTATCTGCAAAGGGAGGCAGAATATTCCTATTCTTCCCCGTTTGTAGACAGGGAATATCTCAAAGAGCAATAATCGATAAAAATCGATAACAAACAATCAAATGCGGAGAAAAGATAGGCATGACGGATTACAACGGGGACAAAAGTCTGCATTACCTACCCTTCACTATCTGCAAAGGGAGACAGAATATTCCTATTCTTCCCCGTTTGCAGACAGCGAATGTCTCAAAGAGCAACAGAGCAACCAATCAATCAGTGGGGAGAAAAATAGGCATGACGGATTACAACGGGGGACAAAAGTGCGCATTACCTATCCTTCACTATTTGCAAAGAGAGAGGAACGTTCCTATTCGTCGCTGTTTGCAAACAGAGAATGTCTCCAAGAGAACCAATACTTCAAGTAGCAACCGAGGCTAAATGAACCAATCAATGAACAATACCAGTATTTTAAATACTGTTTCCAAAACAATCAATCAATCAATCAGATGGGTAAACCATCCTACCAATCAGACGTAAAGACGTCCTACTTAACCTTACCCGGACCGGATCATGTGGGCAATTCTTCGCCTTCCTTCCTCCAGCGCCTCTTTTCTCCATGTTTTTATCGCAGCATTCCTGTGGGTTTCCAGTCAGGACAGTAGGTCACTTGAGAGAGGTCCGTTCAGAATCGGTGAAGTTCATTCAATCGGCAGCCGGACGAGGGCCCTCTCAAGGCAGGTATACTCCAATTGTTTAGATGTTCACCCCATCGTCTGGACCTCTCTTACCGGACCTTATGTCGCTGATGGACCCCGCGTTAGGGCGCCAATTGTGGAAAAGTCAGCCCATAACACACCTGAAGCCCAGGCTGCTGGCGCAGGACGCCTCTTAGTTCCCATCTTGAACGATTACCAATAAAGAGACGGGTGCTGGAAGCAGGAATACAAGAATAGAGTTTTTATTTCTCATGAGGAGAGCCTGTCATTTCGGACACTCGCATAGTGTCTTCAGGAGGTGCTCTAACAAGTTTCTCTGAGGCTTCGTCTTTTATACACAGGTTTACGGCACACAGACATTCTTCATTACAATCAAGACATTGTGAAGTATGAAGATATTCCAACACGTGGCTACAGTAGGGGCCCTGATCCTCCATACAATAGGAGGGGGCTGTCACGCAGCTGAGTGTTCTGCTGATTCCTTTGGAATGTGTGCGCCTGATTGAATCTCAGGGGGTGGGGCGGTCATGATCAATAGTAGCCCCCTTTGAAGAGGGGCGAGTGCATACAGTAGTGGGCAATGAACTGTCCCCTCAGGCTGAGGGATGACCAGCGGTCCGTGCAAACGATCAGGCTCAGAGGAAGGGGTCATAAAAGGAGGGGTATTCATGGAAGAAAAGGAGGTGTTGGTCAGGCGCGGGTTGTGATTCCTAGAGACAGAGTCATGCGGGAGGGGAGGGTTCACGACTTGTGCATGTGAGAGCGGGGGTGGTCAGGGTGCATGGGGGATGTTTGCAGGGTCAGGGAAGGGGCTGATGATCGATCGCAAACAGAGAGACCATGGTACCTAAAATGGCTGTTGTATATATGTGTGCATGGGTCTATGCTGGCGGGATAACACAGTCAGTGTTTTGCAATATCCATTCTGCTTACGACAAGAGGTACAGCGAACGCCGCTTATGTACACATACATTGCTATTTTCAACAGGGGCCACTACTGATCGAAGAGCCAGGTCTTGAGGAGTTTTCTGAAGGCCTGCAGGTTCCTGGCCTTCATGATGGATTAAACCCCGATCAGTTGACTGGGGGTGAGTGCTTGCAATGTTCAACACTACGTCCATCATCCCCTTTGGTTGTGCTTTGTTTGCCCTAAGTTGGCAGGGTATGCCCAGACGTGGGTCCCTTGCTCACTTTGCCACTGGATTCAAGCTAGCCTGGCTGATGACGGCTGATTAGCCAGAAACCGGTCCCAGGATGCTTGTTTCCAGTCCAGGGAAGACATGGCTTGGCAGTTCGGGCTGGACTGGTCCCATGAGGCACAGGGTCAGACTGATTTGCATATGGCTATGTCTGAACTGGGGTGGTGGAGTGAGCAAAAGAATGATGATGGATTAAACACAGATGAGTTGACTGGGGGTGAGTGCTTGCAATGTTCAACACTCCGTCCATCATCCCCTTTGGTTTTGCTTTCTTCGCGCTAAGTTGGCATGGTATGCCGAGAAGTGGGTCCCTTGCTCACTCTGCCACTGGATTCAAGCTAGCCTGGCTGATGACGTCTGATTAGCCAGAAACCGGTACCAGGATGCTTGTTTCCGGTCCAGGGAAGACATGGCTTGGCAGTTTGGGCTGGACTGTTCCCATGAGGCACAGGGTCAGACTGATTTGCATATGGCCATGTTGGAACTGGGGTGGTGGAGTGAGCTAAAGAATGATGATGGTTTAAACCCCGGTCATTTGACTGGGGGTGAGTGTTTGCAATGTTCAACACTCCATCCATCATCCCCTTTGGTTTTGATTTGTTCGCCCTAAGTTGGTAGGTTATGCCCAAACGTGGGTCCCTTGCTCACTTTGCCACTGGATTCTAGCTAGCCTAGCTGATGACGGCTGATTAGCCAGTAACCGGTCCCAGGATACTTGTTTCCGGTCCAGGGAAGACATGGCTTGGCAGTTCGGGCTGAACTGTTCCCATGAGGCGCAGGGTCAGAATGATTTGCATATGGCATTGTCTGAACTGGGGTGGTGGAGTGGGCTAAAAAATGATGATGGATTAAACCCAGATGAGTTCTTGCAATACTCTACACTCCGTCCATCACCCCCCTTGGTTTTGCTTTGTTCGCCCTAAGTTGGGAGGGTATGCCCAGATGTGGGTCACTTGCTCACTTTGCCACTGGATTCAAGCTAGCCTGGTTGATGAGGGTGATTAGCCAGAAAATGGTCCCTACATGCTTGTTTCTGGTCCAGGGAAGACATGGCTTGGCAGGTTGGGCTGGACTGTTCCCATGAGGCACAGGGTCAGATTGATTCGCATATGGTCATTTCTGAACTGGGGTGGTGGAGTGAGCTAAAGAATCATCAATCAATCGCTCAATCAATCACTGCATTTATAAAGCGCGCTACATACCTGTGAGGGTCTCAGGGCGCAGGGGGGAAGGGGGGGAGGGGGGGAAGGGGAGGCCCACTACTGATCGAAGAGCCAGGTCTTGAGGAGTTTTCTGAAGGCCAGCAGGTCCTGGCCTTCATGATGGATTAAACCCCGATCAGTTGACTGGGGGTGAGTGCTTGCAATGTTCAACACTCCGTCCATCATCCCCTTTGGTTGTGCTTTGTTCGCCCTAAGTTGGCAGGGTTTTCCCAGACCTGGGTCCCTTGCTCACTTTGCCACTGGATTCAAGCTAGCCTGGCTGATGATGGCTGATTAGCCAGGAACCAGTCCCCGGATGCTTGTTTCCAGTCCAGGGAAGACATGGCTTGCAATGTTCAAGACTCTGTCCATCATCCCCTTTGGTTTTGCTGAGTGGGACCAGGGCACCCACACTACAGGCCGAAATCCGCCCAGGAGGGGGGTCACATTGACCCCTCCCATTTAAAAAAAAAAAATAAAAAAAGTCCGGGCCCTGGAGATGGGAACACCAGGTATGAAATCGACCCAGTGATGAGGGCTGTGTCATCCACCAAGACTCCATCACTGTTGACTGTTTAAAAGCTGTCTATAACATTCTTTCCGAAACACTTTGTGCTATGTAGAATGAAGAACTATCCTAAGAAATCAGTGGGTGGGTGTGTGCATCTGTGAGTGACATACAAACTGTAAAAGCAAAACACACTTATCTTGTTGATGCTGCAAACCGATGAACTCCTGTAAAGAACTACTCCAAAGGCACTACATAAAGACAAAAAACAACAAAGTATTAATTCACCTTGCCACATACACAATACCATAACATACTTAAAGAAAAACATGGTGCAACACAGTGAGCAAAGCTGCTGCCCTGCATTGCTTCACCTGAGAGCAGGCCTGTGCCATATCTTCCAAGAAATGGTGCAATTCTGTTCTCTCCATGCGCTGGCATACTTACCACCACCTTCTGCCAATACACACCCTTGCGCCATAGTGCCAGGGTGTCTGTGTTATGTTCAGGATAGTTATTATGCAGGAAGGGGCCCTTTCCTGCATGAAAACTACCTCTTGAGGCTTTTTCCTCCTGTGCAAAATAACAAGGATATTTCTGGTTGTTACGCCAGCCTCAGGAAGGAGATGGATTTTGGCGCATGTGCATGACCACAAGCCTTTGTAGATATGGATTTGCATGAGAAATCAAGGTAGATGCATGGGAACGCCCAATCACCAACCATGAAATGCCTCCCTAATGCAAGGGAACACAAAGCAGCACAATGCTCCTTGTTACTTTTTTTTATTTAAGTCACGCAAACACAATGCAACATCTTTGTAAGCTTGGACCTTATTTATTTTAGTAAAATCAAAGGCCACACCTAACATTTAGCCCACATTTCAATATTGGGGCTGTTTCAATTTGGAAAAGACAAGCAGCATAGGTATTTGGCATGGTGAAGAAGACTGCAAACATGTGTGCTTGCTGGAAACATTATTTGTGGTAATATCAGGCAAATAACCAATAAAAATGTCCCCTTTGCATGAGCCTCATGGTCCTGTGAATTAGAGACATTTTTTCCTACCCCGCAGTTGCACCCCCTAAAGGAAAACATGGATGATCATAAATATCCTCCAATGGGGTTCAACTCGATTGACAGAAGGGCTGACCCCATACACTATTGTGCTTTTTTTTGCAGTTTTTTTGTTTTTTTTGTGGTGCAAACTCGACCTGAATGTATTGGTTCTCTTTACATGAGCACCAGTTACATTACACAAGCTCACAAAAACGTTAATTTTTTGGGCTATTGAGATGTTTGTTTTCCCCTGGAAGGTGCGATCAGTTTTATGTAGTGCAAACTGGACCCAAAGGCATAGGTGCGCTTGACATGAACACCAATTGCACTACACAGGGTCACTTTCATTTTCTTAGCCATGGAGAATTATTTCCCCTGGGCGGTGATCACCCTCCCAGTGAAAAACAAAAATTCCATGGTCAAATTATTCTGTCATAAGAAAGACAGCCCAAATGCCAAAAGTGCCGACCCCCACACAATCATAAGAATGACATGTTTTCTCCTGGGTGGGTGATCGCGCCCTCCATGGGGGCATGACCTTCTCTTCCAGGTGAACAGAAATCTGTTCCAAAGTAAAGTATGCCTCCAAGGAGTTGGCCTTTGTACGGGGGGGGGGCGACACCCCCAAAACACTAAAATTCCTGGCATTTCTGCATGTGGATTATGGTGCATACAGAATTCATGAGCAGAAATGTGATTGAGAAAGGCATCACTGGAAAGAGGAAACTGTCCTCTTTTCAATGATGCTTCCCTCAAATGTGGGGCGGCATCCTGTACCCTGAAAACCCCACCAGTCACTGGAGCAGTGTACAGACCTGCTATTCCTCCTCTTGGGTTGGGATTTGTGACATCAGTGCACCTTTAGGGCATGCAGATAGGTAGGGGTTGAAGTGGAAGAGATTCCACTTTGCCCCTACCCTGGAGAACTGAAAAAGGAATCCTCAGGTGCAAGCACTGGTGCTTTCATATTAACGTTCTCAAGCGTCAGCCATCAGCCACACTAGTGCAGGCATCTACCAGTAGCCCACGCCTGCACTCAATGGATTAAGTATCTCACCTGACAGAATTTTAAGTCAATGGCTTTATTTCTATAAATTAGCCAATTATAAGGGATGCACTACAAGGCCCTATGTATGGACAATCCTCTCTATTGTGCAAAAATACCTTACAAATGTTCTTGAAGTGAGCAGAATGGTATACACCATTTTACCAATGCTTGCAATTACTTTAACCTTTGTTTTTTCCATGAACATACATATATTCCCTAAAATAAACAAAGGTTAAAAAAAAAGTTGGGCGTAGGTCTTGTAATAACATAACACTAATGTTTTTTTTAAAAAACACTGAAATCACCAGTTATACACAACTTAAGTATAACTTGCCCCCCCCATAGATTTGAGATGTCATCAGTGACGTTATCAATAATGTGATTTAATATTTTATGAGTGATGTCATATGTGAGGTCATAAGCTGTGCATCGTAAGGATGGAAGCTATACTTTGGTTAGTTGCGTGTAACAGGTGAATTTCAGTTTTTTAGTATTACAAGAACTACTTATAACTCCACTTTAATCTTTTGTTTATTTTTAATATAAGTTAAACTCTTAGGGCCTTGGCGGTGCTGCACCGGCTTTGCGTCCACCAGATCACGAGTTCGGCTTGTGTCTGTGGGGCTTTTCTTTTGCCATTCCCATTTCTCAATGGGAATTCAAAAGCAGTTCCAGCACGGCAATTGACTGTGAGGTCCATGCGGTGCTGAAACTAGGGGTGCATGCAAACAGGGGGGCACATGTTGTGACTCCCAGAATGCATCTCCAAGAGGTGGAAGTGTGGGGGCCCTGTGTGGCCCCCTTTGTTTCCCCACCACCAGCCTTTTCATGGTGAGCTCACCTACTTCAATGACAGCACCAACACATCTACTAATCATCATACAAAATTTGACAAAATAATTATTTAGAACAGTTCAAACTTTCTCTAGCCTTAACCTTAGTAGGTCTATAACACCCAATCAATCCCTATATGACAAATTAGCTGGATTCTTTCAAGATAAAGTAGAGAAAGTGTACGGTGAATTCAACTCTAGCAATATTATCAATTCTGCTAAGCTAGAACCGAGCCTGTAAGCACCAGGAACTGTTAGCTTAGTGAGTTCTCCTTCCTGAAGGAAGAAGAGGTGATTAAACTGATTGGACCCACCAAGTCAGGAGCACCATCTGATCCTTGATCCCCCAAAATACGGGAGACAGCGTTTACAACACTGGTAATACCACGCGGGTCGATAACAACGCTGGCGTTACATCGTCCGCGCTGTTACCACGCATGGCATTGCATCGCAGGTCGTTTCAACAACTTGCGCTAGGTGGCGTGCAAAACTAAGGAATGTGTTGGATTTTAAATCCAACACATTCCCTGCTGTTGCACTAACTGGAGTAGGAATAGTAATTTATACTATTCCTAAGTCTAGCGTGCCATCTAGCGCAAGTCGTTGAAATGACTTGCGAGGTAATGCCTTGCGTGGTAACAACGCCGACTATGTAACGACCATGTTGTTACCTACCACTTTGTAACACCACACGTTTTAACATGGCATATTCCCAAAATACTTCACAAGATAGCAGCCACAGTAGCAGTCCCTCTTACAAACTTACTAAATGGCATCATTCTTTCTAGACAATGTCCCAATAATTGGAAAAAGGCATCAATTCTTCCTCTTATAAAAAAAACCCCTCTCTCAATACCAATGAGGTATTAAGTTACCGTCCCGTCTTTCGCTTGCTGATGCTGGTGAAAATTTTAGAAAAACATCTCGACACTGAACTGTCAATCTTTTTAGATAAAAATGCAGTGCTGGATGACACGCATTGTGTTTTCCGAAAAAAACATAGTACGGAATCGGTATTGCTCGCCACAATACAATTAGAATGGTCGTTGACATAGGGGGAAGGCTGCTGTAAGCCTTTTGGACCTATCTGCAGCCTTCGACACTGTGAGTCACACTGTGCTAAATAAGATTGGTATTGACAGATCAACATTAGATCTGTTACGTTCCTTTCTTACAAATAGAGAACAGTCAGTCTCTCTTGGGGAATTTACGATCAAATCCTTTTCACTCCTCTGTGGTGTCCATCAGGATTTCTCATTGAGCCCTATGCTCTTCAATGTTTATGTTGTTCCTCTAGCTAGGCTGATTAGCTCTTTCAGTTTCTCAACAATTTCATATGCAGATGACACACAAAGTGTGGTGTTGATCTCAAGGGATGTTGATGACATTTCTAAACATTTCAAAAGCTGCATGAGTGAAGTAGTAAGAAAGATCAGAGATAACTGTCTCAAATTAAATTTGGAGCAAACCGAGGTACTCCTGTTTGGGAAAAAGACCTCCTTCTAGAACATGTCCTGGCTGCCTCAAAATCTGGGCCCCCCTTCCATCTCTGGTTCTAAAAGTTAGGAATGTGGGAGTAATTTATGATTAAAAAAATCTCACATTTTCAGTTCAGATCAATAAGCTCATCTCCTCTTGCTTTCTCCTTTTAAGAACTCAAAGAAAGATCGAACATCACAAAATGGTAATCACTGCACTGGTACCTTCCAGGTTAGATTAATGTAATGCTATTTATATGGGCATCCAACAATGATCCCTGAACAAACTACAAATCAGTCTTTCATACACTAAATGGGCTACATTGGCTTCCTGTCAGGAAGTGAGTAGCCTTCAAGGTACTCTGCATGACTCACAAATTCATTCAAAACACAGGTCCTGAATACCTTAGAAAGAAATTCAAAAGGTACAAACTCAGGAGAGCTCTCCGATCAGCTGCATTCAGAACAGTGGTAATGCCCAAAATAAACAAAGCACTTTGGGTTGGCAGAAGCTTTGTTTCTTCTGCTTGTAAACGCTTGATCAAACAATCCTGGTATCTCAAAGCCCAGTCCAATCTTACCGGCTTTAGGAAAAAACGTAAAACTTGGCTCTTCTCCACCTTGTTGCCCTATTAGTTTACAGCGGAATACTTTAGCAGATGCTAGTGCCAAGATGCCTTCGGGCATTTGTGTGCTCTACCAACAATAGCAATATCAATATCACACTCCTACAAGTGTGACCATTCAGACTATTCCAGGCCCACAAAGCTATAAGAATGGCTTGGGCAGCCGGTATTAGCCTAATCATTTTTAACATATATTGAATTTTTAAACAACTGTTGTTCTGCTCATGTCTAAACTAGACAAGCTGTGCCACCATGTGGTGTACTGTCATAAGTGCTAGTTTTTACAATTAAGTGCCGGTGTCGAGCACCAGAAACCATCGGCTCAGATTAAGCACTGTACACACAGCCCCAAAACCCAATAAAATACACAACCCAATCGGCATCTGTGATATATATGTGCTTTGCTTTAAAGCGTTCTGTGGCTGAAATGCGGCAATCATCGATATCTCCTTGCAGGTTTCTATGGAAGACCACCATCTACAAGTGCGTAACATAATAGCCTATGGCACGAGGACAGTACGTCTTTACATAGACCAGAGAGAACATATTGTTTGTGAGCTGTGAAAATATCGCAAGGCACTAGAGTACAGCTAACTGATATTTACAAAGTATTTAGATTTTTCTGTTACAGCATATAGATGGTAACTGCCATCTGGGGGGACAATTCACCCCAGAATTGTCTCTCTTCTTCCAAACAATCCCCACTCCTCTCCACCCTCCTTCCCATCATGTTTGTCTGTCCAGAAACAAGAGGTTCCTGATTTTTCTCTTGCAAACCTTTTTCTCAGAGGTTACACTATTGGAAATCTGGAGTATCCCCCATCTGTTCCAGAGTTTATTTCTAGAATGTTATGAGCCCAAAAGCAGTGAATGTAACAAAGCTAACTATAGTTTCTCGCTAAATACTTCCTGGATTATCTGCTGCTCTAGACAATATAGTATGCCTTGGAAGACAGAGAAAAGGCTGTTATTTTCTTAAATTAAATTCAGACAATACAGAGCTACTGGTCACCAAAAACTACCTGGTGAAATGTCAACCCTCTTTGTGGCCTACTTCTCTTGGCCTGCCCCATCCCAGGAGCAGTGGTTAAAAATTCTGAAGATTTGAATTGATTTGCATTGAAATTTGGTGCCACAGATTACTAAGGCATCCAGCTGTTGTGTTAGGCAATTGAAAATCCCTAGCAAATTTCTGCTTTTCATTCCAGTGAATGTGGGCAAATAAGTGATTGCTACTCTTATGCAATTGTGGTAAGATTAAGCAAATTCCTGTTATCTGGGCTTACCTAAAGACAATTTTAAAAAGAAGTCCATTAGAAGATTACAGCTGGTGCAAAATACCGCTGCATGGATTATTTCTGGTGCCTCCTCTAGGGAACATATCTCTCCAACTCTACTATGTGTTCACTGGCTGCCAATAAATCAGAGGATTCTTTTCAGCTCCATGGTCATGGTCAATAGGTTCGTCCATATTGGCTCTGATACTCAGTAAGTATGAGCCCTCCTGCATGCTGCACCTCGAATCAGGTCAGTTTCTTGTGGCTGCCGAGACTTCTCTTTTCTGCCGCAAGGGAATGAAGGGATGCTTTGCCGAAGGAATTGAGAAGTAAATCGTCCATTGTCATGTTTAACCCCTTCCATGCTGATGACGGCCCCCGGCCGTCATGCATCAGGGTGGGCGTGTGCTGATGACGGCTGGGGGCCGTCATGAACCCACCCACTGTTTAAAAGTGCCGCACAGGCGCAGAATCGCGGCCGCGCCCAAGGGGTTAAAAAATTATCTAGTGGCAAGAAGCTCCAGCATTTGTGCGCATACTAAAACAAAATAAGATAATAATAACATGAAATGGGATAGTCCTCATGCTTATGAAAGAATTCTTATGCCGCGTATTAGCGTATGGTTTCTTGAAAGACCCGGACTATGGATTGGTATTTAGATATAAATTAAAGAGCTGGACACATGGCAGCTGAGCTCTATCCCGAGAACAGCAGATGACTGATGGACATTTTGAATAGCTGGGGAATACAGATTAGTTAGCTCTGGTGCCTTCAAGTTTAGGAAAAAATAGAAACTTTTGGTCTAATGTCAGAAGTGCTTTTCTGCTGTAACCATATGTTCATGACTACAAATGGCTGGATTTATGCTTGCTAGGTATTCATAAATACCTATTGGGTATAAATTACTTTACTTCAGCATATTTGTATGTTATGCCCAAAAACAACTGCATTGGAGTGAATCCCACGCAAGAGTAATTAGTGGCCCTATAAAGGTGTGGATTGCCTTGTGAGTTTAACTCCGACAAACTTGTGAGTCTGTGAGCATTCAATGTCTCCTTGCTGACCCTTTTGCACCTTGAAAATGATTGGAGATTTGCTTGTGCAAATATCTTTAATACATCAACTTCTGTTTTGGTAGGAAGAAATCAAAAAGTCCAAACCTCACAGCAGTTCAGGAGAATGGGTTTCTCTATATGAAACCAAATGTTCCCCAGGGAGGAAAAAAAGGGAAAAGATTTGCAATTGCACATAGGCACTGACTTCCCAATTGTGAACATCTACTGTGTGTACAACTCCACATGTAGAAAAAGTAAAGTCCAGAAATGTCACGTTACAATCCCAGTAAAATTGCATTGTATTGCTCTACAACATTTATATGCCGCTTAATACTCTCACGTGGGGCACTGAAGTGCTTGTATAAAAAGGTAGCATGGTACACCGTGTACGGTGTGTGGTTGGAATTCTGTTGCCTATGTTGTGATCATATGTGAGAAGAGCTTCCATGCCATGTGTGAGTACCACCGAGTTTCTGTTATTGTGTTATGGTTGCAGCAGTTAGCACTATGATGGATGAAGAAGTGTGAGAGAGGGAGGTACACCGTTTAGGGTTTTCAAT
This sequence comes from Lissotriton helveticus, assembly GCF_964261635.1. NCBI lineage: Eukaryota > Metazoa > Chordata > Amphibia > Caudata > Salamandridae > Lissotriton > Lissotriton helveticus. The sequence continues at coordinate 134,451,938 of NC_136058.1, forward strand.
AAGGTGCTGACTTTAAGAAGCTCTGCAGGTCCGTTGTGGTATTTTTATGACCGCATTCTACTTAGCTGTATACAACTCTGAGTTGTCCATTCTGAGATATTTTGTTTTTTGTTGATTGTCCCAAGGTGGCATGCATTGGAAAGATACATGGTGGAAAGATATGCTGGCCTAGATTTTCTTGCCATCATCCCATTTCTGCAGTCAGAGGGGGAGATTTAATAAGCTTTTGCGCCATGCTTGCATCACAAATGTGATGCGCTTGCGTCACAAATGTGATGCAAAATGACGCAAAATCTATTTTTTGTAATTTACTTTCCAGTGCTAAACTTGTTAAGCGCTGGAAATAATGTAAAAGTAATGCGAAGCAGCGCTTTGCGCTGCCTCGTGTTACTTTCCGCCATTGGGCGAACGAAGGGTGGTGCATGGGCGTTCCCATGCAACCACCCAAGGTTTCTCATGCTAAACCCAATTTACTAAAAACTGTAGATTGGTTTTAGCGAGAGGAAACTGCGCCCTTATCAACTAGGTGCAAGGAAGGTGAAATGCTTTCAGTTCTCCTTCCTTTTCCGACTTTGCATGCGTGCCACACTGTGCAGCATGCATACAAAGTGGAAAAAGCTTTCCCCTGTGTCGAGCAAAGTATTTTGTACAGAAAGGGTACCCTTCCTGTACAAAACCTATGCTGGATTCATACACACATCCTAGCGCTGTGGTGCTAAGGTGTGTGCATGGCGCAAGGCAGCTGTAATCAGCGCCGGCGCAAGGGAAAGGGGAGGAGAGAGCCATGTCTTTGAAGATGTGGCGCTCCCCTGCTCCCTCCCTGTCGCGCAACGCAGCGCAGCATCGCGGGGTGCTGTGCTGCGTGACTTTTTCGTACACCTCCCCCAAAGCGTGTAGCTTGTCGGGTCCTGCAATGGTGGACTAAATTAAAGTTCTCCGATTTCTGAAGATATTTTTTCTACATGTTCAGTTGGTGGAGGGAGGTTTATTGCTGTGGACTGGTACACTGCTGGGTGATGGACATGACCGATAGCAGTTTTGTCTTGTATGAGTATATGAGTGTTAGGTAGTATAAGGGACTTATTTTGCAACCTGTAAAAATGACAATCGACTGGCTGGCCCCTTGCTGAGTGCTACGGTAATAGTGAAGGCTAGGGGGATAATATATTGAATCGTAATGGCATTTATATAGCACTTGCTAGGCTATCAAGGTGATAAAGCACTTTACCTTGGGCTGCTTCGACACCCAAGGTTGGTGGGGTCTTTTCTACTGGTATTTAATGACTTTTGGGATTAGCTAGAGTTCTTTAGGAAACCATTCCATGCATGTGTTCCACTTTCCATGTGGTAGATTAAATGAATATGAGTTAGGTGTGATCTTTTGTGGAGGAGGGGTTTTAGGAATTCATGCAAATGTCTGACAGTATTAATAGGACATCGAGAGATAAGGGGAGGGCTGACACAGCTGTCTTTGCATCCTATTGTGTAGTTTGGTGTAATATTAAAAAATTGTCTGTATTGGACCCTTTCAGTTTTTACGAAAATTAGAATGAAAACTAAGACAGAAAAGGAAGTTGTGTCTGTTAGGAACTTTTTATCCACCAGATGGGGATGTTGATGCGTCAGAAAAAAAATGTGCGCGACGCTTACAATTGAAGGACCGATGTGTCCGCTGCAGCTCTACGAAACATGGCTGCGGGTCAGAACTTACTATTTTTACATTCTTTCTGGCTGATCTTTAATTGTTTGGGATTGGTTGATTCCTGGTGTGTTATCGAATGGCATATTGTGGTCTTCAGTCCACGTGCATTTAATCACACAGATAAACTGCACCATTAAACCGATGTGAATATAAGTATGACTTGGGAGTATAGCGTTTATTTCCTCTGGCTGCAGCGATGTGGTAGCCAAGGGTCTGGCTCGGATCAGAGCCAGTGCACGAGCCGAGCCCTAAAAAGGTTTGCTATGTAAATCATACCAAACACGTCACGTAAAATAGGATACAGTTTCTTGAAAACTCAACATTTCTTTTAACATTTAGAAGCGTTGACATTAAAACGTCATGTTATAATACTGCACTGAGAGGTACTTATTAAAAGTGGTAGCTTCTAAACACGAATCATTAGTGAACCAGGAGGCAAGACAATTGTGTAAAACCTGTACTTGCCCCAGATTATTACAGAGCAACATTATAGTGTATTAAAAAAAACAATAGGTTTTGTCCATCTGGTTTCTGAACTCACACTATTGAAAAGTGCTTTCATGTGTGGTCATGAAGACACAAGTTATGATGAAATAAAATGTTTGCCTAAAATCGTATAAATTAAGCAGGGAAGAAGCGATTTATACAGGTTTTCTGTTTTCACTTTGTGCAGATACCTAGTAAATGGGCATCTGTTTGTCTTTCCTTATGTTAAGGTTTTTCTTCTATCTCTATGCATTTTTCTACAGTATTTATATAGCACAACTTACATTACACAAGCTCACATTCATTGTTTACAGTCATGGGAGATTTTTTTTGTTGCAGATTTATATAGCACGAACTCGACCCGAAGGTATTGGAGCACTTTACATGAGCACCAGTTAGGTTACACAAGGACACATTTAATTTTTGGTAGGTGCAGGAAGATTAAGTGATTTACCCAGAATCACAAGATGCTGAGCCAACACCGAAGCTTGAACCTCGTTCCCCAGCACCCAAGTCAGCAGCTCTGGCCGTGACGCCACGCCCTCTCCCTTAAGATTAAGGGCCATGTTTAACAAAAACTAATGCGGCTACAGGGAAAGGGCAGGAATGCACCGTATTATCACAATATGGCACATTTCTGCCTTTTCCCAGCCCTGGCGCATAATGTGCTGCCTAGCGCCAATGCATGCACCCTTGTACCATAGTGCAAGAGTGCCTGCGTTACAAACAGGATTGTTTTTGTGCAGGAAAGGGCACCTTCTGACACAAAAACAATCCCCTGTGGCATATTCCTCCTTCTATGTGTGCTGCAGAATACTGCAGACATAGAAAGAGGAAGTAACGAGGAGAAATGAAGATATTTCTCCTCGTTACGCCTCACCTGGGAAGGCATAGCATTTTGGTGCATTCCCAGGTCTACCAGTAATTGTAAATCTGGAAATGTGTCAAAATCCATGGGGCAGAGCAACTCAATGAAGCGTTGCGTTACTCAAGGTTTATCAAGCCACTCTGGGCCAGGCTAGGAGGCCTAGCATCGCTTGATAAATTGCATTTCAAGGGTTGATTCGCTTTTGCACCATGCAGCATGGCGCAAAAGCAACGCAACCCTTGGTAAATATGACCCATAGGGATTTACCCCGAACCACAGGATGTTGAGTGGACTCTGAGACCCCAACTTGATTCTCCAATTCCAAAGTCAGCATCTCTGCCCGTAAGACCACATTCTGAGTAAGGGGAGGCAGGCAGAAGCTACATGAAAGCTTGGCTCAATATGAGCTCAAGATTCCAACAGGACCTCGAGCGGAGCCAGGCTACAAACTCAGCCCTGGCTCGAGCTTTCAGTGGCTCGCCCACCGCTCCCACGCATCATGTCAAGTTAATGCACTTTTTGGAGGTTATCAGATCATATTAACACATTGTAACACAAAGCAGAATTTCCACACGGCTGCTAGCAGGGAATAACAAATGCCACATTTTTTTATCAAGAAGAGCATTGAAGGGATCCCCATTGCAGCTCATCTGCACGTGCTCTGGCCATGTGCTAATGATATGAGGGTTTTGATGCGGTAACCTGTTGCAGCCCATCTGTGGATGTTAATCTACCCTGTTAACGCAGGGCACATGTTCTCTTTACCAATGTGCTGCAGAGACATTTTCAATGCCCAATCTCTGAAGCCTCTGTCATTATAGTTGGAAATTGATGCCACCAGGTGGACTTGACTTACCCCCAATCTGTGCATGTGACCTTGTGTTGACATTCCTCTGTTCTAACCTGCAGCTTGAATATCACCAGAGGTACACACGAGGAAAAGCCAATGAACTCAAAGTCTCAAGGCAGACAACCCCTCAATCTGTTTTCTATGGGGTTTTCTAAAAAATCTGTCATTGAAGATGCATCAGCAGTAAGGTCCGTGCAGTAGATCTATGCTGCATATATATGTTTACAAGTAAAACCAACACGTTTTCGCTCACAGTTTGATGAATGGACCGTCAAAACACGTATTTAGAAAAAGCACTTGAATAGCACAAAGGAAGCAAGACATACAAGACCACACTACACCCAAAACCTAAAATACACAACCCAATGACTACTTGTGGTCTATTTGTGCTTTCTGATTAGAAACATTTAGGGGCAGATTTACCACTTTGTCACGCAGCACAGTGCAGCAGCTGCAAATGCTGCGCTGCGCTGAGGAGAGTGACAATATGGCACTCTCCTCCCTTTACCTAGCTGAAATCAAATGAAAACATTTCTCCTTCCTTGCACCTACTTCAAAAAGTTGCAGTTTTCTGACGCTAAACCCTCTCTACTTTATTTAGTTAATGGGATTTAACATGAGAAACCTTGAGTGGTTGCATGGGAATGCCCATGGTCCACCCATGGTACGTCCCCTTGGCTCTAAGTAATGCCAAGCAGTGGTGGGCGCTGCTTTGAGTTACTTTCACATTATTTCCAGAGCTAAACAAGTTTAGCGCTGGAAAGTAAATGAGAAAAAAAGATTTTGCTCCAAATTACAGCACTTTTGTGACGCAAACACAGTGAAAAATCTTAGTAAATCTCTCCCCCAGTGGCTGAACTATGGCGTTCTCGGGCCATCCTCACAAAGTGCTGAGGAGAGGAACTTGTGGGACAACACAGGTGGTTACACCCATATAAGATGATGTAGGGCCCGATTCACAGAATGAACTTAAGACTCAATCCTAAACTTACTACTATTTTGGTATTCACAGAATGCACTTACTACTTTTGGCATTCACAGAAGTTAGGATTTTGTCTTAAGTCTGTCTTAAGACAAACTTAAGACAGACTTAAAATTTGGATCAGGGTTTTGCATCAAAAGATTATGCCACTTGAAACCAGGCATTAAAAGGAGAAATGTTTTCATTCCTCCTTTCCTTTCCAACTGTGTTTGTGTGCTGCACTGTACAGCACACACACAAAGAAGGAAATGTTTTTTAAATTGTCTATGCATAGTATTTTGTACTGGAAGGGAACGTTCTGCTTCTTTTTTCCCACTTGCATAAAAATTTTGCAAATAGGCTGCAGCTTACCCAGAGCAGCAAAGACATTAAAACCGTAAAAAAACATGAGCAAAAGACCAGTCACTCTAAAAAAAATGCCTTTTACAAACGTGTTAATTGCACCATTAGACCTCTAGCGAAGTGTGACAAGAGTGTTAGTGGTGGAAAACAAACATATTATCCTGAGTAACATTTAGCAGGAAGTGCCTTGCATTTTTCTGATAGGGTAGTTACTGCCTTCATTAAGACAACATTTTCTATTTTGCTTGCTTTCCCTGAGAACTGCTTTACAAATCCAGTAATTTAAGCTGTCTGACTGCTGGTATTTAAACTCTAAATCTCTAATAGTTGCTCGTTGTGCTGGCTGTTTGGTTCTGCCTGTTATCAACGAATGTATGATGTTACTATGCCATACATTACCATGCAGTAGGTTACAACGAGGACGATACATCGTCCGCATTGTTACCACGCATGGCTTTACATCGCAAGTCGTTTCTACGATTTGCACTAGATGGAGTGCTGGACTTAGGAACAGTATAAATTACTATTCCTACTCCAGTTAGCAAAAAAGCAAGCAATGTGTTGGATTTAAAATCCAACACATTCCCTGGTGTTGTGCGCCATCTAGGATAAGTCGTAGAAAAGACTTGCGATTTATCCCATGCATGGTAACAACGCGGACGATGTAACGTCCGCGTTGTAACCTACGCGTGTGGTAATGGCAGCCTTGTAAACGCTGTTTCCCATTATGAACCACTGTTTCTTACCAAATTGCAGACTCGAATGATCAGCAATAAAGTTTGTTTAGAAAAAAGAACATTGTCTTCCAAAGGCGTGGGAAGGGAGTAATAGTGCCTGGACGCATGATGCTCCTTCGGTGAACAACCTTTACAACGAAACTATTAGAACGCACTACCATTACAACGCGGTCATTACAACGCAAACCATTACAACGCATTGCGCTGGGGGGCGCTCTAGGATAGGGAATAAGTTTAATTTTCTATCCAACACCTTCCCTAGTGTCCACGGGGACTGGAGTTGGAATAGAAAATTATACTTACCACTATCCAGCACCTCTAAGCGCAATGCGTTGTAAAGGTTTGCGATGTAAAAACCGCGTTGTAAAGGCAGGCGTTGTAATAGCCTGCTTTGTAACGTCATACATCCGCTCCTTCCTATGATACCTTCATGGCGCAACAATTTGTGATGCAACTTTCACTAGTCTTTTGTTTTTGAAAGCTGCTGCCAATGAGTAATAGAATTCAGAGAGCTTCCTCCTGCTAATTGTGGTAGTATGCCAAACTTCCATGGCTCACGAATTACTAACATCTGTAAACATGTGTCTGTAGTATGCTATCCCGCCTCCAGAATGTGTGCATATACTACAAATTGTATATGCCTAATGTTACACAACAGGTTTACTCCTCAATTTACTGATCTCAGAAAAGCTGTATCGGCTTACATTTGTGACCCTCGGGTGGCATCCAACTCTGCAATGGATACCTAAACCAATCAAGATGTTTTAGCCATAGTCTTATCCTAGGTCCTGTTTTTGACACAGCCATATTTTGGTAAAGCTCGGTACCACTGTAAGTATGTGATGCTGCGGCCTTTTGCACATAATTGTGGATTTGCCTCATTTGCCACATAATCTGTGCCTAATTTGTAGATTTTACCAAAAACTAATTGTTTCTGGATCAAACAGTTCAAATGTTATAAAAACGTGGCAACGCTTGTAACTGTGTGGTGTAAGTCGCTTTGCAAATGACAACTATTTACCTTTTAGTGGCTTATTGCAGTATGTAGATATTAAACTGGTACTAATGGGGTGAAAGATTAGCAAAGGCAATGCTGACATTTGTAAAATTAAAATCATGAAATGATACTGGGTCAAATTGTGCCACATTATGCTGCATAATTAGCCTATTGTATGCATAATTTAGTTAACCCTGCTTCATAATTTGGTCCTCTGTTGAATAATTCAAATGTCTCTGGTAAAGCTATATTGGGGATGCCACAACCAAGAGAATGCAATTTTTAATCCAAAAGGTAGCAAAGGTGGCCTGTTGCTGGATAGGAAGGTGGGAAAGTGCCTTTGTATGTGGCAGTAAAAGTATTTGCACCAATCTTGGTCTCTGCTTCTTTGCTGTTGTGTTACAATCCTTGATGTCAGTACAGAGGCCACAAGTGCATTCCTCGCCAGTGCCCGGACTGGCCAACAAATCACCTCTGTTGCCGTAGAGATGAAAACCTCCAGCAGTTAAACCACAAAACAGGTGCCTGAACTTAGATCACTGTTCTGTGTGAAATGGATCCCGACTCCAAGCCATGCGAAACGGTTCAAAGGCGCACAAGACGAACAGACCCGTCAGACTGACAGCCATTTCCATATTCATGCACCGTGAACCAGGGCGCCCCTTGTAACCTTCTCCGGGGCTGTAGGATATGTTTGCGTGCATTAAATTCTAGCAGAATTGTGGTCACTCTGATCCACCTTGGGATTTGTGAAAATAAAAGGGTAGCAATCCGTCCGCCAGGAGTAAAAACATTCCGCTGTTGATTCAAGTGCAGCAGCATTAAAAAGGTTAACTTGAGCTGTTGAATGAGATGTGGTGGCAGAGCGCGCTTTGAAGCAAAGGTGTTCAGCAAACTCGGTGGGAGTTGCTGCAAAAGGACTCCAAATCAGGCTGATCCCATAATTGGTAAGGTGATATCTTTCAAGACTACGCTTAAATGCTTAAAGAGCTCAAGCATGACCAGGCGTGCACTTTTAGGCGTTCACTGTTACCACTGGCATGCCCCATTCTTTCATATGTTACCATATCTTTGTCATATAAAAATAACTTTAAAGGGTGAAGGAGAAAAAGGAGGCTTTTAAAACATGTGTCAATAAATGAACAATGTGCAACATATCTTGGGTACAGTTTGAACATGTTAATAAGTTCCAGGGAGTGTTACATGTAAACGGAAGACAGAAAGCACAGCTTCTTTTAAAATACATAAAAATACGTGTAAAAACAGAAGTTCAAAACAAACAAGTATCCGCTGGGCATTTTTATACTTTCCCTTACATCCAAAAGCATTCCTTCAATTTGTGTCCTGCTCTGTTACACGCTTGTAATGGTCCTTCTTACGCCCTTCATAAATGTTGATTTCTGTGCCTTTATTTTTGTGCCACCTTCTGGGAAGGGCTGGCCAGTTAATATTCAGTTCAAACGAACAGGGTGATGTAGAACAGTTTCTTTCCACAGTGTTTGAATCCCAGCAGGGCTAGCACAGCCTTCCATCTTATGGCTGTTGACTAAACCAGTTATGTTAGTCAATGATAATGGCTATTGTTTACAGTTCTACTAACCTGGAACTATGTGGCAAGATGTGGCAAAATGTATTATTAATCATATTCAAGATTGGGCCCACAAAATACGCTTCTGATAAATAAATCTTAAAGATGACACGAGTAGGCAGGTTTTATGGATTCTAGGTCATATAATTGTTAACATCCACTCTACAAATGAGCAGTGAAAAGCATCCCCAAAGCTAGTTTGCCTCCTTATCAGAGATCTTACCCAGAATCAGTGAACAAGAGAAGGTGCGGTTAACTCATTACTCTCTGAGGAGATCCGCATTTTTTGTTTCACTAATTCCAGGGAAAAGCTCAGAATGATGTAATCACATGACAGAGATTGTGCCAATCAAAGGCTGGCATCTATACCAAATGTTTAACAGTCACAGAGAGGGGGAATCCGACTCACTTGGCAAAGGGGCAAGAAAGGGTCTAGGCAGACCCACACCTACCTTCACTCGCTGGCGGGCTGCTGGGCTCCTTACGCTGCTCGTTCCTCCCGCCGCCGTTATACTCCATCCACACGGCCATAGCGGGGAGGAACTACAGCTCCCAGCAAGCTCTGGGGTAACCAGGAACCACCGCCCACCCACTTCCTGCATTTCCGCGCCCGGAGGCGCTTAACCAGCGGCAGATTCCTCCGCCCTCAGAGGCCAGAAGAGGACGGGACGGGCCACCCCACCTGACTTTTTTCATAGGAGGAGGTATAGAGACGCACTTTACCTATTGACTTGTACTGTACTGCTCATTGCCACTTATTCTTTTCTGCATATTGTATACAAAACATGTCCATCTGGGAGGAGCTCAATGCCCTGTGTGGCACCAAGTATGTCCCGAATGCATCACCCCCTCCTATTATGGGCAGTAATTCTGACAATTTAAACGGCACTCCGCGGGACCTACCTCTACCTTTAAATAAAGACAAAACTCAAGCCAATGCACTGCTTCGGGGCCTCAATATTATAAGAAAGCATGACGGGGAAAATGCCAATGAGAACCAACCTAAAATCCAAAAATTGTGCACCAGCCCTTCTTCATCCCCCTCAAACCCAATCACATCAATGGAGGATATGGCTGGGGATAAATTAGATGACCCTGTATCGTCTTCCCAACTGTCTTTACTGGCTCAGCTCGAGCAACTGTTACTATCCGTCATATCACCTTTGGTAATAAAAATTAATGACCTGGGGGACAGGCTGACTAGCATTGAGAAAATAATTAAAAGGAATTCTCCACCAACCAATAAGATGGCAATACCCGTTTGCCCTAATTCTCCCATTACCCCCGAAAAATGTAAGTCAATTATACGTAAGAATGCCCAAACTCAATTACTACCTCCTAATACCCTTACCGCAACAGGCTCTAAAGGCCCTAAAGTGTCATCAAAACCCACGTTAATAAACCACACAGTGGCTAGAGCCGATCCAGAAAGGATGCCACGTATTAACTTACCCCCTGAAGCTGCCCCCATATGTGACTGTCCTCTCTGGGGTTCCTGCACTTAGCCAGGGAAAACACGAAACGCATCAGGACCTGCTAAATAAGGTTATTTTTTGGTTACAGAACAACAGACCTTTGCCACCTGATCTAGATGGCGGAATCCTGAGCGTCAGGAGGGTGGGGTGGTTAGGTACGCTGCCCAAAGACACCTCTGGGGACCTGGTGTTAATTAAATTCAAATATAGGAACATCGTCCCCTATTTTGCCAGCCCAAAGAGGGAGATGGCCCCATTTGCATTTGGGACTTGCATGACTTCTACCCGAGCATCCTACACATCCCGTTACTAAAATCAACGGCAAAGAAATACAACTCCAGGGGATGGGGATCTTGTGCACCTAGCGCCACTAACCTTGTAGCCGCTAATAGATTTGAACCATTGTTCAAAAATTGCATTTCCTAAGAACTAATCATAAAGAGGCCACCAATGAGTACTAGCTTAATTGACACGGTAGTATGCAATTAACAAGTAAACTGTCGACATAGGTTTGCCTGATGTTCTTCCCCTGAATCTTAAGCTATCTTGTGGCACTGATGCATGACCCTTCTTGTTTTTAGAGTTGGCCTACTTGATAATGAAATGTTTTATATTGATTAGCTGATCCGTCATACTTATTTAATCCTGTTTTAATAATTGATATTAACTTTGTAATGAAATGTTAAGGTATCTATTTATGTATTGTTGCTGCTTTTATGATTTTTAAACCAAAATCGAATAAAGCTAATCTGACTGACAGTCACAGAGATGGTCTATTCTGTTTGAGCACCATCAGGGCAATCTATATCTCACAATCCAAAGATTAACCAAAGAGGGTGATTTGAGAGATGTACAATAGCATGGATCATGGAGAGATGTGTTGCTCAAGTTCTTCTTAAAAGAAGGACAACAGAAAAGCACATTTTTAGCAGACTTAAACGAAGGACTAAAAATGTTTACTGTCTTTCTTGCCTGATAGAACACGAAAGAAAAAGGCAACTTCTCAACTGTATCCTTAACCACATCGCTGCTTGATAGTTTCCCCTGCTGTGCTGGACAGCAATGAAAATGGGTGTGGTCATGACGAGCACACCTCGTCATGAGCGGCTGAGAGGTATATGTCAGGACGAGCTGAGCTCGTCATGAGCACGGAAGGGGTTAAGCATTAGCCTATGGGAGTAACCTTGACTTGGACGCCATGCACACATAATCTGTGGTCACGTCACTGCAGCTCCAATAGAAGTATCTTTATTGCTGCTCTGCTCAGGGCTGTAAGTGGGATGAAAAAACTGGGGGTCTCCCATATGGGAGTGGCCGATGTAATTAAGGTGGGGCTTAAAAACACATGCTAAAAACCTGTGCTTAGCATAGGGCGCCGCCCAACTTGTATTTTGCTGCTTGTGTCATTGTAACCAGATATATATTACAACAAGTAACATTGCACCTACAACAGACTAGGACTATTGGCGTTATCGATGATTGTGAGTTGCATAAGACAACTACGGCCTGTGATAGCGTTCTATGCGAGCCTTTGTCTGTGTAATAATAAATAAACATTTTATATATATATATATATATATATATATATATATATATATATATATATATATATATATATATATATATATATATATTTATATATATATTCCTCTCAATTGTCCCCGTCGCAGAGGGAACGCTTTTGTTGGTGCCCGCGTCCAAGACCGGGAGCGTGTCTTGATTTAACTTTCAAAACAAACAGATCACGCGGCACACTTCTTGGCAGATTCACAATTTATTTTCACAGGTCACTTGCAAAACTCCTACGCGTTTCGAACATAACGTTCTTGGTCACGGCAGTGTTCTACAATTAGTCCCTTCTCCATTTCCACACTTTATACTCTCACCCATTACTTACATTGGTGATGCATTATGGGCATTGTGGTTTTTAGTGAAATATTACTACATATTTACTTTTTGTTTGTCGTTTTGAGTGGACATTCATGTGGGGAGATTTCTAATGACAGACACCCTAATGATACGTTGTTATCCTTGAGTAGGATGTTTATTACATATCTACAAACAATATCGATTGCGTTTTTAATACTACGCTACGATTTTGTGGGCGTCTGATTTAAAGATACAGTCATTACTAGGGCTGAGTGCCCTTTGCCCCACATTTGGTCCCAATCAAAAATACTTATATTAATTTCACAAGCCCTGTTGTTATCGAGGTACCCTTACCAACATCAGTGCTTCATGCTATGATCAAAAAATACCATACTGACTTATGTTTTTATGCAATCTTACAGTTAATTTACAAATGAACATGCATTTCTTCATCTGCATTTAAGCCTTTTGGGTGTTTTGTTTTGAATTTATTTATCAGTTTGGACTCAAGTCTCCTCAGCTTTAGTAGTCTGTCACCCCCACGTTCTTGTTTGGGGATTGTCGCTAGCCCCAGATATTTTATATCTTGCCATGTTGTTCCTTCATGTTGTTTGATGTGTTTTGCCATGGCATAAGTACTGTCATCATTTTGTATTGCCCGGATAAGTTCCAGTATCCTTTTCTTCAAAGGGTATTTTGTACTGCCTATATATTCTTTACCGCAGTAGGATCTCAGCATATAGACTACAAAAGATGTTTCACAAGTTATCTTTGTTTTGATGATGAAGTCCTTGCCTGAAGGATCTTTCAGGGTGGTAGTGTTTTGTCCTATTTTACAGGCTTTGCATGTCATGCACTTTGTAAAACCATTACTTCTCCTTTGAAGCCAATCTGCTGTTTTGTTCAGTGAGAAATGACTTTGCACCAAATGGTCCGAGAGATTTGGTGCTCTCCGATATGAGATTAGAGGACCGGTTCCAATGTCTTTGCCTATATCCAGATCTTTCATAAGAATGTGCCAATATCTCGAAAGAGTTTTCTGAATTTTGTGGCTTTCCTTGCTATAAGTTGCAATCATTCATGGTCGTTCTTCTTTTTCCTTATCTTTCTGTTTTTCATTTAATGTTTCTAACCTTGTTTTTAGTCTGGCTTTTTCTTCCCCTTGTACTATATCAGTGTACTTGTAACCTCTTTCCTGGAATATATATATATATATATGTGTGTGTGTGTGTATGTGTGTGTGTGTGTGTGTGTGTGTGTGTGTGTGTGTGTGTGTGTAAGTACATCCCCTCACACAGTCACACAGTCACATATGTGCGTCCCTTTTTGAGAAAGTATGTCAACTGCCTTAAAGTAAAAAGAAGTCCAAAACAAGCTCTGGCGTGTCTGTGATTGTTGAACATCTTTGGGAAATGTCCACACATCACCATCTACTGGGGTGGAAGAGAACCAGAACAGAATACGTCTGCCTGCTCCCCTCCCAGTTTTATGAGGGGATATGCTGTTTTAACTTTGCCATTTTTTTTTTGTTACAGCTATATCTGCATTACATTTTGGATGAAGAGTGTGTGCTTCTGTAACACTCAGGTGCAAATATCAATTTCGAAATCGACTGTTTATTTCTTATAGACTTCCATTCTTGTCTGCAATGTAAGATGTTATCAAAAAGTTGTATTAATGCCCCAACGCAGTTTCTTGTCATACTTACCTTTTAAAATAGCTCATTAAATAACTGCCATATATGTTATAAAAAAAATTACTTGCCATTGGATTACAGCAAAGCTTTGCAGTGCAACTTTCACCATGTGTATGAAAGTAATCTCGTTATCTTCTAAATATTAAGCATTTATAACGTTCGTTTCTTAAAAAATAAGATTAATGGTCTGTCAAGCGCAGATTAACACGTTTCCTTGATGTTCCCTACAAATCTTTCTTGCCGGAATACGCAATTATTGTCAGGAACATTTTCTGAATTATAACATGCAGTTCCTTTTCCACGTTTCAATTTTGGTCGAGGAAAGTAATTAATCGAGAAATAAAAGAAAAGAATAAAAAAAAGAAAAAACAACACTTAAAAATGTAAAGAAAAATTAGAAAAGCACGAAGATGTAGCTCTGTAAAGCATACACGTTAGAAGTGCAGCTCTCCCGACCCCTCCCCCAGTGTGAGGACTGCGCACTCTTCCCTTCACCAGGGCGGTCACTGCCCTCTGTCACCGCTGGGGGCGGCCTAACCCCGGAGCCAGCATTTCCCAAGTTTTGTAAAGAGGGAAGAAATGTGGTCTTAATTATCATATGTAAAAGGCAGCCTCAGGAAGGGGGCTGGCTGTCCGCTGAAATCCCATCAGAGCCGAGTAACTTAAAGGGGGGTGCAAAGGAGTTTCCGAAATAAAAAGTGCAGCGTCCCGCTCGCGGAGTTTGTTGATGCCAGAGAGCGCCGGCGGGCAGGCTTTGTGCAGCAGAGAGCAGCGCTGCCACCCGGCCCACTCCACCTCCGTTCATTCACCGACCAGCAGGGAAGGGGGCTGCAGACCCACACGCGCAGGACACCCCCGGCGCGCACTTTGCACAACTTTTGTGGCTGCTTTCTCCTATGCCAGAGACTTTTAAAGTTTGATCGGTGCCTCGCAGGCTCCACCAGGGCGAGGGACTTTGTGCCCGGGACTTTTGTTACTTATAAACTCACCGCGTCCGAGGCCAAGGTCGGCGCCTCCAGGCGTGCGGGAGCGCTTCCACACACCTCACCTCCCGGCAGCGCACCCCAACATGCAAAACTACAAGTACGACAAGGCGATGGTCCCCGACAGCAGGAATGGGGGCACCCCGGCGCTGAACAACAACAGCAGCAAAAAGAGCAGCAAGAAGGTGGTTCTCATCTGCCTGGACATCTTCTGCCTGATCATGGGTGAGTGAGTGCAGCTCAGGCTTCTCTTCACTTTGCAACTTTTCCCAGTGTTTTGCTGCTTCGCTCCCGCGCGCCCTCGCCTCCCAGTGGAGCCCAACAAGTTGTTTCCCGGTGTGTTTTGTGCCACTGCCCCCCATGCCTAGCCCAAGCCTTGGAGGGGCATGCTTAGCCGCAAGGCACCCCACTCTAGCAGCCTGTGGCTGCTTGTTCCCCTCTTTTGTGCACCCAACATTAAAGTGGACCTGTCAGAGGCACCCCCAAAACTACCTTAGCCCGGTCAGAGATAGATTACGCCCTGCCACTGATGTTATAATTCTGGTGGGCTTCCCCCGCGAGCGGCTGCTGGGGGTCGAGGGGCCGAGCCCCCGCAGGCAGCCGCCCCGGCCGCCGAGGATGCCGGGAGCGGGCGCTGCCGCCGCCGCCGCTCCACAGAGGCGCTACAGTGAGCCCTCAGCCCGGGCAGCACAGTGACGCTCTATCCGAGGCCGGCGCTCCCCGGTGGCCTGACACTCGGTGCCGAGCTCGGCTCTCCTCTCCCCTCACACACTGTAAACACAGTGTGCCAGGCGCTCCGTGCCTGTCCCTGCTGCCTGACAGGGCGTCGTGTAAAACAAACAGGGTTCACAGGGGGAACCAGCCCGCTTTCAACCAGAAACAGATGTTCCAACGGGCCATCGCTAATTGGGTGTTTTTCTGCTGTTTCTTTCAAGGAAGCTATGACCCCACTAAATGCAGCGCTCATTTTTAATGCGCAAAGCTTTATTTATGAATAGTATCAAACTAATAAGCTAAGTTGTATATAATTGCGTTGTGTGTTGGTATAATGCATTTATGTACTGGAACACGTATTTATTTACACACACTCAGGCATTCAGTTGAACAAAGTCTTCTCAATGGGACGTGTCCACAACAGAATACAAAAAAAAGCTTTTTGTTTAATTACTGCCACTGAAAACATATTTGCAGTGTGAAGGTCTGTGTTATGGAATATTTTCACTGCATTGAAGGAACTGACAGTTTTTTCTGAGTGTCTAAGTGATTGTGATGCCAGGATCAGTGAGGAATCGGTAGGTCAGAAGTTGGTGTGTGCTAGGAGGGTACTACAAGTAGTAGGGGAAATTAAGAGGTGGCTACAGTGGTTATGATGCGTAGGACTATAGACTGACTGTGAAAGAACATTTAATGTGGATCACTTTTATTCGAATATTTTACTATTACATATGGTTCCAAGAATGGGTATTGTCTGCATTGCAGGAAATGCAGTCTGCAAACACTTCCAAAGAGGATTTACTTTGTCCTGAAGAAGACTTGTGGTCCATACTCATAGAGTATGCAGGTGCTGAAACAGGTCAAACCTCTATAAAACAGCATGAGTATAAAAAAAAGTGCAGGGACGTGCAGAGTGCAGTTTGACACAATGTGCAACCCACGCAGATAGAGAGCCGTCCCACACATGAAAAAGTGCAGTCTCACCCAGGCTAGCATCAGAGAAGCCAAGTGCTTCTGATGCTCAAAGTTTGAAGTGACAGGAACAAAAGCTCTATAAAATAGCAAACATAGCAATACAGACACGGGCAGGGTGCGCCCTCGCACTCTTAAAGCATAGCCTCACACACGCAAAGTGCAGCCGCACACTGGCTAGCATCAGAGGGGACTAGTGGCTCAAACTCAGAATGAAATGGCTGGAACAGCGCCCAATAGAAATACATAGGCGTGCAGAGTGCAGCTTCACGCATTAAGTCCTCACACGCAAAGTACAACCTCACACATGCAAAGTGCAACCTCACATAGGCTAGCATCAGAGATGACTAGCGGCTCAAACTCAGAGTATGAAATGGCTGGAACATGTCTGACTTCATAAAACAGCTCATCAAAGCCTCACACATGGAAAGTGCTGCTTTACGCATGCAACGTGCAGCCTCACTCACATGCAAAGTGCAGCTTCACAAACGCAAAGTGCAGCCTCACGCACACTAGCATTAGAGAGCTCTAGTGCCTCAGAGGTACAGAGTATTAAGTGAGTAGAACATATCTAGCCTTTTTTAATAAAGCAGAACAAATATGCAAATACATAGGAGTGCAGATTGCAGCCTTGCACATGCAAAGTGCAGCCTCACACATGTAAAGTGCTGCCTCACACATGTAAAGTGCAGCCTCACACATGTAAAGTGCTGCCTCACACATGTAAAGTAGAGCCCCACACATGTAAAGTGCAGCCCCACACATGTAAAGTGCAGCCTCACTCAAGCAAAGTGCAGCACGACTCACGCAAAGGGCAGCACGACTCACGCAAATGGCAGAACCACTTACGCAAAGTGCACCCCCACTCACGCAAAGGGCAGCACCACTCACGCAAAGTGCAGCACCACTCACGCGGGCATCCGTGAGGGCTGCTGCTTCAGAAGCAGTTTGAAGTAGATGGACACATCAGACCTATTAAACAGCATTCCTATACTAATAAAAACACAGGCAGAGTACAACACGCAGATCCCAGCCTCGCGCAGGCTAGCCTCAGAGGGGCCGGGCTGGACAGACTCTGAAGAGACTATTCTGTCAGCCCGCTGCTAAACAGCACACATGTACTCATGCACGCACACAGAGAGTGAAACAGCTGGAAGGCATCGAGCATCTGTAAAACACCATAGATGGAGACGCACACAGACATGCAGAGTGCAGCCACACGCCCTTGCACCAGCCGACTGCACCCTGTGGGACGCCGAAGCGCAACGTGGGTGGCACGCAGCTAACAATTTGTCATTGAAGTCTTTATGCCTCAGTGTTTACATGGATAAGCACAACAAAGATACCTCCTTGTGGGTTATATTTGAAGCAGAGCACATCTGCAGGCGGGGAGGTGGCGCGCGCTGACGCATGCACGTGTCTCCACAGGCCTCGCGCCTGGCCAGGCGTCCCCCGGGCGCACAGATAGGGCCCGTGTTTACACAGATTCACCTAGTCTGTCAGACAGAGACACCTCTGATGGGCTTCACTGGAAAGCAAACGTGTCAAACCTAAGGGCGCTGGCGTGCACTGCGGGCTGTGTGAGGCGAAATGTGTGTGTGCGTGAGATTGTGTCCAGGCGGAGTGTGGCTAGGGAAAGTGTGAGTGTACACATCAAAATGTGTCCAGGTGAAGTGTGAGAGTGCATGAGACTGTGGGAGTGGGGTGTGGGTGTGCATTGTCAGTGTGTCCAGGGGAAGTGTCAGTGTGCATGAGATTGTGTCTAGGCGGAGTGTGCCTCAGAGAAGTATGAGTGTACATCAAAATGTGTCCAGGCGACGTGAGAGTTCATGAGACTGTCTGGGTGGGGGTGGGGAGGGGGTGTGCACTGTGAGAGTGTCTAGGCGAAGTGTGAGTACTTGAGACTGTGAAGGTGGAATGTGAGTGTGCACTGTGTGAAGGTTAAGTGTGCATCAGATTGTGTACAGACAAAGCGTGAGTGTGCATTGCGTGTTTATTTGAAGTATGCATCAGATTGTGTCTAAGCACAGTGTGAGTGTGCATTGTGTGTAGGTGAAGTGTGCATCAGATTGTGTCTAGGCACAGTGTGAGTGTGCATTGTGTGTAGGTGAAGTGTGCATCAGATTGTGTCTAGGCACAGTGTGAGTGTGCATTGTGTGTGTAGGTGAAGTGTGCATCAGATTGTGCCTAGGCACAGAGTGAGTGTGCAGTGTGTGTAGGTGAAGTGTGCATCAGATTGTGCCTAGGCACAGTGTGAGTGTGCAGTGTGTGTAGGTGAAGTGTGCATCAGATTGTGTCTATTCATAGTGTGAGTGTGCATGCGAATGATTGTGTCTAGGCAGAGTGTGAGTGCATCAGATTCTGTCCAGTGTGCGTGAGCTTGTACCCAGGCGGCGTGGCGTGTGAGTGCGCCCGAGAGGCCAGCGCAGAGGTGCCTGGAGACTGCTATCTGCGTGCGTGGAGCCGGCGGGAAGGAATGCAGCTGATTAAACCCAGGCTGTCCGGCCTCGCGGCGGAGCCGGGCCTGCTGCTGTGAGCGCCCCCCAACGCTGCAGCTAAGATGCCCCCCTGCATCTGAAAGGGCCCTCCCTCACGCTGAGTACAGCGTGCCCGCTTTGTTGTGATCTCGCATATGCATAGTGACTGGCACAAAGGCCCTTACGGGGCCTGATGTGCCAGTCGTCATCTTCCAACAGAATAGTGTGAAGGCGCGTGAAGAGAGGTGCCCCCACCCACACCCCCACATTGTCAAGCATATCGACTCTTTCCACTTCCAGGGGTTTAGGGCCATTGACCCGTTTTCGGAACAAAGTTCGTAGGTTTCGTAAAATTTGCAGATCAAACGTATACATCCGAAAACAGCCCCATGTGTGAAAAGTGATATTGTCATGGACAGTACGTGTGAAAAGTGATATTGACATGGACAGTACTGTTTCAAGTTGTGTGTGTAAACACGCCTGCTATTTAGCCGATGCACCGGGGTTAGCATGGGCTGAAGGAAACATTCGCGCTCACACAGATCGCATTTCCAGAAGCAGCAGGTGTGAAATGACAGGCACCTGAAATACGGCTCGTTTGTTTAATTTGGATTTCTTTACATTTTGCTGCGGTATGGAGTGAAATGGTGCTGCCACGATGTAGTCTGTTACAAGTAGTTGGAGGACTGGGACCATAGAAATATCTAAGGAGGTATTATTAAAAAAAATCCCTGGGACGCTGGAAGGCATTTGTCCCTAATAAACAGTGCGCTCAACCACTGGAGAAGGCTCGTGAAACCCTCGGACAGGAGTTTCCGTGCCGTTGCTGCATGCCTGACCCTTGTATGGCGTCTCCCGATTCAGCTTCTTGTTGTGTGCAGTCATTCCGTTTTCAAGATCTTCCATTGACGCTTAATTGCGTTCTGGTCTTGTAAGCTGACACAGGATACTATCTACGTTTCACGCTTTGGCGTCGCCATCTTAGGTGTATAGGGTGCCGGGTGCTAGACGAATGCAGCTAGTTTGCACATTCCACGTGCCACGCTGTGCAAGATGTAGCAGGGCGCAGCAGGTGAATAGAAGTTGGATTTACTGTGACCAAATTGGCAAAGGGGAGCCTTCAGGGAGGTGTGTGTGCATGCACGTTCACATATGTGCTTCTCAGGGACTTTCGGTAGTACAGTGGTATATTTGAGTGAGAGGATGTTTTGTGTGCATGTGTGCCCATCTTGCTTTGATACATGTGCTAGTGTATACATATGTAAGGATTTTTTTGCAAATGTATTATGTTGTTGGTAATTGCATACAGATTCCCTTTTGAGGGTCTCTGCAGCAGATTCCAGTCGAAGCAGGTGCACTGTGCATTGTTTAATAGGATACACATCCAGTTTGCTCTGTCCCTTATTCCACATGGTGCATTTGTGACTTTGGACTCACATTTGTCCCCTGTCATGTGACCATCAATAAGGACAACAAAATATGGCGCCCATATTTCGACATGTTCGAAGGGTCAGTAATGTTGAAACCTTCCCTGCCCAATTCCCCTGCCAATGTTGGGCCTATCCCCCTTTATAAACTGAGCGAGAAGCATGCCAAGGATGTTTCTTGCTGAGCCTTCGTAAGGGTCTTTTGCTGTTGGTCCAATCACTTTGCTGCCCAGTGATATTTGTATAGGATTAGTTCATTGTCAAGAGAGATCTTGCAAATAAAATCTCACTCCCTTATGTTCCTGTGTTCAGATTTCTAAGAAGAATCAGAAATATAGCTAGCCCATGTCATTAGCACGCCACAGCCAGCCATCATGTTTTATTAAATAGCAAAGAACATACTGAAACTTGAATGGCCACCCGTTCCATTTTAATGATAACTCTGAACATCCCAACATGTGTGTTACCCTGACAATCCAGGACATTTTGTAAATCCTACTCATGGCATAGAGGATAAAAAAGTGAACGAAGAAAGGTAATGATGGAGAATTCATTGGTTCTCCATTTCTACAGTGCCAGTAACAAGAATGTGGATTCTTATTTACCCCCAGATTGTGAAATACCACTTTATTTCCTGTTTATTTTTTATGACAAAAAGCTTATTCCATACATCCTCAAAGTTAAAGTAAGTTTCAAACGAAAAAGCATCTATTATGGAGACTGCCTCTACAATAATCTGTAGCAGTCCTGCAATACCCTACAGCAATGTCTGAGGGATTTAACCACAGTATCAAGACACAAACACAAGTCGTGAGTGGGTGGATTTTCAATGCGGTACTCCTCAATTTTAAGTTTGAAGATCCATGGAAGAGTTCAGACTAATCTCAACATATCTAAAGCCAGTATCCCTTCAAATGTGACTTTGTCAGCCAAAGGGCCGGTTAATCCTTATGCAGTACTTCATCATGATGAAATAGTGATACTTTGGCAGTAATGAGTTTCATTTTCATTATTTGGGTGCAACTCTCCTAAATGAATGCAAAGGAGCTGATTATAAATAAAATCAGTATTAGAAAGACGACCTGGAATAGGAGGCTGGTCAAGGCATTAAATGTTTAAGTGTTGAAGCGAGGATATGGGGCCTTCAATTGCCCATGCTTTAAAACTGTTGGTGCATCATAATTACACTTTGTTCTAATCATGTGGCCAGATTACTCATTTGCATTTAATTTCCAGCATGTTCTTTCTTAATGCTGCCCTTAATTGTTCCATCTGGAGACCAAATGGAACTTTAATACCACAGCAGGATATAAATTTAATTTAAAAATTCCAGAGTATCTAAGGCTATTGCAGAGGAGATTGGGAAACCACTGTAAGTAAGTCTGTTGCTTTTGTTCTGTTTTGATGCAGTCAATGTCTCATCTGGTCTCTATTACTGGGTTTAGAGACTTTAAGGGATTAAGGAAAGAGACATAATAATTTTCCAATCATTCTCATATGGGAATGGGAGTAGCTGGGCTCTATTTTTCCTACGAAAGACAGGCAGGTTTTGTATAATATTTCATATATAAAATAGATGACTGTGGAAAAATTGGGCAACTCATGAACTGTCAGCCATGCTTAATTTTAAATTTCTACACCTCTAGTCATCAGTCTGCTTGGGGGCATCACATAGTGTATAACATGATGACGAGGAGAAGTGATGAGGTAATGCAATGTATGCACAAATAGAAATTGCATCAGTAAGGCAAGTGCAGAATTACACATTCTGCTATTGAAGTTGTGAAATGTTCAAAACGATGTAACTCCACACAACTGTGCCTCTTGCAAAACGTTACTGTGGGAGAGTCTTGCTTCCAAAACGTTTTTTATGTAGCACTTTCTCCTGCAAAATTGGCTTCTTTCATGATTGTTCACCAAGCACTTAAAAAAGAAAAACCTTGCCAAATATGTAAAGTTCCCCCCCAAAAAAAAATTGTCCGCTTCACTGAACCATAGCTGCAGTGCAGTTTCTTCAGGGCCTTGGGGAGGTGTCTTAACTGCAGTGCCCAGGAGTGTGATATCAACAACTCAGGGAGAGAACAACAAACGAGTAAGTGAATACACCAACACCTCATAGTCGGATCATGTGATGTTATGACGCTGAAGTGTTAAAAAACTGTACCTGAAGCTGGCTGAAGGATGAAGGTATTCATTTAATTAAATTATTGCACTACCTCTTATATGTGTATAGATTCTCAGTTTTGCATATGCCATGACATATCATAACAGGTGACTTGGCACACAATGCTTCAAACTTTTCAGTGGTCTTCAGTGGCAGGCAAAGACAATCTTGGGCCGGATGAGATGTTTTGAAATCAAGCCAATTGTATATTTGTGTTTTATGTCAATGTAGCATAGCACTATTTGTTGAGTGCCCCCTGCAACCTCGGGTTGGACAGCTCTGAGCATAAACACGTTTCTATATTGCACGAGAGTGTGATTCAAGGAAGCATTTGGACTTGTAGTGATTCAGGGAGGGATTTTGATCTTTGATACAAGGAAGTATATAGCTGGGTCGATTTGATTCAGGGCCTTGTTTGACCTTCTGTGGTTCAAACGTGTACTTCGTGTATTTGCAGGCAGACATACTGTTCTTGGTGCCATGAAAAGCAACATTAAGGTAGTATCTTTGGCTGTCTAGTTGCCAGAGTCAGAAGGTATGCATTTTAGATGGCGCACACTATCTGCACTGCAGAAGAAAACATGTGCCCCATGGAAAGATCAACACGTGGGGGCTGATTGCTGGATTATCTGCAAATCCACCCCTTGCTGCATGCTCTCTTGAGCTCCTTGCTAATCTGAAGGGTTTCATTTCTGTCTGCCTTTGTGGTTGATGCCCGTTTGTGTCAGCTAATGGGAATGTAATCTGAAACGGAGATATGGGTCTTGGTGAAGAAACGTGTCAAGAGGAACTGTATCTTCAAATGCTGCTGTGCTTGAAGTGAGGGGACTCAGACTTTTATAAAATGTGGCGACCGTAATCCAAGTAAAAAGGATCTGTTGGGTCAATGAGCCAAGCCTTCAGGATGCAGACTAAAATATTTGTGGGCACATGCATCATTGGAAATTGCATTCGCAAATGGTGCGAATCGCAAAATTCGGCCGTTTGTGAATGCAATTCCCGTTTTTGAGATGTATTATCATTTTTGTTTTTTTCGCAATTTAAGAAATCACAAAATTGCGATTTCTTAAATTGCGATTGCATTTAAGGAATCTCAAATTGAGATTCCTTAAATGCAATGCATCAAACTTTCAAAATTTGCGAATTCGCAAATAAGGGGAGCAAATTACCATGAAGTTGACCTTCATGGTAATTTACGAAAACTTTGAAAAATGCACTGAAGTGCATTTTTCAAAGTTCCATTTTACACACTCACATGCAAAATGTACTTCTAAGCAGATTTCAGGGGTGCAACAGGGTGTCCTTTGGACACCCCTGCACCCTTGAAATTGCATTCTTAATTTGCGAATTTCTAATGGTGAATTGCAAATTAAGAATGTCTTTCCATTCTTTCCTATGGGCCTCTATGCCCATAGGAATGGATGGGGAGGTATTCCTTAATTGCGATTTTCAATTAGAGAATCGCAATTAAGGAATTTTAAGAAATCGCTATTTTTTTAGCAATTTCTTGATGCATTGCAGTTTGCAATTCCTTAATTGCGATTACTTATTTTTCGCAATTAAGGAATCGCAAAATGTAATATTGATGCATGTGCCAGTTATAGTTTGAACTTTGACATGGTTAGAATCATACACACAGGACAGCCTTTTCCATGCAATGCACCGAGGGTGGCATCACACTATGGGTTATCACGTAAAGACAATTGACAAACCTAGCCACAAAAAACACCCAAACGTAGAAATGGCTGCTTTGGTAATCAGAAGGTCATTGGAAGTTGTGACGTCGTGCACGACGTGTGTCTGTCCTCAGTGAAAAGATTCCCTTTATACTGTTGACGTTTATTCTTCCTGGGGCAACAAACGTGTACGGACGGGGGCAGAGAACTATTGTCTCCAGTGTTGTCACAGACAAGCTACCTCCCGGTATCTACCTACCAGCACAAAGCAGAGGTAATTGGAGAATTCTGGGCCAGCGTTACTGTATCTCTCGCCTCTTGTGCGTGATAAAAGAGCGCCAAATCAAAGGCAGACAAATCCTTCGTCAGCAGGAGAATGTTTATCTTGTCAGAGGGGGGGGGGGGACTGGAGAGAGAGGAGCGTTCATCTGAAGAGCTTAGGCACTTTTCTGCTTTGTTTGGCCTTTGGGAATTAGCTGGTGCATCCATTTTGTAATTGTGGAATTCTGTGGCATCGCACCACGTCTGTGTGGGATTAAAACAGCTGTAATTCCGTGGAAGAATTAGTTCAAGGCACTAACCCTTTCTCTATTCTGAGCTTGGGAGAGGCACTCGCATGGGGAAATAGTATTGTCTGCCTATAGTCTGCGTTGTGTGTAGGAAGAGAATGCACAAGTGGGGATCCCAGCATGCTTGCTCAACATTCCATGCAAGAAACAGGTTTCATCCCTTTTGGAAATTCTGGATGTCCATTTTCTAATAATTTCAACTAGATAAAGCTTGTAGCACCACTTTTGTGATAGCTGGATCTTGAAAATTCCTGTCAATTTTGTGTAACTTGTTGTATTTGTTATTTGTAACTGATAGAACCCCCCTTGTTTTGTCTAGTGGACTTATGTACTGGGATGTTCAAAAACCTACAAGGCACAGTTATTGAACAGCGATTTCCAATTGAAATAATTTGTCCCACATACCCAAAAGGCACTAGTTGTCAGGGGAGGAACGCATCTTTCTTAATATCTTGTATATACACCCTGAATACATTCAGTGTATGGCCCATGACCACCTCAGTGAGTCCATTGGTATACACCAATCATCACAAAATGAACTCTGGTGTTCTGGCCTCCGGTACCATGTTGATGGTGGGGGTGGGATTGGCAGGAGCAGGGAAGAGAGGCCTGGAAGCAATTTTGTCCTTTTTTGTTGATTCAAAGAATATTCTATCTTTCACTCCTTGGCAATCATCCATGGTTGCCCTGAACAATTCAGCCTGATCAGTAAACTGTCTTGATCACCTCTGTCCAAATACAGAAGGCATTGGGGTTGGCATCAAAGAGGCCCAGATCTTCATAGATGCATACACAAACATACAGAAATCACCTTTAAATAGCCACTTCCACTCACCCCAGAGAAAAATTGTGGTGGCAAATTCTATAGTCTTCCAGTGTTGATCATGCATTTCTTTGAGCGATAGTTATTTTATTTTTGAGTAGAGTTACCTAAAAAAAGGATTTCTACTTATTTTGTTTGTTACATTTAATTTTAAAAGCCATTTGTAGCTCTACAGATACTCCAAAGTTATCTTGTCTTAGGCAGCACTGCAACATATACTTGGATCCTAAAAATTCCTTGAGAGAACGAAGCTCAAGGTTTGTTGACTATTGATGCGTCTTTAACGTAGCCCCAATCAATCCACATTTGTGTGTTATGTGCAGAACTCCTCTAATGTGGGTAGAGGTCTACCTAGTGAACCCAGCGTGGAGCACAGACCTCTGTTCTTTTGGGGATAGGCTAAATCTGAACAATGTGACATGTGGCTAACCAGTAGACCCTCTCAAACTATGTAGAGGACCTTCCTCTGTAGAAAAACGTGACAAGTCACTGGGAGGTGTAATTTATCAACAGATAGTTTTTATCCAAGAGTCCGACATCAGTGGTCTTCCGGTACGAGAGATGGAGGCAGAAACTTCAACGAAAACCACAAAATACACGCAACAGTCACTGGGAAGTAATAGCAGCAGGATGTTTGTGGCAATGCAGAGCAACAAAAAAAATCCTGTGGCTAAGCAGTGTCAGTGGTGGGCTAGTAAATCTTTGTATGTGTCTTGCACTGGCATCCCTTCTCTATAGTCAGATTCTATACTTTAAGCTTAGTACAGTTTCTTTATAGGTTTAACATATGAAACAAATAGACTCATTTCACGATATAAACATATCTCAAATATTCAGCTTATTTTGGTAAAAGATTGGATTAATGTGTCTGCCCGGTGAATAAAGTTAACACAAATGTTTGCTTTCCTGCTTTACTGCAGCAAAGAACCTTTGAAAAACATCTGGACCTATTTTACAGGGTTACTGGTGGGTGTGGGGGGAGACGGGCTGGAGGAACGGTGGGGATTAAAAGAAATACCTTGCCTCCTTATGATGCCAGGCAAAATATCACTTTCAAACGTACCAGTATGCCAACCACCATGAAACTGCCGGTAATTTCTAAACTGTCTTTCATCTTTCAAGTTAGTAGGCAGAGTCCTGTGTCTCTTTCCAGTTTTTGCCTCAAAATTTATCACTGTTTTTCCTTCATTTTGTGTTAACAAGTTGACATTAAAAAGGAAACTTACTGTATTGCGTTAGATGTGATGCAGGCCTACTGGCAAAGATTAAGCAATGAATGCAAAACTAATAAAGTGTTACATTTTACCTTATGCTTTGACTGTATTATGTTGCGTTACACATTTCGGTAAAGCACATGCTTGTCAATTTCTTGGCCTCTTAGCACTTTAGGTCAGAGTATGTGTCTGCGGTTCTGCCTTTACTTTGCTATAACAATATGCTAAAGATGAACAAAATCAGAATTGATGTGTGGTTTTTGTCATGTGATAAAACAAAAATGTGCAGACTGGAAATGACTCAAAACTTTACAAAGAATGGGATTCCTGTCCTTGTTAGTAGCATTTCATTCTATCATTTTAAGCTTATCCGGGCAATTGCAGAATCCATACACCCTGATGCAAATCGGTCATGTGAGAGGATAGGCCAGCCCAAACGGCATCAACTGTTGAGAATTGTGAAGTTTATGAACTTCTCAAAACTTTGTGGTACTCTCTGAATGCTCTACACCTTGGCCGCTCGTGTTTTCCATCTTGCTTTCAATTAAGCATTCCTATATTTGGATCAGATTTCATTGGTTTTCGGAATCAACCTTCTATTGCTCGGATTATGTGTACAAAAGTGCCACAGAAATGAACTACATGAAGAGGCAATCAGGTGTCAATCTGTGTAATAAACTAACTCCTCACTGGGATGACAATGTTTCCAGAGCATCTTCAGAAGACCTACATCTATTGTCGGCTAAGATCGTCCTTTCCCTAAGCATTACCCAACCGCGGCCGGTGCAGGTAAGAGTGGTGGGGTGGGATTCGACAGACGACCATGAGGGAAAATTAAATAAAGAAATAATTTTCCCTCGTCGCCATCTGTCATAATCCCTCCCTCCCCTCCCCCTACCCCACACACACTCCCCACCCAGCCCTACCACTCTTACCTGCACGGGCCGCAGCTGGTATTACCCATGGGCAGGTTAAAAGTAATGGGTTCAGTGTCATGTATTTAGACAGTACCAAACGAGGAGATGTCTAGAAATCCTCAGGTTAACCCCAGCCATTTATTGTTTTCGGATTAAATTTAGTGTAGCTAAAGATTCCTGCACAGTCTCAAAGATGGACCTCAGCAATTCTTTGGAAATCCTCTTCACCTCTGAGCATCTCAAGATTGCTCCAAGCATATTCAGGTCTCCTCCAAGGCAGCTCTCTGAAATGGTGGTTGAGCACAATTCCAAAAAGCTTACTGTACCTACTCAATTAGTAGGATATCTGTGGAGTAATAGGCAGCTGTAGTTATTCAGCCATCTAAAAGATAGACAAGCATGTCAGTTTATTGCCTTTGAATTTCTGACGAAGATATAAGATACACTTCTTTCAGACTTTTCTCTTTCATCCGTTTTTCTGCCAAATCCGACGGTGAAAAGATATGTGAATCTACATGGACCTTTAAAAGTTTGTGCTTGTGATCTGCAACTTTTATTTGTCTATTGGCTGTGTGGCCATATAGAAAACATGCTATAAACTATACTTGTTATTTTGGGCTCTTGACCAAACACGAGCACTTAAAAGCTCTGAGAAATTGGGTTCTGCTAGAAACATTCAAAATCTACTCATAATGTAAAAATACATTTTAATTTCATTGTGACAAAGTCATCTTGTCATCTTTGATAATAGAGAAAGTACATTTCCAAAAAGAAGTTGAGATCACTCAGCTCCGTTAGCATGGTACGTGCAGTCATACAAGCATATTATTTGTTGGATAGTGGATGTTTTTTTAATTTTCGAGGTTAGTTCCCACTTAAGAAACTTGTATACTAGGCACGGATTTACATGGAAGTAAACTATAAATGACTTTCACTTCATGATGCATTACATACTCAACATTCATGTTTATGTTTCCCTCCAGCGTGGGCAGAACCACATACATATGCCAAGAATGTTTTGTTGTTGCTTGCATGATTCCAGGAGACTTATCTAAGCAACAATTCAATTTCAAACAACATGACATTTATCCCTGTCAATTCTGTATGAATAGGAATATACATGTGATTTGTGCGCTTAGATATCTAGCGTTTTTTATCTTTTCACATTTTCTTCATTACATATATTGTTCTTATTTTGGCACAGCTGATGAAAAGTGGCCTGCCTCCTTCAGGAGTCTTGTGTTCACGGTTCAAGCATAAGAGAACCTAGGAAATGAACCTGCTCATGCTTTACATGACTGTAATGCATTAAGTGCCCGGCGAAGAGAACACAAGCTTTGATAGGCACTATGCACCCTGAGCCATTTGTACATCTGACTTCTCCATTCCATGATCTGTGTGTACCTCTTCCTGCTTCACCAAATGATCACTTTTTGTTCCCAGGTGAGTCTTGTGCATCTGGAATTGATGGAACAGCCCAGCAGGGTAGCTCTTCTTTGCCTTTGAGGATGATGATGGGGTTCTGTGTAATGAGTTTTTTGTGGTTAGTTCCACTAATTCCTTATGTCTTGTCCTCGGTGAAACTAGAAGGCCTCATTATGAGGTTCTCGTTATCTCCCCAGCAACACTACCCCCTGGAGTTACCCAAATCGGGAGCATACTGCAGGTCTGTGAGTTACCGCAGATCTTGTCTTTCCTATCTGGCTGGTAACGCCTGTACCTGGCCAAAACAACAGGATTACAACACGCCCCATAATGAGGTGAAAAGTCTTGTCAACTGGCTTTGCCTTTGTGTGTTTGCATCATTCCACCATTGGTAAATCTGGCTGCACACTAGCCACAATTGAATCTGGGAAGCAGATGGCAGCAATGTGCCAGATGACCACGTTTGTGTGGCCTATCATTGGACTAACATCCTGTTCTTCAAAGTGATATGGATGTGGTAGTGCTTTAAGAATGGTGTGTTATATTCCTTGCAGGAAAGACTGTGGCATGTGTAATTCACAGATGTTTATGATCCTTCGGATAGTCTTTCAAAAACGTCAACTGGCTCATATCATCCATTAGTTAATTATTGTTAAGGGAAAGAGATTTTGGATACTACGTATTGTCCCTGCTTGCTGGCTTGTCAGGGGATGTATCAGGCTATTGTCAATGACTTCTCAATAGCAGCCAGACAGCACCACTAACTTTAGTTAATGTGTGTGTAACCTAATGGGATGGTGAAAACAGCAGTGTTAAGTCAGTTATGGATGCTCATTTATCCTAAAAGACAGGTTTGAGACGGATATCAGTCACTGAATCTGTTGCTCTGCAACAATTAATCTGTGCTTGCTACTTAAACACACCTTTGTACTCCAGAGGGTATGCACCATGAATCATAAAACTGAACACTGATGCTTGTACAACTCACAAAATGCCAGCAGGCGCATCGCATTAAGCAGCCGCTTGATTATGAAATATTTGACATCATGAAGATTGACACTTCAATAAGCTGTCTTTCGGAAACATTCAGTCTAGTGAATAGTGTAGTACTCCTCGATTGTATAGATATCAGTGATTGTCCCTCTGTTTAAGGGTGGAGTGAGGTATATCTTTTTATGCAGATAAAAGCCTAATCAATATGGGCTCTTCCTGTTTTCTAAATCTACTTCAGTTACAACTAGATAGCAATACTTTTTTTCAGTGCCTTCAGGTCAAGTTCGCCTTCTAACCTGCTTTAGCTCTCATTTGCACTAGATGGACCACCATCCTTTTAGTCCACTGTCTTCTAAATGTTTTGAAAGGTTGCTTTGGCTGTTTGACAGTTTAGTAGACACTTTGGAGCCAGAGCGAATAGTCCCTTGATCCTAGCAATACACCCCGTTTTACAGTGTTCAAGGATGCAATGATTGGCCATTGAAGGGGTTAAACACATTTTGATCCACTGCCAATCTTATTTCAGCAAATTCTTTCAATGCATTGGTCCTTCATCAGTGTTAAACTCTCGTCTTTAACATTTTCAGATCACTCAGCTGAGAATTTAAGTTGTGCGTCGGATCATGACTGCCTTGTGTACATGGCAGAGGATCTCATTTGGTTCATGGTCAGAGTGAGTTTTCTTCTATTGCCATGTTGGAGTTTTCGGTGGCCTTCGTACCACAGAGCAAAGTTGAGAATGTGGCCACAGTCTTCTATTTGTCATTCTCATGGGGCGTGTGACTGGGGACACTACTTACTTCTTCCTATTCAGCAGATTTTGACAGTCACAGAGCTACTGCAACTCAGTTTATAATCTGAGGTGTAATCGCGGTATAAATGAGACCCATTTGTGTCATCTTTCAGACACAGCTGGCGTAGAATCCTCATCCCGCTCAACTTGTCTGCCATTGATAACCCTGTGGCTGCATTGGAATCAACTGACATTGAAATTGTTGTACCATCTTAGCAGTAAATGTTGCAATTAAGAGGCCCTTGATCTTTGCCAAAGGAAAGCTTGTGCTGTAGCCAATGTCTGGAACATAAAGTACATCTTAGCCAGAGTCAAAATATCCAATTCCCTTTCACAGTCGATGATCGAGGTCCAGTGGGCAATCTTGGCTGCTCATGACCTCAAGTCATTCTTTACCACTTTTGTCTTGGACTGTCCGCACTGCGGGAGCACCCGATATATAGAGCACCAACTTGGAATGGTAGGTTAACCTCATGCAATATATTTCTACAGTCAGGCATTTCATGGGTACCATGCATTGTGCAGTGACTCCCACTGAGCTTCTGATTTCCATTCAAGCCAGCCTCAATGGCTCAAAGCAGTCTGCCTTGCAATAGACCTTGCTATACCCTGACTTCTTTCAATCTTTGTGTGAATTGCTTTGTTCTTCATGGGAGGTTCTACTGTTGTCCTTCAGGTTTTTCATCCAACTTTGATCTGTTGGGCTTTCTCAACTATTTGTACAAACATTTGACCTTTCATCCTCTACAGATGAGGTCTTCGACGGCATCCTGTACAGGTCTCATGTTTTCCTTTTCTGTTTTCTGTGATTGTTTTTTAAAAGTTATACACAGTCATCAGTTGTCTTTTCAAGTATTTGATACGTTCTTCAGTGACAGGACTATCCCTCTTTAAAATACAGCTATGGAGATCATGCGCAGTAATATAAGTATTCATGTTTGAAATGTTCCCGTGCCAATCTGTATTACTAGAGACCCCATGGTGACCATTCAGCAGTTCTAAATTCTTAATTCTAAGGGAATTTAGAAACAATCTATAGATTGTTTGGATTTCTAATGTTTGGGACTGCAAGGTTGCTATAGCAATGGCTGATTCAAGTTAAAAGTTATATTCGTATAACTCCTTGGTGTCAAACTTAATGTATAGTCTCGCCTTCAAATTCATAAACTATGTATGTATTATTTTCTAGGCGGTATTAAAATGTATATAAAAATCAACAACTGCATACATAACACCATCACATACAGTTAATTTGCACAACATATTCCTTAAGCCTAAGAAACTGCACTTTGAAACAAACGCCATTAAAACCTTGAATCATGGTGGAGGAGCAGACGTGGAAAAGCAATGGAGCATAGATGGAATTCAGGAGGTTAGATAATGGATTTCATTAGCAGGCAGACTGGCTTTATCAGTAATCTGAGAAACAGAGCTGGGCTTTGTGGGGCTTCCCATCATAAGATCTTTTTTCTAAAAGCCACTACTGTAACTCCATTTGAAATGAGACACTGCTATCATTTCCTGTAGAGCTGGTGAAAGAATATCAGAAGGGCCAGAAAACTACAAAAATGTAATTGCATTGTTAATTACTACTGAAAATAGAAGGCATTACTGATAATAAGTAACAATACATAGCTTACTTTTTTTTCACGAAACAGGCACCCAGTCTTCAAAGAGCTCATACCTGTTTTACATCATAGAAAAATTATTCGAAAGGTGAACAAACAAGGGTACGTTTTTTGTTTTTACAAAGGTTGGGTGTTTTTCAAGATGTAGTTCAATTTGATGGACCAACAACAGACGCAGTTTTTCATGGCTCCTTCGTGTATACCTCATCCAAAAAGCGGCTAGGAACAAAATGGAATTTAAACAAAGTACAAAGTACAAAATATGCTGGTTACCCTTCTTGATCTAATTGGGCACAATTAGAAAAAAAGTACAGCGGACAATGCTGTGCATTTTAGCTCTTCTGTGAATGCCTGCTCCAAGGCCAATTCATGCTTTGCAGAAGCGACAACAGCAGCAAGTGCCAGTGGTTTTTTTTCTTCCCACCACTGCTTTTCAAAAGTCTTCACAATAGTTTCTGAATGGGTACAGTGTCCATGGCAACAGGACAAGAACCAAGAGGCCTTCCTTCTGGAACAGATGGTCCAAACTGCACACTACTTTTAAGCAGTCACAAAGGAGCCTGAATGCGATTTATTCCTTGCAATTGATGGGCCGAAATGGACACCATGGTTCAAAATATAGAAAGCGATTTTCCGCATTTTCGTTTCTCACGATTGCCCACGAATGCGGTTGGCAGTTTCCGCCACCAAAAAAGATAGCTCCTCGCGTTGTTGTTTTTGTGTTGAAGTGAAACCCTACACTGGCCAAATGATGTGCACAACTTTAAAAACAAGCCTGCACATGTGCTTTTCATTGACTCTACCTTAAAATGCTGAAAAATGAAGTTTACTGTTGACGCGTCTTAGGCGTCCTTGCTTGCTGCTCGTGTAAGCCACCCACAATTGAGTGGAAAACCAGGGTAACAGAACCCATTGAGAGGAGAGGGCATGCAATGTGAAAAGGGTTCAGTGCACCTCTCTCCTATTGTTCGCCCCCTATTCAGTGGGTAATTGAAGAGTCTGCTGATTAGCATGTTAGCAAGCTTCCCAAGCATGAGCCTGCATCTCAATTCCTTGGTTGTTTGTTTGGTTGGTAGGTCTCACATAGATCCAACTCCACGCTTCTGTAAACCAAGCTGCCATTCGCCAAAGCTTTGCTGTTAGATTTACAGATGGGCTGTGCCGCGGTGTCAACTGACGTTTTGGGAGGGTCCCACTTGGCACAGCGCTCTCCGCCTGGTGTAAAGGAATGATTTTAAATTCCAACAGGCAATGCAGCCACTGGAATGTCTAAGTCTGCAAACAAAGGACCAGATGGTTGCAAGTACGCCTGAGCGCGTTTTGACCATCGTTATGTGTTGCCTGTGATCTTCGTTGCTGGGCCTGTTTACTAGAGTTACCAGTTCCATTAGGATTAGAGGGTACTCAGAAAATCTGAGAACCCACATGGTTTTCACCAGGGACCTCAGCTGTGAAAACTGCTGAAATCCATAGATTGAACGTTAGCTTGGAATGGGGGAAGAACACACGAATTGGGTGCACCTAATTAAACTTCCAGTTATTCCCTATTCCTATGTGGCTCTTAAAGGTCCAGCTTGTAATGTTTTTTTTTGTGACCCAGTGAGATACTGTGCCAGCTGATAACAATCTCTCCTGACCCATTAACTAGCCATTCGCAACAGAAGTCTTAATAATTCTTTATACCAACATAAACCATCTTTTATAGTATTAGTAAGACAGTTCAGTCATGTGGAAAGCAGTTTCACTTAGAAAACAAAGAATGGAGTGGTGGGGCTTGCCAGAGCACCCATTAGTACCTGCCATGTTTGATGCAGTAGAAAATTATTTTGGAAATGGAGTCAAGGGAAGTCAAGCCCAGCTCTGGTTATTCATGACTCAGTGACTTGCTATGTGTGACTTTGGTTTAGCATTTTGTGTATAATTTGGCGTTTTAGAGCCACCGTTCAGTTGGTCCTCTTAAAGATATGGGCAATCAGGTGAGTGTTTTAAAGCAGTCAGTAGAACTTCAGCAGTGCCCCCTTTTTTGAATTTCTTGGCTAATCTAAATGGAAGCATAAATGGTGTTTGCGTTCTAGGATTGAGTCCACGCCTTTAGTAAATTGTGCTTGGACATTGGATTTTACCCCATAAAATCCCTTCAGGGGCAACATGGATGAATTTCTGCCAGGGTTTTACTCCTTACTTTGACATTTAAATATTGGTAGTGGGCAAAATGTGTGGCTTTTTTGCGTGGTTAAAGAGCAACCATAAGTTATTTCCCATTCCGACCTGCAAAACTCAAAATCAGGACGTAACCAGTTTTGGGCGGAAAAATGACTGTGCAAAACCTCTCAAAATGATAAAAAATAAAGTGTCCAGATCTGTTGCCGTAAAATAATTTACCTGTGAACGTGAAGTCGCGACAGTGAAGTGGCGGTGGTGCCCTGGGCTATTTACTACGGGCAAGGAAAATGGGCGCCTGGCACCGTGATTGGGTAATACCAAAAGGCAGCATTATTGGGGTGCAGTATGCCCTTTGCCCTGCTAGGCCTGGGTGCCACTGCACCTGCTACACTTTTGGCAGGTCCCTGGGCCTATGGAGTGTCTTTTCTGATCGAGAGAAGCCTTTTGCTCTTCTCTGTCAGCTTCTGCCAACTTCCCTCATGCCCTGCGTTTCCCAGGCTTTGCAGTGCATGCCATGGACATCCCTCCGAGCTGATTGGCTGGACCGCTGTTAATCTTCGGTAGCCGCACAAACCAGCCCCTTCTGTGAGCATTTAATGAATGCGGGTCTCTTTGTAGCCTCTTGACAATGTCAACCCTTTCTTCTCCTCCTCGGCGCTTTTTGTCATACTTGAAAAAGCGCTCGCTGCGGGTCTACGTGCCTCAGCGCCAAGGCTTTGTGGGCGGCTTGAGGCCCCAAACCTGCTGGCGAGGCCCCGGCGCTGCCAAGGCACCGAGCGTACACACGCATCGGGGGTTCAAGTTCAGGATACCTCGATCTGGGCAGCGAGGCTGCGGTGTAAACAAAGGGGCTTTTCAGCGTGGGTGCCCGGGCTCGGCTTTCGGCCGGCGAAGCGCTCTAGCGGAATGTGCAAGCCCGCCATATTTATGGGAAGCGCAGAAAAGTGTAACTTGCATATTTTTGTTTGAAGCACCACGCAGCGTGGCCAGGGTATGTTTTCTCTGGTAAAGAACTAATCGAAGCCGTCGGGTTGGTCTACCCTCCCGCGTTGTGTTTGAGTCAGACGCACAGCCACATTTTATTTATCAGATGGTATGTATGCAGGGTGTGCCCCGCTCACATCCAGCAGCAATTAGCCCGGACTTTTATGGCTCTAAGGACTGCATCTTTTTTCCTTGGGCAAGGCTGAATGTGTCCAAAGACCGGCAGGTGAACGAACTCGTTTTTTTCCCCCTGCCCACTCCCTGTGGAGTTGCACAACCCCCACACTTGTGCATCCACAATAGCACTCTGCACACACAATGCCGCCGCGCGGTGGCAGCCACAGAACGCAAGGAGCACACATTTGGAGAAAGAAATGTTTGCGGAGCATGCCTTTCTCTGCAATTTATAAACAATGTTGCTGGTAAGCACAAAACGGATTCGTGCCTGAACACGGCCTGCGCCCTTTCAAATCCATTGAAAGGTTGCTAAAACAGTCAACCGTGTAGGCCTGCTGACATCTGCAAACACCTCCATTGTAAACCGGGCAGTTAGGCCACAATGGCATTCAAGCTATGGATTTAAGTCCCAAACGGGAGTCTGATGGCAACCCCTATAGTTAGCACAAACCTCGACGTTGTTTTTGAATTCAGGCCATGCAGGTCATACATGAACGTAAAAATGCAGTAATATGCTTGACAGAGTCTCTCGGAAAGTCGTTATCCGCCATGAGTTTGTGATGTAAGTGAACAACAATTCAAATATACCTTCTAAAAACAAACTAGGAAGGACATTTTTACAAAGTATTTTGTGTGTTTTTTGTTCAATATCCTGCCTCTGAAGGTGCCACAATTTGAGGTTGAAGCAGCAGCGTATACTTAAAAGCAGAACCTTTTTGTGTTAATATTTCATTTTTGATGGTTCCACAAGGATTGTTAGATGGGTTTTCAACCTTGAAATGTAGGTAGGAAACAGCATTGCCAACCTCTGATTCGCAGACTGTGTTGAATTGTGAGTGTCCAGCGGATCCTCATCTTCTTGGGGAGCGCAGTGTCCACGGACATTGAGTGATCCACACCCCTACACGACAATGCCTTTGTTGCTAATATAGAAGTTCAGATGCTGATACGTTTTGATTGAGCTTGTCATGTGTCTGTGCGACTAGACATGTGGGTATCATTCTGCTAGTCCACCTTCTCAAGATGTGATCAAAGGTGACATCAGAGTGATCTCCCAGAAAAACAACAACACCACACTGATTCATGAATAGGTAGAGAGCAAAATATGAGGCCAATCACCCTCTCTGGAACATTTAGCATAATGAATAACATTCTACATTTACAAATATGGGATTTGGCAGAGAACAGCCTATGATTTCACACACACCCTCTGCTTTAAGGCACAAAATGACAGAAGCACTCACAGGCTTTAGACGGATCTGACATTTCTCATGTGTGGGCAGTTTCTGAGGAAGTTCTGGAAATTGTACTCTTTCTAAATTTGAAAGATAAAGCAATATGGTAATTTTGTTAGAGGATATGTTGATCAGTGGTATAATATGGTGGAGGGCTTGCTGTACATTAACCCGGCAGCTGGATTCACAGCCATGTATTTTATATGCCAGAGAGAATACTCAATTCACCAACAGGGCTTCATAATTGTGTTGAGAGGGAGTGCTCAAAGCAGCTAAGTAGACTTCTTTGGAGGCGACTACCTGTGAAGAGTTTCAATACGCCAAGACAGGGACAATAAAGGGCACCTTATGTTTCCCTTCACAAAAACAGAATTTGATGAGGTTTTTCAAATAAAAACTGCAAATCTTAGTAAATTGTCTACAGGAGTTCAAATGAAAGCAATTCAACAATAAAATCTGGATCGACCTGAAGGTCTTTTTGTAACAGACAGTTTGCTCAGTAGACTAACAGTGTATGATGCAGCACAAATTCACAAATGTAAATCACTGAAACAATACATATCTCATCTCCAGACAAACAGGAGGCTCATTATGTGCCTAAATAAACTCAGTTTTGCCTGCTGTGATTAGATATAGGTTGTTGTCTAGATTGCCGTCGGGCATTCCCCTACACCTCCATATGTTTTTCCATGTGCACAATGAATATGAGAAACCACATACTTTGTGTTAGGGTTTCTGGCTTAGATGTATTGTGTTAGCTGCTATGAGTGCTGCCTTGTTAGTGGATATTTTCTATGATTAATACAGGATCAAGGTTTCAAGCTGGATCTCCTCCAGCATAGTGCTGTTTCCCCTCTTGCATGTACAGCGTCTAAATTACAAATATCTTTTAAACTTTTGGACATTAAGGTGCTATTTATATATTGGCTATATGTAGAAAGCCTGACAGTGTTGTAATCAATAACCAGATAATGGCTTTATGTTGAATATGTAGCAGCAGTTAAGCCCACATCCTCATCACCCTCACTCTTCGTAGTATCAGCGGGCATTTATCAAAGGCATTCCACTGGATCTTCTTCCCGTCAGCACTGGTTTCTGGAGACACTAATCAGTTTTAGATAGAGAGGGTTATCATTCTCCATTCTCTCCTCATATCTCTCTTGGGCTTAAGCTGATGGTTGGGATGCACTTGTCCTCTTCGCAGGGAAGATAGCTAGTAACACATGGATACAATGGCTGAACTTCTGTTAAGGGTTCAGATTAGGCCCAGGGAATAAGCCAGGGGAGACAGAGGCAGCCCAATCTGTCAACACCCTGTTATCATGCGTTATAGCTACTAACATGACAGCCGCTCTCCCTGCCGAGGTTCTTACCTATAAATGATTACATGGTGCTAGTTCAAGTTGTTGTATAATAGCAAGGACCTTTAAGTGGTAGATCTATCTGTATATATATATATATATGTGGGTAACAACAGTCATTACACCTGAGTGCAATTCCAACTAGGAGTTTAGGTACAAAATGAATCCTACAGGCATAACATTGATCATAACATGATTTTAATTTAGAGGTATGGCTGGTAGTAATTTTCTTCCTTTGCTAAAGAATGAATCAGATAGAATTTAAAATTCTTATTTCAGTTAATTGTATGAGCAAATACATACCAGAATATAGTGGAGCAAATATGGCAAACTGGAGTTATGTTCCAATAGAAACAGGAAGGGAGAAGCAAAGTAAAATAAGATAAAATACAAAGATTTTGAAATACCTATAACGTAGAGTGAGCATTATTATCCTAACAGTTTAATCCTACAATTATTGATGTCTTGGCAGAAAGAACAAACTGAAAACTATGTTGTCCCTATTCATAGATGGGTGCTCATGGGTTCATGTTAAGATCTACTGGAGTTCGTCATTACTGAGCTTAGTTAATTATGGCTGACGCTTAGAGATTAAACTGGTATTAAGCGGCCAGTGAATAGACATACCACCTCTTAAAATATACTCTTCTGCCAGTATCATTCAGTGTCACCTTTTCCCCTTTCTGAGGTTCTAGCTTGATCCACAAACATCTTTAGTTTGAATGTATCTTACTCTTGGTAACTCAGGAGTATGTCACACCTTAGCTGAGTTTAATGCAGGCCAACTCACAGCAAAAGCTTTTAGCGTTGAGCCCCCAGTGAGAAATTTCAGTAGATCCTAATATTGTTATAGATTCATCAGAAATATTGCAAATGAGAGTATGGGACCTTTGCATTAAGGCTACAAATCTCTTCTTTTTGAAGCTACATTTAAATTATTCAGATGATCTTGATAAAAAAAAGTATATTTTCAGTTACACTGGAAGGTGTTTTGTGCTGGGCATATCTAGTAGTTTCAGCTACTAACAACCCAGCAAGCCTTTTTATGTCTCCACAGAGAAAGAGCATGAACAAAATGATTCTGCTTTGAATCACCTGCCTACTTGCTAATTCCTAAAATCCACCTGCTTATTACTTTGCAGTAGGGACATGTAAAAAATAATTATCGTAAATAATTAAATGACTAAACCTTCACTAAGTTAATAAAAGCCAATTAATATGTATAGTTTTAATTAGCATTTCAAGATCTAATTATGCCAGAGACTGGATTAAGCTGTCACAATTTTAAGACAGAGTGGTGTGATAGCATCTACATCCCTACTTACCCGATCACTTAATTTAGTATCTCCTTTCACATAAAAAGAAGATGTCTATAACTAATAGTCTAATGCCTATGCTTTGAGTTACTCTTTCTTTAGGAGACACGTTTGCCCAAAAAGGTTGGAAAGCCATAAAACTCATACT
Organism: Lissotriton helveticus; assembly: GCF_964261635.1. NCBI lineage: Eukaryota > Metazoa > Chordata > Amphibia > Caudata > Salamandridae > Lissotriton > Lissotriton helveticus. The sequence continues at coordinate 134,491,689 of NC_136058.1, forward strand.
TTTCCAGGTATATGCTGTTCCCACCCTTAGCCCTCCTAAGGATTACGCCCAGGAGCAGGGTCTGTGCATTTAGGGTTAGGTAAAATGTCAGTTCCACACATTTTTTACTGAGTACCCCAGGACCTATCTGGTTGTTTGGGGGCTTTTCACATCGTAAATGCACAGTTGATGGCCCTTTTTTTCTGAACTAAATGTATGTTTAGTGTGGGAAATAATTGTGATGTATGTTTTAACAGTTTCAAAATTACCTAAATACTCCTTCCATGGGAAAACCATGTACCACGTTTTCTGTAAAGCTTTACAAGCGTAAAATCCATTGATTTAGGAGATTTTCTACTATTGTTAGTGGAATGTATGGCTAGAAAATTCAGCAAATCCATATTCTGTGAACACGATGTATAATTACGAAATTTAGATTCAACTTTTTCTTTGCATTGTTGAAGAATATGAAAAAAATCGTAATCTTACCAATAGATGTTACAATTATCCAAGAGCAATTAAAAAGTTCGTTTTCAAGCATACAATTCAACTCACTGCTCAGAAAGGATACCAGTTGTTGTATATCTTTAGGAGTACTTACCAATAGACAGTTACAGCACTTCGTAGTCACTGCATTTAACACAGTGTATGTGGGTTTTAAGGCATGCCTCTATTCCTCTGTATTTACAAATGAATTCTGAACAAGTGTTTCAACTGTTCTTTTCAGATTTACTTTCCCAAAGAAAGTGTTCACAAAAATGTTGTCCCGTAAACCGAAAAATTTGGGTAAACTGAGAAGTAGTGACCGAAATTATGGACATCAACACCAGAAAGTTTGGCCAGCCAAACCAGGAAGTGTTAATGGCTGTACCAAGAAGAAAAATAATTATGCATTGTATTTCCGGCGCAGAAAGCAGCCTCCTTTCGAACATTGATCTTTATTGAAGTTTTAAATAAACCCAGGTACTGAGAAAGAAAAAGTAAATATAGAGCAGGTGCATAAAACAATGAGGAAAACGTATGAAAACAAGTCATATGTTTCTTTATTTGCTCATGAGTAAGTTCCTTATTCCATTACAATCAAGCTTACTGCATCCACGATCTGGCAGTTAAAGTACCTTTAAATTCCTTTAGTGTCAGTCAAATGGAATTCCAGAGGTTACAGTACTGCTGTTTAATGTTTGAACACCTATTGAAAACACTGTCATGTCATACTGTCATATGTGAATTAAAAAAAATCAGTCTTACTTAAACAAGGATGGTGATGTCCTGGACTGGACGGCCACCTTTTCAGTATCATGGGCAACAATGGAATCCTCAACTGACCCGCATTGACCGTAGTTGAGGGAGATGGATCCTATCACTGTACATGTATGCAGTTGGAATAATTCCCACGCAATATTTGTTGATCTCTAAGGGGTATTGAACAGTATACCGAGCTCAATAAATTTCACCTACAAAAATATCTCATCCACAACATTGTCTACTGCTATTTTATACCAATTGAAGTATATAATAATATCGTTACCTCCATATCTGCTTGCAGTATATGTACCGTGCAAGCTGTGGATTGGTTGATGTAGTGCAGGGGTACTCATAGTACGGCCCGCGGGCCAGTGGCGGCCCGGCAAGCCTTCCCTGGCGGCCCGCGGACCTTGGAGACATCCTACCAGTGTTATTAAGAAAAATGTAAGTGTCCTGTGTCCGCAAACACTGCCGGTTGCAGCAGCGCTCTATGGTGGGGGACCCTGCCACTTAGAATAGGCCTTCCGGCAGCGCCCCCACCCACTCCTGTGAACAATCTACATTTCAACAGCATTGCCCGTGGCGCCCCCACCCCGTCGAGGCCGCACCCGTAAAGTGATGTCAGGAAATGCCCCATTAACCCTCTGCTGAGGGAGGGGCGGCGCCTTCACCAGGAGCGGCCCGGCAAGGCGTGAGAAGATACCGCAGGGCCGGCCGGGGAGCATAAAAATCTGAATTTAACGAGGCGCTAGGTGTGAACCAGGGCGCATGACGTCGGCGCGAAGGAAAACAAACAGGATAAACATGACCGAGACACTAAAAGGGGATAAACCGGGTCAGGCGGTCCAAGGGTGCGGGCACTAGTGAAAGCACTCGTGCGTGCGCCTCGGGTGGAGCCGCGAGCACTACCTTGTGCATCCCTGCAAGCCGCCACCATGGAATGTGGCCCAGCGGATCCGAGGAGCGCGCGCGGCCCCGGGTGGTGCCAGAGGAGGCAAGGGTGAGTGGCAGTTGATGGGCCGGGGTGAGTGGCAGCTGATGGGCCAGGGTGAGTTGCAGCTGATGGGCGGGGGTGAGTGGCAGCTGATGGGCGGGGGTGAGTGGCAGCTGATGGGCGGGGATGAGTTGCAGCTGATGGGCGGGGTGAGTGGCAGCTGATGGGCGGGGGTGAGTGGCAGCTGATGGGCGGGGATGAGTTGCAGCTGATGGGCGGGGTGAGTGGCAGCTGATGGGCGGGGTGAGTGGCAGCTGATGTTGTGGGCCTGAGGGCAAAATACAAGCGATGCCCAGCTTGCCTGGGTGTGGGCCCGCCCTGTGGGGTGAGAAGTATTCGTCAAGGTGCACCTGTAGCCCAGGGCGGGGCAGGAGAGGCTGGTACTGAAGGCCAGCGAGAGATGGAGGCTTGGGGGCAAGCCATGGAAGGGGAGGGAGTGATGGAAGGGGAGGGAGTGATGGAAGGGGAGGGAGTGATGGAAGGGGAGGGAGTGAGGGAAAGGGAGTGATGGAAGGGGAGGGAAGGGGAGTGAGGGAAGGGGAGTGAGGGAAGGGGAGTGAGGGAAGGGGAGTGAAGGAGGGAGGGAATGAGGGAAGGGGAGGCAGGGAGTGAGGGAAGGGGAGTGAGGGAAGGGGAGTGAGGGAAGGGGAGTGAGGGAAGGGGAGTGAGGGAAGGGGAGGGAGTGATGGAAGGGAGAGGGAGTGAGGGAAGGGAGAGGGAGTGAGGGAAGGGAGAGGGAGTAAGGGAAGGGAAGGGGAGTGAGGGAAGGGGAGTGAGGGAAGGGGAGTGAGGGAAGGGGAGTGATGGAAGGGGAGTGATGGAAGGGGAGTGAGGGAGGGAGTGAGGGAAGGGGAGTGAAGGAGGGAGGGAATGAGGGAAGGGGAGTGAAGGAGGGAGGGAATGAGGGAAGGGGAGGCAGGGAGTGAGGGAATGGGAGTGAGTGAAGGGGAGTGATGGAAGGGGAGGGAGTGAGGGAAGGGGAGGGAGGGAGTGAGGGAAAGGGAGTGAGGGAAGGGGAGGGAGTGAGGGAAGGGGAGGGAGTGAGGGAAGGGGAGTGATGGAAGGGGAGGGAGTGATGGAAGAGGAGTGAGGGAAGGGGAGGGAGTGAGGGAAGGGGAGGGAGGGAGTGAGGGAAGGGGAGGGAGTGAGGGAAAGGGAGTGAGGGAAGGGGAGTGAGGGAGGGAGTGAGGGAAGGGGAGTGAAGGAGGGAGGGAATGAGGGAAGGGGAGGCAGGGAGTGAGGGAAGGGGAGTGAGGGAAGGGGAGTGAGGGATGGGGAGGCAGGGAGTGAGGGTGGGAGTGAGGGAAGGGGAGTGAGGGAAGTGGAGGCAGGGAGTGAGGGAAGGGGAGTGAGGGATGGGGAGGCAGGGAGTGAGGGAAGGGGGGTGAGGGAAGGGGACTGAAGGAGGGAGGGAAGGAGGGAGTGAGGGAAGGGGAGTGAGGAAGGGAGTGAGGGAAGGGGAGTGAGGAAGGGAGAGGGGGATGAGGGGGAAGGGGAGTGAGGGTGAGGGAGGTAAGGAGATGAAAGGAGAGGGAGAGGGAGGGAGAGAGGAGATAGGGAGAGGGAGTGAGACAGTCAGAATGAGGGAGAGATAGGGAGAGAGCGGGAGAGAGAGGGAGTGAGACAGAGTGAGGGAGAGATAGGGAGAGAGAGGGAGGGAGTAAGAGGGAGGGAGACAGTCAGAGTGAGTGGGACAGAGGGAGACAGGGAGGGAGAGGGAGAGAGAGAGGAAGAGAGAGAGAGAGAGGGAGGGAGACAGAGAGAGAGAGAGGGAGATGTGTGTGTGCCGGGTCTGGTGGCTCAGTGGACGAAGGCGTCCGCTGCAGGGACCTGTGTTCAACCTCACGGTCACAGTTTTTTTGTTGCTCTAGCCCCGCCCCCTCCCCCACTGACCCCCTCCCCCACCGGTGCGGCCCTCGGACACAAACCACACTGTAAATTTGGCCCCCGAGAGAAAGTTTGTGAGTACCCATGATGTAGTGGATGCAATATTTTTGTTATGTGATATATCACAGGTGGTATAACACATGCAATGTAATAGGAGAGTAATAGCCTGAGGAGTCCATGAGAGGTTAGCAAGTGTGTTGTTAACGATTCAGTCAGAGTTTTTCTGTGCTCCCTTAAGATGAGTTGACGTCCACTGCTGTAAATGCATTGGATGCTAGTTGCTGTGTCTGTTGCTTTTGGAAAACCTTAGAAACTCCAGACACTCCTACTTCTTCAACAGGAAACTGTAGTTCTAAGGTGGCTAACTTTTAAATGTACAACAACAATCTAATCAAAACACAGTTGTCATTCCTCTCTTGTATAATTGTCTATTGCCTGTGAACCCCGCCTGTTGTGGTTGTGACAGCACTTTCAATAGCCGTTCGAAGATTAAACATCAGTTCTGCAACTTCTGAAATATGTAGACCAGCCTTGCCGGCTTTGTTCCTTCTTGTTCAGTCATGTTTCAGTGCCTTACCCTGCATTTAACACATGAATCTATGATTCAGTGGAGCATCTATATAAGCATGCGGATCTTCCCTCATCCATCGATGTTTAGTAATGCCATGAGCCGTTATGACTTTTTCTGCAGTATAGCATATAATTCTAATTACCAATGAGGTCCTACATTGTGATGGCTCTTTTATGTACCAACAGAGCGATGGGGTAGAAAGATGGATCCACATGAAACACTTGACCTTTATACTTGTAACGTTCCACCTTGTCACTCGTATTTCCTTTTGCTATGTCAATGACTACATGCAGAAATTTCTAGACATCTCTGTAGAAGATCCAATACCAACAGAAGTGAGTGTGTCTAGAACGTTTAATTTCGAGGGTCGGACGCTAGGATTCTCTACCAAGCATTCTAGTACATGCTTGAATTGTTCATCCAATCTTCTTGAAATAAAGATATTCTTGAAAACAATTCCAGTTCCTAGACATTTTAGCACACCACTGTATTTTTGGTAGAAATGTGATAAATAATATAGACTAATCATCACAATTAAAAGTTTGGAAAACTCTGAGTAAATGTTGCCATAAGTGCCTTCTAAAGTAATTTTCCCCTACTGAAGTTTCATGTGGGAATACCTATCCAAAAGTTATGAAAATCGATAAACTCCACCTAGAGGAACCAGACTGTTAATATCAAAAACCAAGACAATCCACAAACATAGAAGTATGACTACAATTTTGCATCGGCCGAGGGGCACAGAACAACTTGATTGATAGCACTCTCCAACCAGAAATTGTAGACAGTGAAGCACTAAGAGTAACAAAATTCAACTTTTACTCACATTATACATTAGCGTCGGTGCTACTTAAATTGCTACATGGTAAGGGCTGCTAACTTACCTTGAACTAAGAATACATGAAAACTTGTCCCCCTCTGCGTTTTGTTGTACCTCTCTAAAAAACATGGGAGGTACGGTAAATGTAATGAAATTTGCCATTACTGTTCCAGCAAATCAGGGAGGTCTAGTATACCTAACTCTACTGATAGCTTCATTTTCAAATTCTGTAATCACTTACATTTTAATCATATCTATGATGATAGGATAGGTCTGCGTAGGCAAGAGACCATCACCACTAGTTTTTTGAAAAATGAAAATTCCAACTCTCTTAGTCAATTTTTCCAAAATGGAAAGAAGAACTACAAGAAGCCATCTGACATTCCCAGAAATAGTATTTGTCTGAATTATTTATTCATTTCAGAATTCTAGCTGCTATGGAGCAAATCATCATGGTCATGGTGCCCAGATGTGATTCAGTGTGTGGTGAGCCTCAGGCTTGCTCGCTCAGCATCTGTGACCTTTGAGGCATTAATGCCAGCTAAGAAATTAACCATGCCACAATTTCTGATTGAAATCTTTCCTGCATGTCATATGCCAGCATTAGCACACAACTCATTATTTTTATAATAAATTATGCCTATCATCCACTATGGTTCCACCCCTGCTTAGCAAAGCCCTCTCTGAAGTTACCCTAGCTTTGTTCATATCTTCAGCATTTCCAGATGGAGCTTGTTGAGAACTTCATAACAAGGAACAGGCGAGCAGCTCTGTGATTTATTTAGATCCATAATTGAGAAGCTAAGTAAGAGCTTTGGGGAAGATCAAACATTTAGTACACATGCTAAATAAAAAGAAATTTAGTAATAAAAAGGATCATGTTGATTTACCAGTGTGTACCTCTTGCCGACTGAATAAAAAGAAAATATGAATGTTGGCAAAGCCGCTTCTTTGATCTGTGTTTAAGTGAGTGGCCTGTATGTTTCATCCATTTGATCACAGCGCAACACGTGTTGCCACTTGGCAGCGTGCATGGAACAAGACTCAAACTTGAAAAAGTGTGAAAAAGCTTCAATCCTAGTTCCTCGCAAGAGTACTGTAATGCCCCTTAATTCGCCAATCCTTCAAAAATGAGCAAGAAGTCTCATCAAAAGATTTAAAAAGGCAAGAAAAATACTCTAAAAAATAGCAGTGAAGTTTGCGTTTGGTCACTTTTCTGGGCTTCAGACTCGTGAATGGTTTCAGTGCTTGTATTTTGTTACAGAATTGCACGCTGGCCTTATTTTTGCAGGTGGCTGCTGGCATTTCCAGGGCCAGGATCCATGTTTATATTGGGAATATTCTGAGGGCTCGCAAAAATGCAGGGGTGGAAACCTTTAAGTATTCTTAGTCCTAGGATATGGTAAAAAAACAATTAAAGCAATCTTAGGTGAGAGCTAAGCGTGGTACAGAAGCTAAACACTATATTGTATTGTATTGTGTATTGTAAGGGGAACTTGTAAAGCGCGCTGACACCGTGGGTTTCCTGGCGCTGGCACTATATTGCTTTTTACGTCTCCTGGCCCTTGAAGATATTCTGCTATAGGAACTGAAAGGATAGTTTGAAGTATATGAATGTCCATAAGGAATTTTGTTTTTCTAGTGTTTCATTACACACCAAACAAACCACATATAGACTCTGGTTGCTCATGTGTTTTATTTCGTTAAATATATTGCACTATCCCAACCCCCCACCCACTAGTACATGTAATCCCAACAACTGTTTTCGCCTTTAATAACAACAACAAAAATATGACTGAGCTTAAGCAGCAGAGCAATCTTGAGGTGTGAATCATGGCTACACTTTGCCATTTGTTGTATGTGTTGTAAGAGAAAAAACAAGGGCAACCCAATATCTCTAGGCACCTGGGTGCTATAGCAACAGGAGAGGATACAGTGGTTTCTTCATGGCCACTAACACCAAGGGGTCGATTACAATGCCATCTGGAAAGGCTCTGAATGGGATTCGGTATCTCAGAACCCGATTCGGAACCCTTAATTCCGACCGAATCATACACATTTCCCAAAGACCAATTACGATGCCCGGAAACCATTCGGGCTGTCCAAATCGGTTCCGAACAGCATTTGGACAGACTGAGTCATCTGGAGCCAATACGTACAATCCTATGGACACGGTTTTCAAACAATTGATTCCGATCAGCGATTCGGACAGCCGTTCTGTTTCGGTTTGCCTGACACAAAACGGCTGTCGGAATCTGACTTCAGGGGCCTGTAGCAGGCCCCCCTTCACCCTGAGGCCTCTGGTTAGGGCCTGTGGGGATACCCATGGGACACCTCTTTGCAACCATGCACAGTGTGACAGGCACCATGTGTGCCTGCCACAGGGTGAAAGGTTTTCCCCACCCACCTTTTTTTTCAATGGGAGCCTGTGGTTTTTTTCGGAGCACAGGCTCCCATTGAAGTCAATGCGAGTCCGACTGAACGATGTTGGGAAGCCTCATCATCAGTCGGTTGGACTTGCACAACCCGATTTGTTCGGAAACGATAATATGTAAGGCTCTTGAAAATCTTTTCTTATTACTTAATATATAAGCATTGTTAACCTCCTATTTATCAACAATCATTAGCTTAAGGGCTTTCCCTGATTTTCATGACTGTGTGCCTATGATAATCATGGAATTCTTTTTAGCCAGTGCTAGACCAAAGCACAACCCGAGTAGGGTGGAGAGTGTAGACCATCCAACAAATTCTTACATTTTGTGCATTGCTCCTCCCATCATGTACATAGGATGGGTTTAGGGAGGTGGCTAGGACGGTCTCCTAATGACCCCTCTTGGAAAGATCCGGTCGCAGACCCCCACCTCTTTCCCTGGGGACAGGATGATGTCACCTCCCGCAGACTCGTTGGGCATCCCTTTGCTCAGAACCAGGCAGTAGATCTTGCACCATGCAGCCTAGGGGCCTCTTCGCTCCACCCTCAAGAAGGACCTGAACGTCCATACCTGGGTTAGTGCAGCCAGGGACCGCACTCAGCCTTGTGGGAACACTCAGCCCCCATCAAGGACCGAGAGGTGCTCCAAGTCTATTAACCCCTTGCGCGCCCGTGATGGAACCATTCCGTCATGAGCCACGGTGGGGCTGTGCTGGTGACGGAATGGTTCCGTCACGGCCCGGCCGGCGCGTTCTATTGAGCGGGCGGGGCCGTGACGGAACCATTCAGTCACAAGCACAGCGCCACCGCGGCTCGTGATGGAGTGGTTCCGTCACAAGCATGGTGACGCCGCGCGGCCCCTCCTGCCCCCTAGCGCCGCGGCGGAATTACCGCCTCGGCTAAGGGGTTAAGATATTCAGGGATCAGATATGGGCATGCACACACCCTAATGCCATGTACACCTGCACATTCCCCCGGAGCGGTGTATATCATGCCGTTACCTGGGCATGGTTTGCAGTAACAACAATAGCCTTCCATTTATCTTTGCACCAGGGCAGGGTTCTATTAGTGTGCGCGGCACAGAAGATAAGTATGGCCTGTTTTGAACATGTGTGTGTTCACGTTTACTACTCAAGTGTGAGGGATGCGAACTGCCCCTGTACCTCTGCATTCTTCCATGTTGGAGGAGCTTGCAATGACTTGCTTTGACAAATGGCTTCGCGGGTTACAGCAGACACCAGCCTCTCGGTACTCTGAACACAACCACACACCAACAGGAAATCATTACCCTCCGCCCCGGGGGGCAGCGTGTCTCCTCGGACTGCGTCTGCCATGTAGTCATGCGGACGGGCAAATATTGACTTTTGCAATATCAGGTGGATGCTTCTAAGAACTTTCCGCATTAGACTGCAGCGGACGGTTTCCTGCCTGGAAGCTGTTCCTTCTTGGGAAAGAAAGGCGCTGCCAATAAAAAACGCTTTCACTCCTGAGGTTTTCGTCTCTGGACCGCATTGTGAACTTTGTTCCCGGGCTTAAAACTGAAACTGTTATTGCGGTTTCGGAGCTGTGTAACAGAGCTGAAAGATGCAGTTAAACTGTTTGTGTAAGGACACGAGGAATGTTTTGATGAAACTGAATGAATGCCAACGTTTGGCCCTGTACACACTGACCTACGTTTGTTGTGTTGCCGTTGAAAACTGCTGAGGGTGGTTTTCTGAAGGGAGGAGTTTCCCATCTCTGCTTTATTCGCTCAGCTGTTCCAGCCTCCCTATAAATTCTCAACAGCAGCTTGGCGCCATGATTGCCCTGCTACACACTCAACAATCTAGGTGCTGCTGCCATATTGACAACACCCTGTGTGTGCAACCTGCCAGATGTGTGGCGTGCCACCACCCCACTCTCGGTTTATTCCACCACAAATCCATAAGGTATGTCATTTCATAATGAGTGTTGGACAATTCCAGAGGAATCTGTTGTATGCTTTTCATCCGCACATGCAGGCATGGGCAGAGGGGTACAGAGTGGGAAACATTGGAGGGATGATTTCTCTTTCATAGACAGCGCTAAAAGTGATGGATGAAATGTGTACATAAATCTTAGCCACTGTTGCCACATTCCATTCCATTGTTTTAGGTAATCTGGTCCTTTACAAACAAGTACCAGATTTACTCAAATTAGCATTCGCCCCATTAGCTTTGGCACAATGAGTTTAGGACTACGGATTTACCCCTCCTACTCAGAGAGATGCTCATAACACAAAACGTGATGGATGGAATGTGTACATATATCTTAGCCACTGTTACTACTCTGGGCCACATTCCATTCCATTGGTTTTGGGTCATCTATGCCTTTATAAACAAATACCAGACTTACTCAAATTAGCATCGGCCCCACCACAGGGCTATGCTCATAACACAAAAAAGGATGGATGGAGTGACTGTGCTAATTACTCTGTGCTATATTTATTTCTATCCTTTTTAGCCCGTCAGTGCCATTGCCGGTAGGGATAAACCAAATGCAGTTCTCTTTCATTTGTTGTGTTGTACACATTACAATAAATACTAAAAGAGATGATTTAAGTGAGAAATATCCAAATGCACACACCAGCTGAACTCATTATGGAGCATGGGGCTATATGTGGGCTGCCCGATTTGAATCCCTAGTATAGGCTGTTAAGTGCTGTGATTCAAGCTAAGGTGCACTTGGCTTATAAAGTTTGGGCCTTATTTAGAGTTTGAGTGCTGGGATACTCCAAAGGTGTCAGATGTACCGCCCACCATATTACAAGAGCATTAGAGATTAATGCCCTTGTGATACAGAGGCTATCTACCATGCTTTGGTGGAGTTTCCAAAGTTCCAAACTCTAAATAAGGCCCTTGTCTTTAAAAGGATGAAGACCAAAAGGGCATCGGTACAGTGTGCATTGGTGCATGGCTGCAGAATACCTCCTCAGTGGGATCCAATTGAAAGTGTTTCACAAATCAAGGACCCACCATGAAATAATTAACATCAGTTATTCATTTTTTAGGGTATTTCAATTAGGTGTAATAACATTATAAACATTAAGTATATGAGAGAAGGCTCCAAAAAATAGTCACAAGTGAAACAGAAAAAAGCCTTTGGGTGGAGGACAATCTCACCAACCCTTGAGAAAAGCTTAGATGGTCCATCCTGTTCAATCAATCCTTAGATCTCTTGTCTTCTTGACAAGCGTATCTTTAATATGTGTTTGTGATCTTTCTCTTTATATAGTCTGTGGTAATACTGTCCATCTCTGGCACCCCCTTTGTACTGTAAATCACTGCACATTTTTTTTAAATGAAGCTCATTGTTCACAACTGATCTGTTTCAAACGTAGAGAGGACTAAGTGATTTCTACGATTCTGTATAAGTGACTTTACATTGTATTCACAAAAATGAGGATTTTACAAGTTTAACTCTTGACTGAAAAAGTACGCTAGACTGAGTTGAATGAAGCCCGAAGGCATACCCTGTTATATTTGAGTTCCATTGTGAAGGACGAGCTACCCTACCAACTGGGCTCCCAACCAAATAGATCCACTCCTGCACGTCTCGGTGAGTCCCTGGCTCCAGAGAATGCAGCACAAATCAGTATTTTCATTAAAAAGTCACTATATAGGGACGGGCTCTGCTCCTTCTTAGGCCTCATAAAGAGTTCCAGAGACATATTCCATGTATCTCCGAAGCTCTGCAATTGCCAATACCTGGGGCATCAGCGCTTCCATGCAGACAAGGTTATGTTTGAGACCATACGTTTCAAATTTGGAACAGGGGATTAGCTTGACATTGGTAATTCTGATCTTGGGTCATCTCCAGCACTTTACCTGTAGATCGGGGTAGAATACCCAGCTCCTCAGAGGTACTGCTGACTTTGTAGTCCTGATTCGGCAGGTAACTGGCCATATCCTGATTACCAGGGAACATGTAAAGCGGCCCCTTGAGCAGAGAACAGTCATGTCTGTGGAGTGGTGCTTGCTCTGCTCATTTTTCTAGCTCAAAGGCAGAGCTATACATTGTTTCAATTATGTCTAATTTAAATACCACGTCTTAGCTGTAATGGAAAACTAAGTTAAGTGAAGGATCTTCGAGTTTTCCAAGCAGTATCAGAACACACGTATATTGTGGTTTAACCACTGCAAAGGGGGTGCATTGACCTGCTGCAAATAGTGAATCCCCTGGGTATAATGGCTTAGTGGGCTGTGTTACGAAGCAAATACTTCCTCGTCAGTGGCTTTAAGAGAGGGTCCATATAATAATTTGATCCTCGTTTAATCTGATCCTCGTGGAATTATATTCACTTTTAAATGGAGAGTCCTTTCGTTTTATTCTTAACATATATGCATTCTAATCATTTCAAGCCATAGGTTTGGTGGAAACAGGGGACTAGGAGCTTTTGGAGTTTGGTCAATGAATAGATGAAGAATGTAAGATATTATTCAGGTAAATATGTATCTACGGCAGTAAAGCCTCGATACTATGTGGTGGGTCAGAATAATGGTTCTTGTAGAAGATAGTGAAATTGCATTGATTTAAAGAAAATAGGGTTATCACATTGGGACCTGGCTAGGGCTCTCTTGTTGTCTATCGTGGGGCAGATTATATTACGCTTTTCCAGAGGGGGGCTGCATTTTCAGCTGCTGGCCTTCCTTAATCCCATCACTTGAGTCCCATCGGCCTGGGTGAGTTTATGGCTCACACAAGTTATGATGTCATCAGGCGGGCTGTAATGACATCATCATGGTCGTGAAGTAGCATCCAATACAGCTCCCTTCGTGTTGGGTTTGTTTCGAGCAGGAGCCACTGAGATGCCATCCATATTCCATTAAATTACACACTCTTTCAAGCAACCAGGGAAATATTCCCTAATAATGTATTATTGCCACCAGGGTAAAGATTATTGTTAAGAAATACCATTAGAGAAAAAATAAGATTTTTATATATATATTATTCAACGTATTCCTTTTACATTTATAAAACATGCTTTCAACTCATTTTTACAAGTTCTTAATACATACTGGCTGTACTTACAGAATGCGAGAGTTTAGGAGAACGCCTTAATTTAATGGTTGAGTAGTGGCTACACATTCTTATTATGTTGTCCTGAGTCTGGTATGTTCTGTACCTAGTTCAATTGCTATATGTTTATGATTCTTTGGCACCAAATGTCATTCCTAGGCTGCTCCAGAGAGCCCTGGACAAGCGAGAGCGTGTGGTTTTTAAGCTGTGTGCTCGCTGCTAGGACTATATTTAGTTTCACATCATTCCCATGTCAAGGCAGAGAACCTGAGGTTATGGTTTCACTATAAAAAAGGCGCCATTGAATTGAAAATATCCTCCGCGCACCACAAGCCCAGGCTAGAGAAAACAACCAAAACAAGCCCATCTGTGTGTGTTTACTGTTTTGTTTGCTTAAAAGGAAACCAAACCTAGTGCATGTATTATGACCATGGTGTTCTATTGTCTGGAAAACACTGAACATAAAGTGATGTACATTCTCTTGCATCAAGTAAAAAAAAGAAATCCTAATATTAAATGAAAAGAGCAGCATGTTCTCAGAACATTTTTAGCTTGCAGCTGTATTCGATTATTTGAACGCCATGTGGCCTGCAGATATGTCATGTGAAAACTATTAGAAGAGCTAGAGAAATAGCAGTGGCCACGTAAGTGTACTCTGCACGATCCCCGGGATGAGGTGGAATTTAGGGAATAAGTAGAGGGTGATGTAGGATCAAATCAGGCCCTATCGGCTTCGAGAAGAGATTCTATTACAGTTCCAAGGGTTCTAACCCAAATATTGACATCAGCTTCTAGCTGGCTCCCAGTAGACGTTTTAAAGCCAAGAGTACAGGGTTTAAAATGATATAAGTAGCGGACTATGGATTAGAGGAATCCACTGGAAACAAATTGTTTGTTGGGTTGTTGTGATGAGAAAAGATAATCGTGCATTGATTTGTTTACTGCTATGCTATACACGGAGGCTGTTTTATGATTACATTATATTAATCCCAAGAAGGGTACCTCTCTACCACTGCCAGTTTTATTTTATGCATCTGAAAACTTGTGAAGTCCTTCCTATGTTTTTCAAAGCACAATAGAATTAAAAGATGGTCAATTGATCATTAAGGATTTTTCAGACCGCTGGTGGACTCAAATTCCACCAATTGAAAAACATGAAGGTAATAACATCTTTTAGAAGAGAACACATAACCACATTTGGTGACAACACTTAGAGCTATGGTAGTGGCAATAGAGGTAAAATACTTTTTTTCATGATCAGAAAATATAGAGGGAATGTTCCTCTCTTATCTCGCCCATTGCTGCTGTTAGGAGCAATCCTATGCCCTCTGCTAGTTGCACCATACATACATTCTTGCTTTTGCCATGTCCTAGAACCACCACTGTTATTACTTAGTTCAACTATGTAGAACTATGGATGTAGATATGAGATCACATATATGTTAGCTATCCCCGAGGAGATGCAGCTCTTTAACAAACAAATTTAAATTGGTAAGAAATGAAAAGAGGCATTGTTGGTCAATCCTGTTGAATTTTTTGTCATTCGTATCAGAAAAGTTCTTTAGAAAAGTTGGTCTCTGAAAATAAATAAAGATGCTTGTATTCTCCTAATGTAGGTGATGTAACACTATGTCTCAGTAATAAAAATGAAGTTGTGGGGCAAGCGATTTGTGTTTAACACAGGACACGTGGTCAGGAAGAAAAGAATCTCCCATCATTCCCTTAACCTATTTTCTGATGGAGAGTTGAAATTAGAAACAAGTCGGACAAGGAATTTAAAAGAACGGTCTTAAAAGCCAATGCAATGTTTTTAGAACCAAGATACACCGAGTTCATATTTGTGCTTGTTTTATTGGTGACATTGTTTTTAAAATTATAATGTAAATAAGTGTTTTCCCAGAATTTTTCAGCACAGGGGCAGATAATGAGCTGTACGCGATTGGTCATTTGCCCACAAAAAAACTCCCATTCCTCCTTCACAAGGAAGACATATTCACTAATCTGCCTGCCACCTTCAAAACGGCCTGAGACACCACTGAAAATGTCCTAAGATACTGGTTTCATGGGTGGAAGATGGCTTTGTGAGTGATGCCCCCACAGGAAATTAGTAAAATATTCTTTTCAGTATTGTTGAAGGGGTGATGTGCCAACATGGCAGGTGGCAGGTAAGATGCAACGTCACATGGGATCTTTTTTTCTCCCCTCAAGTACTCGATGCAGGCTCAAAAGCAAATACACTTCTATAATAGTTGATGACATGAATCAATCGATACTTTTGCAAGAAAACACTAAAAAAACAGTATACCATTTCGAAAACAAAAACTGAACTGTCATTCTCAAAAGTCATTTTATGTGTTTATTAAAATATTACAAAGTGCAGTTTTAAAAATGTTGATGCATGCCTTCAGTGTTGAATGCAGTTGTCCAGTAGCCACAGGGCAGACTCCATTCCCACACATTATATGGTGTTGGCTTGAATTATGCCCACCAAATATTGCCTGGTTTCATCATGCAGGATAGTAACACTCATGCTCTACACTTTGTTTACACAGTCACTCTCCCTGCAGCAGTGATGAACACCACTTCTTATATCAAGCCATACAAGCGGGGCTTTTACTGCAGTGATGAATCCATCCAGTACCCCCTATTGAAAAGCACTGTACCTACCCGCGTGCTGTTTGCAGTAGGAGTTCTGCTGACGTTCATATCTGTAAGTTACCAATTTGTGGCACAGAAGACTATGCTGGGACCCTGCAAAACATACACAATGTTGCCTAAATTAATTGCTATCGATATGTTTCGCTCAATTCGCCTTTGATCGAACAATGAGCCAATGTGTGTATAAACAGACAACGACAGAAACTGTGTATGGGTATTGCATTGTCCCAGTGGGTCTGTGCTGCATGTCGTTCATGTGTGTCCATGTTACTGATGTGTTTTTGTGTCTCTCTTGCTCTTTCGCTAGCTGGCCTGCCCTTCCTGGTCATTGAGACTAGCACAATCCGGCCGTACAGACGGGGCTTTTACTGCAATGATGAAAGTATCAAGTACCCATCCAAACCAGGAGAGACCATTAATGATGCTGTGCTCTGTGCCGCTGGCATTCTCATTGCCATTCTTGCTGTAAGTCTGCGATCAAAAAACCATATGCTCCTTCCTTTCTTGCATCTTGCATCGCTTTCCTCTGGCGCGAGCTACATTCAGCACGTACAAACATGGCCGCTTGACTAACCACTTATTGACTATACCTGCAAATGAAAAAAAGCCGAATCTAGGAATCTTGGCTTTTTCTATTAAATATTTATCCTATAATCAGGCCAATTGGATTTAATTACCCCGTCTGCCTTTGAAATGTGCAGACCATATATATTATACTCTTAAGATTACATGTGGCAAGAAGAGTACCATCCCAAACTCAGAAACCTGCAATCCTTTGGAGATTGTATACCCCACCATCATACACAACTCCATCAAATCTGGCTAAAATACTGATGGCACACCTTCTAAGATAAGGTAAACATAGGAAAAACCCAAAACAAAACCTAGCTTCCACTTTCTGAACCAGATATATTCTGGTTCAGTCTTAATAAATGAAGGTTTGGCAGAAATTACATCTGCTTATTTCACATGGATTCGTGCTGGATGTAGTTGGTGCTCAGTTTTCTTCCTTCTGTCTAAAAACTGTTAATTTGGGGCAAATTGGCTGGTGCTGCTTCGCATGCTTTTGCTGTCCGGTAGTCTGTTACTGTTGTCAAATGTTGCGTTCTTAATACTTGCAAGTACAAATACAAACAGAGTTTATAAACATGTTTTTTTATCATTTGTAATGAAATGTTGTGTTAACTGAATCAAGCAAGTATTCCCACGTTTGAGCAATGTAAGTTCTTATCTAATTAGCGGTTATAATTACCTTTATTAAAATTTGAAGAGAGCTAATCTAACATGAAGAGAAACTGAGCTCTGTATGTCAAATGGGACTTTACATATTAGCGTTTCACGTAGAAATTATATTTCACAAATATGCAGCTGCTTTATATTCATAAATATTCGCAGTTTTACATGCAGGGGGTATGCGATTTGCCCAAAATCAAAGATCAAGTGCCAGAGCCGGGATTAGAACCCGGGTCCCCGGGTTGAAAGCTTCACCATGAGACTAATTGAGACGATAAGAGTTTAAAGAGAGCCATAAACACAGCCTCTTTCACGTAATCTGCCCGCATCTTCCCTTCAATCACAGTCTGCTTCTAATTACTGAGAGTGATTGATAAACAGGAGGGTTGGGTTTCAATCAGGAAACACGTGGAGCAAAAACAACAATCAACCAAACGAGTTAATCAATCTGTTGTCAAACTAGAAACATTAGACTGATTTATTGTCTGGGTTCAGGGAGGGGCCCGATAAAGTTCTATCTGGGTGGTGTGTGGAATACCAGGAGGTTTCTATTACTGAATGCAAACTGTAAAAAATACAAATATGCTGGTGTGCAAACAAACTCCAGCGGCTGTGTGGAAATGATACCTTAGGCCAAAATATGTCTTTCTGACTGCTACAATCCCTCATCTTTTAACACGTGACTGAACAAAGGTCAGGTGACCTGGAAACGCAAGGTAATTGGACATCTTTACATTTAATCACAGATGAAAATTCATCCCTGCGAAATACTCAGAATGTATTTGTTTTGAGTAAATGTATACAAAAACTACATCATGTGTGAACTGAGGCAAAGAAACAGTGAGATCGCTCAGGTGGTAACAACTTTTCAATAATGTTAAGGGAATTGCTCTGAGGGCCCTTTGCTTCAGAAGGATTTTACAAGTCAATATTCTAAAATACATTCAAAAATGAAGGAAAAAAACGGACTCTGGTTTAATACACACTTCCTTTTACAAGCAGTGTCATGTACCCACTTGCAACCTTTGAATTATGCACCCCTTGGCCCTGTCATATCCCAGCTCAGTTGAGAAATGGCAGTGAGATTTAACCGTACACATTATGTTGTCTGCATTAATTTCTATGTGCATTTTGTATTTATTTGTGCATTCATAGAAACACTATAAAAAAGTAGGAGCATGGGCACTGTAGGTCCAAATGCATGAACCTGGCTGAATTTTCAAGGCTGGCGACTGACCACTTGGTCATTGACCTTCTTTCTGTAGTTTTCTTGCCTCTCTATCCCACAACTTTCACCTCTGACAGATTCAAACTCCACTGAGGCTGTAGGTTCTCCCCAAAGTTTCTTACCACTGTGTAGGGTTCAAACAGTTACCTTATGAAATCACCAATGTCCCGCCCATATATTGGAAATATTGAATAGTCATCACTATCGAGTTCGTTGGATTGCTTGAACTCAAACTATGGGCGAAATAAGCGGCTCATTAGTTAATCCATCCGTCTACTTTGAAATCAGTGTTTTAAATTAAACACGTGGGATTAGAAGATGTAATAACACTCTAGTTACAATCTCCTTCATATGTGCCATCATTTAAAGAAGCCACCAACAGAGAGTGGCATGAAAACTTAGCGATTCTTCGGAAATGTTAAGTGCAGTCTCCTCTGTTGTTTGAGTGATACACAGGGGCAAAATGTAATCTTTCTTTAATTTGCAAATTGCCAACTATTTAAGAGGGCACTAATACAAAGATGCTGATTCACACAAACATTTATGCCTAGGGGAAGTCGTTCTAGAGGCGTACTCTTCAATTTACTCTAAGATGCCTTTCTGAATCAGACCCGAAACATCTAACTCCCTGTTAGTAAAAGTGCTTTCTATTTGTACTGCTTGTATATGAATATCCCTTAAATATTCAAATTGTATTCCTATGTTAGATGGTTTGGGGCCAATTCACAAAGATGCATAAGAGTGTACTACTCTACATATGCCAAAACGCCTTTGTGAATAGGCGCCAATGTGTTTCAAATACCAAAAAAATTTCAAGTTGTAAATGATAAATTCCGCAAACAACGTTAAGTGTTAAGCATTAATCACAAATATCCTGGGCACAGAAGCGTTGCAGATTTCTCTGCAAAAGAACCCACATTTTAAAAAGCCACACCTCTACTGTGTGGCTATGTCCTGGGGTGTAGGTGAAAGTCAGGCCCAAGGTTCTCCAGTTCTATTGCTCAAGGTTCTGATGGTAGAGTCAGTCCTGCACCCGAACAGTAAGGAGCCAAATCTGAACCTCCAGAGCAGATAAATATGTAAAAAGTTATGTGCGGCATCAATTCTTTTGATGCAATGTCTCAGTCACTTTCTGCATTTACCGACGTAGCTCCATAGTGGATTTGAAATGAGGCAGAGACATAGACCAACGATTCAAAACTTGTAGAAATAAATACTGATGTAGCCCAAACAGGAATCAGAAGAGCAACACCAAGAGACTTTTGTATCGAAGGGTTTCACTCATTCTGTGTCTATGTGTAAATACACTGATACTTAAGGCTCCAAATTCTCTCTATACACCACAACCTCACCAGCTTGGCAACTTCACTACATCATCACGTCTCTATATCATATGAGCTATTAACTAATTGACCACTTACCATGCCATATCTACTCACTGGTGTGCTGATCCATTTTCAGTTAATGGTATTCCAAAAGCATGGCCCCCTTAGCATGGTACATAGTGCAGACTGTTGTCTCCTGTATGGAACATGGTGCTAAGCTCCATTGCTGATTTGATATTAGGTAAACTTTTGTTTAGAAATGTCTCAAAATTCCACTAAAGTCTATTCAACACGTAGAAGATTATTGTAGAAAGAAGAAAGTAGATTTTAACCAAAATTGGTTTCGTTTACAAATCATCATGATATAATATCAGATGAAATCGACCATACTCGCTCGTGGTATATTGCGCTTACCCTTTTCATTTGTTGACTTTTCGTGTAAGTGACATACCTACAATTACCAGAAAGGTTTTTATTTGTAAAGTTCACCTCATTGGAACATTGCTGATTCAAAAGTACCTTTGACTCTGGTTTATTTTTTATTTTTATTTTATTTTGAAAGTTTTATATAGCGCGAACAAGATCTTCGCAGATATCAGAGCGCTTTACAGAGGAGGGGAGCATGTATACGCAGATACATCAATCATGTTAGGAGTACATCGAGGTGATATCATAAAACAATCAAGTAAATCAATTTCAGAGTCAACATAAAATACAAGGGCTCGAACAAGTAGTACAGATGAGTATCGAGTCTTTGTAGTTTTCCCCAATAGTCGTTCAAGTGTATTTAGCCATGAGGATTGCTTTTACTTCTCTCTTGAACAGTATGGTAGAGGTGATGAGCCTAGTTTCAGGGGGGAGCGAGTTCCAAATCCTGGGGGCCATTCCTGAGAAGGAGCGTTTATAGGTTTTTTCCTTGCGGA
Source organism: Lissotriton helveticus (assembly GCF_964261635.1). Classification (NCBI taxonomy): domain Eukaryota; kingdom Metazoa; phylum Chordata; class Amphibia; order Caudata; family Salamandridae; genus Lissotriton; species Lissotriton helveticus. Next base: position 134,512,020 of record NC_136058.1, read on the forward strand.
ATCTTTTAGGCTTTAGCAAAAGATTGTTTGTGCCTCTAGTGTTCCTGGAGCCTCCAGAAATCGTCAGCTTCTGAGCGAGGTATCTAGGTGAGCTCAGGTGTACAGCCTTGTGGGTCAAACAAGCGATTTTCAGGTGTATTCTGGCTTCAAACGGCAGCCAGTTCAGGGATTTGAAGTCGGGGGAAATGTGCGAGTGTTTTTTTGATCCAGTGATGAGTCTCGCTGCGGCGTTTAGAGAGGCTCTTATGGGTGCCGTAGTAGCTAGGGGGAGACCGCAGAGGGCGGTGCTGCCATATTCTATTCGAGGTATGACTAGTGATTGTACCGCAGTTTGGAAGTCTTTGGCTGGAAGGAAAGGTTTAAGTTTCCTGAGGGTGTTGATTTGGTAGTTTGCTCCCTTAGTTGCTTTGTTGATGTGTTCCTGCATGCTGAGATTGGTGTCAAGTGTTATGCCCAAGGATTTCGCTGAGTCCACGATGGTGGGTTGGACATTGAGTGCCGTTAGGTCTTTAAGCCACATTTGCACGGTAGTGATCTTCGCGGGAGGTGCGATCAGGAGGAACTCTGTTTTAAGGGCATTGAGTTTGAGATGATTAGCGGCCAGCCAAGATTGGGTGCTTCTGATTGTTGAGTTCAAAAGCGTGATGTCTTTGGGTGATTGTAGTTTGAGATAGAGTTGGGTGTCATCAGCATACATGTGGAAATGTACATTGGATTCTTGCAGCAAGGTGGTGAGAGGTTCCATAACTAGGTTGAACAAAGTTGGGGATAAGGAGGATCCTTGTGGTACGCCTAGCGATACAGGTCTTGGTGCGGACATCAAGTTGTTGCTCTTGAATTTCTGCGACCTGTTATGCAGAAAAGAAGTGAACCATTTGAGCACAGTTCCAGATAGGCCCATTCTTGTGTGTAATAGTTCGAGTAGGTTCTCATGTTTGACGGTGTCAAATGCGGAGGAGAGATCAAGTAGGATGAGGAGGCAGGTATCGTTATGATCTAGTATTTGGAGGGCGTCATCGATTATGTGAATCATGGCAGTTTCCGTACTGTGATTGGCTCGGAAGCCTGATTGGTGAGAGTTGAGGAGATCAAATTGATTAATATGTTTAGTCAATTGTATTTGTGCGCATTTTTCCAGCAGTTTGGCAAGAGTCGGAATGTTGGTAATGGGACGGTAGTTGTTTAGGTCAGAAGGGTCGGCTGTAGGTTTCTTTAGCAAAGGTGTTACTTGTCCAACTTTGAGGGAGTCGGGAATGATCCCTTGTTGAAGTGAGCTGTTAATGATTTTGGTCCAGAGTGGAAGGAGCGACGGGGTAAGGACTTTTACAGCATTAGCAGGAAGGGGGTCCGTGAGGTGATTGGATGGTTTCAGAGTGCTGAGCAGTTTGCCAATTTCTTCTTCCGTGTAGGTGACAAAGGTTGACCAGGTTGCATTGTTTTTTGGTTTAGTGGGTGTTATGTAGTGGGGTTTGGGATAGAGGCTTGCGTCCATGAGGAGATCATTCTTTATGTTATCCGTTTTTTGGTTAAAGAAAGAGGCGAAGTCTTCGCAGGAAGGGGCATTGCACATAGTGTTGAGAGGTTGGGGTTGTTCTTTGGTTTGTGAACGGATTCCTCAATGGATTTATGGGTCTGCTTCTATACGCCTAACAATGGAAAATGAGGCAGCTGGTGGCAATAACTTAATGCTTCCCAGGTGGTCAACACCTCTCCTAATCATGAGGCAAGTGAAATGCAGGTGTGCACCCCTGCCCCATTTCCTCTGCCAAACATCTGGTTAAAGGGTTTACACCAGAATAAGAGGTGTGGGTGGCACAGAGAGAATAATTGCAAGGCAGTGCCTGAGATTAAGATTTTTGTCACCAACAATTTGTTCACCACTTGCTGCCACACAAACCCAACATGACACAAACTCCTCACTAAAGTTGCTGACTTCAAGCCTTTAGTGAAGCAAAATGATGCCTAAAACGTTTGTCTACAATAAAGACTCCCACCACCTCTGCCAAAAAATATTCAGATTTGATATGTTTCCTTCTTCACACACCTGGGTGTAGACTCATGAGTCTGGTTTACAAGTGAAATTGCCCTTAAAATGCAAATGATCCACAAAACCATGCCCTGTGCCTTAAAATCAGGTGACGCTTGAAACTGCACGTGTCTAATAAGTGCAAAAAGCTCAACTTGCTGGTAGCCCACACAGCTGCAAGACAGCTGGCGCAGAAAAGTGCCCAGTTCCTACCCGCCACAAAAACTTCATATATTCCTCCTAGACATTCACAATTAAATGGAGCTCTAAATCCTTTATGTGGCTCCTGAAAGGCTTTTATGTCAGTTGTTAAATAATAACACCTTATAAACCGCCTCTTTGGGGTTCGCAAAGTGATAAAGCGTCCCTCCCCGCTAAGTCTAATTGCAAGATGTATTCCGTGTGGTAGTTTCCATCTGCAGTTCCAAGTTGTGAAAGAAGGAGGGGGCAGTATGCTGCCTTCTAGCGTGGCACATAGGGGAGTGTCATGATTTGAATGGAGTTTAACCATATGCAATAAAAAGGGGGCCTTTTTCCTTTTATTGCATGGGTACAAAAACATTTAGTTAATGAATAGAATCCGAAACCTGCAAGGCTATGGCCAAACGTAAGGTGTGCATGATGAGGTGACAAAATCTGATTTAACCATCACCTCTTCTTCCGAGGTGAGACATTTGGACTTCATTCCATGCCCTGAACTTTATTGAACGTTAACATTCCGGGAACCTTTCTTATAACTAGAAGCTCAGCTCTCCCAAATTCAGCACTTGCCTTCAAGCGAAGAAAGAAGTCCCATAGCTCCATCTCAGTATGTCACATAAGTCAGATGCAATCATTTGCTGAACTCGGTGTGGCCCATGCATAGGTGAAACTGAGTATTGCATAGATGATGTATCAAATTGCCAAAAGTATTAGGACCTTAAGAAATGATTCCACTTGTAATCAGATTCTCAGCTAACTGCACAGGGCATACATACTAAAGCTTTGGTGGAGATTAACCAATCTTGAACACTGTGTCCTCTGGAGGAATGCACTAACCTCAGTCCACACACTTGCTTTAAAATATGTGGGGCTAGATGTTCAACACTTTTTGCAGCCGCAAACAGGAGTTTGGCCCGTTTGCGACCTCAAAAAAGGTTCCAGGCATGTACAAATGCTATTTTGCTAATCACTGACTTGAAAAATGCCATTTGTGACTCTCGCTATTAAGACGGGGCGTCCCTTCCAAATAGCGAGTCACCAATCAATGTACTGTTGTTTTGCGACCGCATTTGTGGCTGCAAAACACTTGCAGTTTACCGCCTACTTCAAGTAGGTGGTAAACCACACACAAACAAGGAGTCCCCAGGGTAACCCTGCCCGTAAAAAAGGAAACTGAAAAGTTTAATTTTTCTTTTATAAATGAAGGAAAACGGGATGCATTTGAAAAAAAGCGAAACTGCTTTATTTAAAAGCTGTTACAGACACGATGGTCACTATCCCTAGGAGTGCTAGCCATTCCCAATCCGGTCGAATATTAATGTGACAGCCTCATTAATATTCATGAGGCATGCAATTTGTGATGCCATTGGGAATCGCAAACAGTGTCTGAGACACTGTTGTACATTAAGTTTTGCGAGCCACAATTTTGAGCAATTTGCGAGTCACTAAACTTAATGGTCGTACATCTGGCCCCTGGTTTTCACCACTATTCTGTCTCTCTAAGGTGATACCTTATTCGTAGTTTGCCGATATGCATCGGGTGTCTTAATACTTCATGGTATAAATAGTAGAGGATCACACATTTCTGCCGAGTGATGGTTCTAAAGCAGGGAGTCATTATCAAATTCTGCCTCTGGCAGCTGAGCTGTCTGCCCATATAACTTTGCACCACCATGGGTGAAATCTGTGTGACTGCTCACCAGTAGGTTAATGCTTGTCAGATTGATGGCGCTTACATCAGAAAATGCTAACCCTAATGCTTTAGCGTGAAAATTACCTTGCAAAGCCTGAGGCATCAGAGTAGCAAATCGTTTTGAATGCCACATTTGCCACTTGACTGAAGTGTGCGGTAATTGATAAGTCTCTGTATCCTCATGTGTCTTAGTTCCCAAATCAATGGAAAACATTAACGGAGTCTAGAGCCATTTAGTTTCTAGTTAAGTCATACTGCAACATTTATTCACCTTTATAAATGTCAGCACGAATCACACTTCCTCTGGTCACTACAATAAGGTACACAAATGTCACGAGGCCAATTATTCCGACAAAAAGTATTTTCTCTATACATTTTCTGCTATGGAAACATTGTCGGAGTGTCTGTCCAGTGTTGGTCCACACATTCTGAGTTATTCTAGATATTAAGGATAACTTTTGTAAGTTTTCCCTTTTACTGAAGGTAAATGTATCCATTTTGATAGTCTTCCATACACTAACATTGACCTGGCCTCATTTGTCGCCACGGGCATGAAAAACCCAAGCTCTCTGGCGTTGGAAAGATTCCTTGGTTTATTTGAAAAATAATTTTAATGGGCGGGTATAGGGAAAAGTGAGTAGATTAGCCTTATGTTATCATTTTCACTTTGGTGTCTGGTCTATGTAGCAGTAGATGCAGGAGGGCGGGCATGTTTTCATTTATTATTCGCACGCTAGAGGAAATGTAGAAAGGACTGTGGTAAGTGGGTACTTGGGCCGCTTCTGTTGTGGTGCAGCTGTAATAATGGCATTTCCAGGTCTTGGTAATGGGGCTCACATAATTGGAACAGTAAGCGTTTTTGGGACACTGCTTTTTCCATTGAACACTTTGCACTAAGGGTCCCTTTTTTGTGAAACATTTAAATGGCTCTGCATAAATAAAACACTGGAAGCAATTATCTGGCTCCGCTGCAGGCAATGCGGGAAGATATTGCTTCCGTATGTATCCACCAACTTTCCGAACCAGTGTCTGAAAACAATCTAGGTCATAATAAAAATGTACTTTTCCATACAATCATAGCATTTTACCAAATATTTAAATTCGCCATCAAAAAGAATCTTTTTTCATCGGTGTAACCATTGCACTATATAAAAACAACTTTCCGAACATACATTCATTACAAAAATATAAATAAGATAAAATGAAATTGTTGCAGATGCATGATTAAAATTAGTACAGATTACAAAATGGAGTAAAACTACTGCTAAAATATTGTAGGCGTTTCCAAATTCTTGCCAAGCAGCTATACACAAAAAACAGGCAGTGCTACATTGGCAGTATGTATTTTAATTAGCCTCAATAATAATAGGTCAACAATATTAGTCAAAAGAGGAATTACTACCCATCACAAATGTATGCTCGAGTGGTACTTAAGTAACATTACATTTGAACTTTTCCACACTTATGCCTCTCTATGCCCGCAGGGGGAGCCGTGGTCTTTGCAGATAACAGCGGTGGGGCTACGTGAGGGGGTATTTCGAGGGACGATGCCAAGGGAAAATGAATTATTTAGATTAATTTTCCCCCAGCATCGTCCTTCGAAATCCCCCCTCAAGCAGCCCCACCACCCCACCGCTGTTACCTGGACAGACTGCGCCTGCGCAGGGGCTAAGGTTCTGGACAACAATGTATGGTCCGGTGTATTTTTACCTGATATTTTCAGTTCCAGAGGCACCAGACCCAGTTTTACAAGGTGCAGCTCTACATCTGGAAAATACACAGATGGAAAAAGGGCAGGGACTGAGGGTAGAGACGGAACCTGGCCCCACCCACACCTACAGCACTACGGACAAAGCAGAAACTGTCCCGCTAGAGAGGCCACAACCTTTTCAGCCCCATGGTGCTCTGATCTCGACTTTTTACCAACACTCCCTGAATGGCATTGGGCCCTCCGGCCATATTTACTACCTGTAGAGAGCAGGTGGATAGCAGTGATTTGGCACATTACAAGCGCACAGATGACATCACAAGCTCACCGACATATATCATATTTTGTGGGTCTATAGAAATTACTGACTGCAAATTTGTAAAACTTAATATATTCCCATTTTAATGCATCACTGATTTTCAGGGTTCAAAAGATAAAAGACCTGGGGTCTCATTTATTAAAGTTTTGTGCATGTGCTAGTGCAATACAGTAGTGGCAGTATAGTTGCCATTTTAATTGCCCAAATGTTCAATGCTAAATTGTGTTGCATCGCACAAGTGCCAGAGGGGATAGGTTTCTAGCTAGATAAAGGGATTTGCCAAGGAACAGACTATTTTATAGAGTGGTTGACCTTGGATTGGAACTTAGGGTCAGATGTACTAACATTAGGAATATCGATTTCTTAATTGCGATTATCTTTAAATTGCAATTAGTAAATCTCTCTTCCAAATGTACGAAACTGTTAATTTTAAAAGAGCGATTCCTTGAGAATTTTAATGAGGTAGGTCACAATATGCAACCCGATAGGAATCGCAGCCATCACTGGATGGTGGCCTGCTGGAGTCAGCAGAGCACCTTGTCTGTGATTGCTTTACAATAAATCCATCTTTTTTTCATTTAAATGCAGCCCGTTTCCTTAAAGAAAAACAGGATGCATTTTTTTTTAAAACATGAAACATTTAAGTTTCTTTTTGTTACGTCTAGGAAGTGGTCCATGGGACCACTGCTTGCAATCAAAAATATTTAGTTTAACATTCTGAAAGGTGATGACCTCTTCCCATTTGTGAATGGGTACCCACTACAAGTTTGTAGTCAATAAAAGAGTAAAGTTTTGTGATCAGAATTCGATCGCAAAATATTAATGCATACAATTCCAATTCGCCATTTGAATGAGTATTTGGACGCAAACGCAAATTGCAATTTGGTCGCAATTTGCCTTTTGTACATTGGAAAAATCTTTTTTTGCAGTTGCAAATGGCCCAATTCTGTGAATCAGGCCACTCATAACCTCAAAAAAAGCTTTGTACCTATGCCGGTTGGTCCTCAAGTGTTCCTTGGTAGCACTCCAGCCCTTAAACTGTATCTTCTTTCTGCTTGTTACATCCTCATCATGTTTTTTTGCGATAAATCTCTCCATAATGTATAAGATATTACAAATGGAGCTAAATGTTATTTATTGGGAGGTTAAGCACCTTATTTGTGGGAAGGTGTTGTGTTGTAGGCTGGACGTGAGGATGGACTAATGCTATTGTGACTGTTAATGTGAACCACTGCTTGCTGTAGGTCAAAGCACTTGTGTAAATATCGCACTTTCTCTTTCGCTCAGATCATCACTGGTGAGTTCTACCGGATCCACTACTTGAAGGAGCGGACCCACTCCTTCATCCAGAATCCATACATCGCAGCTCTCTACAAGCAGGTTGGCTGCTTCATTTTTGGGTGCTCCATCAGCCAGTCCTTCACAGACATTGCCAAAGTGTCCGTCGGCCGCCTGCGCCCGCACTTCCTAGCGGTCTGTAATCCAGATTTCAATCAGATTAACTGCACTTTAGGATACATTGAGGACTATGAATGCAGAGAGATGGAAAGCAAAGTTATGGAAGCACGGTAAGAACAATTTCCTCAAGAGACAGCAAATTTTCATGCCACTCAGCAAATTAACTTACCGTGCACGCAACAGTGTTCAGTTAACTGGGTCTGTGATCCAGTAGGCTTGGTCTTTCTCTAAAGGAATTCTTGAATCTTCCCAAGCACAGCTTTTTGTCCCCTCACCATAGTCTGGCATACAATCCCACCATTCACTGTTCATTGATATGTAAATTTAGTCAGAGGCACCCATCAATGGCTGTGTTTTTTTGTTAATGGAGCTGGACAGTTTCAGCCAAGAGGCTCATTATTAAATGTGTTGCATAATTTCCAGACAAAGCATCTCAAGAACACGCTGTCTTGTGTGCCCGCCAGGGAATCTAGGTCATTGGATGAATGTGGGCTAACGGTCCTTGTCTTTAAACGGGTACTGGGGGAGGGCTTTGTGATTGAAGGATCAGATCAGTGTTATCCTTCTCCTAAATAAATCTTCCTAAACCATATCAGAAGGCAGCCCTGGGGGCAGGTTCTTTGTTTGATACTACATCGCTGCATTTTCGGCACTTATTAGGGGATTTTCCCTACAGCGATTAAAATAAGCATTAGCAGAGCCAGTAGGTGCTGCTTTCATGTACCAGTGCATGTGAACACATGCATTCACAAAGCGGGATATGTGGGTTGCATGCACAATAGCTGCTGATCACTTTAAAGTCTATCTGGTTGGTTTTGCCATTGGTGGGTGGGGGGGGGGGGAGGAATAAAATGACTGCTACCTGTTTAGAATACATATAGGAGATAAGAAATTGAATGTGACAAATAGTGTTACTATTGAATTTACTTTCTAGAAAGATGTAAAATAGGCCCTCAGACATTCCAATTGAAACGCTTCTAGAAAGGTGTAACAGCACAACAAATAGCCAATACCAGTGGGTGAGAGGGTAATACTGCTTTAAGTCGAGCCAAACCTCATGGATGCAATGTCAGACAAGAACGAAAAATATATAGATTTGCTGTTTTGGATGAATTGACGGTCAGCACAAATCTTGATGGCAGCGCAAATGGCCTTCACTGAAAAGTAACCTGCGCTTCTACATTTCGATCCACCAGGTCCTATTGCCCTATGGTTTGTGTGGCCTGGGGATGCAAGGGGGTAGAAAGCCTTGTACTGGTCAGCAGGCTCGTTTTTGCAATGTTAATAAGTAACCAGCGGCGGCCGGCACAGGTAAGTGTGTTAGGGCGGGGAAGTGTGGGAGGGTGGAATGTTGACTGACGATGAAATAGGTACAATTAAATAAATAAATAAAACCTATTTCTTTATCTGTTGACCTCCTCCCCCACTCCACTTCACTGCACTTACCGGCACCGGCAGCGAATGCAAGTAACCAGATATAGTTCTTACTTTCCTGTCTTTTCACCAGTCACCAGTGTTGCATGCGGGTTCACAGAGCAGACATCCTAGAAGCACCACACTTTATGTAATGGCAATGCAAGCAATACAATTGAGGAGCAAGCTGGCTCAATTGGATGCTGTTACACTCGCCTATTAGCCACTGGTCTCAATTAAAAGATAGTTCTTGCAAGACCCCCGGAGCTCATTCATTCTTTAAATTATTAGGTAAATTAGCCTTGCTATAAAGGTTGCAGAGTTGAGAACTCATATCTGCTAGCCAGACCTATTTAAATCTAGAAAGCTGTTCACCAACTCCTTCCCAAGATCACTTTTGAAGGGTGATTATTGTACTGTGCGCTCCCTTGGTGTATTCTCGCAGTTGCTTATTGTGCTTCCCCGTAACAACACCTGCTGGTATTTCTGCTATGTAGAAAGAACAGGCTTTGATTTATGTCTTGTTGAAGCACATCTATCTTCATTACAGTAGGCATTGTGTACCCCCGAAAAGAGAAATACTTATATTTTGCCAATTCATCAGTTATACGCCTGCAGTTTTTAGCTGCGCTTGTGTGTGTAACGGTGGGTGGAGCAGGGTGAGCCATTGCGGGGACATGATAAAATGTGACTTCCGCTCCTGATGATTCATCTGCTGGCACATCAGTAGCAGCCCTGTTCTGCCACTGCACCTCCTGTTCAGGAGTGATTTCTAAGTGACTCTTGACCTCTGCTCCCAAGCCCAGATTCACTGTGACCTTGAGCCCTGTCCTTGACCTGTAGTTTTCCGGCTGATTTCCTCTTCCACATCCTCCATGACAGCATAGCTCATTGTTACACATGCAGACTTCCCTCCTCCCCCCTTTGTATCTGTGGCTTGCATTTCTACAGAAGTGTTCTTTATGAAACTTCATCCTCGGCCATGTCTTTCTGCTGTGACCCATCTATTATTCATATGGTCACCCTGTTCGTTGATCCACGACTTTCAGAAATATGATGATCTCCACTCTTAGCACCTCCCTGTGTGAACATTGACAGATGTACTCAGAAGTTTTGTTTCAGGCCCCTTTTGGTGATTCTATGTGGAGCTTTTTAGCTCGTTAATCAAACTCCGTGTGGCAGATTATCAACGGCATGCGCTGAATATCGCAAATCGCGCTTAGCACAAATATTATTATTGCCGCCTATCGCTGGTTTACATCGTCGTGTTGAATTAGCAACGTTTAGCTCACAGGCGATGTACAAACCAGCGATTAATGGTGATAATCATCATTAGCATGTGAAATCAAGCGATGATTTCACAGCGCTAATGAAAAGCTTGTTAATATGTGAGTGAGGACTTAACCTGTCAATCCACCTCCCATACTAAACATGCTTAAGTCAGTTTTTACCTGACGTTAGGATCCAGCGATAACCGCGGTTAGCGGGACTTTTAATATCGCTTTGCAAGACCGGGTCTGCCTTGTTAATACAGCGCTGTTGGTTTAACACCCTCTTTCATGTTGTATTTTTGAGGGAATGCCTAATTTGCATCTCATTAGCGATGTTTGTCGCTGGCATGAGATGCGTTACAAAATCGGCTGCTGACATAAATAGGGCGATAAAAATATTTCTGCTTTAGCAGCAAAAATTGCCGCTAAAGCGGCGATACTGCCCTTGATAATATGCCCCCAAATTATTTCAACCCCCCTTTCAATGCCTGCATCCACAAAGACCCACGCCACAAGCCACCCTTGAAGCATTGATAATGATTCTATAGTATTAAATACCTTTTGAGCTTCCAGTTTGTACAATAGCAGAAGCTATCTCAGCCCAACTCAGGTTTACACAGTCACTCCTTGATCCTGCTGATATCGGAACATGCAATCATCTGGTCATCCACATCAATAGGCGCATTAACTCTAGCCTCTTACACAGCACCTCTTAGCATCTGTTTTGACTGTTAGCCCACCTGAGCAGACGTGGCCCAGTAGTGCTGTCACTAAATTGAACATTTTGCCTATGAGTGAAAGAGTAAAGAATAATGCCTAAAGTGCATTCAACTTATTTTTTATTTATGGGAAGTGGTAATGGTACTTTGAAAAAAATTGCTGAAGCCAATTTTCTTTACAGAAAAATTGATGTCCATTAATTGTTTACCACTAAATCCAGGAAAACAGCACAAATTCAACTTCTAGAAATTATTTCCAATTCTTTACTGAAAATAACTGGTATTCTCTAAATAATCACTCCCCCGTTTATTTGTAATTAACTGCTATATTATGCTGCCATTGTATCTTGTCTGTATGGTATGAGGACCAAAAGCAAAATATTGACAACCTGTGGTTTCTTCTTTTTGTCACAGAAAGTCCTTCTTTTCCGGGCATGCATCCTTCTCCATGTACACCATGCTTTATTTGGTGGTAAGTGTTTTACTGTTTCACAAGTGATTCTCATTTGTCTGTAAATCACTGATTTTAGAATTTAAAAAAAAAAGATTTATTGATGGGGTTACTGGCCTGCTCCAAAGACCATAATGGGATCTCCATGTGAAGATGTGGCCAGTGTAAATCAATCATACAGATTGCCCTGTTGGCATTGAGAAGGGAGGGGGTTGATGCTGCTTCGTTTAGATGTAGAGAGGATCTTACATTAATAGGGAGAGATGAGAGTGGAGGAAAAGGTGAAGACAGAATACAGACATTTTTGTATGGTAACTGGACATGATGGAGATGCTGCGCAAAGTAATTCTGAAGTAAAAATACCATATGGAAGCAGGACTGTAGAAGGTAAAGAAGGGTATCCTGGCATTAGTGGTGATTTTGAAAGGTAGTGGCTTGGCAATAGTGGTGAAAAGGATGACACTGTACTCATAAAGAAGGAGGTAGGAGAAATGTGGAATTTCTGATATTTTGAAAGGAATACCCTTGCAGCATAACTCAAAATATGGAACCCCCTACAGAATGTAATGAAGGGTCCCTGGCACTCCCATACCTCACAGATATTCATAGACTTTGGATTGAAAAGTGGAGGCTCCCTGAAGGGTGGGGCAACTCCTGTGCCCAGGCACCTATGTTATGCCCCTGGAAGTACTCCGCCGTTGATGACAAAAGTGTAAGGAGTGCCCTGGCGTTAATGTAGATCGTGGAATGAATACTTGGACAGTGATAGGAATGCGGGAACACATAACCTGCCAATCATGGGAAAGGGTGGGGTGAGTAACCCAGACATTAATTCAAATTGACTAAAAGGAGAAGGTAGAAGGAGAACCCCCTCGTTAATGGAGGTGAAGCATGCAGTGATCTGGCAATAATGCAGAAGCTAAAATTAGTATCCGGGCATTAACTGAAGAAGGTGTTTGGAGTACACTAGAGTTAATGGAGGCTGTCACAGGAATACCCAGACACTATAAAAGGTGAAAGGCGTACTGTAGCATTGAAGGAGAATGTGGAAAGAGGTCACTTGTGCTCCTGGAGAAAATAGGGAAAAAGAAAGAAAAACTGCAGATTTGGGAGAGTAGTTTGGTGGATTAGATAAAGAAATACGAACAGCGGCATTTTATAATGAAAATTCAGTTGCAATGAACGTGAAAGACATATATATAAAGTAACTTTACACATTTAACAAACTTTCAGTGTTTGCAGAGTGGCTTTACTGGCCCGGAAGTATTGTAATAACATTTGTGCTGTTTCACTACCTAAATGCAGGTTGTGTGCTGTGCATTAACTAAAAACACTACTTCCCTTTCCTACAAGGGCTGTTCCCAAAGAGCAAATAAAGGTTTTTCTATTTATAGATTCTTTGAGGCGGCAGCTTTAATTAAAACATCAAGGTTAACGATCCCTTTGGGAGTCAAACCATTCATTATGCCTAAGCTGATTTTGTGAGGTTTCACAGAATTCAGGCCCTTAACAGATGATTTGCTAAACTTAAAGGAATAATGTTATTGTAAAGTTTTACTAATGATGCTTGTAAATCTGTTGCCCATGAGTGAAAGAGTTAAAGAAACTGCACTAGATCAAATGCTTTTTTTGCCCTGATAGACTTTTATGTAAGGTTTCAGGAAACCATGCAAACTTGTAGGTACATTCAAACATGCAGCAGCTGCGGCAGCGCTCAGTAGAAGGGCGGGTCGTCTGAGCTCCCTTCACCTGCAAACGTCTTTTCAAACGCCCTTTGCACAGTGATCATTTTAGTTAAATGACCCCCCATATAAAAAATTCTTTAAACTATTTATGACTTCAAATGTTTTTTTTATACACCTGGATATCATCTAAGTTAAATAATACTCTTATAAAAAAAAATGTTTGAAACAATTGCGACACAGGGCAATCATTCTTAGATCTATGATATTGAGGAGATATGGCATTGTGATGAAGACGATGCAAATCACCTTTATGAAATATTGCAAATACACAAATGAATTATTTGTTCCATAGCGATGGTGTTGAAAGGTACCGTGTGTTTTTTCTTCCTCAGTTTTACACCACAGATTACAGTATACGCACTAAGGCATTGTGTGTTAGTCTGTAACTGAATGCTGTTTGAGTGGCATCACTGGCCTTCCAAGTGACAATACTGCATCCATGTGACCATAGAGGACCTCGATTCAGGGATTTGGGGTATGTCCGCGATCATTTCTACCCTGGTTCCTCACCGCGCCTCTAGTTCCACCATTCAGCCAAATGCTAGAACTGGTATTTGGCTGGTTCCAGAGCAATACCTCTACAGGGATTGATCACGCTTCCACAGACTATGGATAGTGTAAGCCTTGGGCCTATAATGGGCACATGTCGCTGCATGATCATCACCTTTGCCTGTGTGACCTGTACATGGGTATGTGAGCCACTGCCTCCATCCTCTCTTACCTTCCCATTACACCACCGGCCCAACACGATCATCTTGTCCGCGCTTTCTAGTCTTGATTGGGTAGGAAACTATCACAAATGGAGCAGTAAGTCCTCAGAACCCATGGACGTATTTAATGTTTTTTTCGATCCCTGAGAGAGCAATTGTATGACGTTTTACAACCCCAATAGATATCACTTCAAATGTCCTCTGCGGCCTTCGAAGAAAGAAATTAAACAGGATAATTGATAATCTGCCACCCTCCACATCATAAAATATATGCTTCACTGTCATAGGATATGCCTCACCTTTTAATAAAGTTTCCAAGGACAATGGGAACCATGATATATTATCCAACACTGAATATAGCTGAGCTCTGAGGTCTTAGTCAGCCAATGGCAAACCTTTTGGTGGTTTATCAAGAGGTGGCATTTACCCCCCCCCCCCCCCCCCCGCTGAGAGTCAGAAATGTGCCTAGGGCGTTAAGAATATCTGTTTTTTGAGACTCTAGTCTCCTCTGGAGCATAGATACAGGGACATTTAGTGCAACACCCCCTTCCACAGATAACAGCGAGGAGCTGATGGGCAGGCATGCTGTGGCACTGTCACCAGTGGAATCATTTAGGAGTCTCTGTACTTTGAAAATGTGACCGTAGTGCTCCCTGATCTTACTAGAAACACAGTGGTATAAAATGAGAAGCACACCATTTTGTTGGCAGCAACCTGTAAAATGCAAATTGCAACCTGAAATCACTAGCACTTTAAAGTCATGTCAGAAATCCTGATGTTATTTTATGTTCTGGCACGGGGATTCTGATCAGGGTATCCATTGTACTGGTATAGAATTTAAAGCAAGTATTATTTCACCTGCAATGTGTTTATATTTTCTGTTGCACAAACGTGTTCCTGTTTTGTATTCATCGCTTCTCCTGGGCACATTATTTTCTGACAAAGCACATACATGTATTTGCTTCTGCCGATTGGATGTATTTTGGACACTGTAGCAAACCTTAATTAATTAATTTTTAAATTACCTTTTTTTCTGAAACATATCTAAAACTAAAATGGAACTTAAAATACTTCATGTGGCTGTTTTCTGTCTGTGTTTTGACAGTGCTGCTATCAAACAGGCCTATTGCTTACAGTAAATGTGCATTGGCTCTACCTCTTTGCACTTTGCCCTTCTTTTACCAGCCTCTTACAGCCACTGGCTGGAGACCTTGCCAATTACATCTTGGCTCACCTCCGTGGAGTATTCCTCTCTCAACCAATGCTATTGGCTGCTTGGATTTATCCTTCTGATCCACTCGAGTACTTTCATTGAACTGTATGAGGGACTACTTTACAACTTTAGCCATCTGTGCCCCCTCCTGCTGGCTCACTCCCATGTGTCTACCATCTTATGTGGTAATTCACATATGTTAGATTACATTCAGCCCTATTGGCTTCAACAACGTTTGTTTTACAAGTTGCATTGGTCCAACCCACTTCAATATCCGATTTCTCCCATCCTGGAAAAAGGTAAAGTTCGCTCTCTGCACTTCTTCTGTGATGTGGCTTTTTGACTCTTTTTTTTTATCTGAAGAAACTATGCCAGGGATATAAAATAGAGTATGAAATTCCGACTAGTCCAGAGAAGATCACAGTCTAAGCAAACTGGTTTCTACTTCTATAGTCGTGGACTATTTAATGCTCAAGTGAATGGGGACTTTCGCAAAAAATATTATGATGTTCAGCATTGTACGCTGTACTTTTAGTAAATCAGCTACATGTCCAAAAATTAAGCAAACATTTTATCTAACAAGGACATGTATGTATGTTTTTTTTCTCTAAATTTCGACCAAAACTTTCTAACTCTGATCCCATCCGTTATGTACAGCAATCACGTGGAACACGAGTTATATGGAATGGATACATTTGTATGCAAACAGGCCCTTCAGATCTGCGTGGGAAATTGCTGGTATCGGAGAAGTGCTATCAAAAGGATGCCTTTCACATTAGTCATCACCTGTAAAATGACATGCTAAACGAAACTTAAAAAAGTGCAAATGACTTACCTAGGCAGCAACCCCCTTCTTTGAAAAGATTCAGATATATCTCAGCTGAAGAGGAGAGTGTGCAATTCCGAAGATTCTACGTTGAGTACTTGTGATAGATTGTAATTAAAGGCATGTTTCATCCTGCCTTTTTTAGCACAGTGTAGGGCTAAACAGCTGGATTTGGATTCTCCAGACCTGAGCTCTACTCCTGGCTGTGGTATTTCACCATTCAGCATTGTGTGACCCCAGACAAATGACTTGTTCTGTCCGTGGCTTGAGTCGTATAGGGGTCCACATGTAAATATTAGTTATGTAGGGGGGAAATGCAGCATTCTTTCTAGTCTTTCTTCCATGATTGAAAGCTTCCGCCCTCTCTTTCTTTCATGTTCTGCTTTCAGCAGTGGTTCTCAACCAGCCCCCATAGTGTTCAGTGGACCACACTAACATTTAAGATTACCCCGCTACAATGAAAATGTCGTCTCTGTAGCTCCCAGTGATCCGCGGAGTTCTATCCTTGCTATATCATTTTCTTAAAATAATATAAATATGTCTGATTGAATGTGAGCTTAATGTTCAGTCTTCGGGAATTTTCCCACCCCTCTTCTGCTATCACTGGCACGGTTCAGTGTCTGAGGCCTGTCTGCCCTTCACCCACAACCAGCATTTTAAGGCCGCCTCTAAGTCGTTTTGGTTGGAGTTAATGCCTTGTGGTTGGCGCTCTGTATTTTCCTCCGTGATGGCAAAAAAATCACTACTGGAACTTATACGTCTGAAATTGAAAGAAAATTGCTGCGCTAAGTTTAAATGCCCCAGAGCTCTGTTAAAATGCGGAGACCGTTTGCACTTTTGCTGGGAACGGCTGCCTACGTGATTGTGATGGTCACATGGGACGGGGCAAGAACTTCAGAAATTGGAGCTGCACTTTTTCTGTAAGTGCCAACAGATATGAAAATGGAGAACAGATGTAGCCCAGGACAGGAATTGGTTGCTGGGAGCATTGACCTTGTGTACATGCGCAAAGTTGTTGGGTGCGTTGCACATGTTCGTCTACTTGAAGTAAAAATAAAGCCTGCTTCCCGAAATCTGCAACCAACGACATGTCATTACCAACACACTGCAGAGCTAAAATGTTATGTTTGTGGAGGTTCAGGCGGGCCATTTCTCAGACCTCAGGGCCTAAAATTCAGTAGGCGGCATGGTGCAAGGCATTTTTGCCACCTTAGGTTGTGATATTTTGACCTCATGTCTCTCCCCCGCGAGTAGGGTGTCCCCTCCAGCCAGGTCATTACTGAAACTATTTCCAGTCCATATACATTTTTGGAGTTTAAATCTTGTTTTGCATCCATTACACTAATTAGACTGACACCTGAAATCAATGATTTGTAGGCAAACAGTTCAGGACTGGAAGCGTTGTCCTTGGTCTGGAGTGGGGTGGTCTCCCTACCAACCACCTCCAGTATGTGCATCACCTTTGATGCTAGCATCACAAAGCTGCCCCTCCCCCTTGCTGTGCACTCGCTAGATAGCTGCTTAGCCTTTCCTCATCCAAGGACCAGCCATAAATTGCTGTTTTCTTTCCTAAAATGAGGGCAACAATAATCATAGTAACTAGCAATATCAATGTTTGTGCAAGGCAAAATGCAGTCTGAGTTAATTTGGTCGAGTTCAAACATAGATTTATGAATCAGAGACATTTGTAATCTAACTTTGATTTGAAACCACAGCTGTAAATTCTTGTGTGTGGGACATCTTGTTCTATCTAGTCTTTTAGCCAGAGCAGTAAAGGGGTCTATTTATATTGTGTTAGAGGTCCACATTTTTGCTCCAGAGTGATTGGGTATTTTAGCAGGGAGAACGTAAAACAAGCATTGGCAAGACCAATAAACCGGGCATTAGCTGCCGACCTTTTGGCTTTGCTGATGCATATTTTATTTTGTAAGGGTTTTTGTAAAACTTTATTGGAGAAGGGGCTGCCACGCCCCTGCCCATATGTATATGTAATAAAGCAACCTAGCTGCAAGTAAAAATATCCTTTGTACTTAAAAATCACACATTGCCACAGTCCTCTCTTGCACTTAAGAGAACAACTTGGATGTTCTCTTTGTGAAAAGAAAGAATGCTGTCAGTTACAGAGAAGGTATTGGGCAGACTAAGTACCTCAAACTATCAACTGTAGTGGGTTGAATAAATGTGTGAGTGACTCAACAACAGACCAAAGGTTGAAGAAGGCTGCCTATAAGCCCCTATAACTAAGTGTTTTAAGTATGTAATTTTAGTAAAACCAAAGGGTCTTGGCTAATGTCAGCCCTAAAAGAGTGGTTACAAATATCACGTTTTTAGCAAACAAAATTTGAAGTCCACATTTCTAATTAGTTCCGCATATATAGAAACTGGTAAGACAATTTTGTCATCATAATATGTCTTCGTCACGAGAATAGTGAAACATCGAAGACAACATCTTAAATGAAGAATTGAAAACAGCAAGTGATTCCGTGTGGTCACACTTGGCAGCATTTCTATGCAGGTTTCTTCTTAGATTCAATAAGAGGAGAGCGGTCTTTACATGTTTTAGAGGCATTTACAAAGAAACAATCACTGTGCTCTCCCTAATACCCTCCGAGCTTTTTTATCAAGTGCTTTACCTCCGGAATTAAGGCAGAAACAGCAGGTGAGGAGTGCAAACCTTAAACGAAACCCCCAGAGGCCTTTTGCTTCAGTGGGTCTAAGCAAGGAAAGCTTCTTAGAATGCTCAATAAAAACTAAAAACATGTTTGGACAACGAACACCGATATGGTTGACTGACTTTACTTCAGCTTATATTGTGTGAGGCTGACAACCACCCTCTCCTTTGAAAAGAGAACTAAATGTACACATTCCTAAAAATGATGTTGGTTGGCCACGAGTGAAATCTTTTTTAGTGTTAATAGATTTGTAGTGGCTCCATCAAGATAAAAAGCTTTGCTCATTGCTCTTTTTTTGTAGTTTGGCAATTTCAGTTTTGAGTGCAATAAGGTAGCATTAAAATTCCTTTTTTTCTTCTTAGTATTTTAACAAGTTCTTAAATCGCTGGACTTCCATCAAGATAAAACTCCTATCCTTTATGATAACAATTACCAATTACAGGAGCTTCCTGCTGCAACAGAGAGTAGCAGTGTGAATTGAGATCTCAATCATTATGCAAAAGGGCTTTGTCGTTCCCAACATTTTCATATATTTCTTGCACTTTTGGTGGAAACTTCATGTTTACAAAGTTACACTACTTAGCTTGTTTATTTTTATTTATTTTATTTATTTATTCAGAGTTTTATATAGCGCGAACCAGATCCTTACGGATATCAGAGCGCTTCACAAAGACAGGGAGGGGGCAGTAGGAGTGAACAGAGACAATGGGAGCAATATAGTAGTCACTAACATGGTGGGGTAATAGTGACATACATGAAACATGAGTGAACAGAGACAATGGGAGCAAAATAGTAGTCACTAACATGGTGGGGTAATAGTGACATACATGAAACATATCACAATACAATCAGGTAAACAAGTAATATAAGATGGCACAAGTCATTGATCCCACTACAGGGGTGTTCATGTGTACCTTGGGTGTGTGGATGGCTTATACCAAAGTCTTAGTGTAGCGAGACCACTGAGTAAGGGCATCTGGAGAGTGAATCAACGTGTAACATATATTGGTAGTGACAACATCAGGTTAGAAGTATAGTGCCAGAGGAC
Organism: Lissotriton helveticus; assembly: GCF_964261635.1. Lineage (NCBI taxonomy): Eukaryota > Metazoa > Chordata > Amphibia > Caudata > Salamandridae > Lissotriton > Lissotriton helveticus. Next base: position 134,531,493 of record NC_136058.1, read on the forward strand.
AAGGTGAGCAGTGATACAGAGCAATGCAGAGTCTCTGATCCAGCACCAATCATGTTCAGGAGATCTTGGCCAGGAGGATGCTTTTCACCTCTTTCTTGAAGAGTGCAGTGGAGGAGATCAGCCTAGTTTCAGGCGGGAGCACGTTCCAAATCCTGGGTGCCATTCCAGAGAAGGAGCGCTTGTATGTTTTCTCTTTCCGGAATCTACGAGGTTTCAGGAGTAGGTTTTTTGTGCTTCTATTGGACCTCGAACCTCCTGAGATAGACAACTTTTGAGCGAGGTAGTTGGGTGCATTGTGGTGCACGGCCGCGTGTGTCATAACTGCAATTTTTAGCTGTATTCTGGCTTCAAAAGGCAGCCATTTTAGAGACTTTAAGTCTGGGGATATATGCGAATATTTTCTTGAGCCAGTAATGAGTCTCGCGGCAGCGTTCAGGGAGGCTCTTAAGGGTGCTGTTGTGGATAGCGGGAGTCCGCTGAGGGCCACAATTCCGTAGTCTATTCGAGGGATGACTAGAGCTTGTACAGCAGTTTGGAAGTCTTCGGCAGGGAGGAAAGGTTTAATTTTCCTCAATGTGTTGATTTGGAAATTAGCTGCTTTTGTGGCTTTGCTAACGTGCTGCTGCATGTCGAGCTTGGCGTCGAGTGTGATGCCTAGGGATTTCGCCGAATCCACTATGGTAGGTTGGACATTGAGTGCTGTTAGATTATTGAGCCATGTTTGGGTGGTGGAAGTTTTCGTCGGGGGTGAGATGAGTAGGAACTCGGTTTTCAGAGCATTTAGTTTGAGGTGATTATCTGCCAGCCAAGATTGAGTGTTAATAAGCGTGGAGTTCAGATGTTTGATATCTTCCGGAGATTGTAGCTTTAGGTAGAGTTGTGTGTCGTCGGCGTACATATGGAATTGGACATTGGAAGCTTGGAGCAAGGTGGCGAGCGGTTCCATGACGAGGTTGAACAGTGTGGGGGAGAGGGAGGATCCTTGTGGGACGCCTAGATCTGCAGGCACAGGTGTGGATAGCACATTGTCGATCTTGAACTTCTGTGATCGATTGTGAAGGAAGGACGAAAACCATTTGAGAACAGTTCCCGATAGACCCATTCTAGTGCTTAGCAGCTCCAGCAAGTTCTCATGTTTGACCGTGTCAAATGCTGACGAGAGGTCAAGAAGGATGAGGAGGCAGGACTCATTGCGGTCAAGAATTTGGAGGGCGTCATCAATTATGTGTGTCTTAGCTGTTTCCGTGCTATGTTTCGCTCGGAAGCCTGATTGATGAGGGTTGAGGAGGTCAAATTGGTCAATGTGTTTAGTTAGTTGTAGTTGGACACATTTTTCCAGCAGTTTGGCCAGGGTGGGGATATTGGTGATGGGCCGGTAATTGTTTAGGTCAGACGGATCAGCTGTAGGTTTCTTGAGTATAGGCGTGACTTGCCCCACCTTGAGGGAGTCCGGTATGAGGCCTTGTTGCAGGGAGCTGTTGATGATTTTGGTCCAGAGAGGGAGGAGCAAGGGGATGAAGTCTTTTACAGCATTAGCAGGTAGAGGGTCTGTGAGGTGATTAGAGGGCTTCAAGGTGCAGAGCAGTTTGCGTATTGCATCTTCCGAGTAGGTATCGAAGTACAGCCAAGATGCCTTGTTTTTAGGTTGAGTGTAAGACATTCTGGTGTTGTTGGGGAATCGACTTACATCCAAGATGAGGTCATTTCTTATGTTGTCAGTCTTTAGCTTAAAGAAAGCAGAGAAGGCTTCACAGTGTGGGGTGTTGCCTGTTGTGCTGTTTGATTGTAGGGGTTGGGTCTTTGTTTGGGTCTTGATTAGTTCGAACAGCTTTCTTGGCCTGTTTTTTGCTTGGTCCAACTGACGGCTAAAGAAGCCAGCCTTTGTGCGCTTTATTTTCCTGAAGTAGGCGTTTCTTTTGTTTTTAAGCCTTTTGAGGTGCAGTGCTGAAGGGTCCGATCTCCAGGTGCGCTCTGCCATTCGCATATTACGCCTGTCGTCATTGAGACTATCATCATACCAGGGGTTAGAAGTTTTGGTGGAGACTCTCTTCAGTTGAAGTGGGGCGACTTCATTGACTACTGTGTTCATAGCGTCAAGGTAGTGGTCCATCAGTGTTTGAACATCCGAGGCACCTGAAGGGGGAAGGAGGAGATTGCCGATGTGGGGGGGCAGGGTAGAGGGGTTAAGGTTCTTCATGTCCCTTTTCCATGTTTTGGATTTGATTGGTTGAGCTGGGATAGGTTTCACTTTTTCATTGATAAAGAAGGTAATAATGTGGTGATCCGACCAGTCGCAGGGTTGAATCGCCTCCAGTTGTGTTGAGTTCTCTTTGGCAATGATGAGATCGAGTATCGCGCCTTTGTCATGTGTTGGTCTATCGCATATTTGGGTGAGGTCAAGCGCATTAAGGAAAGTTTTGAGACTATTCACCACTGTGTCTTTCTGATCGTTCCAGTGTAGATTGAAGTCACCCAGGTAGACTTGGGTTGTTTGCCGACCGGCATTGGAAGTGATCAAGTCCATGAGTTGTTGGGTGAATATGAGGTTGTCACCAGGCGGGTGATAGATGAGATGTAAAGCACAAGCTTGTTTGCCCTCGCTGGTGATGTCGAGGCAGAGGAGTTCACTGGAGGGGAAGGAGGGGGGGGTGATTTTAGTAACGGAGAGGTTGCTCCTAAAAATGCATGCAATTCCCCCGCCCGTCTTGCCAGGAGACCTGTCCAGCCTAATGATGGAATTGGAATTGGAATTGGAAGGTTCTTATATAGCGCATGGCTACTCGGGAGCATCCCAGCGCTTAAAAAAGATGGAAGTTGATGCAGAGACTAGGAAAAAGAGAAGGATGGTTTATGGCCTGGGAAACAATGAAGTTTTTAGTTGTTTTCGGAACATCAGAAGGCTGGGTTCTAGACGGAGTGATAATGGTAGGGCGTTCCATAGTTTTGCTGCATTTCGGGAGAAAAGGCGGTCCCCAGACCGGGCTTTATTGGTCCTGGGCGTTATGAGGAGGTTTTGATGGTTGGACCGAAGGTGCCTGGTTGGAATGTATGGTTTGATCATATCCTTCAAAATGGGGGGGCCGTTCCCCTGAAGTGTTTTGTGGACCAGACAGAGGGTCTTGAAATGGATTCGCTCCTTTATGGGGAGCCAATGTAAGGCCCTTAATGCAGGGGCTGCGGTGATACGACGGCTGGTTCCGGTGAGTAGCCTTGCTGCAGAGTTTTGAGCTATCTGCAGTTGGCGGATCACTGAGGCGGGGGCTCCTAGGTAGAGAGCATTCCCATAGTCCAGCCTAGAAAGAATGAGGGACTGGACTATGGTTTTCTTCGCAGTTTCCGGCAACTGGGGGAGAATTTTCCGGATTGTTTTTATTAGACCGAAGCACGTAGCCACTGTCTTTTTCGCCTGAGTTTTAAAGGAGAGCTCTGTGTCAAGCCAGATCCCTAGGCTTTTTATCTCCGCTTTGGGGGTGGGTCCGGGTCCCATACAGGGAGGCCACATGGAGGGGGTGTCAAAGGAGGCCTTTCTTCCGAGCAACATCAGCTCGGTCTTTCCTCCATTCAGTTTTAATTGGGAGGCATCCATCCATCCTGCGACTTCAACCAGGCAGCTACAGAGATTGTTTTGAGGGGGGTCTGCCTGGGTGAGTGAGACTACCAGCTGGGTATCGTCAGCGTAGCTCACCAATTGGATTCCGAAAGGGGCTACTACCTCTGCCAAGGGTGCCATGTACACATTAAACAGTGTGGGGCTGAGGGAAGAACCCTGTGGCACCCCACACTGCAATGGTATTGGGAGGGAGCAGTTGGTGTCTGAGAAGACTTTAAAGAATCTGTTACTGAGAAAAGATTCAAGCCATACGAGAGCTTTGCCTGTAACTCCAATTCTCTCTAGGCGGGCGAGTAGGACACGGTGATTAACCGTGTCGAAGGCGGCGCTGAGGTCCAGGAGGATAATGGCCGCACTGCCACCTGCGTCCAGAATCCTCCTGGATACCTCAACCACCCTCAGCAAGGCTGTCTCCGTTCCCTGTCCCTTTCGGAAGCCTGTTTGTGTAGGATGGAGCAGGTTTTGAGACTCCAAGTATGATGCCAGTTGTTTGTTGACCCACTTTTCGGCCAGCTTGCTAATGCCGGGGAGAAGGGAAATGGGGCGGTAATTAGAGAAATCTTCAGGGTTGAGGTTTGGTTTTTTTAACAAGGCCTTTACCATGGCTAGTTTCCAATCTTGAGGGACTATCCCAGAGTCCAAGGAGCTGTTAACAAGATCAATGATATTTCTACTGACATGGGGAAGGACCAGTTTCAAAATGGACATAGGAGCGGGATCAAGAGGGGAGCCACTCTTTATGGAGTTGAAAAGGGAGGGGAAAAGTTTGTCACTGAGGGGGTGAAAAAATGCTAAACGGGGTGAGGTGGGATTAGTATCGTCCCTCGATGGAGGGTTGGGCGCTACTTCTGAGGGTGGGGGGAGGGAAAGTAGAATTGTTTCAATTTTCGTGGCAAAGAAATTTGCTAAATCATTACAACGAGCACCGGATTCTTCCGGGGAGAAGTCGGATGTAGGGGGGTCAGGGGCCTTGATCAATGTTTTTACAATTTGAAACATTTCTCTCGGAGCATTGGCAGATTTCTCAACTTTTTCGGCGTAAAAGGTGGATTTGGCTTCATTGAGTGCCCTCTTGTATTTCTTGATAGTGAGTTTGTACTTGATTTTTTTCTCCTCATTGAAAAGTTTCCGCCATTGTCTTTCTTCTCGTTTACACTCCTGTTTAAGGAGTCTCAGCTCTGGATTGAACCAGGGCTGTTTATTCGGACCTTTTTTCTTAGCGATGCGTGTTTTAGGAAGCACACTGTCTGATGATTGTTCTATCCATTGATTAAAATCAGTGTTGGCTTTGTCAATATTTTGACCATTTATGGGTTCGCTCTGTTTCAATGAGTCTATCCAATCGTTAGGCTCTAACTTTGTCCAGCGCCTACCTAGAATTTTATGGAGGGGCTGATTGGTACAAGGTCTGTTCATTTTCCATATGAATGGTACTACCATATGGTCTGACCAGGGGATAGAATAAGGTACAGATGTGGACAGATTCGCGACATTGGAGAAAATTGGGTCCAAAAGATTGCCCTTGGAATGAGTGGGGTGTTGAACAATCAAGTTGAGTTGGCATGCGGCTAAGTCTTTAGTTAATTCCATGGCGATGGTGTCCGAAGGGTTATTAAAATGGAGATTCAAGTCTCCTAATAATATAAAATTAGATACCTTAGTGGCCGAGTCCAGAATGGTTTCGGTTAGTCCTTCTATGAATTGGCCAATCGGGCCGGGGGGGCGATAAATTAAAAGTCCGGAAATAGATTGTTCAGGAGAGTGGGAGATAGAAAATAATGTGCTCTCACAATCTTGGATAGTCGTGTTAGTCAGGCGGCAGGTTAGGTGTTCCCTATACAAAATGGCGATCCCTCCGCCAACTTTAATTTCTCGGTCTTTATGTTGGATCAGGTATCCGGCGGGTAAGGCCTGTATGATGTCGGGGCCAGAGGACGGGCCAAGCCACGTTTCTGTTAGAAACAGAACATCCACGTTTAGATCTTCAATCAGAAGAGCTATTTCTGTGGCGTGCCTTGGCAAAGAGCGGCAATTAACTAGTGCCATCTTTAGAGCAGTGTCTGCTGTCTTCTTTTCTTCTACTGGCGTCGTTTTGGTAACGGCCTCGGTGGCACTGAAAGGGCAGTTATTACAGGAGGAGGGCCCGAGGCTTAGGTCAATCGAATGACTGCAAGATGATGGGAGTGTCCTCATAAGCGTAAGTAACTGTGAGCGGGAGTATAGTATAGGACCTAAGGAACTAGCATCAGGGGATTTTGGCCCTAGGCCCGACTGTGCGCGAACGGGCGCAAACGGGCATGACTCTGGCACGACTCCGGCGCAGATCCGGCGCGCCCGCTGACCGCGTCCGCTGCGCGGAGTCATCCCTGCCCGTTTTTATAGTGCTGGGAATCGCGTCACGAAGTGAGACCGACCCAAGATGGCCGCCAAAACCGGTGCTCTGCTCTCGGCGTCAATACTCGGCCGAGAGCAGGTCCGGATCAAGGATAACGGGGGAAACAGGGGTCTGAGGCGCCACTGAGCGCAAGGGAAGTCACAGAGGGATCATGAAACACCTATTCCGGTCAGGTGTAGCAATTAAGCACATACACAATTTTTTTAATTTTTAAAATCAATTAAAAGCAGTAGAAGGGTAAGAGACCTCCCGGCTTCCGCCTCAGGAGGGTGAAAATGCGTGCAAGTAGGAATTACTAGCACTCTCCCTACGCGTCCCTTTTATAGTGCTGGGAATCGCGTCACGAAGTGATGTGATTAGTTGGGGGGGACTAGTATGTCCATAATCGGGGTAGAGGCTTCAGTAAGCCACGTTTCCGTTAGAATGGCTAGGTCCAGATCCCTAGCTGAGACGAGATCAGCGATGTCGGAGGAGTGTCTCTGGGCCGATCTGCAGTTGAGTAGGATGCATTTGAGTTTGGGAGAGAGAAGGGTGGTCGAGCTTTCTAGTGTGAGGGGAACTTTTCTGAGGTTGTTAGGGACGGAACCTCTATTGTTGAGTGTTGGGAGCCTCAGAGGGTTTGTAAGAATTGTGGGTATGGGGATGTGTGCGTTGGATGTGTGTTTTACCGGACCTGGGCCATAGGAGCGTAGTAGAGAGCATAATTCACAGTCCGACAATGGGTTGAGGACACGCCGGGGGCGGTGGGCGTTAGTGCGAACGGGGATAGTCGGCCAGCGCGGGTGTCGTTGGAGGCGAGGGTATGTAGGGAGGGTGCGTCGATTGTAGGGTAGAGGGATGGTGGGAGGTAGACTGGGCTGTGAGGAGAGAAGCTCTTTGATTGCGTGGACATCTTTTTTGATTTGTAGAATATCCTCTTTGACTTGCTGGAGGGTGGATAAAGTCTGGTCAGGGGGTGTATTGGGGATGGGGTTTGTGATGAGAGCCATTGTAGAGTCGTTGAGTAGTGAGTTGGAGAGCAGGCAGGGTATCGAGGGGGTGGATAAGCTGGCGTTGTTGGAGGGTTCTGCAGTGCTAACGAGTGGGATGGCATTCAAAGTGGGGGCCTTTTTGTGGGCGAGGGGTGTGGGTGAAGTAGGTGAAAGGGGCGGTAGGTGGGAGGCATAGGTAGTGACGTCAGTGGGAGACGGTGTCGGTGGGTAAAAGAGTGAGTGAAGGCTGAAGACAGTGGGGGAGACAGGAGGGTAGTGGGGGCTGAGAATAGGAGGTGTTAGTTTGAGCTTTTGAGTTTGTTAGTTTGAGCTTTTCCTTCGAACCTCTGAAACTCAACGGTGGGTATTTACCAGTGACAATTAGCAAATCTCCAGGGTCTGCGAGTTTAATAACACAAATTTGAAGGCCAAAATACTTTTGTGAAAAACAATATATATACATACATACATACATGATGGATCTAAGGCTGTCCTTGCCGTTTAGAAGTAATATACTATTGAAAAAAATAACATCAACTCATATCAGTTAAAAATTGACATTATGTTAGGTTTTTATCGGTGATGCCCTTGCGGTTTGAGACCAGCTTGGGCTGAGATCCACTCTCTCCACAAGTGAGAAGCTCCAGTGGACCAAAGAAGAATGCAGGCAGCTCCCACAAATGTGCGCTGACACAAGAGCTGTTCCTGCCTCAGGGGAATAGTCCTCCACTACTGGATGAGAAGGAAGAGATACTGCTCTCCACACCACTGGAGTCAAGCTATCCAGGCTGATGAAGGCTGATAGCCAGAAACCAGTCCTTGGATGCTTGATTCCGGTCTGGGAAAGACATGGCTTGGTAGTTCGGACTGGACTGTTCCCATGAGGCACAGGGTCACAGCTGATTTGCATATAGCCGGTGTCTATCCCAGGGTGGTGTGGTGTGCAAAAAACCGATGGATTTAGGCCCAGATCCTTGTACTGGGGTGAATATATGACATTGTTCTACATTCTGTCCATCAACTGTGTTTTTTGCAATTTTCACCCCGAGTGGGCTGGGGATGCTCAGACGTGAGTCCCAGGCTCTCCACACCACTGGAGTCAAGCTATCCAGGCTGAATGAAGGCTGATAGCCAGAAACGGGTCCTTGGATGCTTGATTCCGGTCTGGGAAAGACATGGCTTGGTAGTTCGGACTGGACTGTTCCCATGAGGCACAGGGTCAGAGCTGATTTGCATATAGCCAGTGTCTAACCCAGGGTGGTGTGGAGTGCAAAAAAACGATGGATTTAGGCCCAGATCCTTGTACTGGGGTGAATGTATGACATTGTTCTACATTCTGTCCATCACCTGTGTTTTTTGAGAAGGAAGAGATACTGCTCGAAGATTAGTGAAGCAACTCGCTACCTGAAACGAATACCGTTGTGGAATGAGGTGTGAAACCAGAACAAATGACACCATGATTTTATTGGGCCTCACATTTTGATATTAGAGGAAGGGCTGCAAGATCCCTTCCAGAAGAGCACATGTGGAGGGTGCTGTGAGACATCACTGTTTTGAAATGGGGGCATTCTCTGGTATGAACGGGTGCAAGAAAACCATGGAATCACTACCAGAAACTGCATGGTTCCATTAAAAAACATTAAATGGAGTGATGTCTTTCTTAGAATTAGAAAGTGGAGACCAAAAACGAGGTGAGGGGTTGCTTAGTATGGAAATCCCCCTGAGGCCAGGCTAAATGTTTACTGGCACAGAGCTAGAAAGAAGGCTGGAGCTGTACAGTCAGGCTGTGTAGAAGGGTACCCCAGCCCTGCGTGCTTTGAAAGTTTGAAGGCCCTAGGATGAGGCCCCAGGACCGCCCCTCCACCACAGCTCATGCCTGCAGGCAGCAGACATGAACTGATGCACATTTAGTGTAGTGTGCACCTGTGCTACTGCAGTCCTACTACTGCAATAGGGTGGCCTGGTATGCTGTGCACAGAACACAGTGACCTGGTCTGCACAGGATATTGTGACCTGGTCTGATGTGCATAGGATACGGTGACCTGGTCTCCTGCGCACAACATATTGTGATGGTGACCTGGTCTCCTCTGCACAGGATATGGTAACCTGGTATCTTCTGCACAGGATATGGTGACATGGTCTGTTGTACACAGGATAGGGTGATGGTGACCTGGTCTGCTGTGCATAGGATACGGTGACCTGGTCTGCTGTGCATAGGATACGGTGACCTGGTCTGCACAGGATATTGTGACCTGGTCTGATGTGCATAGGATACGGTGACCTGGTCTGCTGCGCACAACATATTGTGATGGTGACCTGGTCTCCTCTGCACAGGATATGGTAACCTGGTCTCCTCTGCACAGGATATGGTAACCTGGTATCTTCTGTACAGGATATGGTGACATGGTCTGTTGTACACAGGATAAGGTGATGGTGACCTGGTCTGCTGTGCATAGGATACGGTGACCTGGTCTGCTGTGCACAGAACACGGTGACCTGGTCTGCACAGGATATTGTGACCTGGTCTGATGTGCATAGGATACGGTGACCTGTCTGCTGTGCACAGAACACGGTGACCTGGTCTGCACAGGATATTGTGACCCGGTCTGATGTGCATAGGATACGGTGACCTGTCTGCTGTGCATAGGATACGGTGACTGGTCTGCTGTGCATAGGATACGGTGATCTGGTCTGCTGTGCATAGGATACGGTGATCTGGTCTGCTGCACACAACATATTGTGATGGTAACCTGGTCTGCTCTGCACAGGATATGGTAACCTGGTATGTTGTACGCAGGATAAGGTGATGGTGACCTGGTCTGCTGTGCACAGGACACGGCGACCTGGTTTGCTGTGCAAAGGATACAGTCTCATGGTCTATCCTCCTCTATCCTGCCTGCGTGATACCTGTTTTTTTACATAAACATTCCTAATTTCTGCTGAGCTCTGCCCCACCCGCATCTCCCCATCATCCCACTATACAGCCCCAACACGCACGCACTCACGCACGCACGCACACGCACACACACACACGCACGCACACGCACACACACACACTCTCTCTCCTTGTGTGTGATGCTACGCGTGTCCCTACATCATTAATGAAAAATCTGCCTGTTTAACGCTGTTAATTAAAAACTCGTCGGTGGATCGTCGGTGGCTGCCCTGTCTGCCTCTGGCCCTGTAGCCATTAACCATCTGCTAATACAATTTCCTCTCACACGAAAAGGGATCAGCGCGATTGTAACTTGCTTTGGCATTCTCCAGCAGACCAGATTAGTTACGTGCCACGCTGGGCTGATTGCAATCTCAATTGTTCTGGGGTGGAGGCCTGCAGGACAGCCAGGCCTGCAGCCTTATCACCGGCTTAAACTCGGAGCCATGTAAACAAGCTCGGAGACGGGCAGAAATCGGATGTTAGACTAGCTCTTTACTGAAATCCCAGTCAAATAGGACCTAAAAACGTGCTCAGCATCAAACATGAATTGTATAACAAACCACAGACGGTAAATGTTACACTTCACAGCTGCCGTTCCAGATAAGCCAGCTTTTTTAATTTATTTACTTGAGGGCACAAGTTTTGGTATCAAGTGCCTTACTAAATGAGTGTGTGACATGAGGAACCTGCTATTAAGGTGAAGGCAGATTAGAAAAGAACTGGGCACCCTGGTCGCCTGTGTGCTATCTGTGCAATCTATCTGATCAGCTAATCTTTTTAATACCATTCTATTTTGTATCACAAATTGCAGAATGTTAATAATGTCTTTGAATAGCTCTAATAATCTATAAATCACAGGAGTCACTGCCAAGTAGATAATTTAAGAATACTTCTAGTTCCATAGATCATTTTGACTATTTTAGGGTTTGACACATAATGGTGCTTGCAGAAGTCTTAGCAAATGCTGTGTTTTATAAATGCTCTAAAGGGCTTTGGTCCAGTCTCCTTCAGAGATTGGATAGGTTGACTTAGGAACCTTCAGCCACTGCTTTGAGACATTGTCAATCTCAACTTGGATTAGCCCTTCTGAATATTTTAGTATCACCTTCTTCTATTGGATGTTAGGTGAAAGCTTCCACCTCTTTTAAGGGACTACACGAGGGACATCTTTTGTGGATTTCCATGCTGTGTATTGTCCCACCATCTAGTGGTCGGGTATGGCTGTCCCTATTTTTTTCTTTTGGGCGTCAACCACTAGGTGGACTTAGTCATCCCCATATGACACCAGTCGTACGTATGCTGACAATGACCCAGTGCATGGTCACCATCTTCAGATTCTTTTTTATCCACCTTTGGATTTGAAAGCATGTTTCAGAGCTCCAGTTCACAAGTCACCTAAAATTCGGGAATGATGCTAAAGAAGTGAGGAAAACACTAAAAAAATAACAAAAAACTTTGAAGTCCAGAGTGTAAGTCGAGGAGAACCAGAAAACACCAGGAAATATTGAAGTACAGGACAACAATACTTAAGCTTTTGACAAAAAGTAATAGGTTGATTGCTGCCCTTGTAGAAGCAATGCCTGTCCGATAGGACAATCCATTCAATTCATAACAATAATTAAACTACAGTTGGTTGGCTTTGCTCATGATAAATCACCATCAATGCACATTATGAGGACATGAAAATCACAAATCTTTACAACCACAATGCATAAGAAAGCTAGTAAGGTAAATCTGCCAGCAAATATGTCTGCTGAATTCTTCAGAGACTGGTCAAATGTGCACATTGAGTTGGGATTTAGTAACGCCTAGTCATACAGCCCTGGAAATGTACAAGACTATAACAACAATTGCCTTTATATTACATTATAGTAAGTGGGCGCAATAACTGCCTTTTGTAATTTATCAGAGAAAGTGGGACAGAATTGTGATTCCTGCAGAAAATGTGACCCTGGGCAGTTAGGGGTGTCGCAATTCACAGGTTTCAGACTTCCGACTCCCACTCTAGATGACAATGCAAAAAACATTATAGCAAACCTGCACCCACCTTTCGATGAGGTCATAATTTACTCACAGTGATTGGACCTGCACTGCTTCATGTAGCCTCCCATCAAAAGTTAGGCGTAAAGTCGATCTACTCAGCCTTAGGTGTGTCCTTTGCATGTTGCATACCTGTGGCAAATGCAACCCCAATGTCCACCTTTAAGGAAAAAACATTCTTCCATCGTAGAGTCTCAGAGTCTTAATGCATAAAAACACCCATACTCACACCTCTCAGAAGATGCTAGCAACCGACCAACTACCTCCTAATCTGTCCACCCTGGGGGTTTTCATAATGTATACCTCCTTCTGACTAGTCGACATATTCTTCTCTCCTGAGTTGTGATTTGACCTGCTGCTTGATAATTGGTGAATACACAGTCCCAGCAGAGTAGTAGTAGCTGCTGTAAAGTCACAGTGGCTGTGATGTCCCGGATGAACCCACCGCACTGAGGCCATTTTGTTTAAGCATAGCTGCGGATCTTAGACTTGGGTCCAGAAAGCCGGCTATTGATAGTCATGGGCTCTTAAAATGGCGGTCTACGCGAGCTCGTATGGTTCTTTTGAAACACACTTTTAAATCTGTCAAGGGCTTTAAAAGAAGAATGCATGGATGTTACTTTTAATTAGTGATTTTACTAAATGTCATGTGTGTGAGGGTTCCAGTTGGGAAGATGTGTGTTTCTTGTTCCATTGTGTTTCTTATTTCAGGCCTCATGTTCAGCTGCTCACCCCCAGGTCATCAGAAGAGCAGCTAATTCATGTGCTGTGAATAGGGGAAACTTGTGCTTAATAGACCGATAGCTTAAGGTTACTGTACATAAAAAGGCCATTTAGTCAGGTGCGGTTTATTGTAAAAGACTCTGCGATCCGACTTTGTCTTTTTAGAGACATTCTGCCATTCCCATGAACAAAGCCTGCTATCCTTAGAGGCAGCAGGGAAAGGAAGGAATGTCTGACCTATAGCCACGTCCCAGCCTGTCCGGACCTGCCCCACTTCCTTCCTCGCCCTCAGGAAGGTAGCTGTCTGCTCGGAGTGCACAGCCACACCCATGCGCGCTCCTGGGCTGCCTTCCTTCGACGGGCTTTGATTTGTGGGCAGAAGGCTTCATTCTTCCTGTGCCCCTTCCAGTCTGCCTCTCCGGTTCCCACAGGAATCTAACAAGAGAGGGCGGTGCCGCAGTTACAGCGGAAGCAAGAAAGTGATAACTGCTAGTGGACAATGCGCGTTTGACGTCATTCACGAGTCTTCAATTCCTGAGCTGGGATTTATCGTTTCTCATGAGTGGCAGGTGTCAATCCTGTGCCCACCCCTTTCCTCAGTGATGTCACTGCAACCTATCTTTTTTTCTAAAGTCATCACTGCGGTTTTGTACTAATAATGTGAAAATAATGGTTTATGAAATGGAAGGCTTGCATTTTTAAGAAACGTCAGTGTGAAAGTACTGCCTTCTCCACAAGAAAATAGTAACAAGTAGTAACCAGGTATCTCTATTAATGTCTCTCACCTCCTCTTTCCACAGCTGTATCTGCAGGCCAGATTTACCTGGAGAGGTGCCCGCCTACTGCGTCCTCTTCTGCAGTTTACCCTGCTGATGCTGGCGTTTTACACCGGGCTGTCCCGCGTGTCCGACCACAAGCACCACCCCTCCGATGTGCTCGCCGGATTCGTACAAGGAGCCATGGTGGCTTATTGCATAGTAAGTATCCTCCCACTTTTCTATACCAATGTATTGACTTCTGGAATTAGTATTTGGAGGAGTAACAGATGAGCTGCTGACAGAAGTGCATAAAGAGGTGTTCATCGTACCATGGCTTGTTATGTGGCCACAGGCCTCGCCACACAGTTAGAGCACAGCGAGCATCTGTCCGCAAGGCTATTTGTTTGCATTTGCTCTTTACGACAGGTAAAAACTGAAATTATGCTTTTTCATTTAAGCATGGCGTTTAGTAAGATGGTGGCTTGGCAGTGGATCTTCTTTGACTAAGAGCCAGCCTGGGCACACAACCAGTAGGTTCCCGCTAGCCAGGAGAAGAGGCGGCAGAAATATGTGTATGCCATTTTCTCATGTTGGTTGCACTATTAGTAAGAAAGAAGCATAGTCTGTCTCTCTGAAGCATGCATATGCCAGCCACTATTATTTGTCGAGCAAGGGTGTAGGTTCTTCAACTTTCAGCAGCAAATCATTTGTTGAACTCTGCAGATTATTCTGAAGATGATGGATTATATGGCAAATACAGGCATTCCATAATAATGTGGAAAACACCGCAGCCTCAAAATTGCATAGTTCCAGTGGCCCTTACAGTAGGATGTCCGCCAACCATGTGAGGACTCATAATGCCGATACATTGAAGAATAACAAGTGCTGTCACATACCCTATAAACCACAGCCTATGCAACTATGGCAACATGTGTGCTGAGGCATGACCAGACCTCATCAGTACTTAATGCACCACACCCAGCTTTTCCCATGTAAGGCAAACTACAAGCACAACACTCTCCAATCAAACATGCAGGCACCCCTGAAACCGCGAAGACCAAATAAAAATTTACAGCTAAGGTAATAATCATCGCTCATCAAATTTGCTCCAGTCAAAGTGCATAAGATAAGAATAGAGCCCAGCTGCAAACATTTCTTCTAAAGATGCCATCAACGAGAGCCTGAAATAGATTTACAATGTTATTACTTGATGGGGGCCCACTCTTATATATCAATTGTGCATATCAATGCATATATAGTACGGGTTATAATATGTTTACGACCCCAAATCGTATGAGATCTACTGCTACCTCATTTCAGAAAAATAAATGTTATTCCTTTTTCTCAAATCTTATTGAAGAACCTGCCAAAGTGTTCGCTCATTACATTTTGTAAATTCTTTAAGGCAAACGAATAATATTCCCTTCAAGGGTATTACATGGTACATGCTTCAAGTAAAACTCAGTCAAATGTGGAATACTTAGCAGTATTCAGAAATAAGCAGTATTAGACTTATTTCTGTTTTATTAGTTTAAATGAATAAACGTTTCACAATAGCCGCTGAATCAGGCTCGGATAACCCTATTTCTTAAATTTGACAGCATTCGCCACCTACGTGTTATGCACGACAAGGAGGACTGCCAGAGTCACTATTACGAAACGTTTATGCATCTAAATTGCACTGTTTATGATTCTTGTGTCATGCAGCACAGGACACTGTACTCCTTCTATTTATTTCCCCACGAAAATATTTCACCACAGGACCCTGCAGCCTCCTCTATCTGTCTTCTAGTGATGAGGGACGTGTGTTCAGGTTGACTACCGTCTCATTCTCTTAGGCACAGTCATCATTAATAATGTCTAGCTGTTATTCATTTGCTTTGTGGGGTTGTATCACCCTTGACTCATGCCATGGGTGCTTATCTACTAAGCAGGCAAGTTCTCAGACGTTTTTCTGTAAGCAGAGTGTATAATGAAATTATATATACAGCTATATATACATAGAGGGACTTTTGGTCTGCTCTCCTCATCTGCCCACAGCAGCCTACATCAACAGGCATTGACTCTGCCCTCTTCAGACATCATTTCTGTTTACTTCAAGTGGTGCCATTTTTTTTTCTCGTGCACATCCTCCCAGGAAATAGTCTACTTCAACGCGAGGGCTGGTTGACCAATCTCTGCCGGTATAGATATATTCATATATATATGTGCAAAAAAGAAGGAGAGAACTCTGGGTAGAGTTTGTCCTTTTCTATCTCGGCGTGGATGGCACTGTGCTAATCCTATGCTTAAAGACTTTGATAGAAAAACAGACATTTGAGGTGAGCAGATCTAGAGTGTCGCTGGTGTTGAGAGTGCTCTAACAGGAGCTGCTTTCCACAGCCACGGTCGGTGGTAGGTGTAACTGCAGGGCGGTGATGTAGGGAGGGGGAGGGGCAGGGTGGGGGGTTGTAATGTATGGATTACGGACATTAACAGGTAAGTAAACATATAAATAAATAAAACGAATTTCGTTGCGCGCACTGCATCGCATTTGGTGATGCAGTGCACACAACGAAATGTGTTTTATTTATTTATATGTTTACTTACATGTTAAAGTCCGTAATCCATACATTACAACCCCCCACCCTGCCCCTCCCCCTCCCTCATCACCGCCCTGCAGTTACACATACCACCGGCCGTGGCTGGCTTTCCACCTAAACTTGAGAACTTGAGAACTACCCAGAGTTCTCTCCTTCTTTTTTGCATAATTTATGCATCACTCTATGCCTGAAAGGGTTTTGTTTATATATATATATGTATGTATATATATATATATATATATATATATATATATATATATATATGTATATATATATATATATATATATATATATATATATTTATTTTAATACATTTAGCTATAGGTCTTTTTATGTGATTTTTCCGCAAACATATGAATGCTATCTTTAGTCATTTCTATACTCTTATAGTTTATTGCTTTAATGCGTTTAATGCCTATTGGCTATGATTGCTAAAAAAGAAGTATAAATAACAAGCTTGCCTGGGCCATCCCTGTTGGCTTTGCCAATGCTTGTTTCATGGGCTTTCTTTAATACTGTTGTTTAGAACACGTGCAAGGTAGGTCTACACTAAACATGACGTTTTCAGAAAGAGGAAAGCATAAGTTTAATAGGTTTACACAGACTTCCTCCTGTTTCGCTGCAGCTTTTGTGAAAGCCCAAAGGAAATGAATGCGTATCCAATCGCAGCACATGAACGTTTCTTACAATTACCATTAGCCAGACTCGGACTTAACTTCGTTTTTAAAGGAGCAAAAGGCTAGCCAACTTGTTCTAACCAAATGCCTGACATGTGCCAGCAAGTCTGGGCCTGTGACTATGGCAGTGTGAGAAGCAAAAGTGTTTCCAAGCCCTATTTGGAGCGATCTTTGGAAAGTAAAGACTGGCTCGTGTTTTGCACATAATTATTTGGCAGCATTGTGGCGCATTGCTTAGTAACATTACGGCTTTCGTCATTGTCATCTGCCTGACAGAGAAGATGTAAGGCATTCATTTTTTCCTTCATGTAACCTTTTATCAAGACTAGAGGGAGGTATATGATACTACACCCCCTCACTATGTCAGGGAGATGGATTCTGGAGAACCCGCTTCCTGGAATTCAGTTGAGTAAATACATCTGTATGTGTTTCCCCATCTTTTACATCACACACGGTGTGGCGCCGCGGCCAGGGCGACTGACGCTGGAATCTGGGGACCACGGTTCGATCCCTGGCTCCGGCGGCAGGTTAGCCCAGCACCATGTGACTCTGGGCAATAGCTTGCTTAATCTTCCCGACGGCCCCCAGCGCCTAGAGACCCTTATGGGTGATTGTGCGCTTTACAAATGTGGACTTTACTTTACTTACGTCACTGGAACGTGCAGGCAAATCAATTAGTATTTGGAAATTCTGAATACATGTTTGGCCCTGCTCGCATGGTTTATTCAGGATAATCCGTTGATTACAGTCGATGAACACAGACAATAACAAAAAATAAGGGGCATATGTACAAGCTAGTGATGGATCTTAATGCCGAGCATCACCACTTCTGAAACGCAGGGCTGCACTGTATTTACAACAATGTTATGTTATGTTAGTATTGCTTGTATAGCGCATGGCTACCCCAGCAAAGGGGCGTCCCAGCGCTTATGGACATAACAGGAGATGCAGAAACGCGGCCAGTGAGAAAAAGCTAGATAGAAGAGAACAGCCAAGTTTTAATCTGTTTTCTGAAGAGCGTGTGGTTCGTAGTAGCCCGAGCTTTTAGGGGGATCGAATTCCATAGCTTCGGGGCTAGGTACCTAAAAGAGTGGCCACCAGCTCTACTTCTCCGAATTTTGATTGTGCCAGCAAGGGATAGATCCGCTGAGCGGAGGGTGCGCGTGGGGACATAAAGGGTACAAAGTCCTTGCAAAATTCGTGGACCGGAGCCATACAAGATTCTATGAGTAATGCATAGAGTTTTAAATTGGATGCGCTGTTTTATAGGCAACCAGTGCAAGCGTCTAAGAATCGGGGAGATGTGGCAGGTTTTAGGCAAGGCAAACAAAGTACAATAAGGTGCAGCCCTGCGTTTCACCCTGCGCTTGTGCTAAATTTAGCTGTCTAGCGCCAACGCAGGCACTCTTACACCATTGAGCAAGGGTGCCTGCGTTGCAGGGTAAGATTGTGTATGTGCAGGAAGGTGTTCTTTCCTGCACATAAGCAATCAACAATAAAGTATTTCTCCTTGTTTCCTGTGGTTAAGACCATGTTTTCCCTGGTCTTAGTTTTGGCACTGCCCCATATTTACACAACACTTGTAAATATGCGGCAGAATCAACATCAATGGATGTTGCAGCACAACGCCCCCTGCAACACCCATTGCCCAGCCCTTTCATGCTAAGTATAGCGTGAAAGGGGGCTTATTTACAAGGCAGCATTAAGCCACGGTACGTGGCTTAGCTCTGTCCTGTAAACAAGGCTTATCCTGTATCACCAACACAAAATAAAAAAAAGTGACCTTATGGTGGCGATAGGGACTTGTAAATATGCCCCTAGATTTCATAAATGGGTGTTCCTTGTGCCAGACCTTCTTTGTTTCTAGAGTTAAAACTAGGTTGAATCAGGTTTTCATGGGTATCTTTCTGTGAGCAAAAGCATAATCCCGCCTGACTCAAGAAGAACAAAAAATAATGATAATGCGAACCGTTGACGTTCACAGCTTGAAGCGGAGTTTATAAACAGCGACACTGGAGTTAAGGATGCTTGCGCAGACGTTTCTACGTTTCCTGCTCACTGACAGCTCCAAATCGGATGCCGCCGTTGTTGACCCTGTGGCGGATGGCATGTTGTGGACGGAGGTGGGAAGGGACAGAGAAGTGTGTTGCCAGTAGGGTGCTGTCCAATGATGAAATAAACCTGCCTAGGAAACAGCTGCATGGGAATTTCATAAACATTCATTGTTTGCCCTCTTATCTCAGTCCACACTCTGGCTCTATGCTATAATTAGTCTGGCCAGCATTTTGTGTTGGAACTCAGTTTATACTGTACATGTCTTGGCACCAAAGGCGTAGCGTAACCTTTCCTGATGTAATGATTTTAGGGCGAGCACACTGTTGTTCTTGCTTAGAAGAACACTTTGCCAAAGGAACTGGGCGTAAGATTGTTCCAAATACTACTTACAACATAAATAGAGACCAGTGAGAAACCTAATGGGAGTGTAACTCCTAAGGGTGCTCATGTTGAATGTGGAAATGAGGGTGAACATTCACGGACACTCCTTCCAGTCCTGAATTTTTCACCTACAAATCATCATTAGTGTGTCGATCTGATTTGGTCAGTAGAAGCAAACAAAGACTACAACACCCAGAATGCCTTAGGCTGGGACGCAAACACCACAAACGAAAAACTGGGTCTGTAATGTCTTGGAGTGATGTAGTCACACCGGTGAAAATAAACGTGACCTAACTTGTTTCCAATATGTGTGAAACAAATAACTCATAACACTAGAATGCATATGTCAGGTGCACCAATAATAATATGTAGTGCTTCCATCTGTCTAAGTCTACTCCTAGGTGCCCCAATGTATGAAAACCTTTTTCAGAGCAAGTCCCTATATCTCCTTGTGCCTCAGTTCCATCCTATACCAGACAGACAGCATGTATAAGGTAAACTTTGTTTACCAATAATTCCAAACACCACATGCAATGACAACGCGGTCGTTACAACCACGTTGTAACAACGCATACCATTACTCCCAAAGCCAGAAAACGACTAGCGGAGGGTCAGAAGGTGTTGGATTTAAAATCCAACACCTTCCCTACTATTGCACAGACTGGAGTTGGAACAGTAAATTATACTATTCGAACATCCAGCGCCCCCCCCGCCCCCAGCGCAAGTCGTTGTTCTGACATGCGGAGTAATGGTCTGCATTGTTCCAACGCGGTCATTGTAACAACCACATTGTAATTGCATGCATTGTAATTTTATTCGGGATAAGATGAATACTTATGCAATATTTCTTGTAATTTATTTTTATTGGGATATTTATAATACACACCATTAAGAGTCAAATTACCATAGTCATTTTTATACAACCTTTAATAATATTTTAACTTCAATGTAATTGTCCCACGTCTTCTGAAATATGCTTGAGAGAGATTGGTTTGGATTCATGATCATTTCTAGAGCGTAGTCTCTTCATCCCTTACAGGAGGACAGAAACAGGTATTTACCCTTGCAGATTTCAAGGTGAAATTCTGAGTGACAGTCGAGTTAAGAAGTCATTGTGCCAACTACCTTCTGCATTTTACCACGTGGAACCATTAATCTGATTGCCCCACTTACATAACGTGCTATATAAATCTCCATATCTTAACACGACAAATCATGTTGAATCCTGTTAGTTTTGGTTGCCACCATGTGTTTAAGTGGCCAGAATATATTGAAGATAATTATGTACAAATTGTATGTGTGTATACACACACGTCATGCACACGTGCACACACCGTCCCCTATCAGATTCCCAGAGCCAATGAAAGGCGTGGATGAAATTAAATACCTGAGGAGCTCAGGTCCTTACATTTGGTAGAATCAACAGAAGGGGATGATGAGATTTGAGGTGTAGGGTAAGATTGTCACTGTGAAAGGAGCTCTAGCAGAAAATTTGCAATAGTCAGTCTGTGATTCTTTGCCTAGAAAAAAGAAGAAAACAAAGATATTATCAACCTGCTGTGGAATAAAAATGAAGTGCCTGAGGTAATCCTGTAGTGAGATCATATGTGAGTCAGGAGAAGAGCCAGGACATTGTGCAAAAAAGCAGATGTACAACAGAAGAAGGTAATTGCAGCTGAAGGACTCAGTCAGTCCAGCCTTCATTCCAAAGTGAGGTCCCACCCACACAAAGAATGCTGGGCAACATGTAGAACTATTCTAGCCAAGGGTAGTGGTCCGAAAGGGAAAGCCGTAGAAATGAAGAACATACTTCCATGCGAAACAGAGAGCAAAACTGTGGTAATCAAGAGCAGGTGTTTGGCTCCCACCACTTCGGCGAGGGAGTCTAGCAGTAGAATAGGTTGAAAACAAACCTTCATGATATTGAGTCAGTCTGAAATGGATGGCCTTGATCTGCATTAGCCCTTCCTGCTTTAGGGCCCGATTCACAGAACTAACTTAAGACAAAATCCTAAACTTACTACCATTTTGATATTCACAGAAGGCACTTACTCATTTTGGTATTCACAGAAGGCACTTACTCATTTCGGTATTCACAGAAGGCACTTACTCATTTCGGTATTCACAGAAGTTAGGAGTCCTAACTTTAGGACTCCTAAATGCCTTCTGTGAATACCGA
Organism: Lissotriton helveticus; assembly: GCF_964261635.1. Taxonomy (NCBI): domain Eukaryota; kingdom Metazoa; phylum Chordata; class Amphibia; order Caudata; family Salamandridae; genus Lissotriton; species Lissotriton helveticus. The sequence goes on from NC_136058.1 coordinate 134,552,802, forward strand.
AAGTCTTAAAATTAGGATTTTGTCTCAAGTTAGTTCTGTGAATCGGGCCCTACCTGTTCACGTGCTGTATTACCCTAGATGTAGAGTATGGCAGATGTGTACATGCAATGCATGTTTACAAATAGAACTGTAAACTATTTCAGAAATGTATGGCTCTGTGGTCCGTAAATATAAGTCATGCTGCACATATGTTACCAATGTCAACCAAGGGCCCGGAGGCTATGTATCCATACATGGTAAGGTATGACTTTGTGGCGACGAGGTTACCTTGTGTCAGTGAGCGGCCCTGTGCTTGATCCCTGGATGTCAACACTTACAGGAAGGAACTCTTAAACAAGTAAATGCAAACAGACCGCACTTGAAAGTCCTACTCAAGTGAGTGCTCCAGGAGACCTTCAGTTCCAGGAACGAACTATTGCCTTAGGCTTCTGTGGTCCTTTTCCACATCCCATTCATGTTGCACATAATAAGAAGGAAAGGGGAACAATATCAAGACAGCCACGGTGTCTCTGCAGGTTTGTCTCATCTGAGTGTGAAGAAACTTGCCCAAGAACCAGATTAAAGGAAGCAATAATGTGCAATCCAAAAGACCACAAAGAACTTCCATATGACATGTGAGCATTAAGGGTTCTTCAGAACTGCAGCTGCGAGGCTATACTAGTGCCAATTGTGTAGGCTTTACAACTTTAAATAACATTAAATAAGAAAATATAAGATTACATAACACATAACCTTAATCACCACTAGATCCTCTGTAGTACTATAGGCATAACTTCAATATGTGAGATTGCTGGCCGATAGTTACTCTCATATATAAACCTTCCCTAAAGTATAGGGATGACCACATGTATGTAAATGTTCAGGTTTTCAAGCAAGGCGTTAACAGGATGCCTTTTACTCCCTGTTTTGGCAAGTAAGTGACCAGAGACAGGGGAAATGTATGTATGCAATATGTGAATCTAATTCACTGGGTCATGTAATTATACAGTTGGTTTTCTCACACCCAGCACTCCTTGTGACTAATCAGCTCATAGACTGCTGGTGAGCTGTTGTTCTGCTGCACAGACAGGAAGCGTCAGCAGCAGTTAGCAAGCAGGGTTAATAAATGTAGATACCATGAGGGGGAAACTGGCTCATTGAAACAGGTATTCTAAATAACTAACATGTTATTATGTCACCAAAAAGTTGTTATGCTCTTATTTGATTTAGAAATATATATTTAGTCAAAGATAGGTGGCTTGGTGACTTGTCAACTTTTGGACCAGGAAACCTGAATTCTAGCCTTGGCTTTGACAACTGCCATAACCGGATTGTCGAGAGAAAACACCCTATTAACATTAATCAGATGAATAAAAAGCGTCAGATATTTTGGTACACACAGAAAGGAAATGTTTCTTGGCAGGAGTAACCTTTTACTAAACAATCAAATCACAATTTCACCTATAACTTGTTCAAACTCCTACGGGAAAGACAATTGGACAAAATAAGTTTTACATAAAATAACACAAATAAAATCAACCCATCTCCAAGAGTGTAGGCACGCAGGTTCCATATACTCCCAAGGAGGATTCTGTACAATAAAGGAAGGAACTGAAGGAAGTTCTCACCTTTGGAAGGTCACTCGTGTGTGTGGATACAGACCCTCAACATCTTGGAGATGTTTGTAGTTCTCAAAGACTGTCCATGAACTCTGATGATCACAGGAGTCGTTTTCAAATGGCAGATACCGAGAGTGAGTTCAGAAAGCAAGACACTCGGTTCAGTGTTCTTGACCGTGTTTTCTGCACACACATGAACATCTAAGATACCAGGACAATCATTTATTAATATAAAGTCATAGTTCATCTGAGTGTGTGTGTGGTTCCTTACTATCTCACTCATGCTGCTCTCCCTCACAACTGCTGTGGCCTCTGTGTTGTCTCCCCTAACCTCCCAGTTTGTCTGTTGCTCCCGCGGCCCTTCCTATCCGGCTCTGTGTTCTCTCTGTTTTTTATATTTTGCACCCCGCCCTCATCCTCCATTGCTAGCACCACTGTTGCACTACATAATTGTCAGCACTTAAATCTCCTGAGCCCATTTGCCGCTCTACCGTTGTTCGCCTTCCACATGTCGCCTTTTTTGGGGGGAGGGTTGAGCAGCTCTATTTTGCTAAATGGACCGCTCCTTTGCAATGAAAATACACAAGATGGACAGCGGCAGCTTTTTATTTCTCTCCTCATAAAATGCATATGCAAGGCCAGTTAGTCTGCATTGGCAGCCAAAAGAAAGACCAATGTTTGTTAGATTAGTGAATAAAAGTATTGTTGACAATCACCTACTGTTCTGTGGCGCTCATTACCGACCCCGTAATTCTACACCAATACAAGTCCATTGCAAAGCAATCTTCTAAAATATCGTTTTCTGCAGAGCTGTCTTCTTCCAGAGTTAATATGCTCAGGCAGTGGATGTGTGTAGAATGTTAGTATGAGTGGATGATGTGATAGAGTGTTGGATGCGTGGGTGAATGTCAGTTGAGTGTAGGGCTGAGCAGCAAGGAGGCTGCTCCTGTTTGGGTTCGTTCATTGTACCTTACTTCTTACCTACTAAACTACTTGAAGATACTACTTGGATCCGGTCTTTCACCTGTTACAACACTAGTTGTATACCTATGTTATTTACATGTTGTCTTCTTGTGACTTTCATTGTAGTGTTGTTAGTGTGCTTATTTCTTGCTTCTTCTTTTCTGTTGTTGTTAAAGGGGGAAGAAGTGTGTAGTGTTGTTATTATGCTTATTCCTGCTTCTTCTTTTCTGTTGTTGTTAAAGGGGGAAGAAGTGTGTAGTGTTGTTATTATGCTTATTCCTGCTTCTTCTTTTCTGTTGTTGTTAAAGGGGGAAGAAGTGTGGTTTCTGCTTCTAGCTTGCTCAGCCAGTGGATGTGTGTAGAATGTTGATATGAGTGGATGATGTCATAGAGTGTTGGATGCGTGGATGAATGTCAGTTGAGTGTAGGGCTGAGCAGCAAGGAGGCTGCTCCTGTTGGGGTTTGTTCATTGTACTTTACTTCTTACCTAATAAACTACTTGAAGATACTACTTGGATCCAGTCTTTCATCCGTTACAACATGTAATATACGGGACTTGGGCAAAAACAAAGGTTTCCCAAATGAATCGTTTCCAGCAAAGCTGCGTGCGACTTTTCTCCCCAGCATGTTTTCGTCTCCAACAGATTCCTCCTAATTTTTCTCACAAGAAAAACTAAATAGTCACCACTTTGGTCATGGAAATCTTACACAATACATGAAGTAACAAGCTCGTCCTCCATTTCCGGGAAGCGACCAGATAACCTTTGACCCGTGTGAAGTCATGCTGCTGCGTCACTCGCACCGCCCATTGTGTCTGCTGGATGACTCCCCTGTAAGCATTAGGTGGCATGTGGCAGCGCCATTTCCCAGAAGGACTGAAAAGGCGCTAAGGCCCACTCTGAGCACATTATTAAGTCAATAATGGCCTCTGAGTCCAGCAGTATATCTGATATCATTTCCAAAAAATGCCAAGTTCCATGCCCCAGTGCATGTAGTGGCAACCACAGTTAAACACAGGCCACTTTGTGTGCCACACTGCTGAATTGACGAGCGAAGGGCATTTATTTATTGTAGGCTCAAGAGAGTAATAAAACCCTGAAGTTGATTTCATGCCTGCAGAAGGAAAAACATTTAATGCACATTAATTGGTGTACATGTACAAAGTGTCATTTCATTTCGGTAGTAACACTGATTGAAGTTTTTTTGTAGATTAAAGCATTTGGTGCTGAATGGTGGTTTTGTGTGTGTCTGGAGGTGCTTGCGAAAACTTCCTCATTAATTTTTTTAATTGCAACATACAGTGGATTCCCTTTCTCTTGCCACTTCCAGGATTATTATCAGAAAATGCGAGATTAAGGCTATCGCGAGGACACAGCATCAATATAGAGCAGTGACCACAGTGTAAAGACACAATAGTGGAAAGAAAGCTTTGTCTGCCAAAGCATTGGCGCAAGAAATCTATCAGGTGTTTGCCAGCTGAGGCGTTCCAATGCAAACAATCATTGGCAGAGACAATATGTCTTGCTTTTTGCACCTACTGGCTTTGCCTATGATTTTGGCCATGCTGCACATTGACGCTACACAACATGGCTAATAAACAGGGGGAAAACCTAGGAAGCTGGTTTCATCATTTTGTGGCAGGTCCACTAACCATGATGGGTGGGTGGAAAGACAGCAGGTATGGTAAGCAACAAGGAGGGTGCACACTCAGAGGGTTGGGAAGCAACATAAGAGTGGGGGAAGCAAGTGGAGACAGCGCAATGCTCTGCATGGAATTAAAGCACACTGGAGAGCGACTCGAAGGGTGAAACTCTATAAAAGGGAAAGCATACGTAACAGCGACTCGATGAATAAAGTTGTAGAAAATGACATTTTTAGAATGTTATGAAAAGAAATGTACTGAGAGAAGCAGGCACACATGCTGCATATTAAAAACACATGCACTCTCATAGAATGCTTTAAAAAAGTGTGTTTACATTGTTTAAAATATGATAGTGTTACCTTTCAGAATTGAAATGTGCATGGAGGAGTATAGGAAAGCACCTGGATGAAATGGTTTAAAACTGATAGTACACAAAAGAGCAAATAGAAGGGTGAATCAGTATAAAACTGTAAGCACACTGAGAGTGTCTAGAAGGAAAAAGGTGTTGAAAGTAGAGCTTGTTATGAAAAGAAATGTGCTGGGAGAAGTGGGAAAATGCAGAGAATATGGGAAATACATGCACTCTGATGGAGTGCTAGAAGAAAATGAAAAATAATGTTCCAGAAAGGCAGACACTTGTGGATGGATAAAAAGAGTAAATCGGAGAAATGGTAAACAATCTACGTCCATGGGATGAACAAAGACTAGATGGGTGGGCTAACACAAATAAAACCATGGAATAGAAAGCAAGAAAATAAGAGTGACAAAACAAAATTCCAATTGGAAACAAACGGACGATCTTCTTTCCAGGTCAGCTATCAACATGTCCTAATAAGTCTATCATGGCCAGATATCTGCTCTGTCTGGCAGACTTCGAACAACAAGGATTGCTTTGTCTATAGACTGCATTGATGAGATTAAGAATCATGGGATGCAAGCCCTTCCCTCTATCACTCCACTATCCCTTTTCAATCCAAATAACAAACTCACATGTCCACTGCTCAAACTGATTTAATATCTCCCAACACTAATCATTTTTGGGCTCCGGAGAAGCATGTTCCTTGCGGAAAAAGCGCTTCAACACCTCGGCAGAGGTAGTAAGCGCTATACAAAGGCAATTACAATTAAAATTTATAGCGCTGAGCAGAGCAGCAATCAAAGCTTCTAAGATATGGTGTTGCTGCTCTCTTCTCCAGTGTTGGTTCTTTTTCAGGCTGCCTAGTGTCAAACACACACGTTTGCACCTTTGTGTAAAGGTGTATGCATCATGTGTAGCATGTTTTGTATAGCAAGTGAACACTTCCAGGACAAAATACTATGCTTAGACATACTGTAAAACTTGTCCCCCACTGTCTGTGTGCTGTACAGTGCACCATAACGATAGTGTGTAAAAAGTTAGAAGAAATAACAACATTTATCCTTGTTAGTTGTTGCCTTGAAAAGGAAATATTTTTGGCTGAAAACCCTGTCTACCTTTGTTAGTAAATAGGGTTTGTCTAAAAAAAAATACAGGCAACATGCAAACACCCATTTAACTGTCACCTATGGATGCCCCCTTGAAGGAAAGTAATGCAAAGTGCTGTTTGCATTACTTTTAACCGCATCGCTGCTAGAGCGATTCCCCTGCTGTGCTGGACAGCAATAAAAACGGGTGTGGCCATGACGAGCTGAGCTCGTCATGAGCATGGAAGGGGTTAAACCTACTTACCAGAACAACAAAAAGTTTGGGACTGGAAAGTAAATACTTTATCAACACCGTGCACCAGTTTGCTTAACCTTTTGTGATGTTTTTAGGTACAAAGTGTTGATAAATATACCCTAAATATGTGGTGTATCCTATTTTTGTTTGATGCCTTCTAGTCGAGGTAGGAGGATACACCCAAAGAGACAACAGAAAGCAAGCAAGACTAAAATAGTCCTGCGGGCTCATGCAAGATGTTATTGACATTGTCTCAAGCCAGTGGCTGGATTTTCCTGAGTCAAATATGTCAACAGCTGAAGGTGTTTGAACCAAAATGCAGCAATGTTTGTATAGAAAACTAAATGTTCACCATAAATAGCACAAGTGCCGTACAGGTCAAACCTAAACAAGCACCTAATTCAGCATGGAGAATAAAAATATCGCTGTTTATGTAGAACTGCTCGATGGGCGCTTGATGCAGATAGACAGAACTGTGGATTGAGCAGGGGTTCTGGTTGAACAGTACCAGAAGCTATGTATAGTAACAGAAGAGCACAGAACTACATTACTAGCCCTAACCTAGGGGTAGACATGATTTTTTTCCCAGTGTTGTGTAAGAGTCCTCAAATGTCCATGTATTGCAGTGGTTCCAAAGGGTGATGGGGGTTTATGAGCAGTAGCAGGGTTGAAATCAGCCATCCCCCCCACCCCCCGGCACTACACCCATTAGGTTTATTAACACCTTCGAGTCTCATGCCACGGTGCTCGTGTGCTCATGATGAGCTGAGCTCGTCATGACCGTTAGAACGCTCGCATGCTGGGCAAATTCCCCTGCTGTACGAGCGTTCTAAAGGAACGGGTGTGGTCATGACAAGCTCAGCTCGTCATGAGCACACGACCACCGTGGCTCATGACGAGCAGCGTCATGAGCACAGGGGTGCTGTGTGCGCCCCCCAGCACAAGCGGGGAATTTGCCCAGCTGCGAAGGGGTTAAAGTATTTGGTGCACGCCTGCTTCTTCAATATAGAAGGATTCCAAAGCCAAAACATTGAGTTCAGAAGCTGCAATCGGGGGCTGACGCTCCCCCCTTGCCACAGTTTCTGATTGTGAAAAAGGACCCAAAGAACAATATGTCAGCAGGATGACCACCTTCCTCCAGGTGATTGCGGATGCTGTTTCCAGTTCTGGTCTTTCATGCAATATCCTAGTGCATTCTGGGTGTTGAAGCCTTGTTTTGCTAACACTTGAAAACAGTAATTTGTAGGTGAAAAGTTCAGGACTGGAGACAGGGTCCGAATTGGCCTGGAGTTGGGTGGGCACTCCAGTGTTGCAGGGTTCTGTGTCCCCTCATATAGGGACCATGTTATTGTGAATCGGGTTTAAGCGTGAGTTGAAAAAAATAAAATTAAAAGGTACGTTTAGAAAAGAAAGTGAGTTTATGAGAGAAGTGAAGCTTTGCCTGGCAAAACATTCTAATAGACAGGGGACAACAATACGCCATTCGAAAATTGCCCTTAGAATTTGGGAACTAATGAAAAACCTGGATGCTGTGCAAAATGAATGACACAATCACGCATAGACTTGCCAGCTGACTGACCGACTTCTTTCATTTATTAAAACTGTCAAGCCCTCGGGGTTCATTCACCCTCTCAAGTAATTTCTTAGTAATGCTTAGCATTTAAAATAGAACAAAAACTTAAGGTTAATCCATCTTCTTTAAGAATCACCTTTGAAACAGAGCACCATTTCTGTTTAGCGAAATTCATGCGAGGCCTCCACCCTGTGAAAAATGAAAAGAAATTAAATTCTGGAATGGAAATAAAATCCGCACATAGTTTGTGTTTCACATTCCAGGTCCTGCGCTGTCGAGTGTTCCTTGGGTGGGGCGCGCCGCGCACCTCCTGCAGGAAATGGGCCAAGTCCAAGCCAACAACAACCCCAGGGGCGGCTCGGCATTGTGTAGAAAGGGCTATTGTTCAGGCGCACGTAAATAGCTTTCAAACCCTGGAAGGTCGTGCTTTACGTCCCGCAATGTTTGCGTGACCTTTAGTCCCAGTGGAACAGGGGCACCCGCCGAGCAGAAGCGGCCCAGGCCTATTACTGACAGAAATATGATAAAACCGCGCAAGTTGCGATTTGAACTCACGAGCGAACGCTGCCTTCCCCGTTTATCCCTCTTCTCTTGGCATTAAGAGAGTTCTGGGTGGCTGTGCTAAAAGTTGGGTGCTTTTCCTTGTCAATTGACATTTATTTTACCGGCTTGTATCTTGCCTCAGTGAACGGAGGAGCCCTTTGCTGAGATTGTTGTCTATTACGAGGACCATTTCAATTGTGAGTGCCGAGAACTTAATTATCCCCCAGAGCCCGCGCTGATTCAAAGCCCCGCCCTCTTTTTGTGAAACATTTGGCAGAGTTTGAAGCAAGCGTGTCTTGTGTAGTCATCGGAGCTGCCTCTACTTAAGCCGCTAGATGGCAACACATTTTGGAGGCGCCTCTTTTATCTTTCCCTTTGGATACCTTTTTTTTTTAAACTCCGAAACAGGTGCTCCTGAACTGTGGGCCTGGTGTGATGTTATTGATCTGGGCACTTCAAAAATGTCTGCCATGTCTGAGGGAGTGAGTGGATGAATGCACCTTCTGTAAAAAAACTGTATGCGCCCCAAAAATCATATGTATGCATCTATTTGATAAGGACACCTCTGCCTTTTTTGTTTGAGTCTGCTCGGAAGAGTGAGTGAAAGAAAGCCCTTTTTCCCCCAAAAGATCTGTGTCTCACATGAACATCACAGGTTTGCATCTGATCACCAGGGCCCCTTCGGCCTTCTGCCTTTCAATAAAATGAGGGTGTGAATGGATGAATGATCCCTCTTCGAAGACCTGTGTGTAACATGAATATTTCAGATTTACATCTAATAAGCATCATTTGAGGCATTTCACGTAACTAGCATAATACAAAATGCTAGATATTATGCAGAAACATGGAGGTGTAGCGGAAATTGTGCACGACCAGGCCTATACTTTACATCTATATAACCCTGCATTTAGAGAATAGAGCATAACTCGAGGCATATCTATTGTTCATTTCTATAAATAAGAGGTTGCTGCAGAGCCATGCCTGATCTCTTCCCTGCGGATCCTTCCATCCTTGCTCAGCAGCTGTGACTACACCCTCATCCAAGCCCCCGCCTGGGTAGGATATGCCTTTATTTCCCCATTAACATGCCCTTTTACCACGAGCTGATGCGTAAGTTATATTGGTCACGAATGACGCAAAGGCCTGGCGTGTCTGGTCTATAAAGGCTTGCTTTAGTGTGTCGGGGTTTCTTTGAGCTTGTAAATGTATCTGTTTGTGCTGTATTGCCGCCCCCCACCCGTCGCTTCGGATTGATGGACGCTGCCCTTTTAACATCCGGCAGTTTGTGTCACCGCGGTCTCCCGGAAGAGGCGGCCGCATATCTCTTCCTTCCATTTGTTCTCACGGGCCGGCCAGCATGACTAAAGCAGGATTTTATAACCTTGGCGGTCATCGTCAAGGAGAGAGAGTCTGCCAGGGCTAATTATACCAGGGCCCTTTGTTTAGAAGTTTTTGTCTACACCGTCGTCAGAAGTGGAGCTGCAAGGTTTACAGTGATTGGTATATTCCAGGAATGCATTGTAATTTATCATGTATATAGTGCTCACTACCCCAATGTGGGCTGTGAGGCGCTTTACTGCATGGCTAGCAAGCTACACCATGTAGGGTGTGTGGTTGGTGGTGTGTTGCCATTATTTTGACCCAGTGTGGGAAGTGTTTCTATGTCGTGAGGGATAACAGCAAGGTGGAGATATTGTGTCATGGGACGCAGCGCTTGCATTGTGATGTATGAAAAAGTGTGCGAGAGAGGCACACACTTTACGGTTTTCAGTAAGGTGACAGCTATGAACTGCTCTGGCGGTCCCTTGGTAGCATTTTGTATGATCCCATTCCACTAAACTGGTTACCACACTGGGTTGTCCTTTCTGAGATTTTTAGTTTTAAGCTTATGGTCCTGAGCATCATTGAAAACAATGGGGTGAACCCAAATAATCAATAGGACCTGGGTAACAGTAGTTATGTAGAAAAAGTGGTCCTAGATATAAGTTTTAGACGCGGCTAGTGATGTAGATGTTATTATTTCATAATCAACAAAGGATCAGAATGAATCTGAATATACAACCACATGGAGATGTAATGCAAGCTTAAATCAATTCAAAAAATGCAATACATGCACGTAACACAACACAACCAATAAATTCAACAAATGCGACTGTAGTTTATTTACAAATTTATAAAATTCAGCAAAGGGAAAAATAGAAAGGAAAGGAAATTGGTGCTCAAGTGAAGGAAAGTAAAGGGATAGATTTAAGGGTGATTGAGTGCAACAGAAGGATTATTTATACATTGCACATGTAAAGCCTACCCATTTACAATCTATATACAATTTTATATACAGGGGGACAGGGAAGGGCCGGTGTAGGCTTTGAAGAAATAATGAGGGGGGGGGGGGGATCGTCGACGTTTCGACCCTGGCGCAATATGGGGGAAGTCACGACCTCTGCTGCGGGTCTTCTTCAGGACGGTAGTGGGGGCAAGGGACAGGGAAGCACCAAATAAAATTAGAACGGTGTCACGAGTCCAGCAGAGGTCGTGACTTCCCCCATATTGCGCCAGGGTCGAAACGTCGACGATCCCCCCCCCCCCCCTCATTATTTCTTCAAAGCCTACACCGGCCCTTCCCTGTCCCCCTGTATATAAAATTGTATATAGATTGTAAATGGGTAGGCTTTACATGTGCAATGTATAAATAATCCTTCTGTTGCACTCAATCACCCTTAAATCTATCCCTTTACTTTCCTTCACTTGAGCACCAATTTCCTTTCCTTTCTATTTTTCCCTTTGCTGAATTTTATAAATTTGTAAATAAACTACAGTCGCATTTGTTGAATTTATTGGTTGTGTTGTGTTACGTGCATGTATTGCATTTTTTGAATTGATTTAAGCTTGCATTACATCTCCATGTGGTTGTATATTCAGATTCATTCTGATCCTTTGTTGATTATGAAATAATAACATCTACATCACTAGCCGCGTCTAAAACTTATATCTAGGACCACTTTTTCTACATAACTATGGTCCTGAGCAGGCAGAGGTTGAAAGGATCGAAAAAAACAGGAAATATTAAAAAATACAAGCATGTTGACATGTATCACTGTCCAACTAGTTAAGGGCTTATTACTAGCAACACTGATCGGCGCTTAAAAGCACACATTAACGACTACACACAATTAAAAATGGACTGCTGCAAAGTTCAGCAGAGGTAAACCCATTGATACTCATCTAACAGAGGTGAAATGGTCATTTTGCTAAGTTATTGTCTAAGGCACCAGAACCCTTGAGTGCTGATGTGGACTTCACTTCCACATTTCAGGAGTAGTACAACTCACAGAAAATCAGTATTGTGTGACAGTATTGCTTCATTTTTTTGTCATTTTACGCCTGCTAACATTGTGTGAGCAAAGTTCCATTCACCTCATTAGTGAACTTGAACCCCTAAATACAGTAATCAGAAAATAAAAGACCAGGTAATCTTTGCAGTGGGGCTTTTTCACTGTACAGCAACATGTGTGGCTGCATTTTTAGTTACATTTCATCTGTTAGAAACAAACCTTTTGCTAAAACCTGAAATCATACCACAGATAATTTATTGTGTTTCGAGTATGGGAAATCCATAAGTATGTGGTAAAGGACACAGGATGGTATAATTCCAGTGGCCCTCAATATACCTTATCTATTTACGAATTGTGTTTTACATAAAACCAAATTTCCCCTTACCCTATTCCCCCAACTTTAGAGGTCTAATCTCTTTAGTAAGTTGCATTTTGTGGTGAGTGCACCTGGTAGAGGGAAAAAGTGACCTATAAGATACTAATATTGGTGCATGTGCACCGTAAAGTTTTTTCCAGTTGACTGAAGGAGAATATTTAGTAGTGAGGCAGGTGGGTCCGTAGCTAGTGAATTACACAATCAGGTAATGCTGTGTGCCTTTGTTACATAACTCCATTTAGTGCATCTAAAAGTTTCCTGGGGATGTAAAGTTCTGGCGTGTAATTTAATTATGGAGCACTACTTAGAACATTGCAATGTTGGGAGCTCCACTGAAGACAATGACGTGGATCACAGCTGATAATGGCCAGCATAAGCCTTCTGCTCCAAAATTCCATAGTGTGTAATTCTGTTTCTCTCTGTATAATTTAGAGCAATCTACCTTCAGTGGGTCGAATGCAATTATAGCCCTTTTGCCCCAGGTTATATCAGGTGTTAAAGGCCCTCTCCTTCTCTGTGGCTCAGGCCTATGACTTGCATTTGGGGCCTTCAACAACCAGTACAGCCCTCAACAGCAGGCTATAAGGAAACATGAAGCAGGAATGAAATAGACTTGGCTGGTGTTTGTTTCAAATCTACCCAATAAGGCACTATGTGGCAGAGTAGCATGTGCACAGTTGTACAGCCAGGAGGGTTTGAATGTAGCCACTCTTTTCTCCATCGTTTGTCTTCCAATTTCCTCATTGCCGAAAGTAAAATAAACATTCTAGTACATCGTAACACACAATACACGAACCATAGGAATCGCCAGGAATAATAGGTGCTACGTAGCTTGCTCTTCGGTACCCCTGGGACTGCCATTCAAGCCCCTGGTCTCAGGGTTTATGCACACAGGAAGAGGAACAGAAAGGAAGCTAGGCTTAAGGTGCCCAGTTTAATTTCTGTAGTCTCCACTACACCCCCTATAATATTACCCATATGACTCTTCTCCCCACAGTGCACGACAAACTCAAGGTTTCGGCTTCTAGGTCGTCAAAATTTTCAATGAGTGAAACTCATTATGAATATATATCCCATCCATATGAAACTGGCTCCAGGTCCACATTTTTTCAGGCCATTGACGATCCTCTGCATTTTCTCCAGTGGCACAGTTCTTATTAGGATTAATTTGTTGGCCAATCATTGTGTTTGCATGTGATCAAAGTGATTAAGAAAAGAAATGGCATTCGAGTACTACATTTATTCCGTTTAGTTCCGTTTGCACAATAAGGCTCAATGAGCTATGCCATAAAAGCATTTAATTTTGTTTGGAGAATGTTGGGTAATACATTTGCTTTAATTAAACATCTTTAATTCATTTACAGGTCTTTTATGTGTCGGACCTCTTTAAGCCCAAGGCAAAGACCTCCCTGCCTCCTCCAATCAAGAGGGACAACCTTACACCTGTGGACATCATTGAGCGAAATAACCACCACAACATGGTGTAACATGCACAGGACCTGCTTGCGAAAGGACTGCTGAAGGCAACTGCTGGTTGCCCTCAAATCTCATCAGACAGTAGAATGTAGGGAGAGACCTCTCTTTTACCCACACGAGTGACGTCTGCCATGAGGCCTTCAGCTCACAACTATGCAGGACATGGGTGGCCATCATTTTCAACTGAAAAAAAAAATACAAATGGAGCCAGAGTTCAGGACGTGCAATTAGGTGTCAAGTGCTCATGTTATAGTGACCACTGCATTTGATATGCCATAAAGAGCTGTGAACTTTTATAGAGAGCAAGTCGTCTGTCTATGCGGGACCAATTCTTTGCAGTCAGCAGGCTGAAACTAAAATATAGCACTATGTAGAAACGATGTAGCACTGAATTGGTTGTTGGGATTTGCTCTCTGGAGTCACCTCTCTCTTCCACTGTTCTGTCTGTGGCTCAAATGCATACTGTGACGTTGGTTCGGAATGAAGTTCACCCACTAGACGCTGTCCAAGCCATCTCTTCATCATGCACGGCAGAAGAAGCTTCTAATGTGACATCGGCTTTCTTGGCGATGAACCTAACACCCAAGCCTTTCCACTTCTATGGGCGTGTCTGATTGTAAGAGAATCCTGCTAATCTTTCAAGTGTAAATGAACAACTCCAACCTATGGTGAGTTGAAGAAAGGCATAAGAGAAGACCTCTAGAATTGACAACATGCAGCAGTGTTTTGCGTGCCATTGGTTCCAACCTCAGGATTTCACTCTTTGTGAAATTATTGTGGTCTGTCTTGCTAAATCTGTTAGCACTATGAATTTGGGATTGACTCCCATTGAACATTGATCCTGTCGTTCAGAGCTCGTGCCGCTGGGCGGTACGGCTGAACCAGGCCATCAATCCTAGTTTGTCCATTCACCATATTTTGTAGTTTTGAGCCCTTAAATCATAGCAAACATTGAATTAGTTCAAATAGGACAATGTCCAACCTTTCTGCTGAAAGGGAAAGTTAATGAAACTGCAAATGTACAATGTTAGAACATCCATTAAATATTTTTATAGGGCAAACATGGAAAAAGGGATCATATAAACCCTGAGAGATTGGCCATTTGCACATTAGAACAGAATCCGTCCTATCATTTCAATTATAGCAAGCTATGGTTTTATATATATATATTATATATATATAAATAATGTACAAAACATAAAAATTAACTATGTAAAATATTATTTCTGAAATAATGTAATAATGTTTAGATATATCCACTATGAATATAAACCGTGTCTTGACCTGTGTAATTTACATTGTGCTGCTTAAAAAAGCATTGATCTAATTTTTTATAGTCGACTAAAAAATTGTAGTTCTATGGTAGTCATTTTTTTTATTAAAAATAACTACAACTAGAAACAATTGTATAAAAATCATATTAAATTGTCAGTATTTTTGTAATGTTTCCTTTTGTAAAGAAAAGACTATTATTCTCAGACTTTTGTAGAATACAAATTAAAGTTTGTATTGGCAAAACTATTAGTGCGTGAGTTGCTTTTTGTACACAACTGTTAGTGAGTGAGTTGTTTTTTGTACATGTAGCAGCGGGTTGTGCGCTGAAACACAAATTCACTGATGTTAATGCTGTAATGATAAAAGTCACCTCCTGTACTGTACCTGGTGCCTGCGGTGTCAGAAGACCTTGTGCCCTATGTCAGTGAATTGCAAACTTTCAAGCCCATGACTTACTGCCAGTACATACTTCCTCATTGAATGAATGGACAATACAACAGCCAACTCATTTGACCCACATACTTCAATGCTCACACAATAGTGAATTATGCTTGAATGATCTTGTGATTCTCATGAACTTCTTTTAATCATTTCTCCCTGCCCAAGGATAATAGAAGTAAAAACACACCTAAACGGGTTAAATCCACCACCACTGCTTGTCTTCACAATTTTCATCGACTGTGATATGATAGCTAAAACTGTGCTTACATATGAATCTGTTCGCAGAGCTGAACCACACACATTTCATTAATGCATTCAACTGGAAACTAGTTTTCTGGCTTTTTCTTATAGGTTAGGTTGCACACCACTAGCAATGTTCTTCTGGGTGAATAGTGTTATTTCAGAATGAAAGTGCATTTAGTGCTTATGAAATATGTCAGTCTCTGGAATTTGAGAATAAAATGCACTTTTGCATTGCACATCTTACCCCTCTGCCTCCTGCCCACCTTTGTAGTCAGGAATAGAGTGTACCTCATGTCAGGTAACCTTTGTCTTCACTGATAAGATTGCAGCAAGCAGGATGCCAGATGACGGGAAAGGTTAATAATTGATTCAAAAGACAAGATCCGCACTTCAAACAAGAGGTGAAATGCTCTGCGACTAAAAGGCTGCGAGAAAGCAGGACTACCCCTGATAAGGTTCATCCCATCCAATGCACATGCAATGACCTTGGCTCAAGGGAAATCATAGAACATAAAAGCATTCTAAGGAGCAATTACAGTTGGGTAAAGGCCGATCAGATTATTTCAATAAGCCACACATCTTAACTTTCACCTGGTGTCTTCTCCATCTAGTGTCTGCAAATCCTTTCCCAATGTCTTAATACTTTCTTTTAGAAAGTCCTGGTCGAGCGGTCATGACACAAGCTTGTCATCTTTTACAACCTCATGCGATAGCTTGAATGATAATCAGCTCTACAATCAGTAGGTAATCAGCTCTTCAATATCTGCTCACTGGTGGTAACTGGTCCCCATTGTGAAGTCCTTTTGACCTGTATTTCTTATGCTTTACGTTTTTATTGAGTATATGGTGCTGAAGAATATGCTAGTACATTTTGTTACTTTTCATAATTGAGACACCTTTCTTTTGAGATTTGTAAGAAGAACAGAATGCCAAAAGTGGACCACTGTGGGCTTAGCCATCATTATACCAAATCTCTACATGATTCTAGGTGGGCCAGAATCTGCCGTCTCAATGTTTCCCGTACCCTATGCCAAACGCCTACCCCCAGCAAGCTACACCAGAGGCTCTGCTCTGAGGTGCCAATGGGCAAAGATTTATCTACACAAGCATGCTGCCCAAGGAGAGGGAATGGTACTGTTGGAGAAAGGCATTTTGGAGAACGGCAGGATCATCAATGCCTCCGGTCTATAGCAGTACAGGAAATGCCACCATCTAGCAGAACAACAACAAAACTATGTGCCTCATTACACTATTATAGCCGCAGATGATACTTATGAACTATCACCCAGAGACACCGGCTTAGCAGAGTACTCGTGCTCAGACTGCGGTGCCCTCTCCTACTTAGAAAGTACCTTCTTCAGGATTTAAATTACACTCCTATCTGCATAGTGTACCTCAAAGGAGGCATATGTTCTTATCACCCCTTAAACCTGCTGAACGTAGCAAAGCTCCCCAGAGCACGCTAGTCATGCACTTACGAGCGCATGCCAGAGGGACCACCAGGCATAGGGACCACAGATTAAGGAGTTAAAGTCTGGCACGCGACACAGAGCTAGCTAAAAGTGGGGCTGCTGCAGAGGTGGGTAAAAGACTGTGAGTTCTCCTCAGTGAAGTCTCTTCACATTGCGTTCTAGGATGGAATAGTTGTGTGTAAACAAATGTGCATTGACGGGTCAGAGATCTCTGTGGTAATGGTCTCCCTTTGTACTTGTGCGGTTCAATGCAAAAGTGGCCCTACTCTAGAACACATCAGCATTTTAGGGTGGGACAATTTAATCACAAATAAGTTAAGGTTAGTCATGTCTAAACATATACGAAGACAAGATGGTTATATTTTAGGCCTCTTGGGTACACGCTACTTACCAGGCCAACGAGAAGTAAGGACCCAAAATGTGCGACAGACCTCCTATTGCCTAACCACTTGATGCTGGTGTCTACATCTGCTCCTCTGACCTTCCCCTCTGTCATTAACAAAAGTCTTTAGTCCCCACTTTTGCTTCTTGTGTGCCAAGCAGGTCTCAGCAGGAGATGAATGCTTAGTGTGCTTTGCTGAAAAGTCAAGAATGGCTGAACGGCTCCCACATGGCATGGGGTCCACTTGAGACTTAATTGGGTCCATTTTCTTATATGAAATCCTGTTTTCTAAAGTAATCTCATTTCACCTAGCCCATTGCAATTGAATTCGAGAAGAGAATAGTGACTACTCTG
This sequence comes from Lissotriton helveticus, assembly GCF_964261635.1. Classification (NCBI taxonomy): domain Eukaryota; kingdom Metazoa; phylum Chordata; class Amphibia; order Caudata; family Salamandridae; genus Lissotriton; species Lissotriton helveticus. The sequence continues at coordinate 134,570,171 of NC_136058.1, forward strand.
TATTTCTAAGAACAACAAGCATTGGCAAAGCCATTGCCTCTCCCCTATGAGAGCTATTGACTTCGTCAACGTTTTTTACTCCTGTTGAATAGCAGCACTGCTGCTGTGTACCAATACTAAGCTAGGGAAAATGCGGTACGAGGCAAGTCATAGTGCTTTTTCCCCTAACTTATCCGTGTTGCACTATAACTGCACTGCTCTGCAACATGGCTAAAATCATTGACAAAGCCAATAGCTCCTGTGAGCGAGAGCTACTGGCTTTGCCAATGATTGTTACATCAGAAGCAGAGAGGCGGGATTTAGCCAGTGAGGAGTAAAAGAGTCATCATATCTACTTGAGGCAATTAAGTTGTCCCATTAAGTGTTTGATGTAGAAGCCTGCTGTGTATTTCTTCACAGTTAACAGTGGACTCTCGCCTTCTAATAATCCTTGTCCAAATTAATCTACTAATAATAATGGCTTATTTGCAGCTGTGACTCTCACAACAAGCTAAAAACCAGACGAATTGAATGTATTTATTTTAAAAAAATGATTGTGTCGCAGACTGGCAGCGACCGATGCAGCAAGCATTGGCTAAAGGGGTTGGGAGGCGGAAATTGCCCTTAAAGGTTGAGTCCAAATGCAATTTCTTAGAGAGGAAGCTATGTTCTGTTGCTGCATTGGTAAACCAGAAACAAAGGTACTAAAAGGGGTGACCATAATGGCCAGAGCAGCCGCCTTTGGAACTGGGTTACCAGGTTGGAGTCCCGGCGAAGGCTCAACATCCTGTGATCCTGGGCAAATCACTTCATATCTGTGCTTATAGGAGAAAAAAAGAAATGCCATTTAACTGTTCAGTCATGTTCAGCTCCTCAGTCCCTTCTGGTCCAGTCCAGGCTATATAAAACTGCAACAATCAGCACTGAACACAGACATAAAGGAGCAGATGCAACAAGCACTGGCAAACGGGAAGGGGAAATTGCCACCAAACGTTGAGTACAAGTGCATTTGGAAGATAAAAGTTCCCTAATCACAGCACGAACAGTGAATGGACAGCAAAAGGACCCTAATCAGAATAAATGAATCAATAGTTGGGCCATGCTCACACTTGAAAGAGGAGGAAGTGGCATGCAAGCGCTGACCATTTTGGAACCCTCAAAGAAGTGTGACACTTAAGCCAATGAATGGCAAGCAATGGGTGGGTTCCAAGCCCCTTATACAGGCAGATACCTCTTGCAAGCGAGAGACCCGTGAGAGTGCATGCACTCTCACAGGTGAGAGCTAAGAATGACCATAAGCCTTAGGACTGCACAGAAACACCCGCACCCACGCTAACAGAACACAGTATTCTAAACAAAAGTAGCTAAAAATTAAGTGAGTAATGGTATTGTGTTGTGTGAACGTTAAGCAGATGTTCTAGGATAGCTTTGTCTCTTTTCTGCAAAGATGGTGAAAAGTGGTACAAAAGGGGGTGGTGATGGACGGAGCATCTGAACCAATCAAACACCACCACCACCCCCTTTTGTCACCACCCCCTTTTGTACCAAGATGGTGAAAAGTGGCACCTTACTGCTTCCCAAAAAAACAAATGAAGCAGAATGTGTTGGAAAATGTATGTATTACCACCGCTTTTAACCCCTCCCCTGCTCATGATGGAACCACGCCGTCATGAGCCTCGGTAGCCGTGTGCTCATGACGGGGTGGTTCCATCACGGCGCTGATTCCCCGCCTGTGCGGGCGAATTAATGAGCAGGGGGGGCCGTGACAGTACCACGCCATAATGAGCACATGCCGCCTGTAGCTCATGACGGCATGGTTCCGACACGAGCATGGCGGCGCCGCGCTCACCCCAAATCCCCTCAGCGCCTCTGCGGAATTCACGCCGCGGCCAAGGGGTTAAGGAGATAATGCATTATGTATCATAAAATATAATTCTAGAATTAAAAAAAGACATCCATAAGAACTACTGCTTTAAGCTGATAATGTAACCCTCCATGAAATGCCATGCTACAGCCAATGGCTGCAGACGAATGCTCAATGCCTCTTATTAAATATCGTATGTTATGTAGTATGTTGTGCACCTCTATTTGTATAAACAGCATAAATAGCAATTAGCTCAACCATGTCCACGTTGTTTTCAGAATAGTGCTAGGTTGTGTGTCACACTATGTTGCTGGCCATCATGTTTTATCAGTATCGCAGCCAACGCGTAGACACACTTCTGATGGATATGTGTAACCACATATTTTTTCAAATAATCCCAAGGCACCACACTGGATCTCGAAGATTTTCACAGCAGTACCGCATTCCAATAGGTCCCGTTGTGCGGCTCCAATGTAACTTCAATCTTATCCAATTGTGATGGATTAGAGTTGATATAGATGCTGCCCCTGCATGTTGACATCAGCTTATTTTTTCCTCTTCCCATGCCTTCAGATACAGAGCCCAAAAAGTAATCAGAGGTGCCACAGTGCAAATCCCTGGATTGGGACCTTTTTAGATGGGGGAAGGGTAGTGAGGAATTTGAACTTAAAGTATCCACCAGAAAGACCATTACAGAAGGTTAGTAACTTGTGCTTCTGATTGATAAATCTAACCAGAGATTCCTCACTTTGCGAGTAGACACCAAACCAGTGCCTCCCAAAGAGGAGGGTCTGTGGAATGGGCTTAAACTAAAACATCCTGCAGGACCGAACAGGTGACATGTCCTTACCATCAGACCTGGCTGTCAAGGCAGTTGTGCTTTGTGGACATATGAACTGATGCCCACATTGCAGCATGGCAATTGCCCAGAACAGGTACTCTGCATGCTAACACAATGGTAGTAGTCATGGCCCTGGTGGAATGAGCCCTCAAACCTTCTAGGGCCTGCTTCTTGGCCAATTTGAAGCAAATCTTATAATGCAGAGGACTGTCTAAGTGAACAAAGTTATTTTCTTCCCTTTTTTTGAAATAGAGGACCCCCAAAAACAGATGATCCTCTTTAGTGTGATCAATGTAAAAGCTCAAAGCTCTTTCGGGGTCCAACGAGGGGTGATCAATGTGAAAGCTAAAAGTTCAAGTCTTTCGAGGGGTGAGGAGGAGCAAAGGACATTGGGAGGGTGACGTATTGCCCAAGGTGAAAAGGAGTTACGACTTGTACAACTTGGATGCCCTTGTAGGCAACATCACTTTGGAAAAAATTGTGGGTGTTAGATGGTTGCACCATGAGAGCCTAAAGCTCACTCATGTGATGGGCTGAAGTAAACTGGATGAGGAAATCGTTTCGGTGAAAAGGGACGCAATGAACAACTGTGAATTGGCTTGAAGGGAGAATATATTAAGAAAGACAGGACCGAATTGAGAATCTGCTTTGGCATCACAAAAGGTTTTGGGGGAAAGATATGTGTCAAACCTTTCAAATTCCTCATCACAAAAGGTGAATTAAACAAGTACACCTGGTCCAACAAACACAAAAAGGCTGAAAGGGCCCACAGGAAACCTTTAATTGTGTCCAAAGCAAGTCTTGCTGGGCCAAACACAAAACAAACAATAAATATCAGAAAGTTTAGCGTGCAACTTATCTGAGTTGTGGATTCTACACCAGGCTACAATCTTGTCCAAGCGTCCTGCATAAATTGATTTTGTAGATGGGTACCATGCAGCAAGGATAACATCCACTACCCTGGAGGTAAAATGCAGTCAACTGCCGCCGCTAAATCTCTACGTCGAGGTGTAGAATACTCAGGCTGCTGTGACAAAAGATCTTCCCAAAGTGAAACTGTGATTGGGGTACAGATGTTCATGCTCAGAGGCAGGTACCGCACCCTCTTGGTCCAAGTCAGAGACACTAGGATGACTTGGGACCTGCCGTTTCTGATCTTTTTTGGTACTTGAATCAGGACAGGTAGTGGTGAAAAGGCATACAGGAGCCCCATGCTCCACTCTAGCCTGAATGCGTCTCCGAAAGAGCCTTCTTGGGAACTGCAGCACACAAAAGCTCTGACGCTGTATGTTCTCGGGGCTGATGAAAAAAAGGAATCTTGGTTTTCAACATTGTTGTAAGATTCCTTGCGCTGCCTCAGGATGAAGTTGCCATTCGTGATTGGCAGGTGCTATCCGCTGAGTTCATCCGCAATGGTGTTCAACAATCCCATCAGGTTTTTCATAACGTGGGATATACCCTGATGGAGTCTCTTGTCACAGGATCAGGAACCAATCTCTCCCTGCTTGTTCCAGTACCACCTGGTGGCGGTATTGTGTGAGATCCTGCACGAGTCTCCCTCTGAAGAACAGCAGAAAAGCATTCAGCATCACGTGGATGGCCCACAACTCCAACAGATTGATGTGCAGTGGACTTTCTGCCGGAGGCCAGAGTCCACCTCTCCCAGATAACCTAACCAACCCTGTAGAATGCCTGGAGGAAGTGAGGAGCTGGATGACGTCATCATCCCTGAAATTGAACGGAGAAAAAACTGAGCTAATGCTCCTAGGACCCTCAGAACCGGCATTTCCCCCTTCCCTATGGCCCCCAAGCCTAGGACCGCCGCCAACCCCAAAAAATTCCATCAAAAGCCTTGGGGTATGGCTGGATAGCTCACTCTCCTTCAACACCCAAGCCACTAAACTCTCAGCTACATGTTTTGCTATTCTGAGAGTGCTAAACAAAATCTTCCCTATCCTCCCCCTGGAAGCCAAACAGGCGGCCATTCAAGGACTCATCCACTCCCGGCTCGATTTTAATAACGCACTTTACCTGGGTGCACCTGAATATACCCTTCAAAGGCTGCAAACTGCTCAGAACAGCGCAGATCGCCTTCTACTTAAAATCCCACACAGACACTCAGTTAGGACCGGGTTAATAAGCCTCCACTGGTTACCGGTCCGGCAGAGAGTTCTGTTCAAGGCGCTATGTATAGCCCATCAAGCCTTCTGGGACATGGGTCCTATCATCACCCGTAACTTGATCACTCATTACATCCCAAATCGGAGTCTCCGCTCCAGCCAGACCCTCTTGGCAGTAGTCCCAAGAATAAAGAGATCCAGAACCGGCGGAAGGACGTTCACGTACAACGCAGCTAAGGCCTGGAATGCTCTACCTCTCCATCTTAGAGCCACCCAGAACCTTACTATGTTCCGCAAACAATTGAAGACCCATCTTTTCACATCTGCCTGCTAATCCGCTATCTTCTTCTCCCCTCCCTGTGCTCTGTAGGCTCACGATTTCCCTAGCGCTTGGACGCCCACGGGCAACAACTGCGCTCTACAAATCCCCAAGTTTACAAGTTTTAGTGATGCATTTGTCACCTCCTTCAACCCTGCATGGGGAACGGTGAGGGATCTGCCACTTTAAATGCATTCTAACAGCCACCACTACATATATTTGCAGTCTCCCCAAATCCTAGATGAAATCCAAAAGGTTCACCTTTTGCTGGGCCCACTGAGACAGATCTCAATACAGAGCCTGCATGTGCCATTTGGCACAGCCAACAAACAAGATGCAGGTGGCCAATTTTCTACTAAGCTTTGCAGCCACTCCCACTTAGATTTAGGAATGAGGCTGAAACATCTGTATCATAGTCCGAATGCCCTGGACTCAATAAACTGGAAGGAAAGCTTTGAACAGCACTATATCCAGGATGGCTCCCATGAAGGAGTCAGTTGTAACTTCAGCACGTTGATCATGAACACCAGAGATGTAAGAACCTTTGTTGTGATCTGGTGGTTGTTTACAACTTACAGAGGTGAGCCTGCATTCAACAGCCTGTCATCGAAGTAGGGTAAAACTGCTATCTCAATCTCTGAAGATATGCCACGACCACCGCCATCCATTTGTGATCACCCAAGGGGCACTGATATAGCCAAATGGGAGCATGGCAAATTAGAAGGGCTGTAGGCCTTTCCTCAGCTGCTGGTAACATCTTTGGCACTGCAGAATGGGTGCATGATAATATGCATCTTACAGACCCAAGGCTACCATCCAATCACCTGGCTCCAGGGCAGACAGGAACTAGCCAATGTGAGCATGCAAAATGTATCTTTCCACAGGATGCCATTCAAAGGGCGAAGGTCTCCGTTATTTGTCAGCACCAGAACATATTGGGAATAATATCCAGTCCCTATTTCCAAGGCCAGTAACCTCTCTATGACTCTTCTGGACAAGATAGCCTGCACTTCCTGCAGTAAGACTGCCAGGTAGTCCTATGAAATTTGCTTTAATGTAGGCAGAAAATGAGGTGAGTCGAGGAATAGAATGGCAAAGCCCCATTGGACAATTTCAATTTGGAGACTGCCTGATGCAGTCTGTCACCACCCCTGAAATAGATGCATCTGGATCCCTACAGAGTGGTTGTAGGACCCTAAGGGAAAGCTACAGCGGTTTTGAGGCTGGGGTTGAGGATCTATGTTCCTGCAGACCAGCACACGGTCTGCTTGAACATTTATTTATTATTATTTATTAGGAAGTTTTATATAGCGCTAGCCAGACCCGGGGGTATCGGAGCACTTTACAGCAGTCATACTGCACAAGACCAAACATTCAAGAACAGTAAATACAGTGAAAGTATCAATACAAGTGCCAAAAATAGCGAGACAGTATCAGGCATGAACGATGAGTTTCAGTGGGTTAAATAACCAGGGTCAATGAAGACTAGTAGTGCCTTCGCCGGGTGTCATAGTCTAGGGTCACACACCCATCCAGGGAGTAATGTCATCGGGGCTTCTGTGTCTCATGTCGCTTTGCTAGGGACCGATCTAGGAAAAGATTTTTGAGCTGTCCTTTGAATTTTGCGAAGGAGGGGATAGTTCTGATGTGGGGGAATAGTGTTCCAGATTTTGGATGCGTTGCCCGCGAAGGACCGGGTTGCGGTTTTTTGTTTGCGTGCTTTCAGCGAGATGAGTAGTAGAGTGTTTGAGGTCCGGAGGGTCTTGGTTTGACCGGCTTTTTTAAGTTTGGAGGCCAGGTATTTAGGTTTGCCTGTGTGAAGGGCTTTGTGGGTGAGGCAGGCTGTTCTGAAACTGGCACAGAATTCAACTGGGAGCCATTTTAGTTCTCTGAGTGCGTGTGAGATATGGTCAAATTTCTTCACTCCTGTGACCATTCTAGCTGCTGCGTTTAGCGTTGTTTGAAGATGGGCAAGGTGCGCTTTTGATGTGCCTGAGAGGGCTCTGATCATATAGACTAATTTAGATAACACCAGTGATTGCGTAGCTTGTTTAAGGTCCTTGGATGGGATGAAAGGTTTTATTTTGTTCAGTATCTTCAGGTTTAGGAAGGCGCTCTTGGTGGAGTTCTTAATGTGATTGGTCATATTGAGTTTCGGGTCTAAAGTGATGCCTAATGATTTTAAAGAATCCGCCATGGTGATGTTTCCGTTGAGTGTTTCGATCGCAGATAGCCATTCCGTCATTTGTGGATTCTCTTCTTTGTTTGAGGTGAGGAGTATTTCAGTCCTGTCTTGATTAAGTTTTAGGTGGTTACTTGACAGCCAGGGTTGGACTTCTCTGAGCGTGTCGTTGAGCCTTACAATGGAAAATCTTCACTTTATCAGGAATTAGAGGAGCAGAACACATGGGCTTCTGCTGTGCTGTTAACAACTCCTTTTCCTTTTCTGGAGCTTTGCTATATCGCCCTCCTCGCAACAGTAAGGTATTCCTGGACTCGCTGGGAGAGGCTCTCAGCGAAGCCATGCTTAGATACTCAAACTTTACATTATTAGGCGATGTTAATTTGCACTTGGAATGTATGGATAGTCCAGGGGTGACATCTTTCTTGGATACGGTTAATTTGCTGGGTATGAAACAAATGGTCCAGGGACCAACACACAGAGTAGGACACACCTTGGATGCGGTTTGCACTAACTGCAGTCTACTTCAGACAGGCAATCCAATTCCGCTGATTTGATCCGATCACTGTTTCATTTCCTTAAATTTCCTAATCTCTAACAAAGACAGTGTAGTGGGGACAAATGATGTAGGGGTCCCAAGGAGACAATGGCATCGTTTAGCCACAAACCCCTCTCTGCCCATTATCGCCCGAGACAAGGTTCTAACACTCATAGGTGAACCCGGAGAGGATTCTCGCCTGTTTCCTAATTGGATCTTGTCTATAGGCGAAGAATTAGCCCCAACGGAGCACACGCCCAGACAGAGTAAAAGAAAAACTCATAATGACCCTTGGTTCACAAAAGAGCTGGAGGGACTTCATCTGCAATCTAAACAGCTGGAACGCAGATGGAGAAAGGGATATGATGTTCGCAATCTACAGATTTTTAAAACTTTTAGGAAACGATATCATTTAGCTATTAAATCAGCAAAAAAAGAATATTTTCACAATAAAATAATTTTAGCAAAGCATAATCAAAAGGAAATTTTCACAATCGTAAAGTCTTTTACTGATCCTAAAGGTCTACATGTGGAAATCCCCCCCTCACAGAAGTTATGTAATAAAATTGCTAAACACTTTGAGGACAAGATCAAGGCCATTCAAAAGAACTTCGAGGCTTATAATTCCTCAGGACTTATTGAGGGTCAGATACCGGATATTAGCGACGACAAGTCTGGATTTCATGCCTTTCAGACGGTCTCTCTCTCTCAGACTAAGGAGGCGATACTAGCCTGCAAATCGGGTTCCCCACTGGAAGCATGTCCCCCAGTTTTATTACATCACATCATCGATATTGCAAATCCAGTGATTAATAATATTGTTAACTCATCACTCTCCACCGGTATTGTACCGTAAGAATGGAAATTTGCCATAGTGAAGCCCTTGAAGAAAAAAACTAACATTGAATCTTTTAATCTATCCAATTACAGGCCTATATCTTTGTTACCACTGTTGGGCAAGATCACAGAGAAAATAGTATACAAAGAACTCTCTGCTTATTCAGAGTCAACACGGATTTTCCATCCCCGTCAATCTGGTTTTCGACCAAAACATTCAACTGAGACTGTGTTACTTGAGATATCAGATACCATTAAATTTATAATGGATAACGGCAAGAAGGTGGTCCTGATTCTTTTGGACTTGTCTGCCGCTTTTGATTCCATTTCACATAACATCTTGTTAGCTAGACTGAGATCTTGTGGCATATCTGACTTTGCATTGGCATGGATTACATCTTTCCTGTCAAATAGGAAGCAGGTGATCTCGTTGTGATCCTTTCTTTCACCTGCACAGATTGTGTCCTCTGGTGTGCCACAGGGGGCTTCACTCAGTCCACTTTTGTTCAATATATATATGGCTCCTCTCATCTCGTTGATTTCGTCCGATGGGATTGAAAGTTAATTCTGTCCCTGGATAAATATTCTACCAATGCTGAAGAAAATTTGAAATCTTGCTTTGCAGCAGTTGTAAAGTGGATGAAGGATAACCATCTCTGCTGTAACACCGAAAAAACTGAGATTTTACCTATTGGTAAAAATAATTGTTTTCAACCCAAGGACTGGTGACCAGATAACACTACAGCCCCCCCCAGCGACGGTGGAGGTAGCAAAAAATCTGGGTGTCTGGTTTGATTTGTTCCTTTCTTTTAAGCCCCATGTCCTGATATGGGACCTGCTTTGGGTTTATAAAAACTTTAAGAAAGTTTTTCAACCTGATCCTGTTAGCCGCCAAGAAAACAGTAGCAGTGGACCTGATACTATCGCGACTGGACTACTGCAATAGCCTCCTCGTAGGAATTAACAAAACTATCCTGAGGAGACTACAAGTTGTCCAGCACACCGCGGCCAGATTGGTTTTAGGGCTTCCACGCAGGGCGTCGGCCTCAGCCGCCCTGAAGACCCACCACTGGCTTCCAGTTCATAAAAGGATTCTGTACAAACTTTTATTGAGACTTTCAGAGCACATTGTCAATTGGGCCCAACTTATCTTTCATCACGATTTAAGCCATACACTACAGCAAGAACATTAAGGTCCAGTGCTGCAAGCTTGTTTAAGTGCTGAGCTTTAAATTAGTAACTAGAGGTGGGAGATCAGCCACTGTACTAGGAGCTAAGGCCTGGAACTGCATACCAAAGGAACTTAGAGTAATTTAACGGGACGGGCAGTTCAGAAAGGCGTTAAAGACCTGGATCTTTGGGATACCCTCTGTTTAGACCTAATTAAGGTCCTATTCCATTTAACTGATCTTTGTCATTTTCAGCGTCAGGAGACTCCGTTAGGAGAGACAGTTGTGCTATATAAGTCTCACTTTTCATTACATTTCAGTCTCTGAATGTCATCAATGGAGGTGGTTTGCAGATAGATCTGTGTGTCGTCGGCATAAAGGTGGAAGGGGATGTTGGCTTTTCTGAGTAGGGTTGTGAATGGTTCCATGTAAATGTTGAAAAGTTGTGGGGAGAGCACTGACCCTTGGGGGACTCCCCTGCTAACATGGTGTAGGTCAGACATAACGTTTTTGATTTTTATTCTTCGGGTGCCGTTCTGAAGAAAGGAGGAAAACCATTGTAAGACCACCTCATCAAGACCTGCCCTTTCTTGAAGCGCCTTAATGAGGAGGTTGTGATCGACCGTGTTGAAAGCTGCCGATATATCTAGGAGAATGAGAAGGTAGCATTTAACCACATTCAGTGATTTGTGGATGTCGACAATGACGTTGAGGATCACGGTTTCCGTGCTGCAGCCCTTTCTAAAGCCGGATTGGTGGGCATCGAGGAGGTTGATGCTATCCAGGTGTTGAGTTAGTTGCAGGAGCATGTATCTTTCTAGGATTTTAGATAGAAGAGGTAAGTTCGAGACTGGTCTGTAGTTATTCAGATCTTTTTTGTCTAGGCCTATATTTGTAGCAATGGCGTGACTTGCCCGACTTTGAGGCAGTCAGGGACGACTCCGGATCATCATCCCCTTTTCTCGAATGGATCGGTGTGCCTGCTGTGGCAGCGAGGAAAGGTGGTGTAGTGGAGGCTGCCATTGTCAGTATGCCAATCCAATATAAAGTCTACTAAAGAGAGGGGTGTTCTGATGGAATTACTTTGTGGTAGCCATAAGGCACAAGGAACTCGCAGTGGCTCAACTTTCTTTAAAACATTTCCTGTTAGAATCCACTTTCTCACCAAACAGATGGCATATGTTTAAGGGAGGGCTGGACATCCAGTGAAAAACCAGTATATCTCATCCATACGTGGCGATGGAGGACTACACTGGTTCTGACTTCTTGACCAAAGTAAACAGTTGTGTCCAAGTGCCATATGTACGAAACGTATGTTTTGCGGATCACAAATAGTGAATCTCACAGAAATCACTATTAGGGAATCGCAAAATGAGATGTATGTAACAGTGGATTCCTCAAATAGTCATTTCGACAGATTCACATTCGCAAATAGGAAATCGCTAGTTAGGATATTGCAAAATTGCGATTTCCTAATAAGAGTCACATTTTGGATGTAGAATGATGATGGCAGAGCAGGAAGTTTACAAATACAGGGTGTAGCCACAACCCTGAAGCCTAGCAAGGTGCTGGAAGGAAGGAGTGCTCCTGGTTCACTACCTCAAGTGGTTTTGGGAAATTCCTATACAACACCATGTCCAAGGAAGATCGGGACAAGGATTCTGGCCGTAGGAAGGTCAGCTTTTCTCGGAAGAAGTTGGAACGTCTATCAGAAGAATGTTACTGTTCCAGAATCCCAGAAGACCAAGATATGGAACAGCATTCTGGAGAAGATTAACTCCTTTGGTGTGACTCAGAGGACCATACCTGAGATCACGAAATGCTGGTATGATCTGAGATCCGGCACAAAGGAGAAGGTGGCCAGCAAGATGGTTGAGGGTTTTGGCACAGGCGTTGGACCCTCCAAACACTCTTTCCCATTCCCATGGAGTCACTCATTGAGTGAACACTGGAACCAAAAAGAGCGGTGGGAGTGACAGACATTCAGACCTCCAGTCCTACAGACACCAGCCAGGGTAAGTCCACTCCCCTTTACTTACTTAGCATAACATAATGTATGCAATGCCACAAATAAAACATCACAACATTAATAACTCAATTGAGATGTTTGCCCTACATTGGCAATGCATTATGGGAGTTTTAGTACACCAAATGTGCATGTTGTACTGTGTGCTGAGGCCCTCACCACATATATCTGCACATTACAAACAGGTCACAAACACATGATGCACAGTTACAACAATGTAGTGAACAGACATTTACCATTTATTTCCACTAACTATATACATGCATTTCCACAAATCACATAGAGAACATGTCAGAATCTATTGAGGCTGAAGAAGGTACTGAAACACATGAGGAAATAGATGACAGCACATTACCAACTCCTATGCCCATTACTCAAACTGATAGGAGAGCAACCATTGCACCATAACCAGACTTTGTGGACGGTCATGAGGGACAATTCCAAAGCAGGGACACAACAACATCTATGGGTAGGACACTCAGACAACGTAGAGCCCAACCAGCATCAGTCCACAATGAGAATATGTCAGAAGATATGGCAGTGTGTTCTCCTGTGTTTGGTGGCCTGGAGAAGTCCATCATATCCATGCAGCACCTACAAATCAAACAAATCAGGATTGTCAATAGGTATCTGCTAAGAATGTCAAGCTCGATGCCGCAATTGCACAAATGGAAAGACTGGTGGATTACTGCCATGGAGAAGGAGCACCATGTGCCGAGACAGAGGCACAGGCAGTGCCTGGCATGCTTTGATGTCTTCACCCGTTCCATAAACTAATTGGGAGTAGCCACAGCAACTCTAGCAAGGAGAGCTGTAAACATGTAGACTGACATAAAGCACTGCTGTCAGATGCTGCACCTGGGTTAGTTCAAGTGACCATGGCCCTTGAAAATAGACAGACCCACAACCTCTGTGTCCCCAACATTCTGTCCCCACCTGAGAGCGAAGAGGCCTCAGTGGCACATCTATGCAGGATGCATGCAGTACCATGTGTACATGCCGAAACACTTCTGGGCCTGACATGTCAACAGGCCAGTGTTGCTGACAAAGCAGAAGAAGTGAATCCACTGAACACTCAGAGTCATGAGTCTACTGTTTTTTTGTTTGCAATTACATACTTTGTTGCCTAGTTGACTCAATGTTACATTCGCAATGAATACTGTTGATTTTGGAGGGATATATTATTGTCTCAACCTGAGTAAACGTTAATATGTTTGTTATGCGCCATGCATTACCATTGTGTGTGATATCTATTTCTTAGATGTTGTAATCACTCTTACCTCAAAAAAGTTGCTGGTGATCTCTGTGCATCCTACATGACTCTACTGCATGTGTCCCATCCTGCTGCACCTGTAGTGGTGGTAATTCATCATCTGAGTCAGATTCGTCCTCAATGGTTATTTTGTGCAGACCCTTCCTCAAGGCGATATTGTGTAGTATGACAAATAATGTGAGTGGCGCACACCTTGTGCAGTATGGCACATGTGGCGATTAGCTTACAGCACTTCAAAGGTACAGTAGTGCTCCGCTGGTCTTGTGGAGGCAGCGGGAGCTGGACTTCACTATTCCAAAGGTCCTCTCAATGATGGAGTGTGATGTTCTGTGTGCTCTGTTGTACTGCCTTTCAGTTCTTGTCCTTGGAGGTAGGTATGGTGTGACTATCCAGAGATGCAAGGCATATGCACGGTCTCCTTAAGAGCATGAGAAGGAAAACTATTAGGTCACATAACACAAACTGTTCTGGCCACTGTATTAATTGAGTCAGCAATTCTGTTACCATGTAAAAAGAAACCTTCGAAATTCACCCTGACAGTCAGTTTTATATTCCACTGTGGCGGGACATGAAGGAGTCATGGGTGCTGCCTGGGAATCTGGTCACAAGGTCCGTTATGATATAGGAGGCAACACACTCACATTGAGTGTGAGAATTGATTTGCTGAGGGAGGTCCTATGGTAATATGTGTGCCATCAACACATCCAATGACATTGGGGAACTGTGCTACGCAGTAGAACATTAATTTTGTCTGTTGCAATAATTAGGGGGTATTTGGGAAATATATGTATTGGTTAAATTGCTAACCATGATGTCCTAAAACCTGGAAAAAAACAGACACCTTGTGACACTCCCACCTCTGCTATGACCCCCTAGCAACTTCCAGAAGCTAAGAGGTGTAAATAACACGATACTTGTACATGTGGTAGAATTGCATCGCTCCTGAGTGATGGGATCTGAAGCTGAGGTTGCCTGGGCTGATTAAGCTGAGAGGAGACTCTAACCCCAACCTGGGGGGGCAGCGCTCTGGACGCTGGTGGAATGTTCCCCTGGTGAAGAGCCCTGGAGCTGAGAGCAGGCAGAGTGCTTGATTTGTATCTCTGAACCCAGAACGTTTTGACCGTGCTGAAAATGGATCTGCCCGAAGGTGTGGGCACCAGCACAGCACTGAGCGTGGAGAGCGCTTCGTCTATTTTCTCTCCCTGAGCCTAAGGTAGGCTCCAGCAGTGCAGCGAAGGGTGCTACCGCGGCGTAAACAGTGCCAGAGGGCGAGCCCCGCGTAGTTCCCCTAAGCGGAGGAAGGAGGTTGTGGGACCAGAAATCAGGCAGTGAAAGCCTGGTTCTGGGCGGGGCCTGAATCCCAGAAGCGGGAAGGAGCCAAGTGGAAGGAGACTTTGCTCCATATGCGGACGGCCCATGCAAGGGCTGGAAGTCAGGAAATGAAAGCCTGGTTGCAGGGAAGAGCCGGCGCCTTGTGGGCTTGTGAGACTGTCCCCGGGAGAGGCAGACGCGACCTAAGGTCCGCGCTGGAAAGGGAGATGTCTGGTCTGGCTGCACCACCGGAGATCGCAGAAGACCGGAAGAGTCTGGAAAGGCCCCGGTGAGTAGGCCTGTGGGGAAGACCTAGTGACACACTTTTGCCTTATCGCAGTTGTGCTGCATGATCGCGGGCAATTGCATACTCATCACGAGCACCGGGGGGGACAACCCCCATTGGAAGAGACCGGTTGAGCTGCACCCCCCGCCTTTTCTGGTGAGTGGGGCTGAGCGAGCACACTGTTGGTGCCAGCCTTGGGTTACAGCTACACTGCCAATCGCGGGTAGCTACAATGTCTGAAAGAGGAGCCCCTGGAGGGGGGTTCCCAAAGCACTGTTGGTGCCGATTTTCCCAGATGCACCGCCAGATTGCGGGTAGCTGCAACAACGGGGGTATTTCTCTTTTGGCATGAGAGAAACACAGGTGAGTTGCACTCTTGCCCCATTAGAGTATGGGCCAGTGGAAGCCACGTGCTCATAGAGCCCCGATATTTGTGGACAGAGGGCATTGCGGGGAAGCCCTAGATGGGCCCCCGAGGAAGGCCAGGTGGCCTGGGATCTCCTTGTGTTCTGGTTGGCGCAAGGCCCTAAAATGATGTCGGCACCTCGTCAGTGTTACTATGGTGCACTGCTGATTTAGGAGGTTTATGCCTAATGTGATTGATGCATAATGTGTTTATGCTATGTGCCTTTAACAGTAGTTACTGGTTGTTTTATTTCTTACCTGTTCTAATGGTGATGGCAGTGGCCCAATTGGCCCTGTAATGTATATAATCCCCTGTGAAGTGATACATAGTGGCAGGTGGCTCAGTGTACATATGTGATTATGTTGTAATGTATTTTATGAGTAATACAAAGGCTACTTTTTATATAACGTTGTGTGGAGTTTATTTTGTGGTATGCCTAGTGTGTTGCTGCTGTGTGAGTGTGTTGCGCAAATACTTTACTCATTGCCTCTGGGATAAGCCTGACTGCTCGTGCCAAGCTACCAAAGTAGGTGAGCAGGGGTTATCTTCAGCGTGTAACTCCCTTGCCCTGACTAGAGTGGTCGTTTCTGCCTGGCTTTAGCACATACCCTAGCCAACCAGAAATCCAATGTCTAACAAGGGGAGAACTAAAGAAGGAAAGGCCTTTAACCCAAGGCCCTTACCACTTGGGCTGGGACCAAAGCCAGTGGGAGGGAAGCTACCACCTAGAACTGATTTGGAGTGAGCACCCTCATGACTGCTCCTATTCCTAGCCACAACTCTGCATGGACACAAGAGTTCAGCAGAAGAAATGATTTCCTCATCATGAATTTTTATTAGTATGGGACACTGTTGTATTGTCTGCAGTAGAGCGGACAGCAACTGCTGAAAAAGTGTGTATGCTAACTATGCTTGCCCCCTAGATCTTTTTCCACATTGGTTAGGGAGTGTGCAGCAGGCAATCCTCCCCAGTGGCTAGTGCTAACCATAAATGTGGCATCCCAGGAACCCTCCTCAGAACACTTCTGGACCTGCAGAAGATTGGAACACGAATGTACCCTGCTTGTTGTGCCATAGAATGAACCCTGAAAGACTGGACCCACTCCTTCTTTTACCCAAGACAAAGAAGGGAACTCCCATGGTCAGTCGGCTGAACTCCTGTGTGGCTACAGGGACACAACAAACTGTAGGTGGCATTTTTCCTGAAATGACCAGCTGACAAATACTAACTGGACCTGGACTGGACATTTCAGGTGGCCTCTGATGTATTGAGTCCTTGCTCTAAGTGGTTTCCCTGAAGTCCGGGGAGCCTTAGAAGTGACCCAGAGGAGCTGCTCCAAAAACCCTGAAAAATTGGGACTTAAGGGGGACCTCACGGCAAAGATGTCTGATTTTGATGCACCTTCCTCAGATACAGCTTCAGGCTTGCCTTGCTGGGGGGTTTGAAGCTGTATAAAAATGCCTAAGCCAGAAGGTGAAATCTTAGAGCGGGACACACCCTCTTTTTGTATCCGACCCACTCCCCATTTTGTTCGGTCTGAAGTGTCACCTAGATCCTGGTCTACTGCTTCCATAAACTATTATTGGCCCTCGGTCCTTTTTGCCACTATTTTTTCTTAAAACTTTAAAAATTCATATCTCTGGTTCCTCTTATTGGATGTTCGTAGTTTTGGTGTAATGTTTAAAAAAGGTTCACCCATGAATCTGGCCAATTATAGGCCAATCAGTCTCATCGATGTATCCCAAAAAATCTATGCAAGGGTACTATTGCAACGATTGCAGGAGTGGATCAGCGACCATGATATTTTGACCCCGTTACAAGCAGGATTTAGGGCCAAAATCTCCACAATAGACCAGTTATTTAGGCTCCAGTTAATTTACTGGAAGCATGGAAGGAGGGAGTCTATACCTAACCTTTGTCGATTTGAAATCAGCATTCGACATGGTGGACCGTAACCAGCTGTGGAGTATTTTGCTGGCCATAGGGGCCCCACCATACCTATGCTTCCAGCTTAAATGACTTCATGAAGGTACCTTTGCTAGAGTTAGGTATGGCAGGAACAGTCAATTAAAGGCCCCGTTTCCTGTTGGGAAGGGGGTTAGGCAGGGTTGTGTGCTGGCACCGACCCTCTTTTCCCTCTTCCTAAACGGGTTGATAGATGATTTACTTGCCACTAAGGATATAGACTCCCCAAAATTGGCCCATACTAGGTTTCCCGCATTGATGTTTGCGGATGATACCCTGCTGCTTTCAAAGTCAGCTATGGGTATGCAGCGTGTTTTAAATAAATTTGCCCTGTTTTGTAAAAAAAGGAATCTCGTGGTCAATATTAACAAAACTAAATATATGGTTTTTAATGCAAACTCCATTAATTGTCCTCACCCGATGATGGAGGCTGGTCCCCTGGAAAGGGTGCCTATCTTTGATTATCTGGGTCTCACTTTGACTGAAAAATGGGATGGGGCCTCAGATGGATAAGGCTAACTTAAAACTGAGCCAGGCAGTAGGGGGAATTTTAAAAGTTCAAAAAAGTTGTGTTTTAAAAAAGATGAGCCCAGCATTGGAAATCTATTGGGTTCAAGCTAGGTCAGCCTCCCTTTATGGGGCAGAACTGTGGGGCATAAGCCCCATAATGCCCTCACAGTAACTGAAAATAATTTTCTTAGACAAATTCTGACCTTGCCAAAAAATACCGTTAGTCCCACTCAGGATGGATTTAAATATCCCTCCTGTCGCGGACCTTATCTCGACACGTCCTCTGCTGTACTGGGGCGGTTGTGGAGTACCCATGAGCTGTTTAGCTACAGGGAGGAACTCAAAGTGGTTTTGACTTCTTTAGGGGCGGCTAGTATACCCTGGCTTTCTTATGTAAAGCACTCTTTAAGGGCAATTGGCATGGGAAACCTTTGGTCAGACCCTGAAGTATCCTGCCAAGCTATTTCCAAGAAAAACTTGGCATATGCTCTCAAAGAGTATAAACTGACAAAAATGTTGCAGTTAGCAAATCCATCGAGCCTAACGTATAGGATTCTGGATTTTAAAAGCCACAATGAATTTGAGGGGGTCCTGATTCCATACATCCTACTTTAGCAAAGAAGCTGTTCCTTCAATTCAGATTTGGAACACTGCCGTTATATGCGACTACCAACTCATGGGCAGGAGTACGAAATCATCTGTGTCCTGGGTGCCACACAGCGGAAGAATCTTTAATACATGTTATGTTCTTCTGCGTGGCATACAAAAACCCAAGGTCCAAATGGATTATTCAACTTTGAGGAACTTGGGCATCAGGAATTATTTAGTCTTTTTTAGGATTTTAAAAACTGATACCAATCTGGTATATGTGGGTGCGGTATCAAAATCCTTGTTTGGTATGTGGTCAATCCGTAGGAACCTATTGAAACTGGAACAGTCTAAAAGTAATGAACTGTAATTGATTTTTTGTCATGCCTAGCCCCTTGATTATTTATGGAGTTCTCTTCTTCCTGAGGGAGACTGGCTGGTATGCTCCTAGCCTTTGAGTGATGTGGGAGGTTAGTTTTAGAGTTTTTAGAGTTTTATGAATTTGTACAGTTAAATTATATTCTTAAAGTGTTTTTAGTAATTACGTAACCCCATAATGACGATTGTAAATTAATGGTATTAATTTTCCTTGCATATTGCCAATGTTTATATGAAATTTGGAATATACCTTGGATCTGTACTAATAATTGTCGATAAATGTCTGTGCTTTTATGGCTATATCTAGCCGCAAAAACTTTTGAATCAATTGATTGTAATGTTTATTACATTTTACTTTTTTTTTTTTTTAACTCACTTTGGGATTTTATTGTTTGCTGTCTAAGCCTAAGGGAGTTGAGCTCAGGTTAGAATTTAGGATTCACCCTGACAAGTTAGTGTAATTATTTCTTGAGATGGGCAACTTCCCACTCCAAATAACAATACTCTTTCTTAACATTCACCAATACTCACATTTTCGCCTACACAGGAGCACCTAAATCTCTGACCCTAAAAGAGTTAAAATGTGGTAAATTCCATAATTTTCCGTGATTTCTGAGTTTTCAAACCCACTTTGTGAATGGAAATGCCACCGTTTCTGAGTCTGCAGATCAATAATAAGCATTTCTGTGCATGAGGTAAATGTTTTTGCTTATAAAACCTGAACTTTGCAAAATCATTTGTGAATTGGACTATATCAAAGATGTGACCACTTATAAACCGAAAGCCACGTTTAGAGAGTAAAAGCCCCCTTACAGAGAAAAAGCTTCTGGAAGCAGATAACATATACCATCAACTTGCAGTCAAAGGAGTACATACACACCTAAATACTTGAAACAGAATTCCTCTTGTGTGCCAGGTGTTTAGCTCAAGAGGCCGTTATTTACTTTTTTGGAAACATATTCACTTTGGCTGCACACCAAAGAAAAGTTACACTAGTAGATTTGAAGTAATGTGTAATGGCATGCGTGTGACTGCCACATTTACCAGCGCCCCATAGACAAACGTCACCATTAAAAGGAGTCCTGATGTCATTAATGGGAGGCCCCACCTGTCACCTCTAGCTGCACACTTACCCAGCGCACACGTCAGAGGCTGCTTTTTGAGTGCGGCAGTAAGTCCCTGCATAAGGGAGCTTGCCACATCTGTCAGCAGCTGTGGGACGATGCAACTCGAATGCTACAAGACAAGGCTCGAAACCTGTCTTGACCTCGAACATTTATACATAGCTACTAGACGGGAAATAATTATGTTTTTGTAAAATCCTGGAAATATCCAGAGAGTCACCTTTTTGCACTGAGACTTTACGTTGCTGAATATGAAGGAGCCGATTCACAAAAGTACCGATTTAGGTAAGTAAACTGCGTAAGGCATAAAGTACCATTCATTATTCAAGTGCGCAGATTGAGACTTCTCGGGGACTCTTGTGTATTCCATGGCCAGTCATGCCTACAGTATATATGTTGAAATGCACTCATGTGTATGAATATTATTCACATACAATGTGGACTTCTGTCTATTTCCATAAACACGCTTGTGAGCCATGCACGTGTTGTACACGTGTAGGATTAGGAAGAGGGAGCCATTTTAAATTTTTGTAACGTCATTGTTTTTATTGTAAAATGTTAGGAACATTGTCGATTTCAGTTTCTGCATCGTCTGAACAAAGGGTGTGATTGGGACTCTTCTTCTCACTTTCTGCAATATTTAGGACCAGACCCATTTGCGTGTAATTTAGGTCTTATTTTCAGGATATTATTTATGTGATGGGAAACTGATTCACACTGAATTTCTCTTCCCAGTCCTTAACAGGTGTGCGAGGACTAGCCCTGACAACAGGGTAAAATGTATTTTGCCCGTGGTTTTTTACCTCGACATAAGTATACTATATGCAGCTTGCAGTAACACTACTAGGCCCATTGCTACGCCTTGCTGGGGTCGCTATAAGGCAACTGTCAGCCCATGCCTTTTTATTATACCAGTCTTGTCTCCCACTAATCCGTGGGAGCAACAGATTTTCCAAACCAATCAGACTTTTTGTTTGCTTTATGTTTGCATAATTTTCATACTGTACATACATAATACTGCTGCGGAGCATGCATAATGCCTGTATGCCAACATCATGGCTACTGACGTGCATGAGTGATTACACCTGAAATAAAACCTGTGTGAACTGCCACCTTAACGTAATCGATTAGGCTATAGTTGACTTTCTAAAAGTTAGGCGTAAATTACCCATCAGATTTCTTGCTCAATTTTTTATTTTATTTTGTGCGGTATTGCACTAGGCCTGCTCTGGAATGTGGCATTTGATTAATGCATAATTTGGACATAATGGGGAATTAGTGATTTAATAAGAACCTACTAGAATTTCATTGCTGTAAATGTCGCTCTACGATTGTGTGACTGTAAAAGTTTTTGTCAAGAATGCCTCTGAAGTAAGGCTAATTTACTCTGACCCCATCTATCACATTACTGTGTAAACACACTGTGCAGATTTTACACAACTGCCCCAAACTTGCATTCCTTCTCTCCCAGGGGCAGCCTGTAAGAGCAGTCACTGAATGAGATGGCAGCCTTCATCTTTTTATTCAGCGAACAGAAGTTTACACTTAAAAGTCATGTTGCTCTTCCATGCTTGACTAACAAAAATGTTAACACTTTATAAAAAAAAGTAAAGCAAACCTTCACAGCAGTTCCAATAAATGGCTGTATTCACAGATGAAAGCTATTAACTGAAAAGGGTGGAGTTCAATATCCTGAGAGATATTTTGGGTTCATTGTGAAGTCGTGTGTATATTTAGTTCTAAAGGATTTTTCGCCAGTAGGTAAAGTTAGTACCATATAATGTACATTGTACTACCCTTGTTCAAGTGCAAAAATTCAGAAAAAATTAACAATGGAAATGATCATACTATTTATTTCATGAACACTTCTTAGCGACCTGCTTCATAAATAAACACTGTCCAATTAAAGAATTGATAAAATACCAATAGTGTATTAGGTATAGTCTAATGAAGTAAAAATGAAACAATAATTCTGCCACTGAGCTCATAAAAAGCTAATCACTGAAGTGAAGTTGCAATGTTTGAAAACATTTTCAGGACATTTTTTGGGTATTAAAATTACAGAAATGTAGCCAAGCTAATTTTTAGAGTGAGGATCACTGTACTGTATGCAATATATATCACATAACAAAAAATGTGTATCTTCTATATCGACGATGCACTACATGGACATTAAGTAAATGTGGTGTTGAGAACATTAAACATATCATTTCCCTGATGATGTGATAGCTGTTGTAATGTAAGCGTTATTTTGTAGATCAATATTGTTGATCTTGATAGAGTGACCCACGGCCAGTTTTGGAGCTGAGTCAAGAAACTTGAGATCTGGTTGGTTGGGCTAGGGGAGAGTTCCTGCTAAAGAAAGTTACTTTAAAATGAATTTCTTTTCACGTAAAGAAAAAGACTAGTAATGGGTTGTTGTCGATTGGTGTTGCTGGATGTGCCTGGACTTGGGCGCAAAAACAATGGGCCTGCAAGGCATAGTGAAGGCCGGTGCAGTCGACAGACGACAATGAGGGAAATTGAAATAAAAAAAAAGAAAACCACTTACCTTGCATTTGCCGCATCGAGCACAAGATAAGTGGTTTTCTTTTTTTAAATTGTATTTTCCCTCGTCTTTGCCTGTTGATTCCCACCCTCCCCTGCCCCACTGCTTTTGCCTGCACCAGTCGTCGCTGGCTAGGCAGCTTTCCTAATGGACATCATGGTGTCAACCTAAGAAGCTTTTATGTCAGAGAAATGTTTTGGACTGGGACCTTTTGGTGAAAATGGCCGATGAACGTGTTGCTGTTGGCTATAGGGTAATTAGAACTTTAAAGGAACTGAAAGAGCCCTCTGCAAGACCTAGTGATATTCATGAATAACTTCGATGAAGCAAACACACAAAAGGTGAGTACATAACCACTGGGAATCACTCAGGGTAGCATTCCAAACCATCATTCTTTTGCCCACCAAGCCACCTCAGATTAGACCATGACATATGCATGTCAGTCTTGATTCTGCTCCATTAGAACAATCCGACCCCAACTGCTAACCCTGGTCCTTTCCAAACTGGTATGCAAGTAATCCAAGACAGATTCCACCCTAGTTTTCTCTAACAGAATGTTGTTTTGAAACATGAATTCCGAACACAGCAATATTTTGTACAGAATTGAAATATACGGAATTGGAATATTTGCTGCACAGATAGAGCCTATACCGCATGATGAGTTTGACTTGATATATGATCAATAAGGCAAGAATTATGGACAATCCATTAAGTGTATAAGCCCTGAGGAAGCTCGTGGTTTATAGGCGAAACACGCTGACTACATAGTTTTATGTCATAAAGAAAATTTGAACAGCAAGAAGAAATTCATGTTTAGCACAATTTTGTCTCATGATGTTTGAAGCGGTGATTGTGGACATAATGGACCAATTCTGGGATGCTGCCTCTTTATTTTGATATTGTCTTATGTTTGAGGATTTTAAGTCATCCGGTGAGGTGGGCATCTCATTGGTTACATCAGGGGAACTTACTGGATGGTGTGCTTAAGAAATACTCAGCGAACTACTCAGCTGTTATCATGTTGGTCGATAATTTGTGATGTTCCTCAGACAACTGAAATTGCTTGGATTTTACTTAGGCGCTGGCGGTTTGAGTTAGGTCTGTTGATGATAAGCACATTGAAGTTGTTCCTGTGATTCTTCAGAAAGGGATAATCATGGCATGTTTCCTGGAGTCATGAGTATGCACTTTGTGTGGGATTCATTCAAATGTTTTATGATATTTGTTACACACAATGGGATGAATTCCTATATGCTTGATAGTTAACAGGTTAAAGTCTCAGATCTTCCTTTCAGCACTCACCTCTAAGGGCTTTAAGACCGAGGGCAATGCTTAAGGAGGAATTGAATGAATGGTCAGAGGATGAAGACATTTTGGAGTTGTTCTTCATGGAAAATTATGTTAATTTGTTGGCTGCATCATTGTAAAAGTTTGGTCTCTTTATAGCAGGTATTTCAATGTGTTCTGCTTGTCAATATCGATCACGGGCTGAAACCACTAGCATTGCATATTGAGGACTCTACCTTTCATGTAAAAAAACCAAAGCTGTTATATTTCTTGATGCATTTTCCGATTGTATATTTTTTCGTTTTTGAGTAGGGTAGCCGTATTGAGAGTCTTGATTATTATGAACTGAAGGATTTCTAGCTCAATCTCAGAATTTGATTTGTCTGGAACCTTACTTACCCAGAGAGTGTTGTCATTACGTGCAATGGTGACTTGTCTGGAAAGGAATTTACACGAGAATAAGGCTTATTGTTGGCTGCATTGTTTCTCCTCTCTCTTGTAATATAATGCTGTGCTTTCTTGTATATAGTTATTGTCATTACTAACAGTGAACAATGTCTGGTTATGCCTATCTGTAGGTCTAGGGTCCAAAAAGACATGACATTTGAATGAGAAAGATAGGTATTTGTGCTTAAAATTGATGTTTGCATTTTAATTGTTTACACTGTTGTCTTCTAGAATATGAATTGATTTCATTTTGACAGGATAGTCTGTTTAAAAATATTTATTTGTAATCAAATGAATTAACAGACAGATTGAGTGTTTATGAATACAGATTTGTCTAAAATCTCTCTCTTCTTGTCAGGACTTCTGTCTTTCAAATGAAATAATGCTGCTTTCTAAGGACCCAATTACAAGTTGCTTGTTTACCAGGCATAGTTTGTAAAAGGTCCTTGATTCCCGTTTTCAGGTGGCATACACAAGATCTGCACAATGCAATTAATGGTTTTGGGCCCGGGACGGGACTAACACGTAGGTTCCAGAATTACAGGAACCCTTCTGGTCTGTTTTGTCCTGATTTCAGACTTGTTACCGCACAGAAATTCCTCAGAGTAATTTTTGTGCAGAAACAGAAGAGAAGTTATTAGGTGCTACTCTGAACATCGTCAACTTTAAATGTGGTAGGGTGGAGTCCCACGTGGAGATACCACTACTTATAATCAGCACTGTTCTCCCTCTCCCGGTGAGAACTAAAGTATGTTACATTACCTTCGTTTCCATGATTTAAAGAATTCATTGCACCAAGCATAAAGACACTATGGTGACTTCACCCTAATTAGTTAATACATCTAATAATATATATCCTGCAAAAAGTGATGTAAGAAAGACATAAGCATTAGGGATACGGTTGGGATGTGCATTATGTTAAACAGCTAATTATAAAGTAGATAACAATTAAAGGGAGAAACCCATACAGTTTAGACTTCCTCCAAGGCTTTTATAAACGATATAGTTGAAAAGTGTAACATTATCTTCCAAACAGCCTCCCAACAGTTGCTGTGACTTTTGTGTGACTGGGTAGGTCAAATATTAGAAGGAAGAATTCCCAATCAAAATTAGTGGGCCAAGATAGATCAACATTCCACTTCCTCAGCAGGCCTCATTTACCAGGTCTTCTTGTGCAGGTATGCTGATCTCACTCATGTGATGTCAATAGCGGTGGGGGTTTGATCTCAAACATTCACCATCTTTGATTGAAATCCAATAAAAAATAAAGAAAGGAGTTAAAAAGTTATACATTCAAAAGCAAACCATCTTTGGTTGACACAAAAAAACTTTGTGTCACAGAATGTATTAAGATTGTGAATTATAAAAATAGGTTTCAAATAAAGGTTTTGATTAAAAAACCTGAACAAAAAAAAAGAACATTGGTCTTTCTGTCACGAAGGGGAAACCATAAATATGTCAGGCCACCAACATATTTTCACCTGTTGACAAATTCCCCAATTTAAAGTTCACAAAAAACCTCGCATCAGGATTGAGCTTGACTTATTAAAGAAAAATAATGTTAACTAATCTTTTACCAGCTTCATATATGTGCAATTAAAAGGTAATGTTTAGTTTGTTAAACAGTTGTCAATATCTGTTTCAAAACCTTTGCTCTCACGTACAGCCTGAAAAAATGCATAAAGGCACTTTAAGATTAAACCAAGCTCAATTGTAAGTCTTGAATTTAAATAGACTATCTTATCTCAAGGTATGCCTTCCAGAGTTGAGATTCTGCCCTTTCACTGATATTAACAGCAGCTAGAATATGTACTGCAATAGCATACAAGGCGATAGCTAGAATCATAGTGGTGTAACCTCTCAGTAGAGAAGAGATAATGTCTCTCTTCCCTAAATCTTTAGAAAATTGAAGTAAGCCCAATCCTACAGAGTTGATTTTCAGTGACCATAATTTTATAAGTTAACCATGAGAAATTCTTAGAAAGTCTTACTCTTAAATATGGGTAACTCCTTACAACCACTGGCAAGAGGCCATTAGCTTTCAGGCTCCCATGGTCACCATTTTATTTTCCATTTACCATCAAATTGTGGGCACTGGTGTAGCTATCCAATGTGTCTATTTAGGGTTGCATGCCTTCTGCTGTGAAGTTGTGCAATGCTAAGTCATCTGCGTACATTAATGTGGATAACCCTTTTGATTTTAAGTTCAGAAGAAAGGATTCAAAGTTTTTACAAATTCTATAAAGTTTGATGTACATTATGATAATATTAATGGGGCAGCCCTGTTTGAGGTCTTTTGGGGATTTTGGCCATTAATTCACACTGGTCCCAATGATAATCTGTATCAATTGTCAGAATGTGAATTTGCTATGGCTTGAAGCAATTGACGAGCAAAGTTCAAATTGTTTCGCTGTTGCAATAAACTTGAATGATCAACACAGCAGATATGCAATTAAAGGCAACAAATAAAAGATACATGTTTCATATGCTGCATTAGCACATACTTTTCATATAAAAGTTTTAAGGATAAGATACTTTTGATCATTGAGCACAAGGCTCTAAACGGAACTTGCTCAATTGGTAATTATCTCCGACCCATGTGTTTTACTGGTTTTAAATCATTTTGGCAAACATCTTCTTGGTCACATCCAACAGGGCGATAGTTTAATGGGTCAGTCCTGTCACCCGTTAAAATAGCAAGTCATATGACTGCCTTAACAATATTCAGAACTGAGTTTGTGCACTCCATACAGTACAACAAAAAATGTTGATGCAACAATTTATCCCAAATAAGAGGGACAAATTTAAGTTGTGTAACCTGGATGCCATCTGGTCCTTGGGCTAGAGAGCTAATCATGCATTTTTTTTTTTTTTTGGAAAACCTTTATTCACACCAAAGTGTACACAGCTATTCAGCCGAACATCCCGGGGGTATGGCAGCACATCATAAATATAAAGTTTGCGGCACACACGGACCATAATAACAGGATACATGAGGTTCAATTTGAAGTTTAGAATCAGGATGGACTCAAATAACACGTATGGTTTTCCCCTATACAATAAAAGTATAGATAAAAAGGGGGGGGGAGAAAAGGGAGGAGAAATCAGGTGCCAAATTAGAACATAATCATCGGGTGAGCGGGCCAAAGGAAC
Source organism: Lissotriton helveticus (assembly GCF_964261635.1). Lineage (NCBI taxonomy): Eukaryota > Metazoa > Chordata > Amphibia > Caudata > Salamandridae > Lissotriton > Lissotriton helveticus. Next base: position 134,597,323 of record NC_136058.1, read on the forward strand.
GAATCCGAAACCTTGAACAATGTCAAATAGAAGAACGTAGGATAAGCAGGCATACAATCACTATACGCAACGATCATGCGCCCGCTCAATGCTACAGTGAACAAGAGAATTGAGGCACATACTACAGTAAAATCTCGAGATTCCAAAGGGTGACCAAATGTACTGGTTTCAAACCCATAGGAAAAAGGGAAAGAAAAGCGGAAAAACAAAAGGGGAAAAAAGGCCATAGAAATAATAATTGAAAACAATAAAGCCCCACCCCCCAGCCCCCCACCCCGCACCCCTGCGGATGGCTACAGCCTACCCCCCCAGCAGCGTGCCTGTCGCCCCGTAACAAAACCCGAAATATAGGAAGAGTGTAGAGTGAAAAAGAAGGAAAAAGAAAGGAAAGAAATAGGGAGGAGGAGAAACTACCAGAATAATCGCCCCTGAACCTCCCCCACCGCCCGTCGACTCGCGCCGCCCAAAGCTGAAGCAACAATCAAGAAATTCGAATAGTACAGGACCACAATGGGAAAACGTTAAACAACATCCAAAAGCCCACAAAGCAGAGCATAAGTGTCCCTCTCAACTTCCAGCGGCTCAGCTGCCATCTCCGTCCAACCGTTTCATCCCTGACCCCTCCGAAGCATCGAGCAAACACCGTCCAGTAGAGCCTCAGAAGCCTTTAAAAAATCAGAACGGTAGGGCAGGTCAAGAATCCGTGGCGTGCGTCCACTGAACCCACAGTTTGCCTCGCAGTCCTCCTCAGCCACTGTGGTCACCATCACCAATTCAATGTCACGGGGCACGACAGTCAACAGACCTACACAAGAGACCGGGACCACAAAGGGGTCATACATCCCTCGATCTCCATCGAGCCCCAGGGGAGGGCTGTAGCATACCGTGACTCCAACAATCAGGGCCCCCGGCAGTGGAATCAAGTTGCCGTCCCCTGGAGTGGGGTCGGTAGCGCCTCGAGACAGAGACAGTGGAGGCAAATCGGTGGCACAGCTGCGATCTCGGTCCTCCCCCCGGCAGTCCGGATCATGTCGGTCGTCGATAGGAGCGGACACCAGGCGCGGCCGCTCGGCGCCAGTGATACCGGCGACCAGTTCCTGAAGCCTCGCCTCCACAGTGAAATGTAGGTCAGCAATGGCGGCCATCACGGCCATCAAAGACGGCTCATTCCGTCCCTGGGCTACCGCCCCACGCTCCGCACACCACATCAGTGGGCAGCCGATGGCACCGAACAGGATATCTGAAGCGGGGTCGTCCGTTGACGAAAAAACGCACCTTCGGGTAGCAGAGCACAAATGCTGAACTGTGGCCCCACACTGACGGCAGCACAGGCTCCGGGCCATAAACCCCCCAAAGGGGCAGTCCGGTGCTGGCAGCAATGCTATTTGCGTGTATCTGGTCAATCGCCCCCCACAAACTCCAGGACGAGAAGGTCAGTTATGTGGCAAGAGGCCGGCATCCGGTCAGGTGTCACGGCCGATGTTGTGCTTCTGCGCCCCGGCAGGGCCAGTACTCCAGACCCCGGCTCGTAAGCAGTCGGAGGCCGGAGATTTACACACGGTGTAACTCAGCGAATCGGAGCGCTGGAAGACTCGGGATCAAACCGATCGACCCAGCAATCCATCAGCTGTGCGGGAGTCGGACTAAAAACCAGGATGCGAGACAGGATATACGGCCGGCGGACGGTGGTCAGAGGAGCCGAGGATCCAGGCGACCATCTTGCTTCGCTACGTAGCTCCGCCTCCGCTAATCATGCATTTTATAATTTTTGCAATCGTGTCTGTCCTTTATTTGGTCAAGGATTAAAGAAATCGACTAATTACTGTTTAACCCACAGAGGTTGAAATACTTTTGACTCCTGCTACAAATTAGCAAACTGAGATTGCCAGGCGTTCTCGTCTAAAGGGGTGGGCTTTTTAGGAACAGCATCACCCCAAATCCTTGTGACTATATTCAATAGAGAGCGAATATTACTATCTACTGATAGATTCTGCAGTGTATGCAAACATTCAAAACACATAGCTTACAATTTCCCTGTAATGTTTGGGGTTGATAGACTTTTTAAAAAGTAGACAAATGGGAAAGTAGTATTTGTGAGAATTCCTGAAGCAATTGCTTGTGTGCTCCATGCCTGGAATGGCATCTGCCGTTACCCTTAACCCATATAGGTCTGGTACCCTAGCGCTCCTGAAAAATAGGAAAATAAATATTTGGATCACCATCCTCAGTACCCAGCTGCTGTGTAGAAGTGAAATGGGAACTTTTTCAAACATTTTTATCTAAAACAAAAGAACAAATTTGATTTTTTGCACACTGTCCTGAAGTTGATGTGTTTTAGCTTATGCAAAGTGCATTCAAGACAAACATCCCTGGGTACTTTGCACAATTTGTTTTGCGTTCTTAAAATTACAATATTCTACTGAGTAATTTTCACCATCAACAGATACAACTTTAAGGCCCTGATTTTGAGATGGTCACTGTATTTCAAACTCGGTGGAAACCTCAGTTTGCGAATTCCAGTTTGGGGGGTATTCACTACACTCAGTAATTACCAGATGTGTTAAATACCTAACACCCTTCACTAAATTTTGACAGGTCAACCAGCTGGAATTTAACAGGATAAAATTGCATAGTATTTACAAAAAACATAAGGATTATACATGGTATTCCCCAAAACTCAGAAAAGGTGCTATTTATCTCACCCGATAATTTCCAGACTCACAGTGTTGAATGTTATCATGTGCTAGTAACAACACATAATCCTCCAGCACATTTGGAAACAGGGCCTATGTCTATAATACACAAAGAAGGTAAAAAAGTGTTGCTGGCATCATGGCAAAATGTTCCATGGCACTGAAAAAGTTAAAATAGGGCTTCCTTTTAAAAAAAACATATTTTTAGTGACCGAAATAAAAGCCAAAGTTATGAAAGCAATGAACAATCTTAGTGATAGAGTTTGTTTGAATGAAGTGACAGAAATAGAGTTTTTTTAGTCAAATGACGAGTTGGAAAAATCCCTGCCATCCCTGAAGGAAGATATAGATGCCTTCAAGAAAGCAATTACAAGCTGGCTTATGGAGGCTATCAATGTGCATACCCCCTCTGTAGAATAAACAGACAGGACACCATGAACCTAACAAGTGGTTCTCAGATGGTCTAAAGGTAGCCAAATTGAATCGGCGATGCTCAGAATAGAAATGGTGCATTACTTACTCTTCTAACCTTAGAATAAGCTATCTACAACAACTCAAAGGGTATAAAGGTCTAATGCGGCACGCCAAAGCCATTGGTTTACTTGTAAGATCTTGAATGCCCCCGTTAAGTCTAAAGAGGTATTTAAGATTGTCACGGAACTCTTTAATCTAAACAGAGTCACATTACCTATCATGCCTTCACAAAGCCTTTGCGGTTTTCTTAAATCATTTTTAATAAGATTGAGTCCATCAAAACGAGAAATCCTCCCTGCACCCGCACAATAGTCTGTCTATCGGCGATACAAATACTAGCGCTCTCTCATTCTTTCCCGAGATAAGTCAAGAGGACCTAGCGAACCTACTGACAAAAGTCAAAACAGGGTAATCTAATGACAACTGCCCCCAAACATCTTAAAAATAATATTCACCCACTTCTCAGATTTGGTATTATCATTTCTCAATCAGTCTATTAATACAGGCATAGTCCCCCCAAGGCAACTGTAGTCACCTTACTAATAAAAAGTAGATGAGGACCCCCTCAACATTTTTCTCCTCCCCTATCTGGCAAAATTATTTGAGGCACACATGGACCATCATCTCTGTGTATTCTGTGAGGCCTCAGACGTCCGTGATTCCTGCCAAGCAGGCTTCCAATCTGCGCACTCAACGGAAGCAGCGATCCTCTCGGTAGTGGATGACATGCAAAAGGAAGTGGATAGTGGCAGTACACCTCGATCTGTCGGCGGCCTTTGACACAGTCAACCACACTCTAGTCTGACCGTGTCAGGGCTGCGGGATTGCAGGATGTAGCTCGCAACTGGATTGTCTCATTTCTTACGGACAGATCTCAATCAGTTAGACTCTCCACTTTTAACACTCCGAAGGTACAATTGAATTGCGGGATGCCACAGGGCTCCTCTCTCTCTCCTCATCTTTTTAATCTCTACATCCGCTCTTTGATAAACTCTCTCAAAAACAGGAAAGTAAATATCTTTAGTTATGCTGATGACATGCAAATGCTTTTTACAATCAATGACACCCCTAAATCCAGACTGCATTGTCAAGAAACCATGCTGTTAATTTGGGATTGGAAGAACAGCAACCATCTGAAGCTTAACTCTAATAAAACGAAGATAGCTTTCACCAAAATCCGGCCCGACCTCTTAAACCCCTCCTTCTGCCCCAATGAGATGGGCTCCCCCATCTCCTAAGAAGCCGGTAAAAAGCTTCAGCTATATCATTGATGTAGCACTATCTCTAAAGCAGCAGTAACGTTCTCCAATTTCTTCCAGCTTTGCCGGATTAAGAAGAGAAAGAGATGTTTTACCACAGATGCCTTGGTCCAAGTCAGAATGGCTTTAGTCATGTCAAGAATTGACTATACCAATTCCCTCTACCTGAGTCTGCCTAAATGCCTCACACACAGGCATCAGCTGATTCAAAATCAGGCAGATCAGTTGATTTTATCAACTTCCCAAACATTGTCACATCTTTCAAGTAACTAAACATCACCATTAGCTCCCATTCGCATAGAAATCCACATTCAAAGTATGTTGTACCGTCTTCAAGGCCTTGCACACGGAAAGTCCAACCTTCATCAAACCTCAGATCACTAAATATTCCACTACTAAAGATCTGAGATCGAGTCATTTCCACTATCTAGCTATACCTCAATTTAAGAGGAACAGATCAGGGGGTACCAAGTTCTCAGTCTGTTATATCCTCGTAATGTTTATGCATGTTACTTAGCACAGCTTTCTCCTAGCTGCTCAGCCAGAGTGAGAGATGGTATTGGAATGTTGGTGTGAATATGATGAATGGAATACCTCAAGACTAATGTACTTATCTACTACCTGCAACACTGAATTAATAAAGAAGTCTACACAACTCTACATGGCTACCTGTGTTAAGGTACAACGCAGTCACTGCTACCCGAGCTTGGAATCTGCTGCCTCTGGAACTTAGGACTATCTCTAATTATGCAAAATTAAGACAACTGTTGAAGACTTGGCTCTTTAAGCAAGCCTACCAATAAGCATCTTGATCAGTGCTGATTCAGTTACTTAGTGCCAAGCGACCGTCTGGTGAAAGTGAGCTTTATAAACTGCAGTAACATAACATAACATAAGATAACATAACACAGAAATTATCATGAGAAATGAACTAAACATTGTTTAACAATTCAAGTTGTGATGAACACAGAATTATAATAGAAACCAAATATAGGCTGGCCGTCCATATTCTAGATGAAATGCAACAGAAAGGGTTTGGCTACAACAGAGTGACATCAGGGTCTACTAAGGGTATCCATATTGGAGTAACCCAACGTGGAAGCAGTTGTTATGCTCCTTCCAAGGATATATTACGTGTTGCAAGAAATCACCATCAGATTCAATATGAATGTATCAATATATGTTAGTGTCATATGTCCCTTGCAGGCCCATTGTCGTTTTCACTATGTTAACATAAGCACATTACAGACTGTCCTCTGCTTTGCGGACGTTACTCTACAGACACATTTTGCTTTGTGCCACACTGTACTTTCACACAGAACATGCTGTTGTTTTTGTGCTCTATTCTTTCCTGGGATTTAGCCTGCACATGCAGACAAGCCCAAAGCACAATGCCCCTTGTTGTCCTGTTCTGGTCAGGCCAGAGCACCTAGACTAAACACGCAAATTCAGCTGTTGTTTGGGAACACACACTTTGTCATATAGGTATGCACAGATAGATAGCACACACTTGGAGAGAAATATTTCCAGGGAAAAGATTGTGACAGCACATGAGATGTAGAACTTTCATCTGTGTATACTAAGGTACGGGATCTGCTGCTAACACCTAGAGATCTTCTGATATATAATAATTTTGCTTCTGTAGAAGGCGAGGGAGGTAAGGCTATAATGTCGAATATAATGACAGCTCCATTTATGATTTACGGACTACTTGCTATGGAAATAATATTTATGTTAGGCATTTTCCTACTTGTTGTGGCATGTATACTGCATATTAAAGCACAATAATTAAAATAAACATTTTAAACTTTACTCGTGACTCTGTCAGAACTTATTGCGGACTAGTACGAGTGAGAGAGAGAAAAGGTGTGTCCTGCAACCACAATTCAGGAGAGGGTCAGGAGTGTTGTGTTCTGGGGTGTCTAATCACTTGTTCCTTTGTGTGTGAGTAGGAGTGCAGTGAAACACTATTGCTAGTCAGTCCAGGGGTCATGGTTACTCAGGTGATAGGATGACTCAGGCCCTGCATAAGTTCTGTGACTCCGCAGAATCCCTGCAACATTAGGGATCTCAATTATTATGAAGAAGATACTTGGTAAGGCCCGGCTAGATGACAGATGCCAAATACCCTACGTATCTATATAACTTGCATTTACACACTATTGATAAGCCTCTATCTTTGAATGCCACTAGTATTTTGACTAACAAATGCATAGTGGGGAGCCTGCTCTTTCCCATGAAGGGCAACATCTCTGTTGCTCTTTTGACCAGTAAGAAGGCCAAATTAAGGAATCTGGTTCCTGCTTTCTATGTTTTTGGGTGGCTAAAAAGATCCAGGAGACATTGAAGGGATACATGCATATTGCTCCTTTCCAATGTTGGTTCTAGTACATCTATAATTTTCTTCAAGTATCCATTAATCTAAGGACAAGATGTCACTTGTGTTTAAAGCAGGACAAAATAGCCTGTCTCTTGCTACCCAGGGCCTTATAAAGGGTACATTTGGTGCCTCATTTCCTTCTTGAATTGAATTGGAGGCCTGATATCACCTGTTACCCATTTTTATCACATTATATTTGTCCAAGTGCTCTACAGTAAGAACTGGCCTGCAGGTAGAATAAAATAGGGCTTCCTTCATAAGGTTTTGCACATCCATCGCTTAAGCCTTAATTCTGAGATAAGAGAGTTTTGTGGTTCAGTTTGGATCCCATCACTAAACTCACAGTTCCCTGCCTTGTGTAAAGGGTAGGGCACGGTGGTGAAGTATTAGCTGTCTCTGTAGTCAGTGAAACAAACATCCTCAAACAAAACACTTCACCTGGTGGCCTGTAGAACTAGGACTCACCCCGCTCCCTACAACCCATGACAAGAACCTTAGGATAGTCGTCAACAAGCAGCTCACCATGACCAGCTAGGTAAATGCAGTCTCCGCCTCCTGCTTCAATACACTAAAGATGCTAAAGAAAATCTTCAAATAACCACCCCAACAACCCCCGTCATCTAAGCCCTCATCACCAGTAAATTGAAGTGCGGTAACACCCTTTATGGCAGAATCAGAACTCAACTGACCAGACGATTCCAGGCCATACAGAACTCAGCAGCAAAGCTCACCTCCCACTCCTCACACGCATTACCCCACACCTCAAAGAACTACACTATCTCCACATCCACAAATTATCACTCTTTAAACTCCTCATGCACACTATCAAAGAATTACACAACAGAGGACCCACATACCTCAACAGCCACGTCAGCTTTCACAAAACTACCAGACATCTCTGCTCTGCCAGGAATCCTACTCACATGCATCCTCCACATACACAGAACCTGAAACAATGATCGTGCCTTATCCTACCTCACTTCTAAAGCCTGAAACGATCTGCACCTGCGTCCCACATTCTCTGTGCTTGACATCTGTGGTGTTTCCATTAAGCAACAGACCATGAAAGCAGTTTCATTGAGTACGTAGATTTATTGTAAGCATAGAAAGCCACCGCTCCTCTCACTACGCCGGAGAGGTACCAACTGACTCTTTAGAGAATTTCTAGCGAAGTCATTCCATGACGATGATAATGTTCTACAAATCATGCAACAAGCATATCTAAATACAACATTATCTCTTTTTTCCAAAAGAAAAGCAAACTAATAATAATTGAAAAACAAAAACAAAAACCAAAAATAATGAAACAGTAAACCAGTATTACATGACAAATGTTTGCAACTGCAAGAGATTAGACGTACTTAAACCAGTTAAACAGCATAACATTGCAGATAGTTGCAGATAGTTGCAGCCAGAACAAGCTGGAACTAAAGATTAAAATGTCTTTAAAATTCTGAGAAAGTCTAACGTAACTTCCAAGGAAGACAAGTCACATACTGAAAAAGTTTAACGTAACTTCCAAGGAAGACGAGTCACCCGTGCAGATTTCCTTATAGGAGTATTTCTTACAACAAGTTCCCCTTCTGTATCCCCTTTTTCAGAACACACATCTTGCACAGGATTATTACACTTTGCTTGAGGATCATTCAAAGAAGAACTTACAGACATTGGAGAATGATCACTTCCAGAAGTGACTTTGACAACTTTACCTAAATTCCACCAATGCCCACCTTTGACCATGACGGCATTCCCACAAACATTTTGTACACGGACAGCTTCACCAAAAGTGTCAATACCTTTCTTGACTGTCCTGTAGTTTTTGATGTGGACCAAATCACCAGGCAGAACATCAATCACTTTGGCAGATTTTTTCTCATTTTATCTAACAACCATTTTGTTCTGAGCATTTCTAACACGTGTTTCTAACGCCAAATTGTCAACCCCACAATTAGTTTTTTGAGAGACTGTTCTCAATAACCAAGCTGGGTAGAGGGTAGAGGTTGGTATTCTGCCTCTGAGATAAACAAACAGGGCAATCTTGGTCGTGGAATGGGGAGTTGTGCGATAAAACCATAGCATTGATCTTACAGCACATTCTACATCAAAACTGTTGTTCTTTGCCCATTTAATGCATTCCACAATTACACAATTCATTCTCTCAACAAGTCCGTTAGTTTGTGGATGTCCAATTGAACTTCTCAAATGTTTAACTCCTGATTCAGACAGAAATGCAGACGTATCATGATTAACGAACTGTACCCCATTATCCGAAACTAACGATTCGGGGAACCCTTCCCTCATGAAAACTTCTCTGAGAAATAGAATGGCACTGTTGGCAGTGGGATTTGCACAGAACTTCACTTCTGGCCACTTACTATGAAAATCAACCAAAACAAAAGCAAAATGCAGATGATGTGGAAGAAACTTGAACGGTCCCACTAAGTCGATGCCAACTTTCAACCATGGTTTAGAAGGAAAAGGTATGGGTTGAAGAGGAGGAGAAAATGTCTTCAAGCTCTTTTCAGCCCCAGAACAAACACAACACTCTTTAACTCTTTCATCTACATCACTATCCATGGATGGCCACCAATAATGTAATCTTAGTCTCCTTTTAGTCATAGTGATACCAAGATGACCCTCATGCGCACAATCAATTAACTTTACTCTTAACTTGATGGGGGGAACACACCTGCACTCTCTCATAACGACAGCATCTTCAATGGATAGATCTTCAGAGACTTTCCAAAAGGGTTGAATGTTAAAAGGCACACACTTCTCTCTTGGCCAACCATTAATAATAAAGTGTTTGACTTTTTCAAGAGTGTCATCAATGACCATAGCTTCATTCCACTAATTTTCACTGCACACAACATTCTCTACCGCATCAATCGCAGCTATAAAACAATCTTCTTTGTCCTCATCCAGATATACAGGTTCTTCATCCTCTAAAGGAAGCCTAGAAAGAAGATCAGCTGTAACATTCTCTTTGCCTGGAATGTGTTTAGTTTCAAAATATATTGCAACAGTTTGGTTGTGAGACGTGCAATACGAGGTGTAGTATACTTGATCCAATCACCATTTAAAATATAGACCAAAGGCTTGTGATCTGTCTGGATGAGAAACTTCCTTCCCCAAACATACGTTCTAAATTTTTCACAAGCCCAGTAGCACGTGAATAATTCTTTTTCAATAACTGAATAATTGATCTCGGGATCTCTTAACACCCTGGAGGCGTAGCTAATAGTAACTTCTCCATCATCAACTCTCTGAGTGAGCACTGCACCTAGCCCATAGTTGCTCGCATCAACCGTGATAATACAGCTAACTTTGGGATCATATAAGTTAGACCTGTCAGCCCTAGGGTGGTCTTTCCCTGTGTTTTATTTGCCATTGCCTCATTTTTCCCACCTTCTTTTTGTTGGCCCTTAGGTCTTCGGGCACCTTTTCATGGCTAATCTATGTTAGGGTGCAGGTGCTCTCTACTCCAAACATGGCTGCCACTGGCCCCTGCTACTGCAGCGTGTTTTTTTTAGTGTAGCACCCTAGTTGCCAGGAGCTGGCTGGGTCCCCATACAATATTGCAATGCCAGCCACCCATCTCCTGTCCATAGGTAGAGTGGGGAAGCTCCTGAAACCTTCCAGAAGAAAGGCGGAGTTGATTTTTTGCCGCCTTAGAGAGTGGTCACCTGACCTGGGCATACTTAAGCAAGGGAGGGAACTTTTTTTAGTCAGTTGGGGCATCACTGACCTGGGGAACCCACGCAGGAGTTTTAGGCGGGAGGGCCTAGTTAGGAACGTATGCTACTGGGAGTGACAGGATTTAGGTGCTGCCTCTTAAGCTGGGTGAGGTGTCCTAGACTAGCTCCCTGATCTGGCCCAGCAGTAGGGAACCCCAGGGTCCATCTGCAGTGACTGAGGAAAAGTCATCCAGCCTCCAACTCAAACCCCCCCCAACTCCAAGAGACAATCACCTAAGGGCGCAGAACCATCTAAGCGTCAAGAAGACTACTTGCTCTGACCAGAGACTACTGGGGGATCGACAGATACTGGACTGTAGTGCCCTGCGCACTCCCTGCCTCCATCTGGGCCCATTTTGCCCTGCCTGCCTCCCCCTGACTGACTTGCTCTGCTTTCCCTCCTGCCTGCATTGCTTGCTGGATAACTTAAAAAGTGCTATAAGTGGTCCCCTTCTCAAGCGCTGTGTCAGAGACTGCCTGCCTGTCAAGACCTGCTGTAAAAGTACTTCTCAAGCGCTTGACTGCCCTCACGCTGAAGCCCCGTGTGAGCGCTGACTGAAACTGCCCCCTAGCGCTTTGGGAACTGAGCGCGCTGGCCCGGGGTGACTCACCGCTGCGGCCCGGAGCCGTTTTGCGCCCTCCTGTAGCGCCTAGGAACCCCCTCTGGTGGCCGCGGCGTTAGCGCCAGCATTGCGTCCCCTTTGGCGGCCCCCGTGTGCCAGGAGAGGGCCGCCGGAATCCTCCACGGGCCGCGCTGGGCCAAAGTCACCCTGCCTCTCTGTGCCCCGATGCCCCAGCGGGCCCTGCGTCGTCATCGAGCCTCCTCAGCGGCCCCCGTATGCTAGGAGAGGGCCGCCGCACCGATTACACCAGGCCACACTAGGCCTGAAGCCTCCTCCTGCCTGCAGCCCGTGACGAGGGACACCGGCCTTGTCATCGGCCACGCCCCCGCCAAAGCCGCGCAGCCATTGGCCGCCCAGACCGGGCCTTCTACATCGAGGTCCGGCACCCGGGGAAGCGCTGAATCATCACGGAGGGGGCCGTGGAGTCCTGGAGCCCCCCTCCGATCGGCCGCCCCGAGCGCCGGTGCCCCACAGCTGCCCGCTTTCACCGTGCCGGGCCGAGTGAGGCCACGGGAGGGCCAGAGCCCCTCTCGCCTACCCCAGAACCGACGCAAGGGCCCCGGAGGGCCGAACACCACAGGTAACCCCAGGGGAGGTGGGCGGAAGGCCGGTCAAGGCCCCGAGTTCTCCGCTCCCCTGGGAAAAACTGAGACTGGGCCCCGTTGGCCCCAAGGAGCCTCGAGTGACTGTGAGGCCTGATTTGAGCAGCTAGGTGACTCGGGCAGATTAACTGTGCATGCCTGAAGACAGGCTTATTTCAAATTAACTGTACATGCCTGCTAATTGAATTGGGGATTTATGCCTTGTACTGACTTCCCTTGCAGGGGCGGGCTTCAATGATTCCTGGTGGGATTAAACTCTGACACTCATTGATTTACTCCAGCACTATGTTGATAACCTAATGCCTGGTGTGGAACTGTTGATATTTACAATGGGAAATGCTTATGATTGCTTCCTACATGTTAATCCATGGTTTATGAAACTACCCTTTAGCCTGCTGAATAGTACAACGCGACAGGCTGTGTTCTTTGGAGTTTTCTACTTTACTGAAAGTACTTAATGAAATGGTTTGCCATTTTACAGGAAATGCATTTTGAAAGGCTTCCATGAAATGCTTTAATGAAGTACTGGAATGAAATGCAAATGTTTTGCTAATGCATTAATTGCTTTGATCTTAAGCTTACATAAAAGATCTTGATTTTCAAACACAACTACTGGTGTGGTCTCCATTATTGCGCCCACTTCGTGTCTCAGTGGATGAGTGTGTTAAGTATCTGCTTTACACGTAAGCCCCTGGCTGCTTCCTGCTCGGGCTACCCCCCGGAGAACTGGTGGTCCCAGTTCTTACAATATACTTTTAATGTCTTGCCATTGGTCATTTCTGATTTGACCAGATCAAAAGTTTGCTGGCAATTTTTATCCCACACAAAAGCAACACTAGACATGTTGGAAAGGGCCTTCATTTTTGAAGCATAATCGGGAATGAACCGCGAATAAAATTCGCATAATCCCAAGAATGAGCGCAACTCATCTTTATTCTTGGGAGTAGGACATTCTATTACAGCCTTTACTAATCCAGGTCTGGGGGAAACTCCATTGGCAGAAACTAGATGACCTAAAAACTCAACCTCCCTCTTCCAAAACTCACACTTGTTCTTTTTCACTAAAAATACCTTTTTCCTCAAATGTTTTAAGAACCAATTTGAGAGTAGAATCATGTTGCTCCAGAAATTTGTCAAAAATCAACACATCATCTTGGAATATAACTACTCCTTTATGTCCTTTAACACCAACTGCATAACTCTTTGGAAGACTGAGGCAGCCGAGGCAAGCCCGAAAGGCATCCTACAAAATTGAAACGTTCCAAACGGAGAATTGAAAGCCGTGTAATGTTTTGAGTCATCATCAAACAAGATTTGGTGATAGGCTGAAGCCAAATCAATCTTTGAAAACCACTGAGCGTCTCTTAATTCTTCTAACAAGTCCCCAATCTTCGGAAGTGGGTGAGAAGCCACCCATATTTCTTTATTGAGACTCCTAAGATCAATACATAAGCGAATCCCACCATTCCTCTTTCGTGTGACCACCAATGGGCTAAGCCACAAGCTAGACTCAACAGGTTCAATGACGCCATTTCTTTCTAATCTCTCCAACTCAACCTTAAGATCTCCTCTCAAGCTAAAAGGCACAGACCTAACCTTATGTTTAACTGGCACAGCATTACTCTTGACCTTGATCCTATGCTTAAAACCAGTGATTTTCCCCAGTGAATCCAAAAAAACACCAGGAAATTCCTTTTCGAGAGATAAGGTATCAGGCATCTCTTTTACCACCAACACTTGTTCTTTGGCACCCGGTCTCAACACCATCCCAAATAGTCCCTGATGGTAGCAACCTAGTATATTGAGACCATGTACTGCTACATATATCTTACCATGTATTTTTCTGTCCTTAAATACTAAAATGTCCTCAATATATCCATCCAACTCAATTTTCCGTCCTTCATAAGAAACAGGTGCTCTATCCGGAGGAAACAATTTTCTATCCTGCCAAGATTCCATGAATAACTCAGAAGTAATCATTGTGATTCTAGCTCCTGAATCCACTAGAAGCTTTAAACTGACATCACCAACTAAAAAATCCACATAGGGATCTATACACTCTGATGGATCACCCGTGACAATATCACCATCAGTGACAGTGACTATCATGTCCTTAAAGTTTTAAACAATTTCATTCTCAGTAACATGTTCATCTTCCAAAACACAATTGACATTTTCAGCTTTACTCGCATTGCTTTGACACACTTTCGCCAAATGACCAACCCTTCCACACTTGTAACATTTGGCATTCTTCCCAGGACAAAACCTATTTTCTTTGCTGTGGGGAGAGTAACCACATCTGTAGCATATATTGGTTTTCTTGAAAACTCCTTTTTCATTAGCTCTTTCTTTTTTTTGAAAACTAGATTTAGAGACGGAAGAAACTACGACATTTACACCATCTTTGTTAGCGGACACAGAACTTAACTCCTTAATCGAGCTTTGAGCAAGTTCAAGACTCTTTGGTACCTTTATGATTTCTTCAAGTGTAGGATTACCCATAGTGAGTAATTTTTGCTGAATATATTTATCACTACAGTGAGCAATAAACTGATCTCTAACTAACTGATCACGAAACTCCCCAAACTGACATTCTGCACACAACTTTCTCAACGCACTCAAATAGGTATCTACGTCTTCACTTTGTAGTTGTGCCCTCTTAAAAAACTTGTGCCTCAACACCACTAAACTTGGCTGAACATCAAACTTGATGACAAGTTTTTTTAACTGTTTCTTGATATTCATCAACCACTTCACCTTCGTTCAAAACCAAATCAGGTAAGTGCTTATACACTTCTCTCCCCTCAAACCCTAAACAATTTAATAATAAATATTTTTTTCTCTCTGCCCTGTATCGTGACGCACCTATTGCCCCAATATATGATTCAAACGCAACAAACCATTGTCTCCAATGTATCTGTGGAGCACCAGGTCTTTCCAAAAAGGGTGGAGGTTGGTTCACAGATTGCATAATGACCTTAAAAAAATAAAATTAGTTTTTGTTAAAACTGAAACTTTTACACCCGAGAATTCACCTTCAAATAATGACAACACACTTTTTTTAAAAAAACATGCAAAAATGTCACACAACACATTTCATAAATGTAAAAGAGAACAGCAATCACCACAGAAAATATGAACAGTTACCAGAATACTACATAAAAAAATTATTAATTTAAAAAAAACTTGGTTGTAGCATTCACGAGTGACTGGTGAAGTTCACATCTCAAAATTGCTCTTCCGTAAGCATGGCTGAATGTTTATACCACAGACAAGTTACTTGAAAAGAAGGAAGCACGTTTTCGCCCTTTGAATTGACACAGAGTTCAGAGCTCAAAATTCCTCTTCCGTAAGCGCTGCACAATGTATACACGTCAGACGCGCTGCACGCAGACGCCACAAGATGATAAGGAGGAGTCGAACCAGACGTAACAGTGCAGGTTCACCGAGTCTCTCTTGATGTTCTAATGCATCACCATTCACTCCTTGCGCCCATCGGAGAAGGATCTCAGCAGATAAAACTTCAGACGGCACCGCAGGCACGCTTAACAGCACATCCAAAAGGCAAACAGGACATATTTAGGCGAAAACGCGATAATACGTCCCACAACTAAAATCCTCACTAAGACCTCCTCACCTTTCCTATGACACTGCTGCTGGGGAAAACTTAATTTCCCGTTAAGGTAAGACAGCTGCCGGAGGAGGTGACATAAATTAGAATTACCTCAATGATGCCTTTAGTCCTAATCAATTCGATTTTTGATGTGCTACGATGTCAGCTTCAGTGCGTGTGCTGCGATGTCAGCTCCAATGCGTTTCCATATCGCATAATGCATTCTGTTGCAGTGGCTTAAAGCTTCAAAACACCTCGTCGCCAAAAATAATGTGGTGTTTCCATTAAGCAACAGACCATGAAAGCAGTTTAATTGAGTTCGTAGATTTATTGTAAGCATAGAAAGCCACCGCTCCTCTCACAACGCCGGAGAGGTACCAACTGACTCTTTAGAGAATTTCTAACGAAGTCATTCCATGACGATGATAATGTTCTACAAATCATGCAACAAGCATATCTAAATACAACATTATCCACAACAAGCTGAAGACATGGCTGTTCAACTAGACCAGGCCTAGGCAATGGCGTAGCTAGACCTTTGGGGCCTCCTCGTTTGCCGGCCCTTGATGGCTGTATGTGGGGGCCACCTCCAAAACTCGTGCATCCAGGGCAGACCACCTCCTCACCCCCCTTGCTACGACACAGGGCCTAGGCTTGGCCCAAAAGCACCAGAATCCCTTCTGGCTGATTGTGCACTCTACAAATACACTTACTGTTACTTAACATTATTTATTAAAAATGACCAGAGAAAAGTGGTTAGCTGTGAATCACTGTGGTTAAAAAAGGAAGTGTACACGTAATGTATGAA
Organism: Lissotriton helveticus; assembly: GCF_964261635.1. NCBI lineage: Eukaryota > Metazoa > Chordata > Amphibia > Caudata > Salamandridae > Lissotriton > Lissotriton helveticus. The sequence continues at coordinate 134,613,512 of NC_136058.1, forward strand.
GAACATCAACCATGCTTGAAGAAGTCACACACTTCAGGCTTACAGATGCCTGTCAGAAGGTGACTTTGTTTAAGGATGAGGCATGAAAATAAGGGAACCTGCACCTCAAAGAAATGAAAATCAATATTGTCAAAAGAGTGGCCTAGGGAAGCAGTGCAAACTAAATTTAAGTGTCTAAATGAAGATAAAGCACTCCTGATTTTAGTCACTTATTACACCCACAAACTCAAATGGTTGCATAACACAAATTTAACCTTGGATTATTTTACCCAGAAGAGAGATCATAATCTTGAGAAATCAAGGTTGCACACCTTACACAGAAAAGATACAACATTGCATGTAAATGCGGCAGTGCCAATAAATACAAACGTTACCTTTCATTGAAGCAGACTGATAACACAGGAACATTTCACATCAGAATAGAAATCAATGAAAACGATCAACCCCTCAAGTAGGGGCAAAAGGGGATGAAGCTTCAAATTGTTAGGTATCCCACTCATCAAACTCACAACTCCTTGTCTCATTTAAATTGTTGGGTACAGTGTTGGAGTATCAACTGACTCTGCACAATGGTGAAACCCTACCATAGACAGAGCAAGCTCCACCACTGATTTATCCTCCCAAGAACTGTCATATGGTAGGCCCAGACAGGTGGTAACCCACCGAAAGTGGTCTTCAGGGGACCCATTCCTCTTTGGGAATGGCAGCGAAAACAGGCAGTGGTCCCATGAACCACTGCCTGCTCTTAGAAAAAAAAAGAAAACTTTAAGGAAAATGGAGTGCATTAAAAATAAATTTAAAGCAATAACGGACATGGTGGTCTGCTGACCAGACCATCATCTCTGTGATTTTAGCGATTCTTAGGGGGTCGCAAATTGCAACCTACCTCATTAAAAGTCATGAGGTTGGTCATTTATGACTCCCCTAGGAATTGCAGAAAGTGTTCAACACACTTTCATACATGCCGTTTTGCAATTTCCTAATTGCAAATCACAAGGATTCACAATTAGGGAATCGCAAAACGGTTCCTACATACATCTGGCTCTTAGTCTTTTATAAACTGGAAAGCAAAAAAGAATGTAACATCAAATGTTCACCTACCTGTGCAGAAGATTCACTTTTTGCAAAGATGCATAGAGACCATCGCCAGGCAGGTGTGGATCTCTAATAGATCCAGAAGCCTTTCTCCGGAGGCTGGACTCAATAGCTTTGGCGGATTTGCAGACAGGCTGGAGGGCCACACCTCAGCCTCTAAATTAGGTTCTATGAGTACTAATGCAGGCAACCTGAGACAGCCACTGCCCTTATTTGATGCCATGGTATCCTACAACAATACTGAACTGTTCTGCATAAACCATTGCATAGAGGCAACCATTGTACTAGTCATTTGCAATAGCAGAGTGCTCACCATGCATGTGTATTCATTTAGAGTCATCCATCCCAGTACAGCACATGGCAGCTCTATCTTCTGGTGGTCAGTGATTTCAGCACATTTAGAGGCTGGTGAGTAAAGTGGCACAACTACTCAAAAAGTGCCTTTGCAAAAGACAATGAATATGTATGAAATGAACATGACATCCATTAGGAGCATTTGGCGGAACAAACATGTAACACGAACACACATATGTGTGGCCACACACTGCAATATATGCTCAATCAAAGGCAAATTCATGCTTATGTCAACATTACCCTCCAAAAATGTATATCCTTTTCCCAAGGGTGGCAGCGACTAAACTCTCTTTTTATAACATTTTCAATTTCAGCTGCCTATCATACAACATAATCTGAAGGAAAATAGATCACTTATTGTCATCCATTGCATCACTGCACTTAAGGTAAAATTCTTAAGATACTGAATCATATAAGTGGTGTGCTTCTCTACTCCCCAGCTGTTATTTGCAGGATTTCATTAGCCTGTTGTATGTTGCACAATACCACAGTGCACCCGGCCTTACATATAAACCTAAATCCTAGATTCAATCCACACTCAAGGTTTGCTGCAATGGTGCGGCTAAGAGACCATAGAAGGAGATATGAGGAACTTTGTAATGGCCTTACTTTCTTCTGTGAGTTGTCCAACCATTAGAATTGTCAATGACGTCTAGCACTTGTTTATCGATGAGAAATTGATTTTTTTACGTGGCCATCCATGGCATCCCAAGTAGGGCTGTGGGAAGTTTTCATTTTGAAAAGTTAGTGGTACTAAGTTCCTGAATAATTTGCGCTTTTCCTACATGTACACATTTGCATAGTTCTCTTGGAAATTTTAGCTGGTGCTGGTAGCCTATGTGCATTTTGTATATTTTTCTTATAAGTACTCTGAAACTATGTTGCACTGGAAGCCTTTGAGCATTTCGTACGCATTTGTATACCTTACCTATCTTTAATACTAAAACGGTGCAAGTATTTTGCGTGTGAGTGAGTATCATGCTTAGATATTCCTTATCAGTGACTACCAAATAACTAAAAAAAATAGAAGCAACTTTAAGCTCAGACAGCCATTGGGCCAAACTATTGGAACTGTATATGGTTTTTGAATTTTTGTGCAAGAATTATGCATACATTACAATTAATAAACTATGTATCTTTGTGTACCTCTACACATGTGTCAAGAAGGTAATGCTTCATACATAATACTGAAATGACGCCTTCAATGCCCTACCCCAAATATGTACAGTTGATTAGTTATGTACCTTAGCACTTAAAACCAAGTATACTACCCACGTGGCTACTACAGCCCACGATGAAGTAACTGTCCACCTTCACTCTCAGAAACCAGCTTCCCCTTCAAACACTCATTGACTGTATCTTTGTTGCTTGTGCCCCTCTGCCTTTTGCCTAAGTTTGCACTGTACAAATACCACACACATTCATACACTCACTCAAATGCCACAACAACGTTCATAGAGAAGTTCTGCTTATTAATGTGTGGTGAATGTTCAGAATTTTCACTAACATTGAAGAACCTCTGCTTACAGAGAAGTGCGACACAGCATAACCTCAACACCCGCGCCAGCTCTGCCTTCTCAGGGGAGGGTGAAACCGAGGGACCTTCCTGGTTCAGCACTAGGCAGACTGCGCACTGTTTTCAGAAGTTGGGTGGTTTATTAATCAATTTCTTTCCTAAAAAACGCAATTAACGGCTATGAGTTCTTAATCTTCTTTTTCAAACGACAGTTCTTCTATTTCTGTTTTTTTGACGTTGGACTAACATGTCTCCAAGCAGTCTCGTGCATGCCCTCCAGCTCCATCCCCTCGGAAGAAACAAAGTTAAGTGGTACAATGGATGTCTATAGGAAAAAATACAAAGGGGCATATTATCAAGGGCCTTATCGTCGCGTTAGCGGGCCTTTTTCCCACTAAAGCGGTGATAATTTCATCGCCCTATTAGCAAGTTGTCGCTAACAGCAGTTAGCGACATTTGGTAGGAGATAGCGAGCGGTTTGGGGTCCGCTTTGCATGTCAGCGATATTTATTGCTAATGACATGCAAAGTGGGCGTACCCAACCTGTTAGTGACTGTAAGCAGTCGCTAACATCGCAATCGCCTATTATCAATGCAGGCACAGCGCTAACATTTTTTACCCTAAGCTCGAATATCGCCAAAAAACTAACGCCTACTCAGACCACTTCTTAACCTGTATATCCAATGGTAGTTGGATATTCAGGTTAAGACCCTATTGGCGTTAATGCCTGAATTTCGCTGGATTTCCAGTGATATTCACGCATTGTGCCGCTATCGCCAGATATTTTATCGCATTTGAGATAAACATTGCTAATAGCACGTTATCTCTGCGTTAAAGTCCGGCGATGCGCGGCGATTAAAAAAATATCGCTAAGCTCATTTACCGATAAATATCGCTAGTTGTTGATAATATGCCCCATAGTTTATTCTTTCTTTTCCTTGACTTCCTTTCTTTCATGGTTTCTGACTGTTTGTACTTTTCTGTTTTTTTATAATCCTTCTCTTTCTTTGGCTATAGTGTTCATTGTTTTGTCATTCAATGATTCTTCAAAACTATCTCTTATCTGTTTAGAGTTCCTATTGCACACATTATGGTGCACTATAACACTAATCTGTGTGTGAGCGGCAAAATACGATTGATGCCAAAAGCAACAGACTAAACACAAGGAGATGATGGACGGAGCCCTGAAACTTTTCAGATGCTCACCCCCAGTCACTATTAGATTTGGGTTGAATCCATCATCGTTCCTTAGCTCACTTCACTGCCTCAGTTCAGACCCATCCATATGCAAATCAGTCTTGACCCTGTACCTCATGGGAACAGTCCAGCCCGAACTGCCAAGCCAAGTCTTCCCTGGACTGAAAAAAAGCATTCTGGGACCGGTTTTGGGGTAACACCCCTCATCATCCAGACTAGCTTGAATCCAGTAGCAACAGACTGCCATGGATGGTGGATAAGCCCAAAACAGGAAGCCGGGGCTATAATCCTGACCTTTCATGTATGGATGTCTTTGCCTCAGGACTTGTCAGACAAATGAAATGCTGTCTTATAACATAGCCATCTATTCCACACCAATGGTCTTGTATGAACAACGGATCCATAACCAATTGTGTACTGTTATTTGGAAATCCTGTCAGAATTATTAGGATTGCTGTAAATCTCACCATCATGTCTGAACTCACAAAATCTATACATTTTATTGTTAAAATGCGTGGGCATAGTGTTGTGCGAAAGTGTGTTGTAGAGTGTCAGTTTTTAGATTACTTGTTTAAGCTAATGACCTCGGGGCTCCAGTTATAAAAATGTCAACTTCATTTATTTACTGTCTGTTGCACCCAAGCTTTGTAGAACAATCAATATTTGAAATGCTTGCAGTGCCAGTGACATTGGCCTTGCCATATCCACACGTTCAACATGGACATTTACACATATTTTGACATTTTTAGAACCATATTTGAAGACTAATTATGGGTCTAATTATTCTGGTTTAACACACTTTTCTTAATGACTACCCTTATCAACTTGTTATCTAAACCATACCAAAAGATTTTATTTTTATATGTGTATTTATTTTAACCATTGATATGTTTTCATGAAATATTTAATATCCACTTTCAAATCAACGAATTTCGAAATGAAGTCATTTTTCTTATTTTGGGGAACTCTCCCTTCAGTCATAACAATGTAGTTCTGATTAAACTTTTATGTTGTTTTTATGCGTCTCAAAAACAAATTGGTCTAAAAGACTTAAAAAATCTAGCCAATTTGCAGCAATCTACAAATTGTTGCTTGACCAGTTTTGACTAATACCTCTTCTATATTTTAAATGATGGGATGGTATTTTACAACAAACAATCTATTGCATTTCACATACAGTTCCATGAAGGATGTTGTTGGTGGGCCTAATTACAAATTGGTTGCAAAAATAGGATGTCTCATTATTTATTATTAAGGCCACTGCACGTAGAGCCATATGTAGGAACATGTTTTGCGATCACAAACACTGCGAATCACAGAATTCAGGGTGTATCGCAAAACAGACCGTTCCGATGTAGGAAAGCTTTCGGCATCGCAAAAATGGAAATCGCTAACTTAGCGATTACCATTTTGCGTAACAAGGAATCTGCAAATAATATTGCGAATTCGCAGTCTGCGGCTCAGTATTTGAGATAATCTCAAATACCGTTCCCGCTAAATGCAAATTCGCAAATTGAGATGTAGCAAAAAAATCGCAAATTGTGATTTTACAAAAAACGCAAATTTGCACTCCTCAATTACCACCAACTCTGAGCAGGTGGTAACCAGGTGCTACCTATTTAAACAGGTCCACAATGCCACTGGGACTTCCCACCATGGCTGGCCTGTATGTGATAGCCAGGAAGCTGCGTATCAGAGATGCTGCACAGAGAAGGAGACACCAGGAAAGGATTTACAGAGCATGCTTCACCCTCTTCCAGCGGACCCAGGAGAACATCCATGTGCACTACAGGCTGCACCCAGACAGCATCCTGGAGTTGATAGAGGAGCTGACACCCATACTTGAACACCCCACAAACAGGACACACACCATTCCCACCCATATACAGGTTTTGTGCTCACTGCACCTCATGGCATCAGGGAGTTTTCAGGGGGTGATAGCCTCAGCAGGAGGGGTCTCTCAGAGTGCACTTTTGTGCTTTTCCACACTTTCCTTGATGCAATGGTTCAGAGGCTGCATCACCACATCCAATTTCCCAGCACACAGCAGGCACTAGATCAGACCAAGCAAGAATTCTACCAAATATCCCAATTTCCCCACATCATTGGCTGCGTAGATGGGACCCATGTCGCACTGTCACCCCCATCACAGACTGGGTATGTTTTCAGAAACAGAACGTCATATAATTCCCTGAACATCCGGGTTGTGTGCAATGCTAAATATATAATCACAGATATTGTGGCAAAATACCCAGGAAGCACACACAACTCATTATTTTTTCACCGCTGTGGATTAAATCGCAGACTCACAAATGGCGAGTTGGCTCACAAACACACAACCAGTGAAGATTTGAATTGGCAGCACAGTATTTAACATTAATCTACTTTTGCCCTGCAGGTGACAGTGCGTATGCTGTACGTGACTACATCCTCACACCGTACCTGATTCCAGCCCTTGTGTATAGGTCCAGCCGGGTGTGTAGACAATGTTTCTCCCTGCCCCTGGCTGCCCTGTCTCTCCTTATCTCCCTGCACAGTCCTTCCAATGCACCTGTCTTGGCCATTACACCAAGCCGCAACTCTCCCATGTTGTTGTTTGTGTGCTGCTAGTTGGCGCTGTATTGACCTTATGCCTTTCACTTGCAGGCACTGTGCTTTCAACATGTTGCCCTCAAGGCCAGAGAATACCATGTCTTCATTCGGAAGGAGAATTGCTGGTGGAGGGCCGTACCCTGCATGTTGACCCACTCCCATCTGTAGGTTGTACAGTGGACTGTGGTGTCTGCTGTCTTGCATGCTGCCCCAGGACTGGCTGTGCCTCTTCAGCTGTATCTGTGGACTCTGCTTCCAGCAGTGTTGGCACTATGTTGCGCCGTCTGCCGGGCGCAGGGTCTGCCTGTCTTCCTGCGCCCTGCTCCTCCTGCCCTGCCTCGTCCACATTTGCTGGTGTGTCCAACCCTTCTGCCACGGTTTCCTGTGTTGTTGATGGTGCTGTGAATTTAAATGCACACATTACTTGTGTGTCATGTTTACCTTTTCTTATGCATTAAAGTTTGCAATTTACAATTCACATTACTACTATCTGTCTGTTTAACACATTTCCTGAATGAGTCAACCCTATTCCCCCTTGCAATGTCTCACTGGTATCAGTGCATGTGACTACATCTCCCATAATGCAATTCTGGGTGCACTTGAGGACATGTACTGGAGTTGCACTCAGGTTGGGTGTTTAGGGTTGTGAGTGGGCTGGTTATGTTTTGTGTGTTTTGGCATGCATCTTACCTTGTCTGATGTCTGTATGTTCGGAGCTGTCCAGGTCAGCCACGCCACTCACACTTTCAGGCATAAGGGTGCCATCCACCAGCTCCTCCAGGGGCGTTGGCTCTGGTGCTGTTGATGTCCCACCTCCGGTCTCTTTGGCCTCAGCCAATCTTGTGGCCACCCTCTCCTTTGACCTTTGCAGCATATCGTACCACCTTTTTCTAAGGTCTTCGACTGTGCGGTGTGTGACGCCAATTGCGTTCACTTTTTCCTGGATGTCAATCCAAATGTTCCTTTTTCTTGCCTCTGGCACACAAAGTGAATTTTTGCCAAAAAGGAGGTCAGGTTGCCTTACTATTTTCTCAGTGAAGACCTCCAGCTCCCTCTCAATGAATTTTTGCTTTCTCTTTCTAGGATTTTCTTCTTGCTGCTTCTCACTCCCCTGGGACTCCATTTCTCCTGCTTGCAGTTGCTGAGCATAAACCTCCAACCCTCCTCACAGGCTCTCACTCTGCTTCTGGCTCTGACACAGGTGCTGGCAATCAGGTGCAGCATGGGCAGTCACACTTCCTGGTTGTGATGTCATCATTCTGCACCTGAATTGCTGTTTCCTGGATTTGCGATTATGCAATTATGGAATCGCAATTTGAGTAATCAATATGTGATTCTGCGATTTTTTGGTAATCGCAATATTTTTGCGACATTTTACCTACATCGGGATTTGCGATTCTGAAAATTCGATTCACAGAAAATCGTATTTTCAGAAACGCAAATTCTTTTTTACCTACATATGGCCCGTAGAGACCTGTTTAAGTGTGATTTTGAAGTAATCAGAGTGCGTGATTTTGAAGATCTCAAAGCAAGTTATATGTAAGCCATTGAGTAGGCCAAACAAAGTTTTTGTTTTGGGAAGTATGCAGCAAACAGAGACCTCTGTGTGCTGATTGTTTTCTTTGGAGGAGCACAAGTGTTTATAGACTGAGGGCCAGATTAAAGACTTTGAGTAGGGCTTGTGTTACGTTTTTAATGCAACCCAACGCCAGCTGTTGTATTTGCAATCTAATGCAAATCACGATCTGCGTTGGATTGCAACCAAAATTAATGCAAAGCTATGCAATGCACTGCCTTGCATTACTTTGGTTAAGGGTGCGTTCCATACGTGGAGAATGGGCATTTCCATGCAACCACCAATGGGTATGGATGCAAATCCCCATCCACTGCCTTGCGGGTAATTTGGTTAAGGGGACATTCCATGGGTGGAGTATGGGACTGATTTAATTTTGCTGGTTGGAGATTTTAACCATAAATTAAACCCAAAACTGTTAGATCTTTGGTACACAGAAATTTTAGATTCATATGATATCAAAAAAGCAGAGTTTTCTGAAAATATACCGACTGATGCTGCTAAGCTGGGAAATTACCAAGCGTCAAAAAGTCTTTTCTGCTTAAACGGCAGGCTAGCTCAAGATTGTCCGGCAAAGAAAACCTTCAAATATGGGACTCAAAATTGCCCTATTGATTACGTTTTTATGCTGGCATGGAACTTTGAACTAGTAACAGATTTTAGGATTAGCCCTTCAGAATGTAGTGACCATAATCTAATAAAATTAGAGCTGGTAATATCCCCACAGGCTGCTTGCGACATAGTCATCTTACAAGAGATGGATTATCCGAAGCGGATAACTACTCGGTTATCGGATGTATTTATAGAAAGGTTAACTAGACTGCAACAAAATGTTAAGTTAGGATGCATGAGCGGCCAAAATTTATCATGGTATATTGATAAAATAGATCAAGCAGTCAAATGTATAAGTACAGAATTAAGAACAGATGCAAGGGCACCCAAGGATAAAGAAAGGATGCAGGCCAAACAAGGAAATTGGTTCAATATAGATTGCTTAAATAAGAAAAGAGAATTAAGGAGAGAAGAGCATAGACTACGCAAAAAATGTGACCAGGCTAGGGCTGAAAATCTCGCCAAAATAAAGAGAGAATATACCTCACTACTCCATAATGGTAAAAGGGCCCATAAAGAAACATGCTGGGGAAAATTATTGAAGGCAATAGAATCTAGTCAGTCTGGATGCTAATAAAATCTTCTTTTAGGGAGGTGTAATGAGGGTAACCTTTTAATTTCTCCTCTTTTTTCTCTCTTTGCGCATTCTACACCACACACATAGGGAAATGCAATAATACATGTTTTTATGTATTGGACTGGATGCCTTCCTGTACAACATCTATGCTTACCATAATTCAAACGCCCTTTCACTATGGCACAACAGTGTTTGCGTTGGCGCCTGGCACCATATAATGCACCAGCGCAGGGAGAGAGCAGGACAGCACCACATCTTATTAGATATGGTGATGTTCTGCTCTCTCCCATTTCTTTACTTGCTCTGTTGTATTGTGTGATTTGTTAGTGCAACTAGACCCTGATCTTTCCAGACATATTAAATTTGGACCTCCAGCTAGCAAGCCATGACCATAATTTCATAGTACTCTGCCTTGCCATGCCAGGGGCTGATGTTAAAGCCCCCCTTCACATGGATGGCAGTCATGAGTCTGTGCCCTAAAGGAAGGACTGGATACTTAATGGACATTATGGCTGTATGCAGATTTCCTGAGTCTATCCATGTCAGACCATGTCCATGTCAGACCACACCTAACAACACTTACAGTAGGCAGTAAGAGGGCACTGCACTGTGAGGTACCAGCATGTGTTAGCAACAAGGTGGGTTAGTTCATGGCATGGGGCTTGATTCTAGCTTACCGTACATAGGGGTAGGACTTTCTCTTAAGCTTTAGTCCTCAGCCATTGTTGCAAATGTCTTTTTATCCATTTAGGAATTCTAGACAAAGCCTTACACTCACTCCTGTTCATATGTACCACTTATTGGCTCACTGATTATTGAGCTACCAGATGTAAGACACTTCTGGGTATACACCACAAAAGAGGAAGTAGGTGCCCCAGCCGATGCTGGGAGAAGGAAAGGAATGTTATCCCACCGCACTTTGTAAGCCCCAAAGGTTGAGTGTGTGAGGTGCAACATTACTGATTAGATATTTTCTATTAAAGTGTGGATGTACCGGCTTTCTAGAGATGTTTAGTTATCTATATTTATAGTATCCCCATATAATGTGTAAAAAGAATCAGGAGTATAAAACCCATCTGTGTAAGTATGATTGTTCACCGGTGGAAAGATAAGTAGACTGTTTTTCATGGGCCTACTGCCTGGGATGGATGCTCCGTAGATGTTTTTGTACGAGAAATGTTTATGTCACTATAGTACATAGGCACGGAGGGCCAGGACATGAGCCTCCTCCTTTACAGATTAGCACCAATCCGACTGGCAAATGGAGGGGGTTCTTGACCCATAGGTAAGAAAAACAGACATACAACTAGCTCACATACGGCAATATTGCTGACTGTATTTTAGGCATGGTTCTCCTGGTTTCTTCTTTTCTTCTCTTTTTAGGTTGAGCCTGCCAGACAGTGCAAGCTGTCTGGCTGTGAAAGGCATTATGGACTTACTAAGAACGTATAGGGGCTTGCTGTCTCCTCATAGCCTGCCATTGGTTGGCTTTACTGTCACTCTTATTTGATTGCCTTCTATTTGATGGCTGTCTTTGTTTCAGCATGTCCACATTATGTTTCCACCCATGGAGCATAGCCTCTTTACCAACGTTTTGGTTGTGTGGCTTCTGTGCTTCCTCTGCTCACATTTAGGAAATTACTTTTTTTTCAGCTGCCTCCTTTATGTTCATCCACCCCCACGTTGCCTTCGCTCACCCAAGTGCCTCTCCCCGTGCTACAAGTTGCTCTGCTTTGCCCATGTGATTCTCCCTTTTTCACATGTTCTGTCCTACCTGTTGCTTTTCACTCACCTACTGAGATGCTTCACCTACACAATTCCTTACCACAACCCCTCACCCACTTATCCATTTAAAATGTTTTTTAAAAAGTACCTTTGTGCTACATATTTAAAGCTCACTTTCATGCACATTTTTTCCTATTTAATGATCCAGCTTAGATTGGTAAATAAAAGAAAAAATAAGCCAGGGTGGTAGGCATGTGCTTAAAAGCTAGGCAAAATACATTGGCAAAGTAAATTATCCTCATAGACGAAACCTACTGACTTTGCCAGTGCATGTTATTTTAAAGTATCCATTCATGGCTCGGTTAGGTAAAAATAATACCAACCGTGGTTAGCTGGTCGAGCCGGGCGGGGATAACGTCACAAGTTCAAACTGAACGCGATGGAGCATGGGCAGGATACAGGGACCAAGTTGGTTCTGCTTAGAAACTTTAAATCCTGGTTGAGATGTGTTGGATAGCACAACGCCGGACCTGAGGATCTGAGTCTGCGAGGTAAGCATAAAAGATGCATCGCTCAGCGGTGGTTCTGATGAGGTGCGATGGCTGCGATGCAGGGTTGCATTGTGGCTCCATCGCACTGCACCAGTTCTGATGAAGTACTGCAAAGCAGTGACGGGTTTGTGTCTCTCTGATTTAGTTCTTGTAAAGACCACAGCTGATATGGCAGAGCAATTTTAGTCTCACTTCCAAGGGTCCAGGCACAGGGGGCACCACTTGGGGGTTAGAACTCACAGCAGGCAGAGTCCAGGTGCAGGGGTCAAGATGGTTGTGTTTTCTTACCCATGTGCTTCTCCCTCCACGCCTCAAGTTGCTCTTTTATGCCCATGTGCTTCTCCCTTTGTCCCGTGTTCTCCCCATCATGTTTCTTTTCATCCACCTGCCTTGATGCTTCACCTGCACAATGCCTCATCCAACAACACTCCCTCAACCACTCATCCATTTAAAATTTATTTTTTAAGTGCCTTTGCACTACATTAACAAAACAACACTGTCACTCTATTTTGTTCTTATTTAATGATCCAGCTCGCATTGGTGAATTAAAAATAAAAATAAACCAGCGTCCTTTTGTAGGCATATGCTTAAAACCTGGTCCAGATGGCTGTCCCTGAGACACTGATAATGAGGTCAGCCAACTAGTGCTTGGAGTCACTCTGGCAGTCTTGGGTTCAAGATGCAGGTCCAGTCCTTCTCACTCAGACAGCAGGGCATCAGTGCAGCAGAGTAGCAGGGCAGCAGAGTAGCAGGGCAGCAGAGCAGTCCTTCTTGCAGCAGAGCAGTACAGCAGTCCTTCTTATGAGTCTTCCACAGATCCAGAATTGTACTGAAGAGTTGGGTCTGGGGGTCCACTATTTATCCTCGGCACCAGCTTTGAAGTGGGAGAACCTGGAGTTTTCCACCCCCAATGGTGTCTTGAATTTCCTTCCTCCATGCCCTACCCAGCGCTTTTCTGGAGGCACAAAAGACTAGTGCAAATCCCTTTCTGAATGTGCTGAGGCAGAGGTTTTGTGATGGCAATGTGGTATGTGCCAGCTCCTCCCCCTCATCAAGTCAGAGATGGCCCATCCTGCCAACACATATTCCTCCTTTATTTTAATGTCTGAGGGCAATACACAAAGACCAACTGCCAGCAACACCTAGGATACAGGCTGCAGGCACGAAATGGTTGGGACAAGAAGAAAATGTCAACATTCTAAATGGTTGAAAACAAGGGGAGTTAGGCCCAAGGGACAAGGTTTAGGCAAAGCCGTATTACTATGTAGGAAAAAGTGGGAATAAGCCTATACCTCAAGTTTTAATACAAGCATATATCAATTCTGCTTAATGGCTAAACACATTCTTTTTATGTTTGTAGCGGTATTTTATTTATACCTTTTACTTGTATTTTTAGTAAATTTCATTCATACATTTAGACATGAAAAAGAAAAATTGTCCAATCGCATCTACATTATATATACAGTCACTTCATAAAGCATTTCGAATCTAAAGAGGTGATAAATCAATGATAAATCATACTATATACAACACATCACAAAACACTTTCACAAAAATATGTGGAAACAAAAATGACATTTTTTGGTGCAAAACATACAAACATCAACTACTTCTGTCTTGTTCCACTAATTCAGGTGGACACATTTGTGACCCTAGACTTTCTTTTGATGTCTGCACCTGGTATCCATTTTAGCACAGGGAAACTGATTAAAGTTTAAAGAAAATAAATTAATCCTTAGTTGCAAACTAGAATTAAACCATTGTTCCTCTGTGCATTTCAAATCCTAGGCTTTCATTACCAGGATTCTCATCAGGGCTTTCTTATTTTCTGAGCAGTTTTGGTTTTTCTTCCCAACCCTTCAATTGGCTGTGCCACAGGTTCTCTCTTTGTTTGAAGACCTTATGAGTTGTCTCTTATTTGTTCAATGGATCCTACGGCCCTTTGTGTATATTGCTTCCTGTTCGTGGAGCGCTTTTTGCACAGACCGCGTATACCAGTGGAAAGTTTTCCTGATGAGAATCCTGATAACGAAAGCCTAGGATTTGAAACGCGTCGGCACATCAAAAATTCACAATGGTTTAATTCTGGTTTGATACTAAGGATTAATTTATTTTCTTTAAACTTTAATCAGTTTCCCTGTGCTAAAATGGATACCAGATGTAGACATCAAAAGAAAGTCTAGGATCACAAATTTGTCCACCTGAATTAGTGGAACAAGACAGACGAAGTTGATGTTTGTATGTTTTGGCACATAAATAATGTCATTTTTGTTTTCACATATTTTTGTAAAAGTGTTATGTGATGTTTTGCATTTAGTATGATTTATCACTGATTTATCACGTGTGTAGATTCTGTAGATGAAGTGTCTGTATATATAATGTAGATGCGATTGGACAATTTTTCTTTTTCATGTCTAAATTTATGAATGAAATATACTAGAAATACAAGTACAAGTAAAGCAGAATTTATATATGCTTGTATAAAAACTTGAGGTATAGGCTTATTCCCACTTTTTCCAACATTCTAAATGAGGCATTTTCAGAATTGTGACTTAACATCTGACTTTACCATGAAATAGGTTTTTTAAAGACCAAATTCGTATTCCCTGCCTGCTTCCAATTGAAAGTTATCATTTATGAAATGTAATAAGGTATCCCAACATTAACCTTTGGGCTAGCCAGGCTCTGCAATAGTGAAAAATGAATTTGAGAGTTTTTCTCTACCACAACATGTATAAGTTAAAAGTACATGTCCAACTTTTTAAATACACTGCACACAAGAAGGTTTAGGCCTGGCAAAAGCTTTATTTTGCCAGGTTAAAATGGCAGTTTACAACTGTACATACAGGCTGCAGTGATAGACCTGGAACATGTTTAAAGGGCTACTTAAGTGGGTGACACAATTAGCACTGCAAACCCACTAGTAGCATTTAATTTACAGGCCCTGGATGCAGGTAGTTACCACTTTACTAGGGACTTACTGGTAAAGGTAATGCACCAATTGGGTGCAAGCCAATTGCCCATGGTGAAGGGAGAGAGCACAAGCACTTTAGCAGTGATTAGCAGTGGCAAAGTGCGCTGAGTCGGAAGGGCAACAAAAACTGATTCTGCAAAAACAGTAAGGGTAAGGCAAAAGGTTTTGGGAGAGACCACCCTAAGGCTTACAGGTCTAATGGATCCATGAATAAGGACACAAAAAAAAATCAAATTGTGCCAAAGGGTGAAAGAAAATGATAAAGCACTTTGTTTTACAACACAAAAGTCACACATTCACATCTATTTCAACAAGCATTGGCATAGCCAATAGGTCTCGCCGTTGGGATCATATAAGTGTTTAGCCATGCAACAGTTGATGTTGTTGCACCAAGGATATTATGCTGGATTACTAACCACTTATAAGGTCCAAAGGCAAGACCTATTGGCTATGCCAATGCTTGTTTTTAAGAAGGATGCGCAGGCTTAGTGGATGTTGCCGGTGTCGTGAAGTCCGAGAGGACTCCCACCGGAATGTCTCTAGGCTTCATTTATGTGGAAGTTTAATGAGGCTCTGCATGTAACCTTTGGGTTACTTCAGAATGCTTAAGGTCTTATCGAAAAAGTGGGGACTTTGGAGTATGATTGAGCGAAGCGGGTACCTTTCTTCCCCGATACTCTTCAATTCAATTAAATTCAATTCAATTGTGGGATCCTTTTCTGTGTTAAGTTTAGTTATAAGAGGATTCAAAAAGGATATTTTAAAGTACCGTTTTCAAATGGTGTGTACGGCTTAGGAATAGGTACCAACATGTTTTTTGGTGAAAAGTTGTAAAGGACAGTGAGCAGGGCTCCTGTCAGAGTTTGAAACCATATGTCTGATAAAGCCCTGGTATCCAGGTAACCTAGTTCGGAAATGAAGGGAGCACATTTTGGATACCTGCAATTAATCTCTAGTAAGCATTCATTTTAACCCAGAGAAAGCAGATGTGCAAATAGAGGAGTAAAGTAGGAGTATGATAGGTGATCCTGACTTACAGGGTGATCCCAAAGCAGCATGTACCAGCAACAACCCACACCAACTAAGAGAAGGGGCTGCAAAGAGTGCACCTTTTGAGTTACACTGGGTGGCCTCCATATAAGTGCAATGATGCATCACACTGGTATGGGACAGTAAAAAAACAACCCATGGTTTATCAAATAGAAGAGTATTCTTCTCAGAAAGCCCAAAAAGGTTACTAGAAAAGGAAATTACCAAAGTTATCAATTTACTTAGGAGGGTAGCTAGATTAACTGAACAATAATTGACAACGTATGGATCTCGTTAGTTAACAAAATCCTGTGCTTAATAAACTTGCAAAATATTTAGTTTCCATAACTAAGATATGTGTTCTGAAATTGTTATCTTCAAACGTCGCCATCAGCTCTTGAATGACTTCAAGAAACAATGCTAAATTGCAGCAGAGCACTCTTATAGGGGACAGCCTATTAGTGTAGCTCCCTGCCCAGTACACAACCCAGAGAACAGTACATGGTTTGCCGAGTGGGCAAAAATCACTCACCTAGGGCCTCCAATCATCACCTCCTCCACTGGAAGGTCTGGTCAAGGGGATGAGAAAGATCTGTGGGGGAGGAAGGGGGGCGGGACACTGGGGTATGGCCTTTAGTTCTGTCACCCAACAATCCCAAAGTGCCCTCCATTATACTTATTTTTCCAGAACTAGCATTATTTCCTTTCCACATACTTGTGTTCACTTTTCTGTAGTGTCGTAAGGTGGAGCTACATTGGGACCTTAAACCACTGTGGAGCAGCAATTGAACACCCTAGCCCAAAAACTAACATAAGTGGTCCAAAAATTTCCAACCCAAACTCTTCATGAAGGGGCCCGCAGACCTGCCAAGTACCACGCATGATGTTAGGTCAATGCACTTTAGTGTGGTGGTCCGCATCAATGCACTAAAATGCATCAGTCACACATTATTAGCACCTTGCCACCATCTGCATGCTGCAAGGGAGAAGCTATGAGTGACCACAACAGTCAGAAGCTGAATTAACAGCTGTGAGGCGAGTCCTGTAGACATCGTGCTGCACAGAAGACCTGTACTGGCCTCAGTGGCCTGTGTGTGTCAAGAGTCACTGAACGTAAAACTGGAAAAGAAAACTTGGGAGGCATTTCTTTGTCCAACAGTACATTCTGGTTTGGTTTCGTACTGATTCAAGAAGACTGCAGCCCTGACCTTGGCTATCAACACACTAGTTCCATTTAATTTCCATTGACATTCTTTCCTTGACTCTTGAGCTGCATGCAACCCTAGGATCTTGTATGGAAGCTGCAGTTCCACCAGAAGAAGAGCTTGATGAGGACGATCACGCCGGGGTAGGGAATATGCTGTTCAAGGGCTCAAGGCGTAATGAAATATTTTGGTAGCATATCTGATACATCAAAAAGAATGAGAGTCGAGCTGAGGGTCAAGGATCCATCTTCATTAAGACAGCCCAAAAGTTTATTGCATCTTCTACAGAGATCTGTGTGTAAGCTGCAGGTCACCGATATCAGTAAAAGTAGAACAGTTCAGTTAGTTAATGCACATTTTCCAAAAAATTGTCAATATCAGCGGGTCACAAATTCCAACCCTGTAATGCAAATTATGTAGTTGTTGTCCAGCTTCTTAAATATTTTGTAACCTGCCTGGGTCCGCTTTCTATCCCTGTATGCGGGATCAGATTTGGAAAGCCAAATACTGGCGAACACCACTGCTATAGAAGTAGGACTACTACATAAGTAATGATTACTGGAGACCTTGCCGCAGCTGCCTCAGAGATGGCCTGTCTGTTACATACTAAATCCAGCAGGGTGACTTTCTAGTTGTTGGGTTTACCGGTTGTGGCATCTAGTGCCAGCTCTCAATGGTGCAGTGTCGCTAACACTGACCTTTCTGTGGCGAGTACGTCTCTGATGCAGATGGGCATCTCTATTTATTCAGGTTGGGTGCCCCGGCTGAGGCAGCAAATCTAGCTGACTAGGGACTCCCACTAAAGGGTACAGTGGTACCAGTAGGAAGGATGTTTTCATTTCAAACTCCTGCCAGGTTGGACCCCAAGAATTGCTGCTGCAGCCTGCCAAGGTCCCGCCGATTGGAAATAATTATATTAAGGGCAAGTCATGTTCTCCTGACCTCCTCAACACGTGCGGCCCTCTTTGTCCTGGGGGTTGTCTCCAGTCTGGTGAGAGCAAGTGCTGAGCCGAAGTGACTTTAAAAGGCACCATGGCTCTCAACTTAGACAGCGGTGTCAGACCATGAGCTCTCACCCTGACTGGTACTGCAGAGAGGAGCATCACCTACCACTGTGCCAGCCTCCCATCACTGAAATGGCAACAGACTCCTGTCGACTCCAGCACATCACAGCACTGTCTGAGCAGCTGTCTGCAGTGAGTGTGATGCCTTAGACTGCAGCCAAAAGCAGCAGGTAAGTCAATGACCTGATGGAGAGAGATTGGAGTTTTGTCTAGAGCTAGTATTGAATAGACTCACAGTAAAGAAGCACAGGGGGTGGCGGGTCACACGCCTGCAGCAAAGTACGTGTATTATGCATGAAATGTATTTACTGTGGATAGGTCAACGGGCTAGTGCTTTTGTCACAGACATCCTTTTGCCTGTGACAAAAGCAGTCCTTTTGTTACTTGTGGTGCAGTCGCAACGGGCGCAGAGGTGGGGGTGGGTTGAGGCGTTTGGCGGGGGGTTGTGTTAGAAAAATGCCTGCTGCAAACAACATGTACCAGCATATCACAGAACCATATTTTATGTGGATAGCTCAGTGGGTTATGGCTTTTGTCACAGACATCGTTTTGTTACTTATGGTTCAGTCGCACCTGGCGCTGAGGTGGGGCGGAGCTGTGCTTGTAAATAACTTATGGTTTTAAAAGCACTTGCTGCAGAGTGACTTTGTGTCCAGCAGTTTTTAGGCAACAATTTTTTTTAAAAATGAACTTGTGATTTATGTTCCTGCTGCAGAGCGATTGTAGTTTCGACTCACCATAAAGTAGCGCACAAGGTTAATAAGCCTGCAGCAAAGATCATATGCTTTACAGCAGTTTGAAGATCTCCTTAGTTTCTTATTGCTGAAATTAGTTTCATTTCTGATTTTTATCAGTTTTATAGACTTCATTTCTTGATTTTGCTTGCAAGAATGTGTCACTCGAAGTATCACACCTTTGGTTGCTGAATGTCACTCGTAACGACACAGAAACCATGAAAATGTCACATACAAGCAATCTGAAACCTTGACAGCAATGGGCCTGTAGATAAAAGGGATGCCTTTGTACAGTATTCTAGAACAAGGTGAGATGCAAATGAGGCAATGAAAGAGGACATGTGGATGTTTATACATGTTCAGAAGGGTAGACGCTTGAACAGAATTATGAATGACTGCATTTGGATCGCTTGTAGATAAACACAATCCTGTATTTAGCAAACTTGTAATAAAATATTTAACTTCCTTAACAAAATGTTTGTGGTCTAAAATCAGTAACGGGTGAATGTTGTTACTGAACTAACTTCTCTTGGCTTGAATGGCTCGGGGTAGCAAAACTATGGCCTGTTCACCTTCAAAAACATGGCCTACCGCCTGCATAGCTGTGGCCACATTTGGAAATGACCATCACTGACACATCAATAATGAACTAGACTTCAAATGGAAGCTCAAACTGCTCCACATTCAGGCAACTACTTCCTGGCCGCGAAAAAAGAACTGCGTAATTCCAAAGACATCCTCGACACCACCTCCTTCCCCCTCACACCTCAAGCCCTTTGTCAAGGCACAACGGAATTATTCTTAGATCACAGCAAACCATGACTCCACAGAAATGCCAGGCAGAACACGTGCAAAATGGGGACCGCTGATAGGGGAAAGTCACTCACCGCCCACACACACACAATCGAAGCAATAAGACAGAAGGGCCGTAGAGGCACTTACTGGTGGTGGGGGACGAGGGGGAGTGAAACAATGCACTGGGCCCAGCCAGCTGCTCGGGGCTCAGTCAGCAATGACTCAAAGCCAACTTCCTGCGCTCCGCCGAGTGACCGGGGTGACGCAGCGCACAAGAGCCATTAAAATGAGGAGGTGTGACTCACTAACTTCTTTTTCTGTCACAAATATCAGCCTCTCCAAATGTCTGAGCAGAGCTCCTTAACGCCAAAATGAGTCAGCTAAATCCACATCATCTCACTCGAAATTCCACTTTTCATTAACATCTTTTTGCTTTGGTGTTTTACAGATTCATAGATTCCTCCCAGCACTTGGATACCTCTCGGAGTCGTGGTTGACGCTCTATACATATCACTTAATTCATGCACGAAACTCTATCCATGGCTTTGAAAACAAGCCTGCGAGTGCCGCTGCTACTTAAAAAAGCGTGCGCGCCTTGCGCTAAAAGGAGGCAGCAGGGGACAGAGGAGGGGGCCTGCACCTGTTTCCTTTGCGGGAGCGAGCAGGAACCATATGTTTGTAATTAACACATGGTGTGAAAGCTCGGTCCCGCAAGGGAATCGCCAAAGGTGCACGCGTTGCCATTCAAAGCAATGCAACGCGTGCACGATTTTAGGGTGAAAAAGGAATCCATTACAAAAGGTCTTTTTTCCTATTCAGCGCATGTGCACTGCATAGACGAGACCTAAAAAGGGACCTCCAACTACACAAGAATAACTATTATTTATCCATGTAAGATGCCCATCTTAAACAAAAAATGCTTTGAAAGAGATACTTCACACAAAATAGATGGTGTGGTGATACATCAGGGAGAAAAGGAGCCCTTCCATGAAAAAACCATGGGGCATATTACCAACAACTAGCGATAATTATCGCTATGTTGGCTTAGCGGCTATAATTTTATCACCGTGTAGGGACGATTTTTATCGCTTAGGAGCCTTGATATTATCAAGGTTTAGCTCCTAAGCAATAAAAATTGGCCGAAATGCATGAATATCGCTGAAAAGTCAGCGATATTCATGCATTACCGAGCAAATGCTCTTAGCCATGTTATCCACCTCCCATTGGATAACATGGCTAAGAACTGCTCAGGGCAGGTGTTAGCTTTTGGAGATATTCGCGCTTAGCGCGAATATCTCCAAAAGTTGGTAATAGGAGATAGCGATGTTAGCGACTGTTTCCAGTCGCTAACATCTTGGCACGCCCACTTTGCATGTCATTAGTGATACATTTCTCTGACATGCAAAGCGGGGCCCAAGATGGTCGCTATCTCCTACTAGCTGTCGCTAACTGGTGTTAGGGACAGCTAGATAATAGGGAGATAATTATATCTCCGCTTTCTTGGTTTTTAAAGCCAAAAAAGCGGAGATAAATCCCTTGATAATATGCCCCCATTTTCGATGGCTAAAAGGATAGGCCAAGACACAGACTTTACTACTGTGCAAAAATTCAACTTCTCCTGGTGAAAGCCCATGATAAATATATAAGACATTTCAAGCCCCATTTCTATCAGTCCCCAGGGGCTACATCCGAACTATCAATTTCATTCAAAACAATTTAGGACAAATACAACCTAGAAGATTAAGAACTGTTTTCTACAGCTCTGTCGAGCACAGAATGTAAACAATGTCCCAACCATCATGTTTTAGCTTGGCTGAAATAAGGCGACTCCATTCAGTTGCAATTTTACCTTACTATTCCAGAATATAGAAGCAGGTGCCTCTACACATGATCAATTTCAAGTGAAAAAAGCCACAATGGCAAAAAACCATAAGCAAGGTGTAGTGTAGATCAATCAATGAAGTCCAGACAGGCAGAGAAGGGTTTGAAGAGGTTTAATGTAGTACATCAGAACAGGGACCTCATCCTCCAGAGACCAGCAGGCAACTGACTCAGGGAAGATGGGGAATCTTGAAAGAGGCACATTCCAGGATAGAACAGGAATGATGCACAGCAGGTAAAGAGCAGAGCATGCAAGGGAAGTGGAGGATACCACAAGACCTCCCTCTTATCAATGATAAAAGAAACAAAAGAGAACGAAGTAACAGGAACCACAAGAATAAAAAAGCACAGTAGAAGGAATTCAATCCATGAGGCGAGAAGGAACAAACTTTTCTCTTGTAGATCTTCTTACAGGACCAGAAGTTGAAGGTACAGGAGGACAACAAGAAACATTATCTTCATCTTCAATATCCTTGGAGCGACACACAGCTATTCTGCTGAGATTCCACACCTTATGATCTTGTGTCTTAACAGCATTGCCTAAAAGTTTAATAACCTTAATCGGTTTGCTGAATTTCGAAATGCCAAACTTCCTTTCAGGCAATTTAATCCTTACAACATCCCCCACACGCACAACAGTTTTTTTAACAGCTTTCCTTATATCGTACTCGCTCTTCCTTTTCACCACCTTACTCAACTCCTTCTCCTTCCAGTCACTACTAAGGGTTCCATTAACCCCAAGCTTAGAGGCAACCCAAGAAGGTTTGAGAGGGGTGCAAGGAGACCTTCCTTTGAACAAAACAAAGGGTGACACGCCTGTAGAAGAATGTGCAGTAAACCTATATTCACATACTTTCTTTTTGATAGCCTCCTCCCAATTGTAACTGGAGACTAAAGCTAACTGCATAGTTTCTTTCAAAACTTTGATGAATCTCTCTACAACACCGTTGCTTTCTGGATGGTAAACTGAGGCACGCTTGTGTAGAATGCCTCTCTCCTCCAGAAAACTCTCAAACAGGCCAGAAATGAATTGCACACCATTGTCGGTGAGCACTGAGTTAGGTAGACCCTCACTAGAAAACAGATCATCCAAGAAGGTGACAACAGAAGAAGAATCTACCTTATTCACAATTTTAATAAACGGCCACTTAGAAAACATGTCCACACACACAATGACATACCTGTCTTGACTGCCAACTTTGACAGGGCCCAAAATGTCCAAAGAGACATCTACCCAAGACCCAGAGGACTGTTTTCTAATAACCATAGGTTGTGTTCTACACTTGAGTATCTTATCACTCATGGAGCATTGGAGACAATCTCTCACAGTTCTTTCAATCTCAGTGTCCATGGCAGGCCACCAATATATTTCCCTGACTCTTGTTTTAGTTTTCGCAATGCCCATATGACTAGAGTGTGCAAAGCAGATAATCTTATGTCTCAAATTAATTGGAGGAACCAGTCTACTACATCTCATTAAAACTCCATCTACCAAAGACAACTGATCCTTCACAGTCCAGAAAGTCTTCACATAGTCATTGCAATCTTTCTTCAGACACCACCCATCACGAACATATGTGATGACTTGTTGGAGATTAGAATCGGAATTTAACTCACTTATCCACTCATCCTCCGTAATGACACCCTCGGTGACCACACAAACCTTTAAATCTTCTGACAAGTCCTCATTACACAAGGAGAGGTCATCATGTCGTTCAGAGATGGCTTCACCCGTAAGTCTGGACAAACAGTCGGCTAGTATGTTGTTAGACCTGGGCAAATAAGACACACCAAACTCAAAATCTTGTAGAGCGACAACCCATTTCCTTATCCTGTGTGAGATGCAATCTATGCCCTTTTTTTCAAAAACTTCCTTGAGAGGTTTGTGGTCAGAAATAACCGAAAATCTTTTCCCCCAGACAAATTTCTTTAACTTATGAACTGCCCAATAAACAGCCAGAGCCTCTTTTTCCACCACCGAATAATTTTCCTCAGCACCTCTAAGAGGTCTTGAAATGAAGAGTATGGTGTTGTCAACCTCTTCACCTTTTTGCAACAGAACAGCTCCAATGCCTTTGCAACTGGCATCGGTCATGATATAGGAATCTTTGGTGGGGTCAAAGCTAGCAAGATTTTGTGCATTATTGAGACAATTCTTGATCAGATTGTATTCTTCACAACAACCCTTGTCCCAAACAAATTCTTGACCCTTTTTTAGCAAACTCCTCAACTTTTCAGTTTTCTGGGCAAAACCTGGGACAAACTTGTTATAAAACTCTGACATCCCAAGAAACTTAACCAACTCATCCTTGTTACTGGGGAATTTAAGATTTGAAATAGCTTCCACCAACGAAGGCTTAGGTTTGATACCAGAGCCGGAAACAAGATGTCCAAGATATTCAATTGTCTCAACCCCCAATTTGCATTTGTCTAATCTAAGTGTGAGACCCGCGTCTTGTAACTTACTCAACACCGCAGACACCCTGTCATCATGTTCTTTAGAGCCAACTCCGTGTACTAAAATGTCATCCTGATATACCTTGACACCACATAACCCATCTAAAATACCCTCCATCACTCTTTGGAATACCGAGGCCGCAGATATGAGACCAAACGGCATCCTAAGAAATTTAAAGGTCCCAAAGGGAGTGATGAAGGTTGTGAAGTCTTGACATGATGGGTGTAATTTTACCTGGTGGTACGCAGAGGAAAGATCTAATGTAGAAAAATGTGTAGCCCCACCTAAAGAAGACAGCATTTCAGTTATGTTCGGGAGGGGATAATGGTCAACGATCACAGCTTTGTTTAACTCTCTCATATCGATGCATAATCTTGCCTCGCCATTGACCTTACGGACCATCACTACAGGAGAAACCCATTCTGTACCCTCAACCTCTTCTATCACACCATTGTTTTTTAGTTTGTCGAGTTCAGCTTTCATTTTGTCACGAACCAAAAGTGGGACATTTCTCACTTTTGCCACAATAGGGACAGAGTTTGTTTTTAATTTTATCAAATGAAGGTACTTTTTAAGACATCCTAACTCTTTAGAAAAAACTCTTGGAAATCTTTTCGCCCAAACAGTATGATCTGAGACAACTGCCACATTCACAGGCATTTCTCTCAAACACACAGAGGGAGACTGATTGGGATCAAGATAGACACCAAGGTCTCTTTGATGTTCCCAACTGATGAGGGAGTCGCCTTCCATGGAAACATACATTTTTCCAGCTGTGACTCTCCCTTTGAAGTCAATTGAACCAAGGAAGTATCCTAACAGATTTATAATTTTGCCACCATACCCTCTAGGGATTAAGTCAGGTTTGAGTAACTTTACTTTGTTACGCAAGTATTTCTCAAAAAACAACCTGGGAATAAGTGTGATCTTGGCGCCTGAATCAAACAATATGTTGACAGAACATCCCTCTATGAGAATATCTTCCATGGGGCCATCAATACCAACTGCGTTCACTTGGCATACAGTTGAATCTGTTTGTTCTGGGTCATAAATATCCACCACACGCACTTTCTTCTGAGCTTTGCTGGACCTACAACATTTTGTGAAGTGCCCTCTTTTCTTACAAATAGAACATGTGACTTTCCATCCCGGACAATCTTTGGCATTGGCTAAGTGGCCAACATTTCCACAACGATAACATTTAAAACTAGTAGACTTGACCTCTGAACTGGGATTTTTGTTATCATTGGAGTTCCCTGTTTCCGAATTGCCAGACTTTTGGGATGTGGGAACTGAGGAGGTCTTTATTTCTTTCACTTCAGTAGACTCTTTTCTCCCTTCTGAGGTGTTCTTACGGATCACTTCAGAGCAGGTATTGGAGTGCTCATGTAACTTAAGAGCAGTAATAACTTCATGTAAACTCGGGTTGTCTTTTTGCCAAAGACTATCCTTAGCTTTCTCGAGAGACGAACCAAGCATAAGCTGGCCTCTAAGTCTCTCATCTAACGTACCAGCAAAGGAACAAGTAGACGCAAGTTTACGTAGAGACGTAACATATTGTTCTATGGTCTTACTTTGTTTTTGCATTCTTTTGCCAAAGTGAAAACGCTCCAAAACCATGCTCAACTTTGGAAGATAGTGGAGGTCCATCTTTCTTATGCATATTTCATATTCATTGAGAGAGTTAGTTTCGGCATCAGGTAAATTTTCGAAAACGTCCTGGCCCTCCGAACCTAAACAATGCATAAACAAAGAGGACTTCCTCTCCGCACTGAGAGAAGTACCACACACCCTGGCGTAGTGAGCAAAAACCTTCTTCCACTTGAGCCAAGGAATGGGAGGGTCTCCTGGCTCAGAAAGAAAAAACGGAGGAGCTGTGACATTTTGCATGTTTGTATGATGAAGGAACAATGAAAATGACCTATAAGTGACTTAAGAGATGCTGCTGTTCACAAGTGGGAAAAACACTATGCTGTATGAAAATGACCTATAAGTAACTTAAGAGATGCTGCTGTTCACAAGTGGGAAAAACACTATGCTGTGCCAGTCAGCGAAAATAAGACTGGCGATATCACACTGAAACGTAGAAGGGATTCAGTTACAGTCCCGTAACAGTCTTAGGATAGTACAAGCATGGTGCCGATAAAAAAAGGAAAGTTGCGGGCGGCAGAAGTTACCTGTGCTTGTTGGGAAACTGCCGCTGTGCCGATCAGCGAAGGGCAGAACCGGCAAGTATGGCGTATGACGATATGAAGTTAATGCGTGGTGGTGTTGTTTAGGAACTGATGCTGTGCCGATCAGCGAAGAGCAGAATCGGCAAAGATGGCGGATGACGTGATGACGTCAAGGCGTGTCTGCGTGACGAACGTGGCGTGGGGTGAAGAACGCTGGTTGCTGGTTGCGGTGACTGCGGTGAAGACGGGGAGGGCTCGCGCGTTGCTAGGAGGCGATTCAAAACATGCCGTTGGAGCAGCGACGGTGAGCAGCTTGTTTAGGAACAAGTAAAAGATGTGTAGCAAGTTTCAATTGACTCGCAAACAATGTCCCAAATGTTCACTCGCAGGGGTTCACACGGAGCGAATGTTCACACGCAGCAATTCACACAATGCCATATAAAACGTGAGCAGAAGCCGATGCCATTCCCACACAAGGAATATGAACCAACTGGTTCAATTGGCCAAAATAAAATAAAACAGTACCTTATGTTGCACTTCTGCTGGTGAGACAGATTTTCAAGCTTTCTTGGGGAGCTTGGTATTGTCTAGCTGTGGGAGGTAAGATAGAGGTTCCACAGGAAGGAAAAAAAATGTCCGAGGTGTAGATGAGTTGAGGTCCCTGAGCGTAGGTCTGGTCCAATCGTCGCCAAAATGTAGTGTAGATCAATCAATGAAGTCCAGACAGGCAGAGAAGGGTTTGAAGAGGTTTAATGTAGTACATCAGAACAGGGACCTCATCCTCCAGAGACCAGCAGGCAACTGACTCAGGGAAGATGGGGAATCTTGAAAGAGGCACATTCCAGGATAGAACAGGAATGATGCACAGCAGGTAAAGAGCAGAGCATGCAAGGGAAGTGGAGGATACCACACAAGGCTTGAATGAATGTTTAATCAGAGATAAAAAGCCAAAGTAAAAGCTGGAAAGGACTAGGATTTAGCTTCGAAGGACTTCAATCTCCATCCAGAATGGAGGTGAGCGTGTTCTGCAAAAAATCAGGGACACAACTATAGCAAGAGGGTGAGGAAACCAACATAGCATGCTCTTTGACTGCCTTGTGAGAGAGTCAGTATCTATTTAAAAAAAGGTTTTTTTAGAGTTTCATATAGCGCGAACTAGACCCTAGAAATCCGGTATCAGAGCGCTTTACATGAGCACCAGTTTCGTTGCAGATGGACACATTCATTTTCTTTTCCTTTTGTAGCCTCTACCCTGAAAATACCAACTACTGGAACAGGAAATAAAGACGTTCCCTTGTAATTGAATTGAAGTACCCACAATCTTGGGATGTGCATAATATCCTGGAGCAGACTGACGTGCCTCTCGTTCAGGGATGCAGGAAGCTGCCACCATGGACACTGCTGAATTATATCACTTCCCTGAGGCCTTAGACCAGCCACCATCCGGTCCCCTGCATGTGGTACCCAAGCAACTGCCTCTTCAACTGAAGGATATGAAGGATAGAGGACCACAGCCCTTCCTGCGATGCTGAAAGCTGCACTGCAGGCCTGTAAGCGGACATGACTGCCACCCAGGTGCCTGAAGAAACTGCCATATTGAGCAGAATCATGAAGCCAGGAGAGCAGCCCCACCATGCCCACAAGAGAGTGCCAGCCCAGACGTTTCTAGGTCAGGCACTGTCCTGGGGAGCCCGTATGTCTGCTGGTGTGCATACATTAACCAACAAGTTCACACAGCTGTTTAGCATCTGTATTCATGCTGCACCTATTTTAAATTTTCTGTTTCCTGATCCAATTAAATAAACTTTGCTCTGTGCCCCCATAACTGGAGGGAACATCAGGTACAGTATGAGCTTAGTTGCATGTCTAGACAGAGACAATGGTATTTCCTGTAACAGTAAATCTTTAGGATTCTGTCAGTGCTCCTCAAGTGAGCAGGTGGGATCAGGTGATGTGCACTGCTCGCGACGCAGAACTACTGTTGAGCCAAGAAGTGAGTTTATTCCTGTACAGCAGAATAGTTCTTTACATTTGTTTATTTAGTTACCACTGAATTGTTTGGGAACTGTAGGTTGCTTGTTAGTGGCAAACCACAAAATTGGACACAGTAGCAAGAGTGAAAAAACACATTCTTGTTCTCGTACAACAAACTTTATCCTGCAGGATGATTTTGTTATCTTCCTTCAGTTGGTCACATCGAGTCATTACGTGCTGGAGGGTGTTCATTGTTTTATGGTAGGTATATTGTACTGTCGAATAAAGATCTGACTGAAGGCAATCTTTTTAAAATTCGTTTCTGAACCTGCAGTGGTACTATTGTTTCAGACCAGGAGTGGTTCCTTTCTTCTGGACTATGTACCCCTATGTGTACGTCTCTATTTTGTTTAGCAGTGCTGTCATTGCACTGTTGATTCCCACACATGCATACATGCAAACAAACGGCGTACACCACCACCAGTCAATCTGGATAACATTGCAATCCATCATTTTTCACTGACTGTGCCATTCTAGTTAGAAGCCCGCCTAATGCAAATCAGTACTGATACGGGTCCTTATGCACAGTTCATCCCTTCTGTCCAGAGAAGCACAGTGGGGGAAAAGCAATCTGTTTAAATGCTACCCAGAGCAATTGCCAGTGGATTAGCTTATTTAGAAACATGACTCCCATCACCTTTTATGTGTTTGTTGTAGCACCCTAAATGGCCTAGGGCAGTGGTTCCCAAACTTTTGACTCCTGAGGACCCCCATTGAGTCATCACTGGAAGCTGGGGACCCCCAAGCAATTTGTATGATTTAAAGTTCAAATATTAAAACATTAATTCGAAAAAAAACACATGTGCACACAAAACAAAAACTCAAATTACTAAGGATTTTGGGGGCAGATGAACGACCATTTCATTTAGCACCTCGCAATTGGCGAAACAGTGCGAGTCGCTAAATGAAATGTACAACAGTGTGTTTAACACTATTTGGGATTCCAAATGGGGTCGCAAATTGCGAGGATCATTAATATTAATGAGACTCTCGCAGTTTGCGAGCCCATTGGGAATGCCAGCCCTCCCAGGGATGGTGGCCTGCTGGGCTCAACAGACCACCATGTCTGGGACTGCTTTTAAATAAGGCAGCTTTTTTTTTTTAAAAAGCAGCCCGTTTTCCATGCATTTAAAAAAAATAAAACGAAACGTTTTCGTTTCATTTTTTAAGAGCAGGCAGTGGTCCTGAGACCACTGCCTGCCCTTAAAAAATAATTTTTCATGCATTTGCAAAGGGGAAGAGGTCCGCTGGGGACCCCTTCCCATTTGTGAATGCATTACCATCTACTTGAAGTAGGTGGTAATTGCGAGTATTTTGCGGTCACAAAACATTTGTACATGGTTCTCCAGCAGGTACATTAATCACTGCCATTATCTTGACACTTTTATTGTTGCTGGAAAGCTGCTAATTTTACAAGAAAGTTGCTGTGCTTTTAAAACTGCTGCCTACGGACCCCCTGGGAATGTGTCACGGACCCCTGGGGGTCCGGGGACCCCAGTTTGGGAAACACTGGCCTAGGGTATGCTCAGATGTGTGTGCATTGCTTACTGTGGCACTGGATCAAATCTATACCTCACTGTATAGGCCTAACAAGGTTGATACTGGTCGAGCGCAGCTTGTATTCTGTTCCAGTCTGAGTCTCACTATGCAGCACAGGATGGACGGCACACAGGAGGACCAGTGTCAGTATTGATTTGCATAAGGCATACCTCTGTCTAGAGTGGACCACTGGGTGAAAACCCTGGGTTTAAATTCCACCTAGAGCAGTAGCCAGTGGTTTAGACTATTTACAAGCTTCCTCCCATCACCTTCGGTGAGTTTGATGTTCCTTTGAATTATCATAGGTATTAGATTACGAGCTGTCCACTTCAATGATCACCTTGCTCTAGTAGGGAGGGTCTCCAGTGCTTTGGGGTTGTGTAGTGCAGCTTGATTGTGGTTCTTTCTTCTTTGGCAGATGATTCAAAGAATGCAGCGCTAGTGCTAGGTAGTTGCCTAGCACTAAGTTTGCTGCCCGGTTTTGCTCTACTAGAAGTGTCTGTAAGGAATTTTATGGGAGGCAGGTGGACATGCCATTGCATGATAACACAGAAGCTTATGTTATATCCATCTTATGATAGAAGTTGATAATGATATGACTTTGCTGAGTATGTAAAAAGTGTGCACTCTTCTGGTCTAATTCCATTGTGGGTTGAAGAAAAAGTTTGGGTCAATGACATCAAGGCCCATGTGCAATTTTTTTATGTGAACATAGTCTTTCATGTTAGGCTGTACATAATTTGCATCATTTCCTTTTTTCCGTATGCTTACGATGATCTCATAGCTTTCTCTTGGGGGAGAAGTGGCTTGAACCGCAATGTCTTGCAGGAACATCCACTGGCCCTGCATAACCAACATTCACAGCTGAACTTCAGAACATAGATGGAGATACCTTGGAGCTGTTATCTCACAAGAGTTTTTGCACAAAAGTGAATACCTCATGTACTATTTTCACATAGACATCCATCCTCTCTTAGGACGCCTAAAACCCATAATTCTCATGACAATTATGTGTAGTACACATGGAACAATCTATGAAACCTTACCCTTCCCTAAAATGTACTCAGACTTCAGTTTCAAAGGGATTTGTTTCCTTTTGTTTACCTTACCAAACAGTAGTACTTCAGTCATTGATTTAGTAAAGCTTAATATTCTATTCTCATCCACTCCTGAATGCAGGTGAGTTAGGATGAGATATCTGTGTTTTTTTTTCTTATCAAAATAGAGGTGAAGCACGATATAGGTTTAATTTGAAGGTCATATTGCATAGTTTAAAGGCAAGTGGATAGAAGAATGCATTTAAACACTATAATGCACATTGTGGTCTTTTATGAGCTTTGAAGGAGGACTGACTTTGATTTACTTATTTCGACTCCCCAGGTACAT
Organism: Lissotriton helveticus; assembly: GCF_964261635.1. Classification (NCBI taxonomy): domain Eukaryota; kingdom Metazoa; phylum Chordata; class Amphibia; order Caudata; family Salamandridae; genus Lissotriton; species Lissotriton helveticus. Next base: position 134,644,577 of record NC_136058.1, read on the forward strand.
ACAAAGGACCAGACTACGGCTGGAATTGGGCCTTCTAAGACAATCACTCACCTGCGAGGCTGAGACCTTGAATTTTTATATAAGGGTCCTAAAAGCAATTACAAACACACTCAAAGCACATCTAAAAGAGATATTTGAGACCCCTGGCAGTCCCTGGCACAGGCAAGTCCAAAAACCTAAAGCCTCTTTACAAATCGAAGGCACCGCGATAAACTCAGACATTATCCTTTACACAACCTAGAAAAGGCTCATCAACAGGCAGCTGAAATTGACTTCACATCTGCTGGACACTTGCTCCTTAAAGTCCTCAACTATCCTATCCCCCTCGGAATGATTCCTACCTACCAGAGAAGCAGTAACCATACCTCTCTGAAGGTATAAACAGATTGGTCCGCACAGACATCTTATTCATGTGCCTGCTAGGCCTACCAGTGGCCGACTTCAACCAATAGGCCCCATCGGGTAAGGAGGAGGCCTACAGATTGTGCAATTATAAGAAAGAATCATGGCTCCACCTTCTGTGCTGCTGTCCCACAATCAACTCCCCAGGAGATCTCTTCTTAAACCAATTTATCTAAACAAGGAAATCCACTCATGCCTGAAGGCATTGTCACTGTGCTTCTCTCACACAGACTCAAGCACCATATCGAGGTGCGTCAAATATGTCAAGAAGCTTGAAGACCTATATCGACCTGCCCTGCATCTCTCCACCCTGCCACCTTTGCTCAAAAACTGAGAAAAAGACTATTTCATGGTGTGATCCAGAAGTAGAAAAAGGGGCGGCAAGAGTCTCTCTGGCAAAGCATTACATACTAAAAGGAAAGTGATTCTCATTGCTGTCCCTTTCATCACCCTAAAATGCCCAACATGCATCTCCCGCAGTCCTATTCCTAGTGCATTTTGATCCCCCCAGCACCCTTTAGGGGGATGAACACCCTCATTGTGCACTTCATTTGATTTACTCACTGTCTAAAGAAGATTGGGAAAGTAGCTGGATTTTTAGACACTCACACGCAGGCCACATAGATGGCTTCCTCATTCGCTTTATAACCTTATCCTTGCTATGGCTAACATTGATGCTTCTTTTATCCTCCTAATAACTGTTATATTGTAAAATTGTTTTGGTTTTAACTAACTAAACAATAAAGCTTTACTTACCCTGAGTGTTGTATGACAGTGTGTAAAATTAAGATAGCTGATTGATCCTCTTCCCTTCGTGCTCCCAGCAGCTCCTTCCAGATATTATTCAAGGTAGTATATGTACCTCTCATATTCAGTCAGTACAGAGTTCTTCACTTTGCTGTTAAAGTTGTCTGATAAACCTTAATTTCCAAGACGTTTACCTTGATTGGCTCATTAGAGATATACCAGATAGGGTCATTCCTAATGAAAATGCAGTCCAGTTGCCAATAGCTGGTACGGTCATTGATATCCAAATTCCATTGCAAGCAGAACTCATCACACAAATTAAGCCAACCATTTTTCTGGTTCAGCTGTGAGTATTGTGTGGGGGTATTAGAGTTTCCCACAGAGATCTTTTGAACCTATTCTAAATAGATTCAAAATCACAGCTACTGGACTCATGTTGATTCCTAGCAGGAAATAGTCTTGTCAGTATGCACTGACTACAGATTGCCAACCTGGTCACATTGAATTGCCTATGTTGTGTTCGCTAGGCTTACTATGATCAAGGACCGATGTATCTACAAACTATATTTAAAAAGTATCGTTTCACTTCCGTGTTCATAATCCACTTGTTTTTCTAAAATTGCTATAGTTGCAGAGTTTGATTAGGAGGTAGGGTTGTTTCAACACGCTCTGCAGATTTGGAATCATCTTCCAAGTGAGTTAAAAAAAGAAGCCAATCATTTTAAATTCAGAAAATTGCTTAAAACTGACTTTTCTGCAATGCAGTACCATCCTAGTGACTGCTATCTTTTCTGAGTGATTCTTCTTTGTTTTCGTTTTTCCCCTTTCCCTTCCTTTGGTTCCTTGCTCTGCTATACCCCTCAGGGTCACACCCTCTCTTGCGCCTTGTTTCACATCAAATGAAAGCGAAAGAAATCAAGCCAAATCATTGCGAGGTTTCCAATAATAGTTTTTGCCTCGATTAGGCAACGTAACAGACTCAGTGGAAGAGGTGTGGCGCCGCGGCTAGGTCGAATGACTCCGGAATCTGGGGATCATGGTTCGATCCATGGCACCGGCGGCAGATTAGCCCAGCACCATATAACTCTGGGCAATAGCTTGCTTAATCTTCCCGACGGCCCCCAGAGCCTAGAGACCCTTACGGGTGATCGCTTTTATCGGCAGGAAACTGCGGCTAAAGCGGCGATAATTGGCTTGATAATATGCCCTTGTGAATTTCCATAGAAGCCCAGGTTAACAACAGAACCTGGGCTTATATGGGAATTCACAAGGGCATATTATCAAGCCCATTATCGCCGCTTTGGCGGCAGTTTCCTGCTGATAAAAGCAGCGATATTGTATCGCCCTTTCTTGATAATATGGCCCTCAGTGCCTCCTAAACGTAGTACCTAATTTCTGATAAAGTGTCCCAAAATACTAATTTCTAAGGAACACGCTATATCCTAGGACTGTTTCATCTCCCTGCAACGGGGGGTGCACCACACTGAACACCAGAGACTTAGGCATTGTGCCTATTATTTCTATGAAAATACATAGTTTGCATACAGTATTTAAAATCTGCAGTGGCTAACACGCTAGGATGACCACCTCACTCCAGATCATTTCCAGTCCCAAACTTTTCATCTACTAATCATTGTTTTCAGGTGTGTTGCTTGAATTAGTTCAATGAAAGCAATGCAAAGACTACAGCACCCAAAATGCATGGGTTAATCTCACAAACCTTCAGGAACGGAAATGGCCTCCTTAATGACCTGGAAGGAGGGGGCCATCCTACAACACATATTACTCCAAACTACACAAAGTATAGTTTAAATCTTTAGGGAAAACAAAAAGGAGAGTGAGGGTATTTTCACTCAAAAGTGAGGTGAGAACTCCTGGTCCCCAGTAAATATATGAACAAAAACAAAAGGAGGAGTGCCCCCTGGAGGCGGGTAGAGAAAGTCTCTCCGCCTAAAGGTTAAGACTTAATTAAGCACTTGTGCCCAACCTTAATATAAGACATAGCATGTCTTTTTTGAAGACCCCTCACTCACCAACCTGGTTGGTGACATGCTTCATCATCGGGGTCCCACCCCGAAGGCCGAGTGCCAACAGGGTGTGCTACGACACCTGATTACAGAGGAGCAGGTATTTTCTCTTTTTATATGTGCAGTGATAAAAGAGGGGAAGTGTTTTAAAAGGGGCCAGATCTACTCACATCAAGACTTTATTCCCGAGTGACTGGACCCCTGGTTAAAAAACTGTGATACCTTTGTCTAATTAGGTAGACTTCGGTGTCTAAGACGTGTAGTGTTGTAAAAAATAGCGACGTGTGCTATGTGATTAAAATATAGGTCTTAGGTCTACATGTTTCAACCTCGTATGATTGTGGGTTTTCGTCAGGACCAAAAGGAAAAAGAGAAGGATCTGGGTGGTCCGCCCACGCTAAGGGGCGCCCTGCCCTAGAGCCGTGAAAGATGGGTACACAAAAATTGTGTCCCTGCATAATGTAGTCTTCTCCCCACTCTGGAAGAAAAAAACCTGCAAAGAAAAATATCAGGAAAGGGTAGTTGGGAACATACATTACAAGACAAACATTGCTTGTACACATAACATATAAATTGTGATCAGTAGATAGAGCTGGTGGATGAGCCATACATATATCTACTCCATTCATGGAATATTCTGCCAATGAGCTCATCTATATGTGGCTCTGATATTGCTACTGGTATCAAAAGGCAATTGCGCTGTAAATGCCTCTTGTGAGGGAGGGTTTTTTTGGCTATAGAAGCCTATAGATCGGTAAAAAATGGTTAGCGGTAAACAATGTGCAATATAAGCATATCATGGTGAATAAACGGCTTCTTTTTGGAAGGTGGTAATGTCTCACAAAATACCCATGCATGCCACATACAATTATCCCAGTTATAGGATCTGATCGTGACTTTTTTGATGTGGCAAAATCACGCACGGATAGTGGTAAAACATTCAGCTTACTCATAAAGCGGTGGAAATCCGCCTCATGGGCGTTCGTGGTCCAAAAGCGATGCTCGCGTATCGTTGAAGGAACCAAGTAGGTTACCAGTCCAAGGATCAGAAGCCGCAATTAAGTCAGGCCTCACACGATCTCCTCGGATTCCATTTTCACGCACGAGATGACGGTCAGTCACTCATCGCATTTTCCCGATCGTGTCTTGTCCGTTACTCCTTAGATTACGCGAGCATCGCTTTTGGACCACGAACGCCATTACCACCTTCCAAAAAGAAGCCGTTTATTCACCATGATATGCTTACATTGCACATTGTTTACCGCTAACCATTTTTTACCGATATATAGGCTTCTATAGCCCAAAAAAACTCACAAGAGGCATTTACAGCGCAATTGCCTTTTGATACCAGTAGCAATATCAGAGCCACATATAGATGAGCTCATTGGCAGAATATTCCATGAATGGAGTAGATATATGTATGGCTCATCCACCAGCTCTATCTACTGATCACAATTTATATGTTATGTGTACAAGCAATGTTTGTCTTGTAATGTATGTTCCCAACTACCCTTTTCTGATATTTTTCTTTGCAGGTTTTTTTCTTCCAGAGTGGGGAGAAGACTACATTTTGCAGGGACACAATTTTTGTGTACCCATCTTTCACGGATCTAGGGCAGGGCGCCCCTTAGCGTGGGCGGACCACCCAGGTCCTTCTCTTTTTCCTTTTGGTCCTGACGAAAACCCACAATCATACGAGGTTGAAACATGTAGACCTAAGACCTATATTTTAATCACATAGCACTCGTCGCTATTTTTTACAACACTACACGTCTTAGACACCGAAGTCTACCTAATTAGACAAAGGTATCACCGTTTTTTAACCAGGGGTCCAGTCACTCGGGAATAAAGTCTTGATGTGAGTAGATCTGGCCCCTTTTAAAACACTTACCCCTCTTTTATCACTGCACATATAAAAAGAGAAAATACCTGCTCCACTGTAATCAGGTGTCGTAGCACACCCTGTTGGCACTCGGCCTTCGGGGTGGGACCCCGATGATGAAGCATGTCACCAACCAGGTTGGTGAGTGAGGGGTCTTCAAAAAAGACATGCTATGTCTTATATTAAGGTTGGGCACAAGTGCTTAATTAAGTCTTAACCTTTAGGCGCAGAGACTTTCTCTACCCGCCTCCAGGGGGCACTCCTCCTTTTGTTTTAGTTTAAATCTTTACCATAACTTTAGACTTGGCATTTCAAACAGTGCTGTTAGTTTTCAGACCTAAAAATATTTGTAATGTCTTCCCTTTCTTCATTTATACTTGATTGCTTAAGCAGTTAAATATTCGTTTAGTTTAACCTTCTGCCAGATGTACTAATCTTAAACTGAATTCCCTTCAACCTTTAAACTAGAAATCAGTTCAAACAATTTTTAGTTACTTAACCCTTTTAAATATTCCCCAAAATGTACTGTAATTCGAGTTTTCTCTTTTATCCAAATCCTTAAATCCTTACTCAGCTGCATGTATATGCAAAGTAGTTGTTTTTGGCCTAGACCCAAAAGCGGGTCCGGTTGTGGAAGAAGCAGGTAACACATTTAGCAGGTGCTTTGGCAGAATACTGAAACTATTCTGAAGTATTTCAGAAGCACTACGTTGCTAATGCAGAGTCCTAATGTTGGGCTAGGTTTCAGCTTTTCTGTTTTTGCTATCTCCCTTCCGTCTCCTAGGCCGGCTGCTTCAGAGACCCTCAAAGCAGGCTGACTTTGAATTTTCCTCCTCCCACTCCAAGATCTGTAACTCTAGAGGCCTAGCATAGAGTTTGTGCTCCTTCTGCATCTGGTTTCAATGCATCTCTGGGGGAGAGCCAGAGTAGCATTCCCAAAGAGCCCTGCTTGGCTCTGCCCTGATGGGCCCTGAATCCACTGCATCTCTATGAGCTAGACATGGGCATTGATCCAGGACAAGGCCTGGGAAACGAATCGAAATCTGCCACTTTTAGGCAACGAACTCTTCCCGCCGAAGGTACTCAGGACGCATGAGCTTCTCACAAAACAACATCTGCACTATACCACTGAGATTTCTCGACAAAATATTATTCGAAGGACCGGTCTTGGAATGCATGGGCAGACTTTGCCAGGGTCAACCATAATAAAATAACAGGTTTTATTGGTTTGGTTACCCAACCATTGCTTACACAAAACAGTGTCACCATATATCACTATTTTAGTTCTTAGAAAATTCTCAGGTTTCTGTGCCTGCAGCTTCAGCATAAACATTCCAGTAACACATCTAGGGGCATATTAGCAAAAACCTCGTTAAAATTATCGCAGTTTTAGCGGCAGGAAACTGCCACTAAAACGGCGATAATGGGCTTGCTAATATGCATTATAGAATTCCAATAGAAGTCCAGGTTAGATGTGCAGAACATCTAACCTGGGCTACTATTGGAATTCTATAATGCATATTATTTAGCAAGCCCATTATCGGCGTTTTAGCGGCAGTTTCCTGCCGCTAAAACGGCGATAATTTTAACGAGGTTCTTGCTAATATGCCCCTAGTGTTCTTTTGGTCAGTAAGTTAAAATAGCAACACAGCGGGCCTTATTTACAAGAAAGTAACGCAGTGTGGTGCCACAAACCATGTGGCTGTGCTGTGTCACTTTCAAAGCACAGCGATGCGTCATATTTACAACAATATGACAGATCCCTATGGCCTCCCCTGCACTGGTACACAGTTCGCTGCCATGCGCCAATGCAGGCACCCTTGCACCATGGAAAGGTGTTTTCCTCTTTCTATGTGTGCTGCAGAATGCATAGAAAAAGAGATGCACCAGCAGTACAGGGGGCTTGCAAATCCGCTCCTTCATTTTTTGTATTCATGCAGCCTTATTGTAAGATGAGTGAAACAGATAGTTTACTTAAGAATGTGCATGTGATAATGACTTCAAACATAGACATTTGAAAAATAGCGCTCTTTCAAATGTATACATTATTGGTGATGTTTGCGTATTTTGTAGCACAAACATGTTGGGCCTCATACACAAATTTACTACTGAATGAATTTCCCAGAATAACCTGGGCTACCAAACTAGTATTTTCCCTTATGTCCTCCGATAGATCTCGTTCTGTGCCGAAAGGGACTAGAATAATTAGGGACAAATATTACCATATGAGGACCTGGAATAAGATAATAGTTTGCTTTATTTTCTTACCAAAATGGGCGAGATTGAGCAACAGCTTTCCAGGTCAAATAATGTTGGTAGACACACATCAATGACCCCAATAATTGAAAGGCCCAAGTCAAAGAGACCTGTATGCAACTGCTGGGCACAATGGTCCCCGTGTTTTTTCTAACCATAAATAAAAGTCACCCAGTAGGTTTAAGATACAGTGCTTAGTAACCCATGTTCCTACCAGGTGGGCAGTAATAAATCATCGAGGTGGTACTGCTTTTAGACACAAGAATGGCTTGGAATCTTCAACAAGGGTAACTGGTAGTAATTCTCTGTTAATTAAAGATCATTCTTCCTCCAACAAAACACAATAGTGTAAAATGTGAGAACCAACAGAGGCAAGGTGTGAAATAATGACCTCATAACTTGGGAAAAACCAAGACTCTACCACAAGAAAACCATCTAGGTCCTAACAGTGTTTGATTGTGATCCAGCGATTGGAGACTAATACATTTCATTACCTGGGCCCAATTCAACACCCTAAAAGTCCCTTTCACGCTGGGTGAGTGTAAACCAAACTTACCAATTTTTCATTACCGTTTCATCCTCGTATTATCCTTTTGTGGCGATTCAATCTTTATTATGTAGTCAGGGTTTGGCAAAAAAATAATTGGATCTAGCATAAACTCTTTTACATTCTTCATGTAACCAAGTCAATAACACTAATAAAGACAAACTCATTTTCCTAAGGGGAGCCGACACCATAACGTCTAACAGCCAAAGGGACTCAGGGAAAAAGAGCGAGTTATGGCTGTCACTAGACAACTACTTGTCCTCTCACAAGCCACCCTAGACACTCTGACCAGACAATACTACCGAATGCACACATGCACCCTACTCAACAACATAACATGCCTACGTCTCTCTTCATCTTTTGATCTTCTATCTCCTCACGCCACCAGGGGGGGCGGAAAGATAACCATGCCGGTGGCAAGGGACACGGGGGAACTGGAACGTGCAAGAATGGAGTGAAGAATGAACTGTCAAGAGCCAAACTAATTAAAGCCAATGTATATAATGCTTGACAACTCCCCCACCCCCCGTGCGTTTTTTCTTCTTCCTCTTTCCCCATGTGTTCTCCACCCAGTACCATGTAAATATGCTCTTTATTTTCAATAAAAAATTACAGAAATAAAAAAAAAAAAGACAAACTCATTTATGAGTTAACTAGCAGCCCGTCCCGACGTTGTCCGGGTATGAATTGCTGCCGGCCAGTAGTATATTGTTTTGTAGGATTTCGTTTTGATAGCATTTCTTATCTGTGACAAGCCTGTGAAACGCTCCGATTCACAGTGCACTGCTGATGCACTTAAGAGTGCTCGTTCAGTAGTGTGTGAACTCGAGATTCCCTCCTTTATTTTTCCTTGCAATATTATATAGCACGAACTCGACAACATGGCATGAGCACAATTTACATTACAGAAGAACACATTCATTTGTGGTAGGGACGGGGAGATAAAGCGATTTGCCTGGAATCACAGGATGTTGAGCTGATGCCGAGATTCGAACGTAGCTCCCCAGCTCTAAAGTTCGCAATTCTAAAACTTGTGTGTCTAAAAGTTGTGTCGGTGCTGGCCATCAATGAGAGAGACCTGTGCATTTTTCAAATGGGTGGTGAAAAAATATGAGTATGTTGCTCGAGATGTGGGCCGCCGTGCCACCAATGTACTTAGGTAAACACCCATTATTCCGCAACTTTCTTTCCGCATACGATCACTCCGCATGCTTTCATTGCGAAAGTACCATGACTCCGCAATGCCATTATAATGCATGGCATTATATTTTATATGCTTTTACCACGCATACATTTACAACGAAATTCGTTGTAAATGCATGAATGGTAAAAGCATGTTTTTTTAATGTTTGGATAAGGTAATTATGGGTATAGGGGTATATGTTTTGGGGTACTGAGGTTTATGTTTTGGGGTGTTTGGGTATTTTAAGGGTTCAGATATAGTTTTGGGTTATGGGGTACAGGGGTAGTTTTAGGGTTTAGGGATAGGTATGGGTTTTGGGGTACAGGGGTATTTTAAGGGTTCAGAGCTAGGTTTGGGTTTTGGGGTATAGGGGTATTTATAGGGTTCAGGGCTAGGTTTGGGTTTTGGGGTACAGGGGTATTTTAAGGGTTCAGGGCTAGGTTTGGGTTTTGGGGTACAGGGGTATGTTTAGGGTTCAGGGCTAGGTTTGGGTTTTGGGGTACAGGGGTATTTTAGGGTTCAGGGGTAGGTTTGGGTTTTGGGGTACAGGGTTATTTTTAGGGTTCAGGGCTAGGTTTGGGTTTTGGGGTACAGGGGTATTTTTAGGGTTCAGGGCTAGGTTTGGGTTTTGGGGTATAGGGGTATTTGAGGGGTCAGGGGTAGGTTTGGGTTTTGGGGTACAGGGGTAATTTAAGGGTTCAGGGCTAGGTTTAGGTTTTGGGGTATAGGGGTATTTTTAGGTTTCAGGGCTAAGTTTGGGTTTTGGGGTACAGGGGTATTTTAGGGTTTAGGGGTAGGTTTGGGTTTTGGGGTACAGGGTTATTTTTAGGGTTCAGGGCTAGGTTTGGGTTTTGGGGTACAGGGGTATTTTTAGGGTTCAGGGGTAGGTTTGGGTTTTGGGGTACAGGGGTATTTTAAGGGTTCAGGGCTAGGTTTAGGTTTTTGGGTACAGGGGTATTTTAGGGTTTAGGGGTAGGTTGTGGGTTTTGGGGTACAGTGGTATTTTTAGGGTTCAGGGCTAGGTTTGGAGTACAGGGTTATTTTTAGGGTTGAGGGGTAGGTTTGGGTTTTGAGGTACAGGGGCATTTATAGGGTTCAGGGCTAGGTTTGGATTTTGGGGTACAGGGTTTTTTTTAGGGTTTAGGGATAGGTTTGGGTTTTGGGGTACAGGGTATATTTATAGGGTTAAGTTGGGTTAGTGTTTAAGGGTGTTGGGGTATTTTAAGGAGTAAGGGTGGGTTATGATTATGGGGTACAGGGGTATTTAAAGGGAGCAGGGTGGGATTAGCACACGATATGAGACATGGCATGAAGGGTGGAACGTACCACACGCCCCCAGCGTTTGTCACGTCCCCAGCACACGCCCACAGCACAACTCAGACACGCCCACAAGGGACTACTTTGCTGGCACGGTTCTTTTACCTTTTAAATGTATATGGTGGGCGTCTGCATAGCCTATGTCCTTCTGCTGCAACTGCCCTTTCCAACGCTGTATTGGGTGTTGCGATTGGTGCTGTGGTTCCTGAGATTACCCGCCTCAAAGGTTTGGGTTCTTTCTTTATTATATTAGTATGGATCTATAATAATGTGATTGCTCATCAAGTACAATACAGCTCAAATCATAAATCACCACACAAGAGAAACATCAATTGAAAATGACTTAAACACATCTCAAATATAGCACTGTGGGTGAGTGGAAAGGTGTAGAGATATAAGAATAGAAACATAAGTCATTTGCAAAACATTTATGTATATTCAGAATGTCATAGTAACTAAGATTCAAGAAATTTGGAAAGCTACCCTCTGGCCATGAGAGTAAGCAAGGCCCCTCAAGAAGAGTTAAAGAGCAAAATTTAAGGTCAGGTTTCAGCAGAACAGCAGCCAGCCCATAGAATTTAGGAAACAGCAACACAGCCCTCGCCTCTTGCAAAGTAGGAAAACACGCCTTAAAAAACACACCTCCTTTCAACAACTAGTTATACCCTAAATTCACAAAAGTCCAACCCACATTCTATCTTAACACGCAATTTCATTTAATTCTATTGGTCAAATCAGGGGGTGTTCTATCACACCACTCTTGACATGACAAATTTAGCAAAAAGATCCATTGTCTGTTTATTTATTTTATCAACTTCCAGCCAAGGAAATACAATTCCAAGCGTCCATAGTTTGTACGCTTCCTCCATCTCAGTCATGTATCAACTTTTTTGCCACAATTGTTTTAATGCGCTGCTCACTGAGGAAGTGTTCCATTCTCTTTCTTCAATTTGTTTCCTCCATGTAACATTGGCGGGCACACAGGGACTCACGAAGGACAGTTCACAATTTCTTCCCTTCTACATTTCTATAATGCCATATTAATTTCAAAAGAGGCACTCAGGCCTTTTCTGCAGAGCAGAAAAATCACACTTCTAGGGAAGACAAACACAAGTGTTATTTATCGTTTATAAAGCCATACTATTAAAAACACCTTATGGGATGCACATTTTTCTTGCTTTATCTATGACCAATTTAATAGATTACACTTTTGATTTAGTTTAGTGTAAAATAAAACTATCAGCATTTAGAATGTTATTTTCTCCATTTACCCCATGCATTTGCCGCCTAGTACAGCACTTTAACAAGCACTTGCGCAGTTTTCATCTTCTCCCATTAGTCTTTTGCATTTAGTTCGCACATCACTCGATTATTGTTTTCGCACAATTGGGGTTCAATCCGAGCAGGTATTATTCCGCAAAAATCCTGCTCCATTAATTGCTAGTCTTGTATTCAAAAGTTCACGGAGTAGTGAAAAATTATTGGTAAAAATTATGCAAGAAAGGCAGTCCAGGTAGGTAATATTGGGATTGAGGTGAAGTACATTCTGGGTTTGCAGTAAGGGAGGACTGTCATGGTTTAGCTCCAAATTACCAAGAAGTGCAATAATCTTTGAATGCTGTAGTTCATTAATGTGGGTGTTTTTACTTTCTTTATGCATGTTTCCTTTTTTTCTCATTTGCTCTTCATGGCTACCATTTTGGAATGGACCTCATAAAATATTGCCATCAGTGCTTCATGGCAGAAAGTTAGTTTTAAGGTGCTATCGCCACTGGCTCTTCCTCATTACATTCCTAATCATGTGAGGGTATGTCCTCACCCAAAACACAGGAAAACCAATTGCCTTCCTTACAGTGTGTAGTATTTTTGTTTATGGAAAGAGTCTAGCAATGCACTCCTTTCTTTCTGAATAAAGCCCTGTTCCGCTTCTGGGATGTTATAATAACACTGCTCCCATTCAAACCAGTGTCTTCTTGTCTTCATCGGAACACAGTGTCTTCCTTTCTGCGGTCTCTACATGGCATCGCTCGCCTATGTCACCCGACTGCATGACCTCAACATCAACACTTATGCCAACGACACCCAGCTAATCCTCTCCCTCACCAAGGACCCCCTTACTGTCAAAACCAGCCTCCACGAAGGAATGAAAGCCGTCGCTGAGTGGATGAAGAACAGCCGACTGAAGCTAAACTCGGACAAGACGGAAGTCTTCATCCTCGGCCTGGGACGACTCCTGTTGGCCGACCTTAGTGGAAACTGCCCCTACCCCCATGACCACACACGCAACCTAGGGTTCACCCTCGACTCTACTCTCTCCATGACAAAGAAGGTCAACGCGATCTCATCCTCCTGCTTCAACACCCTCTGCATGCTCCACAAGCTCTACAGGTGGATCCCCACCAAAACAAGAAGAACGGTCACCCAGGCCCTCGTCAGCAGAAGATTGGACTACGGAAACGCCCTCTACGCAGGAGGCTTGGCCAAACTCCTGAACGACTCCAGCGCATTCAAAATGCCTCTGCTTGCCTGATCCTCAACATCCCTTGCCACAGCCACATCACTCCCCACCTAAGAGACCAGCACTGGCTCCCCTTTACCAAGAGGATCACCTTCAGGCTCCTCACCCACGCACACAAGGCACTCCACAACACGGACCAGCTTACCTCAACAGACGACTCAACTTCAACACCCCCACCCTCCAGCTCCACTCTGCCGACCTCGCCACTGTCCCCCGCATCCGAAGAGAAACCTCCGGCGGAAGATCGTTCTCCCACCTCGCCGCCAAGACCTGGAACACCCTCCCCATCCTCCTACTGCAGACCCAGGACCTGCTAACCTTCAGAAGACTCCTCAAGACCTGGCTATTCGAGCAGTAGCAGCATCCCCCCTCAGCGCCATGAGACTCTCATGGTTAAGTAGTGCGCTTTACAAATGTTCTGATTGATAGATTGAGGGTGTTTTCACTAAACTAAGTCTGCCTATGGTTGGTGGTATTCTTTTATTTGCTATTATTGAAGCTGCACTATAGCCAGCTGATATCCCATTAGTCTCAGTTCTGCTCGCTCCACTCTGTGGTCCAAAAGGACCCAAGATTTGAATAATGCCATGAAGGGGTCTTTCAGTGAGTAGCTCAGGCTCCCACCTTCAACTCTATGTTGAGCCGAAAGCACATTGGACTGGAGGATTTACCTATTGGCTTCCCGGCCTGATTATGGAAAAAGAAAGTCACAGCTCTAGGTGCCACTTATCAGGCACAGAATAAATAGAGCTATAGGGCTCACGTCCTAGGCATTTTTCTTTTTACTGTTGCAGTATGGGGGCAGAAAGTGCTGTGAAAAAAATATAAATGCGTGTTCTGCTTCTTCATCCTTCTCAGAACAGCCACCACAGTTACTGACTTTCACTCAAAAAGAGTTACAGTAAATTGCAGACAGGACTGTAGGTGCATCACTGCAAGAGGAAGGGGCTAACAGACTGGAACTGGACACTGGGAAGAAGTTAAGGATATAGAACTGACATCTCTCTCTCTCTCTCTCTTTCTCTCCTCTCTCATTTGTTAAGTTTGAAAGCTTTATTCAACATAATTAAAACATATTCCAGAAATACAATTCATATAAACATGACATAGTAAAATACATTATTCTGCAATATCAATATAGGTGTCAATAAGGTAATTAAACAGGCATTGTAATAAGAACGTGCAATAACACGAGTAAGCTAATGACAAAATTGTCAATACATGCTTAACTGAGAAAATATTAAAGAGGAGGGAGGTGTAGAGGGAGGACTAATAGGGCAAATGGAACGCTTAGTAATTTTTAATCAGGTAGGCAATTAAGATGTGTTAAGCAAGGTTATCATTACATTGGATCTTAAATGTATAGTTTAAAAAGTATTACATAAACCACAAAGTATAGATTTCAGGGAAGTGCTGAGAAGCCTAAGGGTAGCCATGCTCTGTACAAATAAGCATAAGATAAGATAAGATAAGGTAAAGTCATAGCAAGATATCAAAATGAAAATCATGTATTTTTGATAATTTATCTTGAACAATTGTAATTGTAAGTCATTTTCTTCCATTACTGTACAAATTGAAACTGATGTGTTTCTTGCATGCTTGCAATTTATTCCAGTTTTACTGAGGCAGAATAGGTACACATTTTGACATTTTCACAATTTACGGGGGACAGGCTCTTTTTGGGATTATTGATATATATTACCATGCTGTACGCATATAAGGAGATTAATAACTTGCTAAGTTTATTGTGTGATTGGAGCATTGTTGTCACAAAAAGCAGGCTAGTGGCTCAAGTGTGATAGAAAAAAGAATAGAGGATAATGGGCAACCCCATCTTGTGCCCCATGTGATAAATATTGGTTCTGAGATTTACCCATTGACACAGAAATGCGCCAGAATTATGGTATATATCAGTGAAATACATTCTATGAAGAGAGGCGGCATATTCAGAAAAAAGGAATCCCCATCTAGTAACATGTGGTATTGTGAAAATCTGATTTCCGACTAACAGTGGGTAATTTCACATTTGTAAGTGTCTAATTGTTGCAACGTCTTTTATGATTCTTATATCGAAATAAAGACTTGTGAATCCCCATTCAAATGAATCAAATGTCTTGATGGCATCTAGTAGAATGGCTCCCGTCTGGAAGTCAGGATCTATATGATGGATCAGAGCGAAAATGGTACAGAGATTGGGTGAGGTAGTTATATAGCCTAGTTATCCAGCAGTACAATGTCAGAGAGTGTAGGGAGTAACACATCTGCAATTATTTTAGCAAGTATTTTTATGTCCATTTTAAAAGGGACAGAGGCCTCTAAGACCCACATTGTTAAGTTTCCGTTCCTGGTTTGATTTAATTAAAAATTAAGTTATTAGTGCTCAAGCATTTTTTTAATGTTGTTCTACATTAAAAATAAATATTCAAAATAATTTCATTAATATTTAACATATTTTTTGTACTTTATCAAAAAATGTAATACACTTTTTAAAGTTACTTTATATTTTATCTTAGGTAGGTCTCCAATCTGACTGAGGAATATTCCAATGAAAAATTTAAAAAAATGGTAAAATATTTCTATGTAAAATTTTAATGTAAATTAAATAATTATGTATATTTGTAAGATATAACAAAATAAAAATGCAGCAGTACTATTTACTTAATTTTTAATTTTGACCCAGTACTGTGTCTGAGGTCTACCTTTTGTGGCGTTCCCAAGCTCTTTCCATCACAAACATGCTGCTATGCAGATTTGCTCATGCACCGAGCTGCCGATCACTATTGAGGCACAGCGGGCAAGTGCTGATAGTAAAGAGATCACAGTGGTCATGCTCACAGCGGTCATGACCATGGCTCTGGCAGCCTTTCCTCTTGTTGCAGCCTGACAATCACCTCCTCACGCAGCATAATTTAAACGGCCCCCCTCCTCCTCAGCAGTTCAAATTACTAGAAACTCGGCAATTTCAATTTCAATTGCAGGGTCATTTTTGCTGCAATCAGCAGGTATATTTGCATCATGCAGAAGCCATGTTCTACTGGATTATTACAGAGGAATTCTTTCAACCCAACAAGCCTCACAGCTGTGCCGCCTTCTTGGTGTCAGGCACTCTTGCTTCCCTTTGCCAATTCCATAAATGAATGCGGATGCACTGAACTATTCAAATTGAATACAGGTGGATGGGCTTTTCTTTGAGTAGCATCCTCCATCTCTTGTCTTCCTGCTCTGTAACTACGGTGGTGTAACATTGCTGATGACGTCTTATTTTTTACAATCGGTAGCCAGTTAACACCTCCATTCCACCTTCACTCTTCACACCATCTCATGAAGGTGCAACCTGCCTTGTTCCACCTTCATACAGGCCCTGAGCAGGTCAACAATTACATGAAACCTTCCACAGCATGTTATAACAGAATTTACGTAGAACTCAGTTTCTTTGTACGTGAAAAATAGCCGTTGTTGCTAAAATGTCTGATCCCAGAGTGTTCTTTAAGCAGCTGAGAAGTAAAGAGATTTATGTTGTAATGTTACAGAAGCAAGCGAGACATGCGCAGTTATTTATATGTTTTATTCGTAAGTTTACGGTGTTACTTGTTTGTGTGTTAGAAACTTCTAATTTTCTTTAATGAAAGCCAAGAGGCCCATGTTAGTTTGAATCCCCCATGTGTCTTTTAAAATTTGAATAACATAGGGTCTCATTACGATGTTGGTCGGTAAGCCTCCCACTGCTCGTCGGAGGATTATAGACCGACATGGTAGGTTTGCAGTCTGACCTCTGAATTTCAATGTCGGCGGTTGGAGTGTCAACCAGCCGGTCAATCCGACTCGCTTCTGATGGCCTCAAGGAACCCATCAGCCAGTCGCATACCTATCATAATCCCTTACGGACAGCGTTTCCGTCGTCGAGATTATGATGACTGTTTCTGACAACCTTCTCATGTCAGGCTTTCCGACATGGGAAGGCTGTTAGAAAGAGACTTTGGGGGCCCCTAGCAGGGCCTCCATCCGTCTTCCGCCTACGGTTGTGGGCCTGGGGGGAACCTATGGTTCCACCATGAATATCCCATTTCTTTATGGGAGCTTGTGACCGCACCATGTACTGTAGCATTATAATTTGGTGTTCGAATTTGTTAAGCGCACAGCTACCTCCACCGGAGGTGTCCGTATACCACTTAGGAACCCTTCCTGGCTTTCCTGGGAATTGTCCACTCCTGGGCACCCCCCAGGTGCAGCCAGGCATCCCAGCGCTTTTGGGGCCGTTGTGGAGACTAAGCAAGCTATTGCCCAGAGTTGCAGCGTGGGACCCATGATCAGAACAGGCACTGAGGCGAGAATATCCAGTCAGTGGAATTAATGAGCCGGAGACCCGCCGAGGCGGGAATCGAACCCTGGTCCCTGGCCAGAGCACTGCATCAAGGTCTGCCTGCTCTAACCATTGAGCCACACTTCAACACTGAAATGGTGTTGATCGGAGGCAGCTCCGACTGACATTGTAATAGGGGCCTTATTGTTGTTTGTAATAATAACTGAATATAACAAGATTATGTGCTTTTTCTATGTTTTAACATGCTGAAATAATGCCATCTTCATCATTTACTATTTGCACATCTTTCTTTATTTCTCATGAGATTTTGCGTTTGTCTTGTAATAAGATGCAATGCTTTGTGATAATGTTTATTGTGGTCCAGACCCCATGGAGCCTTTTTGTAAGGCAAAAGTCCAAAACTATTTATTTTTGAAAGTGAAGCCAAACAAAATACGTAATAGTAAAAAAATTGCAACACATTTCTCAAATCCGACTTCTGGAGAAAGGTCTTAGGCCGAACAGTGCAAAGGGCTCAAACCAGAAAATATGCTGGACAAGTATCAACTCTTGCATGAAAACAGACGAAAGTAATTCAGTGATAAATTAACAACACTTTCCCAGCATTATTTTGTACCTTGCAGAATACTACACATAATCCTTTTAACGTACATTGGCAATACTTATTTCAATGCCTTGGAGTTCACCTCATAGAAAACCCCACATTATCCAAATAGATGTTTTTTATTTCAAAGCACGTCATACTAAATCAGTCTACTCCAAAAAAACAGTTCCAGGAAAAACATCATCATCTCATTTTTGACACGGAACACTTCATCACGCAAGGACCGCTCTTGTGCAAGGAAAACAAACAAGTTTGGAAGGGGTCTGAATATTCTTGTTATGTATGACTGTTGAAAATTAGTACGTTTTGGTGAACATTATCCGCGCCATCTTGCCTCTTCCCCTGATGCCACACTTTTGTCGTGCGCACCCGCCATTTTAAGACGCCCCGATCAGAACGAACCCTTTTGCATGCCGCTGGCCCCTGACATAGCCCTTCGCCTTCACTAAGCCTGCACGCTGACCACCCGCCCTGCTTGCACCTGCCTTGAATCATAAACCCCTCTTCGGCGCTGCTCTGCCCCAGGCCCTCATCCTGTTCCCAGCGCGACACCTCCCTTCTTCCCTTTCATGATCCCCGGCCCTTAGATGCAAACCCCCTTTTCCCCGTGTGCCCGTTTGTCTTCCCCGTTCCCAGGCCGACACCCAGCTCTGCCGATACTATCCCTTGCCCCTCCCCGTACAATAGAAAGCTTCCCTCCTCAAAGGACCCCCGAGTTGATCAAAGCCCCCCACCCCATGAGATCCGATCGAACCCCGCATTCCATGAATTGGCGGAATATCCAGCTGCGCGATAGTCATCACCTGCTGTGACCAGGGTGGGGATTTCTACTGTAGATATGTGTGGGAACGGGCCCGAAGGGGGATTCCGGGAATGTCTTTTCGTACATCAAAGCTTTATCATATGTATGTAAACTGTAATAAAAACCACAAACACTGTATATAAGGGGCCATGCCCCAAAACGTAAGTTAGAGCACCTCAGAACGATACCTTCTGTCCGTTTTGCTGTGTTCTCCTCCGGAGAGAATAAAAACCTTGTTTCCTGCTTTCCAGTCTCCAGCGCCTGCCTCTTCATTGATTAAATAACTAGAGGGTCACAGAGGCAATACCGCCGGGCAAATATCGATTGTCCCCGACCCGACTCAGGTTTCAACAATTGGCGTCCCAAGCGTGGGGCCCATCAGCGACTCGTGGATCCAGTGGGAGAGGTCCTGACGACAGAGTGAACGACTGCAACGATCGGGAGAGCTCTTGCCCAATAGACCCTCGTCTGGCAGCCGATCATCCGAACTTCACTAGTTCCGAACAGACCTCTCTCGAGTGATCTACGGTCCTGACTGGGGACCATTAGGAGTGCCGTGAGAATTACGAGAAAAAGAGGACGATCGGGCGCTGGATTCGGAAGACAAGAAACTGTCCACATGGTCCGGGTAAGGTCGTGTAATCACGACAAGGTGCGAAATGATTGCTTGATTGTTTGATTGCTTGATTATTTATAAAATACTAGTATTACTCTTTGTTTGACCTAATTGGAGATTCACTGTCTGCACACGGAGAAACAGTAGGCTCCTTCTCTTTTGCAAACGGTGAAGGATAGGTAACGTAACCGTCGCGCCTATCTTTCTCCCCCACTGACTCTATTATTTCTCAACGGTTTTTGGGAGACTCCCCACTCCCTCACTGATTAACTGGGTTCTTTAACCCCGAACTACTGTTCACAGATTGTCTTCTGGAGATTCTCTGTCTGCAAACCGGAAACAACAGCTTCCTCTTTGCGGTTAGTGAAAGGGTAGAGGACGCAGACTTTTGCGCCCTACTTACTCTCCCCATTGTCCTTTTTCTATCCTATTTATTTATTTATTAATTGCTTGATTGTTCCGCGTTCTTGGTTACTCTTTTTTATTTTTGTTCATGAGGTATTCACTGCCTGCAAACAACGTAGAATAGGAATATTCTGTCTAGTCTTTGCACCTAGTGATAAGATAGGCACTGCTGACTTATTAGTCCCTCGTTACGAGCCGTCATGTCTGTCTTCTCCCCATTGATTGATAATTGGTTCAGCCCGGACCGTGTATTAGAGGTGGACCATATAGCTCCACTAGAAGGCACCCCTAATAAGGACATGTTCATAAACTATGGATTAGTTACCATAGCCTATAATAAATTGTGGCACAGGTATACCAAAGAAAGTCAAGACAAACAGTGGCCACTGGCAGGATCCTTTGACCTTGATAAAATAGAAACGTTAGAAATAGCCCTTCGAAATAATAAGACAACGCCTATTATGCTCGACAGTCTCGGTATGTGGCGCAGAGAGGCTATGCAACGACAGAGAAAAGACGAGGACAAACCAAGTAGAGAAATATACCGACAGGACAACCCCAGGACACCGCTACCCACAACTTATCCCCCGACACTATGCAAAAGACGACCAGACTTAGGGCCAGACCAATGCGCTTTTTGTAGATATGTCGGACACTGGAAAGCCCAATGCCCGACTCTACTGAGCGTGAGTAAAGGCAAAGGGCCGACAGGAACGACAGACCGGCAGTACGAGAAAAAGCGCGAGACAAAGAAGAACCCGACTTACATAGGCAGACCAGATAGAACCACCACGTTTGATTATGCCCGATGGCACAGATTTCGCCAGGACAATTTCAGCGGCATGCTCAAGTTCTCCTAGGTCGGGCAACGTCAAGACGGGAACCCAGCCTCGCTTTAAAATTCACAGACGGAAAGAGATAATCATGACCAATAACTGTTTTATATTCGTCTTGGGTCTTTGTATGTCGTACTTGTACTGTCCCCCGTCTGAGTTTGTGTGTATGTAATGTACGAATCTGCGTCATCCCTCTACACGTGTTTCCGTGTTACTCGACCTCTGTTAGCAGAAACTTAGCATAAAAGCAACCTGGAAAGAAAGAAATGGCAAAACAAAATCCGTAGACCATTGATGAACTTGAACTTTTAATTTAGCACAACAAACAAGGAATAATAACGGTAAAACTGTAGAAAATGAAAGTCAAACAGAACATTCGCCCCCCCCCCCATTCTGGAACCTTCCAAGGTAGGGCAGGGTTACGGCTACGCCCAACCAGCGACAACCCATATAAGGCGGGCCCCGCTGCCAACTCTTGGTCAGGAAATTTTAACGTATGGGGGAGCCGGAGGAGAGGCAGGAGCCAGCAGCCTGGGCAGTTGTAGGTAGTCCCGCCACATGTCTCCTCAGCCAGCCGCAACGGGCCTGGATAGACTTAAGTAGTCCCGCCACATGTCCAGAGAAGAACGAGGCACCTCTTTCTTTTCCCTTCCGTAACAGCCGCAGCAGCTCTGGACGGCGGGATGTCCTGCACGTACCTCCACAACAATTTGTCCAAGTTGGGCTGGGAGGGAGAGGCGACGCGGACGAGCCTCTCCCACCTCCACCGATAGGAGGTCTCCCAGCCCCCGGCCCGACGCCGAACACCCCCAGTCAGGCGATGGTGCCAATACTTCCACAGCACCGAACACACCATGGTGGCACCCCAGTACTTGCGCAGCACCGAACGTGCAATGGTGGCCATATTTTCGGAACACCGAACCAGCAATGACTGCACTGATACTCGTGCCGCGCCGAATGCGCGCCACAGGTGGCCATACTCCCACAGCACTGAGCACAAGACTTGGGGAACACCGGATGTGGAGAGACCTTCATGCGGGGCGATGAAAAAGAACAGCATGGAGTGCACCGGGAGAAGGAGACGGCGCGAACGAGTCTCCCTCGCCCCCCCCCAGGTGGGGGCATCACAGCTGCACCCCAGCTGAACGTCCCGCTTTCACACAACAGGGACCTCTTCCTTTCACTCCGAAGGATCTCTCCCACTCTTGCAAACTCGACGAGAGTGGCCTCTGTAGGGCCTCAAAATGGCGTCTGGGTCCGCTGGAAGGCGGGCCCCGGCCACTAGAGTAACTTTGACCAGCAATATAACTCAAACATTTGCCCGCTGGGGCACGAGCCCCCCATCTCCGACAGCATCTCCGCAGCCTTGAAGATCCTACAAAGGTCCCCGGCGGAACCTTCGGCCTCTGCAGGTTTCCGGTAAGGGACGGCTGCCTTGATCGCCAACGAAATAAACGTGACATTGCCACTCCCTCTGTTAGCATGAATTCTAGAACTGCCGAAAAGGACTCTGGTCCAACTGCCAGTAATGGGAACATTTCCCCCTGATGCTGCCTCCGGACTGAGCCGGCCCCGCCCAAGATGGCGCTGGTATCCATCGGAACTTACGAACACCTCGTGGTGTTCCTTCGCACTAATATAAACTTGATGTTCTGAGACTTTATATGATCCTTTGTACACTTGGCTAGAAAAGACAAGGAGAGCTCACTCGACGAACAGTATGAAAGGATCGCGTTACAAGTGCTGATTACAAATGTACAATGTATTATATTTTTTATAGCTGATGTATAACCTCATCTACGACGCACACATACGGTATACATATAGGAAATCTGATTGCAACTATTATGATTATGCTTCTAAATTATGAAATAAATGCCCCCCCCGAACCCCCAGCCAATTAATAGACGTTTTAGTTTCTTACAAATGAATGAATAAAACTTTCCGATGTGTTTTTTGCTGCAAACGACACCCCCCACTGTACGCACTTTAGCCATTGCCACGACCGGCCAAATACGACCGCACCCTCATAATCCACGTGCTGAAATGATTTTGCAAAATAAAGTTTTTGAAACTATGGACGGGTATTGCATGCTTTATTTTAAAAATGTGGGATCGGTGGGAAAGTTCTTTTCTGTGCACCCTACTCTGCTCTCTCTTTAAGGTTAAAAGAAGATGGTTGCCCAGCCCTGGAGGACGGGTCGGATCGACAACACGACACCCCGCCTTCAAAAGTACGCGACTGACCCATGAACTCTCGCGTAGAGGAAGGCCTTGACTTCCAAGGATGGGTAAAACGAACGGTGTAAATAAGGGAATGTAAAAGGAGGGTAAAATGAAATGGTGTAAATGTTATAAAGTACAACGTTCCAAGGTATCAGGGAACGGAGCTGACCCAAGAACCGAAGAACCTTAGAACGCCACAGCGTTGAAAGAGGTTTAAGGATCCCGATAGTGAGATACATCCTTTTGACTAGATACCTCGTACTAGGCACCTCTGGTTTCCTTTTTACGTGTTCCCCGCACACGACCTATAAGGGCACACTGTCCCCCCCCCCCCCTGACTCCAGAAACCATATCCCCGGGGACTCTGCCCCGAGGAGGGAAGACGAGTAAGAGGTGAGTAAAAAGGACTCTTGAATACATGTATTTAAATATGCGCGAATGCTGTCTCCCCCACCCCCTTTTTCCTTCCCTCTGCAGGTTACATCAGAGATTACAGCCGAGGTGTGGCGAAGATCCGAAGCCTTGCCATGTCTAATACACGGAGCAGACTAGCACCGCAAGGTGGTGCCTAAGCACGCCTGCAAACTACTCACGTATCGAACAAACCCGAAAAATTAGCACAACCTGATAAAAAGTGATCACCCTTAAACCAGACCGGACGAATGAACCCATGTCACATATGATGCGAAACTATGAGAGAATGTGTGTGTGTGACTGAGGCGTTGACCCAACTGGTCGAAGGACCGAGAATGCGAGAAAGTGCGACAAAATGGTACCTCCTTTCTTCTTTCCTTTTTCTCAAGGCGCGTCCCCTCTACCCTGTTTAATGCTCAAACTGCATGATTACAAGATTCTAACGCAGACCCATGAATGCCCTTTACTGTGTAATGCACTAAATAGCCTTTCTTGAATACACTGCCACCCTCTCTGTTGCACGTGTACTATTTAGCCTGCCGTTGCGCTCTGTCTCTCTCTCTCTCTCTCTCTCTCTCTCTCTCTCTCTCTCTCTCTCTCTCTCTCTCTCTCTCTCTCTCTCTCTCTCTCTCTCTCTCTCTCTCTCTCTCTCTCTCTCTCTCTCCCTCTATTTTTGCACTCCCACTCTTCCGAGTGATTAGTCCCGAAATTGGCAGACTGCCACCCCTAGCACACCACCTAATTGGCTTCAAATACCGTCAGTATTTGCACAAAAAAAAACTTGTCTTTAATACAATCACCCCGAGACCGCGTCATTACCTCTCCTTTTCCGCTAGAAGGCAATGAACCGAGGTTGGCCCGTAAGGGAAAGGACAGGTAAGACGACAGAGGTTCCCTAATCTGGCCCGTAATAAGGGAACTACATGTCAACGGCTCCTATGGTATAAGAAAGGACCTCAGAATACGCGACCCTCCCCACCCCGACTTGTCGCAATACCCAAACAGGAAAAATGATCACCCCTGTTACATCCCCTGTATCAGCCGCCCAAAAACGGGAGTTATGAAACTACCCCTCATTTCCGGTTGTGAGAGATGGGTCGATTTACGCCCTTACCACAAGTTTCTATGTCTCTAGTCGTCTCCCACAAAACCCCTGTCTTTTCTGATTAAGTACTCAGGCCGTAGGAAGTTACGTAGGACCCAGAATGATGTTTTACAAGGTTAACTGACTAGTCCAAGGTGAATCATCGAAATGAACCCCGTAGTAGTTGAAAAGCAGGATGCATCGATAGAAAAGAAATGTTTAGCCATGTTCGTCTCTCAGCAAAATGCCTGTGTAGTACCATGTTGACAACTCACAGTACCCTTTGTAAATGTAAAACTCTAGAGAACGGCATATCTTTGCCAGGTTCGTCTCACGAAGGTGGGTCACCATCAGATGAACTGTCGTGACTGTAATAAATAATTGTGAAGGAAAGTCATAGTAGATCCAACAGGCCCGTCACCGGTCATTCATATGCCAGTTGTGAACACTAATATAACGGGCATTTTCATTCTTTGCCTGGAGCTGGGAGAGAAATAGACTTTTTGATTATCTTCATCTGCAAATTCTCTAAAGACTGTCTTTTCAAACTTGTTTAAGGGTACTGCTGTTGGAGGAGAGAAGGACCGGATGTGGGAGCACGAGGCCTGACTGCAGACTAAGGAACACCTGCGACATTAGCCAAGGCGAGACCACGACAGGAAAGAGCTGCAGGACGAGGCACTGTTTTCGACAACATGAGAAGAAAGGGCCGACCTGATGCCCCTGCTCGATGTCCAGTGTTTGCCGACAAGTCCCCGCTCTCTGAATTCGGTCACACGCCCGCCTATCTGAAGTCTCTCGTTCCCCTAGTCTGTTCCTAATTTGGCCTTGCTCCATCCCCCTTTTTCTCCGACCTACCCTATGGACTGTTTTGTACGCTCTTCTTCCATCTGAACTTTCTGACAATCACCTCAAAGGACACAGGGCGAAAGGGACCTTTCCGACCAGAAACGCGAGGAAAGGGTCGTGCCCTGCAACGCAGAACTTAGAATAGAGCTGGACCCGTAGCTCCATCGCCGGTGCTCCACAGCGCCAACGAAAGACCACAAAGAATAATGAGAACTTGTTAAACTTCGAACATTTGACATCCTCAATCACCGTTTCTGCTATGCCTCATTTCTCTCCCAGCCGCCATTGTATTGATCCTGCTCCAATCCGAATCTGAGATATGTAATAACCTGCCAGTTCACGTTATGATATGTACTTGCTGCTCTCGCTACAGAACCGTTTTTTGTATTACATTCCTATGACTTTCCTGCTGAACAAGTTTATCAAAGTTTATCCAATAGGTCCACCTCCTAAAAACTAGAAATCTCAAAATGTATTGTTTACAACTCTTTCATCTAGGGTTCCTACCGTTTTCTTTCTCATGCCCACCGCAATAGAACCAAGTAGAAAATGAACCAGCAAGATGTCTTGAATATGTTAAAGGGAGGACTGTTGAAAATTAGTACGTTTTGGTGAACATTATCCGCGCCATCTTGCCTCTTCCCCTGATGCCACACTTTTGTCGTGCGCACCCGCCATTTTAAGACGCCCCGATCAGAACGAACCCTTTTGCATGCCGCTGGCCCCTGACATAGCCCTTCGCCTTCACTAAGCCTGCACGCTGACCACCCCCCTGCTTGCACCTGCCTTGAATCATAAACCCCTCTTCGGCGCTGCTCTGCCCCAGGCCCTCATCCTGTTCCCAGCGCGACACCTCCCTTCTTCCCTTTCATGATCCCCGGCCCTTAGATGCAAACCCCCTTTTCCCCGTGTGCCCGTTTGTCTTCCCCGTTCCCAGGCCGACACCCAGCTCTGCCGATACTATCCCTTGCCCCTCCCCGTACAATAGAAAGCTTCCCTCCTCAAAGGACCCCCGAGTTGATCAAAGCCCCCCACCCCATGAGATCCGATCGAACCCCGCATTCCATGAATTGGCGGAATATCCAGCTGCGCGATAGTCATCACCTGCTGTGACCAGGGTGGGGATTTCTACTGTAGATATGTGTGGGAACGGGCCCGAAGGGGGATTCCGGGAATGTCTTTTCGTACATCAAAGCTTTATCATATGTATGTAAACTGTAATAAAAACCACAAACACTGTATATAAGGGGCCATGCCCCAAAACGTAAGTTAGAGCACCTCAGAACGATACCTTCTGTCCGTTTTGCTGTGTTCTCCTCCGGAGAGAATAAAAACCTTGTTTCCTGCTTTCCAGTCTCCAGCGCCTGCCTCTTCATTGATTAAATAACTAGAGGGTCACAGAGGCAATACCGCCGGGCAAATATCGATTGTCCCCGACCCGACTCAGGTTTCAACATGACTCTCATAGAAGCCTCATAAAGCCTCTATCTTTATCTCAGTTTCCAAATGTCATAACTCACTGCTATGACGGAGCAACAGTTGATCACAAAACTGGTTATCCACTTTTGCTACGTCATAAAGGCCTTCCAGGACAGATTGACAGGGCTCTCTGAGAGCGGGTCAGGCAGCTGGGGGCGAGGGGGCGGGACTAGCTGGGCCCCAAGGTGGTGGCTCTCTCTTGGAGCTCCTGCATGGACCCAGATTTGTACTTCCCTGCGGGTGTTCCATGGTACTTTCGAGGATCCAAGCATGGCAAGAAGGCCAGTGAAGAGAGAGGAGCTCCAGGGGACAGCTCTGTTGTCATTATCCAGGCTGCTGGCATCATTTGGCATGCCGCTCATGAAGAACTGAGAAGGCAGTGGTGGTACCTGCATAACAGTTTTTTCTCTGGGTGAGATGCTCGGGTGTGAAATGGAGCTCCACAATCTTGTGTAGCCTTGGCACAAGTAGGGATGCTGTGGTTGGCCCAAACTGCTGTGGTAAATAGGGAGCACAGGGGAACACCAGGGAGACAGGCAAAGCAGGGAAGAGACCTCCCACCAACAGATGGCAGTCATGTCCTTCAAAAGACAAGCTGGATCCTCGTCAGGCCCCACGGCACGAGATGCACAGCTTAACAATTATAGACAATCCAAAGACGTTCAAGCAGTAAATTCCTGTTTTTAAACCAGTTTATTCCAAAGTAATTAAAGTTTTTACTAGACTTTATGATCCCTTGGTCTTTCCAATAGTTCAACGAGTGCCAACTGGCTGTGCCCCAAAACACAGAAGGTTCACAATCCCATAAAATTCAATGTCAAGGTGGTAATCCCTATGCATTTTGGGCAAGTGTGCCCTTCTTCAGGGTAGTAAAACGAGAATTAAATGAGCAGCACATATTGTCCAGAAACAAACATGAAAAATGCATTCAAACAAAAGATGAAATATATAATCAACATTGATTTCTCCAATATTTAAAATAATGCCTCAATGCCGGTACTCAAAAGCTCAATCTAGCATAGTGCTATAATGAACTACATCACAAACTATTGCAAAAGGTTGATCAGCACACACCTATTTCCAAGCATGAATACATTTTCAAATAACAAAATCATATATATATCTCTATAGGCGGGGAGAGAAAACAGGTGGAGAGCACAATTCATAATAAGCAGTTTGGATCATAATTCTGGCGAATAGAGCAATAGTTACCTCAGTCACGTAATGCTTTTTAGGTCGCGCACCTGCGACGATCGCGAAGCGATGTCGCTGCAAGCCCTATTGTGGTCGGCTCTGCTTACAAGGAGCTAAGGGAGACAAGAGATGTGCACGCGCCGCCTGCCGTAATCGGATCAGGTCGCGCGCGCGTTCACCATCTCCTATCTCCCCTAACTAATACAGCACACAGAGACACATGCAAGCGCGCGCACGCACACACACAGACACTCGCGCACACATCCCCTCTCCCCCACCACCAGTCATCGGGCTCTTTTTACACACGCACGCATACATACACACGCATACACACACACACGCACACACATACACACACGCGCACACACAGACACACACACACAGACACACACGTACACACACACACGCACACACAGACGCACACACACAGACACACTCGCACACACACACGCGCGCACACACCCCCCTCACACCCCACTCACCGGGTTCTTTTCGCGTGTCCCTCTCTCCCTTGGCAGCTAGCGGGTCATTCTCGGCAGCAGGCGGGGCTCTCCACGAGCACGGGAGCCCCGCTAGCTGACACGCAAATCTTTTGGCTGACGGGCAGAGGAGAGCTTCCTGTATTTTTGCGGCCCGCCCCCGTCCCAACACAGGTTGCCTGGCTTCCTGTTCAAGCCGGGCTGCAGCGGTTAGCTTTTTTTCCAGGTTTGCCATTGCAGTTAATTTTATGCTTAAAGATGTAAAAACGTATTAGATTAATGGCTAACCAGTATTATTAAAGCCACTGGTTATTTCCAGTGCTCGAATGGCCACTCTTATCTCTAGGCCTCGGTTCCCTTAGCTACAGAAACAGAGAGCATTTATAAACAGGCTAGCACCTCCGGCTTTAAGTGTTATTTGAAAAGCTGGACATTCACGTTAACGTTTAATGCGGGAAATTAGCAATTCATTGTGGGAAGATGAACACTCTCTCCAGTGGCTGGCAGCGCGAGCCGGGCTTGGCAGGCCTCATGCCGGCAGCTGATGCTCTCGGCTCCTTTGCCAAAGCAGGCAGATGGCGCGAGAAGGGCAGGGAAAGTCCTGTCAGATGAAGTGCAAAGGCTATCCGTGAGCAAGGCATTGGCATTGGACTTGGAGCTGCCCTCTGGCCTGCCCGCCCCCTTAGAGCCCCTGCTGCTTGCCCTGTTATGGTGGCAGCCCCTCCAGGGCATGGAGGTGTTTCCCGTGGCAGGCATGTCTGCGCTTGTGAGTGGAAAGATTACCTTGGCACCGATGCCATGTGCGAAGGCGGCAGTGACGCCGCCAGCCTGGCAGCTGGCCAAAGGCGAGGCATATAAACACCAACCCAAAGCCTCGAGGGTGCATTGAGGGGGCCCTGGGCTCTGGTTCACTTTCATGCACAGTAAAGCCCGCTCCCGGTAAAATGTGCAACATCACACAGCAGGCACGGAGCACATAGCAGAGACAGCTTTATGTATTCTCACAGGCACAGAGGAGCAGAGGGAAAAAATACCAGCCAGGACGCGCCAGACGTGCAGACACAGAGGAGGAGTCACTTTCAAAACTGATATACAGCCCAGGGACATAATTAGACAAATAGAAACAAACATGCAAAAGTTCGCTCCTATCTGCACATCATTGGGGACAGACAGGCTGACATAAAATAACACAATCTGATAAAAAGAAAAAGACCCTCATACAGGAAGCATTTGAAATGCTATAGGTCTCGCATTTACGCGAGTGTGAGCTAGTGACATTGTAAATGAAAATGCCTTTTGGTGACCCCGGACCCTGCTCCAGGGCCGGTCGCTCCACACACTGCACGGACCCCCGTGAGTGTGCCCAAGGTCCCCCAAGGTCCCCGCTACTGCCGCGAGCTCGCCGCTGCTCCTGCAGCTGAGGATTATTCGCTTTGGTATTGTGCTGTGCCTGTTTTTACTGTTCTACTTTTTCTGCTGCCTGTGACTGTTTATTTTTCGTTGTTTTTTTACTGCCCCCTCGCCTCCGTTTTTCCCGCTCTTCCCACCCGCTCCCCGCCGCTGCTCCCCTGCGGCCCGCCCCTTTCTTTTTGTATCCCCTTCCCATTCGCCGCCCCGCTCCCGCCTCCCAGCTGCTCCTCACTCCCACTTGGCCATTTATGGCGGAGTCCATGCGTACGCGCAGCGAGCATGCGCAGCGGGCGCACCAAAGGCAAGCCCGTCTACGCCCGTCCGCGCCTGGACCGCGCCCAGCGCCAGGACCCCTGGCCCCCGACGTTGCCAGCCCACGCGACGGACCTACGACGCATCCACCCTCCACGCACTCAACACCGGCCGAAACCCCGCCTGCTACCAAGCCAACCCGAAAGGCACCCACGGACCCTTCACCTGCCAAGCCTGCAAATTCACCTGCCTCCGGACCTGCACCGCTCCCGCCAGGCCAGGCACCAGCAACAATCCCCTCAAGTGCATCCTGCTCATTACCCGCTCCGTCCACAGACACGCCGTCGAACTCTGGAACCTCCTCGACACAACAGCACAAGATGTCGCCTTCCTCACGGAAACCGGGATGAACGCCTCCTCAGCCCCCGACATCGCCATAGCCATCCCGGATGGCTACAAGATCACCCGGAAGGACCGCGTCAACCAGACCGGAGGAGGCATTGCCATCGTCCACAAAAACACCATCCTAATCACGACCAACTCTGTCGACACCTTCACCGCCGCCGAGCACCTTCACTTCCAGATACACACCGACCCCAAGACCACCCTCAGAGGCACTCTCATCTACAGACCACCGGGACCACGCACACAATTCAGCGAAGCCATCGCAGACTTCGTCAGCCAGCACGCCCTCACCTCCTCAGACTACATCCTCCTAGGGGACCTCAACTTCCACCTGGAGAACAACAATGACAGCAACACCACCACCCTGCTGGACAACCTCGCCAACCTCAGACTCAAGCAACTGGTGGACACCCCCACCCACTACGCCGGCCACACGCTAGACCACAACTTCTCCTCCAGCAAGCACATCTCCTTCAGCCACTCCACCGGACTCCACTGGACAGATCACAGCTGCGTCCACTTCAACTTCAGGAGATCCACGACCCACCACCGCCCGCAACAGGTTCCCCGCAGAAGCTGGACCAAGATCACCACCGACCAACTCACCACCTCCCTCAGCCAGCACCCTCCCACCAATACGAGGGACCCCAATGAAGCAGCCCGCAACCTCACTCAGTGGCTCACCAACTGCGCCGATGAACTCGCACCATTGAAGAACCCTCCCAGCAGACCCGGCAGCAAGAAAACCTCATGGTTCACCAACGACCTCAAAAACTCCAAGAAGACCTGCCGCACCCTCGAGAAAGCCTGGCGCCACGACCAGACAACAGAAAACATGACAGCCCTCAAGAACGTCACCCACAAACACCACCAGCTGATCCACACCACCAAAAGGACAACATTCAAAGAACGACTGGACAACAACACCCACAACAGCAAGGAACTCTTCTGCATCGTTAAAGACCTCTCCAACCCCAGCGCCTGCAAAAACGACATCACACCCTCGCAAGACCTCTGAGACTCTCTCGCCACGTTCTTTCACCGCAAGATCGCCGACATACACAACAGCTTCGGTGCACAGACCACGCACCCAACCACCAAACCAGCGCCCCCCACCACCACCCTCTGCACCTGGACCCCGGTCAGCATCGAAGACACCATGCGCACAATAAACACCATCCACTCCGGCTCCCCTATCGACCCCTGTCCACACCACATCTTCAACATAGCTGACTCCATCATCGCACCCCAACTCCGGGACATCATTAACAGCGCCTTCGCATCCGCCACCTTCCCGAAGAGCTGGAAACATGCCGATCTCAGCGCCCTCCTGAAGAAACCCACCGGGGACCCTACGGACCTCAAGAACTTCCGTTCTTCCCATCTCGCTCCTCCCTTTTCCTGCCAAATTAATCGAGAACACCGTCAACAAACAACTCTCCGCCTTCCTCGAGACAAACGGATCCCTCGACCCCTCACAGTCCGGTTTCCGAGCAAACCACAGCACCGAGACCGCCCTCATCGCAGCCACCGACGACATCAGGTCCCTGCTCGACAATGGGGAAACAGCTGCCCTCATCCTCCTGGACCTCTCAGCAGCCTTCGACACCATATGGCACCGCACCCTAATACAGCGACTCAGCAACACCGGAATCCAAGGAACGGCCCTGGAGTGGATCATCTCGTTCCTCACCGGAAGAACTCAGAGAGTCCGTCTCCCCGTTCCGATCCGTGGCCACCGAAGTCATCTGCGCAAGGTTCCTCGCTCAGCCCCACCCTCTTCAACGTCTACATGAGCCCCCTCGCAGCCATCGCACGCCAACACAACCTAAACATCATTTCCTACACTGACGACACCCAGCTGATCCTCTCCCTCACCAACGACCCCGCCACCGCCAGAGCCAGCCTCCAGGAAGGAATGAAAGACGTCGCAGAATGGATGAAGCTCAGCCATCTGAAACTGAACTCGGACAAGACGGAAGTCCTCGTCCTGGGACCATCTCCCTCGGCCTGGGATGACTCCTGTGGCCCCCTGCCCTGGGCACCGCCCCCAAACCAACGGACCATGCACGCAACCTGGGCTTCATCCTGGACTCCTCCCTCACGATGACCAAGCAAGTCAACGCCGTCTCGTCATCCTGTTTCAACACCTTGCACATGCTCCGAAAGATCTTCCGGTGGATCCCGACCGAAACCAGGAAGACGGTCACCCAGGCCCTCGTCACCAGCCGACTGGACTACGGGAACACCCTCTACGCTGGCACCACAGCCAAACTCCAGAAAAGACTACAACGGATACAGAACGCTTCTGCACGACTCATCCTGGACATGGACATCCCCCGTCACAGCCACATCTCTGCCCATCTGAGAGACCTGCACTGGCTCCCCATCAGCAAGAGGATCACGTTCAGACTCCTCACCCACGCACACAAGGCTCTCCACGACATGGGCCCCAGATACCTCAACAGCCGCATGTCATTCTACACACCCACCCACTAGCTCCGTTCCGCCAGCCTCGCCATCGCCACCGTCCCACGTATTCGCAGAACAACCGTCGGAGGAAGATCCTTCTCCTACCTGGCGGCCAAGACATGGAACTCCCTCCCCACCCACCTACGGCGGACCCAGGACCATCTCTCCTTCAGGAAACAACTCAAGACCTGGCTGTTTGAGCAGTAGCACCTCCCTCCCCCTCCCCCCAGCGACTTGAGACCCTTGCGGGTGAGTAGCGCGCTATACAAATTCGCTGATTGATTTATTAACGCTTTATTTTTTGAAAAATAAATAAAATGCATTGTCATTTACAATGCCAATAGCTCAAACTCGCGTAAATGCGAGACCTATTGCATTGCAAATGCTTGTTTACAATGGCACTTATTCTCCAAAGTTTGAAAACATAAAGTTCTTGTTCTGAAAAGACATTTTAATAAAATAACCTGCATAAGTATATCTTTTCAACCTTAAAAAATAAAAATTTGGAAAGAAGTTGATGTTTCATACACAATGGGGCCGATTAGGATGGCGGACGGACTTGCGTCCGTCCGCCATCCCAGAGGTGGAGGGACCGTCCGCATGGGCTGCGGCGGTCCCTCCGTGCAAATTAGGATGTGACCGCCACCCTGGCGGTCACATCCTGGATATTTAACATTGCGGCGGGTGCTGCTTCAAGCAGCACCCGCCGCAATGTTAAAAGTGCATGTTTTACATTTACATGCACAAAGCGGCAGGCACCGCGCGGTGCCTGCCGCTTTGTGCATGTAAATACTGGGGGGTACCATAGGTACCCCCCATGTGCACCCCCCACCCGCCTACACCCTGGGGGCCCGCAACGGGCCCCCAAAATCAAAAGTACACATGCTTTTCCACGGCGGAAAAACCGCCGCGGAAAAGCATGTTTAAAAATGCATCCTAATTTGGCTGGCGGTGTCTGATAGACACTGCCAGCCAAATGAGAGCTTTTCCGCCGTGGTTGTAATCCGACCGCGGCGGAAAAGCAGCGGACAGAAACCAAGACCCACCAGCCATCGTAATGCGGCGGTGGGTCTTTGGTGACTCCGCAGAGGATTTTCCGCCTCCTCCGGGCCGGAGGTGGCTTCCGCCGGCCCGGAGGAGGCGGAAAATACTCCATCCTAATCGGCCCCTAAGTTTGACAATAAACTGAGTTGCTGGTTAGTGTACCTGTTTACTTTGTAGATGAGTAATAGGTCCAAAGCTTTTGAATGAAGCTATTGCTTTTCTATTGCTTTTTATCGGTCACCGCACCTAAAATAACATCATTTTATAATCAGAACATGCCAAATATTTATATTAATGCCCTTATCAGTTCAATGCAAATATATAGTCACTAGTCCCACAATAATGAGCTTGTACCAATTCAGTCTAATCTAATATTTATTTCCATTTAAGTTGTATAGGTGACACACAATTTTATTTAGTAGCTATTAAAAATGTATACGAAAATTGTCACACCCTCTACACTCCTATGTATTGCGGCTTAGGAGTGACCTACCTTGACCACAACACCTGTGATTTTGTAGCATCAAAATTATAGCTTCCTAGAACATTAGGCAGGTATAGCAGTCTTTATACTGCGTCTTGCGAGAACATACTTGCTAGATTATCATGGTAAGTGCCCTTTGTGCAGCATCCTTAAAGGACACAGCCATATTGGAATATGCCCCGCATCACCCGAGATAATAGCTGTTGTTATTATCTGCTTTAAAAAGTGCTTTATCGTGGTTTTCTATTATTGTTTGACAAATAGCATGACTTAGTGATGTTTTGTCACATTGGATTCAACCTACAGAATATCTTAATTGGTTTTTCACCATACAACCCTTGTGCAGTCTTTTCTTGAGTGGCAAATGGCATGACTCAGTGATGTTTCATCAGTCGCGCTTAGCAAATAAACACCTGACATTAGGTTCAACCTACAAAATATCTCAATTGGTTTTCACCATACAACCCTTATGCGGTACAGAGATTCTTGTATAGGGAGCATGTAATTATAACAAATAGGGTTACCATCCACCCCTCTCCATTTGGTCTCTAGAGTTAATGCCAGACAAAGACCATACAGTTCACGGTCTTTTTGAACAATACCACGAACACCGCACATGCGCAGTGTAAAATATGTAAAACTGCTCCTGGGTTGCCCATCTTTATACTACAATTATGCATTAACATATATCAACTTGAACGTAATCTAATTTGAATACTATTAATGATAACAATCTACATGACCCCACTTTTGTGACATGCTGAACGAGTGTAACATTCCAACTACTCTGTCAAAAGGATAATATACGTATTGCATTTGTCTTATAGAGTACTATGGTTACCTTAATAACAATAGGTTTAATGTTAAGCTAACAATGAAATATGACAGGAAAGAAATTGAGTTCCTTGATCCCAGGCTGTATGTGAAACAAGGGAGAATTCGTTGTGACACTTTCAAAAAACCTACATCGTGCAATAGTGTTTTGCACACATCCAGTGCCCATCCACAATCTACCATCAATGCAATTCCATTTGGTGAGATGGTAAGGGCACGGATAAATTGCAGCGAGGATGAGCGCTTCATCCACAATCTGAATGACATTAAAATGGACTTTAAAGAATGTGGGTACAGCAGCCAGTGCTTAGGAAAAAGCCGAAATGAGG
This sequence comes from Lissotriton helveticus, assembly GCF_964261635.1. Classification (NCBI taxonomy): domain Eukaryota; kingdom Metazoa; phylum Chordata; class Amphibia; order Caudata; family Salamandridae; genus Lissotriton; species Lissotriton helveticus. The sequence continues at coordinate 134,679,995 of NC_136058.1, forward strand.
GCAAAAGGTCTGGATAGAAAATTTACCCTGAATGGCAGACATGGATAATCTAAAAGGGGAAACAGAAAGATCAAAACGAGAGAAGATGTGCTGTTTATCACTCAATATAATCTGTACAGCAGTCATATTTTTTAATACATTGCGGACAAATTGGCACATCTTGAGCTCAGATGCCGTCTCCTCCAAGATAATCTCTAAAAAGCCAAAGGTAGTATATCGTAGGGGCAACACCATTAAACAGAAATTATACCCGAACTACGTTAAAGCAGAGGATGTGGTTGGGTGTGACTTCAACAAGGTATATTTAGGGAGCAGTATTCGATGCCTCAAAATAAGAATACAAGCACATACATGTACGAGCTATCAAGCACTGTAATGATAGAGATCCTATTGCTATGCACATTAAACAGGAACATCCAGATAAGAGTGATATCTGGTTCCATGCAATTGAGCAAATTAGCAAACATGAAAGAGGTGGAAATAGAGAATTGTGCCTACGTCAGGCAGAGGCAAGATGGGTATGCTATTTGCGATCTGTACATCAGGGCTCAATAGCAATTCTGAATTTCATTACTTTCTGTAGTTCAGGGCCAATTTGGTGTATTGATTATACACTCTGAATTGCCTCAGAGTGATCTTAAACAGACTGTAATATTGCGCATATGTCTGACTTGACATCATTGAATGGCAATTATTTCACGGACTTTGCCTGTTATACTGTGTTTGCAACATATCCCTATCATATGCAAAGGCGTGATGATTGGGAGTATTACGGCAAGTGTGACCATCTAGACACAGCACATATATATATATATTCACTGAAAAAACCATAGGTTTCACACCAGTTATAGTTAGGAATTAACATTTAAAAAACCTATTAAACTCACTGAAAAAACCATAGGTTTCACACCAGTTATAGTTAGCTGGAAGTTTTACTCGCATAAAACCATTGAAATTCCCACGTTATAGTTAGTTGGACTCACTATAACTTGCGCGTGCAATGCACTGCTGATGACGTCACATATTACATCACTCATGACATCACTGATGACACCATCCAGTGAATGTGTGTCTTTTAAAAAAATAAATATGTGTTATATATGTATATGTAAAAGAAAATGTTTTTTTTGCCTTGGTGCGCTCCCGGTGTGCGTACCGGTGAACGCACCGGTAAGCGCAGTGTTATGGCACGCCCCGGTGCGCGTACCGGTGAGCGTCCCGTTAGCGCCATTGCCGCGAACGAAAACATCATCGTGACGTATCGCGTAGTCGCGTGATGCGTCTTATGACGCATGGCGTAAGCGCACCCGGAAGCGCCCGAGCGCATACGATCGCGCAACGTAAGCGCCGCCGGGCGCGCACCGGGGCGCGTAGCGTAAGCGCGTCGGGTCATGTGACCTGAAAATAACTCTTTTCATTGGTTGCTAACCGTTTTTTTTAAGAAGGAATGAAATCCCCACCCATTTCCTTCACTTCTTCTTTCACTTTTGTGACTGCAAGACCTCTCTTTTTGCTGTCAGCTCTTTGCTGAATTAATATCTTGCATTACCATGGCTGCCAGAGCATCCAGCAGTGAAGATGAGTCAGAGGGATTTCTGCATGAAGAGGTTCCTCAGCCGAAAATAAAAGAACACTTTATATGGAAGTTTTTTTCCATTCCACCTGATCAGAAAAAAGTAAATGCTCCAAAGGTGGCGTGCAGGATTTGTAAAACTGTCCTGTCACGGGGTGACCCCAGAAAGAAGTATTCATTTGGAAACTCGACGATGATTCGACATGTCGAGAGGAGGCACCCCCAGAACTTTGCCCGGGAGAGTGTCAGGGCTCTGGCACGAGAGGCTCCCAGTGATGGGGCCTCTACTTCAACCGGAGGACAAACTGCATCAGGGAGGGAGCAATCACAAGAACAGATTCCCAACATCCAGCCTGCTTTTAATAAAGGCGTTATTAAATGCAGATATTGCGATAAGTTACTTTGCTATGGGGAACAAAGTGTTCTGCTCATGGCTCGAGCATTGGATAACCATCGCTGCCGTTCCCAGCCCTAATTTTGTTTTGTTTTTTTGCTCCTGTTGAGCAGTTTCCCATTCACTGTTTTTGTTTTTGTTCTAAAAAAAGAAAAAAAGAAGAAAAAAAAAGTTCTTTTTAGAACTACCTCCAATTCTCATCAAAGAGCTGTGTTCTTAAAAAAATAAAAAAGAGTAAGTGAAGTGGAGTGCATTGATAAACGAGAAGAAAATGAGTGAGAAAGCACAGAAAGGGACGAGAGGAGAAGGGAAGTGAACTAGGGGGACTGAAAGAAGGTGAGTGTGGGGAAGGAGAGTGAGGAGAAGGAGAGTGAACATGGGGAATGTGGATATGCGAAGAAAATGTAGTAAAGGAACGGGGGTGTGGAAGGGTAAGAAAAGAGCAGTGGCTTAAATTATTATTTTACTGTTTCACCGGGTTTTCCCCATGGTACGCTCCCCGGTACGCTCCCCGGTACGCTCCCTGGTACGCTCCCCGGTGTGCGTAACGGGCGCCCCCCGCGAAAACCGGAAAAAAAATAAAAAACATTTTGCCCCGCAAAGCCCCTTTATGGCCCCCACATCAAACCTATGGGGTCAGGGGGGGTCTACCCTGCCCCCTTTTGGTCATTTCCCCCTTTGTTTTTGCCACCTCTTGTGTCTCGATCCTACCGAGACACAAGATGGCGGCCGCTCCGGACTGTTTGGAATGTTGACAGACACCCGAGAGCCAATCAGCTTTCCGCGTAGCGCGCTGGTACGCGCCCCGTGCGCGTACCGGGGTGCGCATATAGATATATATATTTTTTTGAACCTCAATTACTCAAAATCCACTGGAGCACATATCTTGAGACATAGCAAAGGGATCTATGATGTTACAACGCGTTATTTTACAACGCAGACCGTTACATCGCAATTTTTACAACGCAGGAACCATTACAATGCAAACCTTTACAACGCATGTCATTACATAGCAGATGCTATTACAACGCATGGCATTACATCGTAAGTATAGGTAAGTATACCTTTTTAAAAAAAATGTAATTAAGTTAATTTAATTTAATTAATTTAATTAAAATACATTTTAAAATAGTAATTATTTTTATTTAATAAATTTAAATTTATTTATTTAAATTAATTTTAATAAAAATTGTAATTAATTTTATTTAATTAATATAATTAAATTAATTTAATTTAAATATTTTTTTGATTGTAATTAAATTAAATTATTTAAAATAATGTATTTAATTTAATTATTTTAAATAAGAAATGTAATTAATATAATATAATTAATTTAATTTAACCTAAATACACCCCTGTACCCTAAAACACAAACCCTGCCCTGAAACCTAAAAACACCCCTGTACCCCAAAACCCAAACCCTACCCTGAAACCTAAAAACACCCCTGTACCCCAAAACCCAAACCCTACCCTGAAACCTAAAAACACCCCTGTACCCCAAAACCCAAACCCTACCCTGAAACCTAAAAACACCCCTGTACCCCAAAACCCAAACCTTGCCCTAAAACCTAAAAACACCCCTGTACCCCAAAACCCAAACCCTACCCTGAAACCTAAAAACACCCCTGTACCCCAAAACCCAAACCCTGCCCATAAACCTAAAAACACCCATATACCCCAAAACCCAAACCCTGCCCTGAAACCTAAAAACACCCCTGTACCCCAAAACCCAAACCCTGCCCTGAAACCTAAAAACACCCCTGTACCCCAAAACCCAAACCCTACCCTGAAACCTAAAAACACCCCTGTATCCCAAAACCCAAACCCTACCCTGAAACCTAAAAACACCCCTGTACCCCAAAACCCAAACCCTACCCTGAAACCTAAAAACACCCCTGTACCCCAAAACCCAAACCTTGCCCTAAAACCTAAAAACACCCCTGTACCCCAAAACCCAAACCCTACCCTGAAACCTAAAAACACCCCTGTACCCCAAAACCCAAACCCTGCCCTAAAACCTAAAAACACCCATGTACCCCAAAACCCAAACCCTGCCCTAAAACCTAAAAACACCCCTGTACCCCAAAACCCAAACCCTGCCCTAAAACCTAAAAATACCCAAACACCCCAAAACATATACCTCAGTACCCCAAAACATATACTCCTATACTCATACTTATTTTAAAAATTACTTAAATTAATAAATTTAATTTATAATATTTAAATACATTAATAAATATTTTTATTTATTTTTATTTATAATTAATAATAATTAAATCAATTATATAATATTAAATAAAATAAAAAAAAATTATATACTTACCAATATTTACGATGTAATGGTATGCGTTGTAATACCATCTGCTATGTAATGCCATGCGTTGTAATGGCATCCGATGTAATGGATCCTGCGTTGTAATAGCTGCGTTGTAACAGCATTACGACGTAAAAGTTGCGTTGTAAGTGATACACACCATAGCAAAGGCACATCGGGCTACCAGTCCCTACAATTTTGCCAAGTTTGGTGGAAATCCATTCAGCCGTTCGGGCTAAAAGTGAGTCCAACCGCCCTATGGAAATTAACATGGGGAAAACACGTTTTGGGACCCCCCAAATATCTCGGCCCCCGCTTGACGAATCCCCCCCAAACTTTCAGGGAAGGAGCAGAGCGGAGCGGGCCATCTTCTTTGAGAAATTCGCGAACATTCGTCCACCGGCGCCAAAGTTATTCCCAATAGAATGTTGCGGATTTCCTATGGAAAACAATCCTAACTATAACTACCTACTGGCGACCGCCAGTAGGTAGTTATAGTTAGGATTGTTTTCCATAGGGAATCCGCAACATTCTATTGGGAATACCTTTGGCGCAGATTGAGGGATCTGCCTGTAATTTTCCTCAAATTTGCCTCACGGTGGTCGGCTCCTTTCCCGAAAGTTTGGGGGGGATTCGTCAAGCGGGGGCCGAGATAAAAGGGGGTTCCCAAAACATGTTTTCCCCATGTTAATTTCCATAGGGTGGTTGGACTCACTTTTAGCCCGAACGGCTGAATGGATTCCCACGAAATTTGGCAAAATTGTAGGGACTGGTAGCCCGATATGCCTTTGCTATGTCTCAAGATATGTGATCCAGTGGATTTTGAGTAATTTAGGTTCAAAAAAATATATATATCTATAGGCGCGCCCCGGTACGCGCACCGGGGAGCGCTCCCGGCGCGAACCGCGAGTTCGCGCGCGGAAAGCTGATTGGCTTTCGGGTGTCTGTAAACATTCGAAACAGTCCGGAGCGGCCGCCATCTTGTGTCTCGGTAGGATCGAGACACAAGAGGTGGCAAAAACAAAGGGGGAAATAACCAAAAAGGGGCAGGGTAGACCCCCTCTGACCCCCTAGGTTTGATGTGGGGGCGATTTTCGCGGGGGGAGCGCCCGGTACGCGCACCGCGGGGCGTATCGGGGAGCGTACCATGGGGAAAAATAGTGAAAAAAATTAGTGTAAAATAATCATTTTGAGTGAGCAGAGGTAGAGTAGCTCTGAAAAGAGCTTTTGGGTTCTGTGGCTGATTTAGGTACCTACAAGTACATCCCACACACACCCACACGCACACACCCCACACACACACCCACACACACCCACACACACACTCCTCACACACACACACCCACACATCTCACACACACACACACCCCACACACATAACTGTACACCCCCACACCCACACACTCCCCACACACACCTCACACACCCACACCTCCACCCACACCCAAACACCCCACACACCCACACGGACACCTTACACACCCACACCCACACCCACACACCCCACACTCACACACACACCTCACCCCCCCCCACACACACACACACACCTCACAGACACACCCCACATATCCCACACACACACACCTCTCCCCCCCCACACACACACACACACCTCACAGACACACCCACACATCCCACACACACACACACATCCCACACACATACCCCCCACGCCCACACCTCCACCTACACCCAAACACCCCACACACCCACACCCACACACACACCTTACACACCCACACCCCCACCCACACACCCCACACACCTACACCCACACACATACCTCACCCCCCCACACACACACACATACCTCACAGACACACCCCACACATCCCCCACACACACCTCACCCCCCCTCACACATGGGGAAAACCCAGTGAAACAGTAAAATAATAATTTAAAGTGCTTAGAGGTAGGGTAGCTCTGCATAGAGTTGTTGTGTTGTGTGGGTGATATAAGTACCAGCATGTAGGTACCAATGCAGAGTTTTAAATTGAATGTAGACTGTCTCCTCTGTAGATAATTTGCATGTTGTTACAGAAGTTATTGTGGTATATGGAATCTATACTATAGTCTGTCAGGAAAGCAGAAACAACATGGAGGCAGGAGATGAAAAAGAGATGTCAAATACACATTGGAGATAATAAAGTGGGAGAAAGGAAGTAACTATGAGCAACATTACTATGTAACACAAAAAAGTTGCACAGTATACTATAAGTCTCACTTTATATTATAATGATTTTGGTACTACTTCATGAATTACATATAAAAATTAATAATGTCTCGAACAATTTTTGATTATTAAATATACATTTATTTTTCTGATTCTTTTTCAAAATTTGATAAAACTTCCAACAATATATTGTCTGGAATGTCCTCATTTTCATTCTGTGATTCTATTGCTTCCACACACTCAAGTAATTCATGGTCTAGAGACTCATCCATAAAGTCAAAGTCATCATTCTCAGCAATATTTTCTTCAGGGTTGTTTTCCATAACAATTTCGAAAGAAATATACATTTTATTCTGTTCTCCTTCCATTTTCTTGCTGTAAATTGCATAAAAAATAAATATATCAGTAGAGATAGGGCACTGTTGGGTTTAAGTTCAGACAGGTAGTTTTAACAGTGAAGTTATCTTTGGGCAGTGTATGGTATCAGGCTGGAAGTAGAAATATAAAAAAGTGTATGTGATAAAGCCTGAGTAAATTCATAATTATACAAGAGAAGTCTAACTCAATCCATAACTATAACAGAGAAGCCTATCTCAATCTATAACTATTACAGAGGGATAGTATATAACTATCAGAAAATGTTTTCCCAAATTAACTAAAAGTGCACAACATACTTCACTTTCCAAAATAACAACTTACCTTTGTGAAAGCAGTTGAAGTTCTCAGTGAAAATCCTTTTTACAAATGTACTTCAGGAAGTAGTAGTCAAAATGGCTGTGTTTCCCTCTCTTTTTTTATATATATTCATGTACATAACCAATCAAATGTCAGGAAATAATAGTGGAAAATGAAAGTAACATTTTAATTGGTTGTAAATTCTAACACTTCAGGTGTGTTTTTGTCATGTAATTTACCTCAGGATATTTAGACAGGGCTACAGGTCAAATGGCTCAATGGAATTCCACCAAATTTGGGAAAATGGTAGGGACTGGTATGTAGTATTGTCTATTCTATATTTAGTGAACTTCTCTACAGAGGTTTTTATGTAAATTAACTTTTAAAAAATTTTGGGAGCGCTTACCGGTGCGCGCCCCGGTACGCGTACCGGCAGCGCTATGGGAGTCCTCCATCTTGTGTTTCCGTAGATTTGAGACACAAGATGGAGGACAAACAACTTTGGGAATGCGTAAAAGGGGACACGGTAGACACCCCCGAACCCCCTAGGTTTTCTGAGGGGGGCTTAGGAGGCCCATATAGGCCAAAAAAAACCAATTAATTTTTTTAATTTTTGGCGGGGTGAGCGCCCGGTACGCGCACCTGTACGCGTACCGGGGAGCGTACTTTGGTGAAAATTAGTGAAAAAAGTTAGAGTAAAATAATCATTTCGAGTGATCAGAGGTAGGGTAGCTCTGAAAAGAGCTTTTGGGTTCTGTGGCTGATTTAGGTACCTACAAGTAGGTTCCAATGCACAGTCTTAAATTCAGGAGGAATATTCTATTCCCCTCATCTGAGAAGTGCACACCATCTCCTCTGTAGATATCTTGCATGTTGTAACGCAAGTTGTTGTTGTATATTGAACCCATTCCATAGTCTCTCATGTAAGCAGAAACAGATTTATTCACATGTTTCCGTGCTTTCTCAAATTGTGGACAAAATTGGTTGGACCACTTCCATTTCTGTCTTTGGCATATATTGGAATATACCAAGGCAGTTTGTGGAAAAAAGTGTCATCAATCGCCCAAAGGTGTCCTTTAAAACCATTTCAAGACCTACCCCAGTCAAAGTGCCTAGGTCATTTCCACCACAGTGCAAAATTATAAGGTCAGGGTGTGGCAGATGGTGAAAGGTTTTCACCAATGGTATCAATTGATGACATCTTAATCCTCTTTGGCCAATCCATTTTATGTGCACATTTGGTGAATCAAGGTTGTGAAAATTTCTGATAGCTGCATACCTTTGAGCCCAGTGAATGTAGCTATGTCCAATAATCCATACAGAGTACATGGTGAGAGGAGGTTCTGGTGCAGTCAGATGAAGTGTGGGAATGAAATGGCAGTTGGAACAGTAGGAGTTTGAAAAAAAACCTGTGGAGTTTCAGTGCTCTTGAATCACAAGCAATGATTTGTGGATTCAGATAGTTGAAAACTGAAAGTTAGGGTGCATGGTTCTGTTCTGTGAAAGAAGTAATTTGAATGGTTAAGAAAAAGTAATTAAAAGAAAGATTGCACCTCATAAGCTGGTGTATTGAGTGGTCAAACATCCTTGCTAAGTTCAATTGCAACATTGTAGAATAAACTTTTAACCCTGAGAGCTCAGTGAGGAGGGAGTTGCTATGGTAACAGGTAGAAAGGGCTGAGGGGGGGAAGGGTGTTGATTTGAAAATAGAGAGGGAAGAGTTTTGATTGGTTACCATGAGGAATATGTGTGTAGAATTAGAGGTTTTCTGTGCCATTCATGGTTGCAGTGCCTGGAGAACATACCTTTTGCTCTGCTAAAGAAATATTGGTGTGTGTATCTGACACTGTTCTCAATCTCCAAAAGCATTTGTAAAGGTGAGTTATGATTCATTCAATATAGATAGAGAGTTCATATTAAGAAGCACATTGAGCTTCTTTGCTGTTGGTTTGTGTGATGCTTTTTGAAAATGCATGGTATCAATATTTGCAATAGAGAGGGAGGGCCAGATGTAGGTCGGTCGGTAACGGCCGAAAATCTGTATTTTCGGCCGTTACCGACCGGTATGTATGAATTGGTATGTAGGGGCATATTTTTACAGAATCTGTAAATTTACCGATTCGGTAAATTTACCGATTCTGTAAAATACCGAATCGGTATTTTTACAGATTCGGGAAATCTCATATGTAGGTGGGACTCTTCAGAGTCCCAAAGGCCCTACAAATTCGGTATTTTACCACACAATCCTATTGTGTGGTAAAATACCGAATTCAGGTGTGCATGCACATTTGTGCATGCACACCTATGCCATGTGACAGACAGACATGCCCTTAGGGCTTGTCTGTGTGCCACATGGCGCACATGTCAATTTTTGGGGTGCCAGAGGGTGTCAAAGTGACACCCCCTGCACCCTTGCTAAAATCGGTATTTACCGATTCTGTAATTACAGAATCGGTATTTCCCATTGATTCCTGAGGGCTTCAAAGCCCATAGGAATCAATGGGAAATAACGATTCTGTAATTACAAAATCGGTAAATACCTAATTTTACCGATTCGGTATTTCCACATCTGGAAATACCTACATCTCCCCCCTTCATATTTACCGACTATTAAATACCGAATCGGTAAAATTCGGTATTTAAGAGTGGGTAAATATGATTTACCTACATCTGGCCCGAAATGCATTTTGTAAAATAGTGAGTTTTCAGAACTGAAATGGAATTCTTGTACATAGGACCTGCGCTGTGTTTCTAAAATGTTATTCAAAAAACGATTTTGTGGCAAATCAATGGTTTTACATTTTTGAGAAGGAATAAATAGTGTGTGCATGATTACATAAAAATATTTGAACCTTTCACAATCATATCACCTGTGTTACCTCAGATTAGGAAGCAGAATGAGCTTCTTTGCTGTTGGTTTGTGTCATTTTTTGGGTAATGCCTGGTAGGAATGTTTGCAATAGAGAGGAAATGTATTTTGTAAAATAGTGAGTTTTCAGAACTGAAATGGAATTCTTGTACATAGGACCTGCGCTGCGTTTCTAAAATGTTATTCAAAAAACGATTTTGGGGCAAATCAATGGTTTTACATTTTTGAGAAGGAATAAATAGTGTGTGCATGATTACATAAAAATATTTGAACCTTTCACAATCATATCACCTGTGTTACCTTAGATTAGGAAGCAGAATGAGCTTCTTTGCTGTTGGTTTGTGTCATTTTTTGGGTAATGCCTGGCAGGAATGTTTGCAATAGAGAGGAAATGTATTTTGTAAAATAGTGAGTTTTCAGTACTGAAATGGAATGCTTGTACATAGGACCTGTGTTCTGTTTCTAAAATGTTATTCAAAATACGATTTTGGGGCAAATCAATGGCTTTTACATTTTTGAGAAGGAATAAATAGTGTGTGCATGATTACATAAAAATATTTGAACCTTTTACAATCATGTCACCTGTGTTACCTCAGATTAGGAAGCAGACTGAGCTTCTTTGCTGTTGGGTTGTGTCATTTTTTGGGTAATGCTTGGTAGGAATGTTTGCAATAGAGAGGAAATGTATTTTCTAAAATAGTGAGTTTTCAGTACTGAAATGGAATGCTTGTACATAGGACATGTGCTCTGTTTCTAAAATGTTATTCAAAATACGATTTTGGGGCAAATCAATGGCTTTTACATAGTTGAGAAGGAATAAATAGTGTGTGCATGATTACATAAAAATATTTGAACCTTTTACAATCATGTCACCTGTGTTACCTCAGATTAGGAAGCAGACTGAGCTTCTTTGCTGTTGGGGTGTGTCATTTTTTTGGTAATGCTTGGTAGGCAAGTTTGCAATAGAGAGGAAATGTATTTTGTAAAATAGTGAGTTTTCAGTACTGAAATGGAATGCTTGTACATAGGACATGTGCTCTGTTTCTAAAATGTTATTCAAAATACGATTTTGGGGCAAATCAATGGCTTTTACATTGTTGAGAAGGAATAAATAGTGTGTGCATGATTACATAAAAATATTTGAACCTTTTACAATCATGTCACCTGTGTTACCTCAGATTAGGAAGCAGACTGAGCTTCTTTGCTGTTGGTTTGTGTCATTTTTATGGTAATGCTTGGTAGGAATGTTTGCAAGAGAGAGGAAATGTATGTTACCTGTGTTTCCTCAAATTAGGAAGTGGATTGTGCAGATGAGGTGAGGCATGTCCAGGGGCGCAAAGGAGTTGAGGCCTGTGTCCACGAGTGCAGTTGAGAGGACTTACCTCTTCTGACCCTTAGACAAACATTATCTAATCTGTGGCCCTTCGACAGGCCTCAATACATTGAGTATAATTGATGGTAACAGGGTGCAGATGAGATGAGGCGTGTTCAGGGGTGTAAATGAACTGAGGCCTGGCTAATGGTGCAGATGAGTTGAGGTCTATTCTGGGTTGCAGATAAGGTGAGGATTGTCCAGGGGTGCATAGGAGGTGATGCCTGTGTTGAGGAGTGTAGTGGAAGAGAGGTCTGTCCAGGGGTGGAAAGGAGGTGAGGGCTGTGTCTAAGAGTGCAGTGGGGGATAGGCTTCATGAAGTGCAGTCCAGTGCACTCTTAGACACCGGCCTCACCACCTATGCTCCCCAGGACAGTCCTTACCTCATGTGTACAATCTTCTTACTAATCTGAGGAAACACAGGTGATATGATTGTGAAATGTGCAAATATATTTTTTTAACCATGCAGATACTATCTAATCCTTGTCAATAATGTAAAAGTAATTCATGTGCCCGAAATATTTTTTTAGAATTATATTTAAAAAACAGAGATAAGGTCATATGTAGAAGTATTATAGTGTTTATATTGTTTGCTTATTGTCATTGTTTTGTTGTTTGGTAATAGTGGTCTATAATGATTTTTTTTTTTGTTTTCCACAGATTTAAATCAAGATTTCAATAGTAAGGAAATATGCCCTCAAGGGAAAGGAGACGAAAAGATTGTAAGCGGAAAAAATCAAAAATAGCAACGGAATTAAAGCAGTCTCCTACAACAAATACTTCAAAAAACAGGAAAAAAGCTCCTGGTAAGACAACTAAGTCTTTCTTACGGAACATATGTAGATAAAAAAAAAATGTTGGACAGAATGTAGAAAAAGAGAAGGAGAGAGCAAATTTGAAGAGGAAGGAGAGATTCCGAAAAAATGTTACTACTGCAGCAGGAGACAATAATATGTATAGGAATAGAAGGCAAAATCAATTTAGGGACATTCGTAAATGAATGTTTAGCAATAGGGTGGTTTTAAATTTGTTAAAAAATATTAAAAAAGGTAAACAGAGATCTGCTTTTTATAAGAAAAAGAAAAGTGTAGAGAAGATTGTTGATCATGCTTTTGAAGTTAAGAAAAACATATTTATTTTAATAATCAATAGAATTAGGACACTTAACAAGACAATTGATGTTTTCACATCTAACAGTAAATGGAAAAGAGTAATTAATCGGACTAATTTTTGTAAAGTTTTTTCTGGAGAATGGATGCACAGTTCAAGTTGTGAGCCATTTTTTAATGAGGAGAGTTACTTTCAGGAGAATGATTTAGTGCATGCAGTTGACACCAGTGGTCGAGCATATGAGGTGAAAGACGGTTGTCCGATTGAAAAAGAGAAACTTGTGCCTAGAGAACCAGAAGAGGTGTTAACTGATGAAGTTTTAGGGAGACGTACTAAGGGTCCAGTGTACACTTGGAAGTGTAGTAGGGCCCGATTCACAGAACTAACTTAAGACAGAATCCTAAACTTCCTACTTTTGGTATTCACAGAAGTTAGGATTTTGTCTTAAGTTTGTCTTAAGACAGACTTAAGACAGACTTAAGTTAGGATTTTGTCTTAAGTCTGTCTTAAGTCTGTCTTAAGACAAACTTAAGACAAAATCCTAACTTCTGTGAATACCAAAAGTAGCAAGTTTAGGATTTTGTCTTAAGTTAGTTCTGTGAATCGGCCCCACTGTATTTATAGTGTGCGACAGGAATCAATCGATTTGTTTTGTAATTTCTTACGTACATATGGTAAGAAAACTCTAAAACAGAAAATGAAGATGTTGCAAGACTTAGATCCTTGCAGAGTGAGAGAAAACACAGGTTTGCAAGGGCATTCACTGGCTTGTCTTTCTAGAAAAGTCTGTCAGAGTGTTTTTCATCATTTTAGGATGTTAGCAGTGCATCATAACAAAATGAGGAAATTAGTGAGAAGGTTGTATTATGCAAAAAGTCCAGCACTTAAGCTTAAACAATTAAACAGTGCTCTTTTGCATGGAACTGAATTAGATGTGAAGAAGATTTGTGAAGAAATTGAGATTTGTTATTTTGGTGAAAAAGAGGACAGTGTAGAAATTGACACAGAAATTTAAGGTAATGTGGAAGACAATGTACAGATTTCAACTACAGAAAAGTTTGACAAGGAAATTATCAGGTTTAAGGTGAAATCAAGTGAAAGGCCGAATTTTACTTGTGTGTGTTGTCGACGAACTCATTATAAGCATCAAACTAGATTAGTTGATTGATACGTAAAAAGTGAAAAGATAAATAATTATGAGTGGAAGGATTTTGCAACTTATTTGTGGGTGGAGGATTCTTTTGATTTGAGTTCTGATCAGCGTATTTGTAAATATTGTTATGATAAATTAAATCGAAACAGAATGCCTGCTAGAGCTGTTCATAATAATCTTGAGTTGGTAGACATTCCTCCTGAATTGATGGATTTAAATACATATGAGTGTATTTTGATTCAATGTGTCCATCCTTTTCAGGCAATTGTTCGCATGGAGCCTAAGATAGGGAAATTGCCTCCTTCAGATTTACAGAGAGGATTAAAGGGAAGAGTTGTTTATTTGCCTCTAGATTTCAAGAAAAATATTGATACAATTGGTGTAGAGAAAGTGGAAGAGGAACCTCTGGTTATTCTAGTTAATGGGGTTCCGACAAAGAGTAAGAAAATCTGGCAAGATTTAGTGGATGTTAGGAAAGTCAAAAAGGCAACGTTGTATTTGGTTAAAAACAATGAGTACTACAAACATGTATGTGTTGGAGCAGAGGAAACAGCTGCAAATGAAGACAGTGATTGTTCAGCTGGCCAAATTGAAAAAGTTGATGTGTCTAGAAGTGAAGAAATATATGAACATTATACTGTTCATCCTTTGCATTCCAAAGAAGTAATGGGGAATGCAATTGACTTGTTTCAAATGAAATCAGCAAAAGGAAGTCCCATTAGTGTATGGGAAGAAAGTTTGGAAGCTCGTTGTTTTCCACAGCTATTTCCAACAGGTCGAGGTGGACGATATGACGATCGACCACCTCAAATTCCAGCATCTGAATACCGGACTTTAAGATTATATGCTGAAGATCCAAGGTTTCGTCAATGCATACCATATTTGTTTCATCTACTTTATGGAAGTGACTTGTCTGGGCTTTCTTATGCAGTAAACCATATACTGAAAAGTGGAGCACATCTCCAAAATGTTTCGGCGAGGGACCTTATGGAGAAAGTTAATCTGCAAGATAATATTTTGGAATCTCATCTAATCAATCTCATGGCATGTCAGCGTGGTACAAACGAGTATTGGTACCGTCGTCATGGGGAATTGAAATATATGCTAAAAAACTTAGGAACTCCTTCATGGTTCCTCACTCTTAGCTGTGCCGAGTATGCATGGGACGACTTACTTCAATTTATATGTGAGGCAAAGGCAAATATACAAAATATAGAATTCAAAACACCTGGAGAACTGTGTTCTTTGGATCCAGTGAATGTATGCAGATATTTTAATCATAGATTTGAAGCTATGATGTCTTTCATTACCAACAAAAAAAATCCTCCCCTTGGAGAGGTTTTGGATTTCTTTTGGAAAAAGGAGTACCAAGCGAGAGGTGCTCCTCACATACATATGTCGTTGTGGATTAAAGATGCACCCAAATTTGGAACAGATTCGGATGAGACAGTGATGAGCTTCATTGAAGAGTATTCAACATGTGCTGTTCCGAAAACTACTGAAGAAAACAGTTTAAGGCAACAAGTTTTACGCTTTCAATCCCATCGTTGTGGAAAGTACTGTCGTCGAAAATTCAGAAACAAGGACAAGTTTTACACAAAATGTCGTTTTGGTTTTCCACGAGCAGTGATTTCTAAAGGAAGAGCAAATAATTTGATGTCTTCTCTGCGACATACTATGACGAGGAAATCACCCAAAAATACATACAATTTAAAAAGAAACAAAGAGTCCAAGTACATCAACGACTACAACCCAGTGATTTTGTCCATGTGGAATGCTAACATGGATATTCAATTCGTTGCTGACAACTCTATTGCTGTGGCTCGATATGTGACGTCTTACATCACAAAAAAAGAAAAGACAGAACTGAAGGAAATGTGGGAGGACATTTCACATGAAAAGAGTATAAGCAAGAAATTATACAGTTACAGTCTAAAGATGTTGTCACATCGAGAAATTGGAGCATATGAATGTTCCGATCGATTGTCATCAGCAAGTCTATATGCCAAATCTAGAACCATCATTTGGGTGAGTCTAGGTCTTGCTGCAACACGAAATGGAGTTTTGAAATCTGTACAGGAAATAGAGTATTTGGCGGAGAAAGAACCAGAAAGTACAGATATTTTGAAGACAAACGTGTTGGATACATACTATCCAAATAGAAGTCCTTATCTTGAGAACGCTTGTCTCTATGAAGTTCTGCAAAGATATAGTTATAAGAGGAACATCAGAGAAGATATCAATAATGGAATATATGCTGTCATTGGATGTGAAGGATGTCTAGTGAAACAGAGAAAAGGTCATTTGATTAATCATCGAAAATTGAGTTGTGAAAATCCAGACAAAAGAGAATTTTACTATTTGGATCTTTTGCAACTCTTTAAACCATGGCGTACAGAAGAGGAACTACTTGGAGATTTTCTCTGTTACGAAGACTCTTTTAATGCAACGAAGGATACCATAGAATGTCCTGTTTTTCCAAATTATCTGCAAATGTTGAATGTTGAATAGAGCAAGAAGCAACAATTGCTGCAGAGATTGCGAGAGACAGTTCTCAAGACAGTCAGAGTTCTACTTCATTGAGCCAGGATCCACTAGGAGGACCAATTATCCAAAATGAAGCTGCCACTGCCATGGATGAGGTGGAAAGAGCTATGGAGAAAGCTCAAGAGGATGTAATTAATTTAGAAGATTTGGTGAAACAATTAAACCTTGAGCAGAAACAGATATATGACGAAGTCACAGAACAGGTTGAACATGGATTCAGTCATGAGAAGAAAGAGTGCTCATGTACATCATTTAAGCCTGTCCAACTGTACGTGAGTGGAGAAGCGGGAACTGGAAAAAGTTTTCTGATTAAAGCAATTGCAACTTATCTGCAGAAAAGGACTGAATCACCGCTGTCTTGTGTTGTTACCGCTCCAACTGGGCTGGCAGAACATAATATTAAAGGGATTACTTTACATCGTTTACTGATGCTGCCAGTGGAGCATGATAACAAATTGCAATACCACAAGCTATCTGGAGATGCGTGTTCCGAAGTTTCCAGAGTCCTGAAGAAAATGAAACTTCTTATCATTGATGAAGAAAGCATGGTCTCAAATCTAATGCTTGCTTTTGTGCATTTGAGAATGCAAGAAATTCTTAGAACAGAGTATGATGTGTTATTCGGAGGAAAACACATTATTGTTTTTGGAGATCTACTGCAGTTGACTCCAGTGAAAGGACAACCAGTATTTAAAATGGTCACGCATGAAGATACCAGGAAGTGCCTAGGAAGCATTGGAAATGTTAATATATGGTTAAATTTCAAATATGCAGAACTACTCCAAAATATGCGGCAGGCAAAGGATGAAGATTATAAAAATATTCTACAAGATGTAAGAATCGGAAAAGTAAGTCAGCATGGGAAAGAAGCTTTACATGGACGATTAATTTCAAATTTGTACCCAAATGAAAACATTCTTCCAGAGAATATTTTTAAGAAAATTAACGAGAAGAAATCTGGCATATGTTTGATGCCTACTCTGAAAGAATGTTCCATGTTCAACAACAAAATGTTAAAGTTAGAAAATGAAGAGATAGTGAAACTGGAAGCTATAGATAAAATAGAGCATATGGGAGCAACAATTATTTTGTCAGAAAATTTGAAATCAAAATTGGATTCATTAGAGAAGACTATATCTAAAACTGCTGGTTTTGAAAAGACTCTGAATGTGTGTTTAAATTGTCGTATCATTTTGAGAAAAAATTTAAATGTTGAAAGAGGTCTGGTAAATGGAGCAATGGGTCATGTTGTTGGTTTTGTGAATTACAAAAATAGAGATGGTATTGAAATTTTAAAAATTAAATTTGATGGCATTGACGAAATAGAACAAATTTGTCGTTGTTCAGCTAGATTTTTGCTTGTGAAAGACTTATATGTTCGCCGAAAACAGTTTCCTGTTTGTTTGGCATATGCAGTGACAATTCATAAATCTCAAGGTTTAAGTGTAGATAGTGCTTTGGTGAACATTGGAAGTTCTGTGTTTAAAGAGGGTATGGCATATGTGGCATTATCACGAGTCAGAACTTTATCAGGATTGTACTTGATTGAGTGTGATGAAACAAAGATTTGTGCTGATCTAGATTGTGTTAAAGAATACAATAGGTTAAGAAGAGAGTATGCTCCACATTTGCCTCAATATCCTCTGTTTGAAAAACGTGTGGTAGGCCGAAAAAGAAGAAATGAGAATAATTGCAGTGAGGTACTAGCAAAAAGACAAAAAGTAGATGAAACTGTAATTGTAAGCAGAAAGAAAAAGGATTCTGTTGAAGATGTTGTTGGATTTCAGTTTGAAAACAGTTCTGGTGTCAACTGCTATGCTAATGTAGTGGTTAATGTTGTTTGTTTTCTTCAAAATTTACAAGAACAGATTGTTGAAAATCGGGATCAAACATTCTGCTGTTTATTGAATTCTGTGTTTGAGAAATGTAGCAGTGATAGAACAAAAATAGAAAGTGTTTCAGAAATTTGAAATCTTCTAGACATATGTTCTGGTCAAAATCAATTTTCACAGATTATTCAGCAGGATTGTCAGGAATTTTTAATGTATATATTTGATGTATTGGAAGATGAAGGAGTAGATATAAAAAATCTTTTTAGCCTTTCTTATCAATGGCAGCATGACTGTGACAACTGTACTTTATCAAGTAGTACTAGAATAGACAGTGAAAGATTTATATATTTGAGTTTACCACACTGCAAATCAGTGCCTTTTAATAATCTTGTTAAAGCAGCTGATCACAATATGGTGTGTACCCAATGTAAGTCTGCAATGCTGTCCACATTCTTTTTACAAACGCATGTTAAATATGTGATTTTAATGTTCCAACGATGTAGACCTGATGGAAGTAAATTGTCAACTTCTATTAAAAATGTTGTGGCTTCTCAGTTATCAATTTCAGGAAGAACCTTTGCAACTGTAGCTATTATTTATCATGACGGTCCTTCAACAACCTCAGGGCATTACACATGCTATTTAAAAAGTTGTAAAGGTTGGACCCTTTGTAATGACACTCATTTGACTTTCAAACAACGTTTGCCTTTTGACTTAAAAAATTCATATCTAGTGTTTTTAGAACCAAAATTTAAGTAAAGGTAATTGGCCTATGAAGACGGGAGCAGTTAATAAAGGTTAGTTTGCTGTTTAAAATTATATTCTGAGTAAAAGTGATCAAGATAATATAAAAAAATTGAGTTGTCATATAGGTACTGTAAGTGGATCTCATAGTAAGTGATATCAGTATTATAGGAAATGATGAACATGAGTGAGTCAGAGATGGAATTACGAAAATTTAAATATTGTGAAAATGTTGTTTGAGCCTTTCTTTCAGAATATCGGAAAAACTGTAATTTTAGAGTTTGTTTTAATTAATTTGAAAACATACTGATACATCTGACACTATTTGGCCTTAAGGAATGGTGAAGGAATGAGCAAAGAGTTATGGCTGAACAGAAGGAGTATATGAAAATAATGAAAATATTTCAGATGTTCTTCGAGGTTTTCTTCTAGAAAGTCGATGAAATGGAATTTTTAGAGAACAGCAGAGTACTTTTCAATGAAAAGGACCTTCATGATATACTATTTGGCCTAAAGGAAAAGTAAGTGAATCAAAGATTAGTGTACATTTGTTATTTTTAAGTTTAGATGGTTTTTTTTAAAACACAATCTTTTTGATTGTGTTTTTTTCCCCGCTGTCATATGATGAGTAGTTTGAACTCACTTTTTTAAGTGAAATTCAATATATTCTGAGAACAGCAAAAATAAACTATGTAACATGTTGTACAAGTTAATCTATAGTTTGTATTCTGTAATTTAAATGATATTCCCATTGTCTCACACTCACTTTCCTTTTTCCACCCTCTTTCAGCTCTTTTTACTCACTTATAATGTCTTTCTTTCACTCTCTTTCAACCCCGTTCTTTTACTCCACTTCTTTCACAACCCCTCATTCTCATTTCAACTGTCTGCATCCCCTCTCTCCCTTGCATAACTATTCAGCTTTCAGTCTGTCTGCTTTACTTTCCTTTTTCTGTGTTTTCCTGCTTTGCTCTTTTAGTAATTCCTCTTTACTCACTCACCAGTATTGTCGCACTCTATCACTATAAATCATCCACTCTCCCTCGCTTATCTTTGTTTCCTCCTTTCTTTTGACCTCTTCTCTCTATTTTCCGTTCACTACCTCTATGTCCTCAGTCCCTCACTCTCCTTGTGTTATGTTCACTTGTGTTTATCTACCTTCTATAATTTCTCTTACAACAACTTCACTGCTCCTCTCTCATCGTACTTCAACCTATTTCTTTTAGTCCGGTTCCATTACTACCCCTCATTTCCTATCTTTCAGTGTCCTTCTCTTTACTTTTATCACCGAATCACTTTCTCTCAGTACCACTGCTTTAGTCCTCTTCTCCTCTCTTTCCTTCTTTTGCTCCCTTACTCATTTTTCTTTCCTCACTCATTGTACTCCACTTCACTCAGTCTTTCCCTTAGTCTCTCTGTCTACTAACTTCCTCACTCATTTTCCCTCAATCCTTCTATATTATCCTCTCTCCCTTCATCCCTTCACTCTATGACTCTCCTTCACTTACTCTCAGTTATCTTCCATTCCTCATTCTTCTAAATGCATCCTTTATTAGACTCCTTTCCCTCTCAGTCATTATCTTTTTACTTACTCCTGTTTCTTGATTTAGTTTTGCTAACTCATATTCTTTTAGTATCTTTCTTACCTTCAGTTCATTTTTCTCTTCTTCTCTTCCTTTCTGTCAGTGAATCTAAATGCCTTACTCTTAGTAATTTGCTCTCCTTCTATTTCTTTTTCCCTCTTTTTGTCCTTCTACCTTACTTTATTTCTAAATACACTGTTATGATTTTTAACCTCTTCATTTGTATCTTTAATTTTAAATACATATTTTACTAATTATAACTTATTTTTCTTCTCTCTTTACAGATACAAAATGTAGTAAAATAATGTAATTAAAGTTACATTTATTATATGTAAGTGTGACTAAAAAAATGTAGTTTGTCATCACCCTTTGCTTTAACCTCACTACTATTTTCTCAACCTACCTCACTCCTGGTTCTTTACTCTGCTTTCCTCACTTATTCATATTCTCCATGTTTAATACCCTTTCCCTATTTCCCCTCCCACATTCAACTTCTTTCAGTCCCCATTCTTTACTTCCCTTACCCTCTGTTCTCTTCCTTTGCTCCCTCACTCATTCTCTTTACCTTAATTATTTACTTCACTCCTACACACACACCTTCCCCCAACACACACACACACCTCTGACATACACCCCACACACACCACACACACACCTCACACACACACACCCAGCCACACACACACTCTTCACACACACACACACACACCCACACATGCCACACACATACACACACTCCACACACATACCCCCACACTTACACCCCCCCCACACATATCTTACACAACCACACCTCCACCCATACCCAAACAGCCCACACACTCACACCCAGACACACACACGTTACACACCCACACCCCCACCTACACCCACTGACTCCCTATAAGTCACCTACTTTGCCTTACTTACCTTTCTTTCCTGTTTCACTCAGACTCTTTCAGTCACTCCTTCCTTTACTCTCTGTCTCTTTTCTCTCTGTCACTCCCCATGTCTTAACCTTATTCACTTTTATCCACCCTCTTTCACCCCTCTTTACTTACACTCACTGCTCTTTTCTCACCCTCCCTCACCGTTGTTCATTTATTCCGGTTCCGTCACTACCCCTCATTCCCTATTCTTTACTGTCCTTCCTTTTACTTTCAACACCCACTCACATTCTACCAGTACCTCTACTTTAGTCTTCTTTTTCTCTCTTCCCTTCTTTTGCTCCCTTATTCATTTTCCTTTTCTCACTTACACCCTATTACACCTTCTCTGTTTTTTACTATGTAATAAACAATCCCTCTGTGTTGCTCCCTCTAGCTCTTTGTTTATTAACATTACTCTCTCTGTGTTCTTCCCTCATGCTCACTCTTTCTTTTTAATTTTTTTTTTGGGTGCGCGCCCCGGTGCACGTACCGGTACGCGTACCCTGCAGAAAAACGATTGACAGAGATTCTTTAAAAATATAGGTTTATTTTTATAAATTAAAGGTAGTTCTAAAAAGAACTGTTTTTTTTATTCTTTTTGTTGTTTTATATTTTTTTATTGTTTTTTTGAACATTTTTTACTTTTTTTGGCTTTTCTGAACACTTTTAAATTTTTTTTGTATTTTTTATGGGGGGGAAACAAAAAACAGGGAATTGTAAACGGCTCAACTGGAGCAAAAAAAAAAATCAGGAAAAAATTAGGGTTTTTTGGGGCAATTGTGGTTGTCACCAGCAAGAACGATGAGCTTTACGCTCTGCTCACCATAGCTGATGGTCTTACCACAAAAAATACAAGTCACCCTAAATTCACCAAACCGTGGTTGGATGATTGGCATCGTCTCCCTTGTGTCTGGTCCCGATGGAGTGGGTTGCTTTCTTTTGGAGGTGCTGGCTGAAGATTGGGAAAGGTTACTGGCCATTTCTCTCATCTCTGCAGCAGCATAGTTCCTGGGATGCTTGCGCTGCATATGCCTAATCATGGTATAATTACCAAATGAATATTTCCTATTAGGGTTCCCCCTTGAAAGTTCCATGCCACAGATTAGGCAAGTCACCTTTGGTGCATTGACTTTCTTTTTGCCCTCTGGAATAGAAAAAAACTCCCATACTATGTGCTCCTTTGGCCTATATGGGGTATGGTCTTCTTGGAGGAATGTCCTTCTCCCCTCCTCATCCTCCTCCTCCTCTTCTTCTTCCTGACCACCAAAGTGATGTTGTGGTGGTCCTCTTGCTGGTGGTGGTAGTGGTGGTGGTGCAGATGCTCCAGCTGCTGCTGCTACTGTAGCCATTTTAAAGTAGAAAAGATTAGAGACAGATCTCCAAACAGGTCTTCCTCAGTCAAAGGACAAAGTCAGAATAAGGAAAAAAGGTGGGGGCTTTCATCATTTGGAAAACAAAACTGTTCTGGACCAATGAAAAGTGTTATTTTCAGATCACATGACCCGACGCGCTTACGCTACGCGCCCTGGGGCGCGCACGGGGGCGCGTACGTAAGCGCATCAAGACGTTTCGCGATCGTATGCGCTCGCGTGCTTCCGGGTGCGCTTACGCAGTGCGTCATATGACGCATCACGCGGTTACGCGAAACATCACGATGTTGTTTTCGTTGGCGAGAATAGCGCTAACGGGACACTCACCGGTACGCGCCTCGGGGCGCGCCGTAACATTGCGCTTACCCGTGCGTTCACCGGTACGCGCCCCGGGAGCGCTCCGGGGCAAAAAAAAAAACGATTACATAATTATACAATATAAAATTCGTTATAATTTTTTTTACTTTTTATACCTATAGAGATTTGCTATTAAAAAACCATTGAAATTCACTGAAAAAACCATATGTTTCACACCAGTTATAGTTAGGAATTAGCATTTAAAAAACCTATTAAATTCACTGAAAAAACCATAGGTTTCACACCTGTTATAGTTAGCTGGAAGTTTTACTCGCATAAAACCATTGAAATTCCCACGTTATAGTTAGTTGGACTCACTATAACTTGCGCGTGCAATGCACTGCTGATGACATCACATATTACATCACTCATGACATGGTCAGTGACATCACTCATGACATCACTGATGACACCATCCAGTGAATGTGTATATTTAAAAAAAAAAAATATGTGTTATATATGTATATGTAAAAATTGATGGAAGAATAAATGTTTAAATAAGGGTTTACATGGATGTTTTTTTTTTAAATTGATTAGTTCACTGGCTTATTAAGTGTATCTTAGTGTATACATATATTTGTGAGTAATGTTTAAAAATTTAAATATATGGATTAGTGTTTCACTTTGTGTATAAGTAGCTGCATGGGTTGGTGAGTAGGTACATGTGTATGTATATGTATATGGCAAGCCCTCCCTCCATGTTCAAATTAATTATACCCACTTGGTCTTTTTAGTACTTGTGGTGTATTGGCTTGTCTGGGGTTTTTCCACTCCCCCTTATTGAATACCCTGCCAGTTATTTTTTCGTTTTTCAGTGTTATTTACACTCTGGCAGTGCCTTAGGTCCTCTGTCTGCTCTTGTGGACTTCTTTGACACTGTCCAGTGTCACCATGACGTGAGCTAAAGAACGGTGATGGATTAAACCCAGATCAGTTGACTGGGGGTGAGTGTTTGTATTGTCAACGCTCCGTCCATCATCACCTCTGGTTTTTCTTTGTTCGCCCTAAGTTGGCAGGGTATGCTCAGACGTGAGTCCCTTGCTCACTTTGCCACTGGAGTCAAGCGAGCCCGGCTGAAGATGGCTGTAATGCCAGAAACTGGTCCTGGGAAGCTTGATTCCGGTCCAGGGAAGACATGGCTTGGCAGTTCGGGCTGGACTGTTCCCATGAGGCACAGGGTCAGACTGATTTGCATATGGCCATGTCTGAACTGGGGTGGCGGAGTGAGCTAAAGAACGGTGATGGATTAAACCCAGATCAGTTGACTGGGGGTGAGTGTTTGTATTGTCAACGCTCCGTCCATCATCACCTTTGGTTTTTCTCTGTAAATAAGGCCATGTTCAGAGCTATTGAGCCCTTGAAGCGCCATTTGTGCAATTACGCTTTGCAACAGGGATGGCTTCTGGGGCCTGCGCCCCATTCTGCTTCTGGTTCTAAGGGTTCCAGTAATCCCCATTCCTCTGAATTTGCACATTTGGCCAAGACCTTTTCTGACCATTCTTATGGGTCTGCAACCAAGAAGGTCCGTTCTCGGTCCATTCTCGGTCACCACAGGGTGATGCTGATACTACTTCCTCTTCTACTTTGGATTCTGATTTGGAGGTTGCTCCTCCGCCTGCAAAGAAGCAGCGTAAGGAACGCTATGTTGATGCTCTGTCCCAACCTGCATTGCTCACCTTTGATCCCACGCAGATTGTCCATCCCAATTCCTCAGCTTGGGTTCCCTCTCCTGAGGTTGCCAATTATGTACATTCACATGTTCGCCAGGCTTTTGAGAAAGATGTGTGGGCGCGCCTGCACTCCGAATGCCCTCGACCTGATCTGACTGACAAGGTTGCAGAGACCCCAGAGGTGGACCCCTCCATGCTGACATATCTTAAGAAATGTTATGTTATGTTATTTTTACTTATACCGCGCACAGCTGCCCCAGCAAAGGGGCATCCTGGCGCTTAGGACCCATAGAAGGGCCTTGATCGCGCTTGGAGGTCCTGTCAGGACAAGTTACTTGATTTGACCCGCCCCCTTACAAAAATTCTGGACTTTGACTTTCGGGCTAAGTCCACCGGCCATGCCATTGATCCTGAGAATTTAATTGGTTGGGCTCAACGGGCCATTTATCAGTTAGGCAATGCAAACTGTGCCATGTCCTGTGAGCGCCGTCGCTCTATTCTGCTGAAACTTGACCCTAAGTTGGCAGAACTCTCTACATCTGAGTCCGGTCCCTTAGCACAAGGTCTGCTTTTTGGGCAGCCTTTTTTGAAAGAACTGACAAAGTTTGTGGCTACCTTCATTGGGCTTGACAAGGCGCAAGGCTCCCTTAAAAGGGCTTATCATTCGGTTTTTGGGCGGGCCGGACGAAATCGTGGGCGGTTGTTCGGCCGAGGTTTTCAACAAGGTGCCCAGCGTGGATACAATTCCCAACGGGGAAAATATGAGGATTCCCACTCCTCCGATTCCTTCTACCCCACTCGTGGATCACGGAATAAATTCAAGAAAGGTCGCTTTGGAGGTAACCAGGGAGGATAACATTATGCCGCGTCTTCAGGTGAGCCTGATTTCCTTTTCAGAAGTACAATTGAGGGGCAGGATCCAGTCTTTTCTTCACAATTGGCGAGAAATCTCACACAATGCATGGATCCTGGTCACGGTCTAAGGTTACAATATAGAGTTTTTCCATTCCCCCTCTCAAACTCATTCCCCACCTTCCATGGTTTTCTCCCTTCATCATCAGGCCTTCATTTCCAGCGAGATAGAGTTTCTACTTCAAAAAGGGGCCATAGTGCGGACTACTTGTAACCCTCAGGGTTTCATCAGCAACATCTTTCTAGTATAGAAGAATGGGGGTGGATCCAGGCTAGTTTTGAATCTCAAGGAGTTCAATGGATGTGTTGTATTTCGACACTTCAAGATGGAGGGAATCCATCTTCTTCGTGATCTTCTTCAGGAAGGGGACTGGATGGTCCGCCTTGATCTGAAAGATGCGTATCTGTCCGTGCCCGTCTACAAACCTCATCGCTGCCTCCTTCAGTTCCAATGGCTGAACGTATGGTACGAGTACAAAGTCCTTCCCTTTGGACTCTCGTCAGCACATTGGTGCTTCACGAAGATTCTGAGGCCTGTCGTGGACGTCTCATTATCTACTTGGACGACATTCTCATCATGAGTCAATGTCCTCGTCTGGTGATGCAACATCTTTCTTGGACCATAGATGTCTTACAGAATCTGGGTTTCCTTGTCAACCCTCAGAAGTCTGTGTTGATTCCATCTCAATCTGTCGAGTTTCTGGGTTTTCTGGTCAACTCTCTCACCTGCCAACTCCTCTTGCCCAATCAGAAGATCAGATCTATCAAGAGACAGTTGAGGTTGATTTTGCACAAGCAGATTGTGTCCCTGAGGTCTGTAGCCCGGGTAGTTGGCTTGTTAGCTTCATTCATCCAAGCGATCTTCAAGATCCGTCATCTCCAGAAAGGCCTCAGATACTCAGATCACATTCCCCTCTCGGAGGAAGCGAGGTGGGAGATGTTGTGGTGGCTGGAGCATATGGAGTCGTGGAACAGTCAAGCCCTATTCTGTTCGGTACCACTCCGGAGGTGAGGATAGAATCCGATGTCAGTCTGTGGGGCTGGGGAGCCCGTTGCGGACAAGTGTCTATGGGCGGCTGTTGGTCTCAGGAATAACTCAATCTCCACATCAATTGCCTGGAACTTCTAGTGGGTTCCTTTGCAATTCGCTGTCTCTCGCCCCGTCGGACAAACTGCTGCATTCTACTCCGATGGACAATGTGTCAGCGGTTCGTTATGTGAACAAATTGGGCGGGACAAGATCCCGACTTCTAGTGGAGATTGCCAAGGACTTTTGGCACTTTTTCCTTCAGAACAAATTGTTTGTGGTGGCGGAATATCTTCCGGGATGCAACAATAGATTGCAGACTGGCATTCTCGATATCTATGGGACTTCAGCGATTGGAGGCTACACCCTCGAGTGTTCCGGTCACTGAATCAGATCGACCTGTTTGCCTCTCGACTCAACAAACAGGTCCCAGTCTTTTTCAGCTGGCGCCCGGATCCGGAGGCTCGGGCCACAGATGCCTTCCTTCAGGTATGGCCTTCAACTCTATGTTATGCGTTTCCTCCGTTTGTGCTGATCCCAAGGGTCCTGGCCTGGACCAAATGTTATCGCTCGGAGCTGATTCTGATCACTCCTTTTCCGAAGGCTCACGCGTGGTTCCCAGTTCTTCTGGGAATGCTCTGTGCAGTGGTAATCTTCCTTCCTCAGTGGTGGAATCTATTATTGGATCCTCTCAAATCCCCGCATCCCTTGATCACGTCAGATCAACTCAGACTGGTAGCGTGGCGAATTTCAGGAATCAATGGAAAATCCCAGGCCTTTCGCGAGACGCTGCCAGATTTATGAATGAGGCTTGGTCGCCCAACACACACAAGCGTTATGCTACAGCTTGGAAACAATGGTGTGATTGGTGCTCTCAACGGGAGGTGGATCCGGCTATAGCAGATGTCTCCTTGGTAGTGAATTTTCTGGCATCCATCGCTTCTTCGGGTCTTGCATTTCGCACTGTCAATAATTTCCGGTCTGCCATCTCGGCGGGACACGTTGCGGTTGATAGCAAACCGGTTGGTGAACATTCCTTGTTCTGTAAACTGCTCAGAGGTATCCGATTAGTTAAACCTCCTTGCTCTAAGTATTCTGAGCTTTGGGACGTCTCCACTGTCTTACGTTTCTTGGAAGCCTGGCCTTCTAATACATTTCTGTCCCATAAACAGCTTTCTACTAAGCTTGCTATGCTGCTGTGTCTGGTGTCCTGTAAGAGGGTTTCAGATATCCACGCACTAGATCTAGAGGGTCGTAAGTTTTCTCCATAGGGTGTTACTTTTATGGTCACCAAACGCACTAAATCTAACACCGCTTCTATTTCTTATCCTGCGTTTCCTGATAATCCTAAACTGTGTGAGGTACAATGTATCAAGGAGTATGAGGTAAGTACTGCTGAATTTAGACAGGATATGGGAGGTCAATTGTTGATTGCTTTGCAGAAACCTTTTCGCACTGTGACCCCATCTACCTTAGCAAGATGGGTGCGTTGGCTTATGGGCAAAGCAGGAATTGATGTCTCAAGATTTGGTACTCATTCTGCTCGTGGAGCTATGGCATCTAAAGCTTTTTCTGTTGGAGTCAGTTTATTAGACATTATGAAGGCAGCTGACTGGTCTTCTGATTCTACATTTAAATCTTATTATTATAAACCTATTGTGAATATTGCATCTGTTGTGGTGGCACAGCCTTAAACAAGCATAATCTGAGCCTCCGGTCCTGACATAGAATTTAAAATTTGCGAACATACGTGACAAGAATTTTCAATTCTATTGAGGACTCGGAAGCAAGGATTATCCCACCCATGATTCTGTATAATGATTTATACTTTGCATTGTATATCTGTATGACAATGCATATCTCTGTTGTTTTACCCTTCCCTATTTACGATCATTTGACTTACCTTGAGTATTGTATTACGGCTCTGTCTTTACTTTTCAGGTTCAGATCTCAAATGGTTTTTCACCATGCAAGATGTCTTCATGGTCTCTGCATGATGGAATTGCTCCGTGGAAGCTGCCTTCCTGTATTCTTTTGCTGACGTTGGTCTGCTGAAGTTGTGCTGCAGTTTGGAATTCTTTTCTCAAGTACATTATCTGATGTCGGACTTGGTTTCTAAGACTTAACTGTTTATTTTCACAAAGAAAGAGGATGTTGTATTCTCTACTACTCCTTATATAGGGGTCTACTCTATGGTTGTCATGTGATACCCAGGAGTGTTTATGGGTATTGTAGCACTTATTTGTTTTTACTTTATCTGATTGGCTGCTGAGAAATTTTCAGTAAAGAAAATGAGAAGCATAATCCTCGCCTCCGTGTCCTTACTAGAATTTAAAATTCTTGTCAAGTATGTTCGCAAATTTTGAAGTATACTCTAGTCCAGATAATCACATTGACTTTTTATTCTTTAAAGATGGCTGCCGATTGGGTGTCAAGCTGTAGACTGACAACACATTCCTGTAAGAACAATTGATAATATTATAAATTGCTATTTGATCTGCAAAAATGGGACGTTTTTAACTTTTATTGCTATCAGTATTTGATATTTTGCAGAAAAAACGTATTTTTGTTAGACATTAACGCTATACTTCTCAATGTGAGGCAAGAAGATGATTTTACGGTGAAATCACTTCTTAAAGATGGCCGCCATGAAAATGGATCATCGGTTAAAAATCCGTTTAATATTATTTCCAGTGACCACTCGATACAAAACATGGGCTATGCAACCGCCACGGTGGTGGTTGCATCCTAATTTGCACTCAGGGACCGCCTCCTTGCAGGTGGACGGTCCCAAAAACAAAACAATGGTGGACGGACTGAGGTCCGTCCATCATCGTAATCGGGCCCCAAGTGTTGCAGCCAAATATTTAAATACAGTGAGGAATAAATGTGCTCTGTGTTGCATGCACATGCTCTCACCCAAAACAATTTCCTAAAAAAACAGGAAGTGAGCAAACAAAAGCATACGCAATGGATACCAAACCATGTAAAAGCGAAAGACTAAAACCTATGTGCTCCAGTAATCTATATATATAAAAACGAATGTATGACTGTCTGTCTGTATGTCTGTCCTTTATGCATTACTACACCATTCATCCGATCGCCATGAAACTTTGGGAAGTTGTTGAGTACACTCCCGCAAAGGTTTCTGGCATACTTTTTTAAAAATATCGGCCCCAGGGCCCTCATAATCAGCCGCGGCCGGTAGTGGGAGTACCTGCCGGGCAATGATGTGGGGAGGCGGAGGGGCAGGGTGGGGGTAGTAATGTATGGATTACGGACCTTAACAGGTAAGTAAACATATAAATAAATAAAACGAATTTTGTTTTGCCCACTGCATCACCAAATGCGATGCAGTGGGCGCAACAAAATTCTTACCTGTTAAGGTCCGTAATCCATACATTACTGCACCCCACCCTGTCCCTCCACCTCCCCACGTTACCGGCTGCTCATAATCTTTTGAATACTGATGTACCCACTAGACGGAAAAACAACAAATCGTGTATCCACAAGCACTCAAATAAATAAATAGAATTAAAACACCATTCATCCGATCGCCAGGAAACTTTGGGAAGTTGTTGAGTACACTCCCACGAAGGTTACTGGCATACATTTTTATTAAATATCGGCCGCCAGGGCCCTCATAATCTTTTGAATACTGATGTACGCACCAGACGGAAAAACAAAAAATTGTGTATCCACAAGCACTCAAATAAATAAATAGAATTAAAACAGCATTCATCCGATCATCAGGAAACTTTGGGAAGTTGTTGAGTAAACTCCCGCGAAGGTTTCTGGCATAAAAATTTTCTAAATATCGGCCCCTCAGGGCCCTCATAATCTTTCGAATACTGATGTACGCACCAGACGGAAAAACAAAAAATCGTGTATCCACAAGCACTCGAATAAATAAATAGAATTAAAACGACACTTTGAAATGTTTTCCATATTAAAATGAATAAGTTTCAATAAAAATGACACAATGTATATTGAATGTTATCATAATGAGTTTCCTTGAATTTCCTTTCTTCGGAGATTGCAGCAATGCGCGACGGGTAAGCTAGTTGAATAATAAAACTTACCTCCACCAGTGATGTAGCTCAAACTTTTCAAATCATACGTGCATAATCGAATAAAATCACTGCTAATGAATCAGTTTTAAATAGATGTCATGTGATAAAACATCATCACGTGACATAAGTCCGTGTAAACAAAATATTCAACCTGTTGTTCACCACGAAAAATAACGTGTAAAACACATAAAATTCAATAACAACCATCTAATTAATTCAATCATTCAATGTGTCTACACTTATACAAAAGACACTAAAACAATATAACATATGAAATAATGCATAAAAAATAGCGTTGCTTCAAAATAGAATCAAATCAGTCGACCTACTCATCTTATCAATGCATTAAATTATACTTTGAAGGCGAGCCTACAGTGGCCCTTATCCAAAATGGTTTTCTTAACATAGTGAGGGTGCAAAGTACTTCGTGGATTGAAAAAGGGTATATATATCACAACATAAGTGGTAGAATGTACACCAAAATATAGTGCGTTTCTATGTTTTTCAATGCTCAAGGCAGTATGTACTGTGTGCCACCCTGTAGCGCGCTCCGTCCATGCGTGTAAATGTATCAGAAGAGAAGCTGGAGCCTTGTCCTTCAAGCCATTAAGGGCTGGTGAACTACAGAGCTCTGGTGTGTGGCTCTATGCCCTACTTGGAGGTGACTGTGGTGGCCCCTACATCAGTGTATTTCAAATGAGCTCGAAAAGGGACATTCTTGAGAAGCCTGCTGAGAGAAGAGAGGAGTGACTGGGACAACCGAGGCTGGCTCCCATGCAGTAAATTCTAGAAGGAGGAAGACTGAGGTTTTCTTTAATAAGTAGAGCAGAGTATCCAATGAAAAGGTGAGTAGCTGTTGCTGCACTTCATCTCGACTTTGAAGTTGGATCTATTTGAGTAGATGGAAACACCAGCACTACACAGGATGACAAAAGCTGAATAATTTATATGAGCTAGTCCTGGGAATGGGCCTTGATGACCAAAGATGATGAGTGAGCTCTGGGGATTCTTGAGAATGGAAGATGAGGCACAAATATCAGGGTGGTTAAGGCTTTTTAACCAAGGGTTGAAATAGATATTGAACTAAGTTGCTTCTCTAATGAGCGAGATTGTGTTGTGCTAGCTGCACCAGTGCCTATTCCTTGGCTTTTCCGTCTACTGTTGGGAACTGTGAACATATAAAATTGAATATAATAGGAAGGAGAGGGGGTGCAGTGCTTCACTGATAAATGCAACTGACTACAACCCTGTATTACAGTCTCATGTTCTGTAAATTATTTTGTTTCTCTATGTGATCAACTTACTTTCTTTTTCCATAAAAGAGAAGCACTGGACTGGAAATACTGTTATTGAGTATGTTGGGTGTCTATTGCGTCCTGAGCTCTTACCCCTCCACAAACTCCTTGAGACGCCTGCAAAAGATCACTTTTGCTACTCTGAAAGTCAAGTGAGTACTCAGCCTAGTTTTCAGAGTCATAGAAGGACGGACCCCAGGACACCAGTGGGAAATGACCATAACCACCACGGTTCGGGCCCAGTAGCCTCTGGTTGTCATGTGGCGCCCTACAAACTGAATTTGACAAGTTCACCATCTGAATGTTCTCAGCAGTCATTGTTTACCTTTATTTTGTATCCATTCCTAGAGGCACTATGGATAATTTTGCTTTGAGATTTTGTGATTAAGCTGTTGGATGCAACTGTTCTGAATTATCACGTCCAGGATAAACATACAGTCAGCGCAATTACAATTATATATTAAAATGCAAAGGGAGGCACTGTCAGCAACTATTGAATAGAAAGAGATACCACATAAATTAGATTAACATGAATGTATATTTGTAGTGGTAGATGTATAGAGCAGCACTAGCTGAAGAGAAAACAATGTAAGTCTGATATAGGCTTTTTTAATATCTTGAAAACCAGAAGTACAAAAATGCAACACATGCGAACTCACCAACAACATCAATTTTCCTGGTGGTGCCAAAGTCATCAAGGTAGTCTATCTATAAAATCCCTAGTCACTGGTTGTGAACACTGATAACACGACCTAATTCAGAATTTGGAAACCCCTTCATTATTTAAAATTTTATGTTTATGTCAGTTTGACTAATTCAGTGAAATAAAATGTATCCCTCTTCTGCGGTTTTTTTTCCTACATGGTGAACACTACTCTGTTTCCTTGGTTAGAAGGAAATAATTTGTCCTAAGGTTCTTACTGCTTACCAGGCTTCGAAACCTCTTTACTGATGAAGATATTTTATTGTGGTGCAATCGGGAGTATGTAGGGAAAATGAGACACACTTGATGCGAGTATTTATAAAATAAGATGACATTTAAAAAAAAAAAGTTAATTTCATTTGTTCTGCTTCTTAGGCACGTTAAATCAGGAAAGATAGAGTGCATTTTTGCTCTGGCATTGAAGTACGTCTCCTTAGACTTAGAGCTTCCTTTGCTGTTTTGCCCTTCTGAAATGCGCACATTTTTACCCTCTTCCTTGCTGAATGTTATTGAGTTGAAGATAAATGAAACTCTATGTCAAATTCAGTTTTAATTCTATTTGGTAACAGAACGTGCTTTTACTTAGTGTTCTTTCTAAGACTAACCAAATTAGACTTGTCAACACATTGACTAAAAGCATTTTTTATTTGTTATCTCTCAATTTATCATTAAATCATATAGTTCTTCCATTTCAGTACTTTTACAGTTTGTTTATAAAGTGGCAGTAGATAATCAATTCCATGTCAAATTTTGTGTAATTCAGTACATGCGGCCTCTCTCCTCATCGGTATCTTTTTTTATGTCATAAAGTGGTCTCAGATTTCTTGATTACACCAACGCGTGAGACAAACGGCAGCAGATAATTAATTTGACCCCTTGAAATTATCTTCACGTTTGCCTTATATTTCTAGTTTGTATGTGAACTATAATGTCCTTGAGAAGGTGGGATTCATTTCAGTTTGGGGTTTTCACCCGCGGTTCCAAAAGCCGAGGCTCATAAACATCTGAAGGTTGAGGATGGCATTTAGTTGGACTTCATTCAACTGCTCGGCTGCTAAAGCTTGCAGCAGTGCACGTATTCAATTAGGTGGCAAGCACTGGCAAAGCCAATAGATTCGATGTTGGCTGGAAGCCTTTCGGCTTTCTCAATGCTAGTTTTATTTTGTCATGGTTTTTTATAAAACTGTAATGTTGGAGAAGATGCCTGGCCCACGCCAATACATAAAACAATTGATAAAAGCAAAAATCTTTTTGGTTTCAAAAAGCACATATTGCCATTGTTGTTCGCGGGATTGAAGGGATTTTTTTGTGTGTGGGTGTAAAACAGCAGAATGATGTCACTCAGAGTGAAGTTAGCCAATGGCTAAAGGCTGAAGTGGGCTGACCCACTGCCCCATACTGTATTGGAGTGAAGAAAAATCTGAAGATCGACGAGAAAGTCGACATCTGGAAACTGTGCCAGTGAATGGAAATCTGACAGGAAAAGACTTAGAAATAATTGAAATAGATTCTGAAGGTGAAGAGAATCTATTAAAAGGAAAGATAACTGAGGATTCAGTTGTCTCTATTGAAGACAAAGAAGCTGAACCAAAAGAAGTTTCAGACCAGGAGAGTATCGAAAGGCAGAGAACAAGCTCTGAAGTAAGGAACAGAAATCCGAAATCTGGGAAGCTAGAGGTAATTGAAGAAGAAGAGGAGAACGAATTACCGAGTACCAGTGATGGAAGACAAAGTGAAGTTCCTGAAGGAGTGAAATTGCCGAATAGAGAAGTTCCTGAGTCAATTGAAATTTCAGACTACGAAACTGAAGAAAGTGACGTGGAAGGTGGAAGTGAAAACGGAAAGAAAAGGACTTGGAAGTCAGAATCAAATAATTCTGAACCAAAGAAGAAGTACGTGAGAAAAGCAGACTACTGGCCTGGTGGAAGATTGAGAGTAAGATTGATCAAAAAGCCAATAGAACAAGTTGAAGAAATAAGTAGTCAAAAGAGTCCAGGAAAAGAAGTTGGAGTTGGAAGAAAAATTGAAGTGATATCGAGAAAAGGAAAGAGAATAATTAGACCAAACCAGAAATACAAGTCTCCTGAGTGGACTTACTTAGTAATTCCACCTGTTATTGACATATATGATAGTAGTGAAGAAGAAAACGAAATCCAAGAAATTAGTGACAATGATTGAAGTACAAAATTATTAAATTGGCAAAAGGCTGAAGAAATCCTGTTAGTTGACACAAGGTCGAAGAAAAAACTGTTTAGTAGAGGAAAACTTATGTATGACATAAGGTCGAAGAAATCTTGTTTAGGGTTATAAAAGAAAAATATATTTTAAAAGGGGGGTGTATATAAATTTTAAAATTTATTTTTATTTTTAAGGCTAAAACTAACCTAAAAATGCCTTACGTTAAGGAGAGCACTTCAAAATGTTCTGTTTTTAAAAGATGCTGTAAGATGACTCTGGTATGTCTGCTCATTTTAGTTCTGCTCTGGTTGGTACTAGCTGTGATTATACCTTTAGAAATGAATAGAGAATTACACAAAGTTAACATAACGAGCAAAGCTTTAGTTAGCCAAACTAAACATAGTGCATCTGCAAAAGTAATTGATCATCAGCCTAACATTCATCAAGATAAATCAATAGGTGATTTTTCAAGCAATACATTCACAAAGCTTTTGAGTGAATATGTAAAGGTAATGGATGCAAAAGACTGTTATGTCTGTGTTAAGTTACCTGCTTCTGTTTCTGAGGGAGTAACATATAATATGCTTCCTCTCACTTATGCTGTAACATGTAGTGTATTAACTAGTTTATTTTATCAAACTGGTCGTTTAGAATATTATTATTCAAATTATGATGAGATTTTTGCTAATGTTAAGATTGATAATGCTTTAAATAAGCATAAGAAAGCAAAACAATTGAGAGAATATTTCCTTGTTACTAACGAACTCACTTATGAGTATGCTTACAAGAATAATCTAACATGTAAATTAAGTGCTGAAGGAAAGAAATTTTTGAATATGGTTGAGGAGAGAAGAGCAATTTATAAGAGAAATGAATTAGTCAAGCAGACTAAGTCATCCTTCTGGCAAAAAGAGGATGAGAAATTAAATGGCAAAATGCTTGAAAATATTGCAATTCACATAGACAAACCTGTTAGTGGAAAGCTTTGCATTAGAAGAGATAATACACTTTTTGATAATTATTTTGTAGGTGCAAGTAACTGTGAAGATACTTATCAGATTATGGGAGGTTGGGGATTTAAAGGTGGGAAAGATCCTATCTTTCCTGGAATTTATTTTGTTTGTGGTGACAAAGCCTACTACAACCTTCCAGACCATTGGTATGGAACTTGTTATGTGGGAATTGTTTTTCCTAAAGTGTTTCATGTTGACAGAGATTCAGAAGGATTGTTTAAAATACATAATTATGTAAATAGAGCTAAAAGAGAAACTTTTACTGAAGTTCTGGGAGATATTTTTCAAGCTGTAATACCTTTTGTTGGTATAACCCTAAATGCAGGGAGAATCAGAAAATTATCCACTATAGTTGATAGATTATCAACCGACACAGCTGATGGATTTCAATTAGTAAATGTTGAAGTTATTGCTATTAGATCCATGGTAATACAAGACCGCCTTGCTTTAGACATACTCCTAGCAAAAGAGGGAGGAGTCTGTGGCATTTTACATGTCCAACATTGCTGTACTTATATACCTGATGAAAGTAAGAATATTGAAATGTATATTAAGAATATTACACAAATGCATTCAGAGATAATTCCTTTAGAAGAAGATGATTTTACAGGGAAACTTTCAAAAAGGTTTCAAGCAATTAAAACCTGGTTTCATAATATCGGAAGTTCAATTCTTGGCAAGATTCTGGCACCTTTGATTATAATAGTATTCATTTTTATTTTGACTAAAGTAGGTTGTTTGTTACATAAGAGAAAGAAACAGTTAAAAGAAAAGAAAAGAATCTATAAACTCAGAAAAGAAGAAGAAAGGGAGATAGAGTTACAGGAGTTACATAGAGAGCGTCATGTTAATTGCAAAGATTATGCTGAAACAGACTTTTAGGTTTACTAATACAATTGAATTTGAATCGATTTCTTAAAATTTTAATTTACCAAAATTTTGAGTGCTGGTGTGGTGATTTGTTAATCACCAGATGAGGGAGTTGATGGAGCGAGATAGAAAACAAAATTTTGTTTAAACTCGCAAAGTCACATTTCCATAACATGAATAAAATTATTAATGATTTGTGATATGTCGTACTAATACAACCTAGATTAAACTTTACATGTGGGGGGACTAACATGTGTGCTCATAAACGTGCATATTTGTTGCATCTTTTTGTTCGTGCAAAATAATAAAATAATTTATTGTTTTCGTTTTTGTCATTACTAACTGCTGCAAACTTAAAAGAAGCATGTGCTTGTTTTGCTTATCCTTGTCTGTGTGATGTCATTTCTACTATTCTAGGTGCATATGGGTCTCATAGAAAAACGGAGACTGGTAAATATAAACGCTGCTTTATTTGTTTGCAATGGCTAGGTAACATTTTGATTAATCGGATGGGTTAATTAATTAGTAAACCATGGGGTGGATACAGAATCTACTTTATTTCTTACATTAATACTTTTCTTGTGTTTGTTTTATACTAGAAAACATAAGTTGCCTGCTTTTGGGCCTAGTCATTTGAACCGCAGAAAAAGAGCTGACTTAGAATTCTGCAGAGAGTCACGAGACGCCCATTCTGAATTAAAACGTTTATTGAAGCTGCATTCACAAAGCAAAAACTGATGAGCTGACATCATTCTGTCGGACATGGCCAAGGTCGAAAGTGAACATTTTGTCAGTCCTTAACTTGGCATCCGCGGAAGTGTAATACAAGTCTATGGAAGCTGCGAGGATGACTTAATACAAAGTTGCAATCGCAGGAAGCTTCTGGCTTCACGTGGAAGAGACAATGGTCTTTGTAAGACATGATTTTGTGGAACTTTTTAAGAATCGGGTGACATGTCACTTGTCACTCTCAGCCAATGGGACGTCGAGGATTTCTGAAAACTTTCCTTTGCTAGTTTAGTTAGCGTAGAAAGGTATAAAAAGTCATGCCCTTAGGGTTGGGCTGGCTGCTGCTTTCTGACTTTCCGATGAGGGTGATGTGCTGCTGGACTTTGCGTGGAGCACGTAAGAATCCTCAAAGATCTTTACTTTAATTTCTGTCTATTTAGCTCAGTTAGGGAAATAGGTTTTAGAAATGCTAAACTTTATATAATTTCTTTAAAATTGATTCAATTGCTTAAATTGTATTTTTCTCATATTTCTTACCATCATGCTTGCTTTATTGCAAATAAATTTCATTTATAAAACTTTCAACTTATATACCATAATTTAGAAAATAAAATCTTACTTTTGACAAACAAGCTGGTCTTGGTTATTCAGAAGTATAGGTTACCATTAGCTAGATCACGTCGCCTATGGTGGTCGTTTAAATGGTTGGGTTTTATTCTAATGACAATATTCTTTCTGCAAATGTATAAATATGTATATAGTTTGTAGATAATGTGTATATAGATTTATTCTGACCACCTGATTCAGTAGGCCCCAAATATATCAAGTTCATAAATGGGTCCATATTTAGTATAGAATTTTGTTTATAGGTTATGAAGTTGGGTAACGTAGTTTATGATATATTTTCTATAGCCCGCTGGATCAATAACACAACAAGAAACCTGTAGATGATGACGGTTGACGGAATGCCCCTATATATGTATATCTATACTCTATACTACTATTATAAAGAGAGAACACAAACCTTTGAGCCAGGTAAACTCGAAAAGTACACCACCAATCAAAACACCGAAGACATCTTTGAAAACCTCAGGGCAAGAAGAAGGACATAGGCTATTAAAAATAAAAAGTATACGTTGTTTAAAATTTTTTTAAATAAAATTAAAGTAGTCCCTTACAAGTAGCGCCGGCCGCGACGTCTGCGTGATGACATCATTTGCGTTTGCGCTCCCTGGCAACACTTCCGGAAATGGCGCAGAAGATCGCGACCTGCTGGGAGGACTGCCGCGGCCCTGCTTGCTGCTGGGCGAAGTAGCGGCCTGTGCGGGCGGGGCGCCTGGAGAGTGGCGGCCTGTGCGGGCGGGGCGCCTGGAGAGTGGCGACCTGTGCGGGCGGGGCGCCTCGAGCGGGAACGGCGGCTAAGGTAACGATCAGGCTCTCCGGGACACGGGCGGGAGGGGGCCGGGGGCGGGAGTGCACGCAAGCCTCAAATGCTGCCCCCAGCCCCTTTCTGCCCCAGGCAACGCTGGGGCGGGTTGCTAATAATATATATTTTAGTAAACCTGAAAGGTCTTGGCTAACCCAGGCATGATAAAGGCAAAAGAGGCTCTGATAATAATTTGCCATGAGCTAGCAGAAGAAGACAGTTTATTTTAGATGGCTTGTCTGTTGTCACATCAAGCTGCCTAGGCAGTCGAACACCCCAGTGACATTCAGCAATTATATTTATAAACGAAAACTTTAACTTACGCTGCCGCAATGCATTGATTATGAACTCACATTTTACTTCACTCATTACATGGCATCACTCATGACATGACAGGAGTCTCGTTTGTAGAGTGATAGAGAAAGGGAGCATGGCCTCCGACAACCTCTTAACCATCCGGCTGTGTGGGACTTACTGGAGGTACACAGGAGGAGTTGTTCACTCACAAGGACGCTCTGGAGGCAAGGTGACCTCATCCCACAACCAGCAGCGCACCAGGAGGTGCATTTGCAGAGTCTGGGCAGCTACACACTTTGTTGGGGACCACGGGGTGAACCTGAATACCAGGCAGTCGTTTGGCATCAAGTAAGTTGCTTTCTAAAAACATACGACCATGTTGTTGAGGCGGGTGCACTTCTAAAACCTAGTCCGCCCACAGCTGAGATGGAGGAACTTATGGGAAACACCCCTGTTTGTTTATTTGTTTCAGTGGTTATCCGGGCGTGAAGGTTTCCCCTGCCACGAGCCCAGGGGGCTTGACTCCCTAATTCATTTAGTAAGTAGACACGTTGTTTACGGCATTTATCCATTTATTTGAAGGTGTTATCTCTCTATATATCTGACTTAAAATGGGCACTTCCCAATTTGTTTTAAAGAAAAAACGTCTTATATTTGGGTTCAAGTCGGACTCAATAAGACGATGGAACACAGGCTTAGTTAGCCTTGGGTACATAATGTAGTTTGTCATTATGTTCTGCGGTGTGGCTATCACAAGGATCACTGCACTTGCTCACAGTGTCTAGGATTTGTAATATATACAACGAGGCAATGTAATATTGAAATGCCGATCAAGCACACTTTAAACAATCAGATCAAGAAGGATGTTTTTATTCATTTAATAATGGCCTCAGTAAACATGCATTGAATCTTTTGTGAAGGGGTTCAGATGTACGCTTATATTTGCCTTTTTATCAACAATTTTTTTCAGATTTCACAGTCCTAACGATTTGGAAGGACAGCACGTGACTTTTGCGGTGCATAGACCCCCCAAACAAGTTGGTGTAGTCTTTCTATTGTCTACTCCCCGAAGATTTGGCGCCTTAGTGTGTGCCTCTTCTGAGGTGAGTTAACAAGACAAGGGAAACCCAAAAGGAATAAGACTAGGGTCCTTGGGCAGTAGTCTATTGTACAGAACATGAGACCCTAGTAATTGAGGATCGCACAAATGATAGACATATACTAAATAGTATATATGACCTCTGTCCAGCCGGACAGGTGTTTATTTTTCAAGTATAGTAATGATTTTTTAATTATATAAAACAAATATACAAAAGTGGGCACAGCCTGTGACCAACAGACAACAAGACAAAACAAGTGACAAAAACAGTTGTGTGAAAACGCACAAAAGCGGTCTGTACTTATTATTTGGTTTTACAGACTACAATTCATTCATAGCAACCCATTGTTGATCAAAATTCATGAGATCAAACCAACATATGGAGGCTTTAAGTCGACGACGTTTCGATGCAGCTGAGTAATACATGCATCATCATCAGGACAGGGAATAATGTGTCATGTTTGTCTACAGAGCCTGTTTCAATCACAGTGCCTCTATAACAATTTACAAAAATTCACAACCACAATTACAAGGAAGGAAGAAGAAAAAACACATGGACAAAGTTAGACATAACTAGGCATGGGTGCATTGTACATCAATGACTAACAGACTTTAAAATCCAGTATCCAACCTGGATTGGTGCCATTGTGCACATGCTGGTGATCCGAAAAACGGAATACATTTACTTAAAAGACGACGCAGTGGGAAGAGCACCTGCTTGTAGTCATATTCAACTTATATGTAGATGGAATAGTGAATTACCGCACATGCTCGTGACCATGCTAATCAAAAAAAGGCGAGTTACACTATACATTGGATCTGTTAAAACACGGCGCAAGGGGTGAAGAGTGTGAGAATTTGGTTCGGGAATTATCTTGATGTGGAGAGATTGTGAAAGTGAACGTCCAGCGCAGTGTATGGTAAAGGCTAGTGCGAGTGTACACCGAGTAAGCGTGAAGTCTCACACAACCCAGGACGCCTAAGTCTCGTAGTTACCTCGTAAGGGACAAATTTGAGTGCTCTTTGTCATATTTTAAGGAATCCTGCGTGGCAACGTGTCTATAAAAAACGGGGAACCAAAATTCCGCTGTTAAACGGGAGACCGTGTAAATAAGGCTATCTGTGCCTCTAGCCCGGTAAAATTATACTCACAGTAACTCCGTGGTGGAGGAGAAGAAACTGGGGAAAGAGGAAGTAATCAAAAAGGACGTTGGGCGTTTGCATGGTTTCGAATTATTAACGTATACCCAAGCCAAACTTACTTATTTTTGGTTCTCGAGGCGTGTGCTCGTCGCGGTCCGAAAGTGCATCATAGTTATCTAAATAGAGATTAAGTATGCATAAGCCAGGCATAATGGGCTACTACTAGAATAGGGCAGGAAGTCTCAGGAGCAGTACTCACTTGTTAGTACAGCGTGATAGCCGGTCAAATGGGTTCTGGCGGTGATCGCTGCTAGGTAGTGGAAGGGAGCTGGTAGTTATACTCGAGAAAGGACTATGCGCTGAGGACAGTGTCTAGGGCGGCCATCTTAAAGTGGTGATTTTAAAGTGAACACCATAGAAGTGAAAGTGCCGATTGATCATATCGTGACATATTAAAATATACATTTGAATTAAAAACTATATTGGTAACATAAAGCAAAGGCTAAATGATTATTCATAACAAGGAGGTCCAATCTTCAACTCTATTAAGGCCATTTCTTATACTGTCCGTTCTCAAAATCCAATGGAGCTCGACTTTGTTCAAAATTTGAGAAATGTCTGCTCCTCTTGGAGGTGCTTTAACTTGAGTAATCACAGTCCAAGTGAAGTCATTTTCTGTGTGACCTTTTTCGAGAAAATGTTCCACCAAAGGTGCATTGGCAGTTTGACAGCGGATACGGCTTCGATGTTGTCCCATCCTTAGCTTGATTTTCTGACTGGTCTGTCCTATATATATCATCATACAAGGACAGAAAATTGCATACACCACATTATGTGAATTACAGTTAGTAAAGTAGTGCCTTTCATATTTGACTGTTCCATAGATGAATGTTTTACCCTCCAAAGTAGAATCACATGAGACACATTGGCCACACTTTGCATGCCCTTTCAAAGCAGGTAAATTCCACATATCATTTAGAGTATTTCTTGGATCAGATTGGGGAAGCAAGGCACAGACCAGGTGATCCTTTATGTTTTTTGCTCTCTTAAAGGCAAACATTGGTCGGTCCAAATTCAGAATACCAGCATTTACAACGGGCCAATGTTTTAAAACACTTTTTTTAATCGCATTTGACGCTGGTGAAAAGGTGGTCACACAAGTGATTCTTTCCTGGTTATTCTTACTATGAGGTTCTAGTAGTATCTCCCTTGGGCAGTACCAAGCTCTTTTT
This sequence comes from Lissotriton helveticus, assembly GCF_964261635.1. NCBI lineage: Eukaryota > Metazoa > Chordata > Amphibia > Caudata > Salamandridae > Lissotriton > Lissotriton helveticus. Next base: position 134,722,639 of record NC_136058.1, read on the forward strand.
AGTGCACGCCGTACCAGTTTGCGAGGATAGCCTCGGTGTCTCAATTTCTGGGTCAATGTTTTAGCTTCTGTAAAATAGTCCTGTTTGTAGTAGCAATTCCTACGTATACAAAAGTTTTTTGTTAGGCAAATCTCCAGGAGCTGAAGAATGAATCTGGATGGAACATTGTGTGGCCTTGGGCGAGTCTCCAAAATGGTTTCAATGACTCGAAGGGACTCAAATTGAGGGATTATGTTTGCCTTGAGATAATCTGTAAGAAGTTTTATCATCAATATTAGTCTGACTTCTTTCTTTTTTGCCTTTTCTAATTCATCTTTCACAGAAGGACTTGGGGTGTTAGGAGTATTACCTGAATCAGAGAGGAGAGAAGGGCCTCCTAAGATCTTATTAATGTAGTCCAAATCATAAAGTGGTGGGTGGGGGTCTGACATGCCTAGTCAAAAAAACAATAATTACAAATTTTTGGGTGTAAGGAGTAAGGTAAGTGAGGGGAGTGAAGGTTGAAACCCACTTTTGAAAAAAGGCGGGGGGAGGGAAAGGATACCAATCCCTTGCAATCCAGCGATTGCGCTTAACTATGTTTAACAAGACAAGGGAAACCCAAAAGGAATAAGACTAGGGTCCTTGGGCAGTAGTCTATTGTACAGAACATGAGACCCTAGTAATTGAGGATCGCACAAATGATAGACATATACTAAATAGTATATATGACCTCTGTCCAGCCGGACAGGTGTTTATTTTTCAAGTATAGTAATGATTTTTTAATTATATAAAACAAATATACAAAAGTGGGCACAGCCTGTGACCCACAGACAACAAGACAAAACAAGTGACAAAAACAGTTGTGTAAAAACGCACAAAAGCGGTCTGTACTTATTATTTGGTTTTACAGACTACAATTCATTCATAGCAACCCATTGTTGATCAAAATTCATGAGATCAAACCAACATATGGAGGCTTTAAGTCGACGACGTTTCGATGCAGCTGAGTAATACATGCATCATCATCAGGACAGGGAATAATGTGTCATGTTTGTCTACAGAGCCTGTTTCAATCACAGTGCCTCTATAACAATTTACAAAAAATCACAACCACAATTACAAGGAAGGAAGAAGAAAAAACACATGGACAAAGTTAGACATAACTAGGCATGGGTGCATTGTACATCAATGACTAACAGACTTTAAAATCCAGTATCCAACCTGGATTGGTGCCATTGTGCACATGCTGGTGATCCGAAAAACGGAATACATTTACTTAAAAGACGACGCAGTGGGAAGAGCACGTGCTTGTAGTCATATTCAACTTATATGTAGATGGAATAGTGAATTACCGCACATGCTCGTGACCATGCTAATCAAAAAAAGGCGAGTTACACTATACATTGGATCTGTTAAAACACGGCGCAAGGGGTGAAGAGTGTGAGAATTTGGTTCGGGAATTATCGTGATGTGGAGAGATTGTGAAAGTGAACGTCCAGCGCAGTGTATGGTAAAGGCTAGTGCGAGTGTACACCGAGTAAGCGTGAAGTCTCACACAACCGAGGACGCCTAAGTCTCGTAGTTACCTCGTAAGGGACAAATTTGAGTGCTCTTTGTCATATTTTAAGGAATCCTGCGTGGCAACGTGTCTATAAAAAACGGGGAAACAAAATTCCGCTGTTAAACGGGAGACCGTGTAAATAAGGCTATCTGTGCCTCTAGCCCGGTAAAATTATACTCACAGTAACTCCGTGGTGGAGGAGAAGAAACTGGGGAAAGAGGAAGTAATCAAAAAGGACGTTGGGCGTTTGCATGGTTTCGAAATATTAACGTATACCCAAGCCAAACTTACTTATTGTTGGTTCTCGAGGCGTGTGCTCGTCGCGGTCCGAAAGTGCATCATAGTTATCTAAATAGAGATTAAGTATGCATAAGCCAGGCATAATGGGCTACTACTAGAATAGGGCAGGAAGTCTCAGGAGCAGTACTCACTTGTTAGTACAGCGTGATAGCCGGTCAAATGGGTTCTGGCGGTGATCGCTGCTAGGTAGTGGAAGGGAGCTGGTAGTTATACTCGAGAAAGGACTATGCGCTGAGGACAGTGTCTAGGGCGGCCATCTTAAAGTGGTGATTTTAAAGTGAACACCATAGAAGTGAAAGTGCCGATTGATCATATCGTGACATATTAAAATATACATTTGAATTAAAAACTATATTGGTAACATAAAGCAAAGGCTAAATGATTATTCATAACAAGGAGGTCCAATCTTCAACTCTATTAAGGCCATTTCTTATACTGTCCGTTCTCAAAATCCAATGGAGCTCGACTTTGTTCAAAATTTGAGAAATGTCTGCTCCTCTTGGAGGTGCTTTAACTTGAGTAATCACAGTCCAAGTGAAGTCATTTTCTGTGTGACCTTTTTCGAGAAAATGTTCCACCAAAGGTGCATTGGCAGTTTGACAGCGGATACGGCTTCTATGTTGTCCCATCCTTAGCTTGATTTTCTGACTGGTCTGTCCTATATATATCATCATACAAGGACAGAAAATTGCATACACCACATTATGTGAATTACAGTTAGTAAAGTAGTGCCTTTCATATTTGACTGTTCCATAGATGAATGTTTTACCCTCTAAAGTAGAATCACATGAGACACATTGGCCACACTTTGCATGCCCTTTCAAAGCAGGTAAATTCCACATATCATTTAGAGTATTTCTTGGATCAGATTGGGGAAGCAAGGCACAGACCAGGTGATCCTTTATGTTTTTTGCTCTCTTAAAGGCAAACATTGGTCGGTCCAAATTCAGAATACCAGCATTTACAACGGGCCAATGTTTTAAAACACTTTTTTTAATCGCATTTGACGCTGGTGAAAAGGTGGTCACACAAGTGATTCTTTCCTGGTTATTCTTACTATGGGGTTCTAGTAGTATCTCCCTTGGGCAGTACCAAGCTCTTTTTAGTGCACGCCGTACCAGTTTGCGAGGATAGCCTCGGTGTCTCAATTTCTGGGTCAATGTTTTAGCTTCTGTAAAATAGTCCTGTTTGTAGTAGCAATTCCTACGTATACGTAGGAACTGCGAATAGGGCAGTGAGTCTTTAAGAGCCCGGGGATGGTGACTACTGTAATTTAATAAAGTGTTTCTTTCCGTGGGTTTTCGATGGAGATTTGTTATTAAACGTCCCTCTGCATGTTTTATTTCGATGTCTAAAAAAGACAGAGATTCTTTACTGGTAGTCATGGTGAATTTGAGCCCTCCGCTATTGTTATTCAGCCAGTGTGTAAAAAGGTCCAGAGGGGTATCAGAGTCTGACCAAATCATAAAAATATCATCAATATACCTCTTCCACAGAAGGATGCCACTGTGGAAGGGGTTTGATGTATCTAAAACGGTATGATTTTCTATATGGTCCATATATAGAATAGCCAAGTTGGGGGCAAAGACTGCCCCCATGGATGTACCACGGACTTGCCCATAGAATTGTCCTTCAAACATAAAAAAGTTTTTTGTTAGGCAAATCTCCAGGAGCTGAAGAATGAATCTGGATGGAACATTGTGTGGCCTTGGGCGAGTCTCCAAAATGGTTTCAATGACTCGAAGGGACTCAAATTGAGGGATGTTGGTGTAAAGTGATTCCACATCCAGCGTACACAAGGTGCTGGATGTGGGATCAAATGGGTACTCCTCAATAAAATTAATCATTGACATGGTATCCCTAATATAGCATGTGGTTGTGGGCACAAAGGGTTTGATAAAATGGTCAATATATTGTCCTAGTGGTTCTAGGATCGAGCCACATCCGGATACTATGGGACGACCTGGAGGGTGTTCTAAATTCTTGTGAATTTTTGGGAGGCAGTATATTACTGGGATCCTAGGCGCCTTTGTGTTCAGGAAATCAAACTCTTTTTTAGATAGGAAACCAGCTTCAAGGCCCTCATTCGTGACTTCTGTGATCAGTTTCTGTATTTCAATTGTTGGATTGCGTGGCAATTTACAATAATGTTCACGATTGCCAAGTTGGCGTAAGATCTCTTGTTTGTATTGTTCAATCTCCTGGATAACAATACCTCCGCCTTTATCCGCTGGTTTTATAACTAGACTTTGATTATTCTTAAGAGTTAGTATGGCATTTTTCTCTAGGGCAGTAATATTGTAGGGGATAAAGGATTTTTGGTTTTCCAATGTAGTAAGGTCAGCGAGGACCAGTTTCTCAAAAGTGAGAATTTCTGGTGGGACCATAGTGCTTGTGGGTGAAAACTTTGATGGAGGTTTAAAAGGTGTATTGGTATATTTCTGCGGACTTGGGTTCAATAGGAAATAGCTATGTAGCCTTATTTTCCTGAAGAACCTCAGTAGTTCAGTCTGGGCGTCTACAAAATTTGGACGTACAGTAGGAACAAATGATAAACCCTTACTTAGTAGTGACAGTTCACTGCTAGATAGCGTATGTTTTGTTAGGTTAAAAATAGGAAGTATATTGGTGTCATCCTGTGTAGCAAGGGCAACATGTTCAACTTGATTGTTATCATTTACCATTGATAGTGTTGGCGGCGGGTGAAGCGTTCGCCCGGGGGATTCGGCCATTTCTGAGGTTTTTTGCCTCTGCCCCTCCCTGGGGGCTCTTGTTGTCCTTGGCCTCTCGCTAAAAAATTCCTATTCCTATTAGATGGGCCTGGGCTCTCAGTTTGGTCGGAGTTATCAGATGATTCTGCTGAACTATCCGAAAATCCTACAAAATTTCTTCGTCTATTAAACCTGCCCCACGGTCTTTGCTTTTGAGGACCGTTGTAAGAACGGTTTGTATAGTAGTCCTTAACAAGATAGGGGTATGCTCTTTCTTGACTAAAACTTTTTATATCCTTCCTGACTTTATGAGTTTTTTTGTCAGTTTCAAATCTATGAAATTCATCAATAGTTTTTTGGATTTGGTCCAGAAGTTTTTTTGCCTCAGTGTTTGTATTATTATCATTTATTTGTTTTTCGAGATCAGCTATTTCTGTCAATAAGTTTTTTAGTTCTTCTGAAGCGATGTCAATCCCTAGCACCATCCAGTGCCGGGAGCATGTGGTGCTAATATAACTGAATCCATTAAGGTATTTTGGATTATCTGTAAAGACTCCAGGTACGTTTCTTACTTGAAGGCCAATCGGGATTATGTTTGCCTTGAGATAATCTGTAAGAAGTTTTATCATCAATATTAATCTGACTTCTTTCTTTTTTGCCTTTTCTAATTCATCTTTCACAGAAGGACTTGGGGTGTTAGGAGTATTACCTGAATCAGAGAGGAGAGAAGGGCCTCCTAAGATCTTATTAATGTAGTCCAAATCATAAAGTGGTGGGTGGGGGTCTGACATGCCTAGTCAAAAAAACAATAATTAAAAATGTTTGGGTGTAAGGAGTAAGGTAAGTGAGGGGAGTGAAGGTTGAAACCCACTTTTGAAAAAAGGCGGGGGGAGGGAAAGGATACCAATCCCTTGCAATCCAGCGATTGCGCTTAACTATGTTTAACAAGACAAGGGAAACCCAAAAGGAATAAGACTAGGGTCCTTGGGCAGTAGTCTATTGTACAGAACATGAGACCCTAGTAATTGAGGATCGCACAAATGATAGACATATACTAAATAGTATATATGACCTCTGTCCAGCCGGACAGGTGTTTATTTTTCAAGTATAGTAATGATTTTTTAATTATATAAAACAAATATACAAAAGTGGGCACAGCCTGTGACCCACAGACAACAAGACAAAACAAGTGACAAAAACAGTTGTGTGAAAACGCACAAAAGCGGTCTGTACTTATTATTTGGTTTTACAGACTACAATTCATTCATAGCAACCCATTGTTGATCAAAATTCATGAGATCAAACCAACATATGGAGGCTTTAAGTCGACGACGTTTCGATGCAGCTGAGTAATACATGCATCATCATCAGGACAGGGAATAATGTGTCATGTTTGTCTACAGAGCCTGTTTCAATCACAGTGCCTCTATAACAATTTACAAAAATTCACAACCACAATTACAAGGAAGGAAGAAGAAAAAACACATGGACAAAGTTAGACATAACTAGGCATGGGTGCATTGTACATCAATGACTAACAGACTTTAAAATCCAGTATCCAACCTGGATTGGTGCCATTGTGCACATGCTGGTGATCCGAAAAACGGAATAAATTTACTTAAAAGACGACGCAGTGGGAAGAGCACGTGCTTGTGGTCATATTCAACTTATATGTAGATGGAATAGTGAATTACCGCACATGCTCGTGACCATGCTAATCAAAAAAAGGCAAGTTACACTATACATTGGATCTGTTAAAACACGGCGCAAGGGGTGAAGAGTGTGAGAATTTGGTTCGGGAATTATCGTGATGTGGAGAGATTGTGAAAGTGAACGTCCAGCGCAGTGTATGGTAAAGGCTAGTGCGAGTGTACACCGAGTAAGCGTGAAGTCTCACACAACCGAGGACGCCTAAGTCTCGTAGTTACCTCGTAAGGGACAAATTTGAGTGCTCTTTGTCATATTTTAAGGAATCCTGCGTGGCAACGTGTCTATAAAAAACGGGGAAACAAAATTCCGCTGTTAAACGGGAGACCGTGTAAATAAGGCTATCTGTGCCTCTAGCCCGGTAAAATTATACTCACAGTAACTCCGTGGTGGAGGAGAAGAAACTGGGGAAAGAGGAAGTAATCAAAAAGGACGTTGGGCGTTTGCATGGTTTCGAATTATTAACGTATACCCAAGCCAAACTTACTTATTGTTGGTTCTCGAGGCGTGTGCTCGTCGCGGTCCGAAAGTGCATCATAGTTATCTAAATAGAGATTAAGTATGCATAAGCCAGGCATAATGGGCTACTACTAGAATAGGGCAGGAAGTCTCAGGAGCAGTACTCACTTGTTAGTACAGCGTGATAGCCGGTCAAATGGGTTCTGGCGGTGATCGCTGCTAGGTAGTGGAAGGGAGCTGGTAGTTATACTCGAGAAAGGACTATGCGCTGAGGACAGTGTCTAGGGCGGCCATCTTAAAGTGGTGATTTTAAAGTGAACACCATAGAAGTGAAAGTGCCGATTGATCATATCGTGACATATTAAAATATACATTTGAATTAAAAACTATATTGGTAACATAAAGCAAAGGCTAAATGATTATTCATAACAAGGAGGTCCAATCTTCAACTCTATTAAGGCCATTTCTTATACTGTCCGTTCTCAAAATCCAATGGAGCTCGACTTTGTTCAAAATTTGAGAAATGTCTGCTCCTCTTGGAGGTGCTTTAACTTGAGTAATCACAGTCCAAGTGAAGTCATTTTCTGTGTGACCTTTTTCGAGAAAATGTTCCACCAAAGGTGCATTGGCAGTTTGACAGCGGATACGGCTTCTATGTTGTCCCATCCTTAGCTTGATTTTCTGACTGGTCTGTCCTATATATATCATCATACAAGGACAGAAAATTGCATACACCACATTATGTGAATTACAGTTAGTAAAGTAGTGCCTTTCATATTTGACTGTTCCATAGATGAATGTTTTACCCTCTAAAGTAGAATCACATGAGACACATTGGCCACACTTTGCATGCCCTTTCAAAGCAGGTAAATTCCACATATCATTTAGAGTATTTCTTGGATCAGATTGGGGAAGCAAGGCACAGACCAGGTGATCCTTTATGTTTTTTGCTCTCTTAAAGGCAAACATTGGTCGGTCCAAATTCAGAATACCAGCATTTACAACGGGCCAATGTTTTAAAACACTTTTTTTAATCGCATTTGACGCTGGTGAAAAGGTGGTCACACAAGTGATTCTTTCCTGGTTATTCTTACTATGGGGTTCTAGTAGTATCTCCCTTGGGCAGTACCAAGCTCTTTTTAGTGCACGCCGTACCAGTTTGCGAGGATAGCCTCGGTGTCTCAATTTCTGGGTCAATGTTTTAGCTTCTGTAAAATAGTCCTGTTTGTAGTAGCAATTCCTACGTATACGTAGGAACTGCGAATAGGGCAGTGAGTCTTTAAGAGCCCGGGGATGGTGACTACTGTAATTTAATAAAGTGTTTCTTTCCGTGGGTTTTCGATGGAGATTTGTTATTAAACGTCCCTCTGCATGTTTTATTTCGATGTCTAAAAAAGGCAGAGATTCTTTACTGGTAGTCATGGTGAATTTGAGCCCTCCGCTATTGTTATTCAGCCAGTGTGTAAAAAGGTCCAGAGGGGTATCAGAGTCTGACCAAATCATAAAAATATCATCAATATACCTCTTCCACAGAAGGATGCCACTGTGGAAGGGGTTTGATGTATCTAAAATGGTATGATTTTCTATATGGTCCATATATAGAATAGCCAAGTTGGGGGCAAAGACAGCCCCCATGGATGTACCACGGACTTGCCCATAGAATTGTCCTTCAAACAGAAAAAAGTTTTTTGTTAGGCAAATCTCCAGGAGCTGAAGAATGAATCTGGATGGAACATTGTGTGGCCTTGGGCGAGTCTCCAAAATGGTTTCAATGACTCGAAGGGACTCAAATTGAGGGATGTTGGTGTAAAGTGATTCCACATCCAGCGTACACAAGGTGCTGGATGTGGGATCAAATGGGTACTCCTCAATAAAATTAATCATTGACATGGTATCCCTAATATAGCATGTGGTTGTGGGCACAAAGGGTTTGATAAAATGGTCAATATATGGATAACAATACCTCCGAAGTTGAACATGTTGCCCTTGCTACACAGGATGACACCAATATACTTCCTATTTTTAACCTGACAAAACATACGCTATCTAGCAGTGAACTGTCACTACTAAGTAAGGGTTTATCATTTGTTCCTACTGTACGTCCAAATTTTGTAGACGCCCAGACTGAACTACTGAGGTTCTTCAGGAAAATAAGGCTACATAGCTATTTCCTATTGAACCCAAGTCCGCAGAAATATACCAATACACCTTTTAAACCTCCATCAAAGTTTTCACCCACAAGCACTATGGTCCCACCAGAAATTCTCACTTTTGAGAAACTGGTCCTCGCTGACCTTACTACATTGGAAAACCAAAAATCCTTTATCCCCTACAATATTACTGCCCTAGAGAAAAATGCCATACTAACTCTTAAGAATAATCAAAGTCTAGTTATAAAACCAGCGGATAAAGGCGGAGGTATTGTTATCCAGGAGATTGAACAATACAAACAAGAGATCTTACGCCAACTTGGCAATCGTGAACATTATTGTAAATTGCCACGCAATCCAACAATTGAAATACAGAAACTGATCACAGAAGTCACGAATGAGGGCCTTGAAGCTTGTTTCCTATCTAAAAAAGAGTTTGATTTCCTGAACACAAAGGCGCCTAGGATCCCAGTAATATACTGCCTCCCAAAAATTCACAAGAATTTAGAACACCCTCCAGGTCGTCCCATAGTATCCGGATGTGGCTCGATCCTAGAACCACTAGGACAATATATTGACCATTTTATCAAACCCTTTGTGCCCACAACCACATGCTATATTAGGGATACCATGTCAATGATTAATTTTATTGAGGAGTACCCATTTGATCCCACATCCAGCACCTTGTGTAAGCTGGATGTGGAATCACTTTACACCAACATCCCTCAATTTGAGTCCCTTCGAGTCATTGAAACCATTTTGGAGACTCGCCCAAGGCCACACAATGTTCCATCCAGATTCATTCTTCAGCTCCTGGAGATTTGCCTAACAAAAAACTTTTTTCTGTTTGAAGGACAATTCTATGGGCAAGTCCGTGGTACATCCATGGGGGCTGTCTTTGCCCCCAACTTGGCTATTCTATATATGGACCATATAGAAAATCATACCATTTTAGATACATCAAACCTCTTCCACAGTGGCATCCTTCTGTGGAAGAGGTATATTGATGATATTTTTATGATTTGGTCAGACTCTGATACCCCTCTGGACCTTTTTACACACTGGCTGAATAACAATAGCGGAGGGCTCAAATTCACCATGACTACCAGTAAAGAATCTCTGCCTTTTTTAGACATCGAAATAAAACATGCAGAGGGACGTTTAATAACAAATCTCCATCGAAAACCCACGGAAAGAAACACTTTATTAAATTACAGTAGTCACCATCCCCGGGCTCTTAAAGACTCACTGCCCTATTCGCAGTTCCTACGTATACGTAGGAATTGCTACTACAAACAGGACTATTTTACAGAAGCTAAAACATTGACCCAGAAATTGAGACACCGAGGCTATCCTCGCAAACTGGTACGGCGTGCACTAAAAAGAGCTTGGTACTGCCCAAGGGAGATACTACTAGAACCCCATAGTAAGAATAACCAGGAAAGAATCACTTGTGTGACCACCTTTTCACCAGCGTCAAATGCGATTAAAAAAAGTGTTTTAAAACATTGGCCCGTTGTAAATGCTGGTATTCTGAATTTGGACCGACCAATGTTTGCCTTTAAGAGAGCAAAAAACATAAAGGATCACCTGGTCTGTGCCTTGCTTCCCCAATCTGATCCAAGAAATACTCTAAATGATATGTGGAATTTACCTGCTTTGAAAGGGCATGCAAAGTGTGGCCAATGTGTCTCATGTGATTCTACTTTAGAGGGTAAAACATTCATCTATGGAACAGTCAAATATGAAAGGCACTACTTTACTAACTGTAATTCACATAATGTGGTGTATGCAATTTTCTGTCCTTGTATGATGATATATATAGGACAGACCAGTCAGAAAATCAAGCTAAGGATGGGACAACATAGAAGCCGTATCCGCTGTCAAACTGCCAATGCACCTTTGGTGGAACATTTTCTCGAAAAAGGTCACACAGAAAATGACTTCACTTGGACTGTGATTACTCAAGTTAAAGCACCTCCAAGAGGAGCAGACATTTCTCAAATTTTGAACAAAGTCGAGCTCCATTGGATTTTGAGAACGGACAGTATAAGAAATGGCCTTAATAGAGTTGAAGATTGGACCTCCTTGTTATGAATAATCATTTAGCCTTTCCTTTATGTTACCAATATAGTTTTTAATTCAAATGTATATTTTAATATGTCACGATATGATCAATCGGCACTTTCACTTCTATGGTGTTCACTTTAAAATCACCACTTTAAGATGGCCGCCCTAGACACTGTCCTCAGCGCATAGTCCTTTCTCGAGTATAACTACCAGCTCCCTTCCACTACCTAGCAGCGATCACCGCCAGAACCCATTTGACCGGCTATCACGCTGTACTAACAAGTGAGTACTGCTCCTGAGACTTCCTGCCCTATTCTAGTAGTAGCCCATTATGCCTGGCTTATGCATACTTAATCTCTATTTAGATAACTATGATGCACTTTCGGACCGCGACGAGCACACGCCTCGAGAACCAACAATAAGTAAGTTTGGCTTGGGTATACGTTAATAATTCGAAACCATGCAAACGCCCAACGTCCTTTTTGATTACTTCCTCTTTCCCCAGTTTCTTCTCCTCCACCACGGAGTTACTGTGAGTATAATTTTACCGGGCTAGAGGCACAGATAGCCTTATTTACACGGTCTCCCGTTTAACAGCGGAATTTTGTTTCCCCGTTTTTTATAGACACGTTGCCACGCAGGATTCCTTAAAATATGACAAAGAGCACTCAAATTTGTCCCTTACGAGGTAACTACGAGACTTAGGCGTCCTCGGTTGTGTGAGACTTCACGCTTACTCGGTGTACACTCGCACTAGCCTTTACCATACACTGCGCTGGACGTTCACTTTCACAATCTCTCCACATCACGATAATTCCCGAACCAAATTCTCACACTCTTCACCCCTTGCGCCGTGTTTTAACAGATCCAATGTATAGTGTAACTCGCCTTTTTTTGATTAGCATGGTCACGAGCATGTGCGGTAATTCACTATTCCATCTACATATAAGTTGAATATGACTACAAGCACGTGCTCTTCCCACTGCGTCGTCTTTTAAGTAAATGTATTCCGTTTTTCGGATCACCAGCATGTGCACAATGGCACCAATCCAGGTTGGATACTGGATTTTAAAGTCTGTTAGTCATTGATGTACAATGCACCCATGCCTAGTTATGTCTAACTTTGTCCATGTGTTTTTTCTTCTTCCTTCCTTGTAATTGTGGTTGTGAATTTTTGTAAATTGTTATAGAGGCACTGTGATTGAAACAGGCTCTGTAGACAAACATGACACATTATTCCCTGTCCTGATGATGATGCATGTATTACTCAGCTGCATCGAAACGTCGTCGACTTAAAGCCTCCATATGTTGGTTTGATCTCATGAATTTTGATCAACAATGGGTTGCTATGAATGAATTGTAGTCTGTAAAACCAAATAATAAGTACAGACCACTTTTGTGCGTTTTCACACAACTGTTTTTGTCACTTGTTTTGTCTTGTTGTCTGTGGGTCACAGGCTGTGCCCACTTTTGTATATTTGTTTTATATAATTAAAAAATCATTACTATACTTGAAAAATAAACACCTGTCCGGCTGGACAGAGGTCATATATACTATTTAGTATATGTCTATCATTTGTGCGATCCTCAATTACTAGGGTCTCTTCTTCTGAGGTGAGGGCATGTATGGTCCTGAGGAATGCTGAGCTGAAGATGGGCTCCTTAGCAGAAACATGTCGACCTTTTTCCAGGACATGTGGTTCAAAGTAACTCAACCACCTATATGTCCGTCTTTCTACCACGTTTTTAATAGAGTTTGAACTACCCCCACATTAAAATAATCTTTCTATTTGGGTGGCAGTCGATACTCTTTTTAACATGCACTTCTTTGTTTTGTCTACGTAGAATTCACGTTTTCTCAGGAAGGACCCAATGAAGATAAATGGCAGCCAAATGTTTATCTGGTGCCTGAGGGTTCTTTTATCTTACTAACATCCGTCCTACTTGTTGGATTGTTTATTCCAAATCTTTGGTGGTGGAGTAAATTTCTACGCTCACATAGATAGATTGTTTTCATTTTTCATAGGTACTCTTTTGTTGTTTTGATATAATTTGAACAAGGGGTATAAGAGTCACCTACTGACCCTTTCTGTCTTGTTGTTTACCTCTGAACCTGAATACCCCCACGGTCCCTGGATGCTCCCTGCGTTGTGCTGTAGCTGGTATTGCTTTTGGATAGAGGGAGCTGCTGAACATGCAGCTTTCTCTGTCCGAAAGCAATTCTGCTCTGCTTCAAGTAAGCAAGAGCATTTTACATGCTCTCGCTTACACAAAGCAGAGCAGAGTTTGCCATGGCTTGGCGGGAGCAGTAACGCTCTAGCCAAGCCATAGCAAACAGCAATGTCCTGGGTGTGGGCACCCCGGGAAATTGGAGGAGCTGGCCCTGGGAGGTAACGGTCCCCAGGGCCATTATTGGCTCAAGAAGCAGAGCCGAGAGCCCCCCTGCTTTTGTTTAAAATGGCCACCCAAAGAGATGGTTGTCCCCAGGAAGTGGGGATCTATGAGGCACCCCAATATACAAATGTAAGCAGGAGGTGGTAGTCCCCAGGGCCCAGGAGGGTTCATGTGTCCCCTCCTATTTCATTCAAATTGTCCCAATGAGGTGGCAGTCCCTGGGGGCCGGTGGCCCGCGTGGCCCTGTATGGTAAAATAAACCCCTGGGAGGGGGAGGTCCCTGCGGTATATAAATACCCTAGGAGGGGGCCTCATGTGCCCCCTTCCTTTAATTCATTATAATTTGATTATGCTCCCGGGACCTGGGCCACCTGGGTGGCAATTTGAATCGAAGGGCAGGAGTCTGTGCTTTTTTTCTTTTTTTTTTTATTCGGCAAGAGTTGCAGATCCAATGCAATCCCAGTGACATTTAAAACAAATATATATTTTTGGGCCTTGTAGGGTTCCTGCTGGACCTCCTCCCCCACAAGAGGCCTAGGGTGTTTCTACCCTGCTCCTTTTTCTTATTTTTTTAATGTTTTTTCTTGTGCCTCAGTTCAACAGAATCACAAGGTGGCTGCCAACACTTCCTGGTTTTAAGTGCTGGCAGCCAATCAGATCTCAGCATGAGATCGGGAGGGGTCGAGGATCCACACGATATGTACAGTTGGAGATTTATTTAAATAACTCCAAAACTACTTAACAGATTTACACCATCTAACAAAAAATATGTTTTCTGGACCAACAGCAAACTTTGTGCCAAATTTTGTGTAATTCCGTTAAGCAGTTTGGGCTGTAGCCGTGTCTAAAGTTTCCCATGGAAATTAACATGGGGAAAACACGTTTTGGGACCCCCTTTTTCACGGACCCCGCTTGATGGATCACCCCAAAATTTTCAACACAACAGCTGAAGTGAGTGGCAAATTAGTTTTGAAAATTTCATGAGGATCCATCAAACAACACGAAAGTTATTGTTAAATGTAGAAATACACTTCCTATGGAAACTAGAGCCTAACTAAAACTACCTACTGGCGGTCGGCAGTAGGTTGTTTTAGCTAGGACCTTGTTTCCATAGGAAAAGTATTTTTTGAATTGCCTCTACCTTTGGGGCCACTTGCCGACTGTCTGCCAAATTTTCCGAATAAAATGTGACAAAATGAGTCTTGTTGTGCAAAGTGTAAATCCGTTCAGTAGTTTTAGACTTATTAAAAGAAATCTAAATTTGTATATATATGGACTCGGATTCTTCACAGCGTCTGTGCAGAGCTCCGTAAATGCATGCACCAGGTGCAATGCTGTGATTAGCTGGCCACAACATGTGTAGAATGTTGCAACTGCAATTTTATAAAGCAGGACATGTCCCGGGGGATAGAAATAAAGGTTAGATAGTATAGAAAAGTACAAGGTAGGGGTACCCTGACACCATGGGTGTATAGTAAGGGTGTCTGAGGAACCCCTTACGAGTACCAAAATTCTGCAAACCATTTTTCCAAATCGTTGGAATCGCCTACTCATTGCAACGCTCAGCTCAGACCCTGTATAGCGTGGTGATGAAGTTGCGAACCTTGCTGAAAAAAATCTATTAATTCACAGACTCACTACCAGATTAATACATGCACTCTCAAAGCCACTCACAGATTCACACACCCAGTCACAGACCCACTCACTCAATTACGCACCTACTCACAGACCCACTTACATTCTTACGCACCCACTCACAAACCCACTCAGAGAATCAAATTCCAACTTACAGACCCACTCAGACACTCATGCACCCACTCGCCCTCCCACTGAGAGGCTCATGGAGATAAACACAGCCCCCTTCAGACACTTATGCACCCACTCACAGGTCCACTCAGAGACTCATGCACCCACTCAGAGACCTGCATGAACACTCAAACATCTACTCAAAGACCCACTTAGGCACTCATGCACCCACTCACAGACCAATTCAGATACTCACACACCCACTCATAGATTCACTCAAACACTCACACATTCATTCACAGAACCACTCAGACACATATGCACTCACTCATTCACCCACTGAGAGGCTCATGCAGACACTCACCAACCCAGCCAGAGACTCATGCACCCACTCACAGACTCATGCAGCCATTCACAGACCCACTCAAGACTCACACATCCACTCACAGACCCATTGAGACACTCACACCTCTACTTACAGACTTACTCAGACACTCATGCACCCATTCACTCACCCACAGAGAGGCTCATGCAGATACTCACACATCCTGTCAGACACTCATGCACCCACTCACAGACCCACTCAGAGGCTCACACAGCCACTCAGAGACCCTTACAGATGCTCATGTACCCACTCACAGACACACATATTCTCACTCACAGACCTACTCAGAGACTCACACAGCCACGCACAGACCCACTCAGACACTCATGCATCTATTCACTCACCCACTGAGAGGTTCATGCAGCCACTCAATGACCCAGTCAGATACTCATCCACCCACTCACAGACCCACTCAGACAATCATGCATCCCATTGAAGACCCACTCAGACACTCATAGACCCACTAAGACACTTCTATACCCACTCAGAGACCCATTTAGACACTCGTACACCCATTGACTGATTCAATCAGGCATTTACACACCACTGATAGACCCACTCAGATGCTTATGCACTCATTCACAGACCCACTTAGATGCTTATGCACTCACTCACAGACCCACTTAGAGACTTATGCACCTTTACCCAGAGAGTCATGTACCAAGTCACAGACCCAATCAGATACTCGGACCAACTCACAGACCCACTCAGACACTCACGCACCCACTCATGGACCCACTCAGACACTCATGCACCCACTCACAGACCTAGTCAGAGATTCACACACCCACTAACAAACCCACTCAGAAACTCATGTATCCACTCAAAGATCCACTCAGACACTGATGTACCCACTCACTCACTGTTAGACCCGGCGGTTTCCAGCTGGCTGGGACACATTGAAATCCACTGTCCTAGATAGGATGATTATGATACACATGTCCAATAACCTGTGCTCCCCCTCGCAGGGCTAGGCACTGAGCTGTCAGGCTTATCATCAGGGCCCAAGTGTAAAGTGCTTGCCAACCCCCACCCTTGCAAAACACAGCATACACTACAAAAAGACTCAAAACCATATGTATAAAACACTGGTCCTTGTATTACACACACATTTAATTCAAAACCAAGTACATATTGTATATATACTTTACAGTTATATGCAATTATCAAACATTACCCTTAGCAGCAGAATGGCATGAACATACATGTACTAACCAGAGGTGATCATTCAACATGACATGCCCCACTATTGCATAACCCCAATAGTTGCAATGGTCAAGCAATCACAGCTTGGCAATGCCTCGTGATCCAGCCCCTCAGTCACTCAACTAAACCAGTCAACATACACATTGCCCTGGCTGGCATGATATTGATGAAATTGATGGAACCACGTAAAATTTAATTAAACAGTTATTTAGTTTCACCGCTACCCCCGTAGACAAAAGGTTGTGACCCAGCATTGGTGACCGTGATGTCCGGCACTGTGGTCCTCCCGATCTGGAGGTTGAAGACAGGCTCAACTCACAGCTCATGTCCCCCAACACCCCTCAAACAACACATGTTCCGGAGTACAAACTAGCACAGGTGCCCTAGTTGCTAGCACGGGTCGCTCGGACTCAGCAAGCAAGATTTAACCACACAACTCAAACTCCTCTTGTCCCGGCACCTCAGATAGGCTACTGATCTTTACGAGCAAACTCCTCTGCACAGTGTAATGAGGGTGTACATTAGGACGGTCCTTGTCCCAACTGACAATCTCTTCCAACCGTTTCCTCAGCAACCTACGCAGTCCTTACGATCTCATGGAAACAGGGAGATTCTTTGTGTCCTGGTATCTCGTGGACAGGACAGCTAACCAGCCCTTGGAGAGTACATGGGAGATGCCAGGACACAATGGATCTCCCTGTTTCCATGAGATCGTAAGGACTGCACCGGTTGCTGAGGAAATGGAGATGATGGACGGAGCGCTGAAACTTTTCAGACATTCACCCCAGTCAGAGATCTGGGTTGAATCCATCATCATTCTTTAGCTCACTTTGACACCCCAGTTCAGACACAGCTAAATACAAATCAGTCTTGGCCCTGTGCCTCAGGGGAACAGTCCAGCCCGAACTGCCAAGCCAAGTTTTCCCGGGACAGGAAACAAGCATCCTGGGACCGGTAGTGGGGTAACACCCGTCTTCAGCCAGGCTAGCTTGAATCCAGTGGCAAAGTGAGCAAGGGACCCACATCTGGGCATACCCTGCCAACTTAGGGCGAACAAACCAAACAGAAGAAGATGATGGACGGAGCACTGAAACTTTTCAGACATTTACCCCCGTCACAGATCTGGGTTGAACCCATCATCATTCCTTAGCTCACTTTGCTGCCCAAGTTCAGGCACAGCTAAATGCAAATCAGTCTTGGCCCTGTGCCTCATGGGAACAGTCCAAAATTCAACCAGGGCGGTATGCCCAAATGACCCTCCTATACCTGGGCATAAAACATCTACAAGATATACAAGAGGAAAAAAGTGAGGAGGGATCAATCACTCTTTTATTTACATACAAGGCACCATCAATTACCCTGATGTTTTCAATACTTTGCGATTATAAATATTAATGATTTTGTTAACTACACATATCATTCGGCGGGACTCTGGTACATAAACTAATTACACATAAATTAAACATCAAACATAATATGTATAAGACATAAACAAATACATAATAATCAAACAAAAATCATTGTCACAACAACAATACATATACACAATATACACAACATACACAATACCCTAATTATTACATATACTAATGTACACTCCTAAATCCGAGTGATACATTCCAAGGTAGTCCTCTTTGCGCATGAGGTATCACACCTCTCTCTCATTCACTTATTGTGCCTATAATCTAAAGCCAGATTCAAAAATAATTGGACTCCTCATATCTGTCGACGCGGTCGGGTTTCAGCCCACAGTTACTTTCGGCTTCCTCAGGAAAAGGGTACGCTATATCTGTGTCTTATCTAAGGACAAGGGTACTCTATATCTGTAGTCTTATCCTAGCTATCAGGATCAAGACGATTCATTTTTCATTGGGGTACACGCTCCCCGCATAGCGCGGTTCAAAGCTTCATATAGAAATCTTCAATTTATATATTTGTGCTGCTTTTATAAATGGATACTGCCCTCCGGACTGTCATTGGCCGTTCCTTTGCCTCACTCCCTACTGTAAGTGTCCGCCGTCAAAAAGTGCGATCCTCACTATTTACGTTAAATCCTGCACATAGGAAATACTTCTCAATAGCCTTTCGCAGCCTTCCCCCATGCTAATCCAATGCAAGAAGCAGGCCCTGTCGTACCAAACACACCACCTGTTACCATTGACAATCCTTGCATGTAGCACAGACGTGCACATGCCCTACCTCTTCCCAACACCAGCTCCTGTCACCAGGGAGAACTCGATATAGCAAAAGACATGCAGAAACTTTACACATAGCATTTTAAATGCCCAGCTGACTAACAGTAATATGTGCGCACAGGCCCCGCCAGGGAAAATCTGTTTCACAATCAATGAGCAACCTCAGTGGATAGCACAACTGGTGCTGCAGCTCCATGGTGGAGCATTGGAGGTACATGCCCTGGGTATATGTCTTACCCCTAGATAAGGGACATACATCTAGCTAAAAGCAGCCAATCATGTATACACCAATCACCAATATGTATATGATGAGCACAGCGCTATGACACTGAATGGCAGTGTCAAATGCACTCAAAGTCCTAAGCTAACAAACAAGGTCCAAACATGAGGTCGGGAGCCAGAAAGGTTAGGGGAGACCATGCCAAAAGATGCCAAGTAAAAAACTCACCCACTGAAAGGCTCATGCAGACACTCACAGACCCATGTTAAACACTCATGCACCCACTCACAGACCTACTCAGACACTTATGCACCCACTCACAAACCCACTCAGACAGTCGCTCACCCATTCACACATACACTTGGTCACTTATGCACCCACTCACAGACCCACTCAGACTCTCACGCACCCAGTTACACCCACTCAGACACTTATGTATCCAGACCCACTCAGACACTTGTGCCACTCACAGACCCACTCAGACACTTATGTACCCTCTAATAGACATGACTCAGACACTTATTCATCCACTCACATACCCACTCATAGACTCATATACCTAGTCACAGTAATGCTCAGAGACTCACGCACACACTCATACATTCACTCAGACACTGACGCACCCACTCTAAGACCCACTGAACACTCATGCACCCACTCAGAAAGTGGGGCATGTACCCACAGACTCACTGAGAGACTTATGCACCCACTTACAGAAATACTCTTAGACACTCATAACACTACTCACAGAGCCATTGCCACATGCACTGAAAGTTATAAATGTGCTGTTGTGCATTGATCTCATGCTTTTGCTTTATGGAGCCACAACTGACTCGTGACTCCTCAAATTTGTTTTTATAAGGATTTAAAATGAAAATTGATTAGTATTTGGTAAAATAGTGGCTCTTAGAAGAGCCCTTGGGTTTATTGTATGTAGATGATAACTACACATAAAACAGGATATAGTCTTTCAAGGTCAAGGAATATACTGTTGCTGTTCTCTGAGAAATGTACTTCATCACTTCTATATATATGCTCCATATTAAAGCGTTAATTGCTTTTATAGATGGAGCCCATGTTGCGCTGTCTGAGAAATGCAGAAACAGTTTTATTAACATGTTTCCTTACTTTGTTCATCTGTGGGTGGAATTTGTCTGATCATTTCCATTTCTTTCTTTGACAGTGCGAAGGAAAAGTGTAATTCATTAAGATTTCCAATCCTTCCCCAGTGTGCCTAAGTCATTACCACCAGAGTTTACAAACATGAGGTCTGGATGTTGGCAATCCTCAATGCTTTCAACCAAAGGAAACAGTTGTTGCTACTTTAACCCTCTCTGGCCAATCCAAATAATGGCCACATTAGGCAACTCCAAGTCCCTATCAATACCACTCTTTTTAGCACACTCTATGCCTGAAAAAACACAGCTGTGACCCACAAACCACACTCTAACCATTTTGAAGGAAGGGGCAGTAGCACACAGGAGAAGACGAGCTGAATGTGACAGTTGGTAGAATGAAAGGCAGTGGACCTGGTTTAAGGAAAATACTTATTTGATTGGGTCGTGGAAATGATTTGGTAGCTAAAAATAGTCAGTGTTTTAATAGGTAATGTAAGTAGATCTGTGATTAGCTCTGGATACATTTTAGAGAAGTTATGCTATTGTGGACATGCTTACATTTTTAAACAGTCAATCACACCTGTTACAGTTGAACTTGATGCTGGTATGGTCCTGTGAGAAAGTGGCGTGAATGTTTGCCTTACTGGTACAGTAGGCTGTTTGAAAAGAGGCTGCTATGGGAACTGGGATAAATCAGTGCGGTGAAAGGGTTCTCAAAACACTGTAGTTTGTAACTACAAAGCAGAGTAGTTGAACATTAGTATATATTGTGAAGTACACATTTTCAACTTCAGGGCTATCATAGAATCTCAAATATAGATGAAAAATGATAGCAGTATTATTGTAAATGCTTTAACGAACGCCAATGTGGATTTGTAACTCCATCATGCAGTTACTCGATGAGGGCGGGCTGGGTGTCGCAAATCCACCAGCAGACACTACTAGATTTCGTTCTTACCGGGAGACTAAGCAAGGGTTAAAAAAACGGACAAATGAAATCTGGAATAACAACAGAAAAAAATGAAGGGAAGGTTTTGATTTGAGTACATCAGTATCACTTGAAAAAGAGAGGGAGAAATTGCCGTAACTGTATTTTTTAGAGTTTTATATAGCGCAAGCTAGACCCGATACATCGGGTCTCAGGGTCCTTTACATGAGCACCAGTTTAGTTACAGATGAACACATTCATTTTTGTTAGGCATGGGGAGATTAGGGGGCATATTATCAAGAAACAGCTTTAAAATTATCGCAGCTTTAGCGTCAGGAAGCTGCAGCTAAAGCGGCGATAATGGGCTTGATAATATGCCCTTGTAAATTCCCACAGAAGTCCATGTTCTGGTGTGGACATGGGCCTCTATGGGAAGTCTCAAGGGCATATTATCAAGCCCATTATCGTCGCTTTAGCGGCAGTTTCCTGCCGCTAAAGCGGCAATAATTGTAACACCCTTCTTGATAATATGCCCCCTAGTGATTTGCCCAGAATCACAGGATGTTGAGCGTCGTTACTGAGACTCGAACCCGGTTCCCCAGATCCAAGGTCGACTGCTCTAGCCACCAGGCTACATCCATGTAGCTAATGAAACAGTCACTAAAATATATAGTTATATACTGAATCATGTAGTTGGAATTATGTGACTGAAAACTTTATTAGTGGTCAAGTGAATATTTTTCTGTCCTACATATAGTTTCATTACCTTATCCACAATTGGTATATTTAATTTATTTGTTCGGCTGTATTTCACTGTTGTAGCCATGCTAGAATCTTTCAATTATAAACCCGTAATTGTATTGTATATCTGATTGTGCAACACAGAGAAGATGGAATTCAAATATGTGTAAGACTTGCTACTCCAGAAACAGTGTCTGCAGTTAACACTTCTATGTTGAATTGACATTTACAACGCCTTGAAAAGTTGTAAGCTTTCCTTTAATTAAATATAAATTGGGCTCCCGGTTTTATGGTATTTATTTTTTGGACATTTCCGTCTGTATTTATCCATATTTATTTTTAGGCCATTTTATCTGTATTTATCCATATTTATATTTGTGTTTGTGTATAAATAAAGTTGTAAAACTGTAATTTCCATATACATTTAACTGACAGAAGCGCACTCATACTTTGATGTCTGTCGTGTTTTAGCTATTTAAGCTGCCAAATATTACACAAAACATACACTGGTAGCTATTAGCACTATACCATAAATATATGTTGACATATTCCGTTATTTAAAGACATTTCATCCTGTTATTTAATTTCCCATGCTGTCCATCTAATCAGCTACTGGCCTATAATTCATGAAAGAAAGCACGGAGAGTCACTTCAAAGAAGCACACTCTTCTGTATTTATCCACTTTTAAAGATAAATGCAGACAGAAAACACATTGTTTTCTGTCTGTATTTATCTGAAAAATCCGTAAAAACGGAAAACCGGGAGCCTTAAATATAAATCATCCCTAAGGTAAGCTGTAGGTTCCTAATAGGGTAGGAAGGTTTGTGTTTAAAAGGCAAAACATGCAGTATGAATTTTTAGTGAGTTAGAAGCATACTTATAGACCAATATATTCAGCCATATATCCAGTCATCTATCTGTGTACTCATTGAGATACCTATTTAGAAAATGACAGAGCTACTAATACACCCAGTGAGACAGTAACAGAGGTACTTAAACACTCACTCACACACGCCGCTCTTATGTCTTCAATAGTAATAGATGCAGTTGCACACCCAATTAAAGAACCCACAACTCACTAACACAGCCAGTAAGCAATCCATGCAGCCCATTATATGCACATTTAGAGACCCAGAGAGTAAATAAGAGAGCCAGAAATATACCAACATACTTACTTAAATGTCCAATGACATACCCTCAGAGGGAACGAGAAACTCATTCAGATATGTACTGAGGAACTGCCACTAACAAGTCACCCTTCCAGACAAGAGGTCCTTTTGGGTCTGCTATTGAAGAGCCTCTGTATGCAGTTTTCCTGCTAGGCCGGCTTGACACTCAAAAGACATTGCCAAGCCTTAAACTCCTCTTCTGCTACATATAAGTTACCCCTGAGATAGGCTGTAGGTAGGCCATTCGGCAGGGAGGTATGTGCTTAAAAGATATGGCATGTTCTTTGAAGTTTAATTGAGTTCCATTAGCACTTACAGACCTATATGCCTAGTTATACATCCAGACCCCCACCCAAACTGGAACTCACATACCTATGTACAAAGGGATTGAGCCACTAATACACCCATTCAGACAGTGACATAGGCACTTAAACTTTAATTCACAGACAAATACAGCTCTTATGTATCCAAAAGTAATGGAGGAAGTAGCACACATAGTTAAATGCCCCAAAATGCACTAACACAGCCAATACTTTGCAGCCCATTACATACACATTTAGAGACCCATGGAGTAACCAAGAGAGCCAGATTTGTACTTAAATATCAAAAGACACACCCACATAGAGATTGAGACACTCACTCAGATTTGGACTGAAGCACTGGCACTAACAAGTCAACTATGCATACAAGCAGACCGTTACACATGTCTTTATCATGCTACTGTAGAATCTGTGTATGCAGTTTTCCTGCTAGGGCAACTTGACATTCCATACATGTTGGTAAACCTTAAACTCATCTTCAACTACATGTAGGTCACCCCTAATATAGGCCGTAGGTAGGCTATATGTTAGGGAACTGAACCTTAAAAGATAAGTCATGTTCTTTGAGTTACATACTCATATGTCTAGTTATACATTCAGTCTCCCACCCATCCTAGAGCTTGCACACCTATGTGTAAAAGGATAGACCCACTAATATACACTGTCAGACACGGTTAGAAGCACTTAAACATTCACTCACACATACAGCTGCTAGGTGTCCAATACTAATGGAGGAAATTGCACACACAGTTAAATACCCCAAAACTCAATAACAAAGCCAGTTAGCGACCCATGCAGCCCCTTACCTCCACATTTAGAGACCTATAGAGGAATATAGCATGCTACAACTCATGCAATTACATTGCATCTGGAACAACACGGTTGTTGCAATGACCGCATTGTTACAACATGATGCCATTACTACGCAAGTCATTACATCGACTTGCAGTAGATGGTGCTGTAACATTAGGAATGTATGATGTACTATTCAAACTCCAGCCTACGCAATAGTAGGGAAGGTGTTGGAATAGTAAATTATATTATTCCTTATGTTAGAGCGCCATCTATTGCAAGTCGATGTAATGACTTGCGTAGTAATGGCATCACGTTGTAACAACGCAGTCGTTGTAACTACCACGTTGTAAAGGCATCGAGGTCTAATGACCGCAATGTAAAGGTTGTTTCCCCACGTAGAGTAACTAGGGTAGCTAGACATATACCAGTATATGTATGTACACATCCAATACCCTGTTGTAAAT
Source organism: Lissotriton helveticus (assembly GCF_964261635.1). NCBI lineage: Eukaryota > Metazoa > Chordata > Amphibia > Caudata > Salamandridae > Lissotriton > Lissotriton helveticus. The sequence continues at coordinate 134,747,261 of NC_136058.1, forward strand.
CAATCTAGGACTCTAGTGTAATTTTCCTGATTCATGCCCTTATATAGGTATAGTTTATTCGATCCTTATATAGGCATAGAAATCATCTCCATATTTAGTCTGAGCCTATGCAGCCCAAATACGGCATGGCTACTTCCCCTAAGTTCCAAGAATCTACAACGATTTCTTAGAGAAACCCGCCTTCAGCAGCTCGGGACTTCCCCTTGCCTGTATGCTAATTAATCTAGGAAATCAAGGAGTTTTCTAGGGATTGCATCCCTATATGACGTTATTAAGTCTAATCACACGTCAATCTCGACACCTTCATAGTATAAATATGCCCAGATTTGCCCAGACAAACACACAGTGGTTTGAAGCAGATGGACTTACTACTTGCCCGACGCCCTGCAGCAGCAAGTGCCGAAGGAAGCCGACCCTCCAGCTGACGCACTGAGAGACGCTGTCTTTTCTCCAGCCGAGAAATCCAGCTCCAGTGTTTCGGGTTTACCCTTGCGGGTTGCTGGGAAATCGAGTTCCGAGAGAGAGATACAAGACCTCCTTCATTCTAAACCAAAGGTACGGAGCTGATTAAAACTCTTAGAGAATTCCTTATCAGACTCTTGGCAGCGAATTACTAAACTTAAGCTGCTCCTTACTTACTCCCTCCCTCGTACTAGACTTAGGTTAGGTACACCGGGGTAGGCGTATTTTAGAAGCACCAGTTGAGTACTTTTAGCCATGTTTTATCATTGTATGTATTTTATACGTTTTAAGCAACTTATGGCTTAGAAACCATATCATGCTTTTACAGTACTACTTTATAATACTGTTCGTATTATACGCCTTGTACTTTATAACCAGTATTACGATTGCAGCAGTACATTTCTTATGCTTGAGAGATAAGACTGTTCAATAAATACTTTTATTGAAAACACCCGTCTTTTCCTTTTCTCAGCAACTCTGGTGAAACGAAGCATGCACGAATGACTGAGTGAAATAACTATCTATTGTTATAACGACTCTAGAGATACGTTTCATTCTGGGGAAACAAAGTTGTCATGTTATACAGTTGTCAGAAACTAATCCCTTCTTGTTTATTCGAGAAAGTTTCTAGTGACCTCTGAGCTAGCTGGCACTCACAATTAAGTTTAATAGACTCGGTAGAGACCTAGTTGACCTCAGTCCTACGTCTAATCTACAGGGTTTATTATTCCAATGCGCAGAGCCTATTGGGAATATAGGAACTACACTACATGGCGCCCAGCGTTTGGTAAGGCGATAATTTAACGCTAGATACTAGAGTAACTCAGTCGTGCTTTTCACACAGACCCCTTTTTCCGTAAAAACTCCAAAAGACAGTGGGTTAAAGGATAATATCCGCTAAAACTAAATAGGATGAGAATCCTATATATTAGTATTTAGTTTTTTCAACGTTGAAGGATACGGTGTTCCAAAATATTGTGCACCTAATCTTTGTTTCCTTAAAACTTGTCCTGCAAAAACTTCAGTCGGTAAAATAATAATGACTGACGAAGCATTAGCTGAAGCTACAGCTCTAGCACTCTTAGAGGCGAGAAATCGCATACAGAATGACCCGAATGCCATAATGATCCCGGTAAATGTAAGGAAAATAATAACTTACAAACTCATAAATAATGGAGTTCCATCAACTGGTGGTAAAGTAATATTTGTCATAGAGGCACATGAATATCGACAGACAGAGGTATTCTATTCATGGATTCAATTTCCCCCAGCAGATAGTGTTACACACCAGTTTCACTACTACAAGATAGAGGAACATCCACTGGAATATATTCCTTATGAGGAAATTGAAATTCCATTAACTTACCAAGAGCATGCGCTCTGGTTTAAAGGCGCACAAAAACATCAAAATCACATTACCAGGCTCGGTCCACTAGGTAGACCAGGATCCACATGGCGGTAGCATGCTATACACCTCATCCTGACATAGAACATATGTCAGACAGAGAACTGTTAGAACAGTTAAACCAACTGATTAAGATTCACAGGCAGTTGGTACAATATGTCATGAGGACTTTATCAGTCCAACCGACTGTAAGACTCACACAGCACACCCCTCATCAGGGGAACACAAACAAAATCACACCACAGACTATACAATCAGTCATCAGTAAATTGCCTGCTAAACGGGAACAAATTCAGTTTTTGTTAGCAAAAACAATTACTCAAATAGAGGCAGTATTTCCTGATACTACACCTCATGAGAAACACAGAATTCTGACAATCTGTTTACCAATGGGGATAGCACCACATGTGGAGGACTGCGACACTTGGGGTACAGTCTTTGCTTCAATCTACACAAAAATGCATGGTGTCCCGTCTATGGTGGTAATACCAGAAGTTCTGGGTCAGATTCAAAATGAATACGGTCCAGAACCGTCCAGAACCGGCCTTGAATCTGGGTATGAAATTACTAAAAGATTTCAAACAGGTCTCGGCTAAATCATTAGCCAACATTAGAGGTGAAGCAGCATCGGTGGCTATCCGCCAGAGGTTAAGAGAGACAGATATAGCAGACCAGCCATTTGAGCTGGCGAGAATTATTGAAAAGTCCTATGAAGAACTAGGTAGAGATAGTTTGGGTGGGAAACCAGTAAAACCACAACTAACAGAAAAACCTGAAAAAGTTTTTATCAAAAATAATCTCACCACTCCTAAAAAAAAGTGGGAAACTACTAAAAAGACACTTCCTAAAGAGAAGTATTCTCAATCTAGAGGAATATCTCCCCAACAAGGAGATAGGTCACCCCGACGGGAGCCCTCTGAGAAAAGATATAATCTTAGAAATAGGGATAACTTAAGAAAACCTGATAGATATCAAGACACTGATACACACTCCTCTCATCCCTTTCAGACTTCCTCGCAGAAATCAGAAAGAAGAGGACGATCAGAACAAAAAGAAGAACGCGTGAAGTCCAAAGACGAAGAGCACGTTCCAAAAAATAAGAATACTCAATTTTCCAAAAAGAAGGTAGCGAGTGTAAGAATCAAACATGCCGAGGATCTTGAGGACACAACTCAAGACCGGGGAGTGGGCCCAGACAATGCTAGACAGCGCAGCAAAAGTAACCATAATTCGCAGGATCCTGATGGATCATCTGGAGACAGTGGACTTGAATGACTGCATTCAAGTTGAAACTGCCGACACCAGGGTCAGTGTACCTCACAAGTCATATGAAGTAACACTCCGGATGGAGGGGGACATAACTAGGAAAATAAAGGCACTCTTTTGGGAGAAGCTTTCAAAGGGTTATGACATTCTTCTAGCTGAACAAGACTGGCCACCTCCTCATCATAAAATCCAGTTAAAAAATCAACCTACTGCACAAAGACAGTATCCAGTTAAGCAAGAAGCAAAAAAACAGGTCAGGGAGATTTTAAATCAACTTGAATACCAGGGGGTGTTTGAAACCAGCACCTCGTCAATGAACAATCCTTTGTTTCCTGTCTCCAAACCAGGCAATACATATCGTCTAGTTTTGAATTACAGACACTTAAACTCTTGTTGCAAAACTTTTGCAGTACAAAATGCGCACAGCGCAGCACTAATGAATAACATTGTGCGTAAAAAATATAAAACCACAATAGATATTTCAAAAGGTTTTTTCTGTCAAAACATTGCACCTGAAAGCAGGCACCTGACCGCTTTCTCAATAATGGGGACACAAAGACACTTCTGTCGTTTGCCCCAGGGATTCAAGAATAGTCCAGGGTTATTTTCAGCAAGCGTAACAGAATTACTACAAATGTACGATGATGAGGCATTATCATATGTCGATGACATCTATCTTACAGATGATGATTTGGACGTGCCCACCTCAATTTCCTATTCTTAGGATACGAGTTATCAAGTGAAGGCAAAAGCCTGGCGGCAAACTTTCTAGAGAAATGTGCGCTGCTACAAGCTCCAAAAACGCTGAAAAATGTACAGTCTATTCTACGTTTCCTGAACTTTGGAAGAACTTATGTTCTAAATTACGCAGAAAGGGTTAAACCTCTCTACGAACTGATCAAACCTGATTTCAAACCAACACATTGGACTCAAAAACACACAGAAATTTTGCGTTCAGTGCAAACAGACATGTTAGCAAAAACACACTTAGAAACACGCTTCAATGCGCGCAATCTTGTAATCGAAATCCTCCCTGGGAGATGTGGAACCTAACCTTTAATCAAGGTGAGACGGTACCAATAGCTTACAAATCACACTTGTATACACAAGCTGAAATAAAATTCACTTCTACAGAAAAAATTCTGACAGCGGTTTAAACTGCAGTAGCAAAAGAGAGAGCCCTCGCACAGGGTAAGCGCATAATTATCGTTACACCTGTACCTGCATTAGAGGCAGTGACAAAAGCAAGCATTCCAAATGCTAAAGCTTTACATCCAAGATGGATACAATGGGTTAACTCTCTTGCTGCGGCAGACGTTGAATACGTCTTTGACCCCAGTCTAAAAACACAAGAATTCCTACAATACGAATACGAATGTCCTCTGCCGATCGAACTTCTACCTCTAGAACATTACAGATGTATAATATATCCAGACGGTTCAGCACAGCCTGCCATCGGGGGTAAGCAAGTTTACAGTGCTGCGTGCGCATTTGTTAAAGGTCGCTGGCGCGAAGGCAAATTCAGACCTATGGTCTCTAAAAACCCAATCACTAGAAGACTGTACAGCTCAGCGAGCTGAACTTCAGGCTTTCAAGATGGTGCTTGAGAATGCCGATCGCGAATTCCCCACACTCATAGTGTGCGATTCGTATTACTGCGCACAATCTTACAACAAGTATCTGCAGAACTGGGTTCAAAACGGTTTCAAAGATGCAAAAGGGGGCACAATTAAGCATAAAACGCTTTGGGAACAAGTAGTTCTATTACAGAAAGAACTACAAAAGACTCACGTGATTCATACACTGCGCCATTAGCGTGATGGCGTTCACGTTGCAGGGAATTAATTGGCCGATGAAGCCGCGAAGGCAGCTGTGCAAAGGGCTTCCGTAGCTGCAATTACTAGGTCAAAAACAAAAATAGACAGCGAAATATTGCAAGCTGTCACTGCTTCAATAAAAGACAGTGGTAGGACACTCCCGAAGAGCTTTCCAGTAAAGTACTCGTATATAACTGATGCAAATAATGTTCTGTTTGCTCGAATCCCTGGAGTAGGGAATAGGGCAATTCCAAACATGGAACATTGGTTAGGACTAATCTTAGCAGCACACGAGGGACTGGCGTCTACTCATGCAGGTATTTCCGCAACAGTATCGCTATTAAAACAAAGATATTGGTGGCCGCGTATGAGGAGACAAACTAGAAACTATGGGCCTCATTTATGATCCCTTCGTCACTTTTACGCCGCCGGTGCGTCACTTTTTGTGACTCACCAGTGGCATAAACAATGCGCCTTGTTGCGCAATATTTACAAAGTGATGCATCTAGGTAGATGCGTCACTTTGTAAACCCCTGCGCCACATTATACCTGCGCCAGGTATAATGTATGCAAAGGGGGTGTATTGAAGCAAGAAAGGGTCGTAGAAGTGACGCAGTGAAATCTATGAGATTTCACTGCGTCACTTCTAGGACACCGTTGCGTCAAAATCTTGCGCCTGCCTCACAGCAGGTGTAAGACTGACGCAGCCCCTTTCACATGGGGCTTGCCCCATGTGAAAGGAAGCATTGCTGGAGTTGCGTCACTTTTGTGACACACTCCAGCAATGCGTCACTTTTGCGCTTACAGATACTTCAGAAATACTGACGTATCTGTAACTCCTTGCGACATGATGCGTCATACATTAAATATGACGCATCAGGTATGTCGCAAGGAGTGCGCACTGAGAAGTGACGCATCGCTGCTTTCATGCAGCGATGCGTCATTTCTCATAAATGAGGCCCTATGTTCTAGAATGTGAAATCTGCCAGAAAATAAAAGTTTCAACATTTAAACGACCTGCACAGAGGCCACTCCTGATTTCAGATAAACCACTAACGTGTGTTTACCTGGACCATTGTGGTCCTTTACAGCGGGACGGTAACTATAAATATATCATGGTTGCAGTAGATTCCTGCACAAGATTCATTTGGATGTGGCCACAGCGCTCGGCTGACGCCAGAACTGTTATAAAGGATTTGCGAGTCTTTATCGGCACATACGCAATCGGCACGCTACATTCTGACCAGGGTCCTGCGTTTAGCTCTCGAGCTTACAAAGAAGCCATGGCTAGTTTGGGTGGTGCATTGTGGTATTCTAGTCCCTTCCATCCTGAGGGTAATGCGGTAGTGGAAAGAAAAAAACGTGACATAAAGCAATCCATAACTGCTAAGGTATTAGGTTCGGGTGACGGGTTGGTGAAACATCTAATAAGTGTCCAACATAGTCTTAACAATCTGCCAAGAAATTCTCTGGGTGAAATCACTCCGTATGAATTAATGTTTGGTACTAGAATGATAATCGAAGACCTCGATTGTCAAACCTCAGTGGTAGAACATAAACTCTTTGATGTCAAAGATCGTTTGGCTGTTTTACAGGACATAAATGAAACAAGAAGAAGTCTGAGTAACAAAACACAGAAACAAACAACCACTGAAGAAAAAACACCTGTCCCAGCAAGGCCTGTCTGCATTCCAAAGATTGGGGATCTGGTCAGAGAAAAGATCACGGTAAAGAAGGAATTTGGGCCTTCATACAGAAAAGCAGTACCTGTCTTCGCGATACAAGGAACAGGATCAGTAGTACTACCGCCCCTTGTTGGAAAAAGGAGAACAGAGTTGTATCAATCGACCTGGTCAAACCACAACATGTGGCCAATAATAAGTAGTAGGCCTAGTGGACTCCCAAGATGTAGCAGACAGTCAAATCTTGCTACAATTTAAGAGGTTCAAACTGAGAGACTTATCACCTTTGATAAACCTGCAGTACGAGAAAAAAGACTATGCAACAAAGCCATGGAACTTGTGCATCTAGAAATCCAAATAACGGTTCGTCAAGAAACACCGGTCCACAATGATGTAGCCTCGGACTATACAAACATGACTAAGGAAGAAGCAACTCCAGTGATTTCCAAAAATCCGGATGCAATCCCAAATATTGACAGAACTGCCTCTGGCTATTTTATAAATTTTGATGATTTTTCTGAGGATCCAAGTGAATCAGAAACGATGCCAGCTAACAAACTTTTCAAAGAAAAATTAACAGAGCTCTTTCATCATCTTGAGAAAAAATATCTAGTTTCGCCCTGGGTTGAATTTTGGATTGTGTTAGGTGTACTTTTCCTCCTGCTCTGGCTCATTCTTGTGTTAAGTTTGGGACAAATGATAAATGGAAAATATAGTAAGATGGACACTGCAAGTACCAACGTCAACTTACTCCTGCAACCTCACAGTTCATCTCATCGCGAACGAAGAGGCCTGTCATCAGTAAGCATCACAGCAGTTCCTATACCTGGTGGTATAGCATGGGGCAGAACTGATTATGACATTTATGGCCCTGTGGAGTTGTTGAAGATTCTACACCAGTTCAAGGTGTCTTTAAGTGACTTTGTTTCAACTAGCACATTTTCTGATGATTGGGACTTTTAAACTGTTAACAATATGATGACAGATTTAGAAATGTCAGCAAAATTTACAGAACATGAATCTTAGAAGGTTCATCTGATTATGAACAAATGTATTGTTTTAATCACTATGGTCACCATTATTTGCATAAATCTGCACACCCTAGAAATGTTTTTACTTATAATCAATGGGAGCACTGTCCAACTCCCCCAAGAGGTAGCTCGAAAACATTTTCTGAAAAATTCCAGTACTTCTCAGGGGTCAATTTTACAAATGCAGAAACGTTTTATTTTAAAAATGTGAATAAGACAGGAATAAAAACTATGTTGACCAATACAAACAAATTTATTCTGCAAACATTTCTGCCCAACTGTCTACATTAGGGTTTAACTTTTGGAAAGACAAAATTGAAACAAAAACAGTCTGGGGCACGAAAGAATGGCAGGTGCAAGGTTTAGAAGCTCTGTTCAGAGCCTGCATTATACCAGAACAAATAATGTTTTTGAATGACACTATTCAACAAACTTCATGTCTTGGCCTGGCTAAGATAAAAGATTTAAACAAACTGTCTATATACCTAAACCCATACCTGAAAGTAATGACACTGCTGATGACGGAATAGACGTAACCTATATTTTAAAACAAAACAGAACAGATCCTAATTGGAAAAAATGGTTAATCTGGCCTACAGACACAAATAATTGTCAAGATAGATTCCTGAACAAAACACAAGGCTTCACAGTGAATAAGCCAGATCCAAGATACTCCCAGAAACATCATCCAGGGATAGTAACAACATACAGTGTAGGGAAACTCTGCCATAAATGGCTACAGACATCTACACTTACACAAATCAAACAACACTCATCTTTACTTAAAGAAAGCAATGATTTGCGAGATTTCTTGAAGGGGCCTCGCAAACCACGGCGCTTAGCATTGAAAAACTGGAAAGATTACCATTAACAGTTTCGGAGAAACCTGTCATAGAATGGATAATACATGGTACCATTACGATACCAGTGACGTTATTCCAATTTCGGTATTGTCTACAGCATATACCAGCAGGCATGTATGAAAAGTTGGGTAAAGAATACATAAAGTCATCTTGGAATTTACCATACACACACACTTGTTGGAGTGGGGGGAAGAAGGTATTCCTTAGTGGAACTAACGGTAAGACCTCACTTAGTGGAAACGGTGCTCCTTCCACAAAAATAGAACCCGTTTTCAGACAACTATCTAATGGCAGTTATGTTCTGCTCAATGATCAAAGCTGCTGTGGCATGTTGCCAGGAAAAAGTTATCTAGTTAGTGTGTCATCCAAGGTTACTTGGTGTATGCAAGTATTGTATCCAAAAAGCAAGAGAGACAGAGGGACGGCTTTATGGCTTTCACTGAATATCTCTTCTATTCGAATTGATACTTTAAGCAAAATGAAAGCCATTCTTTTACAAAAAAATGTGCCACTGACCTCGTCCAGAGAAACGTATGATCTGCAGGTTGCAAGGACAGCCGCTGAGATACATACATTATTATCAACGAACTGCCCAGTACATTTCGTAGTAATGTTAAGCCAAATCTTAAACATGTCTGATACCAGTGGCATTGCACACGTATTTAAGACAATTATTTTGGGACTGTTAGCACCGTTTGAAGCAGTCCTCGGCATATTCCCAAACTTCGTACACTCTGTGTTCGGCGGCCTGCCTCTCATCTTGGGGCTCGTAGCAGGGATACTATTTTTATTTCTTCTGCTCTGACATGGCAAGTCCAGGAACCAGCGATACCCAGAACACCATGGAACAATGCCTCCTAGCCATCAGGTATCGTGAGAGAATGTCACAGATTCTTGGCTTGGCTCGTCTAAGAGATCTGAACACAACTTGGTTTCGATTGTTCAGACCAATCTGGCAAGATTGCATCTTACCTGTTCTACGATGCCTGCTTTGCGGACAAGAATGTGTGTTGGACATTTGTCTTGCACTTCCATCAGTCCTGCCTGCGGATGTTGGCGCTTTGCTAGGTCCAGTAACGACTCATGCTTCGTGTTGTCCCCAATGGCTCCCAATCCTGATGACGGCATTTATTGAGGTCTCACCGACAAGTCTAACTGAGGGTGAGGTACGGATAACTACAGGCACACAGGTACCATCTGTTTTGGACGTTGCTAATGCATCCAACGCTGACGGCAATGATCCACACTTCTGCACTTTCGACCTACTAAGCGAAGTGGTTCCACTTTCACCGACTACGGTAGAAGGTTTTCTTTGCCAGCCTGGACGAACTGATGTTTTCTCCTGAAACCGAAAATGCCTTTTGACTAAATTACACACTGTCCTATTTTGTAAGTTTTTTATTGAGCACAGAAAGCGCTGGATCAGTCCCATTTTAAAATCCATGAATTGAGGAAGATGCAGACCAGCATTTCTCCGTTTTCAATTTTTAGAGGAAGAACATATTGCGAAACAGGTTGTCAGATTTCTGAAATTTACACAATAAGACATAGGACAAATCTTGAATAATTTAATGGAATATAGTATTTTGATCTTTTTTAATACCCCATGTCTATATTCATGTCTTACAGATTCTGACTATTGAAATTCATGGTAGTTTAATTATATCTTTTAAACTTTGTATTTTAAATTTGTATATAACATTTTTATAGCACTTTTAATGATGAAATTCTGTTTTGCATATGTACTTTTATGGTTTTTACAATATAAAATCCGAATAAAGGATTTTTGAATTGAATTTGAATTGAATTGACTCAATTACACAGCGTTCCCTGAACTCTGAAATTCGGCCTTCATTTTTTCGAAAACAACTGCTCTGACAATTTGAACTTTTTCAAAATAGAACTCGTTGGCACAAGGTAATCTGCTTAAAGTAGAACTATTCTTAGAGAACTGGATTTCTGTTGCAAACTCCTAAAAACAGATAATATTTGGCCTTGTTTTGAAATAAAACCGTTTATATTATATGTTATGGAATGCTCTCGAACTTTTCCTTTCTGTACCATTAAGAGACATTTCATGATTACAAATTTCATTAAAAAGTTTTTTACTTGAATGTATGCTCTCACACTATGGTTCATATTAGTTGAGACCTATGATTCTTCATATTCACTTTATCGCTCATTTTTTCATGTCTACAGACCTTTTGAAATGCAAAATTGTATTTTGGTGGGAATGTAAACACTAGCCTTATAGACATGTTCAGTGCTTATGGGTTTAGTTTAATTGTACTTAAGATCGTGGAGTGGGTGTTGTAAATCAATCTAGGACCCTAGTATAATTTTCCTGATTCAAGCCCTTATATAGGTATAGTTTATTCGATCCTTATATAGGCATAGAAATCATCTCCATATTTAGTCTGAGCATATGCAGCCCAAATACGGCATGGCTACTTCCAAGAATCTACAACGATTTCTTAGAGAAACCCGCCTTCAGCAGCTCGGGACTTCCCCTTGCCTGTATGCTAATTTATCAAGGAAATCAAGGAGTTTTCTAGGGATTGAGTCCCTATATGACGTTATTAAGTCCAATCACACGTCAATCTCGGCACCTTCATAGTATAAATATGCCCAGACTTGCCCAGACAAACACACAGTGGTTTGGAGCAGATCGACTTACTACTTGCCCGACGCCCTGCTGCAGCAAGTGCCTGACGCACTGAGAGACGCTGTCTTTTCTCCAGCCGAGAAATCCAGCTCCAGTGTTTTGGGTTTACCCTTGCGGGTTGCTGGGAAATCGAGTTCCGCGAGAGAGATCCAAGACCTCCTTCATTCTAAACCAAAGGTACGGAGCTGATTAAAACTCTTAGAGAATTCCTTATCAGACTCTTGGCAGAGAATTACTAAACTTAAGCTACTCCTTACTTACTCCCTCTCTCGTACTAGACTTAGGTTAGGTACACTGGGGTAGGCGTATTTAGAAGCACCAGTTGAGTACTTTTAGCCTTCTTTTATCATTGTATGTATTTTATACATTTTAAGCAACTTATGGCTTAGAAACCATATCATGCTTTTACAGTACTACTTTATAATACTGTTCGTATTATACGCCTTGTACTTTATAACCAGTATTACGATTGTAGCAGTACATTTCTTATGCTTGAGAGATAAGACTGTTCAATAAATACTTTTATTGAAAACGCCCGTCTTTTCCTTTTCTCAACAACTCTGGTGAAACGAAGCATGCACGAATGATTGAGTGAAATAACTATCTATTGTTTCCGCGACTCTAGAGATACGTTTCATTCTGGGGAAATAAAGTTGTCATGTTATACGGTTGTTAGAAACTAATCCCTTCTTGTTTATTCGAGAAAGTTTCTAGTGACCTCTGAGCTAGCTGGCACTCACAATTACATTTAATAGACTCGGTAGAGAACTAGTTAACCTCAGTCCTACGTCTAATCTACAGGGTTTATTATTCCAATGCGCAGAGCCTATTGGGAATATAGGAACTACACTACAGACCCACCCACATAGGAAATGAGACATCCATGTAGATATTTTGTGAAGAACTGACACTAACAAGTCACCCATCCAGACAAGTAGTTTTTTAAATGTGTCTTGGGGCTGCTACTGGGTAGGCTATGTATACAGTTTGCTTGTTCAGCTGACATCACATTCAAAACATAGTTCTAAGCCTTACTTCCTCTTCTTCTACAGATAAGTCACCCCTAATATAGGCCGTAGGTAGGCCATAGGGCAAGTACCTATGAGATTAAAAGATAAGACATGTTCTTTGAAGATTCATTGAGTTACATGGGTAGTCTAATATGTCCAGTTATGCATCCAGTCTCCCACCCATAATGGAGGTCGCTTACCTATACATAAAAGGGTAGAGCCACTAATACACAGAGTGAGACAGTGATGGAGGCACTTAAACATTTACTCACACACACATGCGGCTCTTATATATCTAGTAGTAATGGAGGGAGTTGCACACACAGTAATATTCCCCAGAACTCACTAGCACAGCCAGTACACCCATGCAGCTCCTTACATATATATTTAGAGACACGTAGAGTAACTAAGACAGCCAGACAAATACCTACATACTTACTTACATATCCAATGACACACCCACATAGGAAATGAGACACTCATTTAGATACGTAGTGAAGACCTGATACTAACAAGTCACCCATCCACACAAGTAGGCCTTTACACATGGCTCCCGCCTACTGTAGAGCCTGTGTATGCTGTTTTCCTGCTAGGCCGGCTTGACATTTAAAACATGTTGCTACGATCCCGACCGAAACCAGGAAGACGGTCACCCAGGCACTCGTCACAAGCCGACTGGACTACGGGAACACCCTCTACGCCGGAACCACAGCCAAGCTACAGAAAAGACTCCAACGCATCCAGAACGCCTCCGCCCGACTCATCCTGGACATCCCCCGACGCAGCCACATCTCCGGCCACCTGAGGGACCTGCACTGGCTCCCCGTCAGCAAGAGAATCACGTTCAGACTCCTCACCCGCGCACACAAGTCTCTCCACGACCTGGGCCCCAAGTACCTCAACGACCGCCTGACCTTCTACACGCCCACCCGCCAGCTACGTTCTGCAAGCCTCGCCCTCGCCGCCGTTCCACGCATCCGAAGAGCCACCGCCGGAGGAAGATCCTTCTCCTACCTGGCGGCCAAGACATGGAACTCCCTCCCCACCCACCTCCGGCTGACCCAGGAGCATCTCGCCTTCAGGAGACAACTCAAGACCTGGCTGTTCGAGCAATAGCGGACCCCTTCCCACAAGCGCCTTGAGACCCTTCCGGGTGAGTAGTGCGCTATACAAATGTTATGATTGATTGATTGATTGATTGACTTAAACTCTTCTTCTACTACATATAAGTCAACCGTAGGATAGACTGCAGTTAGGCTATAGGGTAATGAGCTTCAGGAGAAGAAGATCTGCTTAATATGATTACCTCCACTTTTTGCTGAAGTTTCACTGTATTTCGACTTTAGTCTGACTGGGGCCCAGCTACCCAGTAACCCGGCCTAGCTGCTTCCTCTCTAAATGATTGCATGTACATTAGGTACACTCCAGATTGGTTACTGGGTTGTGTAGGAGAGTAGGGTCTGCTTCCTATGGTTACCCCCACTTTTTGCTGTGATTCTCTGGTTTTTCGACTTTAGTATGGTTGTTGCCCTGCTAATCAGGCCCACAGCCTAGCTGTTTTCTCTCTAAATTTATACCATGTACTTTAGTTACATACCAGATTGGTTACTGGGTCACCCTTGTGAGCCCCTGTATATTGTACCATAGGTACCCAGGGCATAGGTGCACCCTAGGCCTACCAGGGGCTGCAGCATGTATTGTACCACCCCTGGTTAGCCTTCCAAACTGACACCACAGGTCTGTACTTACAGCCTGGGTATGGTGGTGTAAACACCCCTTACTTAGATATAATATACCTATATCTATATAGATATATATATAGATACATATTAACCTATAAGTCACTCCTATGGCAGGCCTTGACAATCCTGGAGGCAGAGTGATGGTTTTGTGTGAGAGGGTGCCCTAGCATGAGCTGAGCCCCTCTGCAGCTTTCGGAACCATCTCCTAATAGCTGTTTTATGATATGGTCATACCATATATTCTTTAGTGCATTATAATCCTCACGGTTAATGCTAACTTTGGTTTGGCTTTATCAAAACATGTTGTGTAAGGCGCCAAATGCTTTGGAATACTACCCCCCGCCAGTCCTGGCGGCGGGTGTAGCATTCCACCAGCCGCGGTCGGCAGTAGGAATTCCTGCAGGGTGGTGACGTGGGGAGGGGGAGGGGCAGGGTGGGGGGGTAGTAATTTATGGATTATGGAGTTTAACAGGTAAGTAAACATACAAATAAATAAAATGAATTTCGCTGCGTGCACTGCATTGCATTTGGTGATGCAGCGCCCGCAAAGAAATTTGTTTTATTTATTTATATATTTACTTACCTGTTAAACTAAAAATCCATACATTACTACCCCCCACCCCGACCCTGCCCCTCCCCATGTCACCGCTCTGCAGGAACTCCTACTGCCGACAGCGGCTGCACTCCACCCTTCTAGAGGGAGAAGGCATGTAGTTACTGGTTTACCCATTTCAAGTTAAACAGAGCCCCAGCATCACAAAATGGATGCTGCTAACACAGACACGAGTCTGCTGGATGAAACTCCGGCAGGGGAGGCTTGGACAATAGGTTTCTTGTCCAGGTAGGTGCTGGCACCTCCCTACACAGGCTTTAGTATATTGGGGCAGGGTGGGTTGCATTCAGTGAATGCTTTTCAGACACTGCCTGGGGCACACAAGGTGATCCATGCATTTCCCTGTTGCTGGGGCACTGAGCCCCAGCTCTGGCATGAAACTGGACAAAGGGGAAGGGGTGTAACTACCCCCTCCCCAGGTCCGCCCATAGGAGGGACCTTAGAGTTAGTCCAACCCCTAAACTTACTATAAGTATAGAACCCCAGTCCCTAGGACTTTAGATTACCCTGGATGAAACTCTGCAACATATATCCTGGACCTTTGACATTCCATTTCGACTGGAAGACGGATGAAATCTCCCTTGTGGTCAAGGAGTGACCACCCTGTTCAAACAGGCACCAACTGCATCTTTGCCGGTCTGCATTGTCGAGGCTCCCGCCAGATCCCGAAGACTCTGCAACACAGGACATGGAATTCCAGACATCTCTGACGCTGACCTGCGCTCCCAGCAAAGCTGAGACCTGTGGCAGACACGAGAGACGTGGGACTGGAACTCCTGGACATCCTGCATTTTGCAACCTGCACCTACTTCCCGAGGTATCCCGAAGTTGTGCATTGGGGTGCTTGAAGCTCCGAGCACCTTTTGCACTGAAGCTCCGAGGCCCACACTTCACGAGTGTCCCGTGGGCCCGCTTTGTGCATTTCAGCTCGACACGTCTTCTTGGTTCCTAGTCCATTGGCTAGTGAGCCCCCAGGAAGACCAATGCTTGAAATACTTTGCTTTCCTGGTTGCTCCAGGCTTGCTCCGACTTCCCTGCAAAGGAGAAGTTCCCAAGACCTTATTGGTCTGCAACGAAGCCAATCTCGACATCTTGGGTGGATTGCGTTTGCCACGGCTTGTTGGGTCCAATCCGGATACCGACACCGCAGTGAACTAGATCCTTTGTGGGACAGCTCGAATCCAGCTCCTGGTCATTGTCGAGGCCTCCTGGTCCTCGTGGCTGAAGAGACAACTTTCACCTTTTCACCTGAAATCACCTGACATCTGGTGGCATCTTCCTGTTGCCGCCCTGGTCACTCGCTAGTGGACCAGACACTGTCTCCTCTGCTTTCAGGTTCTTCACATCTCCAATCCACCCTTGGATCCACCAGTACACTTTTCCTCTGGTCACCTGCTTCGCAGCTCTCATTGGAATCGACGACGAAACCCGACACGAAAAGACACCTATGCACGCGGCTTCCCTGGGTGAGGTAACAAGAGTACTCCTGTGCCCTCATGGGTATTGACTCTCCAAGTGTCCTAGTCTAAAAGGGTTCCATCGCAGTTCACCTCCTTGTACCCTTAATCTTTAAAATTGTAACTTGTTTGTTCTCCATAGAAAGTCAATGGTAACCCGCTGCTGTGTTTAGACACTGCACACGTCTCCCTTGGGCCTCCTACATCCTAACCCTTGGTTGTTCCTAGAAGCCCAAGGGATTCCCCAGGCCCTAGGCCTGCTTTCTATTCCTCACGTGGTTCTTATACCACTAGTTTAGTATATGGTTTATGAGGCGCCTAGGGCAAAACGTATACTGTGTAACTTATCTTTTGCTAATTAAGTTCCTTGTATTCTACTTTTACCTCTGACCTCATAAAGAGTGCAGAGGGGTTGTGTTTAGAATAAAGACATATATATTTGATATATACCTGTGTGGTGTGCTTTCATTTGGTACTCAAGAGATTATAAATGGCAGAACAACTTGCTTAACTCGTCTCCAAGTCTTAGCCTGAAGGCTGCTCTCCACAGCTACCACTAGGATAGCTTTCTATAAGGTTGACTTTATAACCTACCATCAATAAGGGTCGATTGGACTGGTGCACGGTGCCCACTAGAATAGTGGACATCATATACCAGGCCAACGTCTCACATTGGTGTGCAGTGGATGGGATAAGAGCTTGCACTTGTTTTACCAAATAATCTTGAGAATATGATTTGAAAAAGCACATTAAGGTACCTGTAAGTACATATAAATCAAGACTTATAATACATAAGTTCTACTGAACTTAGCAGTTGTAGGCTGTAAGGGCTTAGCACACCCTGACTACAACTTCTAGAGAGGTTCTAATAGGAAACAAGTAGTGTAGGTAGGTGCACATACCACACCTCACTAGTCATGGCTTTAAGGGCAGGAGCTAGTGCATCTCTGACAGATGTCAGCCAAGAGCAGACATCTAAATATGACACATTCTCTCACCAAAGGTGAGAGGTTTGTGTGCCATGTTATGTTATGTTATGTTATTTGTTTTTTGTACCGCGCACAGCTGCCCCAGCAAAGGGGCGTCCTGGCGCCTTGAGAAGGTAAACACAACACAGCATCTAAAAAGGAGCATGCTCCATCAGGCGGATTAGACAAACAGAAAAGTTTTTATTGCCCACCTAAACTGCAAAAGGTTGTCCAACGCCCGAAGCTCAACAGGAAGAGAGTTCCATAACTTTGCGGCCACCACTCGAAAAGAGCGTCCGCCCATTCTGCTTAGTCTAAAACGAGGGACCGTTGATAGGTGCATACCCCGGGATCTCAGGGGTCGCAGGGGGACATAAGGACTTAAAAGGTTGATCAGAATTTGTGGAGCAATGCCTTTAAGGATTTTAAAAGCCAGGCAGAGTACCTTAAATTTAATCCTCTGGCTCAAAGAGAGCCAGTGTAAAGAGCGCAGAGTCTTAGAGACCGAACACCGTTTAGGCAGTCCCACCACCACTCTAGCAGCAGTATTCTGCACTTGCTGAAGTCGGGTGAGTTCTGCCTGGTTAATCCCGGCCAAGAGTGCGCTGGCGTAGTCCAACCTGGACAGGACCGACGCCTGAACCACCAGCTGCCATAAGGAAATTAAAGCAGGGACAGAGTCCAACCACCCAACACCTGATAAATCTTTTAGTGGCAGATGACTTAGCAAAAGCATCAGACCCAGATAGTCAAGGTAGTAGGGAGGGGGGCCATCCATCATCAGAAGAGGATCCTAGTTAGGCTCCCCACCAGGACTCTGAAGAGGAGGATGAAGACCAGAATGTGGCTCCTGAAACCCATCTGGAAGACACAGGACTACCTGGAGATGGGGATGGCCGCAGTGGACCTTTCTTCATCCCCCCAAGTAGGCCTGCTGATGTATCTAGAAGACAGAGATCTCTCTCATGAGAATCTCACCATTCTGGTTCATCACTAGGGTCCACTGCCTCATCCCACAGGAGTAGAACATCCCCTGAGAGAAGAGAGCATGAAGCTAGAATGAGATAAGTCAAGCTTGGGATCACGAGACAAGAAGTTGCCCTTGAAAAAGAGACCCTAGCTCTTGGAAGAGAGGGGAAATTAACAGGGCTAGAGCTCTCTGGTGGCAGTAGAATCCCTAGTGGTAGGGATAGGTCTTATGACCATAAAAACCTAAGCAAGATTGTCCCTCCCTACCAGAGTGGGGATGACATCCACAAATGGAGAACTGCTTTGGAGAGGGCCTGCAAAGTACAGCAGGTACCCCAGAGTCAATGGGAAGCAATCTTGTGGCTCTCCTTCGCAGAGAAAGGTAGAGATAAGCTCCTCACTGCCAGAGAAGAGGATGCTGACAATTTCAATATCCTGAAGAGTGCTCTAATAGATGGGGTTGGCCTAACCACTGAACAGTATAGGTTGCTGTTCAGAGATACCCAGAAGACACAGACTCAGGACTGGACAGACTTTGTAGATTGTGCTACTAAGGCTCAGGAAGGCTGGTTACTGGGCAGTAAAGTAAGTGACTATACAGGATTGTATAACCATATAATGAGAGAACAGATTCTTAATAATTGTCAGAACCAGTTATTGCATCAGCACCTGGTTGACTCTGATTTGACCTCTCCACAAGAATTGGGTAAGAGGGCAGACAAATGGGTCAGAACCAGGGTGAAGAAGAAGGTACAGAACCAAAGTGGTGACCAGAAGAAGCAAGACCAAAAGGGTGGGGAGAAAGCAAAAGACCAGAAGCCTTCTCAATGTCCCCAAAAAGCTTCTTATGGTGGGGTCCCCAATAATCCAAAAAGAAAGAAGGTCCAAAGAAACCCTGGTGCAAGATTTGTAAAGTTAATTCTCACTGGACCAGTGATTGCACCAAGAAGGAGACAGCTCCAACCACCATTGCCCCTAAGGCAACTGTTCCTCCTAGTTCCGCTCCAAGTGGTGGTTCTCAACAGAAGGGTGTGGTAGGGTTAACCCTGGGAACTGAGATGGACTCTGGCCTAGTCAGAGTGCAAACTCAAGCTGTTTTGATCTGTGATGGAGGCATGGATATGTCCTCCTCGGTGAGTCCCAGTAATCTGGGCAAGTACAGACAAACTCCTTTAGCCAATCAGAAAAAGGCAAAGGCCTACAGGGACACAGGGGCTAGTGTCACCATGGTAATACCTGACTTTGTGGACCCTGGACAGATCATACTTGTTGAAACCTACCAAGTGACCAATGCTAGCAATGTCACTACCACACATAGTATGGCAGTTGTTAATTTCTGCTGGGGAGGGGTAACTGGCCTTAAGAAGGTTGTTCTTAGTTCAGACCTCCCTGTAGAATGTTTGCTTGATAATGACCTAGAGACTTCAGCCTGGTCTGAAGTGGAGTTTACGACACATGCAGAAATGTTAGGTCTCTCAGCACATGTTCGTGCAGTGACTAGATCAGAGGTCAAAAATTGCAACACTGAACAGGCACTGGACCCTGGAAGAATGGACCAGTTGCCTACCAGGAAAAGGAGCAGTAGGGTTAAGGCTGTGCCTTCCCCCTGCCTCAGGATGAGGATCAGCCTTCTGAGGAAGCTGATTGTGGGCCTGAAGAAGGAACTGTCCTAGAAGAGCTTGAACCTGATCAGGTTGAGTTTCTTGGGACAGGGGGACCTTCCAGGGCAGATCTGAGGCAGGCGCAGTTGGACTGCCCTTCTCTTGAACCCCTCAGTCAGCAAGCTGCTGCTGAGGCTGCAGGGAATGCTAGTGGAACCCATAACGTTTATTGGGATGAAGGGCTCCTGAATTCGGAGGCTAGAGACCCCAAGCCTGGTACTTCCAGGAGATTGGTCATTCCTTTGGCATTCAGGGCCTTCCTTTTGACACTAGCCCATGATATTCCCTTAGCAGGACATCTTGGCCAGAACAAGACTTGGCACACGCTTGTCCCTCACTTTCACTGACCCCACATGTCAGAAGACACAAAGGAGTTTTGTCGCTCCTGTGTAACCTGTCAAGCCAGTAGCAAAGCAGGTGGCACTACAAAGGCCCCCTTATAACACTACCTGCGGTGGGGTTCCCTTAAAAAAGAGTTGGGATTGACATTGTCGGACCAATGGATCCCCAAACAGACTCTGGGCACAGGTTTATTCTGGTGGTAGTGGATCATGCCACCAGGTACCCAGAAGCTATACCAATTAGGACCACTACAGCACCTGTTGTGGCAAGAGCCCTCTTGGGAGTTGTCTCAAGAGTGGATTTCCCTAAGGAGGTTGTATCAGACACAGGTGCAAACTCTATGTCTAGTTACTTGACGGCAATATGAAAGGAGTGTGGAGTGAACTATAAGTTCACCGCACTCTATCACCCACAGTGCAATGGTCTAGTTGAAAGGTTCAACAAGACCTTAAAGGGTATGATTAAGGATCTTCCAGAAAAGCGCAGGCAGAGATGGGATATCCTGCTACCCTGCCTTTTATTTGCATATAGGGAGGTTCCTCAGAAGGGGGTTGGCTACAGCCCATTGGAACTTCTGTTTGGGCACCCTGTCAGAGGTCAATTGTTTCTAGTGTAGGAGGGATGGGAGTTACCTCTCAAACCCCCTAAATATGACACTGTGGACTATGTACTTGGTCTCCGCTCCTGGGTGGCTGAGTACATGAAAAAGGCATCCAAAAACCTTGAGGCTAGTCAGGAATTGCAAAAGGCCTGGCATGACCAAAAGACTGTACTGACTGTTCACCAGCCAGGACAGAAAGTAGGAGTGATGGAGCCTGTGGCCCAGCTGCTCTCCAAGACAAGTGGAGTGGACCCCACACTATTATTGAACAGAAGGGAGAGGTCACCTATTTGGTAGATCTTAGAACTCCCAGGAGCCCCCACAGGGTGCTTCATGCCAACAGACTGAAACCATATGTTGACAGGGTAGACAGGGTAGACATGGGCTTGCTCATGTCTGCTGATGAAGGACAGGAGGAAGAGAGTGACCCTCTCCCAGACCCGCTCTCTCAGAACCCTGGTGATGGTTCAGTTGATGGTGTAGCCTAAGCAGGCAGCCTCACTGACCAACAGCAGAGTGGCTGCAGACAAGTTCTGCAGGCATACAGACATATGTTTCACTGGCTCCAAGTCAGACTACCTGGTGCACTCATGAAGTGGACACTGGGGACAGTCTGTCTGTTAAAATTAAGATTTACAGGCAACCTGATCGTGTCAGGGACTGTATCAAGACTGAAGTCCAGAAAATGTTAGATTTGGGAGTGATTGTACCCTCAGATAGCCCTTGGGCTAGTCCAGTGGTCTTGGTATCAAATCCTCACACCCAGGGTGGTAAGAGAGAGATGAGGTTTTGTGTTGACTACAGAGGTATCAATGCAGTCACTAGGACTGATGCCCATCCAATACCAAGAGCAGATGAGCTTATAGATATGTTGGCCTCTGCCAAATTTCTGAGCACATTTGATCTTACAGCTGGCTACTGGCAGATCAGATTAGCTGATGATGCAAAGCCAAAAACAGCATTCTCAACACCTTGTGGACATTATCAATTCGTGCTAATGCCCTTTGGTCTGAAGAATGCACCAACAACTTTTCAAAAGTTGGTGAACAAAGTCCTAATAGGCCTTGAAGACTATAGTGCAGCATATCTAGATGATAGTGCTGTCTTTAGCTCCACCTGGGAGGATCACCTGGTCCACCTGAAAATGTTTTGGAGGCCCTGCAGAAAGCAGGCCTAATTATCAAGGTTACTAAGTGCCAGATGGGGTAGAGTCAGGTTGTGTACCTGGCTCACCTTGTAGGTAGAGGCCAGGTTCAACCATTGCAGAGCAAAATCCAGACCATAATGAACTGGGTTGCTCCAACCACCCAGACCCAAGTCAGAGCTTTCTTGGGCCTGACTGAGTACTATAGGAGATTCGTCAAGGGGTATGGTTCCATTGTGACACTCTTGAATGACTTAACTTCTAAGAAAATACCCAAGAAAGTTCAGTGGGCAGTCAGCTGTCAAAAGGCATTTGATGACCATAGCACTGCTCCCATTCTGCAAAGTCCTAACTACTCCAAATAATTCATTGTTCAAACAGATGCTCCTGAGTTGGGGTTAGGGGCTGTGCTATCACAATCGAATGATGAAGGTCAGGTCCAGCCAGTAGCTTTTATTAGCAGAAGGCTGATCCCTAGAGAGAAACGTTGGTCAGCTATTGAGAGGGAGGCTTTTGCAGTGGTTTGGACCCTGAAGAAGCTGAGGACATACTTGTTTGGTACTCACTTCACAGTTCAGACAGACCATTAGCCCCTCTTGTGGCTAAAACAGATGAAGGGTGAAAATCCCAAACTGTTCAGGTGGTCCATTTCCCTATAGGGGATGGACTATACAGTGGAACATAGACCTGGGAGTAACCATGCCAATGCAGATGGACTCTCCAGATATTTCCAGGTAGAACATGAAGACTCAACTAGTCAAGGTTAGTTTAATGTCCCTGTGTTGGGGTGGGGGGGTTGTGTAGGAGAGTAGGGTCTGCTTCTTATGGTTGCCCCCACTTTTTGTTGTGATTCTCTGGTTTTTCGAATTTAGTATGGCGGTGGCCCTGCTAATCAGGCCCACAGCCTAGCTGTTCTCTCTCTAAATTGACACCATGTACTTTAGGTACATACCAGATTGGTTACTGGGTCACCCTTGTGAGCCCCTGTATAGTGTGCCATAGGTACCTAGGGCATAAGTGCACCCTAGGCCTACCAGGTGCTGCAGCATGTATTGTGCCACTCCTGGTTAATCTTCCAAACTGACACCAGAGGTCTGTACTTACAGCCTGGGTAAGGTGGTGTAATCACCCCTTACTTAGATATAGTATACCTATATCTATCTATCTATCTATCTATCTATCTATCTATCTATCTATCTATCTATCTATCTATCTATCTATCTATCTATCTATCTATCTATCTATCTATCTATCTATCTATCTATCTATCTATCTATCTATCTATCTATCTATCTATCTATCTATCTATCTATCTATCTATCTATCTATCTATCTATCTATCTATCTATCTATCTATCAATCTACCTATCTATCTATCTATCTATCTATCTATCTATCTATCTATCTATCTATCTATCTATCTATCTATCTATCTATCTATCTATCTATCTATCTATCTATCTATCTATCTATCTATCTATCTATCTATATCTCTCTCTCTCTCTCTCTCTCTCTCTCTCTCTCTCTCTCTATATATATATATATATATATATATATATATATATATATATATATATATATATATATATATATATATATATATATATATATATATATATATATATATATATATATATATATATATATATATACGTCCTGTCCAAGGAGTTGATGGCACCTCCCCAGACAGGCTTTAGTGTATTGGGGCAGGGTGGGTTGCATTAAGTGAATACTTTTCAGACACTGCCTGGGGCACACAAGGTGCTCCATGCATTTCCCAGTTCAAAGCGTTTGCTGGGGCACTCAGCTCCAGCTCTGGCACAAAACTGGACAAAAGGGAAGGGGTGTAACCACCCCCTCCCCAGATCCACCCATAGGAGGGACCTTAGAGTTAGTCCAACTCCTAAACTTACTATAAGTATAGAACCCCAGTCCCTAGGACTTTAGATTACTCTGGACGAAACTCTGTAACATATATCCTGGACCTTCGACATTCCATTTAGACTGGAAGACGGAAGAAATCTCCCTTGTTTTCAAGGAGTGACCACCCTGTTCAAACAGGCACCAACTGCATCTTTGCCGGTCTGCATTGTCGAGGCTCCCGCCGGATCCCAAAGACTCTGTGACACAGGACATGGACTTGCTGACATCTCTGACGCTGACCTATGCTCCCAGCAAAGCTGAGACCTATGGCGGATACGAGAGACATGGGACAGGAACTTCTGGACATCCTACATTTTTCAACCTGCACCTACTTCCTGAGGTATCCCAAAGTTGTGCATTGGAGTGCCTGAAGCCCCAGCCCGAACACCTTTTGCACTGAATCTCAGAGGCCCACACTCCACGAGTGTCCCTTGGGCCCGCTTTGTGCATTTCAACTTGATGCATCTTCATGGTTCCAAGTCTGTTGGCTAGTGAGCCCCCAAGAAGACCAATCCTTGAAATACTTTGCTTTCCTGGTTGCTCCAGGCTTTCTCCAACTTTCCTGCAAAGGAGATGTTCCCCAGACCTTGCTGGTCTGCAACAAAGTCAGTCTCGACATCTTGCATGGGTTGCATTTGCCACGGCTTGTTGGGTCCAATCCTAATACCGACACGGCAGTCAACTAGATCCTTTGTGGTACAGCTCTAATCCAGTTCCTGGTTGTCGTCAACATCTCCTGGTCCTCGTGGCTGAAGAGACAAACTTCACCTTTTCATCTGAAATCACCCAACATCTGGTGGCATCTTCCTATCGCTGCCCTGGTCACTGGCTAGTGGCCCAGACTCTGTCTCCTCTGCTTTCAGGTTCTTCACATCTCTAATCCACCCTTGGATATACCCAGACACTTTTCCTCTGGTCGCCTGCAGCACTACTTCGCAGCTCTCCATTGGAATCGAAGGCGAAACCTGACACGAAAAGACACCTATGCACCTGGTTTCCCTGGGTGAGGTAACATGAGTACTCCGCTGCTCCCGTGGGTATTGACTCTACAAGTGTCCTAGTCTAAAAGGGTTCAATCGCAGTTCACCTCCTTGTACCCTTAATCTTTAAAATTGTAACTTGTTTGTTCTCCATAGAAAGTCAATGGTAACCCGCGGCTGTGTTTAGACACTGCACGCGTCTCCGGTGGGCCTCCTACATCCTAACCCTTGGTTGTTCCAAGAAGCCCCAGCGATTCTCCAGGTCCTAGACCTGCTTTCTATTTCTCACATCGTTCTTATACCACTATTTTAGCATATGGTTTGTGAGGCCCCTAGGGCAAAACGTATACTGTGCAACTTATCGTATTCTAATTAAGTTCCTTGTATTGTACTTTTACCTCTGACCTCATAAAGAGTGCAGAGGGGTTGTGTTTAGAATAAATACATATATATTTGATATATACCTTGTGTGGAGTGCTTTCATTTGGTACTCAAGAGATTATAAATGGTAAAACAACGTGCTTAACTCATCTCCAAGTCTTAGCCTGAAGGCTGCTCTCCACAGCTACCACTAGGATAGCTTTCTATAAGGTTGACTTTATAACCTACCATCAATAAGGGTCAATTGGTCTGGTGCAAGGTGCCCACTAGAATAGTGGACATCATATACCAGGCCAACTTCTCACAGGTTACCCTTGTGAGTCCCTAGTAAATGGTACCTTGGGTACTAAGGGCATAGGTACCCCAGAGGCCTACCAGGGGCTGAAGCATGTATTAGCATGTATTATGCCACTCCTGGGAAGCCTTCCCAAATGGCACCACAGGTCTGCTACTACAGCCTGGGTAAGGTGGTGCATGCACCCCTTACTAAGATGTAGGCTATCTAGATCTATCTTATATCATTGACACATATAAACCTATAAGGCACTCCTATGGCAGGCTTTAACAATCCCGAAGGCAGAGTGCTTGGTTTTGTGTGAGAGGATGCCCAAGCATGAGCTGAGCCCCTCTGCAGCTTTCGGAATCACTTCTCTGTAGCTATTCTGTGATGCAGACAGACCATATACTCTTAAGTGCGTTATTAGCTCGCAGTCAATGCTAACTTTGGAATGGCTGCATGGAAACATGTCGTGTTTGGTGTCAAACACTTTGAAATC
Source organism: Lissotriton helveticus (assembly GCF_964261635.1). Classification (NCBI taxonomy): domain Eukaryota; kingdom Metazoa; phylum Chordata; class Amphibia; order Caudata; family Salamandridae; genus Lissotriton; species Lissotriton helveticus. The sequence continues at coordinate 134,773,019 of NC_136058.1, forward strand.
CTACCCCCTACCCCCCCCCACCAGTTCTGGCGGCGGAGGTAGAATTCCGCCCTTCTAGAGAGAGAAGACATGTACACACTTACTTAAACGGTAATAGTCTCAAAGAGGCCTGGCATCACAAATTGGATGCCACAGGCACGGTCTGACCTCCTGCTGCTGGATGAAACTCTGGCAGGGAAGGCCTGGACAATAGGTTTCCTATCACAGGGAGGTGTAACCACCTCCCAGACAGGCTTTAGTGTATTGGGGCTGGGTAGGTGAATTCATTGAATGCTTTCTCAGACAGTGCTGGGGCACACTAGGTGTCCCTGTGCATACCCCAGTTCAAACCGGTTGCATGGGCAATCAGACACTGCTCTGGTGCAAAACTGGACAAAGGGAAAAGGGTTTAACCACCCCCACCCTGGGTCCTCCCATAGATGGGACCCTAGAGTAAGTCCAACCCCTAAACTTAGTATAAGTATAGGAACCCAGTCCTTAGGACTTTAGATTACCCTGGATGAAACTCTGCAACATATAACCTGGAACTTCGACATTCTATTTCGACTAGAAGAATGAAGAATCTCCATTGGGGTCAAGGAGTCACTCCCCTGTTGAAACAGGCACCAAAGAAGCACCTTGCGAGTCTGCATTTCCGAGGCTCCCGCCGGATCCTGAAGGACGTGCGACACAGGACCCAGACTTCCAGACATCTCCGAGGCCGACATGAGATCACAGCAAAGCTGAGACCCGCAGCCATCATGAGAGACGTTGAAGCGGAACCCTTGGACATCGTGCACATTTGCTAGTGCATTGACTTCCCGAAGTTGTGTGCTGGGCTACTTGTAGTCCAAGCTCCGAGCACCATTTACACTGAAGATTGGGGACCTACACTCCACGAGTGTTCCGTGGGCCCGCTTCTAGCATTTCAACTCGAGGCTCCTTCGTGATCCGTTGTCCGTCGACTGGTGGGTCCCCACAAAGGTACCTCTTCTGTTCCTTGGACTATCCTAGTTGCTCCAGATGGGCCCTGACTCCCCTCCAAAGGGTGAGTCCCTCAGACCATGCTGGTCTTCACCAAAGCCAACCTTTGCTTTCTGCTTGGGTTGCTGCTGCCAAGGCTTTTTGGTTCCAATCTGGATACTGACACTGCAGCACCCGACATCCTTCGTGGGACAGCTCAAATCCAGCTCCTGGTCATTGTCGACGCCTCCTGGTCCTCGTGGCTGAAGAGTCAATGTTCACCTTCTTCACCTTCTTCACCTGAAATCACCCGACATTGGTTGGCATCTTCTCCTTGCCTTCCTGGTCACTGGCTGGTGACCCAGACTCTGTCCCCTCTTGTTTCAGGTTCTTCAGATCTTCGATCCACCTCTGGATCCATCCGGACACTTTCCACTTGGTCAACTGCAGCACTTTTCGGCAGCTCGCCGTTAAAAATGACGACGAAACCCAACATCAAAAGACACCAATGCACCCGGCTTTCCTGGGTGAGGTAACTCGAGTACTCTGGTGCTCCCGTGGGTTTTGACTCTAGAACTGCCTAGTTCTAAAGGGGTTTGTTCCAAATCCACTCCTAAGTGTCCTTAATCTGTAATGTTCCAACCACGACTTTCCCCATAGAAGTTAATGGTGATTCGCGGCTGTGTTTAGACACTACACACATCCCCCGTGGGTCCCCTGTGTCACTACCTTGGGTGGTTCCTGGTGGCTCCAGCAGTTCTAAAGGCTCTAGGCCTTGTATCTATGTCAGTCATGGTTCTTATACCACTTTCGTAGTATATGGTTTGTGACGCCCCTAGGACTAATCATATATTATGCTAATTTACTGTGTGTTAAATAAGTTTACTTGTGTACCTTTGCCACTGGCCTCATAAAGAGACTTGGGGGATGTGTTTAAAAATAAATACATATATTGTATATGTATACCTGGTTTGGTTCTCCTTTCATTTGGTCATTACATGAGATTATAGACTAATGAAACACGCTGCTTTACATTCTTTCAAGACTTAGCCTTAAGGCTGCTCTCCACAGCTACCACTAGGATGGCTTTCCATAAGGTTGTCTTTAACCTACCATCAATGAGGGGTCGTTTGGACTGGTGCAAGGTGCCCACTAGAATAGTGAACAGCATATGGCAGGCCAACTTCTCACAGGAGCGATGGTAAGATATGTTCTATGAAGTTTCATGGAGTTACATGCGCACTAACAGACCCATACGTCTAGTTATACATCCAGTCTCCCACCCATCCTGGAAAACGCTTACCTATGCATAAAAGGATAGAGCCACTAATACACCCAGTGAGACAGTAACAGAGGGACTTAAACATTCACACGCACATATGCAGCTCTATGTATCTAGTTGTAATTGAGACTTGCACACACAGTTAAATACTCTAACACTAACCAACACAGAAAGTAATCTATCCATACAGTACCAATATAGTTACTAAGAGAGCCACTCTTATACTGATTTAGTTACACAAACATTCAAACACCAATACAGGAACTGAGAGAGTCACTAAGATATGTATTGAAGTACTTACACAACCAAGTCACTAATTCCTACAAGTAGACGTTTACAAGTGTCTCATGGCTGCTACTGCAGAGCATCTGTGTGCAGTTTTACTGCCATGTCGACTGGGATTTAAAACCCGTTGTCAGGCCTTAAACTACGTTTCTACTACATGTAAGTTACCCTTAAGGTAGACTGTAGTTAGTCATAGGACAGGCTGGTATCTGCTTAAAAGGTAAGACATGGTTTTAAGTTACAATGAGTTACATGTGAAATGAGGTCCCATACACCTAATTAAAGATCCAGTTTTCCACCCACACTGTGAGTTTTTATACTTACTCTGATACCCACTGATTCATACAGTAAGACGCACAGATACACAGTTATGGATTAAGTGATACAGTCAGACACATATTTATTTAGACATGATACGTAACAAACTTCCAGTGCCTATCATATAGTGTTATAAGAATATATATATAGGAAGTGAAGTGGTTAAATTATGTAAATGTATAATATATAATAATAATAATAAGTATTGTTTGCAGAGTTCTACTTCTCCTTATAAACATATACTTAAAATGTCAAATAAAACACAAAGAAGAAATAAAAAGGGGAAAGGATACTATTCTTTATAATACAGAAATATAAGGGACAGGATGGAGACAATGTGGTTAAAGAGAAAAAGAGCTGCGGGTAAGAAAACTAAAAAGGGTCTTAAAATATTGTGTACAAAACTACAAAGTAAGGAAAACCAAGTTAACAAAATGGGAAGTCTCAAATCAGCTAAGAAAGGAAAAAAAGCAAGTGACAGCAAGACTAATAAATAGTATTTGAACGGAGATAGTTTAACAAGGAGACAGAGGTAGTTTAAAGAAATTCGAGTCTGAATGTTCCGCAATAGGGTAACTCAGAATATCATAGGAACTATGAAACAGTATAAAAGGAGAAGAGAAACAGCCAAACAAAAGGAACTTGATGAGGCTGTAGTTGATCAGTCATTTGCCCTGAGAGGAAGCTATTTACTTTTATACTGAGCAGAAGAAGAACAATGAACACAATAGTTGTATCTATGAAGCGAAGAAGCCAAAAGAAAAGACTTATGAATAGACAAACTTTTTGCAAAATTTTCATTGACAAATGGAAGCATTCTTCCAGTACTGAGCCTTTCGTCAATGAAGAAAGCTACTTCCAATAGAACACATTACTGCGTGCAGTTGAATAAACTGTTCTATGTTATGAGGTGAAGGATGGTACTACCATTCCAAAAGAGGAAGTGATAGCAAAAGAGATACAAGGAAGATGTAGTCAGGCCTCTGTGTACAAATGGAACTATAAGTGTTTGTAGTGTTGGTCAAGAATCAATTCATATATTGAGACATTTCCTACCTGTGGGCCCGATTCACAGAACGAACTTAAGACAAAATCCTAAACTTACTAGCATTTTGGTATTCATAGAAGGCACTTACTCATTTTAGTATTCACAGAAGGCACTTACTCATTTTGGTATTCACAGAAGTTAGAAGTCCTAACTTTAGGACTCCTAAATGCCTTCTGTGAATACCGAAAGTCTTAAAGTTAGGATTTTCTCAGTTTAGGAGTAGTAAAGTTAGGACTCCTAACTTTAGGACTTCTAAATGCCTTCTGTGAATACCAAAAGTCTTAAAGTTAGGATTTTTCTCAATTTAGGAGTAGTAAAGATAGGACTCCTAACTTTAGGGCTCCTAAACTGAGAAAAATCCTAACCCGAAGACTTTCAATATTCACAGAAGGCATTTAGGAGTCCTAAAGTTAGGAGTCCTAACTTTACTACTACTAATCTGAGAAAAATCCCAACTTTAAGACTTTCGGTATTCACAGAAGGAATTTAGGAGTCCTAAAGTTAGGACTCCTAACTTCTGTGAATACCGAAATGAGTAAGTGCCTTCTGTGAATACCAAAATGAGTAAGTGCCTTCTGTGAATACCAAAATGCTAGTAAATTTAGGATTTTGTCTTAAGTTAGTTCTGTGAATCAGGCCCACTGTTTCCATGCAGAATTCTAAAACAGAAAATAGATACTTTGCAAGGACTAGATTCATGCAAAGTAAGGAAGTATACATATTTACACGGACATTTACTGGCATGTCTATTTGAGTAAGTGTGCCAAATCAGATTTGTCCACATCTGAATATGAGCTGTTCACCACTATAAAATGCGAAATGTAGTAAGGAAGCTTTATTATGCCAAAGCTCCTGCCCTATGTTTAGGAGAATTGAATAGAGCTCTTTTGCATAGTACAGTAGCAGTGGTTGAAAAAGTTTGTGAAGATATTTATTTTCATTTCTTGGGTCCTGAACAGAAGTTTAGGGAAAATGAGGAGTTGGTATGTGCAGGTGTTGAAGAATACGACACAGGGATTAGTATTGATAACTTTAACGAAGAGATTAGGAAGTTTAACACGGTTTCTTCTGAGAACCCAAACTATATTTGATGCCAACGTACTCACTACAAAAAACAAACTCGCAATGTAGTTGAATTCTCAAAAACTGAACAGGAGAACAGAGATAAGTAGCAAGAATTTACTGTATATTTATTTGTAGAGAAATAGTTTCATTTGTCTACATGACAGATTATATGTAAGTAGTGCTATGATAAGCTAGACAAAAACAAAATGTCAGCTAGAGCAGTACATAACAAGTTAGAATTAATATCTATTCCACAAGAACTGCAATATTTAAATGTTTATTAATCAATTCTTATATAATGTGTGTACCCATTTTAGGCTATAGTTGGTACGAAGAATAAAAAAAATCTGGCAAGAGTTAGTGGATGTTAGTACAGTAAAAAAAAAGCAACATTATGCCTGGTGCAAAATAATATTTAAATATTTATTATAAAAATGTTGGCATATGTAGAGGATGAAACCTTACCATCAAGTTGATAGATTGAAAAGTGGATTGATCCAGATGGGAAGAGATTTATGAATACTACAGCATCGATCTTCTGCATTCTCAAGAAGTCATTTGTGATGCTATTGATCTCTTTCAATGAAGCACGCAAAAGGAGCTCCCACAAGTGAGTGGGGGAAAAAGTTTAGAAGCTCGCTGTTTTCCACAACTGTTTTCCACTGGAGGAGGTGGCCGCTTTGATGACCACCCTGTACAGGTGCCAGCACCTGCATGCAAGGCAACTAGATATACTCAGATGATCTGAGATTTCGGGAGTGTATTCCCTACATATTCTATATTCTGTTTGAGAGTGACTTGTCTGGATTTTCATATGGTGATAACCATATACTGAAGACAGGAGTTAATCTTCAAAATATCTATCCAAAAGAATTGATTGACAAAGTTCTTGGCAAGGACAAAAAATTTAGAGTACAATTATATTCATTTGATGGCATTGCCGACAAGTATTGGTATCATCGTCACGGAGAGCTGAACTGTATGCAGAGAAATCTAGGTGCACCTACTTGGTTTCTGACACTCAGTTATGCTGAGTGCACCAAGAAATAACTTGCTTAAATTTGTGAGAGAAGCAAACTGTAATATTAAAGACATCAAAGTGAAGACAGCTGTAGAACTTTGCTCCTTGGATCCCGCTAATGCTTGCCGATATTTTAACCACAGATTTGAAGCTATGATGTTTTTCATTTGCAGCAAAAGAAATCCTCCTCTTGGCAAAGTAACTGATTTGTAAAGGATGCACTGAAATTTGGATTAGAAAGGGATGGGTCTGTATTGTCTTTCATAGAGAGTATGTGACATGAACCATCCTAAAAGAAAATGGTGAAAAGGGTTTGAGACAACAAAATTCTACGCTTTCAAACTCATAGATTTGGGAAGTACTGTTTTCAAAAATAACAAAAATCAAAAATACAGATGCAAAGGAAAATTTTACACAAGAAATCAATTTGGATTTCGATGACCTATGATTTCTCAAGGAAGATAAAACAGCTTTTTATGTGCAGACAGACATACACTGACAATGAAATCACCAAAAAAACACATACAATGAGAAAATAACAGAGACTTTCAAGTATATTATTGACAACAACCCGGTGATTCTCAAAATGTAGAATGCAAATATTGGTCAACAATTTCTTGCAAAAAACTCCATCGCTGTTGCGCAGTACGTCACTTCATATATTACAAAATCTGAGAAAACAGAGATGAAGGAGGAGATTTCTGCAGAAAAGTCTCTATCTAAGAAATTGTACAGCTTCAGCTTGAAAATGCTTTCCTGTAGAACGATTGGATTATATGAGTGCTGCGACCTGTTGAGCTCAGCTAGTTTATTTTCAAAGTCAAGGGGAATTGTTTGGGTAGATCGAGGCCTAGACTGTACACACAATAGAGTGTTAAAGCCTTTCCCAGAAATAGCAGAGTTTTATCCAGAAAATACAGAAATTTTGAAATCAAATATGTTAGACAGCACCATTCAGAAGGAGTCCACATCTAGAAGACATACAAAAGGAATGTATTATATGGAAGAAGGGAAATATGCCGTTGTTGGAAGTGAAGGTTGTTTAGTGAAACATGCAAAAGGAAATCTAATTAACCACAGATAACCTAGCTGACAAACTCCAGATGGAAGAGAGTTGTTCTATTTGGCACTTCTACTACACTTCAAGCCTTGGCATGCTGAATCAGAATTACTTGGAGACTATGACTGCTATGAAGATTCTTTCAATGCTGTCAAAGACAACATTCAGTGTCCAGTTTTCCTAAAATATTTGCAAATGTTAAATTATGAGATTCAATAGAAGGAAATGATTGCTGCTGAGATAGCTAAGGAGAGCTCACAAAGCAGCCAAAGTTCTGCACAACTGAGTAAAGATGCTCTTGGGCAACACATTATTGAAAACAAAGCTGCAATAGCTATGAATGAGCTGGAAACTGTAATGGAACAAGCATGACAGGAAAGTGATGATTTCAAACAGTTATTTGAACAATGACAAGCAGGAAGACATTTATATGGAAGGAAAAGTGAAATTAGAGCACCGATTTCCTCCACTAGAAGAAAGAATGCTAATGTTCGGTATTTAAGCCAATACTACTATACATCAGTGGTCAAGCTGCCACCATGAAAAGTTTCTAATTAAAGTTCTCACTGCTTACCTAAAGAGGATTATTGAATCAAATTTATTGTGTGTAGTAACAACAACCACTGGATTGGCTTCACACTACTTTAAAAGTGTTACTCTACATTATCTACTAATGCTACCTGTTTAACGTGACAAGACATTAAAATACCAAAAGTTATTTGGTGAAGCTTGTTATGAGGTGTCAAGAGTGTTGAAGAAATTATAGCTTTTGAAAATCAATGAGGTGAGCAAGATCTCAAACTTAATACTTACCTTCGTACACTTGAGGATGCAACAAATTTTAAAAGCTGTTTGGAGGAAAGCACTACACTGTTTTCGGTGACCTACTGCAACTTACCTTCATCAAAGGACAGCCTATTTCTAAGATACTTTGCATGATAAAACTCAGGATTCTTTCAGAAGTATTGGCAAAGTAAACATTTGGCTAAACTTCCAATACAAGAATACAAGGAACTACTGAGGAAAAGGCATCAAGCACTATACAAGGCAATCAGAAATATTCTGAAGGACATTAGCTTAGGAATTCTGACAAAGGAGAGGGAAACATATCTCAGAGAGTTGACTTATCAGCAAACATTTCTCCTCTAAGAACACAGCAGCATAGCTAATGTTCAATTTAATTGAATAAGTCAAATCTCTTGTATGTTAAATGCCTACACTTCAAGAGTGCTCCAATTGTAATGAAACATTACTAAAACTGGAGAAAGAAGAAATTTTAGAACTTACAGCTATTGACACCACGGAGTAACAGTACTGCTAAGTGGAAAGCTGCTAGCAAAATTTGATTCATGGGAGAAATCTGTATCTAAGACTGAAGGATTAGAAAAAGCATTTATGCAAATGCAGAAACTGGAAAGTAATTTTGTGTAGAAATTTAAGTTTTGAGGAAGGAATAGAATATAGTGCTATGTTTAAAGGTATTGATCTCATTATCTTTGGATACTTAGGCATAAAACTTGAATAGATTGATGGTATCAAGCAGAATGGCTGATATGTAGTATATTTTTTGCTAGTAAAAGACATATATGTCTGGTGACAGTGGTGCCCAGTGTCTCTACTGTACACTGTAACTATCCATAAATCTCAAGGTGAAAGTGTAGACACCGTTTTTATTACTAATGGTAGTACTGTATTTAAAGAAGGTATTGCATATGTTGCATTGTCTCAAGTGAGAACATTGTCTGGTTTGTTTTTGGTTGATTCTGATGACAGGAACGTTAGTGCTGATGCAAGTTGTGTCAGAGAGTACAATTTGTTAAAAAGTGTGTACGCTCCTCATTTAGGACAGTATCCCAATTTATCAAAAACTGATAATCTGTCCAAAGCGGAAGCTCACAAAATAATCTACAAATGTTGCTGAAAAAAGGAAAAGAAAGATGACAAGGAGGATGTTCAGAAGAGAAAAACGGAGAATGAGGTAGAGATTGTAGGTTACCAGTAGTCAAACACTTCTGGTGTCAACTGCTATGCAAATATTGTTCTTAATGAACTGTTTCATTTACCACATCTTACAAATGCAACAGAACAGAAAGCACAGAAGTTCTGCACTGTGTGCTTTGCAATAACATTTACTTACTGAGAGCATACATTCTGCTTCAGGCATTTGAGATCTAGTGATTGCTGTAGTGGATCATTACTATTTACTCAAAACACTTAACAAGACACACAGGAATGTATAATGGTTCTGCTTGGTGTTTTAGAATAAGAAGAAACAAACATAGGTGACTAATTTGGTCTGAGTTAAAAAAAGGAACCATGACTGTGAAGATAGCTCTTTTTCATCAACCACAGAAATTAATTCTGAGAGATTTCCTTACTTAACACTACCAGATTTCACATCTGGACCTTTTGACAGATTGATTGATCGAAAAAGCTAACCAAAATATGATGTGCCCAAGTTGTAGATCAGATGTTATGTCTACATTGTGTAAACAAAGAAGTGGAAAATACCTTGAATTAATGCTACAACAAAGCAGAACAGATGCATCTAAAGTGGAAACTGAAATTACAAACTTCAAAGCAGGACAAATGCCACTTTCTAGAAGAACTTATACTACAATGGCTATCATCTTTCAAGAAGGAGTTAATGTAACATCTGGACACGATACTGTCTATTTAATGAGTGAAACTGGATGGACGGAATAAAATGACAGCTATCTTAAATTCAATCCAAAACATCCTGTCATACTACGGAATTTGTACCTTTTGTTTCTTCAACCACAGTTCTAAGGAGTATTTCTAAAAAAAAAAGTTATGTACGATGTTTCTTCTATGTGGATCATCAGTGTTTTAGACATCATCCAGGTTGATGTCTTTAAAAACTCATTAAAGAGTAAAACTGGATGGAAACAATGCAATCATAGGAAGCTTATATTGAAAACTAAATTGCCTTTCAAACAGCAAAACTGTCACCTTTTGTTCCTTCAACTAAACTTTTACATACTGTTTGTGGAAAAAGTAATGTATTGTATTTTGTCTACATGGATAATCAGCATTTTAAACGTCATTCAAACTACCAGAGGTGATGTTTTTAAAAGGATTTGCAAAATTCAACTGTGATTTATATTTATCAGTAATATTGTAGCAGGTATATTACTAAAACAATTAATATTATTAAGATATATTTTTATAGAATAGTGTAGTAACAGTAAGTAAAATAAATAAAAACGAATTGAAGTGATTGCAATGCATAGTGTCAACAAATTACAGTGATAAACTGTGCAGGCTTGGCATTTCTTTCTATAATCTATATGTTTTTTTTACCCCACTGTTCTTTGATGAAGATTCATACACTACATCATTTATGGTGAACAAGTATGAAAGTTGATAACAATGATAAAGGGAAAATGAAATGCTTTAATGTAATATAAATACTTTTACAGTATAAGAAATGCGTGCATTTTGTTTGAAGGTATTGTGTAATTTTGGAAACTGTAATACTAACCTACACTTCTTTTTTCTTTAAACAGATACACAGCACCATCTATTGCAGTAGTGTAAGTTCCTGATTAGTTCTTTCTATGTTGTTTAACAAATTTATATTTTCCAGGTATACATTGTGCCACATAATGATACAGAGACTGAGCCATCTACATGCACCGATACATGTATTCATACACCCAGTTATTTACTGTTACGTGCACTCACTTAGCCTCTTTCTCACCCATACAGCCACTCACACAGTCACTAACTAACCCATACTGACCCATAAAATCACTCACCCATTCATCACTGACACATCCAGTCACTCACCCATAGAACGCTCATTCACCCACTCACTAACCCATACAGCTACTCACAAACCCTCTGACCCACCCATACATGCACTTACTTACCCACTCACTCACCCATACTGTAGGAAAATAGGAGCTTCTTTCACGGGCACCCCCAAATTTTGCTGGTGTCATTATGATTTACTCACCAGTCTGACCGGGATCCTGCTAATCGTGACCCCGTCTCTGTACTTCTTCCCTAAATTGGACATTGTGAGTACCTAGGTACACTCCAGATTGGCTCCTTACGTACCATTATATAAGTCTGTAGTATATGGTACTAAAGTACCCAGGGCACAGGTACACCAGGGGTCTCCCATGGGCTGAAGCATGTATTATGCCACCCATGAGAGATCACTCAAATTTTGACTGCAGGCCAGCCATTACAGCCTTTGTAAGCTGGTGCTAGCACCACTTACAAAATATATGTTTCCTTTATATGAGGTCCCTGCACTTAAAACCTATAAGTCACCCCTAAGGCAGGCCTTTCAATCATGAAGGCAGGGTGCTCGGATCTAAGTGTGAGGGTACCCCTGCTTGGGCAGGACACCCATACAACCTACGCATTCCATTCTCCCGGGTTTTAAGTCCATCAGCCATTAAGAAACATAGACTGACCATGCGTCCATATGTCTCTAAACTGGCTGTAACGAACCCTCTCACGTTTGGTATCAGACATGTTGGTATCACAGCCCCACACCATAAACAGTGTTAGAGGTATGATCCAATGCACTGTAAAGCTGTAAAGCTCCTCTGGGAGTCCCTAAGTGCTCCCGGTACCAGTCTTCTAAACCCGGACAACGAGCTATGGCTGCTACCGACGAGAGACACAATTCTGCCCTCCTACTGCTGAGCCAAGCTCGAGCAGGGGAAGGCAGAACAATAGGTTTCCTGTCACAGGGAGGTGCGACCACCTCCCAGACAGGACTTAGTTTATTAGGACAGAGTGGGGGCACTTGCCAGCACCACTAGACTGCTTTGAATGGTACATTTGGTGCTCTCCTTGCATACTCCAGTTGGAACCATTTCAGGGAGCCTTTGGCTCCCGCTCTGGTGTGAAACTGGACAAAGGACATGGAAGTATCCTCCCCACAGTCCAGCCCCTCCTCTGGGAGGGACCCATGAATCATCATAACCCTTTCGCTAGGGTACTTAAGGACTCATGTGTGTGTGGGTCCCTAGATTCGTCATGGGACAATATTCCGATTCAATACCACTTCTACTTCAACCGTCTGAGCACTCTGGACTGCGCTGGGCTTTGCTTTGGGAATTGAGACTGCAACTGGGAAGACTCCTGCTGCTCCTGGTTTCATTGTCCTGCAAGTCTGCTGCAGAGTCTGTGCTCCATAAAGGTTCTTCACAGGACCTGTGGACATCCAAGACACCTGAAAGAATATCCTTTGGAATGAAGGAGTCACTCCTTGGCAGCTGCAGGCACCTAAACAAAGCTGACTGGTCTGCTGATCCCGGACTCCAATGGGTTCCAAAAGGCTCAGCAACACAGTTGGTGATTCTACAACTCCCTCAATGCCTTCACTGTCTTCTCACCGAGTCTGAGGGCAGTATCCCTCATCGGAACTGCTGGAACAGAATTCTCATGCATGTGTCGACTTGTTATTGCCAAGGCTTGTTGACCCTCTCCTCCAGAGATTTTCAGGCTCCAAGAAGCTCCAACCTCAAACATCTCCTGCAGGCAAGATCTATGCCTGCACTGCATCCTTTGCATCATGGGCCTTCATCCTTTGGCGAGCTGCTCAAGGTCCTCTTGAAACTCATGTGCCTTCAGCCCGTGAGTCCTCTTGCTGGTCTTCTTTGGCACTAGAGGGCTCCCCTGCTTGCTCAGGCCTGTTCTGACTTACCTGTTTGTGGTGAGTAATTTGGACCTTGCTGGTCCTGATATTGCACCTTTTTCGACAACCACTTTGTTTGTCGCCGCCAAGGATTGTTGGTGACCCTGCCATACACTGACCTCTTGGCTCTCGACATCCAAAGTGGTGTAGCTCATGCACGGCTGCTCTGTACAGCTGCAACTTCTAGCACACCATCAACTCTCCTACATCCCTGACATCAGTCTTCCGTGCCTCCTGGTCACTCCTGAGTGGCAAAGACTCTGTCCGCTCTGCTTGCAGGCACCTCTCATCTTGAATCCACCTTTAGGTTCCACCAGACACTTTCACCTTCTTCGCTAGCGACATCTTTTCTAAAGTCCTTCATTGTGGTCAATGACATTTTCCTACGTCACTTCGCACTTATGCACCCGGCTTCCCTGGTGTAGGAATCCTGGTTCCTTGGGTATCCACAGGTGGGGTGACTCTTCCCCCTATCTTCTACTGGGATTCTTCAGGGTCCTCTGGGAATGACCCTTCTGCTTTAAAATTGCAACTGTGACTTACCCGTTGACTTCTACTGAGCACGAGGTTGTGTTTCCACCCTGCAAACAGCCTCCGTGGGCGTTCCTAGACACTGACCATGGGTGGTTCCTTGGGTCCATGGCTGTTCCACATCTTCTGGGTTCGTTCTTGACTTAAGTTGCGGTTTGCATTCCACTATTTTAGTATATGGTTTGGTCTCCCCCTGGAGACGATTATGTATTTGTGCTGCTTACATATTCTATTGACAAAGTATTGTGTGTATTGTGTTTATATCTTCGGGTAAGAGATACTGCAATGTGTTAGTGAGTGTTAATAATAAATACCTATTTTGTATAACTACACTGTGTGTTCTTTTTCACTTACTTCAAACCATAAGATTAAATGCTGGTAAAACAAGCTGCTTTACACTCGTTTTGGACTAAGCCTGAAGACTGCTGTCCACAGCTACCACTTAGAGAGCTTTCTAAGGCTGTCTAAGACCACTAAAATCACATCACCATAGGGGGTTGTCTGCATTAGTGCAGGGTGCTACACTTACATAAGTGGGCATCATATACTACGCCAGTCTCCTACATTGGTGGGCAGCGGTTGGGATTCAAGCCTGCATTGTTTTACTAGCTAATCTAGGTGTGGATTAATTGAAAAACCATCCCTAGCAATAAGCACATATAAATACTTTATATACTAAGTAAGTTCTATTGAACTTTTAGATTGATTGTTAAGGGTCTGGCACTTCCCATCTCTAATCTTAGGAAGTTTATTTTGCACTAGGTTAGGTAGGTGCAGCACCACACTACACCTAGTGACCATGTCTTTAGGTGGGGATACTAGTATACCCCAGTCTACTAAGTACAGTGGCCTGAAGTTCCAGGAACTAAGGACACCTTTTAGCCTTAGAAGAATAACGACAGGTAATAACCCCACTCCTAAGCTGCTCTTAGGGCTACTTCATCACGATGAGAAGAATCCTAGAGGGGCAGAAGAACAGGACAATGTCAGTGGGGATACTACTGAAGAGGAGGCACCAGGGGTCCCCGCTAGTGACCTTAATTCGGAGCATGGCCAAGAGGAGTCTAATGACTCCACATTGGCAAACTCAGTTCCCCCAGGGATTGGTGCAGATGGCACAGAGGGTGTCCCCTTTATTCCACCTGGGAGGTTTCAGAGTAGACAGAGGAAGTCTAGATCTCCTTCTGTCGAGTCCAATGCTTCCTACACTACAATTGTGATGTCCACATCTAGAAAGATGGAGGACTCCTTGGAGAGGGAGTACCATATGATCAAACTTGAGATAGTTAGACTCAAGCTCAGGCGAGATCAGTTGGCCCATGATAAGGAGTCCTTTGAAGTACAGAAAGTTAGGAAGAAACTTGGAGTCCCATGGTAGCAGCAATAGTGTCCCTAGAAACAGGGAAACATCTTTTGATACTAGGAACCTGAGCAGGATAGCCCCTTCTTACCAGGAGGGGGATGATATCCATAAATGGATCACTGCTTAGGAGAGGGCCTGTAAAGTTCAGTTGGTCCCTCAAGGGCAGTGGGCAGCTATCGTGTGGATGAGCAACTCACTGTTAGAGAAGAGGATGCTGACAATTATTCAGTCCTGAAGAGTGCCCCATAGATGGGTTTAGCTTTTACCACTGAGCAATACAGGATTAAATTCAGAGACACCCAGAAGGCACACACCCAGGACTGGGTAGATTTTATTGATAGTGATATTAAAGTTCTGGAAGGCTGACTTAATGGAAGAAAGGTACAGGACTATGAAGGATTTTATAATTTATTGATGAGGGAGCACATCCTTAATAACTGTCAGGATCAACGTTTGCACCAATACCTGGTGGACTCTGATCTGACCTCTCCCCAAGAATTGGGAAATAAGGCAGACAAAAAGGTCTGCACCAGGGCTAAGCAGAAAAACCATGGTGGCAGAGGTGATCAGAAGAAGCAACATTATTCTAAAACACAGGAGAAGGGTAAAGACAAAAAGGAGTCTTCTCAAGGTCCCCAAAACCTGCACCTGGGGGTAAGTCCCAAAACTCTAAGAAAGGCAAAAAAAAATCTAGGTGTTATTTATGTAAAGTAAAGACCCATTGGACAAGAGATGCTGATTGTCCAAAGGCCAAGAAACCTACTTCCACTGCCCATAAGGCAACTGCACCCCCTAGCAACAGTACAAGTGGCAGTACAGCAATAAAGGGATTAGTTGGGATACATTTGGATCTGCGGTCGGTTCTGGCCTATTCAGAACTCCAACTCAGGCTGTTTTAGTCTGTGATGGTGGCATTGATGTTGCCACCTTACTAGTAAGTCCCACTAACTTAGGCAAGTGCAGGCAACATCCTTTAATCAATGGAATGGAAGCAATAGCTTTCAGGGACACATGGGCCAGTGTCACCATGGTGGCAGAGAAACGTTTGTTCCCTGAACAAATCATACTTGGACAGATGTAGCAAGTAACCAATGCTAGCGATGTCAGGAATGATCATTCCTTGGCAGTTGTGCATCTCAGCTGGGGAGGGGTAACTGGACCTAAGAGAATTGTGGTATCTCAAGATCTATCTGGAGATTGTCTGCTGAGCAATGATTTAGAAACTTCAGCCTGGTCTGAATTAGAGTTCAGGACTCATGCAGAGATGATGGGCATCTCTGCCAGTGTCTTTGCTTTCACCAGGGCTCAGGCCAAACAGCTCAGCACTGAGGGAGCTCTTGATCCTAGAAAATGGACCAGGTTGCTCCTAAGAGATCGAGCAGAAAGGGTAAGGAATTATCCTCTTCCCAAACTCCCAGAGATGATCAGTCTCCTTCAGGTAAATGATCTCAGTCCCTGTGAAGGAACTGTCTCGAGAAAACCTGGGCTTGACCAGGCAGAGTTGTTGGGGGCAGGGGACCCTTCCAGGGCAGACTTGAGTTTGGAACAGCAATCCTGTCCCTCTCTTGAACAGCTCAGACAGCAAGCTGCTGCTGAGGAAGCAGGGAATGTCAGTGGATCCCACAGGATCTATTGGGAAGATGGTCATCAGTATTCTGAAGGTAGAGACCCCAAGCATGGTACTACCTGGAGGTTTGTAATACTCCAGAAGTTCAGAGGTTTCTTCTCTCCCTAGCACATGACATTCCACTTGCAGACAACTTGGGGCAAAGTAAGACTTGGAACAGGATTGTCCCTCACTTTCTCTGGCCCCATATGTCAAAAGGCACCACGGAGTTTTGTCACTCCTGTGTCACTTACCAAGCCAGTGGCAAGTCAGGTAGCACTACAAAGGCCCTCTTAATTCTACTCCCAGTGGTTGGGGTTCCCTTTGAAATTGTAGGGTTTGACATTGTTGGTCCTTTGAACCCTCCAACTGCATCTGGACACAGTTACATCCTAGTGGTTGTGGACCATGCCACTAGGTATCCAGAGGCAATTCCCCTTAGAACCACTACAGCTCCTGTAGTGTCCAGGGTCCTCATGGGAATCCGATCCAGAGTGGGCTACCCCTAAGGAGGTCTTAACAGACAGAGGTACCAACTTCATGTCTAGTTATATAACTGCAATGTGGAAAGAGTGTGGAGTAAACTATACGTTTACCACACCCTACCATCCACAGTGCACTGGGCTTGTTGAAAGGTTCAACAAGACTCAGAAAAGCTCAGGCGAAAATGGGATGTCTTGCTACCCTGCCTTCTCTTTGCATACAAAGAGGTTCCTCAGAAGGGGGTTGGCTACAGCCCATTTGAACTTCTCTTTTCCAATTAGGGGTTCTATTGTGTCTAGTTAAGGAGGGCTGGGAGGAGCAGCCTCTCAAGCCCCCTAAACATGATATTGAGGACTATGTTCTTGGCCTGTGTTCACGAATCGCTGAGCATATGAAGAAGGCAAGTAAAAACCTTGAGGCCAGTCAGGAGCTTCAGAAAGCTTGTCAAGGCCTAAACGCTATCCTGGACTGTTCACCAGTCAGGCCAGAAGGTGTGGGTGTTGGAGCCTGTGGCTCCAGAGGCTCTCTAAGATAAATGGAGTGGGCCCCACACAATCCTTGAAAAAGAAAGGTGACGTCACCTTCCTGGTGGACCTAGGCACTCCAAGAAGTCCCCACAGGGTATTTCATGTGAACCATCTGAAGCCTTTTGTAGACAGGGCTGACACAAGCTTGTTCATGGCCACTGATGAGAGACAGGAGTAAAAGAGTGATTCTCTCCCTGATCACCTCTCTCAGAACCCTGTTGATGGGTCAGTTGCAGGAGTAGCCTTGGCAGGCAGCCTCACTGACCAATAGCAAGCTGATTGTAGCAAAGTGCTCAATCAGTACAAACACATTTTTTCTGACACCTAGTCAAACCAACTGGTGTACCCATGAATTGGACACAGGTGACAGTCTACTAGTAAAGCGCAGAATCTACAGACAGCCTGACCATGTCAGAGACTGCATCAGGACAGAGGTCCAAAAGATACAAGCAAGAAAGCAAGCAAGTTAATCGTTTCAGCCAAACAAGCCATAACAATTACAATTCAATATACATATACAACTCAATTTATCATCAACAATTCATAAACAATTAATCTTTTGATAAAATACCACAGTTCAATTAATAATGCTTTAAAAACTGTGCTGTTCATTTAAGATCATCTGAGTTCTTATACTAAACATTTAGCTCCTATTTCTCACATAAATGGGAATATCTACCAATATTTCCTTTGATACCATATAAAATGAGTTTAAAAGACAAGCCACCTATTTGACCCGTGGCATAATTGCTGACTCTGGCAACCAAACTAATAAATACTTAATATATAATTAGTATGTATAAATGCTTGTGTGCTAACTTAGTCTATGCAACTCCCTTAAAAGATTGTCCAACTTGCCTATCAACGTTCAAATTTAAATGAATACGGATGAATACGGAGTTCTATAGCGCATGGCTACCCTAGGGCATCCCAGCGCTTCAGGAACTATAGAACAACACCACTACTCATAGAGAGGAAAAGAAGAAGGTCTTTAACATCTTCCTGAAGAGGAGATGGTTAGGTTCCAGGCGGATGGAGTTGGGAAGCCCATTCCACAGATTTGAGGCGTGAAGCGAAAAGAGTCGACCAGCCATGCGTGTTCGACGGAACAGAAGGTTTTTGTCGTTAGATCTTAGTGTCCTAGGTGCTTGATGGAGATTAAGCATGGGCATGATCACCGGAGGGCCATTCCCGGTGATCGACTTATGCACAGTGCAAATGTGCGACTGATCTTTATTTTCCTTCTGCAAAGTTATGAGTTGAAATTGCCACTATGATAGTTCTGTCATCAGTTCTCATACAGGCGGCTTCCACCTCTTTGCAAGTTCTAATATTAGATATTAGAAAGCTTGTCACAAATAATATCTACGGATGTGGTGAAGTGAAGTGATACAGAAAAAGAAAATGTGTTAACATTTCACAGCCTCCAGGGGGGCAAGGGCACTGCTCCATTCCATCCCATCATAATTTCAACCATCTTTGAGTCACAAAAGCCACTCGTAGAGTACCTGATCTAAATTTAAGATAAAGGTCTCTTTTTCCTGCTGGATAAATGTCGTCCAGACAATCAATTAAACCCAATCCTTGACTAAAAGAAAAATTGCACTTTGATATGGCACCTAGGTGACTCATGTTTAGTTGTTGTTTGTAGTGCCAATACGCCTTTGTTACCACATCAAGGCTACCCTTTGTGATCATTTCAGGATGAAGCCAATATTTATTTAAGCCAATAGTGGTCAGAACGTCTGACAAATGAGTAAACTCTGGTACCTTGTAATAATCTTGCTGCTTCATAATATCTTGCAATGTGAGTCTAAATGATACCAATTCAGGCTTAGACCATATGCGAACCCAATATCTTAGGGAGACAACGAAAGTTTAGTGGACAGAGAACTGTCAAAATTGATTTGATGATCTGAAGCAGGCCTTGTGCACTGCTCCCATTGTGCAAAGTGCTGACTATTCCTAAACCTTCATTGTCCAGACAGATGCATCTGAGATATGGTAGGAGCTGTTTTGTCACAACTAATTGCAGAGGGCCTGGGCCAACCAGTAGCTTTTATAAGCAGAAGGTTAGCCCACAGGGAGAAACATTGGTCAGCTATAGAGAGGGTGGCATTTGCTGCGGTCCAGGCCTTGAAGAAGTTGAGGTGATACCTGTTTGGTACCCACATCCTTGTTCAGATAGACCAAAAGCCCCTCTTATGGCTTAAACAAATGAAGGGTGAAAATCCCAAACTTTTGAGGTGGTCCATTTCTCTACAGGGATGGACTTTTCAGTGAACATAGGCCTGGAAGTAAGCCTGGGCGGAGTGTGCATAGTGGCGCTAAGCAGAGTGCCACGGAGTTCAAAACAAACTCTGCACACTCTGTGTAGCTTCGCTATGCACCACCCACCTCCCACCCACCCTATTACCATTTATGTACATTTAAAAAAAAAAATGATTTAAAGAGTAATAAAACACCTTACTTTATCTGCGGTGTCCTCGGCTTCCCTCTTCCTCCATGTGACTTCTTCCTCAAAACTGCCCATGCGTGTTTTTTTTTCACTTAACTAATGCCATAAGATTAAGTACTGGTAAAATAATCTGCTTTACACTCCTGGGCTAAGCCTGAAGGCTGCTCTCTACAGCTACCACTTAGAGACCTTTCTAAGGTTGTCTAAGACCACTAAAATCACCTTAAGGGTTGTCATGATTAGTTCAGGGTGCTACACTTACATAAGAGGGCACCATATACTAAGCCAGCCTCCTACACATACATACACTCATACATACTCATTCACCCATATAATGACTCACATATCCACTTATCTATCTATACAGTTACTCGTATACCCAGTCACTGACTTACCCATACAGGCACTGACATATCCACTCACTCATCTATACAGCAACTCACACACCTACTCACTCACCCATAAAGGCACTCACACATCCACTCATGTATCCATACAGTCACACACACTCACTTGCCCATACAGCCACTGACACACCCTTTATCTCACTCGTATAGATACTCAAACAGCCACTCACTGACCTATATACCACTTATACACTCACTCACTCATCCATATTCTACTAATGCATCCACTCACTCACCCACACACAAACTATCATACCCACTCACACACCCAAACAGTTCCTCACACACCCACTTACACCCCCATGCAGACTCTCATACACCCACTCATTTATCTGCACAAGCAGTCTCATACCCATTCACAGACCCATACAACTACTCACATACCCACTCAATCACCCATACAGCCATTAATATACCCACTCAGCCACTCAATGAGCCACATAAACCCAGTGAAACAGCCATACAGACACTAACTTACCTACCCATATACTGATATAGCCACTCACATGTGCATTCAAAAACCTATATAAGCAATCACACATGCACTCACTCATCCATACAAGCACTAACATACACTCAATCACCTATACAGCTACTCACACACCCAGTCACTCACCCATACATCTACTCACACAGGTACTCCCTCACCCATACAGCCACTGACATATCTACTCTGTCACCCATAATACACTCACACACCTACTTACTCACCCATACAATCACTCACATACACTCTGACTACCAATACTGGTACTTACACAGGTACTCACCCATAAAGATACTCACACAGGCACTCACAGACCCATTGAACCACTCATACCCCCACTCACACATCCATGCAGCCACTCATACATCCACTTACTTATTCATACAACCACTCAAAGATGTATTCACTCACCCATACAATCAGTCAGACACATACTTACTCAACCATACAACTACTGACACATGGAATTACTAACCCAAACAGCTACTGACCCACCCCATACTCACACATACAATCCCTGACACAGCCTTACAATCACTCACACACATACCCATGCAACCACTCACTCTCCTATATACCACTTAGGCACCCACATATCCATCCATATACCACTCTTGCATGTATGTACTCACCAATAAAGCCACTCACACACCCATACAGCCACTGACACACCTACTTACTCACCCATAATCCACTCACTCACCCATAGTATTACTCACACATTCTCTTACTAACCATACAGGCACTGAACAGGTACTCTTTCACTTAAACAGACAGCCACAAAGGCACTCACAGACCCATAGAACTACTCATACATTCAGTCACACACACATACAGCTACTCAAACATCCACTCATTCATACATACAGCCAATCAAAGATGAATTCACTCAGCCATACACACATTCACACACTTACTAATCCATAGAGCCACTGACATATGCATTTACTAACCCATAAAAACACTGACACACCCACTTACTCACCCATACCCCGGTGACACATCTGCCCACTCAAACATATAGCCACTGACACAGCCACTCACTCACTCACCTTTATTCTACTAATTCATGCACTCACTCACCCATACAGCTATTAACACAATGAGACACTCATCCATACATACTCTCACACAGGTATTCATTCACTCATTCAGCAACTGACACACACACACACACACTCACTCACCCATACTACTACTCATACAACAATGTACACACTCATACAGGCATTCACACACCTACTCACCTATCTATACAGCCACTCACAGACTCATTCACTCAGCCATACAAGCAGTCACACACATACTTAACCATAAGACACTGACACATCAAGTCGCTGACCCATACAAGCAGTCACACACATACTTGCCCATAAGACACTGACACACACAGTCGCTGACCCATACATCACTGACATACCAACACACTCACCATGCACCATACACCCAATCATGCACCCATACAGCTACATACACACACTCACCCACCCATACAGGCAGTGACACACTCACACACCCATACATACCTGCAATCATACATGCATTTATCCATCCATACAGAGACTCACATACCCACTTATCCATCCATACAGCCACAAATACAAACACTCACTTACCCATCCATACACACACTCATACAACCATATACTCACCCACACATCCAAACACACACACACACACATCTATACAGGCACTCACACATCCACTCACTCTTCCATACATATACTCACATATGTTTTCCTTCACCCATATAGTGACTCACAAGCCCACTTACCCATCATACAGTCATTCATATACCCACTCATTCACCCACGCTCTGATATATCCAGTTTCCCACTAATACAATCATTCACACATCGATGCAGGTACTAACACATGCACTCACATATCCATACAACCACTCACACACCCACTCACTCACCCATACAGACACTTACACAACTGCTCACTGACCTATACAAGTAGTCGCACACATACTCACTCACCCATGCAGATACTGACACACACATTCACACACTCATACTTTACTTATGTAGCCTCTCACTCACTCACATGTTCTCACACAGCTACTCACTTACCTATACACCACCTATGCACTCACTCACCCATCCACTCACTCACCTGTATAGCCACTGATACACCCACTCACCCACAGTCTACTAAACAATCCATTCACTCACTCATACAGGTACTCACATACCTACTCACAAACACATAAACGCACTAATACTCCCACTCACCCATGAGTCACTCACACATCCAGTCAAACAGCCATACAGGCACTTATATATCCACTCATACACCCACTCACACATGCATTCACTCTCCAATACAGACATTCACACCAGCTCTCACAGAGCCATACAGCCACTCACACACACACTCACTTACTCAACCTATACAGACACTCACACACCCACTCACTCACCCATGAATGTCTCAAGCACTCCCCCACTCACACATTCAGCCACTCACACACACACTCATTCACTTATACAGTTACTCACATACCAAATCAATCATCGATATACTAACTCACACACCGACACAAAGAACAAGCCATATTCACACTTATACAAACATAGGTATAACACATAATTATTCTTTCTTAAACTAGAATTGTTGGTTCTAACAGGAAACAAAAAGTCTGCAAAAAATTATTTTCTAAACAATGGTTTTTTACTTTCTTCACAACAAATGCAAAACATAGTTCTTGTTAAGCAAAAGCACAAAACTTGGGCAAACAATATGAAATAAACCCACTTACACTTGTGAGTGTTAATGGCTGCAGCTAGAGCCGGGATGAACTGCTTTCCCATACTCAAAATTGCCTTGCATTTTAAACAAAATTCTCCGGCTCCTGAAAACTCTGGAACATTGGCTGAAGGAACAGTTGAAAGACCAGTACCAGATGAGGTGGCTAGTTGAGTACTGTCTCTTGCAGTTGCTGCATTTTCCCTGGTCTCTCTCTCTCTCTTTTTCTGCTTTGGAGAGTCGTGTGGAATGTATGGTTCACAGGTGTTTCATCATGCTGCTCGTCCTGCACAAGTATTTTTTTCCCAGCTTCTGGACCGAATCTTATTGCATATGGTGTAAGTTACCTTGCAAACATTAAACATTAAACTTATTTTCTCCAGGTGGGATAGAGAAAAAGTACCTTTTCTAGGTCTCTCTGGGTCATCTTCCTGGTAGGTGTTGCCCTTTTTGTCAGGATTTAGAGGTGCAGCAGATGCCACCTGGCTCAGGCAAAAATGAGGACTGAAACACCCAAAAAAAAAGAAAATGAATTGTGAAAGAGAATACAGAGGAGTGAAAAAGCATATACACTTCAAAAAGATGGAGAAAAGGGTAGGGACCTTCCTGTATTAATGATAGAAAGGTGGTTAATCTTCAAACCCACTTGTTTCTGTGTTACATGAGATTCGCCATGCAGTCACGCTTATGACGCAGCAGCATCACAACTCCGCAAAATGAATTAAAACAACCTTTAAAATGTATTCCTCTATAATTATACTACTTGCATCACTCTATTAGTAAACCTCTTACCTTAAACATGACTTTTAAAGCGTCTATATATGTGTTTTACTACTGCCAAAACAACGACGGAGTCACAACCCTCCCCCGGTTCTGAAAATACATGACAGCACTGTTCGTGAAGGCATCGTGACTCCCCAAAAAATATTAAAATGTTTGTTCTCTATAATTATTAAACTTTTATTACTTCATTAGTAAACCACTTTCCTTAAACAAAACCATTAATGTGTTTATATATCTTTTTCAGTTCTGCCAAAACAATGTCAGCGATGCAACTCCACCATGACGAGTCACAACAAGTCAGTAACACCCAAAGTAAAAAAAATTGTAATAATATTAAAATAAGAAACATATAACTGTACACACCTCACAACCACCCTAATAAACCTTGCCAATTCACCCAAACACATAACAAGTTACAGAGACTTTATAGTTAGGAAATAGATTTTTTTTTAAAACAGATGAAAGTTAGGTATTTTTTTATAAAACCTTACAAATTCTGTGAAAACACTAAAGGTTACAGGTATGTTTTACTTAGGAAATACAATAGAAGAAAACATTAGGAATTCACTAAAAAAAACAAACGTTAAGGTACGTTTTAGTTAGGAAATATAATTTAAAAAATAAATTAGTAAATGTTATTAAAAAAACTTAACAAATTCACTCAAAAGACCAGCAAGTCTGTTTTCTTGGCAAATGAACATTAAAAGACAATCTGAAATGCATTCGTAGAGGTGAATGCCTTGTTTATCTATTTGCAAAACACACATGGTGATGGACGGAATGCTGCACATGGGCAAAACATTCACCCCCAGTCACAGATCTGGGTTTAATCCATCGTTATTTTGCTCACCATGCCACCCCAGTTCAGACATGGCCATATGCAAATCAGTCTTGACCCTGTGCCTCATGAAAACAGTCCAGCCCGAACTGCCAAGCCATGTCTTCCCTGGACCGGAATCGAGCATCCTAGGACCGGTTTCTGGCTATCAGCCGTCATCAGCCAAAATAGCTTGACTCCAGAGGCGTAATGAGCACGGGACCCACGTCTGGGCATACCTTTCCCACATAGGGTGAACAGCAAAACACACAAGGTGATGGACGGAATGCTGCACATTGGCAACACATTCACCCCCAGTCACAGATCTGGGTTTAATCCATCGTTATTTTGCTCACCACGCCACCCAAGTTCAGACATGGCCATATGCAAATCAGTCTTCATCCTGTGCCTCAAGGGGACAGTCCAGCCCGAACTGCCAAGCTAGGTCTTCCCTGGACCGGAATCAAGCATCCTAGGACCTGTTTCTGGCTATCAGCCCCCATCAGCCAGGATAGCTTGACTCCAGAGGCGTAGTGAGCACGGGACCCACGTCTGGGCAAACCCTTCCCACATTGGGCGAACAGCAAAACACACAAGGTGATGGACGGAATGCTGCACATTGGCAAAACATTCACCCCAGTCACAGATCTGGGTTTAATCCATTGTTATTTTGCTCACCACGCCACCCCAGTTCAGACATGGCCATATACCCTGTGCCATGTCTGAACAGGGGTGGCGTGGTGAATGTTTTGCCAATGCGCAACATTCCGTTCATCATCTTGTGTGTTTTGCTGTTCGCCCTCTGTGGGAAGGGTATGCCCAGACGTGGGTCCCGTGCTCACTACGCCACTGGAGTCAAGCTATCCTGGCTGGTGATGGCTGATACCCAGAAACCGGTCCTAGGATGCTCGATTCTGGTCCAAGGAAGACATGGCTTGGCAGTTCGGGCTGGACTGTTGCCATGAGGCACAGGGTCTAGACTGATTTGCATATGGCCATGACTGAACTGGGGTGGCGTGGTGAGCAAAATAACGATGGATTAAACCCAGATCTGTGACTGGGGGTGAATGTTTTGCCAATGTGCAACATTCCGTCCATTATCATGTGTGTTTTGCTGTTCGCCCTATGTGGGAAGGGTATGCCCAAACGTTCGTCCCATGCTCACTACGCCACTGGAGTCTAGCTATTCTGGCTGATGACGGCTGATAGCCAGAAACCAGTCCTAGGATGCTTGATTCCAGTCCAGGGAAGACATGGCTTGACAGTTACGGGCTGGACTGTTCCCTGGCGGCACAGGGTCAAGACTGATTTGTAAATGGCCATGTCTGAACTGGGATGGCGTGGTGAGCAAAATAACAATGGATTAAACCCAGATCTGTGACTGGGGGTGAATGTTCTGCCAATGTCCAACATTCCATCCATCATCTTGTGTGTTTTGCTGTTCGCCCTATGTGAGAAGGGTCTGCCCAGATGTGGGTCCCGTGCTCACTACGCCACTGGAGTCAAGCTATCCTGGCTGATGACGGCTGATAGCCAGAAACCAGTCCTAGGATGCTTGATTCCAGTCCAGGGAAAGACATGGCTTGGTAGTTCGGACTGGACTGTTCCCATGAGGCACAGGGTCAGAGCTGATTTGCATATAGCCAGTGTCTAACCCAGGGTGGTGTGGAGTGCAAAAAAACGATGGATTTAGGCCCAGATCCTTGTACTGGGGTGAATGTATGACATTGTTCTACATTCTGTCCATCAACTGTGTTTTTTGCAATGTTCACCCCGAGTGGGCTGGGTATGCTCAGACGTGAGTCCCAGGCTCTCCACACCACTGGAGTAAAGCTATCCAGGCTGATGAAGGCTGATAATCCAGAAACCGGTCCTTGGATGCTTGATTCCGGTCTAGGAAAGACATGGCTTGGTAGTTCGGACTGGACTGTTACCATGAGGCACAGGGTCAGAGCTGATTTGCATATAGCCAGTGTCTAACCCAGGGTGGTATGGAGTGCAAAAAAACGATGGATTTAGACCCAGATCCTTGTACTGGGGTGAATGTATGACATTGTTCTACATTCTGTCCATCAACTGTGTTTTTTGCAATTTTCACCCCGAGTGGGCTGGGTATGCTCAGACGTGAGTCCCAGGCTCTCCACACCACTGGAGTAAAGCTATCCAGGCTGATGAAGGCTGATAGCCAGAAACCGGTCCTTGGATGCTTGATTCCGGTCTGGGAAAGACATGGCTTGGTAGTTCGGACTGGACTGTTCCCATGACGCATAGGGTCAGAGCTGATTTGCATATAGCCAGTGTCTAACCCAGGGTGGTGTGGAGTGCAAAAAAACAATGGATTTAGGCCCAGATCCTTGTACTGGGGTGACTGTATGACATTGTTCTACATTCTGTCCATCAACTGTGTTTTTTGCAATTTTCACCCAGAGTGGGCTGGGTATGCTCAGACGTGAGTCCCAGGCTCTCCACACCACTGGAGTCAAGCTATCCAGGCTGATGAAGGCTGATAGCCAGAAACCGGTCCTTGGATGCTTGATTCCGGTCTGGGAAAGACATGGCTTGGTAGTTCGGACTGGACCGTTCTCATGAGGCACAGGGTCAGAGCTGATTTGCATATAGCCAGTGTCTAACTCAGGGTGGTGTGGAGTGTAAAAAAACAATGGATTTAGGCCCAGATTCTTGTACTGGGGTGGATATATGACATTGTTCTACATTCTGTCCATCAACTGTGTTTTTTGCAATTTTCACCCCGAGTGGGCTGGGTATGCTCAGACGTGAGTCCCAGGCTCTCCACACAACTGGAGTCAAGCTATCCAGGCTGATGAAGGCTGATAGCCAGAAACCGGTCCTTGGATGCTTGATTCCGGTCTGGGAAAGACATGTCTTGGTAGTTCGGACTGGACTGTTCCCATGAGGCACAGGGTCAGAGCTGATTTGCATATAGCCAGTGTCTAACCCAGGGTGGTGTGGAGTGCAAAAAAACGATGGATTTAGGCCCAGATCCTTGTACTGGGGTGAATGTATGACATTGTTCTACATTCTGTCCATCAACTGTGTTTTTTACTGATTTGCATATGGCCATGTCTGAACTGGGGTGGCGTTGTCGGGGTGGGCCTCAGCCAGGCCTACCAGTGCTAGGGGTTCGCCCTTCTCTGCACAAGTCCTCAGACCAATAGGAAAGACATTGGCACAGAAACTGGAATATAAAACAAAGCTTTAATTAATAAACCTCATGAGGTGGAACCAATACACACAACACCCTTCGGTAGTGTATGAAGTAGCACACTGAACAGAAGGAGCATGGTCCTTTTATATCCACACAGGGGCTCAAAAGAAGGCAGTACAAGTACAGAAGAGAAGGGTAACATACATAAATGGTCATACAGAAATGCACAGTCAACAAGTGGGAGGAGCTAGCAATTGCTAATTCTAGTAAATACATCCTGACAGTTACACACTAAGGACAGGTGCATGAACAGTCACAGTCTCCTCTGCGCATGTGCAGAGTGGCAGAGCCTAAATATAGTCTGTCTCTTAGCAGAGTACAAGAGCAAACAACAGAGCACATGGTGAGCACATGGCAAACAAGATGGCTGCCAAATACAAGATGGCTTCAGCAAAATTCTAACCCTGATCGCTGACAAACTACAACAGACGACCCTTTTAGCATTAGCTGAAGACATTCGGTCATTTGGGGTAATCTAGGTTCATATCCTGTACATTGATGTTCTTCATTTCAGTGATCACTTTATTTAATAAACGTTGTGCTTTCATTTCTGCAACATTTCACTTGGCAGGTGTACAGGCAGAAATACAGACGGAGCAGAGCATTGGACCACATTGTATACATACACAACATGTAAATAGTATCATGAGTATTACACATAGGATGGTCAGTAGCTTCCAGCCCCAAGTGGCAAAAAGTGTCCAAATCCAGCTAGTAAGAGTCCAGGTGCTAGTCTCTGGATGAATTTCAGCAGCGATCTTATGCAGTTTAGAGATTGCATCGAACACTGAAGGTGAGTGGTCAGGAATGTAGACACAACAGCTACTGCCGATGATGCGACATGCACCACCTCGATCAGCTAGAACTACGTCAAGAACCATACGATTTTGGAGTGCTACAATCCTCGCAACTTGCAGCTCTTCCATAATGTTCCTAAGTGCCATAGCTGTCTGGTTTGTAACAGCTTCCATAACACGTGTCAATCATCTTATCTTTCTACTCTTTAATGCAGCACCCACAAAGAAGAACAAGCCCAAATTAAAGTCGACATATTGTTGCAAAGTGGTTACATTCTGGTCAACCTCATCCATACCTATTTTCCTTTTGTATCTGTTCTTAGAGATATTATTGTATATCTTAAAGTCTTTGTGATACGATGCAGGTGCCAGAAACACAGGGGGCAACAAAATGGACACATAGCATACTCCTGACCATCCAACAGGTAGTTGGTAATATCCCTTGTTACCGCAGACAAAGTATGTATTATGTGAGGATATGAAGCTGCTGTTATTGGCACTTTCAATAGTCAAAACCACAGTACACTCACTTCTCCCCACTGGAATTCTCCCAACACTTCCTATACATAAGTCTGCTTTAGCTCTGGTCACAGAAATCACAAAAGGTTCATTGTTCTTAATAGTTCTCATATTTGGGAAAACATATGGCGTAGAAATATTCTCAGGTCAATACTCCTCCCATTCCCATTTAGTTCCTTCAGCTCGCGGATTACCATCTTCATCTGGATAACACACTTTATTGAGATGATAATTAATCCTTTCAACTGCCGCCTTTCCGGAAGCAATTAAAAGCGCAAACCAAGCTTGGCACAAACCATTATGAGAGAAAGGAAGAGGAATACAAGGTGTTCCTCCTTTCTTCTGGTGAGCAGGTATCATCCCACACACCCAACAGTTGGTAGTATTTGTAGCACTGTGAGTGTGATACAACATCTGAATAAATGTATTATTTAGGTAGGATTGTCGATGCTTTTGGTACTGGAGTAGTGGCCATCAAAAGCTGTCGAACAGGAGCCACTTTCTCAACAAACCAGGTTGTCACTGCTGTAGCCACCATAGCAACAACAAATCCTACAGCACAAATGATCTTTTTATTACAGATCTTAGCAACAGTTGATCTCCTTGCAGACATGATCACTTCGTCGTTGAAACAACCGTTGGAGCTCTTTGTCCTGGCCAGCCATTGATTTCTTCACCAAGGGTCAAGACGGGTGTCACTACGCTGGACTGATCCCCCCCCCATCGCCACATCGGCACTCCGCTTCACCAAATCAGGATGGTAGTTCAACCAGTCTTTTTCAACACTGCAGATTCTTTCCTCGGTCTTAGCTGGTACCAGGATACTCCAGCGATCGTGTGGTCGGGGAAGACTTCCTCAGATTCGTCAGGTGAAATAGCGTGACCCTTCTCCGTTTCCAGAATCTCTTGATGATCAGTCAGCACAGCAGGTTCCACCAAGGTAGGCAACACTCACTTGCAGTGAGTGCTATGGACCCAGTTCTTCCTGTTCGTCACTTGAACCGCTGTTCTCGTCGCTAGGAGCACTTGCTCCGGTCCTCGCCACCTCAGTTCCAAGCTATTTGACCTCTCAAAGGTCTTGACCATCATGTCGTCACCAGGCCAGAGTTCGTGGGCCTCACCAGCAGATCTGTCAGGAAGAGCTTCTCGAACCTGTTGATGAATAGAGATCAAACTATCAGTCAACTTTGCTAAGTAATCATTCATCAGAACACAAGGTATATCATGTATGGGGCATGGCTTAGGAACTCCCCAAATGTTCATTGGTTTCCTAAATACCACTTCATAGGGTGTAAGCCCAGATCGTGAATGTGGCACAGATCTAATGGACAACAATGCCAAAGGTAGTGCATCAGGCCCTTTCAAAGACGTGGAAGCCAGCTTTTTTGCTAATTTCAACTTCAAAGTCGCATTATACCTCTCCACTAATCCTTCTGATTGTGGGTGGAAGACTGCATGGAACTTCTGTTTGATCCCTAATCCTTTCAGGACATGCTCAACAACTTGCCAAATAAAATGATGTCCGTTGTCACTCCACAAAAGTTTACAAACACCAAATCCAGGGAAGAATTCCTTTAAAAGCACCTTTGCTGTGGTGAGAGCCGTATTATCCTTAGTAGGGTGTGCCTCTATCCATTTATTGAAGGCACATACCACCACTAGAACATACTTCAAGTGATTGCAACGTTCAAGTTGGATATAATAGCAATCCCTCCTGTAGGAGTCTGTGTCCCTCTTCCAGGATTGTACTGCCAACAGATCAAACAGGATTGTACTATCCTTTTAGCTGTACCTGCAATCTCTGGATGCTCCCAAACTTGCGTAAGCAATTTCGTTATCACTAGAGCTCCAACATGTGCCGGCCCATGTGCCACCTGAACCATAGGCTGTAAATAGGCTATAGGCAGTTTCCACTTATCCCTTTCTTTGTGTCGCCAACAGCCCTCATCATCTAACATTCCCTCTTTGGACCATTGCTCAAGTTCTTCCACAGAATCAGATCTCTGTATGTCGAGCACTTCTTGTCTAGCGTCATGCCAACGTTCAGCTTGTGACTTCACTACGTACATAGATGTAGTGCTTCGTTGCATTGCAGTCTCACGAGCTACGCGATCTGCAAAGGCATTGCCTTGTCCTGTGTTATTAATCTCTTTCTTGTGTGTGCTACACTTTACAATAGCTATTTTCTTGGGATATGTCAGTGCAGATTATGCACTAGTTCTCCGTGAATTATCTGCATCCTGTGGGATGTAAGAAAGCCTCTTTCCTTCCAAATTAGGCCAAAATCATGGGTCACTCCACACGCATAGCGGCTATCTGTATAGATGTTCACACGCAAGTCAGTGCTAAGTTGACAGGCTCGTGTCAACGCTATTAGCTCAGCTGCTTGAGCCGACTTCTGTTTTATACGAGCTGTCTCCACTACTGTCTGAAGTGTTGTAATTGCATATGCAGCTGAAGTCGTGCCATCTGGTAACTTCAAACAAGACCCATCGACCCACAATTCCCCATCTACATCTGAATGGGGCGTATCTTGCAAATCAACGCGACCCTTTGTCTGTTCCTCAATAAGGAATATACAATCATGAGACTCCTGTGACTGAGGCTGAGTCGCTGGATATGGTAACAAAGTAGCTGGGTTCAGAGTCGCACACCCCTTCAAGGTAATGTGAGGGGCTAACAGTGTCAATTTGTATCCTGTCTAACAAGCACTAGTTAAGTGTTGCATTTTAGTCTGATTCAAAAAGGCATCAACCGCATGGGGTACTAGCACCAACAATTTATGTGACAAAACTATTCCTTCACTCTGACGTATGGACACAGCTGCTGCTACAACTGAACGGAAGCACCCAGGCAATGCACGAGCAATAGGATTAAGAACCGCTGAAAAATACGCACAGGGATGCTGCTTGTCACCGTGCGGCTGAGAATGCACACCATTCTTTCTCGTGTACATAGAGTGTTAAAACCTTCGTGTAATCTGGAGTGCCGAACACTGGTGCAGAGCAAAGAGCTTGACATAACTGACGAAAAGCATTCTGGCATTCAGTCATCCATGGAATGGGCATTGGAGTGTTTTTAGTCAAAAGCGCTAACAAGGGTTTTACAATGTGTGAAAAACCTAATATCCATTGCCTACAATGAATACATGACCAATGTAAGACCAATGAATACATGAACATCTTTCTGAGTAGAAGGTACTTTTGTGTCTAAAATTACTTGAATGCGATCTGGTGTAAGTGCACTTCCCCCCTTAGACAGAAGGTGACTTAAGTAGGTTACCTTCGGTCTACAATATTGCAATTTCTTCCGTGACACTTTGTGGTGATGTGAAGCAAGAAAAGAAAGTAAAGACAAAGTACATTTTTCACACTGTTCAGGCGTATCGGCTGCCAACAAGATGTCATCGACATATTGTATGAGAGCCAGTTCTTTAGGCAAAGTGAAAGAACCAAGTTGTCTTTTCAATGCTTGGCTGAAAATACTAGGACTCTCAGTGTACCCTTGTGGAATTCTACAAAATCTACGATCTAATATTCAAAGTGAAACGGAACAAATTTCGGCTATCAGGATGAAAAGGAATCGAGAAGAAAGCATTCTTCAGATCTATTACAGAAAATGTAGTTGCTGTTGGAGGAACTAAGGTAAGCAGTGTTCTTATGTCGGAAACCACGGGGTATTGCGGTACTACAATCTTGTTAACTTCTCGCAAATCAATGATGAATCTGTAAATCCTAGTCTCAGTGTCTTTTTTCAAAATAGGAAGAATAGGACTATTGCAAATGTTATAGGGAACTTCTTCCACAACCCCCACTTCAATTAAGTCATGGACAATGCGTACAAGTGCTTCTTCCCCTTCTTGAGAAAATCTGTATTGAGGCAAGTGTGTCAATGAAGCACCCACCTTGACACTAATATGTACTGGCGGAATAACCATTTTCCCTATATCGGTGTCTGAAGTAGCCCACAAATTACTAGGGTAGTGAAGCTAATGCAATGTCCTCTTTAACAAGACAAGATCTCTCAATCACGGGGTAGTTGTCATTCAAAAGAACACGTACTCCTTCCGGAGAACATCGTATCGTAGCCCTGAAATATTTGAGCATATCAAGACCCACAATATTGTCTGGTGTGTTCGGAAAAAGCAAAAATGGACATGGAGCAGTAAATTTGTCAACATGAAATGCAAGTGGTTGTGACAGTGGGCTAAGGGAAGGTGTTCCATCGAAACCTATTGATGTAATGGTTAAGCCAGACAGGGGAGCCCTTGGAACCAATTGTTTAAACAAGGCGCTATGAGTAGCTCCTGTATCAACCAGAAACTGATCAGTAGAACCCAAAATGTGCTGTAACATAGGGACCCTTCTGATCTACTGGAATTTCAACTGATTCCTTACCCCATTCTAGGCAGTCCTATGCATAAGTAGAATCTTTCATATCAGACGGTAAATAATCAGACATTTGATACTGATTCCGTCTATCAAAAGTGTTAAACCCATCCTGTTTATGTGTATTAGCATCTAGCATGATCATCTGTGCTTCCTCTAGGCCCTAAATATCCTGAACGATTTCGCGTTTGTCCCTGTCCACGTGGATACTGCTGAGCACGCAATGCCGGACAATCGGCAGCCCAATGACAAATTTCCTGCAGTACGCACATTGGTCAGCAGACAAAGTCGAACGATTATAAGGAGGAAAAGACAGACTTAAGACCCACATCCACCTCTGTGATTACCTCTAGAAGGCGGACCTTAAGCTTGAGCCAACATAACCTTTGTTTTTAACTCTTCAGTCTTTTCACCTCACTGCCCTTCGCTTCTAACTCCTGTCGTTCATAATACTGAGCCATAGTCAAAAGAGAAACCAGAGAAGAGGTAGTCCATGAACTCTCACTGGCCTTTAGGCGACTAGCTATTCCTGCCTGGCAACAGGTTGGCAACATATTTATCGACAAACAGATGCCTGCCCGTGTCATCTGTCAATGACTGGCCACTAAAATCGTGGAATGCTTCCTCAAAGCTTGTAAAGAAGTCAGAAACCGATTCATCTGCTTTTTGCTTGCAAGATGCTAACATAGTCCAATCTATCTTTTAGGGGGAATAATCGTCGTTAACTTAACTAATATAGCAGCGGGAAGATCTAAAGATAACTGACATGGCTTCTGTGCTTGTTCCCTTTCTACATCCATTTGTTCCAATTCTTTCCATAACGCCCCAAAAGTTGCACGATCATCAACTTTATGAACAGTCCTCCACATATCAGGGGGTAATATCAATCCAAAAAACATGTCAATATCAGGCAGAGTCATAGTACAAGAGCTAACGGCTCCCTCAACTTCCTCATAAAAAGCAGCTGGATTTTTCCGCGGATCAGGCAATGCAGCTTTAAGAGCCATGACATCCACTCTATTACAAGGGGTGTAAACCCAATTATACATGAAATTACCCTTTGCATCAGCGGAATTCTTATTATCACTTGTTCCCTCGCCTCTAGGAGCAACATACAGCTTCCCGCATAGGTTTTGCATGAACTATCATAGTCTTATCTGTTCCAGAAGCAGAAGCCTGTGTCACGCTGGTCTGAGATGTTTGTGCAGCTGCCTTTGCTGCCTTTTTCTCTTCTCGCAAACGGACTGCTTCAGCACACAGTTTAACCAAACGTCTGATTGAGTCAGCCACCTGAGAAAAGACAAAAGACCATCACGCATTTGCTTACAGTCATTTGCTACATCAAAGGGCTCTAATTCCTCAGAATGTTTCCTAAACCGCTCAAGGACCTCTGCGGCAAATACCTCCGTAAAATATATTTGCTCCCTTTCCTGCCAACTTTTTATGTAATCTAAAAGTTCAGAAGCAGGGGCAACACTACGAACGGCTTTGCGAGCAGCGATCTAAGATCAGCCGCACGCTCAGCGGAAAATATAGAACAAATTTCCCGTGCTTTCTCCTGGTCTGCAGAAGAGTCTTCATCTGAGTCATGAGGAGCAGAAGGAAAAATATACGGGGGCGGAGAACGATCTAATAACAAGAAATCATCTTGCGGTTTATTAAGGATAGGATAAAGAGGTCGCCGAACATGTATTGGCCAGTTACCTGCAAATGGCGCTCCCTATCCTCTCTCTCTTTCAGTTCTATCATTTGTTTATTTTTCATTTCTAACGCTTTTGCATGAATGTTCTTTCACTGTTCTTTTTCAATCAAGGCTAGTTCACGCTTCATTCGTTCACGCACTTCTTTCTCCCACATTCGTACACAGTCAAACATATCTTGCCAAGTCTTTCGCTTAAACATACATTGTTCCACATACTGAATCTTTTGTAAATCAAATGACCCATGCATAGGTCACTGCAACTCAGGATCCTTACTAGTATATTTATTCCATAACTTTCTGTACATTATAGAAGAAATACCATACTTAATATACATGTCCCTATAGGGCTTCCCCTCCGGGAGGGCCGGTTGTGCTTCATCAAGTCTAAAACTGGTACCACCACAAAAGCAACACATCCTACGAAGTGTGCTAGAAACAGGCATGCCGAAACTAGTGCAGAATATGCAGTATTATACACAAAGTAGCACTTAAAATACACTTGTACGGTGCGCCGTTCAAATCTTAGTCAAAACAGAGAAAATTCTCCTCATTACCTGCCATCAATTGCAATTTATATATCAATCACTTACAAATCCCAAATTGGCCAATACAAATTCCAAAGCCACAGCAAGCGTCGCAAAACGACCTTACCAATCCCAGGCGTCAAACCAACAGCAAGTGTTGCATCAAAATAACCCTTACCAATCCCTTTGTGTCCAACTGCCAAGTTCTTAAATCGACCAAACGGTCACTGCACGGCGAATCAACAGAAGAGATCACAGTCGAGGACCGGCACCACCTGGATGGTCAGATCAGAAAGAGTGGAAAACGCAGTGGTTTGCCAAGACGCGGGCAATGAGCGTCCATAGCGAGATTCCAATCCTTCATTTCGACCACTCCTTCGGGTATCCGAGTCGCCGATGAGCCCCACTGATTGGGCGCCAATTTGTCAGGGTGGGCCTCAGCCAGGCCTACCAGTGCTAGGGGTTTTCCCTTCTCTGCACAAGTCCTCAGACCAATAGGAAACAAGTTGGCACGGAAACTGGAATTTAAAACAAAACTTTAATTAATAAACCTCAGAGTGCAGATCGCAGCTCCCTTAAAGCATCAGTATGCGAAGTTAAGGAATAGCCAGGTATTAATTACCAAGGATGCAGAGGGCAGGGTGGTGTGTGGATCTGCTAACTTGACGTTTTCTATGATCCAGGTGTCAGCTTCAGCATGGTGGTGGTGAATTCTTGTGAACTGGAAGTCCAACATCCCAGTATTATATTAAGCCAGTTTTCAACACTTTGCTACACGTTTAATATGAATTAAATGGTTGCTGTCTAGATCCATAGTCCAGCCTCCCACTCACAATAAATCCTGGTTTGATAAAAATTGCAGAGTAGCAAATGAAAATCTGGTAGGGCACTAAAACAGTTTCCCAGAGACCAGTGTGCAATTTTAGCCAGTGGAAAGGTTTATGCCCTTGCTTTAAAGAAAAGAAAGTTGGCCATAAAGGGGGGGAAATGGGAGACTATTGTTATGCTTACCAGTAGAAAGATCCTCAAGCCTTCAGGACAGTGGTCTGGTCAGTCTTATCCCCTTCAACATCCCCCGACAAAGTTACTGCCCATATTAGGCTGGAGGCCTGGATAGAGCTCTACTCATCTAGTATTGTGTCAACTGATGAGGGGCAGATTTGTCCCTCTTGTGTTAATCTTTCTTTTAGTAAATAAGAAGCATTTAAAGCCATCCTCAATAGTCACTGCAAGAAGGCAACAGGTCCCGATGGTGCTCCTTTTTACCTGTTCAAAGAGGACCCAGGGTTCTGCACCCCTCTGCTTACCTGTATATTTAACTCTGTATGTTGTGCTGGGGTTCCATTTTCCTGGTGCACATCAACAGTTGCCCAGTTTATAAAAAAGGTAATGCCTATAATCCAAGGTGGCCCTTCTTGATGGCTAAAATTATTGGTAGAGTTGTCTTGGAATGACTCCTTACATGCGTACAGGTTTCAGGTAGGTGCTTGGGACAATCAAAAAGTGCCTTAATCTTCACCTTATTGTGGCCAAATATAAATTAGGTCAACTGAGGGGTCTGCCAAGGTTGTGTACTCACCCCCAATTATTTTCCTACTATATATCAATGACCTGGAAAGGATATTGGCATCTGCTGGGGCTGATGTACCGTGTGTTGGGGAGAACGTTATGCCTATGTTAATATATGCTGATGTTGCAGCCTTTCTTGCTAGAACGTCAAATGGCCTTACGATCTTGATTTTAGGTTTTATGTCATTAATGAAGGGTTTGGATCGGGAGATCAAAAATATTTACAATGGTGTGCAGCCCCGGAAACACAAAACCCATACTATAAGCATAAGTGATATAATACTTGACCGAGCAAATTCCTTTACAATACCTTG
This sequence comes from Lissotriton helveticus, assembly GCF_964261635.1. Lineage (NCBI taxonomy): Eukaryota > Metazoa > Chordata > Amphibia > Caudata > Salamandridae > Lissotriton > Lissotriton helveticus. The sequence continues at coordinate 134,810,978 of NC_136058.1, forward strand.
GCCTGGACTTTGAAGATGCTTGTGCTTGGTCCTCCCGTCTAAGAAGGAGAATAATTCACTTCACCCAAGCAGTGGGTACCACCTTTTCCTCACTACCCTTACTGACAAAAAACCAGTTGCCCAAATCCTAGATATCTATAATTGGAAATGCCTTCCAACTGTAAGATATGGTATGGGGATTTGGGGCTGAAGAGATGTTGAGGTGATCCAGGTAGGAGACCAGATTCTGCCACCACTTGTTGGGGGTGCCCCCTCAAGGCTGCATTCCCCCTCTACACAAGGAATTAGGCATAGAGTATGTGCGAGACACCATTAACGCAGCACCCTTAGTCCTCTGGTATTCAATCTGGGTGAATAAGGAAGCTGAGCTTAATCATGCTGTAATTAGAGATTGTCTGACCATTCCATGGCTAAAATATATCAGGGACTATTATTTTGCCCTGGGCTGCGCACATTTGTTTGAGAACCCAGAGACTATTATGAAAAAAGATAAACTCTGGGCACAGGGCAGTTATATTAAGCACAGGCAGGCTTCTAGGGAGGCTGTGAAGGTGGTGAAACCAGTTGTGAGATACTGATGCATATTCCAGATGTCACCTGAGTTTGCTCCTTATTTACTTTCTGTGATGAATGTTCATTACTGACTCAATCAATCAATTAGACTTTATTCGATTGCTTTTTGAGACAATCATAAAAGTACATATATTAAAAAAACATTCAAGACATGTGATATAGTACAAATTTCATATACAGTGCCTATTTGCAATAACATTTCACAATGCAGGCAATCTTACTGAATTCCATGATAAATATGTAATAGGTTTCCTGTGGCTGTATACTTTAAAAAAAAACATTCCTACTCTCCAAGTCCTGTGTATATCATCCAGAAGCTGTAGCATCAGAAAAGCTGGACGACATTGTCTCAACCCAAGCGCCTTTAAAATTGGGACAATCCAGACTTTCCTTATGCTACTATAAAAAATTTTTAAAAAGGGCCACATGAATTGTAGATTGTTCTGAATGATTATGACATGAGCACAGGCTTAGTTCTCGGGACCAATCATTAGCAACCAGGAAACTCACATGCCTGTGGAAGATGCTACACCTAAAACGCGTTAGTGAAAACCTATTATAGCCACCAGGTATAAATAACAGATAAGACTGAATACTAAAAGAAGATAAAAACCAATTGATTGTGCATAACAGTGGGTTTTAGGCTTTCTCCTGCTAGTCTTATGGAGTCCAGATGTTGGAGACCCTCTTTCTTTAACTCCTTTCTACTAATTGATTGCATGGGTGTTGGATTAGTATAATATTCAAGAGGTCCATTATCGGACATAAAATTTCTAATGAACCTCAGCCATGGGATCACTAATGCTTTTTCACATTGTAGGCTGTCTGCTGGAATATCCCGAGTTAGCTTAGTCTCAGGTTTTATCCATTACCAATGCCAGAGGAGAATAGGCTCCATCTTTATCAAATCGGCAATGTAAGGGAGCCCCAACTCAGAGTGGCAGACATACACAGATAGGCTGCTGGGGCTGCCAGTAGGTATCTCAGAAAGCTGTTTTCCACAGTTTGCAGGGGTTGGTTGTCCGTGAAACCCCATACACCTGCCCCATACATAGCTGCTGAGAAGAATTTAGCTTTGTAAATATGTATTAATTCTGATGGAGGTTTTCTCCCAAGTTTCCTCGCAAAATTAGCCAAGGCCGTTGTGGATCTTGCAAAAGCAAGTTTCTTTGCCGCAATGGCTCATGTCCATGTGTCATTGCGGTCAAAAAGTATGCCCAAGTAAGCAAAGCTATTTGTATGCTCTATTTTCTGGCCTTCCAGAAACATATTCCTACATTTGTGGCTCCATGGCCCGCACCTCATCATGTATGTTTTTGTGGTATTTACTTTAAGGTCGAAGCGACCCATATATTTGATTAAACTATTTAAGACCCGCTGTAAGCCCATTTGAGTGCGTGACATTAAAACTGCATCAGCAGCATAAAGAAGAGCATGAATAGGGCATGCCGTTATTTGTGGGAAGTCTTTATTATCCTCTATCAGCTCCTCGTACAGGCCATTTATGTAGAGGTTAAAAAGAAAAGGAGCCAGGACCCACACTCGCCTGACTCCTCTTCTAAAAGGGAAAGGGTTGGTGCGGTCACCTGCTACTCCGAAGCGCACTTGTCCCTTAGCTTCGCAATATAGACGTTTAAGGAAATTAATGATTTGCGTGTCAACCCCTACCTGTTCAAGAATGACCCACAACTCACTGTGCCTCACAGAGTCAAAAGGGGCAGTAAGATATACAAATGCTAGAAACAATCTACCTCTCTTCACCCGTGTATACTTCCCAACTAAAATGGCTACGTTTACACTTTTCTCTACGGTCCCCAGCCCTTCGCGGAAGCCGTATTGGATATCGGACAGGATATTGTTTTCTTCAACCCAATCTTGTAAACGTTCCAATATGATTCGGACCGCTACTTTAGTCATAGCATCTAGCAAAAGAGATGGGTCTGTAACATTTTGGATCTTGGTGGTCCCCCTTTTAAAAAATTGGAACAATGGTGAATTTAACCCATGTTGTGGGGAATGGGGCAAGGCAGCTGGCCATCAAGACCTTGGTAACAATTGGCCCCCACAGTTCGTTGTTAGATTTGAAAAGGTCGATGGGAACCCCATTAGGTCCCGGGGCCTTCCCCCGCACTTGCAGCAAGCGCACCTCGGAAGCTTGTTTCCGGTCCAGGGAAGGCATGGCTTGGCAGTTCGGGCTGGACTGTTCCCATGAGGCACAGGGTCAGACTGATTTGCATATAGCCATGTCTGAACTGGGGTGGCAGAGTGGGCTAAAGAACGGTGATGGATCAAACCCAGATCTTTTGACTGGGTGTGAGTGTTTGATTGGTTCAGATGCTCCGTCCATCACCACCCCCTTTTGTACCTCTTCCAGTGTAAACTGGAGGTCGATATACTCAGACGTAGGGAAACAGGTGGTTACCATATGAGGATTTCCACTATGGGTAGCTTGGTTGGAGGCAAAATTGTATACTCCCGAGAAGTGGTCAGTCCACTGCCTCTCACATATAGCAGCTTCTATTGAAGGCCCTTTTCCGGAAAGGAGCTTTTACAACCCTCCAGAATGCCAGACTATCACCCCTTTTGGAGGTTTATGGAGAGATTCACACGCTTCATTTCATAATGTTGTTTTCCTTTCCTTGATGGCCGCCCTATATTCTGCTCTCGTCGTTCTTATTTTTGCAGCATTTTTGGGGAGTTTGTGCAGTTCCTGTTTAAGTTTGGAATATGCCCGTGTGCACTTCGAGTAAAACCAGCCGCCAGGTTTTCTTTTATTCTTCGCCCTGACACACAACAACTCTCTAAAGGCCGTTGAAATAGCCTGGAAGGAGGAAATAATACTAATGGGGGAAACCGCCTCACTCAGACAGGTCTCAAATGCCGGTCTACACTTGTTTATCAGTTTTTTGGTGATCTCTACAGGGTTCACCATCGACCAGCGGAGACTATATCCATTTGTCTTATCAATAACAATGTCAGATAGGGCCCATTCGATTGCATCTTGCCTATGCGGCCCACTACTAAGAATTTGTACTGAGAGGCAGAGTGGGAAGTAATCACTCAATCCAATTTCATCCACATAAAAAAATGTAATCTATGGGCATGGCTGTTTGATACCAGAATATAATCAATCGTCGAATGACAGCCCCTTCCATTGTAAGTACAGGCATAGGCACAATTTTATTAGGTAATTCGTTAGCAAAGCCCAAAGTCATGCTAAAAATCAAGTTATTGAACAAGTCCCCCAGTGCAGAGTGGTGGAAATGAGTGTTGCTAGTGCCCTCTTCATGTAAAACGCCACAAGTCTTTCCATCCTTGCTTTGCCATAGGCTACAATTGAAATCCCCTGCCATTATCACCATCATGCCCCTGTGTGTATTACTCAACATGGCCTGCAGGTTGTTAAGTAACAGTGTTAGGGTGCTGTGTACTTTATCTGAGGGGGATATTATTATAAAAATGTATCAATAGAATCATGTGGTTTGCCTTAACATGGATAAGGACAAATTGGTAGTAAGGTTCATCGCTCAGCAACTCTATCCTCTTCACTGCTAGAGTGTTGAATATGTAAGTTCCAAGTCCCCCTTTTGCTCTTCTGCTCCTGCCTTCTATGGCTGGGGTGTGGAATGTTTTGAAACCATTAATATGTATTACCTCCTTTGCCCTTGTTTCTTGAAAACATATGATATTGTGACTTGATACGAAATCCTCAAATAGAGGGTTCGTTAATTTGGACAGAAACCCGGCAACGTTCCAGGAGGCTAAATCACATAACGTTTCCTCTACTTCAGGTCAGGGTAGATGATTGATGAACCCGCTGGACTAATTAGTCTACTTTCACAGATAGGTGTTGATCCTACTGGATTATTATCAACAATAGGATCATTAAGAGCTGACTCGATTTAGACTGGGCTTGATTCGCTGGTTGCTATGCTATGCTTTCCACAAGGACAATACTGTACTACATATAATAGGCATTTGTCCAAGCAATGAGCAATCAACTCAGTTTCTTCTGTAATTATTATCGACCATTTACAAGGAGATTTTTATTGCCATTTTTATTGCTATTGCCATTGCTACATAGGTAAAAGTTTTCTAAATGTAAAGATGCCTTACCCTGGGCAAATCACTTAATCTCCCCGTACCTACAAAAAATGAACGTGTCTTTGAGTAATGCAACTGGTGCTCATGTAAAGTGCTCTGGTAACTTCGGGTAAAGTTTGAGCTATATAAAACTCTGAAAATAAAAAAAACACTCGGGTAGATGTTTTGTTGGATAAAGAGGCAGGTGCAGTTCCATTGTGGACCAGTCACTGACACAGCTACTGACACACCCACACAGACACATAAGCACCCATTCATACGCTACTAACAGACTCACTCATACGCTGATACACCCACTGGGACAATCACACACCCACTCACAGTCCTACTCACAGACCTACTCAGTCACTCTCATGCATGCTCCTAAACACACTCAGCTACTCATGCAACCATTCACAGATGTACACAGACACTCTCACACCCCCTAACAAACTCACTCAGGCACTCATACATGACTCACAGAATCACTAACACACTCTCACAATCATGCACAGACCCCTTCAGACACTCATGCACCCACTCACAGACCCACTCAGACATGTACATCCACTAACACTGACTCAGACACTCATGCACCCACCTACAGAACAACTCATACTCTCTCACACCGACTCTCAGACCTACTCAGAGACTCACAGACCCACTCAGAGACTCACAGATCCACTCACAGACCCATTCAGACACTCATGCACTCACTCACAGACTGATTTACACACTCATGAAGGCACTCAAAAACCCACTCAGACACTCTGGCACCCATTCATAGACCCACTCAGATACCTACTCAGGCACTGATGCTTCCACTCAGATACCCTCTCAGACACTCACACGCCCACTCACAGACCCACTCAGACACTCAAGCACCAACTCACTCACCCAGTGAGACACTTATGCAGCCACTCACTGACCCACCCAGATGCTCCCAGTGAGACACCCAAGCCGTCACTGACATACCCACTGAGACACTCATGTACTCACTCATGCTCACACTCACTCTCAAAGGTTGCAGGTTACAGTTTGGAAAAAAAAACCATTTAAAACCTTAAAATTCACAAAACAAAACTCAAAAGTTACTGGGGTGTTATAGTTAGGAAAAATCATTAAAAACTGTCAAAATGCACAGACAAAAACAAAATGTACAAGGACGTTACAGCTAGAAAATGCTGTATGGGTAGCTGTATGGGTGCGTGAGTGGCTCGATGGATGAGTGAGTGGTTATGTGAGTACTTAAATGGGCCTGTGAATGGGTATGATAGTGGTTTTGATGGTTTGTATGTATGAGAGGTTGTATAGGGGTGTGAGTGGGTGAGTGAGTGGTTCTGTGGATGATGTTATAAGTGTTGTCATAAGTGATGTAATTTGAGATGTCATTAGTGATGTCACTGACCAGATCATGAGTGATGTAATATGTGAGGTCATAAGCAGTGCATTGCAGGGTCATACGTTACAGTTAGCTCAGGTAACTATACCGGCTGAATTTCACTGGTTTTGTACTGGTGAAATCTGAGCCTAACTATAACATCCTGTATCCTTTGGTTTTTCCAGTGAATTTCTAAGGATTTTTTTATTCTATTATATATATATATATATATATATATATATAGATATATATATATATATATATCTATATATATATATATATATATATAGATAGATAGATAGATAGATAGATAGATAGATAGATAGATAGATAGATAGATAGATAGATAGATAGATAGATAGATAGATAGATATTTTTATTTTCTATTCACTGAAAAAAACCAAAGGCTTCAGGGACGTTATAGTTAGTTGGACATTTTACTCGTACAAAACCAGAGAAATTTGGCCATTATAATTAGTTGAGCTAACTATAACTCATACCCCTGCAATGCACTGCTGAAGACGTCGCATATTACATCACTCATGACATGGTCAGTGACATCACTGATGACAACTCAAATCACATCACTGATGACATCATCCAGTGACTGAGTGTTTCTAAAAAGTTAAAATATGTTTTATATGGGGGCGTGGCTTCGGAGCCGAAGGCAATGGCGGCGTCCTGAGAGAGCTCCATCCTAGGGGTCCCTAAAACCTGATAAATCCAACCATCCAGCTGCCTAAATGAAACCAAGGAGATAGCGCTCATACGAGGATCACCAGGGGCACAAGTTAGTAACAGCGATTTCAGGATCTGGTGCAGCTAACGGGTCGCAGGCCCGTGAGACACAGCCTCACTCACCAAGTCCTCGGAGGCCCTGGGAGGTGATCTGCAGAGTGAGACCGGAGGGAGAGGATCTTGTAGTGTAGTTCCTATCTTCCCAATAGGCTCTGCGCATTGGAATAATACCTACAGCAGTAAAGGCCTAGGCCAGACGTTAACTAGGTCTACTACTGTCGATACTAGACTTAAGTTTTGGGTTTGCCAGCGTAGCTCAGAGTTCGCTAGAATCTTTCTCGAATGTTCAGGAAAGAATTACCTCCCCTGATTAGACAAGAAGGGATTGAGTTTCTGACAACCATAGAACATGACAACTTTGCTCTCCCCTAATCAAGAGTGTATCTCCAGAGTCGTGTGAGCACAAGGCAATTATTTTACTCAGTCAGTACGTGCATTCTTAGTCTCATCAGATTGTAGAGAAAAGGAAGAGACGGGCGTGTTCAATAAAAAGGTGTTATTTATTGATCAGTCTCTTTTCTCGTACAAGAGAAATGGATCGATATTATTGCAATACTTATAGTTAAGTAAAGTGCATACATTAAAAGCAATAGTATAAAATAATACTGTAAAAACATTGATATGGTTTCTGAGCCATATGATGTTTAAAATGATTAAAATATATAACATACACATATACATTTGACTAAACGTACTCAACTGGTGTTTCTAAATACGCCTACCCCGTGTACCTGACCTAAGTCTAATGCGTGGGCGGGAATAGAAAGTTACAGTTTAAGTTAAGTTTGTTTTTGCCAAGTGAATAACTAAAGAATTCTCTGTGAGGGGTTATTCAGTTCTGTACCTGGAAGTTAGGATGAAATGAGGAATGGTATCTCTTTCTCTGCTCTCGATATTCCAGGCCGCCTGCGAGGGCTGCCCGAAAGCGCCGGTGCTGGGTCTCTCGGCAGGAGATAGCAGCGCGTCTCTCAGCGCGTCAGGAAGGCGGGGCTGCTGCCAGCGGGGTCTGCTCTGCTCTTGGCTTCGGCAAGTATGGCTGCTCCGTCTCGTCACCACGCGTGTGTTTGCATAGGGCAAGATCGGCAATATTTATACCTTAAAGGTGCCGACATTGACGTAAGGATGGACATAGATACGTCAATAAAGATGTCATACGACTTGCTCGTTAGCACATTCTTTTACTGAAGTTCTCTGTGAAATCAAAACAATGGCCGCACGGATTTTCCAGGTTGTCATAGGTTTGATTTGTTATGAGAACGTCGTATGCCTTATCAGGGGCTGGAGGAATGTCGCTTGTCTAATTAGATCTCAAGCGTTATTACCTAATCAGATAACACGTTCCTGTACCGTGGTGTGACTGCGTCAGATAACGGTATCTGCATCATGGGGGCTTTTCTTGCCTCATGGGCTGACTGTTAGTTAACTTGATAGTTAGTTTAACCAGAATAGGGTCAGGAATAGGGGGATCGATTCAGAACCTATAGGAATACATGACACCCACTCCACGCTAACTATGGTCATATTTACTAATCTATGCAAAGTATAACATAGTACAACATACTATAGAGTATAGTGTATACCTTACCACCCCAAAATACATAAATGCATTTTGAAACGTTCAAATATACTGAAAAATTGCAGTCATATGTATTGTATGTACTCAAGCTATGAATTAAATGCCAAAGTAAACACGCATTTGTATACATTATTGCTTATATGGTATATGAGAAATACACATGAAATGGCTCTTAATATGGCTATACAGAAAGAAAGTTCGAGACCATTTCATCACATAATAAAATATCTCTATGAACATGCCAGCGGGCAGCTAATGTCTATAAGCTATCTAAAATTTTAGAAACCTTAGTTCTTTAAGAATAGTTCTTACTTTAAGCAGAAGATAGTGTCCCGAAAAATATGCAAAAATATTTGGGGCTGCTGAAAAAACTGCTGTCCGTGAACTGGAGCGAAAATGTTCATGTGACTTTATTTTTAAAGTTGAAGGCCGAATTCAGGGAACGCCGTGTGCGAGCTTGTTCAAAAGTCTCTATTTCTGTTCTGGAGAGAACATCATATCATTAAGGCTTTCGAAAAAACTGTCAACAGCTTCATGGGAAAGTTCCACTAAGTCGGAAATAGGTCTAACCATGCATTCGTGCGCATGATTGTCTCCATTGACATTCTGATTCGCATTGCTGACAGAAGGTCGTACCTGATCGATGCTGCTTTCATCTTGAACTTCACTACTCTTCAATCGTAGTGGTGAAGATTCCACGAATGCCGTCATCAGGATTGGCAGCCTTTGAGGGCAGCACAAAGCGTGAACCTTGGTAGGAACTAACAATTTATCTGCATCCACTGGCGCATCCGATTGTAGCGTCAGACAGGTGTCTAACACGCATTCTTCTCCGCATAGCAGACACCTTAATACAGGTAAAACACACCTTTGCCACATTGGTCGAAATGATAGAAACCAAGTCATGTTCAGGTCTCTAAGCCGGGAGAGTCCCAGGATTTTTGATATCCGGTCCCGGTATCCAATGGCTAGGATTGTATCTTCCATTGTCTCGAGAGTTTGATCTGTGACATGGGTTGCCATAACGAAAAATAAGGACTAAAAATAGGATTCCTGCAATTAGTCCCAGGATCAGGGGAAGTCCGCCAAAAATCGAATGGACGAAATCTGGAAAAATACCCAGTATGGCTTTGAATGGTGTTAATGCCATCGTAAATACTGTCTTAAATACCTTTGAGACCCCAGTGGTATCAGAAATATTTAAGATTTCGCTCAGGATTTCCGCGAAATGTACGGGTGAATTAGTTGATAATAATGTATGTATCTCTGCAGTCGTCCTTGCGACTTGTAGATCATACGTTTCTTTTGATGACGTGAGCCTTGTAGGCGTCTGAAGAAGCACTGTTTTCATTCTGCTTAAAGTATCTATTCGAATAGAAGTAATTTTCAAATTGGGCCATGCCCTTGCCTCCCTGTCTGGAAAGGAGCTGGGGAACAAAGAACGTCCACAGCACTTGACCTTCGCAGTCGTAGTTACTAGATAAGGAGTCCCGGGCGTAAGACTACAACATCTGCGGTCTACAATAAGAATGTAACTCCCATTATAGAGTCTTTGAAAGAATGGTTCTATTTCAGTTGCAGGTGCGCCTTGCTGGTGACATGAAAGGTTGTATGAATTCCCTTCACAGGCTCCATGCAAACTAATTCCGTTACACAGAAGCGTGCCGCTTAGTGACATAGCACAATTGTTGCCACTAAGAAACACTTTCTGTCCTTTATTACTGACACATGCATGTGAATAGGGCAGGTTCCAAGTTGTTTTAAGGTACCCCTTTCCCAATTTCTCGTACATGCCAGCCTGTATATATTTTTGGCAGTATTGAAACCTGAAGGTTGAGATTGGAATATTTATGATTCCGTGTATTATCCATTCACTGACAGGTCGTTCTGACATTGTCATTGGTAATCTTTCTAGTTTTTCAATGCTCAAGATTGTATAATCAGCACCCTTTTGCGCCATACCGATTTGTCTATCAGTAAGGTTAAAGATTTGGAATAGTGACGTTGTGTTGATTAAACGCCAAGGCACATAGCCTGAACGAAGATTTTGTAACGTCCAGCCAATCTGTACAATAGAACGCAATTGTGACTGACCATGTTGTAATAACAGTAAGTCTTGCGATAATATATCGATTGCTGAAGACACAATGCTGTCCAATGAAAAAATTCTGGAGGACAGAGTCATTAACCCATTGTCCACTACAGAAAGTGATTTTTCCAAATTAATACGGTCAATTTCCCGTATTCTCTCTGCTGTTTCAATTTGATTAACCTTCCAGGCCTCATTGTATGCTGCATATACAGAGGCTGCTATGAAACGCTTCTGACGCTGTTTGCGTGGTCCCAAAATGAAATCACGCAAGTCAGCACCATCAGTAAGTAAAGTTAGGTGTTGCTTAATTTCAGGCAGTGTGGAAGTTTGTAGCCATTGAAGGCATAATTTGCCCACACTGTAGGTTGTTATTATCCCTGGGTGATGTCTTTGGGGATATCTAGGGTCTGGCCTGGTCATCTTGAACCCCTGTGTTTTATTCAGGAATCTGTCTTGACAGTTATTTGTATCTGTGGGCCAGATCAACCATTGTTTCCAATCAGGATGTGTTCTGTTTTGGTTTAATATATGGTTTACGTCTATCTCTTCATCCGTATCAGATCTATTTCTAAACATTGTTGGCTTTGGAATAGACGGTTTATTTAAATCTTTGATTTTGGCTAGGCCAAGACAGGTGGTTTGTTGAACAGTGTCATTTAAAAATATCATTTGTTCTGGGATCATGCAAGCTCTAAACAAAGCTTCTAAACCCTGTACTTGCCATTCTTTTGTACCCCAAACACTTTTCAAATCAACATTTTTGTCCCAATAATCAAATCCAAAAGTATTCATTTGTTCAAAAAATGAGTCTGAATATAACAATTTTGTGTTGGTTATCATGGTTTTCATCCCTGTCTTGTTTGATAATTTAAAATAAAATGTTTCAGCATTACTTGTGTTAAAACCTGAAAAATATGAATATTTGTCGTAAACGGTTCTTGAGCTCCCTTTTGGAGGTGTTGCACAATGTTCCCATTGATTATAATTTAACACATTTCTAGGTTGTGCAGATCTATGTAAAAAGTGATTACCATAGTGGTTATAGCAATACATACTGTCATAATTTGTAGAACCCTGCAAATAATCATGTTTGGTAAATTTAGCAGACATTACTAAATCAGACATCATGTTATTAATGCTTTCGAAGTCCCAATCATCAGCAAATGAGTTTGGTTTTACAAAGTCACTCAAGGAGATCTTAATTTGGTGTGGATATTTCAGGATTTCGACCGGACCAAAAATGTCATAGTCAGTGTTGTCCCAGGCTACCCCACCAGGTATTGGATTGGCTGTGAAGTTGGCTGAAGAAAGTTCTCTTTTCTCGACGTGTGAAGATGTGTGTGGTTTGAGGATCAAGTTGATGTTCTGACTTGCTGTGTCCATTTTAGCATATTTTCCCTCAATGAAGCGTCCCAAAGTTAATACCATGATGAGCCAAAGTATGAGGATAAATGCACCAAAACCCACCCAAAATTCAATCCATGGAGAATTCAGATATGTTTCTTTCAGTTGGTTCAAAAGTTCATTAGCTTTTTCTTTAAAGGTTTTTGATGATGGCTGTGTCTTTGATTCACTGAGGCTTTCAGAGGAATCATCGAAGTTTATGAAGTAGCCGGATGCAGTTCTGTCAATTGTTCCAATTGCTTCAGGATTTTTGTTTCTTGCATTTTCACTTGGTACTTCATTATAGATTGGTGTGTCTCTGCTAAATGTTTTTATTTGGGTTTTCAGAGGTCTGAGTTCTATTGCATTGTTGCATAGTCCTTGTTGTTCTTCTGTAGGCGTTTCGAATGTGATGAGCCTCTTCGTTAGGACCTCTGTACTGGTAGCAAACCTTGGTGTTCTGCTACTTATTGGGAGTCCACTTGGCCTACTGTTTGTTATCGGCCACATGTTGTGGTTTTACCAGGTCGATGGATACAACTCGGTTCTCCTTTTTACCAGCAAGTGGCGGTAGTACAACTGATCTTGTCCCGTTGACAGACAAGACAGGAACTGCTTTTCTGTAAGAAGGCCCAAATTCCTTCTTTACCGCGATCTTCTCCCTGACTAGATCCCCGACTTTTGGAATCCAGACAGGTCTTGCTGGGACAGGTGGTGATTCTTCAGTGGTTGTTGGCTGTTGTTTCAACTGTATGTTGCTCAGGTCTTTTCTTGTTTTGTTTAAGTCCTGCAAAATAGCCAAACGGTCTTTGACATCAAAGCTTTTTTCTTTAACCACTGAAGTCTGACTGTCGAGGTCAGAGATAATCATTCTAGTTCCAAATAATAATTCGTACGGACTGAATCCCTTCAGAGAATTTCTTGGCAAGTTATTTAGACTACGTTGGACACTTATTAGATGTTTGACCCACCCAGCTCCCGAACCTAATATCCTTTCCATTATAGATTGCTTTCTGCCTTGGTTTTTTCTTTACACCATCCCGTACCCTCAGGAAGGAAGTGAGAAGATTCCCGCTGGACTGTGCTCATTTGGCCATGTTTCCCCCCCGGCCGGAGGGCTAGAGTGAAGACAATGGTCAAACGTAACATGCTCTTAGCGTATATGCCATTTAGACTCGCAAATCTTTGTATAACAGTCCGGACGTCAGCCGAGTGCTGAGGATCGACATTATAAGTGGAAACTAGCCTGTATATGTTAATCGCAAGCCCTGCTTTTTACTGGTGATATTATCTGCCTTGATACGACGAGGTATTAAACTGTTTCTCTCCCCACTGCGATCTCTGTTGCAGTTTGGGCAGTTTTTTACAAACATGGTGTGATGCAGGCTCATGCCTGGCCACCAGTACCGTGATTGTAATTCTTCCAGAGAATCTTTTAATTTAAGGTGTCTGAGACCCTCGCCCATATGTGCGTCTGCGATTAACAAGTTTCTCCTGTCCATGTTTGGAATCACTCTATCCCCCACTCCAGGGATTCGAGCAAAAGGGACGGAGTTTGCATCGATTATGTATGTATAATTGAGTGGATAGTTGATCGGTAACGCTGAGCATTCGCCTTTTGATGACGTTTTCACCGCCAGCACTGTTTCACCGTCAATGTATTTTAATGTACGCTTTTTTCGAACTACGGGAGCCGATTTAGTGGCTGCCGCTGCGGCTGCTTCAGCCAATGAATTCCCTACAACGTGAACGCCATCACGCTGATGACTCAGTGAGTGTGTCACGTGAGTCTTTGGTAGTTCTTTTTTGTAAAAGAGCTACTTGTTCCCAGAGCAGTTTCTGCTTTATTGGTGCATCTGTGTCATCTTTGTAACCGTTTTGAATCCATGCCTGCAAATCGCTGTTATATGATTTGACGCAGTAATATGAATCTGACACTATAAGTGTCGGGAATTCGCGATCCGCATTATCTAGCGCCATTTTCAATGCTATTATTTCAGTTTGTTGTTCTGAATTAGTTTCTACTGAGTGTGATTTTGTTAATAGAGGTTTTAGTTTACCTCCGCGCCACACTTCTTTTGTAATCTCACATGTGGGGTTGTATGCTTGTTCTCCCCAAACGGGGGGTTGAGCATGTCCGTCTGTATAGATTACACAGGCGTAATGTCGTAGAGGTAGAATGTCGATTGGCAGAGGATACGTCTTTTCATACTTTAGATTTTTTACTTCTTCTAGTTCTGGATCAAAGTAGTAGTATACTTTGTCCGTTGTGATTGAATTCACCCATTGTATCCATTCTGGATTCAATGTTGTTGTTGGTAAATTACACGGTGTTGTTAGTGCCTCAAAGGCTGATTCTGCTGTTCTGACTGTGATATGTCTACCGTCAGCTATGTCTTTTTCTCTAGCTATTGCGGTTTGAACTGCACGAATGATTTTTCCTGTATTACTGAATTTCTGTTCAGCTTCTGTGTACAAGTGTGATTTGAATGCAATTGGTACCTTTTCTCCCTCATTAGAGGTCAGGTATGTGAATCCGCATCTCCCTGGGATGACTCGAATCACAAGATTGCGTGTGTTATCACATGTTTCTAATTTTGTTTTAATTAGCATGTCTGTTTGTAAGGATCTCAAAATTCCTGTGTGTGTTTGAGTCCAATTGGATCTTTTAAAGTCTGGTTTAATTAGATCAGAAAGGGGTTTGACCCTTTCTGCGTAATTTGCAATGTATGTTCTTCCGAAATTTAGGAAGCCTAGAATTGACTGTAGGTTTTTTAGTGTTTTAGGAGCTTGGATTACGGCACATTTCTCTAGGAAATTGTCAGCCAGGCTTTTGCCTTCACTTGATAATTCATATCCTAAGAATAGGACTGTCAGATGTGCAATTCTGGATTTTTTAAAGTTGAATTTGTAACCCTCTGCTGCGAACCCAAGTATTATGGTGTTCACTCTTTTCAAGTGAGTCTCCAAGTCATCATCTGTTAAGTAAATGTCATCGACATAAGATAATGCTTCATCATCATATAGTTGTAGTAATTCTGTTACTCTCGCTGAGAATACCCCCGGGCTGTTCTTGTACCCCTGGGCTAACCGACAGAATTGTTTTTGAGTGCCATTTACCGAGAATGCAGTTAAATATCTGCTCTCTGGTGCTATGTTTTGACAAAAGAATCCATTGGAGATGTCCACGGTTGTTTTGTATTTTTTGCGCACTATGTTATTCATTAGTGCAGCACTGTGTGAGTTTTGCACTGCAAAGGTTTTGCAACATGTGTTAAGGTGTCGGTAATCCAAAACTAGACGATATGAATTGTCTGGTTTGGAGACCGGAAACAAAGGATTGTTCATTTGTGAGGTGCAAGTTTCAATCACCCCCTGGTATTCTAGCTGATCTAGTATTTCATTTACCTGTTTTTTAGCTTCTTGCTTAATTGGGTACTGCCTTTGTGCAGTAGGTTGTGATTTTAACTGGATTTTGTGAGGAGGGGAGTCCTCATCCCATCCTACATGATTTTTATATAAAGCAGGTGCTAGAGCCACTGCCCACTTTCTAGCAAGTGTGTATTTTTTATGAATTGGAATTTGATTTGAGAAGGCAGGCATAATTATTTCTTCGCCATGAGGGCACTCCCTAACAAACTCTGGTGGCCAGTCTTTTTCAGCTAGAAGGATATCATAGCCCTTGGAGAGATTATCCCAAAATAGTCCCCTTATTTTCCTAGTCTTATCTCCCTCTATACGTAATGTTATCTCGTATATCTTGTGGGGTTTGCTAACTCTGGTGTCTGCAGTTTCCACTTGAAGATATTCATTCGTGTCCACTGTCTCCAGATGATTCATAAGGACTTTGCGAGCTATGCTCACTTCTGCTGCGCTGTCTAGCATTGTCTGAGCCCACTCTCCGTTTTTCAGTTGTGTCCTCAGTATTCTCGGCATTGTTAACTACCTTGATACTGGCTACCTTCTTTTTTGGAAATTGTAATTTCTTTTTTAGCTGAGCAGGTTCCTTGTCTTTGGACTTGGCATGCTCTTCTCTTTGTTCTGATCGTCCTCTTCTTTCCGATTTCTGCGAGGAATTCTGAAAAGATTGAGAGGGACGTGTATCAATGTCTTGATATCTATCAGGTTTTTTAATATTATCCCTATTTCTAAGGTTATATCTTTTCCCAGAGGGGTCACTCTGGGGTGACCTGTGTCTCTGGTTCGGAGATTTCTCCCTTCGCCTAGGAGACCTTCCTCGGGACTGGAATTTCTTTTCTTTAGGATTGGATTGTTTGTTTCCATCCCAGTTCTTTTTTGGTGAATTATTAAAAAATATTTTTTCTGGACTTTCAGTCAGTTGCGGTTTTACTGGTATTCCCCCTAAACTATCTCTACCTAGTTCCTCATAGGATTTTTCTATGATTCTGGCAATTTCAGCTGGTTGGTCTGCTATATCTGTCTCTTTTAACCTTTGGCGGATCGCCACGTTTGCTGCTTCACCTTTTATGTTGGCTAATAATATAGCCGAGACCTGCTTGAAGTCTTTCAGTAATTTCATACCAAGAGTTAAAGCTGGTTCTGGACCATATTCATCTTGAATTTGTTTTAGCACATCTGGTATTACCGAAATGGATGGAACACCGTGCGTTTTTGTGTAGATTGAAGCAAAGACTGTACCCCAAGTGTCACAGTCCTCTATGTGTGGTGCGATTCCCATTGGGAGACATATAGTCAGAATCCTGTGTTTTTCTAGCGGGGTGGTGTCAGGAAACACCGCCTCTATTTGGGTGATTTTCTGTGCCAACCAGAATGGTATCTGTTCCCGTTTAGCCGGAACTTTACCTAGGCAGGATTGGATGTTCTGTGGTGTAATTTTATTTGTGTTCCCCTGGTGAGGGGTCAGCTGTGGAAGTTTAATCGCGGGCTGAATTGTTGAAGTCCGCATTACATACTGGACTAATTGTCTATGAATTTTTAGTAATTGTTTTAGCTGTATTAACAGCTCTCCTGTAGACATCCCTTCGATGTCTGGGTGTGGTGTGTATCCGGCTAAGACCGGCCACGTTGCTCCTGGTCTTCCTAAAGGACCGAGCCTTGTAATGTGATTGTTATGTATTAGGGCGCCATCAAATAAGAGCAAATGCTCTTGGAATTTGAGTGGTACTTCCACCTCCTCGAAAGGAGTGTAAATGTCAGGTGGTACCTCTATGTTGTAATAGTGGAAGTACTTTGTTACAGCATTTGCTGCTGGAAAATGTATCCATGTATAGTATACCTCTGTCTACCGATATTCGTGTGCCTCAATTACGAATATGACTGTGCCACCTCTAGGTGTCAGTCCATTTTCTATAAGTTTTAAGGTTATAGATTTCCTTTTGCTGACCGGAATGAGTATTATATCCGCGTCTGCATCCTGTAGTGCAGTATCTGCTGCTGCTATTTCAGCTGCTAATCTAACTGCCTCTCTTTCATCATCACTGTCTCCCATGGACAGCATGGTTATTTCTTTTGTTTGCAGATCAGGTTTCTAATGGAACAAAGATTAGATGCACAATATTTTGGAACTGTTTATCCTTCAACGTTGACAAAACCAAGAACCATACATAGGAGTTCCCTCCTGCGAGGTCTGGCGGATATTTCCTTTCACCCACTCCAGACGTCTTTGGAGTATGTGGGAAAAGGGGTCTGAGTGAGAAAGCACGACTGAGTTACTCTAAATGTCTTACGTTAGTTTTATCGCCCTTTCCAAACGCGTTGGGCGCCATGTAGTGTAGTTCCTATCTTCCCAATAGGCTCTGCGCATTGGAATAATACCTACAGCAGTAAAGGCCTAGGCCAGACGTTAACTAGGTCTACTACTGTCGATACTAGACTTAAGTTTTGGGTTTGCCAGCGTAGCTCAGAGTTCTCTAGAAACTTTCTCGAATGTTCAGGAAAGAATTACCTCCCCTGATTAGACAAGAAGGGATTTAGTTTCTGACAACCATAGAACATGACAACTTTGCTCTCCCCTAATCAAGAGTGTATCTCCAGAGTCGTGTGAGCACAAGGCAATTATTTTACTCAGTCAGTACGTGCATTCTTAGTCTCATCAGATTGTAGAGAAAAGGAAGAGACGGGCGTGTTCAATAAAAAGGTGTTATTTATTGATCAGTCTCTTTTCTCGTACAAGAGAAATGGATCGATATTATTGCAATACTTATAGTTAAGTAAAGTGCATACATTAAAAGCAATAGTATAAAATAATACTGTAAAAACATTGATATGGTTTCTGAGCCATATGATGTTTAAAATGATTAAAATATATAACATACACATATACATTTGACTAAACGTACTCAACTGGTGTTTCTAAATACGCCTACCCCGTGTACCTGACCTAAGTCTAATGCGTGGGCGGGAATAGAAAGTTACAGTTTAAGTTAAGTTTGTTTTTGCCAAGTGAATAACTAAAGAATTCTCTGTGAGGGGTTATTCAGTTCTGTACCTGGAAGTTAGGATGAAATGAGGAATGGTATCTCTTTCTCTGCTCTCGATATTCCAGGCCGCCTGCGAGGGCTGCCCGAAAGCGCCGGTGCTGGGTCTCTCGGCAGGAGATAGCAGCGCGTCTCTCAGCGCGTCAGGAAGGCGGGGCTGCTGCCAGCGGGGTCTGCTCTGCTCTTGGCTTCGGCAAGTATGGCTGCTCCGTCTCGTCACCACGCGTGTGTTTGCATAGGGCAAGATCGGCAATATTTATACCTTAAAGGTGCCGAGATTGACGTAAGGATGGACATAGATACGTCAATAAAGATGTCATACGACTTGCTCGTTAGCACATTCTTTTACTGAAGTTCTCTGTGAAAACAAAACAATGGCCGCACGGATTTTCCAGGTTGTCATAGGTTTGATTTGTAATGAGAACGTCGTATGCCTTATCAGGGGCTGGAGGAATGTCGCTTGTCTAATTAGATCTCAAGCGTTATTACCTAATCAGATAACACGTTCCTGTGCCGTGGTGTGACTGCGTCAGATAACGGTATCTGCATCATGGGGGCTTTTCTTGCCTCATGGGCTGACTGTTAGTTAACTTGATAGTTAGTTTAACCAGAATAGGGTCAGGAATAGGGGGATCGATTCAGAACCTATAGGAATACATGACAATCTGCCCTGTGGTGCCCAAGGCTAAGGCACGGAGTTTTGAGAGCCTGCCTCGGTTGTTTGCTGTCCACTTGGGTGGCCCCGGTGGAGCTCAGGAGAGGCTGCTGGGCATGGCGACTGCGGATGGTGCCGCGCTCCACCCCCTGGCCTTCCTGCTAATTGCGGACACGTGGGGCGTGGCTTGGAGGCCCTGAGATGATGAGGGTGACGTGCCGGCAGAGGGGAGGCACCGCAGCAGCGTGAGACATCGACAAAGACCTGGTGGACCTGGGTGTGGTCAGGCTGCAAGTCAGGAATCCATAGCAGGCCTGGGGCTGGGGCGCAGCAGGAAACTCCTGAGGGGAGTGAACAGCGACGGATGCAGCCCGCCGAGGCGGAGCCCAGTGAATTTGATATCCCTGGACAGTGACGGAGACCTGATGCACAGTGGTTGATGCAGGAGATACCGGAGTGGGATAGTATATATCCTGTGAGCTGGGGGCCCTCCTCGGAAAATAACAGTTGGTGAAAGGCTGAGGAGACTGGGTTAATCAAGATCTCCTGGAGAAAGGAAGCAGCACAGATCCAAGGGCTATGTATGTGACCCCCAAGCAGACTGGAGCCTGAGAGGTTGCTGAAAAATGCGTGCAGTGGCCTGGGGAAAAGGGGGTGGTCGCCCAATGCCATCTGGGAGAGGGTCAAAGGCCGCAGGTTGGGAGCTGCTGGTGCACATCAGAGACCAGTGCGACAAGGAGCGAGTGACAGCCCAGGGGTTCCCGGCCCCAGCAGCGGGATTGCATCGATCACTGTGGGACGACCGCAAAGAGTGTGTCAGCAGGATGTCTGCAATCGGTCCATGACACATCCCAGTGGCAGTACTCCCGGGGCTGGAGTGAAAGCGAGAAGACAGTTGAGGTTGGAGTGACCATGCCCGTCTGACTCGGTCGAATAAGATTTAGTGACCAAGGCCCCGATGTGGAACAGACCCTGGTGACCCCCTCCTGCATGACTACCATGGTGTCGGAGTGTCCGCCCAAATGACCCCCAAGGGGCAAGCCGGAAGACAGGGGAACAAAATGGACAAGTACGCAGTGCTGCTCCAGACAGCGACATGGGTTGGTGAGTAGCTACATGAGTGTCTATATGGGTTATTGATTGGTTGTCTGAGTATCTGTATGGGTGCCTGAGTGTCTGTGTGAATGAGTGGGGGATGTGTGACTCCATGCATAGATGTGTGAGTGGGTGATTCACTGGGTGTATGGGTTCAAAAGTGCATCTGAGAAAGGCTGTATGGGTGGTTGAGTATGTGTATGGGTGTGTTGGTGAGTGAATGGATGTCTTAGTGGTACATGTGTGAGTAACTACATATGTGAAAGGCAGTATATGTGAGTTTTGGAGTATATAAATGACTATATGTGAGAGTGAGTGATTATGAGAGTAGCTGTATTGATGAGTGTGGGCTTGCATCAATTATTGTATAAGATAGTAAGTATGTTTTAGTAACTGTATGAAAAAGTGAGGTAGAGTGTGTATTACTGTATAGGTGAGTAAATGGGAGTGTGATTGATTCTTTGCATGACTGACTAGGTGTGTGAGTAACTCTATGGATGAGTGGTGGTGTGTGAGTGTCTGTATAGGTGTATGCGTGCATATGATAGTGCTGTATTGATGAGTGACTGTATGGGTGAATGAGTGGATGTGTGTGTAGACCTAGGAATCAGTGAGTGGGTATATAGTAACTGGTATTGGTGTCTATGGTTTTGAAAATGGTAGTCTGTATTTTAGAGTGGGTGTTTCAAAGGTTATATTAGGGTGTGAGGAGGTGCATCAGATTATCACTTGGATAATGTCATGAGTGATGTCATTTGAGATGTCATCGGTGACAAAACCATTGAAATTCCTCCGTTATATAACTATAACTCGCGCGCCCGCAATCCACTGCTGATGATGTCACATATTACATCATTCATGACATGGTCAGTGACCTCACTGATGACATCACTGATAAGCGCTCCCTGAAACAGGGTTGAGCCCACCCAGGACTTTAGGAGCCTGGGTGAACCCAATGATGAAGCATGAAACTATTAGAGTGTGTGAGGGTTACTAAACAAAGAGGAATTGCTCCCAGTTTTGGTAGAAATATATGATCAGACCTCCTGAGGATTAGAGTAGTGTGCCGTTATTTAATATTCCATTTGTTATATTACTTTCCTTTGGGCGGGATACTGCTTGTTGTTTATGACAAACTGGGAGGACGTATCCCTTCCCCGTTTAACTTCCAGTGAGTGGAAGTACCTCCACCCTTCAGGCCTTTGGCGGTTTTTGTATATATAGGTAGTTGTTAGCCATCCAAACAGAGATAGCAATTAGATCTTCCTGAAATTTCACAAAGTCCTGACTAAGGGTTGTTCGAAAAAGTAAGCACCAGTTGCATCTCATCCGCATATGACATCAGAGAGATGTTCCAGGCTTTGGGCAACATAGCCAGCGGTTGGATGTAGACATTAAATAAAGTAGGGCTCAGTGCTGAACCCTGGGCGACACCGCAGTGTAACAGGTCGGTAAGGGAGGAAAGAGGGGGGATGATAACCTGAATGGTCCATTCTAAGCATGGGCGGATCTAGCGGATCTGGCGTATGCGAATTTACGGATTCGCAATCCGCAAAATACGCGAACTCTCGCGGATTAGCGGATTTTTATGTTTTTTGTGCTGGCGAGCGTTCGTGAGGATTTGTGGACCATTTCGCAATTGCGAACTTACTTTTTGGCTCGCAACGGCCGCGACTATGTTGTTTCTACGTCTGGTTTATCATCACAGGTTCACAGCACCCTCTGTTTCACCACTGCCACCCTCTGGAACACTCATGTCACCCTCTGGTACATCCTCACTGCCACCCATTAGGTTTGTTTATCACTGTAGATTATGGGGGTGAAAAAAAGCAAGCACACCTGCCCTGCTTCAACTGCCAAGAATTAATTTGGGGTTGATTAATGTGTCAGTGATTTTGAAACTTCCAGTCTGGCTGGCACCTGCTTCCTTCCTTATCTGTAATTTGCTTTCTGTTGCAGTGAAAGCAAGCACACCTGCCCTTCTTCAACTGCCATGAATTAATTTGGGGTTGATTAATGTGTCAGTAATTTTGAAACTTCCAGTCTGGCTGGCACCTGCTTCCTTCCTTATCTGTAATTTGCTTTCTGTTGCAGTGCAATTTTTTTTCACAGGACCTTTATGGTCTACTTGTAGCTATTCTATGAGCCTGCTGTTTGGGTCATAGCAGGGTCATAGAATAGTTGCAAATAGGCAACTGAACTCTGGAGGGGCCCCTCAGGAAGCACTAGAGTGAATGGTTACTAATGTTAAATTTGAACTTTTACACCTGCTGATTGCTTTCATTTTTGCTAAAATCGTTTTTCTGCAATTTCGCGCGATTTGCGGGGCGCGAATCCGTGCGAGATCGATTTCACAAGCCGCGAATTCGTGCGAATACACTTTTTTTTTTGCGGCGTGTATGTTCGCGTGTTTTTTCCGTGTTCGCAAGGCGCTTGTAGCGATACGTTTGCCAAGTTTCCCTAGCGGTCGTACACGGGCGCGGCCATCTTGTTTGCGTGACGTAATTCCGTTTCCGGCCGCTATGTGTAATCTCGCAAGGTGTGCGGCTCGCTAGTACAATTTCGCACGTGATCGCGAGGAAAATCTCACGCGAACTTACCCACGCGGTCGTGAACAGGCGCGGCCATCTTGTTTCTCATTCATTGCTATGGTTCTGGGCATGCTTTTTGTATCCTCTCTGAATCTCTGCCATCCTTTGCTTGTTTGAAGTTTTTTTGATCTATTTTACTTATTATCTATCCCTCTATTTTTCTAGCTCTATATTTTTGTGGTGTTTTCTGCTACTTTTTGTTAATTTTAAACTACTTTTTTAAACTCTTTTCTTTTCTTCTTCCCTATTCTATTTCTTCTTTATTATTTAACTTCATTTCTGCCCAGACCATGGTAAAGGGAGCCGGGAAGCACCCTGAGAAGGGGAAGGGTCCCGCACCCCGTGCCCGGCTCCCGTGCGGGCGTTTGAGGGGGGAGACAGTGACAGCCCGGGAGATTTTTAGTGCGGAGGAGGTGGCCGCACTAATATTCCACGTCCAGCGACGCCTCCCCAAGACCATCCTGGGAGGCGGCAAGATCGCAACCGGCTACGGCATCCGGGAGCGCCGGAAGCGGTGGGAGAAGGTTTGCCGGGCCATGTTTAAACTCTCTGGGGTCCGGCGCACCTATAACCAGGCCACCCACCGCTGGACGGATGTCATGGACCGGGAACGCGACTTGCTGGACGTGCTCGGCGTAGAGGTCCCCGGGCTTGGTGAGTAGTAGTAGCTATTTCTAGCTATTTCATCACTACTCTGTTTTATCCGGCTCTGTTATTTGCAAAGCTTTGTTCTTTACCAAGAGCAATAATGCTGCCGATTACATTGTAGGTAAATTATATTTCAAAATCTTCTGTGCATTTCAGGTGCACTGCTCTCCTTCTCAGTAGCCTTGCTACTATGCTTATTTGTTTTGTATTTTGTGTTCATTTCATTGGCCTGAGAAATTATGTATGAGTGTAGTGTAAAGAACTGCGTAATGCTAGACACTAAGGGTCATATTTTCAATTACCGGCGCATCCCTGCAAAGTAGCAGGGATGCGGCAGTAATTGTGCGCCATGCAACCACCACCACCACCCATGGGCCCAAAACGTCACAGGAGCCTTACGCATCTGTGCCGTAAAGGCGGCGCATTGCTGGAGTTGCGTGCCAACGATGGCGCAGCTCCAGCAATGCTCTGGGGTGCCATATCTCCCCAATGCTGCATCAAGCCGTACGTCGGCTTCAAGCAGGCGCAGGGTTTGAGTCACGCATCATTGTCCTAAAAGTGACTGATTCACATCTTGTAGATTTCCCTCAGCCACTTTTAGGATTCGTTCCTGGCAAGGAACGCCCTCCCTTGCGCCGGAACGCCCCCTGATGGCGCAGGGCTTTACAATGTGATGCATCTCCCATATGCGTCATTTTTTTTTTGATATACGCCGCACCATGGCGCCTCTTTTGTTCTGCCGCTGCGTCACAAGAGTCACGCAACAATGGAGGAAAATGAGCCGCAAGGGACTTCTAAATCAGCCCCAACAGACTGAAGTCCAGTACTTCCTTTAGACACATGGCTATAAGAAGAAATAGTTGTGGTGGTCGGTGGATTGATAGTTTGAGTATTCACTGATCATTGCATCATGCACCCATAACCAACCCTGGTCCTACTGGATACTGTGGCTGCCCACAATATATTTTATTTAATGTTCTGAAAAAGTTCCAAAATTGAAATTGCAGCAACTGTAATGCCCCAAACAAACTTACTTGTGAAAGTTGATTTCTAATCCAAAAGTGATCCAAAGAAAGTCAAAAAGGCCTCAAATCCAAATATCCAGCAGCACCCACAAAAAGTAATCCTTCCAGGTCAAGGTCCAAATGAAAGTGACCAGCACATGAAGAAAGCACTGGGAGGAGCCTGCTGGACAGGAACAGCAAGTTGGAGACTGTGGGGCACTTCCTTCCTCCCCCCCCCAAAAAATGGACTCCTTGCAAAAACAAAGTGCATGCAAATGTCAACCTGAGGAGTGATTCTGATACAAATCATCATTTTCTGAAGGTTTATGCTGTTTGCTGGTGGATTTCTTGTGCAGGATTGCAAAATCTCTATTTCGCGAGTGCGAGATTGTTCCTGTCCGCCGCAACTACGTGTTCGCAATTGCGAACTCTCGCGAGGCGTGCTCTGCAAGGTGGCAAGCCGCGATTACGTATTCGCGGGCGCCAAACTCCCGCGGGATCCCGCAGCAAGATCCAAAATGGCGCAGCACTCGCAAAATATGATCGAGAAAAACAACTCGGCAAACGCTTAATGACGGAAAGTGAACGACGTGCACCACGCCGCGCGCCGCAATATTGTATCACCAAGCAAAAAATCCGCCGCGAGATTGCGAATTTGCCGAAAATATGCAAAATCCGCAAGCGGAACGGATTTTACGCCCATGCTTAGTCCAGTCGGCCAGAAAGGACACGAACAAGGAGAGGGCCTTGCCATCTATGCCGATCTCCCTCAGCTGATATTGCAAGATATTGTGGGAGACCGTGTTGATGGCTGCACTCAAGTCCTGCAGAATCAATTCTGAGGGTCTGGCCACTTCCAGAGAGGCCCGTAGCTGCTCTGTAACCACCAGCAAAGCTAACTCGGTACTATGCCGGGCCGGAAACCATTTTGAGATGAATCCAGTATTGAATTACCTTCCAGATATTGGGTTAGAACAGTATTTGCATATGATTCTGTGATTTTAGCAAGGAACAGAAGCAAAGAGATTGGCCCGCAGTTTTCAGGTTTGGACACCTCTAATGTGGGTTTATTAAACAGAGGAACAACTTTGTCATGTTTCCATGATTTGGGAATGGACGCCGTAGATAAAGACAAATTGATCGGCTCCATGCATTCTGGTAATTAAAAAAAGTGTCAGGTTTCAAGGGTCATCCGGAGACCCTGACTTTACCTTAACAAGTACATTTTCCAGGACTTTAGGGGAGATAAGAGAAAATAAGGAAAGGGAGTGGGTCTCAAGGTCAGAGGGTGGTCTGCTCCCAGGGCAGATCGAAGTATTCCTAGGGCAGAAACTGTTGTAAATATGTTCAACCTTATTATGGAAAAATGTGGCCAGTGCTTCACACTGCAAGTTGAAGGATATGGTGCTGTAAGGTAAGTTTTACCCTACTGATGATGTGTTGTTGCAATAGTAATCCTGCTCTGCTATTTACGAAACCCTAGATATCCCCGAAGGCGATTTTACCATATCTTTGAAGAGTGTAAAAATAGGTTTGGGGTGGGGTTGCTTCTGGTGTTTATCATGTTGACATAATACGCGGCCCTAGACTTGCAGACCAGTTTATGGTATGCTTTAATCACGGTTCTATACTGTGCTTTAGCTGTAAGGTCATAGGACCGTCTCCATGCCCGTTCCAGGAACTTACAATTCTTCCTTGCTAATGTTAATGACTCATCAAACCAGACATTGGCCGCACGCGTTTGGGAGTAACCAACTCCTTCTATGTGCAATATGAGCAGGACAGAAAAAAAGATGTTCTTCTGTTTCAGAGCTAACATGACATGCAGGGCAGATTGATGTAGTCTGTCAGCCATTCCATCTACTGCAAAAATCATTTGTAGGTAAAATACCTGAATTCTAAGTACAATGATTTGCCTGTGGTCGTTCAATTAGATACAAGAATACTTCAAACTGCATGTTATATTTAAACTCTAAAATCTTTCCTGTCAGTGCCCCCTCAATGTTACTACATAGCCCTTTTCTTTTAGTGTAACTCCAAAATCTTTTTTCTAAGCATAACACAGTATTCTTCTGAATACCCTCTGCGTTAAGCCAAATTCACTTATCACTAGTCTACACAGCCACGTTTTTATATACTTAAAGCAGGGCACTTTGCCACATGTGTCCATGTGGTGAATTACTGCTCCATTGCAATATTGAATAGGCGAATGGTGTGGAAGCAGCCACAAGAACTATATTCTTTAAGCCTATGTCATGGCGAATCAGGGTTAAGGATGCATTGCGTGGTAGGGCAAGTACTGATCTCATAAAATTGTTTTCTACTTTTAACAAACCCTCTAGATTGTTTAAGCCCCATATTCCTGCACCATACAAAACAGCCCTAAGACCGCTTGTCCAGTAGATTTCTAGAGCTGGAGAAGCTGGCCTTTAGCTTTTTAATGATGGTAGAACCTGCATGCTGGCTCGTGACTAGTTGGGATGTCCACTCGAGGAAATTTGTAAACCTGAAACCTAGATAATCAAAGTTTTTGACTTATACCCAACAACTATTCCCTAACTTAATCCTCTAAATGTTTTGTGTGGGTTAAACACCATGAATTTCATTTCAGAAGTGTTATCTTGGTAACAGGAATTGATCAAGTACATTTTGGAGTCCCATAGAGGTGTTGATCCCAATAGGGAATCATCACCGTAAATAAGGGAATAAGGTTAAAGGCAGCACATACATCCACATACATATATTTGTTCTCTCTTAATAACCATGTATTTCCATAATATTATTAAAAACCGAAATACTTCGTTCACAGTACACGTTTGCTCTAAAACTGGCCTTGAGTAGGAACGAAATCTGTTGTTCTTTCATACAGATTTGAATCCTTATAGATTGTGGCAAAATGACTTCTGAGAGGTATCAATTAACTTAATATGTCTAAAGTTTGCCGGATCCCCTTTATCTCCCTTCTTATAAACTGGAACAATTTCTGCACTCATCCAGGATTCGAGTATATATACCCCCTTTGATGTTGCATTAAAGTTTGGTTAAAAATATAGCCACATTTCAATGGCTCAGAAACATGCAGATCTCCTGAGACTTTATCAAGGCCTGGTGATTTACCTTTCTTTAACTTGGCGAGGGCCTCTATTGTTTCATCCAAACTACATATAATTGGAAGTACCTCTTCCACCTCCCCACTTTTGGCATAAGGTACACAGGGGGATATTCACAAGTAAATGGCGGAGAGAGGTGTTACCCTTCTTGGCTTAACGCTTCTCTCTCTCACTTCAGAAAAGCAAGGCTGCACCATATTCACAAGGACATGGTGCAGCCTTGCTTTTCCCCCGGCGAAGGCACTAAGTTTCACAACTTAGTACCAACACAGGAGTCTGCAAGCAGGGAGGTTTGATTATGTACAGGAAGGTGTCCATTCCTACACATAAACAAACCTAAAATGCCCGTTTGTAACTTCCATCTGTGCTGCTTCATGCAGCACCCATGTAAGTTACAAAATGGCATTTAAAAAAAAAAAAGGTGTGTTTATGTACAGGAAGGGACACCTTCCTGTACATAAACAAACCATGGCATTTTGCATTTTCCATGTGTGCCGAACAAGGCAGCACACATGGAAAATGCAAAAATGAGGAGAAATAAAGCATTTCTCCTCGTATTGCCAACTAAAGACCAGGGTTTTCCTGGTCTTAAGTTTGGCGTTAACTCCTATTTACTCTGCCCCATGTGAATAGGGGGCAGCGTCAATGGTGTGTTGCAGTGGAATACCCACCACAACACCCACTGCACACCCCTTTCAGGCTAAACATGGTGTGAAAGGGAGCCTATTCACAAGGCAGCGTTAAGCCATGTTAAGTGGCTGAACGTTGCCTTGTGAATAAGGCAAGGCCCCTATTGCTATCACAACGTCACTGAAAGTAACGTTGTGATGGCGATAGGGGCTTGTGAATACGCCCCACAATCTTTTACCTCAATCCTTGACTTATTCTGCCGCGAATAGAGTGCACTAAAATGGTTAAACCACAAGCTTGGTTGAACATGGAATTCATATTCCTTGACCTGTTGTGTTGTCCACTTGTCCCTTTGGATATCAAATGCCAACATTGGCAGCTATCCTTTAAGATTACTGTTTGGGTCAAGTCCACACCCCTTCTTCCTAGTTCCTGTTAGCTTCAAGTTGGGCCCTTTTATGTATTTATTCTTTTCTCAGTTATCGTTCATCTGCTTTCATTTTTAATGCCATTCATTTGTTTTTCCCTCGTTGCCTTACAGTGCAGGTCATACCACAATACACTACTCGAGTTTATTGTCTTACTCCACCACTCCTTATAGAAAAACGCCTTAATATTATTCAACACTTCAACAAAAATCTCTACAATAACATGAACCTCTTAGCCAGATTTATGAATATCAGCTAATGCGTGCAATATGATAGTATAAATCTGGGATAAAGTAACTTCATTCTTTTTAATCGTAGCCGCTTTATCCTCCCACTGTTATTACTAATAGGAATGTCAGATATTTGCTCTGTTTGGTCACGGGGGATATAGGGCATTTGAGACAAATCTAAAGTCAAGGCATTATGCTCACTATCTAGCCTTTTGAATGCATTCATATCTGACGAATAGGGCCAGAGAGACATATATATGTATGAGATGCCCTGCATGTGAGACAGGGCATCCTAGATTCTATTTCAAAGCTATTAAAAAAAACAAAATTGACCACATATCGTATGCTGCAAGCTTTTTCAGCTATCGTGTTTTCTCTAACCATGGGTGGTGTTATAGACAGTCAAGTGAGCCATCTAGAGTGAAGAAAACTAAGATGATGAAACAGCAACAAAATCTTGTTTTTGCAGGTTATGATAGACCCCTCATCATTTACAATTCACACTCTGCTATTTCCGAAATTTAACAAAGATCTTAAATGGCCCCAGAACACAGCAGTGATCCAACAAGAGGTATCGAAGAGAGGTCTGAGTCCCTTGTTGCAGTAAGCTTGCTCAAGAAATCATCCAAAAAGAAACAAAAGAAAATGAGAAAGGCAAAAAATAGAGGTTAGCAAAAAAATAAATCAGGATATAGATCAAATAGATCACATTTCAAGTAGGAACACTGAGTATTCCTGGTCAAGATTCAAATGAGGTAATACAGTCTGAAGTACTACTAACAGATGTAGCAACTGATATCTCGGAGACAAGTGCTCTCAGGAACAAGGTTGCGCAAATCTAAGGTTCCTTCAAAGTGCGTCACCGGTTCATCCCTAAACCCTTTAGTAGCAGCGTACAAACCAACTCAGCTCTCTTGAGAATGGTGCAAACCCTCTGAATTGCCATCTCTGTGCTTCCAATCAATGTAGGCCTCTCACTATGAGCATGAGTAAGCAAAATGGCTTTGATCAAGCTAAGTACTCAAGTAACACTATTGATTCTTTTCCCTCTACCCCAGAGAGGTAGCACCCCTAAACAGATGTAAACATTCTGAATCTGCTCCACTGGCTAACATCACTGAGTTGCCTAACCTCTGAGGAAATACAAAGAGTGTTGTCTGCTGAGAAAAATGGTTTGTCTAATAGTAGAGTGATCTTGTTAACGCCAAATCCAAATATTATTCTCGCGAATGATGATTATTTCAGAAAGAATGACTATGAGGTACTCCCATTTATAGATTCCCTTGAAGAAATATCGGATAGTAATGACGTACCTACATTTCTGGACCTATAATTCCTTGACTTAGAATGTAGTAACCCTCTTGAAGGATTGCAAGTATTACAAAATATGGCCGCACATTTGAGGTGAAAGTTTCTGCTTCTGGTAGATCAATAAAAATACATTTCCAATCACAGTGCCCAAACTTTTGAACACCGACCGTAATGAGTCCTGGCTCTTGGGAGCATTGAATGGAAACAAATCTAATGGCATTTTATTTAATAATAAAATATAATTGCTATCTATCTTAAAATCTATCTAGGCTTGATAAACTAGAATAGATTATTTGAAGGCACAAAAGGCATCCAATCACTGTAGATCTGACGTACGTGGAAATCTTCTCCTGATTAAGTTGAAGCTTTTAAGCGCTAATAATTTAAATAGAAGACTCAACCCAGATAATCCAGCAAAGACAACTAGGCATGCGTTCATCAATTATTGACTAAGTGCTAACATCATATGCGGTTTACAACCTTGTCCAGGAAATGAAGGTAGCAAATTCAGTGCTTAATGATCATGACTCTCTTCATATAATAGTAGCTTTACACCTCACAAAAACTATGGATTGAGTGCTTGAAACAGCTACGACATTAGCAGATATTCAAACATAAAATGCACACCTTTACTGGAACCCACAGAATATAGGTCTCTTTTACAACTTAGGGGTCATTCTGATGGCGGTCGGACTGCACTGGGTGGATCATAGGATTCGGCCCAGCCGCCATCTGCTGCTGCAGACCGGTCGACGCAATACAATGCGTGCGGTCAGAGGCAGCAGGGGGAGGGACTGTGCAGCGCTTTCTGAGGGGCTCAAGGAGCCCTTTGTAGGGGCAGTAATCCCTACAGTAGGAGCGGTGCCTTCTCAGGCACTGCTGTAGGGATTCCAATGTCCATCTCCACCTGCCCTTTCATGGCGCTTCGCCTGCCATGAAAAGACAGGCGGAAAGTGACTTCGGGGACCCCTAGCTGTACCCTCTTCTCCCCTGGCCCACCGCTATGGTGTTAATCCCTGCACCATGTGGCAGGGGGCTGTGAAAGCGGTCGCATTGTAATAAGGGCAGGGGGACTGCTCACTCCTTGTCAGGCGATCCCTCTTCCACTACAGTGCCGGCTGAACAAGAGTCCGACCAGCATCGTAATGATGCCCTTAGTGTCCTCTTTTGATGCAGTGATTTCTGTTCCCTTTATTGCAGACCCTATTAATGCCTACAAATCACTTATGTACTCTCTGATACAGCGTATCAAGTTTGAGGGACAGAACATTTTCAATTAAATATGGTAAGAAAGGATGGTAGGGAAGTCCAGTCATCTGAAGAGATAAATAAGTTAACTCGAAGACAGTTTGTCACGTTCTCAATACAATGTAGGCAGCCGCGGTCCGTGCAGGTATCAGCGGTGGGGCCGGGTAAGGGGGGATTTCGAGGGCCGCGGTCCGTGCAGGTAACAGCGGTGGGGCCGGGTAAGGGGGATTTAGAGGGAGGATGCCGAGGGTAAATTCATTATTTATTTCATTTTCACTCTGCATCGTCCCTCGAAAGCCCCCCTTGCCTGGCCCCACCGCCCCACTGCTGTACCTGCACGGACCGCGGCCGAATGTAGGCAACTACTACGTTTTCTTAGAACGAGACAAAGTAGGATTATGTGTGGCCCAAAGGAAGGGACAACTGGACTTGAAGTGGTACCATGCCCTGTGTGCCAGTCAAAAGATGAACTCAAGGCCATTCTGTCTTGAATACTAAAATGTCCAACAGGAAATTCAAAGGTGTTTGACGGCCTCATCCATGTCAAATGTAGGTAAACCCACCACTGCGAGAATGCAGAACACTAATGACTCCCTCCAATCTATTCAGCGACCATAGGTTCATCTTTTTTGATGAAAGCCGGTCCTCTTTTCTTTTCTGCAATGGAATGGTTCTACTGCATCAAATATGACAAAGAACCTCAAAGGAATACCGTGCTCTAGTTATTAATGATGACATCAGCCGACAAGTCACCAATTGAACATCTATAGTATTCCTACACTGCATGGCTTCCTGTCACACAACAAAATACTTTGATATAGGCACTAATGCATGCCAATCAAGTTCTGGGATCACAGGTTATTCTTTAGTTCGTTCATACCTCTCTACAGGAGCAACTGTGTGCCACTGACACCCAAATCCCATAACGTCTGCTTCTGCATCTGTCGAGAACTGGCGAAATTCTAATACCATAGGCAGTGCTTCCATCTGAATATGCTGGAAGCGCCTATCTCTTAACTGAGTTATTTGTAAGTAGAAAAGTAATTGGATTGTACAGTAAACACATTTTCTGTAACTCATTGCAAAACATGAAAATGACAGCAACAAAAAAATCAAAAACGATGTTACATGTTTCTAATCACTTAGTGAATATTAGCGTAATAGCACATGAAAGCGGAAGCTGACATCCCATTAAAGAAAAGTGAATGAAAGTGGGGGACTAGCTACTTCATTCCAAGATATCGCCTATGTTTGTTGCTGGTCGGTTGAGGACACTCTGCTTAGTAGATCTCCTTCTTCAGGTCCACAACAAGTTCTCTCCGATTTGCCCCAGGGAATCATAAAGCTGAGAGTGGCACAAACCCCAGCCTGTGACACAGCCATGTAGTGTCTGAATGGGAACGCTGCCATCAATGAAGTCGTGGGGATCGTGAAGAGATTGCAATAAGGGGAAATTCCTAAAATTACTAGTTATCAGTGTGCAGTATATATTTCCAAAGTTCATTTATGAGTGATATACTGTTAAAAAGTGTCAAATGCAGTAATCATGTGTTCAATCGTAGGCTAATTTCAATTGGTTGCTGGTTTCCAGGTCATTACCGAGACCTCCATGATTTTGTGATTTGAAAATAAATCGTGCAATCAACACTTTTGAAAAAATACTGTGAAGTTTTTTTTTTTTTAAATGGGACTGATCCTTCTTTTATTCGCTACACAAATACAGTGCGGGTGAATGTCAGGGCAGGAGGCCCCAGAAATGTTATCTTCCCCTGCTGCCTGACTTAAAGTGAGGATGACCTTCAGACCAGCAGGCATCAGAGGTGTTAACTTCCACTGCTGTCTGTCTTGTAAAACTGTTCTGAAATGCAGAGTAAACGCTCCTGGGTAAACAGCCTCTGAAGTGACTGCTCGGGATCTACAGCACGCTCCTACAGAGAGTGGCAATACTCTCCCATATGTATTGTTATATAGACCTACTTGGATTTTATTACGTTTGGAATACGCTTATCCTTGATATCTATGGTGTGAACTGTACCCTCACAGCCCCGATGAAGCCTATTAAGATGCATATATCCAGAGACGAAACACATTTTGAATAGGAAGACCTGTTGATGCTTATTTTGATTTCTGAATAAAAAACACATAAGAAGACAACTTAGGGGCTCATTTATGAAAAGTGATGCATCGCTGCGAGAAAAAAGTGATGCGTCACTTTTCATTGCGCCCTCCTTGCGACCCCAATGATGCGTCATATTTACATATGACGCATCATTGCGCAAGGAGTTACAGATACGTCAGTATTTCTGACGTATCTGTAAGCGCAAAAGTCAATCAATCAATCAATCAATCACAGGCATTTATATAGCACACTACTTACCCGGAGGGTCTCAAGGCGCTAGGGGGGGGGGGGGTGCTGCTACTGCTCGAATAGCCAGGTCTTGAGCTTCTTCCTGAAGGAGAGGTGGTCTTGGGTCAGGCGCAGGTCGGTCGGTAGGGAGTTCCAGGTCTTGGCGGCCAGGTAGGAGAAGGACCTCCCTCCCGTTGTCGTTCTTCGGATGCGGGGGACGGCGGCGAGGGCGTGGTTGGCTGATCGGAGGTGTCGATTGGGAGCGTAGAA
Source organism: Lissotriton helveticus (assembly GCF_964261635.1). Lineage (NCBI taxonomy): Eukaryota > Metazoa > Chordata > Amphibia > Caudata > Salamandridae > Lissotriton > Lissotriton helveticus. The sequence goes on from NC_136058.1 coordinate 134,844,889, forward strand.
GTTGATGCGGTTGTTGAGGTAGCTGGGGCCTTGATCGTGTAGGGCTTTGTGTGCGTGGGTGAGGAGGCGGAAGGTGATTCTTTTGTTGACGGGGAGCCAATGCAGGTCTCTCAGATGTCCGGAGATGTGGCTGTGTCGTGGGATGTCGAGGATGAGTCTGGCTGAGGCGTTCTGGATCCGCTGGAGTCTCTTCTGGAGCTTGGCGGTGGTTCCGGCGTAGAGGGCGTTGCCGTAGTCCAGTCGGCTGGTGACGAGGGCCTGGGTGACCGTCTTCCTGGTCTCGGTGGGGATCCACCGGAAGATCTTCCGTAGCATGCGCAGGATGTTGAAGCATGACGAGGAGACGGCGTTGACTTGTCTGGTCATGGTGAGGGAGGAGTTCAAGATGAAGCCCAGGTTGCGTGCGTGGTCTGTCGGTTTGGGTGCGCTGCCCAGGGCAGGGGGCCACCAGGAGTTGTCCCAGGCAGAGGGTGATGATCCAAGGATGAGGACTTCCGTCTTGTCAGAGTTCAGTTTCAGGCGGCTGCTCGACATCCACTCGGCTACGTCTTTCATCCCTTCGTGGAGGTTGGCTCTGGCGGCGGCGGGGTCGTTGGTCAGGGAGAGGATCAGCTGGGTGTCGTCAGCGTAGGAGATGATGTTGAGGTTGTGCTGGCGTGCGATGGCCGCAAGGGGGCTCATGTAGACGTTGAAGAGTGTTGGGCTGAGCGAGGAGCCTTGAGGGACGCCGCAGATGACTTCGGTGGCCTCTGACTTGTACGGTGGTAGACGGACTCTCTGTGTTCTTCCGTTGAGGAATGAGATGATCCAATCCAGTGCCTTTTCCTGGATTCCGATGTTGCTGAGGCGCTGCACTAGGGTGCGGTGGCAGACAGTGTCGAATGCCGCGGAGAGGTCCAGGAGGATGAGGGCCGCTGTTTCTCCGTTGTCCATCAGGGCTCGGATGTCATCGGTGGCGGTGATGAGGGCGGTCTCGGTGCTGTGGTTGGCTCGGAAGCCCGACTGAGAGGGGTCGAGGGATCCATTCGTCTCGAGGAAGGCGGCCAACTGCTTGTTGACGGTCTTCTCGATGACTTTGGCTGGGAACGGGAGGAGCGAGATGGGGAGGTAATTCTTGAGTTCGGTGGGGTCCGCTGTAGGTTTCTTGAGTAGGGCGCTGAGTTCGGCGTGCTTCCAGCTCTCCGGGAAGGTGGCGGTGTCGAAGGAGGTGTTGATGATGTCCCGCAGGTGGGGTGCGATGATTGCGTCGGCCCTGTTGAAGACGTGGTGAGGGCAGGGGTCGGTCGGAGATCCGGAATGGATGGAGTTCATCAAGCGGATGGTGTCTTCGGTGCTGATCGCGGAGGGTGGTGGTGGGGGGCGGTGGTTCGGTTGTGACGTGCGTCGGTTGAGTGCTGAAGCTGTTGTATATGTCCGCGATCTTGTTATGGAAGTAGGAGGCGAGGGAGTTGCTGAGGTCTTGCGACGGGGAGATGTCGTTGTTTCCGGCGTTGGGGTTGGAGAGCTCTTTGACGATGTTGAAGAGTTCCTTGCAGTTGTGTGCGTTGTTGTCCAGCCGGTCCTTGAATGCGTTTTTCTTAGTGGCGCGGATCAGTTGGTGGTGCTTCCGGGTGGCAAGCTTGAGGGCGGTCATGTTGTCCGGTGTTGGTTCTCTTCTCCAGGCTTTCTCGAGGGCTCGGCAGTTCTTCTTGGAGCTCTTGAGTTCGTCGGTGAACCATGGGGCCTTCTTGCTGCCGGGTTTGCTAGGCGGGGTCCTCAGTGGGGCGAGTTCGTCCGCGCAGTAGTTGATCCACTTCGTGAGGTTGTCGGCGGCCTGGCTGGGGTTCGTTGAGCTGGCGGGGGGGTGCTGGCTCAGGGAAGCGGCGAGCTGGTCAGCTGTGATCTTGTTCCAGTTTCTTCGAGCAACCGGTTGCTGGTGGTGGTGGATCGTCGTTCTTGTGAAGGTGAAGTGGATGCAGCTGTGGTCTGTCCAATGGAGTCCGGTGGCGTGGCTGAAGGCGATGTCTTTGCTGGATGAGAAGACGGCGTCGAGTGTGTGTCCTGCGAGGTGGGTGGGGGTGGATACCAGCTGTTTGAGTCCGAGGTTGGCGAGGCTGTCGAGCAGGGTGGTGGTGTTGCGGTCGTTGTTGTTCTCCAGGTGGAAGTTGAGGTCCCCCAGGAGGATGTAGTCAGCGGAGGGAAGGGCGTGCGGGGTGATGAAGTCGGCGATGTCCTCGCTGAATTGTGTGCGTGGTCCCGGGGGTCAGTAGATCAGGGTGCCTCTGAGGGTGGTCTTCGGGTCGGTGCGGATCTGGAAGTGTAGGTGTTCGGCTGTTTTCAGGGAGTCGTCGGTGTTGGTCGTGATGTGGATTGTGTCCCTGTGGATGATGGCGATGCCTCCTCCAGTCTGGTTGACGCGATCTCTCCGGGTGATCTTGTATCCCTCTGGGATGGCGATGGCGATGTCGGGCGCTGAGGAGTCGTTCATCCAGGTTTCCGTGAGGAAGGCGACGTCAGGAGCTGTGGTGTCGAGGAGGTTCCAGAGTTCGATGGCGTGTCTGTGGACGGAGCGGGTGTTGAGCAGGATGCACTTGAGGTGGTTGCTGCTGGTGTTCGGCTTGGCGGGTGCTGGAGCGGGGCAGGTCCGGATGCAGGTGAACTTGCAGGCGTGGCAGCTGAAGGGTCCGTGGGTGCGCTTCGGGGTGGCTCGGTAGCATCCAGGGGTTCTGACGGTGTTGAGTGCGAGGAGTTCGGTGGCATTGTAGGACAGTCGGGTCGTCTTCCGTCGGTGGGGGCCAGGGGTCCTGGCCCTGGGCGCGGTCCAGGCGCGGACGGGCGCAGACGGGCTTACCTTTGGCGCGCCTTCGGCGCACAATCGGCGCGCGTGACCGCTGCGCTTTCGCACGGTCGCCATATATGGCGAAGTGCGAGGGAGGGCGGAGCAGCTGGGAGGCGGGAGCGGGGAGGGTACAGAAAAAAAGGGGCGTGGTTAGCGGGGGTGGCGGGAAGCGGGGAGCGGGGAGGGAGGAGACCGAGAACAGGGGACAGGCGAAAATACAGGCACAATACAAAAGTACAAAAAAGAACAGAAATTGAACACAATATTACTCAGCAGTCAGGGGGGCACACAGCAGGAAAACGGGGTACAGGAGCACAGCGCTATCACGCAGGAGACCACGCCGCTCGGAGGCAGGGGGCGTGGTCACACGGCGGCAGCAGGGGCAGCGAGGAGGCACACGCAGCAGCTGGTGGCCGTGCGGCGCGGGGGTGTCCTAGATTAGGTCACACTCACCTGCGTCGCACGGTCGCCATATATGGCCAAGTGCGAGGGCGGGCGGAGCAGCTGGGAGGCGGGAGCTGGGAGGGTACAGAAAAAAAGGGGCGTGGTTAGCGGGGGTGGCGGGAAGCGGGGAGCGGGGAGGGAGGAGACCGAGACCAGGGGACAGGTGAAAATACAGGCACAATACAAAAGTACAAAAAAGAACAGAAATTGAACACAATATTACTCATCAGTCAGGGGGGCACACAGCAGGAAAACGGGGTACAGGAGCACAGCGCTATCACGCAGGAGACCACGCCGCTCGGAGGCAGGGGGCGTGGTCACACGGCGGCAGCGAGGAGGCCAACGCAGCAGCTGGTGGCCGTGCGGCGCGGGTGTGTCCTAGATTAGGTCACACTCACCTGCGTCGCACGGTCGCCATATATGGCCAAGTGCGAGGGAGGGCGGAGCAGCTGGGAGGCGGGAGCGGGGAGGGTACAGAAAAAAAGGGCGTGGTTAGCGGGGGTGGCGGGAAGCGGGAGCGGGGAGGGAGGAGACCGAGAACAGGGGACAGGCGAAAATACAGGCACAATACAAAAGTACAAAAAAGAACAGAAATTGAACACAATATTACTCAGCAGTCAGGGGGGCACACAGCAGGAAAACGGGGTACAGGAGCACAGCGCTATCACGCAGGAGACCACGCCGCTCGGAGGCAGGGGGCGTGGTCACACGGCGGCAGCAGGGGCAGCGAGGAGGCACACGCAGCAGCTGGTGGCCGTGCGGCGCGGGGGTGTCCTAGATTAGGTCACACTCACCTGCGTCGCACGGTCGCCATATATGGCCAAGTGCGAGGGAGGGCGGAGCAGCTGGGAGGCGGGAGCGGGGAGGGTACAGAAAAAAAAGGGGCGTGGTTAGCGGGGGTGGCGGGAAGCGGGGAGCGGGGAGGGAGGAGACCGAGAACAGGGGATAGGCGAAAATACAGGCACAATACAAAAGTACAAAAAAGAACAGAAATTGAACACAATATTACTCAGCAGTCAGGGGGGCACACAGCAGGAAAACGGGGTACAGGAGCACAGCGCTATCACGCAGGAGACCACGCCGCTCGGAGGCAGGGGGCGTGGTCACACGGCGGCAGCAGGGGCAGCGAGGAGGCACACGCAAGTGCTTCCTTTCACATGAGGAAAGCCCCATGTGAAAGGGCTTGCGTCAGTCTTACACCTGCTGTGAGGCAGGTGCAAGATTTTGACGCAACAGCGTCCTAAAAGTGACGCAGTGAAATCTCATAGGTTTCACTGCGTCACTATTACAAGGCTTTTTGCAGGGGAACACACCCTCTGCATACATTATACCTAACGCAGGTATAATGTAGCGCAGGGGTTTACAAAACGACACATCTGCTTAGATGCGTCACTTTGTAAATAGTGCGCAACTGGAGGCATGTTTTACGCTGCCGATGCGTCACAAAAAGTGATGCATCAGAAGCGCAAAACTGACGCAAGGCCTCATAAATGAGGCCCTTAGAGCGGAGTGGATTCTGACCATTGTTGGAGTGCTTGAGATTGTTGTTCATGTTTATGTTCATGGACATTCTCCTACGGCCCTTATTCCGTCAGGCCATCTGAGAAGTTTGACCATGACAGACACGGAGTAGTCTGCCCTGTCGTCTATGGTCTGCCCGCATTTAAATTGGGTTTGCGGACCATAGTTTGGAGAGGAACTGGCGGCAATGGCGGGGGTGTTCCATCTCGGCCAAGATATAAAAGGGGCCGAAGTTCTACTTCCTGGTGGTAGAAAAAAGGAGGGGTGGGAGGAGAAAGAAATGGAAATGCACTGAACTACTGACTGAAACTACTTTCCTGAGCAGTTTTAAAGGTTCAAGGTTGCTGCTGCTGCTCATTTTATTGTTCAGGTTCCTTATTTTAGCCTCTCCCATGTGCTGTAGCTGGCCCTATATAGTTTTAATGGGTATTAGTGGCAGAGTTAGTTCTCCCTACCCCCACCAATGTGCTGCACGCCATTTTGTTTCATGGTGGGTAACAGTTACCTTCTCATATACTGCCCCATTATTAAATTATGCATGCTGCACAGCAGTGATAAACCTGTGTGCATCGGTCTGCACCATAGCCAGGCGCTGGGCCTATAGCTCTGTTTCTCTGACCCACATCTCCACTATTCACGTGAAGAACTTCTATATCTTAAACCCAAACACTCTTCGATAAGTCCTTCTAATCATTCTGTTACAACCTTCATGTTAAAGCTCTTGCACTGCTCATAATTAGTAGTACTAAGACTCTGCCTTTTTCTCTCACAATTACTCTAACTTTTTCTAACTCTGTCTTTTTTTGATTTATCGAGCTCCTGGGCTCTCTCATACTAGTCCTCTCTAGTGTCATATGTGCTTGTGCTTCATTTATTTCCAAAATGCCTGACATTATGTTATTTGGTGAGCTCAATCTTGTGTTTGACCTTCCCAACTTCCCAAAGGTTGCCTCTTTCCTTGGCAATTGTTATGTGATTGCCTTAACCCAGCTGGTGAATGTTTCTCCCCTTTTGATGACCACATCTTAGACCCCACTTTCACAACTTTATCTGAAATTTCTCTCTGTAATCCTGTCTTTCTGGCCTGGACAGCTCATTGCTATTTTCCATTTACACATCAGCAAGCTACTATATTGGGCTTTATGGTATTTTTCACTCGTAATTGGATCATGGCTAACAGGTTGATTCTAGTCTTGGGTTCTAAAAGTATTACTAATGATGATAATGAATTCAATTTTTTCTGACAATTATAATAAATGGATCTTAACTGCTCTTGACTTTACTAACCCTTGAAAACCTATATGAATTGTGCAATGCCACCCTTCCACCCCTTAGGTATCCGAGAAATTATAGGGAATAAGGTGCTCCTTTGAGGCACTTCAAAGGCAGTTGCACATATCTATAATATCGGTCCTAAGTTAGTGTATGAGTCTGCTGTACAAAATTGCATGGCAGATTCACTGGTATTTCTTTGCACATGGCCATATTATCTGCTGGTAATTCCATTAAAGATGAGTTCAATATCGATAAAGGATTATTCTCCCCTTCTTACCTCAATACTGTGGTAATGCCCTCAATGGAAGTGTTTTATTCTCTCTGAAATCTTCCAATCAAAATTTTATCCCATTATCTCTACTTTTCATCTTAATCTTTGACAAGTGGGAGCAGATCTAAGGGGCATATTATCAAGACAGGCGATTATGGGCTTGATAATATGCTCTATGGAATTCCAATTGAAGCCCATGTTAGATGTCCTTCACATTTAACATGGGCTTCAATTGGAATTCTATAGAGCATATTATCAAGCCCATTATCGCGGTTTTATGGGCAGTTTTCTACCGCTAAAACGGCGATAATTTTATCGCCTGTCTTGATAATATGCCCCTAAGTTCCCTGGGTCACTAGCATTGTTCTCCTTCCTCTGTCTTCACAGCCTCTACCTGGTCTGACTCTGGATATTCTTCCTACTGATATTTTTCTTAATATGCTTCTTTCACACTGGACTTGTCCATTAACTTGCTTACTTCTCTTTGGTCGGGGTCCACTTCTAACTCTTATACACTCACATTCTACATCCTGCAGCTGGTCTGAATGGTCCTATTTTTACAAAAATATGCATTTCCTCTTTAACTGCTCTTGCCATGCCTATCTCATGGAAGAAATCCTTGTTTGTTCCACTATTGAAAATGCCTTAGGCTGGTGCCTTTTTTAGCGATCTAATTTTCAACCTATTTTCTACTGCCTCTCCCTCCTAAACTCTTAGAAAACCATGTGACTCTTTAACTATCTTTTTTCCATTTTTTAGCAGAAACACCGAGAATAAAAAAAATACTGCCAACAATTTGACAAATAGGTATCCTTATATACATCTAAATTTAGATAGAACAACCATATAATTTGCAACATACAATATTTAACAAATATGCATCATTCCAATAGAATTAACATTGGCTTCTATCAGTAGATATTGCCCAAGAAATTCAATTAGGTTTTTTTTTTAAGTGCAGTGCAGTGATTTTTGTTCCCTTTTCCCTTTTTTCTGATCATTGGAATACAGTTAGCTTTAGTTTCTATGAGTAAAATATTTTTCTCCCCATAAAGTGCAATGTGCTGATTTACCCTCTAAGCATAATGCAAGGAATTCATCTTCCATGCAGATTCATACAAAATTCAGCCAATGCAATTTATAGCAGTACTTTCCAACTTTAGAATTACTAAAGTGCTGTGCTTAAGTGTAGCTTTTTGTTCGGCCCTACTTTTTGATGAAAGTCTCTAGCCTTTACATATAATTCCATACAGCATTAAATCTTTTATTAGCACCTACTCTCTTAGCGAATGCTTCTTCAAATTTCTTAGTACTGATCATTTTATCAAACCATTCCGAATAGGTAGGTATTTTGAGAGGACCTCCAATTCTGGAGTACCAGAGAGCGGGCCACAAGGAAGGCAATTGCTATAAATGTCTCCCCTCCTCTCGACATTCCGAGATTTTGTCTTTGACTAGCAAGACCAAATAGCGCAATCTCGGCATCAGGATCCTTTCCCAAAATTGTCATACCTTTGGGCAGGTAAAAAAAGTATGGAGCCAACCTCCCTCGCCCAACCTATGATAGCGGAATCAGTTATTCTCTAGTTTAAATGCTAGTGATGCCATTCTTTTAAAATTAGCCACTCTTAAGGCCTTGCTACCTAGCTGTGAAAAAGCTTGCCAATCTCGATTTGAGAGCCTACATTGTGTCTCCTGGGTTACTTTTTCAAAGAGTTTATTGACCATAATCGTCTCTCTTGCGACCGTATACAGCAATACCAATTGCCCACCCCTCCTAGCTTTGCTCTAAATAGAGCAATCTCAAGTGGAGTTGGGCCTGAACTAGATAGGAGACTAGACTTATTTAGTAGATGTGAAATCTGAATATATTTAAAGAAAAGAGGCTTCCTCTGGTTGCCACACTTCGCTTGGACCTCATGAAAAGTGATGCCTCTACCATCAACTAAAAAGTGCCCTAGCTCCTTAAATCCCTAATTATTCCAACACTTTAAATGGCTGCCCTGAATTTGAAGGCCTAAGTTTTTACATTTGGCTAATTTTAGGAAATAGGATCCTGTGGAAAAAGCCTGCTTTTAATAGAAAGTCTGGAGTCTATAGATGTATTCCGGCAAGGTCTTATACCTCGGTTTTTTCGGGAGTTTAGCTGTTTTCAGAAGTACCGGAATCAGTGAACCAGCTTCTTGCACCATCTTCTCTAAAAAAAAAAAAATTTATCAACGGATCCCCTATGGTCAAGTAACCGGGCTATTAGATGTAAAAAAGCTGCTTCATAATATGTACGAACTTGAGGAAGTGTGAGCCCCCTGATTGATTTCAAGTTGGAGCCCTGAGAGTTTAACTCTTGGTGCCTTCTTATTCAACACAAACCTTCTAAAAATCTTTTCCATTCCAGTATTGGTGCTTTTTTTTCCATGTTGTTACATATTCTAGTGGCTAAGGGTTTGATAGAAAAGGTAAAAAGCACTGGAGAAAGGGGGTACACTTGCCTAGCCCTCGGTTTGGCATTAACTATCACAGCCAGGTTGGAACTAATCAACACTAGTACCTGTGCCACTTGGTACATTTTACAAAGCATTTTTATAACCTGAGAGGGAATCCCATACCAACCCAGACCATAAATAAGAGCATCCCAATTCACCAGGTCAGACGCTTTTTCTGTGTTGACCATCATAATAAGAGCTGGATTTTGATTGCTATTAAAAAAGTAAAGTGCCTGTACTAAAAACCCGGTATTTGTGGACATCAACCTCCCTGCAACGAACCCTGTCTGGTCTTTATGGATCACTTTTTGTGCCAAAGAGTAAAACGCTGTGTCGAGATTTTCATTAAAATGTTATGGTCCAAATTGAGTAAACAAATTGGTCTATATGAATTAATATCTCTGGAGTTTTTCTCCTTCTTTACAAACCGACAATGATGGATTCCTTAAAAACTGTAGGAATCATACCACTCATTTTCACATAATTAAAAAATTCCACCAAAAAGGGTGTTAATTCTTTGGCAAAGACTTTATAAAATTCTGTTGGCAGCCCATCATTACTGCATGCTTTACCTCCCAACATTGAGTCGAGGGCCAGCTTAATTTCAGCTGCTGAAAAATCAACTTGAATCTCCTCTACCTGACTATTCAATAGCTGCGGGAGATTGATGTTCTCAAAGTATTGTCGAATTGCCTCTTGACCCACCATATATTTAGTTGCATAACGCTGCTCATAATGCTGCAAAAAAACTTGTGCAATCCTTTCCTTATCAGTCACCGGGGCTCTTCTGTTAGGCTTTAGTACTTCAGTAATTAGGGTTGCTTTCTGTTCTACCGTAGTTGACCAGGCCAGCAGTTTGCCTACCATTTGGCTCTCTTCGTAGACTCTCTGCTGAAATGACCCATCTAGATAATTTCCCCTTAAAGAGGCATTCTTCTGGAGAAAGGCTGTATCAACTGCCAACTGGAGTTCATCTATGTGAGTCCTCCGAATTTTAGACTGTGCAGCCATAAAGTCCACCAGATGACCATGAACTGCAGCCTTGAAATCTCCCCACACTGAAAAGAGTTCTGCTGTGCCCTTATTCACCTTAAAAAAACTCGAGTGTCCATTTTCTTGTATCGGTTACCCTTTGTTGGTTTGAGAGAAATGGAGTCGATCCATCTGCCACCGGACCTCACCCCTATTTCTATTTCAATTTTGACCAAAGAATGGTCTGAAAATGAATTAGCCCCCATTTCCAATCCGGAATATTTCAAAGAACAGGATATTAAAAAAAATCAATGCAGGAAGCTGACTGAAATTGTCAGGAATAGCAAGTATACTCCAGTTCTTCCCGATGGGCTCTATGCCATGGGTCAATTAACTGATGGTCTTGTGTAATAAAATTGATTACTTTTTTCATCTTCGGCTTCAACTGTTTTTTTTATTTTTATTTGAAGTATCCTTTGTCAAGTCCTGAATATAGTTAAAATCCCCCCCAAACATAATTTGCCCTGTAACCCATCTGAGTATCTCATTGATCCTGGCCATAGACTTAGGGTCATCGGTAATCAGGCCATAATACTTAATAAAGTTTAAAGTTTTCCCTTTTAGGCTAGCCATAACCCATGGCCATCACCCATGAGGATCCCTCTGTACTTGGAGAAATTCACAATCCAGCCCCAACTACAGTTTATTGCAACCCGCCCTTACTGCCGTCGCTGCTAACACAAAAATCCTTAGCAAAGAATTTAGGAATAAAGAGCTTTGGAGTATTTGTTTTCAGATGAGTTTCTTGAAGAAAAACAACTTGTGGTGAAAAGGAAGCTAGCCACCTAATTATCCCTCGATATTTTTGTTTGTTCAGAACAGCATTAACATTGACCGAGATTATCCTACATTTCAATTCCATCTCTATAACAATACCGAAATACTGCAATAATCCATTTGAAACAATAAACTGTTTTCTCGCCACCTTACCCCTATGATGATCCTGCTAATTGTTTCCCTCTTGCACCCAGAACCCACCTACTTCCAACCCCTCCCCATAGTTGACCCTTTCCAGGAGATGTGAAAAAGGCCCGCAGCTCCATCTCCTCCCTCCCCAAATACCTCTCTTGTGAGGTGTACTGGTGCTGCACCCTAAGTGACCCCTGTCTCCCCACCTGAAGCTACCCCGACCTTACATTTAATGATTCTTATTTACTTTGCAGAGGAAATTTCTTTCAAGAGATCCTGCACTTCCTCTATATTCACAAACATATGGAAATTGCCCCTCACTAATACCTTTAACTTTGACTGCTGGGCTATTGATGCCTGCAATTTGACAAACTCTTTTCACCAATGTGCAGCAGCTGCTGCCATATCAGCAAAAAACCAACAGCTGGCGACACCAATGATTGAAAATTGTCTCCACTGGACTGCCTTAGATAAAATCTGCTCTTTGATGCGGTAATCGGCAAAGTTGATCAGAATTGTTCGAGGTAGTTTTGAATTCGGCAAAGCATGTGAGGGGACCCGGTGCACTCTTGTTATAGTGAGTTTACCTGTAAATTCTGGGAGTACGCTCTTCTTTATGAACCATTCAATCCTTTCTGGGACTCCCACTATGAGCAGATTTTTACGCCGTGAGTAATTCTCAAGATCCTCAAGCTTACTCGCCAACGAAACTTTCTCCTTGGTAATCATAGTCACCTGCTGTTGGATAGTAATCATTTGATCTTCGAGGTGCGCAATCCTTGATTCCGCCTCTTGTATCCTTGCAGGTAAACTCCCCACTGCTTCCTGGTTCTTTGAGAGGTGTTCATGAAGGGATGCTATTTGGTTAGCTTGTGTTGGCTTAGGATCGCTTATCTCATCTTAGATGAGATTCAGCATAGTTTTTATGTCACATTGTAGAGTTCCTTTTTCCTGCGGTTGTATCAAAAGGGTGCATTGGGGTCCTTCATTTTCTTTTTGGGTCCATACTTGACATCTGGAGCTGATGTTGTGGCTGCTGTGGCTGCGAAGATATCAAGCCCTGCATAGACTGCTGTAATCGTGGCTGCGGCGATAATGATGATAGAAAAGCCTGCGACTGTACCCCGGAGAGGCTGTCGTCCTGTTGAAGAGAGCTGTGTTTGATTTTTTCCTCAAGGGTAACTGATTGTCCTGCTGAGGTTTGAGCTTCTTGAGAGGAACAAACTTGTGTCTTGACAGGAAGCCCTTGAAATAACACAAATGGAGCCGGGATAACCATGGGTGTTTTGGCTTTTAGAAAATAACGAATACTCCTTCATGTTTTGGTTGTTGGTATTGACCATTTTCTCTTTTCTAGTTTCTTGTTAAGGAGAGTTTACTTTTCTCTTTTCATCCTCCCGCACTCATGCAGCAAGATCATCTTTTTCCGATATTTCGTCATGTGGGCCCGGCTCTTGCTCTGGATTTGTACTTCCCACCGGCCCTCCATGCTCTCTATTCTCTATCTCTGTTTCCCTTGCTCCAGAGTCCTGGCTAGTCTCTGGCGGCTCTTCTTCTGAACTCATAGAGGTCGAGTCTATTGTAGAGCCAGTCCGCGTTTTTCAGCTATACTTCTGTCTTGCTGCCGCCGATGCTTCCTTCTCTTGCGCTACTAGTGTTTTGGCTTTCAAGCTCACAGCTGAATCCACTTTAGCCATTAGATTTGTCATTTTTAAATGCTTTCCCATTTTCCCCCTTAAAAGCAAGGGCCTCCTGGTGCGAGGGGAACTAGCTTAACCTGGTCTGAGTCGTGCTGATTCCTCTAATGTCCCACCTTCCTTTTTGTTAATTACTTCCCTCGGGCAGAATTCTAACTAGGGATGGGGGTCCAGAGTCACTGTCCACACTAAAGGGAGATAAACACACTAAAGTCAAGCTTTAGTCTGAAACAGTCACCCCACAGCCAAAAATCAACTGTAGAGCTCACCTCCAATCACCTCCTCCTCTTATTTTTCTCTTTCCTAAACTCAGAGCTGTCTCCAGGTCGCTTTCCAGTAGTCCGAACCTTTGATATTAAATACCTGCCGCAGCCCTCAGCCGTCATCCTCTTCTTATGCATCCAGGCACAAAGCCATCTTTTTTTAGTTGTGCCTCAGGGACAAAGAGCCAGCAAGACGGAACAGGAATCCAAACTCCCCTCAATCATTGCCATCCATCAGCTGAGCCTCAGGACGTGCAGAAAACCTTCTTGTCCCTCGGATATTCAACCTGCCACATTTCCTCAGACACAGGGAGCTTAGAAGGAGGAACAAGTCCTGGCTCCCCACTACCCCCGCCACACACCTGCAAGGCCTCGGGAAACGCTCACACGAGGCGTACTACCAATGCTGTCATCACCTGTCGTCTATCTGGTGACAGGAGCAGCCTCAAGGCAGGGGGAGGAGCAAGTGGTCAATAGCCACTGCGTTGTGCGAGCATGCCATAGCCGGTCTCGACTCGACTATAGAATCTAACTCCTCGTTGATCCTATGCAATCTGCTTTCAGGCCACTACATAGTTCAGAGTCTGTTCTATTGGCCATTGTAAACAATGGGATCAAGATGGTACATCAGCTTTGCTTCTCCTTGAATCCTTGGTGTGTTTGATACTGTAAACTGCTCCATCTTAATTGATAATCTGGCAGATTGTGGCATACCCCTGCTGACGAGGGGTGATACCCCGAAACATGTGTCCAGGGATGGCAAAGACAGCGAAGATAGCAGAGAATCGAAAGAAGATGCATCGTGGAACACGTAACTACATTTACCATAGTCCTTACGGGCGATACCGCTGGTGTGTGAGTAGTGTGTGACCCCACCCCCAATTGTAATGTTAAAGCTCCCTCGAGCAGTTGGCTGACAAGCCAGGGACCCCGCACCTACGCTCCTGAGTGGTACTAAACCTGGCAGATATTTGGCAGCCACCGGCAACCCCAGAACACGGCCTATCCCTGCTGACGAGGGGTGATACCCCGAAACACGTGTCCAGGGATGGCGAAGACAGCGAAGATAGCAGAGAATCGAAAGAAGATGCATCGCGGAACACGTAACTACATTAACCATAGTCCTTAGGGGCGATACCGCCGGTGTGTGAGTAGTGTGCGACCCCACCCCCATTTGTAATGTTAAAGCTCCCTTGAGCAGTTGGCTGGTGAGCCTGGGACCCCGCACCTGCGCGCCTGAGTGGTACTAAACCTGGCAGATATTTGGCAGCCACCGGCAACCCCAGAACACAGCCTATCCCTGCTGACGAGGGGTGATACCCCGAAACACGTGTCCAGGGATGGCGAAGACAGCGAAGATAGGAGAGAATCGAAAGAAGATGCATCGTGGAACACGTAACTACATTTACCATAGTCCTTACGGGCGATACCGCTGGTGTGTGAGTAGTGTGTGACCCCACCCCCAATTGTAATGTTAAAGCTCCCTCGAGCAGTTGGCTGACAAGCCTGGGACCCCGCACCTACGCGCCTGAGTGGTACTAAACCTGGCAGATATTTGGCAGCCACCGGCAACCCCAGAACACGGCCTATCCCTGCTGACGAGGGGTGATACCCCGAAACACGTGTCCAGGGATGGCGAAGACAGCGAAGATAGCAGAGAATTGAAAGAAGATGCATCGCGGAACACGTAACTACATTAACCATAGTCCTTAGGGGCGATACCGCCGGTGTGTGAGTAGTGTGCGACCCAACCCCCATTTGTAATGTTAAAGCTCCCTTGAGCAGTTGGCTGGTGAGCCTGGGACCCCGCACCTGCACGCCTGAGTGGTACTAAACCTGGCAGATATTTGGCAGCCACCAGCAACCCCAGAACACGGCCTATCCCTGCTGACGAGGGGTGATACCCCGAAACACGTGTCCAGGGATGGCGAAGACAGCGAAGATAGCAGAGAATCGACAGAAGATGCATCGCGGAACACGTAACTACATTAACCATAGTCCTTAGGGGCGATACCGCCGGTGTGTGAGTAGTGTGCGACCCCACCCCCATTTGTAATGTTAAAGCTCCGTTGAGCAGTTGGCTGGCGAGCCTGGGACCCCGCACCTGCGCGCCTGAGTGGTACTAAACCTGGCAGATATTTGGCAGCCACCGGCAACCCCAGAACACGGCCTATCCCTGCTGACGAGGGGTGATACCCCGAAACACGTGTCCAGGGATGGCGAAGACAGCGAAGATAGCAGAGAATCGAAAGAAGATGCATCGCGGAACACGTAACTACATTTACCATAGTCCTTAGGGGCGATACCGCTGGTGTGTGAGTAGTGTGCGACCCCACCCCCAATTGTAATGTTAAAGCTCCCTCGAGCAGTTGGCTGACGAGCCTGGGACCCCGCACTTACGCGCCTGAGTGGTACTAAACCTGGCAGATATTTGGCAGCCACCGGCAACCCCAGAACACGGCCTATCCCTGCTGACGAGGGGTGATACCCCGAAACACATGTCCAGGGATGGCGAAGACAACGAAGATAGCAGAGAATCGAAAGAAGATGCATCGCGGAACACGTAACTACATTTACCATAGTCCTTTGGGGCGATACCGCTGGTGTGTGAGTAGTGTGCGACCCCACCCCCAATTGTAATGATCCCAGGTACTATGTTGGATTTTGAGTAATGTATTCCAATCTAGACAATCCTTTGACATTTTCTTGACCAGGGAAAAATATATAACAGAAACAGGGAAGCATCTACTTTTTGGACGTATGTCAGTTACTTGTTCCAGTTAGTAGTCCTCCTAAAGTATATGATCAACCCGCAGATCCTCCTGTGGATTCTACAACAATTATAGAGGAATAGTAGAGTGAGTGTGCGATGGAATGCTGCGGAATTTACAGAAGATATAAGTTAGGCAGCCTTTAGCCCAACCTTCTACCTTCAATATATTTCCTAGACATAGGTAAGATTAGGACAAGAGAAAACATGTTCCCTGCCATAGTTACATGTGTCAAGAACCTGACATTATATTACACATGGCACATCCTTCTTTTACAAAGATGAGGAGTAAGGAGGAGATGTGAAGGAATCTGCTGAGGTTTGCCAGATCATTCTGGAAAACAAACCTGGACAAATCTAAATTGCTTTCCCTTGGGCAGATTTGAATAAAGTACCACGGGGAGGCAGAGAAGAGGGATGAAAAATGAATCTAACTCCTGGCTGACCTGGTTGGGAACAGCCAAGAATGTCTGAGTCAAGATTTCCATTTGAATCAGTTTTTTCTAAATGGGCTCCCCGGGTGGCACATTTGTATATGCCTGGCCCAGTAATGCTTTTTGCTGCTAAGATTTTAGGCGGACTTCACTAATGAGGCTGAAATGCATCTAGTTGGGCTTGAGCACTTGTTCAGAGGGGACGTGGCTGCATAACATCAGGTGCAATCCATTAACTTATAGGTGTCTTTCTCCATGGCCTTTTTAATCCAAATTGGGTGGTTTCTGCCCAAATTAGCATTACAGGTAATATGGCAATTTCAAATGCAGTACAACTGCAAGAGAAATTATGGTGGATGGGTCTGAGATTTACAGCCTGATTCATCAAGCTTAATTGCGCTCGCAAAGGGCCAGATTCTGAGAGGAATTGCATTTAAGGAATCTCTATTTAAGATTCCTTAAATGCAATTCATGAACCATTTTAAAATACCGAAATCGCTATTTTGGGCCGCTATTTACCGCGAGGTCAAACCTCGTGGTAAATAGCAAAAACTTAGAAAAATGCATTTAAATGCATTTTTCTAAGTTGCATGTTACACACACACATGTCCTTTGGACATGTGTGTGCGCAACACCAATGTAGATTACATTTCAGGGGTGCTACAGGGTGTACTTTGGACACCCCTGGCACCCTTGAAATCGCTATCTTATTTGCGATTAGCAAATTGCTATTCGCAAATAAGGAATAACTCCCCATTCATTCCTATGAGCCTTTAGGCCTATAGGAATGAATGGGGAGTTATTCCTTATTTGCGATTAGCAATTTGCTAATCGCAAAGAAGGAATGTGTAGGAATCGCATTTCTTTATGCAATTTCTACATGAATCCCGTTTTGCAAGTCCTTAATAGCGATTCCTTATGAATCGCTATTAGGGGCTCGCAAAACGGGAGAATGATGAATCAGGCTGATAGTCTCCAGCCCAACCTAGAGGAATTTGTCCTCAAACATTGGCCCTGAATACGCAAATGGCATTTAGGGATCTGTGTAGAACAGTGATTTCTGATGTTTGTTTTACATTGCGTAGGAGATAACTCGGAATTTCATGGTAATTCAACGTCCACATTTATCCATAACTTTGGATTCAAAATTACTGCTATTTGAATACTGATGTGGGGCAACACCTTTATGTGTGCCATCTGATTTTACTCTATCCATATTTCTTAAGGGGCTAATCTGATTATTTATGAGATGCTGAGCAGCACCAGATTTGTGGGTAGGAGATTCTCAGTGTGTGTAATATACTAGGGATCTCACCCTTTCAGCTATGGGACGAGACTATTGAAGGAGAAAGCAACTATTCTCCTGTGACGTGGAATAGGCAACAGTTTGGTCAGACAGAACTAGGTATACCGGAGTGGAGGGGAGAAATCTCTTTGGTTCAAACATGAATGAAGGGAGAAAATTAAAGGGGAACCATAGCAGCCTGGTCTCCAGACTGTGGGCTCCCACACTTGCCCCGAGAACCAATTGAGTATTGTTCCTATGCTTCTGAAGAACTAATGATGCAAACTAATGCTTTGATGTATCTACCAAGCTGATGATGTCATTGTCAGGTAACTATGATATGATCCAAAAAAAATTGAGCGTATCAATGGCAGACGTGAACCCATTTCAGAAAGTACACACCAGCATATTACAAATAAGATTGTCTAGTAATTGCGGTCCTACAAATTAAGCTACATTACAACATTGTGGTAGTTACTGTGACAGGTTAGCCATCTTTTGACTGGAGGAAAAAACTCTCTAAAAAGGTGGAATTCACTGGCAGTAACTACAGTTATTTCTTATCTTTGACCTTTTAACCTGAAAATATTGCAGCAATGTGCTACCTTAATGGTAGTATTGCTGCTGAGTAATACCACTATATTTATACTAAATAACTAAATGAAGCTAATGTTTGCAAAACCTACGCCACAGGAATCAAATCTAAGCTAGTGCCAGAGCATGACAGATATCAAAGCGAACAGCTGCAATATCCAACTCGCTGAATATATTTTACTGTTCGTTATTTTAATTTCATTTTGACAAATGAGGATATGTTGCCAAAACTGAATACAAAGCCTTACATGTCTCAACAGTGACCGCCACACAGTTTGCTGAAGATCAAACGAGACTAATAGGCCAATTTCAAGCTGAATTGGAAACAATTAAAAAGACATTAACAATACAGCAATTAATGGTAATTTGTTTGAAAAGTTTATGAAGTATCATATTTAAAACAAAGTAAAAAATACCTGTAAAACCTGGCAATTTTATTTTAACAATTGCCTGATGCTTTCAAAGTATGACTACACTTTCTTCAGTGCAGATAGGTACGCCTTAAGCATAAATAGGTTAAGAGTGCTTTGTCTGTCTGGAATTAAGGGCAACATTGTCTTCTAGTCTGCCTACTGTGCTCTGCATGCAGTGTTTACTGTAATGAAAGGACAGTAGGTTAGGAGTTGATGTGGGAACTACCACCGCAGACGAGGTTTCTATTGTTTGTGTGAATGACTGTGGGTTGTGGTGATTATCAGCCTTATTTGGTCAATCTGTTCTTCTGTTGAGAAATTAACAATCCCTTCAGCTAAAATGTAGCCAGAATTTCAGAGTTCAATAAAATTGACTTCTTGTTCAAACAACTTCGGATAAAGTACAATTAATAGAATTTATAAATGGTATCTAAATATACCCGTGAAGGATTGATTCAACCACATATTGCATTGTCTGCCTTTTTAATTTTCTGTTACATGACATGCAGGGGTCGAGGGCATACTTTCAACAAAATTGTAGGGGTTTTGGAAGTGATATTATTTGTTCTTTTTCCCAACTAACAACAGCACACATGTTCGGCTAAATAACATTATTATTTTTGCTCTTGCTTGCTGAAAGCAGAGTTTGCTATGGCCTGGCGGGAGCAAACTGCTATGTCCTGGGGTGGGCACCCCGGGACATTGCTGGAGCTGGCCCTAGCTTTCTCCAGGGCCATCTAAGGCTCCTGTAGGGGGGCTGCAGGGCCCCCTACCATATTCTATTTTGACCTCCGGGAGGTGGTGGTGACTGGGATGTGGGGGGGTATGAGCCCCACCACATTAATTACATTTAAATCACCAGGGAGGAGGCAGTCACCGGGGATGGGGGGGTATACGTGGTCCCCAACTGATAAACGTTTTTGTCCCCGGTTAGATGGCAGCCCCCGGTGCTGCGAGCGGGTCTGCACGCCCCCCTCACATCATTATCTGCAAAGTCCCAGGGAGGTAGCAGTCCCCTGGGTTCGGAGGAAGTTCAAGAGGCCCCCTCTATTAATTTAAAAAACAAACCCTGGGTAGGTGGTGGTCCCTGGGGCGTACAATGCAAGCACCCCCTGCATAAAAGATGAAAAAAAAAACAGGGTGGTGATGGTCCTCGGGGTTTAATTACCCCTTCCCTTTATTTTTACCATGCCCCGGGATTTGGCACACCTGGGAGCTTTAGAAAAAGATGCGCAGGAGCCCGCGCATCTTTTAAAAAAAAATTGTAGTGGATTGGCAGATCCACTCACAAGTACACAGCAAGATTTAAAAAAATTATCTTTAACCCCTGAAGTGCCCCTGAGGGATTCCCCAGAATATGTGCGAAGTCAGGGTATTCCTACCCTGCCCCCTTATCTTTCTTTTTTACTTTGTTTTTGAGACTCAGCTTCAAGCCGAGTCCAAAGATAGCTGCCAACACTTCATAGTTGAAGTGTTGGCAGCTAATCAGATTTTAGTAGGATCAGCGAGTCGACTGCAAGGATTCGCATCCCCAGATATTTATATTTCTTAAAAGTTAGATATCTAAAAAAATCTACTAAACGGATTTACACCAAATCACAAAAAAACACTATCTGGACCAACATCTAGCTTTCTGGCAAATTTGGTGTAATTCCTTTCAGCAGTTCAGGCTGTAGTCATGTTCAAAAAATGAAAAATCCCTATATACATAACAAGCATAACAAAGGGAAAATGTCTAGTGGCGCCAAAGTTATATCAGCAGAACCAAAAACGCTTTTCCTATGGAAAGTTTGGCCCTAAGTATAACTCTAGAACTGCCTGTCGGGTGTTTTTGTGCGGAATAAAGACTGAATAACATTTCCCCCTTGTGTGCACCTCATCTTTGATCCAGAAGCGGATCGTCGTACTTTTTATATATATATATATATATATATATATATATATATATATATATATATATGCACTGCACGTTACCCTTGTTGCTGCCAAAAGATAACCACGACGCCATGTGTAGCTGGCTCAAAATTAATTTATTTCGGCCTGACTCGAACGGGTTTCAGCTGTCCTTGCAGCCTTGCTCACCGATCGGTGAGCAAAGCTGCAAGGACAGCTGAAACGCGTTTGAGTCAGGCCGAAATAAATTAATTTTGAGCCAGCTACACATGGCGTCGTCGTTATCTTTTGGCTGCAACAAGGATAACGTGCAGTGCATTTTACGGACCTGCTCCAGTGGGGTCTGAAGAATGACGCGACTCTCGTGGCAGGTAGCAGTTAACGCACAGGAGAACGGTGCAAGCATATATCCATATATATATATACTTGAAGATGAAGGATCACAAGAAAACAATAGCCAGTCAGGGCTAAAATCTGGATCCCAAAGGATACAATGAGTCACAAAGAAATACAATATTCAAGAAAGAAGTGACTCAAACAGATAGATTCACCAAAGAACAAAAATATATTTCCACTACAATGTTTCAGCTTCCGCCTTCCTCAGGTAGTTTCAAGATGGTAAGCTCAGTGGCTGCACAGATGACACAGCTGAATTTTCAAAAAGCATCATGAGTGAAGATTCCATTTGGAATGTGGAATCAATGCAGTCCTGAGAGTTCTTGAGATATGCAGTAATCAGGTTGTATTGTCAGTAATGTTCAGTCCATCTGGATGCAATGATTTTAAACGATACTGTTTTAGCTGTGTCATCTGTGCAGCCACTGAGCTTACCATCTTGAAACTACCTGAGGAAGGCGGAAGCTGAAACGTTGTAGTGGACATATATTTTTGTTCTTTGGTGAATCTATCTGTTTGAGTCACTTCTTTCTTGGATACATATATATATATATATATATATATATATATATATATATATATATATATATATATATATATATATATATACACATATATATATATATATAAATACATACATACATATATACACACACACACACACATTCACAGACACATTTATATACATATATATTTATATAAATGTATATTAATGTATATATGTATATATATATATATATATACATATATATATAGAGAGAGAGATATAGATATAGATATAGATATATATGTATACATATATAGATATATACACATAAGCCAGACTGCTTTAATCATTATTTATTTTTTAACCGCTCCCAGTAACCAAGCTTCATACTAGATAGTGGCCAATGCAAAGAAATTGTACATGAGTTTTTGTTTCATGTGCTTCATTTTCATTCGAATTCCACACATCAAGTCTAGTTGTCAAAGTTGGATTATTTTTTCATCTCAGCACCTTCCATGTTAAGGTTAGATCAACAGAAAAGCATGAAAAAAGAGTCTAAAAATGGAAACATCAAGAGTTTTTGCATGTAGGCATCTTGTCACAGCTCTGCCTATCTTTCATCTGCTCTGCGGTGAACTGCTCTATTACAGCCAGCAGTTTCACCCATTGCTCTCTGGCAGTGCCCTCTAGATAATATTGCTGATTGCTTGCTGACAGGCTGAAGGAAGTGTTATCATTTTGCATCTTTGCAGAAAGATCACCAATGTCTGCTGGCTATGCAGAAACGCGAATTTAAATAATGTATGTACCGAACTATTATTCATCCTTAGCTGTACCATGTTGCCTCTGATATGCAGAATGTACAAACTGTATTATCTCCTTACATTTCCTTGCCAGATGCCCCCAGATTCCTTTTACGGAAACAGCTCTGTCTTTTACAGGTTCGTTCCTGTGGGACTATCAATCCCATTCAATCAGAATATTCAATAGCCTTCTGTTGTCCAGATGGCCAGTCAAAACATAGCCTTTGAACAAAGATGTCTTTTCAAGTTAAATGAGGGATAATCAAAGGTGTCTGGGAATAGCCCACCTCTGCACACTCTTTGTCATGGAGACCATGTTGTTGTTGGTTAGATCAAGGAGTATGTTTATTCAAGGGAGTGCTGAGATGGAAATGGGAGATGAATGAATGGACTCTGCCAGCACACATGTCCACATCTATTGTTAATGGAGCAATGATTGTGGCCGAATGTGCTGTATAGCCATCAACACGGAGTGACTTTTTTCATTTTGGTGAAGTGATAAAGGTGTTTTTGTTTTTGTATGTTGTTTTTGCATTAGGGTTAATGCTGCAGAGTGCCAGTGGCCAGTGAGGGTAATCATTGCAAATGATTTCACGAAGCCTCACAAGCCAATCAGCTCAAGTTCACCCAAAAACCTGGACAAACAATAGTTTTTTTACAGCTGTGTGGAACATCAACAGGTCTGCTTCAAGGCTAAGTTAGAGAGGGAATTAAATATATTTGGAGGAGCCTTGTCAAAAAAAGATCCTACCAAAAAATTTACCACTTTGCGCTTAACAAACACCTAGTTTGGGAAGCCAGACACAGACATCAGCCTACCTGGTGTGCTTGCCTTCTGCTTGGATAGGACGTTTGACACCCAGCTATGTATGAACTTGCAGAGGAAGCAGAGGGCTTAAATCCAACACAATGCTTGAACCATAGTGAGTGAAATAACTGTAAAGAATGTTTGGTATGAATATATTAAACAGGGCCCCTGGAATTATGTGGCAGGGGTGTGCCAAAATATGTGGCAGGGTTGTCTAAAGTATGCAGCAAGAAAAGGAAAATTATACGGCGTAATGCAGCATCTTTTGTGATACCATTGATTCATAATTTCTTCATTTTGGCACAGGGTAGCACTGTCTAATTTGACCCCTTTAGTACCACTTTAAAACACAAACACAACAATAAGGAATTGAAAGATGACCTGTTAACCTTTCCAAAGGAACTTCCACTGAGTTGTAAGGTGTTGCTATGTTGTTAGTAACATTTGATCCATTTAAATTAGAAACCATTTCTTGTTTTTGTCTTGTTAAAATCTGCAAAATATGCAAATGTTGATAGATTTTGTGACCAATATGTCAAACCGCAGAATTGCATACACCCAGTTGCCCGGATGTTAGACAACAAATTCAACAGACATATTTAAGTTGAAAAGAGCGCGTTGCCCCCGCCCCCCTGCATGGCTTGAACCTCAGACCTAAAATAGACAAAACAATTGGTGGTTCATTTTTGTTTCTGCAAAGAACTATATTAGCGAACTGTTCCTTTAGTTGTGCAGGTACAGTCTTTCAACATTTTGGGAACATGCAATGGTATTTTCATGTGCCATTGACGTGGCTTAGCAACATTCTGTTCATTACAATAGCCTTAACCAGAATAAAGGGATCTCTAGGGCAAAAATACATTTAACTGAGAAGACTGGCAGCTTTTAGCAGATCTCTTCAAAAAAGTTGAACCCAGAAAATAATGAATGAGTTGCATGTTGCAACAATTGTCCTGCCCTATAGCTTTCAAATCAGTTACATGTTGCTAAATGCATAGCATGTGAGCCCATCAGAGCCTCTCTTACGGTGGAGACATATATAATATTAGAATATTCGAAGGTTTGGAGTTATACCAAAATGAAGGAAGAGGCAGAGGGACTATGAGGGCTATCACCACCGGTCCAATGCCTGTCTTTCTATTTCACACTCTACCCTAAGTCTGTGCATTATTCTAAGAGCATTATTATAACCGATCTGCTGATGCCAGTCCCAGTCATTAAACGCTGCAAGTGAAAGGTATGATGGGTATCACCCTTGGCAGTTGGTGATAATTCTGTATTATAATGGGAAGAATTAATTTATGTAATACAATGACACCAATTGTCTACTCATTTCAAAACAAAAAAACTAGTTTTCCATATATCTGTGTCAAGCAAATGCCAAGAATAAATGAAGCGTTGACAACACACTAGTGGGATATTCCACAAAAGACACCTATGGATAGTTGTCTGGACAGAGGGAGCTACCATTAAAAGGAGAGCGATAAGAGTGAAGTCATGCTCCACTTTCCAATCAAAATAGGCTAATCAAATGACTGAGAGAGAGCCTGCTACCTAAATCCTACAAGGCCCCTTGCCCAGATGAGTAGGGACTCCTATTTGTTTTTTAGAAGAACCCTCATCCACTAACACTAGTTAGTGGCATGCTACATCATACGGTTCACACACACGATGCCTAGTGCATTTGGGTGTGCTTAAGAGCCTGATAGGGAATACATCACTGCTTCCCCCCCAAGTGGTTCATATCAGATGCAAGCATTAGTCTTCACATGGAGATTATCAATTGCTTGGAGCAATAATTTCTAAATTTCTAAATGTTTGCTGCAATTTTTATCTACTGACCAGGTCAAAAGCGAATTTAAGATCTTTGAAGGACAGATACAAATGTTGCCTTCAGCAGTTTTGTGTATTTAACACAGGTCATATGCACTCTGATTGCCTGGTCAACAGCACTAATTTCATTGTGGAGCCCAGGGTTTCAATATGAAGGGACTCTATATCAACCTATGCCTTCACTCTGTTGTGTAGGGCATATCCAAAGATTTTCCTCACGCCATCTAAAAGGGAAATAGGCCTATTGTTGCTAGATGATCGCTCTCTACCCTTCTTGTTCATATGTATTATTACTGTAAATCGCCACAAAAGTGGAATCAAATTGGAGACCAGTGCTGAGTTAAAGATCTTTGTCTGGATGTTTCAAGCATCAGCTTGAAACATCTATGGGCACAAAGTTAGGTCCTGGACCTTTGTTGAACTTCTGGGAAGTTTTTACCCATTCTATTTCAGGGCAGAAGAAAATTAAGGACTCTTTTGTAAGTGAATCCATGGTCCTGGCCATGTGTCACTGCACCTCCCAAGATCCCAGTACCGTGCAATTTTTTTTTAATGTTCCACGCATTCTTTTGTGCAAACTTGGTGAACTTGTTTATTTGCACCTCCTCCAAAAGCTCTTGAGAGTAATTATTTATTTAAAAAGGACTCTCATTACTTTTCCTCAAACCCATATACTCTTCGATTTACCATCCTGCTGTTTTTAAAGTGTGCACTCATTTCAAATCAGTTTCCTCATTTAAAAGCTTATAGCCTACTCCTCTAGCTGATCTTTTGCACATGCATTCTAAAGCATCTACGATATATTCATGTTTATTGGATATCTCTAGTAATAGGCCCAAATATAGTACCAAATTAAGATGGGAAACAGATCTCTGCATCACTCTGCCTGTTTCCACATGGAAACAGATTTGTATTAAAATTAGGAAGTCCTCTGATGCAGCCAACTCACCACAATCACTTTTCTTCATATACAACAGACTTTTTACGATACTGAAATTTCATCATAAGATTAACCCACCTGTTCTGGATACTTGTTGGACTTGTTCCACACAATCAGCTGACTTGAAACATTTATTATTCACTGGTCCCTCTGTTGCTACTTTTTGGACACAAGTCTGGAGACAAATTAATTTTATTTTTCATTCCAATGTGCCATATTCTTTTCCCAATGTATTTCTAGGAAGTGTATCTGATGTATGGATAAATGTTTCTTTTAATGTAGAAATATTAGATCTATTAGTAATTGCCTTTCAACAAATCACTCAAAATTTGAAAGATTTTTCACAGCTATCAGCCAAAGCATGGTGGTATTCAGTATGTCATAACCACCGTTTGGACGCTGCATATATGCAACCTTCTCTTGTTTTAAAGCAAAAGGACCTATGGACACACGTTTCACAATTCCTTGATAATTCTGCAAAAACATACTTTGCTCCTTCACCTTGACATTCAAGAAGTTCTACAACCTTATTGACTTCATATTGTGTTAGATTATTGTATTGCTCTGTATCCTTTGCTACTCAGTGGAAGATTCATTTTATCCTTTTGATCAGACATTGTTGTATATCAATTACATCCTTTTGTCCCCCCTCCCTTTTCTATTCCCACTGTTTATTTAGATATGTTGTAACATTATTATTTATCTAAATACATTTATCTTTAAAACTTAAAATAAATATAATATCCAAAAGAATTTTGGGATCTTTGGGTACAGATGCACAAATAGCAGTAAACTGAACTCTCAAGTTGTGCATCAGGAGATATATCTTTGTGAATATTTCTGAATTTCATTTCATGATTCATCTGTTATTCAAGGGTGTAATTGCTGGGGTATGTATTACTGTAAAGGAGGCCTTAACATTGATTTTACACATGAAAACGAATAGATCATTATTGCTCTCCAGGCACTGGCCAACCCTCATAACAACATCATGGCCCCATGACTGGATTTTAAGTAGGATGTAATAAATCAGAATAGATCTTCTGTTGCGCCTAAAAATTGTCTCTGCTGGGCTATCAGAGTTAGTGCGATCATTAAGAAATCTGAGATGGAAATTACACAGCAAATTGGTGAAGAGCCTCCCTTTTATTGGTTTTTTTTCAGCTTGATGTTGTTTGGTATATCTGGTGCTGGGAAACCCCCGAGTGCTTCCTCTTCGTGATGTGATCTTCCTAGATTCCGACATATAATGCATACATGATAATTCAGGAAAATATATACACAAAAACTGTATTGGTAAGCGAACAAATCAGAACACTCAACCGGTAGCACCATCAGATCAATCAGTAAATGCTGTTGCGCTACAGTAGAACACCGCTCCATAAGTAAAATGTATATCAGCTGCCCATGAGTCAATTACGGGAACAGAACTGAAGAAAAGTAGAAAGAATCCAGGCTACTAATATAGTGGCTCAGTAGTCAGATGACACGGTCCTAATGTGACCCAGTAAATTGCATGGGGTCGAAACATTGACAGCCCCACCTGTGGCTGATATACGATTTGCTCTTGTAGGACAAACTTATATAACTTTATACACTATCTAAAATATATTATTGATAAAAAATCAACACTTGTTTTTTGTCCAGTGTGTCTTCTATTAATGTACGTTTACTTTTATGAGCACAGCATCGTATGCACTCTCTTCACTGTACACCAGGCACCTACATTTGTATCTGTACAACAGATAAAATGGCTTTCATTTGATTTATTTCCATCTGAGTGGAACACTTGATGTATGTTAATGATTTTGTGTTATGATTCATGCACCTGATTTCACAAATTACCTTTGAGAGATTCAATAAGTAATTCTGCCAATGAGTCCAGTTGGACTATTATTTTGTTCAATATAAATACCCTGGTTCTAGTGAGCACTGGGGGTTTGTCACTGTTCAGTTTTCTCTGAATATGTGGGGACATTAGTTTTAGTCTTTGTTTAGGCCTCTAAAGTGCACTTATCCGAGGAATGATTGGAAAGGAAAGAGGTTTTTTGATTGAATGTCATATTCTAAAATTCTGAAATAAAATCCAGACCCCCTCTCATGAAGGTGACTTCAAAGAAAGGGGAAGTGAAGTCTAATATGAGCCTGAAAGTTTGAAGGACCATTTCAGTTGGATAGCTTCTTAAATGGCTGCCACTTCTAACAGCTCCAATCTTGTCAATGCACAGTGTTCTTCTGTAAAGCCCTCAGTACATTCACTTCAGGTCTCTCAAAAGAATGGCTCATTTACCTGCTTAAGTAGCTTTTCATCCTTCCGTGAAAATACAATGAAGCATTCTTTTTAGAACTGCTTGTGCTATGCCCGAGGACAAGTTGTTTGCCAGAAAGACGTGGAAAGTCCCAGGGAACAAAAGACAAGAGCCAAGGTGAGAGACAAGTTTAAAGAAGAACCGAATAAGGAGCTGAATGTTTCCCATAAGGTCCAAAAGCAAACAGAAGAATACATAAAAAGATTGGCTCTGCGAATGTTGTTCAATAACAGAAGAAAATATATGTCTCTGTTTCAGTATCAATTGTATACCTTAATCAAATGTTTATTTTGATATAGGGTAACTGTAAATTATGCAATCCTTGAGGTATTATTGCAAAACATAGACAATCATACAGAGCTACAATGCAGTTTTGACTAATATATGATATGAGAAAATCAGGTTACTTGCTTATTTATGAATACCACTGCCTAATGCAGTAGAATCTACAAAAGGGGCCTACTACTGTAGTAATCAGGACAATTTCACCGACATTTCTAGGCCTAACTTGTAAAGCGCTCTGATATCCTTTGGGATTAAGTTTGCGCTATATGAAACTTTATAAATAAATAAATACATATATATATAAACAATCAATCAAATTTTAAGCCAGTAGATGGTTCCAGAGGTTTTCCGATGTTGATCAATATATTGTAGGAGAGTTTTTGGTCCTTGGTGGGAAGGCAGGTGATTAACGTTCCCACTTACTACCTCAATATGTGTGACCGGCCCACTGATATATGGGCCAGTGATATATGGGTGATCAAAATCATGGTTATGTAGTGATCAGGGTGATAATATATGCCTTTAATGGATTTTGTATCAGATATCCCATCACAGTGATAGGTTTGTGCCCTACCTTGAATCTAGGAGGTGAATGGACACTTTGGACTGGTTGTGACACCTCTAACAGAGCACATGGTACAACCCTGACAGTACACAATACGATTCACAACAATAATTTAGAAAATAAAGACTTGGAATCAATAAGTATAGTAATCCACAATTTTTATAATAACCATGGATGTAGAGCATGAGCGAATTGTGAAAGCAAACAAGTAATAACTGCATACACTGTCACCGCGGTGACCAATTAACTCGGTCTAGACCTGATGGTACTCAGTGGAGGACTTTAAGGAAGTAGACCGATTCATGAGAGGCAGTTAAGTTGGTGCACATCCTGAGGTAATCAATCAAAAGGGGATGAAAGGGGGAAGAAAGGCTATCTAGGGCAGCCCCCCACTCAACAAATCTGAAACAAAAAGCCCTATTCAGCCAGCACGGTATAAATCTCAGACTAAGTAACTCAAGGGGCCATACCTCATATTGGCTCACCAAGCGGCTAAATTAAACCAGTGCTGTGTTACAGGTCCGGACATGCCTTTAAGATATACAAAAAGGTGTGCACAGGATACATCACATAAAGAAAATATGTGTGAGAAAGCAAGGAAAGTACCTCACGGACGTAACACCTGAGGGGCTTCCCGGTATGCAAATGACCGGTCTACCCACTTCTCATCATCGGTTACTTTCCTTGCTGGGAGGATGAAAAAGTGCAAAAAGAATGTGCACAAGACAGAATAGAGAAACAGACAGGGAGTGTACAAATACACTACCTGGTAGGACAGAGAGGAGTGCTCAAGAAAAAGTTGACAAGTACCTACACCCAACACCGACAAATATAAATTATATTATAAAACGGTGAGGTTTGGCTGGCTGAGTCGATTTTATTCTGGTGCTGCCAAACTTCACCTTCTAAAAAATGGTTAAATTGATACCATTCATTGTTATGACTGGACCGACATGTTTCATTGCCTTGTCATTGGCAATTTCGTCAGGGCAAATGGTTGGGTCTCTATTCTCAATCCTCCATTTTTCATATGGGAACCTGTACACATACACACATTTAAAAACAGAGCACAGCAGTAGTCAGATGGTGAGTCAATAGAGGCTTACGCACACATCACACTAAAGCTAGTGGCAGTGGTTCGCTGTGGTTACCTTATGCTCGCTGTTAGATCTGGGGGACACTAGTTGGCAGAGGTAGGTACCACTGTCCAAATAGGGACCATTGCTTCTAGTCAGGGCAAGCAGATAACCCTCTGAGATAACCCCTGCTCACCCTCTAGGTAGCTTGGCACGAGCAGTCTAGGCTAACTAGAGGCAATGCGTAAAGTATTTGTACCAACACTCACAGTAACACAGTGAAAACACCACAAACTGACTCCACAACAGTTTAGAAAAATAAAGGTATTTTAATCTAAACTACACAAGACCAAAACGACAAAAATCCAACATACACAGTTCAAGAATATGGTTTCAAAAAGAGTTCTTAAGGTTGCGTTAAAGTTCTTCAAGTTGCGGTAAAATAAACCACAGATGCGTGAAAAGTTCACAGTTGCGTCACGTCTACTCACAGTACCTTTAGTTGCAACAAAGTTCCAAAAGCAGAAGCTGGTGCGGTGGAAAACAAGCGATGCGTTGCTCCTGAGACCCTGGGGAGGCGATGCGACAGCCCCGCTGCAGCAGCGGGCGTGTTGCGACGAATCCGGTCTGTATGGGGAGGAAGGCCACTTGTATGGATTCCGGTGCGTAGGTTCCGTAGGAAGTCTGTTCTCGCAAAGGCACGATGCGACGATCTCGTAGGGGCTGCGACGATCTCCGGGGCGACGATGCGCGGTCCAGCGGGGATCCTCTCTCTCGCAGCTCCTCGATGCGTTGATTCTGCGACGACACTCGCAGCGACGTGATGCGACTCGCAAGCAAGCGGTGCGGCGATCTCACCCAGCGATGACAGGCTCTGCGACGATACTCGCAGCGATGTTCGATTCTCCCGCACCGGTCTGGTGCGTCCCGCAAACGAAGGATGCGACGGCTCTGGCAGCGGCGTCAGGCGCTGCGACGATCTTGACCTCCGTAGCGGCGGGAAACTTCTCGCACTGTCGGGGATGCGCTCCGCAAGCGAGCGATGTGACACTTTTCAAGTTCAAAAGTCTCTCAAGCTTAGTTTCAAGCTTCCCAGCTCAGGTACAACTTCCAGAGGCCCCACAACTGGATCAAGCACTCTAGGAAGGACAGAACTCTCTCAGCAGAGTTCAGGGAAGCTGGGGGTGAAGTCCTTTTGTTCCTGGGACTTCAAAACAGGGAGCCAGCTCTTCTCAGGCCCTTGGAGATTCCTTCAAGCAAGGGGACACAGCACAAAGCAAAGTCCTTCCCCTCTCCTTGGCAGCAAAGCAACAGGTCAGTCCAGCAGAGCAACAGCAGGACAATCTTCCTTCTTCAGTTTCAGCTTTCTCCTTGGCAGAGGTTCCTTCTTGATTTCCAGGATGATCTAATTTTCTATTGTCAGGGGTCCTGTACTTATACCCCTAAAGTCTTTGTTCTCTTGGTGCATGTGGGCCCTGAGCCCGGTCTGAACCAGTTCTGGGTGGATCCTGAGCACTTTGTTTTGCTGGCTGCATCTTTCCTTTCAGAGTGAGGGGCAGGGTCCTCAGCCGCCCAGCAGGGGGGTGGAGCCAGCATTGTGGAAGGCAGGCACAGCCCTATTCAGCCCAGGTGCTAACTCCTCCCACCACTCCAGTTGCAACTGCAGTCATTCAGCCTAGTGCTGACTCATCCATCCTGCTGGGGAATTCCCCAGCCCCTGTCACTCACAAACCAGACAGTCAATACACAAACAGGCCCAGGCACACAGAAGGGTCAGACAACAGAACAGCAACTTTCTAAAAGTGCTGTTCTCAAACACAGGATCTAAAAACAATCTTTCCTAAAAGATGTGTTATTAAATTCTGAGTTCAGGGATACTAGATACTTATGTCCTATCTTGTTCCTATGAGAAGAAATGCTGTTAACCACTGTAGCCAGCATCCCCCATGTTAATCTATGGAGCAAGATAGCCTTACAATAGTGAAAAACGAAAATGGCTGTAATTCACTACCAGAACATGTCACCTGCACTAGTACATGCTCTACCTTTTACATACACTGCACCCTGCCCAGGGGGGTACCTTGGGCCTTCCATAGGGGTGGCTGATGTGCACAAAAAGGGAAGGGTTAGGCCTGGTCAGTGGGGACACTGACCAGGAGGACATGGCAGTTCTAAACTGCCCATAGGCACTGCAGTGGCAGGCCTGAGACACCATTTTAGAGCTACTCCTGTGGGTGGCACAATCAGTGCTGCAGGCCCACTAGTAGCATTTGTCATCACCAGCCCTGGCACACCCAGTGCACTTTACTAGGGACTTCGTGGTGATACAAATATGCCAAACATGTATATTCAATCAGAATAACAATTTACACAGGGAGCACTTACACTCTGGCACTGATCAGCAGTGGCAGAGTGTCCAAAGCATCTAAACCAGCAAAAACGAAATCCAGCACAGCATCAAAAATACAGGAGGTAGAGGCAAAAAGATAGGGGAACCACGCCAAAGATTCCAGGTCTAACACGTGTCCCCTCCAGCTGAAAGTGGGGAGAACTACCCACCCTCTTGGGAGTTCTCTTCACTAAGGCGGAAAAACCTGGACAGACCATCAGCGTTGGCGTGTTCTGTACCAGGGCGGTGTTCCACCGTAAAGTCCATTCCCTGTAGGGAGATGGACCACCTCAACAGCTTTGGATTCTCACCCCTCATCTGCATTAACCATCTGAGGGGCCTGTGGTTGGTCTGAACACGGAAGTGAGTCCCAAACAGGTAGGGCCTCAACTTTTTCAGAGCCCAGACCACAGCAAATGCTTCTCTCTCAATCACACTCCACCTCTGTTCCCTGGGGAGTAGTCTCCTGCTAATGAAGGCTATCGGCTGCTCTCCTCCCTCCTCAGTGATTTGTGAGAGTACTGCTCCCACACCATGCTCTGAAGCGTCTGTCTGAACTATGAACTCACTGGAAAAGTCAGGTGCCTTGAGCACCGGCGCTGTGCACATGGCCGTTTTCAGAGTTTCAAAAGCAGTTTGGCAGGCGTCAGTCCAGTCAACTCTTTTGGGCAACTTCTTGGAAGTGAGTTCTGTCAAGGGGGCGACAATGGTGCCATATCCCTTGACAAACCGTCGGTAATACCCGGTGAGTCCTAAAAAGGCCCTCACCTCTGTCTGGGTCTTGGGGGGTTCCCAAGCCAGAATGGTATCAATCTTGGCCTGTAGGGGCGCCACCTGGCCGCTCCCCACCTGGTGTCCCAAATACACCACAGATCCCTGCCCTATCTGGCACTTGCTGGCCTTGATAGTGAGGCCTGCCCTTTGCAGAGCCTTCAACACTTCGCAGAGGTGTTGCAGGTGTTCCTCCCACGTGGAGCTAAACACAGCAATGTCATCCAGGTATGCGGTGCTGAATTCCTCCAGCCCGGTCAGTACCTGGTTAACCAGTCTCTGGAATGTGGCAGGGGCATTCTTCAACCCAAAGGGCATGACACGGAACTGGAAGTGCCCCTCTGGCGTTGAAAATGCAGACCTCTCTTTGGCCCCATCAGTTAAGGCAATCTGCCAGTACCCTGAAGTCAAATCAAATGTACTGAGGTACTGGGCAGCTCCCAACCGATCCACGAGCTCATCAGCTCTGGGGATGGGGTGTGCGTCAGTCTTCATGACCGCATTGAGCCCACGGTAGTCCACGCAAAACCGGAGTTCTGGAGGGCCACCGGGGGTAGCAGCTTTCTTGGGTACCAAGACCACTGGGCTAGCCCAGGGGCTGCTGGAGGGCTCAATCACCCCTAGCGCCAACATCTTGGAAACCTCTTCCTTGATGCTGGCCCTGACCTTGTCAGCTACCCTGTAAAATTTCTGTTTCACAGGCAGACTGTCTCCAGTGTCCACATCATGGACGCAATCAAAGCGGAAAACAAGGCTTAGGCGCACAGCATCAAGTTGAGTGAATGGTTAATGAAGAAGATAATGGTGGGCTAAAAATAAAATGAAGGTGCTCCAACAGGCGACGCAACTGGCCGAATGCGTCCACTGATGCTTGAGATGAGTGTGCTACGTGGTACGTAGACACATCCCTGTGTAGTGGGCACACTTGTAAGGTTCAGAATAACTGACTCAAAGGAGGTTCAAGGAAAAGAGTTAATGAAGAGTCCACACGAAGATTTCATCATATGGTTGATTTTTAGTAGTTTCACAAGTTCTTGTATTTAAAGCGTTACATCACGCCAAACAATTGAATACAATCCAACGAAGTTTTCGAAGTATGCTCCAATGCATTTCGGACTAGTGAAAGTCCTTTATCAAGGAGCGCTGCGGGGGGATACAAAAATGCAACTTAGATCAACGATGCTAGGAAATAAAAAAGTCGAGTGACATGCGGTGTGGGGTGATAATGGATTTGACATGCATTAGCGGGTAAGTGAATGAGTTTAAACAGCATCAACAAGTGCATGCAAAAAGGAGTGATGGAAATTGGATCATGCATGGTTTCTAGAATGGGGCCGGTGAGTGTGCGGTTTAAACAGGGAGCATGGTGGTGAAAGTGCGCGATGGGAGCCATGAAGGTGAACACGGAGTGAAAAAGTTTGTAGCAGAAATTAAAACGGGTCTCACGTTTACGAACTCAGCGGGAGGCTCACATCAGTGCTGCGGAAAAGGGGAGAGGATCATGAAATGTAGGAAGCGCGAAGTGCGTGGGGTGAAAACGCTAGGGACATGCAGTGATAGGTTACTTACTGTGGAGAGGTTCAGGAGGTGGACCGAGTGTCACGAACTTCGCGAAGTTACTGCGGAGTTCACTGGAAGAGTGAGTGAAGTTGAAATAGACAAAGGACACCAAAGTAAAAGAAGATGGGAGCGGCCATCTTGTAGTGGAGTGTAGTGACCAGAAAGTATGATAGGGTGCATGTGCAGAACGGGAGGCATAGTATCAAACATAAATCAATTACAGGTAACAACTGAGTTCAGTCCGGTCATTAAGGCCAAAAGGTTTCAAAGACTGGAGTCTATAAATCCACGAGGTTTCTCGTTGTAGGAGAGTCTTATTATTGTCCCTGCCCTCAGTATGGGCAACCATTTCCAGTACGAGGTATTTCAATTGTGCCACACTGTGGTGGGCTTCATTAAAATGGACAGCCACATTTGATTTGGTGTTCTTTGTCCTAATGTTTGACTTATGTTCGTTAAGTCTAATTTTAATTTTTCTGCTGGTTTTTCCCACATAGGACTTTCCACATGGGCATTTAAGCAGATAAATTAGGTTAGCTGAATCACATGTGGCATCTACATTGAGGTTGATGTTAACCCCTTCCACACTCATGACGAGCTGGGCTCGTCATGCAGTAGCCTCCCAGCACGCTCATGACGAGCCCAGCTCGTCATGAATAATGGGTTTTTGCATATTCCAGCACAGGGCTGGAACTCATCGAGCATCGATGTGGTTAAAGCCTCTCATGGGGTGGTTCAGGGTGTTGCCTCCAATAACATTATTGCAGTTGCTGCAATGGTGGCACGGGCGGGTGCCCGTGTGGGTAGTTGACGTGACAGTTGGTTTGGATAATATTTCTTTGATGTTCATCGGTCTGCTATACGCAAAAATGGGAGGTTCTTTGAACAGGTCACCAAAATCTGGTTCTGATGATAAAATGCGCCAATGTTTTAGGATGGTTTTCTTATAGATTTTGCTTGAGGTGGAGTACCTGGAGACCAGTGCCATTCTGGAGGTTGAATCCTTCTTTTTGCTTTTTAAAGCTTCTGAACGTGGGATCAATTTTACTTTGTCTTGAGCCTCTTTGATGATGTCGTGTGGATACCCTCTAGTTGAGAATCTACTGGCCATTGATTGTAGTTGGGAGTCTCTTTTATCATCATCGGATACGATCCGGGTCACTCTAAGCATCTGGCTAAACGGTAAGTGTCTCTTTAGGGAATCCTGGTGAAAGCTGCTGTACAATAAGGTGTTATTGCGGTCGGTTGGCTTTCGATAGATCTCCTCGTGGATTGTAGTTGGGAGTCTCTTTTATCATCATCGGATACGATCCGGGTCACTCTAAGCATCTGGCTAAACGGTAAGTGTCTCTTTAGGGAATCCTGGTGAAAGCTGCTGTACAATAAGGTGTTATTGCGGTCGGTTGGCTTTCGATAGACCTCTATCGAAAGCCAACCGACCGCAATAACACCTTATTGTACAGCAGCTTTCACCAGGATTCCCTAAAGAGACACTTACCGTTTAGCCAGATGCTTAGAGTGACCCGGATCGTATCCGATGATGATAAAAGAGACTCCCAACTACAATCAATGGCCAGTAGATTCTCAACTAGAGGGTATCCACACGACATCATCAAAGAGGCTCAAGACAAAGTACAATTGATCCCACGTTCAGAAGCTTTAAAAAGCAAAAAGAAGGATTCAACCTCCAGAATGGCATTGGTCTCCAGGTACTCCACCTCAAGCAAAATCTATAAGAAAACCATCCTAAAACATTGGCGCATTTTATCATCGGAACCAGATTTTGGTGACCTGTTCAAAGAACCTCCCATTTTTGCGTATAGCAGACCGATGAACATCAAAGAAATATTATCCAAACCAACTGTCACGTCAACTACCCACACGGGCACCCGCCCGTGCCACCATTGCAGCAACTGCAATAACGTTATTGGAGGCAACACCCTGAACCACCCCATGAGAGGCTTTAACATCAACCTCAATGTAGATGCCACATGTGATTCAGCTAACCTAATTTATCTGCTTAAATGCCCATGTGGAAAGTCCTATGTGGGAAAAACCAGCAGAAAAATTAAAATTATACTTAACGAACATAAGTCAAACATTAGGACAAAGAACACCAAATCAAATGTGGCTGTCCATTTTAATGAAGCCCACCACAGTGTGGCACAATTGAAATACCTCGTACTGGAAATGGTTGCCCATACTGAGGGCAGGGACAATAATAAGACTCTCCTACAACGAGAAACCTCGTGGATTTATAGACTCCAGTCTTTGAAACCTTTTGGCCTTAATGACCGGACTGAACTCAGTTGTTACCTGTAATTGATTTATGTTTGATACTATGCCTCCCGTTCTGCACATGCACCCTATCATACTTTCTGGTCACTACACTCCACTACAAGATGGCCGCTCCCATCTTCTTTTACTTTGGTGTCCTTTGTCTATTTCAACTTCACTCACTCTTCCAGTGAACTCCGCAGTAACTTCGCGAAGTTCGTGACACTCGGTCCACCTCCTGAACCTCTCCACAGTAAGTAACCTATCACTGCATGTCCCTAGCGTTTTCACCCCACGCACTTCGCGCTTCCTACATTTCATGATCCTCTCCCCTTTTCCGCAGCACTGATGTGAGCCTCCCGCTGAGTTCGTAAACGTGAGACCCGTTTTAATTTCTGCTACAAACTTTTTCACTCCGTGTTCACCTTCATGGCTCCCATCGCGCACTTTCACAACCATGCTCCCTGTTTAAACCGCACACTCACCGGCCCCATTCTAGAAACCATGCATGATCCAATTTCCATCACTCCTTTTTGCATGCACTTGTTGATGCTGTTTAAACTCATTCACTTACCCGCTAATGCATGTCAAATCCATTATCACCCCACACCGCATGTCACTCGACTTTTTTATTTCCTAGCATCGTTGATCTAAGTTGCATTTTTGTATCCCCCCGCAGCGCTCCTTGATAAAGGACTTTCACTAGTCCGAAATGCATTGGAGCATACTTCGAAAACTTCGTTGGATTGTATTCAATTGTTTGGCGTGATGTAACGCTTTAAATACAAGAACTTGTGAAACTACTAAAAATCAACCATATGATGAAATCTTCGTGTGGACTCTTCATTAACTCTTTTCCTTGAACCTCCTTTGAGTCAGTTATTCTGAACCTTACAAGTGTGCCCACTACACAGGGATGTGTCTACGTACCACGTAGCACACTCATCTCACACATCATGGACGCACCAGTTGGTGACTCCTGGGGTCAGGGAGAACAGGGAGGAGAACTGACCCAACACTTGGCGACAGTCACTCTGCTGCTCTGGGGTCAGGGTGGGCGAGAGGACCACACCATCCACTGACCCATCTTGCTCCTTAACTGCCAGGAGGTCAGGGAGAGGATCACTATCCTCTTCCATTCCTGCATCTGTAGCCAGGAGCATGGTTACTTCAGACCTCTTAAAGTGTGGTTTGAGGCGGTTCACATGCAAGACTCTCAGGGGCTGCCTGGGAGTCTTCAGGTTAACCAGGTAGGTTACCTCACTCTTCCTTTCCACCACCTCGTATGGCCCAGTCCACTTGTCTTGGAGCGCACAAGGCTCCACTGGCGCCATCACCCACACTTCCTGCCCAGGTTGAAATTCAACCAGAGTGGTATTCTGGTCGTACCATCTTTTCATTTCTTCCTGGCTTGCTTCCAGGTTCGCCTGAGCGAGCTTCCTGAAGCGTTGTGTCTGGTTGCGGATGGCCAGCACATAGCTGAACACATCCTGGGGGGTTTTCCCACGGTACTTTTCCCAACCCTCCTTCACCAGTGAGAGAGGTCCTCTAACAGGGTGGCCATACAGGAGTTCAAAGGGACTGAACCCATAGGACTTCTGAGGCACCTCCCTGTAGGCAAACAACAGGCATGGTAACAAGACGTCCCACTTGCGTCTCATGGGCTCCGCTAGGCCCATAATCATACCTTTCAGGGTCCGGTTGAACCTTTCAACCAACCCATTTCCTTGAGGGTGGTAAGGAGTGGTGAACTTATAAGTTACCCCACACTCCTCCCACAGAGACTTCATGTACTTAGAGATGAAGTTGGTACCTCGGTCGGAGACCACCTCTCTGGGGAACCCCACACGGGAAAAGATCCCCATCAATGCACGGCCCACCACGGGTGCTGTGATTGTCCTGAGAGGGACTGCTTCCGGCTACCGAGTGGCATGGTCCACCAAGACCAGGATGAACCTGTTGCCTAAGGCCGTCTTGGGGTCCAGGGGCCCTACGATGTCTATGCCCACCCGCTCGAAAGGGGTGCTAACCACTGGGAAGGGCTGAAGGGGGGCCTTCAGCTTCATTCCAGTCTTGCCACTGGCTTGACAGGTTTGGCAAGATCTGCAAAAGGAACCAACGTGCTTTCTCATCTGGGGCCAGTGAAAGTGGGTGACAAGCCGGTTTAGGGTCTTGTCTTGCCCCAGATGTCCTGCAAGAGGCACGTCATGAGCCAGACCCATTAGGAAGTTTCTGAAGCGCTCGGGTACCACCAGCACACGGGCTGCACCGGGCTCAGCAAACTTAGGCTCACTATACAACAAGTCATCTTCCCAGTAGATAAAGTGATCTTTGGCTGCTCCACCTGCTGCCTGGTCTACAGCCTGTTGCCGCAGACCCTCGAGGGAAGGGCATTCTTTCTGCGCCTGGCAGAATTCCTCCCTGGAGGGACCACCTTCTTGCTGCCAATGGGTCAGCTCAGGCTTTTCTCCCAGTTCGGCTACCTGTTCCCCTGTAGGTTCCAGGGCATCCCCCTTGGGTTCTGCTCCTTCCTGGACCGTGGGAACGGCTGGGGCTGGTTTCCCGCGCCCCCTGCCTCTTCCTATCCTGGCAGGTCTCTGGGCCACTGTTTCAGGCTCCAGTTCTGCTGACTCCTCCCTACTGGCTGTCATAGCACGTGTGGACACACAGATCCACGCAGGCAAACCCAACATCTCCAAGTGAGTTCTGTGTTCTACATCCTTCCATGGAGAACTCTCCAGGTCGTTACCTAGCAGACAGTCTACAGGCAAGGCATCACTGACAACTACCTCCAAAAGACCAGAGACTCCCCCCCATTCAAAGGGAACACACGCCAGCTTGCTGAAGTGCACTGAACTGTCAGCTGCCACTACAGGGCGGAGTACACCAGGGATGATTTGCTCTTCAGACACCCACTGACACCTCACGGATGTCACGCTGGCTCCTGTGTCTCTCAGAGCCTCAATCTCCCTCCCATTGATGGTCACCTTCTGCCCATATTTCTTAGTGTTAGAGGGCAGCAAGGTTTCCTGGACCATCTCTTGGTCTCCTAGAGAGACAAGGGTCATAACTGCTAGCTCCCCCCAATCACTGGAAACCAAATCCCCTCCCAAAGCTACACTAGCTAACGCTGGGGCGGGGGCACCAGTGGGTGCTTGCTTCTTCTTGGGACATTTTGGAGCTATGTGGCCCACCTCATTGCAGTGATAGCAGGTAGGTGGGCCCCTGTTGTCTTTATTGTCCCGCCTGCCCTTAGAGGGCCATGGCTGTTTGGGTTTGGGGGGTTGGGATTCCTTTCCCTGGGAACTATTTTGGGGCCCTTCTGAGAACTCCTTTTGATTACCCTTGTCCCCCCCACTCTTCTGCTGGGGACCCTGCCCACCTTTGGCTGTGGTACCCACAATTCCTCTGTGGACCCTGGTACTGGTCCAGCGGTCCGCCTCCTTAGCAAGCTCAATGGGGTCTGTCAGCTTGCTGTCTAAAAGATGCTGGCGCAGCTCTGGAACACAAAGACTACTCAAGTGCTCCCAACTGATTAAATGCAACAACCCCTTAACCCCTTCGACGCTCATGACGAGCTGGGCTCGTCATGCAGTAGCCTCCTGCTACGCTCATGACGAGCCCAGCTCGTCATGTAAAGTGCATCTGCTGCTTTTCCAGCACAGGGGAAAAATCCCCATAGCATTCAAGGTGTTAAAATCAGTTACTTTACTGCCCTTCATCCAACCTTCCAGTGCACGCGAGTACAAATTCACACACTCCATCCAAGTCTCAGACTCTCTCTTCTTGGAGTTCCTAAACTGCAGTCTGTACTGCTCTGGGGTAAGGCCATACCTGAGACATAAGGTCTCCTTCATATTGGGGTAGGTCATGGCACCTGCTAATTCTAAGGGCTCTAGAGCACTCCTCCCAGAAGCCTCAAAATGTTTCCACAGGCCCGCCCCCCAATGCTGATCAGGCACACCATTCATCTTCAATGCAATTTCATACGAAGTGAACCAGGCATAAATATCCTCACCCCATGGTAATTCTGTACCAGGTCCTTGGGAATATATACTTTACCCCCATGCACTGGCTGCGCGCTGCCACCATTAGAACTGGCATCCACCTCCTTGGCTTTAAGATCCAGTTCTTTCATGCTCAACTCATGAGCCAAAAGCAATTTCTTTTCCTCTAGGGCACGAGCCTCTCTCTTGTCTTCCGCTGCCCTTTCTTTCTCCAATTCCAATTGCCTCAGTTTCATTTTCATGACTTCCAAGTCATACTCTCTTACTCTCTGATTTTCTTGTAACTCTTCTGGGGAGAGGCCCCTACGGGAGTGGTTGCTGCCAGCTCCTGAGCCTACTCTGCCGACTGGCAGATCTTTGACTTGAAAACCATTTTCTACATCCACATCATCATCTCCCTCTTGTGCCTCCCAATGGGCCTTCAAGATTCTCTGTAGCTCCTCCTTTCTGTAGGCGCTCTTTATGGGGCACTCAAACTCAAGGCAGAATTTCCTAAGTTGCTCAACTTTGTATGAATACAAATCTTCAATGGCAAACTCCAATTCTACTTCTGCCTCCTTACTGGGTGCTTTCCCATTCACAGACATGATGCTTGGAAGAGTTACTCAAAAATAGAAAAACCAAAAACCAGTAGTATGCGGTGGCGTAGTGGTCTGCACTCACTAGTGATGTACACCAATTACTGTGGGTCAAGTACAAATACAAGTTCAAATCCCACCGCCTGACCACCAATGTTAGATCTGGGGGACACTAGTTGGCAGAGGTAGGTACCACTGTCCAAATAGGGACCCTTGCTTCTAGTCAGGGCAAGGAGATAACCCTCTGAGATAACCCCTGCTCACCCTCTAGGTAGCTTGGCACGAGCAGTCTAGGCTAACCAGAGGCAATGCGTAAAGTATTTGTACCAACACTCACAGTAACACAGTGAAAACACCACAAACTGACTCCACAACAGTTTAGAAAAATAAAGGTATTTTAATCTAAACTACACAAGACCAAAACGACAAAAATCCAACATACACAGTTCAAGAATATGGTTTCAAAAAGAGTTCTTAAGGTTGCGTTAAAGTTCTTCAAGTTGCGGTAAAATAAACCACAGATGCGTGAAAAGTTCACAGTTGCGTCACGTCTACTCACAGTACCTTTAGTTGCAACAAAGTTCCAAAAGCAGAAGCTGGTGCGGTGGAAAACAAGCGATGCGTTGCTCCTGAGACCCTGGGGAGGCGATGCGACAGCCCCGCAGCACCAGCGGGCGTGTTGCGACGAATCCGGTCTGTATGGGGAGGAAGGCCACTTGTATGGATTCCGGTGCGTAGGTTCCGTAGGAAGTCTGTTCTCGCAAAGGCACGATGCGACGATCTCGTAGGGGCTGCGACGATCTCCGGGGCGACGATGCGCGGTCCAGCGGGGATCCTCTCTCTCGCAGCTCCTCGATGCGTTGATTCTGCGACGACACTCGCAGCGACGTGATGCGACTCGCAAGCAAGCGGTGCGGCGATCTCACCCAGCGACGACAGGCTCTGCGACGATACTCGCAGCGATGTTCGATTCTCCCGCACCGGTCTGGTGCGTCCCACAAACAAAGGATGCGACGGCTCTGGCAGCGGCGTCAGGCGCTGCGACGATCTCGACCTCCGTAGCGGCGGGAAACTTCTCGCACTGTCGGGGATGCGCTCCGCAAGCGAGCGATGCGACACTTTTCAAGTTCAAAAGTCTCTCAAGCTTAGTTTCAAGCTTCCCAGCTCAGGTACAACTTCCAGAGGCCCCACAACTGGATCAAGCACTCTAGGAAGGACAGAACTCTCTCAGCAGAGTGCAGGGAAGCTGGGGGTGAAGTCCTTTTGTTACTGGGACTTCAGAACAGGGAGCCAGCTCTTCTCAGGCCCTTGGAGATTCCTTCAAGCAAGGGGACACAGCACAAAGCAAAGTCCTTCCCCTCTCCTTGGCAGCAAAGCAACAGGTCAGTCCAGCAGAGGAACAGCAGGACAATCTTCCTTCTTCAGTTTCAGCTTTCTCCTTGACAGAGGTTCCTTCTTGATTTCCAGGATGATCTAATTTTCTGTTGTCAGGGGTCCTGTACTTATACCCCTAAAGTCTTTGTTCTCTTGGTGCATGTGGGCCCTGAGCCCGGTCTGAACCAGTTCTGGGTGGATCCTGAGCACTTTGTTTTGCTGGCTGCATCTTTCCTTTCAGAGTGAGGGGCAGGGTCCTCAGCCGCCCAGCAGGGGGGTGGAGCCAGCATTGTGGAAGGCAGGCACAGCCCTATTCAGCCCAGGTGCTAACTCCTCCCACCACTCCAGTTGCAACTGCAGTCATTCAGCCTAGTGCTGACTCGTCCATCCTGCTGGGGAATTCCCCAGCCCCTGTCACTCACAAACCAGACAGTCAATACACAAACAGGCCCAGACACACAGAAGGGTCAGACAACAGAACAGCAACTTTCTAAAAGTGCTGTTCTCAAACACAGGATCTAAAAACAATCTTTCCTAAAAGATGTGTTATTAAATTCTGAGTTCAGGGATACTAGATACTTATGTCCTATCTTGTTCCTATGAGAAGAAATGCTGTTAACCACTGTAGCCAGCATCCCCCATGTTAATCTATGGAGCAAGATAGCCTGACAATGGTGAAAAACGAAAATGGCTGTAATTCACTACCAAAACATGTCACCTGCACTAGTACATGCTCTACCTTTTACATACACTGCACCCTGCCCAGGGGGGTACCTTGGGCCTTCCATAGGGGTGGCTGATGTGCACAAAAAGGGAAGGGTTAGGCCTGGTCAGTGGGGACACTGACCAGGAGGACATGGCAGTTCTAAACTGCCCATAGGCACTGCAGTGGCAGACCTGAGACACCATTTTAGAGCTACTCCTGTGGGTGGCACAATCAGTGCTGCAGGCCCACTAGTAGCATTTGTCATCACCAGCCCTGGCACACCCAGTGCACTTTACTAGGGACTTCGTGGTGATACAAATATGCCAAACATGTATATTCAATCAGAATAACAATTTACACAGGGAGCACTTACACTCTGGCACTGATCAGCAGTGGCAGAGTGTCCAAAGCATCTAAACCAGCAAAAACGAAATCCAGCACAGCATCAAAAATACAGGAGGTAGAGGCAAAAAGATAGGGGAAATCACGCCAAAGATGCCAGGTCTACTAACACTCGCAGATGCTGGATATACCGTCGAGCATCAGAAAGACGGCGTGTCAAAAGATCACGAGTCCGTCTTGGAAACTCCTAGATG
Organism: Lissotriton helveticus; assembly: GCF_964261635.1. Lineage (NCBI taxonomy): Eukaryota > Metazoa > Chordata > Amphibia > Caudata > Salamandridae > Lissotriton > Lissotriton helveticus. The sequence goes on from NC_136058.1 coordinate 134,888,751, forward strand.
TGAGTCACCTGTACAAAAGACACATAGCAATCCAATTTCATACATAATGATGTCCACGGTTATATTCTTTGGTTATTCCAAAGTACTCGTGAGGCGGGGAGAACTCCCTATGTTGTTTCTAGAATCTGCCACCGAGTTATCCAGCGATGATAACTGCCACAATTAGATTCAAAACAAAACAACAGATGACAGTGTGTTACTAATGTCACCAGGTTGGTAATGTAGAATTAGTAGGGAGATAAGTTGCCTGCATGTTTAAGTGCTGGCACGTATAACCGCTCCCACAACCAGCAACCTCGCGGGGAATCCGCTCACCTGCCAGGTTTGTGAAGTTGTTAAGAGGAGAAAACGCCCGCCGCTCTAGGTGTACACCCGAGCGGAGGGTTCCTACCGGTACTGGTATGGATTCCTAGCGATTGGGCCAGGGCCAAGTGCAGCCGAGCCCGGCTGACACATACCGCTGCCGAGTCCCTCCGGCGCTTCCGACGTCTCGCAATCCAAGCCTGGATTGGGACGCGGAAGTACCCCGGACGGGGCTCCGCCCCTCACGTAACGTGGCGGCCATCTTTGGAAAGTAATGAAGTGACTCTCAGGATAAATACAATCACCAAACTTTATTCATAATGAGCAAATAGCAATAAACACTTGACCATCTATTTAGAACATTTCTACAGATCATGGTTTAAACAAGCCAATCGAGAGTCCAAGCGCTGCAAAGGAAAAGCGCGATGCAAACTGGTATCGAACCACCCAGTACATGAATAAATGTGCTATAAGGGCAGTCCATGGGGTCTAGCATCGTGAAGACAACTAAGGCAGAAGGAACTATGTTAATGCCAAAATTATTAACACTATCAGACGTCCCTATATCGATGCAGGTTTTTTAGAAAAATTACCAAAAACAGTATATAATATACAGAAAGAGCTTGAATCACACATTGATGGAATGCTTGTTAGAGGGGGGGTGACAACCACATATGTGTTGTATCGAGGATCTACGGGAGGCAACCACGGAATCTAACGTCTGCTCACTTTGTTCCATTCAATGGAATCGTTAAGACCCTCTTTGTCTGCCTTCTCTAAATAAATCCACCTGGCTTCTTTCCTCGCCAGTATGGCATCTAGGTTGTGTGTGTTGCCCACCACCTTCTCCAATACTGTCCATTTTAAGTCGCTCTGACCATGATTTTTTTCTGTGAAGTGCTGCACCAAACGTGTGGTGAGTTTCTTGGCTCGAATCGTGCTGAGATGCTCCTGAATGCGGACCTTCACTTTACGTGTGGTGAGACCTATGTATTGTAACCCGCAACTACAAGTAATTCTGTAAATAACATGTGTGGTGTTACAATTACTAAATGTAGTCAGGTACCAGGTCTTGCCATTGTGTAATGTGATCTCTTTAGTAGCGGTAGTCAGTGGGCACACAGAGCACCCACCGCAGGGGTAGTGAAACGTCGGGATGGTCTTAATTTCCGGGCTGATAGTCACATTCCTCGTATGTACCAACTTGTCACGCAGGTTGGCTGCCCTTTTGAATGCAAAGCGAGGGACTGGCATCTTGTCATTAGGGGTATCCAATATAGTCCAATGTTTTCGGATAATCTGTCTTATTTTTGTGGACAGGGGATCAAAGGTGGTCACAACCGGTAGGCACGGATGATTGATTTTTACATTCCGTTCAAGCAGGGCATCGCGTGGGGTATTCAGAGCCCTCTTGCGTGCATGTTTAATAACTCTGGTCGGATACTGCCTCTGCTTTAATCTGTTGACCAATCCAGCGGACTGGTCCACATATGCTTCAGTTGTAGAACAATTCCTGCGGTATCGAAGAAACTGACCTACCGGCAGGTTATCTCTGAGGGAGCGTGGATGAAATGAGTGGTAATGTAGGAGAGAGTTTCTATCTGTGTCTTTTTGATGGACCGTAGTGACCAGCTTATTCTTATCCGCTGATATATCCACATCCAGATATACTGCCTTACTGTTACTGATTGACCAGGTGAAGCGTAGGCTTTCATCAGCTTGATTCAACCAATCAAGGAATAGATGTAACCGGTCCTCTGTACCCGTCCAGATACAGAGGACATCATCTATATAACGTCTCCATTCCTGGATATTACTTAGGAATGGATTGGAGGGATGATAAATTACATTCTCCTCAAACTGGCCCACATAAATGCAGGCCAGGCTCGGGGCAAATGTAGCCCCCATAGATGTCCCAGACGTCTGTAAGTACAGTTGTCCTTTGTACTCAAAATTTTTTCTCGTGAGAGCTAGCTCAATACATTGGAGGACAAATGACACAGGTGTGTCATAGAACCCCTCCATCGCCTCCAGGGCTCTAGCTGCTGCCACCAGCGTAGCGCCCTGGGGTATGCTGGTATATAATGATTCGATATCAATCGTGACCAATAGTTGGTTGGTAGGGTCAAAAGTCATGTCCTTCAAGATGTTCAAGATATCTGTAGTGTCCTGCACATATGATTTCTGAGTGATGACTGCTTCTCTGAGGAAGAAGTCAGAAAATTGAGACAAAGGTTCAAGGATCGATTGTATACCAGCGACGATTGGACGTCCTGGCGGAGGGCGCTGTGGCTTATGGAACTTCGGCAAGATGTAGAATGCCGGAACACGGGGATTTGCATTAATAATGAAATCCGCCTCCTTGGTGGTAACCCATTTCTTAGATACAGCATCAGCCACCAGGTTTTTGATGGTACTAGCAAGTTCCTGGGAGGGGTCACGCATTATGGGGCTGTAATTGGTGCGAACGGATAGAAGTCTAAGTACCTCCGTCTCGTAGTCGGCGGTGTTGAGCACGACCACCGCCCCACCTTTATCCGCTGGCTTGATGGTGATCGCGGAATTCAGTTGTAATGCTTTCACGGCTTGCCAATCTTCTCTGGTCATGTTGTGGCCCTGATGGAAATGTATTTGTTGTTCAAGAGCCTCCACTTCGTGTAATACTCGTTGCTCAAAGACTGCAACTTCGGGACCCAGAACTGATAGTGGGGGACAGAAAGTGGAGGGGCGGTGTAGATTCGTATCGAACAATGATAGAGGGGTCTTTTCTTTATCGTGGAAAAATTTGTGCAGCTTGATCTTGCGCATCATTTCGGACAACTCAGTCCTGCAAAGAAATGGATCATGCTGGGGTGTGGGCACAAATCCCAATCCCTTATTTAATACTCCCTTTTCAGTGATCGTGAGTGTGTAGCTAGATAGATTAACTACGATGTCATTCTCCGGGACTTGGATAGGTGTTTCTGGCTCTATCACTTCTGAAATGTGCGCCCCCTGCTCCGTGTCACGCTGGGTGAAAAAGTCTGCCATGTTGGTGGTGTTTTGCCCCTGCCTCTGCCTCTCTGGGCCTGACCGCCTCCCCCTCGATGGCCTCCCGAGCCCTGACCTAAAAAAGCTCGCAGTAATGCTCCTAGGTCGTCTTCAGGTTTACCACCTGTCGCAAAATTGACCCGGTTGCCAGTAGAGGTAGTGGGACGATCTGCTGCCTCCTCGTCTTCGCTACTGGTATTATCGAATTGCCAGTTGTTAGGTGTGCGTCTATATCCCTGCTGGCCCCCTCGATTGGCTTGTTGTCGGCCCCTCCTGGACTGATACTGGCCCCTAGATTGTTCTTTTGGTCTCTCGTAGTACTCGTCCTCTATATATGGGAAAGCCCACTTATGAGTGTGTCGTTCTAGATTCTTTTTAAGGCCTATTATTTTTTGGTTAACCATGTAGGCCTTATAATCAGCCAAATCCCCCTGGATGCGTGCCAATTGGTCCTTCGCATCCAACAATGCACAGTTATTATTGAGACTGTCTTCTAATACCAAAATTTCTATCAAAAGTGCCTCGCTGAGGCGCTTGGCGGTGTTAATAATTAGAATTAGCCAGTCACGTGTGCATTTGTTTGCGACGCAGCTCCAATCAAATCGGAACTGCTTATCTTCTAGAAAGATCTTAGGTTCGAGCCTAACTATGAGACTGGGAGGGGAGGCCCCAGCTCTGAGGTATTCAGTCATAAGGGCCCCATGGAGGGCTACTCGGATCTGGCGTTTTTTAAGTGCACTCAGTTTATCCCATTCCTCCCTTGCCGACACCTCCGCATTCAGTGGTGCGTCAGGTAGTAATGGAGGGCCTGTAAGTATCAGTTCAATCTGCTCATCGGTAAATGCCAGACAATTCATGTCCTAGTAGCGTGAATGATGTGTGCTATGCGGTAATGAACGAATAACGGAGTTATGCGTAATACTATCAACCTCACAGACCACCTTGTCTGTCTCTGTAGCTTTAAAAACAATTTCCATACATCATCCTCACGGCTGAGCCGCCGTACTAAATCAATCAATCAAAAGGGTATGAAAGGGGGAAGAAAGGCTATCTAGGGCAGCCCCCACTCAACAAATCTGAAACAAAAAGGCCTATTCAGCCAGCACGGTATAAATCTCAGACTATGTAACTCAAGGGGCCATACCTCATATTGGCTCACCAAGCGGCTAAATTAAACCAGTGCTGTGTTACAGGTCCGGACATGCCTTTAAGATATACAAAATGGTGTGCACAGGATACATCACATAAAGAAAATATGTGTGAGAAAGCAAGGAAAGTACCTCACGGACGTAACACCCGAGGGGGTTCCCGGTATGCAAATGACCGGTCTACCCACTTCTCATCATCGGTTACTTTCCTTGCTGGGAGGATGAAAAAGTGCAAAAAGAATGTGCACAAGTCAGAATAGAGAAACAGACAGGGAGTGTACAAATACACTACCTGGTAGGACAGAGAGGAGTGCTCAAGAAAAAGTTGACAAGTACCTACACCCAACACCGACAAATATAAATTATATTGTAAAACGGTGAGGTTTGGCTGGCTGAGTCGATTTTATTCTGGTGCTGCCAAACTTCACCTTCTAAAAAATGGTTAAATTGATACCTGCAGCATCACAGTATCAGAAGAAGGGCAACCTAGTCTTTGACATGGTCATCCACATCACCTTCCCTAAATGCATACCAGTGCATACAGCACATCAGAGCCCACTCTGCTATGCAATTCTTTGGTTCTAAAACTGACAGTGTTTCAGGCTTGACATCTTATACATGGGTACATACTGAGTGCCTCAATACGAGCATCCTTCCTACCCCCATGCCTTATGTGGGGCATTTCCAGACTTTTTTTTTTGCCTCCTCCTCTTTTTTGAACCCGCTTTTGTTGGCTTTTCGCACTCTTTACTGCTGATAACAAGTGCTAATGTGCTTGTACTCCCTCCTTAAAACATGGTATAATTGACTTACACCCAATTGGCATGTTTAATTTACTTGTAAGTCCCTACTAATGTGGTACTATCTTTGCTGAGGGCCTGTAATTAAATGCTACTAGTGAGCCTGTAGTGCTGATTGTGCCACCCACTTGAGTAGCTCTTTAAACCTGCCTCACGCCTGGCAGTGCAGCTTTAAACTGCCATTTTGAACTGGTAAAAGAAATCATTTGCCATGCCAAAACCTTGCTTTTTAATATTTATGGCCCACATGGTAGTCCCTGGACAGCCCAGAGAGCAGGGCGCAGTGTATATAAAAAGTGGGGTATGTATCTTCAAGTTTTACATGTCCTGGTAGTGAAAAACTCTTAAATTCATTTTTTACTGCTGCAAGGCCTACTTCTCCTATATGATAACATTGAGGTTGCCTTATTACATTTAATAAGCTGCAACTTCCAAATAGAAATAGTTACTCAATTCATGTTTGGTGTCTTGGGGATTGTAATAAAAAATCCTCTCTTATGGTAAAGTCAGATTTTAATATACAATTTTGAAAATGTGCTTTTAAAAAGTTGGCATTTTGCTGCCATTGCCATTGAGGCCCGGAAGCCTGTCTCTGGTTCACATGACTGGGTGTATCTGACAGCTGGGGTTTGTACATTCCTCCTAAATATTCACATACAATAGAGAGCTTAGGTGTGCCTGGATGGGCCATTACTGGCAAGATGGGAGGACAGAGCTGGGCACAGCCCTACTTACATGTTGCTAGCATGCTAATTGACTGTGCAGTTGCAAAATTCTGAGGCGAATTGTGGATTAGCAGAAGGCACGCACTGACCATGTAATCGACTTAATTCTCATGCATTTTATTACTTCATAACTGATTTTATAGAAGTATTTATTTATTAATTAAGTATTGTATCAAACATGGAATTGCACTGCATGATGGGTCGTGCAGTCAATTCCTTCACCATAGACTATTGCTGATACACCTCCCCGTTTTGATTTTATTGTTCATTAAATTTATTTAATGAATGTATTTGTCAGTCGAACTGAACCAGCTCCTGAAGTTTTGTAACAAATTACTAGTCCTTTTTTGCACTCTAGGCACTAGCACTTTCAAGGTTTCTATTTATTTACTGGGATTAGGGCAGTCTCTACCAATCCCAGCCTTTTGCTTTTGAAAGATGGTTATCAATTTATTATATCCTATGCACATGCACTTTTGTGGTTTCCTTGACCTTGGTGCTTTAGGAAGTGTGGACTCCAAAAAGAAAAAAGGCTATGTTATATGGGACCGTTTTTTTTTAATTGATTGTTTTCTATGTTTTTACTGTATGGTATACATGTGACACTTTTATGGCCGCAATGGTTTAATAATAAAGTTATCGACTGACTGACATACCCACTTTAGTTAGTCAAATGCCAGTGCTGGGGAGGCACGAAATCTGTACACTTCAAGGGGGGACCTCTAGAAACTTCCCCCACTTCAAAGGAGGCACCTGGCATCAATATCGGATCTCAGACACCAACTGTTCTGTAAACCTCTGGACCAGTTGAGACCCTGCCATGAAGAAGGACTGCTGTGCTGCTCAAAGGATTACCACTCTGCTGGAATGCTGCCATGCTGGACTACTGCATTGCAGGACTGCTGCCTTGCCGGATTGCTGCCCTGCTGCCCTCCTGCCTGAGACATATGGACTCCCAGAGTCGCTCCAAGGGCTAGTCTGCTAGCCTCCTGTTCAGAGTATCACAGGACATAACTGGCTCCCAACCACCTGAACCACCAGAACCAGTAGCCAACTCCTGCTGGATCAAGCCCCTGAATCACTGGTGGTGCGCCTCAGGTTCTGGACCGTTGGTGTGCCCTCAGTGTAGCTGAATTGAAGTGTTTGGGCCCTTCACGACTGCAAATGTGCATGTTGGGGCAAAAAACGTTGTCACTCGCACTGCCCACCAATGCGAAGTTCCTTCAACTCGACCCTCACACTTCAGCATCAACCGTTCAAGGGGAGCGCCGCTCCAGTGCGACTGTTCACGACAACAGGATCTTCATCTCCATCAAGGATCGGACTCATTGCACTGGAATAAGAAGGTGACTTTTCAGCTGGACTAACCTGGTCTCTGTATCTGACCTGCTCTCCATTGCAGTCGGCCTGAACGTGTAACTTTCTCCCAGTCTCACAAGACTAGATAGCTGCGAGTGGCGCTTTGGGCTTTGGGGCTATCTTCACTTAAATCTTTTGAAGTTGCACCTCTCCCAATTTACTGATTGGATTTTTGTTGTTTTGGTCTTCATTTATTTATTTAACTTTGATCTATTTTTCAAAATTGGTGTGGGATTTTTCTTGTGTTGTGTTTTCACTTTATTACTGTGTGAAGTGCTGCATAAATACTTTGCACATTGCCTCTAAGTTAAGCCTGACTGCTCTGTGCAAAGCTATCAGCGGGTTGAGGACAGGTTAATTTGAGACTTTCTTATGCCTCACCGTGCAAAGGATTGTGGTTGCTACTTGAGTGGGGTTTTGATGAAAAAAGGGTTCAGGCAGATCAGGTCGTTTACCCCTTTTTCTTGGTTTGCCCGGCGTTAGCCGCTTCTCACCCAACTCACGATTACCCAAATAAAGAGGCAGGCGCTGGAGACTGGAAGGCAGGAAACAGGAGTTTATTTCCGACGGAACAGAACACGTCAAATCAGACAACAGGGTATCTTCTCGAGGTGCTCTAACAAGTTTCTCTACGGCTCCGTCTTTTATACACAGGTTTATGATGCACAAACATTCCTTATTGCAGTAAAGACACTTTGAAGTACAAAAGGGCATGTTTGGGACCCCAGCTCCAGGCCCATTCCCATACTGACCGCTCTGATGTTGTTTTCCCCTCCCAAATGTGACATGTGATTGTAATCTGCAGCCGGACATTCCAACAGGGCACGAGGGCAGGAGGGGGTGGTCAGATCTAAGGTTGGGCAGGCGATAAGATCATGTTTCGCTATGCGGGGCCGAAGGGGTACATCCACGAGACCTAGTTTTATGATGTGGGACTGGGTCGAGAGGCCAGGTGTAGCCGGGGGGGGGGGGGCATCAGAAGAGAGGCAGGGTGTTCCTGGGAGGGATGCGGGGGTGTCGGTCAGGTCTAGGGGTGTGAAGGCCTTGATTAATCACCGCTCCTCTGATGTGAGGCGAGGTCCTACTGTAGGAAGCAATAAACTGCATCTGTTGGGCTAGGTGATGGCCTGGGATCAGGCCGGGCAATCGGGCAGGGAGGAAGAGGTTACCAAAAGGGCCCGTTCTATGAGTAGAATGAAAGAGCGAGGGGGCAGGGGTCCAGAGTGGTGACAAGGTTGTGTTTAGCGGTGCGTTTATGGCCCTAACAGGAGAGACTGGGGGCTGTCGGGGCGCGGGGTGCTTGCGGGGCTGGAGAGAGAGAGAGAGAGAGAGAGAGAGAGAGAGAGATGATGGCAATCGGCAATGGGCAGGGAGGTCATGACACAAAGATGGTTACTATCTATGTTCGTGATGGAGCCTAAAAGGGAACAAGATGGCAAGGCCACTGTTTCGTGACTTTCTTTACCTTCAACAGTGGCGAGGGTGAACACAAATGAACGCCGCTTATGTACATATACATTTTGTCATTTTCCACAGTTTCACTCCACTCAACCAGTAACCCAATTTCTCACACCCCCAGAGACATCTTAAGGATGTTGGGGGCCTTGGGCAAGACGCATTTTGTGGGCCCCTTTTAAGAACAGCTTTGAATTTATGGTTCAGTATCAGCGTTTGTGACTTATTTGGCTGGGTCACTAACAGTGCACAGGCAAACTCATCCAAATTCTTAATGTGTTTACATCTAATATTCAGGGATAGTGAAGTGTTTTTCAAAATTTTTACACAGCAGCAGCTCATTAATAATCATTGTGACACACTCACATTTCTCATATGTGAGGTTTTGATCTAAAAGCAACATTTTAATGGTTGTTGCATGAAACATAAGCACAAAATTTCTCTGCAAAATATCTGTAATAGACTCTCACACATCACCAACATTGAAAATAAATTAAAGGAAAACGCTGTTTAAAACCCATCTTTTTAAGAATCATTCAAGGTTATCAGGGCAAGACTCACTGCACAGCAGAGCTCTCTCTATTATGGGTCACCTGAAACCCTAGTACCCTGGGCCAATGACCACTTTGCACATGCCCTTTAAACATCTGTGAATATCCCAAGTTCAAAATATACATACTACCTCTATCTGTATGGTAGAAGCACTGATTTCACTAACACACATGTAACACAATTGAAACTGTGCATCAAATGCTCTTGGGAAGATTAATCATAACAGGATTGCATCAGTTTAATAAAGGATGGAGGTGTGATGGAAAGAAGCAACCTTGACCATAGGAAAACCAAGATTGGGTGTTAATACTGAGGTTGCTTCATCTGGTGCTGTAAAAAGGGCTTAAAACCTTATTCTGTGTTGTCCAGTACTTTGTTGCTCCTTATGTTGTCTCATTCAAAATTGTACATAATCTACAGTTGTTTGATTATTTTATTTCCCTTTTCAAAGATGGAGTTCAAAATATGATTGTGGCCAACATGCACTTCTGTTTTGCACATGCTGAGGCCGCAGTTGATTGGACAGGATGAATGGGCAGATTGTTGTTACAATACCGTTCTACCCCCACAGTTTTATGAGCCAGAAAGAGCACACAATGCTGTACATTGATTAAGATTTAATTTTGTATTCAATACCTTATAAGATTCCATTTTCATTGGTTGTTTCAACAGATTTCCCAGTATAACAAAACAATTTAAGTAGAGTACAAGCTGCCTAGAATGAGTGTAGGAACATTTCCCTTTTTGTGTTGTTACTGCCACTTTTTGCTAGGTTTTGTTGCTATTTTTCGGACTTTGCACACTAGGACACTAGTGTCCATTACCCAGTGAGCATGCTCTGTCTGACACCTAAAATCATGTTGAATTGGCAAAATCCTTGTTTGCGTCCATAGTATACATTACTGTACCCTGTGTAACCAGGGCTTGTAAGTTAACTGTCACTGGTGTACTGATGTGCTTTTTATACCACCACTACAGTGACAAGGTAAAACAGGTTGAGACCTGCCACTGCTGCTTGGTGGTGCAGTTTTAAAACTGCCATTCTCACCAGTCAAAATAAACATTTTGCAAGGCTTAACCTTCCATCTGAAACTTTTAAGTCACCCCTAAGGTCAGGAGCAGCCAGCACTGCTCATATGTGGGGGGCGGGCATGGAGGTAGAGATCAGGGGGCATTGCGGGCTTCTTAAAACTAGTACAAAAATAAAACTTACCTTGCCGCAGCCGGTTCCCGCTTCTTCTCTCCTGTGTCCAACTCCAGGTCGAAACAGGAAGCAGGCAACCAGACTCTCCCCCAAGCCAATCAGAACACTCCAATGGAGTATTGTGCTAGGTCAGCCAGGGGCTGGGCATGTTCTCAGTCTGCATGGAGAATAGGGAAGTGCACATGACTGTTTTGGGCAGCCCGAGAGGGCCGACAAAGCAGGCATTGCGCACAGGAGTGTCTACCACTCCTACCCTGCAGCTTCACCCGGCCCCCTCACTCACTGCCGCAATAGGAGGAAAAAAATAAAATGATAATAACCTTCCTTTATTAGCATTTTATTTTCTACTGTCTTTGCTTCCCTACCTTAGCGTAGGAGCCACCACTGCCTAAGGTAGACCGTAAATGCTTGCGGGACAGTTCCATGGCATTTAAAAGAAAGACATTATGTTTAATATTTTAAACTGGCAGTGAAAAATTTTCAAAATCTTTTTTTTCGTGTGACACGACTAGCTCCCATAGGCTTACACTGGTTTACACAATTCCATGTAATAAGTGCTAATATCAGTTTGGGAATAGCAAGAAAATGTTTCAAGGACTCATTTTAATAATAATTTGAAATTCAGTTTAATGGTAAAGATGGTTTTTATATTATGATTAAGGAACAGAGACTTTCAGAATGTCATCTGCTTCTGTTCAAAACCAAAAGACTTTCTTTGCTGTGTCCAGTTGTCCTCTGTCCCATGATGGCTACCCTGAAGAGAGATGTGGATTGCTTTCAGACAGTGCCCCAGAACTGGTATAAAGTGACCCAAGGGAGAGCTTGCCCATTTACAAAGCCACACATTTGTGTGGAAAACAGAGAGCTCTGCACATGGAAAGAAAACCTCTTCCATGTTGGTTTTGGGTAGAAAAGTACTGTGTGTGATTTGTTGCAATAGTGCACACAGGAACTACTGCAAAAGTAGGTAGGGTCACTCCTGGGAACTTTTTTCTTATTGGTTAGGGAGAGGCCAGGAGTCACGCTCTCCCACAGGTTAGAGCCAGACATAAACGTGGCACCCTCAGGCTATCCTCTTCAGAACACTACTGGACCTATGGAAGACAGATGAAGGACTGAACGTGCGGTTGGCACTAGTGAGGATAACCCTTTGTGCTGAACCTGACCCCACGTGTACTGAGGAATCCAACAATCAGTTGGCTGACCTACAATTAAGCTACAGGGACACAAAAGCTGCCAGAAGACCACCTTCCTGAAAGAGCCCTCCTGACCAGTTTAACTGGGCATGCCCCTCACCACGCAGGTGGCTTCTGTATAGTGAACCCTTGCCCCCAAGCCCTGTTCCTGAGGTGCTGGCACACGTGCCTGGTACCAGAATGTACTCTTCCTCCTTAAGCCTAAAACCTGGAACTTAGAAAAGTTTTCAAGTCTGTTTGCCTGGAAAACCGTCAGAAAACTGGAACAAACCTGCCAAGTCAATCCGACAAGGGTGTGTTCCCACTGAGCCAAAGATTCTGGTTGCTACAGCTCTGAGATTTTCCAGCAGCAGCAAATCTGTTTCAGAGGGACATCAGAGACAGTATCCATCCTTGAGGAGCCCGGTTTGGCTACAGTTTTCAGCCTTGCCCTGCTGGAGGAATCCGACCTGCAAAATAATGACTGAGGGCCTGATTACATCTCGGCGGACAGGTTACGCTGTTACAACTGTGACGGATATCCTGTCCGCCAAAATATAAATCCCTTAAGATAGAAGGGGATTTATATTTTGGTGGACTGGACATCGGTCTCCCTTGTGACGGAGTAACCCATCCACCGAGATCTAAACGAGGCCCGAAGTCTAAAGATAGAATCTTCACCAAGCAAATGCACCATAAAGTGTTTTGAAGGTGAGGGATCTTCCTTTGGCATGAATTTTGAGTTTTTCCAGCTTGTAGTTTTCCCAAGAAAAGTCAATGACTTCACGAGGACTTTATCTGACAGTTATCAGGCCTCATGGAACCTACCGTTGCCAAAGCCTACTGCCTTGCCCTGCTGAGGATTTTTTACTTCAAATTCAGAAGGTGAAACTTCCGACCAGGATGAACCTGTTTTCTGTCTCTGACTCGCACTCATTATTCCACTGCCGTCAGCCTTAAAGCTTACCCATGTCCCAATCTAGCATGATCAGTTGCCCGGGGCTGCCGTTTTTGGTGCTATTTTCATTTAAAACTTTAAAAAAGTCATATTTGCAGTTCCTTTATTAAAGTTTTGTTGTTTCGGTGTCATTTTGTTCAATAAAATATGCTCTGTTTTTATAAATTGTAGTGCTATTGGTATTATGTTATGTTATTGAATTTTTTACTGTTTTTGTATTTCTTAATGCTGTGCACATTTTCTTAAGTTAAGCCTGTGTGCTTTGTGCCATAGCTACGAGAGGCTGAGCTCAGGTTTAAATTGCTGAAACCTTTACTGGGCCTAACAAAATAGGTGACATTGTTACGTGTGGTGGACTACCATCCACCCCAACTAATAACTCACTTTCTCCCAATGAGCGTTCTCCACCATGATGTTTACATGTTTTTTGGGAAAATCTGTGTTAACATGCTCCATTGCACCGCATTCATTTGTAAAACTTGGGATGAGTGATGACATGAGGAGGGGATGTCAACTTAGGCCATTCATAGTCTTACTCATTCAAAAACACCATCAATGCTTAAACCCCCCTGAAGCTGGTAAGTGATGAGATTGACTGGCTAACAATCCCACTTCATTCTTCCAGCAATACTGGCAAAGACCAAAAAAAATGGAAAGTAAACAAGGTTGTATTTAGGAATGATTGCCTTCAGTTTCTGTTGCTACCTCTATTACATTGAGGTCAGTACTTAATTTGTAAATCAACACATGCGGGGCCTAACGTTTTGCTCAGAAACCTTCAGTCAGAGCTACGAATATTGAGTTACTGAATCACAAGATGAAGTTTCGATTCCACCTCAGGCATCTTTCATCCACCACCCGGTGCTACCTTCCTCTTTATCTACGTCTTGATGGTTCGTGTTCATCCCTGCTTTGTCATAGATTCTCAGTCTTTCTCTTCTTTTTCTGCTTTTCTCTCTTTTGTTCTGGGTGAAAGTTTAGAGAGGAAAAAAAGTGCAGGTCCCCAAAATGAGTGCCAGTGGGCCCCACTAGCAAACACTGACTCAAATTAAGCACTGATTGAGGGAATGGAATTCAGGGGCTTTGCAGGGGGTACCGATTCTACTACTGACCAGACCTAGTTGACTTCAATGTCTGCTTCTTCTCGTTATGTAGCACCCAGTTGTTGAGTGTAGCCTCCTCCTATGGAAAAGCCCTCAAGTCAGAGATTCGATTCACAGTAATATAATGTATGAGTTTAATGCATCTCTTACTGTGATTGGTTTGTGACAAGTCTCGGATCATCGTGGAATAGCTAACATGGGTACTGCATCTGCTGCAGAGATCTGTGTGCAGCATCCAGGTCAGTGATTCATTACAGATGTGTCAGGCGCCTTCAGAGCCCCTTGTCCCCCCACCCGGGCCATGTGCTGTGCTTTATGTCAAGATGTCTGATGTACCACAGCCCCAACTCATAGGAGCAGAAGAGGACATTATAGGTAACATTTTAATTGTAGCAGAAGTATTTCAGACATAATGACACAGAGTTATTAAAGATGTGCGCTGATTGGAGTGCTGTAAAGCCACGCAAAACTGCACAAAGCTGCTAAGTTTCCAGTGCTAAATGTATTTTACACTATAAATGTTCTTTTTTCTCAGTGCAGATAGTGCTTTGCATCACTTTGTGCCAAGGGGCGTTATTGTGGTGTAACTTGGGTGGATCAGTGCAAACCCCCCATCTTTTCTGATGCCAAGCCTGATTTACTAAGATAGGCAGACTGGGCTTTGCATAAAAAAATAATGGCACCCTAAAGCAGCCATTAAAAATGGAACATGCTTTAATTTGCCAAAACCACCCATACATTGCATATATGCTGTGAAACACAGCAGGACATATAATGTGTGAGAAGCTTCAGAGTTTGGCTAGGTATAGGAATTGGTACTGAAAGGGTATGCTTTAAGTACAAATATTTTGCTAGACAGGACTCACTCACCTCTGCACCTTCCTGGGGGTACATATAGAAAGCGGATGACCTAGTGCCCTCGGGATGAGGCCTTGCTGGTGATAGGAGGAGCACAGGAACGAGAGGGTCTCATGTTCTCAGGGAGCCATAGGGACACACAGAGGCAGATGAGGCCAGTCTGTCCATGAGGGAAGACAGTCTTTACAAAGAAACTATTACAACGCATGCCATGACATCGCATGTCGTTGCAACGCAAAAGGTGTGCAGCAGTGAGTAGAAGGTGTTGGATTTAACTCCAACACCTTCTCTACTGTTGCACACACTGGAGTTGGAATAGAATATTAATCTATTCCAACTTCCAGTGCCCCCCTGACAGAAAGTCGGAGTAAAAGTTTGCGATGTAATGGCATGCGTTATAACGTCACCTATTCGTCCATGAAGGTGAGACCTGGAGAAGCAGTGGAAGAGTTGAGCTTGTGGTGCTCTGTCCTCAATGATGAGGCCTGGGGCAGGGTCATAAGGGGTCCCAGGGTCAAAATGTTGAGGTACTTGTGCCAGTCCACCACGAGGGCAATACCTTGTGGAATAGAAGGGCAAATATGCATCCATGAGCAGTGGTTCGCTATTTCCAATCAGGCAATAGCGGCTCCTGGAGGGAGTGCTGTGGGGCGGTGGGGCAGGGTGGGGGAGGGGCAGGGCGGGGGTAGTAAACTCAGGCTGACGGCCGACCGGAGTATTGTAAGTAAATAAATAAATTAAACAAATTTCATTGCGTGCGCTGCATCGCCATTTGGCATTTCAGCCCGCGCAATAAAATTCTTTTTATTTATTTACATTACTCCGGTCGGCCGTGAGCCAGAGTTTTCTACCCCTCATCCTGCCCCTCCACCGCCCCGCCTCACCGCCCCGCAGCACTCCCTCCAGGAGCCGCTACTGACATAGGGCATATATATTTACGGCTCAGCTGCAGCTGGTCTCATCTCAATCACAGGGTTGGAGCTTGGCTCTCTCGAAACTTTACCCAAGGCACAATGCTATGCCACCAAAATATCACAGACCACTCCTTAGGGGTCCGTGCAGCCCGATGGTACCACAAAATAAGGACTTTTTGTAAATCTGTCCTATGGTACCATAAACAGACCAACATCCTCGTCACCAGGACACAACCAGAAGAGGTTAGGGAACCACAGATTGCACATAGGTCCAGACAAGCTATGTGTAGTAATAGTGGTGCCTGTGTCTTAGGGAACTTGAAGGTACTTGCAAAGATGAGCGCCTTTCAGGAAGCAGGCTGTTAAAGCAGAATAGAATAATATTACTGCATCGCTTTGGTTTGACATTAGTTCCAGGTTCTGCCTTCTGTCCCCCACCTCATATTGATTTATATATACTTATCCACTGCTTAATGTCATTCATTTTAAAGCGCATTAAACAAAGCAGGCTCGTTGCCTTTCAGTTGATTCAGAGACGTTTCAGACACTGAAGCTCAACAGAAGAATTTTCGGATTTGGTGGGATACAGAGAGGGTTGTCCAGTTTGCATAAAAGTTGCCCACTGCAACGTTTGCATTGGCAGCTGCGGAAACGAGAACCTTGCTGCCCAACTGGCGCGCAAATTGTGTCGGTCTGGGCACGTCATAGCTTTCCACTGTGTGCACATTCCAATCTTCAGTATTAAAATATTCCATTCACGGTGCAAATGCATAAATTATTGGAAACAAAATCGTGCATTTTTGAAGTGACTCATCACTGTTTTTACTCCATTTAATTTTTGAGCAATTAGTGGATAGGGATTAGCTGGTTTCTGCACATAAACGGGGGGTTGTGTGGCCACCCAGCTCTCTCTAAATTGTAGCTCTGTCAAACACGGTAAAAATAGGCGCAGCTCCTTCACCTAAGAGTACGGAGCTGGGAAGAGTACTTGAGTGTTTTCCAACACAGGGAAAATTTACAAGCTAAGGAAGTAGTAATTACTCAAGAAAAACAGTACTTCCGTCTTTGACAGGAAGCTACCGCTATTCTCGGAGCTCCGACGGTGTGTGCAGAAATGGAATTAAATGTTGGCAGCTCCCGTTCGCATTTCTTCCTGGCAGAGAACAGCAATCCGAGTCAACATAAAAGGGCGATTCCAATCTTGAGCGAACTAGTAAAAAAATAATAAAGGAGAGAAAAAAAACAATCGACGACGGCGAGGAAAGACTGCAGTCAGTGCTTCTAACAATATGAGCAGTGCAGTTTGATTTGTTTTGTTATTTTTAAGTTGGGTTATATTCTTTTCGTCCCTAAGAAAATATAGCCCTCAGCGTCTTATAACAAGACATGGCTTTACAATCTGTATCACGTGTTTCTTTTCTGCAACCATTCTGCCTGCCTAACGCTGGAGAGTCTGGGTCTATTATGTTTGAAACAGTAACCCAGTGGTGACAGACCTTTGTTTGTTTTATCGGCCTTCTTCAGGGTCCAGAGCATGGACATGGGTCCTGGCAGGCTTTCTCTGTCGAGAAGACAAATAAAAGCCAGACAATGCCCTTTCCCCTACTGAAGCATGGCTGCTCGGTCTTGTGTGTTAGGTGGAAGGCTATAAATAGATGTGAGGGAACTGAAAGTGAAAAGCATGCCAAAGGTACTAATACTAGGCCTGGGTGGTAAATTCAGATCCGCTCGCAGAATTTGGGTAATTTGGGTAATTTTGCGTTCCGCCGAGAATGCGGAATTGCCCAAAATTCTGCGATCCGCGGCGCCGCAGAATTTTTTGCTTGTTTGCGCTTTCAAAATCCGTGATCACGAGATATTTCTCCTCGAGCACGCAAATAGCGTTCGCAAACTGGAAAAAAGCATTGCGAATGGGCGGAACAAACAATTCCGTGTGTTTGCAGAACTTTTGCGTGCTCACGGAGATCTTTTACTGTTTCAAAGAGCTTTGCGTAGCGTGACAACGCAAATTCCGCCCACCCCAGACTAATACCCTCTTCAGTTGGATAAAGAGGAAAGGGAAAATGCTGCCAGGTGCAGTATAATCTTTGACCACAGGAGGCATGAGGGTAGAGCGTGTGTGCATTTTTCTGGATAAAGTGACGGTATTACCATAGATGTTTCCATTCTTTTGGCTTCGAAAGCTAAATGTATTTATTTAAGATAGTTCTGTACTACTTTCAATCTACTTTAGGGAATGAGAGTGCTGCACCCACTCTAAAAACATCACACGTGTCCCAAGGGCCATAGGAAAGGATCATTGCTGATCTATCCAAGGTGCGTGGGAGCATTGGACAATACAAGCAAGTTATATTGAACCTAAAGATCACAAAGAGTCCACTTGCCAAAAGTGTCTCAACTCACCATCTGCACTAGGTTGCAGAATGACCTGCTTGAGATGAGTATTAATTAGGCAGGTTGCAATATGTCACCCCCTGTGATTGGCTCCAAACACAAGGACGGTGGCCAGCAAGGGACCACAGACCACCATCCCTATGTCTGCATTCTCAAATGGGAAACCTTTTTTTAGGTCTCGCGCCTGCGACTGTAGGGGTGAAAGTCGCTGCTGTCGCAAAGCGAGTCTTTTGTAATCGTTTCAGGCTTTTTTGCTTTCAAGGACTAGGCAGAGCGGACAAGAGGCTGTTACGCGCACGCAACCTGCCGGAATCGGATCAGGTCGCGCGCATGAACACGCGCTCCGATTCCGGCAGGTTCTTCACAACACATGCACAACACACATACAGCCCAACCCCCCCCGCCGCGCATACACACACATACAGCCCCCCCGCTGAGCATGCACACACAGAACCCCCGGCGCTTACACACACACATCTCCTACCTCATCTCAGCGTGTCTTCTCGCTCCCTTGCCCCCGCTCCTCCGGTCCGCGCGCCGGCTCCTCTGTGGTGCAGTTCCGTGCTTGTTCTAATTATCCACGGGGTGGGGAGCGGAGCGGTGGGAGTTGCGGTTCAGGGTTCTCACATCGTCGGGGCCAGCAGCGGCAGCAGCTTTAGGACCGGCTTTCTTCGGAGTCCGTGTAGGGCGGGACTCCGCCGCCAGGCCCCTCCCCCAGTGCAGCGCCCGCCTGGGGAAGAGGACGAACAACAGACTCCAGAGCGGGCGGACCAACAAATAGCGGACCACGAGGGCTGGAGACACCCGCAGGCTGACAGCTGCTTCACCACACCCGCGGCCAAAACAAGGAGCGACCTCTGCCGGAGCCCAGAGAGGAGACCGCAGCCACCGGAGGTGCGGTGATCTCGACTTCCGGTTTCGGCCGCGGAGGAGCAGGAGCTCCGGAGCTCCTCCGCAGCTGCCCTACCTAATTGCCGATCCCGATCTCTAATCTGGGCCCCCGGCACTGCATACTGCGTCGGAAACACCCGGTGCCTGCAGTGAGATGGGAATTGCAAAAAACACAGCTGATGGACAGAATGTAGAACAATGTCATACATTCACCCCAGTACAAGGATCTGGGCCTAAATCCATCGTTTTTTTGCACTCCACACCACCCTGGGTTAGACACTGCCTATATGCAAATCAGCTCTGACCCTGTGCCTCATGGGAACAGTCCAGTCCGAACTACCAAGCCATGTCTTTCCCAGACCGGAATCAAGCATCCAAGGACCGGTTTCTGGCTATCAGCCTTCATCAGCCTGGATAGCTTAACTCCAGTGGTGTGGAGAGCCTGGGACTCACGTCTGAGCATACCCAGCCCACTCGGGGTAAAAATTGCAAAAAACACAGTTGATGGACAGAATGTAGAACAATGTCATACATTCACCACAGTACAAGGATCTGGGCCTAAATCCATCGTTTTTTTGCACTCCACACCACCCTAGGTTAGACACTGCCTATATGCAAATCAGCTCTGACCCTGTGCCTCATGGGAACAGTCCAGTCCGATCTACCAAGCCATGTCTTTCCCAGACCGGAATCAAGCATCCAAGGACTGGTTTCTGGCTATCAGCCTTCATCGACCTGGATAGCTTAATTCCAGTGGTGTGGAGAGCCTGGGACTCACGTCTGAGCATACCCAGCCCACTCGGGGTGAAAATTGCAAAAAACACAGTTGATGGACAGAATGTAGAACAATGTCATACATTCACCCCAGTACAAGGATCTGGGCCTAAATCCATCGTTTTTTTGCACTCCACACCACCCTGGGTTAGACACTGGATATATGCAAATCAGCTCTGACCCTGTGCCTCATGGGAACAGTCCAGTCCGAACTACCAAGCCATGTCTTTCCCAGACCGGAATCAAGCATCCAAGGACCGGTTTCTGGCTATCAGCCTTCATCGGCCTGGATAGCTTAACTCCAGTGGTGTGGAGAGCCTGGGACTCACGTCTGAGCATACCCAGCCCACTCGGGGTGAAAATTGCAAAAAACACAGTTGATGGACAGAATGTAGAACAATGTCATACATTCACCCCAGTACAAGGATCTGGGCCTAAATCCATCGTTTTTTTGCACTCCACACCACCCTGGGTTAGACACTGGCTATATGCAAATCAGCTCTGACCCTGTGCCTCATGGGAACAGTCCAGTCCGAACTGCCAAGCCATGTCTTTCCCAGACCGGAATCAAGCATCCAAGGACCGGTTTCTGGCAGTGAGATGGGAGCGGGATGCGGGCGAGGGCGCTAAGCGGAGGGGCGGAGCAACAGGCGGGGGTCTGCCTCGGCTCCCGGTCCACGCTCTGCTCCGGCACGGCTCCTGGCCACTGGAGAGCATTCTCCTCGACACCTATGCCCCCTACCTGAACCAGAGAGTGTGGGGCACTTGCAGGGCTGCTCTGATCGTTGCTGGTACCGTGGGAGCGGTGAAAATCTGCAGTGCGGAGGAGAAGGCGGCGGCTTACAAAATGGCGGTCGCAACCTTGCCGAGAGCGCCGACAGTTGCTATCCCAAACAGGAGGTACGGTTGAAGGTCGCAGCACAGAGGCTGACACAAGCTTTACAAAACCCAGGTGCTTCATTAGCGGCATTTCACTGGAGGCAGTCCTCATAACGATATTCCTTCCCGCGCATGCCTGATCTTAAAATGGCGGCTGGCGGCGACCTGCAATTGGCGATCTGCTCCCCCTATTGAGCTTCTGAACCCAGCTCTCACTGCCCTCACACACCAAAAGCTGCCCCTGATCTTAAGAATTGCTGGATTCCTCCACTTGGAGCGCTGAGGCTGTCGACATCACCAGACTGCCCCGGGGTCACGCAAGACTGATCTGGATTTCCACGGACCTGCTCATGGTGGTGTGCGCGCGCCAGCCTACCACACAGCGTGCTGAGGAATACCACATGCCTGCACCATGACTGTGGTAGGGAATATCGAAGCCTTGCAGGACAATGTTTAATACCAACCGTCTCTGTCTACAAGCAGATTCAGAAAAGGGGGTGGTGATGAACAGAGTGTCTGAATTAAGCAGACCACTCTTACCCAGTCCAAAGATCAGGGCTTGATCCATCACCGTTATTTAGCTCTGTCTACAAGCAGGCATCAGGCCGAACAGGGCTCTTTCATTTTGGCCAGGGGCACTCTTATAAGATGCATCGGAGTGTCGGATGACCTTAACTACTCACCCTGGTACCGGAAACACTTGAGGCACTGTATTGGTGGACCACAGACTCTCATGGACCTCCTCACTTTTCCTGCCCGCCATTTTGCTGCTGCTCTCGGCCGTTTTTCTCTTGTCCCCGGCTTATCTTCTTGCCCATTCCTTTGTCTTTTACCCTTTTCCCTCGTTTCCCCCTTTATGTTCCTCAAATGTTTCCTCCCTTTTATGCATTGCCTTCTCTCCCTACCCTTGATTCCCTCCCACCCTACCTTGGTGTTGTGACTTCGTCCCTACTACAACCCCACTTAGGGGAACTCTGCCTGAGGATCTCTACTATGTGTGCTTATTTTTGTTTATAGGGATAACTCTTATCACTAGTATTTGCAGTAGATCTTTGTATCATCTACCGTTCCTATGTGACCCTTGAGTATATCCATGTGTATCCCTTCCCTATGTATATAGAGATAACTCTAATCACTAGTATATGCAGTAGACCGTTGTGCTCTCTTCCATTTCTATGTGACTCTTAGAGTATATCCATGTGTATCCCCTCCCTATGTATATAGAGATAACTCTAATCACTAGTATATGCAGTAGACCGCTGTGCTCTCTTCCATTTCTATGTGACTCCTAGAGTATATCCAAGCCTATCCCTTCCCTATGTATATAGAGTAATCACTAGTATATGCAGTAGACCTTTATACCATATTAGAGTATATCAACGTGTATCGCCTCCTTGTGTGACTTTCAATCTTGTACATTTGCAATTTTTTTCCGTGTGTATCCTTTTTGTAACGCATGTAATCCTACGTCCTTATGTTTCTCAACTGGTGCTTATGTAAAGCGCTCTGACACTTCGGGTAAAGTTTGCGCTATAGAAAATCGCATAAATAAATAAATCAGCTGCCCAGAGACTGCTAGGTGAGGCTTAGCGACCACCCCTCTGACACTGCGATTTGAAACTAATGCTGTGTGTTTTGGGTTCGTGTTCCCTCGGGCTCTCTGCTGTGCGTGGAAGTTGCTTTGCTATGGCCCGCCCCGCCACCACTGGTTTCGTTTTAGTCAGTGCACGCGCATCACGTGGTTAAAGGCAGCAGTTGCTCCCTGGCATGAGCCGGTTGCTCTGGGAAATGTTTCAACCACGCCGTGACGCCATGTTAGTGGGTGCAAGTTGTCAAGACAGCGAGCCGGGCTACTTGGGGACACGGAGAGAGTTCTTTGGACTGTGGATTCTGACGTAAGGTAAGGTAAGCCCGGACCGGCACAGTGCGGTCAGAGCGGGCACTAATATACCGGGAGTGACTGGGCAGAGTACCAAAGGAGCGGGCCGGGCAAAGCTGGCGATAGTACACCAGGACTGGTGATGACAGTCTGTCTGACTAATTTGAAAACGGAAAGCCAAAGAACGGCGACTCTGGTGTCCCCCAATTGGCAGAGAAGTTCGTGGCAGCAGGGGAATGAGGAAGTGCAGAGGGAGGGGTGTCTGGGCCATTGTCATGAGTTGGGTAAGCTGCAGTAGGCCCTGGTTCGAGCTCCCTGTCCCTAAGGTGTGCACAGAAACCGCAGTAGCTTCTGAGGTAATGGTTCATTACTGAAAAAAAACAATACTGCCTCTTATGTGTGAAGGCACGCTGCATTAAGCCCCAGTGAAGACATTGTTAAGGCATTGTCATTTACACCACAACATCACTCGGGGACACAACCCACTTCACCTTTCCACCGACTCAATTGCAATAACTTTTATTTAAGTATTAATTATTAAAAATATTAACAGCCATTATTATTGTTAATATCAATAAATCTAAGTCACGTAAGTACAACACATATTGCGTTACAAATGCTATAGGTGTCACATTTGCAAAAGTTATAACTATTGGCATTGTCATACACAATGCCAATAACTCAAACTTTAAGGCTGCGAGACCTATTGCATTGTAAATGCTTGTTTAATAAAGCAGCCCGAGTTCCTTAAAGGAACTACTGCTTCTTTGAGAAACATAAATGTTTCCATTTGGTAAAGCATCAGAGAGACCATGCAGGGGTTTCCTGGAAACTGATTACTCCCCCTGATGTTGTCAACATGATTCCCAAGGACCCCTTCCCCTTTGTGAATCAGTTATCAGCTCTTTTGAGGAGTCAGTAACTGATCAATGGTTTAGGACTGGAATTGCAGTTGGAAACCATTGCACATACAATACCTATTTGCAATTTAAAACAAAAAAAACCTTTTAGGCCCTTTCCAAATCATGAAACAGTATTAATTGCAAAATTCATTTTACGAGTTGAAAAATGTTTCCAACTCATAAAATCGGCTGTGTATATTGGAAATAGCAATGATGTGGGAGCAAACCATGATATTTTGTGAATCACAGAGTTTGCAATTCCCACATGCTTATGGCACATGGCCTCATATTATCTGCTGATTGGAAGCCTTAAAGAGAAAACATCAATAAAGTCAGTATAGGTAAAGCCTACGTGGGGATCATCCCCTATTCTCACCCTTCGTGAACACCTACACACCAAAATACAAGTTTGGTAAAAAGAAATACTTATTGAGTGCAAACCTCATTGTTTTAAAAGTCAGCATGTAAAAGCTGTTGCCCTTGTAGCCCCCACTGCCACACGTCTCATACAGAAATGCAGGCCACAAGTCATGTTGGGTTCTAAAGTCAAACATAAGAACATGATCACAAAAATCAACCAAAACACCTCACCAAAATTGGCAGGCGAAGCCTGCTCCCTCACTGGGCAAGCTGTAACACCCCTAACACAAACATGCTATAAGTTTTGTCAGATTCTATAATCAAGAATATTGCAATGTCAGCGTATATCGAATGTAACACATCAACAAAGCAGGAGTGGGCAAACCCTGGATCACCGACAGAATACTGGAAAAATAAATATTGTGTGGACATAATATTGTGTTAAAACTATCGAGGACCAAAATACCAGGAAGGTAAGTGCAAATAGGTAATACATTTACTATTCTTAACTACACATCTAAGTAGCTTGAAGAATTATATATCGTCAATGTATATATATGTGCAGTTATATACAATAAAACTTTGCTTACCTACAGAAACTTACCTTCACAATATTTGTGTCCTCGATATTCTTGACATAATATTGTGTCTGCACAATATTTTTTCCGATATTTTGTCTAAACACCCAAACCCATTTCCCTAACAGGACTACCTGTCACCCCATTGTCATACATATGCAGGCCACAATTTATGCTGGGTTCCAAAATCAAATAGAATCCAAGGTTTGTGAATATGAAACAAAACGCATCAATAAAGCTAGCCTGGATGAAGCTCTACCCCTGTTGGGCCTAATTGTCACATATCCTACATATACATGCAGGCAGCAAGTTATGTTGGGATCAAGAAAATCAACAACTGTTTTTGAACAGCAAGAATAACACATCAAGGACCACATCATAATCAGAGTTTTGAAACATTGATTAAAAGATGGCCCCTGAATATGATATTCACAAACACGGGTATTGGGCCCAATTTACAAGGGCAGGCTTACACGTTTGTGTTCATTTACTCTTTTTCAGTATTTTCAAACATACAATTTAATAGTAAGTTTACCACTGTGGAGACTCCGCAATGGGGCGAATAACTCCGCACATAAAAAGATGAACCAGTCCTGTCTTTTTATGTGCAGAGTTCTCTGCCCCAACTGTAGTCTCTCCGCAGTTGTAAAGTTATCATTAAACTGTTTGTTTGTGCGAGTAAACTTACACATAAAGTTTAAGTTTACATTTGTGAATTGGGTTCAACAATATGTTAAAAAAAATAGCAGTAAACCAGGCAATGCTGTTTGATGCTAGTGAAGATCTGTTTGATTTAAAAATATTCCAATTTCAAAATGATGCTTGCCTCAAACAAGATCAGAGACTTAAATCTGCGAAAAGTGTATATTAATTGAAAAAATCTGAATTTAAACGAAAATTAAGGTTAACGGGTTTGTGAATAGTGCATACAGCACAAATCCTCAAGAAACGCCCTTCACAACTTATGGTGCCAATTTATCCTTTTTACTTACCCCACCCATACTAACTTAACATGAATTTTTCACCCACGTATGAAACTGTAAAATGAGATGTAAATCAGCCAGACAGGGTGTGCCTGCAACTGTTTAAGAGCTTATGGGAGTGTTTGAGTAAGGACCCGGAATGACACCGAATTGAAACTTTAGAGTATTCTTAGAATATAATATATAAGTAAGAAAACTGACATGGATCTCATTTCTATTGAGACATAAATAACAGAGAAGGCACACAGAGATGTACATGTTTTTTGCTGTTGTTTTCGCTCTTTTGTGTATGTTCCAGTAGCTGTATCTTTCTGAATTACTTGAGGTTCGGTTTATCAACGTTTACGTTATGCCATTGGCAAAACAGTCTATTGCATATAGGGCTCCATATGGATTGCTGTTCTTTCACTGATCAATGTTATTCCCATAGACCTGCTTGATGCATTTATATATTTAGGAGCCTAATCTAGGGAAATGTATTCATGATTATACTCCTGTGCCCACAAAAATATTTGGTTTGTGTACAGATTAAAAAATTGTGAAGCAAAACGAAAGTGACTACTGTCCGCATGTCTTATACCATGGAAGATCCTCAGTGATCATTGTTGCATTAAACACTTGACGCGGGTTCTTGGGTCATTGCTGTCAGCTTGTGCTTTGCAACAGGTACAATATCTGGCAAAGTGATTACTAGCAAGAATTCAAGTACCATTACACTTTTATGACATCGTGCTCACCACCTCCAAAAGGCTAACTTTTGCGGATGTGCCATCATCTGGCGTGTTAATTATTCCACCTCCATTGTACAACATGGAGGAAAGTACTAGTAAGGTAAAGTGAGAGAGGACCTTTGAGAAACTCAGAGGTGAAACCCATGCCAATCCCTGTGGTGGGATTGGCTCAGAGCATATCATGCAAAGGTCTGGTGTCTGTTTTTCACCATAATGCACTTCACTCTCTATGTAATGCTCTTGATGCCTATCTTTGTGTTGCCCACCCAAAAATTGAACTTTGAGGAGGTGCCATCACTAACTGCCTTTTAGGTAATGCAACACACAGTGAAGTGGGTAAGTAGACAGGACAACACTGAATTTTAGACATATCCTGTCCAACCGCTACAGCCCTGTGATGAGGCACTCTAGAGTCGTGGCGTAACTAAGGCCCCCGTAGCCCCTCTGTGCGTTGGGGCCCCCGAGCTCCAGGGGACCTCCTCAGCACAGTATCCTGGTGTGACAGCTCCTGGCTGAGTCTGGAGGGGTGCCCCTTCACGTAGTTTGCCAGGGATTCCCTCATCATTTGTTACACTAGTGCTCTGGAGCATGGAGAATGTAATTTTGGGAGTCCGGTGGACTTCAGGAATGCCTCAGTCGGGGTGAGAGATGACCAATACCTGGATATTTGTGCTTTTGTGCTGAAGTAATCTTCTGTGAATAATGACTACACCCTATGGAGGAAAGACAGAATTCAGCAAATCTAGACGGCATGCATGACTTGCACACAGTTGAACATAACTCAAGAATATGGACATAGGAATTTCGGTGTAATCTGAGAACTGTGGGAAGACTATATTCAGCATCTATGCAAAACCTGCTTGAATAATCTTTGCAGCCCCATCATATTGATATGATAGTAATTCAGTTTGTGGGTAAAATATAAGCAAATAGGTGAGGTTTTGGATGAAACCAAGCCGAGAATCACTGCTCAGAAAAGGAGCATTGACAGAGAGTGCCACATTTCCAAACTGTCCATCTATACTTCCTCTCTGGAATGTACAACATTCTAGTCAGGTTCTTCTCAGGGTGCCAGTTCCTTTATTGCACACACAGCATACATTTGTAGTGTCCCCTCCTCACAAGTAAGATTATCTCCCTCTTCGACCTTAATTATGAGGTCCTTGGTATTCCTGTCCCAGCTGGTAAAGTTAGTTAACATTCAATTAGTATTACAAGTGGTGTGGTAACAATGAATTCCTGTTTGTCACCACTCACACACACCAGGAAAACTCTGGCTTAATGTGTGAGGCCAAAAGGACCTGGAATGATTGAAAAACAATGGAAATTGGTGCACAAACAGTTATTTGTCATTCCTCAGGGTCAAAATCGTACATGGGTGGTTATGCTGCACCTGTGAGTTACCACAATTTAAAATATCAAGATTCCTGGTGTGTTATTACTGCATTGAACTAGTGAAGAACTAGTAATGAGCGGCTTGATGGAGTGTTGAAAGAATCTCAATTCGGTCCTGTTTGGCCATGCACTGCATTTACATGCGTGCCGTAAGACCTCAAAGAGTGGCGTCACAAAACAAGATGAGATGTCACTCATTTTCTTTAAAGAGTAGTCATGCCACTGTAGATCTGAACGCATTAGGTACTAACCAATTATACACATTTTCACATAGAGGCTCTATATTTCTCATCATCTGGCATAGACCCATACTAAACTGCTCCTTGTTAGCTTGGAGTGGGAATATTGTATTTGCACCATTGCCTATCCAAGCTGCACATATTTCAGTCCTTAATTCTATTTCTTGGATGAACATTTTTGGCTCTTGGATGAACAAGGATGGGTGCAGGTCAAATTGTCTTTAATTAGCTTTCACGGCAACTAAAACAAACATTGGCTCACTTTTGAAGTAATCTGGGTTAAAAGGAGGCCAATATCAATGTCAGCAGCTGGAGGCTGCGCTGCAGTGGTCCTGTTGGACCTCAGCGCAGCCTTCGATACAGTAAATCACCCCCTCCTGTTACACCGTCTGCGCCGGGTGGGAGTTTCCGGAATGGCCCTCAAATGGCTCCAGTCCTTTCTGTCTGAGAGATTTTTCTCAGTATTTGAGGAAGATGTGTCATCTCAACAACTTCCACTGCATCACGGTGTTCCCCAGGGATCCTCACTTAGTCCTACCATGTTTAACATCTACATGAGACCACTTGCTGAGGTGGTTCTTCCCTGGGGAATTCAGCTTGTCACCTACGCCGATGATACGCAGTTGGTTCTCTCCCTGGCGAGGGATGACGCCATAGACCAGGGGATTAACAATCTGACCCCTTGCCTCACCAAGGTCCTAGAATGGATGATCGCCTCATTCCTCAAGCTAAATTGGTGTAAAACTGACATCATGCTGGTGGGTTATAAAGCCCCCATCAACCTCGATCCGTGGTGGCCAAATCTCCTGGGCCCTCCTCCCACCCCATAGAACCAAATTAAGAGCCTGGGGGTTTGGCTTGATTCCACCCTGGGATTTCAAGTTCAGGCCCAAAAAGTTGCTGCGACCTGCTACGGTCTTCTTAGGGTCCTCAGGAAGGTCTTGATTCTTCTTCCTTTTGAGGCCAGACGCGTGCTGGTCCAGTCGTTGATTCTCTCTCGACTGGACTATGCAAATGCTGTCTATCTTGGGGCCCCTGCAGGCTCCATTCAGTTATTGCAATCGGTGCAGAACTGTGCAGCCCGACTACTTTTGAATGTACCCAGACTCAATTCGGCGAGGGCCGCACTTCGATCCCTTGACTGGCTGCCGATACAGGAAAGGAACCTGTTCTAAACCATGTGCATGGCTCATAAGTCAATTGCTAATACCGGCCCGATTTAGCCCCTGTTCTGCCGCCATCAATCTCTTAGGTCTTTGAGATCCAACCAGCGTAATCTGCTGGCAGTACCGAGGGTGAAGAGGGCTCACATGGGCGGCTGCCAGATTTCCTTCCAAGCAGCCAAGTTCTGGCCCTCAGGAAGCGATTGAAGACATTCCTGTTCCACTGAATGACTTTACCTTGTCCTCAGGTATTACAGCGCTGGATGCCCTAGGGTAGCCATGCGCTATAGAAGAGCATATTCATTCATTCATTCATTCATTTTACCTTTTCTAGAGGTGCTTCCCTTGTAGACATTGTTATTGGTTGTTATGAATTTCACTTATAAACTAAAATCGGCTAGATAATGTTAACAACCATTCCTGACAAGGTACTTTGAAAAAACAAAACTTTATAAAAGTGTATAATTAAGGGGACTAGCAGAACAAGAAGGCTCTTAAAGCTTTTCTGAAAGATGTGTAGCTTTCACTGCTCCGAAGGTAAATCAGGAGCTCATGCCACATTTATGGACTGAGAAAGATCATGGCTAACCCCAACAGCAGTCATTCCTAATACGTGGGGGTTGGAAAAGGATTAGATACTAGGAGCAGAGATCTACTGTGGGGTCTACTATGGGGGTCTAATGTGTTCTGTGCAAAATGCTGAGAGGAATTTGGCATATAGAATCCATTGTTCACCAAAATAATGAACTTGACACTAACTCTTTGATTGATTGACACCTAGAGGAGGCACCTCCATTACCTGGAAACATCATCGAACCTGCCTTGATAAGAAATGATTATGACTGTATTTATTCTGAACTCTTTCCTCGTGAACTAGGGCATATGCTGACAAACATAGGTAGCGACAATTTCAGTAACCTAGCCTGGAAAGCACACAGGGGAACCGAGCAGTAGAATGCTTCTCTCTAGGTAGAATAGGCAGAGTATTTAGGGCTGAGCCTGTGTGAGCCACATGCGTTCTCACTTGCAAGACTCAATTGTTTATAAAAAGGTCTTGGAGCACACCCATAATTTAACATTTATTGAGCTTCCGTGTCACTCTTCTTTGCTGCCTCCTAATTAGACAGCGCAGGCCAGATGTCACTTCCTGTTACTCCTCTGGAGCATGGACCAAGCACAGATTGATTATTTTTAATTAGTGTCTCACCGCTGCTCACACTTTGATTGAGGTACCTTTATAGGTCTCGCCTGACGTTAGCAGCGCGCATGCGCTGCCCTCACCATGCGAGGGCTTCTTGGAATCAAAACGATTCCAGAAGCTAGCTTTCTGCTACGCCCGTGTTTTGAACTGGTGCATGTCATTTTGCATCACCAATTATGCAGAACCGGGTGTTATAATTGTCCAGGAGGCTTTTGATTTCTCCTGGTTACCACCCTATCCGCTTCTGGCCCCGCCCACTGGGATTGCATCTTTTACTGGCAGCGGGAGACAGTGTCTCCTACTTAGCCGCTATGCACTTATTTCTTTTCTTACTGAGCTACTCTCACTGCAGGCATGACGGGCTCCTGCAGCTGCTTTTTTTAAAAGGTATTTAACTGCTGTTTATTAAAAATTCATTTAACCAGCTGAACCGTTTTTAATTGGTTGCTCGCTATATTCAGGCTTACAGACAAATGTTTTTTTTTTTTAAAGCACCGCACACGTTGCAGTTTTAACATGGTGAGCACACCTTTCATTTGTTCTGGGACTCGCCAAAATCAACTTAGATAGTTCATTCTTATCCGTTGTAATCCTCCTTCAAAAACACCGGTCTGCGAATAAGCGGCTAACTGGTAAACTTCTTTCACCATGGAGGAGTTACAAAGCAGAAAATTACATGGAGTTGCTGCTGGGTAAGCATCCCTTACCCTGTTCCTTCAAAATTCCACTTTGCCAGTCATGTGCTTTTCTGTTGGATATCGTTTTTATCGGGTGTATTATTCCAGCTGATTGAATGAAACAAAAGTAAGATTGCAGTTCCTAGAGCGCAATAGTTGCCCGATGTAAAACGAGGACTGGAATTAATGTGTTATGGCCACCTGGATGTGAAAAAAATTTCACATGAAACTTCACAGTGGGTGCGTCTTTGTGGCGATTTCGGCCTGTCATTTTATCTTACTTTCACACTACTTTAGTGTTTTGCTGAAGGTCAAATGGGCTCCACCACATGTGGGGAATATAGACATCCGTTGCAACTAGTTATCTGTGTGTCGAGACTTGTTAATTTGACATTTCCAAGCTTCCAAGACCTGTTTTGTGATAGTTCTGGAATTCTAACAAAGTTCTGAAGCTTGCATTCTTGATAGTCAAATTAAATGTGCACGAAGTACTGTTGGTTTAAAATAATAGTTTACAATGTCGCACTTGCCATTAGTCCACTTGGCAGCTGAGGAATTGTACCCTGAGAGTGCTCAGTTTGTATCCATCATAACCCCCATTTCAGTGCATTTTTTTTTTACGACATGGGATGAATGAGTGTTGTTAACGGGCCTTGTAACACGTAACATATTTATTTTATATCCAATGCTATTTGTTGATATTTACTTTAAAAAACATATCCTTTAAAGTGCAGCTAACAGTGGCACAGTTAACACCTTCCTTTGTTGACTCTCGGTTTCGATGTTTATATATATTTTTAGTTATTGCAATAGTGTCCGAATATTGTGAGACATGTTCCATTTTAGAACAAAATAATACTTTCTGGTGTCAGCTAGCGCTGAATTCGGTGTTTACAGCATGGATGGTGAAGGGGCGGTTGGCGATCCAGGGGCTCTGGGTCTGCAGCTCTAGAAGTTATGGTTGAATTCTGCTCCTAATGAGTTTTTCATGCTCCCCCGGGAGGGCTTACTTTAACGTGTCCTTGTAGTCCTAGATTACAGGGATACATAAGCAAGCATTTACAATGCTACAGGTCTCACATTTGCAACAGTTTGAGCTCTTGGCATTGTAAATGACAATGCCTTTTAAGTGTTGGTTTTTAAAACATAAATAAAAGGCATTATCATTTATAATGCCAATAACTTATACTCTCCCAAATGCGAGGCCTAGTGCATTGAAATTGCAATAGGTCTCGCCTTTAATTAAGGCTAAAGAATGGTGATGGATTAAACCCAGATCTTTTGACTGGGTGTGAGTGTTTGATTGATTCAGATGCTCCATCCATCACCACCCCCTTTTGTACCGCTTTTGCCCGCCATAAGTGTGGCAGGGTATGCTCAGACGTGAGTCCCTTGCTCACTTTGCCACTGGATTCAAGCAAGCCGGGCTGAAGCAGGCTGGAATGCCAGAAACCGGTCCTCGGAAGCTTGTTTCCGGTCCAGGGAAGACATGGCTTGGCAGTTCGGGCTGGACTGTTCCCATGAGGCACAGGGTCAGACTGCTTTGCATATAGCCATGTCTGAACTGGGGTGGCAGAGTGGGCTAAAGAATGGTGATGGATCAAACCCAGATATTTTGACTGGGTGTGAGTGTTTGATTGATTCAGATGCTCCGTCCATCACCACCCCCTTTTGTACCGCTTTTGGCCGCCATAAGTGTGGCAGGGTATGCTCAGACGTGCGTACCTTGCTCACTTTGCCACTGGATTCAAGCAAGCCGGGCTGAAGACGGCTGGAATGCCAGAAACCAGTCCGCGGAAGCTTGTTTCCGGTCCAGGGAAGACATGGCTTGGCAGTTCGGGCTGGACTGTTCCCATGAGGCACAGGGTCAGACTGATTTGCATATAGCCATGTCTGAACTGGGGTGGCAGAGTGGGCTAAAGAATGGTGATGGATTAAACCCAGATATTTTGACTGGGTGTGAGTGTTTGATTGATTCAGATGCTCCGTCCATCACCACCCCCTTTTGTACCACTTTTGGCCGCCATAAGTGTGGCAGGGTATGCTCAGACGTGAGTCCCTTGCTCACTTTGCCACTGGATTCAAGCAAGCCGGGCTGAAGACGGCTGGAATGCCAGAAACCGGTCCTCGGAAGCTTGTTTCCGGTCCAGGGAAGACATGGCTTGGCAGTTCGTGCTGGACTGTTCCCATGAGGCACAGGGTCAGACTGATTTGCATATAGCCATGTCTGAACTGGGGTGGCAGAGTGGGCTAAAGAATGGTGATGGATTAAACCCAGATCTTTTGACTGGGTATGAGTGTTTGATTGATTCAGATGCTCCGTCCATCACCACCGCCTTTTGAAGCGCTTTTGGCCGCCATAAGTGTGGCAGGGTATGCTCAGACGTGAGTCCCTTGCTCACTTTGCCACTGGATTCAAGCAAGCCGGGCTGAAGACGGCTGGAATGCCAGAAACCGGTCCTCGGAAGCTTGTTTCTGGTCCAGGGAAGACATGGCTTGGCAGTTCGGGCTGGACTGTTCCCATGAGGCACAGGGTCATTCTGATTTGCATATAGCCATGTCTGAACTGGGGTGGCAGAGTGGGCTAAAGAATGGTGATGGATTAAACCCAGATCTTTTGACTGGGTGTGAGTGTTTGATTGATTCAGATGCTCCGTCCATCACCACCCCCTTTTGTACCGCTTTTGGCCGCCATAAGTGTGGCAGGGTATGCTCAGACGTGAGTCCCTTGCTCACTTTGCCACTGGATTCAAGCAAGCCGGGCTGAAGACGGCTGGAAGGCCAGAAACCGGTCCCCGGAAGCTTGTTTCCGGTCCAGGGAAGACATGGCTTGGCAGTTCGGGCTGGACTGTTCCCATGAGGCACAGGGTCAGACTGATTTGCATATAGCCATGTCTGAACTGGGGTGGCAGAGTGGGCTAAAGAATGGTGATGGATTAAACCCAGATCTTTTGACTGGGTGTGAGTGTTTGATTGATTCAGATGCTCCGTCCATCACCACCCCCTTTTGTATTGCATTAGAAAACCAGCAAGAAGAGGCATCTACTTAGTTCCTTGCTTTGGATCTTCGCCTAGGCTAAGATTGGAGATTGGTCCTCATCACGTCTTGAACTCGGCCCCACCTTCAACGATATTCTGAGGAAAGGAAAGAAAAAAAGAAAAGACATTAGGAAGTGCTTTCCTACACTCAGATAATACAGACGCAAGGTAACTTTTAAAATCCCTGCATTGCATAAAACTTTATGAGAACAATTGACTTTTGAGGAAGCATCACGAAAGTTGGTTTATACTATTTATCAGAATGAGGTCCAGAATAAGTGACTATTCCTGAGAACATCGCAGAAGTCACTCTTAGAACTGTGATCAGAGCATCCAAAGGCAGGTGTAACTAAACACCACACTGTACAGGCAACATTTAGCAGTATAAGAACTGCTTGTAAGTGAGACAATCAGAAAGAGCATATGAGCCAGGCATATGTTGTGCCTAAGAACAGGTAAAAGGTTATGACTGTTGCAAGTGTCTCTTTGAAACAACTCCATTTGAAACCCATTCCCAACCAAGATGGACTCAGAGGAGTTATCTGATTCTTCTAAAGACGATCTTTCCGATTGATCGCAGGTATGCCTCGGGGTGGACACACAGATCACTGAGGGTGGGGGATGTGCTAGAATTATACTTGGACTCCATAGTAACCAGCACCTTTCTTTACAGGTCTGCAGCAGGAAAGGCATGAACAGGGAAGAAAAACTGAAGACCCTTCTCCCCAAGGTTTTTCCGTAATTCCAGGGTATATTCTTTAAATCTTTGATGAGATGTAGGGCATTGATATGGTGGGCCTCTATCCTTTCTGAAATGCCAAGGTGGCAATTCACAAGTTAAAAATTTCATTGCTAAGTCTGATATTGCTTTGACTGCTGCAAAGTAAGGGGTGTATGTGAGGGAATCTAGGCCTCATCTGGAGTGGTGATGTTTTTGGTTTTGTGAGGACAGATGATGTACCCCAATTTGGAGAGCACTCCTGATTTTAACTTGATTGGTCATGGACTTGTTCTGGTAGAAGTCAAGGTTCAGCTTGTGCCACTCCTGGAAGTTGACAGACCTTTGAGCGATGGAAGATGATCGAAAAGTTTAACTGTCAGTGACCATTAGTTCTTGTTTATTCTTTGCCAAATGCTTATCTGTCTAGACGGTCTCTTTTTTATTTCATTTTTTAATTATATTGATTTCATATAAAATGTCCATTTTGTAAAGTTGGCAACATACAAACCTATTCAATAACAATGCTATTTCATCAAATCTTATGTTTCAGTTACATCAAACCCCCCTCTCTTCACCATGCTCCTTAACAAAGTGCCAAAGTAATTTATCAAAATCGTATATTTCTGTTACGCAGCTTGCATTCTTCCTCACCCCCAAAAATCACTTCACTTCCATTTCCTAAAATGCACCTTTGGTTTCCAATCACCCATTCACTTCTATTTTCTTTCACCACATTAGACAGGCTGGTCACTGATCTAATTTCTATAGTGGTGTGCTTACTGTACCACAGCATGCTACATAATGCCAGGCCATACCATACATTGCTACACAATGACAGGCCATACCACGCAAAAGTTATCATATAAGCATATTATTATGATATTATATTATATAATAATCCTTTTGGACAAATGTTGTCCAACATGGCAAAAAAATACAAATTCAATAAGATCTTGCATAAGCAATGCTTGTTTAAGTGATGCATTGTTTAAAAACAGGACCTGACTATGGATTCAACCTGAGATGCTGGGGAAAACGTCTGGTCCAAAAAGGGATTTAACATTTAGCACCAGAATCGGCTAGATAGCAGAATAATATTCTACAAATTGCTCTTTAATTTCCACATTCATAAGCTCTTTCTTACTGGTAACAAGAGACTAGGGCTCATCCCTTGTTGGGTGGACAATAATCTATTACTTGCTTGTAAGACAAAGATAGGGGTGTGTTTGTCCAGACAAATTACCAGCTATGTACCATCAATGTAAGACAGAGGTAAACATTCGAACAACCTTACCAGCTTAGTCAAACCTTCAACTGGACTATCTTTGAAGAAATGGATACATGTTTTAGCTTGCCATATAAGGGCACTTTCAAAAGGTAGGTGTTTCTTTTAGTGAGATAGGCTGTCTGTTTTAGATTACATCCCCATAATTTCTATTTTGCAGATGCCAATTTGCATGGTTCTTGATTTAGGAGGAAGCAGAATTAATAATAAATAGGTGTCTTGTCACATGAGGGAATTGTGCTCTGGAAGGTATTTCTGGAGAGATGAAGATCCACTTCTGTCTGACCAACGTTTTTGCTGTGTAGCTGGTTTGAGGTTTAACATGGTTACAAAGGTCATGTGAGGCAAGGGCAGTGTCTTTCATCTAGGCAGCCTCTTTATTCTTTTCCTGGGAATCTAGTCCTCAGAGAGGAAATGGAAACAACTCTTTCTTAAGTGGATCATTTTAACCATTGGACTGGAGCAGCTCAAGCTCCAAGCAAGGGAAAAAAAACGAATCCTCCAAAATAGGGTCTTTGGGGTGGACTGAAGCTCCTTTGAGGGTGTGTATAGTATTCACAAAATTGTCACCTCGATAGAGTTAATAACAGAAAGTCTACACCCACTGCAGTCTTTCTCTGTAAATGACATTGCATGTTCAACATTTCTGTCAGATGATATTTTTACTAATGATATTCTGACTTACATCCCCTGTAAGCATGAAGCGCGGCTGTTT
Source organism: Lissotriton helveticus (assembly GCF_964261635.1). NCBI lineage: Eukaryota > Metazoa > Chordata > Amphibia > Caudata > Salamandridae > Lissotriton > Lissotriton helveticus. The sequence continues at coordinate 134,925,141 of NC_136058.1, forward strand.
CGTTTCCTTTAGAAATCATTGCAGGTCCCTAAAAAGTAACGCCCTCTCCTGTTGTATAATTTAGCAAGAAAGTGAAAAATTAACAAAAATAAGATGGTCATTTGTGCTGCTTTGCTGGAAATCTGTTTTTTTAAGCAGTTGCTCACAGGAGTGGAATTCATTGCTGAAATATAGTTTAGATCACCTGAACTCGGCTTTGTGACCATCTAGCACATCTTTTGTTGGTACCAAAGAGGGAGTGGAACCACAGTTGTTTCTTGGATGAATTTTTAAAGCTTGCGCATAGTTGTTCCTCATGCACCACCAGAAAAATTATTTAAGTGTCTGAAAAAGGACCAATAAATTATAATGTGGGATATTAGTGTAAGCTGGGAGGGCAGTTTACATCAGCCTATTTTAATTGAGGTTAACTTGATGAGTGGTTAGGATAACTTAAATCAGATGTATTTCTCATTTTAGGCTTCAGAAGACTTGCTACATTGTCTCACAGAGACAAATGCCTCGCCTGGTTAGCATGAGATGGATGAGATATTGCTCATGGTTACCTACAGTCACCTGGGGAAGGTCTTAGGTTCACCTACCATTCGGGTTAGCTGGCCAGTCTTTGGGCAGGAAGTGTAAACAGGTTCCCTTGATAAATCTTAGGGGCAGTTTAAGCTCCTCTAAAGAAACCTAATACTTGGTGGGGCAGAGGCCATTTATTATTTATTATTTCAAGAAAATATGCTTGATGAGTGGTCAGCTGGTTCAAAAAGCAGGTAGCTGTCTATGTTTTTTAGGTTTACTAAGGCTGTTTTAACAACTGATAGGTGATTATTTGCCTTGTCCAGCATGGGATTTACTCTGTAGAAGGTATTGCCTATGGGCATAGGATCTATTTAGATGTGGCCTCCATAGTTGTTGCGGGGAGGCATATGTCCTAATCAGATCTCAAAGCTATGGACTTCAGCACTGAGACTTAACTTCCCAGATGCCTCGAGGTGCTTGTGTTAGGTGTACTGGTAACAGGAAAGTAGTTAAGGAATAGGGCTGTGGTTTTAGTGAACAGTCAAAAATGTGGATGGATATAGTTCAAGTCTATCCAGAGTAAATTGTTTTGCCCATCAAAAATGGACCCTCTGCATTCTGTTTCTGTGCAGCCATTGTTTGTTGCCCTCAACTAGGAGGATACAATTTCTGTATCTGCAGGGGCGGATCCTCCACTAAGGTGGTCATGTTTATTTTTTACCCTTCAGCGTATCTGTTGAACCTTCAGAGCCCGGACCTTGCTATGTCACCAGTTTCTGATTCTCCATTCCTGTTCAATGATGCGTCCTTTCCTACTTCAGTCTTTCAACCTTAACCCCATGCCTTGCACACTTATATCTTTTCTAACTTCTCCCTGCTGTTCCATTCCTTTAAAGCCCCTTCTCATTGCCCTTAGGTACCAATGGCGAGCAGTCATAAGTTTCTCAAGGAGGTAGTGTGGAGGTGCTCTAGCTCAGAGCTCGACATTCACGCAACAGTGCAATAAACTAATCCCCAGCCCTGTGCTTATTTAAGTACGTGATGCACAGTATAAGGTAATTCTGCATATCAACATACCCAAATACAATTTAGTGTCCCTGAACGCTATCCGACAGTGCTGTGCCATTAACAGCCATTTCCCCCCAGCTCTCTTGTTATCTAGATGGTCCCTCCCTTCAGGTTAAGACATTAGTGTGATTAGAGGTCCGGGGTAATTCTCACTACTTGTTGAGCTTGCACTCAGTTTCTTATGACCCAGTCTTAAGCTTATACCACATATAGTGGATAAGTCCTCGGGGAAGCCATCTGGCTTGTTCCTTTTGGGTAGTAGTGCGCCAAGTGACAGCTCAGTTTATGTGACCCTCAATGGCTGCTGGGTAGCCTGCCCTGTAGATGCAGTCAGTACGTCTGTTTGTCACAGGTAGTTGAGGAACTGCAAGGGACAGTCATTGAACTCTTGCATAGGTTGGTCCTTCTGAATTGTAATGCAGCTATGCAGAGGCCAAGTCTCCAAGTCTTTGGTGCTGATGTGACAATACACAGGCTGATACTCTGCTTGCGATGCGGCCATGCTCAGGCGGATCTTAATTTGTCATCATGTCCCCTGCCAGGCCTTGGTAATCATGTTCCTAATCTTTGTGGTTTCCGCGCAGAACCGCCATGGAGAGACTGCAGACCCACCAACATAGGGGTCCACAGATTTCTGTCCTCAGGCTTCTTTTTCTGGGTGCCCCACGGACACTGGGGCATGTTGCACCTCAATTATCCTGGAAAGCCATGCTGTCCACAGGGTTGACCGATTCCTTCCCTCTCTCAGCAGACAGACAGGCTTGTAGACACTTCATGATAGGTATACAGCTTTTTCAAAACGGAGGTCATACGCATGTGATGCCCACTCAGCTCAGTTCTGGTTGCACAGTAGCCGTCTGAGTGCTCTGTGGAGCACTACTTTCTTTGTTCATTGAAAACATGGAACTGAAATAACAAGTGGGGTACTGTGGTCTCGCTTTTATGCTGCAAAATCAGAAAGGAGATGTGTATCCACAGTCTGCTTTGTCAGAACAGTTTGGGGTAAAAACAAAAAGCTGAACCTCGCCTAAAGGCTCCACTTACCTTGCACAACATGGTTTCCAGTCCCATCTTTCATCCCTGCCGTCTACCAAATAGCAGGCTTCCTGAAGACTAATCGGCAGCTCCTTTCTAAGCAAAAGGCCTAATCGAATTTCTAAAGGAGCCCTATCTCCACTCTTCTCACATCAATATCTTGGTTTTCTCCATTCAGCTTCGAAATGTCGATAATACACTTCCACTGTCTAGGACAAAACCAATCTCACGTACAAAGGCCAGGCTTAGTGTGTCCAAACTGGATCCCCATAGGCCTTTCTTAAACTGATTCACTTATGAACATCACTCATATACCACACACAGACATATTTAGAGCATAAACTCGGGATGCTAGCGCTAGGAGTTGGAAATGCGCATAGATGATTCAGAAAAGGGGGTGGTGATGAACAGAGTGCCTGAATTAAGCAGACCACTCTTACCCAGTCCAAAGATCAGGGCTTGATCCATCACCGTTTTTTAGCTCACTGCACCATCCCAGCTCAGAACTTGGCTATATGCAAATTAGTCTGTTCCTGTCCCAGTGCATGATGGGAACAGGGCAAACCAAACTACCAAGCCAATTCTTATACTGGGAAGGAAACAAGCTACCGGGGACCGGTTTCTGGCATTTCAGCCTCGTCGGCCCGGCTTGCTTGAATCCTGATGGTGCAATGAGCAAGGGACTCACATCTGAGTATACCCTTCCACGCTTATGGTGGACAAAATGATTCAGAAAAGGGGGTGGTGATGAACAGAGTGCCTGAATTAAGCAGACCACTCTTACCCAGTCCAAAGATCAGGGCTTGATCCATCACCGTTTTTTAGCTCACTGCACCATCCCAGCTCAGAACTTGGCTATATGCAAATTAGTCTGTTCCTGTCCCAGTGCATGATGGGAACAGGGCAAACCAAACTACCAAGCCAATTCTTATACTGGGAAGGAAACAAGCTACCGGGGACCGGTTTCTGGCATTTCAGCCTCGTCGGCCCGGCTTGCTTGAATCCTGATGGTGCAATGAGCAAGGGACTCACATCTGAGTATACCCTTCCACGCTTATGGTGGACAAAATGATTCAGAAAAGGGGGTGGTGATGAACAGAGTGCCTGAATTAAGCAGACCACTCTTACCCAGTCCAAAGATCAGGGCTTGATCCATCACCGTTTTTTAGCTCACTGCACCATCCCAGCTCAGAACTTGGCTATATGCAAATTAGTCTGTTCCTGTCCCAGTGCATGATGGGAACAGGGCAAACCAAACTACCAAGCCAATTCTTATACTGGGAAGGAAACAAGCTACCGGGGACCGGTTTCTGGCATTTCAGCCTCGTCGGCCCGGCTTGCTTGAATCCTGATGGTGCAATGAGCAAGGGACTCACATCTGAGTATACCCTTCCACGCTTATGGTGGACAAAATGATTCAGAAAAGGGGGTGGTGATGAACAGAGTGCCTGAATTAAGCAGACCACTCTTACCCAGTCCAAAGATCAGGGCTTGATCCATCACCGTTTTTTAGCTCACTGCACCATCCCAGCTCAGAACTTGGCTATATGCAAATTAGTCTGTTCCTGTCCCAGTGCATGATGGGAACAGGGCAAACCAAACTACCAAGCCAATTCTTATACTGGGAAGGAAACAAGCTACCGGGGACCGGTTTCTGGCATTTCAGCCTCGTCGGCCCGGCTTGCTTGAATCCTGATGGTGCAATGAGCAAGGGACTCACATCTGAGTATACCCTTCCACGCTTATGGTGGACAAAATGATTCAGAAAAGGGGGTGGTGATGAACAGAGTGCCTGAATTAAGCAGACCACTCTTACCCAGTCCAAAGATCAGGGCTTGATCCACCGTGAGGCTGAAATGCCAGAAACCGGTCCCCGGTAGCTTGTCTCCTTTCTGGTGAAGAATTGGCTTGGTAGTTTGGTCTGCCCTGTTCCCATGATGCACTGGGCCAGGGACAGACTAATTTGCATATAGCCAGGTTCTGAGCTGGGATGGGGCAGTGAGATAAATAACGGTGATGGATCAAGCCCTGATCTTTGGACTGGGTAAGAGTGGTCTGCTTAATTCAGACACTCTGTTCATCACCACCCCCTTTTCTGAATCGTTTTTGGCCACTATAGGTGTGGCAGGGTATACTCAGACATGAGTCCCTTTCTCACTGCTCCATCAGGATTCAAGCAAGCCGGGCCGAAGAGGCTGAAATGCCAGAAACCGGTCCCCGGTAGCTTGTCTCCTTTCTGGTGAAGAATTGGCTTGGTAGTTTGGTCTGCCCTGTTCCCATGATGCACTGGGCCAGGGACAGACTAATTTGCATATAGCCAGGTTCTGAGCTGGGATGGGGCAGTGAGATAAATAACGGTGATGGATCAAGCCCTGATCTTTGGACTGGGTAAGAGTGGTCTGCTTAATTCAGACACTCTGTTCATCACCACCCCCTTTTCTGAATCGTTTTTGGCCACTATAGGTGTGGCAGGGTATACTCAGACATGAGTCCCTTTCTCACTGCTCCATCAGGATTCAAGCAAGCCGGGCCGAAGAGGCTGAAATGCCAGAAACCGGTCCCCGGTAGCTTGTCTCCTTTCTGGTGAAGAATTGGCTTGGTAGTTTGGTCTGCCCTGTTCCCATGATGCACTGGGCCAGGGACAGACTAATTTGCATATAGCCAGGTTCTGAGCTGGGATGGGGCAGTGAGATAAATAACGGTGATGGATCAAGCCCTGATCTTTGGACTGGGTAAGAGTGGTCTGCTTAATTCAGACACTCTGTTCATCACCACCCCCTTTTCTGAATCGTTTTTGGCCACTATAGGTGTGGCAGGGTATACTCAGACATGAGTCCCTTTCTCACTGCTCCATCAGGATTCAAGCAAGCCGGGCCGAAGAGGCTGAAATGCCAGAAACCGGTCCCCGGTAGCTTGTCTCCTTTCTGGTGAAGAATTGGCTTGGTAGTTTGGTCTGCCCTGTTCCCATGATGCACTGGGCCAGGGACAGACTAATTTGCATATAGCCAGGTTCTGAGCTGGGATGGGGCAGTGAGATAAATAACGGTGATGGATCAAGCCCTGATCTTTGGACTGGGTAAGAGTGGTCTGCTTAATTCAGACACTCTGTTCATCACCACCCCCTTTTCTGAATCGTTTTTGGCCACTATAGGTGTGGCAGGGTATACTCAGACATGAGTCCCTTTCTCACTGCTCCATCAGGATTCAAGCAAGCCGGGCCGAAGAGGCTGAAATGCCAGAAACCGGTCCCGGGTAGCTTGTCTCCTTTCTGGTGAAGAATTGGCTTGGTAGTTTGGTCTGCCCTGTTCCCATGATGCACTGGGCCAGGGACAGACTAATTTGCATATAGCCAGGTTCTGAGCTGGGATGGGGCAGTAAGATAAATAACGGTGATGGATCAAGCCCTGATCTTTGGACTGGGTAAGAGTGGTATGCTTAATTCAGACACTCTGTTCATCACCACCCCCTTTTCTGAATAGTTTTTGGCCACTATAGGTGTGGCAGGGTATACTCAGACATGAGTCCCTTTCTCACTGCTCCATCAGGATTCAAGCAAGCCGGGCCGAAGAGGCTGAAATGCCAGAAACCGGTCCCCGGTAGCTTGTCTCCTTTCTGGTGAAGAATTGGCTTGGTAGTTTGGTCTGCCCTGTTCCCATGATGCACTGGGCCAGGGACAGACTAATTTGCATATAGCCAGGTTCTGAGCTGGGATGGGGCAGTGAGATAAATAACGGTGATGGATCAAGCCCTGATCTTTGGACTGGGTAAGAGTGGTCTGCTTAATTCAGACACTCTGTTCATCACCACCCCCTTTTCTGAATCGTTTTTGGCCACTATAGGTGTGGCAGGGTATACTCAGACATGAGTCCCTTTCTCACTGCTCCATCAGGATTCAAGCAAGCCGGGCCGAAGAGGCTGAAATGCCAGAAACCGGTCCCCGGTAGCTTGTCTCCTTTCTGGTGAAGAATTGGCTTGGTAGTTTGGTCTGCCCTGTTCCCATGATGCACTGGGCCAGGGACAGACTAATTTGCATATAGCCAGGTTCTGAGCTGGGATGGGGCAGTGAGATAAATAACGGTGATGGATCAAGCCCTGATCTTTGGACTGGGTAAGAGTGGTCTGCTTAATTCAGACACTCTGTTCATCACCACCCCCTTTTCGGAAATGCACAAAGAAGCGCACATTTACATGAGTAAGTCACTAGTAGGCCTTCACTCCAATGACAGATGAAACAAGCATTGGCATAACCAATAGGTCTCGCCTTTGTGACCTTAAAAGTGTTTAGCCATGCAACTGTCAATGTTGTTGCAGTAAGGATATTGCGCTGCATAACTAAATACTTATAAGGTCCCAAAGGCTAGACCAATTGGCTATGCCAATGCTTGCTTCTAGTGTGTTCATGTAATTATAGGTCATCAATGGCAACAAAATTTGGGAAGGAAAAAAAATGCCAGCGATGATGCACAACTAGTGTTTTGAAACTCAGAACATATTTTCGAAATCGTTTTAGATCTACAGAGAAACCAGAAATTACGGGGCATATTAGCAAGTGAGATATCGCCGCTTTAGCGGGACTTTTTCCCACTAAAGCGGGGATAATTTTATCGCCCTATTAGCAAGCTTTCGCTAACAGCAGTTAGCTACAGCTTTTAGGTGATAGCTACAGGTTTGGGGCCCGGTTTGCATGTCAGCGATATTTATCGCTAATGACATGCAAAGTGGGCGTACCCAAACTGTTAGCTACTCTAAACAGTCGCTAACACAGCTATCGCCTATTAGCAAGGCAGGCGAAGTAATAAAAAAATCGCGCTAAGCGAGATTATCGCTAGAATCTAACGCCTACTAAAAAGTTGACTTACCTGTATAGTCAATGGGGGGTGGATTATCAGATTGAGCACACATTGGCGTTAATGCGAGAATATCGTTGAGCCGATATCGCCGGATATTTTATTGCATTGGAGATAAACGTTGCTAATAGCATGTTATCTCTGCGATAATATCCGGCGATAGGCTAAGCGCATTTAGCGATAATTATCGCTATTTGTTGCTAATATGCTCCTACTTGTTTTACGTTAAAAATGTAAAGGTGTGCCAGACCAGATCCTGAATTTCGCCTCGGTTATAACATAAAGTTGCCCAGAAATTTCAAGTTTCAATTAGTTTGATATGGCGGTCACAAATATCCTTATCATACCGCCCATGCATTTAGGTTTCCTTGAACGAAAAAGTCACAGTGGCACTATCATAATGAAACATTCCATTGCAATCGTTTTTGCCCAACAAAAGACAATGTGCATTTTCGAATTAACAAGAAGCATTGCAGTCTTTCGTTTAAAAAGCTACACTTTTTATTCGTTCCCCTAAAGAAGCTGGGAGGGGAAGTACATACATTAATAGAGAAACTAAGAAAATGGTTGGGGGAAGCAATGGATGTGATGGAGGATAGGGAAGCTAACTGGATAGTGTGGGAGAGGGAGGTCAGGGGGAAGCAGAGCTTGAGAGAGAAAGCAAGAACATATATGCACTCCTATCAATTGCTGGGGCTGAAAGTGGAAAGTAGTTCCCTGATGTGAAGCTTTGGAAGGATACAAGTTATCCAGTTAAGAGGATGCGGGAGAAGCTATGCTCCAGGGGAGGAACAAACACAGGAAGTGGAAGGAATGCCATTGAATAAGATGCAAGCAAGAGAGAGTCACAAAAAAGGCAACAAATGGTAAGTGACAGGCTGACCCAAACCCCCCTACAAGTATTGGCATTTCTACACTTGGGGGCTCATTTATGGGGTTTTGGTGTGGGGCCGCGTAGCAAGTCACCTTGCTGCGCTACCCAACGTCAAAGTGAAAAGGTAGGAATTCACTGTATTTATCCAATACGCTGCCTTCCTTTTTTTTTGTCCTCATTCACCTAAGACTCCAATTAGTTTCCCAAACTTTTCTGATTCGTGCTCTCGTTTATGAGGGAAGACTTAGGCCAGGAAGGCTGCGTCTCTTATTTGTAATGCCCCGTTTCAAGGGCTGCATTTTATATGCCGAGAAGAGAGCTGTAAAGGTGTAATCGCTGGACATGATATATGCTCCATGAGTTACTCCCCTATTAGTCCCCGTGCCTACCGATCCACTCCATCTACAGGAGCCAGAACTTTTTCCTTTTAGAAACATCCGCCACATCCATTTTTGATGAATAAGAGGGTGTGTCGAGCCACTCTCAGTAGAGGGGAGTCACCCAACCATGTTCTACAAATTTCCCTTCTTGCTGGTACAGTGAGATCAAAAAGCAGCTTTCTTGTGTCGCTGCTCAGGTCCTCCGGCTCCTATACAATCCCAAAAAGAATCAAAGAGAGGCTTACCTTAATATCTACCCCTACAATGCTTGAAATGATCTTACCCACTTCTTCCCAAGCATCTGGATCCCTTGGCATTCTATGCACATATGGATGTCTGTCGCCTTCTCTAACCCGCATTTGGCACAGTTGGCTACAACCACTTTTCACCATGTTTGAGATTCTGTACTGTGACCGGTAGGCTCTATGGAGGGAAAAATATATTTTGTCTTTAAAAAGCAGGCTTAACAATACTATATAAAGTGTGCATCATTACTTGCCAAATATCTTGTAACACAGCATTCAGAAAGCATCCTACCAAGAGTTTCTCCGCCAGCTTGAAGTCCCCATCCAGAGTCTCTAAGAGTTCCCAGTCCCAGATTGATATTTATTTCTTCCCTGGGAGGTTTCCCAATAATTGTTCCTCCAGATGGGTCACAGATCCCAAATTAAATCACATACTCTGTGCCAAGCTTTTCAGCTGTAAGTAATTGACCCTGAGAGCTTTCTCCCCATCTCCTTGAGCCCTTAGCAGCTAGGCTTAGGCATGAAACCTCAATTACCCCTTTCTTGTGCAATGGATGGTAGAAAAAAGTTTCCCTCTATACCAATGATCTTATGATTTTTATGTCCAACTTATCCACAGACTTTTCAGTCATAGTGCAGATAACAGCAACATTTGGCAAGGTTTCAAGAAATTATGTTAATGCTGAAAAAAGTGAGCTAATGGGTTGCAATCAGGAGAAGGACAGCCCCTTAATTAAGAATGAGATGAAAGTATTTGGGGTTAAAGGTCACGCAAGATATTTATTTATTTATTTATCTATTTTGAAGGTTTTATATAGCGCGAACAAGACTCTTGCGAGTATCAGAGCGCTTTACATGACCAGTAGAAATCAACAAGATTCCTGAAGTAAACCTTGGGAAAGCCTTGGCAGAAACAGGTTGGTTGATATAGGGATGGGCCCATCTCCCTCTGATGATCTCTGGTAGAACCAGTCAAGTGAAGATGGTGATTCTTCCCAAATTTAGCTTTTTGTTTAATGCAATCCCTTTAGATCTCAAAAAAGATTGTTTAGAAAAATGACAGCAGGCTATTAATTCCTTTGTCAGGGCATTTAAGGGGTTGTGAATTTCATGGAAAAAGCTGCATAGAAGTAGGAATTAATAAGGGGGGCTGTCCCTGCTGGATATACAGTATTATGCTTGGAGCTTTCAGATGAAGATAGCTAGGATGCTTTTTAATACAGCAGACTGTTCAGAGATAGGGTCTCTGTTTAAAGCAATGTTAAAAGGAGTTGAAGAGGTTGAAATGCATTTCTTTTTCAAATTCGGACATATGAAGTTCTTAAAAAAAGTGAGAATGAAAGTGCTGCAAGTTATGGCCAGGGTGTGGTCCTGGATCAGAGGTGCAATTAAATTGGAGTATTACAGCAACCTGGCTCTCATATGGGACTCCTGAGTGTTTGAAAGACAAATTGACTCTAATAATCACGGCAGCAGGCATACAATCCTGGAGTAATCTCTCCCAACATGGCAGGCTGCTCACCTAGGATGAGCTACGTAATACGGAGCATTCCTAACCTGCATTGGTGCAGTTTTGACAGCCTACCACCAACACAGACACCCTTGCACCATAATATTGGCAGGATAGTTTTTGTGCAGTAAGGGGTACCTTCTTGCACCAAAACATTCCTGGGAGGCTTTTTCCTCTTTCCATGTGTGCTATAGTTATTTCTCCTCGTTACACCTCCGCTGGGGAGGGGTAAGGTTTCGGTGCACCCCCAGAGTGACATTGTTTTGCAGATCTGGGGAAGCATCAACATCCATGGGTGTTGCGTGGGAAAACCCATGCAACATCCATGGAACGCCTCTCTAGCTCAGAGTAAGGCAACACAGCGATTTGGCCATTCAAAGGCAAGCAAAGTGGCTTTGCAGGACCTCATAAATATGGTTCTGTAGATGGCGCTGATGGAGCATCCCAAAAAGAGACACTCCTCCAGCGGTGGAAGGGGCTCATAAATATGACCTTAGGTCTTCAATAAAAAAACTACTAAAAGGATCCAAATTGATGCTGCATTTTTGTTCCAAAATATTGAACATCTTGATGGCCAACATATGTTTACGAGTAAATGGATATCACATAAGTGATATAATCCCACAGAAGTAAGCATTATTTTTAGAGTTATGGCTGAGATGTATGTGGAAAGGACACTTGTTCAAAACAATTAAGCTCTAACGTAGTTATAGCTTACTCAGAGTGAGTGTAATTGAAAAACGTCTTCAACAGTACGCCAATAGTCATTCATTTCAAATTCATTCCTGAGTCATCTACAGCAAAGTGCACGAGTGTCTCATAACTTTCTTGAGTCTGGGAGAAGAGATAAGATATTATTACGTCCACACATGCCCCATCATAGTCTTGCTAACAAATTAAAACAACAGTCCTGTTTTTTTAAGCTGGTGGATCTTGATTTTTTATTTGCAACCTATTTATTGCCAAATTTTAGTGCGTCATGTCGCTTTCTGGGATTGTCAGTCGTGGTGGTGTAAACTCGATCTTGGCAGGCATTGATGAGGAAATAATGGTTTGGGAACGTTGCCTGAATAGTTATGTGCGTTGTAAGTGCACACCATGACAGATAATGGGATGATGTGACCTAAAGCACATTAATAATGCAGACCTGATCCATGCTGTGTTTCAAACAAGTTAATCAACTTTAACAGAGCTTGGCTTCGGGGCATAGGCCTTATAAAATATAGGAGCAGATTGCCCCACACGTAGCACATGTGTAACTATGGCATCTGCAGTTAACACCTATGCATCTTTACATCAATCAATGCATTCCTTCCTTTTCTACCCATGCATAAACAGCATTTTGTATGCTTATATGCAGCTTTCACTTGTACCTATTGTTATCCCAACGTATGTATACTTTTTATATCATGTACAGCAATTAAAAAGGTATAGCATAGCCAGTGCCACTGCAACTTCTGCACAATTCAGACCTATTCTCCCGCCAAAATCATTAGGAATGCCGGCTATAACTTAATAAGAATGTAGGCATGTGTGCTTATCATTCTGTTGCATGGTCTGCACATTTCTTTCTGTTTGTGAATCCTGTACTCTACACACATTACATTACACATTTTCCAGGTATGAATCTGCTACTTATTGAGAGAACTTCTGCATATAATATAATTCAACATCTATAGAGGGGGCGGGATGATGTGCTTTGCAAATTAAATGATGTTTAATTCTAATTAATATAAAAGACATAGGCGTTGATTTACAAAGATGTTATGCAATCTAGCACTGCAACCAAAGTTCCTAAACTCGACTGCGTGAGAAAGAGAGAGACAGAGAGCACCATATCTACTAACATATGGCATTGTCCTGCTCTCACCATGGCTGGCGAAGAATCAGGCTGCGTAGCGTGATGTACACACCTTTGCACCATAGTGCAAGGGTGTCAGCATCATGTCTAGCATTCATTTTAATGTGGAAGAATAGCTTTCCAGTAAAAAATACTATTTATAGACTAACTTTAAACTTTTACCATTTGGATGTGTTCTAGTTAGTGCAGCAAGCATGCAAAGTGGGAAAAGTTAGGAGAAATAAAAGCACTTCTCTTTCAAAACTCCAGCTTCAAAAACTGTACATTTTTGGCACAAAGTCCTGCCCAATACTTATAGTAGATAGGACGTTGCATCAAAAACCATGGGATCCACAACAAAGTGTATACACACTTTGCGGAAGCACGACACTCCCCCAGCGATCTCCAATGGACCATCCTAGAACACTTCAAAAACATTTCCAAAGAAGCCCTGTTCAAAAAGGAACAACTCTGGGTTTTCAAATTGTCCGCCCACATACGAGGACTTAATGATGACATCCCTTGGCAGCCCTGAACCACTAACCCCTTGGAACCTCCGCCACCAACCTGGAAGCCACCACTCGGATAACCCCCGAGCACTGGTGTCGACTGCCCACAATGTGACCAGCATCACCACCCACTTCTATAGGACACACATGTTACCCCCTTGTAACCACACACCCTTACAACTAATGGGTCCCATCCAACCTATGGCAACAACCGAGTAGGCTAATGAAAACCCTGACATTGACTGACCTTGGTCTCTGATAGGGTGAGGTCATGCGGTGTCAACTACCCCCTGACGGCCTGTTTTGACTTCAGCTACCCATCACTCATGACCAAACCTACCCACCTCTTAACCCTGAGCTCTCATGGGAGCTATAGTCTTAGCCCCCATTGGCTGATGACAGCGACCCCTATGCTCATCTAGCCAGTAACAACAATGCCTCTCCCTATGAATAGGAGTGGGCACATATTTCAAACTTATCCCCCCATAGCTCGGTTGTTTCCTTTATGCCCGACAACCTAATACATCCTGAATTACACATAACAAGTCCACCATGGACTAACACTCTATGGATGGTGTAACGCGCACATTCCTGGCCACAATACTTCCCGTGGACTCCATATTAGTTCGAGATAGCTACCCTGATACTACCAAGTCTCCCTTCGAGCAAAATAGGCAACTGTGTCAATAAAGTTTTCTCAACTCCACACACCACCCCAAGATGGCTGCACAGGTTGACGCTCTAGTTGATGCAAAGCTTTCCTCCCAATTATGACGCTTCCGAGACAACAGTTTATGGGGAACCGGAGCGAGGGTAAGCTTAGATGCAAGTTGCCGCCACCCTTCTGTGAGTATGAAACGAGTCCCAGGTGCTACGGTAAGCCTTGCTGCGTCGCCTAACCTATCCAGCCACATTAACCCAGCTCTCCCTTTCCTTTAAGGAGTGGAGCAACATCGTGCTCCGTTACACCCCCGTCTGGCCGTAGCTCCTGTACAATGGGTGAGTTGACATATGGGAGCACCAACCTCCTCTTTAACTTCAGTAATTGTTTGGTTCTTTAAATTTTGCAGGGGGCACAACCTGTTGTTTACTGCCACGCCAATATTCCTGTGCAACGGGTGAGTCAACAAGTGGGCGCTTCAACCTTCCTTCCAACCTCAGTATTTGTTTTGTTTCTTTTTCTTAATATGCCGGGGGCACTACTCGTTGGTATCTTTTACTGTCATGACTATAGCTCCCAACAACTATTATGTGATGCGATGTTTGTTATCGAGGAGTAGAGTCATGTTCACATTGTTGCATGTCACAAAGTGCCTTAGTTTCTTTTACCTTTGCATGGTGCGACATTTTACTTAACGAAGGGCACGGAACGTCCATATTGCTGGATATCATTATGTGGCTCACCTCCGGGGCTTGCTCAAGGGTGCACAGAGTAGCCCTCATAACAAGTGGTTTGAACTGCTGAGTAGTTCCCGCCACTGGGGGTTATTAACACACACCCCCTTGGCATCCCTACTCTGGGTACAATCAACACGTACATAACCCATCCTTACTCGCCAATTTACCCTTTTTTTTGGCTTTTAGACTGGCCACACGAGTAAATTGTCAACATTTTTGTGAATGTATTGCTGGCATCGTTATTCAAACTTTAGAGGGTTCCAGGCTTTCTGAGACGCACGCATCCATCAGCTTCCATAAGCAGCTAAAGGTGTTGTGTCTCTCAATGAAGGGCCCGCAGCTCTTCTTACACTCATTGTAGTTCTTGCCATGTTCCCTTCCCTTTACTGTAAACCTGTTCTCTGTTTGTTCCCTTCCCTCGCCCTTAACATACCCAATGTTTGGTTTTCTCTAGAGGTCTCCAATATGCCCAGTACAGGACTACTAGGGCCCCACACCAGGCTACCTTCAAAAGGCTTGGAGCCTGTTTCTAGTTGTGCACCACATTTCACATAGGTCCTGAAGAAGTGCCACCCGATTCCTCTAGAACAGCTAGGCACGAATCATGTCGACCCCACCCTAGAGACTGCCCGCTAGGAACATCACATTTCCACAGGCCGGCCACTCTATTTTTGAATTAGACAGGATATACCTTAACCATGAAGGTTATTGAGTATAGGACTGACCCTGACCTATTTTAAATCACCCCTCACATGCACACAACCTCCCACTGCCCCCACACCCGCACGCACCCAAAGGCTTCTTAAAAAAAGATCTCTGACAAAGAGCTCCGGAAACGGTGAGCCCGTCGAGCATTGCAGCGCCGGCCCGACGAGGAGCAAGGCCCAATGATGAAGCATGACACGTTTCGGGGTGTGTGAGGGCAACATGACAAAAGATTTGCCTTTTCCCCTTCCCCTTTCAACCCCTCTCTAGGAAATGCATTCCCCTTGTTCAACACGTTCACCTTGGAGCCACATGTGTAGGACCTGTTTAAAGATTGGCTCCCGGTCCCACCTCTCTCTTTCTCAACTCCCATGTGCCACCAATGGAATGCCCCTTGATAATGCAAAGAAATGCTAAGGAGCTCAAAGTGCTGTTTTGAATTACTTTTAGGCAACTTTAGGACTCAAAACCAAGTTTAATGCAGGAAATGAAATCCACAGTAAACATTTTGTGCAGTTTTGAGACACTTTTGTGTCACAAACCCAGCATAAAATGTTAGTAGAAAGAAAGAAAGGAACATTTATAAAGCTCTCAAATACCCATAGGCGTCTTGACGCAGCCACAGTGTCTACTTGCTTATCACATGGAAAAAGTCCATACATTTCATCCTGGACTGGAACTGACACGTCCTTAATCATTTCCTGAAAGAAAGATGGTCAGCTAACAACTGAATATCATAAGATAGGTCAATCCACTTGGAAGTAAAAATTTCAAAGAATATTCCACCCCAGCAGCAACACTTAAATCTCTTCACTATCGGATTTTTTGGGAAGCCGTTCTCAAAACTCTCTTTGAAATTTAGTCTCCAGGTACTTTGGGCTTGTCTTATTTAGAACGTTATGTGCAATGTACAAAGATTACAAAAATATATCTTTTCTTTGCAATAAGACAGTGAAAACTGTAAATCTCGGTGGATATGGACTGATTTTTCAGTATATGCAAAATAGCCGCCTGCTGCGTTTTGGTTTACGTGTAGTCTCTTCAAATCATTTAAATGAATGTCCAAATAATGGACACTACAATTGTCCAATCTAGATAGTATTAATGCAGACACTACCAATTTGCAAGAATTCACAGGTACATAGGAAAAAAGTTTCCTAAGCATCTTCAAGGTCAACATACATCTTGAAATTACAAAGCTTACTTGTTTGGTAAAGCAAAGAGAATTGTCAAAGATCACACTCAAATGTCTTGCTAATCTAACTGCCCCAAGAAGAGAATCCATAACCCCTGGCCGTCACATCGTAGACCAAATTTCAGATTGTTTGCCAAAAATGATAACCTCAGTTTTCTGCATTTAACTTAACCATTCACAAACCGCCCTTTGACATTTTCTGCAGTTGCTTGAATATCCTCTGAAATGCTAACAATTATTTGCCATCTACATAGGAAAAGACTGATAGACCACATGATCTAAATAGAAATGCAATTGGGGAGACATACAAATTACATAGGATAGGACTCAATGAAGACCCTTGTGGCACCGCACACGGTAGAGAGAAGGGGTTTGAGCAATATTGGTTGCATATTATCGCCTGGGATTATCTGCCCAACATAAAAGATTCAGATAACTGTAAAGTTTTACCTTTATTCTCTAACAGGCCCAGATAAGTCACTAGCACAGAGTTGCTCATGTACCAAATTCCATGGAGAAAACTAATAACATCAACACAACAGAGCCACACTTTTCGACCAAACTTTTGATATCCTCAGTTGCGGCTATCAATGCTGACTCCATACTGTGTCCATTTCCGAACTCAGATTCTGTATGAGGAAACATTTGTAAATCTTCCCCATAGCCCACAGTCTTATATTTTCGATTTATGAATCAACACAGTACATTTGTAATCTCAAACCATCTATTTTCAATCTGCTAAATCCCCAAATTTTTGTTTTTAGTTTTTATTATGCATTTCTATATGGAAGATATGCGACTAGTGGCTAATATGTGCTCTTTGTGATCTTGTTGATCAGTGTGTATGTTCATATTAGTAGGTGTCTCTGTCCCACCAATATTTTTGTTTGTAGATGAAGGTTAGGGCCAAACTCAACAAGCTCCTGTTGTAAAAGAAATACATTTACCCCTTTATGTTTTCTCCTATTAGTGAAGTAGTTTTCTGGATTTTATGGGATTCACAATGAATCGCAGGACTACAGCTGGTGTACAACTGGTGCAGATTTCCTAGATTTCTCCTTTGTGCAAAGTTTACCAGGTGGAAAATTCTGTTGGTAGGAATATTTGGGTATTTAATTAAATTGATGGGCCCACCCCATTGGCATGACTGCAAACCAACCCCTAACCCTAAACTTGTTAGCATGGACTTGCTAGGATACTGGTTAGGAACAAATAATGCCACCAGTCCTAATTCTGTGAATCAGGGAAGCGATCTCAGTTGTAAATTGTAGGTGCTAAGCAGCTAAGACCTTAATCACAAAACACATTTGTGAATGTGGTCATTAATAGGAAATAGGATGGAGTGTGCCGTGCACAAAACTACAGGACATAGTCACCAAGGAAACCTTGAAAGGGCACAGAAATACAACCCAATGCTCACTTAGTAAACAAGAGCTTGCCAGTAGCACTTGAAAATATCAGCAAATGAATTTTACCTAAGCAATACTAGATCCAGACTGGTTGTAAAATATTATCACACTCTGTAGGGTACACGAAAAAGGAATGAATAATGGCAATTATGGGTAAACGTTCGGCAAATGACAGAGGCGTTTAATAGACCTTATGTATAATGCAATGGGAGTTTAACAGTATGTGCTTTAGTGCAAACAATAACAAAAGATATTGGGGCCTGATTTTGATTGACTCTTGGTCGCATGTGATAATTCTTGCACTCGATACATTCTAATACTGAAGTATTTGTAATATATCAGGAATAGTAATTATCATTCATTCTAAGGCCACCCCACAAAATGGGGCTTAATAAACAGACCCCATTTATAATTGTGATATAGAGGGATTACATTTTACTAAAGTAAGACATAAATTAATCTAAGCTGTGGCCATTGCTTAGTGCTACATTCACTGCATCGGATTCTGACCACTGTAATACTCAGATAGAAAAAAGGTGATGGGTGGAATGCTTGAATTAATCTCAGCCACTGATAATTTTCTGATGCCACATGGCAAGGTGAGCTAAAGAATGACAATGGATTCAACCCAGATCTGTGACTGGGGGTGAGTGTCTGAAAAGTTTCAGAGCTCCATCCATCATCTCCTTGTGTTTGCTTTGTTCACCCTAAATTGGCAGGGTATGCCCAGACATGGGTCCCTTGATCACTTTACTACTGGATTCAAGATGAACTGGCTGATGGGGGATATTACCCAAAACAGGTCCCAGTATGCTTGTTACTGGTCCAGGGAAGACCAGTCTTGGCAGTTCGTGCTGGACTGTTCGCATGAGGCACAGGGTCAAGACTGATTTGCATATGGCTGGGTCTGAACTGGGGTGGCAAAGTGAACTAAAGAATGATGATGGATTCACCCCAGATCTGTGACTGGGGGTGAGTGTCTGTAAAGTTTCAGTACTCTGTCCATCATCTCCTTGTGTTTGCTTTGTTTGCCCTAGGTTGGCAGGGTGTGCCCAGACTTGGGTCCCTTGCTCACTTTGCCTCTGGATTCAAGCTGGCCAGGCTGATGGGGTGTGTTACCCGATACCGGTCCAAGGATGCCTACTTCCGGTCCAGGGAAGACCAGGCTTGGCAGTTTAGGCTGGACTGTTCCCATGACACACAGGGTCAAGACTGATCTGAACACAAGCAGCCCAGACTAGTTTTGGCTTAGATAGGCCGCATCAGTGAGCAATAGCGTGAGTTTTGTAGCACAATGAGGACAGAACCAATCTCTAGGCATACCCATTGCTCTAAGAGTGCCTACTGCAACAAGAAATTGCGATGGAAGAAATGCTTGAATGAATGTCAGCCACTGGCAATCGGTAGTGGCTGCATTCCAGACCATTGTTTTTCACCCTATATGACACTCCTCACAGAGACCATTCTTATGTAACATCAGTCTTGGCCCTGCCTAATAATCCAGCCCTGGCGCTCTCCAGACTAAAAAGAAAGCAACCGTAGACTGGTTTTGGCTTTCCTAGGCATCCTCAATCCATACTAATATTATAAAGAGAGAGCCCAAACCTTTGAGGCGGGTAATCTCAGTAACCACAGCACCAATCACAACACCCAATACAGCGTTGAAAAGGGCAGTTGCAGCAGAAGGACATAGGCTATGCAGACGGATAAAAAAATGTATTAAAAAAATTGCAAAGAACTACATTATCCAGCAGGCCGAGGGCCAAAATAACATCAAACAGGAAATGATGTAATAATGTGACTCACTATATTGAGACTGAGAGCCTGGAGCCAAATTGATCGTGAACAAGGGATATGCTATCCCGAAACACGTAGATTTGTGCCTGCCTGCTTGAGAAACTCCATACTGTGAGGATTAAATAAAAAAGCACATAAGTGAAGACAAACGCGAGTTCGTCCCGTTTTTCTCCCAGCTGGGGGAATTGGTTGTGGATTTAAATGCGGCGTGGTTCTGCCGCGGGGATTTACAAACCGGCGAGAGAGCGCTGCAAATTCTGGCAAAAAGGAACTGAGGGGTATCAATATATATTTATATATATATGGATATATATATATATATATATATATATATATATATATATATATATATATATATATATATATATATATATCCAACCATACTAATATTATAAAGAGAGAGCCCAAACCTTTGAGGCGGGTAATCTCAGTAACCACAGCACCAATCACAACACCCAATACAGCGTTGGAAAGGGCAGTTGCAGCAGAAGGACATAGGCTATGCAGACGGCCACCATATACATTTAAAAGGTAAAAGAACCGTGCCCATGAAGTAGTCCCTTGTGGGCGTGTCTGCGTTCTGCTGTGGGCGTGTGCTGGGGGCGTGCCAAACGCTGGGGGCATGTGGTACGTTCCGCCCTTCATGCCATGTGAGTCGTAATTGCACCGCTTCAAGGGGCACGCAGGGGGCGTGACACGCTGGGGCCGTGACAAACGCTGTGGGCGTGTGTCCTCGCTGTGGGCGTGTGTCTGCCCTTCATGCCATGTGAAGCACCAATTACGCAATTGCACCGCATCAAGGGGCACGCTGGGGGCGTGACAAACGCTGGGGGCGTGTGCTACGTTCCGCACTTCATGCCATCCGGGTCGTACATTAATCAGATCGTCTGCTGTGGCCGTGTGCTGGGGGCGTCACAAAGGTGTTCACCTCGAAGAGTGGTAAGTAACCATTCGCAAGACTCCCTTCGGGGGACTGCCCGTTGTCTCACACATACTGGGGGTGCCGAATGCAGTGTGTGCCTTGGCCTGGGTGCGTCTGAAAGGGCCGAATGAAGTGTGTGGTTTGGCCTCGGTGCATCTAAAAAGCACTCTGGTCCGAAGAGCGTCGGTGTGGGTCATAAAAAAATAAGAACAGCGGGAAACAATCATTCAACACTCACACAATTCTAATTGTTAGATGGTCGCCGCTGGCCCTCAAGCGGGGGCACACGCGACTGAGCGTGTCTGCGGGGACAATTACTGCAGCCTCTCATTCGCGCTGTTACTGAACTATCACATTAAACCAAATTACACACGCCTGCTAACATCAGCCAGGGCTGTAGCCGGGCTCAGGCAGCGGATCACTACACTAATTACATGCGCCTGCTAACATGAACCAGGGCTGAAGCTGGGCCTCAAGCGGGGGGACACGCGCCTGCTAACATTAACCAGGGCTGCAGCTGGGCCTCAAGCGGGGGAACACGCGAATGACCGAATCTGAATACACACATTACACACATTCTATTTCATACCCGGACAACGTCGGGACGGGCTGCTAGTGAGGTATAACTTGAGTCATTTGGCACAGTGAGCACAGGAACCACGTCTTGGCATGCCTGTCATACTTGGAATGCCTAATGAGACAAACAAAGTGAAGGTAAAAATGTTTGAATTACTTTCATCCACCTCGATTGATCATAGCTTTATTTAAATCCATCATTTTCAACCCACTACATCACGCTAGATGGAGACCAGCCACATGCAAATCAGCTTGTTCCTGCTTCATCATCCAGTAATGTGCAGGGATGCAGATTAAGAAAATACCAGTGGGAGTAATTAATTAAAGCATTCCACCCATCACGTTTTTGGTTTTCTTAGTGTCGGTAAAACCATTAGTATACATGGCTGAAAAACTTTGAGAATAGCTTGGGTACTAGCAAAATCGAGAGCATTCTACAAATGTGTCTGCATAACAGATGTACATGTAGGATTGCCAAAGTTCATCAGGGCTTATACAAACATCATCACTGAAAAGATGAGCAAGGATGGTCAACCTTCTATCAAGGTGTGACCTGTGAACCTGAAAAAGTCTGATCGATAGGACAGATTTGATGGAACACGGTTGAAAAAGTCGTAGGCACAGACAACACAGATGCCCTTACACTGAAATCTATAGGTACAGTGGCATAGCAAGCGGGGGTACAAGCTTTGGGGCTGGCTGCCTTACCTATGGCCATAGCTGGAATCACCAGCACCATCCGACGCCCCCCCCGGTCTTACCTGCGGTCATCGCGGGAATCGCCAGCAGCCCTAGCTCTTACATGCCGCTGTGGGCAGCAAACACAGGGACCACAACGGGCGGCACATGGGGTAGGTTGTATGACGTTACAAGGCATACTTTTACAACGCATACCTTTACAATGCATTTTTTACAACGCAACATCCATTACAACGCATTCCATTACAGCGCATGCCATTACAACGAATTTTTAAAAACTACCTTTACAACGCATTCCATTACAACGCATACTACCTTTACAACACATATCATTACAACGCATAACATTACATTGCATGTATGGTAAGTATTGGATAGTGTAGGGGTAAAAATTACTATTCTAACTCCAGGGGGTGCAACAGTAGGGTAAGTGTTGGATAGTGTAGGGGTAAATTTACTATTCTAACTCCAGGGGGTGCAACAGTAGGGTAAGTGTTGGATAGTGTAGGGGTACAAATTACTATTCTAACTCCAGGGGGTGCAGCAGTAGAGTAAGTATTGGATGGTAATGGTATGCATTGTAATGGTATGCGTTGTAGTGTCATGCGTTGTAATGATTGCATTGTAATGGCATGCGATGTAATGGATGTTGCGTTGTAAAAGTTTTGTTGTAATGGTAGTGCGTTGTAAAAGTTGCGTTGTAAAGGTTGTTTCCCCATGGGGTAGCTACGTCACTGCATAGGAAGTGGAAGTCACAAATCCTTTGACAGTGATAACATCACAGGGCTTAAGCCACAAAGGTAAGCTCTCTTGTAAGTTAATTATTATTTGCTATTATAAAGGGATTTACAAGTAGTATGTTTATGAGTGCGGAGTCTCCGCATATAAAAAGATCTATCTTTTTATAATGGGAGAATCCACACTCATAAAAATACTACTTGTAAATCCCTTCGCGAATTCCAAACAATCACAAACTTATTCAAAAGTGTAAGTTTACCTTTGTGAATCAGCCCCACAGAGTTGACCCTCAGTTATGGCCCTTGCCCCTGAAGCACCTCTTATTTGCTGCTGAGGGGCTATGGAAAGAGAGAACCAAAGCGAGTGCACAAGTATCTTCATCCTTGCTCATTTTATTTTCTTGCACTACAATCAAGAAAGCTAAGACAAGGATTTGCAAGGACGCTTCCATGGGCATGATAGGAAAAGTAATAGGGGCAGTTGCTACCAGTGGCTTCTACTAATTGACACTCATGGAAGACAACACAAGCCAAACAATATCTATTTTACCGAGAGCCAAAATGACTTACCTACTTAAATCATATTCATGCGGCAATTGCTTTGTATCAAGTTCCTTGTCATGAGCAAGATAATCTTTTTCACATACTTTGTTTCTATTTTTTAGTTTGATACTGCTATTACAATAAATTCATGAATAGAAGACGAACATATTTTGATGTCCATTGAATGTTGCAATATTTCAGCTCCCATAAACCTACTCTTTGATTTGCATGCTGTCCACTTCATGTGTCCATAGTTGCAACATGTGACGTCTCCTCTTGAAATGTGTTAAGTGAAAGCACGACTTTACGTTTGCCAGCAGGGTGGTTGTTCCTGTATAAATGTTTGGTTCCAGGGTCAATTTAGATAGCGGGATGTTTTTTAGCTTTTCATTTCTGCTACAGTTTTGGTATTTTTCTTTCTTCTCATTGGTAGTTGTCACTTTACAACAATCCAGGACCTTGTCCACCCACGGAAATAGTAGCAAACCTGTGCTTCTTGAACTTGGTAGTCACTTCACACTTGTGTAACATTAACAACATACTTATGTGTTTATATCCTCACAGAACTCCTTGGAGACATGCAATGTTCGTATACTTTGCAGCTTGGGGTTCTTTATCCCATACATTGTCGACAGATGTCTCGCTTAATATATCACTTTGAATGGAAAATAATTAGTTGGTGCAATAAAAGTAGTTTCATTAACACAAACTCTTGCTTCTGACATCTGCTACACTCCTCCGGTCAAATGTTGTCATCCTAGCAAGGACGATTCTCTATTCCATCCTTTAACTGTACAATTACATTATTTAATAGCAACTCCTGCTGTAGGAAATTGGATTTACTAGTAGAATGGGGAAAAACTCTACTCAAGCAGCAACTGTAATTCTTGTCAGGATGAAACACAGGCAAACCCCGAAATGAACCTGTGCTTTACCTTTTGCACGCAATATGTAAAGTATTTATGCAGTACTTCAAACAGTAATAAAGTGAAAATACAACATAAGAAAATTCCCATACCAATTTAGAGAAATAGAGTAAACTGTAATAAATTACTTTATACCAAAAGGTCAAACATCCAGTCAATAGAACTGGAGATATACAATTTCAAAGATTTAAGGTAATTATGGCACCTAAAAGCAAAAAGCGACACACGTGTCTATCTGGTCGTGTGACACCAGGTGAGAGTCACAAGTTCAGGCCAACTGTGATGAAGCAAGGGCCTGATACAGGGAGCAGGTTAGTCCAACTGAAAGAGTTACCTTCAAAAGTCCTGCATGAAGAGTTCTGTTCATGGGGGAGGTGGCCATAAAGAGCAGGGAGAGCATCATCAACGTAGCACAAAGAACCTGTTGTGTGTTGCGGATGGTCATTGCAGGAGATTTGCATTGGCGGTCACCGTCGGCTGTTAATTCTGTATCGCAAAGTCAGCCAGCGGTCAATGTGGCGTGAAGAGTGGGGTTCCCCAGAGCTTCGTTTTTGCAAGATCTTGGCAGAAACAGGCACATTCAAGGTTGTGAAGAGCCTTAAACATTAAGATTTCTCCTTTTCTTTGAGAGGGAGCTCAACAGATGCCACACCAAGGGTCCAGGACCTGAGAGGTACCCCTTGGGTATCAGGAACTCACTCCTGGTGAGGACAGCAGGGATCAGCAGTACTAGTTGCAGGCAGCAGGCCAGCAGGGAAGATGCAAGGGGTGCCTCTGGAGCTTGTCATATCCCTGTACCTGAAAACAGGAGGTCAGTCAGCTGACCCTTGGAGTCACTACACCCTGGTATGTATGGTGCAGGCCCAGTTTTCCTTCTCGGCAAGCAGGGCATCCGAGTAGTAGCAGGTAATCCGAGTAACAGTCCTACTCGCAGCATAGCTGCACAGTAGTAGCTGCACTGCAGTCCTTATTCTATAGTTTCCACAGATCCAGATGTCAACTGAAGAGTTTGGTCTGAGAGTCCACTATTTATCCTTGGTGCAAACTCTGAAGTAGAATATGTTTTTAGAGGGTTCCACCCGCAGAGGTGCTTGGAATATCTGCCTACCTGCCCTGGCCCCTGCTTGCCGGGGGGCACAAAAGACCAGTGTCAAACCCTTTGTGAGTGTGGTAAGGCAGAGACTTTGTGATGTGCAAGAATAGTAAGTGACAGATCCGCCACCTATAAAGTCAGAGAAGGCCCATCCTGCCAAAGCCTATTCCCCTTGTCTCGCTGCCTAGGAGCAATACACAAAGACAAACTGCCAGCTACATCTAGCCATGTGGCTTGGGGCACAGGCTGTAGGCACCAAATGGTTGGGACAAGAAAATTTCAACTTTCTCACGTGTGTCATTTTCACAATTGTGACTTAAAATCTGACTTTACTATTAAATAGGGGTTCAAATTACAATTCTTTAGATACCAGACTCACTACCTGCTCCCAATTGAAAGTTATCACTTATTAAATGTAATTAGGTAGCCAAAAGTTATCCTATACGAGAGGTAGACCTTGAATCAATCAATCAGTCAATTAGGGAATTTTAAAGCACGCTACTCACCCGTGAGGGGCTCAAGCCACTGGGTGGGGGTGCAGCTCCGGGTCAGCCGAAGAGCCAGGTCTTGAAGCTCTTCTTGAAGGTTGGTTATGTAGGGGTGCATCTTATGTTGACTGGGAGCTTGTTCCAGGCCTTGGCTGCGGTGTAGGAAAATGCCTTTTGACCCACTCTGGTTATGTGGATGCATGGGGTTTCTGCTAGGGCGAGGTGGGTGGAGCAGAGATTCATGTTAGGTATGTGGAAAGAGACTCTTTCATTGAGGTATGTAGGTCTGATGTCGTGGAAGGATCTGTAAGTGTGGGTGAATAGCTTGAAGGTTACTCTCTTCTCGAAGGGGAGCCAGTGGAGGTCTTGCAGGTGTTGGTCATGTGCTCATGTCAAGGGGTGCCAAGGTTAAGTCTGGCTGTGGAGTTCTGGATGGTGTGAAGATTGTGTAGTAGGGAATTGTTGATTCCAGCATAGATGGTGTTTCCGTAGTCTAGTCTCCTAGTTACGAGTGCGTGAGTGAAGATCTTCCTGGCTTTGGAGGGATCCACTTGAAAGTCTTGCGAAGGATGCAGAGGGAGTTAAAGCAGGTGGAGGCGACGGCGTTGATCTGGCGAGTCATGGTGAGGGAGTAGTCGAGAATGATCCTGAGGTTTCGGGCATGGGCCATAGGGGTGTGTGGGTTTCTGTGGGCGGAGGGCCACCAGGTGTTGACCCAGGCAGTGGGGAAGGGTCCGTGGACGGGGACCTCTGTCTTCTCCAAGTTGAGCTTTAGGCAGCTGCTGCTCATCCAGGTTGCAACATCTTTCATTCCTTCCTGTAAGCTGAGTCTGATGTCTTCGGGGTTCTTCGTGATGAGTCCATGCTGTCTGACAATGGTGGCGAGGGGGGCCATGTAGATGTTGAAGAGCGTGGGGCTGAGCGATGATCCTTGGGGACTCTGCAGTTGATCTCTGTGGGTTTGGAGAGGAAGGTTGGGGGTCTGATCCTTTGGGTTCTGCCGGTGAGAAAGGAGTGTATCCAGTTGAGGTCGGTTCCCTGTATGCCTGCATTGTGGAGTCTGGCTGCGAGAGTGAGGTGGGAGATGGTGTTGAAGGCTGCAGAGAGGTCTAGCAGGATGAGGGGCGCATTGTGGCCTTGGTCTATGGGCATGCAGATGTCGTCAGTGGCGGCCAGGAGGGCAGTCTCCGTGCTGTGGTTGCTGGGGGAGCCAGACTGGGAAGAGTCGAGGATGGTGTTCTCTTTGATGAAGGCCGTCAGCTGGCGTTGACGATTTTCTCAGTAACTTTGGCTGTGATGGGAAGGAGAGAGATGGGATGGTAATTTTTCAGGTCTGTTGGGTCTGCAAAGGGTTTCTTCAGTAAGAGCTTGACCTCTGCTCGCTTCCAGTCATCGAGGAAGATGCCGGATTCGAAGCTGGCTTGATGATGCGGCTTAACTCGGGTGCTATGGCTGGTATGGATGCATTAGCTGGTAGTGAAAATGAATTTAAAAGTACATGTTAAAGTTAAAATTACATCTCCTACTTTTTTAATGCACTGCCCCATGGGTTATTTAGGGCCTACCCTTGGGATTTCTTATATGGATTAAAAAGAAAGATTTAGGTCTGGAAAACGTATTTTGTGAGGTTGAAATGTATGTTTAATACTACACAGAGAGGCTGCAATGACAGGTCTGAGACATGTTTAAAGGGCCACGTAGGTGGGTGGCACAATCAGTGCTGCAGGCCCACTATCACCATTTGATTTTTCGGGCCCTGGGCATACGTAGTATGTTAGAAATAGGGGTCACTAAGTGGCAGAGGGCTATGCACCATTCTCCAAGTAGGGACCCATGCTTCTAGTCAGGGTAAGGGGATTACACACTTTAGATAACACCTGGTCAACCCCTTGTTAGCTTGGCATTAGCAGACAGGCTTATCCCAAAGGCAACGTGTAAAAGTATTTGTACTCAAAACACACAGTAACACAGTAAAAACACCACAAATGGACACCATATGAGTTAGGAAAAATAAACTGTCTTTATCCAAACCAAACAAGAGCAAAACAACAAAAATCCAACATACAAGTATCAAGATATCACTTTTAGAATAGTTATTTCAAAAATAGCACTTGTAGAAACACATATTTCCAACTGGAGCTTTTGCAATATCATGATAAGCCTAAATCCAAAGTACAGCGATGATTGTGAGGTGTGCAGTGTTGGTCACCAAGTCTCTTCGATCCCCAAACAACAGTACCGTGGAAATGAAGTCTAGGTATGATGCACTGTGTCGTGGAGGTGTGGCGTCGGCGCCAAGGCAAAGCCGGTTCCCTGGTTGCCACACGGGAGGTGAGATGTTGGCTCCGTGAAGAGATGAGGCATCGGATCCAGGACAGGGGAAGTTAGGCGGTGAGGCAAAGCAAAGTCAAATATTTTGTGAAGTAACCTTTATCATTTATCAGCTCCACGATAATGTAATGCCGGCGCTGGCTGTGATGCTATCGGTGCGAGCACTGGCTCAGGAAAGGCCGATTCCTGCAGGCATGGAAGGGTGTTGAAGGGCATTGGAGCTGAGGTGCAGTCAGGGCGGTGCGTCTTGCACTTCATGAGCGGTGCCACCGACCTCGGTGTAGGTTGCTGCATCACTGGCAGCATCACTGACAGCATTGGATTTGTTTTTCTTTCTTTGCAGCACCAACCACACAGTTCTCAGGGCCCAGGCACTGGAATTGGCACCCTTTTGAACACAGGAGTCTACAGAGGAGTCCAGTTGCTAGTCAGTGGTTGCAGGTGAAGTCTTTGCGTCCCTGAGACTTCAGAACCGGAGGCAAGCACAAAAGCCATTGGAGAATCTTCTATTAGCAGGCTTACATCAAAGTTGCAGTCTTTGTCCTCTCCTTGGCAGAAGCAGCAACTGCAGGCCGACCCAGCAAAGTAACACAGCAATGGGGCAGTACTCCTCCAAACAGGTCCCCAGCTCTTTTCCTTGGCAGAGGTTCCTCTTGAGTCTAGAAGTGATCTAATTCTCTGGGGTTTAAGTTCCAATACTTTTACCACATGCCCCTTTGTTCTCTTTATGGCAAGGATCTCTGAGCCCACTCCAAACCAGTTCTGTTCTTCCTCGTGCAGCATGACCACAGGGGGTGGATAGAGCATTGGGTAAAGGAGACAGCCTATTCAGGTGCAAATGAAACTCCTCCCACCACTCTAAATCCAGCCAAGGTATATTAAGCCCAACTATGAGTCACCCAGGAAAGGCAGGACACATATCAACCCTCCATTGTGGGTGTCTACAGTGGATGCACAAAGCAAGGCCCTGTCTCTCCAAAACTAGACAGTCAATACAGACAGAGCAGAGGCACCTAGAATGCCTATACAAGAAAATGCATACTTTCTAAAAGTGGTTTTTTCAAACACACAATTCTAAAACCTCAGGGCATATTTACAAGTAGCTTGCGACATCTTTATGACATTGTTGCATCACTTCTGTGACGCAGCGGCATCGTAAACAATGCGCCACTATGCAACCTATTTACAGCGTGGCTCATCTAAGGAGATGCGTCACATTGTGAAGCCCTGCACTACATTATACCTGCGACAGGTGTAATGTATGCAGGGTGGGCGTTCCGTCGAAAGTAAGCCTTCTAAAAGTGACGCAGTGAAATCTTCAAGATTTCACTGAGTCACTTTTACAACGCCACTGCGTTAAAACCTTGTGCCTGCTGGAAGCAGGCGTAAGGAGTAATGCAGCATGTTAGGAACAGGCATTTATAACAACTGCTGAAGTTGCGTCGTGCATATGACATGACTCCAGCAATGCGATGCCTTTCCGATAAAAGATGCATCACACATCTGTCTATCATTGCGCCACGGTGCGCCACATTGTAAATGCAGTGCATCCATGGTGGCGCAAGGCTATTTTTCCGTCACGCAAAATAACTGGCGTATCTCTGCTAGTATGCTGGATGCGCCGGGTATTGTAAATCTCCCCCCTCCTCTCTAAAAAAGATGTGTTATTAAATTCTGAGTTCAGAGAGCTCAAACGCCATTTCTCTATCATGTCCCAATGGAAAGTTATACTTGTAAGATGTTACAAAGTTCCCACGTTAGCCTATGGGACAGATAGCCTTTCAATCATGAAAAACGAAATTGGAAGTATTTCACTATTCGGTCATGTAAAACACACCAGTACAAGTGGGTGCACTTGCTAGGTCAATATAGAAGTATCAAACTGCGCAAGCAGACACTACAGTGGTAGGTCTGGAGATACACGTACAGGGCTACTCATGTGGGTGGCACAACCAGTGCTGCAGGCCCACTAGTAGCATTTGATTTACAGGCCCTGGCACACTCTGTGCACTTTACTAGAGATGTATCAGTAAATCAATTATGCCAATCATGGATAACCAATCTTAATCATAACTTACACAGACAGCAAATGGACTTTAGCACTGATTAGCAGTGGTAAAGTGCCCAGAGTCCTAAAGCCAACACAAACAGTTGAGGAGAAATAGGAGGAAGAAGCAAAAGGTTTGAGGGCAACCCTGCAAACAGGGCCATTTTCAACATAGTTCCACTTCACTAGGGACCTACAAGCCAATTAGATGTGCCAATTTGGTGTAAGCCAAAGTCACCATGTTTTGATAAGAGAGCGTAAGACATTTAGCACAGGTTAGCAGTGGTAAAGTATGCTCAGTCCTAAGGCCAACAACAACAAAGTCAGCAAAAAGAAGAGGATTAAAGCAAAATGTTGGGGGAAAACCACGTCCAGGGTCTCAGATCCAACATCTACTATTTATAGTGCTCATAATGCAGAAATGTATTATTAATTAAGTATTTATTATTAGTAGTAAATCAAACCAATCCTTGTATTTGAAATATTTCAATTGGTGAAATATAGCATACAGTCAGTTACCTCTCTGGTTGAAATTGCATATATTTAATTAACTTATACCCATTGTCAATGTGCGTGATAAGAAAGAATATTCCTACCAGATGCCTTATTCACACAGCAATAAATACCCCAACATACAGCATGATTAATACAAATACCATTGTATTATTGATAAGACACGAAATATAACATATTCACCCAAGTATCAAACATATCACATTGCAAAATTGTTGATCCACAGCACAGTACCCTGGCCTGAGCGCGCCAAACTAGGTCCGGAGAGGAAACCCTTAATGTACTTTGCAGGGGGACCCCCCCTCAAGTTTCATTATGCCACTTATGTCAAACGGACGCTATTGCAGGATACCAGGTTACCCTTGTTTCGAATTGATCTTTTATAAACCACAGGAAAGAAAAATGTCTTTAAGTGTGGCAACTGTTCCCCAAAATTCTCATTTTTAACATTTTATATGTCACGCATTGGGAATGTCGATTTACGAACCACCTACCATAAATGGAACTGACCAGCATCTATATGATTGCACCAAACGTCTCTTCAAAATGTATATTTTTCTCTGGTAAACTGCATGAAACTGTAGGTTGGGAGCTCATGAAAAAAGGCTGAGGATGTGAACTCCCTCGGCAGAACAAAGAAAGAGCTGGAGTATTAACAATGTGTTCTTAAATACTTTGCCAGACAGTGGAAAACAAGCCAAACACACTTTTGTCATGAAAAATCAGCCTCATTTAACGACGCTGAGAGAATGGAGATGCTGAATGAAACATGAACAGATTATAATGCATTCATGTGTATTTATAGAAGCAGACATGGTGACTACAAAAAAGTATACTTTATTTTCAATAAAGAATACAATAGCAACAGTGACAGATTCAATAGGCTTGTACATATTTGAGGTTTCTAATTGTCATGTAATCACATCTGAAATAAAGCCTTCGTTTAGAGAGATGCGCATCTAAAATAATTGTAAAAATGCAGTTTAGTTAAGGAAAGGAGAACAGTGTTCATTTGTGAGTGTTGCCTTCAGCTCTCATATAGAGCTATACTCATTTTTATTAGTAAAGTAGATCCGAAGTTCCAGTCTTAAAGAAGATACCAGGGGTGGCACTTTGTGCGTCTCGGCACTATTTCCCCTTAAAACGTAGAAATCGAATATCTCCGATTCTACTGATTGAATTTATGTCGTCCTGCTATCATTTTGTTTATGAAAATTGTCTCTATTTGTCCACCTTGGTCTTAGATTTTTCATGTGTTTTGTTACCACTTTATTACTGTTTGTATGCTTCATAAATACTTTACATATTACCTCTAAATTAAGCCTGACTGCTTTGTGACAAGCAACCAGAGGGTTAAACACATGCTCCTTTAGGGACTTCTGTGGTTCACCCTGATCAGGATTGTGGTTGTTGCACAAGTGAGGTTTCCAACCCCACAACTAATAACCCAATTTTATACATTGTTGCTCTGTGGTGGGATCCAATAATTCTGTTTGTGCCGTACCTTTCAGTGAGTTTGTGAAAAGTAAAAAAAGTCCCATATAAAAAATCTGACATCAGATTCAACCCTTTAAAAATTCTCCTTGATTGACTATTTTTTTTTTTTTGATTTTCTAAATTTTGTTTCTGGCTCACATTTGCTCCATCTGTGAATACCTGCATGACAAAGTGGGGCTGAGGTTTCGCATTATTGACAACCTCCAGATGACAGAGTAGAGAAAGCTTGACAAGGAGAGAGTGCTAAGCATTTCAAATAGCCCTCACACCCTATGAGGTGGTCCACTGGAAGAAGGCTGCAACCAGAGAGTGGTAGTGCTTACCCTGATTAGGAGAAAGTAGGTGTGGAGGAAGAGAAGAAGCAGCCAGGAAGGAGATGGCATGGTCATAGGCCCAGAGCTGCAGTAAGGAGAGGAGGTGCACCTGCCTACAGAAGCAATGTCTCCTGCCAGGAGCAGTGTCTTCCACCAGCCTATCCCCTGAGGAGCTGGAGGACCTACCCATGAAGGACGCTCTTCTCAGGAAATATGATCTCATCCCTGAGAAGTATAGGTTGAAGTTCAGGGCCAGCCAGAAGCTGCCCTACCAGTCTTGGGTGGACTATGTGGATTACATTTGCAAATTATGGTATGTTTGGGAGTAGGGCAGTGATGTGAGTGATTACAATGAGCTGTATAATTTGATTGCAATAGAGCATGTTTTCAACAGTGGTTTTCCAGAGCTGCACCAAACCTAATAGACAGCAAGCTCACTGGTCCGAGGGAACTTGCCACAGAGGTGGACCACTGGCTCAACACCAAGGCCCAAAATAAGGTGCCTGAGGCTGACCCCAAAAAGGGTGGTTAAGGTTCCCCCAGCATAGTGAGGGGGATGTCCAAGGGGACACAGACAAGTCCCATAAACAGATGGAGGGATTCTCATGTCCCTTCTGAGAAACAGGCTCTTTGGGTTACGGCCTAGGGTGTCCCATTTCCAACTCCATTGCTTTAAGTGTTCCCTGTTAGAACACAAGCACAAGCAGGGGATTCATTCTGTCCGAAGAACCACCCACTGTAGGGACCTCAACCAGGTGGCTAATGTGGCCTTTAGGAGCAAGTAGGCCCCAGGAGCAGAGGTTAGAACATACCCTGGTCTCCTTTAGTTGGGAAATAACTCAGATGGTAGGCTTGTGACGCCTGAGGGTGAGAGCTGTCACTTCCATCATATTACAGTAAATAGGATCCCTGTCACTGTTCTGAGGGATACTGGTGCCAGTCAGACCATGGTGGTGGAAAGGTTGGTTTTCCCAGATCAGTACATTGGACTTAGTCCACCCTATGACTCTGGTGCCCCTGGAATGGGATGGGGAACTGACTTTGAGGAAGGTTATAGTCAGTCCACATAAGCCCATTGTGGGAAATTAATTATCACCAGTGTTAGAAGAGCTGGAAGGGGTGGCAACCTGTGGCAAACTGAAAACTCAGGTTTCTGGGAGAACTACTTTCTAAAGGAGGGTAGGGAGGCCCAGATGGAGGGGCAGGAGATGGAGACAGTCAACAGCCAGAGGACCAGTGGATCACAGGTTACCCATTCTGAGAACAGAGTACCCCAAGACATCACCATGGTGATGCCACTCCTGACCTGAAAGTACTCCCAGTGCTGTCACAGAGATAGAGGGCCGGAAACTGGTACCAGGTAGGCATCTGCATGACACATACAGAATGTGTCCCTCTTATTTTAACTGTCCTGGCCCCTCCAGTTGTCTGTTTTTTTTCTGGGTGTGGACACTAAAGTCTCCAGCTCCAGACACCTGAGGTCAACCCTGGATGAATGTAGCAGCCTTGGTGAGACCATAACAACAGGCCTGCCACAGGTGAGTCCTATATTCATTAGTTCGCACTGGGAGCCTTTGCCCTTCAGTTTCTTAGTATGGAACGGGCATCGGCGTCGAATGAATTATGAAAAGATACCCTTGTGATCGAAATGGGAAAGATGAAAGGCTGAAATGAAACAGAGACAAGGGACATTGCTGGGGATCAGAACTCAGCAAGTAAAACCTCAATTCAGAGCCTCTCATGAACACTATAAGCGTTAGCTATTCTTGCACCCCCCCACCAGCACCCACCTACTCCACAAACTTCAAACTGCCTCAATTTTGTCTGTGTTGTCTAACTCTGTGGCACTTGGCATGAAATGCTTGGAAGGATGAAAGACTGAGTCAGCCCCACTAAGACTGCAAGCAGGTGTCTGCAGTATTAACCCAGTGTGCTGCCTCACATTTTAATAGCTATTATTCTTCTGCATCTTCAGTAGCACAGAGGGCTTTAAACCACACTGACCACCTTTGCATGAGCAGTAAGTGCCCGGGGTGCCACATCTTCAGTAACACGAATTGTGTTTGAAACAAAAGCCTGGCAGAGCCAGGCCACCCACCTGATTTCCCTGGGGTGTTGGTTTGCAGGTGGTTTGACTCAGGTGGTATCTGGTTTTAGCCAGAGCTTCAGGGGATCAAGATGGGAAGGTGGAAACCAGGTGGGCAAGGTAAATGTAGGTGTAGGGTGAGGGGGGCTCAATGGCCGAATCACATGAATTGGCATTTGAACCAGGAGCCATTTGCGCGCTGGTATGTTCAATTCGGTTTCACCTTCTGTTTTATGCAGTGCCATGAAACTGCACCACTGATTCAGCAGGTGCAATATCAATTAGATATTGGCAAAGTCAGTGAGATTGGATTTTTGTTGTCTAAAGCATGGATGTGTTGTTTACAAATTGGTTTTGCAGCAGACTAAAGGAGTGCCGGTCAAAGGGAGTGTCTCATGGGTCATCTGTACTCACAGAATGTTTCTAGTAGGGGCGAGGGCATCGGTGGTAGGAACAGGGCATGGCTAAAGGGTGCTTCTCTGTGGTTGGTTGTTACCCTGTTACCTACCAACATCCATTTAATTCTAGTGATGTCATATTTTAGTGCTTGATCAGTGCATTGAGTGGTGTAATGCAAGCATCACATTAAGTTTATTCGGGGAAGTTTATAATTTATTTATGGTAATTAGGAGCTATGCTTAGTGACAATCTTAGCTATTCCCAACAAAATGTTTTTTAGTGATTGTTTTAATTTCTGTTGAAATATTTTTACAGTTGCCAAAAGATTACTAATTCATACCTCTTGGACACATTGTGCACCACCTGGGGTAATGATCGGAAAGCAATAGGCTGTACTTGGTGACCACTGCCCAAGGTCCTGGGGCTCGTAGGTCATGTCCATGCCTCACTTGTCTCGATCCTGGTGGCCATTGCATGAAATGGCAAAAAACACAGTTGATGGACAGAATGTAGAATAATGTCATACATTCACCCCAGTACAAGGATCTGGGCCTAAATCCATCGTTTTTTTGCACTCCACACCACCCTGGGTTAGACACTGGCTATATGCAAAT
Source organism: Lissotriton helveticus (assembly GCF_964261635.1). Lineage (NCBI taxonomy): Eukaryota > Metazoa > Chordata > Amphibia > Caudata > Salamandridae > Lissotriton > Lissotriton helveticus. The sequence continues at coordinate 134,960,245 of NC_136058.1, forward strand.
CAGCTCTGACCCTGTGCCGCATGGGAAAAGTCCAGTCCGAACTACCAAGCCATGTCTTTCCCAGACCGGAATCAAGCATCCAAGGACCGGTTTCTGGCTATCAGCCTTCATCAGCCTGGATAGCTTGACTCCAGTGGTGTGGAGAGCCTGGGACTCACGTCTGAGCATACCCAGCCCACTCGGGGTGAAAATTGCAAAAAACACAGTCGATGGACACAATGTAGAACAATGTCATACATTCACCCCAGTACAAGGATCTGGGCCTAAATCCATCGTTTTTTTGCACTCCACACCACCCTGGGTTAGACACTGGCTATATGCAAATCAGCTCTGACCCTGTGCCTCATGGGAACAGTCCAGTCCGAACTACCAAGCCATGTCTTTCCCAGACCGGAATCAAGCATCCAAGGACCGGTTTCTGGCTATCAGCCTTCATCAGCCTGGATAGCTTGACTCCAGTGGTGTGGAGAGCCTGGGACTCACGTCTGAGCATACCCAGCCCACTCGGGGTGAAAATTGCAAAAAACACGGTTGATGGACAGAATGTAGAACAATGTCATACATTCACCCCAGTACAAGGATCTGGGCCTAAATCCATCGTTTTTTTGCACTCCACACCACCCTGCTGCCAACCTGTAGGCATTTAGTATTAACTTAACCTCAAATCCATGCACAATAAAAACAAAAGTTAAGCATTGTATTCTTTATATTTCCAAAAGAGGAACAATTAGCTTGGAAAACTAAATTAGCTAATAAACTAAACAATGAAGCAGAGCCTTAACAAATGTTTTACATCTCACAATGAAACAATAGGACCAAGTACTTCCTGAATCAAAGAGCACTCCAAGCTAGATTACATTGTGTACTCTTTGCAAAATTTTATCTTTACCTGAAATAGTACACCATTTAAAGCTTTGGGGGATGCAGGCCACAATGTAAGATTTAGATAAATTGGTTTCTAAATCCAAGTCTTACATAAAAGGAACAAAAGAGTCTAACAAGTTATTTAAAGCTAACAGGGGCTTCACCTGTATATAAAAGAGTGGGAATTGATTTACCCCTAATCACGGGTAGATGCTGCTTAATTTTTATCAAGAAAGAATTTAAGAAAAAGCTAATAAAATGAAAGGGATTGAGGGTAAAGCAAGAGGTGGCATAAGTAATTTTAATGTGGGAGCAGGCTTGATTTTGGCATTACCTTTGGGAGAGGTTTGTGTGCATATCTCGTGGACACGGGCTGATTTGTATGCATTTACGCATGCGTTCTCAAAGTTGTGAGAGGAGCCAGCAAAATGGTATGATCAGATATACAAGCTGAACACATATTTCTCTGATATTAGGGTCCAATTTAATTTTGCTGTTTGAAATTGTGGTTCCTGGAGATTTATGGCTAGAGTATACGCTGGTGGTTGGATGGTTGACACAAGAACCAGCTAGAATGGGTCATTAGCAAGTAGCAAGTAGCAGATCAATCTTTAGTATTGAGTATTTGAAAAATGAGTTTGTAAGAAAGATATAAATTGGCATAAGAGTTTGAGAAACTCACAAGAGCTAAAAGAGTCAGTGCATTCCTTTTACGGTTAATTCATAAACACGGTGGAGTCACAAGCCTGGAAAAGATCGGATTAGTGGTTTTTTATATACTTTCATGAATGGATTGAGACCTGAGATTAGTAATCATATTTAGCACAGTGAATAGTTATGACAGACAAAGGACATAGATGAGTTCCTAATGTTGTCAAAAAATAGTACTGATTAATTTGAAACAACACAGAAGAAGCTCAAGCAAAAGTAGATGATAATCCTGATGAGGCAGTTTGAGAAAGGGTCCCGAATTCAAATGGACTCAAATATCAGGCCAGACAGAAACACAATTGGTCAAGGTGTAGGCTCAAGTTCAAATCTGAGCTCATGTCTGAGCTCTTGCTAAAATTCATAGGAAAGCAAAGAGACAAAGGCTTGCTGAATGAGAAAAAGTTGAGGAAGATATTCCAAATAGGAGAACTTGCAAATGGAAAATATTGTGAACCAGAAAGATATTCCAAGAGACTGGTGGATACAGAAACTAGTTGGGCTGATTCATCGGATGCCAAAAGATCAACAGGAAGGAGAGTTCCAAACCGAAAAATGGAATTGAGGATGATTTTTCACTGGTGATTAATTGCCAATACGAGTTTGAGAGTAAATCAGAGTTTGAGACTGAGACACACTAAGAGCACCTTGAGTGAAATAGTTTGTTGAAAGTGAATTTAAATTGGATGGAAAAAAACTTTGAAGTGAGTCTTTCTTTTGAAAAAGGGTCTTGCCAAACCTTGCCAAGAAAAGTTTGTTAACTGATGGAAGTTTTTTATATTTTTAGCAGGATGAAAATCATCAATGCCTGATGAAGCTTCAGAAAAAAAATTATATTAACAAATGAGCTTTACAAAAAAAGAGAACTACAAACTTGTTTTAATTATTCTTTGATTGTTGTTTTAATGAAATAATAAGAAAAAAAATATTATTGTTTTAAAGAAAATGTTTGTTGACTTTAACATTTTTACCTTGATAGGAATTTTTGTCTCAATCAAAGATGGAGTACAGCTGATGCTGTAAAATTGTATACGGAGCACTTCTAATTATAATATTGATATTTTTAGTGCAACTTTTTTTGTGCTTACTGTCTTCTCTGGGATATCCTTTAGATAGTACTAGTTTTAATGTTGAAGTAGCAACTAACAAAATTAATTTAAATATGATATACCAGTACAAAGAGAGGATTTAGTTAGTGGTTTTAAAGATAATATGTACACGTAAATAATTAGGGAATAGGTTTCCATAAGGAGGATTAGTGGGTGCTATGTGTGTGCATCTTCATACATCTGCTGGAGAAAGATTCACTTACAACCAGCTACCAATTTGATATTCTATATATTGTAAGGTTTTTGTTGCAATTTTTCATTAGGATACATTTTGTTTATTTTCTGATTGTAAGGTGATTTTAGAGAATTTGCTTATTAGGCAAGACAATAGAGAAATTAGATATGCTAAACATTTTAGACTGCTTGCACAAAACAGGTGCAATACTAACTCGGCCAAAGGTTATTTGTGCTTTTTGAGTAGTGAGAAGCATCATCTTATTAGAGAATATAGGGGCATATTACCAAGATTAAGCGATATTTATCGCTTAACACGGTTAGCGGCAATATGATTATCGCCGAGCTCCACCGATTTTTATCGCAGATAAACCTTGCTATTATCAAGGTTTATCTCAAAAGCGATAAAAATTGGCCGTAATGCATGAATATCGCTGAAAAGTCAGCGATATTCATGCATTACCGAGCTAATGCTCTTAGCCATGTTATCCACCTACCATTGGATAACATGGCTAGGAACTGCTCTGGGCAGGTGTTAGCTTTTGGAGATATTCGCGCTTAGCGCGAATATTTCCAAAAGTACGCCTTTGTAGGTAATAGAAGATAGCGATGTTAGCGACTGTTTACAGTCGCTAACATCTTGGCACGCCCACTTTGCATGTCATTAGCGATAAATATCGCTGACATGGAAAGTGGGACCCAAGATGATCGCTATCTCCTACTAGCTATCGCTAACTGGTGTTAGCGACAGCTAGGTAATAAGGCGATAATATTATCGCCGCTTTAGCGGGAAAAATTCCCGCTAAAGCGGCGATAAGGCCCTTGGTAATATGCCCCTTAGTGAAAGAGGAATCAGAGTGGTGAGAAGCGGGAGGAGCAGAAGATTGTTTTAGAAGAAGTAAGAGAAGAAGAATTTAGATTGTCAGCTTTATATCCTAAGTTGAGAATGGAGTGAGAAAGTAGAGGTGAGATGAAGCACCACATAAGGAAATAAGGTGGGGGATAGTGTGTGTTAAAGATCATATAAAGGTAGTGGCCATTATTTACATGGTGGGGAACCAATTATGTGGGAAATCTATTATGTTTGTGGGAAAATTGCTCATTTTAATTTGGTGAGAATTGGCGTTGGTTCATTTAGTATTCCCTAGAGTTTGTTTTATAGATGGATTGAGTGATTAACATAGTCTGAGAAAAGTGAGATGATGTTTTGGACAAGTAGTCATATTAGGTGCTATTGTTCCTTCTACGTGAGAGGCAATGAATGATGTAAAAATTACTTGTTTGTCTACAGTAGCAAGTAGGCTTGCTATAGACAAAGTATGACCATTTCAGCTACTAAATGTAGATATGGTAGGAAATAGGGCTATAGTCTGCAAAAGTGATTAAGGGTGAAATGTATGGCATAAATATAAATCCACTATTAGCGGAGCATTGCTTCTTTTACTACTAATATGACCAATCTAGCTCATGAGATTAAATGTTTAGAGGAACCTGGCTTATGGGAAGCTGTAGGCTCTTGGTTTAGTGAAATAGGGAAGAGTCCTAACTCCCCCAATAATCATAACGATTTGTGCCATTGTACTGTTTCTCTTACTAAAATTATCAGAGCATCTGATTAGTAGATATAAAGTTAAAATTAAGAGTGAAAACAAATTAAGTAAGAGGAAAAGGTCAATGGAAAAGTAAATGGAAATGGAGACTTTAAGAATCATGTTTATAACCAGTTAAAGATGGTAGAAGAACATGCTCAACAATCAAAGACGATGAAGATAACTACTGATTGATGGCTGATTAATAAAGTTTATTGATGCTATTTTCAGTGATAATTAAAAAATAGTCAGAGGGGGTTTGCATCAAAAAGCATGGGTATTTACATGAGAATGCCCATGTACCACCCATGTAACGTCCCTCTGGCACAATTACTTTTAGACAGATTTCCAGTGCAAACAAGTTTTGCACTGGAAAGTAAATAAAAAGATAAAATGTGTGCTGGTTAGTGTCACTTTTGCTACGCAAACACAGCGCAAAATGTTTGTGAATCTGGGTCTCGGTGTCAAACAATCCCATCAGAGTTCTTGCCTTAGGTGCCTCGAAGGTATTTCAAAGGAGTGACATTTGCTTTAAAACAATTGAATACTATATTAATCAGCTGGTTGCAGCCTTCCATTTCAAAGCTCAACAAAAGCTTTCAAATATCTTTCCACTTCTAATGATTAAATAGCCTAATCGAAGTAAACATCCAAAATGTTGACTTATTTTATGGCAATGAACAAGATGTAATTGTAAAATCTAATTCAGAGTTTTAGTGTAGAAAAATGTTCTCCACAGCAAAATGATCACTATCTCCAGGGTTTACCATCTTAACAGTAGTAATAAGCTTCCAGTGGTCACATAAAAGAAAGACATACTCTATTAATACAGTTTGCTCACCATATGTGAATGTTGCACCAGCAGAGCAATAACAAGAAAAGTGACCATTGAGATTAACTAAGTTATAGTGGACTAAAAGCATTAGCACTTCTTTACCCCTATATGGGCAGTTTTTTTTACAGCTGAACTGTGTTTATTATCTCAAAAAACAACAATTGGTCATACATTGCTTCATGGAAGTTAGAGAAAGCTTTAAATTTAGATCCCCTTGTTGAAAGTAGGCTGAAACCGTCAACATTATCGGCGCCCTCTTGCTCTCCTTAACCTTTTTGTGCGCGTAAAACAGCCGCCATTTTGAACACCATGGCTTCCCTGCTCCCGCCGAGAGCCAGCGCGCCTCTCTCCCACTCCTAACTTCGCCGGCATCCCCCGCATACTGACAACCCCCCTGCCTGCACCTGCCGCGAATCATAAAACCCCTCTTCAGCGCTGCTCTGCCCCAGACCCTCGTCCTGTTCCCAGCGCGACACCTCCCCTCTTCCCATTTATGATCCCCGGCCCTTTGATGCAAACCCCATTTCCCCGTGTGCCCGTTTGTCTTCCCGTTCCCAGGCCGACACCCAGCTCTGCCGATACCAATCCCTTGCCCCTCCCCGTACAATAGAAAGCTTCCCTCCTCAAAGGACCCCCGAGATGATCAAAGCCCCCCCCCCCATCCCACGAGATCCGATCGAAACCCACACACTCCGTGGATCGGCGGAATATCCAGCTGCGCGATGATCATCACCTGTTGTGAACGGGGCGGGGACTTCCACTGTAATCTTGCGTGGGAACGGGCTGGGAAGGGGGGGATTCTAAGGATGTCTTTCCGTACATCAAAGTATCGACGAAAATGTGTTACATGCAATAAACAGATAAACGTGTGTATAAGAGGCCAGGCCTCAGGGATGCAGTTAGAGCACCTCAGAACGATACCTTCTGTCCGTTTCGTTGTGTTCTCCTCCGGAGAGAATAAAAAACCTTGTTTCCTGCCTTCCAGTCTCCAGCGCCTGCCTCTTCAATAATTTAACTTCTTTGTGGGTTCAAGAGGCGACACCGCCGGGCAATACTTAAGGATCTTATATTCTGGTTGGTAGTGCCTCCCATTTATTTTCTACAATTGGCGTCCCAAGCGTGGGGCCCATCAGCGACCCATGGATCCAGTGGGAGAGGTCCTGACGACAAAGTGAACGACTGCAACGATCGGGAACGCGTCTGTCCGATAGACCCTCGTCTGACAGCCGATCATCCGAACTTCACTGGTTCCGAACAGACCTCTCTCGAGTGATCTACGGTCCTGACTGGGAACCATCAGGAGTGCCGCGAGGATAACGAAGAAGAGAGGACGATCGGGCGCTGGATTCGGAAGACAGGAAACTGTCCATGCGGTCCGGGTAAGGTCGTGTAACCACGACAAGTCGCGAAATAATTGCTTGATTGCTTGTTTGTTTAAAAAATACTAGTATTGCTCTTTTTATTTATTTGGAGATTCACTGTCTGCAAACGGAGAAACAACGGGCTCTCTCTTTGCAAACAGTGGAGGATAGGTAGGGCAGCAGCCGTGCTTATTTTTTCTCCCCCACTCAATAATCACTTGAAACTGAACTGTTGTTCGCAAACTATTGTTTCCTGGAGATTCCCTGTCTGCAAACAGGGAAGAGACCACCCTTTTTGCAGATAGTGAAAAGGGTAGGTAACGCAGATCTTTGCGGACCTACTCATTCTCCCCATTGTTATTTATTGGTCTTTTGTTATTTTGATCCATGAGGTATTCACTGCCTGCAAACAACGTAGAATAGAAATATTCTGTCCCGTCTTTGCACCTAGTGATAAGATAGGCAGTGCTGACTTTTTAGTCCCTCGTTACGAGCCGTCATGTCTGTCTTCTCCCCACTGATTAGTAGCCTGTTTAGCCCGGACCGCTTATTAGAGATGGACCATCCAGCCCCACTGGAAGGCACCCCTAATAAGGACATGTTCATGAAGCATGGATTGACCGCTATAGCCTATAGTAAACTATGGCATAAATATACAAAAAAGGGTCAAGAAAGTCAATGGCCCCTGATAGGATCCTTCGATGATGATAAAATAAAAACGCTAGAAACTGCCCTGGGTAAAAACAAGACAACACCTACTATGCTTGACAGCTTCGGCATGTGGCGAAAAGAAACTGAACAACGTAAAAAGAAAACTGAGAGTAGGTTGGAAAAAGAGCTGCGAAAAGCAGCCCACCTAGCTGCTCAGAAACTAGAAAAAGAGATAAAGGAAAGAGAGAAAGCTAAACAGAAACTAGAAATGGAAACACCAAGCCAGTGTCCGGTTAGAACCCCCTCCATGCTCTACCCTGATTTACCCTCGAAACGACAAGCCAACGAGGACTTGCTGTTAGGTCCTCCTATCATCTACATGCCCCCTCCATATGCCCCTTCTCAACCCTTGGCGCAGCACGCGCCACCCCCAGGTACAAACGAAGGTACCGCCACAGCATCGGCCCCAATGGCCTCTGTGCCAGCCGAACCCCTTGTATTAAAACCCGCATCAACAACAACGTTAGACGACCATGAGACTCGAGGGGCTGGCCCTGCAAGAACAAACAGACTAGACAAAGATGAGCGAGCGGGGATCGACAAAATAGCAAGGACACTGGTAGAAAGGAAGGATGATGAAGAGTACATCACAGATATGTTCAGCTCGTATACAGGGAGTCACAGACGACATTTTACCGTACGACTGTGTTATCATGTCTTGAATGCATACGAGGACCGATATTGAGACAAAGGTCCCGAGAGCCTAAGGACTCTGTACCGGAAGGTCGATATCGGGGATGAGGGCGAGTGTGATGTGTCGGACCTCCTTACGCGTACGCTTGAGGTTTTCCGCCACCTCACTGAACGAAAGCCGGGAGCAAAATCCGCAGCCTCTGTAGTGACCGAACCACCAACCGAGCAATCTAACACCATGATGCCAATACGTGAGGCTGCCCCTTACTGGGTTCCTCCTAGGGGTACAGGGACTCACGATGATGCAAACAACCAAGGTGCGAAGGGAAGGGTAGTGTACAACTGGGTCTACCAGCCGTGGGACCGGCAAGAGATACTGACATTCCGGAAATCTCTACCCGACCTACGTAAAAACCCCACTGCCTTCTATACTGAATTGGGTACAGCCCTGGGTTCAACGATCATGACCCTGGCTGACATCGACTTGTTCTTCGGGTTATGTCTACCAGCTGATGTGTGGAAGCAAATCCGGAAAGTCGACCACCTTGAGCTGTTCGGACATACCTGGTCACAACTCGATGACCTGGACAAACAACGGGGACCAGGACAAAAGCCGTTGAAATCCATTCTAGACCTCCCAGATAAAATCGTAGAGAAATTAAAAACCCTAATCCCAGAAAAGAAAGTGGACTGGTCGATAGTAACAGCCTGTCGCCAAAAACCCCAGGAGGATGTATCGGAATACTTCTCCCGGTTTGAAACGGTGTTCTCCGATTACAGCGGCCAGGACATGACCACTGCAACCGGACACCATCTGTTTGTCCAGAATTATGTTAAGGGCCTATCATCGGAAATCTCCCAGAAACTACAGGCCAGCGAGAGTAGTTGGGCAGCCTCCAAACCTACAGCGATTCTCCAAATGGCCCAATATTATGAGCATCAGAAAAATGAAAACGATAGGGCGACAGAGAAAAAGAAGAAGGACTTAAAAGAGAGGGTGATGATTGCCAAACTGCAAGGGGTAGGACGAGACCAATACCGGGGAAACTACCAGACAAACGTCCCTAAGGCTACATTCCCCCAGGACCGCACTCTGACTTCCTACAGTGGACGCACAGACCTTAGAGAAGACCAGTGCGCTTTCTGCAAAGGGACTGGCCATTGGAAATCCCAGTGCCCAGTTCTTCTGGAAATGATCAGAAACAGAGACCCCAGGGATGTAGCAAACGGACCGAGACCTAAGGGACAACAACGAGGGCCCCCAAATGACGCGACTAATGACAGATCAAGCAGACCAAATACGTTCGATCGACCCAGGCAGAACCATTATCAACAATCTGACTATGACGACACTCACACCTTCGCATAGGACAGCCGAGGGCGAGGGAGGGATCCAGTCGAGCTCTATGTTGACCAGCAGGGCCCTTATGTCACTGCTAAGGTCCTGGGTACCAAGTCTCCATTTCTGGTAGACACTGGCGCAACACGTAGTGCGTTATCTAAACGACTGATTCCAAGGGCACCCTTGTCTGGCTCACTCATAACATCGACAGGTTTCGATGGAACGCCCTCCACCAACCCTTTGTCTGCCCCGATTCTCTTTGACGTAGAAAACAACACCACCGACACCACGTTCTTGCTTTCCTCCAATAGCCCTGACGCCATTATGGGACTTGACTTACTGAAACACTTCCGAGCGACGATTAGGTGTTCTCAAGATGGAGTTCGAGTGTTTCTTTACGACAACCCCGTTCTGCTTAGACATTGTTCCCCCCGACACATGTTTTCCATCACCGACGTTGACGAGTCCCTGCTTGACACTCTACCTCCGTATCTGTGGGCCAAAGCGGATTCGGACGTAGGGCGTATGTTAATTGACCCAGTGCACATTACTGTCCGACCAGACGCAACACTCCCAAAACTCCCACAATATCGGATATCGCCAGAGGGCGAGAAGGCATTGGTAATGATTATCCAGTCACTGATAGACGCAGGAGTGGTAGAGGAAGTGGTTAGCAACGTTTGCAACAGCCCTATCTTGCCCATTATCAAGAAGCAGGGAGAGGGAGATGAGAAAGCATACCGTTTCATCATCGACCTCCGAGAGATCAACAAAGTAGTGGTACCCCAGTACCCTGTGGTCTCAGACATCACCACCATCCTGACCTTGATTCCATCCACTGCCACCACCTTTTCCGTCATCGACCTCAAGAACGCATTCTTCTCCATCCCCATCCACCCAGACAGCCGATATCTCTTCGGCTTTACCCTAAAAGCCCGCTCATATAGGTTTTGCCGAGCGCCTCAAGGCTACACGGAAAGCCCTAGCATCTACAGCCAGGCCCTCAAAAGACAACTAGACCACGTCCAGTTACCCGACGGGGTGGTGTTGGTACAATATGTCGATGACATCCTTTTGGCAGCCGACACCACCCCTCTAGCGGTTACCGCCACCATTCAACTCTTGCACTTCCTTGCGGAAAATGGCCACAAGGTCTCCAAGAAGAAGTTGCAGTTCTGCCTACCCCAGGTCACTTACCTAGGCCACCTTTTGTCCAAAGATGGAAGAAAACTCACCCCTGATCGAATCCAAACCATTCTAGATACCCCTGTCCCTAAAACCCAGAAGCAGGTTCGCTCCCTATTAGGCCTCACCTCCTTCTGCCGACAATGGTTACCAAACTTCAGCCTCGTTGTAAAACCACTGCTTTCTCTGCTAAACAAAGACGTCCCTTTCCCACTCCCTTGGACTCCTGAGTGTCAAACTTCCTTCACAGAACTGCGAGATGCCCTTTGCTCAGCCCCTGTCCTGGGTACCCCTGATTACAGAAAGCCCTTCTCCCTTTACACTCACGAAAGGGAGGGGTGCGCTTTATCTGTCCTGACCCAGGCCATCGGCCCTAAGCAACGACCGTGCGCTTACTTCTCTGCCACTCTTGACCCTGTCGCCAGAGCCTTGCCTGCCTGCCTTCGAGCTGTAGCTGCTGCTGCAGTCTCTATCCGACAGAGTGAGGGGATTGTACTCTCGAATTCCCTCACGGTACTGGTACCCCATGCAGTCGACACCCTCCTGAACCAAACCAAGACGCAACATCTGACGAGTGCACGACTGACTGGATACGAACTGACCTTGCTTGCCCCCCATATCACCCTGAAAAGATGCACCACACTGAACCCAGCAACTCTGTTACCCTTGCCAGAGAACGATCCCAATGTGCACCCCGTACATGACTGCGTGACTCTTACGGACGAACAGACCAGAAGTAGGGTCGATCTCAGAGACACAGCTTTCCCTGACCCCGACGGGGAGTTGTGGGTGGACGGTTCTTGCATCAAACTCTCCGATGGTACCACTTCCGCTGCCTATGCAGTCACCACGGCTCGAACTGTAGTAGAAACAGCCCGCATCACCCAGCGATCTGCCCAGGCAGCGGAACTGATTGCTTTGACGCGAGCCTGCATCCTGGCAACAGGAACCACAGCGAACATTTACACCGACAGCCAGTATGCCTTCGGGGTGGTTCACCATTTTGGGCTCCTCTGGAGGGAGAGAGGATACTTGACCTCACACGGCACACCCATTTTGCACGGGGATTTAGTCTCCGCCTTAATCGAAGCTGTCCTCCTCCCCAACAAACTTGCCGTTATCAAATGCCAGGCACACAAGAAAGTGACAGACATTATTGGACAGGGAAATGCACTAGCCGACATCACCGCCCGAACGACAGCTGAAAATAGAACGACAACACATATGTACGTGACCAGGTCACAAGCAGAAAACTGGACTGTCGCCAAGGACACAATTAGAAACATACAAACGACTAGCACACAACACGAATTGACCGAATGGACACGGGTGGGATTGAAAGACGATGAAGGCTGCTGGCGGACAAAAGACACGAACAGATGGTTGCTACCTGATTCGTACTTGATTCCCATATTAACCATGGCACACTCCCCTGCCCACATAGGATCAGCCCCCATGATCGAACTTGTCTCCAGGGTTTGGCACAATGACAAGATCCCAGATTCCGCCAAACGCCTGGTCCAACAATGCTTAATATGCCTGCAACACAACCCCGGGAAAGGAACTGTAGTACCCCGGGGGGGATTTGGGGTCCCAAACCACCCATTTGAAGTCCTGCAGATGGACTACATTCAGCTAGACAGATGCCAAGGCCTGAAATATGTACTCGTCGTGGTGTGCGCATTTAGCAAGTGGGTGGAAGCATATCCAACCGGTGACAACACCGCTATGGCCACTGCAAAGGTCCTGTTAAAGGAGTTTTTCCCCCGTTATGGCCTCTGTCGTGTTTTATGGAGTGATAATGGCCCCCACTTTATAGCCCAAGTTATCCAGCTCATCCTAAATGGGCTGGGTATTAAGCAGAAATTCCACACAGCCTTCCACCCTCAATCTGCTGGGCTTGTCGAACGACACAATGCCACACTAAAGCTTAAACTGGCCAAAATAGTGGCTACGACGGGCCTGAAATGGCCGGACGCCCTCCCATTGGCATTGCTATCGATGCGCTCTACCCCCACCCGACATCACTTAACCCCTTATGAAGTTGTCTTCGGTCGACCCATGAGCGTCTGGTCTGCCCCGAAACCAACCTCCATTCATGACGTTCCGGATATCCTAATGTCTGATTATCTGTACAAATTGACTGAAACTTTGTCTGTCCTTCATCAGCAGGTGCAGCAGGCCATCCCCGATGCTTCCAGGGGTCCGGGTCACGCCATCCAGCCGGGGGACTTCGTGCTGATCCGAAATTTCCAGCGATCAAAGAGTTTGGAACCCCGGTGGACGGGCCCCTGGCAAGTGCTGATCACCACTCGGACCGCACTTCGAGTGGAGGGGAAGAAACACTGGCTGCACGCTCATCACTGCAAAAAGGTCTCTCCAGCCCTGGCCACGACAGACACCGTCAACACCCAAGAAGAGCTCCTGAACCAGGACCGACCATCGTTGAACTGCTACCCTGATACTGAGACACTTGAACTTTCAAAACATCCTGACCCCACTGTGCCATCTCGAGAAGGGTATTTCCTGCGTCGAAAGGAGGGAGCTTCGGCTAAGCAGGCCACGGACTAGGTTAAAGGATCTCAGAACGGTGACCCAAACTACCAAGGGTTACCTGGAGAGAAGCTAAAACTAAGTCTGTGGTCCTGCCCGCTACCGAGCACCTTGAAGACGAAGATGATGGAAGCGCCAGATAAGAAGATGATGGAAGCGCCAAATAAGAAGCCGACGGAGACAGCAGGAAATACCCACTACAGAAATCCGAGAATAGACAGACTCCATAGCTCAAAGACAATTGCACTCTTCATCGTAATCCTCCTCTGTTTTCTCCTCATGACTACGCTCTGGATTATGGAAGAACATGCACCTGCTCACGAAACATTCCTAACCACTGCTCAGCCTACCACCATGAAGGAACATTATCTAATTTCGCTCTCTCCTCAACTAAGAGAGAGGCGAAAGGAGTTTTGGAACAACTCTTTCGTGCAGCTACTTCACCAGCACAATCTTGCCACCAATACCACCAACTGCTGGATCTGTGGGTTGCTACCCCATGCCACTGGACATTCAATACCATTCATCCCTTCACCCTTCTCTGTCCACGGCTCCTGCCTTGCTTGGCTGATCCTCCTGCAAGAAAGCTATACGGGCAATGCCACCTCCAGCAGAACTGCAGCACATTCTTCTCACGGGGCCGGGCGAAACAAGACAAAGACACACTTCTGCCCGCTGACCCCCAGCGACTCGAACCAAATGGACATTCCGTCTAAAGAACGAATCGAAATGCAGGTGTTCGACAATCCAACCAGACCCACCTTCTCCTATCTGCGGAAACGAACGGCTGCCACTCTGACTGTGGCCCTGACGGTCATCAACGTCACAGGCCACATGTGTGTAGAAGGACTTGGGACACAGCTGGTGGGTCGCAGCGCTTGCCGCTTTACCAGAACTTTGGACTCCACGGATCCACCTTCCTTTGTGTCATCCCCAAACATGTATTTCATCTGTGGCACGAAGGCCTACACCTGGCTCCCCAAAGGCTGGGGGGGCACTTGCTACATCTCCTTCGTCCTTCCTCCGACTTATGTGGCCCCAGCGAATCACCACCGGCAAAAACGAGCCAAAGACATTGAACAAGCCGACTCAACAGGGGCGCAGTTCCTTGATGCTATGAAAGGACTCGTCCCCCTCTGGGGCCCGATGGCAAACAGCCGTGCCATCCGACATTTGACTCAGGCAGTCGAGACAACCATGAACATCACAGCGGGCATCTTTGCCAACAACACTGCCGAGCTCCAAGCGGTCCGTTTGGTGGCTCTGCAGAACCGCCTCGTTCTAGATGTGGTTCTGGCGGACCGTGGAGGAGCATGCCGCATTATTGGGTCCAGCTGTTGTACATACATACCGGACAACTCACCCTCAGTGTACAAAGCCATCGAACATCTTCACAGACTCTCTTCGGAAGTTCACCAAGAGCAAGAAGAATGGTCGCTTGGTGGTTGGTTCTGGGACACCGTCAAAAGCTGGGGCTGGAGACTGCTCACCATTATCCTGATTCCCGTAGTTGTAATATGTGGCCTATGCTTAGGAATTCAATGTTTGCCACCTATGTGTTCTTTATGTGCGAGTTGTATTTTTTCCAAAACTGTGGACATTGGAAGCGAACATATGAGAGCATTGTATGATACCGAAGTTAGGAATTTGATGAAAATTGACATTGAGTAAGCAAGTTGGCTAGATATGTTGAAAAGGGAGGACTGTTGAAAGTAGGCTGAAACCGTCAACATTATCGGCGCCCTCTTGCTCTCCTTAACCTTTTTGTGCGCGTAAAACAGCCGCCATTTTGAACACCATGGCTTCCCTGCTCCCGCCGAGAGCCAGCGCGCCTCTCTCCCACTCCTAACTTCGCCGGCATCCCCCGCATACTGACAACCCCCCTGCCTGCACCTGCCGCGAATCATAAAACCCCTCTTCAGCGCTGCTCTGCCCCAGACCCTCGTCCTGTTCCCAGCGCGACACCTCCCCTCTTCCCATTTATGATCCCCGGCCCTTTGATGCAAACCCCATTTCCCCGTGTGCCCGTTTGTCTTCCCGTTCCCAGGCCGACACCCAGCTCTGCCGATACCAATCCCTTGCCCCTCCCCGTACAATAGAAAGCTTCCCTCCTCAAAGGACCCCCGAGATGATCAAAGCCCCCCCCCCCATCCCACGAGATCCGATCGAAACCCACACACTCCGTGGATCGGCGGAATATCCAGCTGCGCGATGATCATCACCTGTTGTGAACGGGGCGGGGACTTCCACTGTAATCTTGCGTGGGAACGGGCTGGGAAGGGGGGGATTCTAAGGATGTCTTTCCGTACATCAAAGTATCGACGAAAATGTGTTACATGCAATAAACAGATAAACGTGTGTATAAGAGGCCAGGCCTCAGGGATGCAGTTAGAGCACCTCAGAACGATACCTTCTGTCCGTTTCGTTGTGTTCTCCTCCGGAGAGAATAAAAAACCTTGTTTCCTGCCTTCCAGTCTCCAGCGCCTGCCTCTTCAATAATTTAACTTCTTTGTGGGTTCAAGAGGCGACACCGCCGGGCAATACTTAAGGATCTTATATTCTGGTTGGTAGTGCCTCCCATTTATTTTCTACACCCTGCTATTAAGCACATAGGAACTTGGATATTTCTATTATATGTTTGACAAGTCATGATCAAACTTCATGAAATCGTCATCTGAAGATGAAAAATTTGAGGGGATATAAACATTAATATAAACAGTATTAACAGCAGCATTTCAAAAATCGCGTAACATAAACCTCCATGGTAATATCTAATTGTAGTTTGTGTCAAGGGTTAAAACATATCCAGCAACTGTTACAGGCACCATTATCGCCTGTCTGCCCGAAATCCAATATAAAGTTTGAAGTATAGCCAAACATATAACTTCTTACTGTGACTTTTTCTTCTAGGTAAGTTTGCCAAATAGGAATCGTTCTCACTCTTATGGCATAGAGGCCAAGAGGAATCATATAGCCAAGCTTGGGTAGAAACCAGCTCACTATGTTTTGTTAAAAGAGCAGAAATTTTTTTTAGTTTTCAGTTTTTGCACTTCCAGACTTTAATGGCCCTTCACAAAACGTACATCTATTGCGCTGGATCCTGAACAGGCTTCCTGCATTGCTAAGACTACCAATTTATAGCAGAACAGTACATTTCTAACCTTGCACCCTTTAACAACATAAAAGCCCTATGTATTCATATATTTGAACTTAGGGCTTTTGAGGTTTGGAAAGTTTCTCCGATTGAGTGGCTGAAATTTAGATTTACACTTCCCCTTTTTTAGGCATATATATTAGGCTATTTGCTATTTACAAACCCAAAACCCTTCTCCACATCAAAATTACGTCTATCAGATGCCCTTTTATTTTGTACAAGGCTGGCTGTACAAGGACTGAGCTTTCTTTAAGAGGGCAAGAGTCTGAAAAAGCAGAAGCAAGAACATTCGTCTTGCCAATAAGACCATATGGCAATAGCGCTTTGGATTATTAATAACCCTTAGCTAGCTTCAGCCAGAAGCATCCCAAAGAGGCTAAATATTGATAGAACTCTGCTTTAACCATATCTCTCTCAAATTTTATAAATTAGCGTTGGATGTCAGGAGATATACACATTATAAGATTTGATTGGATGCTTGTCCACCAGATGTGTTGCTGTGCTTGGAGTTTTTAAAACTCCCTTTATTCCATCATTAGATCCATAAATAATTCCCACATTTATGGTGACTAATGGTTTATTTGCTTTGCTTGAAGAGTATTTAATAAGACCAATGCCTTGAGAAGAGCTTGAAATGTAGTCTGCATTAACAATAGCATACACTAATCTTCTAAAAGGCATTAATTTAAACAGCCAGAGAAAATTGAGACTGTCATCTCAAGGTAAACTATTGGCAAGATTTCTATTAGTAATTATTTGCAATCAGGCAGACTAAGAATGTTAGAGCATGCTCTCTTTTCAGCACGGTCAAATAAATGGTCCACATTAGGTTTTATTGTTTGTTCTGGCCCCGAACATTAAGGCTATGTGTTACACTATCCTGGCCAAAATTAATTAGAAACTTTGAAGAGTTTGATGTTTTAAAGTGCTTTAACACAAAGTTTTGTAATTAAGCAATCTTAGGTGGGAACTTCTCAGTACATCTTAAAGCAGGGGAAACTAAATGACTTGATGAAGCAGAAACACCTGGCTTATCCAAAGGAACAATTTTTCCCAAACTCTTAGAGCCTGAAGTCTGTGCATTGGTTGCTGCCATTATTGCTATTTATGGGCAACAAGGTGTCTGAAGTACTGTGAAAACAAGGAGTAGACACCAAAAACAAAAACAGGGATTCAACTGGAAAAAACAAAAGACACAACTCCTGGGGACTAATGACCGAATCCAAGACTGCAGCTACGCTTACTTCTTGATCATGCAGAATCATGACATTGTATCAAAATTTACACAAGTGTCTCTGTAGTTCAAAATCTAAGAACGGCACAAATGTTAATAACCAGTAATATGGAAGACTGGATATAGCTATCTATGGGATAAAGTATCCTGTGCATTCTAAGCATATCGGTGACTATATAGTGGAATTAAGCCAATTTGCAAGTTCTTTAATAAGGTCATGATACTCTGAGGTGACTTGCAATATATTTTTTAATGTAAAGAAGAGGGTATTGAATTTAATATATGATCACAGCATACCCCTTCCCCTTTCCCACACACCTCACATCTTTGGTGTCTCGCTGTTTCATATGAAAGTGATAGCATGGCTGCAGACATGAAGAATATAAGCAGAATCTGTTGTGCAAAATTAAATATACCAAAAAGCATTTAGTCATTTCTTGTAAACAAGATATCAGTATCACTTTAATGTAAGCCTGATTAAAAAAATGCTGGAGATCAGAATGTGTAAAACACCCAGAGAGATTCTACTTTAGCTGTAATGACCAATAGTGTGCAAGAAATGAATGTGGCATACATATTTCCTGTCTTATGATCACTATTCCTTTTAGAAAAAATAGATGCAAAGAAAGAAAATCCAGTTTTCATTTTTATTGTTTCACCTGCAGCTGTAATTATGCTTCATGGCCTACCTTTAACCTTATATAAAACAATGGAACACCTGGGTCTCAGTAAGAGAGAGCAATGGAGGAGAGAATCAAGACAACCTAGCTGAGAAGGGATATTCCTTTTTGAGAACAATTTCCCTCATCCACCATGGGTGGAATGCTTCATCATTCGGCACTTCCTCACACCGTGAAGCCTAGTCAAGGTGCGGGCTACGACTCTCTTACTGAGAGACAGGTGCACAATGAATGTTGTACAGCAGTATGATAAATACCCTTCAGTGAGCTAGGGGTAGTGTGGTAATCAGAGCATGCAGAAAGATAATAGTTAAAACTGGCTACAGGGTATGCAACTTTATTAAGATAAACATGTTTTAGCCATTAACCCTCAGATGAGGCGGTGCGGTGTTCGTCAGGACCTACATTGATTGTACTTCTGCTTCAAGATTGTGCTCAAAAAGTGATAATATAACGCAATGCAAAACTGTCTAGTGGTCCCCTGTGAGTTCAAGGGGGATCCACTGGCGGTCACATGTAGTGAAATATATGTAGACAG
This sequence comes from Lissotriton helveticus, assembly GCF_964261635.1. Classification (NCBI taxonomy): domain Eukaryota; kingdom Metazoa; phylum Chordata; class Amphibia; order Caudata; family Salamandridae; genus Lissotriton; species Lissotriton helveticus. The sequence goes on from NC_136058.1 coordinate 134,978,915, forward strand.
CTAGGTTATTGTTTCGAGAGTGAGTAGTTGGTGGAGTTAAGCCACCCAACACCAAGACACAATAAAATGTATAATCAAACCATTTATTAATACAAGTATACCAGCCACACTTAAAACAGTTAATATGACACAACAGGATAAGGTGTGTATCTCATATATCAAAACAGCCATACATAAAAATAAAACCAAAAGTGAGGCTTAACCACAGTCTTCATGTGTAATGCCTCAACTAAGGGCCATGAAGTGGGGCTCAGGGTACTCTCTATCATGTAGAAATTATAGGAGAGAGTAGGAGAAACAAAGGATAGAGGGTTAAAAACTCTAGATACTTCAGACCAAGGGAGATATAAAAGGTAGAATTGCCAAAGAGTTAACATTTTAATATAAAAGTAGTTGCAAAGATGTAGGACCCACACTGGCCACATCTTGGTATGGTTGTGAATACATATAATAGCAAGAGGAGCTTAGAGGGAATAACGGGTACTATTAGGGAAAGCCCTCCACTCAATGAGATTTAATCCAAAAAATTCCCTGTACCCAGGACTCAAGTTAGCAATTATCTAACGGGCATGAGAACATTCTCCACTAGAATCTTCTATTGTAAAATTCGGGATATACCTCTACTGAACTCTATGTTTAGGTATATATTGTCTCTAATGCCCCACTGTCCCAACCAAACACTTTGTTTGTAAAAATACTAAAAAGGTTTTTTTTTTGGGGGGTTCACTATACATTCAACTCGGCGCAACCTATGATGTCAGCCCTAGATGAGGCCATACATACACCCACACATACACAATTGAAACAGAAAAAATGTGTGGCGGAGAGGAAGGCACCTCACGGGCGAACACCCTCGGGTAAATTTGGTCAGATGTTTACCAAATACTCAGCCCCTTTCTCATCATAGGTGACCATTCCTTTTCCAGAATTTGTGAAAAAATGAAGAGAAAGTTTAAAGAAAAGGTGCAAGACAAGGAGCTTAGAGCATAGCTGCTATACGTGACAAAACAATACAGAGTGCAAGTAAAAGCAACAGGCAGACCTACTAAACTACTTTATTACTGAATGAGGTATGCACTGCTGAGTTAAAAAGGCTGGTAGCTTATTGTCGCATACCACTACCTGCAACCGACATGTTTGACTGCCCAATAGAAATTACGGCAGATTCATCAGGGTTAACACTCTGTTGCTGCACCCACTTCAGACATCTTTAACACAGGAAGCTGCCGAGTTGAAAAAGACAATTTAAAAATTGTTAGAACCCATTCTGAACCAAATTTAACCTCCACCAGTTTACCATAAATGTGAAAAAACGAATAAAAGGCAGCTTTACCCTAGATCAGCTATGCTCACTCGTACCAGCCGATCAGATAATTATCCGCCTTACTGTCGATTGTAATATCAACCTGTAGATCATGCAGATGAAGTTAGTGCAGACATGACATGCCCAGACAGTCATGTTTCTATGATGTACTGTTACATCTCACTAATAATCCCTCCAGGTTACAAATTGTACCCAAGAGGACATGTTTCATTAACACAGTTTATATCACATGGATGTCCAACATAGTTGTACCAAAAGTTAATATCTGACTTAGCCAGAAAACAGCCATGGCTAATGTTGTGAGAGAGGTCCCATCGTGTCCCGATCCATAACAGTGTAATATTATGGTGTATCAATAAGCCTCGCTGGTTTGTTTAATACCCCACTATTATCTCCCATAATACAAAGCGATGTTAAGGCACAGCGTGGAATTATCACAACGTCAACCTTGCCCAAACATTCGGGTTTAGCATGTCCAAATCCATAACGGTGTGACATTTTGTGGTGTATAAATAAGCCTCGCTGGTCAATTTACTACCCCACTAGTCTCTCTCATAATGCAACGCGATGTTACGGCACAGCATAGAATTATTGCGTCGACCTAGTCACAACATTTGCGATTCCCCCAAAGATGATGTATATCAAGGGACCGGCCACGGGACAAACAACAAGCTACAAGGGCCCCCCTCTCTCCTTACCGTACAGCCTTTTGTCAAGGGACCATAAATCATCCCAGGAACACTGCCGGGTGGGCGTTTGCGCCATTTAAAGTCTCCGCGCGGTCACCCAAACAGTCAGCTAACCGATCATGTGATCGGGAACAACACCGTCACGTGGTCTGGATGGGCGTAGCATTGTACCCAATAGAGCTCAATCTGGGCTGACAGACTAATGCGGGGGCCATTTTTAAATTGCAAGTCAGTTATAGGATCACGCAACATTAGCCTATATAGTTTAAACCCAATCGTTAAGATGCAGTTTTCGAAGAGGATATCGCCCTGATTACTGGCAGAACAATGCAGGGGCCGTTCTAGATTAGATGTATATCTAGATGCTACCAAAACGAAACCAGAGCTATCAGTATTAAAATGTAGTGAAAAACAGAGGGGTCTTACCTATATTACTAACCCATTGAGATCTTAAATATTATCTTGGTGGGAAACAAAAAAGAGGTTTCTTGTTATTTCCGACAAGTGTTAATACTACGCTATGTATATTAGTAATGACCAACAACAATACAGTGAATGGCAAAACACAACGGTTAGGAGCCAATAGTTCTATCCTCCTATCTGTGCCTATATATTGCAAGACACCAATGTGATTAACAAACATAGTAGGTGACAACATTCACAATATTTTGTTAATAATTAAATATTGCTCATATTCAAGCCCATTAGAAGAGCCAATTATAATTATTTGTACATTACAGCATTGCAAAACAAAAAGGGGTAAACAGGGTTTACAGGGTGCATTCAGATAGCTTAGAATGGTAGATGGGCTATTTAACCTTGTTCCACTCTATAATTTCATTCAGGCCCCGCCTATCACTGCCCTCTATGAAAATCCATTTAGCTTCCTTTGTGATCAAAATTGATTCGACATTGATCGGGTTGCCCTTCACTGTCTCTAGCACTGTCAATGTAAAGCTGTGTTTTTCTTGATGGCAATGTTGGACCAATTTGGTCGTAAGTCTTCCTGCCCTGATGGTGCTAAGGTGTTCCTGACAGGTGTAGCTGACTGTTTGGGTGACCGCGCGGAGACTTTAAATGGCGCAAACGCCCACCCGGCAGTGTTCCTGGGATGAATTATGGTCCCTTGACAAAAGGCTGTACGGTAAGGAGAGTGGGGGGCCCTTGTAGCTTGTTGTTTGTCCCGTGGCCGGTCCCTTGATATACATCATCTTTGGGGGAATCGCGAATGTTGTGACTAGGTCGACGCGATAATTCTATGCTGTGCCGTAACATCGCGTTGCTTTATGAGAGAGACTAGTGGGGTAGTAAATTAACCAGCGAGGCTTATTTATACACCACAAAATGTCACACCGTTATGGATTTGGACATGCTAAACCCGAATGTTTGGGCAAGGTTGACGTTGTGATAATTCCACGCTGTGCCTTAACATCGCTTTGTATTATGGGAGATAATAGTGGGGTATTAAACAAACCAGCGAGGCTTATTGATACACCATAATATTACACTGTTATGGATCGGGACACGATGGGACCTGTCTTACAACATTAGCCATGGCTGTTTTCTGGCTAAGTCAGATATGAACTTTTGGTACAACTATGTTGGACATCCATGTGATATAAACTGTGTTAATGAAACATGTTCTCTTGGGTACAATTTGTAACCTGGAGGGATTATTAGTGAGATATAACAGTACATCATAGAAACATGACTGTCTGGGCATGTCATGTCTGCACTAACTTCATCTGCATGATCTACAGGTTGATACTACAATCGACAGTAAGGCGGATAATTATCTGATCGGCTGGTACGAGTGAGCATAGCTGATCTAGGGTAAAGCTGCCTTTTATTCGGTTTTTCACATTTATGGTAAACTGGTGGAGGTTAAATTTGGTTCAGAATGGGTTCTAACAATTTTTAAATTGTCTTTTTCAACTCGGCAGCTTCCTGTGTTAAAGATGTCTGAAGTGGGTGCAGCAACAGAGTGTTAACCCTGATGAATCTGCCGTAATTTCTATTGGGCAGTGAAACATGTCGGATGCAGGTAGTGGTATGCGACAATAAGCTACCAGCCTTTTTAACTCAGCAGTGCATACCTCATTCAGTAATAAAGTAGTTTAGTAGGTCTGCCTGTTGCTTTTACTTGCACTCTGTATTGTTTTGTCACGTATAGGAGCTATGCTCTAAGCTCCTTGTCTTGCACCTTTTCTTTAAACTTTCTCTTCATTTTTTCACAAATTCTGGAAAAGGAATGGTCACCTATGATGAGAAAGGGGCTGAGTATTTGGTAAACATCTGACCAAATTTCCCCGAAGGTGTTCGCCCGTGAGGTGCCTTCCTCTCCGCCACACATTTTTTCTGTTTCAATTGTGTATGTGTGGGTGTATGTATGGCCTCATCTAGGGCTGACATCATAGGTTGCGCCGAGTTGAATGTATAGTGAACCCCCCCCCAAAAAAACCTTTGTTAGTATTCACAAACAAAGTGTTTGGTTGGGACAGTGGGGCATTAGAGACAATATATACCTAAACATAGAGTTCAGTAGAGGTATATCCCGAATTTAACAATAGAAGATTCTAGTGGAGAATGTTCTCATGCCCGTTAGATAATTGCTAACTTGAGTCCTGGGTACAGGGAATTTTTTGGATTGAATGGTTGTGAATACACCTGCCTAGGAGTGCTGGTAAGTGTGAGTAGTGTTTACATTTGATAGGTGACTCAAAAAGTACTGTAATGACAAAGAGAAACCAGCCCTGTGCTATTAAAAAACACTTAACCACAACTGGAATAGCGATAGCCATCCGGTCTCAAACATAGTCACCCAACTAAGAGCAGGACTACATCAAAGGGTGAAAAAGAGAGAAAAGCCATGTAGCATGTGGGCTGACTGGTATAAAAGCCCCCAAGGGGGCTGACCGTGTAAATGTGATATTAATCGAAGTGCTAATCTGCTCATTAATAAGGTTGTAAATGAAAAAATTTACTGTCTCTAAAAAAGGTAATGTTACTGTGAAGACAGAATATCAGCATTTATGTCTTAAACCATGAGAGAGCTGGTAATTGGGACTGGTACATGCTCCCCCAGTGGGTCTGGCCCTATAGGTGTGGTATAGTTAAACTAATAGGCTCTGACTGGAAGAGCTGGCCTTCTCATAAATGAAGTGCAAAATAATCAGTAAAAAGTAGCTTTGTTGTAGATAGCAACCAACAGGATAATGGTAAATCATGCTACCATAGAGCCAGCGTTACATATCTCAAGGAATGCAAGAGTGTAATCAGGCTACATGAAGGGTGCCGGAAATCCGGCTGAACTACAATGTATTGCAGGTCAACACAGAAGGTAAAACACCGCTTACCTCCAGTTAGGTGAAGTCCAGTTGCTTACTACGCCAGGTTCGAGGACGCTGGATGCAGCAATGGGAGTGTTCTTACAAGCATTAATCGCACGCCAATGGCGTGTCTATGTCATATAGGCCCTTAGGATGCTGAGAAATGTAGTTGAGCAAACACCCACCTTATAGGCAGTGAGCTAGAGAGCAGAGGCTGCTGCTAAAGCCAACGAGGATGTCGATCACAGAGTTGAATGGCGGAGCATCTTACGGTAAACAATGAGAAAAAAAGATAAAGAGATAAAAAAGGTCCTGATTATCAGAACCTGTAGAACTAACTATACCTGCTGGGTTTTAAAGAGAAATGTTTACATGGTGTGTATAAAACCAGTCAGAGTAGTGAGAAAGAGGTGTATGGCTCTCTTGAACCCTTAGGTAGTAAAGTTGTCTGACCCAAAAGCAAGGACATAGCAGTGTGCCTGCCATTGGAAGGATCAGTAGAAAAACACAATCTATATAGTTGCTTAGGGTTGGGTCACCCTAAATGTAAAAGTCATCTATTCAGGGAATTGATGATCAGGGGATCTCATCATTGAGCCCATCAGTGTGGCTACGTAATCTAAAGATCAATTTTTGTTCTCTAATGAAGAGGTCTTGTCGGATGTTAGTAACTGACCTTGGTATGGTGGGTTTGTCCAGAACTGTCCAGTATAATTCGAAAGCTGAATGTCCTGTTTCTTACACCTGATCGTGCTTTTATGTTCAGTAATGCGAATTTTGACTTTACGTGTTGTCATACCAACATAACAGAGTCCGCACTGGCAGGTAATGAGGTAGACAAGTCTTTCGTCATTAGAGTTTGTGTGCTGCCCCACCTTCCAAGGGGTATTAGTCCCAATATCAATATGAGTGGTGTGTGCTGTTGGGGCACAAACTCCACTGGAACCACAAGTGAGATGTCCTTGTACTGGCAGTAAACCTTTGAGTGTGTTGTCTGTTATTAACTGTCAATGTGGGTCTTGTGTGAACTAACTTGTCCTTGAAGTACCCGCTGTATTTGAATGCAAATAAGGGACATGTCCTAGATGTATTCCCTTTCTTCAGGATAAGCCAATTGATATATATTGATTTTTTTGATTGAGGCAGATAGGCTGCAGAAGGAATTGACACACACTAGTCTCTCTGTTGGTAGTTTATGAGGTCTAATGTTTAGAAGTGCTTGCCAGTTATTGCTCCTGGCTCTCTTGGCTGATGCTCGTAAGAGCGGGGCAGGCCACAGTCTGTCCTAATAATTGGGTAGACTGAGTATCTGCATGCTCCTTGTACTTCTGGATATTCAAGCAGTTGTATCTAAGGTGAAAACACTGCCAGAAGTGAATGTTGTCTTTGATTGACTTGGGGTGGTAATTGTTGTGGAACAGTAGGGCATTCCGTGCCATGGGTTTCTTCCACAGTTCAGTGTCTAGAAAGCTGGATGCTGGGTAGATGAGGAGATCCTTACTGTACTTCCAGGTAAACCTCAAAACGGAATTGAGAGAGTTCAACAAATTATGAAAGGAGGTGATGGAGGTTACTTTTGTCATCAATGTACTTCTTCCACATGCCTATGTGGGAGCGATAGGGGTTACCAAGGTGCGAGGACATGGTCTGTCTCAAAGAAGTGCATTTACAGATTCTCCAGACTATGGGCAAAAGTGCTGCCCATGGAAGTTCCGGACGTCTGTAGGTACAGACTGACTTCAACCCAGAAAAAAGTCTCTTTCATGGCCATATGGGCACATCTCATAATGAAAGAGACTGGTGTGTAGAAATCATGGTTCTTAGCCACTAGGAAAGAGATGGGTAGACCCTCAGGAGGTTTAACAGTCTGGGTCAGAACTGCACTGGGGTCCAAGGTCAAGCTCCTCCACGTTAAATTGCAGGATATTAGCATTTGAGCTGATACTTTACAATGGTAGGAAAATTAGGATTTTAATGTATATAACAGAGTGGTGCGGGGTTCTGAGGAAACCTACCCAATCTGCATCGTAGACCATGCCCTGTCACAATTCTCAGATAATGTTCCTGTATTAGTGGCGGGTGATTTTAACTGCACCTTTGAACCCCTTGCCCTCACTCCACCAGATTTGACGGAGGAGTTGGACCGTGAGTGGCATATTCCATGGTTAGATCACCCTACAGTCAGGTGGACAAATAGAGGAGGCCAGGTGTTGGCTTTCACACTGCAGCATCATCTGAGAGCCACAAATGGGAGAACAAACTCTGATCCAAAAGGAGATTTTACTCTTAATAGACCTTGCTATACCAGCAGAAACGACTATTGTTTGGTTGCCCTCAAACTTTGGCCCCTAGTCCATGATATGACAGTCTTCAAAAGAACAACAGCGACCATAATACCCTTGCCCTAACCTTTATCAAGCAGGGCACTCGCGTGCCTGACACTAGGGGTAGTCCTGACTTGGGTGTCCTTTCTGTTATGAATAGCCAGAGATCAATTAGATGGGACTGGGTGGAGGAACATCCAGGGGCCCTTGATGCAGTAAAAGGCATAGTTTGTCTGGAACTAGAGGATCTAGCCAAACAACCTACTAACGATGTTGTGAAGATTCTGTGATCCCGCCCTGAGTTACTATACAATGAGATTAGGGACATGCTAAGTCAACCATGTAAAGTCCAAAAGGATGCGAGAAATTACACACATCTGAGGTTTGATTCCCAGGTTGCTTGGTACAACCAGGTTGCAGGAAAGTGAAGTGGGTGCTTGTACGTGCAGTAAAAGTGAAAGCACGCTCTGAGGTAGCGGTATGCAGAGCCAAGTATAGGCAGGTAATGGAGACAGCCAAGAAAAACTGGGAGGGTTCATTGTGGTCCTCCCTAAAGAGGGTGTTGACAGCCAAAGACTCCAAGACTTTCTGGAGCAAAACAGCATACTGGCTCAAGGGTAACAAGTCGGTCCTGGAATTTACAGTTCAGCCTGAGGATTGGGGAGCGCACTATGGTTCCCTTTATGAATCAGGCACCACGTTAATTGATTTAGTTAGTGTCAGGTGGGGGGAGGTCCCCGGTTGAGTGGGTGATGCTCTGGTATTTTCTATAGAGGAAATGCAAGCAGCAATTCACTTGTGTGTCCCAGCCTGTGCCCTGATAGAATTCCTAATGATCTGTACAGAGAGGACATAACTCTCTGGGGTTCTTATATACATTTGCTTATTAAATCTATTACTTCTGGTGCTGCTATTCCCCTTTTGTGGAATATAGCAGAAATAGTCCCCATCTACAAGAAGGGGGACAGAGCCAAGCTGGCTGGCTACAGGCCCATAAGCCTTATGGGCCAGTTTTTTGTTTTGCAAACAGATTTTAGGTAGGATCCAGGATTGGATCCTAGAGCCCCGAATTCTGAGTGATTATCGTGCAAAAACTAGTACTCTGGATCAGGCTTTTTGCCTCCTCTGTACTTATTGGAAAGACGTTGCTGTTAAGGGAGGGAAGCTTTAAGTAGCCTTGTTGATCTACAGGCTAGCCTTTGGTGAGTTTTAAAAGGGATTGGTTTGCCGGGAAAGGTTTTAGATGTTTTAATTAGATTACACTCATCTAACACAGCACAGCTCATGTGGGGGAGTACAACCAAGTTACGGAAACCTTCCCAGTACAACACAGAGTGAGACAGGGATGTGTGCTCCCACACATTTTACTCTTTTTTTAAATGGGGTGGCTGACTTTTAATATAGCGATGGGTGTGATGCCCCAAAAATATGAAGGGCATCCGCCCTTCTTTTTGCTGATGATACCCTCCTAATTTTTAAATACCCTAAAGTCTACAACAACTCTTAAACAACTTTATGAGGTTCTGTGACGAGCGGGGCTTGGTGCTAAACGAGGCCAAAACAAAACATATGATTTTCACTAGAGGAATGGCCAAACCTTCCAAAAGACCCGTGCTTGTTGGTAGTAGTAAATTGGAGCAAGTTGATGTCTTTGATTATTTAGGTATCCGTTTGACCTCATCAATACACTGGGCCACCTACATATAGAAAGTAAAATTGTTACTAATTCAACAGACCGCTCACATTAGTAAAATTCACAGAAAAGCACTGCCCAGGCAAGTTGCACTAGCTTTGGAAATCCACAACATCAAGGTTCAAAGAGGGGTCCTTTATGGAGCAGAACTTTGGGGCACGGGCAATACAAACTGTCTGTTTAGTATTGAAAATCGCTTTCTTAGATCATTGGTGGACCGCCCCTCTAGTACAGGGAACATCCTTTACAACGCAGATGTTACCCCGCACTACAGTTACGACGCGTCTTTTACAACGCAAGTCGTAACCACGACTTGCGCTGGAGGGCGCTCAAGGACAAGGAATAGTAGATTTACTATTCCAACACCTTCCCTACTGTACGTAGGCTGATGTTGGTATAGTAAATTTAACTATTCTAAGTCCAGCACCCCTACAGCGCAAGTCGTGGTAACAACTTGCGTTGTAACAGTATGCGTGGTAATACCACATGTTGTACCGTCATACATCCCTCTAGTACCCCTCTGACCCCCCCCTTTACTTGGATCTTGCCCATAGACAGCTGGTTCACAAGCTGAATTTCAAATTACTCAAGTTTTGTACAGGCTGTGGTCCAGGGACGAGCTCACATCTTATCGTGCGGCTCTCTCTGGCCTTCTGAAACTCCCCCAGGTAACCTCCATCCCTTGGTTCAGCTCTTTGAGAGATTTATTGGGGAGGCTCAAGATGGAGGCATTCTGGTCAAATCCAGAAAGTCTGGCCCTCTTTCCGAAGGCTAGGCTCAAAGCGATGTTCTGGGAATCATCACTAGAAAGGATTTGGCAAAACCTGAGAGTAATTTGACTCATGAATTCCTCAATTTTAAATTTGGCCCCCGCTTCGAGGATTCCATCAATGAAATTGTTCCTCCTCTGGCACTCAAACTATTTTAAAATCCCAATGCAAGGCCTTACCCACAACGTTTTTTGTATAAAGTGGTGCTGTAATGCTTTTAATGATGATCTTTGTCCCTCGTGCAAAGCCTGTAAAGAATCCATTGTGCACCTACTTTTTTCTGCCCATACTATACATCCCTGAGGAAAAAATGGATAATTCCATTATGTAGAAGGGTTGGCAAAGGCCATTATCTTGAGGTGCTGAGAATCTTGTGCACTGGCACATGCAGAGTAATAGTTTATGGCCTTGCCAGATATTGGTATGCACTGTGGATTTAGCATTCCAAATGTCTTGTATCAAGCATTGTATTTTCTACCTGTTTTCATTCTCCCTGCTTTTTAACTATTTTATAGCTCTTGTTTTTTAAAAACAACAATATGAAATTGTCCTTTGTATTTTATTCCTTTTGTGCTGTGTACGTTTTGAGATCTTTGTGATAGAAATAAAGTTATATATGATGATGATGATGATGATGGTGGTTCTTAGATATACAACGGCTCCACAGTGACAGGAATCTGGTCTTGTGGGATACAAGTATAAAGAGACTCAACAACAAAGGGAACAGGAAAGTTGGTCTCAGTATCAAAGGCAACACTGTCCAAAAGGCGCTTGACACCTTTTGTGTCTTGGAGATAGGTAGGCATCTTGCGGACAATTGGACTGAGGAAAATGTCCACAAATTGGGAAAGAGTTTCCAAAAGAGATTTAATCCCTAAAATAGTTGGTCTACCTGGACGTGGCCATCGGGGTTTGTGGATCTTGGGAAGGATGAAGAAATATGGGGTGACCAGGTCAGTTGCTGCAAGAAAATCAGCTTCTTTGGCCATCACCCATCATTGTCTTGGGCTTATTTGACCATCAATTTGATGGCAGCTACCAATCTTTTAGCTGGGTCACATTTGAGCGGTTGGTAAGAGCTGCTCACACTAATTGTTTTAGGCACACAGCACTGTAGGTAGCGATGTCCAGGAAAACAGTGGCCCTGCCTTTATCAGCAAGTTTGATAGTGATGGAGACGTTCGTGCTGAGAGTATTGAGCGCCGACTGTCCCTGTTTAGAGAGGTTGTAGAAGGGTTGTTTTGCTGCTCTCTTATTGATCTCCAGATTCTTCAGGACTGCTTTTACACAGGTCAGTACTTCAGGGGGGACCATGTGGGAGGGAGAGTTAAATGTAGATCTGTTTCTCAGATTCGTATTTGGTTAAGAGATTTCTGTATCAATGTGAACATTATCTGCCCAAAAATTATGTCGCCGTATTTTACGGAAGAATTGAAACAACTCTTTCTGGATTTGAAAGTCATTCCCCTTGTATGTAGGAACAAACCCCAGTCCTTTGTTGAGCATGCAGATCTCAAGTCGTGTCAGTAGCCGACTGCTGATTTTTTCGACAAGATCGTCTCCGTGCTCGTACTTGGCTGTGAGTTTGTTTTCATCATACTCCTTGTGTGGGGAGTGATGAATGGGGACTCCAGGGTACATGAAACTGTTGGTGCCTTATTCTGTCTCTTTACCTGCCCCAGCCCTGCCCTAAAAAAGCTGGGTTATAGAAGGGAGGTGAAGGGGGTTGAAATTGTGGCATAGAGTAACCCCAGGAAGTAGGGGTCCACCATTGGGGTTGGGGTGGTCTGGAGTACTGTCAACACCATCTACCTGACCTTTTCTTTGAGTATTAGGCTGATAGTATCCACTATATCCAGAGTCCGAGCAATCTGACCAGTTGTCGGTGTCAGAAGAGGAGTAGCTTGATCCCTATTGTCTCTCTCCTTCTGGTTTATATCTGATGGTATGTAATCATTGTTAGTATACAGGCAAACCTTCTCAAGTGAGAAACGTGCTGAGGTCATTTGAATAATGATTATAAGAGCGCTCCTTGCACCGCAGCCAATGTCCTTGCACCTACTGTCGGAACCTGCTGGACTCCACCTAACTAGAGGTAAGCTGTGTTTTCCCCTCTGTGTTGAACCTGTAGTAAATTGTGGTTTCGCTGGCTTTCAGGCACCCTTCACGCACCCTGATTTCACTCTTGCATTCCTTGAGACACGTAATGCTGTCTCTATGGTAACCATGCTTTACCATTAGCCTGATATTTGTCATCTACAACAAGGCTACTATTTACTTGTTATTTAGCACCTCATTTACGAGCAGACCGGCTCTTCCAGTCAAAACCTATTAGTTTAGTTATACCGCATCTATCCTGCAAGCCCTACTGGGGGTGCATGTAGCAGTCATGACTATAAGCTCCCTCGTGGTTTGAGACACCTAAAGGCAGATATTTTGTCTCCACAGTAACATTTCTTTTTAATAGATAATTCATTTTTCGTTTACTACCTTATTAATGATCATATTCGTACATCGATTAATATCACATTTACAAGGTTGACTCCATTGGGGGCTCAAGTAGCAGTCACGATTACTTGGTGCATTGTCACCCCACATGGTTCCTCTCCGTTTTTACCCTTAGATGCAATCCTGATGTTAATTGGGTGACTGTGTTTGAGACCAGATGGCTATCCCTATTCCAGTTGCGGTTAAGTGTTTATTAAAAACACACAGCTAGTATCTCTTTACAGTACTTATTGGCACACCTATCAAAAGTAAACACTACTCACACTTACCAGCACTCCTAGGCAGGTCTATTCATGAGCATACCTAGATGTGGCCAGTGTGGGTCGTACATCTTACACCTACTTACCTTTTAAAATGCTAACACTTTAGCAATTCTTCTTTTTACACCTCCTTTGGTCTGAAGTACCTGGAGGTTTTATCCCTCCATCCTTTGTTTTTCTTACTCTCTCCTGTAATGTTCTATAGGATAGAAAATATCATGAGCTCCTTGCCAGGGCCTCGAGGTGAGGCACTACACCTAACGACTGTGGGTAAGCCTTGCTTATGGTTTTATTTTCATATGTGCCTGTTGTGATATATCATGTACTCATCTTCTCCTGTTGTGTCTTACTCAACTGTTTTAAGTGTGCCTTCTCTACATGTATTAAGAATGGTTTCGAATATAGACTTCACTGTGTCTGGGTGTTGGGTGGATGAACTCCACTAACTACCCACTCTCAAAACTATAACCTAAATGGCAATATATGTTTCTCTACAAGTGACCGCCAGTAGATCCCCATTGAATTCACAGAGTACCACTGAACGGTTTTGTATTGCATTGTATTATCACTTTTTGATCAAAACCTTGAAGCAGAAGCAAAATCACTTTAGGACCTGACGAATGCCACAACACCTCATCTGAGGGTTAATGGCTGCATCTTGTTGACCTTCTTAGGTTCACACACCCTAGTAGGTTTAAGCCTTTCTGTAGTTCCCTTCATTTTAATCCTGACCCAGAGGCGCACAAATAAAGGTGTCTGTATAAGCAGTAGCCAGTTTTACAATCACATTACCTTTGGGCAACCTCTACTTACCTCACTACCCCCAGTTCATTGAAGGGTATTTATCATATCTCTGAAAACATCCACTGTGCTCCTCTCTCTCAGTGAGAGAGTCCCAGTCTGCACCATGACCAGGCATCATGGTCCCGGGGATTAAGCATGCAACCTATGGAGGGTGAGAGAAATCGTCCTTTAATAGGAATATTCCATCTCAGCGAGGTTATCTTGTTTTTTGCTTTCATTTCTTTCTCTCTTACTCAGACGAAGGTGATCTGTTGTCTTATATAGTGTTTAATTAAGGAATCAACTTCTGACGGTCTTTAAATCTACCTTGGCCCTCCTTTGTGCTGCGGTTGCCTTTAACTTTGACTGCTGGCTCTGGCAGGAAACAGAATCAATTGCAATAACATGTTACAGTTGAGCAGCTACATCATTTCTTTATTAAGGGAGACTAAAAATGTCACAACTTCACTGCAATAAAATAAATACAGATGGGCTTTTATACAGGAATTGCAGATGCCAATGTATTTCATAGGAATTAATAGCATTAGGATAATTGGTCACCGGGACATTATATTTTTTCTGCCAAGTATGCACATTCCTTAACAACCCTCTCCTAGTGTTAATCATGTACCTGACAATAAACTCAAAAGAACACACCAAGAGCTAACTTGTTTTTATTCCTGTTTAGATGCCTAAGAATTAAATTAATTCAATTTTGCAAGTCAACCAGTGGCCATTGTGCATCAATATAATGGAAGAGCATAAGCGTATTATTATCAGACAAGCCTAAAAAAATGGACAAAGTGATGATAAAGAACTGTTCTCAATCTACAGGGAACTCACCATCCCTACTAGATTAGAAGCCCAGGACACATATTCGAAAGAACTATGCGACTCCATTGCTGATTTTTTTGTTAATAAAATTGACAAAATCCATGACACCTTCACAAAAGATGAGTCTCGCTCTTGCAAACCGGCTGAAGCCATTAACAATAACACGGGGACACCTGACCTTACGTGTTTCATCACTCCTGAGAAACAAGAGCTCCTCAGCATTGTGAACAGCATACAATCCGGTTCTCCGAGTGATGTATGCCCACCGACTCGCTGCAGAGGAGTCATGGAATCCACAGTTATTGACTATATCAGTCGTATTGTATCACTGTCCTTCGAGGAATGTAAGGTACTAGATGCCTGGAAAACAGCCCAAGTAATCCCCCTTAAAAAAAAGGCTAACATCCACATCTCCCAATTCCAGAATCTTCACCCCATATCCCTCCTCCCTTTTTGTGCCAAGATTGTGGAAAAAGTAGTGAATAAGCAGCTCATGAGTTATCTGAAAGATCATTCGCTCCTACACCCTACTCAATCAGGGTTTAGAGCCGGATACTCTACTGAGTCAGCCCTACTTTTTTCCACTGAGAGTCTTAGGCGCATAGTGGATGGAGGAGAGACAGCAGCGTTGGTATTATTAGATCTTAGTGCAGCCTTTGACACCGTGCTGCACTCAACGCTGCTGTCTCGGCTATCTGGACTGGGAGTTAAGGGGTCGGCCCTTGCGTGGCTGGAGTCCTTCTTGGCCAACAGAAATTTCCAGTTGCATTGCCCCGCCTTTAAGTCTTCTCCCAGAAAAGCAAGCCATGGGGTTCCTCAGGGCTCCAGTCTGAGCCCCACCTTGTTTAATATCTATATGGAACCCCTGGCTCGCATAGTGGAGACTTATGGGGTGGGCATTGTTAGCTATGCTGACGACACCCAATTGGTGTTCAAACTTACGCCTGATCACAGAGAAGACGCCACCAATTTCTCCAACTGCCTCTCTTCCGTGGCAGCTTGGATGAATAACAGCTGTCTTCGCCTCAATGGCGACAAAACTGAGCTGTTGGTGGTAGGCAAGTCTTCTTCCGCTTGGTCCCACATGTGGTGGCCTGCGGAACTGGGCAGCCTGCCCTGCCCCGTGGCATCGGTGCGGAACCTGGGCATAACATTGGATTCTTACCTGTCCTATAATCCTCATGTGAACAAGGTCGCAGCAAGATGCTTCAGCATACTGAGAGTCCTTCGAAAGGTTTTAGACCTTCTCCCCTTGGACTCAAGAAATACCATAGTCCATGCCTTAGTCACCCCTCATCTGGACTATGGAAACGCCTTGCTACTGGGACTGAGCAAAAAGGGCACCTACCAACTCCAGTCCGCTCAAAATGCTGCAGCGCGCCTTGTGCTTAAGCTTCCTCGTAGAGCCTCAGGGAGACTGGCCTTGTCCAGACTCCATTGGCTCCCCATCAAGGAGCGAATTAAATTCAAAGCCCTATGCTTCGCCCACCGCATAGCCCACGGCACCGGCCCAGGATATCTGCAAGGATTACTTACTATACATCGCCCGACCAGGAACCTTAGATCTGCCGGTTCGATGGTGTTCAACATCCCTAAGATAACTAGAGCGAAGATGGGTGGCTCCTCTTTCAGATACTTGGCTGCCAAGGGCTGGAATGAACTCCCTCTTGAGATGCGGATGGAACCCTCTGAGATGAGATTTCGAGGAAAATTAAAAACCTTCCTCTTTCCCCGCATCTGATTTTCCCATTTCCCCTGCCTTGTCCGTTTTCCGGTGTTCACTCCTCTTGGCTCTTTGCGGTTTTCAGCGCGGGGACACTCTGTTCCTGAGTAACCAGGCGCTTTATAAATGGCTTCTATTCTATTCTATTCTATAATTAATTTTCACAATCAATTTCTCAGAACATCACTGCTGTGTACAAAGCTGGAGATGACCTAAAAGAAGTCATGTGAGGAAAAAAGTTGTGAGGAAAAAAGGGATCTTTAAACAAAATTCTAATCAGACCCCCAGAAATAAGAATAGCATCATACTGAGATTACATAATGTTGTGCTGCACCTGGACTACCATTATATAAATGTGTTCTATGATATCAATATTTCTCATCTAAAACAGTTTAAGGTGACTAGGGCACACCTATAATTTACAAAACATTACATAAACTTAGAGTGGGCTGTGGGTCAGTCCCTTACTCGTGATTGGATGTCTTTGTTTTTTCTCTGAGGGCTCTGTTCATGTTTCAAAGGTATTCTTACCTATTCTTTTGCTTGTTCCACTCAGCATGTCTTTCCTTGGTCTCTCCATGCTCTTTCCCCCTTCTTACTGCTCTCTGTTCACGCCACAGCTTTCAATTTATTTATTTGTTTGTTTATTTATTTATTTTTCATCAGGTGCAATTGTTTACATTTGATGTACCAATGAACAGAACAAATGATGATATAGGTAATCAAAATTACAGATCAAAATTATAAATAACACGCATATTCAATGAGTTCATTCATTCCATGTGGCTTCAGTGATTCGAGTAACCCTAATCTTCCGCTAAGTCATGTGATATGTCATTCAAATTAGATAGGATTTGCTTCTGTAATCATTGCACACAAACACACAACTTACACTTTCAAACATGCCCACCGCAGTAGCTTTGAACAATCAGCCCTATGTTTATGTTGACAAGCACGTCAGTTACATAGCCCAGTAAAACTGACTTATCCATGTTCTACGAAACCGAGACGCCAACACTAGGAACCATGCATCCCGCTAAGGGGGTACCCAGCGAGATCCATCGTGAGTAAACTTAATGAACCAATGTTGGTAATAATAGAGAATTAATACAGTTTACAACGTTTCTAAATGTTCCACATTAAAAAAAAAAACAGCATCTTCCTTTTCTTTAAACTCAAGGTATGCGGACAAGTGACACGGACAAACCGTGAGTGACACTGGAGTTATGGTGGGATATAATGGGCACTGCTTTTTCTAAGAAAAAGCGATTACACTTTTGTTTTTGTCACACTTTGTAAACAGTTTGTAGCACCAACACACACACGTTCAACGATACACATGGTTAATTCGAATATTCAATAGTATTGCATACTTCTTTCCGTTTTTTCTGTATTTTTTTAAAAACAATATTCACAAGCACAAACATATCGCATGTAAACTGGTTCTACTCACTAAAGAATAAGGGGAATGTATTTAACACTGTGCATGGTAGAACTAAGGGGCATATTATCAAGCAGGCCGTTAATAATTATCGCTGTTTCAGCGGCAGAAAACTGCTAATAAAGCGGCAATAATGGGCTTGATAATATGGCCTTGTGAATTCCAATAGAAACCCATGTTCTGGTGTGAACATGGGCTTCTATTGTAATTCTCCATGGCATATTATCAAGCCCATTATCGCCGCTTTAGCAGCAGGTTTGTGCAGCTAAAACGTCGATAATTTTAATGCCCTGCTTGATAATATGCCCCCTAAGTCTCTTATCAGTATGTGCGCCATGATTACTTTTCAGTTATGCTCCCTGAGGAAGGGCGGGCAGCCTAAAATGCATTGGGGCCAAAAAGGAGATTTGTTGAGAAAATGTTAAAAGCATGAAGAAATGAAGATAATATCTTATTAACTGAGAAATAAACGAAGTTCAGCAATATATACACAAGACTGCATCGATTTGTCTAACTAAATTGCAGAGAATTGAATTACTCCTATTTTAGGGCAAAGGAGTGCCCAGGGGGACGCAACCAATTGAATTTGGAAGCCCAATAAAGGTACAATGCACCAATGGCCATTTTGCCTTTAGTTAACTGCAAAAGGAAAATTGCTTTGGCAAAGTCAAAAGCTCAGCCTTTTAGAGCCAATACATAATGGGTTTTCCAATCTTGTTTTTAAATAACTGCTACCCTCTCCATAAAATGTCTTTTGACACATCAATGTAAATAAATGTGAAAAAGTGCCTTCTGGGAATGGCATATAGAAGATGGAAGGTGGTGGACTGCTATTTTACCTACTAATACTGGTCTCTGGACACAATGTTCTCCAGCTGGTGCACTCAGTTTAGTCACACCTCAAGATCTGCCAACATTATGATTCCCCTTAACTTTGTTAATTGAGTCAGAGCAGGAAATCATACAGAAGCAGGGGAAACGTCTCCTATGAATTCAAAACACACATAATCCCTTGCTCGATGGCTTGCTTGTTATCACTGAAACCCCCTAAACTTCAGTTTGATATCATTGTCAGATCTGGCTCTTTGATGTAAAAGCAGGATCATCAACATTGGGTTAAATAAAATGCATGGCACACATGAAGGCAAAAATGTTGTCAGTTCTCAGGACTTTCTTAAATAAAATGCAATGAAATGCACACAACCTAGAATTTCCAGGTATCGGCAGTGGAGTTTAGCTCACCACCAATGTTTTCACCTCTAAAATCATCTTCTCAGCATTAGCTGGCTCCATCCAAACAGAGCGCACTTCAAGTGATGTAAAGAGAATAATAAGGAAAGTCAGTTCATCCGTGCATCTCTTTGTTTTCACACAAAGTGAAAACAAGAATTGCAAAAGTCAATACGTCTGACTTTGGCAAGCTGTGTGAAGGTTATTTATTTTTATTGAAAGTATATGCGGCAAAAGAAAAAAAAATTGTTTTAAAATGTAGCTACTACATGCTTTGATTAGATATTTTATATTTAAAGACCATACACTGATGTGTTGGTCATTTTTTTTTTAAATAACAAGCCGTTTAACTGCGCCGTGCTTTTTATTATTATTGTTATTTGTGAAGGAGACAAGAATAAATCATCAAATACCCAAGCACTCAAATGTCAGGTGACTACAGTGTTAGTTAAACATTTTATATCTAACTGATAGGTAATCATCGCCCTGGTGCTATCCCGTCTGGATTTTTCCAATTCCCTGTTTCACGGACTTCCAAAATCACTATTACACCGCCTTCAGGTTGTGCAGAACCAAGCAGCACGTCTCATCCACAAAACCCCCAAATGCAGTCGACTAAACCCCTACTGCATAAGCTGCATTGGTTGCCCATTGAACAAAGGGCGGTTTCAAGTTAGGTTGCCTCACATTCAAAACCCTTCTCTGCACCAGCCCCGCTTTTCTGACCTCCCTCATCCACCAATACCGCCCCACTCGCAACCTCCGCTCAGCTCACTTCCATCTGCTTGTTGTCCCCAAATTTAAAACCAACAAATGTGGTGGTCGTCGCTTTGCCCTCCTGGCACCTAAATTTTGGAACCCTCTTCCCCTAACCATCAAATCCAGCAGCTCCCTCTTTCACTTCAGGAAATTACTCAAAACATTCCTGTTTCCCCCACCTTGCTAAATCCCCCGCTTCTCCCTTCCCCAGCCTCATCTCCGTCCTCTAGCGCCAGGAAACCCATGGTGTCAGTGCGCTTTACAAATCCCACCTAACATAACATAACTGTGCACCCAATCTGCGGGCAAAAAAATATTTGGTGCTTAAAGTTAATACACACAATAAATAAAATAAAAAGGGCACTTTAACCCAGGTTTGGCATTAAGGAGAATTTTTTAGGTGGAACTGAACAATGTGCACAGGCTTTGCAGCTCAAAGTGAAGGGAGCCAGTGGGTAAAGTCGGCTCACCTTTTGCTCCATGCTGTATGGTAAAGTGGAAAGAAACAAAATGTGATTGACAATTTAACAGACAAATGTATGAATCTTTCTGACCAGAAGCCCCTCTTTGGTACTCATTATGAGTTGCCAAAAGGACTATTACTGCCTAGTGTAATACATCTCTGGGTGATTACAAGTTGAACCAAAGGCGTTACAATCCCAT
This sequence comes from Lissotriton helveticus, assembly GCF_964261635.1. Taxonomy (NCBI): domain Eukaryota; kingdom Metazoa; phylum Chordata; class Amphibia; order Caudata; family Salamandridae; genus Lissotriton; species Lissotriton helveticus. The sequence goes on from NC_136058.1 coordinate 134,999,245, forward strand.
GTGGAAAAAGTGAGGTAACACAGCACCCAGACTTAACATATTAGGAAAGACTGACTATGTGATCTCCAGGCTTAGGAATATCTTTTTTCATGTATCAAAGTATCGCACCCAGAACAGCTCCCCATGTGATTTACCACCACCAATAAATCTGCGTGTGGTAAACCGGGTACAGAATTAAGATTCCTAATACAAGTTGCTGTTTACAGCTACTCAGAGCAGGTGGCAAAGAGAGACATAACTGGTAAAAAACCTTTAACGTTTGCAATCATGAATTATATTAATAAAAGTACTAACAATCATCCCAAGCAGATAATTATACTTTAAAACAGGGTTTGAAAAAATATTTATTTAAGTAACCACTCTCATTAGTATCCTACCATGCGCACACTTGCACAATGGCCTATAAAGAGCCCTTTGAAACGTTCAAACCTCAACCTACAATGGAGGGAGCAGTGGACTAAGACATCTGACTGAAAGCTATGCAGATCCAAGTTCTACAGATGATTTTGAGTCAATAAGAGGAGAAAACAGCTCAACGTCATCGATCAATGCAACATTGCAAAGGGAGACAGCCAAGACTAATCAGCACATGCTAAAATACTTTTAGTATACCTTAGCCTGCATTCATACAACATAGAGGCTGTGTATGGATTTCATTCCAGAGTGATGGGTGCCATAGGAAATGCACTGGAACCTAATATAGGCATAAGGACGGCCATTCAGTTCAGATGAAATTGCTATCAGTGCTACATTGTTTTGCTCCAGGCACAAGTGGATACTCAGCATGCTATGGCAAGTCTGCATTTTCAAAAGGTTTCAAGCAAGCCTTAACAGCCATACCGCATTTGGTTTCACAATATATAACAGGATACACAGAAAGTCAATGATGTAAACACTCAGGGGCATATTTATTAAGGTTTTGCATTGCCCGTGCGCCAAACAAGGGGGTGCAAGGGTGTCACTAAACTTAAGTGAGATTTATTAGGCTCGCAAGGCCACCTTGCACGGCCCTGTATGGCTTGATAAATCTAGAGAGGCACAAGAAAGCACAAATCACGGCCTTTTGTTGCTCTACAGCAGGGAGCATTCCATGGGTGGAGCGTGGATGTTCCCAAGCATCCACCCATGGATTTTGGTGCATTTTCAGATTTACCATTAGTGGTGGACCGTGGAATGTGTCAAAATGCTTCGCTCCCCAGCAGCAGCGGCCCGTGCAGGTAAGAGGGTGGGGCCGGTTGTGTAGGGGGTATTTCGATAGATGAGCATGAGAAGAAAATTCATTATAAGTTTCCCTCGTGGTCATCTGTCGAAATTCCCTCCCATTTGGCCCCACTGCCCTGTCCCGCTTACCTGCATGGGCCGCTGCTGCTCACCAGGTGAGGCATAACAAGGATAAATATCTTTATTTCTCCTTATTTTTTCTTTTTCGATGTGTGCTGCATTCTGCATCACACATAAAAAATGCCTCTCAGGATTGTATTTGTGCAGGAAGGTGCCCCTTCCTGCACAACAAAAACAATCCTGCCTACAACACAGTCACCATTGCAACATGACACAAGGATGCCTACATTGGCGATAGGCAGCCAAAAGTGTTCCATCACTAAGAATGGACAGGAATTCACTGTATAATGTGAAATATGGCTCATTCCTGCCCTTTTTCTTTCACGCAGCTCAACGCAGCAAGGTGGCTTGTTACATTGCACTGCATGAAAGATTGATAATTATGCCCCTCATTGTATGCAGTTGGCTTTTTTATTAATGGCATTTATTTCTTAGACTGCACCCACATACCACCAATAGTACAATGAGCCACTGAACAGATATTCCAATAGGAAAGAGCAGCACACACAAAAAAATGCACATAATGTGTGATGCAGATCTTGTCATTAAACATTATTGTGCCCATTTCCCTAGATCTATGCCAGATTCAATGATACTCAGAAATAGTGTAATTCCTAGAACAATGGAGAGGTTGTATCCCGAAAGAATTTAGCTTTTAGATGTGATAAAAAAGTTATGTTATCAATATATTCAAGCTACAACTTCCATAATACATTATTTTTGTGATCACTATATTTCTTTATTAATTGTATTTTTCTATACCTAAGAGTTTCCATTGAGAAATTAGTTAATGACACCCATGCTCCAGCTTTCAATAAATACAGCAGAAGCATATAACCTCGCACACAAATGGACAAAAAACAAGATAGAGAGTACATTTGTCCTGTTAAGAGCATGTTTCCGATGTTTGCGATTTCAAATACGATTTCAAAAATCTGTCCTGACCAACACTGCTGCCATGAATTAGTAATATCACATCTTGTGCTTTATAATTCATGCTAGGGTATGGGTGCCCTCCATTTCAACTGCCTTTTGCACTAGTATATCCTTCTCGTCTTTAACTCTGTCTCATTTACCATCTTTTTCCGAAGTATAAAAAGTCTACTACTATGGTTTGACTTACTAATATATAACTAGGAAAAATTACAGGGTTGAGGACATCATCATACCTTTTAATTACCGGCTACAGAAAACTCCACCATATTAATAATCCATCTGTAATAGAACCATGTTGAATTTTCAATTTGAGGCAATACGTGTTGGCCACAACTGATTGTTGCCAATATCCTTTGCAGCTTTCAAATAACGTTTCAAAAGACTATTTCATTTGTTGAAACAAATTACTTATCCTCAGGGGAATCATCATTTTTCTCATTAGCAACTGATCTCTCTACAGACATTCACTTTAACCAATGAGAACCTGTTTTTTCTCTTTTGCTCCATCTTCAGCTTGGTTGTCATGCAGAATGCATATATTAGTGCAAAAACTAGTCCTCTCTGCCAGATTCTGCTGATCCAAGCCTATGTGTCTCTCTCTCTCTCTACTGTGCTAATGCTGCATGCTTGAGCGCACTAAACCTAGACCTATTGGCTTTGCCTATGTGGATTCTTCCTTGCTGCTCTTGGCTCTAAGAACTGGAAGAAGCTTCCACAGTCAATGAGAAAGACTGATTACTACATAGCACTTCAATGACATGTTAAGACAGCTTTGGTCTAGTCCCTGCTTTACAGCTTTGAGCACTCACATGTCATTTCCGGGTCTCTGTATGATTCATGATCTTAGGACAAGTACCCACTGATGAAAAATATTCTGTTGATAGTGAAAATCCTGCTGCAGAGAGAGTAGGGTGGAAAGAGAAGTAGAAGCCATGTGTGATTATTTCAAGCAACGGTTTCATGCCGCAAGTGAGGCATTGCTTGAAGAAATGAGTCCATACCTCCTTCTATATCTATATCTGATCTGCGTTCTCTTCATCTGAGTCTGTGCTGCTGACAGAGGAATTTCTTGCATATTTACTGTTAGACCTGGCATTTTATGGCATGGTTTCTCATTACTTTTTGCTTTCTGACCTCCTGTTTTTTAGGGCTCGGCTGAACGCGCGGAAGCGCGTCTCCGCCGAGAACTTATTGTGGCCGTGTCTCCTTCCCAGGAGACAGTCCTGGCCGCGCGCATCGCCTTGGAGGCGATTCCAAACTGACACGCGCACGCGAACGAGCGCTGCGGCCAGGCGCTGTCTCCTGGGAAGCACACACGCATGCGCATACACACACACAAGCGCCCACGCACATACATACAGACACCCACCCCCCCTCGCTCACATACACACACGCGCGCACACACAAGCAAGTACAGATTATTATCGGAACGACCCCCGGTCCTTCATGTCGTTTTTCGTGTTAGATCGCTTCGGATTTGCACGTCACCACGCTGATCTATGTATCTGTGGAATAATTAATAAGAGACATTGATTAAAAATGTTATCCTTGGAGTTGAGAACAGTTGTTTGTTTTGTAGCCATATGAAATATTGTGTTACCCTTAGATTTAATTGTAAGTGCCTCTACATGGTTCTCTCCGCCTCTCTGTCTCCCTCACACAGTTATGACTTCGTTTTGTATATTTCTGTTTTACTGTCGATCATTCTGGTACTGTTCTATCTTTATCTCGTGTTCTGTCTGTATCGTACTGCTCGCCCCCCCCCGTTTTCTCACTGAATCCTTTTCTTTAGCGCCCTCTTTTCTTCTCTGTTTCTTCTGTCTCTATCTAACTCATTCTCCCGCTCCTCTATCTCGCTCTCTTTGCCCCTTTAATTTGTTTCCACTTTTTTGTAACACCTTCTATTCCTCACTTTTCTCTCCCGCTGTCCCTCGTTATGCTTATGCCTCCGTGCTGGCTTCCTCATTCTCTCCCATGCCCCCCTCTCTTCGTCCCTGTTATGTTTCACTTTGCCCCTCTTTCTCCTACTCGTATTCTCTTCGCCCCTTCTTAAATTGTCTCCCATCCCCCGCCCTCTGGTTCTCTCTCACGTAAACACACCTAATGATTCCGTTTCTCTCCCTCTTAGTCTCAACCTCTCGTGTAACCTATCCTTGTCCTCGCCTTTGCCTAAAGCAGACACACGAGGGCGGGGAAGCCTTCTAGTGTGCTTTTCACATGCTACAAAGTGTGTATTCTTCAGATATATTGGCCAATAATAGGGTGCCCATGCGTCCCGGATTTGCCAGGACTGGCCCCGTTTTCCACCAGCTGTCCCGGCAGATGTCAGGGAATTTAGCTCATGTCCCGGTTTTAAGAGAGGGTAGACTGAAAACAGCGGGTGGTGCTTTTTTATGTTTTACCAAGCAGAGATAGACCGTTGTTGCTTCAAGAAAGCAATTTAATTAACAGGCAAGCTACTGGGTTTAAAAATTGCATTTCATGCATGCATGTCTTAACTGCCTGTTCTGTAATTCACTGCTGAGGAGCGCTGTCCCATTCTGTGGGCCTGCTTTAAGTAAAATTGTAGTCCTTCTTCTATTTTGTGAAATGTCCCGGGTTTTGGCTTTAACATTCTGGTCACCCTACCAATAAGCACGTGTCGCGTTGCTATGTCAACGTTTGAAGTGGGGGCTCTAACTTTTGCAATGCCGAGACCGTTGCATTGTAAATGCTTGTTTACTTTGTTTTTGCTGGCTTTAAGATTCTGAGCACTTTACCACTGCTCATCAGTACTAAAGTGCACTTGCTCTGTACCTACAATGTGATGGCAATTATATTATCCATGATTGGCATATTTGGATTACTAATAAGTCCTTAGTAAAGGCCACTACCTGTGCCTAGAGCGTATAAATCCAATGCCACTAGTGGGCCTGCAGCACTGGTTGTGCCACCCATCTAAGTAACCCTTTAACCATGGCTTAATCCTGCCACTGCAGAGCTTGTGTGCGCAGTTTTAAACTGCCATTTCGACCTGGTAAGTTCACCTTCTTGCCAGGCTCAAACCTTCCCTTTTATTACATATAGGTCACACCTAGAATAGGCCCTGGACAGGGTGCAGTGTACTTAAGTGGTAGAACATGTACTTTCAATGTAAACAAATGATGGTAGTGAAATACTCTTACGTTTGTATTTCACTACTGCAAGGCCTATCTCTCCCATACGGTAACATTGGAGCCGCATTGTACCCTTTTACAAGTGTAACTTTCAATTGAGAAACAATAGGAAAAGTAAGATTGGTGTCTCTGAACTCTCAATTTAAAAACACATCATTTAGTGAATTTGGTTTTTAAATTGCAGGTCTAAAAATTCCACTTTTAGAAATATGGCATTTTTTTACTTAAACCCTTCTGCTTGTGTCTAGACTACATGTCTGACTGAGTGACAGCTGGCTTCCTGTATTCCCTCTAGGCAAACACACAGAAAGGAAGGATAGGTGTGCCTGAGTGGTCATCTGCATGTTGATGTGTCTGCTGAGCAAGATGTGTGAAAGACCTGGAAGGCCTAGGACTTTTCCCCACACAAAGGGCTGCATATCCCCTGTAGTGAGTCTGAGCCAAGGCAGGGCAGGGTGTTGTGCACTTCAGAGACCTTTCTTTGAAGTCTCCATATATTAAAACCTAAAATGGGTATAAGTACTTGACCTCTGACATCATGTACTCAGTTCACTTTTGCACCTGAGGAGACTGTATCAGGAAGAGGAACTGCTTTGCAGGATGGGTTGCAACTTTGCTAACTGCTCTGCTGTGTCAGCCTGCTGATTGCTGTGCTGTAGGATGGCCTGCCAACTTGCCCTGCTGTGTTGGCCTACTGCCTTTTGCTTGACAGTGAGAAGGACTTGGAATACTGTCTGCATCCTCTACAAAGACAGCTTAAGTAACTCCAAAGGCTTGTTGGCTTGCCCCCTGTTCATGAAGTCTCAGGGCCATCAAAGACTTTGCTCCTACAAACACTCCTGCTGGACCCGGCTCTCCCGGATCCCTACCCTTGCTGAGATTGCCCAAAACCAGTCCAGGGTGTCAAACAAGGGCTCCTGCAGCTCTTCGTTGGTACACTGACCGAGATCACTGAGGAGATCGCTGTGTCTGCCTGCTTCGAGGCACTGCCACTCAACAACAGCCCAGCGTGGCTCGGCATACTTCGCCTGCAAGCCTAAGGTTAAGGGCCATCCCCAGTGTGAGACCGATCGAGGGAGACTGCTGCGTCTGCCTGCTTCCTCCTGCCCGCTGAGGCTATCAAGATTGGCACTGCAGCGCCTCGCAAGGACGACTCCGCATGGCTGACGGCAACACCACAGCCTGCCTGATGGGGAAAATCCTGACACCAAGAGCTCTGTTCATGAGGCCGTCGGACTCGCAGCTTCCCCCCAGAAAAGCACTGTATGTATTGAGATCTGCGATGTCTCAGTAGCCGACCTGTGTGTTATTGCTAGACTGCTGAGAAAGCCTATTTGTCGATCCTCTGCTTGGATCACAGAATGTTGGCAAACAATAGACATGTATAACTCACTTAAAGAGAAGGACTAACTAGCAACTAGTTAAAAGAAAAGGGTCACACTACTTGCCCTAAATATGTAGATTAATCTAGTAAAGGGAAAAAAACAGAGAGGGAAAATAAACATATTTTATAATACTGCCCTTACCCACTTTGCAGTGGCATGATTCATCATAGAGATGCTGCAGATGCTCTCTTTATAGCCCCCCCATGGGGGCTACAAGGAGAGGCCGAAACATGTTAGTTCATGTAGTTAGGATGTAGGGACATTTACCCCTTTTCGACCCCAAATCTATTTTTAATCCTGCCAAGGAGACTCAAGAATAAAGGTAATCCATGATGTCTCCTTAGACAGTTTTACCCTTTTTTCTTTCCTTACCTTGCAATCCCTTCTTGAGGGAACAGCTGTCCCTAGCATTTTGTTCTTTTTACTTTCTTCCTATTTATCCTCTCCCTCACAACTTGACTTTCTAAAAAAACTGCGCTCCGTCCAAACGTGTTGGTCTGCACCTGGACGTCTGCAGCGGCCCTATGATGAAGCATGTGACTGCAAAGTGAGTGAGGGTAGTATTATAAAATATATTTATTTTTCTTCTCTGTTTTTCACCCTTTCCTAGTGTAATCTACATATTTAGGGCAAGTAGTGTGGCCTTTTTCTTTCAACTAGATGCTAGTTAGTCTTTCTCATTAAGTGAGTTATAAGTATTGTCAGGGGGTTAGAGAAGGCTTATCCCTAGTCCCTCTTTGTGATTTTGCTCTAAACAATGGACATTGAAAGCAATGTGATCACATCAGTGGAAATAAACCATTGCACGTCAGCCTGGCTGTTCTTTGCAGGACCTGTAGGGAGAAGAGGCACGCTTGGGGTGGAGCAGGAGTGTGTGATAGAGATGGCATATATCTTGTCCAAGATGGAGTTTAACAGAAATGTGGCATAACTACAATGCATTAATAAACACACTTTTATGCATCTTATGAAATACTTTTTAACATCATGTTAGTTCAACCTATAACTGCAGAATCGCACGTGGAAAAAGTCACAATATTTATCATTATTAATGCACAAAATATAAACCTCGAAAAAACATCTAACAAAGGCATAGCTCAAAGTCTTTCTACCATCAACATGTCCACCTCTAGACTTAAACCAAGTACAGTTGTGATGCAGCTTAAGGCATCCATAGTCGCAACTGCAGCCAATTACAACATTCTAAACTGCCACTGAGACATTATCCATTTTATCAATACTACCTGATGCTCTTTGTTCCTTCTGCTGGTGTCAACTACACACAGGCACTTTATATGGAGCAAAGCAAGGCTATTGTTCTTACACTTCTTTTACATCCTTAATTCCAAGTGCATTATAGCTAGCAATATTCCATTACTTCAGACAAGTTTGATGGTTTCTGCAAACAGAAATATTTTTAAGCTTTTCATTACATCATTGAAGAATACATTTGTTCTTCTCAATCCATCCTATTGGTTAAATGTGGCTTGTGACCTCATGGTGCAAAGTAGGTGAAAAATCCAGATATTTTGCCAACAGTTCTCAATACTAAGTTGGAGCATATCATATAATTTTCAATGTGTGTGGTACTCTGATCCCTTTTTTTTCCAAATACCTCTTTTTCAGACACTTTACGTTTGTTTTATCAGGCTTGTCAGTTTCAAAAACCGTTGGCAGACTGTCAGTACCCAGACACCTGACATGGTGCCAACCGTATACAAAGGAAGGCTTTGAAATTCTTCCCAAGACTATTTACAGTCTTAACTATTTTAGCGGGTTCTAAGATATGAGGATTACATTCAAATTGAAAGCAAAAGTAGCATTCTGCAAAATTAGCTTCTATATGTTTTCGCTGGATAATCACAATTTATTTTTCCGATTTCTTTCTACGCATGCTGCTCTTCTAATGTTAATATGTTTCACGTATTTACTTTTGCCAATTGCTGTTCAGCAAGTTTATAGTTACCATTTAAGAGTGGTTAAAAAGAAGGGGAATGCCAGAGAGATAAGTCCTACTGTGTTTGAAAAGTGACTTCTGCCAGGCATAAAATATATTAAAAATGAGGAGAGCAAATTCTAAATGCGCTTGAGAAGGTAAATCTCGTAACAATGTGTAAAACTGTGGGGACTATTCATAAAACGCATATTGGAGTACATAATCTAGAACTCCTGTTGTAGTCTTCCACATACTCCTTCATGGCTCTGGGAAAATAAACCTACACAACTAAAATAGGAATAAAATGGGAAGATTAGAAGAATATTCACATGCAGTTAGTGTACAGAGAAAGAACTGTGCCCTCTTTACATTTTACTAATAGAGAGTTTAATCTTTCAGCGCTGGTTCACAAAGACATGGAACAGTATATTAAAAATGCTAATATAGTTCTGCTTCCCATACTCATAAATGCTTTTGCAGAATTATTTCCTTGCTATCTCACTTGGCTGACTTTTGTGAACATGAAGTTGGCTTCCACTCAGATCTCCATCAACAAGCATGCAGGAGCTCTCCATTAGATTTGCTATACCAGTAGTAACATGGCCCTCGGGGCAGGTCAGGTATATACTGTGCTTGCACAATGCAGTCACTCCTCAAGGACCTTCAAGACCTACAGAGAATTCTTAATTAAGGGTGCTTATGACTAAATATGGCGAGGCTTGTTGAATACTTCTTTTATTTCCATCCTGATACTATTGAGACTATGACATTGACAGCTGGGGCTAGGTGATGTCTCAAAGAACCTTGTGTTTTTGATTTTTTCCTAAACGTTCTGCATAGTAAAACATTGGGGCCTATTCACAAAAGCTTTTTTGAGTATGGGAAGTTGTACTCCAATAGAGATACTTTAAGTACTCTATTTATTCATAAATGGTATTCACTAACATCCAGGTGGAGATCTCCACCTACAGAAGGAGATAAGAAATTCAGTAGAAAAGTTACTTGTAACTTTATGGTGTGAATTAGGTTGCTACAATTTCCACTTCTTTGTGTAAGGGGGTGGATGCTCGCTAGTGATTCTGATATAACTTGTCTGTATCAGCCAGCAGTTGTCCTTTTGCTGAATCTGACATTTGTAGATCCCAAATTGTAAGTGGCAGGGTCTTCTTGCACCTTAAGTCTTATCTCATATGCTCCTAACCTTCCATGTCCTATTGATGTGCTACTGATGTGCTAGAAGTTCTAGAGACATGTCCTTTCCAAATCACTAGCATATGTTTGCAATCTACCCAGAGATGATAGTCTCCATTGACTGTTCTTTCATACTTGTCTGAATCAAGGGTGAAGGCATATTTAGAGGACGTCTTGCAGTGCCAATTTCTGGTAGAAGGATTCCATAAGGGTTTCCCTATTTCCAACTGAAGAATACACCTAACACAATTGACCACTATGGTAGTCTCCATCAAATAAGGGGTTTGTATTCAGTTGTTTACATATTGTCGTGCTCTTTGTATAGGTATTTCTGCCCCCTCTTCTCTTCCCTAGCTTTAATAGCTTACCTGTGTGGGAAGCTGATTTGCTTCCCCACTTTTTGCCTAGTATCTGGTGCAACTTTGACTGAGAGTGTGCTGAGGTCCTGCTACGCAGTCCCCCAGCGCCAGTGTTCTTTCTCTAAACTGTTCCACAATTGGCACAACTTCAGCTGAAGAGGGTCCACTAGAGCTGCAGCACAAATTGTGCCACCCTAGGGACTGCTCACCAAGATCATGCAAACTGCCATTTCAAGCTGAGTGCCTTGGTTCAGACAAAACCGAGGAGTCAAAATGGCACACATCCCTGTGTGCCATGCCTGCAGACACTGCATTTGATATATCTAAGACACCCTTACAGCAGGCCTTACAGCCCAAAGGCAGCATGTGCTATTATTCCAGTGGACATATCTGTCTGAGCAGATTTGACCCTACAATGTCGAAATCCATTCTTAGACATTGTAAGTAAACAGGGAAACCATACTGTTATGTCCCCCAATGTACCCAATCTAGGCCTAGGTAGTTACACAACCTTTTACCTATGTTTGGCCTACCTTTTTCTGCATAACGGTTCTAGCTCTCACCTTTTACCTAGTTATGTGCTGAATACATGTTTATCAGTTTCTTGGAAATTAGCCTAATTTATTATGCATGAGGATTCTTAGAAAAGTCCCTGCACATGACATACGTAACAGAATGAACATATTCTGTGTTAAATGGGCATCTTCATCCTAGAACCAAAGAACTACTTTGCATAATCGCAGGTATTCTTCTAGGCTCATTTGCATAATCGTACATACAACACATTGATTATGTAACGGACCCCCATGCTATCTACATGGTATAAAAGACCCAGGTCAACACTGGATAGGTAGGGGAGAAGCTTTAAGCTAACACTAGACACTAAGGTTACGGCCTGCATCAGCTACAACACGCAGTGGTCTGACATTCCTTGTGGGGTGTCCAACTTGAGACCAAGACGAGGTCCTTCATTCTCTCCCATCAGGTACAGGGGTCTGCTGTTTTCTAGGGGATTCTTGGCTTTACACCCACATACATGCTAGGTACACTTGGGTAGGGTTTAAATCTTAGGAGTATGCTTGATTACCGCCATGTATCGATATGCCTGCACATATATACTGTTTTAGCACCATGGTAGAATTCTACCTCCTATTTATTCTGTTAATGTGTGTAATTTTATATATCTGTTTCTGTCTAATGATTGTCACAGCGAATATGTTTTATACTAGAATGATGCTGGTTCAATAAATGCTTATTGAAAACATCCCCATCGCATATTCTGTGTATCTCACTGAGACTAAGTGAGCATGTTTGACTGAGGTAAAGTACTACACTGTTTCCACTATCCCTGAAGGATCAAGGGTTCTCATGTTCGATAGTTGCCAGAAACTATTTGCTCCTTGTTAAGGTTAGGGGGATTATGGTGGCACTGTGAGCTAGCTGGTCTAAAGGTTAACATATATCCTTTGGGGGTGTCTGGAATCAGTCTGGATACCAATCCCATAGTTCATGTTGTCTAAATGCGCAGATCCTAAGTATTATTAAGAACTATACGACAATACCAAGTTCATGGGCTGGACACTCGTCATTACAATGTCTCCAGCTACATGATGGCTTCACTGTACACTAAGATGGTTGGTACTAAATATCTCTTCTTAATATACCCGCACTGATGCCTGTGTCAGACTTATTAATAAATACACACAGAGGGCACAAAAACCTACCAACTACTAGTGTGGTTACTGACTGGTCTCAGCCAGCTTGCCATCACTAGACATGCTTCTGGCCTCCTGGGGGGAAGCCTTCACTCTCAGATGCCAGGGACAAAGCCTGCCCTCGGTGGAGGTGTTCACACTTCGTCCAATCTGAAACTGGCTTTCGGGGGTGGGGATAGTGAGCTTCAAAGGTCATGCCACCTAGGAAATGCAACCCAGGCCGCTCCTTATAATGTAATGTATGTATACTTGTAAAGCGCACTGTTACCTCGTTACGTGGTGTCCTGGCGCTGTATACCGCTGGGGAACCCGTCCTGGATTTCCCTTTGAGAGGGCACCCCAAGGTGAAGCCAGGCATCCCCGGCGTTGCTGTGGCCGTTGTGGAGATTAAGTAAGCTATTGCCCAGAGCTGCAGAGTGGGACCCATGATTAGCGTAGGCACCTAAGCGAGAATTATCGAGTCCGCGGACATTGACCCAAGACCCTGCCGTGTCGGGAATTGAACCCTGGTCCCAGGCCGACCTCTGCTTCAGGGTCTGCCGCTTCTAACCAGTGAGCCACACTTCTCCATAATGGAAGATGCCAGCCCCCTGTTCTTATGGCACTTTTTAGTGGGAGGTAAGGCAGAAAAAAGTTAGATTAGGAGGTGAGCCCATACTTAGCCACTACCACCCCTAAGGTGGGGCAGCTGATGTGGGCCCCACTTTTCGAAATCCTCTATCTTGTGCTGGGGAGACTTAGCCTATTAGGGTCAGGGTTATGTCCACTTCCCACAGGAAGTGGTCATATAGAGGGTGTAGTCACCCTAAGGTATGTAGCCCATTAGCTACTACTTGGTACTCCCCTTAACACCCCTAAATTGAGTATTTAGGTGGCACCACTAGACCCAAAGTATCAGATTCAATGGACCTAAAGAAGAAATGGACAAAGAAGAGCTGCGGAACCCGAGAACTGCTGAGGACGTTTGGTGCAAAACGCTGTTTGTCTCTTCAACACTCAACCATTGTTGTGAACTGTCTCATCCTGTCACTGTGAGACCACTAAGAACACCAGAGGACCTCCAAACCATAGCTAATCACCCAAGAACTCCCTTTGAGTAGAGGAGCTACTCCCCTGCAGACCACAGGCACAGAGCCAGCTGAGTCCAGGCAACCCATCTTGACTACAGCTCCAGGGTCTGCACATCCTCATGGTCCAGCTCATTTCTGCAGCCAGGACTTGTCCCCAAAGTCTTCCCCTCCACAGTGTCAGTTGCTCTGCTGACCATGTTCCTATCAGTGTCTCTTTCATTTTTGTGGCCAGGACTTGACCCCATAAGACTGCCCCTCCTCAGTGTCAATTGTAGCCTAAAGGGATTCCCTTTCATCAACCACTTCACTCGAGAGCGGTGCAATAGATCTGCAATGGACACTCCTCGCCTCTTCCCTCTGCAGCACTTTCCTCAGCCCATGCCCAACCCGTGACATCAGTCACCCATATTTCCACATTAGAATCCCCTGGGCAATTTCCACATCATGCCCACTCGTCGCTTGGCCAGAGCCAGGGCCAAATCCATTTCCCACCTTCTGCTGCAAGAAAGGATAATTCAAAGTCTGGTACTCCCAGGCCGCCCTCAAGTGGGGGGAATGGTGAAGGGTAGCTTATGAAACCCTCTGACATCTACAAACCCAAATCAATTCCCGCAAGAGTGTGTCAAGCTTTTCAAAACCAGGCCACCAAAATTTTCACTGGGAGGTTTATCATAAAAGTAAAGAAATCTCAGGATCACGACCATTTTAGTGAGCACAATATGTGCCATAGTTGGCAGCTTAAGGGTGTGCCAAAAGGTCACAAAGGAATACAGGGACTGGATGTTCCTCCTAGGTTCCCCTCCTGGAGATCCTCCAGTTTGTGAAAGACCTGGTTGCCTAAATATTTAAAGGTTCACAGAGCCCAAAGTATGTCAGGTGGACAAGACGTAGGGTGGTCCATTCTGCAGACCACCGGAGATACACATATTTTACTCTGCTTTACCCGGAGACCAGAGCACCTCAAAATTCCCCAAGGAGCCACAGGTCCAAGGGAGAGGATGTGGTCCATCGGCTAGAATGCCGACTTTGGTGCTGGAAACCAGGTTTCAAGCCTCTGGGTTGCGTCCACATCCTGTGATTCTAGGCAAATCGATTAATCTCCTCATGCCTGAATGCGTAAGTAACCGGTGCTCATATAAAGTGCTCCAATACCTTCGGGTATAGTTCGGGCTATATAAATATGCAAAAAAAAACATCACTCACCTGCCCCGGAGGTAAATATGCAGATCATCTGAATACAGGGAAATAACATGAACCAAACCATATAGTATAATGTCTCAATCTATTCCCTCCAACATTTCTGCCAGCGGCTCAATGGCCAGAGCGAATAAGAGAGGTGATAAGAAGCAACCATGTCTAGTGCCTCTGAGTATTTTGTAGGCTTCCAAATTGTTCGTCCTGTTTTGACCCTAGCCATTGGGTGGGTGTCGAGTATTCTGACCCTTCTTACCCAATTCACACCTAGTCCCATGCAACGCATAGTGGCCACCAAGAAGTCCCAAAGTACTGTGCCGAAGGCCTTCTCAAGGTCTACCAACACTATCACTGCAGCGGAGTCCGGTGGCTGATCATGGGTGTACAGGATTGAATTAAGTCTACGGAGGTTGAGAGAGATATTACTGGTTGGTAGGAAATCGTTTTGGTCTCCATGAATCAGGGCCTGCATATGGGGTAACAACCAGGGTGCAAATATTTTACTGAGTATTTTAAAGTCTGATTTCAGCATAGAGAGGGGTTGAAAGTCCAAGGGCGCAACTCCAGCGAGGTAGATTTGGGCAGAGACACCACCAATGCCTCCCTCATTGTAGCAGGTAGGATACCCATCTCTTAAGCCTCCGCATACATTTCAGCCAACCTAGGTGCCAGTTCACAGGCAAACACCTTGTACAACTCTGTCTGTGCCAGGCGTTTTACCTATTGCCATGGCTTTGATGGCATTACTAATCTCCATGTCTGACACTGGTGGTTCCTGTTCTGCCTACAGGAGAGACCAAAGTGAGAGTCCCTCCTAAAAGGAATCCAGTGCTGTCAGGAGGCCTAACTCTGGCCGACGATAGAGGGCCAGATAAGACCTGAATGTCTCATTAATATGTTTTGACAGGAAGATGACCATCCCATCAGCCAACACTAGATGCCTGATATGGGTGCCTCTACTCTGCACAAACCAACCAGGCAAGGAGCTGTCCCCACATCCCCTTCTCTTCAGGTACCCGAGTTTTGTCATTTTTATAATCTTGCCATTGCAGCCATTCCTGAACCACATTATACAGTTCTCGTGACTCCAGCAACCAAAAAGGCTCCCAGGCTACCACCCAGCTCTTTGTCCCACACATAGGGATCATCCGCCAATTTCTGGAAGTCATTCTGTAGTTCTCATTGAATACCCACTGATTGCCCCAGGCAGTGCCCCCTCATAACAACCTTAAAAGTCTTTCATTCTAGGCCATGACTCGATGTTGATCCTGGGTTAGTAGCGAAGTATTCAGTGATTCTGACTGTTAGGGAATCTCTAAAGACAGCGTCTTTAAGGGAAGTTGGGCATAGCCGCCACGATGATATAAAGGGTTTTTTGTGAACTGGTTGCAGCATCTAAAGGAGAAGACTATGGTCTGACTGGGTGCAGCCCAAGTATTCTCCATGTAATATATAAATATTAATGGACTGGCGCATACAAAGCGATCAATTCTTGTGTGGACCTGGTATAAGCCTGAAAAGAAGCAATAAACCCTGTCTGTGGGATGTTGAGTACACCAGGGGTCCTCCATATCCCAGGGTGTAAATTCAAGGGGTCTATGGGCTGCTGGCCGCGGGAGTGAAAGAGTCGAGCAATCCAACGAAGTGTCTATAAAACAATTAAAATCACCTCGAATGAGTCATAGCCTCCCTGTCAGATTAGCTAATCTAGCCAACAGGGTATGAAGAAATTATGTTTGATCATGAACTGGGGTGTAGCCACTGCCCAGCATCAGAGGTTTTCGGCATAGTCGCCCTCCACCTTGATATATTGACCCTCTATCTATGCCAATTGTGGTTGTCTCGAAGGGGACTCCCGCCCTTACCCAGAGCAGCGCCCCCTCACAAAGGCTGAGTTAATTTTATTTGAATTTAAAAACATTTATTGAGCGCACTTATACCAAGCGGTTTCATGGCGCTTTTAAGGGTTACGACCAGCAGGTAGCAGCAAAGCGTTTTAAGTAGAGAAGGCGCGGGAAAAGAGAAAAGTTTTAAGATTTTTCCGGAACTCTAAGTAAGAGGATGAGGTACAGAGCCCCAAGGGGAGGGAGTTCCAGAACGTTGGTGCTAGGGCCGCAAATTTTGCCCCGCCAGCTTTCTTTTTCTTGAAGCGGGGTGCGGTCAGGAGTGCCATGTGGGTTGAACGAAGTTCTCTGCCCGGTAGGTAGGGGCTGATAGCTGAGTTGATAAACTCTGGAGCGGTGCCCATCCTGGCCTGGTAAGTGAGGCAACCCAGTTTGAATAGGGATCGTTCCCTCACAGGCAGCCAGTGCAGGGCCTTCAGCAATGGAGTGGCACGATGGTATTTGGGCAATCAATTGATCAGGCGGGCAGCCTGGTTCTGCACCAGCTGCAAGCGATGTATGGCATAGGCCGGTGCGCCGTTATAGATTATGTTTCCATAATCAAGGCGCGAAAGCACCATAGCCATTATGATGACCTTTAGCGCCGGAAGGGAGAAGAAGCGGGATATTTTCCTGATTATCCTGAGGGAGAAGAAGCAGGAGGATACTACCGAGCTAACTTGGGAATGTACAGAAAGTTGTGCATTTAGCAGGATCCCAAGGGTCTTAACTTTAGGGACCGGGAGTGGGGGGGTACCAAGTGAGGGGGGCCAAAAGGACGGGGACCATGGACTGCAGCCACCTCCGGTCAAGACTAGCTCAGTCTTGTCTGGATTAAGCTTGAGGTGGTTGCAGTGCATCCAGTCCTGACTGAATAGCATAACAGTTTGGACGTTCTGAGCGGATGAAGGGGAGTGGGAGAGATTGAAGATTAGCTGGAGGCCGTCGGCATAGTTGAACACCGTGACCTCCAGCTGCTGCAACATAAAAATGAGGGGGTAGATGTATAGATTAAACAAAAGGGGGGAGAGTGACGAGCCCTGGGGGACGCAGCACTCCACCTTGCGGGGAGCGGCCGTGAAATCAGCAAGGTGGACCGCTTGAGCCCTATCGCATAGGAAGGACTCAACCCATGAAAGGGCTGAGCCCTCTATGCCCGCCGCCTTGACACGGGTGAGGAGGGTGGAGTGGTCCACCGTGTCAAAGGCGGCGGACAGGTCCAGAAGGATGAGGGCCTGCGAGAGATTGGTGTCAATGCCTTCGCGAAGTCCATCCATTACCGAAATCACTACCTTCTCCGTGGAGTGTAGCGGTCGAAAGCCTGCCTGACGGGGGGAGAGACAGTGATTCGTTTCCACGTGAGCACTCAGGGTGGTGGTGACGTGAGTTTCCAAAACCTTTCCCAAGTAGGGTAGTAGGGAGATGGGACGGTAGTTGGAGGGGGATGAAGGGTCGACATCAGGTTTTTTTAGGATGGGAATAACGACCGCTGCTTTGTGAAAATTGGGGACAATGCCGTAGCTAAGCGAGTCGTTGAGGAGGGTGAGGGGGGGACAGGGCAGTTTAGGTAGATCTCTCTAAGAATGTGGGCCGGGCCGAAGTCCAGAGGAGAGCCAGATTTTACCCGTTGAAGTAACGGGGGAAGAGAGTCCATGGTCAGAGGGGGGATAGTGGTTAGTTTGGTGGCGGTGTGAGGGGGAGAGGGATTAACAAAAGTTGGAGAGGGGGGGAATGTTAATTTTGATTTTAGCAACCTTCTCAAGATAGAAAGCATTGAGCGAGTTGCATAGATGTTGGGAAGGAGGGATCGTGGCCGTGGCTCTGTTGGATGCAGCTAATTCGTGCACCGTGGCAAAGATTTCTTTGGACTGGGACTCGGCCATTAAAACCCTGTTAGAGTAGAAAGCTGTCTTGGCCTCAAGTATGGCTTTTTTGTAGATCTGGAGAGCAGAAAGATAAGCGTTTTTTAGTGTAGGGCAAAAGGCTCTCCTCCAAGCTCGCTCAGCTCTCCGCGTAGCCAGTTTCTTTGCCTTAAGGTCTGAGTTAAACCATCTGTTGGCTGCGTGAGCCCTTTTAACCGTGATGCGTCTCAGGGGAGCGAATTTGTTGCCTGATTGAGTTAGCCAGTTATTGATGGTTGCCAGCTGGGCAGGGGCGGCAAGGCCTGAGAGGTCGGGGCTGGTCCTGGCCAGGGGTGAGCAAAAGGAAGGCATGTCAGCTTTGCCCCATTTCCTAGCCCAGATGTTCTTGCGGAGTGGAGGCTTCGCATCGGGGGCAAGGGCAAGGGAAAATGAGATAAGGGGCAGGGGGAGACGGTGGGGGGTGAGATGGGGACATTCAAAGCCCAAATTTGGTCCAAAGTGTGACCGTGAATATGAGTGGGGCTGTGGATTTAAGATGTAAAGTTGAGGCTGGTCATGAGGTCCGTGAAGTCCCTGGAGTGGGGACTTTCAGCTCGGTCGTTTGGCCAGAAATTAAGGTCCCCTAGGACTAGGACTGAAGAGTTATTGATCGCCAAAGTGGCTAAGAGTTCTTGAAAGCTAGAGTTGAAAGACGGGGTGAGGTGGGGGGGCGGTAAATGAGAACACATGTCAGGGGCGTCTGATGGGAGGTAGAGCGTGCTACCAAGTAGTCCACTTCTGAAATTGAGGGGGAGGGGAGGATCTGAAAGTGGAGGTCAGTGCGAGCTATCAAGGCCACTCCTCCACCCTTCTTGCCCTCTGGCCGATCCGCTCGGATGGCAGAGTGTGAGGGGGCAGTGTAGCTAGGATGTTGGGTAGGGAGTCCGCCTTGAACCAAGTTTCTGTAAGAAACAGGAGGTCGGGAGCATGCGTATCGATATAATACAATAGCTCATGCTGGTGGCTAACTGCTGACCTGGTATTTAGAAGCGTGGCCGAGATGTTGAAAACCGGAGTTTGGGGAGTGAAAGGGTGGTCAGGGAACGAGGATAGTGGGACATGCGGGGGTATCATTTGTGATACAATCGTAGGGGGGGAGCGGGGAGGGGAGGTGAACAGGCCGAGGGCAGACACCAGGGTTGCTACAGGGGAGGGGATGGTGCCAGGGATCCAATAAGAGCAGAGCTGATGTGGGGGATAGGTGATCAGCCGGGCAGAGTGTGGTGCCCCTTGCCCCTGCCGGCCGCGGACGGGCGCAGACGTCCGCTGCGCCTCCGGGATGATGGCTCCATTTTGTATTGCCGAGGGTGGGAGGGTGGGAGGGGCCAAGCACTGGACTGCTCGCCCTTCTCCTGCCCTCAACCAAGATGGCGGGGGCCCCAGCAGCGTCTACTCGGCTGCAGGGGGAAGGTCTGGGGAAGCTGCACCCCAGGGTTTTTGAAATGGCGGCAGGGGTGAAACACAGGTAAAGAACAATTGTGTAAACTAGTAAAATCAGTCCACAAGATTAAATTCGTTAAGAGAAGTTAAAAAACCACGGTAGTTAAAAAGCGTTAAAACATAAAATATTTGCAGGCAAGTCCCGGCTTTTCGCCTCAGGACGCTTTTACCACGCTCCGCACGCTATCGTAGTCAGGGGGAGTGTGGATTGGGGGCTTTTTATATTGCCGAGGGTGGGAGGGGCCAAGCACTGGACTGCTCGCCCTTCTCCTGCCCTCAACCAAGATGGCGGGGGCCCCAGCAGCGTCTACTCGGCTGCAGGGGGAAGGTCTGGGGAAGCTGCAAACCACCGGCACACCAGGGTTTTTGAAATGGCGGCGGGTGTGAAACACAGGTAAAGAACAATTGTGTAAACTAGTAAAATCAGTCCACAAGATTAAAATCGTTAAGAGAAGTTAAAAAACCACAGTAGTTAAAAAGCGTTAAAACACATAAAATATTTGCAGGCAAGTCCCGGCTTTTCGCCTCAGGACGCTTTTACCACGCTCCGCACGCTATCGTAGTATGGTATGGTATTATGTAGCGGACCCTTCCACCACCAGCAGAGGTGATAAGCTTCAGCAAGCATGAGGTCCGATTCCAGAAGTAGAGCAATCTGCACACCAGGTCTTTTAAGGTACATCAGGGTTTTCTGACGTTTGGTCGCAGAACCAATGCCGTGTATGTTCCATGGTATCAGTTTGTAGTTGTTGAGTCTGTTTGTCATAGGGACAACTACATGGTTATCTAGCAAAGGACCCTTCCCCAATGATTACCCCCCCACCCAGCACCCCCGCCGTATTTAGCATCGTCACATCAGAGACAGAGGCAGTATAGGACAATAAAAGAAAAATGTCTTCCCAACTCCCCATCCCCAGAGCAGCCCTGCAATGGCTGGCCACCCAAACTATGCAGGTCAATATGTTCTTCACACATAATATCTCCACTCCAAAAACCATAAGGAGACAGTGAGGAGGAAAGCAAAGGCAGACTTTCAACACACAGCTGCATAAGCCCAAGTAATAGTTATGATAAATCCCACCTGATGTGACCAGCATAACTGGGTGAAGCAGTGGTGCTAATCAATCAATTTCGTCTGCAGTTTAGGAAATCAGAGCCGGAAGCTCAATGTGAAGCGAGTTGGAGTCTGAAGCATTCTCCTGGTGGTCTGAGCTACTGTTGATCTCTTTGTTGAATGTCACTAACTCAGTTAGCGATGCCACAGCTTGTAATGTTGCCTCTCGTCCCATTTCTGATTGCCATGGGTGGGTTTTGTTAATGGACTTGCTCGCAAGCATCCACTCACCATGCACCACTTTCTGCGGTGTGGGGGTGTGTGGAGGGGGCACTGCTTCAGGTGCATGGTTTTTATCAGACCCCGAACTGTGCATTTTCATCCAGGTCCAGTTGATATATCTTGATAATCTAAAACCTTATTGAATTGTGTAAGGCTTAAATTGTTATGGAGTGTAGCCGGTAAGAAATGAGGGTTGGGCCTCCACACACAGGGCACACCATAATATCAATATCTCACAAGTAAGAGTGTCAGTGGTATTCCAGGGGGTAATATACTATGAACTGATTTCAACATTATAACCAGTCAAGAGATATATTTTCTAATTTTGAATTCACAGGGAAGTAGGAGCAATATTATTTCTCATTTTTGCTATTTTAATAAACAACTGGAAGAATGCAAAATGATGGTTGGCTGCAAATTAGTGACATTGGAGCTTATAATATTTACTATTCCATAGGTGTAATAGAATACACTAGCAATAAAGATATTGCAAATTAACAAAACTAATAGTTGAAATCCAACACTATTAAAGTCTTAATATCCAGCACAGATGTATTTGTTTTATGAAATTACATGATTTTGATTAGTACAAACTAAACCTCAATGGCGTCAAAGCCTTGAACAGAATTTCGCTATTTAACTGGGTGTGATAGAAGCAGATATTTTGTTTCTTCACAGAAGAAAGCCAATGCACGGTACTTCACAATACCTAACTGCATTTCTCTATCAAGCATGCAGTCAAATAAATATTCATTGTACTATGACATTCCCCATGATCATGCATGAGGAATATAGACCATTTTAAAGTCAATGCGTGCTGCAGCAGTGCTGAGAGTGTGAAACAAATGCAGGGTGTCATTCATGCAAGTCTAGAAACTATAGTCTAATACACAATGTACTTGACTCATTGAAATTATAAGCAGGGTTGACGTTGATGTAAGATTTGTGATTGATCAAGGAGATTAGCTATTCATGGAAATAAATGTCTTCACTAGGAAGTCCTTGAGTTCATGTTTCAAGATGCAGAGAGTAACTGCTTTCCAAAGGAAGAGGCTCAAGGGGTTTCAGGGTTTCAAAGTTTTGGAGCAGCTCTTGAAAAAGCCTACTTCATTGTCTTAATTGCATATTTCTCTGGACCAGCAGGCATGCATTTTGCTGTTGGAAAACTAAGCCCCTCCAGATATCTTAAGCATTTATTGTGGGTATTTAGGTATATTTAGGTGGACTGCAATTTATGTGATACATCAATAGAGCTTACAAACAGGGCCTGTACCAGTTGATTGATTGATTGATACCCTAATCAGATGACATTTCAGTTCCTACTTATTTGTGATTGTAATAGAAGACACACTCTTAGCATGTTTAAACTCCTTAAATGTATAATGTCACATTGACAAATGCATTCATTTAGTATTGTATCTTCAGCAGTACTACTAACTACAACACTTTTAGTAAACAGATCAATACCTCGCTCTTCTAGGTTGAAGATGGGTGTGTCTACATTCTGTTTTGCATTAGGCACGTTAGGAAGCCCGTATCAGGGCAGCCACGTGCTTTATATCCTTTTTAACAACATAACATAAAATAATATGTCATAACATAAAATAGCATTGCATAACATAGCATAGCATAACATAATATAACATATTATAGCATAACATAACATTGTAGAGACCAGAATAACTTGCACACTCCTCACAGTCTTCCAACAATCCTCTCTGAACCCCGCTCAGCAAGTCACATGTTCTCAAACAGCCCGATCCAGTGACTCAACAATCCTTGGTAAGTTTCAACTGCAATGCTCATCAAAATTAACTATTTCACCCCACAGAGCACTGAGTGAACCTTAACTCAGTTATTATGCCACCTGAACTCTATGGAGTCTGTGGCCAGCCTAGTGGTTCAAATCTAAACAAGAGAGTAAATTCTGATGAGACCGTGTTGTGTACAAGATTTTCTGTAAGTCACACATCACAACATTTGCCTGCCCCCTTGGGCAAGGTCTACTCGCTCCATAAGGGACTGGCTGCCTCGCTTTGCCTACTGGAGTTCAAAACAGGGTTTACCTGCGTGGTTTGCTTGCCGACTTCTTCCAGAGTGTTCCTGTCTGCTGGACCTGCGTTTGCACTTCAGACGATGCCTCAGGTTCTCAACATCCATAGCACATTGTTTCTGGTAAACTGAACGAAAAACTAAGTAACAGAAAATTAGCAATGTGTTCAATGTTATAACCACATGTCCGACCTGCACAGTCTTTTTTTTTTTTTGATTACATGCATATGTGGATTGACCTACGTAGGATCAACTAAACGAAAACTAAAAGAACAATAGCATGAACATATAAGAACAAGTACGAATAGGGAAATTAAATATCCGCTGATCACCCACTTGTATAAATATCATGATCCATTAACTAAAGACAAGTTAAGATTTGTGGGTATTGAAACTATAAAATTGAATCAGAGAGGAGGGGGCATCGAACATCTATTAAGAACTGAAGAAACATTTTGGGTAGATAGGTTGAAAACTGTATCGAAAGGTTTAAATAGTGATGGGAATTATTTATCCTCGTATAAAAAGGAATTGGTATGCACTGAAAAGAGAAAAACCAAAGGAAATGATGGACGGAGCGTTGACAATACAAGCACTCACCCCCAGTCAACTGATCTGGGTTTAATCCATTGCCGTTCTTTAGCCCACTCTGCCACCCCAGTTCAGACATGGCCATATGCAAATCAGTCTGACCCTGTACCTCATGGGAACAGTCCAGCCCGAACTGCCAAGCCATGCCTTCCCTGGACCGGAAACAAGCCACCGAGGACCGGTTTCTGGCATTTCAGCCGTCTTCAGCCTGGCTTGCTTGAATCCAGTAGCAAAGTGAGCAAGGGACTCACGTCTGAGCATACCCTGCCAACTTATGGTGAACAAAGAAAAACCAAAGGAAATGCCAGAAACCGGTCCTCGGAAGCTTGTTTCCGGTCCAGGGAAGGCATGGCTTGGCAGTTCGGGCTGGACTGTTCCCATGAGGCACAGGGTCAGACTGATTTGCATATGGCCATGTCTGAACTGGGGTGGCAGAGTGGGCTAAAGAACGGTGATGGATTAAACCCAGATCAGTTGACTGGGGGTGAGTGTTTGTATTGTCAACGCTCCGTCCATCATTTCCTTTGGTTTTTCTCTTTTCAGTGCATACCAATTCCTTTTTATAGGAGGATAAATAAGTCCCATCACTATTTAAAGCTTTCGATACAGTTTTCAACCTATCTATCCAAAATGTTTCTTCAGTTCTTAATAGATGTTCGATGCCCCCTCCTCTCTGATTTAATTTTATAGTTTCAATACCCACAAATCCTAACTTGTCTTTAGTTAATGGATCATGATATTTATACAAGTGATGGATTAACCCCAGATCAGTTGACTGGGGGTGAGTGCTTGTATTGTCAACGCTCCGTCCATCACCACCTTTGGTTTTGCTATGCACTGAAAAGGACAGCATATATTAAGGTCGTTCATTGTAATAACCATCCGAATGTGGGTTTGTAATTGGATAGAGTATGACAACATCATAGAACTATGGTTATGGGAGTGAACTTTTAGTAAGGAATCTATAACCTTAGAAACTGACTATTAACCACATTGGATAGATCAGCTCACAAATTACCGGGAAAGCAGAGGTGAGTTAATGTAGTGTGCTTGCCCGAGGTGTCCTGAAGTTCGATTCTGAATTAGGATTTTGGAAGCCGTGTATCTAGGTATCTTGGTAATGCTATAATTTTTTGGACAGCATAAATTATTTAGCAGTTTAAGGAATGATTTTACTTATATTTTTGGGATCCACAAAGAATAGTGGCACCCTTGCATGGGTTTTTTTTTTGTCTATGTCCATTTCTACATTTCTGATTATATCATTGAATCACGATGTGATATCCTTGCAATTGGTATATTTTGTGCGATATATATTTTGCAATTTATTGGTGAATGTAGAAATATATTCTTTCTGAGAATTCTATTAAAACTGACAGAAAGATTGTCGGTGTAGTCTGATAGAAAGTATTTCTTCCATTCTTATATTGAAGCATATCGCTTCCGAGTTGGACCCCATGTTGCTGGTTGGCGGGAATTTCTTCAGAGTATAAAAAGAGAGCAAGATGGCATAACCCACATACGCGAGAGGGAGCAAGAAGTTAAAATCTCTGATACGCCAATGTGGAGGATTGTTGGTAAGAGGATAAATTGCTGCGGTGCTTTTTGAATGGATTGGTTAGATTTTGGATATTGTATATTAGACAGCTTTCCTTCTAAAGAATGTGTCAGTGCAAGCAATGAACTCTTTTAACGGTGGTGTTTTGATGTCTTTTTTTTATTTTAAAAATCTTTTTATTAACGTTATAGAAACAGTGGTGGTTGTCACATAAAATATAGTACATTATAGGCTACACAGTCTTGAATAAAAATTATATAGTTAGAATAAAAGTGCCACAGAATGCTTCTTTCTAAGAGAAGCATCAGGAAAAGTCTTCCTCAGAAGAATTATCAAAAGAGAAAGAAAGATAGACTATTGCAAACTAATATCACCAAGACTAAGTAAATACTAGCCAATGGCACATGTGATTAGATAGATGAACGTTTAATAATAACTTATTTTGGTCTTATAGTTCAGGACTATTTTTGGCTGTTTATGGGACGATTTTATGTTCTGCTAGGCCAGTTTTTTACCGTTTATTTCTCTGATATCAAAAACAATATTGCCTGCAGCAAGCTAATATCCATGCAGCCTTGCATGCCTTGCAGAACACACACACACAGTATGACTTTACAGGTTCCAAACTGCCTAAATTTCCAAACAAGGGCCACTTTTTTAGCTAACTAATTCTCTAATTGAGTCACTTTTATTTTGATGCCCAGACCTTTTTACTGCTGTAGTCCGACCCAGTATACTGACCTTGTCGAAATGTTGGCCCTGGATGGTTTGGCCACGATATTTTGTTAGCATGAAATTCTGGAGTCGATATCAAAATGAAATACTGCCAGGTTTCCCTGCTGAAAAGAGTCTAAATAGGCTGAAAGACTGAAAGAAAGTGAGATACAAGACCAAGAGCCACACTGAGAGAAGCAGTCATATAACGCAGTAAAGACCTGAAGTACTTACTGTAGTGGTTGACTTATGTTTAGGTCGGGTTCTCTGCAACAACCAAACGAGGAAACACATATCCAGAAGATCACACAACTGACAGACCAGAGGCAGCAATCAAATAAAGACATATCAAATGTGTTTGTTTTGTGCTACCGCCTTCCACTTCTATTTGCTGTCTGGATCATATAACCTGGAAATCAAAGTCAGTGGATAGGAGGTGATCAGATCCACTTCATCCCTGCAAGATGGTGTTGCAGTAATACAGGCTAATGGTGGGGCTCTGTCTATTCTAACTGTACCCCTATAAGCCTCCCATTAGGCTATATTAGCTGCCAGGCAACCACCGCTCCATATGCACAGATGTAAATGCTTTTTCATTTGAAATATTATTCCTCTTAAGATTGCCACGAAACAAGCTTTTGATTTTGAAAATGTCTGTCTCCTGCACAATCAATATAGCACACAAAGTGATAAAGTTTACATAGTTCTTAATACAAAGCTTTCTAACATAACCAAAAATCAGAATCAACCCCAATTCTGTCTGTAAAACCTCGGCTTCATGAGTCATTGTGTCCTCGTATGAAGACGATTTGCATAGATAATACTTGTATTTATTCTCAGATAGATTCATTTAATATTACTTTATTTTAAATGCAATTATGTTTGATAAATATAGAAAAAATTCCCTAGAAAGTTCTAATGATAATTTGATCCATATTGGAATTTGATGTGGATGTCATGAGGAAATTTGTTTTGGCTCCTCGACTTTATAACTTATTTTTTAGCAACAGGCGGAAGAGGGGTTATTGTTATAAATACTGTTCTTCATAATAATGATGATTAATGTCTGCTTTGGGCCTTGTATAATATAATTGTATTTTTTAATGGTACCTATACAGTTCAGTACATTTTATGGATATTTACACAGAACGTTTGCTAGAAAAATTTGCTTGGGAAAATATCCGAAAATCCATTCCATAAAGAGCAATTTTATGTCCAGCTGTTTTTCTGCTCTGCGTCATTGTAAAATCAGAAGCGAGGGGCGCTAAAATAGGAAGTATTGGTGGTAAGTGGGCAGTTTGTTGACATTGCAAGCTTCCACCGGGGTCTTAAAACGGCATTGCCCTATAAAACAGAAGGCCCCCACCTTAAACGACCAGGAGGGGAATAGCTGCAGATTCCTTTTAAGGGTAATTGGAGAAGCAAGAGAAAATTGTTAATGGAAACAATTTACTATTTTTTCTTTCCCCCATGGAGAGTGGGGCATCCTTTTGCAATCCTTCCGCTGTGGGATTGTGAAACACTCAGCCCTTTAAACGAAAATGATATACCAAGTATGCAGTTCACTTCCCAATGGAAACTTTTTTTTAAATGCATCGTCACTCAGATATTTTTTCCATGCTTTTGCGATAAATACTTTAACGCAAATTATTGTGTTGCTTTGCATCATGCGAGGACCCGTGCAAAACCTCAGCAAATCACTAAATACTCTGTAAAGCTCACTATCAGAAAAAAAATATGAGTTGCACACTTCAACCAAAGTCATTTCAGATAAGCATTGATATCGGCCGAGTTTTTAACGATGAAATGAATCGAACCAATGCCCTGTGCTTTAAGCCGAGTCAATTATGTCTTTACCGAGCCTGCAGAAGCTATTACCAGTCTACAGAGATACTTTTACAGTCCATGGCAGACCAGAGAGGAGCGATTATCGAGCCTGCCGTGCTGTGTTGGAGAAACAGTATCCGAATCACAGATGGCGTCCTGTGCCAGATGGAGCCAGCCTCCGAAGGGCCACAGGAGTGTATTTTGTGTTTACAAGGAGTTTAATGAAATCATGGCCTGTTTCCAGTGTGTGCAAATATGCTGAGGCTGCCAGTTCGTGCAAAGCAGTGAACCCAAGCTCCCACTAATTTCCTTTCACTCACAAAGGGATGTAAAGTTGCCCCTCAGAAAAGATAGTGAGGTGAGGGTAAGAAATTAACGAAGCTTTTTAGCAACATGGCGGAACATTCGGGATTGAAAAATCTTTGGAAGCGTATGTTGAAACATCAACGGGCCTCATTTATGAGGCCTTGCGTGAGTTTTGCGCTTCCGATGCGTCACTTTGTGTGACGCATCGGCGGCGTAAAACATGCCTCCTGATGCGCACTATTTACAAAGTGACGCATCTAAGCAGATGCGTCACTTTGTAAACCCCTGCGCTACATTATACCTGCGTCAGGTATAATGTATGCAGAGGGGGCGTTCACCCGCAAAAAAGCCTCGTAATAGTGACGCAGTGAAATCTATAAGATTTCACTGCGTCACTTTTAGGATGCTCTTGCGTCAAAATCTTGCGCCTGCCTCACAGCAGGCGTAAGACTGACGCAAGCCCTTTCACATGGGGCTTTCCCCATGTGAAAGGAAGCATTGCTGGAGTTGCGTCACTTTTGTGACACACTCCAGCAATGCGTCACTTTTGCGCCTACAGATACGTCAGAAATACTGACGTATCTGTAACTCCTTGCCACATGATGTGTCATATTGTAAATATGACGCATCAATCATGTCGCAGGGAGAGCGCAGTGAAAAGTGACGCATCGCTGTTTTCACGCAGCGATGCGTCACTTTTCATAAATGAGGCCCAACATATTTACCTCTATGCTGTGTTTTAGCTGTCCAGACTCGGGTCAACAGGGAAACATAGAGGATTTGTTGGCAGAAGAAAAACTCTTCTTATTTTTAGTTTTAGAATTAAAAAAATATAATTTTGCTTCCTGAAATCTTACACCTGAAAATGTACTGCTGATTGCTCCTCAGACAGCAAATGAATTTCCTCCTAAGCAAAATTGTTGAACTACAAGTGGCTGTAGATGGCACCCTGGTTACTGCCAAAATGAACTGTGCCATCTAGCTGCACGTCAGATTCCCAAAATATCACTTTGATGCGCTCCAGTTAGTATGAAATGCAGCGGCCAATTGTGCCCTGCAACTAAGAAAAAACAATTCACCAGCAACAAACCCCGAGACAGACCAGGAAACAGTTCGCATGACAGGCACCCGTACTCCAGAAGTACCTTCTATTCTACATTAGATGCCCCTTTGTTTTTCTCTTCTTTAGGAAGGACCTGAATCGTTGTCTTATCTGCCTCAGAATGGCCTGCCTGAAATTACACCTACATATGTGTTAGCTCTAGTATGTCCATCTGACAACTTATCAAAACCTGTGGGAATGTATAAAACAAGCCCTGGTACAATAAAGTTTTATGTGTTGCACAGTAATAATGCGAAAAAAATAAATAACTAAAACACACCCATTCATGTCCTACATGCATTCTTCATCCCACAAGCCTACTTTTAATCATTTTCCTTTTTGAATATTAATGTGACATTATTTTGTTTATATTTTATTAGATTGCATGAACATGCAAACAAATACCAGTTGATTGGACGAAGTCAGATTTACCTGAATATTTTAGCTGATTTG
Source organism: Lissotriton helveticus (assembly GCF_964261635.1). Taxonomy (NCBI): domain Eukaryota; kingdom Metazoa; phylum Chordata; class Amphibia; order Caudata; family Salamandridae; genus Lissotriton; species Lissotriton helveticus. The sequence goes on from NC_136058.1 coordinate 135,028,690, forward strand.
TGACTACCCGAATGTTTCGAATCTGTGAGAGATAAGCCCTGAACTGAATATGGGAGCAAAAGGTAACACGCATTAGCAAGAGGTCTCGCCTATACATGAGCTGTTGGCTTTACCAATGTATTTTAGTCATATTGCTCACCAGTGTGGCTGCTGTTCAGCATGGCTAAGAGCTTGTGGCATAGAGGAAAGTGGGGCTTGTGGAGTGTCATAAAGTGTAGTAAGTGAGATTGGAGTGTTGTGGAGTATCATGGAATGCTGTAGAGTGTCCTAGAGTGTTGTGGATCAGTGTAGAGGGGAGTAAAATAGAGTGGAGTAGAGGGGAGTGTTGTAGAGTGTGGCAGAATGGCATAGAGTGGAGAGGTGTGTTGTAGAGATGAGTGGAGAAGACTGGAAGGGCATAGAATGGAGGGACATAGTGTGGAGTGGAGTGTCATAGAATGGAGTGTCATAGAGGGTAGTAGAGTGTCATAGAGTAGAGTGGAGTGGTGTAGAGTGGTGTAAAGTGGTAAGGTGTGTCATTGAGGGAGTTGCTTGTGTGAAAAGCAGCGAGCCTTCTAAGACCCCCAATGCTGCCGAGTGCAGGGTTCACATCTAATTCACTTTGGGTTCGCTATCAAAATAATGAGGCAAGCGCTGGAAACTGGAAGACAAGAAAAAGGTGTATTTCTCATGAGGAGACCACGTCAACTGCAGACACTGGGATGTCGGAGGGAGGTGTTCTGCTAGTATCTCCTTTGGCTCTTCCTTTTATACAGGTTTGACACAATGCATTTGTTTCATCAACATGGTTACACAAGCTTGGAGTCCCCGCCCCGGGCAGGTTGCCACACAAGCCCAACAGTAATTCTCTTCCCAGCCAGGTCAAACAGACAATCTTATCTTGCAGCTGGACCTTGCTTCAGGGTCTAAAACATGTGAGACTGGTCAGATCTAAGAGTCTGTTCTGTTGATAAAAACAGGTCCCATTGTTGGTAAAAACAAGTCTTGCTGTTTGCAGTGCAATAAATCATGTTGCAAGGGTCTTTTTAGTGTCTGGAACCTGTTTGTGTAACTAGGCGCGGAGAGGGGTAGAGTGTCCAAAGGTTTGCCTGCAAACAGAGATGATTGGAAAAACGAGTTTGTAGCAGCAAGTGGCGCAGAGGTTTGTCCTGACAATAGGGTTTATAGCCCCCAGCACACATATCAGGTTTGGTCAGAGGGTCAGAGGGATGCTAGTAAGGGCAGCGTGAAACAAAGGTGACCAACAGAGAACAAAATGGTTGTGATGGATTAAAATGACTGCAGCTTATATGCAGATAGAAATTTCCACCATACAAGATGGCATAGGCAATGTTCACGATTGCCATTTTGCTTTTAACACTTGCAGTGGAGTAGAGTGTTGTGGCATAGAGTGTAGCAGATTGTCGTAGAGTGGAGTGACGTGGAGTACAGTGTCATAGAATAGAATATCATAGAGTTAGTGTGGAATAGAGTGGAGTAGAGCATGGTGGAATGGTGTGGAAGGTTATGGTGGGGCATGGAGTGGAGTGGCATAGAGTTGAGAGGCGTAGAGTGGTATGGAGTGTTGTGGAGGGGTATATAGTGGAGTAGAGTGGTTTACAGTGGAGTGTCATAGAGTATCATAGAGTGGAGTGGCATAGAATGGAGTAGAGTGTCGTAGAGTGGAGTTGCACAGAGTGTCATGGAGGGAGTAGGGTGTCATGAAGTGGAGTAAAGTGGAGGGGCATAGCGTGGAGTAGAGTGTCGTGGATCGGGAAGGAGTGCTGTAGAATGGATTGGTGTCAAGTGGAGTAGAGTGGAGAGGCGTAAAGTGGAGTAAAGTGACATGAAGTGGTGCAGAGGTTGTTATGTAAAGTGGAGTGGAGTGCTGTAGAGCAAAGTGGCGTAGAGTGGAGTAGTTTGTTGTAGAATGGAGTGACATATACTGGAGTACAGTATAGTGGAGTAGAGTGGCGTTGAGTGGAGTGTCGTAGAGTGGAGTGACAAATATTGACATAGAGTGGAGTAGTGTGTCATAGAGTAGAGTGAAGTAAAGTTATGTGGAGTGACATAGAGGCATTTGCATAGAGTCTTACAGAGTGGCATAGAGTGGAGTAGAGTGTTGTAGAGTGGAGTGGTGTAGAGAGGAGTAGAGTGTCATAGAGTGGATGAGCATAGAGTGGTGTAGATTTGAGTGGTATAGAGTGTCATGTCATAGAATGGAGGGTCATAGAGTGGAGAAGCGTAGTTTGGAGGTGCGTAGAGTGGAGGGGTGTGCCACAGAATGGCATAGAATGGAGCACCGTAGAGTGGTGTGCATGGTGTGGTGACCACTGAGATAACAGACAACACATTTTTAATTAAAATCACTTACATTTGTAGAGATATACAGTTTTACTGCTAAAAATATACAGCGCACAAACAATAATTTGTGGAAATATCATCACCTTGTGAATTGATTTGTTTTGATCATATCAAAATGTGTTTCTACCACACTTCAGAATTACAAAAAAGTGCATCATTTGTGCTTTCCTAATTCTGATATATTCTAAATATCTGCACAGTTCATATAAAGACATTTACATTTTGTTGTGTGCCTTTGCTCTGATTTTGAAGTCAGAGAAAGGAAAGTAAACACCAAGCTCCCTCGGAAGATAGAGCCTGAGATTTAACCTCTGTCTTGGAATGCACAGCAAATGTGACAAGATAAGAACAAAAAGTAAAGGCCTGCTTACAGAAAGCTAGTACTGCGGAAGAAGACAATAAATAGGCTATGCCCCACGGGGGTGACAAACTCAAGCTGGACAGCCTAAACAGCCTACAACAAACAAAACCAGCAAAAAGAAAGCAAGCAAATGTGAGTAACAAAATACAAAGCCAATGGTAAGCAATGGGTGAAATGCATTCCCAGGGAAGCTTTCAGAATGCCCCCAAGATTTTGTTAGCAAACCAGAAAGCTGCGCTTTCTCATAGGCTTCATTACAGTCTGGTATCATAACAATCAGGAACAAAGGGGATGTGTGTTTTTCAAAACAGGTTTGAAAAAATCAGGTTCAAATATAGTAGGAGCATTCTAAGTCCATTGTACGCAACAGGGATGTGTTAGGAAACAAGAGACAGAAGAGTTGTAATTTAGTTTATTTTTATTATTTATTTATTTAGGAGCTTATATAGCACGCAGCTACCTCCAATGGGGGTGTCCCAGCACTTGGACAGGCGAAGGATTGGGGTAAACTCAGTGGTTTTAGGCGCTGGAGAAGAGCCAAGTCTTAAGGTCACGGCGGAAGATAGGTTCTGAATTAGTCAATCGCAGTGGCAGAGGCAAGCTGTTCCAGGTTTTGGCGGCGAGCACCGCAAAAGCTCTCCCACCCATTCTAGCATGGTGAAAGCGGGGGTGACGAGAAGTCGCAGGTGGTTGGATCTAAGAGCGCGGCTGGACTGGACAGTGAGTACAAATATTTTTCTATCAAATAGGATGACATGGTGTTTGTGAGGTAATATATTTCTGATGAGACTTTTTTGTAATCAATATTTGCATTAAAGTTTTTAATAAAAATGAAATTTGAAGGAGAGATATGTTCAGTCAGAAAGATGACCAGTGTGTTGCAAGAGAACACAATGCCAACATTTCCTTGGTAGCAAAGTGCTAGTCAAAGGGACCTAATAGATCAAGGGCTTGAATCCAGATGAAAGTGCCTCAGTCTTCCAATCGTACCAAGGTTGGTAAGCTAAATATCGCTAGAGACCAAATAAATATATATATTAATTGTAAGTAACGATTTTGGAAACACAGGTGGGGTTGATATTAAAAGCCAGAAAACATTCTGCAATATATATATCATGGCTGTTGGACTTTAGTAGGCTGGAAAGAAAGACATTTAACTTGCACAAAAAAATTAAATACATGAGAGAAAATCCTTGTCCACAAGAACGTCAAATCAGGCTGGTTAAAAGCAGTAATGCAAGAGGTGGAGACACTTATTTGGATCACTGATTGAATTCAATTTCAGTACAAAAATATAGGTGTATGAGCAACGGGCAGTTTCCATACAGTGGTCATGTGATGGTTTCTTAGACCTGTCAGTCTTAAAGAGATTTCCCCAAACATGTTGCCTTTTCGCTGATGTACCTAGGGGGCTGTAAATTAAATACTACTAGTGGGCCTGTAGCACTTATTGTGCCACCTACTTTAGTAGTCTTTCAAACATGTCACAGGTTTGACATTTCAGCCTATGTGTGCAGCTTTAAAGTGTCATTTCGACCTTGCAAAATAAACCTTTTGCCAGACCTAAACCTTCCTTTTTTTAACAACAAATTTTATTTGGTTATTTTGCAATACATAGGGGTTGCAGCCCCGCCAAGGCATGAAAGGCAGAAGAATAATTTGTGCCAACAACCATATATCTGACTTATAAGAACACCCATTAAACATACAGGTGTAATAAACATGTAACATACAGACAGTCTCCGGTCTCCACATTCGAGCAAATGGAGCATTTGTCGTAGCGTGCATTATAAAACATGGCGATACAATCATTTTAAAACATACAGCGGGAATGTTGAAGCTCAAGAAAAGTAGGGCCGTTCTCAGGGATCTATCTCTGGCAAAGGAGGATGGTCGATTCCACGTTAATCCGCCCATCGAACCCATATTTTGCGGTGTTTCGCCGGGCACCCTTGGGCCTCAAAAACAGCAATCTCAGCCCCCATACATTTATCAAGCTCTGTTTTCCATTTGCCTAATGTCGGGGAAGATGTCGCCTTCCATATTTGCGCTATGTCCCTCTTGGCCACGGTAAGAGCTAGAAACAATAGGTGCTGTTTGTACTGATTTCCCCCAATATCCTCTGTCGATTGTAATAGGAAGAGTCGCGGATCTAGCAGGAGGTCCCATGACAACACCTCGTGGAGACACAATCTGATACTACGCCAAAAGGGCTGTAGTGCCGCGCAGCTCCAGACTGTGTGTAAGAATGTCCCGTCCTCCCTATCGCACCTCAGACATGTGGGGGATGGGATAACACCCATCCGCCACAGAAGAACCCTTGTGAAATATGCGCGGTGTAGATCCTTGAATTGGATGAGCCGATAGCGTGTGGAAACTGCTGCGCCCCTTGGCCTAGCGATGGCTTCGGCTCAGTCGTCATCTGTCAGTTCGGGTATATCAGCCTGCCATGCAAGTGGTGTCTTATCTAGTGTGGTAGGCGAATAGGTCATCAGCATCTGATATATTTGTTTTATCTTGGGAATTCCGAGGTCTTCCATAAGCAATCGGCCCACTAGGGGCTGGAATTCAGGGAGGGCCTCTAAAGTGCGGATTTAAGGGAGAAGTGCGTATCGGAGTTGAAGACATTTGTAAAGTTGTGATTTGTGTAAATCAAAGTCCGACTGTAATTGTTGGACCGACTTAATTGTGGAACCAAGTAGCACATCCCCAAGGGTCGATATCCCCACTCGATCCCACCCCCGAATTCATTCAAGGTCGTCAGGGAGCGAAGATATGTGCCTTGCCATATGGGAGTCAATTTGGTAAGTGTCCTCTGCCAACCCATCTGTCAGGTCTTAGCCCGCCATAGCTCTATTACCACCCTGCCAACTGGCAGCAGGTGATCCAGATGGGTGGAACTGTATAACAAGTGAAGGAGAGGGACCTGGTCTATTGCAGCATGTTCAGCCGAATATGGTGGATCTGTGGGGGAATTATACCACCATTTGTTTATTTCCCGGATGTGAGACGCAACGTAATAGGCATAGATATCTGCTGCGGCGATCCCTCCGCAGTATGTGGATTGCGTACATGTATGGAGTACCACTCTGACAGCCCCTCTGTTCCACATGAATTTATTTTGTATGGCAGCAACTTGTGCAAACCATGAGTGTGGAATGGGAAGTCATGGCAATACAAAATCCGGGGCAGCGACACCATCTTAAAAATAGCAAAGCACCCATACAAGGAAAGGGGGAGTGAAGACCATATTGAGGTTCCGCTGTTGAGGCCAGCTAGTAATGGAGTGATGTTTTGCGCCCAAGAGACTTTCAGACACGTGGAGATATATATGCCAAGATATTTGAAACTGTCTGTTGCCAGGGAAAGTTGTGATGCCCAGGCATCATGACCTTGATGTCCACATACCGGGAATAATTTAGATTTGGCGGGTTTAGCATGAAGGCCCGTAGCTCCCCCGAACACCCTGGGGATTTCCAATATGCGCGGTCCCGAATACCAGGGATCCGCCATGAAGAAGAGGACATTGTCTGCGTAAAATGCTATATGGTCAGAGCGCGACCGGGACCAGTCGAAACCTCGAAGGACTGAGTCACTCCTGCCCCACGCCGCAAGGGGTTCAATCGCGAGAGCAAACAACAATGGGAACAGGGGACAACCCTGCTGGGTACCCCACTGGATAGAAAAGGGATGTGAACGGTGTCCTGCAACACGGACCGACACCGTCAGTTCTGTGTAGAGCAGGCGTGTGTATGCCAAGAAGCGGGGTCCGAAGTTTAGCGCCTCGAGTAGCTGGAATAAATACACCCAGCTCAAGGAGTCAAATGCTTTATCTATGTCTGCGAGGAGCAAGGCGGCTGGCCTGCCTAACGCCGGGGCTGCTGCCATGGCATTATGGACGCATCGAATATTTTGACGAGTAGCCCTGTGTGGCATAAAGCCCGACTGATCTGGGTGGATCAGATCAGTGATACAGTGCCGTAAGCGATCAGCCAACACCTTCCCTAACAATTTGGAAAAGCATGATTTCTGCATGGCGCCAGTCCATAGGTAGGATAGCGAGTTCTGTGGCCTTCTGAATGGTCGCCAGTAGATGGGGCCCCCAAGGTGTCTATGTTCGGCCTCAGGAATTCCATTGGGAATCCGTTAGGTCCGGGAGCGCGACCAGGATGCAGCGCTTTGAGGGCTCCAGTTAGCTCATCTGTTGTGATAGGAGCATCTAGTTGTTCGCGGAGATGATCAGAGAATCGTCGGGGGGATATCTACGAGGAATTCTACAATAAGGTCTGCCGAGATTTGTTCTTTCTGTGTATATAGGGTTGCAAAGTGCCTTGCAAATTCCGCAGCGACACCCTGTGGTGTCGTGTGCTGGGACCCATTCATACCGCGAATAGCAGGGATAATCGCCGGGGACATGTCCAACTGCCAGAGTCTGTGCAGCATCTTGCTGGACTTATCGCCCCATTTATAAACCCGGTGTTGCGACGTCTCCGGTATCTCATTTCCTTCGCCCATAAGATGCTGCCTAAGGTCCTGTTGCGCTTGCAGCAGGTTTCGCCGAATAATAGGGTTACGTTCTATCTTGAGCTGTGAGGCCAACGACGCATTAAACCTTCCTTTTTAACACATGTATGTCACACCTAGGGTCGGCACAAAACAGCCTGAAGGGTAGAGTACAATGTATTCAAAAAGTTGGATATGTACTTTTTATGTCCTGCAAGTAAGAAATTCTAAAATTAGTATTTTGCTACTGTAAGGCCTACCACTCCCGTAGGATAACATTGGGTTACCTAATTACATTTAATAAGGGCTAACTTTCAATTGCGAGTAAGTAGGAATGTACAGTTCGGTGTTTTGAGAATTGTAATTTAAAACCCTCAATAATGGTAAAGTCGGATCTAAGTCACAATCCAGAAAATGCTAATTTTAGAAAGTGGGCATTTTTCTTGTTCCAACCATTTGGTACCTGCAGCCTCTATCCTGGGTCACATGACTAGGTGTAGCTGCAAGTTGGCCATTGTATATTGCTCCTAGGCGGTGAGAAAAAGGGGGGAAAAGTGTTGGCAGAATGGGCCATCCCTGACTTGATGGGGGGGGAGTTGTCACCTACCTTACTTGCAAAACCCAAGGGCTCTGCCTGAGTGCACACACAGAGGATTTGATACTAGTCTTTTAATTCCCCATACAAGCTGAGGCCAATGCAGGGAGGCAGGAGATTTCAAACACCTCGGGAGGTGGAATCATCCAGAACCTTCTCCTACTTAAAAGCTGGTACCAGGTATAACTATTGGTCCCACAGAACCAATTCTACATCACAACTCTGGGCCTTTGGATAATACAGGAGCAGGACTGCTATGCAGCTCTGCTGCCTAAAAGAACTGTTACACTGCTGCCTGATGCCCTGCTTGCTCAGAAGGAAGACTGGACCTGTGCACGACATCTCAGGCTGAAGTGGCTCCAAAAGTCAGCTGACTGACTTCCTGTTCTGAGCTACAGAAACACTACAATCTCTAGAGGCCTCCTGCATCTGCCCACCTGACCTGTGGCCTGGACCTACAACTGGATCTTCCTGAGTCCTGCTTACCTCTGCTGGAGTGAGTTCCTAATCCTCAAGACGTGCCTCTCAGGTACAGGACCTTTGTGTGGCATCAGTTGCGCTCTTGAGTTTCGTGACCACAAACATGCCTGTGCCATCCTCTTTGTGCCAAGATTCTGCTGTCACTCCGCCTGTCAACCCAAAGTTTTGTGTGCCTGACTCTTGATGCTACAGTGACCACCAGCGACAACCGGAAATGTGAGGTCTGCACTTCTTGCTACAAAATTGAAAGCTCCGGTAACTGCCAATGCAAATCTTCAGCGACGACCTTCCACGATGCCGGCCTGCTCTTTGCGCTACATCAACAACCATGCTCTCCCTTGATCCTTGTAACTTCCTCCACTGTGAACAGAACTCTTCACAGGTAACTCCTTCAGCTGGACTCATCTGGTCCCAGTATCCTGCCCATGCACCATTGTGGTTTCCCTGAATTTGTGACTTTCACCCGGTCTCGTACAACTAAATAACCGCGAGTGACGCTTTGTGCTGTTATGAAATTTACTTACCTGAAATCTTTAAAATTGAATATCTCCTATTCTGCTGATTGGATTTTCGGTTGTTTTAGCAACTTGGACTTCTCTTCCAAAGAGGAGCAGGTTTGGGATTTCCACAGAACGAACTGTAGAACAGAAACAGGACTTCTCCATCAACATATGTGCCGCTTTGGTCTATCTCTAGGACTGGTCCAAGCATTCATAACCCTCTACCACTGTCACTGTGAAATGCTCCCTGCAGAATCATCACTCAGAACTAATGAAATCTGCTTGCACATTGCACTATAGGGCATATTGTTTCTCATGTTTTGGTGCATCACTGGTGCTAAAGGGATTGATATTAGAAATTATTTCTGATTCTCTGCACTCCAGTCAACATTTGACATATATTCAGGACCCTCACTTTTCTCTGCATTTGTAGAACTACTTCTCCATGACCCTTATTTGGATTCTAATGACTCTCCAGTTTCCAGTGCATGCTTATTCCAAAGAAATGACAAGAAGTGTTTCTTTTCACCATTCCGATATTCACATTCTTTCAATCATTGTTCACCATCCCTTTTTACCACCTTGTATTTGCATCAATCCAGTCATTCAAGGCTGAACATAATTCATATTTGAGCTTATTTGGATTTCGGATTCTCCCTCAAATTGCTTTGTTTGGGCAATCATCAACTTGTCTTTAATCTTTTTCTGCTTTGCATGAAAATAATCACTACTGTATTTTGCTTGCTTCAAGATTTCATCTATACTCTTTGTCTGCCAACACAATACTCTCCACTGCATGTGATTGCTAAGTTCTGGCCTCAAACCCATCAATAAAGCAGATATGAAACCACGGAAGCCGCCTTTCTCAGGATCATTGACTCCGCTGTGTTTCTTGAAACTCTGAACAAATCTCTTGTGAAAGGTATGCACCAACATTTTTTTTACATCATGTTAGAGCGCATGGTGACCTGAAGGCATCCCAGTGCTGAGTAGGAGGCAGCATTTCAAATGAGCGGACCGATCCCCCTCGAGGATTAAGCTATTTAAAGAGCCAGATTTTGATCACTTTCGCAAAGCTTAACTCATTTTCTATCCTACAAATAGCTGATGGCAAGGTGTTCCAAAGTTTTGCCACATTAAAGCTAAAGGAGCAACCAACTCTTCTAATTTTTCTGATAGTTGGGATAGAAGCCAGATGTAAATTTATAGACCGAAGTGGTCTATTCAGAGTGTAGGGAGTGATCTGTTGTTGAAGGACAGGTGGGACATGGCCCTGCAAAGCTCGGTGCGCAATGCACAGTGATTTACATTCCACTCTTTGAGCAATGGGAAGCCAATGAAGATCCCGCAGGTCCTGACTATCTGACTAGGCATTCGAAGCTGTGTGCCTGCAGTCGCATACTGCACCACCTGCAATTTCCAGGTAACAAGACAGTACCAAGGCTTGAATCACCAATTGTCTCAAAGTCTGGGGGAGGAAGGGTAGGATCTTATGTAGCAGTCTTATCATTCTAAAACAGATAGCCACCGTTTTTTTAGGCCTGGGCTTCCGTGGTCATAGTATCTTCAAGCCACATCCCTAAGCTTTTTATGACAGATTTAGGGGTTGGTGGGGAACCAGGGCTAATAGTCCAGCCCAGACCCGTTTGGATGTTGTTATTGCCAAGTATCATTAGTTCTGTTTTTGATTCATTGCGTTTCAGGCAGGACTTATTCATCCAGATAGCTACCTGCTCCAGACAGGGTCCAAGATAAAATATTAAAGAAGCTGAGTCTGGGGCAGGAGAAAACACCAGCTGTGTGTCATCTGCATATTAGACTATAGAGATCTCAAAGGTGGCTACAATGTCTGCAAAAATCTGAAGTTATATATTGAACTGTGTGGGGCTAAGTGAGGACCGCTGTGGGACCCCACAAGCCTCCGGCAAGATGTTCTAAAAATCGTCTCTGTCAAAAACTTGGAATGTTCATTCTTTTAGAAAGGAACCCACCCACTCCAGGGACTTCCCTGTAATACCGGGCCGACCCACTCCATCTGAACATATTTGTCAGTCTGTGGATATCTTGGTGTCACTTTTCTGTCCCTTTTCGCAGTTTCGGAAAGTAAGTGGTAAATGCTTACAAATCAGCTTGTTTCCATGGCAGTTCCATTCAAGGAAACTCTAAAAGTGTTCATCTCCAACTTCTGAATCATTTACTACAGCATTGCTCTATTCTGAGCCCCTTTCTCTTTCTTCTTACATGTCCTTCTTTTTATCCATCTTGCTCAGTACTTTTTCAAATCACTCCATTCCCTGGTTTTCACAATTACATCTTTAATATGGGCTATTAAAGTGATTTCTCTAATTTAATCATGAGCAAGACAAGCCGAAGGCGTGCCAAATGCAAGCCTGTCTGCACCCATTCGTGACTCGATTGCAATCTGCGCCAGGGGCCCTGGTCCTCCTGTCCACCAGCGCTACAGCTCCTCTGCCCTCTACGCACTCAACAGTGGCCAGGACAACGACTGTAAGCATTCTTCAGCAATCGACAACCATGGACCCTACACCAGCCGCCACTGCCACCACTTCTTCACCTTCACCGAGATACAGACCCAACTCGACCCTCCTGCTACAACATAAATGCACCCCAATCCCTGCAATGCATCCTCCTCAATGTCCGTTCCCTCCACAAGCATGCCACAGAAATCTGGGACATCCTCAACAGCACCACCCCCGATGTTGCCTTCTTCACAGAAACCTGGACGAACACCATCTCCGGACCAGACATCACGATTGCCATCCCCGAAGGCTACATGATCACCCAGAAGGACCGCCCCAACCACCCCAGAGGAGACATCGGCATTGCACACAAATCCAATCTCCGACTGAGCACCCACAGCAACAGGCCCACAGACATGATGGAATACCTTCACTTCAAGATTCAGACCAAACCAACCCCCACCCTCTGAGGCACACTAATCTACAGACCCCCCAGACCACGTGCAACTTTCTCCAACACCATCACCGACATCATCACCCCGCAAACCATCACCTCCACTGACCACACCATGCTGTGAGTCCTCAACTTCCATCTCGACAACCTCAAAGACCCCAACTCCACCTCCCTCCTGGACAACCTCCTCACCATCGGACTCAAACAGATCGTTCCAGAACCCACGCACTCAGCAGGACACATCCTTGACCCCATCTTCACAGCAAGAAACTTCATCATCTTCAGCCATACCTCTGAGCTCCCATTGTTGCATCCACTTCACCTTCAAAACAACCTTCACCCGCAAACCTCCAAACCAGCTCCCGCGCAGGAACTGGAACAAGATCTCCAATGATCAGCTGACCGGCTCCCTCAGCAGCTCCACCCCAACCACCACAGACGACAACCCAACCGCCGCTGACCGAGCCCTGCACAATTGGATCACCAACTGTGTCAACACCATCACCCCCTCAAGAAAACTACCAACACATATGGCAAAAGAGCCAGCTGGTCCTCCACTGAAACTCAGAGAATCCATACGAACCTGCAGACACCTCGAAAAGATATGGAGGAATTCCAAAACTACAGCAGATCTTGACAGCTTCAAAGGAGCCCCCTCCGCCCACCACAAACTCATCAGATACACAAAGAAGAAAGCACTCCAGGACAGAATCTCCATCCACGCACACAACAGCAAGGGACTTTTGGGCATCATCAAAGAGTTTGTCCAACCCAACAGTGAGACAAATGGCTTCCCCCTCTCCCAGGACCTCTGCGACAGACTTAGCTCCTTCTTCCACCACAAAATCAAGACCATCTAAAACAACTTCGACTACGACAACCAACACGCGGAACCTACACCCTCCACTCCCGACACCACCAGCCAACACTTGACAGTTGGACCATGCTCAGCATCCAAGACACCCTGAAGTCAACCCGCTGTGGGGCCCCCACGTACTTCTGCCCCAACACATCTACCACAGAGCCGCTGATATCATCGCCCCAAGCTTCGACGAATCACCAACCGCTCCTTCAAGACCACCTCCTTGCCCAACGACTGGAAATACACAAAGATCAACCCTCTTGTTAAAAAACGCTCGGCGGACTTCTCCGATCTCACAAACTTCAGACCCATCTCCTAACACCTGTACCTGGCAAAAGTCATTGAAAAAGCCGACAACAGCCAGCGTGCCTCCTTCATTGAAGACAACAACATCCTCGACACCTCCCAAACCAGCTTCAGGAAAAACCACAGCACCAAAACCGCCCTTCTTGCAGCTATGGTCGACATCGACTCCCTGCTCTACACAGGAGAGATAGTGGCCCTCATCCTCCTAGACCTCTCCGCATCCTTCGACACAGTCTCTCACTGCACCCTAGCCCGCAGACTTCACGAAGCAGGAATCAGGAACAAGGTCTTTGACTGGATCTGCTGATTCCTCTCTGGAAGAACGCAGCAGGTCAGACTCCCACCCTTCCCCTCAGATCCTACACCGACCACCTGCAGAGTTCCCCAAGGATCCTCATCAGCCCCACCCTGTTCAAAGTCTACGTGGCCCCGCTCGTACCCATCATCAGATACCATGGACTCAACATTGTATCCTATGCAGACGACACCCAACTAATCCTCTCACTATCCAGCAAACCCAACATCAACTCATCCTCTCCGTCAACTAATCCAATTTAAAAGCGGTAAAAGCATGCTCAATGTCTTAGTGAGTAACTACTGGGAGATATTTTACCAAATTTTTTAAGATTTAAGAAGGGAGAAGTAAATAGCTGCAAAGGACTATACATGTGATTTAAAAAGATAGTTTTGTATCTAATTGTATGACCACATTTCTAGTAACTGATGTAGGGATAGGAGGTTGTCCCAATTCAGTCAGCCATAGTCTCTTGATGTCTAATGGAGAAGAGCTCCCACATACTGATTTCTAGTATGATCAAATTCAGCTGTAAACAGCTGCTTTGCATCCAACTTGATAAGGTCGGGAGAAATCCTTGGAGACATCCTTGAAAATTGGCTGTTGTAGCATCATCAAGTTGTTGAAATGCAAGCATCAGCTGAGTGTCATCCACATATGATACAATGTTGAAGCCCCAAGGATGAATTTTAAGGGCCATTGGAGCCATATAGATATTAAATAAGTTGGGGCTAACAGCGGAGCCCTGCAAAATATCACATCTTGTTTCTTTGAAACAAGAAGTATAAGGTGGCAAAAATACAGTGTGTTGTCTGTTGGGATGGAAAGATTTTAACCAGTGCCAAGCTTTATCCACAATGCCAGCCTAATACAATCTCTGCAGAAGGACGTCATGACACAGTATATCACAAGCAGTGGACAAATCAAGAAGAATGACCACCAATTTTTCCCCCCAAGTCAAGGTTTCACCTGATGAATGCATCAACATCTAATAGCGTGGTTTCTGTACTAAAACCTGAACAGAATCCTAATTGAGAGGGAGGAAGGATGTTGTTCCTTTCCACATGCTTGGTGATCTGCAAAATCACCAGGGTTTTCAACGTTTTGACGATTGCAGGAAGTAGCGAGATAGGTCTGTAGCTGCTCAAAGCTGATGGAGCTGCCTAGGTTTTTTTAAGAAGCATCAGTATATATAAGCCTTTTACTTGGCTAACTGAACAATTCCTTGCTCCAATGACAGGCCAGTTTCAGCTTGTGGGTGGTGGGGAAGCCTTCACCCACCCACTAAACCAGTTCTGTGCAGTTTCCTCTTCTCCCACTGAATTTAGTGCCAGCTTGACTAGGTAGATAACAGGGAGGCATGTCTGATTGTAGAGGCATCTTCCAGTGACAAGATAGACATAATTTTAAGCTCTGTAAAGGGCTGGTCACAGCCCAGTAGACCATCCTAAGGGAGGAGTCCTCAACCCCACACCAAGAACCTGTTGTTCCCCATCTGGGAGCAATACACATCTCACTACAGGGGAGCCATCAGGGGTCAGGTGACAGCTGAATACTGACAGGAAAGCCTTTTGGTTTTATGCAGGAAAATGTAAACTTTCTGATAGTGTAATTTCTAAAATATTAATATAAAACCCGACTTGACTATTAAATTGGATTTAACATTACTATTAAAATGAGTCCTTGAACCTTTTCTCTAACTACTCCCAACTGAAGTTAGTCAGTCAAATACTTTATTGCGATAACTTAATATCATACAAAGACAATGGCAAATATATGAAACAAAAATTTAAACATCACATACATTTAAAAACAATTAAAAACAATGTAAAAATGACAGGTTAAAAAGACCAACATACACAATGTTACATTTTAGCATCAGCATAACTGGTACAAAGTGCAAAGTGCAAAAGTGCAAAAGTGCTAAGGTGCAATGAAGACTTAAAAAATATAAAAATATAAAAATGCTAAAGGGGTCCCCAGCAAAATGATTAGAACTGGCAACTACTAACCCTGTTACAGTGCTTTCTAAGAATGCTGGCCCAAGAGGTCACCAGCAAGCATACTAACTAAAGTGTTGATCTGTACTACCAAGGCAAGTAGACACATTTTTAAGTCTAATATGCCTGTTTCTAATAGCTCTCACCAGGAAACTAGCCACGCAAAACATAATCCTGGGAGTTTGTAGCATTTGTAGATAAATAAGAGCAGGTCTAACTAGAATAAATCCTACTTCCTTGAGTATAGGTACAAGAAACAATTTCCGAGCTTCATGATAGTGGCTGCAAAACATTATAAAGTGCATAGTACTTTGCTCAGAAAAATGATCGCAAGAACAGGGTGGTGCCTCTTCTGGGGTACTCCAGACGGGATAAAAACCCAAGCTAAAATGTATCAAATTAAATCGAAAACGAGTTAAAATAAACCTGTGGTAGGGATGGGTCACCACGTTAAGGTAACTGTCAGGACCATTGGGTATAGCCAGCAGTACACTGGCCCTGACACAGGGTTTCTTCAACTCAATTTCTTCCCTCTCCAGGGTTAGGTGCTCCTTCATTCCAACTTTGGTGTAAACAATATCTTTAGATGTTAGAGAGTCAATAGCAGTGTAAAGTTCGGGCCTCCCCAACTTCAATAAACTTTCCTTAATGTACATCAGCCACCTAATCCTGTGGACATTATCTAAGTTCAAACAGTCCCTCATTATGGTATGATTAAGAGGAATTTCTGTATTCAGCCACATCCTCAGCCAAGCAACTAAAGGTGCTATTCTAATCAGGTCTGTGATGTAGCCTTCCCCCAGTTCCATATGGACTGTATAGGACGGGGTTGACTGGGGGACACCCAAGACAGATCTAAAAAATTTATTTTCCATTACCTGTATGGGTTCCACTCCCCTATAACCCCACAATGAGCCACCATATGATGCAACTGAAACGCATTTGGCCTTATATATTTTACTGATAGCTGCAAATGGCCTACCCCCCAGTTTTTTAGAAAACCCATGGAGGGCAGCAGATGTCCTGGCCAACATAGAAGCTCTGCTTGTAACATGAGGGCCCCAGCTACCTTTATCGTCAAAGGTGAGCCCAAGGTAGGGAAAGGAGGAGACGCGTACGAGTTTTTCCTGCCCACAAAGAAAAGTTTTATGAAAGGGTCTCCTAGAGGCCCTGCCCATAAGCATAACCTGCGATTTTTTTGCATTTATTTTCAGGTCAAGTGAGCCCATAAAGGATTCAAAGGCATCCAGGAGTCGTTGAAGCCCCACCCCAGTACGCGCAAGAAGAACAGCGTCATCCGCGTAAAGGAGAACTGGTATCCCCTGCTCTCCTGCACGTGGAATGTTGCTTGTAACGCCCCTGAGGGCTGGCTCCAGCGCGTTCACATAAAGCGTGAACAACAGTGGTGCCAAAATACAACCCTGTCTTACTCCCTTTTCAGACGCAAAAACATCTGTACACCTTCCATTCGGGGATACTCTAATTTTCGCAGTAAGGCCAGAGTGTAAGTCAGCTAATAAATTGACTATGGATCTATCCAGACCCATGTCGAGTAATTTTAACCAGAGCTTGGATCTGTTGACCATATCAAACGCAGAGGAAAGGTCCATCAACCCAAGGTACATGGACCCATCCTTGGCCCTGGTATATTTCTCGACCAAGAGGTGGAGATTAAGACACTGATCCAGGGTACTTCTTTTGGGTCTGAACCCGTATTGCACATTACTCAGGATATTGTTCTCGGTGGCCCATTCATTCAATTTGACTAATATGACTCTCCCAAGAATCTTAACTGAAGAGTCAATCAGTGAAATTGGTCTGTAACATGCAGGATCCTGCCTATTTCCTTTTTTAAAAACAGGAATAATTATTGATGTTTTCCATGACTTGGGAATATTATCACGGTTTAAGGCATTAAAGACCCTGCAGAGCAATCTTGACCAGAAGTTAGGGAAGCATTTAAAGGCATCAGCGGGGACACCATCAGGTCCTGGTGCCTTTTTTTTTAAAGTACAATCTATTGCAGATAATACTTCACCAACTTCAAAGTGCAAATGGTTCCCTAATGGAATAGTATTATCTTCCTGTTCCCTTGTATCAGCGTTATTATGGACTGAATAGATGTCTCTGAAATGTTTAATCCAACCCTCATCAGGAATATTAGTTTCTAGAGGGGAGTTATCCTCCCCTGTAAGTAAGGGTTGGTTGACAATCCTCCAGAATTCTCCACTATTTTTTAGTGTGGCTGGATCAGTAAGTTGTGTCCAGGCTTCCTCTTTAAGCTGTTTTTTCCTTACTATAATGGCCTTTTTATATAGTGCTCTACTATTGCTGATGAGGTCACGATCTTTCGGAACAGTTTTCAAAGCATTGAGCAATGCAGAATGTGCTTTTGAGCAACTGTGATCAAACCATCTTTTAAGAGGTTTCGGCTTAGAATTACTAGTCACAGAAAGCCTGCCGTTTATCTTGTTACATATACTGCTAAATGCAAGGATCACTTCCCCATCATTAGAGTCACTAGATAAACACACTCCAACCTCCTCCTCTGCTTCTGAGAGAACTTCTTGAACAAAGGGTTCTGGGATTATGCTATCCCATTTCAGTCTCCTTCCCTGATCCTTAACTTTAAGCTTTCTTACTTCATAACAGGGACCATGGTTTCGCCCTAAAAAATCAGACACTACTAGGTCCGTGGTAACTGGGTTATGATCGCTAAAAGCAGACACCACAGTTCTATACATTAAAACCTTGGATAAAAAACATGCAGAAATAAAGATATAATCAATAATAGAGTCATTGTCTGAGCCCTTGAAAGTAGGGGCCCTAATCCCCCCCTCCCCACAACTGGATTCGTATAGGTTCCATCTTGCGAGGAAGTTCTCTAAACAACCTCCCTGTCTGTTATGTTCAAGATGGACCAGTGCACAATTTGGAGGGGATTCTGAGTCATCGCAAACACACATAAGTGAACAAGGGTGTATATTAAAATCCCCCAAAAAAATGATTTCAAATGCGTTAACATCTTCACTATAGACTGACAGAAAATAATCCAATCTACCTAGACTATATGATGTACAGTCCGCAGCATTGGAATTATAAAAATTAATAAACAAAATATTAGGAGATTCCACACGAGACAATTCAACAATAAGTCATTGCTCAGATCCTGAGTCACATTTCTTAAGGCTACCTTTGATGTCTAGTTTAAAGAGGCTTAACAGTCCACCCCTCGCTCTTCCTGCTGTGCTAGCCACAGCAGGAATACAAAAGTGACTGTAGCCATCAAGTGAAAAACTAGAATTTGTGTCCCACGTTTCCTGCAGAGCGATGATATCATTCCTAATTATAAATGCCATCCAAGTTGCATTACCTACTTTGGTCTTTATACCAGCTATATTCCAAGTAAGCATACTAAATACTGGCAAACTATTCTCTATCTGTCTAGAATGATCTGACAAGAGTCAGTCATTATGATCCAAAAAGGATAAGGGTGCAAATCGATTAGACAATAAGAGGGGTTGAGCAAAAGAATTCTGATATGCTAGGGGAGCGGATTGGTTTACAGTTTTCCGATGTTGTTCCCAACCCCATCTATAGTTTAAATCAGAGTTAGTATCCCATCCAAAGGCTGGTGTTTTAGGGTAGGTGACGTTCTGCTGCTCACCATAAAAGAACTTCAAAGTTAACGGTACAACAGAGCCCTGCCTGCGTTGGGGTGGGAGTAAATTAATAAGGATGTTAGGCAACACGCCTGAATGTAAGAAGCTTACAGCCACGCAATCCCCCTTAAATTTTTTGGGGCGATTACCTAGCCATGAGACCCTTTTAGCAGTTTTAATCTCTTGGGCCAGCAGTTGACCCCCCCCTGGAGCTAACCTCACATTAGTAGTAAGCCACTGCAAGGCTTTGTTAGACAAAGAGGAAGGGGATTCTTCGGCACCGGCTTCTAAGGGTGGTACGTTTGCCAATACTAAAACGACAGGGGAAGCTTCAACTATAAATTGAAGAGGGTCAGTTAGCTGAGCATGTGCAGGGGGTATCTCAACCGTTAACAGTCCATCCCCTCTATTAGTATTGGGAGCAATAGTTTTTGGATCAGGAGGCTGAGGTGGTGGATTATTCAATATTTCATCTGTAATCTCACCCTCCTGGTCATCAACTTCTCTACTATTTTTGTCCAGGTTTAATACCAACATCATAACTTTATCAACACCCTCTGTTAGTTTGTTCAACTGCCCTCCCAGCTTTTTGACTTCAGATTGTAATTTGTCAATTTTAGAGAGTAATGGTTTAACAATGGAATTAATTTTACTATCTATTAAGTCAGCGATTCTATCACACAAGTCCTCATCATGGCTGACATTAGTCTTAACACTTCCCCCTTCAACTTCCTTTGGGTTTGCTTTTGGGATGTTTACCCTCTTTCTCCGGGCCCCCGATCTTAGTCCCCCCCGTCTCGGCGGGTTTTTTTTTTCGCAGAGTCTAATCGAGAAGTTTGCTCAGTGATAGAAATGTCTTCATCTGTAGGGTCAGCACGAATTTCCTGATCCACATCACTGACGGATTTATTTCCATGCTCCACGATAAGGACCTCGGAACCAGACAACATATTATCATTTAGGGAGCCGGATTCCTGTATGGTAGGACCATTTGAAGAGGCATCAGAGAAAGTCTGCAGGGACACTAAGACCTCAGGTGAGGGGGATGAAGATGGGGACAAACTGTGTAAGTCAGGTGACTGACTCAATCCCAGCGATTCTCTCCTCTGTAGGTTGATTTTTTTCACTGTTTGCACCAAGTAATTTTCCATTGTGTTGGCTGGTGGTGCAGATCCCTTTTTAGACATACTGATAATTATAGACAGAAGAGCTAAAACTCCTCAGACCACAGGGAAATATGTATCACTAACAAAACAGTCTTACTTGGTCAGTAGGATGCCTCACGAACCTTTGCGCAGGGTGTCTGGCCCTGCCCTGCCTCCTCATGCCGATGAGGGCCGTAGAGGGCCAGCCCTTTGCCCGGGCTTAGCCCCGGGCGTCCCGCTTGCGTCCCGCGTCGCGGGGGTTCTGTCGGCTTTATCCCCGTTCGTTGGCGCTCTCTGGCGCGTTCCCCGTCACTCTGAACGCGCCGCCGCAAAGCCTGCCGGGAGTTGGAGTCCCCCGGAGCGGCGGCGCGGAGTCCGGCGTCTTAGTGACTCTTGGCGGTGGCGGCAAAGTCAGGTCGGCTTTATGGACCCCAGCGGGACTCTCAGCGGTGGCGGCGCTTGTCAGTAAGGTAAGTCTTGCCCCCTGCGTGACTCTCGGCGGTGGCGGCGCTTACAACTGTCTCTCCCCCGCTCTGCCGGGGTTCTGCCGGCTTTATCCCCGTTCGTTGGCGCTCTCTGGCGCGTTCCCCGTCACTCTGAACGCGCCGCCGCAAAGCCTGCCGGGAGTTGGAGTCCCCCGGAGCGGCGGCGCGGAGTACGGCGACTTAGTGACTCTTGGCGGTGGCGGCAAAGTCAGGTCGGCTTTATGGACCCCAGCGGGACTCTCAGCGGTGGCGGCGCTTGTCAGTAAGGTAAGTCTTGCCCCCTGCGTGACTCTCGGCGGTGGCGGTGCTTACAACTGTCTCTCCCCCGCTCTGCCGGGGTTCTGCCGGCTTTATCCCCGTTCGTTGGCGCTCTCTGGCGCGTTCCCCGTCACTCTGAACGCGCCGCCGCAAAGCCTGCCGGGAGTTGGAGTCCCCCGGAGCGGCGGCGCGGAGTCCGGCGTCTTAGTGACTCTTGGCGGTGGCGGCAAAGTCAGGTCGGCTTTATGGACCCCAGCGGGACTCTCAGCGGTGGCGGCGCTTGTCAGTAAGGTAAGTCTTGCCCCCTGCGTGACTCTCGGCGGTGGCGGCGCTTACAACTGTCTCTCCCCCGCTCTGCCGGGGTTCTGCCGGCTTTATCCCCGTTCGTTGGCGCTCTCTGGCGCGTTCCCCGTCACTCTGAACGCGCCGCCGCAAAGCCTGCCGGGAGTTGGAGTCCCCCGGAGCGGCGGCGCGGAGTCCGGCGTCTTAGTGACTCTTGGCGGTGGCGGCAAAGTCAGGTCGGCTTTATGGACCCCAGCGGGACTCTCAGCGGTGGCGGCGCTTGTCAGTAAGGTAAGTCTTGCCCCCTGCGTGACTCTCGGCGGTGGCGGCGCTTACAACTGTCTCTCCCCAGAAGTTAGCAATTACTACATGTAATGGTGTAACCCAGTGTTAGCCTATGGGAGAGCCAGCCTTGACACAATATTAAAAAAAAAAACTTTGGAGGGATTTCACTGCAAGGACATGTAACAAATTAAATTCATATGTCCTACTTTTTAAATATGATGCACCCTGCTCTATGGGCATTGACGGCCTACCTTAGGGGGGACTTAGACGTATTAAATGGGAAGGTTTAAGCTTGGTAAAAGGTTTGTTTGCTAGGTAGAAATAGCAGTTTAAACTGCACACCCAGGCTGCAGTGGTAAGCATTGAGATATGTTTCAGAGTGCAACTTAAGTGAATAGCAGAATGAGTGCTGCAGACCACTAGTAGCATTTAATGTGCCTGCCTTGGATACAATTAGTACTCTTTACTAGGCACTGAAAAGTAAATGAATGGTGCCAATCATGTGTATACCGCTTTTGTAAGGGAGAGCAGAAGCGCTTTACTGCTGGTTAGCAGGGTGACAAAAGTCATAGAGCCAACAAAAATGGGGTTCAGCAACGGAAGGCAAAAAAGTAGAGAGACCATGCAGAAAGGTCAGGTTTTCAACATTAATGTTTAGGAATGTTAGGGGGTAATTGATGTTGTCTACACAGTTGTCATGGTAGTTCAGCTAATCGTTCAAAATCTGCTCCTATTATAACAATCTTTTCACATTTACAACTGCCTATAAATTGTGGGCTTCAATTTTCCTCCTGTGATTTCTTCCTTCTCCGCATGTGTGTTTGAAAGTAGATTACTAGCATCTGTACGTTACAAAAAGGTAGTGGCAAATCTTGGGACTATTCCAGAGTCCCAAGGTCAAGCTGTGACTGAAGCGTTGCTTGCTGCATATATTTATTTATATATATTTATTTCCAGGTTTGTATGGCGCTATGAATCGATTCCCAAAGGAATATCTCCGCGCCTTTGGCACAACCAAAGAACAGAAAAGACTCGTCAACATTTTAATGAACTAGGCAGGGGATCAGTCAATTAGGGATTTGAAGAGGAATGTTTTAAGCTTTTTCCTAAAAGGGAAATGTTCCCTACATACTCTGATTTCCTTTGGGAGTAGGTTCCACAGCTTTGGACCTGCTACCGATAGGGCTCTTTCCCCCTTTCTTGCCTTCATGGCCCTAGGAACACGTAATAGTTCCTGATCTCCCGATCTCAGGAATCTGGACGGAACATAGGGGATAAATTTCTCAGTGAGCTAACCGGGACCAGTTCCAGTTAGGCATTTGTGGATGACGCAGCAGATCTTAAACATCACCCTCTGCCTAACCGGAAGCCAGTGCAATTTGGCCAACAGTGGTTTTGAAGGAGTGCGGGGCGGGACATTCAGTACCAGTCGTGCAGCCGTGTTTTGCACAACCTGCAATCTAGCAAAGATGCCCTCATTGGCAGCTAGCATTAACCCGTTGCAGTAGTCCAGCCTGCTTAAAACTAGGGACTGGACCAACGTTCTCCTGGTGGTATCTGGTAGCAGGGGGAATACTCTCCTGAGAAGCCCGATGACATGGAAGCATGAGCCCACCACTTGGTTAGTTTGTTGTGTGTAGGTGAGCTCATGGTCCAGTTTGACTCCCAGGTCTTTTACCACGGTTTTGGGCACAGGAACCGGGCCAAGGTCTTGAGGCCACCAGTCCGGGGTCCACAACCGTTTTGCCTCTCCGAATAGCATAACCTCCGTTTTGGAGACGTTGCACTGCAAATAATTGGCTGCCATCCAGCGGGACACCTCCTTCATCCCTTGGGCGAAGGAGGCCCGCACCTCAGGAGTCATCGTTTTAAAGGGGAAGAGGAGTTGGGTATCATCCGCGTATGATACCGGAATGAACCCGTGGGATCTCATGATGTTCGCTAGGGGGGCCACATAGATGTTAAATAACGTGGGGCTCAAACAAGAGCCCTGTGGCACCCCCTTTGAGATCACCACCTCCTCTGATTGATATGGTCCCAAGATGACTCTCTGGGTGCGTTCGCTGAGAAAACTCCTGAGCCAAGCCAGGGCCTTGCCTTCCAGACCGATGTCAACTAGTCTGGAGGTCATGATGTCATGTGACACAGTGTCAAACGCCGCTGACAAGTCCAGAAGCACCAGAACAGCGGAATAACCCCTGTCCTGTAGCCTCTGGAGATTGTCAGCGACAGACAGCAAGGCAGTCTCAGTACTGTGTCTGGGTCTAAAGCCCGACTGGGAGGGGTCCAGTACACCTGCGTGTTCAATGAATTTCGACAAATGCTGATTCACGTGCCTCTCAGCAAGCTTCCCTAAAAAAGGGAGAAGGGAGATCGGTCTCAGATTCGTCAACTCAGACCACGGAATCGCGTTGTTTTTGCGCAGAGGCCTCACAAGTGCCTGTTTCCATTCCAGCGGTACTTCCCCAGTAAGCAAAGATATGTTAACTATCTGCCGTATTCCAGCCCCCAAAATCTCCAGCAAAGTTGGCATAATACGTGCTGGGATGATGTCAGACTGGCACCCACTCTTTGTTTGCATGACAAGGGCAGTCAGCTCTTCCATAGAGATAGGTGGGAAGGCATTAAGCGTCTTAGCCTCATTGTCTGGAGTCATGGTATATGGCGGGATTTGACAGTCAGTTGTTGTCACTGGGTCGTAAGAGGGGGATTTGGATGTTAGTATTTTATTATAAATGGCGTCAATTTTCCTTACGAAAAACTGTGAGATGTTATCACAGATTTCTTGGGATTCGACCCCATCAGTGTCACAGGCAGCGGGCTTGGTAAAAGTCTGCAGAATTGAGTACAGGAGTTTTGCATTGGAGCCAGCATCTGATAATTGGGCTGCTATGTGTTGTTTCCTGGCAGCTCGGATCGCCTTGTGATATTTTTTGGACGACCTCCTGAAATTCTCCTTATCGTCTGCCTTATGTGTGACTCTCCATTTTTTCTCCAACCCTCTCATGATCTTTTTTTGCTGCCTAAGATCTCCCGTAAACCAGACTTCTTGTTTGGGAGCCGGTCGTGGTTTATAGGTTCTCAGTGGGGCCACATGGTTGATAGTTGTTGATACAGCGTCACTGAAAGCCTTTAGAGCTAAGGTGGCGTCATCACCAAATGCTTCCCACTTAGGTTCCGAGTAGTTGGCCCTAAATTTGTCAGGGGTTAATCTATACCAAGGCCTTCTGACATTGGCCAACTTCTTATAGATAGTTTTGGCTTTGTTGTTGTCACGAGTGTAAAACACAATGACTGAATGATCAGTCCAAACAACTTGGTTGGGGGTAAGACAATTAATAGCTGCAGAGTTATAGAGCACTAAGTCGAGGGTATGGCCCGCAGAATGAGTCGGACCCTGATTCTTTTTAGTAAGTCCCAGTGTGGCCAGGTCTGCTAACACCGTCTGTGCATCAATGCATGTGGTGATCTCACTGTGGATATTAAAATCCCCCACCAGAAGGAAATCAGAATTGGCTTGTATGTGGGGTGCCAAAAGTTCCATTAATTTAATGGAAAAGGACCCGCACGAGCCAGGAGGGCGGTACAAAAGTGCACCTTTCCTCACTTCCCTAGCAGTAGGGTTGATCGTAAAGATCATGAGCTCCATATCTGGGGTGCACACAGTTTCTATGACTACAACCTCCATCTCCTGTTTAAATACAATGGCTAACAATGGACAACAATGCTAAGGAAAGGGCCTTCTGTTATTCCAAATAAATTAGGCTATTTCAGGTGACGGATGGTTGGTCATGGTAATTCCAGGTGTAACTGAATACAGTATGGCAAAGACCTTAACATTATTTTTTTATTGGCATTATGCATATAGATGCACCATTATTCCCCTTTTTGGCAATGTATCAGGGCACACATTTGCATTTTTGGTAGGAGAATGGGAAACTTTGTCCAAAGAAGAGATTAAGGAGAAACCTAAGGTGTTTTTTCCTGAGCTGATCAGTATAATATAAAGACAATAAGGCCAAGATGAAATCAACAACCATCGTTTATTACTATCTGTCCAAAAGAATGCAACCGGTTTACATTTCAAACTCCGCCTGGTATGTGCGGTGCTACTTCTTCTCAAATGTGGTATTTTCCTGAGTTTTTTTTGTTTTCTTGTTAAGCCAATAAACAGTCAAATGTAATTACAAAAATAACAACAAGAAAATATAAAACAAAACAAACCATGGTATTCAGATCGACTTTGAGTTTTAGAAAGCAGGAAGAGAGGGGCTAAGAGGACAACTGAGATTAATGACGAAAAATAGCCAAAGCATAAATAGATGGAGGGACACAGAAAGAAAAGCCAAATAGATACAAATAAAGCTTCAGCATAAAGATACAGCTTTCACAGTCACTGACATCATCATGTTTATGACTACCATATTTACGTATCAAAATATCTCGTTTTTTCAAAATCATAAAGTACACACATTTGGCAAAGATACCACAAGCCACAAACCCCAGGATAAGGAAAAATATACTTAAGAATTGATGAAGCAAAGCTTCGCATATTTTGCGACCATGCCGAAGTCATGAACCTCGTTTATGTGTAACAAGGTAATAAGTGTACGTCTTACTAATGTTTATTTTATGTTTAAATGAGGTTTCCAGACGCTTGCCTACGTGTTTTACTAAAATAATTTACTCGAGTCACTTAAAATGTCTGCCGCTTGTATTTAGTTACTGCGCATGCGTCAGCCACACTCACGTGTCCTGACGCATCTGCAGAGTTGGAGGGAAAATTATGCGCATGCGTAATACATAGCTTGGCCCAATGTGGTACTGCTTGTGCCACTGCTCTTGTCACTGTTTCTATGTAGCTAACATTTAGACTGCATAAGTATATGTTATGATGATAAGTTGAAAGTACAACCCTGTGATGTGATTTCATAATGTTATTTCTATGTATTAATTTGTTCTCGCTTACTTTTCATGTACCGCGGGGAATGGGGGTCCGAACTGATTGGGAGCCATATTGACGGTCTCTTCTGCGCATGCCCAGAGAATACTGAAAGGTGGCAACTTTGGACAGTGGAACACAGCCAGCTGGCAGCCACAGTCAAGATGCGCCTGGGAAAGCCACCTCTGCGCTACGAGAACGGAGAAATGTTGCTCCTCATGTGTTACAATGTTAATTGTCACTCGTATTACTGCACAGTTTCTCATGGGAACCCCAATCTTGCTAGGCGGTACCCAAATATGTAAAGTAGGCATACAAATCTTGTATTCTGATTGGTGTGTTACCCAAATCCTACCTTAGGACCAATCCAAATTGAGGGATTCTGACACTTTGCAACATTGGGGGGTGGTACACTGACCCAAAAGAGTATATCTACCCTGGGTTCACCTAGGGAATTGTCCGACTTGTCTGGTTTAGCTGACCTGTCACTGACCCATCGTACTCAATAGGTGACTGAAGATACAGAGCGCTGCGGAGCACTCTGTCCGAAATTGACCATAGACTAAGGTTTTACTAAACCTTAAAGTGCTGGCGAAGCACTTTGCTGGGAGTTCGTTGACCCAATCGGGGTCTTGATCGATAGCTGCAGAGAGGGTGGAGCGCAGGCGTTGCTTCCAAACTGCGGGTGCGGTCCTGTCCTGAGCGGTCCTGTCCTGAGGGTTTGCTGTCCTGTCCTGAGGTCCTGTCCTGATTCCTAATCTGAGGGTATCCTGTCCTGTCCGGGGTGTCCATTCTGCACCTGCTGTCCTTTGAGGGGTATCCTTCCTTGAGGGTTTCCTGTCCTTAACTGACCCGTGGCCAGGGTTTGGTTTCCACACCAGTCTAGGTAAATACTGCTCTAAGTTCCTTAAAACTTGCACCTTTCTATATTTCAGCCTTTTGCTTTAATAAAGACATCTTGCACATGTTGATTTTTCCATGCTTTTACCGCAAACTATTGAAACGTAAAGTCATTTGCATAATTTTCTTGATATGTTCTCATGTCACCCTACTTTTTAGAAATTATATTTTGCATTGCAGTTTGTCATTTTCTGATATGGTCTAGAACCTCCTTACCTAGACTGTTTAAAGGTCCCTTCACTTTAAGTTTAGCGTGTTACTCTTTATAGGCCCTCCTATAGTTACCCATGCATAGTCTGTCCATGCTTAAACATTTCTGAGATTATATAGTATTTTTCCCATTTGCATTTCATAACAGTATTTCGATGATTACCCTGTCTTTATTTCTCTATAGTTATATCATTTACATTATCTTGGTTATTGAATGCCTTATTCTTGTATATCTCATGAATGATAATAACGAACTTTAGATAAACATTTTAAAACTTCCAGTTGTCCGTGGTCATTTTAAACAGTATTGAATGTCATTTGGAATTGCATTTGCTGCCTTTCCTTTTACAGCTAGGCTCCTGATCCATTGAAGTCATAGGTACCCGTGTCGGTGGATGGTAAGTCGGGTACACTGAGTCATAACAGTAGGGAACACACACACAATTGGTAGCAGCCCGTGAAGTCGCCTGGTCAATGAATAGTGTGAATTGAAAGTATATGGGCCCTGAAGCCGGAAACGGCGAAATCATTGGCTGGGTGACCTCGCGCGCTCTACCAGTTTTCTGGTAGATCAGAGGATGGTTAGGCACTAGCTAAAGGTTAGGTAGAACTAGTTAGACTAGTTGAGTCGGAAGCTGCTAGTACATTAATGCTGCTATAAGAGCGGCTGTTCTAAGAGACCTGATCAATCTCTTGTGAATACGCACAAATAATATCTTGTAAAAATAATTCATGAATTGTTGTATTGTTATTATTCTTGTTCTTATATTGTTATATGTATTAATCCATGCATTTGTAAACCGTATCGTTTCTTGTTGTCCAAACTCCCCGGGGAATTGAAAGGGCAAGTGGTGAATAGAATCCATTGTCCTGAGGTCACAGGCTTAAGGAAAGTTAGGTGCAGGTTAGGATAACCGGGAAGCACTAACTAGGGTTTTTCTGAATACATGTGTGAATAAATGTCAGTAACGAGGTTCATTGGCAAAATTCCCATAGTGGCGTAACCTAGTAAGGGTCACATCGGAAGAGTAGCAGGTTCATCGGAGCTTGGGTGAAAGCAAAGGGGTCCGCTGGGAAACCTTAGACTCAGATATATCCCGGAAAGAAGTGGATGAGTTTAGGGGAATAACAGGTTCACCGATGCTAGAGTGAAGGGTAGGCGGAAGAGATCTACTCGCAGCTCGTGAAAAGTAAATGGAAGTAGTTTACTTGCAGTAAAACAAAGCTATCCTGTCTAGACACTTGAGCACTGTGGCGAATGTGTATTTGTTGTTAAATAACCAAGCACTGAGCACTTTAAAAGGAAAGAAAGTTTCCGTTACCTTGTGAAGGGAGGGAGTCAGTCGCGAAGCGCCTCTGACGTCACTCCGTGCCGCGCTGGGATTGGTAGAAGCAGCGGGCGGGTAGCGGGGCGGGAATTGTAAAGGAGGGGTGAAGCGCCGAGGAGTGGGAACTGTCTCACGAAGGGGCCGCGCACCCATTGGTCGAAACTATTTGAACGCGTGCACCTCATTGGTCGCACAGAATTGCAAGGCGCGTTCTGATTGGAGGTAGCTTTATAAACAAAGTTAAGCGTAGAAATCGTATGTGGCACTCGTATTGTCCAGAGACTAGACCCGATCCGAGAAACCAAGGGTTTGAAAGGGATCAGTGGAAAGCCAATAGATACGATATTATGTACGGAGGAAAGAGAAAGATGTCCCTTGTAAGTAGGGTAAAGAATTATTTCAAAACGGACAAACCGATTAAATCTAGGGAAGGCGTAGTTGTCCCGCCACCGAATACTCCTGCCTCATTCATGATGTTTGACCGAGGGTACAACACCTGTGTGTGGTTGGAGAATTAGGTGAAATACACAAAAGATGACGGAGTATTGGCTTTTCCGTTAGACGGCACTTTCAATGGCAGAATTTTATTTAATTTAAGAACCCGCATGAATGAATTGCATCCCAGACCGAGACTAACGCAGTATGAGGCATTAGAGGAATGGGAGATTGAGGCTTTTGAGAGAGAGAAACCCCGAATGGACAAAGGTCTGACCAAGTGGTACCCCAGGCTGAAACAAGAGACAAGGGATAAGAGGATGAAACAGTGGAGGCAGAGCATGATTGTTGAGGGTCTGTTCCCCATGATGCCAGCATGTACCCCGACGGGGGGAGAGAAAAGGACAGAAAAAAGTAAGCATTGGGGGGCCCTTGGGGAGTCAGACGATGAATTGTTAGATGACATCTTTACAAGAAGTCCGCCCCCTTATAATGAGGGAGCCCGACCTTCCAATGCAGGAGAAATTGCCCAACGTCCATCTATTAAGGAGGAGGACAGATCCCTATGTAGGGGGGGAGGGGGCCAGGTATTGCCCTATTTTGAGAAGCCCGAGCCCCCGGAGGTACGAAATATATATCCCAGTATGCCCATGAACCCGGAGGAAAAATATTCCCGTGAAAAGCTCTTTTTCCCCAGACCTCTTTATGAAAACGAAGAGAAGCCATTAAGTTGAGGAGTACCCTTTTTGCAGCCTCCATATGGGGAGGAGCGCAGGTCATTTGGGACCGGAACTTTGCTCCCGAAACCAAATTATGGTGGGGGTCCAAGTGAAACGCATCCTACTGCCCCGAGTTTTACGCCTCAACTGACCCCACAGATGATACCTGACCGGACATTAGGAAGAGTACTAGATGAAAGGGAGCAAGAGGCCCTAGCTAGACAGAGGACAGAAATAATTCAGAAGATCTCCCAGTTAAATACCAGTCCTGAAGCTTTGACTATTCCGGTAACAATCGGACCAGTGGTTCCGTTGTACGGGAATAGTCAAGGAGGTCTGAACCCTCCGGTTATGAACCCGATAATGGCCCCGCCGAGGCAAGAGCCCCTTCTGATAGATGATCAGTCCAGTGAGTGTGAGACCGAAGTG
Source organism: Lissotriton helveticus (assembly GCF_964261635.1). Classification (NCBI taxonomy): domain Eukaryota; kingdom Metazoa; phylum Chordata; class Amphibia; order Caudata; family Salamandridae; genus Lissotriton; species Lissotriton helveticus. Next base: position 135,058,949 of record NC_136058.1, read on the forward strand.
GTGTTCTTGGATCTACCAAACAAACAGACCGGAAAGGGAGTGCAGAAGAGGCATAATCCTTTTGATGCAAAAGAAATTAAATTAGAATCAGCAACAGGGACTAGGAGTGTCTCTTTGGTAACGCCGGAAGAAATTGAAAATTGGAGTCGGGAATTAGAAAACCAGGCTCCGCAAATGAAACCTTTAGACCTCTACAAACTGAGAATAGAAATAGAGGAATTAATGGCAGGAAATGTGGGGCTAGACAGACTGAACACCTATTCTGAAGAAGAGTTGCTGTTTATGTGTAAAAGTCTTACCAGGAGTACTAGGGTGCTCCACGAAAAACGGACAGACACCGCAGCTAGTATGGGAATAGATATATCCAGATCAAAGCCCTTGCAGAAACCATACCGAGCTGAGTTCTCAGACAAAGATTTAGAGAATTTGAATGTGTCAGGAAGAAAGTCGCAGATTAAAGAGTTGCTTGCAGTTTTGCAAAAATGGGGAGACGTGGAAAAATGGAAAACGAGGTGGGCACATAAGAAAGAGGAGGCCCGCTCCAGACAAGCTACCCCTGAGTTCCCTCTGAGAGAAGTAGACAAGCCCGAAACTTTATGCCCCATGCGCGAAGTACCCGGTGGGAGGTATGTGCACGTTCCGTGGTCCAGACAGGATATTGTGTCCTTTACTAACGATTTCCCGAAACTGCGGGAGAAGCCAGTTGAATGGTACCAGCAAGTGGAAAGGTTTGTAAAGGTGCAGAAATGCCTGTGGAAAGACCTGGATGGGTTTTTCGACATTGTGGTCCCGGTCGATCTATGGACCGAGTGTAAAATAGCCATAGCCTGGCCTAGTGAGGAATACCCGAGAGATGAAAAAAACGGGGAACCATCGAAGGAAGTCATGAGAAAGTATGAACAAGTAATTCAGCACTTGAAACTAAAGGTGCCAGCTAAAGAAACTGATTGGACCAGGATAGATAGAACAACGCAGGAAAGAGAGGAGACAGTGCACTCCTATTATGAAAGGCTGTTACAGGTGTTTAAAACATACAGTGGTATAGATAACATCGAGATGAAGGACATGACGCACTTCATTTACAGGTTCGTAAATGGTTTAAGACCTGAAATTTGTCAGTGGATAAAAGATAACAAAATATGTTGGCACTCCAAAAAGGTAGATGAGGTCCTGCGGTACGCAAAGTACTGCGAGGACGAGATGGCAGAAAAGAAAAAGGCTCTCAAGGAAAAAGTGATGTGGGCTCAGGTGAAGCTCGCAGAACAGCAGGAAAAGCAGTTGAGTAACATGGTCAAGAATACAAAGAACGAAGGCCCTGGGGGAGGGGGAGGAGGCAAGCCCCGGCCCAAAATGAGCAGGGAGGAGGCTATGAAGAAATTTCCCTGCCATCAGTGCGGCGAAATTGGACACTGGCGTAACGAGTGTCCTTACTTGCCCGAAGATAACCCCAAAACTCCTGATTTAACTCCACAGACGCAGAAAGAGAGACCAAGAAAGACTCAACAACAGGTAAAAACAGTTCAGGTGCCTCGAGCACCAAAGCAAGTATACAGGGGAAAACAGGCAGAGGGAGATGAGATAGAAGTCTGGGAAAGCAATGAGAACAGAAATGCAGCAACTTCGCAGTATCTTCTAAATGATACCTTCCTTTGTGATGACCAGTACTGACGGGGCCTGAGAGGGGAGGACGAGGAGTGCGTACTTGGCGCCTCCTTGCCGGTAGACCAGTCCGGACCATACATTGAAGGAAAGGTTGACGGAAACGATGTCACCTTTCTGTTGGACACTGGCGCTACCCGTTCTACTGTGAGAACAGTGGACGTTCCAAACCTACCCCTCTCGGGAGAAGCCATCCAAGTAGTGGGTGTATCTAATCAATTGATTAGTACTCCTGTTACCAAGCCCATGGAGATCTCGATTGGAAACTTTAAGGAAATGCATAGATTTGTCGTTTGCGACACCAGTCCAGTAAACTTACTGGGACGTGACTTGCTGTGCAAAATGAACTGTACCATCTTTTGCACACCAAAAGGTGTTGAAATTCAGACCCCAGATGAAGACGGCATTTATAAATTAATGTTAGTCCGCCCTGACTCGGAAATTAAACGAATGACCATGCAGGATTTACCCCAAGAACTCCAAGAAGCAGTGAAGCCAGAGGTGTGGGACTTTACTGGGAAAGATGTAGGGTTAATGAAAAATGTGGACCCCATACAGATAGCAATAAAGGACAATGCGGTATACCCCAATACTAAACCCTACAGGATGAATGCAGAAGTGAAAGCTGGTGTTGCTGTGGAAATAAAGAAATTGTTAGAAGGAAACATCATACAGGAGGTGATGAGTAGCCCATGTAACTCTCCGATTATGGGCATTAAGAAGCCTAGTGGCAAGTACAGAGTAGTACAGGATTTACGAAAAGTTAACAAGATAGTAGTTCCCTGTTGCCCTATTGTCCCGAACCCAGCAGTGATTCTGTATCAGATTCCCTGGGATGCTGAATGGTTCACTGTGATAGACCTGTGTCATGCATTCTTTTCCATTCCCTTGCATCCAGATAGCAAATTTCTTTTCTCATTTGCCTTCGAAGGTCACGTGTATTGCTGGAACCGGGTCCCCCAAGGGTATACAGAGAGCCCCTCTATCTTTAATCAGATCTTGAAAAAATGTTTGGAAACTTTGGTCTTACCTGGGAACTCTGTCTTAGTGCAATACATAGACGACCTCTTGGTGGCGTCTAAAAGTCATAAGGATTGTGTGATTGACACCATTGCCCTACTGAATCACCTGTGTGAAAAGGGACATAAAGTGTCCCCTGACAAATTACAGTTTTGTGCAAAATCGGTGAAATATCTGGGGCACCAGATAGAAAAAGGTGTCAGAAAAGTGACATCGGAGAGAGTGAGGATAATTCAAAAGATGCAGTTACCCCGTACTCAGAAAGAGATCAGAATGTTCCTGGGCGTGATAGGATACTGCAGGCAGTGGATTCTGGGATTTGCAGTCCTAGCCAGGCCCTTAATAAAAATGACCAAGAGAGGAACACCCGAAATTGTAGAATGGGATGATGAAAGCTTAACAGCCTTCACCAAGCTGCGAAATTGTCTGTGTACAGCCCCTGCATTGGGAATGCCAGACTATTCCAAAGAATTTGCCCTATTCTGTGACACTCGCGATAATTGCGCATTGTCAGTCCTAACTCAAGAACATGGCACAACAAGAAGACCTGTGGCATACTTCTCTGCCACCTTAGATCCAGTGGCTGCTGGATTACCAGGTTGTCTGAAAGCAGTAGCTGCTACCTGTGCCAGTTTAGAACAGAGTGAGTCAATTGTCATGGGACATCCGGTAACTGTGTATGTTCCGCATGGAGTGGTAATTTTGTTGACCAGAACAAAAACACAGTATCTCACCCCTAGTCGGCTGACTAAATATGAGAGGATTCTTGTGGGTGCTGCTAATGTAAACATTGTTAGGTGCAGTATTCTGAACCCAGCCACCTTACTCCCCGACCCAAAAGATATGGAAGGGGGGGTGGATGATGAACATGATTGTATTGATCTAACAGAATTCAACACCAAGCCACGCCCAGACATAAAAGAAACGCCATTGCCTGAGCATGACAAAGAATTATTTGTAGATGGCTCATGTCTAAGGCATGATCAAGGAGGCCTGAGTGCTGCCTATGCAGTAGTGTCCCTAGAGAAAATTGAGGAAGCAGGTTATCTATATCACATCAAGTCTGCACAAGTAGCCGAATTGATTGCTATGATAAAAGCTTGCCAAATTGGGAAGAACATACGCATAACAGTGTATACTGACAGTCAGTACTGTTATGGGGTTGTGCATGACTTTGGCCAGTTGTGGCTACAGAGGGAGTTCCTGACTTCATCGGGTACCCCTATTCGAAATGGAAAAGTTGTTCAAGACCTTTTAGAGGCAATCCAGTTACCAAAGGAACTGGCAGTGGTAAAATGTGCTGCTCATAAGAAGAGCATGGACAAGGTATCACTGGGAAACGATTATGCTGATCGAGTGGCCCAATGGTGCGCAAGAGATCGGTATATCGTAAATCCAAAACGAGGGGGGCCAGGAACCAGCTGCCAACTTCAGGTGTTTGAAGAAGTGCCTACATGGGATGAGGTGAAAGAGTGGCAGCAGGCGGCACCTTGGCAAGAAAGAGAGAAGTGGAAGGAAGATGGATGTAGACCAAGACGTGTGGATGGTGTCATTATAGGTCCAACTGGTATGCCTGTGTTACCTAGACACCTACTTAGCGCAATGGCGAGGTTGATACATGAAGGATCACACATTGGTAGGGACGCCATGATTCTAGTGTTCCAACAGACTTGGTACAGTAAAAAGTTCAGGAAAGTAGCAGAGTCCCTCTGCCAGAGGTGCCTGACATGTCAAAAGATGAACCCAGGGAAAAAGACTGTAGTGGAACTGGGGAAAATTGGGAGGTCCGGGGGTCCCTTTGTAAGGATACAGGTTGATTTCATCACCATGCCCCGTTGTGAAGGGAAAAGATATGTCCTTGTCATGGTCTGTTTATTTTCCAAGTGGGTGGAAGCTTTCCCTACTCCCCAAAATGACGCAAAGACAGTAGCTAAGTGTTTACTAAAAGAACTGATACCTAGGTTCGGGGTGCCAGTCACTATTGAATCAGATCAAGGCTCACATTTTCATAATGACGTCATCGATGAACTCTGTAAGGCCTTTGGAATTGCACAAAAGCTACACTGTGCCTACCGTCCAGAGGCTTCTGGAGTGGTGGAACAAATAAATGGAACTATCAAAAACAGACTAGCAAAACTGTGTGATGCAACTAAATTGAACTGGGTGAAGGCCCTGCCCTTGGTCCTGATGGGACTCAGAAGTATTCCTGATCGCAAAACAGGCCTAAGTCCCCATGAAATAATTATGGGAAGAATAATGAGACAAGCATGGGTACCAGGAAGCAAACTGTTGAGTATTACTGATGATTTGGTACTTGAATACTGCAAGAGATTGGGTGACCAAGTGCGTTCTATCTCTCGCCAGATCGGAGAAGACGCCATCCTCAATCCAACGACTCCTCTCCACAAACTGGTCCCGGGGGACTGGGTGAAGATAAAGAAGCACACTCGGAAGACCTGTCTGGAGCCAAGGTGGGGAGAAAAACGTCAGGTGATTCTGGTTACTACCACAGCAGTCAAGTGTGCAGGGGTTCCGCGTTGGATACACGCCAGCCACACCCAGAAGGTACCACCAGACGAAGTGCCTGAAGCAGAAGGACGTCCAGCAGAGGACTCTGCAGGAGCCAGACCAGAAGTAGCTGACAACGTACAGCCCAGTACCAGTCAAGCTGCAGAATCAGCAGACGTTGGCCCAAGAATAGTTGACAACGAACTACCAGGAGCCCAGCCTGCTGAAGGGGTCCAAGAAGCTGAGCCAGAAGTAGCTGAAGACGAGCTGCCAAGCATATGGCCAGAAGAGTGGATTCCATTGATTGACCTCACTGAAGACCCTATTCGAACAAATGAGAGACTTTGGGAAGGTAGAGAGTGGACTAGTCAGGAAAAGCAAGGCATAGGCGAAGAGCCTCAGAATCTTGAGATTCACATCAAAACTGAGGAAGGAGAAGGTCAGACAGGGACAGAGCACGTGATTGATACAGAACAAGTGAATAAGACTGAACAAGTGCCCGATACTGAACAAGTGAAGGATCTTGAACAAGAGAGGAATACAGAACAAGTGATTGATACTCCTCCACTGACACCTGATATCGGGAAGGGACAGACTAGAGATAGTGTAATAGTTCGAGCAGAAGAAAGTCCAGAGATCGAAGTGCTTGAACAGGATCAGATAGAATTAGAAGAACGTGTTCAGGAAACAGAGTCAGAGACACTTGAAGAGCAAACACACAGTATACCTGAACAAGGCCAGATTAGTACCCAGGCAGAAGAAACCGATACTAGCCCTGGAATTAGTCAGATAGAAGAAGAAGAAACTGAAGCAGAATTGCCACAAGCTATTGAAAATAAGAGGGCAAGAGAAGGAAACGAAGTCCAAGTACCAACCAAAAGACTTAAGAAAAGAAAGCATCTTGAGCCTAAATACATAAAGAAATTGAGATTGAGAATAAAAACAGTAGAAGAAAAGTGTGCAGAAGAAAGGAGAAGTGCTCGTATAGCAGAACAACCAGAAGACTCTTCCAAAAGAAGGAGTGATCGGATAAAGAGACAAAACAAAAAGTACAAGTCACCTGAATGGACACTTGTGTTAGAAGAGCTTGAAGATCTCGATATCACTGACGTAAGCGACGGAGAGCCCGTCCCTGAGTACTCTGACGAAGAGGAAGAAGAGCCACCGTGAATTTGCACAAAGTAAGATATTTGTGTAAAGACACAAAGAGGGGTTGACAAACTTCTTCTGAAGCCAAAATGTCTGATTCAAACGTGAGTGGTAGACCTAGTCGCAGCTGTTGCAAAACATGCTGCAAGGTATGTGTCTGTAGTATAGTTGTCCTGATATTACTCTGGATAGGACTAACAATTTTCATTCCCTTTGCTGTGAGTAAAGATACTAACATTGTCCCTACTGAAATTGTAAATACTGACAGTGAAGAGCTGACAACACAGAGTGTAGCTAGACATGAGAGAGCACTGAGACAAACAAAACAAGACTTAGAAGCATCAGATGAGGAAGAACTACACTATCATAGAATCAAAAACAGGACACGCTTAAATGTTTTCGCAAACTTGTTAATACACTATGTAGAGACTATGGAAATTGAAGATTGCTATGTCTGCATGAAGCTACCTACCTCTGTAGCTGAAGGCGTGACATACCATCACTTACCGCTGACATATGGAATTTCCTGTAGCATTTTAGCTAGTTTATTTTACAAAAGAGGACCGTTACAGTACTATTACTCTAACAATGACGTGATCTTTTCTGAGCTTCCTATACGTGGGAACTTGAATCCTGTACATACCAAAAGTGACGCAATACGATACATGGGAGATTATTTCCTGACTATAGGTAACATTGACATAGCGGACGCACACAGAGATAACTTGACTTGTTCTTTGCATGAGCAGGAAAAGATGTTCCTAAACATGGCAGAGAAAAGGAGAATTAAAATACAAAAGAAGGCTAATGACGAAAGTCAGAAAAAGCCAAAGTGGGCAGAGAACATGGAAGGCACCTCAACTGGTGGGGCGGGTCCTGCTCTGTTGCTGGATTTTGAAAAAAAAGGCAAGCTATGTCTTCACCGCGAGAAGACTAGCTATTATAACAACATTTTCATTGGTTCCAGTGAATGCGAACATAATTACAAGGTAATTGGAGGTTGGGGTTTCAAAAATGGGTCAGAGCCTGTGTTTCCTGGAATTTATTATATTTGTGGGGACAAGGCTTATTTTAAATTGCCGGATCACTGGTATGGAAGCTGCTATTTTGGCATTGTCTTCCCGAAAATATACCATGTGAATGGAAATGCTGGAAGCAGTGAAAATACTAATGGCTTAGTGCGTAGTAAAAGAGAAAGTATAGGTGAAATAATGGGTAGTATTTTCAGTGCACTGATACCTGGAGTGGGAGTGGTTCTGAACACTCACAGAATTTGTAAATTGTCCACTATAGTGGATGTATTGTCTACTGAGACAGCTCATGGATTTCTGCTGGTTAATACCGAAATGGTTGCGATCAGATCAATGGTTTTACAGAACAGACTTGCTCTTGACACCTTATTAGCGAAAGAGGGCGGAGTCTGCCGGATGTTGAAGGCGCAACATTGTTGCACTTATATTCCGGACAAAAGTGTGCAGCTCAAAAGATATGTGAGAAACATTACTAATTTGGCAAAGGAACTCAGACCACTCGAGGTTGATAGTGCCTGGAAGAGACTGGTAGATGGTCTCTCAAATGTAGGTCATTGGTTCGCTAGTATAGGTAAAGGCTTATTGCTCAAAGTACTGATGCCAATTGGAATTATAGGTCTCATCCTATTTTTCATATTTGTCTGTTGCAAATGCCGCAAGCACACAAAGAAGTATGAGGTGAATGCGAGAGAAGTAAATACAAGAGGAGTGAAACGGAGTGTGGATGAGCTCGAATTAGAAGAGATGAATAATCAGATCTATAAAAAGGTGAAGAATTCTCACCCTACCAAAAATGAACGAGAAAAGTTGGAACGCTTGCTGGAAGAGATTGAATTGTATAAAGTGTGAAAGAAAGTTGGCATCTGGTTCCATTTATATTTGTGATGATAGTAAATATCATCAAAGAGGGGATTGATGAAGCAAAGCTTCGCATATTTTGCGACCTTGCCGAAGTCATGAACCTCGTTTATGTGTAACAAGGTAATAAGTGTACGTCTTACTAATGTTTATTTTATGTTTAAACGAGGTTTCCAGACGCTTGCCTACGTGTTTTACTAAAATAATTTACTCGAGTCACTTAAAATGTCTGCCGCTTGTATTTAGTTACTGCGCATGCGTCAGCCACACTCACGTGTCCTGACGCGTCTGCAGAGTTGGAGGGAAAATTATGCGCATGCGAAAAAAATAGCTTGGCCCAATGTGGTACTGCTCGTGCCACTGCTCTTGTCACTGTTTCTATGTAGCTAACATTTAGACTGCATAAGTATATGTTATGATGATAAGTTGAAAGTACAACCCTGTGATGTGATTTCATAATGTTATTTCTATGTATTAATTTGTTCTCGCTTACTTTTCATGTACCGCGGGGAATGGGGGTCCGAACTGATTGGGAGCCATATTGACGGTCTCTTCTGCGCATGCCCAGAGAATACTGAAAGGTGGCAACTTTGGACAGTGGAACACAGCCAGCTGGCAGCCACAGTCAAGATGCGCCTGGGAAAGCCACCTCTGCGCTACGAGAACGGAGAAATGTTGCTCCTCATGTGTTACAATGTTAATTGTCACTCGTATTACTGCACAGTTTCTCATGGGAACCCCAATCTTGCTAGGCGGTACCCAAATATGTAAAGTAGGTATACAAATCTTGTATTCTGATTGGTGTGTTACCCAAATCCTACCTTAGGACCAATCCAAATTGAGGGATTCTGACACTTTGCAACATTGGGGGGTGGTACACTGACCCAAAAGAGTATATCTACCCTGGGTTCACCTAGGGAATTGTCCGACTTGTCTGGTTTAGCTGACCTGTCACTGACCCATCGTACTCAATAGGTGACTGAAGATACAGAGCGCTGCGGAGCACTCTGTCCGAAATTGACCATAGACTAAGGTTTTACTAAACCTTAAAGTGCTGGCGAAGCACTTTGCTGGGAGTTCGTTGACCCAATCGGGGTCTTGATCGATAGCTGCAGAGAGGGTGGAGCGCAGGCGTTGCTTCCAAACTGCGGGTGCGGTCCTGTCCTGAGCGGTCCTGTCCTGAGGGTTTGCTGTCCTGTCCTGAGGTCCTGTCCTGATTCCTAATCTGAGGGTATCCTGTCCTGTCCGGGGTGTCCATTCTGCACCTGCTGTCCTTTGAGGGGTATCCTTCCTTGAGGGTTTCCTGTCCTTAACTGACCCGTGGCCAGGGTTTGGTTTCCACACCAGTCTAGGTAAATACTGCTCTAAGTTCCTTAAAACTTGCACCTTTCTATATTTCAGCCTTTTGCTTTAATAAAGACATCTTGCACATGTTGATTTTTCCATGCTTTTGCCGCAAACTATTGAAACGTAAAGTCATTTGCATAATTTTCTTGATATGTTCTCATGTCACCCTACTTTTTAGAAATTATATTTTGCATTGCAGTTTGTCATTTTCTGATATGGTCTAGAACCTCCTTACCTAGACTGTTTAAAGGTCCCTTCACTTTAAGTTTAGCGTGTTACTCTTTATAGGCCCTCCTATAGTTACCCATGCATAGTCTGTCCATGCTTAAACATTTCTGAGATTATATAGTATTTTTCCCATTTGCATTTCATAACAGTATTTCGATGATTACCCTGTCTTTATTTCTCTATAGTTATATCATTTACATTATCTTGGTTATTGAATGCCTTATTCTTGTATATCTCATGAATGATAATAACGAACTTTAGATAAACATTTTAAAACTTCCAGTTGTCCGTGGTCATTTTAAACAGTATTGAATGTCATTTGGAATTGCATTTGCTGCCTTTCCTTTTACAGCTAGGCTCCTGATCCATTGAAGTTATAGGTACCCGTGTCGGTGGATGGTAAGTCGGGTACACTGAGTCATAACAGTAGGGAACACACACACAATTGGTAGCAGCCCGTGAAGTCGCCTGGTCAATGAATAGTGTGAATTGAAAGTATATGGGCCCTGAAGCCGGAAACGGCGAAATCATTGGCTGGGTGACCTCGCGCGCTCTACCAGATGTTGTGGGGGCTAAATAATCCATCAGTGCCCCCCAGATTGTGATGCACAGTCTTCACTTCGGGTGTCCTTTAAGGACATATAAGCTATGTTCCAAATTACACTTAGCATAGAGCCTTCCTCTCCACATTTCGAAAGTTGGGTGATCTTTTTGCCACCGCAGTGAAGCTATACACAGTCTAGCCACGGCCACAGCAATTCAAATTAAATACCTAAATGCCAACATCTCTTGAGCTGCCATTGTGTTCCCTGATACTCCCAAGAGCATGACTGTAGGAGTAATCACAATCCATACACCTGTAACCTCCATCAAGAAGACCTCTGTCCTATTTATCAGCTGTCTCAAATCTGAACATGCATAAAACATGTGTAAACTATCAGCCGGACCCATCCCACATCATGTACATTTACCCTCATTTATCCCTCGCCATCGGGCAATTTTGGCGGGAGTGTAATATAAATTAAACATAGTTTTGTAATGTTGTGCTTGAAGGCTAGCCGAGATCAGAAGCTTATCAGCCAGTACCATAGATTCTTCTAACAAACTCGGGGCAGATTTACAAGCTTCTTGCACCGCCGGTGCATCACGTAGTGTGATGCACCGGTGGCGCAGCCTGCTAAGTGATATTTACAAGAACAGGTAAAGTCACCCTGGTTGACTTAACCTGTGCTTGTAAATATTGCCCCTGTTAATTCAGCACTTGGGTGTGACATGGGTGTTGCTGTGGGTGTTCCCAGGCAACACCCATGTCCACTGATGCATTTCCAGATTTACGAGAAATGGTAAATCTGGAAATGCATCAGAATGCTATGCAGTGAGGTGAAATGAGGAGAAATGTTTCCATGTGTCCTCGTTTTTTCCTCTTACAATGCGTGCTGCATTCTACAGCACACTTTGGAAGAGGAAATCACTTCAATTGATTGGTTTTGTGCAGGAAGGTGCCCGTCCCTGCACAAAAACATTCTCCCAACGACGCAGGCATCCTTGCACCATGGTGCAAGGGTGCCTGTGCCAGCTCATGGTAGCAGTTTGTTTGACAGCGCAGGGGGAAGTACAGAGATGCGACATATTGTTGTAAATATGTTGCATCCCTGTGCTTCGAAACTAACGCAGCGTGGCGCAGCAAAATGACTTGCAGCACCGCGCTGCATTCATTTCTTGTAGATCTGCCCCTCCCTTCCTGGGATAGCCTAGTGTTCCATATTGAATTTTCCACCTCTAAATCATCCCTATGTGCTTCGCTGAGGCTTTGACATAGAACCCCGATCCTTCCACGCCTCTTAACTGTCTCTAACACACTACTTTTTTGGGCCAGACACATTACGTCGGTTTTTCTGATCAGGTGATCCCTGACCTGCAGGTATTTAAAGAAGTCGGTCTTAGGGAGATCATATTCAGAGACCAAGGAAGAGTAAGCCTTAACCACGCTATCTCCTTCTCTATCGGTATTTTTCTGAGTTGATGAGAAACAGGCTATCCACAGCCGATGCTCTGTATCCCTATCCTAATAACAATTTGAGAGCATGTTTCTTTTTTCTGGAGCTTTACTTTTCATCCTTGGTGTTTTTTTGTTTTGGGAGAAAGGTTTAATTGCTTTTTGGGGCAAAGGTGTGCCTCACCCAAGTTTCCCCCCAAACCATAACTATAAAACAAAGAAAGGATATAGAATGATGAATGGACGTATCAGTCCCTTATACATGTGAATAATATACATACCTTCTGCTTATTAGATTGGACTTCAAATGATGGAAAATACTCTACCAGCACTTGCGCAGGCGTGCTTAATATAAGCACTGGAGACAGCTCTGCATGGTGCATTTTATACAGGCAGAATCTCAGGGCAGAGGCTAATCCACCTACCTCCTGGGATTACGTTTAATATAACACAGTATTCAGTGTTGGGCTGAATGCTAGTGTCCTCTTGTAAGGTGCCTGCTTTTACTGTATCTCAGGTTTTACATTCTGGGGCTTAAAACTGCCAATTAGCAAAAGTCCAAACACATGTTTAGCTCTTTCCTCTTTTATGTCAGGTTCTGAAAGTGAGCCAAAAATGCAAGTAAGCTATTAAAGGCAGAGAGGGCTAAAACAGCAAAAATAAGTTACCTAACTCTGATTTCATATCCTTTCACTTAAACATAAATGACTGCTTTTGGTAGACATAGAATGCACACATATTTAAATATCACAACCTACCTAGGAAAGTGCTTGAACGCTGAGATAATTTCCCCAATTACTTATAAAAGTGGTATTTTTGTCAAATGGTATATAAAAGAGGATGTGAAAGCATGCTAAACTGTGAATGGGGCATACAGCATGAATGTCATAAATATTCTCAAGTGGAACCTGTAAATCTGTCATATCGTACAGTTTGGAATTGATTGTATACTATGAATTTGTGTGAAAATTGTGTTGATGTTAGGTGCAAATTGCACTGCTTCAAGAAACGCACATGGACCCCCGTTCGCCCCCAAACTATGGCAGTCGATGGGCCTCAGCTCATGTATTTTCTTCTTACTCCACTTCTTCAAGGGGTACTCTTATCCTGATAAAAAATACACCATTCATATTAGGCGGCACATACAGTGACAATTCTGGTCATAGTTGCATAGTGTGGGGCACCTTGGGCACACAGTTGGTTACCCTCGCGTGTAGCTATGACCCTAATCATGACGACCCAGACTACTTCTCCACTCTATGGGAATGCATACTAGATACGGGCTCCTCACATGTGCTGCGGGGGTGGGGGGTGATTTCAACTTGGCATTACACCTGGCGATGGACCGCTCCAACACCCTGTCTCACCATTATACCACGGCACGCAGGACATTGCTGGGAATTTCTGAAGAATACGGGCTAATAGATGTCTGGAGGTACATACATCCTACAAGGAGAGAGGGTACGCACTACACCTTGGGACACGCCACGTTGACTTTTGGCTCTGGTCACGGGACACGACCCATTGGATTCAGTCTCTCCCTCACTTTGCCTGCACATACTCAGACCGTGCCCTTGTGTGCCTTGAAATAGCCCTTGCCAATGCCATGGCCTCCCCCCGTTTCTGGCGGCTGCTACCAGAGTCTCTTTTAGATACGGTCTTCCAAGATGAACTCGGGAAATAAATCAAAGATTTTTTCAACAGAAACAAGGGTTCCGTAGACTTGCTAGCCACACTATGGGAGGCTTTTAAGGTCACAGTCCGAGGTGTAGGCATGTCCAAGAGTTTTGGGGTCCTTCGGGATATTAGACGTAACTTACAACGCCAGGAGGTTGAGATACGGCAACCAGAGACTGACATGTGGAGAGATAGATCTGGCACACATAGAGCACTGCTCCGGGAAAAAATTTATGTATGTAACCACTGCTGATCATGAAGGGAAATTCCGTGGCAAATACTTCACTGCTTGCCGCTACGGAGAGAGGGGGATTGGCCTGGCCGTGCCTTAGCCAATGATATTAAACAGCCCGCTTCTCTAATTTTGTGTTGGAGGTAGTTGATGATGATGGCACACGACACAGAAATAGCCAAGACATACTGAGCACATTCACCTCGTTCTACAAGAAGTTATACAAGCCGCAACGCATCTCTCACCCAGACTTCAGACCTTTTTTTGGCGACATTACCCTGGGGTGGCTGGGGGACACGCAACGTGCATTCCTGGCCGCGCCATTTGAAGCCGACGAGCTACGTGACGCCATAATGCAGATGAGGTTGGGCAAGGCCCCTGGCTCTGACGGCCTACCTGTTGATTTCTATAAATTATATATTAATCAACTGCTCTCCGTGTTGAAAGAAGTCTTTCTCGAAGCCCATGAGTCTCAAATCCTTCCACTTTCAATGAGGGAGGCTCTGATCACGTCGTTATTAAAGCCGGGTAAACCCCCTGACCAATGTGAATACCATCACCCGCTGTCCTTATTGAACACCGATACCATGATTCTTGCCAAATTACTGGTGAACCGACTGTGTCTCCTGTTAGACAAATTTGTCCTTCCTGACCAGGCGGATTTTATACCAGGAAGGGCGACATCCCATAACCTCTGCACTCTTTTTTCATCTTGCAGACAGTCTATTCCAATCTGGCACTGGCGGCGTTTTTTTTAGACGCCTCCAAGGCTTTCGACTCGTGGAATGGGATTACCTGTTCACTGTTCTTCAGTGTATGCGACTCCCTATTGGTTTCCTTTCCTGGATCTGCTTGTTGTAAACGTCGCCTACGGCAAGAGTGTTGATTATTGGGCACGCCTCATCATCATTTTCTATTTCCCGTGGCACTCGCCAGGAATGTCCCCTCTCCCCTCTTCCCTTTGCCCTTGTAATGGAACCATTGGCGGCAAGGATTAGGCAACACTACCTGCATGTAGTTCTCCGTTGATTCCTACGCCCTGCCCTTATATCCCTTTACCCGGATGACGTCACCCTCTATGTCAAAAAGCCCAGCCAAAATTTGAATCCACTCATGCGGGAATTTGTTAAATTCAGAGGCCTTTTGGGCATTAATATAAATTGGTCTAAATCGCAAATCTTTCCACTGACTGCTGCCGCTACTCCCTTCGAGATGGATTATCCTATTGTATGGTGCGACGATGTGGTCAAGTATCTAGGGATCAGGGTTACGATGGACCGTGAAGAACTCATGCGTCTTAATTATGGATGTGCCATGGAGCATATTGCTGGCTGCATCACCTGCTGGATAGCGTTGCCTCTAACTATAGCGGGACGTATATCACTTATTAAAATGGTCATATTACCAAAATTCCTTTATTTATTCCTCTGTATATGCCTTACGATCCCGGGCGCCATTTCTTTTGCACTCTCCGTTCTGAATTGATTAGATTAGTATGGGGCAGTAAGCAACCCCGTATTCCATGGGACACACTCACGCGGCATTACGAACAAGGAGGTTTGGACATTCCAAACTTTGAGTTATATTACCTAAGTGCACAGGCACACTTCGCTCACTACTGGTTTCATCCCCCCGATCTACCCCCCACGTAGCCACTGAACATTGGCTATCAGACCCACTCCCATTGGATGGTGTAATACTGTTCAGAGTTACACCCCATGCAAAAGAACCTACCTCCGTGGACACCACGAATGTAGCCTGGGCCCGCATATCGGTGTACATGCAAGCATCCAGTGTCTATTCCCCTCTTCTCCCGTTAACTTACCACCCTGATGTGGCACTGTTGCAAGAAGGTATTGTTAGGAACATAGCGCGCACAGGAAACATTCATACATGGGGAGATCTCTTTGTTAAAGGTAAATTCCGTACCCTCCAACAGTTGTGTCATGACCCCCCACCTTGTACCATGGACACATTTCTATATACTCGCCTACGACAAGGGGTGCGAGCGTGCCATCCCACGTTCCCCTCAGAGCCACCCACCCTTCTGCCCTTACATCTTGTGCTCCAGACAGATACCGCTGAACACTTAGGAGCCAATTCCGATGTCAGACGGACCTGAGTCTGTCCAAAATCGGCCAGGAGCTGTAACCGACCGACCTGCTGTCGTCGGTTACAGCCCTGCTAGTACGATGCGACCGAACAGGGTTCAGTCGCATTCGTATACTTAACAATACAGGCATGCATTCTGAGCGGAATTCATGGCTGTATTGTTGAAAGCAGGGGTGCAGTTCATCCCTGCACCCCGTGGCCAGCACCCCAAGGTGCCTGCCACCGGGTACAGGGATCAACGGAGGGACACCATAGGTGCCCCCAGTTCACCATCCGGCAGCCTCACACTCATGGGGGCCCTGCTGGGGGCCTCCAGAGACAGCTTCCGACTGCCTTTTCGTGCCGGACACACCGGCACGAAAAGGCAGTGAAAAGCTGCGATTGTACTCCCTCGGTCGTAAAGAGGCGACCGGGGGTGTACTGAGGGATTTCCAGACTGCAGACAGGCTCTCCATGCCTGTCATCTGAAATCTGGAAATCCGAGTCGGATTCCTTTCCGACCGAGCCCATCAGAATGGCTCGGTCGGAAAGGAATCCGGCCCACACCTTCCGTTTCGGTCGGAAGGGCTCCGACCATCGTTCAGAGCCCTTCCGACCGAAATCGGAATCGGCCCCTTAGTGTCTAAACTTTACCATTCACTGTATGTTGATCATGAATACTCGCCTTGTACTTCCCGGGCCAAATGGGGGTTGGAGCTAGGTCAGGAGTTAACTGATGACCAATGGACATATTGTTGTAAAGAAACTGAAGGGATCTCTTCAAATAGCAGACTGCGTATCATTCATTATAGGTATCTCCAACATTATTACCACACTCCAGTGCGGCTACACAAGTATGGTCCCGCAGCGCCACCAGAAACCACCACACGGAGGCTGTTCCAGCTCCCGGAGGAGCCCAGCACCACCCGTAACAGCACCGCACGGGACTCCAAGGCCCAGGAGCCCGTGCGCGACCAGGTGACAGCGGAGTCACGCCCACCCGCCCTCCGGTGTTAAAACACCACGCCAGACCCGCTGGCGCGGGTCCCGCAGCGCCACCAGAAACCACCGCACGGAGGCTGTTCCAGCTCCCAGAGGAGCCCAGCACCACCCACAACAGCACCGCACGGGACTCCACAGCCCAGGAGCCCGTGCACGACCAGGTGACAGCGGAGTCACGCCCACCCGCCCTCCGGTGTTAAAACACCTCGCCGGACCCGCTGGTGCGGGTCCCGCAGCGCCACCAGAAACCACCGCACGGAGGCTGTTCCAGCTCCCGGAGGAGCCCAGCACCACCCATAACAGCACCGTACGGGACTCCACAGCCCAGGAGCCCGTGCGCGACCAGGTGACAGCAGAGTCACGCCCACCTGCCCTCCGGTGTTAAAACACCTCGCCGGACCCGTTGCCGCGGATCCCGCAGCGCCGCCAGAAACCACCGCACGGAGGCTGTTCCAGCTCCCGGAGGAGCCCAACACCACCCACAACAGCACCGCACGGGACTCCACAGCCCAGGAGCCCGTGCGCGACCAGGTGACAGCGGAGTCACGCCCACCCGCCCTCCGGTGTTAAAACACCTCGCCGGACCCGCTGGCGCGGGTTCCGCAGCGCCACCAGAAGCCACCGCACGGAGGCTGTTCCAGCTCCCGGAGGAGCCCAGCACCACCCATAACAGCACCGCACGGGACTCCACAGCCCAGGAGCCCGTGCGCGACCAGGTGACAGCGGAGTCACGCCCACCCGCCCTCCGGTGTTAAAACATCTCGCCGGACCCGCTTGCGCGGGTCCCGCAGCGCCACCAGAAACCACCATACGGAGGCTGTTCCAGCTCCCGGAGGAGCCCAGCACCACCCATAACAGCACCGCATGGGACTCCACAGCCCAGGAGCCCGTGCGCGACCAGGTGACAGCGGAGTCACGCCCACCCGCCCTCCGGTGTTTAAAACAACGTCAGGTTGACGCAGCGCGGGACGCAGCGCGGGACCAATGCCGGACGAAGCCCGGGCAAAGGGCGGGCCGTCTGTGGCCGTCAGGGGCCGGAAGATGCTGGGCTGGGCCCCCCCCTTTCCCATACTACTGAAGGTACTGTTCATTCATCACTGATTTACTGTTTCCAGTATAATGGGGAAAAGGAAAAATTTTGAGGAACTTACTGATGCTGGGGGGGCTATTAAGGGAGGAAAACAACCGAAGAGACAAAAGTGTAAGCCAGCCAGAAAGCGCCAACTTCATGCAGCGGGGAACTGTGTAATGGACAGAATTGATGACCTACTTGTAGATTGCACTAATTTGCTAACAACTACCTCTAATGTAGGGGTTGGTGATCATGTGGTAACTGGATTAGGGATTGTAAAGGATGGAAAGGTTGCTACAAGGGGATTAGTAGAACTACCTGAAATGTTTATGTCCAAGTCCCAATTAGGGGATAAATCACCACTACTGGAGAAACCAGATGAAAGTATAGTGAATGCGACTGAGAGCATTGAAAACGTTCTAAATATACCCTGTTCTAATAAATTTGCTATCTTAGCTGAAACTGACAATCTGTATTCAGACCAGGAGCTGGATATGATAAATCCTAGTCCAAGACAAGTAGCAACTATTCAACAGGGTGATCTTGAGGTTGATGATCGAACTGATAACCCTCTATTTAAACTTGTAACTCATCTATGTGACCTAATAAAAGGGATGCAAGTTAAAATTGACGATCTAACCGTTGTTGTTAGTAATTTAAATATGGACCATATTAAAGCCCCTATAGTATCCAAAGCTCCTAGAACAAGCCGGGGTGGTGTATCAGTCCAGACAGGAAACATTCCCCTGAAGATAGGTGAAAAGCCTAAAACAGATGCAGTTGCACCTAGACACTCCAGCATTAGTGAGACGATTAAAACAGGGAACCAAGTGTCTGAAGAAAAACAGCTATCACACCCCACTGCCTCAATACCAACAAGTAATATACTGGGTTCATTGGGAGCCAAGCAACCCCTTAGCCTAAAACAAGTTGGCAGCAATTCTTTATCTAGCCGGCAGAAAAACAGGCCCCATTCAACAAAATTCTGGGCTCATTAAATCTAGCCTTAATACCTCTATGTCACCCCCAGTATATCTGATCAATATACCTAAGCTCCCTGTTGGTAGAGTTCGTGAATCACCTGACACCCTAACCAACAAAACCATTCATTGGATTAGACGCGTAAGGGGTTGTAGGTCGGTGATCAGGGAAGATATTCTTCGAGCAAGTAGGCTTACCCTTAAGGGCGACGCCTATGATTGCATAGAACATATCCTAAAAAACCCAAGTATAGCCGGAGAATTGTTAAACTTAGAATTTAGATCATGCTCTCCGGATTATTCCAGGATCCAGATGAGAGCTACCCCTCCACAATCCTGGAAGTCTGTGAGGGAGAAACTGGATGACACTGTACTTGGGGAAAGTTCGAGACTGGATTGCAATGATTGACTCCAATTGCAATCCCCAATACTATCTCCCAATGATGTAGAAATATGTGAACAGGAATCCAATGGTATTATGGTAAACTCACCAGAGGAATGAATTTTACCAGCTTGTTCCTCTGTTGAGGTTATTTCCCCAGACAATAACTTGGGGCTTCTAGTGCAAGCTAGTCTCATGTCCAATAGTGGTAGACCGGTGTCTGTTCTTTCGTGGAATATAGCTGGCCTAAAGTCTAAGTTGGAGTCACCGGAGTGGGCATCATTTATTAGAGAACATGAAATATGCCTATTTCTGGAAACCTGGGCAATGGAAGAACTGTATCTTTCGGACTATCTGAACTATAGTATCCCTGCAGTGAAAGAAGGGAGGGGGAGACCAGCCGGAGGGCTTACGATTTGGATAAGGCAAGAACTGGGTGTAATAATAAAATGCATACCGACTAACCACAGGGACCTCCAGATACTAAGTCTCAAGTTTCCAAACGACAAATTAGTCTATGTTTGTAACATATATGCGAGAAGTACGGGGGGTAGAAAATCTGAGGTTCTATTACTATTGGAAGACCTGTTGGAAAGTGTATACTCGCCCTAAAATGTAATTGTTGGGGGGGATTTTAATGAAAATTTTGAACCTCTTTTGAAAGGAAGCTGGAATGTGTCGGACGAGGAAGATAGGGAGTGGGGGATTCCCAAATTGGATCTTGACCCGGTAAATAAATGGACTGATATAGTGGTCCAAATGAATTCTATCTGCTTAAATAAAGGTCTAAGAGCTACTAATGGCAGGACCACAGGCGATAAGTTTGGTGCATTTACATTCAAAAGTGGCAATCGCAAGAGCAGAATAGACTACATTCTGATTAATTTGAGTCTATGGAAATATCTCAAAGATATGACAATTATAGATAGGGTAGAGAGTGACCACAATCCCCTGTCTATGAGTCTTACTTACTGGGAATCTCCTGATCATTTTGGGGCTATGATGGCTGCTACCCCCTCCCATGATATTGTAATATCTAACGATATGCGCCACGTCGGGTGGTCCAAAGTTTCACTTTGTAAAGAGAATATGGATTTTATAAGCAGCAAGCTTGAGCAGGCGAAACTGGATCTATTGATGTTATCAGAGCCAGTTAATAATTCTCTAAAATTGGGTGAAGGGACCAGGATCCATGAGGTTCTTTTTGGGGAACTAAAGAGCCTTTTTGTTAAGCCCTGCCGGCGGAATGCCTCTCGAGTTCCAGAGACATCACGGTGGTACTCCAGTGAATGCAGGAAGGCCCGCCTAAGTCTGGGAGAAGCAATCAAATCAGACTTAACTGAAAATATTAGAGCGGCCAGACTAATTTATGAAAAAACACTGTCTCAAGTGCCAAGCATGATTGGGATGAAAAAAGGTGGAATGACCTTAAGGAGGCAGGATCTTCTAAAGACACGCGAAGATTCTGGAATGTCTACAAGTGGGGTGTGGACGTTAACCCGGACAAGCCGCAGAACTGGGTCCCCCAAGAAAAATGGGTAGAACATTTCCAGCCGCAGTATGCCAAAGGCAAATACTCCCAATCAGTAGTGGAAGTACCTCTGGAAACCTCGACGGAAGACTTCTTCACCCTGAAAGATGTACAGTGTGCTCTAGATTTAGTGGTTCCTGGTAGAGCACCAGGCATCGATGGCATACCTGGAGACCTATTTTTGCAAGATAAGAACTCCTGGGGCTATTACTTACTTCTCCTATCAAATACGATCGCTAGGGGAGCTCCAATACCAAGTTCTTGGAACGGGGCAGAGATCATACCCGTATATAAAAAAGGGGATAAGTCCCAGCTAGGAAATTACCGGCCAATTAGCCTGATTGATACATCTCAAAAAATATTTGGCAGGCTGGTTTTAAACAAAATCCTTGACTGGGAACGTGATAATAAGATCTTATCACACCTGCAGGCAGGGTTCAGAAACTCAATTAGCACTGTCGACCAGGTGCTGCATTTTGCAATGCTTTACTGGCAGATAGTGACAATTGGTCATGGAAGCCTACATGCCGCTTTTATAGATTTAAGAGCGGCATTTGACCTGGTTCCTCGCTCTATATTATGGAAAGTTCTCAATAGCATGGGTATGCCAGGGACTCTTTTATCTTTGGTAAAAAGATTGCATGAACAGAACTATGCACAGATTAGGTGGGGGAGCCCCGGTAATGTTACCCCACAGTTCCCAGTGGAAACTGGAGTACGACAGGGCTGTGTCCTGGCCCCAACCTTATTTTCTTTATACATTAATGATGTGGCTAAAATTTTAATTGACTCCAATGTTGATGCACCAACCATTGCTGGAGCCAAAGTGCCCATTTTAATGTTTGCTGACGATTTTCTTTTAATTGCAAAAACTCCAAGTGGGCTTCAAAAAGGTCTAGGTCTTTTTGAAGACTTTTGTACAGCACGTGGGTTAGAGGTAAATGTCCAAAAATCGAAATTCATGACCTTTAATGCCTCTAAATCTTTTAAGGGTACTGTGCTTATTAATAAGCGCCCTTTGGAAAGGGTCCAATCCTTCACCTATTTGGGTGTCTGTATCCAGCATAATTTGTGTTGGAATCAACAAATTGAGCTGGCTACCCTAAAACATAGACAGCTATTGGGTGCACTAAGTATAGAACATACTAAATCCCTTACTAAACCAATATCCCCAGTACTGCAAGTTTATAATGGTAAAGTGGTTAGTTCCACTTTATACGGGGTCGAAATGTGGGGAATTGAAAATCTTAAAGGGATGTCAATCTCAGAAAATTCCTTTTTAAGGAATTTAATAAAATTACCTAAGAGTACCCCCTTGATCCCTCTTTTTTATGATTTAGGGATGTTCCCAATAGCACGTATAGCTTCCTTACGCCCAATTTTGTATTGGAGGAGGATTTGGACTACCCCGGAACTCGAAACCTACTCTAGGGGTTTACTTGATATAATCAATAGTGACACCTATTACAAAATTAAGTGGCTAAGACACATTAGGAGCCTATTGTTTGATCTGGGTTGACGGGTTTTGTGGGACGAACCTACAAATAGTAGGTTTCCTCCAAAACAGGCCCTTAAGAACTTGTACTGGCAGTATGTGGCTTCCAGGTCTTTTAGGTCTATCGATCAAGGGTCTTTGACTGGCTTGTTTATGGATATCAAAAACGTACCCAAATTGGAAGCCTTTTGGGATGTGATCCTAAAACCCCTGGATCGAAAATTTTATTTTCAACTGAGAATTGGGAGCCTACCGGTTGGGGCATTTACTAGCAGTTGTCTAAGGCAGCCAAGGCAGCATGTCCGTCTTGTTCAGTGCCCATAGAAACTATAGGCCATCTGCTATTTGAATGCCCAGTGTATGCAGTTCCCCGGAGAACATGGCTTCGTCCAATGTGCAGGTTGATGGGCACCGATAGAGGGTCGGTGGCAATTAGAATTATCCGTTCCTGCACTGACATGCCAGTTTACATAGCTGTGGCAAAATTCCTAGGCTGGGCCTGGACCATTAGAAATAGATTGTCAAATGATTAACATGTACCCATGGTGCCAAATTCAAATTTTAAACCAATGTACATTGATGAAATGGATATGTATTTTAAATGTAAAGTATTTAGAAATTTTAATCCAGTTATATGTTTTATATTTATTTGTATGTTGCTTTTATAACAATCGTCGAATAAAGCTTGTTTAATCACACAAGTATGGCCTACGTGAATCTGATAGTTGCGCTATGTGCCAGGCGAGATAGGCAGATTTTCTTCACCTTGCCTGGGCGTGCCCTGGGGTGTATGAATACTGGCAGCAGGTATTCGGGACCATCGACTCCATGACCGATACATCCATTCCCCGATTTCCACTCACTGCGCTTCTAGGCTATACTGCAAATATCCCTGTCACACACAGAAAATTTGTTTCCTTCAGTTTGGTCCATGCAAAGCGCTGTGTGGCCTGCAGATGGGGCCACGACTGTGCACCTAAATTTAAGGAGTGGTTAGCAGATATGATTCTTTGGCAAGATCGAATTTGTACAAATGCCGACTTGCTCCCCCGCTCCTCACGACCCGAGACATTTGGGGCCCGCTGCAGACATATTTGCTAGAACATCCCATTGATGCTGACTCCTGAGCCCCCATACTTGAAGCACAGTCCAAGGGCATCTCCTGTCCTCTCTAATCTTCTGTTCCTGTATTGCCTATGGTGGGGAAACCCAGCTTTGTCCTGCTACATATGCCAATGTATACGGAACAATATGCCATCACTTCTCCTGCTGTTACCGAACGACTGTGATGTACCCTGATGCTTTTTGACGTCTCTGCCTTTTGTATAACGAGATTCCTCATTTGCTCTGTATGCTTATGATACCGATGTACTTTACTATACCGGTTGATCAAATCAATTGTACCATGCTGACGGTTGTTTAATAAAGGAAACTTTTTTAAAAAAACAATTGTGTTGATGTTTAACAGAGGGGTCTTTCCATTTATGATACTGCAAATATATCATTCAGCTTACATCATCAGGGCTAGGCAATTGCTTAGATTGATATGTCACTATGTTTGAGCCTGAAGTGTTGAAATGAAACTAATTTAACCCAAAAATCCCACTTGAATTTTTGTTGCAATATGTGCAGTTTTAAAGAGCAGTGGTTAGGCCACATTTTAGGGAACTGTTGTACAGCACAATGACAATGTAAGCTCAATGTTCTCGATTCTGATAGGTACTTGCACAAATAACATGAAAGAGTTCATGCTCGCTAAAAAAATAGCAAATTCTATCTTTCAAGTCTGGAATGTTGTGAATCAGACCTGATATGAATACGAGGGTCGGGTGAATAGTCTCTACATTTATGAAGTTTATATTCGGATCATCTTTTATATTTCAAAAAACAGAGAAGGGAATAAAGAGAACACGGCAGTAGCAACCATACTTTCCGAATGTGAAACGTGCTCACCTGAAGAATCACTCGAGGACGACCTAGGAAATTAGAAGCAGCAAGAGGTAATTCCGAGCCTCGAACACAAATATGTTTGCAGTTCAATATGATTGACATTGAGTATGGAATACAGATTGTTTCCTGATCTTAAGCTATTCGGCAGCTGGCAGCGCCTGTATTTCACACGTGGACACCCTAGACAACAGGCACGGTGTTTCCTGAAAATATACAAGCACTTTGTCTTTTCTTTATCATAGCATAAGTGCTATGTTGTGTCCATTTTGTTCTACATCAAGTTGGTAAATGTACAGGTTGGGTCCTACAGTGTGGGCCCTCAAGGGTGAGAGAGCGCAAACTGACCTAAATGTATGAGTGCATCACACTTACCTGTAGTAAGCACAAATCATGAGGAGAAATGCCATGAGTGCTAGTAGTATCTGCAATTATATTCTGAATGTATAGCTAATGTAGAGATTTAAGTAGAAGTGGAACTAATACAGAAATGTGTGACACTATATGATTTTATTAGATGTGATTATTCCTGAATCCATGTCGTGTAGCTGCTAAAATGTAAGATGGCATGTGGTTAAACGCAGAATGTGGTAGGCCTCAGGGCCAGAGCTAGAAGGGAAGGGGAAGGTGTTTCTTTTCACGACATAGATGAACTAATGTTTTGGTCATTGCATTAATGGGCCATGATTTATAGATGTGTTTACTGAATAATAGAATAAGAGTATTAACATGCTTTAATTAATGAAGAAGTTGAATGCTATAATCATTATGAGAAATGCTGTAGGCCTGAAATGTTTTAACATTGATTTACACGTACATGTCTGGGCCGAGAAATGTTGCAAACCTTTTTGGAAGTCTATGAGAGTTGGGTTCTTGGCTGCAGATGTCTGTCTGCAAGAGAAAGGGAGGATCTGATTATAAATAATATGAATAGAGGTCTGTTCAGTAGACGGCCCAGACATGGAGGAGGGTTCTGGAATGTTTAAGGGGTATCAGCGGGCCGGAGAAGAGTCTGAGAAGCAAGGTCAACTCCAACGTATGAGGCCCAATACAAAGCAGCATGGAAAAAGCCAGAAGCTACACCACGTGAGAGGCGTCTCATGAGGGGCGTCTCAAATGTTGTTGACTGTTTTGTATTAGGGACAGCACCCCTGGGTGGAGTTAGAGCAGATACCTGAGGACCCTTTAGAGAGCGGATGGGTAGGCAGAGAGGGGTCATGACTGGAGAACTATAGGTTTTCACCAAGAGACTTAGAGTGAGTGACTTCCCTTGGGGGTCATTCACTGCTGACACCTTTGTTAGGTTGGGATTTGGTTAAGTAGGGATACCATCTAGAGCAGGGTAGGGACAGCCTAACCTGTGTGTTTTCCTCCAACTTAAATGAAGGAGAGATATGCGTCAATGCTGATAGCTTTATTATTCTTAGAACTTGTGTTAGTAATTTCCGTTGCTCGTCTGAGGGCTTTCAGAGAGCACATGTATGTAATTGGACCTGTGTATCTCGTGAATCTCATTCTGAGATGTCTGTATTTGCAGCTTATCATATCTTTACAATAAACTTTTGAAAGCTAGAAGTTGTTTGTGATCTTTTGGAGCGGGGTCCTTTATTGGGTGAACTAACTTGGGGAGAGAGGCACTTTCTTCCTTCAATGACAGGCAACAAAGGTTCAGTCGACCAGATCGGGGTTTAGATCAATAGTGATAAGGTATCGATCAAAATCTCGCCCTTCCAGTTGGTAGCAGAGGATGGTTGCCTTCTTGAGGACGGTGACCTAGGCCAGGTTAGCTTACCCCAAGGCCCCTAGAAATCGATGATCGGAAGAACCGCCCGCCGAAGAAGATCCGGATGACGTGAGACAGAAAAAGCAGCAGTATCGGTCGAGAGTGAGTATAAAGGGTCATGCGTGTTAGATTGCGGTGTTTTTGTATTGTATCTATGTTGTAATGTCTGGCGGAGTTGAATGTCTGTAGAGTGACTGTGGAACAGGTTGTGAGCGCGCGCAACCGGTGGAAATCTTAAGTTCAAGGAGAGCTTAAGTGGTTCGGGTGTATCGGACACCCAGAGTAATTGTCAAATAGTGTGAAGGGGGTCATGAGGTACCATTGATCACCCGAAAGACCGAGATAGGGGGAACGTAAGAGTGAGTGCGTGAGTAACGGACGCTGGTCGGAAGTTACTGTGTGTGTAAGCAACCTATCAGAGAGACGATAGACATTTCGTCAGTTGTGTTGACCATTACATATAGACTGTGGACGTACAGTCGAGGGAAGTGACCGCTTGGTCGGAAGTAGTCATTTTTCGGTGTATGAATGGGACGCATGCATGACCGGGAGACGAGTTGAGAAAGGAGGGGTGCTGCTGCGAAGCGGAGAAAAGTGACGTCAGGAAGTGTCGCGACGTGATTGGCCGACAGGAGAAAGACCGCGCTGTGATAGGCCAGCTAGCAAAGACGTCAGAAAGTGTCGCGACGTGATTGGCCGACCGGAGAAAGACCGCGCTGCGATAGGCCAAGTTAGCAAAGCCGCGACAGGATTGGTGGATTGTCATCAGGAAGTAAACAGAGTAGCGAGGCTGGATATTGTGCGTATAATTATGAAGTGTTTTAAATGGCTGAGAGCGGTGTTTAAAAAAGAGAAGCGGGGATCGTATGAAGGGGAAGAAGCCCCGCCGGAGGGTACGCCGGCTCGTTACATGGCAGTGAATGTTGGGCTGCATACGATCCTTTGGATATCAGAGTGGAGTAAGATTACGGAAGGAAATGAGGAACTGACGTTCCCGAAGTACGGGACGTTCAGATTAGAGGTGTTACATCGATTAAAATCAGTCATGACCTCAATGAGACCCTTGCCTAGACCGACCCAGTTTGAAGCCCTTGATGCATGGATTAGGGCAGCGCATGAAAAGAATATGAACAGACGACAAGAAAGGGTGAAACGATCGGTAAGGGCAGTGCAGGATGCCAGGTGGGATGCGGATGCTAAAAGATGGAGAGTGCATAACATGGAAGTAAATAAACTGTACCCAGTGTTAGAGGTGCCTGGAAATAAAAGCCCCCTAGAAGAAGATGATGAGAGCGAAACAGAGGACAGCCTGATAAACAGATTATTGACAGACAGGCCACCCCCGTATAATAGAGCAGGGGGAGAGGTCGAGCATAGTGAAGGAGAAAAGGGGGGCAATGCAGGAGAGCATAGACCGCTTCCCAGTTCAGAGTGGGATCCCGAGGCAAAGAAAGAGCTGTCCCAGCCTAGTCAGGTGCAACAGGTAGTCGGGAGGTTTGTGGTACAAAGAGCGCCGGAAACGGAGTGCGCCACATCCTACGGATTACCAGATGCACTACAGGTACCTGTTACCATAGGTCCTATAGTATCGATATATGACCCAGAGAGAGCAAGAGGGGAAGAACGGGTACGGAAGGACAGAGAAAGAGCAGGGACGGCAAGGAGGAACGATACGATCAATTCCCCAAGTCAGATGCCGATACCGAGAGAGTGGAGCACCCCGATGCACACAGCAGGGGACCCAGGAGGGGATCCTGGGGGCCCTAGATGGCCAGTGGATCTGAGGGGATCTGGACGAAAATCCTTTCAAGAGCTAAATGAGTACATGAAGAAGTGGGATGAGGCAGTGGAGGCTCATAAGAGCATCATAGCTGCAGAAGCTGAAAGGGAAAGTCAGGACAGCAGAGCTCGGACTCACTGCGGGGCTGGGGAGAGCAGCCCGGAGTGGGACTGTAGAGAGAGGGATAGTAGGGGAGTCACCCATTGGGCCCGGAGTGGGGATAGAACAGACCTGGAAAACGGGGGCCCCGGGAGTGGAGGGGTGGCGCGCCCAATACTCAGTGAAGGGGAGAGGAGAGCGCAAGAGTACAGAAACAGCTTTAAGTGTCCACACTGTGTGCCCGGCACCAGAGAACAGAATGGGAGTTGTGAGAGGTCGCACCATAGTCCCTGTGATGACGGAAACGAGCGCAGCCCAGGGAATATGGGGAACCAGGAAGGATCGTATCGGATACTGAGCGATACCAGGCAAAGGGAGAGTAGCGACCAGAGGGAAAATCACAGAGAGGCGTACGGCGAAAGGAGAGAAGCAGGAGAGAGTGGGCAGAGCAAGAGTGGGGGTAACAGGCCCGTGTTCCATCACCTTCCAAGATCGGATGGCCGAGCATGGGACCTGGAGAGATGGGAGCAAGGGAGAGCACTCATTAACTCTCCCGAGCCCAAACGTAGAGCTCGGAGTTGGGATGGTAGGGAGACCAGTGAGCCCCCTTCGAAAGACATATTGCGAGCTGAGATAAAAGCTAAGAGACTCGATGTCGCCAGCTTAAGGTCAGACCTGGATGACATGATAGATGGTACCCTGCCTTTAGAAAGAATGGAAATGTATGAGCAGGATGAAATACTGTATATGGCAAAGGACATCACTCGAAAGGCGAGAGCAATCCATGAGAAGTTAGTCGAACTAGCAGGCAAATATATGGTGGACCTGTCAAGAACCAAAGCATTACAGGGTAACCACAGGCTACATTATACAGATCGAGACCTAGATGAGAGGAGAACGATTGGGCTGAAAACGCACATAAGGGAACTGATCACTGGAATAAGGACATGGAGGGCACTAGATAAGTGGGAAGAGAGGTGGTCCAAGAAAGGGACCGTCAGGAGAAGCACGCTTGGGACGACACCAGGAAGGCTGCAGGGAATAGAAGCATACCCTTTGCGTGAAGTCGCCAATGGGAACTATGTGCATGTCCCTTGGAGTAGGGGAGATTTAGCTGCTTTTACCACCTCCTTCCCCAAATTGCGGGAAAACCCAGTGGAGTGGTACAAGCAAGTCGAGAGATTTGTAAAAATCTCAAAGGTCCTATGGATAGATCTGAACACGCTGTTCGACATTGTAGTACCAGGAGATCTGTGGACAGCATGCAAGGTTAGCGCTGAGTGGCCCACAACGGAGCCGGAGAGAGATGCTAAGACTAATGGGCCGTCCGAGATTGTGATGGCAAAATTCGAGAGAGTGATGACTTGGCTGAAAGAGAAAGTGCCAATGCAAGACATAGATTGGGTCAGAATAGGCCGAACAAGACAGGAACCCAAAGAGACCGTCCACGAATATTACGAGAGATTGCTGAAGGCGTTTAAACAGTATAGCGGCCTGGATGTAATGGATTCAAAAGACATAGGGCAATTCGTGTCCAAGTTCGTCCTGGGACTGAGACCGGATATTAGTTTAATGATTCAGCAACACTCGATTTGTTGGCAAAGTAAACCCCTAGACGAAATACTGAGGTATGCCAGGTACTGCTGTGATGAGATAGACTCCAAGGCTAAGAAACTAAAAGAAAAGTTGATGGTGGTACAGATGCAGGCAGCAGGAAAGGGGGGACAGCAGCAACAGCAGCAAGGAATGGGTACAGGAGGAAAGAAGCAGTACAGTCAGAACAAGGGCAATGAGGAGAGTTCCACCTTTAGACCCAGATTAGACATAGTTGCCTTGAAGAAAACGACTAGGTGCCACCAGTGTAACGAGGTGGGGCATTGGAAACGCGAGTGTCCCTACAATGTAGAGATAGGAGAACAAGAGGAAGAGGAGGAAGAGGTCCAGAGAGCGCCTACGAGAGGGGTGACGCCATACCAGGGAAAGGTGCTAAAAGGGGGGGGGGCTCCTCCCCGAGCCCAGTTCCCGCAACCTCCTCGAGTAGGGACTATGGGTAAGACCTATAGACAGATGCCCCTGTTTGTAGAAGGAGAAGAGTGCTATTATGTGGACCCATTAACCGGACAGAGAGTGGAAAGAGAAGACTGCACCCTCGGGGCAGCCTTGGAGGTGGACCAGAGGGGACCCTATGTCGAAGCGGAAGTAGCAGGGTGCCCCACGACATTTCTGGTGGACACAGGAGCCACTAGGTCCACGATCAGATCAGCTGCAGTTCCAGACCTGCCCATGTCTGGAGAGACCATACAAGTGGTGGGGGTCGCAAACAGGAGAATAACCAGCCAATTGACAGAACCGGTACAGGTGAAAATAGGGAAGTACAGCGATGAGCACCAGTTTGTGGTTTGCGATTCAAGTCCTGTGTGTCTGCTAGGTAGAGACCTGTTGTGTAAATTGAATTGTACAATATACTGTACACCTCAGGGAGTGGAGGTATTGACCAATGATGATGACGCAGACTTCAAGGTTGCAAACTCAAGAATATGCGTGGAGCTGTACCCTACTTTAACAGTAGAGGAGCTCCCCTGGGACTTGAGAGAGACAGTGGCACCAGAAGTATGGGACTTCACTGGGGAAGAGATTGGATTGGTCAAAGGGGTGGACCCAGTGAAAATTGTAGTGAAACCGCATGCTGAGTTCCCAAGAACACCCCAATATAAATTGACTCCAGAAACGATTGCAGGCATAAAGCCCGTGATCGAGTCCATGATTAAACAGGGAATACTGAAAGAAATCGTGGGTAGTCCATGCAACTCCCCGATTATGGGTCTGCAGAAACCAAATGGGAAATTTCGGATAGTGCAGGACCTTCGAAAGATTAATAACATAGTCGTTTCGTGTTGTCCAGTGGTACCGAATCCATCAGTGATACTGTTTCAGATTCCATTCCAAGCTGAGTGGTTCACTGTGATTGATCTTTGTCAGGCTTTCTTTTCGATCCCTCTGGACGAAGAAAGCCATTTTCTTTTCGCATTTAAGCTGGAAGGTCGCGTCCTAACATGGTGTCGTATTCCTCAGGGGTATACAGAGAGCCCATCGATCTTTAACCAGCTTTTGAAGAAAAATCTTGAAAGTCTAGTGCTGCCCCAGAAGTCAGTTCTGGTCCAGTACATAGACGACCTCCTCGTGGCGTCAGAAACAGAAGAAGCTTGCAGGGAGGACTCCATCGCTTTGTTAAATCACCTAGCTGCCAATGGGCACAAGGTGTCCCCGGGAAAGTTGCAGTACTGCCTGACAGAAGTGCAGTACTTGGGACACAGAATAGAGAAAGGCAAGCGAAAGGTGTCACCAGACAGGATAGAGGCGATCATGAAAATGAATGCGCCTAAGACACAGAGAGAGGTCAGGATGTTCCTAGGGATGGTGGGTTATTGCCGACAGTGGATCGCGAACTTTTCACTGAAAGCAAAGCCCTTGCAAAAACTGACGCACAAGGAGGTGAGCGATCCGGTACCATGGGACAAAGACTGTTTGATGGCATTCCTACAGCTGCGAGAGGACCTGTGTCGTGCTCCGGCATTGGGAATGCCTGATTACAATAAACCATTTTTGCTTTACTGTTGTGAGAGAGAAGGTTGCGCGTTGTCTGTGTTAGTCCAAATCCATGGGAATGCCCGTAGACCAGTTGCTTATTTCTCGGCTACTTTAGACCCAGTAGCCGCAGCGTTGCCCGGATGTCTCAAATCCGTTGCTGCAACGGGTGTCAGCATTGAGAGATGTGAAAATATCGTCATGGGGCACCCGTTAGAGGTGTGCGTGCCCCATTCTGTTGAACTGTTGATGACCAGGACCAAAACACAGCATCTGACCAACAGCAGGCTCACACGCTATGAGCAAGTTATTCTTGCTGCAGAGAATGTGACCCTCAAGAGATGCTCTGTTTTGAACCCTGCCACCTTGATGCCACTCCCAAATGATATTGAGGATGATGATGAATGTACAGACCATGACTGCCTCGATGTGACTGAACTATGCACCAAACCCAGACCCGACATCGTAGATGAGCCACTGACTGACCCAGATGAAATTTTCTTTGTCGATGGCTCATGTGTAAGAGACGAAGTTGGGCAGTTGAGAGCAGCTTACGCTGTTTGTACAATTACTGGAGTTGTGGAAGCTGGGTGCCTGGAAGGAGTACACTCCGCTCAGGTAGCCGAGATTATTGCCTTGACACGTGCTTGCTTGGCAAGCAATCAAATTCGAGTCACCATATACACCGACAGCCAATATGGTTATGGGGTGGTTCATGATTACGGGCAGTTATGGTCTCAAAGAGGGTTCATGACCTCTTCAGGCTCTCCCATTCGCAATGGAGAGTTTGTGCGCCTGTTGTTAGAGGCGTTGCAATGCCCAGCAGGTATCGCAGTTGTAAAGTGCACCGCACATACCAGAAATGAGGACTTCGTTTCGAAAGGCAATAGATATGCCGACGAAGTCGCGCGGTATTGCGCAGAACAAGGGTACTCTTTCACAGAGGTGGAAGTGGGTGGAATAAATGTAAGGACTGAATTAGCTATGATATTGGAAACTGTTGATACTTGGGACGAACTGGCAAACATGCAAGAAAATGCTCCTGATTTTGAAAAAGAAACATGGGAAAAGGCAGGATGTGTAGTGGGTGAGTCCCATTTTTGGGTCTCAGCAGACGGCAGAGCAGTGTTGCCCAATGAGATGGTGAGCCCAATGGCCAGACTCATACATGGTCCCGTACACCTAGGGAGAGACGCTATGCTGAGAGTATTTAGACAGACTTGGTACAATCCTAAGTTTAGAATAGCAGCAGAAGCAGTGTGCCAGCGTTGTGTGACCTGTCAGCAGCTGAACGTAGGGAAAAGAACACCAGTTGCACTGAGTCACATAGGAAGGTCTGGAGGTCCATTCAATCGAATGCAGATAGATTTCATTGAAATGCCGAGATGCAACCGCCTCCGCTATGTCCTGGTGGTTGTTTGTGTATTCTCCAGATGGGTTGAGGCATACCCTACACGTAGGTGCGACACCCTCACAGTGGCCAAGTTACTGCTTAGGGAACTCATTCCGCGCTTCGGGGTGCCGGCCTCTTTGGAATCAGATAGGGGAACGCATTTCAATAGCGAGCTTGTGAAGATGATTTGTGCAGCTCTGAATATCGATCAGAAGTTGCATTGTAGTTACCGACCAGAAGCCTCAGGAATTGTGGAGCAGATCAATGGCACGATCAAAGCCCGAATTGCAAAGGTGTGCTCCTCAACGACCCTGAGTTGGCCTGACGCCCTGCCATTGGTCCTCATGAGCCTTCGTAGTACCCCAGACAGAAGAACGGGGTTGTCACCACATGAGGTGTTAATGGGGAGAGCAATGAGGCTGCCATCTGTCCCAACGACTGCACTGTTAAATATCACAGATGATATGATCCTGGACTATTGTAAGGGGCTGTCTGACGCCATTCATTCTGTGTCCCTTCAGGTGCAGGCTGCCGAGGTTCCATCGTGCCAGGGCCCGTGCCATGACCTGTATCCTGGGGACTGGGTCCTGGTGAAAAAACATGTGAGAAGAAGCTGCTTGGATGTTCGTTGCCGTGGGCCCTTCCAGATCATCTTGATTGCGAATACGGCTGTGAAGGTGGGAGGCCTGCCCAATTGGATCCACGCGTCACATACGCGAAGGGTTCCAGCACCTCGGGAAGAAACAGCTCCTCTCTCGGATAGACGTCCAGCAGAGGACCGAGAAGCCATAGAGGGGGCTAGCCAAGCTGAAGAGGTGCCAGTGGAAGCAGGGAACGAGTCTGACCAAGCTGAGGACGGTCAGTACAACAGCGAAACAGACGACGCTACAGAAGGAGAAAGTAGCTGGGAGTACGAGTCAGACACTGACAGGTCTGACAGAGAGCGAGAACAGACAAGAAGGAGAAGGAGTAGAAGGGCACGTGGAGAAGCTAATTGGCCGCAAAGAAGGAGCTCTAGCCTGAGGTCAACTCCAGAGGTAACCCTTCCTCCGATATCAGAAGATTCAGACCCGGAAGAAGGTGCTCAGGGCGCTGAAGCACCGGACCGAAGAAGGTCAAGAAGAGTGCGTGTGCCGAACAGAAGATACTCCACACCTGAGTGGACATATCTGGCGACAAATGTCTTTGAAACAGGAGACAGGGAGGATTCGAGCGGTGGTGGTGTCCAGTTCTGAGCCCATCGTCACCGTGGAAATACGACTGTTGGTACCCGGAGTCGAACAAGAAGGGTCACTAACATTCATGCTCCCCAGACCTCCCCGCCTCAGCAAGTTAAAACATATGTTTCTCTCAGAATTGCAATTCCCCGACTTTGGTACAACGATAACAGCCCATGAAGAGCACAATCTTCGTTTGGAAATACTGAACTTTGCTATCGAAGCTGCAGGTACAAACTTGATAGTAGATGCTTAAAGGACTTTGTAAATAAAGCGAGCAGAAAAAGAAGATTACCTAGCGCCCAGGAAGCAGAGAATATTAGGGAACTTCCCTTGAGTTGATGGAGAAGGGCTAGGGTTGTCTTTATTGAACTGTTAAAGGACTTTTGCGAAGAAGGTTGTCAGCTTCCAGTTGTGTGATTCTAAAGACAGAAGGAGTAAAAAGAGACTGTAAAGGAACGAGAAGAAAAGAACTTTTTGCTAAGATAAGAGAGAGCCATATTGTCTGACGAAATGGAAGCCGGCACCCAGAACCGCAGAGCTAAATGTATAATAGGTACACTAATAGTAGGAGTGGTAATATTAATAGCTTTAGTGGTAACAATTTCTTATGTAAAGGGACATGAGGAAGAGGCGAAGGTAACTGATGTGAAATCTGTAGAAACGCTTACACCCACTGTTGCTGGTGAGAAAAGGGAAAACACTCAAGAGAAGGCGTTATTAGCTGCAGAAGCCCGCAGGTTACACGTAGATGAGTCCCAAGGAGACTTTAGGTCAAATGCTTACGCTAAACTCTTATATGAATACGTGGATGCCATGGAGGTTAAGGACTGTTACGTCTGCATGCAGTTGCCGGCGTCTGTAGATGAAGGCATTAGATATCATCACCTCCCGCTGACATATGGCATTACATGTAGCTTATTGCTTAGTATATTTTATGAGAGAGATAGTTTTGAATACTATTTCTCCAACTATGATTCAGTGTTGCCAGAAGTCCCAAATTATAAGCAGATGAACAAATGGGACTACTGGAAGAGTGAAGACAGATTGGCCAAGTTCTTCATTCCTTGGATTACCTTAGATACTTCACATGCCCGTAGAAATAACCTGACATGCAAAGTGTCAGAAGTCGAGAAGAAGTTCATAGGGCAGGTGGATGATCGTTACAGGAGACAAAAGATTTTGAAAAAATCAGGACAATGGAAAACAGATTGGACCGAGGAAGAGAAGGCACACAAGAGAAAGGGTAGTAGTGGTCCAATAGCTTTAGATAAGACGCAGAGAGGAAAGCTATGTCTTCACCGAGCCAAAACGTATTATGAAAATGTATACGTGGGAGAAGTCGACTGTGAACATGCTTTCAATATAGAGTACTATACTAAGGATTTCCTGAAGGGAATGCAAGTGATTCCAAATGTGTATTTTGTATGTGGAAGAAATGCCTACGTGAGACTACCTGACAACTGGTATGGATCATGTTACCTAGCAATTGTCTTCCCCAAAATATATCATGCACAAGACTTAGTGATCATCGAGGGCAAGACATCATCGAGGGGAAGGAGAGATATAGGAGATGCAGAAGTGGTTGGAGATGTCTTTGGAGCTATGTTCCCTCTTTTGGGAGTAATCCTTAATGATGTTAAAATTAGACGACTGGCAACAGTCGTCGACAGGTTGTCTGCCAGCACTGCTCAGTCCTTAATGCTGGTAGAGGGAGAGATGCAATCGATAAGGGCTATGGTTCTTCAGAACCGTCTTGCGTTAGATGTCCTACTAGCAAAAGAGGGCGGAGTCTGTAAGGCTTTGAAGGTCCAGGAATGTTGTACTTACATTCCAGACAATTCGAAGCCCCTTGAGAAAGTTATTAGGAACATAACTGATATTCACAAGGAGATCGAAGACTTGAGTAGAGAAAATGTCTGGGAAAAGGTGGGCCACGGAATGAGTGAAGTTGGAGGGTGGATCTCCACCTTAGGCAAAAGCTTTGTGTGGTATATCCTAAAACCTATCATCATAATATTGATCTGTGGGATTATATTGTGGGGATTGGTGAGGGTATTCAAATGGTACAGAGCAAGAAGGTCAGAAAGGGCCCAAAGAGAGCAGCTGCAGAGATTGGCTGCCATACAAGATAATCAGTACAGGAGTCTGAGGGCTCTGGAAGCGCAGAGACAAGTTATGCCAGCAATAACTGCAGTTTAAATGTTAGTGATGACCCCGAGAGGTCATCAAAGGGGGGAACTGAGAGAGCGCAAACTGACCTAAATGTATGAGTGCATCACACTTACCTGTAGTAAGCACAAATCATGAGGAGAAATGCCATGAGTGCTAGTAGTATCTGCAATTATATTCTGAATGTATAGCTAATGTAGAGATTTAAGTAGAAGTGGAACTAATACAGAAATGTGTGACACTATATGATTTTATTAGATGTGATTATTCCTGAATCCATGTCGTGTAGCTGCTAAAATGTAAGATGGCATGTGGTTAAACGCAGAATGTGGTAGGCCTCAGGGCCAGAGCTAGAAGGGAAGGGGAAGGTGTTTCTTTTCACGACATAGATGAACTAATGTTTTGGTCATTGCATTAATGGGCCATGATTTATAGATGTGTTTACTGAATAATAGAATAAGAGTATTAACATGCTTTAATTAATGAAGAAGTTGAATGCTATAATCATTATGAGAAATGCTGTAGGCCTGAAATGTTTTAACATTGATTTACACGTACATGTCTGGGCCGAGAAATGTTGCAAACCTTTTTGGAAGTCTATGAGAGTTGGGTTCTTGGCTGCAGATGTCTGTCTGCAAGAGAAAGGGAGGATCTGATTATAAATAATATGAATAGAGGTCTGTTCAGTAGACGGCCCAGACATGGAGGAGGGTTCTGGAATGTTTAAGGGGTATCAGCGGGCCGGAGAAGAGTCTGAGAAGCAAGGTCAACTCCAACGTATGAGGCCCAATACAAAGCAGCATGGAAAAAGCCAGAAGCTACACCACGTGAGAGGCGTCTCATGAGGGGCGTCTCAAATGTTGTTGACTGTTTTGTATTAGGGACAGCACCCCTGGGTGGAGTTAGAGCAGATACCTGAGGACCCTTTAGAGAGCGGATGGGTAGGCAGAGAGGGGTCATGACTGGAGAACTATAGGTTTTCACCAAGAGACTTAGAGTGAGTGACTTCCCTTGGGGGTCATTCACTGCTGACACCTTTGTTAGGTTGGGATTTGGTTAAGTAGGGATACCATCTAGAGCAGGGTAGGGACAGCCTAACCTGTGTGTTTTCCTCCAACTTAAATGAAGGAGAGATATGCGTCAATGCTGATAGCTTTATTATTCTTAGAACTTGTGTTAGTAATTTCCGTTGCTCGTCTGAGGGCTTTCAGAGAGCACATGTATGTAATTGGACCTGTGTATCTCGTGAATCTCATTCTGAGATGTCTGTATTTGCAGCTTATCATATCTTTACAATAAACTTTTGAAAGCTAGAAGTTGTTTGTGATCTTTTGGAGCGGGGTCCTTTATTGGGTGAACTAACTTGGGGAGAGAGGCACTTTCTTCCTTCAATGACAGGCAACAAAGGTTCAGTCGACCAGATCGGGGTTTAGATCAATAGTGATAAGGTATCGATCAAAATCTCGCCCTTCCAAGGGCAATAGGGCTCTAAATCCCTGGCCTCCTCCTCCTACTGTATCTTGCACTAAGGCATTGCCTTGTTTTTGACACTGGCAACCAGAAGCATGCTTTCAAGGAGCTCGTGGAGTCAGCATTGTATCTATGTGTTGTATCTTTTGCCTCAAGGAGGGCTCATATTTTCTCTGTGAGAAGATCCTGCCACCTTCTTATAAGATAATTTAGTAACAGGCGTCTGTGACAGTTTGAGCTCCATAGACTTAAACTGAGGGAAAATGTATATAAACTACTCAAACTGGCATGGCTTTTTTCCATTGCCTGCCCGTTTTGAGTGAGAGCTCTGGTCGGTTGAAATTACAATTGTCTCTTGATTATTTGCTGTGCTGCTTGCTATTTTTCCATTACACACGTTACTTTATTTTAACAGATGGTGCATTGGCTGGGAAATCCATATTTTCCTAGTTTCGCGGAAAGTCTTAATTTTATTAAAGACATGGAGGTGAGTATTATGCCTTTCTTAACTTTATTTAAACAGCAGCAGTAAAGAAAAAGGGGAAAAACTACTAGTCCCATGAGGCTTTACTACAAAAACCAATGGGAACAGAACTGTAGTCTAACTGAATGGCCAATCAGCGATCAAGACCCCCTATAATTCCTATCTTGACTATGAACAGTCCTCTTTTCTTAAGCGAGAAGTCATGTAGAAGTATGGAGCAAAGGTAAAATTAGAAAGACAAGAGAAACTGCTAAAACAAATGTGAACATGTCCTGTGTAAAGTCCATCAATCTATCTGGAACCTGAAGCGAAGCTCCCCAAACGGGTGAGTCCATGGTTGTGAAGGCTTACTGGGAAAGAGCAGGGCGGTTCATTGCAGTCGAAAGATGCAGATAGAGACTTATGCAGATGTACTTGTTGTAGAGTTGGGCAGTGCAGGGTGGGAAAACCATGGTAAAACATAGGTTGAGGTGAGATTATACTTGCCTCTGTATCTTAAATAAAATTAAGACTTTCCTTCGAGAAGCTAGGAAAATCTAGATTTTATGGCAAGTCACAGAGGATCTTATTATGCTTGTTTAAAGCATGTTTATCACCACCGAAGAAGCAGTATGAACAGGTTGGCAAAAAAAAGTGCAAAATGTATTATCATTTGACCCATAAACTGAGTCCAGAATGTCCTCTAAACGGGAACCCCCAAAAGGCTTTGGATGTCATGGCCCCCTGGAGGAATGAGCTCTAAATATGGAGATGTCAATCCCAGCTAGAGCCATAACCCACCTAACACAATGGGCAAGGGCAGGGGAAGAAACTGCTTTATGAGGTTTTTTGAAGGAAATGTAAATGTAAATGTAAATGTATAGGCATTTATATAGCGCACTACTTACCCGTAGGGTCCCAAGGCGCTTCGACCGCTGCGAAACCCTTCCTGGCTTCCCTGAGAGATGGTCCCTTAATGGGTATCTCCAGGGTGAGACCAGGCATCCCCGGCGGTCTGGTGGGGCCGTTAGTGAAGATGAGGCAAGCTAATGCCCAGAGTTGCCGAGTGTGAACGCTGATCAGAGTGGGCACCGAGGCGAGAGAATTATCGAGTCCGCTGACCCTGGTCCAGAAACCTGCCGCGCCGGGAATCGAACCCTGGTCCCGGGCCGTCCTCTGCTCTCGGGTCTGCCGCCTCTAACCAGTGAGCCACACTACTTCACCTGAGGAGTTGAGTGTCAGCAGACATTCTAAAAAAGCAAGTTTCCTGTTCATATATTTTTGTCAACCAGTTACCCAAACACAGCTGAGGATGATTAGGAAAGAAAGGGTAAAACACAGAAGTTGAATTTGTTTTTGTGCATTTCCATATGTTAAAAACCACACTTACAGGAGTAAAATGAAGGCAAAGAAAAGTCCAATTAATTGGCATCAGAAAGACATTTGATATAAATGAGGAATAATAACATAATTAATGTAGTGGATAACATTTTAAGAGAGAGAGAAGAATTTTCTGGCCTGATTATGAACGTTTGTAAAATCAAATTAACGTCCCATAATTTACTGTATTTTGAAACATGAGGATTACAAAATGTTATTCACTTTAACAGCCAACACAACAGAGCAAGTTCCCCCACTGGATTTCCATTGATCAGTGGGTGTTTTGCGGAGATTGCAGCTCTGTAGATGTGGACCGTATGGTAAGTCTTGCCTCCACTAGCTAGAGAGGCCAAAAAATTGACTATGAATGCGACATCTGCTGAAAAGTTATTAACAGATTTTTCCATGGTCCATACAGACAAGGCAGAAGGAGGTTGGGAAAATTCAGAAGTAATATGGGATAATCTAATGTAAATTCCAGAAGGGGAGGCTACCACACCTGTGATTGCCAAAAGGCAACTACGGGAACTAGAACAGCTTGTTGTCGCCTGACCTGTGCCAGGCCTCTGTTGATCATGATAATGGGAGGAAAATCATAATTGGTGTTCTGGAATCAATCCTGGAGAAACGCATCCATTGCCAAAGCTAACACGTCCTGTCTCAAGCTGAAGAATTGAGGAAGCTGACAACTGAGTCTGGATGCAAAGAGATCTATATGGAGGGGACCCCATTTGAGGTAAAGAAAGTGGAAAATAGAACTGTGTAGTCCAATTGCTGGCATTGGGAACATACTGTGAGACGGCATTGAGTGTGCCTGGAAGGTATTACACTTGAAATGAGATTTTGTGATTGAGGCAGAACTCCCAAGAACGTTTTGCCACTTCTGCAAGAGGTTTGGACCTTGCACCACTGAGGGGATTAATATACCTTACAGCTGCACGATTGTCCATGCAAGGGAATATGGAACATTTTAGTTTGTCTTTTGTAAAACTCTGGATTGCAAAGGACACTGCAACCATCTCTAAACAATGTCTGTGCAGTTTTAACTCATTGATGACCCATGTGCCTCCAGTTGAGATTTGACTACACCGGGCATCCCAGTCAGTCAGGCTTGCGTTGGATTCTAAGACAAGACCTGGGGCCATGCCAAAGATTGTTCTGCAATTCCAGGCATCTAAATGGTCAATCCACCATTGAACTTCCATGTCAGATTCTGGATCTAACTGTACTAGTTCGGAATAAGAAAGACCCTGTCGAAGATGGCATATTTTGACTCTCTGAGGAGCTCAATAATAAAGAGGGCCCAGAAAAATGCCCTGAATTGATGAGGATAGACCTACAATCCTAGCAAGAGGCCTGAGAGAAATGGACAATGTCTGCAGCATGTGAGAACATTTAGATTTTATTGCTTTGACCTTGGAGAAGGTCAATTGAAGGGTAGCTTATCTCTGAATTGACTAGGAAAACCTAAAAGCTCCATCTGTTTGGAGGGAGAGAGAATCGATTTCTCCCTGTTGATGAGAAAACCTAGGTTCTGTAATAGAGAGCATGTTATTTGGAGTTGAGATTAAACCGTTGTTGGACTTTAAACCATTAAGAAAATATTGTCTTGATGATTGAGCGAATACCCTGAGAGCTGAGAAGAGCTACAACAGGTTTCATGTCCTTTGTAAAACACCAAGGCAGGGAAGAAAGATTAGAAGAAAGATATCAAAATTGGTACATTTTCCCCTGCCATTGGACTACCTGCAGATACCTTCTGGATGAGGGATGGATTGGTATAGTTAAATATGTGTCCTGTAAATTTAGATAGACCATACAGTCGTATTGCAATAAAGAATCCCTGAGATGGATGATGGTTCACAACAAACTGATTGAACTCTCTGAGATTTGTGACAGGTCCTATTCTTTTGTTTTCCTTTTGGACTAGAAAATGGCAACTTAGGAATCATTTGGGGTAAAGGGAAATCTCTTGAATTGCTTGTTTTAGTAAAAGAGAAAGAATCACTTGTGTCATCATTGCAGCCATATCAAGGACTTGTGTTAGGGTCTGAAAAGGCCTAGAATAGAGTTATCTGGAATAACCTTCAACAGCGTTTAACACCCAGGGATATGCTGTGATCAATTGCAATCTGTGAAGGAAGAACTTTAAACAACCTTGGACTGAAAGATGAACAGAAAGAAGACCTAGCTGAAGAGGCTTTTTCTCGGATGCTCCTTTGACCTCTATTCTAGAGTCCCCTATCGATTTGGGGATAGAATTGTGATCTGATTTCTTGGTTACCATAGTAATTGAAGCCTCTAAAGTTTTGATTTCTGTAACCGTGGCTGGCAAAGCAGCTTCTGCCTCTGCTGGCCCTGACAAAAACCCATTGGGCAAAAACTTTCTTTAGGGATTGTTTAGCTTTATCTATTGAAGCACATATTTGTTCAATTCCTTCCTGAACGAATCCCCGAAAAGTAGACCTTTAGCTTTAAATCCAGGGTCTAAGGTTGTCAGAAGGCTAATTTTGAATCACGTTTCCAAAGAAGACCTTTCCTTCTTTTATGTGTGATGGGCGAATTTGTGTTCCCTAAGAGGTAAAAGGCTCTTTGAAATCACATGGATAACTCCTCAGCATCATTTGATGTATTGTCTAATCTGGCTGTTTTTGTCAACTCAAAGATGCGGGATGAAGGACTGACCACTTTCAACAATTTTATCCAAGCAATACCCGGGGTCGTTCCCAGATTTCGAGAAGAAGGTTAACGTGTTTGGATCTATAGTAGGTGTTGAGGTGATGTTAAACCATAAATAGGGCCTGGGACATTCCGATTTAAGTTTGGCTCCAGTTTGTTTATCCAAGGGTAAACGTAATCTACTAGAAATATACTCTACCACATGTTCTGAGGAAAACCATTCAGTGGATTTGGGGTGGTGAATGAGTTTAGGGTCCAACATGGGCAGACTATCAGAATCCAACCTAGGTTTCAAATCAAAAAGCACTTGCAAAGGGCACGGCTACTCTGTAGAGTGTTTCGACGCTATAGGTACTGCAACCAATGAACACAACAAGAAGAGAAAGTTAAAATGCAACCTTATATAACCAGGTCTTTAAGCTGCACTTGAAAGAGCCTGCATCCTTGGTAGCACAAAGGTGCAAGGGAAGAGAATTCCAACCAGCAGTCGCCAGTGCAGAGAAGGAAGATCCTCCCCATCACTTCCGTCTTGTTTTGTGCACCACCGCAAGCAGCACTTGGATTTAAATGGATCAGCTCTAGGAGATAACATCTTCTTTTTCTTTTGTTTGGGATCCAGCCAAAACTCAGAATCATCGCCCTTATCATTATCTTCATCAGTATCTGGATATTAGGTATCATCATCTGTATCCGGAATGT
Source organism: Lissotriton helveticus (assembly GCF_964261635.1). Lineage (NCBI taxonomy): Eukaryota > Metazoa > Chordata > Amphibia > Caudata > Salamandridae > Lissotriton > Lissotriton helveticus. The sequence goes on from NC_136058.1 coordinate 135,101,874, forward strand.
CGGAAATCACAATCTTAGTATTGGTGTTAATGTCTTCAGCATTACATGTCCCCTCCTTGAAAGAACGTCATCCTCTATCTCGTGTAAGGAAACCTCACAGACTAACAAAGGGTTTTTGGTTTTGCTGCAAGCTTTTTCTTTCCCCTTGGAAGAACCATCCTTGGCAACGTTAAATACATTTACTGACAATAATTTATATTTTCTGCTTTCCCCTGCAATACATTTTCAGACATAATATTAGTTACTGTATTCTCAATATTTTTTGTTATTTTAGACGTAGAAGAATTGTATGCCTGTTGTACTGATGACTGGATAGAATAATCCAATTTCTGGCAAAATTCCTCTCCTTTGCCATCATGTTGTGCATAAAATGCAGAAGAACCACCTGTTTCACTTGTAATAAATAAGCACTGATAATAAAGGCCAATAGAAAATATCCCTGAACCAGAATTTACTATGGAGAAAGCGTTAACATTGAAGACATAAGGAAAAACCCCTCCCCATAGGGTGGGGCCTTCACCACAGGAGATGTGAAACTGCGAGTGGTTGAGTGCGAGGCAGCACAGTGGGGTGTCACCAAATTCTCTGCGTCAGTTAGGCAGAGTAACGCAGCAAATGGAGTTGAGGAGAAAGGGCCTGAATAGCAGTGGGCACAACATGGAGATTTATGGGCCAAAAGACGTGCAAAGGAAAAGTGTGTCACCAAAGGAGCAGTTGGTTCGAACCAACTGTTGGTGCAAAGTGCAAAGGAAAAGTGTGTCACCAAAGGAGCCGTTGGTCTGAACCAACTGTTAGTGCAGGTGAGTACTCCACCAGGGACGCGCACAGGGAATATCACCATATCTTGAACAACCGTGAAAGTATTAAACCTTACCGATGTAAAAGCACAAAAGATATAATTTAGATAGAAGTATATATACTTATTTTGACTGTGAGCAGCAAGAAAAGAGGATTGTTCGCAGTCAATATAGGTGGTGTCCAGCCTTGATTGGCCATTCAGCTAAGCTGTAGTTCTTTTCCCATTGGGTTCTGTTGCTAAGCCTCATGAGACTAGTAGTTTTTTCCTTTGTCTTGATTGCTGCTGTTTAAATAAAGCAAGTTAAGAAAGGAATGATAAGAACTTCGATGGCTTGCCATAAAATTTCAAGAAGTACTATATGGGAGAGCACTGGACTGAATTCCACACAATGAACGCATATGCAAGAGATAAGTGAGAAATGTCTTCAAGGGAACAGGGGTGGAGTTCTGTCCAGCACTGGAACTGCACAGGACCTGCAAAATTGGCTGAAAGCGTGAGCGCAACTGAACTAAGGAAAGTTTTGGAAAAGTGAAACTGTGCTTACTATATTTTTGTTCACTTGCTTGTTTTGCCTTGCCTGAACTATTTTATGGTTAAAAATGTGTGGTTAAAAAGGGTGTGCACAATTGTTGTCTCGGTAAGAAAAAAAAATGTGCTGGGCAGGTAGGATTAGGAGGAGTCCAGTTACTGATCTAGCTACCCAGAATCCTTCATAAGCCACTTCTGAAGGTTCGTCAGATGCAAGGGATCATTGGGGGAGAGTATGCAATGCCTTCCATTTCCAGACCAGGAGATCAGTTAGAAGAAAATATACCTGATAGAACCCTATCCCATTTTCCATCACCTTTAACTACACCTTCCACAAGAGGAACTGTAGGCACAAGGCCAGCAGACATCTTCGTTGTTAACTAGGTGCGATTAAGCAGTAAGGAGCAGAGAAGAAGGCTTAGAAATCTCAATGTAGGGAGCCCCCAAAAAAGGGACTCCTGCCCATACTAGTTACCAACAATAAGATAAAGGCACACGCAAGTATTAATAAGTGTGGGTGGGACTCATTAAAGGGGATGGGAATGTTACCTTTGAAATAGAGAGATTAGAAAACTTACTAAAGAAACTGACAGACTGGTAAAATAATATAGATGCAGAGAAATTACCTCTCTTCCTAAAACGGCATGAAGAGGCACACAAGCATGAATTTCTAGTATGAGGTATCAGAAATACACAGGAAGATCGAATCAGTTACTCTAAGAACATTATTAGGGCTTGTGGTCCTCCTCCTTCTCTTCCTACACATATATTTCTCCAGATCACCGAACCACAAGACAAAGAGGAAGAGTGTGAGGACCTGAGGGAGGAAGATCTGTTTGATATATTCCCCTTGCCAGCTGGCTGAAGAGACTGGGAGTGCACCTGCTAATTCACTTGGAAATAGAGAAGTGCTTGTGGGCCAGCAGGTGACAAGAGCACAAGAGGGTAACCTGCAAGAGCGCTGTGATGTTACTGACAGAAATGCTGTAGATAGCAGACAAGAGACTGATTCAACTTCAGTTGATTGGTTCAGGACCAGGGTACTGTCCATCCCACGCTGTAGAGATTACAGAGAATTAAGCCCTACCATTGCCCTTGAAAGTTTGACGTAGACTACAGGATGATTGTCTAAGAGGGCATCCCTTCTCCTAATTCAAATGATGCTAACGATAAAGGACTCTTCCTCCTCCATCCTTCTTCCCTTACGGTACTACCCAATGGCTGGGGGTAGAATTATGGTCTACACTCCTTGTACCCCCTCTGATTTGTTAAGCATTAAGAAACAATTTCCCAGCATGTGGGTAACCCCATTCAAGAGGAACTGAAGAGTGCGTGAGAAGTATAAAGAACAAACTGGGCAGATGTAAATCAGTAGTTAAGATTGGTCGTGCTGACTGAAGTAAGAGACAGTTGGTTGGAGAAGTCGGCATTGTGGAGGGTTGCCCCTTGTAATTAAGAATAGTTGAGTGCAGCAAGAGATGCTTTGTTGAATGCAATTACGGATGTGTGCGTGGTGAATACTGATTGAACACAATCTTGAATTGTAAGCAAATTAAGAGTGAAGCACAGGGGGATTATTTAAATTTAAGCATGTGCTTAAGATATACTTGGATATAGCCCGCCCTATGGAATTTGTTCAAGAAGCTACAAGTGCCTTTTCTCTGCGGAGATTACTACTGAATGTTAGGAGTCAGTTGACTATCTCCATTGAATGACTGATTAAGAAGTTGGTTAAATTGCTAAGAAAGGAATGATAAGAACAGCAAAGTAGAAATCATGTACTATGTACAGTGCTTTGCTCTCCTTTGGGTAGATTTGCGGTATAGAAATACCATATACATACATATATATACAGAGAAAGAAAGAGAATGTAAAATCGAAATTGATGTCAATGAAATTTCAAAATATGCAGAGAACCATCATGAGTGTGAGCAGAGCGCCCTCCAAAAGGAGGTCAGAAGGGGAAGGTTTTGCCTGAAAACGGCAGGGGCATTAGGAATAGAACTCTCTCAACTTTGTGTCAAATGCACCAACCCTCCCCACACAGTCTGGATTTCTTCACTTTACTTTAAACTTTTATTCCGAATCTTACGGCAGTCCAAGATGTACCAACTGTGCCATCAATACCTTAATCCCTGTAGATCAGTAAGCCCCCAATATAAATAGTGTATACAGCAAAAAAGCAACCCAAAAAACCCACGAGATTTGATATGTGCAACTAGAATATAAAGAGAAATTCCCTAAGGTATAATTCTCATACGTTGTTTGCCATATTGGTCTCAGCTGTATCCATTCTTAATTAAATTAATCACATACGTTGGGGTACTCTGTGTCAGGTGTAAGAAATACCTAAAGTGGTTTAATTCCACATATTTTTTTCAGTACTAAATCACACTACAATGAATGATTTTTCTATACAAAAGGGTCCAAATAGCTAGCAAACAACAACAAAGGCCGCTTAAATTGGCTAGTTCATCAGTACTTAGAAACCTTTGAAAGCTTATTGGTCACTCAGGCCAACTAGAAAAGTCTATGTAGTTATTCATGAAAATCAAATTGGTCTGTTAGGATGATGTGGGGTGATTGTCGACATTTCGATCTCCTGTGGGATTAATTTGTGAGGCCAATCTCAGGATGCAGTACGTCTGTGTTCTGGTATTGGGTGTTCCTTACAGCGCTCCTTTTCTTTTTTTGCTGTAATGACTTTTCCTCTACCTGCTTTCCAGCACTGTCTGCAATGGTGATACAGGGCCAACCTCCATTGTATGTGGACACTGCGTCCTGAGGATGGCATCATGGATAAATTCTACAAGATACCAAAACGATGACATGTCTATTTCTCTGGGGCCCATTAGTGATAAACATTCCATTTTGCTCAATCCAACTTCCCCAACTAATCTGTCAGAGAGACACATACCCAGAAAGCTAAATTTCTGTGTTGTTAAATATACCTTGTCAACAGGAAAATATGTGAGAGGACAAATTGTCAGAACAATATAAATGAACCTGCCATGTGCCCTGAGTTAACTGAGTTACTTTCACGGGTATCATTCACATTATGGTCCACAAGGGCTAATGTTATGAGGTTCAAATCATTAATGGAACTTTGAAGGTTCCATTAATGATATCAGAAGGAGCTACCCAGAATACTTCATGTACACACTAAAACTTGAGGTCGGTGAAAGGATCTGCCCTGTTGTAGAATATGTTATTAAAAAAGAGGTTTTAGTAGCTATTGTTAGTAGATGTAATGCCCCAGTTCTCCTGAAACGCAACAAGGGGAAGACAAATGTGCACAGGTTCACACAGGGCATAAGGTGCAATTAATAATATGGTTATCCAAAGCTTCTCTTTGATCCTCAACCCTGTCCCTATCCTTTCTTACATCCCTGCAAATACTCAATGGTTTAATGTTGTTGACCTCTGTTCCACTCCATCCAAAACAATAGGAGAGTCAGTATCTCTTCTCCTTCACATTCCAATGGTTCCAGCTTTTGTGGACCAGACTTCCTTGGAGAATGATCGAGATACAGTTGTTTTGCCCTTGGGTTCTCCTTTAATCGAATATGTTTCTAATTTGCATTTAGCATCTGTTACCTTAGATCATTGCTAGGAGGACCTAATATATTGCCAGTGGCATAACAAAGTCAGAACCCCCTCCCTGCAAAGTACATGCAGGCCCCCCCATGCTTCAAACCCAGTCTGGAGCTCTTACCCCAGGGATCTACCAGTCACGGAGGGGTCTCCCCAAAGCTCAAGCCCCCACACCACAGGGCTGCGGGGGGTTTTGTTATGCCACTATCACCTCGTTGAATAGGCTAATAAAGAGTGCACAGTATCAAAGAAGACATGACTGTTCTGTCTTTCCCGAGTGTGATGGTTTGCTAATAAAAGCTTTGGTGGCAAGTGCCACCTGTCCTATGAATGTGTTAAAGTCATTCTTAAGTTGGCCCACCCTGTAAAAGTCTCCGAGGCACATTCCTTTCTGGCCATGGTATTGCACACAGTGAATCCTAGGCTTCACTGAGATAGCAACGCTATTGCTAGAATATGCCAAAACAGACACCCCTTAACACCTGCAGTGGCATAGTGAAACCGAAAATGCATTTGCAAAAAATAAAGCAGGCACTAATTTCTGCACCTGCCCTAGGACTCACTGATTATGCCAAGCCTTTTATTTTGTATTGTGATGAACGTAATGATTTGCACTAGGATTGATAGCACAGAGTCTTGGGATCAAAAGAAACCTGCAGCTAAGGATTTCTAAGTGATTTACCTGAAAGCAGCTGGGCTTATGCCAGGTTTAAGGTATGTGGCACCTGCTGCAAATCTTGCTGAACATCTGAAAATATTGTATTGGTTTTTCTTTTATCTGTTGCTGTACCTCATTCTGTGATTGTACTTCTCCTCATTACAACAACCTAGCCCCTATTGCTATTCACAAAATTCGAGTGCAAGTTACACTTTTGGAGTACGTTTATACTCCTTTTTTTGTGAATAGCCTTTAAGTAGTAAACTTACCCAACATTTTTAGATTATTCAAAAGAGTATAACTCACAGACACTTTAATTTGGTGGAGAAAACAGAGATACACTTTTGGAGTACATTTACATTTACATTTTGTGAATAGCCAAAAAGCAGTAAACGTAGTCAAAATGGTGAATTACTCAAACGTTTAAGTTACCTTTGTATCTCTGACCAATAATCTTTGATTTTTTATTTCTTTATGTCAATGTCTTTGTCTTCACCTGTATAGCACAATGAAATATGAATACCATTTTCCTATTATTCTGAAGTGTTCTTTAACCTTAATATGTTTGATAGGTTTCAGGACTTTAGTAGGGATAGAATCAATTTTATTCTAGGTAGTATACTACACAATTAATGTATCCAGTAGTAATGCATAGCCTTGTTTTCGACATTGGCAACTAGATGCGTGATTTCAAGAAATTAATAAAGTCAGCAGTGTAATTGTGTGTAACTTTCACCTCAAGTCTCTTGATTATTTGCTGTGCTGGTCACTTTTTTGCATTTAAGGAATGTTAAACTTTTGGTTTCCCGAAATGTTGTGTTCATTTTTTAACAGCATGCACACTCAATACAGCGTAGGGGCTGCCAGGTGCCCTAGCAACATTCACTCTCCTATAAACCACTGTGCAAATAACACAGTGTAGATATACCATGAAGTTGGGTGTCAACCATTTCACACGAGCATTGTTCTCCATCATTTACTGCACATCATCAAATAACTTCACACAATAAGCCAGGACTCTGAACATACATTCAACACAGTTAAAATATAAAATAAACTGGCTAGTAAGGCATCCAAAAACACGTAGGTCCTTATTATGATTTCATTAGGAGTTGCCTCTGATCTACATCGTTTTGATGAGGGAACTGCCCAACCATAGTTCGGTGGTTCCGAATACCTAATTACGATGTGACCACACATAGCGCTGTCGAAAACTTCCATTTCTCTATGGGAGCTTGTGCAGCGGGCAAAAATCACCCACAGCACAAGCTCCCATTGAGAAATGGAAGTTTGTGAACATTCCTTCACCGTAAGAAATGGTGCAAGGATGTTCAGGTGGGCACCATAGGTGCCCTCCTGGTCCAAATGTGGAGGCCGCTGAGGAAAGTGGGCCCTAATGTGGCTTTCTGATAGCCTATCCATGTCAGATAGTCCAACATGGAATGGCTGTTGGAAACCGACATCATAATCCCGATGGCTGAAACGCTGTCCTTAAGGGATTATGGTGAGTTTTCAACCAACTGACAGGCTCCAGGAGTACGTTGGAAAGCACAGGAAAGCGTGGGGTCAGAGCCTCCGATTGCTGCCTCCGATGGCACGAATCGTAATGTGTCGGTTGGACACAGCAGTAGATGCTGGTCGAATCGCAACCGACAAGCCGTTGGTTGCAGTCCAAACTGCATCGTAATTAGGCCCTTACTGTCTGCTGCTTACCGCACTTTTAGGTTTCCCAGTCTATGGTTCATGCCTCAAGTCTCACCCAGTAAAAAACCTACAACCCATAAAAAGTAATATACTTATCAAACTAATGGCACACATCCGCAAAAATTGATTGAACTATGATTTCAATCAACACTTTTTTGTCTTAGACCTGTCAGCCTGAAGGTGGTCTTCCCTCAAACATTTTGCCTTTCACCCTCCATTTTTACTAGAATTTGTTTTTTTAGGCTTAGAATCTGTGAACTTTATCGCTGCTTGCCCCCATGCCAAGCCTTAAACCTCTCTTTTATTATATATAGGTCTCCCCTAAGGTAGGCCCTAGGCAACCCACAGGGCAAGGTGCATTGTAATTAAAAGGCTGGGCATGTACTTTAAAGTTTTACATGTCCTCGTAGTGAACTCCGAAATGTTTTTTTCATTACCGTGAGGCCTACCTGTCCCATAGGATAACATTGAGCTGCCTTATTACATTTAATACGTGCTAACTCTAATGTTTGATTGAGAACAGCTAAGCATTTCATGGTTGGTATCTATGAAATAAAAAATGCTCCTAAATGGCAAAATCGAATTTTAAATTACAATTTTCGAAATGCCACTGTTAGAAAGTTGGCATTTTCCCAACCTTTGTCATTTGGTGCCTTCCCCAGGTCTCAAGATTGGGTGTAGCTGCAAGTTAGATTTTGTGATTTCCTCCCAGACAGTCACATAATAGGGGAATTAGGCTTAGCTAAATGGGCCATCTGCTGGCAAGGGGAGCTGTATAATGTAAGATGGTATACCTTGTGATCCTTCATCTAAGTGTGAATACGTATGATGTAAAAAATCCTAAGCCCATAATTTATTAACTAATCAACATGCCAAATGAATTTATCTTGATTGTTGACCAATACCCATGTATGCCAGAGTCTCACACGCGATCCTCCTCTCAGCACACCCTTCAATAATTATTCTTGTATTCGGGAATCGTACCCCGCCATAGAACCCCGGTGCAGTTAGACCATGTGTCTATTTACGTCATATATGACGACTTGCCACATAGTTACTAATGACGCTGCATGACGAATTGTGGGAGTGCCCGTGGCGGCGTCAGAGGACTGCTTACAGCAGGGTTGCTTAGCAACGAACAACGCATTTGCACCGCCAACGTCCTCGTGGACGTTATGAGACTGGCTATATCTAGTTGTTCTTGGCGAAATGCTTAGCACAACACAAAAAGCATTACCGGGCAAGAGCTCCACGCCTTTGGCTCCCGCATTTCTAATACAACGTTTGGCTTGCAGCTCTTCAGCTTACTAAGAAGGTGAGAATCGTGTTTAGTGATCGCTCATGTTTATTGAATCACGCGCTTATTACGCATTCCATTTTCCCTTTCATTCCTTAGCTGGGAAAGCGTTATAAGTAAATGCTCAGACTGCCGTGAAGTCGCAAGGACCTTTTTGAACTCTCGTGGTGAAAGTCAATTACCACCACTGAGAGTTAAGAATTTTGGATACTCTAAATAGGTTGATCCAGTTATGATTTATGCCCTCAAGCCACATTAGCACTAACTAGGCTTCTTGCTATTGAAGAACCGGGTTTTAGAACCCAGCGGCGCCAGGGACACGCCCAAAGTCTTCGGGTTCTCCTGTCTTGGCAAACAGAGACACGGAATACTTCTAGGTGGCGTCAGAGATCAAATTCATTAGCTGCAGCCAGTAACAGTAATCTCAGCAATACAACACGGTGTACAACTCAAGAAACTGTTCAATTTTCATAGAGCAAGACATCACCTTTTATACACAATATTCTCATTATAAATGTGCACCCACTGCGCAAAATTCTGACTAATAGGACACATTTTCTAACTCACATTAACAAAAACCCAATTTACAGTAACCCAACCCAAAAGTTAATTATTAGGAATGTCCCAAATTCAATCTTTGCAAGCCGGACAAATTTATAATTGAAAGCACTACCCATGTAATGAAAAGTCGTAAGGAAAGAAACAATTCAGATGCTGATTAGGATAAGATATGTGCAAGGAAACTGAAGGTTAACGAGGTCCTGAACATTGATTGGCAATCTCAGACAACGATCAGCCAGAGTAATTGGCTTCGTGAAGGGTCAGTTTCAGGTGAAGAGGTCAGCGTCCTGCAGTTCACTCACAAGTCAGAAAAGGGCCTGTTTAATGCATACATGAACAATGAGGCCCATGCAACTTTGTTCGTTCGGTTACCTCCACGGCCTACGTGAGGGCAACACAAAATGGCATCACGAACAATGCAAACAAAATGGAGTCCGGTCCCGAAAACCACGGAACCTCAGACCTCCTTTTGCCATTACGTAGGCAATGACATAAACTCACGTCAGTCTGAATCCAGGTCTATATCTATTCTCATCAGGTCATCAAGGTGTTGCTGTAACATCATCTTATTATCCTTCGCTTCTCTCGGGACTGGTCTTCTCACAAAGATTGTAGCACAAAGACTACAATGGCGGGACCACACAGGATGCATAAGCAACACGAGAAAAGGATCGCTAAAGCCATACCAAGGAACATCAGAATCTTCCATCCCCATTTGGACAGAAATTCCCAAAACCATTCTATCAACGACCAGTTCCCTTCGTCTACATGTATAGACTCAGCGGACTTATGTAACCTCAAGATGGCTTGGTACACTGTCGGGGCGTTATCTGGTATGAAAACGCAGCAACTAGACCCGATCAATTTACATACTCCACCTCTATCTGCAAGTATAATATCTAAAGTAAAGCGGTTCTGTAATGTCATAAGGCGATCCGCTTGAAGCTCAGCTGTAATATTGCTAAGGGCACCTGCAGTCTCATTTATAGTGGCCTCGACCACTCTCGTAAGCTGACGAATTGTCCTACCATTAGCCATAGGACCCCAAAAGGGCAGGAAACCCTTAAAGAAGTCTCCAACTTCTTGTGCGGCAGTGTCTTTCGCATCAATAACACCTCTACCATATCTTGTCTTATGGTAGTTGAAAGCAGCTGTGTATGTAGGGGGAAGCAAAAATGCCACATAACATGTGCCTGAAAAGTCAGAAGGCAACCATGTATATGCTCTATCATAACAAACAGTAGAAAAAGAAAAAGTAGGTTGGGAGGTAGATGCAAGCGTCTGTTGTGATGCATAGAAAATCCAACCCACACAAACCAACGTAATGTTCAAAAGCATAAGAAAACACATTATTAAAAAATATTTGTTACGAACCAATATACACATTTGCACTCTGAAATCAACTCTTTTAACACCCTTGTCGGACTCAAAAGACTCCATCCTGTAACGTGCTGCTCACGGCAATTTTCCTTCTTCACTTAAGTGTGCGTCAAGATCATACTAACGACCCTAAACCACAGACCTTGTGTCAATACGCGGCTCACCCCTTAAGAACTTATACCGTGACCCTGCAGCTGAGTCCGGATGGTGACTCGAAAAAGAAAAAGTAAAAAAAGTCTCTTGATCTGACAAGGTGTAATTCACTACATAAAAAAATTTAGATTTATTTGTCCATTTCAAACGTCCTTTTTCGATCTCAGATTGTAGCGCTCTTTTGCCAGGCACAGTCTGATCCTTAAAGAGGAGTTCCGGATTCGTCATGTCGAGTCTCAGAGACGGAGGCACAGCAGCTTGCAGAACATCATCATCCTCGCGTTCCGACTGAGTCCATGTCAAATGTGCATCACTAAAAGGTACGAATCTAGGAACCCTTTCACACTCGGAGTCAGCTATTCCATCCCTTACCCACTTATCATACGGTAAGGGCAACGGAACTTTTTTCGTATGGGTGGCATGCACCCAGTTCTTTTTACCAGCTACTCTAACAGCAGTTCTAGTGACCAGTAATACCAAATAGGGACCAGTCCATCTCGGCTCCAAATTCTTGGATCGCTGAAATTTCTTCATCAAGATAAAATCACCAGGTTGGATCGTGTGCCCTGGATCTGCAGTAGCTGTCGGCAAACTGTCATAGACCTGTGGGTGGAGACCACAAAATTTAGCAGTCAAGTCATGTAAGTAATCCACCAACATAGGGTACTCAAGGTCACTGTATTTTTTAGGACGTGGCACACCCCAAACATTGGCTGGACGACCAAAAACTATTTCGTATGGGCTAAGTCCCACACGAGAATGCACTGTCGTCCTTGTTGACAAAAGAGCCAACGGCAAGGCATCCGGCCATGTAAGACCAGTGCTCGCTTGAATCTTAGCGAGTTTCAGCTTTAATGTGCCGTTATAGCATTCGACAAGACCTGCTGACTGGGGGTGATTCGCAGCGTGGAACTTCTGATTTATCCCTAATCCAATACACACTTTCTTCATGACTCGACCCACAAATTCACTCCCATTGTCCGACCATACAATTCTCGGCAAACCAAATCTAGGGAAATACTCTTTGAGCAAAACCTTAGCTGTAGACAAGGCAGTATTATCCTTTAGGGGGTAGGCCTCTATCCATCTGGAAAAGGCGCAAACAACCACAAGGACATACTTCAGATTGTTGCATCTCTCCATGTTAATGTGATCTAGCTGTATCACTTCAAATGGATACGTCGGAGGAGCAAAATGACCAGCTGGAGTTGGAGTTCCCTTGCCAGGATTATACTTCAGACAAATTATACAATGCTTCACAACATTCTCAGCACATTTAGGAATTCCAGCATTCTGCCATACTGGAGCCAACAACTTACATATCCCTTTCGAACTGATGTGAGCCATTCCATGCGCCATAGTAACCACTGGGAGTTCGTACACATCAGGCAACAACCATCACTGATGTTCTGACAACTCAACCCAACAACCTGTCGAATCCAACATACCCGTACTCTCTCTCCACGTACTCACTTCTTTTTCTGTAGCTTCAGCCTGAATCATCTTCACACTTTCTATTGTGTCTTCACACATTCCACTTTCCACAACCCATCTTGCAGGACCTGCCACATTCATACGGCTCATCATGTCTCTCACCGTTTCCTTCGCAACTTCATTCACAAACGCATTCCCTCGACCTACATCATCCACAACTTTCTTATGCGCACTACACTTCACAATTGCAATCTGCTTTGGGAGAGTGAGTGATTCCAAAAGTTCATTCACTAACTGCCATTGCTGAATTTTTGTGCCATGGGAAGTACGGGAACCCTCTTTCTCTCCACAAACGTCCAAAACTATGGGCAACACCAAACGCATACTGGCTATCAGTATAAACATTCACTCGCTTTCCCTCTGACAATACACACGCTTGTGTCAATGCAATCAACTCTGCTGCTTGCGCAGAATTCTGTGCTATGCGTTCTGTCTCAACAACTGTATGTAAAGTTGTGACGGCATATGCTACAGTCGTCTCACCATTCGGAAGCTTAAAACACGAACCATCTACCCATAAAGTACCATCAACATTCTCAAGAGGAGTATCTTTTAGGTCAACTCTAGCTTTCGTTTCTTCCTATGTACGAAGGAAACAATCATGCTGTTCTTGAGCATCTGACTCTACAGAAATTGGCAACAACATAGCTGGATTCAATACATTACATCTTTTGATGTGAACATGGCTAGCTAAAAGAGTCAGCTCATAACCTGACAGACGTGCACTAGTAAGGTGCTGTGTCTTGGTTCTGTTCAATAAGGTATCCACTGCATGTGGGACCATCACAATCAACGTATTATCCAATACCAAACCAGCAGACTGTCGGATAGAAACAGCCGCTGCCGCTGTAGCTCTCAGACAACTCGGCAACGCTTTAGCTACCGGATCTAACGTCGCTGAAAAATACGCACATGGGCGTTGCTTGTCTCCAAACTGTTGAGTCAACACTGACAATGCACAACCTTCTCTCTCGTTAACGTACAACGTGAAAGGTTTACTGTAGTCAGGAGTACCCAATACCGGAGCCGAACACAATGCATCACGTAATTCAGAAAAAATCTTTTCTGACACTCATCAGACCAAGGGAGAGGATGCGGAGTATCTTTAAGATTCAACGCCAACAGAGGTTTCGCTAGCAGGGAAAAATTAGGGATCCATTGTCTACAATACGAGGTGATACCTAAGAAAGCACGCACTACTCTCTGTGTGAATGGTACACTCATTTGCGCAATCGCTTGAATTCGTTCTGGGGTCAACCTTCTTCCCTCCTTCGACAAGAGATGACCTAAGTAGATTACTTCTTGTCGGCAATACTGGCACTTGGAAGGTGACACTTTATGATGAAGGTCAGACAAATGTCGTAACAAAGAAAGAGTAGCCTCTTTACAAATCTCTTTGTCATCAGCAGTAATCAACAAATCATCAACGTACTGAATAAGAGTAGCACCAGTAGGCAACACAAAGCTATCAAGCTGAGTTTTCATCGCCTGACTATAGATGGAGGGACTTTCACAATAACCTTGGGGAGCTCTCTTAAACGGGAAGCTTTGTCCTCCTAAAGAGAAGCCAAAAATATCCCTACTCTCCTCAGCAATCGGAATGCTAAAGAAAGCATTCTTCAGGTCAATAACAGAAAACCAGGCTGCCGAAGCAGGAATCAGAGTCAACAAAGCAGTGATATCAGGGACAACAGGAAACTGTGGCACCACAATCTTATTTACCTCTCGTAGGTCAATCACAAACCGGTACACAGGTGGCTGAGAAGCATCAGTACGCTTAAGGACAGGCAAAACCGGACTGTTACACACATTACCTCTCGTTTCCTCAACTACACCCTTCTCAACCAGATCATAGACAATCGCTAATAGAGCTCTCTCGCCATCACTAGATATTTTATACTGTGGGATACGAGGTAGCCCAGCATTCGATTTGAGGGTAACAACATACGGTGGAATCTGCAAAAGATCAACATCATTTGGACCTGTAGCCCAAAGCATATCAGGAAGCGAACGCAATTCCAGTGGAAGACAATCTATAGACAAATACATCGGAGAAATCACTTTCTTACCTAGGGTAAGATGTACTCCCGAAGGAGAACAATGTAATGTCGCATACAATCTTTTCAGTAAGTCCAAACCCAACAGATTCTCATTACAACCAGTCGTCAAAATAAGAGGCGCTTCCAATTCACAAGGGCCAATAGAAAGGGGCAAAGGATTAGAAATCGGGTTACAAACTGGGGCGCCTGAAAATCCTACGGAAACATTGGTCAAGCCAGACAAAGGTGCGCCAGGAAGTTTAGAGTGCATAATAGAACTCTTTGTCGCACCAGTATCCAAAAGAAAAGGTCCTGTCACACCTGATGTAGTCACTTCAACATAAGGTCCACTCTAGTCTACTGGAACTGACACTACTCCCTCTCTTTGCCCATGGCTGTCCTAACTATCATTATAACCAGCACTCTCACTCTCGACATAGTAATCCTCAACATAGTACTGGGCAGACTGACCACTCTGAACTTTCTGTCTGTCAAAATAATTCGCACAATTCTGAAGGGTAGAGGAACGCTCATTCTGGGGTAACACACCACTTCCCCTACCCCTAGGAGCTTGCTGGAAACCACCACGACCTCTCTGACCAGATACGCCATTCGCACGCTGTAACAAAGCCGGGCAACTATTCTTAAAATGTCCTTCCTCTCTGCAATAAGCACACTGATGAGGACCAGGAAAGAATCGCGGAGCATAAGGCTCAGGTTTCTGTAACAATCTCTGAAACTTTGGAGGTTGCTGAAACTGTGGCTGATTCTGACGAGGCGGATAAGCTTGCTGCAAAAGAACCTTCGTCTTTAAATCTTTAGTTTTCTTCTCTGCTTTATCCTTCTCATCTTTATCCCTATTCTCATAATATTGTGCAGTAGCCAATATCTGGGCCGACGAAGAAACAGCCCATGAACTCTCAGAGTCCTTTAACTTATTGGAAAGTTCGGGAAGCAAATTAAAGACAAATTTGTCCACGAACAACCTTTCACCACCTTCCGTACTCATATCCTGACCACTATGATCGATAAACGTTTCTTCAAACCTCATGAAGAAATCAGACACACTCTCGTCTTTCTTTTGTTTGCATGCTGCTAACTTGTCCCAATTCACTCGTAAAGCAGTCATCATAGTTTTCATTAGATTAATAATCCTACCAGGTAATTCTACAACTAAAGGCTCAGGTTTGACACCTCCAACCTGTCGACGATCTGCAGCAACAATATTAGCCCATGTATCTCCTAATTCCGCCGCATGATTCTCATGACGAATCTTCTCCCACAAAGGTTGAGGAACTACATTACCCATTAACATGTCTATGTCAGCTAAATTCATAATACACGCTTCAACTGTCTGAGACAACTCCGTGTAATAACCAGCAGGATTCTTACGAGGGTCAGGTAAGGTCTGCTTAAGAGCCAAGACCTCTGCTCTCTTCCATGGAACATGTACCCACACTCGCTGAAAATGGGCCTCTACGGCCTGAATGCCCTGATTAACATTAGCAGCAACTGCCTCTCTCCATACAGGGGGAACTTCTCTCATAGGATACTGCTTCACTTTCCTCCTAACAGAGGATCAGGTTCGTACAATGGCTGAGACGGGAGTCTAGTTCTGAAGGCAAGTATCTTCTCTACAGCATCAGTAACATCAGATTCCACTATCGTCCCTTTAGCAAACTCTGACTGAAAATCAAGCACTTCCTGCGGAATCGGACCCAACTCAATATCTTCCCATTCCTGCCGCAGAAAAGCACACATCACATCAAAAACATACCTTTGCTTAGGCGGCTCCCACTGAAAGAAAACATCCATAACTGCTGGCTATACCTGGAAGCATTTAAAATCCATCTACGAGCCAACAGATCCAACACTGCTCGCTCTTCGGAACTAGGAAGCTGACTATGACTCTGCTTACGTTCCGAAACAGGGGTCATACTCAGTGGCCCAAACAATGGAGACAACAGATTAAGAACGGTCTATGTCCTCCGTTTACGAGCAGAAGGAGAAGAAGTAGGAGTAAAAACAGGAAAGTTAAAATCTTGAGACAAAGTAGGAACAAGAGCAGTAGGAGTCTGAGATGCAGAAGCAGAAGGCAAAGGAGTTTGAGGCAAAGCTGGAAGCAAAGCTGGCGACCCTAGAGTGGGCTGCGCAGTAGGAGGCAAAACCATCTGTGGAGCACCGGGTGGCTGAACAACAGCAGGAGGTTGAACAACAAAGGGTAGAACAGCCGGGGGTAATGGAGGCGCAGTAGCACCCTGCACATAAGGGGGTGGCAATCTCAGTAAATGAGACATCAAAGGATCTTTTTCAGGGTCTTCCGTCACTTTCGGAGGAGAAGACGGCAAGGCCGGATAACATTTATCTATGGCCATGCAACGCTGTCTATCTAAAACTTCACACACTCGATCTTCCTCATCTGACTTAAACTGCCTAGCAGCTTGTAGCACTGACATATTCTTATCTTTCCTATCTCTCTTTTTTGCTTAATTTCTCACTGTTTGGCTTCCTTTCGCAAGAGGTGGAAAGAGTCAAACATTGTTGGCCGGGCTTTCTTCTTAAATAGCGCAACTTCCAGATTATCTAAAATATTTAATTCAAAACTACCATGTTGGGGCCATCGTAAAACACCATCTTTTTTAGTATAGCGGACCCACACTTCATTATAAGTAATAGGACCCACTCCATGTTTTGAATAGAGCTCATAAGTCGGAGTTCCAACCGGAGGTATCAGACACGAATCCTCCAATCGGGAATCCCTGTTGCAACCACAACTAAACCATTTCCTAATTTTGCTAAGACCAGGCATCTTATAGCTCACTAGTCTAGCTTCAAACTTCAAGGGGTTATCAACTATCGATACACTCGTAAATATACGAGCCCCTCGGCTTCGATTTTTGCAAAAATCAAATCAAAACCAAGAACCATAACAAAGTCGTGGGAGCGACCCACTTATACTTAACCAAATATCTGTCACGCCACCAGAAGACCGTCTATCGTCTCTCTTTAGAAAGGATCAATCAAGGGTCCAAGACAGGGCGACAGTCAGGGCAGCAGTCCTTCGTAGCCGTTGGAAAGCGGGAAGCCTCGCAGAAAATACCTTCGGTCCACGTCGACATGCAGGGGTCAATGAAGTGGTGGCCTTCCTCCAGAATTTCCTCACGTGGCTTCTCACAATCCTCGGGCTTGGACCGGTACTGCTGAAGTCGCCCCGTGTTGGGCGCCAACTGAAGAACCGGGTTTTAGAACCCAGCGGCGCCAGGGACACGCCCAAAGTCTCCGGGTTCTCCTGTCTTGGCAAACAGAGACACGGAATACTTCTAGGTGGCGTCAGAGATCAAATTTATTAGCTGCAGCTAGTAATAGTAATCTCAGCAATACAACACGGTGTACAACTCAAGAAACTGTTCAATTTTCATAGAGCAAGACATCACCTTTTATACACATTATTCTCATTATAAATGTACACCCACTGCACAAAATTCTGACCAATAGGACACATTTTCTAACTGAGTATCACATTAACAAAAACCCAATTTACAGTAACCCAACCCACAAGTTAATTATTAGGAATGTCCCAAATTCAAACTTTGCAAGCCGGACAAATTTATAATTGAAAGCACTACCCATGTAATGAAAAGCCGTAAGGAAAGAAACAATTCAGATGCTGACTAGGATAAGATATGTGCAAGGAAACTAAAGGTTAACGATGTCCTGAACATTGATTGGCAATCTCAGACAACGATCAGCCAGAGAAATTGGCTTCGTGAAGGGTCAGTTTCAGGTGAAGAGGTCAGCGTCCTGCAGTTCACTCACAAGTCAGAAAAGGGCCTGTTTAATGCATACATGAACAATGAGGCCCATGCAACTTTGTTCGTTCGGTTACCTCCACGGCCTACGTGAGGGCAACACAAAATGGCGTCACGAACAACGCAAACAAAATGGAGTCCGGTCCCGAAAACCACTGAACCTCACTATCCTATAGTAAATCATCACGGCTGCACAGCTCCTCAAAAGTCGGCCCGGCTGGGCTTACTAGGAGGTGAGTGATCTCATTTGTTAGGCTCTTTCCTAGGCCTATTTTAAAGAGAATCCACATCTGAAAATTGTTCTCCTTATTTAATTTATAGGCTGCCTCCTACTCCCACCCTATCCCGCACAGTCCTGAAGAAGACCCGCTTAGACGCCCCAAGTGCACTATCCAAGGGTTGAAACGTCGACAAAAATCCCAGTGGACAATTTTCCTTAGGATTCTGTACCCAATACTTACGTCTGAAGTGTACAGACCATACTAACCATTTTTCATTGGTCACATCCCTTCCCTTCCCTTCCTATTCCTCACAATTGTCGTAACATTATTGTATATATTGTAGATTGTACCGGCACCAATTACACTGCACACCAATTGTCACAAATGTCACTACTTGCTCACTATTGTACAGCACCTTCAGCCTTGGTAATTCATGTACGTTTATAAATGAATGAATTTATAGATGATCATAACCTATAAAATATCACTATAACTTGTGAATTGTTTGGATTCTCATTTTTTAATTTATTCTCAAATAATCATGGTCTGAATTTTCCAGCTGAATACTAGAGTGTGCCAACATAAGATAAGTAAAGAAATATGTTTTACCCGAATGAACCAATTGTTGATAATAGGCAAGGGGAACTGGGCACAGTCCCACTTGTAACTGAATAGGCTATGATCTGCCTTCACACAAAGGACTTGTCACCACTGCATTGTGTCTGCAGCCAGTTTGGAGCCAGGGCAGGGGAGTCAGGAAATTTCAAGCACTTCAAGAGAAACGGACCCTCAGACCCACTCTTCAGATCACTTTCTGAACCTGCTAAATGACTCTCAGAGGACTGCCTACTGCTGTGGCTACTTCACATGACTGCATTGCTGCACCTTGAATGATTGATTTGCTGTCTCTGGTCTGCCTGAAACCCTCGGAGACATGTCCTGCAGCTTGAGCCCTGCTTCATTACTTGAACATAGGACTACCAGAGTGACTCCAAGGGCTGATTTGCTGGCCTCCTGTTCACAGCTACAGGGACCTAACAGGCTCCCACCATCTTTATCCCACACCTGTGAGGAAAGTCAGGAAACTGGTCAGGCGATTTAGTCGATGATTCTTAAGTAATTTTGCCCGGCGTTAAACGCCTCTAATACCATACGAAAATTATCAATAAAGAGGCAGGCGCCGGAGACAGGAAGACAGGAAACACGTTTTATTCCGACGGAGCAGAACACATCAGATCGGACAACAAAGTATCGTCTCGAGGTGCTCTCTAACAGCCTCTCTGAGACCTCGCCTTTTATACACTGGTTTGCGACATGTGACCGTTCTTTATTACAATAAAGACATTGTGAAGTAGCGAAAGATGACATCCCCGGTACCCCCCCAGTTCCGGCTCACTCCAACACGTGGCTACAGTAGAGGTCCTCACCCCCCATACAATAAGAGGAGGCTATCACACAGCTGAGTGTTCCGCCGATTCCTTTGGAATGTGTGCGCCTGATCGAATCTCAAGGGGTGGGGAAGCCATGATTAATAGTAGCGTCTTTTGAAAAGGGTCGAGTGCATACAGTAGTGGGCAATAAACTGTATCCTCAGGCCAAGGGATGACCAGCGGTCCGTACAGGCAATCGGGCTCAGAGGAAGGGGTCATCAAAGGAGAGGTATTCATGAAAGAAAGGATCAGTGTGGATAATCGAGCGTAGGGGGAGGGTTTATCAAAAGAGGGGTATTCATGGAAGGAAAGGAGGTGTTGGTCAGGCGCGGGGTGTGATTCCCATAAACAGAGTCATGCGGAAGAGGAGGGTTCATGACTTGCGCATGCGAGTGCGGGGTCAGCCAGAGTGCATGGGGGAGGCTTGCAGGGTCAGGGAAGTGCGCTGATGATCGATCGTGAACAGGGAGACCATGGTACCTAAAATGGCTATCGTGTATGTTCATACGTGGGTCTGAGGAATGGACAAGATGGCGCAGATGATGTTCAGTTCACGAACTAAAATTCCACAGTCCTCCCTTTTAACATGTCTCGCCAGTTTGTCAATTCGGATCTATCCCCATAAGACCACGTATTTCTATCTCATAGAGGGGGCTCATGTGCTCAGTTCTAAAGTCCAAAGTCTTGGGGCACACACAATTAGAGATGAGTGAACACAAAGGTGGCAAACATTGAATACCTAAGCAACACCCACACAGTATCACAACTGGTATCAGTATAAATGTAAACAATCTCCATCCCCAGTCCTTCAAAATGTCCCAAAACCAGCTTCCAAGCGACCATCCTTCTTGCTCCTGGTGAACCTCTGAGGATAGTCTGTGGAGGTGTTCGATTGCTTTGTAGACTGAAGGTGAGTTATCTGGCACGTAGGTGCAACAGCTGGAGCCGATGATGCGACATGCTCCTCCACGGTCGGCCAGAACCACATCTAGGACAAGGCGGTTCTGAAGAGCCACCAGGCGGACTGCCTGGAGCTCAGCCGTGTTGTTAGCGAGGATGCCAGCCGTGATGTTAATGGTTGTTTCTACTGCCTGAGTCAGGTGTCGGATAGCACGGCTATTTGCCATTGGGCCCCACAGAGGAACAAGTCCCTTCACCGCATCCAGGAACTGTGCTCCGGTGGAGTCGGCTTGTCCAATGTCTCCGGCACGCTTTTGCCGGTGGTGGTAGGCTGGGGCCACATACGTGGGAGGAAGAATGAAGGCGATGTAGCACGTACCCCTCCAACCTTTCGGGAGCCAAGTGTAAGCTTTGATGCCACAAACAAAGTACATATTCGGAGAAGCAACAAAGGAGGGGGGATCCACTGAGACCAATGTTCTGGTGATGCGGCAAGAACTTTGACCCACCAGCTGTGTTCCCTGGCCTTGGAGGCACACGAGACCTGTGACATTGATGACAGACAGGGCCACAGTCAGAGTGGCAGCCGTTCGCTTCCGTAGGTGGGAGAAGGTGGGTCTAGCTGGATTGTGGAGCACTTGCATCTCGACTCGTTCTTTGGCAGGGATGTTCATAGGAAAGGCAGAACCTAAGGTCACAGGACAAAAGGGGGCAGACGTCCTTCCTGTTTTGTTCAGCCAGAACCCATAGTAGAAATGTGACACTGTTTGACCAGAAGCGGCGTTGACCTTGTGGCTTTCCTGCAGGAGGATCAACCAGGCGAGGCAGGAGCCGTGAACTGAGAAAGGAGAAGGGATGAAGGGGATGGAGTGTCCAGTGGCATGCGGGAGCAACCCGCAGATCCAGCAGTTCGTGGCATTTGCAGCAAGGTTGTGCTGGTGCAATAGTTGCACGAAGGAATTGTTCCAGAACTCCCTACGCCTTTCTCGGAGCTGAGGCGAAAGGGAAATCAGGTGATGCTCTTTCATGGTGGTTGGCTGTGCAGTGGCCAGCGATATCTGATGAGCGGGTGTGCTGTCCTCCAAGATCCAGAAGGAAGTCATGAGGAGGAGGCAAAAGAGGAAAAGAATGAAGAAGGCGATTGTCTTTGATTTGTGCAAATTGTCAGTCTTTGGGTTCCTGTAGTGGGTATTTCCTGTTGCTTTCATCATCTTCTTATCTGGCGCTTCCATCATCTTCTTATCTGGCGCTTCCATCATCTTCAAGGTGCTCGGTAGTGGGCAGAACCACAGACTTTGTTTAGCTTCTCTCCGGGTAACCCTTGGTTGTTTTAGGTCACCGTTCTGAGATTTTAACTTAGTCCGTGGTCTACTTAGCCGAAGCTCCCTCCTTTCGACGCAGGAAATACCCTTCCCGGGATGGCACAGTGGGATCAGAGAATTTTGCAAGTTCAAGTGCCTCGGTATCAGGATAGCAGTTCAACGATGGTCGGTCTTTGTTCAGGAGCTCTTCTTGGGTGTCGAAGTTTTCTGTCGTGGCCAGGGTCGAGGAGATTTTCTTGCAATGGTGGGCGTGCAGCCAGTGCCTTTTTCCCTCCACTCGAAGAGCCGTCCGAGTGGTGATCAGTACTTGCCGGGGGCCCGTCCACCGGGGTTCCAGACTCTTTGCCCGTTGAAAGTTCCGGGCTAAAACATAATCTCCCGGTTGGATATCGTGACCGGGGCCCCTGGAAGCATCGGGGATGGCCTGCTGCACCTGTTGATGAATGACAGACAACGTTTTAGTTAATTTGCACAAATAATCTGACAGCAGGACGTCGGGGACGTCGTGAATGGAGGTTGGTTTGGGGGCAGTCCAGAGGTTCATTGGTCGCCCAAACACCACCTCGTAGGGGGTCAAGTGGTGCTTAGTGGGAGTGGAGCGCATCGATAGCAATGCCAGTGGGAGGGCATCTGGCCACTTGAGTCCTGTGGTGGCCACTATCTTTGACAGTTTCAGTTTCAGTGTAGCATTGTGTCGCTCAACTAGGCCAGCGGATAGGGGGTGGAAGACCGCATGGAACCTTTGCTTTACCCCCAGCCCCTTCAAGATTAGTTGGATAACTTCAGCTATGAAGTGGGGGCCATTGTCGCTCCATAAAATTCGACAAAGGCCGTAGCGAGGGAAAAACTCTTTTAGTAGTACTTTGGCAGTAGTCATGGCAGTGTTATCACGGGTTGGATAGGCTTCCACCCATTTGCTGAAGGCACATACAATGACTAATACGTACTTCAAGCCTTGGCATCTCTCCAGCTGGATATAATCCATCTGGAGGATCTCAAAGGGGTGATCGGGGATCCCAAACCCTCCCCGGGGTACCACAGTTCCTTTCCCGGGGTTGTGTTGTAGGCAGATAAGGCACTGCTGGACCAGGCGTTTGGCTGAGTCGGGGATTTTGTTGTTGTGCCAGACTTTGGAAATGAGTTCAATCATGGGGGCAGAACCTATGTGTGCAGGGGAGTGTACCATAGTCAGCATGGGAATCAAGTATGAGTCAGGCAGCAACCAGTTTGTTTGTGCCTTTTGTCCGCCAGCAGCCTTCATCGTCCTTCAGACCCACCCGTGCCCATTCAGTCAGTTCGTGAGGTGTGCTGGCCGACTGGATGTCCCTAATCGTTTCCCTAGCGTCAGTCCATTTTTCTGCTTGTGACCTGGTCACATATATGCGTGTCGTTGTCCTATTTTCAGCTGTGGTTCGGGCAGTGATGTCGGCCAGTGCGTTTCCCTGTCCAACTAAGTCCGTCACCTTCTTGTGTGCCTGACATTTGATCACTGCTAATCGTTTGGGGAGGAGAACTGCTTCAATCAGGGCGGAGACTAGATCTCCGTGAAGGATGGGCGTGCCGTGGGACGTCAGGAATCCCCTTTCCCTCCACAAGAGCCCAAAATGATGAACCACCCCTAAGGCATACTGGCTGTCCGTGTAAATGTTTGCCGTGGTTCCTGCTGCTATGATACATGCTCGTGTGAGGGCAATTAGCTCTGCCGCCTGTGCGGATCGTTGCGTGATGCGGGCTGTTTCAACTACTGTTTGGGCTGTTGTCACCGCATAGGCAGCTGAAGTGGAACCGTCTGGGAGTTTGATACAAGAGCCGTCTACCCATAGCTCTCAATCAGGGTCTGTAAAAGCAGTGTCTCTAAGGTCAATTCTACTTCTAGTCTGTTCGTCCGTGAGGGTCACACAGTCGTGTATAGGGGGCACATCGGGGTCATTTTCAGGCAAGGGCAACAGTGTAGCAGGTTTCAAAGTCGTGCACCTCTTCAGAGTGTTGTGGGGTGCAAGTAGAGTCAATTCGTACCCCGTCAGTCGCGCACTAGTCAGGTGTTGGGTCTTGGTCTGGTTCAAAAGGGTGTCAACTGCGTGGGGTACTAACACCGTGAGAGAGTTCGAAAGTACAATTCCCTCACTCTGACGGATAGAGACAGCAGCGGCGGCTACTGCTCGAAGGCAGGCAGGTAAAGCTCTGGCGACTGGGTCAAGAGTGGCAGAGAAGTAGGCACAAGGGCGTTGTTTGGAGCCGATGGGCTGAGTTAGAACAGACAATGCGCATCCCTCCCTTTCGTGAGTGAAGAGAGAGAAGGGCTTGGAATAATCTGGCGTTCCTAGGACAGGTGCCGAGCAAAGGGCATCCCGCAACTCCTTAAAGGACGCTTGGCATTCGGGGGTCCAAGGGAGTGGGAAGGGAACATCTTTGGCCAACAGGGAGAGCAGGGGCTTTATAATGAGACTGAAATTAGGTAACCATTGTCGGCAAAAGGAGGTAAGGCCCACCAATGAACGGACTTGCTTCTGTGTTTTTGGGATGGGGGTGTCTAGGATGGTTTGGATTCGGTCGGGTGTAAGTTTCCTCCCTTCTTTGGACAGGAGATGGCCTAGGTATGTCACTTGAGGTTGGCAGAACTGCAGTTTCTTTTTGGAGACTTTGTGGCCATTCTCCGCAAGAAAGTGCAAGAGTTGGATAGTGGCTGTGATTGCGAGAGGAGTGGTGTCGGCCGCCAAAAGGATATCATCGACATATTAGATCAACACAACTCCATCTGGTAGCTGGACGGCGTCCAGCTGTCTTTTGAGGGCCTGGCTGTAGATGCTGGGACTTTCAGTGTAGCCCTGGGGAGCTCTACAAAATCGATACGAACGTTTTTTTTAAGGTGAAGCCAAAGAGATAACGGCTGTCTGGATGGATGGGGATAGAGAAAAATGCATTTTTTAGATCAATAACGGTGAAGGTGGTGGCAGTGGACGGGATGAGGGTCAGAATGGTGGTGATGTCTGAGACTACGGGGTACTGTGGCATTACCACTTTGTTGACTTCTCGCAGGTCGATGATGAAGCGGTACGCTTTTTCATCCCCCTCACCTTGCTTCTTAACAATGGGTAGGATAGGGCTGTTGCAAACATTACTAACCACTTCCTCTACCACTCCTGCATCTACCAGGGACTGAATAATCGCTACCAATGCCTTCTCGCCTTCGGGCGATATCCGGTACTGTGGGAGTTTCGGGAGTATGGCGTCTGGTCGAACAGTTATGTGCACAGGATCGATCATCATTCGTCCTACATCCGAGTCGTTTCTGGCCCACAGGTACAGGGGTAGGGTGTCGAGCAAGGTTAGGTCAGCATCAGTGATAGAGTACATATGTCGTGCAGGGCAGGATCTGGACATGCTCGGGTTGTCGTACAGGATGACTCGGACTCCATCTGGGGAACACCTAATAGTAGCTCGGAAATGTTTTAGTAGATCAATACCCATAATGGCGTCAGGGGAGTTGGAGGAGAGCAGAAATGTTGTGTCCGTGGGGTTGTTTCCTAGGTCAAAGGAGATAGGTACAGACAGGGGATTAGTGGAGGGCGTTCCATCGAAACCTATCGCTGTAATGTGTGAGCCAGACAAGGGTGCCCTTGGAATCAGTCGCTTTGATAATACACTACGTGTTGCTCCAGTGTCTACCAAGAATGGAGACTTTGTACCCAGGACCTTAGCGGTGACGTAAGGACCTTGCTGGTCAACACAGAGCTCGACTGGATCCCTCCCTTGCCCCTGGCAGTCCTATGCGAAGTCGGGGGTGTTCTCACTGTCAGATAGTTGGTACTGGTTTTGTCGGGGACGGTCAAATGTGTTCGATCTTCCTGGTCTGTCGCTGTTGGTGTCATTTGTGTACCCCCGTCCCTGTCCTCTAGTCCTGGGACCATTCGTCATGTCCCTCGTTTCTTTATTTTTAATTAGTTCCAGAAGAGCCGGACATTGAGACTTCCAATGCCCGAATCCTCTGCAAAATGCACACTGATTATCTTCTATGTCCCTACGTCCAGAGTAGGGAGTGGATGTGCGGTCCTTTGGGGGTGGATTTCTAGGGGCAATTGATTGATAGCTCCCCCTGTGTAGTTCTTTCCCGACTGCCACCCCTTGTATCTGGGCTATCATTACCCTTTCTTTCAAATCTTTCTTCTTTCTCTCGGTTGCCCTATCATTCTCATTCTTTTGGTGCTCATAGTACTGAGCCATTTGGAGGATAGCGGCGGGTTTGGAGGCCCCCCAACTACTCTCGCTTGTTTGTAACTTTTGGGAAACCTCTTGTGTCAGACCCTTTACGTAGTTTTGCACAAATAGGTGTTGTCCGGTTGCGGTGGTCATGTCTTGGCCACTGTAGTCGGAGAACACTGTTTCAAATTGGGAGAAGTATTCTGATACGTCTTCCTGGGGTTTCTGACGGCAAGCCGTGACTATTGACCAATCTACCTTTTTCTCTGGGATCAAGGTTTTTAGCTTCTGAACTATTTTGTCCGGAAGTTCCAGTATGTCTTTTATCGGTTTCCTTCCGGGCTCTCGTCGTCTATCTAGCTCACTGAGTTGATTCCAGGTATGTCCGAACAGATCTGTATGTTCGGCTTTCTGGATTTGCTTCCACACGTCAGCTGGCAAACATAACCCGAAAAACAAATCAATGTCTGCTAGAGTCATTATCGTTGAGCCCAAGGCTGTGCCTAATTCGGTGTAAAATGCTGTCGGGTTCTTCCTTAAATCAGGCAAGGTTTGCCTAAAGGTTAAAATATCTTGTCGATCCCATGGTTGGTAAACCCAATTGTACACAACCCTTCCTTTTGCGTCTGCGTGGTTGATATCGTCATTTGTTCCCTGACCTCTTGGGGGAACCTAGTAGGGGGCGGCTTCTCTGATAGGCATCATAGTGTTGGCTACTTCTAATGGGGGCTCAGCCGTTTCAGAGACTGTGATCTTGACCTCTGGTTTCTGTTCAGTGAGATGGCGGAAGACCTCAAGCGTTTGCATGAAGAGGTCCGTCACATCATGCTCAGTCCCATCTCCAACATCGATCTTTCTATATAGAGCCGTCAGCTTAGCAGGACCCTTAGTTTGATACCTATCCTCATATGCGTTCAGGGTGTGGAAGCTGAACCGTAAAATGAAATGCCGTCTGTGGCTACCGGCATGTGAATTGTACATATCCATCGCATATTCTTCGCTCTCTTTCCGTTCTACCAGTGTCTTTGCTATCTTATCAATCCCATCCCGCTCGTCTTTGCTCAACCTATTTGGTCTTGCCGTTAGCTGCTTGCTAGTCTCGAGTTCATCTGATGTTGTTACCAATGTGGCTGGTGCGGAGGCCGTAAGAGCCGGGCACTAGCGCTAGGGTCACCCTCGCCCGCACTCAGAACTGGTAGGTGCTGTGCCAGTGGCTGGCAGGGGGCGTAAGGAGGGGGCATGTAGATGATCGGAGGACCTAGCAGTAACTCGTCGTTTGCCCGTTGTTTGGAGGGCATCTCTGGGTAGAGCGTAGAGGGGGTCCTAACAGGGCATTGGCCTGTCGACCCCGATTCTTGCGTTTGTCTAACTTCCTCTCTCCTTTTTATCTCTTCATCTAGTTCCTTCGCTGCCAGGTGGGCTGCCTTTCGCAACTCTTTCCCTATTCTTACTTCCTCTCTTTTCCTTCGTTGCTCTGCTTCTTTGCGCCACATGCCGATACTATCGAGCATGGTGGGCGTTGCTTTATTTGTTCTAACAGCTGCTTCTAATGTTTTTATTTTATGATCATCAAAGGAACCTATCAGTGGCCACTGACTTTCGGGGTCCTTTTTTGTATATTTATGCCATAACTTACTATAAGCTATAGCGACTAGTCCTTGTTTAATGAACATGTCCTTATTAGGGGTGCCTTCCAATGGAGCTGGATGGTTCATCTCTAATAAGCGGTCCGGGTTGTTCCAACTACCAATCAGTGGGGAGAAGACAGGCATGACAGATTACAACGGGGGACAAAGGTCCGCACTACCTATCTCTCACTGTTTGCAAAGACTAGACAGAATATGGCTATTCTACGTTATTTGCAAGCAGAGAACCTCAAAAGAACTATACTCCAAACAATCTATGTTTGGACAATCAATCAATGGGGAGAAAAATAGGTACGACAGATTACAATGGGGGACAAAAGTCCACGTTACCTACCCTTCACTATCCGCAAAGGGAGATAGAATATTCCTATTCCTCCCCGTTTGCAGGCAGCGAATATCTCAAAGAGCGACAATGCAAATACTAGTATTTCAATCAATCAAACAATCAATCATTTCACAATTCGTCGTGTGTCACGACCTTACCCGGACCGCATGGACAGTTTCTTGTCTTCCGCTTCCAGCGCCCGATCGTCCTCTACTCTCTGCTGCTACCGTGGCACTCCTGATGGTTCCCAGTCAGGACCGTAGATCACTCGGGGGAGGTCTGCTCGGAACCAGTGAAGTTCAGATGATCGGCTGTCAGACGAGGGTCTATCGGACAGGAGCTCTTCCGATCGTTGCAGTCGTTCACTCTGTCGTTGGGACCTCTCCCACTGGATCCACGTGTCGCTGATGGGCCCCACACGTTGGGACGCCAATTGAGGAAAGTCAGGAAATTGGTCAGGCGATTTAGTCGATGATTCTTAAGTAATTTTGCCCGGCGTTAAACGCCTCTAATACCATACGAAAATTATCAATAAAGAGGCAGGCGCTGGAGACAGGAAGACAGGAAACACGTTTTATTCCGACGGAGCAGAACACATCAGATCGGACAACAAAGTATCGTCTCGAGGTGCTCTCTAACAGCCTCTCTGAGACCTCGCCTTTTATACACTGGTTTGCGACATGTGACCGTTCTTTATTACAATAAAGACATTGTGAAGTAGCGAAAGATGACATCCCCGGTACCCCCCCAGTTCCGGCTCACTCCAACACGTGGCTACAGTAGAGGTCCTCACCCCCCATACAATAAGAGGAGGCTATCACGCAGCTGAGTGTTCCGCCGATTCCTTTGGAATGTGTGCGCCTGATCGAATCTCAAGGGGTGGGGAAGCCATGATTAATAGTAGCGTCTTTTGAAAAGGGTCGAGTGCATACAGTAGTGGGCAATAAACTGTATCCTCAGGCCAAGGGATGACCAGCGGTCCGTACAGGCAATCGGGCTCAGAGGAAGGGGTCATCAAAGGAGAGGTATTCATGAAAGAAAGGATCAGTGTGGATAATCGAGCGTAGAGGGAGGGTTTATCAAAAGAGGGGTATTCATGGAAGGAAAGGAGGTGTTGGTCAGGCGCGGGGTGTGATTCCCAAAGACAGAGTCATGCGGAAGAGGAGGGTTCATGACTTGCGCATGCGAGTGCGGGGTCAGCCAGAGTGCATGGGGGAGGCTTGCAGGGTCAGGGAAGTGCGCTGATGATCGATCGTGAACAGGGAGACCATGGTACCTAAAATGGCTATCGTGTATGTTCGTACGTGGGTCTGAGGAATGGACAAGATGGCGCAGATGATGTTCAGTTCACGAACTAAAATTCCACACCTGGACCCAGCCTGAGTGTGCCCTGGGCCTTCAAATTGTTCTCCTCCAGTCCTGGACCCTTGGTTGTGGTGTTAAAGTATCCCAGATTGACAAAATTCAAAACTTGGGCCCTAGAATTTTTTGGGCTAGACCAGGATTAACATGCTCATTGATCCGTCCAAGGTGCATTGGACTGACTTCGCAGTTCTTCTATGCAGCAGCAAATCCTGATCAGCCGCCTTCGGCAAAGAGGTATGCGGCTTCCTGGAACTCTTGTTGGCTACTGCCTTCTGCCTCATCCCACTGTAGATTTTTGACTTTTAGAATAGGGAATAAGTCAGAATAAAGAGATGTTCCCCGCAAGTTTGTGCAGCGCACCCCGATGACGACGACGCACCTTCCTCGGACACCTCCTGCAGCCTTGTCCAGCTGAATGTTACCTTCTTGGATCATTTTCTTCAAAATTTCTTTTGAGTACAGAAGGTAAATGCCGTTAAGGCCAAATCCACTTCTTTTATCCGACCCATGCTCTGTCACATTCGGATATATTTTTCAACTTTGAATCAGTCTTGCGCAACATGATGCCCGCAGTTGGCGCTTTGATCTTTAGGCTCTAGTTTTTACCAAAAACTTTGAAGATTCTTAACTCTGGTTCTATTGATTGGACTTTTGTCATTTTGATGTCAAATAAATTATTAAAATGTACTCAATTTTTCTAAATTTGAGTGGGATTTTTCATGTGTTGTGGTTTCACTTTATTGTTATTATGCTGCATAAATACTTTACACATTGCCTCGATGTTAAGCCTGACTGCTTTTGTGCCAAGCTACCAAGGGTTAAGCACATGTTAAGTTAGTGACTTTTATGGTTCACAATGACAGCGATTGTGGCTGTTTCTTGAACAGGGGGTCCCCCCACTTCAACCAA
This sequence comes from Lissotriton helveticus, assembly GCF_964261635.1. Lineage (NCBI taxonomy): Eukaryota > Metazoa > Chordata > Amphibia > Caudata > Salamandridae > Lissotriton > Lissotriton helveticus. The sequence goes on from NC_136058.1 coordinate 135,132,205, forward strand.
CCACTCAATTTCTCACAAATAGATATTGGAATTCGTCACCATCTTGACAGTTAATTGGTAATGTTAGTTTACCAAAATGCATCACCATGAGATCCCTGTATTATATTTTATAATTTGAGATCAACGGTCTGGATATTTTGCTTTGTTTAATTATATTTCCAAATTAATTCAGCAGAACAAGGGAGATTGTTCGGAGAAGTTTAATCTTTTTTAACTAACTATGGGAGCAGACTGCCTGTTAATAGCTGCGTGCCATGCACATTTCTTTGTGTGCATCTGTATTTATCACTGCTGCGCATGTGCAGTGTTGTGCATGATGACTAAGTATTATACAAATACGATTAGATGTGAGAATGTGCTACTGAGTTAAATCCTCTAATGAAGACATTTCCGAATCAAAATCTCCAGCTGCACTGGATATTTCTGGTTCCTGAGAACAGGCAATGAATATGAGATCTTCCAACAAAACATTTACAAGACAATTTGGTGTCATTAAATTCATGGAGGCATTTTACAATTTTTATGAAATTATAATGTATGAGTCGCGACTTTAACATGGGAAATTGTTATTATCTGTGGAAAGTTTTTTTATTAGTGGTACATTTTATTGATGTTGGTTTGAATGTAGCCAGGAAATGTAGCGGCTTAACAGAACATTAAATGTAATCTACATTGTAAAATGGAGGAAAATTACTAGTGGTTAATAATATTTAAATGTGCAGAATTTCAGTGCACATCTTACTATGTTTTAAAATTCAGCTGTTGCTGCTTCCTCTTGGCATGTGAGATGGGTAAACACTATTGGTCAGTTTTACTAACATTTTACACAACGAAGCATCACCAAAGTTGCTGTTGTGTCAAAGGGAGAGAACAGAACCATGCCATATCTAATAAGCACAGTAATACCCTGGTGCACTTTAGGGGCAGTTGAGGCACACCTACACCCTTGCAACAAAGTTCTAGGATGTGGGTATGATCAGTGGTGATGCCTTGGAAAATTAGTGGAATGTGATCCATTTCATTTTTTTTTTTTTATTAATTTCACTTACCTAAAGGGCCACCATCTCTCTGTCTTCTTCTTCTCCTGGTGTTCTAACCATTTGAGCATGGAAGCACACAGGCTACCAGCCAATCACCATGCTGCTGTCACTAGCATGACAACAGCATTGTGATTGGCCTGAGTGCTGTGGTTTGGCATTCAGACAGGCTGTTGGAGGCTGTGCATGTTCTCTACCCAGGCTTTGCAATACAGACCAGTGGAGAACCTGCACAGTGTGCATGACGGTTTAACCGGCCCAAGACGGCCGGCTAAACTGTCATGCACACTTATGGTTCTGCAACCACTACTCCTCCCTCTCCCTATGATAAGCCCATCCCCACCCTACCCTAACCTGGCTCGGGCTCCACTAAGAAGAATAAAATGATAATAAAGTAAAGTTATTATTGTTGCGTTATTGTCATTTTATGTTTCTTTTTACACTTAGTGGGGTGACGCTGTCATAAGGCCCCTTGTTGTTTTCCATATGTTAGCATGAGCACGTTGCAGACTGTCCCCTACTTTGCACACGCTACCTTACAAGATTTATTTTGCTTGGTGCCACAATGTACTTTCAGACAGAACACTCTGTTGTTTTTGTGCTCTCTTCTTTCCTGGGATTTAGTCTGAACATGTAGACAAGATCAAACAACAATGCCCCTTGTTATTCTGTTCTGGTCAGGCCCTAGCACCTAGACAAAAACACGCAAATTCAGCTGTTGTTTGGCAACACATACTTTCTATCATATTCTATCAGATAGGTAACACACACTTGGAGACGAACCTTTCCAGGGAAAAGATTGTGACAGCATCTGAGTATACTGAGGTAAAGGGACTGCTGCTAACACCAAGAGATCTTCTGATGTATAATAATTTTGCTTCTGTAGAAGGGGAGGGAGATTAGGTTATACTGTTGTATATATCAACAGCTCCATCTATGATTTACAGACTATTTGCTATGCTAACTGTATTGTGTTAGGTATTTTCCTACTTCTTGTGGCACGTACACTGCATGCTAGAGCACGATAATTAAAATAAACATTTTAAACTGTCCTCGTGTCTCTGTCAGAACTTATTGTGGACTAGTACAGTGTGAGAGCAAAAGGATGTGTCCTGCAACCGTGATGCCTGGGAAGGTCGGGAATGTTGTGTTGTGGGGTGTCTAATCACTTGTTCCAGTGGGAGTAAGTAGAAGGGCAAGTGAGACACTATAGCTTGTCGGTATTGGGCTCATGGATACTGAGGTGGTAGGATGACTCAGTTCCTGCCTAGTGAGGGTCCATAATCCAAGCATAATTCTGTGACTCTGCAGAATCCCTGCAACAACGCTCCTTCACCTTAGCAGAGGAGCCGTCGCTGGGTGTGATGTCCAGTGTAAGTTTTAGACTGGAAGGGTACCATGTTAGCACAACATACTATTCCCAGCCATTCTGTAAAGCTTTTTCGAGTTTGTATGTATTCTGTACAGTAAAGCACACTTGCAAGTTGGAAACATTTGGAGAAAAGAACCTTTATCTCCAACTTTACGTCTGCCCCGAGGAGGGGCACATTTTGGCACAAAGCCCTGCTTATCTTTTTGGAGACAGGTCTTTGTCAAAATATTCATGGGTGGTTCATAGTAATGGCTTTATATTACCCGTGGTATGCCCCCTCGACACATAGTAGCACCATGCTTTTACCTGTGTATTTCGCTACTTTGCACTTGTGTAGGGTTACCTTGCAGCCAAAGCTTGAAATGGAGAAATAGATGCGCAGGTACTCTGTACAAGAGTACCTTCGTGTTTCTGAGAAGTGCGGTTATTCTCCAATTAAAAGTATTACGCTTTTGCTAAGAAGTGCATGTACTCTCTCTCTCAAAATAAAAAATTGCCAATTCACAGTACCGGACAGTACTGGCCCATTTAAAGCACTGCTTACAGCACAAAGCAACCTTTGACAGGAAAGAAAATCCCAATTCTAGGACTTATTTACAAGCCTCTTGCACCACTTTTACGTCATTTTTAACATGGGAAAAGTGACGCACGGGTGGCGCAAGGGTCTTGTAAATAAGCCCCTCTGTGCTTTTTGCTGGATTGCGTCACTTTGATCATAGCAAACAAACTTGGTAATAACTTAACATAATGCACAGAATAAGTAGTAAATAGACAGTAACATTGTTTTGAGACAGTGAAAAGGACAGTATCGGAGAGGAAAAAGGAACAGAGATAATTGACAGTAGCCCGGCCTGGGGCCTTCCCATTTATATTACTAAAAGCCACTGAGCTTGTTGGGCAGCTTCGTCCTTTAAACTTGCCAAGACTAAATACTCTCAATGCCCATCAAAATCTTGCAGAGTCCCTTTGGTTGTGCTGTAAAAATCCTACTTTTATGTGCAGCATATGTAAAATAATTTTCAGTAACGCAGTAGATTTTATTATGACTTCCAGAAATGATACTGCTTGATATAGCCTTTGAGCAGGATGTCAGCTATTGATATATTGAATGCTGGACCCCGCACAGATTTCGAAATTTGCAGATAACCATTTGTCTATAATGAGAGAAGCATAGGGTTCTCTTTAAATTTTCTGAATGATTTTCTACAGTTTATCAGAAGACCATCTTGGCATACAAAGGCCTTCTCAGCGTCGATCATAATAAGAGCTACCAGTGGGCTGTTGTGGGATTGAGCAAGGTCTAGCTCTATGCCAAGATCATTTCACGGTTACGAACGTTCATATCTAGAACAAATCTATGTTGTTATCCTCTGACTACATATCTTTAAAAAAAATCACTCGGCGAGCTAATGCAGCCCCAGATGATTTCGAAATCACAAGTTGTTCTTACACTTTTTTAACTAAAAAAACACACACACAGGCCTGATAAAAAAAAAAAAGATTTGTGCCGTTGCTTTCACAGAATCAGAACAATTGACTTTGAAAATGCAGGGCTCAGAATCTTACTGCACAAAGGATGTGCAAATGACGTTATAGCACAACTCTGGCAAGTGGTTGCATAGTTAGTCATTTTGTGAATATGCAATCTCAAAGTCCACTTTGCAAAGTGCGACAGTCCCACAAAAAAAGTAATGTCAAAAAAGTGTACAAAACAGGCGCAAAAATGCCAACCCTACAAGATAGCCCATAAAGCATTTTACATCTAGCAACTTGCAGCACCATACCTGAGACTGTATCACACAAGTGCCCCACAACAGCATTTGAACCCATTTCTTGAGAATGTAGAGCACTTTGGAGTTCTAGACTATGTTGCAAAGCCTTCGAGTACCCTTCTTTTGCATGGGTGCATGCGCCTATGCAAATGAAGGGACATATCCACTCTTGTGCCAGTGCAATATTACCAATGTGGGAAGCAGGGTAAAGAAAATCTTGGGAGACACACAAGCAATGCACCACTAAAAATGTGACGCACTGTGTGCCTCCTCAGGTTGCCTTTAAGGAGATGGCAAAGGGGTCACTGGGCTACCCCAATACCCCCACGCAGTTGGATGCTGTAAAAAATCTGGGGATGAGGCTCGACCAGAACTTAACCATGGAAACCCAAGTAAAAAAATTGGCGGGACCTGTTTTGGGATCATTTGGATGATTCAGAATATTCCAGAGAAATCAAGCAGGACGGTGGCACAAGCCTTAGTAGTTACGAGATTTGACTATGGCAACTCGTTATACCTCGGCTCCCCCAAGTATGTCACTGATAGGTTACAGGTGGTGCAGAATGCGGCAGCTGGACTGCTTCTCAAGATACCAAGGTACCAGTTAGTAACATCATCATTGAGGGAGCTACACTGGCTGCCAGTTCAGGCCAGGAGATAGTTCAAGGCCCTCTGCCTGGCTCACAGAGCCATGCATGGGAGAGGCCCTACTATGTTGCGAACCTTGATTTCCGACTATTTACCCCACAGATGTCTCAGATCAGGAGCGAATTTTCAGATGAACACAACTAAAGTCAAGAGATCAAGGTGGGGTGGAAGATCTTTTTCACATCTGGTCCACAAAATCTGGAACAGTATGGATCCAGAGCTACAAATAATCGAAAATGAACAGTGTTTTTAAAAAAACCTCAAAATGTTGCTGTTCCCCTAAAACCTACGCATGATAACTGTCCCCTCCTGTTTCAGTGCTGGGATGCCTACGGGTAGCCATGCGCTTTATAAATCCCTAAACTGATTCTGCTTCTTCTGTTTGTGAGGGTGTTCTGATGACCCGTTTTCAAAGATTTCCAGTCTGGCAGCTGCAGTTTAAAAGAAAGAATGGTGGTTTCAAATAGTGACAATGGGCCCGATTCACAGAACTAACTTAAGACAAAATCCTAAACTTACTCCTTTTGGTATTCACAGAAGTTAGGATTTTGTCTTAAGACAGACTTAAGAAAGACTTAAGACAAAATCCTAACTTAAGTCTGTCTTAAGTCTGTCTTTAGTCTGTTTTAAGACAAACTTAAGGCAAAATCCTAACTTCTGTGAATACCAAAAGTAGTAAGTTTAGGATTTTGTCTTAAGTTAGTTCTGTGAATCGGGCCCTCCAGCTTTAAGTATTTGGGTATCACCAGTGCAGGTACCAGTTTACACCTGCGCTGAGGACAGGACAGCGATTTGATTTTATTAACACAAGGCAGAGTCCCATTCTGTGCCCTGCGTGCACAATGATGGTGCACCTCACAACACTGGGTACAAGCACCTCCATTGATAAGACAGAGCGACATAAAAGCTGTAGAGAATGAGCACAGGGGAGCAAGGGAGAGGTTGTAAAGTCTAAGGACACCTAACTATGGTGGACTAAAAAACAAATGCACACATGATGAAGATCTACTTGCTAGGTCTCACTCATAATCATTCAGGAGCTGCATTCACTATTGCAACAAACTACAGATGGTTCTGATAGATAAAGCAGTTTCTTAGCATGCCATAATTGATATGTAACAAGAAACACACCATGAGGATTATTGCGTAGTTTAGACAGTTAATATATTATTCTTTTTGTATATATGGCTGTCACATAAGCATCTTAACAAATGACAATAACAAGTGGGTGACTTATAGTGTGTACGTGAAACAAGTGACAGGGTGGCATTGTGCATGAAATATATATACAGCAAGGGAAGATTACGACAAAATAAAATGCGAAAGTCAATAAGCTTCTTTCCTTATAATTTCTATCTCATGACTCTCAAGGCCCCTGGTACAAATCTTTTTCCAACTTTGGACCGTACGGGTCATTCACTGACGAGCACGGATTTAGATCATTATCGGATAACGATTGATACGTGAAGTAACAAACTGAATGAATCGGCTACTTTGAGACAAAGATTATTACTGAAAGGTGAATTAACTCTGAAGTAGCACACTGAAATACACGGCTACTTTGAAACTATGATTCCAATTTGGATAATGGAATCTTCCAATTCCTAAATACCGACCTGCTGAGTTCTTTTTCTTATAGAGACTTTCCACTAAAACAAGCACCCTCTCAGCGAAGAGTCCAACCGGATAGTGGCTTCTTAATTTCCTGATGGCTATTGCTGCTTAAAAATGTTATTACTGGAAACCAATGCCACAGCACTTGGCTGCCCTCCTCCACCTCACTGTCCTGAAGAAGACCCGCGGTGACGTTGGTTCAATAACGCACATTCCTGGGTCAAAATGTCGATGCTCTACACCATTCCATGTCCTACAGTTTCTTCACCACAAAGTTGGAATATGATTTGTACCCCCATCAAATATGGACATTAAAAACGTGATTCTGGAGGACAACAAGGTCATTACTAAAAAGACCGATGGAGTGTCAATTATGGTGGCGTTGCTGCACCAGGATATCTATAAAATGAGAGAGCGAGTGAAAGGCTTGGGTGACAGGGCTGATGGAATAGACGACACACTAGGGGCACATAACAGACAACATGATCAGGAGAGGTGCTTACAGATGCAGAAGACCATATTGGTGGACCTACAAGACAAGTCTCAATTTAATAATGTGTGAATACTAGGTTTTCCGGAAGGGACGGAGATGCACCCATGGAACAATTGTTGGATACATGGCTCCTAGTGTCCTGCCACAGTTGGAGGGTGAGGGGGACTGCAGGTGGACAGGGCCCACAGAAACCCAGGCGGAAGACAGAAGCCCTGTCACTGCCAAGAATGCTTATTGCTAGGGTACCGATATATCAGGACAAAATGGTTATTTTGGTGACAACACATAAGCAAGGCAATGTGGAATATAATGGTAACACAATCTCATGTTATCCTGAGTACGGCATTGGCAAACCAAAAGAAACGGAGGACATTGATGAAGGTAAAAAAGTAACGTTGGGATCGAGGACTGGCTTATGCATTGTTGCCCCTGTGCATTTCCGAGTGAATTTGCAAGGGAAGAGACACTTATTTGATCATGCTGAGGCTGCTCTGCATTTTGTTGAGAATAATTGAGTGGTCCAACGGAGGCTGGCACACAGGTTTGTAGTCTAATGGGTAGGGGGGACTCTGATGACAATATATGTAAAAAATGAGGGGGGTGAATATCAGATCATTTAGCATTATACGAAAGTTGGACATGGTATGAGAGGTATCTAGGTACAAGAGTGTTTATCCATTGTTGTGAGTGAATACTAGTGGTGAAGCTTCCGGGGAATCCGATAACTGAGGCTACTACAACAGCACACTATATGGGGGAAATTTAATTGCAATTTAGGTGGGGTTGGGTTGACACCCTATGTGTTGATTTGTGAAGGCAATGTTGTGATGGGCCACACGGGTGAGGGTAGGCGTAGTGGTATAGTTTTTGATTTAAGGGGAGAAGCTTACACTTTCAGCGGTGATGCACTTCCACAGCATGGACAGGTCAGAGGACCGAGACAGTGAACACATTACAAACATGGGGGTGGTAGCGTTATCCTGGAACGATAAGGGGGTACAGAACCCTATCAAGTGACAGAGAATATGGTCATATGTAAGAAAGCAACAAGCACGTATAGTAATGCTGCAGGAAACACATCTGTTACCGCAGCAACATGAGAAGATAAGGGCAAAATGGGGGGCACACTGTTGTATACCAGTTTTACCTCCTCAGCATGAGGGATGTTATGTTATTATGAGTTGATGCCAGTGTCCCCTTAAGGAGGAGACTGAATTTAAAGCTGTTAATGGCTGCTATATAGGTGTTGTGGGAAAAATATGTGGTAAACCCACAGTTCTGCTGAACACATTTGCATTAAACACAGATACCCAAACCCTTTTGAGGGGTCGGTGCCCCTATTGACACCATATGCACATCATGACATTATATGGATGTATTAGATAGAAACCTGGATATTTCAAGGCCCATTGCTAGGCCACTTGGCAGGTCTTATAGGGCGCTGTTAGAGGGCATGGATACCTTAAATCTACTGAAACTATAGAGGGCACAAAATGGCCTGGCAACAGGTTTCTACTTTTATTTCCCATGCATGGGACTTATTTAGAATAGATTACGTGCTTGTGCACCCGTAGGAGGTTGCAGACTTTGGGGTGGTCCAGTATTTGCACCACACCTTGTCAAACTATGCTCCACTAGTGGAGGAACTACAGGGTCAGGCTTATGTAGCAGCGATACCGCAGTGTCACTACAACCCCCTTCACTGCAAGATCAAGCATTTAGGGATGATATCAGAGAGGTAGCGCAGGAGATCTTTGCTGTGAACACAGGGACGGTTTCATCAGCTGAACGGCATGGGAAGTCTTGAAGGTGACCGCCCAGGGGAGATGTATGGCTACAACTTATGGGGTGAAGAATTCACTGGGGCATACAGTCACGAGGCCGGAACAGCAATTAGCAGATATAGATACAAAAACTTCATGCACCACTGCGATCTGGGAAGTGCAACAACGGCTGCAGAAAGAGTTAGATGAGGCCCTGGACACCTTAGGAAAACATGATTAGAGCACATACACTGAAACACAGCATGATCAGTGAGATAAACCTGGTCAATTCCTGGATGGCTGGTCAATAGGGAGAAGGGTGAGAATGCAGTTGTATCTCTCAGGGAAGAGAATGGGGTGACCCTAATGACACAGGATGATTTTCTGCAATGGTTTGCAGAATTTTACTCAGAGCTGTACACGAAGCAGGGACAGAGCAATGAGGTAGGAATAGTCACAGTCCAGAGTGGCAGTTGCTCAGTGAGGATGCGGAAACAAGGGCTCTATTGAATGCGCCAATAGATGAAACAGACATCAAATGGGCCATCAAGCACCTGAACACAGGAAGGGCACCCAGTAATGATGGGTTGCCAGTTAAAGTTTATCAAGCATATGTAGATCTGCTGTGTGTACCACTGCTGTCCATGTATGGGGAGGCATTCAGTCTGTGGTGCTACCGACTTCATTGAGAGATGCTTACATAGTGATCTTACCTAAGCCAGGGAGAGATCCCACCGATAAAAAATCATATAGACCATTATCAATGAGTAATGTGGATGCAAAGATTCTGGGGAAAATAGTAGCTCAACGTTTGGCAAAACCGGCAGAGGGAATTATACAAAGGTATCAGATGGGGTTGGGGTGATGTATAAGCTCCACCAATATACAGAAAACATTTCTCTAATACTGGAGCAGGCCACGAGAGGGGAGGAACCGTGTGCTATTGCCAGTTTAGATGCCCATAAGGCATTTAATACAGTAGACTGGGCATTTTTGAACAACGGCTGCAGCGCTATGATCTGGGAGCAGTGAATGTTGGTCATTGAATATCGGACAGCTGTGTGGTGGAGAGAGGAACTCAATAGGGGTTCCCTCTATCTCTGTTGATATTCGCACTGGCCATAGAGCCTTTGGCCCAGGTTGTATGTGCTAGACATGAGCATGATGCTATTCTAAGTGGGGGCAGATGTGCAATCTTATCATTGTATGCTGATGCAATTCTTCTATTGACTTTAAGGAACCTGACAGTCACCTGGAGAAAAGTAAACAACACAATAGGTGAGGTGGGGTCACATTCCGGGTACAAACTGAATGCTGAAATATCCTATTTTACCCTATGACGGCGGATCAGGCCATAGACGAGGACGTGCCCAATATAAGCACCTAAACAGTTCCATGCAAGTTTTTGGGGGTACATTTGAGCTCTGATTTGACTGACACTTATGACTCTAATGTTGAGGGATGGCCTGGAGCAGACTGTCGGTAGATGGCTAAGGTTGCTAATGTCTCTGATGGGGTGAATAACTATCCATAAAATGATTGTGTTGCCCAGTGTTCTGTATGAGTTACAACACATACTGATGCATATACTAGAGGCCTGCTTCTGCAGGCTGGATGAATTGCTTAGGTTGCTCTACTGGGGGCCGGGGAGGGCACAGATCAGCTTAGAGGTACTGAAACTTCAATGGAATGGAGGAGGGGTGCAGGCACGGAACTTCAGGGCTTAATATTGGGCAGATAAACAACAGCATGTGGTCCCGTGGTTACTGTTCCTGTGGTCAGGCTTCTGGAATCCTTAACATGCCCTAGTAAATTACTAGCGCTGGTTCTCTGGAATAAATGAACAGCGTTACCATGCAGGTTAGGACCTTACTGAATATCTGGGTGCAGGCGTATAAAAGAGAAGGGGATGAATATATGTATCTGTGGCAATTGGTACCCTGGAACAAAGGGGTTAGCCCTATGTTATCCATATTTTTGAGATGCAGAGTTAAAAGAGATACACTGCAGAGCACAGGAGAACTATATGAGGATGGTTGGGTATGCAGATTTTCACACCAGATGAAGGGTTGCTGCCCGTTGTTTCCTGGCATTCACTGGCCTAGCAGTTGCTATCGTAAACCTGGGATGTGGTTCCCACTGGAGCCAGAAACAAACACCTTGAATCAGGCACTACTGGACATGCAGGGAGAGGGCAAACTTGTCACACAGTTTTATACACTGTTAATACTGCGTACATCTGCGAGCATGGCGACATTGAAACTGCAGTGCGAGAGAGATGTGGGTGAGGAATTAGGGTAGTGTGAATGGGTACCCATCCTGGGAAACTGTAGAAAGGTTGTGCATAATGTGAGATTGAAATCGATCAATTTTAAGTGTGTTCATAGGGATTATATAGTGTTGCAATGGATGACCAGGATTGACCCCTCTAAGCCGGAGCAATGTCCCAAGTGCAGGGTAGCATAGGGGCTTACTTATATATATGGTGGTCATGCCAAGGAGTGTATGATTTTTGGGAGGGGGCTGTTGAAATAATGAGGAAAATTACCGGAATGGCACGGCAGCCAATGATCTGGCATTGTTTACTTGGCCTGGTGGCCTGCACTAAACATTAAACATATGGAGAAAGTGGTAGGACTGGGATTAGTGGACGCAAAGAAATGTATAGCGTTGAAGTGGATGATCAAGCGGCTGCCCTCTTGGAAACAATGGCTGAGGGAATTTGCAAAATAGATGAGGACGATGCAGGTTGGTGTGTAGTGGAAAAAGCCAAGGGGGTAATGGAATGGGATATGATAGAGGTTTGTTTGCAGCATGAGCTGGACATAGAAACCGCTTAAGGATAGCTGAATGAAGTGGAAATGGGAGTCATGGGGTGGGAACTACTGTTAATTTTAATGTCACTCATAACGTCTGGATGCTGATTACAAATTGATAGTGAAATGTAACTGTTGGGGGTAATGGGAGGAGGGAGTTAATGAGTTGTTGTAAAGTTGCAATGTTTCATTACTCCTGAAACCAATAAAAGAAATATAAAAAACAAAATAAAAAGAAGTACTCTATTTTTAACTCTATGCATTCAAAGAAAGGTTATGACATTTACATTTTTAAACAATAACACATTTACCCGCAAGGTCAGGGCTCTAGTGTTTTACTGGGAAATCCCTGCTCTACCAGCTCTTTGTAGGGCTATTCTCCATTCAATAGTAGCCACATCCAGGGAATGCTCACTGGTAGGCTTTACCTCAAGAGTTCCCTCTGAGTCTTATTAAATAGTCAAAAGTTCCTTGGCTCCACAGTGCTCTTAGCAATGAGTTCCTCGAGGCCCTATATACCCGTAACCAGTTTTATCCGTTCCAAGAGTAAGAAAGTGTGCAGCATCTCAGGGGGTGACCCATCTGTAGGCCCTCCTTGTGCTCCGGTCCTGCTGGGTGAGTCGGCTGTATGTGAGAGATGAGGCAGCACTCAGCAAAAGCGGGCTCTCTTTTGAGCTTTCAGGCCAGCTCCAGCAGCGATCAGAGGTACTCCGGTGATCCTCCCTGCTTGGTAAGTCCTGCACCCACCAATCAGGGATGTGGGTGGATTCCGATGCTCCCAATCTTGGTCCCAGTGATGTTGCCATGCACCTATGGAGTCTTCTTCAGGGGCAGGTGCTCCTTTGTGATCTATGGGTCACACGACTTCCCAGTCTTCGGACGGTGGCTCTATCCTCATAGACTCCTAATACTGAAGCCCCTGCTGGCATACCGGGTTGCCACAACACTATCTACTGAGGCGTGGCAGTCAGCACCATGCTGGATTCTCCTAGCGTATGTGGTCACTACTAAGGTTCCACACAGGCCTCGGTCCTCACTTTCCAGCAATATCTTCCATGGCAACCCATACTGGCATTCAGGGTCACCACAATGGTGTCACACAGGATTTACTCTCCCTGCATGGTACTCTGCTCACAGCTGTATTCACAGTGGTCCTCTACTGTCATATGGTGGTTGGCAACTTGAATCTGCACACAGGCAATGACCCGATTGGTGAAGCATCCGTCTCCTCACTCCATTGCACTAAGTCCAATCATAGGGCTCCCCATTGGACCTCGCTCTCACCTCTCTCCTCACAGGGTTCACTGGTGTTGGCAAGAAGGCCCCTGCCCTCCGCACATATTTCACACTGCCATCGCACCCGTATTAAGACAGACCATTAATGTCTCCTTCATGTCCGACATCTTCCCAGATGACAGGAAGTGTGCGGAGGTTAAACCCCTGCTCAAGAAATCAACAGCTGACCCAACGGACCTGAAAAACTACCAGCCCATTTCTCTCCTCTCCTTCGCGGCCAAAGTCACAGAGAGACTCATGAATGCCCAACTGACCACCTTCATTGAAGAGAACTCCATCCTGGACGCCTCCCAGTCTGGATTCTGCAGCAACCACATCACCGAGACCGCCCTCCTCGCCGCCACCGACGACATCCGCATGCTACTCGACCAGGGACACACTGCGGCCCTCATTCTTTCTGGACCTGTCCGCTGCCTTTGACACTGTCTCACACCGCACACTCGCAGCCAGACTTCACAACGCAGGGCTACAAGGAAAAGCCCTCGACTGGATCCAATCCTGTCTCTCCGGCCCAACCCAGAGGATCAGACTCCCTCTCTTCCTCTCCGAACCCACCGATATCAACTGCGGAGTACCCCAAGGAACATCGCTCAGCCCCATGCTCTTCAACATCTACATGGACCCCCTCGCCGCCATCATCAGACAGCATGGGCTCAGCATTGTATCCTACACCGATGACACCCAGCTCATCCTCTCACTCACGATGAAGCCCGAAGACACCAGACTCTGTTTCTGGGAAGGAATGAAGAATGTGGCAGACTGGATGAAGAACAGCTGTCTGAAGCTTAACTCTGAGAAGACCGAGGTCCTCATCCTTGAACCCTGCACTTCTGCCTGGGACAACACCTGGTGGCCTGCTGCCCTCGGGCACCCGCCCACCCCCACAGACCACACACGAAACCTCAGCATCATCCTCAACTACTCCCTCTCCATGAACTGCCAGATCAACGCCGTTGCCTCCACCTGTTTCAACTGCCTAAGCATCCTCCGCAAGACTTTCAAATGGATCCCCCTGACTGCAGAATAACCTTCACACACGCACTCATAACTAGCAGACTAGACTACGGTAACGCCCTATACCCCTGCATCAACAGAACCCTTCTACACAAACTCCAAACCTTCCAGAATGCTGCTGCCAGACTCATCCTTGGGGCTCCCCGTCACGATCATATGACCCAAAACCTAAACGACCTCCACTGGCTCCCCATTAAGAAGAGAGTCACCTTCAAACTCCTCACCCATGCCTACAAATCACTCAACAACATCGGACCCAAATACCTCAATGAGAGAGTATCCTTCCACGTACCCAAGAGAAACCCTTTGCTACGCCGACCTCACCCTGGCAGAAGTCCCCTGCATCTGCAGAAACAGAACAGGCGGGAGAGCCTTCTCCCACATCGCAGCAAAGACCTGGAACAAGCTCACTGTGAACATCAGACGCTCCTCGACCCTGCACATGTTCAGGAAGAATCTCAAGATTGGCTCTTCGACTCCCCCTCCCATCCCCCAGCGCCTTGGGACCCTCATGGGTGAGTAGCATGCTCTATAAACCCCTGATTGATTGATTGATTGATTGATTGATTGATTGATTGATTGATTGATTGATTTATTGAAGGCCGATGCTGGTGTGCCATGCTCAAGAGCAGGTAGTCTTGGTTTGCCTGTGTGATGTCCCCTCACCCAGCAGGGAAACTAGCAGGCCTTGGTCCCCATGACTGGCCACAGGCAGAAGTGTTGCAGAGCTTCCCCTTCTCACACAGCTTGCCTCACTGCTTGGAAGATGACACATTTTTGGGGTCTCATCCTCCCCTTCTTATAGTCCATTTCCAAACACCAAATGCGATTTATGGTATAAATCTAAGTGTTTTGTTGGGATTCTGCTTCTTCTGAAGTGCACACTTCTCCTCTCCCTCTTCCTCTTGAAAAGCCATCTGTCACAGCAGACGAGACTTCGAAGTTGATAGTTCCACGACAGAGAACATGACAGTGACTAGTGTTCACGCCTAGATGTCAGCCACAGTGATAAGTCTATCAAAAGATTAATCCTGGGCTTCTAGCCCTCTTCTTTATGATTTCCTTATCAGCCCTATCTCCTTCCTGTGATGTGTTCAGGCCCTTTCCTTGTGATCTCTAAAGTGTACAGGTGGATTCTGTCACTCCCCTCTACAATGAGTCCCACCCAGCTCACAGGAATGCAGCAATACACAAATATATATGTGGAGATTTGTCTATTTCCTCATGTCTTCATGAGGCAGACCTTGGCTTCCCAAAACGCAACCCAGTGTCCTCCATGTAATGTACCATTACAGGTGCACTTGCACTCAGTGTATCTACGCAGCATACACCCTGTTCAGCGCTGTTATCACCATATGCTGAACATTGGTGCTGCTTGACCTTTCCGCAGTATTCGACACCATATCTCACCAAGTCTTACTCAGAAGACTGAGTGACATAGGCATCACAGGGAAAGCTCTGAAATGGTTAACCAATTTCTTATCTGACAGAACTCAGACAGTTAACCTAGGCTCCTACCACTCTAAGACCTCTAAGGTCACCAAGGGAGTACCTCAGGGCTCCTGCTTGAGCCCTACCTTAACGTTTACGTTGCTCCCCTGGCGAAACTGTTGAGAAAACTGGGCTTCATCCCCATATCTTATGCGGATGATACCCAGCTACTCCTTCCACTTGACAAATCCAACCCTAATTTCCAAGCCATCTTTTGTGAAGGAATGAAATCTATAGCGGAATGGATGAAAAGAAACTTTCTCCAACTAAATGCTACCAAGTCCGAGATAATGCTTTTTGGCGATGCCAACATGGTATGGTCACCTACTTGGTGGCCTGAGGAACTGGGCCCCACCCCTTGCCCTAAATCAGTGGTGAAAAACCTTGGAGTCCACCTGGACCAAAAACTCACCTTGAGAGATCATGTCTCCTCTACCAACTGAACCTGCTTGGACAGCCTCAGCATGCTCAGAAGAGTATTCCCTTTCCTACCACTGTCTTCGAGAAAAACCTTGATTCAGGCACTAATTTTAAGCCGCTTGGACTACTGTAATGCGCTGCTGATCTCAGCCAATGAAAGGGACATAAATAGATTGCAGGTGGTCCAAAATCGTGTGGCTCACCTAGTGGCCAATGTCCCCCCTAGAACAGCCTCCCTCCCTTTGCTTAAGAAGTCACATTGGCTACCCATACGAAAAAGGATTCATTTCAGAAACTACTGTATGGCCTATAAAGCTGTATACAGATTAGGCCCTAGTTATCTAAATGACAAATTTGTTAACTATGTGCCTCTTAGACCCCTCCGTTCAGGAGACAAAGCCCTGATTTCTGTCCCATGCATTCGGAAATCTCGACAAGGGGGTAAGGCCGTTTACCATCTTGGCCCTCGTCTATGGAACGATCTCTCCATTCGCCTACGACAATGTACAGACTACCTGGCCTTTAGGAAACTGTTGAAAACATTGCTCTTCTAACAAGTCTCCTTGGTTTGCCTATGTGCCCTAAGCGCTGAGATATCCTATGGGGTGATTCGTGCGCTCTATAAGTGAATAAAATAAAATAAAATAAATATATTGTGCCATCCCATGCACCCAGACATTCAGCACACACATACACTAAGTGTGCACTACTCAGTACTGTAGCATTTCTGCATTGTGCTACTTTCAGGCATAGTCAAGTCAAGTCAAGTTTGAATTTGTATAGCGCACTACTCACCCAGAGGGTCTCAAGGCGCTTGAGGGAGGGGGGGAGCTTTACTTATCAAATATCCACGTTTTTAGTTGTTTCCTGAAGGAGAGGTGGTTCTGTGTGAGGCGGAGGTGGGTGGGAAGGGAATTCCAGGTCTTGGCCGCTAAGTAGGAGAAGGATCTACCTCCCATGGTGGATCTTTGGATGTGTGGAATTGCGGCGAGGGCTTGATTGGACGATCGAAGTTGGCGGGTGGGGGTGAAGAAGGACAGGCGCGTGTTGAGGTACTCGGGTTCTAGGTCGTAGAGGGCTTTGTGTGCGTGGGTGAGGAGGCGGAACGTTATTCTTTTGTTTACTGGGAGCCAGTGGAGGTCTCTCAAGTGACCGGAAATGTGAGCTTGGCGGGGGATGTCTAGGATGAGTCTGGCTGAGGCGTTTTGGATGCGTTGGAGTTTTTTCTGTAGTTTGGTTGTGGTTTCGGCGTAGAGGGTGTTTCCGTAGTCTAGTCGGCTTGTGACCAGTGCATGGGTGACAGTCTTTCTTGTTTCGGTGGGGATCCAACGGAAGATTTTGTTGAGCATACGTAGGATGTTGAAGCATGATGATGAGACGGCGTTGACTTGTCTGGTCATCGAGAGGGAGGAGTCCAGGATGAAGCCCAGGTTACGTGCGTGGTCTGTTGGTATGGGTGCGGTTCCTAGGGCCGGTGGCCACCATGAGTCGTTCCAGGCGGAGGGGGATGATCCTAAGATGAGAACTTCCGTTTTGTCTGAGTTAAGTTTTAAGCGGCTGTTCTTCATCCACTCGGCTACTTCTTTCATCCCTTCGTGTAGATTGGTTTTGGCGGTGTTTGAGTCTTTGGTGAGGGATAGGATCAGCTGAGTGTCGTCTGCGTAGGAGATAATGTTGAGGTTGTGTTGACGCGCAATGGATGCGAGGGGACTCATGTATACGTTGAAGAGGGTGGGGCTGAGTGAGGATCCTTGGCATACGCCGCAGATGACTTCAGTGGCCTCTGATCTAAAAGGGGGGAGGCGGACTCTCTGAGTTCTTCTGGCGAGGAACGAGATTATCCAGTCCAATGCTTTTCCTTGTATTCCGACATTGCTGAGGCGTTGTATGAGGATGCTATGACAGACCGTGTCGAAGGCTGCGGAGAGGTCAAGTAGGATGAGGGCCGTAGTTTCTCCGTTGTCTAGTAGAGTTCGAATGTCGTCTGTTGCTGCGATGAGGGCGGTCTCGGTGCTGTGTTTGGCTCGGAAGCCGGACTGTGAAGGGTCGAGGGATTTGTTGGATTCGAGGAAGGCGGCGAGTTGACTGTTGACGGCTTTCTCAATGACTTTGGCAGGGAAAGGGAGGAGCGAAATGGGGCGGTAGTTCTTGAGTTCAGTAGGGTCCGCTGTAGGTTTCTTCAAGAGGGCGCTGAGTTCGGCGTGTTTCCAGCTTTCTGGCAAGGTGGCGGAGTTAATGGAGCAGTTGATGACGTCTCGGAGATGGGGTGTGATAATGGAGTCTGCTTTGTTGAAAATGTGGTGGGGACATGGGTCGGTTGGCGATCCTGAGTGAATGGTGTTCATCAGGCGGATGGTGTCTTCAGTGGTGATTGGGTTCCAGGCGTAAAGGTTGTTGGAGGGGGGTTTTAGTTCGGAGGTAGGTGGGGTGGGCTGGTCTCCAAAGCTGTTATGTATGTCGGCGATTTTGCTGTGGAAGAACGAAGCTAGAGAGTCGCAGAGGTCTTGGGAAGGAGTGATGTCGTTGGTGCCGGCGGTGGGGTTGGTAAACTCTTTGACGATGTTGAATAGATCTTTGCTGTTGTGGGCGTTGTTGTCGAGTCGATCCTTGAATGCTGATTTCTTGGTTTGATCGGATCAGTTGGTGGTGTTTGCGGGTGGCGTTCTTGAAGGTGGTCAGTGTTACAAAATATATATGAATATCCATATAAATTCATTTGCATTTACTTCCAAAGAGTTCATGAGTATATAAGATCACATTAACATGAGGCCTGGAGCTCAAAATGGCTTCCTATCTGACCTTGACTGGACAAGCTTCAACTAGCTATTCTGTACACCCTTACAGGTCACCTTGCTTGTCTTGACTACATGATATGCAAATGTTACACAGTGCAGAGCCTGCCTTTCTGGTCTGCCCATATCTGGCTGTTTTGCATGGTGCAGACATTGCACATCCATGTCAGCCATATTTGGCTTGGTGCCTTATTCTAAGTTCCGCTGACATGGCATTGAATACAGTATATAACACCTAGAAACTTGTCACTCTGGGAAAAAGTGGTCTGAGAGCCCCAAAGGTGGCAGATCTGACTTCTTCCTTGCTAATTAGCAATGATGCATGCTTTTGGTACCATTTAATAAAGTTCACTTTGTTTCTGAGCAACCTGCTATGTCTGGTGAGTTTCATTCATGATATGCTCCTAGGAGGGTGCCAGTATTTCCCTATCAGAATGGTGTCAGAAGTGGGATATATTGGAGGACTGTGATGTCACCAGTTGATAAGTGAGATGTAAGTTAAATAACTAACTTGCCTTGCTGCAAGTGACCTTTCAGTCTTTCAAATATGTATTTAACTCATAGTATTAATAAAAAGGGATATTGACTGGCATTTAAAATAGACAGGGGACTGTAGAGAATGTTTTTAAAAAATATTCTCTGTATCAATAAAGTAATTGGTATGTGGATACACTGCAGGAGAGCCTGGGTTAGAGAATAATGTATGTGCACCTACACATATAAGAAGTAGTGAAGCAGGTGACTGATAAGTAACTAAGTTACTTTATGTCAATAAATATTGACAAATGGCTAGACTCTTTGGGAGTTTTATAAAATCCATTTCAGGAGAGCTCTGCTAGGAGGGGGTATTAATTTTACCCACAAAAAAAAACACTCCCAGAATATAGTGAGTGGAGCTTCTGATTTGCTGGTTTGCACCGGAACACAGGGAATAATTTTGAAACATGCGTAGTAATGTCATGGATGAATGACTGCATTTGAATAGGTTATTGATCTTCAGTACTGAACGTATATGCTTCATGATTTATATAAAAATAAAGAGCATTAGTGCATGAGAGAGGGAAATTGCCCTAACACTTTTCCTTTGCAGGAGATATTTTGAATTTATCTTTCAGGGTAAGCGCACATTGTAAGTACAAAGCAGACATCACAAGACGGGATCTCAGATGAAAATAATGGTAAGCGCACTAGAAAGCTGTTTAAAAAACCGTCCGGAGAGAAAAATTCAAATGAAGGTAAGAATATGGAGTAAAATAATATGGACAGTGAAGCAAGTACAAAGTAGGGTTGGAATGCTCTTTTGAGTCTGTGCAAACATAGTGACTTGAGTATTTAAGAGTTTGCACCAATTCTTCTAAAATATTCTCATAATTAGAGGGGTTGGAAATGTAGTTCTTCCAGTGTTAGGAAAAAGTGGGTGAAGGAAAAGTGAACTTGGAAACATTTTGATTTTCACATGAGCAAATGTACACATGCAGAGTCGCTCATGGAAAAATGCAGTTCACAAATATTTTCTAGGGGTACTATTTCTTGGCCTATATATGCAAGGATAAACACCATGCATGCACTTTTTGAGACTTTGGTTAATAAGTGGGCTTTTAATTAGGCCTGGCGTTAGCCATGACTTTTTGTGTATATTAAAAGTATGCCTGTCACTCTCTCTCAGCATGCATCACTGTGAGTGACTGTATTCTGCTCTTGCACAAGGAGCATATTGACCCACAAAGCAGTTTTGTACAGTGCACAGAATTCCTGTGACAATGAGTACTTTTGAGACCAAAAACGATTTTTGCTTTTGTCAATGCTTGTTAGAATGTTGAGATCCCAGTAGTTCAACACTGATATGGGTTTAGAAAAACAATGCCTAGAAGAAGGCATGCATTGAAAAATAAAAATAAAAAGACCTCCAATTTCAGACCTACTGGCTTTGGCAATGCTTGTTAATATTGTTTTTTATAAGTGTATTTAGACTAGTTAAACTGATTTTCCAATATAAGTATTTTGGAAAATACTAGCATACATCCTCATGTTACTAGGGGCATTATACATAGCCTCACTGGAATAACCTTCAGTAGAATAAGAAGATTTTGGCAGCAGCTGTTGGCCCAGGACGTGACAGAAAGGGCAGTGCAGGGCCTGGGGTCAAGCTTTAATAGATTTGTGAAGGGAGGGGTGTTTAGGAGCACGGAGCAAGATAGTGTGGAGGAGAATATGGGATTGATTCACCTTTTTGGCTGATGCAAACATATAGATATATTTTTCCCCACAATATCCCTCCTTTTTGATAGCAATATCTATACCATTGTTGTATTGTATATCTATGGCAGTTAATTGAAATGTTTCTTTGTGTGCTTTCTCTACATCCTGTTGTATTTGGAGATATTTGTAGACTAGCTACCGCTCTGTAGAAGGTAGAATTCTAGCTACGGAGATTGAGTGGGTGCTTTTGCTGTGCCATCTAAAAAGGCAATAAATAGGAAAAAGTAGGCCTCACGGAGAAAATAGAATTTGTGTGTTTCTACAAAACTAGGACATAACAAATAAAAAAAATAGACATTGATGTGGAATAGATTTGACTATCCTTAGATACATGATATTACATATTAAAAGGCATTCGCATTAATTGGTGGCTGCTCAGGGTGGCTGTGCAGAGGATGAGCTGCTGTAAAATAAAAAATGCTAATAGATTTAGACTGGTTTGGAATATTTAGCACTGTTAAAAAATATTCTGTGCAAAGTATATCAAAGTATATATCCAGATTTTGAATGTGCGCATTAAAATTTATCTCCAAATGGTTAAACTATGTTGTTGCACCACATGAAAAGTGTGGATATTAAGTTATCTAACAACACCAATATTACAGTCTCTTAGTGACAAACTTAAAATGTAATATGGCGTAATGGCTGCAGTGACAAATACAAAGGTTTTCAAACGAAATGCAAAGAATAGCTCTGATGACCTGAATTACATTGCAAGCCTTTTTGCAATATTTTGCTTTGATGCACAAGAATACTGGGTGAAAATTATGGCATTCTGAAAAATGAGATGTTTTGAGCCACCTTTTGGGGTGCTGGAGGGGCGTAGTGCTCAAGAATAAAATAATAATAAAGATCCTACCTTACAAGTGCGCTGGCGCGGAGCAAGAAATATTTTTCAGCCATGCTTCTCGAGAGTTACTTGAACAGTGATGGCCACATGCAGAAAGCCTTGGGACAGCCAGCTGCTACGGGTTAAAAGGTTGAGGTCCACATTTAGAAGCCTAAAAGGGCTCAAGAGCAAGGGGTGACTATGACATTTTAACCTCTTAAAAAGTTTGAAAGAGGAGATGGCAGTGCAGGGAGAGACTGAGAAGTTTGCGTACTTTATTTTTGTTAAAAGCAAGAGCTATATGCACTCATGCTAAGGAACAATGCTGTTTAAATATGCTATTTACTTCCTCAGAGTTTGTTAATGCCCAGTTTCTACATATAGGGGTGATAGTGTTAACACAAGTGAAAACTGTTTCAGGTTTTCTACTTTCAAAATGGAGCAAGGTGGTTAGCTCCTGTCCAAGTTAAGGGTCAGAAAAAAAATGTGGTTGCTCTCTCCTTTTCTCAATATCTTTTGAGCCTGTCTAAACTGTCTATGAAATAGCCATGAGACATTTAATTGGCTATTCAGTAATAAGGTTTTAAAAAGTGTTAGCATTGATAAAATGAATATATATATATGCTATGTTACTGCCCATCCAGTCTGATGTTTTAATAAGAGGATAAGTAGTCTACATTGCTTTATTAGGTAGTCTGTGTAAATAAGCTGACCATGCTTATTAGAGCTGATGTTGCATAGTTTGGATTTTGAAGAAAATGTACCCACTAGAATGCCTGTAAAATTAGCAGTTTGGGATTTTCCTGCTGTAGGTGCTTTTATTAAAAGAAATAATTTTCAGAAGTGTCTGCAGTCCTGTACAAGTAATGTGAAGTCTGTCCACGCAGGGAGTTTTGAGCATTTTTTGCTGAGGTTAGCCACTGTGTGTGTGTGCACAGGGCTGTGTTTGATTGAAGGGGGAACATATACATTTTCAGTAGATTTGTTTCTATTTTGGCCTACAGCAAATAAGTGTTAAGCAAATGCACTGCTTGTAATGTTGAAGAGTAGTTTAAACAACTTAAAATTCCTATACCATTGTAGGGTACAACACTACAGGTACATGTACATTTTGCTCTAATGATGTCTAAATATATAATATGCCTAGGGAAATTAGGGTCCAAATAAATTCTCAATGCATGGTAATAATATTAGGGATGTCACATTAGCCTTCCTGGAACTACATTGGACACCAAAGATCTGTTTCGGTACCATTAGCTAAAGGATAAATTACATTGTTTTAGGAGTAGATGGGGATATAACTGTGTTTTGAGAAATAATAAATTTGCAGGAGATATACAGGGTGGGTTTATTCCACTGAATAACATTATCAAGGGGTGCAGTGTAAATACCAGAGAGTAGATAAGAGTATGGTATCAGTTTTATTGTTGCACAGTGTATCAGGATGAAGATATCAGACATGCCCAAGGAGAATATCATGGTTCCACTAAAGTGGAAGGTGTTTCCACTAATGTGGGAGATAAAGGGATACATTTCACAACTTTAATATAAATAAATATAATTTTGCAACAGTATATATATATATATATATTTTAATAAATGGAATTTATTCACAAATGCCTAATGATAGGTTAGAACAAGGCAAGTACTGCTTACAGCTTCAGTAAGGATTATCTGTTGTATACAACCTCTGTAGTGCACGTATGGATGTGTTGAGAGATGATGAATGATGCTGTTAGACTGCAGTTTGTTACATTTGAAAAGGAAATGGATGGATGTACACATAACTAACAAGAAGTTTATAGATATAGGGAACGGCGAGGTTTTGGATAAATGTATTTATTATAAAGTTTTTTATAGCGCAAACTTGAAACTGAAGGATATAATGCCCTCACAACAAAGTGATATTTAAAGAAAAAAAAAAGTAAAAAAAAAAAGAGGCTGGTGAAAAAATGCAGTCCCCATAAAGTGATTACCTTTTGAGCTTCTGGGTCCCTTAGAGCCTGTTGTGCTTATTATTTATACCTGTAGAGGCAGAGCATTTTTCTCTCCTCAGTGGGTTTTAGCATTAAAGTCCATCCACTGGGTGTGAACCTCTTTGCCATCATACTGAGATACCAAATCCACTATGTTCACTGTGAGTCCCAATGTCAAGCCGCACGCAGTAAAGAGAGACTTGGGCCACCGATGCCTGGAAGGTGGTACATTGTCTTGCAGTATGCTGATAACATCTGTGTGACCTCTCCATCACTTGAGGCCTGTGAAAGCCTGTGACAAGAGACACTGTAGCTCTGCTGAACTACCTCCAGGAGAGAAGAGAAGCCTCATTATCAATATGCCAGTGCTGCCAAAATGAGATGACTTACCTGGGTTTTGTGATATTCCAAGGTACCCACAGCATATCACCTGACAGAATTACATTGTTTCTGGGCATTCAGCTCCTGCCCACCAAGAAAGGAATGATGTCCTTCCTGGGGATGATGAACTGCTGCCACCAATGGATAATGAATGCAGATGCTATGACTGTTACAAAATGAACTTGCAAACTGTTTCAAGAAATTGAAAGATACATTGTGTACTGCAACTTCATGGGGACTGCTGGACTGCCTGACTACAAACTGCCTTTCCATCTCTGTTTCAGAGCAAAATAACATTACAAAAGAAGTGATGCTGCCAATGGTGTGCTGACCAGCTGGAAAAGAAAGGCCTGTGGGACACAACTATGTGACTTTGCTTTCTGCAGTGATTGGGGGTCCGCAGCTGTGATGGTGGAGAGGACGGCTCTCATTGTGTTGGACTATACCTGTATTGTCTAGGTGCCATATTTGGTGCAGTGGTTGCTGTCTGGATCGACACAACATTTTCCTGCTAGCAGGCACACAGGTTATAACGGCACCATGTAAAATGCCCACCTGTTAATTTGTCAAAAGTATTACCTGTAATAAGTTATTCTGATTAGATACATTCTCTTAGAAACAGATAAGACCCCCAAGTAAATCGGTGTTGAGATTGTAAAAAAGGGCTCCACGCCAAGATTAGACACCATTAAGAAAGGTAGACTATAGGAGCGGTACACTGATGGTTCCTCCAGCAGACTGATAGACACTGATTTCCTGATAGACACTGATTTCAGAGCAGGGTATGCCATAGCAATAGCTGAGGTGCAGCTCTGCCACTTGGAACATCTACCCAATAAGATGAGCTGTTTGCTGTGACAAAAGCATGAATACTAGTCAAGGGTAAAACTGTTAAACATTTAAACTGACTCACATTATGCTTTACAGTTCTTATTTGTGGCCAGCTGTGGAAATATCACGGATTCATAACATAAACAGGGCGCCTTATTAAAAATGGTCCTTTATTAAGGATCTTGTTAAAAGAAATACTATTGTACATTAGGATAGCGGTAATAAAATGTGAAGCATACACAGGAGCTAATACTAAGTTAGCCAAAGATGATGCCATTGCTGACACAGCATTAAATGGAAATATGTTACAGCCAGTGCAGATGGAACTAATGAATAAAAGCATTCCAAAAATACAGCTCATTTAGAGACAATTGTTGTAAGCTAATGTAAAGGAAGAACAATGGTCTCCAACAACAGATATAGAGGGAGGATTGATGATGGATGTGAGCTGAATAATGAAGAGAGTATGGGCCTACCAGGATGAGATAGATGCAGTATGTTACTTTCCCTTACAAGACTGGAGCCGGGACCCTCTGATATTGCACAAGGGAGGATGAATGCGCAGATGCATGTTGCTTCCCAGTGAAGGGATTTAAATATTTGCTGGTGGGGGTGGATATGTTTTCAAAATGAATGGAGGTGTATCCAACAGGGAAGATTGATGCAGCAACTGGGGCGCAGTACTTCAGTAAAGCCATCTCTCCAAGGTTAGGACCCACTAGGGCATAAATAGCGATAAAAGGGGATAACTCAGTGACTACATTTATGCTGAAGAGGTTATATCTGGGAATAAAGTATAACATGCATACCCCATACCACCCTCCAACTTGAGGCCAGGAGGAGTACATTAACTCCAAAATAAAAATAAAAATAAAGAAATAAATTATTAGTAAAAGCAACTGATGGAACATTCCGGAAAGGGCCTGGTGCTCTGAATTTAGGACTGCCTGCAATGTGGCAAGGACTTCTAAAGTGATTATGGATACATGGTCATTGCGAGAAAAATAAAAGATGTTTCTTTTAGTTCTAGGTGGACTGGACCACAGACGGTGAACAAACGCCATGAATGGATTGAGGGGAGAAGATGCAAGGCAGCGCCCAACGCCTGAGAGGACGGTACCAGAAAGAGATGACCATCTGTCACCAGAGAACCTGAGCAACACAGCAGTCAAGAAGAGGACAGACCAGACCATTTCCACGATCCATGAGAGCCCATCATAAAGTGTCAACATCTACTGATGCTGTTGAGTGAAGTACACATGATGGTCTGCACCTGCACCTGCAGAAAAATAGACTGAAGAGGACAACGCAGGGCAGGTCTGTGACACAGCCCCTGAACAAGACGACTGCAGACCAGGAAGAGAAGAAGACGACCGCTCACTGCGTGCCTTTAAATTACTGACACTTGAAAAAGGTGCCCAGGAACTGAGTTAGAAGTGTCACTGTAGCACTATGCATTGCACAGAGACAATATTTGTTGGACACTTACTGCTGGTATCACAACAGCCTGCTGATATAATATTGATATCATCAAGATGTATCAATGTGACAATATATGCATTTTATGCAAAGACTGTGTAATGCCATTCAAAGATATGTAACTAATGTTTCCTACATATATGACATATATATATATTTTGGTTTTACACTAATGTTGGATAGGTATATCCAAAAGGGGGGATTGTTACAAAATATATATGAATATCCATATAAATTCATTTGCATTTACTTCCAAAGAGTTCATGAGTATATAAGATCACATTAACATGAGGCCTGGAGCTCAAAATGGCTTCCTATCTGACCTTGACTGGACAAGCTTCAACAAGCTATTCTGTACACCCTTACAGGTCACCTTGCTTGTCTTGACTACATGATATGCAAATGTTACACAGTGCAGAGCCTGCCTTTCTGGTCTGCCCATATCTGGCTGTTTTGCATGGTGCAGACATTGCACATCCATGTCAGCCATATTTGGCTTGGTGCCTTATTCTAAGTTCCGCTGACATGGCATTGAATACAGTATATAACACCTAGAAACTTGTCACTCTGGGAAGAAGTGGTCTGAGAGCCCCTAAGGTGGCAGATCTGACTTCTTCCTTGCTAATTAGCAATGATGCATGCTTTTGGTACCATTTAATAAAGTTCACTTTGTTTCTGAGCAACCTGCTATGTCTGGTGAGTTTCATTCATGATATGCTCCTGGGAGGGTGCCAGTATTTCCCTATCAGTCAGGTTGTCAGTGGTTGGGTTTTTCCGCCAGGCTTTCTCGAGGGTGCGACAGTTCTTCTTGGATTTCTTAAGGTCATCATTAAACCAGGGGGCTTTTTTGCTGCCTTGTTTGATTTGGTGTTTTTTCAGGGGTGCTAATTCGTCAGCACTGTGGGTGATCCATTGTGTGAGGTTGGTGGCTGCTTGGTTTGGGTCCGATGATTTTGCAGGAGGGTTTTGGTGAAGCGATGTGAAGAGCTTTTCGGTGGTAATTTTATTCCAGTTTCTCCGGGGAATAGGTTGTGGGTGGTTGTGGGTCGTGCTCTTTATGAAGTCGAAATGAACGCAGCTGTGGTCCGTCCAATGGAGAGCTGTGGTGTGATTAAAGGAGATGTGCTTGCTGGAGGTGAGGATTGGGTCGAGCGTGTGCCCAGCAGAGTGGGTGGGGGTGTCGACAAGTTGTTTGAGTCCGAGATTGGCGAGGTTGTCCAGAAGGGTGGTGGTGTTGCTGTCGTTGTTCTTTTCCAGGTGGAAGTTGAGGTCTCCCAGTAAGATGTATTCCTCGGAGGGGAGGGCGTGAGGGCTGATGAAGTCATTGATGTCTTCGTTGAATTGTGTGCGGGGTCCGGGTGGTCTATAGATGAGGGTGCCTCTGAGTGTGGTCTTAGGGTCGGTGTGGATCTGGAAGTGAAGGTGTTCGGCGGTTGTGAGGTTGTCATCGGAACTGGTCGTGATGCGGATGGTGTTTTTATGAACGATGGCGATTCCTCCTCCTGTTTGGTTGATGCGGTCCTTTCGGATGATCTTGTAGCCGTCCGGGATGGCTATGGCGATGTCGGGCGCTGATGAGGCGTTCATCCAGGTTTCTGTAAGAAAGGCGACGTCCGGTGATGTGGTGTCGAGTAGGTTCCAAAGTTCAATGGCGTGTCTGTGGACCGAGCGGATGTTGAGTAGGATGCACTTCAGGTGGTTAGTGTCAGATCTCTGTTTGGAGTTTTTTGATTTGGTGTGGGTCCTGATGCAGTCGAACTTGCAGGAGTGGCAGGAGAAGGTCCAGTCCAGGATGAAGCCCAGGTTACGTGTGTGGTCTGTTGGTATGGTTGCGGTTCCTAGGGCCGGTGGCCACCATGAGTCGTTCCAGGCGGAGGGGGATGATCCTAAGATGAGAACTTCCGTTTTGTCTGAGTTAAGTTTTAAGCGGCTGTTCTTCATTCACTCAGCTACTTCTTTCATCCCTTCGTGTAGGTTGGTTTTGGCGGTGTTTGGGTCTTTGGTGAGGGATAGGATCAGCTGAGTGTCGTCTGCGTAGGAGATAATGTTGAGGTTGTGTTGACGCGCAATGGATGCGAGGGGACTCATTTATCCGTTGAAGAGGGTGGGGCTGAGTGAGGATCCTTGGGGTACACCGCAGATGACTTCGGTGGCCTCTGATCTAAAAGGGGGAGGCGGACTCTCTGAGTTCTTCTGACGAGGAACGAGATTATCCAGTCCAATGCTTTTCCTTGTATTCCGACGTTGCTGAGGCGTTGTATGAGGGTGCTATGACAGACCGCGTCGAAGGCTGCGGAGAGGTCAAGTAGGATGAGGGCCGTAGTTTCTCCGTTGTCTAGTAGAGTTCGAATGTCGTCTGTTGCTGCGATGAGGGCGGTCTCGGTGCTGTGTTTGGCTCGGAAGCCGGACTGTGAAGGGTCGAGGGATTTGTTGGATTCGAGGAAGGCGGCGAGTTGACTGTTGACGGCTTTCTCAATGACTTTGGCAGGGAAAGGGAGGAGCGAAATGGGGCGGTAGTTCTTGAGTTCAGTAGGGTCCGCTGTAGGTTTCTTCAAGAGGGCGCTGAGTTCGGCGTGTTTCCAGCTTTCTGGAAAGGTGGCGGAGTTAAGGGAGCAGTTGATGACGTCTCGGAGATGGGGTGCGATAATGGAGTCTGCTTTGTTGAAAATGTGGTGGGGACATGGGTCGGTTGGCGATCCTGAGTGAATGGTGTTCATCAGGCGGATGGTGTCTTCAGTGGTGATTGGGTTCCAGGCGTAAAGGTTGTTGGAGGGGGGTTTTAGTTTGGAGGTAGGTGGGGTGGGCTGGTCTCCAAAGCTGTTATGTATGTCGGCGATTTTGCTGTGGAAGAACGAGGCTAGAGAGTCGCAGAGGTCTTGGGAAGGAGTGATGTCGTTGGTGCCGGCGGTGGGGTTGGTAAACTCTTTGACGATGTTGAATAGATCTTTGCTGTTTTGGGCGTTGTTGTCGAGTCCATCCTTGAATGCTGATTTCTTGGTGGATCGGATCAGTTGGTGGTGTTTGCGGGTGGCGTTCTTGAAGGTGGTCAGGTTGTCAGTGGTTGGGTTTTTTCGCCAGGCTTTCTCGAGGGTGCGACAGTTCTTCTTGGATTCCTTAAGGTCATCATTAAACCAGGGGGCTTTTTTGCTGCCTTGTTTGATTTGGTGGTTTTTCAGGGGTGCTAATTCGTCAGCACTGTGGGTGATCCATTGTGTGAGGTTGGTGGCTGCTTGGTTTGGGTCCGATGATTTTGCAGGAGGGTTTTGGTGAAGCGATGTGAAGAGCTGTTCGGTGGTAATTTTATTCCAGTTTCTCCGGGGAATAGGTTGTGGGTGGTTGTGGGTCGTGCTCTTTATGAAGTTGAAGTGAACGCAGCTGTGGTGCGTCCAATGGAGAGCTGTGGTGTGATTAAAGGAGATGTGCTTGCTGGAGGTGAGGATTGGGTCAAGTGTGTGCCCAGCAGAGTGGGTGGGGGTGTCGACAAGTTGTTTGAGTCCGAGATTGGTGAGGTTGTCCATAAGGGTGGTGGTGTTGCTGTCGTTGTTCTTTTCCAGGTGGAAGTTGAGGTCTCCCAGTAAGATGTATTCCTCGGAGGGGAGGGCGTGAGGGCTGATGAAGATAGTGATGTCTTCGTTGAATTGTGTGCGGGGTCCGGGTGGTCTATAAATGAGGGTGCCTCTGAGTGTGGTCTTAGGGTCGGTGTGGATCTGGAAGTGTAGGTGTTCGGCGGTTGTGAGGTTGTCATCGGAACTGGTCGTGATGCGGATGGTGTTCTTATGGACGATGGCGATTCCTCCTCCTGTTTGGTTGATGCGGTCCTTTCGGATGATCTTGTAGCCGTCCGGGATGGCTATGGCGATGTCGGGCGCTGATGAGGCGTTCATCCAGGTTTCTGTAAGAAAGGCGACGTCTGGTGATGTGGTGTCGAGTAGGTTCCAAAGTTCAATGGCGTGTCTGTGGACCGAGCGGGTGTAGAGTAGGATGCACTTCAGGTGGTTAGTGTCGGATCTCTGTTTGGAGTTTTTTGATTTGGTGTGGGTCCTGATGCAGTCTAACTTGCAGGAGTGGCAGGAGAAGGGTCCATGGGTGTGTCCTCATATATTCAGCTAGAACACATGTTCACCCTGTGTGCACTGTACCACACTGTAACCTTCTGTATTATGCTTTTTGGCAAGCACACAAACACTCAGCACAAACACTTAACATGCACACATTGTAAAGTATATATGTCACCCATCATGTACTGCACCCCTTGCAGGCACACATGCACCTAAGACATGAATTCACCAGGCATGCAGTTCCGGCTCGCATGACTCGCAGGTGGAGGGGTCAGGTTGGCGTTCGCGAGGGGTTTTCCTGCTGCTTTCCTGCTCTCCTGCCTCTGGCAGGAACAGGAAGCAAACATCCTCCATCCCCTCCACTAAGCCAATCACAATTATTCAATGGCAGCATTGTGATTGGTGCGGACAGCATCCAGCCGGGCGCCTGTAGGGAGGCCATTTTACTCCGTGTAGGCTGCATGCAGCCTACATATAGAAAATGGCCTCCCTACAGGCACAGCCTACATAGAGAAAATCCAAAGTGCACATGACTGATTTGGTCGGCCCCAGAGAGCTAAACAAACAGTCAGGGCCCATAACATGAGGCAAGCCAACGTCTGGCCCCAACCAAGCATAACATTCATGTTTCTCGCCGCGCGAGATGCAGAAACATAAAATGTTTTTTAAATACCACTTTATGTTTCTGCTGCTCGCACTGCGAGAAAGCTGTGGAGGCGACGCTCCTCCGCCCTAATGGAGAAGCCACCCCTGCAGACATGCACAGCCTAGTGATACATCCTTCATAAACTGAACTATTCAAAGGTATACAGAGCACCCAGCAAATGCATTCCACATGCACACGCTGCACAGAACTGCCCTATCCCTGTACTGTACCCTTTGCAGCAAACATACATCCAGCACAGTCACCACTCCTGCATGGTACAGCACTTCACAATCAACCGATGTGGGCCAAGGGGTGAGTTAAGCACACAGAATTTCAAGCAGATGAGTTAGCCTGTAGGCTTCACTATATTAACACAGGTTAAAAAAAATCTGTTTACTTCTACTGATCAGATCGCTGCACTTGTGCTGCTTAACTACTGGTGAAGGCAGTGTCCGTCCACCACTATGAGGGTAGACCTTTGGGGACCACTTCCTGTCCACAAAATCACAGAGACAGGCCTATGTCATGATGCACATGCACATTCATTGCCATGCAGACAACTCTTCCATTCCAACAAAACCCAAGAACATTTGTCGCTTATTAAGGGTCATCAGTCAAGTATAGCTTAGTTACAGTGGCACAGTGTGCATGGGACCCATTTCTGAACATACCCATCCCATTTAGGGCATCACACTAAAGTCTACCAAAAATGTGATTGATGGACTTCTTGAGTTAATGTCAGCACTGGTGATTACCTAGGGCTGCATCCCAACGCTTCATTATTTTGCACACCATGCTTCCTCAGTTTGGACCCAGCCGTATGCAAATTCGTCATAACCCTGCTCCAGTAGGAACAGTCCAGCCTAAATTGTCAGGCAAGGTTCTCCCTGAACTGAAACACAAGCAACCCAAGAATGGTTCTGCCTATATATATTAGGGCTCATTAGTCAGGTTTAGCTTGGTTGAGGTTGCACAGTGTGCATGGGACTCATGCCGAAACCTGTCTGCGGTTGCTTGTGTTCCCATCTGCAGGACGCCTGGCCTGGCTGTTGGGGCTGGACTGTTCCTATTGGAGCAGGACTAAGGGCCTTATTTATATCTTGGAAGGCGGGCTACTCGGTCACAAGAGTGACGGAATTCCTGTCCGCCGGCATATAAGTCCCATTATATGCTATGGAATTTATGTTTCAGCAGACAGGATATCCATCACAGTTGTGCCAGAGTAACCCGTCCGCATAGATCTAAATCAGGCTCTAAGACAGATTTGCATGAGGAGTATCTCCGTCTAGAATATCACAGTGGGTAAAAAACTGTGGTCTGGAATGCAGCCCAGAATGATCAACAGTGGCTGAGATTAACTCAAGCATTCCTTCCATCACCATGTTGTGTTTGCTGCATCTATCTATGTGGCGTCACAATGGTCAATGACACTTTATAGAATGCTTAATCTCATTCCTTCACAGTTTTCCAAGGGAATTTGTAAAATATACAGTCACATTCCTTCCACTCAAAAGGACTTACAGGATGTAAATAAGCAAATGTAGCCTTCAATACTGTTGCCCCTGCAAATTGCACCATCCATGCCACACGTCTCAACCACACACCACATATACCAGAAAAGAAATGAACAATAGCCACTGAATGAGCAGATCATCTGTAATGCGAATTTTGCATCACTGGCACAGTGGCCAAATATGCAGGCAGCAAAATGATGCCTACATGCTCAGGCAGCTTGCCATTCACCAGCAACGTCAGAATGGATAACGTAGGGACAGATTGCTCCTCAGTAGGTGTATATGAAGAAATAGGGGAATGTTTGCCCCAAATGACTATACATTTAACACAGCTCAATGGACTAAACAGGTAACAGTGCTTATTGCAGATGGATCACCATACCTTAACAACGTCACAGCACTGCACGGAAGCATAGGCACAGGAATGCCCGTGGGATGAAATAAAGCATGATAAAGTGAACATTTGGTGTACTGCAAGGAAGATTTAGGTACCTCTATAAATCCTACTGATCATTGGCATATGACCTCATGACTTGCTACAATATGGCATGATAGACAATACAGCAATGCTTAGGGATCTTGAGTGAGAGATAGAGAAGCTAGAATGATATACTAAGATGCCACATATACGTTTTGATGATAAAATCATTGAAGGGTAAACAGGAGAAGTGAACAGACACCGTTTTTCTGAAACAAGCAATAAACATTGAAGTGAAACTTACTGGTTTTATGATGGAACTACACATGCGATTATATTGCATGCCTTAATAACGCAGTCTTTAGTATGACCGTTCTTTACCATGCATGCCTTTCCCATGCATGTCTTTACAACTAATTTTTTTGGAAAGGCATAATTGGTAAATGCATATGCATGGTAAAGATTACACCCCAGCCTCCCCCACTGAGCACTAAAATCCAGCCCCTAGCCCTGAAAATGACCTCGCCCTAAAAACGCCCCCCAACCTGAACCCCATAACCGACCCCCAGCACTAAAATCTGCCCGACTCCCCACCTTGGGCCCTAAAACACAGCCCCATCCCTAAAAACTGCCCCGCCCCAGCCCTGAACTCTAAAACCCGGCCCTGCCCTAAAACTACCCTGACCCCAGCCCTCGTCCAGAGCCCTAAAACTGGCCCCCAGCCCTACAAACCACCCGAACCCCCACCCTAAGCCCTAAAACCCAGCACTACTTAGGCTGCATCCCGTTCCTTCCTGTACCAATCCTTCCCGTTTCCCTTTCTACTCTCCCAGCTCTGAATCTAGAGCGCTGACTGCCTTTACCACACATATGCGTGCTAAAGGCATATACGTGTTAAAGGCAAGCATGGTACAGCTTGCAGGATAACAGAACATGTGGTTCTGCCCCCGTTGTAAATGTCGTACCCAAATAGACCACACTTGACGTACGCTAAATAAGTGGTACTTTTACAGTATTTTCAAAATAGGTGTAGTGGCAAACACAAATTAAATGATCTCCAGATGGAGAGCAAAAAGAAGACGGTGAATACTTATTAACAAAAGAGAAGTTCTAAAATAGATAACTTTTTTAAGTTTAAGTGCCACAGATGTGAATGTCCTTTAATATTATATTGTTGTTCTGCAATTCACCCTGTTACAGAAGACCATTTACCACTTATGCCTGTGCAATTGTTCATAGGAGTGTTAAGTATGGTCTCATCATCCATTCCATTCAGATGAGGAATTTCAAGCATCCTATAATCCATTCAAAAGATTTTAATGTGAACTGGTTTTACATGTATTAATACCTCTGCACAAACTAAGCCTGTTCAATTTCAAATAATGGAAGTGTGTAGACCTACCAGTTAATCAAACTGAATGTCAGTTGTGGCCCCAATACACCACACAGGTTGGTATCTGCTTATTCACCAAAGTTGCACACTCCCAGAAATCTGACTGCCATCAAACCTCAAATCACATCACATAAACTAATCTGAGACATAGGACAGCAATCTTCATATCTAAAATATTGTTTCATCTTTTATTGTTTAAATACTGATTGATGATCAGGAGTCATTCCATATTCCATTCATTCAATAGAAAAAATGTTGTAGCCAGGAAATTTGCAACTTCTTTATTTATTCATCTTGAAATTATCTCATAATGTATCTTTTCTTCCAATACATTTCCAAAGGCCCAGTCAACGTGTTTTGTCCTTGCCTCAGGATTTCATCAGGGCAGTCATTATTCTTAAAATTCAACTGGCAAGACAGTTCTTCTAAAATTCAGATGATATACATTTCATATTCAAATAGTTCTCAAGTGGTGCTGAATGCTTTCTCAAAACTCCATACTGAATGGATATGGAGTTTCTATGACAGCACCATGGCTCAAGAAGCCAAAACCAACAAAGCAGTGCTCACTACTTTCCAATCTACACTAGGCAGAGCCCAAATTACACTCTACAAATTCATACGAGCCCTACAAAAAGAACAAAGCTACCAACAATTACGAATTGATCAATCAGTAACCCAAATTAAAAATAAAATTAGCAAACAAACCTATAGAATGTATGATATGTTACAACGTAAAGTAAAGACTCTTTATTAAAAACAAGGGAGTAGAATCAATAGCCAAAACCCTATTATAAAAAAAAAACTTTCTACATAGTAACCAAGAAACCGAAATGTCAAACAAGCATAACTAAAACATAGCTAACTAAATATTAAAAACATTGGGGCTGATTATGATGCCTCCGATCAACATCATCGTGGAATGGAAGCGACCGACCGGTCAGTGGTTGCGACCGCCAATTTACAATGCGACCACACATGGTGCGGTAGCATACTAACATTTCCCTAAGGGAGCTTGTGCTACGGCCATAAATCGTCTGTAGCACAAGCTCCATAGGGAAATGGGAGTTTGTGTTCATCCCTGCACCGTGTGGCAGACACCAATGGGTACATTGTAATTAGGTGGTCAGATATTAAACCAACGATCTCGGTCTTTCCGACCGAGATCGTAATAGGCCCCAATATTCACGTAAATATACAACTAAAACAGCAAATAAGACTGACACATACAATTAATATGATAATAATTAATTAGTTAAAAATGAAAAACTCATCAACCTCAAAGCTCAAAATAGCAAATAAAATCAAATGTAGTTAAATATTTATAACTACCAATCAAATAAAATACACATACATAATAAAATTTCCCAGCCCAAAAAATAAACTAAATAAAACCTACTGTTCTGTAGCTGTAGATCTTCATCCGTATATATAAAATATAACAACAATCCATGAAAAACTGGATAAATAATTCCAAATAAGCCCACAAAACATTCAAAAATATAACAGGACCATTTTAAATCCAATGAAGCAATCCAAGGAACCATGAAACCCTCCAAAAAAGTGTAAACAAACAATACACTTATAAAAATCGAAAAATCAAAAGAAATCAAAATTAAAAATACTGGTATACTATAAACTAAAATAATTTCCTTTAAAAAGAAATGCAATATCCAACCTTCCATACGATCGATAACTTCAGCTCTGTATACTTGTAAAAAAACATACAATACCTAACCACAAAAACATGATCTTCAAACATAACATAAACATTACATTTAATCTATACAATACACATAACTTACTCTTATGTAAAATATGATACATTACAACCAAACTATAATTAGGCCAAAGCAGAACACTAATATACAAAATAATATAAGCAAAAAATACACTCTATAAAAAAAACAAAGCAACACTATAACTACAATTTACTAGTACTCCCTAGATCCCTTTACCCCCAAAACCATATAGAAAACCTTAAAAAAAAAGTCTTACCTGATCCAACGTATAGCAGCAACTTCCTATGACTCATGTCCTGGAAAATGAATGAAAAACGACACCAATACACTGCAAAAGTTAATCTAGCTGTAAAAAAATGGTTGCTAAATGAGACTGTTTCCCTGTACAAAACAAAGGGGATATAAATAGAAAATGTTTACAAATGTTTCACATTTTTAAAAATGTTTAAATAATGTACAATTTGTCAAAAAAAGATATATGAAAATGTGAAACATAAAGTATAAAATAAATTATACTATATAAAATAAACAAGAACATATTATTTAAGATATACTCATAAAGGATTTAAAATTTGTTACCAAAATGTATCTGAAACAAGTGTGTATATATCTAAAAAAACTAAATGTACCACACTATATATAATTTAAATATAGACATGTACTATACTTTCACAAAATTATCTACATGTTTTAGGTAATATTCAAAATCTACTGAAATATTGTTCAAATATAGCAATAAAAATGTTTTCTTATTTGTACAAATATATATGTAATTAAAAATGTATACATATACCATAAACACATTTTAAAAACATGTAAATGAAAATTCCAAACAGTGGGCCCGACTATGATGGCGGACAGACTTCTGTCCGTCCGCCATCGTTCCGGGGATGGGGGACAGCCCGCCTCTAAGGTGGCGGTCCCACATATGCATTTACAATGCAGCCACCCTCGTGTCATGGAAAGCTGGTGGGGAGCCAGCATCGTAATCTGCATTACATGCCGAGGGCTTCCGCAGCACTGGCAGACTCAAGGAGCCCGTCGGATCCGTGGCGGTCGGACTTTCCAACCGCCATCTCCCCCGCCCACCATTGTAATATGGCGGGCGGGAAACATCTATCCGATGGCGGGGAGACTGCCACCGACAGCCTGTCAGTGGCGGTCTCCCCGCCATCATAATTAGGCCCTGTGTTATGTACCTCTATTATTTTACAAGATTAGTAATGTGTGTGAGAAATGCAATATCAAATTCTACCTAAACCATTTAGGGGAACGTGTTACACTTCAAAGGGATTACATTGACTATTCCCAAGCCAATCTAAACCATTTTGGGTAAGGTTTTGGACACTAAAGGGTTTTCATGTACTATTCCCACTGCATTCTAAATTGTTTTGCGGAAGGTGTTGGATACCTAAGGGCATTGCTTAATTTGTGTATTAATGAGTGCCCGTGCCCAAAGAGCTGCATAGAAGTCTGCGATCGGTGCTTTTAAATGTCAGCGCAGTGACCACCACGGGGTCGATTACGTTGCCGTCCAGAAAGGCTCCATACGGGATTCGGATTTGGTGAATCCGATTCGGAGCCTATGTTTCTGACTGAATCAGGCACCTTTCCGGATTACCAATTACGATGCAAGGAAATCATTCGGGCTGTCCAAATCGGTTCCGAACTGCATTCGGACAGACTGAGTCATTCAACGGCGATTCGTACAGCTCTATGGACAAGGTTTCCAAACAAGCGATTACGATGACCGATTTGGACAGCCGTTCCAATTTGGTTTGCCCAACATGAAACAGCTATCCGAATCTGACTTTGGGGTCCCGTAGCATGGCCACCGGCCACCGTGAGGTCTCTGGTTGGAGCCCGTAGGGGTACCCATGGGAACCCCACGTTAAACCATGCACAGTGTGGCAGGCACCATGAGGAGCCCGTCACAGGGTTTATGGTTTTCCCCTGCAACCCCTTTTTTCAATGGGAGCCTGTGTTCTCATTCGGAACACAGTCTCCAATTGAAGTCAATGGGAATCCGACCGAACGATGTTGGGAAGCATCTTAATTGGTCGGAAGAGTTTCCAATCGAGATCGTAATCGGCCACCAAGTCTGCGTAACCTGGAACCGATTCCTGGCCTCTTGAATTAACTACCAAACACTCTTTCCAGTTTTCTTTTATTCCTGTTTGTATGTGTTTCCCTCTCTTACACTCAGGAAATGTCTGATGGGGATAATTAAGTGCTCGTGCCCAGATATGAGTGCCAGACACTGCCACAGGCTCAAATTATAACACTACTAAAGGGATTCAGTTTACTATTCCCACTCCAATGTAAATAATTTTGTGGAACGTGTTGAACACTAACGGCCTCATTACGATGTCAGTCAGAAAGCAATCCAACCGACTCCTTGTCGGAATTGGTTCAGACCGACTTGCGTTCGGCGAGTCCGACCGACCGATTATGATGGTTCTGAACATCGGCTCCCATTGAAAAAAGGGGTGGTTGCAGGAAACCTTGCACCCTGTCGCAGGCACCCCATGGTGAATGCCACACTGTGCATGGTTTTAAAAGGGTGGTCCCTTGGGTATCACCACAGGCCCCCACTGGAGGCCTCAGGGTGAAGGGGCACCTGCTATGAGCCCCCAAATTCAGTTTCCGATAGCTGTTTCGTGTGAGACAGACCGATTCGGAAAGGCTGTCTGAATCCGACATCGTAATACGTTAGTCAGAAACGAGATATGTAGAGCTGTAAAATTCGACTTCGACAGACTTGAAGTCTCCAAATGCCAGTTGGAACCGATTCGGACTGACCGAACGGTTACCTTTCCACCGTAATCGGTTGGTCGGAAATGTTTTCTGAGTTGGTCAGGAAACATAAGTTCTGACACGGTTTAGGAGAATCCGACAGCCGTTTGAGGCCTTTCCGACCGACATCGTAATGACTGAGGGCCTAAATGTGTTACAAATTTTATATTCCCACTCGATTCTGGACCAATTTCGGAAAAGCGTTGAACACTAAAGAGGTTACATTTATGACCCCACTCCATAATAAGACAACTTGGATACATTTTTTGAACAGTACAACATTGAAATAACTTATAACCCTCTCTTGCCTAATACATTTTTCTAATATAAATGCCAGTGCAAATTATCGAAAGAAATCATTATTTTGAATTGATAACGTTAAAAACATATGTGTTATATTCACTATTAGTACAAAATAATTAAATAATATTAAAAGTACTACATAAAATTACACCTTAACAATAAGTAAACATAGTGCAAAATTACACATATTTTTTTATTTTATATTTAAAATACCATGCATTTATTATAATACATCTATAACATATAATCATAACATATTGAAAATATATTTACAACAAACTAATTTATAATCATTTGAATTCTTTTTTTCTCCCAATAAAAGTAAAAAAATAGAATATATTAAAAAACATACAAAATAATTTGCAAACTTAATATAATTTCTAATTTTTAAACATACGTTTATACATTCAATTTAATACAAAATAATTACATGTAAAACCTAAAAAGCAAGCATTAAAACATTTTAAAATGACATTATAAATTATTTTTATAACGCTAGCTAGACCCGGAGATATCAGAGTGCTTTACATGAGTATTGGACCATAGTTTAAGGTTACATTGTTACAAAGGTTACCCAGTTATTAGAGCATAGCTACATAGTTACATGCTCGGTCGAGACAAACAATGAGGGCGTATGCGTAAGTGAAAAAGCAATCATGGGGAGCGAATCAGGGGGAAGGGGTAGGAGCAGGGGAAGTAGACAGCAAATTAAGGAGGGAAAGAGGAGGGGGAGGGTGAAAGACATAGCATAAAAGAAGAGGGGGGAGGATGACGGGGGCACAAACCGGTAGACAAGTAAAAGCTGCGTCCAAAGTCCAGTAAGCTGTGATCCCAGGGGAAGTGGTATCATTCCCTCAACTCAGATGCAAGAGGCTCCCTTTACACAGTGGACTCTCTCAGAGGGGTCTCTGAGACTCCAAGGCCTACCTACTGGATCCATCCCCAAAAGGGGGGGAGGGAGTGCTTTGGCATGGGGCGTCATACCATGTCTCTACTGTGAGTGGCTCCCTTGGCGCTGTGGACTCTCTCTGAGGGATCACTGAGACTCCAGAGAATAAGTAGTTGGATCTTTCCCCAACAAGGGGAGAAGGAGTGCTTAGTTAAAGGGCACAAGGGACAGGGAGCTAGGGGGCGTAGCAAGCAAGGGGAGAGATTAAGGGGGAGCGGATAGGAGCAGGGGAGTAGAAAAAGAATGAAAGAATGAAAGAGGGAAAGGGGTAGGAGAGGTTGAGAGAGAGCATGGAAAGAGGGGGGAGGGTGCTTTACGCAGTTGACTCTCTTAGAGGGGTCTCTAAGACTCCAAGGTTTACCTACTGGATCCTTCCCCACAAAGGGAGAGGGAGCGCTTTGGTAAGGGGTGCCATACCATGCCTCAGCTGTGCACGGGTCCCGTGATGCTGTGGACTCTCTCAGAGGGTTCCCTGAGAATCGAAAGTAAGAATATTAGATCTTACCCAACAAGGGGAGAAGGAGTGCTTAGTCAAAGGGCAACAAGGGATAGGGGGCTAGGAGGGGAGTCAGAACTGGCAGGTCAACAGAGGTGGAATAAACGGCAAAAGAAAATTGAATTAATTACAGAAAGATGACACATAAAATACCCGGATAAATTAGCGATCCAGAAAAAGACAGGACTCACGAAAGGAAAGGGTTAGGGAGGACAAAGGGAGGGAGTCAGCGAGTTGAAGAGTCCCACAGGGAAGAGATACGGATAGCAGAAAAGGAAATAAATACATTGTAGAGTCACTCAGGAGATGAATGTAAACGCAAAAAGCTCAGAATCACAAAATAGTGATATCAAGTACAAAGAACTACTACATATACTGGTGGTAAGAGTTGTAACTATGCAAAATAGTAAATTCTCTCAGGGTTCTATTATCACCACGATTAGGATAAAAACGATTGTATGTTACTTTTCAACAGAGTGAACGCAGAAATAAGACATCCAAGGGGGTAGAGAGAGGGAGGGTAGGGAGATGAGATAGGTTTTAGGAGAGACAGGGACCTAGGGGGGTAGAAAGAGATAAGCCAAGGAGCAATGTCTGAGGGTCAGCAGGTTGAAGTCCGACGGACCGAGGGAGAGCACAAGAAACAACAAAAATGGTGGCTCCATTCGCACTCCGTCATTTTGCGCCGTCTATGGGTCATTTAACAACTCGGGCTTTGGGGTTAGATAGCCTTTTTTAGATGCTGCTTTCCCCTCTTCAGCCAAGCATCTTCCAAGCTCTCCTCTGTCCATCCGTCCGCACAGCAGTCTTGGTCATGGTGGCTGATTGGTCGTACATGCAGTGTCCTAGAAAACCCCTTCCGGCAAGGGGGGGCACAAGCTATTCTTCCCTCAGTGATTAAACCACAGCCAGGGACCAGGTCCTGTGTGCTCTAATGATCGTGTTCGGGCCCCAATATGGAATGTCTCATGTGACCCAAGACTCACCACTCCGATGGTACCCTTCAGCAGACTAGTGGGTATGAATACATTCAAGTAAAGGGCATCTGATGCTGCTCTATGCACTTAGGCAATCTCGCCCCTCCACAATTCCCAAGCTTGACCCTTTCCTGAGTCAGGGGCAGTGGTCTCTTTCTGTAATTGTTGTGGGGGAGAGCTAATAGTACCTTCCTTAGATGGGTGTCTGAGTAATTATGAAGTTAGTAGTCTTTTCTTGTGTCCCATTCTCCTAGACCTCTTTCTATTGATGTTATGTGAAAATTAGGAACCTATCTCCGTAGTCCTCTTTCTATGTTTGCTGTTGGAGAGGGTAACTTAAGGTTCGGCCATTTTGCTTATAGCGAGTAGCTCCACTCATTTCTTCTAGTCCTGTTTCTACCAGCTAGATTCATCAAAGAAAATTCGGTTCGCAAAGGGCCAGATTCTCAGAATCTGGCCCTTTGCGAGCGCAATTTTTGCATTTGGGATTCATCATCCCAAATGCAAAAATCGCTATTTGCGAAATCGCATATTTGCGAGGAATTGCATTTAAGGAGTCTCTATTTGAGATTCCTTAAATGCAATTCATTAACCAATTTTAAATTGCGAATTCGCAATTTTTGGCCGCTATTTACCACGAAGTCTGACTTCGTGGTAAATAGCGAAAAAATAGAAAAAAGCACTTTAGTGCATTTTTCTCAATTGCATGTTACACACACCTGTGTAAATTTGCATTTCAGGGGTGCTACAGGGTGTCCTTTGGACACCCCTGGCACCCTTGAAATCGCATCCTTATTTGCGATTAGCAAATTGCTAATCGCAAATAAGGCATAACTCCCCATTCATTCCTATGGGCCTGTAGGCACACAGGAGCCTCTAGGCCCATAGGAATGAATGGGAAGTTATTCCTTATTTGCGATTAGCAATTTGCTAATCGCAAATAAGGATGCGATTTCAAGGGTGCAAATAAGGATGATGTAGGAATCGCAATATTTTTTGCAATTCCTACATGAATCCCGTTTTGCAAGTCCTTAATAGCGATTCCTTATGAATCGCTATTAAGGACTCGCAAAACTCGATAATGATGAATCTAGCTGCAAGTATGTTATATTATGGGAGATTTGGGTCCTATCTCCTTAGTCCTGTCTGTGTGCAGTATTAGAGGGTCTCTTATAGCTCGGCCATTTTGCTGACACCAAGGTATTAATGCTCAAAGAAACAATCTCCCGCCCAGAGCTTGTTGCTTAAGATCCTCTTCCACCCGTGGTCATCTTGCATCTTAATTAGCCATTTCGGAATAGCAACTATTTGCTTCAGCTTGTATCGGACCCCAAATGCTATCCAGTGTGGTCTGAGGTGGAGCAGTGCGTGTGTGGATATAGGTCCACTGTTTCGTCGTGAATCATGTACACTAACCGGCTAGACAAAATAATTGTTTCAAAATAGATTCAAATGTGTTCCTCGACTAAAACCATAAATGAATTATTGTTAATAAATATTTAAAAAACTTACATAAATTTGAAATATAACTTTTAACATTTGTAAAAAATTATCACAAAATTGCCAACTTTGGATATGATAAAGACTGTACAATGTTCAATTAAACCTATTCTATAAAACATGTAAACAAATTACAATCTTTTTAAAAGAATTCTCCAACACTACATACAAACAAATATTCATTTTTGCATAACAAATAATACAGGTAATGTGAATAAATACTAAAATTGTAAAACAAA
Source organism: Lissotriton helveticus (assembly GCF_964261635.1). NCBI lineage: Eukaryota > Metazoa > Chordata > Amphibia > Caudata > Salamandridae > Lissotriton > Lissotriton helveticus. Next base: position 135,175,519 of record NC_136058.1, read on the forward strand.
ATAAAAAACTATTTATCATTTTAAAATGTAATTCATCCATTTTAAAAATGTAAACAATATTTCCACTTTTGATATTTTAAATAAAATATAATATACAAGCAAATTATTATTTCACATATTTAAATAATCTCCTCACCCTTTCCCCCTAAAAACCAAACATCCTGCTCCTAAAATAATTACATATGCATTAATTAAAAACATTTAAAAAAACAAAACAAATTATTCATGTATACTTTATAAAATTATTTTTAAAACCTACAAAACATTGTAACAAAATTTAACATATAACTATAATCAAATATTACCAACCACCACGTATAGCTTAACCCATAAAAATAATATAACATACAATATTTTGTTAAAAAATATTTTTTTTGCAATGATAATAAAACAACATATAAAACAATATTTTTACTTTCGATATTCCTTATCAGGACACTTTTGACATGACAATATTCTTGACACAAAGTTTATGTATCGCAATATTTTTAATTCAATATTTTGTCCAAACACCCTCAGAGGTCCACTCAACTCCCAATATTTCTCATCACTATTTGCACCTTCTTGCCATTTTCTAATCTCCAGCCAGTGCCAGATTTTATATTTATGCTGTAGATTTTCAACTGATCTTTGGGTTATCACATCTAGCCATTTGGCAGTCTAGTGAGAGCACTTTACAACAGTCTCACTGCCCCTCCCTCACATGTTGTTGGGTGAAAGTAAATTATCTCAAATTTAATTCCTGTAAAATAAGCTTCTCATGAAAAGAAAAATGTTCCCTTTGTATAACACATCAATGTGGATGACAGTGGTGAGTAGTCTACTAGCCCCAGTAAAAGAAGTCCAGTGCCTAGGAGAGCACCTAGAGGACTTTGTCCTTTGCACCCTAGCTGTAACATGTGTTTACAACTCAAAACTCTTAAGTGCATGCCACCTTTTATATAGCTGTGATTCCATAGCAAAATACGAAATACCCTTGCCTAGTCTATCCTTGACCATGGCAATGCAATATAGTTTTTGACCCCATAAGAATCTGTCTACATGCTTCAACTGTTTCAGAATGCAGCAGCATTGCAGATTTCAGAGCTGCCCTGATGTGATCATGTAGCACCCATTTTGTGTGCCTTTCTCTAGCTGTCGGTAAACAGTATAGCGTTTTTTAAATGTATAGTAGTTATCCACAGAACCAGGGCCAGCTGTAGGACAGTGCGACCGATCTGGCCAAATGGGGTGCTGACCTGTGGAGGGGGCACTGACCTCAGGAGGGGGCGCTGTGGTTAGCAACAACTTATGAGTGGTGAGGGGCACCTTTGCTTGGTGGTACTGAAAGAATCCGAGGAGCCGGTCATGAGGTGTGAGGGCACCAGAAATGATTGTTGTATCAGGTGCCACCAACAGTACAGCCAACCCTGCACAGAGCCATTTATTTTAAAGAGAAGATTTCATGGGATCTGAATTCAACAGGTTCAATCCAGGGAGATTGCTGTGCTCTGCCAAGCAAACAAACCAGAACAGTCACTTTGGGAGACAGGTCTTCCTCCATGGCTGCAATTAAATAATGGAATCCCCTTCCATTTGCTCTAGAGAAGGAAACTCACCAAATAAGCCTGTCAGTTCACTTGATTAGATGTTTGTTAATGTTCCTTAAGTTCTCCATTGATTGTTCTATTTTTTTGTGTTAGTGCTAGATAGATACTTTTTTCTATACTTCTTTTCAATAGCGCCAAGAAGCAGCTTTATATTTGTGCTTTATGAAAATAAATGAGCTTATGATAACGCCATTCTGCTCGTAGAGATCAGCTTGCACATAAAGGAGGCATCTAATTCCCAAAATTGCACCGTTATTCCCGACCACCTCCGTCTTGTTGCCATTCAGCCTTGAGGCCACATATATGGTCAGGGCCCTGGGAGGAGCCTGAGCCGGACTGAAGACCTTGAGCTGTGTGAAGCAGTACAGCTTGTGTTAGTGTCACATGCGGAATCTGTAAATAATTGTGAAATATATTTGCAGCTCCTTTCCTCCTCTCCCTGCTAAGCGTGCACCATGCACCACTGGCAATGGTTTGGGCCACTCCTGGGTAGGTTTGTGGTGGTATCCAGCACTGTGCAGTAAAAACAAAGCTCGAAATATGTTATTCTTAATACATCTTTTTGCAATGGGACCAAAACTGAGCGCAGCAGTCCCCGTGCATCCTATATTTTGGCTCCTTGACCCGTTTCTGGCAGTTGAGTCTGCTAAAGTACTCCTGTCGCTCAGATTTATTGCCACTGACACATTGCAGGTTGGCTGTGGGTCACAGGAGCCTCTAGAGCTTTACATCCTCAGTCAAGAAAACACATGGCTGTGCAGCAATGGCTGGGTGCACAGAATGTTTGTTTTGGTGATAAAGTTTATGCTCTATGCTTACAAAATAACAGCACAGATGCCCAGAATGAACATGTTTTTGAGAACACCCCGCACAACCTAAGCGTCTCGCGAGGGGCCGTGTCCATGGAGCAGTGTTTACAGAGTGCAGAGTGTCTTAATCTACGCGTGAATACGAAGTGCGTGCCTTAAAGTGCATGCACTCACGCCATCTATGATTCGGGAAGGTATGGTGGATTTTCTGTAACCTGAATTTAAATGCATCACTAAAAATGTAATATGTTGAAATGGACGCTTTTGGACAACCTTCTCAATTCTATGTGACTTTTTGTTAAAGTGAATCAGGTTAGTGGAACGGCCTTCTGGCCATAAACCTGGCCCCACTGGGGTAAACAGTGGCCTCTGTAGCATGATTTAGATAATTTGAGTAACAGAAGTCATGCCGGTGCTGCAATGCACAGAGTTGTGCTAACGATTAGGAATGTTGTTCTGCAGATGTGCACACAATGCAACAGGCATAGAATATTCTTGGCATAGCTGGTCTGTTTTGGCCCAGGCTGCTAGTAGTTAATTTGCAAAAGGATAAGTGCGGGGCTCAAGGTTTCCTCCGAAATCCACGGCCATCTCTATTGAAGGTTGGAGTGCCAGATACCGAGGCTGCATAGTCTTGATTAATTTCTCCATTGATTGTTCTATTTTTTTCTGTTTGTGCATTTTTTATTTACCACCAGCCGCTCACTGACTCCTTATCTCAACCACGCAGGTTCTTTTTCATCCATGCTTCCTCCCTTTGCCATGGTTTTTCCATATTTCTCTTCCTCCTTCTTTCCCCCTTTTGTTTTTTTTCTCTCATTCTCCAAATCAAAGTCTGTTGAGGAAAAATAAGTGCTGATCAGCAAAAATGATTGCTGGTTGGGTCCACCAGCAATCAGTGGCTCAAATTAAGCATTGAGCCGGTCATTCAACTCGTACCACTGCAAGAATAATAAGAGTGCACTACAACGCAACTATCAGGCACAGATTTATTATTGAGTCAAGTAATATCTGGCCTATGAGTTCTACTGGGATTGTAAGGAGAGCAGCCTGGATGGATTATTGTATATGACTACCTAGGGTTGGAATGTGTCTGGGAGTATCGAATCTCAAATATGGACGGGACAGAATATCATCACAACAATATCGAGAGACAACATTTTGAAGGTGAGTTCACAGAGGATGATTAGGATTTGCTATTCTTAACTCAACAGTTGCGTACCTTAAAGACATGTATATCTCCATGGTACATAAATGTGGAGTCAGGTACAGTTAATGCGGACATTAAAAAGAAAACAACTTACCTGAGAGTGTGACATCCTCCTTGATGACCTTCTCTCCTCATAGCAGGCAGGCTCCAAACTCCCAAGCCAATCCTGGCACTGCTCTCATCATGAGAGCAGCGCTAGGTTTGGTGGGAGCAGACTATATCAGTGCTCACAACAACACTGGAGGCTTTTGCTTTCTCTAACCAAGCTGTATTCAGTCAGCTATGTTAGACAGGTTTAGAATGTGCATATCTGGCTGGTCATCACAAGACGGCCGGTCAAAGAGACATGCTCATTTTAAACTCGAGCACACAGCTCCCTGATGCCACTCAGCAGCCATGGCGCCACCCCTTTACGACGCTCTGCTCGGGACGGGTTGTTTGCCGAAAAATTAAATGATAATAAATAAACTTTATTACCACTTTATTTTTCAACTCTGGCCTGGGGCTTTTCTTTGTGGGGCGACGCTCCTCAGCTCAAGCGGAGGACCTACCCAGGTCAGGTATAGCTTTTGATATTTTCTCCCTTAATATTGTTGTAACGATATTCTGTCCGTCGATATTCGGGATTCTCAGCTGCATCCATGGGATAAGCTGTGAGGGCAAACTACGTGGTTGCCTCATATTGAAAACGGTTCAGTGACTAAATATCGAGGGACATAATATAGAATGCCCAAAATATCGACTCCAAAATATCAACGTACAGAATATAGAATCCCTATCTACAAACAGGTAAGTACTAAAATATCAAATCCAAAATATAGAATGCTAAAATATAGTTAACTAAAATAACACATTTTTTAAATGTATTAAATATCATATAAAAGTAATTAAATATTAAAAATAATGAAACAAAACATGCTTAAAATAATGTAAAAAAGCTTAAAACGTAAAAATAATGAATGTAATATAAAAAAGTAGAGATTTTGTTGGATAGTGAGAGTGTAAAAATTACTATTTCCACTCCAGTGCAACAGTAGGAAAAGCGTTGGATAGCGTAGGGGTAAAAATTACTATTTCCGCTCCAGTGAGTGCAACAGTAGGGAAAGTGATGGATAGTGGGAGAGGTAAAAATGACTATTCCCACTCCACAGAGTGCAACAGTAGGGAAAGCGTTGGGCAGCGTAGGGGTAAAAATTGCTATTCATACTCCAAAGAGTACAACAGTAGGGAAAGCGTTGGATAGCGTACAGGTAAAAATTACCATTCCCACTCCAAAGAGTGCAACAGTAGGGAAAGCGTTGGATAGTGGGAGGATACAAAATACTATTCCCACTCCAGTGAGTGCAACAGTAGGGAAAGCGTTGGATAGCGTAGGGGTAAAAATTACTAATTCCGCTCCAGTGAGTGCAACAGTAGGGAAAGCGTTGGATAGTAAGAGAGGTAAAAATTACTATTGCCACTCCACAGAGTGCAACAGTAGGGAAAGCGTGGGATAGCGGGAGGGTAGAAAATTACTATTCCCACTCCAGTGAGTGCAACAGTAGGGAAAATGTTGGATAGCTTAGGGGTAAAAATTACTATTCCCACTCCAGAGAGTGCAACAGTAGGGAAAACGTTGGATAGCGCGAGGGTAAAAATTACTATTCCCATTCCAGTGAGTGAAACAGTAGGGAAAGTAATGATTTAATATTAAAAGAAGATTAAATTGTCAATACCAATAAAAAAACTCAAAAATAATTACCAATTAATAAAAATGAATTATCAATTAAAAAATTTAATTACCGATTAATAATTAATTATCGACTATCAATACATATAAATAAAAATAAATATGTACTTTATTACAATTAAATTACTTCCCACCCTATTCCCCTATAAAACCACACAACCTGCTCCAAATAATAAATAATACAATTAGCATAATTATCAATTAATCAATTAATACACATTAATTACCAATTAATACAAATTAATTACCAATCAATAATTAATTATCAAGCAATTGATAATCAATACATATAAATAAAAATAAATATTAACTTTATTACAAATAAAGTACTTCCCACCCTATTCCCCTATAAACCCACAACCCATTCCAAATAAATATTACAATTAACATAATTATCAGTTAATCAATTAATAAAAACAAATTACCAATTAATAGAAATTAATTACCAGTTAATAAAAATGAATTACCAATTAATAATTAAGTATCAATCAATTAATTACCAATACATATAAATAAAAATGTATATTAATTTACTATATTTAAATTACTTCCCACCCTATTCCCCTATAAACCCACAACCCGCTAGGGAATTAAATTACACAAAAATTAAATTACATAACATTCATTACTTAAAAAAAATTAAACATACATTACAAAATTAATACATAATTTTAACACATATACTACCATACATAACACAATTTTTTGTCGGTATTATGGAAATCGATATTTTAAATTCGATATTATCGAAATCGATATTTCCTACTCCAAATTCGATATTCTGACTAACTATATTTTGGTAATTCGATATTCTGTTCTATCTATATTTTGGAGTCGATATTCTGCCCTGTCTATATTTTGGATTCTATATTTTGGTCGTTCACCATTGAAAACACACCTTGTGGGAAAATGTCAAGAGGGAACCCATATATATTTGCAGGAGAAAATTTGGAGTGCCTCCAAAGATTATTTAAGCCAGATTAGGTTTATATTTCACGTGAATTACTGTAACTTGAAAAAAAATGTTTACCTTTGAAAATGTTTGTAAACACACTTTTCCATATACCTGTCAAATGTAAACGCGAGAAGCAGTTTTCACAACTTTCTTCAAATATTAGGACCTCATAGCATTTTCTAGTGAGCCCTGACTCGAGAATTAGAATTATATTAATGTTTTTCATATTAGGATTATCGGAAAACCATCTTTTTGGGCCACAACCTGCACTTTTCAGAACGTCACTGATTGTTGATTGATTAGGGAGGGCTTTTAGTACTAATGATTTTGTATTTTGGGTTCTGGACCTGTTGACACAGGTGTTTTTCTTCTCTCTACCTCTGACGTGCTTATCTGTGTTTTCAAATAAATCGAAAATACACATGAACAGACAAAGATAAGAGGAACGTATTGATGAAAAGAATGGTAGGGGACTAAAGGGAAACCGACCAATTTAAATTCTATTCTCTCTAATTCTGTGCTGATTACTCCAGAGTAAGTACATAGATGGCACAAGACAAAGTCAGTGTGTTAAAAAAAATCTAAAAGTTTAACTGCACGACTGCTCATTCTCACGAAAAAGGGCAAGAGGGACTCTAACCTTTCATAATAAATGACACATTGCTGATCCGCGTGAGTGGATACAATGTTTAAGCAGGCCTCTAATTGCTGCACAACCCAGCACTGTAAAGCTGTACCTCTTGCACAGGTCAACATAGTCTCAGTCCTAAAATGCAACAACTTCAGTCGAGTCAGCTGATAATAAAAAGACTGAAAACGAGAAGAAATGCAGAGTGAAGTCTAACTTGGATAGGAAGTGATAATTGCAAACAGCAGAGATAACAAAAAGCAGTCCATAATGTTCAGTTAGAAAGGCTCTTTTTTTAACCCTGTCATTTACTGCGCTGTAAAATTGAAAATAAGCTCATAATAGAGCCAAATCACCCTGCAAAGGAACAAAAGCATAGTATTTGTTGGCGCATAAGTTTGGGCAGGCTGTTCCTGTCAGCTGATGTTCTTGCATGTTTTAAAACCACACATGGTATGTGGCCATTCCGACCCTGCATTTCTAACCACTGTACACATAAATAGGTGCATGTGCGCTATTTCCTCCCGAGCATTTCATCCACTTTGGTAACTCAGTTACCAATTGTGTCTCCACCGCAACTGCTGGGTGGCAACTGCATGCTCTCTCCTTTCTTGAGAAGGATATGTGCATGCCTTTTTACTCGCAGCTTAACTCTCACACCAGGCCCACTACTGTGAGCTCTAACATAGATCCTTGATTGAAAAAAAAAACGTTTCTGCGTGTTTATTCTCTTCATACATTTGCAGGGTATGATCGTAATGTCTCTCTGTGACCTTATGCTCATTCCATATTGGATTCGAACCTTCATTTCACCAACATAATCTACCAGTTTTGCACTTTATCTAATTTCCTTTGCCTTTGCAACGGCTTGATATTCAGCAAAAGACATGAGCCTCACTACTGGCAGGTGTGTCAGACATCATGGTCAGCGACTAGCTGCCGCCTCCCCCCCAATCCGGCACCCAACACCCAGGAACGTGGACACGAGACGTGTTTTACTTTTTGGAAGGCGGGCGCTAGTCGCCCGGCCGTATTTATTAAAGTATGAAATTAAAAAAGGTTTTAATTGCATAATCAACAATGAATACAAAAATCAGCAGGACATTCAGTTATACAATTGTTATCAACAAGTTTGAGAGCCTGACCTTAACAAAACTCTAATACAAGTTGTTCCTAGCTTAAACTAAACATCCTACCTTGATTTTTGTACATTTCTGGCCATATGGCAGGGTCACTACCGGTGTCAGGTCCTACAAGCTGCGCCTTCCCCCTAGAAGTGCGCATGCGCAGTGTTACCCCGGGAATTGCCCGGTCTACGCCCCAAACTCCATTTACCCACTAAAGGAGGGCCCTTACTCTGCGCCGGTGGCGTCATGAGTCCACGCGCGCGGGGTGGCTACCAGCCTAAGGAAAGCGTGAACTACTCCTACCCGCGCTCCTTTGCATATTACCTTGCCCCTGGAGTACTGGGAGTGGCCCGCAGGCCCCTCCCCCCGGGCGGGAACCTCCATAGGATGATGCCCGCCCCCTCAGACCTCAAATATGTGCTCACCGATAATGACCTTACCGCCACAGGCCAGTATTGTTAACCGACGATCTGGCCTCCCCCTCTATCCCCTGCCTAAGGACACACTCCTCCTATCCCAGCCCTCTAGCCAAGCCCAGATATTGTCAGACCATAGGACATTACCCTCTTCTGTCAAATGAACCCCGTCCTTCAAGTAATACTTGTGACCCCAGATGCACCCATGAGGTATTGACTGTAACACGGGGGTTCGAAACAACCTATCCAACCGTGTGTTGATCCTCTTTACCGAGTGATTCAACGCCCTGACCGAATGACCCCCCCGCCACTGAAGTCGAGGTATGAGTTGTGACCATACTAGCGTGCACCCGGGGCAGGTCCTAGCTATCCAACCCGCTGTTGAGATAATCTCTTCAATCAAGATGCGCCTGCCCAGTGTTGCCAAGTCGTTCTCCCCAAGGTGAAGTATCACCACTGACGGTGGAGACCGCTGGCGTGCTAACAGCCCTTGGAAGAAACCCCTAAACTCGTGAAGACACAACCCACCTCTGCCAAAGAACGTGATATTCAACCCTAGTTGTGCCGCCCTTTCTTTCTTATCACCTGACAGGAATACACATTCCGCTCGCTTCACATATGAATGACCGACAATCCAGACATTGTTCTTTGTTGTTTCCTGTTCGCCGCTCCGTGCCGATGAATCTTGGCGGTGCCCGACGACAAATTCCTCCCCTGCGTAACAGGTCTGAGAAACTGTAAGAGAGCGGAAAGAGACCAAGCGTGAGTGACAAGTAATCATAGCATGTCAATCCGAACATAACGTTTATAGCAGTCTGATGACCACCTTCCAATTGTCTTCACTCTTTCCACCGGGAGGCCCCCCGCCACCGCCTCAGTTGCTGCCCCAATCCTGAAGGAATGAGATCCAAAATCTCTAGGATCAAGACCTGCTTTTGTAACCCCTATTTCGAACACTCTCCTGAATTGATACCTGGTCAAGGGGCTCCCGTCGGCGTGACAGAGCAACGCCCTGCCTGCTGAACCGACCATCCGTCCCATGAGTGCTTCTACGTGCCTCACCGGGCAGCACGGGTTGGCGGGTGCCCGTTGCAGAACTATGGTGTGACCCCTAGCTTCTTGATCGGTCTTTGATTTCTGGATAATCACCCACATGGTGTCACCCCTTATCGTCACCCCAGCCTTCTGCAAGCCACCTAATATGTCAGACTTGGATCCTGCCACAAGTTCACTAATTCTCAGCGCCCCATAAAATGCCAGGGGGAATGCCGCCTTAAAAAGAAGCACCTCCCACTCCGAGTTACAAACAACCTCCAGCGTGCCCAGTAAGGCTGTTAGCCGGGCCAACCCCATGGGCTTCCTCTTATCCTTCTGGTGTCCCTGAATACGGCGCCATCCCCTTAAAGCCTTGCGTATCATAAAGGTATTAGTGGGATCCCTGAAGCCCCTAGCTTGAGCGAAGAATGACACTGCTGCCCTATGTCTGGTCGCCGCTGCCACTGAGCGCCCCTCTTTGTGCATCCATTCTAAATAGGCTGCAAACCCATCCTCCTTCGCCCAAAGCACTTCCCACTGTGGCCCCAAGAAAGAACAATAAGACAGAAACGCCCCTTCGTAAGCCGTCTTGGTCCTGGGGGCTAGGCTAGCGACCACGAGGTCCTGTAATCTGGGGCACCAATCTGCCAAAGTACTGCTGGGAAGTGTGCTGGCGAGGGGTCTGCTGTGGGGAGATGTTCCCTGAAAACCTGCATTTTGAAGCGAGAAAGGGAGTCAGCAGCATTGTTTAAAACACCAGGGACATGTTTGGCTCTAAAATTAGTATTCAGTTTAAGGCACCGCAGAACAATTTCTTTGATCAGACGAAGTATGAAAGGACACCGCGCCCCCTGCTGATTGATACATTCCACCACTGTCATGTTATCTGACCAAAACACCACTGATTGGTTACATAGGTGTTCGGGCCAAACCATCAGTGCCACCCATATTGGAAAAAGTTCCAGGAAGCCAATGTTGCCGAGCAAACCCCATGTGTTCCATTCTTCTGGCCATTGTTGAGCGACCCACCTATTCCCTAGGATGGCACCAAAGCCCACACTACCGGCCGCATCAGTCCATAGTCCCAACTCCGCTGATGTCGTGAGCGGGTCGGGCCAGACCACTCTACCGTTAAAATCCTCCAGGAATGCCATCCAAATAAGCATATCCTGGCGAATCTCAGACGATAGGCGCGTGCGGTGGTGTTTTTCCCTCAGCCCCTTCATCGCGTGCGCGATGGAGCGAGAGAAGGGGCGAGCCATTGGGATGATTCTTAGTGCGAAATTCAGTTGCCCTACCACCTCCTGTAATTGCTGCAAAGTGACCTTCTCCTTCCGGAGGCATAACTGTAGCGATGCCTTGAATTTGCACACCTTGTCCCTGGGTAGTCTAAAACATCTCTCCATTGAGTCAATCTCGATGCCCAGAAATTCCAAGCAGGTGGTCGGGCCCACCGTCTTCCCGGGCGCAAGCGGGACCCCAAAAGCCCGCATGAGCACGCAAAATTCCTGCAATGCCAGTGCGCACTCCTGAGAACCCGCTGTACCGAGGAAGAGGAAATCATCTAAGTAATGCATGACCCTTTGATGGCCCGTCACTTGTCTCATGGCCCATTCGAGAAATGAACTAAACATCTCAAAGTAGGCGCAAGAAATAGAACAACCCATAGGCATGCATTTGTCCATGTAGAACCTATCCCTAAAGGTGAAACCTAAAAGATGCTGGTCCGCCGGGTGGACTGGGAGGAGGCGGAAGGCGGATTCTATGTCTGATTTCGCCAACAGCGCCCCGGGTCCAGTGACCTGCAATAAGGTAACAGCCTGATCAAAAGAGGCGTACTTAACACTACAGATACCTTCGTCAATGGCATCATTCAGTGACGCCCCCTTTGGCGCTGACAGGTTATGAATCAATCTGAATTGCCCCTTCTCTTTCTTGGGGACAACTCCCAGTGGGGAACACACAAAATTGGGTACTGGCACTGCGGGAAAAGGGCCAGTTATCCTGCCTAAGGAAAGCTCTTTGTCAATTTTGGCGGCCACAACAGCCGGATTGTGTTTGACTGATAATTGATTTCTACAGTGCGCACTGCCTGTGTATCCCCCGGCCGGGATCCTAAAACCTTTAGAAAAACCTTCCTGGAGTAGGGTGGCCGCTTTGTGGTCAGGGTATCTGTTCAACAATGGAATCATTGCCACCACATCCACTGGAGTGGGGGGGCGTAACCTGTCTGACTTATAATGGCTTTCCCCTACCCCTCTGTCCTGTGTTACCTTGCTTGGACCTACAGGTAGTTTCTGGATGAGAGGGGTGCCCACAGGAGGAACATGCATGCCTAAACTTACACGCGGCCCTTGCGCAGGTACGCCTATTAAAATCCCAGCACACCCCTTTCTTCTCTGGCCCACCTGCCCTAAATTTCCCAGGTATTTCACTCGTTTGGGGGGGCCGAAAGGGCTGCTGCGGTCTAGTGAACGCCTTGACCGCACCGAACTGAGGGGGGGGTGCAGTGTCAGAGAACTGTTTGTGCCAAGCCATGGAATCTACCGAGTCCCATGGCAATGATCTATTGAATTCCAATGCCTTCCTAAAGTTGACATCATAACCCTTCCATGCTTCCCCAGAATACTGTTGACTCCACCCCACAATCCTGCTCGAGTAGCAAGCCAATGCAGCCTGCAGATCTGGAGGACGCTCAGCCTTAACTGCAGTGAAAACAGCCCATGCTTGCATCCAATTATTGAGATTTTCCTCAACCCTGAATCTAGTACACTGCGCCCTCCATTCACTTGGGAGCATCCACTCTTTCAGTGCTTTTGCCTGCTCCATTTCCCTATTATCCAACAATAAAGAATAAATGTACACGTATTTATCAGCCCAAATCATTTCTTTCACAGCTAAAGACACATGCTGAGCTAAATTTTCGCTCCTGGAAGGTATCACACCGTCCCCCAAGAGCGGCAATGCCACTTCCTTACCAAGTGCGGGCACCGGGGGCGGCTGCCCTTTTACTCCGTCCAGCTGGGGAACACTTGGACCTGCAAGGGGAGAAGAAATTGGCAATGCAACACTGTCGGCGACCGGTGCCGATCTGATTTTTTCTACAAACCTTGCTGCCTCTGCCGCATGGTCTGCAGAATTCGGGAAGGCTCCCCCTTTTTGGAGCCATGGCATCATGGCCGTTAACTGAGACAACAATTCGGGTGGCATTGACTCTATATTACCCCCCGGGACAACAGGTACCACTGGGGTTATGCCCAGTGGTCCTGGCACAGCTGGCAGGGCGGGCGCCGGGTGTGGCCCGCCTGTACCCGGGATAGTGGGCACCGGTGCGGGAGCAGACCCAGCGTCTACTGGTTGACCTGCCGGCACCGGCACCACAGGGGCAATGGGTGTAGGCACATGCGGGGGTGGGACCACCGCTGGCGGTGCGGCGGGTAACGGATCCACTGGGCCTGGGGTGGGGACCGCCTCCTTGGGTCTCTTGGACCTAGGTTTCCCTTGCGGGGTGACAAATTCCCCTCTTGGCACTGGTGCCACCCTCTTGCGGATCGGTCTCCCGGACGGGCCCGGTGCCTCGCCCTCTCTGTCCTCCAACCGAGCTTCCCGCTCCTTAATTTGTCCTAGCTGTTGTTTAATGTCGCTCATCTCCCGCATCATAGCCCGCATCATAGCCTCCATGTTGGACCCCCTTTTTCCACCCCTTGGACCTGGCATGATGCTTACCCCAAAAAACACCCGCTGCCTACTTAGTTCCCAACCGGTCAACTGTGTGTACCTTTCAGATGGAGGGTCACCAGGGGGCTTTCAGCACCATGCAACGGCGACCGCAACACTAGCGGCTTGTCCGCTTATGTAAGGGGGTGAGTAAACCTAATGTAGACCCACCCGGCGGCCACCTGGAGCAATGAATGCTAGCCCCCCGTACCCCTCTTACCGACCCCTCCTGTATCCTCGCCGGCGATGGTGATCTGCGGTCACAGCCCTCACCACGTTGCGTGCCCTGTCTGCTGAAATGTGCCAATAATGTAGTTAAGGTTGCCTGAAATTGAAAAACAAGTATTAGTACCGTGTAATAAAGGAGGAACAAGTTGTAGGCCCCCTTTGAACCTCACAGGTGCTGTGCGGTACCCAAACACATTGCCTCAATGACCTTAAAAACACACTTATGCAAAAGGTCAGTACACTTCCGAGCCAAGACTTGCACTTATTCCCCTTTATAGTGCGCTCCTGTGCCACTACTTGACCAAAAGTTATCTAATTGTTAATACCCCACAGTAATGAGAAACACTTTATGAAAGGCCACCTCGTTTGTATGCTTGATCCACAATTCACTTATTAATTTATACCATATAGCAGAGAAAACACTTCGTTTTCATACAATTCATTAACTGACAATTACTTCCTTAAAAATGCTAAGCAGTAATCAAAACAATGACATACATGCACCAGCAGTCTCCCTTCCAGGCGCTGCCCTGGTCGACCTTGCTTCTCCCCCTCCGCCAATCGTGGTCAAGTAGCCCCCGCTCTCGTTCTAATTCGAAATTGCCCTACACCGGCCTTATTAGCCGTTCGTAAACAATTAAACTCGGCCGGTACTGTGATTGAACTGTGTGACTTTAGCGTTAATAGCACCACATTTGTAACCAACTGAGCTAACAGGCTATTTTGCACGCTTAGCGATTCTTACTCTGTGTCCCCCTCCCAAGGCTAGAACGCCGCTCTACGGAGCTCTACCCCAGTCCTCAACCGCCCGCACCCGGTACCTGACGGAGCCTCCACGCTTGCTCCCACCCCTTTCAATTCACTCGTACGCCGCCCTCTGAAGAAATGGCGACGCGGGCGCCAAAGCAAGAAACCCGACGATCATCTGGCGCCTTTCCGCCTCCGTCCCCGGCGCGAAATTCGACGTCCTGGCACCCTGCAAGGAAAAAACAGGAAAAACCAAAACCGCTGCCTCGCGTCCCAGGCCGATGTCGATCCCCACGACGGCTGGCTCGACCTGTAAAATAAAAGCGGGAAAAAAGTTATCAAACAAAGAAGCCCCGAACGCGGGGCACAGCGTTCAGCGAGGGAGCGTCCAGGGACAAGGGGGTCTCCTGGGCGCTCCCCACCTCTTATTCCCGAGGGGCCGGGTGGCCCCTCCTATCGCCCGCCCCCCCCGACCCGGAACCAGTCCATTGAATCCGGGTCAGGAGGGGCGCCGGCCAATCGGCGGTGGGCCGCGCCCCAGGGCACGCCCCCACCGTCGAAGGACCGAGGGGGAGAGGAGGTGAGGCGGTCGCCGCGCCGCCATGCGTGCGGGGGGGCCGAGGGCCCCCCCTTTTCAGTCCCACTTGAGTATATCCAATTTGTTTTCATGGGTTTAAACACAACACACTCTCTACTGTACAAAACGGCGGAGAGACGTTATGAAGACCCCTTTTGTTCACACTCTGATTCTGGCTAGTATCCCTGCTCCTTTATCCGGGAATTACAAGTCATTTACCCTGGAATGGGGAATAACATGCAACTTGGTGCATGTACATATGTTTTCATCCTTCCTGGGGAAATAATGGGTCCAAATTCAAACATTTACCTCCTCCTTGGAGTAGGCAGTAAGTGTGTGGTGGAACCTTTCTTTTGGGTATGGTTCAGGGAAGACAGGAAGTCACAGTGGATTTACCTTCAACTCGGAGGAGCTTGCCCCACGCCCCCATGCTGCAGTATGTCGGCAGCCGTGTGCCAGATGCTGCAGCTGAATCACGCCCGCAGTCCCAGAGGCCTGATAAATATAGGCCCAGAGGAACAGCGAACCGTAGTCTGACAGAGTGGTATCCCCCTTGTTGATTGGGGCCGAAAAGATTATTTTCTCTAGTTGCTGATAAGGTTTTCCACTATTACAGAACTTAGACTACTACTCGGGTTGTTTTGGTGTAGATTTTACCAGCTTTATGGAAAATAAGATGGTCAGTAAGACGGAGTTACATAGGTAGGAAAAATGTTTTGACAGATCTGTCAAATGGTCATAAAGGCACAATCGTTCCAACGAGTTTAGGAGCAATGTTGGATTTTTAATGGAGCATGAGATTAAGAGTAGAAGGACTAGAAGGATGGTACTTCACAAATGTAACACATACGAATAACAAACAAGCCTGTTGGAAATGGCCCTTTTGCAGGGTTACCCCAATCTTTCTCCTTTCTTCTCTTTTCTGACCTAGCTTTTGTTGGCTTTAGAACTCTGGGTACGTTTTCACTGCTGACCAGTGTTAAAGTGTATGTGCTCTGTTTCTAAAATGTGATAACAATTGGTTTATCCCTAGTAAAGTACACTACATGTGCTCTGGGTCTGTAAATTAAATGCTAATAGTGGGCTTGCAGCGATTGTGCCACCCACTTCAGTAGGCCTCTAAACATGGCTCAGGCCTGCCACTGCATAGTCTGTGCATGCAGTTTTAAAACTGTCAATTCAACCGGGCAAGTTAGCCTAATTGCCAGACCCAAACGTTCACTTTTATTACATATACGTCACCCTTAAGGTAGGCCCCAGGCAGCCCTTTGAGCAGGGTGCAGTGTATTTAAAAGGTAGCACATTTACATTTGTTAATTATGTGTCCTGGTAGTGAAAAACTGCTAAATTCGTTTTTCAATACTGCAAGGCCTAACTCTCCCATAGGAGAACATTGGGATTGCCTTAAAACATACTTTAAGTGTAATTTCCAATTGGGAAAATATAGAGATTTAAAAGATAGAGATTTGGAGTTTGGTGTCTCTGAACTCATAATTTAAAATCACAACTTATGATGAAGTTGAATTTTAAATTGTACATTTGAAAATGCCACTTTTAGAAAATTGAACAACAAGAGTAGAGGGTTGGGCCCTTACCTGCAACCACCATGGACCTCTATATACAATCAAAAACCAAAACAGTTGGTGATTGTGTTTCTTTCTGTTTTTTTACTTTTCACACAAGATCATTCTATTTAATAAACATGACCTGTAAATCAATTATAACATGTTTTCATCCTTACACGACATTGCTCAATATTTAAGAACAGAGAGTGATTACAAATAGAATCGCAAACCTATACAAACTTTTTTCATATCCCAAAATGAATCACACATTAATAAACAAGATGACACAAATCAAAAAAAGAACCAATCAGTGTTCAACCAGTCCAAATGTTATAAACCAGAGCGACACCTTTTAACGCTCTTGGTGCCGATAACGGGTACCAAAATCATCAAATTTGGAAAATGAAAGAAAAGTAATTGCTTTTCATTTACTATATGATCCTCTGTTTGAAAGTAATTGTACATATGTAGAAACCTTTCTTTTTTCTTTAATTTTAGAAAACATCCAGCCCTGGACCTTAGGAGAACCCATAATATATATATGGCTCGAAACATGTAGACTATTAATTTTGAGTTTTCATGCTCAAACTAAACTAATATGGAGGACAACTAAGGACTTTCTATGAAAAGCAATCATTTTTCTGATGGGCCATTCTAAAGTAGATTGAGAATGAGAAGCTGACACTTGCAGCACAAAATGGCTGTGCCTGTTCACACAAATGGCTGCATACCCCCTGTAGTAAGTCTGGAACCAGGGCAGAGATGGGCAGGGTGCTGTGCACAGTAAGGACCTTTCTTTGAAGTCTCCTTACTTCAAGGGCTAAAATGAGTATAATAATGGACTTCTGGCACCAAGTACTCAATTCACTTTTAGGACTTCAGGAGACTCTGCCAAGAAGAGGAGCTGCATTGCGGGAAGGACTGCCACTCTGCTAACTGTGATGCTGTGTAGGCATGTTGCCTGCTGATTGCTGTGCTGTGCTGTAGGAGTGGCTGCCACTTTGCTACCTGCACTGCTGTGTTGGCCAGCTGTCTTTTTGCCTGACAGTGAGAAGGACTGAATCTTCTCTCAGCAAACTACAAAGATTTAAAGTAACTCCAAGCGCTTGCTGGCTTGCCTCCTGTTTACCTACAAAGATTTAAAGTAACTCCAAGGGTTTGCTGGCTTCCCTCCTGTTTCAGAAGTCTCAGGGCCATAATATAATTTGTTTTCCCCTTCTACACTATTGCTTGGGACTGTCGTTCATGAGCCTGTCATCCCAGTTCCACCCCGGTCTGCACTTTGCCCTCTGACCTGCAGAGGGGCTCTACAATGGTCAGCGCTTCACTTCTGACCTACAACCAGAGATCTGCGCTTCATTTTGTCAAGAACATTACTGCAATTGACCAGGGCCGCGCAGGCCTTCTGAAATCACCTTTGCATTCCTTCAGAACGTTTTGCCTGGGCAACAACCACGCCGCAGCCACCCATCTGCAGGGAGCAATAACCAACGATGTGCTCTCATGTCAGCAGCTTGCTTGCTTGTAACCCTGAAGAGATAGGCCTGATCAAGGACGATGCTGCATCTGCTGTGTGTGCTCATTAAACGTAGAACACCTAGTCTCTACCGAGCAGCGAGGCCCGTGGCCACACTGCCTTCCATCCTGGCAAGTCGCAGTGACGTGGACCTAGAGCTACGAGGCAGACACTCCGACTGCTTCGTCCCGGACAAGGTACTTACTCTCTTATGAACATGGGACCCATGAGTTCCCTGGCTTCGACCTGCACCCTTGCGGGTGGCCAAAAATGCTTGACTACACCTCTCTCGAGGGACTGGTGAGAAACTTACATTTAAGTGCCATTTGGAGCACTGTTTTGGCCATGATCTGTGAGGAAACCAAATAGTAACCTTCTCTCATCTGATTTGTGTTGTTTTCCCCAAGTACAACGTGACCTGATGATCGTCAGTGCTGTTAAAGCGCTGTTTACTTGAGCACTTTGAAAGTGCATAACCCGTGAACCATCGATTGGAGTTTTGTTGTTTTGGTCTTGCTTTGATCATTAATTGACACATACATGAAAGCATGGTGGGATATGGCGTCCCATGCTCGTTTTTGGTTATGATCACAGGACGCTCATGATATCAATAGTTGCTGGTATCAAATAATCATGGTCAGGGTGTAAAATGCCACTATGTATAAAGTGCTATATCCTGGTAATTACACTATGGGATTTAATCATTGGCATCGTGCAAAAAGCCACTATGTATACAGGGCTACATCCTTGTAGTTACATTTTGGGATATTATGTCCATGACCATATTGATGGGAGCTAATTACTATACGGTCTTACGATGTTTGATCACTCCCATGTCAAGCAACCTACGTAATTCGACTCCTAGCTTTGTTCTGCCTTGACTGGCACCTGCTTTCCTTGTGAACAACTGCTTTAACCGTCTTTTTGGAAAAACGTTGATGCTTGACCCCTTCTAACATGCCAACATGTTTACCAGGATTGTCAGCATATGTCAGCACTGCTCTTACTACTGTCATAGGCTCTAATGAGGAGCAGCACATAATTCCTGATACGCTGGTAAGGGGAGACATCAGGAATTACAGGTGTTGCAACAATACAGTGCCTTCCAAGGTTTTCACCCAGAAATGTATTCTGCTCAAAACAAGCAGGATTGCCCCCCCCATATTGGGAATAACATGCGGGAATCCGTGCAGAAACTTAGATTATTTCATGTTATGTCCCATTTCTCATGGCAAAACGTGTAAAGGACTGTTATTCCCATACCATAAGTACCAATATCCCAATACCATTGCCTATACAGTATTTCCGATTTACTTTTAATGGGGCTTATTATAATAATAGACACAGTTATTGCTTTGTTCCAGACTGAATGCTCATCTCACCCTGCCAAATACACCCCTCTGGTCCAAATTTCATGCCACATCCTACATTCCTGTGCTAGAATTGCCTGGTAAACCATATGTATCGCAGAATGTTATTGGAAAAATTGCCATAGTGGATCTATATGAAATATCTTTAACTAACCCACCCAACATTCTTCATACACCGAAGTAGAAAGGAAAGTTGGACATATTTCAAAGTAAACAAGCATGGCACCGTGTAAAGAGATATTTAAAATGTCAAACAATACCTATTTAACCATAAGATAAACTGAGACAAAGGACTACAACTGTAATAATGCATTGCTTGGATAACTGGTGTCATATGTCAAGCCAGCCATGCCTCTTAAAAAAGTAATTAATTTTAATCCGGTGAAGTGTAAATGGCATATGGATGCATTCAGGTAAATTTTATAAAAAGTTAAAACATAAAGGGTGGGCAAGTTCCAAACAAAAAGATACTGAAAGCCACTTTGTTCAGATAATCACATCAAAGTTAAATTAGGTTTTTTTTGTTGAAGAAGTTTTTTATTGCACTGCATATTTAAGAAAAAGTGGTACTCATTAGTATTATATCCATTTATGAAATACTCAGACACGGACCTCACTTCTATTGAGTATATGATTATTTAGAGTTGTGACCTGAGATCAATGTTTAATGACTCTGTAACCGGAGCCTCAAGAAAGAATAAGATTTCTCCAGCAGCAGTCTGAAATGACAATATTTCCAAGTCTTTAATGAAAAAAACCAGATTATATCATTGCATTTAGTTATTATATTTCTCCTTTCCATTATGTATTAGGCGTGTTTGTGCTTCAGTTATACAGATAACATTTTAGCATTATGTTTCGGCCAATATGCAACTTTTATATAGTG
Source organism: Lissotriton helveticus (assembly GCF_964261635.1). Lineage (NCBI taxonomy): Eukaryota > Metazoa > Chordata > Amphibia > Caudata > Salamandridae > Lissotriton > Lissotriton helveticus. The sequence goes on from NC_136058.1 coordinate 135,195,623, forward strand.
AATGCTAATAAATAATTGAACAGAAAGGCAGGATATGGAGTTTGTCCATTGTAATAGGCCATACAGCCTCTAGTTTGCCACGAATTCCTAAAGTTAAATTCACACGTTCATATTTTCATTCAGCATTATGCGCACAAAAATGTGTGTGTGTGTTTATATGTGTGTGTTTGAATGTGTGGAGATTGATAGCTTGCAGTTTATAATTCAGAAACAGGATTTTATTTCTGCTCCCCAGAAACCGTGTGCCTGCCTTTCACCTACTACAATGCATTCTGTCTTGTGAGCTACAAGGCCCACAAAGGGGTGACATTAATGTGTAAAAGTAAGGTTCAGACCTGTCATAAGGATTTATTTGAGGGGTGCAATTGCAGTTGTTACACTGCTCCAGTCAAGCTACAATGGTAAGCCTACAACATTTTTGCACTGCACCTGTAATGGACGGTACAATTGATGCTGCAGTCCATTAGTGCCATTTAACATCCAGACCCTGGGTGCTCTTTGTAATATATACTACTGACTTATAGGCAAGTTAAATATGTCAAATAGGAATATATACCAATTCAACTATATTAAACGCGGGCACTCAGACACTTTACTACTGGTTAGCAGGTGTAAACTGTTAGTTCTAAAACCAGCAAAAACTGGTAGGGGAAATGATGGTCATTTCCTACAATGACTGATTGATTTCCTACTCCAAATTTAAGGATAACAATGGTGTTTTACAGACCAACGCTTAGTAATGGCAAGCATGAGTTTCGAGGTGTGGAGAAACGCAATGCAAGTAGGTGGCTGTCTGCAATTCACCTTCTTCCATATGAGTCACAGTGTAGACAATGGCTCACCCCTTTTTTAGTGACGTGCTGGCTCTCACACCTCCACCCTCCCATGACTCTCCTGAACAGTTAATTTATGCACAATGGGCTTGCTTACCAATATTTTACACTGTTGCAACACACTTTACACAACCACACATATTTTTCTGAATTTCTTTATGCACAAAATGTGCATGTTTTCCAATATGTTTACACACCCACACTATGGAAAATTAGGTCCTTGATGATTTTTTAATGTAATTTGTGCATCATTATTTTGCTCACCATGCCACCCCAGTTTGGACCCAGCCATTTGCAAATCAGCCTTGACCCTTCTCCCCATGGGAACAGTCCAGCCCGAACTGCCGAGCCAGGTCCTCCCTGGACCGGCTTAGGTCAGGTACACCGGGGTAGGCGTAGTTAGAAGCACCAGTTGAGAACGATTAGTCAATGTATATATGTATGTATATCTTTTATCCATTTTAAGTATCATATGGCTAAGAAACCATATCAATGCTTTTACAGTATTATTTTATAATCCTGTTTTTACTGTATGCACTTTACTTAACTATAAGTATTGCAATAATAGCGATTCATTTCTCTTGTATGAGAAAAGAGACTGATCAATAAATAACATCTTTTTATTGAAACACGCCCATCTCTTATTTCTCTACAAACTGGTGAAACTAAGAATGCACGTACTGACTGAGTAAAATAGTTGTCTTTTGTTTTCACACGACTCTAGAGATATACTCTTGATTAGGGGGGAGCAAAGTTGTCATGTTCTATGGTTGTCAGAAACTAAATCCCTTCTTGTCTATGAGTAATTAAAGAATGAGCTGGGAGTGCTGAATTTTGTCAAGAGAGTACAATCATTTAATCACAATTAACATTTTCCCCAGAAAGTACAATCATGTCATCACAATTGACACACAGATAAATCAATGGTCAAACAATAATGCTTAAGGAAACAATATAGTTCTTGTGTCAGGAAACAATGTGGTTCTTGTATTCCCAATAAATAAATATCTTTGTATTGCCAATACAAAGATATTTATTTACTCATAGGGTCAGTGTAGGGTTGGACGGTGCCCTAGCAGCTGGTAGAAGTGCACCTTGAAATATTTTCAGATAATAACCCTTTGGGTGCACCCCGTATACCCCACGTCGTCCCCCTTCTTGTCTATCCAGGGAGGTTAAACTCCTCCTTGCCTATTCGAGAAAGTTTCTAGTGAACTCTGAGCTAGCTGGCACACATAACTTTAAGTCTAATATCGTCAGTAGAAGACCTAGTTAACCACAGTCCTACGTCTATACTATTGAAGATATTATTCCAATGCGCAGAGCCTATTGGGAAAATAGGAACTACACTACACTACGCCGACGACACCCAGCTGATCCTCCCGCTCACCAAGCACCCCCACACCGCCAAAACCAACCTCCACAAAGTAATGAAGGCCGTTGCCGACTGGATGAGGAACAGCCGACTGAAGATGAACTCAGACAAGACGGAGGTCCTCATCCTTGGCTCCACCCCCTCGGCCTGGGACGACTCCTGGTGGCCGATGGCACTAGGAGCACCCCCTACACCCACCAACCACGGATGAAACCTAGGGGGTCATCCTCAACTCCTACTCTCCATGACAAAGCAGGTCAACACTGTTTCCTCCTCCTTCTTCAACACCCTCCGCATGCTTCGCAGGATCTTCAAGTGGATCTCCACCAAAACTAGAAGGACGGTCACCCAGGCCCTCGTCAGCAGTAGACTGCACTACGGCAACGCACTCTACGAAGGAGCCCCGGCCAAACTCCTGAAACAACTCCAACGCATCCAGAACGCCTACGCTCGCCTGATCCTCAACATCCCCCACCGCAGCCACATCACACCCCACCTGAAAGACCTGCACTGGCTCCCCATCAACAAGAGTATAACCTTCAAGCTCCTCATCCACGCACACAAGGCACTCCATGACACCGGACCAGCGTACCTCAACAGATGACTCGGCCTCTATACCCCCGCCCGACAGCTCCGCTCCGCAGACCACGACCTCGCCACCGTCCTCCGCATCCGAAGAGTGACCGCCGGTGGCAGATCATTCTCCCACCTCACCGCCAAGATGTGGAATACCCTCCCCATCCGCCTACGGCAGACCGAAGACCTTCTAACCTTCAGGAGACTCCTCAAGACCTGGTTCTTCGAACAGTAGCAGAATCCCCCCCTAGCCCCTTGAGACCCTCACGGGTACTTAGTGCGCTTTACAAATGCTATGATTGATTGATTGATTGGTGTGGTGCAGCAAGAAACAACTGATGCATGCCATTCACACTATTTTAGCCAGTTTCACGGTGGTAAAAGCATAGAAATGAGAAACAACATTGTTTCACCTCCCATGAAGGCTGCTCCCTCAGCACTTCTGTACAAAGGCAACAAGCACTCAACTCCACATAATTCAACACAAAACTAAGAATTCCACACCACACAATTTATCGCCACACAATTCCACACCACGCAGCATATCTACACTTGCATAATACCACTCTACATCACATAATTCAACTCTCTATGCCACATAACAATTCACGTAAATACTCCTCACCATGCCACATATTCCCACTGTACAATTTCCCTCAACACCACTCAGCTCCATGCCACACACTTCAACGCCACGCAAATCCATTCTACACCACTTAACTCCACACCACATTCCACACCAAACCACATACTTTCAATCCACAACACATTTCTACTACACACCACATATATCCTGTTCACAACACATAACTCAACATCGTGCCACAAAATTCAACAGCACCCAACATAATTAAACTCCCCTAAATAACACTCCACAACACAAAATACCATTTAACACAAATACACTCCATGAAAAAATCCCACTCCACACAATCCCAGTACACTCAATACACAATAATTACTATCCACATAGTTACACTGCACACCATGCCACGTACTTCCACAACAAAAATCCACTCCACACCACAAAATTCCACGCCACACAATGCCATGATTAATAATTCCAATCCAACCCACATAATTCCACTACATGCCACATACATCCACTACACTCCAAACCAAATATTGTAATTTACAACCCCAATAGGTCTCAATCTCACAAATGTGAGACGTATTGCATTCCAAATGCTTGTTTAAAATAGTTGTTTGTTGTTTAAATTCTATGTATGATTAATTGTTAAACATGTTTATTCTATTGTGTACACTTATGGTCATCTGAGTTATATTTGAATACAGTTTTATGATGAAGATGAAGTAAATTTAAATTTAGTTAATGTACATATTTTGTACTCCTCGGTATGAATGTAACCCTGTAATTTTTATGCAATGCATGTAAGGCCAGAAATAGAGCAATAGCAGAGGATATAAACATGTTCTCCACTGTTCACGTAGATTTTATATATATATATATATATATATATATATATATATATATATAAGGAATTGGCAATTAATTGGTTGTTCGTGTGCAGCTCCATCTTCCCCTACGGGGAAAACTGTTGGAATATATATATATATATATATATATATATATATATGAGAAGCATAGTGATTTCTACCTCCTCATCCAATGCGCAGAACCTATGCACAATTTTTAGGCTTGAATTTGAAACAGCTTTAGCTGTTTTGCCAACCTCATGGTTTCCAAAATAACATGATAAAATATGTACACATGCATAGATGGGATTTACAGTCAGGCCTTTGCATCCATTGGTCTGTTGAATTGTCAGTCAGATTTTGCTTTCGCTCCCCAAAGTCAACAGCATGGGGCAATTGGTTAGCCTTCTTTAGTCATTGGCTGTCTTCACTCTAATTGATGGCATTTTGCTCTTTTACATATATACATCCTCCTAGAGAGCACTACAAGTCTGTGGCAGGGCTGGTAGACAACCCTCAGCTTACATTCTCATTTTTGTTTCATTTTTTCTTATAATGATTCATTTTTTACTTTCTTTTTTTAAAACATGTACGCTACTTTTGGATGGAGGTACGATGGAGGTACGACATTCGCAATTTTAAGGTTCAATACACAACTTTGCAAAATAAGTAAATAAACAAAATCACAGGTCTGCAAAAGTCAGGACTATTAGTTTTGCCTTTGCTTGTTTTCACAAGCATGAACCAAAAGGAATAGATAAATGGGCCTCAGGAACCCATTGCCAGATTAAGATAATTACTCCCGTCTTGCCACCTCCCTGCAATGTGACCACATGTGCTGTAGCCTACATGATCGTATGGACATTGGCTGGTCAAATCTCATTGGAAGCCATCTGAGGTAGCTCTTACTTCAGCAACTTTTCACAACTCTATTTTCCTCCAAGGGTTACTAAACAGGTTGATTGTTGTGACAAATCTCCTTAGCCTCAATCTGGAACCTCTCTAGGCTCTCCTACATTTTGCCTCGTAAGCCATCATTGGTAGATCATGGAGGATTCTGCCCATAGTTGTTAGAAATATTCTTTGGTTTATTACAATGTCCGGCCCTATTGTACGCCTTTGCAGAGCAGACTTTAGTACACACAGCATTTACAACTTTGTCAGTGATTATACTTACTGAAAAGTTATAGCCCGGAGCAGTGGAATTATGAGACAGGGAGGACAAAATTATGCATGATTGACTAAATTACGCGTCATGGAAAGGCAAATTATGTTGTGTAATATGGCACATTTGAGACAGTATTACTGCATTATTTTGTCTTTACAGATGTCAGCATTGCCTGGGTAATGTTTGACGCTCAAATATAGCAATAGGCAATTGAAAGGTGACCAGCAGACGTTTGTGCAGAGCCTTCCACTGCATGACAACATGCTGCTGCATTTTTAGTAACTTGAAAACCTTTTGAGCTAGCTGCTATTTTTTGGGGGTAAAATCTGCAAATTATGCAGCCGATTACGGATTACAAGGCAAATGCAATAGCTAGCAGTAAACAACGAAAGGCGTCACTCCGACGTACAGGGACACTCCCCGAATTACTACTATCGGCTCAATAGCAATTATGGTGCTACTGCAACCCACGCCTTGCAACGGGACCTGGATAAACTTCAGGATTCTTTAGTGAGAAAAAGTGGTCCCTTTACCAAGTGCTGCCTTTGAAACATGACAAACATTAAGGAAAAAATACTTGTTTGTTCGGTAGTTACAAAATAAAATTGTAAATGAAATGTTAAATAATGATGAATTACAAAGAATGCATAGCATCATTGAATTGACTCTGAAAACCTATGGAAATCCTATTTTCATGTAGGTTGTTTAGCAACTCTCCTGCTCACCTTCCTTTTAGAGGTTAACGAGAGTTCTGGGATTTCGAAGCAGACAAAGTATGTTTCTGCCTTAACAGTACCTCTTGCTGTTAAAGGTTTTTTTTGGTCGGGGTCAGTGACATGGGTCAACTGACACCATTTTCTTACACATTGACAAACTATGATATCACAGGTTGTAAAATAATATGTTCGTAGTAAATACACCTAGCGAATAAAAACCGGAGGAAAGGCACTTAAAGCTTGCACTGACTTTTTGTTTTTTTAGTTAAAGGATAATTTAGTAATCTGCGTTCTTCATATACAAAGTCAAATACAAAGCAATGTTACAGTAGCAAAGGTCAAATCAGATCCTTTGTAACACCAAAAAAGGCATTTTTAAATGTTCAAAAGCCAAATTGCAATTCTGTAACAAGTTACTGAATCCAGTGTGAGTTTGCCAATAAATACCAAATCGGTATTTGGAAGGGGCAAGTAAGATTACTTCAGTTATGTATTCAAGAAATATGTTTACCACATTTTCACTTTAAATTTCTTTCACCTTTTCGTTTTTAATCCTATCTTTGGGGACACAATAAAGAAGTGAAAGTCTACCAAGATATGGTTTAAATTGACACTTGCTCTCAATTGCACTCTGATCCATCACCCACACTCTTCACTCACATAGTGAATACACATCCAAAAGAGCTCCTCCTGATTCCAGGAGTTGTAATCCATACAGCAGCTGTTTGTTGTGGTATGAGGAGGAGCCTTATGATAAATGATGCATCTTAAGGGTGTGTTAGGGTTTTCATCCTAAGAAATAACTACTTCTAGCACGCTAGAGACAGCATCTTTCCTTACTGACAATATATATCATGACAATGTACAGATCTGTTTTTTATGTGATTTGACGAGGGAAATAGAAGAGGCAAAACGTAAGTTCTCATACCTTAAGGTACTACATAACAGGTACTTGACACCATCAAGCCTATGTAAGGCAAAGCTGGCCACAGAAGACCAGTTCTGGAGATGTAGGGCCCGAGCTGATCTCAATATTGTCATACCCCTCATTGTCGCAATATTAGTCACATATAAGCTACTAGTGATAGCAACCAGAGAATGCATATTACAGACCTCATCTAGACTGGTTATCTTACACAACATCATGAAGATTGCCATCGAAGTTGGATGATCACTTAATTATCTATCACCAAAATCTGCATACTCAGACAACAGTAGTCCAACACCTTGCTCACCCAGGGTGGTTTGATTTCATAAATGTCTTGCTTAACCTCATATGAACAAATCATCTACAAATCATTTGACCAGACACCTATTTTTGATGATATTTGGTGGACTATGTTTGGAATTCTGTGTGTAGGCACACCCTTAGAAGGGAACTGCACTCTAGTATTGCCCTCAGCTATTTGCACACACACACACACACCCACAGACACAAAAATTTATATATCTGGGCGGAACCTAACCACACATCTCATCGTGAGATCTGATTGGCTGTCAGCACTTCATCCAAGAAGTGTTGGAATCCATCTTGGGACCAATATACATGATAGCACCTCATTAAAAAGCATTGTAGTTAATAGAGGGTTTTAGGACTTTAGTTACATTATAAATCATTTGTTGATGGTACCATACTCATTTTAGGAATTGTGGTGTGTTCTAAGGTGATTTTACCATGTGAAAAAGCCTTCTGCTGGGATATCATCAATCATGTTTGAAAGAAAACTATTATCTCATGCTTTTTCCACAGTGGTTTGGAAGGGGATCTATAAGCTAAACTGAAAGCATATTTTCTGTAAATTCACATTATCTTTCTCAGTCATGTGAGAATGAAGTCTGGCATTCTCAGTAAAACATGCACATCCAACAAGGACAGAGACTGTCAGTTGGTTCCTTTGTGTTCTACTGCAGCCTCCTAGAGTGTTCTAAAGAACAGCTAGAGCGCTAACAGTTCTACTTATTACAAAGGTATGGCACACCTGAAGCCATCTTGATTGGAATAAATTGGTAACTCTTAAAACATTTAATTTAAAAAGGAACAAAATGAGGGGGTATATTTTGCCATAGAAAGTATGATTAGTGCTGCAGAAAGAAAAATTAGGGCACATTTTGAGTGACTTCTCAAATCCTCTTCTATTTCATTAAAAAAGTCTGACATGCCGTCTCCCAAGATGGCCACCAGAGACAAAAGAGCCCAAATGTAGCCCAAATATCACCCAGATGTAGCCCAAGTATAGCCCAATAACAGAATGTCCCAGAGTGTTCTAAAGAACAACTAGAGCGCTAACAGTCTTACTTATGACAAAAGTATGGCACACCAGAAGCCATCTTGATTGGAATGAAGTGGTAAGTCTGAAAACATTTAATTTAAAAAGGAACAAAATGAGGGGGTTCATTTTGCCATAGAAAGTATGATTAGTGCTTCAGAAAGAAAAATGAGGGCACAAGTTGAGTGACTTCTCAAATCCTCTTCTATTTAATTAAAAACATTCTGACATGCAGACTGAAACATGCACTTTGAATACCAGCAGCAGACTTCACTGGTGAGCAGTAGCTTTACTACAGTGATCTAATGAGCAACTAGAGTGCTAACATTCAGAATTTATGGCAAATGTGTGACACATCTGAATGCCTTCTTGATGGAACCAAAGTAAACAAGCATTGAAAATGCAATAGATCTCGCCCTCGTTTAAGTTAAAGCCATTCTGTTTATAATGAGGTGGCTTTTTAGCTTTGCTTTTATTAGTGTTTTTAACACTTTCATGTAAATAACATGCATATGTATGCATATATTTATATGTATGCATGCATTTATATTTGTATTTATATAGATATGCAGATTATATATGTTTAAATATGTATGTATATATATATGTACATACATATATATAAATGCATATGCATATATATGCATATATATGTGTATATGTGTGCGTGTAGAGAGAGGTAGAGAGGTAGAGGTAGAGAGGTAGAGGTAGAGAGGTAGAGACTAGTAGAGAGAGAAGTAGAGAGAGGTAGAGAGTAGAGAGTGAGTAATAGAGCGTAGAGAGTGAGTAGTAGAGAGTAGTAGAGAGCAGTAGAGAGAGTAGCCGAGAGTGAGTAGTAGAGAGTAGTAGAGTGAAGCGTAGAGTGAGTAGTAGAGAGTAGTAGAGAGTGAGTAGTAGAGAGTGAGTAGTACAGAGTAGTAGAGAGTAAGTAGTAGAGTGAGTAGTAGAGAGCAGTAGAGAGTGAGTAGTAGAGAGTAGTAAAGAGTGAGTAGTAGAGAGTAGTAGAGAGTGAGTAGTAGAGAGAGAGTAGTAGAGAGTAGTAGAGAGTGAGTAGCAGAGAGAGAGAATAGTAGAGAGTAGTCGAGAGTGAGTAGTAGAGTGAGTAGTAGAGAGCAGTAGAGAGAGAGTAGTAGAGAGTGAGTAGTAGAGAGTAGTAGAGAGTGAGTAGTAGAGTGAGTAGTAGAGAGTGAGTAGTAGAGCGTAGTAGAGAGAGAGTAGTAAAGAGTGAGTAGTAGAGAGTAGTAGAGAGTGAGAAGTAGAGAGTGAGTAGTAGAGAGTAGTAGAGAGTGAGTAGCAAAGAGTGAGTAGTAGAGAGAGTAGTAGAGAGTGAGTAGAAGAGAGTAGAGAGTAGTAAAGAGTGAGTAGTAGAGAGTAGTAGAGAGTGAGTAGCAGAGAGAGAGAATAGTAGAGAGTAGTAGCGAGTGAGTAGTAGAGTGAGTAGTAGAGAGTAGTAGAGAGAGAGTAGTAGAGAGTGAGTAGTAGAGAGTAGTAGAGAGTGAGAAGTAGAGAGTGAGTAGTCGAGTGTAGTAGAGAGTGAGTAGCAAAGAGTAAGTAGTAGAGAGAGAGTAGTAGAGAGTGAGTAGTAGAGAGTAGAGAGTAGTAGAGAGTGAATAGTAGAGAGTAGTAGAGAGTGAGTAGTAGAGAGTAGTAGAGAGAGAGTAGTAGAGAGTGAGTAGTAGAGAGTAGTAGAGAGAGAGTAGTAGAGAGTGAGTAGTAGAGAGTAGTAGAGAGTGAGAAGTAGAGAGTGAATAGTCGAGAGTAGTAGAGAGTGAGTAGCAAAGAGTGAGTCGTAGAGAGTAGAGAGTAGTAGAGAGTGAGTAGTAGAGAGTAGTAGAGTAGTAGAGAATGAGTAGTAGAGAGTGAGTATTAGAGAGTAGTAGAGTAGTAGAGAGTAAGTAGTAGAGAGTAGTGGAGAATATTCCAAAGTTTGGCACAGCACCACTTGCACAATAAGTCCAATCAAATCATATCACTTAGAGTCCTTATTGAAGCGCTGAATCTTGGTGTATATTCAAATGCTTTTATTTTCCTTAAGTTTATGTACCACAGCCAGCTGACGCGTTTCGTTCTGTACAACAGAACTTCTTCAGGGCGTTCTTATTTCCTTCAAGTTATGTCGGTATCCTGTTGTCATATAACTAGATATTTCTTCCAAATGTTAGACGAGACGTAAGTACATTCTTATTCAAAGTGACAAGGTATCAATTTTACCCACACAATTCGGGCAGACTTGAGTAATTTATAGCATCCTCAAAGTCAGTCTTTCAAAAATTCCAAAGTATAGGACATGATAATCCAAATCCAAAATTTTCTCAAGAAAAGTCATTTTCAATCGTTCGGAATATCAGCGTTTGGGCAGCTATGACCCAGGGACTCCCAGTATGCAAGGGGAATTAGTCCCCCCTCTGCATACGCGCCAGCGGCTAGCGTTGCAGAGAGATGTAAAAAGGGGCATAGCCTCATTACACCTCTGCGCAATGCAGCCCCCTGGCGCATACTGGAGGTTCCAGGTGGGCTAGTTGGCCCCCAGGGACCCCCAGTATGCAAGGGGAATTAGTTCCCCCTCTTCAAACATGCACGGGGGCTGCGTTGCAGAGAGGTGTAAAAAAGGATGTGGTCTCATTACACCTCTCTGCAATGCAGCCCCCTGGCGCATACTGGAGGCTCCTGGTGGGCTAGTTGGCCCCCAGGGACCCACAGTATGCAAGGGGAATTAGTTCCCCCTCTGCAAACGCGCCAGGGGGCTGTGTTGCAGAGAGGTGTAACAAGGGGCATAGCCTCATTACACCTCTGCAATGCAGCCCCCTGGCACATACTGGAGGTTCCAGGTGGGCTAGTTGGCCCCCAGGGGCCCCCAGTATGCAAGGGGAATTAGTTCCCCCTCTTCAAACATGCACGGGGGCTGCGTTGCAGAGAGGTGTAAAAAGGGGCGTGGCTTCATTACACCTCTCTGCAATGCAGTCCCCTGGCGCATACTGGAGATTCCTGGTGGGCTTTCAGGTCTTATATAGTTAGGAATTAGCATTAAAAAAACCTTGCAAATTCACTGAAAAAACATAGGTTTCAGGCCTTATATAGTTAGGAATTAGCATTTAAAAAACTTTGCAAATTCACTGAAAAAACCATAGGTTTCAGGCATTATATAGTTAGGAATTAGCATTTAAAAAACCTTTGAAATTCACTGAAAAAACTATAAGTTTTAGGGGTGTTATAGTTATATGTATAGGTGTCATGAATGATGTAATATGTGACATCATCAGCAGTGGATTGCGGGTGCGCGAAATATAGTTAGAACAACTAACTATATAGGAGCAATTTCAATGGTTTTGTATGAGTGAAATGTCCAGCTAACTATAACACCCCTAAAACTTATAGTTTTTAGAGTGAATTTTAAAGGCTTTTTAAATGCTAATTCCTAACTATATAAGGCCTGAAACCTATGGTTTATTCAGTGAATTTCAAAGGTTTTTGAAATGCTAATTCCTAACTATATAAGGCCTGAAACCTATGTTTTTTCAGTGAATACATATATTATTATTATTATTATTATTATTATGCGTTCTTATATAGCGCTCGATTACCCGTAGGCATCTCGGCGCTTGCCTTGGGAACCCGTCCTGGCTTTTCCCTGTGAGATACCCGTACTGTGCATCTCCAAGGTGGAAGCCAGGCATCCCGCCACAGGGGGGCCGTAGTGGAGATTATGCAGGCTGATGCCCAGAGCTGCAGAGTGTGAACCCGTGATTCGAGTAGGCACCGAAACGAGAATTATCGAGTCCATGGATATTTTGGGCTCAAGACCCTGCCGCGTCGGGAATTGAACCCTGGTCCCGGGTCTGACCTCTGCTTCAGGGTCTACCTCCTCTAACCAGTGAGCCACACTTCTCCACAATATATACACCCTTATCTTATCTTTGCACTATTGAATTTATTAATGTGTCATGGCTAGATACTATCCTAGAGTTCCATGGAAATGAGGAGCAGGCCTACTATCTGCTGTCATAACACTATCCACTCACCACTCCTTTGCACTCACCTATACATCACCTAAATACTGGCCTTCCATGTCTTTGTCCTCTCAGAGGTCTAGTCTCCATATACTCTGTGGTTGCAATGGAATGAAGTGCTCAACAAGTGTCAGCGCATATCCTTTTCAACAATGTTATATGCTATGTAGTTTTATCCAGATATTCTGTAGTCATGTATAACATGTAAAAATACAAAAAAAGAAATGCTTGAAATTTTTTTTATTAATGGACAAAGTACTAAATTAATAAACTGTCTAAAATGACAACGTTTAACTTCCATGTTTGGTGAGTCTGTGTCTATTTGAATGTGGAAGTTTGCAACATACTGTGAAAACCCAAACTACTTACAAGAAAGAATTAATAGAATTAGGCTTAGGGTCTTATTATCAATCAATCAATCAAACATTTGTAGAGCGCACTACTCACATGTGAGGGTCTCAAGGTGGTGGGGCGGGTGCTGCTACTGCTCGTACAGTCAGGTCTTGAGAAGTCTCCTGAAGGTCAGCAGTTCCTGGGTCTGTCGTGGGGGGTAGGGAGTGTGTTCCATGTCTTGTCGGCGAGGTGGGAGAATGATTTGCTGCCTGTGGTTGTTCGGTGGATGCGTGGAATGGTGGTGAGGGCGAGGTCAGCGGAGCGAAGCTGGCGGTTCGGGTTGTAGAAGGGAAGGTGGCAGTCTCGATGGAGCTGTTGAGGATTTTCTGGAGTTGGGGTACAATGATGGAGCTCGCTTTGTTAAAGATGTGGTGAGGGCAGGGGTCGGATATAGAGCTGGAGTGGATGGTGTTCATGATTTTGATGGTTTCGTCATCGTTTACATGGTTCCAGGAGAGCAAGAGGCCGGTGAGGCTGGGGGGCGGTGAGTCTGATGTGTCGGCGGCTGCCGGGGGGGTCTGGGTGTTGAAGCTGTCATGGATGCCTGCGATCTTGCAGTGGAAGAAGGTGTCTAGGGAGTAGCAAAGGTCTTGCGACGGCGGGATGTTATTACAGCTGGAGCTGGGGTTGGTGAGTTCCTTCACGATGTTGAAGAGCTCTTTGCTGTTGTGTGTGTTGTTGTTGAGGCGTTTCTTGAAGGAGGTCCATTTGGCTGTTCGAATGAGTTGGTGGTGCTTGCGACTGGCGTTCTTAAGGGCTGCGTGGTTGTCCAGTGTTTGTTCGTGGTGCCACTTCTTCTCGAGACTTCGGCAAGTCTGCTTGGATGCCTGGAGGTCGGCGGTGAACCAGATGGCCCTTCTGTTGGTGCGTCTGTTGGAGGCTTTCTTGATCGGGGCAAGAGTGTTGGCGCAGTCGTTGATCCATTGTCTGAAGTTGCGGGCGGCTGTGTCGGTGTTGGCGGGGTCGATTGGTGGGTCTCGGGCGAGGGTGGTGATTAGCTGGTCTTTGTTGATTTTGTTCCAGCTGCGGTGGGTGATTCATTGCGGGTGTTTGTGCGTGGTGTGTTTCTTGAAGGAGAAGGAGAAATGGATGCAGCGGTGGTCAGTCTAATGGAGTTCGTGGTGTGGCTGAAGGTGACGTGGTAGCCGGCAGAAAAGATGGGGTCGAGCGTGTGTCCGGCAGAATGGGTGGGTGTCATGACAAGCTGTTTGAGTCTGGGGTTGTCAAGCAGGGTGTTGGATTTGTTGTTATTGGCATTCTCGAGGTGGAAGTTCAGGTCTCCGAGGAGGATGTAGTCTGTAGATGCAAGGGCCTGCATTCTGACGACTTCGGTGATGGAGTTGCTGAACTGTGGCCAGGGTCCGGGGGATCTGTAGACAAGGGTTCCTCTGAGGGTGGTGTTGGGATCGATGTGGATCTGGAAGTGCAGGTGTTCAGCAGTGCTGAGGGTGCCTTCGGTGCTGGTCGAAATTCTGAGGGTATTCCTGTTGACGATGGCGATTCCTCCACCTGGTCTGTTGGTGCGGTCGGTGGGGGTGATCTTGTAGCCGACCGGAATGGCTATGACAATGTCAGGCGCCGAGGAGGGGTTCATCCAGGTCTCCATCAGTAAGGTGATGTCTGGGGAGGATGAGTCGAGTAGGTCCCAGAGTTCGATGGTGTGCTTGTGTACGGAGCGGGTGTTGAGTAGTATGCATCTGAGATGGTTGCGACCTGCCCTGGTGGGAGGGGCAGGATGTGCAGGTGTTCGCTGGCAGGTGAATCTGCAGTTTTGGCAGGAGAAGGGTCCGTGGGTGAGCTTTGGGGTGGCCTGGAAGCAGGTGGATGATTGTCCGGTGCTGAGTTTGTGGAGGATGTTGGCATTGTAGCGGCGGCAGATGTTTTGGTGTTTGCGGGGGCCAGGGGGTCTGGCGCTGGGCGTGGTCCAGGTCTGGAAGGGCACAGACGGTCTTGCTTTAGGCACACTCACTGCACGTGTCCGCTGCACGAACACACATCGGTCGCCATTATGTAGGGGAGGGGGGAGGGACGAGGAGCTGTGAGGTGGGAGCGGGGCGATAGGGGGAGGGTCAGTGGTCAGCAGCGGCGGAAAACTGGAGTGGAGGTGAAGGGGAGCAACATCCCACAGCAAGGGCTGTAAGGGGACCGGAAACCAGTAAAACACCACAAATAGTCAACAGTGACAAGATGACATAAATTACACAATAAATAGTCAACAGTGACAAGAAGACGTAAATTACACACAAAAAACAATCACCATGCGCCTGTTGGCAAAAACCTGAACCAGGGTAGTCTTGAACCCTGCGACGGAGAGGGGCTAGATTCTAGGCGAAGCAGAGTGCCGCTGAGCTGCCGGTGGAAGTCGGAGCCTTGGACCGAGGTCTAAGGACAATGGGGGATCCAATGGACCGCCAAACTTCTGTTGTTGGTGCGGCTACCGCCACAGTAGTGGTCCATTCCCACTATATCAAGTGGGCAGTCGGACCGCCATGAACCTGCATCTATCGCCAGGGATCAGCAATCCCTGGTGGTGTTGCGCCAGCCTTAAGGCTGCAATATGCTTGACGGCCACTGTGGCCTCGCCAAGAATATTACTTGTTTTCTCTCCATCTCTGTTTTCATGGCGGTGAGCTCAGCATGAAATTATGGCAGAGCGGACACAAAGAGGGCCCTAAATTGCCCCATGTTGCCTCTGCACCAGGGGATGCATGCAGGGGGCACACCCTGAGATGAATGCAGGAGGGCACATGGTGTTCCCCCCTGTCTCTATGACCCCCAGTTCCTGCAGGGCATGGACTTAACAGTCCATGCTCTGCAGGAACTTGCTTTGACATTCCCATTGCAGTACCTTTTCCACAAGCACTGCCGTTGCCATGAGACCACCAAGTAACTGCCCGCCAGTGATGAAAAAAGTTGTGATCTGGTGGACCGTGCGCACATGGGTTTGGCAGTGTGGGTGGTCCTGCTCCCACACCGCCAGTCATAATAAGACCCTTAGTAACCTTTCACTGATCACCTCAAGCAGCATGTGGGAGTTCCTCTGCACATGGCTCAGTCGAGTTTTAGAATATGCTTAAAGTTGCAGCTCCTGATGGTCCAGAATATCCCTCTCCCATTGCTCCCAAAGGGCCATCAGGTCAAGCTAACATTACAAAATCCTGGTAATGCCCTATTACTTAATGGTAATCTTCATTACTCCTGGTCCCATTCCTTACTTATGGAGATGATCATCTCCCTGACAGAAAAAAAGAATAGAGGAATGCTGGGACCCCTAACCCCACCCCCTCCCACTGGGAGTACTTAACTAATACTTACCCAGCATTCTGACTGAACTACCAAGCCACCAACAGGAAAGCCGGCTGTCAGGAGGGAGGGAGGAGCTTAAGGAATGAGACAAGGACAATGGGACCAGGTATTATGAAGATTACCAGTAATTAATAGGGCATTAACCCCAGGTCCCTCCAGTCCTTGTCCATTTCCTTACTTATGGGGCATAGCAAAACCTGAAACCTGGCCTTTTGAACCCTCAAAGAACACCCAAAACAACACCCCAAAAGGCAGCAGCCCAAGTGAAGCAAATGGGAGAACCACAGGAAACACAGATAGGAGCAGCCTGCAGAGCTCCCATCCAAACAGCAGGGCTGCATCCCCAGAAAAACAGTTGACCCAGCTGAACAAAAACACAGCCAACCCACGTCGCTGCCACCCAGAAGGGAGGCCAACCCACAACAGGAACACCCCAGAACCAACAATGGAGGAGCGGCAGCCACTAAGGAAGCACCAGAGACCACCCACAGCTACGAGGCCACACACGGAAGAAAATACAAGGCAACCAGACACATTAGCAAGCCAGGGCCAGGGCAACTGAGACACAGCCAAGGACCGGAAGAACCAGCACCCTGGAAGTCCAAGACACCAGCTGCACCAAGGAGACAGCCAACCATAGAAAAACATCACCAGTAGGGCACCCAGGCCCCACCAACCCCAACCCCCAAAACTGCCAAGCAGAAGGGAGCCAGCCATGAGGGGGACAAAACAAAGACCAACAAAGCCAAAGCGGGAAAGGAGGCAAAGCACAGAGACCCCAAGCCAAAAGGCCCAGCCCCAGAGGGGCCAAAGCAATCACACCACCAGAAACCAGCAGCACAAGAACGACCAGAACAGCCGGAGCACCCCACAGATCATGAAAAGCCCGGAAGGGTGCCCACCGGGCCAGAAGGCTGCAGCACGAGGCACCACCAATCAGCCCCCCCCCCCCAGACTTGGCTGCAGAACTGACAGAAAGCGAGCCCAAGCAGACAACAGAAAGAAAACCCAACAAACCCCAAAGAAGAGACAACGGAAAGCAAGGAAAGACCACACAGGCCCAACCCCAACCAGGATGACAACAGGGCCAACAACAGGACCAACCCCAACAACACCAGGGAGATCCACAGCAGACCAGTCCAGAAAAAAGAGGACACGGCCAGTCAACAGAGCAAAGGCACAGAAACAGAGGACCAACCAAGGGCAGGGCCACAGAGACCAAACCATAAAGGGAGGAAACACCGACCAAGAGCCAGTTCCACCAACCTGAATGACATGGCCACCAGAGAACACAGAGGTCAACACCACTGAAAAACCCCAGCAGAGAACCAGGCCCCAAGGCAGGTACATCCAGCACAATCACCAGCGGTGACACAGGACAATCGCCAAACCACCCAAACTGGGAGAAGGAGCTGGGCACAGGGGCAACCCAACAAGACCAAGGCACCCACAGAGAATGCAGGGGAGTCTGGGACACAACCTGGAAACCCCACCCAACAAAGGCATGGCTACGGCCAGAAGGGAGCAGGACTGATGAGCACCAGAACCCCAGCCTCCTGAAGCCAACCCAGAAGGACCAACCAGGCACCGGGAAAAACAGGCCCTACCCAGACAGGAAACGGCAGGTTAAGAACCAGATGCTAGCCCTCAAAAGCACAAAACCCCGACCAAGAACAAGGCCAACAACAGGACCCAAGGAACAAGGAAAAGCAAGGAGCAGACACCAGCGGACCCCAAACCAGATTAGGTTACATCACCAAGAGAAGGGTTAGGCAAACCCCCAAGGCCACTGAGACGAGGACAACCCACAGTCCAAACAGGGCCAACAGGGAAGACCCCACCCCAAACAACACACACCACAAACCAGAGGGTTGCCAAAGGCAAAAAAGACAGAACCAGAGAACACCAAGTCATAGGCCACCAAAGGACAAAACCAAGGAAACACTCCACGTCGGTCCCAACACCAGCTGCAGAAGGGTGCAGTCAAAACCTCATGACACTGACTGATTGATTGATGACACGACCCGGAGCTAACGGAGACAAAGACAGTCACTGGCCCTAGAGCAAAAGTGGCAGGAAAAAAGAACCACGCCAGGACCACTAGAACAGGAGGGACAAACAGACCCACACCCAAGCTAAGCGCAGAGTAACCAGGGAAAGGAAAACCAGAAAAGGCCCACAGACAGATGACTCCCGAAGTGCCGAGGCCCCAACAGTTCAAGCAGGGCATCACCCGGAGGCAAATCCCCCACAACAGGAAGCCCCCAACCAGGAGACAAGGGCAGAGAATGCACTGCCAAACCAACTGGCACAGGCCAATGAGGGTCCCAACAAAGGCACAGCAAGGCCACCACATATAGAGGCAGAGCCAAGGCCTCATAAGCCAACCTGATGATGACACCAAAACCCAAGGAAAAATGATTGAGCAGAGTCAGTAAAAGGGACTGGGCAGAACCCAGAACCAAGCAGATAAAGCAATTGCAGGGCTACCAAAAGGGCAGGAACGTGAGACACCAGCAGGACATAACCCGCCCCTAACCTCAATGCTCCGGGCGGAGAAAACCAGCAGGAAGACAGGCAGAAACACAAAGGACCAAGCCAGACGGCAAGACCAAGCCATAAGCGAAAAGTGTCAGAACCCTGCCACTACCGCAGGAACCCAAACCTGGCCAAATAGGCAACAGTGACACAGCAGGTAGAGACCCTGCCACTTAAAGCAGACAACTAAAAGGCAACCCCTAAAGGCCAGGACCAGACATCCCCGCGGTAGGCCAGCCTCCTGAAACCAGGATGAACCTCAACCAGGAGATACTCGAGGCCACAACCAGACAGTGAGGCCCCATAGAACAAAGCTCAAATCCAAAGCCTCCACCAAGGAGACATAGAAACATGCTGAAAATTGAGCAGACTAGAGTGCACTTTAACTGACCTAGGGACTAAAAATTTCTAGCTGGTTATATAGCCCCAATTATAATTGGAGTTTAAGTAGCCATCTGGAATGTATTAACAGGAGATCTCCCGTGTGCCCCAATACTCCGAAATGCCTTGTAAAACCACTAAAGGCATTAATATATACATACACCTAGAAAAACTCTAAATGGAAGCTATCTGGCTCGAGTTCAAAAATTATACACAGCAAGAAGTGCGCATGCTCCGCGGCCATAACCCTGGATGGCCATTAGGTGCTACTGCCTTCCGGCACAACATTGTTGTTGTAGGAATTTCCTTCCTATAAATGGGAAGGAGATACCCGCTGGCTAAATTACGTTTTGCACTTCATATGACTGGACCCAAGCTGCCCATAAATTGGGCTGAAATTAGTGTTGGAAAATATCTCTGAGTGGCCCTCTAGAGATAAGAAACTGCTATTCATTATGATCTTGGTGAAAGGAACTGTGACGTTGATTTATTTTGCTTTTTGATTGTGAAATAAATACCACTGTGGGTAGTGAACGAAAGAGATCAGATCTCACTGAAATGGTAAACATTAGTAATCAAAGTGTACTGTAACTCCTACATGGCATACCTGTGAAGAAGTAAATGTAGGAAATGCTCTGAGAGGCATGTATAGCAACTCAGTCATGTGTGCACAGTCTGCATCTTTAGAAACAAATGGAAGCCTGGCATTACACTATAGATCTAAAATATATATACATGTGTGTGTATGTGTGTATATATATATATATATATATATATATATATATATATATATATATATATATATATACAAAACACACACAAAGGTTTACGCATCCCTTGTCAATTTAACATACTTGTTTTACAGTGATTGGTTAACATTATCTATAGGTGCAGTGAACAGGACTTGGGCAATGCTAGCAGATGCTTGACTAAAATAGAAGACCTTGCACTGTCGGAAACAAGGCTCCTGAAAATGAATAGAAACCAGTCTTAAGTTGTCAATCAGGCACCTTGGCTTTATAAATATTTGAATGCTAAAGCGGGTAAAAATCATCTCATGTTATGCATAGCAACTCACTTCTTTTAGTAGCATATTCACAGACTCTGTAGTAGGTCACTTTAGAAAAGCAGTTGCAAAAACTAATTTAATTAAGAAAAACAAACTGCCCTTTACCCTGTTTAGTTCAAAGTGAACTAATATTTCAATTAAACATAACTGTTACTTGGCAAAGACTTCTGAAGTCAATGGACATTTCAAAAGGAAAGAAAATGAGAAACACATTAAAAGAACAAAAATATTCGAAAGTGTTCGTTCTGGCTGTTACTATGTTAGCCCAGCCAGTTTTCCTTTACCAATAAGCAAGAAGTCTTAAGAAATGGACAAACTGTTTACCATTCAGAAGCCTTGAATTATGAAGAAACACATTTTAATCCACAGAAAACAAGTTTGAACTGTGCAAATGCATGAGGACTAGAGCACTACCGTGTGCATTTTTCTAATTCAAGATTGATAAGGGCTTAGTCCTCCGGTTATCTAACTGTGGCATGTCTCTTGCAGGATATGGATTTCTATATTTTATGTGGCATAATGGTTAACCAGATTATCACATAAAACCTAACATCGAAAACAAAGCTGTAGGAATTAAAACTGGCCTGTTAGTTAGAAAAGGAAACATAAGGAGATGGAAGTGAGGATGCATTGGGTAAAAACAAATGAAGGAAAAATGTGTGCAGAAGCCTTGCCCATACTAGGACCTACTTAATGCAGGCTGCAGCGTGACCGGTCAGTGGATGCACGCAACGGGCTCGCCACTGACAAGTCTATCTGTTCCTGTCCATGGCTGGACCACTCCCAGTGGCACGACCCCTGGCCCTTCTACCACCCCTGAAGATGCACCATTGCCAAGCTCTACACCCTTGACCCCGGACGCTGCAACACACACTACTACCGTGATGAACCATGCTCCATGGGAAGATCTTTCACCTGCAACCACTGCCACTTCACCTGCCACTGCACACACATCAGCCCACAGACCAGCCCCACCCTTAACACACCACAGACACCACCAGAACAAAAAAACAAACTTGCATGTGCCTTTCCCAACACACGCTCACAATGCAAGCATTCCACTGAATTATGGGACCTCATTGCCACCCTCACACCCGACATCATCTTCCTCACTAAGGCCTGTCTCAAACCCACATCCATCCCAGACATTGTCACAGTGATCCCCAGCACATATAAAATCCCTCACCAGGGCCACACCAACAAGACAGGATGCAGGAACAGCCATCATCCACAAAGAGACCATACAGTGTACCACCACCATTCACAATACCATTACCCCCATGGAACATCTCAACTTGAAGCTCCACATAGTTGACAAGACAGCCATCAGAGACACCCTTGCATACTGACCCCCAGGCCTGTGCTCCAGCTGCTGCAACACCATCACAGACAGAGATGTGCGACAACCTTGCTCACTTCTTCCACGACAAGATCGCAACCAGATGCAGAAACTTCGAACCCCAACCCACACCTATGGACTTCTTCGACAGATATCCCACCACCGTAACTGACACAAACCTCACACTGACCACCTGGAACATCCTCTCCACCCAGGGCACCACCTCCACAGTTAAATCCATCCACTCAGGAGCTCCCACAGACACATGCCCGCACCGCATCGCCAAACCAGAAACCAAAGGATCGACCAGGAGCTCACCACCCTTCCCAACATCTCTATCAGCACCGTAACATTTTCTGATGCCTGGAAACATGGCAAGGTCAGAACACTACTCAAAAACCCTCACCAACCCAAGTCAACTCAAAAACCTCCAGCCGGTCTCCCTGCTCGCATTCCCAGGGAAGGTGCTGGAAAAGATCATCAACAATAATAATAATAATAATAATAAAGTCATTTGTAAAGCGCCTGGCTACACCTATTGGTGTGTCCCCGCGCTATAGAAACAAGTAAAAGTGGGAGTCAAACTGGACAACACAGCTTATAACTGGTGAAGCCAGGTTTTAAGGCCTCTGCAGAAGATGCTCTCATCACTCTCTGCATGCAGCAAAAGTGGCAGAGTGTTCCAATTTTTGGCTGCCAGATAGCCAAATGAGCAGGCCCCCATCCTTGCACTTTTGATTTTCGGTACTTTGAGCAGCTAGGCTCCTGACGATCTCAACTGCCGAGTAGGGTTGTAGGGGGTCATGAGATCATGCAGGTAGCTGGGACCTTTCCCCTGTAGACTACGATGACAGAAAGATTTAAAGAGAATTCCTTTACTGATTGGCAGCCAGTGAAGGGAGTCTAGGGCTTTCATCGCTGAGGTCCGCCTAGGTAGGTTGAGAACAAGGCATGCCGTCACATTCTGAATGCAATGCAGCCGTTGTAGGCTTCCTTTTGATGCTCCCTAATATAAGACATTCCCATAGTCCAGCTGCGAGGTCACCAGAGTGTGGACTATAGTTTTCCTTGCCGGGGAGGGAAGGATGTCCAGGGTTTTCCTTAGCATTTTAAGAGTGCCAAAGCATATCCCTGCAACCTTCCTAGTGTGGGGCTCGAAAGACAGCTGTGTATCAACCCACACTCCAAGATTTTTTACTTCTGTTTTAGGTGTGGGGACGGGCCCCAACCTCTTGGGCCACCAGGCTGAGCACCAAATGGAGGGGGATTTCCCAATGATCATAACCTCCGTCTTACTATCATTCAACACTAGGCAGTTATTCGACATCCATGAGACTAAGGGCCAGATGTAGGTAATTGCGATTTACATACTCTTAAATACCGAATCATACCGATTCGGTATTTAAGAGTAGGTAAATTGGAAGTAGGCAGATGTAGGTAATTTTACTTTTACAATTACCGAATCTGTAAGATTCGGTATTTACCGATTCGGTAAATACCAAATCGGTATTTCCCATTGATTCCTATGGGCCTTGAAGCCCTTAGGAATCAATGGGAAATACCGATTCGGTATTTACCGAATCGGTAAATACCGAATCCTGGCAGGGGGAACGGGGTGTCACTTTGACACCCTGTAGCACCCCAATTGCAGGCTTGTGTGCCTTGTGGCACACATACATGCCCTAAGGGCATGTCTGTGTGTCACATGGCATAGGTGTACATGCACAGATGTGCATGTACACTGGAATTCGGTATTTTAACACCCAATAGGATTGGGTGGTAAAAATAAGAAATCCTAAGGGTCTGTGGCACTGCAAACTGTGTCACATACATATGGATTAACAGAAATATACCGATTCTGTAAATTCCGAGCCACCTACATGTCAAAAGCCAAATACCGGTCGGTAATGGCCGAAATCGGCCGTTACCGACCGGTATTTGGCTACCTACATCTGGCCCTAGATCATTAAGACAAGAGGAGAACTGCATAGCTGACTCATTGGAGTCTTGTGCTAGGGTCTCTACAAGTTGGGTGTCTTCCGCATATGACACCATGGTGAGATTGTATTTATCCACAATATCTCCCAAAGGGCCGATATAAAGATTAAAAAGAGTGGGGCTCAGAATAGAGCCTTGTTGAACCCCTTATAGGAGTGGCAGAGTTTTTGAGTGATGCAGTTGCTGTACCACCTGGAAGCTACGGTCCTGTAAAAAGGACCACATCCACTTAAGTGCTTCTCCATCCAATCCGCACACCGGAGACGTTGTAAGAGAAGTTTGTGGGATACCGTGTCAAAGGCTGCACTTAGGTCGTCTGACCGGCGTCCACACGTCTCTGTAGAGACTCTGTACCAAAAAGAAGTGCTGACTCAGTTGAGTACGAGGCTCTAAACCCAGATTGTGTTGGGTGAAGAAGATTATGCTGACTAATATGAGCCACTAATTGTTTGTTCACCACCTTCTCTGCAATTTTTAAGATGTAGGGAAGCAGAGAGTTGGGGCAAAGATTTTCCAGCAGCTCGGGGTCAGCTGAGAGCTTTTTCTTCAAAGGTAGAACAGTTACTTTCTTCCATGTCCTAGGAACTTCCCCACTTTAAAAGATAGGTCCATTAGTTGCTGCACGTAGGGTAATATCAGACCTATGCCCTCCTTTATTCTGCTCGGTGCGGCTGGGTCAGTAGGTGAGCCAGATTTAATACTTACAGCCACCCCCTTGAGATCTATAACTGGGGGGGGGGATAGGAATTCCCGGAGAGGATTGAACCCCAGTGCAATTGATTTCTCCGGCTGTGAGGCAGGGCCATTAAGGGCTTCCTTTGGGAAGGTATTGTATACATTAGATATTTTCAGTAGGAAGAAGTCGGCAATCTGATTACATCACTCCATGAAGCTATAGGTGTGATCAGAGTCCTTTCTAGGGAGGAGATCTCTTTAAGGGTCGCAAATAGTTCCTTTCTGCTGTTTCTATTTTCTCCTTATAGTATGCAATACGCCTCTTTTTCAACAGAGAGTGGTACTTTTTTGTGCTGTCTTATATGCCTCCTTGTTGTTTTTTAGAGAAAACTGTCCTCCATTTATGCTAAAGGTGTTTGCATCCTTGTTTAGTGGTTCTCAGGGCTTCATTATACCAATGAGCTGATTTAGACTCTCTCTGCAGAATCTTTGTGGTCCAAAGTGCCACCACATCCAGTGCTTCCGAAATCCACTTCTCCAATCAACAATCAACTCATGATGCACCTGGAGCAGAACCAGCTCCCTGACACATTCCAATCCAGCTTCCGCAGCAATCACAGCACTGAAACACTCATCGCAGCCACTGACGACATTCGAACCATCCTCCTCCACCTCGCTGCAGCCTTCAACGCTGTATCCCACCGCACACTGATTGAAAGACTCCACCACATTGGCATCCAAGGGGACGCGCTCAGATGGATCACCTCCTTCCTCACCAGACGAACCCAAAGGATTCACCCCCCACCTTTCACCTCTGACCCAAGGAGATCACCTGTGGTGTCCCCCAGGGCTCATCCCTCAACCCCACACTTTTCAACGCATTCATGACCCTGCTGGCCAAACTTGTCAGATGCCACAGTCTCAACATAATTTCCTAAGCAGATAGCACCCAACTCATCCTTTCACACACCAACAACCCCACCACCACCAGAACCAACTTCCACAGATGCATGACAAATGCCACTGACTGGATGAGGAACAACTGCCTGCAGCTGAATACAGACAAGAGTGAAGTATTGATGTTTGGCCACAGCAGCAACAATGGAACGATTCCTGGTGGCCATCTTACCTAGGACCCGCACCCACTCCATCCAACCAAGTTAGAATCCTCAGAATCATCATTGACAACAAGCTCAACATGAAATCACTGATCAATGCCGTCTCCTCTACCTGCTTCCTAACTCTGCATGCTACGTAAGATATTCAAGTGGCTACCCCTGCACATGAGAGGACCATGATGCAAGCCCTCATCACCAGCCGACTGGACTACGGCAATGCCCTCTACATAAGAATCGCTGCACACCTTCTACAGAGACTTCAGACCATACGGAATGCCGCAGCCAGACTCATCCTTGATCATCCCCGGCAACCCCACATCACACCCCACCTCAGGAAACTCCACTGGCTCCCCGTACAGAAGAGATGCCAATTTAAGCTGCTGACCTACGCACACAAGGATCTACACAACCAAGGACCAGCCTACATTAACCACCACCTGAACTTCCACTGACCATCAAGAAGACTACGCTCTGCCTCCCTTTCACTTGCCCATACTCCCCGCATCTACCCAAGCAAATATGGAGGATGCTCATTCTCTCACATTGCAGCACAGACCTGGAACACCCTTCCCGCGCACCTCCGGACCATCACCTCACTTCCAGAATTCCGAATGGCCCTCAAGACCTGGCTGTTCGAATAAGCCTCCAGGGCCTGCAAGGACCTTGATACCATATTGGGTGATTAACAGTGCTTTATACATCAAGATTGATTGACTTATTGATGCAGTTACCTGTTTTTATATTTTACACTAGATGAGCTTTGCATTAAAAAAACCTTGGGCAGTAGAGCATTGTGCAACTTTGCTATTTAGTGCACCCCTATTAATTAAAAACATATTGTCTCATTTACAGGCAGCACAGTAAGTTACTTTTTCTGCATTGCCCTATGTCAAAAGGAAAGGGGAGGGGATGTG
Source organism: Lissotriton helveticus (assembly GCF_964261635.1). NCBI lineage: Eukaryota > Metazoa > Chordata > Amphibia > Caudata > Salamandridae > Lissotriton > Lissotriton helveticus. The sequence goes on from NC_136058.1 coordinate 135,221,733, forward strand.
GCCTAATGGCTAGGGCGGTCAAACTCAAATCTGGGGACCCAGGTTCTAGTCTCTGTGATGCTGAGCAAATCACTTAATCTCTCTGTGCCTAACAAAAATGAATGAGTCCTTATGTAACAGAACTGGTGCCTTTCCCTAATACCTTTGGGTCGAGTTTGCGCTATATAAAACTCCGGGAAAAAAGGGCATGAATGCATCGTATTTATGATATATGGTGCATTATTGTCCTTTCCCACTGTGCTGGCACTGTTTTGGCTGCCTTGTTCCAACGCATGCACGTTTGCACCATGGGGCAAGTATGTCTGCGTTGTAGGAATGATTGTCAATGGAGACGATTTCCTCCTTCTATGTGTACTGCAGAATGCAGCCCACAAAGAAAGAGGAAAAAACAAGGGGACATAAAGTTATTTCTTTTCGTTACGGCTCTCCTGGGGAGGAGTAGCCTGTGTTACGGCTTCCCTGGGGAGGCGTAGGCTTTTGATGTATTCCCAGGTTTACAAGTCCTTGTAAATCTGGGATGTTTCATAAGCCATGGGTGTTGCCTATGAGCACCCACCGCAATGCCCATGGAACGCCTCTTTGACACAGATTAAGGCAATGCATTAACTTGCACGGCTTTGCCTTACTCTATATCTACGAGGTTATGAAAAGCCACGCAAAGTGGCTTTGTGTGGCTTTGTGGATATGGGTATGCAGTCTACGCCACTGGTGTGTCAAAAAAAATGACGCACCTTAGGCGTGATGAGCTTGTAAATAAGCCCCATATTATCTGAAAAATGAATGAGCAACTAAATCATAACCACGAAGTTTAGTCTGGGTAGGGTGATGTGAACCAGAAAGAACATATACAGATATGGGGGGGGGCAGAGGGGGTGGTTCAGGTGCGTTTCTCCCCCCTGAAATAAAACAAGTTATCACATATGTACTTCAAAAGTGTGGCCATGATTTAATAAAGACAGTTTTCTTGATTGCTGGCTTCTTTATGTTTCACATAGCTCCTTCTGTTTACCTCTGCCATGCTGAATTAACTAATTAGTTCTATCAGTTACATTTATTGACCACTACTTACCCTGTAATTCTATATCTACTACCTAAAGTAGAAGTATATAAAACATATTTTCTACATTTTATCTCAGATTTAATTCAGTATTTAAGCAATGTATTGCATTTAATATAGTGCAAATGCTGCCTAGTCGAAGTGTCAAAACGGCGAAACAGCGAAATTGTCATAAAACAGATTATGGTAAAACCTTAAAGAAAGATACTTGTTAATTGCGAAGTAGAGGGTAAGAACGCATCAGTAATACAGAACAGTTGTTCATTAGCATCATAATTATTCAAGTTGTTTTACAAAAAAGAGGATATTGTATTACTTTACCAGGGAGCTGATGTCTCAAGCAGAGATATTTGTAAATTTAGCACATCTTTGAATGTCAAGTTTGGCTTTTTTTATTTTAGGGGTCACTGCATTTTATTCCACAGTGAGCAGCAAAGTAGTCCCGCATATCCCACAACTTTGATGCATGTCTTTTGACTCAAATATGCATGTGTTTTTCTAATAAGCAGTGATCATTGGGGAACATGTTATACTGCTATCGCCACGTCTTCACTAAATACTGCAAGAATAGACTCCGGAACTCTGCTTGGACCACTGAACTATGAAATGTACCTTTCTGCTGGACACTTCTCTGTAGCTGCCAGATGTGGAAGAGGGGAAAGGGGTGTTTTATTATTGTTGTTTTAAGTAACAGAGGAAGGTTTGTACTAAGAAATGCCTTACCCAAAACAGCAGGAGGCTAACATATGGCATGGATATTACTCACCAATACACCTTTTTACCTTTACACGTGAAGTGAGCAGATTATTTTCCTTGCCACTGATACCAATGCATGCAAAGATTCAAACTTAGATACAATAATAAAATATGAACAGATCTAGCTCCCGATGAAGAGTATGGCTCACAATGAAGTCTAACATTTCTTTCCTTCTCTCTAAACAATTTGCTCTAGCTTCAAAGGAAAATATGCTGCATTATGGGGAATGTGCTGCCCCCAGCGCAGCCACAAACTTGTGCTGACCTGGAGGCAGGCATTCACATGAAATATGGAATGGCTGCTTTGAAGTCGCACTGTGTCTTGCAGTGCAGGCGGCAACCCACCTGCACTTTTTAAGGGGAATAGAGATCCCCTTGCAGGCGGGTACAGTCATAGGCCTGCAAGGAAATGTCTTGGGGGTCCATAGGACCCTCTTCCACCCCCTTCAGTGGGCTGCTCTCAGGGGGCACAGTGCACCTCCGGAGTACTTCTTTACCTCTGCGCCCTCATCGGTAATACGGCACGGGCGCAGGGGCAAAGGGCTTCCCTTATTTGCATTGGGCACACCCCCATGCAAATTAGGGAACGCCCCCTGAAGATAGAGCTGGAGCTTTTTATTTATCACTAATAGGAGATGGCATAAAAAAGAGGTGTCCCACTCCTATTTGGGAGTTACAACGGGATGTATCAATGGTCGGTGATAGCAATTGTGGTTGCAAACCATGCATCAATTTCCATAACCCCGAGTTAGTGTTGTAACTGATTAGCACAGAAACAGCTTCAGTTTTGTAGAACATTAGGAACATTTATTACAATGTGATGCGATTCAAACACTGCAATCAAAGTTGCTGCACTGTGTTGCATGAAAGGAGAAGTAAAAAAACGCACTATATCTTCTAAGATATGGCACTGTTTTTCTCTCCCCCAGTGCTGGCACACTTTAGGCTTCCATGTGCCAACACACACACCCTTGCACCGTAGTGCAATAGTGTATGCATGGGCATCGTAAACCCCCTGTTTTATAGCATTTTAGGACCCTAGTGTAATTTTCCCGATTCATGCCCTTACATAGGTACAAATCACCTTACCCTTATATGGGCATAGAAATCATATCCATATTTAGACATAGCCCATGCAGTCCAAATACAGGCATGGCTACTTCCACTAGTTCCTAAAAGCCACAACGATTTCTTGGAAAACTCGGCTTCAGCAGTCAGGGACATCCCCTTTCTTGAATATTAATTTGTCCTAGAAATCATGGTGTTTTCAAAGAACTACCATTCCCTTGGGGTTCTTTTGTGACGTTATTATGTCCAACTTTACGTCAAACCAGGCACCTTCAAGGTATAAATATGCCCACACTTGCCCTAGCAAACACACGGTGGTCTGGAGCAGTTTGACTATCTACTTGCCCGACGCAGCTTACTACAGCAAGTGCCGAAGGAAGCCGACCCTCCAGCTGACGCACTGGCAGAGAGGCTGCCTTTCTCTTGCTGAGAATCCAGCTCCAGTGTTTCCAAGCTCCCCTTGCGGGGTGTTGGGAAATCGAGTCCCGAGACAGAGATACCAGACCTCTTTCATTCTAAAACCATGGTATGGAGCTGATTAGATCCTAAGAGAAATCTTGGATAGATTCTTGGTAAAGAAACTAAAACCTATAATACACCATACTTACTTCTTCCCTCGTACTAGACCTAGGTTAGTGGTACATTGGGTTAGGTGTATTTTAGAAGCACCAGTTGAGTACTTTTAGTCTTTGTTATTTATGTATGTATTTTATGGCTTAGAAACCATACCATGCTTTTACAGTATCATTTTATAATATTCTTCTTACTGTACGCATTATACTTTGCATCCAGTATTACGATTGTAGCAGTTCACTTTACTTGCAAGAGAAAGAAGACTTGTCAATAAATACTTTTATTGAAAACGCCCGTCTCTCTATTTCTCTGCAATTCTGTTGAAACGAAGCATGCACGATTGACTGAGTAAAATATCTATCTATTGTTTCCGCGACTCAAAAATACATTTTATTCTTGGGAAACAAAGTTGTCATGTTTATGCGGTTGTCAGGAACTAATCCATTCTTGTTTATTTGAGAACGTTTCTAGTGACAGCTGAGCTAGCTGGCACTCACAATTAAGTCTAATATATTCGATAGAGACCTAGTCGACCTAAGTCCTACGTCAAATCTATAGGATATGTTATTCCAATGCGCAGAGCCTATTGGGATTATAGGAACTACACTACATGCGCCCAACGTTTGGTAAGGCAGTCATTTAACGCTAGAAACTAGAGTAACTCAGTCGTGCTTTTCACAGAGACCCCTTTTTCCCGTAAAAAACTTCAATAGACGTCTGGAGTGGGTAAAAGGATAAAATATCCACCACAACTAAGTAGGACAAAAATCCTATGTATTAGTTTTTTGGTTTGTTTAACGTTGAAGGATACAGTGTTCCAAAATATTGTGCACCTTATCTTTGTTTCCTTGAAACTTGCTCTGCAAACTTTCAGTCAACAAAATGACTGAAAACGAGAACGGTGGGGCTACAGCCCGGAAAATTTAAGAAAAAACATTACTATGAAGCTTATAGCAAATGGACTATCACCAAGAGGTGGTAGGGTAATTTTTGTCATAGAGGCACATGAATATCGGCAGACAGAGGTATTCTATTCATGGATTATCAAGCAAATCCAAGAACACATGTGTTCCACATCTACAAAATGAAGAAACTTCAAGCGGAATACACTCCTTTCGAGGATGTTGAAATTCCATTAACATACCAAGAGCATGCACTCTGGTTTGAAGGCACCCTACAACATCAAAATCACATTACCAGGCTCGGTCCACTAGGTAGACCAGGAGCAACATGTCCGGTACTAGCCAGCTATACACCACATCCTGCCATTGAAGAAATGTCAGGTGCAGAACTATTAGTTCAACTAAAACAACTAATTAAAATATATAAACAATTGGTTCAATGTCATGCAGACTTTAACAGTCCAACCTCCTATAAGGATTCCACAGCAAACCCCTCACCAGGGGAACACAAAGAAAATTAGACCACAGACTATACAATCAGTCATTGGTAAATTGCCCGCAAAAAGGGAACAAATTCCATTCTGGATAGCTCAAAAAATTACTCCAATCGAGGCAGTATTTCCAGATAGTACACCACATGAGAAACACAGGATTCTAACAATATGTTTACCAATGGGGATCGCACCACACCTGGAGGACTGTGACACTTGGGGTACAGTCTTTGCTGCAATCTACACAAAAACACATGGTGTTCCTTTTATGGCGGTAATACCAGACGTCCTGAAACAGATTCAAAATGAATACGGGGCAGAGCCTTCTTTAAATCTAGGTATGAAATTACTTAAAGATTTCAAACAGGTCTCAGCTATAATATTAGCTAATATTAAAGGTGAAGCAGCATCCGAGGCGATCCGCCAAAAACTAAAAGAACTTGATGTAACTGAGCAACCATATGAACTAGCCAGAATAATAGAACAATCCTATGAAGAACTAGGTAGAAATAGTTTGAGTGGGAAACCAGTGAAGCCCCAACTAACAGAAAATCCTGAAAAAGTTTTTTTTATTAAAAACAATCTCACTACTCCTAAAAAGAAGTGGGAAAACACTAAACAGACACTTCCTAAAGAGAAGCATTTTCAATCCTGAGGTAGGTCTCCTCAAAAGGAGCCCTCTGAAAAGAGGTATGACCTCAGGAATAGGCATAATCTGAGAAAACCTGATATTATCAAGATACTGATACACGTTCCTCTCATACCTTTCAGACTACCTCACAGAAATCGGAAAGAAGAGGACGGTCAGCACACAAGGAAGAACGCGTGAAGTCCAAAGATGATCAACACGTTCCAAAAAATAAGAAACCTCAATTGACCAAGAAGAAGGTAGCAGGCCTAAAAATCAGAAATGCCGACACAACTCAAGAATGGGGAGTGGGCTCAGACAATGCTGGACAGCACAGCAGAAGTTACCATAGCTCGCAAGATCCTGAAGGATCATCTGGAGACAGTGGACTTGAATGAGTACATTCAAGTTGAAACTGCCGATACCAGGGTTAGTGTACCCCATAAGGTATATGAAATAACACTCCGGATGGAGGGGGACATAACTAGGAAAATAATAGCAATCTTTTGAGAGAAGCTCTCTAAGGGTTATGACATTCTTCTAGCTGAAAAAGACTGGCCACCTAAATTTGTCAGGGAGTGCCCACATGGCGAAGACATCATTATGCCAGCCTTCTCTAATCATATTCCAATTCACTTAAAATACACCTAGGCAAGAAAATGGGCTGCAGCCCAGGATCCAGCATTACATAAAATCATGTAGGATAGGATGAGGATTCTCCTCACCATAAAATCCAGCTAAAACATCAACCAACTGCTCAGAGGCAGTATTCAGTTGAGCAAGAAGCTAAAAAACAGGTCAGGGAGAACTTGGATCAACTTGAACACCAAGGGGTGATTGAAACATGCACCTCATCAATGAACAATCCTTTGTTTCTTGTCTCCAAACCAGACAATACATATCATCTAGTTTTGGACTACAGACATTTAAACTCTTGTTGCAAAACATTTGCAGTACAAAATGCACACAGTGCAGCACTAATGATTAACATTGTGCGTAAAAAGTATAGAACCACATTAGATATTTCTAACGGTTTCTTCTGTCAAAATATTGCGCCTGAAAGCAGGTACTTGACCGCTTTCTCAATTATGGGGACGCAGCGTCACTTCTCTCATCTCCCCCAGGGATTCAAGAATAGTCTAGGGTTATTTTCAGCCAAAGTAACAGAGTTACTACAAACGTATGATGATGAGGCATTATCTTATGTCGATGACATCTATCTAACAGACAATGACTTGGACAGGCACTTGAACAGAGTGAACACCATAATACTTGGCTTCGGATCTGAAGGGTACAAATTCAACTTTAAAAAATCAAGAATTGCCCACCTCAATGTCTTATTTCTAGGATACGAACTTTCAAGTGAAGGCAAAAGCCTGGCAGCCAACTTTTTATAAAAGTGTGCGCTGCTCCAACCTCCAAAAACGCTGAAAAACTTACAGTCAATTCTATGTTTCCTGAATTTTGGAAGAACTTACATTCTAAATTACGCAGAAAGGGTTAAACCTCTCTACGAATTAATCAAACCTGATTTCAAAACAACTAACTGGACTCAAAAGCACACAGAAATTTTGTGTTCAGTGCAAACAGGCATGTTAGCAACAACACATTTACAAACATGCATAAACGAGCACAACCTTGTAATCTGAATCTTCCCAGGAAGATGCGGATTCACGTACTTAACCTTTAATGAAGGAGAAAAAGACCCATTGCTTACAAATCACACTTGTACACACAAGCTGAAATGAAATTCACTTCTACAGAGAAAATTCTGACAGCGGTTCAAACTGCAGTAGCAAAATAGAGAGCTCTCGCATAGGGAAAACGCATAATGGTTGTTACTCCTGTATCTGTCTTGGAGGCAGTGACAAAAGCAAGTAATCCGAATGCAAAGGCTTTACATCCGAAATGGATACAATGGGTTAACTCTCTTGCTGCAACACACGTTGAATACGTTTTTGAGCTCTACTTGAAAACACAAGAAATTTTAAATACGAACAAGAATGTCCTCTGCCCACTGAGATTCTGCCTCTAGAACAGTACGAATGTATAATTTATACAGACAGATCAGCACAGCCCGCAATTGGGGGCAAACAACCTTATTGTGCTGCGTGCGCGATTGTTAAAGGTCGCTGGCGCGATGGTAAATTTAGACCTATGGTCACAAAAACACAATCTCTTGGAGACTGTACAGCTCAGCTAGCTGAACAACAGACATTCAAGACGGCGCTTGAAAATACCAATCGTGAATTCCCCACACTCATAGTGTGCGATTCGTATTACTGCGTTCACTCTTACAATGAATACTTGCAGAACTGGGTTCAAAACGGTTTCAAAAATGCAAAAGGTGGCACAATCAAGCATAAGTTGCTTTTGGAACAAGTAGTTCTATTACAGAAAGAACTACAAAAGACTCAAGTGATCCATACACTGAGTCATCAGCCTGATGGCGTTCACGTTGAAGGGAATTCATTGGCTGATGAAGCCGCGAAGGCAGCTGTGCAAACAGCTTCCGTAGCTGCAATCACTCATTCAAAAACAAAAATAGACGGCGAAATATTGCAGGCTGTCCCGCTTCCAATAAAGACAGTGGTAAAACGTTACCAAAAGGGTTTCCACTCAAGTACTCATATATAACTGATGCAAATAATGTTCCTTTTACTCAAATCCCTGGAGTAGGGGATAGGGCAATTCCAAACATGGAACACAGTTTAGGACTAATTTTAGCAGCAAATGAAGGGCTCGCCTCTGCACAAGCAGGTGTTTCCACTACAGTGTCCGCATTAAAACAAAGATACTGGTTGCCCCGCACGAGGAAACAGACCAGGAACTACGATTTGGAATGTGAAATCTGCCAAAAGATGAAAGTCTCTACAGTGAAATGTCCTGCGCAGACACCCCTTCTAATTTCAGATAAACCATTAGCATGTTTTTACCTAGACCACTGTGGTCCCTTACAGAGGGATGGCAACTATAAATATATCATGGTCGCAGTGGATTCCTGCTCAAGATTCATTTGGATGTGGCCTCAGCGCTCGGCTGACGCTCGAACTGTTATAAAAGATTTGCGAGTCTTTATCCCCACGTAAGCAATCGGCATGCTACACTCTGACCAAGGTCCTGCGTTTAGCTCTCGAGCTTACAAGGAGACCTTGGCTAATTTGGGCGTTGCATTGTGGTATTCGAGTCAATTCCATCCTGAGGGAAATTCGGTCGTGGAAAGAAAAAACCAGGACATAAAGCAATCTATAACAGCTAGGGTATTAGGCTCGGGTGAAGGGTGGGTCAAACATCTAATAAGTGTCCAACGTAGTTTAAACAATCTGCCAAGAAATTCTCTCGGTGGAATCACTCCTTATGAAATTATTTTTGGTTCTAGAAGACTTATCTTATTTCACCATGGGTTGAACTTTGAATTGTACTAAGTGTATTTTTTTTCCTTATTTTTTTGTCCTCATCTCATCTATAAGCATATTGCAGAGTGCTACTGCCGTTGTTATGGACCTGGGCTCCCTCCGGCAAACTGCGCTTGCTTAGGTCTCCCGACCAACTCCTTGCACTGGAGTTAAGGTGTAATCATAGGACCGGGTACCTTCACGCATATTTATCAAAACAGTCTCATATCTCGGCCCATAATAATAAGGGGTTGCCAGAGGCTAGTTACAATGTTACTAGGGCCAACAAGGTCAAGGCGAGCCATTGCAAATGCAGATTTAAGCCAGTCTTCCGTTCTTGGGGGGGTTGGGTCCTTCCATTTCATACATATTTATCTGCGCGCCAGCAGGATAAGACATAACAATAATCCTCTGTCGGTCGCTGCCAGATCTATTGTTGAGGAGTCATCGTTAGCAAAGAGAACTAGGGACCCATTGACTACTATGTTCATATCAAAGATCCTGCACAGATATCCCCCAATCCCTTTCCAGAACTGTCCCAGCTCTTGGCACTCAAAAAAGATATGAATGTCATTAGCTTTAGGGGCCATACATTTGTGACATTTCGGCTCGGGGGTTGGGGCAAATTTTGCTATTTTTGCTGGGGTATAATAAATACGGTTAGTCACAAAAAAGTGATTCTTCTTTAAACTAGCTGATTTTGTAAATTTATAAAAAAGTTTTAGGGAAGGTTCTAAAAGATCCCCCATTACAGATTCAAAGGGGGATTGATTCCAAGCAGAGGCCTGTGTTGGGATATCCTGCTCATCTGCTTCAACCAGCTTTCTATACCAAATCAAAACTTCCTTCTTCAGCTGTTGGGCAGATGTAAATAGAAGCTATATTTCCCAATCTCCCCTTATACCCCTGCCCTGCTCTCCACCTCGAACCAGGATTTCAGTTGTAAAAACTTGAATTTGGATATGTCAGGGCCTATCCTGGCTCTCAATATTTCCCACGAGTGGATACCATTTACATCCCCCAAATTTGACCAAATAGAGACTCCAGCTCTCTTAATGGGGGCAACCAATCCGTCTTTAAGACAGAGAGGGGTCCCCGGAGAGTCCCAGACAGGGGCAAGGTCAGAATAATAACCTATCCCACACCTCGTCCTTACTTTGAACCAGATTCCTAATGCATTTTTCAGGACCTTCAGGGCACTCTTTTAAAAAATGTAGGTGACCCAAATTTGTAGAGAACCCCTCTGCACTACCCCCTCAACATTCTTTGCCAGCTCACTAAGCAATAACCCCCAAGCTGAAACCGCAGGATTTGACAGAAGCATCCGGGTAGCTTTAAATTGGAATGCTACCAGATACCAGCTGATATCTGGGAGAGCTAACCCGCCTTTGACTAACCTCTGCCTCAGTTTCTTCCATGACAACCTCACTCCCTTCTCTCCCCATACAAAACTCCCGATCTTACTTTGGATTTTCGAAATACCCTGTTGGGGGAACATCAGGGGGACAGCATTGAAGAAATACATCAGCTTGGGGACAATAGTCATTTTTACTAAATGTACCTTCCCATATATAGTTAGAGGGAGATTCTTCCACCTTGCAAACAGACGGTCTAGTTCTTTAGTGATTTTTTCAGATTTAAAGGGGCTATCTTCTCAAGCTGGCGTTCTGCACGGGGGACTCTGTGTGTACGATACACTTACTTGAGAACGAGCCGGTTCGGCAGCTTATTAAGGCCTGCCAACCTCCTAAGAAAGACCTCATCTCTACAAATCTCCAGAGATTCGTACACCTATATTGTCTCAACACATTTCAAGTGCCTTGGAATTTTACCATACACCAACTTGGTCCCCACGGCGCTCAGTTGTGCACAAACTACTGTGTAGTTTTCTAGAATATTGCTGGAAACTTATCTTCTGTTTACCTGGACTCTGACTGAGCTTCATATTGCCTGCCTGACCTGGACAAGTATATTACTGTCTGTGCATTTTCTTTTGATCTTGCCCTGACGAAGCTCCCAAGGTGGGGAGCGAAACGCGTTGGCTGTCTTGTGCACCCCTAAATAAAAGATCAATAAAAAGAAGAATATATTTTCAGAAAACGTTGCCTCTGCGAATTACTTGACACATGGTGCTTACTCTACATCTTTGCTATCTTCTCAAGCTCTTTGACTATAGTGATGCCGAGATATTTGAACTCTGTGCTGATCAGCCCCCTCCACTGCTCAATATTCCAGCACAATACATCCATCTTGGAGGAGTTGGCTAGATACCCAGAAATTGAACCAAACTCCTCCAGGAGGATCTCAACCCGTGGCATTGTTACTTCTGGATTGCTGGTATAAAGGATAATATCATCAGCGTATAGTGCTATTTTCGATAAATACTGCTGAGATTTGAAGGGAGGAATTAGTTCATCTAGCCTTATAGCCTGGGCCAGCAGCTCTATGTATAAATCAAACAATAGGGGGGAAATAGGACACCCCTGCCTAGTTCCCCTATCAATTTCAAAGCTGGAAGTGAGCGAGCAGTTAATCAGAATTTTTGCTAAGGCTCCCTGGCAGCATTGTCTTAAGGTATGAATAAACACAGGGCCGAAACCTATTACTTCCAATACCTCCCAGAGATAGGTCCAGCAGACCCTATTGAATGCCTTGGTGGCATCTAAAGCGATTACCGCCAAGGGTTCTGATCTTACTGTGGCCAGGTCTATGTTGCCAATGAGTAACTGTGTCTGTTCCTGGATGTAAAGTCCATTAATTAACCCCTTTTGGTCGGGATTAACCATTCCAGGACCCAGTTTAGCCAATCTCCCTGCTAATAGGCCCATGAAGATTTTATAGTCCGCATTTAGCAAGGAGATCGGTCGATAAGAGTCTGCTCTCAGAGGGTCTTTCCCAGGTTTGGGTATTAGGACAATAGTTGCTTCTTTCCATGAACTGGGGATTTGCCCTGTTGAATTACAGATTGACTGAAATAAAGTCCCCAATACCAGAGTTACTTCATCTGTTAGAAGTTTATAAGCCTCGTTTGGGAGGGCGTCCAAACCAGATGCTTTCCTATTTTTGGAAATCTTTATTTGGGTTCTTATCTCCTCCAACGAGATCGGTGAGTCCAGGAGGTCTTTACCAGCAGAGATTTAGTGCTCAGCCATGCCCGTATTTGATGTCTTGAGGGACTCAGGCTCTCCTTATACAGATCTGTGAAAAGGGAGAAGAGGCAGTCCTGTATGTCCTTTATATCAGTGGATTTATCTCCGCTGTTATTTATTACTAACTCGCTAATGTTGTTTTTAGAGCAGTCAGTTCTAGCTTTCCATGCTAGCAAGGCACTAGCCTTCTCGCCGTACTCATAGTTCTCCATGTTCTTAATTAGCCATTGAGCCTTACATTTCTCGTCTAGCTTCCGTCTAAAATCTTGCCTAGCTAGCTCTAGATCCTCCCGCACTTTACCCATCCTTTCGGGCAGCCCTCCTGTTGACAAGAGAAATTCAACTTCTAACTTCTTAACTTTTTCCTCTCTGGATTTTAACTCCCGGCCTTCAGCTTGATTTTTGGAGCATATAAGGCCATGGAGCCGACCCCTAAGATTAGCCTTAAAGGCGTCCCACACAATCTCCATAGTCGTTGAGCTTATGTTGATATCAAAGAACTCTAAGGAGGATGCTTTGATGTCCTGAATAATGTCTGGGTCGTTCAACTTTCCCCTATTGAGTGTCCATCTAGTTTGAATAGAATTTGTTATTTTTTTGTATGAAAACAAGACAGGGGCATTGTCGGAAAGGTGGCTTTGGGAGAATAGAAATGGCAGACGTTTTAGCCAGGAGATCTCTGCTCAATAACATATAATCAATCCTAGAAAAATGGTGGTATCTTTTACTGTAAAACGTAAACCCAGCCACCTCTCCCATCTTGCCCCTCCAAGCATCTACCAAATCTAGGTTGTGTATTAGATTCTTCATTGCACGCCGAACATGAGGTGCCCCTTGTAATGGCCTTCATTTGACCTATCCTTGAGGGGATCTAGGGGGACATAAAATTCCCCTCCCACAATCATTGGAGAATTCTCCAAAATTATCTTTGAATAAAGTTTAGAGATATGTGACAAGTCGTCCACGTTTGGGCCGTAATAAAGAAACACAGATTAGGTCAGTGCCCCCAAGGTCCAAATGTGCGATGATCCACCTCCCCGTTTGGTCTGTCTGAGTTGATTTAATAGAACACTCTAACCCCCGCTTTATCAAGATTGCAACTCCATGGCTATTTATTGTTTGACTAGAAGAACAGAAACTATCAACCCAGGGCATTTTAGAAAACGATTTTTTAGATTCTTCAGCAGTTAAGTGTGTTTCTTGTAGGATGCAGACCTGTGCCTCAGAGAGCTCTAGATATTTCATTCTCAATCTTTGTCTTCTTTGGCATCTCAGTCCGTTGACATTCCAGGAGATAAAACTAATCTTAATGTGTTGAGCAGCTACTCCTGCCATCCAACTAAAAGTCCCTGACCCAGAACCATCGGCCAAAATGTTAAGTTCCTAAAGTGAGACGAGTTTTTTTTATTTTATCCCTTTGCTCCCCACCCAGTGCCCCCCTTTCCACCCACCCACCCTCCTGTGCCCCTTCATTCCTGTGAGGGTTCCTCAAGCGTATTTTTTTTCCTACTTTGGCTGATCCTTATATTATCTTTGGGAATGCTGATAAATGGAAAATATAGTAAAATGGACACAGCAAGTAAGAACATCAACTTGCTCCTGAAGCCACACAAATCATCCCATCGTGAACAAAGAAACTTGACATCCGTGAACATCACAGCCGTTCCTATACCTGGTGGTTCAATAATATGAGGTCAGATTTAGAGATGTCTGCAAAATGTTCAAAACATGAATACTTAGAAGGTTTATCCGAATATGAACAAATGTACTGTTATAATCACTATGGTCATCATTATTTGCACAAATCTGCAAACCCTAGAAATGTTTATACTTATAATCAATCGGAACATTGTCCAACACCACCAAAGGGTAGCTCAAAAACATTTTATGAAAAATGTCCACACTTCTCAGGTTTCAATATCACAAATCCGGAAACGTTTTACTTTAAAAATGTTAATAAGACAGGAATGAAAAGTATGTTGACTAATACTTAGCAAATTTATTCTGCAGCCTTTTATGTCCAATTGTCGTCACTAGGTTTTGACTATTAGAGTGAAAACATTGAAACAAAAACTGTCTGGGGCTCAAAAGACTGGCAAGTACAGGGAATAGAAGCTTTATTTCGAGCCTTTATTATTCCTGAACAAATAATGTTTTTGAATGACACTATTCAACAGACATCCTGTCTTGTCATAGACAAGATAAAATATTTAAACAATTCGTCCATACCTACACCTGCACCTGATAGTTGGAATATTACAGAGGGGGTGGTCGACGTAAAATCACTTTTACTAAAAAACAGAACTGATCCTGAGTGGAAAAAATGGTTAATCTGGCCCATAGACACAAACAACTGTCAAGATAGATTCCTGAACAAGACACAAGGGTTTACATTCACTAGGCCAGACCCAAGATATGTCCAGAGACAACATCCAGGGATATTAACAGCATACAGTGTGGGAAAACTGTGCCTCGAATGGCTACAAAAATCTACACTTACTGAAGTAAAAAAACACCTAACTTTACTTAAAGATGGCGTTGATTTGAGAGACTTCTTACTAGGGCCTCGTAAACTTTGTCATAAAAGTTTCATTGCTGTTAAAAACTTTATTTTGGCCGCTAAGGCCATAAAAGTTACATCATTAAAACAATTCCCATGTATACACCCAATTTGTACATTGTTTCCAATTTCATAAAATGTACAAGATTTAAAAAGGAAAAAAAAAAGATAACCAATATAGACATTAAGAGTATAAAGTGGCATATGGCGAGCAGGATGTTTCACGTTAATCCTCACTTACACATATCTTAAAGACAAACTTCTCCTAATATGCCACATAGCATTTAAAAACCGTGATACCGCAAATACAATTACAGGTTGAGTATCATATTTTAAAACTCTAAAAGCCTGGGCACAGCGAGTGAAACCAAGATTTTTGCGTAACTGGATTATCCAGCGTTTGTGGGGTGATGCATATGCCGGGCAAAAAAATAAAACATGGAGCTCGGTTTCAGCCGTTTGTTTACAACAGGGGCAGAGAGTTGAATTCTCTGAGGCCCATGAGCTAGTAAATTCTGCCAGAGGTAAGTTCCCCCATCTAAATTGTACGTACAATTTCCTCGCCAAAGGCGGGTGGATGGATCCAGAAACAGTTCTTTTATGTACATCTCCTTGATTTGTAGGAACTCCCTGGTTAACCTGCCCTTTTTAGTACTCTCCTGTAATAACTGCAAATTTACTAGCCTAATTTGCTTCACAAGACCCGCCCTCGATATTGTTATACACGCTAGCTCAGGGGATAGCCAAAGATCTGGTCTCACAATCTGATTGGCAAGACTTCTAATGTGGGCCAACCAAGCATTTTTACTAGGGATGAGTCTGGGGAGAAGCTCCTTTAGCTCTTCTTTGAAAGCACTGAGCTCGGGAGTTACCCATAACCTCCTCCAGAATGTCAAGGGCCTAAGGGCGATCTATTGATCAATTGGTCTCATGCCCATATCATGTGTAAGGGAACCAGTGGGGTGCTGCGTGGTAAGCCAATGAGTTGGCGCATAAAGTTGTTTTCCAGCTTCAGGAGATCTGTAGTGGAGCTATGCCCCCAGAGTTCTGCCCCATAAGAGTAGCCCCTCTCGCTAGTGCCTTGTAAATCTCCACCAGAAGGGCAGCTGGCTTAAACGTAGATAATCTGAGCATTTTCATTATCCCCCCTGATGTCTGGGCAAGCCTGAGTCATGCTTTAATAATCTGGGGACCCCATCCAAATTGTTCGGACAGGGTTATCCCCAGATAATCAAATGTCCTTACTTTTTCAAGAGGAATAACATTTAGAGAGGGATTGGGACGAGTGGTCTACGGAGGATTAAAGACCATGAATTTGGTTTTAGTTACGTTTATCTCCAACCCTCTCATATGGCAAAACTGGGCAACCCCATCCAGGGTGAGTTGTATGCCGACTGCTGACTTAGACAATAACAAAGTATCGTCTGTGAACATTAACGCAGGTATTCTCCCAGTGGCCAGTTTCGGGGCATGCTCATCTTTGATATTAATTAAAAAAGCAATGAGCCCATTAATATGAAGACAGAATAATGTGGGGGCCAGAACGCAGCCCTATCTGACCCCCTTTCTGACAGGGAATCAAGATGAAAGTTCCCCAAATTTGCCACGTCTGACCCGGGCATAGTTTTCTGAGTGTAACCCCACTAAGACATTAAGAAGGTAGGGGGGACACCCAAGCACACAACTTCTTTCTAGGCACGAGATGAAAGGCGGACTTCAGATCAACAAATATAAGATAGAGGCTGCCACCCTCCATCCTCACCGTTTTCCAGAAAAGTAGCTGTAGTCTGAATATCTGGTGCACGGTGGACATGTTTGATCTGAAGCTCGCCTGGTATGGGCTCAAGATTCCCTGCTCCTCCATCCACCCCTGTATACGGCATAGGAAAACCCTGCCCATCAACTTTTGGGTGTTATCAATTAAGCTGATGGGTCTGTAGTTGGTGGGTAGGAGAGGGCTACCCTTTTTCAAGATGGGAACTATTTCCGCCTCTTTCCAGGTATCAGGGGGATTCATGCCCTTCAAGATTTCATTGAATGGTGCACTCAAGTATGGGGCAAAGATGGTTGGTTCTTCCCGGAAGAAGTCCCCCGGCAGTTTGTCAAGACCCGGGGCTTTATTGGGGAGTAGGCTGGTTAAGGCATTTTGCACCTCCAGAAGCGTGATATCCCTTCCTCCTCCCTGGTTCAACTCCGGGTTGTTGCTCGAATACTCTGGGTTTAGCGGGTTTTCAACATCGCAATCATACAGGGCCCCAAAATGTGACTCCCAGACTTTGGGAGCTATGTTGGACTCTATTGCTGAGTGTTCCCCCTCCTCTCCCAAGCTAACTAGCTTCCAAAACAGTTTAAAAGCATGGGCCTTTAACGCTGTCCCCAAAGCCTCCCACCTATCCGTTTCCCACTCCTTCTTTGCCTGGTGCAGGATTTTCCTGAGTTTTATTATAGCTAATTTGAAAGAAGGCCTGTCTTTACCTTTCAGTACATTTAGGAGCTCTTGTTTTGCTTTACGGCATGTGCTGTTCTACCATGAACATTTGGTTCGGTCTATTCCCCTTCTGTGAACTTCCTGGTAGAATATATCTTTCAGGGTTGCTACTAGCTCTCCGTGGATTACTCTTGCCTTATCCCTGTCCTCTTCAAGTGGGTCCACCTGTATTTATGCTACTTATAATGAAGCATGGAAAATCAAGCAAATGAAAATTGCAGAACGAATACGAGAAATTGATCGTATTAATTTAGAGAAAGCTCTCTCTGTAGTTGACTCTGGGTTAACGACTCTGTCATCCAGAATTTATTCTTTGGACACCAGTGTATCCTCTGCCATTGACATAATGGAAGAGGACTTGCTCATGTTACAACATGGACAGTCACAATACAAAATCTTCATCTGGATACGCGCCATGGCGTCTAATCAACACCACGTCATTGTTTACTGAGTTTAACCTTACAGATAAACAAAATTCTTTGCACAAAGGGGAGCAGACTATACGGTGCTGAGCATAGAAAAACCTGACAGATTACCGTTAACTGTTTCTGAGAAACCAGCAATAGAATGGATAATACATGGCACCATTACGTTGCCTGTGACGATTTTCCAGGTTCAATATTGCTTTAAACACATACCAGCAGGCCTGTATGAAAGGTTGGGTAAGGTATACATAAAGTCAACCTGGGATTTACCATACACACACAAATGTTGGAGTGGGGGAAAAGAGGTATTTCTTAGTGGTACTAACTGCAAAAGCGCACTAAGCGGTACACTTTTATGTCAGGGTATTAATTTACATGGAGCCTGTGACAGTTCTTCGACCAACTTATCCTGCCACCTGCAAGGTTCTCCAGCAGCAGTGATAGATCCAATTTTTAGGCAGCTTTCCAAAGGGAGCTACATTATGTTGAATGATCACAGCTGTTGTGGAATGATGCCAGGAATAGACTATCTCGTAACTGTGTCAGCCAGGGTCACTTGTTGTATGGAAGTATTGTTTCCAAAAACTAAGCCAGACGGGGAGTCGCCGCTATAGCCTTCACTGAACATCTCTTCTATTCGAATTGATACTTTAAGCAGAATGAAAGCCATTCTTTTACAAAAAACTTTGCCACTGACCTCGTCCAATGAGACGTATGATCTGCAAGTTGCAAGGTCCTCTGCGGAGATACATGCCCTATTATCATCAACATTAATAACTTTATTTCGACCACAGAGAGTCATAAAAGTACATAGTAAGAACAAGGTGAACGATGAAAAATCCATTTTTAAATAAGTTAAAAACACATTTCATATATATACACATAAATACAATAAGAATATTCATGGTTAAAAAATAAGAATTCAACTTTCAGAATAGTTATCAAGTGATTCAAAATAACTGTTGCAAAAAAAAATAGAATCTAGAGTTAAGTCGTTAAGAAAGTTCTGCGCTTAATCCACATACTATTTAGAAAACGGGAAACAGCAAAGACAACTGGTGGGTGGGTGTCATATTTTAGTACTCTAAGCGCGTGTTCACATTCTCGAAACCCCAAATTCCTGCAGATGGGTTTAATCCACCTCTTTCGAGACAGCACGTATGCTGGACAAAAGAAAAATACAGGGCTTTCATTTTCTAGTGGATAATCACACGCTGGGCACTGGGTACATTTGTTTACATCCCATTTACATGTCATTGACCTTAATGGCAAGCTGCCCATTCTTAGTTGTAGATACAGCTTTCTAGCTTGGGCCGGACAGATCTTGTCAAGGAATTCCTCCTTCTTGTAATCTGTTTTTACATTGAGGAATTCACTAGTCAGTCTCCCTACAGCCGTACTAGCATGCAAGATCAGCAAGTTATTAGACCTAAACCTTCTTACCAGGTCAGAGCTGGCCATAGTCTAGGAAACTGCCTCGGGAGATTCCCATAGTCCAGAAACACCAAGCCGTACGCAGAGATTCTTGATATGTGAAAGCAAGGGGACTTTTTTTGACCTCAAAGACACCCAAACCTCCTTGAACTCTGCACGGTACGGGGCAAGTTCTTGGACAGACCAGAGTCTTCTCCAATAAGTTAAAGGTCTCAGGGCAACCTCCTCTTCCACTGGGAGCAAACCAAGATCAAGTCTGAGTGGGACCAGTGGGGTACTAATGGGTAGGGCAAACAACTCTCTCATAAATGTGTGTTCAACCCTAACCAGACCTTTTGGTCGACAATGTCCCCATAATTCCGCCCATATAATGCGGCTGCTCTAGCTTGAACGCTATATATCTCAATAGTAGGGGCAGCCGGCTCGTATGTGGATGTTCTAAACCTTTTAGATAACCCAGCAACAGTCTGTGTCAATTTCAATGTGGATTTAATTCATTGTGCATCCCAGCCCAGGTCTTCCTTGAGAGTAATACCTAGGTAGTCAAACATCTTAACTCTCTCAAGAGGTATGCCATTCAAGGTAGGATTTGGTCGCTTTTGCCTTGGTGGACTAAAAATCATACATTTTGTTTTAGCCAAATTGATTTCTAGTCCACTTAAAGCACAAAAGTCAGCAAACCCATCAAGGATACGTTGGATGCCAGTGGCTGTTCGAGACAGCAGTAGAGTGTCATCCGCAAACATTAATGCGGGCACTCTACCTGAAACTAATTATGGGGCATCCGTATCCTTTATGGCTAAAAGATGTTTGACAAGACCATTTATATACAGGCATAAGAGAGTAGGGGCCAGCACGCACACCTGGCGTACCCCCCTTTGCACTGGGAATCGTGCTGACAATTCTCCCATTTTTCCACATGAATGGAGCCTGATCAGTACTTCCAGCAAGTAGTGGGGCATTCCAAGATCATGGGGGACTCTCCACAACTTGTCCCTGGGGACCAGATCAAACGTGGCCCGTAGGTCCACAAAGATGAGGTAGAGACTGCCACCCTCCACACTCACTGTTTCCAAAAGAGGACTTGTAACCGGAAGATCTGGTCAATTGTGAAGGTACCAGATCTAAAACCGGCTTGTAAATTACTTAAGATCTGGTATTTCTCCTCCCATTGCTGGATCCTGTCCAGAAGTATCCTCCCAAAAAGCTTCTGCGGGATATCTATGAGGCTAATGGGCCTGTAACTTGACGGTTGCAGGGGACAGCCTTTTTTAAAAATGGGAACTATCTCAGCCCCCCTCCATGTCTCGGGCGGGCCTGTACCCTTTAATATTGTATTGAACAGAACACAGAGATAGGGGGCCCATATTTTAGGTTCAGACCAAAACAAGTCACCAGGGATTTTATCAAGCCCCGGTGCTTTGTTCGGTAGCAACCTGGCAATGGCAGTCTCGACCTCCAGGATCAATATCTCCTGGACCCCCTCCAATCGATACTCATGGAGGAGGCTCAGAGACTCCGACTCCGAGTCGCCAGTGCTTGGATGAGCATATAGGCCTCCAAAATATTCTTCCCATAATGTTGGGGCTATGTTAGGACTTACGGCGTTCCTCCCACCCCTGCCCTTGGTGCTAACAATTGCCCAGAACGATTTGAAATCTCTGCGTTGTAATGCCTCCCTCAAATCTTCCCATTTTCCCTCCTCCCACAACTTTCTTTCCCTTTCTAGGACTTGCTTGTGCAAAACCCTTTGCGACTTAATTCGGAGTCTATCTTTTGCTTTGACTGCTTTAACCAGCTCTCCTTTCAGCTTTCGGCATTCAGCAGTATACCAGGGATGGGTCTTAGGCGCTTTTTCATTGCACACCTGGAATGGAAAAAAGACCTCTAGCTATGTTGAAGCTAACTGTTGATGAATTTCTACCGGCCTATTATCCAGCCCAACTACAACCCCCTCAGACCTCACCACAGCCATGTCACTAAGATAAGGCAAGACTTGGTGGTATATTTCGGACTGCCGGTTAGGAGAGCCAGCAATATAAGGCCATTTAACTCTCCTCCTATTATTGTGAAGGAGAAGGGGATAAAGAGGGGAAATAGTTTCAGGAACAGTGTTTCTCATTCCCCAACTCCCGGGCTTCAAGGACATTACCAATGCGTTATGATCGCTATCCATCCGATAATCGATCCTAAAGTCCTGGACATTGTCCCATGACCTACATTCGATCATGATATAATCAATGATCGAAGATTGGCCTGCTCTATTGAAGGTCACATTTCCGGGCCTACCTGATTTTAAACGGCCATTACAAGGACTTACTGATAGGGACAGTGTAAGGGAGAGAATTTGCAGTACCAACGGTGTCCATGCTTTTACTATAGGGATTGAGGGTTCTGGGATATTCCAATGTAGATTTTCCTCATCAGGGTCCTCAGTACTTAGATTACTGAGGGGTTCAAATTGACAATTGAAATCCCCCCGATAATTATACCGACCTCCGTGCCTAGTGACTTAACAAATTCCCTTAGCTGTTCAATAACCAGGGATTCCTGACCACTCTGTGTTGGTCTGGAGTAAATATTAATCATGGCTAAGTGCTTATTCCCCCGAAGTGTCAATAAGACACATAACATTTCTGGGGAATTGGCTGGCACCTGCTTAGCCATAACTCCTAGATGAGTCGCTACCCATATACTGAGCCCTCCTGACGGTCTCCCTCTACTCCCTTTTGGTGCACGGATGTTAAATGTAGCGAACCCACTTCACTGGTAGTCGTCCATAGCCCATGTCTCCTGTATAAGACAGATATCGTGTTTATCCATGAACAGACCCCAGTCATCTGAAGTTAGTTTATTTTTCAGCTCAGCCACATTCTATGAAATTATGTTGACACTTCCCTCGTCCTCCCTTTGGGCTGGACTTCTGCTAGCACCAGAGTCGGATGGTCTGTGAGCCCAACCTCCAGGCTCTGACAAGTCCCGCTTTTCGCCCGCATGGCAAGCTCCCATAGTCCCTAAATCTTTAGCCTTGGTGCCACTGCACCCCATGTCACTTCCAGTCCTACTCGATAAATGGCCACTAATTGTACAGTTTCTATCCCCTAGAGGACTTTCCTGGGCCTGAGTTGCGTTTGCGACAAGAAGATGCTTCATGTGCTGGAAGTTGACCCTTACTTCCAGCATATTTTTACATCCTACTGTGTGTACGGGGGACTTATTTAGTTTCGTTAGTCAGTCGACAGAATCCAGGTCATTATATCTGTTGTTATTGGAAAACATGTCGAATGACATTGGGCTATATAGTGGCCTGTCCCAATTTAAGTTTCCTGATATAGGATTGTCTTCTCGGTTGTCTTCACCCATCCGGTTTATCCCCACCCTCTTATGCTCCAGGCAGTTCTTATTATAGGTGCCTGGATAAAAATAGGTCTATGGCAGGGCTACAAGTATCTGAGCTACCTGGGTTCAGGTTACAAATGTGCCTAACTGTCCTGCTGTCCCTAAAATTGATTACAATGCAATCCCCGTCTATGTTCTTCTCTCTGGCCCCACCCAATCTATTCGTCTAGCAAATAGAATTTCACTGGCTCCCCCAACGGGGGTCTATAACGGTTCAATCAGTATATACATTTATTTTTGAGGTCCCTATAATTTTCAGCCTTATCCGGACTCAGGGAAGGGACCCCAGCAAGGACCACCACAAATGGGACTGACTCGGGGGGCAAGGCTAGGCGCGGCAACTGGGGCCTGCTGGGGCCCAGTGGTCTAGGCCCCAGGCCCGGATTCATTGCCTGCTTAGATCCTGGTACATGGCTGCTGCCAATAGTTTTGCTCCTTCCCCCGTATTCCTAGTATTATTTGGGGAAATTATTGACGTTGTCACCGGCAGGGGAGTTAAGAGTGTATCTACTGAATTACAGTGTGCAGCTAGTACCCTCTCCCCGGATATGTCCCCCAAAGGTAAGTCCTGAGAAACTATTTGACTTGGCCCAGATGTACTTGGGCCATTGCTGGACATCTCCGAGTTCCCCCTGGCCATCCCTCCCGCTTTAGGAATACAAAATAATTCAAGATAGGACAGTCTTTTCTCAATAGAGTCCAGTCTCTTGTGAATCGGAAGGCATGACTGTATAAATATCTGCTCCATCTGGACCCAAAAGTCCCCGCCTTATTCTGGTAGTGACGTTGCTTCATCAACTTCTATTATCGACTTGTCTGTTCCAGAAAACTGGCCAGCTAAGTCGACCACAGGCAATCCATTGTCTTTTGTAGAGCATTTCTGCCTTTTAGTATTCTTATTAGTTAAGGCGGTTCCTCCACGCTTTCTTTTAGTTGCTGGATCAGGAACTTTACTTGTTAACCCTGAGTTCATGACCGTGATCGGCCTAGCGGACTGACCGGATCTGGCTCTATTTGTATTACCGGTGGTGGCTGTGTTAATATTGCGTCCAAAGTTGGTTGAGGAGATGCGGCTGTAGCTATCGTGCCCAGGGAGGATCGTTTGTTGAATAATTGGTCCATACATAGACGTTTTCCGGTATGTTTGATGTCCCTTTGTAGGACAGAGGAAGCCCTAATTAGGAACTGGTCTATGGTTCCAACAACACCTCCTGTGGTAGACTTCCGCCCCCTCCCGGGTCCGTTGGCGGCCATACCCCTATAGCAATGAAGCTTGATAATCACTTTGGCACTAACCTTCTGTAAGATGTCCTGATCCAGGTGTCAAAGAGGGAGGTCCCGTCCTGTCCTCGGTCGGCCCCGGACGGCCACAGACGGTCCCGCCCTTGTCCCGGGCTTCTCCCGGCACGTGCCCGTGCGCGTCCCGCGGGACGGACAATAGGATGTTGATTATATACACCTGTGAGGGGGCGTGCCGGTGTGGCTGCCCGTGGCCCTGCTGCCTTCTGGAGCGCGTGGGTCACTCCTGTTCGTGTGCCCCTCTGCTGCCTGCAAGCTCCTCCACTGGTTTGTGTAATGCGAGCGTTTCCCTTCAAGCGAGAAACGCGAGAAGGTTTTGAGCACCTGTGGGGGGGCGTGCTGGTGTGGCTGTCCCTGGCCCCGCTGCCTTCTGGAGCGCGTGGTTCACTCCTATTCGTGTGCCCCTCTGCTGCCTGCAAGCTCCTCCGCTGGTTTGTGTAATGCGAGCGTTTCGCGCGAAGCCGGAAACGCGAAAAAGTTTTGAGCACCTGTGGGGGGGGGGGGCGTGCCGGTGTGGTTGTCCGTGGCCCCGCTGCCTTCTGGAGCGCGTGGTTCACTCCTTTTCGTGTGCCCCTCTGCTGCCTGCAAGCTCCTCCGCTGGTTTGTGTAATGCGAGTGTTTCCCCATACATGCCCTATTATCAACAAACTGCCCCATACATTTCGGAGAAATGTTAGGTCGTATATTAAACATGTCTGATACCAGTGCTATTGTACATGTATTTAAGAGGATTTTTTCTGGACTGTTAGCACCTTTTGAAGCAGTCCTAGGCATTTTTCCAAACTTCGTGCCCTCTGTGTTTGGCGGCCTGCCTCTCATTTTGGGACTCATAGCAGGAATACTATTTTTATTTCTCCTGCTAAGATATGACAAGTCGAGTCACGAACGACACCCAGATTACCATAGAGAACACTCTCCTGGCAATGAAGTGTCGTGAGCGCAAGATACAGATCTTGGGCTTGGCTCGTTTGAGAGATCTGAATACTACGTGGTTCCTGTCATTCAAACCAATCTGGCAAGACTGCATCTTATCTGTTCTACGATGCCTGCTATGTGGAGAAGAATGCGTGCTAGACATCTGTCTAACACTTCCATCAGCACTGCCAACGGATGTTGATACTTTGCTTGGTTCAGTAATGGCTCATGCATTGTGTTGTCTCCAGCGGCTACCAATCCTGATGACGGCATTCATTGAGGTCTCACAGACGCCATTGCTAATGCGACTGACGTTGACTGCGATGCTTCACATCTGTGTACGATTGATCTGCTTAATGAAGTAGTCCAACTTTCACCTACTATGGTAGACGATTTCTTTCGCAGCTTAGAAGATTTGATATTTTCTCCTAACAACGAGAATGACTTTTAAAGTAAGCACACAGCGTTCTACGGTACTCTGTATTCGACCTTCATTTTTTCAAAGCAAATCTTCCATCTACAGAACTCTATTTTTCTACGATTAGACTTTTTCCAAAAATAGACTTTTTTTGGGGGGCACAAAGTAATCTGCTTAAAGTAAAAACTATTCTTAGAGAACAAGAATTCTTTGACACACTTCCACATGACAATATTTGATCTTGTCCACAATCTAAACAGTTTATATATTCTGTCATGGAATGGTCTCGAGCTTTCTTTTGTATTTAAGAGCTGTTTCATAAATGTAATTTAATGACTCATTCTGATAAGCATTTTTCAATGTCACACTACATGCTTTGAATGAAAATATTGTTTTTGAAATGCCTACAGCGCAAATACTCAATCTTCGTGTACAACGATTTGGAATGCATTTATTTATTTTGAGTGGGATTGTAAACACATGCTTTAGATATGTTTTAAATGCTTAGAATTTAGTGATGTTGAACATAATAAAGTGGAGTGGGTGTTGGATAGCATTTTAGGACCCTGGTGTAATTTTCCCGATTCATGCCCTTATATAGGTACAAATCACCTTGCCCTTATATGGGCATAGAGAAGTAAAAAACCGCACTATATCTTCTAAGATATGGCACTGTTTTTCTCTCCCCCAGTGCTGGCACACTTTAGGCTTCCATGTGCCAGCACACACACCCTTGCACCGTAGTGCAATAGTGTATGCATGGGCATCATAAACCCCCTGTTGTATAGCATTTTAGGACCCTTGTGTAATTTTCCCGATTCATGCCCTTACATAGGTACAAATCACCTTACCCTTATATGGGCATAGAAATCATACCCATATTTAGACATAGCCCATGCAGTCCAAATACAGGCATGGCTGCTTCCACTAGCTCTAAAAAGCCACAACGATTTCTTGGAAAACTCGGCTTCAGCAGTCAGGGACACCCCCTTTCTTGAATATTGATTTGTTCTAGAAATCATGGCGTTTTCAAAAAACTACCATTCCCTTGGGGTCCTTTGGTGACGTTATTATGTCCAACTTTACATCAAACCAGGCACCTTCAAGGTATAAATATGCCCACACTTGCCCTAGCAAACACACGGTGGTCTGGAGCAGTTCGACTATCTACTTGCCCGACGAAGCTCGCTACAGCAAGTGCTGAAGGAAGCCGACCCTCCAGCTGATGCACTGACATAGAGGCTGCCTTTCTCTCAATGAGAATCCAGCTCCAGTGTTTCCAAGCTCCCCTTGCGGGGTGTTGGGAAATCGAGTCCCGAGACAGAGATACCAGACCTCCTTCATTCTAAAACCAAGGTACGGAGCTGATTAGAACCTAAGAGAAATCTTGGATAGATTCTTGGCAAAGAAACTAAAACCTATGCTACACCATGCTTACTTCTTCCCTCGTACTAGACCTAGGTTAGGTACATTGGGGTAGGCGTATTTTAGAAGCACCAGTTGAGTACTTTTAGTCTTTGTTATTTATGTATGTATTTTATGGCTTAGAAACCATACCATGCTTTTACAGTATTATTTTATAATACTCTTCTTACTGTACGCATTATACTTTGCAACCAGTATTACGATTGTAGCAGTTCACTTTACTTGCAAGAGAAAGAAGACTGTTCAATAAATACTTTTATTGAAAACGTCTCTATTTCTCTTCAACTCTGTTGAAACGAAGCATGCAGGATTGACTGAGTAAAATATCTATCTATTGTTTCCGCGACTCTGAAGATGCATTTTATTACTTGGGAAACAGAGTTGTCATGTTTATGTGGTTGTTAGAAACTAATCCGTTCTTGTTTATTCGAGAAAGTTTCTAGTGACCTCTGAGCTAGCTGGCACTGACAATTAAGTCTAATATATTCGATAGAGACCTAGTCGACCTAAGTCCTACGTCAAATCTATAGGATATGTTAATCCAATGTGCAGAGCCTATTGGAAATATAAGAACTACACTACACCCCTGCTTTAGCAGTGAGAGCGGGGTGGTTTTCTTTTATGGGCCTCTTCTGTGATGAAAAGGAATACAGCATCAATTGAAGAGTAAGCAGGAGCAAGGACAAATGAAGGATGGGTAAATAGCAAAGGGAAAGATCAAAAGAAGGAAACGTGAAAGGAAGAATGGATGAGTGGGTGCAAGAAAGAGTGGATGCATGAATAAGTGGATAGGTTGATGAGTGAGTGAAAGGATGAGTAAATAGATAGGTGGATGGACAAGTGAAAGAATGCCAGAATAAAGGGGTGGGTGGACAGGTGAAAGGATGGCAAAGTAAATGTGTGGATGGATAGATGAATGGACAGGTAGAAGGATGGCAGAGTAGAGGGTTAGATAGGTGGATGAACACATGAAAGGATGGCAGAGGAAATGTCTTAATAGATTAATGGGTGAAAGGATGAGTGAATGGATGGCAGAGTGCATGGATGAGAGAATGGATGGCAGAGTGTAAAGATCAGTCAATGGATGGGAGAGTGAATATATGGATAGATGGATGAGAGACAGAGTGGATGGATGGTTGGACCGCAGAGTGGATGACTGAATGGGTATATGAATGTCAGGGTGGATGGATGGCAGAGTGGATGGCTGAACAGCTGAGTAGGTGGGTGGATGGCAGAGGGGATAGGTAGATAGCAGAGTGGATGGACGGAGAGATGACAAACTGGATGGGTGGATGTAAGAGGGAAAGACAATGATGATTGAAAGAATGAATGTAAGATCTGCAGGACTCTATTACTAAAGCTGTAGAAAATCTTGCCCCCGCATCTCTACAATATGTAGCTCGGCTGAAACCATCTGCGCCATGGTTTTCTGACCGTCTTAGACTACTGAGACAGGGCTGCAGAAGTAGTGAGAGGAGATGGAGGAAATCCTGGGATCCCATAGACAGGGAGGCACATAAGTCTGCTCTGCGGGAGTATAAGCAAAAAGTGGTAATAGAGAAACAGGAATACTTCTCTAATTTGACCAGCTCACTCACTTCTTCCAGGGAGCTGTTTAAAATTGCGGATTCATTATGTTCCCTTCAACTCCCTGATCCCGTAGTTAGCTCTCAACGGCTATGTGATGATATCGCAGACTTCTTTCATAAAAAGATCTCTGATATCCATACTTCCTTAGAGGCACAACGTCTTTCTCTGGATGAAGATAGTCTATTGGATATTCGCTTCTCTGAGTCACTGGCTACCGTTCCTCCTAGCCTCTTCTCTGATTTTCCCTCTATGTCCCGGGAGGGATTGAATCTTCTCCTTGACAAAACGAAGTCCTCCTCTCCATTGGATCCATTGCCTTTAAAAAAGTTAAAGGAGTGCAGCGACAGTCTCCTGCCCCCTCTACTTGAGGTAATGAATAAGGCAATAGCCCAGAGTATTTTTCCATCAATTTGGAAGAAGGCCATCGTGAGGCCGCTTCTTAAGAAGCCCTCCCTTGATCCTGGTCTCCTGAAAAATTTTAGACCGATTTCTCTGCTCCCTGCACCGGCTAAAATTTTGGAAGCACATTTGAACTGTCACCTTTCTTCCTTTCTTGAAGCTGCGGAGTAGCTGGATATTACCCAGCATGGATTCCGAAAACATCACAGCACAGAATCTGCTCTCACCTTCGTAGTCGATAACATCCGACGCAAGGTGGATGCGGGACAGACCACTGTTCTTGTGCTATTGGACCTCACGGCCGCTTTTGACACCTTGTCTCCTGCCATTTTAACATCTCGGCTTAGGGAGGCAGGTGTCACGGGTTCGGCCCTGAGTCTCCTTCATTCCTTTCTCCTTGATAGGGAACAGAGAGTGATGCTCGGCAACCACCTCTCCCCAGCTACATCCTTGCAATGTGGGGTGCCACAGGGGTCGGCATTAAGTCCGACCCTGTTTAACATCTATGTGGCCCCCCTTGCTAGGCTGGTAAGATCTCAGGGGATGGAGGTGGTATCATACGCCGATGACACCCAGATTATGGTTTCACTTACTCAGTCTTCGGTCGTATCATCTGCCTCTAGCTTCAGGTCCTGTATGCAATACGTTGCTGATTGGATGGTTGCCAACTCCCTGAAGCTAAATGGCGACAAGACTGAGGTCTTGGTCTTTGGAAAGGACCAAGATATTTGGTCGAGTGAGTGGTGGCCTACTTCTCTTGGCATCTGCCCCACTCCCTCACAATCTGCCAGAAATCTGGGTGTGATATTCGACACTTCACTCTCGATGTCCCTACAGGTGAACCGGACCGTCTCGACCTGCTGGGGTGTGATTAAGACGCTCAACAGAATCCGCAGCTATCTGTCACTCCAAGCACGCAAGCAGATTGCAGTTGCCCTTGTTGGTTCCAGGTTAGATTACTGCAACTCTCTCTACATGGAATCCAACAAGGGCCTTATACACCGTCTGCAAATTGTGCAGAATGCTGCTGCACGTTTTGTCCTGGATCTTCCCAGGGCCTCTTCTGCTACTGCTGCGAGGAGAGATTTGCACTGGCTTCCTATTCAGCACAGAATTGATTTCAAAATTCTGTGTCTAACTTATAGAGCTCTCGAGGAAGGCCCTAAGAACGCTATTAGTCATCTGCTTACTCGCTATCACCCTACAAGGTGTTTGCGTTCATCGGGACTTTTTCAACTTGTTGTCCCTCGTTTCAAGCTTACCAGATGGGGAGCCAGGGCCTTCTCCATCGTTGCGCCACAGCTTTGGAACATCTTGCCGATGGAGTTGAAGGTCCTCCCCTCTATAGCGCTCTTTAAAAAGGCTTTAAAAACGTGGTGCTTTGCGAGAGCCTACACAGGTTGAGCTGCCTGGTTTTGGTCGTGAGCTGGATTTGGAATTAGGCGCCTTGATGCCCATTGGGCTAAGTCCGCGCATTATAAGACTCCCTTTATTATTATTATTATTATTATGACAAAATGTAAAGGTAAAATAATGGATATCAGTGGGTGGATGGAAGGTTGAAAGGATGAATGGGTAGATGCTTGGATGGAAGAGACAAGACAGCTCTTATAGAGAGGTTTTGGCTCACTTGCTTCGCTTGCTTGGTGTCATCAGCGCTTTAGTTCAAAGTGGGGGGTATTTAAACTTTTGGGCTACTCCCTTAAGTGTGTGTGTTGTGTCAAGTATAGGTTTTGTACTGGAAGGGTAGCTGTCTACTACAAAAACTATGCTTTAACCCCTTCGCTGCTAGGCCTTCCTCCCCGTGCTAAGCCTTTTTTTGGCTATTTGGAGCAGTTCGCTCTTCAGCCGCAGTAACGGATACTAAAGGTACCCAGGGTTTGTGGATTCCCCTGGAGGGGACCCAGAAATTAGCCAAAATTAAGCTAAATTTCGGTTTTTGGGGAAAAATGGGAAAAAAGTGCTGCAAATGAAAGCATCTGGTTTTATCCTTGCAAATGGAATCAACAAAGGGCTTTTGGGGCTGAAATCACAATTTTCCCAGCTTTCAGGTACTGACAGACTTTTATCAGAAAACCAAAATTTTTTACACAGTTTTGTCATTTTACTGCCGGGTCTGGTGGCTCAGTGGACTAATGCATCTACTGCAGGGGCCTGTGTTCGACCTCATGGTCACAGGTTCAAATCCCGGCGGGTCCACTCAGCCTTTCATTCATTGGGGTCGATAAAATGAGTACCATTGAGTTGGGTAACAACAAACATCTGTTATTTCAGCGCCAAGATGCCCGTAGTGGTGAACGTGCGCTTTACAAATACTCATGTTATGTTATGTTACTGGGACATAGCCTATTTTTGCTATTTTTTGTCCTTTCAACCTTCTTCACAATAATGGTAGAAATGGGTATGAAAGCAATAATGGATCCTAGAAAGCTATAGTTTTTAGAAATGTAGACAACATTTTGAATTCAGAAAGGGGTCATTTGTGTAGATCCTTCAAGGTTTCTCTATAGAAACTAACAGTTGAAAATAGGAAAAATTGAGAATGAGTTGAAAAAAACAGCCATTTGTGCCAACGTTTTCACCTGTAACTTCTTCTAATTATAACTGAAATTTAAAATCAATATACTGTTACATCCGCAGGACCTTTTTGTTTGTGGGGATATATGGGATTTGTAGGTTCACCAAGAAACTGACGGACGCAGAGCCAATAACTGAGCAGTGTCTTGCAATGTTTTTTTATTATTTACCGGTTATGAAGCAATTCATTTGGGAAAATATATATAGTGAAAAATCGAGATGAAAGACACCTATGTATTCCTGAAATTGGAACAAAATATAGAGTTTAGAAACAGTAGCTATTTGCACATTTCCTAAATTGTGAGTACCCATACTAGCATGAGAATTATAGGACATTTTTCAAAGTTACTTTTTTTTACACATTGTCTTTCATTTGGAAGACAGAAATGCATAAAAAGTCAATAGGTAATAACAGTTGCTCTACAACTCTGTTACCCTAAGTCTCCCGATATAAATGGTACTTTACTTGTGTGGGTAGGCCTAGCACCCGCAGCAGGAAACTGCTCAAAACGCCACATGGACACACTTCATATTTAAAGTGAAAATTGAGCCTTTTTTTGAAAAGCTCCTAGCTGTAGATTTTGAACTCTAGCACTACCGGCACCTAGGGAAATCTAGCAAACCTATACATTTTCGAAACCTAGACACCAAGGGAAATACAGGATGAGGTGACATGTCTGGCTCTCAGCAAGTTCTGTTACCCAGAATCCCTTGCAAACTTCAAACTTTGTAAAAAAAAAAAAAAAATCTTCCTCACATTTCTGTTGTGGAAAGTTCTGGAATCTGCATGGATCCACAACATTTCACCCACCCCGCATTTCCCAACGTCTCCTGAGAAAAATGGTACCTCACTTGTGTGGCTAGGCCTAGTGCTCGCAACAGGAAACGGCACAAAACGCAACGTGGATTCACCACATTTTCACAGTGAAAACTGACCCTTTTTTTGCAAAGTGCCTAGCAGATGATTTTGAACCCTAGCTCTGCCGGCACTTAGGGAAACCTACCAAACCTAGACATTTTAGAATACTACACACCAAGGGGAATCCAGGATGGGGTGACTTATCCGGCTTTCACCAAGTTCTGTTACCCGGAATCTCTTGCAAACCTCAAACTTTGTAAAAAAAGAAAAACATTTTCCGATCCACAAAATTCCACCCATCCGGCGTTCCCCAAAGTCTTCAGAGAAAATTGATACCTCACTTGTGTGGGTAGGCCTAGTGCCCGCGACAGGAAACGGGCCAAAACGGAACATGGACACACCACATTTTCACAGTGAAAACTGACCCTTTTTTGCAAAGTGCCTAGATGTAGATTTTGAACCCTAGCTGTTCCGGTACCTAGGGAAACCTAGCAAACCTATACATTTTTGAAAACTAGACACCCAGGGGAATCCAAGATGGGGTGACTTGTCTGGTTCTCACCAGGTTCTGTTACCCAGAATTCCTTGCAAACCTCAAACTTTGTAAAATAAAACCCATTTTCCTCGCCTTTCTGTGGTGGAAAGTTCTGGAATCTGTGTGGAGCCACAAAGGTCCACCCACCACTCATTTCCCAAAGTCTTCCGAGAAAAATGGTACCTCACTCGCATGGGTGGGTCAAGTACCTGCGACAGGCAAGGGCCCAAAACATATTGAGGAGACATCAAAATTACCTATCACAAAACAACCTGGTTTTGCAAGGGGGGTTCACCTGAGTTTTTGGTCCCGGGGTCTGCGGCCATCTTGGGAAACCTACCAAACCTATACATTTCTGAAAACTAGACACCCAGGTAGTCCAGTGAGGTATGGCTTGCGTGGAGCACCCAACATTTTCCTACCCAGAATCCCCTGCAAACCTCAAGTTTAGCTGACAAAATCAATTTTTCTCAAATTTCTGTGTGGGAAAGTTTTGGAATCTCCATGGACCCACAAATTTCCTACCACTCAGCGTTCCCCCAGGTCTCCTAATAAAAATGGGACCTCATTCGCATGGGTGGATCAAGTATCACCGTCAGTCAAGGGCCCAACATGTATTGAAGAGACATGAAAATGACCTATCACAAAACAACCTGGTTTTGCAAGGGGGTCACCTGGGTTTTTGGTCCCTGGCTCGGCGGCCATCTTGGGAAACTACCAAACCACACATTTTTTGAAACTAAACACCTGAGGAAAGCTAGAAACCAGAAATGGAAAAAAGGAAGGCCAGGGGAAAAAAGAAAGGGCACAAAATCCTCAGATAGATAGAAGACTAGTGCCTAACCAAGTGAATAGATGATCCAATAAGATTGAGAAATAATCCCTAGAGATTCCCCCTCCCATGTCCAGAGCAAAGTTAAGGGCTGTGGTATTGTCATCTTTAAAACAGGGGCGACATCAGGCAGACCAGGCAGAGCAGTCAGCTTTAGTTAAGGGAGCAAGTGTGACAGATAACCCAGATTCAAAGGTCACAACTTGAGGAAATTGACATAGGTAAAAACAATCTTGCCTGGCATTTCGATACACTACATAATGGACGTTAGTATCCACGAAAAGTGCTAAACACATAATAGGAGTGAATACGAAATGTGAGTGGTTGCAGGCCACGATGATGTACATTTATTCTAATACTGTTAATTATGAACATATTTTGGTGGTCAATGTATATGTAGATTTGGTGGAGAAGCACTTAAGCTGGGAACAGGTAATATGCTTTTAGGAGGTCAGCTGTAATTTGTATGCTATTAGTAAATAAGCTCCAGTTATGATAATTTGAGACTTCAATATTCATCCTTCTCAGACGGACATAGATTAGGCAGATATGCTGGAGGCCTATAATATTCCAGACTGTGTTTCACGGAAAGTGGCTACAGAGATGCAGGTTCTAGCAGAATTAGGGTTTATTTGTGTAAATGGTAAATATCTAGCAGATAGTGCAGCTTGTCAAACCTTTCCCATAGGCAAGATCACATTGATTATGCTTGCATTCAGTTATGGTTGTTTGATCTGTGTGATAAATTTCAGATTTTGAAGGTGAGAGGGAGCGGCAATTGACCCCTATATGCGGGGATAGAGAATAAGTGCTGCCTTTGGAAATTGATTTTCCAAGATGCTTGACCTCGTGCATAAATGAGAAACATCTTGATTTACTAGCTAGTATGCAATTTCCTGATTACCATGGAAATAGTAATGCTCAAAGGACGAATACATTTGTTTGGTATGACAGGAAAGCAACTAAGGTGTTTGAAATTCTGGTGGTTTCACTAAAGAAGAATTTGCAGTCCACATGAATTGCTCATTTCAAGGCTTCTGGCACTGGCTGGTTTGACTCTCACGGTCAAAACCTAAAAAAAAAAGTTGGGGAAACTGAACAAGTATGAGCAAATGGCGAAATTGGGGCTCTTGTTCGGAAAACCAAATCTGCACATGCTAAATTAATTAAATAAAGGAAGATGGAGTATTATAGAGTAAATTGGGATAGAATGCTGACAGTGTTAGCTTCAAAAAATATGAAATTCTGGGAACTGGTGAAGGAAGGTGTAAATAAGGATAAGGATGTATTGAGCTTTTAAACCTCAGAAGAAGCTTGGGTTGGCTCCTTACTGGATTTGTATTCAACAAAGAATGAGGCACTCAATGGGGACTGAATTGCCCCTTATGAAGATCTTTTATATTATACCTCTTTGACCACAATAATAACAACTAGAGTTTGTATAAATTTCGCCAGGGCCGCGGGCTGGATAATGTCATGCTGATTATTGTTAATCACCGGCCCTGATGGTGGTCCAGTTTTTTTTTTACTCCACATTTAATGGATTCTTGAATACAGGGAAATTTACAGAGAGATGGAAAGAACCTATAATTAAACCAGTTTTTTTAGCAAAATTACCCCTTTGACCCCAAAAGGTAATGCCAAATTATTTTAAATGATGTAGGGATAAAATATTGGCTAGGCAAATCCTCTAATATCTGAAGGACTGAATCGATAAAAATGAGTTCCACCATAGATCATTCCTTCAGCATCTGGGCAGTGGGACTGCAAGCAATAGAAATGAGGGAATTTGTTTTATTGCTTTGTCGACTTTTGTTCAGCTTTTGACTTGGTTAATAGGAGCTTGCTTTGGAAAGAGTTGATGGGGTGGGCATTCCTAAGGCTCTTCGAGCTATTTTGAAAAAGGAATTCATGATAATTGGGCATGGGTGCTAGATACCAATGAGGCCCTCCCAATGAAAATCCCAATATATAAAAGCTCTAGGCAGGGTTGTGTAATAGTCTTGACATTGTTTGCCCTGTATTTAGCTGATTTGCCAAGTTATCTAAAAAAGTCTCACTCATTTGCGCCTACAATGGGGGGTCATCACATACCTTGTTTACTGTATACTGATAACCTTGGAATACTGGATGTGATTCAGGTAGGTCTGCAAAGGAAACTACAAGCATTAAAAAAACTATTATAAGGCAAGCATTGTAATAAATAGTGATATACAAAAATGTTGTTTACTGAGAAAAAATCCAAACCTATAAGAGGTCTATTGGTGATATGTTGGTGGGAGAAACCTCACCAAATAAGTACTTGGGCATGATGTTCACTAATAATTTACAGTAGAAAACCAACTTAAATTCTTCACAAATTAGTGCCTGAACAACTCTGGGGGGCTTTAAGAAATTCAAGAGCGACTATGGCAGGCCATCGATAACCCTGGACATTATGGCATATTTGGCTATATTTCCTCCTCAAATGCTGTATGGCACAGAAAGCATAAGACTAAGTTTGTGGCATCATTGTTATAAAATGGAGGGTAGTTGCTAAAAGCTGATAGTCCCCCTTCAGCATCAATGATGTAAGTAATCCGTACCGAAATTGGTTTAACCTCATGGAATATTACATCAGCAAATATATCTTTACAATTTTGGCATAGAATTCAAGTATGTTCAAAAGGAAAGGTGTCTATGCTTTATGAAAGAAATTTGCCATAGTGAACTGCGGTGCAGAGACAGAATATCGAGTAGAGAATACTTAGTTTCACAAATACCGAGTTGTTAATATCGTGGGTCAGGAATATCGACAGCAAGAATATTGTGGTCAAGAATATCGACTTAAGGTAAGTAAGACCAATTCTAAAAATACTGAAGTGTTTAATATCGTTTGCAAAAATATAATTGTTGAAAATATTATTTTTTATTATTGTTATGTATTTTAGTATATAGTTTTTTTGTATGTGATGTATTTTTTTGTATAAGAATTGGGTGTATTTTAATACATGTGTTATATTTTTTGTAGTTACTAATTTTTTTTATTTGAATTTTGCGCTTTTAGTTCCATAGAGGGTTGAAGGTTTATAGGGGAATAGGGTGGGAAGTAGTTTAATTATTGTAAATGTATTGATTAATTTTTATTTATTAATATTTGTTTAATTGAGATATTATAGTGTTAAATGTGTAAAATCATTTATAATTAATTAATATTTGATTTTTAATTAATTTTAATTAATTAATTGGTTATTAGGAGTGTGTTGTGGTATTTATAGGTGTAAAGGGTAGAAAGTAATTTATTTGTAATTTATGATTTAATTATTGGCTGTTAATTAATTTTAATTAATTCGTTTGTCATTCAATTTGGTAGTTGGGTAATTAATTTTAGATGTGTGTTGTGGTGTTTATAGGTGTAAAGGGTGGGAAGGGTGGGAAGTAATTTATTGTTAAATGATGAATTAATATATGGTTGTTAATTAATTGTAATAAATTAATTGGTAATTAACTAATTAATTTTAGGTGTGTGTTGTGTTTTTATAGGAGTAATAGGAGTAAAGAGTTGGAAGTAATTTGTGTTTAAATAATTATATGTAGTTGTTAATTAATGTTAATTATTTGATATTTATTGTTGGTAATTGTTTTTTGTGTGTTGTTTTAACTTTTAACCCTTGCATGCGTCGGACGGCCAGCGACCGTCCGACATCACGGTGGGCATGTGTGGAGGACGGCCGGGGGCCGTCCGAACCACGCCCACGCCATAAATCACCCGCACCGCGGCAAAATTTTTGCTGCGGTCAAGGGGTTAAAGGGGTAAAGGTTGGGTATTAAATAAATGTAATTCTTTAATTATTAGTTGTTTATAGTAATAGTTTTTAATTTTAAAATACATTTTAATTGTGTTTTATTATTTTATTGTTTGATTTAGGTGTGTTGTGGATATTATAGTGTTAAAGCGTGTGTAGTCAATTAATGTATTTTTTTATTTTTATGAATAATATTTTTTTTCATTCAATATTCAGTATGGTAATTATGTAAATAAATGTAATTAAAAATGTTAAAGTGTTTTGTTATTGGTGTGGTGTTATAGGATAGGAAATAAAATAAATACATTTATGTTTTAATTAATGTTTTTGTTTGTAAATATTTTCTAGTTTAAAAGAATGATATGTTTGTAAATGTATTTATTATTTTATTTTATATAATATATGTAAGTTTTTGCTATATGTAATTAGTATTAAAATATGTGTTATTTTATATGTTTAATAGTTTTATTTTTTATTAAAAAAAATTCTAAGTGTTTAAATGTGAATAGTTTTTTTTTCTCCGCTTTCCTACACTTTCCTACTGTTTCATTCACTGGAGTGGGAATAGTAATTTTTACCCCTCCTCTATCCAACACTTTCCCTACTGTTGCACTCATTGGAGTAGGAATACATTGTTTTACCCCTCCGCTATCCAACTCTTATCCTACTGTTGCATTCAGTGGTGTGGGAATACTGTTTTGTACCCCTCTGCTATCCAACCTTTTTCCTACTGTTGCACTCGTTGGAGCGGGAATAGTAATTTTTGCCCCTCTGCTATCCAACACATTCCCTACTGTTGCACTCACTGAAGTTGAAATAGTAATTTTTACCCCTCCACTATCCTGCAATTTCCCTACTGTTGTACTCACTGAAGTGGGAATAGTAATTTTTACCTCTCCACTATCCAACACTTATCCTACTGTTGCACTCATTGGAGTGGGAATAGTATTTTCTATCCCTCCACTATACCAACACTTTCCCTAGTGATTAAAGTTTTAAAATAATTTAAAGAGAATATGTTTCATAATTATTTTAAAGTAAACATATATGTGTAAATGATCATGTTTGTGTGTTTATTTTTTAATTGTGTTTATTTGTAATATTTTGTAAAAATGTATATTACATTTAATTTATTATGTTAAAATTACTAATATTTAATATATATTATTATAATACTATAATATATATTATTTTATTTTATATATATAGATAAATCGATATTTTTTACATCTATATTTTTGATTTTTGATTCAACATTTTTGTACTTACCTGTTTAAGTATAGGAGTCGATATATTTGTTGACTATATTTTTTACTCGATTTATCTAAATTTTTTACATCGATGTGTCAGTGAACCGTGAAGTGTACTGGGCAAGAGTCACCAGGTCTCGACTAAATGAATAGGCCCTTCTGTTAAATTCAGAACATTTTAGTTGTTATGCCTGCCACTTTTGTGTGGTGTTCCCAAGGGCTCATCATTGAGGCCCACCTTATTTAATATCTATCTTAAACCACTGGCTGAGCTAGTCCTACCTTATGGGATTCAAATTATTACCTATGACGATGACACATAATTGGTAGTAGCATTAAAGCATTCAAAGAACATACTAACTAATTTTGAATCATGTATGGAAGCTGTGGCCACGTGGATGGACCAGTCTTGTCTCAAGCTCAATGGAGACAAGACTGAGTTAATGATCCTTGGTAACCACCCCTGCGCATCAGTGGAATCAGTGGGACTAAGTTGGCCCAAATGTCTTGGTTTACCACCTACCCCCAAAGGTCAGATTAAAAGTTTGGGGGTTTGGTTAGATAAATCAATCAAGTTAGAAGCATCATGCTTTGGCATTATTAGAATGTTGCCAAAAATTCTCTCACTTCTCCCGTTTCCGGCACGAAGAGTGATAGTACAGGCACTGGTGCTCTCGGGGCTAGACTATGGGAACTCCCTCTACCTAGGCACCACAAAGGCCACTATAAGGAAACTACAGGTAGTACAGAATTGTGCAGCCAGGTTGCTTTATCAGTCTCCCTACCCGCAATCTGTCAAGCCGGTCTTGAAATAACGTCACTGGCTGCCAATAAGCGAACGGATTAAGTACAAAGCATTGTGTATAGCTCACAAATGCTTTGGGGATAGGTCCCAAGATGAACCACTCTCTCATGGCATTTTACCACCCCACAAGATGCCTCCACTCAGTCAGTTTCTTTGCAGTGATACCAAAAATTAAGTGAGCATGATCAGGCGGTCGTATGTTCTCCCATAAAACTGCCAAACTATGGAACACTCTCCCCATCCAGCTGTTCTCTACCATCCACCATCTCTCCTTCCGGAGGCAGCTGAAGGCCTGGCTCTTTCAGAGTCTGCCGTAATTCTCATTCTGTCTGCTCTACTTGTCGCTGATAGCATGGGGATGCCTAAGGGTAGCAAGGCGCTCTAAAAATACTTATTAATAATTATAATGCTCCAATAAAATACAGTGAAAGGGATTTAAGGGAAAAGGTCACCCTAGAGTCCAGAGATGGAAAGTAGAACTATCTTAACACAAAGAGCTCACACTGTACCAAAGAAATTCTTGGAAGAAAGGTATAAAATTCCCCGTCTCTTAGCCCTCCCAAATCCACTTTGGCGAAGTGTGCTTATGAAATTTAGGGTAGAGTTAAGTTTGAGATTTTCATATTGAGTTGAGTGGTTGCGATTGATGAATGACGAACAAATTTGTGAGAGAGGTTTAAATATAAAATCTTCCAGTGTTCATAATTTAATAGAATGTCTATATTTTGTCAGCCTCAGGCAGCAGCTGAAAAGGCCTATTTTAATTAAATATGGTGTAAGGACGAAGTTGGAAGCAATAAAAAGTTTAAATGACATGCGCTTTTTAGGTGTTGCCTGCTCTATAGGCAGGTTTCTGGTAGCTGTAATTGGAAAAAGAGAAGGTGAAGAAATGTTCCATCTCTGAGAATAGTAATGTTAATGTTAGTTTTAATCTGCTTTTACCAGGGTTGCAACTGTTGGTGTATCTGTGTTAATACTATTAATATATAGAGAGGAAATGTAATTATGATGTATTTTCACTGATAGTTTTAAGATTCAGTCATATTAGGTGTAAGATATTGTTTGAATGTTTGTATGAAATTTGGTTTAATTTAATAATAGTCCAAATAAACTTTGATTAAAAAAGAAAATGAATATCCTGGGTTTGCGACTGAGTCTAGCACATCAGCCTAAAAATACTTTAAGGTCTTCATTTGACATCCATTTATTAGGTTCTGATGTCTGTTTTCTCACTGACCAATACAGCTAGAAAAGATTCAGGGCATGATTGCATGTTGCAAACCCAAGAAATGATTTAATTTGCTACTGCAAATGAGGTAAAACCTAGTGGAGGGCACTAAATTCCATTTTGCACAACTTTGGACCAACTGAAAATATCATCAATTTGCATGCAATTTCCCAGTCGGAGGTCTGCAACTCAGAATTGCACACCTCACCTGTTGATTATACCAGTAAGTAGTAGCTGTAATTAGCGGGTGAACAATTTGTATATGCAGCATTGCCCATTTCCAGTAATAAAGCCTTAACAGTGTTGATGGTCACACACTGCAAAGAGAAATTCAAGCATTCAAAAGAATGTCTTGAATATATGTTATTAAATACTAATATTAAATATTAATAAAAACTTACATTCAATAAACCACGATTGCCATAAAAATAAATATGTTTGTTAGGCTTCATTTAGGTGCTAGTATTATGGGCCATGTTGTCAACAAAACCACGAAGACTGCCAAGAAATTGTGGGGCATATTACAAACCATAAGCGAAAAATATCGCTAAGCTTGGTTAGCGGCTATAATTATATCGCCGTGCTTCGCCTATTTTTATCGCTTAGGAGCCTTGCTATTATCAAGGTTTATCTCCTAAGCGATAAAAATCGTCCGAAATGCATTAATATCGCTGAAAAGTCAGCGATATTCATGCATTACCGAGCAAATGCTCTTAGCCATGTTATCCACCTACCATTGGATAACATGGCTAAGAACTGCTCTGGGCAGGCGTTAGCTTTTGGACATAATTGCGCTTAGCGCGATTATTTCCAAAAGTAGGTAATAGGAGATAGCGATGTTAGCGACTGTTTCCAGTCGCTAACATCTTGGCACGCCCACTTTGCATGTCATTAGCGATAATTATCGCTGACATCCAAAGTGGGCCCCAAGATGAACGCTATCTCCTACTAGCTGTTGCTAACTGGTGTTAGCGACAGCTAGGTAATAGGGTGATAAAATTATCGCCGCTTTAGCGGGAAAAATTCCCGCTAAAGCGGCGATAAGGCCCTTGGTAATATGCCCCTGTGACTTTTTTTGGTAACCGAGCATTTGATAGGTCCAGACAAGCCTTTATGGGTGCTTTTAACAAACAGTCATGATGTTCTGCAAAAAGAATGTCCTTTTCCTAAATTGTATCTTGTTTTCAAAGTGGGTGACAATGGAGGAGAAATGACACTTCAGCCTCACGTCTGCTTCAGACCCTCGGCATGAGACTTCCCCAGTAATGGAATGTAAATCTCATTAAAAGGTACTTGTCATTTGTCCTCTCTGAAGACGTGTCATTAATAGGATTGAATATCGTCCACTTTTCTTTACATTTTTGAGTTGTTTTTTTCTATTACTCATCCCTTTCCGTGTTTTTATTGATTTTGTTAAGGCAATTATTTTATAAGTTCCCTTTTTCAAATATTGATAAGTGAGTTACTCCTATGTGCCTACAGCGAACTGGACAATATCTTTTCTGCCCATTAATGTTACTCTATACTTTTCCTCCTCTTCCTCCATGGGACAGAGAAGAGTGGGCATTGTCTTGCACATAATTTGTACCGGAAGGATGCCCTTCCAGTAGAGATTCCTATGCATACATAAGTGCAGAAGGGTCTGAAGCTTTGGACGTGTACTGCGCACTACTGCACACATGGAATGCACTGGTTTCTGGAAAAATTAACCCATCCCTCCTGTTTGCACATGATTCCTGTGGTTTTAGTTTTTGGTACTAAGCCCAGGCAGCCAAAGTGGTGATAAATTTATCGGCCCATTCACAAGCTGAAAAACATCGCCACAGATGACCCCGGTAACTATGGCTAATGAGATGCAGAGTAGGTGTTCCCGTGCAAAAAAACGCGACATCACCACTCCGCAACATTCTCAACTACCAGCCAGTTCGGGCGATGAGATCCCAAAACAAGCAATAAGGCGCGTTAGCAGCAGGAATTTAACACCTGCTGTGACCTGGTGTAAAGTCGAACGACAACCTGCACCAAAAAAGGGAGCCCCGCCCAGAGCCACACCTGAAGAACAACAGATGCCATGGAGCTACTGAACATGTAGTCTGGAGCCCCAAGAGAACCACAACACCCACCACCCACAGCCCCCCACCCCTGTGGCCCTACACCGGCAACTCCACCCCCAGACAAAAATATGTTACATCAACTTCACGAAATCATGCACAAAACAATTCGCCTGACGTCGCTCAATTACAACAATCAACATGCATGTGTGTTCAAGAAAAGGAGAATCACTCATTCATCTTTGAATTACCAAACAAAA
This sequence comes from Lissotriton helveticus, assembly GCF_964261635.1. Classification (NCBI taxonomy): domain Eukaryota; kingdom Metazoa; phylum Chordata; class Amphibia; order Caudata; family Salamandridae; genus Lissotriton; species Lissotriton helveticus. The sequence goes on from NC_136058.1 coordinate 135,264,286, forward strand.
CATTTTATTAAAAAAACTCAAAACAACTATTTTGAAGAGACATGCAGGTCTTCTCAGGACAATCTGCAGGTCACAGCCTGCAAGACAATATTCTAGATCAGAAGGTGTGTCCTGCGCTTATCAAAGAACAGAGAGAGCGAAAGAGAGAGATAGATAGAAAGAGAGGGAGAGAGAGAGAGAGAGAAAGAGAGGGAGAAAGAAAAAGTGGGAAAGAGAGGAAGGGAGAGAGAAAGAGGGAGAGAGAGAGAGAAAGACGGGAAGAGAGAAAGAGAGAGAGAAAGAGAGGGAGAGAGACAGACAGTGAAAAGAAGAGAGGGAGAGAGAGTGCTGACACTGCGGACCCAGTCCTCACTGCTCACCTGCTGCCACTGGTGTGTCTCCAACCGTGTGCGTGTATGTACTGCTGTTCACCGGGTCCCTTATCTGAAACAGAGTCCAGATTTAACAATGGCAGAGTTCATACAATTGCACACGCCATCATCGCTTTCCTGCCCCTGCGCACACAGGTTGCTGCACCCCAATCCCTCCCGCCCCCCAGCGGTGATTTCCCACCCCTGCACACCCAGACCTCACAGCTCACCTTCTACCACTGGTGTGTCTCCATGAGGGCCCACCACGTGCCGGTGCAAGCTCCAAGCCAGGGGCCCACGAACAAGGCACAATCCACATCATGCAGCCCCGCTCTGTGGGATACCAGGTCACACACTTGATTCTGAGACTTGATTTCGCTATGGCAGAGATTATATCTGTGCACACGGCATCATCGCAGGCTGCACATGTGCTCAGCCCTTCAGGTGCCACTAACTCTGTGACCCGCAAGCCAACATCATGTGGTGGTAGGCCAGCACTGCCCGCTGGCTCAGGCCTACACTGCGGTCCAGCAGGGCTCAAGACAGGGCATCATCGCAGGCGGCACACCAGCTCAGCACTTAAAGTGCCCCTACATCAGTGCACTGAAAGTCACAGTCCCGTGTCGGTGTGCCTGTGCTGGCCGCATTGTATCCGGTGCCACCAAGTCTATGCCCCACAAATCATGGACCCTTTATGATTGAGTCTCGTGGTGTGGACGCCATCATGTCACCTCCGACCCTGGGGAATGTGAAGTGGCAGGGCCATAGGCCTTCATGCATAAATAATGACCACACGGATACACTCAGATAGAAAGTGGAAATGGCATCCAGCACGTGCTCCCCGCCCTTTTTCTTGGCCGGGTCACTTGTCCTATGATGCGAGTGCTGGATTGGTGTGGTGTGGGTGTAAACCTGCCATGAGGGAGTGACTGTGGCATGCTGACAACTAGACCTGTGATCAGCAGATCACCACAGGGAAGTCCTGGGACATGTAGCTTTTTCGACCCCCCCCTGTGAGCGTAAGCGGAGTGGACTGGACTGGCGTATGTCAGTCCAGTGTAAGGGTGTGAACAATGACCCAGGGGCTCTGGGTGTGGGTCCGTCCTGGGATGGACAAGGAAGTAACTAAGGCGTGTGTCCCTGTTGTAGTGCCGGCGCCACCCGGACCGCAATCGGCAATGTGTCTCCCTGTGACCCAAGTCCAAGAACATGAGCAACATGGACGTAAGGGGGAATCACTGACCCTACATTCATCCATAATTCCACACTTGAAAGAGCATAGACATGACACATCTGCGTGAATATGAATGTATAATGCACACTCAGTGGAGTGTTGTAGCTGTAGCAGTACAAGGCCAGGCAAACCCCACTTTACATTGTTGGTCCGTGGAGGGCCAGACATAGTCCTGCAGGGAATGACAACTTCAACGGAAGGGGAAGAGCTCAGTCCGCAGTCTAATTGCTGTGTCATTGGTGAACAAACAGAATATGGCAATCCATGTGGAGGTCCAAGGTGAGTGTGCCAGAGTGTATCGGGGATAGTGGAAGGTGATGATGCAGAGGGCAGAACCAAGCAGACCCCGGCCATATGGTGGAGATGAATGCTACTGCATCCTTCTCACCATGAAGGCAGATTCATCCACATCTTGGTCCTCTGCTGTTTCATGTGCCTCATGTGGGTGGTGGTGTTCTGTCTCCAGCACTGTGTGGCAGTGATACCTCAGGGGCCGGAGGTGGAATGTCTGCTGCACAGTGTGGTATTGAAACTTCAGGGGGCAGACATGTGGATGGAGTGGTAGCAGCAGCATGCATCAGCGCCAGGCCTTGTGGCAGCAATGCCATGAGGAGGGTCTTTAGGGTGTTGAGGAACCCAACTACCTCTTGCTGGTGTGCAGCTGTGGCAGGCGCTCTTTCCACCTGCATCCGCTCCATGTTCTCCATGATCCTCCGCATGTTTCCCAGCTCCTGAGTGACATCGCTAGAGCCACTCTGACTAGACAGTTGTACTTGTCTCTGAGTCAGGACTCCAGCGATGTCAGCTATGGTTCGTTGGAGAGCATGGAGTGGACTGTGGGTATCCGTCAGGAACTGTGAGTGGTTCCTGATGGGACTTAGACACCGATGTATGGCATCTAGTTTGGCTGCCATGTGGTCGAATCCCACCCGCACCTATTCAGCCAGCTGCTCCTGGCACTCCAACACAGGGCGTTGGAAGGCCATGTGTTCTTCATGGGGGTCCTGAGAGACAGACGTGGTGGTGGGTGCTGCCTGCTGTGTTTTCTGTGCAGGGGGTGGGGTCTCCTTGTAGCAGCTGGGCTGCCCTGCTCCTGGAGTCCACGAGCTGTTGGATGGCATCGTAGTCGAAGGTGTGGTGGTCCTCTTCGTCATCAGAGTAGAAAGGTTCGGCCTGCTCTGAAGGATTTCCCTCTGAAATGTGAAGGGGAGATGCAGTTTAACATTTTGTTCACATGAATGTTTACGCATTGTACATGTTTACACACAGACTGCATGACAGTGTACATTGTGACTGTTTGGTAGGAGCTGCCTATTTGAAGTGGGACAGTGGATATTACGAGGTCATCACAGATGTGTGTTTGTCATTGTACATTGTCATCTCATATTTCCCTGCTATGCCACATGTGATTGGCCAGTTTCTACAAACAAGCGGCACCAATTGTGTCCTGTGTTCTGTTGTGGACGTGTTGCAGTTTGTACCACATTTTTGTCAATGTTGATGTGCTCTGCATGTTATGTGTGTGTGCTGCATTTAGGGTGAGTCGCCCCTGCAGCTCTGATTTTGCTGCCCCTTATCTCTTTCATGCAGTGTGCCTTTGACTTCTGTGCTGAGATGTTGCATACTTGGGTACATTGGTCTCTTGGTGGGCGTTAGGGGCTGGGGCATGGTTTGTCTGTTGGTGTGCCCTCTTAATTGTACATGTGTGCCATTGTGCCCATCTCCCCTGTTCCCTCAGTCCCTGGTCGTTACTCACCCTGGTGCTGTTGTGTCCGGTCATGTTGAGCAGTGTCCGGTCATCCAACTCCTGCCACTGTCTCCCCACTGATGACTGTGGACACCATTTCCTCCCTATTGTCCAGCTCCTCCTGTGGCACAGGACTCCCACCTCCAGTCTGCATTGCTGCCTTCCAGTTGTTGGCGAGTTTCAGCTTGGATTTGCGCTTGACATCATTCCAGCGCCTCTTGACCTCTTCCACTGTCCTCTTCAGCACTCCCACTGCATTCACCTTGTCCACGATAGACTGCCATAGTCCATTTTTGATTGCCAATAACACAGTGGAGCTGACAAACAGTAGTTGATGGTGTTCTACCACCTCCGTTATCAGGATCCTGTATTCCTGCGGACTGAACTGCTTCTTCCTACTCTTCTTGTCCTTGCCCTTCCCTGACCCCGAGGCCCCAGGCTGGTCCTCCAAGGGGATTGTGGGGTTCTGGTTGTCCTCTGTAATTGCTCCGGCTACCTTCATTGTGCTTCGCTGTTGTTGGGCTTTTGTTTGTATGTTTTTTCTACTTTTATAGTGATTTTTCCCGTCTGACGTGTGTGAATGGCAGGCCTGGGGAAGATCATCGCAGATGTTTTTATGCAGTTAGGCCCATCACAACTTTTTTCGCGTTGGAATTTACTTTTTTATTCCTGTCCCAGTGACATTATCGCAGACATTTGACGTGTTATCTTGAGTCTATCGCATGGTACCACCGTGTTGAGAATACAATGTTAACACAGCGTTATTTTCCCACGATAGACTGCGATGTTAAGAGTTGCGTTAAGTTAATTTTTAGATAATTATCACACTTTCTTGAGAATATCCCCCTCAATTGTTTGAGCTTTGCGTCAAAAATGATGGGAGTTTGTGCTGAACTGCCCTCAGTAATGTCCTTTTCATGAGAAGCAGTGCAAAGTGAATTTGACAGTGTGAAAAGGGGACATTTCCAGAAGAGAGCATCTTTTGTACTGGAAAGTAAATCACTGGCGCTGCTTTGCACTGCACAAATATCTTCAGTAGCATCCAACCTGAAGTCTTTATGGACTGGCGCTCATTCCCTCCCATTCTAGAAAACCCTGAAGAGATGTCAGTCTGTGCAATGGATCGACCTGGTGATGGAATTAACATCATGCAGGTTCTTGATTCATGTTACCTTTAGCATATCAAACCATGAATAAGGTCTATTTTAGATATGGGGTGTTGGATGACCCCATGTGATAACGGAAGCTACGATCATGAATACGTTGGACAAGATGAGGCAGTAAGTTGCTAAAGCCTGACCTGTCAGAGCATGTAACCCCATGGGTCTCAGCTTCAACAGTGAGTCTATGACAGACTATGTGGTTGGGCTCCCTTTGTTCATCAGCATCATGGAAAAGGGAGGGAGAGAGTAGATCCCATCAATCCCAAGCTACTCTCCCCTACTCCCCCTGTGGTTATAGGAACCAAAGCAGGTATACTTGCCAGTGCTTTGGTGGCAGCACTAACACCATGCAGAACCGGCTCAAGCCTGCCTTTGGAGTCCGAAAAAAAAAAAAAGAGAATGTACTTCCTTCTGGTGTGGTGAAACATTGTGCTGCACTAGTCTATGACCGCATCATAATCTACCATCAGGGTTTAAAGTGGGCCATGTGCATGGCTCTAAATGGTTGTGAAAACAGGTGATTTACTTTCAGCTGCATAGTGACCTTTACTGTACATCGAGGTATGGAAGAAAAAATGAAAAATGAAAATGAAATACCAGTATTTGTAAAGTGCACAGCTACCTCTGGAGAGGTGTCCCGGCACTTGGGGCTGCCAGGAAGATTAAGCGAGCTATTGCCCAGAGCCACATGGTGCTGGGCTAACGTGCCATCGGTGATAGAACCGTGAACCCCGTGGTCCGGAGTCAGGCACCCTGGCCACTGCGCCACACCTCTTCCGCATTGCAAAACTACTAACCATCTTATGCCAACCAGCGTGACAATTCAGACTGTTTCAAACCCCCACAGTTAAATGAATGACTTGGGCGGCATGTATTAGTTATTTGTAAAGTATGTTGAATTAGTAAACAACCTTTGTTGTGCTCATCTCTAAATGAGATAAACAGCGCGTCACCATGTGGCAGAGTGTAATTGCTAGAACTGGGGGTCTCTAGTTGGCAGGGGTAGGTACCACTGTCCAAATAGGGACCCTTGCTTCTAGTCAGGGTAAGGAGGAAACCCTCTGAGATAACCCCTGCTCACCCTCTAGGTAGCTTGGCACGAGCAGGCTAGGCTAACCAGAGGCAATGTGTAAAGTATTTGTACCAACACTCACAGTAACACAGTGGAAACACCACAACAGTTTAGAAAAATTAAGGTATTTAATCTAAACTACACAAGACCAAACCGACAAAAATTCAACATACACAGTTCAAGAATATGGTTTCAAAAGAGTTCTTAAGGTTGCGATAAAAATTCTGTAGGTTGCGATAAAATAATCCACAGATGCGTGAAAAGTTCACAGTTGCATCACGTTTATTCACAGTACCTTTTAGTTGCGACAAAGTTCCAAAAGCAGAAGCTGGTGCGGTGGAAAACAAGCGATGCGTTGCTCCTGAGACCCTGGGGAGGCGTTTGCGACAGCCCCGCTGCAGCAGCGGGCGTGTTGCGACGAATCCGGTCTGTATGGGGAGGAAGGCCACTTGTATGGATTCCGGTGCGGAGGTTCCGTAGGAAGTTTGTTCTCGCAAAAGGCACGATGCGACGATCTTTGGAGTTGCGACGATCTCCGGGGCGACGATGCGCGGACCAGCGGTGATCTTCTCTCTCGCAGCTCCTCGACACGATGGTTTCTGCGACGACACTCGCAGCGACGTGATGCGGTACGCAAGCAAGCGGTGCAGCGATCTCACCCAGCGCCGACAGGCTCTGCGACGACACTCGCAGAGATGTTAGACTTTCCCGCACCGGTCTGGTGCGTCCCGCAAACGAAGGATGCGATGGCTCTGGCAGCGGCAACAGGCACTGCGACGATCTCGGCCTTCGTAGCGGCGGGAATCTTCTCACACTGTCGGGGATGCGCTCCGCAAGCGAGCGATGCAACACTTTTCAATTGCAAAAGTCTCTCAAGCTTAGTTTCAAGCTTCCCAGCACAGGTACAACTTCCAGAGGCCCCACAACTGGATCAAGCACTCTAGGAAGGACAGAACTCTCTTAGCAGAGTTCAGGGGAGCTGGGGGTGAAGTCCTTTGGTTCCTGGGACTTCCGAACAGGGAGCCAGCTCTTCTCAGGCCCTTGGAGATTCCTGCAAAACCGGGGACACAGCACCACAGCAAAGTCCTTCCCCTCTTCTTGCCAGCAAAGCAACAGCAGATCAGTCCAGCAGAGCAACAGCAGGACAGTCTTCCTTCTTCAGTTTCAGCTTTCTCCTTGGCAGAGGTTCCTTCTTGATACCAGGATGATCTAATTTTCTGTTGTCAGGGGCCCTGTACTTATACCCTTAAAAGTCTTTGTTCTCTTTGTGCAAGTGGGCCCTGAGCCCGGCCTGAACCAATTGTGGGTGTTGCTTGAGCACTTTGTTTGCCTGGCTTCTCCTTTCCTTTCAGAGTGAGGGGCAGGGTCGTCAACCGCCCAGCAGGAGGTGGAGCCAGCATTGTGGCAGGCAGGCACAGCCCTATTCAGGCCCAGGTGCTAACTCCTCCCACCACTCAGGTTGCAAATACAGTCATTCAGCCTAGGGCTGACTCAGCCAGCCTCCTGGGGAATCCCCAGCCCCTGTCACTCTCAAACCAGACAGTCAATACACAAACAGGCCAAAGCACACAGAAGGGTCAGACAAGAGAACAGCAACTTTCTAAAAGTGCTGTTCTCAAACACAGGATCTAAAAACAACCTTTCCTAAAAGGTGTGTTATTAAATTCTGAGTTCAGGGATACTAGACTCTTATGTCCCATCTTGTTCCTATGGGAAGAAACGCTGGTAGCCACTGTAGCCAGCATCCTCCATGTTAATCTATGGAGCAAGATAGCCTTACAGTAGTGAAAAACGAAAATGGCTGCCATTCACTACCAGAGCATGTTACCTGCACCAGTACATGCTCTACCTTTCACATACACTGCACCCTGCCCAGGGGGGTACCTTGGGCCTTCCATAGGGGTGACTCATGTGCACAAAAAGGGAAGGGTTAGGCCTGATCAGTGGGGACACTGACCAGGAGGACATGGTAGTTCACAGACTGCACACAGGCACTGCGGTGGCAGGCCTGAGACACCATTTTAGAGCTACTCATGTGGGTGGCACAATCAGTGCTGAAGGCCCACTAATAGCATTTGTCATCACCAGCCCTGGCACACCCAGTTCACTTTACTAGGAACTTCATGGTGATACAAATATGCCAATCATGTATATCCAATCATAATAACAATTTACACAGAGAGCATATGCACTTTAGCACTGATCAGCAGTGGTAAAGTGTGCAGAGTCCTATTGCCAACAGCCACGGGTCAGGAACAATAAGGGAGGAAGAAGCAAAAAGTTTGGGGATGACCCTGCAAGAAGGGCCAGTTCCAACAGTAATAAATGCCAGTGTTGACAATAAGGTGTCGGTGCTGAGCACTGGAAACCACTGCCTCAAATCATGCACTGAATGTAGAGCATTCAGAAACACACCATTGAGATCTCTGGTTCATACCATTCAAAATAAATATGCTGAACAGTCTAAAGTAAACAAAATATTCGAGTAATCCTTTTTAGGAAACTACTGCTACAAACATCCAGTGCTAAAGTAAAAAACAACTGTAACCCACGTTTTTAGGGTCTTTAATGCCTACTCAGAGCGAAGAAACATGCAGTGGTAGTAGACTCATACTGTACTTGATACTTGGCCCAGTTAAAAAATAGTTCACTTAATGTGAGTACAAAGTAGCATCTGTGAGAGCAACTGGCAGCTGATGAGTCACAGAATCGAGATCTGTGCACAAAGGCAGTAGCGGGTGACACCTTAAAATCTGGGAAATCTGTAAGTTTGACAAACCTGCAGTTGAAGGTTTATCCTAGTGGTATGTACCAGGGTGTTTCAGGAGGAGGAGAAGAGGTGACCATTGTCATCGCTGGGAAACAATAAAGTTTTAACTTCATTGTTATTTATTAACTATGGTTTGACACCTACTTTTGATACATAGGGGAACATTTACTAAACGTTCACGCAACGCAGGGCACCAAGCAAGGTTGCTGTGCTGCATTGTGTGAAAAGGAGAGAGCAGATATGTTCCATATTTACTAAGGGATTTACAAAGTTATGGAGTATTTCTGCTACCTTCTGAGTGCTGGTGCACCTTAGTACCAGGGTGCTTAGGTTACAGACAGGATTGTTTTTGTGCGGGATTGTTTTTGTGTATCTTCCTGCACAAAAACAATTCTTAGAGATATTTTCCTCTTTCTATGTGTGCTGAAGATTGCAGCACAGCAGGAAAGAGGAAGATACCAGGAGAATGAAGATAATTCTCCTTGTTGCACCTCACTTGAGAAGGTGTGGTATTTTGATACATTCCCATATTTACAAGTCTTTGTAAATCTGTGAATGCACCAAAATCCATGGATGGATGTATGGGAACGCCCATGCTCCCACCCAGGAAATGCCTCCCAAGTTGAAATGTAACGTAACACAGCACAAGCATCAGCCTTGCGTGACCTTTCTTTACAAAGACGCCTAAGGCCGAGCAAATCAGGCCTTGCATTGCTTTGTAAATATCCCTGAAGCCTTTGCGTTGTCCTTGCATCGTCTTGCGTGATGCAAGCCTAATGCAAATGTTTCATATATATGGGCTTTAACTTTCCTGCCAAAATAATTTGCAGGCAATACAGGTAGTTAAGAAGAACACTCCCATATTTTTAGGGGCACTGGGAAAGATATTTCTTTATCCAGCAATTTATGCTATTGTATGTGGAAAAATAAACCTACTGTGCGCCTTCGCAGGAGCTGTAAACTTGCAGCGTTACACCAACAGAAACCACATGAATTTAGGGTTTAGCACATGCACAGAAATGTAAGATTCTGATATATTTAAGTACCATCACTGGGATTGTTGTGAATCCTTTAAAAGTAGAAACTTTGGGAAAGCCACCGCCGGAAGCCTGCAACCGCGTGTTTTAAAAAAAAAAAAAGATTACATTAAGGCATTACTTTGGCGTATCATGCTGCTTTAAACACCAAAGGAAAGCACTAATTCGAGGCGGTACACCCCAGTCCCCTTCTAAAGTGACAAACAACTTAAAAAGGGCCATTTCTCACACAGAGTGGAGCCACGGGCCATGACTGATGGGCCAAGAGGTTAATTACGAGTTCAACTACCAGTTAATAATTCACACTAAAGGGGTTTCATATTTAACTCAAAGTTTGTGGCCATAACAATTAGAATGTATTGAAATTCTATTTATATATACATATTACCTGTAACCATGGCTGTAGAAACTGCGCTCAGCATGATTATTAGCTATTTCTTAAGTAGTATAAAAATAGTGCACATAATACTGCAATATATATTATCATCTTTATAGCCAGTACTGGAGAAGGCCAATAATTAAAATATATATATGTTTCTCAAACACTGAACTAGCTGTTTAATTCAAAAGTTTGCAGTTCTCATTTGGAAATGGCTGTGTGAATCACATTGTTCCGAAAATATAACCGTAATTGTTAAAGATTGTTGTTTAGAAAGGCCATACCCGACATTAAAAAAAACATAACACTAAGCCGTGAAATTAAATTACATCTAATTTTCAAATGTAATATTCCGAGAACCATTTTTTGTTCTTTTCCCAGTTTTATCTCTTACGATTTAAAAAATAATGTCAGGCACCAACCTTCGATGAAGGATATTATTTAAAAATGTAAAACATATGTCTCTGGGATCATTTGCATTATATCTCATTTATCTCCTGCTGCATTTCTGGGATGGCTTACATCAGTTTTTTTCAGTAAACATAGGTTATATGCTACCATTAACCGGTCTCTTCTGAAAAACAGAGAATATAAAATATCGTGTTGTGGTATGACAAAAGGTCAGTCACTCAAATATTCTTTATTTCGTTACTTAAAACCATACAAGATACAATCAATTTGAAAAGTGATGTGAGATGAATAAGTACAACATTACCGGTCCATTCAAGATTCATGCAGTCCTGCAGTATATAACCTGATTCCATCGAAACTCTGTATTTAACCATATCGAGATCCATCTAAGCAAGAGGTGCAATGCTAGCCCTTGTTTCCCTAATTCCATTCTGAAATGTATACTATCCCGAATTCTTTGTGCAGGAGATAGGAAGGCATAGAATTGGGCACAAATAATAGGTGCATCAAACATTTATTTTAACTACTTGTACCTGTTTGTAACCTCAAATATCTTTACCATAACTCGCAGTGGAGATACAATTAGATCGATGAATTTGAATAAAGGCCATAATGAGCTATTCTCCCAGACGGGAGTAAAATCAAACACTGAGGCAGTCACTCTGGCCATTGCATTTATTTTAGCTTTCAGCAAAGGGGCCCACAAGTCTTTTTCATCAAATAAAATCCCAAGATACCAAAAGGCCTCTATTCTAGTGATATTAGATCCCTCCAGGATACATTTTCTGTATTCCTTACTTCTAGAGAACATAACCATTATTTGGTATGTATTATAATTGGTATTTAAATTTAAACTATTCATAAAATCTACAAAAGATTAAAGAAGTTGCTGTAGCGCCACAGCGGTTCTTGCTAACAACACCGCATTGTCAGCATATAGTAGGGACGGATAAGAGGTAGCCCTGCCCATGGGACATCTTTACAAGCAGCACATAATGTTTGTCCCAGATTATATATACAGTAAATACAAGTGGGGCCATTATGTACCCTTGTCTGAACCTTAACCGCTTGCGTGTGGCAGGAATTCCAGCCCTGTGCTGGACAGCCCAACCGCGGGCGTGGCCGTGACGGAACCATTCGGTCATCAGCACAGCCCAACCGTGACTCATGACGGAATGGTTCTGTCACGAGCATGGAAGGTGTAGATGTGGGGTAAAGCTCCCATACTGATCATATCTGACTACAGCAGTCAGATCACTGTGTAGTTTGTGCAAGAATTTCACTATATCTCTGTCAACACCCATGGTAAGAAGTATTGTCCACAATTTTCTCCTGATAACTCTGTGAAAAGCTGAGGTGAGATCCATAAAGGCTAAATTCAGCAACCCTACATAGGCTATTGTGTATTTCCATATTATCATCTGTTGGTTAAAACATTGATCTAGAGTAAACCTGCCAGACCTAAAGCCATACTGCAGGCAGGCAGCACATTAGGTCACATTTATCCTGCCACAAACCACACACAATCATCTTTGCCTCATACATTCCTCAGGTGATGCTGTGTGAGCAATAATAGCCAATGTGATCCTCGGAAATAGAGATCAGTCATGCTGAGCAGTCTTTTGTGTAATGCTCCCACATAAAGCCTTGAGGACTCTACTTTGCAGTTTAGGACACGTAAAATACAATAAGGTAATGTAAATACATGAAATTACATAATAATGTGGACACTGGAAGGAGGAGACTGACCATTCGGCCCTCTGGCATTTTGCCATTTGCCATTCTGGGGGTCTGCTAGCAAAGCTTGATGGGCCGCAGTGATCAAACCATTAAAGCCCCCATTCACCTGTGCTAGGCCCAGGCTCCTGCAGTGTGAGGCTGGTGTGAACATTTGGCATGAGCTGTTTTCTTGGTTTCAAGTCTTGCACTGAAAGTTGTTAACACATTATTTGAATAAAATATGCTTTGGGGAGGCCAAGGAAGGGTTAATGGGAAGATGGAGTATGGGATACTTTCTAGGGGGTATCAGTTCCAAAGGATGATAAGCATAAAAAAGGCAGTTGGTCTGAACTTTATTGTTGAGGCTGATCAGCATCTGCAAAAAGCCTAAACATGATTCATGCCAATGCTTATCTGCATTGGTATATAGAAATAAAGCAAAACTATTTGCCCCACCGTGATAAGGTATATATTCCTAACTATAAACACATGTGCACATATGCTTCATGAGTGGCGGCAGACATTTTGTTTTGAGATGCTAAACAGAATTGGCAAAAATAAAAAAACTAGTTGGTGCTGAAGAGTATCGCCAAAATTAAAAACCACTATGATGATGCATATACATGCAGAAATCACCACTGTTTACATGTGTGCCTTGACACTGGAACACTCACTTTTTTAGTTCTCACCTTCCATAGAACTTAAGATCCCTGATTAAGAAAGAACTTTTGTAGCTTCCAAAAAACCTGCAGGGGATTTATAGCGCGCTCATGGCTTACGGTTGGTAGACAATATTGTCACTCTGATTTGCTTTCTTTTTATTCAATGGCTTGCTTTTCTCTTCATGTGTTTCTCCCTTCCCTATGGCATAGCTTCCTTACCTCCCTTTTCAATGACTGCCTTGTATCCTTTCACAGCACATTTGTAAGGAATTATTTCTTCCTTATTGGCAAAGCATTCCTTGAGTGGGCATGTGTTTTCAGCTCTCTCCCTCATTTGCTTCTCCCCCTTATGCTCCGGGTTGCTCATCCCCTCATGGGCTTCTTCCCCACACATTGTTGCTCTCTCCTTCCTGTACTACTTACTGCCTTTCTAGTGTGCTTCTACCACACCCTCACTCCATATTTCTGTACTCTCACTTGTGTTTTTTTCACAACAACACCTGCGTTGTTCTCTCCCTAGTGTTTGCTTTCCCTTCCTCCTCCCATCCACTTCCTGTTTCGTTCCTCAACCTTGTCCTGTGTTGGTCCTTGAACCTCTTGTTTTATTTATTTATTGTTTTGGATAGCCTTGCATTTGAGGCTGCTCTGCAGTGCAGAAAACCCTTTTGGATGAAAACATTTTCATTTTTTTTTACCAATCCAAGTAGCGACATCTAGGATCGGTAAGTATAAAAATGAAGCGAATGTCAATCAATCAATCTTTATTTATTTGTTTGGTTAATAAAAATCCATACAACATTTTTTAAAACCTTAAAGACACATAGTACAGTGCGTTTGGTAAAGCGAATGGTGCCTGCGTTATTCTGCTGGCACGGGCATGAGTGGAGATCCATGTGCATGCCAGGTGAATAATATGACTGCCAGCCGTGGCAACGTCATTGAGCCTTTTTTGCATATGTAGCACCGATAGGTGAGCGAGGAAGACCTAATGGCTTTACCATCGCTTGTTTAATTTACCATTCCAAGATGGTGGGCGCCTACCTTGGAGCATTAAATTAAAGGATCAACCTGGTATAATCTTGGTGCATACATAGTTTCCATTTGATACTGAAGTGTTGCATGAAATATTTGCACCACAACGACCTTACTTCATCGAGCTTGTGAGCAGATCAAAGTATGATAAACATTATATGTCCTTGTGTGATAGACCGAGGAGACCCTGACCAATTGTGGACCAAAACCTGTCTACCACTGTAGCAGAAGGAGTCCCTGCCTATAGAAATACAATTCTGGATTTTTTCCAAAGAAAAATTAAATTGCTTTCTGGCAAATGTTTTGCGTTACTTTTGCGTCAAAAGGGTGTTTTATGGGTGGTCCACAGGTGTTCTTATACTACCACCTAATCTCTATCTACAAACATTCATAGACAGGGATTTGCACCAAAATCTTACACCTCCCTGAGGCAGGCATAACCAGGAAAAAAAATTTCATCTCTCCTCGTTTTAGTTACTTTGCATGTGTGCTGCATTGTAAAAAAACACATGCTGAGCATAGAAAGTATTAAAGGATACATTTTGTATAGGAAGCAAGCATAAAACCATTCTTTACAGAATGCATACTCCCCTTTTGCTATGGCACAAGTGAGTGTGCTTAGGTGTAAGACAGCTTAGAGTGCGCCAGCACAGTGAAAGAGGGGAATAGTGCCATATCTTTTGCAAATCTGGGACTTGGTATCAAATGAAAAACCCTTGCTCACTCTCCTAATCTCAAGATACTACACAGCAGTCTGACATTTAACAGCCACCATACATTTGTGTGCAGAGTTATGAAGAATGAAGACAATGCAGTTCAGCTAGACAAGTTCCTGTGTGGCCTTGTGTGAAAGGGAGAGAGCAGAAATGCACCATATCTACTAAGATATGGTGCTCTTCTGCTGTCTTCCAGCAGTGGTGCACGGTGTGCTGCCTAGTGTCATCTCAGGCACTGCAGAACAGTCAGGATTGTGTTTATGCAGGTAGGGACTCCTTACTGCACAAAAACAATCCTTAGAGGTATATTCCTCTTTCCACATGTGCTGCAGCACACATGGAAGGAGGAAGTAATAAGGAAAAATTAAGATATTTTTTCTTGTTACACCTCTGTCGGTAGGCACCACATTTTGGCCCAAACCCAGGCCACAGCTCTTTATAAATCTGGGTTTGCATCAAAATACATAGATGAATGTATGCGAATGCCCATTCTCCCCCCCCCCAAATAATACTTAAGCGACCCAAAGTAATGCAAGGCAGCTCACTTGAGTTACTTTGTATTTACTAAACACACAGAAAATGGTATCGCGTGTCTTAGTAAATACCAAAAAGGATTTTGTGTCAGGCTGTTCCACAAACGAGACGCAACCCTGACGTAAAATTATAGTAAATTTGCCTCTTCATATCCAGTGTAATGTGACTGAGTTATGTATTCTACAGATACAAAATCCAGGGTGTTATTTTAGATTGAAACATAATTAAATTGTGCTTTACCCGTGTAATCATTTTGCTGCATGGTTATGTTATCTTTGGATAAGAACTGATCTTGGCCACCGGGGTCCTAACACAGAGTTCTCGAATACACAATGACCACAGAGACTACAGCTATAAAGAAGCAGAACTATAAATGACCTATTGTCAATGCAGTCAGAAACATTTGCATTTTTGAAAGATTAATTAAAGACCTTTTAAATTCAGAACAGGCGCTGCAATGGACGAATATAAGACATGTTCTGCTTTATTGTGGAGGAGTGATCCAAATTAGACATGAAAGTTGTGCATAATGTCACGTGAGCCACGAATATGCCTGTACGTGCAGTAAAATGTAAATTCATCTTATTGTACTTAGCTTTTGTGAAATCCACATGATGCATAGCTTTAAGGAAGAGAATTTAAAGATCTTCAGTAATATGTGTCGAAGGTAAAGCAGCATGGCTGATTTTTTTAGTTCACCATACTCGAGAGTAATATTTTGAAAATAAATATTTGTTAATTATTGAAACGGTTGTGGCTTCATTTTGCTCTAGAAAGTACCTGTTTAAGTGTGTGGGAATACCCACAACCCAGCATTCCAAAGACTGTGGCGTGCCGAGGCAAGAAAATAACGCCACAAGGCTAATAGTGGGTCCCACACTGCTCTTCAGACAGGGCTGGCAATTGAAATGTCATTTCTACTGGAGTCGCGCTTTACAGAAATGTAACCATAAATTACATGTTTGTTTCAGTGGTGGCTGCTGGAGCAGAGCTGAAGCCACCAGAAAACCTCTGGATAATTTTCACTCCATAGGTTTGTCTGCTAAATCTTGTTAATTTAATTATCTCCTGTTTTTCTGTCTTGAGTGAAAAGAGGTGGAGTCACGAGCTACATGACATGGGGCAGTTTCTGCTGAAGAATCAGTTTATGGCGTGTCGTCAATGTTGTACGGTCTGTTGCATCTATGCTGCAGCGAAACAAGGAGTACACATCACGCTGTTTAAGAAACAGGACAACTTCATGCTCCATTTGCACCAATGCTGGCAACGGCCTGTGCTGCTAATAGAGCTGCATGGTTTCACTATAACCATGCTGATGGTTAGCCAACTTTCAGATATAGGAGCCTTTAATGAGTCGATTTCAAAACAGTGTCATACAATGAAGTGTAGACACACACTTTAGTCAATACTTAGCCAAAGCTTACACCTTCAGATACCATGGAAGAAATACAAGCCATGCACAAGTGGGACACATCTCTTGTGTAGAAACGATCACTATAACAATGCCATCAGTATACTGTATTATTATACCATCCATAGCCAGAAAGCAGTGATACTATTCCCCATCTCATAAGCACTTATTGAGGCATATTCTCAAGAACGTGTGAAAACCATTGCAAAAGTAACTTAACGCAACTCTCAACATTGCAGTCTATTGTGGGAAAATTAGCTGTGTTAACTAAGTATTCACAACACAGCGGTACCATGCGATAGTCCCCAGATAACGTGTCAAATGACCGCGTTAAAATCAACGCCACGCTGCAAAAAAGCTGAACATGAACCCAAAAAAAGCAGCGATCAGGCCAATCGCAATACACAAATCAGCCAAAACCAGTGAAAGGCCTGCACTTCACACGCGTCAGGTGGGAAAAATCACCATAAAAGTAGAAAAAAAGCAGACAAACAAATGCCAAACAACAGCGAAGCACAAGGGATGTTGCCAGAACAAGTACGGAGGCGAACCAGAACCCCCCCCCCCGGAGGACCAGCCTGGGACCTTGGGGCCAGGGAAGGCCAAGGGGAAGAAGAGTAGGAAGAAGTGGTTCAGTCCGCAGGAAAACTGGATCCTCATAACGGAGGTGGTAGAACACCATCAACAACTGTTCGTCACCTCCACTCTGTCTATGGCAGTCCATCGTGGACAAGGTGAATGCATTAGGAGTGCTGAAGAGGACAAGAGGTGCAGGATTGATGTTAAGCGCAAAACCAAGCTGAAACTTGCCAACAACCAGAAGGCAGCAATGCAGACTGGAGGTGTGAGTCCTGCGCCACAGGAGGAGCTGGACGATATGGAGCAAATGGTGTCCACAGTCATTAGTAGGGAGACAGTGGCAGGAGTTGATGGAGCAGATACTGCTCAACATGACCGGACACAACAGCGCCAGGGTGAGTAACGACCATGGACTGGGGGGACGGGTGGCGATGGGCACAATGGCACACATGCACAATTTAGTAGAGCACATCTGCGGACAAAACATGCCCCAGACCACCAACTCCCGCCAAGAGACCAATGTACCAAAGTATGCAACATCTCAGCACTGTACAAGCACAGAAGTCAAAGCCACACACATGAAATGGATAAGGGGCAGCAAAATCAGGGTTGCAGGGGCACCAACACTGACAACAATGTGGTACAAACCGCAAAACACCTACAACTGAACACAGGAAATAACTGGTGCCGCTTGGGTGTAGACACTGGCCAATGACATTTGGCATTGTAGGGAAATATGAGTTGATAATGTACAAGTACAAACACACACACGTCTGTTGTTGAAATGTCCACTCTCCCCCATCAAATAGGAAGCTCCTCCCAAACAGTCACAATGTACACAGTCATGCAGTCTGTATGAAAACATGTACAATGCGACAACATACTTGTAGACTTGTTAAAGTGCATCTTTCCTTCACATTGCAGAGGGAGAATCAATACCTCCTGCAGAGCAGCCCGACCCTGTCTTCTCTGATGACAAAGAGGACCACGACACCTTCGACTCCGATGCCCTCCAACAGCTCGTGGAGAGCCTACTCAGCCCACTTCCAGGAGCTGGGAAGCCCGGCAGCTATGAGGAGACCCCACCCCCTGCACAGACCACACAGTAGGCAGTACCCACCACCACGGCTGCCTCCCAGGACCCCCACGAACAACACATGGCCTTCCAATGCTGTGTGTTGGGATGCCAGAAGCAGCTGGATGAACAGGTGCGGGTGGGTTTCGACCGCATGGCAGACAAATTAGATCCCATACGTGGGTGTCTAAGTTCCATCAGGGACCACTCATGGTCCCTAATGGACACCCACAGTCTGCTCCATGCCCTGTAATGGACCATGGCTGACATCGCTGGAGCCCTGACTCAGAGAATAGAACAATTGTCTAGTCAGAGTGGCTCTATCGATGTCACACAGAGTTGGGAAACATGCGGAGGTTCATGGAGAACTTGGAGCAGGCGAATGCGGAAAGAGCAGCTGCCATGGCTGCACACCAGCAAGTGGTAGCTGGTTTCCTCAATAACCTCAAAACCATCCTCATGGCATTGCTGCCACAAGGCCTGGTGCTGATGCATGCTGCTGCTACCACTACATCCACATCTTCGCCACCTGAAGTGTCAGTGCCTCACAGTGCAGGAGACAGAACACCACCACCACCCACATGTGAGGCACATGAAACAGCAGAGGACGAAGATGCGGATGAAACCGCCTTACTGGTATGAAGAAAACTGTAGCATTCATCTCCGTCATATGGCCTGTTTCTGCTTGGTTCTGCCCTCTGCATCATCACCTTTCACTGTCTTCCAATGCGCTCTGCGACACTCACCTTGGACCTTGACATGGAATGCCTTATTCTGTTTGATCGCCAATGACACCGCCATCAGACTGCGTACTGAACTCTTCCCCTTTCTTTGGACTTGTCATTCCCTGAAGGACTCTGGCTGGCCCTCCACGGGCCAACATCGTAATGTGGGGTTTGCACAGCCCTGTACTGCTCCAGATGCAACACTCCACTGAATGTGCATTAAACATTACTAATCACACAGATGTGTCATGTCTATGGTCTGTCAAGTGTGGAAGTTTGGATAAATGTAGGGTCAGTGAATTCCTCTTACGTCCATGTGGCTCATGTCGTTGGACTTGGGTCACTGAGTGACACATTGCCGAATGCGGTCCGGGTGGTGCACACACAACAACAGGGCTACACGCATTACTTACTTCCTTGTCCAACCCCATAGGGAACCATGCCCAGAGCCCCAGGGTCATGGTTTACACCCTTATGCTGGACTGGCATGCACCAGGTCAGCCCACCCCGCTTACACTCACATGGGGGGACGGCAACACTACCTGTCCCAGGTCTGCCCTGTAGTAGTCTGCTGATCACAGGTCTAGTTGTCAGCATGACACAGCCACTCCCTCATGGCTGGTATACACCCTCACAACACCGATCAAGCACACGCGTCACAGGACAAGTGACCCTGCCAATTTCCAACCTGCCATTTCCAACCTCTCTCTGGGTGTATCCATGTGGTGTTCATGTAGGCATGAGGGACCAGGTCCTTGTAACATCACATTCCCCCGGCCCGGAGGTGACATGATGGCGTCCGCACCATGATACCCAATCCTACAGGGTCCATGACTTATGGGGCACTGACTTGGTGGCACCGGATACACTGCAGCCGGCACAGGCACACCGCCAGGGACAGTGACTTTCAGTGCTGAGTGGGTGTGCAGCCTGCGATGATGTTGATGCCCCGTCCTGGGGGTTCGGACTGGTGATGATCATTGTGAGCCCTGTTGGACCGCAGTGTAGGCCAGAACCAGCAGACAGCACGCAGCTACTGCCACTTGGCGTCCCCTCCTGGATCACAAAGTTATTGGCACCTGAAAGTTTAAGATGGTGTGCAGCCTGCGATGATGCCGTGTACACTGGTATGTCCTCTGCCATGGCAAAATCAAGACCCAAAATCAAATGTGAGACCTGGTGGACTGCGGAGCCGAGCTGCATGATGTGTAGGGTGTCAAGTCCGGGAGCCCCATGCTTGGGGCGTGCACTGGCACGTGGTGGGCCCTCACTGCTACACGCCGGTGGCAGAAGGTGAGCAGAGATGCCTGGGTGCGCAGGGGCAGGCATGCAATGCTGGGAGGCGGGAGGGGTTGGGGTGCATCAGCCTGGGTGCACAGGGGCGGACAGGTGATGATGTTGTATGTATCTGGACTCTGTTTCAGATGATGGATCTGTTTCAGATGTGGGACCTGATGAACTGCACTACATACCAGCACGTGGTGGGAGACACACCGGTGTCGGCAGGTGAGCAGTGAGGCCTGGGTGCGCAGTGTCAGCACTCTCTATCCCTATCCATCTCTTCTGTTATCTGTGTCTCTCTTCCCCTCTCTGTACGTCTGTCTCTCTCACCCCTCTCTGTCTGTCTTTCTCTCTCTCTCCCACTCCATGCGTCTATCTCTCTCTCCCTCTTTCTCTCTCTCTGTATCTCTCTCTCTCCTTCGCTCTCTCTCTCTCTCCCCCTCTCTGTCCGTCTTTCTCTTTCTCCCTCCCTTTCTCTCTCTCTCTGTATCTCTCTCTCCTTCGCTCTCTCTCTGTTCTTTGATGTGCGCAAGACACACCTTCTCATCATGATTTTTGTCTTGCAGGCTGTGACCTACAGATTGTCCCGAGGGGAGCCGCAATGTGTCTTAATTTCTGTTTTGTGTTTATTTGAATATATTTTCATTTGTTAATTCGAAGGTGAATGTGTGATGCTCATTTTTGTGACGACACATGCATGTCACCAAATGTGTTTGTGCGACATCAGGCGGATTATTTGGCACATGATTCCGTGTAGATGATGTGGCATGTCTTTGACCGGGGCGCAGGTGCCCGGGGAGGGGGTTCCAGGGGGTGGTGGCGGTGGGTGTTTTTGCCCTGTTGGGGCTCCCAGCTGCATGATCCATGGCATCTGTTGTACTTCTGGTGTGGCTGTGAGCTGGGCTCCCTTTTCTGGGGCAGGCTATGGTCCGACTTTACACCAGGCAAGAGCAGGTGTTAATTTCCTGCTGCTAACATGTCTTATCGCATGTTTTATGGTCGTATCTCTGATCTGGCTGGTCGTTGAGAATGTTGCAGAGTGGTGTTGTTGCTGCATTTTGCGCAGGAACGCCTACTCTGCATCTCATTAGCGATGGTTGAGGAGGTCATCTTTGGCAATGGTTTTTGCTGCTGTTTTCACAGGTAAACTGATGCTATGGGCTGTTAGCACCAGCTTGTGAATGGGGTGATCATTTTATTGCGCCTTTGGCTGCGATAAAGTGCCGATAACTCGGAGATAACTCCTTGAGAATATGCCCCCATTGTATTGAGTGGAGAAGGGAAGTCCTGAGATAGCCAATCATTGCATCATGGTTTTTGATTACAGAGATACATCTGTAGTAGGCATATTGTTACTTGAGTTAAAAATCCTTTAAAAAACAGAAGAGAAGAGACATTTGGCAAAACAGGCACAGTTTGTTTGATTAAGTCTGAGGACTGTCTCAATTTACAATCAGTATATGTCTTTTTGTTATACAAAACTTGAAAGGTTGTAAAAGTTTCCGGCATACCATATATGGTGAGGAATGTTGGTTGCTACCTTTGGAGTCTTAAATTGTTTGTCTCTAGGTATCTGCAGATGGGTCTCGACCTTGCATAGACACAATGTGGCCAGTGGATAACATGTCCAGATGTCTGGCATGGGGAACGCGTGATCACTGTGTGGGCTAGGTCCTGATTGACTATGTGTTCCTAACTCAAGTTGCATCTGACTGGCGTTTTTAGGAGCGCAGGTACCCCCTCTGGCCATATGTGCTTTATTAGGGCAATCTCGCATGACCTTTGTAATGTCACTGCGCCTATCTGTGAGACTGAGCAAGTTTACTGCCTGAGCGTTTGCCTGCCAGCTATGCACCCTCCCACCTGTGAGCTATTCCAGGCCTGGGTCACAGGGCAGCCTTGACTACATATTTGCGAGTCGGGTTGATGTGGAGTTCACAATGGGTGATTCTGGTAACAAGTACAAGATTTCATTTTTATTGATGATTGCATCGATTTCTGCAATAACGATATAAATACTAAAAGATACACTGGGGAGTATAGAAGAAAACTACTCCAGTGAAGTGAAATTGCCTCTTGGTTTGAGAGTTATTTGAATGTCTTCCTAACTCAATTTACCATCTGACCACTATATGAGGTCACACACTTATTGGTGGCTTCCTGTGCAACTATTATCAGCTGCACACTGAGAATGAAATTGAACACAGACACATCTTTAGAAGCTGGAGCTTGGTTATTCACCTGTCCATAGCTCCCAAGGCACAGTCCAGTGTGAGATCCTGAAGAGACATTCTGATTTTAACAGTTCAGCAATTGTTAAGCAGAGCTGAAAAGTCACAGGTAAAATATGGTTATAAGCTCACCATAGAGAGCACTCACTACCAGTCCTCTGCATATACTGAGACATACGGCATCATTCAGAACTATCTCAGCTATCTTTAAGTGCTATAGCAACATATTTTGTTTTCTCTAAAAAAATTAGACTGTTATTTTCTGGCAGGGTTTCCTCAAAAGAGAATCAAAAGAATGGGTTTAGGTGAGCTGACAGGAGACAGATACAATAGCCCACTGAAGCAATATCTGATACATAAATGTTGTTTTCCATCTGGTTTGGAAGGTTGAGTAAGATTGAGATAATAAACTGGCCCTCTCTCTGGATGCAGAGAAAGCATTTGACCGACTAGAATGGCTGTGTCTGTGTAGATGCTATCTCAGGTATTCTGATCACATAGAGCTAAAGCTACTTCACAGGATCAGGGATGGTGTTTCCCTACAAATAGATTAGGAAATGTGCCCCTAAAGGTAAGATTCAAAGCAGCATTTCAAATAGCAATCAATTAATAAACCTTCAGACTCAAAAAGCTTGAGATCAGTAAGTCGGAAACCGTGAGGGTTTATTAAAAAAGCTCAAGTGTGATGCAGAAGGAAAAAATTAATTAGTCTCAAATCTATCAAGATAAGTAATGATCGATTTGAGACTAATTAATAAGTAATGATTGCAGGGATTTGGAACCGCTACGGTGGAGCTCCACGCCTCCATGTAGCACCAGTGCTCTGTGCTCGTAGCCCCTCCCCCCTCGAGGATGATGATGGCGGAGGTCGGTCAGCGTTCTGCGGCTCCCGCTGTGGCTCCCGCTCTTCTTTGATTTCTCAGTTACCGACTTCAAAGTAACTTCAAAGCGGGGAAAGGATACTAAAATAAGCATGGACTCCCCCTCTTGGGTGCCGTTTTTCTGCACTACGTACATCTTTGCAGCAGTATGTAGCAGTTTACCGGTTCGGCGTTCTCGGAGCTGAGGCGAGGTGAGCCTGAGGAGTTTCTACATCGTAGCTGCTCAGATTTTTTCCTCGGATTTTCCTTGAGCTGGAGGCATCCGGCTGGATCCTGGTGTGCCTGTTCTGTGAGGCATGAGTTAAGATGCCGCAGAACGACGGCTGTGACTGCCATGAGGGAGAGAGAAAAAGGAGACCTGAGTCCATCTATACAATGATGTGAGTCTGATGTGAGTCTGTATATGTTTTCATTCGGTACAGGCTTAGCAAGCGCAATCCCAGCTGTGACTCCTCTCTCTCGGACTTTTTTCGGATTTGAATTTATTTGAACCTGTTGAATCTGTTGCACAGTTTCTGGGATAAGTAAACCCTATTGAATTTTGATATATTCTTGTGACGATACTTAACTGTGTGTAATATGGGGAAACTTCTAAATGCCCGTATTAAGGCGCAGCAGCGTCGACAGCAGGCAAAAGAGGCTGCGGCTAAATTATCAGATGGGGAAACTCCAAGGAGGACGTTTCAGCACACTCATCAGAAAGCTCAGATGAGGTGGAGGAGTTAGTGATAGAGAATCCAGCTCAATCCAGCGTGGGGGATAAAGCTAATGATCCCAATTTGGAAGATAAAACGGAGATTCCTGGGCCTCCTCAGCCCTCTCAGCCCTCTAAACAATTTACCCTGTTTGATAAAAAATCGTCTTTGCTCTCATCAAGTGATGTGCCCTCCATAAGCCCGGAATTAAGGTCAAATCAGCATCCAGATACTAATGCTGTAAGTACTGTTGTAAGCACTGCTGCACCTGACCTAAAGAATTTAACTGATTCTGTGGACTCAAAGAAAGAGGAATTAATGAGTACAGTAGCACATTCCCCAGAAATACGAGATGGAAACCCGGGTGGGGGGGTGACCGACCCTTTCAGCCCTCTGCTAGAGATGAACACTGAGACAGAGGGTGAAATGAGGATGTCCGTGAAGGATATGTTGAACCTAATTCTAGACGAAGTGAGGGAGATTAAGAGGTCCCAAAATACCAAACTAGCAGCTATTCATCAGAGACTCGATAAAATGGACAAAATTGAGGAATTAGTCTCTACTTTCCCAGCCCGCCTAATGGAGGTGGAGGAGAGGGTTTCTAACCTGGAGGGTCAGATGGTTGAGGTGAAGAATGAGACTAAAGATGATTCTAAGACAACAAGGGCCCGTGAGACTAAATTGGACGATTTGGAGAACTAAAATAGAAGATCCAATATACACATAGTGGGGGTTCCGGAAGGAATCGAGGGAGCCGATATGCTCTCGTGGGTCACTATGTTTCTTCAGCAGGGGGTGATACCGGAGTATAAAGGCGATCTAACCATCCCGAGAGCTCATCGGGTTCTGGCTCACCCGTTTCCGAACTCTACCCTCCCTCGTACTATACTCCTAAACTTTGCAGATGTTAGGGTCAAAGAGCAAATATTGTCTAGGGCGATCAAACAGAGGCAGTTTCCGATGAATGCCACAGTGAAATGTCGGATCTTTTCCGACATGTCTGCAGCAACAGCTAAACGAAGGAAGGAATTCGTTAAGATTCTTCACCTATTTAAAGATCAGGGAGCTCAAGCCATGATCGCACAACAATCAAAGCTGAGAGTGCTGATTAAGGGGAAGTTTTATATACTATACGATGTTGAGGAGGCACGGGAGTTGCTTAGGGGGTTACAGAATGGCTAGATGGGACATAAGACTGAATATCTTGAAAGTTTTACCATTACAGTCATCATACTTTATGTTTTATGCGTATGTCTTATCTGGTTTACGAATTAAGCGTAAAGTGGATGGCACGGCTCTGGGGGGTAAAATGGTGTAACTACACGACACCTCAATGTTAAGGGTAAGGATCTTGTGGCTAGTGTGGGTAGAGGGAGGTAATGTAAGGAGAGAGCCACAAGTTGTAGAAAGGGGTGAGGTGGGTAAAAATTTAAAAATGGAGTTCTTGACAAAAAAAATCTTTCTTGTCTCTTGTCACCATAGATTGTGGTGTCTTTTTTGCTTAACCGCATGCGTGCGGCATGATTCCCCCCCCGTACGCTGGATTTTGCGAAAGCGCACTTTGCATGACGAGCTGGGCTCGTCATGAGCGTGCCAGGAGGCTACCTCATGACGAGCCCAGCTCGTCATGAGCGTCGAAGGGGTTAAAGAATGCTAAAAAAAAATGTATATTTTTAATCTATGTAAATATATATGTATAAATGTCTACTAGAACAGGATTAAAAATTGTCTCTTTTAATGTGAATGGTCTAAATAATAATAAGAAAATGCGGGCTATAGAAACTTTCTTGAGCGAGAACCCTGCAGTAATACTTTTACAAGAAATTCATATCCCCGTTTTAAAAGTTGACAATTTTTCCATGCTTAAAGGTTGAGCTTCTTATCGTGGCATTTCTCTCTTCACTGAATCTCAGAGAGGAACCGCACTTTTCCTAAACAGGAAAATGGAAGTGGAGATTATTCAAACGAAAGAGGGAGGCCAGGGTCGTTGGTGTTGGGTCACCTGTAAATTAAAAAATAGGCTATCACCCATAACGTTTGTGAGCTTTTATGCTCCCCTGAACGATAACCCTGCGATATATGAGGATTTGTTTCAGTCCCTATTGATGGTAGGAGGGGACATTGTCATCGGGGGGGATTTTAATATCCTTATGAATACCAAACTAGACTCTACCAATGGTCGACACCCAAATCACTTAGATCAATTATTAACAATATTAACACCCTTGAACTTGTTGACCCTTGGCGCTTTTTGAATCCTTCCAAAAGAAAGTTTACTTGCTGGTCAGGAAGGTTTAAGTCATTTTCTCGGATTGATTTTTTCCTTGTTTCTACAAAACTTAAATGTCGGCATCAGCGGATTCTGCATATTGGCTTTTGCGACCATGCGATGTAAATCACTGAGTTTATGTTGGAGGATAGTAAGAAAACCTATAAGCGATGGGTATTTAATAAAAATTATCTGACGAATTATGGGTCACATAAAGATGAGATAGGGGAATATATTGGACGTAATATTGGGACGGCCCCTCTCCATGTTGTATGGGATTCATTGAAGGCGTTCATTCGGGGGGTTGTCAAGACGCAAGGGAATCAGCTGTTTTAAGAGACATGAAGAATTCATTGCAGCAAAAAGTACAGGCCTTAATAGATCAAAAGTATTACAATCCCTCTGTTAGTTTACAGAATCAATGAAATGCTGCAAAGCAGGAGCTTAGCGCATACTATCTTGCAAAAAGTGAGGACATTTTTTGTAGACAGTCCCAAAAAGTTTATGAACATAGTAATTTCACAGGTACATTTTTGGCATGGCAGATTAAGGAGCAAGCGGCAGCAAATATAATTCATTCCTTAAAATCTCCAATTAATAACTTGGATACTTCAGATGCGGGAGAAATAGGGACAATATTGTTGTCCCATTATGAGAATATATATACTTCACATCATATTACGAATCAATATAGACTTAATGATTTCTTAGATAAATATCCTCTCCCCACTCTTTCTTATTTGGACCAAGAAACAATGGCAACTTTATTCTCTAGGGATGAATTAGAGGTGGTAGTTAAGGGTCTCCCACGTGGTAAGGCCTGTGGTCCAGATGGACTTCCTGCTGAATTTTTTGTCACGTTTTTTAGCTCCCTGGCTGAACTTCTTCTTTTATTAGTAAATTCTATGTTGGAGGGAGGCCCAATCCCAACGTCTTTTTATGATGAAACGGTGGTTAGCTTTTTGAAAAAGGGAAAGGAGCCTAAAGATCCAAATTTCTATAGGCCAATCACATTACTTAATTCGGATTATAAAATTGTCACAAAATTACTTTCTATTCGTCTTAATTATGTCTCCCCACAATTGATCCAACCGGATCAGAATGGATTTATTGCTGGCCGTCAACTCATTACCAACACACACTATTTGATTGAAGCACTAGATTATTTTGAAACACGAAAGGTGCCGGCTTTAGTTCGATTTTTAGATGCAGAGAAAGCTTTGATTTAGTGGTTTGGGATACACTTTTTTTTATTTTACAGCATTTCGGCATTCCCCCACAAATTATTAATTTAATAAAAAATTTGTATCAGGTTGCACAAACTCATATTCTTGTTAATGCATCCATAGTGGGCTCGATTTTAGTACAGAGGTGGCTGAGGCAAGGCTGTCCGTTGTCTTCAGCCCTCTTCGCTTTTTTCATCGAGCCTTTAGCTGTCGCAATTAGAAATCGCACTGATATTGCCCCGCCTCTCGCCTCTATGGCTAAGATCAAACTATACGCGGATGACATAATGTTGCTATTGAAACCTGAGATGCATTCACAAACACAAGCTTTCTCTGTTTTTGCAGAATTTGAAGCTTTGGGGGTGGGTATCGAATTAATAAAAAGAAAACTGAGATTTTAATCTGTGGTGGTATAAATCCTGATCTGCACCCAGATATTCAGAGTTGCATTAATAACAGACCCAAAAGGTATTTGGGAGTATATTTTTCTTCCTCAGTTCGGGATTTGTATACACTGAATTTCCATCCACTAATTTAAAAAGTCTGTAATATGTTTATACGTTGGAATGTACTGCCTTTATCAATTCTAGGTGGCCGATTATGATGGCGGTTTTCCCGCATCCTCCGGGCCGGCGGAAGCCACTGCCGGGCCGGAGGATGCGGGAAAACCGCTGCGGACTGAAAAAGACCCCCCGCCAGATTCGGATGGCTGGGGTATCGTTTTTCAGTCCGCAGCTTTTCCGCCACGGTCGCCTTCCGACCGCGGCGGAAAAGCTATAACATGGCTGGCGGTGTCTTTCAGACACCGCCAGCCATATTATGATGGAGTAAAATGTATGCTTTTCCACGGCGGCTTTTCCGCCATGAAAAAGCATACGGACCTTCACTTCGGGGGCCCGTTGCGGGCCCCCTGGGTGAAGGGGGGGTGGGGGATGCACTGCATTTGCGTGAACAAAGCAGCAGGCACCGCGTGGTGCCTGCCGCTTTGTGCACGCAAATGCGGTGCATGCATTTTTAACATTACCCTGGGTGCAGCTTGAAGCTGTACCCGCCGCAATGTTATAAATACAGGATGTGACCCCCAGGGTGGCGGTCACATCCTAATTTGCACGGAGGGACGGTCGCTGCCCCTGCGGACGGTCCCTCCTACTCTATGGTGGCGGACGGACTCAGGTCCGTCCGCCATCATAATCGGCCCCTAGGTCAGGTGGCATTAATTAAAATGTCAGTACTTCCCTTATTCAATTTCTTGTTCTCCACCAATTCCTGCTCCCTTCCTAGCTTCTTTTTCTTAAAAGTCGAGTCCTTAATTTCAGCCTTTGTTTGGGCAAAAAAGACGCCTCGAATTACGATTAGTACGTTATATGCAGACAGGAAACAAGGAGGTCTTGGTCAACCGAATCTTAAAGATTACTCTTATGCATACTTTGCACAGTATCTGTCAAGATTTAAATATCCTGTATCTAGTCAGGCATTATTTATTACATTTTTTTAAATTTAATTTGTAAAGAGACCAAAATCCCCTCCCCACTCTCAATTTTTAAATCACCTAAAGTAGTTAGATATAAGGTTTTGAGTTGGTTCTTTAAAAAACATTATGTCATGCTGAAAAGGTATTCACTCACCCTCCTGAACTCAATAACTCCATTGAGCGACGCTATTGCTGGTCTCAGGATTAAAATGGGGTTAGAAACTATATCTTATTGGGCTAGATATGGGTTCTTAACATTGTTGAATTTCGTAAAAAACGGAGCTTGGATGACTCCGAATGAGATGGCCAATCTAATTTGTGGAAATTTTCTCTTGATAGGCTCATATAACTTACTTTATAAGTCTTTGGCACAAATCGACATATTACAGATGGGCCAATCTTCACAATTAACCAATGATCTTTTTTGGTCTCCACTTTTTCAGAACCCCGGAAAATGGAGAAGAAGTTTGGCACAAAGTAGGGAGGATGATTTAAGCTCTAAAGCAATTAAAAAATGGCAGAAACATGAAGACTTTAAACTAACTGATAACTCTTGGAAAACATTAAATACATTTAATTTTGGTGTTTTGAGAGGTGCCAATTGGCGTAGAATGCTTTTCTTTAGTAAGTGGCTCTTATACCGTACCCCGGCCCCCATTGCGAAAATGTACAGTAACACTGCATCTACTTGTTTTAGATGCAGTCAACCGGATCTAGCTAATTGGTCTCATATAATGGCTTACTGTCCTAAAATTAAGGTATTCTGGGACGGAATCTTTACTTTGTTTTATCTTCATTTAAAATGTACTGCTCCCTGCTATACGAATTTGATCTTACTTGGATGGGATCCAGAGCTTAAGTTATCTAAACCATTGGCCAAACTTTTGTATATTATAGTAGCAGTCGCTAGATCACTGATACTTCAGTACTGGAGGTCAGAGATGGTTCCAACCGTAGATGAGTGGTTGCAAAAAATCAAGAGAGTTAGGAAAAGTGAATATATATTTGCTCAAAGGATTGGGGGATTGAGGAAATTTACAAAAATTTGGAAATCTTACTTTGATTAGATTGTTATCTGATTATGATTAGGAAATTCGATGTCTGATGCCGGAACTGTCTGTATGTATGTTCTCCTGGAAAGCTATCTTGTTTAATTTTAGTTTATTATTTCTTGTGTATTAACTGTTGTAAAGGAAATGTCAAGTACTCCAATAAAAAATATATATAAAAAAAAAGATAAGTAATGATCAGACATAGGATATTAGCAGCATGAGCAAAATCTGGAAATATTCCAAGTCAAGAATATGCACCAAATCAAATAAAAAATCACACAGCATCCTTAGATGCTCAGATAAAGGACACAAAGAGCTTTAAAACCATGGCTTTAAATAAGGAAATTCATAATGCAAACCAAAGGAGTTTGCACAGTTCCACAGAGTGAGCAATTGTATGACATGAGGACAATTCAAAATACAGAGTTAATACATCATATAATACCACCATCCTAGCACTTTCCCCCTAAATGAATAATAATGAACTTTACTCTGACCTATTATCATTGGAAACAACAGTAGAAATAAGGTTACATGAGCGATAGAAGCCTTGCAACTGAATAGGCCTGGAGTGAGTGAGTTGGAAGAGCCTTGAATGTAACAAAAGGCTTCCTCCAGAGTGCTTCATCATCACAAACAGCAGTGCCAATTTTGCTGCATGTGCTGTCATTGAGAAATTAAAGCAGAACAGGGCTACTCTAAATAACAAGATATAGTTGAGGCCTAATTAAGGCCTAGTTTGAACTATCCCAATAAAATACATTGCAGTATTATTGCTTCAAATGCAACTGATTCATGTTACTAAGCAAATATTATTTGACCCAAAAAGCTTTGACAGTTTTCCCCTCTGATAGTTACTAATCATCACTAGTATACCACTACTACCTGTCATAATACAAACTCCATCACCCTCAGTTTCTTGCGTCTCGATTCTTCCAAAGCCTTAAAATCATCATAGACTCACAATTCAATATCTTCTACCTCAAATTCATCTCTCCTCATCTTACTTATTGGCATTGGAGTCACCTTCTTTAGCACCTACACATGATTTCCTCTTTGCAGCAAATTGATTCAATTTTTTTGAGCAAAAGAAGAAGACCTTTCATGCAAATTAATGCAATAACTAGGATTACAACGTTGATTTAAATAAAGTCT
This sequence comes from Lissotriton helveticus, assembly GCF_964261635.1. NCBI lineage: Eukaryota > Metazoa > Chordata > Amphibia > Caudata > Salamandridae > Lissotriton > Lissotriton helveticus. The sequence goes on from NC_136058.1 coordinate 135,295,163, forward strand.
TAAAATATATAATATGGATTATTGTGTGAGTCTATTCTTGATGAAAGGAGTATCCAAAATTGCTATTAATGACGAATAATCCTGAATCACAGGACACATCACTGACCAGAATTCACCATCCACAGATACAGGTGGTTTGTGGGTTACAGTCCACCAGGTTTCCTGTTTCAGTTTGGTGGGTGTCATGCCCTGGACTCACTGCGTGGTTTGTTCTCTGGAATCGCGCTACCCTGTATTGCCACTTTGCATTACCATTTTTGACCCCCTGACCCTTCCCAAAACCTTGGAATCATATGTCTCCAGACCCATCACTGCTTTGAAGATTTAAAAAACATGACCCCTGGCCCTATTGTGAAAGGCCTCCATTCAGAAGGATAGCCTTTCACACAATGGGCCTGCATTTCTGAACTCTTCCGAGACTCCTAAGCACGTGGCCATCTTGGGAGTGGAAGTATAAATGCACCACACAAGCAGCAGCGCTTTGCTCTCCTTTCTATCTCCCAGGGAGAGATGGCAACACTCCCAAAGGAACTTTTACCTGGAAGACCTGATCACCCAAATCCTGTTCAGTAGAATTCACGGCCAAGCATCCTTCTACTCCTTGCTTGAAATAGTTTTCAGGGACTGCAGTTTTCAATGGTGATCTGGGCCGAGATTTACTAATATTTTGCGTTGTGGTTGTGCCACCCTTTCGGTGGAGCCACAATGCACAATACTAGTCGATATTTACAAAGCCATGCAAGGACCAATTTGCATTGCCATGTATGGTTTTTTAAAATAAAGTAACTTAACACAGCGCAATGAGCTGTGTTGCATTACACTGCATAAGGTAAGCATTTCATGGCTGGAGCCTGGGTGTGCCCATACATCCACCCATGTATTTGGACGCAAACCATATTAGCAAAAGGCATTAATTCTGGGTTTGAGCCTAAATGGTGTGCCTACACAAGAGAGAGAAATATTTTAATTTATCTTTGTTACCTCCTCTTTCCATATGAAAGAGGAATATGCATCTAAGGAGTCTTTTTGTGCAGGAAGGTAACCCTTCCTTCAAAAAATATTCACTCCTTCACATAACACATGCACCCTTGACCATTAAGTAAATAAAGAAAACATGTAGGGAAAAATAGTCATTTGTGGCAATGTTTTCATTTGTATTTTTTTACCCTGATGATTTCTAAACGTAGCATAATGTTTTATATAAGTTTCATAGTTTGTCAGACCCTTCTGGTCATGGAGATATATGCTGTTTGTCCAAAAATACTTGATACCCAGAGCCAACAATTAAGCTGCAGATTATAATGAGTTTTCATTGTGTACTGGTCACACAGCATTTCATATTGTAAAATCTAGAATTAATGAATGAAAATGGGTATGATGGAAACCTATTTATTTTTTAAATGTGCACAAAATGCCCATTTTTGTAATGGGGTTATTTCTACATTTCTGAATTTAGGGCTACTGGTACTATCATGTGATTTGGCGATTCTACTGTTTTGTGTTTTCACACTTAACCCAAATAAAAAACCTGGTAATGAGATTAAAGAATAAGAGGTTTCAATAAGTTTAGGATTTAGATTGGCCCAATTTACAATCTTAAAGAGTATATTAGACAAGAATTGAAATAAAAAGGTTTGGCACAAAAGCAAATGATATATGAATGTGAGGTTGTGGCTGGCAGGGCATCTCCATCCACATGCTATGGAGTTACCCACTCATTAAGAAACATTTGACAGCAATGCAGGGGGAAATTGGTATGGTGTTAAGACTAGGACTAAAATGGAGGAAGATACGGTGATGGTGCATGAGCAGCAAAGGGCATGAATAGATTTGAGACAGTATTTGTCAATCAAGACGTTAAAGTAGAAAAGGAGAACAGAGCAACAAGTTAGAGAAGTCCAGATCTGCCCATAATCAAAGAATGAAATCACTACATGGACTTGTGCTTTGCAGCAGAGATTGTTGTATGTAAAGTTAGGGAATACCCAAAGTATTTAAATAAAGTGTGTGGGCCTGAATGTTTTACTATGGATTGTCAATTTGGGTGACAGTGTCAACACATATCAGGAAACCCAAGCATAATTGAAGAAGGCATTTGAGTGCTTATGAGTAAAGCTACAAGGCAGTATACATGCACCCCCTAACCAAACTAATGTGGCAATTATATTCGGGATGTGAATATCTTATATCATGAAATACACCTGTAGCATATGTAATCGGAATGACCCTACATGTGTATTTTTAAAGGTTATGCTCAATTTAATTTCAAAAGTAAATAAAATCTAGTATTAAAAAACAGCACATTGTCTTTTTCAAGAAGAGTGCACTAGGTTAACATGGAATTTTAGATGTTATGTTACTATCATAATCACTGCTAATGCTAATGGCCATTTGCAGAGGTCATTTACCACGTCTAGTGTGACAGAGAATTATGAATACACTAGCCCATAAGAAGTTGTCCATCAGTCTCCCATAAGTTTCCAAGGGTGTGTTGTACAATGTTTCCATACTCAATAAGTGTTGGTGAAATGTGCACCGACTTTTTGCGAATGGAAAGGAATTTTGTGAACGGACCTATGTAGGAATAGGTTGGTTAACAAAACTCTGTAGTGGATAGCAATCCGACATACCTCATCGATATTCAGGTTGTAAATTGTGACTCCCTACGATTGGATATAATCACAAGAACCACTATGTCTTTGTTCTCATTTTAAAGAAAGTCAAGTGTTTTTTTAAATGCAGTCAATTTTCCCTAAAGGGAACCTGACTGCACGTAAAAAGAAAAGATATGTACATTTTTTAAATTGTTTGAGATTTGGCAATGATTACACCATACTCCCCAATATTTTTTTTGCATACAGAAAGGGGAAGGGTCAAAAAGGAAACCCTTCTCATTTGTGAATAGGTTAACACCTCCTTACAGGTTTTGAGACTGGATTTTGGTCACAAATCATTGATACATACCTTTACAAATGGCTGTATCAAAGGGATGCCCTAAACACTCATTTCCAATAGCTATATGTTAAGGGTCTCTAAACCCCCTTTGCAATTTAGTAATGCATGACTGAATCGTAAATTGGGTTTATTACATAACAAAGATCAATTCTGCGGTTGCAAACCTTGTGAGTTTTGCAAATCAAGGCTTTGTGAGAGTAAAATGGCGTTGTACATCAGGGCCCAAAGTCCCAGTCAAACATTTTACCTGAATTTCTTGAAAGAAGGAGCTTGATGGGTTTTGGGGAGCTTTGATGTTGACCTGTTCAGACATGGGTTCTAGATATCCAATTAAAATTACGTTAGTATTTCTACTGTTAGTGGCAACACATCTTTCCTGATAAATGGCTCTTTAGTATTTTTGATTTCCTGAACATAGGAAATGTGTGTGGTTGATGCATGGTTAATGTATGAAAGGAATTAATTTCATGGTATGCAAGACCTCTGACCTCACGGCCCTGTGACCTCCTCTCTCCCTCTGCAGCTCCACTGCTATGCTGTGCCCCTGCACTGTGTAGGGCTTAGTGCAGGTAGGAGATCAAGCCTCTGTCCAGATTGTATTGTGCCCATTTTGCTGTCTCTCTTAGTTAATTTCTGTTGCCTTACTGTGCCCTTTATGTTTTGACTGTTACCTTATTGTGCCTGTCTGTTTTGCCTTATTGTGTCATTCTCTGTTTTGTTTTTGTTGCACTCTCTGCCCGTTTTTCTCGCTTACCTCTCCCGCCACTGTTGTCTCTGCAGCCCCTCCCCCTGCTGATTCTTACTCCCGCCTCCCAGCTGTGCCACCCTCCCCCTGCCCTATTTAATGACGGCCGCTCGAGCGCCAAAGGCAAACCTGTCTGCGCCCGTCCGTGACCCAACAAGCACCAGTGACCCTGGCTCACCAACCATCCACCGTACGACTCAGCTGCCGCCATTTTACTTTTTTGCTGCTTTTTCACACAACACTATATGTAACTGTTGTTGTAAGTTAGGCTGCGTGAATTGCTTCACATGATAATGGCTTGTTTTCAACGTCCCTAGACTTACAAATCGACCTTAGTCTGCACAGTGAGTGCTGAAGCCTCCAAGGTTATCATAACAATGTTAGGTGTTGTTCGGACGGATCGGCTCATGCTCTAGACACAACATGCACGCAGCTGTAGCGAGCTGAAATTCTGGCACCTTTAATATTGCACTGCATACATGATTTTGAGCACCTGGAGAAAATCAGTTTCCAGAGAGCGTGAGCTCTGACAGATCCTGATGTGATTCACTTCCTGCTGATCTTGGTGGTATGGGGTCCCCTATTCAAGCCTAAGAGACCTTCTATATTTTATAAGACATAGGGGCATATTACCAAGGAATAGCGATATTTAACGCTAAATGCGCTTAGCGTATTTTTTTTATCGCTGCCTATCGCTGGATATGTTAGCGGAGAAAACATGCTATTAGCAACGTTTTTCTCCATTGTGCTAAAATATCCAGCGATAGCGGCGAAATGCGTGAATATCGCTGAGAACACAGCGATATTCATGCATTAGCAACAAAATGCTTTTAGCCATGTTATCCACCTCCCATTGGATAACATGGCTAAGAACTAGTCTGGGCAGGTGTTAGTGCGAATATTTCCATCGCTACGCATGCCTTGCTAATAGGCGATAGTGACTTTAGCGACCGCTTTCAGTTGCTAACTGGTTGGGTACGCCCACTTTGCATGTCATTAGCGATAAACATCATTGACATGCAAAGCGGGCCCCAAACCGCTCGTTATCGCCTAAAAGCTGTCGCTAACATTAGTTAGAGACAGCTTGCTAATAGGGCGATAGAATTATCGCCGCCTACAGTGGGGATAATTGCCTATTGCCCTGCTTGATAATATGCCCGATAGTTCCTAGCTAGGGAGGGTGGCATACAAGGCACTGTAGGACCTGTTTCCACTATCATTATAATATTATAATATGATTTCTCCTTTTGTGTTTTATGGAATTGTAACAATGCTGATCATATTATTTTTAATCATATGCCTGCTTATGTTAGCAAAAATACTGCATCTTAGAGCACGTCGTTAAAATAAACATTTTAAACTTTACCGTGTCTCTTTTTTACCCATGTTGTGGACTGGTATGAGAATGACAAATGAAAGAGTGTTCTTGATTCCCACCATTCCTGAGAGTAACCTAAGTCGCATGTTCTGGGTTGTTTAATCATTGGTACCTTTGCTATAGGACGAAGAGCTAATGTGACACTGATGCTAATCGGTTGGGGGTTCCAGGAAGTGAGGTGAGTTTTTGGTCCACCACAATTCACTGAGGTCCTGGGTCTCTGTACATAGTTTTGTGCCTCAGCAGAATCCCTGCAATAGTATTTGACAGATAATCAAGGTAAATCACTTTACAACTGAAGAAATTATATATTTAAATGATAACGTGTTATGCAATTGTGGCCAATTTCAGCCACAGTTCAATATTTTTCCACCTCTGTGGATATGTGTAACACTGATCTTAGGACTGTAATAAGATTTTCAAACACATAATTAGCAACTGACCCACCAAGAATTGAGATAGCAGTTTTTAGAGTACAGCAGGATTATTATACGGTCAAATGAGGAGTTATAGTTAAAGGGAATGTTAAGAAACAATATAGCTCATTGGTTCTAGTTAACCCTGGGCGTAGGACTAAGCTACGCTCGCAGAGCACGCGTAATTTGCACAACTATGTACTAAGTATCGGAGAGAGTATCCGTGAGTGCCTTGGGGCTGTTTTTAAATGGTTCCAGCTTAACAGCCTCAAGTGCAACTCCGATAAATCTGAGATACTCTTCTTCGGTTGCTCACTTGACCCAGAGTGGCATGAATGGTGGCCTGCTGATATGTTCCCTCCAGCGCACGCGTCCCAGTTAGCTAAGAATCTGGGAATTAAGATTTGCAATGGGCTGACTTTAAGATCCCAGGTTCTGGCGCTTTCGGGAACCTGTTTTGGCCTTCTCAAGATGCTCCGGAAGTTCCTACCTCTGCTTTCTGAGGAGCATAGGAGGACCACGGTTCAGGCCTTAATCGGCTCAAGATTAGATGACTCCAACATACTATATCTTGGCCTGCCGGAGTATCTCCTACAACGTATGCAGGTGGTCCAGAACGCAGCCGTGCGGGCCATCTTTGGCCTCCATAGGCGGGCCAGAACCTCTAGCCTTTTGCAGTCGCTCCATTGGCTGCCTATCCAGAAGCGGATAGTGTTTAAGACCTTGACACTGGCCCACAAGGCTTTGCATGCCTCGTGAGCTCAATATCTCCAAAGGAGGCTAGCCTTTTATCACCCGGCCCGCTCCCTGAGATCTGAGTCTTTGTTCCTGGCTGTGGTCCCCCGAGTAAAAAAGGTCCGCTTTGGAGGCCGCTCTTTCAGGTTGCGAGCTCCGCAGCTCTGGAACTCTCTTCCCTTGACACTATGCAGCACATCTAATCTACTGGCTTTTAGAAAGGGCCTTAAAACATGGTTCTTTGCCCGGTAGAGTGCTTTTTCTCCATTGCTGGACTTCCTTTATTCTTGTTGGAGCTGTTCTGTTTGTTCATTGTGCTGTTTGTCTTTCTGGTCACTAATAAAAAGCGCCGGGACACTCCTTTGGAGTAGCCGTGCGCTATAGAAGACCAACCTAACTTATAACATAACATATAACATATAAGCGAATTGCACGTAGCACAGTGCAAAAACATGTAGCGTGGCGGGCATTTTTTTCTTGCTCGTAGTCATCAACGTCAAAATGGCGACTGCGAGCGAGCAAAATCAACTTTTCCTCATTCACAATAAGCAACATCAAGTTGCCGGTCGCAAGCGTGGAAAATAAACCTCCCGGCGAGATTCTCAATGCGGGGAGGTCAGGTTTCTCATTGCGAGTGGTCACGTATGATCGTGACGACTCGCAATGAGAAACTACCAGTCCAAGTTGAGAAAGCTGCCGCCAATGATTGCACAGTGAGGACAAGCATCTGGCACTGTGCAATCAGTGCGAACAGCATTTTCCCTACCGCACTACGCAGTTCGCGTAGCTACGCGTAGCTTGCGTAGTGCGAAGTGCACTTCGCGTAGCTACGTGTAGTGCTACTATGCAAACTACGCCCAGGGTTATTTCTGGTGCGTACATTCAATGAACAAATTAGTGGTGTGAACTCTAAATTGAAATGTTGCCAGCTGTACTGATGTTTGCTATAAAGCAACGCTCAACATCATTGAGTAGAAGCATATGCTTACAAACTGTAATGAAGCATCCAATTAAAAATCAACTAACTTGTAATGGGGTGAAAGGCTTAACACAGAGACCTTAATAACCATATAGGTATCTAAGTCTGTCTTCAGTCAAATGAATGGGAAAAATTACACACATATCGACAACCAAAATATTATCAATGTTGCTCAAAAATGAATTTAACTTGAAAAAACAAAAGACAAGAGGCATTTGGCAAAACAGGAACAGTTGGTTTAATTAAACACTGCAGCCGGGAGTAGAGCTAACAGAAACAGCTCTGAGGAATGTCTCAAAGTACAATTAATCAGAGCGTTTTTTATACGGTTTTGGGAGCAAGAAAAGTACATCCAGCAATCCTTGTTTGGTAAATGAATGCGGGCCTTGCCTGTGGAGTCATAAATAAAAAGTCCCAGATAAAAAATGCGGATGGGCCTCGACGTTGCATAGACACAATGTGGGCCAGTGGGTAGTGTTTCCAGATGTCCGATATGAGGGTCGAGTGCTCACTGCATGTACTGTGTGTTCCAAACTCCATGTGGCATCAGACTTTTTTCATGTTTTGGGAATGTGCACACCCATCTGGCCATGTGTGCTTTATTCTGGATAATTTCCCTGGACCATTGTGGTATCACTGCACTTATCTGGAGACTGGACCTGAGTTTCCTGCTAACAAGTTTATCTGCTGGCTAAGTGCAACCCCACCTGTGATCTGCTAATCTGTAACCGCGGGCATTGGTTGCAGGGACTACTTGATCACATCATTTAGAGTCGGGTTTGTTGTGTGCATGGTGTGCGATTGTCACAAGTGCGATCTCCGTTGCAGCTCGTGGCTGTCTCGCTCCATGTCCAGTTTTCTTATGTGGCATCTTTTAAATGCATAGAATCTCGGTGAGTTATCTGTTGGCAGAACAGTTGATTCTGACTGAGACTGCGACTGCGATAACATGCAATAAATTACCCTTCTACTCAACTCTCCTATTTGTGGATTTATTACTTCCTACAGGGTTGATGGAGAAATCACGAGAGGTGAATTTGACAAAGGTGATGTGATTTCATTCGTGTATGCGAGCGTACCATCATAAGCATTAGCATAGTTTTCATCAATATCAGCAACTACACGCCGAAAATGAAAAGTATAAGAATACAGAAATGTACTGGACCAAAATATCTATATGCGTTGATAAGTATATGTATTTAACCCCTTCGCTGCTAGGCCTTTTCCCCTCCTGTGCTAAGCCTTTTTTTGGCGTTTTGGAGTAGTGCGCGCTTAGGCCCTTTTAACTTTTTGACCACATAAGGTATCCGCGCCAAATTTGCGTCCTTTTCTTCCAACATCATGGGGATTCTAAAGGCGCCCAGGGTTTGTGGATTCCCTTGGAGGGGTCCCAGAAATTAACCAAAATATAGTGATTTTTTGGGTTTTTTCAGAAAAATGGGAAAAACGGGCTGCAAATGAAAGCCTCTGGGTTTTTCCCTGAAAATGGTATCACAAAAGGGTTTGTGGGGCTGAAATCTCAATTTTCTCAGCTTTCAGGGAATGACAGACTTTTGTCAGAGAACCGAAATTTTTCACTCAGTTTTGGCATTTTTCTGGGACATAGCCTATTTTTGCTATTTTTAGAGCTTTCCACCTCCTTCCAGTTAATGGTAGAAATGAGTTTGAAAGCAATAATGGATCCTGGAAAGCTTTACAGTTTCGAAAAGTAGACAAAATTCTGAATTCAGAATGGGGTCATTTGTCTAAATCCATGAAGGTTTCCTTATAGAAACTAACAGTTAGATATTGGAATATTTGAAATTTTGTTGAAAAAAACAGCCCTTTGTCTCAACGTTTTCACCTATAACTTTTTCTAATTTTGGCAGCTCTTGGAAAGCAATATACCGTTACATTTGTTAGACCTTCCTGGTTGTGGGGATATATAGGACTTGTAGTTTCACCAAGAACCCGACGAACCCAGCTCCAAAAACTGAGCAGCAACTTGCAATGGTATTTTTTCATTTACTGGGTATAGTGCACTTTGTCTTGGAAAATGTATACATGGAATAATCTGTATGAAAGACACCTATGTATTTCTGAATTGGGTACAAATTATAGAGTTCAGAAACAGTACATAATTGCACATTTTCAAAGTTGGGAATACTCATACTAGCATGAGAATTATTGGTCATTTTTCATAAAGATTTTTTTTTACACAATGTCTTTCATTGAAAGGGAGAAATGCATGAAAGCTCAATTGGTAATAACAGTTGATTTACAAATCTGAATTACCCCAAGTGTTCCGATAAAAACGGTACCTCACTTGTGTGGGTCGGCCTTGTGCCTGCGACAGGAAACGGCGCAAAATGCAACGTGGTCACACCTAAATTTAGCAGTTACAAATTGACCCTTTTTAGGCAAAGTGCCTACCTGTAGTTTTTGCACCCTAGCTCTGCCAGCACCTAGGGAAACCTAGCAAACCTATACATTTTTTAAAAGTAGACACCCAGGGGAATTCAGGATGGGGTGACTCGACTGCCTACCACCAGGTTTTGTTACCCAGAATCCCTTGCAAAGCTAAGATTTTGACAAAATGAACACATTTTCCTCACATTTCTGTGGTGGAAAGTTCTGGAATCTGCGTGGATCAACAAATTTCCACCCACCCAGTGTTCCCCCTGGTCTCCCGATAAAAACAGTACCTCACTTGTGTGGGTCGGCCTTGTGCCTACGACAGGAAACGGCACAAAATGCAATGTGGTCGCACCTCAATTTCCCAGTGAAATTTTACGTTCTTTGGACAAAGAGACTACCTTTTGTTTTTGAGCCGTAGCTCTGCCAGCACCTAGGGAAACCTAGCAAACCTATACATTATTGAAAACTAGACACCCAGGGAAATTCAGGATGGGGTGACTCGTCTGCCTACCCCCAGGTTTTGTTACCCAGAATCCCTTGCAAACATAAAAATTTGACCAAAAAAACACATTTTCGTCACATTTCTGTGGTGGAAAGTTCTGGAATCTGCGTGGATCAGCAAATTTCCACCCACCCAGCGTGCCCCCAGGTCTCCCGAAAAAAATGGTACCTCACTTGCGTGGGTAGGCATAGTGGCTGCGACATGAAACAGCGCAAAACGCAGCATGGTCGCACCTCAATTTCCCAGTGAAATTTAGCACGATTCGGACAAAAAGACTACCTTTTGTTTTTGCACCGTAGCTCTGCCAGCACCTAGAAAACCTAGCAAACCTATACATTTTTGAAAACTAGACACCCAGGGCAATTCAGGATGGGGTGACTCGTCTGCCTACCCCCAGGTTTTGTTACCCAGAATCCCTTGAAAACATAAAAAATTGACCAAAAAAACAAATATTCCTCACATTTCTGTGGTGGAAAGTTCTGGAATCTGCGTGGATCAACAAATTTCCACCCACCCAGCGTGCCCCCAGGTCTCCCGAAAAAAATGGTACCTCACTTGCGTGGGTAGGCATAGTGGCTGCGACATGAAACAGCGCAAAACGCAGCATGGTCGCACCTCAATTTCCCAGTGAAATTTAGCACGATTCGGACAAAAAGACTACCTTTTGTTTTTGCGCCGTAGCTCTGCCAGCACCTAGGGAAACCTAGCAAACCTACACATTTTTGAAAACTAGACACCCTGGGCAATTCAGGATGGGGTGACTCGTCTGCCTACCCCCAGGTTTTGTTACCCAGAATCCCTTGCAAACATAAAAATTTGACCAAAAAAACACATTTTCCTCACATTTCTGTGGTGGAAAGTTCTGGAATCTGCGTGGATGAACAAATTTCCACTCACCCAGCGTGCCCCCAGGTCTCCCGAAAAAAATGGTACCTCACTTGCGTGGGTAGGCATAGTGGCTGCGACATGAAACAGCGCAAAACGCAGCATGGTCGCACCTCAATTTCCCAGTGAAATTTAGCACGATTCGGACAAAAAGACTACCTTTTGTTTTTGCGCCGTAGCTCTGCCAGCACCTCGGGAAACCTAGCAAACCTATACATTTTTGAAAACTAGACACCCAGGGCAATTCAGGATGGGGTGACTCGTCTGCCTACCCCCAGGTTTTGTTACCTAGAATCCCTTGAAAACATAAAAATTTGACCAAAAAAACAAATTTTCCTCATATTTCTGTGGTGGAAAGTTCTGGAATCTGCGTGGATCAACAAATTTCCACTCACTCAGCGTGCCCCCACGTCTCCCCAAAAAAATGGTACCTCACTTGCGTGGGTAGGCATAGTGGCTGCGACATGAAACAGCGCAAAACGCAGCATGGTCGCACCTCAATTTCCCAGTGAAATTTAGCACGATTCGGACAAAAAGACTACCTTTTGTTTTTGCGCCGTAGCTCTGCCAGCACCTAGGGAAACCTAGCAAACCTATACATTTTTGAAAACTAGACACCCAGGGAAATTCAGGATGGGGTGACTTGTTTGCCTACCCCCAGGTTTTGTTACCCAGAATCCCTTGAAAACATACAAATTTGACCAAAAAAACACATTTTCCTCACATTTCTGTGGTGGAAAGTTCTGGAATCTGCGTGGATCAACAAATTTCCACTCACCCAGCGTGCCTCCAGGTCTCCCGAAAAAACATGGTACCTCACTTGCGTGGGTAGGCATAGTGGCTGCGACATGAAACAGCGCAAAACGCAGCATGGTCGCACCTCAATTTCCCAGTGAAATTTAGCACGATTCGGACAAAAAGACTACCTTTTGTTTTTGCGCCGTAGCTCTGCCAGCACCTAGGGAAACCTAGCAAACCTATACATTCTTGAAAACTAGACACCCAGGGCAATTCAGGATGGGGTGACTCGTCTTCCTACCCCCAGGTTTTGTTACCTAGAATCCTTTGAAAACATAAAAATTTGACCAAAAAAACACATTTTCCTCACATTTCTGTGGTGGAAAGTTCTGGAATCTGCGTGGATCAACAAATTTCCACCCACCCAGCGTTCCCCCTGGTCTCCCGATAAAAACAGTACCTCACTTGTGTGGGTCGGCCTTGTGCCTACGACAGGAAACGGCACAAAATGCAATGTGGTCGCACCTCAATTTCCCAGTGAAATTTTACGTTCTTTGGACAAAGAGACTACCTTTTGTTTTTGAGCCGTAGCTCTGCCAGCACCTAGGGAAACCTAGCAAACCTATACATTATTGAAAACTAGACACCCAGGGAAATTCCGGATGGGGTGACTCGTCTGCCTACCCCCAGGTTTTGTTACCCAGAATCCCTTGAAAACATAAAAATTTGACCAAAAAAACAAATTTTCCTCATATTTCTGTGGTGGAAAGTTCTGGAATCTGCGTGGATCAACAAATTTCCACTCACTCAGCGTGCCCCCATGTCTCCCCAAAAAAATGGTACCTCACTTGCGTGGGTAGGCATAGTGGCTGCGACATGAAACAGCGCAAAACGCAGCATGGTCGCACCTCAATTTCCCAGTGAAATTTAGCACGATTCGGACAAAAAGACTACCTTTTGTTTTTGCGCCGTAGCTCTGCCAGCACCTAGGGAAACCTAGCAAACCTATACATTTTTGAAAACTAGACACCCAGGGAAATTCAGGATGGGGTGACTCGTCTGCCTACCCCCAGGTTTTGTTACCCAGAATCCCTTGCAAACATAAAAATTTGACCAAAAAAACACATTTTCCTCACATTTCTGTGGTGGAAAGTTCTGGAATCTGCGTGGATCAACAAATTTCCACCCACCCAGCGTGCCCCCAGGTCTCCCAAAAAAATTGGTACCTCACTTGCGTGGGTAGGCATAGTGGCTGCGACATGAAACAGCGCAAAACGCAGCATGGTCGCACCTCAATTTCCCAGTGAAATTTAGCACGATTCGGACAAAAAGACTACCTTTTGTTTTTACGCCGTAGCTTTGCCAGCACCTAGGGAAACCTAGCAAACCTACACATTTTTGAAAACTAGACACCCAGGGCAATTCAGGATGGGGTGACTCGTCTGCCTACCCCCAGGTTTTGTTACCCAGAATCCCTTGCAAACATAAAAATTTGACCAAAAAAACACATTTTCCTCACATTTCTGTGGTGGAAAGTTCTGGAATCTGCGTGGATGAACACATTTCCACTCACCCAGTGTGCCCCCAGGTCTCCCGAAAAAAATGGTACCTCACTTGCGTGGGTAGGCATAGTGTCTGCGACATGAAACAGCGCAAAACGCAGCATGGTCGCACCTCAATTTCCCAGTGAAATTTAGCACGATTCGGACAAAAAGACTACCTTTTGTTTTTGCGCCGTAGCTCTGCCAGCACCTAGGGAAACCTAGCAAACCTATACATTTTTTAAAACTAGACACCCAGGGAAATTCAGGATGGGGTGACTCGTCTGCCTACCCCCAGGTTTTGTTACCCAGAATCCCTTGAAAACATACAAATTTGACCAAAAAAACACATTTTCCTCACATTTCTGTGGTAGAAAGTTCTGGAATCTGCGTGGATCAACAAATTTCCACTCACCCAGCGTGCCTCCAGGTCTCCCGAAAAAACATGGTACCTCACTTGCGTGGGTAGGCATAGTGGCTGCGACATGAAACAGCGCAAAACGCAGCATGGTCGCACCTCAATTTCCCAGTGAAATTTAGCACGATTCGGACAAAAAGACTACTTTTTGTTTTTGCGCCGTAGCCCTGCCAGCACCTAGGGAAACCTAGCAAACCTACACATTTTTGAAAACTAGACACCCAGGGCAATTCAGGATGGGGTGACTCGTCTGCCTACCCCCAGGTTTTGTTACCTAGAATCCCTTGAAAACATAAAAATTTGACCAAAAAAACACATTTTCCTCACATTTCTGTGGTGGAAAGTTCTGGAATCTGCGTGGATCAACAAATTTCCACCCACCCAGCGTTCCCCCTGGTCTCCCGATAAAAACAGTACCTCACTTGTGTGGGTCGGCCTTGTGCCTACGACAGGAAACGGCACAAAATGCAATGTGGTCGCACCTCAATTTCCCAGTAAAATTTTACGTTCTTTGGACAAAGAGACTACCTTTTGTTTTTGAGCCGTAGCTCTGCCAGCACCTAGGGAAACCTAGCAAACCTATACATTATTGAAAACTAGACACCCAGGGAAATTCAGGATGGGGTGACTCGTCTGCCTACCCCCAGGTTTTGTTACCCAGAATCCCTTGCAAACATAAAAATTTGACCAAAAAAACACATTTTCCTCACATTTCTGTGGTGGAAAGTTCTGGAATCTGCGTGGATCAGCAAATTTCCACCCACCCAGCGTGCCCCAGGTCTCCCAAAAAAAATGGTACCTCACTTGCGTGGGTAGGCATAGTGGCTGCGACATGAAACAGCGCAAAACGCAGCATGGTCGCACCTCAATTTCCCAGTGAAATTTAGCACGATTCGGACAAAAAGACTACCTTTTGTTTTTGCGCCGTAGCTCTGCCAGCACCTAGGGAAACCTAGCAAACCTACACATTTTTGAAAACTAGACACCCAGGGCAATTCAGGATGGGGTGACTCGTCTGCCTACCCCCAGGTTTTGTTACCCAGAATCCCTTGCAAACATAAAAATTTGACCAAAAAAACACATTTTCCTCACATTTCTGTGGTGGAAAGTTCTGGAATCTGCGTGGATGAACAAATTTCCACTCACCCAGTGTGCCCCCAGGTCTCCCGAAAAAAATGGTACCTCACTTGCGTGGGTAGGCATAGTGTCTGCGACATGAAACAGCGCAAAACGCAGCATGGTCGCACCTCAATTTCCCAGTGAAATTTAGCACGATTCGGACAAAAAGACTACCTTTTGTTTTTGCGCCGTAGCTCTGCCAGCACCTAGGGAAACCTAGCAAACCTATACATTTTTGAAAACTAGACACCCAGGGAAATTCAGGATGGGGTGACTCGTCTGCCTACCCCCAGGTTTTGTTACCCAGAATCCCTTGAAAACATACAAATTTGACCAAAAAAACACATTTTCCTCACATTTCTGTGGTGGAAAGTTCTGGAATCTGCGTGGATCAACAAATTTCCACTCACCCAGCGTGCCTCCAGGTCTCCCGAAAAAACATGGTACCTCACTTGCGTGGGTAGGCATAGTGGCTGCGACATGAAACAGCGCAAAACGCAGCATGGTCGCACCTCAATTTCCCAGTGAAATTTAGCACGATTCGGACAAAAAGACTACCTTTTGTTTTTGCGCCGTAGCTCTGCCAGCACCTAGGGAAACCTAGCAAACCTACACATTCCTGAAAACTAGACACCCAGGGCAATTCAGGATGGGGTGACTCGTCTGCCTACCCCCAGGTTTTGTTACCTAGAATCCCTTGAAAACATAAAAATTTGACCAAAAAAACACATTTTCCTCACATTTCTGTGGTGGAAAGTTCTGGAATCTGCGTGGATCAACAAATTTCCACCCACCCAGCGTTCCCCCTGGTCTCCCGATAAAAACAGTACCTCACTTGTGTGGGTCGGCCTTGTGCCTACGACAGGAAACGGCACAAAATGCAATGTGGTCGCACCTCAATTTCCCAGTGAAATTTTACGTTCTTTGGACAAAGAGACTACCTTTTGTTTTTGAGCCGTAGCTCTGCCAGCACCTAGGGAAACCTAGCAAACCTATACATTATTGAAAACTAGACACCCAGGGAAATTCAGGATGGGGTGACTCGTCTGCCTACCCCCAGGTTTTGTTACCCAGAATCCCTTGCAAACATACAAAATTTGACCAAAAAAACACATTTTCCTCACATTTCTGTGGTGGAAAGTTCTGGAATCTGCGTGGATGAACAAATTTCCACTCACCCAGTGTGCCCCCAGGTCTCCCGAAAAAAATGGTACCTCACTTGCGTGGGTAGGCATAGTGTCTGCGACATGAAACAGCGCAAAACGCAGCATGGTCGCACCTCAATTTCCCAGTGAAATTTAGCACGATTCGGACAAAAAGACTACCTTTTGTTTTTGCGCCGTAGCTCTGCCAGCACCTAGGGAAACCTAGCAAACCTATACATTTTTGAAAACTAGACACCCAGGGCAATTCAGGATGGGGTGACTCGTCTGCCTACCCCCAGGTTTTGTTACCCAGAATCCCTTGAAAACATAAAAAATTGACCAAAAAAACAAATTTTCCTCACATTTCTGTGGTGGAAAGTTCTGGAATCTGCGTGGATCAACAAATTTCCACCCACCCAGCGTGCCCCCAGGTCTCCCAAAAAAAATGGTACCTCACTTGCGTGGGTAGGCATAGTGGCTGCGACATGAAACAGCGCAAAACGCAGCATGGTCGCACCTCAATTTCCCAGTGAAATTTAGCACGATTCGGACAAAAAGACTACCTTTTGTTTTTGCGCCGTAGCTCTGCCAGCACCTAGGGAAACCTAGCAAACCTACACATTTTTGAAAACTAGACACCCAGGGCAATTCAGGATGGGGTGACTCGTCTGCCTACCCCCAGGTTTTGTTACCTAGAATCCCTTGAAAACATAAAAATTTGACCAAAAAAACACATTTTCCTCACATTTCTGTGGTGGAAAGTTCTGGAATCTGCGTGGATCAACAAATTTCCACCCACCCAGCGTTCCCCCTGGTCTCCCGATAAAAACAGTACCTCACTTGTGTGGGTCGGCCTTGTGCCTACGACAGGAAACGGCACAAAATGCAATGTGGTCGCACCTCAATTTCCCAGTAAAATTTTACGTTCTTTGGACAAAGAGACTACCTTTTGTTTTTGAGCCGTAGCTCTGCCAGCACCTAGGGAAACCTAGCAAACCTATACATTATTGAAAACTAGACACCCAGGGAAATTCAGGATGGGGTGACTCGTCTGCCTACCCCCAGGTTTTGTTACCCAGAATCCCTTGCAAACATAAAAATTTGACCAAAAAAACACATTTTCCTCACATTTCTGTGGTGGAAAGTTCTGGAATCTGCGTGGATCAGCAAATTTCCACCCACCCAGCGTGCCCCAGGTCTCCCAAAAAAATATGGTACCTCACTTGCGTGGGTAGGCATAGTGGCTGCGACATGAAACAGCGCAAAACGCAGCATGGTCGCACCTCAATTTCCCAGTGAAATTTAGCACGATTCGGACAAAAAGACTACCTTTTGTTTTTGCGCCGTAGCTCTGCCAGCACCTAGGGAAACCTAGCAAACCTACACATTTTTGAAAACTAGACACCCAGGGCAATTCAGGATGGGGTGACTCGTCTGCCTACCCCCAGGTTTTGTTACCAATAATCCCTTGCAAACATAAAAATTTGACCAAAAAAACACATTTTCCTCACATTTCTGTGGTGGAAAGTTCTGGAATCTGCGTGGATGAACAAATTTCCACTCACCCAGTGTGCCCCCAGGTCTCCCGAAAAAACATGGTACCTCACTTGCGTGGGTAGGCATAGTGGCTGCGACATGAAACAGCGCAAAACGCAGCATGGTCGCACCTCAATTTCCCAGTGAAATTTAGCACGATTCGGACAAAAAGACTACCTTTTGTTTTTGCGCCGTAGCTCTGCCAGCACCTAGGGAAACCTAGCAAACCTACACATTCCTGAAAACTAGACACCCAGGGCAATTCAGGATGGGGTGACTCGTCTGCCTACCCCCAGGTTTTGTTACCTAGAATCCCTTGAAAACATAAAAATTTGACCAAAAAAACACATTTTCCTCACATTTCTGTGGTGGAAAGTTCTGGAATCTGCGTGGATCAACAAATTTCCACCCACCCAGCGTTCCCCCTGGTCTCCCGATAAAAACAGTACCTCACTTGTGTGGGTCGGCCTTGTGCCTACGACAGGAAACGGCACAAAATGCAATGTGGTCGCACCTCAATTTCCCAGTGAAATTTTACGTTCTTTGGACAAAGAGACTACCTTTTGTTTTTGAGCCGTAGCTCTGCCAGCACCTAGGGAAACCTAGCAAACCTATACATTATTGAAAACTAGACACCCAGGGAAATTCAGGATGGGGTGACTCGTCTGCCTACCCCCAGGTTTTGTTACCCAGAATCCCTTGCAAACATACAAAATTTGACCAAAAAAACACATTTTCCTCACATTTCTGTGGTGGAAAGTTCTGGAATCTGCGTGGATGAACAAATTTCCACTCACCCAGTGTGCCCCCAGGTCTCCCGAAAAAAATGGTACCTCACTTGCGTGGGTAGGCATAGTGTCTGCGACATGAAACAGCGCAAAACGCAGCATGGTCGCACCTCAATTTCCCAGTGAAATTTAGCACGATTCGGACAAAAAGACTACCTTTTGTTTTTGCGCCGTAGCTCTGCCAGCACCTAGGGAAACCTAGCAAACCTATACATTTTTGAAAACTAGACACCCAGGGAAATTCAGGATGGGGTGACTCGTCTGCCTACCCCCAGGTTTTGTTACCCAGAATCCCTTGAAAACATACAAATTTGACCAAAAAAACACATTTTCCTCACATTTCTGTGGTGGAAAGTTCTGGAATCTGCGTGGATCAACAAATTTCCACTCACCCAGCGTGCCTCCAGGTCTCCCGAAAAAACATGGTACCTCACTTGCGTGGGTAGGCATAGTGGCTGCGACATGAAACAGCGCAAAACGCAGCATGGTCGCACCTCAATTTCCCAGTGAAATTTAGCACGATTCGGACAAAAAGACTACCTTTTGTTTTTGCGCCGTAGCTCTGCCAGCACCTAGGGAAACCTAGCAAACCTACACATTCTTGAAAACTAGACACCCAGGGCAATTCAGGATGGGGTGACTCGTCTGCCTACCCCCAGGTTTTGTTACCCAGAATCCCTTGAAAACATAAAAATTTGACCAAAAAAACACATTTTCCTCACATTTCTGTGGTGGAAAGTTCTGGAATCTACGTGGATCAACAAATTTCCACTCACCCAGCGTGCCCCCAGGTCTCCTGAAAAAAATGGTACCTCACTTGCGTCGGTAGGCATAGTGGCTGCGACATGAAACAGCGCAAAACGCAGCATGGTCGCACCTCAATTCCCCAGTGAAATTTAGCACGATTCGGACAAAAAGACTACCTTTTGTTTTTGCGCCGTAGCTCTGCCAGCACCTAGGGAAACCTAGCAAACCTATACATTTTTGAAAACTAGACACCCAGGGCAATTCAGGATGGGGTGACTCGTCTGCCTACCCCCAGGTTTTGTTACCCAGAATCCCTTGCAAACATAAAAATTTGACCAAAAAAACACATTTTCCTCACATTTCTGTGGTGGAAAGTTCTGGAATCTGCGTGGATCAACAAATTTCCACCCACCCAGCGTGCCCCCATGTCTCCCAAAAAAATTGGTACCTCACTTGCGTGGGTAGGCATAGTGGCTGCGACATGAAACAGCGCAAAACGCAGCATGGTCGCACCTCAATTTCCCAGTGAAATTTAGCACGATTCGGACAAAAAGACTACCTTTTGTTTTTGCGCCGTAGCTCTGCCAGCACCTAGGGAAACCTAGCAAACCTATACATTTTTGAAAACTAGACACCCAGGGAAATTCAGGATGGGGTGACTCGTCTGCCTACCCCCAGGTTTTGTTACCCAGAATCCCTTGAAAACATACAAATTTGACCAAAAAAACACATTTTCCTCACATTTCTGTGGTGGAAAGTTCTGGAATCTGCGTGGATCAACAAATTTCCACTCACCCAGCGTGCCTCCAGGTCTCCCGAAAAAACATGGTACCTCACTTGCGTGGGTAGGCATAGTGGCTGCGACATGAAACAGCGCAAAACGCAGCATGGTCGCACCTCAATTTCCCAGTGAAATTTAGCACGATTCGGACAAAAAGACTACCTTTTGTTTTTGCGCCGTAGCTCTGCCAGCACCTAGGGAAACCTAGCAAACCTACACATTCTTGAAAACTATACACCCAGGGCAATTCAGGATGGGGTGACTCGTCTGCCTACCCCCAGGTTTTGTTACCCAGAATCCCTTGAAAACATAAAAATTTGACCAAAAAAACACATTTTCCTCACATTTCTGTGGTGGAAAGTTCTGGAATCTACGTGGATCAACAAATTTCTACTCACCCAGCGTGCCCCCAGGTCTCCTGAAAAAAATGGTACCTCACTTGCGTCGGTAGGCATAGTGGCTGCGACATGAAACAGCGCAAAACGCAGCATGGTCGCACCTCAATTTCCCAGTGAAATTTAGCACGATTCGGACAAAAAGACTACCTTTTGTTTTTGCGCCGTAGCTCTGCCAGCACCTAGGGAAACCTAGCAAACCTATACATTTTTGAAAACTAGACACCGAGGGCAATTCAGGATGGGGTGACTCGTCTGCCTACCCCCAGGTTTTGTTACCCAGAATCCCTTGCAAACATAATAATTTGACCAAAAAAACACATTTTCCTCACATTTCTGTGGTGGAAAGTTCTGGAATCTGCGTGGATCAACAAATTTCCACCCACCCAGCGTGCCCCCAGGTCTCCCAAAAAAATTGGTACCTCACTTGCGTGGGTAGGCATAGTGGCTGCGACATGAAACAGCGCAAAATGCAGCATGGTTGCACCTCAATTTCCCAGTGAAATTTAGCACGATTCGGACAAAAAGACTACCTTTTGTTTTTGCGCCGTAGCTCTGCCAGCACCTAGGGAAACCTAGCAAACCTATACATTTTTGAAAACTAGACACCCAGGGCAATTCAGGATGGGGTGACTCGTCTGCCTACCCCCAGGTTTTGTTACCCAGAATCCCTTGAAAACATAAAAATTTGACCAAAAAAACACATTTTCCTCACATTTCTGTGGTGGAAAGTTCTGGAATCTGCGTGGATCAACAAATTTCCACCCACCCAGCGTGCCCCCAGGTCTCCCGAAAAAAATGGTACCTCACTTGCGTGGGTAGGCATAGTGGCTGCGACATGAAACAGCGCAAAACGCAGCATGGTCGCACCTCAATTTCCCAGTGAAATTTAGCACGATTCGGACAAAAAGACTACCTTTTGTTTTTGCGCCGTAACTCTGCCAGCACCTAGGGAAACCTAGCAAACCTACACATTTTTGAAAACTAGACACCCAGGGCAATTCAGGATGGGGTGACTCGTCTGCCTACCCCCAGGTTTTGTTACCCAGAATCCCTTGCAAACATACAAAATTTGACCAAAAAAAAAACATTTTCCTCACATTTCTGTGGTGGAAAGTTCTGGAATCTGCATGGATGAACAAATTTCCACTCACCCAGTGTGCCCCCAGGTCTCCCGAAAAAAATGGTACCTCACTTGCGTGGGTAGGCATAGTGTCTGCGACATGAAACAGCGCAAAACGCAGCATGGTCGCACCTCAATTTCCCAGTGAAATTTAGCATGATTCGGACAAAAAGACTACCTTTTGTTTTTGCGCCGTAGCTCTGCCAGCACCTAAGGAAACCTAGCAAACCTATACATTTTTGAAAACTAGACACCCAGGGAAATTCAGGATGGGGTGACTCGTCTGCCTACCCCCAGGTTTTGTTACCCAGAATCCCTTGAAAACATACAAATTTGACCAAAAAAACACATTTTCCTCACATTTCTGTGGTGGAAAGTTCTGGAATCTGCGTGGATCAACAAATTTCCACCCACCCAGCGTTCCCCCTGGTCTCCCGATAAAAACAGTACCTCACTTGTGTGGGTCGGCCTTGTGCCTTCGACAGGAAACGGCACAAAATGCAATGTGGTCGCACCTCAATTTCCCAGTGAAATTTTACGTTCTTTGGACAAAGAGACTACCTTTTGTTTTTGAGCCGTAGCTCTGCCAGCACCTAGGGAAACCTAGCAAACCTATACATTATTGAAAACTAGACACCCAGGGAAATTCAGGATGGGGTGACTCGTCTGCCTACCCCCAGGTTTTGTTACCCAGAATCCCTTGCAAACATAAAAATTTGACCAAAAAAACACATTTTCCTCACATTTCTGTGGTGGAAAGTTCTGGAATCTGCGTGGATCAGCAAATTTCCACCCACCCAGCGTGCCCCAGGTCTCCCAAAAAAAATGGTACCTCACTTGCGTGGGTAGGCATAGTGGCTGCGACATGAAACAGCGCAAAACGCAGCATGGTCGCACCTCAATTTCCCAGTGAAATTTAGCACGATTCGGACAAAAAGACTACCTTTTGTTTTTGCGCCGTAGCTCTGCCAGCACCTAGGGAAACCTAGCAAACCTATACATTTTTGAAAACTAGACACCCAGGGAAATTCAGGATGGGGTGACTCGTCTGCCTACCCCCAGGTTTTGTTACCCAGAATCCCTTGAAAACATACAAATTTGACCAAAAAAACACATTTTCCTCACATTTCTGTGGTGGAAAGTTCTGGAATCTGCGTGGATCAACAAATTTCCACTCACCCAGCGTGCCTCCAGGTCTCCCGAAAAAACATGGTACCTCACTTGCGTGGGTAGGCATAGTGGCTGCGACATGAAACAGCGCAAAACGCAGCATGGTCGCACCTCAATTTCCCAGTGAAATTTAGCACGATTCGGACAAAAAGACTACCTTTTGTTTTTGCGCCGTAGCTCTGCCAGCACCTAGGGAAACCTAGCAAACCTATACATTTTTGAAAACTAGACACCCAGGGAAATTCAGGATGGGGTGACTCGTCTGCCTACCCCCAGGTTTTGTTACCCAGAATCCCTTGAAAACATAAGAATTTGACCAAAAAAACACATTTTCCTCACATTTCTGTGGTGGAAAGTTCTGGAATCTACGTGGATCAACAAATTTCCACTCACCCAACGTGCCCCCAGGTCTCCTGAAAAAAATGGTACCTCACTTGCGTCGGTAGGCATAGTGGCTGCGACATGAAACAGCGCAAAACGCAGCATGGTCGCACCTCAATTTCCCAGTGAAATTTAGCACGATTCGGACAAAAAGACTACCTTTTGTTTTTGCGCCGTAGCTCTGCCAGCACCTACGGAAACCTAGCAAACCTATACATTTTTGAAAACTAGACACCCAGGGCAATTCAGGATGGGGTGACTCGTCTGCCTACCCCCAGGTTTTGATACCCAGAAACCCTTGCAAACATATAAATTTGACCAAAAAAACACATTTTCCTCACATTTCTGTGGTGGAAAGTTCTGGAATCTGCGTGGATCAACAAATTTCCACCCACCCAGCGTGCCCCCAGGTCTCCCAAAAAAATTGGTACCTCACTTGCGTGGGTAGGCATAGTGGCTGCGACATGAAACAGCGCAAAACGCAGCATGGTCGCACCTCAATTTCCCAGTGAAATTTAGCACGATTCGGACAAAAAGACTACCTTTTGTTTTTGCGCCGTAGCTCTGCCAGCACCTAGGGAAACCTAGCAAACCTATACATTTTTGAAAACTAGACACCCAGGGAAATTCAGGATGGGGTGACTCGTCTGCCTACCCCCAGGTTTTGTTACCCAGAATCCCTTGAAAACATACAAATTTGACCAAAAAAACACATTTTCCTCACATTTCTGTGGTGGAAAGTTCTGGAATCTGCGTGGATCAACAAATTTCCACTCACCCAGCGTGCCTCCAGGTCTCCCGAAAAAACATGGTACCTCACTTGCGTGGGTAGGCATAGTGGCTGCGACATGAAACAGCGCAAAACGCAGCATGGTCGCACCTCAATTTCCCAGTGAAATTTAGCACGATTCGGACAAAAAGACTACCTTTTGTTTTTGCGCCGTAGCTCTGCCAGCACCTAGGGAAACCTAGCAAACCTACACATTTTTGAAAACTAGACACCCAGGGCAATTCAGGATGGGGTGACTCGTCTGCCTACCCCCAGGTTTTGTTACCTAGAATCCCTTGAAAACATAAAAATTTTACCAAAAAAACACATTTTCCTCACATTTCTGTGGTGGAAAGTTCTGGAATCTGCGTGGATCAACAAATTTCCACCCACCCAGCGTTCCCCCTGGTCTCCCGATAAAAACAGTACCTCACTTGTGTGGGTCGGCCTTGTGCCTTCGACAGGAAACGGCACAAAATGCAATGTGGTCGCACCTCAATTTCCCAGTGAAATTTTACGTTCTTTGGACAAAGAGACTACCTTTTGTTTTTGAGCCGTAGCTCTGCCAGCACCTAGGGAAACCTAGCAAACCTATACATTATTGAAAACTAGACACCCAGGGAAATTCAGGATGGGGTGACTCGTCTGCCTACCCCCAGGTTTTGTTACCCAGAATCCCTTGCAAACATAAAAATTTGACCAAAAAAACACATTTTCCTCACATTTCTGTGGTGGAAAGTTCTGGAATCTGCGTGGATCAGCAAATTTCCACTGACCCAGCGTGCCCCAGGTCTCCCAAAAAAAATGGTACCTCACTTGCGTGGGTAGGCATAGTGGCTGCGACATGAAACAGCGCAAAACGCAGCATGGTCGCACCTCAATTTCCCAGTGAAATTTAGCACGATTCGGACAAAAAGACTACCTTTTGTTTTTGCTCCGTAGCTCTGCCAGCACCTAGGGAAACCTAGCAAACCTATACATTTTTGAAAACTAGACACCCAGGGAAATTCAGGATGGGGTGACTCGTCTGCCTACCCCCAGGTTTTGTTACCCAGAATCCCTTGAAAACATACAAATTTGACCAAAAAAACACATTTTCCTCACATTTCTGTGGTGGAAAGTTCTGGAATCTGCGTGGATCAACAAATTTCCACTCACCCAGCGTGCCTCCAGGTCTCCCGAAAAAACATGGTACCTCACTTGCGTGGGTAGGCATAGTGGCTGCGACATGAAACAGCGCAAAACGCAGCATGGTCGCACCTCAATTTCCCAGTGAAATTTAGCACGATTCGGACAAAAAGACTACCTTTTGTTTTTGCGCCGTAGCTCTGCCAGCACCTAGGGAAACCTAGCAAACCTACACATTCTTGAAAACTAGACACCCAGGGCAATTCAGGATGGGGTGACTCGTCTGCCTACCCCCAGGTTTTGTTACCTAGAATCCCTTGAAAACATAAAAATTTGACCAAAAAAACACATTTTCCTCACATTTCTGTGGTGGAAAGTTCTGGAATCTGCGTGGATCAACAAATTTCCACCCACCCAGCGTTCCCCCTGGTCTCCCGATAAAAACAGTACCTCACTTGTGTGGGTCGGCCTTGTGCCTACGACAGGAAACGGCACAAAATGCAATGTGGTCGCACCTCAATTTCCCAGTGAAATTTTACGTTCTTTGGACAAAGAGACTACCTTTCGTTTTTGAGCCGTAGCTCTGCCAGCACCTAGGGAAACCTAGCAAACCTATACATTATTGAAAACTAGACACCCAGGGAAATTCAGGATGGGGTGACTCGTCTGCCTACCCCCAGGTTTTGTTACCCAGAATCCCTTGAAAACATAAAAATTTGACCAAAAAAACACATTTTCCTCACATTTCTGTGGTGGAAAGTTCTGGAATCTACGTGGATCAACAAATTTCCACTCACCCAGCGTGCCCCCAGGTCTCCTGAAAAAAATGGTACCTCACTTGCGTCGGTAGGCATAGTGGCTGCGACATGAAACGGCGCAAAACGCAGCATGGTCGCACCTCAATTTCCCAGTGAAATTTAGCACGATTCGGACAAAAAGACTACCTTTTGTTTTTGCGCCGTACCTCTGCCAGCACCTAGGGAAACCTAGCAAACCTATACATTTTTGAAAACTAGACACCCAGGGAAATTCAGGATGGGGTGACTCGTCTGCCTACCCCCAGGTTTTGTTACCCAGAATCCCTTGCAAACATAAAAATTTGACCAAAAAAACACATTTTCCTCACATTTCTGTGGTGGAAAGTTCTGGAATCTGCGTGGATGAACAAATTTCCACTCACCCAGTGTGCCCCCATGTCTCCCGAAAAAAATGGTACCTCACTTGCGTGGGTAGGCATAGTGTCTGCGACATGAAACAGCGCAAAACGCAGCATGGTCGCACCTCAATTTCCCAGTGAAATTTAGCACGATTCGGACAAAAAGACTACCTTTTGTTTTTGCGCCGTAGCTCTGCCAGCACCTCGGGAAACCTAGCAAACCTATACATTTTTGAAAACTAGACACCCAGGGAAATTCAGGATGGGGTGACTCGTCTGCCTACCCCCAGGTTTTGTTACCCAGAATCCCTTGAAAACATAAAAATTTGACCCAAAAAACAAATTTTCCTCACATTTCTGTGGTGGAAAGTTCTGGAATCTGCGTGGATCAACAAATTTCCACTCACCCAGCGTGCCCCCACGTCTCCCAAAAAAAATGGTACCTCACTTGCGTGGGTAGGCATAGTGGCTGCGACATGAAACAGCGCAAAACGCAGCATGGTCGCACCTCAATTTCCCAGTGAAATTTAGCACGATTCGGACAAAAAGACTACCTTTTGTTTTTGCGCCGTAGCTCTGCCAGCACCTAGGGAAACCTAGCAAACCTATACATTTTTGAAAACTAGACACCCAGGGCAATTCAGGATGGGGTGACTCGTCTGCCTACCCCCAGGTTTTGTTACCCAGAATCCCTTGAAAACATAAAAAATTGACCAAAAAACCAAATTTTCCTCACATTTCTGTGGTGGAAAGTTCTGGAATCTGCGTGGATCAACAAATTTCTACCCACCCAGCGTGCCCCCAGGTCTCCCGAAAAAAATGGTACCTCACTTGCGTGGGTAGGCATAGTGGCTGCGACATGAAACAGCGCAAAACGCAGCATGGTCGCACCTCAATTTCCCAGTGAAATTTAGCACGATTCGGACAAAAAGACTACCTTTTGTTTTTGCGCCGTAGCTCTGCCAGCACCTAGAAAACCTAGCAAACCTATACATTTTTGAAAACTAGACACCCAGGGCAATTCATGATGGGGTGACTCGTCTGCCTACCCCCAGGTTTTGTTACCCAGAATCCCTTGAAAACATAAACATTTGACCAAAAAACACATTTTCCTCACATTTCTGTGGTGGAAAGTTCTGAAATCTACGTGGATCAACAAATTTCCACTCACCCAGCGTGCCCCCAGGTCTCCTGAAAAAAATGGTACCTCACTTGCGTCGGTAGGCATAGTGGCTGCGACATGAAACAGCGCAAAACGCAGCATGGTCGCACCTCAATTTCCCAGTGAAATTTAGCACGATTCGGACAAAAAGACTACCTTTTGTTTTTGCGCCGTAGCTCTGCCAGCACCTAGGGAAACCTAGCAAACCTATACATTTTTAAAAACTAGACACCCAGGGCAATTCAGGATGGGGTGACTCGTCTGCCTACCCCCAGGTTTTGTTACCCAGAATCCCTTGCAAACATAAAAATTTGACCAAAAAAACACATTTTCCTCACATTTCTGTGGTGGAAAGTTCTGGAATCTGCGTGGATCAACAAATTTCCACCCACCCAGCGTGCCCCCAGGTCTCCCAAAAAAATTTGGTACCTCACTTGCGTGGGTAGGCATAGTGGCTGCGACATGAAACAGCGCAAAACGCAGCATGGTCGCACCTCAATTTCCCAGTGAAATTTAGCACGATTCGGACAAAAAGACTACCTTTTGTTTTTGCGCCGTAGCTCTGCCAGCACCTAGGGAAACCTAGCAAACCTATACATTTTTGAAAACTAGACACCCAGGGCAATTCAGGATGGGGTGACTCGTCTGCCTACCCCCAGGTTTTGTTACCCAGAATCCCTTGAAAACATAAAAAATTGACCAAAAAAACAAATTTTCCTCACATTTCTGTGGTGGAAAGTTCTGGAATCTGCATGGATCAACAACTTTCCACCCACCCAGCGTGCCCCCAGGTCTCCCAAAAAAAATGGTACCTCACTTGCGTGGGTAGGCATAGTGGCTGCGACATGAAACAGCGCAAAACGCAGCATGGTCGCACCTCAATTTCCCAGTGAAATTTAGCACGATTCGGACAAAAAGACTACCTTTTGTTTTTGCGCCGTAGCTCTGCCAGCACCTAGGGAAACCTAGCAAACCTACACATTTTTGAAAACTAGACACCCAGGGCAATTCAGGATGGGGTGACTCGTCTGCCTACCCCCAGGTTTTGTTACCCAGAATCCCTTGCAAACATAAAAATTTGACCAAAAAAACACATTTTCCTCACATTTCTGTGGTGGAAAGTTCTGGAATCTGCGTGGATGAACAAATTTCCACTCACCCAGTGTGCCCCCATGTCTCCCGAAAAAAATGGTACCTCACTTGCGTGGGTAGGCATAGTGTCTGCGACATGAAACAGCGCAAAACGCAGCATGGTCGCACCTCAATTTCCCAGTGAAATTTAGCACGATTCGGACAAAAAGACTACCTTTTGTTTTTGCGCCGTAGCTCTGCCAGCACCTCGGGAAACCTAGCAAACCTATACCTTTTTGAAAACTAGACACCCAGGGAAATTCAGGATGGGGTGACTCGTCTGCCTACCCCCAGGTTTTGTTACCCAGAATCCCTTGAAAACATAAAAATTTGACCAAAAAAACAAATTTTCCTCACATTTCTGTGGTGGAAAGTTCTGGAATCTGCGTGGATCAACAAATTTCCACTCACCCAGCGTGCCCCCACGTCTCCCAAAAAAAATGGTACCTCACTTGCGTGGGTAGGCATAGTGGCTGCGACATGAAACAGCGCAAAACGCAGCATGGTCGCACCTCAATTTCCCAGTGAAATTTAGCACGATTCGGACAAAAAGACTACCTTTTGTTTTTGCGCCGTAGCTCTGCCAGCACCTAGGGAAACCTAGCAAACCTATACATTTTTGAAAACTAGACACCCAGGGAAATTCAGGATGGGGTGACTCGTCTGCCTACCCCCAGGTTTTAATACCCAGAATCCCTTGAAAACATAAAAATTTGACCAAAAAAACACATTTTCCTCACATTTCTGTGGTGGAAAGTTCTGGAATCTGCGTGGATCAACAAATTTCCACTCACCCAGCGTGCCTCCAGGTCTCCCGAAAAAACATGGTACCTCACTTGCGTGGGTAGGCATATTGGCTGCGACATGAAACAGCGCAAAACGCAGCATGGTCGCACCTCAATTTCCCAGTGAAATTTAGCACGATTCGGACAAAAAGACTACCTTTTGTTTTTGCGCCGTAGCTCTGCCAGCACCTAGGGAAACCTAGCAAACCTATACATTTTTGAAAACTAGACACCCAGGCCAATTCAGAATGGGGTGACTCTTCTGCCTACCCCCAGGTTTTGTTACCCAGAATCCCTTGAAAACATAAAAATTTGACCAAAAAAACACATTTTCCTCACATTTCTGTGGTGGAAAGTTCTGGAATCTGCGTGGATCAACAAATTTCCACCCACCCAGCGTGCCCCCAGGTCTCCCGAAAAAAATGGTACCTCACTTGCGTGGATAGACATAGTGGCTGCAACAGGAAACGGTTCAAATCGTACGGTGGTGAATTTACATTACCTTATTGCAAAACTACCTTGATTTTTGGGGGGGGCATCTGAGTTTGTGGCCCGGGGCTCGGGGGTATTCTTTGCAAAGTAGCAAACCCAAACAGTTCTGAAAACTAGACACCCGGGAGAGTCCAGGGAGGTATGGCATGTGTGGGTCCCCCAATGTTTTCCTACCCAGAACTCTTTGCAAACCTTAAAAATAGGTAAAAATAGCACTTTTCCAAACATTTTGGCGTGGGATCGCCGTGCCGGCAAAAAAGTCCTACCACCCTGCGTTCCCCTTGTTCTCCCGAGTAAAAGGATACCTCACTTGTGTGGGTGCCCCAAAGCAGAACACGCCAAAAATGAATTTTGAAAAAAGTACTTTTTAGTCAGATTTAAGTTTTACAAATTAAGCACTCCAGCCTGAGTCACATGCCTTTGGCCCACCCACACAAGTGAGGTATCATTTTACTCGGGAGAACAAGGGAAACGCTGGGTGGTAGGACATTTGTTCCGGCAGCGAGATCCCACCCAAAAAAGTATGGAAAAGTGGGTTTTTGGACCAAAATTTCAGGTTTGCAGGGGTTTCTGGGTAGGAAAACATTGGGGGACCCACGCATGCCATACCTCCCTGGACTCCCCCGGGTGTCTAGTTCTCAGAACTGTTTGGGTTTGGTAGTTTCCAAAGATGCCTGCCAAGCCCCGGGCCAAAAGCTCAGGTGACCCCCTCAAAAAATAAGATTATTTGGCTAATTGGCTTGATTATTACCCATGACAAAATTGTGCTGCTGGGAGATTTTAATCTCTGGTTGGACTCGGTGGAGTCTGACTCTCAGGCAGCCACACTGAAAGAAACTTTTTTGGACCTTAATCTCATTCAACACATTCACCTCCCTACCCATGAGAAAGGGCACAGCCTTGACCAAATTTGGTCTCAAAACATCTCTCTGGCAGTTAACTCCATCTTGCCTTGCATCTGGTCGGATCATTTTTTGATCAATTTCATCATGACCATTGCAAAAAACAGTAAACCTGTGTCTCAACAAGGTGGGAAGGCAAGAATGTGGAAGAATGTTGTTATCCCGGCCTTTCTTGAATCGTTAACCTCCACCTGTCCATCATTTGATCAGGACATTGGAAAATCAGAAGAGGCTTTCTCAGAGTGGCTACTCCAGGCAGCTGAAGCCCATGCTCCCTGTATTAACTTCTCCCGCTCTCGCCCCAATGACGCTCACAGGTGGTTTACACCTCACCTGAAAACCCTCAAACTTAAGGTTCGTCAAATGGAGCGCAAGTGGCGCGCAGCCTATTTAGAACACGATAGAGCCAACTTTCGTAAGGCTCGCAGGGATTATCAAAATCTCATTCTAAAATGTAAAACTAACTATTTCTCGGATAAAATTCTTAAGGCCCAAAATAAGTCAAAAGAGCTGTTCAATATTGTGGAAAATCTTAGCTCTGGTGACAGAACTTCTCTTCCGATGGTCCCTACCCAAGAATTTTGTAACACACTTAACTCTTTTTTCTTTGATAAAATTTGTACTATCAAGCAAAGTATCCCCATCACTCAGCCCCCTTTTTTGTTTGCAGACACTATGTACAACTCTGCCACCTTAGACTCCTATCCCCTCATAGACAATGTCAAATTACTCAAACTTTTAACCAAAGTCAAAACTGGCTCCCCCGATGACATTTGTCCCCCTCACATCCTGAAAGAAGTGGGCACCAATCTTCCTGGGTGTCTACTTTCTTTACTGAATGGGTCACTTGTACAGGGCAAAGTTCCACGTAATCTGAAAAAAGCTCTTCTCGTTCCCCTCATAAAAAAGGCAGGAGCAAACCCGCTAGATCCTATTAACTACAGACCCATATCGTTGCTGCCATACTGTGCCAAACTACTGGAGTCACATGTTTGTGAAAGTATCTCCAGCTTTCTGGAAAAAACCGAGTACCTGGCACCGAATCAAGCAGGGTTCCGACTTAGCCATTCTACCGAGGCGGTCATTCTCTCGGTGTTAAATACTTTGAGGCGGAATGCAGATGCAGGAATACATCAGGCGCTTGTGCTACTGGACCTTTCTGCTGCATTCGACACGGTCGACCACACCATCTTGGTCGACCGTGTCGAACAGGCAGGTCTCAGGGGCCCTGCATTGAGCTGGATCCGCTCCTTCATTACGGGCCGTACTCAATCGGTCAGATTGGGCTCTTTCTCTGCTCCCACTATATCTACCACCTGCGGGGTACCACAAGGTTCCTCGTTATCTCCCCTGCTTTTTAATGTATACCTACGCCCTCTTTTGCACTCCCTTCGGAATGCAAATGTAACTATTTTTAACTATGCGGATGATTTGCAGCTCATCTTTCCTCTTAACACCAAGGACTCAGTGGTTGAATTTAAAAGAACTATGTCCCACATACTGAGTTGGATGAGCTGCAATCATCTGAAGCTCAACCCGGGCAAGACCGAGCTGGTCTTGCCCGGACAGAGCTCGCTTAGTTGGAATTCCAGCTTCTGGCCTACTAGTATGGGAGTCCCCCCATCTAAGTCATCCGTGGTCAAGAGCCTGGGTATCTTCATCAGCGAGGATCTCTCGATAAAAAGACAGGTTGGAGCGGTGGTATCCTCCAGTATCTTCCAATTGAAGAAAATAAAAAAAATTGCTCGCTTTTTTTCCTCAGCAGCCCTTACACAGATTGTCATCTCCTTGGTTCTGTCCAGGCTGGACTTTTCTAACAGTCTCTATCTTGGCCTCCAAATAGGAGAGCTCAAACGTCTCCAGCTTGTTCAGAACCAAGCCGCCAGGCTTCTTTTGAATATACCCAGGAGGCAATCTATTAGATCTGGCCTTAAACAGCTACACTGGTTGCCAGTTGAGCAGCGTGTGGCCTTTAAGGCCGGGTGTATTTTGTTTAGGTCTCTGAATGACTCTGGCCCTTTATTCATCAGAGATTTATTCAAAAAATACTGCCCCTCCCGTCACCTCCGATCCACTTATAAATCACTCTTGATCGTACCTCCATTCAAAAGGAAACGCCTTGGAGGTAGCTGTTTCGACCACCTTGCTGCTGGTCTTTGGAACTCTTTCCCCCTCCACATAAAGCTGAATGATAACATCCTCAGCTTTAGACAATCCCTGAAAACTTGGCTTTTTTCTCAAGCTCACTACTGACAGTACAGCTCCACTTATTGACTGCCTTGCCTGGTTCCTTCTTATAGCGCCATGAAGCCTTCGGGCGTACGAGCGCTCAACAAATTCCAATTAACATTAACATTAACATTAAAGGTAATGTTTTGGTCTCCACAGTATGAATTGGGCCTTTTCCTAAAGCAGCCGCTATGCCTACCCACGCAAGTGAGGTACCATTTTTATCGGGAGACCATGGGGAACGCTGGGTGGGAGGTAATTTGTGTGAGCCCAGTGATGCCACGCTTTCCCACACTAAAACGTGTGAAAAAACAGATTTTTTCCAAGCAAAAAATGAGGTTTGCAAGGGATTCTGGGTAAAGGAACGTTGGAGGATCCACGCAAGCCATACCTCCTTGGAAGCCCCCGGGTGTCTAATTTTCAGAAATGTGTGGGATTGGTAGGTTTCCCTAGATGGCTGTCTCGCACGGGGCCAAAAACCCAGGTAACCCCTCTTGCAAAAGCTGGTGGACTTAACATTTTCACCATTGTGAAATTCACCAGCTTTTGCAAGAGGGGTTACCTGGGTTTCTGGCCCCGTGCGAGACAGCCATCTATGGAAACCTACCAAACCCACACATTTCTGAAAAGTAGACACCCGGGGGCTTCCAAGGAGGCATGGCTTGCGTGGATCCTCCAACGTTCCTTTACCCAGAATCCCTTGCAAACCTCAATTTTAGCAGAAAAAAATCAATTTTTTCACACGTTGTAGTCTGGGAAAGCGTGGCATCACTGGTCTCACACAAATTACCTCCCACCCAGCGTTCCCCCACGTCTCCCGATAAAAACGGTACCTCACTTGCGTGGGTAGCCATAGTGGCTGCAACAGGAAAAGGTCCAAATCTAACGGTGGAGAATATAAAATACCCTGAAGCAATATAACTTTGATTTTGGGGGGGGTCACCTGAGTTTTTGGCCCGGGGCTGGGTGGTATTCTTTGGAAAGTAGCAAACCCAAACAGTTCTGAAAACTAGACACCCGGGAGAGTCCAGGGAGGTATGGCATGTGTGGGTCCCCCAATGTTTTCCTACCCAGAACTCTTTGCAAACCTTAAAAATAGGTAAAAATAGCACTTTTCCAAACATTTTGGCGTGGGATCGCCGTGCCGGCAAAAAAGTCCTACCACCCTGCGTTCCCCTTGTTCTCCCGAGTAAAAGGATTCCTCACTTGTGTGGGTGCCCCAAAGCAGAACACGCCAAAAATGAATTTTGAAAAAAGTACTTTTTAATCAGATTTAAGTTTTACAAATTAAGCACCCCAGCCTGAGTCACATGCCTTTGGCCCACCCACACAAGTGAGGTATCATTTTACTCGGGAGAACAAGGGAAACGCTGGGTGGTAGGACATTTGTTCCGGCAGCGAGATCCCACCCAAAAAAGTATGGAAAAGTGGGTTTTTGGACCAAAATTTCAGGTTTGCAGGGGTTTCTGGGTAGGAAAACATTGGGGGACCCACGCATGCCATACCTCCCTGGACTCCCCCGGGTGTCTAGTTCTCAGAACTGTTTGGGTTTGGTAGTTTCCAAAGATGCCTGCCAAGCCCCGGGCCAAAAGCTCAGGTTACCCATTCAAAAAATAAGATTATTTGGCTAAAGGTAATGTTTTGGTCTCCACAGTATGAATTGGGCCTTTTCCTAAAGCAGCCGCTATGCCTACCCACGCAAGTGAGGTACCATTTTTATCGGGAGACCTTGGGGAACGCTGGGTGGGAGGTAATTTGTGTGAGCCCAGTGATGCCACGCTTTCCCACACTAAAACGTGTGAAAAAACTGATTTTTTTCCAAGCAAAAAATGAGGTTTGCAAGGGATTCTGGGTAAAGGAACGTTGGAGGATCCACGCAAGCCATACCTCCTTGGAAGCCCCCGGGTGTCTACTTTTCAGAAATGTGTGGGATTGGTAGGTTTCCCTAGATGGCTGTCTCGCACGAGGCCAAAAACCCAGGTAACCCCTCTTGCAAAAGCTGGTGGACTTAACATTTTCACCATTGTGAAATTCACCAGCTTTTGCAAGAGGGGTTACCTGGGTTTCTGGCCCCGTGCGAGACAGCCATCTATGGAAACCTACCAAACCCACACATTTCTGAAAAGTAGACACCCGGGGGCTTCCAAGGAGGCATGGCTTGCGTGGATCCTCCAACGTTCCTTTACCCAGATTCCCTTGCAAACCTCAATTTTAGCAGAAAAAATCAATTTTTTCACACGTTGTAGTCTGGGAAAGCGTGGCATCACTGGTCTCACACAAATTACCTCCCACCCAGCGTTCCCCCAGGTCTCCCGATAAAAACGGTACCTCACTTGCGTGGGTAGCCATAGTGGCTGCAACAGGAAAAGGTCCAAATCTAACGGTGGAGAATATAAAATACCCTGAAGCAATATACTTTGATTTTGGGGGGGGGGACCTGAGCTTTTGGCCCGGGGCTGGGTGGTATTCTTTGGAAAGTAGCAAACCCAAACAGTTCTGAAAACTAGACACCCGGGAGAGTCCAGGGAGGTATGGCATGTGTGGGTCCCCCAATGTTTTCCTACCCAGAACTCCTTGCAAACCTTAAAAATAGGTAAAAATAGCACTTTTCCAAACATTTTGGCGTGGGATCGCCGTGCCGGCAAAAAAGTCCTACCACCCTGCGTTCCCCTTGTTCTCCCGAGTAAAAGGATACCACACCTTAACAGAGTAACTCAAAAGTCAAACATTCAAGCACGGCTATCTATTCCTCAAAGACACACACATACAGGTTGGATTTGGCACGAGGGCGAGTGATGGTTCAGTACATAAAATTTTATTAACAAGATATTTCAAAAAAATGAAATGCTCTGTCAATAAATAAATGCATAAAAACTGAACCAGTGACTCGCAACTCGTGAGCTGTAAAGCCACGACAAGGCACCAACCGTTTTACAGGCCATTCACTCACCTTTCATACCTGATACAAACCAGACCATTGACACCATCCGAATGGAAAAGCAACGCATAACAACAATCACAATAAGGGGCAAGGTACACCCTACTGCAGAAAGAGAAAAAAAACAATTATTACTGCACACCCATCTAATCCGCAAGCACACACACATACTGGTTGGATTTGGCACGAGGGTGAGTGATGATTCAGTACATACAATTGTATACGCAAGTAATTTCACAAAAATGAAATACACTGTGTATAATTGAAAGTATGATAAACTGAACCACGGACTCACAGCTCGTGAGCTGTAAAGCCACGTCAAGGCACCAACCTCTTTACAGGCCATTCATACACCTTTCGTACGCGTGACACATACAAAACATTCACACCGCCAGCCGCGGACCCATCACATTCCAACACTCACACCAGCAAACAGCGCCATTCAAGGGCCCATCACTTTCACACGCCCACATTTCAGACACTGCAACTACACAAAATGATGGACTGTGTGGAGTGTCACTCAACTAGCAGTGTGTGTAGTGACCAACAGAAAGTAACTACTCACACACCGCCTGCCGAGTGCCAGTCCACCCACACCACCATCCAAGCACCAGACCATGCACACCGCCAGCCAAACACCACTCAGCGCACACCGACAGCCAAGTACCACTCCACACACAACACCAGCCAAACATAACTCCACGCACACCACCAGCCAAGCGCCACTCCACACACACCGCCAGCCAAGCACCACTCCGTACACAGACAGCCAAGTACCACTCCATGCACACCACCAGCCAAGCGCCCCTCCACACACACCACCAGCCAAGCGCCACTCCACAAACACACCACCAGCCAAGCACCACTCCATGCACAGACAGCCAAGTACCACTCCACGCACACCGTCCAGCCAAGCGCCACTCCACACACACAGCCAGCCAAGCACCACTCCACACACACCGCCAGCCAAGCACCACTCCGTGCACAGACAGCCAAGTACCACTCCATGCACACCACCAGCCAAGCGCCCCTCCACACACACCACCAGCCAAGCGCCACTCCACAAACACAACACCAGCCAAGCACCACTCCGTGCACCGACAGCCAAGTACCACTCCACGCACACCGTCCAGCCAAGCGCCACTCCACACACACCGCCAGCCAAGCACCACTCCACACACACCGCCAGCCAAGCACCACTCCGTGCACAGACAGCCAAGTACCACTCCATGCACACCACCAGCCAAGCGCCCCTCCACACACACCACCAGTCAAGCACCACTCCACGAACACCACAAGCCAAAGACAAATCCAAACACAACATCAGGCAAGCACCAAACCATGCACACAGTCAGACAATGGACACTACACGCAAACCAACATCATACTTTAGTTTTTTTTTTAAATAAAAGAGAAACAAAAACAAATTGCAAATTGATACAAATCTACTAACTCGACAACTAAATCTAAAAAGACTACACAAATACAAACTTTGAAACTGAACAATAACTATTACAGAATAAAGACCAACCAGTTCACTTTACCACTCATTGATACTCCCAAAAATTCTTTTGCGTGTGGTACAATCTAAAACAAGCAGGTACACACAGCCGGGGTTTGAAGGGCAGTCGGGGCAGTACATGCGAACCTCCTTCCGCAAACCTCTTCGCCAACAGACTCTACATCTCCGACTGGGAAAGTCTTTTGAGGTTGTAGGAGGAATTGTATCAGGAAAGTGGCGATCTTTCAATCTGGCAACATCCTCCACCACTCCAACTCTAGGAACACTTGCCTGTTCCACTAAAACAAGGCTGCCTATTACAGACTCCTGAAACTTTACAAAAGTCAACTTTGACTGGGGACAAGATTTCTGGAACACAATAAAAGCATTAAAGGTTGCCAAGTGGAAAAGATGGATAGCCAACTTCTTGTACCAAATGTAAGCCTTACGAAGAGCAGCATACGGTTCCAACCTCTGATCAACTCTGTCAACACCACCCATGTACTTATTGTAGTCCAGTATGCACACAGGTTTGCGCACTTCTGCAACCTGACCCCAAACATTCCGCGGTTCAGTGCTTTCATCATGTATTGTAGTCAACATGTAGACATCTCTCCTGTCTGTAAACTTCACAGCTAGAAGCTCCTCACAACGCAAAGCACTGCACTGTCCCCGAGCAAGCTTTCGACAAACAAGTTCTTTTGGGAAACCTTTACGGTTTGAGCGGATTGTGCCACAGGCAACAGTGTCCACTTTGGCCAATTCCCTGAACAACCGCACACCAGTGTAGAAGTTATCGACATACAAATGATGGCCTTTGTTAAAAAATCCACGACCAAGTTCCCACACAATTTTCTCAGTCACTCCAAAAGTCGACGGACAACCAGGGGGGTTAATCCTGGATTCCTTACCAGTGTACACCCTGAAATTAGAGACATATCCAGTCTCACTGTCACACAGCACATACAGTTTGATTCCATAGCGTGCCCTCTTACTAGGAATGTATTGCCGAAATACCAAGCGGCCCTTGAACAACAGCAAAGACTCATCCACTGCAATTTCTTTCCCAGGATAAAAGATCTCAGAAAATCGATCAACCAAATGATCAATGACAGGCCGAATCTTGAAAAGACGGTCACAATCAGGGTGATCTCGTGGCAAAGCAAGACTATTGTCATCAAAATGCATCATCCGCAGCAGAAGCAAATACCTATCACGAGTCATGACTGCCGGAAATATAGCTGTTGCCATCAAGGGACTAGTAGACCAATATGAAGCCATTGATGGTTTCCTAAGCAAGCCCATCAAAAGAGTTAAACCCAAAAACTTTTTAATCTCCTCCAAATTGGTGAGAGTCCACCGGGTAGCTCTAGCGTGGGGCTTAAGGCTGGCACTGTTCACCCTCAAAAAAATGTCAGCATACAAATTAGTCTGCTCTACAATCTCTGCCAAAAACACATCATCCATAAACAACTTGAAAAAATCAATAGGCAAAAAGTTTTCAGTGTTCACCCTACACCCTGGAACAGCAGTAAATTCAGGCAATGCCGGCTGCACCATGCCTGGTGCAACCCAGAGGTCAGAACTTTCATCTGCAAGTCTTGCAGCCGCAGGCCGCCGCCCAGCTAACTCTTGTCTCACAACACCAACTGGAAGTCTAGCAGCCCCAGGCTGCAGCCCAGATGTCTCTTGCCGCACAATTGGCACATCACTGTCCTCCGCAACCACAGGCACAACCATGTCCTCCAAAACTGTAAACACAGCAATGTCCTCCCCAACCACAGGCACATCATCCACACCAAAAGTAGCTTCATCAGCACTCAAAGTGTCTTCATCATCAGATGAAGCCATGTGTAGAGAAAACTCACTACCTGAATCTTCACCTCCCACCTCTGGCTCAGAATCAGAGTCAGACTCTGGACCATGGTCAGAGGAAGAATCAAAAAGCATTCCAACAACTTGCTGAGCAGTAATCCGGCGGCTAGCCATTATCCTTACAAATAAAGGAGTCTGCACAAACAACTCAACAACCCCAACACTGCGCAAAGTAAGATAAAAATGTAAGACTTTTTCACCAAAAAATATATTTAGAAAAAATATACAATTCACTTACAAGACACAACTACACTCACCAGCACCTACTCTGCAAAGACACAGCAAATAGGCAACGATATCCCACTAGAAAGAAGAAAAAAAAAACCTTACATCTACAGAAGGACACATCAAAAACAAATGCAAAACATGTTTTACAATCACAACAAACAGCAACAACACATACTCGTATTACTACACACTTTGCAAAATAAACAATTACATTACAATTGAACAAAAAAAAGGTCTCTTACCAAACACATGCAACTACAGAAACAGCAGAACAACAGAACCACCAGTAACAGAACCACACACTGCAACAATCTAAAGAGAAAAGAAAACAATACACATTAGAAGAAACAAAAACAACACACATTACAACAGGCTATGTCACAGGGTATGTCACAAATGGGGTGTCTGCCCCCAAGGGGGGAAGATTATAAATCATTATAAACGTGGGCCCCCTGGAAGCAACCCTACGGAGAGCAGAGAGGCCAAATAAAGACACGGCAGAACATACTGAAAACAAATGGGCCCAAGGAAGCAACCCTTGGCCAAGGGGTCGCTCCCTATAAAAAAAATAACCCTGGAGTCTAGTGGGCTTTTCTATTCCCCCCCAGAAAAGTCTAAAAAAATATTAGGGCCACTAGGAAGTGACCCTTCCCCAAGGGGTCGCTTCCTTTTCAAATAAAAAACAAATCCCTGGAGACTAGTGGGCTTTTCTGCTCCCCCTGGGTGCAGATCGGCTGAAAAAACGGCCTATCTGCCCCAGGGGGGGCAGAAAAGTCTGAAAAATATTTTATCCCCCTAAGGAAGCGAGCCTTGCCCAAGGGGTCGCTTCCTTTATAAATAACAAACAATCCCTGGTGTCTAGTGGGCTTTTCTGCCCCCCCTGGGTGCAGATCGTCCAAACAAAACGGCCGATCTGCCCCAGGGGGGGCAGAAAATTCTAAAACATTATTTGACCCCCTAAGGAAGCGACCCTTGCCCAAGGGATCACTTCCTTTATCAATAACAAACAATCCCTGGTGTCTAGTGGGCTTTTCTGCCCCCCCTGGGTGCAGATCGGCCAAACAAAACGGCCGATCTGCCCCAGGGGGGGCAGAAAAGTCTAAAACATTATTTGACCCCCTAAGGAAGCGACCCTTGCCCAAGGGGTCGCTTCCTTTATCAATAACAAACAATCTCTGGTGTCTAGTGGGCTTTTCTGCCCCCCCTGGGTGCAGATCGGCCAAACAAAACGGCCGATCTGCCCCAGGGGGGGCAGAAAAGTCTAAAACATTATTAGGCCCCCTAAGGAAGCGACCCTTGCCCAAGGGGTCGCTTCCTTTATCAATAACAACCAATCCCTGGTGTCTAGTGGGCTTTTCTGCCCCCCCTGGGTGCAGATCGGCCAAACAAAACGGCCGATCTGCCCCAGGGGGGGCAGAAAAGTCTAAAAAATGATGTGGCCCCCTAAGGAAGCGACCCTTGCCCAAGGGGTCGCTTCCTGCACAGATAAACATTGGCAAACACAATCCCTGGTGTCTAGTGGACTTTTCTGCCCCCTCCGGGTGCAGATCGGCCAAACAAAACGGCCGATCTGCCCCAGGGGGGGCAGAAAAGTCTAAAAAATGATGTGGCCCCCAAAGGAAGCGACCCTTGCCCAAGGGGTCGCTTCCTGCACAGATAAACATTGGCAAACACAATCCCTGGTGTCTAGTGGGGCATTCCTGGTGCACGATCGCGACGCTGTGCGCGATCGTGCACCAGGAATGCCGTGCATTGGGACATCAGGGGAGAGGAAACACAGTTTACTCCCCCCCGATGCCTCAAGGCACCGAAAAACGGCCCCCCCGCCCCACCGCAGCACCAAACACCGACCTTGTTCCTGGACGCGCTGGAAAGAAATGGCTTCCAGCGCGTCCAGCGCTTCCTGATGACGTCGGCGCGCGCTGTGCGCGCTGACATCACCAGGAAGCGTGGGGGGGCAGGGGGTGGCAGCGGAAAGTCTTCCGCTGCCACCCCAGCTAAAATCCGCACGATCGATGCCCCAGGGGGGGAGCGCCAGCGCTCCCCCCCAGGGCTGTACTGATGACGGAGCGGTTCCGTCATCAGCACAGCCCAACCGATGCTGATGACGGAACCGCTCCGTCATCAGCATCGAAGGGGTTAAATGTAATTCATATTATTGACATTGTTTTAAAAAAGTAATTCATTAAAAATAACATAACAACATGATTTAATAACTTTTAAAAATCTGGGGGCATATTAGCAAGAACCTCGTTAAAATTATCGCCGTTTTAGCGGCAGGAAACTGCAGCTAAAATGGCGATAATGGGCTTGCTAGTATGCATTATAGAATTCCAGGACATCTAACCTGCGCTTCTATTGGAATTCTATAACGCATATTAGCAAGCCCATTATCGCCGTTTCCTGCCGCTAAAACAGCGATACTTTTAACGAGGTTCTTGCTAATAGGCCTCCTAATATTTAATTGAAACTAAAATAAGAGTAAAGTAAATAAATATATCTTGTAAACATAACATAATATAGTTAGCTTACTTTAAATAAGACGCACTAGAATTTATACTAATTTGCAATTTTTAAAAATACGTAAAAATATTTTATATCTATTAAACCATTTAAATATTTTTTATAAATATGTAACAAAACTAGTATTTTAAAATGCTAAGTCACTAAATAAAATACAGCAAATAAATCAAAAGTCTGGAATTTATAAATATATATACTTGTAATTGAAATACCTAAAAAATAACTTGTAGAAAATCTAGAACAAAGTAAAAAATAGTGACTAAATCCCAAAATTAAACATAAAAAATTAAACAAATAAAAATATTTCAAATACAGTACTCTGATAATTAAGGAGAATACTTACATTCTGTGGGGCAAGAGTCAGATTTTCGATTCTAACTCCACTTGTGAGGAAAATTGGATACATTGGGGGAAGTCAGGTTTACTGTTCTAACTTCAGCCTAAGAACCATTGAGAAAGTTTATACATGGAAAGTCACATTTACTTTTCTAACTCCAGTTTAATACACACTGGGGAAAGTCTGTACTGTCAGAGTCAAGTTACAAGTGACCCTTAGAGTCAAGAGTCAAGTGACCCTTAACCCGGTCACCCCACTCACCGCACGGCCCCCGTGTGCCCTGGTCTCCGCTGCTGCCCTTTTTGCCGCCACTCCTGCTGCTTGGGCTCCCGCCCTCTGGCCTGCCCCTCGCCATTTCCTGTGCCTGCATTTTGCCGCTTTTTGCCGCCGCTGATTTTTCCCGCCGTTCCCTCCATGTCACCTTTTCCCGCCCTTGTCCCCCCGCTCACCACCGCCGCTCCTCTGCGGCCCCACCCCCCTTCCTTCACCACGGTCCCCATTCGCCACCCCGTTCCCGCCTCCCAGCTGCTCCTCCCTCCCACTTGGCCATATATGGCGGGGACCGTGCGGCAGTGAGCTGTGACCCTTAACCCGGTGACCCCACTCACCGCAGGCCCCTGTGTGCCCTGGTCTCCGCTGCTGACCTTTTTGCCACCACTCCTGCTGCCGGGGCTCCCGCCCTCTGGCCTGCCCCTCGCCGCTTCCTGTGCCTGCTTTTTGCCGCCGCTGATTTTTCCCGTCGCTCCCTCCGTGTCACCTTTTCCCACGCTTGTCCCCCCACTCACCACCGCCGCTCCTCTGTGGCCCCGCCCCCCTTCCTTCTCCCCGGTCCCCATTCGCCACCCCGCTCCCGCCTCCCAGCTGCTCCTCCTTCCCACTTGGCCATATATGGCGGGGACCGCGCGGCAGTGAGCTGTGACCCTTAACCCGGTCACCCCACTCACCGCATGGCCCCCGTGTGCCCTGGTCTCCGCTGCTGCCCTTTTTGTCGGCACTCCTGCTGCCTGGGCTCCCGCCCTCTGGCCTGCCCCTCACCGCTTCCTGTGCCTGCTTTTTGCCACCGCTGATTTTTCCCACCGTTCCCTCCGTGTCACCTTTTCCCTCTCTTGTCCCCCCGCTCACCACCGCCGCTCCTCTGTGGCCCTGCCCCCCTTCCTTCTCCCCGGTCCGCATTCGCCACCCCGCTCCCGCCTCCCAGCTGCTCCTCCCTCCCACTTGGCCATATATGGCGGGGACCGCACGGCAGTGAGCTGTGACCCTTAACCCGCCCACCTCACTCACCGCACGGCCCTGTGTGCCCTGGTCTCCGCTGCTGCCCTTTTTGCCGGCACTCCTGCTGCCTGGGCTCCCGCCCTCTGGCCTGCCCCTCACCGCTTCCTGTGCCTACTTTTTGCCGCTTTTTGCCACCTTTGATTTTTCCCGCCGTTCCCTCCGTGTCACCTTTTCCCGCTCTTGTCCCCCAGCTCACCACCGCCGCTCCTCTGCGGCCCGCCCCCCTTCCTTCTCCCCGGTCCCCATTCACCACACCGCTCCCGCCTCCCAGCTGCTCCTCCCTCCCCATATATGGCGGGGAACGCGCGTACGCGCAGCGGCCACGCGCAGCGGGCGCGCCGATTGTGCGCCGAAGGTGCGCCAAAGGCAAGCCCTTCTACGCCTGTCCTCGCCTGGACCGTGCACAGCGCCACGACCCCTGGCCCCCGACGTTGTCAGCCCACACGACGGACCTACGATGCCGCCACCCTCAACGCACTCAAACTCGGCCGGAACCCCGCCTGCTAACGAGCCACCCCGAAAGGCACCCACGGACCCTTCACCTGCCAAGCCTGCAAGTTCACCTGCCTCCGGACCTGCACCGCACCCGAAAGGCCAGGCACCAGCAACAACCACCTCAAGTGCATCCTGCTCAACACCTGCTCCATCCACAGACAATGCAGTTGAACTCTGAAACCTGCTCGACCCAACATCACCAGACGTCGCCTTCCTCACGGAAACCTGGATGAACGCCTCCTCAGTGCCCGAAATCGCCATAGCCATCCCGGACGGATACAAAATCACCCGGAGGGACCGCGTCAACCAGACTGGAGGAGGTATCGCCATTGTCCACAGAAGCAGCATCCAAAGCACAACCAACTCCGACGACACCCTCACTCCGCCGAGCACCTTCACTTCCAGATACACACCGACCCCAAGACCACCCTCAGAGGAACTCTCATCTACAGACCCCC
Organism: Lissotriton helveticus; assembly: GCF_964261635.1. NCBI lineage: Eukaryota > Metazoa > Chordata > Amphibia > Caudata > Salamandridae > Lissotriton > Lissotriton helveticus. The sequence goes on from NC_136058.1 coordinate 135,339,418, forward strand.
GGGACCATCGCAGACTTCATCAGCCCGCACTCCCTCACCTCCTCAGACTACATCCTTCTCGGGGACCTCAACTTCCACCTGGAGAACAACAACGACAACAACACCACCACCCTGCTGGACAACCTCACCAACCTTGGACTCAAGAAACTGGTGAACAGCCCCACCCACTAAGCCGGCCACAAGCTTGACCCCGTCTTCTCCTCCAGCAAGCACATTTCCTTCAGCCACTCCACCGGACTACACTGGACAGATCACAGCTGCGTCCACTTCAACTTCAGGAGGACCACGACCCACCACCACCCGCAACAGGTTCCCCGCAGGAGCTGGAGCAAGATCACCGCCGACCAGCTCACCACCTCCCTCCGCATCGAACCCTCCCGCCAACACTACGGACCCCAACGAAGCAGCCCGCAACTTCACACAGTGGCTCACCAACTGCGCCGACGACCTCGCACCTCTGAAGAACCCACCCAGCGGACCCAGCAGCAAGAAAGCCTCGTGGTTCACCAACGAACTCAAGACCTCCATGAAAAACTGCCGCACCCTCGAAAAAGCCTGGCGACACGACCAAACTACAGAAAACATGACAGCCCTCAAGAACCCCACCCGCATACACCACCAGTTGATCCGCACCACCAAAAGAACAACATTCAAAAAACGACTGGACAACAAACACCCACAACAGCAAAGAACGCTTCAGCATCGTCAAAGAGCTCTCCAACCCCAGCGCCGGAAACAACGACATCACACCCTCGCAAGACCTCTGCGACTCACTCGCCTCGTTCTTCCACCGCAAGATCGCCAACATACACAACAGCTTCGGCGCACAGACCACGCACCCAACCACCGAACCAACGCCCCCCACCACCACCCTCTGCAACTGGACCCCGATCAGCACCGAAGACATCACCCGCACGGTAAATACCATCGACTCCGCCTCCCCTACGACCCCTGCCCCCACCACGTCTTCAACAAAGCCGGCTCCATCATCGCACCCCAACTCCGGGACATCATCAACATCTCCTTCACCACCGCCACCTTCCTGGAGAGCTGGAAGCATGCAGAGCTCAGCGCCCTCCTGAAGAAACCGACAGCGGACCCCAGCGACCCAAAGAATTTCCACCCCATCTCGCTCCTCCCTTTCCCTGCCAAAGTCATAGAGAAGACCGCCCACATACAGCTCGCCACCTTCCTCGAGACGAACGGATCCCTCGACCCCTCACAGTCCGGTTTCCGAGCTAACCACAGCACCGAGACCGCCCTCATCGCAGCCACCGACGACATCAGATCCCTGCTTGACAACAGGTAAACAGTTGCCCTCATCCTCCTGGACCTCCCTGCAGCGTTCGACACAGCATGCCACCGCACACTGATACAGCGCCTCAGCAACACCAGAATCCAAGAAAAGGCACTGGAGTGGATCATCTCGTTCCTCTCCGGAAGAACCCAAAGAGTCCGCCTCCCCCGTTCCTATCCGCAGCCACCGAAGTAATCTGCGGCGTACCCCAAGGATCCTCGCTCAGCCCCACCCTCTTCAACGTCTACATGAGCCCCCTCGCAGCCATCACACGACAACACAACCTGAACGTCATTTCCTACGCCGACGACACCCAGCTGATCCTCTCCCACACCAACTACCACTACCAAAGTCAGCCTACACGAAGGAATGAAAGACGTCGCCGAATGGATGAAGAAGAGCCGCCTGAAACTGAACTCAGACAAGACGGAAGTCCTCATCCTGGGTTCATATACCTCCGCCTGGGACGACTCCTGGTGGCCCCCTGCCCTGGGCACCACCCCCAAGCCGACGGACCACGCACGAAACCTGGGTTTCATCCTGGACTCCTCCCTCTCGATGACCAAACAAGTCAACGCCGTCTCGTCATCCTATTTCAACACTCTGTGCATGCTCCGAAAGATCTTCCGATGGATCCCCCCGAAACCAGGAAGACGGTCACCCAGGCACTCGTCACCAGCCGACTGGACTACGGGAACACCCTCTACGCTGGAACCACAGCCAAACTACAGAAAAGACTCCAGCGCAGACAGACCGCCTCCGCACGACTCATCCTGGACATCCCCCGCCACAACCACATCTCCGCCCACTTGAGAGACCTGCACTGGCTTCCCATCAGCAAAAGAATCACGTTCAGACTCCTGACCCACGCACACAAGGCTCTCCACGACCTGGGCCCCAAGTACCTCAACAACCGCCTCACTTTCTACACGCCCACCCGCCAGCTGCGATCGACCAGCCTCGCCCTCGCCATCGTCCCACGTATCCGCAGAGCCACCGCCAGAGGAAGATCCTTCTCCTACCTGGCGGCCAAGACATGGAACTCCCTCCCCATCCACCTACGGCTGACCCAGGACCACCTCTCCTTCAGGAAGCAACTCAAGACCTGGCTTTTTAAGCAGTGACGGACCCCTCCCCTCCCAGCACCTTGAGACCCTAGCGGGTGAGTAGCGCGCTCTATAAATCTGATTGATTGATTGATTGATTACCACTAACCTGTACATCTGAATGTTTCTGCAAAAGTCACCTTAAACTAAAAACTTTCAAGACTGTGCTTGAGACTGCAGTGAAGAGGGGGAAGGGGGATAGAGACATCATTGGGTAGTAGTCATGCTTCTTGGCTCATCAAGTGGAGGTTCTATCTAGTGTCTTTCCTCTCTCATGAGTGATGGTTCTTTTATACTGAACAGAACACAAAACTGTTTTGCTGGCTGTAGAACTCTGTGTGGTTTATTCCTGCTGATGATTGGTAAAGTGCCTGCGCTCCCCCTTTCAACATGATGAAAGTGGCATACCCCTATTTGGGATACTTAACTTACCTATAAGTCCCTAGTACATGGTAAAAACTGTACCCGGGCCTGTAAGTTGAATGTTACTAGGGAACTGCAGCACCTATTCAGTCACCCACTACAGTAATATTGCAGCCATGACTGCAGGCATACCACAAGCAGCCTGTCTGTGCAGTTTTTAAACTTCAAATTTGACTTGTCAAATTGACACCCTTTAACAGGTCAAAAACATCCTTTTAAGTATTATGTCACACCTAGGATGGCCTTTTATCCCAATGAGGCAGGGTGCATAGTATTTAAAAGTAGAATATGTAAAGGTTTAATGCTTCACATATTCGTACAGAGAAAACGTCCCAAAAGCTATTTTCACTGTAGCAAGGATCCCTGTTCCATCGGAAATCATCCGGATGCAATATTAAATTATGGGTTTTTTCAAATAGGAAACTTGCGAATGTCATTCTTATACTTTTGGAAATATTTATACAAAGCTCAATCCACTGGTGAAGTCAGATTCTGACAAATCTTTTGGAAAAGTTACTTTTAGAAAGCTATTCTTTGTCTGCCTAGAGCCTCTGGAGGCATTTGAACAGCCTCCTTGATGAGGTGTGAAAACTGCTCCCAGAGAGGGACAAACACCATAGGTGTGGGGAGGTGTGTCTGTTCCACTGGCAGGATATCCATCTGGGGCATTACTGCAAACTTTATTAACATCAAAGAGGCCAACCTGTCACAGGGAAATGTTAAATAACCCCAGGACAGAACCATCTTTTGTTTTCTCAGGCAGCTAGGCACCAATACTTGTGGGAGATGAGCTGATCCAAGAACTGGTTTAGAGTGACCACACAGGTGAAGTTGCTAATATCCATGACCACACCTCTTGGGTGGGCAGAGGAGCTGTGCACAGGAAAGAAGGTTTCTGCCACCCTGGTTTTAGATAGAAAAGGGCACTGTGGGATTGTTTGCTGTAGGGCAAACAGGAAGTGCTGCAAATGTGGGCAGAGTTTTTCCTAAGAACTTTTATCCCATTAGTTAAGGAATAGCTAGGAGTTTTCGCCACCCACCAATGTCTCTACATTTTGCACATTCTGCCTTCAAAATACTATAGCTAAAAATACTGCATGTGCTCACATCTAATAGAAATGAATTAATATTTGACTGTTGCTTTCTACATGAGATACACATTAGTAACAATATGATTGTGCTGAAACAAAGGTCCACTAAATGCTGTAACAAAGGTCCACTAAATGTACACATCACTGAATGTTAAATATAAGAACTATTCACAAATCATGTTTATGATTTCCTTGACTTTTTTCTTTCCTTTCTGTTCTCTTTTTACAAAATGACATTCTTCTTACCTGTGACAAATTATGATGTTTTCCTACTAAATTCCACCTTGAGAAACATGATCACGCCTGCAGGATGAGTGAAACATGTTGGCTGAAGAAGGACTGGAATTCCATGCCTATACGCAACTTCTGTAAAAGCGGCCCTGAACAGCCTTCCCAGAGGAGCACGAGCCTTGGCACTATTAGGTCAGTCTCTGGCATAGGAGTAACTGTCTGAAACAATGAACATAACAAAGTCAAGGGTAATGAAACATGGAGTAAATGCCCATGAACATTTACATCAGTTGTTGCAAATGACCAACATTCTAGGCACAAGGGCATCCCAAGGGCACATGGATACCCTGGGGTACATGAGTTTCCTCTCACACATGGCCAACCCATTGTACAATGTGAAACAGACCGAGAACAGTGATTTATTTGCAACCATAGTATACCAAAAGACAACCTTTGACATGTTTTTAGCATGCCTTGGATGAATAATGAATAGTTCCAGTAGACAGGATGGCAAGTATGCCCCTGAACACCTGTGGTCATCAGCCACTGAGCTAAGAAATACTTCTTCACCCACGAACCCTAACCAGCAGCTGTGGCAAGAGTAGCATCTCAGTTACATTTTAGAAGTACTATTGACACTCTGATCAGCACTATTGATAGAGCGCGGGTTTACCTGCCCAGAAATTTTACCATAGTCACCTGGGCCCATAAATCAATCAATCAATCAATCAATCATTTTCATTTGTAAAGCGCGCTACATACCCGTGAAGGTCTCAAGGCGCTGGAGGGGGGGGGAGGGGGGTCTGCTACTGATCGAAAAGCCAGGTCTTGAGAAGTCTTCTGAAGGTCAGCAGGTCCTGGGTCTGTCGTAGGCTTGTAGGGAGAGTGTTCCAGGTCTTGGCGGCGAAGTAGGAGAAGGATCTGCCGCCGCCGGTGGTTTTCCGGATGCGTGGAACTGTGGCAAGGGCGAGGTTGGCAGAGGGGAGGCTGCGGGTGGGGGTGTAGAAGCTGAGTCGGTTGTTGAGGTATGCTGGTCTGGCGTAGTGTAGGGCTTTGTGTGCGTGGATGAGGATTTTGAAGGTGATCCTGTTGTTGGCAGGGAGCCAATGCAGGCCTCTCAGGTGAGGTGTGATGTGGCTGCGTCGGGGGATGTCGTGGATCAGTTGTGCCGAGGCGTTCTGGATGCGTTGCAGCCGTCTCTGGAGCTTGGCTGTTGTTCCTGCGTGGAGGGCGTTCCCGTGGTCCAGTCTGCTTTTGACAAGGGCCTCGGTGATGGTTTTTCTCGTGTCGGAGGGGATCCATTTGAAGATCCTGCGGAGCAATCGTAGGGTGTTGAAGCAGGAAGCAGAGACTGCGTTGACCTGCTTGGTCATGGAGAGGGCGGAGTCGAGGATGACCCCCAGGTTGCGTGCGTGGTCGGTGGCTTCTGGGGCTGTTCCTAGCGATGTTGCCCACCAGGAGTCGTCCCAGGCTGAGGGGGTGGGGCCCAGGATGAGGACCTCGGTCTAGTCTGAAACCCATTCACACTTTGAACAGGTAAAACTACGCTATACCAGTTATTTAATTATTTTAACCTTTTATGACCTATACCTTGACTTACCAATCCTTGTCACCGGTACATAAAGTTGTAAGGGATCAAGAGAGTTAGCAAGAAAATAGGTAGCATTAAACATTGCACTCATAAAATAACCACAGACTCGGGAAAGGTTTAAACGCTTTATCTAAATAATGTTTTAAATGTCAATGTCCATACTAACTTTGTCAAGGCTGAATCGATCAAAAATAATATCAAAGCAAGATGATGTGAGATTATCATGAAACTTTCTTTAAGCATTGAAATATAGGAAGGGTAAGAAAAGGGAAATAGCACAATGACATGTCTCTCTCAGCTTTATATTTACCTAGAATGGTGTGAAGACCAACCCTGGCCACGGGCTGGATAAAGGACAGGACCCCTGATAATGCAGGTGCCAGCAGGATAGAACAGGTGCAGACCAGAATCAGGATAAGTGCGGACCAAATTGGATCAGGACAGGACCACCGCAGGTCAGGACCGGCACCCACAGCTAAAGTGCAACGCCTGCGTCACACCCCTCTCTGCAGCTAACAGTCAGACCCTGATTGGGTTAACGAATCTTCTCCCCAGGAACCCCGATTGGATTATCGAACTCCTTCCCAGAACCCCGATTGGGTTATCGAATCTTCTGACAGAGTGCTCCGCCAGCACCTCTGCTCCCAAATCTTCTGACAGAGTGCTCCCCCAGCACCTTTGTTCTCGATCGCCTATTGAGTGCGTTGGGTCAGTGACAGGTCAGCTATTCGGACAAGTCGGACAAACTAACTAGCTAAGCCTACCTTAGATATATCATTTTCCAGGGCAGTGTACCACCCCCCAATGTTGCAAATGTGTGAATTCCCTCAATTTGATTGGTCAAAAGACGAGGAGAGGTCATCATACATACCAGTTATGAGGTCATGCTCTTCAATATTCAGATTTACGTTCCCGCCCAATATTTTATTTTCCCATGCACTTTTATTCCACCCGGCAATGAATGTTTCAATAACAAATAACATGTATAATTTGACATCCTCTTGGAGGTTCGGGAGGCCGAGTTCCCAGGAACATCTTCTAGCAAGACAAGACTTGGCAGGATTTCAATGCCAGTGCGTCAGGAGTTTGAGCTTCTCTGCACAGGCGCAGTTCCTCCCAAGATGGAGTTCAGAAGTACATGTCAGCCCCAAAATACGATACATGTAAAAGTAGAAAAGAAACAGTTTTAGAACAAGAAATAAATGAATGCACTGTATACCACTTATCTCTTCTCTATTCCCATTACTTTATTTTAACTAAAGCATTAGTCGTTATGTATAATGAACAACTTAGTAAGAGCAATAGTGCAAGCGTTAGCATGTGAAAACACAGAGTAGCCATCTTAGTTCTAGTGCGCAGAAGCAAGAATTCCCACCAAGCAGAGAGAATACGTCATGTCACGTGAGTGTGACAGACGCATGTTCAGAAAAGTTCCCGCGTTTCGGCGGCCATATTAGATCACTCGAGTTACTGTTGGTAAAAGCACATAGACAAGCTTCCCCAGCTTACTAGAAATGTCGTGTTTTGCATTGTTCATAAGACGAAACATGTTTATTAGTGTATTACAGTTAATTTCGAGAGGGCTGAGTCCAAGCAAGGCACTTTACGTGCGAAACTTTGCTCCATCACTATTGTCTCATAGCAGCACCACTAGCAGGCTGCAAAATTAAATTGCCTAGGGAATGCTTAGGGGGCGTAACTAGCCTATTTATCTTGCATCCTATCATGTTTTAGCAGTAACATTTTATTGTTGGTAGAGAGGGAGGTGTGCCTGTAAAAACATTGTTTCTGCAGTGCATTCTGTTTTTAATGGGTACAGCATTTGCTCTTGGGCACAAATGTATAGCTATTGTACCAAAGGAAAACATTCCCTTGGATGCAATGCCGAACCTTAATGTAATTGCTTTATAGAGTTCCCTTAGACATATCTCTATAAACTATGACAATTTAGATAAGATATTTTTGTGTTGCAAAATGCATTGGGCAGAAGACCACCTAAATCACTACTTGACTTCATTGTGGAGATACCCTGCACTTAGGGCCTGATTCACAATGGGACTTATGGCTCGTAAAGATACAAGAGAGGAATCTCCGCACTTGTGGTGGAGATTCTACACTCGAGGTGGAATCTGCACACTGCAGTGCTCAGTGCGGAGACTCTTCAACAAGTGCGTAGACTCTGCCCTGGGTGTGCAGACTCCACACTCGTTTATTTGTGAGTCGTAAGCCTCTTTGGCATTTGAGTCATTAGAGTAACCAGCTTTGGTGTTGCAGCACCAAATAATAGATTGGAAAGTTATTAGTAATACTTTAAAACCTTAATAGACTGAGTCATTTCCTCATATTGTGTAGCTATTGGTACATGGCTGTAAAGACCTAGAAAAGGCATAGGAAAGAACATGCAAGTAAGGATCAATACTATATCAAATAAATATATTGATGGGTAATAACTGTCACTTTTTCATCTAGGACTTTGAGTGATATTAAACAGACAAGAGTGAGTCTTGAGTTGTCTTGATGTCACTTGGAACTCTGAGGTGAAAAACATTTCTGTTATTTAATTTGAGCCTATCTATAATTTTATGTTATGTATGAACCCCTAAAATAATCTGCCCATGCCCTCAGCTGCTAATCAAGAGCAGAGGAGCAATTAGAGAGCCATATATGGCCACCCCTCCCTGTCCCAAATGTAAAATGTAAAAAATACATGTCCTTTAGTCACCCACCCCCACCACTCTCCATGGCATCCCATGCCTCCCCTCTAACAGGCCAGCCAGAACATCTGCAATTCCTTTAAGACATTGCTACATCAAAGCAGTGAATTACTGGATTTAGTATCCAGTTATAAATGCTAATAACCATCTTTCAGTGCCTTACATAACATATGGAATTATAGATTGGTAACAGTGAATTATGGGAATGTTTTTTACCAAGGGTTTCTGAGTGACATCAAATAGACAACAAGGGCAAAGCTGGAGTTTTCAATGTTGTCACTGAGATCACAAGGGGAAAAACACCTGGCCGGTAGTTCATGTTTTACTCATCTATAATTTTATGTGATACTAGCAGCCCGTCCCGAAGTTGTCCAGGTATGAAACAGAATGTGTGTATTCAGATACGGTCATTCGCGTGTTCCCCCGCTTGAGGCTCAGCTGCAGCCCTGGTTGATGTTAGCAGGCGCGTGTCCCCCCGTTTGAGGCCCAGCTGCAGCCCTGGTTCATGTTAGCAGGCTCATGTAATTAGTGTAGTGATCCGCCGCCTGAGCCCGGCTACAGCCCTGGCTGATGTTAGCAGGCGCGTGTAATTTGGTTTAATGTGATAGTTCAGTAACAGTGCGCATGAGAGGCTGCAGTAATTGTCCCCGCAGACACGCTCAGTCGCGTGTGCCCCCACTTGAGGGCCAGCGGCGACCGTCTAACAATTAGAATTGTGTGAGTCTTGAATGATTGTTTCCCACTGTTCTTATTTTTTTATGACCCACACCGACGCTCTTTGGCCCCGAGTGCTTTTTAGATGCACCCAGGCCAAGCCACACACAGCGTTCGGCCCTTTCAGACGCACCCAGGCCAAGGCACATACTGCATTCGGCACCCCCAGTATGTGTGAGACAACGGGCAGTCCCCCAAGGGAGTCTTGCGAATGGTTACTTACCACGCTTCGAGGTAAACACCTTTGTGACGCCCCCAGCACACGGGCGCAGCAGATGATCTGATTAATGTACGACCCAGATGGCATGAAGTGCGGAACGTACCACACGCACCCAGCATTTGTCACGCTCCCAGCGTGCCCCTTGATGCGGCGCAGTTGCGTAATTGGCGCATCACATGGCATGAAGGGCGGACTCACACCCACAGCGCGGACACACGCCCACAGCGTTTGTCACGACCCCAGCGTGTCACGCCCCCAGCGTGCCCCATGATGCAGCGCAATTACGAATCACATGGCATGAAGGGCGGAACGTACCACACGCCCCCAGCATTTGTCACGCCCCCAGCACAAGCCCACAGCAGTACGCAGACACACCCACAAGGGACTACTTTGCTGGCACGGTTCTTTTACCTTTTAAATGTATATGGTGGCCGTCTGCATAGTCTTCACTTATGTGCTTTTTTATTTAATCCTCACAGCATGGAGTTTCTCAAGCAGGCAGGCACAAATCTACGCGTTTCAGGATAGCATATCCCTTGTTCACGATCAATTTGGCTCCAGGCTCTCAGTCTCAATATAGTGAGTCAAATAATTACATCATTTCCTGTTTGATGTTATTTTGGCCCTCGGCCTTCTGGATGATGTCGTTTTTTGCAATTTTTTTATACATTTTTTTTATCCGTCTGCATAGCCTATGTCCTTCTGCTGCAACTGCCCTTTCCAACGCTGTATTGGGTGTTGTGATTGATGCTGTGGTTACTGAGATTACCCGCCTCAAAGGTTTGGGCTCTCTCTTTATAATATTAGTATGGATGGAATATGGATATGACCCCCCCAAAAGCATCTTACCCTGCCTTGAACTGCTACGTCACAGTAGAGGTGTATTGTGGGCACCATACATAACATGGTATTTCCTCGCAGTCCCAAATGTCTATGATGTCACTGTTACCCATCTACAATTCACTGTTACCCATTTACAATATTATGTAACGGACGGCCACACAAGTCAATTTTCCTCTGCTTTTCACCGGCTATGCAACAGAGTAATCATACAGGAGCTAAGCAGGATATGGCCTAACGTACTTCAGCCCACTGCACCACATTACATCTGGTATCCTTCCACACACCAAACCATCCTCTGACCATCAGATCCCTCCTTCCAAAAAGGATACCTTGCATACTGCCACATTCACTCTACCCTCAGCATCACCTTGTCCTAAGCAAATAATGCAGATAATTCCTGGTGTCCAGCAACCTCAACTCACCATTTACTGGCGCATCCCACTCAAATTTGAAAAAGATCCTTGTGCCCTGCGGCCTTCACACACCACCCTCTTTTCCATCAGCCCCTCCTCATCCCAATATAAAAACATAATACCTGGTCTATGCCTGGAACCCACACCCACCACCATCTGAGCCTTTCTTTCCCTCCTCGTCAGAAGCTGTGCTATCTGCTCTCCATCGAGGAACCAACAACACATTGACAGACTATCTAACAGCCTTGATAGAGCAACCTGCAATTGGTTTACAACATAGCAGCAGTGGGAAAAAAACCAATTTCCTACTGTTGCAACACTATAGCATTGACTAATGTCACCCCACTCATGGAGTGGGCCCTGACAACAAGCGAAGATACCTTGGCTAAAATGGCATCCATCCACTCAGGGCCCCCAAGAACCTATATCCCAACCGCTTTTTTCAGCGAAAGAAAACTCACAATAGGCATGGCACTCACAACCATCATCAACACCTCCATTGCTAAAGTCACTTTCCCAGATACATGTAGAAGTCACCTCGCTCCTCAAGAAACCATCAGTGGACCCCGAAGTCCTCAGCAACTACCGACCAGAAACCTGGGCCTCTTCTTTGACAGCAACCATACCATGAGACATCAAATCAATGCTGTCACCTCTGTCTGCTTTCACATACTACGCTTGCTCAGAAAAAACATCAAATGGCTTGCTCCTGACACCAGAAAGACTGTCACACAGGCCCTCATCACAAGCAGAGTGCACTACGGCAAAATCCTACACTACGGCATCTCCACACACCTGCTACACAAGCTGAAGACCATCCAAAACGCTGTTGTCAGACTAATCATCAACCATCCTCGCTGCACGCACATCACACCTCACAGCCATAATCTACACTGGCTCCCCATTCAGACACGCTGCCAGTTCAAGATGCTCAACCACGCCTACAAGGCACTTTACAACCAGTGTTCCATCTATCTCAATCCCTGTCTACACTTCTACTAGCCAACAAAGAACTTCTGCCCTACATCGCTCGCGCTTGCTCACACCCCCGTATCCATATCTGTAGAACCAAGACAGTAGGAAGGGTGTCTCTTAACTGGCAGTAAAATCCTGGAACCACCTCCTCCAGCACATCAGGACAGCCGCATCACATGTGTATTTCCGCAGGCTCTTCAACTAATCCTACATGCAGAACCCACACCTTATCAGTGCCTGGACACCTTCATGGGTGGCAAGGTTTGCGCTCTAAAAATCCACGTTACATTACAATAAACAGATTTAGAATATGTTATTCAATCTCTCAGTGACAACAGTATATAACAGTACTGTTCAAAACAACATATTAAAATACATGAGCTTAGATTCTAACTAAACAGTTAAAATTATAAACATGCATACTAGAATATAGCAACTTTAGTGAGAAGCAAACCATATAATTACAGGAGTTTACTATTGGGTGGGAAAGCTAGCGATTTAATTGTACCAAAAAAGCGTGGGAAAGATTATGAGTCACTCTAGCAAAAAAAGAAAAAACGTGCCTTTCAGGATCCAAGCGATTTACTAGATGAACCAACTTAACATTTGTGAACAATTGATTTTATGATTATATTTGATACTATTTGTGTTCAGCTGAGCACACCACTAGTAATTATTTAAATATGCTTACTCATCTTTCCAGCTTGTTCTTTGACAGGCTGTATTTATTGTCAGGATTACGTGCAAAGAAGGAATAATAAGAGAAATGAAGACAAAGACGAGGAAAGGCCTGTTGCTGAAAATGAGAAGCTTCAAAAGAATTAAGGAAGAGTCCTGCTTCAGCATGCAGATTGGAATTATAAGAATACATTTTAGGTCGTCTGAAGTCACCGGTTGTGGGTAGAATGGTTTCAGAGGGTTTTGAAAAAGACTTATGTATTGACGCGCCTCAAATATAAGAGCAGGAAAAGGGCTGGCAACTAACACTATGTGAACCTTATATCAGTTGAGAGCTATTCATTTAGCCATCTAGAATAGAGAGAATAGTGAAATGTCTTAAAAGGGAAATGTCTTCAGGTTTCATTGCCATTAGGATTTGCAAGGGAAATGTAACAGTAAACAGCACCATCGAGTTCGGTGGTTTAGTGAAAGATTATGAAATAAATTGTTATAGGGCTGAAGTTACAGAAAAGTAGAAAACCATTCAATCAGGCTTGAAGAAGCAATGACAGAAACATGATCTAATTTGCTTTTTCTAATGTTCCGTGCAGTCATTTGCGTAGTTGTGCACTTAGAGAAAAGAAGTATGGGCTGGAAATAGTGGCCTATCAGTAACAAACTATGGGATAGTTCTCATGGCTGTCATGTCAAATGCCTTCAAATTGATTTCATATTGTAAGATGGCTACAAGGACAGTCAAGAGAAATTGAAAAAGCACTAGAATGAGGTTAAACTCACAGAATAATAAGGAATGATATTACCAGTGTGCAATTAGTAGGGGAGGCCTCACTAGGTGTCCATGTACTAAACTCTTTTGAATTTGCAAACCATATGATTTGCAAAATTGAAAGTAAACGTGTGAGTCAGAAAGTCCCATAGAACCGGCAAAATGGCGCCTGCAACACATTCGAAATTGCAATTAGGAGAGGGTGTGAAAAGAGCACCCCTACTAATTGCAAAGCCTCAAAGGATTGTTTTGTAGGTCTCGCCTACACAGCGCGCATGCCCTACATAGACAAAAGACCTTTAGCAATCGCCTGGACTTTTCAGCCAAAAACTTGCACGCGTTCCATTGCCTTCAAAGGCAACACGTGCACGTTTGGCGATTCCATTGTGGGAGCGAGCCATATGTTATCAATTAACGTGCCTTGCTGCACACTGCCACAGGGGAATCGTGCAGGCCCCATCCTCTCTCCCCTCCCCCTGCAGCAGCGCGCGCTCTTGCTAATACTTACGGGGTCACCCTCCGGGACATCTTTGGTTCGATGGTGCTCTTCGGTTGGACGTCTAATATCAACTTTTGTTTTTCAGGCATGTCGAGTGTGTGAACTTTATTGGCTAGAACTCGCTGTCTCACTGTAACACAGCAAAGTAAAAGGCAAACACAAGTTTTAACATACTCGTGACACTGGGTCCCTTGACATTTAACATATTGTTGCATTTTGGTTATGAGAGAGTTGTAATTTTGCCACTTGCTGTTTCCCACCGTTGGGTGGGGCACACTTGCAAGACCTTCTCTCTTTAGTCCAAGAGCCATTACACTGCTGAGCCTATTTACATTAGTAGTGTGGTGAACTATCACCTTTTTTATCACTAATCAATATGGGGGCCATAATACGGGCCACTTCCTGACAGAAAGTGGCTTCGGGCACAAACAAATGAAGCCCCGTCATGCAGAGGAGGGGGAGGTGAAGGGTTAACACCGCTATCTTTTCCGCTTGTATCACTTTTCATGCTTGAACTTGTAGGCCTTGACCACAAGTCTCAGGATAAAAGTGGTATGAGATTGAAATGCCCAGGCTGGCTTAACACCTCCTACCTGGAATCAGGTGCAGGCTTCAGCCCCCCCTCCTTCGTATGTGGCAGCCCAGGCTGAAACAGCTTCCCGGGCACACACACAGCTTCACCCGAGTACTTTACATATCCTTAAAAACCGATTTGCTTTTTAATGAGACTATGTTGTTCCTCCCCCTTCTAAGAGCCCCTGCATCTACTCTCTGCCGATTGGTGGAACAATTAGCGCACCCCAAATATTTTTCTTAACCTCCCCTCCCCCATAAATTTTGCTCTAGTTGCACCTCTGCCTCGAATACGATAAAACAGCAAAATCTGGGCTATCTGAATGACCCCAGGAAAATGAGGTGTTGTTGGTGGCAGCTTTGTCTTAAATAAGGCCACCTAGAGCGCTGGCCACACCCGGGCACCCGGCACTGGTGAAAACATGAAGACAAATAATCGTTGATGAGATGCACGTGAGGCCTGCAGTTACAGGTTCCAACCCCAATCCAGTTGATTCAAGGTTTCAACCTTTCAAAGTCATTACAGTATTTGCAGGACTACGGCATGGCAAAATGAAGTGGCTAAAAGCAAGATTTTATCATAAATGTCACTATGACATGTCTGTAGATCGGCATAACCACAAAGGATCACCATTCAAGAGCGATCTCCACTCTGAACTGCTTCGAAGGCTTACTTCTTAATGCAGATCTATGATTGGCATTTACTATATATAACCGAGGAAGTAGATATGGTACATAAATGCACACAGCGAAGCAATTCCAACCAAACTGTGGCTTAAAGTTCAATCATAACACACACAGATTGTACTGAAAAGCATAGCCCCCAAGTGGCACCAAGCTAGGAGGGTCTCCGTAAATCAGTTATATTTCTTTAGGTTGGCAGCCCTTTGGATCTTGGGAATTGGAGTGTTGATTCTGTCACAGCGGTATGGGCTAAACATCTAAGTAGGCACAGTGTTTTGAGCTAAAACACATGACTGGCCGAAGGTAACCTAGAGAAGCCATACAAAAGCAATATACTCATGTTAGGCCCAACGCAGCTGAAGGGACCCAAGGCCTTCCAAAGCGAATTATCTGAAAAGAGCACCCCGCAAATAGTAGAGAGATTCCATTATTCGATCTTAGAGGACCGTTTCTTTTAGCCTCTTGGTATTAGGTGCGATCTCCCCTCTGCTCATTTGTCCCATTTCCCCCCTTCGCGAAAAGCGCAGCACCCAGCAGAGTGGCCTACCTGTGTGGTATTGGTTATTGGGAGAGGCAACGATTTATAAGCGTGAGTTGTACAGCTATCGCTGTCTTTGTGTTCACTACCACTGGAAACAGACCATGCTGAGGCTGCAAAAATCCCACCACCAATACCCTATTCTGGTGAAGGCTAATAATTAGGGACGGAAGTAAAGTGAAACAAATTACCATTATCCCCCAAAGGCACAATATGTATATTCATTTCCTCTTGCTCGGAGAGGTTTAGGTGGGTGCGGGCTGGCTGGAGGAGTATTTGTCCTGCGGTCGGTCCAGATCTTCTGGTCCTACCCCGGGGAGGCAGCTTATTCGAGTCGCTGGCCCCTAGCAGGGATGGTGGCTGGAAGTTCTGTGTCTGCTCTCGCTATGAGGTTTTGATGGGAGACGCGCTGGCTGAAGGGAGGCCTGCCCTGCTGGCAGTCCAAACTTCAGTCTCCACCCCAGGTTGCTACAAATAGACAATCCATTGGGCTGTGGCTGGGGTTCTCACGGGTGCCCTGAGCAGGGATGATACCTTGGAGTTCCCTGGCTGCATTCACTTGTAAATATGGTACGTTGATTTGTTGCATAATGATGTGATGTTTAAAGAATTTTACACGTGGCTATGTAGACTTTTGTTAGAAGTCAGAGCCTGCCGAGAACAAGTTGCAATATCTAACCAGTGCTTAATTTGTAAATGATAGAGTGCCGGTGCCCAAAGGTCTGCTGAGAAGCTCGCAGCCAGTGCAGGTAAATGTCAGCACCCTGGAAAACAAAGCACTTTAGCTTTCAATTCACCTCAGTCCTCTTTAATTCACCTGCCAGACACTCCCACCCACTTTACCTCACTCTTGCAGGTTCCTGCTTTCTCCCTCTGAATTTTTTTTCTATCTTTCTCTTACTCTGTTTCTTTGCTCTGTGTGTTGGAAAAACGAGGAAAATTAGAATCCGAATACTGGAACATAAAAGCAACATTCGAATGAAAAATTCTAAATCAACAATAGCTGCTCACTTCATGGATAAAAAACACAGCGTCGCATAACTAACATTTTTAGTGCTTGAAACTGTGGAAATAAGAGAAGGAATTGATAATAACAACAGACTCTTACAGAGGGAGAACTTTTGGATTCGTTTTCTAAACACGATGCAGCCTAATGGACTGAACGATAGGATGGAATTCCTATGTTACTTATAATTTTGATCAGTAATTGATTGATGTTTACATTGTCATTGTTATCATGTTCTTCATGATTTGAAACCTTTATGCATGAAGTATAGACGAAACACGAGCTTTTGAACCCTCACCAGGTTACTTTGTGGTAAACTCTTACATTGATCATTCCATTCCTCATCAATATATATTCACACCGCTAGTAGGTGGTTTCATGACACACTTAATTTTTTTATACAGCTTTATCTGCACGTTTGTCTTTATTCTTCACATTGATTTCAATTTCTCAAGGCTTTATTGAGCTAAACTGGAAAGGCGCTATTTATTTACACCTTTAAGAAGGCCGCCAAGTTTGCGCTGTCACGTGATCACGTGGCGTCTTTTTCATCTGCGTTTCAAAGGTTTCACCGCGATTAGCTAACGTGTTCACATTTCCGGCACTGCGTTCTGTACGACATTGCTGAGATTGAGAGTTTCAAGTTGCGAATCTAGTTTCAAGTAAGTTGCTTACCGTATTCATCTGTAGTACGATATAGATAACAATAGACTCTGACAGACTAGTGATGGTTACCTTCTTATTGCAGAGGTTTCAAGACGTATATCAGCCTGCATCAAGTCCGCTGTTTGTGGCTTTACCCCTTCACTGTTTTTGAGATGTGAGTATGCGCTTTCTTTAAGTAAGTGTACAAAGCAATACAATGCTTTTTGCTTTCCCTTGCTATTACACCATTACCATCTGTTTACTCTGTTACATTTACCTTTAGGAATCCTTCCGTCGTAAGTAATAATAGGCTCATTTTAAGCACGAACTTGCATGCGCACCTAGCCACTTTTCGTTATCTATCGGTTTTACTAAAATTTTACAGGCTTCACTTTGCACGACGTTGAGTTGTGAACATGGTTTTCGTCATTCTTTGAGATTGGGCTACATGCTTCCATGACCACTTTATTGTTTTTCACATATATACAAATTCTGGATCTAAGAATGTGGCTTGTTTGTTGTACACTTTAACACTTGGATATCCTTTGGGTCTTATGGGTTGATATAACTAGTTATGTGTACACTTAATTATGCAGATTTGAGGAACACCACAGGAATGACTTTCATATATTTAATGAATAACGCACATTTATGTTATGGCATTCTAGTACCATATGCATTAAGTTAAACAGTACGTATTGATATTAGAAATGTTTTGATTGTAAGCGCATATCATTGGCTTTATTTACAGATGGGTCCCTGAAGAAGGGCACATAGTTGCCCGAAATGCATCAGGACTATTTTGTGTTGAATATTTTTGGATTATGGAAATTTAGATTTCTGAGAAAATATAACAGATGTGAGAAAAGTACAAGAAAAATTAAAAACGCTCAATAAAAGCTTTATTTTTGAAGAAACCCTTCTTTGAATTGATGCAATTGTTTATTTTCAACTATATATGCCCTCCTGGGCTTGATGGCTGTGCACTGAGGGACATCCCCTAGTTAGGAGATGCAACTTGGATTCTTTATACAATTTATTCAGTCATAAAATTGATTTACCAATATAAAGTCCACAATCTGATATTCTGGAAAAAAGTCAACCTAATCAAAAAGCTTGCGTAGTGTGATGGGATTCCATAGGATTTAGCAATAATTTCCACACTTAGTATAATGGGAAATAAAAAAGGTGCGAAAGCCAAACAATTAGAATGGTGATATGTGACAGTCTTGCCACACACCCCAGGTGACAGAAACGAATAGAGAAAAAAATAACATTAATGTAAACAGAGAGAATTGAAACTCATTGCCCAAAATAGGTGCTCTTTGAATTTTAAGGAAAGGACATCTTTGTGCCAGAATAAAAATATCAGATAAGTACTTTTTTCCTGAAGCATAGTGCATCTTCTCCTTCATTTAGCTCAGGTGTACCATACACCTTCATATTTTTACTTGTATTTCTGTTTTTCAAACCTCCAATCTGATGCTTAAGAGATTTCATAACCAATTCTGTCTTTGAGACTCTCTGCATAACATCATCTACACTATTGATGCATTGTTCAACCTCCAAGAATGCTTTTACCATACTGACCTAAATGTAATCAATTTTCTGGAGTTTTCTTTGCGTTTCCGCCATAGAAAGTTTTAACTTCACACAAAAATGATTCCAAGGTTTATAATGTAGTAGATTGTCGTGTAGAAATAGGATCTTTTTTATGGTGTTTATTAGATGTAGCAGATGTGATATCCTTTTTTGAGGACTCAAACTAGAAAATCTTTAAGGCCTCTTGCGTCACTGCTGCTGAAACAGGAGGACCAATTTTAGAATTTATGGGAAGCCACTTTGTGATAGAACAAGAATCAGATCAGAATAAATGCTGTAAATGACTTAATGACTTGAAATGAGCAGCTGGGACTAAATGCCAAACCTAAGAGTCTGGAAATAAACCCAGTGGCTTAAACAAATCATTGGAATATATTCATACTTCCTACAATGAACCACTCAAAACCCTCAAAAACAAAGCTAGTTACCAGCTTCATGTTGAAGTATAATGCCCTTTAATGGTGGGATTACAGCACAAATATACTAAACCCAAAAATTCCCCACAGCACAAATATTACATGGTGATCCTGCTGAGGAGAGACAGCCTGGCTGTACTGCGATCTCCAGAACACTGTGAAAAAGCATAGCAACAGGTGTACCATGTGCCCATGTTAACCCAACTAATGTTTGTTTCATTAATTAGCCCACAGACTCAGCAAGGAAGTGGGTACATCAAGTTGAGTTGTCACAGAGGATAATAACGACCCCCTCCGCTCCCCCCCCCATTGCTACAATTTTCACATTGAGCTCTGCACGAAGAGCTTGTATATACTTGAGCAGTGCCATCTACCCCTGTCAAAATTCAGCCTTGTACACCTATTGATACATAGCAGACCCTCCTTTGGCCGCTAAATTATGTGTGAGTCAAGACTTCGAGAACTCCTTGACATAAAGCCTTTCTTCTTTGTTACTGCCACAGCAGCAGAACAATCTCCCACTTCGAGCTGTCTGCCAGCTAGAGAAACTGCCACCAGGGCTAAAATCAGGTCAGGGTGAAAAGGGTACATCATGGGACTAGTTCACATACGAGGCACAGACATGTTTTCGTTCATACTTCCCAGTCTCCAGTGTGGTTCATGTGCCACTGGGCTCCCCCTCACTTACACATCTACAGCCAAGAGAAAACGTAAGAACATGGTCCTTTTTGCTAAGGCCCAGGGAACCTCTGTCTACACTGCCACCATCACCAAATGAAATGGTCTCAGATTGCTGCACTGGCATTCCCAGAGGGCTAACAAGGCATCAGGATGCAACGCCGGGTGAATGAATGGAGCCTTCTCTGGCCACACTGGAAAGAGCAACCATCTTAATCCCTTGAAGGATAACCCTTCCCCTCTCTTTTCATAATAAATATTTTAGATTTAACAAAACTGAAATAGAAAATGAAAAGCATTTAAAGCTAGTGGAATCCAGTTGAGATGGAAAAGCAAGAAAAATAAAGGAAAGGAAGAAAACATGCCAAAGTGACACTATCTGACTAAACTGACACAGGAACCTTGCAACCATCTATAGAGAGTTTTTCCTTCCCCTGGTTCATATCCCCATAGATAGTTTCATGAAAGGAGGCTGTACATGTAATAATTTTCAGATATGCTGAGAAAAGCTACCTGCGAGGGTTTTCACTACTTGCTTTGTCTTGGTTTTGGCTTTGGCATACTTTCACTAAACTAATTTCAACTATTTTCATGGGACACTGTGTCTCTTGATCAAGCTTTACTTTCGAGCAAATATGTCTGCATGGACCTGCAGTAGATGTAGTAACTCATCCTGTCAGGCTGAAGCCTGTCGTGTCACCTTAGAATATTCAGTAAAACAAATTGAATGTAACTTTCACAGTTCAGAAGAGGGTAGAAAGCCAGAAAACTATGGCTGACTAATTTAATACTGGCAGAATTCCTGAGGGAGCTTCGGGAAGAGAGACAATCCCAGGGTAGACTTTATCAAAGCGTACCTGGGGCTTTTCACACAATAGTTATGGAAAGAACCCAGACTCCTCCTCTCATGTCCTGACATGTTCAACAAATCTATCCTTTTAGTAGAGGCAGACTCTATGACGACAGAACCACAGAGAAGCTGCCAGAATTCCTTTTGGGGGCAAATAGTCACTAAACCTGCTATGAAATTATAAATAGAGTGTTATGGGGTGCAAGCTAGTCATCTAATGGCACCAATGACTGTTTACAGAGATCTGTTGGTGTGAATCACTCTCATGTATAGACACTCTGCTGGGCACTCTGCTGCCATTAGATTGTGGACTGGTAAACGTAACAGCCATTTCAGTTCTAGGGTTATTGACTATTAACAAGATAATCAATGCATCAACACGTCCACCTGCTATATGGTTGTAATTTATGCATTCAGGGTTACATTTATAGTAAGTAATGTTGTCCTAAGGAGCATTGTTTAGTGAACCAGCTACCTGCTGGGGGAAATGATGGAAAACTGCGTAAGGCAAACATTAATTAGAAACCTAGAATTTTTCAAACATTACCTGCAAAATTACATTTCCACACATGCCTACCTGTGTTGGCAACAACAACCTGACTGGTAACCTGAAAACATAAGTCAGTAATGTATTAATAGATCCCTAAAGTAAATACACCCATTCCAAGAAGTAAGCATCGTATCCTCTAGGATTAGTTATAAAACTATGAGCCACAATGTGACAATGGAGAAGGTAGAATCTAGTGACATATACAGACAACACATGTTCAAAAGTATAGTTAAGGCATGAAATAGCCCCTTAAGTCAAAGTTATGGATGCAAACATAATGTTTGAAATAAAAATGATGTAGGAAATGCACAGTGAAACATATGTGTAAAGTCTTTAAAAGTAAACTTGGAGACACCTGTATGCCATGCTCCGGAAGTACTTTGGTGGATTCAAGAGTTCAAATTTGCATAGTAGTCAAGCAATGCAGCACAGTAAACAAAGTTGCTTTGCTGCCTTGCGTGAAAGAGAGCATAAAGGGCAGTGCCAGTGCCTGTCTACTAAGATATGGTGCTGTTGCTCACGTTCTCGGGTTAAAGAGATAGAAGAAAAGTGGGAGCAAGAAAAAGGGAAGCAAGTGGGATAGGTGAGCTAGAGGGACAGAGGGAGAAAATGCAAGATTGGATGTGCAGAGGTGATGCAGTGAACATATTGTGAATATACTGAGAACCTATGTATTGAGAGCAAGGCTGAGTCGACAGAGATGAGGCAAGAATACAGGGAGGTGAGAGCTGTAGGAGAGGTAGAGAAGGGTGAAGTATATATAGTGAGGTGGAGAAAAATACAGAAAAGTAAGGGACAACGATTAATTTAAGAGGGAGGTGAATCAGTAGAATGTGAAAGGATGTAGAAGGATGAGATGGCAAGATTATTGGGGTAGAGTGAGTGCTTGAGAGGGAGAGATGGGCCCAGCAAATTGTAGAGAGAGTGATAAGGCTGTGAAAGAGAGGTAGAGAAAGTAGTTAATGAGAGTTGCAGTGAGAGAGACGAGGTAGTGATATATGAGGTAGATATGTGATACAGAGAGGGGAGAAGGTATTTACAGATACATATATAAGATCACGAGGCAGAGATAGAGTTAAAGATCTAGACGTAAAGTAAAGACGTGAGGTGAAATAAGGAGAGAGACATCTCTCAGAGCACTCTAAATGTAAGTCCTTCCTGCAACAATTAATTCAGGACTGCCATTCTAGAGAAATTTAAGTCCTGGAGCAAATTGAAGGACTCATTACAAATGTGAATAGTGAGTGACCCCACCACGGCTGCATGTAACATGGATCTGGTACCCCAAGCACCGTTACTCAGACATTAGGTATACTCTCAGTTATCCTCTGGGCCCCTTTCAGACTGTGTGTCGGCTCTGAGCTCCTTTCCTATGTGCTGATTTGATTGGTCTTTGTGACACTTTCATCTGCGCAGAACCCTAGTGATTGTATATTATTTGAGGTTTCATGATCTCTGTCGGTTCAATTAGTGTTCTTGTCTTTGTGCAATTATAAACAGTGTCAGCTGGAGATACACACATTTAGGTGTTATGATATGTAAAGGCTTTTTTTATTGCTCGTTCTTACTCCTTGGGAAGTTACCAAAGCACTTTGCCTCTACTTTGATTCCTAATTAAACGGGGCTTAATAAGGTATTTTAAGTGAGCTGGAGCACACAACCTGGTCGATCCTTCAGAGCATCCTGGCATGGACTGGTGCAACATTAGTTCAAAGTAATTCATGAAGGAATTGTATCACTAGAACTCCTAGCACAAACATTTTACTGCCAACTTTGTGCAAACCCCAACATTTATCCTATGCATAAAAATAACATTTGATAGATTACATTATATAACACAGAAGAGCATTAATACGTTGATCAACTTGGTATCCAGTTTAACTTTCATGCCAAAAAGAAAAGGGCTTCAGGAATTAAGAGGCAAGCATCTTTGATAGGTCCGGAAAGCTCTTCATAATGCTGGGGATGAGCTTACTGTGTTGCTTTTGTGCCTCGTGAAGGTAAAATATATGTATGTTTTGTGTGTTTCATGTACCGACGTAAGTGGAACGGTATGCCCAGATGTGGGCCCCATGTTTACTGTGCCACAGCAACCAAGATGTACCCAGCTGATTAGCCCATAACTAGGGCAAAACCAGTCCTGGGTTGCTTGTGTTCCGGTTCATGGATGACTTGCCTGACAGTTCAGGCTGGACTGTTCCCATGGGGACTAGGGTCTAGACTGATTTGCATATGACTGGGTCCAGACTGAGGTGGCATGGTGCGCAAAAGAATGATGGTTTGGAATGCTTCCCCGGGTGATTGTCAGTGGTTAGACCAATTGCAAACATTCCTCCTATCACCTTTTGTGTTTCAAAATATATGTATTTACATTATGCTATGTTACATTTACTGTGACGAGGTGGGCTGATAAAGGGCCTGATGCCAATTGTACAAGGGGGACCATCTACCTCGTTAATTAATCTATAAACACAACAGAGTTCTTTTAGTTTTTCCTTGGGTATCATCTTTTACAGAATTTAAAATCAGCATGACGGGAAGAGAACATGTTCTTCTTTTAGAAAGAGGTGTTTTCATGAAAATACCCACTGACAGACGGAATAGTCTTACAATGTGCTTTGATCAACATAAATGACTGAAGCTAGAATACTTTCTACTTGTATTTCACTTTTCTGGCTTCAAGGCGGGCTGGATTCTGTTTAAACTAAAAGTTGAATTGATGTGCTCCAATTTTGCATGTCATCTACATTACAAATTAAGAACATCTGTAGACCAAAAATAAAGTTAGATTTTATTTAGTTTTAGTCACTATAACTACATTGAACAACTCACAGGGTAGTAAGGGCCGGAAATTATGTGAACTACGTGGTCTTCCTGAATAGCATTTCTAGGAGTATCTATATCCTTATATCAAGGGTTGAGTCATTCGCAAGCATGCACTATATGAATAAATACATTTAAAGCCTATTCCGAGCCACATTTTTTGAAACTACTACAACATGTCCCACAATTTTACAAGTACAATGTTGCAACGTTACATTTCTTTATGTCCATGAGTTTTGCGAAATCTGTAGCTTCCAAACTTTAATTAAAAAAGAGGGGCCACTTCAGTGGTATCGATGCAGTGGGAGACTCTTCATGGTGCAGAAAAAGAGACAAACCGGGTAGCAGTTGCATGCCTGTAACGTGGCATAAGTTCCCTGTCCCTTTTGTCAATTCCACGCTCACAACAATCCAAATTCTTGCCCCTCACAAGGATTCACCAGAATCCTAAGGAGCTTTGTCCAATGCAACCTGAGCCCTCTCTAGTCATTGCCTCCTCATGATTGGTCCCACCACTCTTCCATCCACAGCATCTTGTTCTTCACCCCTTCCCAAGTAATTCAGTAATACCTCCACAGGAAGCGTTGTGGCTGCTTCAAGACACAGAGATTTTCACACACAGGATGTCCCACCCATGGAATTCCTGACTTCCAAGGACCGATTGAAGTGACTTCACTTTAAATAATCACCTACTTATTTCAACATAATTTTATTGTTTTTTTACAACATATAATCATCAACGTTGAAGTGTCCAGAGTAAGTTCCTGCTTCACCCAAACATATTTATATTTGAATATACCAGTGGGAACATTTTTGTACTTTTGTACGGCAATACCCCATGAGTCCTGCTTTAGAATGTTTTGTTTATTTATGTTTCGGATTATCATGTTATCATTGTGGTGGAAGACTCACCGAATTACTCCATGCATTAGTGTATATTTCAAATCTAAAATAAAATATGTTAAGCCTGTTTTAAACCTACTGTTAGAAGTTGGGTCTCTAGTTGGCCTAGGTTTGCACCCTGTCCAAATAGGGACCACAATTCTAGTCAGGGTAAGTCAGATACACAACCAAAATTAACCTGTGCTTGCCCTCTGGTAGCATGGCACAGAGCTATCAGGGTTAAATAAGAGGCAATGTGTAAAGTATTTGTGCAAGCCTTAAATTACAGTAATACAGTGAAAACACAACAAAACCCTCCACATCAGTTTAATAAAATAATTATCTGAGTAAAACAAGACCAAACGATAAAAATCCAAATGGGAGAACTCAAGATATTATTATTTTTTTTTTTTTTTAGAAACATATTTTATTGTGTCAATTATTACATACCATACGACACAACCTGTCCCAGGGAGCCGTCAAAATATATCAGGCCGCAATGTATTGACACTGACATTTCATTTACAATATTGGTATATGAAACAAATATAAAGCAGTAACCGTTTCCCATTGTAACCTCCCCCCACCCCATTATGCTGCAACCAATTCATGCCCCAAATCTCTTAAGTTACCCAACCACCCCATGATAACCACATAGTGTCTCTTCACACAATTCTCTGTCCTGCATCTTCAGATATCCATGCTAACGCATCATTTCCCCCCTTGGTCCGTTGGCTCCAACCATAAGCCCATTTCTTCTGAATTTTCACATGTTTCTGCGGGCACCCCTTAGCCTTGAACACTGGTTGCTCCATGCCTATACAAAAGTCCAACCCTACCAAGTAAATAGTTTCAGTGCGGCCGTTGCTTTTCACATTTTTGTAATGTCCCTCTTGGCTAAACTGAGATGACGTTTATACAGGTGTCCCCCAATTCCCTCTATAATGTGTAACATACTTAATTTCGGTGATACTGGGATATCCCAGCCCAGCACCTCTGCTAAGCATGCCCTGACCCCATCCCAGAAGGCAGTCAGTACCGGACAGTGTCATTTTGTGTGTATAAAGGAGCCCTCCACGTGACCACATCGCAGGACCTCCGGTGATGCCACCAGTCCCGCCTTCCAAAGTCTCGGCCTTGTGTAATAGACCCAGTGCAGGTACTTGAACTGTATCAGGTGCAGCTGAGTGGCTATTGCCGCCTCACGCGGGGAGGCCAATGCCTCTGTCCAATCCTCCCCATCTAGCCGACCAAGGTCTTGCTTCCACGCCTCTCTCAATGTATCCAGCAATGTGGGGCTGTGCGTCACCAGAGACTGATACATTTTGTCTGTCTTATGTTCCTCTAGATCATCCATGAACACCTTTGCTTCAATTGAACTGTATTTGGGGAGGGCATCTATCTCAGCGATACTGGAGGAGATAGCTTGCCTAAACTGGAGGCATCTAAAGAACTGGGTTCTAGGCTAGCAAATTCTTTTAGGAGGTCCTGAAATGATTTCAGTGTTGAGCCTCTCATGACATCCCCCAAAGTCGAGAGTCCCATGTTATTTCAGCCCAGAAAACCCGCCAGTCCAGCCAATTGTGGTAGTCTTCCATTGTGCCACAGTGGGGTCTCCCCAGTTAGCCTGCCCCACCATCCTATCTATGGAGAGATTGTTTCCATAGCCTGAACACTACCTGGGGTGTGGGTGGGAGAGCTCGGAGCACGGGCCTGAGTACAGAATAGTGTGCAAGGTCGAATCCCCCATCAGCCACACCTCCACTGCGTATGCCGGCTCCCTTCTGTCTCCATATCACCACTCGTTGAGCACCATGAGGTGTGACACTATATAGTAGGATTGAATGTCAGCTGTGGCCAATGAGATATTCATTTTTAAAGATTAAGCTGCAATATAGTGCTTCAAAGTCAATATCACTTAAGAGTTAATTGAGGTCGCTCTAGACAGGGGTAAATCCAAAGTTCATGCCAATCATGATGGAGGGCAGGCTGGCTACAGGACCCATGCTGCGACTGATGAAAAAGTTCCTTTGATGGAACAAATATTGGCGCCTAGACTCAATGCGTCAGTCCCGATTCATGCAGGCAGGTGGATGTGTCGAAGTTAAGCCTCACAGTCAGGTCCCTCGTCATCGTCGAACCACTTACGATTCAGGCACAACATCGTTGTCAAGCATCGCAGTTGGGACATCGGATTGGCATGGAGTCCCCGTAGAAACCTCAAAGTCGTGACCTCAGGCCGGCACTGCGTCATCGTCAGACCTCACTGTCAAGTCCTGCAATAATCGGCGAGCCGCTCAGGGACGTCCTTGGATCAGCATTGTGTCGACATCGAAGGGCACTGGGTTGGATC
The DNA here is from genome assembly GCF_964261635.1 of Lissotriton helveticus. Lineage (NCBI taxonomy): Eukaryota > Metazoa > Chordata > Amphibia > Caudata > Salamandridae > Lissotriton > Lissotriton helveticus. Next base: position 135,366,582 of record NC_136058.1, read on the forward strand.
AGATCAGCGCAGGGTCGTCAATGCATCAATTTAGAAGCAAAAGCATCTGCAGAACCCACTTCTGAGGCCCAGGACTGGATTGGCACCTCAGGCAAGGGAAGACTCACAGCAAGCCAACATAGCAAAGCAGATAACAAAGTGTCAGTCCCTTCTGCGGCACAGCAGCTCTTCTTCCAAGCAGAATGCCCTTGGTTCTAGCAAAGTTCTCACTTGGTGGCATTGAAGTCTCCCCTTTGAAGTGGGGGAGACTTCAAAGAGGCCTTTGAAGATCACAAGGTCCCTGCCTTTCCTACCCTGGCTCAAAACTCACTACAGGGAGGTAAGCAGCTCTTGCAAGTTTCAGTTCCACCCTCTCAATCTACCTCAAGAAGGCCCATCCGCCTGGTGATGGGCCATCAGGATGCAGATGTCACACCACAGCTCCATTTTTTTGTGACTGTCCAGAAGGAATGCAAAAAGTCCAGTTGTAACCCAACCCAGATGTGTATTCAGAGGCAGGCAGAGGCACAGAGTGGTTAAAGTAAGAAAATGCCAACTTTATAAAAGTGGCATTTTCAGACTTATACGTTAACTTCCGACTTCATCATAAATTGTGAGTCCAGAGACACCAAACTCCAAATTGTAACTTTTCCCAATTGAAAATGACACTTAACAGATGTTTTAACCCCTTGACCGCGGCACAAATTTTGCCGCGGTGCTGGGGAATTAATGAGTGGGTTTATTTCGGACGGCCCCTGGCCGTCCTCCGCTCGTACCCACTGTGACGCGACGCACGCAAAGAGTTAAGGCCATCCAAATGTTAACCTATGGAAAAGTTAAGCTATGCAGTAGTGGAAAAACGAATTTAGCTGATTTTCACTACTAGGACATGTAAATCTGAAAAGTAAATGTCCTACCTTTTAAATACACTTCACCCTGCCCAGGGCCTACCAAACGCGCATGCCCGAAACTGGAGAAGACATGGCTCCATGATCGCACACCGGACAACCAGGCAGCCCACAAGGACGCCACCGGCAGACACCACCACCTCATCAGATTAGCCAAGAGATCCTCCTTCAAAGACCGCTTAGATAACAAAGCACACAACAGATAAGAGCTATTCAGCATCATAAAGGAACTCTCCAACCCCAGGGCCCACGTCAATGACATTCCGCCCTCACAGGAACTGTGCGACTCACTAGCCATCTTCTTCCACCGCAAGATCGCTGACATCCACGACAGCTTCAACACCATGACTGACCCGACTACGCCAGACTCCACTCCCCCTGTGAACACGACCAGCATCAACAGCCTGACCTTCTGGTCCAACGTCAATGACGATGAGACACGCAAGGTCATGAACTCCATCCACTCGGCATCTCCGTCTGACCTGTGCCCTCACCATGTATTCAACAAAGCAGACGCAGCCATCGCACCCCAACTACGAAAGGTCATCAACATCTCCTTCGAAACAGCGACATTCTCGGAAAACTGGAAGCATGCCGAAATCAACGCTCTCCTCAAGAAGCCCAAAGCGGACCCCAAGGACCTCAAGGACTTCCAGCCCATCTCCCTGCTCCCCTTCCTGGCATAGGTCATCGATAAAATCATCAACATGCAACTGGCCCGCCACCTGGAAGACAACAACATCTTGGACCCGTCCCAGTCCAGATTCAGACAAAACCACAGCACCGAGACAGCCCTCATCGCCGCCACAGACGACATCAGGGGCCAACTAGACAATGGCGAAACATCAGCCCTCATCCTCCTGGACCGGTGAGCCGCCTTCGACAAGGTCTGCCATCGCACTCTAAAGGCACGCCTCCTAGAAGCCGGAATCCAAGAGAAGGCTCTCGACTGGACCACGTCCTTCCTCGCCAGCAGAACCCAGAGCGTCCGCCTCCCACCCTTCAGATCCGAAGCCACCGACATCATCTGTGGCGTCCCCCAGGGCTCATCCCTTAGCCTGACACTGTTCAACATCTACATGGCCCCCCTCGCACAAGTGGCCTCCCATCACGACCTCAACATCATCTCCTACGCCGACGACACCAAGCTCATCCTCTCCCTCATCAAGGACCCACACACTGCCAAAACCAACCTCCATGACGGAATGAAGGCCGTCGCCGACTGGATGAGGAGCAGCCGTCTGAAGCTGAACTCAGACAAAATGGAGGTCCTCATCCTCAGACCCACCCCCTCAGCCTGGGATGACTCCTGGTGGCCGACCACACTGGGAACAGCACCAACCCCGCACGCAACGTAGGTTTCATCCTCGACTCCTCCCTCTCCATGTCTAAGCAGGTCAACGCCATCTCCTCCTCCTGCTACAACACCCTCTGCATGCTCCGCAGGATCTACAAGTAGATCCAGACCGAAACAAAAAGAACGGTGACACAGGCCCTCGTCAGCAGTAGACTGGACTACGGCAACGCACTCTACGCAGAAATCCCAGCCAAATACCTACGACAACTACAACGTATCCAAAACGCCTCCGCCCAACTGATCATCAACGTCCCCCGCCGCAAACACATCACCCCCCCACCTGAGAGACCTACACTGGCTCCCCATTGACCAGAAGATCACCTTCAAGCTCCTCACCCACACACACAAAGCACTCCACAATGCCGGACCAGCCTACCTGAACAGCAGACTCAGCTTCCACACCCCCACCCGCCAGCTCCGCACCGCCAGCCTTGCCCTCGCCGCTGTCCCACGCATCCAACGGATGACCTCCGGCAGGAGATCCTTCTCTTACCTCGCCGCCAAGACCTGGAACACCCTCCCTACCCACATATGGCAGACCCAAGACCTACTCACCTTCAGAAGGCTCCTCAAGACCTGGCTCTTCGAACAGTGGCAGCACCCCCCCTCCCCTCAGCGCTTTGGGACCCTCACGGGTAAGTAGCATGCGTTACAAGTACTTTTATTGATTGATTGACATATGTATTAAAAAGGAAAGTTTGGCCTTGTCAAGTAGGTTAACTTCACAGGTCAAAATAGCAGTTGAAAACTGAACACACTGGCTCTGCAGTGGCAGGCCTGACACATGTTTAAAGGGCAACTGAAGTGGGTAGCACAATCAGTGGTGCAGGCCTACTAGTAGCATTTAATGTACTGGTCCTTGGCACATATAGGGGGTCGATTCCGATCCGGTAAAAAGCGCTCCGAATTGCGGTTCGGAGCGTTTTTCCCCGTACGATTCGTACCTGTAGGCATCCCCGTACGAATCTGCAAGTACGATCACAATCTAAAGCGTCACTCCGTACGGCTCGTAAAAAACGCCGTACGATTCGAAAGTCCATACGAATTGCAGTCGGCTGACGCTTGACGCAACGTCCGAACGTAAAAAGAGCGCGTCTCCCGAACCAGGAAGTACGATCCATGTAGAACACACTCCATACGGCTCTTTTTCTACGAGAGCTCAAAACTACCTTAAAACCACACTCCGGCACGAACCGCACCCCGGTACGCGACAAGCAGGACATGAACGCCATCGTCCGTCTCATCCCTATCCTGTACAGCCACCACCTCGTACTTAGAAACCGACGACGGCGCAGAAGGTGAGTACGACGAAGTCCAACATACCTGTACGTGTTGCCACACGCGCACATCTCCATTGAACGACTGTAATGTCTGGGTACGTTGGTCCACACACTCCCGCACTTCACCAGTGTAATATGGAGACGTGCCGCACCTACGTCATCGAAGTACGTCACCGCACTTCACCAGTGTAATACGTGCAGCATGTACGTCATCCAGCTGGTGTACGGTACGTCAACGACCTCGGGGTACGGTACGTCACCGCACGACACCACTGCAATACGGAGACGTGCCGCACCTACGTCATCGAAGTACGTCACCGCACTTCACCAGTGTAATACGTGCAGCATGTACGTCATCCAGCTGGGGTACGGTAGGTCAACGACCTCGGGGTACGGTACGTCACCGCACAACACCACTGCAATACGGAGATGTGCCGCACCTATGTCATTGAAGTACGTCACCGCACTTCACCAGTGTAATACGTGCCGCATGTACGTCATCCAGCTCGGGGTACGGTACGTCATCAACCTCGGGGTACGTTACGTCACCGCACAACACCAGTGTAATAGACGTGTGGGACATACGTCTGCTATGTCATTGTAAGTGCAAGTATCAGAGTGTGTGTGTATACAACACCCCCACCACTGCCCACCAGTGCCCAGCAGTGCCCAGCATCAGAGTGTGTGTGTGGCTGAGACCCCCACCACTGCCCAGCATTGCCCAGCATTAGAGTGTGTGTGTGGCTGAGACCCCCACCACTGCCAGCAGTGCCCAGCAGTGCCCAGCATCAGAGTGTGTGTGTGGCTGAGACCCCCACCACTGCCCACCAGTGCCCAGCAGTGCCCAGCATCAGAGTGTGTGTGTGGCTGAGACCCCCACCACTGCCCACCAGTGCCCAGCATCAGAGTGTGTGTGTGTGGCTCAGACCCCCACCACTGCCCACCAGTGCCCAGCATCAGAGTGTGTGTGTGGCTGAGACCCCCGCCACTGCCCAGCATTGCCCAGCATCAGAGTGTGTGTGTGGCTGAGACCCCCACCACTGCCCACCAGTGCCCAGCAGTGCCCAGCATCAGAGTGTGTGTGTGGCTGAGACCACCACCACTGCCCACCAGTGCCCAGTAGTGCCCAGCATCAGAGTGTGTGTGTGGCTGAGACCCCCACCACTGCCCACCAGTGCCCAGCATCAGAGTGTGTGTGTGGCTGAGACCCCCACCACTGCCCACCAGTGCCCAGCAGTGCCCAGCATCAGAGTGTGTGTGTGGCTAAGACCCCCACCACTGCTCACCAGTGCCCAGCATCAGAGTGTGTGTGTGGCTGAGACCCCCACCACTGCCCACCAGTGCCCAGCAGTGCCCAGCAGTGCCCAGCAGTGCCCAGCATCAGAGTGTGTGTGTGGCTGAGACCCCCACCACTGCCCAGCAGTGCCCAGCATCAGAGTGTGTGTGTGGCTGAGACCCCCACCACTGCCCACCAGTGCCCAGCCCTTACATCATAAACATACCATTGTTAACCACATAACCATCATGAGAATGACACATGTCAACATTACTATATTTGAACATCACACCAGCTCCCAGGCACACAGCAGTCACAGACATCATCACACAAACTAAAGTTCTGAAAAAGAAAATAATTGCTTTATTCAGCTGGTTCAAAATAGAAATCCAAATAAGAGTCCTTGCTCATAAAAGGCCAATGGGCAGTCCAAATAAGTCTGAGCAACATTTTGTGCCTCCATGGGTGTGATCACACCCAAACTTGCCTGCACATGGCGTTTAATCCTCTGTGGAAACTATGGGGGCACCATCTGTGGAATCCTCCGGCACCGCATGGACAGGAGAGGGAAGGACAGGTGGAGTGGGTGCAGGTGTAGTGGATTCATCCACACTGGTTGGTGCATCGCCAAAAGTAGCCTAAAAAAACTGGCTGCACACCTCAGCCAGTGCGGAAAAACTACCACCTGAACCCGGGGACACATTGGGGGTGGAGGTAGAGGGCTGTGAGTCTGTTCCCCTGGGTGTGTGGATGCGTGTGTGAGGTGTCTCCCCTCTCCCTGTGGGTGTGCCTACATCCCCTTGAGATTGGGTGCGTGGAGCTTTGAGCTTCTTTTGCTGTGTGTGTGTGCTGGGTGTGTCTGACCTGTGGCGTGTGCATGTATGCTGTGTAGGCATGTGAGAGGCAGAGGTGGATGGGTCTGAAGGATGGGGGGTACAGATGCTGCTGGGTGTACAGAGCTGCCATCAGTTGTGACTCTATGGCAGCCACACTCCGACGTAGACCAGACATGGCCCATGACATTCCCTCCATGAACGACACCAACTGTGTAATCAGTTGTGTATGTCCATGGAGGACAGTCAGCATGGATGTCTGACCTACTGCTATCTGCCGGAGTAGGTCCACAGTCTCAGCACTGAGGGCAGCAGGGGACACAGGGGCAGGGGCTGCGGTGCCGGGAACAAAGGAGACACGGGGGCTAGCACGGACCCTAGGGAGACTAACGACTGGGAGGGTGGAGATGGTACTGGAGGAGGGGCGACCAGACAAAGATGAAGAAGTGACCATTGCTGCATATTCCCCCTCCTCCTGAGAGTCTGACTCGGAGTTGTCGGCATGGTAAGATGTGTCAGTCACATGTCGTCCGGCCTGCAGACTCTCCTCACCCTCCGTGCCACTGCCTCCCTCTGACCCCTCAAAGCAGGTGGCACTGTCGCTGGGTCCCTCTGCCTGGTCCGCGCCTATGTCTCCTCCTGATTCAGATGATGATGCTGTGGGCAAGGAGAAGAATAAAAACATATCAGTCACCTGTACACATCAGACATATCACCTACAAATCAATTGGGCTCATTTCTAAACATGGCATGCATCATGAGTCACATGACACAGAACTCTGCACAATGAAAAGTCTAGTTTTGGCCAATTGTGAGAGACACAACGCTCAATGTATAGTAGGATACAAGCAACAGGCAAGGCAAAAACTTGTATGAGAGACACAATGATGATCCACTGCCTGACAACAGGATAGCTGATGATGCATCACATGCTCATTCACCCACCCTGCCACCCAAACCCAGACCTGGACATGTTTGATTTGCTTAGACCTTGTGCCACATGGGAAAAGTCCTTCCTGAACTGACATGTGATGCCATCCTTGGACCTGAACCAACTGTAACAACACCTCACACTGGCATCACAGCTGTTGACACCCAAGGCCTCATTGTGTGGCTGACCATCATTATTAGTTAGAAACAACATTCTATTTAATTGGCGAATATGCACACACGCACTTCCAAGTGTGAGTATGCATAAGCCCAAAATGTTGGACATGAACATTGTGCACCTGTAGCCAACACATGACAATTCAAAAGAGTACCATGGAGAAAGGCCACTGAGGCTGACTCGTGCAGAAAACACATGTTGACACTCAGGATCCGTGCCAAAGTATTAAGAATGGCAGACGCAGTGCACATGTGGTGCTACATGTAATGTACCAACAGGTGTCACAGACCCACCTCCAACATGATGATGTGCAAAAGAATATGCATACTGAGACATTGCACCATAGGAGTACATGTGAAAAACAAACATCAGCCAAAGCGCAGGGCTAATGTGGAGTAGGGCAAGGCATGTAAAGTAGCAGCTGCAGAAACTGGGACATTCTAATGCCAATGCATGGAGTGCCAGTCTGACCACACCACTCGAACTATGGGAGTGTTACCATGCCTTGAAGCACTGCAGGGAGCATGTGACACACATGACAACAAACAGACATGTACCTACCCCCTTCTTGCTGCTGTCCCTCCTGCAACTGCCTATGGAGGTCTGGGAACACCACTTCCAGGACCCGGAGCATGTGGGGGGTGAGGTGGCGGGTGCCGCCATGCCGGCGTGGAGCTTCCAGCTTCAGCTGTACTCTGGCGATGCGGCGGGTCCAGCACCGAATGTCCTGCCACCTCTTCTTGATGTTTCTGAGCCTCCTGCGAGGACCCCCCCCTCACTCCTGACAGCCCTGGCGATGTCCACCCAGATTTCACCCTTCTCATAGGCAGATACCTGTCACAAATGTCAAGTAAAAGAGCATCAGTACACCTGGTCCATGTTCCAAACACACACATATGTGCACAAAAAGCTTGATGACAACAGGGCATTGTAGGCTCCACACATTAGCATAATTGTCCAGGAGTATGTGGCCTGTGAGCAAACACTACTGCATTACATGCCATTGAAAGGCTACAGATGACATGACGGGTGCTAAACACTCTTAGAGCATGGCACTCACAGAGCAATGTATGCTACATCTGGGTGCAGGGCAGCACGTGACACGCTGTCACACACCCCACTACAACAAAGAACCCTCTTGAAACAACACTGTACACCCTGGCACTCACTCCTAACAACATTGCATCTATACACTATACATACACAGTGGCTGAAATGTCACACACACAACAGTTGTACACTCCAAGGTATTGCACACATCACTCACCCGATCCCCTGGTCTCCCATACAGCTTGCTGTAGTTTGGCAGGAGGGCATCCAGCAGGGCCTTGTTCTCAGCATCAGTGAATGCTGGTGCCCTCTCCATGCTCAGCAAATCAGGGTCCAGAGGATTCAGAGACAGCAGCTGTGGTTACCACACCAATGTTGTGCAGGCAAGTGCCCTCCCACAGCCACATGCTGCCTTATATCTGTGCTGCAGAGGGTCTGTGAGTCCAAGGAGTAGTGTGTGATAGGCCACCATAGTTAGCATCCTATGTTCCATCCAATCACATCACACATAAGGCCATTACACACATATGCATGGTTTGAAAACTGAGCCTGAGCTGAACAACAACATTTGCAACATTGTATACTTTTGCCCAACTGAATTTACTAGAACACCTGTAGGAGGCTCAACAAACTCTGTATCCATGACAACCTGGTTGCATTTTGATCAGTACACTGTTCCCCTAGATGTTGGCTATGTATTTATTCAAATACCCACACAAGTACGGTGACATTGCCGTTGCGTATGCAACCCATTCAATGGTGTAACGAGGCGTACACACGCACGTATCATTGTGGTATGGTAGGCTCGCATATGGCTGAAATGCAATAGGGAAACGAGGCGTACACACGCACGTACCATTGGGGTACGCATGGCTCGCATATGGCTGAAATGCAATAGGGAAACGAGGCGTACACACGCACGTACCATTGGGGTACGCTTGCCTCGCGTATGGCTGAAATGCAATAGGGAAACGAGGCGTACACACGCACGTACCATTGGGGTACGATTGGCTCGCGTATGGCTGAAATGCAATAGGGAAACGAGGTGTAGACACGCACGTACCATTGGGGTACGCTTGCCTCGCGTATGGCTGAAATGCAATAGGGAAATGAGGCGTACACACGCACGTACCATTGGGGTACGCTTGGCTCGCGTATGGCTGAAATGCAATAGGGAAACGAGGTGTAGACACGCACGTACCATTGGGGTACGCTTGTCTCGCATATGGCTGAAATGCAATAGGAAAACGAGGCGTACACACGCACGTACCATTGGGGTACGCTTGGCTCACGTATGGCTGAAATGCAATAGGGAAACGAGGCGTACACATGCACGTACCATTGGGGTACGCTTGGCTCGCGTATGGCTGAAATGCAATAGGGAAACGAGGCGTACACACGCACGTACCATTGGGGTACGCTTGGCTCGCGTATGGCTGAAATGCAATAGGGAAACGAGGCGTACACACGCACGTACCATTGGGGTATGCTTGCCTCGCGTATGGCTGAAATACAATAGGGAAATGAGGCGTACACACGCACGTACCATTGGGGTACGCTTGCCTCGCGTATGGCTGAAATGGAATAGGGAAACGAGGCGTACACACGCACGTACCATTGGGGTACACTTGCCTCGCGTATGGCTGAAATGCAATAGGGAAACGAGGCGTACACACGCACGTACCATTGGGGTACGCTTGGCTCGCGTATGGCTGAAATGCAATAGGGAAACGAGGTGTAGACACGCACGTACCATTGGGGTACGCTTGGCTCGCGTATGGCTGAAATGCAATAGGGTAACGAGGCGAACACACGCACGTACCATTGGGATAGAGTGCGTCAGACATGCTCAAGTGAACGATTGTGTAGGCTGCGTCCCTGTCCTACTCCATGTCACCATTGGGAATGTGACTCCAGGAAATCACATAGCAGGGATGTAGTCTACACTCATGTCGAGGATGTGGATGCATACATCAGCATGGCATCCATACATCAGCATGCCCCAGGTGTGGCAGACATAAAAGAAGCATAGGGACTGTGACCTTGTGACTCAGTTGATGTGTGAAGAGCTGGCGAGACATGTCATCAACCATATTGCACATGTGCATCACATGCATTCAACACTTCATACCGGAGTAAAGTCTGCAACATATTGTGATGCACATCAACACTGGAATGGCACACCATTCAGTACAGGGATCTGCCACATGATGACAGCAACATGCCCACTGTCACAGAGGTGTGATAGCCGCACAGCATGACCCTGTGTGACCACGTCATGTGTGTGCCATGTGCGACATTGTGCATGCTGTTAGCATATGAAATTTACAGGTCAGTATCATATTACTCACCTTTGAATATCCCCAAGTGTCATCCTGGATATGGCAATTACCGCTCAGCACTACACTTGTGTGTCGGAAGGCATGTCCTGCGGCTCAGCATGTGTTGTTGGCGTTGTGTGTGCCGTGATGACGTTGTCTGAGTACTCAGACGTCACCTCTGCGTGCACACGTCAGGAACTCTTTTTTCACAACACAAGCGCTGGTCCCGTATGAGTGTAAGCTTACTCATTTTTGCACCTAAATCATAGTACGTTCACTTCTGACCACTTCACTTGGATTGGCTGACTCCGGACGGTGCCAATATGGATGTCCGTTTCAAAGCCTGTGAGGAATGCCAATGACTCATGTTGGTGACTGACCCTCACCGTTGGTGTCTCCACTGTTTTCACGTCAAGCACAACAACAAGAGCTGCTCCGACTGCCGGGAACACACATATGAATCCAGGTGTGATTGGACCCACAAGCCGCTCAGACTCCAGCAGTTGGCCCTGCACCACTATAGCTCATGGTCTGGACGTAGGACGAGTGCCTGGGCGTGGGTGTTGAGACATCAGAGCCCCTGAATTAGACATCAGTCCTCCAGGGCTGAGTCGTCAGGTATCCCAAATAAGTCACAGATATGTCATCGCACTTCCAAATCCCCACAATGCACGTGCAATGCTGCATGTGATTCGGGTGACACCACCCACGCCGCTCTGTCAGATTAGCAGCCGTCGTAGCCTGCACCACGACCTCCGGGCCCTTCCCTGCATGTGAAGCAGGAGGAGTCAGTGCACTTCCTCATGTCCATGATGTCCCTCACCCCAACAACGGCCTACGCGTCGGCTTCTGGCCCAGCGGACCCGTCTGGGGGCACGAGCGCGTCTGGTGAATTGCCCCTGACGCCATCACTCACTTTGTCCCTGACGCAGGCGGCGCATACGTCCCGGAACCGCTGGGACAGACAGGATGTGAATGGTCATCCTGGTCCTCGCTGGTTCACCTCACAACCTCACTGGCAACAGTCCCCCAGGTGTCAGCCTTGGTGCCGTTCTCGGGTGGTGATGGTGGTAAAACTTCAATGAGCCTGCACAGCTCATTACAATGGGTGTTAATGGGTATTGGTAGGGTCATGAAGACCCACTGGCACATGAGTGTCAGTCCCAAGACGACAGGACAGGTGGACTGGGGGATGCGAGTGGTCTGGACACCTAGCCTGACACTGGTGATGTCTCTACTCCAAACGTGTTTTTGGATGAGCGGGCAACGTACAGTGTAGTGTTTACGTGGCCTTCCGGAGCCTTGCCCCTTCATCTCCCTGTTGCCACCGTGAGGACCAACCTCCTCACTGAGGTCCTTCAACTCCACTTACGCTCCGCTGAGCCTCTGCAGGCCTATCTTCAGGAATGTACTGTATCTATATAGGCCAGCATGTACAGGCACGCTGCATGTTTGGCTGTAGATAGGCACGTTGTCAGACGCCCACACCCCTCCCCGGACTGACCATGTTCCCTGTCCTCCCACCCCACCCCAGAGAGCATGGGCATCCAGGCCCCCAAATCACAGACCACATTCCTGTTAGCTCCGCTGTAGAGGGTATCCAAGAGGTATGAGCACAACGGAAACATGTCATCATCCTCCCTGAGTCTGGGAGTAGGGTCTTCCAACATCACATGCCTCTTTGTCCGCTACCCACACTCTCTGTGGGACATGGTTGTGTAACTGCTGGCAGAGTGTGCGTTGTAGGTACGGGCAATACTTGGCCACGCCGTTGTAGGATGCCAATCAGCGGCACTGTCTTTTTTCCGGTGTGGCCTGGATAGCCCTGACTCACTGGGCAGATCGATGGCATCCAGGGAGGCAAATTTGTCAAAAGCTTGCCATGTATTCAAAGTCGGGATTATGCGACTAACTACTGTTCCTTACTGATATTTTGTTACAAAAGGTAAGTAACGAGTCCATACAGTTCAGTACATCTGCTGTAGGAGCATCTATGTTGTGTCCTTGGCGTAATGACCTGGTTTCTAATGTACGCACACCATGCCACGTGTGTTAATTAACCGCTCATATGTGTGATGGCATCACAAACCATTTGTCACAAATCTAAGATTTATGCTGTATGATGATGGTCATGTAATAGTTAGGGAAAGTACACACCGCAACATGACTAAGGCAGAACTGTGCAAATGATGGCACATGTGGTGTGTGTGTGTGTATTGCTGTCAGCTGTCTGGATGTGCAGACAACCTCCTACTGACATTCACATGACGTGTGTCACTGACATAATACACTGTCAATGCTCACTAAGACCTTTCTATCCGATCATTTGTATGCATGTCATATCCATTCCACACACCACAGGTCTTTTACTTTTCACGGAGGAGTGGCTGGGAGCTGGCACATGTTACATCAGTGTGTATCCCACGCCACACTCAAAATTGTCTAGATTATTTGAAGCAGTGTTGCTTGTGCCATGTACATTGTTATTGTCGTAGTCAGACAGTTGAAGACATATTTGATAAATTGTGTATTGCAGGGCACCCCCTCTGGAAAGGCCGTTGCCTGACTTGGAAGCCATGAGGGAGCGGAATTGCATCCGTCGATATCGATTCAACAGACAGATGATCAAGGACCTGACGGACAGGCTGGAGACTCACCTACAACCACGCCACAGGTATCCAACTGCGCTGACACCCAAGGTAAAGGTGATGGCAGCCCTCCATTTCTTTGCCACAGGTACGTTCCAATTCACCATAGCTGATGTGGGAGGGATGTCTCAGACAATGTTTAGCCGGGTATTGGGTGATGTATTGGCAGCTGTGTTGCTGCACATAGATGAATTCATTACATTCCCTACTCCAGAAGAGTTGACAGATGTCAAGGAGGAATTCTATGCCCTGGGCCGCATGCCACATGTAATTGGTGCAATTGATGGTACACATGTTACTCTGGTGCCACCACAGGCTCAGGAGCAAGCGTATCGCAACAGGAAACACTACCACTCGATAAATGCCCTGGTGGTGTGTCTTGCCAACATGATTATCTCACATGTTTGTGCACATTTTCCAGGATCGTGCCACGATGCTTTCATCATGAGGCGTAGCAGGGTACCACAGATGATGCTGCAGCTGCACAACCACCGGGCATGTCTTGTTGGTGAGTATACCCTGTCAGCTATGTATGTCAGTATGTCACAACTTCATGATCTGCATCATATTACACACTCATTTCCATGATGTCAATTTGCAGGAGACGCTGGATATCCAAACATGCCGTGGTTAATGACTCCACTACGCAACCCCAGGACAGCTGCAGACCAGCGGTACAACAATGCTCATGTGAAGACCAGGCAGGTGATCGAGCGAACTTTTGGACTCCTGAAAAGCCGGTTCAGGTGCCTGGACAAGACAGGCGGAGCCCTCCAATACAGCCACGCAAGGTGTGTGACATCTTCATCGTGTGCTACATGCTACACAACATGGCAGTGGAGAAGGCCGTGCCACTCTACCTTGATCCTGATGAGCTGGAACATCCGTCCGTTGAGGATGAAGGCCTTGCCCAGGATGCCAGCGACGAGGAGGGTGAAGATGATATCCGGAGTCACCTCATCCGCAACTTCTTTTCATGATGGTGAGTCATAGCAGCTATAATGTGAAACATGTACTATAGAGTTGCATGGGTAGCATGCTGTGTATGCAACAGACTGTATGCAAGGTCATTTGGATGTTTGTTGTGCAGTGTCACACGGGTGCAGATGTAATGCAACACACATACGTGCTATGTGTGTCTTTTGAATGTACAGGTGTACTACAACATCTGGATATTCAACAGGACATTGTCAAAATGACATTATACAGAACTTGACCCCTTGTGTGCCACTCTCATCCACAGCTCGCCCTGCCTGTTGTCCGTTGGAGTCATCGTGGTCATCCTGCTATTGCTCATCATGATTGCAACGTCAGCCAAAGCCACGGAGCATGCATGGACATGTGGAGAAGTCAATTTGGGTAAGGACTCATATGAGGCTGTTTAGCGTTGGTATGTTTTCAAACGTGTGGTACTTGTTCATGTGCATGTAGTGAGACCATGCATACATGCAACAACAAAATGTTACTTATTACATGTATGCCCACTCCCATGACAGGATAGTCACCCCATCTGACTGTCATCTGTTGTAGTTAGAGACTCTGGTGAATGCATCAATGTGTATAGACATTGACAATGCAACATTGCATATACCATGGCTTTACATTGTGTCAGAGGTCACAACCACGGACTCTGTGGGGGATTGCAGCCTCACTGTGTGCATTAGAATGTGAGTGGATCCTCACCTCCAGCTTGTGGGCCAGTCCCGTTTGATTAGCATCAAACCATGTGGTGTAGGTGTAGCACAGTCTATGTTCCACATGTTGAGATAACTGTCCTGTCATTCTGTTTACATGGATGCATTGCCCCTTGTTGCAGTATATCATGTCACTGTCATGTCGTTACCGCCGTGCAGGTCGAAAATACTGCTACACCAGCCTTCACAGTAAGTAGCAGTTCTGTTTTGATTCACATGATGCCATGAATGTTTAGCATGAGAAATGACAATGTTTGGATGATGCATATGTGATTTATTGTGTAGCACCAGTGGAGTGCGTTCATTCCCATGAATCTCTAGTCCCGTGCAGCATTACTGGGCAATGCTAGGGTCTCATTATGTGGCTTGGTTCAACATCACTTGCACTTTATATTTCTTAAACCTGCATATCATGTTTAGCATAGTAATGCAAACTAAACAGATCAAAAGACTGGCTACTGAGTGCCTTCATTGCATGTAGATCATTAGCTTCATCATCATATGTGATACTTACAGCTGTTGTGGGTGAAGTCAAGTTGGGGTACACGGCCCTTATGGGTACCCATAATCACATGCAGACATTACAGTTAGCGTAAGTAGCATTGCCATATGTTTCCATTTGTTTGTAAGGTCAACCTCAGTGCTCAGTGAATGATTTTTAACAACATAGATCTCATTGCATGGTAGCTCACTTGAGAGCGTTACACATGACTCGAATGGATAACAGACTGTCCTAGGTTTTATGTGTCCGTGTCATAGCATTGGATCTCATGTGGTACCATGATTACTCATCTAAAATTGTCTCCAGTCAGTACACTTCACAGGTGTGACTAGTACAGTGTAGCTAATGATGTTTTTGAAGTGTCAGTGACATGAGAATGTACTCCTAATGGTTATTTACCTCTGTTTCAGGTCTCCCTCCCAGCAGTTCCCATCCTCTCCTTCCCTCGCCTGATCACCCTTTTGTGTCTGTCGTTTGTACTCAGACCAAGGGGCTATTTGGAGGTGGAACCCTTTGAGAATCACACCACTCTGATGAAGAAAGGTACGGCCAGTCCTTGACAGGCTTGTAGCCAATAGTACTGCTGCATTACAGGTGACATCATTAATAGTGTTATTTGGAATTCTTGCCAATGCTCATGTATGTTTGATAATGCTCTATGGGCTCACAATATAAATAATCATGTTGTGCATGACATCTGACTTCTACAGATTATTGTGCCGCCTTGATGTCAACGCACATGTCCTTCTAATGTGCATGTATACTATTTAGCATGACGTTAGCTTATGCTTGTTATGTGTTTACCTGTAAAGTGAACACACGCATGGTGTTGGGGAAGGCTAGAATACTATGTTGTGTGTGAGGTAGATGGCTTTGTAGTTGCTGTTTAGCTTTGAACACACTAGCTGTAGTCTACACCTGCTGACGCTGTGTGTCTTGTAACCCACTTGTCCGTAAGGGCCCTGATCCAGTGACTGTGATCTTTGGTGATTACTGTGCCATTTTATTTGCAGTGACCCTGAGTGAGGCAGACACTCCTGCCTCCACATACACATGTCACTTTGTGGCTTGTAAATGCCCTTGTGGTATGTGCTTGTTTTGCAAGTTGTCACACCCCTCCTGCCGTCATGTCTTCACTCATTGCTGCTGCTGCATACACAGCCACCAGGCAGCGCACATTATCCAGGGACACAAACACCTACAGGATGACCCTCCTTCCATCGGTTTATAGAGCATGCTCCTGCCACCCTACACACAGACAACACCAGACATTCACCCTCCTGCTATCACAATGCTTCAAACTCAGCCATTGCAGCTGCTATGCCTGTGTGTGCAACACATACTGGCACGACTATGGCAGATTCACATGACATTGGGTCTATGTACCACCAGGTCATGTGCCGTGTACAGCACACACACACCTTCCATAGGCACAATATTGTACAGTGTTACCTTGTCAACGCCACAGCAGCAAAAACATAGCTGTCACTGTCAGTCAAGTAGCCACAGGGGACACACACCATGACCACGTCTCTTGGGTGTGGTGTGATTTCCCCGTTCTGGTGTAGGTATTTGTCAGATGTGGGTAGTTGTTCTGTATGCGTTGCTCCCATTACAGTAGTATAGTACTTGTAGCTACATAGGGGTAGGTCACCTATTCAGGTGTGCTTGTGTAGAGTGCTACAGCCCATTGCCCACAGTCTGTCCTGACACCCTTGTCCTGTGCGCCATTCATCACATCCACAGTACTGCATCATGCAGATGATAGTTCACATACCTGAGGACACAGTTGTAGGTACTCCCTACGTGGACAACTAGTTTTGTCACACTGATCTGTACACCTCAAAGTGACTCTCCTGGGCCTGCCTGTGATAGCAGTTTTGGGATCCAAACCCCCCTCTAGCATTTACTATCCCACACAGGTGTGTCTTTCCATCCATGTATATAGTTGTTAGGATTTTCTGACCGATGTGTGTCCGCACTCAGATTCTGATCCAAGTGTGTGGTTGGCTGCTGTTTGTTGGATACCCTTGCATTTCATACATTTGCAAACACATATCAATTTATGCTGTGGTTCAAAGATAACTCACCACATGCGTATGAGGATTAGTATATTTATTGGGAGATCTTGTGCAGGAAACGTGAATAGATGCTGTACAGAAAGGGGTGGAATCCAAAGTTCACTGCCGGAGATATAGGGCCAGATGTAGGTAGGCTTTTACCGGTCGGTAACGGCCGAATTCGGCCGTTACCGACCGGTAAAAGGCATTTGAGATGTAGGGGGCAGAATCGGTAAATTTACCGTTCTGTAAATTTACCGATAGGTAATTTTACAGAATCTGTAAATATACCGGTCGGTAAATTTACTGACCGGTATATTTACAGAATCTGTAAAATCGATATGTAGGTGGGACTCTTATGAGTCCCACAAGGCCTTAGAAATCGGTATTTTACCATCAAATTCAATTTGATGGTGAAATACCGATTCAGGTGTGCATGCAAATGTGCGCATGCACACCTGTGCCATATGACAGGCAGACCTGCCCTTAGGGCAGGTATGCCTGCCATATGGCCCCCGAACCTTTTTTGGGGGTGCTAGAGGGTGTCAAAGTGACACCCCCTGCACCCTTGCCAAAAATCTGTATTTACCGATCGGTAAATACCGACCTGTAATGCCCCATTCATTCCTATGGGCTTCATAGCCCATAGGAATGAATGGAGCATTACAGGTCGGTATTTACCGATCGGTAAATACCGACTTTTACCGATTCGGTAAATAAACATCTGGATTTCCCTACATCTCCCCCCTTCATATTTACCGACTTTTAAATACCGAATCGGTAAAATTCGGTATTTAAGGGTCGGTAAATATGCTTTACCTACATCTAGCCCGAGATGCCTTACAGTTTCAGTCAACAGAGTCCAGGCCACAGTGCTTGGCATCATTGGGCAGACTGTGACTAGCAAGTCCATGTGGGAGAGTCTCATAGGGGATGCTGTTGCACCCAGGAGCAATATGCCAGGTCCAGTGTCCTGGGAGATGTGTATGGCCCACTGCCCCTCAACGTCTTAGCCGTGGACGACCCACCTTCCTTGGGGGACCCTCATGTGCAGGCCTGGACGATGCATGGGATGCTATGTCAGAGAGTTCCTCCTCCTCCTCCTCCACCCTCCCTGTGGCTGGTGTCACACTTTGCCGTGATGTTGCTGGGCTTGTGACACAGGGAGGGTGCTGCATGTTGGCAGCTATCTGACGTAGCGATTGGCTCATTTCCCGATGCACCGTCAAGAGCTGAGCCAGACTTGCCTCCACCCGTCCATAATGTAGATCTTGCCTGGCTATTTGCTCTGCCTGCTGTTCTTTCACCTGGTTGAGGGCCTCCGCAAGCTGGCTTATCTCCCTGGTGTCCCGCCGGTATGCCTCCAGGATGTTAGCGAGTTCAGGCATACCGGGTGCTGCAGCGGACTGGCCAGAATCTCGCCTCCGCCTTCCGCCACTCCCACCACCCTGACCCACACGAACATGGCCTGCGCTTGTGGGCACATCCAATCGACGGGCCCCCGGAGTGCTGCCAGGGTGGAGGTCGTCAGCAACCTCAGGGGCGCCCGACAAAGGGTGTCCCTCCTTTTCAGACTGGCTCTCTTGTGGATCATGGGCAGGGCTGTGACCTGTCTGCTGGGATGTGGTGGTAATGGGTCCGGTGGTTGGCTGAGATGTAGCTGGTACAGTTGGTGCAGGGGTTTGGGATCCAGAGGAGCCAGGTTGGTTGGGGTCATCCACAGTGCGTTGAGTGGCGTCGCTGTCGGTGGGGTCTGGGTCCTGCTGAGCCTGGGACCGGGATCCTTCTCCCCCCTGGTTGGGGGAGGCGCCACACGTTCCCCTGTGTGTGGGAGAGACAGACACTGTTAAGGCACGATCAAGTGACATCTTGTTTAGTTATCCATTATGAGCATCATAGTTCCACAAGCTTTACATTGTTGACATTGTTCTGTTGTGTATGTAGTGGTAGTAAATTGACATGTACTCTGGGATATTTTCATTCTTCCATTCTCTTGACAATGACTGACACAGCCATTGCTGTGTCTTGTATTGCCGGCACAACACATGTGAAGCATTGGTCATGTTCACGCAACATCCAGGATACGGTGTAAATCCTTATGTCTGCGTCAAGCATGCACAGAGTTTAGATACAGCTTGTTGCTGTAAGAGACAGAGCATCATTAATTTGCATGACATCTACTACTTTGGATGTCTTTTGCTGTACCGTGATGGCCAAACAATGCCAACACCCCTTGACCTGTACACACACTTATAGATCATGGCTTTTGAACTTGGCACTTCTGTAAGATGCATTACCTTGTCAATACCCATGTCCATGTTGGTACTTCAGTGCATCCACAACGTACATGAGATGGGGCACGTGCATTGTTTGAGCGCCACAATGGACTTGAGCATCTGCAATGTGCATGTATGAGTAGTATGCGTTTTCATATGAGTGAGTGTTTTGTTGTGGTACATGACAATTGGGACAATGTTGCACTCCAAAGCCTGTCCCCAGGGGATGAGTTTCTGTAAGGCGGGTGTATGATAGGCCATGCTAGTAGTTTGTGTGTGATTTGCAAGCGTCCATGGTTCATGATTTGGCTGCCCCCTGATGTAGCATGCTGGCATAATTGTGGTTTTGTGTTCATGCACAGGGTGTGTGACCTTGTCCTGGTGTTTGTGTTTGCAGTGATCACAGGAGGGACTTGTGCTGCCTACACCTGTGGCCATTGTGTACTATAGGGCTTTCCGATATGTGTGTCCTGACACAGTACAGTGTTGCCTGGAAATGGTGCAGGCACTTAGTAGATGACTGCTAGTAATTAGGAGACATCCCTAAACATTCTGCTCTATGGTGTTTGTAAGGCCTGTGCAGTGCTTGGGTGCAACTGTGTGTGTACCCAGGGAGATGCGGTGAGGTGACAGAGGGAGGGAGGGCGACAGAGGGAGAGGGCAACAGTGGGAGAGTGCGACAGAGGGAGAGTGCGACAGTGGGAGAGGGCGACAGTGGGAGAGGGCGACAGAGTTAGAGGGCAACAGTGGGAGAGGGTGACAGAGGGAGAGGGTGACAGAGGGAGAGGGAAACAGTGGGAGAGGGCGACAGTGGGAGAGGGCGACAGTGGGAGAGGGTGACAGAGGGAGAGGGTGACAGAGGGAGAGGGCGACAGTGGGAGAGGGCGACAGTGGGAGAGGGCGACAGTGGGAGAGGGCAACAGAGGGAGAGGGCGACAGAGGGAGAGGGCGACAGAGACAGGGATGGAAACAGGTTGTTTGTGCTTGCTCACTTGCTACACTGCCTTACTGTGTCACAAAATATTGTATCTCTGGAAGGTGTGTCCACAACATGATATTGTTTACGAGCTGTGGTCTACTATCTTGTGTGATCTTTCCCTATCCCTGTACATTGGGCATGGTGCCTGGGTGAGGCCCTGGAGCATATGGGATGAGAGCAGCCTCCTACCCTCCACCTTCCACCCTTTGTGGGTCCCACTTGCAACAAACCACTTTTAGTTGTGTCTTGCTAGGACTCATGGCCACCCACCCCATGCTGCTGGCCACTGTTGTAAGTCCACCCATGTAACATGTATTTTTTGTACACTCACCAGACTCAACGGCTCCTTCTATTCCATGTACTCCCACCGGTGGCAGCAGGGCCATGACTTTCTCCTCCCAGGGATGGTATACAGGAGGTCTGCGGGGACCACCACCTCCAGTGTGGTGTGCAGAGGCGTAGTCCTGGTCCATTTTCTTCTTGACCATCCTCCGCAGATCATACCAGCTGGACTGGCATTCCCCCCTGGTGCGCCGGATGGGTGCAACAGCATTGACCCGGTCTACGATCCTCTCCCACAGGCGTATTTTTTCTGCCATGCTGGTCTGTCTGACCAATGCGCCAAACAGCTGTGGCTCGACTCTGATGACTTCATCTGTGAGTATCTCCATCTCCGGGTTAGTGAACTTTGGATTCTTGGGTGTGGTCATGGTGTGGGGTGTATGTGATTGAGGGGGTGATGGTGTGTACGGATGAGGGTGTGTGGTTGTGATTGTGAAGGGGGTGGTGTGGGTGTAGATGTGATAGGGTATATGTGTGAAGGTATGTGGCTGCAATAGTTGGTGTGCTCTCTGTTTCTTCGCAAGAATGGGTATGTTGCAAAGGATGATGGGGTGTATGTGTGGACCCTTTTATTGGTCAAATAGTGGGTGTGGCTTAATTTGAATTGGTTGTGTGTGTGTTATATGGGATGGGTGTTAGTGTTGACCTCTGTTTGGCTGTGACCAGGACATTGATTCTGTATGGTGTGTACACAGGAGACATGTTCAGTGTTGTTGTGCGACTTGTTTGCAAAGTCCTTGTGCTGGTTTGGGTGTTGGCGTTATGTGTGCGTGTCGTACTTGTGCGTGCGATTGACTGGTAAGGGCCGTTGGCGGGTGGGGGTGTTCGTGTGGGCTTGTTGGGGTGGTGTGCGTGTCGTACTTGTGTGTGCGATTGAGTGGTAAGGGCCGTTGGCGGGTGGGGGTGTTCGCGTAGGGGGGTGTGCGTGTCGTAGTTGTGCGTGCGATTGAGTGGTACGGGCCGTTGGCGGGTGGGGGTGTTCGCGTAGGGGGGTGTGCGTGTCGTAATTGTGCGTGCGATTGAGTGGTACGGGCCGTTGGCGGGTGGGGGTGTTCGCGTAGGGGGGTGTGCGTGTCGTACTTGTGTGTGCGATTGACTGGTACGGGCCGTTGGCGGGTGGGGGTGTTCGCGTGGGCTTGTTGGGGGGGGTGCGTGTCGTACTTGTGCATGCGATTGACTGGTACGGGCTGTTGGCGGGTGGGGGTGTTCGCGTGGGCTTGTTGGGGGGTGCTATGCTATGCTATGCTATGCTATGGACACTTATAGTGCGCACAGATGCTCCAGCAAAGGAGCGTCCTGGCGTCCGACAAGGTAGAACACAACACCGCTAAATGCAAAGACAGAAAAAGGGGAACAGCTACGAGGGCGAAATTTAAAATAACAAGGTTTTAATGGCCTTACGAAACAGCAGGAGGTCCTCCAACATACGGATCTCTACCGGAAGAGAGTTCCAGATAGCCGCAGCTCTCACTCGAAAGGAACGGCCCCCAGCTCGGCTGAACTTGAACCGGGGGACCACAGCGAGAGCTTGGCCCAAGCATCTGAGAGAGCGTGTCGGGACATACAAAGACAAGAGGTTGGCAAGGATCTGGGGAGCAGAACCTTTCAAGATTTTGAAGGCCAGACATAAGACCTTAAAATGAATTCTCATCTTGACCGGCAGCCAGTGCAAGGATCGTAGGGTGTTAGAAACAGAGCAGAACCTGGGCAGGCCAACTACCGCTCTGGCTGCAGCATTTTGAACGCGCTGCAGGCAAGTAATTTCTGCCTGGTTGGCTCCCACCAGGAGAGAGCTTGCATAATCAAGCCGGGACATCACCGTCGCCTGAATCACCAGCTGCCTGGTCGGGGCATCACAAAATTTGAGGACAGGTCTTAAGCCCCGAAGAACACCAAAGCAGCAGGACGCAGTTCTCTTCGAGTGGCCAACAAAGCTGAGGGTGGGGTCCAGCCAGACTCCCAGGTTTCTTAATTCCGTAACCGGGGTCGGAGACGGCCCTAGTTCCGGAGGCCACCACCTGTCCCCCCAGAGTTCCGCTCTCTTACCCACAATCATGATTTCAGTCTTTTTTGCGTTAAGCTGGAGACAGTTGGCATTCATCCAGCTAGCCACCGCCCTCAGTCCACTCTGGAACCATGGGGCATCCCGCTCAGCATCCCCACTGATAGTGACCGCTAGCTGAGTGTCGTCGGCATATGAGACCATAGTCATGCCCCACTGCTTGACGACATCCGCCAACGGTCTCACGTATAGATTGAATAACGTGGGACTCAGCGAGGATCCCTGTGGAACCCCCATGTCCAGAGGATGGAATTTGGACTGGTGAGGTGGGATGGCCACGCAAAAAGAGCGATTGTCGAGGAAGGAGCGGAACCACTGCAGAGCAAGCCCACCGATGCCAATCTCCTCCAAGCGATGCAGAAGAATACGGTGAGAGACGGTGTCAAAGGCGGCGCTAAGGTCTAATAATACAAGCGCCGCCGTCTGACCCGCATCCAACACCGCACGCAAATGCTCCACCATGGCGAGAAGGGCTGTCTCCGTGCTGTGGCCAGCACGGAAACCGTTCTGCGTGGGGTCCAGGGCATTGGCCCGAGTAAGATGGTCTGAGAGGGCCAGATTAACGTGGGCCTCCGCAACTTTCGCCGGCCAAGGGAGCAATGAAATAGGATGGTAGTTCTCAGGTTTTAGTGGATCCAACGAAGGCTTTTTCAGGATTGGAGAAACCACCGCCTGCTTCCATTTGGCTGGAACCATGCCCGAGGCCAGCCAAATGGAAGCAGGGTGCGTGTTGTACTTGTGCGTGCGATTGACTGGTATGGGCCGTTGGCGGGTGGGGGTGTTCGCGTGGGCTTGTTGGGGGGTGCATGTCGTACTTGTGCGTGCGATTGACTGGTACGGGCCGTTGGCGGGTGGGGGTGTTCGCGTGGGCTTGTTGGGGGGGTGCGTGTCGTACTTGTGCGTGTGATTGACTGGTACGGGCCGTTGGCGGGTGGGGGTGCTCGCGTGGGCTTGTTGGGGGGGTGCGTCTCGTACTTGTGCGTGCGATTGACTGGTACGGGCCATTGGCGGGTGGGGGTGTTCGCGTGGGCTTGTTGGGGGGGGTGCGTGTCATACTTGTGCGTGCGATTGACTGGTACGGGCCCTTGGCGGGTGGGGGTGTTCGTGTGGGCTTGTTGGGGGGGTGTGCGTGTCGTACTTGTGCGTGCGATTGAGTGGTACGGGCCGTTGGCAGGTGGGGGTGTTCGCGTGGGCTTGTTGGGGGGGTGTGCATGTCGTACTTGTGCGTGCGATTGAGTGGTACGGGCCGTTGGCGAGTGGGGGTGTTCACGTAGGGGGGTGTGCATGTCGTACTTGTGCGTGCGATTGAGTGGTACGGGCCGTTGGCGGGTGGGGGTGTTCGCGCAGGGGGGTGTGCGTGTCGTACTTGTGCGTGCGATTGAGTAGTACGGGCCGTTGGCGGATGGGGGTGTTCGCCTAGGGGGTGTGCGTGTCATAGTTGTGCGTGCAATTGAGTGGTACGGGCCGTTGGTGGGTGGGGGTGTTCGCGTAGGGGGGTGTGCGTGTTGTACTTTTGCGTGCAATTGAGTGGTACGGGCCGTTGGCGGGTGGGGGTGTTCGCGTAGGGGGGTGTGCGTGTCGTACTTGTGCGTGTGATTGACTGGTACGGGCTGTTGGCGGGTGGGGGTGTTCGCGTGGGCTTGTTGGGGGGGGTGCGTGTCGTACTTGTGCATGCGATTGACTGGTACGGGCTGTTGGCGGGTGGGGGTGTTCGCGTGGGCTTGTTGGGGGGGTGCGTGTCGTACTTGTGCGTGCGATTGACTGGTACGGGCCGTTGGCAGGTGCGGGTGTTCGCGTGGGCTTGTTGGGGGGGTGTGCGTGTCGTACTTGTGCGTGCGATTGACTGGTACGGGCCGTTGGCGGGTGGGGGTGTTCGCGTGGGCTTGTTGGGGGGTGCGTGTCGTACTTGTGCGTGCGATTGAATGGTACGGGCCATTGGCGGGTGGGGGTGTTCGCGTGGGCTTGTTGGGGGGTGTGCGTGTCGTACTTGTGCGTGCGATTGAGTGGTACGGGCCGTTGGCGGGTGGGGGTGTTCGCGTGGGCTTGTTGGGGGGTGTGCGTGTCCTACTTGTGCATGCGATTGAGTGGTACGGGGCGTTGGCGGGTGGGGGTGTTCGCGTAGGGGGGTGTGCGTGTCGTACTTGTGCGTGCGATTGAGTGGTACGGGCCGTTGGCGGGTGGGGGTGTTCGCGCAGGGGGGTGTGCGTGTCGTACTTGTGCGTGCGATTGAGTAGTACGGGCCGTTGGCGGGTGGGGGTGTTCGCGTAGGGGGGTGTGCGTGTCGTAGTTGTGCGTGCAATTGAGTGGTACGGTCCGTTGGCGGGTGGGGGTGTTCGCGTAGGGGGGTATGCGTGTCGTACTTGTGCGTGCGATTAAGTGGTACGGGCCGTTGGTGAGTGGGGTGTTCGCGTAGGGGGGTGTGCGTGTCGTACTTGTGCGTGCGATTGACTGGTACGGGCTGTTGGCGGGTGGGGGTGTTCGCGTGGGCTTGTTGGGGGGGTGCGTGTCGTACTTGTGCGTGCGATTGACTGGTACGGGCCGTTGGCGGGTGGGGGTGTTTGCGTGGGCTTGTTGGGGGGGTGTGCGTGTCGTACTTGTGCGTGCGATTGACTGGTACGGGCCGTTGGCGGGTGGGGGTGTTCGCGTGGGCTTGTTGGGGGGGTGTGGGTGTCGTACTTGTGCGTGCGACTGAGTGGTACGGGCCGTTGGCGGGTGGGGGTGTTCGCGTGGGCTTGTTGGGGGGGTGTGCGTGTTGTACTTGTACGTGCGATTGAGTGGTACGGGCCGTTGGCGGGTGGGGGTGTTCGCGTAGGGGGGTGTGAGTGTCGTACTTGTGCGTGCGATTGAGTGGTACGGGCCGTTGGCGGGTGGGGGTGTTCGCGCAGGGGGGTGTGCGTGTCGTACTTGTGCGTGCGATTGAGTAGTACGGGCCGTTGGCGGGTGGGGGTGTTCGCGTAGGGGGGTATGCGTGTCGTACTTGTGCGTGCGATTAAGTGGTACGGGCCGTTGGTGGGTGGGGTGTTCGCGGAGGGGGGTGTGCGTGTCGTACTTGTGCGTGCGATTGACTGGTACGGGCTGTTGGCGGGTGGGGGTGTTCGCGTGGGCTTGTTGGGGGGGTGCGTGTCGTACTTGTGCGTGCGATTGACTGGTACGGGCCGTTGGCGGGTGGGGGTGTTTGCGTGGGCTTGTTGGGGGGTGCGTGTCGTACTTGTCGTGCGATTGACTGGTACGGGCCGTTGGCGGGTGGGGGTGTTCGCGTGGGCTTGTTGGGGGGGTGTGGGTGTCGTACTTGTGCGTGCGACTGAGTGGTACGGGCCGTTGGCGGGTGGGGGTGTTCGCGTGGGCTTGTTGGGGGGGTGTGCGTGTTGTACTTGTACGTGCGATTGAGTGGTACGGGCCGTTGGTGGGTGGGGGTGTTCGCATAGGGGGGTGTGAGTGTCGTACTTGTGCGTGCGATTGAGTGGTACGGGCCGTTGGCGGGTGGGGGTGTTCGCGCAGGGGGGTGTGCGTGTCGTACTTGTGCGTGCGATTGAGTAGTACGGGCCGTTGGCGGGTGGGGGTGTTCGCGTAGGGGGGTGTGCGTGTCGTACTTGTGCGTGCAATTGAGTGGTACGGGCCGTTGGCGGGTGGGGGTGTTCGCGTAGGGGGGTGTGCGTGTCATACTTGTGCGTGCGATTGAGTGGTACGGGCCGTTGGCGGGTGGGGGTGTTCGCGTGGGCTTGTTGGGGGGGTGCGTGTCGTACTTGTGCGTGAGCGAGGGGTACGCGTGTGGTATGTGTTGACGCTGCTTGATGCGAGCCGAATATTGCCGTACGAATCATTATTCAAGTGCGATAACTTTGTTCCGTACGAATCGCTGTCAGGCTTCTTGTACAGGATCGTACTTGTGTGTTTGTACGGGCTGGTTACGAATTGTACGCTAGGATTCCCGATGCATGTTCGTACGGATCATCGACTGTGATTCGGACGGTTCGATGATATTCGTACGGAAATCGACGGGAACGGAGCGGAATTCGCAGGTCGGACGTAAAGTTCCCATTTGTACGGATTCGGATACGAATGCGATTCGTACGGCGGAATATTTTACCGGATCGGAATCGACGCCATAGTGTACTTTACTGTGGACTTAACAGTAAATTAAATATGCCAATTGTGAATAGGCCAATGTTACTATGTTTAGAGTACAAAGCACAT
The DNA here is from genome assembly GCF_964261635.1 of Lissotriton helveticus. NCBI lineage: Eukaryota > Metazoa > Chordata > Amphibia > Caudata > Salamandridae > Lissotriton > Lissotriton helveticus. The sequence continues at coordinate 135,393,451 of NC_136058.1, forward strand.
GTACTTTAGCAATGGTTATCAGTGGTAAATTGCCCAGCATCCTAAAACTAACCAAAACAAATTAAGCAAAAAGGGGAGGAGAAAGGTAAAAGATTTGGGGTGACCCTGCAGAACGAGCTATTTTCAACACCTACTAACGCACATAGTATGGTATTTCACCTAAAGATTAACTGCAAAATATGGTCAGACTATTGAGTATAATTAGTTTTTCCTTTTTTTACAATAATATCTAAGTTTAAAAATTGTTAACTGTAATATTTGATTTATAAAGTTGTTATAAAGAATTTTCTTAAGGTTTTATCAATTATTTACATGATTGAGAAATTCATTTTTAATCATGTTAAAAACAAATTACAATAATGTAGAATTGTTTTTTGTTTCTGGGGTTTTTGGGGATTAGATAGGTTGTGCTTTGAATAGCATGCATTAAAATTGATATCAATTGAAAAAAATTATTATAAATGCACAATTTTATTTGGCAATTATTTTTACAGGTCAAGTTCAATTTTAATAATATAATGATTTGTTTATATAGTTGTATATATGTATTTTTTATAAACGAAAATGATGGCTTGCAGTGACTATTGGGGTTTAAATAGGTAGTGTTTGAAGTGCAAATTAATTATTTAAATTTGTTTAGTATGTTTTATTTGTATATTTTACATTGCCATTTTACATGTTTTATCATTTTACAATTATGTATTTAGTTTTAATATTTGGATGTGGTATTTATTAGGGTACGGGTTGGTTGGTCTTTTAAACTAAATAAATATAAATATTTATTAGTTATGCTAAACAATATCATTTTTTAATTGCATTTGTTACATATTTTAAATATACTGAATCATATGATTGTATTTTTTTATGTTAAAAAAATATATTTTTTAAATTATGGTGTGAGTATATTAGGGTAGTGGGTTGCTTGTGATTTTTAACAAATATTATTAAATTATATTGAATTAAAACTTAAAATATGTATCATTTAGAAATTGTACTTTTATTGTTATTATTTTAAGTTTTTGTTTCATTGGGGAATTGAGGAAAAAAGATTCATGATTAAAAAAGTCAAAATGTTTACCTTTTACAGCTGGTGCTGAAATTTCTGAAATACATTTTCATATGTATTTATATTATCTGTGTGTGGTGAACCTGACTGGCACTCCCTCCTCCATGTTTGTTGGATTGGAGTAAGTATAGAATTGTAACTGTGCCCTTCACTCCCTAAAATAAGCACTGTCTCTTCCGTTTGTTAGACTGGTGTTAGAATAATAAATCTCACCCACCACCCCCACCCTAATTGTGATCCATGTTCATTGGATAAGTGTTGCAGATGCAGTCTTTGTCTCACAAGAATCTGACTCTGTTCCTCACAATGTTCAAAGGCACCTTCCGGTGCAAACTGCCACCTGGTCTGCAGAGCAGCAAAAGTGCATTTGCCATCTTCCTCCCTAACACGGCCCACTAGCTCCCCCTAAGGTACTTGTTGCCTAGTTCTATAAGTCATGGGGCCTCATTTATGAGGCTGTGCGCCACTTTTACGCCGCTGATGCATCACTTTTTGTGACGCACCTGTGGCGTAAAAAATGCACCTTGTTTCGACATATTTACAAAGTGACGCATCTAGGTAGATGTGTCACTTTGTAAACCCCTGAGCCACATTATTCCTGCGCCAGGTATAATGTATGCAAGGGGGGGCGTTTTGCCGCAAGAAAGGGTCATGGAAGTGACGCAGTGAAATCTATATGATTTCACTGCGCCATTTCTTGGCTGCTAATGCGTCAAAATCTTACGCCTGCTTCATGGCAGGCTTAAGACTGACACAGGCACTAACAACCTGGGACTTGCCCATGTGAAAGTACACATTGCTGGAGTTGCCTCACTTTTGTGACACACTTCAGCAATGCGTCACTTTTGTGCCAACATGTACGTCAGAAATACTGACGTATCTGTAACTCCTTGCGACATGATGCGTCATATTATAAATATGATGCATCAAACATGACGCAAGGAGTGCGCACTGAGAAGTGACGCATCGCTGCTTTCACACAGCGATGCGTCATTTCTCATAAATGAGGCCCACAGACCCTACAGAAAGTTAATGAGACAGACAGGTGGAAGGTTCCAGAGCAACACATTTTTACATTTGACCTGTGAAAGTGCTATTCAAAGAAAGGACATCCTAAACATAATAGGTATCATTTATTACAGAACACTCTTTTTTTAAAAAGCAAACATGTTGAAGCTGGATAAAATATCAAGGACTGTTAAACATGGGCTAAGCGTTAGGGCCTCATAATGAAATGTTTTCCAAATGGTCATTAAAGTAAAGAAGTGTCTTAGAAATGAGTAGGTGTTAGAATATAGGCATGGCTATCTGGCCAACTGATAGCAATATTTTGTTTGACAAAGTTTGCTTTAGATTTAGGGGGCATTTAGACCCAGATGAGTGGCCTGCTAGTCCTCTGGGCAGGAGGAGGCCCTCAACTCCAGTACGTTGACTGCCTGCTGCACTGAGAAATCCCTGCATACCTGACAGAAATCTCCATGATACTAGTCCATCCACTCATATGATGTATGTATTTTCATCACAACTGAATGCCATGTAATTTACCAAGTTGAGGTGCTTGCCCAACAGTTTCTTTTGCTTTTCAGACACAACCTCCAGTTTGTGTGTGTGTTTCTGATAGGAAAGATAACAAATTTCCTGAGAAGCAGAGAAGACCCTGAGCACCCACAACATTTTCCACTTTTCCTGCCCAAGTTCACCATGCCTCACATGGTAACCACAGGCAGGAATGCCTTGCCCTAGATAGGACAGGGCTGTCTCCACTGTGACCTGGTGGTCCTGTGGTGGCAGGGCCACAAGTCAAGGATATCGGATAACTAAGCTGAGGCTCCACCATCTGAAACAGAGCGGGTCCAGGATCTCTAAGCAGGAGTGGGAACCACAGGTTTGTTAGAACGGAAGTCAGACTAATTTATGATGACACTCCTGCTCCACTTATATCTAAATGATCCCCTTAATTATGAAGCATGGTTATGAGAGTGTGTACATCTTTGATGACTTTAACATCAGAAATGTAAGTTCTACGCCTTGGCATGAACTGATCATAAGTATTTCTTACAAGTATCCTTCTCCAAGAAAGAATCATGGCTTGTACCAAGGTAGGTGTGCTATAGAATTTCCCCGTAGAGAGAAACGTGTAGAGGGGAGCCAAAGCAGCGGAGCCATAACCAGAGGACAGCTGCTAATAACATGCAGGAGTTCCTGAAGCCTGAAAAAGTGAGGGGGAAGTCAATAGCAAGAGCTGCTTCAAAGTGATGCACAGATGCCAAGATGGTGGCTGATATAGCTGAGGGCCACAAATGAGGGACCGGGAGGCTCTTTCGAGGTGAGGCACAAGGAGAAATGGCCCCCATTGGAAACCGATGCCATTATAATTGCTGTGAGGGGCAAAGTGGAAATGGAGGGAGAATACTCGCCTGGGGATATCCCTTTCTGCATGTGAAATGAGGAACAGGGTTACTGGGACCTCAGAGAGAATCACAGGTGGGGATGCCGATGGGCACTATATCCATTATTCGTTTTGCCTTTTTTTTTTTAAAACCACCCCCCAGGAGCGCAAACCTTTAAGGCATAGGAAAATACCAGATACAGCTCACACCAAAGGTGGGGGGATTAACCACTCTCTGGCACGGTTCTAGATGAGTTTTACAGAGGCAATAAGAATTGCCATAGAGACTTGCACCGCTGAATACATTGACGCCTGATCAATGTTAAGTAACTGGAAGGGGTAAATACGTGTTCCATGAACAAGTCCTTGTTGAAGAGCGGCTGAGCAAAACTACACTGAGGTGTTCTGAATGAGCAATACTGATGGAGGACACAACACAGGATTAATACAATTAAAACAGATAGAGTGGTTCCTGACCTAAAAATATACACAAGACAGTAACAGGCTTTTTTTAATCCACCAGGGCAAGATGAGAAGGAAACCTTAGAACAGAGGAGAGCCCATGAGAACAAACCATAAGTGACCCATCAACCTGACCCTGAGGAAAGACATCCTCCTCTCTAACTTGCTAGAAGTGAACTACATGAAGCGCTCAAAGTCGACATTACCAGGGAACACACTGCCAGCCCCAGGGGAAAAATATTGACACTAAGAGCTGATATTGACCCAGCTGGTACCAGAGTCATCAAAGAAGAAGGGCAATACATCTACTGAATGAGAAGAGCACTGCCCTTGAAGAACAATGCGCCACTGTACAAGAAAATATTAGCCAATTACCAGAGAGGTATTTTTTTATTTCACAGAGTTTTCTATCGCACAAACTTGACGCAAATTGGGTATCAGAGCACTTTACATAGCACCAGTTGCGTTACGTGAGGACACCTTCATTTTATTTTTTTATGTTAGGCACAAGGAGCTTAAGTGATTTTGCCCAAAATCACAGGATGTTCAGCATCATTTCCGAGACTCGAACCTAGGGCCCGATTAGGATCGCGGACGGACTTGAGTCCGTCCGCGAACCCTGAGGAGGAGGGAACGTCCGCACGGGCTGCGGCGTTCCCTCCGAGCAGATTAGGATGTGACCGCCAGGGTGGCAGTCACATCCTCTATCTTTAACATTGCGGCGGGTGCAGCTCCAAGCTGCACCCGCCGCAAGGTTCAAAATGCATGCATCGCATTTGCATGCACAAAGCGGCAGGCACCGCACTGTGCCTGCTGCTTTGTGCACGCAAATGCAGGGGGGTACCATAGGTACCCCCATGTGCACCCCTCAACCCCCCTTCACCAAGGGGGCCCACAACGGGCCCCCGAACTGAAAGTCCGTATGCTTTCCCACGGCGGAAAAGCCGCCGCGGAAAAGCATGTCTTTCCCACAATCCTAATATGGCTGGCAGTGTCTGATAAACACCGCCACCATATCAGAGTTTTTCCGCCGTGGTTGTAATGCGACCGCGGCTGAAAAGCGGCGGACGGAATTCCAGACCCACCAGCCATCCTAATATGGCAGTGGGTCTTTGGAGGCTCCGCAGCGGTTTTTCCGCATCCTCCGGGCCGGCGGTGTCTTACGCCGGCCAGGAGGATGCGGAAAAACTGCAATCATAATCGGCCCCTTAGTTACCTAGATTCGAGGACGACCGCCCTAGCCGTTAGGCCAACTCTTCTCCGAACGGTAGACTATCAGTGCGATGCTTACAGGAAATGAGGCTTAGATCTAGAAATGTTCAAGAAAGGTGATAGGCAGCAGTAGAGCTCCCTTCAAACTAGACAGGGCGCATAGATTTGGGCCGCGAAGAACTGGGAAATTGAGCAGATCATGTGACATTCTGGTGATTGATTACCAGATCTTGAGAAATTGTTGAAAGGAGCAGGAGAGAAAGACCAGGTAAGCCAAAAGGGTTTTGACTGTCATCTATTCTAGGAAATCACCTCTGCCACACTTTTGAAACAGCAGCAATGCAAAATTTGCTTCTGCTGTTTTTTTCCCCTTTGGCATTGAATTTCAACTCGAGACCTAGGCCCCAATTACGAGTTTGACGGTCCAACCGTTAGACCCCCATTGCAGGTGTCTGGAGAATGCCGCCAAGCCGGCGACATCCCATTCACCGTATTTTGATAACAATACCGGGCTGGCAGTGTTGTGTCAGCAGGGCAACAGTGGTGGCATGCTTCAGCTCATAGAAAGAGCATGAAGTACATTCTGGTGCAATGGCAGCGCTGCGTGCATGTAGGTACACTGTGTACTATGCACCATGTTGTGCATGGTACACAGTGCAAGTACGACAGTGCAAGCAGAGGTGGACGCAGCATGTGACCCTATGCACAGCCCACCAATGGCCTGGGGTCCTGTTTGGTGCCTCTTCCCTACCTTGCCCCCGACCTTTTCATGGAGTCGTGATCAGCACCACGGTGCTGGCATCGACCGCCATTGATCCTCAATTTCCCCAAAGCTGCCCCATAGGTATCGAGGTACCTGACAGTGGCGGCCTTCTTGCACAGGACAGCCACTGTAGTTACGGCAGTCTTATGACTGCTGTACTCCTAATTAGCCCCAAATCTCATCGGACCTCAAACAGAGTAGGTGTGGCATGAATCCTGTGCATCCAACTAGAAGAATCACTGGTGAGCACACCAGAACTGAATGGCGACTGCCACGCCTAAAGAGAGCCCAGATAACGTTACACAAGGGACCCAAGAAAGTCTTTGCCTACTGACCTATCTTGAAAGTGAATCAGCAAGAGCGCAAAGAGAAAAGAGACAAGAGCACAAGAGACATACACTGCCCTTCTTCCCTATGCCATTGGATCCATAATTTAATATTCTAATAAGGAGCTCTGCTGAAGAATGCTATGAGCTATCATAGCTCCACAAACTACCATAAAGGAGACCACCCACTGGGAGCCTCAGGTTCACTGAATCTGTAGACAGACCCATATTTATGGTGCATAAAATGTCCAATGGGGTGGTGAAGGAGGTCATTACAAGAGGAAGTGGCACTCTGTTTCTGACTGTATGTTTTTCGAGTATTGTTGCAATGTTATGTGTAGTTGGGAAAGTGGGAGGTGGGAATCAAGTTATTGACCCACACCTGTAGCACCACAACTTCCAGCTATAGAAACGTTGCACAGCCATGCACCATTTGCTAAGACATCAGCAAATGAATTATATGTTACTACATCAGATAAAAATTAGCCACTACTTATGAGAAGATACATTTTACAAACGTTTTACAGTGAGCTGAAATGTAGTGTTTTCATAGCAAAATGTAAAATTTATAACTAAGCTGGTAGTCAAAATGATATAGAGATGTTGCCATGCAACCCAGAATAATCCAAATATCAGTGGAAAATACAGGGCATATATATTCGATCCAGAAAAGGGGGTGGTGATGAACAGAGTGCCTGAATTAAGCAGACCACTCTTACCCAGTCCAAAGATCAGGGCTTGATCCATCACCGTTTTTTAGCTCACTGCACCATCCCAGCTCAGAACTTGGCTATATGCAAATTAGTCTGTTCCTGTCCCAGTGCATGATGGGAACAGGGCAAACCAAACTACCAAGCCAATTCTTGTACTGGGAAGGAAACAAGCTTCCGGGGACCGGTTTCTGCCATTTCAGGCGTCTTCGGCCCGGCTTGCTTGAATCCTGATGGTGCAATGAGCAAGGGACTCACATCTGAGTATACCCTTCCACGCTTATGGTGGACAAAATGATTCAGAAAAGGGGGTGGTGATGAACAGAGTGCCTGAATTAAGCAGACCACTCTTACCCAGTCCAAAGATCAGGGCTTGATCCATCACCGTTTTTTAGCTCACTGCACCATCCCAGCTCAGAACTTGGCTATATGCAAATTAGTCTGTTCCTGTCCCAGTGCATGATGGGAACAGGGCAAACCAAACTACCAAGCCAATTCTTGTACTGGGAAGGAAACAAGCTTCCGGGGACCGGTTTCTGCCATTTCAGGCGTCTTCGGCCCGGCTTGCTTGAATCCTGATGGTGCAATGAGCAAGGGACTCACATCTGAGTATACCCTTCCACGCTTATGGTGGACAAAATGATTCAGAAAAGGGGGTGGTGATGAACAGAGTGCCTGAATTAAGCAGACCACTCTTACCCAGTCCAAAGATCAGGGCTTGATCCATCACCGTTTTTTAGCTCACTGCACCATCCCAGCTCAGAACTTGGCTATATGCAAATTAGTCTGTTCCTGTCCCAGTGCATGATGGGAACAGGGCAAACCAAACTACCAAGCCAATTCTTGTACTGGGAAGGAAACAAGCTTCCGGGGACCGGTTTCTGCCATTTCAGGCGTCTTCGGCCCGGCTTGCTTGAATCCTGATGGTGCAATGAGCAAGGGACTCACATCTGAGTATACCCTTCCACGCTTATGGTGGACAAAATGATTCAGAAAAGGGGGTGGTGATGAACAGAGTGCCTGAATTAAGCAGACCACTCTTACCCAGTCCAAAGATCAGGGCTTGATCCATCACCGTTTTTTAGCTCACTGCACCATCCCAGCTCAGAACTTGGCTATATGCAAATTAGTCTGTTCCTGTCCCAGTGCATGATGGGAACAGGGCAAACCAAACTACCAAGCCAATTCTTGTACTGGGAAGGAAACAAGCTTCCGGGGACCGGTTTCTGCCATTTCAGGCGTCTTCGGCCCGGCTTGCTTGAATCCTGATGGTGCAATGAGCAAGGGACTCACATCTGAGTATACCCTTCCACGCTTATGGTGGACAAAATGATTCAGAAAAGGGGGTGGTGATGAACAGAGTGCCTGAATTAAGCAGACCACTCTTACCCAGTCCAAAGATCAGGGCTTGATCCATCACCGTTTTTTAGCTCACTGCACCATCCCAGCTCAGAACTTGGCTATATGCAAATTAGTCTGTTCCTGTCCCAGTGCATGATGGGAACAGGGCAAACCAAACTACCAAGCCAATTCTTGTACTGGGAAGGAAACAAGCTTCCGGGGACCGGTTTCTGCCATTTCAGGCGTCTTCGGCCCGGCTTGCTTGAATCCTGATGGTGCAATGAGCAAGGGACTCACATCTGAGTATACCCTTCCATGCTTATGGTGGACAAAATGATTCAGAAAAGGGGGTGGTGATGAACAGAGTGCCTGAATTAAGCAGACCACTCTTACCCAGTCCAAAGATCAGGGCTTGATCCATCACCGTTTTTTAGCTCACTGCACCATCCCAGCTCAGAACTTGGCTATATGCAAATTAGTCTGTTCCTGTCCCAGTGCATGATGGGAACAGGGCAAACCAAACTACCAAGCCAATTCTTGTACTGGGAAGGAAACAAGCTTCCGGGGACCGGTTTCTGCCATTTCAGGCGTCTTCGGCCCGGCTTGCTTGAATCCTGATGGTGCAATGAGCAAGGGACTCACATCTGAGTATACCCTTCCACGCTTATGGTGGACAAAATGATTCAGAAAAGGGGGTGGTGATGAACAGAGTGCCTGAATTAAGCAGACCACTCTTACCCAGTCCAAAGATCAGGGCTTGATCCATCACCGTTTTTTAGCTCACTGCACCATCCCAGCTCAGAACTTGGCTATATGCAAATTAGTCTGTTCCTGTCCCAGTGCATGATGGGAACAGGGCAAACCAAACTACCAAGCCAATTCTTGTACTGGGAAGGAAACAAGCTTCCGGGGACCGGTTTCTGCCATTTCAGGCGTCTTCGGCCCGGCTTGCTTGAATCCTGATGGTGCAATGAGCAAGGGACTCACATCTGAGTATACCCTTCCACGCTTATGGTGGACAAAATGATTCAGAAAAGGGGGTGGTGATGAACAGAGTGCCTGAATTAAGCAGACCACTCTTACCCAGTCCAAAGATCAGGGCTTGATCCATCACCGTTTTTTAGCTCACTGCACCATCCCAGCTCAGAACTTGGCTATATGCAAATTAGTCTGTTCCTGTCCCAGTGCATGATGGGAACAGGGCAAACCAAACTACCAAGCCAATTCTTGTACTGGGAAGGAAACAAGCTTCCGGGGACCGGTTTCTGCCATTTCAGGCGTCTTCGGCCCGGCTTGCTTGAATCCTGATGGTGCAATGAGCAAGGGACTCACATCTGAGTATACCCTTCCACGCTTATGGTGGACAAAATGATTCAGAAAAGGGGGTGGTGATGAACAGAGTGCCTGAATTAAGCAGACCACTCTTACCCAGTCCAAAGATCAGGGCTTGATCCATCACCGTTTTTTAGCTCACTGCACCATCCCAGCTCAGAACTTGGCTATATGCAAATTAGTCTGTTCCTGTCCCAGTGCATGATGGGAACAGGGCAAACCAAACTACCAAGCCAATTCTTGTACTGGGAAGGAAACAAGCTTCCGGGGACCGGTTTCTGCCATTTCAGGCGTCTTCGGCCCGGCTTGCTTGAATCCTGATGGTGCAATGAGCAAGGGACTCACATCTGAGTATACCCTTCCACGCTTATGGTGGACAAAATGATTCAGAAAAGGGGGTGGTGATGAACAGAGTGCCTGAATTAAGCAGACCACTCTTACCCAGTCCAAAGATCAGGGCTTGATCCATCACCGTTTTTTAGCTCACTGCACCATCCCAGCTCAGAACTTGGCTATATGCAAATTAGTCTGTTCCTGTCCCAGTGCATGATGGGAACAGGGCAAACCAAACTACCAAGCCAATTCTTGTACTGGGAAGGAAACAAGCTTCCGGGGACCGGTTTCTGCCATTTCAGGCGTCTTCGGCCCGGCTTGCTTGAATCCTGATGGTGCAATGAGCAAGGGACTCACATCTGAGTATACCCTTCCACGCTTATGGTGGACAAAATGATTCAGAAAAGGGGGTGGTGATGAACAGAGTGCCTGAATTAAGCAGACCACTCTTACCCAGTCCAAAGATCAGGGCTTGATACATCACCGTTTTTTAGCTCACTGCACCATCCCAGCTCAGAACTTGGCTATATGCAAATTAGTCTGTTCCTGTCCCAGTGCATGATGGGAACAGGGCAAACCAAACTACCAAGCCAATTCTTGTACTGGGAAGGAAACAAGCTTCCGGGGACCGGTTTCTGCCATTTCAGGCGTCTTCGGCCCGGCTTGCTTGAATCCTGATGGTGCAATGAGCAAGGGACTCACATCTGAGTATACCCTTCCACGCTTATGGTGGACAAAATGATTCAGAAAAGGGGGTGGTGATGAACAGAGTGCCTGAATTAAGCAGACCACTCTTACCCAGTCCAAAGATCAGGGCTTGATCCATCACCGTTTTTTAGCTCACTGCACCATCCCAGCTCAGAACTTGGCTATATGCAAATTAGTCTGTTCCTGTCCCAGTGCATGATGGGAACAGGGCAAACCAAACTACCAAGCCAATTCTTGTACTGGGAAGGAAACAAGCTTCCGGGGACCGGTTTCTGCCATTTCAGGCGTCTTCGGCCCGGCTTGCTTGAATCCTGATGGTGCAATGAGCAAGGGACTCACATCTGAGTATACCCTTCCACGCTTATGGTGGACAAAATGATTCAGAAAAGGGGGTGGTGATGAACAGAGTGCCTGAATTAAGCAGACCACTCTTACCCAGTCCAAAGATCAGGGCTTGATCCATCACCGTTTTTTAGCTCACTGCACCATCCCAGCTCAGAACTTGGCTATATGCAAATTAGTCTGTTCCTGTCCCAGTGCATGATGGGAACAGGGCAAACCAAACTACCAAGCCAATTCTTGTACTGGGAAGGAAACAAGCTTCCGGGGACCGGTTTCTGCCATTTCAGGCGTCTTCGGCCCGGCTTGCTTGAATCCTGATGGTGCAATGAGCAAGGGACTCACATCTGAGTATACCCTTCCACGCTTATGGTGGACAAAATGATTCAGAAAAGGGGGTGGTGATGAACAGAGTGCCTGAATTAAGCAGACCACTCTTACCCAGTGCAAAGATCAGGGCTTGATCCATCACCGTTTTTTAGCTCACTGCACCATCCCAGCTCAGAACTTGGCTATATGCAAATTAGTCTGTTCCTGTGCCAGTGCATGATGGGAACAGGGCAAACCAAACTACCAAGCCAATTCTTGTACTGGGAAGGAAACAAGCTTCCGGGGACCGGTTTCTGCCATTTCAGGCGTCTTCGGCCCGGCTTGCTTGAATCCTGATGGTGCAATGAGCAAGGGACTCACATCTGAGTATACCCTTCCACGCTTATGGTGGACAAAATGATTCAGAAAAGGGGGTGGTGATGAACAGAGTGCCTGAATTAAGCAGACCACTCTTACCCAGTCCAAAGATCAGGGCTTGATCCATCACCGTTTTTTAGCTCACTGCACCATCCCAGCTCAGAACTTGGCTATATGCAAATTAGTCTGTTCCTGTCCCAGTGCATGATGGGAACAGGGCAAACCAAACTACCAAGCCAATTCTTGTACTGGGAAGGAAACAAGCTTCCGGGGACCGGTTTCTGCCATTTCAGGCGTCTTCGGCCCGGCTTGCTTGAATCCTGATGGTGCAATGAGCAAGGGACTCACATCTGAGTATACCCTTCCACGCTTATGGTGGACAAAATGATTCAGAAAAGGGGGTGGTGATGAACAGAATGCCTGAATTAAGCAGACCACTCTTACCCAGTCCAAAAATCAGGGCTTGATCCATCACCGTTTTTTAGCTCACTGCACCATCCCAGCTCAGAACTTGGCTATATGCAAATTAGTCTGTTCCTGTCCCAGTGCATGATGGGAACAGGGCAAACCAAACTACCAAGCCAATTCTTGTACTGGGAAGGAAACAAGCTTCCGGGGACCGGTTTCTGCCATTTCAGGCGTCTTCGGCCCGGCTTGCTTGAATCCTGATGGTGCAATGAGCAAGGGACTCACATCTGAGTATACCCTTCCACGCTTATGGTGGACAAAATGATTCAGAAAAGGGGGTGGTGATGAACAGAGTGCCTGAATTAAGCAGACCACTCTTACCCAGTCCAAAGATCAGGGCTTGATCCATCACCGTTTTTTAGCTCACTGCACCATCCCAGCTCAGAACTTGGCTATATGCAAATTAGTCTGTTCCTGTCCCAGTGCATGATGGGAACAGGGCAAACCAAACTACCAAGCCAATTCTTGTACTGGGAAGGAAACAAGCTTCCGGGGACCGGTTTCTGCCATTTCAGGCGTCTTCGGCCCGGCTTGCTTGAATCCTGATGGTGCAATGAGCAAGGGACTCACATCTGAGTATACCCTTCCACGCTTATGGTGGACAAAATGATTCAGAAAAGGGGGTGGTGATGAACAGAGTGCCTGAATTAAGCAGACCACTCTTACCCAGTCCAAAGATCAGGGCTTGATCCATCACCGTTTTTTAGCTCACTGCACCATCCCAGCTCAGAACTTGGCTATATGCAAATTAGTCTGTTCCTGTCCCAGTGCATGATGGGAACAGGGCAAACCAAACTACCAAGCCAATTCTTGTACTGGGAAGGAAACAAGCTTCCGGGGACCGGTTTCTGCCATTTCAGGCGTCTTCGGCCCGGCTTGCTTGAATCCTGATGGTGCAATGAGCAAGGGACTCACATCTGAGTATACCCTTCCACGCTTATGGTGGACAAAATGATTCAGAAAAGGGGGTGGTGATGAACAGAGTGCCTGAATTAAGCAGACCACTCTTACCCAGTCCAAAGATCAGGGCTTGATCCATCACCGTTTTTTAGCTCACTGCACCATCCCAGCTCAGAACTTGGCTATATGCAAATTAGTCTGTTCCTGTCCCAGTGCATGATGGGAACAGGGCAAACCAAACTACCAAGCCAATTCTTGTACTGGGAAGGAAACAAGCTTCCGGGGACCGGTTTCTGCCATTTCAGGCGTCTTCGGCCCGGCTTGCTTGAATCCTGATGGTGCAATGAGCAAGGGACTCACATCTGAGTATACCCTTCCACGCTTATGGTGGACAAAATGATTCAGAAAAGGGGGTGGTGATGAACAGAGTGCCTGAATTAAGCAGACCACTCTTACCCAGTCCAAAGATCAGGGCTTGATCCATCACCGTTTTTTAGCTCACTGCACCATCCCAGCTCAGAACTTGGCTATATGCAAATTAGTCTGTTCCTGTCCCAGTGCATGATGGGAACAGGGCAAACCAAACTACCAAGCCAATTCTTGTACTGGGAAGGAAACAAGCTTCCGGGGACCGGTTTCTGCCATTTCAGGCGTCTTCGGCCCGGCTTGCTTGAATCCTGATGGTGCAATGAGCAAGGGACTCACATCTGAGTATACCCTTCCACGCTTATGGTGGACAAAATGATTCAGAAAAGGGGGTGGTGATGAACAGAGTGCCTGAATTAAGCAGACCACTCTTACCCAGTCCAAAGATCAGGGCTTGATCCATCACCGTTTTTTAGCTCACTGCACCATCCCAGCTCAGAACTTGGCTATATGCAAATTAGTCTGTTCCTGTCCCAGTGCATGATGGGAACAGGGCAAACCAAACTACCAAGCCAATTCTTGTACTGGGAAGGAAACAAGCTTCCGGGGACCGGGTTCTGCCATTTCAGGCGTCTTCGGCCCGGCTTGCTTGAATCCTGATGGTGCAATGAGCAAGGGACTCACATCTGAGTATACCCTTCCACGCTTATGGTGGACAAAATGATTCAGAAAAGGGGGTGGTGATGAACAGAGTGCCTGAATTAAGCAGACCACTCTTACCCAGTCCAAAGATCAGGGCTTGATCCATCACCGTTTTTTAGCTCACTGCACCATCCCAGCTCAGAACTTGGCTATATGCAAATTAGTCTGTTCCTGTCCCAGTGCATGATGGGAACAGGGCAAACCAAACTACCAAGCCAATTCTTGTACTGGGAAGGAAACAAGCTTCCGGGGACCGGTTTCTGCCATTTCAGGCGTCTTCGGCCCGGCTTGCTTGAATCCTGATGGTGCAATGAGCAAGGGACTCACATCTGAGTATACCCTTCCACGCTTATGGTGGACAAAATTATTCAGAAAAGGGGGTGGTGATGAACAGAGTGCCTGAATTAAGCAGACCACTCTTACCCAGTCCAAAGATCAGGGCTTGATCCATCACCGTTTTTTAGCTCACTGCACCATCCCAGCTCAGAACTTGGCTATATGCAAATTAGTCTGTTCCTGTCCCAGTGCATGATGGGAACAGGGCAAACCAAACTACCAAGCCAATTCTTGTACTGGGAAGGAAACAAGCTTCCGGGGACCGGTTTCTGCCATTTCAGGCGTCTTCGGCCCGGCTTGCTTGAATCCTGATGGTGCAATGAGCAAGGGACTCACATCTGAGTATACCCTTCCACGCTTATGGTGGACAAAATGATTCAGAAAAGGGGGTGGTGATGAACAGAGTGCCTGAATTAAGCAGACCACTCTTACCCAGTCCAAAGATCAGGGCTTGATCCATCACCGTTTTTTAGCTCACTGCACCATCCCAGCTCAGAACTTGGCTATATGCAAATTAGTCTGTTCCTGTCCCAGTGCATGATGGGAACAGGGCAAACCAAACTACCAAGCCAATTCTTGTACTGGGAAGGAAACAAGCTTCCGGGGACCGGTTTCTGCCATTTCAGGCGTCTTCGGCCCGGCTTGCTTGAATCCTGATGGTGCTATGAGCAAGGGACTCACATCTGAGTATACCCTTCCACGCTTATGGTGGACAAAATGATTCAGAAAAGGGGGTGGTGATGAACAGAGTGCCTGAATTAAGCAGACCACTCTTACCCAGTCCAAAGATCAGGGCTTGATCCATCACCGTTTTTTAGCTCACTGCACCATCCCAGCTCAGAACTTGGCTATATGCAAATTAGTCTGTTCCTGTCCCAGTGCATGATGGGAACAGGGCAAACCAAACTACCAAGCCAATTCTTGTACTGGGAAGGAAACAAGCTTCCGGGGACCGGTTTCTGCCATTTCAGGCGTCTTCGGCCCGGCTTGCTTGAATCCTGATGGTGCAATGAGCAAGGGACTCACATCTGAGTATACCCTTCCACGCTTATGGTGGACAAAATGATTCAGAAAAGGGGGTGGTGATGAACAGAGTGCCTGAATTAAGCAGACCACTCTTACCCAGTCCAAAGATCAGGGCTTGATCCATCACCGTTTTTTAGCTCACTGCACCATCCCAGCTCAGAACTTGGCTATATGCAAATTAGTCTGTTCCTGTCCCAGTAAATAACGGTGATAGATCAAGCCCTGATCTTTGGACTGGGTAAGAGTGGTCTGCTTAATTCAGACACTCTGTTCATCACCACCCCCTTTTCTGTATCGTTTTTGGCCACTATAGGTGTGGCAGGGTATACTCAGACATGAGTCCCTTTCTCACTGCTCCATCAGGATTCAAGCAAGCCGGGCCGAAGAGGCTGAAATGCCAGAAACCGGTCCCCGGTAGCTTGTCTCCTTTCTGGTGAAGAATTGGCTTGGTAGTTTGGTCTGCCCTGTTCCCATGATGCACTGGGCCAGGGACAGACTAATTTGCATATAGCCAGGTTCTGAGCTGGGATGGGGCAGTGAGATAAATAACGGTGATGGATCAAGCCCTGATCTTTGGACTGGGTAAGAGTGGTCTGCTTAATTCAGACACTCTGTTCATCACCACCCCCTTTTCTGTATCGTTTTTGGCCACTATAGGTGTGGCAGGGTATACTCAGACATGAGTCCCTTTCTCACTGCTCCATCAGGATTCAAGCAAGCCGGGCCGAAGAGGCTGAAATGCTAGAAACCGGTCCCCGGTAGCTTGTCTCCTTTCTGGTGAAGAATTGGCTTGGTAGTTTGGTCTGCCCTGTCCCATGATGCACTGGGCCAGGGACAGACTAATTTGCATATAGCCAGGTTCTGAGCTGGGATGGGGCAGTGAGATAAATAACGGTGATGGATCAAGCCCTGATCTTTGGACTGGGTAAGAGTGGTCTGCTTAATTCAGACACTCTGTTCATCACCACCCCCTTTTCTGTATCGTTTTTGGCCACTATAGGTGTGGCAGGGTATACTCAGACATGAGTCCCTTTCTCACTGCTCCATCAGGATTCAAGCAAGCCGGGCCGAAGAGGCTGAAATGCCAGAAACCGGTCCCCGGTAGCTTGTCTCCTTTCTGGTGAAGAATTGGCTTGGTAGTTTGGTCTGCCCTGTTCCCATGATGCACTGGGCCAGGGACAGACTAATTTGCATATAGCCAGGTTCTGAGCTGGGATGGGGCAGTGAGATAAATAACGGTGATGGATCAAGCCCTGATCTTTGGACTGGGTAAGAGTGGTCTGCTTAATTCAGACACTCTGTTCATCACCACCCCCTTTTCTGTTTCGTTTTTGGCCACTATAGGTGTGGCAGGGTATACTCAGACATGAGTCCCTTCCTCACTGCTCCATCAGGATTCAAGCAAGCCGGGCCGAAGAGGCTGAAATGCAAGAAACCGGTCCCCGGTAGCTTGTCTCCTTTCTGGTGAAGAATTGGCTTGGTAGTTTGGTCTGCCCTGTTCCCATGATGCACTGGGCCAGGGACAGACTAATTTGTATATAGCCAGGTTCTGAGCTGGGATGGGGCAGTGAGATAAATAACGGTGATGGATCAAGCCCTGATCTTTGGACTGGGTAAGAGTGGTCTGCTTAATTCACACACTCTGTTCATCACCACCCCCTTTTCTGTATCGTTTTTGGCCACTATAGGTGTGGCAGGGTATACTCAGACATGAGTCCCTTTCTCACTGCTCCATCAGGATTCAAGCAAGCCGGGCCGAAGAGGCTGAAATGCCAGAAACCGGTCCCCGGTAGCTTGTCTCCTTTCTGGTGAAGAATTGGCTTGGTAGTTTGGTCTGCCCTGTTCCCATGATGCACTGGGCCAGGGACAGACTAATTTGCATATAGCCAGGTTCTGAGCTGGGATGGGGCAGTGAGATAAATAACGGTGATGGATCAAGCCCTGATCTTTGGACTGGGTAAGAGTGGTCTGCTTAATTCAGACACTCTGTTCATCACCACCCCCTTTTCTGTATCGTTTTTGGCCACTATAGGTGTGGCAGGGTATACTCAGACATGAGTCCCTTTCTCACTGCTCCATCAGGATTCAAGCAAGCCGGGCCGAAGAGGCTGAAATGCCAGAAACCGGTCCCCGGTAGCTTGTCTCCTTTCTGGTGAAGAATTGGCTTGGTAGTTTGGTCTGCCCTGTTCCCATGATGCACTGGGCCAGGGACAGACTAATTTGCATATAGCCAGGTTCTGAGCTGGGATGGGGCAGTGAGATAAATAACGGTGATGGATCAAGCCCTGATCTTTGGACTGGGTAAGAGTGGTCTGCTTAATTCAGACACTCTGTTCATCACCACCCCCTTTTCTGTATCGTTTTTGGCCACTATAGGTGTGGCAGGGTATACTCAGACATGAGTCCCTTTCTCACTGCTCCATCAGGATTCAAGCAAGCCGGGCTGAAGAGGCTGAAATGCCAGAAACCGGTCCCCGGTAGCTTGTCTCCTTTCTGGTGAAGAATTGGCTTGGTAGTTTGGTCTGCCCTGTTCCCATGATGCACTGGGCCAGGGACAGACTAATTTGCATATAGCCAGGTTCTGAGCTGGGATGGGGCAGTGAGATAAATAACGGTGATGGATCAAGCCCTGATCTTTGGACTGGGTAAGAGTGGTCTGCTTAATTCAGACACTCTGTTCATCACCACCCCCTTTTCTGTATCGTTTTTGGCCACTATAGGTGTGGCAGGGTATACTCAGACATGAGTCCCTTTCTCACTGCTCCATCAGGATTCAAGCAAGCCGGGCCGAAGAGGCTGAAATGCCAGAAACCGGTCCCCGGTAGCTTGTCTCCTTTCTGGTGAAGAATTGGCTTGGTAGTTTGGTCTGCCCTGTTCCCATGATGCACTGGGCCAGAGACAGACTAATTTGCATATAGCCAGGTTCTGAGCTGGGATGGGGCAGTGAGATAAATAACGGTGATGGATCAAGCCCTGATCTTTGGACTGGGTAAGAGTGGTCTGCTTAATTCAGACACTCTGTTCATCACCACCCCCTTTTCTGTATCGTTTTTGGCCACTATAGGTGTGGCAGGGTATACTCAGACATGAGTCCCTTTCTCACTGCTCCATCAGGATTCAAGCAAGCCGGGCCGAAGAGGCTGAAATGCCAGAAACCGGTCCCCGGTAGCTTGTCTCCTTTCTGGTGAAGAATTGGCTTGGTAGTTTGGTCTGCCCTGTTCCCATGATGCACTGGGCCAGGGACAGACTAATTTGCATATAGCCAGGTTCTGAGCTGGGATGGGGCAGTGAGATAAATAACGGTGATGGATCAAGCCCTGATCTTTGGACTGGGTAAGAGTGGTCTGCTTAATTCAGACACTCTGTTCATCACCACCCCCTTTTCTGTATCGTTTTTGGCCACTATAGGTGTGGCAGGGTATACTCAGACATGAGTCCCTTTCTCACTGCTCCATCAGGATTCAAGCAAGCCGGGCCGAAGAGGCTGAAATGCCAGAAACCGGTCCCCGGTAGCTTGTCTCCTTTCTGGTGAAGAATTGGCTTGGTAGTTTGGTCTGCCCTGTTCCCATGATGCACTGGGCCAGGGACAGACTAATTTGCATATAGCCAGGTTCTGAGCTGGGATGGGGCAGTGAGATAAATAACGGTGATGGATCAAGCCCTGATCTTTGGACTGGGTAAGAGTGGTCTGCTTAATTCAGACACTCTGTTCATCACCACCCCCTTTTCTGTATCGTTTTGGCCACTATAGGTGTGGCAGGGTATACTCAGACATGAGTCCCTTTCTCACTGCTCCATCAGGATTCAAGCAAGCCGGGCCGAAGAGGCTGAAATGCCAGAAACCGGTCCCCGGTAGCTTGTCTCCTTTCTGGTGAAGAATTGGCTTGGTAGTTTGGTCTGCCCTGTTCCCATGATGCACTGGGCCAGGGACAGACTAATTTGCATATAGCCAGGTTCTGAGCTGGGATGGGGCAGTGAGATAAATAACGGTGATGGATCAAGCCCTGATCTTTGGACTGGGTAAGAGTGGTCTGCTTAATTCAGACACTCTGTTCATCACCACCCCCTTTTCTGTATCGTTTTTGGCCACTATAGGTGTGGCAGGGTATACTCAGACATGAGTCCCTTTCTCACTGCTCCATCAGGATTCAAGCAAGCCGGGCCGAAGAGGCTGAAATGCCAGAAACCGGTCCCCGGTAGCTTGTCTCCTTTCTGGTGAAGAATTGGCTTGGTAGTTTGGTCTGCCCTGTTCCCATGATGCACTGGGCCAGGGACAGACTAATTTGCATATAGCCAGGTTCTGAGCTGGGATGGGGCAGTGAGATAAATAACGGTGATGGATCAAGCCCTGATCTTTGGACTGGGTAAGAGTGGTCTGCTTAATTCAGACACTCTGTTCATCACCATCCCCTTTTCTGTATCGTTTTTGGCCACTATAGGTGTGGCAGGGTATACTCAGACATGAGTCCCTTTCTCACTGCTCCATCAGGATTCAAGCAAGCCGGGCCGAAGAGGCTGAAATGCCAGAAACCGGTCCCCGGTAGCTTGTCTCCTTTCTGGTGAAGAATTGGCTTGGTAGTTTGGTCTGCCCTGTTCCCATGATGCACTGGGCCAGGGACAGACTAATTTGCCTATAGCCAGGTTCTGAGCTGGGATGGGGCAGTGAGATAAATAACGGTGATGGATCAAGCCCTGATCTTTGGACTGGGTAAGAGTGGTCTGCTTAATTCAGACACTCTGTTCATCACCACCCCCTTTTCTGTATCGTTTTTGGCCACTATAGGTGTGGCAGGGTATACTCAGACATGAGTCCCTTTCTCACTGCTCCATCAGGATTCAAGCAAGCCGGGCCGAAGAGGCTGAAATGCCAGAAACCGGTCCCCGGTAGCTTGTCTCCTTTCTGGTGAAGAATTGGCTTGGTAGTTTGGTCTGCCCTGTTCCCATGATGCACTGGGCCAGGGACAGACTAATTTGCATATAGCCAGGTTCTGAGCTGGGATGGGGCAGTGAGATAAATAACGGTGATGGATCAAGCCCTGATCTTTGGACTGGGTAAGAGTGGTCTGCTTAATTCAGACACTCTGTTCATCACCACCCCCTTTTCTGTATCGTTTTTGGCCACTATAGGTGTGGCAGGGTATACTCAGACATGAGTCCCTTTCTCACTGCTCCATCAGGATTCAAGCAAGCCGGGCCGAAGAGGCTGAAATGCCAGAAACCGGTCCCCGGTAGCTTGTCTCCTTTCTGGTGAAGAATTGGCTTGGTAGTTTGGTCTGCCCTGTTCCCATGATGCACTGGGCCAGGGACAGACTAATTTGCATATAGCCAGGTTCTGAGCTGGGATGGGGCAGTGAGATAAATAACGGTGATGGATCAAGCCCTGATCTTTGGACTGGGTAAGAGTGGTCTGCTTAATTCAGACACTCTGTTCATCACCACCCCCTTTTCTGTATCGTTTTTGGCCACTATAGGTGTGGCAGGGTATACTCAGACATGAGTCCCTTTCTCACTGCTCCATCAGGATTCAAGCAAGCCGGGCCGAAGAGGCTGAAATGCCAGAAACCGGTCCCCGGTAGCTTGTCTCCTTTCTGGTGAAGAATTGGCTTGGTAGTTTGGTCTGCCCTGTTCCCATGATGCACTGGGCCAGGGACAGACTAATTTGCATATAGCCAGGTTCTGAGCTGGGATGGGGCAGTGAGATAAATAACGGTGATGGATCAAGCCCTGATCTTTGGACTGGGTAAGAGTGGTCTGCCTAATTCAGACACTCTGTTCATCACCACCCCCTTTTCTGTATCGTTTTTGGCCACTATAGGTGTGGCAGGGTATACTCAGACATGAGTCCCTTTCTCACTGCTCCATCAGGATTCAAGCAAGCCGGGCCGAAGAGGCTGAAATGCCAGAAACCGGTCCCCGGTAGCTTGTCTCCTTTCTGGTGAAGAATTGGCTTGGTAGTTTGGTCTGCCCTGTTCCCATGATGCACTGGGCCAGGGACAGACTAATTTGCATATAGCCAGGTTCTGAGCTGGGATGGGGCAGTGAGATAAATAACGGTGATGGATCAAGCCCTGATCTTTGGACTGGGTAAGAGTGGTCTGCTTAATTCAGACACTCTGTTCATCACCACCCCCTTTTCTGTATCGTTTTTGGCCACTATAGGTGTGGCAGGGTATACTCAGACATGAGTCCCTTTCTCACTGCTCCATCAGGATTCAAGCAAGCCGGGCCGAAGAGGCTGAAATGCCAGAAACCGGTCCCCGGTAGCTTGTCTCCTTTCTGGTGAAGAATTGGCTTGGTAGTTTGGTCTGCCCTGTTCCCATGATGCACTGGGCCAGGGACAGACTAATTTGCATATAGCCAGGTTCTGAGCTGGGATGGGGCAGTGAGATAAATAACGGTGATGGATCAAGCCCTGATCTTTGGACTGGGTAAGAGTGGTCTGCTTAATTCAGACACTCTGTTCATCACCACCCCCTTTTCTGTATCGTTTTTGGCCACTATAGATGTGGCAGGGTATACTCAGACATGAGTCCCTTTCTCACTGCTCCATCAGGATTCAAGCAAGCCGGGCCGAAGAGGCTGAAATGCCAGAAACCGGTCCCCGGTAGCTTGTCTCCTTTCTGGTGAAGAATTGGCTTGGTAGTTTGGTCTGCCCTGTTCCCATGATGCACTGGGCCAGGGACAGACTAATTTGCATATAGCCAGGTTCTGAGCTGGGATGGGGCAGTGAGATAAATAACGGTGATGGATCAAGCCCTGATCTTTGGACTGGGTAAGAGTGGTCTACTTAATTCAGACACTCTGTTCATCACCACCCCCTTTTCTGTATCGTTTTTGGCCACTATAGGTGTGGCAGGGTATACTCAGACATGAGTCCCTTTCTCACTGCTCCATCAGGATTCAAGCAAGCCGGGCCGAAGAGGCTGAAATGCCAGAAACCGGTCCCCGGTAGCTTGTCTCCTTTCTGGTGAAGAATTGGCTTGGTAGTTTGGTCTGCCCTGTTCCCATGATGCACTGGGCCAGGGACAGACTAATTTGCATATAGCCAGGTTCTGAGCTGGGATGGGGCAGTGAGATAAATAACGGTGATGGATCAAGCCCTGATCTTTGGACTGGGTAAGAGTGGTCTGCTTAATTCAGACACTCTGTTCATCACCATCCCCTTTTCTGTATCGTTTTTGGCCACTATAGGTGTGGCAGGGTATACTCAGACATGAGTCCCTTTCTCACTGCTCCATCAGGATTCAAGCAAGCCGGGCCGAAGAGGCTGAAATGCCAGAAACCGGTCCCCGGTAGCTTGTCTCCTTTCTGGTGAAGAATTGGCTTGGTAGTTTGGTCTGCCCTGTTCCCATGATGCACTGGGCCAGGGACAGACTAATTTGCATATAGCCAGGTTCTGAGCTGGGATGGGGCAGTGAGATAAATAACGGTGATGGATCAAGCCCTGATCTTTGGACTGGGTAAGAGTGGTCTGCTTAATTCAGACACTCTGTTCATCACCACCCCCTTTTCTGTATCGTTTTTGGCCACTATAGGTGTGGCAGGGTATACTCAGACATGAGTCCCTTTCTCACTGCTCCATCAGGATTCAAGCAAGCTGGGCCGAAGAGGCTGAAATGCCAGAAACCGGTCCCCGGTAGCTTGTCTCCTTTCTGGTGAAGAATTGGCTTGGTAGTTTGGTCTGCCCTGTTCCCATGATGCACTGGGCCAGGGACAGACTAATTTGCATATAGCCAGGTTCTGAGCTGGGATGGGGCAGTGAGATAAATAACGGTGATGGATCAAGCCCTGATCTTTGGACTGGGTAAGAGTGGTCTGCTTAATTCAGACACTCTGTTCATCACCACCCCCTTTTCTGTATCGTTTTTGGCCACTATAGGTGTGGCAGGGTATACTCAGACATGAGTCCCTTTCTCACTGCTCCATCAGGATTCAAGCAAGCCGGGCCGAAGAGGCTGAAATGCCAGAAACCGGTCCCCGGTAGCTTGTCTCCTTTCTGGTGAAGAATTGGCTTGGTAGTTTGGTCTGCCCTGTTCCCATGATGCACTGGGCCAGGGACAGACTAATTTGCATATAGCCAGGTTCTGAGCTGGGATGGGGCAGTGAGATAAATAACGGTGATGGATCAAGCCCTGATCTTTGGACTGGGTAAGAGTGGTCTGCTTAATTCAGACACTCTGTTCATCACCACCCCCTTTTCTGTATCGTTTTTGGCCACTATAGGTGTGGCAGGGTATACTCAGACATGAGTCCCTTTCTCACTGCTCCATCAGGATTCAAGCAAGCCGGGCCGAAGAGGCTGAAATGCCAGAAACCGGTCCCCGGTAGCTTGTCTCCTTTCTGGTGAAGAATTGGCTTGGTAGTTTGGTCTGCCCTGTTCCCATGATGCACTGGGCCAGGGACAGACTAATTTGCATATAGCCAGGTTCTGAGCTGGGATGGGGCAGTGAGATAAATAACGGTGATGGATCAAGCCCTGATCTTTGGACTGGGTAAGAGTGGTCTGCTTAATTCAGACACTCTGTTCATCACCACCCCCTTTTCTGTATCGTTTTTGGCCACTATAGGTGTGGCAGGGTATACTCAGACATGAGTCCCTTTCTCACTGCTCCATCAGGATTCAAGCAAGCCGGGCCGAAGAGGCTGAAATGCCAGAAACCGGTCCCCGGTAGCTTGTCTCCTTTCTGGTGAAGAATTGGCTTGGTAGTTTGGTCTGCCCTGTTCCCATGATGCACTGGGCCAGGGACAGACTAATTTGCATATAGCCAGGTTCTGAGCTGGGATGGGGCAGTGAGATAAATAACGGTGATGGATCAAGCCCTGATCTTTGGACTGGGTAAGAGTGGTCTGCCTAATTCAGACACTCTGTTCATCACCACCCCCTTTTCTGTATCGTTTTTGGCCACTATAGGTGTGGCAGGGTATACTCAGACATGAGTCCCTTTCTCACTGCTCCATCAGGATTCAAGCAAGCCGGGCCGAAGAGGCTGAAATGCCAGAAACCGGTCCCCGGTAGCTTGTCTCCTTTCTGGTGAAGAATTGGCTTGGTAGTTTGGTCTGCCCTGTTCCCATGATGCACTGGGCCAGGGACAGACTAATTTGCATATAGCCAGGTTCTGAGCTGGGATGGGGCAGTGAGATAAATAACGGTGATGGATCAAGCCCTGATCTTTGGACTGGGTAAGAGTGGTCTGCTTAATTCAGACACTCTGTTCATCACCACCCCCTTTTCTGTATCGTTTTTGGCCACTATAGGTGTGGCAGGGTATACTCAGACATGAGTCCCTTTCTCACTGCTCCATCAGGATTCAAGCAAGCCGGGCCGAAGAGGCTGAAATGCCAGAAACCGGTCCCCGGTAGCTTGTCTCCTTTCTGGTGAAGAATTGGCTTGGTAGTTTGGTCTGCCCTGTTCCCATGATGCACTGGGCCAGGGACAGACTAATTTGCATATAGCCAGGTTCTGAGCTGGGATGGGGCAGTGAGATAAATAACGGTGATGGATCAAGCCCTGATCTTTGGACTGGGTAAGAGTGGTCTGCTTAATTCAGACACTCTGTTCATCACCACCCCCTTTTCTGTATCGTTTTTGGCCACTATAGGTGTGGCAGGGTATACTCAGACATGAGTCCCTTTCTCACTGCTCCATCAGGATTCAAGCAAGCCGGGCCGAAGAGGCTGAAATGCCAGAAACCGGTCCCCGGTAGCTTGTCTCCTTTCTGGTGAAGAATTGGCTTGGTAGTTTGGTCTGCCCTGTTCCCATGATGCACTGGGCCAGGGACAGACTAATTTGCATATAGCCAGGTTCTGAGCTGGGATGGGGCAGTGAGATAAATAACGGTGATGGATCAAGCCCTGATCTTTGGACTGGGTAAGAGTGGTCTGCTTAATTCAGACACTCTGTTCATCACCACCCCCTTTTCTGTATCGTTTTTGGCCACTATAGGTGTGGCAGGGTATACTCAGACATGAGTCCCTTTCTCACTGCTCCATCAGGATTCAAGCAAGCCGGGCCGAAGAGGCTGAAATGCCAGAAACCGGTCCCCGGTAGCTTGTCTCCTTTCTGGTGAAGAATTGGCTTGGTAGTTTGGTCTGCCCTGTTCCCATGATGCACTGGGCCAGGGACAGACTAATTTGCATATAGCCAGGTTCTGAGCTGGGATGGGGCAGTGAGATAAATAACGGTGATGGATCAAGCCCTGATCTTTGGACTGGGTAAGAGTGGTCTGCCTAATTCAGACACTCTGTTCATCACCACCCCCTTTTCTGTATCGTTTTTGGCCACTATAGGTGTGGCAGGGTATACTCAGACATGAGTCCCTTTCTCACTGCTCCATCAGGATTCAAGCAAGCCGGGCCGAAGAGGCTGAAATGCCAGAAACCGGTCCCCGGTAGCTTGTCTCCTTTCTGGTGAAGAATTGGCTTGGTAGTTTGGTCTGCCCTGTTCCCATGATGCACTGGGCCAGGGACAGACTAATTTGCATATAGCCAGGTTCTGAGCTGGGATGGGGCAGTGAGATAAATAACGGTGATGGATCAAGCCCTGATCTTTGGACTGGGTAAGAGTGGTCTGCTTAATTCAGACACTCTGTTCATCACCACCCCCTTTTCTGTATCGTTTTTGGCCACTATAGGTGTGGCAGGGTATACTCAGACATGAGTCCCTTTCTCACTGCTCCATCAGGATTCAAGCAAGCCGGGCCGAAGAGGCTGAAATGCCAGAAACCGGTCCCCGGTAGCTTGTCTCCTTTCTGGTGAAGAATTGGCTTGGTAGTTTGGTCTGCCCTGTTCCCATGATGCACTGGGCCAGGGACAGACTAATTTGCATATAGCCAGGTTCTGAGCTGGGATGGGGCAGTGAGATAAATAACGGTGATGGATCAAGCCCTGATCTTTGGACTGGGTAAGAGTGGTCTGCTTAATTCAGACACTCTGTTCATCACCACCCCCTTTTCTGTATCGTTTTTGGCCACTATAGATGTGGCAGGGTATACTCAGACATGAGTCCCTTTCTCACTGCTCCATCAGGATTCAAGCAAGCCGGGCCGAAGAGGCTGAAATGCCAGAAACCGGTCCCCGGTAGCTTGTCTCCTTTCTGGTGAAGAATTGGCTTGGTAGTTTGGTCTGCCCTGTTCCCATGATGCACTGGGCCAGGGACAGACTAATTTGCATATAGCCAGGTTCTGAGCTGGGATGGGGCAGTGAGATAAATAACGGTGATGGATCAAGCCCTGATCTTTGGACTGGGTAAGAGTGGTCTGCTTAATTCAGACACTCTGTTCATCACCATCCCCTTTTCTGTATCGTTTTTGGCCACTATAGGTGTGGCAGGGTATACTCAGACATGAGTCCCTTTCTCACTGCTCCATCAGGATTCAAGCAAGCCGGGCCGAAGAGGCTGAAATGCCAGAAACCGGTCCCCGGTAGCTTGTCTCCTTTCTGGTGAAGAATTGGCTTGGTAGTTTGGTCTGCCCTGTTCCCATGATGCACTGGGCCAGGGACAGACTAATTTGCATATAGCCAGGTTCTGAGCTGGGATGGGGCAGTGAGATAAATAACGGTGATGGATCAAGCCCTGATCTTTGGACTGGGTAAGAGTGGTCTGCTTAATTCAGACACTCTGTTCATCACCACCCCCTTTTCTGTATCGTTTTTGGCCACTATAGGTGTGGCAGGGTATACTCAGACATGAGTCCCTTTCTCACTGCTCCATCAGGATTCAAGCAAGCTGGGCCGAAGAGGCTGAAATGCCAGAAACCGGTCCCCGGTAGCTTGTCTCCTTTCTGGTGAAGAATTGGCTTGGTAGTTTGGTCTGCCCTGTTCCCATGATGCACTGGGCCAGGGACAGACTAATTTGCATATAGCCAGGTTCTGAGCTGGGATGGGGCAGTGAGATAAATAACGGTGATGGATCAAGCCCTGATCTTTGGACTGGGTAAGAGTGGTCTGCTTAATTCAGACACTCTGTTCATCACCACCCCCTTTTCTGTATCGTTTTTGGCCACTATAGGTGTGGCAGGGTATACTCAGACATGAGTCCCTTTCTCACTGCTCCATCAGGATTCAAGCAAGCCGGGCCGAAGAGGCTGAAATGCCAGAAACCGGTCCCCGGTAGCTTGTCTCCTTTCTGGTGAAGAATTGGCTTGGTAGTTTGGTCTGCCCTGTTCCCATGATGCACTGGGCCAGGGACAGACTAATTTGCATATAGCCAGGTTCTGAGCTGGGATGGGGCAGTGAGATAAATAACGGTGATGGATCAAGCCCTGATCTTTGGACTGGGTAAGAGTGGTCTGCTTAATTCAGACACTCTGTTCATCACCACCCCCTTTTCTGTATCGTTTTTGGCCACTATAGGTGTGGCAGGGTATACTCAGACATGAGTCCCTTTCTCACTGCTCCATCAGGATTCAAGCAAGCCGGGCCGAAGAGGCTGAAATGCCAGAAACCGGTCCCCGGTAGCTTGTCTCCTTTCTGGTGAAGAATTGGCTTGGTAGTTTGGTCTGCCCTGTTCCCATGATGCACTGGGCCAGGGACAGACTAATTTGCATATAGCCAGGTTCTGAGCTGGGATGGGGCAGTGAGATAAATAACGGTGATGGATCAAGCCCTGATCTTTGGACTGGGTAAGAGTGGTCTGCTTAATTCAGACACTCTGTTCATCACCACCCCCTTTTCTGTATCGTTTTTGGCCACTATAGGTGTGGCAGGGTATACTCAGACATGAGTCCCTTTCTCACTGCTCCATCAGGATTCAAGCAAGCCGGGCCGAAGAGGCTGAAATGCCAGAAACCGGTCCCCGGTAGCTTGTCTCCTTTCTGGTGAAGAATTGGCTTGGTAGTTTGGTCTGCCCTGTTCCCATGATGCACTGGGCCAGGGACAGACTAATTTGCATATAGCCAGGTTCTGAGCTGGGATGGGGCAGTGAGATAAATAACGGTGATGGATCAAGCCCTGATCTTTGGACTGGGTAAGAGTGGTCTGCCTAATTCAGACACTCTGTTCATCACCACCCCCTTTTCTGTATCGTTTTTGGCCACTATAGGTGTGGCAGGGTATACTCAGACATGAGTCCCTTTCTCACTGCTCCATCAGGATTCAAGCAAGCCGGGCCGAAGAGGCTGAAATGCCAGAAACCGGTCCCCGGTAGCTTGTCTCCTTTCTGGTGAAGAATTGGCTTGGTAGTTTGGTCTGCCCTGTTCCCATGATGCACTGGGCCAGGGACAGACTAATTTGCATATAGCCAGGTTCTGAGCTGGGATGGGGCAGTGAGATAAATAACGGTGATGGATCAAGCCCTGATCTTTGGACTGGGTAAGAGTGGTCTGCTTAATTCAGACACTCTGTTCATCACCACCCCCTTTTCTGTATCGTTTTTGGCCACTATAGGTGTGGCAGGGTATACTCAGACATGAGTCCCTTTCTCACTGCTCCATCAGGATTCAAGCAAGCCGGGCCGAAGAGGCTGAAATGCCAGAAACCGGTCCCCGGTAGCTTGTCTCCTTTCTGGTGAAGAATTGGCTTGGTAGTTTGGTCTGCCCTGTTCCCATGATGCACTGGGCCAGGGACAGACTAATTTGCATATAGCCAGGTTCTGAGCTGGGATGGGGCAGTGAGATAAATAACGGTGATGGATCAAGCCCTGATCTTTGGACTGGGTAAGAGTGGTCTGCTTAATTCAGACACTCTGTTCATCACCACCCCCTTTTCTGTATCGTTTTTGGCCACTATAGGTGTGGCAGGGTATACTCAGACATGAGTCCCTTTCTCACTGCTCCATCAGGATTCAAGCAAGCCGGGCCGAAGAGGCTGAAATGCCAGAAACCGGTCCCCGGTAGCTTGTCTCCTTTCTGGTGAAGAATTGGCTTGGTAGTTTGGTCTGCCCTGTTCCCATGATGCACTGGGCCAGGGACAGACTAATTTGCATATAGCCAGGTTCTGAGCTGGGATGGGGCAGTGAGATAAATAACGGTGATGGATCAAGCCCTGATCTTTGGACTGGGTAAGAGTGGTCTGCTTAATTCAGACACTCTGTTCATCACCACCCCCTTTTCTGTATCGTTTTTGGCCACTATAGGTGTGGCAGGGTATACTCAGACATGAGTCCCTTTCTCACTGCTCCATCAGGATTCAAGCAAGCCGGGCCGAAGAGGCTGAAATGCCAGAAACCGGTCCCCGGTAGCTTGTCTCCTTTCTGGTGAAGAATTGGCTTGGTAGTTTGGTCTGCCCTGTTCCCATGATGCACTGGGCCAGGGACAGACTAATTTGCATATAGCCAGGTTCTGAGCTGGGATGGGGCAGTGAGATAAATAACGGTGATGGATCAAGCCCTGATCTTTGGACTGGGTAAGAGTGGTCTGCCTAATTCAGACACTCTGTTCATCACCACCCCCTTTTCTGTATCGTTTTTGGCCACTATAGGTGTGGCAGGGTATACTCAGACATGAGTCCCTTTCTCACTGCTCCATCAGGATTCAAGCAAGCCGGGCCGAAGAGGCTGAAATGCCAGAAACCGGTCCCCGGTAGCTTGTCTCCTTTCTGGTGAAGAATTGGCTTGGTAGTTTGGTCTGCCCTGTTCCCATGATGCACTGGGCCAGGGACAGACTAATTTGCATATAGCCAGGTTCTGAGCTGGGATGGGGCAGTGAGATAAATAACGGTGATGGATCAAGCCCTGATCTTTGGACTGGGTAAGAGTGGTCTGCCTAATTCAGACACTCTGTTCATCACCACCCCCTTTTCTGTATCGTTTTTGGCCACTATAGGTGTGGCAGGGTATACTCAGACATGAGTCCCTTTCTCACTGCTCCATCAGGATTCAAGCAAGCCGGGCCGAAGAGGCTGAAATGCCAGAAACCGGTCCCCGGTAGCTTGTCTCCTTTCTGGTGAAGAATTGGCTTGGTAGTTTGGTCTGCCCTGTTCCCATGATGCACTGGGCCAGGGACAGACTAATTTGCATATAGCCAGGTTCTGAGCTGGGATGGGGCAGTGAGATAAATAACGGTGATGGATCAAGCCCTGATCTTTGGACTGGGTAAGAGTGGTCTGCTTAATTCAGACACTCTGTTCATCACCACCCCCTTTTCTGTATCGTTTTTGGCCACTATAGGTGTGGCAGGGTATACTCAGACATGAGTCCCTTTCTCACTGCTCCATCAGGATTCAAGCAAGCCGGGCCGAAGAGGCTGAAATGCCAGAAACCGGTCCCCGGTAGCTTGTCTCCTTTCTGGTGAAGAATTGGCTTGGTAGTTTGGTCTGCCCTGTTCCCATGATGCACTGGGCCAGGGACAGACTAATTTGCATATAGCCAGGTTCTGAGCTGGGATGGGGCAGTGAGATAAATAACGGTGATGGATCAAGCCCTGATCTTTGGACTGGGTAAGAGTGGTCTGCTTAATTCAGACACTCTGTTCATCACCACCCCCTTTTCTGTATCGTTTTTGGCCACTATAGATGTGGCAGGGTATACTCAGACATGAGTCCCTTTCTCACTGCTCCATCAGGATTCAAGCAAGCCGGGCCGAAGAGGCTGAAATGCCAGAAACCGGTCCCCGGTAGCTTGTCTCCTTTCTGGTGAAGAATTGGCTTGGTAGTTTGGTCTGCCCTGTTCCCATGATGCACTGGGCCAGGGACAGACTAATTTGCATATAGCCAGGTTCTGAGCTGGGATGGGGCAGTGAGATAAATAACGGTGATGGATCAAGCCCTGATCTTTGGACTGGGTAAGAGTGGTCTACTTAATTCAGACACTCTGTTCATCACCACCCCCTTTTCTGTATCGTTTTTGGCCACTATAGGTGTGGCAGGGTATACTCAGACATGAGTCCCTTTCTCACTGCTCCATCAGGATTCAAGCAAGCCGGGCCGAAGAGGCTGAAATGCCAGAAACCGGTCCCCGGTAGCTTGTCTCCTTTCTGGTGAAGAATTGGCTTGGTAGTTTGGTCTGCCCTGTTCCCATGATGCACTGGGCCAGGGACAGACTAATTTGCATATAGCCAGGTTCTGAGCTGGGATGGGGCAGTGAGATAAATAACGGTGATGGATCAAGCCCTGATCTTTGGACTGGGTAAGAGTGGTCTGCTTAATTCAGACACTCTGTTCATCACCATCCCCTTTTCTGTATCGTTTTTGGCCACTATAGGTGTGGCAGGGTATACTCAGACATGAGTCCCTTTCTCACTGCTCCATCAGGATTCAAGCAAGCCGGGCCGAAGAGGCTGAAATGCCAGAAACCGGTCCCCGGTAGCTTGTCTCCTTTCTGGTGAAGAATTGGCTTGGTAGTTTGGTCTGCCCTGTTCCCATGATGCACTGGGCCAGGGACAGACTAATTTGCATATAGCCAGGTTCTGAGCTGGGATGGGGCAGTGAGATAAATAACGGTGATGGATCAAGCCCTGATCTTTGGACTGGGTAAGAGTGGTCTGCTTAATTCAGACACTCTGTTCATCACCACCCCCTTTTCTGTATCGTTTTTGGCCACTATAGGTGTGGCAGGGTATACTCAGACATGAGTCCCTTTCTCACTGCTCCATCAGGATTCAAGCAAGCTGGGCCGAAGAGGCTGAAATGCCAGAAACCGGTCCCCGGTAGCTTGTCTCCTTTCTGGTGAAGAATTGGCTTGGTAGTTTGGTCTGCCCTGTTCCCATGATGCACTGGGCCAGGGACAGACTAATTTGCATATAGCCAGGTTCTGAGCTGGGATGGGGCAGTGAGATAAATAACGGTGATGGATCAAGCCCTGATCTTTGGACTGGGTAAGAGTGGTCTGCTTAATTCAGACACTCTGTTCATCACCACCCCCTTTTCTGTATCGTTTTTGGCCACTATAGGTGTGGCAGGGTATACTCAGACATGAGTCCCTTTCTCACTGCTCCATCAGGATTCAAGCAAGCCGGGCCGAAGAGGCTGAAATGCCAGAAACCGGTCCCCGGTAGCTTGTCTCCTTTCTGGTGAAGAATTGGCTTGGTAGTTTGGTCTGCCCTGTTCCCATGATGCACTGGGCCAGGGACAGACTAATTTGCATATAGCCAGGTTCTGAGCTGGGATGGGGCAGTGAGATAAATAACGGTGATGGATCAAGCCCTGATCTTTGGACTGGGTAAGAGTGGTCTGCTTAATTCAGACACTCTGTTCATCACCACCCCCTTTTCTGTATCGTTTTTGGCCACTATAGGTGTGGCAGGGTATACTCAGACATGAGTCCCTTTCTCACTGCTCCATCAGGATTCAAGCAAGCCGGGCCGAAGAGGCTGAAATGCCAGAAACCGGTCCCCGGTAGCTTGTCTCCTTTCTGGTGAAGAATTGGCTTGGTAGTTTGGTCTGCCCTGTTCCCATGATGCACTGGGCCAGGGACAGACTAATTTGCATATAGCCAGGTTCTGAGCTGGGATGGGGCAGTGAGATAAATAACGGTGATGGATCAAGCCCTGATCTTTGGACTGGGTAAGAGTGGTCTGCTTAATTCAGACACTCTGTTCATCACCACCCCCTTTTCTGTATCGTTTTTGGCCACTATAGGTGTGGCAGGGTATACTCAGACATGAGTCCCTTTCTCACTGCTCCATCAGGATTCAAGCAAGCCGGGCCGAAGAGGCTGAAATGCCAGAAACCGGTCCCCGGTAGCTTGTCTCCTTTCTGGTGAAGAATTGGCTTGGTAGTTTGGTCTGCCCTGTTCCCATGATGCACTGGGCCAGGGACAGACTAATTTGCATATAGCCAGGTTCTGAGCTGGGATGGGGCAGTGAGATAAATAACGGTGATGGATCAAGCCCTGATCTTTGGACTGGGTAAGAGTGGTCTGCCTAATTCAGACACTCTGTTCATCACCACCCCCTTTTCTGTATCGTTTTTGGCCACTATAGGTGTGGCAGGGTATACTCAGACATGAGTCCCTTTCTCACTGCTCCATCAGGATTCAAGCAAGCCGGGCCGAAGAGGCTGAAATGCCAGAAACCGGTCCCCGGTAGCTTGTCTCCTTTCTGGTGAAGAATTGGCTTGGTAGTTTGGTCTGCCCTGTTCCCATGATGCACTGGGCCAGGGACAGACTAATTTGCATATAGCCAGGTTCTGAGCTGGGATGGGGCAGTGAGATAAATAACGGTGATGGATCAAGCCCTGATCTTTGGACTGGGTAAGAGTGGTCTGCTTAATTCAGACACTCTGTTCATCACCACCCCCTTTTCTGTATCGTTTTTGGCCACTATAGGTGTGGCAGGGTATACTCAGACATGAGTCCCTTTCTCACTGCTCCATCAGGATTCAAGCAAGCCGGGCCGAAGAGGCTGAAATGCCAGAAACCGGTCCCCGGTAGCTTGTCTCCTTTCTGGTGAAGAATTGGCTTGGTAGTTTGGTCTGCCCTGTTCCCATGATGCACTGGGCCAGGGACAGACTAATTTGCATATAGCCAGGTTCTGAGCTGGGATGGGGCAGTGAGATAAATAACGGTGATGGATCAAGCCCTGATCTTTGGACTGGGTAAGAGTGGTCTGCTTAATTCAGACACTCTGTTCATCACCACCCCCTTTTCTGTATCGTTTTTGGCCACTATAGGTGTGGCAGGGTATACTCAGACATGAGTCCCTTTCTCACTGCTCCATCAGGATTCAAGCAAGCCGGGCCGAAGAGGCTGAAATGCCAGAAACCGGTCCCCGGTAGCTTGTCTCCTTTCTGGTGAAGAATTGGCTTGGTAGTTTGGTCTGCCCTGTTCCCATGATGCACTGGGCCAGGGACAGACTAATTTGCATATAGCCAGGTTCTGAGCTGGGATGGGGCAGTGAGATAAATAACGGTGATGGATCAAGCCCTGATCTTTGGACTGGGTAAGAGTGGTCTGCTTAATTCAGACACTCTGTTCATCACCACCCCCTTTTCTGTATCGTTTTTGGCCACTATAGGTGTGGCAGGGTATACTCAGACATGAGTCCCTTTCTCACTGCTCCATCAGGATTCAAGCAAGCCGGGCCGAAGAGGCTGAAATGCCAGAAACCGGTCCCCGGTAGCTTGTCTCCTTTCTGGTGAAGAATTGGCTTGGTAGTTTGGTCTGCCCTGTTCCCATGATGCACTGGGCCAGGGACAGACTAATTTGCATATAGCCAGGTTCTGAGCTGGGATGGGGCAGTGAGATAAATAACGGTGATGGATCAAGCCCTGATCTTTGGACTGGGTAAGAGTGGTCTGCCTAATTCAGACACTCTGTTCATCACCACCCCCTTTTCTGTATCGTTTTTGGCCACTATAGGTGTGGCAGGGTATACTCAGACATGAGTCCCTTTCTCACTGCTCCATCAGGATTCAAGCAAGCCGGGCCGAAGAGGCTGAAATGCCAGAAACCGGTCCCCGGTAGCTTGTCTCCTTTCTGGTGAAGAATTGGCTTGGTAGTTTGGTCTGCCCTGTTCCCATGATGCACTGGGCCAGGGACAGACTAATTTGCATATAGCCAGGTTCTGAGCTGGGATGGGGCAGTGAGATAAATAACGGTGATGGATCAAGCCCTGATCTTTGGACTGGGTAAGAGTGGTCTGCTTAATTCAGACACTCTGTTCATCACCACCCCCTTTTCTGTATCGTTTTTGGCCACTATAGGTGTGGCAGGGTATACTCAGACATGAGTCCCTTTCTCACTGCTCCATCAGGATTCAAGCAAGCCGGGCCGAAGAGGCTGAAATGCCAGAAACCGGTCCCCGGTAGCTTGTCTCCTTTCTGGTGAAGAATTGGCTTGGTAGTTTGGTCTGCCCTGTTCCCATGATGCACTGGGCCAGGGACAGACTAATTTGCATATAGCCAGGTTCTGAGCTGGGATGGGGCAGTGAGATAAATAACGGTGATGGATCAAGCCCTGATCTTTGGACTGGGTAAGAGTGGTCTGCTTAATTCAGACACTCTGTTCATCACCACCCCCTTTTCTGTATCGTTTTTGGCCACTATAGGTGTGGCAGGGTATACTCAGACATGAGTCCCTTTCTCACTGCTCCATCAGGATTCAAGCAAGCCGGGCCGAAGAGGCTGAAATGCCAGAAACCGGTCCCCGGTAGCTTGTCTCCTTTCTGGTGAAGAATTGGCTTGGTAGTTTGGTCTGCCCTGTTCCCATGATGCACTGGGCCAGGGACAGACTAATTTGCATATAGCCAGGTTCTGAGCTGGGATGGGGCAGTGAGATAAATAACGGTGATGGATCAAGCCCTGATCTTTGGACTGGGTAAGAGTGGTCTGCTTAATTCAGACACTCTGTTCATCACCACCCCCTTTTCTGTATCGTTTTTGGCCACTATAGGTGTGGCAGGGTATACTCAGACATGAGTCCCTTTCTCACTGCTCCATCAGGATTCAAGCAAGCCGGGCCGAAGAGGCTGAAATGCCAGAAACCGGTCCCCGGTAGCTTGTCTCCTTTCTGGTGAAGAATTGGCTTGGTAGTTTGGTCTGCCCTGTTCCCATGATGCACTGGGCCAGGGACAGACTAATTTGCATATAGCCAGGTTCTGAGCTGGGATGGGGCAGTGAGATAAATAACGGTGATGGATCAAGCCCTGATCTTTGGACTGGGTAAGAGTGGTCTGCTTAATTCAGACACTCTGTTCATCACCACCCCCTTTTTTATATATATTCGATCATCAGAAAAGAGCTCTTTGAGTACCTTAAAAAGATAGACATATGTTTTTTTTTACTATTGTAAAAAATACCAGTAATGTTTTTTTAAGTAAAAAAACATGCCAAATTGATCTTCAGTGATAAGTAATTTTACGTTTGTTTGACGTCGACCTGATCCATGCATGTTTTAGGTGCATCAGATCAACCAATACTGGAATCTCTCTATGATGTATATCGTCGCAGAGACGGACAACCTTTAGAATAATTAGGTGCCTTTTATAGTTTTTCAGGCTTATCAACTGACTAGTCTGAAGACCAGCTAGATATCCTTGTAAAAGTAGAGGTTCATGGTGATATATGGCTCTGACCTACAGACCATGAATTCTAATACCAGCACTGCGAACTCAGATGGAGTCTATACATTAAGTGCCATTAAGCCGAGTGATAGTAACATGTTATTTTTGGCACTTTATTAAACTGCAGTAATAAATGATATACAAAAAACGAACACTTATTACCTCAAAGAACTGTACTTGCTGTGTCTCAGTCTTTCTTCCTCACAGAGATTGGATGGCCTGTTTTCGGTCTTACATAGGTGTCCTATCCTAACAGAAAGGTCATGAACAGTAGGTGCAAATTGTGCACCTACTATTTGCAAGGTCTTGGTAATTTTACAAAGTGACCTGTGTACTGGTAGGTCGTTTCACAAAATCTCTAGTCCCAGTTGTCACATAATGACCTGCCTAATGAAAATTAATTAGATAACTTCCTATGTGCAACCTCATTTAATGAAACAAGGATGGTTGCCTGAAAGGATCAATAGACCACCATCCCTGTGTTTGAACTCACAAATAAGATTTAGTTTGAGCAGCCGTTACTGCCTATAGGTGCTGATGCTGCTTTAAAAAATGACTCCTGTTTGGGAAGATATCTCTGCAACATAATTTTTGGAACACTTTCTACATATTCCTCTTTCAGTAAGTGGTATTTGGCATATCTTATCCAAAGGGGAGTAGTCAAGACGGCGGAAGTCAAGCAGAAAATTCAAGAGTGCCTATCAGTGATCTATGAGTCACAACCCTATGCTTGGCCAATGTCTCTTTTAAGAAAGTATCTACAGGGTTCAAGATGCCCTGGATGTTTGGGTTCAATCGATCAATTAATCAATCAATCAATCAATCACGCATTTGTTAAGCGTTACTACGCACCTGTGAGGGTCTCAAGGTGCTGGGGGAGGGGGGTTTCGCAGGTTCCAGTCCATCAAGGAGGGTGTCTGTCGAAGAGTCAGGTTTTGAGGTTTCTTGTGAAGATGTGGAGAGATGTTGTCTGTCTGAGGTGGAGAGGGAGGGTGTTCCAGGCTCTGGCCGCGAGGAAGGAGAAGGAGTGGCTGCCTGATCTGGTCTTTCTGGTGTGGGGGGAATACGGCGTAGGAGAGCTGCGCTGATTGTAGGGTCCTTTGGGGTGCGTGGAATTTGAGTCGGCTGTTCAGGTATGCTGATCCGGTGTAGTGGAGGGCCTTGTGAGCGTGGGTGAGCATCTTGAAGGTGACTCTAGCTTTGATGGGGAGCCAGTAGAGTGTGTGCAGGTTTTGGGAGATGTGGCAGTGTCTTGGCAGGTTGAGGACCAGTCTTGCGACGGCGTTCTGGATGTTCTGTAGCTTGTGTTTGAGGTTTTTGTTTATTCCGGCGTAGAGTGCATTGCCATAGTCGAGTCTTTTGGTGACCAGGGCGTGAGTGACGGTCTTTCTGTGTTCGAGGGGGGTCCATTTGAAGGTCTTGCATAGGACGTGGAGGGTGTGGATGCAGGAGGACGAGACGGCATTGATCTGACGGTCCAGTTTGAGTTCGGGGTCCAGGATGATTACCAGGTTGCGTGTGTGGTCCGTGGGGGTGAGCAGACTACCGAGGGCGGGGGGCCACCAGGTATCGTTCCAAGCGTCGGTGTGTGGGCCCATGATGAGTGCTTCTGTTTTGTTGGTGTTTAGTTGAAGGCAGCTGTTTTTCATCCATTTAGCGATGGCTTTCATGCTTTCTCGAAAATCGTGTCGGGCGGTGTTAGGTTCGTTGTGTAGGGAGAGGAAGATTTGGGTGTCGTCTGCGTATTTTCTGTAGCCGGATTAGGAGGAGTCGAGGATGTTGTGCTCTTCGATGAATGTGGCGAGTTGGCTGTTGATAGCTTTCTCGATGACTTTCGCTGGGAAGGGGAGCAGCGAGATGGGTCTGTAATTTTTTAGGTTGTGGGGTAGTCAAGGGTTTCTTGAGGAGGGGGTTGATCTCAGCATGTTTCCAGTCTTTGGGGAGTGGTTGATGGTGTGGTAGAGCATGGGTGAGATGGTGTCGGTGGCTCTGTTGAAAATGTGGGGGTTTAGGGGTCCATGGGGGCCCCAGAGTGGATTGAGGTAATCATCTTGTGTGTCTTCGGTGGTGAGGGCTGTCCATTTGTCCATCGTTGGCTTCATGGTGTCGGGGTGGTTGGTGAGGGTTGAGTGTGTTGGTTGTCTTCATCAAAGTTGTCACAAATGCTCTTGATTTTGTGGTGGAAAAAGGTGCTGAGTTTGTCGCAGAGGTCTTGTGAGGGTGGGATGTCAGTGGACTCGCTGGTGGGTTGGGCGAACTCCTTGATGATGTTGAAGAGTACTTTGCTGTTGTGTGCGATGGTGGAGATTCTGTCTTCGATCGCTTTTTTCCTTCTTTTTCTGATGAGTTGGTGGTGGACTTTGGTGGCGGCTCTGAAGTTGTTGTGCACTTCTGTGGATTTGGTGTTCCTCCAGTCCTTTTCGAGGTAGCGGCAAGTGCATCTGGACTCTCAAAGTACGGTGGTAAACCATCTAGCTTTCTTGGCGTGGGTGTTGTTGTTTTACTTGAGGGGAGCTAAGGTGCTGGTGCTGTCAGTGATCCATCTGTGGAGGGTTCGGGCTGAGGCGTTGGGGTCGTTGTTTTTCGCGATAGTCGGGGTGGATTTGCTGAGAGATGAGGTTAGCTGGTCGTCTGTGATTCTGGTCCAATTTCTTTATGGGAGCAGGTGCTGGTTGGTGTCTGTGGATGGTGGGTGTTCTGAAGGTGAAGTGGACGCATAGATGGTCGGTCCATGGGAGTTAGGTGGTGTGGCTGAAGGTGATGGAGTTTCTTGTTGTGAAGAGGGGATCGAGGGTGTGTCCTGCTGAGTGCATGAGTTCAGTCACGATCTGGGGAGTCCAATGTTGTGGAGGTTGTCCAGGTGGGATGTGGTGCTGGGGTCCCATTGGTTGTCGCAGTGGAAGTTGAGGTCTCCCAGCAGGGTGTAGTTGATGGATGTGATAGCCTGCATGGAGATGATGTCCGAGATGGATTCGGCAAAACGTCCGCGGTGTCCAGGGGGTTGGTAGATGAGGGTAGGGTGGTGGTGGGTCTGGACAGTATCTTGAAGTGAAGGTGTTCCATCAGTTCTGTGGGCTCGTCGGGGAGTGTTGCTCATTTTATCATCTGTGAGATCACTCTGAAATAAGGTTTTCTGTGTTTATTCACAATATTTGGTTTCAGAAGAAAGTTGTTTCAACAGAATTAAACAATATAATGTAGAACAGCATGAGGGTGAACTTATATAAGCCACAATGCTTGTTCAGCAGAATGATTAACAAGCAGGCACTCAAATGTTTTACAGTGCTGACAGGTTTGGATCATCAGAGGTGTTGTGAAACCCCGCTTTAACATTTATAGCGGGGGTTTAAGTGAAGCTCGTGTCATGGATAAGAGGTGAGGCATGATGGATTGGGGAGAGAAAGGGGGGCGAGGGAGACAAATGTAAAAATTAAATATGAACTTACCTGCTTCCCTCCCCCATCGCATAGCGCTCGTCTGCTCCTCTACTCTTCTGAAGGCACAGGCTCCCAGCCTGCCCTGCAGCCAATCCTGAAGTGGCTCTCACACATGAGAGCAGCTTCAGGATTGACCTGAGTGCCCTCGATTTGTGATCCATGTCAGACTGGGAGTCTGTGCCTGCTCTCTCCAACCCAGCTGCCTTGCTGGTTTGGAGAGAACTTTCACTACACATGACGGTTTGGCTGGCCTGATATGGCCGGCTGGCCAAACCGTCATGTGCAGTGAAGGGAGTGAACATTCCAATACCCTCAGTGCCTGTCGTCACTGTGGCCCGGCAACTCAGCACAAAGAAATTAAAATGCTAATCAAATAGGTTCTTTCTCATGTTTTGCAGGGTGCTGGCATGGAGGCGACGCTCCTCTGCTATAGCAGAGGAGCTGCCCCTTGTAGATTTTTATGGGCCTTTTGGCTGCAACTCAGCAGACAAAAACATCTAATTAACCAAAGAAAGATGGGTTGCTAGGAAATAAAAAGAAGAATAGAAGCCTAAAAGGAAGGAGGAGTGAAAGGCTGCATGGGTGGGTGAAAGGATGGGTGGATGAAATGATGTGTGGGTGGCTGAAAGGATGGGTGAAAGGGTGGATGGGTGGAATGATGTGTCAGTGAGAGAAAGGATGGGGGGAAGAAAGAATGGGTGAAAGGATGAATGGGCGTGAGAAAGAATGGGGAAGAGCGGGTGAATGAAAGGATGCATTGTGGTGAAAAGATGGGTGAATGAGTTAACGGATGCATAGGTGGGTGAAAGTATGGATTAATTGGTGAGTGGATGAAAGGATCAATGGGTGCATGAAAGGATGAGTGAAAGGGTGTATGGGTGAAAGTATTTGTAAGTGTGAAAAAGGATGGGTGAAAGAATTAATGTGTGGGAGAACGGGTGGATGTGTGAAATGTATGGGTGAAAGGATACATGGGTGAGTGAAAGGATGGGTGAAAGGATGCATGGGTGAGTGGAAGGATGGGTGAAAGGATGCATGGGTGAGTGAAAGGATGAATGAAAGGGTGGATGGGTAGAGGGATGGGTGAAAGGGTAGATGGGTGAAGGGGTGTATGGCTGGGTGAAAGGATGAGTGGATGGTTGAAAGGATATGTGGGTGGGCGAAAGGATGAGTGAAAATGTAAATGAGTTAAGGGATTAAGAGGTGAGTGAAAGGATGGTTAAAGGAGTGAATGAGTGAAAGGATGTGTGGCTGAAAGGATGCATAGGTGGATTAAATGATGCATGGTTTGGTGAATGGGTAAAAAGAGGTGTGGGAGGGTGAATGGGTGAAACTATGCCTAGGTGAAAGAATGCATGGATGGATGAAAGGTTGCATGGGTGGGTGAATGAAAGGATACATGGATGGGTAAATGGGTCAAATGGATGGACGGGTGGCCAGATGGGTGAAAGGATGGATGCGTGAAAGGATGGGTGAAATGGTGAATGGATGGATGGAATGGTGAAATACTGAATAATGCATGAAAGAATGAATGGCTGACAGGATGTAATGGTAAAATGGTGGATTTCAGTTGGTGGATGGAAGGGTGAAAAGAAACATGGATAAATGTTTGGATTGAAGAGATAAGAGGGTCTTATAGGGAGTGTCACCCTCGCGGTGGTGGTGGGTCTGGACAGTATCTTGAAGTGAAGGTGTTCCATCAGTTCTGTGGGCTCGTCGGGG
Source organism: Lissotriton helveticus (assembly GCF_964261635.1). Taxonomy (NCBI): domain Eukaryota; kingdom Metazoa; phylum Chordata; class Amphibia; order Caudata; family Salamandridae; genus Lissotriton; species Lissotriton helveticus. The sequence goes on from NC_136058.1 coordinate 135,435,009, forward strand.
AGTGTTGCTCATTGTGAGATCTCTCTGCTTCGCTTTCACTTGCTTCGCTTTCCAGAACTTTTGTTCAAAGTGGGGGGCATTTTAATTTTCTGACTACTCCCTTGTTGATCAGCACTTGGAAACACCAAAAAGAGGGATCATAGAGTGCTGCCCCCAAGCGAATGATGATGGCATAACCTATTTGGACATGAAAAATGGGTGAAAAATAAATTGCCTGTGCTGTATCTCAGACCAGAACTTTTTAAGGAAATATAGCTTGCCTTTAAAACATACGTTTCGTTTTGCATGGTTTAAGTATGTGCTTTGTCTTTGGATTGTTGCCTTATTCTCTAGGGTGTGTGAGGATATTTCATACATTTTAAATAGATTAATTCAAAATATGTTTGAAAACAAATTATACCTTCAGATTATCTGTGAGATATGGGAAACACACTACCCCCTCTTCCCATTATGCAGAGACCCATCACTTCATGTTGCACCACTGCCTTGAGCAATCCCCAGTGAACTGTTGTTTACCTAAGCACTCCATGCTGGAATGTCATGGCTCATTTCATCATATTGGTGTTGTTTTTATGTTGACATGCATCTGTGTTGCCTCTGGGGCAGCGTACTTTAGGCTCCACACTTAGACATCACTGAGATGCAATTAAATATGCATTAGTGACATTATATTAACTGTCTTTCTTAACTTCATTAACATGTGTGAAGCATCTAAATATATTAAGAGACCGAAATAATTGCAGAGCGTAGAGAATTATACAGATGTGCAGTAATGTCCAGATTAAACATGTAAGCATGTATTCTTTATTCACGTACAAGAAGTTATACTTCAGGTTATATTTGTATATGTAAACATGTAGTTTTTTATTCACATTTTACATTTATCGAATTACACATGTGCATGCATGGTCATGTATTCGGAGTGCATATTAAATTCTTAGTTAAATGTTGCCTGACTACAGGCACCGTTTAACTAAGCATCTCAAGTGAGATGCATTTTGCTTTGCCAGCATGTTTTCTCTTTCCTTGCAGGTGTGTAATCATGTTTCTCGTTAGCTAGAGAAAGTCTTATCATTTGTATTAGACCACTGATAGACTGGCCTGGAGGGAAGAACTTGGCAGTGAACATGATTAGTTAATGGTCGAAGGTGGCTTCCATTCATCATGTACCAGCACTGAAAGACATACAAGGCCGAGAACTACAGTGCAAATGCGATGCAATGGAAACTGAAGGGAAATTGCAGATGCACATGAGCAACAATTCTGTTGGCTCCTGGTGGTATGAAAGGAGATAAGGACAGTTCTGAACCTCCTGTATCATTTAAATTGGTGATCCCACAGTTTGAAGCAGCACAGATTGCCTTTACCTTTTGAGAGGTAAAAACATCTCTGCTTGCCTTATCCTTGCAAGTGTGAAGCTTTATGCTGAAGACTTATTTCCGTTTCCCAATACTTCTACTGAAGTCTGATCATGCTGACACCTTCTGTGCTCCCAAAATAGAAAACCTCAGTAGATGATCCTATATTTGGCTTAAGTTTAGAAGAGAGAAGGGAAGTTTCTTAATATAACACATGTTTGCTTTAATTTGTTTCTGTATCATTGTGACTATCACAATTAAGTATGTCATTCTATTGTGCCTCAACCAACTGAGCTATTTTAGCTTATCTATTGTTTTTCTGTACTTATTGTACTTACTTTTAGTTACCATATATACTGGATGTTAGACTTGTCGTCTTTGGCGTGGTTTCCCCTGACTTTTTGCCTCTATCTCCTGCATTTTTGATGCTGTGCTGGATTTAGTTTTTGCTGGCTTAGATGCTTTGGGCACTTTGCCACTGCTGATCAGTGTCAAACTGCAAGTGCTCCCTGTGTAAATTGTTATTATGATTGATTCTCTCTGATTGGCATATTTGATTTCCTGATCAGTCCCTAGCATTGTGCACTGAGTGTGCCAGGGCTGGTAAATCAAACACTACTAGTGGGCCTGCAGCGCAGAGTGTGCCACCCACATGAGTAGTCTTGAAACAGTAACTCAGACTTGCCACTGCAGTGTCTGTGCGCAGTTGTTAACTGCAATTTCGACTTGGCAAGCGTACCCACTTGCCAGGCCCTAAACTTCCCTTTTATGCCAATCAGAGAGAATCAATCATAATAACAATTTCAGTCACCCTTAAGGTAGGCCCAGGTACCCCTGTGGGCATAGTGCTATGTATGTGAAAGGTAGGACATGCCCTGATGTGTATGGCAAGTCCTGAGAGTGAAATACTGCCAATTTCGTTTTTCACTATTGTAAGGCTATCTGTCCCCATAGGAAAGCATGGGAATTATTTTATGCATCTTATAATTTATTTATTTATTTATTTATTTTAACAATTTATAAAGCGCAACTGTCACCATTGCAGGCATCCTGGCGCTGACAGAAACCAGAGGGGAGCGAAAAAACAGGGACAGAAGGAGTAGGCTAACCAGGGAAAAGCCACGTTTTCACCTTTCTTCTAAACTGCAGAAGTTCATCAATGAGCCTAATCTCGATGGGGAGAGTGTTCCATAGTCTGGCGGCAGCCACCTCGAAGGATCTACCTCCGGCTCTGACCTTCCTAAATCTGGGAACAGCTACCAGTTTAGCGTCAGATGAACGAAGTTGTCTGGTAGGAGCATACCATACGAACTTAGATTTTAGAGGGGCTGGACCGCAACCGTGGAGGGCCCTAAAAACTATACAGAGGGCCTTAAATTGAATCCTCTGTCTAAGAGGAAGCCAGTGTAGTTTTGCCAAGGCAGATGGTCCATGAGATCTTCTCGGCAGCCCCAAGGCCAGTTTTGCAGCCGCAGATTGGACCCTTTGGAGCCTATCCAGCAGAAACTCAGGGGACCCAAGCAGGAGGGCATTGCAATAGTCCAACCTGCTCAGGATGGTGCATCTAACCACTTGGGCGCGAGCATGGATGGGTAAAAGGGGCAGAACCTTCCTTAGTGAACGAAGGATGGCAAGGCAGCAAGCCGATGTTTTTTGCACATGGGCCTCCATGCTGAGCCTATGGTTCAACATGACCCCTAGGTTGTGGACAGAGTCCGCAGGCCGTACGTTGGAGCCTGTTTACGGGGGCCAGAAGTTGTTAGGGAACGGTCGAGAGATCCTCGTTCCAGCGCTAAAGAGCACCTCGGTTTTCCCGACATTGAACTGAAGTGAATTATCCTTCAGCCACCTACACGTGTTCCGTAAACAGTTGTGTAAGACCTCCACAGAGATAGAATCCTCTCCTTCCAAGGAGAGGATCATCTGCGTGTCATCTGCATAATTAACGATTCTAATGCCGAAGCCTTTAATAAGTGAAATTAGCGGCCTGAGGTATACATTAAAAAGTATTGGGCTGATAGCAGAGCCCCGAGGAACTCCATGCAGTACCGGGGAAAAAGATGATTGGAAAGGGGGCATAGAAACTGCCTGCTGCCTATCCTACAGAAAAGAGTGAAACCATTGCAGTGCCGTATCTCTCACTCCTGCCTCAAACAGCCACCTCAGTAAGATCTTATGATTCACCGTGTCAAAGGCGGCAGACATATCGAGCAGGATCAGAAACGATGCCTGTCTTCTGTCTGCCCGCCTTTGAAGTTCGTCCATAGCGGTGATGAGGGATGTTTCGGTTCCATGAGCAGGCCGAAAGCCGAATTGGTCCTCGTCAAGTAGTAGATGATGTTCCAGGTGGGTGGAAAGAGTGTTACTGACCACCCGTTCAACTATCTTGGCAGGGAACGGCAGCAGTGAGATGGGCCGATAGTTTTTGGAGCAGTCAGGATCCAAGGAGGTTTTTTTTAGCAAGGGGGAGACTAACGCCCGTTTCCAGTGAGCTGGGACGGTGCCAGTCACCAGGGATTGATTACAGATTAGATGAAGTGGGGGGAAAAGTTCATCTTCAAATTCCTTCCAAATTTTGGGAGGCACCGGGTCCAGAGGAGACCCGGAAACAATCCCTCTAGCTACCTTGGAAAAGTTTTCAAATGTAAGCGGCAGAAACCTGAATAATGAATTTTCCGGAGCCAAAGCCGAATCAGGTAATTGGGCCACCGAAGAGACAGGTCTAAGGTCAAAAGGGGTGTCAATATCAGGAGGGGTGTCCAAGTCTTTAAGGATCAGTTCTATTTTCTCTTTAAAGAATGTGGCAAGATTGTCACAGAGGTCTTGGGACAGGACAATCGCATTCTTGCAAGACTCCGGGTTGGTGACGCTATTTAGGATGTTAAAAATACTCCTAGAGTTATTGGCGGTGTTACAGATCAGAGAGGAGTAATAGTCAGCTTTAGATTTTTTTATGAGATTTTTATAAGCAAGGATCTTAGTTTTCCAAATTTCTTTAGAAATTTCATTATAGTCGCGTCTCCAACTTCTCTCTGCTTGTTTACATCCCAGCTTTAAAGTTTTTAGATCGTTGTTAAACCATGGGGCAGAGTCTTTACCCCTGCAGGTCCGAGTTTTTAGAGGAGCAAGGGCGTCGACAACCAATGAGATTCTGGTGTAAAAAGAGTTGTAGTTTTCATCAGTACTTTTGTTCGCCTCGAAAAGAGAATCCAGATGGAACATTTCACCAGAAGGGTGTAATCGTGAGAGAGCCTTCCAGTCTCTGCACTTAATTTCCCTAGTCAGGACAGGGGCCTTGTAGGGGCCCAACTTCTTAAGAAGAAAGAATTTGACTAAAGAGTGATCTGTCCAGTCCATTGACAGGGTATCCCCATTACCACCAGATCTGGTACCGCAAAAACCAGATCCAAGAGGTGGCCAGCTTTATGGGTGGCCTTAGAGAGCAGTTGGGAGAGACCAAAACTATCACAGGCTAGAAGAAGATTCCAGAGAGCTGAATCGAGTGTGCCATTACGCCAAAGATTGAAATCACCGAATATAAGTAACTTCTGGTTAGATAAAGCGATATTGGTCAGGGTAGTGATTAGCGCTTGTTGTTGTAGAAGGCTAAACGTCCCAGGAGGGCGATAGCAAACTAGCCCTGTGACAGTTGTCCCAGAGTGGGTCTGGATTGAAAGCCCCAGCATCTCAGTGCCTAAAGTCGGGTCTAAGGTAAAAGCCTTAATGCTGCAAGAGGCTCTGAAAATCACTCCCACACCCCCGCCTTTACCAGTAGGCCTAGGGGAATGGAGAAATTTAAACCCGGATGGGCAGGCAAAGCCAGGATCGACCAGGCAGTCAGGACGAGTCCAAGTTTCTGTCATGAACAGAATATCTAATTCGTGAGATTCCATTAAAAGTTGGATCTCCGTGCAGTGTTTAGGCAGGGACCTAACGTTTAGTAGCCCGCAATTCAAAAAATCGTCACATAATACATCAGCTCGGGGATGTGACATAGGTGCTAGGGAAAGTATTCCTTTATCTGCATGCTGTTTACCTATTTGGATGAGCTGCTCTCTAGAGTAAGGTGGCCCGAAAGGGAGTTGCTCCTGATATGAAAGATCAAAACCGGCAGCGTAGGTGGCCCATGGCACTACCTTGGCGCGGACGAGCGCAGACGAGCTTGCCTTAAGCGCGCCTTCGGCGCGCAATCGTCGCGCCCGCTGCGCTCGTCCGCTGCGCTTCCGATATATGCACATATTTTATGGAAGTGGAAGAGGTGTTGGGAGGGGCGTGGCCAGCGCGAGTGGCCGTGTCTGCTGGGTCGGGGAATGGCGGCAAAATACACAACAAACACTCACCCGCTGCAGCGATAATTCGGCTGTGCGAGGGTGCTTTGAATTTGCAGCGTTATGTGCCCAAGAGCAGGTGAATAAAAAAACACGGTATCACAATATTTTTAAAATAGTTAAAATATCGCTATCAACTCTCCCGGCTTTCCGGCTCACGAGGATTCTGTAGTGGAAGCGCTAGTTGTCAGCGCAGGTTTAAATAGCCCGGCACAGGGGGCGTGGCCAGCGCGAGTGGGCGTGTCTGCTGGGTCGGGGAATGGTGGCAAAATACACAACAAACACTCACCCGCTGCAGCGATAATTCGGCTGTGCAAGGGTGCTTTGAATTTGCAGCGTTATGTGCCCAAGAGCAGGTGAATAAAAAAAACACGGTATCATAATATTTTTAAAATAGTTAAAATATCGCTGTCAACTCTCCCGGCTTTCCGCCTCAGGAGGATTCTGTAGTGGAGTATAACTTTCCATTGGGACCAGATAGGAAAATAAAGTTTAGTATGCCTGAACTCAGAATCCAAAGATGCATCTTTTAGGAAAGGTTATTTTTACATTCTGAGTTTGAAAATACCACATTTAGAAAGTGGCTATTTTCTTGTTCAACCATCCTGTGTTCCTCTCCCTGTCTGTGGATTGACTGGCTGGCTTTGGTGTGGGAGGGGCTGGGAAGATGCAGTGGCTCCAGGAGTCTGGATGAGTCAGCACTAGGTTAAATTGGCCTGATCTGCATTTGGAGTGGTGGGAGGAGTAGCACCTGTACCTAAATAGGGCTGTGTCTGCCTTCCACAATGCTGGCTCCGTCCCCCTGTGGTGTGTCTGGAGCTAAGGCTCACACTGACAATAGATGTTGTTGTGCACTTGCAGAGTGCCCCCAGAACTGGTTTGAACTGGGTTCAGAATCCATTGCGCAAAGAGAACAAAGACATTTTGGGGTATAAGTATGAGGCCCAAAACCCCAGAATTTTAGACTACTTCTGGAATCAAGAGGAACCTTTGTCAAGGAGAAGAGCTGGAGAAACTGAGGAGAAGTACTGACTTGCTGTGTGTCTAGGGTTGGCCTGCAATTGCTGTTTCTACCAAGCAAAGGAGAAGGACTTTGCTGTGTGCTGTGTTCGGGGAGCTCACTCTGGCTTTCAGGACTATCAGATTGTGGGCTACCTTTCCATCAGCCAAGAGTAGTTCTATACAATCTGTTTTATTGTTAGGATCGATTAGCCTTTTAGGTCGCAGTATGTCTACCCGTATAACTGAGCGGCAACCCCTTACATTGCGTATCCACCGTTTAATGAGTCTTCACCTTCATATTTAACATGAGAAGGAATTTTTGGCACGTAGTTCAAATAGATGCATTCAGGGGGCAACCAAATCTGTTCACACCTGCTTATAGAATTTGTTATGACTTGGTTGGTTCTAGAAGGTGGCAAAGGGCGGTCGATGGTTGATACAAAACCCTGATGGGGTAATCTGCTATTAGTAACTTGTGTCCATGTGTTATGGTTCTCCTTTTGGACCGCGTGGATATCTAGTGTCCCTGGGGTACATTTGGCACTAACAGTTAAAGGATATTGACACAATTTTGAATGGGGGCTATGCAAAGAGAATGTGGGTTGTAGATGTGCGAGGTTGGCTGGGGGTTCGGGGTAAGGGTCTGCTTCAGGGAGCAGGCTTCTTGACCACCTTTGATAAGTGACATGTCCAGTAAGAACCTGGACAGCAGAATTCAGCAATTTAACTTCTGCCGTTAGGGCCACTATAATTCTAGGTGAAGCAACATCGATGCTAACTAGATGTTCTGAAGGGACCACGTCACCCAAACCAGCACTATCGCCAGCCCTTAGCTCCTTGTCTCCCACAATTCCCAAAGCAACTACACACTTCTCCAGCCCTGTTTCTCCTAATTGAGTGGAAGCGAGATTCATTAATGGGGAACATCGATTAGTTAGAGTAAGATCAGTAACTGGAGGACCTGGGACAGGAATAGTGGATGATGTTGTGAGCAATCCTGAATCAATTGCATCTGCAATGGGGGACACTACTGTAAGACCAGCAGACGTCTTGTTTGTACTGCATGTGGTGTGTTTGTTGAACATTTAGGGAATTCTTTTTTGCAGACTAAATTTTGGGTTTGTTGGGTGAGCAACTAATTCGGCCAGGTCCAGTGGGGTGGAGGGAGTAAGTATGCCTTCACATTTAACTAAAAGGTCATCAATCTGGTCCAGGATGCAGTTGCTTCCTGTCGACTTGCGAACCTGTTTAGCTTTACTGTGTTTGGGGCCAGCCTCCCTGCTCCCACAGTCTGTCAACTTTCTTTTACCCATGATTACAGAAAGGATGAAAACATTTAAAAATAAGATATTAGAATATCAAACTGTACAAAAAACAGGGTCACCGCACTTGCATGTGACCACACTGCCACTCTACACATCCACCAGTCGCTGATGCTCCGGAGACCCAATTAACTGCAGAATCCCCCCCACTGATAGCCAAGATGCTAACAGTTGAATTGATAACAAAGTCTAAGTGCAAGGGATTGAAACAGTGTTACATGTGTTAGATGATATTAGCAACCAAATAAGAAGCCACAGGGCTTAGCGTCCTCAAAAGTCACTGGCTGAGTGAGCACAAACAGTCTAAATAGGCAACACAGCCACAAAAGTACAAGAAAACTAGCAGCAACTCACAGATTGTTGGCTTGCGAACAGTTAGTTCCAAATTTTGCAGGAAACACAAACCACAAACCAAGGGTGTTGGGCCTGCCCTGTCTCTTCTTGGCAATGACGGGCAAGGAAGGACCCGCCATATCTGGTGATTCCTGGTCCTCATTGTGAAGTCACTATTAAATGCAAGATTCTGGATGCCTTTGGTATTGCTTTATTCTTCTGGTTACCACCAACAGGTCTGTTCAACAGCACATCCATGGAAAGCATGCCCAATGAAAATCCATGAGGTCATTCCATTCCATAGCTTGAGCTTGTTGATTACAACACATCCTCTTTACCAAAACATTAAAAAAACAAAGTAATCACATTCCACGTGAGAGTCAACACAGCAAAAACAAGAATAACAACAAAGGAAAACAGGATGCTAATAAAGAACATAATTGTTAAACATTGCAGGCAACCTCTTGTACCTTCTAGGGTTACTAGCAATGATCTCTGGAAAAGAAAAACAGTGTGCTAATATAGAACATAATCATAAAACTTTGCAGGCAACCTCTTGTACCTGCTATGGTTACTAGCAATGTTCTCTAGAAGAGAAACAAAATCATGGGAAGGCTCAGCAACAACTGTACAGCGAAGTCTCTCAGTGAATTTAACAAGTCTGGACATACTCCAGGTACAACCATTGTCCATACTTACAACGTTCTTCCTGATAGGAGTGATGGTAAAAGGGCCTAGGAAATTAGACGAACCTTTGTAACATTGTACATCACATTCAGTGCGTAGTTGATTGTCTTTGTAAGAGCCATGCCCAACCTCTGTGTTTCTTCCAGCTCCTTTACCTTTAGCGTCTAATTGAAGCCTGGCAACACTGTCAGGAAGTTCCTCACAATTCTCGGTATCAGATAAAGCATGAACATCTCCCTGGGTTAGTTTATTGTCCTCACGATTCTTCCTCATTATGTAAAAGAATGGCTTGTTTTCTGAAGGCAGAGAACTTTTCTCCCCCAATTGCCACAATATAGGAATCAAAAAGATTCATCCACGGGGTGTGGCTAGCAACCAACCACAATGGCCGCAGCCTAACGGAGCTCCTCCCTTCCTGGCGACGATCCCACACTATCTGCTGCCATCCCGATGTGAAATTATTCTGAAATCAAAGTGATTCATCTAGGGACCCCCTCTGGGTGCATTCTCCATGGAGGTGACGGTGTTTGAGCAGGGGCGGAGCAGTTACTGATCTCCTGACCGCAGCGCAAATGGCGGCTCCTCTGTGAAGACTGGTCCGCTCCTTGATCCTGTGGGCTGCCGGAAGACGAGACAGCAGAGCTAAGAGGCCGCGACTGGTGTGGCTCCGAGCTGTCGGCGGCCGCAGAATGATTGACGGCCAGGAACGATTGTGGACACGCTCGGCTGCAACAACGGCTGCCAGGGGAATGACGCAAGGCCCTGGCTTTGGGGCCTAGTTGAAGGCGAAAGTGGACACGACTGCAGAAGTGCTTACGGAGGCTCCGGGTGCTGCCCTGCGCCTGTAAAGGTAATCACGGGTAGACAGAGGCACCCGTGATTGGGCGGGGAGTGCCCAGGAAACTGGACCGAACGCCGAGGGGTGCAGAGGCGGCCCGGAAATGATATCGTGTGAGGGTATGCCGGGAGGCGATACTGGCGTGCCTGGTCCCGATTTAAGTGACTGCGCCAAGTTGGATCCTGTGTCGCCCCCCCCAATTCTGAGTGCTAGTGCCAGCGACTGTGGGGCAGGAACCACGGCGAATGTGGACAGGCCCTGTTGGTGGACCGGGTGCCTAGGGACCTGCGTGGGGCCCTGGCTTTGAGCTCTTGGCTGATACAAGCACAGCCTTGGTGGCCACCTGGAAGCTATTGTGCATTGATCCTGGCCCACCGGGACACACTGCCATAACTGAAATTGTGCACTGCCACTACTGTGGGGTGTGGCTGGGTTGAGCATGTGGCAGGCCATATCTAATGCGGCCAGACTGCGGAGGCCCCCATAAGGGGAATGCTGAGAGCGATCAGTTTGGGGCATAGTGAAGTAGGGGACCCTGCTTCTAAACTGGCATAAGGAGGATGACTGATTGCGACGAGGGCCCCTGTGCTTGTCTTTGCTGGTGGTAGCCTTCCACTCCCTCCTGGACCCTGACACATTGTACTGCTGGCACTGATGAGGCTTGAAGTGCCTACGGCGGAATATGATGAACTACGCTGCCTACCATGTGGAGTGACAGCAGCTAATGTGACCTGTGACCCTATGGCTTGACAGCTGCAATGATTAGTGAGATTTGAAGGTGATCAGGGAAGAATAGACGACAACAGAAACTCTGGTTTGACTCCCAAAGGTGTTTGCTGGAATCGGTGTTGAGCCCACAGCTCTGATATGGGATTGGACTTGTGAGTCGAGGAGGGTCCCGGAGCGGGGGCCGCTGGCGAGGCCAGACACACTGAACAATCTCCTAAAAACTGTTTTGGAGGAGGAGAGTCGTGCCCTACCTGCGACAAAGAGACAGAGAGGAGATCAAGAGGTGTCTGTCGCGTTTGGCTCTGATCGCTCATCGTGCCCCATCGGGTGGATCGCTGAAGACAGACCACCATGGCGACCAGGGGTCGAGGCCTAAGGGGGAACCCTCAGAAACAATTAGCAAAATTTGCGTGGTCAAAGTCTGGAGATAAAGGAGATTCCCCAAGATCCGAAAAAGAAAATGACGCAACAGCATCTGCACAGATCACAGAGCCTACCCTCCATGATGATGGCATCTATCAGTGGAGTGCGATCATCAGTAGATTCAGTTACGGTAGAGGTCTCGCTACTACGGTCCGACTTTTGTAAGATAGACGAGAAGGTTCAGGAACTGAAAATGTTCACTAATGCCTTGCAGATGGACACCTCAGAATTGCAGACTCAGATGCTTGACCTACAGAGGAAACAGGAGAGGATGTCGCAGCAACTCGATGATTACGAAGGTGGAGCCCGTCGTAATAATATCCGAATCTTAGGAGTTCCAGAAAGACAAAAGGGGCTGACGGAAGATGAGGACCTTATCACAAAACACCTCAAACCCGCGACGCTCTCCAACTACTTTTTGATTGAGAGGGCTCATAGGGTGCCGGGGGGAAGACCAAGACCTGGAGCACCCCGAGACCCATTATTGCACGACATTATCCTGCAGATGGCGCGCTCGAACCCTCCCTTGAAAATAGAGAACTATAAGGTAGCCCTTTATCCTGATTTCACGGCCAAGATTCAAGCTCAACTATGCAGTTACCAAGCGGTGAAGAAGAAACTAAGAGACAGGGAGATTAAATACACAATGTTGTCGAATCTGACGGCAAGTCCTGGTTTTTTTATTCGCTGGAGGCAGTCTGGGAATGGATGGAGGGCTGGTCAACGGTGGGAAATCAGAGGAGAGATCGCTGAGGCGGGTCTAGCCAGCGCAGAGGGGCCCCAGTGGTGACAGCCCACAGTACCCCGACAGACAGCTCTAGCCACCTTGAAGAACAGGAATAATGGTCGTGAGCATCAAGAACAGGACAACCCGCGCTGAAACATCTGATTGACCGCAAGTAGTGGTGCCGGAGGGAGGGAGGAGAGGGATGATGCTATTTCCTGGGTGATTTGCTGACAATGGGTTCCCGAAGCTATGCTGTGAACTGATTAATCGCTTTGGTGTGTCTTGATGGGAACACTGTAAAAAGTGGATGGCTATAATTCCAGTTCTATATGATTTGATTCGCTGTGAGGGGGAGATGCTCTACCCCAGTTGTTTTTGGCATTTTGTGGAGGGGGAGAAGCACTCTGCAAAGTTTGGGGGTGGGTAGTTTTGAATCCACGGGCAGGGAGGGGGAAAGAGGTTGTGGAGGGGGGGAGGAAGATTGCTTCTTGGTTACTTGGTTTATTGATGATTTAGTTGCTAAACTACGACAATTGAATGACTTCATGAAGGAAAAATTGTTTATTCAATTATTTTCTTTCATACATCCAAACTGTAAAATGGCTGTAATGTTTATTGAATGACAATTACAGACATAATCCGTAGGAGGGAACGAGGGGTGACACACAGACATTGGGCAGGATATTAAACGATGTTTGACCATAATATCCTGGAATGTGAATGGAATGGGAGACAAGATCAAGAGGGGCATAGTACAGCAGTACCTGCAGAGACACTCACCGGAGGTAGTCTTATTACAGGAGGTAGTCTTATTACAGGAAACCCATTTGGTAGGTCGCAAATCTAAGGCCCTCACTAGATGGGGATACACACTTTTGGCACATACAGACTACACTACTGATTCCAGGGGTACGGCAATCTTAGTAAAAAAGACCACACCCCTCATAATACACAAGACTTGGATGGACACGGTAGGTCGCTTTGCGGGGGTGAAAGCTCAGTGGGATGGGAATGTTCTTAACCTGATCTCGGTCTACCTACCACCTGCTCTGGGCAGAACAGCGCTGGAGGACTTGGGTAACAAACTGACGAGTCTATGGGACGGTGTGCTGATCATGGAAAGAGACTACAATATGACATTGGATGACACTATTTATCGTAGCCCGCCGAAACCCCATGAAAAGGCTAATAACATGCTATCCGACTTTGTGCAGGCACTGGGTGTCGCAGACGTAGGTAACGCACTTCATCCCGCTGACACAATGTTTTCCTTCTTCTCTAATGTCCATTGTAGTCTATCACGCATTGACTACTTCCTTACACATCTGTCCTCGGTGGGAAACTTCGCCCAATATAAAGTGATGCCTAGGGGGATCTCGGATCACTCCCCGGTCTGGATGACATATGCGCAATGGGAACGTCAACCGCCATCCACCACAGTCATCACCACAGTCATCAACCCGCGGCTCCTACGGATCCCCAATATTAGAGACGAGCTTTGCACGCAGACCGGGAATTACTTTACTGAAAACGTAGGTTCGGTTGACTCCTCGCAAATCATCTGGGATGCCTTCAAAGTGTTAATAAAAAGCTTAGCTAGGTCGTTAAAGATGAGCTACACTGTCAAAAAGCAAGAACTCTTAGCTCAGGTGGAAAATGACCTCATTGACCTGGAGCGTGAGCACTCGCAGGATCCCTCGCCCAACATTAGTCATAGACTTACACTGAAACAGGATGAGTTTCGGCTAAGATCTAGGGAGCAGATACTGGTAAGATATGAAGCGACGCAACACAGACTCTACGAGCTAAGGGACAGGACGGGCAGGACGCTGGTGTGGCTGGAAAGGCGGGAGCAAGGATCCAGGTGGGTTCATAGGCCGACGACGCCGGAAAGGGACACGGTAACACACCCTGCAGACATAGTGGAACAATATTGCCGATTATTTTGAAGAGGTGTATACCCCCTCTACTAGTTATACAGCGGACGATTCATATCAGCTTCTTAAAGACAGTAATGTTCCATGCCTCTCTGAGACAGATAAAGACGTTCTAGAGGCGGACCTCTCCACGGAAGAAATAGGCAAGGCTCTGGGGCAACTTAAATCAGGCAAGGCTATGGGGCCTAACTGAGTCCCGGTGGAGTTTCTGAAGGCTACAGCCTCTTTAACTATAGCGCATCTGAAAGCTATGTATGTAGAAAGCTTGGAAAAAGACCAGCTGCCCCTGGACCAGCGCCTCACCACTATTGTAGTTATTTATATGCAACAAGGAAAACCAAAAGACCATTGCAGCTCCTACAGGCCGATCTCCTTGATGAATGTGGAGACGAAGATTTTGGCGAAAGTCTTGGCGAATAGATTGGCGACCGATGTTACCTCCTTAGTCCACCCAGACCAATCTGGCTTAAAGCAAGGGCGTAACACGGCTCTCAATTTGCGACGGGTGCATATTGTCATGGCTAGATGACAGTACATAGAAGAAGATGCACGATATTATCCCTAGACGCCTCTATGGCATTCGACTGCATAGAATAACCATATTTATTTGAGGTATTGCAAAGGGCAGGGCTAGGCGACCTCGCCACACATTGCTCCTATTGTAACCGCACAATACCTATACAACTGCCTCCTGCCAATATTAATCAAGTAAGGAACTTAAAAGAGGACGTTATTACTGTTGCTCTGATTAATGCCCGCTCACTCTGTAAGCATAGGCAAGAGATTGCGGATCTCATAACCGATTTTAGACTGGACATTCTTTTTGTCACAGAGACATGGATGGATGATTCATCCGAGCCAGATCTGGCAATTGCAGTACCCGAGGGATACAAAGCCTATCGCCAGGACAGAGTCAGGAAAAAAGGAGGTGGACTGGCTATTATAGCCAGAGAACGGTTCCCTGTTAGAACGAACCCAATTCCATCTACCTTCTGCGAATCCATGCAGTTCGGCATTAAGTTATCAGCCCTTTTTAATTTTAAAGGAATACTGATATACCGCCCCCCTGGAACGAAGACAGGATTCCTCGCTAATATCAATACTATAATGGAATCAGTTGCCACCGAAAGCTCGCTCACGGTCCTAGGTGACCTGAATTTTCATCTGGACCAAGGTAATCAAACAGACACAGCCACTCTAATTTCCGATATGGAAATACTGGGGTTAAAACAACTGGTCACCTCTTCCACCCACTTGGCGGGCCATACTTTGGATGCCATATTCTCTAACGTCGAAGGTCTTCAAATAACTAACATCCTGCCCATGCCGTGGACAGATCATCACGCCATACTCGCTAAGCTCACTATCAACACCCTTCCCAAGAAAAAATTAGCCCTAACATTTAAAAAATCTTTTAAAGACTGGAAAAATATAAATCAGGATGATCTCAGAACAAGCTTGGACCATACCCGCCCAATTGTATCTACCGACCCCAATTCTGCATTACAACAATTTCAGACCTGGTTGGGCCAGGCAACGAACCAATTAGCTCCTACCAAATTACTATCTAGAAACAGAGCTAAACCCACCGCCCCGTGGTATACCGAGGAATTAACGCTACAAAAACAAACTAATAGGAACAAGTAAAGGCTATGGAGGAAAACCTACGACACAGTTAGCAAAATGTGCTATAAAGAGTCATTGGCACTTTATAAAGTTATGATTATAAAGGCGAAAAAAGCTTTTTATTCAGATCAAATCCATAAAGCTAAAAACTCAAGCAGACGACTGTATCAAATTACCAAAAACTTTGTCAGGCAACACCCCAGATCTTACTCCCCCTCCTTCACAAGCACTATGTGACTCTCTAGCCACTTTTTTCTTCACTAAGGTTGATGATATTTATCAAGCCTTCTCTGCCAAATCACCTTCAAGGAGAGCCAATTCCCCCACGCCACCTCCGGCAAACATGTTTCCTGGCTTTCAAGCAGTAACAAGTGACCATATAAGAACAATCGTGTCAACAATTAAAACTGGATCGGCTTTGGACCCTTGTCCTTTTTCAGTTCTCCCGCCTGTAATGGAGTCCATTATTCCAGTAATTACACAAGTCTGCAACTCTATTTTGCTCTCAGGTACATATCCAGACCCGCTAAAAAATACTCTATTAAAACCTTTATTAGAAAAACCTTCCCTTGACAAAAATGAACTGAAAAACTACAGGCCCATTGCGAGTCTCCCGTTCATAGCTAAAGTAATTGAAAAAGCTATGAATTCCCAGTTATCGGAACACATTGAAAAACATCACCTCTTGGATGACACGCAATTCGGTTTTCGGAAGTACCACGGGACCGAAACAGCCTTGATTAAGGCTGCTGACGATATCAGGGCAATCAGGGAATCAGGGATCAAGGGGGGACAGCGATCCTGGTAATGCTGGATCTATCCGCAGCCTTCGACACGGTCGACCACACCATTCTGGTCGACCGTGTCGAAAGGCTCGGCATCTGTCATTCCGCCAGAGACCTGCTGGCCTCCTTTTTAGCTAGAAGAACGCAGGCGGTCACTTTAGGACCTTTTCAATCGGCGCCACTCTCGTCACCATGTGGAGTTCCCCAAGGCTCATCCCTCAGTCCGACACTTTTCAACATCTATGTGTCGGACCTTGCTAATGTCATCAAAGCACACGGGATGAGCCTAACCTCCTATGCTGACGACACTCAGTTGGTGCTAGCCATTAAAGGCGACGGAGTTCAAGTGGCAAAGAAATTCAAAAAGGGATTGCTAGACATAGGAGAATGGATGGTTACCAACTGTTTGAGGTTGAACTCAGAAAAAACAGAGGTAGTCATCTTTGGACCTCTTCTCCCAACCTGGCCATCATGCTGGTGGCCAGAAACTTTTGGCACTCCCCCGAGCCCGACAGCCAAGGTCAGGAACTTGGGAATCATTTTCGACAAAGGACTAAACTTCATGGACCATGCTAATAAAACAGCATCTACAGCCTATCACAAACTGAAGATGATTAGGAAGATTCGCCCTTTTCTCCCGGAGACAGCCATCAAAACCTTGGTCAGCTCCTTAGTTCTATCAACTCTGGACTACTGCAACGGTTTATTCCTTAACGCACAATCCAGAGTCATAAGGAAACTACAATCCATTCAGAATGCGGCAGCTCGCCTGCTCTCTGGAAAAACAAAACACGAGCCCATATCAAAAATCATAAAGGAATATCATTGGCTCACAATCCGGAATAGAATACATTTTAAGTCCTTATGTATAGTTTATAAGGCACTCAAAAATCAAGGACCACATTTCTTGAAAGAGCAACTCCAACTCTACAAACCAAGCAGACTCCTACGATCAGCTACCCTCAATCAGCTAGTTATTCCACGCGCCAAAACAGTGGCCTGGGGCGATCGCCGCTTTCTAGTAGCTGCCCCGAAACTGTGGAATACTCTTCCCCAAAATATCAGGCTAAGTCCTTCCCTTCTTCATTTCCGTAAACTTCTAAAAACTTGGCTGTTTGACCAATGAGTCCCCATTATTTGTTTTAGCTCTCCTCTTAACAAGTAAGTGCATTTTCAGCGCCGAGACGCCTATGGGTATTTGTCGCGCTTTAGAAATGTCAAAAATAAATAAATAAATAAATACATTTGTGGCCTGGGTACGCCTCTAATATACCGGGGTATTAGGGCAGGTGAGAGTTAACGGTTTTACATCCCGTACGTCCGAGCTTCGTAGGGGTACGAGACAGGGATACCCACTGTCCCCCCATATCTTTTCCCTCGTACTGGGGCCACTCGCGGCCTGGATACATAGAGACGTGATGGTGCGTGGAAGACCGAATATCGCTCTCTGCGGATAATATCCTTTTTTACCTGGCATACCCGTAAAGATCGATTAGTGTTGTCCTGGATATATTCACGAACTTTGGTAAATACTCGGGGTTTGCAATAAATTGCCGCAAATCGGTCCTTTTCATGCTGAAAGGAGAGGTGCCATGTCTCCCAGCACAGTGTGTGATAACGGTTGCCACAGACGGATTTCGCTATTTGGGGATCTTTGTTACATCGGCCCCAGCCTGTTTTTACGACTCGAATTTAGCCCCGCCTCTGGATCGTCTGCGTGCAGATGTTAAACATTGGAGGACCCTACCCTTTACTCTAGTGGGGAGGACGGCGCTTATTAAGATGTTGGCCCTTCCCCAATTCCTTCATGTTCTCCAGAATTGCTCCTACAAAGTCCCGGATTCGTATTTCAGAGCGGTTTAAGGTGAGTTCAACCCGCTGCTATGGGATGGAAAGGCTCCTAGGATTGCTAGGCAGAAATTGACAAAAAGTTGGTATGATGGGTCATAGCCCTACCAGACCTGCAGCGCTATTATTGGGCGGCGCATTTGGTGACTGTTAACCATTGGATATATTATCCTCCAGACGACCCAGCATATGCCCTAGATAGATATGAGACTGACCGCTCGGGTTACTTAGGTGCTCTATTTATCATTGATAGAAAAAATAAGGGAAAGTTTTTTTGGGCCGACCAAACACACGCTTGATATCTGGCGCATAGTTACGTCTCGACTGGGCTGGACAGACACACTTTCGTTGGCCACGCCACTTTGGTTGCTCAGAAGCTGGGGTATCAGCCCGGGTTTGGTAAGTGGGACCTCATTGGGCTATCCACGGTGGGAGATTTGGTCAAAAAGGGAGCGATATTGACTTTTAGTGAGCTCCAAGGCAAATATCAGTTGGCTCAGGGGGAGATCTACTGATACCTACAAATTAGACATGCGTTACAGGCAGCCTTTCCGTCCTTCACGGACATACCGGAATCTTCCCCTCTGGAGGACCGCTTGCTTGATGGTCCTGTCAGACCGAAGGCAATCTCCTTAACCTATAAAAAATTGAGCAACAACCTTCCAGACACCTTCCCGAAACGTAGGGAATGCTGCCAATATGATATAGGCCCTATAGAGGACGAAGACTGGCAATCAGCACTGATGGCCCCACGTGAGTTGGCCACTACTCAAAGATTCCGCCTGATCCAACTTAGGATACTGCACCGCTCATACATAACGGGGATAGTTTTGGCAAAAATAGGAGCTAAACCTGAAGATAGGTGTGGAAGGGGGTGTGGCCAGCAAGCCACATTTTACTACACCTTGTGGACTTTCCCCAAGGTACGCCCCCTCTGGGAGGGAGCCACAACACATATGTCCACTGCAGTAGGGAAAGAAAGAAATCTAACCCCACAACTTGGACTACTGAACATTTGGGAGGCCACGGACTTAACGGACATTGAAAAACAGTTTACTGCATTGGGTTACACAATGGTGAAGAGAGAGGTGGGTAGGGGGTTTGGGGGGCAAAAACCCACCCATGTCACCTTTTGGGGCAAAGAATAGGACCGGTGTATGCTGGCGGAGACGGAGGTATATAAGGTGAGGGGGTGCCCTAAAAAATGGGATAGGAAGTGGTCCCACTGGAACAAATACAGGGGAGATATATGTGTGTAGCCCACGGTCGAATTGGAAATGCGCAGACAGGAGAGATTGATGGGAGATGTGTCCTGAGGGCTATTCACTGATACTGACCTGGAATATTTTGATGATGTTATGCAATGTGTCATTCAATCATGTACTGTACTACTGTGATTCATCTAATAAACAAAGTTTAAAAAAAAAGATTCATCCACCATTTCCATGGGAGAATTGGTTCCCCCTCTCTGACAAGAATGCAGGGGGTTGGGACATACTTGTGGTTGTGGCCATGGTGAACTATCGTAGAAAACAAGAAGGTCAAGAAAAACAGAAGTGTCACTTGCTCCCAATGTCAGTTTGCTCAAAATGTCACTTTGCTCAAAAAAGAAATAAATCTCACCGTTTGTGCTTAAAGCGCTGTTGAACCTCTGCAGCAAAACAGTTAAAATCGGCAGCTGCGTAGCATTGCTTAGTCGCGTTGCATGCCTTTCAATGTGGCAATCAAAAAGACTCGTCAACCTTTACAAAGAGGGCCGTATGTTGCCTTGATACGACGTGTAGATTAGTCGTCAGTATCAATGCACGCGTGATCAGCTGACTGGAAGTTCAGCGTGAGAAGACACTGTGAGCAAAGAAGGCGGAAAATATGGCACAGATTGCAGGCACGCGTGGGGTTTGAATGGTGAACGTGAGCAAGGTAACAGCCACTTACGGTTTGAAATAGAAATAATGTTGAAAATGCTGAAAAGTAGAAATTCGGGTGAAATGCACACTCTGGTGTGTATTTCCGATGTGAAGATCCAATGTCGAAACGTAGAAATGCAGTGCTGAGTGTGTTCGAAAATGGCACAATCCGCGTAGGTAAAACAAAAGTCAGCAGGGGAGTCGGTGGTCACTTGCTTGTCCCCAATCAAGCATGAAACTCATCGCCAGTATTAAATGCCAAGAATCCGGATGCCTTTGATATTGCTTTATTCTTCTGGTTACCACCAACAGGTCTGTTCAACAGCTCATCCATGGAAAGAATGCCCAATCAATCAATCAATCAATCAATCAATGAATTTTTAAAGCGCGCTACTTACCCACTAGGGTCCCAAGGTGCTGGGTGGGGGGGGGAGGGGGCTCCAGCTAGTGGTCAAAGAGCCAGGTCTTGAGCAGTCTTCTGAATGCCGGGAGGTCTGTGGTCTGTTGTAGGAGGAGGGGGAGGGCGTTCCAGGTCTTGGCAGCGCGGTGGGAGAAGGATCTGCCCCTGCAGGTGGTTTTGTGGATGCGTGGGAAGGCGGCCAGGGAAAGGTCGGCGGAGCGGAGTATCCTGTTGGGTACGTAGAAGGAGAGTCTGCTGTTGATATAGGCTGGGCCGGTCTTGTGGAGTGCTTTGTGTGCGTGGATCATGAGTTTGAAAGTGATTCTTTTGTCGACCAATGACAATGCCCAATGACAATCCATGAGGTCATTCCATTCAATAGTTTGAGCTTGTTAATTACAACAGTCACATTAGCTTCACAAGTTGGAAATGTATTGTGGATGTCTTCTCCCTTTCAATGCTTCACGTCAACCCACAAAGGTTCATACAACCAATGGGATAAAAGCTTTAACGATGAATAAAAGATTACATTATAAGGTCCAGTGCTCTTTAACCTGCATCTGCATGCATGCCTACAGCCACAATCAAAATTCGGACCTGTTGCTTTTGCCAATTTCAGATTTCTGTTGAAATTATATACTGTACTACTTATTCTTACGGGTACTGTGCCCTCACATTTTCATCTGTAGACTAGAGGAATTGTCCATCCCTTTCTATTCTGAATCAGGTTGAATCAAATTACTCAATGCACTAATTTGACTTCGTTTTTTTTTGGCAAAATTAATTCAACTTCAACTAAACATTTTCTTAGTTCATGCAGGGGTCACTGTTTTCACCAGAAGATTAGCAGTGCCACCTCATGGTTTGCATTACTATTATAACATATACCTGATGCAAAATCCTTTTCAAGATTTTCAAACCAACGCAAATTGGAATTTGCGTTGGTTTGCAAGAACATTTTACTGGTTTTCAAGAAAAAATAACAGAAACTAGCGCGAAGTGCTGCATTTCATTATTCTCCGTCAAGAGGTTGGTACATGGGTGTGTGTTCCTGTGTAATGACTCATGGTGTTCGATGCTCCTTGAAAACAGTCATTAAAAAGGAAAAATGCTGGAGTCGCGCGAGCGCGTCGACCAAGATGGCCGCCACCGCCGGAGCTCCGTAAGTCCACCGGCTTAATTAGCCGAATAACGACGACTTTTCTGTCAGGTCCTGTCAATTTTTAGCGGCGCTTGTTATATTCAGCTGTTCCCTACCTGCAGTTAGATTTTTGGACGATTTCCTCGAGGGAAGGCGCTTCTACTTGCTCCTCGGTCCTCTCCCCTGCCTCTGTTTCTGCTACTGCCGGCTTGCACTGCCTGGGGGGCGGAGTGAACACAAAGAAAGGGCCTGGCTTTGGCCTGGCCACACCCACGCTCCTGTTTAGCTGCTGCACCAAGCCTTTCTACAGTACTTTTGGGAAAATTACATCCTTTTTCCCACATATTTATTAAAATTTGAGGTGATTTTTACTTTTTTTGCAATTTTCTGACACAAAAGGTTAATTTCTCACCTCAATATGGAAAATAGAAATTTACTTACAAATAAAAGGAAACAGCTGATATCACCTCCTCCAGCTAAATCCAAAGCTGTTGAATCTTCTGAACCTTCCCTTACTTTGATTTTTGAGGAAATTCAAGCGCTGCGTCTTAATACAGACGCTATTGCCACTGAAGCGAAAAATGTTCACAAAGACATGGCTTCTATCTCCATGAAAGTGTCTGATAATACTATCAAAATTCAGGACAATAAAACTAAATTGGACGCTTTTACTCCTTTGGTGAATCAAATAGTACCAATGCATACTCAATTGCTGGAATTGGAAAACCGTAATAGACAATACAATCTTCGTATTTTCAATCTTCCGGAAGAGATTGAGGGATCCGATTGCCGATTATATCTAGAATCCTTGCTACCTGGTCTCCTAAATCTCAAATTTCCTGAAAAATTTGAAATCGATAAGGCTCACAGAATTCCCTCACACAGGAATCCTCGCCACGCGAAACCCAGGCAGATGATTTTTAAGGTTTTGCGACACCATCATTTGGTTCTTATCAGGAAAGCAGCAAGAGACATTCCCTCCCTCTTAGTAGATGGCTGTAAAATCTTTATCCATCAAGATTTTGCTAAAGAAACGGTTGCTATTCGCAAGGAATTTTCCTCTCTCCGGCCACAATTGCGAAGCCTTGGTTTTAAGTATGGTCTATTTGATCCCTCTACGATGAGAATCTGGAAAGATGCCTTTTCTAAATCTTTTCATCGTCCTGAAGATTTGAGACTCTTTCTAGCACAACAAGCTTCATTGTCAATGGACTCTCATGATCCAGTTACCTGAAGACATCTACTCTGATCTTTCCTGACATCTATATATTTCTCACTCTTCACGGGCTCCAACGGTTCACTTGGCCATGCTTGAGGAATGTGTGTGCGCCTCTATCTTCTTATTTATGTCTCTGTTTTTTGTCTGGTTGTCCTTCCTTCCTTTGTGTTTCCTCCTTTTGTGTCCTTCCTGTTACTATTCTCTACGTAGAGTTACTTTTTCTCTGTGGCTGCTTTTCAACTCCTCTTCCTTTGATTCTTTTCCTCTCCTCTTCCTTCTAGCTCCTAATGGCTAATACTCCCTCTAATAAACTTGTTTCACTCAATGTCAAGGGCCTGCGACATCCAGTAAAACGCACGAAAATCTTGGACTACCTGGGGGCCTGCAAAGCGGATATTTGTTTCCTTCAAGAAACACATGTTGATGATAAGATTTTGCAATACATGAAAAAAAAATGGGTTGATAATATTGTCTCCTCACCTGCGTTAGGGAAGAAAAATGGGGTTGCGATTTTCTTTGCAAAACGGTTACACTGTCAGATTCTTAGCAAGTTTAATGACGCTAAAGGTAGATATATTGTAGTTAAGGTTAAAGTTTATGACTCATCCTTTTATTTGCTTAATGTTTATGGCCCTACGGCTGATGACCCTTCGTTTTGGTCTGCTATGACTACTGAAGTTCTGAAGTTAGGACAAGTTCCTTTGATTGTTGGGGGGGATTTTAATGTGATTATTGATCCGTTATTAGATAGGCTTTCCTCTGCAAAATTCCGCCCTCCTAGAGTTTCTCATGCCTTTAAATCTTTCCTTAGATCCACCAAATTGGCGGATATTTGGAGAATACACTTTCCTACTGATAAATGGTTTTCCTTTTTCTCCAATTCTCATAATTCTCACTCAAGGATTGATTATTTTCTGCTTTCACCTTCTTTACTCCAATCAGCTGACAATCCTGTTGTAGGTAATATTGATATCTCGGACCATGCTTTAATCTCCTTTGTTTTAAATGTCTCCTCTTCTTTTGCCGAACAAAATAGGTGGCGTATGAACACGACTGTGGTACTTAATGACACGCATAAACCTAAACTATTACAAGCTGTCCAGGATTATTTTTTATTTAACCCTGAGGATTCAACTTCACTTGTCAATAGATGGGATGCGTTTAAGGCTTACATTAGAGGTTCCACTATTTCTATTATGGCCCATGCAAACAAACAATTTAACTCTAAAGTTAAACTTTTGGACAAACAAATTGCCAAATATGAACGTTTATTTATTTCTTCTAATGACCCTACATACAAATTTACATTACAAAAGCTTCGCTATGAATTTAATGCTATACTTAGCACTAGAGCAGGGGTTCAACTTGCAAAATCCAATGCTAAATTTCGCTTTAATGCCAACAAGTCTGGGAAACTCCTTGCAAATTATTTACGTATCAAGAAGGATAAAACTCAAATCACATCGATACGTGGTACTAATGGCCAAATTGCTATCTCCCATAATGACATTGTCCAAGAATTTTTGTCTTTTTATTCTACCTTATATAGTAAACCTGATACCTGTGATGACTCTTTGATCGATTCATTTTTAAATAAATGTAATTTGCCTCAAATCTCCCCCTCCGATAGATTAACTTTAGATTCCCCAATTACTTGTGATGAGATCTTACTAGCTATTAAATCCCTTCCTAAGAATAAATCCCCAGGTCCGGATGGTATTCCAGCTGAATTTTATAAAGAATTTGATTCTCACCTTTTACCTTATTTAAGTGCCCTTTTTTCCCAGTTTGGTTCCTCTGGTACTATTTCGGGCTCCTTTACAGATGCTTTAATCATTGTTCTACCAAAACAGGATAAGGACCCTACCCTGGTTTCTAATTATCGTCCCATTTCCCTAATAAACCAGGATTGTAAGCTTTATGCTAAAATCCTTGCTTCCAGATTGGCTCCTATCCTTCATTCCATCATTCATCCCAATCAATCTGGTTTCATGAAAAACAGATATTCTGCAAATAATACCAGAACGCTTTTACACGTTATTGAACAAAGCTCTCACCTTACTTCTCCTGCAGGAGTGATGGCTTTAGATGCAGAAAAAGCATTTGACAAAATTCATTGGCAATTTTTATTTAAAACTTTATTGTCTTTCAATTTTGGTTTCAATTTTATTCGTATGATTTCTGCCTTATATTTTACCCCTACTGCTCGGCTGTTTATTAATGGTCAAATTTCTACTCAATTTCCACTCTTTAGAGGTACTAGGCAGGGTTGTCCTCTTTCCCCACTGTTATTTTTATTAGGAATTGAACCTTTTCTTAATTATATTCGATGCTGTGATTCTATTCAAGGTGTTATGATAAATGATGTCACTGTTAAAGCTTTAGCATATGCAGATGATGTGTTATTGTTTATTAACAATCCTCTCTCCTCTGTTCCCTCCCTTTTAGACATTATTGCACAATATTCTGTAGTTTCAGGTTACAAGTTAAATGTCAGTAAAACTGAATTTTTTCCTTTAAATGCTTTTTGTACACCGGATATGCTACCTAGCGCAGATATTCTTTGGCAAAGCACTAAGCTTAAGTACTTGGGTATTTTATTTGCTTCCTCATTGCCTGCTACATTAAAACTTAATACGGATTTTATCCTTGATTACATCAGAGACAAAACTTCCAAATGGTCTCCCCTTCATCTCACCTGGTGGGGGAGAATGGAGGCTATAAAAATGAATATTGCACCAAAAATGTTTTACTCTTTGGCTATGATTCCCACTCAGTTTCCTCTCAAATTTCATAATGATGTTGATAAA
This sequence comes from Lissotriton helveticus, assembly GCF_964261635.1. Lineage (NCBI taxonomy): Eukaryota > Metazoa > Chordata > Amphibia > Caudata > Salamandridae > Lissotriton > Lissotriton helveticus. The sequence continues at coordinate 135,460,429 of NC_136058.1, forward strand.
CTGTTATCTAAATTCCTTTGGTCCAATAAAGTTCCTTGTATTGCTTACAGAAAATTAAAACTCCCCAAGTCCCATTTAGGATTTGCCCTTCCAGACTTTTACCTTTACCATAAAGCTTTTATCTTAAAGCAAAGCTCCTTGTGGTTTTCAAATTCACATATGGTCAAACCTCCAATATGGTTAGATATTGAAACCTCAATTATACGCCCCTTTACACTGCTCTCGTTGATGTCAATGTCGTCTGCTTCTAAGATTGTTCATAAGTCATCTATAATTAAATCATCTAGATTAATACTTAATGATTTAGACTCTAATTTTGAATTGCCCTTGCTCTCTACAGTACACTTGTCTTTATGGCACAGTGCCCTACTTAAATTAAACAGAAACATTAATTTCTGGTCCTCATGGATATCAAAAGGAATTTTATATCTTGAAGATGTCTTTTGTAACAATGCCTTTATTCCTTTTGAGCAACTACAGTTAAAGTTTGGTATTCCGGTTTCTGATTTGTCAAAATACCAAGCTTTATGTAACTCTATTTTAGACTCCTTTCCCAATGGTATTCCCTCGTCCACCACTAATGACCTCTTGATTTATCTTATGGCTGTTACGTCCTCTTCTAAAGCTGTCTCTGTTTTTTATAAAAAAACTTTCTACATTCCAGGGCTCCAATATTGGTGCAATATCATCTTTTTGGAACACAGAACTTTCCATTTCCCTTTCAGATGATTCATGGACCTCAATCTGGCTCAGCAGCATCTCCGGTTGGCTTCCGGTGTCCCTTTATCAGACTAATGCTTATATTTTATTTAACGCTTTATGGACTCCATCTCGATTAAGTCATACCAAACTGATACCCTCTGATGTTTGTTGGCACTGCAAGTCAACTTTGGGTTCACTTCGTCATATGTTATTTGAATGTACAATTATTATGAAATTTTGGGTGGATGTTTGGAATGTCATTTTGAAAATTTTACCTTTACATGATGATATTTCTTATGCTGTGTTAATATGCAAATCGGCTGCCCTTTCCTATCCTCTTAATGATTCCGAGGCAAAGTTATTTAATTTCTTAATTACAGCTGCTTTAAAGTCCATTACTTTTTGTTGGAAAGACGCTTCTTCTCTTTCAGATCATGCTTGGTGGTCTTGGATTACCTTTACAAGAAAAGGAGCTCAGCTGTCTCTTAAAGGTGTCACTCACAATTCACAGTCCTTTCAATCTTTTTGGTCGCCTATTGATTCGTATGTTCTACAATGATATGTTTAATACGCTGTTCTATCTCTTGTTGATTAATTTTTCTCTAGCTGCCATCTTTGTTATATTCAAACAGTTGGTAACTCTCCATGGTATGGTTTTTATGATTCTATGATATCTTCATTCCCCTATCCTCCCTTCCTTCTCCTCCCTTTCCCTTCCTCTGCGTTTTTGGTTTATTGCATTTTATATTTATTACTTACTCATTTACGCATGTACAAATTATTCTTTCTGTATTGTACTTTCTATTTCTTTTGTTGCAAAAAAATTTCAATAAAATCGATTTGAACACAAAAAAAAAAGGAAAAATGCTTTTATTTCTTCTAACTTTTCTCACTTTGCATGTATGATGCACTCCACAGCAGACGTGCAAAGAAGGAAAAGTTTTAAAATTAGTTTAAGCATAGTATTTTGTACTGTAAGGGTACATTTCCAGTACAAAACCTACGCTAGACTCCCGCTAAACACCTTTGCACGAAGATGCAAAGATGTGTGCTTAGCGCTCAGCAGCCTTATTTTGCACTAGCAGTAGAGCGATTGGAGGCGAGTGCCAAATCCCTGTAGATATGGCACTCTCCTGCTCTCTCCCTGTCACGCAAGCAGCGCAGCAACTTTGGGAGCTGCACTGCATTGTGTGAGAAGCACATACATCTCGGCCATAGTGTGAAATTGATGCTGTCTTTCACTGCTGGTGGTTGACTGGCCTGACCTGAAGAGTTGAGCAGTGATCACCCCGCAGGTGGGTGCAATGGCTCTTCACATGTCCCTGCAGAAGAATACCTGAGAGAGATCATTGGTGCCCTGTGGTCACACTCAAAATGCACCTCCAGAGGCTCACTGACTGTATGCCACGTCCAAGGTGGGGCAATATAGCTGTGCATGCCAGCGAATACTTTTATCCTGCACCCATGTTGGTAATACAGCACATGCACACGAACAAAACTGTTCTCTCATTTGCATGGAGCAAGGTTTCATCTTCGACCCATCACTATCTATTTCTGGCAGAAAATGAGAAAGTGGGCTCATTGGTTTGTGGCTTAAGATTGTTCATTCATTGATCAGGGTGCTGCATGTGTTTGTTGTGCATTTACTTGAGGATGTGCCTATCCCTGGTTATGCGCACAGGGTTTCTGTATGAGTATCAGCTTCTCCTCGCAAATGCCATGTGCATATGTTTTCAATGACGCTTCATTCATCATCGATATGCACCTTGTCTGTGTGATGTGAGTCTTGCATTTTTGTTCCATTGATTGTTGTGTGGAAGGGAGCACCAGAAAGGTCCACTGTGTATGACACAGTCGAAGCACTTGCAGGCAAGCAGTGGGGCATGGCAGGGGCTACTTGGCGAGGCGGCGAGTGCAAGGTAAGTGGTTTTATTTACTCATTTATTTTATTTTCTCTATTCCATCATTGGTCACTTCAAGCCCCCACATCCCCGCTCCTCCCTGCTGCGCTTACCTGCACGGGCCGCGACTGGTATGACATAAACATGAGAGAGCACAAGTTTGAAAAAAAATGTATAAGTACGCCATATTTACAAGCACGTAGTTAGTTAACATGTACTTTGCACCAGAGTGTTTATATTTAGAAGTGAAATACACCGAGTGTCTTATATTCAGTGGTGAAATGCATAGAATGTTAAGTAAAGTAACAATATTCATAACTGTGTGAGACTAATGTAGAAATGTTTGGAATATATGTGAAAACCTCATGTTCTCGTGTTAAAAGAATCATGTCCGAATTAAATGTAACTTTAAAATCCAGTATAATGTGTAGGCCTTAGGGCAATTCACAGCAAACCTGAACGTGCTGCTAAATTAATGTGAGATAAGGTTGACATGGTTCTTCCAAATGTACTATTGAACTTAGGGTTAAAAGTATATGCTTTATAGATGTGTTATTTTAGAAACGTATGCTAGTTAAGAATGTTTGCTGTTTAAATCAAGTTAACGTTTTAAGAGTGCAGGGACCTGCTGCATGTAAATCAAGTAGGCCAGAGGAGATAATGTCATGTCGTGTAAATCGTCATGTGCTCGTTAGAGAAGAGGTCGCGAGGTGTCTAGCACCGAGCTTTGAGAGTGTTTTATGACTAAAGATATGGTGGAGTCTGGAATTTGAGGCCCACTGCAGGACGAGCTGTATGCAGGTGCGAGGGTCCTAATCAGCTCGAAAGAAAGGGACTTTGTTCAGTGGCGCCTTGCGCAGGCCTGTAGGAGTTTCCAGGAATTTCAGGGGGTATCAGCGCACTGAAGAAGAAGCCTGGGAACCAAGGTCAACTATAACGAGGGTCTTCAAGAGTACCATCATGGAGTTTGCCGCGCAAAGATGTACCACGTGAGGGGCGTCCCAAGGGGCGTTTCTATTGGAAATGTGATTTGGTATTAGGGAAAGCGACCCGGGAGGAGAGCAGAGCAGATGATTTTGGGAGCCTAAGGAAGCGGATGGGTAGGCAGATAGGCTGATCAGGAGAGACCCATTATCAGAGAAGAGACAAAGAGAAGTGCGTGATCTTCTTAGGAAGTCACCACGGCTGACACCTAGAGGGTTAAGATCTTGCTAAGTAGGGATGTCACTTAGTATAGTGTAGGGACAGACTAACCTTAATTTTCTTTTCTGTAATGACTTTGAGATTGCAACTTATTTCTATTTTGACAACCCTTATGGTTTTTGAGCTTGTACTTATTATTTTGTTCTTCAGACTTAGAGTATTCAAGAAGTTCATGTTTATAGTGATACCAATTTACCTTTTGAATCTCATTTTGAGAAGTTTGTATCTTCAGTTATCTTTGACTTTATATTAAATCTTTAAAACTTAAATTTGGTCAGTGGTCATTTAGCGTGGTGTAAGTTCTTAAATTGATTGACTTATTGCGAGATTACCTTTTACTCAACGACAGGTACCAATGATTCAGTCGACATAGTTTGGGATTTGGTAAGATAATTAGTAACCAGTAATCCCGCGTTAGCAGTTGGTAGCAGAGTGAGGATGGTTATCTTCTTGAGGAAGGTAATCTAGAGAGGTTAGTTTACCCCAAGGCCCGAGACGTCGAGAGACGAGCAGCGGAAGAATCGTGTGCCGAAAGGTGCAGACGGTGCGAGAAAAGCAGCAGTATCGGAGAGTGAGTATAAAAAGGGTCATGCGTGAACAGATTGCGGTGTTTTGTGTTGTATTTGTATTGTAATGTCTTGCGGAGTTGAATGCCTGTAGTGTGAATGAGAGAAGGTTGTGAGCGCGCGCAACCTGGTAAGCTGGTAACCTGGTAAACGGGTGAACTGGTGAAATCTTAAGTTCAGGCCAGAGCTTAAGTGGTTTTGGGTGTATCGAACATCCAGGGTAGTTGTCGACCATAGTACGGAGGTCACGAGGTACCATTGACCGCCGTGGATCCAAGATAGGGGGAGTGTAAGAGTGAGTGTATGAGTAACGGACGCTGGTCGAAAGTTACTGTGTGTGAGTAACCTATCGGAGAAGGCGATTGTCTGGAAGTAAACGGAAAGACATTTCGCCAAGTTAAGGTGACAACTACAGAAAGACTGTGGGCGTACAGTCAAAGAAAGGTGATCGCTTGGACGGAAGTAATCATTTTTCAGAGTATGAATGGGACGCGTGCATGACCGAGGAGACGAGCTGAGAAAGGAGGGGAACTGCTGCGAAGGGGGACGGGTGACGTCGGCTAGAGCCGCGCTCTGATTGAGCGGTTGGTGTGACGTTAGATAGAGCCGCGCTCTGGTTGGGCGGCTAGAGTGACGTCGGAGGAAAGTTGCGTACGGATAGGCCAGTTAGTGAGAACGGCGCTGAGATTGGTGGAGTGTCATCAGGAAGTAAACAAACGTAGAGAAAAGAGAAATCATGAAGTGTTTTAAGTGTTTGAAAGGGATTTTTAAACGTAAACGAAGTGAACATTATTATGGGGAAGAGGCTCCGCCGGAGGGTACGCCAGCTCATTATATGGCAACGAATGTGGGGCTGCATACCATATTATGGATTGGGGCTTGGAATAAGCTTACGGAAGGAAATGAGGAAATGCAGTTCCCGAGGTACGGGACGTTTAAATTAGAGGTGTTACATCGGCTAAAAGCAACCATGTCCTCATTGAAACCCTCGCCCAGACCAACACAGTTTGAGGCTCTTAATGCATGGATTAAGGCTGCACACGACCGAAATTTGAGCAGGCGTCAACAAAGACTGACGCGATCGGTAAGGGCAGTGCGAGATTCCAAATGGGATGAGGAGGAAAAGCGTTGGAGAGTACAGACTATTGAGGTGGAAAAAATGTATCCGATGAGGGAGGTGTCAGGAGGAGGAAACCTCATGGAAGAAGACGAGGAAAGCGAGTCGGAGGACAATCTGATAAACAGATTGTTAATGGATAGACCACCTCCGAGAGTGGGGTTAATAGAAGATAGAGGGCTCGCAAGGGAAGATGGAAATGACATAGAGGGATATACACCACTCCCTATATCGGAATGGACACCTATCAAAGGCGGAGAAACACCTCCAAACAACACTGTACAGAGTGTAGTGGGAAGGTTTGTGGTGCAGAAAACGCCAACCACAGAAAAGGTTGAGTCTGTGGGATTGCCAGACGCTCTTCAAGTGCCTGTTACCATAGGACCCATAGTTTCGATCTATAATTCTGAGAGAGATAGAGGGGAACAACAAAGGCAATTGGATAGGGAAAGGATTGAGATGGAAAGGAGGAATAATGTGACAAATGCATGGAAACAATTGCCAGGTTCGGTAACATGGAACACCCCATTAGACACAACTGTCGGTCCCAATTCAGAACAGGGAGGTCCGAGAGGACCAATGGATCTAAGGGGACCACGGCCAAGATCTTTTTCAGAGTTAAGAGCTGATTTGAGGGAATGGGACGGGTCCATAGTATCTCCAAGTAACAGGACAAGAACAGAACCAGAGTGGGAAAACAGGGGTAACGGGACTGTATCTCATTGCGGGGCCAGCGAAAGCAGTCAGGGCCGGGAAGGCCAAAGTCAAGAGAATAGAGGGGATGCATGTCCTACAAATCAGAGAGAACAGCCGGAACAAAATACTAGGATTGTAGAATGTGAGGAAATGTCCCGTCTCTGGGGGAAAGGAGGAGATGAGGCGGTACGGGCTTTTCAGAATAGGTTTAGGTGCCTTCATCATACACTCGGGGAAGACGTTCAACATTGGAGAAAGGAGAACAGCGATAGGTCCCGCCACGCCTCGAATAATCAGGAATCACAGGGAAGTAGGGAGGAAAGAGGGAGTAATGGAACATCTTACCCTGCATCCCGTGAAACTAGCCAGGATGGGGAGAGAGAGGCTATGAGGCATGAAGGAGTGTTTCACCACCCACCCCGAAAAGATGGAAAGGCATGGGACCTAGAGAGATGGGAACAGGGGAGGACTCCCTATAACTCACCAATACCTAAACGTAGATCTCGGAGCTGGGATGGGAGAGATGCGGATGGAGGAGCTAAATTGAGTGTCTTGAAAGCTGAAATTAAGGCAAAAAGGCTTGATGTTACTAGTTTAAAATCAGATGTTGATGAGGTAATAGATGGAACATTACCTTTGGAAAGGATAGAATTGTATGAACAGGATGAGTTATTGTTCATGGCAAAGGATATTACTAGGAAAGCTAGAGCGTTTCATGAGAAATTGACTGATTTGGCAGATAGATATGCCGTGGATTTGTCTAGGACAAGGGCATTACAGAGTAACCACAGATTACAGTACGCAGACCAGGATCTAGATGAGAAGAGAACTACTGGATTAAAAACACACATAAGGGAGCTGGTATCAGGGATAAGAGTGTGGAGGGAACTGGATAAATGGGAAGAAAGGTGGTCGAAAAAGGGCACGGTTAGACGAAGTACAAATGTGATGACCCCAGAGGGAAGGGTAATGCAGATGGAGGCATTCCCTTTGCGAGAAATATCAAACGGAAATTATGTACATGTGCCCTGGAGTAGAGGAGATTTAGCTGCATTTACCAACTCATTTCCGAAGTTGCGGGACAATCCAGTAGAGTGGTATAAACAGGTAGAGAGGTTTGTCAAAATCTCGAAAGTACTGTGGATAGATTTGAACACGTTGTTTGACATCGTGGTCCCATCTGATTTGTGGACCCCGTGCAAGACTAGTGTTGAATGGCCAAATACTGAACCAGTGAGGGATGCTCGGACTAATGGACCGTCCGAGATTGTCATGCAAAAGTATGAAAGGGTAATAGCATGGCTGAAAGATAAGGTACCACCACAGGACATAGATTGGGTAAAAATAGACCGAACAAGGCAGGAACCCAAGGAGACAGTTCACGAGTTTTATGAAAGATTATTGAAAACATTCAAGCAATACAGTGGACTAGATGTAATGGATCCCAAAGATATAGGGCAGTTTGTGTCAAAGTTTGTCTTGGGGTTGAGACCTGATATTTGTTTGATGATACAGCAACATTTAATCTGTTGGCAGAACAAACCACTAGATGAGATTTTACGTTATGCGAGGTACTGCAGTGACGAGATAGATTCTAAAGCCAAGAATCTAAAGGAGAAATTGATGGTGGTGCAAATGCAGTCCGCTGGGAAGGGTGGCCAGCAGAAACAGGGGATGGGACGAAAGCCAAACGGTCAGAATAAGGACAATGAGGAAGGGCAGAGACCTAGGATAGACTTTGCCACTTTAAAGAAAACGACAAAGTGTCATCAGTGTCACCAGGTGGGGCATTGGCGACGCGAGTGTCCCTTTAACCCTGAAAATGGAGAGCTAGAAGTAGAAGAGCAGGTCCAAGAAGTCCCAGTGCAAAAGGTGACAGTTCCAGGAGGCAAGGTGGCCAAAGGGGGACTTCGGCTCCACGGGCCCAGTTCCCACAGCCACCGAAGGTAGCGACAGGGGGTAAGGTCTTTAAGCAGATGCCTCTGTTTATCGAGGAAGAAAAGTGTTATTACATTGATCCATTGACAGGACAACGGGTGAGCAGTGAAGAGGATTGTACCCTTGGGGCAGTCCTAGAAGTGGATCAGAGAGGGCCATTTGTTGAGGCAGAAGTGGCAGGGTGTCCCACTACGTTCTTAGTGGACACTGGGGCTACTCGTTCGACTCTGAGATCAGCGGTGGTTCCAGACTTGCCGATGTCAGGGGAAACAATTCAGGTGGTAGGAGTCGCAAATAAAAGAATGACTAGTCCTTTGACAGAACCAGTGTCTGTGAAAATTGGAAACCACATGAACGAACATCAGTTTGTGGTTTGTGACTCGAGTCCGGTATGTCTGTTAGGAAGGGATTTGTTGTGCAAATTGAACTGCACCATATACTGCACCCCGCAAGGATTGGAGGTACAGACTACCGACGAAGATGCTACTTTTAAGGTGGCCAATTCGAAATCATGTGTAGAACTATATCCTACTCTGACAATAGAAGATCTTCCCCAAGACCTACGAGATGCAGTGGCGTCAGAGGTATGGGATTTCACAGGAGAAGAAATAGGATTGATTAAGGGGGTAGAGCCGGTAAAAATTTTGGTAAAACCAAATGTTGAGTTTCCAAGAACGCCTCAATACAAATTGTCACAGGAAACGATTGCAGGAATAAAGCCTGTGATCGAGTCAATGATACAGCAGGGAATACTGAAAGAAATCGTGGGTAGTCCTTGTAACTCCCCGATTATGGGTTTGCAGAAACCTAGCGGGAAGTTTAGGATAGTTCAGGATTTACGAAAAATTAACAACATAGTCGTTTCATGTTGTCCCGTGGTACCGAATCCATCAGTGATATTGTTTCAAATACCATGTCAAGCAGAATGGTTCACAGTGATAGATCTTTGTCAGGCTTTCTTTTCAATCCCATTGGATGAAGAGAGCAGGTATCTTTTTGCTTTTAAAATGGAAGATCGCGTTTTAACATGGTGTCGAATCCCACAAGGATTCACAGACAGCCCATCCATCTTTAATCAGTTGTTGAAGAAGAATCTTGAGAATCTAGTACTGCCACAGAACTCGGTTCTGGTACAGTACATAGATGACCTACTTGTTGCGTCAGAAACAGAGGAAGCTTGTAAAGCAGATTCAATTGCCTTACTGAACCATTTAGCCGAAAATGGACATAAGGTATCTCCGAGCAAGTTGCAGTATTGTCTGACAGAAGTACAGTATTTAGGGCACCGGTTAGAGAAAGGAAAACGTAAGGTGTCACCAGAGAGGATTGAGGCGATAATGAAGATGAATGCGCCTAAAACACAGAGGGGAGTTAGAATGTTCCTAGGAATGGTGGGTTACTGCCGACAGTGGATAGTTAACTTTTCACTGAAAGCAAAGCCCTTACAGAAACTGACGCACAAGGAGGTGAGTGATCCGGTACCATGGGATGAAGAATGTCTAGTGGCGTTTTTACAGCTGAGAGACGATTTATGTCGTGCTCCGGCTCTGGGAATGCCCGATTACGAGAAATCCTTTTCACTCTATTGCTGTGAGAGAGAGGGATGTGCTTTGTCAGTCTTGGCACAGACCCACGGAAATGCCCGTAGACCAGTTGCATATTTTTCGGCTACATTAGATCCAGTAGCCGCAGCGTTGCCCGGATGTCTCAAATCCGTTGCTGCAACGGGTGTCAGCATTGAAAGGAGCGAGAGTATTGTGATGGGACATCCAGTGGTGGTGTATGTACCACATTCAGTTGAATTGCTAATGACCAGGACGAAGACGCAGCATCTGACCAATAGTAGGCTCACGCGCTACGAGCAAGTTATACTTGCCGCAGAGAACGTGACTCTCAGGAGATGCTCTGTCTTGAATCCTGCTACTTTGATGCCATTACCTACTGTAATAGAAGGCGAAGGATGTGAAGACCACGATTGCCTTGATGTGACTGAACTATGCACGAAACCCAGACCAGATATTGTGGATGAGCCGTTGTCTGACCCCGATGAAATTTATTTTGTTGATGGCTCATGTTTAAGAGACGATACTGGTCGATTGAGAGCAGCTTATGCTGTTTGTACTATTACTGGAGTTGTGGAAGCCGCTTGCCTGGAAGGAGTACATTCCGCACAGGTAGCAGAAATTATTGCCCTAACTCGTGCCTGCATAGCAGGAAACGGAAAGAGAGTCACCATCTACACGGACAGCCAATATGGTTTCGGTGTGGTTCATGATTTCGGGCAGTTGTGGTCTCAGAGGGGTTACATGACCTCCTCTGGTTCGCCCATTCGAAATGGAGAATTTGTGCGGCTGTTGTTAGAAGCATTGCAAGGTCCAGTTGACATCGCAATAGTTAAATGTGTAGCTCATACTAAGAATACAGATTTTGTGTCACAAGGCAATAGATACGCTGATGAAGTCGCACGCTATTGTGCGGAACAAAATTATTCTTTCTCAAAGGTGGAAATAGAAGGTGCAGAAGAAAAGACTGAATTAAGTATGATGTTAGAAACTGTAGACACTTGGGAGGATTTAAGAATAATGCAGGAGAACGCACCTGAAACAGAGAAAAAGGCATGGGAAATAGCAGGTTGTGTGCGAAGTGAAATGGATTTTTGGGTTTCAGCAGATGGGAGAGCTGTGTTACCTGAAGAATTAGCTAATCCCATGGCGAGAGAAATACATGGTCCAGTACATCTAGGAAGGGATGCTATGATGAGAGTGTTTAGGCAAACTTGGTATTGCCCTAAATTTAGAATAGCAGCAGAATCAGTATGTAAACGATGTGTTACCTGCCAACAACTGAACGTAGGCAAACGAACACCAGTCACACTGAGTCACATTGGGAGGTCGGGGGGGCCTTTCAATAGAATGCAATTAGATTTCATCGAAATGCCAAGAGTCAATCGCCTTAGGTATGTGTTGGTGATTGTATGCGTATTTTCCAGATGGGTTGAAGCGTACCCTACACGTAGGTGCGATACACTCACAGTGGCTAAATTGTTGCTCAGGGAGTTGATACCGCGCTTCGGGGTGCCTGCCTCTTTGGAATCTGACAGAGGAAAACATTTTAACAGCGAAATAGTGAAGATGTTGTGCTCCACACTGAATATCGATCAAAAGCTGCATTGTAGTTACCGACCAGAAGCTTCAGGAATTGTGGAACAAGTGAACGGCACGTTGAAGAATAGATTGGCTAAAGTAGTGGCATCCACATCTTTGAGTTGGCCAGATGCTCTTCCTTTAGTGCTCATGAGCATGCGCAGCACACCTGACAGGAGGACAGGTCTCTCTTCCCACGAGATCCTGATGGGGAGGGCCATGAGACTTCCTACAGTTCCAACTACTGCTCTATTGAATATTACAGATGATCTGATCTTGGATTATTGTAAAGGACTGTCTGACGCCATCCATTCTGTGTCCCTTCAGGTGCATGCGGCTGAAGTTCCAGCATCGAGGAACCTGTGTCATGATCTGAACCCAGGGGACTGGGTCTTAGTTAAAAAAACACGTCCGGAAGAACTGCCTAGATGTTCGTTGGCGTGGGCCCTTTCAGGTAATCCTGATCACGAACACCGCGGTGAAGTGCGGGGGGCTGCCAAATTGGATCCATGCTTCCCATACTCGAAGAGTTCCAGCACCTCTAGAAGGAACAGCTCCCATCCCAGACGAAAGCCCGGAAGTGGAAGAAGAGTCGCAAGAAGGGATTGAGGCAGCTGAGGGGGTGTCGGAAGAAGTTGGGAACGCAACGGATTCAGAAGAAGAGCGAAGGCAGGACGGCAGTGAGACAGAAGACGCAACTGAAGGAGAGAGCAGAAGTGAATACGACTCAGACTCAGATCCGTATCAGAGCGACCAAGAACCAAGTGAGAGGACAAGAAATAGGAGAATAAGGCTTGGAGCTGCCACTTGGCCAGCAAGGAGAAGAAGGCTAAGTTTGAGGTTGGCCCAGGAAGAAACGCTTACTCCTATATCCGAAGACTCAGATCCAGAAGAAGATATCCAGGATCAAGCCGAGGAGGGTCTTAGAAGATCAAGGAGGGTGCGAGTGCCTAGTAGAAGATACTCTACTCCCGACTGGACCTACCTCGTTGCAGATGTCTGGGAGACACAGAACAGGGAGGATCAGGGAAGTGGAACTGATCAGAACTGACCCGATCATCACAGTGCAAATAAGGTTTCTACTGCCAGGAGCGGAGACCGAAAGGTTGCTGACACTCAACATCGTTCATCCTGCTCTCCTGAGTGGAATAAGAAAATTGATTTTAGAGACAGTTGAGTTTCCAGTTTGCTGTTCACGATATCCAATATTGGAGGGAACTCTTCTTCGTTTAGAAATGCTTGAGCGAGTAGTAGAAATGCTAGGAGCGCTTATTGTTGTGGATTAATACCATATTACGAATGTCTTCAAAGGGGCGCAGAACTGGAAAGGTGAAGAAAGTGATCTTGATCAGAACGGACCCCTTTGTAATTGTGGATGTAGAACTGATAGTACCAGGAGTGGAAATTGAAAAAACGCTAACTCTCAATTTTGTCCGTCCACTTGTCTTGAGCGAAATAAGGAGAATAATCCTAGAAAAAGTTGACTTTCCATGTTGTGGTACGAACTGCCCAGAACCTGAGGGAATGATACTTCGGATGGACATTTATGAAGACGTAGTGTCACTCCTTGAGTCATACATAACTTCAGACGAAAATAAGACTGTTGAAAAGAAATTGTAAAAACTTGTTGCAAGATAACCTAGCGCCGAGTGGAAGAAGAAAAGTGATAGGGGTTTCCTTTTAGCGGATGGAGAAGGGCTAGGGTTGTCTAATTTCTACTGGACTTTGAACTGTTTTGTGGGAATAAATTGTCAAGCTTCCAAGTGTTCAAAAGAAAGACATTGCGAGAAAGAAAGACTTTTGGCTCAGAAAGGAGAAGAAGTGAATGCTGGAAGAAAGTCAAGAACTACACTGTTTGAGAACATGGAGGCTGGCAACCCGAACCGCAGGGCAAAATGTATAGCTGTTACACTTTTAGGAGTAGTGGTTTCTCTTATAATTTTAGTGGTAACTGTTTCATTCCTAGCGGGACACGAAGGGGATGAAACCGCAGTCAAGGACGATAAGGGAGTATCAACACCGAAAACTACCATTATTAAAGAGAAGGGAAACATCAATGAGAAAGACAAAGCGTTGTTAGATGCAGAAATAAAAAGGCTTCACACAGATGAGTCACAGGGAAATTACAAGTCAAATGCTTATGCTAAATTGCTTTATGAATATGTTGATGCCATGGAAGTGAAGGATTGTTACGTTTGTATGCAATTACCAGCTTCAGTGGAGGAGGGTATCAGATACCATCATCTTCCGTTGACATATGGAATAACGTGTAGTTTATTGTTGAGCATGTTTTATGGACGAGAAGGATTCGAGTATTATTTCTCGAATTTCGACTCGACATTGCCAGAGGTTCCGAATTTCAAGCATTTGAACAAATGGGACTACTACAAAAGCGAAGACAGATTACACAAATGGTTTATTCCATGGAAAACGTTAGATACTTCACATGCTCGAAGAAACAATCTGACTTGTCAAATATCAGAGGTTGAGAAAAAGTTTATAGCACAGGTAGATACTAGATACAGGAGGCAGAAGATTTTGAAAGCATCAGGACAATGGGAAACAGATTGGACCAAGGAGGAAAGGGCACATCAAAGAAAGGGTAGTATTGGTCCAATTGCTTTGGATAAGGATAAACGGGGAAAACTGTGCATTCACAGGAGTTACTCCTATTATGAAAACTTTTATGTAGGTCAAGTCCATTGTGAACATGCCTTTCAATTGGAGTATTACTCTAAGAACTTTTTGAAAGGGATGCAAGCCATACCAAATGTATATTTTGTATGTGGAAGAAATGCCTATGTGAAGTTACCAGATAATTGGTACGGATCATGCTATCTGGCTGTTGTCTTCCCTAAAATATATCATGTTGAGAATTTAGACACGCCTAAGAAAGAAATATCAACTAGATGGAAGCGAGGGCTGGGTGCAGCAGAAGTAGTTGGAGATGTACTCGGTGCTGCATTCCCTTTCTTAGGATTGATAATGAATGACATTAAAATTAGGAGGTTAGCTACAGTCGTAGATAGGCTATCTGCTAGTACTGCAAGATCATTGATGCTGATAGAAGGTGAGATGCAATCGATTAGGGCAATGGTTCTTCAGAACCGACTTGCTTTAGACGTTCTGTTAGCAAAAGAGGGAGGAGTCTGTAAGGCCTTGAAGGTCCAGGAATGCTGTACTTACATTCCAGACAATTCAAAGCCTCTAGAGAAGTATATACAAAACATCACTGCCATACACTACGAAATTGAGGACCTAGCAAAGGTAAATGTGTGGGAAAAAGTAGGTCATGGAATGGGTAAAGTTGGAAGTTGGTTTGCCAACTTAGGAAAGGGTATCGTTTGGTACATACTGAAACCCCTCATCATAATTGTGATTTGTGTAATCACTTTGTGGGGATTGGTGCGTTTGTATCAATGTTATAGAGCAATTAGGTTACAGAGAGCTATGAAGAAACAGGAAGAAGAGTTGACAGCGATGCAGGACACTCAATATAAGAGTCTGAAAGCATTAGAGAGTATGAAAAGAGGTGGAACTGCCCTGTCTTCACTTTGAAGGGTTCTACATTTTTAGTGTCTTGGTGATGATGACCCCTGAAGGTCATCAAAGGGGGGACTGAGAGAGCACAAGTTTGAAAAAAAATGTATAAGTACGCCATATTTACAAGCACGTAGTTAGTTAACATGTACTTTGCACCAGAGTGTTTATATTTAGAAGTGAAATACACCGAGTGTCTTATATTCAGTGGTGAAATGCATAGAATGTTAAGTAAAGTAACAATAATCATAACTGTGTGAGACTAATGTAGAAATGTTTGGAATATATGTGAAAACCTCATGTTCTCGTGTTAAAAGAATCATGTCCGAATTAAATGTAACTTTAAAATCCAGTATAATGTGTAGGCCTTAGGGCAATTCACAGCAAACCTGAACGTGCTGCTAAATTAATGTGAGATAAGGTTGACATGGTTCTTCCAAATGTACTATTGAACTTAGGGTTAAAAGTATATGCTTTATAGATGTGTTATTTTAGAAACGTATGCTAGTTAAGAATGTTTGCTGTTTAAATCAAGTTAACGTTTTAAGAGTGCAGGGACCTGCTGCATGTAAATCAAGTAGGCCAGAGGAGATAATGTCATGTCGTGTAAATCGTCATGTGCTCGTTAGAGAAGAGGTCGCGAGGTGTCTAGCACCGAGCTTTGAGAGTGTTTTATGACTAAAGATATGGTGGAGTCTGGAATTTGAGGCCCACTGCAGGACGAGCTGTATGCAGGTGCGAGGGTCCTAATCAGCTCGAATGAAAGGGACTTTGTTCAGTGGCGCCTTGCGCAGGCCTGTAGGAGTTTCCAGGAATTTCAGGGGGTATCAGCGCACTGAAGAAGAAGCCTGGGAACCAAGGTCAACTATAACGAGGGTCTTCAAGAGTACCATCATGGAGTTTGCCGCGCAAAGATGTACCACGTGAGGGGCGTCCCAAGGGGCGTTTCTATTGGAAATGTGATTTGGTATTAGGGAAAGCGACCCGGGAGGAGAGCAGAGCAGATGATTTTGGGAGCCTAAGGAAGCGGATGGGTAGGCAGATAGGCTGATCAGGAGAGACCCATTATCAGAGAAGAGACAAAGAGAAGTGCGTGATCTTCTTAGGAAGTCACCACGGCTGACACCTAGAGGGTTAAGATCTTGCTAAGTAGGGATGTCACTTAGTATAGTGTAGGGACAGACTAACCTTAATTTTCTTTTCTGTAATGACTTTGAGATTGCAACTTATTTCTATTTTGACAACCCTTATGGTTTTTGAGCTTGTACTTATTATTTTGTTCTTCAGACTTAGAGTATTCAAGAAGTTCATGTTTATAGTGATACCAATTTACCTTTTGAATCTCATTTTGAGAAGTTTGTATCTTCAGTTATCTTTGACTTTATATTAAATCTTTAAAACTTAAATTTGGTCAGTGGTCATTTAGCGTGGTGTAAGTTCTTAAATTGATTGACTTATTGCGAGATTACCTTTTACTCAACGACAGGTACCAACGATTCAGTCGACATAGTTTGGGATTTGGTAAGATAATTAGTAACCAGTAATCCCGCGTTAGCAAACATACTGGTGTCAAGTTGCCACATATCTGGCTCCTGATGATACATTTCATTTTCCTCTTCTCTGTAGATCCGCTCTGTGTTCTGTATTGGTTGCAGGGTCATCCATCCATTCACACCACACTTTAGCACCAGTAGCAAAAGTCAAGACATACAATCAGTCATATCAACACGTGTGCACCTGTGCTTGATGAGGTGTAGTACAGGTCACCAGGATGATGCTCCAGTTTAGCAATGAACAGGCCACATATCAGTCAAGGCCGTCGAATATCATGTCAAAAGTTAGTTGTCTATCCAATGAGGAATTTTTTTTCATCTTCCTTTTCAGTAGGTGGCTGATTGGTTTATGTTCACCCATAACTCTAGGTTCAGCACTATACTGTTTTTACCTGCAACTCGATTGTCAAAGTGTTACGAAGAGCAATGGACAGATGTGAAATGATGCAGAGTGCTTAAGGGTTATGCGGTGTAATCAAAATCACACCATATCCAGCAGTCGTTGCTCATACCAGCAGTTAGCTCAGGTCGCAGTGATCATTTTCATGACGTAATGCTTTCATTGGCAGCACGAGGGTCGTTAGACTTAATATGCCACATGATGTTCTTGGCATAGCATGGGGGCTTCAAATTGATGAAGTGTCAGAGTTTGCAACTTCTGTGTACTTGTCAAGTGACTGCACAAGGATACAGGTCTGTGCTGCCAATGTTTGCAGCCACCATCGGGCAACATGATTTTTGGCAAAGTATTTTTCTCGTTTGTCAAAACTGCTAATTTGTAGGCTGGCAGCTACTCTACACATTCTAGAGTATTTTTCTACATGCAAAACAGTAACGTAGCAACTCATTTTTGTAAAACCGAAGGCTTGACATGTCAGGTGGACATTTATACGAATGCCATAACAAAAAAGAGATGCTGTTGCGCTCAGGGATTATATATACTTGCTTTACTTTGAATTGTATTTGCCTCAAATATTCTAGCCCTGGATAAATTGCAAAAGATATGTAGTCAAATAAAAAAATATTTCAACCACTTGCAAAAGTACCTGATATGGGAGACACGGTGTACAGAAATGATCTCCAATTGAGCCCAAGCACACATTTCTCTTCCCAGATTTAGGGGAAAATATTGGTTTAGAGAAGATATAGACGATGATCGATTTGCCCTGGGAAAGGGATGTTGCAACACAAAATAAATAAGATGCAACTCTAATAAAGTGAATTTCAACTTTTCGGAATGTTATGTACATCTTTTTTCTTTTAATGGAGCTACATCCAGTACTGTGTAAGGTAAATTGACTGTCCATGAAATGGGATAGTGTTCGTAAACAAAAGTGAAAAGATTGTGTAGCTCTTAAGCTCATTCGCCCGTCCCTGTTTCCTAGAGATACGAGTCACTAGCCTGATGTCGAGCCCACTGGACTGGAAGCTTGTACCGTGGAATAAATAAAGGAAATATTGTACACCACAACAGCCACTAGGTCATGAAAAGTAATTTCTATAAACCTCCATTCACTTTAATATTGTTAACAATGGCATCAAAGTAGCCTACTTTAACCATTGCTGAAAAACAGGGCTGCACGTCACAGACCATGGCACCCATACACCTATGTTAGCAAGAAGCATTTCATGGCTAAAGTGATGTCAAGGGTACCCAACCTGCTCGTGATAGAGCTCTGAAGAGAATACCTTGCTTGCAGATGTCCAAACAGTTTTTCATCCTGCATGGAATGGAATTTGATTTCCAATAATCTCAAAATCAAAGCAGATGGGGACAGAATGGTCACTTCCATCCTCCAGGGCCTGTCTTCAGCCTTTGACCCAGTACATCACCCAAGCTTCTACTACAGGACCATGCATAGCATACCCCCATTTCTCTGGGAACAAGACCTAATCATTTCGCCCTCTCCCCTCTTTTCTGCCTCTATTGCCACCCCTCCTCCGTAGCCCAGCGGAGCTCCACTGTTTGCCCCCTCCAGGTTAACATATATATATATTTTTTTTTGCAGCGTTTTATATAGCGCAAACTTGACCCAAACTGAATCAGGTATCAGTGCGCTTTACATAGCACCAGTTACGTTACATAAGGACACACATTCATTTTTGTTAGGCACAGGGAAATTAAGTGATTTGCCCAGAATCACAGAATTGGCGTCGTTACCAAGACTCGAACCCAGATCCCTAGGTCCGAGGTCGAGTGCCTTAGCCATTAGGCCATCTCCTCTCCCTAACTCAGCTGATCCAGTCATATGTACTGACGTGCTACAACTATTGTGATGAGACCCCAGTAAAGTCAAAGCTCTAAAACAGATGAAGACACCCTAATGCCTGGACATTGCCTCCTTATAAGTGAAGACTGTATGGCACATAACAAAAGAAATTGGTACTTACCTACGGGCCATGGTTAAAATGTCAATCAACTTTCGTTCTTTGCCTGGGAATTCCTCAGTTAGAGAGAACAACTTTGAAGATACCTCATTCTTTTTACCAATTCCCACACAATGGAAACCCTTGCCAACAGGAAAACCCAGGACCAAGACAGGGCACTGCCATTCGGTAGATGGTAAGGGTAAGGGCGGGACTGCAATTTCTGTTGCTCAAGGTGAGGATGTTTTTATGCAGGTCCTGCCTTTTTGTCTCTCCCTGATTACTGAGTGGATCAGGAAGTGAATAGATCTGACACTTCAAAGTGCCCTTCTTTGAGATATTCTCACTTGGATCTAGTCCTACTGCTACCTGCTGTGAGAACCATCATCTTTCACAAAGGCTGTATCGGAGGAGTAGCTAGAAAATGACCTTTGAAAGGGAATCATCCTAATCCAGTTCTGAAACCGCCGACAGTGGATCCACATCTCCTGTCTGGAAAGTGTGTTTAAATGTGGGATTCAAACAACTCCAGTTCGAAGTTCCTTGACCTTGACTTCGCAGAATAATCGAAGAGCTAGAGTTTGACCCGGAGTGATGTCTGCATGACAGCCAGTTTCCCAGAGGTGAGGGATATTACCTGTGCAACTTGCTGTAAAAGGTGAAAATTGGCTGAATGCCTAGACGCCTGTCTGCCTGCTCAAAGAGGGAAGAAAAGGGCCTGGCCCCACAAGAGGCCATCTTTGTTCTAATTTGCAGAACAGCCAGAGTTTGCTAACTGCCCTTGGAAGTAAAACCAGTCATTCGAGGGCTCTTCTGGTCTTCCACTGTGGCCCCCACAGTGGAACACGTACATAAATCAAACCTGAAAAGTAACCACATGCTGTCTGCTTACTACAATGCGGGAAGGAATTGTGCTGCTGCTGCCAAACTCCAATGGAGGCCTGCTCGCAGCCAGGAAGCTACATCTGCCAGAGGAGCACCCTGCATGATCTCACCTCGGAGACCTTAACTGCCCACAACAAGCACAAGTCAGACCACAACCCAAAGGCTGCATCTGTCAAATTTGGCACGTACTGAGCAAGCCTGCTGTGTGACAACAGGCCCGGACTGGCCGTTGTGGGCACCGGGCAATCCCCCGGTGTGCCGCAAGGGTGGGGGGCGGTTTTGGGCCCTGGGGGCCGTTTTTGTTTAAGGGCCGTTTATGCAGCATAGCTGCAAAATCGGTCCTGCAACAAAATCGGCCGACAACCGGCCCCGGCAAAGAGCTCCCCTTCCCCCCCTCCCCCCCCCCCCTCCCCCGCCGGCCGAGCACTTTGCCGGGTTAGCACACGATCTGATTAGATTGTCACACAGATTGGCTGTTCATATGGCAAAGCAAATTGTTTTACGAATACTCTCTTGCTTCTTTTTCTTTCTCTATTTTCTATCCGTTTTTAATCCTATGTATCTTTGAAATGAATGATATTACAATAGTATTGTAGAATTGTTGTTGAATTTTTTCCCAAAATAGTGAATTAAGGCAACGATTATAATATGCTGTGCCATTAATGTATTATTTTTACTGAAATAAACTGTGGGATTGACAATGCATGATTGTATCTGTTGTTTGATTGTTGAACTTTGAGCTTATTCCACCACACTACCTCCCTGAGAGAGGTGTGGAATTGATTCACTTCACCTCTTTACAGAGCCGGAGTAGGACAGACCCCAGGACATCGGTGGTAAACAACCTCAATCACTATGGTTGGGACCCAGTAGCCTTTGACTGTGTCACAGCCCAAACATGACTGGCAAACACATTTCAAGGTTGGAAGATACAGTTAGACAACCAGAAGATTTAAAGGCAAGAGAGCTTACAAAATGTGCTGATAGGTCCTTCTCAATCAACAGTGGGGAAATCTTTATTTTTCAGTTCATTAAAGGCCTGGCACCTGAATTTCTGCATCGATTCGCAGTGACTGAAAAACATTACATTGTATAACTGCTGCCTCTGCATTGGAGAATGCTGGAGTCAGTAAATACCATCTACTATGTCTCAACAAGGAAGAATAGTGGAAAATCTTTTTCAAAATACCATTTGTCCACTTTGGAAAAAGAGCAACGCCCTGCGGGCTCTGCAGTGCACTGGCTAATCCTAAAAGATATGTTGACATTATTATTTGGATCTAGTCGATCAGCCATGGCATTCCTATATAATATTCAGATTTGTTTTACACTGAATCCCTGAGGGTTTTTACCACACTGGAACCCACACCTTTGAAAACCTAAATGTAACAGCAACAAATGGTTCACACCCTTCTTTACAGAAGAAACAAGCATTTGCAATGCAATAGATCTCACATTTGTATTTGTTTGAGCTATTGACATTGTAAATGACAATGTGTTTCCCAAACGTTTTTTTGTGCAATTTTTTCCTATCCTATAAAAAGGGTCAAACTTTCAAATTCATACCACAGAGGATGCGGCTGAAGTCCTGCATGAACATACTCCTTGGACTGCTGCTTGCTGCCGCCTTTATGTGCCATCTCAATAGGGAGAAACTTTAGAGCGAGAAAGAGTGATCTGTTTGGGCTTCCGTCAGATGCAGGCTACGTGAGGACTGGATCAGGAAACGTAAGACAAAAGGTTAAACAGCAGGGATGCTAACCACTCCAGCTCCAGTTGGAGGACATGTCCCCAGCTGTAAACCATGAATAATATTTTGCATGTCTGAAAAGGCTAAAAGAATACATCAAATAAAGTGCGACATGCCAAGCTGCTTTTTAAAAAACGTGCTGCTTTAAAAAAAAAAAATTGGACACTTACATGGAGTTATACAATCCGTGCCGCGGCTGCTATTGTTAAGTCTGAAGCGTGACGTGCCGCTGAAATTAAAAAATATTACTTTGTGTTATTGAAAAAATACCTAAAATAAAGTGCGACATTCTGTGCTGCTTTAAAAAAAAAAAAGATCGTTGTGGCGAGTTGTTATAAAAAAGCGTGTTGGGTGCGCTGCTTCTAAAAAGCACGTTGTACCACTTAGAAAAACATCCATTATGTTGTGTGCAGTTGCAAGATCAAGTTAGGTGAGCTGCACATAAGAAACAAGCATTGGCATAGCCAATAGGTCTCGCCTTTGGGACCTTATAAGTGTTTAGCAATGGAACAGTTGATGTTGTTGCACCAAGGATATTGTGCCGGATAACTAAACACTTATAAGGTCCCAAAGGCGAGACCTATTGGCTATGCCAATGCTTGTTTTAGGGGTGACTGGCCATCAACCTCTTTGGCTCAAGGCTTGAGACTATGGCAACTTTATTGTGAACCTCAGGTGAACAGCAATTTGGTTGTATGGAGCACAAAAGAAATTCGTCTCAATGTAGGCAAAATCCCTGTTTCTGAAGGAACATGTTAATGTGTTAATGGGCTATTAGCATCGCCAAAAGGCACAATATATTTCAACTTAAGGCAACAATTACCAAGTTGCATTAACAAGGCAAGCAAAATGCGTTTAAGATAGAAAGAAAGATTGGATTCACATGTAGAAGCATATACAATACATCCAATAAATGTTGGACTAACTGGAAAAGGTGTCTACTAGGGAATGATGGAAATGTGATGTCACTTTCTGCAATGTCACTCCACAATATTCACATGCCCTCTAGATTCAAAAGTACATGTAGCGAGGTTATCAAAGAATATACCAAGAGGAAGAGGGGCTGGTCTTAACTGTCAGAGGCATACAGCTGCTGGCACCGTACCTGCTTTTGGTCTTTCTTAGGTATTGCCCGTCTTACGAGCCAGGAGCAATACGTTTGAGCGCGAGTCGCACTGAGGAAATACAACGGAATCGAGGTGGAGCAGGAATCCATTCTGTTAAAACCAGCACGCAACTTTGGCGCACAAATGGGTGTAGAATGTGGAAACAATAATCTGAAAGTACTAAAGAACGCAGCAGACAGGCAACCAGTCATGTGTACCGCAAGAAAGTCTCCCTCTGTTTTTCATATCCCGTACTGGATTCGGCTGCTGCTTCCGGGCCACACCCCGCCCCTCCAATGACGTAACTTTCAATATCATATTGGGAGGCCAATGAAAGCATCCCACACCCTGAGTCCCCACTTGTTATTGGCGGGGCGGACCTGAAAGAGATTCCAACTCGTATTTGGTTGGAAGGTCCTGAAATAAAACATTTAGTTGATGTTGTCATGTCGTAGAAGCAATAACGACTGACAAATCTTTAGGTTTATAGGAGCTTTATTTCTCTCATCTTATGCTGACCCTGTCCCTACTCTAACTACCCTTATCCTGTCTATACTCCTCCTCTTCCCCTCATCCCCAGCTAGCTCCACCCACCCAACTACTAGAATGCTGACTACATAACATCTCCCCCTTTCTTGACAAAATGAAATTAACTTCTACCAAGTTCGCACTTGTCCACTCAGCCCCATGAATCGGCAGACAATCTGTTTGGGCCACAGGAAGGTGCCCCCATGCATGAGTTCAGATTCAATCCGGTCTTCGAGTATCAGTAGGGTCGCGTCAGTGATGGGCCTGTCTTTGGTCGATCCTTTTGTTGTCTCAACACAGACATCTTTGACCACAGGAGCGCTTTCTTGAAAATGTGAGACATTGTGCGTGAACTGCTCGTTCTCAGAGTCCACAGTTGTCACAATTTATTTTTGCTGTGTGACTATTGATATCTCGGCGTGACAGTGGCAGTCTGTTCTCCATTGTGGCACTTGTTCTTCTAAGCATCCATTTGTGAGTTCACTTCTTTTGTCCATTCGGTCAAGGGCATCAACGCTCTTGTGCTCACGACCCTGCATATTGGACAATAGAGCACTGAGTGTCCTGGTTCGGTTTTGGGACTCATATGCAGGCTCTATTGGTCCTATCTGCTCCCACTCGCGTTTGTCAGTGTTGAACTCCTTGAGCATTGGGGCATGGGAACGTTCCGTTCTCGTCTCTTCTTGTCTTCGTGA
Source organism: Lissotriton helveticus (assembly GCF_964261635.1). NCBI lineage: Eukaryota > Metazoa > Chordata > Amphibia > Caudata > Salamandridae > Lissotriton > Lissotriton helveticus. The sequence goes on from NC_136058.1 coordinate 135,484,119, forward strand.
TGCTGATCCATCTTTGCCAACACACCTTGTCTTCTTGACGGAGTGATGAGACGGTCCTTTTCCCAGCCAATGTACAGTGTCCCATATGGTTGTCTTTCTTCCGAAAACCCTTGGAGTCAGCCTCCTAAACCCCGTCAGGGGTGACGGTATCCTCCTCAGGTCCGGATAAAACTGCAACGGACCGGACAAGTTGCTTGACGAGGTGATCGATTGTTCCGAGCCATCGGCGTGAGACGTGTTGCTTTGGATGGGTGGAACAGTCTCTGAGTCCAATGTCCGCTCAGGTGATTGATACCATGGGGTTTGTCGTGAGCTTGAGTCCGTTGATCCGAGTGATCGTACCTACATGTCCTTTGACTCAGGGAAGTCTCTTGCTGATTTCCTTCGGGACCCTTCTTTCAAGTGTGGTTCGACTGATACACTTCTTGAACCGGTCGACTGTGACAAACTGCTTTTAGAGTCAGAACTGTCTTTGGGACATTTCTTGGGATATGTCTCTCGACATGTCTTCCACGCTGTTCCCGTGGAGAAACTGTCTGACAACCAAGCGTTTATTTCTTTCGTTTGATCCCAAGGCCTTTTGTCGCTGCCCCTCTCGTATGATGTTATTTGTCTCTTCCCAGTTTCCTCATTTTCACTGGTATCATGAGTGTGCCTGCCTATCACTTTCTGGTGTCGGAGTGAATCACCCAGTTTTGTGAGGTCTCTTTCTTCTTTTCGCTTGTTGGGGGCCCTGGTGTCCGTGTCCTGGGAGTGGTGTTTTCTCCGGCTACATGGTTCTTCTGAGTTGTCTGTGAAGATTGGTGACCCGCACGTTGCTCGGGCGTGCTTGTGTAGCGGCTCCCAGAGTTGACATGACTGGTTCGGCGTTCTGTGGCTTGTCTTTCCTCCATAATTGTTGAGCAGGCTGACCTCGGTTCTGTCCATGTGATCCGTCCCACTTGACTCTTCTTCAGAATAGTTTGTACCATTTGTTGAGTGACTCCTTGAGGTTGAATAACTCCCTGAGGCTATGTCGGTGGGGCTGTCATAATCCTGGATCATATCGGTCTTTTGTCTTCGCGTTGTTGACTCAGAGTATTTCAGGTCACTTTGTCTTTCCCGCTGTCTTGTCACTGTCTACCTTCATCCTCCCTCTTTCTGGTTTCGGTTGCCTCTTGGATTTGATGCTCTGACACGAGGGATGTCTCCTTACGCTTATCTTCTTTTCTTGTATTGACATGCAATTCTCTTGACAGCTCTCTTGTTTCGGCTCGCTCTCCAGCTTTAGCTCTCCTGATGATTTCCGTTAACGAGAGTTGCCTTCGAAGTATCTTGCGCTGTGTGTCTGGTTCTAAACAGCTCTCAATCGCCCGGAGACGGACCGCTTCCTCATTTGTGAATGTATTGAATTGACAGTATCGTACTAACTTTTGTAACCTCGTTATGAAGTTTGATAGTGATTCCCTTGGTTCCCACCGTGCTGCATTGAAAACGATGCGTTCATGATCGACATCTTCCTTTGTGGTGAAATGAGCACGTATCGTTCTTTTGAGTTTTCTATATGTTTCTGTATCCTTTGCTGAAAAGGTTCTGATCAGGCGTCGACCTTCGTGACCCACCAATTGGAGTAGTAGTAGTAGACGTTTGCTATCTCTTCGCTCTCCGATAACGTCAAGAAATGCATCCAGTGTTTCCATCCACCGGTTCCATTCTGGACCAAGACTCTGATTGCCGGTCTGTGTCACTGGGGGTGGCACTCCAATGCAGGGGCTCGATGTATGTGTTTCTTCTCTCACCGACATGATGATGGAATGCGCTGGCGTGACAATGTCGCAGGACTGTTCCCTTACTCTTCTTCTTGTCTTCTTTTGATTTTGGGAATGTTCGTCACTCCTGGGTGACTACTGTATTCTGTCCGCCCTTAGCACGACTGTCTCGGTAGGCTTCAATGAGTTAGGCCTGGATCTCCTGATTTCGAAATGGCCACTACTCAGGTCATTTGATCTCGTAGCTCTTCTTACTGTTAATCATCTATCTTCGCGTGGTGCTGGAAGTTTACTTCGGTACTTGCCTTCGCTCGTGTTTGTTATCTTCAGGATTTGCATTTGCTTGTGTTAGGTTCATTCGAGATTTGTGTGGGCTTGTTTATACTTGAAGCATGTGCTTGCTTGTGTTACCATTGTCTTTATTTGTATCTTGCATTTGCTTATGCTCGGTTTGTTACTCTTCTTGCGTTCGCTTATGCTTGTTCTGCTGCACTTCTTGTAGTTGCCTGTGCTTGTGTATTCGTTTCAACTCTTGCCTTAGCTTGTGCTTGCTTTCTCCTTTCCCTTTTGCATTTACTCGGGTTTGTTGATTTTGCTCTCTTGCAGTCGCTCGTGTTTGTTTACTTTACTGTTGCCCGTACTGGTGCTTGTTTGTCTTCATTGTTGTTTTTTGCTCGTGCTTATTTTCTTGTTCTGTCTCTTGCATTTGCATGTGCTTATTCTGTTTGCTATTGCCAGTGCTTGTTCATTGTAGGTTACTTGCATTTATCAGTGCTTGTTTATCACGTGCGCCAATGCTTGTTGCTTGTCTTTGTCAATGCTCATTTCCGAACTCTGCTTGCCTGACCTAAAGATGGCCGCCCATTCACTTCATAGGGATGTCCTTTACTGTCGCCTGACTTCAAAATGGCCGCCACCAGTCATCCACGAGGTTTGAGCTCCTCTTCAGCCTCAATCACACTCGGGCTCTTTCTGCACTCACCGAGGGTCCCTTCTTTCAGCAGCAGGGATTTGGCAGCTCTACATCCACTTCTGGGCCACTTTTCACCATTCAGGTAGGCCGGGGCAGGCTCTAGCGTCTTCCGCTCGCCGCGTGCCGTTTCTCACGCATCGGGGGTGAGACCCGATGTCGGCGAGATCGGCGCTTTTGTTCTGGCGCCTCCGCAGGCTTCACTTGCCTTTCACTGCGTTCCTCACTTGAGCAGGACGCCTCAGGAAGGCTGGGGTGGGCTCCCAGTCCCTTCCTTCTTGATGCAATCTTCGGGACACACTCCCGATTTTGGCGCGAAAATCGCGCCGGTCACCAGAGGGTCAGTGCTTTACTGAATGAATCTACAAATTTACTACAATTCCTTTTTGTTAAAAATCAGCTTAAAGGTTGGGGCTTGGGCATTCTGTACAGTGTTTTTAGGGTATAAATGGTAACAACTGCCTTCTTTTTGCAAGATGGAGCATTGAGAACTGCTTTCAGGAATTGATTTGGATAGACTGACCCTGTAAACACTCCGCTTCGGATAGGCAGTTTGGCACGTTCAAGAGACACGAGGTGGCATACTCCTCCTGTGATTCTGCCCAAATTATTTAATCTTGCCATGCCTAACTAAACATGGAAAATAAATATGCATCTGATCTTGTATGAAGTAATCTGGTGCTCGTGTAAAACACTCCAAATGTCTTGGCCACATTCTCACTATATAAAAACTGGAAAAAGTGAACTAAATCAAATGCCCTTACCTTCTGGATTAGATATGGAAACAGTCTGCAGTCTCAAGCTGTCACGTTTTAAAAATTCTTCTGAGTACTAGAATTATACTTGATACAACTTTACTATAACAAGCACAAGCACGCACGCGGCTACAGATGGAGGGAGAGAGGAGGGGGCCTGCGCGATTCCCTTGAGGGGGTGAGCAGAAAGGCGCAACAATTGATAACATATGGCACCAGCTGCTCGCTCCTGCAAGGGAATCACCAAACGTGCACGTGTTGCCAACTGAAGGCAATGGAACGTGTGCACGTTTTGGGGCGAAAAAGGGAACCGATGGCTAAAGGTCTCTTTCCTATGCTGCGCTTGTGCGCTACATAGGCGAGACCTAAAAAGTCAGAACCCCGCAGCAGCCTAGCAAGGTAGTCTGAGCGGAGTGGGAGGAGAGCACCCCGGCAATAGCAGGTCAGCCCAAGCACAGCGGGGCCGATCGAGAAACCGGCGACCACAGCGGTGCCATAAGAATGGCAGCAGTATCCCATCCTCGTCACTAATTGGGGTGTAAGTGCGGGGCCTATTTCAACATCATATATGTATAGCACTACAACACATGGTGACAAGGGTTGCATAGAAATAATATGTTTCTATTTCAAACATATTCGTGGGGTGAGTCACAAAATCATATTCTGAAAATCTGAGCATATGTTGTTTTTTCTTGTGCGTGGAACAGATTTCTACTCTTTGTAAGCATCAGAAAAATTCTAGGCCTACTCCCAGAAATGCACAACAGTCACAGATTTGTAAGAATATTCCAATATAAAATATTTACTGGTAGAATTTCCAGCAGGTGGGAAACCTATATCACTACATGGTGAAAAACTGCAGTTTTTCACCTATACCTTTATTTTTCTCCACATGGAAAATAAATGTCCTTGCTGCATAACCTCTTCCTAAACACCCTGCATAAAATATTGGATGTTCTCTTTCCTTTTCCCCACTGGAAAGATACTTACTCCTACCTGGCACAGGAGTACATTTGTATGAGCAGCAGAAGGGAAAACTGCATGAAAAATGTTTCTGAATGCATGCAACTTTTGAATTTTGCAGCATCATCACGTGTCCATTTCAACCCATAAATTTATGATGAAGAAGAAAAAAATCCTCCACTTTGTGGATTTTGTTTTGTCATAAGTAGGATTTACGGATGTAACATTTCACAAATCTTTAAAGGATATTGAATTTGCAATTACACTTTGCTTTTTGTGTGCCCCTAAATTTCAATTTAAACATTTCAATAAAGTCTGTCACATGACCTTTCTGTCATTATTACTATTGTTTTACTCTTATTGGATTGGCACACTAATTGTTTGCATAAAGTCAGTGAAAGCATTATCACCCCTTATCTCTAACAAATACATTAAAATATGGGAAATTGGCAAGCATGCAAAAAAAAATTCATATGCTCTGTGGATTAGTTTACGATTACAAAAGGCAGTAAAAAAAATAAGTTAAACCAAGCATTGGCAAAGCCAACAGGTTTCGCCTAAGCAAGATCTATTTTCTTAGTCAATGTTTTTTTACATGCTTCATAGCAGTGCAGGCTGCTGTACATCATGGCTTAAAGTTAAGAAAAAATAGCAATATTACACTCCCACCACTGACCGCATCATAGTGCTATTTTCTTTACTTTCCGCCATGTTGCATAATAGCACGCTCACTGCTGTGCACCATGTCTAAACAACTTTGACAAAGCCAATAGATCTTGCATAGGCAACACCTATTGTCTTTGCTAATGCTTTTTGCTTCCAAAGCCTGAATGGGCCACACCGTTCAAACGCATGAAGTGCTTATTTTCGACAAGTACTTTCCCTGTTCTGCAGCACCTGCATTAAGATGGCCTAAAATGATCAGGTTTGAGAAATGGGAGGAGGATATTTACAGAAAGTGAGTTCCCAAAGGACAAGGTATCCCGTAAATCAGGCAGAATTCCTTACAGACCCTTAGCTATCCAGTCGGGAATTTGTTGAGAGCACATGGGGAGCACACTCGAGTACTTGTTATTGTTGCCAGGCAGTAGTCTGGCTCCCCTGTACTTGTGGACATTCCTGGGGTACTGTGAGGACCTCTGACTCCTAACAATAGCAGATATCCCGGGAAAAAAGGGGCTCCATGGCAGGTGGTATTGAGTAATCTGCATTTGTTTGCCTCACGTCTGCAAAGGGTATGGCCTGTTATCAGTGTGCACACTTCCTTTACAGGTGGAAGAGGGGATATGTGTTTTAGTGCAAAAGCATGAGTTTAAGCCCTTCCAAACTCATATAAGAAATGGAAGCGGAGGTCAACGCCCCCCTGCAAAAACAAGTATATGCAGAAGCAACTTGCTCTTCACTAAGGTTCTGTGAAATAAAATATTTGCATAGCATCACACAGTTTGGTCAACCAGGGAAGCCATGATTGATTTCAGGTATCAAGGTTTCGCATTCTGCAATTGAGCCACTATACAGATATCTAGTTCTACCTTATGTTTTACTTCAAGAGTTAAGGCTTTCCCTTTTAATTCTAGGTGCATGGGATTAGAGTGTGGGTTACAGGCAGATGCTACACTAAAGTCCAGCTCGTTTAGGACTCGAGCGTCCAAGGATACCTCTAATAGAGACAGAGCCACCCACCTGGCTTGAGCCTGCTTCAAGCTTTTAGTTGTTCGCCCATCTAGATTGTAAAGATCTTGTTCTCATAAAACTATTGTACTGTTGTGATTTTCCAATGTACTTTGGCCATAACCCGAAGCATTCCAACTCCCTACTGATGTACCTTCTTTCTGCTTCTGCACACCTACAACAAGATACGGCCACTGCTCCAGGGTGAAGCAGACCTAGTGGCCTTGTAGCACTCTGTGCTCCAGGATTCTGCATTGACAACACCAAAACAAAGGAAGCAAACTTCTCCCTGTTAATAAAACTCCAAGAGGACAGAAAATTCAATAAAACCCTTCATCGTAAATGCAGATGGCTGCTTCTACGAGGCCACGGTGCAGGCTCTCAAGGGAGAGATGATAATGATAATGGGGTTTGTGCTCAGGATCCCACTGTGAGCGTTGAGGGGGCGATTTGAACTACGTCGAAGGATTAAATTGGACACGATTTATAGTGCAGGCTTCTGCCACAGTGTTGCCTTCAAGCAAAGCTGCATTTTCATTACAAGGGAGAAACAAAGGCGGAATGCCTGTCACCTAGAGTAGCGGTGTACTGAACAACAGACGGAGCTCACCTTAGTCTGAGTTGGATGCAAAGTGAAAAAACAAGCATTGGCCACACAGCCATGAAAGGCTCACGGTCGTGCGGCAGCGAAAGTGAAAGTGATCACGATCAAGGGCGCAAACGGGAGTTGTGTGCACACGCGCGCAAAAGTGAAAGAGCTCAGTAACAGCACGCGCTTGTGCAGCGAAAGTGAGAGCACCCAATGGCAGCTGTGCACGGCACGCCTGCTCGTGCGCGTGATAGTAAGCTGGTCGCCGGGAAAGTAGCACTAAATGTCTCAGCCAGTACAGCGCATGCGCTGGATCAGGTCAAGACCTAAAAAAGGTGCGGCAGCCATTACTGCAGCTGAAGCAAAAAACATATGGCCTGCTGCACTGGTTACAAAAAAAAGAAGTTGCAAGAGATATTGTCCTACCTGCGACAGCAGGCAGGAGAAAGACAAGTAAGAAAATAGTGCTCACAGACTGTAATTAAAACATCCAGAGAACCAACACATGTAACAGGGGCAGTCCTTATGGGTGGTTACAACTGGAGAAAAGGAGATACTAAGGAGGGACTACTAAACCTATTGACTAAGCAAAAGCAACCATTTAAAAAGGACAGTAACAGGAGTCAATTGAAAAGATGAATGGAAAATGGACAGAGCTTAGAGTCTTTACCTGAATACAGCATGTCTCGAAAAGACAGCTCATGCGCTGCCTAGGCGAGACCTAAAATCATGGCTGTGCCACTTTGAATAAATTGGGAAGAAGGTTTATAATACACGTGGTGTTGCTCAATATTGATACCAATTTCATAATTATGAGCATTTCATTAGAACAGCCAAAATGCAATAAGGATGATCTCTTGGTACGTAGAAAGTGCAAATTGTCTCATACATCATCACGGTAATGGAGCAAACACTCAGCTTACAGCAGAATGCATTTCAACACTAGCAAATCTGGTGATGTGTTATAACACAATGTGTATTGTGCTAGATTTATGTCTGAGGTTAAAGTTGATAAACTGCTTATTTGAAGCAAACACTCAGGCTCCTGAGGAATACCTGTCCTTGCAAACTTTTATTGAAGACAAGGGTAGCTTTAGTCCTGTACTTGGAAATCTCTAACAGCTCCTTGCTATCTATCTCTGTTCTTGTAGGTAGTGCTTCCTTTACTCGAAAAGCCGCCTCTCTGCCCCTTTTGTTCAAAAAAGTTTCTGCCCATCTCTCTTTTGCAGTACGTCTCAAAATTATTGCAGGGGACAAACCCAAATTTGGTTCACAGTTTTATGCAAGATAATCTTTTGCTTTAATCTTTCAAAGGCTTGATTCTATTGCGGGCTTCACAACTAAGTGGTTATGAATCTTAGTGATCAGTGAATTGAGACTGTGCAGTTGGCTGCAGTGTTGTGACTCTCGTTCTATTAGATGTCTTGGTAGTATTTAACACAGTTGACTGCTAAATACTGCTGTGTCATCTCTTCAAGGCTTATAAGTTGGCTCTATTATCTCAGTGGTCTAATGCATCTACTGCAGGGATCTGTGTTTAACCTCATGCTCACAGGTTTGATTCCCAGCACATCCACTCAAGTCTTATCTTCTTTTGAAGTCAATAAAATGAGTACCATTGTGTCTGACAACAATAAATACTTTTTTTTTTCAGAGCCAAGATACCCTTGACGGAGATCATGCACTTTACAAATACCCATATTATGATATATATTGGTTGCTCACATCGAGATAACTGGAATCGTTCCTATTAAATAGGGTTCAGGAGGTGCAATTGGGTCCATTCATGTATGGCCAAGATGACTGTTCGGGGGTGTATCACATGGTTTGGTCACCTGTTAACTGATCTTCAATTTATATTTTTGTCCACCAGTTTGGTTCACCAGCTGCAAGGAATGTGTTTTTCCTTTTCCATGTCTGCAGACAATACCCCGATCCCTTGGAATATTGAGGCAAGGAAAGCTGATGTTTGAAGCCGTCCGGTGGTAGATGAAAGCCAACTGCCTGAACTTGTCCCCATTGAAAATAGGAATTCTGCATATTGGATGTTAGCCCAGTCATTAGGATAATGTGCTCAGTCCCTCGTGCATGTGCCTACCTCCAAAGAAGCTGTTTGATTTTCCAAGTTAGATTCCTCTGTAGGATGTTCAACGTTCCCTTTTCTAAATGTAGAGAATACAATTAAGGCGACCATTGCATTTATTCACTTGTGGCTTGATTTGCAATGCAATTATTGTGGGAAAGTCTTCAATTCATTATAGAGTCTGTAGTGAATACAAATTGTTGGAGTGAAGGTTTTGTTTCTCCTCTGAAAATTAGACTCTGTGTTGGAAAACATTAAACATATTTTTTGTAATTGTGGCATCGCTGACTCAGTCTGCTCTTCTTTTAAGATTAGAAAATTGATTACTATTAAATTGAGTAAGAAATGTTATTTCCCGTGCTTACAAGATATACTATATAAAACAGGTCACATTAGATCAATATATTTCAGAAATAAAATCAGATTTATCTAACATTTAAAATGTACCTGCAATTGGATCATAAAAATAATGATTGCCCAAAGTAATAGGGGTTTTCATTTTGTTCTCAACAATAGTGAAACGCAGTCATCCAAATAATTTCCCCCTCTATCCTCCATTCTAGGAACAGTACTGGCCCACAATGTAGATTTTCCTAGTTATTATGACGGAAAGTCTTAATTTTTATTAAAGACACGTAGGCGAGTATTAAGCCTTCTTATCTTGCATTTAGTATAACAGCAGCCTAGATAGGTATAAGACTACAGTTCCCAGGAGCCCAGGGAAAACAACCTGGCCAATGGGAATGAAAGAAAAACGATATCACATAACCAATAGTAACACAGTAACTAATAAAGCTTCACATCAGACTGCGTAGCTTCCTCTTTTCGCTGACGAGCAGCTCAGATAAAGTCTTAAAACAAAGGAACAATTGCTAAGATAATAGAACAAGTCAAAGTCCAGGAGCAAATTCCTTGAGCTACATCCATCCAGGAAAAACGAACAGCAGGACGCCTTGAAGAAGACTCCAAGCTGGGTGGAGATGAGCGCTGACGGGAAGGAGACCATATCCGAAGATGAGCAGGACCCTTACGACGATGCAGGTGGTAAGGCCGGATTTGCTGAAGGGAGGGATAACACAGTTTAGTAGTGTAGCGGTGTTGCAACCCCTGCGGGTTCAGAAGCTAGTCCTCGTGGGCCGGGAGGAGAACCGGAAAATCCACTGTCATCTCCAATAGAGATGGAAACAAAATTTGAGATTGCCAAAACGGGACTACCAGTACCAGAGAGGTCGACTGACGACGAACCTGGGAAAGAACTCTGCTGATCATGAGGAAAGAAGGGAAAGCATAGTTGAGGTGGAGAGACCAATCCTGCAGGAACGCATCCATACCCAGGGCTGCGGGATCTGGACACCAGCTAAAAAAGCATGGTAACTGAGCGTTGAGGCGGGAGGCAAAGAGATCTATGAAGAAAGGGCCCCATTTTTGAGAAATGGATAGGAAGACGGATGGAAGAAGCTTCCAGTCGCTGGAATATCGAAGATAACTAGAGTGCCAATCTGCCACGGAATTGAAGTCACCCGGAAGATATTCCGCTGTCAAGGACAGTTGGTTGGCCAGGCAATATTCCCAAAGGCTCTTTGCCAACTCTGCAAGGGGTTTGGACTTGGTGCCGCGAAGATGGTTGATGTAACGGACCGCAGAAACATTGTCCATTCGAAGAAGTATGGAACAGCGAACTCTGTTCTTTGAAAGGCTTTGGATTGCAAAGGAGCCTTCAAGCATCTCTAAACAATTGATGTGCAATTTCGACTCCTCGCGAGACCATGTACCGCCAGTCAAGATTGGACCACAGCGGGCGCCCCAACCAGACAGGCTAGTAGTCCGTTGTCGATTCTTACCTTGGAGACGACGTGGGCTACGTTTAAAAACGGGAGGCATTAGCTCTAGGAAGTACCGTTTGGAGTTTGGCGATCATTACTGCCCGTGGATATACATATAAAAAAGGATTTAATCCAGGATTGGACATGTGGAATTAGACTGCTGCCTAAAGCTGTAGATGTGGAGTTTCTAGATGGATCAGATTGTTGCCTAAATTTGTATTTGTGACGTTTCGTGATGGAAGCTTGATTATAAGAAGCCGTCCGGTAGAGAACTGTGGTCTCTATCAGTTTTCTAATCTGGAGACGTAATGTATGAATTATATTTGCCCTCATAGTCCTGATGAGGCCTGGATTGATAAGAGGCTGAAACGCGTCGACACAGTTTGTTGGAGACACCAATACAAACAAAAGTCTGTATGACTGGGATGATGAAATAAGAAACTATTAGGAGTGATAGATGGAGAGAGGTTAAAAATTGTTAACCTTAAACACTCCTGTTGTGTTTGTTTTGTTTTTGGTGATCCGAAAAATAGGAATGTTTTGTTGATAAATTGTAGATAAACATCCTTTTTGTAAATTGTTGGGCAAAAGAACCACTACTTAAGGTTCCAAGATACTTATGTATATATATATGTAAATGTATTAATCCTGTTGGTTATGTATATATGTATAAATTGTGTATATTTGTGTCAAATGTGAGATATTAGTATTCATGAAAAATATGGTTTAATTAAAAGAAATAGTTAAACCGTATACACGTTAATTATTTGTGTTTGCTTTGGCTGTCCTTTGGAGAAACTCTATGTTCTAAACTATTTCTAATTAACTTGTGGTAAAAACGACCAACCCAAGAATGGATAATTTACGGTATCCAGTCTTATAATTAGTTAGACATATAACAATTCCGTAGGCTTTATTTTCTTTTCCAACCAGACAGGCTGGCATCGGATTCTAACACAAGATCTGGGGCCGAAGCGAAAATAATTCACCCGTTCCACACATCTAAATGGTCGATCCACCATTGGAGTTCTGCGTTAGATTCTTGGTCCAACTCGATAAGGTCGGCGTAGGCCAAGTCTTGACGAAGATGTCTGATTTTTAGGCGTTGAAGAACCCGATAATGCAGAGGGACCGGAAAGATGGCCTGAATGGACGTAGAGAGCAAACCTACTATTCTCGCCAGTGATCTCAGGGATAGGATAGAAGTCCGCAGGACCTGGGAGATTTCCGCCTTTGATCGTAGAAACTTTCGATTGTGGAAGGAGAACAGAAGCCGCAGCGGAATCTACGAAGGAGTCCAAGATCTCGATGGTCTGAGAAGGAATAAGCATTGATTTCTCGACATTGAGGGCGAAACCCAGATCTAAGAGGAGGGACTGATTGGTATGAAGATCTGACAGAAGGAGCTGTTTGTCTGAATTTATGATCAAAATGTCGTCCAGGTAAATAATAAGCCTCATCCCGAGGGATCTCAGAAACGCAACCACTGGACGTAAGAGTTTTGCAAAGCACCAAGATGCTGAGGAAAGATCGAAAGTGTGAAGCGATAGGCACGCCGGACCACTGGAACTGAAGAAATTTGGAATAGGAAGGGTGAATGGGAACCGTGAGATAAGTGTCCTGAAGGTCCAGACGGACCATCCAGTTGTATGGACGCAGGGTATCCCGTAAGTGAAGAATGGTCTCCATCTTGAAGTGACGGTACACCACAAACTGATTGAACCATTTTAGTTTGATCACTGGTCGCAGTTTCTTGTTCTTTTTCTGCACGAGGAAGATAGTACTTAGGAACCCAGAAGGATCGAAAGGAGCTACCTGAATAGCTTGTTTGCGAAGGAGGGACTGAATTTCTGACGCAATTAGAAGAGACATCTCGTTTGAGAAAACCAGAGGAGGTGGAAAGGCCGTTTGGAAAGGCGGCAAATAGAACTCTATAAGATTGCCTTGGACGGTACTGAGAACCCAAGGGTCTGCGCTGAGAGTCTGCCACTTTGAAAGCAACAGTTTTAAATGTCCTCCTACAGGGGGAGGGGGTGAAAGACCTACCTTGCTGGTTGAAGTAATTGTTGCAGTAGTACTTCTGTCCTCGATCACGGAAGCCTTTACCCCGCTGAGGATAGAACTGAGGTTTGAAGTCCTGTGAAGAGTTGTTAAAGGATCCTCTGGAGCTTTGATTATTGTAGGAATGGCCGGTAGAGCAACCCCTACCTCTGCCGGCCCGTCCAAAAACCCGGGACGGAAAGACCTTTTTAATGGACTGTTGTGCTTTGTCCAAGGAAGCACAGGTGGACACAAATCTGCTCAGGTCCTTAACCAAAGAGTCGCCAAAGAGGAGACCATTAGCCTTGGTGTCGGGCTCTTGAGGAGATAAATTGCCTAATTTTGGGTCCAATTTGAACAAAAGACCTTTACGGAGTTCGTGAATAATGGCCACATTTGTGTTACCAAGTAAACAAAAGGCTCGCTGAACCCACATGGAGACAGATCTAAACCGTCTAAGCAGGCAGTTTCAGCCATGTCAAAAATGCGCGCCAAATGGCCCACAACTTCGAGAAGTTTATCCTGGCAAGTGGCTCAGGCTTTGTCCACCCCCTTGCGAGGGTCTTTGCCAAATTTAGAAAAGAAGGTCAGCAAGCGCTGATCAATAGTGGGCACCATGGTAACTTTTTCCGGTAAAGATGGTTGGGGACATTCGGACTCAAGTCGAGTCCTGACAGAGGTCTCCAAAGGCAGTCGCAACCTGGCAAAATGTACTCCACCACGTGAGAAGAGGGTAACCATTCAGTAGAATTAGGATGTGGGATTGAAGCAGGGTCAAACATAGGAACTCCGTCTGAATCAAACACTGGGTCAAAGGCAAAAAAATCAGTTTTGCCTTTTTTGAATGGGGGGAAGGAGGGTCAGAGACATCAAAAAGATCAAAAAGATCATCTGCATCCTGCATGTCATCGTCTGTGTCCAAATTAGAAGTAATTACCAATTTTTGGGTGGCTGTGTGTGCTTCGCTTTAAGTTTACGCTTGTCCTCGGTACCTAAAATCTCCTCCTGAACAGGAGGCCTAGGAGGCACTTGGTCCTCATTCAAGTGCAAGGAAACCTCGCTAACCATCCTTGACGCAGATTTTTTAGCAAGCAACGCAGCAGAGGAACCACCTTTTTGTGTCTGCTATCCCCCGCAGACTGGGCCAGCACCTTGGACAATAGGCTTAGCATGGAATTTTCCATACCTTGGACATGCATCTCATAGACACCTCCACTGCATTTTCAACTGAAGAATTGATCAATTTATTTAAATCCTGTTTGAAGCCTTTGCCTTTCTCATGTAATTGTGCAGGCTCTGGAGAGCTATCTAATTCCATATTGCACCTACAGAAAATGAAGGAGAGGCAGCAAGGGGTTAACTGTGAGGTAGGAGGGGAGGCAAGGGAAACACTCCCTGGGCGTGTTCGGGCAGAGACAAGACCTTTGGAGCTCAAAGGCACTGATGTGTGGGCAATGGAAAAGAACTCCCCGGGACGTGGCTGAAATAACGAGCATGTGGAAGCTCGAAGGCATAGACGTGCAGTCAGGGCAGCGAGGTGACACTCGCAGAAGGCTCGCTAGACAGAGAACACGCTCCGTGGTACACCGGGCCGAGTAGGGCACATGCCGAGAGGTGAGCTTGAGCGAAAACGCAGAGAAAAAATCGTGGAAGTGCGCAACGGCCGCAACCACCGCGGGAAAGTTTGTGGGGGGTGGGAGGGAGAGAGCCATAGCGCAAAGCAGCGCTGAATAGCAGAAAGGAACACGGGGCACAAGCGCGGCAAAGCGCCGATAACCAAGCATCAAAGGAGCAGTAACAAAGCAGTAAATAAACAGTAATAATACAACAGCATAAACTGAGAGTAAAAGATGAGTCACTTATCTGAATGCGAGCAGCAAGAAAAGAGGAAGCTACGCAGTCAGATGTGTCGTTTTATTAGTTACTGTGTTACTATTGGTTATGTGATAGCGTTTTTCTTTCATTCCCATTGGCCAGGTTGTTTTCCCTGGGCCCCTGGGAACTGTAGTTTTACACTTATCTTGGCTGCTGTTATAATAAATGCAAGATAAGAAGGCATAATAGGAGCCTCCGGTCTTGCCATAAAATTTGCTTGCTGTCCACAGAAGCAGATGAGTGCAGTGATCTACCTGTCATTGAATCAAACAAGTCACAGCTCACCCTTTTGCGAGAACACAATTAGATGAGTCACACAGCGGTTCAGGAGAAAGTGCTTTCCTGCCTAGAGCTGCTGTAATTAAACAGGCATCCAAGTTGGCACAGGAGGAGGTGGCTACCTAACCGATGGAATGACCACTGCCATAGTTTCACTTCCCTCTCTTCTCCTTAACCAGACCCAAAACTGCCATCAAGATTATGGAGATGGTTGTTTGTTTATCATCACAGTATCTGGTAGTAGTGCATTCTACGGCTTATCTATTAATCAATGGGGTCTTATAACTCACAATGACCAGCCAGAAATTGTACCCCATTTGTGTTAAAGTAAATATGCTGTATTCCAGGAAGTCATGCAATCAATCTGTGAAGACACTGAGAGGAAAGGTGTGATTAGGGAGGAGGTGGGGGGGGGGTATTTATAGTCAGGTACCATCACAGTGCTGCAATTGCTCAGCATCTTAGATGTGACCTGAACAATACTTTGCTATGTGCTAGATGTATCAATCTTAGAAAAACGAAAATGCAATAGGGGAACGCTTGAAATAATTTCGGCCACTGTACTTATTCGAACCTCATTCCAGAACTTGGATCTACTTCAATAGAGACAATCCAGCCCTAACTTCCAGGCCCGTCCCTTGTTGACAGGAATACTAACAACCCCAGATGGTTTGATACTTTTAATGCCTCAGCAACAAGATTTAGCTTTTTTCAAATGGCATAGTGAGCACAGGAGCCAATGTTAATCTGGTACAACACCAAGAGGCTAAACACAGAAAATTACCAGAGTCATGTCTTCATCATTATTCACGAGGTAGGATTCCTTATGTAAAACCTGGTGACTTGATGTGAATACAGAAATGGATGCTTGCAAGGAAAGACCCTTAATTAATACTTATACATGTGTATTTCCAATATCCCATTTTTGTGACATCTTTCTCTTACGGGGATAAGGGTGGCATCTCCACTGGGCGACAGGGGCAGTGAGAGAAGGCATCAGCAAAGGCATCACTCTTTGCACCTTGTCTGTTGCCCATGGTTGGCAATTGAACAGCAAAAACAACCCCTCCTGGACACCTCCCACCTTTTAAATGGTTATGAAATGGCAACGACAGTCAGTAACCGTTCAATGCATTACAATCACTGGAGGAAATACACTCTATTAATACCTTTCCATGCAAATTAAAATGAAGAGCAGAAAGACAGGGTGCTACCCCAATTCTTTGCCAATTAAAATGTTGACATTGTGTTTTACACAAATATTTGTGACTTCCAACCAGAGATGTTTTAAGGATTGGGAAAAGTGGTCAATTGCCCAGGACCCCTACCTTTTAGGCACCCCACCCTCAGGAAAGTTTTTCTATTTGACATCTGTCTATCCTATTTCTCTATCTAAAAACCTCTCCCTCACTGCCTACCTCTGACTAAAATATAATTTTGGGCCTATTTTAGATATAGTCAAGGTCTTACCACCATCCTGCAATAGTCCCAAGTACTCCGTCAAGCCCATGGAGGTCCGATCACTGTATGTAGATGTTGAGGCTATGGCAAACTTCCCGCTGCCACAGCGCTCTTCTCTGTTGGCTGGCAGTACTCCGCAACCGTTGGGGTGGTGGGTTCCTGCCAAGATCTGCCACTCGCACTCTCACCTGAATTGCGGCCCCTCTGCCTCGTTCCATCGCGGCTTCTGCCGATTGTGTGGAGGGCGGCTCACTTACCGCGGCTCCTAGTGCCGGTCCGGTGGTGGGAACGGGCGCCATATTGGGAGGAGTCAGAGAGCGCAGGGACCTGTGGCAGCGGTCCAGTCGCTCGAGGCTCCCTCCCATAAAACGTTTGGGAGTCTCTTTTCACTCGTGGATTCCGGGTTGGT
Source organism: Lissotriton helveticus (assembly GCF_964261635.1). Lineage (NCBI taxonomy): Eukaryota > Metazoa > Chordata > Amphibia > Caudata > Salamandridae > Lissotriton > Lissotriton helveticus. The sequence goes on from NC_136058.1 coordinate 135,500,785, forward strand.
GGTAGCAGCCCGGCGCCATTGGTTGAGAGACTGCATAACGGCAGACCTGACTACAATTGCTCTTATTTTAAAATTGTATTAATTTCGGGCCATTTTGTGTTTTTAACTGGTACATTGTCACTCTGTGCAAAGCGGTGATTATAACTGTCAATTGCACGTGCGAGTGTTTTAAAACTTGTAGGTGCGCAGGGCGGCTGATCAATAGCGCCACTCGCACTCTCACCTGAATTGCGGCCCCTCTGCCTCGTTCCATCGCGGCTTCTGCCGATTGTGTGGAGGGCGGCTCACTTACCGCGGCTCCTAGTGCCGGTCCGGTGGTGGGAACGGGCGCCATATTGGGAGGAGTCAGAGAGCGCAGGGACCTGTGGCAGAGGTCCAGTCGCTCGAGGCTCCCTCCCATAAAACGTTTGGGAGTCTCTTTTCACTCGTGGATTCCGGGTTGGTGGTAGCAGCCCGGCGCCATTGGTTGAGAGACTGCATAACGGCAGACCTGACTACAATTGCTCTTATTTTAAAATTGTATTAATTTCGGGCCATTTTGTGTTTTTAACTGGTACATTGTCACTCTGTGCAAAGCGGTGATTATAACTGTCAATTGCACGCGCGAGTGTTTTAAAACTTGTAGGTGCGCAGGGCGGCTGATCAATAGCGCCACTCGCACTTTCACCTGAATTGCGGCCCCTCTGCCTCGTTCCATCGCGGCTTCTGCCGATTGTGTGGAGGGCGGCTCACTTACCGCGGCTCCTAGTGCCGGTCCGGTGGTGGGAACGGGCGCCATATTGGGAGGAGTCAGAGAGCGCAGGGACCTGTGGCAGCGGTCCAGTCGCTCGAGGCTCCCTCACATAAAACGTAATGTGCTGGAGGGAGCGCAGCGGACGAGCGCAGCGGGCGCGACGGAGGCGCGCCGGAGTCGCGCTAGAGTCAAGCTCGTCTGCGCTCGTCCGCGAGCGTCCGGGGCTAGGGGCTAAGGACCCTGTTGGTCCAGTAATGTATACATCCGCTGACCTGTTAGCGTTGCGACCCACTATTACCACATGCCCCCCCGTACCCCTTAATACGGTGAAACGGACATTTCGCCTAGGCATTACCAATCCCATTAATATAGCCATGGACCCTGGTTCTAATTACACGGTGCTGGAAAGTACGGCTGGTGCTATTTGTAATTTTAAATGTGTTTATTTAAACACTCGCTCTATGCCCAAACATCAGATGGACATTTTTTTGTTGCTATCCGATCTTAAACCGGACTTACTTTTGTTGACCGAGACATGGCTCACATTGGATTCTCTACCGAACATCTTGGCTGCCTTGCCTGCTGAGTATTACATTATGTCTGTGCTACGATCGGCAGGTAAAATTGGGGGCGGGGTGGCCATCATTTCTAATAAGAAACATCAACTTAGACAACTCTCCTCCTTGGACTTACCTAACGTGGAGAACATTGTTGTCAAGCTGGATACTGTTAATGGGACACTTGTGGTGGTTTTGTTATACCGCCCGCCCCAAAACATGGCTATGTTTCCTGCTATTCTTGCTGAGCAACTGGCCATGCTGACCACCAATAATTCTAAATTACTCTTGATCGGGGATTTTAATCTCTGGTTTGACAATATACTATTAGACCCCCTAGCAGCTGAAATGAAGGTTCTTTTGAGTGATCTGAATTTATTACAACATATAGACACTCAAACTCATCAAAAGGGCCATAGTCTCGATCAAATTTGGTCATTGAACCTACCTATTGATTTTATTGATATTAAACCATGTAGTTGGTCTGATCATTTTATTATCAGTTTCTCTTTTTGTGTTGTGAAAGCCCCCCAATTTAAACTGAAGGCTACCAGTCTGATTCGGAAATGGTCCTCTTTGGACATTTCAAATTTTTTTAATTTGTTAAAGTCTACCTTGCCAGAACAGAGCTTGGATGTGGAGACTACTGATTGTAGGCTTCAAGAATGGCTTAATTTGGCCATTAATGCATGTGTCCCTCTCACTCGCTTCGATAACTCACGCGGTGTGGGTGCACATAGGTGGTACACACCGGAGTTGAGGAAATTAAAACTTGAAGTGAGGCAATATGAGAGGACATGGCGTACTAACTACTGCCCTCATGCTAGGATTGCATACTGCCTAATCCGTAAAGCCTACCAAAAAACACTGCACACTCACAAAACTGATTATTTCTCTTCTAAAATACTTAATGCGACTAATAAGTCGAAAGAAATTTTCAGGATTGTGACTGAGTTGTGCAATGATGAGAGAACTTCTCCTCCAGTTGTCCCCTCACAATCTCTATGTAACTCCTTGAATGATTATTTTTATGACAAGATAGCATCGATTAAGGATACTCTATCTAGGCTGCCAGCTTGCATGCCGATAGATGATACCTTTTTTAACCCCCTTACTTTGCATTCTTTTCCTCTAATTACTGACCAAATCCTCCCAGATCTGCTGACCAGAGTTAAGTCTGGGTCTCCTCAGGATGTTTGTCCTCCTCAAATAATGAGGGAGATTGGTCGGGCAATTCCCAACAGCCTACTTCCTTTGCTTAATAACTCCCTGATGTCTGGGACTGTCCCGGTCAGTTTCAAACAGGCCTTGCTGATCCCTCTAAAAAAGAAACCCGGCATTGATTCCTCCGACCTCTCAAATTATAGACCAATATCGTTACTGCCTTACCTATCCAAAATATTGGAGGCCCATGTGACCAATTGTCTATCGAGTTTTGTGGAAACCTCTGGTTATTTACAACCTAACCAGGCAGGTTTCCGGCCAGGTCATTCCACCGAGGCAGTGATACTGGCCGTTCAGAACACCTTGAGGTCTAATGCTGACGGGGACCTGCACCAGGACTTGGTGTTATTAGATCTGTCCGCCGCGTTCGACACGGTTGACTATACCATCTTGGTCAACCGTGTCGAACAGGCCGGACTTCGAGATTCGGCTTTGGCTTGGATCAGGTCCTTTATTTCAGAACGTACCCAGTCGGTTCGTCTGGGTTCTTTTACAGCCCCTAAAAATATCTCCTTCTGTGGGGTTCCCCAAGGATCTTCCTTGTCCCCTTTATTATTTAATTTGTATATGCGGCCTCTTTTGTTCTCCCTACAACAGTTTAATGTTGATGTGTACAACTATGCAGATGATCTGCAGTTGGTCTTTGTTTTAAACACAGACAACGCGGCTGAGGATTTTCGAGCAACCATGTCTTTTATTCAAAGGTGGATGTCGCTAAATCACCTTAAGCTAAACCCGGGAAAAACTGAGCTCATTCTACCTGGGAAGAGTGAGATCAGTTGGAACCCTTGTTTTTGGCCATCGGACATGGGCTCGCCTCCTAAAAAATCTCGTACAACTAAAAGCTTAGGAGTGACTCTCAGTGAGGATCTTTCCTTGGAAAGTCAAATTGGAACAGTGGTTTCCACGGGATTTTTCCAATTGAGGAAGATCAAGAAAATAGCACATCTCCTCACAGGTATGGCTTTAATCCAAACAGTCAGTGCTCTTGTCCTTTCTCACATCGATTTTTCAAATGGCCTCTATTTGGGGGCTCCTATTGGCCAGCTGAAAAGATTGCAATATCTGCAAAATCAAGCAGCAAGACTCATTTGTAAAGTCCCGAAGTGGGAATCGATTAGACATGGACTGGAGACCTTGCACTGGCTGCCTGTGGAGCAGAGAGCAATGTTTAAGGTGGGCTGCATTGTGTTTAAGGCCTTGGAAGGTAAGGGCCCTATCTTTCTTAGACAACTACTGCGTAGATATCAACCCTCGCGCAGCTTGAGATCTGCCCAGCACGACCTACTTGAGGTTCCCCGTTTTAAAAGGAAACGTCAGGGAGGTAGCAGCTTCCAATTTTTAGCGGCCTCATTGTGGAACTCTCTCCCCCTGACTCTGCGACACAGCAGGGACCTCCTCACCTTTAGGAAGACATTCAAAACTTTTCTTTTTTCTCAGGTTTATTGTAAGTAGTGATTTGTGTCTTTTTATGTACTGTTATGTTTGATTCTCTCCAGCGCCAAGAAGCCTTCGGGCGTATGCGCGCTTAACAAATAAAAAATAACATAACATAACATAACATAACATGATTTAGATGTACAACTTGCATTGGTGGTTTCCTGGCAGCGGAGTCATGATGGGCTGAGATCCTATTGGTGTAAAGGCAGGTAAGCACTACTTATCATTTTCATACAACACATGCATATGTTGTGTATGTGTCGTGAATGTAAGTAATGTGTACTGCAAATTTTGTTGCATGGTAAATACCACAAGTCGAAAATAAATGTTACAATACACTGCGTAGGACAAGTGAAATGGGATCCTACCTTCGATTCAGGCAGCAATGTGGTTGCTGAGCATCATGGTCAGGGAGCAGCAGCACAGGAAGGACCTGGACAATGACATCCAAGACGGATTCCGAAGTGGGACCCCGAAAAAGGTGAGTTTTCACCTCTTTTCCTTCCATTCCGCTGACTTGCACATGGCTGTGACCGCTCCAGGAATGGCTCAATGGAAAGGCACATCGTAATCTGGACGGCGGGAAGGTGGGCCATCCTGCCTCCCAAAGCTGCTTCTGGCTCAGCCGCCGTTGACATGGGAGTAGGAGTCTTAGTGGAGGCAACATCTAAATCAGACGGGTGGACTGCCAAGACAGCGGGCACGGGGAGACCACCAAAAACCAGACCAAGCGAAAAGTCCCACCAAGATCTAAATCAGGCCCTTAGCATTGTTTGTCATCATAAGAAATTCAATTAGTAGTAAATGGGCCATAAAATTCAAATTTGTTCCATACAGGACCCCTCAAAATTGTCTTGCCTACGGACCCAGAATGCTCAACATGACACTGCTACCATGTTTCTATATTGTAATTTGGTTTCTCACACTCACAAAGCTTGCCACTTTGCACAGTGCAGACTTTTAAAGTTGAAAAGAATTTAATGCATCCATCCTCCGGTATCCTGCAGAGACAATTTGGTACCAGTAAGCACACCAGCACTGATTCAGCGTCTAGTCAAAACGTTTGTTCTCTTCACAGTAAAGTTAATTTTCTGCATTCAGCCAGCTTAAGTGCCCAGTAGCAGCAAGGATGCTATGGGCCCTGGTGCTATAAAGGAAAATGAACCCTGTGACTGCTGGTGAGGTAATAAAATGGAACAAATATCAAGGGTCAATGGGCTCCTCGGGATTCTGGGCCCAAGTGCCACTGCTCCTGCTGCGTCAACACCTGCGCCCCTGGACGTGCCCCGTCTGTGTTCGAGAGTGGAATGCTTCACGGCCTTCTGGTTTAAAAACACATTTGAGTGCAAATCGTCTTGCAACGGTTAACTTGCCTTCAGCAACTTTGAGAAAATAATGTTTTGCATTTATTGAGCCATAACTGTTTTTTTTTCACATAGCATGAAGTAATAGTTTCTATTTTAGGGCGGATTTTATTTTCTTGATGTTTATTGGATCAGACTGAAATCAGGGGTACAAAAGCATAGCACGTGTTGGCTACGAAGAGAGGCATTCCAGGCTGCTGAGGAGATGCAGTGTTTTGTGTCTGATTGTTGCTCCTGCTTGGAAAAAGGCGATATTTCTGTGCTCGCACGCGTTAAAATAAAAATAGGACCAGTCTGGTATTATTTATTTTATATTTTGCGAGGTCCATGGTGTTCCTCACCCTCCTAAGCAACAATCAAAACATTTGAAAAATAACTCTTAGGTTGACATTTGGAGAAGGAATATGCGTACCAATAAGAGAAGAGCGGCAAAGGAGGAAAGAACAGCCTTCAACCAGGCCGCGCCAGGGAAGGCCTCCTAGTTGCCAGCCCTGCAAGAGAAAACATTAGTAAACCTGAGTCAGGTGTAAAGGAGAAAGCCCTCAGCACCAATAATAAAATATTCGCAACATTTCTGCTGGGAAAGAAAGTACTAGGAAAATGAGAAGGCGGAAACGATACAGGCCAGAAACAAAATAATAAGGTGCTACTGATGTCTACTCTCACAATTATTAAAGCAGGTTATTTGGGGTGTACTCGTACTACTTTTAAACACGCACATGTGGTGAGAGATGAAGTCCAGATTTACTAAGACTTTGCACTGGGGTTGCATCACTTTTTGGCATTTACTAAGCCACATCAAAATTGATTTCCATGGCTTAGGAAATACAAAGTAACGCAAGGGAGTGCATAGCATAGGTGTTGCATGGAAGGAGCGTAGGTGCTCCTGTGCATCCATCCATGTGTTTTGAGGCAAATCTAGATTGACAAAGACTTGTAAACCTGGGTTTGCGTTAAAATGGTGTGCTTACCCAACAGAGGCGTTACTTTCTCTCTCTATGTGTTAAAAATTCTGCATCATGCATAGAAAGAGGACATTGCTCTTAAGATTGGTTTTGTGCAGGAAGGTAAGCCTTCCTGCACAAAACAATCCTGCCTGTAATGCAGACACTCTTAAATCATGGTGTAAAGGTGTCTGTGTTGACGCTCTGCAGCTCACATTAGCAAGTGCTAGGACAAACCAGAAGTGCTCCATATCTTTGTAGACGTGGTGTATTTCTGCTCTCTCCCTTTCACGGAACTCAATACAGCAAGTTGCATTCCTGGTTTGTGTTGCGTGAAATAGTGGTGAACCTACCCATGAGAATGCTAGACAAGAAGATAATTTTTTGGTGCCAAAAAACACAGATTTATTTCATATATAAGAGTATGCTTTACTTTTCTCAATTACACACTGTTGGATTGATTCACAAATGTAAAGTTAGACCAAAAGTCTAAGTTTTGACCAAAGGTCACAGGCGGAGTTTCTGCTCTCAGGACAGAGTTTCTGCACTCAGGGTGGAATCATAGCCCTTGGGGAGGAATCTCCACATTCGTAAAGAGACTACTCATAACTTACCTGTGTGAACACTGAAAAGCAGTAAAGTTAGATTCTTGGTCTAACGTTACCTTTCTGAACCGGGCCCTGTGTACTGTGTGTTCACAGCATTGTCATTTCCTTGTCGGTGAAACTTCTGAGCTAAAAAGGAATCAGCAAAATTTAACATCCTCAGGGCTGCTGGAATTTCATGTGGAACCCTCCTATTTTGCGAGTTGCAATGGGGTACAAAGAGCTACATGCTTATATAATGTCTTCTTATACCAGTGTTGAAGCGTGAAGCAGTGCATAAAATTCAATTATTGCATGCTTACTCTCTTTATTCCACTAAACGTACTGGGCCCTTTATGATTGGACAGCCTATAGCGCCTCTATTTACCACAGAGTCAATGATCCTCTGAAGAATCTTTCTCCACCGATAGGAGTGGTGGAAATTAGGGTGACCAAACGCCACGTTAGCTGTGTGGATCATTAATTGACAGCCAACTCACATATTTCAAATCAGATTTAGAATGATCACTCTCAAGACCATGCTGAAAAAACCATCCTACTAAAGAAGTTGAGTGAGAATTATGCAAACCAAAAGCTCAGCAATTGCAACTCAAAACAGGAGAAGTAAAACCTGATGTTCTGATAGGGCTCGCTGAGTCTCTCTACAACACATATAAAACCCTAATCGCAATCAAAAAGGAAAACTCAGCAGGACTCAATAATAGACTCAGACAAATGTAGATTCATTTGGTTATTGTAGTAAGAAATCAAATTTCATCAGAATGAGTAGTTTTTTAACCCCTTCGACGCTCATGACGAGCTGGGCTCGTCATGAGGTAGCCTCCTGGCACGCTCATGACGAGCCCAGCTAGTCATGCAAAGTGCGCTTTCGCAAAATCCAGCGTACGGGGGGGAATCATGCCGCACGCATGCGGTTAAGGACTTCAGTCAAGAATTTCACAGCTTGCATTAAAGCACCAAGCATTTAGGCAAATCTTTTGAGGATGGTGATTAAATTCAGAGAACAAAGTGCCACTACCCTAAAGCAGAAGGAGGGTTTGATTTTCTAACAGCTCAGGCAGTACGAGACAAAGGTAAAAGTTCAGATTTAAAGTCCATTAGGGGTGTGCCCATTAACGTAAAGGTTAAATGTAAAGTAGGAATTTGAAAAAATAGAAATTGGTTCGGCAAAGAAGGTCTCAATCCATCAGCTACCGATTGTAGCTTTGACAAACAGTCTAAAAGTAAAGATTGATCAGCATAGCATCCGGATCCCAAGAAGGGAAAATCAGAATGATGGTTGTTTCCCCTCCTTTGAGGTTCCTTCTTTTATAAAACTTTAGCAAAGTCCAGTGGCATAGGATCACACCACCATAGAAAGACTATCATATGTCCCAGTTTACATCATGTCATACGATTGAAACATCAAACTGGTTTCCCAAGCTAGGCATGAGAAATAAATGTTTGTGAGTCCTCACAGGCCTAACATTGGTAAAGAAGAAATACAAACTTGCGAATTATAGCGATAGCTGAAATTCTTTTCCCACAGGAATATTTCACTGTGAACTTTGTAAAAGCATTGAAAAATGCTAGAGTGTAGAAATGTACAGTACAGAATATGTAACATTCTACTTGGAAAGAACAATCCATTGTATTAAATCAGGGAAAAGGTCAGCATTAGAAAAACATTTTGTGAAGGCCTTTAAGTTAGCATTGCACGTTTAAATGAAATGAGCTCTGCCTTTACTTGAAACATAATGAAATTAAATCAATTCAAATGAAGAATGTATACATTTCACACAATATTATTACATACAAATTACTGATGTTAGAAATACCCTACTACCACAAAATGTTATGATAGTCATGCAAATGCACATTTTCAAATTGTTATTCTACTAAAATGGTTTCTCATATTTCATAAACTACACAGTCTCTAGTATCAATTTGCAAAACCTCAAGCCTGTACTTCATTGCTACACATTTTTGCACCGACTTTTCTAACTGGTGCTTTCGCAACAAAAAATATACAAATCACTAGGTCACTTCACAACATCAAAATTCTCATCATTATACAATAATAGGCAACATAGGCATTAGATTTATTATCTCAACTCATTTATGTGTATTAGTGTTATCCTATGAATATGTTTTCTTCATCTCATGTTTTAAAACATGCTTTTACTACATTTGTCTCTGTCTCATGTGTCACTATGTCTATTATGTACAATGTATACTTTCAGCCTTTCGTGTCTTCTGTGTATAAATATGTGGTGTATTATTATTTTTTAAATATTGATGGATCAAGCCCCCCTCTGATGGTGAATTAAGCTATCACCTTATCTACCACATCAGATCTCATCACAGATTATGGGTGTGTTGTCTTTAATCTCTTTCTTCAACTCCCATCTAAAGTTTTCAGTTCATCATACAATTTGTATTAAGTATCTTCCATTTCAAGATCAACTCTTGTTCTTTTCAACCCCCCAATTTTTACTCTTTCGGTATCTGCTAAATTTTATTGACAATATCAGCAGCATTATGCACAAAGAGATCACCACTAAAGGTCTCAAGATGGAAATTAATAATCCATTTCCTATATTTCTCAACCAGCTGGTAGCACTAAACCTTCCAGGTCTTTACTCCTGTCCGGTATGTACACACAACAGTGTTGGACTTTGCCCTCCTCGCGAGAAGGATATCAAGGGTAAGTTGATTTTGAACCACCTCTGATCTTATCAATATAATTTCTTCATTCACAATAACAAAAAAACACTTGTTCTGCTGGAAAGTTTATCAACAATAAATAGAGCTCCAAATATATCAGCTACCATTTCATTGAAACTTTTTTCGTTCTCTCATTTGTTTCCATTAACTCGTCTATTATCCTTTTCACATGATACATTTTTGGAAAAACTATTCCCATATTACACCTTCCATACCATCTTTTCGGCATAGACATAATATATTCCAGGGAAAACAGGATCGGTTCCTTCTAAATATCTTCCCCAGTTTCCATACAAATCCAATGTATGTTCACATTCACTAAATCATACAAAAACAGTATTAAAGGTTGATTACTTTCGGTATATTCAAAGTTTGCCTTTGTGTTGCCAATCCAGAGCTAACAAAACCATTCCCTCTATGATTTTGTTTTCTCCTTGTGGTAAACTCCAATGAGTACATTTGTGCAATGTAATAATATTATTTATTTCATGATTCGGCATACTTTCCACTAAATCTATCAAATTATTTTCAGCTCTCATTAATTTACATGTTCGGCTATATCTAAGTGCATAAGCCATAACCAAAGATTGGGTTGGTCCAAAGTTTCAATTGTCGAAACTTCAGGATGCAGACTTATATATCTAAGCACAGAAATTTCAGAAAAGATCTGGTCTTGATTTGAGTAATAATATAACAATTGATCGCTCTCGTAGAACAAACTAGCTAGCACACCGCAAGAAATTCCATAAGTCAGTGGTAAATTGTGGTAGGTCAGCCCCTCAGCAACAGATGAAGATAATTGCATGAAAACATAGCAATTACCAACATCCATAGTATCCACAGACTCTTTGAATAAAACAGCATAAATATTTGAGCTAAAATCTATTTTCAAAGTAGCATTGTGTAAAGAATTGCCATTCATGTCAGCAGAATCAGAAACATTTCTTTTGGTAGCTCTGGAAGAAATAATCAGCTTCGTGTCTTTCGGAGAAACATAATGTGGCAAATTTAAACAATAAGCATTGCAATCAATATCAAAACATTAATAGAAAGAATCGCAGTGTATATACACATTTGAATTTGGAGGTGATTCCAGAATTCGACTTCATGGTTAATCAAGATTCAGAAAGTTTAGCTAAAGAAAAATCAAGCAGCAGTGACTTGAGCACAGGAAATAAAATGTGTATGGCAAAAGTAGAAATCTTCTCATGAAAGGAGAAACCCTCATATCAGCTTAGTTGATGAGTATGTTCAGAAAGAACAGTGTCAGTCCATTAGTTGGTACATTCAGATTACAATTCAACTTGATAACACAGTGTGCTTCAGGAGGTTCAGGGGGACACAAATTGTTAGAACAAAAGTCATAGAACTCGCATTCCCACTCATTAGCAGCCAAATAAGTCCATTCAGAAGATGTGCACCTTTCACTTGGAACTTTTTCTCTTTATGATCTCCTCACAGCTGTTTGCTCATTATCTGTATCACTTTGGTCTGATGTCTCAGAGCTTTCAGGAATAATTGGTGGTACTCTTCCTGCAGTCCGGTAGCTTATCAAAATGTCACCTCTTTTGGGGCAATGGTCTCCGGGCCCTACTCGCTTTCTTACAGCACTATGCCTTTTGTTGGGGCCTCTACCACTAGTAGTCAACCCTGCTGATCGTGACCCTTCGGTACCTACAGTTGACTCTCTCCAGCCCCCCTCAGGCTGAACGAGTGCTGCCCCAGTAGCTTGCTGGTCCCAAACAGCTTGGCTGACCTGATCCCTCTGTTTTACTGAAACCACCGACACATTACAAATATGTGCTGTGGTGTCTTTCAGGAGACCTGCGACTCTGCGAGTATTCGCTGCATGCACCCAGTTTGAGAGACCCTCACACTTAACAGCAGTGTTGGTGACCAGTATAACTTGGAAAGCCCCCTTCCAGCAAGGTTCCAAGCATGTTCTTCGCATGAGCTTCTAAACCATTAGCCAGTCCCCTTGGACTCAGGTCATGGCACTGCTCCTGTTGGACCGCAAGGGCAGCTTTTCCAAATAAGGTATACAAATCACATGTTCTGCAGTTCAACCATTCAAAATACCTTGGAAATGTTCTAACCACTTTGAAATCAAAATAGCCAAATTAAGTGTTTTTGCAGACCATTATCTTCCAGCAAGTGACATTGTTTTCCCAAACACAACTTAAAGTTTTCCTGCGTGCTTAAAGTTAAGTCATTCTTGTTTTGTTCTAGTGGCACTTCATAATTCTCTTTAGGGTTTGCCAATCTTTTGTACAGAATCCTTTATTTTTTACACCATTCTGTTTTTCGCCTTAAAATTCTCATCATGCAGTTGTGAGTGTATTTTCCCACAACGGCACTATTATTCTTTTTTCAAACAAGTAAGAGCATGTATACCGTTCTACGTTCTCGTCGCACAGCAAAGTAAGAATTCTTCAAAACTCTAGTTCGTTGAATATTCCATTTTAATCAAACGTTTATCCACGATATAATCCATAAGTTAATCACATTTTTGTCTATTCAAATTCAAGACTTTGTAAATCCCAATAGTTTCAATAGCGGAGGAAATGCCTATTCAGGCCGTTTTAAAAGCACATTGGGAGTGTGCAGCCCTAGACAGCCACATTCATGATTACCCAATGCATTTTGGGCTAAAAGTCGCCCTTCTTCAGGAGTAGCTGCAATATTAAAACAAACAACAATATCACACATTTTATACAGCTCTCTTTTAGCATGCTTATAATCTTAGTGCTTAACTCAATCCATCTACTATTATTCTATTGCAACAAATGAAAGTTGCAACTATTTATTCTGCCAACATTTCTAGGAATGTTAATATTTCCTCAATAGTGGTATCTTTATTTTTCATAATATTACTAAGACCCTTATGTATCAATGCATTTCCACTAACAGTGGGAAATTAACTCTGCTTCGCTAGTGGAGGTTGAGCAGATTTGGTAACTACGCATTTCATCAATGACAATACAGACCATGAATTCCGACGCCCCTAAGTAGAGGAATTAGCTACTACACCAACAATCCTTTGAGAAAACAACTTTAACTTTACCTTTACATGCTAAAAAAGCATATAGCCAGTTCACAAAAGAGACATTTGAAAAATACCTTGCAATGAGAGAGGTGATGATTTTGGGGTCACCCCTAACCTAGGGGGCAGGCAAGCAAATGTCTTGAACACAAAGAGCATATCATTCTGAACGATTCGGTGGTAGTCCCATCCTCCTAGGACCAACCCCAAGCAAAGTTATGGGCAAAAATGTGATGCCAACCAAAGGCCAAGCAAAGCATTATGGGGCGAGGTTCTAGAGTTTAGTGAATATCATGGCATTAGCTCTCAGCTGAGCCTAAGAGAGCCTGCCCCTTGAGGAATGTTTTGATATTGGATACTATAATATTCACTGCACTCTAGAATATCGCCCCAGAATGCTTTGCAGGGCCTTTGGTTGGGATTGTATTTTTGTCCATAACTGTGCTTGGTGTTGTCCTAGGAGGATGGGACCACCACCGAATCATTTCAGCATGATGTGCTCTTTGTGTTCAAGGCATCTGCTTGATTCTCTCCCTAGGTTAGGGAGGACCCCAAAATCATCACTGCTCTCACGGTTTACTATATTTTCATTGTTGAGAGATGACTATATGTATTTTAGCATGTAAACATAGTTATTTGTTGTTTTATTAAAGATGTGTGAGATTTTTGTTTTTACTAATAACAGAGTTCATGCAAAATTCTGGATTAAGCTACTGCATCCACAACCCTTTGATAAAACAATGTTACCTCCACATGCTAAAAAGCATATAACTCATTCATAAAAGCAAGCTTTGACAAGTATCTGTCAATGAGAGAGGTGATGATTTTGGGGTCCCCCCTGACCTAGGGGGAGGACCAAGCAGGTGCCTTAAACACAAAGAGCATAACTTGCTTAGTGATTGTGGTGGTTCCATCCTCGTAGGACCACCCCAAGCAGTTTTGGCCAAAAATACAATGCCAACCAAAGGCCCAGCAAAGCATTATGGTGTGAGATTCTAGAGTGAGTGAATATTATAGAATTAGCTCTCAGCTGAGCCTGGAGAGCCTGCCCCTTGAGGAATGTTTTGATATTGGATACTAGAATATTCACTGCACTCTAGAATCTCATCCCATCCCAGCCAATTGGAGCAGATGTATCTTTAGATTTAGAAAGCAAGCTTTCTTCCCCACTTTCTTCAGTTGACAGCCAGGATTACATCAGAACTACTTTACACTCACACTGCTCTTTAACACAGGCAATATTTTAACAAGACTATCAATCTTCACTAGTTCCAACACTTGGAAGCTTCCATTGGGATTCCACTGCATAAAAGCTTGCTTGTAGACCTGTAAGCCTTAGGGGCGTCTTCCCACAAACATTTTGCCTTCATTCCTCCTTCTTAATTGAAATTTATTTCTGTTGGCCTTAGAACTGTGCTTACTTTACCACTGCTAACCAGTGCTTATGCTCTTTCCTTTAATCATGGTGAAATTGGCTTAAACCCAATTTGTGACATTTAATGTACTTATAAGCCCATAGTCAGGTGGTACTACATGTACTCATGGCATCTAAATTAAATACTACTAGTTGGCCTGCAGCACTGATTGGGCCACCCACTTAAGTAGCCCTTTAAACCTGTCTCAGGCCTGCAATTGCAGTCTGTGTGTTTAGTTTTAAACTGCCAGGTCAAAAAACACAGTTGATGGACAGAATGTAGAACAATGTCATACATTCACCCCAGTACAAGGATCTGGGCCTAAATCCATCATTTTTTTGCACTCCACACCACCCTGGGTTAGACACTGGCTATATGCAAATCAGCTCCGACCCTGTGCCTCATGGGAACAGTCCAGTCCGAACTACCAAGCCATGTCTTTTCCAGACCGGAATCAAGCATCCAAGGACCGGTTTCTGGCTATCAGCCTTCATCAGCCTGGATAGCTTGACTCCAGTGGTGTGGAGAGCCTGGGACTCACGTCTGAGCATACCCAGCCCACTCGGGGTGAAAATTGCAAAAAACACAGTTGATGGACAGAATGTAGAAAAATGTCATACAATCACCCCAGTACAAGGATCTGGGCCTAAATCCATCGTTTTTTTGCACTACACACCACCCTGGGTTAGACACTGGCTATATGCAAATCAGCTCCGACCCTGTGCCTCATGGGAACAGTCCAGTCCGAACTACCAAGCCATGTCTTTCCCAGACCGGAATCAAGCATCCAAGGACCGGTTTCTGGCTATCAGCCTTCATCAGCCTGGATAGCTTGACTCCAGTGATGTGGAGAGCCTGGGACTCACGTCTGAGCATACCCAGCCCACTCGGGGTGAAAATTGCAAAAAACACAGTTGATGGACAGAATGTAGAACAATGTCATACATTCACCCCAGTACAAGGATCTGGGCCTAAATCCATCGTTTTTTTGCACTCCACACCACCCTGGGTTAGACACTGGCTATATGCAAATCAGCTCCGACCCTGTGCCTCATGGGAACAGTCCAGTCCAAACTACCAAGCCATGTCTTTCCCAGACCAGAATCACGCATCCAAGGACCGGTTTCTGGCTATCAGCCTTAATCAGCCTGGATAGCTTGACTCCAGTGGTGTAGAGAGCCTGGGACTCACGTCTGAGCATACCCAGCCCACTCGGGGTGAAAATGGCAAAAAACACAGTTGATGGACAGAATGTAGAACAATGTCATACATTCACCCCAGTACAAGGATCTGGGCCTAAATCCATCGTTTTTTTGCACTCCACACCACCCTGGGTTAGACACTGGCTATATGCAAATCAGCTCCGACCCTGTGCCTCATGGGAACAGTCCAGTCCGAACTACCAAGCCATGTCTTTCCCAGACCGGAATCAAGCATCCAAGGACCGTTTTCTGGCTATCAGCCTTCATCAGCCTGCATAGCTTGACTCCAGTGATGTGGAGAGCCTGGGACTCACGTCTGAGCATACCCAGCCCACTCGGGGTGAAAATGGCAAAAAACACAGTTGATGGACAGAATGTAGAACAATGTCATACATTCACACCAGTACAAGGATCTGGGCCTAAATCCATCGTTTGTTTGCACTCCACACCACCCTGGGTTAGACACTGGCTATATGCAAATCAGCTCCGACCCTGTGCCTCATGGGAACAGTCCAGTCCGAACTACCAAGCCATGTCTTTCCCAGACCGGAATCAAGCATCCAAGGACCGGTTTCTGGCTATCAGCCTTCATCAGCCTGGATAGCTTGACTCCAGTGGTGTGGAGAGCCTGGGACTCACGTCTGAGCATACCCAGCCCACTCGGGGTGAAAATTGCAAAAAACACAGTTGATGGACAGAATGTAGAACAATGTCATACATTCACCCCAGTACAAGGATCTGGGTCTAAATCCATCGTTGTTTTGCACTCCACACCACCCTGGGTTAGACACTGGCTATATGCAAATCAGCTCCGACCCTGTGCCTCATGGGAACAGTCCAGTCCGAACTACCAAGCCATGTCTTTCCCAGACCGGAATCAAGCATCCAAGGACCGGTTTCTGGCTATCAGCCTTCATCAGCCTGGATAGCTTGACTCCAGTGGTGTGGAGAGTCTGGGACTCACGTCTGAGCATACCCAGCCCACTCGGGGTGAAAATTGCAAAAAACACAGTTGATGGACAGAATGTAGAACAATGTCATACATTCACCCCAGTACAAGGATCTGGGCCTAAATCCATCGTTTTTTTGCACTCCACACCACCCTGGGTTAGACACTGGCTATATGCAAATCAGCTCCGACCCTGTGCCTCATGGGAACAGTCCAGTCCGAACTACCAAGCCATGTCTTTCCCAGACCGGAATTAAGCATCCAAGGACCGGTTTCTGGCTATCAGCCTTCATCAGCCTGGATAGCTTGACTCCAGTGGTGTGGAGAGCCTGGGACTCACGTCTGAGCATACCCAGCCCACTCGGGGTGAAAATTGCAAAAAACACAGTTGATGGACAGAATGTAGAACAATGTCATACATTCACCCCAGTACAAGGATCTGGGCCTAAATCCATCGTTTTTTTGCACTCCACACCACCCGGGGTTAGACACTGGCTATATGCAAATCAGCTCCGACTCTGTGCCTCATGGGAACAGTCCAGTCCGAACTACCAATCCATGTCTTTCCCAGACCGGGATCAAGCATCCAAGGACCGGTTTCTGGCTATCAGCCTTCATCAGCCTGGATAGCTTGACTCCAGTGGTGTGGAGAGCCTGGGACTCACGTCTGAGCATACCCAGCCCACTCGGGGTGAAAATTGCAAAAAACACAGTTGATGGACAGAATGTAGAACAATGTCATACATTCACCCCAGTCCAAGGATCTGGGCCTAAATCCATCGTTTTGTTGCACTCCACACCACCCTGGGTTAGACACTGGCTATATGCAAATCAGCTCCGACCCTGTGCCTCATGGGAACAGTCCAGTCCGAACTACCAAGCCATGTCTTTCCCAGACCGGAATCAAGCATCCAAGGACCGGTTTCTGGCTATCAGCCTTCATCAGCCTGGATAGCTTGACTCCAGTGATGTGGAGAGCCTGGGACTCACGTCTGAGCATACCCAGCCCACTCGGGGTGAAAATGGCAAAAAACACAGTTGATGGACAGAATGTAGAACAATGTCATACATTCACCCCAGTACAAGGATCTGGGCCTAAATCCATCGGTTTTTTGCACTCCACACCACCCTGGGTTAGACACTGGCTATATGCAAATCAGCTCCGACCCTGTGCCTCATAGGAACAGTCCAGTCCGAACTACCAAGCCATGTCTATCCCAGACCGGAATCAAGCATCAAAGGACCGGTTTCTGGCTATCAGCCTTCATCAGCCTGGATAGCTTGACTCCAGTGGTGTGGAGAGCCTGGGACTCACGTCTGAGCATACCCAGCCCACTCGGGGTGAAAATTGCAAAAAACACAGTTGATGGACAGAATGTAGAACAATGTCATACATTCACCCCAGTACAAGGATCTGGGCCTAAATCCATCGTTTTTTTGCACTCCACACCATGCTGGGTTAGACACTGGCTATATGCAAATCAGCTCCGACCCTGTGCCTCATGGGAACAGTCCAGTCCGAACTACCAAGCCATGTCTTTCCCAGACCGGAATCAAGCATCCAAGGACCGGTTTCTGGCTATCAGCCTTCATCAGCCTGGATAGCTTGACTCCAGTGGTGTGGAGAGCCTGGGACTCACGTCTGAGCATACCCAGCCCACTCGGGGTGAAAATTGCAAAAAACACAGTTGATGGACAGAATGTAGAACAATGTCATACATTCACCCCAGTACAAGGATCTGGGCCTAAATCCATTGTTTTTGTGCACTCCACACCACCCTGGGTTAGACACTGGCTATATGCAAATCAGCTCCGACCCTGTGCCTCATGGGAACAGTCCAGTCCGAACTACCAAGCCATGTCTTTCCCAGACCGGAATCAAGCATCCAAGGACCGATATCTGGCTATCAGCCTTCATCAGTTCTACATTCTGTCCATCAACTGTGTTTTTTGCAATTTTCACCCTGAGTGGGCTGGGTATGCTCAGACGTGAGTCCCAGGCTCTCCACACCACTGGAGTAAAGCTATTCAGGCTGATGAAGGCTGATAGCCAGAAACCGGTCCTTGGATGCCGGTCTGGGAAAGACATGGCTTGGTAGTTCGGACTGGACTGTTCCCATGAGGCACAGGGTCAGAGCTGATTTTCATATAGCCAGTGTCTAACCCAGGGTGGTGTGGAGTGCAAAAAACGATGGATTTAGGCCCAGATCCTTGTACTGGGGTGAATGTATGACATTGTTCTACATTCTGTCCATCAACTGTGTTTTTTGCAATTTTCACCCCGAGTGGGCTGGGTATGCTCAGACGTGAGTCCCAGGATCTCCACACCACTGGAGTCAAGCTATTCAGGCTGATGAAGGCTGATAGCCAGAAACCGGTCCTTGGATGCTTGATTCCGGTGTGGGAAAGACATGGCTTGGTAGTTCGGACTGGACTGTTCCCATGAGGCACAGGGTCAGAGCTGATTTGCATATAGCCAGTGTCTAACCCAGGGTGGTGTGGAGTGCAAAAAACGATGGATTTAGGCCCAGATCCTTTTACTGGGGTGAATGTATGACATTGTTCTACATTCTGTCCATCAACTGTGTTTTTTGCAATTTTCACCCCGAGTGGGCTGAGTATGCTCAGACGTGAGTCCCAGGCTCTCCACACCACTGGAGTCAAACTATTCAGGCTGATGAAGGCTCATAGCCAGAAACCGGTCCTTGGATGCCGGTCTGGGAAAGACATGGCTTGGTAGTTCGGACTGGACTGTTCCATTGAGGCACAGGGTCAGACCTGATTTGCATATAGCCAGTGTCTAACCCAGGGTGGTGTGGATTGCAAAAAAACGATGGATTTAGGCCCAGATCCTTGTTCTGGGGTGAATGTATGACATTGTTCTACATTCTGTCCATCAACTGTGTTTTTTGCAATTTTCACCCCAAGTGGGCTGGGTATGCTCAGACGTGAGTCCCAGGCTCTCCACACCACTGGAGTCAAGCTATTCAGGCTGATGAAGGCTGATAGCCAGAAACTGGTCCTTGGATGCTTGACTCCGGTCTGGGAAATGGCTTGGTAGTTCGGACTGGACTGTTCCCATGAGGCACAGGGTCAGAGCTGATTTGCATATAGCCAGTGTCTAACCCAGGGTGGTGTGGAGTGCAAAGAAACAATGGATTTAGGGCCAGATCCTTGTACTGGGGTGAATGTATGACATTGTTCTACATTCTGTCCATCAACTGTGTTTTTTGCAATTTTCACCCCGAGTGGGCTGGGTATGCTCAGACGTGAGTCCCAGGCTCTCCACACCACTGGAGTCAAGCTATTCAGGCTGATGAAGGCTGATAGCCAGAAACCGGTCCTTGGATGCTTGATTCCGGTCTGGGAAAGACATGGCTTGGTAGTTCGGACTGGACTGTTCCCATGAGGCACAGGGTCAGAGCTGATTTGCATATAGCCAGTGTCTAACCCAGGGTGGTGTGGAGTGCAAAAAAACGACGGATTTAGGCCCAGATCTTTGTACTGGGGTGAATGTATGACATTGTTCTACATTCTGTCCATCAACTGTGTTTTTTGCAATTTTCATCCCGAGTGGGCTGGGTATGCTCAGACGTGAGTCCCAGGCTCTCCACACCACTGGAGTCAAGCTATTCAGGCTGATGAAGGCTGATAGCCAGAAACCGGTCCTTGGATGCTTGATTCTGGTCTGGGAAAGACATGGCTTGGTAGTTCGGACTGGACTGTTCCCATGAGGCACAGGGTCAGAGCTGATTTGCATATAGCCAGTGTCTAACCCAGGGTGGTGTGGAGTGCAAAAAACGATGGATTTAGGCCCAGATCCTTTTACTGGGGCGAATGTATGACATTGTTCTACATTCTGTCCATCAACTGTGTTTTTTGCAATTTTCACCCCGAGTGGGCTGGGTATGCTCAGACGTGAGTCCCAGGCTCTCCACACCACTGGAGTCAAACTATTCAGGCTGATGAAGGGTCATAGCCAGAAACCGATCCTTGGATGCTTGATTCCGGTCTGGGAAAGACATGACTTGGTAGTTCGGACTGGAATGTTCCCATGAGGCACAGGGTCAGAGCTGATTTGCATATAGCCAGTGTCTAACCCAGGGTGGTGTGGAGTGCAAAAAACGATGGATTTAGGCCCAGATCCTTGTACTGGGGTGAATGTATGACATTGTTCTACATTCTGTCCATCAACTATGTTTTTTGCAATTTTCATCCCGAGTGGGCTGGGTATGCTCAGACGTGAGTCCCAGGCTCTCCACACCACTGGAGTCAAGCTATTCAGGCTGATGAAGGCTGATAGCCGGAAACCGGTCCTTGGATGCTTGATTCCGGTCTGGGAAAGACATGGCTTGGTAGTTTGGACTGGACTGTTCCCATGAGGCACAGGGTCAGAGCTGATTTGCATATAGCCAGTGTCTAACCCAGGGTGGTGTGGAGTGCAAAAAACGATGGATTTAGGCCCAGATCCTTTTACTGGGGTGAATGTATGACATTGTTCTACATTCTGTCCATCAACTGTGTTTTTTGCAATTTTCACCCTGAGTGGGCTGGGTATGCTCAGACGTGAGTCCCAGGCTCTCCACACCACTGGAGTCAAACTATTCAAGCTGATGAAGGCTCATAGCCAGAAACCGATCCTTGGATGCTTGATTCCGGTCTGGGAAAGACATGGCTTTGTAGTTCGGACTGGAATGTTCCCATGAGGCACAGGGTCAGAGCTGATTTGCATATAGCCAGTGTCTAACCCAGGGTGGTGTGGAGTGCAAAAAAACGATGGATTTAGGCCCAGATCCTTGTACTGGGGAGAATGTATGACATTGTTCTACATTCTGTCCATCAACTGTGTTTTTTGCAATTTTCACCCCGAGTGGGCTGGGTATGCTCAGACGTGAGTCCCAGGCTCTCCACACCACTGGAGTCAAGCTATTCAGGCTGATGAAGGCTGATAGCCAGAAACCGGTCCTTGGATGCTTGATTCCGGTCTGGGAAAGACATGGCTTGGTAGTTCGGACTGGAATGTTCCCATGAGGCACAGGGTCAGAGCTGATTTGCATATAGCCAGTGTCTAACCCAGGGTGGTGTGGAGTGCAAAAAAACGATGGATTTAGGCCCAGATCCTTGTACTGGGGTGAATGTATGACATTGTTCTACATTCTGTCCATCAACTTTGTTTTTAGCAATTTTCACCCCGAGTGGGCTGGGTATGCTCAGACGTGAGTCCCAGGCTCTCCACACCACTGGAGTCAAGCTATTCAGGCTGATGAAGGCTGATAGCCAGAAACCGGTCCTTGGATGCTTGATTCCGGTCTGGGAAAGACATGGCTTGGTAGTTCGGACTGGACTGTTCCCATGAGGCACAGGGTCAGAGCTGATTTGCATATAGCCAGTGTCTAACCCAGGGTGGTGTGGAGTGCAAAAAAACGATGGATTTAGGCCAAGATCCTTGTACTGGGGTGAATGTATTTTATTTTTCTACATTCTGTCCATCTACATTCTGTCCATCAACTGTGTTTTTTGCAATTTTCACCCCGAGTGGGCTGGGTATGCTCAGATGTGAGTCCCAGGCTCTCCACACCACTGGAGTCAAGCTATTCAGGCTGATGAAGGCAGATAGCCAGAAACCGGTCCTTGGATGCTTGATTCCGGTCTGGGAAAGACATGGCTTGGTAGTTTGGACTGGACTGTTCCCATGAGGTACAGGGTCGGAGCTGATTTGCATATAGCCAGTGTCTAACCCAGGGTGGTGTGGAGTGCAAAAAAACGATGGATTTAGGCCCAGATGCTTGTACTGGGGTGAATGTATGACATTGTTCTACATTCTGTCCATCAACTGTGTTTTTTGCAATTTTCTCCCCGAGTGGGCTGGGTATGCTCAGACGTGAGTCCCAGGCTCTCCACATCACTGGAGTTAAGCTATCCAGGCTGATGAAGGCTGATAGCCAGAAACCGGTCATTGGATGCTTGATTCCGGTCTGGGAAAGACATGGCTTGGTAGTTCGGACTGGACTGTTCCCATGAGGCACAGGGTCGGAGCTGATTTGCATATAGCCAGTGTCTAACCCAGGGTGGTGTGGAGTGCAAAAAAACGATGGATTTAGGCCCAGATCCTTGTACTAGGGTGAATGTATGACATTGTTCTACATTCTGTCCATCAACTGTGTTTTTTGCAATTTTCACCCCGAGTGGGCTGGGTATGCTCAGACGTGAGTCCCTAGCTCTCCACACCACTGGAGTCAAGTTATTCAGGCTGATGAAGGCTGATAGCCAGAAACCGGTCCTTGGATGCTTGATTCCGGTCTGGGAAAGACATGGCTTGGTAGTTCGGACTGGACTGTTCCCATGAGGCACAGGGTCAGAGCTGATTTGCATATAGCCAGTGTCTAACCCAGGGTGGTGTGGAGTGCAAAAAAACGATGGATTTAGGCCCAGATCCTTGTACTGGGGTGAATGTATGACATTCTTCTACATTCTGTCCATCAACTGTGTTTTTTGCCAGGTCAACCTGGCAAAAAACCCTTTTGCCAGGCGTAAGTCTTCCTTTATAATTCTTGCAAGCCACCCCTTGGTAGGCCCTAAACAGCCCAAAAGCAGGGTCCAGAGTATTTAAAAAATTGGATATGTACTTTTATGTTTTGCAAGTCCTGGTAGTGGAAATCTCTTAAATGTGTCTTTCACTACTGCAAGCCCTACCTTCCCCATTGAATAATATTTAGTTATCATATTAATTTAATAAGTGATAACTTTTGATTGGGAGCTTTTAGGAATGTCTAGCTTAGTCTCTACAAAATTGTAATTTAAAACCCTCTTTAATGGGAAAGTCGGATTTTAAATCACAATTCTGAAAATCAAACTTTTAGAAAGTTGATATTTTATTTTCCTAACAATTTGGTGCCTGCAGTCTGTGCCCTGCGTCACATAAATAGGTGTAGTTGGAAGTTGGCCTTTGTGTATTTCTTCCAAACAGCCACACAATAGTGGGATTGGTGTTGGCAGGGTGGAACATCTAAGGCAGGATGGGTAGGACAGAGCTGTCATCTACCATACTTGCACTTAATATCAAGGCTCACCTGAAGTTTCCACAGGAGCATGAGGCAAGAAGCTGAAGAGCAAGTCCCCATATTCCGCGATCACTTAGTATGCCCAACACAGTCAAAGTTAGACTAGTGTACAGGGGGAAGACGCGAAACAAGGGAAGGATAAATGAAGAGGGTCCTTCGGTGTGGACAGCAAGAAGTCATCACTGGAAATGTGTGTGACCCTGAAAAAGGAGAACCATAGTAAGACGGAGCAAAGGGAAGAGTGTAACAGGTTTGTATGAAACGATTTTAAACATATAACTATCTTTACTACCTGATTTACTCCACTCTTCCATTGTAATCCAAAATAATATCTTCAGGAGTCAAAATAAATCAGTAGTGAAAAGACAAAATGCAAAGACAGAGATAAGCCAATGTATACATTTCCCTTGTGCAATTTAAGTGTTCAGTGCAACTTCCTTACCATAAATAAAAAAATAAGGAAAAACTAAAATATATCCCAAAAGTAGTAGTCTTGATGCTTATATTCAATATACATGAAAGATTTATGTATGATTTTGATAAAAAAGAAAAATGCAAAAAATGTGTAGGCTAATATATTGTTTCATTAACTGCAGGAAACTACTCACTGACTGCACTACTGAGGCACAGCCAAGATCAAGCAGCAAAAAAGAATACAGACGCCTAACAGAGCCAAAAGACACTAGTCAGATACGTATATTAGTGCCTTTAAAGCAAGCCTTTTATATAGTTCTGCAGCACAAACATGTTACCACTTCAGCATGTGTTCATACTTTTCAGTTCTTCTTCTTTTTTGTCTTTACAGGAATGCCACCATAATATCACCGTAGGAACAGAACCGGTAACACAGCCCCTCTGGTGGGGGTCCTGCAAGTCGAGGAAGGGACAGAAGATGCCGAATCCGATTATCGATGTCTGAAGAAACTGGCATATGGAGCAAGGAATGACCAGGAAGGGCGCCGCTATGACCCGGAAGCAGGTGAGTGCACCCAGAAGTGAAGAGACGCTTGCACAACTAGAACGGGGAGCGCTCCCTCAGTCTAGTCGGTTGCTTTTGAGCTCGCATGGCTTTCCCCCTGCTGCAACCTGTTGCAGGTATGGAGCAGTCCCCATGCTTCAAAGGCACTTTCCCAACACACTTACAAGGAACTTCACAGAAGGTATTATGCCCAGAGACGGACTGGACCAGGGCAGGAAGGCAGGATATTCCTGACCCTTCTTTGGGGGACAAAACTCTAGAAACTTTTCCAACTTTAAATGAGGCACTAGGTATAAAAATAGGACTCTCAGACCCATTATTCAGTATACTCCTGGACCTGTGGACACTACAGGTGGATTGCCCCACTGGCAGAGGACTGCTCTGTTGCCTGAGTCCTTCCCTGCTGTCTGAGAAGGAAAACTGGGCCTGCTCCCTTGATCCCAGACTGACGGACTCCAAGGGTCAGCTGTCTGACACCCTGTTCTGAGATGCAGGGAGACAACAAGCTCCAGAGGCCTTCCTGCAACTGCCCATTTGACCTGCAACTGGACCTGCCTAAGCACTGTTGGCCTCTGCTGGAGTGAGTTCCTGATCCTCAAGTGCTGCTTCCCCAGGTCTTGGGCATTTGTCTGGCATCAGAGAGAGCCCCACCAAATCTGACATGACACAACATGAAGGCGTGTAAAGCCTTGCCGCACAGCTGCAAGTTTTATCGTAACCAACACTGAGGGATGCAAAGTCCCGCAAAGCCTTACTGCACAGCTGCTAGCCTCATTGGAATTGACACAGAGTGATACAAAGCCCTGCAAAGTCTCGGCACACCGCTGCCAGCTTCATTGGCACAGGTGCTGAGCAAAGCCTCACTGCTCAGCTCATTGGAACCGACGTAGAGCAATTCTTGCCCTTGCTACATGGCTTCATTGAAACCAATGCCAGATGCCGCAAAGCCTCACAAAGCAATTACACACAGACCACGCATCAAGGATATAAGGTACAATCATCAGCAGACAAAACTTGGTCCGGTGCCAGGCCTGCAGCCTGAACTTGTGACTTTGTCCTGGTCCAGCGCGGCCAGATATCCTCAGTTGGCATTTTGCAGCTTTTGGTGCTACTTTCATCTAAAGGTTTAAAATTGCATATCCGCTGATTGAATTATTGTTCTTTTGGTCTCAAATAATGTATTAAAATGTACTTTACTTTTCTTTTTTTCTAAATTGGTGTGGGATTTTTCTGATAATGTATATTTGGTTTTAGGACTATGGGCACTTTACCACTGCTAACCAATGCTAACATGCATGTCCTCTCTTCTTAAACATGGTATGATTGACTTATCCACAACTGACATATTTAATTTACCTATATGTTCCTAGAAAAGTTAACTACATGTGCCCAGGGCCTGTAAATGAAATGCTATTAGTGGGCCTGTAGCACTGAATGATCCATCCACTTAAGTATTGCTTTAAAACATGTTTCAAGCCAGCTACCATATAGAATGTATGCATTTTACACTGCCATGTCGTCTAGGCATTTTTAAAAGCCCTTGCTAAGCCTTAAACTACCCTTTTATTACATATGTCACCCCTAAGGTAGGTCCTAGGTAGGCAGGGTGCTATGTAATTAAAAGGTAGGACATGTACTTTTAATCTTTACATGTCCTAGTAGTAAATAAACTCCCACATTTGTTTTTCACTACTGTGAGACCTAACCCTCCCATAGTTTAACTTTGGAGATTCCTTTTTACATCTAATACGTGTAATTTCCAATTGAATGGAGGTGGAGATATCATGTTTAGCAGCTTTGGAATTGTAAGGATACATCCATTTTAATGGTAAAATTGAATTTTTCATTACAATTTTAAAAATGACACTTTTATAAAGATACAAAAAGATGATGGACGGAATGCTGAACATTGTCAAACATTAATCCTCAGTCACGGAGCTGGGTTAAATCCATAGTTTTTTTGCTCACCAAGCCACCCCAGTGTGGACCCAGACATGTACAAATCAGCCTTGACGCTGCTCCCCACGGGAACAGTCCAGCCTGAACTGCCAGTCCAGCTCCTCACTGGACTGGAAAGCAATCATCCTGGGACTGGTTTCGGGGTATCACCCCTCATCAGTCAGGGTAGCTTGAATCCAGTGGCTTAGTGAGCATGGGATCCACGCCTGGGCAAACCCTTCCCACTTAAGGTGACTATAGTGGCACTGTACGATGATGAACGGAATGCTGAATATTTTCAAACATTCAGCCCCAATCACAGATCTGAGTTAAATCCATCGTTTATTTGCTCACTGTGCCACCCCAGATTGGACCCAGCCATATGCAAATTAATCTTTACCCTGCTCCCTATTAGAACAGTTCAACCTGAACTACCAGGCCAGCTCCTCCCTTGACCAAAAAACAAGCATCCAGGGACTGGTGTTGGGGTATCACCTCTCATTAGCCAGACAAGTTTGAATCCATTGGCATAGGGAGCACTGGACCCATGCCTGGGCATACCGTTCCCACTTATGGTGACTATAGCAACACAAAAAGATGAAGGACGGAATGCTGAGAATTGGCCCCCAGTCACAGATCTGGGTTAAATCCATTTATTTTTGCTCACTGTGCCACCCTAGATTGGACCCAGTCATATGCAAATCAGTCTTGACCCTACTCCCTATAGGAACAATCCAGCCCGAACTCCCAGGACAGTTCATCCCTGGACCAGAAAACAGGCATCCTCTGACCGGTTGCGGGTTATCACCCCTTACCAGACAGGATAACTTGAATCCAGTGGCATTGTTAGCACGGGACTCATGTCTGGGCATTCCCTTCCCACTTAGGGCATCTATAGCAACTCAAAAAGATGATGGACGGACTGCTGAACATCGTCAAACATTCACCCCAGTCACAGTTCTGGGTTAAATCCATTGTTTCTTTGCTCACCATGCCACCCCAGTTTGGTCCCAGCCATATGCGAATCACCCTTGACCCTGCTCCCCATGGGAATAAGTCCAGTCAGAACATACACACCAGCTGCTCCCTGGACCAGAAAGCCAGCATCCTGAGACTGGTTTCGGGGTATCGGGGTATCCCTGTATAGGATAGGATAGGATAAAAAGTTTATAAAGCGCTCGAATGCCGTGGCGTCTTGGCGCTAGTGTGTATGAATGAACATCCAGAAACCATATCTTATGTCAGCCTAAATTGCAAAAAGCAGCGTCTTCAGGTTCTTCCTAAACAGCTTTCTGTCAGGTTGGAATCTCATATCTAGGGGTAGTCTATTCCACAATTGCACTGCCCCATTTGATAGTGTCCTACCTCCCCATCTAGCCCGTTTGACCCTGGACTTTTTAAGTAGACCTAAATTAGTAGATCTCAGATAACGTGGGGGCACATAGGGCGTGAATAATTTATAAACTTCATCGGCGCCCCCTCCATGAAGTGCCTTAAAGTCAACACGCTGCTGTACTGGAAGCCAGTGCAGTGATTTGATGCCCGCTGAGGTTGAGCAACCCCTTGGATATTCAGAAGCAACCATGCTGCTGCATTCTGAAGGGACTGGAGCTTTCTCATCTGGGTTTTATCTATGGCCATAAACAGGGCGTTGCCGTAATCTAGTTTGGATAGGAAAAGGCTCACCATCACCGTCTTCTGAAGGTCACATGATATGAATGGAAAAATCTTTCTTAACGTTTTTAAAAGAAAGAAACAGGACGATGTCAAGCTATTTACCTGGGCTGAAAAGTTTAACTTATCATCAAAGGTGACCCCCAGGTTCCTAACCTTAGAGACGGGAACCGGACATCTCCCGGCCTCAACTGGCCAACATGAGTCATTCCATACGGGGGATCCCCCTCCAAATTCTATCAGCTCCGTTTTGTCTGTATTGATCTTCAGAAAATTGTGGTTCATCCAGATAATAATCTCAGATAGACATTTAGCAGCTGTGACCTCAGGCTGCTTGCAGATGGAAATAACAAGCTGTGAGTCATGAGTGTAAGATACCAACGCAAAACCATATCTTCTGATGAGCCTCGCTAACGGGGTGACATAGATATTAAACAGTGTGGGGGATAATGATGATCCCTGCGGAAACCCGCATGGGAGATGAAAACTCTTGGACTCCAGTCCATCCCAAACCAAATTTTGTTCCCTATCCTCAAGAAAGGAGAGCCCTGTAGAGAAAGTATCTGACCTACACGCCAATGCAGTAGGCCTGAACTTTTGGGTTTGCCTCGATCTAGCGCAACCAGACTGCCTTAGTTGGCGCTTTATGCATTTAAGCACTCTAATTCAAAATATTCTGTAAAATTAATATTTCTGATTCCACTTATTTGATTTTTGTCTTGTTGGTTTGGTTTTGTTCATTAAAGTAAACTCTATTTCTCAAACCAGTTGTGGTATCTATTTTTGTGGAATTTTCACTGTTTTACTGTTTAAAGTGTTGCACAAATACTTCACACATTGCCTCTTTAGTTGACCCTGACCGCTCTGTGCAAAGCTACCAGAGGGTGACCACAGGTTAATTTAAAGTGTGTTTCTGACTTACCATGAGTAAGATTGTGGTTCCTGCTTAGGTGTATACCTTTACCAACCAGAAACTCAATTTCTAACAGTTGTATTTTCACTTCATTGCTGTTTAAGTGCTGCATGAATACTTTACATATTGCCTCTGTGTTAAGCCTGACAGCTTTGTGCCAATCTACCAGAGAGTTAAGCACAGATTAATTTGGTGACTTGTTGTTCACTCTGACACAGATTGTGGCTGTTGCTTGAGTAGGGTTTCACCTCCCCAACTGCACAAGTGTTCATTCACACTTGATGACCAACTTATCACAGTTTTTGAACTAACTTTGACTCCTAAAATAATGACATCAAGTTGGTTTATAAACTGTTTATGATCGTTATTAGCCCCCATTGTTTTGCTCACCACTACAAATTTTAAAGAACCAATGCACAGCCCTTGCGTAATAATTTTTGAATCTCTCTGGCTAATGCTAATGACCCTCTAGAGGGCAAATACATCTCATTGTATTTTGACTTTGATTGCAGCTCTAGAAAACTGTATCATGGCTTTCTCACTCAGAGGTCTTGCCATTGTTTCATCCACCTCCAGCTACAAAGGTTAAATACCAAATGTGGCATTTCTGAAATTTATGCATCATATTTAGGAGTTACTTTTATCAAGTGCTTTGTTCCCCTCTATAGTTGATAAGGCAAGTCACGCTTGTAGTATAGTAATTATTTCTAATACATGCCAGAGACGGTATAGGTTAATATATGTGGCAGGGCATACACAGTGTGAGAAATGGGGGCTCTAGTTGGCAGAGGTCCTAGTAGGGACCACCATTCTATTCAGGATAAGCTAGATAAACAGTAAAAGTAACCTGTGTTCACCCGCTGGTTCCTTGGCACAGGGCAATCAGGCTTATCTAAAGAGGGAATGTGTAAAACACACACACACACACACAGACACTAACAGAATGAAAACATGACAAAGACTCCACACTGAAAATATTGTTATAAATAAATCAAGACCAAAATGACAAAATTCCAATAAGTTGAGTTATGAATTTTTAAAGAATAAATATAGTAATCCTGGGCAGTGAACTCCGCTCCGCTCGCGGAGTTTGCGGAGTTTCCCGCAAACCGCATTACGCGGAGTTCGCGGAGTCCCGAAAAACTTCACTTCACGGAGCGGAGTTTTATTCCTCGCTCATGTTTACCAGTTGGCGAGCACGAGCGAGGAAAATTCACCTCCCGCCAAGACTTTTCCTCATTCGCGATCGCCAACATCAAGGTGGCGAGCACAAGCGCAAGCGCAAGCGTAGAAAATAAACCTCCTGGTGAGATTTCTCAATGCGGGGGGTCAGTTTTCTCATTGCGAGTGGTTGCGTATGCTCACGACCGCTCACGTTGAGAAACTGCCCGTTCACGTTGAGAAAGCTGCCACTTGAGTAAAAATCTACTCGAGCGGCAGAAAAGTTAAGACTGCGCCGTGCATGGTGCTGTTTGCAATGATTGCACAGTGCGGACAAGTATCCAGCACTGTGCAATCACCGTGAACAGCATTTTTCTACCGTACTCTGCCGCTTGCGGAGCTCCGGGTAGTGCAACAGAGGTTTTTTTACACTTCTCGTAGCTCCACGTAGTGCAACTCCACGAACTCCGCCCAGGGTTAAAATATAGTTCTAGCGATTAGATGCAATTAGCATCTATGGGGGTTTAACTGGTCATGCTGGATCAAGACAAAGTCAACTGTTCAAGCAAACTGCGATGAGGCACAGGCTGGGGACAGGAGCTGCGCAGGTCAGATGAACAGAGTACCCTGATCCTGGTCACAACAGCGAGATGCGGAGTTTAGATGAGCGATTCATCGATATCAAGCCCAAAGTCTAGGTGATGCATCGATTTTCTTCAAGCAGTGGCAGCGATGCGTCAGGTCGGTTGAGAGAAGCACCGGTTCAGAGTTAGCCAGTTCTGAAGGTTATACGCCAGGCTAATCCACGCTGGAGGGCTGAGGCATCGATCTTCTCCTCGAAGCGGCGGCGATGCATTGTTTCCGAACCAGAGGTTCCGGATATGATGTAGCAGTTCTAAGTGGGATCCATCAATTCTACTCCTGCAGCAGGGTCAGTGCACCGGTACTGATACACACAGACTAGACATGCATCTATGTCTCTGGTATCTAGGTCCACTTCCAGTGAATCAGGGACAGGAGAAAAGACTTTGATAGCCCAGTGTCTCAAGCAACAGGAAGCAAGCCAACAAGCCCTTGGAGATCACTTTGGTGCCAGGCAGAGTCCGGCTGTCCTGAGCAGGGTCAAAGAGCAGCAGGCCACACGGCAGCACAAGTGAAAAGCAGGCATTCCAAGTAAGAAGTCTACAAGAGTGTCAGTCCTTTGTGCAGCATGGCAGTTCTTCTGACAGAGTCCAGTTGTAAGTCGAAAAGTGTCGGATTTGGTAGGGTTCAAGCCCAGTGCCTTTGAAGTGGAGGTGACTTCAAAGAAGGGTCTTTGAAGTGCACAGAAACCCTTTCTTCCAAGCCCTGGCTCCAGACTGTCGGGGGAGGGTAATCAGCCCCTTTTGTGAGGACAGAGCACTGCCTAGTCAGGTGTGTCAGCCCTTTCCTCCCTTCCTGCAGGAAGAGCCATCAGAATGCAGATGAGTACTCAGTCACACATAACCATCCTGTGTTTATGGCTGTCTAGAGGAAATGCACAAAGTGTAGCTGTCACCAACCCCGGTCAAGTATTGGAAACAGGCTGGAGACCTGTTTTCAATAAGAGCAGAAAAATATCCACTTTCTAAAAGTGGCATTTCTAAAATGGTAATATTTAGTCCAAATTTGCTAGTAAAGAGGCGTTATCATTACCATTCGAAAGATAAAAATCAGGACACAGCTACTCCTTTCTAATCCGGAACTATAGCTTAAAAGTGTATTATGGAATTTCCAATGTTAACCTATGAGTGGAGTAAGCCTCACAGTAATGGAAAACAAATATAGGTGTTTTTCACTATCAGGACATGCAAAGCGTAAAATGTCCTATCTTTTACTCACACAGCACCCTGCCTTTTGGGCTATCTAGGGCCTACCTTAGGGGTGTCTTATGTGTAATAAAAGGGTTACGGCTTAGCAAAGAGTTTCAAATGTCAGGTCAAATTGGAAGTAAAAAAACACACATAGGCTATGCAGTTATATACCTGAAACATGTTTGCAGTGTTAATTGTGTGGGTGGCACAATCAGTGCTGCAGGCCAACTAGTAGCATTTAATTTATAGACCCTGTGCATATGGAATACCACTAACAAGGGACTTACAAGTAAATTAAATATGTAAACCAATTATACCATGTTAAGAGAAGAGAAGTGACGGGAAAAACTCACCTGCTTTATTCCACCTTCGGAAGACAACTTAAAATACTGTTTTAAGAGCTGCAAATCTGGCTCACCTTTGGATCCTTTACCTCCACATATTCTGCATCAGATCACCGATATAATCTGTCCCATTTACCAGAAACTGTTTACTACTTCCTTATGCTCAGGATCTGTGCCCAGCTCCTGGAAACAAGCTAATGCGGTGCCCCTCCTGAAAAAACCCAATGCAGACACATAGGACACGATTCCTAAAAGTAATCTGAGACAAAATCTTAACTTTACGACTTTCGGTATTCACAAAAGGCATTTAGGAGTAGTAAAGTTAGGATTCCTAACATTACTACTCCTAAACTGAGACAAAATCCTAACTTCATGACTTTCGGTATTCACAAAAGGCATTTAGGAATAATAAAGTTAGGAATGCTAACTTTACTACTCCAAAATGCCTTTTGTGAATACCAAAAGTCGTAAAACTAGGATTTTGTCTCAGATTACTTTTGTGAATCAGGCTCAGTATTCTTATCCCATTTTTGCCCTATTTCCAAGCTCCCTGTTTCCTCAAACATTTTGGAGAAACTGGTCAATATTTAGCTCTCTGAATTTATTAAAGCTTCTAATGTGCGGCACCACTCACAATTGGGCTTCAGAGCTAGACATAGCACAGAAACAGCGCTGCTGGAGATCTCTGATCAAGAACAGTGGAATCTGGACCTCAGCTACAAAGTGGCACTAGTTCGACTGGATCTCTCGGTGATGTTTGACACAGTCTTTCACAAGATTTTAGTACACCAGCTTGCTCGAATTGGTGTGAAGGCCACAGCCCTCCTATGGCTCTCCTCTTTTCTGGAGTTTAGAGAGAATGCTGCCTGGATGAGACTGGACCGCTTTAAGGTGAAATCCCTAAAATGTGGGTTAGTGCTCAGTCTGACCCTTTTTAATATTTACTTGTTGCCCCTGGCCATCTTGGTTGAGCCACTTGGTATCAAAAACAATTCACATGCAGACAAAACACGGTTGTTGTTTTTGTAGAAAGAAACCTCGAAGATGGCTTTCATAGCCTGCATAACAGCAGTCATGGGTTGGCTCAGTGCCAACAACCTTCAATGTAATCAGACAAAATAGAAATCCTGCTGTTTGGTCCTGACCCTCTGCCTGGATGGATGGGCTGTTGGCCTGCTG
Source organism: Lissotriton helveticus (assembly GCF_964261635.1). Lineage (NCBI taxonomy): Eukaryota > Metazoa > Chordata > Amphibia > Caudata > Salamandridae > Lissotriton > Lissotriton helveticus. Next base: position 135,534,048 of record NC_136058.1, read on the forward strand.
ACTGCCCAACTTCCCCCCTGACAAACATAGACAGAAATTTGGGGGTACTATTTGAGGCAGGCTTGACTATGAAGAGACACATTTCCTCTGTAGTCAAGTCATATCTCTGGATCTTAAGAACACTGTAAATATTTGTATTTTTTCTGCCTTGGGATGCTCAGGAATCCATAGTTCAGGTTTTGATCTTATCACGTCTTGACTAATCCAATGCTCGCTATCATTGCCTTCCAGAGTATCTGAATCATCATTTCCAAGTGGTTCAAAATATTGTGATTCGAATACTGTTCAAACTGTCAAAAGGGTCACCTGTAAAAGTTCTTCGCAAGCAACTACACTGGATTTCTGCTAAAAAAAGCCATCTTCAAAGTTTTAACAATCTCTCATCATGCAATTCATGACACTGGTCCTAAATACCTGCACTCAAGGATCCGAGAGTACTGTCCTCCAGGATCCCTTCGCTCGATGAATGCCTGTCTTCTGGTTGTTCCGTCCTTTAAGAAAAAGTGGCAAGGTGGCTTTTCCTTCTCTTTTCTGGCTGCCTCTCTCTGGAAACGACTCCCTTTTTCATTAAGAAGTACTAGGGGTGAGACTGCCTTCAGGAAACTGTTAAAAACATGCTTACTTAGCAATTAATTTTTCTCTGTGCCTGATATGACATGTTTCAGCGCCGAGACACTATTGAGTGGCTGTGCACTTTAGAAGTACCTTCATTTGCAATGATACGTACGAACGAAGACATAGCGGTGTGCCGATAGGAGGAGAAAAATTTAAGCTAGCGGCGTATGCGGATGATGTTTTAATAATGACAGAAGACCCTGAGAGATCTATCAAGGCACTGACAGACACAATTGAGAGGTACGCCCAGGTCTCAGGGTACAAACTCAACAAGGACAAATCAGAGTGCAAGCCCCTAAACATCCACACAACAAGTGCAGTACTAGGAACGTCAGGCCTAGCGTGGCAAAATAAGCCTATTAAGTACCTAGGCATTCTCTTTGAGAGGAACCTGAGCACAACACTAGAACATATTGAACAGGTTATAATCCAGAAAATCAAGGCCAAAGTAGACGGGTGGTCACCCAAGTTCACAACATGGTGGGGGAGGGTAGAAACAATAAAAATGATGCTCACACCAATGGTGAACTATATGCTAGCCATGCTACCCCTAACCAACACAGATGACTTCCACAAAAAGGTAGACAAGATACTGAACGATTTCCTATGGAGAGGGAAGAAGGCCAGAATAAGCATGCAAAAACTCAGATTATCAAAGGAACAGGGGGGACTAAACATAACAAACTTCAAACGATTCCACGAGGCGTGCATAGCTAGACAGGGACTGCACTGGCTGGACCCAAGACAGGACTACACACCGGCATGGCTAACACTCGAACAGGGGTTGCTAAAAGGTATGAAACCCATCACCCTCCTCACGGCCACCAAACACCCGGCAATCAAAAACAACCCGGTACTCAGAAACACAAAACGAGCTCTGCTGAAAGTTGACAAACTTCTAAACACGAGCATCAAGGGAGGGCCCTTTGAATCCATCTGGCACAACCCAACCCTAAAATACAGGGGCAAGGTCCTAGACATGCACGATTGGTATAGCCAAGGGATATCCATAGCCAGGGACCTTAAGAGCAAGTGCGCTGACGTAACATTCGACAACCTGAAGGGAGAGTACAGCCTAAACAGCATAGAACTATACAACTTCCTGAAGATAAAAGTCGCAATAAGGAAGGCGAACCTCAACACCCAGACACCCTCGATAATACAGCTGGCTAACAGCCTGAACACGCTAGGACACCAGGTAGCACACCTCTATAAGATCCTAGGCCCCAAACACACCAAACTTAATGACAAGGTCATAAACTTCTGGGGGGAGGCAGCAGGTCAAGCACTCAGTGAGGACGCTAAAGCCGAGCTATGGAGGTCCACTAGTCGGAAAAAGGTGACGGCCACACTGAACCAGACAAAATTCTGGCTGATACACAAGGCATACTGGACACCAGCCCGATTAGCCACAGTAGGCATTAGAGACAGCGACGTATGCTGGAACTGCAATAAAGAAAGGGGAGACTTAGAACACCTCCTACTAAAATGCCCAAAAATCAAGGACTTCTGGGGGAAGATCAGAATACTTATCCACGAGATCACAGGCATAGACATACAAATAGACCTCACAAGCCTGGCCCTAGGGTTCACATCCCAGGCAATCACAAAGGCAGAGGATCGGGACCTCATTGATCTTCTGCTAACAGCCGCAGTCAAAATAGTCCTAACTAACTGGAAGGACACATCAAAGGCGGCTCCACAGGCGTGGCTCAATTGGGTCACGTTCCTCAGGGGGGCGGACAACATCACAGCAAAACACACACCGAAAACGCACAAGCAGTCTACCATGTGGGGGTCATTAGACCACTACCTGTCATCACACAAGCCACCGTAGGCGTGAGCAAGATACATCTGAGGGCGCTTGCTGAAACAGTTTTGTGATAACAGAACACCGTGCACATCTCCTACTTCATCTATATCTCTCTCTACTGTTCCCCCGGGGCGCGGGGCACAAGACGATCGATCACAGAGACGTACAAATGCCATGGAACATCAAAAAGACGGAAATACGAACTATGAGACTACGAACTGGCGAACAATCTCAAGAGTACGGACTGCCGCTCCCCCCCCCCCCCCGCCCCCCCCCCCCTTTTTTTCTTTCTTTCTTCCTTTCTCCTCTTTAGCCTATTTTCGTCTTTCTTCTTCCACTCATGTATAAGCCTCGTCCATGTATGTAAATTTATATTTTTCTATATACAATAAAGAATTTCGGAAATAAAAAAAAAAAGAAGTACCTTCATTTGTTCATTAATTTGTGGTTAGCAGTGCATTGAGTGGAGCCATGAGTGGAGGAGTGTTTAGATAAGTGTTTGCAGTTGTGAGTAGAGTTTACAACTCCACAGGCAGAACATACAATGCAAGACCTATGACTATGCTTTGTTTGTTATTAGAATTAGAACCAAACCTGCCCATTAAAACTACACAGAATTATAGAGGTCAATGAAGTTGTTAGTGCAATTAGGAACTGCTCACTAGGGAAAGCACCAGGCACAGGTGGTGTACTAGCAGACATTTTAAATCCAATCTGGACTTGTGGGCACCTCTTTTAACAAATGTATTTAGGAGTACCGTAGACGGACAGCCATAATCATCCTTTTCTGCAAAAAAGCAGACCGGCATTTACAATCTTACTACAAACACATATCACTGATAGATTCTATCATGACGCCCCTTGGTAGAGTGCTTTTGGCTCGTCTGAAATCATGGACTACTGAAAATAAGATTTTGTACAATGTACAATATGGCTTTAGACCAGGTGTGGAGACAATAGACCAGTGTCTAAATTTCTACCTATCAATAGGGAAATACGTAATGGCAAAAAAAGGGTCCATCCATCTGGCGTTCATTGATTTATCCAGTGCCTTCTATTTGGTGAATCACTCAAAAATGTGGACACTGATTGAGTCACTAGGGGTGGAAACAGAACTGCTCACTTTAATTAAACACCTTCATCACGAATTGACTGTGAGGGTTCGTTTCGGCTTTTGATGTGAAACTAACCCCAAATATAAATCCACTCAAGGGGCGCAACAGGGCTGTATGCTTGCCACTTTCCTATTTCTTCTATACATAAATGGGATTTCTAAACACCTTGCAGAGGTAGGAAAGGATGCCCCGGAATAGGCAGGCAACAAATTCCTATATTATTACATGTGGATGATGCTGTGCTAATTGCTCGCATTGCAAATCGTCTACAAATCCTACAGAACACTTTTCCTCATACATGGAAAACCTGGATCTCAAGGTCAACTATTCCAAGTCTTTCATTATGACAGTTGGGATCCGTAATATGAATTCAAAAACCTTTTTCATTGGGGAATTCAGCCCTGGGGAAAGTGAATATTTTTAACTATTTAGGGATCCTCTTTAGCTCCTCTTTTAAATGGAACTCACTTTTGACTGATGCCAATTAAGACAAAAGGAGTGTCGGATGCCTCCTTATCTTTTCTCACACCATCAGGAACCAATCAAATCACCAGCTGGGAGACGCGTCCGTAACCTCAAGTTTTTCATCACATTGAATCTGGGACTGTAGAACACAATATTGAATATCTCGCCACCCTGGTAACACATAACATGTATTTATTTAGAAAGTGCACAATCACCCAGAATGGTATCTTGCACTGAATAACAGATGTTTATTGTTACCCAACATAATGGTACTCATTTTATCGACCTCAGAAGGATGAAATGGTGAGGGGACCCACTGGGCTTTGAACCCAATGAGCAGCATGATAACGCACCTGCAAAAGTAATAAAGACCAAACTGGTTGAGGCCTATAGTCAGTCTAAGTTAATTCAGCAATCATCATAAATGTCGAATACATGATTATACATACACACATATAACTTAAAAAAATAAATGGAAAGCGTAAACAAAAGACATGATTATATGTTTAAATGAACATTAGTGTACACGTATATAAATCTCTAATTTCTTCAATGATTAAATTTCATTAGTATATTTAAATGCTACATAATCATTAAAGGAATCAAAACACACTGTGAGTATAATGTCATGTATGAGAATATAACTACATAGCTGTGACAAATAAAAGGTGGATCATAAATTACGCTGTTCCAGAGCTCAAGATTCACAGAAAAAAAGACATTCAGGACATGCTGTTTGCAGTTCATTTTGTTGCGGCTTTACCCTACTTGTAAAAGCAGAGCAGCAATTAAACAAAATAGGCCCCAGCAAATGTGTTAATTAGATTCAGAATGGCTGTGAGTATGTATTAATATGAATTCACATCTTGCTGGCAGACTCTGTGAGCAAATAGGAGAAACAAGAACAAAGCACTTTGTTAGATCCCTGAAAAAAATATTTACAAAGAAAAAATGAGTGATGATTCAAGAGCGAGCAAGAGAAAACATGCTGTTAATTAGTGAATTAATAAAAACAGAATTCAAAAGATGAATACTTATATTAATAATGATGCCAACTTATATGACATTTATATTTATAAGGTTATTTTTATTGCTCGTCACCAAAAAGCTTGAAGAAAGATAAATTACATTCACATAGAAGTAATTTTCTCTTAAAACATGTAAAATCACATTGTATCACATACAAGAACTATACTCAACTTAGATGGATTCAGAAAAGATTCCCAGATGACACCAGGTCCTCCTCCTTTGTTAGTCCACTGATACAGAGTAGGGAAGCATTTCAGCCTGGTGTAGTGATCATGTAGCCAATCCAGAAGAATTCAGCTTTCTGAGGAAAAAATTCTTATCACAATCAGATATATTGCTATTATGATCTGGGACTGGCCTATTTAGCTGTATAAGATACGCCCTCAGTGGGTCCTAAATATTTTTGGACCTGGATGTCTGTGATTGCAGTAGTGCATTGGTGTGTGCTACACCATACATCTTGAATTCAGTAACCTTTAACAGGGACCAAATTTCTACTCTAGTTGTATGTGACTCTGCGATTTGCAAGTAGCAGTTCCATTATGATAAAACGTCGAGAGCTGCATAGGCATACTTTAACATAGCCTCATAAAGTGATTATTGTGTTATGTTCTATATGCATTCCTGTCATGTGTGATATGGTGTGAGTGACATTATACAGAATGCCTGTATAAAAGAGCAAATCCAGGTGTAAGAAGCCAGCACGTGGCGCTCCACATCAGGGGCACACATGAGACTTAGAACCGTCAATTTTGTGTTGCTTTTCAGGTGTGCTATAAATTCTACGCAAGTATTGTAAGAGTTTGTGTCTATAGTGTATCAAGACCATTTTCATACAGCAGAATTTCCATTTTGCATCTATGAGTTCCTCTCTGTTGTATTTAATTATTTGTTGTTTGCTTTCGAGGAGAGGCTAAGAAACAGGTGTGCAGGCCCCCCACTGTCCTCTATGCACCTCAACAGCAAGGGTGACTTTCTTTTTTTGGTGAATTTCTGCGGATTTGTGCTTCCCCCGCCATGCACAGTGTTTTCGGCAATGATTTCTGTTCAGTGGTTATCAGTAATGTTCTCAATAATGTCACAAAATGTCTTAAGTGTTGTAATAAGTGAGGTCATAGACAGTGTATGGTGAGGGAGTGAGTTATAGTTACCTAAAAATAACTATAACTGTGAATTTTAGTATTTCTTTAGCTTAAAACTTTACATTTAAACTTAAATTTTAACTATAACGTCACTTAAACACTTGTTTTTTTTTCAGTGAATTTCTATTTTTTTTTAACCTAAAGTGATATTTTATTACCATACGTAAGGCCAACCCCCATGTCTTGCAGGGCATAGCCTGTTGACATGCTCTGAATCTGACTGTCAGTGACCAGTCAACCTCCCGCCATGCACGGCCGAAGGGCTTGGCTGCAGGGCCTGACCCCGAGAGCAGCCAACCCCCTGCCACGCACAACCTCTGCCTGTTCACAGTATACAACCACAGGCTCGCAAACATTGCCTCCTGCGACAGTCTTGTGCGAGCAGCACAGCCCCTGTGCCCCCATGAGACTATCGCAGGAGTTCAGGGACCCTGGTGTCTCCAGCTGGACACTTACCGGATCACAGAAACCCCCAAAATATATTTTCTTACGTTAGGCCAAGGGGACCCTCGCAAGGTCCAGGGGTACCCCACCCGGCCCCTTATACCTTTTTTGTTTAATTTTAAGGAGAATGGCCAGGGACTGAATTGCAGCAATATTAACTTGCATGTTAAAGCCAGCCAATCAGAGCGTGAGCTTCAGCAGGAATTCACAGAAGCCTCTTGGTCCCATGGAAGTAAAGTGGTGGATGGGGAAAAAGCCCCCTCAGCCATTCAGATTTTCCCAATATTTAAAGTTGTGTGATCACAGGGTTCTCACAATGCACCTGCAAACCAAACCTTCCATATATAGAAAGTTTTTGGACCTTAATTTCACAAATACCAGTGAATGAATTTAGACCTAATCACCTTTCTGGACAAAGATTTAGATGTCTGCCAAACTTAGTGTAATTTCATTCATTTTAATTCTCATAGGATGTTTTGCTCTTTTATATAGAAAAACCAGCTGAACAGAATTACACCAAAGTTAGAAATGTTGTTGTGCCTGTTGTGATTTGGTGTAAATCCGTCCACTAGATTTGAATAAATTTAGCATTTAAAGTGGGGCTTCCTTTGGGCATGAATCGATTTAGTGGTAAGTGGATAATTAAAGATTCGGATTATCCTTGAATCAAAGAATTAAAAAAATAGTAAAATTCTTATTATTTCATTTGCCGACTCGGATCCTTGGATACAAAGATGAATATGAATCTGCAGAATCGAAAGAATCTGATTGACTATGCTCAACGTGAGACAAAGTATTGTATCTGCCATTAATGTACTCAGGGATTTGGTCCTCGAGTACTGCAAAGCTGCAAAAATCTTTGAAAGTGGTCATAAGCAGCTGGGTGAGAATGCTCGACCCCATGCACATTTTGGAGGTGTCAAAGGGACAAATATGATTTGAAATTATAAAAAATAGGTTATCTTGTGGGATTTTTTGGGATCCAGCATCTACCCACATTTGAGTTTCTTCTGAATAGCGATCTGAAAATGTACTAACAAAAAAATGGTCTGGCCAAAAACCCTATTTTGCATCCACCCTCCGTTTTCAGGCTTTGCACAGCTGGGTTTGCTGCCCGCTGAGGGTTGGTCAACCATGAAGGGGTGTGAGCTGACCTTTTGTCTGTGCTCTGTAGGAATTGCTGCCTGCAGCATGTTGGGCACAAGAAACACCTAAATGTAAAATATGATTTAAAAAACACAGAAATTCACTGAAAAATCAAAGGCAGGATTTATCGTTGTATTTGGTATAATACCTTACAGTATGTTAAAAAAATACACAAATGCACCTTAATTTAATGTGCAGATATGGTTCTGAATTAAAACTGTAAAAATGTATGGTCAAGATCAGAACCTTTAGTTTGCACAAAAGCCAAGCAAATCTTAATTTGCAATTTTATCCTAATAAACAGCAACACCTAAAAGTAAAGTGTAATTAAAATAACCATATTATCAGATCAAACAACTTTATGTTTCTGCATTCATAGCTATTTTTGTCAAAGTAGTAAGGTTAATGTGATAAGTAGTCTCATTTGTAAGATAATTTACATTTGTATTTGCATCTGTTCTTAAACAGAAAGGTTGTGACTACTGCATTTGTTGTGCGAGTTATGGTTTGCATAGCAGTTATTTGAGTTATGGATTCTGATCCTGTAGCAGTGCGCAGTGGTGGTGTGCCCAACTATCGACACCATCTGCAGGTGGGTTGACCACAGGGCCATGCCTCCAACCGGCCACTGCAACCAGCCCTCATTGGGTGACCAATCCATGCTGCACATTAGGCCTGTGAGGAGCTCATGGAGTGATGGAATTGCCGAAAATCTCCACCAAATTCCATGAGTTGGTGTAGTATTGCTCAGCCACCTCTAATGAAGTCCCCTTGGATGCTGATAGTAGTTGGAGGCCAAAACACCCTATTGTTGCCGCAAGGAAGTCCTCCACAGCAGGATCCCCTGTCCCCTTTCTCAACCACTCTGCAAAGGGGCCTCCGGGCACACTAGTGGTTGGATAATGAAGCCCCCTTAGCTGCAGAGGGTAATTGGGGACCAAGAACCCCCATTGTTGCCACACATAAGTCCCCCATAGTGGGATTGGTGAGACCTTGTGTCAGAGGCCACGCTCCCTTTCTCACACACTTTAAAAAGGGGCTCCTGGCACACTATTGTTTGAGGAATGAAGTCCCCTTGGCTGCTGATGGTCGCTCGGGGCCAAGAACCCCTATGGTTGCCGCAAGTAAGTCCCCCACAGCGGGATTGCTGAGACCTCAGCAGACGTCCCCCCCCTTTCTCAACCACTCTGCAGAGGGGCTTCCTGATGCACTACTGGTTGGGGGATGACGTACCCTTGGCTGCTGAGGGTCATTGGGGGCCAAGAACCCCTATGATTGCCACAAGTAATTCCTCCACAGCAGGATTGCTAAGAGCTTGTTGGAGGCCCCTCCAACTTACTCAACCACTCTGCAAAGGGGCTTCCTGGCACACTACCGGTTGGTGGGCGAAGTTCCCATGGCTGCTGAGGGTCATTGGGGGCCAAGAACCCCTTTGATTGCCACAAGAAAGTCCCCCACCGTGGGTTTACTGCGACCTCATCGGAGGCCTTCCACCCTCTTCTCAACCACTCTGCAAAGGGACTTCCTAGTGCACTATTGGTTGGGGATGAAGACCCCTTGGCTACTGCAGATCATTGGGGATCAAGAACCCCTATTGTTGCCACAAGTAAGTCACCCACAGGGGAATTGCTGGGACCTCCCTCAAGGCCACACCCCTTGCTCAACCTCTCTTTGCAACAGGGCCTCCTGGCACACTGCTGGTTGGGAGATGAAGTCCCCTTGACTGATGAGAGTCGTTGGGAGCCAAGAACCCCTATTGCTGCCACAAGTAAGTCCTCCACAGCAGGACTGCTGAGACTTCACCAGAGACCCCTCCCTCTTTCTCAACCACTCTGCAAAGGGGAATCCTGTTGCACCACTAGTAGGGGTAATAAGTCCCTTTGGCAGCTGAGGATCGTTGGAGTCCAAGAATGCTTATGGCCGCCACAAGTATGTTCCCCACAGAGGGATTGCTGAGACATCACAGGAGTCCCCTTCCCCTTTCTTAACATCTCTGCAATGGGGCCTCCTGGTGTACTAATGGTTGGGGAGTGAATTCCATTTGACAGCAGAGGGTCGTTGCGCACCAAGAATCCCTATGTTTGCCATAACCTGCCCCCTTTCTCAGACACGCTGTAAGGGGCCTCCTGGCGCTCTACTGGTTGGGGGATGATGTCCTATTGGCTGCTGATCATTGCAGGCCAAGAAACCCTTTTGATGCCACAAGTATTTCCACCACAGCAGAACTGCAGAGACCTCACAAGAGGCCTCACCCCCTTTCTTAACAACTCTGTAAAGGGGCCTCCTGGTGCACAACTGGTGGGGGGGTTAAGTCCCTTTGGCAGCTGAGGGTCGTTGGGGTCCAAAAAGGCTTATGGTTGTCACAAGTAAGTCCCCCACAGGGGGATTGCTGAGATCTTGCGGGAGGCCCCACCTTTCTCAACCTCTCTGTAACAGGGCCTCCTGGTGCACTATTGGTTGAGGGATGAAGCCCTTGACTGCTGAGGGTCATTAGGGGCCACAACCCTGTGGTTGCCACATGTAAGTACCCCACAGCGGGACTGCTGAGACGTCATCAGAGGACCTGCCCCCTTTCCCAACCACTCTACGAATGGGCCTCTTGGTGCACTAATGGTTGTAAGGGTAGATATAGTTGGCAGAGTACTACGACACAGAATTTCACGAAGTTGAAAAACTCAGTGAATTCCGCAATTTTGCTCCGTCGGACTCCCAATTAATAAAACAAAAACCTCATACACTTTTGGTAAAATAACAAATATCTCTGTCTTTACATGCTGATATGCATATAGTCATTTCACAAAAGTGAAAATGAAAATTTAGCAAGCAGTGAGAAAGGTGATGATTTTGGGATCCTCCCTAACCCAGGGAGAGAACCAAGCAGATGCCTTGAAAACAAAGAGCACATCTTGCTGAACGATTCGGCGGTGGTCCCATCCTCTTAGGACCACCCCAAGCACAGTTATGGGCAAAAATACAATGCAAAAGCATTGAAACACTTTCATGAAGCTGCAGTTCCACCAGTCGTTACTAGGTGTCCCTCATGAGTCAAATACAAAAGCATTTGACTTGAGGGACACCTAGCAATGACTTGCAGCTTGATGTAACAATTTCAATGCCTTTGCATTTGACTCGTGAGGGACGCCTCGTAACGACTGGTTGAACTGCAGCTCTTTGTAGAAATATTTTGATATTGGATACTATAATATTCACTGCCAACTGCTAATCTCGTCCCATAAGGCTTTGCAGGGCCTTTGGTTGGGATTGTATTTTCTCCCATAACTGTGCTTGGGGTGGTCCTAAGAGTATGGGACTACCACTGAATCGTTCAGCATGATATGCTCTTTATGTTCAAGGCATCTGCTTGGTCCTCCCTCTAGGTTAGGGGGGACCCCAAAATCATCACCTCTCTCATTGCCTGATATTTTTCATTTTCAAAGTTCACTTTTGTGATTTGGATATGTGCTTTTTAGCATGTAAAGTTGTTTTAACAGACCATTTGTGGGTGCAGTTTAATAGCTGATTCCGCTTCGTGGATGAACTGAGTTTTTTCATGAATTTTGTGTTTTTAATGGAATGCGTAGTTAACAAATCTCCGCAAACTCGGCTAGCGGAGTGGAGTTCATTGCCCAGGCCTTAATGGTTGGGGGTGAAGTGCTCTTGGCTGCTGAGGGTCGTTGGGGGACAAGAACCCATATTTGTTGCCACAAGTAAGTCCCCTACAGTGGGACTGCTGAGACATTGTTGCAGGCCCAACCCCTTTCTCAACCACCCTGCAAAGGGGACTCCTTGTGCACTACTGGTTGGGGAATGAAGTCTCCTTTGGCAGTTGTGGGTCATTGGGTTTCAAGAACGCCTAAGGTTGCCACAAGTAAGTCCCCCACTGCGGGACGACTGGGACCCCTCATTGGAGGCCCTGCCCCCTTTCTCAATCACCATGCAAAGGAGCCTCCTGGTGCACTACTGTTTGGGGATGAAGTCCCCGTGGGTGTTGAGGGTTGTTGGTGGCCAAGAATCAAAATGGTTGTCACAAGTATGTCCCCCACAGTGGGATTAATGAGACCTCATCAGAGGCCCCACTTTTTTTCTAAATCACTCTGCAAAGGAGCCTCCTTGCGCACCTCTGTTTGGGGAATGAAGTCCACTTGGCTGCTGAGGGTCATTGGAGGCCCAGAACCCATATGGTTGCCATAGGTAAGTCCCCCACTGTGGGATTTATGATACCTCGTCTGAGAACCCTCCCTCTTTCTCAAGCATTCTGCAAAGGGACCTCCTGGTGCTGTACTGGTTGGGGGATGAAGTCCACTTGCCTGCTGACGGTTACTGGGGTACAAGAACCTCCATTGTTGCCATAATTAAGTCCCCCACAGCGGGATTGATGAGACTAGAGATGAGCATGCTGGTAAACTCTGCTCCACCCGGGGGTTGGCAGAGGTTTTGCCAAACTCAGCGCTACAAATGGAGCGCAGAGTAGCAAACTCTGCAGACTCCATCAACAGAATGGAGTTTACTGCCCACTACTGCTGCACATGGTCTTTAGCGGCATTGCATGGTGATACAAAAATGCATAGTATATAGGCAGTTTTTTTCCATTCGACTATGACAACTTTTGTGTAGTTGAATTCTGTAAACCTTCCTATGTGTTCAGTTTTTCATTGTGTGTGTCGCGATCATTGGTGCATGGTAACACAGAGGTAGGGGAGGCAAAGTGGAAAGGATGGCATGCCAGTGTAACCATCGATAAGAGCACACTGAGGCTTGCTTCAGCAGCCAACACTTGGTAGTGCATAGTTACTCCAAGGGTGCTCCTATAGGAGCCACTTATAATATGCTTCTGATTTTGTTGGTATACTACTCCAACTAAAATTGCTTAAATCTAAAAAAAAATGGTGGTAACAAATTCATCATAATGTAGTAATCAGGGGTACCAACCAAATAATCTTTTTATTTTTTCTTCTATTCTTTTCTTTTTGATCACAAAACTCAATATATTATATATCCAACATACAATCAGGGTTTTTATTACAGAGTTTACAATAGCACTCCCGACCCTCAGCTGAACAGACCAATAGATTTTGTAATATTCACAATGGTCAATGGGAAACAGTATATATATCAACCTAACAAAATATACATTTACAATCCAACAGTGTCCAATGCTGACCGTTTGAACATTAACATCAGAGCAGACAGGACTATTCCATGATACACACAGCTGGAAGAGACAATGGCATTAGTAATATCTTTCAAGTTTTAAAAATGCATACCTTTTCATGAAATATAATTACTATGAAGGATATTTTCTAAAGCAGCAAACCAGGCAATCCCAGGATGGATTGAAGCGTATCTTGATCTGAAAGAGGATGCATGCTGTATATTGCTTCCTCTGCAATGAGTCGATGCACCGAAGACTGGCTGTACATCTTTTCACTTTACTACCTGAAAAACCTTTTGGACGGGAAAAGCTCAACTAATATCGAATATTTATGCTTCTTGTTAGTGCTCTTAGCTTATTCTGGATCAATATCCCCAGTCATATGTAGGAGTACTTGGAATTCTTTATGATGATCCTCTGTCAAGTATGCCTTCTTATCAGAAGAAGGTTTAATGTCCGCTCTTGTAATATTGCAGATCAAAAAAAAAAACAGTAAAGGGTCGTGCCATCTTTAAAATCAATGCAGCTTTAGAGTTGGGGCATATTAAGAATATGTTGCAAGAAAAAAACACAAATAAATCAGCAAATCCGAAAAAAGTAGATTTAGATATAAGAAAAAAGGGGCCAGATGTAGGAGCCGTAATACCGGTCGGTAACGGCCGAATTCGGCCGTTACCGACCGGTATTTGGGTTTTCAGATGTAGGGGCCATTATTTTACAGAATCAGTAAATTTACCGATTCGGTAAATTTACCGATTCTGTAAAATACCGAATCTGTAATTTTACCGATTCGGTAAATCCAAATGTAGGTGACACTCCTGAGAGTGCCACAGGCCCTTAAGAGTCGGTATTTTACCACACAATCCTATTGTCTGGTAAAATACCGAATCCAGGTGTGCGTGCAATGTGACACACAGACACGCCCTTAGGGCATGTATGTGTGCCACATGTCACACATGCCTTTACTTGGGGTGCTAGAGGGTGTCTAAGTGACACCCCCTGCACCCTTGCAACATTCGGTATTTACCGATTCGGTAAATACTGAATCGGTATTTCCCATTGATTCCTATGGGCTTCACAATGTTACCAATTCGGTAAATCAAATTTGAAAATTATCTACATCTCCCTCCTTCATATTTCCCGATTCATAAATACCGAATCGGTAAAATTCGGTATTTATGAGTCGGTAAATTGAAGTTACCTACATCTGGCCCAAGATTATCTGAAAAAGGCAATGAGTGTAATGGAGATAGAGGCAGATACTGTGGATGATACATAACCAAAGATCAAAGAGAACTTTTAACAATGTTGAAGAGTACTTTATTTCCTTCCTTTACCTGCTAGTCAGATTGGTTGTTCCTGTACCTTTTATTGGATCATCTTAGAGGCCAAGGTAAGAGGGTGCTACAAGAGATGAAAGCACACCTACCATCTGTGTTTCTGTGACTGCGCAGGTCTCTTAGCAATAAAGTTAAATACGCTGGGGAAAGTTTCCATTGTACTTCATGTCATTTGGATGATTACAGCAGGTAAACTGTAGGATGCTCAAAAATTGACTAGCTGGAATAAAAGCTGACCATGACGATAAAGCAAATGCAAACATAGGGAGCCAGGAGATGGAAACAGGTATAGGAGAAGATGCACTGTGTTGCAAGTGGCATTGAAAACCAGACACAATAAAGCAACGGCATGCAGTGTTTGCATAGATTGAATATGGGGCATGGACATGAAGGGACATATATTGCATTCATGGGTTATGGTCCACATGCTGTATAATGAAGGGGATTCTAACCTCTTAAATGCCCTTGTGGCAGGGAACAAATAGGGCGTCTTTGATGAGAAGCATGTTCAAATTGTGAAGATAAACCAAGTGTCCAGTACCTGACATGGCAAGAGAAAGATGCTGATTAGTGGTCAGAGCTGACATGGGTCGCAAGAGGACTCCAAAACAAGACACAGGAAACACTGAAACTGAACAGGGCTGTGAGCACTGGGCCTTGTGGCACTCAGCTCCCAAGCTGATATCTTATTATCCATCTCAAACGTTGTTGAAATATGAGAAGGAGTAACTGGAGACAGACATCCACTATAGTAGCACCGGTGACACAGTTGAATGATAAGCTGTCCAGAAAACAAATGCAAGTGGAGCAGTGAGTAGTAGTAGGGGACAAAAAAACATTGATTGCCCTAAATAACTAGAGCAACATATGAGACTCTCTGCCCTACTCTCCCTATAATGAACTGAGATCTTTGACCGACACAATGGTGTTTGGGCAGAATATCAGAAAAAAATATTGTGATATGAAACTATTGTGTCAAGAATATCAGGAGATCAAAAAAATTATCAAGAGGAATAGCAAAGATAAAAATATTGTTTCTAGTGTTTTTGATATTGTTCTTAAAAGAGCGATGTAGCAAATATCGTTATATGTAATATCATTTGTAAGTGTTAATCAGTATATAATTTATGGTACTGTGTTTTAGTGTATCTATTTATTTTTTAGTTAATGAAAATGTTAAAATGTATATATTTAGTTGTATTAATGTATATAAATAATTGTTTAATACTTTTTTTTAGTAGTGGGATATTGGGTTTTTAGGGGATAATCGTGGGTAGATTTTTTTAAAATGTATATTTTAAATTAAAATGTATGTTAATAACCTTGAAGTTTTGCAAATTAATAATTTTTAGTTTTTAAATATATTTTGTTACATGAATAATTTTAATGCATTTTAATTGTCATTGTAATTAGGATATTAGGATATATATCAGACACAATAAACGTTTACCATCAGCCCCATGGTATACTCCAGAGCTCAAGTCACTACGACAGGACTGCAAAAGAGCGGAGCGGTCATGGAGGAAGGAGAAATCCATCGCCAACAAGGACGCCTACTCCACCTCCCTTTCAGCTTATAAATCCGCAATTGACAAGACAAAAAGTCGATTCTTTCAGGAACGAATTGAAAAAGCTGCATGTTCAAGCAAAGAAACCTACACCATCCTGAAAGAACTGCTTAAGGTCCCTGACCCGGTCCCTAGAAACCCCCCAGACCCAAGGGCAGACCAGGAGAAATGTAGTCAGCTAGACAATTTTTTCCAAGAAAAAATCCAAAAAATCCTTGACTCCATCCCCCCGGAGCTCCCATCCTATGCGAGCGAGACCGAAGAGCCCCCTGACACGTCAATCACCCCCCGCCTAACCTCGTGGGGACAAATTACCCACGAAGAAGTAGAGATCACGCTCACATCCATCAAAAGCGGATCCCCCAGGGACCCCGCACCGCTCCGGACCCTTAAGAAAGCCGCTCCCACCATCATCCCTTCCCTCACCAAGCTGATTAACGCCTCTTTCCAACAGGGAGTTGTCCCCCCCAGTTGGAAAGCGGCAGTTGTTAAGGCGCTGCTAAAAAAACCCTCCTTGGACCCAGCCGAACTAGCCAACTACCGTCCAATATCCCTCCTCCCCGGGACCAGCAAGGTTGCCGAGAAACTGGTGAATAAAAAACTCTCCCAGTATCTTGAATCCAATAATCTGCTAAAAAACTCGCAGACAGGATTCCGCCCAGGACAGGGCACCGAGATCGCCCTCCTGGCTGCAGTGGAGGAGGCCAGAGCGCTCTTAGACGAGGGAGGATCAGTGGCAGTGATCCTCCTCGACCTGAGCGCGGCCTTCGACACCGTCAACCACCAACTCCTGGTCAAGCGGCTTAAAAAGGTAGGAGTAGAAGGCGCCGCTCTATCCTGGCTTTCCTCCTTTCTGGCCCAACGTTCCTTCCAGATCTGGGAAAATGACACTCGCTCCTCCGACACACCCCTCCAATGTGGTGTGCCTCAGGGCTCCTCCCTGAGCCCCACACTGTTTAACATCTATATGTCCCCATTGGAGGAGGTCGTCATCCCGTTCGGAGTGAGCATTGTCAGCTATGCGGATGACACACAACTAGTTGTCTCCCTCTCCCACCCTAGCCAGCAGCCAGCGGACCTATTCAATTGCTTGACGCAGATCCAAGGGTGGATGAACAACTCAACCCTAAAGCTGAATGGTTCTAAAACTGACATTCTCCTTCTGGGTCAAAAGGGACCCACCTTCCCTGTGAACATCTGGCCACCCTGCCTAGGTCCCCCCCTGTCCCTAAACAGGAAGTAAAAAGCCTGGGAGTATGGATCGAAACGGACCTTTCATTCACCACGCAGGCCAAAAAAGTAGCAGGTACCTGCTTCGGGCTACTCAAATCGATGAGAAAGATCCTACCCCTCCTTCCACCCACATCGCAAAGACTTCTCATCCAAGGCCTCATATTGTCCAGGCTCGACTATAGCAATGCCATATACCTGGGCGCTCCCGAAGCAACCCTAAACAAACTACAGAAAATCCAAAATGCGGCCGCGCGGATACTCACGCATACTCCTGCCAGAACCTCAGCCAAACCTGCCCTGAAACTCCTCCACTGGCTCCCAGTGAGGGAACGAGTAACATTCAAAGCCCTAAGCCTTGCCCATAGGCTACTGCAGAATCAGGCCCGCCGATTCTGAGGAAATTCATACAACCCTATAAAGCCCCTAGATCTCTTCGATCGGACAGCGAGTCCCTTATCGCCGTCCCCAGATTCAAGAAAGCCCGCACGGGTGGTAGACGTTTCTCGATCCATACAGCGCGTCTATGGAATGCCCTTCCCCGAGACCTGCGAAAAGAATCGAATTACTTAAGATTCAGAAAACGACTCAAAACCCACCTGTTCCCTTATTCTCTAACCACCCCGACTTAATTACTTGGTTCGCCTAAAAACTGTCTCGGCTAATTTACTGTCCCCCCCTTTTCCACCCCCAGCCCCCACTGGTGTAGGGTTCTTCAGCGCTGGGATACCTCAGGGTGACTACGCGCTCTATAAATTTTAATAATAATAATAATAATAATATATATTAATGGTATAAAATAAAAATGTTTTTAAAATATGCATATACAATAATTGTTGTAATAAAAAAGTAGAAATATATTTATGTAAAGTTTTATATTTTTATGATGTATGGAAAAAGTAATTTTTATTGGAAACATTTTGGGCCTAATTACAATGTTGGGTGGATTTTCGTCCATCCGACACCATTGCGGAAAGAAACCGCCCAAACTTAGGTTAGCGGTTCTGGCCGCAGTATTACGATGCTACCGCCCATAGGGTGGTCGCAAACATCCATTTGTCAATGGAAGCTTGTGCGGAGGCCCACAGCACAAGCTTCCATTGACAAATGGATGTTTGTAAACATCTGTGCACCATGAGGCAGGCACCTCAGAACCATATAAATGCAGCATTTAGAGTTAAACTTATGGTAAGAAACTATGACTCGTTGCCTTAACTGACTTAGTGCCAGATGTAGGTAAATCCTTAATAGCAAATTTTACCGATTCGTAATTAAGAACTCGGTATTTCAGATGTAGATAAAAAATCTGTAAAATTTAGTGATTCAGTAAAAATCGCAAAAAAAATACTGAATCCCTATTACCGAATCGGTATCACCGGTTCCTTAAGACCGATTCTGTAATTAGCGAATCCGTATTTTGAAAAATCACAAATTGTTGAATCAGCCAATCCTGTGTTTCCTCATGACCTCACAACCAGGAAGTGGCCACACCCATACAGCTGCACAGATCCCGAAGCTGTTGGAGAGGCAGGTAGCATAGCAAACAACACAGGGGCAGCTTTTCTAAGTTCTTGCTGACACCCCAGACCATAAATGGACAACCAGGAGAAGGAAAAGGAGGCAGGAGAGCGCAAAAGGAAACACAAGTTCAGTGAGAGGGAGCTGGAAGTCCTGATTGAGGAGTTGACAAAGGACCATGATAAGCTGTTTGGCAAAAATTCCCTGCACGTCCCTGAATCACAGAAGAGGCAGATATTGCTGGTTATCCAAGAGAGGATTAATGCCATTGGTGTTACCCAGCGCTCCATTGAAGAACTTACAAAACGCTGGTATGACCTCAGGAAACGTGCTAAGGAGTGGTTGGCAGAGAGACCTAAGCAAGCCAACCGGACAGGTGGTGGGAGATCTACAGCGCCTGTACCAACTGCCCTAGATCTCTTGGTAGAGTTCACCCTCCAGCCGGAGAGCGTGAGTGGGATTGGGGATGCAGACAGCTCAGCCAAAGCTGGCAACAGGCAAGGTAAGATGCATGCACAGCATGCTGTGCTCCCCACTCCCTAACCCCAATTCACAATCCCCAATGAGGCAGTATGATTCCCACTCCAGTACATGTTTTACTGAAAACCAGCAATGCATTATGGGTAATGTAGTCAGAAGTAACACATATCATAACAGTGAGTTCACTGAACCCAAAGGCATGTGACACACATCAGCAATTAGCAAGCAGAGGACAGTCAGTTTGATTGGCAGTCATGAAATTTATTATTACGCCAATGCTGCCAGACAAGTGAGCAAATGTACATTCTGTCTCCACAGGCGAGCCATCGTGCAAGGCTGCTGAAGGGGACACAGCAAAGGCACCCAGGAGAGACAAAACACAGGAAGAGTTCTTGTCGCCTGCAGAGAACACACCACCACCACCAGCACCATCGCCACCGCCATCACCATCACCACCGCCACCACCACCGAGAGCCAGGTGGCATACAGTGGCTAGCCTCCAGCAGATAGAGGTGTCCGAGGAGGACAGCATGGGAGGCCAACATTCCACGCTGGCAGAGGATGACAACAGTGCAGTCACACAGTTCCCCACTGAGCGCGCCCACACAGGTGTCAGACGATCTAAAAGCATATTCACCGGTCTTGAGGGGAATATGCTCAAGGTACAGTGCCTGCAAGGCAAAGCAATAAGATCAGTGCAACGGCAGATGGTCCACATGAACAGCACATGCTGAATATTAAGGAGGGCATTAACAGCATGAACAATACTGTGGCTGAGGGCATGAAGGACATGTCGAAGGCAGTGAGGCTGCTGTGCAGCAAACTTGATGAGGATCATTTGGCGAGGCACAGGGACCGGCAGAAATTGGACAGCTACACTAAGGTGGTGAACCGCCTCTCCACTGCCACCTCTGTGCTCTGCCGGCGCTCGGTGGCCATGCAGGAGGAAATGACCCACTGCAGCCGTGACGTGGCAAGGGGGCTGGACACAGTGACCAGTGCACTGGAAGTGCTCCAAACAAACCAAATAGCCACTACAGGTGCAGGGGTTGGGGGGGATAGTGAGGAGGCTACTAGCCGCAGCAGCATCACGCCGCGGATAACCGAGTCCAGGAGGCACAGTGAATGGCACAGCACTGCCACAGGACAGACCGCCAGTGAGGACAGTGTGCCCAGGGAACGCAGCAGTGCTGCGCGTGGGCGCAGGAAATAATGACAGCCATCACCTGGCATTGTGAAATGGGTGATGTAACCCATTTTTCCTTTGGAATGTCCATAGCATATTGGCATGGCATGTTGAGACCTTCATGTTGTGGCGGTGTGCTATGCTATTGCCTGAGTTAAGGTAAATAAAACACTGTCACTCAATTACAGTAAGTGGCTGTGTCTCCTTACCTACTCAGAAATAGTTGCATGTGATCTCAGCCCGTCTGTGTCTCCCATCTTGTGCTGCCACACCTGCTGCCCTGTGCTCGGGCTCTGGACAATCCTCACCCTCATCCTCGGAGTGAGTTAGTTCCACTGCTGTTCCTTTCTTTGTGGCAAGGTTATGCAGCATGGCACATGTTGCTATTATTTTACAGCAGATGATGGGGCGGTACTGACGTGCACCTCCTCTTTTGTGGAGGCAGCGGAACCTGCTTTTTAAGAGTCCATATGTGCGCTCCACAACATTGCGCATAGATCTATGTGCCACATTGTTTCTTCTCTCACTTGGGGTAGATGGGTTGAAATATGGAGTCAGGATAAATGCCTGCACGGCATATGCGCTATTACCTGATTGAAAAGGGAAGTGCCATTAATAACAGTCACCAACACATTCATCCAAGGTATACATCAGGGTGTGTCACATTGATTTACCTAGCAGGTATCCTTCTCCAAATTCGCCCCCTGCCAGACGTGTGTAGATCCCACTGTTCGTGAATATGTAGGAGTCATGGGTGCTCCCTGCAAGTTTGGATACAATGTCGGTAATGATGTGGTCCGCATTGCAAATTACCTGCACGTTGATAGAATGTGTAGTTTTGTGGTTCTGATATATGTACTCTGTAGCTGCAGGTGGGCAGATTGGTATGTGTGTCCCATCAATGCACCCTATTACATGTGGGAACTGTGCCTTTTGATAACAATCCATCTTGGGTTTCTGCAGTTCCACCTGTGTGCTGGGGAAGCGTTTTTAGTGATGCATTCTTTGCATCATGGCATCCAGGAAAGTGTTGAAAAAACAGGACAGGCAACTCCGTGACACACCACCTGCCACAGCTATTACCCCCTGGTAACTGCCTGATGCAAGTAGGTGTAGGCTACAGAGCACCTGAACATGTGTTGGTATAGTGTGCACCCTTGGTGTCTGATGCTCCAGGAGTGTGTACAAGTCCCATATCAGGTCTAGGGTGGTTTGGGGGTGGAGCCTGTACCTCTCATGGTTTCCAGCCTCTGTCAGTTGGAACAATGTAACGCGCAGTCTGTCCATGCGTTCTTCCCGTTTCCAGATCCTCAGTCCAGCTGCTTGCATACGAAGGCGCCCTGCAATAACATAGAGGGCCGCCATTGTGTTCACACTGTTGCATTTTGGGGTTGTTTAAATGGAGTGCACCTGATTACCACCTGCTTTGAGTCAGTGGTAATTAGCAACTCCTAAATACCGAAAAATTGCAAAAATCGGTATTAACGAATTTTGGTACATCGATTTGCGAGTTTTTAAGCATTTCTTATTTTGCGATTCGGTATTTGGGGTTTCGGTGTCTGCTAATCGCAAATTAAGGAATCACTAACTGGTTTCCCTTATTTTTAGTGATTCCTTATTTGCGATGGCGTTTGGTGTTACCTACATTGTTCATGGCTAAATACTGGTTGGTAACTCAGAAAATAAAGATAATACCAATTAGGTTGGAATAGATACAACCTACTGCAACATATCCTCCGCTTCAAGCGATGTAGATGGCATCTGTAAAAAAAATTATAAACACATTCCTAATTAATTCACTGTCACATCGAAACTCTGTATTGTGCTAAGCAAACAGGCCACGAATGGCGTAGTCTGCATCATTTCTATAAGTAGAAGAAACATTAATGTCTCTCCAGTCTTGATCGGGGACTGTACCTCACCTCACCTGGACCTAGCTCAGGATAAAGAGGCCCGCTCTAAAAAAAGAAGAAAACAGCAGGGGGAACAGAGAAGAAGAAGTAGGAGGGAGTAAAGTAAACTCTCTTAGTTTATAACCTCACACCTCCCACCTCAAATCTATACCATGGTCCTCTTCTATTTAAAAACAGTATTGGAATACTCACAAGAGCCCCGCAAAGGACTCTCCTCACATCAACTTTGCTCACTAGATTACTAACATTTTTAAAAGACTTAAATTAGAATATAGATTTCCCGGGGGCTGCTCTTAGATGTTACCTACAATGTATGATCTTCCTTCATATTGCAGGAAACTGTATTAGTACGCATCCACGCCCCACTCTCAAACAGGTTCGTGTTCACTGAAAACCTCAATTAACAAATTTTTACCAGACAGATTAGGTAAAAGTTCTAAAGCCTCTAGACTAGCAGAGTCCCCTCCCCTAAGACTAGAACCCATCACAATGTACTGCAAAACCACTACAGCCTACCTGTCCGTCGTTACCTCGACATGTACTGAGTCGAGGGAGAGGCAACGACAGGACTGGTAGGCGTCCTTTTATCCCTGAACCATTCGCTCAGGCCAGGTGTTTGTAATTATCAGTCTAAACGCCTCATTGGTAAAATGGCGTCAAAAACTCACACGGATCTCTTTTGTTCTAATGTCAAATAAACTTTATTGGCATTTGCGTCCCACCCGGCTGGACAAACCATTCCAGACTCACCAATATTCGTCACGTCTCGCTATATCTGTTTTAGCATGTGTGAGACGAAATCACACCCTCACTAGGTCATCTCTTGTTAATTGCATCAGCCCACACATAAATTAACATTATTACAGAGCTTAAAGATTCAAAAAGTTGCTTACTCGTTGTTCGCGAATAGTCCCTGCTGTGACTTCCGCGTTACACGCGTTAATGCGGGCTGGTGCATTCGAACTACAAAATTACGTCACAGTTGTGACATTTGTAGTTCAACATGCGATAATTAGTTTGACTTGTTTAGCCATGTCAACAACAGCTAAAATTCAAGAGAAGTAGTGAGGCATGATACAGCGTTTGTTTAAAAACTATCTAGAGCGTGATTAAAGCCGACAGCGAGTTGCGTACCCTGAATCAGCGTGACAGCGTGAATTCCTTGTTTCACACGTGAATGCGGATTTACGCATTCGAACTACAAGATGACGTCACAGCCGTGACGTTTGTAGTTCAAAATGCGATATTTAGTTCGACATTATTAACCATGTCATCAAAAATGTAAGTACACGAAAAATAGTGGGGCATGATACCTCACTTGTTAAAAAACGATCTGGAGCTTGACCAATGAGTTCCACACCCTGAATGGGCATAACAGATGTAGTCCAGAGTGGGATCTTAAAACGGCAGTAAACATCAAGAGACACACTCTCCACAATCCGATGAAAAATGTACATTAAGAGATATATACAGTGAGCCCAATGAGATATCCCTAAAAACGTGAACACTTAGTAAGTTATCATTATGTCTCAATCCGGCCAACAGATGCTTATGCCTATATATAGCAACCAGTAACATCCATACGGCCGAAAAAAGGGGGCCAAATTTAATGGTGTTTCCAAAGAAGAGGTCTAGAGACTCAATGATAAGTACTAAACATCAAAGGTGTAAGAACAATCTTAAATAGAGACTGTCAAGAGCACCTAGTAGAGTATAGGAAGGTTATCCCTAATAATGGTTTGTGCTACATAAGGCACAGCTCCATAGTCCAACCCATAAGCAGAGATGAACCGACTGTCTCAATACCGGATGCACACTGTCTCTATCTAGGTAGTAGACGATCTACAAAGAACCAAAAAAGTGTGGTGTCTCCTAAGTAAATAGTAACCTGAACGGGGAAAACTACTCATCTGGCTCGTCTCTACCCTCCCACCAGGTATTCTCAATCAGACTGCTGACAACAGAAGAATATCAGAGTGATCACAGGCTTGTCCAAGGTACATCATCATTTAGGCCTTGTGTATCACTATGCAATCTGAACACCCATTTCTGTTCTTTGATAAACAGGTATTTTGAAATATCGCTGCAGTGTGAAGGTATAAATGGCTTCTCAAGTACAGTCCATTGGAAGTCCTCAGCTCCGTGATTTTTTTCAACAAAATGTCTTGTCAGCTTTGTCAACGTTTTTTTGCACCGGAATAAGCTTTTATGTTCCAGCATGCGGGGTTTAACCTTGCGGGTCGTCATACCCACATACTGGATCTGACAAGGCCAACTCAACAGAGAAATGAGGTTCTCGCTGTTACAATTTGTGAAGGTATATTGAATCCATGGTCGGTCTGTCCCTCTATCAATGGATATAGAATGTTTAGTTTGAGGACTGATGGAACACTCCCCACAAGGGTGATGTCTCACGACCGCCAGTAGATCCCTTAGTGTACCCACAGGTCTCCTAGGTATTGATTTAGGGCGAGTATGCACCAATCGATCCGGTAGGTTTCTCGATCTTTTGAATGCAAATAGAGGCGGAGCGATTTTCTCATTACAGCAATTGAAAATTCTCCAATGTTTGCGAATAACCCTTTGTATGCTGTTAGCTTTAGCGCAAAACGTGCTTACAAATGTCAAGCGATCATTTAGCCAATTTAGCCAATTAGTTAGGGAACACATTTTAGGAATATGCAAGTGCTACTGTTTTTATCTGAACTTTTTCTGTTTATCTTATTAGCGCTATGGTAGAAGTGTATCTACTATTCACTATATTGGTAATAGCAATCTCTTTTGTATACTTTGTTTTCAGATTGTCGCAGCACATATGTTTTACACAAGACTGTCGCTGTTCCAATTTATACTTTATGTAACATCCTAATCGCCATCCTGTGTTTTTTATGAGAGAAAGCAAGCACTTGTGTCTGAGCAAAACGTACTGTACTGTTTTCCACGATCCCTCAAGAATCAGAGTTGTCATGATTAGTGGTTGCCAGTATTTTTTTATTTCTGTGTTGCTTAGCAAATAGCTTCATCCTTTCACTTTGTATCTTAATTAAGATATGTTTTTTTTCTTTGTTGTTTAAGCCTATCATAGCTCTATGTTTCTTTTCGTTGCCATTTGTTTTTTGTTAACCCATGTGTTATCATCTTCCCAATGTAAAGCGCTCTGATACCTAAGGGTGAAGCCAGCGCTATATAAAACCTCTTAAATAAAATAAAGAATACAGGGGGTGGTAGTGGCACTGTAGAGCTAGATGGTCTAATGGCTGACATATCCTGTTTGGGTGTCTAGAGGCGGTTGGGACACTAAGCCCCCAGTTTAGGTCATCCAAAACGAGCAGGTCCTGGGGGACCCCTAGGAACCACACAACAGTAGAGAGTAGGCTGAGTGAGATAGAGGTTGTATTGTTGAGACATGGCATAAGATGAAGAGGTGGGGTAAAGAGAGAGATGAGTTTGAGAGAGAGTCGAAGTAGATGGAGGAATGATACAGGGAGGTCAGATGGAAACAGAGCAGAGAGATATAGAGGAAGGGATGAGTATGTGAGAGAAAGTTGAGGTAGAGCAAGTGGGTTGAGAGGGACAAATATTCAGGTAGGCACATAGCGTGGTAAAGAGAGAGGCAAAGTCATAAGAGAAGTGAAGTAGAGAGAAGTATAATGAGAGAGAGGTGAGGTATATTTAGGTGAGATGAAGAGAGATGAGGAGGAGAGAGATGCAGAGATAGAAAGAAAGGTAAATAGAGAGCAAAGAGGTAGAAGAGATCAGGTGAAGTACGGAGAGAGAAATGACAGAATTTTTTTTATTTTTCAATGTAATTCCCGCCAATTGCTAGAGAGCTCTAGGCTAAATTTGGACAGGCACACTAAGTTTCTGTTAAACATGCCCACCTGTCAAATATAAAAACAATTTGGATTCAATTCATACCCTTATTATGGTAAAAATTTGTGCTGCCCCAATCTTTTTAACATTCCTTGGAATGTGGAAACTCTGGGGGATTGCCCATTTTGCCATTCCTCAAAACATCTCTGCTTATGTTTGGGACCATATGCCCAGGTGACCACGAGACTTGCAAATGAGAAATCAGTTTATTTCCCTCTTAAGATATTGGCATGGGAACACGGGCCAGATTTATGAAGCCATTTATTGGTTGCAAATCTTATGATACACAAGATCACAGGATTTGCCACAGTTAAATGGTATTTTGGAATGTACCAGGCACATTTTGCGAGCTGGTGATAGGTTACGGAATTGCAAAATGGGTTTAGAAGGGCATAAAGAATCACTATTTGGAAGGAGCGTATTTAGAGACGTCCCTTATAAATTATGATTTTTTGTGATATGTATCAATGTTTTGTGACCCACTATGATTCAGAATTTTGTGAAACAACCCATTAGTACAACGGTCAGTTCACAAAACCTTATACTGGTCTTAAAAATACTGGTTGAAATTTGCAGCCAGTATTTTGCTACCCGTGTCTTGTACATCTGGCCCTTTGATGATTAGCTTGAAGTATACTCCACAAATAGGGATGTAGGCCTTCCCTAGAGTGATCTGTTGATTACCACAAGGACCTAAATTTGTTGAATTAGATCTATGGCCTCCTTCAACACAGGCACATGCACACGCTAGAAGAATATTCTCATAATTAGAAAATGCTATGTATACAAGTTCTTTCTGTAAAACAAAACAACTTTGACACCTCTGTCAAACAGTTCTCAACACCACCTGCACCAACCAACCGCCCATCATTCCAGAGTCACAAAACGATGACATAATAGTGTTTCATTCTGAGAATTCTGTTGTTTTAACATAGCTGTAATTTCAAGTTATCATTGTCATGGGATTTATCGGACCCGAGCGGCGAAGATGAGAAACGGTTCTTAATATACTGAACTTGGAAACAGATTTGGTGACATAGAGGGGCGAACTTGGACCAATGAGCTAAAGTTGTGAAGCATTTTGGCGCCACTTTTTTGAGAAGATTGGGGGGAGATGTGAATATTGCAGTGAGAGAGAAGATACGGCAGACTGAAGCTTCAATGTACAGTTCAAGACTATACAAGTCGGCAGAAGACACATGGGAAGGACTTTGGCCTACTAAGAATGCACAAATACATTGCAGTTATACTGGAATAACAAGACTGTGGAATCTTGGTGATTGCCCTTGAGAGTCTCCAGTTTTTGAACAAAAATTATAGAGAAGTGGATTACTCCATAAATTGAAGAAACACGCAATAATTGGTTGCAAGCCCTGATGACGTCCTTTCTACAGGACGAAACGCGTTGGCTGTTGGCTGTATAAAGAACAAGAATTCAACAAAAGATTGTATTGGAGAATTGTTTAATGTTGGTTTTTTGAAATAGAACAAGAATTCAACAATAAGATTGTAATGGAGAATTGTTTAATGTTGGTTTTTTGAAATACTGTCATAGTGCAAAAACACATTAAATAAGTGTATTGCTTAAGATTTAGCACTCCCAGTTTTTTCTTTGAATACTGTTTGACACTCTGTCTAATTGCTTGTTTATCTAGGGAACGGAGAATGAAACTCCCAACTCTAAGTAAGAATACAGATTATATTCATGCACTGATATAAGAGGAACAACATTTTTTTTAAACCACTGACTGGTAGTTTTGCCATTTCCTAGACTACCCCAGATGTTACTATTAACCAATTAATAGCACTTTGCTGGACCTATTCATAAACAGCACTTTGTAGTACGTTGAGTAGTATTACAATAGTACTACTAAACATACTACAAAATGCTATTTTCAAACCTACAAGTGTAAATCTCCACCTCCACCCCTTCTTTCTCCTCTCTTATCTCTTCCAGGGGGAGATCCTCACATATGTAAGTTTATTACTTAGTGGCCGATTAGGATGCCGTAGGAAACGGCTCCGACCCTTGGTCGAAGCCGTTCCTATGGCATTGTAATCTCCTGCTTGGATTCATTTCTGACCGACCCATTTTGATCGAGTTGGTCAGATATACATTCAAACTGGATTTCCGAATGGCATAGGATGGGCTCAGAGAGCCCGTCTACCATTCGGAAAGCCTCCTATAATCCCAAGGGCGGCTCTTTCTAACCAAGGGATTACAATGTCTGATTCAGACAGCCTTCCTATACTGGCCTTTCTGACACAGAAAGGCTGTGGGAAGTCGACTTTGAGGGCCCCCAGCAGGGACCCCATGGGTGCAAGGCCTCCGGATGGGGGCTGAGGGGGCACCACGATCCCTGTACCCGGTGGCAGGTACCTTGAAGTGCCTGCCACGAGGTGCAGGGATGAACTGCACCTCAGCTCTCTACAATGAGAGCATGCATTCCAGTCGGAATGCATGCTCCCATTGTAAAGAATAGAAGTGTGAACGAACAGTGTTCGTTCACATCCTAATTGCTGGTTTGGAACCACCGGCAGGAGGGCGATCGCTCTCAGTTCCAGATCGCTGTTGGTCAGACTCAGGTCTGTCTGACATCGAAATTGGTCCCATAGTCATAAATGTGGGAGGTTCCGGGAGAATGGTTGGAAAATGCTGTATACTTCCAACAAAATAGGTGGCGTTTAAGGAGTAAGCTGTTAAGCGAGAGTTAAGTAGGGGTTTAGGTAGGGGTAGATACCCACCCACAAAAGGGTGAACCAGTTCCTATTCACAAACTGCACTTCTAAAGTTACTACAGGCACAGAATTACCAGGAGCAGTAGAAATGTACTCCAGCTCAAAGCTGGAATAAGTCCAGCACCACACATGTCCAGCCACTGGTCCTGCAATACCCTCCCACAGAACTCAATGGCTGTAGGGACTAATAATAAACCCCATAGGAAATAATCTTCAATTAAATTCAATTATTTGAAATGTTTAAATATATTAATATATTTAATTTAATGTTTAAAAAATTAAAAATAGAACACAAAATATTTCAATAACTTTTTATTAAAATTAATTACTCTTGATTGCGTCTATAAATTGTTTTCACTGATTATTAATATATTATGAAAATATATTTGTACATTAGGTTGGTATTTTATTAAATTGAAACTTTAAACTATTTTTTTTAACTTAATGCAAGATATTTAAGTTAATTGAATATTTCATTCAAAGTTAAGTTACAAGTGTTTTAGCATTTTTGTAGTTTGTATTACATTTAAAGTATATATATAGATATATATATAAAATTCATTTACCTTCATATTTAACATGAAAATAATTTAAACATTTTTTTCAAGTTAAATAAACTTTTTTTTACTTTTGCCTATACTTTGTCGGGAGGTCTCGCCAACTGAAAGTTTAAATAGATTGATTTAATTTATCATTATTTGGTATGGTATCCTATTTTAAGTCCCTTTTAACAATATTGTCCAAAGGAGGGTGTTGCAGCATCTGTGGTTGTCCATGTGTGATGGTTCACTTACTACTGCTCCTTTCTGGCAGTAGTAACTTGAAAAGTTGGCTTGTAAATTTTGCTCCACCCCCTATTCCAGGTAGAGACATGTAAGCATACAGTTTTGAGTAACTTTACATGCATAAAAGGCGACTAGCCAACATTAATAAAGAGTTAGAGTAAATGTACCTGTGTAACTTACTCAAAAGTGTAAATGACCTTTTTGAATAGGTCCCATTGTGTCAGCCTGAGAAGGATGAAAGGCTAGTTCCCTTTAGTATCACAAAGATCTGTTTTGCAGGCATCACCAAGTCAGCACTGAGCACTTATCTCGCTGCCTTAGCACAGTATGATTGGCAAATCATTCATATAGGCCAGAAAGTCAATTTTATTGGCCCATAAAATCCTCAGGAACATGAGTTCCATGCAGATGTATTGAGCCTGTTCTTAGTGCCTGCTATAGAAAGAAGAATAGTGACTAGGAGTGAATCTTGGAACAGGAACGTTAATAATGCAATATGACTTCGGTTGTTTTATCTCTAAATCTGCCTTAAAGGCCGAGTTTTTACACTTAACTGAACTGATCGTTTACAGTGACTTTACAATTTATTGCTCGGTCACTCCAGTATGCTCTATGAGAAAGTATTTCTCTCCCCGAGAACGTTTTGCTTTACTTAAGTAGGGCTCATATTTACATATTTGTTTCTAAATATGTAATATTGAAAGAATAGTCAGGTGACTTTGAAGTTCTGTGCAAAAATATATAATATAATATAAAAAAAACGTGTTCCTGTCCATAAAATTCGCTACTGATAGTGATATTTCAGATTGCTTTCATATCACAAATTGCGCCTTTAGTTATTTTATGTATTAAAAGTATAATTTACTTTAGTAGGACCTCGATAATCATGTTTTTGAAATACCTCCATCGAGTCACAACCATATTTAATCTTGCAGTGAAGGGGGAAGAGGTACAGTAATAGTTTAACTTCAATGCTAATGTAAAAACAATACAGGCGAAGTAGACCAGGCATTTGTTCTACAATGATCGAACATTCTAAAATCAAAGTAAGAACCTGAATTAAACTTACTTTCGTGTAAACTGAGGCAGAATCTAGGAGTTATTACAGTGGAAATGTAAAATACACTGGATCAAAACAAAAATGATATAGTATCAAAATGATTTAAAGAATAATGTGAATATAGAAATAAAAACAACTTTACTGTATGTATGAAATAAAGTTGTTTTTCAGCTGCTGATGCAAACCATTTGGAATTTCTGCTTTCTGGCAGGGTGCCTTGTCTGATCGCGAGACCCGGCTCATGGCTGCACGCATTTTACGACCCCCAACAGATGATTAGGTAACTTTCTTTACAACCAGAGACACATCACTTTATATTTCACTGCCCCGGAGTGTTCTTGTAAAACGTTGCTGGATGTTCTTCGAAAAACTCGACGCCTTTTCTAAGAAATTGACCGAAAAACCACGGAATGCAAGCGTCCCCTTTTGAATAGCTCTAATGCCCTCAGATGTCATCAACGGAGGGCTGCTCCGGAAAAGCGTCCCCAGTTCAATTTTACTTCGGCCATGCTTGACTTGACTCGACACAGTAGCCGGACAATTTGATCCCATCCTGCCTTTAAACATGTCAGGGTTAAAACAGGGACGGATTGGAGATCAGGGGAGGAACAGTTCGTCTCTCCCTGTTGCCACGTTGCTTTATCATTGTGAAAGCATGCATTTGAGGAGTTATGCAGGCAACAACAATTTTTCACTAGCACTGATTAGAGAATGTTCATGTAAGAGGCAGTGCTTGAGTGATGGAAGAGTCAAGGGTTTCACCTTTATTATGACTGTAGGTGGTAACTGCTCTCATAATTAGCTCTCCTCTGAACAATGAGAGGATGTGGTGTAATGGTCAGAGCTGCTGACTTTGGAGCTTGGGAACCAGCAGCCTGATTATGATGGCGGTCGAATCCTGTCGGGAATGGGACCGCCGGACTAGATGTTGGCGGTCCCGCTAGCAATATTACGATGTGACCGCCTTCAAGGCAGTCACAATGTGTATATTTTGTATTGCCAGAGGGGAAAGGGGACCCGCTACGGGACCCCAAGTTACTTTTCCCCTGTCTTTTCATGGCGGGTTCACCGCCATGGGAAAGGTACATTGTAATCCTTACGGTGGTGCCTGTGCAGGCACCGCCACTGCTGTAGGAATTGCAGTCTCTCCGAATGTCTGACGGGTTCCTTGACCGGATCCGTGGCGGTCGATCTCACCACCCGCCTTCTCTCATACTGAGGTGGGCGGTTAAGCAGGGTCTGATGGCCCAACGGTGGCGGTCTCACCACCATCATAATCAGGCCCCAGGTTTGAGTCTTGGCATCAGCTCAACATCCGGGGATTCTGGACAAATCACTTAACATTCCTTATCCCTACCAAAATGAATTTGTCCTTTTGTAACGTAACTGGTGCTCATGGAACATGTTTCAATACCTTTGGGTCGAGTTCCTGCTATGTAAAAGTGAAAAAGTAATATAAAAATAATGATGAAGCTTTTTCAAACTAGAGGGATCCAGATGTCTGATCAGCCAATGAGCAGGCAGACATTCAGCACTTGGATCCTCAGAGTTGTCAAGCGGTTTTGCTGGAAATTGGCAATTGATCAGTAATCTCTTTCTTTTGTGGTGTGATTGGTTCAGGATATGGGACATGATCCCTGCTCTGTTGAAGGCCACACCTCCAGCGAGGTGTTTCTGTTAGAGAATTCCATGAAGAGCAGACTCCTTGGAAGCCGCGCAGTCTTATGTCATATGCATTTGCTTTATATGGTACATTTCATGTTGCTTTAGAGTTGTTTTGCACAGAGTAACTGCAAACATGAAGATCAAATCTTTTCACTGTGTTTCATAAATTCTCCAAGTTGTGAGGCTGTTGGTAATGAAATACTAATTCCCATTCCTGATGCTCTTTTTGGACTCCACCAGGTCGTGAGGATTATTAAAGGCTATACTTTGTGCTATCCTGTATTAGATCAAAACTTTGCTTTCCTTAGTTGGGTCTTCACACACACCACTTTGGATGTCAACAAATCAAATGGAATTTGTAAAAGGCAACATATCACGCACAAGGGTATCCAGGCTCTGTGGGGGTGGGGTTCTGGTGATGGGTGGAATCAGTCGACCAGCCAGTTTTTCGGATCCTTTCTGATTTCCTGCTGGGAGTTGGAGGTCTGGAGGTGGAGAGGAAGGCTATTCCAGATTTGGGCGGCCAGGTAGGAGAAAGAGCGTCCACCGCTTGTGCTGCAGTTTATGTAGGGGGTCGGGGTGAGGGAAAGGGAGGCGGAGCATAGGTGTCTGGAGGGCTGGTGGAAGTTCAAACAGTGGTTGACGTAGCCTGGCCCCTGCTTGAGCACGGCCTTGTGGGCATGGGTGAGCATCTTGAATTGGCATCTCTTGTGGATTGGTTGCCAGTGGAGTTTCCTGAGGAGGGGGGAGATGCAGTCCCATCTGTGGAGATTGAGGATCAGTTTGGTGGCTGAGTTCTGAATGATTTGAAGTCTCTTTAGTAGGTGTGTGGTGATTCCAATGTAGAATGTGTTGGCTGAGTCCAGGCAGCTGCTGATGAGGGCCTGGGTGACGATGCATCTGATGCTGGCTGGGAGCCATTTGAAGACTTTCTTGAGCATGCAGAGAGTGAGTAAGCAGGCTGAGGATACTGCAATTAACTGGTTTCTCATAGTGAATTTCAGTGTGGGCGAGGGTCCCAGTTCTACAGGCCACCAAAAGTTGTTCCATGGGGATGTGTCATTTCTGAAAATAAGTGCCTCCGTTTTAGTAATGTAGAGTTTGAAGCAGTTGTTTTGCACCTAGTGGTAGACACTGGTCATGCAGAGGCGGAAGCTGGCCTTGGTGGTGGCTGGGACTGTGAAAAGAGAGAGTTTAATCTGGGTGTTATCTGCACATGATATGATGTTCAGATAATGGGTTCTGACAATGTTGGCCAGCTGGGTCCGGTAGGCATTGAACAGGGTGGAGGTGCGAGAGGACCCCTGGAGGACATCGCAGAATACATTCTTGGGGTCCGAGGTGTAGGGTGGAAGGCTGACGCTCTTGGGTTCTTCTGGTGAGGAAAACTGGTGTCCACTTTAGGGTGTCCTCTTGAATCACTGTCTGATGAAGCCTATTTAAGAGGGTGTAGTGGAACACACTGTTGAAGGCTGCAGAGAGGTTGTGGAGGATCGGGACAGCAGTTTCTCTCAAATCTAGGAGAGTCTTGATGTCATCAGTGACTGCTATTAGAGTGGTATCTGTGATGTGGTACAAGTTTAATCCAGATTGGGATGGGTCCACTAGGTCGTTGTTCTCTAGTTAACTTGTGAGTTGGTGGGTGATGGCTTTTTCCAGGACTTTGCAAGGAATGGGCGCAGAGAGATGGTCAAGTAGTTCTTGAGATCTTTTGGGTCTGCGGATAGTTCTTGAGGAGTGATTAGACTTTTGCATGTTTCCATTCCTCTGGGAAAGTGCCCGAGGTGATGAAAGTGTTGAAGATGGTGATGAGTTCTTTGCTGATATATTGTTCCACAGGTTGAACATGTTGTACCAGTTGGTGTGCTTGGTGGATCTGCCTGTTTTGGTGAATTTGATGGTTGTCTTGCCATGTTCCATGATAGGGGTGGTGCAGTCAGTGGCGGTTGTGCAGTGGAGGGGGTCTTTGTGGATGATAGCTATTCTAACTCCGTGTTTGTTGATGCAGTCCTGGTGAATTATCTTGTGTGATGTTGAGTGCGGGTGTCGGTTGAGTCAGCTCTCGGGCAGGAAGATGATGTTGGGGTGACGGAGGTTATGATGTCCCAGATCTCTGTGGCGTATTTGTGGAGCAATCATGTGATCAGGAGGCAGTGGAGTTGTCCCATCTCCGTGGCGTTGTGTGGAGCCTCATATGAGGGAGGTCTGACATCACAGGAGAAGCGATCTGTCAAAACCTCCCACTTGAACTCTATTTCTTTGCTCTTTAGATCTGCTCCACTGGGTTATTAATGTACTCTCTGAGACTTACAACATTATCACGGGAGAAGCAACAGTAACAGCAGGAAAATGGTCCTGCTGTTGAGCAAGGAGACGCCATTGCGGTGTCTACGGGTCAGGGCTATTAGCGCGGCGTTGGCATAGCTGTGAGTGGGTGGAAGTCCAGGGTTCCCGGCACTGGGTAAGGTCCAGGCATGGACAGGCGCATACGGATCTTCCTTTGGTACACCTTTGTTCCGCTGGCGCTGGCGGCGCACACACTGTGCACAGCTGCACTGCGACCGCCATTAAATTAGTTCCTGTGAGCTGGGAGGGTGCTGAGCAGGGTCAGGAAGAGACAGGGAACAGGAGGGAGAGCAGTGCTGAGTGCGGGAGAAAAAAACGGTAGAATGCGAAATGATTAGCATTGGTAAAAAATGAAAACTAGCGATCTGCAGGGGAGGAGAGTGAACGTTAAAGGTGGGTGTAAAACAAGATTGATGAGAATGCAGTAAATGGTGAAGAACCTGATTAATGAGGAGAAAGCAGGTAGGAGGAGAAAAACGAAATTCATGTGGAAAAAACAGTTTAGGAGAAGAAAGACGATATTAATGTGAAAAGAACAGGTTAGGAGCAGAAAACGAGATTAATGTGGAGAAAAACACCGATAGGCGGAGAAAAACTAGTTCAATGTGGAATAAAAGTCGAAAAAACAAGAAAAGGGGGATTAATGAGGGGGAAATGCAGTTTTATGGAGATAAAACTCAGTTTAAGCAGGGAGAAATGTGAAGAAAAGTACAGGTGAGTGGAGAAAGAAACAAGATGCTGAAGTGGGTGTAAAAAATACAATGTAACACACAATGCAGAGGGTGTGGTGCATCGGCTGAATAGACGGTTCCGTCACTGGTGCTCTAGCAAGGTTCTTGAGCTGGCAGCAGCAGTGGGTAGATGGTCCGGAGACCTGCTCAATAAGTTTGAGCTGTGGCCTCCATTAAGCAGGTTCTTTGGAGGGGCACTGGGCGGGGTCAGTGAGAAGCGGGAGCGAGAGCGGTGCTAGGGCGTGAACGATAGAAAGTGAAAAGATTGGGGAAAAAATTAAAATGATCGATCTGTGGAAAAAAGAGTTTAGGAGGAGAGAGACAAAAATTATGTGGAAAAAACTATTTAGGAGAAGTTAAAAAGAGATTAATGTGGAAAGAACAGATTAGGAGGAGAAAAATGAGATTAATGAAGAAAGAACAGTTTAGGAGGTGAAAAATGAGATAAATGTGGAAAAAAACTTGTTTATGATGAACAAACAAGGGTAATGCAGAGAAAAACGCTGTTAGGAGGAGACAACTGGGGTTAATGTGGAGGAGTTGTCGAAAAATCAAAAAAAGCGGGATTGTGTAAAATGTGGTTATACGGGGAGAAACTCAATTTAAGGGGGGAGAAATGGAGAGATAAACTCAGGTGAGTAATGGAGAAAGAAATGAGGTGCTGAAGTGGGGCCAAAAGATACAATGTTACACAGAACACACAGGTTGTTGTGGGTCAGCCTAATAGGTGGTTCCGTCACTGGTACTCAAGCTGGCAGCAGCAATGGAGAGCTAACCCAGGGACCTGGGATGTCACAAATTATGTCAAAGAAGTTTATTTATTTATTTATTCAAGAGTTTTATATACCGCTGGCTAGACCCGGAGGTGTCAGAGCGCTTTACATGAGGTTCCACGAAAATTACACTACAAAATGACATCAGTTCCAATTTATATCAGTTGCTAGACAAACAAAGACAAGAGCATAGAAGATGAGATGATTGAAGTGTAGAGGGGAAGGGGGTAAGGGTAACGGGATAGGAGGTAGATACGGCCGAGAGATGAAAGGAAAGTCTGTCCAAAGTCCGGCTGGGTAGGAGGCGGTCGAGCGGAAGTCCCAAAACCCATCTCCTCTATAGCTATTAGGTAGCTCCACCGGGCATTGGCCAAATAGCTCGGTCTCAAAGGGAGAAACAATTAAAGAAACATGGAGGGCAAAATAAATGGAGCGTAGTGGGGAGGGGGCATGGAAGGAGGGAAAGGGGGGATAGGGGAAGAGACAACAGGGAGAGACGAAATGAAGTCTGTCTAACGGCCGACTGGGTAGGTGACGACCAAGGAGGGAGTCCTCGGCCCATCTCCCCTATAGCTAAACCAAGTAGCTCCATCGGGCATTCAACAAAATAGTTCAGTCTCAGTACATTGAGAGAGGAGAGAAGGAGAGACAAAAATAGAGGGAGGATGTGGGAAGAGACGACAGGAGAGACGAAAGGAAGTCTGGCTGGGGACCGACTGGGTAGGTGATGTCCAAGGAGGGAATACCCGAACTGTCTCTCCTACAGCTAAGCCAGGTAGCTCCATCGGGCATCAGACAAAATAGCTAGATCTCATATGACGAGGGAAACTAACAGATAGACAGGGTGGGGAATAAGGGCCAGGACAGGAGAAGGCAGAGGTCAGCAGCAGGCAAGTGGAGAGGAGTAGAGCGAGGAGATAAGCAGGGTGGGAACTAGGGCCAGTACAGGTGAAGGCAGAGGTCAATAGCAGGAAGGTGGAGAGGAGTAGAGCGAGGAGGGGTAGAGGGAAGGTAGTTCGGCAAGAAGTTCCCATGTATCTGGTGGGCTATAGTTGCCAGCTTAGCCAATGTGCGGGTACTCGGCTGATTCTCAGGTGCAGTCTCAGGTACAGTCAGGTTCTGCATGATTTTTGGTTTCCCTATTTTGCAGGCTGGAGTGGATCTTTGCGTGCGGGGTGTTGCCGGTGTCCGGACGTGTGTGGCAGAGCCTCCATCAATATAGTGCCCCGGTTTTGTTCACGGCCGTCTAATGAGCGTGCCCGGTTCCTTTTCAGGGCCACTCGGGCAGCCATTGTCACGGGATGGCACAGTCGGTGGTGAGCCCTGCCTGGGGGGCCCCAAGTTTGTGTTGTGGCTGTTACGATTGCTAGTGCTGGGTTTCTCCCCCAGGGCGCAGCTCCCAGGACGGGCATCGGGAGACATCCTGTGTGTGCCACTTGTGCCAGATGGGAGGAAGGTGGTATCCTAAGCGCGATGGCAGTGCGTGTAACCAGTCCGCCACGTTAGGGTCAGGAAGTGACTGTCTTTACTGTATCCAGCCAGCATGAGTAGCAATGGGGGGGTCTTGCGTGCGATATCGGGTGGTTCGGGGGGGGGAGTAAACCTCCTACCTCCTCCTGTCAGCCGTGATATTCAATTCCTCGGGTTCCGACTCCTTTCGCCATTTGTATTAGTCGCGGTACTATGTGGGTGCCATTTTGGAACGAGGCAACTCCAATGAAGAATTGCGCTCAAACCCACAGCGGGGCTGAAGTTCTCACATTTTAATAACGGACTGACGCCTCAAACTCCACCACATAATAATCAGGGACAGGGTCCTCACCTCCAAGAGAGACAGTTCCCTCTGCAGTGTACCAAAGATCATAACTAGACTACCCTTGTATGTGCATGAGAGAAGACTGTTATCATTTTGCACTGCCTCCGAATGTGTTTGCCAGTCAGTCTATGTGCTTTTCTGCGTAGGCACAGTTGCCCCAAATGTTATCAAAGACGGAGTGGAAAGACCTCAGAAAATTGATACATACTTGAATCATCTGATGGTCGAATTGTTCATTAAGTGGAGTTTTCTTTTTTAGACTAGACTCACCTTAACATACTCAGTCAGCTTTTGGCGTAATCTCTTCAGCAGAAAATTCTAATGAACATGAACAGAAATCTAAAATGATTACAGCACTACCCTGCACCTGGCACTCTTTAAACATATTGGTGAAAACACATTAAAGGCATTTGGTTCACCTTAATTCCCTTTAACTTCGAAAATGGCACCATAATCCAATGGCGCCAACAATCAATAAAGATGAGTCTTGCCTTTCTCTGCACAAGCAGCATAACTATGGACCTCTCATCCAGAAACTGTCAAGATCATCTATCTGACTTTTGTATAGCTCTGAACATGTGGCTGTCCCTTAACTGCTGAGGTACACTTTGTGGCAAGCCCTCACATGAGAGAATTGGCCAGAGCAGCAACCCTTTCCCTATCATTAGAGGACTTAACCAATTGGTGTAAGTAACAATACACTTTCCTGCCCCCTGACCTATAGCACAACACTTCCTAATCAATGTTGTATACTTCAGCAACCAACTTCTGCACACCTCCTCAACGTTTGACCAACTCCTCTTCTCTTTGCGGAGCATGCCCCACCAAGTGTCTGCCGCAGACAGTGCCTTGAATGGAGCACATCTGTTCAAGTATCCTGTGCATGCTGCCTCTAATAGCAAGGTAAAAAGTGCTACAGCGAAACTCTAGTGGTGCAATGATCTGTATGAATGAGAATGGCAAGTCTTTTTGTTACGCTGCCCTGTGCCAAATTGAAAGGGCAGGAATGCACCGTATCTACAAGATAGGGTGCATTCCTGTCCTTTGAGCCAGCACGTGTGCCAATTTGGTACCTAGCGCCAACACAGAGACACTTGTTCTGCATTGTTAGCAGGATTGTTATTATGCTGGAAGGTGTCCCTTCCTGCACAAACACAGTCCATAGAGGTGCTGTCATCGATCTGTGTGTGCTACAGAATGCAGCACATAGGAAAAGAGGAGAACAACTAGGAGAAATAAAAACATTTCTCATTGTTTCGCCAGCTCTGGTGAGGAGTAAGGTTTTGGCACTGCCCCAGGTTTGTGCGACTTTGTAACTTTAGGGCAGCATTACAATCCATGGGTGTTGCATGGGAGCACCCACCGCAATGTCCATGGAACGCAACCTTAGCACAGAGTAAGGCATGCAGTGCTTTGAAATGCCTTGTCTTACTCCATACTATAAGGCAATGCAAAGCCAAGCAGAGTAGCTTTGTGTCGTGTCATAGATATGATTGAGAGGTCTGCGCCACTGGAGAGTCAAAAAAAGTGATGCTTCGTCAGAGCAGGCCTCTTGTGAATAACCCCCTAAGTTTAGTATCTCACTTTGACTCACTCAGTCTCACTCGTTCTACTCTAACCCACTCTGCCTCACTCAGTCCCTCTCATTCTGAATTGCTTAATCTTACTGTGCCTCACAGACAGCAACACTGAATTACATTCACTGCCATTTTCTCTCCCTCACTCACATTCGTTCTCACACATCATCGTCCTTAGAGTCATTCATTCTCACCCACTCTGACTTACTCCTTCACTGACTCTCTCTCACTTTATCTCACACACATAGTCGCACAGACCT
This sequence comes from Lissotriton helveticus, assembly GCF_964261635.1. NCBI lineage: Eukaryota > Metazoa > Chordata > Amphibia > Caudata > Salamandridae > Lissotriton > Lissotriton helveticus. The sequence goes on from NC_136058.1 coordinate 135,573,829, forward strand.
GCTCATTGTCCAGGAATGGCACAGGCTCCTTCTGCAATCAAACAATGTCACTAGCTGCCTCAGTTTGTTGCTGGATCTGAATATTTTATTGTACCAAGAGTGAATAACTATTTACTCTTGATACAATAAAAATGGATCACAAAAGAAAGAGGGTGTAGTGTAGATGTGGAGCGGTAAAGGAGAGCCACCACTTGTCCAGGGACATCCATCCATCAAACCAATCCATCCACTCAATCACCCATGTTTTTGCTTATCCACCCCCTTCAGCCATCATTTCAGTCATCCATCATTTTGCTTATACATCCACCCTTTCGCACCATCTAGCCATCCTTTCACCCATCCATCCTTTAACCTCATCCATCCATCTATCCACCCTTTCACTCAGCCATCCATCCTTACATCCATCCATCCATCGTCCCATCGTTCCATCCATCCACTCATACATCCCTCCATTTCCCTTTTCACTCCGCATCCATCCTATCACTCCCTCATCCATCTATTCATCAATTCACCCTATTACTCATCCACCCTTTCATCCAGCTACTCTGTCTTTCACTCATCCATCCACTGTTTTGCTCATCCATGTTTACATGCATCCTTTCACTCATCCATCCTTTCTCATTCATCCATTTTTTTGCTCCATCCATTCATCCACTAAACATCCTTTTTCACTTCCATCCATCCACTCGTTCTTCCAACCATCCTTTCTCTCATCATCCATCGATCTATCCTTTCACTCCTCTGTCCATTCACCCTTTCACCAATCCATCCACCCCCTCTTTTCCCTCATACACCCTCTCTCCCTTTCACTGTTCCATTCTTACATTTATTCTTTTACTCATTCATCCATGCATCTATCCATCCACCATTTCTTTCATACATCCTTCCTTTCACTCGCTCACCCTCCCAAGTTCATTATGGGCGTTCGCCAAGCTGCAGATAGACAGAAGAGGCCCTTTCAAGAATCCCACTCCTTCTAGCTGCAAAAGCAGGGTTGGTGTAGGGGGTGAGGATGCCCTTGATGCAGAGGCTTAACTGCACACTTATCTCTTAGTCCACTGGTGCAATTGTTGTCCGCAGCTGGCTCCTTCCTTCTCCTGGTCCTCTACAGTAGAGATAAGGACCACTCTGTGTGCTCAGCTCCATAATGTCTTTTCCAAAGTGAAACTAAATGCAGTACTAAACATGTGTTACCTATTGCGTCCTGCCTCCCATACCAATTCTCGGAGGTCCTCAATTAGGGAACTGAACCATTTTTGCGGGAACCAGAGGGGAGGTGGACAAAGTAGTAAAATACTCATGGCAGGACAACTATTTTCGTCAACACCATCCATGCCATGATGGGCAGTTTTAGCATTCATCAGTAGACCACATTACCCACTGGGCTCTAAGGCTTTTATCCATGCTGCCCTCCCTGGTATCTGCGTTTGCTGGTATACTCTGATCCCCAGGTTGCTGAGAACTCTGGGCTCCCATTTAATCCCCAGCCCATTGACTATCTCCGAGGGCCTTGCATTGCGTTCGTTGCAGGAGATGCACTTGCTTTGCTGCAGTTCGTTTGGTGACCAGATACCTCACCCACCTCTGCCAGGACCATAAATGCTCACTGTATCCCCACTTCAGCATCCCTCAGGTAAAGCAACATATCATCTACGTTATGCAGAATAACATGTCTGTCTCGTGGATAGATCCCTTTTCCCCACCCCTCGGCTATCCTTCTCACTCCAAAGAACTGACTAATATCCACCACTGAAATTACTTCATATTTCACCATATTAATTCACCACTAATCCTTTATGGGCTTCCTGAATAGCGTGTGTCAACACCCCATCAGGGGTAACAAGCGCTATATAAACACAAACCTTTTTCCTCCTCTATCCTTCTGCTATCATACGAAGTCCAAATAACTGACTAACCTATCCACCACTTAAAATGCACTTGCATGTTTCACTATACTAATTCAACACTAATCCTCTATGGGTCCCAGAGTAGCGTGCTAATCGCTGAAAAAGCGCTTTGACGCCTCGTCAGGGGTAGTATACGCTATATAATCAGGGGTAGTATACGCTATATAAATGCAATTACAATACAATACAATACAGTCAACAAATCCTCCACACTAGCGCTGCTGAACAACTATGGTTCTAACAAATGCCCTTTTGTCATTCACCAAGCAAGTTATGAATATACCTTAATTAAATTACCAAGCAAGTTGAAAGTATCCCTTAATTCAAACCAGTACCACTGAGAGTAACAACTAATTTATGAATTGAACTTCACAAGCCTAGGACAACTGCATTGACACACTTTTTGATCAGGGTATGCCAGGCAGAAGGTTTTTTGAGGCCGTGTCATAAAACTCACATGGAGTTACAATGATTTTCCTCTGCACAAGCACTTTGTCCATAGAGGTAAAATGTCAATGGCCATGAAATGTTTCGAGAAACTGCAAATTGTGGCACCACAGGGTGCTAGCTACCATTTCCTTCCTCTGTGATACATTGATATATCTTGCGGAGGCAGACATTATTAGTGCCAAACCTGGGTTAATAGCCCGACTGGCCCTCTTTTCGATGGCCCTAGGTCTAGTGGTGGGAGGGAAGGTAGTTCAGGAATGGAGTTGCAGGAAATATAACATAGGTTATGTTTTTGACTGAACTCTGATGAATGACTTCATGTGGTCAAGGTAGGAGGTAGGAAATTTGACAGTGGACCTTGCAAAAACTAAATATAGGACACCAATTGGAAATTTGTAGTCAAATATTTGTTATGTTATAGACATTTCTAAAGTGCAGCGGTTACCCAAAGGAGTCCTGGAGCTAGCTATCGTCCTCTGAGCATGGAGTGTTGTAGACAGGTTTACGTGTCAAAGAGCCAGGTTTTTAATCCTTTCCTAAATGCCAGGAGGTCAGTGGCATTTCTCAAATGGAAAGGGAGGTCATCGTAGGCCTTTGCAGCACAGGCAATAAAGCATCTCCCTCCCCACGTAGCTTTTTAGTGCGCGGTACTGTCACCAATTTGGCTCCTAGAGAGAGAAGTTTTCTTCTGGGCAAATACCAATGAAACTGCTGCTTCAGATGGTCAGGTCTTGTTCCTTGTAGGTCCCTGTAGACGGCGCAAAGGGATTTAAAACACACTCATTTCCTAACCAGTAAACAGTGCAGTTTTTTGATTTTCATGGAAATTGATGCAAAATTAAATGTGCCGGTAAGCAGTTTTGCAACAGTTGAAGCTTGAACAGAAAATGTTCCTGAATATTCAGGTAAAGACTGTTACAATAGTCCAGCCTTGACAGGATAAGTGATGTAGCAACTGTCCACTGACTGTCGTCCGGCAAAAAGGGAAGTATTTTATTGATCTTTTTGAGAGCGAAAGGGGTGGAAGATGCCTTTGCATTAACTTGGTCACCAAAGTTGAGCTTATCATCAATTATGACTCCTATGTTTTTTATTCTCCTGGATGGTGTAGGAATAGTGACCAGTGTATCTGGCCACCAAGCTGGCATCGTTTACAAATAAGATGACCTTGGTTTTGCCCGAGTTGAGATTCAGTCAATTCTGTGACATCCACCTACAACGGCTTCCAAACAGTCATGGAACCGTTTGCCTATTCCCAATTCCTGTCCTGGTAGCAGATACACAACAATTTGTGTGTCAACTGCATACGAGGTAAGGCAGAAGCCAAAGGAGCTGATCAGGGAGGCCAAAGACGATACATACACATTAAAAACCGTGGGGCTTAGAGATGACCCCTACGGAACACCACAAAGCCGGGAAAAAGGTTTGGAGTAGAATTCGCCCAATGACAGGATTTGTGATCTGTCGGGTTTGGAAGGATTTCAAAAGCTTCCAGGCTTCACCCTGGACCCCGCATGCCAACAAAGGATCCATCAACAAATCATGATGGACCGTATCAAAGGCCAGGGCTAGATCCAGCATAATTAGAGCGGCCTTGCCTCCCTGCTCCAGGGCTCCCCTAATCTCTTCAGTGGATTTTATGAGGGCAGACTTAGTACTGTGTCCTTCTCCCAAACCATATGGAGTGAGGTCCAGAGCTTGAGTTTCGCATAGAAAGGCACTGAGTTGCACATTGTTTTCTCGACCTGTTTTGCTGGGAGCGGTAGGCATGAGTTTGGTCGAAAAGTGTTAGGATCCTTGGGGTCCAAACTGGGCTTCTTTAGAAGTGGCAGTATCGAGGCTACCTTCCAAGGTTTAGGGAAGTGCCCTGCTTCAAACACTGCATTGAAAAGGGAGGTGAGTGAAAGGGAAACAGGTCCTGGGGCAAGTTTGATCACAGAGACTGGACAGGGATTGTAGAGAGAGCCTGATCTTGCTGACATAAGACTTTTGGTGTCAATTATAGATACTGGCTCGAACTTGTCAAAGGAAAGGGGAAGGCCAGATGCTGGCTTGTTTCCCTCTGTTAGGACTACGATACCTACTGAGCTTGGGCAGTTGAAAGAAGAGAAGAGAAGATGACCTCCATCTTATTCAGAAAGAACATGTCCTTGCATAATTCCTAGCTTGTCTGAATTTTAGCTGGGCAGGGTGACACCAAGCTAGATATAGTTTTAAAGAGCTCTTTAGCAGAGTTTGTTGCTAGGTTAATTTAATTAGCAAAGAACATTTTCTTTGCATTGAATAAGAGTTGTTTATAGATCACAAGGCTCTGTTTATATATCTTTTTCACTGTTTCCTTGTATTCTTTCCTCCAATTCTGCTCGAAATGTTTGCATACAAGTTTTTGATTCCTAAGTTCCTCCATTTACCAGGGGGGCGAAGGTTGTGATCTTTTAGGAAACAACATTTTTACTGAGGCTAGTTTTTTACAAGCTGTCTCCACCCAGTTAGTATATTGGGTGGTGGCTTCCCCCACTCCTGTAGGCATCTGGCCAGCAGTTGCAATAAGCATTTCTTTTAAGTCTGTGCCCTTAATTTTGCTCCAGGCTCTAATTTCCATCTGTCTCTTAGGGCTCCCACAGCACGATGATCCGGAAGGGCCAGCTCAAATTGTACAGCTGCATGGTCTGTCCATACGAGAGGCAACAAGCCAGTGTATGAGAGAAATGTGGGTGGTTGGAAAAAAATTCATCCAGAGTATGCCCTGCCACATGGGTGGGGCCTGTCATGTGCAGCCTAAGGTCAGCACTGTTCATCATATCTAGAAGTGCCACTGTATCTGGTTCCGTGAATGCGTCCAGTTAGTAGTTAAAATCTCCCATGATAGTAAAGGAGTCGGTGTAGAGCCCCTCTTCCAACAGATTTCCAATTGAAGTTATAAAGGTGCTCCCAGGTCTCGGTGGTCTATATAATAGGATACCCTTAAAAGTGTGGTGATGGGATAAGCTGAGGTTAAAGGACAGTGCCTCGCAGGCAGGGTTAGAGGCTGTGTGAAATACAGCTTTAATCGAATTGTGATGAATTACTGCTAAACCCACCTCTCCTAGTTGGCCTGTTTAGAGTGTGGCATAGGAACCCGGGTGGGGTGGCTTTGACTGCATCTGGGCCTGAGGCTTCGTCTGTCCATGCTTCTGTAACAAATGCCGGTTTTATATCCCCTCCCTCCATAAGTGTCTCACACTCTGTACTGTGCTTCACCAGAGATCTGGCATTAAGCAATATGCACTTTAACACAGGCTCTTCATGCTCGACTGTTTTTGGGCTTAATGGTCTGGTATAAAAGTTTAGGCAATGTACTGTTGCAATTGGAGCAGGCGACTAAAAGAGATGAAGGCCTTGTGTTAAAGGTAAGACATATGCAGCCAATAGTCTTACCAGCTTAAAAGGTTCCACAGGTATATTCCTTATTCTTTGCTTCAGTAGCTGTCTTTCCTTATCTTTTTGATATGTCACTATAGGAACTAAATGAGTTACCAGCTTTCTTTTTTTATGTATTGGTTGTGTCATTGTCATTGCTTATGTGTTATATGTCTCAGTGGCCAAAAGTTGGACAATATGTTTGCTTAAGCACTCTGTATTTGTACAAGTAGAAGTCATGGAGCACAATGTTAATCCGTCTATGAGTAGAGCCTAATCTTTCGGAATTTACACAATGTTGATAACTCACTACATTATAAGCAGTGTGCTCTATTTCGCTGATATATTGCAATGGTAGAATGTTCCCTTTAAGCTAAGGCCAAATCAATCCTTTTGACACATTCTAGTTAAAAACAACTATATAGTTCCATAAATATGTCTTTTTCAGCAGAGAAAACAGCTGTAAGGTGATCTACCTCTAGCAATCTATGCAACTAGGACTTCAAACAAGGAAGATGTTAGGCACGATCTTTCTATAAAAATATTTGGAAACCAGTAAAGGTCAGGAGTCTAGGCATTTTCTTCCAGCAGAGTCTTTGTTCTTCAGGTCTTATCTTCCCAGATCCATTAATGCACCATTTCGCCATTACATCACAGGTATTAATAATACAACGAGCAACATGTATGTCCCTTGCATTACTCCTATTGTATCCTACTTTTCATCAAATGAATGTTCTTACTGGCACATATATGAGAGAATCATCAGGCACAGTTCCAAATCTAGGCTGATGACAATCAAATCTACATCTGATTGCACAATAACTGAGAGACAGATAGCTCTCAATCTTTAGACCACATCACAAATAGATTTAAAATAAGAATCCTGCTACTAGGCCTACAAGACAAGATGAGAGATTATTTGAGGGGTCCAAAAGGCTATACACCACACTTTCTATATTACATGAAATATGCTAACTTACTTTGTAATCAGTTGCATAAAGGTATAATTGTCCATGTTCAGTAATATCATTTGGCTACTTAAAGCTAGTCATTCAGTATTGGTGCTAAAACCCCTATTAAGGTGATGACTGTTGTAATGTAGTCTGCGCTCTGCTTCCACAAGCCAGATTGCAAAGACTTCAAAATCATGCAGTCAGCCTCAGCCACTATTAAAATGATCATGCAAAAAACTCTGGCTCAGACATCTCTTTTGTCTCCTAGTGGATTCCAGCATCACACCTCCTGTACCATTTACATGGCCCACCGGAACAATAGACCTGGCTCCAACCATCATTCCATCTAGGAATCATTGAATCAGCACCTTTTCCAGTAACAAACCTGTAAACAACAAAACAGGCAGCAAGCCTCTGAGCTTCTAGAGCCCTAAATTCTGCAATCCCTCCCTTCCCAGTCGAAAAGCAAATCCCAACGAGCTCAAGCTCAGAAAACACCTGATGACAGAGCTGATTAGGTTGTCTTTCTTCTAAACACTTGTGTTGTCAATAGTACCATAGAGTTGTAACAGTCTCTACACCAGGTTAGACTCAACACTTTTGCTTTCAGGCCTCCGTTGTGACTGAAAGGTGACACATCTGGAACTATACAAATCTCCTAAATAAGTATAAGATCTGTAGCTATACATACTAACCTGCACAAGACTACAATTAATGAGTGTGGCATGTAAGTGCTTCCGTCTATAAGCCAAAACTAGCAGGATGCTGTCATCCCTGATGAATTCTTCTTCTGTGGCCAAATGATTTAAAGTATTCACACTGTGATAATTAATATGGATTCTACTCAAGGAGTGAGGTATACAGTTCAGGGACCTTGTCCAATGGAAGTGTTGCAAATCTCCTGGCTATGATTTGAAGTACATTCTTAGTGCCACAAGAAGCTGTAACAAGCATTAGAAATGCAATCGGGCTCGGATTTATTTGAGTTTGAGCTAATGGCATTGTAAATGCCAATGTATTGTTGCTATGTGTTATGGAGTGTGTTCATGGGGTGTGTACTGCCAGTGATCTCCTTGTGAGTGTGAGAATATTGCACCGTTACTGCCTGTGTTGTCCTTCTTGTGAGTGTGAGAAGCTTGCACCTCTGCTGCCTGTGGTCTCCTTGTGAGTGTAAGAAGCTTGCACCTCTGCTGCCTGTGGTCTCCTTGTGAGTGTAAGAAGCTTGCACCTCTGCTGCCTGTGATGTCCTTCTTGTGAGTGTAAGAAGCTTGCACTGCTGCTGCCTGTGATGTCGTTCTTGTGAGTGTGAGAAGCTTGCACAGCTGCTGCCTGTGAGTATGAGAAGATTGCATTGTGCATCTCTGTGCTGTGCCTGTTCTTTATAAGGGACTCTTGCTCTGTTGCTGCTGCTGCCTTGGCACAGTACCTGCTGTGAGTGTGTGAGGGAAGCTTGCACCGCTGCTGCTTGTGATGTCCTTCTTGTGAGTGGGAGAAGCTTGCACCTCAGCTGCCTGTGGTCTCCTTGTGAGTGTAAGAAGCTTGCACTGCTGCTGCCTGTGATGTCGTTCTTGTGAGTGTGAGAAGCTTGCACCGCTGCTGCTTGTGATGTCCTTCTTGTGAGTGGGAGAAGCTTGCACCTCAGCTGCCTGTGGTCTCCTTGTGAGTGTGAGAAGCTTGCACAGCTGCTGCCTGTGATGTCCTTCGTGTGAGTGTGAGAAGCTTGCACCGCTGCTGCCTGTGAGTATGAGAAGATTGCATTGTGCATCTCTGTGCTGTGCCTGTTCTTTGTAATGGACTCTTGCTCTGTTGCTGCTGCTGCCTTGGCACAGTACCTGCTGTGAGTGTGTAAGGGAAGCTTGCACCACTGCTGCTTGTGATGTCGTTCTTGCGAGTGTGAGAAGCTTGCACCTCTGCTGCCTGTCGTCTCCTTGTGAGTGTAAGTAGCTTGCACTGCTGCTGCCTGTGATGTCGTTCTTGTGAGTGTGAGAAGCTTGCACCGCTGCTGCTTGTGATGTCCTTCTTGTGAGTGGGAGAAGCTTGCACCTCAGCTGCCTGTGGTCTCCTTGTGAGTGTGAGAAGCTTGCACCGCTGCTGTTTGTGATGTCCTTCTTGTGAGTGTGAGAAGCTTGCACCGCTGCTGTTTGTGATGTCCTTCTTGTGAGTGGGAGAAGCTTGCAACTCAGCTGCCTGTGGTCTCCTTGTGAGTGTAAGAAGCTTGCACAGCTGCTGCCTGTGATGTCCTACTCACTACTCTACTCTACTCACTACTCACTACTCTGCACTCACTACTCACTACTCTACTCACTACTCACTACTCTACTCACTACTCTACTCACTACTCTACTCACTACTCTGCACTCACTACTCACTACTCTGCTCACTACTCACTACTCTACTCACTACTCTCCACTCACTACTGTGCACTCACTACTCACTACTCTACTCACTACTCACTTCTCTACTCACTACTCTGCACTCACTACTTTACTCTCTACTCACTACTCACTACTCTACTCACTACTCACTACTCTACTCACTACTCACTACTCTACTCACTACTCACTACTCTACTCACTACTCACTTCTCTACTCACTACTCTGCACTCACTACTTTACTCACTACTCTACTCACCTCACTACTCTACTCACTACTCTACTCACTACTGACTACTATACTCACTACTCTGCACTCACTACTCACCTCACTACTCTACTCACTACTCACTACTCTACTCACTACTCACTTCTCTACTCACTACTCACTTCTCTGCACTCACTACTTTACTCACTACTCTACTCTACTCACCTCACTACTCTACTCACTACTCTACTCACTACTCACTACTCTACTCACTACTCTGCACTCACTACTCACTACTCTACTCACTACTCTACTCACTACTCACTACTCTGCACTCACTACTCTACTCACTACTCTACTCACTACTCTACTCACTACTCTACTCACTACTCTACCCACTACTCTACCCACTACTCTACCCACTACTCGACTCACTACTCACTACTCTACTCACTACTCTACTCACTACTTTCTACTCACTACTCACTACTCTACTCACTACTCACTACTCTGCACTAACTACTCACTACTCTGCTCACTACTCACTACTCTACTCACTACTCACCTCACTACTCTACTCACTACTCTACTCACTATTCTACTCACTACTCTACTCACTACTCTACTCACTACTCTACTCACTACTCTACTCACTACTCTACTCACTACTCACTACTCTGCACTCACTAATCACTACTCTGCTCACTACTCACTACTCACTACTCTGCTCACTACTCAGCTCACTACTCACTACTCTCCACTCACTACTCTACTCACTACTCACTACTCTACTCACTACTTTCTACTCACTACTCACTACTCTACTCACTACTCACTACTCTACTCACTACTCACTACTCTACTCACTACTCACTACTCTACTCACTACTCACTTCTCTACTCACTACTCTGCACTCACTACTTTACTCACTACTCTACTCACCTCACTACTCTACTCACTACTCTACTCACCTCAGTACTCTACTCACTACTCTACTCACTAATGACTACTCTACTCACTACTCTGCACTCACTACTCACTACTCACCTCACTACTCTACTCACTACTTCTCTCACTACTCTACTCACTACTCTGCACTCACTACTCACTACTCTGCACTCACTACTCACTACTCTGCACTCACTACTCTACTCACTACTCACTACTCTGCACTCACTACTCACTACTCTGCACACTACTCTACTCACTACTCTACTCACTACTCAACTCACTATACTCACTACTCACTACTCTACTCACCACTCTACTCACTATACTCACTACTCACTACTCTACTCACTACTCTACTCACTACTCTACTCACTACTCACTACTCTACTCACTACTCTACTCACTACTCTGCACTCACTACTCTACTCTACTCACTACTCTACTCACTACTCACTACTCTACTCACTACTCACTACTCTGCACTCCATACTCACTACTCTACTCACTACTCTACTCACTACTCACTACTCTACTCACTACTCTGCACTCACTACTCACTACTCTACTCACTACTCTACTCACTACTCTACTCACTACTCTACTCACTACTCACTACTCTACTCACTACTCACTACTCTACTCACTACTCTGCACTCACAACTCACTACTCTACTCACTACTCTGCACTCACTACTTTACTCACTACTCACTACTCTACTCACTATTCTACTCACTACTCTGCACTCACTACTCTGCACTCACTACTCACTACTCTATTCACTACTCTACTCACTACTCTGCACTCACTACTCTACTCACTACTCTACTCACTACTCTACTCACTACTCACTACTCTACTCACTACTCTGCACTCACTACTCACTACTCTGCACTCACTACTCTACTCACTACTCTACTCACTACTCTACTCACTACTCTACTCACTACTCACTACTCCACTCACTGCTCACTACTCTGCACTCACTGCTCACTACTCTGCACTCTCTACTCACTACTCTACTCACTACTCTACTCACTACTCTACTCTACTCACTACTCTACTCACTACTCTACTCACTACTCACTACTCTACTCACTACTCACTACTCTGCACTCACTACTTACTACTCTGCACTCACTACCTACTACTCTGCACACTACTCTGCACACTACTCTACTCACTACTCTACTCACTACTCTACTCACTACTCTACTCACTACTCTACTCACTACTCTGCACTCACTACTCACTACTCTACTCACTACTCTGCACTCACTACTCACTACTCTACACACTACTCTACACACTACTCTACACACTACTCTACTCACTACTCTACTCACTACTCTACTCACTACTCACTACTCTACTCACTACTCACCTCACTACTCTACTCACTACTCACCTCACTACTCTACTCACTACTCACTACTCTACTCTACTCACTACTCTACTCACTACTCTGCACTCACTACTCACTACTCTACTCACTACTCACTACTCACTACTCTACTCACTACTCACTACTCACTACTCTACTCACTACTCTACTCACTACTCTGCACTCACTACTCACTACTCTGCACTCACTACTCACTACTCTACTCACTACTCTACTCACTACTCTACTCACTACTCTACTCACTACTCACTACTCTGCACTCACTACTCACTCTTCTGCACTCACTACTCTACTCACTACTCTACTCACTACTCTACTCACTACTCTGCACTCACTACTCACTACTCTACTCACTGCTCTACTCACTACTCTACTCACTACTCACTACTCTGCACTCACTACTCACTAATCTACTCACTACTCTACTCACTACTCACTACTCTGCACTCACTACTCACTACTCTACTCACTACTCTACTCACTACTCACTACTCTGCACTCACTACTCTACTCACTACTCACTACTCTACTCACTACTCTACTCACTACTCTACTCACTACTCTACTCACTACTCACTACTCTACTCACTACTCTGCACTAACTACTCACTACTCTACTCACTTCTCTACTCACTACTCTGCACTCACTACTCACTACTCTGCACTCACTACTCACTACTCTACTCACTACTCTGCACTCACTACTCACTACTCTGCACTCACTACTCACTACTCTACTCACTACTCACTACTCTACTCACTACTCACTACTCTACTCACTACTCACTACTCTACTCACTACTCTACTCACTACTCTACTCACTACTCTACTCACTACTCACTACTCTACTCACTACTCTGCACTCACTACTCACTACTCTACTCACTGCTCTACTCACTACTCACTACTCTACTCACTACTCTGCCCTCACTACTCTGCCCTCACTGCTCTGCACTCTGCCCTCCCTACTCTGCACTCTGCCCTCACTACTCTGCACTCACTACTCTGCCCTCACTACTCTGCACTCTGCACTCCCTACTCTGCACTCCCTACTCTGCACTCCCTACTCTGCACTCCCTACTCTGCACTCCCTACTCTGCACTCCCTACTCTGCCCTCCCTACTCTGCCCTCACTACTCTGCCCTCCCTACTCTGCCCTCACTACTCTGCCCTCACTACTCTGCCCTCACTACTCTGCCCTCACTACTCTGCCCTCACTACTCTGCCCTCACTACTCTGCACTCTGCCCTCACTACTCTGCACTCACTACTCTGCGGGTGTGTGGTGGTGGTGTGCGTGGGGTTGTGTGCGTGGGCATGCGGTTGTGTGTGCGGTTGTGTGTGTGCGTGCGTGTGTGCGGTTGTGTGTGTGCGGTTGTGTGTGTGCAGTTGTGTGTGTGTGCGGTTGTGTGTGTGTGCGGTTGTGTGTGTGTGTGTGCGGTTGTGTGTGTGTGTGTGCGGTTGTGTGGGTGTGTGCGGTTGTGTGCGGTTGTGTGCGGTTGTGTGCGGTTGTGTGCGGTTGTGTGCGGGTGTGTGGGTGTGTGCGGTTGGGTGTGTATGGTTGGGTGTGTATGGTTGGGTGTGTATGGTTGGGTGTGTACAAGCCACATCGTTCACACTGAGCTCTGTATATAAAGGTCATGCAATTTGTACATGCGATTTTGAAAGTAATGTATTTCTGAGAGCAGCACCCATTTTTTTTTAGATACCTGCTTACAAGATAAACTATATCTTCTTTACAAAGTAAAGGAGGCCTTCCCTTTGTAGGGAAAAACAATATAATTCTGTTAAATGAGTGAACGAAATGCATTGGGGCAGAAAAATAAAAGGGAAATGAAGCAGGAGTGAAGTGTGCGTGAAAAGGAGAAGGCTGTTAGTGCAAGAAATCAGTGGCTAGGCTTGTATGAGAAGCAGGAGGTGTGGGAAAAGGTGTGAGGGGGAAGTGAATGCGTGGGATCTGCGAAGGCTTTGTGTGAAAGGGAACTGTTGACATAGGTCACGGGAGAATGTACCAGTGTCTGCTTGGGCAGTGAGTGAGTGATCTGGGAATGAGTTTGAAAAACTGGTATGAACATTAGGGTGAAGCAAGTCTCTAATGATAGGACACTGAATGATAGTACAATGAGTGATCTGGTACAACGGCAGTAGGAATCTGGTAACCGGACTGTGAGAGTAAATGTGAGGCTCCCAGTGAGAGGAAAGCGAGCTGGAGTGTTTTTTTTTATGAAAGGGTGGAGAGAGTGAGTCACGGTGACGAGACAGGGAGCGAGTGAGGAATCTGGCAATAGCTGGGAAGATGCAAGGGATCTGGTAAGAGGACAACCAGAGCTACTGCAAGGGGTCTGTTATGAGGGCAGTAAATTAAAGTGATCTTCTATTTTGATATTAAAAGTTTGAGTTCGGGTGAGTGGGCACGAGTGCTTATCAAAGCACTTTGTTTGTTTTTTTACTTTCAGCTGTGCTGCGTAGCAGCCAGGCTGCTGTACAACATGGCTAAACATATCCCTGACAAAACCAACAGATTTTGTATAGGAGAGTCCTATTTGCTTTGCCAATGCTTGTTTAGCCTACCTCAGTCAAAGAGCAGGCGCGGGTTTGCCGGCGCGCACACAGAGCTCAAGGGAAAAAAAACACATCAGTGCACACGCTCCCACACACCATCTGCCTTCAATTACCGGCACCTCGGACAGCTGGTAATTGAGGATTTATGTATTCTTCTGCGCGTGTCCGAACACTTTATGCAGGAAGTGGACATTGCAAAAATTCCAAAGCCCTATGGCGTGCTGCCTTACTTAAACACAGCCTTGCCTGGACCAATTACCATTCACATGGCAGAATACCACACGCAAAAACCGCGCGCTTTCTGGAATGTGGCAGCCCACAGCCCTTTCTGAACTTTTTTTTTTTATAACATTAGAGCTCGGAAGCCCCGCCCCACTTCGTGTGACGTAGGCCCGAGCCCTAAAAATGAAGGATAACATAGGATAAACAGAGTTACAATACGTTGCTCAGGCACGCACATTGAAGAGAATGATTATGCATGCACAGCGGCTCGTGAGCAGACAGATGCGCCCACATGCCTCGCTTTCCCTGCTTGTGCACCACTTTTTATGCTATCGTTGCTAGGATTGTGCTATGTTAGTTCCAAACACAAATCAATGTGAGTGGTTGATGGCTTCTGCAAATAAGACCTTACTGTTTGCTTTAGGCAACAGAGGAAAAGTAAACAATAGCTCTGCGAGGTTTATGGAAAATGGATTATCCCAGGAGACATGTAATGACAAAAGCACTGGATAGTTTATGAGATGAAGGGGTCATACCTCTCATTGATGTCGGATTCAATTTATTTTTAGCTTTCAATGAATACAGGCATTTATAAATGTATGTCCTCGCTACTTTATTGTCTTTTATGTACATTCTTACTCTTGAATGCATGTCTATTAAGACTCCTTATATTTATGGGCAATTACAGCGACTCGAGCTTCATATGTGATGATGCAAGAGATAACATCCATCTCTGCATCGGCCACAATTGCCCATAGGTACGAGCAAGGATGGCCATTTTCTTTCATCTTATTTATATAAAGTTAATTCTACAGAACCGGAGAGTCTATCGATCTGTTTGATTGTATCAAATGACTGGTGGAATCTTCAGTTTGCCAGGGGTAATCGGGGGCATATTTATGAGGGCCTTGCATCATGCTTGCACCACGCAACGTGGTGCATGCATGATGCAAATCTCTAAATCATACATCTGTAGCCACCCAAAGCAACTTTGTGTTGCTTTGAATGGCTTCATTAATATGGAGTAATGCTCCCACGCAAATGCCATGTTTTGTGATGCATTCCCAGATGTACCAAACCTGGTAAACCTGGGAATGTGTCAAAGAGAATTGCCTCCCCATTCTGCAACACAAATAGAAAAAGGAAAACGCCTCTATGGATTGTGTTTGTGCAGGAAGGTGCCACCTTGGTGCAAGGGTGCCTGCGTTGGAGCTAAGCTGCCAAAATGGCCCAAGCACAGGGGTATAGGACAGGAATCCACCGTTTCAGATAAATACAGTGCATTCCTGCCCTTTCCCAGTGCTACAGGGCAACGCAGTAACTTACCTTGCTGTGCTGCCCTGCTCCACCATTCCCATAAATGTGCCCCTTGGTTTCTACTGTTCGAGGTGTGGCAAATGGGTTTTTAATCATTTTGTTGGATGGGTCCAGTAAAAACCACAAGATTTAACTACGCAAACTGGGGAGCTATTGTGCCAATACTGGGTCATCAATTTTCTATTGTACTGTTTTTTTGTTGATTTTTTGGCCTATCACTATGGAATGCTCATAAAAGGTCAAAATGATCCTGCCACAGCCAAATAAAAGTAAGAGCTTGATATTCTTTGCATTGCATACATAATTTGCATAACAAAACAAATGCAAGTTCCAAACCAGTCCAAGTGCAAGAAACGTGACCTGTTTGAAACCTGGCTTTGCTCTGCTACGTGACTAATCTATAACTCAGTTGTAAAACCTCCTGTGTCTTTTATTTTTATAAGGTACCAGGTGTGTTGTGATCCCCACTAGGTACAGCAGCACTCTCTCCCTGCCTTCCCTTACAGTGGGATGGGCTGCTTTCAAAAGAAAATCGTTACATTTCTGTAATAAAATCAAGAGGACTATGCATTTCCCTGGACCACTGTCTGCTCCCCCTCCACTGAAGCTGCCGCCTGCCAACGTTCACAAATTGGAAGCTGCTCAACTGGGTCAATTTCCACTTCAGGAATCATATAGCACACTGAGTCAGATTTTAGTATTTATTGAATGGATTGCAACTGTGGTTGTTGCCACATATCATTAACACACAGCGTTCCAGAAAATAAACAGGAGGGGCACCTCTTTCAAGTCCCTTTTCTTAGCCCTTTGTAATGGATCGGTGAGTTGGAAGGACTTTTCTGAAACGCAAATTACATTTAGTACCATCGCAACTCCTAACTTGATAAGAAAAAGAAGAAAGAGACAAATGACACAGAGAGAACATAGGAGAAGATAGTGACAGCGATTTAAATTAAGATTTTATAACCAAATTACTGTAAAAACATTTACCTCCACACAATGACAGCCAGACGGGTGGATCGAGTAATATAACCATTAGTGAGACTTTTGATATGCCTACGGCACCAGTAAATAAGAATCCTAATCCGATCTGAGAGAATTCAGGAACATCAAAGCCCCTTTGACTTCACAGGCTCTAAATGCCCCAGATGCATTAACAATTCAACATGTCACAATCGGTCCTGTACTGCCTTTGTATGAGCCTGGAGTAGCAGGACATATACACATACTTTAGCTGTTCCTACTGGAATGAATGCTATAGCTAGAAATATAGTGGGCTTGACAATGAGACCCATTCCTCAGACTCCCATGGTTCCAACACAAGGGAATACCCCATCTGCCGTGAACGCAGACCCTACATTAAATCAGATAGGGTTTGACTTAACAAGGAGATATCCTCAGAGGTCATCACCTCTTTATCATGCCCAACACAAAAGTACCTCAGAATGTGAACTACAGTACTCCTAGGGCAGAAGTGACTAACTGGAATCCAACTTCTGACATGTCGCTTTTGATTTCACAACTTGGTGTAAGTAGTGGTACCAATAGAGGAGAAGTAATTCTTCATATCCCAGTAGAACAACCAGATCTTACGAGCCAATAACTTGATCATTGGTTCAAAGGTATAGACACATCGACATGTACTGGGAATCCTGGAATGAGTGGAACAAATGCTCAGGCCCCAGACAGAGAAAGGGTCATGGCTGAGGCTAGGTTGAAAGTAGAATTAGAAGAAATCATAACTGGAACTCTTTATTTGTCACAATTGTATGCCTATCAGAATGATGAATTATTGTTCCTGTGCAAAGATATTACAAGACATGCAGGACAAGCTCATGAAAGATTATCTCAATTGGTTCAAAGACATGGAATTGATTTTCAGAAATCCAAAGCTTTAAAAAGAAGTCACAGGTTAAGCTTTAGTGACAGAGATCTCGCTAACATGTGACCTCCTGGAATGAAATTACAGACAAAGGAATTAATTGCATATGTTTGAAAGTGGAGCAAACTAGATAAATGGGAAGGTAGATGGTCAAAGAAAAAGGAACCAAAGAAAGTTAGGGTGCAGATGCCTCCATCTGGAACAGAGGAGGAATTTGAGGATATACACATGCTTCCCATAAGAGAAGTCCCTAGTGGAGGATATGTCCTTATACCATGAAGCCAGACTTATCTTGAATTATTCACAAAGGATTTTCTGAAATGGACATTGAACCTAGTGGAATGATATAGACAGGTTGATTGGTTTGTGAAAATATCAAGGGCCTGATGTAGGTAGCCAAATACCGGTCGATAACGGCCGATTTCGGCCGTTACCGACCGGTATTTGGCTTTTGACATGTAGGTGGCTCGGAATTTACAGAATCAGTATATTTACTGATTCGGTAAATTTACCACTTCGGTATTTTTCCGAATCGGTAAATATACCGATTCTGTTAATCCCTATGTAGGTGGCACAGTTTACAGTGCCACAGGCCCTTAGGATTTCTTATTTTACCACCCAATCCTATTGGGTGGTAGTATACCGAATTCCAGTGTACATGCACATCTGTGCATGTACACCTATGCCATGTGACACACAGACATGCCCTTAGGGCATGTCTGTGTGCCACATGGCACACAAGCCTGCAATTGGGGTGCTACAGGGTGCCAAAGTGACACCCCGTTCCCCCTGCCAGGATTCGGTATTAACCGATTCTCTAAATATCGAATCGGCATTTCCCATTGATTCCTATGGGCTTCAAGGCCCAGAGGAATCAATGGGAAATACCGATTCAGTATTTACAGAATCGGTAAATACCGAATCTTACAGATTGAAAAATAAAAATTACCACAAATGCCTACTTCCAATTTACCTACTCTTAAATACCGAATCGGTATGATTCAGTATTTAAGAGTAGGTAAATCGGAATTACCTACATCTGGCCCCAAATGTTTTATGAAAAGATTTGGATACTTTATTTGAAATTGTGGTTTCAGGTGATCTGTGGGTTGAATGCAAAGTTTCTGTGACATAGCCTGAGGTGGCGCTGATGAGACATCCTCAAGCACATGCTCCGTAATGACTGGTAATGAAAAAGTATAATCAGGTGATTACATTTTTAAAATCGAAAATCTCTCTTAAAGAGATTGTTTGGGTAAAGATTGACAGAATAATCCAAGAATCCAAAGATACAATACATTCTTACTATCAGAGACTGTTGCAGGTATTTGAACAGTTCAGTGGGACAGAGACCATTGAGGCAAAGCTTATGGGACATTTTTTTTTCAGATTTGTGTATGGATTGAAGCCCGAGGTTAGGTCCATTATTCAGCAGCATTTGATTTGTTGGCAGAGTAAGCCCATTGACGAAATGCTGAGATATGGCAAGTACTGCAGCGATGAACTGGAGATGAAACAAAAGAAATTGAAGGGAAAATTAATGATAGCACAAATGAAAGCTGCACAGAGAGGTCGAAATAAGCATCTTGTGGGAATGATGGTCCCACGGAGGGAGTGTATCTGCAGGGAATTCAGATGATTCAAGGTGGTAATGGGTGGTAACAGCAAGGGTTTAAACTGCAAGGTAGAGGACGAGGTGTCCCGAATGATCTGATTACATATGTTGATATGCCAACTTTGAAGAAAACTAGTCTCTGTCACATCTGTGACAAGTTAGGGCATTAGAAACACGAGTGTTGGTTTAATACTTGTAACATGGTTAATGGGAATCAGGTTAAGAATGGTGGATTTGTGCAATCACAGGGAAACAATAAGGTTCAGATACAGCAAGTCATTTATTTATTCTTTCTTTATTTCGGCCGATTTGGCCATCAAAGATAGGCAAAAAAACACGTTTGAAACAATATAAAACATCGCAAATATGCAGGAACACATGTTATACAGTATAAAATCATTTCACCTTGAGAAATAGATACTACTAGAGTGAAAACCGATAAAAGACCATACGTTTAAAATTTTGATCTTATAGTTATGTGAACAACTGCGACTTTAAAATACGGGTGCAAGTATGCCATACATTTGTTAGGAATTTAGCTAATGCAAACACTGTTGGACCCGAGACATCAGTTTTTAAAATTCTGTACATCGGGAGGTACTCCCTACAACCAAAGTTTCTGATGAATGGTAAAAGCCAGTATTTCCTTGCGGCTTTGTAAGTAGGGCAAAACAAGACCACATGTAAATCACTTTCCTCAGCACAAATGCACGCCGGGCATTGCTTGGTAGAGGGCGGTCTTGACCAGGAGCTAGTAAAGGCCCGCAGAGGCAGTGTGCCATATCTCCATTGGAGGAATAGTTTCCTGGCCAGCACGGGTGTCATACCATCCAAAACCCTCTCCAACCTGTATAGATCCTTGCTATGCATGAATGCAGATGTTAGTGACCCCTCACCCTGGCATTCCATGATCCTAGCTAGTTTCTGCTCTTGGTAAGCGTTGGCCAGGACTCTTCGTGGAATCCCTAGTGAAGCATTAGCTGGATCGGACCATAGGTCGGGGAACCCTAATCACACACAGGACTTTTTTTTTTTGTCCAGAGATACAATGCAAATCAGATCCACAATGGAAATACCAATCCTTTTGTGAATCAGGGTACGTCTAAACAGTACTCTATGATTCAAACAGATGACTATTTCAGCTCAGACCTATCGCAATGACAGGGCCTGACAGGGGAGAAGGATTGTCTACCTGGCACAACCTTAGAGGTAGACTAGAGTGGTCTATATGTGGTTGGTGAGGTGAATGGGAATCCAGTTTCATTCCTCATTGACACTGGTGCTACCTGATCTAGTGTGCGAACAGCAGAGGTTACCAACATTGGGATAAAGAATGCAAGTTGTAGGAGTTGCAAATACACAAATAACTAGCCCAGTTTCAGAAGCGGTACCAATGACGATAGGGTCCTTCGAGGAGAATCACCGATTTGTGGTGTGTGATTCAAGTCTTATAAATCAGCTTGGACGAGATCTCTTGTGCAAGCTGAATTGTTCCATTTACTGTACCCAAAACTGAATAGAGATGCCAACTTGTATTAAGGATATTGCCTTTGAACTTGTCAGACAGAGATCAGAATTTGAAATATAGCCTATGTTGACAAAATAGGAGTTGCCCCCACAGTTGAAAGACACAGTGTGACCTGGAGTCTGGGACTTTTCAGGTAAAGATATGGGACTTATACAAGGTCTTGAACCAGTTTGCATTACAGTGAAGCTAAATGCTGGGTACCCAAGAAGTCAACAATATAATCTGACCCCTGAAACTATTGGTGGGATTACTCCTGTGAATGACTCAATGATTTAGCAAGGCATTCCGAAAGAGATTATGGGAAGTTCATGTAGGTCGCCCATTATGGGTTTGCAGAAACCCAAAAGCAAGTACCAAATAGTGCAGGATTTGAGAAGGGTCAAGTTGATTGTTGTTTCATGTTGTCCTGTGGTACCGGATACATCTGTGATTTTATTTCAGATTCAATCTGAGGCCAAATGGTTCTCTGTCACTGATTTGTGTCAAGCCATCTTTTCCATACCATTGCATGAAGATAGTTAGTTTCTATTTGCTTTCAGTTTCGGCACCCGTGTTTTGGCATGCTCCAGAGTCCCACAAGGTATGTGGAGAGCTCCTCAATCTTTAATCAGATACTCAAAATGAATCTGGAGACTTTGGTGACGCCCTTTTACTCAGTTCTAGTGCACTATATTGATGACCTACTGGTGGTGTCAAATATGCAGGAGGCTTGCAATTGCGCTCACGAACTACTTAGTTGAAAGTGGACATGAAGTGTCCCTGAGCAAGCTGGAGTACTGTAAGAAAGTCAACAATATAATCTGACCCCTGAAACTATTGGTGGGATTACTCCTGTGAATGACTCAATGATTTAGCAAGGCATTCCGAAAGAGATTATGGGAAGTTCATGTAGGTCGCCCATTATGGGTTTGCAGAAACCCAAAAGAAAGTACCAAATAGTGCAGGATTTGAGAAGGGTCAAGTTGATTGTTGTTTCATGTTGTCCTGTGGTACCAGATACATCTGTGATTTTATTTCAGATTCAATCTGAGGCCAAATGGTTCTCTGTCACTGATTTGTGTCAAGCCATCTTTTCCATACCATTGCATGAAGATAGTTAGTTTCTGTTTGCTTTCAGTTTCGGCACCCGTGTTTTGGCATGCTCCAGAGTCCCACAAGGTATGTGGAGAGCTCCTCAATCTTTAATCAGATACTCAAAATGAATCTGGAGACTTTGGTGACGCCCTTTTACTCAGTTCTAGTGCACTATATTGATGACCTACTGGTGGTGTCAAATATGCAGGAGGCTTGCAATTGCGCTCACGAACTACTTAGTTGAAAGTGGACATGAAGGGTCCCTGAGCAAGCTAGAGTACTGTAAGAAAGAAGACCTATAGCTAGGACATCCCATTGAGAAAGGAACAAGGAAGGTGTCACAAGAGAGAATCTCGGAGATTCTGAAAATGAACAACACAGCAAGAAGTCAGTATGTTTTTGGGAATGGTGGGCTACTACCGACAGTAGATTTTCAACTTTTCTCTGATGGCAAAGCCTTTACAGAGGCTGACACACAAAGAAGTGTCAGACCTGGTACCATGGGATGACAGCTCAAAACGTTCTGAGAGAATGTTTCTGCCATGCCCCAGCACTGGGAATGCCTGATTATAATATTGTTTTGCTTTGTTTTGTAGTGAGAGAGATGGCTGCACGCCCTCAGTGCTAACTCAGATGCATGGGAACGAGCGCAGAGCCATAGCATGCTTTTCTGTCACACCTGAGTCGGTAGCTGCTGCTTTACCCGGCTGTCTCAAAGCTGTGGCCTCCACAGGCGTCAGCAACGAGCAGTGCGAGAGCATTGTTGTGGGTCACCCATCGACCGTTTTGATCCCCCATTCAGTTGAAATGTTCTTAACATGTAGCAGAACCCAGCACCTAACCAATAGTCGGCTTACCAAGTATGAGCAATTCATCTTTGGCGCAGAGAATGTGATATTAAGGAGATGGACTGCACTAAATTCTGCTACCTTATTTCCCATTCCTGTGAATTAAATTGTTGAAGGTGAAGGTGAGCATGACTGTCTTGATGATACTGAACTATGCGCCAAGACCTGACATACAAGATGTGCCACTACCATGAATCAGATTATGTGCTGTTTGTTGATGGCTCCTGCTTACGAGACCATGATGGAAACTTGAGTGCAGCCTATACAGTCTGTACTGTCTCAAGTGTAGTCAAAGCCTCCTGCCTTCAAGGAGTTTTTCAGCACAACTGGAAGAATTGATTGCTCTTACTAGAGCATGCTGTGTTCAGACCAGCGGAAAGTGACAAGTTTCATTGATAGCACGGATTTGGTGTTGTTCATGACTTTGGACAATCATGGTCACAACGTGGATTCATGACATCCTCAAATTCGCCCATCAGGAATGATAAGAGTCTAAGAGAGGATATAGCCTCAGGGCTAGAGAGGTAGACCTTGAAGCTGGGGAATCGGGTTCGAGTCTCAGCAACGACGCTCAACACCCTGTGATTCTGAGCAAATCACTTAATCATGTTAAACAGAAGAGAGAGTAAGGGTAATTGGGATTCACACTCCCGGTCCCCTAAGTAATTATATCTAAACAAAGAGAGAGAGTGTCCCAGGGATGAAGATGTCCCTGTGGTATGGGAAAAATGAGAAAATGGTGTCAAAAGGAAAAAGTCTTTCCTTTTTTAAGAAACCCCTCACTCACCAACCTAGTTGGTGACATGCTTCATCATCGGGGTCCACCCAAGTAGCCGAATGCCACTTGGGTGTGCTTAGACGCCTGAACTACAGCGGAGCTGGTTGTTTTGTTTCGTGAAAGATAGTGTATGTGAGTGAATTCTAAAATTTGCCCATGGATGCCGCGGGGGTGGGGGGCGGGCTTATAGATGCATTCTGTAGGGCACAAAATAGAGGGGATTAAAAGTGATTAAAAATCTTTTGTCTCCCTAATAGAAGACAGGGTTGGAGTCTAAGCGGTGCCCACCCGCCATGGTATTAATTGCGGTTTGTTCAGCAGAACACCGCGAGGCTGCTCTTCCCCGCACCCAAATGTACTCACGTTCTACAGCCTTCTGCGCCACCGTCAAACCTACAGACAATGCCCACGGGATCCCAAAGTTGAAAGCGGGTCTTCCCCTGTGTTATTTATGTGTGCATCCTGTTTCCGCATACGTGGTCACTGGTCATGTGATCACGTCGCGTTTGGAATGGGGGCCCGATGATGGGCGTCGTTACACGCCGGTTGCTAACGTTAGGGGATATTGTAAAAGAGGCATGGAGCTCTCCTGAAAATTAGGGAGTTACTTTAAATCAAAGTATCTTGTTGTGTCAGTACTACTCCCCAGCCGGGAAGACATGGTCAGTAACTTGATAACACTTACTCCCTTAGCAAATATAAAGGTTATCAGTGATTAGTACCGTCAAATGGTGGGTATTTAAAACAATGTTCGCGCTACTACAGCGGTGTGTATGCCTAATCATGCATTGATATTGGTGATGGGAAAATACCTCGCCATTTAAATGAAAGTGAATGGCATAGTAATAATGATATATGTTGTGCTCCTGAACTTGGGGCGCGTTTTTTTTTCAAATGGGATAATACTATCGGAAAAGGAACTCATTTTTCAAAGAGGAAAACGCTACACACATACTTTGTTTACTGGTACAACGTTAAGTATAATCATGTGAACGTCTGTGATAATCAGGTAGTGCACTACATGTACCTCATCTCTGTTTTACTGTGTTCCATGGTATATTATCATTTAGGCCTGTGGTGTTAGTGGCCAGCCTACATACCCATCGCTATTTTTATTCAAATAGGTGTTGGGTGGTTTTTTGGCCTGGTTTCACCACTTCTATCACTGTCCATTTTATGTCATTCAGGGTGTGATTGTTTTGGAGGAAGTGTTTGGTTAGTTTTGTTGTGATTTTCTTGCATCTTATTGTGCTACGATGTTCACAGATTTTTTGTTTCACTCTCCTCCCTGTCATGCCCACATAGCGTAGCCCACAGGGGTATGTTATTAGATACATAACGTTAGCGCTGTTTCAATTGGTATGTACCCTCTATGTCCATACTTTTCCTGTCTCCAAATTGAGTGTCTTCGTTGCTGATGTTAGATGGCAGACACTACAATTGCCACAGGGGTAGTGGCATGTGACATTAGGGAGACCCCAGGCACTAAGTACTGCTGTAGTTTGTTCCTGTTTTACTCTAGGGCGGGTATTAACTAATGTGTCCCTAATACTTCTTGCTCGTTTGTAGGAGAACAAAGGTTTCTCCCAATGTAGATGACCTGTGTTCAGGATCCCCAATGTTTGTTAATGGAACTTGACACTTGGTTGGACAGAGTGTTAAAAGTAGTCACACACGTGAGTGGGGCTTCTTTTTCAGTTTTTTCATGGTCTTCTAGTAGTGCATCTCGTGGTTGGTTTCTTGCACGTTTTTGGCATTTCTTCAATATATGGTTAGGGTATCCCCTGTTTGATAGTTTGTCAGTGAGGTCAGTGGTTTGGTCACGGTAGTCTTGTAGTTTCCTGCAGTTTCTTCTCAGTCGAAGGTACTGGCCATACGGTAGATTCTGATTAAGGGTTCTTGGATGGAAACTTTCAAACCTCAGTAAGTTGTTTTTTGCAGTTGGTTTGTGATGTATCCGGGTTTCCAATCGTCCATCCTCCTTGGTGATAACAATGTCTAGGAACACTATCATATCTTTGTTTGTTGAATGTGTGAACTTCAAGTTGTTGTCACAGGTATTGATCCACCTTATAACCTCCATTAGAGAGTTTTCTGGTCCTTGACAAACGGCAAGGACATCATCGGTGTACCTTTTCCAAAAATTAATATACGGTGTGAAAGGGTTAACATCGCCCAAAATGTACTTCTTTTCTAAGTCAAACACGTACAATCCTGCCACACTTGGAGCAAAAGTGCTCCCCATGGAAGTACCCCCTGTTTGCAGGTAGAACTTCCCTTCAAACTCACAAAAGTTATTTTTTAAGGCAAGGGTGGCACATTCCAAGATGATTTGTTTGGGTGTGTTATGTGTTCAATTGGTGTCAGCGAGTGCTCTTACGAGGACTTCTAGGGTTTCATCTTTGGGGAGACTTGTGTAAAGGCTTTCGATATCAAAGCTCACAAGGGTTGTTGTCTCATCTACCTGGATCTCTTTTAACAGGACCAGTAGTTTCTTTGTGTCACGAAGGTAGGTGTCCGTTTTCTGCACCATGGTTTTGAGAAAATAATCACAAAACTTTGACAGTGGCTCAAGGAGTGAACCAATGTCCAAAACGATAGGTCTTCCAGGCGGGGGCATCCTATTTTTATGCATTTTAGGCAGTATGTAGAAATTAGGAACTTTTTCTTTGCTGGTAGTGAGAAAATCGGCCTCATATTTTGTGATGCATTTGCATGATTCCGCTGTCTCTATCAGAGATTTTATTTCTTGTTTAAGGTCTTGGGTAGGGTCATGGCTCAGGGATTGGTAGTTTCTTCTGACTGACAGGAGGAGAAGACAGCGCATTTGGTATGATGTTCTGTCCAGGACTACAACCCCTCCACCCTTGTCTGCTGGTTTGATTATGATATCTTCACGATTTTTTAGATCTTTCAGCGCTAGGCTCTCAATTCGGCTCATGTTGAAAAAAGGTTTCTTTTCTTCCATTTTTTCAATTTCGTTGTACATAGCTTGTTCAAATGTGGTTACCTTTACTGGGATGGTATGTGGAGGTGGTACAAATGTTGAATTAACACGCAGACCAGTCCCCTCCTGGGCAGGCTTGGTCGGGGGGTTACCTTCTTTTTCAACAAAAGCTTTGAGTTTTAATTTCCAGAAGAAACTGGCTAGTTCACATTGGAGATTAAATGTATCCAGTCTGACTGTGGGGACAAACCCTGGTGCCTTGTTTAGCACCCTTTCTTCAACTTCTGTGAGTCATTTTGAGGAGAGGTTAGTCACTAAGTTCTGCTGTTGCTCGAGCCCGGCTGTGGTTCCCTTGTCTTGCTCCTGGTGTAGTTGCCCACATTGTCCTGCTCCTCCCAGTGTACCTGGTTGTTTCCTTTTTCTCTTCCTCTGCCCCTCCTGCCCCTTCCTAAAAAAGGTGGTCGAAATGTGTTGTGTGGGAACATTTGTTGTGGGAAAGGTGGTTGCCATCCATACCTGGGGTATTGTTGGTGAGGGTTTAAAGGGCCTGGGAAATTACTCATCAACGGGGAATTATACCTGTGCCTTGTTGTTTGGGATCTACCTCTTCCTCTCTCTCTGGTTCTCCCAACACCTGCGCTTGACCCGTTACTTATAGATGAGTCATCGCTGGGTGCCTCAGAGTTTCTATCACCTTTAGCTGGTGGTGTAAAATCCGGGTCAGAGTAGGGATAAGTTTTGACATATGAGAAGCGTTTTAGGTCTTTTTGAAAATTTTTAACTTCTGTTGTGTAAGGTTATCTTTGTACTCATTTAGTTCTTTGTTAATTTCATCAAGTCTTTTTTTGTAGCCGGTGATCGTGGTCCTTATGTGGTTTTCTGTGTATTGTATTTCCACTAGTATAGACTCAGATAGCCTCACTGCTGTTTTTATTATCAGTACCATCCAGTCATGTGTGCAGTGCCATGCAATCTGGGCTCACTCCTTTCTAAACACTGGGTCTTCAAGGAAGATACGCGGGTCATTGGTGACTAGCAACATTTTTGGCGCTGTGTTGTTTCTCAAATATTCGGTCAGTATTGTTCCATGTAGAATGGTTCTAATTCTATTCCGTTTCAATTCCTATAGTTTATCCCAATCTGTAGTTTGCACTATGGTCTGTGCTATGCTAGTGTCTGCAAAGATGGACGTTTCAGCTAAAATGGCTTTAGTCTTCCGTGAGTTGAACAATTAACCCTTTGGTTCCATCCAATGTCTGTCGCATATATCCTGTGACTGGCACCATGTACTGATGCATGAATCTAGACTCACAAAGTCACATGGCTGCAGGTTCTTGAATTTAGACCTCTGCATGACACCCACTCCTGACAATGATTGCACGTGGGTATGGAATGAAAAGATAGGAGAGGAATTAGTCTCCTAACTAAAACACATCAGGAAGCCAGTATGGAGTTAATGTGCTCTTTTTGTATACCATTTGCAAAACGTACCTTTACTAAATGAAATATGTGAAATAGATTTATATACATCAAGGTAAAAATGTATATAACGGTGCACAAATGTTGTGCTCTATCTCTTTCAGACAACAATTTTTTCTCCCTACACAGAATACTGTAGAGTGGCCTCACCGTACGTACACGGTCTGGCTAGTAGTGGAACCAGGTGACGGATGCGCCTTAGCGTGACCTCCTGGTTTCAGCTTTTGGTCCTGACGAAAAACTTGTACTAACACATATATGTTGAAACATGTTGACCAATGTTTTCACTTAAACCACTGATACTTTCCTGGTCAATCTCACTTGTTCTTAACCTTATCTTGTTGCTCCAAATAAAGTTTTAGGGAGTACAACAATGATCATTTTAGAATTCACTCACATACACTATCTTTCACAAAACAAAACAACCAGCTCTGCTGTAGTTCAGGCGTCGAAGCACACCCAAGTGGCATTCGGCTTCTTGGGTGGACCCCGATGATGAAGCATGTCAGCAACTAGGTTGGTGAGTGAGGGGTTTCTTAAAAAAGGAAAGACTTTTTCCTTTTGCTACGATTTTCTAATTTTTCCTATACCACAGGGACATCTTCATTCCTGGGACACTCTCTCTCCTTGTTTAGATACAAATCACTTAATATCCCCGTGCCTAACAAAAATGAATGTAACAAAACTTTTTCTCATGTAAAGTGCTCCGATACCTGATGACTTGGGTCTAGTTTGCACTCTATAAACTCTAAAATAAATCTTTTGCAGGCTTTACAGTTACCTGCCTAGATTGCCATGGTTAAGTGTTCCACACATTGACCTGGCACTGACTATGTGACAGTGGGCAATACGTACGCTGATGAAACAGAGAGATACTGTGCTTTGATTTCTTTCACCTTTAATGGAGAGTATGTCAATGAAAATTTGGATGCCACATATTGTAACCTGTTGTTGACAGAAGTTGATACTTGGGAGAAAGTTAAGAGGTTACAAGAAGAAGTGGCAGAAGCAGAACAGCAAGTTTGGATCACAGCATGTTGTGTCAAAAGAAAAGAGTATGATATTTGGATGTCCAGATAGCTTGTTACCTCCAGTGCTGAGACATTATCATGGACCTGCAAATGTAGAAAGAGACACTATGGTGTGCCTGTTTAGGTAAACATGGCTTACCCCCAGATTCTGATTGATGGCTGAAAGTTTGTGCTGCAGATTTGTTGCGTGCCAACGGCAGAATGTAGGCAGAAGAACAGCAATAACAATGAGTCACATAAGGAAATCAGGAGGTGCCTTCAACAGGATGCAACTGGACTTTATTGAGATTCCTGTGTGCAATGGGTTGAGATAAGTCCTAGTGATTGGGGCATCTTTGCACGATGGATTGAAGCTTACCCAACTTTGAGAAATGAAAGTCACACAGTGGCTAAGTTGATGTTGAGGGAGTTAATACTGCATTTTGGTTTCCCAACTTCTTTAGAGTCTGACCATGGGACTCATTTTAATAATAAGGTCCTGAAGATGTTATGTGCAGCATTACAAGTCAAACAAAGGATCCACTCCAAGTACCGACCAAAGACTTCTGGAATTGTGGAGCAAGTCAATGGCACTTTGAAATTCAGATTGACTAAAGTGTGTGCTTCAACATCTTTGAAGTGTCCTGATGCTTTGCCCCTTGTACTGATGAATCCATGCAGTACACCAGATAGGAGGACAGGGTTGTTGCCCCATGAAATCACCATGGGAAGGGCCATGAGACTGCAGCTGTGGATGTGAATACACTTGTGAATGTTACAGATGACACAATTCTTGATTACTGCAAAGGACTTGATGATGTGTTGCAGGCGGTGTCTCACCAGGTTGGAGAGACTACAGACCCATCTCAACAGGAGCAGTGCCAAGAACTCAGTCCGGGTGACTGGGTTAAGGTGAAGAAGCATATGCACATTTCATGCTTGGAGCCTCGGTGGTGTGGGCCGTACCAAGTGATATTGGTTACCACAACTGTTGTGAAGTGTGGAGGTTTCCCTAATTGGGTTTATGCTGCCCATACTCGCAGAATCACTTGTCTTTCTGATGATATAACAGCATCTGTACCTGATGTGCTGGTGGTTACACTGAGACAGAGGGCACGGGTTAGTCAAGCTGTTGGTGACCAGCAAGAAGCTGGGACAGCACTTGTTCGACCTGAGGGAGGTCTGAGAGAGTCAACAATTGAAGTCAGTGCAGAAGGGTCTTGTCCTTAATGTTGGCTGCACCAGATTCAGACCCAGTTAAGGGCCTAGTGGAGTTGTAATGCGAGTAGCACCTTGAGACCGGGTACCAAGAAGATAAGAGAGAGGGAAACGCAGTCTGTGTGAAGTGCATGTACCCAACTCTATCCCAGAAAATACTGAAGGATTTGCCCTAAGTGACAGTGTTGATGAAGGGCCAACAGTAAGGAGAGCAAGAGTGCAAGAGTACTCTGGTAGAAGTACTCTTCACCTGATTGGACTTAACTAGCAGTCAATGAATGGGAGAGAGCATTTTTCATCTTTTGCTATGACTATTTGCATCCAATTGTGCCTCCTTGAACTGAACTTTGTGGCTGAACTGAGTTTTGAAATTGCTTGCCACTAAACAGTCAATTCATTCTGGAAGTGATCCTTAGTGGGTTTGAAATGCACATTTATTAGAGACATAACTTAATAGATTTGCCCAAACTACAAAGAAGTGTACTAAGGTCAAAGTTGTTAAAGGAGGATAAGGTTGCACCTTAAAAGAGCACAGAATAGGGCTAAGGAAGTCTCACGAAGATAATTGTACATATTTTACTGGAAACAACATTAGAACTTTGCTTTGCTGTTTGTGCAAGTGGAAACAAAGTGAAAGGACTGTGCCGCAATCTTCTAGTTAAACAGCCTGCAAGATCCGGCGCATTGTGAAACGGAAGTCAAGCATGTCTGTGCCTGAGTGTGGGTGGGGCTACCCATGTTGCCAGAGAACCCTGCATGTGGCCAACGACGGAGGAAAGGAGCCGAGCTGGTGGAGACTTCCCCAGCGTAAGGAAGGCCCTCCCGAGTCAGGCCACGTCGACGCCTGACTTCCGGCTCTTCTGTGGGCCTCTTCTCCCACAACCATGCTTCTCTGGCCTCGGGAGGGCGACGTCTTCAACGTATTGATAAATAGTGCAGTGAATAAGATGTGTAAGTGTAATAAATTACGTAGACACAAAGTGTGAAGTGAGTAGTTACATATGATCTGAGCTATAAACACTAACTAAACACTTTCACTCTCTGATTACACTGTCACAGCTCAAGAGGAAGGGTGGGGGGGCTAGTTCCTACCCTCTCCATGGTTAGAGTGTTCAGTGTGGCATTGTGTAATGTCATTGCTTTGGCCTAATAAAAAACACTCCATCTTTAGTAGGACTGTGGCTTCACCTCCTGGTGCAGGACGGGCTGTGCTTTATGGCAGGCATGGAGGGAGGGATGGGCTTGCTGCAGCTCCAGCCTCCTACAGTGCCCCGGCTATTACTAATGAGCGAGAGGCACTGAGGTGGTGGTATTGGTATTGGTGGTGGTAGTGGTATTGATGGTGGTGGTATTGGTGGTGCTGATATTGGTGGTGGCATTGGTGGTGGTGGCATTGGTGGGATTGGTGGGATTGGTGGTGGTATTGGTGGTAGTATTGGCATTGCAGTGGTATTGGTGGTGATATTGTTAGTGTTGGTATTAGTGGTGGTATTGGTGGTGGCATTGGTATTGGTGGTGCTATTGGTATTGGTGGTGGTACTGGTATTGGTGGTGGTGGTACTGGTATTGGTGGTGGTATTGGTATTGGTGGTGGTGGTGGTGGTATTGGTGGTGGTGATATTGGTATTGGTGGTGGTGGTGGTATTGGTGGTGGGATATTGGTGGTGGTGGTGGTATTGGTGGTGGTGGTATTGGTGGAGGTGGTGGTATTAGTAGTGGTATTGGTGGTGGTGGTGGTGGTGGTAGTGGTATTGGTGGTGGTGGTGTGTAAAACAGGCTTTTGAAAACAACCCGTCAGGTGGCTTTAGTACAGATGACATGTAACACAGATTCGCTGTTGTCAGCTTCTGCCCATTGGCACTGGATTATGTGCTACATGGAAGCCA
This sequence comes from Lissotriton helveticus, assembly GCF_964261635.1. NCBI lineage: Eukaryota > Metazoa > Chordata > Amphibia > Caudata > Salamandridae > Lissotriton > Lissotriton helveticus. Next base: position 135,605,840 of record NC_136058.1, read on the forward strand.
CATGACGTTCGCTAATCATTTCTAAATCCATTTTACTTTGGGGATGAGAGTTGACACAGAAACAAGATAATGCTGGGTTAAAATGATTGTAAGCAGGCGCTCTGTTACAGCTGTGCTGCTTAAAAAAACACAATCGGTGTCAGCTGAAACAGCGCAGGTCCGGCCTGCAGTAAAAGAAACAGAATAAAGTAAATAGTGATTACAGACAAAATAACAGGTCCTGTGGAACAACCGATCTAAAGGGGCCAGTCGCCATGGGAAGGTACAAATGAAGACATGGCCATACTAAGGAGGGACTAACAAGCCTTTCCAAACGGTAACATTTACGACACAAGCCAATGAAAGATATGGGAGGAGATTGGGCGTGACTTCTCTCCCATATTTTACTAAAGCAGTCTCGCAGAGCGAGCAGTGCATGCGCGCTGCTGCTAGGCTCGACCTAAAAACACACACATACAAACACACACGCAAACTCATGCATGCACACACATGCATGCACAGATAGATACATAGGCACATATGCATGCACAGACGCACACAGACATACCCACATATGAGGGTGATGGTTTCTTTTTGACCAGCATCAGCAAAGTTTAGTCTCATTGTTGGTGATTCATTTCCAACCCATGCTTGTTTAATAAGCAGTGTATTTAAGCAGCTAGCATTATGAAGGGGCTTGGTATATTTTTTTAATATATCATACGCAAACAGCCTCTACTATGGTAAGCTTTCACACTGGAATGCACTTTTGTTCAAGTGACACTCACTGGTGTTCATTTTCCAATGGGAAGTAGAAGCTTTCCAGTGATAGTTAATTACTACCTCTTGCAGACCTTTCCTATTCCTACTTACTCGATCATATAACCAAGAGACAGCGCAATCAGTTAGCAATAAAATAACATGCTCTAGCAAGCCATCATGCTAGCCATTGCTACTGTTACATGACCAACAGAAGCACTCCCTCCCCTATTGTTCCATACCTCGTCCAGGTTACCAGAGATTCAAGCAAAGTATCAGAATGGCACATGACAGTATTCTTTCTCACCCACCTTCCCTATTCAGGCATGCTATAGGTGATGGAACGCAGTGGCAGTCTACTGCCACCAACTCATCTTCCACATCAGCATGGTTGTCCTCAGATTAGTGATAGATATGTGCCCCTTCCTGCACAAAAACAATCTCCCTATGGAGCACGCATCCTTGCACCATGGTGCCAGGGTGACTGCGCCGGCGCATGGCAGCTGTTTGTGCACCAGCACAGGGGGAGAGCACAGGAATGCAACATATCATTGTAGATATGTCACATTCCTGTGCTCTGAAAGTGCAGCAGTGTGGCACAGTCAAAGGTTTTGCGGTGCCACGCTGCGGCACTTCCTTGAAGACCTGTCCCTTGATGTTTTGCACCAGATTATATTACCTGCCATCGCTAGCGCAACAACAAGGTCCTGGAACACCAAAACCACCCGTAAATGGTAAACTCTTACCCTTGTGCCTGATATCTGCCAGTGTAGACACCCTGCGGAGCTGGTGGGAGCCAGAGAATGCGCCAGCAGGTGAGAACAAGGGAATATGACAGAGTCGGGTAAGGAGGGCAGAACATGTCCTGGTGTCAAGAAAGCACTAAAGTCACGATAGTTGTTTGTTAGAACAGCACCGTCAGGAGAAGATCTAAAACTGGTTATCTACTGTGGCCAATAGGGCATCTTCCAAAAACACAATGAATGTATATATTAGCCAAAAGGGGATGCTAGTGCCCTGGTCCCTTTGGTGGTCCCAGAAAGCCCAATAACGCTCAATAACAAGCGTGGAAAGGCAGGTTCCTACGCTGGGCATCAGAATTTATATTTTAATTATTTAATCATTTAAATTACAGAAAACAAAAACACAGATAATCCTTATCCATTTAAATTGAAGATAAGGGGTGGAGCTAAAGTCAAATTCATAAAATTATTCCATATAGCATACAAGATGGCACATACACTTATCGTAGATACATTTTCCTTTTCGTAAATAAAGAGTCTGTCTCTGCGTGTCAGGTGATAGAACGCTGTAGATTACCTCTGATAAATTATATAGTGAAAAATCTGGTTCACTTTTGTTTGAGAGTTAATATACCATTAAGCCTGTTCCGTTTCCGTTCACAGAGGTCTTTCAGAAAAACAGCTCATTATTTTAATGGGAAGCTGGTGTTCCATCTGATGAAGAGATTCTTCTTAAGTATTTCACCAGCCCAACGCTAGGTTAAAAAGTATTTCGCTTAATTTGCAATCTTTTCTAAAATCGCTGCACACGATGCTTGAAAGTCTATAAAGACGGGAAATGAATAATAGGTATGTTCATTGAGGTCTTTATAAACACCTAGTAATTTCTAAAAGTTTTTCAAAGTTTGGCAACTAAATGCTGAATGCACTGATAAGAAACATAAGCCTGCCATCATTAATGTCAATAGATGTAAGCAAGGACACAATGTTTGGCGTCATATGGAACAAACATATACAAAAAAAGTTCTCTCATAACAATAAAGGAAATGCAAGATTTACCGTGAATAGAGATAGTAAATTAAATTACTCGGGACTTTAGTACAACTGGAGGATACCAATGGCTTATTATCATGATAATATATTGCCAACTATTTTGCTTTACACATTATGGGACTGCAGGCAGTTCTAAGAGTGCTGGGCCTTGGGCCTGTGCAACTAACTTGAATGTAAAGTCAGAAACAGCGTACGTAAAACAGCGCAATAAATACTATACAATGTAATGCAAAAGGGCTTTATTAGTATTACTAAAGATAGAGGTTTACCAAAGCTGGTCAATTCACATGATTTCTTTCTCAGAGTATGCACATGTTTTTATTTAATGAGCATATATATCACTAAGAAAACCAGCTGACATACAGTAAGTTAGGAGTATTTTGCCTTCTCTATAAACAAGCATTTGCAATGCAATAGGTCTCGCATTAGGAAAGTTTGAGTTATTGGTCTTGTAAATGACAATTTTTTTATTTATGTGTTGTTTTTGAAAATAGCTAAATTAACAGCTTTGTTATTTACAATGCCAATAGTTATAACTTTCGCAAATGTGACACCTATAGCATTTGTAATGCAACATGTTTTGTATGTACGTGACTTAGATGTATTGATATTACAAATATCAATGGCTTGTAATTTTTTTAAATAATTAATACTTAAATAAAAGTGATTGTCATTTATAATGGCAATAGCTTAAACTTTTGTAAATAACTTTTGTGAAGATTATGTTCAGTGTATTTTATTGTGACGAAAATCCAAGAACAGAAGTGAAATATTAAAATCTTTTTGTGACATTTGTAATAAAGGTTTAAACATTGAGAGAACATATTTGAACCAGTGATGCCGTTGTGGTGCTGAGTGATGCTGTGGTTGCGCTGAGTAATGCTGTGGTTGCGCTGAGTGATGCTGTGGTTGCGCTGAGTGATGCTGTGGTTGCGCTGAGTAATGCTGTGGTTGCGCTGAGTGATGCTGTGGTTGCGCTGAGTGATGCTGTGGTTGCGCTGAGTGATGCTGTGGTCGCGCTGAGTAATGCTGTGGTTGTGCTGAGTGATGCTGTTGTTGCGCTGAGTGGTGCTGTGGTGGTGCAGAGTGGTGCTGTGGTTGTGCTGAGTGAGGCTGTGGTGGTGCTGAGTGGTGCTGTGGTGGCGCTGTGGTGGTGCTGTGTTGGTGCTGTGGTGGTACTGAGTGGTGCTGTGGTGGTGCTGAATGATAATGTGGTGGTGCCGCCCCCTTCCCTCCTTGCCCCAAAGTGAGAAAAGACAGCCCCTGCTGCTGTTACACTCTCTAAAGAGCGACCAGGGAGGCAGGAGGCTCTCGTGTGGGACCTCCAGTATGGGCAGGGGAGAGAAAGTCACCAACTACTCTTCTGTTGCGCTTGGCCAGCTCTCGCTGATGCCGCTCTGCTTTCCTTAATCTACACCATCATCTAGATCTATTTAAAGATACTTTGTGCACTAACAAACGTAGTTAAAGGCTTCGATAACATCAGCAGAATAATCTGCATCATTACAGCGAGTCGGTATCAATCAATACAATCACTTGCACTGGGAAGGCACTGTTAGGCGCGCGCATTCCGGTCCATTAATATTATTTAACACTGTTCTCAATCCACAACCAGGGCAACAAACGTTCTGTCTCCTTACGCCGGGAAGTCAGCAGCACAGCTACCTTTTGATAGCATTTTGAGATATTTCACAGCAGGCTAATACAAGCACTGGGCAGAGAGTATTCGGGCTGCGAGGAGACGTGGGAGGGCGGGGGCTGCCCGCACATGCGCGCCATGCGCCATTCATAACTTTCGCCCGGAGCCTGTGTTGCAAATTGCGCACCTCATCATTGTTGTACCCCACGCAAAGAGTAATTAGCATGCACATACCTTGCAATCAGGGCCTAAGCGGTGATATTAACTTGGTGGGTGAGGCACCTCCAGCAACTATTATGTCGGGGTCCAGTGTGAGTTGGACTCAGCACCACCTCAAATCTACTACCCTCCTATCTGCGCACACCATGTTGACAGCTGTACAGTTGCTACGTGTCATGTGTGACACCTTCTCCCAATCTTGACTTTTTTTTAAAACCAACAGTTAGGCACACTCACTTTACCTCAGTCAGATAGGGCAAAGTCTTTGGAATCGCCATTCTCCGATCTCGCCATTCAATAAGGAGCCTAGTGCATTCTGGGACCTGTCGTCTTTGCTAACATCGAATGAACCAACTGGACTAAGGTATCAGAATAGTATGGTTTCTACAATGAAAGCCCAGTATTGGAGCAGCATGCTGTCTTAAGTGAGATGTCGTCATGGGTCACCCTACAGAAGGGTAATCCACTCAGAAGGTTGTCCGGGAATCCTTCTGTACGTCTGTTAACAGAATAATGCCAGCTGTGCAGTACTGAACATTTTTATAAAGCAACACAGGCCTAGCGCTTTCTAATGCTGTGAACACCGAGCCCACCACGTCATTTCGTTGAGCATTGGCCTACACGTCCTATCGTACTAGTATTACAAAATGAAACATTTGGTTAAAAAAAAAAAAGCACTGGGCAGAGAGTATTCGGGCTGTGAGGAGACGTGGGAGGGCGGGGACTGCCCGCGCATGCGCAACATGCGCCATTCGAGCAGCGGATAGCACGGCGGGGCTCCCATGCCTAAGGGGAGAGCCCCGCATCGTGCTGCCAAAGGACCTGGAGTACAGAGATTAGGTAAGGGGGTGCGCGTGTGAGCGTGTGTGTATGCAGTGTGTGCGTGCGTGCGTGTGTGTGCCTGCCCGCGTGTGTGTATGTGTGTGTGAGTGTGGCTGTGTGTATGTGTGCGCGCGCGACTGAGAGAGGCATGGCGGCATGGCTGTCTTCCTGGGAATCTGAGATAGGATATGGGCACGGCGCCGGCCTGGGCGTGCGCGCCCACGAGGTGCAATCGGCGCACGTGTCCGAACCCTGTCTCAGATTCTCAGGTGACTGAAAACAATAGTTGTCGAGCTAGACGGATGCTACGCATGCGCACTCAAGCTCGACCTAAAAAACACTACTGAGCAGAATTGCATCAAACTAGAACTAAATCTTCACTCACGGGAGAACTTTTATGAGGTTTTAGTCATTAGTTGTTTGTGATCTTTGCATTGCACTAAGGTGCCAGGGGGATTCTGATGAGTTAAAATTAGAGTTATATTGACCATTTGCTCCTGGATTATGTTATCTACAGATCCAAAAATCAAGCAGATTGGATTGTAATACATTTAAACACTAACTATATCCAGAGGGGAATTTGTGGCTCCTCAGTCCATGCAATATGATTGGCTAACTTGAATGAAAATGTGTGTGCCAGTTCACATTGCGGGGTATCTGCAAATGTCCTTGGATCCTATGCCAAAATGCATAATGAGGTGGCTTAACAGGTTAGTATTGCCCTGCAAAAATTAACAAAGTGCAAAATTATACTTGTGGGATTCACTGTCATACCCAAAGACTAATAGATTCCTGAACCGTCATTTTAGATGTAAGCAGTCCCTTAATCAGAAACTGAATAGCAGAGTTCAACGAGAGTTAAAGCTGTGAGGCTTTGATACACTTTTGTTGGCTGTGTGTAGTGAATGCATTGACTGCAGGCTGCTCAGGGGTATTAGGCAGATGCTTAAGTACAAATAAAAACGTTTAAAAAATCACTGAAAAGTTAAAGTAACATTAGTCAGTGATATTACCTACTGGCAGTCGCCAGTAGGTAGTTATAGTTAGGACCTATTTAGAATAACTTTGGCGGCGGTTGAAGAATCTACGCTAAATTTTCATAACTTTTGGCCAGCTCCGGTCCACTCCTATCCTAAAAGTTTCACGGTGATTCGTCGAGCGGGGGCCGAAACATGTTTTCCCCATGCAATTTCCCATAGGACCTTTAGCCGCAGCTACAGCCCGAACTGCTAAACGGAATTACACCAAATTTGGCAAAGAGGTAGTCCTTAGTTCAGACTCGTGTCTTTTGCTAAAACGGTGGAAATCCGTTCAGTAGTTCCTGAGAAAATGACATTTAAAAGTACATATATATCTATGGCCTCGAAGGGTCTGCGTAACCTAAGAGCAGCCTACGCGCACCCTGCCATGCACGAGCTGTATTTTAATTGGCTGTCAACACTCCAAATCAGGAAGTCTTGGCAGCCATATTGTGCCTCGGTAGAACCGAGGCACAAGAAATCCCCCCAAAAAGTTGCAAAACGCGAAAAGGGGGCAGTATAGAAACAACCTGCCCCCCTAGGCCTGCTCAGGAGGTCCCAAAAGGACCCCCAAGGCCCAAAACAATAAAAAAAAAAAGAAAAATGGGAGGATGCGCACAGGATACGCGCATCCTGCCGATATAAAAAAAAAGAAACGCGGTCTCCCGTGCTAAATATGCTAATTTGCACGCGGGGTGCCAAATCCCGGGCATCATCAAAAAATAGTGTGGGGGGTCCCAATCCCCCCACACTGCCCCGGGGACCGCCACTCTAACTTAATATATGCGGGGGGCCACCACTCCCCGGGGCTTGTTTAAAATGGGTGGGGACCGCCACCCGCGGGGCTTCAAAACATTAAGTGAGGGTGGTCTGAGGCCCCCCAGCCCCAGGGACCGCCACCCCCGGGGCTTCTTCAAAATGTGGGAGGGGGCCGCGTGGCCCCCCTCCTGGAGCCTTGTCTAGGCCCTGGGGTCCGCCACCCCCCAGGGTCAGCTCCTGCAGTGTCCCAGGGTGCTCACCCCCGGTACACTGTAGTTTGCAATGACAGGGCCGGAGCCTCACGTCTCCCACCCTGTCATTGCAAACTGCTTCCCTATTTGGAAGAGAGAGCAGGTTTTTACCTGCTCTCTCTTCCAAATAGGAAAGCAGATTGCTTTTCCACAGCATGTTAGCTGCTTCCCATGTGGAAAAGCAATGCCGGCTCCCGCAGGACGCAGGGAGCCGGTTGGGACCGTGGGGTAAGTGGGGACCCCCCCACGGCCCCCAACGAAGAGGGCCAGCCCCGGGAGATGGGGTCCCCGGGGCTAGTAATAGCCCGGGCGGGGGCCCCCCTCCCGAAAAAAAATATTTAAAAAAAAGAAACAGATGGGGTCCCCGGAGCCAGAACTGGCCACAGGAGGGGGGCAAGGCAGCCCCCCTCCAAAGTAACACTTTAAAAAAAGGGCCATGCCCCGGGGGATGGGGTCCCCAGGGCAAATTATGGCCTCCGAATGGGGGGCCACGCGGCCCCCTTCCCGACATTTTTTTATTAAAAATTTGGAGCAAGCCCTGGGGGATCGGGTTCCCAGGGCCAATAAATTAGAAAAAGAAGGGGGAACGAATTCCCCTTGAATACTGGGAGTCCCTGAGGGCCAACTAGCCCACCAGGAACCTCCAGTATGCGCCAGGGGGCTGCGTTGCAGAGAGTTGTTCTGAGGCCACGCCCCTTTTTACACCTCTCTGCAACGCAGCTCTTTAGCGCTTACTGGAGGTACCTGGTGGGCTAGTTGGCCGCCAGGGGACCTCAGGATTCAAGTGGACTTAATCCCCCAACTTAAAACGCGCCACAGGGCACGTTTGCACAGTGGTGAAGGTAGGGGGCGGGGCCTGAGGTGATATGTGTGCAAACATGCCCAGTTAATTCCCCTTCAATACTGGGGGTCCCTGGGGGCCAACTAGCAAACAAGGTACCTTCAGTAAGTGCCACAGGCCTGCGTCGCAGAGAGGTGCTCCAGGCAACGCCCCTTTTACACCTCTCTGCAACGCAGCCTTGTGACGCTTACTGGAGGTACCTGGTGGGCTAGATGGACCCCAGGGACCTCAGGATTCAAGTGGACTTAATCCCCCAACTTAAAACGCGCCACAGGGCACGTTTGCACAGTGGTGAAGGTAGGGGGCGGGGCCTGAGGTGATATGTGTGCAAACATGCCCAGTTAATTCCCCTTCAATACTGGGAGTCCCTGAGGGCCAACTAGCCCACCAGGAACCTCCAGTATGCGCCAGGGGGCTGCGTTGCAGAGAGTTGTTCTGAGGCCACGCCCCTTTTTACACCTCTCTGCAACGCAGCTCTTTAGCGCTTACTGGAGGTACCTGGTGGGCTAGTTGGCCGCCAGGGGACCTCAGGATTCAAGTGGACTTAATCCCCCAACTTAAAACGCGCCACAGGGCACGTTTGCACAGTGGTGAAGGTAGGGGGCGGGGCCTGAGGTGATATGTGTGCAAACATGCCCAGTTAATTCCCCTTCAATACTGGGGGTCCCTGGGGGCCAACTAGCAAACAAGGTACCTTCAGTAAGTGCCACAGGCCTGCGTCGCAGAGAGGTGCTCCAGGCAACGCCCCTTTTACACCTCTCTGCAACGCAGCCTTGTGACGCTTACTGGAGGTACCTGGTGGGCTAGATGGACCCCAGGGACCCTCAGTATTCAAGGGGAGTTAATCCCCCAACTTAAAACGCGCCACCGGGAGCTTTTGCACAGTGGTGAAGATAAAGGGCGGGGCCTGAGGTGATATGTGTGCAAGCACACCCTGTGGCGTATTTTAAGTTGAGTAATTATTTCCTCTTCAATCCTAGGTCCCCTGGGGGCCAACTAGCCCACCGGGTACCTCCAGTAAGTGCCACGGAGCTACTGTGCAGAGTGTTGTAAAAAGGGGCATGGCCTCTGAACACCTCTCTGCAACACAGCTCCCTGGCGCATACTGGAGGTACCTGGTGGGCTAGTTGGCCACCAGGGGACTTCAGGATTGAAGAGGAATAAGTATGGGTGAATTTTGCGGATTTGCGGTCCGCGAAAACTCACGAAATGGCAAAAAAATCCTCAAGTTCGCGGAAAAATCTGCGAACTCGCGGATTTGCACAAATATATACTAGAGTTCTGTTTCTACTGGCTAATCAGTAAGTGCTAGCTCGTTGGGTAAATGTATAGTGCTTTTGCTACACTACAGCTGCGTAAAGAGCCAGAAGAGTTGTCTCCAGTGACCACGTGTGTCTGTAACTTTGCCACCGCGCCGAAAGGCACCGAGGTCCTTCGAGTGAGCTGTCCATCATAGTGAGGAAAGGGCGGGAAGATGTTGCATACCCTAGTGTGTGTGGGGCGGGGCCAAACAGGTGGGGCTTCCATGCGAGTTCATATGCCTCTAGTTTATAAAGGGTCAGAGACCGATCAGAGCAGCAGATGAGAAGGAAGCAGCCTCCTGGTCACAGGAAGTACACAGGGATTGCGCTCGAGAAACTCGTGGATACAAAGACCTCCATCAAGGATTACATCTAATTGTAGACTGTAGACATAGGGAGGAAGCACACCTGCCTAGGCCTCGACCGTGCTCACTAATTTTTGGGGCTGATTAAAACGTTACTGAATTTGAGCTTCAACTCGGGCATGTGCAAAAAAAAAAATACGCCTGCGAGCGGATTTGTGGATTTTTTGGCAATTTCACGAGATTCGCGGTTCGCAAAATTGCCAAAATTTTGCACCCATACTTAAACAGGAATTAATTCTCCAACTTAAAAGGCGCCACAGGGCGTGTTTGCAGACATGTCACCTCAGGCCCTGCTCCCTTCCTTCACCATTGTGCAACGCGCCCTGTGGTGCGTTTTAAGTTGAGGAATTAATTTCTCTTCAATCTTGAGGGTTCCTGGGGACCAACTAGCCCAACAGGAACCTCCAGTATGGACCAGGGAGCTGTGTTGCAGCTCCAGGATCCACCACTGAGTAAGAAAAAGTAACAATAACACTACTAACCTTCTAAGTGAATTTCTTTCTATAGGGTAACATTGACTGGTTTCACTTGAAAATTCTTCTGTGTGGACTTTTGGAACTTTAAAATATTCACCTAAAATCAGCCGAACAACAAATTCCGATTTACTCACCTTTTATTAGGAGAGGCCTCAGTGCTGCACTTTTCTAAGTGTGGAGTTTTGGAACTTTTAAGTATTCACCTAAAATCATCCGAACAAGAAATTTCGATTTACTCACCTGTTATCAGGAGAGAACTCAGTGCGGACGGGTATGCTCAGACGTGAGTCCCGTGCTCTCCATGCCACTGAAATCAAGCTATCGTGGCTGATGAGGGCTGAAAGCCCGAAACCGGTCATACGATGCTTGTTTCGAGTCCAGGGAGGACCTGGCTTGGCAGTTCGGGCTGGACTGTTCCCATGGGGCACAGGGTCTAGACTGATTTGCATATGGCTGGGTTCAAACTGGAATGGCATGGTTAGTAAAAAACGATGGATTTAGACCCAGATCTCTGTACTGGGGTGAATGTATGACATTGTTAAGCTGCCTCAGAATGAACAGCCTTGCACTTTCTTGTTATGGGGCCAGCTTGTGTACAGGTCCTAGCTTGCCCTGGTCTCCTCATAGAATACAACGTCAAGAGTCTTAGTAAACACAATTGACAACTGGCGCGCTTGTCAACACTTGTTTCTTTTACTGCTCTGAATGTCTAGCAATCCAGGTTCATCAAGTGGAGTCTTATAATTCCTAAGTCTTCCTGTTTGTGGTGTCCGTGACCTCTGCAGCTCGACGCTGCACCGGAGCACTTCAATTCATCTGTACTTTGGTTGAACAAAATTGAGTACAGGTATACTGGGTGTGTTAAACTGGATGTGTAGGCCCGGGGGGAGGAGGGGGGATAAACAGCCAAGTCACTGCAGAGCATCCAACCTCATTAAACTTTTTTGGATTCAGCACCTTTCACTATGTGTTGTGGGACATACAGGGACAAGCATACCTCAAGCCATGTGTTCCTACACCACTGTTCACTCTGCATATTACTTTTTGTTTGCAGTGATTTAAAGTGCCAGTCATTTTAGTTATGCACTACTGCAATGCTTTCCGTTTGTCCATGCCACTTTACATTATGAAACCCATTATGGCCCATTCACAAACCCATTTTGGAGCAGATAAAGTAATCCTTCTGGAGTATTCTTTCTGCCAAACTCTAAATAAGGGCCTTTACATAGCAACTACAGGCCGATGTATGGGAAGTTGTACTTCAGGAGTATTCTTTAAACACTCTTAAGTCCCTTTAAAAATTGGCTCCAAAACATCTAAAATGAGACTTTTCAGAGACTATTCAGATACACTTACTAAAAATACAAAAAGACAGTGCCATATTTGCACTTCGCGAGTTGGACATTTCGGGGTCAACTCACAAAGGCATTTAAGAGTGTGTAAAAGAGTACTCCTGAAGTACAATTTCCCATATATCGGCCTGTAGTTGCTATGTAAAGGTCCTTATTTAGAGTTTGGCAGATGGATTACTCCATCACAAACGCAACGAATACCCTGTCAGTCTTATTTCAAGTGCTACAGGATGTAATGCACGTGTAGTAATGTGGACAAGGTTTCAGTCACTTTTGAGAATAAGTAGCCTGTGCGCCAAAATCTAAATTAGGACCCAAGTTTTATGATCCACTTTTTTCTTAGAATAGGAGATGTTGATCAAGCAGTAACTAAAGTATTGAACCCATGTATTTGAGTACAAAGGGCAAGCCCAAGACCACATTTCCTACCAACTTTTTGTGAGAAGTTCACAGCCTCCCCCTGAGTGAAACGTTCATGTGGTCCAGCAAACACAGGCTTGAAATAACATTTGCAAGCATTAAACATTAACAAATGTGTGACCATTAAGAATCCTGAGAGCAAAAAAAAACATTCAAAGTGGAAATCATTCAAAGTGGACATGCAAAAACAGAGAATGAAAAAGTAAGAAAGACTTGCTATTTAACTGAGACTATGACCACAATACATCTGTTAAAGATCTTGAATATTCTGAAATGTTCGTCACCACTGATATCCAGAGGAGCCCGGCATAGAATAGCTATAGCTTGAACTATAAACAACAGTGATATTTCCTTAAAATATATTATGTTTCACTGGCAAACGATGTGAGAGAATATACTAACTAAATGCAACATAAGTGGCGAAAACTGTCGAGATACCCACCCGAAACATCCCAGGTAGGCCTCTTCCTATACAAATAAACCACTGACCGGCTCCAAAATGGTTTCTGCTCTTGTCAGACGAAAGAAAGCAGAAGATAATTTGTGGCTCCCATGAGCTCGAAGAGTGAAAATAAAATGGAGGCCTGTGAGCATCCTGTCTGCTGCTGGACCTCGCTTTCAATGCTGCCTTTGTGTGGGGAATGGAAACAGGGATAAACCTTGCCCCATTCTTCTGTTTCTATCGCCAGAAACATATTCGTCCGACGTCCTTCACCTGAACGTCCTCAAATGTCCACTTTCATCTTAAACCGTCAAACGAAATAGTGGAATAAACGTAACAAATAAAGCTTCACTCTAGCACTAATGAAAACGGAAGTTTGACCCCATTGTCAACAAAACAGCTCCTTTGGTTTCCTTAAGTCGTTTTGTTTTCTTTCTGGAGTTTATTTGCACAGTGCATCTGTTGTCTCTATGATAACTCGAAGGCCACCTTGGTGCTGAAGGTAAACTTTGTTTCCTGAGCAGGTGCTCGCCTTACTAGCTGGACGCATATAGAGGTATATTTGTTACGCATGCCTATCATTCTTTCCAATGCGACGCTGGTGAAAAGCTTTATATTAAAATGCCCATCGGTTGCACCGGGGCCATATCACATTTAAGAAATCTATTTTGTGGACTAGAAGCATGCTTGCGGAAAAGATAACACCCAGTGATCAGTGGCAGCCAATCTTTGTAATATGATGCTTAGTACTCCGAACTCTGCTATGTTCCTCCCTGCCAGGGCAGATTGCACAAAGGGGCGTTTATTGGATTATGCGCATACTTAGTTTAGAAGTTGGACTACGAATTAATATGCCTTAGTTCAGTGTGACATATGTCACATATGACATCGCTTCACAATTTTACGGAGTCAATGAGGAGTCCTCATGTATGCCTAGGGATATATACTTCAATAGTTTAGACGTGGAGAACAGGTTCTGTAGGTGGCTTTTGGGCTTTCCACAATGTACACCCCATTTCATTTGCCTTGAAGACCTAGGAAAGAGGTGTCATTAGGTTGTTGGCACTGATTCTTTTGTGCGCATCCATCTGTGCCAGTTCATTAGCTTTTCTTAATCGAAAGGTCACCATGGATTGCTTGAGCTCAGATCTGTATTTACAAATTCTGTGGCTAAAATATATTTGGTATACATAATCTGAATTGGGTAAATTACATTTATTTACAACCCCTTGGAATATTGCGAAAAAGACAAGATGTGGTCCAGGAGTGCTTTTCTAACTGCAAAGGCCTATCAAGAAACTGTAACGCATCATCTAAGCCTCCACGGAGATCTTTTTTGTTATTGAAAACAAAGGCATATAGCCTTATCTATGTCTGGTGTCTGACACTTATGTGCTTGGGTTACTTCCTGGATTCAACATGGGCATTGTCCACCATACGCTGGAAATTCCTAAAGGCTAGGCTGCACTTGAATAAGTGCTTAATTTGAGCTGGTGGTAGCCAGTGGAGCCCACTTATTTTTCCTCATCAGACTTTGACCAAGAACAATAGAGTGAAAAAGAAACACAGTCAGCTGCGGCCCGGCCCATGGAGGGAGTTCCATGGGGCAGGCAGGCAGGGCAGGGGAGGGGCTGGGTGTGGGGTGGTAAACACCGGAATATGGCTGCTTGCAGATAAGTAAACAATTAAATTAAATAAACGAATTTCGTTACGTGCCATGCATCGCAAAATGCAATGCAGGGCGCGCTACTAAATTCGTTTTATTAATTTAATTTTTTATTTACCTGCAATCATCCATATTCTGGTGTTTACCACCCCCCACCCTGCCCCTCCCCCGCCTGTCTGCCCCACCGGAACTCCCTCCATGTGCCGCGGCTGAACACAGGGAAAAGAAGGAGGACGAGAAATCTGGAAAACATATCCCAGATATAGAAAAAGCAAGAACCTGCAAGAGAGAGATAGAGGGGCCTGGTGTTTCTGATAGTGGGTTCAAGATTTATGGGGTGGATTCAAGACAATGCATTTGGAGTGCCGACATTTAATAGCAGTGGCCATGGACATGTCAGCAGACCCTTGGGCACTAACACTCATCCTTTTACAAACTAAGCACTGGCTTGAATCCTTAGTTTTCTGTCCTTGTGACCGCAGATCAACTCAAGCTTCCATTTTCTCTTCTTCTGCATCTGCATTCTGTACTTCTAATAGGAAATATTGGTTTTACAAGTTGAACAGATGCAGAGGGGTGTGGTTTTTACGCCAGGGAAGATGGCAGCATAGCTCTTCTGCTCTACACCAAGCGTTTCATTAATAAAACACTTACATATAATGGCAGGCTCCAGGAGGCAGGGAAGCAAAGCCTAAACCATCAGGAAGGAATAGGAACACCCAAATTAAAAAACGAACCGGATCGATGAGCCCTGACCCACGGAGAGTCAGCCTGTGGTTCACAGAGCTGCATCCAAAACAGAAAATGGCACAGTGGACCTAACGAGGTCCACCGCAGTAGCAAGAAATTTCCAATAATTTCTCCCCAAACTAACAAAAGACCAGCGGCATCACCCCACCAGATCTCCTAACACCAAGGATGTAAGAGGAAAAAATGCTATGACACTATATCGATTTTAAATACAAGCAGTGACACAGGCAGTCACAGCCGGCCTGCATAGCATCGGATCGCCGATCTGTATGCAACTGAAGCAGGGAAGGTATCACACCGATCTTTGGTGGGTCTGCCTGATATTGCGAACCACCTTGGCAAAAATGTGGTTTTATGGCCCCATAGACTTGGGGGAAAATGTGCTGTTACTAAGAGCTTGCACCGCTGCATAATGGCTCCGAACCCACTGACTGTCTAAATGAAGGGGATGAACATAAACTGTACCTCCCTGTCACGCCTGATCAAATACCTGCATTAACTCCACACATGGCATTCTAATCACCAACAAGAGAGAACCAGGAAGAAACCAGGCACCTTAGATCTGTGTGGTACTGTGCTGTTTCCTGCTGTATCATGGCACCATGATCTGAGGAAAAATGCACTGCTTGGCAAACCACGGAGCCGTGGGATGACGCGAGTCGAGACGAGGACTTCTCAACCAGTAAATGACAGTGGCAAAATCCTTCCCACCCGTTAAAGAAGGCTCATGGAGCACTGACTCTTACCAAATCTAGCTTACTTTCAGAAATACTGACTGGGCTTACATATTAACAATACTGACTGGGTACTGTATTTAATATCACTTTTTGTACATAGTTTTTTATTCTGCACCATTTGTAAGCAACATAGTGAGCAGTGAAGGGATCATTTTTAGTCCTGATGAAGAAGCCTTGATGCTTCGAAACATGTTGACTTGACCAGGAGTATCCGCACATTAAAACGCGGGAAATCTCTGAATTACCATTTTAACAGTACCAGCCTATCACCTATTAAATTCTTTAAGTCCATAAGGCCAGGTGCCTTTTAACTCACTCACTTCATCCGCCCCTGACCCTTCCCCTCACTACTCATACATCACACATAGCACTACAATAACAGTGCTCCACCCACCGTAGTGGCTAGTCGTAGCAGGCCCCGTCCCGCAGCGTGGCGGGAAGACCCCTATGATGAAGCATGACACCAAGGGCCCTTTTTGGTGTGTGAGGGGTATTTAAGCAAACACTGTGTATGCCCTACCACGTTTGGGAACACTCCTTCGAACCTCTTTGAGTTGGATCCTTTTGTTTTGTAAGCGAATATAAACTGGGCCTCCCCATCACGCCTCAGCAAAAACCTGCATTACCCTCACACCAGCTTCAGAGTAAGCAAGGAACGAGAAGCTAGATACACGCAGCGGGGGTTGGGCCGAATGGGAGTAGAGATTTGGGGGCCCCCTGACTTCTAACTACATCTGGAACTTCTCAGAACTTCGCCACTGGCTTTGCCAGCACCATTGCCACCACAGTTGCATTATTCTCCAAGACTCTCAAGAAAATCCGTTGGAAGGCTGGTGTCCTAAATTCCTAACATGGTGGGTAAGGGTAAAGATGGTGAAGATGATGATTGACCCCATAATAAATGATCTAATTAGCATGTTACCACTTACACTCTCCAACGTGTTTTTGAGGGAAACAGATGGTCTTATTAACAAATTCCTATGGCATGAAAAAAACACCAGACTATCCTTAAAAAACTGAGGCTACCCAAATCTCTTAGAGGTGTAAGCCTACCTAACTTTAAAACATACCAAACAGCCTTCAGTTCAAGCAAGATATCCACTAGTTAATTCAGAGAGAGGAATATAGCCCCATATGGCTAGAAATCAAAAACACTATTATTCCCCTAGCAAACCTTATTTCATTTCTTTCCATGAGCAAACTTACCCCTCTACCAGGGCCGGACTGGCTACCAGGCGTTTTGGTGTGCTGCCGAGCTGGGGGCGGATTTCACTGCGGTGGGAGCTGATTTCGTTGATGGGGACATACGCGTGCTCCTGAATAAACAGAGCAAAACAAATGCTTTTAAGCACACACAGGTCCCTGTCAACGAAATCAGCCCCCAGCATGGCGGAGAAGTGTGGCTCAATGGTTAGAGCGGCCGACACTGATGCAGAGGTCTGGCCCGGGACTAGGGTTCAATTCCTGCCTTGGCTGGTCTCGGCGGATCTTGGGCTCATAATTCCTCGGACCTGATATCTCGCCTCGGTGCCTACTCTAAGCATGGGTCCCACGCTGCAACTCTGGGCAATAGCTTGCTTAGTCTCCACAACGGCCCCCTACAGTGCTAGGGATGCCTGGTTGCACCCTGAATAATTTGAACTTTTATAACTTCCTGAAGCCTAAAGCTGGCATTTGGAACCTAACATTTTTGGAAAAAGTCCCCTCACTACTGCTTTTCGTTCACATCCTAAGCAGGACCGGGCAGAAAGTCTTCAAAAAAGATAAATACTTAAGGACATCTTCCTCTAAATTTTTTAAAGGTATCCATGATAAATAGGTGGAAGAGGGCTTGTCCCCCAAGAGTACCACAACCTGGTCAAAAAACCTACACTCACTTTTCTTACACAAGGTAACTCCAGTACTGGCCCAGTCTGACTTCATGTTAATTCATAAAATGTTCTGAACCCAAACCCGGCTGCACAAGCTGAAACTTAGAGAAACTCACACTTGTTGGAATTGCAACCAAGTTGAGGGTGTTATAGGCACATGCTTTTTTATTGCCCAACCTTGTCAAAGTTTTGGAAAAATCTTTATGGGTTCATCAGAACCCTTTTTCAAATTAACCCATGCAAATAATTCCTGTTCTTATTTACTTGATCCACACAGTACCCTTGCAGGATTCACAGAGCCTTGCAGAGGTCTAACAAGGAGCGGCCATTTTGGGTGCATCCCAGGTCTGCCTCCCCTACTTCAACATGCATTAGAAATTACTGAACTGTAGATGTGAACTTTTCAAGAAACTGCAATACATCCTGATTATTTATACACATTTTGCAGTGAGAAATTTCACAGACATAATCATAAAACTGAAGTATAATTTAATTTCCTTAACTACTCTGCAATATACTGTTGATTATTTTGTAATATGAGCTAAACGATTATATGGTGATATTTCTGTTGTATCGCTACATATTATAAGACATTATGATTTTGTCCACTATTATTTATAATGATGTATTATTAGTCCTATTTAGGATAGAACGAGATAAATAAAAAATAAATATAGGCAGCTGGAGGCTTCACACTTAGCCTCAGTGCTTGTCCATTCCAATGTATCCCTCCTTTCACTTTAAATCTTGTCAAAAAGCCCTCATATCTGCCTCTCATTCATACCAGATGTAAATGTTTGCTGGTCATATCGGGACACACACATTTCTGCTCCATGTCGCCTAAGCCACTTCAGAGCGCTGGAATAAGTTAAAACAAAACAATGAAAGTTATGAAAAACATGAGACTAGTCACATGTGCAGGATGGATGTACGTCTGAAATTGTTTTGTTTCCCTCGTGACTCTGCTAAATTTAATAGACAATGTTGGTTGACTGAGTTTTTTTTAAGTTTCATGAATTTCAATTTAGTGATTCTTAGCAGAACTCATTTCCCTCAAGAAATATTGTTTTATTACTGTATCTTTTCATTTGTCTGGTTTGTTGATATTATTCTGCTTATCATATGTTTTCCTTAAAATTATGTCACGCAAACAGTTATAGTCTCTCTTTTTATAGCCAACTAAAATGTCTTTGAGCGGAGCTAGTGTTTCAGGTGGTGGTGTAACAAGTTTATTAAACTTTCCAGGTTTTGCTGATATGAACCCTGCCTATCTACCTATATAAAAACAAAAGTATGTCTGTCTGTCTCTCTGTTTGTCCTTTATGCATTACTACACCATTCATCCGATCGCCATGAAACTTTGGAAAGTTGTTGAGTACACTCCCGCAAAGGTTTCTGGCATAAAAATGTTTTCAAAATCGGCCCACCAGGGCCCTCATAATCTTTCGAATACTGATGTACGCACCAGACGGAAAAACAAAAAATCGTGTATCCACAAGCACTCGAATAAATAAATAGAATTAAAACACCATTCATCCGATCGCCAGGAAACTTTGGGAAGTTGTTGAGTACACTCCCGCGAAGATTTCTGGCATAAAATGTTTTTAAATATCAGCCCCCCAGGGCCCTCATAATCTTTCGAATACTGATGTACGCACCAGACGGAAAAACAAAAAATCGTGTATCCACAAGCACTCGAATAAATAAATAGAATTAAAACAACACTTTGAAATGTTTTCCATATTAAAATGAATAAGTTTCAATAAAAATGACACAATGTAAATTGAATGTTATCATGACGAGTTTCCTTGAATTTCCTTTCTTCAGAGATCGCAGCAACGCGCGACGGGTAAGTTAGTATTAAATAATTGTGAGGAATGGCAGATCCACTAGAGCAGGGGTACTCATAGTACGGCCCGCGGGCCGGTGGCGGCCCGCCTGGCCTTAATTGGTGGCCCGCGGACCCTGTGCATGGATAAACTTGAACGTTAAACAAAGAAGATGGCCGCAGGCGCATACGTTGTGAATACGTATTGAATACGTATTCACAATGTTTGCTCGTGCGGCCATCTTCTTTACTTTTGATTGCCTTTCATTGGACTGCGCCCCTGTGACGTCAGCCCAGGCAACGGCGCAAAGCACAGGTCCTATAAAAGTCAGCTGTAACTAGCGCAGTTACAGCTGGCTTTTAAAGGAGTTTCCTGTGTCCGTGGTGATGTTGACGGCCCTCTCTGCAGCAGCCCCCTCGCATTGGAGCAGCCGGGAAGAATCTTCACGGAAGTCCTCGCTGCCCCCAGCCACGGAGATTTTGACTACCGCCGTAAAGTCTTCTGCTTTGATAGGTGAGTGAACCATAGTCATATTGTGTGAGGGGTGGGGCTCGGGTGAGGGGCAACTCAAGGTGTGAGGCCCGTGCATGAAGGAGTGTGTTGTCGAGGGTGGGGGGGGGGGGCACCCCTCAGCTTTATTTAGTTACTTAGGTATTTATTTATTTATGCATTGTTCTCTCGCGCTGACTTTACCCGAAGGTGTCAGAGGCCTCACAATATGAACAGAGCTGATACATGAGAACACTTACGTGTGAACAAATTACAAAAGCAAACGTTACATTACATGAGGCAAAAGTGACAATAGTGAGCCAACAAAATACAAGAGGTAGGAAACGGTGCAATACAGGAGGAAAAAGTGACATGTGTGAAGGTTAAAAAAGCGTACAAAGTACACGTCACGGTATAATACTGCAATAAATGGAGGACTTTCAAACACAAGAACAAAGAACAAACGTTACATGAGGAAATGGTGGCACTTGTGCAAGTATGGAAAGCAAACAAAATGTGAGAGGTAGCAAACAGTGTGTTACAAGAGAAAAGTGGTGTGTGCATGTTAGAGGGGCTCTGGGGGAGACGTGCGTTTTGGAAGCATCCTTTGTCCTGGGGCCTGCAGGTTACCTACTGGGGGTGGGCGTGGGCTACACCTGAGCTCGGGGGACTGAAAGCAAACGTGCTGAATTTGTGCCGGCACAGCAATGAAGCACGCTGAACAGGGGTCCGAGAAGCAAATAGAAAGTGAGTGGGAGACAAGGGGGGAGAGAAAGAGATAAGGGGAGAGGCGATGGAAAGGGAGGGGAGGTGACTGGGGAGGGATGGAAAGAGAGGTGAGGGAACGGAATGGAAGTGAAGATGTGGCAGTGAAATGAAGATGGGGCAGGGACGTGAAGATGAGGCAGGGAAATGAAGATTAGGCAGGGAAGATGGGGCAGGGAAATGAAGATGGGGAAGGGAACCTTAAACTGCAACCCACCTTCGGTGCCCTGATACCTCCAACTCCCGCCGAACCACCTGAACACGTTTCCATGAAGGTGGATTCACCAAAGTGGCAGGGTAGAATGGGTGACATAACTGACATTGACCTCACTTAAATGGCATGGATTGCAAAGGGGTGAACACCTGTTTTGCAGTGTGTATTGATTTGTTCTTGGGGAAGACTGGCTTTTGCAGCAGGGACTTAGGTTGAAGGTGTTTGACAATTGCAAGGTTCTGTACTGAAAAACACTGTCATTAAGACCGCCTTACGTCCTTTCCGCATTCCCACAGCCCACGATGTCCCAGACATACTGCCATGATGTGCTCCTCTGCCACCTGCCCTACCCAAAATTATTTTAATTAAAATGCCCTGTGTAAAAGGACAATATGTTTCCTTGTTTTTAAGATTTGCATTTCAAATAATACTAGCCAAAAACTGAAAACTTGTTTCAGGGTTTCTGATGGGAAGTTTTTCTTTTGTCAAATTGTGTTTAATAAAAAAAATAGAGATGCAGTAGCATTTGCTTCATTCTAAGGGAGGAATAATACGGAGTGGATCACAATAAGGAACTGTAAAAGAGGATTGTTTTATTGTCAAGTTAAGTGCTAAACCAGATCAAAACAGGAACTCACATATGAGAAATGGGAGTGGAGTCACAGACATTACTTGCAGTACTTTTAGTGAGCTACTGCTGTGTTACAATATTGAAAACAGTTACTAGCCATGATTATAAAATGTAAACACATTGAGAATTTAGGTGAGTGCACCTGTGCACTTTCAGTGACTGGGCCAAAGACGGCATCAAGCTCTCAATTCATTGCAATCTTGCCAAGGCTAGACCTTTTGGCTTTGGTAATGCTTGCTTCCTTGTTTGTACTTTCAGCTACCTGGAGATAATTAAGAAGCTGCATTGATGAATTATATAACGTAATAAGCTGTAACTGGGCAATGAAATGCCAAACAATTACTAACAATTGCCATTCAATCCCACTTAAGATTTCTCTGTCTGCTAATAAAAAAATACTATAAACATGTGTTGCATGTAGTTAAATCTGCTTTGGAAATACAGCACTGTCTAGTAATGTTTTGAAACGGCAGTGGTCTTTTTTTACCCCCTCTAGCCCCGTCCCCAAATGACCCCGCCCCCACCGATGCGGCCCTCAGCCACAAACCACTCTGTAAATTCGGCCCCCGAGAGAAAGTTTGTGAGTACCCATGCACTAGAGAAATTTGCTAGTTTCTTGGGAATGATCAACTTCCATTCACAAGACCTTGTTTCAATAGATTTTACATTTTTATCGGCAGCAATATCTATCATTTCATTACTGCAGTCAGAGATACGAATCTCAGAATTCGTAAAACCAGCTCTTTTGAGGCTTAGGAATGTTTACAAATTATTAGGTTCAGAGTTTGGCTTGCAGTAGGGGCAACAATATACTTCAAATGGGAACAATGCATTCCCTGATTAAAAGCACCGAGCAGACTTTGTGTATGGCACACATGAAATAGCACAAAGTGAGACAGAGTAACTGTGGAGCTTACCTTATGACACAGGAGCCGGTTTCAGTTTTCTGGGTTCCCTCTTTGAATGGTATTGTGAAATCATGTGAGTTCTAATTCTCGAAAAAATATACGCTTTTGGGGGTAAAATGTAGCAAGCACAATACCATGCATTACTAACATATATCATAAAATATGCAGGAAAAAGTGCGACACATACAATGTAAAACCAATTCTCACAGCTTTGGTTGCAGAATATGGAGCAGAAAACTTTGTAATGGTAAAGTAGAATGAGAAAAAGATTAATGTATCCATTGCCACAGAGTGGCCCTCGAGCTCCAGGACCTCCCCCCCCTGCTCTGTGCATGGACACCTGGCCTGAGAGCTCCTGAGTCCGGATTGTGGGGGCACCCTCCTTGTACTTTGCAGGGGAACCCATCAAGTTTAGTTACACCACTGGGAACATCCTGCGCCCCGGGTCAGAGACTGGTTGCGAGATGCTGCATACTGCAGGAACAGTCGACTAAGAATTGAGACCTTAAGCCAGTTTGGCCAGGACCCAAAGGCATCTAGGGCTCACTGGCTGCATACTTACGGTTGAGAGATACAGAGACATTCTACGGATCCTGGTCACCACTCCACATACATGTATGCTGCCTGCTGAGCCCATGCTAGGCTTGCAGGAGGCCTCCTCCTCCTGAATTCGCTCACTATTGTGTCTTTGATGCCTTCTGATTGTGCTGCATTGATTTTTAATGCTCCTTTGTGTACTGCTCATTTGCATTATGTTATTGGTGATATACTGAAGTACTGTTTTTGTTCTCAAGGCATGCACTCCTTACCCTCTCCTTTACCTATATCTTGTTTCTTTCTGTTTATTGCTTAAAAGCCAATAAGTAAACAAAACATACAAAGTATCCATTGCCTAACTACAATTTGCTTTAATAGAGTATTGAGAGGCCCCCTGAATTAAAATATGCGATATTTAAGGAAAAGGGGAAGTCATTTAATTGCAGTTGCTCAATTTATCTTTCGATTTATACCAGATTGCATTGGGGGCAATTTATGAACATATCAAAAAGATTAATATTATTTATTCTTCCTTTTGAATCAGCAATTGTCCTGTCGAATTTACTCCTTTGTGGGTATATGTCTCATTGGCCTTGTTTGTCTCTGGCCACTCCTTGAACATTACCATTTTGCGTATAAGTGGGCATATTCACAAGGCGCTATCGCCGAATTAACAGCACTTTAGCGCAGTCATTCACAAGCTGGTGCTAACAGCAGACATCGTCAGAATTCCAGCGATAACAGTCCAAAACCTAACACCACGGGGGACACCACCAACTAACGCTAAAGAGATGCAGAGTAGGCAGTCCTGTGCAGAATCACACTAAAAAAAACAACACCATTTTCACAACGAACTGACAGATCCACAAATCGAATCGAAATCAGGCGATAAACAGTGGTAGCCACAGGTATTTAACACCTGCCTCAAACAGGTGTAAAGACGGACGAATACCTGCAGTAGGCAACGGAGCCCCGCACACAGCCACACCCGAAGAACAAACAGCGCCATTGGAGCTGCTCATCATGCAGTTCGGAACTCCAACAGGGCCACAACACCCACCGCCACCCCCCCTGGGACCGCCACACCCCCAGGACCCGGACCCACATCCCCCGGACCACCACAGAAGCAGTGCAGAGTAAGACAGCGGACCTACTGAAAACGCACCACTCTCAAAGACCTGAAGCCCGAGGAAGTCATTGCCTACTACAGGCTCAAAAGGACAACCATTCACCGCATCATGACCCACATCGCCCACAGGCTGATGGTCTCAACACAGCGGAGAACCAACATCCCTCCGCAGACAAAGCTGTTGGCTGTGCTGCACCTGTTGGCCTCTGGTACCTTCCAACCAACAACTGCCAGAGTCAGAGGGGTGTCACAGCCAGCCCTATCAAAGTTCATCACACCTGTCCTGGATGCCATCTTCAACTTCATTCCCCAACACTGCGCAGGAACAGCTGGAGACAAAGCAAGGCTTCTAAGCCATAGCCGGATTCCCGGCCATGTTGGGGACAATCGACTGCACACATGTCCCACTTGTGCCCCCTGCGGATACTGCACACCACTAACGCAACAGAAAGCACACGCATTCCATCAATTTCCAGGCAATAGTGGACCACTGGGGACTCTTCACCAATGTTGTCGCCAACTACCCAGGCAGTGTGCATGATTCCTTCATTTTCCGACAGTCCATCATCAACCAGCGCTTCCAGGATGGTACATATGGAACGGGACTGCTCATTGGTAATTATCAAGTCACCACAGCACACATTCCAATGCCTCCAAAGCACAATGCACAACTGTGGGGATTCACATGTACCAAACCACAAACTACATCTCAAAATACATGAACACCTACCAAACATGACCACACCACTCCATGGTCATCCTGACCTACCCCTGCACCCAAAACAGACATTTCATGGCACCACAGCCACACAACAGTTGAACTTGCGGAGTTGCGAAATGCAGCCATAACACATTTGAGGCACTGCTCTGCCCACATGATCATACCCAGCCTACCGTAAGTGAGCGTCCTGTGGCGGTGGGCCCGTTTCACTCGCTGTGCATCTGGGGCCACTAGCCCTGTGCGAATCGTGTCATGCCCCCTTGTAGTTCTGACATTGCATTTCTGGGTTCCTGGTGACTGTTGGTATAGTTGCCAGCATCAGTTACTCCCTACCCTGTGGGCTGGCTTACACTCACCCCACACACAGTCAGCACAGGCATCACTGGATTGGTGGACCTGCCATCACATTCGGCTGTTGACTCTTTTCTCCGTGCAATGTCACAGGTGATCAAGGATATGCACTCTGCCCTTGGATGATGACACCCCTTCGAGATCCGAACACACCAGCCCAGAGGCAGTACAATGTGGCCCACATACGCACCAGGGGCATCGTGGAACGCACATTTGGCGTGTTGAAGTCACGTTTCAGGTGCCTGGATGGCACAGGTGGGAAGCTCCTGTACAGCCGGGACTTCGTGTGCAAGCATGTTGTGTGTTGCACAATATCTGTGTTCGTACCAGGGCCCCAAGGATCCCACTCCCAATGGTACCGGACGATGATGGTGGTGATGTGTAAGCGTGGGTGTAAAATCTGTTTCGTTCGCAGAATTTCCAGATTTTTGGCAATTTCGCGGTCCACGAATTCCGCAAATCTGCCCAAAAATCCATAAATTCGCAAGCATGCGGATTTTATTGCTTGGTCGCGCTTGTAAAATACAATATCGCGCCTGCAGCATTGACTTACCGTGATTCTGAGTCCGCCGAGTTGTTTTTCTCCCGGTTTGCGTGTGCTGCCCCATTTTGGATCTTGCTGCGTGATCGCGCGAGAGTTTTTCGCCCGCAATTACGTCATCGCGGTCCGCCATCTTGCACAGCGAGAGTTTGACAACATGAGTACGTCATAAGGGCCCGCGATCACGCATCGCCAGAGTAAACAATGCCGCATGCGTAGATGCGGCGCGCAGCTGACTTCCGGTGGGAGATTTGAACAGCTCGCTTTCCCGAACTTGCAAAAATTGCAATTCTGCACAAGAAATCCACCGCAGGCAGCATAAACCTTCTGAAAATCATGATTTTGATCAGAATAACTCCTCAGATTGGGATTTGGCTGCAATTTTTTGTTCAAGGAGTCCATTTTTGGGGGGGGTTGGGAGGAAGGAAGTGCCCCAGAGTCTCCAACTTCCTGTTCCTATCCAGCAGGCTCCTCCCAGTGCTTTGTCCATCTCCTGGTCACTTTTCATTTGGATCTGGAGCTGAAAGGATTACTTTTTGTGGCTCTGCTGGATATTTGTATTTGAGGACTTTTTGGACTTTGGAGTTTTTGGACCACTTTTGGATTTGTATAATGTAATGTAATGTAAAAAAGATTTATAAAGCGCAGCTAACACCCAACGGTTTCTTGGCGCTAAAGCAAAAGGAGGCAGACAATCCGAGGGGCTAGAAGCGTTAATTATAAGCATTACAAAACAGGTGAGTTTTAAGGAGGGACCTAAAGTGGATGTAGGAGGGGGCTTGTCTCAGGCCTAACGGGAGGGCGTTCCAGTGTAATGGGGCAAGGAATGAGAACCTTAGTCCACCCAGTTTTTTACGTTTGAAGGTCGGGGTCCGGAGTAAGACCAGGTGGGAAGAGCGAAGATTACGGGAGGGGACATATGGGTGTAGTAGAGATGAAATGAAAGAAGGGCCTGTGCCTGCAAGGGATTTGAAATTGATGCTCCCCAATTTGAACTTACAACGTTCAGATACCGGGATCCAGTGAAGGGATTTTAACAGGGGGTGGACATGTTGGTGTTTAGGCTGATGGTAGATAAGCCGTGCCGCCTGGTTTTGTACGAGTTGTAACCTCTTCAGTTGATAGGCCGGAATGCCAACATAGAGCGAGTTGGCATAGTCTATCCTGGAGATAACTAGGGCCAGCAAAACCAGGGTAAGAGCCTCGGTGGTCAGGAAGCGTGCGATCTTTCGGATTTTCCTTAACTGGAAAAAACTAGAGGAGACCACCGCGTTGATCTGGGGCTTCATGGTGAGGTCGTTGCTGATAATGATCCCAAGGCTCTTTACTGAGTTGACAGGGCTGGGGGGAAGACCCAGCCTTGTGGGCCAGAAGGTGGATTTCCAAGGGTTAGAGACTCCCGCGACAAGTAGTAACTCTGTCTTGTCGGGGTTGAGTTTCAGATGTTTCACCCCCATCCAGTCACTGATGTGACAGAGGGTGGTTTGGAAGTTGTCGATGGAGTGGTCCGAGGAACTGATATCGAAAACGAACTGAATATCGTCTGCTTAGTTAAACGCGGTGACACCGCTGCCGCGTAAGGACCGAATGAGGGGAGTGAGGTATAAATTAAAAAGAAGGGGACATAAGGAGGAGCCCTGTGGGACGCCGCAGGTTAGTTCGACCTCATCGGCAGAAAACTGAGAGAGCCGAACCGCTTGGCGGCGATTGCTCAGAAAGGAGCAAACCCAGTCAAGGGCGGTACCCCGGATGCCAGCCTCTTCGACACGGTCGACCAGGATGTTATGGTCGACCGTGTCAAAGGCGGCCGATAAGTCCAGGAGCACCAAGGCCTGGCTTGTGTTGGAATCAGCCCCTCTCTGCAACTCCTCCATAACTGAAAGTATAACAGATTCCGTAGAGTGGTTAGGTCGAAATCCAGCTTGTTGGGAATCAAGGAAGTGAGAGTCTTCAATGAAAGTGCTCAGGATGTTAGTAACATGAGACTCAATGACTTTACTGAGGTAGGGAAGGAGGGATATAGGACGGTAGTTACTCATAACCGTGGGGTCTGCCGTGGGTTTCTTCAGAATGGGCACAACCTCTGCTCTTTTAAACGACCAAGTGACTAGGCCAGAAGAGAGAGAGTTGTTCAGCAGCGCCAAAGGGGGGGAAGGGCAGGCTGTAAAGGCCTCACGGAGAATCAGAGGGGGCAAAAGTCCGTGGGTGATCCGGAGGCAACCTTTTTTAAGAGGGCAAGAAGCTCCGTCTCCGAGATTGGAGGAATCTGTGTCAGCTGCATGGAGTTGGAAGAGAGCAAGGAAGGGTCGAGCTCAGGAGGGTGGGGCGGGGTTAAGGAAAGAATGCTATTTTTGATATTGGCGATTTTCTCCACAAAAAAGCGAGCTAAAGAATCACAGAGTGCGCGAGAAGGAAGGGGTTTAATGGTAACCCTATCTGGGTTTGACAGTTCCTCCATGATGGAGAAAATATCCTTGGTTCTAGTGGAGGAGTCCGCGATTTTTGGGGAGAAATAAGTGGTCTTGGCTTGTAGGACCGCTAATTTGTATTCCTTAAGCAGGGATGTAAATCGTATTTTCATGTCGGGGGCGTAGCCGCGTCGCCACCGGCGCTCAGCCTGCCTGAGGCCCAATTTCAGGGCTTTGAGGTCCTCCGTAAACCATCTTTGAGCATCATGCAAGCGCTTAATTTTAATCTGTCTGAGTGGGGCCACAGTGTCGCTTGCTGATTCTAGCCAGTGTGTAAGGGCGGAGGCTTGAATATCGATGGATCCAAGATAGGGGGGGTGGAGGATCGAAGTAATGTGACAAATTCGCTGAGATCGGCCCTGTTCCAATTCCGGGCCGAAAGGTTGCCTTCCAGGACTCTGCTAGGGCAGGGAGCAATCATGAGGGAAAAATAAATCATAAAATGGTCTGACCATAGGCATGGTGAGATTGAGAGGGCGGTTATGTCCAGGTTGGAGGTCCAAATCTGGTCTAGGGTGTGACCTTTAATGTGTGTTGCTGATTTTATATGAGAGAGGCAGTTCATGCTAACAAGAAGGTCGGAGAATGTAGCAGAACAGGCACTCTCTTTGACGTCAAAGGGCCAATAATTGAAATCGCCTAAGATTAAAAGTTTAGAGTTGTTAATGACAAGTAGACTAGGACACAGATGAGCGGGGTCACTGGAGAATCAAGCCTCAGCACGAGATGGTCGACCAAGGGAATACCGACTACAATCAGAGCGGAGAATCTAATAGAGTTCTTAACAATCGCTGCAACCCCACCTCCTGATTTACCAGAAGACCTGTTCGCTTGGATGATGTAATAACCAGTGGGGATTGCCGCAAGAATGTCAGGGACGGACTCCTCATTGAGCCAGGTTTCTGTTAGTAGTAATATGTCCAGTTTCTCAGAATCTAGCAGGGCAAAGATTTCCAACTGATGTTTTACCAGTGAGCGTGTATTAAGATAAATGACTTTTAGGTTGGAATTTAGAAGCCTATTAATAGTGGGAAAACCGGAGGCTGGCAGGGAGACTGGGGGTATAGGGGGTTCTATCTCAGGAAAGGTGTCTCTGGCGCAGAGAATCCCCAGTGGCTCGAGGCTGGACGGAAGTGCTTGGGGGGGTAGGGTAGCAGGAGTGTAGGCGGATCAAATCAGCAGTAGTGTATTTGATGAAACCGGCAGGGGGACATGCCCCATGCCCCAGCCGGCCGCGGACTGGTGCAGACAGGCTCGCCTTAGGCATGCCTTCGGCGCGCTGACGGCGTGCCCGCTGCGCTCCTCCGCTGCGCGTCCGAGATATACACATTTTTATAGGGGATGGTGGGGGCGTGACCTCGTGTGAGTGGGCGTGGCCTGTGGTCAGGTCAGATGATGGCGCCGAGGAAAGATTTCCCTCGCCCGCGGCAGCGTTTACCTCCGCTCCGCGGGAGTGACTAAGTGGGAGTTAGTGCCCAGAAAAGCGATAAGTTTAAAAATGCAATTCAAAGTTCAAAGTTTTTAAAAAACAACATACATTCGCTCCCGGCTGTGCCTCGGGAGTGTCAGGGTCCTAGGCTCGGGCTCGTATTCAGCCCCGCTTAAGAAGTCGGGGGCGTGGCCTCATGTGAGTGGGCGTGGCCTGTGGTCAGGTCAGATGATGGTGCCGAGGAAAGATTTCCCTCGCCTGCGGCAGCGTTAACCTCCGCTGCGCGGGAGTGACTAAGTGGGAGTTAGTGCCCAAAAAAGCAAGAAGCAGGTATGGATAAGTTTAAAAATGCAATTCAAAGTTCAAAGTTTTTAAAAAACAACATACATTCGCTCCCGGCTGTGCCTCAGGAGTGTCAGGGTCCTAGGCTCGGGCTCGTATTCAGCCCGGCTTAAGAAGGCGGGGGCGTGGCCTCGTGTGAGTGGGCGTGGCCTGTGGTCAGGTCAGATGTTGGCACCGAGGAAAGATTTCCCTCGCTCGCGGCAGCGTTAACCTCCGCTGCGCAGGAGTGACTAAGTGGGAGTTAGTGCCCAGAAAAGCAAGAAGCAGGTATGGATAAGTTTAAAAATGCAATTCAAAGTTCAAAGTTTTTAAAAAACAACATACATTCGCTCCCGGCTGTGCCTCAGGAGTGTCAGAGTCCTAGGCTCGGGCTCGTATTCAGCCCGGCTTAAGAAGGCGGGGGCGTGGCCTCGTGTGAGTGGGCGTGGCCTGTGGTCTGGTCAGATGATGGTGCCGAGGAAAGATTTCCCTCACCCGCGGCAGCGTTAATCTCCGCTGCGCGGGAGTGACTAAGTGGGAGTTAGTGCCCAGAAAAGCAAGAAGCAGGCAGCAGATTTGAGATTTTACAAGTAAATTGGTGTTGTTTGTTTGGGGCATTGCAGTTGCTACAACTACAATTTTAAAACTTTTTCACAACTTTAAAAAAATATATTGTGGGTAGCCACAGTATCCAGTAGGCCCAGTGTTAGTTTTGGGTGCATGATACAACTGTTTCTGTTGAACTTAAATCTCATTTATGTCATTGAATTTTAGCTCAGTATATGTGGAATGTTTTTATTTTATTTTGGGGTGCCTGTAAAGCCACACTAGCCAGTAGGCCCAGGGGTAGTGAGTGGTGCATGGACCAAGTCTTTCTGTGGGGTGTCTTGAATTTAAACATCATTGAGGGCATTGATGGCATTGGATTGTGGTGATTCTTGTGTGCTTTTTTACTTTTTGGGGTGGTGTTGGGGCCTGGCAATGTGGGTGGGGGCCATTTTGAGGCCTGGTCCAGGCAGGGCCTGGCCATGTAGCTGGGGGTCAAGGGCCCATTTTGAAGCCAGGCAGTGTGCTCAGGCCTGCACCCAGTTTGCCTTGCTTTCTTCCATTAGGCCCAGGGTTACTCAGTGGTGCATGGACCAAGTCTTTCTGTGGGGTGTCTTGAATTTAAATATCATTGAGGGCATAGATGACTTTGGATTGTGGTGATTTTTGTGTGTTTTTCGACTTTTTGGGGTGGTGTTGGGGCCTGGCCACGTGGGTGTGGGCCATTTTGAGGCCTGGTCCAGGCAGGGCCTGGCCATGTAGCTTGGGGTCAAGGGCCCATTTTGAAGCCAGGCAGTGTGCTCAGGCCTGCACCCAGTTTTCCTTGCTGTCTTCCATTAGGCCCAGGGGTAGTGAGTGGTGCATGGACCAAGTCTTTCTGTGGGGTGTCTTGAATTTAAACATCATTGAGTGCATGGATGGCATTGGATTGTGGTGATTTTTGTGTGTTTTTGACTTTTTGGGGTGGTGTTGGGGCCTGGTCATGTGGGTGGGGCAATTTTGAGGCCTGGTCCAGACAGGGTCTGGCCATGTAGCTGGGGGTCAAGGGCCCATTTTGAAGCCAGGCAGTGTGCTCAGGCCTGCACCCAGTTTGCCTTGCTTTCTTCCATTAGACCCAGGGGTAGTGAGTGGTGCATGGACAAAGTCTTTCTGTGGGGTGTCTTGAATTTAAACATCATTGAGGGCATGGATGGCATTGGATTGTGGTGATTTTTGTGTGTTTTTTTTACTTTTTGGGGTATTTAACTGATGTTCCTCTGGCTTCCATTGCTTTTAGGTGCACAAGAGAACCACCAGTGCCAGGAAGAAGTCCTGCAGTGGTGTGTACAGCACAACGTCACGTGACGTCACGTGTGGCCACAGACAAGACAACTCTGCAACTCGTGCAACTGCGGCCTGCTGTTCTGACATCTGAAGAAGATGGGCCCAAAGAAAGGTGGCCGTAGCGTCTCAGCGAAAAAAGTTGCCAGTGCCACTGCCAGTAAGAAGGAGCAGAAGAAGCAAGTGGCACCACCTACCACGGATACTGGTGGGCCCACTACCCCTTTTTTCGGGGGAAAAAAAACTACACCTGCAGCAGCAGCGCTGTCCGCCGCGGACCAAGCTGGAAGCAGCACCTCCGCTTCATTGGGCTCAGTGCCACCATGCCAAGTTAGCTCCAAGACCATGAGTGCTGCTGAGGCAGCCACTTTAGTTTCTCAATCCCCATCGACCAGTGATGTTGGCTCATCACAAGAAAGTACCATCCAATCAACGCCGGGTGTAATTCAGCTGACGAGTGTTCAACAACCACAGCCGCAACGACAACCACAGGTGCAACTAGTACAAGCGCAAGTACATGGGCAAGGAGAGGCGCAAGTACATGCGCAAGGAGAGGCGCAAGTAGAGGCGCAAGGAGAGGCGCAAGGAGAGGCGCAAGTAGAGGCGCAAGTAGAGGCGCAAGGAGAGGCGCAAGGAGAGGCGGAAGTAGAGGTGCATGGAGAGGTGCATGGAGAGGTGCAACTAGAGGTTCATGGAGCGGCACAACTGCCTACAACGCTTGTTCCTCCAGAAGTAGGGGCACATCAGGAAGTTGATATTCAAGCGGAGGCATCATCCGAGGAAGCCACTCCTCCTGATGATGATCCATTGTCTTCCAGATCCCCAGCAAGAAAAAGGTCAAGGAGGGCTACTACTACTACTACAAGTTCTTCTTCAAGCCCCCTTCATTCTGATTACCTTGATCTTGATTGGAACCCACCAATGCAGTCTGAGAGTGAGGCACGCCATGAGCCGACAAAGGTAGCTAAGCCTAAAAGGAAGGGTCCCGCAAGGCTTTCACTTATGGGTGATGACGACAAACAAGAAGTGGTGTCTTCTGCTGCTGATGAACAGTCTGACGACGACCCAGTCATCACAGTCGTCACTCCAGCCCCAGCGGCCATGCAACAGACAGACATTTTCACCTTATCCGAATGGCTGCTGAGCGGGATGTGGGCGGCGTGGCACTGGTACCACCACCAACGCAGTTAACTACAACACCAACATGACCTGCAGCTTCCATATTTTTTAGTCAGAATGGCCGGCAGGGACCTCCATCCAGCTTGACATCCATTACCTCAAGTAGTGGTGCTGTAAGTGAACAACAGAGACGAATTCAGCCACGCCCATCTTCCACTTCATCTGGCATTGAAACTGAAAGTAGCACCTCCACCACCAGCAGACATCTCCAGTCCCCAGTTTGGGACTTAGTGTTAGCAAAAATGCGGAAAACATGATCATTTGTTCGATTTGTAAAATATTAGTTAGTCGGGGCAAGCTTGGTACCAACTATGGTACCGGAGGCCAGAGAGGTAATCTCCAAAAACACCACATCCAGTGGGAGGCGCACCTAAGGAAGATCCGGGAAGCCAAATGTAGAACAGATCCAAATGTATGCATTCACATTGCATCTGATGCTGACGAGGGGCTGATTGTGCAGGGGGAAGTCAAGAACCGACCAACATTTTTCTGGTACACCCAGTACCCCTGGCAGCAGCACTGCAGTGGTAGCGCCCACACCCTCTACCCCTGTAACATGTATGAGGCACACTAAGAGTCTGGGAGAGACACCAATGCGAAAAAGTACATCAATGAGTGTTAGACCTGGCATCTTTGGCGTGGTTTCCCCTATCTTTTTGCCTCTACCTCATGTATTTTTGATGCTGTGCTGGATTTTGTTTTTGCTGGTTTAGATGCTTTGGACACTCTGCCACTGCTAATCAGTGCCAGAGTGTAAGTGCTCCCTGTGTAAATTATTATTCTGATTGAATATACATGTTTGGCGTATTTGTATCAGCATGAAGTCCCTAGTAAAGTGCACTGAGTGTGCCAGGGCTGGTAATGACAAATGCTACTAGTGGGCCTGCAGCACTGATTGTGCCACCCACGGGAGTAGCCCTAAAATGATGTCTCAGGCCTGACACTGCAGTGCCTGTGTGCAGTTTAGAACTGCCATGTCCTCCTGGTCAGTGTCCCCACTGACCAGGCCTAACCCTTCCCTTTTTGTGCACATCAGTCACCCCTATGGAAGGCCCAAGGTACCCCACTGGGCAGGGTGCAGTGTATGTAAAAGGTAGAGCATGTACTAGTGCAGGTGACATGCTCTGGTAGTGAATGGCAGCCATTTTCGTTTTTCACTACTGTAAGGCTATCTTGCTCCATAGGTTAACATGGGGGATGCTGGCTACAGTGGTTAACAGCATTTCTTCCCATAGGAACAAGATAGGACATAAGTATCTAGTATCCCTGAACTCAGAATTTAATAACACATCTTTTAGGAAAGGTTGTTTTTAAATCCTGTGTTTGAGAACAGCACTTTTAGAAAGTTGCTGTTCTCTTGTCTGACCCTTCTGTGTGCCTGGGCCTGTTTGTGTATTGACTGTCTGGTTTGAGAGTGACAGGAGCTGGGGGATTCCCCAGGAGGCTGGATGAGTCAGCACTAAGCTGAATGACTGCAATTGCAACTGGAGTGGTGGGAGGAGTTAGCACCTGGGCTGAATAGGGCTGTACCTGCCTTCCACAATGCTGGATCCACCCCCCTGCTGGGTGGCTGAGGACCCTGCCCCTTACTCTGAAAGGAAAGATGCAGCCAGCAAAACAAAGTGCTCAGGATCCACCCAGAACTGGTTCAGACCGGGCTCAGGGCCCACATGCACCAAGAGAACAAAGACTTTAGGGGTATAAGTACAGGACCCCTGACAACAGAAAATTAGATCATCCTGGAAATCAAGAAGGAACCTCTGCCAAGGAGAAAGCTGAACTGAAGAAGCAAGACTGTCCTGCTGTTACTCTGCTGGACTGACCTGTTGCTTTGCTGCCAAGGAGAGGGGAAGGACTTTGCTGTTGAGCTGTGTCCCCTGTCTTGAAGGAATCTCCAAGGGCCTGAGAAGAGCTGGCTCCCTGTTTTGAAGTCCCAGGAACAAAAGGACTTCACCCCCAGCTTCCCTGAACTCTGCTGAGA
Organism: Lissotriton helveticus; assembly: GCF_964261635.1. Lineage (NCBI taxonomy): Eukaryota > Metazoa > Chordata > Amphibia > Caudata > Salamandridae > Lissotriton > Lissotriton helveticus. The sequence continues at coordinate 135,640,663 of NC_136058.1, forward strand.
GAGTTCTGTCCTTCCTAGAGTGCTTGATCCAGTTGTGGGGCCTCTGGAAGTTGTACCTGAGCTGGGAAGCTTGAAACTAAGCTTGAGTGACTTTTGAACTTGAAAAGTGTCGCATCGCTCGCTTGCGGAGCGCATCCCCGACAGTGCGAGAAGTTTCCCGCCGCTACGGAGGTCGAGATCGTCGCAGCGACGTCGCATCCTTCGTTTGCGGGATGCACCAGACCGGTGCGGGAGAATCGAACATCGCTGCGAGTATCGTCGCAGAGCCTGTCGTCGCTGGGTGAGAACGCCGCACCGCTTGCTTGCGGACGGCATCACGTCGCTGCGAGCATCGTCGCAGAATCAACGCATCGAGGAGCTGCGAGAGAGAGGATCACCGCTGGACCGCGCATCGTCGCCCCGGAGATCGTCGCAGCCCCTACGAGATCGTCGCATCGTGCCTTTGCGAGAACAGACTTCCTACGGAACCTACGCACCGGAATCCATACAAGTGGCCTTCCTCCCCATACAGACCGGATTCATCGCAACACGCCCGCTGCTGCAGCGGGGTTGTCGCATCGCCTCCCCAGGGTCTCAGGAGCAACGCATCGCTTGTTTTCCACCGCACCAGCTTCTGCTTTTGGAACTTTGTTGCAACTAAAAGGTACTGTGAGTAAACGTGACGCAACTGTGAACTTTTCACGCATCAGTAGAGAATTCTATCGCAACGTAAAGAATTTTAACGCAACCTTAAGAACTCTTTTGAAACCATATCCTTGAACTGTGTATGTTGGATTTTTGTCGTTTTGGTCTTGTGTAGTTTAGATTAAAATACCTTTATTTTTCTAAACTGTTGTGGAGTCCGTTTGTGGTGTTTTCACTGTGTTACTGTGAGTGTTGGTACAAGTACTTTACGCATTGCCTCTGGTTAGCCTAGACTGCTCGTGCCAAGCTACCTAGAGGGTGAGCAGGGGTTATCTCAGAGGGTTATCTCCTTGCCCTGACTAGAAGCAAGGGTCCCTATTTGGACAGTGGTACCTACCTCTGCCAACTAGAGACCCCCAGATCTAACAATGAGCCTAACTGGTTTGAAGAAGTCTGCATCATCATCAACACGTAAAATGGTCCAGACCACCATTAGCAGAATGTTTTGGTCGGATGCGCCATTTGAATGCAACCACCCAATGGCACGTCTGTATAACGCAAAGCTGGCTAAAATGCTAGCGCTGGACCTTCTCCCTTTTTCTTACGTGGAATGAGTGGGTTTTCTAGAATTTGTGGCAACAGTCTGCCCTAAATGGAAGGTTCCTAGCCGGTCCTATTTTGCCAGGGATGCTGTTCCAGCACTACATCAAGATGGGCTGGAGGTGTTTGGTGCAGCTTTTCTGAAGAGTGCTGTTCACACTATCCACCTGACAACAGACATGTGGACCAGTTGCCAAGCCCTTGATTACATGTGCATCACTGCACATTGGGTCTCTTTTGCAGGGGTTAAACACCAGTTAAAAGCAGGTGTTGACGCGGACACAGTTATTAAAGCTACTTGGAAACATGCAACAGTAGCCATGTTTGCCATGGAGAAAACTCATACTGCACCTAACCTTTTGGAGGAGTTTGATAGGAAGGTCTCTGAATGGCTGCATCCAAGAAATCACATAGTTGGTTATGTTTCCACGGATAATGGCAGTAATATAGTAGGCCATGTCTGATGGTGAATATTTCAGAGTGCAGTGTTTGGCGCACAGTATTAACATGGTGGTGCAATATTTCTTGAAAAAAGAAAACACAGTCAGCAAGTTTCTGACCACCTGCCGACAAATCTGCACACATTTCAGCCATTCTTTTAAGGCCCGGAAGCACCTGAAGAGCATTCAACATGAACGTAGACTGCCAGTCAAAGGACTCATCCAGGAGGTGGCAACACGTTGGAACACAACCTTTTACATGCTTGAGCGTCTGTCTGAGCAGTGGGGGGTAATAAATGATTATGTTTATAAACTGGGTTCTACTATGAAAGACATGAGGCTAGAGTTGGAGGAATGGAAGCTAGTTGCAAGCCTGACAGACATGTTTCGTCCTTTTGAGGTCTTCACGCGTGAAGTCAGCAGGGAGGACTGTTCTTTGGGCAAAGCTATCCCATTGTTGGTCATGCTAGAGCACCAACTAAAGGCGGTGTCTTCAACGTTCCGAGATGATGCTGAAAAGCAAGACGCATATCAGTTGGCGGAGAGGTTATTAAGCCGCCTAGTTGACAATGAAAGGCTTAAAACATACATACAGAACAACATTACATTTGTGCCACTATTCTAGATCCACGGTACAAAAAGGCAGTGGCCAGCAAAGCATTCATTCCTTTTGATGAAGCAGATGTTTCAAAGTACAAACATTGGCTAGCTGTGTCAGCCACTCGGTTCGAAAAAGAGCGGCAGAAAATTCAAGGAGCCGGCAGAACTACAACTGAATCAGCAGGCCATCTGGGGTCAAGTTTCACTTCTGAATCTGAGGCCGAAGGGAGTCACTTTCCCTCACAGTCGTTAACGACACCAGCAAACGTATCATCATCCCTACCTGCACCAGGCCCAGCCATAATATAGTCGGAAGCGGATTGGCTAACTCATCAAGGGTTTGCTCGTTCCAGTGATGCATAGGCCACAGATGGTACGCAAAGTGGAGCTACCCTGGAGAACCTTGAGTCGATGGTGCAGGCCTATCTGGATGACCCAACAGAGGTCTTTGTTAATCAGAACCCATTGCTGTATTGGTATAGGAAAAGGCCTCTATGGTGACTGATCACTAACCTGGCTCTAAATTATTTGTCTTGCCCACTCGCAAGCATGTCTTCTGAATGTGTTTTCAGTGCTGCTGGTGCCATTGTAACTTCAAAAAGGACCCGCCTCTTGCCCAAAAATGTGGAGAGGTTAACACTGTTCAAGATGACTCAGCACTTCATACCACCAGATTACAATACACGCAGGAAGAAGAGGACACCGACTTAGGTGACGGAAGTTCTTCTCTGTTAGCTGACCTACTCCCATCTCAATTCATAGAGTTTGAGGACGAGCTCTACTTCCCTGACACCTAGGCCTGAAAAGGACTTCTTTTTTTCGTCCTTATTCACTTTTATTCCTGTGTGTCTTTCTTTGTTTTGCAAATTTTACCACAACAAAACTCTAATCACCTAATCACAACAAGTCCATCAGCAGCACTGTCTTCATCTTATTTTCCTTATTGATTTGTAGGTGCCGCAGTCTGCATTCCTGAGGTTCACAAGTTCACAACTCAATCATGCTCCTCTATCCTCCTCCTCCAGACTCCCCCTATCCATTTCCCTCAAGGCAGATGGATGAATTACGAAGAATAAAGAAACTTTGTCTTTGTAGACGAGTCCCCTCAAGTGGGACTGAAATTACTGACTGACTACATGCTTGCTGATTGCTGACAGAGTTACTTCTGAAATTGACAGGAGAGGCTGCCCTAAGGGCCCTCACTTTCCGAAGAAGATGCGGACAAAAAGTAGAACAGGTAATGAATAATATGAAGATGGCATGCAGTGGACAGCAATGGCTGCCTGGCTCTGATGAAACCAATTACTGTTTGTTTTTTGTGCATGAAATGAATCATATGTCTTGTCTTAGTTATTATTTAATCTTTTACACATAACGTGTAACTCAAGTCTACTACTCTGTTTTTTTATCTTGTTTAATTCAAATTGTACTTCAACTTCAGGGGCCACTATGTTGCATTTTCCAATATGCAAAATGTCCTTGGAGTGGACTCACTTGCCAATATACCATCATGATTGATTAAATAATATATCTTTTTTCTTTACAGTCACTCACTGGGATGGATGGATCATCAGTGTTGGTTTACGGAAGAACTATGGCCAATTCGTGAGTGGCAAACAGGTAAACCAGTCTACAACAACTACTACAGCAGAACTACATGTCTGTCTATTCATGGTATGTAGTGGTCGAGGGCGAGGCAGTGTACTGTTGTTGTTATGCCAGGCAGAGTCCACTCCACTCCAGACAGCAGTTCATGTAAAATTGGGGCTTTGTGGCTTGCTGTATACATACAATTAGATATGCTTTATCTGTCTGACAAAGAGCCTAGGTATGCTACATCAGGTTGCTTCACTCAGTGGTGCCTGCCTTGACCGTCTGCATGGCCCTGCCTCAAGCTTGGGTCAAACATCCGTTATGTTTGTGAAATTTGCTGTTTTTCGGTTTGTCGCGAATCTCGCGAAATTACCGAAAATTCGCTAATTCTTGAGCGGAACGGATTTGTGGCCCATGCTTGCGGCAGGGCCATGCAGACGGTCAAGGCAGGCACCACTGAGTGAAGCATCCTGAGGTAGCGTACCTAGGCTCTTTGACACAGACAGACAAAGCATATCTAGGGTTTAGGGTTCAGTGCGATTTACTAGGGTTTTTGGGTTTAAGTTGGTAGGGTTCCCGCGGAGTCTAGGGCTCAGGGCCCGATGCAGGCTCATTCATAATGATGTTGGCAATGTTATTGGGGGGGTTGGCGTTCTTTGGTCCAGAATTGTGGCCTTTTTTGGTGTTTTGCGGGCGCGTGTGTTTGGGTAAAAAGTGAAAACTAGTCGTAGACCTTCTTATTCTTCTACTTTAAAGAGCGCAGTGGTTTGATTTTGTTCTGCCTTGCTGAGATTCTTGGGAATCGCTGGAACAAGTGTCCAGGTATGCGCAATTTGCCATGTTTTGGATATACAAGTATTGCATGTTTTTGGGAGGCTGATTGGGGGTGTTCTAGATTTGTGGGGGTGGGTTTATGGGTCTGGGAGCACTGCTGAGAAGGTTTAATTTTGATTGCAAGTGGTTTGAAGAAAATCCATGGTGGAAAAGCGTGGTTTGGGCCTAGTTGTAGACAGCGTTTTGGCACAATTTAAACTGAGGCCTAGCAGTATTGCATGTTTCGGGGGGCTGTTTGGGGAGGTTCTAGGTTTAAGGGGTGGGGGTCTGGGAGCACTGCTGGGAAGGTCTAATTTTGATTGCAAGTGGTTTCAAGAAAATCCATGGTCAGACAGATAAAGCATATCTAATTGGGCCTAGTTGCAGACAGCATTTTGACACAATTTAAACTGAGGCCTAGCAGTATTGCATGTTTTTGGGGGCTGTTTGGGGGTGTTTCTACATTTTTGGGGCTGGGTCAAGGGGTCTGGGAGCACTGCTGGGAAGGTCTAATTTTGATTGCAAGTGGTTTGAAGAAAATCAATAGTGGAAAAGGGGGGTTAGGGCCTAGCTGCAGAGCGTGTTTGGAGCGATTTTCAGGTAGGCCTCTGTAGATTTACTGTGTGGCATTTTCCATTTTTGCTTTTGGCCTGTTAGGGGGTGTTCTAGTTTTTTGGGGGTGGGTTGAGGGGTCTGGGGGCACTTCTGGGAAGGTCTAATATTGGATGCAAGTGGTTTGAAGAAAATCCATGGAGAAAAGGTTTTTCTTTTTTATCTCACTTGCGTGTTTTGGGGGGCTATTTGAGGGGTTCTAGGTTTTTGGGGGTGGGTTGGGGGGTCTGGGAGCACTGCTGGGAAGGTCTAAATTTGATTGCAAGTGGTTTGAAGAAAATCCTTGGTGAAAAAGTATTTCTTTTTTAGCTCACTTGCGTGTATTTGGGGGGCTATTTCGGGGGGTTCTAGGTTTTTGGGGGTGGGTTGGGGGGTCTGGGAGCACTGCTGGGAAGGTCTAAATTTGATTGCAAGTGGTTTCAAGAAAATCCATGGTGGAAAAGGGGGGTTTGGGCCTAGTTGCAGACAGCGTTTTGGCACAATTTAAACCGAGGCCTAGCAGTATTGCATGTTTTTGGGGGGTTGTTTGGGGGGGTTCTACATTTTTGGGGCTGGGTCGAGGGGTCTGGGAGCACTGCTGGGAAGGTCTAATTTTGATTGCAAGTGGTTTGAAGAAAATCCATGGTGGAAAAGGGGGGTTAGGGCCTAGCTGCAGAGCGCGTTTGGAGCGATTTTCAGGTAGGCGTCTGTAGATTTTCTAAGTGTGGCATTTTCCATTTTTGCTTTTGGCCTGTTTGGGGGTGTTCTACATTTTTGGGGGTGGGTTGAGGGGTCTCGGGTCACTCCTGGGAAGGTCTAATATTGGATGCAAGTGGTTTGGAGAAAATTCATGGTGAAAATACTTTTCTTTTTTAGCTCACTTGCGTGTTTTTGGGGGGCTGTTTGGGGGTGTTCTAGGTTTTTGGGTTGGGTTGGGGGTCTGGGAGCACTGCTGGGAAGGTCTAATTTTGATTGCAAGTGGTTTCAAGAAAATCCATGGTGGAAAAGAGGGGTTTGGGACTAGTTGCAGACAGCGTTTTGGCACAATTTAAACTGAGGCCTAGCAGTAATGCATGTTTTTGGGGGGCTGTTTAGGGGCGTTCTACATTTTTGGGGCTGGGTCGAGGGGTCTGGGAGCACTGCTGGGAAGGTCTAATTTTGATTGCAAGTGGTTTGGAGAAAATCCGTGGTGGAAAAGGGGGGTTAGGGCCTAGCTGCAGAGCGCGTTTGGAGCGATTTTCAGGTAGTCCTCTGTAGATTTTCTGTGTGGCATTTTCCATTTTTGCTTTTGGCCTGTTTGGGGGTGTTCTACTTTTTTGGGGGTGGGTTGAGGGGTCTGGGGCACTGCCGGGAAGGTCTAATATTGGATGCAAGTGGTTTGGAGAAAATCCATGGTGAAAAAGCTTTTCTTTTTTAGCTCACTTGCGTATTTTTGGGGGCTGTTTGGGGGGGTTCAATTTTTTGGGGGTGGGTTGGGGGGTCTGGGAGCACTGCTGGGAAGGTCTAATTTTGATTGCAAGTGGTTTCAAGAAAATCCATGGTGGAAAAGGGGGGTTAGGGCCTAGCTGCAGAGCACGGTTGGAGCGATTTTCAGGTAGGCCTCTGGATTTTCTGTGTGTGGCATTTTCCATTTTTGCTTTTGGCCTGTTTGGGGGGTTCTACTTTTTTGGGGGTGGGTTGAGGGGTCTGGGGGCACTGCTGGGAAGGTCTAATATTGGATGCAAGTGGTTTGGAGAAAATCCAAGGTGAAAAAGTTTTTCTTTTTTTGCTCACTTGCATGTTTTTGGGGGGCTGTTTGGGGGGTTCTAGGTTTTTGGGGGTGGGTTGGGGGGTCTGGGAGCACTGCTAGGAAGGTCTAATTTTGATTGCAAGTGGTTTGGAGAAAATCCATGGTGAAAAAGGGGGGTTAGGGCCTAGCTGCAGAACGCGTTTTGAGCGATTTTCAGATAGGCCTCGCTGAGGATGGCACTCCTGCGTGTTTTTGGGGGGCTGTTTGGGGGTTCTAGGTTTCTGGGGGTGGGTAGAGGTGTCTGGGAGCACTGCTGGGCAGGACTAATTTTGATTGCAAGTGGTTTGGAGAAAGTCCATGGTGGAAAAGGGGGGTTAGGGCCTAGCTGCAGAACGCGTTTGAGCGATTTTCAGATAGGCCGCGCTGAGGATGGCACTCCTGCGTGTTTTTGGGGGGCTGTTTGGGGGGTTATAATTTTTTGGGGGTGGGTTGAGGGGTCTGGGGGCACTGCTGGGAAGGTCTAATATTGGATGCAAGTGGTTTGGAGAAAATCCATGGTGAAAAGGTTTTTCTTTTTTAGCTCACTTGCGTGTTTTTGGGGGCTATTTGGGGGGGTTGTAGGTTTTTGGGGGTGGGTTGGGGGGTCTGGGAGCACTGCTGGGAAGGTCTAAATTTGATTGCAAGTGGTTTCAAGAAAATCCATGGTGGAAAAGGGGGGTTTGGGCCTAGTTGCAGGCAGCGTTTTGGCACAATTTAAACTGAGGCCTAGCAGTATTGCATGTTTTGGGGGGTTGTTTGGGGGGGTTCTACATTTTTGGGGCTGGGTCGAGGGGACTGGGAGCACTGCTGGGAAGGTCTCATTTTGATTGCAAGTGGTTTGAAGAAAATCCATGGTGGAAAAGGGGGGTTAGGGCCTAGCTGCAGAGCGCGTTTGGAGCGATTTTCAGGTAGGCGTCTGTAGATTTTCTAAGTGTGGCATTTTCCATTTTTGCTTTTGGCCTGTTTGGGGGTGTTCTACGTTTTTGGGGGTGGGTTGAGGGGTCTGGGGTTACTGCTGGGAAGGTCTAATATTGGATGCAAGTGGTTTGGAGAAAATCCATGGTGAAAAAACTTTTCTTTTTAAGCTCACTTGCGTGTTTTTGGGGGCTGTTTGGGGGTGCTATAGGTTTTTGGGTTGGGTTGGGGGTCTGGGAGCACTGCTGTGAAGGTCTAATTTTGATTGCAAGTGGTTTCAAGAAAATCCATGGTGGAAAAGAGGGGTTTGGGCCTAGTTGCAGACAGCGTTTTGGCACAATTTAAACTGAGGCCTAGCAGTAATGCATGTTTTTGGGAGGCTGTTTAGGGGCGTTCTACATTTTTGGGGCTGGGTCGAGGGGTCTGGGAGCACTGCTGGGAAGGTCTAATTGTGATTGCAAGTGGTTTGGAGAAAATCCGTGGTGGAAAAGGGGGGTAAGGGACTAGCTGCAGAGCGCGTTTGGAGCGATTTTCAGGTAGTCCTCTGTAGATTTTCTGTGTGGCATTTTCCATTTTTGCTTTTGGGCTGTTTGGGGGTGCTCTACTTTTTTGGGGGTGGGTTGAGGGGTCTGGGAGCACTGCTGGGAAGGTCTAATATTGGATGCAAGTGGTTTGGAGAAAATCCATGGTGAAAAAGGGGGGTTAGGGCCTGGTTGCAGAACGCGTTTTGAGCGATTTTCAGATAGGCCTCGCTGAAGATGGCACTCCTGCGTGTTTTGGGGGGGCTGTTTGGGGGGTTCTAGGTTTCTGGGGGTGGGTTGAGGGGTCTGGGAGCACTGCTGGGAAGGTCTAATTTTGATTGCAAGTGGTTTAGAGAAAGTCCATGGTGGAAAAGGGCGGTTAGGGCCTAGCTGCAGAACGCGTTTTGAGCGATTTTCAGATAGGCCTCGCTGAGGATGGCACTCCTGCGTGTTTTTGGGGGGCTGTTTCGGGGGTTCTAATTTTTTGGGGGTGGGTTGAGGGGTCTGGGGGCACTGCTGGGAAGGTCTAATATTGGATGCAAGTGGTTTGGAGAAAATCCATGGTGAAAAAGTTTTTCTTTTTTATCTCACTTGCGTGTTTTTGGGGGCTATTTGAGGGGGTTCTAGGTCTTTGGGGGTGGGTTGGGGGGTCTGGGACCACTGTTGAGAAGGTCTAAATTTGATTGCAAGTGGTTTCAAGAATATCCATGGTGGAAAAGAGGGGTTTGGGCCTAGTTGCAGACAGCGTTTTGGCACAATTTAAACTGAGGCCTAGCAGTATTGCATGTTTTTGGGGGGCTGTTTAGGGGCGTTCTACATTTTTGGGGCTGGGGCGAGGGGTCTGGGAGCACTGCTGGGAAGGTCTAATTTTGATTGCAAGTGGTTTGAAAAAAATCCATGGTAGAAAAAGGGGGTAGGGCCTAGCTCATAGGGCGTTTGGAGCGATTTTCAGGTAGGCCTCTGTAGATTTTCTAAGTGTGGCATTTTCCATTTTTGCTTTTGGCCTGTTTGGGGGTGTTTCTACTTTTTTGGGGGTGGGTTGAGGGGTCTGGGGGCACTGCTGGGAAGGTCTAATATTGGATGCAAGTGGTTTGGAGAAAATCCATGGGGAAAAAGATTTTCTTTTTTAGCTCACTTGCGTGTTTTTGGGGGGCTGTTTGGGGGGGTGCTAGGATTTTGGGGGTGGGTTGGGGGGTCTGGGACTACTGCTGGGAAGGTCTAATTTTGATTGCAAGTGGTTTGGAGAAAATCCATGATGAAAAAGGGGGGTTAGGGCCTAGCTGCTGAACGCGTTTTGAGCTATTTTCAGATAGGCCTCGCTGAGGATGGCACTCCTGCGTGTTTTTGGGGGGCTGTTTGGGGGGTTCTAGGTTTCTAGGGGTGGGTTGAGGGGTCTGGGAGCACTGCTGGGAAGGTCTAATTTTGATTGCAAGTGGTTTGGAGAAAGTCCATGGTGGAAAAGGGGGGGGTTACTGCAGAGTGCATTTGGAGCGATTTTCAGGTAGGCCTCTGTAGATTTTCCAAGTGTGTCATTTTCCATTTTTGCTTTTGGCCTGTTTGGGGGGTTCTCATTTTTTGGGGGTGGGTTGAGCGGTCTGGGGGCACTGCTGGCAAGGTCTAATATTGGATGCAAGTGGTTTGGAGAAAATCCATGGTGAAAAAGATTTTCTTTTTTAGCTCACTTGCGTGTTTTTGGAGGGCTGTTTGGGGTGTTCTACTTTTTTGGGGGTGGGTTGAGGGGTCTAGGGGCACTGCTGGGAAGGTCTAATTTTGTTCTAAAATCGCAGTTTACACTTTACACCTAGCTTGAGGGGAAAGACCCACACATTTTGCCCACACTTATTTATCCTTGAAAAGGAGACACAGAGTACGCACTTTCGAAATGATGCTTGTATGTAATTTGTAATACTGTCGACTCTGAAACTGAAAGTGTTATTTTGCACTACACAGCGTACTTTATATTTTTTCTCCATGGTGTTTTAATATCACTTCCTGTTTTTCCATCAACAATTACAGGCCGGCTTTTACCCTGTGCAATGGGAAAATGGATGACCTCAGGCATACCATTAGCGAGCCGCAATTCAGCATCCGCCAGGCAGGCAGTGGACAAGGTGTCTTCTGGTCCCCAACATCGATCGACGGAGCGTCAGATGGAATGGAGGAGTACCGCGAAAAAGAGGAATGGCTGGATGCATGCAACTTCCCAAATTCAACAGAACAACTACAACACGATACAGTTACAGTATCCATCTTTATTTCTACTTATCTTTTAAGTAATGTTATTGCTGTGAACTTCTATGAGTGTGACTCTGTGCATTTGTTTGCTCCCTGCTTCAATTCATCCCTCCAGCCATTGTATACTTTTTTCTTTGCTATTTTTTAAACTAATTGAATGTATTAAGTGGTTCTTCTCTCTGAAGGCAGATAGGCAAGTGAAATTGCGTAATCACTGCAGCCCTGTACTGACACATTGTTTCTTCATAGTTAGTACATTGTAGAAAGTACTACTTACTTTTCAGTAACCTATCCATTTAGCAAACAACTTCATACATGCAGTAGTGCATGCACTTCCTTTATGTCCCTTAAAATATTTATGGATAGCTTTGTATCCAAAGATTTGTTTATCTTCATTTGTTGTTTGTCCTTGCTGTGCTTTTTTTTTCCTCTCTCCACAAAACTTTCCCCACAAACACCATTGCCATCCAAGTTTCAAACCCTAACCCTCTTCCCCCGGGCTGTGTTGTTTTTATTGAGGGGTGAATAAATTACAACAATAATTCCACACACTTGCTGGGGAGGATAAGGTTCAAGCAACCTCCTCAAATCAATTTTAAAGCAGCTAGATGAATCCTAGGATATTGTAATTCTGGTTAAAAAAACAACGAGTATTTTAATATATATTCTAAATTTCATGCCCACCATCAATTGGATCCATCATCAACATCATCCTCCTACATGTCAAGAAGACTTGTTACGCTGCTGTGTCACTGTTCTTGTTGTAGCCATAATCATCCATGCAATTCTTTTTTCCCCATACTTATCTTCAACATTGCTTAGGCTACTGTTCCTTCTAATACTCCTCTCAGGCCACTCAAAGCTCTATTCTCAAACACGAATCACAGGTAAGATAAGCATTTTGGGGAGGTAGAATAATGGGCTAGGACTCGGAGGAGAGACTGAAAGTAGTACTAGTAAAGTTCTAGTAGGCCAATTGAATTCACGGACTCTGATAGTGGCACTTTTGAACATTTTTGGACGTTTTAGATAATTCATGCTGGTAAGTTTGAGGAAACCAAACGTGTCGTAACCCCCGCCCACCAACCCACAAAATAACATCAACGCGTACACTATGTTGAAGTATGTAAAATAAATAATTGTATTTACCCTAACAAAAATAAACTAGTCCCACCCCTCCCTAACCCAAACAATTGTCCATTTCAGATAGTCCTCTGAAAAGTCCCAAATAATCCCCAACTCCCAATTCCCACCCCACCAACAGTCTTTAAAAAAGGGGCAAGGGACAGTCACTTCCTCCGGCGGTGTCCTGTAGACAGGTGGTCCCGCAGCTCTTTGCGGAGGTCCCGCAGCTCTTTGCGGAGGTCCCGCATCTGGCATTGTTGTTTCTCAGCCAGGCGCTCCAGGAAGTCCACTCTTTTTCTGAGGTGGCACACACGTGTCATCCAGGCTCTGGGAGGGCAGCAGTTGTTTTTGCTGCTGTACGGTGGCAGCGGGAGGCTGTCGGGCCACCGTGCCGTTTAGCTGGAGGCTGACGGCTGGTGGACCCGGGGGCACTGGAGGAGGATGCAGTAGTTGCCGCCTCCTCGTCCTGCTCCCGAGCCCACAGCCGCCGATATTCAGCGCAAATGGCCTCCAGCTTACGGGCCTCCTTCTGGGTGAGCTTTTGTTGCGGAGCATCTATATGAAGAAAGAAAGAAAAATAATGTAGCCAATAGTCTTTAACATTAACTCAAAATAATTCATCAGAAAGTTGTCTCACAGTCAGTAACACTAGCAACTTGCAAGCAAAGTATAACATTTTGGCATGGATCTTTCCGCCGTCTTTGTAGGCCTGTGACATTAGTGGGAGTTTCAGGAATTCTACTAGCAGCACTATGGACTCACTACTACATAGTCAGAGAGTCAGAGACTACACCAGTCTTCTACTTTTATTCTCTTGTTTTGCAAAAGAAATTACTTGTACCTGAACTTGTGGTAGCCTAGCCGGCAGCATAATGCCAGCTCACTCAGCTTGCACCCAAGAAAAACAGACACAAGCCATGATGACGCAGACTCACATTACTTTAAGCAGTACATGCAGGTGGTGATAGGAAAGCTCTTACTTTTCTATAGGGGTGGCACTGGCCATACTCGGTTACATCAAGGGCTACTGCTCAATGTAATTTATATTTCATTTCATTTACATTTACATTTACATTTACATTTACATTTCGCACTGCCCCCCCCCGGGCCTTGACTTCTACAAAAGGAAAATGAAGATTATTCATTTCTGATCTTATATCCTGCCGATCACATGATCTTTGCTTATATGATGGATGGCTTTAGGTGCTTTGTTTTGATAGATTGAGTGAACAACAGCGATAGTCCACCCATGACACAGATGAAAGAAAATTATTAACATAGGGAGTGAGTGTGGTACCCATAATTGCCGGAGGAAGGGACTTTACTTGATATAATGTCAACTATACAATACATTGACAATATATGCTGTGCTTGCAAAGTAAACTACTGTACTGTTAGTTAAGGGAATATTTCTGAACAATCACAACTTCTAGTATTTGGATTTCCTCAGCTTTGCTACTCTGGCACGGACATGCTGTTCAAAGTAACACTCTTCATCCACTGAGGGTCTGCTTTACTACATACACCTCTGCTATCTATGAGGAAGAAGAAGATACCATCCAGGCTCCCAAAGTAAACGTCTATCGTTCTTCTTAATGTCTCAACAGTACCAAGTTTACTTTTTCTCAACAACCAACTAACACCCTTTTCATTTTATTTGGCAAACCACCGTCTTGACTTGCATTTGAGTTTGACCCAAATGATATAGTGCAATGCACACCACACATGCATTTTCTCTGATTCATCCACACAGGCAGTCATCTTTTCTTTCTCCTCCTTTCCTTGCGTCAAGCAGCCATGCATGTGATTCCTTCCTAGCTGCCACCTCTGCCTGCATTCAAAAACACGTATCCTTCTTTACAGTCATAAATGTTACGACTCGCTCGTCCTTCCTTTTGCCCCTCTTTCCCTTTTCGTTCTTCACATCCCTCAAGTTCATCTGATATGACTTGGCTTCACGATAAAAGTTTCCCAGCTGAGTTGAAGTCATAGAAGGGGCCATTGCTTACCCGAGAACTACCGGCGCTAATGCTATGGCTAAGTCAAGGATGACTGTCTTCTCCGTGATTGGCAAAAATGTAGTTCTAAATTAGTAACTGTTCTTAACAGTACAGTGTACTTGTACTAGTGTACTGTCTACTGTACAGTACATCATACACTCCTTTACGAGCCTACTCAAAAATGTCAATAAGTAAGGAGTATAATAACTTACCACCGTCCGCCGCCGCTAAGCCTTCCCCCCCAACTCCTCCTGGTGGCACTTGTTGTGGCGCCGCCGCATCACCTGGAGTGGACCCCTCCGCACTGCTGGCCCCGGCACTGGTGTTGGGTGCCGCATCCGATTTTGTGACGTCTAGAAAAAACATGTCATATTTTCAGATGCCATACACCACCCCCTATGTCGTCTCGTAATGAAAGAAAATGTTAATACATAACCAATTTTTAATTATTGGGAATTAACAAAAAAGACGGTTTTGGGGAGGGTGATAACCTTTTATATGGTTAGCCACTAAATGCTACACTTTTTGGCACAACTGATGAATGCTTGCTTTTTAACGTGCATCATTTTTAGAAGTACAGACAGAAGATTCCATTGCCCTTCTGCCAACAGGACAATTCACCACCTACTCCTCATCACCAGCAGTACTTTAAGTACTTTAAAGAAGGTGGGGGCTCCCGCACAATTATTCTAATAATTTGATGTGTTAAGTTATATTGATTCAAGGGAATGTTGTTTAAACTTTAACGTCATCTATCTCATCACCAGTGCTCGCTCGCAATACTGCGCTATTAAAAATGAAGAAATTGGTTTTTTATTTCTTATTTGAAAATAAAACTTTAAAACTAACAAACATTGTGTGGTTTTTTTATCACGAGTGAGTGAGCAGAAGGGTTTGAACTTTGAACTACTGCACTGTGCAGGCATGTTTCCATGACTCTGATAGGTCGGGACTCGGCGGTAGTCTTCTTCTGTTCTTCTGGGTCATAACGTAATCATTGGTCAGACACACTAGATAGTCGGTCAGGGGATTGGGGGTTGAACTTCTGTTCGGACTGAGGTATGTGGAAAGTCGAAATGCACCTATCATCAACAATGTCCTATTTCTCTTGTCCATACTTATTTATGTGCAGAATAGCCCCTGAAACACTAGCGGTATGGTATCTGCTCCTATCAAATCAAAAAAGCCAACTACTAGCTTATTCTTGTTGGAAACATTGACATTTTGTTGTAGGAAATTGTCAAAGCACTTACATTAAGAAGACTGGAATAGACAGCAAGGGCTACCCAGAGGACTGCCCTCAGTGCCTGGATCAGAGTTTTGTTTAACACCGTTTGCCGACTGGGCAAGCTTAGCTACCTACACAGACCGACTCATAATAATAGTAAATAATAGTAGTAGCACAGAGAGTGATGGTAGAGGCAGGATAAGAATGTAGAAACAGTCTACAAGAAGATCAAAGACTATTTTGTAAAAAATAGAATTAGGAAACAATTTTGAATGAATAAGACCTGTAAAAGTTAGTGAAGTATAATTATTAATATTAACAACAGAACAACTTACTGGGGCCAGCAGAAGAGCCTGCAGAGGACCGTTCCTGCCCACCTTGTTCCACCGGAGTTTCAGTCTTCTTGTCCCTGGGAGGTGCTGATGATCATGAAATAAACACAAACATGGATGATTGTTTTTTTGAAATATTTTATTTCTTTGACCACAATCTAAAATTATCTCGGGGAAACAAATTACCAACAATTGCACTACATGTATTGATTGACCTATCTGATCTGGTCAACTAGGATAGATAGTACTGTATTGCTGGATTCGCAGACCGTCTACTTGGAAAGTTATGTAAATCACTAACTAAACCAACAACAAAAAGGTTCTACTACGACTGCCAGCACTCAATAGCACGCGACGTGACAGACATAGTCCGTCATCATGATTGCAGACCACTAAAAAAATGTCCTACTACTAAATAACAAGTCATAATATACTCAACCTATCAATCCACCACTATCTCTTCTTACTGGCAGCAGGAGTACAAAGGAAGGACTAGACTTGAGTCTCTAGTCTCTCTAGCATTACGCAGTTCTGCTCTCAAATAAGCACAAAGTTGTAAACAAGTAAGCATAGTAGCAACGCCACTGAGCAGGCAAGCACCTGCAATCACAGAAGCTATTTAAACGTTAATTTACCTGCAATGTAATTGAATCGGCAGCATTCTTCCTCTTCGGGAAAAACATATATTAGCAATATAACACAAAGCAGAAGAAAACAAAGTAGTTATTAAATAGCTACTCACCAAGGCCAGGGATCTCCACACCTAGCAGGTGGAGCAAGTCCTGCTTGCGGTCAAGGAGGTCCGACCACCGGTGCGTCGCTTGATGGTAGGTGCGCCGGACCCTCGACTCCCTCCGCATGGCCCAGCACACCTTAGCCCACAGCTGGTGACGCGAGCGGAGGCCATACCCTGACGCGAGCCTGCCCCCTACTGCCACGGTCTTGGGGAGGTGGTGCTGCACATAAAAGATCAGTGCAGCCATCTCCACCGGGCTGAAAATCTCCCTAGGCCATCACATCCTCACCTCTTAAGCATCCGCAAGGGAACCGGCTACGGGGTGCAGGACCCTTCCCCTTCAGATCTTTGCCGGCTCCCTTTGCCATGGTCCTGGACAGTAAAGTAAAAAAGAAAATATGAAAGAATAGGGAAAAAGTAAAGAAAAGAAAAAAGAGTTAAAAAAGTAGTTTTCAACTAACCAAAAGTAGAAAAAAAACACAAAATATAGATGTAGAAAAAGAGAGGGATAGAAAATGAGTAAAAAATATTAAAAAAAAACTTCAAACAAAGAAAGGATGGCAAAGATTCAAGCTGGATACAAAAAGCATGCCCAGGACCATAGCAATGAATGAAAACAAGATGGCCGCGCCCATTGAGGACCGCGTGGGTAAGTTTGCGCGATATTTCCCCCACGAGCGCGCAAAAATGCACGTGAACACATAATCGCGCCCCGCACACAATGCGAGCTTACAAATAGCGCCCGGAAATGGAAATACACAACGCGCACAAGATGGCCGCACCCATGTACGACCGCATGGGTAACTTCGTGGTCAGTGCGCTGCAAGAGGCCCGCGAACACGCAAAAAGCACCGCGAACACGCAAAAAAAGTACTTGAATTCGCACAAATTTGCGGATTTTGCAGATTTTGCGGATTGTGAATTTGCTTTCACACTAATTCACGTACCGCGAATTTGCGCATTTCGCTCATACTTAGTGATGGTGCAGGTGGGCCACATCTCACTGCAGCAGCGGCATTAATGGTCCGTAGGAATACAATCATCGACATTTACTTCTCATGAGCATGTCACAATGTGGCCGTCCATGGCAATCAAGCGACAGTACTAAATGTTCATATGCACTGCATGTGTGAATTAAACATATTTGCAGGTTTCAGCTTGTACTTGTACATTTTAATGTTACTTTTCCTTTCAATTTCAGATGTGATTAGCTAGGTCGTGCACATTTGGGGAATCAGTTGTCTCCTGTGTTCAAATGTGGTGGGGGTGCTGTTTGTACCAGGATGTTGTCAATGTTGAGGTGCACTCTTGCCTATGTGCGTATGCTGCACAGTGGGTGTGTCGCTTGTGCAGCTCTGATTTTACTGCCACTGGTCTCTTTCTTGCGGTGTGCCTGTCGATTCTGTTCTTCCACGGTGCCAGGTAGTTGTGGTGTACATCTAGTCCTCTGCAGTTGGCCAGGGTGCATTTGTGGTACTCCGCTGTTGTACTTTGTTCTGTGGCATTTTCAGTATGCTGTTCTGGTGCTTTTTCCCGCATTGCACGTGTGTTTTGCTGCCCTCGTGCTTGTTGTCACTGTTTTCTTATTGCGCGTTTGCCCATCGCAGGTTTTTTTGCATAGGAGTTTGTGTTTTTATCTCCGTCGAGGTAGTTGTCTCTCGGACATTGGCTGTGGTGTCGGCAGACTATTGCATGCTACCGCCGTGTTGTGAATTCCATGTTGTCACGGTGTTGTTTTCCTGCGATGGGCTGCGATGTTGAAAGTTGCATTACGCTATTCTTGCGGTAGTTATCACACGTTCCTGTGAATATATCCCAAGGTTTCTAATCCCGAATCGTTTGGTCCTTAATATATCAAATTAGACAAAAGATGTACAGAATGGTTTCTTTTGAATTTCTGAGTGGTGACTCTCCAGCTCTATGTATATAAGTAAAGAGCTTCCACCCGCGAATGACTTAGCTTGACATAACTCAGGAAACCAAGTTGGATATAGTCAGTGGTGGCTCCTCCGCAATGGCAGAGGAGAGTAGCCTCACTCATTGGCTCAGAGACATTAAATGAAAAATAAAAGAATGTCATTATTTTATTTTTCATTTTCTACCTCTGGGCCAGGTTGCGGAGGGAGGGGCGGGACATTGGGAGGAGGAGTGATACGTGCACCCCACTCCCTATGTGTGCATATGTGTTTTGGCTGGCCATCTCAGGGCGACCCAAACACACATGCACACCCACCCCCAGACTCCCGGGTCTGAGCAGGGTATCATTCTTGCCTGCTCAGACCAATCCCCGCGCTGCTCTGCAGCATGGGGAGTGGATGCCCCAGTGCTTGCTGGGACCAGGACGACGAGACCAAGGCCAACGCGGGTGGCAGCTCCAGGTAACTTTTTATCTTAGATTTCTTTTTTTATAGATAGGCAAATGTATGAATAAATTGACTTCTGATAAAAACAACTTATTTAATCCAAGTTCATTTTGAAACAGACAATTTAACTTTGAAATATAAGTGGCTAAAATATCCTGTTAAATGACACTAGATAAACCATTTAAAAATTTGAGTAATTGGGTTCAAGTGAAGAGACTGGGATTGTTTGGATAGACAATTTATATGGCTTTTCATGAGTTAGAGATAAGATTTGACAGCATAACCTCTTGACTGCACAGCTTACTTGTAAAATTAGATTGAATAATATTCACATAAAAGAGCATTTTGTAGCACGCTGTAGCCTAAGTACGTAATCACTTCTGATTCAATGTAATATCATTATTATTATTATTATAAGTGAGAAATGTGAATTCTTAGCAATGCCAGTACTGTATTCTGTAAACACACTTATGTTGTTTATTAAAGTTCATCCCAAACATTAATAGATCTAAATAAAATGGGGAGACTAATGAACTAGTCAAGGCAAATCGATGCGTAGTACCAGAAAGTAATACAAATATTTGGAAGATATTAATCCAGTAGCAAATTATAATATTCAATGCAAAAATATATTTTAGCTAATGTAAGAATTTGGAATATTCCTACATTGTATTGCAATTATCATTGAATAGACAGTGCAAGATAAGCTGCAGTGCTATCTCATTCTGTGGCTGCACTAGCAAATAATAAGCCATTATTTATTATATGTATGGCAGGTTTCAAGATACTCCAAAATATTTTTTCCACTGACAAGGGGAAAAATACTCAAGAGATAATTTATTTTCAAACAAGTATCCCATTTCCATGAAAGTAACAAGTGATACCATGTTAGTCCTTAAGGTGGTAGCCCTTGCGAGCCTCTGCCTCCATATTGTGAGTCTCCCATCAGCAGGCACCCCCCTTGAGGGCATAAAGTTATCATGTTTGACCCCATCAAAGCACTCTGGGTGGTGGCATGTCACTACCATAAGCACCTGAGCCCATGTAAAACCACAAATAGTGTACCTGCATTCTATTGTGATGAGGCTGAGCCAACAGAGAAAACATGGCATCACTCCAGCACACCTGCAATCATCCCCAAGACCAGCATGACATTGAAGGAAGTACTTTGGTTAGGGTGGCTGACTTTGGAACATGGGGAACCAAGTTCAAATCCTGGTGTCAGTTCAACATCTTGTGATTCTGAATAAATCATTTCATCTCCCTGATCCTAAAATGTAAACCATTTGTAATGTCTGATTATTGTTGTAAAGCTCCCTAATGTCCTGGGACAAACTATAGTAAATTGCAAAACCCCCTCTGCACCTGCAGCCAGCTAGCACCCATTCCAAATAACATGAACGTCTCCACTTATCCTTGTCACCCTGCAGAGAGCTTCGAAACTCACAAGAGACAGCAATAACATTAAGATATATACATAGAAACAGTGCACTAGAGGAGTGGTGTCCATTATTTTTTTCACGCTAATTGTGATTTCCCAGCACGCACCTCACCTCATCTGCTGAGCACTTAAGAAGTATAAAGTGTGCTTTATTTATAATTAGACAAAATAAACCTTCAACCACTCAGCACATTTAATGAAATTAAGAGCCCCTTTTGACAAAATATTAGCAGCGCTTGAAGATTATATTTATTACAAGTAATACATTTGATATCTGAATCAGTCGTTCCACCATTGAATTGCGAGTTGGATATACCAGAACTGTCCTTCAATATTTCTTCTCCTACATTTTCAACCGGCATTGGTTTGTTCACATGGGCAAGCCTAGAACACACATCATCTCCATCACATGCGGAGTCCCCCAGGGTTTCATACTGTTTACTGTCATCTTCAACCTATACATGGAGCCGCTTGGTGCTCTTCTCATGGATATGAGCATCAAGATTCATCAATTTCCTGATGATACACAACTCTGCTTGAATGTCTCCTCTGCTTCAGACATCCAACGCCTCAAAAACTGCTTGCACATCATCCAGACATGGCTGTTGATCGCCTAACTCAAGCTCAACCATAACAATCCAGAATTCCTATTTTTTGCCAATAACAACATAACAGTATAAACCTGACTCAATGGCATAAACCTTGACTGCTTCAAACTCACACCGTTACCGAATGCCAAATTACTTGTATTCACCCTTGACACCATCATCTGCCTCAAGGAATACATTGACAAGAAAACAAATATGGCATAGTACCAGCTCTCTCTTCTGCTGAACGTCAACTGTTTGTTTTAGATAGCAAGTTCAGAACTAATGTACAAGTCCTTTAACTCCACACTGGCATTCTACATGCCGCAGCATGTTTCATCCAAGATGTGAAGAAATATGATAACATCCCTCCATCCAGCCTGCACCATCTTCAAAACCAGCTTTGTCATATGCAAAGTCATCACAACCAGCCCCCTGTTTATCTTGAAGTAAAGCTGCACATCTCTGAGGGTTCTCAGCTCGACTGCAGCCAGGCCACCACCAGACTGCAGACTAAGAAGTGTAAAAACAAAACAAGAAAACAGCCCTTTTCCATCCATGCACCTAAGATTTGGAACAACATTTCTGTATCCATCAGGAATGTCCCAACGATGCTCAGATTTAGGAAAGAGTTGAAGAGTAACCTCTTTAAAGAACACTGCACCAGATTGCATTAACGAATCACAACTCAGCTTCCTATCCATTAAGCTTGCTTTTATTACCATGTAAGGTTCTCCGCTGCCTTTTAGATCGCCTCACTCTGTAGAAATAACATGTACATACCTATGTACATAGTTGACACTGCTCTCACAGAATAAGGGTTGAAAGTTCATCTTTGCTAGACTGTGGAAATCAAAGCCTAGATAGATGGGCTAGGCAAGTCAGTGAGCTTGCATAAGTACCTGGTTCCTGCGTTTCCAAGGACAATATGAATACTTGTCACAAGGTTTGCCTAAATGCCCTTGAGTCACACAAGCTTGAGAGATCTGGGTTGGCACTGTGGGCAAGCAATGAAGGGGCTAGACCCTCGACCTCAGAATAACCAGTCTAGCAAGCCATATGTTCATGTAAATTTTTAAGGGCTTAGTAAAGATGGCATAGAAACAGGCAGAATAATTACTCTGAAAGGCTAATGGGGCGGTGGAAATGTTGGTCACATGCTAGGCGTGTATGGCTTAACTCTGTCACAACTCTGCAGCAGTCTGATGGGTTTTGAGAACAATTATTATAGACAATTTAAAGTCCTCGCACTATGCTAAGCAATGAACCAAGGTGTGATCATCCTTACTGTACCTGAAAGGTGTAAAAAGAGCAGGGATATACTGACGGAGCTCAAGAATTGCAAATATGTCCAGGACTTGTTGGATTGTCATCAGCAAAGAAAATATTCTTTTTCAATTTCACCAGCTTGTGAAATCTCTTGTGAAGAACAAAACATCTTAAAAGGGGCTTAAAGCCCTGCCATTACTTACCTTTACTAACCATTGATGTTAAACCTCACTCATTTCCTTGCTTCCTATTTGTCAGTGTCTCCTCCTCCTCGCCACCAGTTTGCTCCTTCTCTTCAAGTCTTCAACCTACAGTGAGGCATGTACCAAGTACAGCTTCCTGTGGCCAATGTTCTTCTACTGGCCAAACGCTCTTGAAAGTACTCTTTTTTTTAAACTTTTCAGCATGAACACGTAGATAGTGAATGCCTCAGCAGTCCCACTCCTTCACCACCACCATCCTCCCGTTCTCTGTTGTTTTTTTTTTTTAAAAACCCACTCCCCTCCTCCTGCTCTCAGTTATTTTTAAAGCCATACTTGTCCACCTCTCAGTTTCACTCTCCTGCAACCCTCTATTATTTAGATCTCACAACCCCCGCCATCCTCCTGCTCTCCAGTGTTATTGTTTAGACATGTTGTACAGCAGAGTGGGCTGCTGTGCAACTTGGATTAGAGTAAACCAAAAAGTGGTATGACACGGTCGATGCTAGCCACTCCTCAGCGCTTTGCTTTTATTTACTGTTAGCCATGTTGCACAGCAGCCTGTGCTGCTGTGCAACATGTCCAAACAATGTTGACAATGTCAATAGGTCCCGCAGGGGTGAAACCTAGTGGCTTTGCCAATGCTTGTTTAAGAGCAGGCGTCATGGATGTACATGTGGCAGGATGCATTCAGTTAGAACTACATTTTGATACCATAATCATATGCTACCGTCTTCTTTTAATCACAGTCCTGCTAATGCTATACTGCTGGTGTAAATGCTGAAATGCCCCTTTTCCTCGTTATAACAGTTTAACTAGCTATTGCTTCTCCTACTGACAGCAAAAACAAAAAAAGAAAATATTCATTTAAACTTTAAAACCTTATTATCCAAGCTCACCAAAACTGTGAGTCTGGGCTGTAACATTTTTTTTTTTTTAGGTCGGAAAGGGAACTGCATGTCCTCAAAAGGAAAATAAGGCTCAACTACCGCAGAGAAAACATTTAAAATTGAAACGAAAACCAGAGTATCACTTTCTAAGTCAAAGTAAACTACAATACCAGATATGAGCAAAACATAAGACTCAGCAGTTAGGTAGAGTGGGTGGCATAGCTTGCATTTCAAAAGTTCCAAAAATATTTAATCGAATTACAAAATGTTAGATGTTGTCTTAATACATAAGGCATACTTGCGTTATTTTCTTTTTACTTTTTGCACTACTGAAAAATACACTAGGAATGAGTCAAGGGATACCTGTAGTCTGGAAGTTTGTTTTACTTTAATTACGTTTACTATTAGATTAAACTCGTTTAGAAGAGGTCATCATTAATTTGGCATGAACACATCTGCCATGCACAGTCGAAAACATCTTCATTAAGCATCGCTGTTAGAGCAATTATTATGTTATGTTACATGCGCTTTTAAAGCACTTGAATACCAAGAGGCATCTTGGCGCTAGCTGGACTCACTGAACAGTACCGAACCGAGGGGCATATTACCAACAACTAGCGATAATTATCGCTAAGTTGGCTTAGCGGGATTTTTTCTATCGCCGCCCTTCACCTGTTTTTATCGCTGAGATACCTTGCTATTAGCAAGGTTTATCTCAGGAGCGATAAAAAACAGGCGAAATGCGTGAATATCGCTGTCAATACAGCGATATTCAGACATTACCATGACAATGCTCTTAGCCATGTTATCCACCTCTCATTGGATAACATGGCTAAGAACTGGTCAGGGCAGGCGTTAGCTTTTGGAGATATTCGCGCTTAGTGCGAATATTTCCAAAACTACGCCTGTGTTGATCATACGCGATAGCGATTGCAGCGACTGTTTTCAGTCGCGGACATTTTGGAACGCCCACTTTGCATGTCATTAGCGATAATTATCGCTGACATGCAAAGCGGGCCCCAAAATGCCCGCTATCGCCTACAAGCTGTCGCTAACTGGTGTTAGTGACAACTTGGTAATAGGGCGATAAAACTATCGCCGCTTTAGCGGGAAAAAGTCCTGCTAAAGCGGCGATAATGGCCCTTGTTAATATGCCCCCCAGTCAATATCTTTAAATATTCGAAAAAAGCCATTTCTTTAAGGATTTCCTAAAGGGCCATAAGATTAAACATAGCTCTGAGATGCAATGGCAGAGAATTGCAGGCCTTTGAGGTTCCAAGCACAAAACCTCTGCCACCCCAGTTTGGCACTTAAAAAACTGGGAACTGCTACCAAATTGACAAAGGCAGAGGAAAGACCTGCCTGGCATTTACCAAGTAAGACTGTTCCTCTGAAAGACGAGTCCTTGCTTGTGAAGTGCCTTATGCACCGTACAGAGTGCTTTAAAAGTAATCCTCTGCCTAACTGGCAGCCAATTCAAATTCCTGATTACCTTTGAAACTGACTGCTACTTGAGGATTCTACAAAGAGCATGCATGGGCTGCCACATTCTGCAAGGTCTGAAGCTTATTTAGAAGATGCTGATGTGCATGCAAGTACAAACCATTACAATAATTCATCTTCGACAGCACTAACAAAGTGATCACTATCTTCTGCAGTTGACTTGGAATAAATGGTATTACCTGGTTAACATATGACAACTTATCGTTTAGAAGGACTCCCACGTTCTTTGCCATCTTGACTGGGGAAGTGAGTGTACCAAGTTCTTCCGGCCACCAAAGGGAGGACCAGAAAGAAGGCTGAGCCCAAAACAACAATACCTCCATCTCACTGGCATTGAGTTTGAGGCAATTTGTGGACATCCATCGACAGTCTACCTTTATGCAGTCACAGAATTTGCCCGCAACATCTTTGTCCTCTGAGGCAAATGACACAACAATTTGTGTGTCATTGGTCTCAGATGTATTTTAATTATTTATGTATTTATTGAGCGCAACATTTATCCCAAGGGATGTCACGACGCTAGGGATTGTGTTAGCGGATGGGAGCTGGATTGGCCGTGTGCCGTGCATCAGTCTTTGGGGAAGAGATGTGTTTTGAGTTATTTCCTAAAGATGTTGTAGTTGGTAGTTAACCTAAGTTCCACTGGGAGTTCATTCCAGTGTCGTGCGGCTAGGTAAGAAAAGGTACGTCCTCCTGCTTTGATCTTTTTTATTTTCTTTGTTTTGGCAAGAGCAAGGTGTTGTGACCTAAGTGGTCTACCAGGGGAGTCGAATAAAGCTTGTTCTGAAGAATAGTGGGTCCTTTGTTGTTGAGTGTCTTGTGGGCATGACCTATGAGTTTGAAGCAGGCTCTTTGGCGCATGGGCAGCCAGTGAAGTTGTTTTAGGCATTCTTTGGCGGATCTGTATCTGCCTTTTCTGCATACTAGCTTAGCTGCAGCGTTTTGCACTACCTGCAGTCGTTGAAATAGGTAGTCTGGCATGCCTACGAAAAGTGCGTTCCCGTAGTCCAGCCTGCTGACCAGTAAGGCCTGTGTGACTGACTTCTTGCTTTCTAGGGGAATTCATGTGAAGAGTCTTCTCAGAAGTTTTAGAGTAGCAAAACTTTTCCCACGCAGGGCTCGAATGTGGGCCTGCATGGATAGTGTGTCATCGACTGTAATGCCTAGGTTTTTGGCCGTGAGCTTGGGTGCCGGGGCATCTTCTAGCGTGTCGGGCCACCATGAGTTGTCCCATATATGTTTTGCCTCACCAAACAGTAGAATCTCGGTTTTATCCGCATTTAGTTTGAGGCAGTGATCTGCCATCCATGCGGCCATTTCCGTTAGGCAGTTGTTGAGTCTTAGTTTGCTGTCTTCATGCCCCTTCCCCAACCTAATTATCAGTTGCGTGTCATCCGCACAGGAGCAAACCTCCAGACCCCACCGTGCTCCAATTTGTGCCAAGAGTGATACATAGTCATTGAACAGGGTGGGGCTGAGGGATGCTCCCTGCGGTACCCCGCATTTGAGTTGCTTGGGTTTGGATAGGAAAGCTCCCAGTTGTACCATTTGTGTTCTATTCAGTAAGAAGGAGCTAATCCATTCAAGCGCTTTCCCAGTTATCCCTTTTTCTAGCAAGTTCTCCAGCAGGAGATGGTGGGAGACCGTGTTGAATGCCGCCGACACGTCTAAAAGGATCAGGGCCCCCCCTTCACCCTGGTCCAGAGAGTTTCCAATGCTGTCTGTAACAGCCAGCAGTGTGACTTCTGTGCTGTTAATAGCTCTGAACCCTGTTTGAGTTGGATCCAACAAGTTATTACCCTCTAGGTATTTAGACAGCTGTCTGTTTATCAGTTTCTCCAACACTTTAAAAAGATAAGGAAGTTGGGAAATGGGTCTATAATTGACTGGATTTGTTACATTCGAACCTGCTTTTTTTAGCAGTGGGGTGACTATGGCTTGTTTCCATATCTCCGGGAAGACGGCTGTTTCTAAAGATTTGTTAAAAAGTTTTGTGATGGCAGGCGTTAGGATAGGTAAAAGCTGTCTAAGGATGAAGTGAGGGCAAGGATTAAGAGGGTATCCGGATTTAATTCCCTGCATAGTGCTGGCAACCTCATCTTCTGTTATTGGAATGAAGCTATTTAGGTTAGCAACATTTTTGGGGGAGGAGGTGGCTACTTTCTTTCTGTACCCACCATTTTTTGGAAAGGAGGTGGATACTTTTGACCTGTTGTTGATATTGAAAGTAGCATATATTTCCTCTATTTTGTCTGTAAAGTAATTGCTAATCATTTCGCAGTTTCCACTTGAAGGCTGTAGTGCTTGGGACAGACAGTTGGGTTTGCACAATTCATTTATGATTTTATATAATTCTTTAACAGAATTGCCGTTTTCGTTTATTCTTTGTGCATAATGTTGTTTTTTAGCATTTTTTATGGCTAGATAGTACACTCTGAGCTCCCTCTTATAAGTTAGTTTGTCCATATCTGAACGAGACATTCGCCAGGTATGTTCCCTGTTTTTACAATTTCTTTTTAGGGTTTTAATTTCTGTGGTATGCCATTTTTGGGAAATAACTCTTTTCGCTAATTTGGATTTAATTTTGGGGGGGCATAGGTCCAGTGTGTTACTGATTCCGATTTCAAGATCTAGAGCGATAGTGGTCGTACAGTGGGTGCCAGGGAGGTCAGGAATAGAAGTATCAGGCCAATAGGATTTAAAGCCTTCAAGGGTGACAAGTTTCCAGGGTCTATAGTATTCAGGCATTGGTAGCGATGGCCTAACGGATGATACGGATTGATCAAACGAGAAGGAGATTAAAGAGCGATCTGTCCATGTTACTGGTTTAACCCCCTCGATCAAAGTAGAGTCCATGTTGGTGAACAGTAGGTACAGTGTGTGGCCTGCACTGTGTTTAGGTCCTTGAATCCACTGCTTAAGCTGGAGTATGGACATATCATTGCTTAGATGAGTAGCCGCATGATTACTGGCTTTCTCAAGATGAATATTGAAATCTCCAATTATCATGAAGTTTTTATATTTAAGACATCCAGAGAAAATTTGTGAAAGTAACCTTGCACTAAAGTCTACATGATGGCCAGGGGGTTGTATGGATGTTTGTTAAAGCTTCGGCACATTGTGGGAAGGGGTATAACAGTGGTAAGGGAGAAAGGAAGTAAGGAGAGCAGGAAAGGGGTGATATCAATCCTCACAATATTTTGAGCTTAAGGCAAAAGTAAAAAAACAACAGACAGGAGGCCATGCAATGCTTATCTTTATCCAGAACTATTGGTCCCATGCCAGCATATATGATAGATGTGCTAACCATAACATGAAGTCATCAATACTAAGCATAAGTGCACTGATTGGCGAAGAGGCAAAGGAACACTAAATAACTCCACATCGTATGAGATTCAAAGCTAAGAGTCACAAGAGCCATCAAAATTCAGTTCTATAGATCAATTAACAATCACTTTGGTCAATACAGGTAGGAATACTATTCTACTTGGCTTGTATCTAAGAAATGGATCCAAATACAGTCAACATCTAGCAGCTGGTCACAAAACTTGCACACAAGCAATCATGCCACCAGTCAAGACATTTTACAATTTAAAAAAAATGAATGATATACATATTACAGAGTAGGGGCCACTATGTAGTTATAGGTAGGATTTGCTAGTTAAGAGGTTGCAAAGCAAAGACGGGGGTCCCAAAACACATTTTTCCATCAATGGATTTTCCAGAGACTTTTTAAGCAGACATAGCGGCAAAATGGCTGAATGGATATACATGAAATTTGGCAGGTATATAAATGATGGTGTGCAAAGGGTCCTTTTTGTTGTTTGAACAAACTTTGTGATATATTGGGTGATAGTATACCACAGAACCTCTGTGGAATACGATGGTACATTATGATGACACAACATAATAATATTGTTTAATGAAAGCCCTTGCAAAAGAAAAATGCAACCATATTGTTTAGATCACACTTTGTCATTGTTCAGTGCTTTAACCTGAAATACAGCTTATTACTCTTTTTGTCATGTATAGGATGAAATGAGGCAGTTTAGCAAAGTCTGTAGAGTTAGGGAAAAGTATTTTCATGATTTTTATATTGTTTAAAACATTTCCAGTGTATTGTGGTACTTTCTCGAAATCATTAAGAAAGTACTGCAGTGGTTATTGAAATATAAAAAAATACATATTACAAAGTAATATTAGGCAAAAATATAGGGTGACTTTTAAAAGAGCCTTATGTTTTTGAATAAAAGTATGTATATTTATTTGTCAAGTCATGTTGAAAATATGGTTTACATACTTTGATAAATATACACTATCAGGACGATATAGTGCTGCATTGACATATTTTATATTTAAATGAAAAATGGAAGATATTTTATGATTGCGAAGGAATGCTGGCACTGCCTTATTCATGTGTCTCCAAAACCTTTCAAGGTCAGCAGCATTTACAGTAGACCAGTTCCACTTTTGTCTCTGACAAATATTTGAGAACACAAAATGTGTGTTTGGAAACATAGGCATTAAAAGGGAAAATGTATCCTTCATCTCAGTTTCCAATCTAACTCAAGTTCATGCTCCTTTATCATTGCCACCACAGTGGATAATCATAAAGTCGGGATGCTCACATTTACCAACAGAGGAGCATAGAGGAAGTAGCTGATTTAAGTTCAAAACTCTTTCACCAATCCATGTTAGATCAACTCTTTTCAAACCTAATCATTTTCAACACCAACTTTCTTAGCATGCTGCCTTGCCCAAAAAACGAAACTGGAGCCAACAAACCCAACCCAAACCATTGAGCACATACACACACATACAATAATAAGGAACACAGAGACAGACAGACACACGTGTAGAGATTTAGATGATTGGCTATTAGGAAACTACAACACAACTTAATTTTGAAAGGAGGACAATTATAGGCTCAAATCCAATTTGGGATGTTAATGTACCACAGTACTGCCAAAAACCAAACTTAAGTGAAAAAATAAACTAATCGGCAGCAATGATATTCAAAAAGTATTACAAAGGCATTTGAAACAAACATTTGTTGTCAGATGACCATAACAAGCACTGGCAAAGCCAATAGGTCTCGCCTATGCAAAAGCTATTGGCTTTGTAAATGTTTTTTAGCCATGTTGGACACCAGCGTGGCTGCTGTTAAGCAAGGCTAAACGTTACTTTCATAGAGGAGAGTAGAACGGAATGGCATAGAGTGGAATGGTGAAGAGTGAAGTAGAGTATTGTAGAGTGGCGTGGCAGAGAGTGTTGTGCATTGAAGTGACAGTCCAAAGTTGCGTAAAGTGGCATACACTGGATTGGCATGAGAACAGTGGACTGGTGTAAAGTTCATTGGTTCAGAGTGTTGCGGAATATAGTGGCATTGAGTGCAGTGGCATTGAATTTAGCATCATAGAATGTAGAAACATAGATTAGAGTGATGCGGAGTGTGGTGGTGCAGAGTGGAGTGGCACAGAGATGGAGTAGAGTGCAGTGGTTTAGAGTGCAGTGGCGGAGAGTAGAGTGACATGAAGTAGAGTGGCATAGGGTGGCATAGAGTAGAGTGGTATAGATTTAAGTGGTGCAGAGTGCAGTGACGTAGAGTTGAGTGATGCAGAGGGCAGTGGTGCAGAGTAGAGCCGAGTGGCATGGAGTGCAGTGGCAAAGAGAGTAGAGTAGAGTGGTATCAAGTGCATTGGCATAGAGTGATGCTGAGTAGAATAGAATAGAGTGGTGCAGAGTAGAATATAGTGCCATAATGTGCAGTGGCATAGAGTGGAGTAGTGCAGGATATGGTGGTGTAGAGTTCAGTGGCAGAGAGGTCAGTGTTGCCAAGTAGAGTGTCAGAGTGAAGTGGTGTAGAGGTGAGTAGAGTCACATAAAGGACAGTGGTGTAGAGTACAGTAATGCAGAGTAGAGTGCAGTGGCGCAGAGTGCAGTGATAGAGTGCATGTGTGATAGAGTGGAGTGGTGTAGAGTGCAGTGGTGTAGAGTGGTGCAAAGTGGAGTAGAGTGCAGTGATGTAGAGTATATTGTTTCAGAGTAGAGTGAAGTGGTGTAGAGTGGCGTGGTGCAGGTAGATTGCAGTTGCATAGAGTGGCATAGAGTGTGATGGCATAGAGTAAAGTTTTGTAGAGTGCAGTGGCATGGAATGCAGTCATGTAGAGTAGATTAGAGTGGCATGCAGTGGACTGGTGTAGAGTGCAGGGGCATAGAATTGAGTGTTACAGAGTAAAGTGCATTGGTTTAGAATGCAGTGTTGCACAGTGGTGTAGAGTGGAGTTGTGCAGAGTGGACTAGTGTGGCCTAGACTGGAGTGGTGCATGGTGCAGTGGCAAAAAGTGAATTGGCATAGACTAGAGTGGTATAGGGTACTTCCACTTTGAAAAAAACAACGACTCCAACTCTTCCACCCTGATCGACAACCTCGGACTCAGACAACTTGTCACAACACCCACCCACTCCGCCGGCAACATGCTTGATCCCATCTTCTCCGCAAGCTCCCACGGAGCCTTCAACCACACCACCGTGCTCCACTGGACCGACAACCGTTGCATCCACTTCACCTTCCGGAAACCCACTACGCACCACTGCACCTAACAGAGGCCACGCCGCTGCTGGAACAAAGTCACCGTAGACCAGTTATCCACCACCCTCACCCAAAGCCCACCTACAGGCCCGACCGACCCCACCGCCGCTGCCCGCAACCTCAGACATTACATCAAGAACTGTGCTGACACACTCGCCCCACTCAAGATGCCCCTAACAGCCACACCAGAATAAAGCCAGCTGGTTCTCCGAAGACCTCCAAACCTCCAAGCAAACCTGCCGAAAGCTGGAGAATAAATGGATGGGTGAACAAACACCAGAAACCTACGCAGCCCACAAGAACGCCACTCGCAGACACCACCACCTCATCAGATCCGCCAAAAGGGCCTCCTTCAAAGACCGCCTAGACAACAATGCACACAACAGCAAAGAGCTCTTTAACATTGTGAAGGAACTCTCCAACCCCTGCTCCAACCCCAATGACATCCCACCGTCGCAAGACCTGTGCGACTCGCTGGTCACCTTCTTCCACTGCAAGATCACAGACATCCACGACTGCTTCAACGCCGCGACCCCCCCAGACCACCGAAACCCCGGCCCACACGATCATGCTTGCTCTCCTGGACCAACATCAACGACGACAACACCATTAAGATCATGAGCACCATCCACTCCGGATCCCCGTCAGAACCCTGCCCACATCACATCATCAACAAACCCAGCACCACCATCGCAACCCACCTCTGGAAAGCCATCAACGTCTCCTTTGAGACCGCGACCTTCCCAGAGAGCTGGAAACACGCCTAGATCAACTCCTTACTCAAGAATCCCAAGGCAGATTCCAAGGACCCATCTCCCTGCTCCCATTCCCATTTCCATCAAGAAGACCATCAACAAACAACTGACCAGCTTCCTAGAGGAGAACAGCATCTTAGACCCGTCCCAGTCCGGATTCCACAGCAACCACAGCACCGAAACTGCCCTCATCGCCGCCACCGATGACATCAGGACCCTGCTAGACAACGGAGAAACCGCGGCCCTCATCCTCCTGGACCTGTCAGCCCCCTTCAACACGGTCTGCCACCGCACCCAACGCACACGCCTCCATGACACCGGGAACCAAGAGAAAGCACTGGACTGGTCCACCTCCTTCCTCTCTGGCAGAACACAGATCATCCGCCTCCCCCCTTCCGCTGCGAAGCCACTGAGATCATCTGTGGCGTACCCCAGGGCTCATCCCTCAGCCCAACGCTGTTCAACTTCTACATGGCCCCGCTCGCCCACGTCACCCGACTGCACGACCTGAACATCATCTCCTATGCCACCCAGCTGATCCTCTCCCTAACCAAAGTTCCCCAAACCGCCAAAACCAACATCCACGAAGGAATGAAGGCCGTTGCAGAATGAATGAGCAACAGCCAACTGAAGCTGAACTCGGATAAGATGGAGGTCCTCATCCTCGGATCCACCCCCTCGACCTGGGATGACTCCTGGTGGCCGACTGCACTAGGAACAGCTCCACCGACCACGCACACAACCTAGGGGGCATCCTCGACTCATCCCTCTCCATGGCGAAACAGGTCAATGCTGTCTCCTCCTCCTGCTTCAACACCCTCCGCATACTCCACAGGATCTACAAGTGGATCCCCACTGAAACTAGAAGGACGATCACCCAGGCCCTTGTCAGCAGCAGACTGGACTAAGGAAACGCCCTCTACGCAGGAGCCTCGGCCAAACTCCTGAAAAAGCTCCAACACATCCAGAACGCCTCCGCACGCCTGATCCTCGACATCCCTCTCCACAACAACAACATCACATCACACCACACCTGAAAAACCTGCACTGGCTCCCTGTCAACAAGAGGATAACCTTCAAACTCCTCACCCACGCACACAAGGTGCTCCACAAAACCGGACCAGCGTACCTCAACAGACGACTCAGCTTCTACACCCCCACACTCCAGCTGCGCACCGCAGACCGCACCCTCACCCCTGTTCCCGCATCTGAAGAGTGACCGCCGTGGCAGATCATTCTCCCACCTCGCCGCCAAGACATGGAACACCCTCCCCATCCTCCTATGGCAGACCCAAGACCTATGACCTTCAGAAGACTCCTCAATACTTGACTCTTCGAACAGTAGCAGCTTCTCCTCCCATAGCACCTTGAGACCCTCCCGGGTATGTAGTGCGCTTTATAAATGCTATGATTGATTGATTGATTGATTGATTGATTGAGTAGAGAGGCTCAGCGGGAAGTGACATAGAGTAGAGTATAAAGTGGATTGGTGTAGAGTAGAGTGCAGTAGTGTGGAGTGGTTCAGAGCAGAGTGGAGAGGTGTAGAGTGGAGTGGAGTATTCATGGTGTGGTAGCACACTGCCATTAGAGACAACACATTGTTGTCTGGTGGGCTGAGACCTAGAAATGTATTTGTAGCCATTGCACTCTTGCACTGAATTTGGAAGTTTCTCAGTTTTGTCAATAATAAGCACAGAAGAAATTCTCTGGGGATGTATTTTGCAGTAAGAAATGTTTATATATGAATGTGATATGCCGGAAAAGGAGGGAAGGCACACGTTTTTGCTGTGGGTGTAAAGTAATTGTATTTTTCCAGCAAATGGAGACAATATATATATTAAAATACATGAATTGATGCTAGTCAAGGAACAACATGTTCTATGTAATGAAGCACTGTTCTTTTAACTTGAACACACATCTGATCGCCAACTCTATCCCCAGGAGCTAGTCTAGGTGTACTAGAGGAGCCTTGGTCCCTGGATATTGGTCAATTTATAGATGATCTGCAAACATACAGCCATGAGCCCCACATTAAAGCTCCTTTTAGTTGATCCTGCATGTCTGGGAAAACTTCTCACCCTTATTGGTGACTATGCATTTCTGAGAAACCTCACTCAATTATTTCTGAAGGTTTTGTTACTTGCTGGAAATACAAGACACTTACATCTGGGTGACAGCGAATTGCTTGAACTCGGGCAGTGTAAATTTGATCCTATCCTGAGATACTGTAGGAGTGCATCAAAATCATCTGTAGTCAGCACTCGAATATTTTGTGGGATAAATGTTACTTAGAAAACATGGAGTATTGCATATTTAAAGTACTCCACATGAAAAGTAATGATACTTATACACTGTGTGCATAGAAATGTGACTTAAAGGGTCTTTATAACATTTACATATTAATATTTTAGAGGGAATTAAAAACTAGATGACTCAATGTGAAGCTAAAGAAATAAAGAGTATGTGTAGATTAATGTTTAAGCATTTATATGTGTAACAAAAGCTTATTTTTATGTTGATGTATTTGAAATGACATTTTCTTAATCCTTTTCAATTTATTGATACTTAAATTTTTTTATTTGTTATGGGTGTTGGAATGAGCACGTTTTTGTAACCGTGTGCACTGTTAAGTTGGTGAATTTGTGACCCTCGAGAACTACTCAGTATAAGCTCACATTTTAAGTCGAACATGTCATTTGTATTTAAACTTCAATACAGAATGTATATGCTTGCATTTTTGTTTCCACTGCTGATGCTTAGACGGTCATAATAAGTAGAGAAAAAGGGGTTTTGTTTTAGTTATATAGCAAGGTCTGAGAAAATGTATCATACTTAAACATAGTGAGGGTCTTAGAGATATCTTAGGACTTCATGAGGTTCGGACCTCTGCTTCTGCTTTGAGTTGGATCCTACTACTTGACCCTTAGTTAGAGTTTTTTCTACTGAAGACTCCGACGGCTGACACCTTTCTAATTTTCATTCTTATTCAATGCTTCTTAGTGTAGGGTTGTCCTTTTAAGGTAAATTCGGGAGAGTTAGCTTACTCATTCTTACCTTTCAGAATCACTTCATGCAATTTAATGCTCAATTCTTTTTCCTTATCGCCATCTTTGAGCTAGTTGTATGCTTTTTGTTATATGATGTAAATCTCTTAGGGAGATTTAGACTTATTTTGTATGTCCAGCATTTCTAAATGATAATGCTGAGGCTGATTTATATCAATCTAGTTCTGAATTTATAATTAAACATTACTAATCTCAGATTCAGTTGTCGAGTGAATTATTGTGTGACTATATTTGTTAAACTGTAATGAAATAAATTGTGATTGTTTCCTCCCTCTTATCTCTCAGGCAGCTAAAAAAGACCATCTTGTCAGGAGGGATGTTTAATTGGGCCCAAACTCATCAAATAATTTTTTGTGCAACAGCTCAATTTTGTGAAACCTCAACACAATTTCATCTGGGCAACTGTTCACTTTAGGTAAACCTTGCAGAATTTCCTCTAAGTAAACATTTATCATCTATAGCTAAAAGTGGAATTTTCACATGTGACTATTGAGCAGAGTTTTGTGTGATATTCTTGATTGTCTGAGTTCCTATATCAGATCCGTGATTGACCAGTCTGTAGCCGTATTATGGTCCCCAAGTGTCTCATGAGTGTGTTGACTCTGTAGATTCCCCCAGTTATGAATGGCAGCCCCTTTCACTTGGCTCTGTAGAATCTGGTCTCTACTGTGTACACTGTGTAACTCCCTATTGTAAAAATAACAATAACTAGCACGATGCTCCAAATGGTGATGATTATATGGGCATCTCCTTGTTTCCAGGAGAGGCTTCAATAGTTTCTTTCACTGCATGCCTTTCAGTAAGTAAGGGGTGAAGTTATGCCCCCCTCTTCTCCTTCGTCCAGATCATCATGGGGATGTCTCTTTTTGCTCTTCAGTATTTTCCTTTCTAAGCACGAAATCTGATGAGAAAGTACCTGATCATGAATCAGGGACCACTTAATGAAATGCTTTAATCTTCCTGTGGTCTTTAAATATTTGGCAGCAAATCTACAGGTGCCCACCAAGAGTTGCTCAGTACCAGTTCAGATATGTTTCAAAAGTTTAAGAACCAGCCCCATCCAGTTTGCCACTGAGCCATAAGGTCGAGGACATTCTATTCTATTGTGGGATAGAGGAGATCCCAAAAACAGTTGCGTTGAGCAGGTTACTTACTAGAAAACACCCTTTGGTGAGGAGTGAACTGGACCTACCCTAACTGTCCACCTTCATCTCATGTAGTCCAACCTTGCTGAGTATCCTTTTGTGGTAACTGTGACAGATCCAGTTTATAGACATTCAGAAGCAACCCTCAAGAAGGGCTACTCTGTCTTGAATCTGGCCACCAGAGCTATCATCGAAACCGTGTATTCATCTAAGTCCCTAGCTAAGGATTTGCAGGTATTGGCTGTTGCATTACAGTGTCTTTGTGAATACATTTTTGGGGACAGCAATCTGGAAACCAGCTGGAGGATCTTCTTTGATGGACATTCAAGAATCAGAAACATGCTGAAGCTTATAATACTCACCCTCTACAATTAGAGTCTCCCCACCAACCTACTTGCAAACATCAACCTGGATGGTCCAATGGTCCAATGGTAGAAGTAGATTTGCTGGATGATAGGCCCTCTTTTTACCTTGCAGCCGACAGCTCCCGTGTTAGATTGTTCTCTTAGTGCCAGGATGCCCGTAGGGTTACAGTGCGCTCTATAAATGTTTTATAATAATATAAT
This sequence comes from Lissotriton helveticus, assembly GCF_964261635.1. Classification (NCBI taxonomy): domain Eukaryota; kingdom Metazoa; phylum Chordata; class Amphibia; order Caudata; family Salamandridae; genus Lissotriton; species Lissotriton helveticus. The sequence continues at coordinate 135,677,160 of NC_136058.1, forward strand.
AATAATAATAATAATAATAATAATAATAATAATAATAATAATAATAATAATAATAATAAAAATGCCATTAGGTGAAGATCAGTTCCATTCTTCTTCTTTCTTTGCTCAAAAGAACTAACCTTCTGCTGTCTCTTCTGCCAGAGGACAGACAGCAGTTATGACTATGGCATTCCTATGCCTGAGGCGATGCTGTGGGGATGCCTCTTTATTCTATCAGGTCAGGGCAAACTCTGCCTTGGAAATCTCAGTCATGGGTCTAGTCAATCATGAATGCCAATAGGACTTTGTGAAAGGATCTGAAGATTAGTGAGTGGTTCCCATTGCCTGACCCATGGGCCATGTCCAGCTTGCCAATTCTACTTCAAAGGTGCTCAAATGTGATCCACAAGCAGCCAGAGATATTACTGGGGACTTATTTGTTTTCATGGTTCTGAAATATTCAAGGAAGTACCTCTAGATCACCACCCACACGGGACCTTTTGGAAAATGATTAAACTGGGGGTACTGCTATTGAGAGAGTAAAGGACTTTGAGTATCTCTTGGTGCGGTATGAAAATACATTGCTATGGGCACCTCAAAAGATAAACTGGCACTGCAGTACACAGATTTTTCAGTCCTTAAATTGCAATAAAACATCCATATACCACTCAATTATACCAGTTTTAGGCATATATTATGATAAAGAGTTGGAGGCAGCACTACACGGCACACTGATATGGGGCAACTTTAATCTAACATAATTGTTTGCAGCAGAAAAAAGATTCATGAGATCTCTCCTTAACCTGACACAAAGGGCCCATAAGGATGGCGGACGGATTGCCCCCGCCAGGCTGGTGGTAGCCACCGCCGTATTACCATGGCGGGGGGGTCCGTGGCGGACGGAAAGATCGTCCGCGGCTTTTCCGCTCCGGTCGCCTTGCGACCGGGGTGGAAAAGGGTTGTATATGGTGGCGGTGTCTATCAGACACCACCAGCCATATTACAATGGGCATTTGTCAATGCCTTTCCGTGGTGACAATGCCACCACGGAAAGGCATGCGGAGTCCACATGTGGGGGCCCGTTGCAGGCCCCCATGGACTACAGGGGGTGCGGGGTGCACATGGGGGGTACCTATGGTACCCCCCTACTTTTTAATGCACAACATGACAGGCACCGCGCAGAGCCTGTCATGTTGTGCATTGAAAAGCACAACGTGCATTTTTAGCATTGCGGCGAATTGTTAAAAATGCAGGATGCGCCCGCCACTGTGGCGGGCGCTTCCTAATTCCCCCCACGGGACCGCCTCTCTTACGGTGGGCAGTCCCGTTGTCCGATAGGATGGCGTCCTAATGTCCCCCAAAGTGCCCCAATAACTCCTGCTGGCCCGGAGTTGGGCTCAGAGAACATAGCACAGGTGGAAACCTCAAACCCCCTAGTTTACTGGCTGAGATTATGGTCTAACAATGAACCACAGCCCTACAAGAACGAATGTGCACAATTTAGAAAGATGGCTACGTTTTTATAAAGGAACATGGATTAATTATTTCAAGAGCTGGTTCTATAAACTGGACATGTGCGTAGCATGGATATTCCCATATCCATCTCTAAAGGAACAATTGAGGTATGAGAATCGAGATAGTGGGTTTAAGTTCCAGAAAGGTGGCTTATAGACTCATACTCTGGAAACCTGACTCCGAAGTTTCTTGACTTTAAATGTGTGCAGGAATTTGAAATGTTTTGGATAGGACAGAGATGCCAAAAGCCAGATTGTCCGTTTTAGAATTTAGGTGTGGTATTTTACCAGTTAACTGCTTTCGCCGTGAATGGTGTGCATGTTCTGAATACAATTAATTTTTCATTGTGTAAGTCCCAGCCAGAATCTACTGCTCAGTAATGTCTTTCTTTACTGCATACCTTTACCCTAGAAAGATCTAGATAGCCCTTGCATAATAAAACTTAGCTCAGGTAGTATGAAGTAGCACTTAGGATCCTGAGTTTGGATAATAATTATTTGATTGTATTTTCTGTCTGTAAATACCTACATGCTGTTTGGTGGATCAGGGTCAGTTGCCAGAATGTAGAGCACATTATATTTTAATGTATAGAATTGGTCATTGATTTTCATAATGTGGTAATTGTTTTAACAATGGATTTTATTTTAATATGAAAATTGTATCTTATGTATGCTTGATGTGGCTACGTCCAAAATAAACATTATTATAAACTGCTTGATCATCAGCCTAAATTGTCCAAACTGCTTCATCAAAAAAAGCTCAAGAAATGTTGTTGGCAGCCATCAATCTTCATGAAACATATCTGTATATTCATGTACTCCCAGCACAGCAAAGGTTTTCATGATTATTCAGACTGAGGTACCAATCTGGTGTTGCCTTTCAGTCCAATATCCATCTGAGGTAATTTGCCAAGATGTTGACTTTGTTGGTGGCTCTTCTCTACCTTGCAGGAATCCTTGTCCATCCTACTTGGATGAGTAACTGGTTTATTGTCCCTCAGTTGCAGGCACTCTGAATGACACGGACAGAGTTTTTCATCTCCTCATATGACAAGACTTTTTCAGCAATACCCAGAAGTCCTGCCTAATGGTGACCCAGCATCTGGAGTTTATGGAAGCCCAATTACATGTACTGGTGGTGGAAGCTGTTGCTATCCTTTTTCTGTGGGCCATGGAACTCTGGAATCACCTGTCCATTTTGACAGCTCTGTATTATAATCCAGCCAGGGATTGACTCTGGGTGAAGGGCTGCATGATGAGTTGTTGGTTGGGGAGGGAGGGTCTTTGGTGGATACTTTGTGGATCACGATGTAATCATCTTTATGTCTATATTATTCCCTTTCTCCAGATATTGTCTTTTTTGATGGTACCATCAGATCCCTAGTCTGGCACCACCTGCCCCAGTCACTCACACACTCCCTCCCAGGAACTCTGCAGTAGAGGAAGATCTACAGTTGCCGCTGCTTCCTGGTAACCTTGAGAGAGATGTTCTTCCATCCCTTCCTGTGGCTTTGACTTTTTCTACAGATTAGAACAGGTTGGGATGAGTATGTGACATTACAATGCATGCCATTACATCGCATGCCATTACATCGCATGCCATTGCGACGACAATCTTTACCTCGACTTTCTATCGGGGGAGCGCTGGAAGTTGGAATAAAGGGCAACCCCTTGCCTAGAAGCACGTAATCTGGGGGTTTGGTTTGACACGGGCCTGACTTTTGGCCCACAGATCAACCGGGTGGTGGGAGTCTGTTTCGGGATTCTGAAGAAACTTAGAAAGGTCTTGGACCTACTCCCGATCGGTGCCCGTCAAACCCTGGTTCATGCTTTGGTGACAGCCAGGTCGGATTATGGAAACCTGCTGTACCTAGGGGCTCCAGAAAAAAGCATGGCTCGCCTGCAAGTGCTGCAGAATGCAGCAGCACGCTTGGTTCTTAGGCTGCCCAGAAGGGCGCCCTCGAAGGCGGCCCTCCAGAAGTTACACTGGCTCCCTGTGAGGAGAAGAGTGGAATACAAAGCCCTCTGCACCTGTCACCGAATCCTGAATGGTAGGGCTCCCGACCCACTGAACAAACTGATTGAAGTGTATCAACCTGCACGAGCACTCAGATCTGCAGGGGGTGGTCTTTTGAGGATCCCCAGAGTTAAGAGAGCCCGCATGGGAGGCAGGTCCTTTAGATGCCTAGCGGCAAATAAGTGGAACAAACTACCAGCGGACCTGCGCCTGGAACCGGAGGAAACGAGGTTCCGAGCGAAATTAAAAACATTCCTGTATACCAAATAACTGTCTGCCCAGTCTTTTGTGCTCCTTGCACGCTGCCTCTCTCACTGTCTTTAGCGCGTGGACACGCCGGTGTGCGTAACGCAGCGCTTTTACAAATGTCCCTATTATTATTATTATTATTATTATTCATTTTCTATTCCACCTCCAGTGTGTGCAACAGTCGGGAAAGTGTTGGAGTTAGATCCAACACCTTCTACCCACTGCTTCACACCTTTTTTGTTGCAACGGCATATGATGTTGTTGTAAAGAATCATAAATACTTTCAAGAAGGGTTCAAGTTGTAGGTTTATTCCAAAGAATGAGGAACAGCTTAACATCCACACAAGTCTGTACTGCTTCCCAGTCAGCATCTAATGTCCATCCCCATGGAACCCTTAACAAACCTTCCTAACACAGAATCTAAGAATACTACTAAAACATTCTTAAGTCTAACGTGATACAATAATAAGAATACCACACACCTCCCCCCTTTGAAAAAAAAAAAAATTTGAATATAAATTAAATTTAACAAAGTCTTTCATTTTTACAGGTACACATTTGATACGTGAACTTCTCCTTACAACACTTTCTTGTTCATTTGACACGGAAGGTCCTGCAGTCACAATTTCTTGTTCATTGAGTGTTGAAGTACATTCTATGGGAACATCATCTACATTTACAATGGGATCATTTACCACTTTTGTGTTATGATTATTTACCACTTTTGTGTTATTACTAACACATTCTGTATTATTAGCAATGTCCTTTGTATTTCCAAAATTATGAAAATTATCCATAACATTTTGAACATCCTCTCCTTCAACACTCTTAAGAAGTTTAGAAACTGACTGAGATTTCAACTGTTGTGAATCATTAGACAACTTATCAGATCTATGCGTAGATACTCGTCTAAAATTCCATATTTTGCAACCTTCAACTCTGACCGCCTTACTGAAAACTTCAATGACTCTCAAAGGATCAGGCCCTTTAGGCCACTTTTTGGAGGTGGAACCACCTTGTTTCATTTGTGCAAAATCACCTACGTAAACTTTATGATTAGTGACCCGATGTGTATTAGCATTCTTAAACATTTTCTCTTGGTATTTCTTGACACGTTCCCTTTAGAAAAATTCAAACCAGACTCATCAAATTCATTAGACTTCAACCACCATGGCAACAATTTGGATCCAGGCTTCCTACCTCTTAGCATTTCAAAAGGTGAACAACCCGTGACTGAATTAGGAGATGTACGCTAAGTAAGTAATGTAGCACGTAACGCTTTTCTCCAATCCATACCACTCTTCACAGCCAATTGAATAGGCTCTTTAATAACTCAATTAAAGCGCTCAACTTGACCATTGGCCTGAGGGTTATAATTTGAAACTCTCTTGTGAATTATGCCTTGTTTCTCAAAGAACAACTCAATTTCTTTACTTGTGAATTGTGTGCCATTATCAGAAATTATTTCTGAAGGTAAACCTTCACGGCTAAACACATTATTAAGAAATCTATTGACAAAAGCACAGGTCCACCATATATCACAATTATAGAGAGACCACAAGCTTGTTCCACAGACACAAATAGTAATGTCCAAAAGTCTTGTATGGTTGATTCCTTTATTTTTTCAATAGAAAGAAACGAACAGCCGACGCGTTTTGTCCCGAATAGATTTTATGGTCTGTTTTAGGACTAATACTGTGCTGGCGGGTGTTTTTTCAGTGTGCACATAATCCCTAGCTAACGATTTATAAAGGGAAAATACAATTGGGATTACCTTGGATCAGGTGCATTTCTTATGAAGGTTCCGCCATCTGCCATGTTTCAGTACATTATTAAGAAACTCTATCACCTGAAACACATTTATTTTATCAACAATTTTGCTTTCAGGCCACTTAGAAAAATAGTCCACTAAAACCAAACCAAAAACTTCTATGGAAGGAGAAAGGCTTAAAGGCCCAATTATATCAATCCCCAATTTTCTCCACGGTCCCTGGGAATATTCAATAGGAGCAACTTCCACTGATAATGGTTTGACCGATTTGTCACTTCCTGAACACAGAACACATTCCCTGACCCATCTGTCAACCATACCATCAATACTGGGACTCCACATGGAGAAACAATTTTGTCCCCTCTGGTAATGATCTTATGTGAACACATAAATTCATCTTTAATTTTGAAAAATTAACTTAATTCTCCAGTTAATTTCCTTTCCTCTGGCCAACCATTCTTTAATCATTTCTCAACAAAACATAAAACGTCATCTTCAGACATAGCTTTCAACCATATTTAGGCTGTGGGGTTTTAGGTTTAAACCTATATTAACTGATAAAACCCCACTGAAAGAAAAATAGCCCTCACCGGTGAAAACATATAAACACTGAAAAAACACCTGCACAACCACAAACTAAATGCCATTCAAAGAATGGAAAAAGAAAGTGAAAGCGACATTTTGTTCTTACTGAAGGGGTCAATAAAATGTAACTTTGTTATACAAGCTTTGTTCTTTAGGGATGCCACTAAAATATAGTTTCTTCTTCCTTTTACTTTTTTCAGATTTATGGCCTTTGGTCTAAAGATGCAGGGTTTAGTTTCACATTTTAGGTTTAGTTTAATTATTTTATAAACTGTAGGGAATCAGGACATATCAAACTCACATTTGATATTTTGGCTGCATTATATTCTTTCACTGATAGGTAAAATGGCGAGTTTCATAAAAATATTTCCTAATATGTGTCATCACATTTGCCCACAGAGAATGGGTAAAAACCCTTAATACATCAGACCATAGTTTCTAGTAGGTCAGTATTGATAGTGGGTGACTTGCCAACACCTCAGGCTTTAAACATTAAATGCAAGGTATAGTGACAAGTATATATATCACCAAGCATCTGGGATAGTGGTGAAAACGTGACACCAGACTTTTGGATAACATGGAACGCAGTGTCACTTGTTATGCTCTGCAAAAAAGGTTCTTTCCAAGTTCAACAAAGATTGGAGTGATATTATTTGTATTTGTAGTGATTCAGCTACGTATATAAAAAAATTGTGTGATGACCTGTCAAAATGTATACCCGAGCTGAAGTGATTCCCTGTAGGAGATCCTTGCCACTTGTTAGATGGTATGCTGAAAGCATCTTTACAATCTTCAGAGTTAATGAGGGATGCTATTGACTTTTTAGTCCATTCTGGTGCACTGTTTTCTTATGCCCAGGAACTAAAACGCAAATATTTATCATTTCGTGCTTTATGTGGCATCAAAGAAAGAGTCATCCCCACTGTGCCCTTAGCTGACGGTTCTCAGCCCAAGGGGCTATAAATGCTGAGAGGGCCTTTTCACAGAAGTTTACCTGGGAAGGAAAGCGCGAGCGCACATGACCAAAGACTCACTGAAGAAGTACTGTATGGTGTACTACAATAAGATTAATTTGCAAAAATCTCTTTGGACCTCATATACACTATACGTACACTGTCTATATACCATGTTCTTTCAGTGCAGAAAGCAAGCAATGATAAAAGCAAAACGTTCCAAAAACACCGGAAAAACACTTTTTCTGTTGTTTTTAGTGGCGTGAAAATGTGTAACCACTGATAACAACTGTTTTTTAAGATATTGAAAACACTGAGAAAACCCCACCAGAATTTAAGAAAAATAGAAACTGAAAACAGGACAGCCTAACCATATTTCTTCTGAAATAACTTCAGCATCAAAAGCTACACCACCATTTATATATTTCATAGTGTAAGCTACATCACATTCTTCCATTAGATTAGTTACATCATGTGCCTGAGGTAAGGATAAAGGAGACATACAATCCGCATGTACATTTAACCGTCCTGGAATATACTCTACACTACACTGATATTCTTGTAGTTTGGCTGCTAATCTGGCTAACCGAGCAGTCAACATCCTACCACCACCTGCAGCTAACATATTCACCAAAGGTTTATGATCTGTTCTGAGTTTGAACTTAGTGCCCCATAAAAATTGCTCAAAATGTTGGGCAGCCCAAGTGCAAGCTAGCAGTTCCCTTTCGATGGTTGAATAGTTGTACTCAGCACCTCTTAATGTCCTCGATGCATACGATACAATGTTTTCCTCACCAGAACACTTTTGCAATAATACAGCACCTAAGCCCGTATTACTGGCATCCACAGCTACTATACATTCCTTTCCAATTGTGAACGGTTTCAGAAATGGAGCAGAACAAATTTCAGTTTTCAATGCTTCAAATTGTTTTTGTTGTTCATTATCCCTCTCAAATTTAGCATTTTTCTTAAGCAATAATCGTAACGGAGATACTTTAGATGCATAATTCTGAACAAATTTGCAAAAATAATCCGTTAATCCTAAAAAGGAAAATAGCTGCTCTTTATTAATCGGTGCAGGTGCTTTGGAAATACTAGAAATGTGGTAAAATGTAGGTTTAATGCCTTCACTAGATATCTCATGGCCCAAATATTCAACCCTGTCCTGCCTGAATTTACATTTAGAGAACCTGAGTGTTAATCCTTTCATAGCGCTGGGACGCCCACGGGTAGCTACACGCTTTAGAAATCCGACTCAAATCAAACTGTATTTTATTCAAAACTGCTTTCAAGTTAGTATCATGTTCCTCTGAATTTTCCCCAGAAACTAAAATATCATCCTGAAAGGCAATTGCCCCGCTACAACCTTCTAACATTTCTTTCATAAGCCTTCGAAAGACAGATGCGGCACTAGCCAAGCCAAATGGCATTCGTAAAAAACGATACATCCCTTCTGGTGTTATGAAGGCCGTCAGACTTTTAGATTCATCATGTAACACAACTTGATGATAATTACTTGCGAGATCGAGGGTTGAAAAGACACAAACACCCGAAAGTATGGAAATAAGTTCATGAATTTTAGGCAATGGATGTCTGTCCATCCAGATCTCCTTGTTCAAACTGCGTAGATCCAAACTCAGACGGAGATCGCCATTGCTTTCAAGCGAAAGAACCACTGGAGAAACCCATGGCGATGATTCTATGGGCTCAATAATATTCGATTTTGGAGGGCATGGCTTACGCGCCGAGACGGATGGCGGATCTCCCGTGAGCTCAATGGAGTTACGGGGCTTTAAGCACCTTTGGGACCTCACATATCGCCTCCCGGAGCCTGTTTCCCGCTTTTCTTGTTGCCGGAACATGGTCCGCATCGTTTGGAGGCACCACTTGTGGATTTCCTACCGTTTTCACTGCGCATTTTTGCTCCGGTAATTCCCTCAGACTACGTGACGCGGGCGGCCGCCATTTTGGGCCGCTGAGCCTGCGTCCTTCCTTACAATCGTGAAAACTCCGTTCCATGCAGCTTTACCAGCATCCTTATCGCTTTGCCAACCTCCCCATATCAACTGTAAGATATGGCTTGATACGCGAGAATTCAGCTGTTTTTCTACCAGTATGCTTATAACTGATGCCTCTACTTCTCTATTTATGTGGAAAAACGGCCGCCATTTTAGTTCTTGAGCTGGAGGATTACCCATACCATGGACAAGGGAACAGCACGCACGCGCGTTATGCTGCTGCTGTAGTAGGCTGCAGGCTGCTCATTTTAAAAATTGTCGTTTTTTCATTTTCCTTATTTTTAATTTGGTATTGCGCTCTGTTTTACTCGCGCTTGCAGCGCCCACATACCTGCATCTTAAATTGTGCCCCTCACCGCGTTTTGAGCGGATTTGTCATCTAGGGCTAGCGTTTTTGCGCGTGGCCGCCATCTTGGGGGTGGCTGTGGCGAGTGTGCCATTTGCAGAGCGCTCTAGCGCTTTTTGCTGCCAACAGGTGTGCCCTATTTAAGGTGAGCTTTGTTGTAGCTCGGCCTTGGACAAGGGAACAGCACGCACGCGCGTTATGCTGCTGCTGTAGTAGGCTGCAGGCTGCTCATTTTAAAAATTGTCGTTTTTTCATTTTCCTTATTTTTAATTTGGTATTGCGCTCTGTTTTACTCGCGCTTGCAGCGCCCACATACCTGCATCTTAAATTGTGCCCCTCACCGCGTTTTGAGCGGATTTGTCATCTAGGGCTAGCGTTTTTGCGCGTGGCCGCCATCTTGGGGGTGGCTGTGGCGAGTGTGCCATTTGCAGAGCGCTCTAGCGCTTTTTGCTGCCAACAGGTGTGCCCTATTTAAGGTGAGCTTTGTTGTAGCTCGGCCTTGGACAAGGGAACAGCACGCACGCGCGTTATGCTGCTGCTGTAGTAGGCTGCAGGCTGCTCATTTTAAAAATTGTCGTTTTTTCATTTTCCTTATTTTTAATTTGGTATTGCGCTCTGTTTTACTCGCGCTTGCAGCGCCCACATACCTGCATCTTAAATTGTGCCCCTCACCGCGTTTTGAGCGGATTTGTCATCTAGGGCTAGCGTTTTTGCGCGTGGCCGCCATCTTGGGGGTGGCTGTGGCGAGTGTGCCATTTGCAGAGCGCTCTAGCGCTTTTTGCTGCCAACAGGTGTGCCCTATTTAAATGCTCGCTTTACCCGCGCAGCGGTGACGCGCAGCGGTAGCGCCTGGTCGGCGCCTGAGTCAAGCCAGAGTCCTGCCCGTCTGCGCCCGTCAGCGGCTCGGAGGCGCTCGGGGCGGCGGGTCGGGCTCGGTCTTGCATTATGTGTCGGTCAGGACTTCTTTCGCTGCACTACACGGCGGGGGAGCTTTATGCTCTCCGCACTGGTTCCAGTGGCTGCTGTACGGTCTTCCCTGGGCGTCACCTCGGTAAGTCCATCTGCCCCGGTTGTAGTTGGCGCCCCTCACGTGCTCTGCCCGGGCTCCCTGGCAATTCCGGCGCTAGTGTGCGATATCCCTGCATGCTACTTAACACCAGATCAGCTTGCAGACACGCTCAAGATATCTTTGAGCTTCTGGAAACGGCCAAACCCCTGTGCCTCATGCTCACTGAGACATGGTGGGGAGAGTCGTCGAACCCGGATGTGGCCATGGCTGTCCCGCCTGATTACAATGTCTTCAGGAAGGACAGAGCGGTGGGAAGGGGTGGCGGAGTGGCACTGGTGGTGAGGAAAGATCTGGCTTGTACTATTCTGCCAGTGGAGGATATTCGTGGCTCGGAGGTCCTTGCTTTTTCCATCTCTCTGGCCCCGCAGCAATCAGTAAAGGGGCTATTGGTCTATAGACCTCCTGGCCCGCACGGAATGTTTTTTGAAGATCTTGATTCCGTTTTACTGAGTTTGGCGTTGAAAGCAGAACACTGTGTTCTGGCCGGGGATTTTAACTTCCGGATGGACGATTCGCTTGATGCGGCCACTATTAAAATCATAGAGGCCACGGCACCATTGGGATTGCATCCCTATCTACATGGGCCGACGCATAACAAGGGGCACACCTTAGACCAGGTTTTCTCGACCTCCCCTCTTGAGGGGTTAGAGATTATCCCGGTTCTATGGTCAGACCATCTGCTGGTTAAATTTTCCATCTGCGGCACAGTTAATTTGACTGCAGCCGCCCCACGGCAGCATGGTCAAACCCATAGGGCATATCATCGAGTGACCCCTGAGATGCTGGCTCAGGCTGCTCTGGATCATCCTTGCCCTCTTGTGGGTGACCTGTCGCTGGATTTGGAGTCCCTGCAGGTATGGCTGACTGACAGGCTTAACGATCTTGCCCCGGAACTGGCCCCTCGTCGCACTCCGAAACGAGTGTCCGCCCCCTGGTTTACCGTTGCACTGTCGGCTAAGCGGCAGCAGTGTAAGGTGGCCGAAAGAGCTTGGCGGGTTAAATATGATGAGGTGGCCAAGGTGACTTTTAAGAACATGGTTAAGGAGTATCACCGGGAGATTCGCCTAGGTAAGAAAGCCTACCTGGCAGGGAGGATAGAAGCTGCCTCCAACTCCTGCAAGGAGATTTTCTCTATAGTCAGGGAATTTACTTCTCCATGGTTAAACACCGCTGAGGAGAGGCCCTCCGACTCCTGGGCGGCGGATCTTGCCGGCTTTTTTACGAGCAAGATCCAACTTATACAGGCCTCTTTCCCATCGGCTACACCCATGGAGCGAACTGCCACTGAGGATATTCGATCGCCTCTGGCCTTGCCAGGCCCGATACTGGGGGCTTTTCCACCTATACTGGAATCCGTCTCCTTAGCACTCTTGGCCAACTTGAAATCTGGCTCGCCCCTGGATCCCTGTCCTGCTAGGACACTGGCGAAGCTGGCTGATGTGATCAATCCTTTGGTCAGTCCGCTGCTAAATCTTTCATTGAGCCAGGGAGTGGTCCCGCAGGCTTGGAAGCAGGCGATGGTCATCCCGCTGCTTAAGAAGCCTGGTCTGGACCCTAAGGCCCTTGTTAACTACCGGCCTATCTCTCTGCTGCCGGCTCTTTCGAAAATTGTTGAAAAGCACGTACAATCGGTGCTTTCCAATTTTCTAGAGGCGAATGAGATTTTGCATGCCTCCCAGTCAGGTTTTCGCCCTAATCTTAGCACCGAGACCGCGCTCCTCGAGGTCTCTGAAACAATCAAGGAGATTCTGGATCCAGGGGGTAAGGCCATGCTGGTGATGTTGGATTTGTCGGCGGCTTTCGACACCGTTCCCCACGAGGGTCTTCTCACAAGACTCTATGAGATTGGTCTTCGGGGAACGGTGCTCAGTTGGTTTTCTTCCTTTCTTGCCGGCCGCCGGCAGACGGTCTGGGCCTCACCAGATTCCGCCGTGATGCCTCCACTGGGAGTCGGGGTCCCTCAGGGCTCTATTTTGAGCCCGACCCTCTTTAATATCTTCATGACCCCTTTGGCGGCATTGGCGGAGTCGTTCGGGGCCCGGATCGTATCTTATGCCGACGATACCCAGCTCCTCTTCTCGTGTAAGAGAGGAGGAGATTTCGAGGGGGAGAGTATCCGGGATTGCCTTGGGGCTGTGTTCCAATGGTTCCAACTGCACAGCCTCAAGTGCAATTCCGACAAGTCTGAGATACTCTTCTTTGGGTGCGACTCGGAGCCAGACTGGCAGGCCTGGTGGCCTAGCGGCATGTTCCCCCCTATGCGTTCTTCCCAAATAGCGAAAAACTTGGGTGTTAAGTTGGACACGGGGCTTACAATGAAAGCCCAGATCCTAGGGGTGTCGGGCATGTGCTTTGGCCTCCTCAGGATGCTGCGGAGGTTTCTTCCCCTGTTATCGGAGGAGCACCGGAAGCTGACTGTACAGGCCCTGATTGGCTCCAGGTTGGATTATTCAAACATTTTATACCTGGGCCTGCCAGAGTACCTGTTACAGCGGCTTCAGGTTGTACAGAATGCTGCGGCAAGGGCAGTCTATGGAGTGAACAGGCGTACCAGCGCTACGGGTTTGCTCCAGACCCTGCACTGGCTCCCAATCCGCAAGCGGATTGCCTTTAAGGCTCTGACATTGGCATTTAAGGCCCTTCATGCGTCGGGAGCGAAGTATCTCCAGAGGAGACTGACTTTCTACCAACCAGCTCGCTCTCTGAGATCAGAATCTTTATTTCTGGCTACTGTACCACGGGTGAAAAGAGCGCGTCTGGGCGGTCGCTCCTTTGGGTTACTGGCGCCCCAATTATGGAATTCCCTGCCCCTCTCCCTTCGGGGATCCACTGGCTTATTAGCCTTCAGAAAGGACCTTAAGACCTGGTTGTTTGTCCAGTAGGCCTTCCTTGTGTGCTGTTTCTTTTTCCACTGTGTTGTCTTTTATTCTTTTAAATGTGTTATGTTAGTTCACTGCAGCCTGCCTCAATTAAAAGCGCCGGGACACTCTTTTTGAGTAGCCGTTGCGCTCTACAAAAAACCATTTAACATAACATAACATAACATGGTTATTCTATTACCTGGCACTGTTTTCTCATTAATGGCTCAATCCTGTTAATTTTTTAATGACTGTTTGCCGTTTTGTGCCTTTCTTTACTTCATGAGAATTTTTCTATATTAACTTGCTGTGGAGTCTGGTCATCATACTTATACTTTTATTGCCAAATGAGGTAGTGTTACTGCCTTCATCTTAGTTCAGAGTTTTTCCTTCGTGGTCTCCAGTATCAATTTTCATAAGCGCCATTCTGAGGACACTTTCTTGATATTTTTATTGACCTTTTTGAGCCTTAACTGACACCTTTGCCTCAGCATTTTTTTATTTGTGAGTGTTTTGCACCTACTTAAAGCTTACGTTATTTCCCCAATTTTGGCATGCTCTCGCGGTATAGCAATGGCTCATGACGCAGGCAATACAAAATCTTCTCACACCGGAACAAAACCTAAGCGCCTTAAGAATGACCCGCCTTCCCCTATTCATACCTCTCCTAATCCAGTTTTGGATTCTATCCTAGAGGAGGTTCGGGGTCTCCAACCTTTTATGTCTGCCACTAATGAAAAACTCAAGCAAATTGAAGAAAGATGGGTTGTTATGGAAGGCAAGGATTTGAACTTAGAACAACGTGTCAGTGATATTCAGGATGTCGCCTCTAAAATACCTCTGCTGGAAAAAGAGATTCAAAAGCTAAAACTACATACTGAGTATCTTGAAAATCGCAATCGTAGGAATAACCTATGTATTTATGGTGTTCCGGAGAATTTATAGGGGTCCGACATGGTGTCCTTCATACGAAAATTCCTGCATGAACTTTTACATCTTCAACCTGCGTCTCACCCTCTTAACATCCAGAGGGCTCACCGTTTAGGTCGTTTTACATCCAAGGCGTCCAAACCCCGTGGGATTATTATTCTCTTTCTTGAGTTTACTGAGTTGATGAATGTTTTGAAGGCTGCTAGACTCAAACGACGTCTCATATGGTCAGGTCATAACATTTTTATCTCTCAATATCTCTCGACTGCAACGAATGCTTGACGCAAAGAATTTTTGAATCTTCGTCCTCAAATGAGACAGCTGAACATCCAATATGATATCCTACATCCATGTTTTTGCAAGATTACGCATAATGGCCGTACCCGCTCGTTTGAGGATCCTCAGTTACTCCACGCTTATCTACAATCTGTTTCCTCCTCCAGCATGGACACTAATTCTTGACAGTTTTTGTCTTCTTGATTGTATTAGATACGTTGCTGTGATTATTGTGGCTCCGCTAAAAGCTTTCCTCTCTACGACATTCTTCTCCTGAGGTTCTGTCTGTTCATCCTTTTGATTAACTCTCTTGCTCCCATCTCTGCTCTTCTGTTGCTTGCTGGGATCCGTGTCCTCTTTGGCGTCTCTTCGCTCCCGATGTCTTGGTTGTTTTTTTCTTCTCAGACCTGCCATTTTTGCCTTGATCTGTCTACTTATTTCTTTCTTCTTACCTGTCTCCTTTCTCTTTTCTTCCTAGCTTGTTTTTCCGCTTTCTATCTCTCTCTCCCTCCTCCTGTACTCGTTTGTTATTCTTTCCATGTACACTCTCTTTTTTTTTTATGGTATCCGTATTTCATGTTACTGCCCTTTATGACTTTGGGCGCATTTCATCCTATCAACGTGACTGTGTTGGGTATTTTATTCATATGTAATGTATTTGTTTGCTGTATCCTTTTTTGTAGCTGTTCTCCTGCAGTGTGTCTACTCCAAGTGTCTACCCTCTTCCTTACCTTCCATCATGTGTAATTTTGTTACGTGGAACGTTCGTGGTCTTGGACATCCTGTTAAGCGTCAAAAGGTATTGTCTCATTTATCTAAGCTTAATTCGCAAGTTGTTTTTCTCCAAGAAACCCACTGTACGGATGTTGAATTGGCTAAACTAAAAAGACAATGGGTGGGTCAAGTTGTGTTCTCTCCAGCTGTTAACAAAAAAGGGGGTGTTGCCATATTGTTTCATAAAGGGTTATCTGTCCAAATTGTTTCTTCTCAAACTGATGAGGAGGGTTTTTGGGTAATGGCTAAGGTTGTGATTCGGAATAAGTCATTGGTTTTACTTAACATTTTTGGTCCTGTTCGTCCTGACCCCAAATTTTCGAATGATATTTAAATTCTCATCGCCTCAATTGACTGTCCTGATATTGTAATTGCTGGTGATTTTAACCAGTGGCTGGACCCTTTTTCTGATAGACTCTCCTCGAGCAAATTTCATCCTGACAAATCCCACAAATGTTACCAATCTGCCATTGCCTCTCGTCCCCTCTATGATGTATGGAAAACGTGTAATCCTGATTCCCTTGAGTATACTTTTTTCTCGAATGTTCATCACACCCGTTCAAGGATTGATTTATTTATTTATTTATTTTATTTATTTATTATTACACTTATTAAGCGCGCAGCTACCCGGAGGTTTCCCGGCGCTAGAGCAAACTGATCAGTGATAGGCGCGAGGGACATTAGTTGTTGAAAAGCCAGGTCTTTATATTATATTTTGGTCAGTAAAAATGTACTCACTTCTATTCAAAAATCCGAAATTGGTTCTATTTTCATTTCGGATCATGCCCCTGTCCATGCCGTCCTTGACCTAACCCTTACCTCTTTTAAATTTTGTAGTTGAAAATGTAATACATTTCTCCTGAATGATAATGTTTTTGTAAAAGAAGTTACTGTGTTTATCAATGAGTTTTTTACTTTCAACAACCCCTCAGACACCTCTATCCCTAATACCTGGGATGCTTTTAGGGCAGCCCTGTGAGTCTTCACTATATCCTATGTATCTAAAAAGAAGAAACTAAATAGAACTAAATATGAGGACCAACTCAAGAATATCAAACGGCTTGAACATTCTTACTTCTCCTCCAAGTCTACTGATGCCCTTCAAAACCTAATAAAAGCAAAAACTGAGTTAAATAAAATCGCTACAGTTGACGCATGTAATACCTTGCTAAAAGTCAAATCTAAATTTCATGGGGGCCAAAATAAAGCGGGTAAAATGTTAGCAAATAGGCTTAACTTATCTAAAACAGAAGTTTTGCCTTTAAATTCCAGCTGTTATCAATACATGTTTGATTCTACTGATTTCACGTGGTGCCCATCCAAAATCAAATACCTTTGCATTTGGTTTTCTTCATCCCTTACTGCCACACTCAAACTTACGTTTGCCTCCCTTATACAAAAAATCCAATCCCTCCTACACATTTGGTCTCCCTTGTTTTTGTCCTGGTGGGGTAGACTTGATACTATTAAGATGATGATAGCGCCACATATACTTTACACGGTCTCTATGCTCCCTCTAAAAATACCTAATTCATATTTTAATCCCATAAATTCTATCTGTTCTAAATTCTTGTGGAATGATAAGCACCCTCGTATTGCCTTACAAAAACTCATCCGCCCTAAGAATGAAGGTGGTGTTCGTTTCCCCAATTTTAAAACTTATCACTCTGCCTTCCTGATCAAACAATCCTTTTCTTTAGCTTTTGATTTCTTGGATACCCCGCTACCCAGATGGGTTGCTTTTGAACGCTCACTGTTAAAGGATTTCTCATTTCAACACACTGTTTTTATGTCAAATTGTTCTTTTTTGCCTAAAACCCGGTTCTAAAATACTCACAAACACTACTTCACAACACATTCTCTAAGGATCTATCCCCTCTTCAATGTTTTTTGTTTATTAGACGTTTAAACGCCATTTTTCCTTTATACTGATTTTGCACACGACACATAAACTGTTGCTTTAGCTTCGATTCACACGAGAATAATATGTTTTTACTCTGATATCAGCTTTGCTTAGTGAACTGTGTCTGTACAGTGAGTGCTGAAGCCTTCAAGGATAACTCGACACAGTGGTTGTTGTGAGGTCTGATCTTCGCACCTTCCTAGACATAACATACATGCAGCGGAAGCCAAATTCTGGCTTTAGGCACGTTTTATATTGCTTCACGCAGCGCACCCACACACACTTGATGGTGCTTCGTTTGCATGCAGAGAGCTGTTGGAAGAGGTGATGCACCGTTACATCGCAACTTTTACAACGGGAGTCTATTACAACGGAACTTTTACAACGCAGGATCCATTACATCGGATGCCATTACAACGCATGGCATTACATAGCAGATGCTATTACAACGCATGGCATTACATCGTAAGTATAGGTAAGTATTTAATTTTTATTTAATAAATTTAATTAATATTAATTATAATTAAAGGGTTTGGGTTTTGGGGTACAGGGGTGTTTTTAGGTTTCAGGGCAGGGTTTGGGTTTTGGGGTACAGGGGTGTTTTTAGGTTTTAGGGTAGGGTTTGGGTTTTGGGGTAAAGGGGTGTTTTTAGGTTTTAGGGCAGGGTTTGGGTTTTGGGGTACAGGGGTGTTTTTAGGTTTTAGGGTAGGGTTTGGGTTTTGGGGTACAGGGGTGTTTTTAGGTTTTAGGGCAGGGTTTGGGTTTTGGGGTACAGGGGTGTTTTTAGGTTTCAGGGCAGGGTTTGGGGTTTGGGGTACAGGGGTGTTTTTAGGTTTCAGGGCAGGGTTTGGGTTTTGGGGTACAGGGGTGTTTTTAGGTTTCAGGGCAGGGTTTGGGTTTTGGGGTACAGGGGTGTTTTTAGGTTTCAGGGCAGGGTTTGGGTTTTGGGGTACAGGGGTGTATTTAGGTTTCAGGGCAGGGTTTGGGTTTTGGGGTACAGGGGTGTTTTTAGGTTTCAGGGCAGGGTTTGGGTTTTGGGGTACAGGGGTATTTTTAGGTTTTAGGGTTGGGTTTGGGTTTTGGGGTACAGGGCTGTTTTAGGGTTCAGGGTTGGGTTTGTGCTTAGGGCTAATTAAATTATATTTACCATTTATAAATTAATTAAAATATATTTATTAAATTAAATTAATTATATTATATTAATTACATTTTTTAATTAAATTAATTAAATTAAATAAATTATTTTAATTAATTTAATTTAATTACAATTTTAAAAATATTTAAATTAAATTAATTTCATTATATTAATTAATTAAAATTAATTACAATTTTTATTAAAATTAAATTAAATAAATAGATTTAAATCTATTAAATTAAATTAATTACTATTTTAAAATGTATTTTAATTAAATTAATTAAATTAAATTAATTAAATTAACTTAATTACATTTTTTTTAAAAAGGTATACTTACCTATACTTACGATGTAATGCCATGCGTTGTAATAGCATCTGCTATGTGATGCCATGTGTTGTAATGGCATCCGATGTAATGGATCCTGCGTTGTAAAAATTCCGATGTAACGGAATGCGTTGTAAAAAACCGCGTTGTAGTGACACCAATCCGTTGGAAGATAATGTGATCCCTTACCACTAGGATCTTGAGGTATGGGGCCGCCCTGCTAAAACCCAATGAGACCTTCTTAGATATAATATAATATGCTAATTAGGGAGGGTGAGAATTAGGTGTTTTTAAACCCGATTCATTTCAGCATTTTAGCATGTTGTCACCTTTCGCATTCTATGGACTAGTAACTATGCTGATTACTTTGCTTCTTATAATATGTTTGCTGGTATTATCTAAGATACTGCTTTTGAGAACCCTGCATTGGTAAATAAACATTTCAAATATGCTTGCGTCCTCATTTACTCCCTGTTTTGATTTGAAATGATTGTATAATGAAAGAGTGTTCATGTGTTCCACGTTACCTGAGGTAATCTAAGTCCATGTTCTGGTTTGTCTAAGTATTGGGAGTTTGTAATGACCAATGAGACACTGTAGCTAGTCAGGTAAGGGGATTTTGGGTACTAAGGTGAGTTTTGGCACACCCTAACTTACTGAGGTTCCAAGTCTCTATGCACAGTTCTGTAGGAGAACAGGATCCCTGCTACATGGCGCCCAACGTGTCATATAGAAACGCTTTGCCTATATGCTGTGTTAAGTTAGCATGAGCTTATTAGAAGTCCAAACGCCATTTTTCCTTTCAACTGCTTTTGCACACGACACATAAACTGTTGTTTTAGCTTCGATTCACACGAGAATAATATGTTATTACTCTGATATCAGCTTTGCTTAGTGAACTGTGTCTGTACAGTGAGTGCTGAAGCCTCCAAGGAGAACTCGACACAGTGGTTGTTGTGAGGTCTGATCTTCGCACCTTCCTAGACATAACATACATGCAGCGGCAGCCAAATTCTGGCTTTAGGCACATGTTATATTGCTTCACGCAGCGCACCCATACACACTTGATGGTGCTTCGCATGCAGAGAGCTGGTGAAGATGATGTGATCCCTTACCACTAGGATCTTGAGGTATGGGGCCGCCTAAAACCCAATGAGACCTTCTTAGATATAATATAATATGCTAATTAGGGAGGGTGAGAATTAGGTGTTGTTAAACCTGATTCATTTCAGCATTTTAGCATGTTGTCACCTTTCGCATTCTATGGACTAGTAACTATGCTGATTACTTTGCTTCTTATAATATGTTTGCTGGTATTATCTAAGATACTGCTTTTGAGAACCCTGCATTAGTAAATAAACATTTCAAATATGCTTGTGTCCTCATTTACTCCCTGTTTTGATTTGAAATGATTGTATAACAAAAGAGTGTTCATGTGTTCCACGTTACCTGAGGTAATCTAAGTCCATGTTCTGGTTTGTCTAAGTATTGGGAGTTTGTAATGACCAATGAGACACTTTAGCTTGTCAGGTAAGGGGATTTTGGGTACTAAGGTGAGTTTTGGCACACCCTAACTTACTGAGGTTCCAAGTCTCTATGCGCAGTTCTGTAGGAGAACAGGATTCCTGCTACATGGCGCCCAACGTTTCGGTGGTATTATTACATGACACTTGAGTAGTACATCTTTCGATCCTTAACCCCTTCACTGTCGTTTCCGGAAAACGGTGATGTCGGAAAAAACCTACCTATTTATGTAATAGGTCTTTTCAAGCTTGAATCTTTCTAAACGGTTTCCTAGAATTACTACCAAGTTGTGCTACAAAGTTTACTTTGTTCTTTTAACTTTCGGTGTCGTTATGGCCGTGGTGGACATTCTGCAGCATAGTTGCATTGCGGTGCGCAACCATTTGCTGCAGTATAATGTTCCCGTGGATGGCATGGCCGTGATAATGGTGGTGAGTGAGGAGGTAATTTACCCATACGAAATATTTTACTCGTGGGTGACCTTCCCGGCTGTGGACGGAACTTCAGGTGTGTTCCGCACGTACACTCCCACCGCTGTGCCGATTTAATATACTCCATATAGGACACAGGAAGTACCTATTGATACTTGGCAGCATCGCGTTTGGTTTGGTGGCGCCCTCCCCCACACTTTGGCAGCTCCGAGGTTAGGTCCTTTGTCCATTCCGGGTCCAAATTGGCCTGTTTTGGCTGGATTTACTCCTCATCCTCAACACAGCAATTGTAACGTTGTTGAGCTAGTAGTCTCAATTAGCGTTATTCGTCGTTAGTACAATACATTACCCGTAATCTCCTGGGTGATGCGGCGCTTCCTGCCGGACAGGTGGCATGAAGCTCAGTCCCGTGATGGTCAATGCAGTGATGGGCAGGCGTCCCCAAGAGGATGATTTTCCTTTCTGGCTTGCCGAGAAATTTGACCAGCTGGAAGCAGTATTTCCTAACACGTCTCCTGGTGAGAAACACAGGATTCTGACAATAAGCTTACCTAAAGACTTGGCCCCTGAAATCGGTGACTGTGTGACCTGGGGTAGAACATTTGCGGCGGTCTATGTGAGGTGTTGTCCTGCCTACGGTCCTTAAGCGTGTTCAGGACGAGCACGGACCTGAGGCTGCGGTTGAATTGGGTATGCGCCTGTGTGGCTCCTTTGATGTTGTTTGCGATCTCGTACTTGCTAATGTCAAGGGAGATGCAGTGTACTTTCAGGTGGCCAATGCTTTGCATGCGCTTCCCGATGCCGAGAAACCCCGTCAGTTAGCGAGGATTATAGTGGCGGCTTATAAAACCGTGGGCCGCAATAGTAGGGGTCTCAAGCCATTTTCTACTAAAGAGAAAAACCAACCCCAAGGACAGAAGTCGGAGACTGATGTCCAGCCCAAGACCAAAAAACAAAATTGGCCTAAAAAACAAAAACAGGGAAAGTAACAGCAACAGAAACAGGAGTCTCATCCTGCGTCTCCATTGCCTGCCCCCACAGAGCGTGTTTATAACGTGCACGATCGCGCGAAGATTAAATCACCTGATCGATTTCAGGTTTCTGATCAACGCTCTCCTCGTTCTTTTCAGGATTCATCGGCCTCGGCGACCGGTGGTGGAGGAGGCGGCAGGGGTCGGGGTGGCCAGCAAGGATGCGACCAGCCCCGCCCAAAAGACGGTGCAGGAAAGCAGGACGGCTCTACACCGAAGAGACCCCAGTTTCAAAAGAAGAAAGTCGCATCTTTAACAGCGAGATATGCCACAGATAGTGAGAACGCGGCTTCGGAATCTGACATGGGCTCTGACCTTGCTGGACAGCGCGGCAGAGATTACCATAGTGTGAGAGGCCCTGCGACCACTACTGAAGGTGACAGCGACTGACCGTTATGTTGTAGTGGAAACAGCAGACACTAGAGTTGGTCCCCCTGACAGACTTTATGAAATTGTCCTTTTGATAGAGGGTGACATACAGCGTACCATAAAAGGGATATTTTGGGAAAATCTTACGACTATTTATGACATTTTGTTAGTGGATGCTGACTGGCCCCCACCTTTTGTTCTCGCAGCTCCACGAGGGGAGGAGGTAATCCTCCCTAGTTTCGCACACACAGTCTCGAAGGAGCATGCACTAAATTTTGCAGAAGAGTGGGCTAAGGCTCTGGCGCCGGCTCTGTACCATACACATTGTGGGTGGGATACATTTTCCCCACACCACGAGATTCCTTTGCGGTCTCAGCCACAGACGCAACCTCAATATCCCATTAGACGTGGGCTAGTGGTAGATCAAAACGATGGATATATGCGGTTTATAATGAAATCTGGAAAACATCACAGATTGAGCTGGCTACCCGCCTTATGGCTATTGATCAAGCTAACTTGGAGAAAGTGCTTGCAGTTGTAGATAATAGCATTAACACGCTTTCTTCCCGCATTTACACATTGGATAATATTGTATCGTCTGTTGTTGATATTGTGCAAAATGAAGTGTCTGTGTTATACCATGGTCAAAATCAATTGCGTTCCATTTTGCAGTTTGCATGGACCCCGCAGACACTTAAGGCCGGAAAAGTCCCTTGGAATTACATGAATGTCTTCTCCCTCTTTGCCCCTTTTAATTTGACTGACAAGCAGCGTTTGCTTTCAATGAGAGATGCATCTTTTTCCATGTTACACATTGAAAAGTTGGTGTCTTTGCCATTCACTGTGGCAGAGGACACGGCTGCGACGTGGCTTATCCACGGTTTAATTACGTTACCGTTTGCTTTATTCAAATTTACAAATTGTAAGAAATATGTTGCCATTGGTAGATACGAACCACTAGGTTGTTCATACCTCCATGAAGCCTGGTCGCTCCCTTTTTATATACAGATTCCTTAGAGAAGGGAGGGAGGTTTTTCTAAAAGGTGAAGAGTGCACAGAAACGCCTGATCACTCATTAATGTGTAGACATATTCAGTTGCACGGTTCTTGCAACCAAGAACAGCCTAATTTAGCCTGTGTTTTGAAGGGTACTCCCGTTCCCACAATCGTCCCCACTTTCAAATTACTGGCAAACTGCAGCTATTTACTTTTAAATAATGAAGATTGTTGTGGGTTAATAAAAGACATCGCTTATGTGGTTACAGTCACTGAACGTATGGTTTGCTGTAAAAATGTTTTGTATCCTCCTCCGCATGGGAACTTGGATGTTTCCATCTGGCCGCAAATTCCAACCTTGAAGGCAGAGTTCAATGGAATGAGTAGAATAAGAGCCCTATTGTCACAAAAAGAAGTTGCCCTGACTTCAGCTCGTGAAACATTTGTCCTTCACATAGCCAACACCCGCACAGAGGTGCAGGCTTTATTAAATACTGACCTACCATTGCATTTCTGTGAACTGATTCATACAATCTTTAACGCGTCCTCCACTTCGGGCCTCGCACATTTTTTTAAAATAGTTAGCAGTGGTCTTGTGACTTCCTTTGAAAAGATATTTGGAGTCATTCCTGCTTTCTTTCATTCAATCTTTTCAAGCCTGTTTGGTGGTTTTCCTGTTTTACTAGCGTTGGCCGCAGGCATTCTGGTGATATTTTGTTTTATTAAAAATGGATGCCCGTCCTGTGTTTCAAGACGCTTTGTCCCGCCTGGCACTGTTTCGCAACAGGATGCTTGAATACTATGGCGCGCTGCCACTCGCCACCTTAAGTGCAGCGTATGGATTATCGTTTCCATTTTCCTATTTTACATGTGCCCAGCCTGTCTTTCATTGCCTGAGCTGCGATTTCGATTGGGCCCTGGATTTGTGTCTCTGCAAGATGCTTTCTCCTGATGTGGATTTTAATCATCTCATGAGTCCCTTAGTTGCTCACGAATTGTTTTGTTCCGACGAAAGGATTATGGCCTCGGCAGCGATGAATGGAGTACTGGGTCGTTGGAATGTATTTGCAGCGGCGCAGATTTCTTGGCACACAGCTACATTGAGAACCCACTGAGTTGTCCTCTGATGGTGCTAGAGGCTCCGGTAATTGAAGAGCATGAATGTTCATTCCCGCTATTTGATTGGATGGCTGAATTGTTTTCGGATGATAACAGTGATTTCCTTTTGAAAGCTGTAGCTGCTTATTTTGCATATTCAGTCCTGGGTTGAGACCAATCGAGGCCTTTGTTGACATTGAACTTTTTTCCAAGTTTTTTTTTAAATTATGACTAAATTTTCATGTCCCAGACCTATTGACTTTGTTGACATTGAACTTTTTCGAATTCTTTTTTTTAAATTATGACTAAACTTTCATGTCCCAGACCTATTGACTTTGCTCAAATTGTCAAGATGGTGAGATTTTGGTTTTTTTTGCGTGACAAAATTAATTTTTCTCACTTCCTCAAATTTGAACTGACTTTCGTTCTTGAACTCTGCACTTCAAAGATGAGCCCCTTATCTTATCTTGTCTTATCCGTGCTTGGATCTTGGGGGGATGTCATATAGATACGCTTTGCCTATATGCTGTGTTAAGTTAGCATGAGCTTATTAGACGTTTAAACGCCATTTTTCCTTTCTACTGCTTTTTCACACGACACATAAACTGTTGTTTTAGCTTCGATTCACACGAGAATAATATGTTATTACTCTGATATCAGCTTTGCTTAGTGAACTGTGTCTGTACAGTGAGTGCTGAAGCCTTCAAGGATAACTCGACACAGTGGTTGTTGTGAGGTCTGATCTTCGCACCTTCCTAGACATAACATACATGCAGCGGCAGCCAAATTCTGGCTTTAGGCACGTTTTATATTGCTTCACGCAGCGCACCCACACACACTTGATGGTGCTTTGCATGCAGAGAGCTGGTGGAAGATGATGGGATCCCTTATCACTAGGATCTTGAGGTATGGGGCCGCCCTGCTAAAACCCAATGAGACCTTCTTAGATATAATATAATATGCTAATTAGGGAGGGTGAGAATTAGGTGTTGTTAAACCCGATTCATTTCAGCATTTTTGCATGTTGTCACCTTTTGCATTCTATGGACTAGTAACTATGCTGATTACTTTGCTTCTTAAAATATGTTTGCTGGTATTATCTAAGATACTGCTTTTGAGAACCCTGCATTAGTAAATAAACATTTCAAATATGCTTGCGTCCTCATTTACTCCCTGTTTTGAATTGAAATGATTGTATAACGAAAGAGTGTTCTTGTGTTCCACGTTACCTGAGGTAATCTAAGTCCATGTTCTGGTTTGTCTAAGTATTGGGAGTTTGTAATGACCAATGAGACACTGTAGCTAGTCAGGTAAGGGGATTTTGGGTACTAAGGTGAGTTTTGGCACACCCTAACTTACTGAGGTTCCAAGTCTCTATGCACAGTTCTGTAGGAGAACAGGATCCCTGCTACACTATATGGCTTTGTATTGTATTTGTTGAAACTTAATAAAAATTTCTTAAACAAAAAAAAGAAAAATCGATTTTACTAAGTCATTTAACATATCTTTTAACTTATCACGATATGCTAATGGTACATTCCGCACCCTGTGTCTTACTGGAATTGCAGAGTCTTTAAGTATAATTTTATGTTTAAATTCAGCATATTCTCCTAGTTTTTCTTCAAATACCTTTGGAAACAACTTCTTAATGTCAGACACTAAGGGGCAGATTTATGTTGGGAATGCGCCACGTTTGCGTCACGCAACTGCGGCGTAAACGTGGCATATTCCTACGACCCATTTACAACGTGACGCATCTAGGCAGATGCGTCACGTTGTAAAGCCCTGTGCCACTTGTGGGTGTTCCGGTGCAGGGTGCGCGTTCCGGGGCAGGTGCGCCTCGCAAAAGTGGCTGAGTGAAATCTATAAGATTTCACTCAGTCACTTTCAGGCCAATGCTGCGTCAAAACCCTGCACCTGCTTGAAGCAGGCGTAGGTCTTGACGCAGCACTGTAAAGATGGGGCACCCCCGAGCCTTGCTGGAGCTGCGTCGCAACTCCAGCAATGCGCCACCTTTACGGCACTGATGCGTCACACATCTGTGCCGTTTTGGCCCCATGGTGCGCCGCATTGTAAATGCGGCGCACCATGGGTGGCGGAGCAGCGGCGCAAAATAACTGGCGCATCCCTGGGGATGCGCCAGTTATCATAAATCTGCCCCTAAATCTGCATTGTCAGATGACACTATGTATACAGAAGGTGAAGCATTGGGGTCCAACTTAATACCCATTTCTTTTTGATGAGGCCAACCTAAAAAAGATTCACCCTTCCGGGCTATATACACCTTCCCCTTAATAGATCTCCCTTTGAAACCAAGCTCAGCCCAAATGAATCCTTCTAAATCAATTTTATGTCCAGAATAACTTCCTGGTCTAATGTCTAGGCTCAAGCATTTCCTACTGCCCCACAATTTCTCAAACACATCCTTGCCAATTATAGAGTACCAAGCATATGAGTCAACCATCCTAGATACGTTTTTCCCATCGATTGATATAATGCACGATGGAAAACCTTTACAATTGTTGCTAGAGACACATGAAATACAAATAAATTCACTAAATTCTTCTGCAATATTCTCTTCATCAAATGCAATACAATTCACTTTTTGAGATGATTGACACATTTTACCAAAATGACCAGTTTTCTTACATTTCACACAAATTTTATTTAACGCTGGACTATTCTTAACATTTCCAACATGATCGAAACTGCCACATCTATAACAGATTATAAATTACATTTGTTTCCAAACTTATTATCTTTCGAGACGCCTTCTTTTTTAAATGGGTATGATGTTTTCTATTGAATCACCTGACTTTTCACAATGGAAACCTCCTTTACAGAGTCTTGCACTTTGACGGATAAACTTTGAGCTTGACCTCTAATTTCATTCACAAATTTCTCCGACTGTTCAATTCCTTTAGCAATATTGACTACTGCTTTAAGAGAAGACTCTGTTCCTAACCATATCCTTTCTTGTATTTTCTTACGTTTGGTCTTCATCATTATTTGATCTCTTAACTTTTGTTCATAGTTGATGGTATCAAAAGCCCAAGATCCAGCTAAAGCACGTAAAGCAGATACATAGTTCTCAATAGACTCATCGTCTCCCGGTGCTCGTGAATAAAATTTAAAACGTTCCATTACTAGGTTAATTATTTTTCCAAATCTGGTGATTAATTGTTTAATCGCAATTTCAAAAACATCAGTTTCATCAGAATCATCTAATGGATGTAGTTCTAAAAAATCTTTAATACCTTGACCACCTAAACAATGTTGTAACAGGTCAAGTTTCCTTTTAGATGAACAACCATCTTCCTCAAAAACTTCAACATAAGCTAAGAACATGGGATACCATAAATCCCATTCCATTTTAGGTTCCCCAGCAGTAGGTAGAAAATGTGGAGGAGCTATTATATTTGACATAGTGAAATTCAATAAAATGCAATATACTAGACATATTCTAAATAGTAGTAAAATTGTTTAAAATATCACTCACACAGAATAACATTAATATGCTCACTAAACTAATAAACAGCCTGCTAGAGCGCTGACAACAATCTTACTAAAAGATATGTGAAGCAAAGTTCAAAATTGGATTTACTTAAAAAAAACAGTGCACATTGCTGAAATTATTTACTTGAAAGAAAGCGTGCGCATCGCTGTAATCCGCACGATGATTGAGAATGAAGTTGTGTTAAAATACACTAAACAATATGTAAATCAACCAATTCCAAAATGGCCGACAGCGTAGCAGTGCGTGTGATGTCAAATCTCAGAATGCACTCTGTTCCCACAATCCTTTGGGATATGACGCTGCAATACACTACAAGGAGAACGCAACACCAAGCTCCAAATTCTTCCAGCAAAAATTCGAAAATGACCATTGAGGTACGATGAATATTTTCAAATGTATAACTCAATCGAAACCAATTAAGAATAAAATGTGATCCAAAAAGCCAGATTCCTGCTAGGATATCAGCCGCAGGTGCTCTCCATATACGTATATAAATAAGAACAGCCGCAGTTGCTATCAGAGGAATTAAAATGTAGTTTGAGTATAATATCCCTTTATATAGCGTTAAGAGAAAACCGCAAAAATTCAAATGTCACAACAAGCGTACCCACAGCCGCTGGTGCAATCAAAGCACGACACTATACTAAACTGCCACTGGTGCATTCACACACTACCTTTAAAAATCAAACGGGTACCTTGAAAATGTCGTAAAGTGAACGCTGTCCTCAAACTGTCTGGAAGTACTCCCACTTGTCGCCAATATGTTGTAAAGAATCATAGATACTTTCAAGAAGGGTTCAAGTTGTAGGTTTATTCCAAAGAATGAGGAACAGCTTAACACCCACACAAGTCTATACTGCTTCCCAGTCAGCATCTAACTGCCATCCCCATGGAACCCTTAACAAACCTTCCTAACACAGAATCTAAGAATACTACTAAAACATTTGTAAGCCTAACGTGATACAATAATAAGAATACCACTGATGTGCTGGCATGCGTTGTAACGGTTGCGTAGTAAAGACTGTTTTCCAGTTGGGATGGGTGTGAATCTGGGGTCTCTTACAGCACAGGTGCAATGGCTCTTTTCTCAGCGCTCTCACCCTTCCAAATAGAGGAAACTGGCAGCAGTTCTCCAGACTATGCTCTGGTGTGTTCCTCACTTACAGGGACAGGTGATCTTGAGCCATTCACAAAACACAATAGAAAAGTATTATGTCAGCAAACAGTTATAGATGGACTCTTTAGCTCTGGCTTCTATCATTCCAGATAAGGAGCTGGACAGGAAACTGTGTGTTGGCCTAGTCAAGCTCCCTTATTGGAGGAGTAAACAGCATGGTAACAGATCATCTAAGCCGGATATTTTCCAATGCCACAACTTTATCCTCACTTGTTCCATATTTGTTGAAGTGTGCAGGATGTTTGTGTCCTTGATGGTGGACATCTTTGCCAGCACCATCAAAGCTCTCGTACTCTGCTTCCTGTCGCAATTCCTTGAGGTGGAGGCTTTGGGACTGATGCTCTGACCTATCCTTGGCTTTCTCCTTTGCTCTATGATATTTCTCACTTTTCAGATTTCTAACCAGTTGGTTTGGCCACAAAGGGAGACCTCAGAGCTTACCCTAGTGGCTCCATTCTGTCCTTATGTAAGGTGGTTTCCTCTGCTGACTAGTATAGCTCTGACTCCAGAGTGAATATTTCCACAGGTCCCTTTCCCATCTCAGAGACCTCTTCTCTCACAGGGTTCCTGTCAGCATCTTTGACTGTTGGTTTAGAGGCTGAAAGGAGGGGGTCTCCAGCATTTAGGGATCTTCTTCTCCCTTCTGGATTCAGTCTAGAGGTCTTAGAGGCAGTCCACTCTGTAGCGTTTTACCACCACAGGCATCCTTTCCCTCTGGTCTTCACAGGATCCATTAGATTCTTGTGGCTGTGAACCCAAGAGGGTAACGGCTGATGGATGGATTACATTTTTGCTTGGCAAATTGCATCCTTTGGGTCCAATGGACATATATGAAGGCAGGGAGCACCCCTTGGAGGGCTTCTCAGAAATGGAGATTCTCCAGTGGGGTGTTGCTTTTTTTTTCAATTGGTGGCTTTTTCTTGGAACTTGCAGCTTGTTCTCATGACTCTGCTGCATCCTTGCTTCCAGTCCCTGGTTGAGGTTGACCGCATATTCTTGAGCCTGAAGGTTTTCTTCTTGAAGGCATTACATCCACGTGCCAAAACAGGCCCCTTATTTGAGTGTCTTTCCTAACATGTTGATGTTGTGGCTAGGGCCTTGATAAGATCAGGAGGATACTCTACCCTCCATTTTTTCAGTCCTCTTCTTTGTCTATGGACGAGGCTTAGCATCTCCTTGATTTCACCTAAGCCATTCAGATCTTCCTATTCTGTTCTGCTGACTGCCAATCTGGGAGAATTGTTGTGAAATTAGGAATCTTCTGGCGGGGGTGTAAGGTCCCTGCTTTGTCACTAGAATGCCTATGGTGGTTCTTCCTGATTGAGTCTCTCCTGTCAAGCTGTGTTCTTTCTTAAAATAGATATGTGGCACTACGCTGGAGTTGTATACTTAGTCACAGGTCTGCTTCTCTGCCATATCTTTATTTTACTAAGAACTAGGAAGAGGAAAGGGCAGAAGAGGAAATAGGTTGACTACTTACCAGTAATCTTCATTACTCTGATTACCTCCCTCATTACAGTGGTTACACTCACCATCCCTCTCATTGTCACAAGCTTCATTCCCAGTGCTTGGTGGTGACATGACATGTCATGGGTGTCGTCCTCCTTGCAACTCCATGTAAGACGGTGGGCTCTATGAAGGAGGCACAAGAAAGAGGGTAGGGTGGGGAAGAGTAATCAGAGTAATAAACATTACCAATATGTAAAGACTGGATGTTGTATTCTACAACTGAAGATATACAGCTTTCTGAAAGGAAAAATAACTCTTCACCCTATCTGTTTTTACCAGTGGCGTAACAAAGGTGTGCAGACCCTAATACAAGTAGGGAAAATGTGAAGTCCTACCCAGGTTGGGAAGTAAAGGAGAGTGGGTCTCGGTGTCACTGCACCTCCAGCACACAAAAAAGATGCGGCCCTGGTTCTGCCTACATTGGCCTTACTGTTTTATGGTTTTTTTTTACAAAACTTTGAGCAAGAGCAAGCTTCAGGCAATGTGTATGATGCAACTGGAGTGGATACAATGTGACCTTTATTCCTGCTAGTTTCAATTTAATGAATTTCAGCCAAATTCCACCTTGCATTTGGATAATCTTTCAGAACGGATGCTGAATCTATGCACAACCAGGTGTTGGCCCACCCCCCTCTCGCAGCCACTATATCCTGTCAGTTCATAGGAGCATTTTACATGCTGGTGAGGTTTTTCGGTGAACAGCTGCTGAAATAAAACACCTTCATAAGTCAGGCTCAAAAACGTCATCTATCACGAAGGCTGGGTGTGGAGACTGTGAACGAGCAGGGGCGCGCGTGTTCACATTTCATGTAGCATAATATTTATAAGCCTCGTGATGGGAAAACGTCAGCATCTGCAATCGTGCAAAATATAGGACTGTCAAAAGGCCTTGCCTGTAAAAAATATTTTAATGAAAGATTTGATGTCTTTTCAGGGACGCCAGTTTTTTTTTTCTCAGCCAAACAGTTTGTATGCAATAAGGCTGATGAATGCACTCATAGAAGGAATGCAGCGGGCTGTTAGTCTAAACTTGCACCACATTATAAAGTGTGACACCTTTTAACCCCATAACTCACCTCCTGTCCAACTAACAGCCCAGAAGGGATTTCTGGTGTTAAGTATGGCACGTTCTCTGGCCTAGTTCATTTTCAACAGTTTCAGGATTACATGTAACTATAAACAGAGCGAACTGCTTGCACAGTCCAGTTTACAGGATGGGCCCTTGCTCTACTGTTATAATAACCACATTCTTAAACCTTCCAGTTGTGAGCCCTCAATTAGCAAGTCTGCTTCTAATGCAGTCAGAATTCCTGGGCTGCAAACTTTTCTGACCCTTGAAGTGACCTCCAGACGAAGGCCCCTTTGATGCACGGCTTTTAAAGTTCCACCTAGGATAACAGTCTCCTGGGCACAAGGGTGCAGAGACATAGGCATAGCTAAGAGGTGTTCATCTTTTTCTTCTTTCACTATCACTGTAATTGTCGATCAGTCCTCGCATGAAATGTCGGAGGTGGGAGGGCTGCCGGGGGTTGCCAGGGGCTAAGTGCTTTTCGACCAAGACAAACTTAAAGTAAAATAAATAGGTGTTGAAAGACATTACCAACAGTTTGGTGCACACATAATTCTGTGCTGTCCCATGTGTTCAGACAAATGCAGAACATTTTAACATCAGAAGTGGTGCATTATTTTTCACTAAAACTTTTTACATATTGTTAATAGTGTAATATTTTGTGCAATTTCTATTCAAACAGAACACCGTGATCTCTAAATCCCTTTTTCTGGCTGTCATGAATCCTTTACAGAGAATGAGTCAGATTGTGGTAACCATCTTTATTTTCAAAGTTTTATATAGCGCGAACAAGATCTTCACAGATATCAGAGCGCTTTACATAGAGGGGTACATGAGGGAACATAGTCAGACAATAAATCAATAGGTCACATAGTACAAATAGGTGGCTGCAAGCCATCACGTGAGTAGTAAAACAACTCATACAAATAAGTGAATGAGTCAAGCATGCAAAACAGATCGGTGCAAGGTGTTGACAGAGTTCGAGATGATAGATCAAGTGTATTTAGCCATGAGGATAGCTTTTACTTCCTTTTTGAAGAGTGTAGTGGAAGAGATAAGCCTGGTTTCGGGAGGGAGTGAATTCCAAATCCTAGGCGCCAATCCTGAGAAGGAGCGCTTGTAAGTTTTTTCCTTCCGGAATCTTCGAGGTTTCAGCAGAAGATTGTTTGTGCCTCTCGTGTTTCTAGTTCCCCCAGAGATTGTCAGTTTCTGAGCGAGGTAGCCGGATGATTTTAGGTGTACCGCCTTGTGTGTCATGCAGGCGATTTTCAGCTGTATTCTCGCTTCAAAAGGCAGCCAGTTCAGGGATTTCAAGTCAGGGGTAATGTGGGAGTGCTTTTTTGACCCAGTGATGAGTCTCGCTGCAGCATTCAGCGAAGCTCTTAGTGGTGCGGTAGTAGTTAGGGGGAGTCCGCAGAGGGCGGTGCTGCCGTATTCAATACGTGGGATGACTAGCGATTGTACTGCTGTTTGGAAGTCTTTGGCTGGGAGGTAGGGTTTAAGTTTCCTCAGAGTATTGATCTGGAAGTTCGCTCCCTTTGTTGCCTTGCTGATATGTTGCTGCATGTTGAGGTAGGTGTCAAGTGTTATGCCTAAGGATTTTGCTGAATCCACTATGGTCGGTTGGACATTGAGTGCTGTTAGGTGCTTAAGCCATGTTTGTGTGGTAGATATTTTTGTGGGAGGTGCGATCAGAAGGAACTCAGTCTTCATAGCGTTTAGTTTGAGGTGGTTATCAGCCAGCCAAGATTGGGTGCTCCTGATCGTTGAGTTCAGACGTAAGATGTCTATAGGGGATTGCAACTTGAGATATAGCTGAGTGTCATCGGCGTACATGTGAAAGTTTACGTTGGATGCTTGTAGCAGGGAGGTGAGAGGTTCCATGACTAGGTTGAACAAAGTTGGGGATAGGGAGGATCCTTGGGGGACGCCTAGCGTTCCAGGTATTGGCGAGGACATCAGGTTGTTGCTCTTGAATTTCTGCGTCCTGTTGTGAAGAAAGGAAGTGAACCACTTGAGAACAGTTCCAGATAAACCCATTCTTGTATTTAGTAGTTCTAGTAGATTCTCATGTTTAACGGTGTCGAATGCTGAAGAGAGATCTAGAAGGATGAGGAGGCAGGTGTCGTTTTTGTCTAGCATTTGAAGTGCGTCGTCGATTATGTGAGTCATAGCAATCTCTGTGCTGTGTCCTGCTCGGAAGCCTGACTGGTGGGCGTTGAGGAGATGGAATTGCTCAATGTGTTTAGTCAATTGTAGTTGTGCGCATTTTTCCAATAGTTTGGCGAGAGTAGGAATATTGGTGATGGGACGATAGTTGTTAAGATCAGAGGGGTCGGCTGTAGGTTTCTTTAGTAGAGGTGTGACCTGTCCAATTTTGAGAGAGTCAGGTATGCTTCCTTGTTGGAGAGAGCTGTTGATAATTTTAGTCCAGAGAGGGAGAAGCAAAGGGGTAAAGTCTTTTACTGCGGAGGCAGGGAGGGGGTCCGTGAGGTGATTGGATGGTTTCAGGGTGCTGAGCAGTTTGCCAATTTCTTCTTCCGAGTATGTGCCGAAGGTTGACCATGTGGCATTGTTTTTTGGTTCAGTGGGTGCTAGGCGTTGGGGTTTGGAGTAGAGGCTTGCGTCAATGAGGAGATCGCTTTTTATTTTGTCAGTTTTTTGGATGAAGAAAGCAGCGAAGTTTTCACAGGAGGGTGCCTCACACCTAGTGTTGAGCGGTTGGGGTTGTTCCTTGGATTGTGTTTTGATCAGCTCAAACAGTTTTCTCGGGCGGTTTTTTGCTTGGTCGAGTTGGAGGCTGAAGAAGTCTGATTTTTAGCGTTTTATTTTCCTGAAGTAGGCGTTTCTCTTTTTCTTCAGCTCTTTTAGGTGCATTGCAGAGGGGGCTGATCTCAAGGTACGCTCTGCCATACGCATGTCTCGTCTATCCTCATTGAGACTCCCGTCGTACCATGGTTTGGAGGTTTTAGTAGAGACTCTTTTCAGCTCCATAGGTGCAGCCTCATTAATTATAGATGTCATAGCGCTGAGATAGTGGTCAGTCAGAGTTTGGACATCTGTAGCGTTTGTCGGTGGCAATAGGAGGTTGCAACTGTTGGGGGGCAAATAGCCTTGGTTGAGCTTTTTCAAGTCTCTTTTCCAGACTTTGGGCTTGGAGAGTTGGGCCGGGTTAACTTTGACTTTCTCATTGATAAAGAATGTGACAATATGATGATCTGACCAGTCACAGGGTTGGATGGACTCGAGTTGGATAGAGTCCTCTTTGGAGATGATCAGGTCGAGGGTAGAACCTTTCTCGTGGGTTGGGCCGTTGCATATTTGGGTGAGGTTAAGGGCATCAAGGAAATTTTTAAGACTATTTACAACAGCGTCGCTGTGATCGATCCAGTGGAGGTTGAAGTCACCAAGGTAGATTTGGGTGAGTTGCCGTCCGGAATTGGTTGAGATCAACTCCATTATTTCTTGGGTAAAAGTGAGGTTGTCCCTGGGTGGGTGGTAAATGCTGTGGAGCGCGCATATCGGTTTGCCCTCACTCATAATGTCCAGGCAGATGTATTCCCAGGATGTTGGGGATGGTAGGGAGGTGGAGTTGACTTTCTGAACAGAGAGGTTGTTCCTGTGGATGCATGCGATTCCCACACCTATTTTGCCTGTTCTGTCGAGCCTGATAATGTGGTAGTCGAGAGGAACCAATATGTCCATTATAGGTGTCGAGGATTCAGTTAGCCAGGTTTCTGTCAAGATGATTAGGTCCAGGTCCCGCGATAGGAGGAGGTCAGCAATGGCGGCGGAATGTTTCTTGGCTGATCTGCAGTTAAGAAGAGTGCATTTGAGACGGGGTGTGTTGAGGGCGGTAGATGGTTCTAGAGAGAGAGGGACTTTTCTCAGGTTATTGGGGATGGAGGATCTGCTGTTTAGTGTGGGCGGCCTAAGGGGATTTGAGTGTATCGTGGGAATGTTGAGGTGTGGGGTGGTTGTGTTATTTTGGGGGGCTAGGTCATAGGAGCGGAGAAGGGTGAGTGTGTCGAGGTCAGAAGAAGAGTTGTGCGCGCGACGCGGGCGGTTGTAGCGATTACGACCTGGGATTGAGGTCAGATTGGGGGATAGCTGAGTGAGAGAGTTAGACGGAAGGGTGGGGGACAAGTTGGATGGGGCGGTGTAGTTGCGTGGGGCGTTGCAAAAGTTATGCGGGGGCCGAGGGCAGCTGCTGCGCCTTTGAGCAGGGATTGACGCCCGGTATGGGGCGTGTTGAGTGAGGGGGTCAGCCGGCGGAGTAGGGGACAAGTTGGGAGGGAATGTTGGGGTGGGCGAGGGGTGTATAGGGTGTGTAGAGAGTAATTCTTTGATGGTGTGTATGTCTTCTTTTATCTGTGTGAGGGTGGCCATGATGTAGTCCATCGTGGGGGGGGTGGTAGGGGTGGTGGTGCCAGTCAGCGGTGATTGGCTGACAAGGGAGTTGGTGTGCAGCTGGGGGGGGAGGGCTGGTGTTCGAGCAGGTCTGCGTTGAGTTGGTGTGTGGGATGGAGTTAGGGAGGGGAAAGCTTTTGGGTAGGAGGGGTGTGGATGAGGTGGGGAGGACGTTGGTGGTGAGAGTGAGGGCGTTGGTGGTATGCGGGGGGGTCAAGGTGTGGTCTGGGAGACTGATAGCCGTGGTGGGGGTGCAGGGAGGATAGTGGGTGCTGAGAATGGGAGGGGAAGCGTCATTGGAGATGATCGTGTTGAGGGGGGTGGGGGTTAAATTCAGAGAGGAGGTATGCTCTGCGTAGTTGGTTAGAGGGTAATGGGGACTGAGAATGGGGGGGATAAAGTGGGGGATTTGTCGGAGAGCGTGTTATCCTGGTACTGGACTAGGTTAGGTGTGTTAAGGGTGGGAGCTGTGCTGTTAGCCGTGAGCGGGGTGTTATTGCTCGCTGTAGGTGAGATAGGAGTGTTGAGGGTATGTGTGGAGGTCCGCGAGTTGGTAGAAGGGGCGGGGGTGTGAGTGGTGTATGGGGGGGGCGGTCTGTGTCTATGCTTGAGAGCTGAGTTGGGATAGTGGGAATGTGGGTGGGGGATGGGAGGTCTGGGGTGGTAGGTGTGCCCCTGCTTGGGGAGTATGTAGCTGAGGGGTCATGGTTGGTGGGACTGGAGGAGATATGAGTGTTGGTCCGTGAATTGGAGAGGTATTCTTTGAAGGTGTCGAACAGGTTGTCTAGCAGTTCCAGGTTCCTGTCTGTAGCTTGTGCTAGGACAGTCCCGGTGTTGTAAATAGTGATGGTGGCACTGCCTGGAAAGACTATGGATGGTGTGACGGAGAGAGTTAGGCTATGAGCTGATTTTCTGGTGGAGGAGACGGAGAGAAGGATAAGGAACGCTTTTCTCCATTGAGCTCTGCGTGTGGTGTAGAAGATGATATCAGTGTTCAGGGATCCATTGACCGGTGAGAAGTAGTTGTCAACAAAGGGAGTTTCAGGGTGTGACCTAATGAAGTTGTGCTTAAAGCGTTTGGCGGCTTTTTTGGTGAGTGATGGTGGGTAGATTTTGTATGTGTGTTTGCCGATAGGATCCATGTTGCGGTGATGGATTAGATGGGTATGGGGGGATGCACTATAGTGGTACACATGTGCAGAAAAACAAATGCCTACAGTAGGTTACACAGTAGTAAGTTATAGATTACAAAGTGGCACTAGTGATCAACCAGCATCCCAGGATATAAGAGTGTGCAATAGAGCAAATACATACGGTAAATTACAAAGTACACAGTGTAAGTATAATACTGAAAGTATATAAGGGCAGGATAGGAGTGTAGGTATAATACTGATAGTATATAAGGGCAGGATATACCTGCAAACCGCAATTTACATGAATCAAAAATCATAAATCAATGTGTCATCAATTAGCCAACAAAGTACAAGGTGTAAGTGTAGGTATAGTACTAATAGTATATAAGGGCAGGGTACAAATGCCAGCAGCAATTTACATGATTCAAAAATCATACATCAAAGTGACATTAATTAGCAGACAAGAAATGAGGTAGCAGTCTGCGCAGTACCAACGTTCAAAATACAGGTAGGAGTGACACTAGAGAGAAATCAAAATGTATGAGGTAGCAATCTTTGCGTTACAGATGTTCAAAATATAAGTGGGTATACGTGATCCTAGAGAGCAGCCAGACGTATATGAGGTAGCAATCGGTGCGTTACAGGAGAGGAGAGTGAGAATGGAAGCAGGTTGCAGAGCTGTATAGAGTAGTGCGGAATACAGAGGAGGTATGCGATATATGAGATAGCAATCGGTGCATAACAGGAGAGGAAAGCGAGGATGGGTGCAGTTGCGGAAATGTACAGAATAGGAACGACTGTAAGAGCAGAACACAGATGAAGACAGTAGAGTACACGAGTCAAGAGTCAAAAATCAAAAATGGCATTAGTTAGAGACCAAGGTATCTGAGGTAGTAGTCTGTGCATAGCCAGTGTTCAACATACAGGTAGACATATAATACAGTACTGGAAAGGTATATGGGTAGCAATCTGTGCGTTACAGTTGTTCAAAATATACAGGTAGAGGTGTAATAATCCAATAATAGTCAGACAGACATTCATAAGTGAGGTAGTAATCTGCACACTACAGATGTTCAAAGTATGGGTAGAAATATAATATTGCAATAATCAGCAGGCATTCTTTCCCAAGAGGGTGTAGATACATCACTGCGCAAGGTATTCTGTATTTGGGCTTAGTCTCAAATGACAAAGTACTTAGTCTGTGTTCCGATAGTTGTGAAAATGGCCTTCACAACAAACTCCTCCCTCCAGTTACAGGCAGGTACCTGATTTTGCTTCAGATTCCTGCAGGAGGCAGCCCACCATCCATCAAAGAGGCAACATGTTTTATTGGCCCTTTAAAAACACAAGTCACTTCCACTGTCTTGTACAAACTCCTCCCTTCACTCACCCTGGCGGATCCTGCTAGTGCTACTGTTTCCAGTTGCAGGCAGTTCACTGTCCATCTAAGATGAAATGTATTCTTTTGCCACTTTAGTTGTCGTTTGGGGAAGTGCCCGTACATAAACAAGAGTGGGTACTTTGTCCTAACAATGTGCGACCTTTTGGTCTATGTGTAATTATTTTTTGCAGTTAGCTAGTAAATGGCATAGGAGCCAGGGCCGACTGCTTTTAACAGGTTTTACCTATATTTTAAAGGGAGGCTCTTATCAGTTCCCAACCTCGAATTACTGTGTTAATTCACGTTTGTGTGAAACTTTTTTTTGTTTATTTCCCCTGGCTGCACCCATTTACAATACTTCTAGTAAAGCCCTCACACTGTTTAAGCCCCATTCACTGTCAAGATAAGATCTCCCCCAAGGAAAAGACAGACAGCTTCTAACAGTAGGGTGGAATGCTTGCATTTTATTACTTAGTTGTGTAAAGCAGATGCTTTAGCCTTAGAAAATTTGTGGTCTTTCCTCTTCATGCCTCAGTACCTTTCTTTGCACTTCACAGGCATTATGGGATTGATTTTTTCAAGTTAACCTATTTGGTCATTATTATCAAAATCTAAATGTTGTGATAAACATTTCACATTAAAAATAAAGTTAAAAAGAGCTATGCTATGCTTCACTACTAAACAGGGAGCCACAAGTACAGTGACCATGCAGACAACAGAGTCACAATTTGAATGGTGCAGCAGGTACAGTAGCACGGGCCCAAAAGTTGTCAAAACTTCTATAAATACAGAATATTGCTATATTAGCAGTTAAAAGGGACTTAACTTAAATGGTGAAGCAGGTGTAGTCGACCACGGACAAAAGCTGTTGGAACCACACTAAACCCATATTATTGCTTACATTTAAAACTAAACAGACAGTCATAAGTGCAGTATCTGGCAGACAATAGGGTCATGATTTCAATGGTGCAGCAAGTGCAGGATCGGGGAGGGCTGGACAGCTGGAAAGCAGGAGC
This sequence comes from Lissotriton helveticus, assembly GCF_964261635.1. Classification (NCBI taxonomy): domain Eukaryota; kingdom Metazoa; phylum Chordata; class Amphibia; order Caudata; family Salamandridae; genus Lissotriton; species Lissotriton helveticus. Next base: position 135,716,523 of record NC_136058.1, read on the forward strand.
AGGGAGGCGAGCTTGATTGGGCCGATCACGCTGGTCGTGCTGGGGTGGAGAGGCCATGGGGGCAGTAGCGGTGGGGAAAATGGGAGGATAAGCAGGAATAAAGGACTAATAAGGAATAAAGGAATTAAATGGAAATGAAAGTGAAAAAAAGCAAAAAGGCAGAAATGTGCTGCAAAGAGGTTAAAAAGAGGGCCAAAACGAGTGGAAGCGAAGCGGAAAATGGAGAGACAAAAGGTGACAAAGGTTCACTGGACCAAGGTTTTACTAAACAGGTAGTCACAAGTGCAGTTATCTAGCAGGCACTAGGGCCAATATATCAATAGTGCTGCAGGTGCAGTGGAACCAGGGCCAAAAGTTGTCAGAACTCCTCTAAACACCAAGCATTGCTATATTTAACTACTAAATAAGCGGTCACAAGTGTAGTTACCTTGCAGGCACTAGGGTCATGATTTCAGTGTTGCAGCAGGTGCAGTGACACCGGGGTTCAAAGCTCTAGGAAACCCTCCAAACACCAAATATTGCACTATTTTATTACTAAACACGCAAATACTGCTATACTTTACTACTAAACAGGCAGTCACCAATGCAATTATCTTGCAGGCACTTGGGTCATGATTTGAATGGTGCAGCAGGTGCAGTGGCATTGGGCCCAAAAGTTGTCAGCACTCTTCTAAACACATAATATTGCTCTCACATCAATTTATTCTATTAATAGCAAATGTTTTCTATTACTTACCCTCACTATACCACTAGTATCATCCTATTACGAGTTAAACCTCACAAAATGGGGAGCAAGTGTGCAGACACCTTTGTTTTAGTCAGATTTTCTTTCAAAACTGTCCATTCCATGGGGTTTAATACATGTGCAATGGGATCAGTGCTTATTTGAGGGGGTTGAGAGTAGGAGATGGAAGGGGAGGATGTTGCCTTGGGGGGGGGACATTACAAGCTAGCTAGCCCTGTCCCTTGAAAGGCAGTCAGATAGGGGAAAGGGAGTAGCACTGGGCTGCACTGCAGCCCATTCAAAGTTGATTTTACCTGCTGTTATTTCTGACTGGGAACAATGGGTCCAAATTACCTGCTTATTTTATACTCCATCAATTACTCGCAATATTGAAAGGGAACAAATCCTAGGATTGTATTATGAGTCTGGCGGTCCACAGTCGGGCAGACTCGCAGGGCGCAGTGGTGGAGCACATCTCTTCTCAATGAGACAAGTAATATTTTGTATATATTGGCCCTAGGATGTCACAAAAAAGTATATAGTTATTTATGCCAAGTGTAAGATGTGATCTAAGATCTAAAACCATAAAAAAAATATGTATTCGTACAACCGCAAAATAGTTTCGCACACTTTGCATCATTCGGATTGTTATGTGGGGATAAACTACAACAGTGACTCCAGCAGAGTGCAATACAAACGTTTGCAATGTGATATATCATTTTTGTCTACTGTACAAAAAACCCAGAACATATAACTGCCCCAAACCCACCCACCAACAAACATACATGCCCTGCTATACAGCACATTAATTAGTATGAATAATAATCCTGTAGTGAAGAACAATAAAAGAAAAAGAGATCAGCATAAGCTTGCAGGGTCCTTATTAGTGAAGCCCTTGGATACCCAAACCTAAAGGGGGAAAAAAACGACAGGACCATTCAGGGGGTCTTCATGGAGGATAGTGATCATTCCTAAGGAGGCATTTAAATGCTTTCTCCAAAATATCCTAAGATTGCACTATAAAATATTTTGTCAGACCTGCACGATCCTCCCTATGGAGATGCAAACTTTTCGACTTAAGCGATGCGAGTCAAAAAATGTACCCCAAGTATCTACAGTTGGGGGAGAAAAGTTTTTCCACTTAATAGTAATGTTGCACATGGCTAGGAGCCATGGCAAGTCTATGTAGTTGGTAGAGTGCTTTCCAGCTTGAAGTTGAGGGAATAGACCAAGCACTAAGAACTCCAGGAAATTAACTAGAAGTTCACCAGTTGTATAAGAAAACAACTTCACAAATCCAGTCCCATAGGATGACGAGGAGCTACAAGACCAAACCATGTGAGATAGGTTGGCATCCACCACAAGGCATTGAGAACAAGCTGAGAATGCCCAGGGTAAATTCTAATAATACGTTTAGGCATTAGGTACACTCAAGATATTAAATTGAATATACTTGAATCTGTCGCTGCACGATACGTTATGCTGATTGTACAGTGCTTGTTGCATCTCAGTATTTTAAAGTGATAGTGACAGATCTGCTTTTCTTAATGCTCTTTGAAGTGCTCTGGATTGATTCCTCTGGTGGAGAAAAAATGTATAAAATTATATTTTTTCAAAGTATTTTTTTTAGGAGTGGGATGTTGGGGTTATAGGAGATAAGGGTGGGGAGTGTTTTAAATAGTAAAACATTTTAAATGTTAAAAAAATATATATGTGATCTTAAAAAATAATAATTTGGATTTGAGGAGTGGGATGTTGTGTTTATAAGTGATGAGGGGGTATTTGTAAAATAAAATAAATATTACATTTAAATTATAATATAATTAACATAAATGAAAAACTAATTACAAAAAAATGTGAAATTTGCAGATAATTTTGTAGAGTAATGTTTAATTTAAAAACAGTGAAATTTGAAATAAGAATGTAAAAAATAAAATATTAATAATGTATGTTTTGATGTGGTATAATAGTGAAATAATATTTTTTTTTAATAACTTGTTATTTAATGTATAAGTTTAGTGTTGAGATGGTATTATTGTGTATTTTTTTAATTAGTAAATATTGTTTTAATAATTAAAAACATTTAATATTAGTTCTTTAAACATAGTACATTTTGAAGATGTTTAATGTTTGATTTTGAAATTATAATATGGTAAAATGGACATGTCTTTTTTTCTGTTTAATATTTTATATAAAATTGATAACGACATTCTTAATTTCTAAATAATGTTTTAATATTTTTTTATTTCATGTATAAATAAAAACAAAAACTAAATTTAAAAAGTCACATTTTTGGGTGGGATAAGTTTTTATAGTTGGGAATATGTTAATATATATGTATAGTGTGTATTATTTTATATGTATTCATGTTATTTTATTGGGAATATTACATTTTATGAGTATATTTTTGTAATTTTTTCTAGAGTTAATATAGTTTGGGGGGGGCAGTAAATTAAATATGTTTAGTGTCCAGAACCTTCCCTGAGTTAATGTAGTTTGGAGTGGGAACAGTAAATTATTATGTTTAGTGTCCAGCATCTTCCCTGACTTTTACTAGTTTGGTGTGGGAATAGTAAATTATATATGTTTAGTGTCCAGCACCTTCCCCGAGTTAATACAGCTTGCAGTGGGAATAGTAAATTATATATGTTTAGTGTTCAGCACCTTCCCTGAGTTAATACAATTTGGAGTGGAAATAGTTTATTAAATATATTTAGTGTCCAGAACCTTCCCTGGGTAATGCAGTTTGAAGTTGGTATAGTAATTTATATTTGTTTAGTGGCCAGCACCTCCCCTGAGTTAACACAGTTTGGAGTGGGAATAGTAAAATATATATGTTTAGTGTCCAGCATCTTCACTGAGTTAATGTAGTTTGGAGTGGGAATAGTAAAGTATTATGTTTAGTGTCCAGGACCTTCCCTGAGTTAATGCAGTTTGGAGTGGGAATAGTAGATTATATATGTGTAGTGTCCAGCACCTTCCCTGAGTTAATGCATTTTGTAGTAGGTACAGTAAATTATATATGTTTAGTGACCAGCACTTTCCCAGAGTTAAAACAGTTTGGAGTTGGAATAGTATACTATATATGTTTAGTGTCCCGCACCTTCCCTAACTTTTTCTAGTTTGGAGTGGGAATAGTAAATTATTTATGTTTAGAATCCAGCATCTTCCCGTAACTTTTTCTAGTTTGCAGTGGGAATAGTATATTAAATATGTTTAGTGTCCAGCACCTTCCCTGAGTTAATATAGTTTGGAGTGGGAATATGAAATTCTATATGTTTAGTGTCCAGCACCTTCCCTGTTTTTTTCTAGTTTGGAGTGGGATTAGTAAATCATATATGTTTACTGTCCAGCAGTTTTCCTGAGTTGATATAGTGTAGAGTGGGAATAGTAAAATATTAGTTATTTATTTTGGAGTAAGGTTAATGATAAAAATGTATGTTTGAGTGGTACTAGTATGTTATATATATGTATTAAATTTTCTTATTGTCTGATCATTAATTTAAGATAGTTATTTTTTTGTAAATACAGACAAAAAATTATATAGGAATTAAATACAAAAATATTTATTTTTTATTTATGTTTTTATTTTCATTCAAATATTCAAGCAAAAAATATGCATTTTATTTTATTAACATTGTTTGATATATATATATATTGTCATAAAGAGAAATAATAATACCTTTTTTATATTTGGATACATTACATATTTTGTATATAATTAAACCTAAAGATATAATAGTATAGGCAGCATGTAACATTTTTATGTTTTTTATAAAGGAGAACTTGGTAAATATGTACATTTTTAACAAGTAAAAGATGTAGTTGTTCACTGGATTTTATACATTTTTTAATACCTAATTTTTGGTAACAGTTATTGAATATTTATTTACATTGTAAATATGCATTACATAATTACATATAGGGGTCGATTCCGATTTGGGAAACAAATCCGTCCGACGATTCGTATTCGTAGCCGTTTCCGTACGAATCGTACGAATCCGTCCAAATCGCGTAGTACAATCCGTTCCGAGAAAATACGTCATTGCGAACCGTACGAAAATGAAGGGGTGTACGCACGGGATGTACGCACGGTATACCTACGACACTGGGGTGTATGAACCGTACCCCTACGGTCCGTACACCTATGATCATGGGGTGTACGCACGGGGACATACGCACCGTACACCTGAAATCCAGGGGTGTACGCACCGTACCCCGATGCACCGTACCGCTGCAACCATGGGGTGTACGCACCGTACCCGGGGGGTCCGTTTCGTACGCATTTCAAGGCAAAATCTGCTTTTACGGATGTTTTAAGCTCCCGTACAAAAAGAGTCGTACGGAGTGTTGTCGATACGATTCGTACTTGCTGGTTAGGAAAATGCATATTTACAACAAGGGGTGGTGATGGACAGAGTCTCTGAATTAAGCAGAATACTCTCACCCAGTCAAGAGATCAGGGCTAGATCCAACACCATTTTTTAGCTCATTGCACCATCCCAGTTTCAGAACCCAGCAGTATGCAAATTAGTCTGTCCCTGGCCCAGTGCATCATGGGAACAGGGCAGACCAGACTACAAAAGCCAATTCTTACACTGGGAAGGAAACAAGCTTCCGGGGACCGGTTTCTGGCATTACAGCCGTCTTCGGCCCGGCTTGCTTGAATCCTGATGGTGCAATGAGCAAGGGACTCACATCTGAGTATACCCTTCCACGCTTAGGGTGGACAAAAATATTTACAACAAGGGGTGGTGATGGACAGAGTCTCTGAATTAAGCAGAATACTCTCACCCAGTCAAGAGATCAGGGCTAGATCCAACACCGTTTTTTATCTCATTGCACCATCCCAGTTTCAGAACCCGGCTGTATGCAAATTAGTCTGTCCCTGGTCCAGTGCATCATGGGAACAGGGCAGACCAGACTACAAAAGCCAATTCTTACACTGGGAAGGAAACAAGCTTCCGGGGACCGGTTTCTGGCATTACAGCCGTCTTCGGCCCGGCTTGCTTGAATCCTGATGGTGCAATGAGCAAGGGACTCACATCTGAGTATACCCTTCCACGCTTAGGGTGGACAAAAATATTTACAACAAGGGGTGGTGATGGACAGAGTCTCTGAATTAAGCAGAATACTCTCACCCAGTCAAGAGATCAGGGCTAGATCCAACACCGTTTTTTAGCTCATTGCACCATCCCAGTTTCAGAACCCGGCTGTATGCAAATTAGTCTGTCCCTGGCCCAGTGCATCATGGGAACAGGGCAGACCAGACTACAAAAGCCAATTCTTACACTGGGAAGGAAACAAGCTTCCGGGGACCGGTTTCTGGCATTACAGCCGTCTTCGGCCCGGCTTGCTTGAATCCTGATGGTGCAATGAGCAAGGGACTCGCATCTGAGTATACCCTTCCACGCTTAGGGTGGACACAAATATTTACAACAAGGGGTGGTGATGGACAGAGTCTCTGAATTAAGCAGAATACTCTCACCCAGTCAAGAGATCAGGGCTAGATCCAACACCGTTTTTTAGCTCATTGCACCATCCCAGTTTCAGAACCCGGCTGTATGCAAATTAGTCTGTCCCTGGCCCAGTGCATCATGGGAACAGGGCAGACCAGACTACAAAAGCCAATTCTTACACTGGGAAGGAAACAAGCTTCCGGGGACCGGTTTCTGGCATTACAGCCGTCTTCGGCCCGGCTTGCTTGAATCCTGATGGTGCAATGAGCAATGGACTCACATCTGAGTATACCCTTCCACGCTTAGGGTGGACAAAAATATTTACAACAAGGGGTGGTGATGGACAGAGTCTCTGAATTAAGCAGAATACTCTCACCCAGTCAAGAGATCAGGGCTAGATCCAACACCGTTTTTTAGCTCATTGCGCCATCCCAGTTTCAGAACCCGGCTGTATGCAAATTAGTCTGTCCCTGGCCCAGTGCATCATGGGAACAGGGCAGACCAGACTACAAAAGCCAATTCTTACACTGGGAAGGAAACAAGCTTCCGGGGACCGGTTTCTGGCATTACAGCCGTCTTCGGCCCGGCTTGCTTGAATCCTGATGGTGCAATGAGCAAGGGACTCACATCTGAGTATACCCTTCCACGCTTAGGGTGGACAAAAATATTTACAACAAGGGGTGGTGATGGACAGAGTCTCTGAATTAAGCAGAATACTCTCACCCAGTCAAGAGATCAGGGCTAGATCCAACACCGTTTTTTAGCTCATTGCACCATCCCAGTTTCAGAACCCGGCTGTATGCAAATTAGTCTGTCCCTGGCCCAGTGCATCATGGGAACAGGGCAGACCAGACTACAAAAGCCAATTCTTACACTGGGAAGGAAACAAGCTTCCGGGGACCGGTTTCTGGCATTACAGCCGTCTTCGGCCCGGCTTGCTTGAATCCTGATGGTGCAATGAGCAAGAAACCGGTCCCCGGAAGCTTGTTTCCTTCCCAGTGTAAGAATTGGCTTTTGTAGTTTGGTTTGCCCTGTTCCCATCATGCACTGGGACAGGAACAGACTAATTTGCATACAGCCGGGTTCTGAAACTGGGATGGTGCAATGAGCTAAAAAACGGTGTTGGATCTAGCCCTGATCTTTTGACTGGGTGAGTGTATTCTGCTTAATTCAGAGACTCTGTCCCTCACCACCCCTTGTTGTAAATATTTTTGTCCACCCTAAGCGTGGAAGGGTATACTCAGACATGAGTCCCTTGCTCATTGAACCATCAGGATTCAAGCAAGCCGGGCCGAAGACGGCTGTAATGCCAGAAACCGGTCCCCGGAAGCTTGTTTCCTTCCCAGTGTAAGAATTGGCTTTTGTATTTTGGTTTGCCCTGTTCCCATCATGCACTGGGATAGGAACAGACTAATTTGCATACAGCCGGGTTCTGAAACTGGGATGGTGCAATGAGCTAAAAAACGGTGTTGGATCTAGCCCTGATCTTTTGACTGGGTGAGAGTATTCTGCTTAATTCAGAGACTCTGTTCCTCACCACCCCTTGTTGTAAATATGGTTAGGAAAATGCAGCTTCGATCTTTACGGACATAGCGTACTGTGCGTTCCGAATGCGATTCGTACGGATTAGTGAGTTGTACGGTCTTCGGTACGATTCGTATGGAGAACTGCTTTGGATACACATCGTACTGCTTCGTACGTACGGGTACGGTACTGCATACGATTCATACGGGAAAAACGCTCCGTACGGCTATTCGGGGGGCATTTTACCGAATCGGAATCGGCCCCATAGTGTACATTATTAATTCTATACATTGTTTTACAATTTTTTCATTGTATAACTTTTTTATATTTTTTGCGTAATATCTAATAAATAGTACTATATTTTGTGTAATACTATTTAAGATGTAAATACAAATAAAATTATGAAGGTAAGAATGCATTTTGAAAAATAAAAATATGTTTTAACAGTAATACATTTTTTCACATTTTTAACAAGCAGTCCAATTGTTTTTATCACATTGGTAAGTTAACATATTTTATTTTAATACATAAAAATATATTTTGTTTTTTGTTTTTAATATTTACTATTATAATGTAACATTTTGAAACAGTAAAGAAAAAACATTTTGTACAAAATGATATTAATTAGTATGTTTTACACATTTTTTGGATTACATTTCCAATGTACATTGAGTTTAATGTAAAAAAGTATTTTTATTATTTCAATTAGGTAGCCATTTTCTAAACTAATTGTATTTTGTAGGCTATGTGTTGTTTTAAGTCATTTCTGAGGGGAGAAGCTCGTGGTTGGAAGCTGCGTCACATCAGTTAAGGTAAGTTTAATTTAATTACTTTTAGGCTTCAATTAGGTGTAGGGTGAAGGTACTTAGGTAGTCTATAGTGTATGTAATGTTTGTAATTTGTGTTTTTGGTGTGGTTTAGTTAGTCGTTTTGCCTATGCGAAAGGCGGTTATTGTGTTGATAGGTAGGTGTTATGGTATGTTCTATATGTTTAAATATGTTTAGAGTATGGTGTTCTTTGTAAATTTATGTGTGTTTTTTTATGACTTTATTGTGTTTTTGTGCATGGAGTTTTTGTCGTTTCGAAGTTGCCATTGGGAGAAGTATGCTTTTATTTAAAGAAACTGTGTATTAGTTTATCGTAAACTAATAATTATTTTACAGTTCCTTTATTTATCGGGTTTTCCTGGAGCGTTTCTGTTTTTTAATTACATTTTCTGGGATTTTAATAGATTCAAGTCTATGGATATGTTGCCGCCGGATTATATTTTACACATTTGTATTTTTCCATTTACTTTTTACTAAGCTTTGGGATTTTTACACGTTTGGATTTATTCATTGTAGTTTGAATTCAATTCTTCAGCAACAAAAAAGTAAGGGGGTCATTACGGTGGCTGGCCTGCCATTGCGGTGTGGATCGGGACCGCCCGCCGTGCATGCAGCATTTCTCCACACCAAATTAGGATGCGACCTCCACTATGGGGGTCACATCTTGCAATTTAACATTGTGGCGGGTGCTGCTGACTGCAGCACCCACTGCAATATAAAAAATGCAGATTGTGCATTTTACTGTAGACCGCTCTGCCAGGCAATCGTAACGATTGCCTGGGGCAGATCTGTGGCTGTCGGTCTTTGCGCCCGCCACAGTCGCTGTCAGATTCCCCCTGCCATCGTAATGTGGCAGGGGAAAATTGCTTTCTGATGGCATAAGGCCTGCAACCGCATTGCTGGTAGTGGCAGGCCCTTCACGATCGTAATGACCCCTAAGTTATTTTAAATTATTTACAATGGGAAGGAAATGTAATTTTTTAAATTATTATTGCCATTTGTAAATATATAAAATATATTTATTATGTCAAATAATTTTTTTAAAAGTTAAAATTAATTGACATAATATTTATATTTTACTGTTGCAAAGAAATGTTTATTTAAGAATTCAGTTCACAATTACGATTTTTCTATGTTTTTGTATTACTGTTTTAGAGTATGGATTTAGCTATTGTCTCTAGATATTCTAGCCTTTTAGTGTTTGTGTAGTGTCTTACATTGTATTGTAGGTGCTCAAACATTGTTTTAGTTTGTTTAGTTAGTTTTGGACCTAGTTGTGTTACAGACTGCTCAAGCCTTAGTTGTGGGTAGCTTTGTTCTTTTTGGAATGATTGTAGTAATGTATGTAGGGTTAATTGGGTTCTGTCTGAAGTGGCTTGGAAAGCATTATTCCATCCTTCCACAGTGTTATTCGTTTTTGCTTCTTTGTTTAGGGTACTGTTATATACATTCCACCATGGAATGTGGTATTTGGGCTGTCTCCTGTGTCCAGATCTGTGTAGCCTTCCCACCCAGGAATCTTCAAAATACTCGAGTAGGGGACTGAGGGGTATATTCACAAGAATGTGTGCTAAACATCACCAAAAATGCTAAAGCACCTTTACACATCGCAGCCTATCACAGGAAAATAACCCTGTGTTAACGTGGAATTCACAACACGGCGGTAACATGCGATAGTCTGCCAAAACCGCAGCCAATGTCCGCGATACAACCACCTCAACGGAGATTAAAACACAAACCTCAACGCGAAAAAATATGCGATGGGCCAAAGCGCGATGAGGAAATCAGCGATAAGCAGCGCCAGGCCTGCAATACCCACATGGCAGGTGGGAAAAATCACTATAAAAGTAGAAAAAACACCAAAACACAAACTGACCAACAACAGAGCCTCATGGAGGCAGCCGGAGCAGGCGCAGAGGACGAGCACAACCCCTCAAGCACCCCGGACGACCAGCCTGGGACCTCAGGGGCAGGGAGGCGCAAGGACAAGAAGAAGAGGAAGACGAAGTTCAGTCTGCAGGAAAACAGGATCCTGATTGAGCTCCATCAACAACTGTTTGTCACCTCCAAAGTGTCATTGGGCACCAAAAATGGGATATGGTGGGACATCGTGGACAAGGTGAATGCCGTCGGAGAGCACAAGAGGTCAATGGACGAGGCCAAGAGGCGATGGATTGACATCAAGCGAAAGACCAAGGAGAAACTCACAGCCATCCAGAAGGCAGCTCGTGCTGTATGACATGGAGGAGCTGGTGTCGACAGTCATCAGTGTGGAGACTGTGGCCGGAGTCGGGGAATGGACACTGCTCGACAGGACACAACCGCAACAGGGTGAGTGACCACCAGGTACTGGGGGGACGGGTGGAGAGGGCCACAATGGCACACTTGCACAATCAAGAAGAGCACAATGTACACCCACAATGACTCTGGGTCATGGCCCTGATCTACACACTGTCACAATGTACAATGCCATGCTGTCTGTATCTCATCATGTACCATGCGGCTACATACATGTGAACACATTGTAATACACCATCTCCCCTTCACATTGCAGAGGCACCGTCAACAACTCCTGCACAGCAGTCCCAGCCACTCTTCACTGATGACAAGGAGAACACCCCCAGCATCAACCCGGTGTCTAGGTCCCATCAGGGACCAGCGCCAGTCCCTAATGGACACCCACGGCCCCCTCCATGGTCTCCAACGAGCCCTTACTGACATTGCTGGAGTCATAACGTGGAGAGAAGAACACCTGTCTGCTCAGACTTGTTCCAGCGAATCCAGCCGTGAGCTGGCACACATGCAGAGGCTCATGGAAGATAAGGTGCAGATGGAGGCGGAAAGGATGGCAGTCACTGCTGCACCAATTTGTGAATGGGCAGTTAAATCTATCTCCACTTTTGATGCGTTATGGTGGGGAGAAATCAGAGGTAAGTCCTTATGAATATCCCCCTGAGTTTATGTTTATTTGTTTGGTAGTAGGAGCTTTCTATTAAGAGATTGTTGTGTTCTGCTACATCTGTATAGGGATTTATGCTACTGCAATTAGCTTTTTAATTTCATATGCTAAATTGCTATTAGTTGCATATTCTACACTAAGGAGTCGATTATGATGGTGGACGGAAAAGCACACCTACAATTATATAGTCAACAAAGAAAAATGCTCCATGTGTTGTACCTGTGTTGCGCTGCATCTACCTATTGGTTAGAGTGTGTAAGCAACAACAGTACCCGGCGGACTGTACATCGGGTTGAGACATCCACAATTTGGTTGTAGTCGCCCGTGTAATCGTCAGTATGACCTACCCCACGCATTTGTCACCCCGAGTGGGATGGGTATGCTCAGACGTGAGTCCCATGCTCTCCACACCACTGGAGTCAAGCTATCCTGGCTGAAGACGGCTGATAGCCAGAAACCGGTCCTAGGATGCTTGATTCCGGTCCAGGAAAGACATGGCCTGGAAGTTCAGGCTGGACTGTTCCCATGAGGCACAGGGTCAAGGCTGATTTGCATATGGCCATGTCTGAACTGGGGTGGTGTGGAGTGCAAAAAAATGATGGATTCAGTCCCAGATCTCTGTACTGGGGTGAATGTATGACATTGTTCTGCATTCTGTCCATCAACTGTTGTTTTGCATTTGTCACCCCGAGTGGGATGGGTATGCTCAGACGTGAGTCCCATGCTCTCTACACCACTGGAGTCAAGCTATCCTGGCTGAAGACGGCTGATAGCCAGAAACCGGTCCTAGGATGCTTGATTCCGGTCCAGGAAAGACATGGCTTGGCAGTTCGCGCTGGACTGTTCCCATGAGGCACAGGGTCAAGGCTGATATGCATATGGCCATGTCTGAACTGGGGTGGTGTGGAGTGTAAAAAAAAAACGATGGATTTAGGAGCAGATCTCTGTACTGGGGTGAATGTATGACATTGTTCTGCATTGTGTCCATCAACTGTTGTTTTGCATTTGTCACCCCGAGTGGGATGGGTATGCTCAGACGTGAGTCCCATGCTCTCCACACCACTGGAGTCAAGCTATCCTGGCTGAAGACGGCTGATAGCCAGAAACCGGTCCTAGGATGCTTGATTCCGGTCCAGGAAAGACATGGCTTGGCAGTTCGGGCTGGACTGTTCCCATGAGGCACAGGGTCAAGGCTGATTTGCATATGGCCATGTCTGAACTGGGGTGGTGTGGAGTGTAAAAAAAAACGATGGATTTAGGACCAGATCTCTGTACTGGGGTGAATGTATGACATTGTTCTGCATTCTGTCCATCAACTGTTGTTTTGCATTTGTCACCCCGAGTGGGATGGGTATGCTCAGACGTGAGTCCCATGCTCTCCACACCACTGGAGTCAAGCTATCCTGGCTGAAGATGGCTGATAGCCAGAAACCGGTCCTAGGATGCTTGATTCCGGTCCAGGAAAGACATGGCTTGGCAGTTCGGGCTGGACTGTTCCCATGAGGCATAGGGTCAAGGCTGATTTGCATATGGCCATGTCTGAACTGGGGTGGTGTGGAGTGCAAAAAAACGATGGATTTAGGCCCAGATCTCTGTGCTGGGGTGTATGTATGACATTGTTCTGCATTCTGTCCATCAACTGTTGTTTTGCATTTGTCACCCCGAGTGGGATGGGTATGCTCAGACGTGAGTCCCATGCTCTCCACACCACTGGAGTCAAGCTATCCTGGCTGTAGACGGCTGATAGCCAGAACCCGGTCCTAGGATGCTTGATTCCGGTCCAGGAAAGACATGGCTTGGCAGTTCGGGCTGGACTCTTCCCATGAGGCACAGGGTCAAGGCTGATTTGCATATGGTCATGTCTGAACTGGGGTGGTGTGGAGTGCAAAAAAAAGATGGATGTAGGGCCAGATCTCTGTACTGGGGTGGATGTATGACATTGTTCTGCATTCTGTCCATCAACTGTTGTTTTGCATTTGTCACCCCGAGAGGGATGGGTATGCTCAGACGTGAGTCCCATGCTCTCCACACCACTGGAGTCAAGCTATCCTGGCTGAAGACGGCTGATAGCCAGAAACCGGTCCTAGGATGCTTGATTCCGGTCCAGGAAAGACATGGCCTGGAAGTTCGGGCTGGACTGTTCCCATGAGGCACAGGGTCAAGGCTGATTTGCATATGGCCATGTCTGAACTGGGGTGGTGTGGAGTGCAAAAGAACGATGGATTCAGTCCCAGATCTCTGTACTGGGGTGAATGTATGACATTGTTCAGCATTCTGTCCATCAACTGTTGTTTTGCATTTGTCACCCCGAGTGGGATGGGTATGCTCAGACGTGAGTCCCATGCTCTCCACACCACTGGAGTCAAGCTATCCTGGCTGAAGACGGCTGATAGCCAGAAACCGGTCCTAGGATGCTTGATTCCGGTCAAGGAAAGACATGGCTTGGCAGTTCGCGCTGGACTGTTCCCATGAGGCACAGGGTCAAGGCTGATTTGCATATGGCCATGTCTGAACTGGGGTGGTGTGGAGTGTAAAAAAAATGATGGAATTAGGCCCAGATCTCTGTACTGGGGTGAATGTATGACATTGTTCTGCATTCTGTCCATCAACTGTTGTTTTGCATTTGTCACCCCGAGTGGGATGGGTATGCTCAGACGTGAGTCCCATGCTCTCCACACCACTGGAGTCAAGCTATCCTGGCTGAAGACGGCTGATAGCCAGAAACCGGTCCTAGGATGCTTGATTCCGGTCCAGGAAAGACATGGCTTGGCAGTTCGGGCTGGACTGTTCCCATGAGGCACAGGGTCAAGGCTGATTTGCATATGGCCATGTCTGAATTGGGGTGGTGTGGAGTGCAAAAAAACAATGGATTTAGGCCCAGATCTCTGTGCTGGGGTGAATGTATGACATTGTTCTGCATTCTGTCCATCAACTGTTGTTTTGCATTTGTCACCCCGAGTGGGATGGGTATGCTCAGACGTGAGTCCCATGCTCTCCACACCACTGGAGTCAAGCTATCCTGGCTGAAGACGGCTGATAGCCAGAATCCGGTCCTAGGATGCTTGATTCCGGTCCAGGAAAGACATGGCTTGGCAGTTTGGGCTGGACTGTTCCCATGAGGCACAGGGTCAAGGCTGATTTGCATATGGCCATGTCTGAACTGGGGTGGTGTGGAGTGCAAAAAAAAGATGGATTTAGGCCCAGATCTCTGTACTGGGGTGAATGTATGACATTGTTCTGCATTCTGTCCATCAACTGTTGTTTTGCATTTGTCACCCCGAGTGGGATGGGTATGCTCAGACGTGAGTCCCATGCTCTCCACACCACTGGAGTCAAGCTATCCTGGCTGAAGACGGCTGATAGCCAGAATCCGGTCCTAGGATGCTTGATTCCGGTCCAGGAAAGACATGGCTTGGCAGTTCGGGCTGGACTGTTCCCATGAGGCACAGGGTCAAGGCTGATTTGCATATGGTCATGTCTGAACTGGGGTGGTGTGGAGTGCAAAAAAAAGATGGATGTAGGGCCAGATCTCTGTACTGGGGTGGATGTATGACATTGTTCTGCATTCTGTCCATCAACTGTTGTTTTGCATTTGTCACCCCGAGTGGGATGGGTATGCTCAGACGTGAGTCCCATGCTCTCCACACCACTGGAGTCAAGCTATCCTGGCTGAAGACGGCTGATAGCCAGAAACCGGTCCTAGGATGCTTGATTCCGGTCCAGGAAAGACATGGCCTGGAAGTTCGGGCTGGACTGTTCCCATGAGGCACAGGGTCAAGGCTGATTTGCATATGGCCATGTCTGAACTGGGGTGGTGTGGAGTGCAAAAAAACGATGGATTCAGTCCCAGATCTCTGTACTGGGGTGAATGTATGACATTGTTCAGCATTCTGTCCATCAACTGTTGTTTTGCATTTGTCACCCCGAGTGGGATGGGTATGCTCAGACGTGAGTCCCATGCTCTCCACACCACTGGAGTCAAGCTATCCTGGCTGAAGACGGCTGATAGCCAGAAACCGGTCCTAGGATGCTTGATTCCGGTCAAGGAAAGACATGGCTTGGCAGTTCGCGCTGGACTGTTCCCATGAGGCACAGGGTCAAGGCTGATTTGCATATGGCCATGTCTGAACTGGGGTGGTGTGGAGTGTAAAAAAAATGATGGAATTAGGCCCAGATCTCTGTACTGGGGTGAATGTATGACATTGTTCTGCATTCTGTCCATCAACTGTTGTTTTGCATTTGTCACCCCGAGTGGGATGGGTATGCTCAGACGTGAGTCCCATGCTCTCCACACCACTGGAGTCAAGCTATCCTGGCTGAAGACGGCTGATAGCCAGAAACCGGTCCTAGGATGCTTGATTCCGGTCCAGGAAAGACATGGCTTGGCAGTTCGGGCTGGACTGTTCCCATGAGGCACAGGGTCAAGGCTGATTTGCATATGGCCATGTCTGAATTGGGGTGGTGTGGAGTGCAAAAAAACTATGGATTTAGACCCAGATCTCTGTGCTGGGGTGAATGTATGACATTGTTCTGCATTCTGTCCATCAACTGTTGTTTTGCATTTGTCACCCCGAGTGGGATGGGTATGCTCAGACGTGAGTCCCATGCTCTCCACACCACTGGAGTCAAGCTATCCTGGCTGAAGACGGCTGATAGCCAGAATCCGGTCCTAGGATGCTTGATTCCGGTCCAGGAAAGACATGGCTTGGCAGTTTGGGCTGGACTGTTCCCATGAGGCACAGGGTCAAGGCTGATTTGCATATGGCCATGTCTGAACTGGGGTGGTGTGGAGTGCAAAAAAAAGATGGATTTAGGCCCAGATCTCTGTACTGGGGTGAATGTATGACATTGTTCTGCATTCTGTCCATCAACTGTTGTTTTGCATTTGTCACCCCGAGTGGGATGGGTATGCTCAGACGTAAGTCCCATGCTCTCCACACCACTTGAGTCAAGCTATCCTGGCTGAAGATGGCTGATAGCCAGAAACCGGTCCTAGGATGCTTGATTCCAGTCCAGGAAAGACATGGCTTGGCAGTTCGGGCTGGACTGTTCCCATGAGGCACAGGGTCAAGGCTGATGTGCATATGGCCATGTCTAAACTGGGGTGGTGTGGAGTGCAAAAAAACGATGGATTTAGGCCCAGATCTCTGTACTGGGGTGAATGTATGACATTGTTCTGCATTCTGTCCATCAACTGTTGTTTTGCATTTGTCACCCCGAGTGGGATGGTATGCTCAGACGTGAGTCCCATGCTCTCCACACCACTGGAGTCAAGCTATCCTGGCTAAAGATGGCTGATAGCCAGAAACCGGTCCTAGGATGCTTGATTCCGGGCCAGGGAAGACATGGCTTCGCAGTTCGGACTGGACTGTTCCCTTGAGGCACAGGGTCAAGGCTGATTTGCATATGGCCATGTCTGAACTGGGGTGGTGTGGAGTGCAAAAAAACGATGGATTTAGGCCCATATCTCTGTACTGGGGTGAATGTATGACATTGTTCTGCATTCTGTCCATCAACTGTTGTTTTGCATTTGTCACCCCGAGTGGGATGGGTATGCTCAGACGTGAGTCCCATGCTCTCCACACCACTGGAGTCAAGCTATCCTGGCTGAAGACGGCTGATATCCAGAAACCGGTCCTAGGATGCTTGATTCCGGTCCAGGAAAGACATGGCTTGGCAGTTCGGGCTGGACTGTTCCCATGAGGCACAGGGTCAAGGCTGATTTGCATATGGCCATGTCTGAACTGGGGTGGTGTGGAGTGCAAAAAAACAATGGATTTAGGCCCAGATCTGTGTACTGGGGATGGATTTAGGCCCATATCTCTGTACTGGGGTGAATGTATGACATTGTTCTGCATTCTGTCCATCAACTCTTGTTTTGCATTTGTCACCCCGAGTGGGATGGGTATGCTCAGACGTGAGTCCCATGCTCTCCACACCACTGGAGTCAAGCTATTCTGGCTGAAGACGGCTGATAGCCAGAAACCGGCCCTAGGATGCTTGATTCCGGTCCAGGAAAGACTAAGCTTGGGCGTAGTTTGCGTAGCAGCACTACACGTAGCTTCACGTAGCCTACTTTAAACTTCTCGTAGTACACGTAGTCTGCGTTGCATAGCTGATGACACTGTGTACTTGTCTGTACAAAAATTGAAACATAATTGCAAAAAGCTTTCTGTACGTGACAAAAAATAAGTATTTCTTTCTTTATATGCTAAAGTGCATATAGTACTTTCACAATGGTGAAACTGAAAAATTAGCAAGCAGTGGGAGATGTGATGATTTTGGGATCCTCCCTAACTTAGGGAGAGTGCCAAACAGATGCCTTGAAAACAAAAAAACACATCTTATTGAACGATTTAGTTGTGGTCCCATCCTCTTGGGACAAACCCAAACACAGTTATTTGCAAAAAAACATTCCCAACCAAAGGCACTGCAAAGCATTATGGGATGAGATTAGCAGTGGGCAGTGAATATTATATAGTATACAATATCAAAAGAATTCTACAAAGAGCTGCAGTTCAACTGGTGGTTACTAGATGTCCCTCACGAGTCAAATGCAAATGTTTGATGAAAGGGTTTCAATGGTTTTGCATTTGACTCGTGAGGGACATCTAGGGACGACCAGTGGAACTGCAGCTTGATGTAAGAATAATTTCAATGCTTTGCATTTGACTCGTGAGGGACATCTAGTAATAACTAGGTGAACTGCAGCTCTTTGTAGAATTATTTTGATATTGGATACTATAATATTCACTACCCACTGCTAATCTCGTCCAATAATGCTTTGCAGGGCCTTTGGTTGGGATTGTTTTTTTGCCAATAACTGTGCTTGGGGTGGTCCTAAAATGATGGGATCACCACTGAAGTTCAACAAAATGTGCTTTTTGTTCATGCTCTTTGTGTTCAAGGCATCTGCTTGGTGCTCCCCAAAGGTTGGGGGGGGGGGCCAAAATCATCAGCTCTCTCATTACCTAATGTTTTCAGTGTAAAAGTTCATTTTTGTGATTTGGTTATATGCTGTTAATCATGTAAAATTGCTTTATCAAAGCATTTGAGAATATTGGGGCATATTATCAAGGACGGGTGATACATTATCACCACTTTTATTGGCAGGAAACTGCCGATAAAACGGTGATAATGGGCTTGATAATATGCTCTATAGAAATTCTATCGAAGCCCATGTTAGATGTGAAGACATCTAACATGGGCTTCGATAGGAATTCTATAGAGCATATTATCAAGCCCATTATCGCCGTTTTATTGGCAGTTTCCTGCCGATAAAAGCGGCGATAATGTACCGCTCGTTCTTGATAATATGCCCCATTGTTAATTTAGATGCTACGCTACGTGATTAAGCACAGTTTTGGTACTGTACTGTGCGAATTAGTACAAACTTTGCATGCTCCGTCTAAGCCCAGGGTTAGGAAAGACATGGCTTGGCAGTTCGGGCTGGACTGTTCCCATGAGGCACAGGGTCAAGGCTGATTTGCATATGGCCATATCTGAACTGGGGTGGTGTGGAGTGCAAAAAAACGATGGATTTAGGCCCAGATCTCTGTACTGGGGTGAATGTATGACATTGTTCTGCATTCTGTCCATCAACTGTTGTTTTGCATTTACTACCCCATGCCGCCGCCAGGTAGATGCAGCGCAACACAGGTACAACTCATGGAGCAGTTTTCCTTGTTCACTATATAATTGTCTCTAATAAATTCTAACACTAGATATCCAGGTAGATCACTCTGACGTAGACAGCTGCTCCCCTTAGATAATCTCTTCATTAAGGTCCTGAAGAATCGCAAGTCATTGTACAAACGCGAGAAACATGTCGACCATTCAGAGCACACACTAAACTGAGACTCGTAACAGGAAGCATAATATTCCAGCAAGTACCAGTTAGTATTTCCTTTTAATTAAAGCAGATAGCAAGATAGAGCACTCCCCACACCCACAGCCATGTTACAGCCATTTCATTGATCTCCTCAAACTTACAGGTAGGTAGCCATCTTAACAGGAAGAAGGTGTTGTGAATAGGCAGCCAGCACTATCCCTGCATTCTCCATTGTCCCACAGCTGAGCAAGATAGAGCACTCCCCTTACCCACAACCATGTGGCAGCCATTTCATTGCACTTTTTAGAACTTACAGGAAGGTAGCCTTCTAAGGCTCTCTTATCTCACCCCTGAGCTGGATGGAACACTCCCCCCACCCATGAGCCATGTTTAACCTATTCCCTACCTCTGCTCCACTTCACAGGGAGGTAGCCTTCTCAACAGGAAGGGTGGTTTGTAGATTGGCAGCCAGCACTACAACTCCCACCAGGCACCCTCGTCACACAGCTGAGCAAGATGGAGGACTTTCCACACCCACAACCATGTGGCAGCCATCTTATTGGTCTCATCAAACTTACAGGTAGGTAGCCATCTTAACAGGGAGGGGGGTATGTCGGTTTTAAGCCAGCACTACATCTCCCACCAGGCACCCTTGTCCCACAACTGAGCAAGATGGTACACTTCCCACACTCACAACCATGTGGCAGCTATTTCACTGCTCTCCTCAAACTTACAGGTAAGTAGCCTTCACATACTCTCTTGTCTCACCCCTGAGCTGGATGGAACACTCCCCTCACCCAAGAGCCGTATGTAACCTATTCACTTCCTCTGCTCCACTTCACAGGGAGGTAGCCTTCTTAACATGGAGGGGGGTTTGTGGATAGGCACAACCATGTGGCAGCCAGTTCCCTCCACTGTGTTAGCTAACAGTTAGGTAGTAAGTGCGTGTCATCCTTCTCAAAATGCATGGAGCCATATGACCATACCATCCCTCACATGTCAGCCAACTCGTCAGAGATTTAAAAGTTACATCCAGTGTGCAGCCAGCTATGCACAGCACAGAATGCCATGTGTAAGTGCCATGGTGTCAGAGCATGAAGGCCCATATGAACGCAAAACAAGCATGGTCAATCTGTCAAACAAATCAAAGTACATGATATGAAAGAGCATTCAAAATATTACAATGGCTAGTTTTTGCATAGCTGAAACTGATTCAATGAAGAGTAAACAAAAATTATGCATTATCAAAGGTTGATATGCACCAAGTTGGTAGATGATGACATGTCCTTGTAAATACACCATCTGTACGCGGCACATGGTTGCAATTTACATGTCACACTAATAACAAGTAATGTATGTACCTCAACGTCATGTCATGCTCTTGCATCATCTTTCAGCCATACCAAGTGATTGCAATGTAAAATGTTTGGTGCATCAAATGTAACACCCAAAAGTCTTATAATCAAAGAAGAGAGAGAATAGCTAGTTTGTTTCCCCTAGGGAGTTATGAAAGAACAAAAAGAATTAGCTACTGGAATAGTGTACATGTACTATGTGGCTGCATGGGAAAACCAATTGGTTTTATAAGAAGGCCCTCACTCACCAACCTAGTTGGTGGCATGCTTCATCATCGGGCCCCACCTGAGGCACCGAATGTGCCTCAGGTGTGCTGCGACGCCAGATTACTGCGGAGCGGGTTTTGGAGCGTGAGTGTGCTGTGCTGGTATGTTGAGTGAGGTTTAAAATGCTGTCCTAGGGGTCCCAAAAGTTTACTTTATTAGTGGGCCCCAGGCAGAGTTTAAAAACAAAGGCTTAGGACGTGTGGGGGTAGACGTATGGTCTCCCACGTCCAGTGTGGTCTACTCGTTTAGGCAGGCCTTCTTACTAAACTGGCTTTCATTAGGACCTATTATGTGTGGGGGTGTTACAGGGGGTTATGTGTTGTCAGTGCCCTATATGTGTAGCACACACTAAGGTGCTATACCTGTGAGAGGTATTTCCTCTCCGTTTGTAGTCCTACCTACAAGGGACAAACTCCAAGGGTCTCTGCCGGGGGTCCGGGACTCTTGTGCACTTTGGCGAGGTCACCAGAACCAGTCTGACACCAATCTTGTGGAGTGCACTTAACTGTCAATCTCACCTCTTTTTAGCAGGAAATCCACAAGCAACTGGTGCTGAAAACAGCAACAACCAGTAGAGCCTGTCTCCCCCTCCGGAACGTGAACTCTCTGATGCAGATTCTCTATGTTTCTTGGATGATGAGCAACATCCTGGCCCCTCAGGACTGCGAGGCTGCACTCCGTGTCAGGGCCTCATTATCCCCACCACCACCACCTCCATCACCACAGCACTGACCCCTGCTACAACGACCTGTGCGGCAGCCACCTCCACCTTCACCACTGCTGCCTGCAACACTCTCCCTGCCTCAGTGGTTAAAAACAACACCACACAATCCGAGGATGCCAGAGAGAGTGTACATGTGTGTTGAGTCCCAACCCCACAGGTCTGTGTCAGTAGGGCAGGTGGGAGGTCAACGGGGGACAATCACAGGAGACACTGAGGCAGAAGCCCTGGCCACCGTTGCATGAGTCCTTGGTGCATACCAACAGAACGAGGGACTGATGGGCCAGGTTGTTGAAGAAGTGCGTGAGCTCCGCCTGCTGCTGAGGTCCATGGACACACATATGGGCCAACTTGTGGATCTCATGGGCCAGCTTGTGGGTTCTCTGAGGGATAGACATGCGGCTCAAATGACGGCTCAACCTGCCTCCTGTGGAAAATTGAATTTTGCCTTGTTATATGTGCCTACGTGTTCCCCACCCTATGTTATATGTGCATGATCGATATGCATATATCCCCCTATGATCGATTAAAGACGCAATCATAGTTGTGTCCAACTCTAGTATGCCAGTATCCAGTTCTCGTGAAAGCAACGAGTATTAGGCCTATGTTGCCACGTTTTACCGTGTGCACGTTAATTCACCGCATTGTCCCCGTTTCTAGGCCTCAAAGGGCCCGGACATCAGATCCAAGCTCCAGTCTCCTGAACCCACTCCGAGGAGCGATGCAGCCCCCACCTGCATCCCTGACCCCTCACTTACTTCCTGCCAAGCAGCGCGGTGCCCGGCCTGGCTCTGCCTGCCTGTCTGCCAAGAATATGTTATGCTTCTAGTTATCAGTCCAGCTTTCCTTCTTCACATTCCTAAGCTACTGAACCGCATAAACATCTCCAGCTATAGTCCAGTCTTTCTGTCTCCATGTAAGAGAGATACTGTATTAATATTCATAGAAGATTCATAGCACACGCAATACATGTAGAATATATGCATGCACCAGCCTTAGTGTCAAGTAGCCTTTGCCCTGATAACTTTTAGATTCTATCAACATGTACTCCAAACACCAGATACCAGATATGCTATAGGTACATGTCGTCCTGACACCGCAGACTTTAGTCTCCTCTTCTAGTGCAGAAGTCATAGCCCCAGTTCTCCCTGGTAACACGTCATTGCCCGTTTGCGCGCACCACTAGGTTAAAGGTCCCAGCTACTCAGGTAGCCCCCTCCATGTTTCCGCCCATTCATGACACTTCTGTGACGTTCTCATCACATGTCTACGTGCACGCCCTGTGCACGCCTTCTTCTTCCGCCCATGTGTTCTTATCTTACGTTTGTCATAAGTTACGCCTACTGTATGTAATGTAATTGAAATGTCTTACTATATATATGTATGTTAAACTGTAATGAGGCGCACTGCAGCTGCCTTCCTTCCTATTTTATTTCAGGCTGTCCCGATCCAGTCCCTTCCCTTTTGCCTGAATAAAGCCTGTTCAACTCGGATACATCGGATCCTGCCTCTTATTTATTGAGCTATCTGTTATTGTTAATATATTAAAAAATAGTACCAGTATTTAATTATTTAT
Organism: Lissotriton helveticus; assembly: GCF_964261635.1. Taxonomy (NCBI): domain Eukaryota; kingdom Metazoa; phylum Chordata; class Amphibia; order Caudata; family Salamandridae; genus Lissotriton; species Lissotriton helveticus. The sequence continues at coordinate 135,739,767 of NC_136058.1, forward strand.
TTACCACACTCCAGTGGCCAGCCTGCTGATACTCCAACAATCTCAGCTGCGGCCACAGACAGGGGTGAGCTGCAAGACAATGACTCCTCAGACACTACTGATCCTGCAGCAGGGGACTCCCCTTCCAAACGCAGGAGGGGACATCCGAGAAACACCACAGGAGGATCACGTGGCAAAGCACCAAACAAAGCCAAGTCACTTGTGTTGCCCTAGACATTGACTTCGTTAATTATCCTAACCCACATTGCCATGTTGATGGCAGGAATTTGTTGGACTGTGTGATTACATCAATGTGGTGACTACTCTATTTGTCTCATTTAGCATCACTGACAATTCATACACTCACTTTGCTTAACTTTACAAACAATCACTTTTCTTTAACAAAAATGTATTGAAAATAAACACTCTTTACATACCTATGCCTTTATGTCAGTTCCATGTTTATCACAGTATGTATAATGTCAACACAGATTCCAATATACCACAAGCTGTGATTGTGATGAGGCATTGATAGGGGAAGGAACCTAGAAAGACACAAGAGAATGACATTTAGTTGTCAGGTGGTGCCATTACAGCAATAAAACACCACTAGTCAACACCGTACATTACCCATCACACATAACAATGACCAACACCATCAACATAGACATGAGGTACGTGGAAAACAAGACACTGTGCCACACATCAGCCATTAACAGTGAGCTAACAACATCTTGCAGCCAAAAACCTCATCTATGCCTTGCCCTACCATCAAAGACAACAGACAATGTCACTGTTCTACAATGTTACTTACACTCAAGGGAAGTAGTTGTCGATGAGCTGTTGACGCAGGTCAACACCTTCCTCTTCTCCACTATCATCATCATTGGGCATGTGTGGATTTGCAACGGGGGCATCTGCTGCTCATCATCCTCCAGAAGAAGGGAGATATCTTATCGCAATCCCAGGTTGTGGAGTATGCAGAATGCAACTATGATCTGACACACCTTTGGGGGAGAGTAGATTAGTGCTCCACCGCTCTTGTCCAGACACCAAAATCTAGACTTCAGAAGCCCAAAAGCACGCTCCACTACACAAAGTGTCCTCCAGTGTGCATCATTGTAGCGGACTCACCCCGAGGTCCTTTGATTCCTCAGTGGGCTCAGCAACCAAGGCTGGTTGGGATATGCAGTCACCTAGGTGTGAGACACTCAGACCAATCTTATAATAAAAACAGTTAACGAGAACAGCATGTCACACATACGGCACACTACTTGACTCAGCATACTCACCAACAAGCCAGGCACGCTCCGGATGCAGATTTTCCATCAATTGTGGCATGGTGCTGTTATGCAGTATGTAGGAGTCATGTGCTAAACATGGAAATTTGGCCAGACAAGGGAGATAATCATATCCGCTTGGCATACCACTTGCACATTAATGGAATGGTGATGCTTCCTGTTCCGGTATATGTGCTCATGTGCCTGTGGTGGAGCTAGGCCAACGTGTGTGAAATTAATGGCTCCAACAACATTAGGAATGTGTCCAAGGTCATTAAAATCACTCTTAACATCTGCCAATCCATGTCTCCTTGGAAAGTGAATGTAGCGGTCCTTGTAGGTCAACATTGCGGACAGGACGTCACTCAGCACCATACTGAACACAGCTTGAGACATCCCACCGGCGATGGCCACCGTTTACTGAAATGAACCAGTGGCAAAGAAATGCAGTGCAGCCATCACCTTAACTGTTGGTGTCAAAGCTGTTGGATAGGTTCTGTGAGGCGAAAACAACTGAGAGGTATTTTAGTATTCCAGAATTACTAGGCGCAACTCCCGGTTGCCGCAAGGTAATGTGTTCAAACGTTACTCAGTATAGGCAATGAGGCGAGCGGTAATACCCCAAGACCGCTCCAAAAAGGACCAGCAAGCTGATCCACACATTTGACTCAGAAAGTAACGAAATCGTGTGCAACCAGAATATATAAATTGACATTCCGAATTCAGATCTCCACGCAACGCCCGGACTGGGCTTATACAAATACGAACTTTCTGTTCCTCAGAAGGCCCTGTAGATTCGCAGTTTGTTCCCTGCGATGAGACACGTGTTGGCTTTTGCTATGGAACAATAAACAGAAGTGACTACACTAAGAAAAGACTGTCTATCCACCTATATATCTTGATTCACATGTACTCATTCTCGGAGAGTTACTTTTTGTGTAAAGTTGTCCTGATACCTTCATTACTGTTCTAAAGAACTAACGTAGAGCATTACTATTTACTCATTGACTGTGTATAAGTGCAGGGGCATAGTTGCTTTTTTCTTAGGTTCTGTGAGGCCTCAGAGGGGGGCTCCAACTGAGCACATAGCTCTTGAAGGGTAAGGCGCAGTAGTGCAATAATTTTGTTAACTCATGGAAGAAGTGGTCTGCCATTGCGGTAGTGCAATAAAAATGTTTAACTCACGGTAGGCGTGCTCCGCTACCTCAGTCCCAGTCATTGGATGCAATTGAAAGATGTAGGATTGCGGTAGAGACCACCTGGCCCCGCAGTGTGAAACCGCCAATGCTAATGCCATTGCAGCCAATGGGAACCGCCATCGGAGTAGTGCAATACATTTTTTTAACATGCGGTAGGCGTGCCCGATTATTGCATACAAGTGAAAAATGCAAACCAGGCAGACCAATTGTATCAGCAGAGTACCACTGAAACAACCCCAGGGGCCTATAAATGTCTTTGAGAGCCACACGTCACGTGCATTCAGACACTGCTGCCTGCCATTCATCATCACCAACTGCTGCTTTACCTGTATTCTGGACCCAGTGATGGTGATGGTGATGGTGACAGCAAAGAACATCAGGGCCTGTCCCTTCACCATAAAGGAGCTGGAGGTCCTGGTGGACAAGGTCCTTTCACAGTACTCCAAATGTACTGGTAAGTGTCTGAGTAAAAGTTTGAGAGTGCTCAGAATGCTCACATGATGTTATTGTGCAGTAGTATGTGCCTGTGAGTACAAGCCAATGTGCATGCATCAATATTTTGCCTATAGCATGCTCCATACATGGACTGTTACAAATTGCATTTGAGTATGTGGGGAGGATGGAAATATGGACACTTGTACAGCTCTTCTTAAGCCAAAATAAACACATGTTGTTCTGAGACTGGGTAATGTAAATGTGCAAAACACTTCCTAGCATGCTGACTTCATGTCAATAGGGTGTGTAGCCTTATTCCCACAGATCCCCGAGTATATTGAAGGATGGGAATGACATACTGTGGTTTGGCAGTTATACAGTTACATTGCTGGTTTGAGACACTCAAAGTCTGAACACACATTCCCTGTGCTATGTGATGTAATAGTCCATTAAGTGTTCATATGCTCATTTGTGACATTACACATGTATTTTGGCCAGTGGGTACTGATGTGTGTGTACAGTTTTCAAATTGACCCTATGGAGATTTATCCATTATGCACAAGAATACAATGTCTGAGTATTACACTCTTGGTGGTAATTCACCTATGACACATCAGAAAAATGTGAGGTGGACATATCATCCTTCTATTGATTACATGATGTGTTGAGTCTTGCATGTGTAGGCACTGTTTCTCCATTCATATTGTACATGCATTTGATTTCTGTGATGGCCCATGTTTAACCTCAGTGTGAGGCCCTCTTGCCTGCGCATAAACTGCCCAATGTTACAAGGACCCACCACTAAAAGAACTATGTGAAACATATGTGTTGTCCACCACCCTATTTCTCAATGAGCTATCTTAGGCCTGAGTATTGCACAAGACAGGACTCCACCTTATGAGAAGAGTGTGAGAATGTAAGATAATGGCCCTAAATGTGACTACTATGACACATGTACCATGACACATGTAGCTATGCAATGGTCAAGGACATCGAGGGGTGTGTAGTGTAGGACACAGTGAGTCTGAACCCTGCACATCATTTCCAGTGAATGGTATGTCATGCTCCCTCACATAGTGCATCACAGATGAGGGCCATTGTTACATTGGTTTCTGTGCTGGCACTCTGCATGGATCACTGAAAGAATATCGACTACCACAATATCGAGTACCCAAAATATCGAGGTGAAAATATCTACTACAAAAATATCGAGTTTGTATGTACAAACAGGTAAGTACAAAAATATCGACTACAAAATATCGTTTACAAAAATATCGTTGTAAAAAATATCGACTTTACTAAAAACAATGTTTAATTACATTAATATAAAAAATTAATTACTAAAATATAATTAACAATACTTAAAATAACTTTTAATAATTAAATATTTAATGAAAGTAAAAAAAAATATATATTTTTAATCATATTTCTTAAAACATATATATATAGTAACAACATTTAATTAAATAATAGGCAATATTGTATATGTACCCCAAAAACCCAAAACTGACCCTGAACCCTAAAAATACCCCTTTACCCAAAAACTAAAAACTGACCCTGAACCCTAAAAATAACCCTTTACCCAAAAACTGAAAACTGACCCTGAACCCTAAAAATACCCCTTTACCCAAAAACTGAAAACTGACCCTGAACCCTAAAAATACCCCTTGACCCAAAAACTGAAAACTGACCCTGAACCCTAAAAATACCCCTTTACCCAAAAACTGAAAACTGACCCTGAACCCTAAAAATACCCCTTTACCCAAAAACTGAAAACTGACCCTGAACCCTAAAAATACCCCTTTACCCAAAAACTAAAAACTGACCCTGAACCCTAAAAATACCCCTTTACCCAAAAACTGAAAACTGACCCTGAACCCTAAAAATACCCCTTTACCCAAAAACTGAAAACTGACCCTGAACCCTAAAAATACCCCTTTACCCAAAAACTAAAAACTGACCCTGAACCCTAAAAATACCCCTTTCATTTAACATAATTAGCAATTAATCAATTAAATAAAATTAATTACCAATTACATTTTAATTAATTAACAAACATTTTTTAATTAACAATTAATTAAATATTACTACCAATTATTAAATTAACATATTTAAATAATTATAATTAAATTACTTCCCACCCTATTCCCCTATAAACCCACAACCCGCTAGAGAAAATACATTATTTTAATTGACATAATTAGCAATTAATCAATTAAATAAAATTAATTACCAATTAAATTTTAAATAATTAACATATATTATTTAATTACCAATTAATTAATTATTACTACCAATTAATAAATTTACATATTTAATTAATTATAATTAAATTACTTCCCACCCTATTCCCCTATAAACCCACAACCCGCTAGAGAAAATAAATTATTTTAATTGACATAATTAGCAATTAATCAATTAAATAAAATTAATTACCAATTAAATTTTAAATAATTAACATATATTATTTAATTACCAATTAATTAATTATTACTACCAATTAATAAATTTACATATTTAATTAATTATAATTAAGTTACTTCCCACCCTATTCCCCTATAAACCCACAACCCGCTAGAGAAAATAAATTATTTTAATTGACATAATTAGCAATTAATCAATTAAATAAAATTAATTACCAATTAAATTTTAAATAATTAACATATATTATTTAATTACCAATTAATGAATTATTACTACCAATTAATAAATTTACATATTTAATTAATTATAATTAAATTACTTCCCACCCTATTCCCCTATAAACCCACAACCCGCTACAGAATTAAATTACACAATAATTAAAAAAATAATTAATTAAAAAAAATAATAAAATAAATTGACACTTTTCACACATATTATAACATAAACACACTATAAATAATTAAATATTATTTAAAAAACTATATTTTTTACTATCTAGATTATATACTTGGATATTTTCACTGTCTATATTATTTACAGTCGATATTACTTCACTTACCTTAAAAACGATATTTTGGCTGTCGATATTCTGTCTAGTCGATATTTTCTCCAAACGATATTTAAAACTCGATATTCTGTCCAGACGATATTTTGGAGTCGATATTATGTCTGTGCACCACTCTGCATGTGTGCATGTGTACATTGTTATATTATTTGATCCAAGTGTACTATGTGTCATGAAGTATGGACTCTGCTCTCCATTGATGTATTAGTGTGATATGCATGTTCATGCTCCTGTACTGACACACAGGGGTACATAACACAGTGTCACAGAAACTTCCTCTTCTTGTCTCCCATTCCTGCAGCTTAAGGTCCATCATCTCTAACCGACGGCGTACACACTGCCACAAGAGGTGAGATGACATCTGTCGGCTGAGCAAAAACATGGCAGATATGACGCCGGGGGTGCTCCCTCAAAGTGGCAGGTTGGCGCGCAGGAGCATGACACCACTAATTTCCCGCATCTTGGCAGTGACTCAGCCAGAGCTGGATGGACGCTTGAGGGCCCATCCGCAGCAAGTTGGGGGGGAGTATTGTGCAAAGTGAGTGACTGCATAAATCCCAACCCTGAGTCAGTGTGGAGCTCTGTGATGTCTCTAGTGTGATACAATGACTTCTAAGTGTCCTCTTTCTTGAGTACAGCTGTTCTGCATTTGTATGACATTTTGTTTCTCATGTGTCAACAACCCATGAAGCTTGTCACATTTAATCATCTTGAATTTTTTTAACTCACATTGTATGAATATTGTCTGAACTGAGACCCCCCTACAAAGGATGTCATTGTGTGAAGTGGGTAGCCCAGGACACTTGTCATGCTTGTGTGCGCTGTGTGGCTAGCTCAATAGTGTGCTCATGTAATGATGTCTTAGTGCCTACAAACATTCACAGATGTGGACTCAGGGAGCAGTGAGTTGGTAACGGTCACACCTGTCCCATGGGTCCCTTTTTCCACAATGATAGAGAGGGCAGCACCATTTGAAAGAATATTAGCCCAATATCAGCTGCATGGCATGACAGGATGGAATTACCTGCCATAGTGACAGCAAGTGCACAATGTGCTCAAAGGGTAGATGGTGATGATTGTAGTGATGCATTGGCTAATTTACCTTTGCCATTTGTGCACCTGGCAACATGTCTGGGATGGTTAGACTCTGTGATTTAAATGCAATGTAGCAGAACCTGGCTATTGCAAAATTGTGTTGGCACTAATGGAGTGTCAGTCCTCAGTATGTGTGCATTGTGGAGGGGTGTCCTTGTGCATCAGTGCATGGTGAAGTTGTGGCTAATGCTTTTAATCAGTGTGTGACTTATTGGCATGTTGATGTGTCCTCACTGTCATCAGTCAGCACAACATAGGACTGTCGTATGGTAGACCCTAGGTATTGTCACACGTTAGCTGTCCTTATGGAGTCGACAATTTCATCATCAACAGCAGACATAATCCTGCCTTGGATCAATGAGGGACTGTCAGGGACTTGTGGACATGTTGGTATGTGACATGTCACAACCTATGAAGGCCTTGCATTAACTTCTCATTCTCATGCTATAGTGCTTTGTGTTTGTGACTACATTGTGCAATGGTGCTCATTGGCAATTCATTGACAGATAAGATGTGGCCTTGTGGCATATGCTGCAGTGTGAGTGCCATAGACATCAACTGGTAGTGAACAGCAGTGAGCATCATGTTACTGTGCATTCATAGATGTGGGCTGTACACAGCAGATAAATTGTAACATCTACTCAGCTGACACAAATGGACAACTGTAGTTGTGCTTAGAAGCCCAACGTGGTGAATGTCAGGAGCTGGTAGCCCTTGCAAAAGGACATATTGGACTTTGTATCTGTGGTGTTCCCTTAAATAGACTCCATATGTGACTGAGACAACATGTTTTGATGTATAGCTATCTTACCTACAGGCACGTAGGTATGCATACAGACAATTGTATGTGTGGTACAGGGAGGCACAGGCCCAGCTATTTGGCTGTGTCAACCCAACAAGGACCATTACTATCAACTATGCATGTTCCCGTACATCACCTGATGATTGCATAAATGTAGCATATGCTGAAAGTACATGGAGTAGTTCAACATGGGAGTTTCATTTTAAAGTTTGGTGCTTTGTTTGCATATGATGTTTGTGAGTTTGGCACTATACTGAACCTATGTCTCTGTCTTTGCATTATCTACTGAGGGCAGGGAAGGACGGGGGAAGCTACTGGCACAACTGCTACACAGGAGTTCAGTGACACTGAGGGGACCAGCGTCTCGGAGGGGGACAGGAGGCCCTGGATGAATCCTGACCGGAAACACCAACCTCCACATCTTCCAACTCCAGCAGTGCTACCTCAATGTTGTCGGGCACAGGAAGTTCAAGATCTGCATCTTCTTCCGCCATACCTCATTCAGTGCCCACCCGCCCGATGCCTCCCGAAGTGCTGTCCGTGCATGCAGCCCTAGGAAGGGTGGAGTCTCCTTCCCCCAGGCACCGCTGCCCTTGCCCCTGTCTCCCCTGCTGCCCTCAGTGTGGAGGCGGTAGACATTTTGCACCAGCTGTGTGTGGGTCAGACTGCTCTCCTGAATGCCCTCCATGATCATGGCAACAAGTTGGCAGAGGTTGTTGCGTTCATGGAGGGAGTTCATTCTGATGTGGATGGCCTACACCGAACTGTCCAGTCTTTGTCCTCCACAGTGACCGCAGCCATTCAGCAGTCCCAAGCTCCCAGTCTAGCTCCTGTCCCTTCAGCAACCACCCTGCCAGTGGCACCACCTGACAAGAGTACACACGTGCCAGAGTCCTCAGACACCCAGTCATCTACACGCAGCACACAACAGCAGCACTCAAGGGGTAGCAGACCACAGACACCATCACCAGAACACAAAACGGGCACACATGACAGTAAAAACAAAAAGCCCATCACAGAACATTCAGGGGCATCAGGCAAAAAAGCAGACATCCACATTACATTCCTCTAAATCATCACCATCAAAGGGCGCTCCCATCCCCACACCCGATCCCAAAGACCCAAAAAACACTTGCCCTGCCTGCTGTGAACCTGGTGCCTGCCACAACTAATCCCAAACACATTCTGAAGGCAGATTCACCCACAACATCGACTACCACACAAGAGAGTAAAGTGGGGTTTTACCTCGACAACAGGGGAATCAGGAGAAGAGGCAAGTCCACCCCCAGCGTACCACCAGGTCCAGCAAATCCACATGGGGAGAGCCACCTGCACCTGCTACACCTTTGGGGTAGAGTGAGGCTGTTGTGGCCACCTCACTTCTAACTCCGGCCAAGACACTTTTGGGGTATCGGATCCCCAAACAGTTGAGACCCAGCCCTCAACATTTACCCTCAGTCACTGTGCCTCCACACAGCATGTCTCCACCTCCCTGTGCCACCACTCAACCCGGACCAAGCAGCCCTTAGAGTCCCACAGCCACGGATCTCTCAACCTCAGCCAGTTCTCTGCCTCCAACTGGCCCCGACAATCAGCTCCCTCCCAGGTCAACTTAAAGCCAAAGTTGAAGCCAAGTCACCCTCCTCACACCATTTTTCCCACAATGGTGCCTGGACTGCCCATTTTAAGCCCCTGAGCTATGGTGATTCCCATGGCAGTGGACTGTTTTACCCATTTGATGTGCAAATTCTCATGCACACATGTGCAGACTAGAAATTTGGACTGGCCAATGGCCTTGATGTTTTGCGCTTTTGACGCCTATCCAGAGATTATGTAATAAAGACTGTTATTTATGTTGTGTGCTTTGTCGCTGCCCTTGCTAATGAAAAAGTGCAATGTATGTGTGTAGTGTAGTTCCTATTATCCCAATAGGCTCTGCGCATTGGAATAATACCTTCAATAGTATAGGCCTAGAACAGACGTTAACTAGGTCTTCTATTGTCGATATTAGACTTAAAGTTTTGGGTTTGCCAGCTAGCTCAGAGTTTAGTAGAAACTTTCTCGAATAGGCAAGGAGGAGTTGAACCTCCCTGGATAGACAAGAAGGGATTTAGTTTCTGACAACCATAGAACATGACAACGTTGTTCTCCCCTAATCAAGAGTGTATCTCTAGAGTCGTGTGAAAACAAAAGACAACTTATTTTACTCAGTCAGTACGTGCATTCTTAGTCTCACCAGATTGTAGAGAAAAGGAAGAGACGGGCGTGTTCAATAAAAGATGTTATTTATTGATCAGTCTCTTTTCTCGTACAAGAGAAATGGATCGATATTATCGCAATACTTATGGTTAAGTAAAGTGCATACAATAAAAGCAGAAGTATAAAAGAATACTGTAAAAACATTTATATGGTTTCTAAGCCATATGTAGGTTTAAAATGGATAAAATAGATATATACATATACATTTGACTAATCGTACTCAACTGGTGTTTCTAACTACGCCTACCTGACCTAAGCCTAATACGTGGGCGGGAATAGAAAGTAGCAGTTTAAGTTAAGTTTGTTTTGCCAAGTGACTGACTCAAGAATTCTCTGCGAGGGGTTATTCAGTTCTGTACCTGGAATTTAGGATGAATGAGGGATGGTATCTCTCGTCTCTGGTCTCGATATTCCAGGCTGCCTGCAAGGGCTACCCGGAAGCGCCGGAGCTGGATTTCTCTGCAGGAGAAAGCAGCGTCTCGTTCTCAGCGCGTCAGGAAGGCGGGGCTGCGCCAGCGGGGTCTGCTCTGCTCTGGGCTTCGGCAAGTCTGGCTGCTCCGATCTCGTCACCACCGCGTGTGTTTGCTTAAGGCAATACCGGTAATATTTATACCTGTAAGGTGCCGAGATTGACGTAAGGATGGACATAGATACGTCAATAAGGATGTCATACGACTTGGTCGTTAGCACATTCTTTTGCTGAAGTTCTCGATGAAATCAAAACAATGGCCGCAGGGTTTTTCCTGGGGTGTCATAGGTTTGATTTGTTTTGAGAACTCCGTATGCCTTATCAGGGGCTGGAGGAATATCGCTTGTCTAATTAGATGGCAAGCGTTATGACATAATCAGATAACACGTTCCTGTGCCGTGGTGTGGCTTAATTAGATAACGGTTTCTGCATCATGGGATGGCTGCTAGTTAACTTGTTAACCAGAACAGGGTCAGGAATAGGGGGATCGATACAGAACCTATAGGAATACATCACACCCACTCCACGCTAACTATGGCCATGTTTACAAATCCAGACATAGTAAAACATACTGTAGAGTTTTGTGTATACCTTACCACCCCAAAATACATATAATGCATTTCGAATTTATATGTATTTATGTGACACATGCTCTGTATGCCACATACACATTGACAAGTACTTCATTTTGTTTTTCAGAGTTTGCCAGAGGTTACAGGCACTTTCGTGCTTCTTGACTTGAGGGTTGAGTGTGCAATGATGGCTGTCTGTAATAATCTACTCTTATCCTATCATTCTATTGTCAGGTCTCTGAGTTTATACACATGTCATATTCAGATGCAGTACCACAAAAGAAGTGAATTCTATCCACAAAATGACATGCGGGGTGGACAGGGTCCGTCATATCTGTGGGTTCTTGCTTGATGTGTGAACAACAGTGTAGATGTATAATCAACTTGTATAGGCCTGCCTTCATAGTCACATGGGTACATTTGAATGTGAGCACTTGCGTAGTCATACAGTGTGATTGGCCTTTCATTGTCAGAAGTGTTGAGGTGTATGTGCCCCTGAACATGACACCTAGAAACATGTATGATCCAGGTAATGAATGCCTGTTTGTTTACATTATCAGACATGTGCTTCAGATTGTGGGCACATGTAGGAGTTGTTGGTTGAGCACTGTGCAGTGTGTTGGTGTGACCTTGCAGTCCTGGTGTACACCTACTTGATGTCACTGTCAGTTGTGAGCATACAGAGAGTGTCATTGCAATGTCTGTGTTCTGGTTTGTTTGCTCAGGCAAGCTGACATTATTTGTGAGTTTGTTCATACATTGCTGTTACTTGACACATTGTTTTGGACAAGTATGTGGTATGAAGAGTCATACCATACCCTATAGGGGCTTTTGATGCCTACACATTGTGAGTTACTCCTCTATATGTGTTTACACTGTACACTTCTCACCTGTCCAATAATGATGTACACAGCACTTCAGTCTAATATCTTCTACACCATGCCTTGCCAGTGTGTGACCCTCCCCACCACTTCATAGTGTGTCACTATACTGTGTGATGATGATCTGTGTACAGGACCAATGTGCCACTCAGGACAGGTTCTCAATTTGTTATGTTGTATTTTCTTATGCTTGATTGCAGTCATGGTTGCTCATGTGCAGTTTTACCAGCACAGTCCTCTAGCCATGTTCGATGCATCTGTGTTTTCCTGAGTTGCGCAGCTATAGGTGATAGCTAATGTGTATGTCTGTTTGCTGAGGTACTGCTACCCTTCCTGAGTGTGATGTGATATGTAGCCTGTAATGATTTGTGGTGTGGAAGTTCATGATGGAGCACTCAAATACGTGTGATACTGGTTATGTTGGTGTTCACACTCTGCTTACTGTGCATGCACTGCTGTCAGTGTATGTTGCCTCTTACTTGCCTGGTGTGCGAACCCCTGATGTCCATCTGAGTTTGCTATGTGATGATTTTGCATGTGCATATGTTGTGTATTTGTTGTTAATGGATGCAGTGTTTGGCCTGTGTTGTCTCTTGCTTCTGACAGGTCCATGTGTGTGTGATTTACTATTTGCATGAAATTGTGTGTGAGTAGTTTGTGCATTGTAATACATTCAGATGTGTATTGAATTTGTAGTGTGCATTTCTTCAATGAATGTCACATGCAGCAATGTGGAGCCTTGTTCATGAGCTTCTTTTGAGTGCACAATTGTGCTATGTCCTCTTATATTTGACCTGTCACTTGTCGGGAGTGTGCATGTGCATGCTTGTGCTACACATTGACACCATTCTCACTTGGTATCTGGTGTAGTGTCTATGTCTGTGTTGGCAGATTTGTCATATTGTTCACAGTTAGTGTTCAGGATTGGCATTTGATAATGCATTTTTTGATTGGGTTGGGGTATGGAGTCTGTGCATTTGTCCAGAGTGAAAACGTTGTGTATTCCTGTGCTGTCTAGGTGTACATTGCCTATCCACTGTTTGCCTGCACATGGCTGAGCTTGATGGACTCCTTGGGATGGTGTTTGTGAGAAGTGAGTTTGGCTATTGGTTTTAGATCAGTATTGGTTCAAACATCCCTGAATGGGATTCTGACATTTGTAGATACACACCAATGTGTGTCATTGGTTATCAGGAAACTCACAGAAACTTATTTGCACCTTTATCTGTGTTTCTCACAGGTGTTGAGTAGTGCAGGTGTGAGATGGGTAGATAAGGGGTATGTGTGAAGGTCATACTTGGGTTTGATAGTCAGGGAGTGTGACAATGAGCCATGTGTGTTACTCTGGTGGCATACACGTCAAGGTAGTTGACACAGATGTGGGGCATGTCACTGTAAGGCTTCTGACACTTCCTATAATTCCTAGGCCAATGCATAGCTTGCATTGCTGTATCCCAGAGATATTGCACTGATGTTACTTTACTTCAAATTCGATCACTGTGCCACCCATGTCTGATTTGATGGAGTGTAGTGTGATATGTTCCTCCTCTTGCATGTCATGTACAAAATGCTATGAGGCTTCCTCCATGTGTTTTCTGCACTGTGCACACCACCTTAGGCTAGTCTATCTATTGTCATACATTGCTGCTGACTTATGGTATGTGTATGTGGCTATGTTTCAGTATGTGAGCTGTCTGAGAGCCTTGATATGCAGTGTGAACAGTTACATGGTTGTTAATCTGCAGTGACTCTTCATTTCTTAATTTACTCACTTTGATTCACATGAGTGGAAGACAGGTGTGAGGAGGAGGGTTGTCCTGAGTGTCAGGTCAGAGTTTTCTGCTGTCAAGATGGACTCTTCATGACACTTGGGCATTCCTTCACTACTTAGTAGTTGGTGCTCCCTTTCTTGAGGTGGAATGATGGTGTGTGGGTTTTCTGTGAGTTGGCAGTGTAGTCAGTGTTGTTAGTGTACTAGACATACTCGCATGGTGTCATTTATTTCAGCATGTGGTGTGGATGTTGTGATAATGGTCTTGCTTGTATGGGATTGTGTCCTGGACTTAGGGCTGGTTTTAGGATTTCATGGGCCCTGGACTTAAAGGCGATGATGTCTTATCTGCTTATAGTGGATGAGGTACAGCAGCAGAAGGGCTTGTAGAGCTGGATCCATGGCGGCCAGGAACATGTGGAGGTGCCCCGGATTCGATTTTCTATCTCCGCAGTTGTGCTACCGCCGTCTCCGAGTGCCTGGTTTCTCAGCTGCGTTCTGATGGGCTGTTTGGGGCATCGTGATTTGTCTGGTGGTCGTAACATCATTCCACACGCGGTCTTTCTCTATTGGCTACCTCTGCCACCATTGCGGAAGGAAAATTCTGACAGATCCCGAAACTCCACGACGGACGGGAAATTGGCTATCTTTGCCTATTGTAATATGGCAGACGCGAGGACAGCCGCAAGAGTGAGTAAATGGACGTTTTCCGCCAGCACCGTGGAGGTGCCTACGACCGCCATCCTAATCAGCCCATAAGCGTTGATTTTTGAAGGTGTCTCCATATGCATTGATTAAAGTGGTAATAGCAACCTTGCATTGCTGTGTGAGGGTAGTTTTTCAGGATGGCTTGTATCATTGACTGGTCAAAGTCTATGATAATTTTTTGAGGATAGTAATTATTAGTTTCTTGCTTTACTTTTGTTAAGAGTCTTACATAGGTTTGTTGTTTGATAATAGGGCATATATAAAGCGGATGTTTGTAATGTGATACAGTCTGAGTCCATGGTTTATATAATTGGTAAAATGGTTTTTGATATATTTTAAATGTTCATCCATGTTTCACAATTCTGTAGTTTAAGTAAGTTTGTGGGAGTTGCATAAATTATAATTCTTTTGTTGTTAGATTTATTGTCATAAAGTAGAAATTGCTCTTCATTATGATTTACAGTGAGTTCAGATGGTATTTGTATTTCACTGAAAGTTTTGGGGGTAGGTGGGGTGGTAGCAGTTGATTTTTTTTGTTCCAGCTATTAGCCTTTTCCACGTTGAGAAAGATGGCAATTGGCCAGTTACATGTTCAGGAATTCTGGGGAGTATGTCTTTTAGTATTTCAGTAGTAGATTTTTTAGAGCTAGTGCTAGCTTCTTTCAGAGTGTCTAAAGCGTCTCTCACTTCTATTTCAGCTATGTTATGGGGGTGTTATGTTCCTTATCATGTAATACAGTAGTTTCTTTTGTTGTAGCCCTCCCATAACATGCATTTGAATAATATTTGCTACATTTCCAATTAAATTTGTCGCCTGTCTGTTTTTCTTGGGTGTAGACACATCCCATATAACATAATAAAAAATGCCCTTTCTGGGAAGTTATGAATTTTGCACCTTTAGTCATTCTGATGTTTCAAATGCTATGAGAAATGTATATAAAAAATATTAAATACATTGTAATTGTTTTAATTGTAATTCTGGTTTTTATATACAAAATTATACTTACATGCTTGAATATGTTGAACTTTTTTTGACACTGAGATGTTTCTGTGGGTGCTTGCCATTGGTGTTTCTTTATATTTTCTGCAGAAGAAAAATGAAAATTTTAATAAATGTGTTTAACAACATTTTCTGTATTTTGGGATTTGTGTTGTTAGTGGGCAGTTTGGGTTGGTAATTTGTAGTTGTTTTAATAGTTTAATTGAGATTTATACTTAATTTTTTGGTAAGGTCGTTTTGGATGATGTTTGAAGTTAGTTGAGTATGTGTTGAAGTTTCTGTAGAAGAGATATAATAAAAAATGACATTACTTATTTATTTATTATAAAACGTGCTTTACAATTATTTTATACAGTGTAAATTTAAATAGATATTTTACTTACTTTGTGAAGTTGAAATCTGAGCTTTCAATTAGCAAGTCCAGTGTTGTAGAAGCAGTCCGGCAGAGATTCCCAATATTCTTGGTTTTGTTGTTGGAACATAAAATAATGTTACATTTTCTTTAGTTTATATAGTGTTTGTTTAATTGTGCTTTCAATCTTGTTGGGTTATATTAGTTGTAGGTGTTTTTCATTGGTTGCTACTAATGTTTTCAATTCATTTGGCAGTTGTTTCCTTATATGGGAAACGCTAATTGTTGTTCAGTTATACTTTTATTCATTCTTACTTTATTTACAGGTATAATAGTATCTTATTTGTATTTTATATTGCATTGCATGTACAGGAAAAACTATTTCTTTTATGTATAGTGTTTGTAAGTATAAATAATTTGGTGAATTTAATTATGTTAAAGGTATTTTATTGAATTATAATGTATTTAACTTTAATTGTATTTATTAAATAAGTTGTGTGTCTCCGTGATATTGTTCATAATATTTTTGTTATATATTGTGTTATTAAAAATATTTTTAAGGTGTTGCTATTTTGTTTTTGGTGATAATAGTGTGATCTATATTTTTGTTATCAATATTTGTGTCATTTTGTATGTTTATTTAATGTTTTCAATATTAGTTATTACGATATTTTATTGATCTATATCAGTGATCACAATGTTAATGTTTGAGAATATTTTTGTGTCGCTATTTGTGTATTTTTTTAACTAAGTATAGAATATAAATATTTATGTTATCGATATTTGTGTGTTGATAATTTTGTAGGTCGATATTTTGAGTGTCGATATTATGTCAGTGATCCCACTTGATCACTTTAAAATTCTGGGCTATCACAGCAAACAGAATTTAGGCTATCAAGAGGTGGATCTATTGAGCATCGGACCGACCCCGAGAAATTTGAGTACAGTCTGTTACATGCTCAGAGCCATGTTCTTCAAAGCGATTGCCACTCTGACAACACTCTTGTCCTAACTCTCTCTCAGCTCACATAGGGACACGTGCACCAATCCAAGTGCCCCGGTAACGGCGCACAAGGTGAATAAGGCACAGCTCTTCTGATAACAGTTTCAAATCTTTTGCACCTGGCCAGTTAATTCAGTTTTGACATGCTTGGCCCACTTCTCCCAATAACAGTACACTGCAGAATTACACGCTACACTTTTCTGTTACACTGCCCAACTCGCTGCCAGTTCACTCACCACAAAGCTGAAGATGTCATGAACAATCAGCATACAATGAATGTTAAACAGGTCCAAAACACCCTGCACTCTTGAGGTGACTGCAGACTGTCTGGTAGAAAAGACACTGATGGGGCTTAGAGGGCGTTTTTTCAGGCTTACATTTTTTTTCTCTTAGTTTCTCTATATGAATTCCGCTCCTCTTCAATCTCCTTTCAACAAATAGGTTCTTTCTCCAATGATCACTAGTGTTGTAAATAAGGATGGATACTCAGGGGCATATTACCAAGCAATAGCAATAAATATCGCTATTGCTTGGTTAGAGACAAACATTTACCGCTGAGCTGCGGCGATTTTTATCGCAGATAAACTTTGGTGTTACCGCAATGCATGAATATCGCTGAAAAGTCAGCGATATTCATGCATTACCGAGCTAATGCTCTTAGCCATGTTATCCACCTCCCATTGGATAACATGGCTAAGAACTGCTCAGGGCAGGTGTTAGCTTTTGGAGATATTCGCGCTTAGCGCGAATATCTCCAAAAGTTGGTAATAGAAGATAGCGATGTTAGTGACTGTTTCCAGTCGCTAACATCTTGGCACGCCCACTTTGCATGTCATTAGTGATAAATATCACTGACATGCAAAGTGGGGCCCAAGATGGTCGCTATCTCCTACTAGCTGTCGCTAACTGGTGTTAGCGACAGCTAGGTAATAGGGAGATAATTTTATCTCTGCTTTCTTGGCTTTTAAAGCCAAAAAAGCGGAGATAAACCCCCTTGATAATATGCCCCTCAGTTCTTTGTTGATGGACCCTGGGGCCACCATGGAGAACTATAAGTATATAACTTAGGTTTACAGGGCTAAAGGAAACCTGGATCCATCCAGGATTTTCTAGTATTTCCAAAGCACTCACTAGGCTGTAGCTTCTGCTCTAAATCTGGGAGAGCAGCGTCCTCTAGGGGTTTATTTTATGGTCACAATTACTGTAGCCTAAAGGTGTATAAAAGAGATGTATTGAAGTACTCTCTAGTGGCTAAGTCTATGGTTGCATGTCATTTCACTAAAATGTGGGGGATTCCGTGATTATTGTATTTTCATGGCTGAAAAGTTTATTAAAAGACACATGTTTTGCCCATGTTAATGCTTTAGTGAGATAATAATGTTGACAAGTATTATTGATCACAGTGAATATGCTTTATTAAAAGGAATAAGTGCATTTAGAAATCACTATTATTATTAATGATTGCATTTACATACAAAACAATGGGGCAGATTTATGAGGCACTTGCGCCACGTTTACGCCGCTGTTGCGTCACGCAAGGCGGCGTAAACGTGGCGCATCCCTACGAACGATTTACAACGTGACGCATCTAGGCAGATGCGTCACGTTGTAAAGCCCTGCGCCGCTTGTGGGCGTTCCGGCGCATGGTGGGCGTTCCGGGGCAGGTGCGCCTCGCAAAAGTGGCTGAGTGAAATCTATAAGATTTCACTCAGTCACTTTCAGGCCAATGCTGCGTCAAAAGCCTGCGCCTGCTTGAAGCAGGCGTAGGTCTTGACGCAACATTGTGGAGATGGGGCACCCCCGAGCCTTGCTGGAGCTGCGTCGCGCTTGCGACGCAACTCCAGCAATGCGTCACCTTTACGGCACAGATGCGTCACGCATCTGTGCCGTTTTTGCCCCATGGTGCGCCGCATCATAAATGCGGCGCACCAAGGGTGGCGGAGCTGTGGCGCACTGTGGCGCATGTTAACTGGCGCATCCCTGGGGATGCGCAAGTTAACATAAATCTGCCCCAATGTCTTTAACATGTGGATTGCGTCTCTTGAACTTTTGACCCAGCCAATAGACTTACCCTATATGTTTCTATGATCCCTTTAGGAGATCCAAGGTGATCATGTAATGTCATCTCCAATGTTTTCCATCTGCTTGTGTAATATTTGTAGAGTACTGCATAGTATTTAGTAGTGTGTGCGTCACAAATGTACTTTGTCTTATCTAAAGAAAAAGCACTGACTGGACCATCATTTATTGAGTGTTATTATTGTGTACTAGTGAACAGTGGTTCCTAGCCCACACCACCTCATCTGAGTAGACCTTTGACTTCTCTGCTTTAATACATTGAGAGAGACAATGGGGTGCTTGGTTCCGATTGAGCAGAAATTTGGACATATTACATGTGCAGGCCACACAACTAACAACCCATTTTCCTACAACTAAGATTTCTGAGATTGTTACCAAACATTGGGATATTCTATGTGTAACATGGTTATTTGTTATCATATTGGCCAATGGCCACTGATAAACTTCAGATTAATTAAAGACCTACATGATGAACTAGTGATAAGTAATTTACAGGGAAAGGAAGGCTATTTGAAACCACTAGTAAATGTTGTCAAATGTTGGAACTGCAAAGCATATACAATGATTATGAGCAATGAGTACTGAAATATATTTCCAATAAAGATCATTCTGTGTAAGCTTACAGTAGCCAGGCCTGAAGCCCTATGTAGGCAGTGTTATGTTTTATTAAAAACAGTATTAGAACATATGTGTGCTATCAGTAAGGCCCAAACTTTATAGATTTCTACTCAGGCAAAATTGTTGGTGTAGGTAGAGTGACAAAACCTCTTATATACATTATTTCCATTGGGAGGGAATGGTACATAAACATGAGTTCTTATATCATATTGATTTTGAGTGTCAACATCCAGTAAGTCTAAATAATGATGAAGAATTGCTCAAACACCTCTTAAGCAAATTGTTGACTGTGATTGGCCGGCTCATTTGTTGGACAATAATGCAACTTCTATTGTCAAAAGAGTGCCCAATAATTTAACATATTTTGTATATGTATATGAAAGTCATTGGATTTTCATAATGGCTATTTAATAATGGCATGGCTCTTCCATCAGTAAAAAAAATACCATGCAGGAATATTGATAAAAAATATATAAATTAATTTTCCAATACATGTATTGCTACTTAAAATTAATCTACAGTTGTTTAATTTGAGAACTGCACAAGATAAAACTATACCCATTTCATAGTTGACCTAATTTATTTGTAAAAAGTATTCATTTAGAACAATTCAATTCATTGTAAAATGGAGTATAACACAGATTTAGGGTATGGAATTCGAATACAGTTAAATAAGTCAATTTAAATATAGGGGGAAAGGGTAGAGCTGATATATTGGTGGGTGATGTAATGGCGTATTTATTGTTATAATACCTGGACAATGTTGTAGTTGGATAATTTAAAGTAATGGGATTACATTTTAAATTAAATTACATTTTTGTATCAAACTCAGTAAGGGCATTTTATTTCTAATTCAGTTGGTGGTTTTAAACCCAAATAATATGATGTCTTATTTGAAGAAGCAAAATTGGTTGCTGCTTCGTTATGTGACAGCTTGAGAAGATATCAGATTCCAAACTGACTGCACTACTGGAATTGAGCGAAAGAATCTCCTTGTTCACCGCTTCAGCATTAACCGTGGGATTGAAAAGCTGGCATTTCAATAAGATCATAATTCGATCACTCTGCCAGAAGTTTCCCCATTTACCGTATTACAGCTCGGGTGCTAACCGCAGGAGGGACACGCAGGCAATGAATAAGATTGCTAAACATTCTTTCGTACACGCTACCCATGAGCTTCTCTGCACCATCAAAGTGGATGCAACATTGCTCTGAAAGACTGCTAACTGAAATCGCTTTCCAGTGGCCAGACCAAGATTCATATGGGTCAGCCTTAAAATTGATGAGGACATTCAGTGAAGCCTTAGTACCTAAGGGGTCAACCTTTACAAAACTTTACTGTCCTGAAGATGGTCTCGTGCATGAAAAAGTAGAGACCAAAACGTCGACCATCGCCTTTTCCTTCATAATTTGTTTTTACTTATATTAAAAGGAAAGGTGTTTTACAATTGTTACAGTTAAGGCCTCAACTGTATACTGCTACCTTTCTGTCACATTGTTCGTATAATTTATTATACAAAGTACCCTATTTTGACTAAGATAAAAGTGAAAAAGTTTCTGTATACACCGTTTTTGTTATTTATTGGTTCTGCATGCATTTGCATTGATGATTTGAATCATACATGATAAATGTCTGTATTTTGTGATTTGTGAATACTATTATACTAAGATAGTAACTGTTGGAATTAACCACCGATCAAGGAAATCATTTATCTGAACTTATAATTTAATTACATAAATAGTTTAAAGTAAAACATTTAAATAAATCCCTTGAAGGCACTTTTACCTTATCATTATCTGAAGAAGAGCAGATTTTTCTGCTAACCACTTTCATGTGTCGGACAGCCGGGGGCTGTCCGACTTCACGGTGGGCATGTGCGTGTGCGAGTGAAATTAGCCCGCACCGTGGCAGAGTGTGCGCTGCGGCGAAGAGGTTAATGAGATGTAATTTTTGTTGTAAATATTTGTGTTAATTTTCCAACCTGCATACATCAAGACATATAGTAATTTCACCTATTGATGCATATTATTACCAATAAACCTTTGTACATCTGGATGTCATACAGGCAATTGATGTCACTATCAAGTTGTGACCACTTATTTACATTTTTCCCCATTAAGGTAAGTACATATTCCCATGTAAAGACAAACACCTCTTGGGATATCAAATCACATTTCTATCTCACAGATGCAGTTTTTGCCCGCGCCACCACAGGGTTCGCACTTCAATTTTCCCACCTGATCACCCCCACCTTGGCAGCAGGTCTCAATTTGAGTGCACCCTCGCTAATGGTGTGTAATGTAGACTTGCAATTTGAAGACTTGTAGAAACAGATTTATTCTAAACTGAAACTGTGACTTTTATTTTTCCTGTGATCATCATGTCTATCTTTATTCTGTCAATCTTGCCCATAAAAGAACAATACAAAAAACGTATACAAAGACTTCAAACAATAAGAACGTAATAAAAATCAAATTTAAGCTAAAACATTTTCACTCCTTAAAATCGTAAATTGAATTAATACAAATAGCCCTATGTAGTTGATCTTACCCAAATTTAATTTTGCCTATAGAAATCCCTTGATGCCAACCAAATCTATACTGAGCAATCAAGTGGAAGCTGCATCAAAGTCAAAAACATAGATCACAATGCATAGTTGTTCCTTAATCCCAGTGCTTGAGTAATACAATTCAGAACTGTAAAACATATTAAAGGAGACTCACCATGCTGTAAATAATGCAAACACTCATAATTAGTATTAAAAGATCCTCCGTTGAGTGTGGGGCAGATGAATTGTTTTCTAAAAGAGGTGTGCAAGGTCCAAAATAGCATAAAGTGTTTAGTTAATTGAAGTTATCTCCTATTGCATGGTCAACACGGAAACCAGGTGCCAGCAATATGAAAGGCCACTAAGTAATGAATTGTGTTCACTCTTAAATGTGTGAGATAAGATCCGAATTCCGATGCCTTTATTCATGTCAAGTATGGCTCCATGTCTTGGGTGGTTGAGGTATTTTCCCTCTATTTTGTAGGCTTTCTGAAAATTCAATTTTAATTTGTCACACTCTTTATATCCTACTCTGCTCACTTCAGTGTTTAAATCAATTGACGCCACTTTGACTTGTCTTTTTTTGTGTGAAATATTTGTAAAGACGTTCAATAAAACTAATGTCTACAGTTTCATCATAGACTATTCGCTTAATTAATAGAATCAGTTCAACTTTAAATATAGATCAATCTATACCTTGGATTTGCTATTCTACCCAGAACCGAAAGAATGTTAATTGACTTTTGTTTCTTTTAAAATAATCCTGGTTTAAACATTTTTCAAATGTTGTCATGAATGCTTAGAGGCCACATAGGTGACACCAGTCCCAGCGTTCCCTACATTGTCTGTACTGTCTGACTTCTCATTGACCTGCCATCTCTGAAGATTTCGCAAACAATTCTGTGGTCACATCCTCCTCATTTGAAACTCTTTCAGATTCGTTTTGATGTTTATTCTCCTATAAACTGCACAACACTGCTCATAGTTTCATCCATTATTTCTACTAGGCCCCTTCTTTCCACGTGGTGGTGTATCCTTTTCACCACCGCAAAGATAACCTCTGGGGGCAGAAAAGCTTCTATCAATTTGGATTACAGGTGCTGAAATTATCAGGAACTATTCACAATGCTATCTGGGACGTTCAGTTCAGGAGATATGTGTTCTAAACACTTACCCTGTCTGAGAGGCGCATTAGTTCACCAAGACTTGTCAATTATAGTTTTGAAAGAGTCAGCAAACCGGCTGTGCCATGATTCTGTCTTATTCTTCGACCTGGCCGCATCAGTTTGCAGCTGTCCAAGAACCTGCAAAATACAGATCTCTTCAGTTGGCAGTCATTGGTGGCGAAGACAGATTATTTTGGATTGCATTAGAGGTTGATAACAATAGATCTGGGCTGTTGTTGAAGGCATAATAAATTTGGTGGAACTTGCTGAGCGCATTCACTCTTATTGTTTTTCTCCCTGAGATAATGTGCTAGAAAGGGCAAGTGATTTAAAACAGCTGAAATAGAACACTTACAAGGTAAAAAGAAACGTGCTACATAAGAGACAGTTTAGTAAATGTGGCCATTCGATTGTTAAAATATCAGTCACTTTATCCTTGAATGCACTTTCTACATTATTCAGATGGAATTGGAAACATATGCGTGGATGAGGATATGTTAATCTCTTTTGTCTGGCGCCACTAAACACTTAGTTCAAGAAGTAACTTACTTTTTTATGCTATTAGCATTGAAAGAGCAAACACGGTCAACAATTGTCGGTACTAAAATCACTGTATTTGGACCTATATTAGTTGCATGTACAAAATATAAATATATTGTACACTGTGAAGAGTAGCATTTTTGCATTCAATAATCTTGATTATGTTTGCATTAACTATTCTATAAACTGAAAGCTGGCTACACACAGTAGGTAGCAGTATGGCCCACTCTTTCGTAGCCATTTCCTTTATTACTTTAAAAATATCTTTCCTATATCTCGTTCACCTAAAGTTTTATCAGTTTGCTCCTGTTCTTAATTGTTTGAGCATGCCGAGAGACGGGGGTCCCTTTTGGCCCAGGCTATTATTAATACATTAAAACGGGAAACATCGGGGGGCGTGGCTGGCGCGCCGGCGGCAGAGGATGGCTTTCCCGTGAGCTCCGCTCTGGGCTTAATCACGGATGCCGTGAGGACCTTTTCTGCCGTTTTTTGAACGGCGCTTTCAGCACACAACAACGTCGGAAGGTGGGCAGACAATAATGGTGCACTTCTGCGGGTTATTTAAGCAGCGGAACGCCGAAGTTTTAAATCGGTAATTTTAGCTTGTCTCCTCATCACGGATGGCCGCCATTTTGTTTGTTTACATCGTGAAAAGTAAAACAAGAAGTTTTTTCCCAATGGGAGATATTATTTCCTGCTCATAAATCAGGACTCAAACTGACAAACCCAATCCACAACATTCATTTATCTTGCATCTAGTTGAATGGGAGAACACTTACCAGAAAGGAACACAAACAATCTATTTAAAAAAGTATACAATTTATTATAAATAAAAATACATAGATATCAATGAGTAGTCAATTAAAAAACATAAGATACACAGATAAAACCACCTAATGTGGATATGGAGAAAATTATCAAAAAAGACACTGCTATCTGTCTTAGTTATGTCATTTCGGGCCCTCGTTTGACAACAATGGGGGAATAATATTCCTTTAGACCAAATTGTTTGTTGGCAACGCCGAATATGACTTGGTGAAATTGCGTCGACGCGTTTCGGAAGCTTAAGTTGATAATGGCTTCCTTCCTCAGGACAGTCTCTATGTGTTTTCTCCACAGAATTGTATCATACCATTAAAATTATGTTTCCAAAAGAAATCTACAGAATGTGTAGTATTTCGGTGGTAATCGCCTTTAATGTTCACAGGCTCCCACAGTCCTCAATGTGATAGAGGGCGCTTTTATCTCAACTCAAATCTGTATAAAAACTTGTTCAGTTGTGATCTTGTCGTCACATTCCTTGCGTGATTCACAAGGGGCGTAATTATTTCGATGCCTCCAAGCGAATATTTGTGCTGTATTAATACGAGAATTACGGGTCAGATTTGAAAAACGAGGTCCTTTTGCACAGCCGGGTAATATCGTACACGTGGCTGTTGTGTGCACACGGCTGGCTTTCCCGGAGCTGCTAAACGTGGCGTCTGTATGATCACCGCTCGCGTAATGCCTTCCTACATCGTTTTTTCAGCATTGCTTCTATACTCAGGCGCTAATGACTCAGGAAATAGTGTTATGTCACTTTTTTCAATCTAGACTCGTTTTTAAGTGCTCTGTATGGGTCTAATGCACTGTCCCTGTCGAGTCCAGCTTTCATTGCAGTTCCTCTGAGGAATTTTGGCCGCCATTTTAGAACACCTCCATGTGAAGAGCTCTGTTTCTTTTTGTTTACCCTAAAAATTTACACGCTCTGGAGAGGTTACTTGAATGTATTTGCTGGCATGCAGACCCATCGCCTCTTATCTTCTGGTGTTTCCTACTGACATTTTGTTGCTGTTTTTGCGTATTATATCTGAGGAGACCCTAATGCCTTTTTGAGTCCTGCTGGGTTTTGATCTAAATTTTGCCTCTTTCGTTGCTAATACCATCAATGTGACATTGCCTTTGCCTTAACACCTTATTTGTGGACTGGCATTGGTAGACGCACCCTTTTTTGTGCAGTGTGGCTTGTATCACCAATATGTCATATGTCTTCTTCTTACCCTTTCCAATCCAATGAAGACATCAGCCTCAAGGGTAGTGCATGCTTTTGACTGTTCTCTATTTGCCGCCTCATTTCTGCCGCACATGGTTTGCACCTCTTACTAAACAGCGTCTCTAAGCCAGTGGATGTTCATATTTTTATTGTGACCTGCTGTTCAGGGTGGTGCCCTCATACGTTATTCGTACTACTGTGTGGATCCCTGACAGGTGTTCAATATCATGGCAAATGTCTCTACTTCACCAAAAATGTCACAGACTGGAGCTCAACCTAAGAGGCCTAAGAATAACCCGCCTTCCCCCATTAACTCTTCGTCTAATCCTGTCCTGGATTCCATCCTTGAGGAGGTGCGGGGTCTCCAACCTTTTATGACTGCTACTAATGCAAAATTACAGCAAATTGAGGAGCGTTGGGTGGTCATGGAGGGTAAGGTTTTGCGTCTGGAACAGCGTGTGAGCGATATCCAGGATGTATCCACTAAAATTCCATTGTTGGAACAAGAGATCCATAAACTCAAGCTTCATACCGAGGATTTGGAAAATCGTAATCAAAGAAATAATCTACGCGTTTATGGTGTTCCGGAAAATTTGGAGGGTGTGGACATGGTATCCTTTATGCGGAAATTTCTTCAGGAACTTTTGGACCTTCAACCATCGTCACATCCTCCTAATATCCAAAGAGCCCATTGTCTTGGCCGTATGAACTCCAATTCCTCCAAACCACGTGGCATCATCATGCTGTTCCTGGAATTCACGGAGTTGATGACTGTCCTGAAGGCTGCCAGGATCAAACGTCGTCTTCAGTGGTCTGGTCATAACATCTTTATTTCACAGGATCTTTCATCGGCTACGAATGCTCGGCGCAAGGAATTCTTGAATCTTCGACCGTTGATGCGACAGCTGAACATTCAATATGGAATTCTGCATCCCTGCTTCTGCAAGATCACGCATGGTGACCGTACCAGATCTTATGATGATCCGCAGAAACGTCATGATTATCTCCTGAGTGTCTCTCCTCCCACTATGGACACTTCTAACTAATGTTTTTTCTCCATGTTTTACTCTCTATCGTTGTATTTTATTCTTTCTACTCTTTCTGACCTTTTCTGATCCTTTCCTCTCTTCCTGACCTCCTTTTTGAGGTATTATCCTCACATCCTTGTGTCTTTTCTATCTGTAAAAGTCCTTTTCTTTGGTAGCTCGTGGGTTACGTTCTCTCTCTAGTGTATCCTCGCCTCAGATGTTTTGGTTGCTCTCTTTTTCTCCGATCAGACCTTCGTGCCTTGATCTGTTCATTCTCTCTCTTTCTGTCCTTCTCTATTTTTCCTCTTTTTCTCTTCTCTTTCTCCCTCTCTCTTTTTGGTTTCTTTACTATGTTTCCCAGTCTCAATGCTATTCTAGTCCTAAACGATCTCTACCTCTGTTTTTGTTTTTCGTAATGTCATCTTTCTTATTTATGGGTCTATTTGGTCTAGATATTGTGAGCGTTTTGGCAATACACTTTCTCACTGGTATTTTTTGTCTTCCCTTTTGTAGTGATCTCCTTGCCATGTGTCTGATCCATTTGTTGCCCATCCTCCCCTCCTTCCAACATGTGTAACTTTGTCTCTTGGAACGTTCGAGGTCTTGGTCATCCTGTCAAGCGTCAAAAGGTATTGTCTCACTTATCCAAATTTCATTCGCAGGTTGTATTTCTTCAAGAAACACATTGTTCTGATGTTGAATCTCTTAAGCTCAAAAGACATTGGGTGGGTCAGGTTGTGTTTTCACCTGCTGTTCACAAAAAAGGAGGGGTTGCTATATTGTTTCATAAAGCCTTAAATGTTCAGATAATTTCTTCTCAAAGTGATAGTGAAGGGCGTTGGGCAATGGCTAAGGTTGTTATTCATAACAAGACAATAGTATTGCTTAATATATATGGTCCAGTCCGTCCGGATCCAAAATTTTGGAAAGATATCAAAGTTCTAATTGCTTCCATAGATTGCCCAGATTTCATCATTGCTGGTGATTTTAATCAATGGATAGACCCTTTTTCAGATCGATTATCCTCCAGTAAGTTTCAACCGGACAAGTCTCATAAGAGTTTTCAATCTGCCATTGCTTCTCGCCCTTTATATGATTTATGGAAAGTATGAAATCCTGATTTATTAGAATATACGTTTTTTTCTAATGTTCATCACACACGTTCGAGAATTGATTACATCATGGTTAGTAAGTCTCTTTTGCCCTCCAGTCAAAAATCAGATATTGGTTCTATTTTTATTTCTGATCACGCCCCTGTCTATACTACCCTGGATCTTTCTCTTATTTCCTCTAAATTGTGTCGTTGGAAATTTAATTCTTTTCTTTTATCTGATACCATTTTTATGAAAAAAAGTGCAGAGTTTTTCAATGAATATTTCTCCTTTAATAATCCCTTGGACACCTCTATTCCCATCACTTGGGATGCTTTTAAGGCTTCTTTTCGAGCTTTTACTATATCCTATGTCGCTTCCAAAAAGAAGCTTAATAAACAAAAATATGAGGACCAGCTCAAACAAATTAAAAACCTTGAACACTCCTATTTTACTTCTAAATCCTCCTCTGCCCTTCAGGAATTAATTCTTGCCAAAACTGATCTTAATAAAATTATTACCAATGAAGCGTGTCACACCCTTCTCAAAATCAAATCTAAATTCCATGGTGGCCAGAACAAAGCAGGGAAAATGTTGGCAAATTATTTAAAAATAAAATCAGAACGTAAAACTGTTGGTCCCATCTTCAATGACTCTATCAATAAGTTAGTCACTTCTGATGAAGATATTGCTGAAGTATTTCACAATTATTACCAAACCTTATATTCTGATGATACTCATCCCTCGGAATCGAACTTAAAAACATTTTTTGAGGGCCTTCCGTCTCCCCCTTCCCTTCCGGTAGACTTTGCTCTCCTGGAGCGGGCAATTACTCTCCAGGAAATTACTACAGCCATTAACTCTCTTAAAAAGTCAAAAGCCCCTGGTCCTGATGGTTTACCTGTTGAGTTTTATTCCTCTTTTCATTATTTTTTTGCACCTAAACTTCTACAATTAGTTAATTCATTTATTTCAGATGCCAAAGCCTCTGGATCCTTTTTGGATGCTCTCATTGTCATTATCCCCAAACCTGACAAAGACCACTCACAGTGTAAAAACTACCGCCCCATATCTTTAATTAATTATGATTGTAAAATGTTTGCTAAAATTCTTGCCTCTCGTCTTGATTCAGTTATCCCCCGCTTAATCAATACAGACCAAGTGGGATTTGTGAAGGGTAGACTTGCTGCTGATAATGCTCGCCTCTTCTCTAATGTCATTGCTCATAGTAAAAATGTTAATGTTCCATTGGCAGCCTTATCTCTAGATGCTGAAAAAGCTTTTGATCGCATTAATTGGCAATATATGTTTCATACCCTCAAGTGGTTTGGTTTTGGCCCATTTTTTATATCCTTGGTTAAACTCTTTAATTCCTCCCCTCGTGCCAGTATATTTGTTAACAACCAATTTTCCAGATTTCTTTCATTAAATAGAGGCACAAGACAGGTTTGTCCCCTTTCCCCTTTGTTATTTATTTTATGTCTTGAACCTTTTTTAGAACGTATTCGTTCCAACCCTGGTATTAATGGAATAAAACTTTCCTCTGTAGAAACTAAGTTATCTGCATATGCTGATGATGTCCTCATTTACATGTCCAACCCAGAATCCTCCCTTCCACATTTTCTCGATGAAGTGCATCTGTATTCCTCCATATCAGGTTATAAGCTTAATCTATCTAAAACAGAAGTTCTTCCCCTTAATCCAATTTGTTTTCAATACATGTTTAATAATACTGATTTTGCATGGTGCCCCTCCAAAATCAAATACCTCGGTATTTGGTTTTCCTCCTCTCTAAAAGATACCCTCAAATTGACATTCGATTCTCTAACTAAGAAAATTCAATCCCTTCTTCAAATTTGGTCCCCCTTATTCCTTTCCTGGTGGGGTAGATTGGATACCATCAAAATGATGATTACCCCTCATGTTCTCTACACTGTTTCCATGCTTCCGTTTAAAATTCCTAAATCTTATTTTGCACGTAATAATTCTCTGTGTATTAAATTCCTTTGGAATAACAAACATCCACGAATTGCGTTACATAAGTTAATTCGACCCAAAAATGAAGGTGGTGTTCGATTTCCCGACTTTAATTCGTACCATTCGGCCTTTTTGATTAAACAATCCTTCTCCTTGGCATATGACTTCATGGATAATCCGATTCCTAAGTGGGTTCTTGTGGAACGCTCCCTTTTGAAAGAATTTTCATTCCAGCATGTTACTTTCATGTCAAATTGTACGTTTTTATCTAAATACCCTATTTTGAAATACTCCCAAGCTTTATTACAAAATGTCTTCTTCTCTACCCTATCCCCTCTTCAATGTTTTCTATCCTCTGTGGTGTGGTACAACAAATTTCTTAGATACAAAGGCAAATCTTTTTACTTTAAACACTGGAAAGAAAAGGATATCCTCTTTGTACATCAATTTTTTATTGGTTCCTCCCTCATTTCCTTTCCAGTATTGCAAAATATGTTACATTTGCCTGCATCGTGTCTCACTGAATATACTATTATAACTTCTGCAATTCAATCTTATTTGTCTTCCCTTTCTTCTACTGAGCCTTTCTCCTCCTTCACCCCTACCACTCCATTGTATCCCCTATTTTCTACTCAATTACCTAAAGCTGCTCTAGTTTATTTAACTTTGTTATCTACTATCTCAGATCGTCCTAAATCTAATGTAGAGACTGTTTGGGAGACTGACCTTGATGTCTCCTTATCTATTGCATTGTGGGATTGATTATGGTCTAAACTTTTTAAAGTGTCTGTTGCTGCACATGTTACGCAATCTTTACTCTTTATATATCATAGAGTTGTTATTACCCCGGTTAGTATTCATAAATTCTCTCTTGCTTCTTCACCTTTATGTTGGTCTTGCTCCAAGGAACTGGGTACCCTGAAACACCAATTATATGATTGTACCCCTGTTTTATCTTTTTGGACTGAAATATGGAATATTTGCATGCCAATGTTTTCTTGTTCTTCTCAATTATCTTTTTTAAATATATTTTTAGGTTCTTTATCAGATGAGATGAATATTGATGTATCTTCTTCAGCTAAATTATTAGACCTGTTTATTGCTCTTGCATTTAAAGTTATTTTATCGTGTTGGAAAGATAATTTCTAAACTCTCTGTCCATACTTGGTGGAACTATATTTGTGATGAACATAGAATTGCTATCGCATCCTCTACCTCTGTCCCTCTAAAAATTAAGTCTGATCTATTATGGCTCCCTTTCACTTCTTATCTTTCCTCCAATCCTTTTCCCCTAACTCGTACTATTAATCCCACATGATATTTCCTTCTCTTTTCTTTTTCCTTCTTGTTTTCCCTCTCCTCTTCTCCCTCTTTCTTTCCTTTTCTTTTCCTTTTTCCTTCTTCCTTCTTTACTGTCCTTTTCCCCCTTTTATCTTTTCTCATATACTTATTTTGATATGGTCATGGCTTTTCACATTACTTCCTTATGTATTTTTACCTAATTACTTATGCCATGTTTCTATACTACTTTTAAATTGCCTAATAAAAATGTCCTGAACAAAAAAAAACGGGAAACATCCTTTACAACGCAACTTTTACCACGCAGTGCTATTACAACGTAGGTTTTACAACAAAAACCATTACAACGCATTGCGCTGGGGGGCGCTCTAGGATAGGGAATAGATTTAATTTATTATCCAACACCTTCCCTAGTGTCCACGGGGACTGGAGTTGGAATAGTAAATTAAACTATTCACTATCCAGCACCCCAAAGCGCTATGCGTTGTAATGGTATGCATTGTAAAAACTGCGTTGTAACAGCATGCGTGGTAAAAGCATGCCTTGTAATGTCATACATCCCATTAAAACACGAATTAAAGTCACATTTGTTTAGTGCAGCAATCCGCCTTGTGCAGCTTTATGTCCCAGTTGGTAAACTTAGAGCCTCGTTTATGGGGACGTGGCGTCACCTTGCTGTGTTGCCTTACACCAAAGTGAAAGGGCATGTTGCATTCCTGTCCTTTCCCCTTAGGCTGCTGCCACTTCGGCAGTCTAGTGCCAATTCAAGCACCCTTGTGCCTGGGTTGTCGGCACGGAAACATTCCTGCACAAATACAATCCTGACAGAATACAGCACACATGGAAAGAGGAAAAACTGAGGAGAAATAAAGTTATTTCTCCTCGTTGTGCCTCCCCAGAGAAGGCGTAAGGTTTTGGCGCATCCCAAGGTTTACTTAGTTTTGTAAATCTGGGGTATCAAAACCCATGGGTGTTGCATGGTAACACCCACCGCAAGGTCCATGGAATGCTTCTCCAGCGCAGAGTAAGGCAACGCAGCAATTTGCACTGCCCTGCTTTACTCCTTATCTATGAGGCCACTCAAAGCCATACAAAGGGGCTTTGCGCGGTCTTATAAATATTATTTTGCAGCTTGAGTCATCCGAGCATCACAAAAAGTGATGCTACCACGGCTCAAGGAGCTCATAAATACGCACCTGTGTCCATCATATTAAATCCAGATTAAGACCATAACTAGATCAAATCAATATTCTTCAGTCATGTACTGTAATTGTTTTTTTCATGCTATTCCAAGAGCATAATCTGTATAAACGTGCAGTTCAGTGCTGTCCGAATTTAATTCAGGGGAATACCCTTCATCAGAGGTGTGTGCAAAGTGTGCTGTGAAATAAAACACAATTGGCAAAAATAATTACTCGCAAGTACATTAAGTACGTACATACTGATATGCCACATCTCATTAGTTTTCAACTAATATTCAATACTAAACCAAAGATCCATTATTCAAAAGCCAATTACCTAAATGTCAACCAAGTCTTCTTATTTTATACCGATGAAGGGAAGATTTTACACCACCTCCAAATCGATTCTTCTTCAGAGACAAAACGTCTTAAAGAATGTCACCCTTTTTTTCCTATGCCATTAACAATTCCATCATATTACGAGGTTGCATTTCTTTAAACAACAAAAAATTGTGACTAGCAATGGTATATAACCCGCTTGTTCGATCATTGGTGAATCACTGGTGTGATGTAAATTTGACTGTTTGTGCAAACATACCATCTATAATAGTGCATCCCTTACATATACGTTTGTTGCTTGTGGACCACTGCCAATGGAGGCAACTCTTGTGTGTCTCTCAACTAGCTTCTTCTAATATCACTTTACTTGGAATGTCCTACTGTGGTGTTGGATATACTTATCAAATTTGTTGGGTGGATAATCTCGGACACAGCAAACGTTCCATGTGTCACCTCCAGTCCTTTAGGCTCTGGTGCTTTGCACGCCCAAGTTGGCGTATTCTCAAAAATCCCCTCCGCTGACCCTCACCTTATTGAACTGTCACATGGCTGCTACTGGGATCTTGTTGCCATGTTGAAATGGTTTCTATGTTTATACTCCTGAAATGCTGCATATTGCTAATTCCATCAGGAATGTTAACTACAGTTCACTCATGTGTCACAAGGTTAAGGCATTGGGAACGTATTGATACCTCAAAATCAACAAGGGCCACTAAGACTCTATGTCGTGTGGTGATAACAAATAATAATATGTGAGGGTTTGATAGCCATCTCAAAACATCTGTAGTGCACCCCTTAAAACCACTTTAAAGTAGGTATGATGCAATTCAGGGACGTCTTATTGTCTCTTACGTGAAATCACAATTAAGTCATCCTTAGATAGGGAACAATTATAAATTAAAGGAGCCTTCACATGTGATTCTATGAAATGCTTATATCTCTTAAACTACCCATGCACTAAAATATATGTGGGCAAAATTGAAAAGATGAAAAAAAGATTGTATGAACCTAAAAGCAACATACGTTCTAAAAATAAAATAAGACGAAAATTAAAAATCTATCGTAGCTAGACATTTAATGGAGGTCGGACACAACATTAGCCAATTACACTTTTAAATATTTGAAGTTACACATAACTATATCCAGGATGTACTTAATCATTTATTATGAAGCAAGGCTACCAGATTCGCATCCTTTCCAGCATGCAACCTTTGGGTCTTAATGACAGGATGGGAATGTCCTGTTTTTTTGTAAACAGACCAAGCCAATTTTGATTGTCAGCACCTTATCGATCCTACATTTTAATGGGCATCGAACTCTTGATTCCTTGGTACATTAAAAGAAACATGTGTTGGTTGTAAATATAGTTTTTGTTACTTTGGACTCCTTACTAAATCCAGCCTATTTCCAGCTCAAATTAAATTAAGATGTAACAGCGTCACACTACTTCTTCACAGTATTGCACTCCCAGTGCATAATTTTGAACTACTACCACACAGCACAACACAACCAGTGCTAGCATCACTTTACTCTGACTCTGGTTTTTCCCACAATGCCACAATGCCAACTCATAGAATTACACAACATCGCCATAGTAAAGCTGAAATTATCCCTCAAATTCAGTACCCACATCGCTCCTGCAGTACTGAAATACAATTCTAGGCTACCATTCCTAACATAGCTCTACTCACAGCACTCTTCTTCTACAATCACCACGTCATTGTCACCAAGAACTGAGCTTTATCAACACCACAATATTACCTCCACTTTAAAGATATGTATCATCATATTCTACAAACTCTAGAACCATACTACCAGCTCATATCAAAGCGCTACTATCCTTAAGCACAGCATTATCATCCTCCTGCCCCATATAATTTGCCATAGTCCGCCACTGTAGGAAGATGGCTCTGTATACACTATAACAAAGAAAGGTATTGTGTGCACAGAATCCCGTGGATCCCCAGAGGCTTTACAGAGGCTAAAAGTAGAAAATGCTGATGCTCTTTTTTGTGGTAGTGTGGTCGAGCAGTTAGGCTTATCAGATGGCTGTGTTAAGCTTTTTTTGTACACAAGCAAGAAATGATTACACACACTCAATGTCTAAATACGAGACCAATTGTTTATGAAAATGTTACTTTTTGTATGTTTATTACTTAGAAACAATGATACTTCGCTGCAGTAAGAGACGTTTTGTAATATTACAGTTTTTCAGAATAAAGGGTGGACACTGCATTTTTCAAACACTTCAATGTTAACCTATGGAAGGAAAATAATTATGCAATCTCACAGGTAAGTACATGACTTACAATTCCAATCTTCGGGTTTTAGGATCGACAGTGGAAAAGGGTCAGGTAAGTGTAGAGACTGCACCACCAGTGGCACTGCAGCGGCCACATGCAGAGGTGAAATTCAGTCACTGGGGCCCAATGTTAATCAATATAGACTGGGGGCACTCAAAGAGGTGCCGGTTGAATGTATATAGAACTGGAGTTGGGGGTCAATCTCCAGTGGTTTAGAAAAGCACTGGCGGGCCACGAGGCAGCACCAAACATACACCCTCAGCAACACAGAGGCAGCCGGGTGCATCAGGCACCCAATACAAATCAATAGATAATGAAGATTTTGAACATAGGCTGCAGGATCAGACCAGGAAGCTGGACACAGGAACCAAGTGGCTCTGGAGGTAAGTTGGGATGCTGAAGAACCATTGGTGGAGCTCCCCGAGGCCAGGGGGCTGCATGTGTAGGGATATCTTTGGCGGTCCGAAAAGTCTTATGGAGCTGGTCACGGTTGGGGGATCCTACGTGTTGAGGCTGCAGGCGTTGAGGTGGAGTACAGGAGAGGTCATTCTGAAATGGACTCAAGCTCAGGACTGCTGGGGTACCTTCTTGGGACCAGTGGGCTGCTTTGACTCTGGCAGGAGGCTTTGGGTGCAGAGGTGGGTCCGGAGGACTAGTTGTGTGGTAAAGCAGAGCACTCAATCTCTTGTTGATATCTTTGTGCCCTGTGGAGTTCTTTGTTTTTGGGGAAGGCAGGAAGTCCTCACAGGGTTTTGGAGGTCGCTCGATCCACAGAACTAGTCAGTTTTTGGAGCAGGTTTCTTCGAGGACTGTAAGCAGGCCAGTAGGGCTGGGAGCAAGTTAGTTGTCATCTGGAGTCTTTACTGCTGGTGAGGCTCTTTGGTCCTTCTTCTTCTTTAAGTCACCAGGAACCTAAGGATCAAGATTTAGGGGTGCCCCTAAATACTCCACTTAGGAGCATTACAGGTAGTGGCAAGTAGTAGCCAATGTGTTACTTACCTTTAGTGTGACTACACCATTTGTATGTCCACTCCCTTTGCGGAGGGGGCATACCCCTAATCCTATTGGCTGAAATCCTCAAAAACAAATGGAGGATTTTGAAAGGAGGGGGTCACTACGGCTCAGGACACTAATTTTTCGTCAAGCCTAGCTGCCGAAAGTGGCCTTGTAGCACACCACTCCCACCCTGTGTACCACCACCACCCCCAAAACATCATTGCAATCTTTGTCACACCATTATCTGACATTATACTACTAAGTTTTAGCACTGATCTACCATCTAACAGCACTGCAATGTCATACTTCAAGCACCACATTACAAGCCTCTAGCACATTACCATGATGTACAACCGCCCCACACTACCAACCTCAAACCATCAAAATATAACTGTCCTACACTAATCTACAAACTATAGCACTGCATGACCACTCAAGTTTTCTCTACTACCGCACAATTTAACACCCTGACCCATGCCCACAAAAGGACTGGCAGTCCTGATACTACATTATCGCATTACAATCACCACACCTTTGTGCTACTGCATCCATACCAAAGCACTATAACTCTTCAAGGCATCTGCACTACCACCACCAGAATGAATTTTACCTCCACACATTAATTAAACAAAAACACAGCTCTGGAGTGGGCGAAGTTGGCGGAGTACCACTACGCGGGATTCTGTGGAGGTAAAAAAACTCCTTGCACTCCACTTCGTCTCATCCCAATTAATAAAACAGAAACCTCACATACTTTTGGAAACATAACAAATAACTTTACATGCTAAAAAGCATACAGTCATTTCACAAAAGTGAAAATACAACCAGCAGTGAGAGAAGTGATGATTTGGGGGTCCTCCTTAACCTAGGGAGAGAACCAAGCAGATACCTTGAACATAAAGAGCACATCATGCTGAATGATTTGGCGGTGTTCCCATCCTCCTAGGACCACCCCAAGCACAGTTATGGGCAAAAATACAATCCCACCAAATGTCTTGCAAAGCATTATGGGACGAGATTCTAGAGTGAAGTGAATATTATACTATCCAATATCAAAACATTCCTCAAGGGGCAGGTTCTCCGACTCAGCTGAGAGCTAATACTATAATATTAATTGCACTCTAAAATCTTGCCCCATAATGCTTTGCTGGGTCTTTGGTTGGCATTGTATTGTTGCCCATAACTTTGCTTAGTCCTAGGAGGATGGGACCACCACTGAATCGTTCAGCATGATATGCTCTTTGTGTTCAAGGCATCTGCTTGGTCCCCCCCTAGGTTAGGGGGGACCCCAAAATCATCACCTCTCTCATTGCCTGATATTTTTCAAAGTTCACTTTTGTGAATTGGTTATATGTTTTTTCGCATGTAAAGGTAAAGTTGTGTTATCAAAGGGTTGTGGGTGCAATAGCTCTCTCTGTTATGTGGCAGAGTCAGAGTTTTTGTATGAATTCCATGTTTTCAACATAATGCGTAGTTAACAAATCTCTGCAACCTCCGCTGGCAGAACAGAGTTCATTGCCCCTGGTTAGAAAACACCCACAACAGTAGTCACTTTGTCTCCACACACAAATGTATAACATGCATCATCATTATCAATACATATAGCTTTTCTCCAAGCTTATTACCTTTATCAGTGCTTGGTTTATGTTCCCTCATAGTTGCTGGTATATTTCAATGGTCAGCTAGGACCCCATGTGCGTTCAATGTTTGGTTTTATCTTTCGTAAGAATGTGGTTCAAGGTTGTATCAAAGGATAACTGCCCAGAGGGTAGGTAGAGGTCCTGGGCTGAAGCAAAATGCAAGTAACATGCTGTTCAGACATTTATCGAGGTAGGTCCCAGAATGAGAGGCTTGTATAACTAGGTATTCATTTTAACCACTTGAGGGAACTATGGGGCATATTACCAACCAATAGAGATAATTTTTGTCTCTAACTTGTTTAGAGACAAAAATTATCGCCGCAAATCGGCGATTTTTATCGCAGATAAACCTTGCTATTAGCAAGGTTTATCGCAAATGCGATAAAAAACGGCCGCAATGCATGAATATCGCTGAAAAGTCAGCGATATTCATGCATTATCGAGCAAATGCTCTTAGCCATGTTATCCACCTCCCATTGGATAACATGGCTAAGAACTGCTCCTGGGCAAGTGTTAGCTTTTGGAGATATTTGCGCTTAGCGCGAATATCTCCAAAAGTTGGTAATAGGAGATAGCGATGTTAGCGACTGTTTTCAGTCGCTAACATCTTGGCACGCCCACTTTGCATGTCATTAGTGATAAATATCACTGACATGCAAAGCGGGGCCCAAGATGGTCACTATCTCCTATTAGCTGTCGCTAACTGGTGTTAGCGACAGCTTGGTAATAGGGAGATAATTTTATCTCCGCTTTCTTGGCTTTTAAAGCCAAAAAAGCAGAGATAAAGCCCCTTGATAATATGCCCCTAAGTTTTAAATTTACATTGCCCAGATTTAAAGTATGATGTGGTGGTGGTTTTCTTCAAAGTGGTTTATGACATCTTCCTATAACTCATCAAGACAAATGTGATTGCCTCATTGCAGTTTCACTGACAATGCGTGTTAAAGCATTGCAATCTACTGCTCCACAGCCATTTGTGAAATAGGTGCCAGACATTATTTGCAGAAAATGTCAGTGCCAGCCAGTATATGCAGCTTTGCCCCTGCAAATGTTGCAACCTTGGAGCTTTGGGCTTCTCACGCTAGGTTAAGCATTAATACACCCAAGTAGTAGTTGTGTTCAGTTTACATGATTACTTAAAAGAGATATGCAAACAGTTTGTTAAAATGAATATATATTTAGGCAGAGCCAAGATGGTGGTCGTGGTCCCTCTCGTTCCCTACTACACTACTGCTCTGGAGTTCTCCCTCTTGGCTGTTTCAGGCATCGCCATGCTGAAATAGCAGAAGAGTGAAGACAAAGGTGAAGCCAAATGATGGGGGAGCCAGGAGATCCCTGAGGCATGAAGGGCACCGCTTCTGGAGTGAGTCCTGGGAAACTTGAACGCACCCACTGGCAAGATGATGAGCGGGCGAGGGTGTCAATGACTACTCACACTACTGGTGTGCTGACTAGAGCTGAGAGGGAGATGGCGGTGGCACCTCCAAGGGTCTTGAGTAGCAGGATGAGGGGAGTGGGCTGCCTTTCCTTTCCTTCCCAATGGATGGACTTTTGGAGGGACTGTGGAACCTCCCCCCCAGCCACCCTTTAATGCTGAAGGTCCAGGAATGAGCTGGTGGGAATTCATTACTCTTAGTAAATAATTTTTGTTATTGGCCATGGTACCTTCTATAACAAAAAGAATCTAAAGGCAATGTATCTGAATATATATATATATA
This sequence comes from Lissotriton helveticus, assembly GCF_964261635.1. Classification (NCBI taxonomy): domain Eukaryota; kingdom Metazoa; phylum Chordata; class Amphibia; order Caudata; family Salamandridae; genus Lissotriton; species Lissotriton helveticus. Next base: position 135,779,117 of record NC_136058.1, read on the forward strand.
TATATATAGTGGCCGCACTCGCGTGGTGTCATATAATGATTTATTTACACGCAAACAGGACGCGTTTCGGCAAACGTGCCTTTTCCCCCTGTGTCAACACAAATAAAGAAGCTCCCGCCATTTATATATATAGTCACTGAAAAAACAATAGGTTTCAGACACGTTGTAGTTAGAAATTAGCATTTAAAAAACCTTAGAAATTCACTGAAAACACCATAGGTTTCAGGGGCGTTATAGTTAGATAGACATTTCACTCTTACAAAACCATAGAAATTCAGCCGTTATAGTTAGTTCAGCTAACTATAACTCATGCACCCACAATGCACTGCTCATGAAGTCACATATTACATCATTCATTACATGGTCAGTGATATCATTGATGACATCAATGATGGCCTGTGGTTTTTTCAGTGAATTTCAAAAGTTTTTTAAATGCTAATTTCTAACTATAACGTCCCTGAAACCTATGTTTTTTTCAGTGAATTTCAAAGGTGTTTTATATGCTAATTTCTAACTATAACGTCCCTGAAACCTTTGTTTTTTTCAGTGAATTTGGATTGGAACGTTTCATGCCATTTCACTATTGTATACTCTGTCTGCTGAAGGGTGCCCTATGTCATAGCATTGGGGTGCCCTTCAAGTCGCCCCAGCGATTCTTTGGTGACCCTTGTGGCTGGGTGAAACATTTGCTCGTTTATGTGAATGCTCATCATTAATCGGTTGGCTCTGGCACAAGTGCACCGAAGGCCTCCTGCATAACTTCCTATTGCTTCCGCCCCTGCGCTATTTGGGGAGTCTGACATGCCCTGCTCAGGCAGTGATGGGTCACCATAGTTGTTCCCTTTTGAAGAGTCCAGAAGCCCTATGTACCTTCCTAACAGCTTGACTAGCCCCAAAATGAATCACTGCATTTCATGTTTGGGGGGCACGGGTAAGGATGATGGTACGAAAAACCCATGTCTTCCCTCAAATACCATGTCCCCAGCATCCCATACTGTACTATTGTCTTGCTGACAGAGAGTGGGGCGGGGGGGGAGGTTACACTGATTTAGCCCAGTAAGGAGAAACAGTGGGATTTAGACTCATGAATGCCCAGTTGCCAGTCCCTTCACACCAGGGTGGGTGGCAATGCCTCTTTTCGTACCCCAACCTTACATTGATATCATCATATCTCTGTGTTTATGTGAGTGCATAGGCAGCTGCAGTTGCTATCCCAAATTATATGCTGACTAGTGCAAAAGGGGAGCAGGAGACAACTGGCTTGTGTAACCCCCAATTTTTAGACATGTTGCAGCCGGTGAGCGTAAAGAGACCCATTTAAAAAACGTGCCAGCTTAATTTAGACATCGCCTTGGATGCCCATGCTGTTTACTTTACTAAATTCAAACACTGCCTATAGTTGGGAAGCGGTTTTATTATGGTTGCAGTGACCCTTGTACAATGGCTTTAAAAGGAAACAACTTGATTCAATTGAGGGTAGGTTGTACCACTTCTTACCCCATGTTATGTGTTCCCAGTATGCAGACTGTTAAAGGTGGTTCACAGTGCCTTTCCCAAAGGCCTTTGGTGACGAGTCAGTCTGCAGAAGAGTGATCCTGTGCTGCTGGACTTTAAAAAATGCCCTGACATCTGCCCACAAATACGTAATAATAACTTGACTCATATATGGCATACAGTAGCGACTCAACAAGGATAAAAGGCTGAAATGCACTGTCCCATAGGCAGACAACACGAGCAGGGCCTATGTACCAACTTGGAAGTGTACAACAGGCACCTGATCACAACTACACAGAACGAGAACTCGCTATGTATGGCAGGCTGAAGCACCCCCCCCCAAAAAAAGAAAATTGGACATATTTATGTTTGTTTTATGCCTGGGTGAAATTATGTGTCTTGCCCAGTATCACTGGATGTTGTGCATGAGGCAGGACACTAACCTTGTTCCATATCCCTCCCTCGTCAGCTCTAGTTGTTATGCAATGTCCTCTGCAGGGAAACAAGGGTATCTTCATGTTTTTATATGCCTGGGGAACTAAGTGACTTGCCCGGAGTCACCGAAAGTTGAGCCTATGAGGGGACTCGAGCCTGATTTCCCATCCCAAAATTGGCAGCTCAAGTACTTATGCCACCTCTTGTTAACACAATTATGTACTCTGCACCCCTACGAGCATGTAACGGACACCTGCCCACCACAATGACAATTTGCTTTATTTGGCAATGTGCACCATGCCTAGTAGCATAAAAGGCTGATGTGCCATGCTTTCCCACAAATAATAAAGCTTTGTTTTCCAGTGTACAGTGTGATGAAATGCAGAGCTGCGCTGCCCACATTCGTGGCAACACAGGCCGATGCTGTTCATGTGTCGTGGGGTGAAACAGACACCTGCTCACACACGCCTAAAAAATACGGTCCTATCCAGCCGGGTGCAGAGCCGGACTGGCCATAGCGGGCACCGGGCGTTTCCCCGGTAGGCCGCTACGGTGGGGGCGGTTTTGGGTCCCTGGGGGGCCGTTTCTGTTACCGGGGGTCGGCAATGTCGGCCCCGGTAACAAAATCGGCCGAAATCGGCCGTCGCAAACTGCACAGCTGCACTCCCCTGACCCCGGGGGGGGGTGAGGGGGGATGGGGAGCAGCTGAGCAGTTTGCCAGCGCCGGTTTCTTTTCTCAGTCTGGCCCTGGCCGGGTGTATATACCGTGCAGGATGAAAGGCCGGTCTGCCCTGCTAACCTCCCTGGTCTAATCTCCCTGGGCCACCCTGACAGGTGTGGTTCAGTAACCGGTTCAGTAACGGAGGGAGTGTGCAACAGACACCTGCCTGGCCCGGAAAAAATGTAATAATGCCAGCATGTATTTTCTGGGAGGTCTACGTCGAGTCTCGAACCCGGGTCTCCAGCCCAAAGGCAGCCGCTTTGTTTCTTAGGCCACACCCTCAACTAAAGGATGAGTGAAGTCAGAGAGGTTCAACCTGCAACGATGCCACGAACTACATATTCCTGGAGTGAATGCTTCATGTTAGGACACGCAAGAGCTGAAAGTTCCGCAAACGAGCGAAACGAGTCCGGAACTACAATTCCCAAGAAACCCTCGTCCTGAACTACAAATCCCAGGAAGGCACCGCGCAGGACGGAAGCAGGCGCCGCCATAAAACAAACATGATGGCAGGACGCGGCATCGGATATTCCGGGTTCTGGCTGCAGTACTCGTACACTGAAGGAGTGACCAGACGCCCACAGCCGAACGGAGAGCTTCAGTCTCGGTAAGCCGTTGTTCCCACAGTCCCCGCTCGAGGGTTGCCGAGCCGGAGAAACACCCAGGCTGCCTGTCCTTTGCCACAGTCCCCGCTCGAGGGTACTCGAGAGCGAAAGACGCTATCTTTGTATATACTTGCCTCAGTCCCCGCTCGAGGGTTATCGAGCGCGAGAGACGCTCCCTTGGAAATTAACTTGTTGCAGTCCCCGCTCGAGGGTTATCGAGCGCGAGAGACGCTCCCTTGGAAATTAACTTGTTGAAGTCCCCGCTCGAGGGTTATCGAGCGCGAGAGACGCTCCCTTGGAACTTAACTTGTTGCAGTCCCCGCTCGAGGGTTATCGAGCGTGAGAGACGCTCCCTTTGTATTTACCTTGCACCAGTCCCCGCTCGAGGGTTATCGAGCGCGAGGGACGCTTACATCGTTTTTGCCCTAGCCCCTGTCCCCAATCAAGGGATTCGAGTGCGAGGACACCGAACCCCGCAACCCCAAGGACCCTTGCCTTCCGTGTTAGCCCTCCGTTGGAGAGTGTCGGGACCGACACTCATGCGGGGGACGACCTGAGGATTTACATCACCCTCATCATAAGATCGAGTGGCATTGTCGGCCACTGCTTAGCACGGTGTCCTCTGTTGGTGAATGCCGGGACCGGCGTTCGTGCAGAGGACGGTTGGAACAAGGATGAACGGGGCACAGTGCTTGCTTGCGTGCTGTTAAACCCTTATCATGTTGTGCAGTGCAGAATAAAACTGATTCAACCAACGTACAGGTCTGATCTCTGTTGAGAGGAAGCGAGTGTGTGCAGTGTTCTTAGCTGGCCCAATCCTGAGGAAGCAAGGGGATTGCACTTCATTCCCCAGAAGCACCAGAGCAGGCTCGCGTTGGAGCAATCAACAGCCAAATGTGCTTTTATCTGAGTTTCTAAAAGGGAACCTTCAAAACAGAAATAGTCATAAACTAAGTTTATCGGGCCGTATTTCACACATTATTCCGAATTTTATCAGCTTGCAATAGGGACTCTAGAAACTTGGGCATTTTTTGAATTTGTATTTATTTATATTTTTTCAAATAGTGAAACAAACGAACAGCATAAAAGGAAAAGAAGAGTTGCGAGTGAACTACAGATTCTTTACATAAAGCTCCTGGCTAGAGCCGCCCCACCACTGCACACCTTCCTGGATCCCTCTAGGTGCTAGCAAGAAGGCAGCGGAGCAGAGTGGATCCCTGGAGGCGCTAGCAAGAAGATTGCGGAGCAGAGGGGATCCCTCTAGGCGCTAGCAAGCAAGCGGGCCCCCACTAATATTTTGGGACAATGCCCCCGGGACCTGCCCCAAAGGGGGGCCTCAATTAAATGAAGTGTGGGAGCTCATGCTTCATTTAAAAAAAAAATTTGCCGGGATTCACAACCCCAGCGTGAATTTCGCGAATTGTTTTAAAAAAAAATGCTTTTTGGGCCCTGGGGTCCCTGTGGGACCCCCTGAGCAGACCTAGGGTGTCAGGGTGTTTCTACCCTGCCCCCTTTTCTTTTTTTCACCTTGGTTTTACTGTTTTCTTGTGACTCGGTTCTACGGCTTTAGGATATTACAGTTTTGGATCTAGCCACAGAGCCCTGAAGAGTCGGAGTGCACTGTTTCTCTGACGAAACACGTGTAGGCTGGCTGTGTGTTTTTTTGGGTTGATGACCAATTAAAGAAAACAAAGATTTCAACGTTGGATTGGTTCCATTTGCTTTCAACAATTGTCTACATGATATGTTATCTTGTATGAGTGCGCGGGACTCGTGCTAAATGTAATTGTGCTTGATTCTCATTCACAGATTGAGGGGTTTCTAGGGTCCTCCACTTCCGGGCAGCACCATACCAAATTCCTTTTCACGTATAGTTGACGTAAATACTGCTTGAGCGCCATTACTTCCTGTTTACGAAAACCCTGGTCGAACTACCCATCTATTTTTTACTAACTCTTAAAAGCATCATGTCTGGGAAAGGAAAGGCACCCAGTGTGGAGGCAGAATTGGAGTTTGTCATTGAGGATTTGTATTCCTACAAAGTTGCAGAGCTTCAGAAATTCTGCCACCTGTTTGAGTGCCCCATAAAGAGCAACTACAGGAAGGATGAGTTGCAGAGAATCTTGAAGGCCTGGTGGGAGGCCCAAGAAGGAAACGATGCAAATGGAAGAGAGGGGTTTCAACCCCATGAATTGCCAGTGGGCAATCCAGGCTCAAGGGCTGGCAGTCACCACTCTAGCCGGGGTCCTACCCCAGAAGAGTTAGTAGAGAATCAGAAAGTAAGAGACTATGACTTGGAAGTCATGAGAATGAAAATGAAGCAATTGGAAGTAGAAAGGGCGACAGAGGAGAGCAAAAATGCCTGTGCCCTGGAGGAAAAGAAATTGCTTTTGGCTCATGAGTTGAGCATGAGGGAACTGGATATCAAGGCCAAGCTGGTGGATTCCAGTTCAAATGGTGGCAGCGCACAGCCAGTGCCAGGAGGTAAAGTATATATTCCCAAGGATTTGGTACAGAATTATAATAGGAGTGAGGATATTTATGCCTGGTTTACTTCTTATGAAATTGCATTGAGAATGAATGGTGTGCCTGAGCAGCATTGGGGGCGGGCCTGTGGAAACATTTTGAGGCTTCTCGGAGGAGTGCTCTAGAGCCCTTAGAGTTAGCAGGTACCATGACCAACCCCAATATGAAGGAGGCCCTGTGTCTCAGGTATGGACTTACTCCAGAGCAGTACAGACTGCAGTTTAGGAACTCTAAGAAGAGAAAGTCTGAGACTTGGATGGAGTGTGTGAATTTGTACTCGCGTGCAGTGGAAGGTTGGATGAAGGGCAGCAAAGTAACTGATTATAAGGGGTTGTTGCATTTAATTAGTTGGGAGCACTTGAGTAGTCTTTATGTTCCAGAGCTGCGCCAGCATCTTTTAGACAGCAAGCTGATAGACCCCTTTGAGCTTGCTAAGGAGGCGGACCGCTGGACCAGTACCAGGGTCCACAGAGGAATTGTGGGTACCACAGCCAAAGGTGGGCAGGGTCCCAAGCAGAAGAGTGGGGGGGGGGGGGGGGGCTAACCAAAAGGAGTTCTCTCAAGGGCCCCAAAATAGTTCCCAGGGAAAGGAGTCCCAACTCCCCAAACCCAAGCAGCCATGACCCCCTAAGGTCAGAAGGGATAACAGAGGTCCCCCTACCTGCTATCACTGCAATAAGGTGGGACATGTCATCAATAGGTGCCCTAAGAAATCTCCAGCACCCACTGGTGCTCCAGCCCCAGGGTTAGCAAGTGTAGCTTTGGGAGGGGATTTAATTTCCAGTGGGGAGGAGGGATTAGCAATCATGACCCTTGTCTCTCTAGGAGACCAAGAGATGGTCCAGGATACCTCTCTGTCCATTAACACTAAGGAATACGGGCAGAACGTGACCATCAATTGGAGGGAGGTAGAGGCTCTGAGAGACACAGGAGCCAGCGTGACATCCATGAGGTGTCAGTGGGTGTCTGAAGAGCAGGTCATTCCCAATGTACTCTGCCCAGTAGTTGCAGCTGACAGCTTAGTGTACCTCTGCAAAGTGGCACGTGTTCCCTTTGAGTGGAGGGGGGTCTCTGGTCTCTTGGAAGTTGTTATAAGTGAAGCCTTGCCTGTAGACTGTCTGCTAGGTAATGACCCCGAGAGGTCCCCATGGAAGGATGTGGAACACCAGACTCATCTGGAGATGTTGGGTTTGCCTGTGTGGATCTGCGTGACCACGCGGGCTGTGGCAGCCAGTAGGGGTGATTTAGCAGCACTGGAGCCTGAAACAGTGGCCCAGGAACCTGCCAGGAGAGGAGGAGGCAGGGGGTGCGGGAAACCCACCCCAGCTGTTCCCACGGCCCAGGAAGGAGCAGAACCTGAGGGGGTTGCCCTGGAGCCTAACGGGGAACAGGTGGCTGAACTGGGGGACCTACCTGAGCTGACCCATTGGCAGCAAGAAGGTGGCCCCTCCAGGGAGGAATTCTGCAAGGCGTAGGAGTGCCCTTCCCTCATTGGTGTGCGGCAACAGGCTGCAGACCAGGCAGCAGGTGGAGAGTCCAAGGATCATCTCATTTCCTGGGAGTGGAGAACCGCCTTTTTGGAGACCCCTCCCCCACTAGGTGAGTTAAAGCCAGCGGTGCAGGGGAAACCTAGAATCTACGGGTTCTCCTCGCTTAAATCATAGATTACCAAAGAGACCAGAACAACCAGCCGTGGAGGGATGTAAGTTATTTATTAGCTCGAGCTAAGTTACAGGGTCCCAGAATGGTACAAAAACAATTCTACGGAGACTGCTGCTTTACTCCACAGCCTACACTCATTTATAGTGCTAGCCACGCCCATTTGCACAGTACAAGTTCCTTATTTAGATAAATTCCTCGTCTGACAAGTTCTTCGTCATTCTTGTGTGGTGCAATCGTGGCCAGGGGACATCTGTCTCTGATTGCACAATGTACGCAGCGCTGTGCTTCCTTGTCCAACTGGTGTGGTCATGGGGCACAGCCTTATGCTTCCTCTATCAGTTGGTGTGGTCACAGTGCACAGCCTCGTGCTTCCTCTATCAGTTGGTGTGGTCACAGGGCAGCTGGTCGTGACAGGCTGAGTTACCAACAATGGAGAGGATGTGGCAGAGTCTCTGGCACAACTGGGGGGGTGAGGCACACAGGCAGCTTCTCGGAATCGGCTCGACCCCAAGGAGCAGGGAGGGTTGGGCAAGTTTTGACAGGGACGTGGAAAGCAATTCTTCACCAGGTTGCCGAGAGCATGGCAACACAAAATGGAGTCATGTGGGTCATTTTAAAATGCAGTTTAACAGTCCCTCATTTTACCATGCAGAGGCAACAATCAATCGTCGTCTAGATCAATGTCCATCATTTCCTGGACCTCTCTCTCGATCTGCAATGCACTGTACTCCAGGACTTCTTCATTACCTAAATTACTTAACTTGGAGTTTAATAAATATATATATATACCACGGTAATTAGGTCACTCAACCTACACACATATAACTTGAATAGGGACCAAACCAGATAATCTTTTACTAATCAGAATGGGAAGCAATCCATGGGCCTTACAGCTAGTAGATACTATCATTACTCCATCTGTTTCAGTCCTTGTGTGGTATCAAACGGGCCATAGATATTATCAATGCTTTCAGGTGAAATGGTGATACTCTTTGTCTGATTATGGGCTTGATACTGTTCTACTAAACAGAATACTACTCGTAAATGATGCCAGCAAACAGTAAGAACAGTCACACAAATTTACTTCTGTTGGACCATTTTGGATGCTAGAGGCGGAGCCACTTCCTCTTCCATAGCAATTTAGTCAAATGGGAACATATCTAACATTCGCTTTATATCATTGCACTGAAATTGATTGTGCAACTATGCCCAAAGTCCGTTCTAAGCCTCTTTGGTAGGCTTCTATCGTCCATCAAATCTGCCTCTCGATCCAGGCCGTTCCATGAAAATAGTGCGTCTTTGTATCTGTTGGAGTGCTCTCCTGGCAAACACTCACAGCTCGCTCGAAAATCTCAATGTCTCAAGGCAGTGGACCAATATCTCTCCTCTGCGGCAGGCACTACAGATACCATGCTCTTCGGTGGTCGTGGGCACAGATCATATCGTGCAGACCCAAGTACTGTTAATAAGGAATGTAGTGCCTTTTGTCAATCTTGGATCCTCTGGTGCACTGCCCTTCTGTTGGAGCAAAGGAAAGGAGGGGGAGTGGTCAAAACTTTGGCCGAGGGGGTCAAAGAACCGCGCGCTGTCAGAGGTTACCAGCACATGACAGGTAGAAAACTGAAGCCTCAAACCAGCCCTGCCGTCAACAACAGGGATCTTTCTTTTGCACTCCTTTGCACTAAAATTCTTGTTCTGTGGCAAACAGGGAACCCGCTCCTTTGTCTTCTCTGATGTCCAACGCCGTCTGATGAAGCAAACACAATACTTTGGAAATGCCATTGATGATACGCTGGCGATCGCTGTACAGCCTTGCAACTTTCTGGGTGCTGGGACTGTAGGTCCAAGACGTCCGCCCCTCATCTGTAGCTGTCACTAATGGGAGTTAATACTCATCTTTGTCACCGTTCTGCAGGTTATTATGACACTTCATTTTATTCTGGAAGATCCCGCAGAACCTAGTGATGTAGGAAATGTGACACAGTTGTTAGTTTCCTTCAAATTAGCCAAAAAACAATTTATTGTATTTAACAATGGGACTGCAAGCAGGTGACCTGCAATCTTCAAGGGAGTGGCCAGACGCCATGGGACAGTCAGACTGGAAAACATCGAAGTGGCCCTAAAGAAAATTCTTGAAAACCAGCCTGGTTATACAGAAGGGATTTAAATATAATATGGGGGTCCCTGGTACATCACTGCAGTCTGGGAGTGTGAACTTGAACAATACATCAACAATAATAAAAGGGCTGACTGGTGAAAGGAATACGGAAAAGGGAAATGGGACTAGGACACAGCTAAAATCCCCAATAACTAGACACAATGCAACATCGATCAGGGGAGAAGCGGAAAAAGAAAAATCTATAGAAAGAACAAGAAATTACTTGGGTGATAGTCAGGCATGTGTCACAGCACCAAGAGTACGGGTGATACACAAGAGACCAAAATAGTACACAAATGTTAACTCTACCACCGGCTGCTACACCATATTATGTAATCTCAACTACTGATCCAGTTCCTTCCCCGTGGAAAATGAAACTTGGTTCCCTTTGAGGAACAAAGCCATACACTACCTAGGAAGCAGAAAAGGATTAACTAGTGCAATATCATGAGAAAAGTTTAAGTCACCTTTAGCAAGAGCCACAAATTTATAGTTCCTCCTTAGGGTTCAATCAGGGAGCATGTAATCAAGGGCCGCCCATCCCTTAAGGGAAGGGGCAGTAATGTGACTAACTGCAGGTGACACGCATTTAATCCTGTATAACTTTTTTTATTTTTCTTCAATACCATTATAGCCAAATAGACATGCACTGGTGAAGTGTTGTCTCTCATGTTCACAGCATGAAATATCATATCTGTGGAATTTAGTAACCAGAACAAGTCCAACCAACTGTTGCATAGTGATGGGCATTGTCATGACCATCCCCTCACAACACAGGGGAGCTTGTAATAGTATCAAAAGTAAAATTTGTCAAAACAACGCAAAAACAAAAAAAACACACATAAGATAAAAACTCACATGCCAAGCCATCAGGTATACTTTCTGTATACCTAGCACAAAAAGCATAAACAAATTACAGTAGCAAATGAGCAGTGACACACAATTTTATGTCATGCACTTTATGCACAGTGAACCTGCAGCCCAAAACCCAATATTTTGGCCTGCTTAATTTGTCAGGTTTAAAATCAAAATTCAATTTCCTTACTTTCCTCACCCTCCTTTTGACAGCAGGTCACATTAGGGGTGATCGGCTGTCAATACAACTTACTGTGTTGCTTCTGACACACAGGACCAGCAGGAACAATTCATAAAAGGACAAAATGCAAAAAAATAGAAAAATACACAAACATTTCTTTTCAAAGGAGTTATGCAAAAAAACACATCTTTTTTCAACATACTGCTGACAGCACCCATCTTTTTGCAATTTGCATGTTGATTAGGTCCCACAGGTACATATGGAACACTCGTTATACCACCTCGTGGAAAGGACCATCACTGATGCGTTTGCTGTTGGCCTCTGCTTTTCCACTACTTCCCTACACCTACTGTAACATTTTTGGTCTGTTCTAATCTTCTTTTACCCTGATTTCCTACCGATAGTCATTCAGGGCGCACATTTCACCTTTTTCCTCTCACAACTATGATGTTTTTATTATTTATTTTTTTAAACCAACTCACGTGTCTTGTCAGCCTTAAAACCACCCAGACAAATCCATGAATGATCTGTGGGCAGAAGCAAAAATACAAAACACACAAAAAAAAGAAACACTTCTCATAACACATAAAAATATAAACTGTAACTTTTAATCAGGAGATAAAACATAATACACATTAACGGAACACAAAATAGAAAATATACATAACTGTAACCATCTTGTCAACTTTGCAATGACTAAACATGTAAGCATGTTAAGCCACCTTAATTCTGACTTTCTAAATGCAAAACTTTTTCACAGACACTCTGTGTTTCCCTTGTGCCACAATTTTTCCTGTGAAAAATATATCTGAATTTGCTCATCGTTTTTACCTAGGCGTGTAGCCCACAAAATTCTAAGAAAGAGCTTCATCTAAGACTAATGCAACGTTTTATTTTCTGGTAAATGAAGGCAACCATGAACCCACATTTGTCTAAAGCCTGCCGGAGTGTCAGTGTTGCCATCTATGCCAACAACGCGATCTCTCTAGACAGGCTGTACCTCCCTCATTGGAAAACCCTTATTTAACAGAACACCAAATAAAGAGTCTCTGTGGGCTACTAGCGTGATCAGATCGCATAATAGTGCTGGGCCCTGTATGTCCCCTTTTTCAACCTTATGGCGAAGGTCAGAGAGACCTGGGGGTGGATCTAATTCTACAAAATCCTCCCACATTTGGATCAGTATGTCACACATTTCACAAAAAATATCAATCTGTTGGATGCGTGTCCACTGATCCATCGTCATCCATATATCCTGAGCGATGTACATAGTGTTATTTTCCATCCACCTACGAGCCTTTTGACTCATAGCTAGTTTTTCCTGTGTATTCCCTATCAGTCTGCGCAAAGTGCGTCATCTGGGAGTGGGTGGCCTAGGCGGAGTTACATAAGGGATATAAAAAAGTAATAAGTCCATTTGTAAAGCGCCATGGTTACACTAATGCCAGTGTGTCCCCGCGCTGCGGTAAGAATAGCCATGGTCAGCCCAGAACCCCTCTGACTTATCCTTGAGGAAACAGATGTGTTTTTAGTTTTTTCCTAAAACATTTTTCTTGGTTCTCCATCCGGAGCTCCATCGGGAGGGCATTCCAGAGTTTAGCCGCCAATAGGTGAAAAGATCTGCCACCCATCCTCGCCTTTTTTATGGCCAGCACACATACCAGACCAACCCCACCAGACCTCAACAGACGTGAGGGAATGTGCGGGGACACAAGGTCAGTTAGATAAGCAGGAGCCTTTCCCTGCAAAATCCTATGGCAGACACAGAGTGCTTTAAAGGCAACTCTTTCTTTAATCGGGAGCCAATGAAGTGCCGCCCGTGCTGCCCTGGCAGAAGATCTTCTCAGGCGTCTCAGAATGAGGCGGGCTGCTGCATTCTGCACTCCCTGCAGACGCAGTAAGCATCTGGCTGGAGCACCTAGATACAAGATGTTCCCGTAATCTAGGCGAGAAGTCACTAGTGCATGGACTAGTGTCTTCCTAGCAGCCATAGGTAGTAGGTCCAAGGTTTTACGCAGGACCTTCAGAATTCCGAAGCACGTCCCTGCCATCCGCTTGGTTTGGTAGTCTAAAGAAAGGTTAGGATCTAGCCAAACTCCCAGGTTTTTTGCCTGTGCACATGGCGTAGGCACCGCCCCCAGGTTCTGAGGCCACCATGCCGACGACCACACAGTTGGGGCCCGCCCCACCACCAGCACCTCCGTCTTATCACCGTTCAGCCTCAGGTAGTTATCCGCCATCCATGCAGCCAATTCTTGCATGCATGCCCTGAAGCTGAAGGCGGCCGATTCCGGCGCCTGGGTTAGGGAGACCACCAGCTGTGTGTCATCTGCATAGGATACGACCCTGATCCCAAACCTCTCCGCAATCCCTGCCACGGGAGCAACATAAATATTAAACAGGGTCGGGCTCAAGGTCGATCCCAGCGGCACTCCTTGTCTCATCTTGATGACCCGGGAGTAGTATTCGCCATGTCTCACCTGGAAGCACTGCCCCGACAGAAAAGATTTTAACCAGCCCAAAGCTTTGCCCGACACCCCACCTTTCTGCAAGCATTGTACCAGGGTGTGGTGGGCTACAGTGTCAAAGGTGGCATTTAGGTCTAGCTAAATTAAGGCTGCCATTTGACCCGCATCACAAATTGTGGGATGGACTCAGTGGCAAAAAGTAGAGCCGATTCGGTCGAATATCTGGTTCGAAAGCCAGACTGGGTCGGGTGCAGAAGCTCATGTTCCTCCACGTCGGTTGTTAATTGTACATTCACTACTTTTTCAGCCACCTTACAAAAATATGGCAAAAGGGAGATAGGGCGTAGGTTGTCTAAACGCTCTAACCCACGGTGCGGTTTCTTCAGGAGCGGCAGAACCACAGCTTCCTTCCAGCAGCCAGGGACGCAGGAAGTATCAAAGGAGGTCGACACCAGGTGCCTTACAAAAGGCTCTAGGCATTCCAAACTCCCCCTTAACCTTGTAGGCGGAGCTGGGTCCTTAGGAGAACCAGACTTAATGCTGCTACAGATTTTAATCAGTTGTTCCGGGGGTATCGAGAATTCCCTCAGCCCTCCTCCTTCCTCCATACGTACTCCATCTTCCATACCAATCTCGCCGCTCCTTGCCTGTTCCGGGAAGGTGGAATATATTTTTTCCACCTTTTCGGAAAAGAATTCGGCTATCTGGTTACAGAGCCCCTCTGAACCCACCGCCGGTGCTGCTAAGCTGGTAATCACGGACCACTTACCAAGCATTCGCTAGTAGCCCTGTACTGGGGGAAGGTGTCAGATGACTGTCAACAAGAAATGGGTTGGTTGCAACGGGAGTTGAAGGCATATTAGGTTGGACAGGTACGGGACCAGTGGAAGGTGCAACAAGGGGAAGAGAAGTGTGTACTTGCATTGGTACAGTGGCCTGAATAGTCGGGCGTTGGGATCAAGTAGCTGAGGAATCGGACGAACCAGGGGCAACAACTGGAGCAGTAGCGGGAGTCAATTGTGCAGGATCAAGGGCCGGATTCATGGTGGGGTTATAGGGTGAAGGGGTGCTCAACATAGAGGACATGAGAGGGTCATCCTCCTTGTCCTGGGCCTTTTCGGGAACCTTCTTTGTAATGTAACATCCATCTATCTGCATTCAATGTAATCTGTCATGTATTACTATATCCTCTTCTACTCTCTGATTATCGTGAATCTGGGCTTTCTGAATCACACTCATACGTATTATTTTAGCTTCATTCTTTTTGAGTTTGATTTCTTTCTGTTTGGACTCCTTGCGCCAAATCCGAAAGGAATCAAACATCGCAGGTCTAACTTTTCTTTGAAACAACTTCTCCTCTAAATTATCTAGCACAGGAGGTTCAAAACTACCGTACATTGGCCATTGTAACTCAGCATTACCTTTTGTATACTTGTGCCAAAGTGAGCAAAACATAATTGGGCCAACACCATGTTTAGCATAAGCTTCATGATTAGGGGTCCCCAAAGGAGGAATCAGACAAGATTCCTCCAATGCAGAGTCCTGTGTACAATAACAACAAGACCATTTACGAAACTTACTAAATCCAGGCATCTCTAGACGTGTATCCTGGTTCCAAACATCAAAGGGTGAAATCTAACGTTTACAGCATATAACTGTACTTACCCTTTGGTTTTCGGGTTTTGCAAAAGTCGAACAATACCCAAAACAAAGATACAAATCACCAAAGAAGTGGGCCAATTCCACTCTTACCTGACCATTAATCTTCCATCACACGGCAGGTGTCACAAAGGTCCCGATCTTCCAAAACTAGGAACCAGAACTGGGGCGTCAGTTGGGCCGCAGTCGGGTCGCCCACTGGAGGGAGGAATCACGCAATCGGAGTCCTTGGGACCACAAAGACCATTTTCAACCAATGTAGTGGTGCGCCTCCCTTAGAATTCGCAAACACAACAATGATGGACAGAATGTGGATCAATGTCACACATTCACCCCAGTCCAAAGATCTGGGCCCAAATCCATCGTTTTTCCACTCCACACCACCCTGGGTTAGACAATGGCGATATGCAAATCAGCGCTGACCCTGTGCCCCATGGGAACAGTCCAGTCCGAACTACAAAAGCCATGTCCTTCCCAGAACGGAAACAAGCATCCGAGGACCGGCCCGGTTTCGAGGTAACACCTCTCTTCAGCCTGGCTAGCTTGATTCCAGTGGTGTGGAGTGCCTGGGACTCACGTCTGAGCATCCCCAGTACACATAGAGCGGTAACTGCAAACACAACAATGATGGACAGAATGTGGATCAATGTCACACATTCACCCCAGTCCAAAGATCTGGGCCCAAATCCATCGTTTTTCCACTCCACACCACCCTGGGTTAGACAATGGCGATATGCAAATCAGCGCTGACCCTGTGCCCCATGGGAACAGTCCAGTCCGAACTACAAAAGCCATGTCCTTCCCAGAACTGGGAAGGACATGGCTTTTGTAGTTCGGACTGGACTGTTCCCATGGGGCAACAGGGTCAGAGCTGATTTGCATATCGCCATTGTCTAACCCAGGGTGGTGTGGAGTGCAAAAAAACGATGGATTTGGGCCCAGATCTTTTGACTGGGGGAGTGTGTGACATTGATCCACATTCAGTCCATCACTTGTTGTTTTTGCAATTGCCGCCCTAAGTGCGCTGGGGATGCCCAGACGTGGGTCCCAGGCACTCCACACCACTTGGAGTCAAGCTAGCCGGGCTGAAGAGAGGTGTTACCTCGAAACCGGTCCGGTCCTCGGATGCTTGATTCCGTTCTGGGAAGGACATGGCTTTTGTAGTTCGGACTGGACTGTTCCCATGGGGCAACAGGGTCAGAGCTGATTTGCATATCGCCATTGTCTAACCCAGGGTGGTGTGGAGTGCAAAAAAACGATGGATTTGGGCCCAGATCTTTTGACTGGGGGAGTGTGTGACATTGATCCACATTCAGTCCATCACTTGTTGTTTTTGCAATTGCCGCCCTAAGTGCGCTGGGGATGCCCAGACGTGGGTCCCAGGCACTCCACACCACTTGGAGTCAAGCTAGCCGGGCTGAAGAGAGGTGTTACCTCGAAACCGGTCCGGTCCTCGGATGCTTGATTCCGTTCTGGGAAGGACATGGCTTTTGTAGTTCGGACTGGACTGTTCCCATGGGGCAACAGGGTCAGAGCTGATTTGCATATCGCCATTGTCTAACCCAGGGTGGTGTGGAGTGCAAAAAAACGATGGATTTGGGCCCAGATCTTTTGACTGGGGGAGTGTGTGACATTGATCCACATTCAGTCCATCACTTGTTGTTTTTGCAATTGCCTCCCTTAGAATTCGATCACGGACTCCTCACGACCACCAGGCTCGATGACGCCCACCGAAGACGCCCCAAGTTGGACGTCAAATTGTAGGACCGGCTTTTTGGAGACCCCTCCCCCACTAGGAGAGTCAAAGCCAGCGATGCAGGGGACACCTAGAATCTACGGGTTCTCCTCGCTTAAATCATACATTACCAAAGAGACCAGGACAACCAGCCGTGGAGGGAAGTAAGTTATTTATTAGCTCGAGCTAAGTACAGTGTCCCAGAATGGTACATAGACAATTCTACGGAGACTGCTGCTTTACTCCGCAGCCTACACATATTTATAGCGCTAGCCACGCCCATTTGCACAGTACAAGTTCCTTATTCAGATAAGTTCCTCATCTGACAAGTTCTTCGTCAGTCTTGTGTGGTGCAATCGTGGCCAGGGGACAACTGTCTCGGATTGCACAATGTATGCAGCCCCGTGCTTCCTCGTCCAACTGGTGTGGTCATGGGGCACAGCCTCGTGCTTCCTCTATCAGTTGGTGTGGTCACAGGGCAGCTGGTCGTGACAGGCTGAGTTACCAACAATGGACAGGATGTGGCTGAGTCTCTGGCACAACTGGGGGGGTGAGGCACACCGGCAGCTTCTCGGAATTGGCTCGACCACAAGGAGCAGGGAGGGTTGGGCAAGTTTTGACAAGGGCGTGGAAAGCAATTCTTCACCAGGTTGCAGAGAACATGGCAATATAAAATGGAGTCATGTGGGTCATTTTAAAATGCAGTACAACAGTAGGATGAGTTGTTGTATAGTGAGCCTAAGTTCGCTGAGCCCGGTGCAGCCCGTTTGCTGGTGGTACCCGAGTGCTTCAGGAACTTCCTAATGGGTCTGGCTCATGATGTGCCTCTCGCACGACATTTGGGGCAAGACAAGATCTTCCAAAGGCTTGTCACCCACTTCTTCTGGCCCCAGATGAAGAAGCACATCTGGACATTTTGTAGATCTTGCCAAACTTGTCAGGCCAGTGGCAAGAGCGGAGGGAAGTACAAGGCACCCCTCCAACCCTTTCCTGTGGTGAGCACCCCTTTCAAGCGGGTGGGTATCGACATCGCGGTGCCCCTGGACCCCAAGACAGCCTTAGGCAACAGGTTCATCCTGGTCTTGGTGGACCATGTCACCCGGTACCCGGAAGCTGTCCCTCTCAGAACAATCACAGCCCCCGTGGGGGCCGTGCATTGATGGGGATCTTTTCCCATGTGGGGTTCCCCAGAGAGGTGGTCTCCGACCGGGATACCAACTTCATCTCTAGGTACATGAAGTCTCTGTGGGAGGAGTGTGGGGTAACTTATAAGTTCACCACTCCTTACCACCCTCAATGAAATGGGTTGGTTGAAAGGTTCAACCGCACCCTGAAAGGTATGATTATGGGCCTAGCGGAGCCCATGAGACGGAAGTGGGACGTCTTTCTACCATGCCTGTTGTTTGCCTACAGGGAGGTACCCCAGAAGTCCTTAGGGTTCAGTCCCTTTGTATTTCTGTATGGCTACCTTATTAGAGGACCTCTCTCACTGGTGAAGGAGGGGTGGGAGAAATCTCATGGGAAAACCCACCAGGATGTGTTCAGCTATGTGCTGGCCTTCCGCACCCAGACAGAACGCTTAAGAAAGCTGGCTCAGGAGAACCTAGAAGCTAGCCAGGAAGAAATGAAAAGATGGTACGACCAGAATACCACTCTGGTCGAATTTCATCCGGGGCAGAAAGTGTGGGTGATGGTGCCAGTGGAGCCTTGTGCGCTCCAAGACAAGTGGACTCGGCTATATGAGGTGGTGGAGAGCAGGAGCGAAGTAATCTACCTGGTTTACTTGAAGACTCCCAGGCAGCCCCTGAGAGTCTTGCATGTGAACCACCTCAAACCCCACTTTGAGAGGTCTGAAGTGACAATGCTCCTGGCTACAGATGCTGGAGTGGAAGAGGAAAGTGACCCTCTTCCTGACTTCCTGGCAGCCAAGGAGCAAGACCTGCCTGTGGATGGTGTGGTCCTCTCGCCCACCCTAACCCCAGAGCAGCAGAGGGACTAGCGCCAAGTGTTGGGTCAGTTTGCTTCCTTGTTCTCCCTGTCCCCAGGTGTCACCAATTGGTGCGTCCATGATGTGGACACTGGATATAGTTTACCTGTGAAACAGAAATTTTACAGGGTAGCTGACAAGGTCAGGGCCAGCATCAAGGAAGAGGTTTCCAAGATGTTGGTGCTAGGGATAATTGAGCCCTCCAGCTGCCCCTGGGCTAGCCCAGTGGTCTTAGTGCCAAAAGCTGCTGCGCCCAGTGCCACTCCAGAACTCCAGTTTTGTGTGGATTACCGTGGGCTCAATGCGGTCACCAAGACTGATGCACACCCAATGCCCAGAGCTTATGAGCTCTCGGATCGGTTGGGAGCTGCCCAGTACCTCAGTACGTTTGATTTAACTACTGGGTACTGGCAGATTGCCTTAACTGAGGGAGCCAAAGTGAGGTGTGTGTTCTGAACGTCAGAGGGGCACTTCCAGTTCCGAGTCATGCCCTTTGGGTTGAAGAACACCCCTGACACATTCCAGAGACTGGTCAACCAGGACTGACCGGGTGGAGGTATTCAGCGGCGCATACCTGGATGACATTGCTGTGTTCAGCTCCACGTGGGAGGAACACTTGTAACACCTCTGTAAAGTGTTGAAGGATCTACAAAGGCAGGACTCACAATCAAGGCCAGCAAGTGCCAGATAGGGCAGGGATCTGTGGTGTATTTGGGACACCAGGTGGGGAGCGGCCAGGTGGCGCCCCTACAGGCGAAGATTGATACCATTCTGGCTCCCAAGACCCAGACAGAGGTGAGAGCCTTTTAAGGTCTCACCGAGTATTACAGACAATTTGTCAAGGGGTATGGCACCATCATTGCCCCCTTGACAGAGTTGACTTCAAGGAAGCAGCCCAAGAGAGTGAATTGGACCAAAGCCTGTCAAACTGCTTTTGATGCCTTGAAAACTGCCATGTGTACAGCACCAGTGCTCAAGCCACCTGATTTTTCCAGTGAGTTTGTAGTTCAGACAGACGCTTCAGAGCATGGTGTGGGAGCAGTACTCTCACAGCTCAACGACGAGGGCTGGGACCAACCTGTAGCTTTCATTAGTAGGAGGCTACTACCCAGGGAACAGAGGTGGAGTGCAATTGAAAGAGAAGCTTTTGCTATGGTCTGGGCTCTGAAGAAGCTGAGGCCGTACTTGTTTGGACTTCACTTCCGGGTTCAGACAGACCACAGGCCCCTCAGATGGTTAATGCAGATGAGGGGTGAGAACCCAAAACTGTTGAGGTGGTCCATCTCCCTACAGGGAGTGGATTTTACGGTGGAACACCGCCCTGGTACAGAACACGCCAACGCTGATGGTCTGTCCAGATTCTTCCGCCTTAGTGAAGACAACTCCCAAGAGGGAGGGCAGTTCTTCCCACTTTCAGTTGGAGGGGTGTGAAGGAGCCACGACCCCTACCTTGGCGAAGCCGCGCCTCCCCTCACGATCCCGGCGCCCGCCATCCAATCCTCAGGCGTCCATAGCAACCCGGACTCCACCCCTTTCTCCTTCGTTACAGGAACAAGTCACGGCGAGCGGGATCCCAGAACGACTATCCTGTGACCCCAGAAGTCCCTCCCACAGTCCAGAGGCGGAACACAGAAAAGCCAGAACCGAAGACGACAGGGCGTTCAAGCAGGAAGACTCGTGGCAGGAGATAGCGTGCGGAGAACCCCGGGAGCCGAGCGGAGAAGCGGAAGAAGAAGACGAAGTCTGGACGGAGGACTGGTGGAGTCCGGTGGAGGAAGCTGGAGAGCAGCCGCAACTCGCGGGAAGAGTTGCGGCGGGCCAAGTGAGTACCGACTCCCTTTGAGTGTAAATATCGTAGTGTATAGTAGACCCTCCCCCACCTTGCACCTAGCACTGCAAAAATATTATAAATATAGCCCGTTTGTTGTCACTGGCACGACTGTATATACTGCCCCCTCACTTACCCGTCACTCAGTCACCCTTCTACCTACCCCTACTTCCTCCTTCCAACTCTTACTCCGCCCCGCCCTACCTCACGTTCGCTTGACTTCCCACACAACCCCGGTGAAGGCTTACGGCTTTATATAGTTCTGAGTGAAAGAACTAACGGCCCTCTTTTCTCTCCTTCTCATACCTCCGAGGAGCCACCGTCCCGCTGCTCAACCGACCAACCCTTCTCTGGGAACCCTCAACCCGTCTTCCAGCCAAGTGCCTTCCCTCGGCGAAGAGCCCTCACCTCGAAGACGAACCACACCTCGCCTCAAGACTCTGTTCTCCCTTTCCCTCCCCTTTGAACTGTGTATAAAACATTAAAGATCGGCTAAGAGATAGCCCACTATATACGGCCTCCACGCCTGTTATTCCGGTCCGCCTACACCCCACGATCACAGGTGGTGTCAGAAGTGGGATCACCCGGAAGCATGGAGGCTGCCGTGAAAAAGCTGGCGGAGACCCTAGGAGCAACTGGGGAAGATGATGGAGCAGTTCCTCAAGACGGCCGAGGACGACAGAGGACAGTTAAACGACGTCCTGAAAGGCCAGGGCACAGCCCAGGACCAAGCATTGGGCAAACTCACCGATGTCCTAGGACAACAAAGACCTGCCACTACTCTCCCCTCGGTGGTTCTCCAAAAGTATGTGCCGGGAGAAGACCCGGACTTCTTCTTCACTAATTTCGAACGACTGGCCCAAGCCGCTGCCTGGCCCCCTGACCGTTGGGGCGACTATCTGGGTCCCCTGCTGACCGGCGAGCTACAAGCAGCCTACCAACAGGCCAATATCCAGGGACAGACACCATATGGTGACATCAAGACCTGTATCCTAGAACGCCTGGGTATTGACGACGAGACCTATCGGGTGAGGCTACGCCAAGCCAAAGAAGGTCCACAAGAAACCCCTCGGGCCTGTCTTTTCGTATCAAGGACCTGGCCGTTCGTTGGCTGCGATCCTCCACGGACACAAAAGAAGACATACTGTCTAAGATTTACCTGCAACAGTTCCTAGCCTCTCTCCATCCTGCCACACAAAAACGGGTTCGTCAGCATGCCCGCCTCACACTGGAGAACGCGATAGAGATTGCCAGCGCTTATAGTCGGGCACAAGACTATCAGAAACCAAAAGAGGAACATCCACATCGACCCCAACCCCATGGCCACAACCGGACCCCGAGAACTTTCTTACCAAGGAAACCAGAACCCCCTCCTCTTTTTCCTTATCCTGTTATGCCCCGACCACCTCCACCCGGTCCCCAATGTTACCACTGTGGGGGATATGGACATATTGCCCGAGTATGCCCCCAAAAAGAAGAACCGATGGAGGTAGGTCTCGCCCGGAACTATGTCTGCCTCCCTGCGGAAAAAAACCTGCCCGCATACCACTGCCCCGTGCGAATCGATGGACACCCGGTACTAGCCCTTGCCGACACGGGTTGCAGACAGAGCGTGCTCCGACCCCAGGAGCTTCCTCACCCGGTGGGGCCAATGACCGGTACTGTAGCCATCCAGTGCGTACACGGCGATACGAAACTGTACCCTACCGCCCGAATCAGGGTTCAACACCCCATGGATCACGGAAGCACGCTAACTGTGGGCCTCATACCCTCTCTTCCGGAGCAAGTAATACTGGGCAGCGACTACCCCGGTCTTCCCCGCCTTCTACACGACACCACCACCTCCTTGGAAAAGTGGTGGTCAGAGGCCCCGTTTTCCCACGACCCTCCACCTACAGACACAACAGCCGCCAGACCACACAAGACAAAAACCCGAAAGAAAAAGGAGAAGAGGAACTACTCTCCGGCTTTTCCCATTCGTGTGGAGGAACACCCCAGGGAAACAGACAGGGAGTTTCGCGCTGCCCAACAGGAGGACCCTGTCCTGCAGGATGCATGGGGACGAGCCCTGGACAATGAAGACCCCTTACAAGTAGGTCCATACTTCTATAAAAGGAACGGCCTTTTATATAGAAAGGGGGGAGCCCAACAGACATCCCAGTTGATAATCCTGGGGCCCTTTCACGATAAGGTGTTGTTTCTCGCCCACAGCCACCTCTTGGGGGGCCACTTTAGCGATGAGAAGACCGAACAGGCGATCCTGGAAAAATTCTATTGGCCAGGCGTCTACCAGCAAGTAAAACAATACTGCCGCGCCTGCCCGATCTGCCAAAAAAATAGTAGATACCGGCCCCCCAGAGTGCCTCTTCAACCGTTACCCCTTATCAACATCCCCTTCAGCAGGGTGGGGATGGACATAATAGGCCCCATGTTACCATCCAGAAGCGGGTGTCGGTATGCTTTGGTCCTAGTTGACTACGCCACCCGTTTCCCGGAAGCTATCCCCCTACGACAACCCACCACCCAGAACATAGCAAAGGCTTTAATATCGATCTTTTCCCGGTTAGGCTTCCCTAGGGAGATTCTGACAGACCAGGGGACCCCCTTTGTATCAGCCCTTATGAAACAGGTATGTTCCCAACTAGGCGTTAAACAGATACCGTCTTCCGCTTACCATCCCCAAACAGATGGGCTGGTTGAGCGTTACAACGCCACCCTAAAAACCACCTTAAAAAAGTTATTGGCCTTGGAGAGCAAGAGGTGGGAAGAGATGCTACCCCTAGCACTGTTTGCGATCCGCTGCAAAGTCCAGAGCAGCACAGGCTTTTCGCCCTATGAGCTTCTGTATGGGAGACCCCCGCGAACCCTGTTAGATATGGCCAGAGAGGCCTGGGAGTCCGAACCAGACCCCTCCCGGAGTACGTAGAGAACCTTAGAACCAATCTGGGTCAAATACGAGACATAGTGCGACAGAACATGGTGACCGCACAAGCAAACCAGAAACAGCAATATGATAAGGGCACAAAACCACGGTCCTTTCTTCTCGGTGACCTGATACTCCTCCTAATGCCGTCCTCAGACCACAAGCTGCTGGGTCAATGGCAAGGCCCCTTTCCGGTCCTGAGACAGGTGACGCCAGTTACCTATGAAATAGAAACAGACCCTACCCGACGAGTCACCCAGATATACCATGTGAACCTATTGAAAGAATGGGTAGGCCCTCGTCCTGTTCTCTCTAGCATAGTACCAGGAACTGTCCTCCCCTTTGAGGTCTGCATGGATGCAGATCTAAAGGACAGACAGAAACAGGATCTCCGTACCACCTTGAAGCCATTACAACAGGTGTTCTCCTCCTACCCTGGCCACACGACTGTCATCGAGCATGCCATCCTAACAGAACCCGGTAAACTAGTACGCCAGCGACCCTATCGGGTACCTGAGGCCCGTAGACCTGTTATCAAGGAGGAGATAGCCCAGATGCTACGTATGGGGATCATAGAACCCTCTATTAGCAGTTGGAACTTGCCGATAGTGTTGGTGCCAAAACCCGACGGATTGATCAGATTTTGCATCGATTTCCGTGAGGTCAATAAGATCTTGTCCTTTGACACCTACCCTTTGCCTCGTGTTGATGAGATGATTGAACGCATAGGAAAAGCCAAGTATATCAGCACGCTCGACCTCTGTAAAGGCTATTGGCAAATCCCCTTGAGAGCCGAAGATAAAAAGAAAACGGCGTTCTCCACACCCGAAGGGCTGTACCAGTTCACCGTGTTACCCTTCGGCCTTCACGGTGCCCCCGCAACTTTTCAGAGAGCCATGAACCAGGTGTTAAGGCCTCATTCCCACTGCGCAGGGGCCTATTTGGATGACATAATCATCTACAGTGATGATTGGGACCAACACTTATGCCACCTACGAGACGTCATCTCCTCCCTAGGCTCCTATGGGTTCACCACTAACCCCTCAAAAACCACCTTAGCGGCCCAAACAGTCAAATACCTGGGTTATCTGTTGGGCGAGGGACTAATCCGACCCCAAAACAATAAGATCACCGCCATACAGTCCATCCCCTTTCCCCAAACAAGGAAAGAACTCCGCGCATTTTTAGGCCTTTTAAGGTACTATAGGAGATTCATCCCTAACTTTTCACAGGCCGCATTCCCCCTAACCGATCTCTTAAAGAAGTCTACAAAGACGGAAGAAGCACTAAGACAGCCTGACCCCTCTTTGCTACACGCCTTCAACATCCTTAAACAGTCCCTGATGTCAAGTCCTGTGCTCATCAGCCCGGACTATTCCCAACCCTTAATTCTCCAGACTGATGCCTCAGACCAGGGCTTAGGGGCTGTCCTCTCTCAGAAAGACCACAATGGAGACGAACGACCCATCCTTTATTTGAGCAGAAAACTGTTTCCTAGAGAGATGAACTACGCCGTAGTAGAAAAAGAGGCTCTGGCCATTAAATGGGCAGTGGAGAGCCTCCGCTACTACCTGGACGGACGAGACTTTATCCTATACACCGACCATGCCCCGTTGGAGTGGATGGCGCGGAACAAGGGACACAACGACCGCATTCTTCGTTGGTTCTTATCCCTACAGCCCTTCAGGTTCAGGACCTTACATCGGAAAGGCGTTGCGCAGGGGAACGCAGATTATCTTTCCCCTTACCCTCTCCCTCCAACCCGATCAAGAAGGACAGCTAGGGGAAGGGGATGTGAAGGGGCCACGACCCCTACCTTGGCGAAGCCGCGCCTCCCCTCACGATCCCGGCACCCGCCATCCGATCCTCGGGCGTCCATAGCAACCCGGACTCCACCCCTTTCTCCTTCGTTACAGGAACCAGTCACGGCGAGCAGGATCCCAGAAGGACTATCCCGTGACCCCGGAAGTCCCTCCCACAGTCCAGAGGCGGAACACAGAAAAGCCAGAACCGAAGACGACAGTTAGTTCAAGCAGGAAGACTCGTGGCAGGAGACAGCGTGCGGAGAACCCCGGGAGCCGAGCGGAGAAGCGGAAGAAGAAGACGGAGTCTGGACAGAGGACTGGTGGAGTCCGGTGGAGGAAGCTGGAGAGCGGCCGCAACTCGCGGGAAGAGTTGCGGCGGGCCAAGTGAGTACCGACTCCCTTTGAGTGTAAATATAGTAGTGTATAGTAGACCCTCCCCCACCTTGCACCCAGCACTGTAAAGATATTGTAAATATAGCCCGTTTGTTGTCACTGGCACGACTGTATATACTGCCCCCTCACTTACCCGTCACTCAGTCACCCTTCTACCTAACCCTACTTCCTCCTTCCAACTCTTACTCCGCCCCGCCCTACCTCACGTTCGCTTGACTTCCCACACAACCCCGGCGAAGGCTGACGGCTTTATATAGTTCTGAGTGAAAGAACTAACTGCCCTCTTTTCTCTCCTTCTCATACCTCCGAGGAGCCACCATCCCGCTGCTCAACCGACCAACCCCTCTCTGGGAACCCTCAACCCGTCTTCCAGCCAAGTGCCTTCCCTCGGCGAAGAGCCCTCACCTCGACGACGAACCACACCTCGCCTCAAGACTCTGTTCTCCCTTTCCCTCCCCTTTGAACTGTGTATAAAACATTAAAGATCGGCTAAGAGCTAGCCCACTATATACGGCCTCCACGGCTGTTATTCCGGTCCGCCTACACCCCACGATCACAAGGGGACACGTGTTAGATCTGGCATCTTTGGCGTGATTTCCCCTGTCTTTTTGCCTCTGCCTCCTGTATTTTTGACGCTGTGCTGGATTTCGTTTTTGCTGGTTTAGATGCTTTGGGCACTTTGCCACTGCTGATCAGTGTCAAAGTGCAAGAGCTCCCTGTGTAAATTGCTATTGTAATTGGTTATCCATGATTGTCATATTTGCATCACCAAGAAGTCCCTAGTAAAGTGCACTGAGTGTGCCAGGGCTGGTGATACAAATGTTACTAGTGGGCCTGCAGCACTGATTGTGCCACCCACAGGAGTAGCCCTAAAATGGTGTCTTAGGCCTGCCACCTCAGTGCCTATGTGCAGTCTGTGAACTGCCATGTCCTCCTGGTCAGTGTCCCCACTGGCCAGGCCTAACCCTTCCCTTTCTGTGCACATTGGTCATCCCCTATGGAAGGCCCAAGGTACCTCCTTGGGCAGGGTGCAGTGTATGTGAAAGGTAGAGCATGTACTAGTGCAGGTGACATGCTCTGGTAGTGAATGACAGCCATTTTCATGTTCACTATTGTAAGTCTACCTTGCCCATAGGCTATCATGGGGAATGCTGGCTACAGTGGCTACCAGTGTATCTTCCCATAGGAGAAAGGTAGGACATAAAAGTCTGGTATCCCTGAATTCAGAATTTAATAACACATCTTTTAGGAAAGGTGTTTTTTAGATCCTGTGTTTGAGAACAGCACTTTTAGAAAGTTGCTGTTCTCTTGTCTGACCTTTCTGTGTGCCTTGGCCTGTTTGTGAATTGACTGTCTGGTTTGTGAGTGACAGGGGCTGGGTGGCTCCCAGAGGCTGAGTGGGCCATCCCTGGGCTGAATAGTTCCATCTGCATCTAGAGTTGTGTTAGGGGATAGCGCCTGGGCCTGAATAGGGCTGTGCCTGCCTTCCACAATGCTGGTTCCACCTCCTGCTGGGCGGCTGACGACCCTGCCCTTCTCTCTGAAAGGAAAGGAGAAGCCAGGAAAACAAAGTGCTCAAGGAACGCCCAGAACTTGTTCAGACCGGGCTCAGAGCCCTCCTGCACAAAGGGAACAAGTACTTTTAAGGGTATAAGTACAAGACCCCTGATTACAGAAAATGAGATCATCCTGGAATCAAGAAGGAACCTCTGCCGAGGAGAAAGCTGGAAGACTGAAGAAGGAAGACTGTCCTGCTGCTGCTTTGCTGGACTGACCTGCAGTTGCTTTGCTGCCAAGGAGAGGGAAGGACCTTGCTTTGTGCTGTGTCCCCTTGCTTGAAGGAATCTCCAAGGGCCTGAAGAAGAGCTGGCTCCCTGTTATGAAGTCCCAGGAACAAAAGGACTTCACCCCCAGCTTCCCTGAACTCTGCTGAGAGAGTTCTGTCTTTCCTAGAGTGCTTGGGCCAGTTGTTGTGCCTTTGGATGTTGTACCTGTGTTGGGAAGCTGGAAACCAAGATTTTAAAGACTTTCTGCAAGTTTTAACACATTGCTCACTTGCGGAGCGCATCCCCGTCATTGCGAGGAAATTCCCGCCACTACGAAGGCCGAGATCATCGCAGCGCCTGTTGCCGCTGCCAGAGTCATTTCATTCTTCGTTTGCTGGACGCACCAGCCCGGTGCGGGAAGATTACCATTGCTGCGAGTATTGTGGCAGAGCCTGTTGTCACTGGGTAAGATCGTCGCACCGCTTGCTTGCGGACCGTATCACGTCGCTGCCAGAGTCGTTGCAGAGCAATCTCATCGAGGAGCTGTGAGAGGAAAAGATCGCCGCTGAGCCGCGCATCGTAGCCGCACCGGAGATCGTCGCCTCCACGAAGATCGTCGCATCGTACCTTTTGCGAGCCATTTCCACCAAAACCTGTGCACGGGAATCCACTCCTGGTATCGCATCCCTCCCCATACAGACCGGAGTCATCACAACAGGCCCACTGCGTCCCGCGGGGTTGTCGCATAGCCTCCCCAGGGTCTCAGGAGTGCGCATCGCTTGCTTTTCAACGCTACAGCTTTCACTTGGAACTTTTGTCACATCTAAATGTGCTGTTGGCTAAAACGTGACGCAACTTTGGATTATTTTAACGCAACCTTAAGAACTCATTTTGTTGGTTTGGTGTAGTTTAGATTAAATACCTTTATTTTTCTAAACTGTTGTGGAGTCAGTTTGTGGTGTTTTGGTACAAACACGTAGCACATTGCCTTTGTAAAGCCTGACTGCTCATGCCAAGCTACCAAGGGGGTGAACAGGGGTTATCTAAAGAGTGCATCCTTCTTACCCTGACTAGAAGCAAGGGTCCCTATTTGGACAGTGGTACCTACCTCTGCGAACTAGAGACCCCCAGTTCTAACAGGTTATTTATTGGTTGTCTGAGTATGGGTGCCTGAGTGGCTTTGTGGGTGGGTGGGGGGTGTGTGACTCTGTGCATAGATATGTGAGTGGTTGTTTCACTGGGTGTATGGGTTCAAGACTGCATATGGAAGCAGCTGTATTAGTGGGTGAGTTTGTGTATGGGTGTGTTGGTGAGTGAATGGATGTCTTAGTGATGCATGTGTGAGTAACTACATATGTTTTAAAGCAGTATATGTGAGTGTTGGAGTATATAAATGACTAAATGCGAGAGTGAGTGATTGCAAGAATATCTGTATGGAGGAGTGTATGTTTCTATGAGTGATTGTTGAAGAGAGTAAGTATGTGTTAGTATCTGTATAAATAAGTCTGGTGGTGTGTGTGTGACTGTATAAGCAAGGGAATGGGTGTGATAGTTTCTTTGTATGACTGACCAGGTGTATGAGTAAATCTTTGGGTGAGTGTCAGTGTGTGAGTGTCTATATGGGTGTATGAGTGGATATATCAGTGGCTGTATAGATGAATTACTGTGTGTATGAGTGACTGTATGGGTTAGTGGTGGATGTGTGTGTAGACGTATGAATCACTGAGCAAGTATGCACTAACTGCTATTGGTCTGTCTGGTTTTGATATTGGCGGTCTGTATTTTAGAGTGGGTGTATGAAAGGTTTTATTAGGGTATGAATAGGTGCATCAGATGATCATGTGGAAGATGTCATCAGTGATGTCATCATTGATGTCATTTGAGATGTCATCAGTGATGTCATCAGTGATGTCACTGAGCATGTCATAGTGATGTAATATGTGACATCTATAACAGCCAAATTTCTATGGGTTTGTACGAGTGAAATCTCCAACTAACTATAATGTCCCTGAAACCTATGGTTTTTTTCAGTGAATTTCTAAGGATTTTTAAATGCTAATTTCTAACTATAATGTCCCTGAAACCTATTGTTTTTTCAGCGAATTTGAAAGTTTTTTTTAACTATAACGTCCCTGAAACCTATATTTTTTTCAGTGAATTCTAAGGTTTTTTAAATGCTAATTTCTAACTATGCCTAGAAAGGTAGGACATGTGAAGAATGAAGAAGAAAAGCGCAGAAAGAAGCAAGACAAATGCAGAAAGAGGCAACAGAAGTCCAGAAAGACGAAGAAAAGTGCAGGAAGAAGAAGAGATGTGCATAAAGAACCAACAGAGGAGCAGAAAGTCCTTCTGTGCCCCCAACTTTTTGCTGATGTGTACTGGTAGGAACTGTCTCTGACTAACCAGGCCTAGAGCCCGTGATGTGCTAAAAGACACTTAGAATACAGTGGAAACACCTACAAACACTAGGGAACACTATGCATTGTGGTACCCCTGTGATTAGCATGACCTCCTCTGTATTTGCCATGAGTTAATGCCTGGGTAATTGCATGAGTACACAAGTAGTGACTGGTTGATTAGAGTGCTACATGAAGAGTGCATGGTGATTTTATAAGTGCTTGGGTTTTGGCGCAATGATTGGATAAGCACATAGGATGGGCTGGGTGATTGGAGGACAGCATAGATAGTACCAGGGAGATTACTGGACTGCATAGGTAGTTCTCATGGTATTGCAGCAGTGCATGTGTTAGTGATTGGGTCATTGCATGAGTACATGGGTACTGGGTCGATAATTATAGTACTGCAAGGAGAGTGTGTGGTGAATTTATAAGGGCTTAGGTATTGGAGGAGTGTTTGGATTAGTACATGGTGGTGGCTGGGTGACTGGAGGAGTCCACATGGAGTGACAGTGTGATTGTGGGACTGCGTGGGTACTACTTTGGGAATTGAAGGAGCAAATGAGAAGTGTGTAAGTGGGTTCATGACTGTATGGGTAGGGCATATGGGATTGTAACAGTGATCAGTTAGTGCCTGGATCATTGCATGAGTACATAGCTATTGACTGAAAGATTAGCATACTGCAAGAAGAGTGTCTGAGTGAATTTATAAGTGCTTGGGTATTGGCGAAGTGTTTGGATTAGTACATGGTAGTGGCTGGGTGATTGGAGGACTGCATGGGGAGTGACAGGGTGATTTCTGGACTGCATAAGTGCTACCAGGGGTATTGAAGGAACGAATGAGAAGTGTGTAGGTGGTTAGAAGACTGCATGGGTAGTACACAAGGATTTTAGCAGTGCATGTGTTAGTGCATGAATCATTGCATGACTACATGGGTAGTGACTGGATGATTAGCGTACTGCGAGGAGAATGCATGGTGAATTTATAAGTGCTTGGGTTTTGACGCAGTGATTGGATTAGGACGTAGGACTGGGTGGGTGATTGGAGGACTGCATAGGTAGTACCAGGGAGATGACTGGACTGCATAGGTAGTCCTCAATGGATTGCAGCAGTGCATGTGTTAGTGACTGGGTCATTGCATGAGTACATGGGTACTGACTGGATGATTAGAGTACTGCAAGGAGAGTGCATGGTGAATTTATAAGTGCTTGGGTTTTGGCGGAGTGATTGGATAAGTAGACAATTATCACATCAGTTCCGCCCCCTCCCTTCACTGTGCAAACACGCCTCCTGGCAGGTTTTAAGTTGGGGGATTAATTAATGGTCCAAGACCATGCCCCTTTTTACACCTCTCTGCAATGCAGCTCTGTGGGGCTTACTGGAGGTACCTGGTGGGCTAGTTGGACCCAAGGGACCCTCAGGATTCAAGGGTACTTAATCCCCCAACTTACAATACGCCAGAGGGCCCGTTTGCACACTGGTGAAGGGATGGGGTAGGGTCTTATGTGACAAGTGTGTGCCCTTGGTGCCTTTTAAGTTGGGGGATATGTCCCCTTGAATTCTGAGGGTCCCTGGGGCCCAACTAGCCCACCAGGTACCTACAGTAAGCAACAAAGAGCTGCGTTGCAGAGAGGTGGTCCGAGGCCACGCCCCTTTTTTCACCTCTCTGCAATGCAACTCTGTTGTGTTTACTGAAGGTAACTAGTGGGCTAGTTGGCCCCCAGGGCCCCCCAGTATTTAAGGGCAATTAATTTCCCAACTTACAATGAACCACGGGGCGCATTCGGGTTCTCCATTAGACCCGGTACCACCTGTGTTTATGTCTGAACTAACCCCGGTTGTAGCGGACGTGCTTGCGGACATTTGTAACATCTCACTAGCTACTGCTACCTTTCCACCTAAATGGAAAAATGCACGCATCAAGCACCTGCTCAAAAAGGCAATAGCAGACCACACTGATTTACAGAACTACAGGCCGATCTCCCTTCTTCCTTATTCTAAAATCATTGAGAACTAATCAACTGACATCTTTCTGGCTATCTAGAACAGAACAAAGTACTAGACTCATCCAAGTCAGGCTTCCTTGCATCCTATAGCACCGAGGCCGCTTTACTGGAGGTCATTGACACGTTAAGGATGTCATTGGATAGGGATACTCTAGCTATGTTAGTGCTGCTCGATCTGTCACGTGGCCCCCCTCCCAGGCCACTCATGGCCCGGGGACCCCATCCTCTGGGGCCTGGCCTTTCTGTTGGGGGCCGTAGGGGGACCCCAATTCCCCCATGGTCCCGCCGGCTCCCATCTCCTGCGGGAGCTGGCATTGCTTTTACACATGGGGAGCGGCTGACATGCAGTTCCCCTTGTGGAAAAGCAATCTAGTTTGGATTTTTAAAATCCAAACCAGTGTTTGCTATGACAGGGCGGGAGTCGCCCGGCTCCCGCCCTGCCATAGCAAACAGCAGTGTCCCGGGGTTGGGCACCCCAGGACACTGCAGGAGCCGGCCCTGGGGGACGGCGGTACCAGGGCCATCAAGGGCTCCAGGAGGGGGCCTCCCTCCCTTCATTTAGGAAGCCCCCGGGAGGTGTTGGTCCCAGAGGCTTGGGACCCCCAAATTTAAATATACAGGGCCCTGGGGAGGTGGTGGTCCCTGGGGCGTGTGGGGGGCCTCGTGCCCTCCCCACACATTTTTAAAAATGTTTTCATTATGAAACTGAGCACCAGGGAGGTGACAGTCCCCGGGGCTGCGGGGGGGCTGCGTGCCCCCACAACTCATAAATCTTGCCCCGGGGAGGTGGCTGTCCCTCTGGCAGCATGGGGGATTCAGGCCCCCCACACTTTTTTTTTATTTTATATAATGAAACTGAGCCCCGGAGAGGTGGTGGTCCCCGGGGCTGCGGGGGGCTGTGTGCCTCCCCGCAACTCATAAATCTTGCCCCAAAGAGGTGGCGGACCCCGGGGCAATGTGGGGGGGGGATTGGGGCCCCTACACATTTTTTTCAGTGCCACTGGGACCTGGCCCACCTGGGGGCTTAAATACAATGAAGCGCGGGAGGCCGCGCTTCGTTTTTAAAAAAAATTCTCTGACGAATTGGCAACCCCTGCGCTAATTTGGACGATTTTTTTTTTTTTTAATGCTGTTTTTGGACCTGGGGTCCTTGTGGGAGCTATAATAGCACACAGTTCCCCTAGGATTAGTGATTGCGTAGTGTAGGGTGCTGTCTTCCTCTCTGCCTAGAGTGCAACAGGGAAGGGTATCCCTTGTCGGAACTAGGGATGCCTCACACAACAGGCTGGTTTAATGGCTATTGTCATGTCACCAGCTAGTCGTATCGTGTCATCATCGGCGCCCTGCTCCAACGTCAAGCCGGCGCTGCAATGCCTGACGGGTAGCACGAGGTGCTACACTCTTGTGGAGATCTTTTGTTCCTTGCCGGTGGATGAAAGGGGTGCACAGACATAATATCGACTCCAAAATATCGTCTGGACAGAATATCGAGTTTTAAATATCGTTTGGAGAAAATATCGACTAGACAGAATATCGACAGCCAAAATATCGTTTTTAAGGTAAGTGAAGTAATATCGACTGTAAATAATATAGACAGTGAAAATATCCAAGTATATAATCTAGATAGTAAAAAATATAGTTTTTTAAATAATATTTAATTATTTATAGTGTGTTTATGTTATAATATGTGTGAAAAGTGTCAATTTATTTTATTATTTTTTTTAATTAATTATTTTTTTAATTATTGTGTAATTTAATTCTGTAGCGGGTTGTGGGTTTATAGGGGAATAGGGTGGGAAGTAATTTAATTATAATTAATTAAATATGTAAATTTATTAATTGGTAGTAATAATTAATTAATTGGTAATTAAATAATATATGTTAATTATTTAAAATTTAATTGGTAATTAATTTTATTTAATTGATTAATTGCTAATTATGTCAATTAAAATAATTTATTTTCTCTAGCGGGTTGTGGGTTTATAGGGGAATAGGGTGGGAAGTAATTTAATTATAATTAATTAAATATGTAAATTTATTAATTGGTAGTAATAATTAATTAATTGGTAATTAAATAATATATGTTAATTATTTAAAATTTAATTGGTAATTAATTTTATTTAATTGATTAATTGCTAATTATGTCAATTAAAATAAAGTATTTTCTCTAGCGGGTTGTGGGTTTATAGGGGAATAGGGTGGGAAGTAATTTAATTATAATTAATTAAATATGTTAATTTAATAATTGGTAGTAATATTTAATTAATTGTTAATTTAAAAATGTTTGTTAATTAATTAAAATGTAATTGGTAATTAATTTTATTTAATTGATTAATTGCTAATTATGTTAAATGAAAGGGGTATTTTTAGGGTTCAGGGTCAGTTTTTAGTTTTTGGGTAAAGGGGTATTTTTAGGGTTCAGGGTCAGTTTTCAGTTTTTGGGTAAAGGGGTATTTTTAGGGTTCAGGGTCAGTTTTTAGTTTTTGGGTAAAGGGGTATTTTTAGGGTTCAGGGTCAGTTTTCAGTTTTTGGGTAAAGGGGTATTTTTAGGGTTCAGGGTCAGTTTTCAGTTTTTGGGTAAAGGGGTATTTTTTGGGTTCAGGGTCAGTTTTTAGTTTTTGGGTAAAGGGGTATTTTTAGGGTTCAGGGTCAGTTTTCAGTTTTTGGGTAAAGGGGTATTTTTAGGGTTCAGGGTCAGTTTTCAGTTTTTGGGTCAAGGGGTATTTTTAGGGTTCAGGGTCAGTTTTCAGTTTTTGGGTAAAGGGGTATTTTTAGGGTTCAGGGTCAGTTTTCAGTTTTTGGGTAAAGGGGTATTTTTAGGGTTCAGGGTCAGTTTTCAGTTTTTGGGTAAAGGGTTATTTTTAGGGTTCAGGGTCAGTTTTTAGTTTTTGGGTAAAGGGGTATTTTTAGGGTTCAGGGTCAGTTTTGGGTTTTTGGGGTACATATACAATATTGCCTATTATTTAATTAAATGTTGTTACTATATATATATGTTTTAAGAAATATGATTAAAAATATATATATTTTTTTACTTTCATTAAATATTTAATTATTAAAAGTTATTTTAAGTATTGTTAATTATATTTTAGTAATTAATTTTTTATATTAATGTAATTAAACATTGTTTTTAGTAAAGTCGATATTTTTGTAAACGATATTTTTGTAAACGATATTTTGTAGTCGATATTTTTGTACTTACCTGTTTGTACATACAAACTCGATATTTTGGTAGTAGATATTTTCACCTCGATATTTTGGGTACTCGATATTGTGGTAGTCGATATTCTTTCAGTGATCCGATGAAAGGGTGTGAGGGCCCTAGTGAGTGAAGTAGTGAGCGTGAGTGCAGTGGGTTAAAAAAGGTTGGTGTGATCTACTGCTTTGTCTTTAATCGTGTAGTTCACCACCTTAATAAAAAGTGTGAGGGGTAATGGGACTACAGTAGTTACGAGAAGTCAGTCCCGTTCAACCCTCAATTGTGGATCGGTCGACATGTTTCATGCCCTATTGGCAATTCTTCAGGACCAAAATGGTGCTCATAAACTTAGTGAGATGCCCCGCGGCAGGCTGAGGCATCTGAAGGATACAACCTGTGTGGTTGCCGGATCCAGCCAGAGAGGGGTTCCTGCATCAGGCGGATGCCCTGTGGGGAGAGAAGTAGACTTCAACCGGTGATTCAGGGCCCCATGTTACCCAATCAGGGGGATGCTACTAGGTTACGATGCAGTAATACATAGTAATAAGGTGAGGGGAGGGGGAGAGGACACAGTTTAGGTCACTACGCATCAGGGGGTTGGTGAAATTCACTTAAAAACAATGCTGGGTAAAGGACTGCCAGCAGACATTAGGTGTCTCAACGCGCAATTGGTGATTAAAAATGCATTGAAGGATCTAACGCTAGCCAGCGTTATTGCTACACTAAGAGGTGAAAATACAAAAGTACAGAGTATGGAAACCACTTACCCTCGATGGCGGTCGTAAGTGCCCCTGGGCTGCTCCCGTGGGGTCTGCGGGAATGGGGCAGTTATCTGGAGGGTATAAGAAAGTAGTTTCAGGGGTAGACACGGGTAAATTGCCCACAGGGGGATGATGGTAGTAGGTGGGTAAGTGTGTGTATGCCGTCTGGTGGGACAGCAGGGGCGGAGTCAGCAGCCTGGGTTAGGTCCGCGGTGGTCCCACCCGGTCCCGGTGGATCCAGGACAATCACACCACCCCGGGAGGTCGCAGCCTGGAGGGGCACCGAATGGCAACGAGCGGCGGAACTCCGCTGCTCTTCATGGCCGGTTGGTGGTGGAATAGTCGCCCCTGGCCACCAGCCGCGCCAAACCTCACGAGGAAACAATCCTGGTCGTATAGATCAGCCCTCACCCTGGCGGTAGGTAGACCCGTACGCTCAAAGCCCGGTGCCCCAACTATGCAAGCGGCCTCGGAGGGGGCCGACGCCTGAGGTCCCTAAGGGGTGGGAGGAACCCGCCGGGGGCCCAACCAGGGCGTCAGGGCTCCTGGTGGTCAAGGTGTCCGCCTAACAACTAGCAATGGGTGATTAATAAACAAATGATAATAATAATAATAAACCCGTACCCAACACCTTACCTCAGCAGAGCGGGCGGGTGACCTATGCACCTAAACCCACGTACCAGCGCGAAGTGTCGCCAAAAGCAGCCGTAGCTGTTCGATCTTGGCGCTTGCTGATAAGGGTTCCGGTGAACGCCGGAGGCGTGTCTGGTCAGGGGCTCGGTGTCCGCGGCGCGCCGGCATGACGTCAGAGCGTCTAGGTGTCGGTGTCCGCCGCCATCTTGGAGAGGGGAATAGGGAGAGCGGAAGCCCAAGCAATCAGCAATGTGGCTGTCTCCACCTGATCAGGGGCCCACATGGTGCGATGTTATAGGTGCTAAAACCAGACCGTGGCTCTGGGGAGGTTAACCAGCCAGGATGGTAAGTGGATGGAGGAGATCAAAAGGAAGTCGTATGTACTGAGTAAACCGGCGGGACTGAGTGACGCCCCGTCAGTGATGGGCCGGGGAGACCTACCGGTATTGGGAGGTCATTGATCAGAGGGGCAGTAGTCCAAGCATGTAGATGATCACCACGTCATCTAGAGGATGGGTGCATGGGTGGATCCTGCTGGGGGTGAGGGTGGGCAACAATGGGATAAGGGGATATGATGTGCATATCAAGTGTGGTATTGCGTTAGTAATGACAGCAGCTTGGAATGTTGACAGCAATTGTGTATACCACTGGGGAGAGAGAGAGTGTGTCTATCTCGATAGAGTGTTCCACGGGACGAAATCATTCAAGCCCTCAGTATCTAAGTGTAGGCGGTGCACCCATCTTTGTTCCATCCTAAACAGAGCCTGTTGGTTTAATGAAGGATGCCATTCTAGCACGACCCATTGGATGCCCTCAGCTGCATGCTCCTTTTCATGGCAATGTGCATATAGGCGAGTTTGTGTCCTTTTGCAGCGAATGTTGCTGTTATGTTCCATCACTCTTATTTTTACTGGGCGGGTCGTCATCCCAATGTACTTAAGTCCGCAGGGACAGGTCA
This sequence comes from Lissotriton helveticus, assembly GCF_964261635.1. NCBI lineage: Eukaryota > Metazoa > Chordata > Amphibia > Caudata > Salamandridae > Lissotriton > Lissotriton helveticus. The sequence goes on from NC_136058.1 coordinate 135,816,269, forward strand.
ACATATAAATACAGTTACTGCTGTTGCAATTGGTGTGTCGGTTCAGGCACCATGTGAAGGTATCCGAGAGTTGGACTGTTTTGGTTTGTATTGTTTGCGGACACACCACACAGTTGCCACATCGGTAATGTCCCGTGACTGGGGGCAGGTCCCACAGAGTGTTCTGCGGACGAATGGGAGTTTTCTTTGGTCGGGTATGGACAAGCTGGTCCTTCAGGCTGCTAGTTCTTTTGAAGGCAAACCGAGGACGGGGGATGTCCAAAGACACAGAATTCAAAATACCCCAGTGTGCATTTACTGTCTTCTTAATGGAAGGTGAGTTTTTCGTGAAGGATGTCACGCAAGTGATGATGTCCTCGCTCTCTTTGCTGTGAGTTTCCAGAAGGGATTCCCTGTTGTTGTTCTGGGCTCTCTTCATGGATCGTTTTAATAGTCTGGTCGGGTAGCCCCTGTCTTGGAGTTTGTGTTGTAGGGATTGCGCCTCCCGCTGGTAATCAGAGATGGCGGTACAGTTTCTCCGGAGCCTAAGAAATTGTCCAAACGGTAGATTATCCCTCAACGCCTTGGTGTGGTGGCTATTGTAGAGCAAGAGGCTGTTCCTATCTGTCTCTTTTTTGTAGAGAGTGGTGGTTATTCCCGTGGGGTCCAACATGATTCTTAGATCAAGGAACGGTATGGAGTGCTCAGCGATCGTCCCGCTGAACTTCAGAAAAGGGTCCTGTTGGTTGATCCAAGCGCAGAAGGCGTTGCAGCTCGTGCGGTCCCCCTTCCAGAAGATCAGGATGTCGTCTATATAACGACGCCACAAGGATAGATTCTCGAGGAACGGATTGCGTTCAGGGGAGTAGATGAAGTGGTTCTCGAATGTTGCCATGTAGATACAGGCCACGCTCGGCGCGAAGGTCGAACCCATCGATGTCCCCCGGACCTGGTGGTACAGTTGAGTGTCGTACTTGAAAATTTTTTCCGTTAGAGCTATGCTGGCCAATTCCATGACAAAAGAGATCGGGGTGGGAGATGTCCATTCCTCCAGTCTCAAACTGGACTCTACTGCCTCCAGAGTTGCCTGTTGTGGGATGTTCGTATACAACGCTTCCACGTCTAGGGTCAGAAGTAGGTCCACATCAGTGCTGCCGTCCATCTCATCAATTAGGCGAAGGACAGGGGTTCCAACAGGGAGCCGATGCCGGAGACTATCGGTCTACCAGGGACAGGGGTGGTGCCTTTGTGGATTTTGGGTAGGGTGTAGAAATATGGTGTGATGGGTTCCGGAGTAGTGAGGAAGTCAGCTTCTCTCCTAGTGATCCATTCATTGGCCTCCCCTTCAATCACTAGACTCATAATGGAAGTGGCCAGGCGTTTGGTCGGATCCACAGGGAGGGGCCTATAGTGAGTCGTGTTCGAGAGCTGTCGTCTGCATTCCAGGTCGTAGTCGTGGCGATCCTGTAAGACTGTGGCTCCCCCTTTGTCTGCAGGTTTTATCACAATTGCATCATCATTACCCAAAGTAGCTGAGGCTTGTCTTTCCGCATTTGATAGATTGTGGAATTGGTTGATATGTGGTTTTTGTTTGAGGCTTGAGAGAACCGCTCGCTCAAAAGTGAGGACTTCTGGAGGGACCATCCCGTCAGTGGGGGTGAAGGTGGATGGTTTCCTGAGGCCGGAATCCAGGGTGGGGGGTGGTTGTGTGGTCCCATCGAAGAAGGCTCGTAAATGTATCTTCCTGAAGAGATTCTTGATCTCAATCATTTCTTGGAAACTGTCGGGGATGGGGGTTGGGACAAAACCCAGTCCTTTCTCCAGGACGTTAGTTTCTGCAGGGGTCAGGATTCTCGTGGAGAGGTTAACGATCAGGCTCTTCTCCCTCTGGTGGTGATGCTCCGTGTTTCCATCATGTTCGTTGGTGCCGGTTGGTCGGACCACTGGACACCCTTCTGTCCTCCTCGCTTTCGCCCTAGCCGAAGCACTGAGAGCAGCTCACTCGATATTGAATAACCCCACTGCCTCTGCTTCGGGTACATCCAATGATGATTGGGCTACCCTCATGGAGCTGAAAAAAGAATTAATAAGGATCACGCTGCACGGGGTGATGATGACAGAGTACCTCAGATACAACGTAGCCCCACAAGGACTGATTGTGAACATCATACCTAGACTTTTCCTGATAGACAAACAATTCAAAATGGACTGGTGCCAGGTATCCTGGAAGTGCACTAAAGACTTGCTATTCCTGATATCCCAAACAGCGAAACGCCTCGCGGATGCCCTACAGGATAAGATCTCAAGCATAGTGGCCACAATGAAGAGTGCTGTCAATAAAAATAGCAAAACCGCCTTTACCTCCAAACTAGCTGAAATCAACCAAGAAATGGCAGACCATCACGAATATCTGTTGAAGCAGAAGACAGATAAACTACAGAAAGACATCTCCAAGTTTGATAAAGAGAAGGTCTACCCTTATTTAAAAGACGACTTCAAGAGTAAGAGGACCAACTACTCTTCAGATGACAGCTCGGACGTGAACAACAGACGCGGATCCTCTGGCAGTGACTCGAGTGGAGGTCAAACCCCCAGGAACAACCGGATGCAACAGCAACCCAACTGGCATCAAGGATACCAATCGGGTCCCATGTTCCACGGCCCTTCCCATATGGCACCGCCCTGGCAGTATCCCTTCTTCCCGCAGGGTCCACCTCAATTCTACCCTCTGAACCCGCCACCTTTTCAAGGCAGAGGTTGGGGCAGAGGAAGAGGGCGAAAGCGAGGAGGACAGAAGGGTGTCCAGTGGTCCGACCAACCGGCACCAACGAACATGATGGAAACACGGAGCATCACCACCAGAGGGAGAAGAGCCTGATCGTTAACCTCTCCACGAGAATCCTGACCCCTGCAGAAACTAACGTCCTGGAGAAAGGACTGGGTTTTGTCCCAACCCCCATCCCCGACAGTTTCCAAGAAATGATTGAGATCAAGAATCTCTTCAGGAAGATACGTTTACGAGCCTTCTTCGATGGGACCACACAACCACCCCCCACCCTGGATTCCGGCCTCAGGAAACCATCCACCTTCACCCCCACTGACGGGATGGTCCCTCCAGAAGTCCTCACTTTTGAGCGAGCGGTTCTCTCAAGCCTCAAACAAAAACCACATATCAACCAATTCCACAATCTATCAAATGCGGAAAGACAAGCCTCAGCTACTTTGGGTAATGATGATGCGATTGTGATAAAACCTGCAGACAAAGGGGGAGCCACAGTCTTACAGGATCGCCACGACTACGACCTGGAATGCAGACGACAGCTCTCGAACACGACTCACTATAGGCCCCTCCCTGTGGATCCGACCAAACGCCTGGCCACTTCCATTATGAGTCTAGTGATTGAAGGGGAGGCCAATGAATGGATCACTAGGAGAGAAGCTGACTTCCTCACTACTCCGGAACCCATCACACCATATTTCTACACCCTACCCAAAATCCACAAAGGCACCACCCCTGTCCCTGGTAGACCGATAGTCTCCGGCATCGGCTCCCTGTTGGAACCCCTGTCCCAGTTTTGTGACAGTTTCTTTCAGCCGGTAGTGAAGAAAATACCTTCATATCTTCAAGACACCAGGGATGTCCTTCGCCTAATTGATGAGATGGACGGCAGCACTGATGTGGACCTACTTCTGACCCTAGACGTGGAAGCGTTGTATACGAACATCCCACAACAGGCAACTCTGGAGGCAGTAGAGTCCAGTTTGAGACTGGAGGAATGGACATCTCCCACCCCGATCTCTTTTGTCATGGAATTGGCCAGCATAGCTCTAACGGAAATTTTTTTCAAGTACGACACTCAACTGTACCACCAGGTCCGGGGGACATCGATGGGTTCGACCTTCGCGCCGAGCGTGGCCTGTATCTACATGGCAACATTCGAGAACCACTTCATCTACTCCCCTGAACGCAATCCGTTCCTCGAGAATCTATCCTTGTGGCGTCGTTATATAGACGACATCCTGATCTTCTGGAAGGGGGACCGCACGAGCTGCAACGCCTTCTGCGCTTGGATCAACCAACAGGACCCTTTTCTGAAGTTCAGCGGGACGATCGCTGAGCACTCCATACCGTTCCTTGATCTAAGAATCATGTTGGACCCCACAGGAATAACCACCACTCTCTACAAAAAAGAGACAGATAGGAACAGCCTCTTGCTCTACAATAGCCACCACACCAAGGCGTTGAGGGATAATCTACCGTTTGGACAATTTCTTAGGCTCCGGAGAAACTGTACCGCCATCTCTGATTACCAGCGGGAGGCGCAATCCCTACAACACAAACTCCAAGACAGGGGCTACCCGACCAGACTATTAAAACGATCCATGAAGAGAGCCCAGAACAACAACAGGGAATCCCTTCTGGAAACTCACAGCAAAGAGAGCGAGGACATCATCACTTGCGTGACATCCTTCACGAAAAACTCACCTTCCATTAAGAAGACAGTAAATGCACACTGGGGTATTTTGAATTCTGTGTCTTTGGACATCCCCCGTCCTCGGTTTGCCTTCAAAAGAACTAGCAGCCTGAAGGACCAGCTTGTCCATACCCGACCAAAGAAAACTCCCATTCGTCCGCAGAACACTCTGTGGGACCTGCCCCCAGTCACGGGACATTACCGATGTGGCAACTGTGTGGTGTGTCCGCAAACAATACAAACCAAAACAGTCCAACTCTCGGATACCTTCACATGGTGCCTGAACCGACACACCAATTGCAACAGCAGTAACTGTATTTATATGTTGACCTGTCCCTGCGGACTTAAGTACATTGGGATGACGACCCGCCCAGTAAAAATAAGAGTGATGGAACATAACAGCAACATTCGCTGCAAAAGGACACAAACTCGCCTATATGCACATTGCCATGAAAAGGAGCATGCAGCTGAGGGCATCCAATGGGTCGTGCTAGAATGGCATCCTTCATTAAACCAACAGGCTCTGTTTAGGATGGAACAAAGATGGGTGCACCGCCTACACTTAGATACTGAGGGCTTGAATGATTTCGTCCCGTGGAACACTCTATCGAGATAGACACACTCTCTCTCTCCCCAGTGGTATACACAATTGCTGTCAACATTCCAAGCTGCTGTCATTACTAACGCAATACCACACTTGATATGCACATCATATCCCCTTATCCCATTGTTGCCCACCCTCACCCCCAGCAGGATCCACCCATGCACCCATCCTCTAGATGACGTGGTGATCATCTACATGCTTGGACTACTGCCCCTCTGATCAATGACCTCCCAATACCGGTAGGTCTCCCCGGCCCATCACTGACGGGGCGTCACTCAGTCCCGCCGGTTTACTCAGTACATACGACTTCCTTTTGATCTCCTCCATCCACTTACCATCCTGGCTGGTTAACCTCCCCAGAGCCACGGTCTGGTTTTAGCACCTATAACATCGCACCATGTGGGCCCCTGATCAGGTGGAGACAGCCACATTGCTGATTGCTTGGGCTTCCGCTCTCCCTATTCCCCTCTCCAAGATGGCGGCGGACACCGACACCTAGACGCTCTGACGTCATGCCGGCGCGCCGCGGACACCGAGCCCCTGACCAGACACGCCTCCGGCGTTCACCGGAACCCTTATCAGCAAGCGCCAAGATCGAACAGCTACGGCTGCTTTTGGCGACACTTCGCGCTGGTACGTGGGTTTAGGTGCATAGGTCACCCGCCCGCTCTGCTGAGGTAAGGTGTTGGGTACGGGTTTATTATTATTATTATCATTTGTTTATTAATCACCCATTGCTAGTTGTTAGGCGGACACCTTGACCACCAGGAGCCCTGACGCCCTGGTTGGGCCCCCGGCGGGTTCCTCCCACCCCTTAGGGACCTCAGGCATCGGCCCCCTCCGAGGCCGCTTGCATAGTTGGGGCACTGGGCTTTGAGCGTACGGGTCTACCTACCGCCAGGGTGAGGGCTGATCTATACGACCAGGATTGTTTCCTCGTGAGGTTTGGCGCGGCTGGTGGCCAGGGGCGACTATTCCACCACCAACCGGCCATGAAGAGCAGCGGAGTTCCGCCGCTCGTTGCCATTCGGTGCCCCTCCAGGCTGCGACCTCCCGGGGTGGTGTGATTGTCCTGGATCCACCGGGACCGGGTTGGACCACCGCGGACCTAACCCAGGCTGCTGACTCCGCCCCTGCTGTCCCACCAGACGGCATACACACACTTACCCACCTACTACCATCATCCCCCTGTGGGCAATTTACCCGTGTCTACCCCTGAAACTACTTTCCTATACCCTCCAGATAACTGCCCCATTCCCGCAGACCCCACGGGAGCAGCCCAGGGGCACTTACGACCGCCATCGAGGGTAAGTGGTTTCCATACTCTGTACTTTTGTATTTTCACCTCTTAGTGTAGCAATAACGCTGGCTAGCGTTAGATCCTTCCATGCATTTTTAATCACCAATTGCGCGTTGAGACACCTAATGTCTGCTGGCAGTCCTTTACCCAGCATTGTTTTTAAGTGAATTTCACCAACCCCCTGATGCGTAGTGACCTAAACTGTGTCCTCTCCCCCTCCCCTCACCTTATTACTATGTATTCCTGCATCGTAACCTAGTAGCATCCCCCTGATTGGGTAACATGGGGCCCTGAATCACCGGTTGAAGTCTACTTCTCTCCCCACAGGGCATCCGCCTGATGCAGGAACCCCTCTCTGGCTGGATCCGGCAACCACACAGGTTGTATCCTTCAGATGCCTCAGCCTGCCGCGGGGCATCTCACTAAGTTTATGAGCACCATTTTGGTCCTGAAGAATTGCCAATAGGGCATGAAACATGTCGACCGATCCACAATTGAGGGTTGAACGGGACTGACTTCTCGTAACTACTGTAGTCCCATTACCCCTCACACTTTTTATTAAGGTGGTGAACTACACGATTAAAGACAAAGCAGTAGATCACACCAACCTTTTTTAACCCACTGCACTCACGCTCACTACTTCACTCACTAGGGCCCTCACACCCTTTCATCCACCGGCAAGGAACAAAAGATCTCCACAAGAGTGTAGCACCTCGTGCTACCCATCAGGCATTGCAGCGCCGGCTTGACGTTGGAGCAGGGCGCCGATGATGACACGATACGACTAGCTGGTGACATGACAATAGCCATTAAACCAGCCTGTTGTGTGAGGCATCCCTAGTTCCGACAAGGGATACCCTTCCCTGTTGCACTCTAGGCAGAGAGGAAGACAGCACCCTACACTACGCAATCACTAATCCTAGGGGAACTGTGTGCTATTATTTGTTATATAGACTGTTGGGACCGCACACTGGACCCCTTTAAATATCGTCCCCTCGTTGTCCCTTCCTGTTGTTGACTGTCCTTGTGGGAGCCCCTGAGCAGGCCTACAGGGTCAGGGTGTTTCTACCCTGCCCCCTTTTCTTGTTTTTTCACTGTTTTCTTGTGACTCGGTTCTACCAAGTCACAAGATGGCTGCCAACACTTCCTGGTTTGGAGTGTTGGCAGCCAATCACAGTGCGGGAGGATTTGGGAACCTACCGTTGCCCTAGATATCAAAGGTTTTTATTTTTCTGAACCAAGGGCTACTTTTTTGCCAAATTTGGTGTAATTCCGTTCAGCAGTTCGGGCTGTAGTTGTGTCTAAAGTTTCCTATGGAAAATTACATGGGAAAAACAAGTTTTAAGACCCCCCTTTTTTCTCAGCCCCCGCTTGTCGAATCACCCCTAAACTTTCAAAGCAGGAGCTGCCCACTAGTTTTTAAAATCTACCGAAGATTTGTCAACCGTCAATGGAAACTAGGTCCTAACTATAACTACCTACCTACCTAGTAGGTTATATATATATATATTTATATCATAAGAGAGTGTCCATTTGAGGAGCCACAGCAGAAAGTTGAATGCCTTTATTGCGGGAAAGGAGCAGCGCAGCAGACAACAGGAAAACTCCCTTCATAAATGTATGCCCAAAGCATTTCGAACAACGAAGTGTTCTTGCTCACGGGTACAGGAAGCTGATACTGGCAGTCAATGACAAATGGCGCCAGATTCTGTGGACAACTCTGTCGATGGAAAAGCTGAGCAGTTATTTAGTGGACTCGCGGCTGGCATTTGAAGAGTAATGAGAGTCACTGTTCTCACATCTACTAGCAGGAAGACCTTCACTCACACTCCACCACGATGGAGGGAGCTAGGGCTTTTCTCTTGAGATGGAAGACCACTGCTTGGGTGGAGATGGACATGGGCAATGAGTTAATATGTTTTGACTGATGTACTAACTAGAGTGACTACCGTCCGTAAATTTCACGGACTGTCCGTAATTTGAACCTAACATCCGTTGTATGTGAGGATCCCTTTTATGGACGCCTTTTGTCTGTAATTATGGCTATTACAGGGAGCATCCTGCTCCCCTACGAGAAGCCTTAGCAGCATGATGGAGCCGCCTTGCACTCCTCCTCGAGCATTAGAGCAGTCCCACCCCGCCCATTGTCATTCTGTATGCGGCTGATTGCCACATACAGAATGACAATGGGGCAGTCTGGGCTGTTAAAACATGTGGTGGCCTCCTCCTCCCTCGGTGTGTAGCAGGGCATTCAGTTAGATGGATAAAAGGTAAAACGTCCATGCTGCAACATGAGAATAATGTTTATAAAAAGAAGCCTGTGAAACAAGTGAAAAAGAACGGGTTATAGTCTTTCACTGTCTCGTCATTTTAGAACTGACGCATTTTCAATATTATATTCAACAAAGCCATGGTTGCTGCTTTTTTATTTTTAAAAAATGAAAACCATCGACAAAGCCAATAATCCTGGCTTGTTGTTGGGGTAATGATACTTGATGCATTATTTATCTGGAAGCAATGTCAGAAACAACATAATACCAGTGGGGCGGAACTATGGTAAGCACATATTTTTAGCCTAGGTGTTTTAAGCCACGCCCTTAATTACATCGAACCCCCCCTTTGAAGAGACCCCCCATTTTTTTTTACCCCACTTAAGGCCCTGAAAACAACACCATGTCACAGTCACCTTTTGTCCTGGCTCTGTGCATCATGCATTACTCATGACTTCTAAGTTTTCAGATTGCCTATGTGCAGGGGCATAGTGAACCGTCCCCCATCCCTTTCTTTATGAATCACAGCGAGGTGAAGTTCTTGATGGGCCTCTTCTGCCTGCAAGTCTGCAGACAAAGGCTCAGCTCATAATGTGAAAAGATAGGTGAGTAACTAAGTGACGGAATGTGTGAATGGCTGGATGGAATGGCTGGATGGATTAGTGAAAGGATGAATGGATGAATGAAAGGGTGAATCGATAGATGATGAAAGAAAGGATGGACGAGTGAGTGAGTGGAAGGATGGATGAGAGAAAATGTAAATAGATGGATGTATAGTGAAAGGGTAGGTGGATGGGTAAAAGGGTGGATGGGTGAGTGGAATGATGGATGGATGAGTGAAAGGGTAGATGATGGGCAAGTGAATTGGTGGATGGATGAGTGAAAGGATGGATGGATTGATGAATTGATAAGTGAAAGGGTGAATGGATGGCTGAGTGAAAGGGTGGATGTAAGGATTGATGAGTGAGTTAAAGGGTGGTAGATGGACAAAAGGATGGATAGATGATTGAAAAAGTGAAAGGGTGGATGGCTGAGAGAACAGATGGATGGATGAGTGAAAGGATGGATGAGTAATAGAGTCAATGGATGGATTCATGAATGGATGAGTAGATGGCTGAAAGGATGGATAGATAAGTGAAAGGGAGATGGAGAGAGAGAAAGGGAGGATGAATGACTGAAAGGGTGAATGGGTGTAAGGATAAGTGACTGGGTGGATGGATGAGTAAGTGAAATGATGGCTGGATGGGTGAAAGGGTAAATGGCTGGATGGATGAGTGAATAGATGGATGGGTGGAAGAGTGGATTGATGAGTGTACGGATGGATGGGATGAAAGGGTGGATGGATGGATAATGGATGGATGAGTGAAAGGGTGGATGGAGGGATGGATGAGTGAAATGATGGATGGAAGGATACATGGTGGATTGGGTTGCAAATGGTTAAATATGTTTGAATATACATAGGCACACAGATCGAAGGACAGAACGAATGGTGAAAGACTGAATGTTAGGTAAAAGAATGATTACACCTTGTAGCACCCATTAACATTTCCTATACATTGACCTTCACGTTTATATGAGTCATTGTCTCTGTATGATGTGTGTGTGATGTAACGCACTCTGACACCCTGTCCTACATACTTGGGATGAGTAGCACTATAAAAGAAATATAAAACATATGAGAGACGGTCTATGTGAAGATGAGGGGCACCATTGGAGGGTGGTAGCAAGGCCAGACTGGGCATCGGGTGTTTCCCTGGGGTGCTGAAATGGGGAGGGGGTGGTTTTGTGACTGGGGGCTCGCACTGCAAAGTTCCTTGTAAATCCAGTAGTTTTCAATGAACAATAAAAGCGGCCCCACTTGTATTCAGGTGTGGTTCACTATTGTCTGATGACTATGCGAGTTTTGAATTTTTGTCCTGAATTTTGACACTTTGTCCTGAATTTTTACATTCACTGTCCCGAATTTGCACCCATGCCAGTTAGTCACCCTAGTACCAACTCTGCATCTCGTATGCTGAATGTCATCCGGAGTAAAAGGGCGATCTGGGTGGGTGCGTGGCTTATCTATGGAATGTTGAAACTAAACATAGCTATGTATATGAGAGCTAAATGTCCTCCTCGGAAGGGGTCTTTGTAAAGTTTGTAATCATGCAAAACGCTAATAAAATATTCTTTACAAAAACAATAATTATATTAAACACAAGCTTACAAACTGCAATTGGTAGCAGTCTTTATGATAGGTCAGAGTAACTTTGAATACTCCAGCAGAGAGTAAATACCAAGTAACCAAAACAAAACAAAAAAAAACAATTATTATACCATCTAAAACCTAAATAGTGGAATGGTGTCCCATAAATCTAATATTCCAATATGAGAAGTAATATAAATGACACATTTTAAGATGTATTGTAAATGGTTTTAAGTAACTGTGCAATATAAATAAAATATTACTTACTTACTGACACATTTTAGGGGAGAGGATGAGGACTTACGGCTAGACCTGCTGACTTTGGAGCTGGGGGGCCCGGTTCGAGCTTCGGCTTTGGCTCAACATATTGTGATTCTCGGCAAATCACTTATGGGCAGATTTACAATTACTGGCGCATCCCTGCATATCGGCAAGGATGCGCCAGTAATTGTGCACCGCAGCTCCGCCACCCATGATGCGCCGCATTTACAATGCGGCGCACCATGGGGCAAAAACGGCACAGATGCGTCACCCATCTGTGCCGTAAAAGCGGCGAATTGCTGGAGTTGCGTCGCAAGCGCGACGCAGCTCCAGCAATGATCAGGGGGGCCCTATGTGTTCAATGCTGCGTCAATCCTTACGCCTGCTTCAAGCAGGCGCAGGGTTTTGACGCAGCATGGGCCCAAAAGTGACTGAGTGAAATCTTGTAGATTTCACTCAGCCACTTTTGGGAGGCGTTTCTGCGCAGGAACGCCTCCCCCTACGATGGTACGCCTCTTCTGGCGCAGGGCTTTAGAACGTGACGCATCTCGGAGATGCGTCACGTTGTAAATACCCCGCACCATGGTGCATCTTTTGCGCCGCCTCTGCCTCACAAAAGTGAAGCAACGGCAGCGTAAAAGCGGCGCAAGGGGCTTGTAAATCTACCCCTTAATATCCCCGTGCCTACCAAAAATGAATGTGTCCGTCTGTAACGTAACTCGTGCTCATGTAAAGCGCTTCAATACCTTCGGGTCGAGTTCGCTCTATATTGTAAATGTTCAAGTGACCTGCTGAGTTCAAAAAAGCCAATGGCAAATGTTTTCCGGGGAAAAGGCGCAGGTACTGGAATAAGATTACGGCCCAGGTTGCAAAGATGTTTAGAGAAACTTGGGCAGTCTCCAATCTTCTGCTCCAATGTTTTCATATGATCGACAAGAAAATACGTTTTGGCATTAATACTTTTTTAAGTAACTGAATACAATTGTGTTAATAGAGTTTTACATTTTGTTTTTGTAGCTAGATCAGTAAGAAAGTTTTTATAAGAGCCTCTTTAAAAGATGAATGAGGAAGGTGAACCAATGAAAACTCGTGAAAACTCTGGAATGCCACCAAGTTGATATCTTATCAGTCTCCTCGAGCGAACGAATATTTTCAAAGCGTCTGTGACGAAGGCAGGGGAGGCGATAGGGTCGGAGAAGACATTACTAATCACAGGCTATAGTTAAAGGAACAATAGAAGGGCACGCGTAATTGCTTGACAATCTTAACAACCATCGCGGTTTCTTAATCCTAGGCTGCATCTCCCGGCCCGCCCCCGTCTGTGGTCTGCCGCATCTTGTTTCCAACCAATTCTCATATGAAAAACAAAGCCCTACTTTAGGAAGCAAATGAGAGGAAACCACGCAGTGGAAGTGTTTCGTATAGTTTGTTTTAATTCTTTTATTCTTTCTACAAAAAACGAAAAAAAGAAACACTTCAAACAACGTCACCACACTACAAACAATGATGTTAAAATACACAAACCAATTAATAATTACACAAATCCCGGGGCAGATGTAGTAACAGTCACGCAACGCAGCAAGACAACATGTTGGGCTTCATTGCTGACAGGGAGAGAGCAGGTATGTGCCTGATGAACAGATCTACTGAGATAAGGTATGTTCCTGCGATCTAAAACGCAGCACATCTAAAAGGAGGAAACAAGCATTTGAGATGCAATTGGTCTTGCATTTGCGAGAGTTTAAGCTATTGACACTGTAAATGACAGTGCCTTTTATTGATATGTTTTGATAATAAACACATAAAAAGAAGGCATTGTCATGTACAATGACAATAGCTCTAACTCCTATTCAAAGACCTATTCAAAGAAGCGGCCGCCATTGTCCCGGGCTGCTTAGAAAGTGAAAGCACGCATGGCGAGCCGAATCCTGTTGTGCCTGCAGTAGGAGAAACTATTTAAAGAAAATAAGGCTTACAGACTAAACAATACTGACCATGTAACAACCGAAGTAAAAGTGCAAGTCCTCATGGGAGGTTACGTATGAAGACAAGGTGGTACTAAGGAGGGACTAAAAAGCGGTTGTACGGCTTTACAACGCGTGCTTTTACACCGCGTGCCGTTACAACGCGGTTTTTTCAACGCAAGTCGTTACCACGACTTGCGTTGGAGGGGTGCGGACTTAGGAATTTTTTAATTTACTATTCTAACACCAGCCTACGTACAGTAGGGAAGGTGTTGGATAGTAAATTAAAAAATTCCTTGTCCTGCAGCGCCCTCCAGCGCAAGTCGTGGTAACGACTTGCGTTGAAAAATCCGTGTTGTAACGGCACGCGGTGTAACAGCCGCGTCGTAAAGGCTGTTCCCCCTAAAAAGCCTATTAATGAATCAGAAGCCAACATTTATGAAGGACAGTGACACAAGCCAATGACAAATATAGGCAGAGAGTGGCGGGGCTTCTATTCCGTACTCAAATACAGCATGTCTCGCAGAGCACCGCATGTGCTGCCCAGTTCGACCTAAAAACAAGGGAAAATAAACATATTTCTACTCATTATGCCTCACCTGGGAAGGCGTAGCATTTTGACAAATTCCCAGGTTTGCTTGTAGTAAATCTGGGACAGTGCCAAAATCCAACACCCACTCTCCACCCATGAAATGTCTTTCCTAAAGTAATGCAAGGCTGTAACTTGCACTGTCTTGCATTGCTCCAGATTAACTAAACCACCCAGAGATACATAAGGTGGCTTTGGGTGCTTAGTAAATCTCACTGAAGCCCTTGTGTTGCCTTATGCTGCCTTGCGGTACGCAATGGCAATGCAAGGACTTCATATATGGGCCCTGGTGTCGTGTCATGTTCCCGGCAACAAAACCTTCGCGTATTTTCAGTTATGATAGTTCCACCATGATTCCCATTTTATATGATACTTGAGTGGCCCTATGAACTCAGTTTCAGCACAATGTCCATTCCATGTGCGCACTCCTTGAGTCTGGGACATTCCAGTGCCATCCAGGGCCGGCCAATATCACTGTTTGGCCACAAGCAGACATATTGCCACAAGGCGATGAGCCCCTGCACTATCCACCCGCTCCTGTTTCACCCCCAGTATTGTATGTTTAGACCTAAAAACAAGGAAAAGTAAACATGTTTCTTCTCATTATGCCTCACCTGGGAAGGCATAGCATTTTGGCATATTCCCAGGCTTGCTTGTAGTGAATCTGGGAATGTGCCAAAATCCAATGGTGGATGCATGGAAACACCCACGCTCCACCCATGAAATGTCTTCCCAGGGTAGAGTAAGGCAAGGCAGTAACTTGCACTGTCTTGCATTACTCTGGATTTACTAAACCACCCAGAGCTATTCAGGGTGGCTTTGGGTGGCCTAGTAAATCTCACTGAAGCCCTTGTGTTGCCTTATGCCGCCTTACGGCACGCAATGGCTATACACGGACTTCATATATGGGCCCTGGTGTCGTGTCAGTGCTCCAGGCAACAAAACCTTCCCATATTTTCAGTTACAATAGTTCCACCATGATTCCCATTTTATATGATACTTGGGTGGCCTTATGAACTCATCTTCAGCACAATGTTCATTCCATGTGTGCACTCCTTGAGTCTGGGACATTCCAGTGCCATCCAGGGTTGGCCAATAGCACTGTTTGGCCACAAGCAGACATATTGCCACAAGGTGGTGAGCACCTGCACTATCCCCCCCTCCTGTTTCACTCCCATTATGGTATGTTTAGAGTCAAGGCTCAGTGTGTATCCTACTAGGAGGTATATGTCATGTCCCAGTGATGAACAATCCTTGGGCATGTCCACACTATATGAAAGAAAGTTGCCCAATTTTCTTGGCAGTCCAGGTACCTAGTTTGTAAAATGCCCCTCTCCAGTCTATATGTTGGGTCGTAAAAGTCCTCGATTATCCAGTCCTTTATGATCACCAACTGTGAGACCCAGCAATACAAACAGAGGTCTGGTATCCCTAACCCGCCATCATATGGAGCTTGGATTCACTGAACGAGTAACATGATGAGACCCAGTCCATAGGAACCTACTGAGCATAGCATTATTATCATAGAAAAGGGTCTCAGGCAATGTGAGTGGAGAAACATAGGGAGTGTTAAAATCTTAAAGAGGGCTCTGCTGCTCACAAACAAAAGGGGAAGCTTGTTCCAGCCCATCAGGTTCACTTTAGTTTGTGTAAAAAGTAGGACAATGTTAAGGGCCTAGGTCTCCTGTAGGTCTGTGTTCTCATGGTTACCTAATGATGTAAAATAAGTATCTACATGATCTAATTGTGCTCTTGGCAGGAGTTTGGGGTGTTGCTGCATGATCAGGCCATATTGTAATTTAACATAGTTGATGTGAAGGCCTGAGGCATCGCGGTACACCTGTAGCATTTTCCGTAGTCATGGCATAAAACACTTCGGTCTCTGCATATATACCAGGAGTTCATCAGTGTAAAGTGAGACTTGGTCCTACGTCACACCGGATCTATTCAGCTAGGTGCTCAACAACGAGAGCACAGGGAAGCTGTGAGAGAGAGCACTCTTGTCTCATATCTCTCTCCATGAAGAACTGGGAGGACAGTACCACATTGGAGTGCGCTTGCACTCTAACAGCATCAAACAAAGCCTTAAAATAACACACACAACATGCACTGAAGCCCATTTGCTTCATAATTTGGAACATGAAGGGTAGATAAACCAAATCAAAGGCCTTCTCGAAATCTATCAGGACCAGAGCGAAGGCCCCATTCAGCTCAGCTGCTCTAGCCATGACCAACTGGAACACAGTATGCAGTGGCATAAATCCACCATTGTTATGATGAATCAGGGATCAAATCACATGTGTCAATCGGGTGGCCAGTAGGTTTGCTAGGATCTTCGTGTCCGAGTTTGAAGTTTGAAATTTATTTTATTATGCTTGATTAATTAAAACCATTGCATACAAAAGGGTAAAATATCATACAGTTTTCGATAAAATCACAGATAATTAGAATGACTTGTAAGATTTTACATTTTGTCCGAGTTGAATCAATGAAATGGGTATGTACGACAAACATTCAATGGGATCTTTTCCGTTTGGGTATCATCATGAAAGTGGCACCCCTTAAGTCAACCAGCAGCTGTCCCACTTCCATTGCCTCTCCATATAGCGCCAAGAGCTGTGGGGCCAGTATGGAGAAACATTTCTTGAAGAACTCTTCCAGAAACCCATTTGGACCCCAAGTTATGCCACTGTTCAAAGCAGTGATGATTTCTTGAACCTCTTCAAGGCTTAGCGGGGTGTCGAGAAGGCCTCTCTGCAGGGGGTCCAATGGCTTCATAGGTAGATCAAGACTTATCAAGAGGAGCTGTTCAGCTAGTGGCGGTATGTGTGTGGCATAGACGGTGCATAATAATCATGAAAAATTGGTGACAGATTTGGTTTCCAACATCAAAGTGATAATGCTTTGATGAATCTTCGGATCATAGAGTTTTAGGACACATTTCGCTAGCCAGTATAGTAATTTGCCTGATTTGTTTCCCCATTTATAAATATTGTGCAGAGTAGGTGGCCAGGCAAGTTTGACCACCCATACGGTCAGATGCTTGAGTTCCTCCACTACAGGGTTGAGATGCCTAAGGGAATGAGTGGCGCTTGAACCAGTAATTGTAGGAGAGTAGGGTCTGCTTCCTATGATTACCCCCACTTTTTGATGTGTTTCACTGGTTTTTCGACTTTAGTATGGCTGTGCCCCTGCTAATCAGGCCCACAGCCTAGCTGTACTCTCTCTAAATTGATACCATGTACTTTAGGTACATACCAGATTGGTTACTGGGTCACACTTGTGAGCCCCTGTATATGGTACTCTAGGTACACAGGGCATAGGTGCACCCTAGGCCTACCAGGGGCTGCAGCATGTATTATGCCACCCTTAGTTAGCCTTCCAAATTGACACCACAGGTCTGTACTTACATCCTGGGTAAGGTGGTGTAATCACCCCTTACTTAGATATAGTATATCTATATCTACCTTATCTATAGACACATAGTAACCTATAAGTCACTCCTATGGCAGGCCTTGACAATCCCGGAGGCAGAGTGCTTGGTTTTGTGTGAGAGGGTGCCCTAGCATGAGCTGAGCCCCTCTGCAGCTTTCAGAACCATCTCCTTATAGCTGTTCTATGAAAGAGCCAAACCATATACTCTTAAGTACATTATAATCCTCGCGGTTAATGCTAACTTTGGTTTGGCTTTATCAAAACATGTCGTGTAAGGTGGCAAACCCTTTGGAATACTACCCCCTTGCCAGTTCTGGCGGCGGGAGTAGCATTCCACCCTTCTAGAGGGAGAAGGCTTGTAGTTACTGTTAAACCCTGTTAAAGTTAAACAGAGCCCCAGCAACACAAAATGGATGCTGCTGCCACAGACACGAGTCTGCCCTCTTGCTGCTGAACGAAACTCCGGCAGGGGAGGCCTGGACAATAGGTTTCCTGTCCAGGGAGGTGCTAGCATTTCCCCAGACAGGCTTTAGTGTATTGGGACAGGGCGGGTTGCATTCAGTGAATGCTTTTCAGACACTGCCTGAGGCACACAAAGTGCTCCATGCATTTCCCAGTTCAAACCGGTTGCTGGGGCACTCTGCCCCAGCTCCGGTGCCAAACTGGACAAAGGGGAAGGGGTGTAACCACCTCCCCCCCAGGTCCACCCATAGGAGGGATCTTAGAGTTGGTCCAACCCCTAAACTTACTATAAGTATAGAACCTCAGTCCCTATGACTTTAGATTACCCTGGACGAAACTCTGTAACATATATCTTGGACCTTTGACATTCCATATCGACTGGAAGATGGAAGAAATCTCCCTTGTGGTCAAGGAGGAACAAACCTGTTCAAACAGGCACCAACTGCATCTTTGCCGGTCTGCATTTTCGAGGCTCCTGCGGGATACCGAAGAATCTGTGACATAGGACATGGACTTCCAGACATCTCTGACACTGACCTGCGTTCCCAGCAAAGCTGAGACCTGTAGCAAACACGAGAGATGTGGGACCAGAACTTCTGATCATCCTACATTTTGCAACCTGCACCTACTCCCCGAGGTATCCTGAAGCTGTGCATTGGGGTGCTTGAAGCCCCATTCCCGAGCACCTTTTGCACTATAGCTCAGAGGCCGACACTCCACGAGTGTCCCTTGGGCCCGCTTTGTGCATTTCAGCTTGACGCATCTACGCGGTTCCTAGTCTGTTGGCTAGTGAGCCCCCACGAAGACCAATCTTCACTTTCTTCAGCTTTTCTGGTTGCTCCAGGCTTGCTCGAACTCCTCTCTAAAGGGGGAGTTCCTCAGACCTTGCTGGTCTGCACCGAAGCCTATCTCAACATCTTGCGTGTATTTGGTTTGACAAGGCGTGTTTGGTCCAATCTAAATACCGACACCGCAGTCAACTAGATCCTATGTGGGACAGCTCGAATCCAGCTCTTTGTTGTCGTCGACACCTCCTGGTCCTCATGGCTGAAGAGACAAGCTTTACCTTCTCACCTGAAATCACCCAACATCGGCTGGCATCTTCCTATCGTCAACCTGTTCACTGGCTAGTGACCCAGACTCTATCTCCTCTGCTTTCAGGTTCTTCACATCTCCGACCAACCCTTGGATCCATCCGGACACTTTTCCTCTGGTCGCCTGCAGCACTTCTTTGCAGCTCTCCATTGGAATCGACAACGAAACCCGACACCAAATGGCACCTACGACCCGGATTCCCTGGGTGAGGTAACACATGTACTCCAGTGCTCCCATTGGTCTTGACTCTCAAAGTGTCCTAGTCTAAAAGGGTTCCATCAGAGTTCATCTAGAAGTACCCGTAAACTGTAACTTTGTAACTTGTTCGTTTTCCATAGAAAGTCAATGGTAACCCGCGGCTGTGTTTAGACACTTTTCTCCCGTGGGCCTCCTACATCCTAACCTTTGGTGGTTCTCGGCAGCCCCAGCGATTCCACAGGCCCTAGGCCTGCTTTCTAACTCTCACGTGGTTCTTATTCCACTATTTTAGTATATGGTTTGTGAGGCCCCTAGGGCATAACGTATACTGTGCAACTTATCGTATGCTAATTAAGTTCCTTGTATTGTACTTTTACCTCTGACCTCATAAAGAGTGCAGAGTGGATGTTTTTAGAATAAATACATATATATATAGTTGATATATACCTTGTGTGGTGTGCTTTCATTTGATCATTCAAGAGATTATATTTGGTAAAACAATTTGCTTTGCTCATCTCCAAGTCTTAGCCTGAAGGCTGCTCTCCACAGCTACCACTTGGATAGCTTTCTATAAGGTTGACTTTATAGCCTACAGTCAATAAGGGTCGTTTAGAATGGTGCAAGGTGCCCACTAGAATAGGCCAACTTCTCACAGTAACCTCATATTCAACTTCCTTGATTTGCTTCTCCAGACCCTCGGCAGTGCAGCTCCCTTATCTCATGACCCCTTTTATTAAAGCCTTAATGTGGCTTAAAGCAACTGTCTTGAACACTTTCCAAATGGTATCTATTGAATCCACCGACTCGACATTCGTATCAAAGTATAATGACTCTACCTGCTGGAGCTTGTCGAAATACCCTCCATCGCTGAGCAACCATGTGGTAAAATGGAGTCCTCGGGATTCCATCAGTAGGGCAGCTCTATAAGATAGCTTCACTGGGGGCAGACTTTGTGGGAGAGTGTGTACCCCCCTCACTCCCAGGATGTTGGTAGAAAATAATAGTACAGACAGGAGAATGAGGAGCATGAGTGTGAAAAGAACATTTATTGCCTCTGGTCTGAGTGCCCTCTCCTCCAGACAGCACAGAGACCCTGGGAATGAGCCCATGTTTCAGAGGGGACAACCTAAATGTCTGCCTACCTCTAAGAGTATCAAGAGTTGGGCCATGATAGTGTCAGAATAAATATCAATTGGTTGGATAATTCGGCCAGGAAGGTGTCCACCAAATTCAGAGGAATTGGAACTCAGAAACTACCAGGTATGCCTGTCCAGTATGCCTTTGAGTATCACAAAATGGCCCAAGCGATCAGTATAGACCTTGGGCACAACCAAGGTAAAGACCCTCCTGAGGAGGATAGCAACACCTCTCTCCCCCTTGGTATACCCAGCACGGTAGATCTATGTATAGCCGTGTCTGTTTAGAAAATAGCAATTATTATCCATTAGATGAGTTTCCTGAAGCAGGAGGACGTTGAAGGATAATGTTTTGGCACAGAAGAACTGCAGTCCTCTTACATCGATAGTTAAGCCCAGTAACATTCCAGGAAAGAACCAAAAGTGTTTCTCTAGTGGAGTATGAGCTATCGTGGAAGTAGATGTGATCTGGGTGTCCTTCATGTGGGTTGTTGTGTGGTGTGAACAAAAGATATAGGGCCCGATTCACAGAATGAACTTAAGACTCAATCCTAAACTTACTACTATTTTGGTATTCACAGAATGCACTTACTACTTTTGGCATTCACAGAATGCACTTACTACTTTTGGTATTCACAGAAGTTAGGATTTTGTCTTAAGTCTGTCTTAAGTCTGTCTTAAGTTTGTCTTAAGACAAACTTAAGACAAAATCCTAACGTCTGTGAATACCAAAAGAAGTAAGTTCATTCTGTGAATGCCAAAAGTAGTAAGTTCATTCTGTGAATGCCAAAAGTAGTAAGTGCATTCTGTGAATACCAAAATTGTAGTAAGTTTAGGATTGAGTCTCAAGTTCATTCTGTGAATCGGGCCCATAGGCCTTAAATCCCTCAGCATGGTTTCCAACCAACAATTCCAGCCCAACATCGAAAGCTGAAGCATTTGAGTCCCATCAAGATAACTACATGCAATCAATCAATCGGGGTATTATAAGCGCTCTGCTCACCCGTGGGGGTCTCAAGGCACTGATGGGGGGGTCCGCAGCCCTGTTTAGCTGAACAGCCAGGTCTTGAGAGTCTTTCTGAAGGTGTTCAGGGAGGGGGCGCATCTGATGTCTGCCGGGAGCTCGTTCCAGGTCTTGACTGCAATGTGGGAGAAGGATCTTCCACCTGCTCCCCTCTGTGGATGCGTGGGGTTTCAGCCTGTGCGAGGTTGGAAGATCTGATGTTCCTTTTGGGTACGTGGAAGTTGATTCTGTTGTTGAGGTATTCGGGTCCGGTGTTGTGCATGCATTTGTAGCCATGGGTCAGGATTTTGGAGGTGATTCTTTTCTCCACGGGGAGCCGCCAGTGGAAGCTACGTAGGTATTGGCTGATGTGTTCGTGACGGGGGATACTGAGGACGAGTCTGGCGGCGGTGTTCTGTATCGTCTGGAGTTTGCAAAGTAGGGACTTGTTTATGCCGGCGTAAAGAGCACTTCCATAGTCCAGTCTGCTAGTGATGAGTGCGTGGGTGACTGTCTTTCTTGACTCAGGGGGGATCCACTTGAAAGTCTTGCAGATGGTGGTGAAGCAGCTGGAGGTGACAGCGTTGACCTGTTTATTCATGGTGAGCGATGAGTCGAGTACGATGCCGTTGTTTCTGGCGCGGTCCATTAGGGTCATGGGCTTCCGATGGCAGACGCCCACCAGGTGCTGTCCCATGCAGAGGTTCCAAGGACGAGGACTTCTGTTTTCTCGGCGTTGAGTTTAAGGCATCTGTTGGTCATCCAGAGTGCAACATCCTGCATCCCTTTCTGGAAGTTGAGTCTGGCGGTGGTGGGGTTTTTGGTGAGGGAGAGGATGAGTTGTGTGTCGTCAGCGCATGATACCATGTTGAGGCCGTGTTGTCAGATGATAGCGGCGAGGGGGGGCATGTAGACGTTGACGAAGGTCGGGCTCAGTGATGACCCCTGCGGGACTCCACAGGTGATATCCGTGGAGTCGGAGAGGAAGGGTGGCAGTCTGACTCTTTGACTTCTTCCGGTGAGGAATGATCGGATCCCGTCTAGGGCTGTTCCTTGTGTGCCGGAGTCATGTAGTCTGGCGAAGAGTGTGCGGTGGGTGACGGTGTCGAAGGCTGCTGATAGGCCGAGTAGAATGAGGGCTGTGGAGTGGCCTTGGTCCAGAAGGGTGCGGATGTCATCTGTTGCGGTGAGTAGGGCAGGTTTGGTGCTGTGGTTGCTTAGAAATCCAGATTGGGACAGGTCGAGGATGGCTGACTATTTTCTCTGAGACTTTGTCTGCGAAGGGGAGGAGCGAGATGGGCCAGTAGTTCTTGAGGTTGGTGGGGTCAGCTGTGGGCTTCTTGAGCAGGGGAATGACTTCTGTGCTTTTCCAGCTATCTGGGAAGGTGCCTCTTTCGAAGGTGGTGTTGATGGTGCTTTGTAGTTCAGGTGCAATGGTGGTGGGGACTCTGTGGTAGATGTGTGGTGGGCAGGGGTCTGTGGGGGCCCCATAGTGAATGCCTTTCATGGTAGAGGCAATGTCTTCGGCCGTGATCGGCGTCCAGGTGGAGATGGTGGGCTGGCTGATGTGCCTGGGGGGCGGGCCGGCTATGGCTTCTCGTGAATAGTCGACAAAGTTGTCGTAGAGGTTTTTGATCTTGAGGTGAAAGTAGGTTCCAAACTTGTCGCAGAGGCCATGGGATGGGATGAAGTCTGCGGCTTCGTTGCTGGGGTTGGTGAATTCCTGAATGACAATGAAGAGTTCCTTGGAGTTGGTGGAGTTGGTGGAGTTGTCGAGGATTTTGTTGTGGATGAAGGTCCTTTTGGTGGTTCTGATTTGGTTGTGGTAGTCCGTCATGGTGTCTTCGAAGGTGTTATAGTTTTCGGGTTTCGGGTGTTTCATTAATTACACTGTACCCCCTCACAATTCCAACATAAAATTAAAAATAACAGTAAACAATGATTCCAAGCGCAGAGGTGGGAGCGGGTGGGAGTGGAAATAGGGCAGTCCTGTCCTACCTATTTAGCTAGACAAGTCACCCACACCATCTGCTGCTCCACCATGCCCCACATTGTAATATTACCATTAGCAGAGTTTCTGCATACATGACTGTAGTAATAGAGTCCACCATGTGGAGGCTGCCACCTGGCTATCAAGTAAGAAACTGGCTATGCTCATGGACTGATCTCTAAGGGGAGCGGACACCGTCAGTGCCAGCCAGTCTGGCTATCTGGGTCAGGGGGCATTTTAGAATCTCGGATCATGGCCCTCAGAAGCATAGGAGTCCCCCGCCCTGTCCAATCCAGGTCCTCTATCTGTGGCAGATTTAGCCCATCCATGTTGCCTTTGTCTCTTAGGTTTAGGGATGGAGCAAAAACTCAAAAATATGGCCTTGGGGACAGAGGTGAGTCTTGGCGCCGAGTCAGAGGCAGGTGGAGACCCAGTTTCAGGCCTCTTAGGCCTTACCAAAGAAGTACGCCTTGCCTTGGTGGATAACTTTGAGTCTTGCTGTGTACAGGAGCATGTATCTAATTTACATCACCCTCATCTTGGCCTTGACTTCTGAGAATGTTCTCTGTAGATTTAACTTGCAGTTTACAGCCAGTCTGGTGAGGTTGTATGACGTAACAACGCATGCTTTTACCCCGCATGCAGTTGCAACTCGATTTTTAACCCTGATTTGCTGTTGGGGTGTGCTGGATGTTGGAATAGTATAATTTAGTATTCCAACTCCAGTGTCTGAAACAGTAGAGAAGGTGTTGGAGTTAAATCCAACACCTTCTACCCCCTACAACAAGCCATTTTCATTGCAACGGCATGCGGGGTAAAAGCATGCGTTATAACGCATGCGTTGTAACAGTTGTTTCCCATTTGGTGAATGCAGGGCGTTTGCCGACCCTGCGGATAGGATTATCATTGTCCTTACAAGTCACGATGCCCTGAAATTCTGGTTACCACATAAATGCACGCTTGGTCTATTTATGACTCCCAGATACATCTAAATATATAGTAAATAATATAAAACCAGGTACCCCGAAAGATCCTTCAAATGAACGTAGCTATATTCTTAAGACACACACTATATCTCCAGACCACGTCTCCAGCATTGTGTCTGTAGACTAAAGTATGCAGGCACAATAATTCCACAGTAATTATCAGTAAAACTAACAAACGTTTATCCCTCACTGCATCCTCTTCATACTGGCATTTCAAATGGTAATTCGTATTTTAATAACAGTCTATGAAAATCCCTCATCCTGTTGCACTGGACCCCACAGTGACATGGATACATCTCTTTGACAATGATGGAGAGGGAAGACAGTACATCGTGAAATTAGCATGAGCTTACTCCTAAAACTATGCAGTAAACAAAAACATTCGATATTATTTGCAGAATTTACACATCTCCTGAGATTTCTTCAAGCATCTTCCCAAACATATCTAATATGCTAATGTGTGTGATGGTGAATGCTGTTTATTATTGCCAGAATTTGTTCCCAGCATCTATAAATACATATGGGAAACTGACAACCAAATATTTTCCACTGCTGAGATTTATTAGCTGAATTATCGGGTGTGACCGACAGTAACCAGGGAGGAGGATCATGCATCCTGCCCCTGATTTTCCGTGACATGGATCGCATTGATACTGGAATCTCGCTCAGATTGGCTGATTTACATGGAGACTGAAGCAAATAAGTGCATTTTCTGCACTAGTGAAACTCAATCCACCTGTTGACCAGGGAGGGGTAGAAATAATATTTTCATATGAGTTCATTCAAAACTGCACTGGAATTTCTGTTGATTAAAATCAGGATTGGAGTGGACTCGAAAATATTGCTGGGCACCAAAATCAAAGTGCCCCCCATTAGCGAATCAGACAGGTAGAAAAGTGACCTCACATTCTGCGAATCGTGGCAGTTTTGAACTTGTAAACACACCCTGTAAATATGTTTTGGAAAGTATGGGAGCCTGCATTCATCTGTGCTTGCCTCAGGCAACGTTTGTGGTAATATCAAGGATATCAACAGTAAAAACTGGTCCACCAAACCACAAAACAGTCCACAAACAGACAACAAAATACACACATACTGACCTGTCAGACCAACCGTTCTAGCTTTGTCAGATTGCACTATATCTCAGTCTGACCATGATTATAATGAAGAATTGCATCCAATTTTAATTGCATGGTCACAATGTCATATTTTCTTATATGGTCACAATGTCATATTTTACCATATTCCCTCGGTTAATACTGCCTTTATTCCCCGCCCCACCCGTTGTGCGAACCAGAGGACATGAAAACCAGTGCTATTATTCCTAATAAAAAGTAATTTGAGTTTGTCAGTCTTGGTGCTGAAAGGGTATAAGTGCCGAGTCCCTGCTGTCACTGTGTCCGCAAACTAATGCCACTATGGTGAAGGAGAAAAGGCCACAGAAAAAGGAAACTAAATAAACTCAAAGGATTTCCATTTTCAGCACTCTAAAGGTAATTTACAGGAAATGTAACATATTTTTAACCCCCTTCATTGCCAAAATTACACGTGCTTGAGTTGATTTTCCCCCGAAATTTCAAAATGATGTTTCTAATCTTTGCCTTTAGTGCATACAGACAATATAAGGGGCCAATTACACAGGTATTGTTTTCTGACAAACATTGACTAAACCCTCAAGAAGCCTTATCTCAGGTATGCATATATATAAAAGCTAAGCACAGCTCTTTAAGTTAAATATATGCGTGTGCGTCATTTGCTTGCATCAACTCATCTGACCCAGTATAGACAGACATCATATATTGTAAGTATAAAGAAAGAGCCACCGTAAGTAGCCCACTGTAAGGACATTCCTCTTTTTGTATGGTCACCGCCACCTTTATTGACTGATGCTGCTGGTTTTTCAACTCTGGGAGTGCACTGAGGCTTGCTAACCAGACCTCAGTGCCAATGACATGACCCTGCGTCTGCTTTGTTGAATACGTGGTGTGGGCACATGTCTGACGGAGATCATGACCTTGCGTGTCTCGTCGTCATTGACGTTGGACCAGGAGGTCAGGCGGATGGAGCTGGTGGTGTTCACAGGGGAGGTGGAGTCTGGCGGTTGTGGTGTTGAAGCTGTGTTGATGTCAGTGAGCTTGCGGTGGAAGCAGATGTCTAGTGAGTCGCACAGTTCCTGTGAGGGCAGGATGTCGTTGGCGTTGGTGCTGGGGTTGGAGAGTTCCTTTACGATGCTGAATAGCTCTTTGCTGTTGTGTGCATTGTTGTCCAAGCGGTCCGGGGGGGGGGTCTGTAGATTAGTGTTCCTCTGAGGGTGGTGTTGGGGTCAGTGTGGATCCGGAAGTGCAGGTGTTCGGCGGTGTTGAGGGTGTCGTCTGCGTGGGTGGCGACCTTGAGGGTGGACTTGTGGACGATGGCTATTCCTCCTCTGGTTCCGTTGGCGAAATCCCTGCGGGTGATCTTGAGCCGTCCGGAATGGCTATGACGATGTCGGACGCCGAGGAGTCGTTCAACCATGAGGAAAAGTGCCCTTCTTGTCGGCATTTATTTTGTGTCAGGACTCCATTATGTTTGCATTGCTATTTCGTGTCAACACCTCTGCACGACCCTCCTGGTCGTTTCTGCTGATATCTGATGAAACTCTAACTGTCATGACCACTAAGTATGGGCAAAATTTGCGAATTCGTGTTACACGAATTTGCGCGAAATCGAATTCGCAATCTGCAAAATTTGCGAATTTGTGCGAATTTTTTGTTTTTTGCTTGTTCGCTGGGTTTTTGTAAGCATGGGCGTAAAATCCGTTACGCTCGCGGATTTTTCGTATTTTCGGAGAATCCGCAATCCGCGAACTCTCGCGGATGCGGCGAGAATACGCAAAATCCGCGCGAAGCGGATTTTTTGTTTGTGTTCGCACTGCTCGCGCTGCTCGCGGTCCGCGGCGCGGGCAGGAACAATCTCGCACTAGCGAAAGTACAAAAATTACTTAGTAAAGGAAGTGGCCCAGTCTCCAACTTCCTGTTCCTGTCCAGCAAGCTCCTCCCATAGGGGTGGGGTGAAGGAAGTGCCCCAGTCTCCAACTTCCTGTTCCTGTCCAGCAAGCTCCTCCATTTCCTGGCCACTTTTCGATCATTCTTGACTGGGAAGGATTACTTTTTGTGGTTGCTGCTGGATATTTGGATTTGAGGCTTTTTGGATTACTTTTGGATTCGAAATTTGATTTCACAAAGAAGTAAGTTGATGTTGTTTGTTTGTGGTGATTTTTGTGTGTGTTGTTTTTTTTCGACTTTTTTGGGGGGAAAATCTGCAAGTTCGCGAGCTGAGGATGTTTTTGCTTGTGTTCGCACTGCTCGTGTCCCGCGCAGCAACAATCTCGCACTCGCGAAA
Source organism: Lissotriton helveticus (assembly GCF_964261635.1). Taxonomy (NCBI): domain Eukaryota; kingdom Metazoa; phylum Chordata; class Amphibia; order Caudata; family Salamandridae; genus Lissotriton; species Lissotriton helveticus. The sequence goes on from NC_136058.1 coordinate 135,843,585, forward strand.
TTGTAAAAATTACAATTCTGCTGCACATGAATTGAAAACCACCAGGCTTATTTATGGGTGCATGGATGATACAACTGTTTTGTTGAAATTATTTTTGTTAACATGATTCTGGCCAGGGCATGGATGACATTGGATTGTGCTGATTTTTGTGTGTTTTAGGACTTTTTGGGGTGGTGTTGGGGGCTTGCTATGGGGGTGGGGGCCATTTTATTGTCTGGTCCCGTGTGGGTGGGGGTCTAGGGGCCATTTGTAAGTTGTGTGCTTTGTGCCATAGGCCTGCACCCACTGTGCTCTGATGTCATCCATTATGCCCAGGGGGGCCCAGAATCGGTCTGTTCGCGGATTTTGTGGGTTTTTGCCACGTTCGCGCCGTGAAGCAACAATCTCGCACTCGCGAAATTGTAAAAAATGCAATTTTGCACCGGAAAACCACCAGCAGGCAGCATAAGCCTTCTGAAAATGGATGGATGGCATTGGATTGTGGTGATTTGATTTGTGTTGTGTGTTTTCACTTTTTGGAGTAGGGGTTGGGTGCTGGCTATGTTGGTGGTGGCCATTTTGAGGCATGGTCCTGGCCATGTGGATGGGGGGGTCAAGCGGCCATTTTGAAGGCAGGCAGTGAGCTTTGAGACATAGGCCTACACCCATTGTGCCTTGCTTTCACCCATTGTGCCCAGGCGGAGTCAGGGGTACATGAAAGCACAACCCTCTGTGTGTGTGCTCTCTTGGATCAATGTTAAATTCCTGTTTCCCAAAAATTTAGCAAATCCTAATTTTGAAAATTCCATATTGTGTGGTGTGCACGTGTGTATTCATAAATGCCTACTTGCTAACTGTTTATTCAAGCGCTACATATGCAACATTTATATTTACTGATGTTCCTCTGTCTTCGTTTGCGTTTAGGTGCACAAAACTACGCATCATCATCGTTGAGCATCAGTGCCAGGAAGAAGTGCTGCTGCGGCCTGTTGTTCCCACATCTGAAGAAGATGGCTCCAAAAAGAGGTGCCCGTAGGTCCTCTTCCAAGAAAGATGTCTCTACTAAGGAGAAGAAGAAGCAAGTGGCACCACTTACCAAGGCGACTGGTTGCTCAACCAAGACATTTTTTGGGCAACAACAACCAAAAAAACAAAGGCCCACCATGAGTGCTGCACAGGTAGCCTGTTTAGTTGTTGAATCACCAACGACCAGTGATGTTGGATCATCGCAAGAAAGTAGCAGCACGCCATCAACACAGGTTTTAACTCATCTCACAAGTACTATTCAACAACCAAAGCCGCAACAACAACTGCATGGGCTACTAGTACAAGCAGAAGTACATGCGCAAGGAGCTGTCCGAGAAGGAGCTGTCCGAGAAGGAGCTGTCCGAGAAGGAGCTGTCCGAGAAGGAGAAGGCCGAGAAGGAGCTGTCCGAGAAGGAGCTGTCCGAGAAGGAGCTGTCCGAGAAGGAGAAGGCCGAGAAGGAGCTGTCCGAGAAGGAGCTGTCCGAGAAGGAGAAGGCCGAGAAGGAGAAGGCCGAGAAGGAGAAGGCCGAGAAGGAGCTGTCCGAGAAGGAGAAGGCCGAGAAGGAGAAGGCCGAGAAGGAGAAGGCCGAGAAGGAGAAGGCCGAGAAGGAGAAGGCCGAGAAGGAGCTGTCCGAGAAGGAGAAGGCCGAGAAGGAGAAGGCCGAGAAGGAGAAGGCCGAGAAGGAGAAGGCCGAGAAGGAGAAGGCCGAGAAGGAGAGGTCCATGGAGACTTGCAAGTAGAGGTCAGTGAAGATGGCCATGGAGCGGTGCAAGTGCCCACAATGGTTGTTCTTCCAGAAGTAGGGGCACAGGAGGAAATTGACTTTGGAGCCGGGGTATCATGTCAGGAAGACGAAGCCACTCCTCCTGATGATTCATTTTCTCCCAGCTCCCCAGCAAGGAAAAGATCAAGGAGGGTGTGTAGAAGTTCCTATTCAAGCCCCGCTCCATCAGATGATCTGGATCTAGATTGGCAACCATCTCCGACGTCTGAGAGGGAGGCACACCATGAGCTGCGAAAGGTATCAAATGTTAAAAGGAAGGGCCCCAGAAAGCTCATACTTATGGATCCGAACGTCGGACTTGATGAAGTGGTGCATTCTGATGTTGTTGAAGAGGATGACAGCAATGACCTAGTCATCACACATGTCAGTCCAGCCACACCGGCCATGCAGCAGACAGACATTTACACCCTATCCCGACGTCATGCTGAGCGTGACCCTGGCGACGTGCCACTGGTAGCACCACCAACGCAGTCAAGTAGTACCACAAGTTCAACAAAACCTACAGCTCCCATATTTTCTCCCCGGAGGGGGACTCCATCCAGCTCGACTCCCTCAAGTAAGGTTGCTGCAATAATTGCACAACCCAGTAGATGTCTGCAAGGCTCATCCACCACTGCTTCATCTGGCATTGGCAGCAGTATCACCTGGTGCGGCAAAACCAGAAGTTTCCAGTCCCCAGTTTGGAACTTTTTTAGTGTCCATGAAAAATATGATAACATAGCCGTTTGTTGCATTTGTAAGACTAGCGTTAGCCGTGGTAAGACTGGTACCAACTATGGAACCGGAGGCCAGATAGGTCATCTTGAAAGAAAGCACGCTGTCGAATGGTTTCCGCACCTAGCAAACGTCAAGGGAAAGCGATCCCAAAGGGCAAGTGGCCAAAATATACCCATAGTAGGTGTTTCATCTGAAGATGATGGGGAGGTAGAAGAAGCGTCAGACATGTGTCCGGTTGCACCCAGTACCCCTTGCAGCACCACACCCTCCGTAACACATAGCAGGCACACTGAGAGTCTGGGAGACACACCAATGCGGAAAATGTCAACACTGATCAGAAGTGGGTCGAAGAAGGCATCAGCATCATCCCGTAAATTTGTCCAGCGCACCATTTCAGCCATGTTCTCCTCAGATGCGCAATTTCAACGCAACCACCCAACTGTACGCCTCTATAACACTAAGCTGGCAAAAATGCTAGCGGTGGACCTTCTCCCTTTTTCGTTTGTCGAAGGTGTGGGTTTCCTTGAACTCGTGGCAACATTGGCCCCTAAATGGAAGGTTCCTAGCCGGTACTATTTTGCCAGGGTTGCTGTTCCAGCACTACACAAAGAGGTGCTTGAGTTGGTGGGGGCAGCTTTGCAGAAGAGTGCTGTTCACACTATACACCTGACAACAGACATGTGGACCAGTTGCGCAGCCACTGATTACATGTGCATCACTGCACACTGGGTCTCTTTTTCAGGGGTTATTAAACAGATAAATGCAGATGGTGACTTGGTCGAGATTTTTAAGGGTGCTCGTAAACATGCAACATTAGCCATGTTTGGCATGGAGAAAAGTCATACTGCAGTCAACATTTTGGCTGACTTTAACAAAAAGGTCTTGCAATGGCTGCGCCCAAGACATTGCAAGGTTGGTTATGTTTCTACAGATAATGGCAGCAATGTAGTTAGGGCCATGGCGGACGGTTTCTATTTCAGAGTGCCGTGTTTGGCGCACTGTATCAACCTTGTTGTGCAAAATTTTTTGAAAAAAGAACTTGCAGTCGACAAAACACTGACCATCTGCAGAAGAATATGCACACATTTCAACCATTCTTTTAAGGCCCGGAAGGAGCTGAGGCGCAAGCAAAATGAACGTAGAATGCCAGTGAAAGCACTTATCCAGGAGGTGGCAACACGTTGGAACTCAACCTTCTACATGCTTGAGCGTCTGCATGAGCTGTTTCCAGTAGTCAATGAGTATTTCTACAACCTGGGTGGTGATACGACAGGAATGATACTAGCGGTGGAGCAATGGCAGCTAGTTAAAAGCCTGACAGACATGCTTCGGCCTTTTGAGGTCTTCACGCGTGACGTGAGCAGGGAGGACTGTTCTTTGAGCAAAGCTATCCCACTGTTGCTGAAGCTCGAGCACCAAGTCAAGGTGGTGTCTTCACAATTAAAGGACGTTGGAAAGAACGAAGCACATGAGTTGGCGCAGAGATTATTACAACGCCTAGTTAGCAATGAACGGCTTGTAAATATCAAGAAACAACAGCACTACATTTGTGCTACTATTCTGGATCCACGTTACAAAAAGCCATTGTTTGGCAAAGTAATAATTCCTTTTGAAACATCGGATGTTACAGAGTACAAAGGTTGGCTAGCTCAGTCAGCCATTCGTTTTGAAATAGAACGGAAGGAAACTGTAGGAGAAGACAGTACTACTAGTGAATCAGCAGGCGATCAGGCGTCCCAAAAAAGCACTTCACCATCTGTGCCTGTGGCAGAAGTGAGTGATTTTTCCTCTGAGCCGTTAACCACACCAGCAACCGTATCATCTCCACCAGGCGCATGCGATATGTCTGAAGCGAGTTGGCTAACTCAGCTAGGGTTTCCTGGTCCTAGAAAGGACACAGAAGTGCAAAGTACAGGAATCCGGGAGGACATTCTTTCAATGGTGCAGGCCTATCTGGATGACTCAACAGAGGTCAATATTACTGAGGACCCATTGGCGTATTGGCATGGGAAAAGAAAAATATGGCGAGAGCTCACCAACCTGGCTATCAATTACTTGTCTTGCCCACTCGCAAGCGTGTCTTCAGAACGTGTTTTTAGTTCTGCTGGTGGCATTGTGACTTCCAAAAGGTCCCGCCTCTTGCCCGCAAATGTGGAGCGGCTCACCTTGATAAAGATGAACCAGCACTTCATACCACCAGATTACAGAGTACGAGAATGCACGCAGGAAGAAGAGGACACCGCCCTACCCGAGGAAAGTTCTCCTCAGTTACCAGAAGTAACCCCGACTGATGAGTTAGCAGAGTATGAGGACGAGTTCTGCTTCCCTGACAGCGAGTTCTGAAAATGACTCAATCATTCATTAATTGTAAATAGTCCTCCTTATTCACTTTTATTCCTGTGTGTCTGCCTTTCTTTAGCAAGTGCTTCATCACATTCCCAACAAAACTGTAATCAACCAATAAAACAACAAGCCCATCAACAGAACTATCTTGATTTTGATGCCGCAGCATTCCTCAGGTTCACAACAGTTAGTTGACAAGAACTCAGTCCTGGTCGTCTATCCTGAGTCCTCCTCCTCCAGACTCACCCTATCCATTACCCATAATGCTGATGCCTGGATTCTGCACAATGAAGAAATGAAGGAGCCAGCCCTCAAACACAAATTACAGGTAAGATAAGCTTTTGGATGGGAGGTAGTATAATGGAGTATTCGGAGAGGCGAGAGAGTGACAGTGGTACTAGCAGCAAAGTCCTAGGGCTCTTGAATTAACAAACTCTGTGACAGGCATTTACTTAGGAAAACATTTGGCCTATTGCACGTGAACGTGTAGGCGTTATATTGCTCGCTTGCCTGTCTCAGGGGTGCTGTCTCTGGGGCTTCTAGGTTTTAGGGTTGTGTCAGCACCGCTACCACATTTCTAATGTTGATTGTTTTTGTTTTGCAGAAAATCCACGCCGGGAAACTCCAGTTGTGGCCCTGCTGCAGAACGCGTTAGGACTCTGTGAATTCCAGGTGGAGCCAGCCCTCAAACACAAATTACAGGTAAGATAAGCTTTTGGATGGGAGGTAGTATAATGGAGTATTCGGAGAGGCGAGAGAGTGACAGTGGTACTAGCAGCAAAGTCCTAGGGCTCTTGAATTAACAAACTCTGTGACAGGCATTTACTTAGGAAAACATTTGGCCTATTGCACGTGAACGTGTAGGCGTTATATTGCTCGCTTGCCTGTCTCAGGGGTGCTGTCTCTGGGGCTTCTAGGTTTTAGGGTTGTGTCAGCACCGCTACCACATTTCTAATGTTGATTGTTTTTGTTTTGCAGAAAATCCACGCCGGGAAACTCCAGTTGTGGCCATGCTGCAGAACGCGTTAGGACTCTGTGAATTCCAGGTGGAGCCAGCCCTCAAACACAAATTACAGGTAAGATAAGCTTTTGGATGGGAGGTAGTATAATGGAGTATTCGGAGAGGCGAGAGAGTGACAGTGGTACTAGCAGCAAAGTCCTAGGGCTCTTGAATTAACAAACTCTGTGACAGGCATTTACTTAGGAAAACATTTGGCCTATTGCACGTGAACGTGTAGGCGTTATATTGCTCGCTTGCCTGTCTCAGGGGTGCTGTCTCTGGGGCTTCTAGGTTTTAGGGTTGTGTCAGCACCGCTACCACATTTCTAATGTTGATTGTTTTTGTTTTGCAGAAAATCCACGCCGGGAAACTCCAGTTGTGGCCCTGCTGCAGAACGCGTTAGGACTCTGTGAATTCCAGGTGGAGCCAGCCCTCAAACACAAATTACAGGTAAGATAAGCTTTTGGATGGGAGGTAGTATAATGGAGTATTCGGAGAGGCGAGAGAGTGACAGTGGTACTAGCAGCAAAGTCCTAGGGCTCTTGAATTAACAAACTCTGTGACAGGCATTTACTTAGGAAAACATTTGGCCTATTGCACGTGAACGTGTAGGCGTTATATTGCTCGCTTGCCTGTCTCAGGGGTGCTGTCTCTGGGGCTTCTAGGTTTTAGGGTTGTGTCAGCACCGCTACCACATTTCTAATGTTGATTGTTTTTGTTTTGCAGAAAATCCACGCCGGGAAACTCCAGTTGTGGCCCTGCTGCAGAACGCGTTAGGACTCTGTGAATTCCAGGTGGAGCCAGCCCTCAAACACAAATTACAGGTAAGATAAGCTTTTGGATGGGAGGTAGTATAATGGAGTATTCGGAGAGGCGAGAGAGTGACAGTGGTACTAGCAGCAAAGTCCTAGGGCTCTTGAATTAACAAACTCTGTGACAGGCATTTACTTAGGAAAACATTTGGCCTATTGCACGTGAACCAACACGATGACAGTGTTCAGTTAAATGAAATTACTGCAAAACCACCACCCACCCAGCTCAAAAGTAGTAAAAAAACAGGTATGCTCAGATAAAGTTTGAAAAAGTATATTTATATCCCTAACAAAATAATCTCCCGCAAGACCCTCCCTAACCCCAACAAATAGTCCTCAAAAGTCCCCAAAAAACCCAACTCCCAATTCCCACCCCCCAAAAGTCTCAAAAAAAGGGGCAAGGGACACTCTAGGGATGCAAGCTGGTAAGTTTGGCCTCCAGGGCATCATGCTTTAGGGCCAGGGCATCATATTTTTCTTGGAGGATGGCTTGCTCTAGGCGGAGGCCCTCCACCACATTTTGAAATTTGTGCCATTTCTGGACCTCCGCCTCTAGGTCTGACACTCTGCGGAGTGCACGGCGCAAGCGACCTTTAACAGTGCTGCGAGGTGCAGCTTTTGCTGCTCGGCGGTGGCGTCTTCCGGCACGGCTCCGGTTCGCTGGAGCACTGTGCTTACCGGCAGAACGTGGGGTAACAGAGGAGGATGTAGACGATGTTAAGTTGGATGCACTGGAGTGCGTGTCATCCCCCTCGAGTTCCACCAGTCGCCGATATTCCGCAACAGTTGCTTCCAGCCTCCGTTGCCGGGCCAGTACAGCCAGCATACTCCTCGTTGGTTTGGAGGTTTTAGTATTGCCAACTATATGAAGAAAGAAAGACATAATCTGTAAGCAATGCTCTTTAGGAATATGATTAACACAAAATGATTCAGCAGGAAGTTGTGTCACAGTACAACTAGCAACTAGCCAGGGCAGTACAAAACTATTCAGGCCAGTATCATGGGCGTCCGCAGGGAGGGGCGCTTGAATCACCATTTCCCTTCCCACAACTCTCTTGTATCCTTGGTTTGGTGCTCTTTCATATGAAAGAGATGTGGCAGAAGTGAGTGATTTTTCCTCTGAGCCGTTAACCACACCAGCAACCGTATCATCTGCACCAGGCCCAGGCGATATGTCTGTTTCCCTCCCTCTCTCTCTCTCTCTCTCTCTCTCTCTCTCTCTGTCTCCCTCTTTCTGTCTCCCTTTGTCTCCCTCTACCTCGCTGTCTCTCTCTCTCTGTCTCCCTCCCTCACCCTCCCTCTGGCTCCCTCCCTTTCTCTCTCTCTCTCCTTCTGTCTTCCTCTCTCTCTGTCTCTGCCTCTATCTGTCTTTCGGTCCCAGCCTGCTGTAATTACCATATTGTAATTTGTCACTGGGCCACCACTGGATACACATCATATCCTATCTAAGAGTCAGATAGTACCATGATCCAGCTTACCTGTACTCGCCACCGCCACTGTCTCCTTCCTCACAGTCTGTACTTCTTCTTGGTCCGACTCCTCTAGCGCCGCCTACTCCCCAGATTGACCCTCGGACTCCGAGTCAATGATGACCACATCCGAGCTGGCCCCGCCACCAGATGTTCCACCTACAAAGTAGATTTAAGAATGTTAGATTACACCACTCCACTAGTATTTGGTCTATGAATGAAAAAATGTGAAAACAACTGAAAAAGTAATTGACTGTCTACTCTAGTCTAAAGTAAATGTCCCTCCTTCCAGGGAAAGCTGTTGTCTTGCTTAATTTTTTTGTCACAATTGTTGAATGCTTGCTTAATTTTAACACACATTATTTTTCTCTGAACAGACAGAAACTGGACTTCTAAGGACAAGAGGAACATCAACTTGAAACCAGGTGAAAGCTCGGCTCGACCACAAGAAATTTCTACCAATCCAGTACTCATCAACTCTGCACCAAGCACTTTTCCATTTCCAACTAACTTTATTTTAATATATGTGTTTACTTAAACTTTTAATAAAGCTTTTAAACTTGAATTGACTCTGTAGTTTTTCCTCCAGAGAGTCCAGACTAGAGTGACTGAGCGAAAAGTTTTGCAATTTTTGGAAGGAGGAATCTGTGCTGCTGACACTACCAGGTTTATTTATACAGTGTGCCAAACACGCCACTCTGAAATATTATTACTCTGGTCTTTGGTGTCCATAGTTCGGTTTGTGGAGAAGTGTCCCTGCAACAGTAGTATTATGGATTTTGCTCCTATCTAAACACTATTTCGAAACAATTAAATTAGGAATGCTTGGACAACAATAGGTCCTCTATATTTAAATGAAAACTTACTGGGGCCAGCAAAGGAGCACTCGCCGCCCTGGCCTGCATCCTCCTCCTTTGGAGCCACTGCTGCATCCTCCTTTTCCGCCCGCTTGCCCCTGGGCGGACCTGACGTACAACATGAAAGAAATAACAGAAAACATTGATGATTGCTGCTTGCCGATGTCCTTGTCAACCAAATCAAACATTTAGAAAGAACAAGAACCTACTATTTCAGCCAAAAAGAGGGCTACAATGGAAGGACTGCACCTGAGCCTCTACTCTAGGGGCAGATTTACAAGCCCCTTGCAGCTCTTCTGCTCCATTCTTGCGTCAATTTTGTGACGCAGCGCCACAAGAGAGGCGCCATGGTCTGGCGTATATTAACAACGTGACGCATATGGGAGATGCATCCCATTCTAAAACCCTGCGCCATTAGGGAGCATTCCATCGCAAGGGATGGCGTTCCTGCGCAGGAACGCATGCTGAAAGTGGCTATGGGGAATATATAAAATTTCAATCAGTCATTTAGGACAATGATGCGTCACTGAAACCCTGCGCCTGCATGAAGCAGACTTACGGCTTGACGCAGCATTGCTGGAGCTGCGCCATCGTTGCAACGCAACTCCATCAAAGAGCCGCCTTTACGGCACCGATGCGTAACGCTTCGGTGACGTTTTGGGACCATGGTGTGCCGCATTGTAAATACGGCGCACCATGGGTGGTGCTGCCGTGCCACACACTTTGCAGGGATGCGCAGGTAATTGCTAATCTGACACTTACGGGCATACTTACGAGTTCTGAGCTGGACACCTCCAGATGTGCACCAGAACAAATACGTAACGCAAAACTAACCTTGCGTCACGGCAGATGCGCCGCTATTACAATGCGGCAAACCCTGGCGCAAGGGTAGGCAGATGCGTAACGCATCTCGTGACGAAATAGGGGCGCATCTCTAGAGTCGCTTCGTGGGCGCAATGCAACTATAGCAGTGCTCAGGGCTGCCCAATACTCTACATACCGCATCAGTCCTTACGCCTGCTTCAAGCAAGCAGGCATAAAGAATTGACATAGCAGCGTCGCGGAAGTGCCTGCGCTAAATCTTGTAGATTTTACGCAGGCACTTTTGCGAGGCACACATCTGCCTGACCGGCACCACCCACCCCCCACTCCCCCCCTGCGTGGGAACGCACCCATTGAGGCGCAGGCCCAGGCATTCACGTGGCGCATCTCCTTAGAGATGCATCACGTAACGTTGTACATGACTCGCAGGGATGCGCCACGTTTACGTCGCTGTGCGTCAGGTAAGGCAGTGTAAACGTGGAACAAGGGGCTTGTAAATCTGCCCCTTTGTGTCTAGCATTACGCAGTTCTGTAAAATACACTCATACTCAGCCCAATTAAATGAACACAAAATAGATAACAAATAAGCAGTGGCACCGGCACAGAGAAGGAGAACAGTGCACCTGAAATGCACAGAAGATTTTGAAATATTAATGAAAAAATTGCTACTACTACTCACCAAGACCGGGGACCTCCACTCCCAGCACGTCTAGCAGGTCACGCTCTCGGTCAAGGATGTCGGTCCAGCGGTGGGTGACCTGATTGTAGGTGCGCTGGACCCCCGTGATCTTAAAAAGGGCCCGGCACACCTGCCCCCACCGCTTCCGTCGCTCCTGGCTGTTGGTGTAACCAGCAGCAATCCTGCCGCCTGCCGCGATGGTCCTGGGGAGACGGCGCTGCACGTAAAAAACAAGTGCGCCCACCTCCTCAGGGCTGAAAATCTCCCGGGGCACCACCATTTCCGCCCTCAATCGACCACACGGGAGCCGGGCACGGGCTGCGGTGCCCGTCTTGGGCAGCTTGACTGCTGTCTTCACCATGTTCTGGGCAGGTAAGGAGATAAAATGAAAAAGAATAAGAGTAGAGAAGAAGGAAAGTAAAAGTTTAAAAAAGTAGTTCAAAAGTAAACAAAAATAGCCTAAAACACAAAAATATAGATCTAGAAAAATACAGGGATAGAAAATAAGTTAAATAGATCAAAAAAATAGTAAAACAAGCAAAGGATGGCAGAGATATAGAGAGGATAGAAACACCATACCCAGACACATAGGAATGAATGAAAAACAAGATGGCGGCCCGATCACGTGCGCGTAAGTAAGTTCGCACGCGATTTCTCTCGCGAACTCGTGCGAACTTGTATTCGCAAGGCGCGAGTCGGGCGAGATTACACTTAGCGGGCGGAAACGGAAATACGTCACGCAAACAAAATGGCGGCGCCCATACTCAACCTTGAGGTAACTCGCACGAGTTTGCGGCCTCCACGGGCCAGTTCGCACTACGACGCGCCCCGCAAATAGGGCGAAATTACCGAAAAACGAGTTTTGCAAAAGCAAAACGAACGAGCAGGTGCAAAAGTTCGAGCTCATCATTTGTAACCATTTACCTGTAGTGCTTCCTGAAGGGTCCCTCCAGAATCCGGTTGCCTACTTGCAACTATTGTGTGACCCTGCTCTGACAGTCACAGAATAGTTACAAGTATGCCATTGCATCCTGTTAAAAAAAATTATTTACTTTGCATTTGCAACAAAAAGGAAAGGGAGCAGACAAGCAGGTGCCAGCCTTCATTAATGTCAGTTGGGGCAGGGCAGGTGTTGTTGTTTGCAAAACTTAAGGCACTTAGCAGGTGTTTGTTCACTCAGTGGTCAATCAGAGGGTGTTGTGATGACACTGAGGGTGGCATGGGTGTGCCAGCCAGAGGGTGGCATGGGTGAACCAGAGTGCCAGTGTTGACAGATGATGGCAGTGCTTTGCTTTGCCCCAATAATGTACACTGGTGAACTAGAGGGTGATGTGATGACACAGAGGGTGACATGGGTGAGCCAGAGGGTGTCATGGGTGACCAAAGAGAGTGCCAGTGGTGACAGAGGGTGGCAGTGATGAAGAAAGCTTAGCAAACAGGCTGGGCACGTAGAAACAACAAGTTCGCTAAACTGGCGACCCGACAAGTAAGTTCGCAATTTGCGAAATAGTACAAAACCCTCGCGAACTTGCAGAAACCCGTGCGAACATACACACCCCCAAAAAATCCGCTAATCCGCGAGAATTCGCGGATTTCGCGTATTTTCGCAATCCGCGAATACGCAAATCCGCAAATTCGCGGATTGCGAATCCGCAAAATCCGCCCATGACAAGTTTTTTGCGTGTTCGCGGGGTTTTTTGCATGTTCACGGGGCTTTTTGTGTGTTCGCGGGCCGCTTGCATGGTAAAATTACCCATGCGGTCATGTATGGGCACGGCACCCTCTGGTTCACCACTGCCACCCTCTGGTTCATCACTGCCACCCTCTGGTTCACCACTGCCACCCTCTGGTTCACCCCTGCCACCCTCTGGTTCACCAATGCCACCCTCTGATTCACCACTGCCACCCTCTTGTTCACCACTGCCACCCTCTGGTTCACGACTGCCACCCTCTGGTTCATCACAGCACCTCTGGTTCACCACTGCCACCCTCTGGTTAACCACTGTCACCCTCTGGTTCAGCACTGCCACCCTCTGGTTCACCACTGCCACCCTCTGGTTCACCCCTGCCACCCTCTGGTTCACCACTGCCACCCTCTGGTTCATCACAGCACCCTCTGGTTCACCCCTGCCACCCTCTGGTTCAGCACTGTCATCCTCTGGTTCACCACTGCCACCCTCTGGTTCACGACTGCCACCCTCTGGTTCATCGCAGCACCTCTGGTTCACCACTGCCACCCTCTGGTTACCCACTGTCACCCTCTGGTTCAGTACTGCCACCCTCTGGTTCACCACTGCCACTCTCTGGTTCACCACTGCCACCTTGGTTCACCCATGCCACCCTCTGGTTCACCACTGCCACCCTCTGGTTCACCCCTGCCACCATCTGGTTCATCACTGCCACCCTCTGGTTCACCCCTGCCACCATCTGGTTCACCCCTGCCACCCTCTGGTTCATCACTGTCACCCTCTGGTTCATCACTGCCACCCTTTGGTTCACCACTGCCACCCTCTACCGAGACCTTTTGTGACGCAGCAGCAGCACAAAAGTTGTGCCATGGTGCTGGGTATTAACAACGTGATGCATCTGAGAGATGCGTCACGTTGTAAAGCCCTGCGCCATCAGGAGGCGTTCCGGCGCAGGGGAGGGCGTTCCTGCGCAGGAAAGCCTCCTAAAAGTGGCTGAGTGAAATCTACACGATTTCACTCAGTCACTTTTAGGCCAATGCTGCGTCAAAACCCTGCGCCTGCTTGAATCAGGCGCAAGGCTTGATGCAGCATTGGGGAGATAGGTCCCCCCAGAGCATTGCTGGAGCCAGCGTCGCAAGCGCGACGCAGCTCCAGCAATGCGCTGCTTTTACAGCACAGATGCGTGACGCATCTGTGCTGTTTTTGCCACATGGTGCGCCGCATTGTAAATGCGGCGCACCATGGGTGGCGGAGCTGCGGCGCACAATAACTGCCGCATCCCTGGGGATGCGCCAGTTATTGTAAATCTGCCCCTATACATTTAGCCAACGAGGGAGCACTTACTGATTAGACAGTAGAAAGTACTCCAGTTGAGTAGAGGTATTGCACAAAAAGGTGGCATCTTCATGGACAAACACGCAGAACGGGATTCATTCTGCCCCCTGTTAGACTCGTTTTTTGTGCCCTTCTGCCCTCTGTTAGACTCGTTTTCCCTTGTTTTTCTGCCCTTCTGCCCTCTGTTAGACTCGTTTTTCCCTTGTTTTTCTGCCCTTCTGCCCCCTGTTAGACTTGTTTTTTGTGCCCCTGTGCCCTCTGTTAGACTCATTTTTCCCTTGTTTTTCTGCCCTTTTGCCCTCTGTTAGACTCGATTTTTGTGCCCTTCTGCCCTCTGTTATTCCCTTGTTTTTGTGCCCTTCTGCCCTCTGTTAGACTCGTTTTTTGTGCCCTTCTGCCCTCTGTAAGACTCGTTTTTGTGCCTTTCTGCCCCGTTAGACTCATTTTTGTGCCCTTCTGCCCTCTGTTATACTCGTTTTTCCCTTGTTTTTCTGCCCTTCTGTCCTCTGTTAGACTGTTTTTTTGTGCCCTTCTGCCCTCTGTTAGACTAGTTTTTCCCTTGTTTTTCTGCCCTTCTGCCCTTTGTTAGACTGCTTTTTGCGCCTTTCTGCCCTTTGCATCACCACATCATCACTCAGCGCTACCCCAGCATCACTCAGCACCACCACATTATCACTCAGCACCACCACATTATCCCTCAGCACCACCACAGCACCACTCAGCACCAACACAGCATACCTCAGCACCACCACAGCACCACTCAGCACCACCACAGCACCACTCAGTGCCACCACAGCATCACTCAGCACCACCACAGCATCACTCAGCACCACCACATTATCACTCAGCACCACCACAGCACCACTTAGTACCACCACAGCACCACTCAGCACCACCACAGCACCACTCAGCACCACCACAGCACCACTCAGCACCACCACAGCATAACTCAGCGCCACCACAGCATAACTCAGCACCACCACATCATCACTCAGCACCACCACAGCACCACTCAGCACCACCACAGCACCACTCAGTGCCACCACAGCATCACTCAGCACCACCACATTATCACTCAGCACCACCACAGCATCACTCAGAACCACCACAGCATCACTCAGCACCACCACAGCACCACTCAGCACCACCACAGCACCACTCAGCACCACCACAGCACCACTCAGCACCACCACAGCATAACTCAGCGCCACCACAGCATAACTCAGCACCACCACATCATCACTCAGCACCACCACAGCACCACTCAGCGCCACCACAGCATCACTCAGCATCACCAGAGCATCACTCAGCACCACCACAGCACCACTCAGCACCACCACAGCACCACTCAGTGCCACCACAGCATCACTCAGCACCACCACAGCATCACTCAGCACCACCACATTATCACTCAGCACCACCACAGCACCATTCAGCACCACCACAGCATCACTCAGCAGCACCACAGCATCACTCAGCACCACTCAGCACCACCCCAGCATCACTCAGCACCATCCCAGTATCACTCAGCACCACCACAGCACCACTCAGCATCACCACAGCACCACTCAGCACCACCACAGCACCACTCAGCGCCAACCCAGCATCAATCTGCGCAACCATTCAACAACAACTGGTTCAAATATGTTCTCTCAATGTTTCAAACTTTATTACAAATGTCACAAAAAGATGTTAATATTTCACTTCTGTTCTGTGGTAAATAAATAATTAATTACCGGTACTATTTTTCTATACATTAATCAAAACAGATAGCTCAATAAATAAGAGGCAGGATCCGTGGAATCTGAGTCAGAATGGCTTTAATCGGATGGCTCGAGCCTAAAGACCATGGTGTGGCATGCAATGGACTGGAATGGCAGCTGCAACGTCTCATCAACATTACATAGTATATATAGGAAAACATTACAATTGCATTGAATACAGTAGGCGTAACAAGTGACAAACGTAAGATAAGAACACATGGGCGTACAAAGAAGGCGTGCACAGGGCGTGCACGTAGACATGTGATGAAAACGTCACAGAAGTGTCATAAATGGGTGGATACATGGAGGGGGCTACCTGGGCAGCTGGAACCTTTAACCTACTGGTGCACGCAAACGGGCCATGACGTGTAACTAGGGAGAACTGGGGGCTCTGACTTCTGCACTAGAAGAGGAGACTAAAGTCTGGGATGTCAGGACGACATGTACCTATAGCATATCTGGTATCTCGTGTTTGGAGAACATGTTGATAGAATCTAAATGTCATCAGGGCAGAGGCTACTTGACACTAAGGCTGGTGCATGCATATATTCTACATGTATTGCGTGTGCTATGAATCTTCTATGGATATTAATTCAGTAATTCTCTTGCATGGAGACAGGAAGACTAGACTATAGCTGAAGATGTTTATGCGGTTCGTTAGCTTAGGAATGTGAAGCCGGGGAGCTGAACTGATAACTAGAGGCATAACATATTCTTGGCAGACAGGCAGGCAGGCCAGGCCGGGCACCGCGCTGCTTGGCAGAAAGTAAGCGAAGGGTCAGGGATGCGGGAGGGGCTGCATCGCTCCTCGGAGTGGTTTCAGGAGACTTGAGCTTGAATCTGGCGTCCGGGCCCTTATGAGGCCTAGAAAACGGGGACAACTCGATGAATTAACGTGCACAATGTAAAACGTTGGCAACATAGGCCTAATACTCGTTGCTTTCATGAGGACTGGATAACTGGCATATTAACGTTGGACACAACTATAACTGCGTCTTTATTCGGTCAAGGGGGAACATATGCATATCGATCATGCACATATAACATATAATGGGGAACACGTAGGGACACATGACAAGGCAAAATTCAATTTTCCTCATTCCCTCCTTGTGCCCTACGTTTCCTTCGTGGAAACATCAATATTCATGATACCATCTATCTGTTCATATAGCATCATTTGCTCGTCTCGAATTTTCTTGGGACGGGACTTAGGACTAGGAATACAAGAGGTAGCGCACAAGCCGCAAATCGCAGGGCCACATTGTAAACATAGGCAACAACTGAATATGATCATTACTACTATTCCTAGGAATGACAATACTTTCCATCCCCAGGCAGATATTATACTCCAGAGCCAACCGGACCATGTCCAGGTGCCTGGATTCTGGTGTAACTGATGGGCTATTTTGTGAAGTCTGGTTATAGCTGAATAAACAGACGGTGCGTTATTAGGAATGAAAATGCAGCAACTAGATCCGATGACTCTACAAGCTCCGCCCCTATCGGACAGTATGACGTCAAGGACGAGACGATTTTGAAGCACGACAAATCTCATAGCAGATTGTTCTTCAGTTAAGTTGCCTAGAGCGGAAGTAGTCTCATTCACTACTGCTTCAAGGGTTCTGGTTAGCCTACGTATTAGCTTACTATTCTGGACAGGACCTATAAAGAAAAAGAAACCTTTATTGAAGTCTTGATACTGTTCTAAGGCAGTTTCAGTTTGATCGACAATTGGGGACTCGATCTCCCTTCTATGTCTGATGTGTACTAGATGTGTATTTCTGTGATAATCGGATGGGGCTAGGAAAACTGGTGGCAGTAGGAAGGCAATGTAACATGTTCCATCCCAATCTAGGGGCAGACGTACATATGCGGTCTGACCACACACAAAATAAGAATGACGTGAGGCTTTGAAATTAGATTTCCCACTGTCACTATACTCGACCACAGTAGTACAATCACTATGTCCTAGATGTACTGAACCATTCTTTCTGACACATAATTCACCTTTGACTGGTAGGACTGTGATAGCAGGCAAATCTGGAGTAGTCTCGGACTGAACATTCAGAATCATAAAATTCTAGGAATAATTACCTAGATCATATACTTCATTTTCTAGATCTAACCCTGTTCTATGGGAAAGTCCTTCCTTGTCTGGGAAACATGTTCTATTCAAAAGGGACTTATCGTCTGAGGATGACGTTATCGTAAACCATGCTCCACACGAACCATTGTGTGAAAACGGATAGGGAAAGAGTGGCAGAACTCCCTTCGGTGTCTGGAAAGGGGGAAGTCGACCACACACCCAACAATTAGTGGCATTGCTAGTCTGGTGTGAATAGTGTAACATTCGGATAAAAGTATTGTTGCGCATGGCAAGTCTGTAGGATAACTCGTGAGGAGGTAGTTCACTAAAGGTGTGCTCTACTGTATCATTAGAAGACAAATGTACATGTGAATCAATAGGAGGAAAATATACATGTAAAACATAACTTATGCTTGTAACCGTAAGACTCAGAAATAACATAAACAGTAAAGTAATTACGCATCGGCTGCGCAAATTTTTACAATAACGTATTTTCTTGGAGTTTCGACTAACTCTCTCACTATGGGGGTCTATCTCATACATGTCAGGAACCTGTCTAACCGCTTCACCCGAGAGGGACTTAAACAATTAAACTGTCTGACTTGCTAGACCTCAGTTTTAGTTTATACTCCTGCTGCGGAGTTTTCTCTAACAGGGGAAGTTTAGAGTCAGTATCTGGGCAGTCCTTGAGAACGGGGCAGTCTTTGAAAAAAGTCTTTGGACGGAGTCCATGAAATCGTTTAACGTGACTGGAATGAATCCAGCCTTTGCGGCCCTCCACTTTGATCGCTGTCCTTGTGGTCATCAAAACGAGCTTCGGTTCTTTCCAGCGGGGCTCCAGCGGGCTTGAACGATCAAAATTCCGGATCAACACTAAATCACCTGGAACGACCTCGTGCGGTTTCACTTGCGTGTTGTCTGGAAAGGCAGCAGCGACCTGTGAACGACAAGAGAGTAGTGCAGACATCAAGGAAGCCAGGTAATCTGTCAGCATATTACTGTCAACATCTGTAATTTTACGTGGCATTGGTGTACCCCACATGTTCGGGGGACGACCAAAAACAACCTCGAAAGGGGACAGACCTGAACGGGAGTGAGCGACCATTCTCATATAGAAAAGGGCGACTGGCAGTGCTACCATCCAATCTACGCCTTTCTCTGCGCAAACCTTGGCAATGCGGATTTTCAGAGTCTGATTATGTCTCTCGACGAGGCCAGCTGCCTCGGGGTGTCGTACACAATGGAACTTCCACTGGTACCCTAACAGAAGAGATACTTGTTTCATGAGTTCGGATGAGAATGGCTGGCCGTTATCTGAATACACGACCCTGGGCAAACCATAGCGGGGAAAAAACTCACGAACCAACTGCCTGGCAGTGGTCGCGGCAGTGTAATCTGGGACTGGATATGCTTCCGTCCATCTGGACAAAGCGCAAACTACTACGAGGACATACTTGAAACCTCGGCATCGATCCATCTGAATATAATCCATCTGGAGGACTTCAAAAGGGTAGTCAGGAGGATGGAATCCACCTTGTTCCACCGGAACACCTTTACCTGGATTGAACTGACAACATATCATGCAGGTACGTACTTTCTGTTTGGCTGCTGCTCGTAAATGCTTGTTAAACCAGATATTCTGGATGCTGTCTAACATGGCTTTTTCTCCTAGATGTGCTGGACTATGTGCTGTATTAATAATGACTTGAACCATAGAGTCGGGGAGAAACCATGTGGCTTTTCCCTTCGTCAACCATCCCTGATCTGTCTGGACCCCTCCTTGTTCAGACCATTTCTTGATTTCATCTGGGGTAGCATGTGACTGTATGTCTAGTACATCTCGTGTAGGGTCCTTAACTGTCATACAAGTAGTCTGATCTGGAATATCTGTCTTTGTCGTGTTAACTGGAATGTCTGGAGTCTGAGCTGTAAGCTTGGCTGTTCGATCTGCTAGATCGTTACCTTGGGAAATGGTGTCAGTGGCTCTCGTATGTGCTTTGCACTTCATAATGGCAATGGCTTTCGGTAAATGTATTGCTTCTAACAGAGCTTGAATGAGGGGGCCATGCTGAATCTTGGCTCCATGAGAGGTCATGAAACCTCTTTCTTGCCAGAGTACTCCAAAATCGTGTACGACTCCGAATGCATAACGTGAATCTGTGTATATGTTTACTTTCAGGTTCTTGGCTCGTATGCAGGCTTGGGTCAGAGCGACTAGCTCTGCTGCTTGAGCGGACAGGGTGTCAATACGGTGTGTCTCTATAACTTCAGTGTCAGTAGTCACTGCATACGCGGCTACTAGTTCTCCTGTACTTGTTCTCATACATGAACCATCCACATAAAGTGTCAGGTCGGGATCAGGTAATGCAATGTCTGTCAAGTCTTGTCTTGGCTTCGTCATGATGTCATTAACTTCCACACAGTCATGTGTGGCAGGATTTGGAACAGTCGAGGGTAACAGTGTAGCAGGATTTAAAACGTTGCAGCGTCTGATTTCTATGTGTGGCTGGAACAGTGTCAGTTCATACCCTGTTAATCGTGCAATTGTCAAGTGCTGAGTCTGTGTTCGGTTTAAAAGAACTTCCACGGAGTGTGGAACTTGTACTGTCAGGGAGTGTCCTAACACTATGGAATCACTTTGTCTGATAGCTAGAGCTGTGGCTGCAACTGACTTGAGGCACGCAGGCAGAGCCTGGGCTACTGGATCTAATGTGCTAGAAAAATAAGCACAAGGCTTGTGTTGTCCTGCTTGATCTTGAGTGAGAACAGACAATGTTGTACCATCACGTTCAGTGACAAAAAGTGTAAAAGACTTACTATAGTTCGGTGTCGCTAACACAGGTGCATTACATAAAGCTTTCTTTAATTCATTAAAAACAAGTGTATGTTCCTGGGTCCAAGGGAGGACAGTCGATGTCGCTGCCTCCTGTGTCGTTAACTGTATCAGTGGTTAAGCTAGATATGCATATTGAGGAATCCATTGTCTGCAGTAAGAAGTGAGGCCGATAAAAGCTCGTACCTCCTTCTGTGTCTTGGGCTGTGGAAGATGTGCTATTAACTGGATACGGTCAGGTGTCAACTGTCTACCCCTCTTGGACAGTAAGTGTCCTAGGTATACCACTTGCTGGACACAGAATTGTAATTTGGAAGGGGACACCTTGTGCCCCATCTCGGCCAGAAAATACAGGACCGTAAGTGACGCACGTTCGCAGTCACGTTCTGTACGGGCTGTTATTAATAGATCATCGACATACTGGAGCAGGGCAGTGTCAGTTGGCATGTGAATACTGTCTAGTTGTCTTTTAAGTGCTTGACTGTAAATACTAGGACTTTCTGTGAAATGTGGAAAAGTAAATTTTGCCATGTTCTGTGTCCCTACGTGTCATCCATCATATGTTATGTGTGCATGATTAAATATGCATATGTATTCCCCATGTTCGATTCAAGACACAATTATAGTTGTGTCCATCTCTGATATGCCAGTTTCCCGTCCTCGTGAATACTACGAATATCAGGCCTATGTAAAGCTACGTTGCCACGTTTCTCAATGTGCACGTTATTCCATTATAAAGTCCCCGTTTCTAGGCCTCAAAAGGGCCTGGACACAAGATTCAGCTCCTGTCTCCTGAAGCCTCGCTGAGGAGCGATACAGCCCCCACCTGTATCCTCGACCCTTCACTTACTTCCTGCCTCGCAGTGCCCGGTTCAGCCTGGCTCTGCCTCTGAGTCTGCCAAAAGTATGTTATGATTCCAGTTATCAGTTCAGTCCTCCTTCTCTGCATTCCTAAGCTACTGAACTGCATCAATAGTTTCCGTCATTGTCTAGCCTTCACGTCTCCACGTTAGAGAAATACTGTATTAATGGTCATTTAATATTCTTCATCACGTACTACATGTAGAATAATGCATGGTCCAGTCTTAGAATCAAGTTAGCCTTTCCCCTCCTGACTTCTAGTTTATATCAACATGTTCTCTAAACATCAGATACTAGATACTGTTTAGGTACATGTCGCCCTGACTCTCCAGACTTCAGTCTCTGCTCCTAGCACAGAGTTCATAGCCCCCAGCTTCTCCTAGTGATACGTCATTGCTAGTTTGCGCGCACCATCAGGTTAGAGGTCCCGGCTCCTCAGGTAGCCCCCTCCATGGTTTCCGCCCCATTCATGACATATTCTGTTACGTTTACATCACATGTCTATGTATACGCCCTGTTACACCTCTTTTCACCCTTATCTTTCGCGACTGCTACGCGTCATGCCTTCTGCTCCACCCACTGCTACGCCTATTGCAATGTAATGCTATGTGTTTGCGTTATGTATATATGCTCATGCACTGTTATCAAAAAGTTGTTCCCCTTGTCCCGATCCTGTCCCCAGCAGCGCTGCTGGGCCTTACCATCCTGTTCCTGCCCTTTATGCTGTAATAAACCTGCAACCTCCTACTACCTCGAATCTTGACTCTTATTTATTGAGCTATCTGTTATTCATTTATACATTCAAAAATAGGGTATTATTTATTTATTTACCACATAATGGCGCCCGAACAGGGACCTGCCCTTTCCCCACGCGTCGGTGAAGCCACGCCGACCCCCTGACCCTCTGCAGTCGTGACGGAACTCTTCTGCGCACCGGCAGATATTTCTGCTTCAAGTATCCCTCAGGCCCACGGAGGAGACGGAGGAGGCGGTCCAGCATCCAAACGAGACGGTGGAGGAACGCGGCGAGTCCCGACCAGAGCCCAAGCCGAGAGTCCAAGGTCCGAGGTATCCGGAGGCCCACCCGTAACAGAAGTCCGAAGTTCGTCCGTCAGACATCGAGGCAGTCCAGTCCAGTCCGAGGCCTTCCGTTCTTGCTGCCCGGTGAGTACCGTTACTGGGGTAGTATCTAGACAGGGTCAATTTAATTGACTCTGGTCCGTGGGTTGGTGGTACACAGACCCACAAACGAAGTGTCCACTTCGGTGGATGCGGGTCCTGACGTGTCTCTTTATGAGACCGGTAAGTTTCGTACTGTTTCAGCAGTGCATCTAGTTCCTGTTCTAGTCAGTTCTGTTCTCGAGAAAATTCATGTATTCTGTGTTCCGTATTTCAGGTAGTATTCTGTTCGAACTGTTATTTTTAAATGTTCTTCATGTATTTTAATGTCGTGGTATGAATGGGGAATAAGTATTGTGTTCATTGTGTATGGTATTGTGTCTAGATTATAGTTCAGTCATGCCGCTCTTTTCGAAATTACGTCAGTTAAAAACCAGAAAGGGTCTGCTGGAAGCAGCAGTTCCAGTTCCGCCTAGGGACAGTCCAGGTCATTTTATGTATCAGAAGCATGGCATAAGCGCCGTACTATATCTAGATTTATGGGTAGAGTATACCAAACAGTTAGAAGAAAAGTATAGATGGCCCGTATCGGGTACATGGGATGCCGAATGCATCATGCGAGTAGAAGAAGCATTATGGAAAAAGAAAGCCAGACAGTCACAGAAAGATGCCATCGAGTTATGGCGCAAAGAAGCTCATAAAAGAACTGAAAAGGAAATCAGAAAGTCAGAATTAAGTAGAGAATCCTTAGAACGAGCACAAGAAAAAGAACTAATCGAGATAGGTGAACAAGTCAAAGCTGAACAGTCAGACAGACAGAGGCATGCCCTTATCAGGGGTATGTATCCTCTCTTTGCCGAGGGCTTGCCAAAAGCGACCCCAGAGGCATCCAGTAATTTCCCGCCACCATTAGTTCCGACCAAGCTACGTCACAAACAGACCGCAGCTGATATTTTTATTTCGTCCTATTTGGACGACACAGTCCCAGAATATGCAAATCCTGTTCGCGCTCCGCCAGTCCCTGTAAATCAGGCACTTCCCGCTCCTCCAGACACCGGAGTACCTGCTACGGTCCCCCCGGTCCAGCCCGCCATACAAGTCCAGCCTGCATTTCCATTTCCCACTCTGCCAGGACGAAGAGCCTCAGTAGACGACTCTAGTTTAGGGGCCGCAGGGGGAGGTACTCCTCAAACCCCGCCACCACACAAGCGTTTAACGACAGCCGAATTACATGCACAAGCGTCACAGCGTACGCCCAGACATCAGACTGTAGCAGAAATAAGAAAATCCCTTGCCGAATGCGGCTATGATCCAGTCCCAGGCGAGGATAATATGGTTTTATATTCATTCCGCGTAACAAAGGTGGCCGAGTATCTAGTCACCTTACCGAATATGAAAGAAGATCTAGACAGAATATATCGTTTCATCCGTACAGGGGATGATCCAGAAAGCATTAGCGAGGCCATGTCTCAAAGGAAAGCCGAGATCCAGCTCATGATATTAAAGTTTCTGATTAACTGTCTAATAAGAGAACAAGATTACCCGTCTAAAGATCCGGCTGAAATGAGAACCCTGACAAGGTGGAGTGATAATATAGCCGAGGGTAAGCACAAGACCGTCGGTGCTATGGAGAGTATGTACAAGAAAATCCGTAAAGAAATAATGAAGTTACACGAACAGCGTAAAGCAGCACAAGTAAGCGAGAAAGAAAGTAACTCTGATCCGGAAGAGGTTGAGGACGAGAATCCCGACAGAATAGCGTATGTAGGAAAATCTAGATTTCCAGATCGCCATTTACGCCTAGAACACAAGTCTATTTTTCATTCTCCAGCACCAGAACAAGGTTCACTAGAACAAGTATTTCAAGCTACCGATCACATTCTGAAATCGCGAATCGGTTACAGTGAGTTAAGTACCATGCATGAACAAGAACTAGCCCGATCAGCAGTCCGATGGATTACTGATTCTACCACTTTTCCAGACGAAATAGTGGCACAAATGTTTCTGAAACTGCCCCCAGCCGAGCAACGACTGGTGGGTATGTATATGATCCAGCACCTCATTACTTTGTATGAGGGTCAACACTCTGATCCAGGTCCGTTACATGATATCCTGAACGAGTTACTCCAGTATAGATGGAAAGGTCTAGGTACCGATTTAATTAGTGTCATTCTAGAACAGCGCCACAAATATAGAACGTTTCTGAACCCGCATTTTGTTCATGTCTCACCCCCAGAAAGTAAACCATTTTACATGGAGAGACAGAATCCGTTACGAGAAGTCCACCCAGTTAGAGGAACGGGTGGCGAACTAGAACGAGTGTTTGTTTACACTCCGATTACAAAGATGGAACTCCTCGAGATGAAGAAATTAATTCCCTGTCACGACAAAGATCCAGCAGGGTTCCATGGAGAATTAAAAGACATGCTCCGTATGGGAGAATACACGTATCCAGATATAATTAAAATGTTAAAGGTTCTGCTGCCCGCAGGGGTGTATGAAAAGCTCAAGGAAAAAGAATGGGAGGTGGGAGAGAAAAAGATCGATTGGGCAGTTCTAGAAGCTGAAGATAAGGCACGAGTACCAGGTACCGGTCTTGGAGATAAATGTAAAGAATTACCTGAATTATTAATACAAGTTTTACCCAGATTATTGACAACTAGAAAAGAAGACTGGGATGCAATCTCAGCCTGTAAACAGAAACAAGACGAAGATATTAGTGATTTTTATTCTAGATTTGAAAAATGTTTTAGCATCAACAGTGGCCTCAAGACGAGTAGTGAGTCATACCCTCACCTTTTTGTTACTAAATTAGTCGAGAATTCAAGTCCACAAATTAAAAATCGAGTTTTGAAAGTCGAAAGTACCTGGCAAGCTAATACCCCGTCCCAGATGTTGCAGATGCTTCAATACCACCAGAATAGAATCAGAGAAGAACAAGAACACGAAAGAAAACGTATGAAAGACACGAAGATGAAAGTACTAGTTGCACAATCTGTTCCTCAAGACAGTCAGAAGAGGGGTCCGAATCAAGCCAGTCATCCTGCAGCTCCCGTTAAAGGGAACTGCAATTATTGTAAACAACCAGGTCATTTTATAAATGAGTGTGCAGTTCTGAAACACAACATAGCTACTGGTAAGACTAAAGAAAGACCACGTCCGCCTAGACAAGAACAAGTTTCACAGATTCCTCCGCCACAGAATGCACAACAGACAGTTACAGCACCGCAGCCTATTGCTGCAACACAGCACGTCACACAGCAGATGTACCAGTATGCACAGTCTGAGTATCCAGAGTACCAGCAGTATTCATGAAACAGCCTAGAGAGGGAGGTAGGCTTGCCTCTCATCGAGATACCTGTAGATCAAGAAGGTCCCTATGTTCACAGTCAAGTATTAGGGAAAGACAGAAAGTTTTTGATTGATACAGGGGCAAGTAGGACCACAATTAGTCACGCCGAAGTTCCAGGGGCTCCGCTCTCAGGCTCAAGAAATGTTTCCCTTGGATTTTCAGGAAAACCTATCGTAAATGAGATTTCAAAGCCAGTTTCTCTAGAAGTAGGTCCATTGTCCCGCACTACTGATCTGTTACTTACTAAGTCATGTCCAGAAAATCTATTAGGCATTAAAACACTGAAAGAGTTAGGTGCAGTTATATGCTGTTCTCCAGAGGGAATACGATTGTTCCTATGTGACTTTAAGGGTCACTATGTATTACGAGATTTTGATTCAAGACTGACTAATGTTCCACAGCATCTATGGGCGCAAGGTCCAACTGATGTTGGTTACATGCAAATCACACCCTATCGTGTGACTCTCAAGCCAGGTGTAGTGTTACCACGAATCAGACAGTACAGATTGCCACCTGAGGCTGTAGCAGCCTTATCCAAAATTATTGACGAGCTCATGGCTCAAGGAGTGGTTGTAGAAACTGACTCCAATGTATGTAATTCTCCGATCATTCCAGTCATGAAACGTACTGATCCAAATGCACCCCCAGTATATCGATTAGTGATTGACCTACGAGAGCTTAATAAGTGTATTATTCCTCAGTACCCAGTTGTCCCAGACATCTCTTCTCTATTAACAGCCATTGATTCCGAAGCCACGTTCTTCACTGTCATAGACCTCAAGAACGCGTTTTTCAGTGTCCCTATTCATCCAGACAGCCAGTTCCTTTTCGGATTCTGTTTAAATGGAAGGAGCTATATGTTCACACGAGCTCCTCAAGGTTTCACAGAAAGTCCTAGTATTTACAGTCAAGCACTCAAGAGACAACTAGACAACATTCACATGCCAGCTGACACTGCCCTGCTCCAGTATGTCGATGATCTCCTGATCACAGCCCGTTCTGAACGTGACTGCGAGCGAGCGTCACTGACGGTTCTGTATTTTCTAGCCGAGATGGGGCATAAGGTGTCCCCTTCGAAGCTTCAATTCTGTGTCCAGCAAGTGGTATACTTAGGACACTTACTGTCCAAGAGGGGTAGGCAGTTGACACCAGACCGTATCCAGTTAATAGCGAGTCTTCCTCAGCCCAAGACCCAGAAGGAGGTACGTGCTTTTATCGGCCTTACTTCTTACTGCAGACAATGGATTCCTCAGTATGCATTTCTAGCCAAACCACTGATACAGTTAACGACACAGGAGGCAGCCGTATCGACTGTCCTCCCTTGGACATCTGAACATACACTCAGTTTTAATGAGTTAAAGAAAGCCCTATGCCAAGCTCCAGTTCTAGCGACACCGAACTACAGTAAGCCTTTTACACTTTTCGTCACTGAACGGGAAGGTACAGCATTATCTGTTCTCACACAAGATCAAGCAGGACAATACAAGCCATGTGCTTATTTTTCGAGCACATTAGATCCTGTAGCCCAGGCTCTGCCTGCGTGCCTCAAGTCAGTTGCAGCCACAGCACTAGCTATCAGGCAAAGTGATTCCATAGTCTTAGGACACTCCTTGACAGTACAAGTTCCACATTCTGTGGAAGTTCTTTTGAACCGAACACAGACTCAGCACTTGACAATTGCACGTTTAACAGGTTATGAATTGACACTGTTCCAGCCACACATAGAAATCAGACGCTGCAACATCCTGAACCCTGCTACACTGTTACCATCAGTTAAGTCAAATCCAGCCACACATGATTGCGTGGAAGTAGTTAACATTACGACAAAGCCAAGACAAGATCTGACAGATACTCCGTTACCAGACCCCGACCTGACACTTTATGTGGATGGTTCATGTATGAGAACAAGTACAGGGGAACTAGTCGCCGCGTATGCAGTGACTACTGACACCGAAGTTATTAAAACACACCGTATTGACACCCTGTCCGCTCAAGCAGCAGAGCTAGTTGCTCTGACACAAGCCTGTATACATGCCAAGAACTTGAAAGTTAATGTTTACACAGATTCACGCTACGCATTTGGAGTTGTACACGACTTCGGAGTGCTCTGGCAGGAGAGAGGTTTCATGACTTCTCATGGAACCAAGATTCAGCATGGTCTCCTTATTCAAGCTCTGTTAGATGCCATACACTTACCGACATCTATTGCTATCATGAAATGTAAAGCACATACGAAAGTTACTGACATTATTTCCCAAGGTAATGATCTAGCAGATCGCACAGCCAAGCTTACAGCACAGACTCCAGACATTCCAGTTAACATGACACATACTCCAGATCCGACCACATGTATGACAGTTAAAGACCCTACACAAGATGTCATAGATATCCAGTTACATGCTACTCCTGAAGAAATCAAGAAATGGTCCGAACAAGGAGGGGTCCAGACAGATCAAGGATGGGTGACGAAGGGTAGAGCCACATGGTTTCTCCCCGACTCTATGGTTCAAGTCATTATTAATACCGCACATAGTCCAGCACATTTAGGAGAAAAAGCTATGTTAGACAGTATCCAGAATATTTGGTTCAACAAACATTTACGAGCTGCAGCCAAGCAGAAAGTCCGTACCTGTATGATATGTTGTCAGTTTAATCCAGGTAAAAGTGTCCCGGTGGAACAAGGTGGATTCCAGCCCCCTGACCACCCTTTTGAAGTCCTCCAGATGGATTATATTCAGATGGAACGATGTCGAGGTTTCAAGTATGTCCTTGTAGTTGTATGCGCTTTGTCCAGGTGGACAGAAGCATATCCAGTCCCAGATTACACAGCCGCGACCACTGCCAAGCAGTTGGTTCGTGAGTTTTTCCCTCGTTATGGACTCCCTAGAGTCGTATATTCTGACAACGGCCAGCCATTCTCATCTGAGTTGATGAAGCATGTTTCCCTTTTGTTAGGGTACCAGTGGAAGTTTCATTGTGTACGCCATCCTGAAGCAGCCGGTCTCGTAGAGAGACATAACCAGACCCTGAAAATCCGAATTGCAAAAGTGTGTAAAGAAAAAGGTGTGGACTGGCTAGTAGCTCTGCCAGTCGCTTTATTTTATATGCGCATGGTCGCACATTCCAGATCAGGTCTGTCCCCGTATGAGGTCGTTTTCGGCCGCCCCCCTAACATGTGGGGTACTCCTAGACCCCGAAGTATTACCGATGTTTCAAGTAATATGCTGACAGATTACCTAGCTTCCTTGATGTCTGCCCTCAACTCATGTCGTTCACAGGTTGCCGCCGCATTTCCAGACAATACCGAGGTGGCACCGCATGAAATCGTTCCAGGATCCATGGTGTTGGTGAGGAATTTTGACAGATCAAGTCCGCTGGAGCCTCGCTGGAAAGAGCCCCGACAGGTCCTCCTCACCACCCGTACAGCCGTGAAGTTGGAAGGTCGCAAAGGCTGGGTGCACCTTTCTCATGTAAAACAGTTTAATGGACTAAAACCCGTCCCAAAGAACATTTCCCAGGATTTGAAGGATTGCCAAAGCATTGTTCTCAAGGACTGTCCCGCAAAAGACATTGCTACAAACCCTCCCCTGTTAGAGAAAACTCCGCAACAGGAGTATAAACTCAAGTTAAGGTCTAGTAAAATAAGTCAGTCAGTTTGATTGTCTAAGTCCTCCCCTAGGTGAAACGGTTAGACTGTTTCTGACATGTATAAAATAGACCCCCATAGTGAGAGAGTTAGTCAAAACTCAATCCGATGTATCATTTTTCTATGTTTCATATTATTTCTCAGCATTATGATTTCCTGCACCAGTTATGCATTTTACCTGTATCTTCCAGTTCCTCATGTAAATACGTCTTCTAATGCTACAGTAGAGCACACGTTTAGTGACCTACCTCCTCATGAACTCTCTTACCGCCTAGCTATGCGAAATAACTCATTCATCCGCATGTTACATTACTCACTACTCCAGACTTACCTGCTATTTCAGTACTGCCAGTCAGAGGTGAATTATGTGTCCGAAATAATGGTTCCGTACATGTAGGACATAGTGATTGTACTACTATTGTCAAGTATAGTGACAGTGGGAAATCTATTTTCAAAGCTTCACGTCATTCTTATTTTATTTGTGGTCAAACTGCATATGTTCGTCTGCCCCTCGATTGGGAGGGAACCTGTTACATTGCCTTCCTACTGCCACCAGTTTTCCTAGCCCCATCTGATTATCATAGAAACACACATCTAGTACACATTAGACATAGAAGGGAGTCCCCAATTGTCGATTATACTGAAACTGCTCTAGAACAGTATACAGATTTCAACAGAGGTTTCTTTTTCTTTATAGGACCTATCCAGAATAGTAAGCTGA
Organism: Lissotriton helveticus; assembly: GCF_964261635.1. Taxonomy (NCBI): domain Eukaryota; kingdom Metazoa; phylum Chordata; class Amphibia; order Caudata; family Salamandridae; genus Lissotriton; species Lissotriton helveticus. The sequence goes on from NC_136058.1 coordinate 135,873,478, forward strand.
TCCGTAGGTTAACCAGAACCCTCGAAGCTGTAGTAAATGAGACTGCCTCTGCTCTAGGTAACTTAACTGAAGAGCAATCTGCTATGAGATTTGTCGTTTTACAGAATCGTCTCGTCCTTGACGTCATACTGGCCGATAGGGGCGGGGCCTGTAGAGTCATCGGATCTAGTTGCTGCATTTTCATTCCAAATAACGCGCCGTCTGTTTATTCAGCTATAACCAGACTCCATAAAATTGCCCATCTGATACACCAAGATCCAGGCACCTGGACATGGTCCGGTTGGTTCTGGAATATAATTTCCGCATGGGGATGGAAAATATTGTCCTTCCTAGGTATTTCAGTAGCGATCATATTCAGCTGCTGCCTCTGTATACAATGTGGCCCTGCGATTTGCGGCATTTGTGCTACCTCTTGTATTCCTAGTCCCAAGCCCCGTTCTAAATCCCGTTCCAGGATAATTCGAGACGAGCAAATGATACTGTATGAAATGATAGATGGTATCATGAATATTGATGTTTCCTGATGGAAACGTAGTGACAAGGAGGGAATGTGGAAAAGTAAATTTTGCCATGTTCTGTGTCCCTACGTGTCATCCATCATATGTTATGTGTGCATGATTAAATATGCATATGTATTCCCCATGTTCGATTCAAGACACAATTATAGTTGTGTCCATCTCTGATATGCCAGTTTCCCGTCCTCGTGAATACTACGAATATCAGGCCTATGTAAAGCTACGTTGCCACGTTTCTCAATGTGCACGTTATTCCATTATAAAGTCCCCGTTTCTAGGCCTCAAAAGGGCCTGGACACAAGATTCAGCTCCTGTCTCCTGAAGCCTCGCTGAGGAGCGATACAGCCCCCACCTGTATCCTCGACCCTTCACTTACTTCCTGCCTCGCAGTGCCCGGTTCAGCCTGGCTCTGCCTCTGAGTCTGCCAAAAGTATGTTATGATTCCAGTTATCAGTTCAGTCCTCCTTCTCTGCATTCCTAAGCTACTGAACTGCATCAATAGTTTCCGTCATTGTCTAGCCTTCACGTCTCCACGTTAGAGAAATACTGTATTAATGGTCACTTAATATTCTTCATCACGTACTACATGTAGAATAATGCATGGTCCAGTCTTAGAATCAAGTTAGCCTTTCCCCTCCTGACTTCTAGTTTATATCAACATGTTCTCTAAACATCAGATACTAGATACTGTTTAGGTACATGTCGCCCTGACTCTCCAGACTTCAGTCTCTGCTCCTAGCACAGAGTTCATAGCCCCCAGCTTCTCCTAGTGATACGTCATTGCTAGTTTGCGCGCACCATCAGGTTAGAGGTCCCGGCTCCTCAGGTAGCCCCACCCATGGTTTCCGCCCCATTCATGACATATTCTGTTACGTTTACATCACATGTCTATGTATACGCCCTGTTACACCTCTTTTCACCCTTATCTTTCGCGACTGCTACGCGTCATGCCTTCTGCTCCACCCACTGCTACGCCTATTGCAATGTAATGCTATGTGTTTGCGTTATGTATATATGCTCATGCACTGTTATCAAAAAGTTGTTCCCCTTGTCCCGATCCTGTCCCCAGCAGCGCTGCTGGGCCTTACCATCCTGTTCCTGCCCTTTATGCTGTAATAAACCTGCAACCTCCTACTACCTCGAATCTTGACTCTTATTTATTGAGCTATCTGTTATTCATTTATACATTCAAAAATAGGGTATTATTTATTTATTTACCACAGAAACCTTGAGGAGCTCGTGTGAATTTATAGCTTCTTCCATTTAAACAGAATCCGAAAAGGAACTGGCTGTCTGGATGAATGGGGACACTAAAGAATGCGTTCTTGAGATCAATAACTGTAAAGAACTCTGCTTCAGGATCAATGGCTGTCAATAGGGAAGAGATATCTGGAACCACAGGGTACTGGGGTATGATACATTTATTAAGTTCTCGAAGATCAATCACTAATCGATAAACTGGAGGTGCATTTGGATCAGTACGTTTAAGAATTGGAATGATAGGGGAATTACATACATTGGAGTCAGTTTCTACAACCACTCCCTGAGCAATGAGCTCGTCAATAATTTTCGATAAGGCTGCGACAGCCTCCGGTGGCAATTTGTACTGTCGGATTCGTGGTAATACAACACCTTGTTTCAGAGTGACACGATATGGTGTAATGTGCATACAACCTACATCAGTTGGACCTTGCGCCCATAAATGCTGTGGTACATTCAGTAATCTTGGATCAAAATCACGTAACACATAATGACCTTTAAAATCACGTAAAAACAATCTCACACCTTCGGGAGAGCAGCATATTACCGCTCCTAATTCTTTCAATGTTTTAATACCTAGTAAATTCTCAGGACAGGATTTCGTGAGTAACAAGTCTGTAGTTCGGGACAATGGACCAACTTCTAGGGAAACTGGTTTCGATATTTCATTAACAATAGGCTTTCCTGAAAATCCCAGGGAAACGTTTCTTGAGCCTGAGAGTGGAGCCCCTGGAACCTCGTCATGACTGATGGTAGTCCTACTTGCCCCTGTATCAATCAGAAACTTTCTGTCTTTCCCTAAGACTTGACTGTGTACATAGGGACCCTCTTGATCTACAGGAACCTCGATGAGAGGCAAGCCAACCTCCCTCTCTAGGCTGTTTCATGAATACTGCTGATATTCTGGATAATCTGACTGTGCGTACTGGTACATCTGTTGTGTAACGTGTTGTGTGGCAGCTATAGGCTGCGGTACTGTAACTGTCTGTTGTGCGTTCTGCGGTGGCTGGGCATTCTGTGGGACATGTTCTTGTCTAGGAGGACGTGGTCTCTCTTTCGTCTTACCTGTAGCTATGTTATGTTTCAGAACTGCACATTCGTTTATATAATGACCTGACTGTTTACAGTAATTGCATGTCCCTTTAACGGGAGCTGCAGAATGAGTAGTCTGATTCGGACCCCTCTTCTGACTATCTACTGGAACAGACTGTGCAACTAGTACTTTCATTTTCGTGTCTTTCATACGTCTCCTTTCATGTTCTTGCTCTTCCCTGATTCTGTTCTGGTGATATTGCAACATCTGGAGCATTTGAGATGGGGTATTAGCTTGCCAAGTACTCTCGACTTTCAATACTCTATTTTTAACTTGCGGTAAAGAATTCTCAACTAGTTTGGTAACAAAAAGATGTGGATACGACTCACTACTCGTTTTCAGACCGCTATTAATAATGAAACATTTCTCAAATCTGGAATAAAAATCACTAGTGTCTTCGTCTTGTTTCTGTTTACAGGCTGAGATGGCATCCCAATCTTCCTTTTTCGTGGCTAGTAATCTTGGCAAGACTTGTATTAACAGTTCGGGCAATTCTTTGGCTTTATCCCCAAGACCAGTACCTGGGACTCGTGCATTATCTTCGGTCTCTAACGCGGTCCAATCTATCTTTTTCTCTCCCACCTCCCATTCCTTTTCTTTAAGTTTTTCATATATGCCCGCAGGCAACAGGACCTTTAACATTTTGATGATATCAGGATACGTGTATTCTCCCATACGGAGCATGTCCTTTAATTCTCGATGGAACCCTGCTGGATCTTTATCGTGACAGGGTATTAACTTTTTCATTTCTAGTAGTTCTATTTTTGTGATAGGGGTGTAAACAAATACTCGTTCGAGATTACCTCCTTCTCCCTTAACTGGATGCACTTCTCTCAACGGATTCTGTCTATCTATGTAGAACGGAGGTGAAACAGGAACAAAATGCGGAGTCAGGAACGTTCTGTATTTGTGGCGTTGTTCTAGAATGACACTAATTAAATCGGTACCTAGACCTTTCCATCTGTTTAGGAGTAACTCGTTCAATACATTATATAAGGGACCTGGATCAGAATGCTGACTCTCGTACAGTATGATGAGGTGCTGGATCATGTACATACCCACCAGTCGTTGCTCGGCTGGGGGCAGTTTCAGAAACATTTGGGCCACTACTTCGTCTGGAAACGTGGCAGAATCACTAACCCATCGGACTGCTGATCGGGCTAGTTCTTGTTCATGCATGGTACTAAGTTCATGGTAACCTATTCGTAGTTTCAGAACTTTATCGGTAGCCTGGAATACTTGTTCAAGAGAACACTGTTCTGGTACGGGAGGAGGAAAAGCTTTCTTGTAATCTAGGCGTGTGTGTCTATCGGACGGTCTCGTTCTACCTACATACGCTATTCTGCTGGGATTCTCGGTGTCTACATCTTCGTCTAAAGAATCATTCTCTTTGTCTGCTACTATTCTTGCTTTTTCTCTCTCGTGTATACCTATAATTTCTTTCCGAATCTTTCTGTACATGGTTTCTATACTATTTTGTGTCTTGTGTTTTCCGTCTGCTATATTGTCACTCCATTTTGTCAGGACTTTCATCTCTTCTGGACTTTTATCAGGACGATCCTGTTCTCTTATTAAACAATTTATCAGAAATTGCAAAATCATGCCTTGAGTCTCGACTTTCCTGTGTGCCATAGCTTCGTGAATACTTCCTGGGTTCTCCCCTGTTCGGATAAAATGATATATTCTGTCTAAATGTTCTTTCATATCTGATATGGTGATCAAGAAGTTTGCAACTCGTCGTAAACGTACGGAGTATAATATCATGTGATCTTCGCCTGGCACTGGATCATATCTACAATCAGTAAGAAACTTCTTGAGGGCGTCAAACGTAGCCACTTTTGGCGTACGCTGTAATGGTGCATCTCTCAGCATCAGGCGCTTTGTTTGAGGCGGGGTGGTAGGAGCACCTCCCCCTGCCCCTCGTGAACTGGAATCGTCAATTAATACTGGATGTGCGGCTGCTGGTAACGTGACTGGTAAAGTAGGAGTACGTAATGTGGGTTGATCCTGGGGGACTGGCGCATGGACAGGACCAACGACTGGAGGCACAGGAATTACATTATTAACAGGGGGCTGGACTTGAACTTGGACTGGCGGGGTAGGATCTGTATTAGCATATTCGGGAACAGTGTCATCTAAATAGGAAGAAAGATAAATTTCAGCTGCAGTCGGTTTATGACGCAGCTTAATCGGAACCAATGGTGGCGGAAAATTACGGGATGCTTCCGGGGTCGCCTTCGGCAAACCCTCGGCAAGAAGAGGATACATACCTTTAATAAGGGCATTTCTCTGTCTGTCTGACTGTTCTGCTCTAACTCGTTCACCTTCTTCTAGTAATTCCCTTTCTTGGGCTTTTTCTGAGGATTCCCTACTTAATTCGGCTTTTCTGAATTCTTTCTCGGTTCTTTTATGGGATTCTTTACGCCATAATTCTATGGCATCTTTCTGGGACTGTCTGGCTTTCTTTTTCCATAATGCTTCTTCTACTCGCATGATGCACTCGGCATCCCATGTTCCTGATACAGGCCATCTATATTTCTCTTCGAGATGTTTGGTATAATCAACCCATAAATCTAGATACAATATGGCATCTAAGCCATGCTTGTGATACATGAAATGTCCAGGACTGTCCCTGGGAGGGACAGGAACTGATTCTTCGAGTAACCCTTTTCTCGTTTTTATCTGGCGTAATTTCAAAAACAGCGGCATATTTGAACCGTACTTGAACTTGAACACAATACACAATGAACACAATAATGAATAGCAATACAATCATTCATACCACGACATCAAGAACACATTAATAACAGTTCGAACAGAACACTACCTGATACATTGAAAACATAACACTTGAACTTCTCGAGAACGGACTTACTAGAATTACTGGATGCACTGCTAAAACAGTACAGAACATACCGGTCTCCTAAAGAGACACGTCATACCGTATCCACCTAGGTGAACACGTCGGACCGGATCTGTGTACCCAAACCCGTCGGACCGGGCACAAATTAATGAACACCCGTCTAGATACCCCCAGCAACGGTACTCACCGGGAAGCAAACTGAAGGCCTCGGACTGGACTGGACTGCTACGACGTCTGGTTACTGCTACGCACTGCGCATGCGCTTCGGGCTTCGGGCTTCGGTTACAGGTGGGCCTCCGGATACCTCGGACCTTGCTCTCTCGGCTTGGGCTCTGGTCGGGCCGAACCGCCTTCCTCACCGCCTCGTCTGGATGCCGGACCGCAGTCTCCGTCTCCTCCGTGGGCCTGAGGGAGACTTGAAGCAGAAATATCTGCACGTGCACGTAGGGTTCCGTCACGGCTGTAGAAGGGTCAGGGGGGCCTGCGTTACATCGCCGGCGCGTGGGGAAGAGGTAAGTTCCTGTTCGGGCGCCATTTTATGTGGTAAATAAATAATTAATTACCGGTACTGTTTTTCTATACATTAATCAAAACAGATAGCTCAATAAATAAGAGGCAGGATCCGTGGAATCTGAGTCAGAATGGCTTTAATCGGATGGCTCGAGCCTAAAGACCATGGTGTGGCATGCAATGGACTGGAATGGCAGCTGCAACGTCTCATCAACATTACATAGTATATATAGGAAAACATTACAATTGCATTGAATACAGTAGGCGTAACAAGTGACAAACGTAAGATAAGAACACATGGGCGTACAAAGAAGGCGTGCACAGGGCGTGCACGTAGACATGTGATGAAAACGTCACAGAAGTGTCATAAATGGGTGGATACATGGAGGGGGCTACCTGGGCAGCTGGAACCTTTAACCTACTGGTGCGTGCAAACGGGCCATGACGTGTAACTAGGGAGAACTGGGGGCTCTGACTTCTGCACTAGAAGAGGAGACTAAAGTCTGGGATGTCAGGACGACATGTACCTATAGCATATCTGGTATCTCGTGTTTGGAGAACATGTTGATAGAATCTAAATGTCATCAGGGCAGAGGCTACTTGTCACTAAGGCTGGTGCATGCATATATTCTACATGTATTGCGTGTGCTATGAATCTTCTATGGATATTAATTCAGTAATTCTCTTGCATGGAGACAGGAAGACTAGACTATAGCTGAAGATGTTTATGCGGTTCGTTAGCTTAGGAATGTGAAGCCGGGGAGCTGAACTGATAACTAGAGGCATAACATATTCTTGGCAGACAGGCAGGCAGGCCAGGCCGGGCACCGCGCTGCTTGGCAGAAAGTAAGCGACGGGTCAGGGATGCGGGAGGGGCTGCATCGCTCCTCGGAGTGGTTTCAGGAGACTTGAGCTTGAATCTGGCGTCCGGGCCCTTATGAGGCCTAGAAAACGGGGACAACTCGATGAATTAACGTGCACAATGTAAAACGTTGGCAACATAGGCCTAATACTCGTTGCTTTCACGAGGACTGGATAACTGGCATATTAACGTTGGACACAACTATAACTGCGTCTTTATTCGGTCAAGGGGGAACATATGCATATCGATCATGCACATATAACATATAATGGGGAACACGTAGGGACACATGACAAGGCAAAATTCAATTTTCCTCAGTTCTTGGATTTTCGTCACAATAAAATACACTGAACATAATCTTCACAAAAGTTATTTACAAAAGCTTAAGCTATTGCCATTATAAATTAAAATCACTTTTATTTAAGTATTAATTATTTAAAAAAATTAAAAGCCATTGTAATTTGTAATATCAATACAGCTAAGTCACGTAAATACAAAACATGTTGCATTACAAATGCTATAGGTGTCACATTTGCGAAAGTTATAACTATTGGCATTGTAAATGACAAAGCTATTAATTTAGCTATTTTCAAAACCAACACATAAATAAAAAAATTGTCATTTACAAGACCAATAGCTCAAACTTTCCTAATGCGAGTCCTATTGCATTGCAAATGCTTGTTTTTATATCTGTCAGTGCTTCCTGTTGAGGTTTAATTTTCGTGACAGGCGCCTCATTGCCTACTTGTAACTATTCTCTGACCCTGCTTCAAGGGTCAGAGCAGGGTCAGAGAATAGTTGCAAGTAGGCAACGAGGCACCAGGAAGCACTTACAGGCTTACAGCAGCAGGTGCCCAAGTTGAAGTTAATTTCTTTGTAACCCTTTTGTAAAAGGTTACAAAAAATTAGCTTCAACTTTTGCACCTGCTGCTGTAACCCTGTAAGTGCTTGGCTGAAAATTTGTCCCCGCTGATTCGTGGATTTTACCGCGATTTCGCCATATTCGCGTATCGCAAAATCGTGGAAAATCCGCAAATTCCGCGAGCGGAACGAATTTTCAGCCCATGCTTAATGACCACCCTGCCCTTCCTGCTCCGTGTGGTTGAGCCAATTTCAAAAAAGGGAACAAAGAATTGGCCTCACCACCTTCGGACTGAACTCCTTCACACACTCACCCTGTTTTGGGAGACTTGGTCACGCCACCATCCCAGAACTTGTTTCTTTCACATATCCTGTTCTAGATCTGTCTGTTCTCTGACGTACATATCCTGTTTCGCAAGACCTGTCCGTAATCTTTTGTACCATCTGTTGCAGCACCGTCCTGCCTGAACAAAGAATGGCGTAACTGCATTCTGACTCGGGGGTGCCAGTCCCCCATCCAAACTGGTTTCTTAAGGTGGGAAATGTGTGTATAAGGCCTGTAAGCTGCGGAGTGAAGCAGCAGCCTCCTCTGTCTTGTCTCCGACGAGCTTGGGACTCTGTTCCATTGCCCGGCTATTCGAATAAAACTTGGTTCCTCCTGTAGACGAAGGCCCCTGTGTCTCCTTTTTTCTATATCAGGATGATATGGAAGACTAGGGTGGTTCCCCCTCCGCCGAGACCCAGTAAGTGGGCATAAACGGTTCTTCAAATGGCGCCTGAACAGGGACCACATGAGCACGAAGGTCAGGCCCGGTCGATGTGAGGAGGTGCACGGAGAGTCTCTGACGGAGGTACCGTACCTGAGGGATTTTTGGAGTCCGGTAGCCGAACGAATCGCCCGCTGTTCCTCCCCACCCGGTCTGGGCCACATGACCGCGTCCTCGCTGGGGTCCCCTAACAAGTGATTTCTGGAACAGGACACAGCCCTATGTCTGCAGAAGAGAACTACCCCTGTCAGGTAAGGGTGGGCTAATCACCCACCGAGTCTGTGTGATTTTACTGTGATTGACTTTTGGAAAAGCCAAGCCAGTGGGGTGAGTTTTTTAAACCCGCTGTTGTCTGTTATCTGTTTACAAGAAAGCCGGCCAGTAGTAAGTTTAAGAAATTATGTTGTTGTATGTGTGCGCAGGACTCCCATCTGGAGAAGGCCTGTCCGCTTCCTCGAGAGGGGTCACACCATGTATACTAAACATGGTCCTTCAGCTATAATGTTTTCCCCTTTTTGGACCAAATACACTAAACGAAGTAACTCAGGATTACAATGGCCACCTTATGGGTCTTTTGACCCGCAAGTTCTGGCAAATCTAGAGGAACAGCTATTAAAACGGAAGATTCGATCCTCGATATTTGAGTCTGTCAGGTTGTGGAGGAAGAGCAGAGCAGAGAGCAAAGAAGGAAAAGGCACTAGAAAAGAAGCGGTAGCGGATGTCAATGGCTGACCATGCTAGGGAGCACTTACAGGACTGAATGGAAAAATCTGTGGAGGTAGCTGATAGGGAACATAGGGTGCGAGTGCAGAAGTGCTACCCGGTCCGTGAAGAGAAAGGAAAAGGCTTTATGGAAGGGGAAGAAGAGGGAGATTCCCTGCTCGATAGCATGTTGGAAAGTCCTCCTGCTTATGCCCCCATGTATCCTGCGCTGACACTCCCTGGCCCACATGCAGCTGTACCAGCCGTGCTGCACACTCCTGCCCCCACTGACCCTCCTACGGTCCCCTGTCACACCGACGCCCCCTATTTGGACGCCTATGACATCGACTGCGCACACTACCCCTGTCCTCGCCATGGGAATGACAACGAGTCCCCATCCGCCCAATCTCTGCAGCTTTACCCCTGCCCGCCCCTTCCCTTCTTCCCCGTGGTCTATGGTTAAGCAGGATTTATATAGATTATTGAATCCCCCCCGACTGGCTTCCTTGCGCTCTGTAGTCAGCTTTTCGTCCCTTCGAGAAGATGACCTGCAAAAGCAACAGTGTGAATGTTGGATAAATAGCGGGAATATTTATCCATTTAAAGAAATATGGTCCACCTTTTCCCAGTGGACGATTATGGAACAGACCACCTGGGCTGAATACATGTGTACCTTGGTTATGCAGAGATTCGAGAATTCATTTATGCAGAAACCCACCGGATTAGCGGACCTCAGGTCACAAATAAAAAGAGGCTATGTGCAGGAAGAGGGGATGTTTGGCGCTATGTCTGCTTTTATAGCTTACCGTGATATGACCGCCTTCCCTAAACCCCCTTTAGAGACAGCTATGCCAATGAGAGAGGCGGCCCCTGTCTTTGTTAACGCACCCACGGATGCCCAAAATAATGGCCGAGGGCCTGTTGAAGCACACTGGTGTAGGCTATGGGTTCATATCCTTTGGAAAAGGTCAGAGGTAATGCAGTTGAAAGGGCAGTTACCAGATCCTCGAAAAAATCTGGCTGCCTTTTACAGAGAATTAGGCCAGATAATATCTGCTGGTACACTTATTCTTGAAGACATCAACTTGCTCTTTGGTACGGTCGTTCCTACTGAAATTTGGGATAAAATTCGACATACTGACCATGAAGTAGAGCTGGGAGGTAAATGGGCTAATATGGAAGCTATGGAAGACGAAAGGGCAGGAGGGACTAAGCCCGAAGCTGCCATCCTGACTTTGCCCGGTAAAATAATAACGCTTATGAAAACATTTTTTGCCAGAAACAGGCATTAACTGGGATAAGATAAATGCATGTAGGCAGCGAAAAGATGAAAGTGTGGCTGACTTCTTTACCCGTTTTGTAACAGAATACAAGGGACATAGTGGCTTGGACCCCCGGATCCCAGGCTCTAGCCCAGAATTTGTCGATAAGTTTGTCAGCAACTTGCTTCCTGAGATTTCCGCCAGGCTCAAGAAGGTTGAGAGTACATGGTCTGCCCAGACTATGAGTGGTTTCTTGGCTTTGGCACAGTATTACAAGAATAGGGAGAATGAAGATAGAGAAAAGGAAAGTAAGACGGCTAGGGATCTTAAGACTAAGTTACTTCTACTGCAGACTTACCCTCCCCGGGGGCCCGATGCCCGTGGGAATTTCGGACCACATCCCCAAGCCCCTCTGAGGGCTCGCCAGTCTACCCCTCAGACCCTCAATGCACAGGAGCCCTCCAAACAGATCAGTGTGCTTATTGTAAAGGGTACGGCCATTGGATAGATGAGTGTCCCGTATTAGCTGAAAACATCAGTACAGGGAAGACTTGGCCTCGTGCTCCTAGGGAGGGGAGGCCAACTAGGGACCATGGCTCGCCCTGTCCGTAGGACAAAGAGCATAGATCCAGGGATGACACCCCTGTCCGGCAACACCAGGCCAATAGGTTTGATGGATACGAAGCAATACGCAGTTATTACAATAATGATTATGATGAAGTTCTATTCAAGCATAGGACAGCCAGGAAAGGGGTATTACTAGAGTGCAAATTCCAGTGGATCAAAGTGGCCCGTATGATCAAATGTCAGTTGTGGGGAACAATCAGATGTTTCTTCTGGATACTGGGGCCACCAGGTCTTCTATTGCACATCTGTCAGACCCGGAGGCACCCCTTTCTGGCAACATGAATGTCTCTGTGGGTTTTGCAGGAACACCCGTGACCAGCCCTGTCTCTGAACCCCTCCCTCTCGATATTGGCCCAGCACATGTTAACGCTCCCTTGTTCCTCACTACAGGTTGCAGTGAAAACTTATTAGGCCTGGAATTACTAAAAGCTCTGTATGGGACCATATCATGTAGTCCCCAAGGTGTGTCGCTAACAATTTCCCCCACCACAGCCCCTTATACGTATCTGTCCAGTTTCATCCTACCAGAGTTGCAGTCTTTACCTTCCTCTCTCTGGGCATCATCAGACACTGATGTCGGCTGTCTCAATATACCCCCTCATGTGGTACGTATTCAGCCTGGCGCCATCCTTCCCCGCCTTCGACAGTATTGACTGCCCATGGAAGGAGAAGCGGCCCTTTTAACAATAATATCTGAATTGATGGACAAGGGCGTAGTGGAGGAGACACGTGGTAATATCTGTAACAGTCCCATTATTCCGGGTCTTAAAAAGACCAATGGAGATGCTCTCTCCCCTTAAATGTACAGATTTGTGATTGACCTGAGAGCCCTTAACAAAATAAGGATCTCCCAATACCCTGTTGTCCCCGACATTACAGCCCTCTGGACGATGGTCCCTTCTGACGCAACACACTTTTCTGTCATAGACCTGAAAAATGCCTTTTTCAGTATTCCTTTACATCCTGACAGCAGAAATTTTTTTGGTTTCTCCCTTGGTGGGCGGAGCTTTAGATTTTGCCGCACCCCTCAAGGCTTCACCGAGAGCCCCAGTATCTATAGTCAAGCTCTCAAAAGTCAACTAGATTCCTTGAAACTCCCTGATAATTCCACACTGTTGCAGTATGTTGATGACCTCCTCATTACTGTAAATTCCGCCCCGACATGTAAAGAGTCTACTCTCTGTTACGCCACACTGCCCTGTGGAAAATGACAAAATGTATATGTACATAAGCGGCGTTCATTTGTGTTCACCCTCGCCACTGTTGAAGGTAAAGAAAGTCACGAAACAGTGGCCCCGCCATCTTGTTCCCTTTTAGGCTCCATCTTGAACATAGATAGTAGCCCTCTTTGTGTCATGACCTCCCTGCCCATTGCTGATAGCCATCCTCTCTCTCTCACTCTCTCTCTCTCTCTCTCTCTCTCTCCAGCCCCGCAAGCACCCCGCGCCCCGACAGCCCCTGGTCTCTCCTGTTCGGGCCATAAACGCACCGCTAAACACGACCTTGTCTCCGTGCTGAACCCCTGCCCCCTCGCTCTTTCATCCTACTCATAGAACGGGCCCTTTTGGTAACCTCTTCCTCCCTGCCCGATTGCCCGGCCTGATCCCAGGCCATCACCTAGCCCAACAGATGCAGTTTATTGCTTCCTACAGTAGGACCTCGCCTCACATCAGAGGAGCGGTGATTAATCAAGGCTTCACACCCCTAGACCTGACCGACAGCCCCGCATCCCTCCCAGGAACACCCTTCCTCTCTTCTGATGGCCCCCCCCCGGCTACACCTGGCCTCTCGACCCAGTCCCACATCATAAAACTAGGTCTCGTGGATGTACCCCTCCGGCCCCGCATAGCGAAACATGATCTTATCGCCCGCCCAACCATAGATCTGACCACCCCCTCCTGCCCTCGTGCCCTGTTGGAATGTCCGGCTGCAGATTACAATCACATGTCACATTTGGGAGGGGAAAACAACATCAGAGCGGTCAGTATGGGAATGGGCCTGGAGCTGGGGTCCCAAACATGCCCTTTTTGTACTTCAAAGTGTCTTTATTGCAATAAGGAATGTTTGTACATCATAAACCTGTGTATAAAAGACTGAGCCGTAGAGAAACTTGTTAGAGCACCTCGAGAAGATACCCTGTTGCCTGATTTGACGTGTTCTGTTCCGTCAGAAATAAACTCCTGTTTCCTGCCTTCCAGCCTCCAGCGCCTGCCTCTTTATTTGGGTAATCGTGAGTTGGGTGAGAAGCGGCTAACGCCGGGCAAACCTAGAAAAGGGGTAAACGACCTGATCTGCCTGAACCCTTTTTCCACAATCGGCGTCCCAAACGTGGGGCCCATCAGCGACACGTGGATCCACTGAGAGAGGTCCCAACGACAGAGTGAACGACTGCAACGATCGGGAAGAGCTCCTGCCCGATAGACCCTTGTCTGGCAGCCGATCATCCGAACTTCACCGGTTCCGAACAGACCTCTCTCGAGTGATCTACGGTCCTGACTGGGAACCATCAGGAGTGCCACAGCAATTACGGAGAATAGAGGACGATCGGGCGCTGGAAACGGAAGACGAGAAACCGTCCATACGGTCCGGGTAAGGTCGTGGAAACACGACAAATTGCGAATTGATTGTTTGATTGTCATTGGAAAATACTAGTATTACGCATTTTGATTGTTTTGTCCTGAGAGATTCTCTGTCTACAAACGGGGAAGGATAGGAGTATTCTCCCTTTGCAGATAGTGAAGGGTGGGTAGCGCAGGCTTTTGCCCCCGTTGTAACCCGTCGCGCCTACTTCCCTCTCCATTTGATTGATTGTTATCCAAGCATTTATTGTTTTGGAATTGGTTCTTTTTGGATCATTCTCTATTTGCAAACAAGCACAGGGCCGCCATACTCTGTTTAGTCTTTGCAGATAGTGAAGGATAGGTAACGCAGGCTTTTGCCCCCGTTGTAATCCGTCGTGCCTATTTTTATCCCCCACTGATTGATTGTTTGACCGGACCTTGATCGTTCGGAATTGGTTCTTGGAAAGGATCTTCTCTGCCTACAAACAGAGAGGAACAGGAAGATCTCTCTCTATTGCAGATAGTGAAGGGTAGGTAGCGCAGGCTTTTGCCCCCGTTGTAACCCGTCGCGCCTATTTTATTCCTCATTTGATTGATTGATTGTTTGTCCGAAATTGACTGTTTGGAATTAGTTCTCTCTTTGGGTATTCCCTATTTGCGAATACTGTAGAATAGAAATATTCTACCTAGTCTCCGCAAAGTAACGAAGGATAGGTAGTGCTGACTTTTGTCCCCGTTGTAACCCGTCATGCCTATCTCCCCCCCATTGCTCAGTAGTTGGTTCAGCCCGGACCATTTATTAAAGGTAGACCATCTGGCTCCACCGGAGGACACCGCTAATAAAAAGGACATATATAAAGAAAATGCGGATTAGCCGCGGTATCGTGCTAGCAAATAAAAGAACATAAGAATCATTAGGAAAAACAAAAGGAATCGAGTAAAGTCAGTAGGCCACTGATGAGATCTCTTTTCAACCTTACTGAAATGGAAACATTAGGAACGACCCCTCAGGAAGTATGAAACTAGTGAGGAAAGCCGAACTCAACGCCATGATGACTGCGAGACAGCTCGGCTCCACCGACCACCCCGCCCAATTAACGACAAACCCTAGGCAAATATTAGACATATACAACACTATAGCAAAGTAACAGGTTAAAACGTTTTTATTTTTGAACAAAAATATATTAAACAACTATTTACACGGCAAACGGCTGCAACAACAAACCCACAATGCATTTCGCCGTCTGCTTGACGCCGCTCCTGTCCCTCCTTCCCCAAAGTAGCAATGTCGGGCTACTTTGGCCTACTTTCTAGTAGGTTTGTGGGCGTCAGAAAGTCTACAAAAGCCGTCGGCGGCGGCGTGGGGTGGAGAACCATTACGCGAATAGTCCGGAGGTGACACCACGCGCCAAGGCCTGTCCCCGGGATGAACCAAGGGACCCGTTCCTGGGGCCGTGGCAAGGAACGGCCGGCCGCCGAAGGCATGGGCCCGACCCGGAATGAACTGGTCCTCCCATTCCCTTCTTGTCCCGGCGCCTTGCAGGCCACGGGGGGGGGATGTCTTGCATATGCCTCCGACCCCCCCCCCTCTTCTTCATCGCCTGGTCCGGCCATAACAAATGTCAGCGAGACGCCATGGGGTGCACTGGGAGGGAGAGGCGGCGCGGACGAGCCTCTCCCGCCTCCCCAGGTGGAGGCCCCTCAGCTGTACCCCCAACGCTCCACGCACCCGGCAAAGGGTTCGTCCACTCTTGCGGTGCAGTGTCGCTCCACACACCCGGCAAAGGGTTCGCCCACTCTTGCAGTATAGGGACGCTCCACACACCCAGCAGGGTCTCGTCCACTGTGGCGGTGCTACGACGCCTCACCCAACAGGCTGGAGTCCGTCTGCTCATTTGACCCAGTGACTGCCGGTAGCTGCAGAACTCCTAAAAATGGCGGTCGACCTTGCAGGAACGAACCTGGCGTGCAAGGATGGCCTGGTCGCTGGCCAACTAGAAAAACGAGTCCTCCGTTCAGAAACGTTCTCCTCAGCTTTGAAGATTCTACGAGAGTTGCGGAGGGCCCTCGACCTCCGTGGGCCCCCAACCGCCACCGATGGGAAGTGACTGCCATGATCACCCGCAGAACGACCAAGACGTAACCACGAGACGTCGGCGCCCTCATGCTGGCGCCAGCCTCAGTTTTGAATGACCCAAGATACTGCAGACTACCGATTTGATCAGTTCCGGTGGAACATCAGTACGACCCGGTAGGAAAGATTGTTGCCCCTCCCTTTTCTTTGATTGATGGTTCATGTCACCGGTCCCTTCTGTTGCCCCCTTAACGAAACTTCTGGACTGCCGAAAAGAAGTTCTGGTCCAACCACGAGTTGGTGGAGACAGTTTGACTATACTCGGACCCGCCTGACCCCACCCAAAATGGCGCCGGTACAAACGAAACTCACGATTCCCCGTTGTGTCCCGGATGCTCAGACTTGATATCGTGAGATATGTATGCAGTTTTGAAGCACATGGCGGGAGGGGATGAGTATTGCTCGAACATTCGAACAGTGAATTTGATATTAAGTTCTGACGCATCATTGATTACAGTATTATTTGAAAGTTCGAATCTTTTTGACACTAATGGTACTTACCCACAATGAATTTTAGATATGATTTTATTGCACTTATCGCACCTTGATGAAATAAAACAACCACCGACTCAGTTATGTTTTCCGCAGATAAATATGCCCTCATGTACAGTTCCAGTCTACTCCGTGGCTGGCCCACGTGGTTGTAGGCCTGCATTTGTACGCCAACATTTTTAAATAAAGATTTTGTGACAACAAATACAGTCGTAGTTTTTGGATTGGTAAGTTTTTGAATACATAGCCCTTGTTTCCGATCTACGTAAAATATAGGCGAAATAAAGCAAGTCGATTACTGAAAGAAAAAAAAAAAAAGCAAAGTACCTAGGAATATTGAAAATGTGAACGATCCAAGTTGTTGCGTGTGTTTTTTTACTTTTGTGCAACCTAAGGCAATCGATAAAGGTCCCGATGTTCTGTTTTACTTTGTATGCCACATATCTCAGGGAAATTGTTTCAGATACCCCTAAACCAGACCCGATACCACTGTAGACCACCCCGACTCCTCGAAGAAGAACATGAGTTCACCCCCTTTACCCTGATTGCCCTTTTGTTTCAACCCCCCCACACAAGATCCGCAATACCACACGTGGGCGATCTATGCAATGTGCAGTCCATAAATGATTATGCCTCCCGCACCACCAGTCCCACGGGGCTTAAAACGCCGAGATGGAAGGGACTGCACCCCGCGGAGATAGGTCGAAATACGTAGTAAGTAAAAAGCCTTTTGGGTTTATGCGCGCGAATGTGTCTTTAAACGCCGCCCCCACCCCTTCTTCTTCCCCTTCTTTCTGCAGGTCGCATCAGAACATCGACTAAAGTGTGGAGAAGACCTAAGCAACGCGGATTTGGGTGATATGAATGCATGTGTGTATGACCGAATGTGTGTAACTCGACTGGATATACGTTGCACGCGTTGACCTGATAAGAGAGATGTCTTTGTACGACTTGAGTGATGATCGGACGACCGATGGAATGGGGAAAAAGGGGGTCTGGACATAGCACCTATACACAATGAACAGTCATAGATATAACGCACCCTTACTTAGAAACGACCATCTCTCTAATAATGCAACCAAGAATGACGTGCACCTACGAGTAGATTCTTACGCCATGAAACTCGAAGTTGCCCATTGTTCCCCCAACTAACACCCTCCGTTGCCTTGGCCTGGATACCCGTCCGCTAAAAATGATTCAAAGATCCCACCGTAAGTACTAGCCCGACCAGGATAGTTCCCGAACAATTGACGAAAGTATAAGTATTTGCAACAGAGACAAACAGCAAAAGACAGCCAGGCGAATTAAATAGGAAACTAAGGATGCGCAGCATGCAGGAGGAAATGTCTTTGGCCAAGTACTGTTCTATGTTTTGTCTTGAATTCTGTATGTAAATGCATGTACCCCCGTACGTGGTATATGGATTTACGTTGTCCATCAGTCGGTGTTTCTATATAATATGACCCCTACTGTTTTGTGTTTTGTGTGCATCAAAATGGCCTATTATTGTACACGTTTCCCTCTCTCGTCCTTTCCCTTCATGTTGTACGTGTACCGAATAGTTCATTTAAAATGCGAACGACCCCTGCTCCCTCTTCCTCTGTGTGGTAATGTTGTGCCCCGCCGGCACGAGCCTAATTGGTTTTTCGAACACAAAGGTGATCGACAAAATTGCCAGAAACTAAAACGATTGTAATTTGCCATGTTACTACCTCTCCTTTTCTGTAAAAATGACAGAACTCGAATTGGCTATAAGGAAAGGACAGGTAAGACGACTGATGTCCCCCTAATCTGGCCCTTTTTATAGGAGGACTATACGTCAGTGGCCTTCTGCTCTCAGCTCGTTAGAAACACAATCTCCTAGGCCCAGATTGCCTCACCCCTCCGCACCCAAGTACGGATGTCCAAAACGTCCCCGTTCCTCCCGCTTGACCCCAGCTCCGTAAACTCGAGGTATAACTGATGACCCTGCTTAACTGTTGCTCCCCGAGAAAAGAGTGTTTAGCCTCTACCCCTCTCTCATGATGATAAAAGACTGCCAGGGCTAGGGTCAGAAAGCCACATGCGACATGAATGAACGCCAAATAGACCTAGTTCAAAATCAGTAGACACGCCTGTATACATACTCCACAGTGATAACTTCTGACCGTGACCGATGAAACGTACCCCCAGCTACCTAGATCTGGGACGGAATTGAAATGTATAAATGCCTTCTCTTGCCAGTTTGCTAAAACCTGTTTTGTACCCATTCAAGGATACACAGCCACCGGAGGAGAGGGGCTGGACGTGACGCACAGCCTGACCACAGATCGTGAGGCGCGTGTGACCTCGACCTAAGATGGAGCCGCAGAGCAACGGGACGCGGGATGATGCACCACTCTCAAACGCAGAAAACGAAGGAATGGGGGGCTGCCTTGAAGCCCTCTACTTGTTGACCCACGCGTGCCAGAAGTCCCCGCCCCTTTGAGCCTGATTGATGGACCTGCCTGCGCATCACCCCTTTTGCTCCCCTGGTCCGCCTCAACGATCCGGTCCCACTCCGCCCTCTCCTCCCCCGATTATCCGACAAAACCCCTTCTATCCTTTCCACGTGGATTTTGACTCCGAGACAGAAATGCAGGTGCCCAGCATAAGGCACCCTTAAGAGAGATTAGCTAGGAAACAGGACTGCGGCAAAGGACAGATCACACCCTGCGACGTGTAAAGAAGGACCCGAGCTGGACCTATAGCTCCACCGCCGGTGCTCAACAGCGCCAACGGAAGAAAACGAACTACCAGAACCTACCAGTGATGACTCGATACTAATAAAGACACTGTGGCGAAGACCCCCCTTTTTCTGAACTTTCTACACCCCTTGACTAATTGCTTGTATTGGACTAAATTCCTCCCTCAATCACTTTTGCCTGTAAAATGTTTCATCGGTCACTTTTAAGTACGACAAATGTAAATTTATATGTATTCCACCTCGTATGTTGCATCAACTACACACGGTTATATGTAAGTCTACCAATATTGACAAACGCTATTTCGTTGACTAAACACGACTATATGTATGATAAACACGGAAATGATCTAGCTTATGTAAAAAGCGGCGACTGTGGAAAATGACAAAATGTATATGTACATAAGCGGCGTTCATTTGTGTTCACCCTCGCCACTGTTGAAGGTAAAGAAAGTCACGAAACAGTGGCCCCGCCATCTTGTTCCCTTTTAGGCTCCATCTTGAACATAGATAGTAGCCATCTTTGTGTCATGACCTCCCTGCCCATTGCTGATAGCCATCCTCTCTCTCTCACTCTCTCTCTCTCTCTCTATCTCTCTCTCTCCAGCCCCGCAAGCACCCCGCGCCCCGACAGCCCCCGGTCTCTCCTGTTCGGGCCATAAACGCACCGCTAAACACGACCTTGTCTCCGTGCTGAACCCCTGCCCCCTCGCTCTTTCATCCTACTCATAGAACGGGCCCTTTTGGTAACCTCTTCCTCCCTGCCCGATTGCCCGGCCTGATCCCAGGCCATCACCTAGCCCAACAGATGCAGTTTATTGCTTCCTACAGTAGGACCTCGCCTCACATCAGAGGAGCGGTGATTAATCAAGGCTTCACACCCCTAGACCTGACCGACACCCCCGCATCCCTCCCAGGAACACCCTTCCTCTCTTCTGATGGCCCCCCCCGGCTACACCTGGCCTCTCGACCCAGTCCCACATCATAAAACTAGGTCTCGTGGATGTACCCCTCCGGCCCCGCATAGCGAAACATGATCTTATCGCCCGCCCAACCTTAGATCTGACCACCCCCTCCTGCCCTCGTGCCCTGTTGGAATGTCCGGCTGCAGATTACAATCACATGTCACATTTGGGAGGGGAAAACAACATCAGAGCGGTCAGTATGGGAATGGGCCTGGAGCTGGGGTCCCAAACATGCCCTTTTTGTACTTCAAAGTGTCTTTATTGCAATAAGGAATGTTTGTACATCATAAACCTGTGTATAAAAGACTGAGCCGTAGAGAAACTTGTTAGAGCACCTCGAGAAGGGTGTAGCACGGTTACAACGATTTTTTTACAACGCACTACCATTACATCGCAACTTTTACCACGCAAACCATTACAACGCAATGCGCTGGGGGGCGCTCTAGGATAGGGAATGTATTTAATATACTATCCAACACCTTCCCTGCTATCCACGGGGACTGGAGTTGGAATAGTAAATTAAATAATTCACTATCCAGCGCCTAAAAGCATTATGCGTTGTAATGGACTGCGTGGTAAAAACCGCGTTGTAAAGGCATGCGTGGTAAAAGCATGCGTTGTAGTGACACCAATCCCTCGAGAAGATACCCTGTTGTCTGATTTGACGTGTTCTGTTCCGTCGGAAATAAACACCTGTTTCCTGCCTTCCAGTCTCCAGCGCCTGCCTCTTTATTTGGGTAATCGTGAGTTGGGTGAGAAGCGGCTAACGCTGGGCAAACCTAGAAAAGGGGTAAACGACCTGATCTGCCTGAACCCTTTTTCCACAATTGGCGCCCAACGTGCAACTGTGGAAAATGACAAAATGTATATGTACATAAGCGGCGTTCATTTGTGTTCACCCTCGCCACTGTTGAAGGTAAAGAAAGTCACGAAACAGTGGCCCCGCCATCTTGTTCCCTTTTAGGCTCCATCTTGAACATAGATAGTAGCCATCTTTGTGTCATGACCTCCCTGCCCATTTCTGATAGCCATCCTCTCTCTCTCACTCTCTCTCTCTCTCTCTCTCCAGCCCCGCAAGCACCCCGCGCCCCGACAGCCCCCGGTCTCTCCTGTTCGGGCCATAAACGCACCGCTAAACACGACCTTGTCTCCGTGCTGAACCCCTGCCCCCTCGCTCTTTCATCCTACTCATAGAACGGGCCCTTTTGGTAACCTCTTCCTCCCTGCCCGATTGCCCGGCCTGATCCCAGGCCATCACCTAGCCCAACAGATGCAGTTTATTGCTTCCTACAGTAGGACCTCGCCTCACATCAGAGGAGCGGTGATTAATCAAGGCCTTCACACCCCTAGACCTGACCGACACCCCCGCATCCCTCCCAGGAACACCCTTCCTCTCTTCTGATGGCCCCCCCCCCCGGCTACACCTGGCCTCTCGACCCAGTCCCACATCATAAAACTAGGTCTCGTGGATGTACCCCTCCGGCCCCGCATAGCGAAACATGATCTTATCGCCCGCCCAACCTTAGATCTGACCACCCCCTCCTGCCCTCGTGCCCTGCTGGAATGTCCGGCTGCAGATTACAATCACATGTCACATTTGGGAGGGGAAAACAACATCAGAGCGGTCAGTATGGGAATGGGCCTGGAGCTGGGGTCCCAAACATGCCCTTTTTGTACTTCAAAGTGTCTTTATTGCAATAAGGAATGTTTGTACATCATAAACCTGTGTATAAAAGACTGAGCCGTAGAGAAACTTGTTAGAGCACCTCGAGAAGATACCCTGTTGTCTGATTTGACGTGTTCTGTTCCGTCGGAAATAAACTCCTGTTTCCTGCCTTCCAGTCTCCAGCGCCTGCCTCTTTATTTGGGTAATCGTGAGTTGGGTGAGAAGCGGCTAACGCCGGGCAAACCTAGAAAAGGGGTAAACGACCTGATCTGCCTGAACCCTTTTTCCACAGCCCTCCATAACTACTAGGTCTCTTTAAAATAGCTTCAGTTTTGTCAAGAGAAGGTGACCTATTTAGGTCATCTCCTCTCGAAGGAGGGAAGGCAGCTCACCGCTGATCGTGTACCCGTTATCAATGCTATGGCGGCCCCACGGACACAAAAGCAGGTGCGAGCCTTCATAGGTCTAACCTCATACTGCAGACAGTGGATTTCCAATTTTTCGGCTATGGTCAAACCTCTTCTTGCCCTCAACCACTAAAGACATATCAGACAGTTCCTTTCCATGGACTAGAAAGCATATGCAGGCCTTCCAGGATTTAGAAAGAGCTCTGTGTACTGCTCCAGTCCTCGGTACTCCTGAATATAACAAACTATTTTTTTATTTTTGTACATGAGACAGATGGCTGTGTATGTGCTGTCTTGACCCAAATATTCAGGGATCACCATCGGCCATGTGCCTATTTTCCAGCTACCTTAGATCCTGTTGCGAGGGCTCTCCCAGGAGGCCTACGGGCAACAGCTGCGGCGGTACTCATGGCCCGTCAGAGTGCGGGGATCGCCATGAACTCCCCCTTGACTCTGATGGTTCCCCATTCTGTGGATACCCTCCTTAATAACACCAAGACACAGTACCTCACTAGCACACGACTCACAAGATATGAATTGACACTCTTTTCCAGCCACATTAACATCAAGAGATGCACTGTACTAAATCCCGCCACCTTACTCCCACTGGATACTCAGGATGCCTGTTTAGATCCACATGACTGTACCTTGAGGACAGAGGAGGAGACGAAAGGACGGGTTGACTTACAGGATACCCCGATAGCAGCTCCAGAAGGTACACTGTATGTGGATGGATCATGTCTCAGAGGGCCAGATGGTAACACATCAGCTGCCTACACCCTTACGACATTTGAGCAAGTAGTAGAAACAGCTCATATTCCGCAGTGCTCTGCTCAGGCTGCTGAATTAATGGCCCTTACTAGAGCCTGTGAGTTAAGCAAAGGAATAACGGTTAATATCTACAATAACAGTCAGTATGCATTTGGGGTGTCTCACAACTTTGGGAGACTGTGGAAATAAAGGAAAATCCTTACTTCACATGGGACGAAAATTCAACATGGCCCCCTAATTCACTGATTATTAGACTCCCTGACATTTCCCAGAAAGGTAGCCATTATAAAATGTAAAGCGCATAAGAAAGTGACAGATGATGTTCTAAAAGGCAATGCCCTGGCTGACCAGACAGCCAGACAGCCAGCTCTTAAGAAAATGGAAGGAATGTATGTGGGAGGTCCCGCCAGGTGGGTGGCAGAGTACATGGTTGACATGGTTGAAGATACAGTACAGAATGTGATCGATATTCAGTCCCATGCTACCCCTGAGGATGTGGATGGAGCATTTGGCGGTAAAGGAAATAGATGGTTGTTGGGCCCGTATCACTATGGAGAGACAATGGATGTTGCCTGACAGCCATGTGCTACCGGTAGTAACGATGGCCCATGGCCCTGCTCACATTATTGCGAAAGGGATATGTAAGTTGCTGGAACCCACCTGGTATAACTCAAAGATACCAGCATATGCTGAGAGGATGGTCGAAACATGCAGGATTTGCCTTATGTACTACCCGGAAAAAGGTACAGTAACCCCTGAAGGAGGATTCTCTCCCCCTACCTTTCCTTTTGAAGACCTCCAGATGTATTCTACCCAGATGGACAGGTCCTGGTGGTGGTCTGTACCTTCAGCGGATGGGTGGAGGCCTACCCTGTCAAAGACTGCACCACTATCACTACCACCAAAATACTATTGAAAGAATACTTCCCACGATTTGGTTTGCCCCGTTTGGTCTGGAATGACAACGGTACACACTTTACGGCTTAAATAATGGAGTATGTCTGTTCAGCATTGGTTATGAAACACAAATGTCATGCAGCTAACCACCCCCAGTCAGCAGGTCTAGTGGAGGTGTACAATGGCATCCTAAAGACTAAAATGGCCCAGATTGTAGCAGAGACAGGTGTCACTTGGGTTGATGCTCTGCCCCTGGCTCTGCTGTCTGTCAGGACAACGGCCCATACCAGGATAGGACTATCTTCCCATGAGATTGTATTCGGGAGGCCTGCCAATGTGTGGGGTGTTCCACAGCCCCAGAAACTGTCTGATGTTGAATACCCTGTATTGACTGATTATCTGTACAGTTTGACTAACACCTTTCGTACTCTTTACCACCAGGTGCATGAGGCCATACCTGATAAAAGCGAGGTCCCAGGACACGTTATCCAACCTGGCGACTGGGTTCTGATTCGTAACTTTCAACGTACTAAGAGTCTCAAGCCCCTTGGACACAGCCCCGTTAGGTGTTACTGGCCACCCGCACGGCCATGAAAGTTGAAGGACGGAAGAACTGGATCCACGTGACACACTGTAGACGAGTGCCTCTGCCACTCTCCTATGATCAGGGGGTGAGAGAAGGACGAGGAGACTCAGAGACAGAAATAGTCCCGACGTTTGTTCCATTCAGCGATGCAAGATTTCATTTCACATCTACGGAAGTAGAGAGTGACAGTATACTAAAGGGAAAGGTGGAACACTCCCTCACTCTGCTCAGCATCAGGAACAAGTATTCCGCGACCATACTGTTCCCACTTCTACCCAATATAACTTACATTCCAGAAGGAAGGCTTGCCCTTGACTTCACCCAGGTACCTATAGGCTGTAGGGCTGTGATCTCCCGGCTAAGACCGGTGCTGGTGTGTCAGACTAAGGTACGCCCCTAGGGCTCTTGGCACCTGCATCCAGTGAAGCAACCACCAATCACAGACAGCCGCTAGTGGTCCCTGGCTTAGTACAATGGCAGCCGTCCAATACACCCAAGTCCAGAAACGATATGTCAGTCTCCTACATAGCAAGTGCTTCGGGATGCTGTTTGTCTCAATCATGTTGTCTATCATTGGTTGGATGTTACTGATCTACTATCCTGTTACCCCACCAACTGCTACCTCGACTCCTGCAGAGCATCAGTATTTCACATTACCCGCCCACAAATTACTCCGTTGTGCAGAATTTTTCAATAACACCTTTGTCCAGATGTTACATCATCATCAGCTGATCATAAATACTTCCAACTGTTGGGTATGTGGACTGATGCCGCATGCTATGACACAACCTGTCTCATTCTTTCCTTATCCTTTTTCCATTTCTGGGTCCTGTCTTGCATGGTGGATGTTGATGCAGGAGGCCTATACTATCAATGGTACTGACAATTCTGTCCTTGGAACATTTCGAGATGACTTCTGGCGAAACAGGTCTGGCAATACCAACGCCCCATTTTGCCCGACCGGCTCATCAACATTGCTATTACCAACGGATGAACTCGGTGAGATGGTGGTATTTAACTTAACTTCTCGACAAACATTTACCAAATTTTGCGCCAGAAGGCTACTACCTGATGTACGAAACACTCTGAATGTTATAATTGTGCGGGACCATGTCTGCATCCATGGCTTGGGAACTAATAGAGTTGGTACTAGTATCTGTGACATCATCAAAGTTTTAAACTCTACGTCTCCTCCAAAGTTGGTGGCATCCCCCAACACTTATTAAATGTGTGGCACAGCAGCCTACACTTGGCTCCCCGTAACCTGCTATCTGGCCTTCCTCCTTCCACCAACGTATTCTACCTATGGAGATTACCACCTGTTGATGAAGGGCGCTTTGCACTGCTCACGTAGTGGTGTCATATCGGCTGAGGATACAGTAGGCCAGGAAGCTGGGGACTTCTTTAAGGGTTTCCTCCCATTCTGGGGCCCCAAGGCAAGCAGTCGGGCTATACGAGGACTGACCAGGGCCCTTGAGGCCACCATCACAGAAATAGCTGGTGCCCCCCCCAACATCACTGCAGAGCTGCAGGCAAACTGCCTTGTAACACTTCAAACTTGTATGGTCCTTGACATCATCCTCACTGATCATGGTGGTGTGTGTAAATTGATTGTCTCCAGCTGCAGTGTATATATTCCAGATCATGCACCCACAGTATATGATGCCATCCATTGTCTGCATCACCTTTCATCTGAAATTCATCAGGATGAAGGCAACTGGTCCTTCACAGGCTGGATCTGGGGCCTCCTTTCCCAAAGGGGATGGAGGGTCCTCTTCTTCCTTGCCTTGGGAGTAGCTGTCCTAGTCTCCTGCTGTTTGTGCATTCAGTGCCTGCCAATGCTCTGTGCAACGTGTGTTCAGGCTCTCAAGCCTCAACTTTCTAACATTCACGACACCAATATGAAGATGATGCTCCAACAAGAAACAGATGATCTCATGAATATCGACGTTTCCTAGGGTATTTGACACTCAATTGCAAAAGGATGGTATGTGGAAAAGTGTCCCTCTTGTCGGCATTTATTTTGTGCCAGGACTCCATTATTTCTGCATTGCCATTTCGTGTCAAACACCTCTGCACGACCCTCCTGGTCGTTTCTGCTGATGTCTGATGAAACTCTAACTGTCAAGACCACCCTGCCCTTCCTGCTCCATGTGGTTGAGCCAATTTCGAAAAAGGGAACAAAGAATTGGCCTCACCACCCTCGGACTGAACTCCTGCACACACCCACCCTATTTCGCAGGACTTGGTCACGCCACCATCCCAGAACTTGTTTCTTTCACATACCCTGTTGTTCAAGATCTGTCTGTTCTCTCACGTACATATCCTGTTTTGCAAGACCTGTCCGTAATCTTTTGTACCATCTGCTGCAGCACCGTCCTGCCTGAACAAAGAATGGCGTAACAACATTCTGATGGGGGGTACCAGGCCCCCATCCAAACTGGTTTCTTAAGGTGGGAAATGTGTATATAAGGCCTGTAAGCTGCGGAGTGAAGCAGCAGCCTCCTCTGTCTTGTCTCCGACGAGCTTGGGACTCTGTTCCATAGCCCGGCTATTCGAATAAAACTTGGTTCCTCCTGTAGACGAAGGCCCCTGTGTCTCCTTTTTTCTATATAAGGAGGGTATGGAAGACTTGGGCGGTTCCCCCGCCTCTGAGACCCAGACTTTGCGTGGTTGGTTTCTTGAAGGTGAAATGAATGCAGCGGTGGTCGGTCCAGTGGAGTTCGGTTGTGTGGTTGAAGGCGACGTGAGTGCCTGTGGAGAAGACGGGGTCCAGCCTGTGGGCAGTGGCGTGGGTGGGTGCGGTGACGAGTTGTTTGAGGCCGAGGTTGTCGATTAGGGTAGCGGAGTTGGCGTCGTTCTCGAGATGAAAGTTCAGGTCCCTGAGGAGAATGTAGTCTGTGGAGGCGAGTGTGTGGGTGCTGGAGAAGTCGGCGATGGAGTCGCTGAACTGAGCCCGTGGTCCGGGGGGTCTGTAGATGGTGTTGGGTTGGTGTGGATCCGGAAGTGCAGGTGTTCTGCAGTGTTGAGGGTGTTGTCTGCGTGGGTGGCGACCTTGAGGGTGGACTTGTGGACAATGGCTATTCCTCCTCCGGTTCTGTTGGCATGATCCCTGCGGGTGATCTTGTAGCCGTCCGGGATGGCTATGACGATGTCGGGACCCGAGGAGTCGTTCCACCAGGTCTTAGTCAGGACAGCCACGTCTGGGGCAGAGGTTTCGAGCAGATCTCTGAGCTCGATGACGTGTTTGCGTGTGGAATGGGTGTTGAGGAGTATGCAGCGGAGGTGGTTGGGTCCAGTCCTTGGGGGTTTGGTAGTTCTGTCACAGGTGAAGCTGCAGGTGTGGCAGGAGAAGGGTCCGTGGGTCTGTTTTGGGGTGGCCTGGAAGCAGGTGTGGTTTCGGCCGGCGTTGAGTGCGTGGAGGCTGCTGGCATCGTAGTGGAGTCTGGTGTTGTGGCGTACGCGGGGTCCAGGCGCAGACGGGCACAGATGGGCTTGCCTTAGGCGCGCCTTTGGCACGGCCGTGAAGCTGCCACCATCTTAAGGAGATCTGGGAGGGAGGATCAGCTGGGAGGCGGGGGAGAGCAAATGGGCGCGGGGAGCAGGGCCGCAGGGGCAGCAGCGGCGGGAAAAGAGAGCAGTGGGCACGGGGGTGCGAGGAAAACAGCACCCAGGAATAGGCAGGAAAAACCAACCAAGGGTACAGGGCAAAGCGCTGGTGGAGCTGCAGCGGGAGAGAGCGACCTACCTGGCAAGGTCAAGGGTCGCGCCCCCGCTCATAACAAACTGCCAGATCCAAGATGCGGGAAAAAAAGGCGGTAAGCCGCGGTAGCAGCAGGGAATTAACACGTGCTCATTGCTGGTGTAAGCAAGAACAATTTCCAGCAGGATTTATGTAAAGGCAGTTTCAAAAATGTATGCAATATGCATTACAAAGGAGAGAAAGACAAGGAGTCAATTGATTTTCAGAGGAAGTGGTATAATTTACCAAGAAGCAAGAGAAAAAGATCTTTCATATGTCAATACAGTTTGAAACAGCACTGTACAGAACGGATCTTGTGACAACCCAGTGACACTTGGTGCGAGTGCTATATACAGTTTAGTGATAGTGAAGGTGCAAGTGCTAAAAACAGCATTGGCGACGCATTAACCAAAGTATTTACATCAAATAATGGCTCCGAAAAACAAGTAATAATCACTTGACAACCAAATATTTATACAAGAGCACAAAACGTGATATGCGTCGTATAGTTCAAGCTGTAAAGTCGACGGCGTTTCGATCCCCTTTAGTCGGGATCGTCATCAGGACAGGGTTGTCGATGCACACAGTGCTGTGGGCAAAAAGGGCAATTAAGGGTGGGGCAATCAAGGTATGGGGCAAGGCAGGAGGTGAGGTGAAGGGCGGGTAGGAGGGCAGGTCTGCATTAAGGATTTAATGTGTATAGGGAGTGGTAGGGGTGCGGGCCGCAGCGGGTCACGGTGGTGTAGTAGGGAGTGACTAGCGCGGAGACATGAGGAGGTACGTCTAATAGTATACAGTGGAATAAATCACGGTGTAGGTAGGAGTCGGGAAAGGTATGTGAAAGACGGACCTGTAGTTAACTTACAGTTTTGACCCAGGCGGGCGAGCGAGGGTATTGGTGCTCCGATTGGTCACTCAATGATGCATCGCTATGGGGGAGTAGAGGGATAGTGAATAAAGCGACACGGGTCGATTAGATCACTGAAACTAAACACACACATGATGGTATTACCTGGAGGAAGTTTTACACTTGGCCAGCGGGCGGGGAGAAGCTGCGCCTGCGGGGTGAGAGAGAACTCTGTGTGAGATCGCACCGGTGGTGTGCGAGGACAAAGATATGAAGTAAAGGATTACTCCGCACTATAAGATAAGTCATGGCTTTACCTGAATTAAGCAGGGCGGCGGAAGGCAGTGAAGGCTCTTCTAGCGGATCGGCTGCCGGCAGCGAATGCGGGAGCTAAGACGGCCTGTGCAGTGATTACACATAAATCAGGACGTACAGGGTGGGAGGCGGAGTCCAGTCAACGTAGGGGGCGGTGCAGGAGGCGTGTGGACGGTGCACGCGAGGACATTGGTCAGAAGAATGCTGGGGGCGGGGTGCGGCCGTGGCTGGAGGCAGCGTGAGGGACGGGTAATACGGTTACCAAGGTAACATGGACTATCAGGAAGTGACTGAGTCAAAACAGGAGGTCAGGCAAGATACATACAGCATGACGCGAAGCGGGCGTGATAAACGGACGTTTGCTCGTGTTAAGGTTCAGCGCTTGTCATCATGACAGAGGCACGAATGCAGTTAAGGGCACATGTTATGACAGTAGTGAGTACATAAATCGGGATACAATTATATTATTATTATTGTAATTATATCTGCTACATGAGTTCTGCGAATAATCTAATCATATGAAAGGGGATTTAACATATCTAGAGACTTGGTTTAAAACTGGATGTTTAAATACATGACATTGTCTATGTAGGTGGACAATAGAGTTACATTCAGATTCCAGAAAAGGGCTTAAAGGCACAGTCATTGGAACAGGTTACTTCACCTATACATATGTATCCAAAGTATAGAGAGGTAATGACAGGAGAGATAAGTTCAAGAGATAGATTCAGGAGGTAAATGGACAGTGGGATTAGATGGAGATGGTGTTTGTCCATTCATCAAGAGTGTTCAACCCACGGTTGACCGAGTCGACCCGTGCAATCCATTTACATTCAGCTCTGTTAAGCAGAGTGGACATATTCCCACCTCTGATGGGTAGAGTTGGTTTCTCAATGACCATCCACCTAAGGTCCGTGTCCTTATGTGATTTTTCCATGAAGTGTTGGACCAGTGGAGCAGTGAGTACTTTGCAGTTAATTCTGCTCTTGTGCTGTATTATACGTTGTTTGACCATTTGGGTGGTCTGGCCAATGTAAATGAGTTCACATGGACAACGGATAGCGTAAATGACATTCTGAGTCTTGCAGTTTGAGTGGTGAGATAATAGATGAGTCTGTCCATTGTAGACGAATTCCTTGGTGTTGTATGTTAGTTCGCAGACGCTACACGATTGACATTTGAAGTGTCCAATTACAGGAGTCATACCCCATGCAGCAGTGATGGTGTGTTTTTCAGTGGTAGTAGTTGGCCAAGTGATGGCACGGACAAGATGATTGGCAATATTGTTACCTCTCTGGTACGAGAATAGTGGTGGTATGTGGAATTGTTCATCAAATCGTAGAACAGACCAGTTTTTTTTTATTATTTTGGCTACCCTATTGCTGTCCGGGCTGAAGACAGAGACAAAGGGGATTCTGTTCATGGATTTTTTGTTTTGATTTGGCTGTAGTAAATCCTCACGGTGGTTATACCATGCTCTTTTCTTTGCTTGTTTAACCAGACGTCGTGGGTAGCCTCTGTTGATCAGTTTCATGGCCAAGATGTCCGCCTCCCTAAAGTAATCTTTGCGCCATTTGCAATTGCGCCGAATTCGGAGGAACTGGCCAAACGGTAGTCCATCACGTAGGGCCCTAGGATGGTTGCTGGAATAGTGTAGCAAGGTGTTTCGTTCCGTGGGCTTGCGAAAGAGCGATGTTCCAAGTTTACCCTCTTCTGCATGTATAGTAACATCAAGGAATGGTAAGTCATTAGATTTGGTCTCACTGGTGAATTTGAGATGTTCTTGTGCCGAATTAAGCCAGTCCATGAAGGGTTGTAAGGACTCGACCGTTCCATTCCAAATCAGCAGAATGTCATCGATGTATCGATGCCACAGATGGATTTGGGGTCGATACGGATTGATGGAGTTTAGGACCAATGATTTTTCTAGATCATGTACGTATAGAATGGCAAAGTTGGGAGCGAAGCAAGCGCCCATTGATACTCCCTTGATTTGGAGGTAGTATACATTTTTGTACATGAAGTAGTTGTTTTGTAAAGCCACTCTGAGAAGGTCCATAATGAAGTCCGTGGGGATTTGGCAGGGTTGAGGTCTGGAAATCAATAGATTCTTGATTACATCGAGACCCTCGTGGTGCGGGATGTTGGTGTAGAGGGACTCGATGTCCAGACTTGCCATTATTTGACTGTTCAGGTCGAAGGGTTGATCTTCTATGGTATTGATCAAATCCATGGTGTCACGTATGTATGTGTCTGTGATGGGTACAAATTCCTTGATGACTGAGTCCAAATATTTCCCTAGGGGTTCCAGGATGGACCCACACCCAGATACGATGGGACGTCCAGGTGGGTTTCTTGCATCTTTGTGAATTTTGGGGAGAACATATAGGACCGGAGTCCTGGGATGGGGGTTATTCAAATACTCGAATTCTTTCTTGGTGATGATATTATTTTCTCTGGCTGTGGTGGTGATGGAGAGGATCTTCTGTCTGATATCTGCCAATGGATCTTTGGAGAGAACACGGTAATGTTCGTTGTTGGTTAGTTGTCGTTCAACCTCAGTGTCGTACTGTACAGTGTTCAGAACGACAATCCCTCCACCCTTATCTGCGGGTTTGATGACAATGTTTGTGTTATTTTGGAGGGTGTTTAGGGCTTCTTTCTCCGTCAGAGGCAAATTGTAGGGGATAAAGCGCGGGGTAGTTTTGAGGCCCATTACTTCTTTCAAGACTAGGCGTTCAAAAGTCAGAATTTCTGGTGACATTTGACTGGATGGAGGATTGAAGGTAGATGGCAGGCGAAACGGAGAGATTTGGTTCATTCCCGTCTCTAGTTTGTCAGCAAAAAAGTGTTTTAACCGGATTCTTCTGAAGAATTTTAGAAGGTTAGATTGCAATTCCAGGAAGTTGGTTCTAACCGTCGGCACGAATGAGAGACCCCGTGAGAGAAGTCTAATTTCCTCTGATGACAGAATGTGGTCTGATAAATTGAAGATGGGGATGGACATGGCAGTAGTGGTTTCGTCCAGATTGTTGATTACTGTGGTTGTCCCCATTGATAGTATCGATTCCGGGTTTGGCGGTTGCCTGGGACTGGAGGCTGGTATTGTTTGGTTCTCGTTTGGCGGTTCTGTGGTGGTGGGTGTTGTCCACGTCCTCGGCCTCGTCCTAAAAAACCAGGGGGTAGCAATGGCTGTGGTCCCGAGGATGTAGTATCTGTGTCGTCTGCAGAGCTATTGGAGGAGACCGAGAAAGTAACGCGTTGATTGTTTCTATAACGTCCCCAGCTCTGTGTTCTTGGAGGGTTCTGTTGGGTGTTATAGAATTCCTCGTTCAGGTAGGGGTAAGTGTTCTCAACTTTGTAATTTTTAATGTCTTAATGTCTCCTCCAATAGCTCTGCAGACGACACAGATACTACATCCTCGGGACCACAGCCATCACTTGGCCAACTACTACCACTGAAAAACACACCATCACTGCTGCATGGGGTATGACTCCTGTAATTGGACACTTCAAATGTCAATCGTGTAGCGTCTGCGAACTAACATACAACACCAAGGAATTCGTCTACAATGGACAGACTCATCTATTATCTCACCACTCAAACTGCAAGACTCAGAATGTCATTTACGCTATCCGTTGTCCATGTGAACTCATTTACATTGGCCAGACCACCCAAATGGTCAAACAACGTATAATACAGCACAAGAGCAGAATTAACTGCAAAGTACTCACTGCTCCACTGGTCCAACACTTCATGGAAAAATCACATAAGGACACGGACCTTAGGTGGATGGTCATTGAGAAACCAACTCTACCCATCAGAGGTGGGAATATGTCCACTCTGCTTAACAGAGCTGAATGTAAATGGATTGCACGGGTCGACTCGGTCAACCGTGGGTCGAACACTCTTGATGAATGGACAAACACCATCTCCATCTAATCCCACTGTCCATTTACCTCCTGAATCTATCTCTTGAACTTATCTCTCCTGTCATTACCTCTCTATACTTTGGATAAATATGTATAGGTGAAGTAACCTGTTCCAATGACTGTGCCTTTAAGCCCTTTTCTGGAATCTGAATGTAACTCTATTGTCCACCTACATAGACAATGTCATGTATTTAAACATCCGGTTTTAAACCAAGTCTCTAGATATGTTAAATCCCCTTTCATATGATTAGATTATTCGCAGAACTCATGTAGCAGATATAATTACAATAATAATAATATAATTGTATCCCGATTAATGTACTCACTACTGTCATAACATGTGCCCTTAACTGCATTCGTGCCTCTGTCATGATGACAGGCGCTGAACCTTAACACGAGCAAACGTCCGTTTATCACGCCCGTCGCTTTATTCACTATCCCTCTACTCCCCCATAGCGATGCATCATTGAGTGACCAATCGGAGCACCAATACCCTCGCTCGCCCGCCTGGGTCAAAACTGTAAGTTAACTACAGGTCCGTCTTTCACATACCTTTCCCGACTCCTACCTACACCGTGATTTATTCCACTGTATACTATTAGACGTACCTCCTCATGTCTCCGCGCTAGTCACTCCCTACTACACCACCGTGACCCGCTGCGGCCCGCACCCCTACCACTCCCTATACACATTAAATCCTTAATGCAGACCTGCCCTCCTACCCGCCCTTCACCTCACCTCCTGCCTTGCCCCATACCTTGATTGCCCCACCCTTAATTGCCCTTTTTGCCCACAGCACTGTGTCCATCGACAACCCTGTCCTGATGACGATCCCGACTAAAGGGGATCAAAACGCCGTCGACTTTACAGCTTGAACTATACGACGCATATCACGTTTTGTGCTCTTGTATAAATAATTGGTTGTCAAGTGATTATTACTTGTTTTTCGGAGCCATTATTTGATGTAAATACTTTGGTTAATGCGTCGCCAATGCTGTTTTTAGCACTTGCACCTTCACTATCACTAAACTGTATATAGCACTCGCACCAAGTGTCACTGGGTTGTCACAAGATCCGTTCTGTACAGTGCTGTTTCAAACTGTATTGACATATGAAAGATCTTTTTCTCTTGCTTCTTGGTAAATTATACCACTTCCTCTGAAAATCAATTGACTCCTTGTCTTTCTCTCCTGTGTAATGCATATTGCATACATTTTTGAAACTGCCTTTACATAAATCCTGTTGGGAATTGTTCTTGCTTACACGATACACCCATCCCAACGAGGTCTATGGGTTTTCTCCTGTTTTTCCTATACATTGCTGGTGTAAAGCAGGACGACAACCCGCAGCCTAAAAGAGAGCCCAGCCAAGAGCCTCACCTGAAGACCCACAGATGCCATGGATACAATGATCATGCAACCCAGATACCCATGAGGACCACAACATCCACCGCAACCACCCCAGCCCCCCCGGACATATGCATACCGTGCATGACACAAGAGCCACAAAAAACGCATGATGATGCACATTGCTGGACATACACATACCGTGGTCTGGCCTGGCATACGCCAGACCAGCGCAGGGCTTGCAACAATAACTCGGGGGCACTGGGCATGGTTTAGTCCATGTCCAGACAAGGAAGTGACTAATGCGTGTGTCCCTGTTGTAGTGTCCATGGCACCTGGGACACCATAGGCAATGTAGCACACAGTGACTGGCATCCCACTAGATGAGCATCATTGACGTAAGGGAAATCACTGTACCTACTTCCATCCACACATTCAGGCAGGAATGATGAAAGACATGACACAGCCGTGCATTACTGGATCTTTATTGCACATCCAGTGGAGTTTTGCAGCTGGGGCGGTCTAGGGCCACGCCAAGCCCACCACACAATATGGGCCTGTAGAGAGCCAGCCTGAGTCCATCCGGGGATGACAGGTACTGAGGAAGAGGAAGGGTACAGTCCGCAGTCTGGTTGCCGTGTCATTGGTCATCAAACAGGATATGGCAGTCCATTTCGTGGTCCAAAGTGAGTGCAGCAGATTGTATCGGGGGTCAGTGGGAGGTCATGAGGCCATGTGTGATACCAAGGAGAAACAGGTGGCGGAAATGAATGCTATTGCCTCCTTCTGACAACAATCCCATCCAAGTTCTTGTACTCGAATGTGTGCTCTGCCCCACCTGTGGGTGTTGCAGTACCGGCTGCGGCACTGTGAGCCACTGACACATTAGGGGCCAGAGGAGGATTGTCGGCCGCACCATGTGGAAGTGCCACATCAGGTGCCGGAGTGAACACGTCTGCCGAACTGTGAGGCACTGACACACCAGGGGGTGGAGATGTGGATGGTGTGGGGGTAGCAGCATTCATCAGCGCCATACCTTGTGGCAGCAATGCCATGATGAGGATCTGCAGAGCATGGTAGATCCCAGCTACATTCCGCTGATGTGCTGCGGTGGCTGTCATCCTTTCCGCCTCCGTCCGCACCATGTCCTCCATGAGCCTCCTCATGTGTACCAACTCACGGCTGGAATTGCTGGAGCCAGTCTGAGTGGACAGGTGTTTTTCTCTCCAAGTCATGACTTCAGCGATGTCAGTCAGGGCATGTTGGAGACGATAGAGCGGGCCGTGGGTGTCCATTAGGGACTGGAGCTGATCCCTGATGGGACCTAGACACCCATGGATGGCGTCCAGTTTGGTAGGCATGAGGCCAAACCCCACCTGCCTCTACTCAGCCATCTCCCTTTGGTCCTCCAGCACAAGGAGTGGGTTGTTCCTGGGGATCTTGGGAGAGTGCCGGGGCTGTGGGTGCCTCCTGCTGGGTGCTTTGGGTAGTGGATGGGGTCTCCTCGATGCAGCTGGGCTGCCTTGATCCTGGAGGTGAGTTGCGGATGATGTCCATGATGTGTTGGGGGCTTGGGTGTCGATGCTGGTGTTGTCCTCCTCGTCATCAGTGAAGAGGGGCTGGGACTGCTCTGCAGGGGGTGTTGATGGTGCCCCTGCAATGTGAAGGGGAGATGGTGTATTATAATGTGTCCACATGTATGTAGCCACATGGTGCATGTTGACATTCAGATACCATGGCATTGTACATTGCGACAGTGTGTAGATCAGGGGCTTGACCCAGAGTCATTGTGGGTGTGCACTGCTTGATTGTGCATGTGTCCCATTGATGTCCTCTCCACCCATCCCCCGTACCAGGTGGTCACTCACCTTGTTGTGGTTGTGTTGTGTCCTGTTGAGCAGTGTTCAGTTCCCCGACTCCAGCCACAGTCTCCTCATAGATGACTGTCGACACCAGTGCCTCCATGTCATCCAGCACGAGCTGTGGTGATGGGCTCCCACCTCCAGTCTGCATTACGGCCTTCTGGTTGGCTGCGAGTTTCTCCTTGGTCTTTCGCTTGATGTCAATCCATCGCCTCTTCACCTTGTTCATTGACCTCCTGTGCTCTCCAATGGCATTCACCTTGTCCACGTTGTTCCTCCGTATCCCATTTTTGGTTCCCAATGACACGTTGGAGGTGGCAAACAGTTGTTGATGGTGTTCCATCACCTCTGTAATCAGGATCTTGGTTTCCTGCGGACTGAACTTTGTCTTCCTCTTCTTATTGTCCTTGCCCTACCCTGTCCCCAGGTCCAGGCTGGCTGGCTGTCCACGTCAATGTGGACTCTTTCCAGTCATACGGATGGAAGCGATTTAAATCCCATTCGTATAGGGCTATAGCCTTCATTGTTAACCCAGTTTAGGAGCATTTCACGTTCAACTACCAGATGGATAATACACACAAATATTTGTTCAAATCATTTCCATATTTGTAGTTCAAGGGCCTGATTTATAGTATGGAATTTTACTCCCACAAGCTTTACTTCCACAATACTCTTTTCCCTTGCTACATTTGTCATCACCCGTGACCTGCACCCGAATCAACATGGTGTAAGTTGTGCAGATAGTTGGGTGAATTTCACTGATCTTTCCTTCATTAAGAAATTGTGTGGTAGAAGGAATTTGAAGGGATGGACTTTAGGAGACAAAAGATTCTTTTAGTGTAAAAAAAACATGAGGTTTACTGAAATATCACTATTTGAGGCGAACAATGATTTGTTTTACACTCAGGCCCCTCATTTTAAAAGAGATGGCTCAGCATCAGATGAGAATGCTGCATTTCCATGACACATCTGCAAATACTTATTCAGATTGTGGACCTCTTTTAGGGATTGCGGGCAATCCTGGGTGATGGCTACCCTGCTTTAAAGACCCCAAGGTGAACCTCAATTTATCCCCAGAGATTCTCATTGTAAGGGCTGGATTTATCTCCATGCATGCAGGGACATTCAGGGCCCGATTCACAGAACTAACTTAAGACAAAATCCTAAACTTACTACTTTTGGTATTCACAGAAGTTAGGATTTTGTCTTAAGTTTGTCTTAAGACAGACTTAAGACAAAATCCTAACTTAAGTTTGTCTTAAGTCTGTCTTAAGTTTGTCTTAAGACAAACTTAAGACAAAATCCTAACTTCTGTGAATACCAAAAGTAGTAAGTTTAGGATTTTGGCTTAAGTTAGTTCTGTGAATCGGGCCCTCAGTGTTTTTCTTGCTTGGGACCATCAAGTCATACATAGCTGACACTGTCCAAAACATAATGGCAGCTCCACTTTAAACAACATTCTAATGCCCAGAATCTGACACTTCTGTAGCAGATGACCCACAGAAAGACGGTTTCCAGTGGCAAAGTCACATGAGGCTGTGCTATCTGTAGCAAAGCATTTCCTCTATGTCTGCATGAGGCAGCGGAACCGAAAGTTGGGTGGACGGATATCCATTGATTTTAACTGCTTTCCCCAATACAATCCTTCTTATAAAGAGGCCCTAAATTCTTATCGCACTTACCATCTTTGTTCCGGCCACCACCAAATACATCTACTTCTCGTTTTCGTGTTGGTAAAATATGATAAACCAGTATATTGTACTTGATTTGGCCTTGGATTGGTCCCCCTGCACTATTGACATGTGTTCATCCTCTTCTTACAAGTGTTTCCTTGCTTCACCCAAAAGACAAATCCACCCGCTCTCCTAGCAGTATTTTTCCTACCTTTGTGGAGAAGAAACATAGGGGCATATTACCAACAACTAGCGATAATTATCGCTTAGGAGCCTTGATATTATCAAGGTTTATCTCCTAAGCGATAAAAATCAGCCGAAATGCATGAATATCGCTGAAAAGTCAGCGATATTCATGCATTACCGAGCTAATGCTCTTAGCCATGTTATCCACCTCCCATTGGATAACATGGCTAAGAACTGCTCAGGGCAGGTGTTAGCTTTTGGAGATATTCGCGCTTAGCGATGTTAGCGATTGTTTCCAGTCGCTAACATCTTGGCACGCCCACTTTGCATGTCATTAGTGATAAATTTCTCTGATATGCAAAGCGGGGCCCAAGATGTTAGCTATCTCCTACTAGCTGTCGCTAACTGGTGTTAGCGACAGCTAGATAATAGGGAGATAATTTTATCTCCGCTTTCTTGGCTTTTAAAGCCAAAAAAGCGGAGATAAATCCCTTGATAATATGCGCCATAGAGACTTAATTTTCCATTCGGTAGACTGCATTGCTGTCTGTTCTAAAATAAATAAATCCATGTTGCAACAGGTTTTGCACCTCAAAGTTCAATTCTTGACTCTCTCCTTTGCTGTCTTTGGGTATAGACTTTTTGGGTAGTTAGGTGGCTAAAGGTGAGATATCATTTCTTCTTGCACCAGCGTCACTTAGAAGCAAGTGTACCACTTGCTGCTATTAAAAACCATCCCAAATTAATGTCAAGTTTTGCCAATCATATGCAGTACAATAAGTCACTACATGTGAATCTGACCTTTCCGCAAGAAGTGACATATTTCAACAATCTTGAAAGGTTGGATTGCACAGATTAGTTGTGTGGTCTGCCTGCAGTGCTACATGTCTAATATCCTGTCAGATGCTGCTGACAGATGGCCCCTACTAAGCGTAGATACTCATTCAGTCTGAACATAGATTATCAGGTCAATATTTCCTAGGGTTGTGCGAAATGTGCTTAATTTCCTTTTGTGTAATTTCACGATTTTTTAAATTTTATTTTAGATACACGTAGTTATGCCAAATGCAAATCCGGCATGCAGCACTATATTTTAGCACAAAATACGTCCTTTTGTCCATTTTAGATGTGAGGATGCATTTCCAGATAAAAGACACAAATGCTGCTAACAACTATTGCCTTCTGTTCGTTCGCATTTTTACCATGCTCAAGAGATAGGGCTTTTTTTTTTACCTGAACAGACTTGCAATGTAGTGTTATAGTGTCTTTTCAGGACTGTCACGTAACACGCATAGCGCAACATGCCAGAAATTATGCAATATTATGCTGGTGTAACACAAACTTTACCTAGGGCTAGTGTGCACATTTAATGATCTGTGAACGACAGCATGCATCTACACACTCTCAAAAATACACATGATTTAAATAATAGAAAACCAACTTGAGATGTTCACTTTACAAAACGAGCTGTGGGTATATCGCACGATCACCAGTATTTGCATAACTTTATGCACGCTCGGAATATAAGTGAAACACTGGTTGATATATGCATGTCTTTTTCAACCTCGAGCATGTTACAGTCCCACGCATGAGTTTGGAACGGTAATGAATGAGTTGACATTGCCATACACTAGCTGGTCTATGAAGTATTGCCATTTTTTAGTTGTGAATGTGTCTATCAACGAATAGACTGGTGAAGCAGATTTCTGCTCTATGTGTGTCCCATTGTACCCTGCCCTTTGTCTGTTGATACTTTATTCTTAATTTTACAGGTACACTGCGACCTCCCTAACAGAGAAACAGGTTTAACATATCCCTATTTCCTATCACTAATTGGAAGAGCACTGTTGTATATTTATATATTTTCCTCACTTTATTCACCCTGAGGTCCTGATGAATGCCCGTAAGTCCTAGTTCAAGGCTGTTGAGGCAGAAACATGTCGACCGTCTTTTAACTCACCTCCTTTTAAGATTTGAATACTCTGAGTGCATCTGTTACTCATAATCAGTGCCATAATATGCACTATCACAGAGTTTACCAGTCCCAAATACAGAACCAATAAAATCATCATCTGACTTTTGGGACTTTTTATGACTCCCCTTACTTTTTACTCCCTCATCACTGGCTCACTACTGTACCAACCTTGGGTAAGAACCTCCTGGCGGAGGCTGCATAACCTCACTGACCTGATGATTATGCACACACGTGAACAAAAAGCGGAAAATCAAGATATACCGCTAAATTTACCACCATACCAATCACGTGCATGAGGGTCTTTTATTTGGGACACCCCACGTTCCTCCTGCATACCAAAGGTTGTGCAGGACAAGTGATCCTTCCCCACTTGATTAGTATCTACACACTCTCATACAAAGTTCTAGGACTGTCCCTTGAGACAAGATGTTATGCGAGACAATCTTGTCAAGTGACTTTTGAAAGTCCATTAATTCCTTAAAAGAAACGTTTTCCTTTGAGATAAACCTGAACCTCAATTGACAGTTGCCAATTATAACAGTTGCTGCCCTGGCATACTCTTAGGCACATATGTGTGCAACTAGGACTAATATACCCTGGCATGGCTGATCATGGCAAATAAAAGCAAAACATTGTTTAACCACATTAGAACGCAGCAACCAGAAACATTAGTACCCTTCAGTATGTCTGACATCCTTTATGACATGGCAAAATGTTCACAACTAATGTCCCCCTTACTTTAGCTGCTGACTGGAAAGTTCCGGGGTGATTCGTCAAGTAAAGGCTGAGAAAAAGGGGGACCCAAAACGCTTTTTCCCCACACAATGTCTATGGGGATTTCGCATCTTTTTAACACGACTGTAGCCCGACTGTAGCCCGAACGGTGAAACTAAATTACACCAAATGTAGCAGAAAGGTATATGTTGGCCCAGAAAGCAACCTTTTTGCAATTTGGTGTAAATCTGTTCAGTATTTTTAGAGTTATTAAAGAAATAAAGTAATAAACATCCAGGGACACCGATCCTCCTCCGATCTGCGTGGATCCGTAGCACAATTGGGAAAAAAACCTCACCCACTATTGCTTTACATAAAAAAAACATAGAAAACCTGTAGAAAAACATAGGGTACAGGGACTTTATAGTTAGTTTGACATTTTACCTACACAAAACCATCGAAATTCAGCAGCTATAGTTGTACTTATAGTTATACTTATCTGAAGAAACTATAACTCATGCCGTTAAGTAACTTTATGTCACAAGGTTCCAATGCGCTAAAGTTGTGCCAGGAAGTCCTAATACTGCAGGTCATTTCTGTGTGCAGCACTACTGAATTACCAGATGTTCCATATTACAGAGGAAAGAAAGTTGATCCCCTATATGCTGGGGTTCTTATCAACTGATACCCCCCATTCAATTCCTGCCAGAGTAGAGCAGGATTACTTTATTTAAGCCTTTCTATTAGAGCATACCACTACTGTTGTCCAAAAAGCATCCCATTTAACCGCTTCTTTGCTTATGACGAGCGGAGCTCGTCATGAGGCACAGTGCAGCTGTGCTCATGACGAGCTGAGCTCGTCATAACGGCCACGGCACTCACACGCAAGGCTAATGCCCCGCCTGTGCGGGAGTTCTATTGCAGTGGGCGGAGTCATGACGAGTCCAGCTCATCATGAGCACAGCTCCACTGTGCAGCATGATGACCTGGACTCGTCATGAGTACTGCCGAGTCACACGTGGCCCCTTCCCCCCTCCGCCCCCCCACACCACGAGGGAATTAGCCCCGCATGGAAGGGCTTAACAGGGACAGGGCAACACTTTCTGTAATGAGGCTCAAGATATCCTAAAATATATTTATATTTCCTTGATTGATGAAGGTTGTTCCCCATATTGATGTAGTTCGGGCTACACACAATGTAATAATTGCTCTTATATATACCTGGCATTGACATCATTGCGGTGATTGTGTGTTGCGTAGCTGTCTGCTGGAGTTATGGTGCACGTGTTCATCCATTTCTCTAAACTTCTAAAGTATTGGAGTCATGCACATATTACCTTGTGGTGCCTCTGCATGTGACATTCCTGTGTAGCTATCACCACCTTCCTGCTCTGACATCAGAGCTGAGGGGTTAAAGATGTATGTTTCTTGTATTGAGTGGCACCTTGATGAAGGTGTTGGAATTGACACAGGCAGCATCAAATGTAAAATGACAATATAATGTGCTCTTCCCACTTAGATTGACATACACATGGGACTGCCTTGGAGGAATGTGGCTTCTCTCTATGCTCACTGTGCTATTAGGGTTGAAATACAACTCCCAATCATCTTGATGGTCTCCAACTGCATAGCAGTCCCACTGTCCACTGTCCCATTGAATTTTGATCGTTAAGGCCACCATGTGAAAACCATGGTGCTGGCTCTGTGGGAAATACAGCACTGAGTGTATGCTTTGGAAGTAGAGTGTAATGACATGGAGAATAGTGTGGCAGGTCTAGCACAGGGAAGTCCTATTTTGGGGCGGCTATGCACTTTTCAAATACCTTTAACATGACATAAAATAACATAACACAAGGTTGGCACTAAATTACCCATTTTGTGCACCCAAGTAAATGGCCACCTATTTCCGTCAGGATTTTCAAAATGGCTGCTGCTGGCAAGTGTTACTGAGAGTGCACTGCAGTCTGCCTCAGGCCCAGGCCAAATGTGTTCACCCACATCCTGGATATTCTGCATCACTGGTCACTTTTGTAGTAATCCTCTACAGTGTGATCTGCTGCATGCAACTCAGTTATTTGCTACCACGTATCACCTAAGGCTAATTCACCCCAGCATTTTTGTGTGAGGGCTTGAAGTAACCATTGATAACAAAAGTGAATCTCATGTAACCCAGCTAACTGTAGCTGTTGCCAATTTCTGATAATATAGGTCCTTTTTAGGTACGCCTAGCGATGCAGCGACATGCGCTTCTCGCTAACGAGACTATTGTTGCTGTGTTGCTAGCGAAGTGGGACATGAGATGTGCACTAGCGTAAAAACCCATTGCAGTCAATGGCTGTGACCGCGGGCTTTAGGAGACATGCGCAGTGAATGTGCGCGCTTTAGAAAACAAGTGCTGTGACCGCGCGTGTCTCTTCTCACGCTCTCCCACACTTTCACTTTCACAGGGCGTGTCTCCTAAGGCGCGTGGTCACAGCCATTGTCTGCAATGTGTTACACGCGATACCAGAAGCCACGACCATTGAGCCCTGAAGAAGGGGACTGCCCCCAGGGAGCCCAATGAGACAACACGCTGGCACTCTCTTGTGGGCGATGTACGGCCCGGTACTGTGATCCTGCCCGTAAGCTACAGATTCGGGGGCGGCCGGCGGAGGCCTGTGGAAAACGCGCATGAAAGGCAGGAGCGGATATGTGAGGCGTGATTCACTTTTTTCAGTTTTACCAAGGTTTACATGTTTGTGTGTTTCAGCAATATGTAACAGGCTTTTTTTTTTTGGATCCATTTCACGGCGAAGCCTGCACCACATCTTCCTGCCAGCAGGTCTCCCAGCCTGTTCCCAATCCGCAGTTATCTGCCTGCCCTTCTCCGAGCGCACAGCTCTCCGAGCCCATACGGTTCCCTCGCCGCACAGTTCCCTTTCCCTGTTTCTGCCCACATGTCTCTGTCCGCACCCCTCCATGCCTGTACCTCTCCCCAGCTGCTCCGCTCCATGAACCTTCGCAGCCCATTGCTCTTCCTGCCCACACCTCACCATACATTTTCCCAGCCGGTTCCGCCCTTTCTTACCTCTTCCTCCTTTCCCCCCTTCACCTCTCCCCTGTGCTGTCCTGACCTACTCCCTTTTGTACCTGGACCCCAATGCCTGCTACTCCCAGCTCCATTCACCGTGCCTATTTGCCTCCTTCCTCAGGTAATAATAACTCCTGCATCACATAGCGCTTCATAAAACACAGCTGCCGTATCTAAGCACATTAAATAAGAGATGGTACTATCAGTGAGTGCTACTCTCCGATTTACTCTGCAAACATGGTCACACAACTCGGGGGTTTCCTGCAGCTTGTGTCCGGGTCATCCAGCCTTGGGCTCACAACAGTGACGTGTGGGCACCCTTAACTGGAGCAGGCTCCCAGGATCACACACTGACGCAGCGTTTGCACTGCTGCCGGCACTGAGGGTGGTGCACTGACTGTGGTGGTGGGCCTGGGCCAGGTCAGAAAATAGCTGAGATTGAATTGTGCACTTCCCTCAGATTCATCCGGTGTTTTGGAAATGTCCTTTAAATCTTCCTGGCATGCGGCTTCCGGTGTTCGAGGGGGAGGAAGCGGGAACAATGGTGGCTGCGGTGCTGGGCCCGCTGACTCTTACCTCACTTCCGCTTAGAGATGGAGGCTCTGCTTTATCTCGTGGGCTAGGTGACAAGTCTTCCCCTGAGAAGGCAACGGGGCCCGGCCTCTCAGACACACACTGGCTGGTGGTG
This sequence comes from Lissotriton helveticus, assembly GCF_964261635.1. NCBI lineage: Eukaryota > Metazoa > Chordata > Amphibia > Caudata > Salamandridae > Lissotriton > Lissotriton helveticus. The sequence goes on from NC_136058.1 coordinate 135,918,352, forward strand.
GTGGAGTTACTGTACGCCCAGAGTATGGCCTCTCAGACAGGATCAACCACGGCCTCTGTGGTGGGGTTACTCGGCCTCTCGGACACAGCCTCAGTAGTGGGGTTAGCGGTCCTCACGCACAGTGACTGTGGGTGCTCCAGTGAGAGAGAGTGCTGCGGCACTGTGAGTGCTCTAGTGAGAGTGCTGCAGCAGTGAATGAGTGTTCCAGTGAGAGAGAGTGCTGCAGCAGTGACCAAGTACTCCAGTGAGAGTGATGCGGCACTGTGAGTGCTCTAGTGAGAGTGCTGCAGCAGTGACTGAGTGCTACAGTGAGAGAGAGTGCTACAGCAGTGAAAGAGTGCTCCGGTGAGAGAGAGTGCTGTAGCAGTGACTGAGTGCTCCAGTGAGAGAGAGTGATGCAGCGCTGTGAGTGCTCTAGTGAGAATGCTGCAGCAGTTACTGCGTGCTACAGTGAGAGTGCTACAGCAGTGAATGAGTGCTCCAGTGAGAGAGAGTGATGCGGCACTGCGAGTGCTCTAGTGAGAGTGCTGCAGCAGTGACTGAGTGCTAGTTTTAGTTAATCATACACAATATGAATGTTACAGTCTCTTAAATTGAAACTCCCCCAAAATGAGTGTTTTCTTCACAATATTGAGATTGCAGGGGTATCCTAATAAAGATAATATTGGCTGGTGATCAGGAGCGATCTGCTGCTACTCTTGCCCTTCCGGAGCAGCTATGCCAGGCTGTCTAGGGTATCTCTTTTCCAGTTTCCTAATGTGTGTATATCTAAGATGTCTTTCATATTTGAGTTTTATTTTTACCATTATTTGCAGCATTATTGACAAATATATGATTTAGTATCCTGATGGCATGCCTTACTTCTCTTCCCATTTAATAGTCTGTTCTGTGACATCGCTGTGGTGCTATTTCATGGTAGGAAGTGATGTCACAAGTGGACTTTTATACAACTGAAAGGGGCAAAATATGGAGTACAATGAAGTCCTGCATTTAAATACCACTTTCCACGTTTTTTAAGATTACGGCCTTGGGGGTAAAATCCAGACAGTGAAACATTTTTGTTATCTATCTATCTATCTATCTATCTATCTATCTATCTATCTATCTATCTATCTATCTATCTATCTATCTATCTATCTATCTATCTATCTATCTATCTATCTATCTATCTATCTATCTATCTATCTATCTATCTATCTATCTATCTATCTATCTATCTATCTATCTTACGCCCTCACTGTATCTAGCTACCGCCCTCACTCTATCTATCTATCACCCTCACTCTATCTATCTATCGCCCTCACTCTATCTACCTATCGCATCACCACAGCATCACTCAGCACCACCACAGCATCACTCGGGCACCACAGTATCACTCAGGGGCACCACAACATCACTATGCACTACCACAGCATCACTAAACGCCACAGCATCACTCGTCGCCACCCCAACATCACTCAGCGCCACCACAGCAACCATTCAACAACAACTGGTTCAAATATGTTCTCTCAATGTTTCAAGCTTTATTACATATGTCACAATTTTTTTTTAATATTTCACTTCTGTTCTTAGATTTTCACCACAATAAAATACACTGAACATAATCTTTACAAACGTTATTTACAAAAGTTTAAGCTTTTGCCATTATAAATTACAATAACTTTTATTTAAGTATTAATTTAAAAAAAAAATTAAAAGTCATTGTTATTTGTAATATCAATACATATAAGTCAAGTAAATACAACACATTTAGCATTACAAATGCTATAGGTATCACATTTGCGAAAGTTAAAACTATTGGCATTGTAAATGACAAAGCTATTAATTTTTATACTTTGCAAACATGTGGAAACATTTTTATACTCGAACCTTGGTCAGTTATGCAGTCCGAGCTTACATTTGATCTCAACGTACGGCCTGATAATAAAAGATTTGTATTGATGAACTATGAATACAAGTTTGAATAGTATTAACATAGGAATGAAAATATTACCTTAGCAACATACAATTCCCTTTCCTGGTCCACAATGTGTTAGTGTAAAGTGGTAGCCAAAGGATTTGTACTGCAGGGGTTGGGCCTACTTGTCCCAAGGAATAAACATAAAATGCTGCTGTCCTTGATCCCAAACAATGTGTACTGGGCATCAGGATATAGGAATTCCACACCGTAGCCCCTTTTAACTAAGAAATGTGGACTCTGAGCTACTGGCATTGTAAATGACAAACCTTTTATCTATGTGCTGGTTTTGAAAACAGATAAATAAAAGGCACTGTCATTTACAATGCCAATAGCTTAAAATGTCGCAAGTGTGAGACCTATTGCATTGCAAATGCTTGTTTTTATAGTGGATGGTACTCCAGCTGCGCCGCTTCATATTTACCATCAGTGATAGTGCTACCATAATATCCTAATGTAAGCTGAGTTGTAGTTCAAATACTTTGAGGTGAAATGATTTGCAAATCAATCAGTTTTAGAAGTAGGGTGAGTCCCAGCCCTGAAAGTAACTGCACAGGAGCCCTGCCTTGCAGTGCCGAACATGCAGCATCGACACAGCTGTGAGCGAGGCCACCAGACTAGTCCTCATGCTTTAAATTAGGGGCCTCATTTATGAGACCTTGCGTCAGTTTTGCGCTTCCGATGCGTCACTTTTTGTGACGCATCGGCGGCGTAAAACATGCCTCCTGTTGCGCTCTATTTACAAAGTGACGCATCTAAGCAGATGCGTCACTTTGTAAACCCCTGCGCTACATTATACCTGCGTCAGGTATAATGTATGCAAGGGGGCGTTTCCCCGCAAAAAGCTTTGTAGAAGTGACGCAGTGAAATCTATGAGATTTCACTGCGTCACTTCTAGGACACTGTTGCGTCAAAATCTTGCGCCTGCCTCACAGCAGGCGTAAGACTGACGCAAGCCCTTTCACATGGGGCTTGCCCCATGTGAAAGGAAGCATTGCTGGAGTTGCGTCACGTTTGTGACACACTCCAGCAATGCGTCACTTTTGCGCTTACAGATACGTCAGAAATACTGACGTATCTGTAACTCCTTGCGACATGATGCGTCATATATTAAGTATGTCGCAAGGAGTGCGCACTGAGAAGTGACGCATCGCTGCTTTCACGCAGCGATGCGTCATTTCTCATAAATGAGGCCCTAGATATGTTTGCAGTTCGTGGTGTGCAACATGTGCAAGGGGATGTACAAGAAAACTGTGGTAATAATTAGAGAAATAGAGCAAGAAAGTAACTTTTTCTTCTTTTTCACTGTGATGGTTGTTTACCCACGACAGCCTTTGAAATGTGCTCAGCTGGTATTTTTCAGAAATATTCTTAAAAACAACAATGGCATCCGTCCTCCGAGTTTCGAGATTCTAAATTATAAATGAATAATTGAGCAAGACATATGGTGCGCACTAAAAAGCGTGGGATCAATCCGCGAGGGATTCGAAAATCTTCAACAGTGGCCGGGACACGTCGGGAGTTTCCCACCCCCAGGCGAAACCATAGAAGGATATTCATCTGTGTGCTTAGAAACAATGGAAGAGGCGGGGGACAGTTGTCTGAAAGGAAATTAATACAGCTTATTTCGCAATTTTAAAAACAATAAAGTCCTGCCTGATGCTGAGGCTAAGAATTTGTAGCGGGCCTTTAAGTGCCACGTTTAAAAAATAATATTGACAAAGAAAATAACCCCTCACTTATTGCCCATGAGTGTTGTTTACCACAGCTAGCAGTCTCCTAGAGAATTGATTATGAAAAGTAGTAAAATACATTTTTGCGGAAAAGAAATAGCAACTATACCCAAAAACAAAAGGAACATATTTATCAATCTTTCACGCAGTGGAATGCAGAAAGCTACCTTGCTGCACTGTGCTGCATGAAAGGGCAGAAATGTGCCATATTTAACATTATTTGGCGCATTCCTGTCCTTTCCTAACGCTGGCACTATTTTGGCTGCCTAGGGCCAATGCAGGCACCATGTTGCATTGTAGGCAGGATTGTCTTTGTGCAGGTAGGCACAATGGGGCATATTATCAAGGGATTTATCTCCGCTTTTTTGGCTTTAAAAGCCAAGAAAGCGGAGATAAAATTATCTCCCTATCAGCAACAGGGTGCTAACATGCAAATTTGCATGTTAGCACCCTTTTTCTCTACGCTTCCCATTGCATCTCTAATGAGATGCAAAGGGGGCGTTCCAGAGAAAAATAATAGGAGAAATGTTGTTAAGCGACATTTCTCCTATTATCAAGGATTTCGCTAACCCTGTTAGTGATAAAAAAAGCAGCGCTAACCGCGGTTAGCACTGCTTTTTTTACACCTGGTATTTTCCTGACTTAGCCATGGTATCCAATAGAAGGTGAATATCATGGCTAAGTTTGTGAGCCCCTATCATCAAGCTAACGCCAAACTTCGAGAGATTATCGTTGGTTTTCCATTGATAATCTCTCATTTGGCAGTTAGCGCGAGGATTTTTATCACTTCTGAGATAAACCTTGCTAATAGCAAGTTATCTCTGCGATAATTTCCGGCGATGCTTAGCGTTAAAAAATTCGTTGCTAAGCATCGTTAGCGATAAATATCGGTCATCGTTGGTAATATGCCCCTATATCCTTCACAAAAACACTCCTGAGAGGCATTTTCCTCTTTCTATGTGTGCTGCTGCAGCACACATAGAAAGAGGAGAAATCAAGAAAACATAAAGATATTTCTCCTTGTTACACCTGGGGAAGCATAGTATTTTGACAAATTCCCAGGTCTACCACTAATGGTAAATATGGGAATGGGCCAAAATCCATGGTTGGCTGCGTGGGAACACTCATGCTCCACCCTTTGAAATGCCTCCCAGCTGCGCAAGGGAGCGATTTGCACTGCCTTGCATTACTCTAGATTTATCAAGCCATGCAGGGCCACGCAAGGTGGCCTTGTGTGGCATGATAAATCTCATCAAGGTTTGCATCGCCCTTGCGCCCCCTTGTGTGGCGCATAGGCGATGCAAAACCTTGATATACATATGCCACACAATGCTTAAGGTAGAGTGGTGGGGAATCTAAGTGGGTCTTAGAAGTACATAGATGTATAATCAATGGGAAGAAACCGTAAAGAGGACAGGTAAATAGGACCCATTTTTTTTCATAACCTTCACATCCTGACATCCTTGTTTTAGTCTTTATCACACAAGTGTGACCCTCACCCTTGAAACAGGCAATCATTTTGCTCCATTCCCAAAACTAAATACTTTCCCTTTTAACTTTCTGTATCTACTAAACTATACCCCTATCCTGATGTTTCCTATTACTAGAACTCACCACTTCTATCTGTGAAACTCCTACAACAATACAACGGGCCCTGTTTTTCTTGCCGTGCTCTGGGGACATTAATTTCTACATCTCACATTGGCTCAGTCTTCTTCTGGCTCATTCATGCAAGTCAATGGTGTTTTACATGTTAGCTTGTCTCATGTCTCGCTATAGTGGGCTGTTGTATCTGCTCTAAGGAGCATATTCTAAGGGATTTATCGCTGAGTTAGTGGCAATTTATCGCAGCCAAAGTCGCGATAAATTTATCGCCCCATTCGTAAGCTGGTGCTAACAGCCCATATCACCAGTTTACCTGCAATAGCAGACGCAAAAAACATCGCCACAGATGAGCCCGGCAACTACCGCTAATGAGATGCAGAGTAGGCGTTCCCGTGCAAAAAGCAGCAACAGCACCACTCCGCAACATTGTCAACAACCTGCCAGAACGGCAAAAAGATCCCAAAACAGGTGATAAGGCGCGTTAACAGCAGGAATTTAACATCTGCTCTTACCTGGTGTAAAGTCTGACGACAACCTGCCCCAGAAAAGGGAGCCCAGCACAAAGCAACACCCGAAGAACAACAGATGCCATGGAGCCACTGATCATGCAGCTCAGACACCCAAGAGGGTCACAACACCCACCACCACCACCCCCAAGACACCCCCCTCGCCCCCCAGACAAAGACATGCTACATCAACTTCACGAAATCATGAACAAAAAAATTCACCTGATGTTGCACAATGACAACACGCAACATGCATGTGTGGTCAGAAAAATGAGAATAACCCATTCATCTTTTAATTACCAAACAAAACATTTTATTCAAATAAACTCAAAACAACTATTTTGAAGAGTCGTGGCGGGTCTTCTCAGGACAATCTGTAGGTCACATCCTGCAAGACAAAATCCTAGATAAGAAGGTATGTCATGCGCACATCAAAGGACAGAGGGAGAGAACGAAAGAGAGAGAGAGAGGGAGAGAAAGAGGGAAAGCGAGAGAGAGAGAAAGAGAGAAAGAGAGGGAGAGAGAGAGAAAGAGAGAGACAGACAAAGAGAGAGAGAAAGAGGGAAGAGAGGGAGAGAGAGAGAGAGAGAGAGGCAGAGAGAGAGAGAGAAAGAGAGGGAGAGAGAGAGACAGTGAAAAAAAGAAAGGGAGAGGGAGAGAGAGTGCTGACACTGCGGATCCAGGCCTCACTGCTCCCCTGCTGCCACGGGTGAGTCTCCAACCATGTGCCAGTATGCACTACAGTTTACCAGGTCCCATATCTGAAACAGAGTCCAGATTTATGAATGGCAGAGTACATACAATTGCACTCGCCATCATCACTTGCCCGCCCCTGCGCACACAGGCTATTGCACTTGAGCCCCTCCCGTCGCCCAGTGGCGACTGCCCGCCCATGCGCACCCAGGCCTCACTGCTTACCTTCCACCACCGGCGTGTCTCCAAGAGGGCCCACCACGTGCCGGTGCAAGCTCCAAGCCTGTGGCCCATGTCCTTGGCACCCTCCACATCATGCAGTCACGCTCCATGGTCCACCCGGTCTCACACTTGATTCTGGGTCTTGATTTCGCTATGGCAGAGATCATATCAGTGCACACTGCATCATCGCAGGCTGCACACCCGCTCAGCTCTTTCTGTGCCACTAACTCTGTGATCCGTGAGGCAATGCCACGTGGCGGTAAGCCAGCACTGCCCGCTGTCTCAGGCCTGCACTGCGGTCCGGCAGGGGTCACACAAATTCTTACCAGTCCGGACTACCAGTACGGGGCTTCATCGCAGGCTGCACACCCGCTCATTCTTTAGGTGCCCCTACCTCAGTGCACTGAAAGTTACCGTCCCGTGGCGGTGTGCCTGTGCCAGCTGCAGCGTATCCGGTGCCACCAAGTATGTGCCCCGCAAGTCATGGACCCTTTATGATTGAGTCTCGTGGTGCGGACGCCATCATGTCACCTCCTGCAATGAGGAATGTGAAGTAGCAGGGCCCTAGGCCCTCATGCATGAATAATAACCACACGGATACACCCAGATAGAGAGTGGGAATGACATCCAGCATGTGCGCCCAGCCCTTTTTATTGGCAGCCTCACATGTCCTGTGAGGCATTTGCTGGATGGGTGTGGTGTTTGTGTAAATCAGCCGTGGGAGAGTGGCTGTGGCATGCTTACAACTAGTCCTGTGAGCAGCAGATCACAACAGGGATGACCAGGGACATGTAGCGATGTCCTCCCCCCCCTTTGAACGTAAGCGGAGTGAGCTGGCCTGGCGTATGCCAGTCAAGCATAAGGGTATGAACAATGCCCCCGGGGCTCTGGGCGTGGTTCCGTCCTGGGCTGGACAAGGGCGTAACTAATGCATGTGTCTCTATTGTCGTGTCGGCGCCAACCAGACCACAAATCAGCAATGTGTCACCCTGTGACCCAAGTCCCACAACATGAGCAACATGGATGTGAAGGGGGAGTCACTGATCCTACATTCATCCATACCAACACACTTGAAAGATCATAGACATGACACATCTGTGTGAATATGAATGTTTAAAGCACATTCAGTGGAGTGTTGTAGCTGGAGCAGTACAGGGCCATGCAAACCCCACTTTACATTGTTGACCCGTGGAGGGCCAGCCGGAGTCCTTTAGGGAATGACAAGTTCATTGGAAGAGGAAGAATCCAGTCCGCAGTCTGAATGCTGTGTCATTGGTGACCAAACAGAATATGGCAGTCCATGTCGAGGTCCAAGGTGAGTGTCACAGAGTGTATCGGGGGGACAGTGGAAGGTGATGATGCAGAGGGCAGAACCAAGCAGAAACTGGTCCGATGGAGGAGATGAATGCTACTGCGTCCTTCTTACCACGAAGGCAGATTCATACGCTTCTTCGTCCTCTGCTGTTTTATGTGCCTCACGTGTGGTTGGTGGTGTTCTGTCTCCAACACTGTGAGTCAGTGACACATCAGTGGCCGGAGGTGGAATGTCTGCTGCTCTGTATGGCACTGACACTTCAGGGGGCGGACATGTGGATGGAGTGGTAGCAGCAGCATGCATCAGCACAAGGCCTTGTGGCAGCAATGCCAGGAAGAGGGTTTATAGGGCATTGAGGAAGCCAGCTACCTCTCACTGGTGTGCAGCCGCGGCGGCCGCTCTTTCTGCCTGCGTCCGCTCCATGTTCTCCATGATCCTCCGCATGTGTTTCAACTCCTGGGTGATATCGCTGGAGCCACTCGGACTAGACAGTTGTATTTGTCTCAGAGTCATGACTCCAGAGATGTCAGACATGGTTCGTTTGGAGAGCATGGAGCAGACTGTGGGTGTCCGTTAGGGACTGTGAGTGGTCCATGATGGAACTTAGACACCCACGTATGCACCTGCACCTGTTCAGCCAGCTTCTCCTGGCACCCCAACACACGGCGTTGGAAGGCCATGTGTTCTTTGTGGGGTCCTGGGAGACAGCCATGGTGGTGTGTGCTGCCTGTTGTGTGGTCTGTGCAGGGGGTGGGGTCTCCTCATAGCAGCTGGGCTGCCCTGCTCCTGGAGGTGGGGTGCGGAGGCTGTCCACGAGCGTTGGAGGGCGTCTGGGTCGAAGGTGTGGTGGTCCTCTTTGTCACCAGAGAAGAGAGGTTTGGCCTGCTCTACAGGTGGCGTTGGATTTCCCTCTGCAATGTGAAGGGAAGATGTGATGTAGTTTAACATTGTGTTATAATGTATGTTGACGCATTGTACATGTTTACATTCAGATTGCATGACAGTGTACATTGTAACTGTTTGGGAGGAGCTGCCTAGTTGATGTGGGACAGTGGATATTTCGCACTATCGCGGATGTATGTTTGTACTTGTACATCATCGTCTCACATTTCTCTGCCATGCCAAATGTGATTGGCCAGTTTCTACACACAAGCGGCACCAGTTGTGTCCTCTGTCCTGTTGTGGACGTGTTGCGATTTGTACCACATTGTTGTCTGTCTTGATGTGCTCTGCATGTTATGTGTGTGTGCAGCATTTTGGGGAAGTCACCCCTGTAGCTCTGATTTTGCTTCCCCTTCTCCCTTTCATGCGGTCTACCTTTGACTGTTGTGCTTATACAGTGCTGAGATGTTGCATACTTGGGTAAATTGGTCTCTTGGTGGGAGTTGGTGGTCTGGGGCATGGTTTGTCTGCAGAAGTGCTCTACTTAATTGTACAATGTGTGCCATTGTTCCCATATCCCCCAATCCCCCCAGTCCCTGGTCGTTACTCGCTCTGGTGCTGTTGTGTCCAGTCATGTTCAGTGGTGTCCGGTCCCCCAACTCCTGCCACAGTGTTCTCACTGATGACTGTGGACACCATTTCCTCCATCTCGTCGAGGTCTTCCTGTGGTGCTGGACTCCCACCTCCAGTCTGCAATGCTGAATTCCAGTTGTTCGCGAGTTTCTGCTTGGTTTTGCGCTTCACATCATTCGAGCTCCTCTTGACTTCTTCTATTGTCCTCTTCAGCACTCCGACTGCATTCACCTTGTCCATGGTGGACTGCCATATTCCTTTTTTGTTGGCAATGACACAGTGGAGGTGACGAACAGTAGTTGATGGTGTTCTACCACCTCCGTTTTTCTGTAGACTGAACCGCTTCTTCCTACTCTTCCTGCACTTGCCCTTCCATTACCCAGAGGTCCCAGGCTGGTCCTCCAGGGGGCTTGTGGGGTTCTGGTTGTCCTCTGTACTTGCTCCCGCTACCTCCATTGTGCTTCGCTGTTGTTTGGCTTATGTTTGTATGTTTTTTTCTACTTTCATAGTTCAAGTTCAAAAATGTGTATAGCGCACTACTCACCCAGAGGGTCTCAAGGCGCTTGAGGGAGGGAGGGGGGGTGCTTTACTTATCGAATATCCAAGTTTTTAGTTGTTTTCTGAAGGAGAGGTGGTTCTGTGTAAGGCGGAGGTCAGAGGGGAGAGAATTCCAGGTCTTGGCCGCTAAGTAGGAGAAGGATCTTCCCCCCATGGTGGATCTTTGGATGCGTGGAAAAGCGCCGAGGGCTTGATTGGACGATCGTAGTTGGCGGGTGGGGGTGTAAAAGGACAGGCGCGTGTTAAGGCATTCGGGTCCTAGGTTGTAGAGGGCTTTGTGTGCGTGGGTGAGGAGACGTAACGTTATTCTCTTGTTGATGGGGAGCCAGTGGAGGTCTTTTAGGTGACCGGAAATGTGAGCCTCGCGGGGGATGTCTAGGATGAGTCTGGCTGAGGCGTTCTGGATGCGTTGGAGTTTTTTCTGTAGTTTGGCTGTCGTTCCGGCGTAAAGGGTGTTTCCGTAGTCCAGTCGGCTTGTGACCAGTGCATGGGTGATCGTCTTTCTTGTTTCGGTGGGGATCCAGCGGAAGACTTTTTTGAGCATGCGTAGGATGTTGAAGCAGGATGATGTGACGGCATTGGCTTGTCTGGTCATCGAGAGGGAGGAGTCCAGGATGAAGCCCAGGTTACGTGCGTGATCCGTTGGGATGGGTGCGGTTCCCAAGGCTGGTGGCCACCAAGAGTCATCCCAGGCCGAGGGGGATGACCCTAAGATAAGGACTTCCGTTTTGTCCGAATTCAGTTTTAAGCGGCTGTTCTTCATCCACTCGGCTACTTCTTTCATTCCATCGTGTAGGTTGGTTTTGGTTGTGTTCGGGTCTTTGGTGAGGGATAGGATCAGCTGGGTGTCGTCTGCGTAGGAGATGATGTTGAGGTTGTGTTGGCGCGCAATGGATGCGAGGGGACTCATGTAGACGTTGAAGAGGGTGGGACTGAGTGATGATCCTTGTGGTACTCCACAGATGATTTCTTTGGCTTCTGATTTGAAGGGGGGAAGGCGAACTCTTTGGGTTCTTCCGGTGAGGAATGAGATGATCCAGTCCAAAGCAATTCCTTGTATTCCGATGTCGCTGAGGCGTTGTATTAGGGTGTTATGACAGACTGTGTCGAAGGCTGCGGAGAGGTCAAGTAAGATGAGGGCAACTGTTTCTCCGTTGTCCAGTAGTGTTCGGATGTCGTCTGTTGCTGCGATGAGGGCGGTTTCGGTGCTGTGTTTGGCTCGGAAGCCAGATTGTGAAGGGTCGAGGGATTTGTTGGATTCGAGGAAGGCGGCGAGCTGATTATTGACTGCTTTCTCAATGACTTTGGCAGGGAATGGGAGGAGCGAGATGGGGCGGTAGTTATTAAGTTCAGTGGGGTCTGCTGTGGGTTTCTTCAGAAGGGCGCTGAGTTCGGCATGTTTCCAGCTTTCCGGGAAGGTAGCGGAGTTGAAAGAACTGTTGATGACGTCGTGGAGATGGGGTGCGATGATGGAGTCTGCTTTGTTGAAAATGTGGTGGGGGCATGGGTCGGTAGGCGATCCTGAGTGGATGGAGTTCATCAGACGGATGGTGTCTTCGGTGGTGATTGTGTTCCAGGCGAAAAGGATGTTAGAGGGCGGTGTTGGTTTGGAAATGGGTGGAGTGGGCATGTCGTCGGACTGGTTGTCGAAGCTGTTATGTATTTCGGCGATTTTGTTGTGGAAGAATGAGGAAAGAGAGTCGCAGAGGTCTTGGGAGGGAGAAATGTCGTTTGTGCCGGCGGTGGGATTAGTGAATTCTTTGACGATGTTGAAAAGTTCCTTGCTGTTTTGGGCATTGTTGTCAAGTCGATCCTTGAATGCAGATTTCTTGGTGGATCGGATCAGTCGATGGTGTTTGCGGGTGGCGTTCTTGAAGGTGGCTAGGTTGTCATTGGTTGGGTTTTTTCTCCAGGTTTTCTCGAGAGTACGACAGAACTTCTTGGATTTTTTAAGGTCATCGTTGAACCAGGGGGCTTTTTTGCTGCCTTGTTTGATTAGATGGTTTTTCAGGGGTGCTAGTTCGTCAGCGCTGAGGGTGATCCACTGTGTGAAGTTGGTGGCTGCTTGGTTAGGGTCCAATGAATTGTCAGGGGGGTTCTGGTGAAGCGATGTGAAGAGCTGGTCGGTGGTGATTTTGTTCCAATTTCTTCTGGGGATGGGTTGGGGGGGTTGTGTGTCGTGGGCTTTTTGTAGTTCAAGTGAACGCAGCTGTGGTCCGTCCAAAGGAGAGCTGTGGTGCGAACGAAGGAGATGTGCTTGCAGGAGGTGAAGATACGGTCAAGCGTGTGTCCGGCAGAGTGGGTGGGGGCGTCTACCAGTTGTTTGAGTCCTAGATTGGCCATGTTATCCAGAAGGGTGGTGGTGTTGTTGTCGTTTTTCTTTTCCAGGTGGAAGTTGAGGTCTCCCAGAAGAATGTAGTTTTCGGAGGGGAGGGCATGTGGGCTGATGAAGTCAGCGATATCTTCGCTGAATTGCGTGCGGGGGCCTGGGGTCTGTAGATGAGGGTGCCTCTGAGTGTGGTTTTGTGGTCGGTGTGAATCTGGAAGTGAAGGTGTTCGGCAAAAGCGAGGTTGTCGTCGGAACTGGTCGTGATGCGGATGGTGTTCTTATGAACGATGGCGATGCCTCCTCCTGTTTGGTTGGTGCGATCCTTTCGGATGATCTTGTAGGCATCTGGGATGGCTATGGCGATGTCGGGCGCTGATGAGGCGTTCATCCATGTTTCTGTGAGGAAGGCGACATCCGGCGATGTAGTGTCGAGTAGGTTCCAGAGTTCGATGGAGTGTTTGTGGACTGAGCAGGTGTTGATCAGGATGCACTTTAGGTGGTTAGTGATGGAGTTCTGTTTGGAGTTTGTGGATTTGGTGTGGGTGCTGATGCAGTCGAACTTGCAGGAGAGGCAGGTGAAGGGTCCATGGGTGTGTCCTGGGGCGGCTTGGTAGCAGTTTGGTGATCGGCCGGGGTTAAGGGCTGAGAGGGTTGCGGCGTTGTAGGTAATAAGGGTGGGATGGGATTTGCGGGGAGCAGGGGGTCTGGCGCTGGCCGCGGTCCAGGCGCGGACGGACGTAGACGGGCTTACCTTTGCGCGACTGTCATATGTGGATAGTGGAGGGGGAGGGGCAAGGGAGGGGCAGCTGGGAGGCGGGTGCGGGCTGGGGATCCTCGCTACGAGGCACAACAAACAAAATGGCAGCGATAAACAAACCTGATACAAGGACGAGATTGGGGCAGACAGCTGAATGGCGCTATGGGCGGTGGTACCAGCACAATCAGGCAATACTAGTTATAATTCAGTCCAGCAATGCAAGCGCAGAAATAACCAAGCATCAATTTTAATACAGGCAAGCAGTCAGAGCTACGATGCAATCAGGCAATGATATTTGTTTTTTAAATCCAGCAATGCGAGCGCAAAATAACCAATCTGCACTGTTAATACTGCCAAGCAGTCACAACTACGATACCCAGGCAGCAATCTTGTTCGAGCAAGCAGTCAGAGCCAAGCGCTGCGATGTCCGGCCAGGGAGCTTGGGGAGCGACCTCTTCTCACGAAGATAGAGAGGTCACAGCGCTGCATACAACGGGGCAAGCTTAAACAGTCCGTGGGAGGGAGGGGCAGCTGGGAGGCGGGTGCGGGCTGGGGATCCTCGCTACGAGGCACAACAAACAAAATGGCAGCGATAAACAAACCTGATACAAGGACGAGATTGGGGCAGACAGCTGAATGGCGCTATGGGCGGTGGTACCAGCACAATCAGGCAATACTAGTTATAATTCAGTCCAGCAATGCGAGCGCAGAAATAACCAAGCATCAATTTTAATACAGGCAAGCAGTCAGAGCTACGATGCAATCAGGCAATGATATTTGTTCTTTAAATCCAGCAATGCGAGCGCAAAATAACCAATCTGCACTGTTAATACTGCCAAGCAGTCACAACTACGATACCCAGGCAGCAATCTTGTTCGAGCAAGCAGTCAGAGCCAAGCGCTGCGATGTCCGGTCAGGGAGCTTGGGGAGCGACCTCTTCTCACGAAGATAGAGAGGTCAGTGGTTGGGTTTATTCGTCAGGCTTTCTCGAGGGTGTGGCATATCTTCTTGGATTTCTTAAGGTCATCATTGAACCAGGGGGCTTTTTTGCTACCTTGCTTGATTTGATGGTTTTTCAAGGGTGCTAATTCGTCAGCGCTGTGGGTGATCCATTGTGTGAGGTTGGTGGCTGCTTGGTTTGGGTCCGATGATTTGGCAGGAGGGTTTTGGTGAAGTGATGTGAGGAGCTGGTCGGTGGTAATTTTGTTCCAGTTTCTGCGGGGAATTGGTTGAGGGTGGTTGTGGGTCGTGGTCTTATTGTAGTTGAAGTGAACGCAGCTGTGGTCCGTCCAGTGGAGAGCTGTGGTGTGCTTGCAGGAGATGTGCTTGCTGGAGGGGAAGATTGGGTCGAGCGTGTGCCCGGCATAGTGGGTGGGGGTGTCAACGAGTTGTTTGAGTCCAAGGTTGGAGAGGTTGTCTAGAAGGGTGATGGTGTTGCTGTCGTTGTTCTTTTCCAGGTGGAAGTTGAGGTCACCCAGTAGGATGTAGTCCTCTGAGGGGAGGGCGTGTGGGCTGATGAAGTCAGTGATGTCTTCACTGAATTGTGTGCGGGGTCCTGGTGGCCTGTAGATGAGGGTGCCTCTTGGCACCCTCTTGGTGCCTCAGGTGTGGTCTTGGGGTCGGTGGGGACCTGGAAGTGAAGGTGTTCGGCAGATGCGAGGTTTTCGTCGGAACTGGTCGTGATGCGGATGGTGTTCTTATGGACGATGGCGATAGCTCCTCCTGTTTGGTTGATGCGGTCCTTTCGGATGATCTTGTAGCCGTCCGGGATGGCTATGGCGATGTCGGACGTTGATGAGGCGTTCATCCAGGTTTCTGTAAGAAAGGCGACGTCCGGCGATGTGGTGTCGAGTAGGTTCCAGAGTTCAATGGCGTGTCTGTGGACCGAGCGGGTGTTGAGCAGGATGCACTTCAGGTGGTTAGTGTCGGAGCTTTGTGAGGAGTTTGAGGGTTTGGTGTGGGTTCTGATGCAGTTGAGCTTGCAGGAGTGGCAGGTGAAGGGTCCATGGGTGTGTCCTGGGGCGGCTTGGTAGCAGTCTGGGAGACGGCCGGGGTTGAGTGCTGAGAGGGTGACAGCGTCGTACGTTATGCGGGTGGATCGGATTTTGCGGGGGCCAGGGGGTCTGGCGCTGGGCGCGGTCCAGGCACGGACGGGCGAAGACGGGTTTACCTTTGGCGCACCTGCACGTTTGTGACTCTGTCATAAGTGGATAGTGGATATGGGTGGGGCGAGGGAGGAGCAGCTGGGAGGCGGGAGCAGGGTGGCGAGGCTCGGTGGAAGCTGGAGGGAGCGGAGGTGGGGCCGCGGGGGAGCAGCGGCAGGGACGGGCTAAGGGCACAACAAAATGGGTGAGAACAGGCTCAAATTGGAAGACACAGGCACAAAGGGGGTCACGTGCACAGAAATAAACAGTGGCACAAATGGCTGGCAGTAATCAAACAATGCAGCAGGCGATATCAATGGCACAAGCAATGCGCGATACCAGACAGCAACAGGATGGCACTAATCAAACAATGCAGACTAATCAAGCTAATTAAACAAGGCGTTATCAATGGCTCAAACAATGCACGATACCAGTCAGGATGCAGGGGATACTACGATCTAAGGCAGGCAGGGAGGGACGAGCTGCGAGTGGAGCGACCGGTTCTGACCAGGTCAGGACGGTCACAGCTCCTAGACTCCTGGGACCAGCTTACAGTATGTTTGTGGGAGGGAGGAGCAGCTGGGAGGCGGGTGCGGGGTGGCGCGGCTCGGTGGAAGCTGGAGGGAGCGGGGGTGGAGCAGCGGCAGGGACGGGCTAAGGGCACAACAAAATGGGCGAGAACAGGCTCAAATTGGAAGACACAGGCACAAAGGGGGTCGCGTGCACAGAAATAAACAGTGGCACAAATGGCTGGCAGTAATCAAACAATGCAGCAGGCGATATCAATTGCAAAAAACACAGTTGATGGACAGAATGTAGAACAATGTCATACATTCACCCCAGTACAAGGATCTGGGCCTAAATCCATAGTTTTTTTGTACTCCACACCACCCTGGGTTAGACAATGGCTATATGCAAATCAGCTCTGACCCTGTGCCTCATGGGAACAGTCCAGTCCGAACTACCAAGCCATGTCTTTCCCAGACCGGAATCAAGCATCCAAGGACCGGTTTCTGGCTATCAGCTTTCATCAGCCTGGATAGCTTGACTCCAGTGGTGTGGAGAGCCTGGGACTCACGTCTGAGCATACCCAGCCCACTCGGGGTGAAAATTGCAAAAAACACAGTTGATGGACAGAATGTAGAACAATGTCATACATTCACCCCAGTACAAGGATCTGGGCCTAAATCCATCGTTTTTTTGCACTCCACACCACCCTGGGTTAGACAATGGCTATATGCAAATCAGCTCTGACCCTGTGCCTGATGGGAACAGTCCAGTCCGAACTACCAAGCCATGTCTTTCCCAGACCGGAATCAAGCATCCAAGGAACGCTTTCTGGCTATCAGCCTTCATCAGCCTGGATAGCTTGACTCCAGTGGTGTGGAGAGCCTGGGACTCACGTCTGAGCATACCCAGCCCACTCGGGGTGAAAATTGCAAAAAACACAGTTGATGGACAGAATGTAGAACAATGTCATACATTCACCCCAGTACAAGGATCTGGGCCTAAATCCATCGTTTTTTTGCACTCCACACCACCCTGGGTTAGACAATGGCTATATGCAAATCAGCTCTGACCCTGTGCCTCATGGGAACAGTCCAGTCCGAACTACCAAGCCATGTCTTTCCCAGACCGGAATCAAGCATCCAAGGACCGGTGTCTGGCTATCAGCCTTCATCAGCCTGGATAGCTTGACTCCAGTGGTGTGGAGAGCCTGGGACTCACGTCTGAGCATACCCAGCCCACTCGGGGTGAAAATTGCAAAAAACACAGTTGATGGACAGAATGTAGAACAATGTCATACATTCACCCCAGTACAAGGATCTGGGCCTAAATCCATCGTTTTTTTGCACTCCACACCACCCTGGGTTGGACAATGGCTATATGCAAATCAGCTCTGACCCTGTGCCTCATGGGAACAGTCCAGTCCGAGCAGGCGATATCAATGGCACAAGCAATGCGCGATACCAGACAGCAACAGGATGGCACTAATCAAACAATGCAGACTAATCAAGCTAATTAAACAAGGCGTTATCAATGGCACAAGCAATGCACGATACCAGTCAGGATGCAGGGGATACTACGATCGAAGGCAGGCAGGGAGGGACGAGCTGCGAGTGGAGCGACCGGTTCTGACCAGGTCAGGATGGTCACCCCACTATAGTGATTTTTCCCACCTGAGATGTGTGAATTGCAGGTCTGGGGAAGTATATCGCAATTTTTTATTTCAAAGTTGGGCCCATCGCAACTTTTTTTGTGATGGGGTTTACTTTTTTATTCCCGTCCCGGTGACTTTATCACAGTCATTTGACACGTTATTGTGAGACAATTGCATGGTACCACCATGTTGAGAATACAACGTTAACACAGCATAATTCTGCCGCAATAGAATACGATGTGAAGAGTTGCGTAGGCTTATTTTGTGATAATTGTCACACAATCTTGAGAATATCTCCCTAAATTTCCTCCTTTCCTTTTTGCATCTGGCTGGGCTTTTGAGGGTTGGAAAAGTAAACCATAGGGAGGCTGTCCTGGACTTGTGCTCTCCCTTCCTCAATGCCGGTCAAAGGGCTGTTGTTACTCCTGAAAATATGGAAAGGCACAAATGTTCCAAAAAATGGAGGCATCGGTGTGAGTCATTTTTTCTCCAGAGACACAGATCAAAGAAGGTATTTCTCCCAAAAGCTGTCCTGAAACTGTGCACAGTGCAGTGGTAGCTGCTGTCCTTTAGTCAGTTAAACATCCATAACTGGAACAGGCAGAAGAAAAAGAGAAAGCTGAACCTAAGTCCCATCATGGGAAATTGGTGCATAATTCCCAGTTATATGAATGATGTAGTGTTAAATATCATGGACAGATTAGGCTTGAATGTTATCTGAACTTGCTGTAGATTCTGATTAGTTCATAGGACCCTATGGTATGCCGCCACCTGATGCTTTAACCCTGTGTAAGGCAGTGAAGGCATCTTAACCCCGCGATGGAAGAGCATCGATATAGCTTGATTTGCTATAATCCTGAATCATTACTATCCACTGATAGAGTTTGGGAGTAGATTTCCTCAGTCTTTCAAGATACTTTCCTTATAGGTCCGTATGCTGTCCTCATTAGAAGTTTGTTTGCTGGCTGACCAAGCGAACAAGAAGTTGATGGAGATATCAAGATGGCTTATGCTGATTACAGTTTCTCTTTTCATACAGCAATATATGCTGCTTATGTATCTCAGCCCCTCTAAAAAAAAAATTAAAGTTTATTATGATAGGGTGAAGAGAGGTGAAGATGTCACTCAGCTTCTACACCCTATGGAGCTATTGGTCCACTTCCTGTCAGACACACCATTTGATGAGTCAATTGATAATTGTATTAAAACAATTATAGAATTAATATTCGTATTTAAAGTTGTATTTCAATTGTGTTGGCAATAACAGTTATAAATATATTTTTGACGGGTTGTAATATTTTACAGAATGTTACTAAATGCGGGTTGGTAATTGTAAGTTTTGCCCCCTCCCTAGTATCGTAATTTGTTGATTTGTCTACGGGGCCCATTTATAACTTGTAGCATGGTGCTAGCACCGTCGTCTTTAAGGAGTACTTTACTCCCACTATGGCGAGGGTACTCCACAAGCCAAGTTTAGAGATGTCCGTCAGTCCAGCAAACATCTCTTGTATTTAAAGGTATAAATGCATTGAAAATATGCAGTGCTGCTCCGACAACATGATGGAGCTGCTCTGCACACTTTTATTTTCTTTTTTTATTTAAACAATAAAATCCCATATTGGGATTTTTCTTTGAAGAAAAAAATGAATGGCCCCCTTGCCATGGGAGTTTATTCCATGGCCTGGGGGCCACTGAAAAGTTTTTACTTTTACTTACTTTCACGTTTTGTGTGCCAGTTTAAAAAACAAAATAAACACTAGTCATATGTCCATCTGCTCTAAATCGGGTAGGCAGAAATATCACCTAACTCTAAATAGGACCCCATGTTTGGAATGGGAATAATAAATCTGACCCTTCACGGAATCCAACACTCCTTCTCTCCCATCCCCAGGGTCCAACACATTCTCTAGTGTGCATACGTTTGCATTGGAAATAGCAAATTTGATCCACCAAAATGTAACACTGTCCACAATTTGGTTACGGTTGGAGTGGGAAGAGTAAATTTGACCCCAAGGGTGCAACATCTTCCCCAATGTGGCTAAGATTGGAATTGGAATGGTAAATTTACCTCCCCGGAGTTCAACACTTTCATCATCGTGGTTAAGTTTGGAAGGGGAATCATAATTCTAACCACCTATGCCCAACACTTATTTCATGTTTTCAGTTTCATAGTATATTTGAACATCTCAAAATACCATATTTTACCATATGCGTAAACATTTGTTAGATATTCCTTCTTTCATATATAAAATTTAATAATAACATTGGCATTTTCGAAAACACAATAAAACATTATTGCATATTTTCATAAAATTAGGTTATGTATAGAATAATAATAATATATATGTTCAAAGTCTCGAAAGCTTGTAAGTGCCTTCTTAAAGTCTCGTGAATTGTTGAAAGAAAATGCACAACTTATGCGTACCTTACTTCACCTTTAAAATTGTAAATAAAAATAAAAATATAATTGATACTGCAAAAAATCCTTTCATACACCTGATGTGTTTGTATTGCAATCCATTTGTAAGTTAATATTTTAGTTAAGATATGATATATAACATAGTTATCATGTCGGAGCTTGCATTTTTATATCTAAATTACAGCCAATAGGTAATTTCAAGAAGGACTGGATAATATTTGTTACACTGTCCTAATTAGCGTAATTTTGGTAATTTTGTGTTACTCTTGTTATACAAAATTCCTGAAATTATCGGTAACACCATATTGTTATTCACCATTCATAGTAAAAATTTACCGTGGATATGGCGTGCACTATAAAACGTTTCCATGAAGCACAGGAACAGCGCGAAATATAGAGTGAGAGTGAGAGCAGCTGTTGCTTGTAGGGCTTTAATTTATTTGATCTCTTTTTTTTTTACCATGAAATGCAACCTCATGTCCAAAGTGGTCATGACGACTCATTTCATGCTGAAATACATTGCCAAATGTCAGTTTTAAATTTTTGGTAATTACACATAACGTCATGCTATTTTTGCTTAAATGTTACATAATTAAGCAAAAGTCAATTACGTGAATTCTGCAAACCCCTAAATTTAAGTAAGTATGGATAATTTTGTCAACGTTGTAGTTAATGTATATAAATTACATTTCTCTTTTATTTGATCTTACTTTCTTAATTTGGATTGATATTATAGATGCATGCATGTTTAATACCATTATATAGTTGATTACAGTGTATGTCACTCGCACGTTTCTTATTCATGGGTATTTTACACACTCATGAGTGCATAAAATACCCATGACGGAGTAAGGTATGCATGTTTGAGTCTTAAACACCTTGTGAATTATTCATGAGTTCAAATGTTACAGCAAAAAAAGCTTTTTATTATAACTTCAAGTGGATGAAAAATGAGGCATAGCTTTGGGTTATCTAATGGACACACCCAATAGTCATGAAAAATACAGGACAGAATAATGTAAATGGTAATTGTATGCATAGCTTTTATTGACAGCTGTTTTAGGTAACACATTCACTCTCTAAAAGTTAATAACTTTCACAAAATTCTTAAAAACATCCCTTCTTCCTATATCAGCCATATTGTAAGTGTCCGAATTGGTAAAGAAACTGTGGTAGGACATGTTTGAGTCTTAAACAACTGTGGTAGGACATTTGTGAGGAAATTCCAATCAGCCTAATTTTACAGCGTGGATGGCAGCGGCAGCTCCTCCACAATAGTTGAGGAGCATCGCCCCACTGGCTCAGAGCCCAGCAGCTGAAAAATAAAGCAATATTTTATTATTGTCTTATTTTTCAGGTGCTGGCTAAGCCAGCATGTGCATGGAGGGGCTGGGCTGGGCCAGGCCATTGGAAGGGGGAGGAAGAGTGGTTGGTGCACTTTTAAGTGCTCATGTCAGTTTGGCCAGCTGTCTTAGGACGGCCAAACTGACATGACCCTTAGGTTTCTCCAACCCAGCAGTATTACACAGCCAAGTTGGAGAAACAGCACAGAAACAGTGTCTGAGCGGGAGTAAATCCAGCCTGCTCAGCCAATCATGCTTGAGAGCAGCATGGATATTGGATGGGGAGTGTGTGATGCTGTCACAGGGACTGCTTGGACAAGGACCTAGATACAGAGTTGCAAGAGGCGGGCGGCAAAACCAGGTATGTCATTTTGTTTTCAATTTTTAATATTTTTATTATTAAACCCTCCCCCCGTGCGCTCCACCCGCAACCCCATTATTCTCCCTTCACCTGCCCACCACTCTTTATCAGCCACCACTGGTGGATGGAGTAGAAACAGAAGTTTATTTTATTTATTTATTTATTTATTTGAGAGTTTTATGTAGCGCTGGCCAGACCCGAGGGTATCGGAGAGCTTTACAACATATGGGTCAGAAAATCACATAAATGCAATAGTCTTGAGGAAAACATAATAGCGAGGTAGTATATATAATGGTATAATGGATCCTGGCGCTACGTTTAAGTTTGGGTATGCTGTACCGCCTTGAAGCAAGGAGGTCAGATGGAGTCATAGCGGTGTGCGTATTGGCTCAAGCCAGCCCCTTTTATGTATGTGGGGATGAGGTAGGTGTCCAGTGGCTTGGTGGAGGTAGATTTATTTATTTATTTTGAAAGTTTTATATAGCGCGAACAAGATCCTTGCAGATATCAGAGCGCTTTACAAGTACATGGAATAAGAAAAAGGAGCGAGTGATTAACAAAGTTATTGTGCATGGAGTAGCTAGAGGTTATCAAATCAGAGCAAATAAAACAGGGAAACAAGGAAACATAGTAGATCAGACAAAACTTGTTATAAGAGGACAGGCAAAGGGTCTCAATAGATCCAAGGTAAATGTTCAGGTGAATTTGGCCATGAGGATCGCTTTTACTTCTTTTTTGAAGAATGCAGTGGAGGAGATAAGTCTGGTTTCTGGAGGGAGGGCATTCCTGATCCTGGGTGCTATTCCTGAGAAGGAGCGTTTATAAGTTTTTTCCTTCCGGAATCTTTGAGGTTTAAGAAGAAGATTTTTAGTGCTTCTAGTGGCTCTTGAGCCCCCTGAGATTGTGAGCTTCTGGGTGAGGTAGTTAGGCGAGTTGTGGTGTACAGCCCTGTGAGTCATGCAGGCGATTTTCAGGTGGATTCTAGCTTCGTAAGGCAGCCAGTTCAGGGATTTTAAGTCAGGGGAAATGTGCAAGCGTTTTTTTTGATCGAGTGATAAGTCTCGCTGCAGCGTTCATAGAGGCTCTTAGTGGTGCGGTAGCTGAAAGGGGGAGACCACAGAGGGCGACGCTTCCATAGTCTAACCGAGGAATGACTAGCGCTTGCACTGCGGTTTGGAAGTCTTTGGCTGGGAGGAAGGGTTTAAGCTTCCTCAGAGTATTGAGTTGGAAATTAGCTCCCTTAGTTGTCGTGCTGATATGATGTTGCATATTGAGATTGGCGTCGAGGGTTACGCCTAAAGATGTCGCTGAATTCACGATGGTAGGTTGGACGTTGAGTGCAGTTAGGTGTTTAAGCCAAGTCTGAGTGATAGAGGTTTTGGCGGGAGGTGAAATAAGAAGGAATTCCGTTTTTAGAGCGTTAAGTTTGAGGTGATTCTCGGCCAGCCATGTCTGGGTCTTCTTAAGCGTTGAGTTGAGTAGTTTGATGTCCTCAGGGGATTGTATTTTGAGGTAGAGTTGGGTGTCGTCTGCGTACATGTGAAATTGTACATTAGATGCTTGCAGCAAAGTGGTGAGTGGCTCCATGACTAGGTTGAACAATGTTGGGGATAAGGAGGATCCTTGTGGGAGGCCTAGTGTTACGGGAACGGGTGAGGACAGCGAGTTGTTGATCTTGAATTTCTGGGACCGGTTGTGCAGAAAGGAGGTAAACCACTTGAGTACAGTCCCTGATAGACCCATTCAGATATTCAACAGCTCGAGTAGGTTCTCGTGTTTGACGGTGTCAAAGGCTGATGAGAGATCAAGTAGGATGAGTAGGCAGGTATCGTTCTGATCTAAGATTTGGAGGGCGTCATCAATTATGTGTGTCATGGCAATTTCCGTGCTGTGTCCTGCTCGGAAGCCTGATTGATGTGAGTTGAGGAGGTCAAACTGATCAATGTGTTTTGTCAATTGGAGTTGGACGCATTTTTCTAACAGTTTAGCCAGGGTAGGGATATTGGAGATAGGACGGTAATTGTTTAGGTCAGTAGGGTCTGCTGTGGGTTTCTTGAGTATAGGCGAAACTTGTCCCACTTTGAGAGAGTCGGGGATGAGACCTTGTTGCAGTGAGCTGTTAATAATTTTGGTTCAGAGTGGAAGAAGTAGTGGGATGAAGTCCTTTACAGCGTTTGCAGGGAGTGGGTCCATGAGGTGATTAGAAGGTTTCACTGTACTGAGCAGTTTGCCAATTGTTTCTTCTGTGTAGGTGTCTAAGGACGACCATGTAGTATTGTTTTTTAGTTCAATGTGTGTTATGCTGTGGGGGCTAGAGTAAAGGCTTAGATCATTGAGGAGGTCGTTCCTGATATTATCTGTCTTTAGATTAAAGAAGGCAGAGAATTCTTCACATGACAGTAGAGTACTAGTAGTGATATGTGATTGTAGAGGTTGTTCCTTGGATTGTGTTCTGATTAGCTCAAACAGTTTTTTTGGCCGGTTTTTTACTTGGTCAAGCTGGTGACTAAAGAAATCTGCTTTCGAGCGTTTGATTTTCCTGAAGTAAGCGTTTCTCTTTTTCTTAAGAGCTTTAAGGTGCAGAGCCGAAGGGGCTGACCTCCAGTTGCGCTCTGCCAGTCTCATGGCTCGTCTATCTTCATTGAGCCTACCATCGTACCATGGTTTAGAGTTCTTAGCGGAGACTCTTTTAAGTTGCAGGGGGGCGACCTCATTGATTATTGAGGCCATAGAGTTGAGGTAATGGTCAGTGAGAACCTGAACATCTGAGGCACCAGTAGGGGGAAGGAGAAGATTACAGCTGGGGGAAGGTAGTGAGTTAGGGTTGAGTTTCTTCAGGTCTCTTTTCCAGACCTTAAGTTTGGTGGATTGAACCGGGTTGAGTTTGACATTTTCGTTGATGAAGAATGTGATAATGTGGTGGTCAGATCATTCACAGGGTTGGATTGATCCAAGTTGGGTAGATTCCTCTTTGGAGATGATTAGATCGAGGATAGAGCCTTTGTCATGAGTGGGGCTGTTGCAGATTTGGGTGAGGTCAAGAGCGTTGAGGAAGTTCTTGAGGCTATTTACTACCGCGTCATTGTGATCATTCCAATGGAGGTTGAAGTCTCCAAGGAATATTTGAGTGTTTTGATGACCGGAGTTGGTTGTGATCGTGTCCATGAGTTGTTGGGTGAAGGTGAGGTTGTCCCCCGGTGGGTGGTAAATAATATGTAGAAAGCATACAGGTTTGCTCTCGCTGATGACGTCGAGGCAGATGTATTCACAGGAGGAGAGTATGGGGGAGGTGGCTCTGGAAACTGAGAGGTTGCTCCTGTAAATGCATGCTATTCCACCGCCTGTCTTACCATTCCTGTCCAGTCTAATAATGTGATAATTGGGGGGGACTAGAATGTCAATGATTGGCGTTGAGGATTCTGTTAACCAGGTTTCAGTGAGAATGGTAAGGTCAAGATCTAGTGTGTTGATGAGGTCAGCTATGTCGGAGGAGTGTCTAGGGGCCGATCTGCAGTTGAGCAGTGTGCACTTGAGCCGTGGGGTGATAAGGGAGGAGGTCGGTTCTAGAGTGAGGGAGACTTTTTTAAGGTTATTAGGGACGGAGCCTCTATTGTTGTGTGTGGGGGGCCTAAGGGAGTTGGAATGGATAGTGGGCATGGGAAGATGTGTGGTGGTTATGTGGTTCAGGAGAACGGGATCATAGGAGCGCAGGAGGGAGCGTATGTCGTATTCCGAGAGTAGATTTATGGTAAGACGAGGACCGGAGGTGGAATTACGAACGGGGATTGAGATCGGGTGAGGAGAGTTTTGTGTGAGAGAGTGGGTAGGATGGGTGGGGGGCTTGTTAGGCGAGGAGGTAATGGTGGATAAGGGATGTCTGGGTTGAATAGAGAGTAGCTCTTTGAAGGTATGAAGATCCTTTTTGATTTTGAGGAGGGTGGAAATAATCATGTCCAAAGTGGAGTTAGGAATGGAGGTGTAGTTGGGGATGGGCGCTGAGGGTGAATAAGTGTCAAGGGTACTATAGTGGGAGGGGAGGGGTATGCCATTGTGAGAGGAAGCTAGGGTTGGGGGGTGGGACTGGTGAGGGAGTTGGTGGGAGGAGGGGGAGGGAAGGTGGGGGAAGAGTGTGGACTAGGGGTGATGGGAGTGCCAATGTGGCAATGGGGTCTAAGGATGGGAGGGGAGAGGGTCCTCGGAGGTGAAATGGACCTGTTGTGGGGTGAGGGAGTGGAGTTAAAGGAGGTGGGGTGTTCCGAATGTCCAGCAGGCAGTGGGAGGGGGGGGAACGGAGAAGGGAGGGGGAGTGGGGGTGGTGGCGATGTAAGAAGAGGAGTGATCTCTGCCTGGAAGCGGAGGGGGTGAGGTAACTATAAAAGGTGAGTGTGTGGTAGGAGTACTGGGGAGAGGGAGGAGGGGTATGTCATTGTGATGCGGAGCTGGGATAGAAGGAGGGAAGGTGGGAGGGGTGAGGGGACTAGTGGTAGGAGGCACTGTGGAGTCTTGGGTGCTAGGATTGGAGGTCAGAAGGCTGGGAGGAGTCGGAGGATTGGAGACATGTTTTTTGAAGGTGGGGAACAGGTTATCGAACAGGTTGAGGTTCCGGTCCGTGGATTGTATCAGGATAATACCGTTGTTGTGGATAGTGATGGTTGCCCTTGCTGGGAAGGAATGGGAAGGTGCAATGGAAAGTGCTAGGCCATGAGCGGACTTCCTAGTGGCGTAGATCGTGAGTAAGGAGAGGAAGGTTTTCCTCCATTGCGCTCTACGTTTGGTGTAGAAGATGATATCGGTGGGCTTGACTCCATTGTTTAGTGAGAGGTAAGTGTCCGCAAAGGGTGGTTCAGGATGGGACCTCAGGAAGTTGTGTTCAAAACGTTTGGCTGTTTTTTTAGGTAGCTCAGGGGGGTAATTGATATTATAAGTGTGCATGCCTGAGGGTTCCATCTTGAGAGTTGATGTGTAGTTAAGTGGAGGATGTTGTGTAGGTCAGGGGGGGAGGTGTAATGTGGGCTAGGAAATCTACCAGGCTTGTCGGCAGTGTTGATTCAGGGCTACTGTAATAGCGAGAAGGATGGGGTTGTTCAACTAAGAAGTGGGCATGTGTGAATAGTGGGGGTGACTAGTCTAAAATGGCTGAATCCTTAGGAATGGTTAAGTAAAGAGGGGTGACTAGTCTAAGATGGCCGACACATTAGAGGAGATAGCGAATTGTTATGTAGTCCTCTGTTTGTTTTCATGAGTTGAGGCCATCGGTGTAGTCAGTTTCGCTTACTATCCCTGGCTGGTCGATTTCTATTTTGCTGGTAGGTGATGAGGGTGAGGAAGTCCTATATCGATTTTGGTTATTCCGGTGCCAGGCAGTGTTGTTAGCCAGCCTTTGTAAGGGTCAGTGAGTAATGGAGGCGATTTGTTGTTGTAGTTTATGACCCCAGCCATTTTGAGCCATTGTTCTCATGGGGATAGAGGGATAAAAGTAAAAATAAAAATAAAAATAAAAATAAGGCTTGAATAGTACCTTGTCGCTGCAGAAATCATCCCATGTGGCCTTGGCGCCGGGGTGCAATCCTACTGGAGGTATTCATGCAGTTGGTTTCCGTTCGTTAATCACTACCTATTGGGGTGGGACATCCAGCTCGAACAAAACAAGTTATCCACGTAATTAAGAGCCTTCCGTGTGGTGGCTCCCGTGTGGTGGCTCCGTTGCTATAATTCTATCATCGGTGTGTGCAGCCCCATAGCCGGCAGTCCGGTAGTCAGATCGCGGGGGGCAAGGGAGGTGTTAGGGTGATCAGATTTAAACCGCGCATATGCTTTGTTGGTGGTGCGGGGAGGGATCGCTCCTTTGTATGCAGACAGGCAGGCACATTGCGGAGGGGGGGGGGCAGGGCGATCATTCACGCCCGGTGTGAATGTCTCGCCGGTGGCGCGGGGGGGAGTTCGCCCCCTCAGCGCGAGTGGTGTGCCTTCTTGCTGGCCTGGGTCGTTCAGATTGTGGACCTCAATGTGAACCTTAGACTAGCGTCAGACCCTGGGCCTGACGTCAGGTCTCGAAGGCTCCGAGGGCAGACCATAGCTGGAATACAGGTGCCGTGCCGTGCCGCCCCGCACAGGGGACACAGGGGCTAGACCGCCCCGCTCTGGAGATCTGGAGATCACTGTCGCCACAATCGAGTCCAGCTACTATCCAGTCGTCATCCTGAAGAGCAGCAGCAGCCGTCGTCCTCCGCTTTCCTGCAGCAACGGCCCGCGGGACACGAGAGACCGCAAAGGGGCATCCACAAGCAGCAGCCCTCCGAGCGGGAGATCCCGCAGTACTCAAGCCTCAACAGTCGAGTGTAACTACACTCCGGGTGTCGCCATCTTGCTGGTCCACAGCAGCCACTGCCCTCCTCTGTTCTGCAGCAAAGGTTTGGGGGAAGCCAGGGACCGCAAAGTGTTTGTCCTCAGGCAGCAGCCCTCCGGCGGGAAGCCCTGCAGTCTTCCTGGATCAGGGGGGAGGAGTCCCCCCAGTAGCGGTCAGAGCGACGTCCGAACCGGGGTACACAGGCAGGTAAGCGTTGGAGGTAGCATGTAATCCAGTAATTGTGTGAAATGAAAGATCGTTGGTTCCAAATTCTGCTATCAAAACCAGTTACTCTTAGTGTGTCGGTTTCAGTCAGTGGTTGCAGTCTATGGTTGCCGCTGACAGGGATATTTCCAGAACGGTGATCCCAAGCGGATGGAGCTCATTCGGGGGGCTCCCACTCGTCGGCCATCTTGATGCATTCTTGATGGTAGAGAATCTGGCATCTGTCCTGTTCTGGCTGATGTGCTCCATCGGCAGCTATCAATACATGGGCGGACGGTTGAGAAAGAGGTCTTTGAACTGCATTTTAAATTTTGGAAAGAATGGGGTAGTTCTGATGTGTACTGGGATGCAATTCCAGATTTTGGGCACACTTCCAGAAAAGGAACGGGCTGCGGTTTTTCGTTTGCGGGTTTTCGGCGGGATGAGGAGAAGCGTATTGGAGCTCCTGAGGGTCCTAGTCTGGCCGGCCTTCTTAAGTTTGGAGGCTAGGTAGGCTGGTTTCCTGGTGTGCAGGGCTTTGTGCGTGAGGCAAGTAGTTCTGAAATTGGCACGCATTTCGACTGGGAGCCATTTTAGCTCTTTGAGTGCAGGTGATAAGTGATCGTATTTCTCTGCTCCTGTGATCATTCTGGCTGCTGCATTGAATGTCGTTCTGAGGGGAGCTAAGTGTACCTGTGAGGGATGCATTACCATAGTCTAGTCTGGATAGCACTAGTGCTTGAGGTCCTTAGGCGAGATATAGGGTTTTATTTTGTTGAGTAGTTTTAAGTTGAAGAAGGCGCTTTTTGCAGAGATTCTGATGTGCTTGGCCATGTCAAGTTTTGAATCGAGGGTGATTCCCAGCAATTTTACAGAGGCAGCCAGGGTGATATTGCTGTTGAGGGCGTCAATGGCTTTCAGCCATTCTGTGATTTAGGGGTTCTCTTTTTTGTTAGAGATGAGGAGGAATTCCGTTTTGTCTTGGTTGAGTTTCAAGTGATTAAGGGATAGAGAATTTTGGACTTCTCTAAGAGTGTCATTAAGTCTTTGGATGTCCTTGATGGAGGAGGTTTCGAGATTGATCTGGGTTTCGTCTGCATATAGGTGAAAGGGGATTTTGGTGTTTTTGAGTATAGTGGTGAGGGGTTCCATGTAGATGTTGAAAAGTTGAGGGGAAAGAACTGATCCTTGGGGGACCCCTCTGCTGACCGGGTGTAGCTCCGACAAGACGTTTTTGATTTTTATTCTTTGTGTGCGGTTCTTGAGAAAAGAGGAGAACCTCTGTAGGACCGTCTCTTCTGCACCTAGCCTATTTTGGAGTACTTTGATGAGTAGCTTGTGGTCAACCGTGTCAAAGGCTGCCGATAGGTCTAGGAGTATGAGCAGACAGCATCGGTCTGTGTCTAGTGACTTGTGGATGTCATCTATGATGTTAATGATTGCTGTCTCGGTACTGCAGCCTTGTCGTAAGCCCGATTGGTGGGGTCCAGGAGGTTGATGTTGTCCATGTGTTGGGTCAATTGTAGGAGAACACACCTTTCCAGGATTTTAGATAGGAGAGAAAGATTGGAAAAGGGTCAGAAGTTATTCAAGCCATTAATGTCCAAGTCCGTTTTTTTTAGAAGTGGTGTTACTTGGCCGACTTTGAGGCAGTCTGGAATGGTACCGGTTCTCAGGGAGCTGTTTATGATTTTGCTCCGGAGCGGGACTAAGGAGAGTTAAAGTTTTTTAGCCAATTGAGTGGGTATAGGATCAAGGGTGTGGGAAGAGGGTTTGGAATTGGAGATTATTAGTTTAACTATCATCGATTCACAGATGTGGTTAAAGGTTTTCCAGAGTATTGGAGGGTGGTTAGGTACAATATCATATGTCATTGGGGACAGGCCCATGTGTGTGGTACTGCGGTTGATATCCAAGGAGAGTTCGATCTTGGTGATTTTGTCATTGAAGAAGTTGGCGAAGTTATCGCACCGGTCTTTAGAGGCGAACATCAAGGGGGGGGGGGCTTGGAAGTCTGTTGTCTGATGAGGTTGAAGAGTTCCTTGGGCCTGTTTTTTGAGTTGTCGAGCGCAGAGGAGAAGAAGGAGGTTAATTATGTGTTTTTTGCACTTCCTGCGAGTTGATTTGAGTTGTTCGCAGAGGACTGATGTTGGTTTGTTCTGCCAGTGTCTTTCTGTGGCCCTGAGGTGTCTCCTTTCAGAGTTTATGTCCGTGTTGAACCAGGATCTGGACGGAATGTTTCTGGCTCTTTTTAGTTTCAGGGAGGCTAGTTGGTCCAGAAATGAAGTCGCAGTTGTGTTATAGTGAGAGGTGAGTTCTGTTGTGGAGAGCTCATCCATGGAGTTAGGAAGGAGCGATCTCATCTTTTCCTCTAGGGTAGCTAGGGGGATCTGAGTTAGGTTTCTTGTCCATTTGGGGGGGTCCAGCATGGGGTGTTTGCATAGGATTGGTTGGCTAATGCAGAATAAGATGAGGTGGTGATCCGACCAGTCAACAGGCAAGATGCGATCGATACGGATTGTGTCGCGTTGAGCAATAATGGCATCCAGGATAGATCCTTTGTCGTGTGTTTCTTCAGAGCAGTGTTGGATAAGGTTATTGTTGATTAGGAGATCGTTTAGGGATTGGATTAGCGTGTTGTTTTCTTCGTTCCAGTGTAGGTTGAGGTCACCTAGGAGAAAATAGTTTGAGTCTCGGAGAGAGCAGTAGGTGATCAGATCTAACAGGTGTTCCCCGAAGGCTGTGGTGTTGCCAGGCGGATGGTAGATGAGGTGGCAGAGTATAGATTTGTTGTCTTTTGTCTTAATGTTGGCGGTTAGGCATTCAAATGTGTTGTATTTGAAGGTGTCTGTCTCTGTCACGTCGATGATGACCTTGTGCAGGATTGCTGTGTCCCCTCCTCGTTGATACCTTCTGTCTTTGTTGATAAGTGTATATCCCGGGGGCCCAAGCATGTCCAGGCTTAGGGACGAGAATTTGTTTAGCCAGGTTTCGGTGAGGAAGGTGATGTCTATGTCATGGGTGAGGATTGTTTCCGCCAGCTCAGTTGGATATTTGATGGCTGACCTGCAGTTGATGAGCATGCCTTTGGTGAAGGTCTCCTCATTTTTGTGTTTCTTGATTAGGGGATCCCTGGGAATATTGGTGAGGAAAGCAGGGGGTCTTGGGTGGCCTGGGGGGCGGTCTCATCTGAGTCCCGTGATGACCATGATCTTGGATTGTGAGGTGACAGATGTAGGAGTGTCATAGGAGACGGCAAGCTCCATCACTTCACTTGGTGACATATCCGCAGTTGTTCTTTTGGGTCTATGTGATTTGTTTGAGAGGGGGATTGAGATCCAGCTGGGATTTAGAGCCTTGGGGGGCTGATGCTCTCTGGTTAAAGGACACGCGGGAGTAGAGAGGGGTAGTTGGCTGGGTTCTCTGAGTATGGCGAGGCTTAGTAAGATTGCGTTGAGACCTAGTAATACAGCTTCAATCTGGCTTTCCAGCAAAGTGATATGTTGAGACGTTTCCTCGATGGAGGGGGGGTGAGGGTGGTTGGTGCTGGGCCATCCGTAGGGGGAGAGAGCTTGTTGTTAATATATTTGCTTTTGGTGTTCCCGATGTCAGTGTTGACTTTGTGTGAGGCGGTGGGCAGGGGGAGTTGGGGGTCGCGTGCTTGATCTCTCATCCTCTTGCGCAGGGGGAGTGGTGTGTGATTAGGTATCCTAGCTAGTGGATTGGGGGCATTAGTAGTGGGTTGGGTGCGGTGAAATGGGGAGGGAGGGTGAAGGTGGCAATTGAGCGGTGGATGGGGGCATCCTTGGCATTTTACCTCCTGTGTGTGTTGGAGAGGAAGAGTGCATTGTGCGTGTTTTGTGCGAGGTGGGCGATGGGGAGGTGGTTGTTCAAGGGGGAGGGGATGACGGGGTTGGTGGAGGGAGTGGGATTAGTTTGTGGGGTCTCTTGGCGAGTTAGTCTGTCCGGGGATGGGGAGTAGGTTGGGAGTGTGCGGTGTGGGTGCAAGGGGGGGTTCCGTAATGCGGAAAAGAATGTGTTGAATGCTTCTCGGTTGTCATTGTTGGCTTGAACCAAAACGGTACCGTTGTGGTAGATGGTTGCAGAGATGTTGCCCTTACGTCTAGTGTGGTTGGGGATAGAAAACGTTAGCTTGCAGCAGTATGGAGTGATGGTTGATTTGGTTATGTGGAGCTGTGATCTAAGAATGGAATTCCATTTTTCTGGTCTTACTGTATGAAAAATGAGATCCATTTTCAGTTGAACCTTGGAGGTGCAGTGGTAAATGTCCGCAACTAGTGTTTCTGGGTGTTGACGAATCAGTCTGTGTTTCAGGTTACTTTTCGCTTTTGCAGAGAGGTTGTGGGGGAAGGTGATGAAGAATGAATTTGTGCCATGTGGTTTTAGGTGTGTTGGTGTTGAGGGGTTAGTGGGGATTGTGTTGGTGGATGTCATGTGTTAGATGCGTGGGAGGATGGCTTGTCAAAGTTCTTCTCAGGTCTGGTCTGAGTTGTGTCAGAGTGGGTAGCGCTCCGATGCAACCCCAAACTGGGGTATATGAGGTGTAGTGGTGCTGGAGGCAGGGTGGTGGCTAGAACAAGTTGTTGTGTGGGGAGCCTAGCCTCCGGGATCTCCCTGGGTTAAGGGTGGTGTACCTCGGGGGGTTAGTTACAAGGTTATGGTCCCAGAAGATAGAGATTGTTAATGGCCTAGGTGTTGTAACTTTGTATTCTTGAAAGTGGTGCGGGGGGCATTACTAGTGAGGGGGGGACTCAGCAGTCAACGTCAAGCGTCCCGGATTTGCAGTCAAATGTTTCGAAATTCGGGTCACTGGGGTTGCGCTGGTCTAAGGAGAAATCTCTATCTGTCAGCTACGTTACCTTTACTTAATGAGTGGTCTCCCCCTTGTTGTTTTGTGCCTGGGTATATTTTTGATTGATAGTAAAAAAATATTATAATTTTTTTTACATTTCTAAAAAACAGTATTTAATTATCTAGCATTAGTTACAATGACAACTATTTTGTGAATTATAATATAATACTAAAGATAAGAAGGTGTTGAAGATTTTTTCAGATTTTCTTAAGTTATGGGAATTTAATAAATCAACCCTATATGTTAAAGTTATAATAAAGCTTATTTCAGTGTGCATAATTAAAACATAATTATATCTCATTTTAGTCACAGAAAGTTATTAAAAAATGTGGCTTGCATTTTTGTTATATGTTACTAAATATGCATAAATTAAGTTACATTTATGTATTAGTATTTTTAATATTTTTACATATTTGTTGTACAATTTTTGCATTAGAATTTTGTTACTTTTTATAACATCACATCATATATTTTTTAACATTTCTTTTTTTTAATTCTAATTAAAGAAAGTCTTCTGGTCATTTAAATTTTTCTGCCATTTTTTACCAAGTGATGTATTTTGTTATCTGTCTTCTCTTTATAGTACAACGACATGTCTCCACTCTCCAGCATGGTGGGTCTTTGTTGCAGTTCTCTGGTGCAGGTCAGTATGTTTTCTAATTAACATTTGCGATACTTTGTCCCACTTCCAATTATCGAGATACTTCTTATTATCCCCAAAATCCTCCATGTTTTACCTCAACACTCAATACAAATGTCCAAATGCAATCCAGCACCAAAATGCATGTGGCTACATAATCCCTCTATGTAGCCACAGACATCTCTCTTTATCATCCCCATTCCCTTTCTCCTCTTGAGTCAGCTCTCAGCCAGTTACCACCTTCCTGACTCCAGAAGTCAACCGCTGTATCTCTCTGGCTACTCCTTACATTTATCAGTCACTGCAGTCTTCAAATCCCTCAACTCAAAATCCTTTGCCAAACTAACCCTCCTCTTTCTTATACCATCCATTAATGGCTTTTTGCTCTCAAGATGAGACATACCATCAAACCTGCTCCACCCTCTAACCCTCTTCACAGCTATTTCTTAAGTCTTCCCTCCTCTGCCTTTCTCCGTACCTCTCCTCATACCAGCAGTTACCCCAGGTATACCCAGCATCTCCCAGCCCCTCCTTTCAGCTGTATTACTTGCCTGATATCACTCTACACCTTCATATGGAGTACGTCTTTCTCTCCTTTAATCTAACCCCAAACTCTAGTAAACTCCTTCTAAGACAGATTCAAATGTAGTCCCTTTCTTCCCCCCTTCACCAGGCAACCCCTCACTTCAGTTCCTGCAGCTATCATGCCTAGCACATCCCTCCCAATATCATCTACACTACATAACCTCTTTCATATGCTTATTTTAGCAGCCTCAGAATTTGCCCTTCTTTCTTCTCCGCCCCAGACTCCCCGTCGATATATGTATCTGTGCCAACCAGCACATCCAACTTTGTCAGTGGTCAGTGTTTCTATCTCTTGTATCTGCATCAAGGCAAAATATCAGAAAGAAGAGCTTTCACTTTTTACAGGAGCATCATTTCCATCACTTGTTTAATGTATATTCAGTTGCAAAGAGTAAGGTCCTGATTTAGAACTTGGCATACGGGGTCCGCAAAGTTCTATATCAGGTCCTAAGTCTCTGCTAGTCAAGTCCAGCCTACTTCATATGGCTGTATTTTCATCCTGCTGATCTCCAGACCACCTCCTTCCAATCTTCCATTTCAGTGCTCATTAATAATATAAACCCTCATTATAGACATCACTACCTACAGACAGTCACTTTCAGGCTTCTACAGCACTAGTGATTATTGAACAATGGATCATAAAGCATTTCACTGACTCCTTCAAGGCTCAGTTTATTGCACACCACATTGGCGGGGTCTCATTTTCGCTACAGTCCTCTAAACTTCCAAAATTGAAATAGGAAAGTCATCTTCTAGAGGTAAACCATCAACATCCTGTAAAGGAAGTATTCAGGAAAGTAGCAATACTTGGTAATTCAGGTCCTCCATTCAGAGTAACGGTCTACACCATTCAATCATAAGTCCATGGACTACCAAGTAAAAGTAAATAAAGCACTGTCCTATCAATCTGACTCTTCTCCGCATCACAGAAAAGTTTCCATGCAACACCGCAAATACAGGTCACAGTGTAAACACAGTCTTATAAGCACATACATTGTTAATCACTTATACAACCATGGCTTATGTTAAAGTGGGGTGCAACTGTGCAGCACTCCAGGTCGCACCCATGGTATCCTTATACAGTATGAGTGCTAAATACAATACAAAAGCATTATAATCTCATAAATTGTCCGTTATTTATTTGAATTATAGAAGTACTGTCAATTATGTCATTGACATTTGACCTTGATGGAAATAACCCTTGAGCTATTTCCTAATGTGGGGGGAGACTTTTATTTTAGCGCCCACCAGTACACCACTATTAGAAGCCGGTGATGGGGATTGATGATACAACATTTTGTCATACCCTGACATTGTTTCAAGATCTGGGTAATATTCAACAACATATGCTGCTAGAGCTGAAACTAGGGCTTTAACTGTCAAATCGAATCAAATCTATCTTTATTTGGTTTGTGCATAACTACCATAAAAGATAACATGTAAAAAAAAGGCATTGAAAACATTTAAAATGTCGATGCTTGAAAAACAATACTTAAATCATGCCAGTTAAGGTTAAACATGAATAAGACCAAAAAACAGGAAGAGGGAGAGCGAAGCAGAGATCGATTCAGCTTCCTGAGCCAGTACTAAAATATTCAAAAAGAATGAATCACTTAGGTCATTTTCCAGAGTCTCTTGGAAATTTTGTGATGAGGACCCTTAAGCCACACTGTCACAGCAGCTGTATACCTTGGTTCTCTGCCTATTTGATTAAGTGGGATGAATGATCATAGGCACTTGGCATCTGAGTGTGTCCTGTTCTCCAGGTGTTCATCATCCTGTACCAGGAGGAACACTGTCATGCGACAGTCATGAGTGGGAAGAGTGTTGGAATAATAAAAAAGTATTAAAAATATATTTTCTCCTGTGTACTTTGTTTTCATTTTCACGGGGAGGTAAAAAGTTAAAAAAAGTGGGCGGTACTTAATTGGATAATTATTAACCGTGGGCAATGAACTCCGCTAACGGAGGTTGCAGAGATGTGTTAACTAAGCATTACATTGACAACACGGAATGTATGCAATAATTCTGACTTTGCCACCTAGCAGAGTTAGCTTCTGCACCCACAAACCTTTGATAAAACAGCTTTACCTTTACATGCTAAAAAACATATAACCAGTGCACAAAAATGAACTTTGAAAAATACTAGACAATGAGAGAGGTGATGATTTTGGGGTTACCCTAAGGGGGATATTCTCAAGAATGTGTGATAATCACCGTAAAATTAGCTTAACGCAACTCTTCACAGCGCAGTCTTTCGTGGGAAAATAACGCAGTGTTAACTTAGTATTCACAACACAGCGGTACCATGCGATAGGCCCACAATAACACTTCAAATGTCCGTGATAAAGTCAACGCGATGCCGCATAATACAAAACATGAACGCAAAAAAAGTTGCAATGAGGCCAATCGCGATACAACAATCAATGAAAACCAGCGACAGGCCTGCAATTCACACACGTCAGGTGGGAAAAATCATCATAAAAGTAGAAAAAAAACATGCAACAAAATCCAAACAACATCGTAGCACAACGGAGGTTGTCGGAGCAAGTACAGAGGACAACCAGGACCCCACAAGCCCCCCAGAGGACCAGCCTGGGACTTCGGGGTCGGGGAAGGGCAAGGAGAAGAAGAGTAGGAAGAAGTGGTTCACTTCGCAGGAAAACATGATCCTGATAACGGAGGTGGTAGAACACCATCAACAACTGTTTGTCACCTCCACTGTGTCATTGGCAACGAAAAATGGAATATGGCAGTCCATCGTGGACAAGGTGAATGCAGTCGGAGTGCTAAAGAGCACAATGGAAGATGTCAAGAGGCGCTGGAATGATGCCAAGGGCAAAACCAAGCAGAAACTCACCAACAACCCGAAGGCAGCAATGCAGACAGGAGGTGGGAGTCCTGTGCCACAGGAGGAGCTGGACGAGATGGAGGAAATGGTGTCCACAGTCATCAGTGGGCAGACGGTGGTAGGAGTTGGGGGACAGGACACCGCTCAACATGACCAGACACAACTGCACCAGGGTGAGTAACGACCAGGGACTCGGGGGGACGGGGGAGATGGGCACAATGGCACACATGCACAATTAAGTAGAGCAAATCTGCAGACAAACCATGCCACAGACCCCCAACTCCCACCAAGAGACCAATGTACCCCAGTATGCAACATCACAGTACCATATAAGCACAGAAGTCTAAGGCACACCCCATGTAAGGGACAATGGGCTGCAAAATCAGAGCTGCAGGGGCGACTCCCCTAAAATGCGGCACAAACACTTAACATGCAGAGCACATCAACATTGACAACGATGTTGTACAAACCGGAACACGTCCACAATAGAACACAGGACACAACTGGTGCCGCATGTGTGTAGAAACTGGCCAATCACATTTGGCATTGCAGGGAAATGTGAGTTGATAATGTACCAGTACTAACACACATCTGTGATGTTGTCAAAATGTCCACTATCCCACTTCAAATAGGCAGCTCCCCCAAACAGTCACAATGTACACTGTCATGCAGGCTGAATGTAATGTAAACATGTACAATGCGTCAACATACATGTGAACACAATGTTAAACTGCATCTCCCCTTCACATTGCAGAGGGAAATCCAAAACATCCTGCCTACATTCTAGAATCTCATCCCATAATGCTTTGCAGGGTCTTTGGTTGGGATTGTATTTTTGCCCATAACTGTGCTTGAGGGGGTCTTAAGAGAAAGGGACCACCACCGAATCATTCAGCGTGATGTGCTCTTTGTGTTCAAGGTATCTGCTTGGTTCTCCCCCTAGGTTAGGGAGGATCCCAAAATCATCACCTCTCTCACTGCTTGCTGTATTTTCATTTTCACTTTTGTGAGATGACTATATGCATTTTTGCATGTGAAGATAGAGTTAATTGTTGTTCTATTAAAGGTATGTGAGGTTTCTGGTTTATAGTTCACAGAGTTTTTGATCAACTCTGCGTAGTGGTACTCCCCCAACTACACCCACCCTTAATAATTATAGGTTCAAGGCAGCCAGTAAGTGGTCAGTCGCCATGTTTCAGCCTGTGTTGCCCAAAAGGGTCAGATGGCTTACTTCAGGGCCAACGAACCCAGCCATCTTAAATGTTGAGGGGATTTGTATGTGCTATATAAGGGGAGTGGATTCACTCACCCTTTTAGGGCAACTGGTTATATTTAATGCCTGTTATGGACATGTGGTAATAGGCCTTAATTTGGTCTATTGCTGGAATCTATGTGGGTGTTTCTTTTCCATGAGGCTGGCACTTCGGCTTGTAATCCTGCCATCACAAGCCACAGTGCCGTCCTCATGGAACTGACTGTCAATAGTGCAGCAGGTGCAATGGTACCAGTGATCAGGTCTATGAGGGAATCATGATTCCTCAATCATGAGTATCCAGTTATTAAAATATTTACATATGAGAATTGTGAATCCATTTTTATATTACTAAGCTATTATACTCAGTATAATACTCGCCTTTGTGTCCTTATTATAATTAGGGATGCATCATTTCCGAAGTTGGCTGCCATCACCTGGAGGGACTACAAGTTCCATTCAGCCTTAGGCCTTGAAGGAGGAGGAGCCCTGAGAAGATCTTCAGCCAGAGCCTATCCAGTTTTGATTTATCTAAGAGATTCCATTCCACACTCCGTGGCAGGGGCAAAGAAGTCCACTAGTGAAATTGTTGTCTGAAGGACTGCAGTTGCCTCCTTCTGTCTCTTGGGCCTCTGCTGCAGCCAAGAAGTCGAGATAAGTCAGAAGGAATAGGCTCGAGCTCAGCTCCATGATATTTTATTTTCTAAATGAAATCAAATGGAGTACTAAACACATGCTACTGCAAGGAGAGCAGCCCCCTGCACTCCTCTTACAGCCTGCCCCCACTACCTCCTTGTCCTCATTGGGCTGCACCACCCACAGCCATTGAAGTGAATAGAGTTTTGCTAACGTCTCCCAAGGCCACTGTTTATGAGCCCCAAAAGCAACTAGATCAATTGCATTCTAATTCAACACTTCCTAACACATGCTGTCACTGCTGTACCTTATCCCTGCCGGTCCAAGAAAATCTCCCCCGGCTGACACCTGCGCAGTAGGACACCTGCAAAGTTCATTAAAGTTCATCCAAGAGAATATGCCCACTGTCTCAGAGCAGTAATTTGTTTTCATCTGCTCCATGTTTTTTTTACCATGTTCTTGCCCCTCCCCGAGGGTGGCATGGCAATGCCCCTTCCCCCCATTAACACCATTGCTGCTGCTCCAGGGGTTCGCAGTTCGGTGTGGGCCTGCTCATAAGTCTGCCTGTCAACTGAGTGTTTGTCCGTGAAGCTCTTGCAATGGGGGTCATGTTTCGTATAGAATTAACCTGAGGGGCACACGGGAAGCTCTCCTTCTGTTCTTTCTATTCCCTGCTCCACTGACAATTTATGGCGCAAATAACGCTATAAGCAAATTTAAAGGTGGCACTGTGGTACAGGGGATTGTCCCCTGCTGTGAGTTCACTGCTAGCCTAGTGTTTGTTTGTGTTGTAGCGTAGTGTGTGTTGGGCCCTTCTGTGTCTGTAATTTGACAAACTTATTCTAAACCTCTATAACTAGATATAAGACTGATATGAAAGCATTAGTCTCCAGTAACTTTGTAGGT
This sequence comes from Lissotriton helveticus, assembly GCF_964261635.1. Taxonomy (NCBI): domain Eukaryota; kingdom Metazoa; phylum Chordata; class Amphibia; order Caudata; family Salamandridae; genus Lissotriton; species Lissotriton helveticus. The sequence continues at coordinate 135,958,263 of NC_136058.1, forward strand.
TTGAAGTTAAAACTCGAGCTGCCAGACTTGAAAGGGCTTGTAGAGGGATTTGACATCAGCATTGTTCAGGAAACATGGTGTGATATACCTGTGTTTAGGACCGGGTATGCTACCTACTGCATTTCTTTTTTCAAGCTAATGACCGTGGCAGACCAAATCAAGGCCTGCTGACATGGGCAAGACTCTCATTAAACTATACAATACAAATCCTGCTGGTTGATTCACCAGATGTATTGGGCATACAACTACAGAAGAATAGGGTTATAATATCGATATATATATATATAACATTTAGGTGCATGGGGTAAAGGGGGGAATTATCTAAATCGCTCCAAACACTAGGAAGATATTGTGAGGCCAAGAAACAACTATTGTAGGTAATATTGGGTGGGGACTTTAATACTATGTTTGAGCCTCTGGCTAGGGACAATGTTAACTTAGCTGAAGAGGAAGGTGAGTGATGGGGTGTTCCCTACCTTGACATGGCTCCAGTTAAAAAATTATCTCAAGTAGCAACCCAACTGAAGGCCCTTCCATTAAAGCAGCTAATGGCAGAACAAAATCAGAGAGCCGGGATCTTTCACCTTCATCAAACCGAACTCTGTGAGTCGCATAGACTATATTTTGATTGATCTCAGACTATGGGAAACAGTTAGAGATATGATGGTTAGAGAGAGGTTTGAGAGCGAACACAATCCTCTATGTCTCTATCTGCTAGCTATTTGGGAAAACCTTTCCACTGACATCCACTTATTCAGGACCATAAAGGATGGTCAGTTGGCTAACAACAAGCTTTCCCTAAGATAAATGAAAACCCTGTTACACTGACCTCTATCTATCCGATGAAAACCCTGACACACTAACCTCTATCCAGATCTATTAAGTGCCACTTTCAACTTAAGGGCACAAAACAGCAGACAAAGGTCAAGCACAATGGTTCCATATATTTACAGTATTAGGTGGTGCAACCACTTCCAACATCCGCTGCTCAGAGATGTATGAATTACAACAATAGAATAACCAAAAGCGGAAGGTGCACTCGAATGAAGTCAAAGGAACAAGAATTATTTTATAAATTTCTTCTTCTTTATTCAGAGTATAGGTTTTCTGTGAGAAAAGGCACAGCTGTGCCTTTTCTCACAGAAAACCTATACTCTGCACATGGTAAAGCACTTGATTGTATACCGGGTGATGTTTTCCTTTATGATAAAGATAAGCGATCCAAGTACATCTTAGCACTGGCAAACACAATCACAGAGGGAGTACCAATTCCCAGCTCCGGAAAGGAGCTGAGATAGTACCCATCTATAGTAAGCATTGGCAGAGCCAATCAGTTTTAGCAATGGGAGTGCCTAATTCAGGCTATGCAAGAAGCACTTTAGTATTTACACTATTTGAGTTTGGTTGCCCTGAAAAAATGGTTCCCTGTATAAAGTGCTGTGCATTGCTGTCAGTTCATTTAATTTACCAGAAAGGTTAGGAATTGGTGTTCCTGACTCTTCTACCGGTTTTCTGCCTCACCATCATTTTGAAGGTCATGTTTGGGCCAGAGGAAAAGGGCTGAATCATGTGTCAACTCCAGAAGATTCTAAGTGAAGCTACCACTATCCCAGTGAGTGCAAGGTAAACAGCAAGATCAGATGTTCATGCACCAGACTCGTACTGCCACATTCGCCCTTGAATGTAAGCAAAGGAGATTAGGGGAGGGCACAGGGCATATAAAACAGTATATGCAGGGTGGGTAAATGAGCAGGATCACTAGAAACGGAATTGAGACTGTTGGGTGTTAGTGAGGAGAGAAGCATAGACCTTCTATCACTAGTATCTATGGAAGGGCTAAACAAGGGAAGAGGCTTGACGTATGCATGCTCTTTCTTGACAAATGGGGAGCACGCAGAATGGAGTGACAATTGTGCCAGCAAATGGCAAGCCTATGGGCGGGCAGAAGCCTACAATGTAGAAACAGCATATCTCTCTTCGAGACAGTGCATGCGTGCTGTCTAGACCCGAGACCTAAAAACTGGCATCCAACTATGTCAATACTCAGAGTGCATGAAGCAAAACTGTGACATCACTCCAGGAAACTGATGCCAGATTGTGACATCACTTACCAGAAGTCAAACTATGACATTATTCTAGGAACTACAGAAACCAAAAGTCCAACTGTGACAGCACTCTAGGAAGCTGACGTCAGTCAGTAATATCACTCCAGAAACCCAATTTTAGATTGTGACATTATCAGGGCCAGACTGGCTACCCGTCGTTTTGGCATGCTGCCGAGCCGGGGGCTGATGTCACTGTGGTGGGTGCTAATTTTGTTGATGGAGACCTGAGTGTGCTTAGAAATAAACAAAACGAATTTCGTTCAGCACACGCAGGTTCCCATCAACTAAATCAGCCCCCAGCTCGGCAGCATGCCAAAATGCCTGGTCGCCAGTCCGGCCCTGGACATCATTCCAGTAGCCTGACTTCAGAATATAAGAATACCTCAAGAAGGTGACACCAAGCTACCTGTACTGCCTGTATCCAACATCAGGCTCTGACAAAATATCCACATTTTGAGCTCAGACTTACACATCACTCCTGGAACTTGACCTCAGACTATAGAATCTTGCAGGAACAATATTCTAAAATGGTAAAATCACTTCAGGAATCTGACTTCAGATTTCAATATCAGTCCTGAAGCTTGACTTCGAGCTGTGACATAGTTAGAGAAACAGGATCTTAGAATGTGACATTACTCCAAGATCAGGCTTTGATTGTGACAAGAACGCTTCCGGGACATACCGTCAATCTGTGGCAACACCCTGGGAGCCTGATGTCAGTCCACACAGAAGCTATATGTCTGTATTTAAATAATCCACATCCAAGTCAAACATGTTTTAAGATGAAGGACAAAACATACTTTTACAGAACATAAAAATAAGAATACGCTTCAAAACACTGAATCAGAAACCAAAAGAAAGTCATTTTAGTTGTGAATAAATAAAATCCTAAAGAGGCAGGCGCTGGACTGTACAAAAAAGGCATTCCTACTTTAGCAACAATTTGATCTTTGTAAACTACTAACATGCCTGTTTACTAACAGCATATTATATGGAGCTATTGCGATTAAAGATCCCCTTTAAACATGCGGTTAAAGATCCCGTTTAAACATGGTGCCACTTTGTTGTTTCTCATCAGATAAGTGTCCATTTTGCACCCTGGCTCCATAGTATGAAGGTTCTATAGCAGAAAGAAAGGAAACACGGTGTTACTGTGTTGTTTTTCATCATAGAAGTGTACCTCTCTATTTCTTACCCTTCCAAATTTTGTTAAATTGCTTTCTAATCGCCAATGCTGCTTAAAATAAGAGACATCCACACTGTATTCCGACAAGGGCATATAGATGACACACGCTAAGAACCTTCCTTGACAACAGATGAACAACAGACTTATATGGAAAGACAAGACAAAGAAAAAGATGGTTGTCTTTTGTCATTTGATTTTTGGCTGACATCACTGCTTTAATAGTGTACTCTGGACATGCTAGGTATGGAAGTAGTGTTTCTAACGCATACCCTGTTCCAAAGGCCCTCTCCTACGACCTGTGTGGACCAATATTTAGAAACAGAAAGATTGCTGATCTGGTTGGTGCACGTCCTGCCACAAGCTGTGTCAGAGGCTCGAACCCGGTGTGACTGAAGTTGTGCCTTCCAGCTTCCTTTCCGTCACTGCCAGGTAATAGAAAAGCAATTTTTTTCAAGTACCTCATCTGACAGTCACTCACAATCATGGGAGAAATCCCCTCGGGCGGTTATTTAGTGGACGCATGGAAAGAGTGTGGGTCCATAGACCATTCCCAAGTGGTCGCTATGACCACATTCAACACCATCACAAATCCGCACACACTGGCAGTGTACTGGTGGCTGCAGGTGGTGGGCACCGGCATATATTTATTGGACCTAGGGCAGGCAAGACTGTCAGCCAAGGAAGATATGGTTGGGAGAACAATGAGAAAGGTAGAAAGGAGCGATGGGAAAGGGCTTTCAAGAGTGAGAGATGGGACAGAAACATCAAGTGGTGGCAGTAAGATGAGCATGGTGAACCTAATCCCCACGCCAATGTGCAAGTATGTGGCTGAAGGGATATTTTGTATCCGACTGCACCAGAGAATCAGTATTCACCTTTCTCAGCTCACTTAGGAAGTAGCAGGCTACGCACTCACTAAAAGCGACTTGGACTTCAACATGGGAACAAAGCACTATGCATATGCACTTGCTACACCGATGACGATTAGGGATATTTGGTGCTCGGGAATACCAATGGGCGGGCTCAACAGACATTGGCAGTCTACAAAACTGAGATGCAAGGACTCCCTTGAGCACAAGGATATGCTTTTTTTATGACCTTTAATCTCAGTGTAAGTCCAAGCAGATGAGGTATGCCAGCTCCCCGTTGTCCTGGCATTATTAAAAATGTATAAAAAACGGCATTCAAGGGTATTAAAAACTCCTACGCTTCTCACGTGTAGCAGGGCCATTCACCCATTTAAAAAATCAAAAAGTAAATCCCATTCAATGCACTACAATGCCCACTGCGCATGTTGAACAGTAGTTGGGCAGTGTGCTTGTGGAGGGCAAAAAACCGGAATAGGCATGACGTATGCATGCCCTTGACAAATGGGGAGAACATAAAATGGAGCAACGATGGAGCCAGCAAATGGGTAACCTAAGGGCGGGCTGGAAGCCCAGAAGGAGATACAGCATATCTTGAGACCTAAAAAGGGGGTGAGGAACTTACCTATACATTACAGGCTTATACTTTTTATCAATACTCTAAAAAAGGTGAATTGCCACGTTGTTCTTGGGAGAATTCAGGAGTGGATAGAAGAGAACAAGATCCTTTCCATCTACAAACTGGGTTTAAAAAGAAACCATGCCCAGTAGATCAGGTTTTCCTGTTCATGGCCTTGTACTGAAAGACCGTACTCATTGGCAGAGGAAACTTGTATGTGGCCTTTGTCGACTTGAAGTCTGCCTTTGATCTGGTACCTCGTCAAAAGCTGTGGCTGGTTTTACGGACCATAGGGATCCCATCTAACATCCTTTCTATCATAACTTGGTTCCATGAGGACAAGTTCACCAGAGTAAGATGGGGCAAACACGAAAAACGGACAAATCCTATTCCTACTAAAAAGGGTGTACAACAGGGTTGTGTCCTGGGCCCATCTCGCTCTGCTTAAATGTTAACAATTCTGCACAACATCTGTCACAGTGTGCTAATGATGCTCATCCCCGGCTGGTGTAAAAATACCTATCCTACCCTTTGCCAATGCACCATATTGGTTTATTGAATCGCTTTGAGGAATTCTTCTCTTAGTGAGGGTTAGTTTTCAGTGCATTCAGTGCATTCAGAGCTAAGCACATGACAGGTAACCACTCAAACCATTCAAGGGGAAGATGAAAATGGGAAGGGTGGTGCTGGAAAAAGTAGATGCCTTTGAGTAATTAGGGATTAAGCTATCATTTAACATGTCATGGAAAATGCATATGGATACACGTTCCCTAAAACTCAAATAAGTTGCGGGTGCACTATTAAAAGAACACTGCACATCCTAAAACAAGCCATTCACTCCAGCACTACAGATTTATGACTCAAAGGTTGTGGGCTCTACTCTCTATGGTGCCGAGTTCTGGGGCTTCCACAACTTTTCTTACATGGTCAAAATTGAAAATAAATTTGTAAGATCCCTTGTGTCCCTCCAGCATGCCATTTTATCCATTAAACCTTGACATGCAGAGGAAACCAGTCAAAGACAAAGCTAAATAAAAAAAGACCATTTTGATTTAGGAGGAGGCTGAGAGTCATGCCAGAACTTTCTGCCTATGCCGAGGTCCTCCAAAAGATAGTAAAACACAATAGATTCGACAAAATGCACTCGCTCTACAGCATCCAGTAGTTGCTTGCTTCCAAGTGTTTTCCATCTAAAGAGACAATTAAGGAGCGCAGAATGATGCCCAGAACGCAAGCAGAGGTTCTTTGGCAATAGCATTCACTGAATTTATGATCTCTAGTGCTTTCAAACAATATTTAGATTTTATTAGGATTCTGCTAGTTAGAAAATTATATATTCTATTTAGATTTGGATTCCTGCCCCTCCTTGTGCTCACTGCTAAATGGCCAACCTTAGGTAATCCAAACGCCCTATGCCTATTCCTTAAGCACATCCCCTAGCAAGCCTTATAGTGGTGCAAGAACATAAATGTCTACATAGTGGTCCTGAAAAGAGGTTACTGTCTAATGATTTTTTTTAATGCAGATTTATATAGCGCGAACTCGATCCGAAGGTTTTGGAGCGCTTCACATGACCACCGGTTACATTACACAAGGGCATATTCAGGCACGGGGAGGGTAAGTGATTTTCCCAGAATCGCAGGATATGGACGCGAAGCCGATGTTCCAACCTTGGCTTCCAGTACCAAAGTCGATGAGGTACTGAGCTTTCTTTTCAGGCCGTTGGTTCTGGAGGATGTTCGTGGGGTTTAGAATAAGTGAATGTAAATCTGACACCTGACAGGAAACTCGTACCATTTGACATCAGAGCCATTTAGCAGTAATACTGTAGGGGCTCGTTTGCTAATTGGAAGAATGAACTGTCCGGTGGTCTGATTATCACCTTTTGTACCAGCATGTGCCTAGTATTACACTGGAGATGACAACTATGGAATATAGTGTCAATTAATCTTAAACACCAGTGTGATACCAAAAAATGGAATCTACTGCAAGAATTCACTTTATACTCTATAATGAATTACTATGTTGCACTTTATCCCTTTTTAGTGAATATATGGTTGTTAATTCATTTACATACATCTCTAAATGGATCATTCCTTAATTTGTACATAAATAAGTGCCAGGGCCCTCGTCAGGAAGCCACTGGAGCTTGCATCACCTATTGCCATGCCAGCTCTGCCATTGACAGTACCAGCACAGCTACTAACCATCACAGTCCTACAAATGGGACCATTCAGACTATGAACACAACAGGGAGGGAAAGGGTCCAAGGGGATATTTAATGACCTAGCACAGTTACAACCCCTAACACAAACAGTATGAACAAACAAAGAATAACTGTGCGTCAAACCTAAATCTGTCGACTAATTATGTATCTAACACAAATCAGAGAAAGAAAAAAGGACTGTATCGAAGGACGTGATACAGAAATCAGCAGGATACTTTCCAAATGTGAAAATACCCATCAGTTATCGACCGATACCGCCCTTGTCATCATCTGGGACCCTTCACACCAGGAAGAGTAAACATTGCAACCACTTATGAGTTTGGTAAAAATGTGGGTGCCCCAGTGGGGTATATGTGTGTCAGCGTGTACTGATAACTGAGAAAGCAGTGCGTAAATGTGAGTGAGGGTGAAAAAGTGCGAAAAAAGGCTAAAATTGGAGAGACAGGAGGAAAATAAGTTTAATAAGTACCTCTCAGCTTCCAATAAGTAAAATCAGTGCGAAAAAGTATACCCAGGTAATATCTTTTACCACTTTATTTGTTATTTCACCACTTTTTAAGCAGTAGCGATTTCCGGTCCTGACGAAAGCAGCGAACACCTACTTGGGTCTACAGACTGCTGAAACATGTTGACCTAATGTTATATATAGTAGCTATTGGTTGAAACTACTATACTTTTTCGCACTGGTTTTACCTATTGGAAGCTGAGAGGTACTTATTAAACTTATTTTCCTCCTGTCTCTCCAATTTTAGACTTTTTTCGCACTTTTTCACCCTCACTCACATTTACGCACTGCTTTCTCAGTTATCAGTACACACTGACACACCTATACCCCACTGGGGCACCCACATTTTTACCAAACTCATAAGTGGTTGCAATGTTTACTCTTCCTGGTGTGAAGGGTCCCAGATGATGACAAGGTGGTATCGGTCGATAACTGATGGGTATTTTTCACATTTGGAAAGTATCCGGATGATTTCTGCATCACATCCTTCGATACAGTCCTTTTTTCTTTCTCTGATTTGTGTTAGATACATAGTTAGTCGACAGATTTTTGTTTGACCCACAGTTATTCTTTGTTTGTTCATACCATTCAGACTATTCCAGGGACCCAAAGCTATAACAAAGGCTTGGCCAGCAGTAACTAGTCATTTTTAAGTATGTCAAATGAATAAACAACTGCTGTTTCACTTATTTGTAAATTAGACAAACAGTGTCACCTCACCATGTGGCACACTTTCATAGGTGCTGGTGTTCACAATTAAGTGCCTGTGCTCTGCACCGGAATCCACTGGCTCAAATTAAGCACTGGAATGTATGTATTACAACCTTTGCCAAGTGTAAGCTACACACATAACTTTGTCCGTGCTCATCACTATGATCAACCATATACTCTAATGATAGCTCCCAATTTAAAACCAAATATTATTTAATAAAATGCTGGCTGTTTTAACAGTGATTGTACTTATAGTAGCCAATGTGAAATCTGCTGTGAATATTTTACATAATTAAAATAAGTGGCTAAACAGCACTAAGCATATCTGTTTATTCTGCTTTCATGGTAAATGCACTAATCTGTGCCCTGAGTCGGCGAAGCGGCGAGCGCAAGGTAAGTTGTTTTAAAAAAAAAAAAAATGTTATTTAATTTATCCCGTCATATGTCAACTTCCCCAGCCCTCAACCCGCCCACCGCTCTTACCTGTGCCTGCCGCGATTGCATAGATCGATTTGTGGACCTCCATGTACACTATTTCAGTGTAGCAGTGTAAAGAACATGTCTTACAACTCATGAAGGCGGGTTCAAGTAACTGCTTGCTACCACGATTCCTGATTGACTATCATAACACACTATGGGTCTGATTCCCAAAGGTAAACTTACACTTTTGTGAAAATTTACTATTTCTTTGAATTCACAAATTTTCAGAAATTAGTAGGTTTACGGCAGAAAAAAAGAAAGGCCTTTCCTATCATTTTATGTTCAGTGTTCCCTGCGTGCCCCGACTGCGGAGTTTCGGCAGTTGTAAACTTACTATTAACTTGTAGTTTGTGAATACAAATAGATAGAAAACGCACATAAAAGTGTACATTTATTCTTGTGAATCAGGCCCTGTGTGACCTTCCCACCTTCTGTTTATCCTGTGCTTTGCCATCAATTTGTATTCATAGAATGGGATATGCAGAATATATTTCCGGTTTTCAATATTTAATTGAAGACAACATGACAACGTTCTTGTAAGAAAAAACATTTTTGTGTTAAAAAAAACTATGCGAGGTTCTGGATGTTTCTCAGATATGTACTGTCATAAGTTATAGGAACTATTAAGTGGAGGATGAATACACACAGCACTGCAGGGACTTCAGTTCAGACCAATTTCCGCACGAAGAATGACAGAAACTTCTAGAGAGTTTTTCATTGTTTGAGCTGCTTCAGAAATTACATTTTGCATCATAAAAATGACTTATTGTGCTTTGTTAAACATTTCTACCCTGATTTCCAGCTTTTGCAACAGTGATTGTCAGAGCTTGCTGACCTTTTGACCTGACACTTCTGTCTACTGAGTGCTGAAATTAGCTTTTCCCTCCTCATCCCGCAAGGACCGGGCCTTTGACAGATGATCTGCTGTTTATCCACAGACAGCAGCAGAAGCAGCAAAGGCGAGCAATGCTGAACCTTATGTGCAGCACCAGAGCCACAGATTTTTCACAGTAAAAATGCTAATGCTGTAGCAACTTTTACATATGGTGCATGGCATATGTCATTTTTGAAATCGGTTTTCTTTCCATTGGGGATATCAATTTCAAAGTGAAATCACATAACTTTTAAGTCAAATCCCACATGTACGTTTCTGGCTGCATGGACCTTTCTAGGGCACATATGGTCAACAAAGTTAAGAAACAGGAGGTACCGTATTAAATGTGAACTTGTTTCTGCATAAAATGTTGAGCAGAAAAGCCATAAGGAATGAGAACAGACCCAAAATTGAGGTAAGACGTGATCTCAGGATGTGTCACAATTTAGGGAGTGTCATAGGGAAAGTGATACACCATAAATCTATGCGGTCCAGGGATGGACTGGCCATAGCGGTCAGCGGGCGTTTTCCCAGTGGGCCTGATGGGTGGGGGCTCTTTTTTGACACACAGGGGCGGTGTTGTTACTGGGGGCCAGTTGTGCAGCAGTGCTGCAATATCGGCGGACTGTAACAAAAGTGGCACTAGCACCCCAATCCCCTCTCCCCCTTGCCCCCCTCAGCCGGCACATCTAAATTGCGTCCTCCCCAGTCCACCCACGGCAACAGGCCTAGTTTCTGTTCCCAGTCCAGCCATGATGCAGTCCCCCGTTTTATCATGCCTACCCACTCCAGGTCAGGTCTCAGGAGATGCAACACTCTACTACCCGCACCCACCCTCATACCCAGGATGCACGAAGCAGGATGGGATGGCTTCCAATCCCTTGGAAGACACGCTCAGGCCCTGCCTAAGGTCATGTTCACTTTTGTCGCTGGATTATACCCATGACCTGAGAGCCTTCAGACCCCCTTGTGTTATATTTTGCTTCAAAGCTGTCATGATATTCCTGTCATGTTTAAATACTTGTGAATGCAATGTGATCTCTGCCTGTACTCTACATATTCGTCTCAGCAACGAATGGTTCACAAAATCTACATGCCTCATTATGTAAACTAACTACATGCATTATCTGTGCTTGCCCGTGGTGAAGAGAAGAGCAGTGTAATATTAGATTGCAAGATAGCAAGAAGTAGAAGTGACAGCGGGCTTTTCTCAAAGCCATTTCTGCACCTGAGATTATCTTGGGTGCGCAGATAGCATGAGTTCCAAGAGCACGTACATGTTTGCAAGTCATTTGTGCACCTGAGATTATCTTGGTTGCACAGCGGGCTTTTCTCAAAGCCTTTGGGGCACCTGAGATTATCTTGGGTGCGCAGATAGCATGTGTTTAAATCCTTACATCTTTGAACACTTCTGTTATGTTATGTTATGTTATAACAATTTGCATAGCGCACTACTACCAATAGGTGTCTAGGTGCTTGCGCTCCGAATACTATAAGAGGGACACTAGTTTTTAAAAAGCCACGTCTTAAGGTGTTTCCTGAGTTCAAGCAGGGATGTGATTTTCCTAAGAGAAAGCGGAAGAGCATTCCATATCCTAATGGTACTATGCTTAACACTCCTCTCCCCACAGTTCATTGTTTTAAGTCTGGGGGTGAGCATTAGAAAAGCATTGGCCGAACGTAATGATCTGCTAGGGGAGCACCAGCTAAAAACGTGACGAAGAAATTGTGGTCCATCTCTGTAAAGTGCCTTATGTGCGATACAAAGTGCCTTGAATTTCACGCGCTGGCCGACTGGGTGCCAATGCACATCTTGCATCCCAGCCCTAATGGGCTGGTGTTTAGGGACATGCGGAACTAACCTAGTGGCGGCATTCTGTACCGATTGTAATCTTCTGAGTAGATTTGACTGTAAATTAATATATAAGGCATTACAGTAGTCCAACTTAGAGAAAACCAGGGAGGTTAATACTGTTTTTCTGGCCTTTCTAGGAATGTAAGGAAAGATTTTACACACAGTTCTAATAGTAGAAAATGCAGAAGGCACCGCCTTTGAAATCTGGGATTTAAAATTAAGCTTCTCATCTATTATGACCCCCACATTTTTAACTACTGGTGTGGAGAAGGGGCCCAAGATGCTTTGCCACCAAGCTGGTGACTATAGAAGAGAAAGCTTTCCAAATAGCACCACCTCGGTTTTACTCACAATTTTTCTTGAAGCAATTCCTACTAATCCACTTCTCAAGGAGACCATACAATCATGAAACTTAGTGGAGTAGTTAACACCCTTGTTTAAGGTTGAAATAACCAATTGGGTGCCGTTGGCATACAAGGTCGGGATTAAATCAAAACGTCTAATCAAAGGTGCTAATACGGACACTTCTGGAGAGCTGCAATTGCCACAGAATTCCAGAAGAGCACCTTACAATTCCCAATTCCCAAAAACTTTTGAATCTTCTCTAAAAGGAGGTGTAGACTTATGAGGGTAGATTTACTGTTTTTTGGGACAGCGGTCTTCCGCTATTTTGTGATGGGGTACAGTATCATTTACTGCCATTACATTCCATGGGGTGCATCACTTAAAGTGAGGACTGCAAGTGCTGATGTAAAACACAGTCTTTGCCACAGTTTTAAATGGACTATTGTCTTAAGTCGTGCAAGAGCTGTAGCTGAGCTATTTAACACTTTAGACATTGGTAAATGGTTACTTGTCATATGAATTGTAATGTATGTGCCGCTCTTGGCTGGAAATGTAGCAGCATTTGTTGACATCTAAAGTAAACCACAGAATGTACACAAATTAACACAAAATACATAAAGCAATATAAAACCACAATTAAAACATAGCAGGGCACAACAAAATAGTCAAAATAAGAAGGAAGCACAACAGCCACAGCACAAAAGAAGAACATCAATTTGCAATGATGCAGTAGAAACATAAAGTAGCAAAATGAACCTTCAAAATATGTCAGCACCAGAACAAATATGCAAATGCTGATAACACATTACTACCTCGAGAAATCTGCTTTCATAATAGAGTCGCAAAAGATGTTTTCATCAAGCACCGCCTTAATTTACCACCAAGGACATGAAATCGCACAAGTCAAATATGTTTTGTGATCTGGCCCGTTATTCTGTCATTGTTGGACTTGACCTTGAACTCAGCAGGGTCATCCTCAAACGTTTTGCCTTTCCCCTCCTGTTTTCCGATTCTGTTTTTGTTGGCTTTTAGGACTCTGCACAATTTAACATTGTTAAACAGCAGCAAAGTACTTGTGCTCACTCCTTTAAACATGGTGACATTAGCTTACACCCAATTGCCACGTTTAACTCACTTTTAAGTCGCTAGTAAAGTGAGACCGAGGACCTGTAAATTGAATGCTACTAGTGGGCTTGCCCAATACATAAATAAATAACAAGGACCACTTGTTCCATCCTTAGGACTTTGGTGAATACTGTGGTAAATAAAATATTACCCTGGCTGAATTTCTAGGCATTAACAATTAGCATGCATCAAGTGAGAAGCAGAGTCCATGGTATCTGAGTTAAAATGGGCTTTATTCCAATAACTCGAGTCAAAGGGAGAATATGTTCCATCACCACAGAGGTTCAGGAAGAGTCTTCTAACATTTAATAACAAAAAATTATATTATATACTTTTCACTCCTTGTACATAGAAGCAGGCGCAAGACAGAAAATGAGATAAGAACATGTGGGTGTACATGAGGGTGTGTACTTTGATGAGTCATAGGTGTGTGATAGGTAGGTGTCATAGGTGGGTGGGTACTTAGAGGAGGAGTTGGCATGACCAGCTCGAACTGTGCCCTAATTGTGCAACTTTGAGCATGACGTGCAATTGACGTGTAACTGGGAGGAAGCTGACTTTCAACCTAGTGGAGAGATCTTTTATGTCAAGGCGACCAGCACATCTAGTACAACTGATATCTAGAGTCAGCAAGCAAAAGAAGCAAAGGTTGTTCGTCACTAAAAGACAGAGAGGGCATATTTATTCGTTGCATGAGCTTTCTATGGGTGCAAGCACTGTGATTTACTTATATGGAGACAGAATGGCTAGGCCTATCTCCCTCGGACGGGTTCTGTGTACTTTTCCTCACCGGGCAGGCAGATAACTGTTAAGCAAAATATACTGTCTTGGCAACCCTTACTGGGCTTCTTGCGGCTGAGCTAGAAGTATGCGAGGTCAGAGGGACGTAAGTATGCGAGGTCAGAGGGACGTAACTGCAGCTTCAGTGTGTCAGGAGTCATGTAAACATTAATTCAGAAAGTGGTTTCAGGCTCAACCAGTACGATATTTATTTAAAAGAGCACAATGCAAAATGCAAATACATGGGCCTTCATTTTAGCTTAACGTTTGGGAGACTTGATGACTTGACTTGCAGGACATGTTTGCAGAGGCCTAGTGATTCAGGCCACTACGGGAAATATGCATAGGTGACATGCACATGACATGTAACATAGGGTATATGTAGTGGACATATTTGGTCATATTTGGTCAGGCAAAATATCATTTTCCTCATTCCCTCCTTGTTCCCTACATAACCCTTTAGGATACATCTATATTCATGAGACCGTATAGTTCATCATACAGAATCATTTGTTCATCTTTAACTCTTTGTTTGCGTGGATGGGGAATACAGGCAGTAGCACACAGGCTGCAAATCGCCGGGCCGCACTGCAGACTGAGACAGCAACCAAATACCATAAGTAGGGCCATTCCTAGGAAGGACATAACTTTCCATCCCCATGCAGATATTACACCCCAGAACCAACTGGACCAAGTCCATGTGCCTGGATCTTGATGTATGGCATTAGCAATCTTGTGGAGTCTTGTTATAGCTTCGTACACAGATGGTGCATTATCTGGGATGAAAATGCAACAACTAGATCGGATCACTCTACAAGCTCCGCCCCTATCCGCCAAGATGACGTCTAGAACAAGCGGTTTTGAAGAACGACAAGTCTAATAGCAGACTGTTCCTGGGTTAAGTTCGCCAGGGCAGATGCAGTAATATTTACAACTGTTTCAAGAGTCCTTGTTAACCTGCGTATCAGTTTACTGTTTTGGACGGGACCTATGAAGAAAAAGAATCCTCTGTTGAAATCTGTATATTGCTCCCAAGCTGTTTCAGTCTGATCGATCCCTGCAGAATCTGTCTCTCTCTTTTGTCTAACATGTTCTAGTTGTGAATCTCTATGATAATTTGAGGGGGCTAGAAAAACGGGTGGCAATAAGAATGCTATATAACAAGTCCCACCCCAGTCTAAGGGCAGATGTACGTAGGCTGTCTGACCACAAATGAAATAGGTATGGCGTGATGTTTTGAAAGAAGATAGTCCGTTATCATCAAACTCTACTACAGTGTTACACTCGCTGTGTCCCATATGTACTGAGCCTTTCTTACTAACACATAAATCACCTTTTGCTGGCAGGACTGATATAAACGGTGGACCTGTGTTTTGCTTGGGCTGAACATTTAACATTATAAAATTAACAGATGCCTTTCCCTGTTCGTACTCTTCATTCTCTAAATCGGTTCCCTTTCTTTGGGGGAATCCGTCTTTGTCTGGAAAGCATGCTTCATTCATTACTTTATTCAGGTTTCCATATATCCAGCCACCTGGATAAGCTATGTACCTTCTATCTATTGAGGTCATTAGAGCAAACCATGCTCCACACGAACCATTGTGTGAGAACGGTAAAGGGTAGAAGGGCAAGACTCCCTTCGTTTCTTGATAAGGAGACAGTTGGCCACATACCCAGCAATCGGTCGCATTGCTGGTCTGATGAGAATGGTGTAACATTCGAATAAAGGTATTGTTACGTAGTGCAAGTCGATATGACAGTTCATGGGGAGGCAGGTCACTAAATGTGTGCTCTGCGGTACTGTTACTGGAAGAGTGTATATGTGAGGAAATGGGAAAGAAAACATGTAGCAATAAACTGACACCAATTATAACAATGCACAGAATAAAAAGGATGATCAAAGTAACTATACATCTACTGCGTAATACCTTGCAGTACTTTTCCTTCTTATCTCTCTTCTTGCTATTCTCGTTTTTACTATTCTTGTTTGTGATCTTATGCATGTCAGAATCGAGTCTAACCGATTCACCACCGGGTGGGCTTAAACAATTAAACTACGTCTGACTTACTAGATCTTACTCTAGCCCTATACTCTTGCTGAGGGGTATTTTCTAGCAAAGGTCAGTGTTCTTTTTTTTTTTTAAAGTTTCAAAGTGTCTTTTGTAGTGATGAAGGTTAGTTCGGCCTTTACGTCCTTCCATCAACTTCGGCGTCTTCGAACGTGGCTCAAGGGGACTTGAACGATCAAAGATCCTGAGGAGTCCAAATTCTCCTGGTGCTATGGCATGTTCCTTGACCTGGGTGTTTGTCAGGGAAGGCGGCAGCAACCTGTGAATGAAAAGAGAGTAGTGCAGAAATCAAGGAAGCCAGGTAATCTGTCAGCATGTTACTGTCAACATCAGTTAGTTTTTCATTTTTAGGCATAGGCGTACCCCACATATAGTTCATAAGTTCATAAGGAGATAGGCCTGTTCTGGAATGAGCTACCATACGCATGTAAAAGAGGGCAACCGGCAAGGCAACCATCCAATCCACGCCTATTTCTGTACAGATCTTAGCAACTTTTGTCTTAATTGTCTGGTTTGTCTTTCTACAAGGCCTGCGGCTTCTGGGTGTCTGACACAATGGAATTTCCTCGAAGGGACACTTGTTTCATTAATTCAGAGGAGAATGGCTGATCGTTATCTGAATAGATCACATGAGGTAGATCATAGCTGGGGATGTACTGCGCACTAATTGTCTGGCTGTTGTAACAGCAGTATAATCTGGAACTGGATATGCTTCTGTCCATCTAGACAGTGCACAACTACTAAGACATGTTTGTTGATTCCTCTACATCTGTCCATTTGGATATAATCCATCTGGAGAACCTCAAAAGGGTGGTCAGGAGGATGAAATCCGCCTAGTTCCACCGGAATGCCTTTACCTGGATTGAACTGACAACAGATCGTACATGTTCGTACTTTCTGCTTCACTGCTGTACGTAGGTGCTTGTTAAACCAAATATACTGTAAGCTGTCTATCATCATCTTCTCTCCAAAGTGTGCGGGACTATGTGTTGTGTTTATGATTATTTGTACCATAGAATCTGAAAGAAACCATGTGCTTTTTCCCTTAGTCATCTAACCTTGGTTAGTCTGGACCCCTCCTTGTAAAGTCCATTTCTTTATCTCATCTGTTGTGGCATGTGTCTGTATGTCGAGTACATCTTGTGTGGGATCCCTGACTGTCATGCTTTATGTCAGTAATGGTACCTCTGTCCTTGTCGTGTCTGGTGGTGTCTGTGCTGTCTGAGCCATTACCCTGGGTAATGGTGTCTGTAACTTTGGTATGAGCTTTATATTTCAGGATAGAAATGGCTGTAGGTAAATGTATGGCTTCTAACAGGGCTTGAATAAGCTGGCTCATGCTGAATCTTGGCACCATGAGAGGTCAAGAAACCTCTCTCTTCCTCCTCAGGACCCCGAAATCATGAACAACGCCATAGGCATATTGTGAGTCTGTATAAATGTTTACTTTCAAGTGCTTTGCTCTTATGCAGGCTTGTGTCAGAGCAATGAGCTCTGCTGCTTGTGCTGACAGGGTGTCTATATTCTGTGTCTCTATGACTTCTGTGGTCACGGCATACGCTGCTACTAAGTCTCCTGTACTTGTTCTCATGCATGATCCATCTACATAGAGTGTCAGGTCTGGGTTTTAGAAGTGCAATATCTGTCAGGTCTTGTCTTGGTTTTGTCACTATATACATAACTCATGTGGCGGTGCATTTACTGTACTTGAGGGCAAAAGTGTTGCAGGATTCAGAATGTTACAACGTCTGATCTCTATGTGTGGTTGAAATAATGTCAGTTCATATCCTGTCAGACTCGCTACAGTCAAATGTAAAAATAAATAAAAAAATAAAAAAGCATTAAAAAAGCATAAAATGTTTACTGTAACATGGAGTCGCTTAAAACTGGCGCTTGACATAATGCTCTTTTTAATTCCTCAAATGCCAAGGTGTGTTCTTGTGTCCAAGGGAGAACAGTCAAAATGGCTGCCTCCTGTGTAGTTAACTGTATGAGTGGTTGGCTAGATATGCATACTGTAAGAAGTGAGGCCAATAAAGGCACGTACTTCCTTTTGTGTCCTGGGCTGTGAAAGGCCAGCAATGAGCTGTATGATTCTTGTGTTAGCTGTCTACCGTGTGTACCCTCCTTGGAAAGCAAGTGTTGTACACCACTTGCTTTACACAGAAAGTGCAAGACTGTCAGAGATGCAATGTCACAGTCTGGTTCTGATCTTGCTGTAATTAGAATGTCGTTTATGTGTTGGCAGGCATGTCTAGCTGTCTTTAGTGTCTGACTGTAAATGCTAGGGCTCACTGTCATCAATCTAGCAAAAATAAATGACATAGAAATAAATAAATAAAGAAAAATGAATTTTCAATTCAAAAGCACTATTTTATATTGGGGAACCTCTATCCAAAACCTCTGCAATTTTACAATAAATCCTACTCTAAATCCTGGTAATAGTATGACCATACTACCTACAATATGTTCTCAAAATGTATTTGAATAAAACCAAAGTAATCTTGTCATAGACAGAAGGCTGGAGCCTCTGTGAGAAACAGCCCCTCCCTCTAGAATTATGTTCGCGCTCGGAGTTTTGAATCAATTCCAAGCCGGGCTACACTGAGATCTACAATTGACTGACTGCCAGATGCTGAACTCATTGCAAGAGCAAGACTCCTGCCAATTATTCTGTTTACACTACTGAGGGACAAACTATCCATTTGCAAGCGTGACTTTATCTGAAGTCAATGAAGCTGGCTGCAAGGAAGAGCCTGACTCAGCTGGAGGACAGCCAATAATTGTCCGCGGAAAAGAATTGGAGGATGGCCAATATCAACAGACAGGCACTCCAAGAGAGAAAAAGCCCTCCCTTTACATAAACAATTACTGGGAACCAGGCCATCTCTGTCTCGGACGGACTGTCTCAAGGTTAAAAAACACATTCCTTGTACGTCATAACATATCTCTTCCCAGGCCAGAGTTTTTCTAACTTTAACTGAAGCAAACTTTAAAACGTGGTAAAAAGTAAATTAATAAAGACATATATATTTTTTTGTAACTAAGTGACATGCTAGCATTTTAAAATAATTCTGTACTGCTACTAGCTGCAAGGGAAAAATAAACAGAACAAAACAATCATGGCATGGAAACACACCATATTTTATTTTTTTTGAAAATAACATGTCGAACTCCTTAATTCTGCATTGCATAACCAATATTTTCATAAGTAAGTGTGTCAGCTTTTCTATTCTACCTATTAAAAGGGCCAGATTCATACTTTTTCAAAAGGCCATGTTTTCTAATTTAAGTGGGGACTGTTCTCTGCACATATCAATTGAAGCAGCCTGTCAAAGTACATAGGTGTATTGTAGCTATCAAAAAGGGCCACGTTCATTAATTTACAAAGAGCCATTTTCCTAAGTGAGTGTGCTAACATTCACACGCTATTCTAAAGGGCAGCTTGCATTGGGAAAAATATCCTGTAGAAACATTCCTATTTAAACAAAAAACACTGTTGCATTACACTAATTTAAAGCACATTCTAAGATGGGTCTGTTTCATATTTTCTTTCCAACCGTGAAAACATTGAAGCACTCTTTGTGCAAACCTTTATCTCAATTCGACTGGTCTATATACAACTATACCGACCTCTGAGCCAAACACATTAAGTCAAGTGTTCCAAAGCAAAACCCTTACAAATACACTTCTTTACTCTCCATGCAACATTTTACCATTCAATCTGCAAACTGAATACGCCCATTGGATAACATGGCAAATCGCACCTCCACACAAAACATGCTTTTTCCACCACTTCCACAGCTCAGATCCTTTTCACATTTTGCATCACAGTAGTCCAAGCTATTCCCTAAATCCTCACCAAAAAGCAACCAAATCCCTCCACAGGAACGGGTACGAATTTCCGCTCAAACACACGCCCCCCGCAAACACCCCAAAAAAAAAAAACGCCAGAATCCCTCAACACCTTGTTAAAACAAATACTGCCTTCTCAATAAAAGATATTAACTCTTTGGCAGCTGAAGCACAATCATTCCCCAATGACTGCAGTACATGGGAAAGTCATGAACTCATCTCTCCACGTTATCACGTAACACATACGCAGATCTTCAAAACATTTTCTCTAAGCACTTGAAAGAGATCCAGCTCTCTCCTGCCTAACGTAACGGCTAGGGACCTGATGATAACATGCTCTGCACAAAACATAACTACATGGCGCTATTTACAAGCCATATTTACAAGAAACTCAACAAGTCACAAAAATGACACGCTATTCACAAGGCATATTTACAAGGAGCTATACTTAAGAAAATTCAACAAACTACTCACAAGTCTTAATCTCAAGTCGCTATTCACAAGCAACTACAAGCCATTCACAAGGCGTTACACACATGGATGTAACAAACTATTCACAAGTCTTAAGCACAAAGCGCAATTCACAAATAAACCAACTAGTTACTCACAAGGCACTTTCGCAGTCCAGAAGGGACTTGTCTAGATACAAGGAAATGAACTCTTCAGATGTTGTTGGCTTTAATTCTACATACTCTAAAGGGTACAGGTGGTGGCGTTCTCTACCTACTGGGTCTTTCTGAGGTGGTCACTTTAGCTAGTTTTTCTGACAGAACGGGATAAATACCAGTTAACAACGGCATTTCTTGGCTTGTTTAGTTCTCTCTGCTTTATTGAATTCATTATTTGTTCTCCTATGTCACTCTTTGCGCCATAACTCAATGGCGTCTTTCTGAGAGGGTCTTGACTTCTTTTTCCAAATGGCGTTTAGCCCATGCTTATTATACATAAAATGACCAGGTGTGTCTCTAGGCCGTATTTTAACTGTCTATTCTAGTATACCCTTTCTGGTCCCTATCTGACGTAATCTTGAAAACAGAAACCAATACAATGGAAACACAATACACAAAAATAGACTGTAACAATCAACAATCATTCACACTAAAACAACATAACATTGAAACACTAAAACAGATACAACCTAAACTGATACAGAGAGTTAAACATGTACTTGAAAAACAGTTTGTGCACTGAAAATACAGTACAACCATACCGGTCCCAAAAAATTGAGACACGTCTTTACCGGGCCCACGTTTAACTTAACCGTGGACACGTCTTTACCGTTCTCATTTAAAATGAGCCCGTCTTGAAACTAGATGCAATCCCCATAGTGGTACTCACCGGGAAAGCAGAACTTGAAACTTGAAGGCCTCGGAAACTTGACTTGACTACGCTTGCGCCTTGGAACAGGTGGACCTCTGGAGACCTCGGACCTTGCTCTCTCACGGGCTGGGCCTCTGGTTGAGACGATCCGCTTTCCTCACCGCCTCACATGGATGCCTGGTCGCAGTCCGTCCTCCTCCGTGGGCCTGAGGGAGTGGCAGGAAGACCTGCTGGTGCGCTTTGAAGTCCGTCACGGCTGTAGAAGGGGGCAAAGACTAGACCCACAACTCCGGCGAGTGGGGAAAGGGATATGTTCCTATTCGGGCGCCAAATTATGTGGTAA
The DNA here is from genome assembly GCF_964261635.1 of Lissotriton helveticus. NCBI lineage: Eukaryota > Metazoa > Chordata > Amphibia > Caudata > Salamandridae > Lissotriton > Lissotriton helveticus. The sequence goes on from NC_136058.1 coordinate 135,979,528, forward strand.
ATAAAATATTACCCTGGCTGAATTTCTAGGCATTAACAATTAGCATGCATCAAGTGAGAAGCAGAGTCCGTGGTATCTGAGTTAAAATGGGCTTTATTCCAATAACTCGAGTCAAAGGGAGAATATGTTCCATCACCACAGAGGTTCAGGAAGAGTCTTCTAACATTTAATAGCAAAACATTATATTATATACTTTTCACTCCTTGTACATAGAAGCAGGCGCAAGACAGAAAATGAGATAAGAACATGTGGGTGTACATGAGGGTGTGTACTTTGATGAGTCATAGGTGTGTGATAGGTAGGTGTCATAGGTGGGTGGGTACTTAGAGGAGGAGTTGGCATGACCAGCTCGAACTGTGCCCTAATTGTGCAACTTTGAGCATGACGTGCAATTGACGTGTAACTGGGAGGAAGCTGACTTTCAACCTAGTGGAGAGATCTTTTATGTCAAGGCGACCAGCACATCTAGTACAACTGATATCTAGAGTCAGCAAGCAAAAGAAGCAAAGGTTGTTCGTCACAATGTGGAAAAGTAAATTTTGCCATGTTCTGTGTCCCTACGTGTCCTCCATCTTATGTTATGTGTGCATGATTAATATGCATATGTATTCCCCATGTCCGATTAAAGACGCAATTACAGTTGTGTCCATCTCTAGTATGCCAGTTCCCAGTTCTCGTGAAAGCTACGAATATTAGGCCTATGTAAAGCTACGTTGCCACGTTTCTCAGTGTGCACGTTATTTCATTGTAAAGTCCCCGTTTCTAGGCCTCAAAAGGGCCCGGACACCAGATTCAGCTCCTGTCTCCTGAACCCTCGCTGAGGAGCGATACAGCCCCCACCTGTATCCTCGACCCTTCACTTACTTCCTGCCTCACAGTGCCCGGCTCGGCCTGGCTCTGCCTCTGAGTCTGCCAAGAGTATGTTATGATTCTAGTTATCAGTCCAGCCCTCCTTCTCTGCATTCCTAGGCTACTGAATCGCATCAATAGTTTCCGTCATTGTCTAGCCTTTACGTCTCCATGTAAGAGAAATACTGTATTAATGGTCATTTAATATTCTTCATCACGCACTACATGTAGAATAATGCATGCTCCAGTCTTAGAGTCTGTTAGCCTCTCCCCTCCTGACTCTTAGTTTATATCAACATGTCCTCTAAACATTAGATACTAGATAGGGTTTAGGTACATGTCGCCCTGACTCTCCAGACTTCAGTCTCTGCTCCTAGCACAGAGTTCATAGCCCCCAGCTTCTCCTAGTAACACGTCATTGTCAGTTTGCGCGCACCATTAGGTCAGAGGTCCCGGCTCCTTAGGTAGCCCCCTCCATGTTTCCGCCCCATTTATGACATATTCTGTTACGTTTACATCACATGTCTATGTACACGCCTCTTGTTACACCCATTTTCACCCTTATCTTTCGCGACTGCTATTGACCACACCCACTGCTCCGCCTATTATATTCACTGTAATGCAACTGTTTTAGTATATATGCTTGTGTACTGTTATTAAAGTTAGCGCGCTCATCCCATATCCAGCCCCGGCAGCTGCCGGGCCCTGTCATCCTATTCCTGTGCAGGTTGTCCTGTTCCTGTCCTTTATGCTGTATTAAACCTGCAAACTCCTACTACCTCGAATCTTGACTCTTATTTATTGAGCTATCTGTTATTCATTTATCCATTCAAAAATAGAGGTATTATTTATTTATTTACCACAACTAAAAGACAGAGAGGGCATATTTATTCGTTGCATGAGCTTTCTATGGGTGCAAGCACTGTGATTTACTTATATGGAGACAGAATGGCTAGGCCTATCTCCCTCGGACGGGTTCTGTGTACTTTTCCTCACCGGGCAGGCAGATAACTGTTAAGCAAAATATACTGTCTTGGCAACCCTTACTGGGCTTCTTGCGGCTGAGCTAGAAGTATGCGAGGTCAGAGGGACGTAAGTATGCGAGGTCAGAGGGACGCAACTGCAGCTTCAGTGTGTCAGGAGTCATGTAAACATTAATTCAGAAAGTGGTTTCAGGCTCAACCAGTACGATATTTATTTAAAAGAGCACAATGCAAAATGCAAATACATGGGCCTTCATTTTAGCTTAACGTTTGGGAGACTTGATGACTTGACTTGCAGGACATGTTTGCAGAGGCCTAGTGATTCAGGCCACTACGGGAAATATGCATAGGTGACATGCACATGACATGTAACATAGGGTATATGTAGTGGACATATTTGGTCATATTTGGTCAGGCAAAATATCATTTTCAATAAACAGCAATTGTCACATGTGACTTATTTGGGTCAGGGTCGTTATCCCAAATGGTGAATAAGCACTGTTAACTTAGTCTATTATTTCATCAATCCAGAATTCAATCAGACATCAATTTCCGTATTTTTATAATGGAAGCACAATTCACAAAAGAAGGTGGACATAACATTTGGTTTAATCAGAAATTAATATATATTAGAGACCCAATTATTGGTCATATATTACAAAATTAACATGAACAGTGTGTGAAAAAGTGAATCAATAGTGCAAACGACGCAGTGCTCACGTGAATATACAGCAGCACATCTAGAACAAAAACATCACAATGGCACATAAAACAGCTCCCAATGGTATTGTCAAGATCGTAAGTCCATTGGTCAGCCTGTATGTCAAGACTATCCCTTCAACTCATAAGTCATCCTTAGCCACATGGTGAAGTATTGTTGAAGTTTTGACCCCTGAATGATTTGCAAGGTCTCCACAGGACACAGTCGTCCATCTCACACATGTCTCAATGAAAGGTCAAAAGTTGTGAACTTCACCGCAGATGAAATCAATCTAATGTAGCCTCCTGTAGGCCCATCAGGCCAATCACAGGGAAACACCAACAAATACTAAGTTGATGGTATGGTTCGGAAGATGGTCAGAGCAATTGAAGTGAGGTGGATGGTTTCCCCATACCGTCAACTTAGTATTTGTTGTTTATTGACTAGTGGGCTTGCAGCACTGATTGTGACACCCACTTAAGTAACCTTTAAACAAGTCTCAGATCTGCAATTGCAACCTGTGTGTGCAGGTTTAAACTGTCATTTCAACCAGGCAAAAAAAAACATTTTGCCATGTCCAGACCTTCATTTTTAATACATATAAGTCAACAGTAGGGCTGAGTAAAGTGTATTTAAAAAGGCGGATATGTACTCTTGAATTCGTTTTGTAATCTTGCAGGACTTCTTGGGTTACCTTATTTCAATTATTAAGTGATAACTTTCAATTGAGAGCAGGTAGGAATATTGAGTTTGGTGTCTAAATAATTATAATTTAGAACCCTCTTTACAGGTAAAGTTGGATTTTAAGCCACAATTCGGACAATGGCACTTTTAGAAAGTTGCCATTTTCTTGACCCAGCTATTTGGTGCCTGCAGCTCCAGCGTCACATGAATAGATGTAGCTGGCAGTTGGTCTTTGTGTATTCCTCCAACACAGTGAGACAAAGGGGGAAAGTGTTGGCAGGATGGGCCATCTCTGTCGGGAGGAGGGGGAGAAGCTGTCACTTACCACACTTGCACTTCAAAAAATCAATTGTCTCAGCAAACTTACATAGGGTTTCACAACTACTCTTTTGAGTCCCCAGACAAGCTAGGGCCAGGGCAGCGAGGGAGGAAGCACCAGACATCTTAGGGAGTGGAAGCCTATAGAAGCTTCTCCTTTTTCAAAGCTGTCACCAAGTAAAACAGTGGACCCCCAGACCCAACTCTTCAGAATGCATCTGTACCCATGGAAGACTCAGAAGAAGGACTGTTGTGCTGTTCTGCTGCAAGAATAACTGCTACTCTGCTGTCTTGCTACTCTGCTGCTCTGCTGCCTTGCTCCCAGAGTGAAAAGGACTGGACATGCATTTTGAACCCAGGACCGGCAGAGTGATTCCAATGGCTAGTTGGTGAGCCTTGTGATCAGAGCCTCAGGGACACAAAAGGTGCTAACGTCTGTAAACCCAGCACTTGGACTCTGTCTGCTGTGAGTCTTGCCCCAAAGTGGTGCCCTCCCAGTTCTGGACCCTTGGAAATTGGCCTGAAGATGCTATGCCAGCCCAGCTGTTGTCCTGTGGGCAAAAGTGATGCAGCAATGCATTTCCACAAAGCTTTGCATCGGAACTGCTGCTGCACAAAGCAGCCTCGACATGGGATCTTGCAACATTCCACAACCAGTATTTAAAATACTTTGTTTAGTCGGCTTAACTTAGTCATTGTATCCGGCCCAAGTTCCATCATGGTCGATCTGTACTTGACAATTCGTCCATGACCAGATAACTACATTCGGGGCTTTGAGCTCTGGTTTTACAAATTGGATTTTTGTTGTTTTGCTCTCAAATAATTTATTCCATTGTACTCTATTTTTCAAATTGGTGTGGGATTCTCACTTTATTACTGTTTGAAATGCTACTTAATACTTTACATCATGCCTCTAAGTTAAGCCTGAATACTTTTGTGAGAACCTACCAATGGGTTAAGAACATAATAATTTGGGGTTTGCTTGTGAGTTCACCCTGTCAAAGAATGTGGTTGCTGCATGAGAAGGGTTTCACTCCCTCAACTAGTAACCCAATTTCTTACAGTGACATTTTGGAATGTCCTATTTTACAGATGCACTGTAGTCTTAGGTTTATCACACACAGGCACAGACAGCATGTACAGCTAATGTATATGCTGCTTTCACTACTACCAGCACATATTTCATAAAAAGCAACACTGATTAGTAAGGAGTCCTTTTCCAACACAGTACATCTGAGAAAATGTGGACATAGCGAAATGTAAGGTCATCTCCAAGGTAATAACAACTATTTGTTTACTACATACCTTAATAAAACAGGATCTGTTTTGCCAACCTGCCAGGTAGAAGTGTGGTGTTAATCTCAATTAGTAAAATTTTTCTTTTCCAGCCCTTATCCTAGCCAGGTTAACAAATTAGTGACCACAAAGGACCATGGCATTGTCTCTTTACCTGGAATGGAACAGCAGAATGCAGACAAGAGACCAGTGGGTGAATAATACATTGTTAATTGTTCTATTTTAATATATACCTACATCTTTATTTTGATTTGATCTTTGAGCTCAGCAACTGACATACTAACATTGAGTTTGGGAGGGCGCAAATGCTGTGCCACAGCCAGCCACCCATAATTGTCACAGTTTCAAATTAAAATTATAGTAGCAATGTATTTTGCTGCTGATGTAAGCTACAATTACAACACAAAATATGGATAAATGTAAACTAGCTCACTAGATGTAATACTTGAAAGATTGGGGCAAGGAGCTCACCTAGAAAAGTCACAAGTACTTAACATATATTACCCTCTATGTGAGGTATGTGCATACCAGACTTGTTAACAGCAGTTAAAATCCCCCTCAGTGTTATGAGATCCTAGAAATACCAAAGTACATTTTAACTTTCACCTCGAGATTGTGGTTGCTAAAAGTCAAAATCTCCCAAGTTAAATTGTGTCCCAAAATGAGGAATTACTGGGTGAAAACGACCCAGAATTACTGATTTCCCCAGTAATTCCTAACTTCTTAGAACAACCTCAGAATTCAACTTGTAATGGGCTGGATTAGCACACTCCCTTCTCGGAGTTACTGGTACAACCAGTATCATTAACTCCAGGGGCTGTGGCCACAAGTACTGGGTGCCTAAGTGTCAGATTTATTAAGAATGTGAATCACCACAGAGTCACACAAAATAATGAAAAGAGGTGCAAAGTCTCAATAAAGTATTTACTGCACTGCACATTGCACTTACAGTAGAGGAAACGGTGGGCATTTAAAGGGGTGTTCCTGGGGTGGAACTTTGGGGTTCAGACACCATGACCGATGAATGTTGATGCAAAGCCAGATTGTCAGACTTGTCTTTGCATCAAAAAAATAACATTTCCTTGAAGAAGGTATTAAGTAGGTGAAACATGTTTAATATTCCTAACATACAAGACATTGCATGTGTTCTGTGCTGTACAGCACACATCCAATATGTGAAAGGTTTTATAGTTTGAATAAGCATAGGATTTTCTACTGAAAATGTACCCTTCCAGTACAAAATCTAATCTAGGCAGCACACACATATTGTTGCACCATGGTGCCAAGGTGTGTGCCTGGATGCTAGGGAGCATTGAAGTGCTCCAGTGCATAATAAGAGCAGCAGCAGGCCTCATTTAGCAAATATGGCTTTGAACTATTCTCTATCACAGTGTAACAAATGTTTACTGTAAAAAAAGAATAGAAATTTAGCACAACAGCTGTGCTGTTACTGCAACTATATCATCAAAATCAGTACTTCATTTCTCTTCTCTGAACTCATTTGCTCTGAATTAAAGTATTTGTTTCCAGAAATTCAGTCTGGGGCTAGCCCTAGAGATTTACTGACTCTCCTCCTTCTCACTTCTCCTAGGGTTGCCACAGATTCTGTGGGGTCCAGGATAAAAGTATTTTGAGGAGCCCTATAACACATTTTGTGAAGGATATAGATTGGTTCCTGTAATTGCTCTGAAGTATTTTTTATCCTAAATTGTTTTCTTTCCCTGGTAAAACTCTTCAAGAACCCCTGTTCCTATGCCCTCTTTCCTTCTCCCCATCACCCGCATCTCTCCTGAACACCTTTATCTTCTTCCTGCACACTTTAAAACAAGAGTTCTGTCTCTTCCCTCTACACCTCTTTCTCTTCCATTTACCTCGCTGCACCATTCCACTCCCACCTTTGCTCTCTGCTGAACTGCTCCCATATACCCTTCCAGTACAAAATCTAATCTGGGCAGCACACACATATCGTTGCACCATGGTGCCAAGGTGTGTGCCTGGATGCTAGGGAGCATTGAAGTGCTCCAGTGCATAATAAGAGCAGCAGCAGGCCTCATTTAGCAAATATGGCTTTGAACTATTCTCTATCACAGTGTAACACAGCGCAGCAACCTTGATTGCTGTGGTGTTTTGCACTATTCCTATGAGAATCTGGCCCCCTCAAATGTTTACTGTAAAAAAAGAATAGAAATTTAGTACAACAGCTGTGCTGTTACTGCAACTACATAATCAAAATCAGTACTTCATTACTCTTCTCTGAACTCATTTGCTCTGAATTAAAGTATTTGTTTCCAGAAATTCAGTCTGGGGCTAGCCCTAGAGATTTACTGACTCTCCTCCTTCTCACTTCTCCTAGGGTTGCCACAGATTCTGTGGGGTCCAGGATAAAAGTATTTTGAGGAGCCCTATAACACATTTTGTGAAGGATATAGATTGGTTCCTGTAATTGCTCTGAAGTATTTTTTATCCTAAATTGTTTTCTTTCCCTGGTAAAACTCTTCAAGAACCCCTGTTCCTATGCCCTCTTTCCTTCTCCCCATCACCTGCATCTCTCCTGAACACCTTTACCTTCTTCCTGCACACTTTAAAACAAGAGTTCTGTCTCTTCCCTCTACACCTCTTTCTCTTCCATTTACCTCGCTGCACCATTCCACTCCCACCTTTGCTCTCTGCTGAACTGCTCCCATATACCTTGCACATTCCAAGCAACATTACACTGACATGGCTTCTCCCTTTCCGGGACAGAATGTAATATTAGTTAAAAGAGTCCCAGTGCAAGGTTACAGAGCATGAGGTGTGTTGGACCCGGCCTCGTGGCGTGGTCCCCCCTCCTCCTGCATGGCGGCCCCTGGACGACATCGACCCCTGTCCTCCCCCCGGAAGCTACCCTCTCCAGCCTTCAACGAGAGCCGCCACTCCGGGCGACCCCTGACTCTCCCCCTCAGGAACACGGCGGCTCCTACTCGCCCCACTCTGCTGGTCCGGCCCTACCCCGGGCCGCCATCTCAGGCCCCGACTGTATCTTGGGCCCCCCACGTCCGGACCACGTGGCCTCGGCCCGACCTCGGCCACGGCCCCAGCATAGCCCCGACATCGAGGCACCAAGATCCGACCAGGTGGTAAAGCGGCCATTTGACGGATCAAGGAGGAGGGGAGTTTCGATGGCCCTCCAGCCGTCCCCAGACGCCTGGTTTCGATCGCCCTCCGGCCTCCCTGGGTGCTGGCTCCACCCCCCTGCTGGGTGTCTGGACACTCTCATCCCGGCCCCTCCGACCCCCAGGCGCGAGGGTCCAGACATCAAAGGACTCCAGACCTATATCTGGGGCAGCCCTGGAATGGGTCGGCAGTTGTATCCTGGAGTCGAGAGCCCTGCGGATCGAATCGCGGCTGACCCTGAGAAGACCTTGTTACTCTGAACGCTGAAACCATCTTCGGAGTCCTGCTGGCACTGCCGCGGCCCGACCTCGCTGAAACCATCTTCGGAGCCCTGCTGGCGCTGCCGCGGCCCGACCTCGCTGAAACCAACTTCAGAGCCCTGCTGGCGCTGCCGCGGCCCAACCTCGCTGAAACCATCTTCGGAGCCCTGCTGGCGCTGCCGCGGCCCTACCTCGCTGAAACCATCTTCGGGGCCCTGCTGGCGCTGCCGCGGCCCGACCTCGCTGAAACCATCTTCGAAGACCTGCTGACGACGTCGCGGCTCGACCTTGCGGAACCCCCAGCTCGAGGATTGAGAGCTGAGCGTAGGGTATCCCGGTGCCAGGCTGGTACTAAGACTGTCCCGCTACCCGATTCCCCCAATTACCGAGGCATTAAGGATCCCTCGATCCGTTTGTATATATATATTGCCGAGAGAACCTGCCTTGATTGCTGATAAAGTCTTTAAATATCCTTCCTCTGGGGTGGTGTCCATTTGTAGTGGTGGGATTGCTCGGCTGTACGATTCTAGGAGAGGAGCCTCACCCAGGAGACCTCTCGACGGCGCTCGGCCAACTCCAGAAGGAGAGGTGGGTCTCGGGGTGGTCAGTCAGACATCTTCTGCCTCCCCTGGGATCGCCTTTCTAACATTGGTGGCAGGCGGTGGGATCCGAGCCGACGAAAATCGTACAGAGAGTAACTCACCCACTACTGACAGAAACACACCACAACCATGAGTATCGAAGACCGACCGCAGAGTTCCATAAGGAACGGTTGGAAGAATATACCCACAAAGAATTGAAACAATTCTGCAAAGAACTGGGTATCGCTACCACTGGACTAAGCACCAAGGACGATTTCAAGCAGGCCCTACAAACCTGGGTGGAGGCAGGAGCGACACCACCCCAGACCGGAGATGACACGGTCTCAGACATACACCCGGAAAACCTCGCAACCTCAGCGGAGGAAAGACATACCAACGTAAACACGGGCCTCTCCCATGAAGACGCCCGAGAGCGAGAAAGGAGCCGACTCCACGAACTGGAGCTCGCCCAACTCCGTCTAGACGGAGAACTACAGCTGGCCGAGAAAAAAATAGCCCTTGAGCAACTACGGCTGCAAGGAGACCTGGAAGAGAAACAGAGACAGAGGGATTTAGAGGAGAAGAAGCTCACGTTCGAGCACGAGCGGGGCTTAAAAGAACTTGAGACCAAGGCCAAAAATGGGGAGACCAGCACCTCCGAGAACCGGAGCCCCCCTCCTCCTGCGGACACGAAGGTCCACATCCCCAAGGATGTCGTCAAAGAATACTATAAAAACGACGACATCCAACAATGGTTTAAGGCCTACGAAGTAGCTATGGCCTCTCATCGAGTACCCCAAAAAGACTGGGGTGCAGGCTTGTGGGGGAAGTTCGTCAGCGAAGGGAGAGACACCCTGCTAGAGCTCCCAGACGCCGAGATGACCTCTTACGAACATATGAAAGCCGCCCTCCTTACTCGCTATGGGCTCACCCCCGAGATGTACCGGCAGCGATTCCGAGACTGTAAAAAAATCCCCGGTACTACCTGGGTGGAGTACGTGAACTTCTATAGTAGAGCCCTAGAGGGGTGGATCAAAGGCAGCCAGGTCACCACCTACGAGCAGCTGTTCAACCTCATCGTATGGGAGCACCTCGCCAACAACTGTTTTGTCGAACTCAGACAGCATCTCCTCGACAGCAAGCTGACCGAGCCCCGTAAGCTCGCCGTCGAGGCCGATCGATGGGTGAGCACCCGGGTCCCCCGGAACTCGATGGGCGACTACGGACGAGCTCCCCAGGGGTCCCACCGCCCACGAGGCGGCGGAGGGGGCCAGAACAGGAACCGAGACTTCCCCATGGTGCCGCCCCGGAGTCCACCCCGGGTGCCACCCCCGACCCACACTTCGCCATCCCTGGCCAGAAGAGGGGCCCCCCCAGCACGGCCGGGGCTCCGCGCGAACGTTACCTGCCACAGATGCCAGCGGCCCGGTCATTATGCCAGTGACCCCCACTGCCCGATGAACCAACGACCTGGCACCACCGGTCCTCCAAACCGCCAGATCACTGCCGCCGCCCTGGGAGAAGAGAGGGGCGAAGAAGAGAACTATGACGAAGACCAGGCCGAGTGGGAGCCCGCCGCCATGTCCCTGGTATGTCTAGGCGAAAGAGACATGGTCCCCCGGGCCCCGATTCCCGGCAACACTCAGAAGTACCGCCAGTGGGTCACCATTATTGGGCGCCGGGCCGAAGCCCTCCGCGACACCGGAGCCAGCGTGGCGGCCGTCCATTGCCACTTGGTGACCCCGGCCCAGATCCTGCCCAATGTGATGTGCCCAGTACGGTCGGCGGACAATTCAGAGAGCCTGTGCCAGATGGCCCGAATCCCCTTCGAATGGGGGGGAGTGTCGGGCATGCTGAAAGTGACCGTCCGGGACGATGCCCCCATGGACTGCCTCCTCGGGAACGACCTAGAAAGTTCCCCCTGGGCCGACGTCGAGCGGAGAGAGCATCTGGGGATGCTAGGCCTCCCCGAGTGGTTCTGTGCGACTACCCGATCCATGATTGCCCGGGCCACCCTCCCGACTGAATCCACCCCGACCGAAGAACCGAAGTGGCCCGCGCCGCCACCGCCCTCCGACCCAGAAGACGACGACCCCGAGCCCGGTCCACTGGGGCCCAATGGTGAAGCAATTGCCGAGCTCGGCGACCTCCCGGAACTAGCCCAATGGCGCCAAGAAGGTGGCCCCACACGAGAACAGTTCCATCAAGAACAGAAAGCGTGTCCCTCCCTCGAGGGGACCCGACAGCAAGCTGCCGCTCAAGCCGCCGGAGACCCATCGGGGTCCCACTGGGTCTATTGGGACAACGATCTCCTCTACAGCGAACAGAAGATTGCCGAACTGGGGGCCAGCCGGGTGCTGGTAGTCCCCCTCCGGTTCAGAGACTTCCTCCTGAACCTGGCACACGATGTGCCCCTTGCCGGGCACCTGGGGCAGGACAAAACCTACCGCCGCCTGGTGACCCATTTCTACTGGCCAAAAATGAAGAATGATGTGAACAACCACTGCCGGACTTGCCCAACCTGCCAAGCCAGCGGGAAGAGCGGAGGGAAGCACAAGGCCCCCCTTCAACCCTTTCCAGTCGTCAACACCCCATTCGAGCGGGTGGGATCGACATTGTGGGGCCTCTGGAGCCCCGAACATCTCAAGGGCACCGTTTTATTCTCGTCCTGGTGGACCATGCTACCCGCTATCCCGAAGCCATCCCTCTCCGGACCATGACGGCCCCTGTGGTGGGCCGGGCGCTGATGGGGATCTTCTCCCGGGTGGGCTTCCCCCGAGAGGTCGTCAGTGACCGGGGTACGAACTTCATTTCCAGATACATGAAGTCCCTGTGGCAACAGTGCGGGGTCACGTACAAGTTTACGACCCCCTACCTCCCCCAAGGGAATGGACTGGTGGAACACTTCAACCGAACCCTCAAGGGGATGATCATGGGCCTGGAAGAGCCATTGCGACGCCAGTGGGATGTGTTGCTGCCCTGCCTTCTCTTTGCCTATCGGGAGGTCCCTCAGAAGTCTCTGGGGTTCAGCCCCTTCGAACTATTGTACGGGCATCCCGTCCGGGGTCCCCTCAGCCTGGTCAAAGAAGGCTGGGAGGCTGCAGTCAAAGATGCTCCCCCCGACGTCTACCGGTACCTCCTGACCCTCCGAAACCAGACTCGGCGGTTCCGGGAACTTGCCAAAGACAACCTTGAGGCCAGCCAAGAGGAGATGAAACGCTGGTATGACCAAAACGCCTCATCCCTTAAGTTCGAGCCGGGCCAACAGGTCTGGGTCATGTCCCCGGTCGAACCATGTGCCCTCCAGGACAAGTGGACTGGGCCCTTCAAAGTGGCGGAGCGCAAGAGCCCTGTCACCTACCTGGTGGACATGGAGTCCCCCAGGAACCCCCTCCGGGTCCTCCACACAAACAGGCTCAAGCCTCACTTTGTCCGAACAGAACTTAGCCTGCTGTTGGCTACTGATGGCGGGGCTGAAGACGACTCCGAGCCCCTCCCGGACCTCCTGAGCACCTCTGAGAAAGACGGCTCCGTAGAGGGGGTCACCCTCTCCTCCGGCCTGACCACAGAACAGCGCCAGGACTGCCAAAAGCTGTTGGGTCAATTCACAGACTTGTTCTCTCTCACCCCCGGAGTCACCCAGTGGTGCGTCCATGATGTCGACACCGGGGACAGCCCGCCTGTGCGACACCGGGCCTACCGAGTTCCAGACCGAGTTCGGACCTGCATTCAATCGGAGGTCTCTAAGATGCTGGCCCTGGGGGTAATCGAACCCTCTGACAGTCCCTGGGCCAGTCCCGTTGTCCTGGTCCCAAACGTCGCCGCCCCTGGCGCCACTCCCGAACTGCGATTTTGTGTAGACTACCGGGGGCTGAACGCCGTCACCCGGACCGATGCCCACCCCATTCCCCGGGCCGATGAACTGATCGACCGCCTGGGGGCGGCCCGCTACCTGAGTATATTCGACCTAACCTCCGTCTACTGGCAGATCGGACTCACCCCGGGCGCCCAGGAGCGCTCCGCCTTCTCACCCCCCGATGGCCATTACCACTTCAGAGTGATGCCCTTCGGGATGAAAAACGCCCCCGCAACCTTCCAGAGGCTGGTGAATAAGGTGCTGGCAGGGCTAGAAGAGTTCAGCGCCGCAGATCTGGACGACGTCTGCTGGCCCGAGAGCAACGCTGGAGCACCATTGAACGAGAGGCCTTCGCCGTGGTGTGGGCGCTCAAGAAACTCCGACCCTATCTCTTCGGCACCCACTTCAGGGTGCAAACTGACCACCGGCCCTTGCGGTGGCTGATGCAGATGCGGGGAGAGTATTCAAAATTGCTGAGATGGTCCATCTCTCTACAAGGGATGGATTTCACTGTGGAACATCGCCCCGGCAACGACCACGCCAACGCAGACGGCCTGTCCCGCTTCTTCCGCCTCGGCGAGGAGAACCCCCAAGAGGATGGGTGACTCTCCCTGCCTTCAGCTGGGGGGGGACGTGTGTTGGACCCGGCCTCGTGGCGTGGTCCCCCCTCCTCCCGCATGGCGGCCCTTGGACGACATTGACCCCTGACCTCCCCCCGGAAGCTACCCTCTCCAGCCTTCAATGAGAGCCGCCACTCCGGGCGACCCCCGGCTCTCCCCCTCAGGAACACGGCGGCTCCTACTCGCCCCACTCTGCTGGTCCGGCCCTACCCCGGGCCGCCATCTCAGGCCCCGACTCCATCTTGGGACCCCCACGTCCGGACCACGTGGCCTCGGCCCAACCTCGGCCGTGGCCCCAGGGTAGCCCGACATCGAGGCACCAAGATCCGACCAGGTGGTAAAGCGGCCACTTGACGGATCAAGGAGGAGGGGAGTTTCGATGGCCCTCCAGCCGTCCCCGGACGCCTGGTTTTGATCGCCCTCCGGCCTCCCTGGGCGCTGGCTCCACCCCCCTGCTGGGTCTCTGGACACTCTCATCCCGGCCCCTCCGACCCCCAGTCGCGAGGGTCCGGACATCAAAGGACTCCAGACCTATATCTGGGGCAGCTCTGGAATGGGTCGGCAGTTGTATCCTGGAGTCGAGAGCCCTGCTGATCGAATCGCGGCTGACCCTGAGAAGACCTCGTTACTCTGAACGCTGAAACCATCTTCGGAGTCATGCTGGCACTGCCGCGGCCCGACCTCGCTGAAACCATCTTCAAAGCCCTGCTGGCGCTGCCGCGGCCCGACCTGGCTGAAACCATCTTCGGAGCCCTGCTGGCGCTGCCGCGGCCCGACCTCGCTGAAACCAACTTCGGAGCCCTGCTGGTGCTGCCGCGGCCCGACCTCGCTGAAACCATCTTCGGAGCCCTGCTGGCGCTGCCACGGCCCGACCTCGCTGAAACCATCTTCGGGGCCCTGCTGGCGCTGCCGCGGCCCGACCTCGCTGAAACCATCTTCGAAGCCCTGCTGACGATGTCGCGGCTCGACCTTGCGGAACCACCCAGCTCGAGGATTGAGAGCTGAGCGTAGGGTATCCCGGTGCCAGGCTGGTACTAAGACTGTCCCGCTACCCGATTCCCCCAATTACCGAGACATTAAGGATCCCTCGATCCGTTTGTATATATATTGCCGAGAGAACCTGCCTTGATTGCTGATAAAGTCTTTAAGTACCCATCCTCTGGTGTGGTGTCCATTTGTAGTGGTGGGATTGCTCGGCTGTACGATTCTAGGAGAGGAGCCTCACCCAGGAGGCCTCTCGACGGCGCTCGGCCAACTCCAGAAGGAGAGGTGGGTCTCGGGGTGGTCAGTCAGACATCTTCTGCCTCCCCTGGGATCGCCTTTCTAACAAGGTAAAATTGTGTTTTGTCCTTTTTCATGCTTTCCTTTCCCAGGGCCATGGAAAATGGGAGGGGGTTCCACAGGAACTTTAGACACAGCTACAGCAAAAACCACAGAAAACATTTACACCAAATTTGGCTGCATGTCCCCCCTCCCCAAGCCTTAAAAGGCCCCAGGGACCCCATCTCCTGGGACCTTACGTAACTTAGGAGGTCGGGGATAAGACAGCCCCCCTCCCAGAGCATCTAAAGGCCCTGGGGACCCCATCCCCCTCTCCTCCGGCCTGACCCCAGAACAGCGCCAGGACTGCCAAAAGCTGTTGGGTCAATTCACAGACTTGTTCTCTCTCACCCCCGGAGTCACCCAGTGGTGCGTCCATGATGTCGACACCGGGGACAGCCCGCCTGTGCGACACCGGGCCTACCGAGTTCGGACCTGCATTCAATCGGAGGTCTCTAAGATGCTGGCCCTGGGGGTAATCGAACCCTCTGACAGTCCCTGGGCCAGTCCCATTGTCCTGGTCCCAAACGCCGCCGCCCCTGGCGCCACTCCCGAACTGCGATTTTGTGTAGACTACCGGGGGCTGAACGCCGTCACCCGGACCGATGCCCACCCCATTCCCCGGGCCGATGAACTGATCGACCGCCTGGGGGCGGCCCGCTACCTGAGTATATTCTACCTAACCTCCGTCTACTGGCAGATCGGACTCACCCCGGGCGCCCAGGAGCGCTCCGCCTTCTCAACCCCCGATGGCCATTACCACTTCAGAGTGATGCCCTTCGGTATGAAAAACGCCCCCGCAACCTTCCAGAGGCTGGTGAATAAGGTGCTGGCAGGGCTAGAAGAGTTCAGCGCCGCATATCTGGACGATATTGTGGTGTACAGCCTCCACTGGGCCGAGCACCTCAAGCACCTCTGGGAAGTCCGACGAGCCGGACTGACCATCAAAGCAAGCAAATGCCAGATAGGCTAAGGTTCCGTGACCTATCTGGGACACCAAGTGGGGAGCGGCCATGTGGCTCCCTTTCAACCCAAGATCGACGCCATCATGGCATGGGAGCCCCCGGTCACCCAGACAGCCGTCAGAGCCTTCCTGGGACTCACTGGGTATTACCGGCGCTTCGTGAAAAATTATGGGAGCATTGTGGGCCCCCTCACCGAACTCACTTCCAAGAAGCAACCACAGAAGGTGCACTGGACCCCCGAGTGTCAGGCCGCCTTCGAGACTCTGAAGACAGCGATGTGTACCGCCCCCGTGCTCCAAGCCCCCGACTACAGCCGGGAATTCGTAGTCCAAACAGACGCCTCAGAGCACGGGGTCGGGCGGTCCTTTCCCAAATCAACCCCGAAGGAGTTGATCAACCGGTGGCCTTCATCAGCCGACGTCTGCTGGCCCGAGAGCAACGCTGGAGCACCATTGAACGAGAGGCCTTCGCCGTGGTGTGGGCCCTCAAGAAACTCCGACCCTATCTCTTCGGCACCCACTTCAGGGTGCAAACTGACCACCGGCCCTTGCGGTGGCTGATGCAGATGCGGGGAGAGAATTCAAAATTGCTGAGATGGTCCATCTCTCTACAAGGGATGGATTTCACTGTGGAACATCGCCCCGGCAACGACCACGCCAACGCAGACAGCCTGTCCCGCTTCTTCCGCCTCGGCGAGGAGAACCCCCAAGAGGATGGGTGACTCTCCCTGCCTTCAGCTGGGGGGGGACGTGTGTTGGACCCGGCCTCGTGGCGTGGTCCCCCCTCCTCCCGCATGGCGGCCCCTGGACGACATTGACCCCTGTCCTCCCCCCGGAAGCTACCCTCTCCAGCCTTCAATGAGAGCCGCCACTCCGGGCGACCCCCGGCTCTCCCCCTCAGGAACACGGCGGCTCCTACTCGCCCCACTCTGCTGGTCCGGCCCTACCCCGGGCCGCCATCTCAGGCCCCGACTCCATCTTGGGCCCCCCACGTCCGGACCACGTGGCCTCGGCCCGACCTCGGCCGTGGCCCAAGGGTAGCCCGACATCGAGGCACCAAGATCCGACCAGGTGGTAAAGCGGCCACTTGACGGATCAAGGAGGAGGGGAGTTTCGATGGCCCTCCAGCCGTCCCCGGACGCCTGGTTTTGATCGCCCTCCGGCCTCCCTGGGCGCTGGCTCCACCCCCCTGCTGGGTGTCTGGACACTCTCATCCCGGCCCCTCCGACCCCCAGTCGCGAGGGTCCGGACATCAAAGGACTCCAGACCTATATCTGGGGCAGCTCTGGAATGGGTCGGCAGTTGTATCCTGGAGTCGAGAGCCCTGCTGATCGAATCGCGGCTGACCCTGAGAAGACATCGTTACTCTGAACGCTGAAACCATCTTCGGAGTCCTGCTGGCACTGCCGCGGCCCGACCTCGCTGAAACCATCTTCGAAGCCCTGCTGGCGCTGCCGCGGCCCGACCTGGCTGAAACCATCTTCGGAGCCCTGCTGGCGCTGCCGCGGCCCGACCTCGCTGAAACCAACTTCGGAGCCCTGCTGGTGCTGCCGCGGCCCGACCTTGCTGAAACCATCTTCCTAGCCCTGCTGGCGCTGCCACGGCCCAACCTCGCTGAAACCATCTTCGGGGCCCTGCTGGCGCTGCCGCGGCCCGACCTCGCTGAAACCATCTTCGAAGCCCTGCTGACGATGTCGCGGCTCGACCTTGCGGAACCACCCAGCTCGAGGATTGAGAGCTGAGCGTAGGGTATCCCGGTGCCAGGCTGGTACTAAGACTGTCCCGCTACCCGATTCTCCCAATTACCGAGACATTAAGGATCCCTCGATCCGTTTGTATATATATTGCCGAGAGAACCTGCCTTGATTGCTGATAAAGTCTTTAAGTACCCATCCTCTGGTGTGGTGTCCATTTGTAGTGGTGGGATTGCTCGGCTGTACGATTCTAGGAGAGGAGCCTCACCCAGGAGGCCTCTCGACGGCGCTCGGCCAACTCCAGAAGGAGAGGTGGGTCTCGGGGTGGTCAGTCAGACATCTTCTGCCTCCCCTGGGATCGCCTTTCTAACAAGGTAAAATTGTGTTTTGTCCTTTTTCATGCTTTCCTTTCCCAGGGCCATGGAAAATGGGAGGGGGTTCCACAGGAACTTTAGACACAGCTACAGCAAAAACCACAGAAAACATTTACACCAAATTTGGCTGCATGTCCTCCCTCCCCAAGCCTTAAAAGGCCCCAGGGACCCCATCTCCTGGGACCTTACGTAACTTAGGAGGTCGGGGATAAGACAGCCCCCCTCCCAGAGCATCTAAAGGCCCTGGGGACCCCATCCCCAGGGGCCGGCTCAGTTACTGTACCCAGGGGAGCCCCACAGCGGTTTACCTGACTGCACCCATGTGAGCAGGGAAACATATATTTTCTCCCACCTGGCGGGATAATTTTTTTAATTTCTTGCCGGGCGGGAGCAACCATGCCTTTGTTGCCTGCAGGAGTGCAAGCAGTTAAGGCAAGTCTTCTCCAAGCCAGCAGGAAATTTTAACATGCTCCCGTAGGGTGGGAACAAACTTCTGCTAAATACCCCTCCCCTTAAAAAAAGGTGAAAGGGTCCCTGGGCCCAAAGTTGGTTGTGGACGGGGCTGTGCTAATGGGTTGGAGGCAGGCCCTATGGTGCACCCCACCTTATGAGGCCATTTGCAGCGAAGGGTTGGTTGCCTGTGGGGGTGATGGCTACAGGGCCAGGAACGTAGCCCCCTTCCCTAAGCCTAGGCCCTGGGACCTAAGGTGGTGCCTTGGTGCCCCCCCAGGACACCCTAAAAAACACTATGTTGTGGGCTGTGGGGGGAGACCCAGGGCCCCTCATCCCCCAGCTCCCAACCTGCACCCATCCTGAGTTCTTCTGGAGTAGGCATTGCTCTCACCTCGTGGCAGTATTTTTGCTCCCACCTGGCAGGAGCTATTTTGAAAGCTCCTGCTGGGTGAGAGCAGACATGTGTTTCCCTGCTGTGCTCTTGTGGGAGAGAAACTACTGTGTCCCGGGGGTGGGCTATCCCGTGACACAGTGAATAAGCCGGTCATAGAGGATGGGCTTCCTGGGGACATTTAAGGATCATGCAAGCTGGCTGAATGCCCACCTACCATTTATAGTCCCTATAGCGGCTAGGTTAGGGGGCCGTGCACGCTCCTCCACTTTATTAAAATTGGCCCAGTGCCTCTCATGCTAAAGAAGGAGAGCCGTTCATCCTCTCCCCTTTAATTAAAGTTTGGCCCCAGGTAAGGGGTCCCCATAGCCTATTGAGGCTTGGGGAGGGAGGCTGTGAGCCCTCTCCCCTTTATTTAGAGTTTGGCTTCAAGGGATGGGGTCCCTTGGGCTTCCTAGATGCTCAGCGTAGGTGACATGTGTCCACTCCCTTTCTCTAAATATGTGTTTCTGCTGCCCTCGAGCCCTGGCTCACCCTGAGATGTATTTTCTATGACTCTGGACTGACCAAGTCTTAAGATGGCTTCTGCCACATCATTATTGATGCGGTGGCTGCCAAACATACCTCAAGTTGAGATCTGTTGGGTCTGCAGGTCCTCCGTGGTGTTATATACACAACATTTTTTTTATTTGTTTTTAATTTTCAAAAACTTTTATTGAGGAAAATCAGGGCAGACACAGTACATCGTGCATCGGATTTATAATGCGCATAGCTGCCCCAGCGAAGGGGCGTCCCAGCGCAGACCGCAGACTCCAGGACAAAAACCAGAGGTCAGAATAAAGATTAGGCAGGAAAAAAGCCAGGTCTTTATGGCCTTCCGAAACGCAAGATGGTTCTGGATTGCTCTGATGGGCACAGGAAGTGAGTTCCAAAGTTGCGCGGCCAGGCTGCAAAAAGAACAGCCACCCGCTCTGGCTTTCCAGACAAGCGGGGTGCAGACCAGAGCTAAGGCAGCAGATCTTAAAGGACGCCGTGGCATGTAGAACTCAAGCAACCCCGCTAACCCCAGAGGTGCCTGAGGTGATAAGATCTTATGCGTAAAACAAAGTGCCTTAAATTGAATGCGCTTCTCCACTGGCAACAAGTGGAGTTTCTGAAGTACGTGGGAAACAGAGCAAGAGTTCGGGAGGGTCACCAGCATGCGGGTGGCTGCATTCTGTGCTCTTTGAAGACGCTTGACACTGGCCTTGTTCGCGCCCAAATATAGGCAGTTGCCGTAATCCAGTCTAGACAAAATTGTAGACTGAAGAATGATTTGGTGGACTTATGGAGGGAAAAAACGCAACAGTGGCTTCAGGCCCCGCAGCAGCCCAAAACAAGCCCCAGCCACTGCCTTGGATTGGGTGTCGAACGTCAGGCCACTCTCCAACCAGATGCCTAGGTTTTTCACTGTCTCCTTAGGCAAGGGGGCAGGTTTCAAGCGGTCCGGCCAGCAGTGCTCGGATCACAACCCCTGATCCTTCCCAAACAACAGAATCTCGGACTTGCTGGCGTTGAGCTGTAAGCAGTGTGTCGCCATCCAGTCCGCAATCGCAGAGAGGTCCTCTTTGAACTTGAT
The DNA here is from genome assembly GCF_964261635.1 of Lissotriton helveticus. Lineage (NCBI taxonomy): Eukaryota > Metazoa > Chordata > Amphibia > Caudata > Salamandridae > Lissotriton > Lissotriton helveticus. The sequence continues at coordinate 135,999,642 of NC_136058.1, forward strand.
CAAATTAGTGCACCTTTTTTTGGAAAATGCGATCACTAACTGGGTGTCGTCGGCATACGATAACAGTGACAAGCCCCTTCCCTTCGCCAACACAGCCAAGGGCTGGACGTAAATGTTAAACAGTAGGGGGCTTAACACTGAACCCTGCGGTACACCCTGTCGCAAAGCAAGCTCTTGTGAATGGAAAGGAGGGACATGAACTTGGAAGGACCTCCGCTCCAAAAAAGACCGGAGCCACTCCAGGGCCGCGTCCCTGATGCCAATTTCCTGCAGGCGTCTTAAGAGTATCGCATGGGAGATGGTGTCAAAAGCAGCACTTAGGTCCAGAAGGACCAAGGCCGCTGAGTCTCCGACATCCAAGTTTGACCGAATGGCCTCCGTAACTACCAGCAGAGCAGACTCAATACTATGGCGGGCACGGAAACCATGCTGAGATGGATCGAAGATGGCATTCTGCTCAGACAACTTGGAGAGAATGGAATTCTCGTAAGATTTTGCCACCTTTGCTAAGAACGGCAATTGGGAAATAGGGCGATAGATGGCTGGCTCTGCAGGGTCCAAAGAGGGTTTTTAAGCAGAGGAATAACCTTAGCATGTTTCCAAGCCCTCGGTACAGACGCTGAGGCCAAAGAAAGATTGACCAGGTTGAAATTCAGCGGAGAGAGGAAAATGTGGAACTGACGAAAATGAGCAGGAGTCAGTGGGTCTGCTGGCGAACCCGATTTGATCTTTGAACAGAGTGCCTCGAACTCTATCTGTGACAACGGAGGAAAGGATGACAGGGTGTTTTACCCGCATGGAACACAAGATCCCCAAGTCCCCCACCACCGGGGGCAAGACAAGGGTGGGTAAACCCAAAGAGCAAGTCAAGCGTTCAGTTACAGGTAGGTAACATCTTGCAGCACATTAAAAGATCGTGAAGGTGATATCACAGCTCCACAGCACTGAGATCCCTCCCTCAGGGGGAAACATACACAAAGCAGTGACAACAGTGGGGGACTAAAAAAGGAAGGGCGGAGGCGCCCATGGCAGGGGAAAGAGCAGTCACTGACCAGCGCAGGCGGCCACCGCGGACTCAGGGCCGGCGGGGAGCACGGGAGAGGCAGCGCCACTGGGGTGGGAACGGGAAAGAAGGTAGGTAACCAGAGGGCCACAGATGTCAACAGGTCGGGACCTGGCAGGCATTAAATCCCAGAACTCTGATAGGAGAGTCTGGCACCGAGAGGAATCCTCCAACCAACTCTCAACCTTGGGGGCAGGTCGGCGACCCCAACACATGGCCACCCTGCGCCTAGCAAGGACCAGCTACCCTTCACGATAGGAGGAGGATGTCGTCCCTCACTTACTACTGAAGAGAGGTCATTTATGCAATGTAGGAGCTTCTGCATGCTGATGAGGGGATGAGGACGCCCCCACTGAAAGGAGGCCCCTGACTGCTGGAGCCATGTAGACTACCTCCAGTATACATCGAATATTTGATTACAACCATTATCCTGATTTATACATGGGCACATGAACCAGACACAACCTCGGTACTAGGTTGCCCTCCCGTCTTGAAGAAGACCCGCAAGCTGAGGTTCCCACTTACCCCAGAGCATTAAGTTGTGTCGAAACACCGACGCCCCTCAATTCTACACTTGGACCACGACCTCCCCCACTGTGAAAACATGCTACGTTTGATTTTGCATTTTTTTGCCCTTGAAAAATGAAAAATAATGTTTGAATACTTAATGAGGCCAAGTTGAAAAGTTACTGAGATCGGATGCCCAGTTTATTTTAAAACACCTACCTTTGCCTTTCCCTACTCACTTCTGTCATCACCTGATCACCACTTTCCTGCACGCTCTCAGGAGTAATCTCCCCTATATACCACATGTGCCTATAAGTAAATGAATTTACAATTTACTGTTTAAAGACTGTGGAGATTAAACCTTCTTGATTTCCAAACGGTTTTGTTCTTGGTTGTTGCATTATCTATTCTAATGTGTATATTTAAATATCATGAGCGATTGATGTGGAAGATCAAAAAATAAAGGAATTTATGATTTCGAGTTTGATTGAGTCGATCTTAAATTCAGGTCTAGGACCACTGTCTTTCATAGCGAATTGTACGCAGGTCCAGGACCATTTTGGGACACCCCATTTTTGATAATGGCTAGCAAGGACCAGTAGCATTGCGATCAGACGACGAGAAGCGTCAGGACAGAATTTGACGAAACCAAGAAGGTACAGAGGTGGATCGAGGCGCACTGTAGCGCCAGTGATGTCAGAAATGGAGGACCACACCGCCTGCCAGAACTCCGAGACCTTAGGACAAAGCCAAGCTAGATGAGCAAAGTCCACCGCAGGAGCAGCGCAACGCACACAATTGTCACCAGTAGTAATCCCGAGCCTGTGGAGCTGCATCGCGGTGCGATAAAGCCTGTGCAAGTACTTGAAATGGATCAGACGAAGCCGGTAGTTCGGTGACAGCTTCTTCGTCTACTTACAGCAATACTGCCAGTCAGCCTGCGAGATGTCAGAACCAAGATCAGCACCCCATGCCTCCCGAGCACGATCAGAGAAAATGGGGGCAGACACTAGGGTGAGAGCAGATAATTTGGTGACTAATTTGTGCGGAGACGAGGAAGTATAGATGAAATCCAAAGCCGACATGGTGGGCGGAGGCTGAGGGAAAATGGGGTGCAGTTTCTGCCATGTGGCGCGCAGCTGGTAGAATAAAAGCGTGTCCAGTGGCCCGAGGCGTCAGGGAGCAAATCAAAGGTGTTCTCCGGATATAGATCCACCACTGTCTTCAAGCCCAAGAGCGTCGAACTCCTAGACATGCTGGAAGCCCGAAGTGAGGGAAAGTCTGGGTGGTTCACTATTAACATGGAGTAGGCAGAGAGCAGAGGGACACCAGAAAGCCAGCGCAGGGCAGACCTAGCCCATTGCAGCGACTCAACTGTGTCAACCTCGGCCCGAGGGCACACCGCGGGTGCAAACAAAGCTGTGGACAGAGGCCAGGGAGATGCTACATTTGTCTCAACTGCGACATGAGGCTGATAAGGGGAGGGGTGGATCCAAAAGTACAGGAAGCTGGCCTAGGCACACAAGGCATAGATCCTGAAGTCAGGCGCGCCCATGCCACCGGCAGACATGGGTAGAGTAAGGATGTCATAACCTACTCTTGGCTGTTTACCCGCCCAAGAGAGCGAAATGATTTGGGAGCGTAATTTGCGAAAGAAATGAGAAGCGAGGAGGATAGGGATGTTGAAAAACAAATAAAGAAATTTAGGAAGGACAACCATTTTGGCGATTGCGATGCGGCCGGCCAGAGACAGAGGAAGCCGGCTCCACGATGGAATGCTGTACTCAAGCCAGTTTACCGCACACCCAAAGTTTGACCTCCACAGTTCATCCAGATCCCTACTCAGCCAGATACCCAAATAGCGCGTGGGGCCAGAAGCCTACACAAATGGAAAATCAGTTGAGAATGACACGGTGGCACCAGTCGAGGGGAATAGAACCGACTTGCTCCAGTTCACCTGGATGCCCGACAGCCCATCAAAGCGAATGATCTCCTGGACCAGAGGGCTAAGGTTCTTTTGAGGATGACAGGCATACAGAGTACCGTCGTCCGCATACATTGAGACAAGCAGGGAGCGGGACGAGAAACCAATACCCCTGTGGGTGTGGTGCTGTCGCAATCTGGCAGCAAGGGGATCCATTGCGATAGCAAAAAGCATAGGTGATAGCAGACACCCTTGACGTGTGCCTCGAGCAATAATGATACGGTGGAAGACTTGGCCGTTAATGCGGAGACGTGCTGAGGGATTGGTGTAAAGGAGTCTAACCTTACGCAAAAAGAGTTCACTGAAGCCCATACTAGGCAAGATGTAAAATAAAAAAGGCCACTCCAGCGTATCGAACGCCTTTGTGGCGTCCAGCAAGGCAGCCACATAGGTTAGGATTAATTTGATGCAACACTGAGAAAATTGTACGAAGGTTGTGCGAGGTAGCCCTACCGGGAATGAAACCCGATTGATAGGGAAGAGCAATGGTGGGCATAAGTAAAAGAAGACAGGAGGCGATCAATTTAGCAAAGATTTTGTTGTCTATATTTATTAGAGAAAGGGGGAGGTATGAGTTGCGGAGGTCAGCAGGCTTGTCGGGTTTGAGAAGCAAGGTTATCAGCACCTCAAGCAGGGAAGGCGGAAAGAGACCGGTATCGAAAGAGTAATTATATATAGCTGCCAGATGTGGTTCCAAGAGATCAGCGAACGTTTTGTAGAACGAGGCTGGCAGGCCATATAATCCAGGAGCCTTATTTTTGGTAAACTACAGATGGCAGCCAATATTTCTTCCTTAGAAAACGGTTCATCAAGGAACTTGCGGTGGTAGTCTTCCAACCAGACCAGCGCAATGGAATCGAAATATTGATCGAAATCCTCCCATGGCAGGGGTGTGAATATTAGTCAAGAAAGCAGGATTTTATGTCCTCCGGGGAGGTAGTCCTGTCCGGGCCGCCATCACTTAAGGCTGTGACGTATGAAGCGGCGCGCGGTGGGCGCAGAAGGTTAGCGAGAGTGGGCCCTGGGCGGTCCCCCTCGCCAAAGCAACGCGCCCGACCCTCTCTACCCAAAAAAGACAGTTCGCGACCAGCCTCATCCGAGAATTCAGTGTGTTTTTGGCGCAGTAGCGCCAGCGTCTCGGGACTGGGGTGTACCGCCTGGGCAAAATCCAGATCCTTGATTCCCTCCTCAAGCTTAGCCAGAGTGGTATGAATAGATCGAAGGACGCTGGCCTGTTTGGAAATACATTCACCTCGAATGGCATCCTTGAACCCTTCCCATAAGGTGGAAGCAGACTCCACAGAGTCCACGTTGAAATCAAAGTTGTTAGTAATCGCGGTTTGGATTTCCGCACAAAAATCAGAGTCCTGGAGGGCGTTAGGGGGAGGCCCTAAGTAAAGGCCTGTCGCGGGGAATGAGGAGGGCAGAGACGGATCTAGACCGGCGCATGGTCAGAAAAGGTGCAAGCCATGTGCACCGCGTCGGTGAGCCAGGAGAAAGCGTCAGGCGATGTCAGCCAAAGGTCTATGCGTGACCAACAGCCCCTTGCACCAGTGAAGCAGGTGCCTTCCTGCGCGTCGGGATGGAAGTGGGCCAAGCATCGTAGAGAGCATTATCGGTTAGAATAGATGTGAGAGCTGCAGCTGTGCGCGGATAAGACGTATGGGAACCAGATTGATCCAGTGTTGCCGATAAAGTGACATTAAAGACCCCCCCAAAGGATCGCCGCGGGACCACAGGAGGAAATAAGATGCCAGATGTGATTAAAAAAGTCAGTGTCGTCGCAGTTGGGGCCATAGACCACGGCAATCGTAACGGGCTGAGCAAGTAGTTATCCATGGAGGATCGCATACCTGCCATCCGGATCAAGGAGTACCCGGCCAAGGGAGGCCCCGCCGTACCAAAATGGAGACACCCCTGGCATACGACGAGTAGGTGGCAGAGTGGGATTCCCCCCAGTACCAGGATTGGAGTCTGGAGATAGTACCCGGCAATAGGTGCGTCTCCTGTAAGAGACATATATCCACTTTGTGTTGTTGTAGGTGTGAGTGAATTAGTCGGGCCTTGCGGTGATTATTCAGGCCCCGGACGTTCCAGGACCAGCAGACTACGTCAGCCATAAGGGGGCAGTTTTAAGTGCAGCACCACGCAGCGCAGGCGGCAAGCCACACAAAGAAGCACAGCGCACATGGGGAACAGGAAAGAAAGAGGGCTGCAGCAAGCGACAAAGGCGGGAGGGAGAGCAGAAAACTTGAGACGGCCCACGAGGAAATTCCACAATCTGGACATTGCAGGAGAGGCAAGCAAGCATCTAACTAACAGGCATGGCACGAAGCGCAAATCACCACAGTGAGCAGTAAAAGCACCACATGGAACAAATCGCAAGAGATGCTGCATGTAAGGGGAGGGAGGGACCAGTTGAGCAACAGGTTGACCCTCAATACATGACCAGTGAGCATGAACAGAGCAAGTCAAAGAGCACAATGGAGCGTGGCCTGCAAGACTGAATGCGAAGAACCAAAGCAGTAGGCACAGTACAGTGTCAATGTCGAAACATATGAAAGCAATACTGAACATCAATGTGGCGGCGAACTGAGGCCGCCTCCTGAATAGAGGAGCAAAGAACCCCACAACCCCCGATACTACCCCCACCCCATCCCTGCCCAACAACCCCAGACCTAGAAACCCCACCAACCCCACACCCACTCCAACCCCCCAATCAGGCTGAGTAGTCCACCCACCACACCCCGGGAACCCCCAACTAGGAGTAGAAGAAACAATGGGCGAAAAGGGAATCATAACATGACGGCATGGCAGGGCTAGGCATACACCCCAGCAGAGATGCAGGGTGGGGAAGCTAAAGATATGACAGATATCATTCAAAAAGAGGGAAAGAAAAAAAACAGTAATGTCTGCACTACTCAATCATTATCACTGAGATGACCAGCCCTATTAGGCTGAGATGTAGAAGGAGAGGAGCAGGCATCTTTGTCCAGTCTCTTAGCAAATGCCAGGGCCTCTCTGGGATCAGGGAAAATGAGTGTTTTTGTGCCCTGACGAACCCTCAATTTCGCCGGATAGGCCAGGGAGTACGAAACCTCGTGCTTTTGAAGAATGCGCTTGGCAAGAAGGATGTCTCTCTGTGCAGCTGTGACGGCGAGGGTATAGTCCAGGTAGAACGAGAGTGCGTTACCCTGGTGGGTGATGGTGCCCCTGTCACGTGCCGCACGAAGAATGGCGTCCCGATCCCGGTAATTCAAGATTTTAGCGATGATGCGGCGTGGAGGCAGTCAGGGGCCGGGAAGTGGACCGAGAGAGCGATGGGCATGCTCCACAATAAAAACCGGGGAGAGGACGTCACCGGAGAGTTCATTAATCAGCTGTTCCACAAAATCCTCCATCCTAGAAATGTTGGTGGACTCTGGAAGACCCTGATGCAGATGTTGCTCCGCCAGGAGCAGGCCTCCAAATCCTCATTCTTGTCCCAGATAGTGGCCAAGATCTTGTCCATCTGTAGTAGTTTCTGGCAGTCTTGGGTGGCAGCATCTTCAGCGTCCGACGCCCTGGTTTCGACGCGGAGTATCTGGTTGTCATGGGAGTCGACACGGGCCTTCACTGTGTCCAAACAAACTGAAAGTTGGTCCAGCTGGGTGGCTATTCCCATCACCGTGGATTTGACATCCAGCATGATAGCCTTGAGGTCGTCCTCACGATTTGAGGGGGCCTCCATGGGTCAGCGAAGTCAGCACCCTCGGAGCCCGCACCGTCCTGGCGAGCAGGCCTCTGGAGCTCAAAGGCTATCTTGGGTTGTTTTGGGACGTTTTTCCCCATGATGAGAGGCCCCGGCAGCAAAAGATCGGCCCACACGAGGTGGGATATAGTTAAAAAGAGCCAGAGGCCCGCATACCCCCAACAGCCGGCAGGAGTGCAGTGAGAGGTAAGTAGGTTCCACACAATGACGCCACCGGGGAATGAAGAAAGGACACCTTGAAGATCATTAAATGCGTGGAGCCCCTGGGAGTGAGAAGTGGCGTGGATGAACCATGGGGCAACCAGGGCGAGCTCCCCCCGAGGCACCAGGCTACTGAGGTTGCCAAGCAGGGTAAACAACAAGTTGCAGACCAGTTGAATAAGGCAACGAGCCCGTTCCCACAAACCCACGGAGAGCAAGTCAAATGAGGGCACTGCCAAAGCCAAAAGTCGATGAGCCCATAGGAGGAACCAGGGTGGTGACACACCACGCACCCAGCCGCCAGAACAGGCAACAACACTCTGAAGGCGATGATCCGGCCAGGGCGCACCTCGGGAGGCGAGGCCAGGGCAGCGAGGCGTGTCCAGGCACCAGGCGAAGCAGCAGGCAGTAAAGCAGGGAACAAGCCACCCCAAGGAGCCCACAGGGGCAACAGCGACAGTTAGCAGGGGTGCTGTAGGTGCAGCAGTGGTGATGTTAGGTGGGCCAGTCAGGTGGCAACAAGAAGGAAACAAGCCAGGGGCTGGCGGGGCAACTGCAAGACTAAGACCCGATCTTGTCAGTGTCGCTCCCAAGCAAGGATCAGAGCCGGGATTGGAGGCAGGCGGGACACAGAAGGCAGCAGGCAGCGCCCACACTGCTTGGGAAGCAGATGGCCGTCAGGTGGGGGGAGCACACCTAACTGCGGTGAAGGCAATCGGGTAGTCACGGGGGGGCGCTGTTCACAGCACCGAGCCCGGGTACTTGTGGCAGCTGCGCAGAGCAGCCGGAAGCAGTTGGGGGCCCTCAAGCCCCCAACCCCGCCCACAAATCTACAGTGGCAGCAGACGGTGTCCCAGCGGCGCCCAGGAATCTCCAGCAGTCCCGGCACAGAAGGCCTGACCTCGCGGTCCAGAGGTCGTAGGCCCGACGTCCCAGAGCAATAGCGCAGCTCTGCCGCAAGGCACAACCGGGAGGCAGCGGCGCAATGGTTCAGCGCCTCACTTGCGGGGAAGTCTGAATTCAGCCTCGAAGTGCAGCATGGGTAGGGATGTCGACAGGATTTTTACGAATTATTAAGCTTGGCCAGCAGAGCCCACTCAGAGTGCGGCCATCTTGCAGCCGGCCAAGCCACACCCCCTTGTCTTCATATACACAACGTTTTTGAGTGCCAATTGCTCAAAGACTGCTGAATGGATTTACACCAAATTACAAAAACATGAGTTTTGGATCAAGATCCAGCTTTCTCCTAAATTTGCTGTCATTCGATTTAGTCTTTTTTATGCTGCTGCTGTTCAATTTTCACTTGAAAATGGGGCCTTACATGCTGTTTTCACTTTGAATGTGGTGCCACCGAACCACTAGGGATGATGTGACAGCAGCAGAGCTGGGTTCTTCTGGCTCAATGAACTGGACATCTTTAATTTAACAATAGCCTTTCTTGCAGCGATGGAAACTTGATCATGTCTGCACAACAATGGAAACACTCCTGTGCTGGACTACAACAACTGATGCCAAATCAAACCCTGAACTGCCCTAAAAAAATTCTGATCAAGAAAAAACTAAGCCAATGTTCTTCTTTGTAGTCTCCTTTTCCCTTTTTTCAGGTCTCGGGCCTAGCCACTGCGTCAGCAGTGGGCGGAGCCACGAGTCCTTTTCTGAGGGCTTCTGAAAATGTACCTAGGTATTCCACGCTGCTCGTGCGTGTTTTTTCCTAGGTGCATTGCTATTGGCCTTTGCGTGCGTGTGCTTTAGAAACAGAACATGCAAAAGGCCGTAGGCGGTCGCGTAGCTCCACCTATGGCCTATTGGTGTCTGTTACGTTCACCAGAAGGCCATATATCTTCAATTATCTCGGCCGTCACGGCGGAGATAAATGAAGACATATGCTGGGCGCTCGTGCACCACTCTCGAGTTTCTTTTTTTTATTTTATTTTTTATCCATTTCACGGAGCTCTCCCTGTCAGCGCGTCTTCTCTGTGAACACGCTTTCGCCATCGCGTGCAGCACTCTCGGTTCTTATCATGCCTAGCCTGGTAGTGCCAGTGTTCATGGAGAGGAACGGGGGCTTTGCAGCCGAGCTGGGGAGCTCAACCTTCGGGGACGGTGGCAAGGAGCAGAGGGGGGCGCTGCTGGAGGGGATATTTTCACAAGCAGTACTTAATTGTTTGGAGCTCACAGTGGAGCGCAGATAGGGGAACTTGTTGAAAGACAGATGGCAAGTAAACTATTGTAGTCGCAGTCTATCCATGCCATGAGTGATATGAATACCTCAGCGTTGTCACTTACCTGTAGCGATGAGGCTGACCGAGTTGCGCATGAATGCACAACAAGTGTGCTATATGAAGTAATACGGACATGAATTCTGTTCATGCACATGAGTGACAGTGAGTGCAGTGAGTGCGAGAGCAACAGTGAGTGCAGAGTGAGTGCGAGAGTGCAGAGTGAGTGCTAGAGTGACAGTGAGTGCAGAGTGAGTGCGAGAGTGACAGTGAGTGCAGAGTGAGTGCAGAGTGAGTGCGAGAGTGACAGTGAGTGCAGTATGAGTGCAGAGTGAGTGCGAGAGTGACAGTGAGTGCATAATGATAGTGAGTGCAGAGTATGAGAGTGCAGAGTGAGTGCGAGAGTGACAGTGAGTGCAGAGTGAGTGTGACAGTGACAGTGAGTGCAGAGTGAGAGTGAGAGTGCCAGTGAGTGCAGAGTGCGAGAGTGCAGAGTGGGTGCAGAGTGACAGTGAGTGCAGCGTGAGTGCGAGAGCAACAGTGAGTGCAGAGTGAGTGCAAGAGTGACAGTGAGTGCAAGAGTGACAGTGAGTGCAGAGTGAGTGAAAGAGTGACAGTGAGTGCAGAGTGAGTGCGAGAGCGACAGTGAGTGCAGAGTGAGTGCGAGAGAGCAGAGTGAGTGCGAGAGTGACAGTGAGTGCAGAGTGAGTGTGAGAGTGACAGTGAGTGCAGAGTGAGTGAGAGTGACAGTGAGTGCAGAATGCGAGAGTTCAGAGTGAGTGCAGAGTGACAGTGAGTGCAGAGTGAGTGTGACAGTAACAGTGAGTGCAGAGTGAGTGTGAGTGCAGAGTGAGTGCAGAGTGAGTGCGAGAGTGACAGTGAGTGCAGAGTGAGTGCGAGAGTGCAGAGTGAGTGCAGAGTGACAGTGAGTGCAGTGTGAGTGCAGAGTGAGTGCAGAGTGACAGTGAGTGCAGAGTGAGTGTGAGTGCAGAGTGAGTGTGAGTGCAGTGTGAGTGCAGAGTGAGTGCAGAGTGAGTTAAGAGTGAGAGTGAGTGCAGAGTGAGTGTGAGTGCAGAGTGAGTGCAGAGTGAGTGCAGAGTGACAGTGAGTGCAGAGTGAGCACGAGAGTGACAGTGAGTGCAGAGTGAGTGTGAGAGTGCAGAGTGAGTGCAGAGTGACAGTGAGTGCAGTGTGAGTGCAGAGGGAGTGCAGAGTGAGTGCAAAGAGACAGTGAGTGCAGAGTGAGTGTGAGTGCAGAGTGAGTGTGAATGCAGAGTGAGTGTGAGTGCAGAGGGAGTGTGAGTGCAGAGTGAGTGCAGAGTGAGTGCAGAGTGACAGTGAGTGCAGAGTGAGTGCGAGAGTGACAGTGAGTGCAGATGAGTGCAAGAGTGACAGTGAGTGCAGATTGAGTGCGAGAGTGACAGTGAGTGCAGAGTGAGTGCGAGAGTGACAGTGAGTGCAGAGTGAGTGCAAGAGTGACAGTGAGTGCAGAGTGAGTGCGAGAGCGCAGAGTGAGTGCAGAGTGACAGTAAGTGCAGAGTGACAGTGAGTGCAGAGTGATTGCGAGAGTGACAGTGAGTGCAGAGTGAGTGTGAGAGTGCAGAGTGAGTGCAGAGTGATGGTGAGTGAAGCGTGAGTGCGAGAGCGACAGTAAGTGCAGAGTGAGTGCGAGAGTGACAATGAGTGCAGAGTGAGTGCGAGAGTGACAGTGAGTGCAAGAGTGACAGTGAGTGCAGAGTGAGTGTGAGAGTAACAGTGAGTGCAGAGTGAGTGCAAGTGCAGAGTGAGTGCAGAGTGACAGTGAGTGCAGAGTGAGTGTGAGTGCAGAGAGATTGTGAGTGCAGAGTGAGTGTGAGCGCAGAGTGAGTGCAAGAGTGACTGTGAGTGCAGTGAGTGCAGAGTGAGTGCAGAGTGAGTGCAAGAGTGACTGAGTGCAGAGTGAGTGCAGAGTGACTGTGAGTGCAGAGTGAGTGCGAGAGGGACTGTGAGTGCAGAGTGAGTGCGAGAGTGACTGTGAGTGCAGAGTGAGTGCGAGAGTGACTGTGAGCGCAGAGTGAGTGCAAGAGTGACTGTGAGTGCAGTGAGTGCTGAGTGAGTGCAGAGTGAGTGCGAGAGTGACTGTGAGTGCAGAGTGAGTGCGAGAGTGACTGTGAGTGCAGAGTGAGTGCGAGAGTGACTGTGAGTGCAGAGTGAGTGCGAGAGTTACAGTGAGTGCAGAGTGAGTGTGAGTGCAGAGTAGGTGCAGAATGACTGCAGAGTGAGTGCAAAGTGAGTGCCGAGTGAGTGCAGAGTGAGTGCAGAGTGAGTGACTGCAGTGTGACTGCAGTGTGACTGCAGAGTGAGTGCAGAGTGAGTGCAGAGGGAATGTGACTGCAGTGAGAGTGCAGAGTGAGTGTGAGTGCAGAGTGAGCGTGAGTGCAGAGTGAGTGTGAGTGCAGAGTGAGTGCTGTGTGAGTGCAGTGTGAGTGCAGTGTGAGTGCAGAGTGAGTGCAAAGTGTGAGTGCAGAGTGTGAGTGCAGAGTGAGCATAAGTACAGAGTGAGAGTGAGTGCAGAGTGAGAGTGAGTGCAGAGTGAGTGCAGAGTGAGAGTGAGTGCAGAGTGAGAGTGAGTGCAGAGTGAGAGTGAGTGCAGGGTGAGAGCAAGTGCAGAGTGAGAGTGAGTGCAGAGTGAGAGTGAGTGTAGAGTGAGAGTGAGTGCAGAGTGAGAGTGAGTGCAGAATGACTGCAGAGTGAGAGTGAGTGCGCAGGATACGAACACTCAAACTAAGTTCACCACACATAAGACCACACACATAAGACCACACACATAAGACCACACACATAAAACCACACACATAAAACCACGCAAATACGACCACACACATAAGACCACACACACATAAGACCACACACATAAGACCACACACACACACCACACACACACACACACCACTCTCACCACCACACACACCACCACACACTCACCACCACACATGCAACCACTCACTGCACACTTTTATCGGGCACAAACACCACCAGCCGTCAGTGCATGCTTTCACCGGGCACAAACACCATCAGCCGTCAGTGCAGGCTTCCACCAGGCACACAAGACCAGACGTCAGTGCACGCTTTCACCAGGCACACACACCTCCAGCCGTCTGCGCACGCTTTTACCAGGCCCACACACGACCAACCATCAGTGCACGCTTCCACCAGGCACACACACCTCCAGCCGGCAGTGCACGCTTCCTCCAAGCACATACACCAAAAGCCATCAGTGCACACATCAATTGTTAACGCATCCACAATTAACTATTGTAGCAATCGCAGTATGGTGCACTTTACTTTTACAATCCTGTGGGGAGCGCATGGTGTACGCTCCACTCCCAGTCGCACTGCGTGTGTGGATACCTTATCCAAATAGTGTTTCTCCATTTTGACCATGTTTGTCGTTCATCTGTTTTAATCCTCAGTGTAAACCAAATTTTTCATCTTCCCATTTTTCTGATCCACAAATCCAACAAAATGTGTTTCGGAAGCTTCCCATATTGACACGTGCCCATCCGGACCTCGACGAAAATACGATCCAAAATACAACTGAAAGTTCAGAGCTGCCATTCTTTATTTAAAACCCAATGCATTTCGGACTTGTGTAAGCCCTTCGTCAGGGGTAGCTGTAAATCAATAATTACAAAAAATCACATTACTACTTGGTGCCATTATCTAATGCAATCATGTACAATCTATGTTTAATCCTGCGTGTTGGACCTGGGGATACCAGTCTACATAGGGTAGCTTGACACAGAGTAGGAAGGCCTATCCCAAAGGTACATGTGTAAAGTTTGCGTCACACCCTTCAGTAACACAGCGCCCGTCCACTAGAAAAGAAAGACACTACACCAATTGTTTTTAGGAAAATAAGAGCTGTTTTATAAAAATAATCTTTGGTTATGTTTCCTTTCAATTATGTTTTCAGTTGCATCACAGTTCAGTAAATCAACATTTTAGACATTACCATCAGTTCACTTGTCAAGACAAAAGATTTCATTACTTGAGCAAACCTTATTTAGTCATAGCGTTAGTAAACAGGGAAGTTGTGAAAATCCTTCTTAGTCAATGACTCATTTCCATGCAAAAGTACGAGCGATAGGCTGTATAGGCAGCTCTGTAGCAATTCACAACAGTACAGAATCAAGCAACTGAATGTGTTAAGAACAAGCAGATGAATGCCTAAGAGGAAAAGGCAGACCAATTCATTAACTCATATACACATTAGGTTACCAGTGCAATACACTCGCTTCATGAAGGCAGTTCAGGAATCACTTCAGCGATGTAGTATGATTTACTCCTTAAAACCAGTATAGCTTTTCACTAATTTTAGCAACCCATCAAGCTCTCAGTTTGGTATCTTGCCAAGCGCTGATTCTAGGACAGCTGCAGACAACCAGTATCCATCCCTCTGCATGTAGCTCCCACGTAACAAGGGAATCCCTGCAAACTATCCCGGCTGGTCTCCTTCCCCTAGGCCCACCAGTCACTCTCTCCTTCCGGAGCCAAAGGAGGTCAGTTCAGTAAAGGACCGGCAGAGGTCTCCGTGCGCTGTGCCTCCCTTCCCACTGAGCCCAATACTCCCCTTACTTCAACTGCGAGGCTCTGACAGATGTACAGCCGACCCCGGCAATCCGAGGGATCAGGGTTCTTCAATGACCGCTGTCACCTGATTCAACGGGGGCAAGTCGCGCTCTGAATACAGCCTCCTGGCTGTCTCCGTGTACTTCCCCCACACGCCCACACCAGAGGTTAACTCCTCCCTTGGCCTCCTCCAACCCCGCCTAACACCTTCCGGCGCTCTTCTTCAACGCCGGGCGGGGCTCTATTCCGGTCTCCGCAACCCGGCAACCAGACCTGAGGCAGCGCTCACTATCCGTCAACGCCGATTCCCGGGATCTTCACAGCGGGGAGATCGGCGCACAAATGACACCGCAGTGCGCCCACCTCAGAGGCACGAACCAGGTTGACAGGGGTGAGTTCAAGGGGGCGCGAGAGCGCGAAGGCTCCAGGCGTCAGCAAGGGTGAAGGCAGTAGGGTGGAAGTCTCAACCCATACAGAAGGTGGGGGCAGTTTCAGGCTAGGCTCTCGTACGCTGTTACCAAAGACCACCAGCTAAAGAGTGGACCCCACGGGAGTTCTTGTGTTCTTGGCCGTAATCCCCGATATCGGACAGTCCCTGCCACTCTTACTTGTAGGTTCCACCGGTCTCGTCCAGCATCACTGGCTGGGGAAAGGGACACTCTCCACTGGTACCTCACGGAAGGCGTAAGGGGTCAGCTTCGCCGGGTCAGATCTACGGAGGAGGGGAGGCGTCAAACAGTGAAGGGAAAGCAGCCCCCAGAGGCTGTCAGATCTTCTTCCGTGCGCCCACCTCCTCACACCTCAGCCTGGACTCCAGCTCGCTTCCGCCTCATGTGTGTGCTTCCTTCGCTCTCACCACCACCACCACAAAATGGCCGCACAACATTCCAATACTTATAGCCCAGGTCCAGTGGGTCTAGAGTGGACCAGAAGGTTCTAGAACTCCTCATTTTACCCAATGGCACCAGGCTCTGAGGTAACCGTTGTGGCAGTTGTAAGCCACCATTTTGTGGCTCTTGTAAATTCAGTCAGAAAGGCACCTAGGCCTCAGGAAGAAGACTATGAGGGCAAAGAGCACCTAACCCCTAGGTCAACACCTGAAAAGTCCAGTGGACATAAAAGAAAATAAAAAGATTGAGGGGCAAAAAGGGGACAAAAATAAATAATTAAATAGGAGGGACCACCCAGAGGGCTGACAGGTCTAACACTGCGCCTGTTATATTTTATATTAAAAAATCGGGAATTCGCATAATAATCAATTAAAGCAGTGAGTATCAGTTCCCCCCAACCCTCCGACCATGTTTCCATTCCCTGCTCACATTAAACATCGGCACGCACTATTTATCATCCCACATTCTGACTAGTGTCAAAACCTTCATGCTTTTTCCATACGGCCTTCCTTTACACATCATTTTACTACCATCTGCCGTGCCCCGTTCTTATCCTTATCGTTCTGTGTGATTTCTTTCACGTTATGACAGTTTCCCTCCCTCATTCTTTCACATCATTAACATTTATATATCTCTCTCCCAGCGAGTGTAGAACACGCTTCCATCTACTGTTAAGTGCTAATGAAACCGGACCATTCTATGTTTAACATAACCATTTCAACCAAAACTACTGAGCTCACGCATACCTGCTCATTCCGAAGTGTTCTCCACATGCGACATGTGCCTCGTGCTGATATTAATCTCTTGTGAAAACAACCCTCTGATACCACTCACTTTTAAACCTCCCGAACTCCGCCCTCCTTCCCATGTCGACTGATTAACCACCTGACGTCCATAAATTCACTCGGTGCACTGCAATTCCCATAAAACATCGCGTTTCGGGGAAACGCGATGTTTTATGGGAATTGCAGTGCCACCCCGGCAGCAACCGCCCAGCTATGCCGCCGAGGGGCTAATATGGAGGACTGCCTCACCGAGATGACCAGGGGCATGGCCCGCATCACCACTGCCATGGAGACACTACTCATATCAAACACGGTGGTGAATCCTGCCCTGGACGTGGGCGAGGCTGGGGACAGCAGCAGCCGCAGCAGCCCAGCCAGCGCTGTATCTGAGCCGCGCCGGAGCAGCAGGCGCTCCGCTGAGGCAGCCGGACACACAGAAGGGGGTGAGCCACATCCAAGTGGGTCAGCTAAGCGCAGCAAGAAGTAAGACTGCCAGGGTGGGTGAGGCAAACCAGACAATTTACAATCCCCACCTATTCTGTTATAGTTACATTTGTAGCACATCAGTGCAGTAACGTTGTGCCAACATTAGTAAATTTTTATATGTTCCACATACATTGACGTGTCTGTGCATCTGTACTCACTCAGAAATAGTTGTCTGTTATCTCCTCACGTCTGTACTTCCCGTCACTTGGTGTAGACACTCCAGCAGGTTGTGTTAGTGGCACAGCTATGTCATCGTCAGGGTCCTCGTAGTCAGACAACTCTACCTCTGTGCCCTTCTTGACTGCAAGGTTGTGCAACATTGCAGATACAGCAATTATCTTGCAGCAGGTGATGGGGGTATATTGTCTAGCTCCTCCGGTCTTGTGCAGGCATCTGAACCTGCTCTTCCAGATGCCGAAGGTCCGTTCAACTACATTCCTTGTGCTTTTGTGCGCACGGTTATACCTCCTTTCGCTGGGTGTTGAGGGGTTGAGGTAAGGGGTGAGAATGAATGAGCGGAGGGCATATGCACTGTCACCTAGAAGAGAATGGGGTAACATTACTCACATGCATACATGTACTTTACACTGATATTTAGGTTATGGGGGTCTGACACTGTGTCTTACCTAGGAGGTATCCTTCACCGAATTCCCCTGCCGTCAGCCGTGCATAAATGCCACTATTTTGAAAGATATAGGAGTCATGGGTACTCCCTGGAAATTTTGCTACCGCGTCAGTGATGACACACTTGGCATTACAAATCACCTGCACATTTATGGTGTGCGTTGACTTCCGATTACGGTATATGTATTCCGTGTCAGCAGGGGGACAAATCGGAATGTGTGTGCCATCTATGCAGCCAATGATGTGGGGGAATCCTGCCATCTGGTAGAAGTCTGCTTTTGTCTGTACCAGTTCTGCATGGGTTGCAGGGAAGGAAATGTATTGGTCCATCCTTTCGATCATGGCGTCTAGGAATTTGTGGAAGAACCGGGACAGGCAGCTCTGGCTCACCCCTCCTACCGCAGCTACTGCACTTTGAAAGCTGCCAGACGCAAGCAGGTGTATGCTGCATAGCACCTGCACGTGCACTGGGATTGCGTGTGCCCTTGGGGTGGGGTGCTGCAACAGGGGTTTGAGGTCCCTAATGAGCTGTAAGATGGTCTCTGGGTCCAGCCTGTACCTCTGTAGGATCTCTGCATCTGTCTGCATGGACAGGGTGAGACGCTCTCTATAAACCTGCTCCTCTCTCTGCCATTCCCTCTCTCCATCCTGCTGTAGCCGTAGCCGTCTTGCTATGGCATAAAAAGCTGCCATGGTGCAAGCAGAAATGCATTTTGGGTCCTTTTTTATAGGTTGCACCTGGTTACCACATGATTCAAATCTATGGTAAATACAGATTCTTAAATACCGAATTTGACTCAAAATCGGTATTTCAGTGCTTTCCTACATCTCACTCTTCAGTAGAATCGGTATTCTACCGAATCGGTAATTTTACCGATTCGATAACATTACCGATTCGTAATTTTTCCCGATTCTGTATTTTCCGAATCGGTATAGTACAGAATCGGTGAATTTTCCGATTCCCTAATTTTTTACCGATTCTGTTTGGTTACCGATTCGGTATTTTTGCTGATTCGGTTTAATTTCAGATTCGATATACTTCCGACACGGTAACTTTTCCGGTTCGGAATTTTTACCGATTCGGGCGTTTTTGGGACTCCTACATCCCGAAACCTCGATACCGGTCGGTAACGGCCAAAAATACCGATTTTCGGCCGTTACCGACCGACCTACATCGGGCCCTATATTCTTTAGTTATAAATCTCCTCATGTTATCTCAAATTACAGTTATCTTAGCACCCTATATTTTCGGATTGACTGCACCTCATAGACCGGTAGCCTCAACCAACTGAAACTATCCAGTTCCAGCAGGTAACAGCGACCCCTCTATTTTCAGCATATATATACTGAGATTTTTTTAGTATCTCTTGGTAGTTGAGCCACCCTTTAACCCACCTAATTTTCCTCTTCCTATCCACATGTTCATTTCTATTCTTTTTTCCCCCTCTTTGTTTTGTTATCACGTGTTTCAATCTAGGATGTTGCATATATTTCATTTTTTATTAAAGTATTTATGTATAATTATGTAAAACATGTATAGCTCCATATCAAATGGTTCAGTCCCCTTTACAGAGGACATCTGTCTCATGACTTTAGAGCGGTTTACCATGTATTCTTATCATATTCAAAGGCATTGTTGTAGGCAATATTGCATTTTATTGAAACAATCATCTGTGCACTTGATTATGTCAAAATATTGTTTTAAAGTTTGTTCGTTTATCTTTAGATTATCAATTAAAGATGATTTTTGTCCTGATGAAGACACGCTCGTGTCGAAACGCATAGAGAAGAAATCGTCTGGTTCTCCCACATTCATTGGGTCACCCACTATACTGCTGCTTTATTCATATTTTATGAACGTTCGAAAATGTTTTAATTCCATGTACTTTTTATGAATATATACCAAATTTGCACTCTATCAACTTTTTATCAATATATTAAATTTAATATTAAATGTAATATTTCTATAATTTCAAGTGCCTAGATTGTTTTATTTGCAATCATTGCCTTTCTCTAGTTTTGCCTGGGCATGTTAATTTACACAAAAAATGTAAAAGTGAGTGGTATCAGAGGGTTGTTTTCACAAGAGATTAATATCAGCACGAGGCACATGTCGCACGTGGAGAACACTTCGGAATGAGCAGGTATGCGTGAGCTCAGTAGTTTTGGTTGAAATGGTTATGTTAAACATAGAATGGTCCGGTTTCATTAGCACTTAACAGTAGATGCAAGCGTGTTCTACACTCGCTGGGAGAGAGATATATAAATGTTAATGATGTGAAAGAATGAGGGAGGGAAACTGTCATAACGTGAAAGAAATCACACAGAACGATAAGGACAAGAACGGGGCATAGCAGATGGTAGTAAAATGATGTGTAAAGGAAGGCCGTATGGAAAAAGCATGAAGGTTTTGACACTAGTCAGAATGTGGGATGATAAATAATGCGTGCCGAGGTTTAACGTGAGCCGGGAAAGGAAACATGGTCGGAGGGTCACGGGGATCTGATACTCACTGTTTTAATTGATTATTATGCGAATTCCCGATTTTTTAATATAAAATATAACATACGCAGGATTAAACATAGATTGTACATGATTGCATTAGATAATGGCACAAAGTAGTAATGTGATTTTTTGTAATTATTGATTTACAGCTAACCCTGACGAAGGGCTTACACAAGCCCGAAATGCATTGGGTTTTAAATAAAGAATGGCAGCTCTGAACTTTCAGTTGTATTTTGGATCGTATTTTCATCGAGGTCCGGATGGGCACATGTCAATATGGGAAGCTTCCGAAACACATTTTGTTGGATTTGTGGATCAGAAAAATGGGAAGATGAAAAATTTGGTTTACACTGAGGATTAAAACAGATGAACGACAAACATGGTCAAAATGGAGAAACACTATTTGGATAAGGTATCCACACACGCAGTGCGACTGGGAGTGGAGCGTACACCATGCGCTCCACACAGGATTGTACTTTTGACAGTGCACTCAGGGCAAGGCACGGCCCAGTGACGCACGCAAATTGAAATGTCTGTTAAAAATGGATAGAATTAAATTGATTATATTTTGATAAAAACGGTGTGCATACCACCCCTCACAATGTTGCACTTTACTTTTAAACATATTCATCTATAGCTCAGCATGCCACCATTGCTACAATACCAATACAACCCACATAATTCCACTACACACCACATGCATACACTCCATAACACATGGCTAAAAAAACATTGCCATTTACAATGCCATTAGCTCTAACTCAAATAAATCCGAGACCTATTGCATTTCTAATGCTTGTTTAGGTCTGCATTAACCAAGCCTTTTTAGATTTACTGAAAGTATATATACATAATACAGTTACCTATAAGGGCTTTCAGCCTGCCTCCTGTATCCACTATTCTGGTTTATTGTTGTTTACCTTTTGCTTCTACCCAGCACAGAAAATAACAAGGTGCAAATGTTCAGTCCATGTTATCCATTGTTTCTTTTATCTCTGAATTATGGTATTCTGCCATGCAAAATGTCTTCCCCCACAGCCACAGTTATCCTTTTCACTGCTAGAGACATGGGTCTCATTGGGTGCTTTCTTTTTAAAAAATCTTTACCCCCTTAGTTTCAACTCTGCGAAGACCTGGCAGCTACCAATCCCTTGCCTCCACTTGCAGTGGACCATGTCCTGCATGCACATTGCTTGCAGTTCATATGTTTGGAAAGGGGCTTTTAACCCATTCCAAGATGGCCGCTCCTGCATGCGAATGCACAAGCTCAGGCAGCCATCTTTAAAAGAGCATCCAACTAGGCACAGGTAGAATTTTAATTTTGTGAGCAGATTTCAAGAATTTTGGTGACTCTGTGTGGCAATTTTTTTTTCTTTTGCGAGCAATGCGATGACAATGTGAATAATGTGAGGCTTCAGAATGCGTGTTGGTGAGCTCGATTTCCGGTTGCTAAGGGGACTTCTGCTGTGATTTACAAATTCAGCAAGTCATGAGCAGTGCAGTCAGAGGGCTGATTCCCGATTAGATTTTTAACTAAAGGGGCAGCAAAATCAGCTCGAAAATAGCATGCTGCAGTTTGTGCTGATTTTTCAGTGCAGAATGCGCTACCAGCACTACATCACAACGCGAGCAGCGCGATGTGCATTTTACGGTCATTGGCGGAACTCTGTAGAATCTCCTAGAATTTTTATGTGAAATTCCGCGGGTTCTGCCTAGGCCTAGCTCCTACTTTTTCTAAAATGACTGCACTCGCTTGTGCATGCATCTTTAAATGTTTTTGTATTATTTTATTAAAAAGCTTCAAAAAACGTCTGCCTGTGCATGTACACTCTTTTGTTTGCACAGTTGGACATTTTTTAAATGTTTGTAATAAATATTTAGTAAGACATTACAAAATCATTGGCAATGCCAATAGGGTGGCAATCAACACTAGATCTATCGGCTTTGACAATGATTGTTTTGACGTGAACTCTAAAAATAGGAGCAGCGATGACACACACTAACGAATGCATTGGAAATCAATAAGACATCCTCGCAATAAAACAACAACCCCACTTCGAAATGATTTTGAATATGCCAAATTATGGAGCAATAAAGCTTGGATAAAACGTATTTCTCAGATTATGGAGTGAGTTCTGGTCCAATCTCTATAAATTCTGCATTGTATCTTGTAAATAAACTCCAAAGTTGTCATGTATGTCTAATCCCACAAAAAGAGTAGATTGGTGCCGCCGTATGGATGGATGGATTGTCTCAGGAATATATGAATCTATTGAGGCTTCAATGTTGGGTATCCCTGGTGGCCTACCTGCAGTTTGATACTATAGACACCTGAGCACCTTAGGTTAGTTTACTAAGGATGCGAGACGACTCCAGGTTGCTGCTTCAATTTGCAAGCTGCCCACAGTTCATTAACAGGTTACATGCTATAGATCCATCCCAAAACAGCATTCCATCGGTACTTGGATAGGGAAGACCTTTGTGTCTATGATTAAGCGGTAGGACAGTATCAAGTCAACAGATGTATGGCAGAGCTATTTGAATGTATTGGTTTTATTACCCATTTTATGAAAACACTCAACATGTATTGGCAATAAAAAATGCTGGCACCATTTTATTTGATTGTGCAAAATTGTATTTACTGGGGTGCCGCTCGAAGTCGTCCACAAGAGGCTCACCTTTGCTTTGCTCCCTGGATTCTGCCTGGCTGTTGGGGGAAACTTTCATTGGCGCTGCTACGGGGTGGGACTGCGAGTCCCAGGAGTGCAAGCGGCGTTCCTGGAGCCGCGCCTGGGACTCTTCCCACTCCACCCCGCCCACCGCCCCCAGGTGTTTAAAACTACGACTCGCGGCCCCCGCTCCGCGGGAGCCGCTCGAAGTCGTCCACAAGAGGCTCACCTTTGCTTTGCTCCCTGGATTCTGCCTGGCTGTTGGGGGAAACTTTCATCGGCGCTGCTATGGGGTGGGACTGCGAGTCCCAGGAGTGCAAGCGGCGTTCCTGGAGCCGCGCCTGGGACTCTTCCCACTCCACCCCGCCCACCGCCCCCAGGTGTTTAAAACTACGACTTGTGGCCCCCGCTCCGCGGGTGCCGCTCAAAGTCGTCCACAAGAGGCTTTGCTTCCTGGATTCTGCCTGGCTGTTGGGGGAAACTTTCATCGGCGCTGCTACGGGGTGGGACTGCGAATCCCAGGAGTGCAAGCGGCGTTCCTGGACCGCGCCTGGGACTCTTCCCACTCCACCCCGCCCACCGCCCCCAGGTGTTTAAAACTACGACTCGCGGCCCCTGCTCCGCGGGAGCCGCTCGAAGTCGTCCACAAGAGGCTCACCTTTGCTTTGCTCCCTGGATTCTGCCTGGCTGTTGGGGGAAACTTTCATCGGCGCTGCTACGGGGTGGGACTGCGAGTCCCAGGAGTGCAAGCGGCGTTCCTGGAGCCGCGCCTGGGACCCTTCCCACTCCACCCCGCCCACCGCCCCCAGGTGTTTAAAACTACGACTCGCGGCCCCCGCTCCGCGGGAGCCGCTCGAAGTCGTCCACAAGAGGCTCACCTTTGCTTTGCTCCCTGGATTCTGCCTGGCTGTTGGGGGAAACTTTCATCGGCGCTGCTACGGGGTGGGACTGCGAGTCCCAGGAGTGCAAGCGGCGTTCCTGGAGCCGCGCCTGGGACTCTTCCCACTCCACCCCGCCCACCGCCCCCAGGTTGACACGCCCACCAGACCAGTAATATTAACGTGCAGCGGGACGCGTTCGCGGGACGCGTGCAAAGACCGGGCAAAGAGCGGGACGTTTGAGGCCGTTCGAGACCGGTAGAGACTGGACTGGGCTACACCCGTTGGCCCTGACTGTGTCCTTCAACCCCATCGGATTTGAGCCCAGCCCTAGAGCAACCACTATGTCAACCCGTGAGTATAGGAGCAGGGCAGCGAAGGGCAAGTTGAAAAATGGAATACTAGACGATTTTATTACTAGGACCAACATTGCCATAGACACGGAAATTAACAAAATGCAACGCAGGGTTTCAAATGAACTAGAAGCAGCAAGAAGGCTATCCCAGGAACTGACTATGGCCAAAAAATCCTCACTAGGGCATATTGCTTATGCTAAAACACCGGACCGTTTAACCGGCCCAACTCCTACAGTGATTAGGATACAGGCTGATATTCACCAGCCATTAGCAACTACGCCATGCACACCCGAGGCGGAGCCCGCACAAGATACCCCCGCCAGTCCAAATCGACCAATAGGCGGGGAGTTTGAGTCCTACTCAACATGTGAGGGTGCCCTCCCGGTGAAGGTACCAAACACCAATTCCATGGGAATGATCGGGATCGGGGAGCTTTCTCATACCTCGCAAAAGGGCCCAAACCACAAAAGAAAACGTAATCATATCTCTGACTACTCGAGGAAAAAGGCTAAGGTAGTTATGGCCCAATTACCCACGCAGCCACCTTCCCAGACACCCCCTGAACCCCCTTTAATGAGAAATATGTGCCCCCTTACTCTAGAAATAGAACCTAGGTCTGGAAAACTGGTGGGTAAATGCGATCCAGACAAATCAATAGAAAGCGATAATGGTGGGGTCCCACTTTGCACTATAAAAGGGAAGGACGTGGAATTCCTAACAATTGTGTGGGGAACTTTAAAAAAACTTTTAAATCCCCTTGAAGCTAGACTAATAAGAATAGAAACACAGTTGCTTGAGATTGAAAAAAGTATTTTAAACGTCGCCACCCTTAGCATACCACATAACAAATTAACCTGTCGATCGCCCATTACTAATATCCCACCACTATCACCATCTATCACCGCACCATTATCACCAACTATCCCCGCACCACTCCCGGTTGTCACCCTGACAGAAGCCCTGAAACCTAGACCTATCCCAAAACCTCGGCAAAAGGGTGTTATAGGCATTACTGATAAAAGGGTAGCGGTGGATGTAAATCAGCAGGTGATTTCTCACGTTCCGGCGCCGATAGCGGCGACTACCGAGAGGGTTGCTAAGTACAATAACACCCAGTTCACAACACAGAGAGTAAAGTCTAACACAAATCACTATAGGGGTTATGTTGAACTTCCCCCTGATGTAGGGCCCTATGTAGCAGTGTTAACAGGGGTGCCAGAATTGTTATACCATCAGCAGGAAGACTATGGGTCCTTAAAAAACAAAGTGACGCACTGGCTCAACATCAATAGGCCATTACCCAACCACCACAGAAGTAATATCCTCATGGTGCGTCGGGTACCCTGGATAGGGACCACGCATAAGTCTATTGACGGCGATTGCGTAATTGTTTCATTTGGGGATCCCAACACTGCAAACTATATTCACTCCCGGAATAGCAATAGCCCAAACTCGCCTATCGCATGCAGACCTTTAACCTATTTTTATCCCCCACGCCCACACCACAGCATAGGAGGGAACTGGAGTTGGATCCCGGAGAGAAAGGGTGCGCAGGGTGGGCACTACAACAATAATTGGCCAAGTGCACATGGAGGGTGGACAGGAGTCCCTGTCTATAATAGATTTGGGTGCCTCGAGGAAGTAGACTGACTCCTTTGCAGGTCAACTAACACACTGCCAGTAGCAGATATAGCCAGTTGCTCTATCTATCATCAGGGCCGATTTGCTTCCTCTTCCCCGCATCCCCAAACTGGAGATTGCAATGAAACTTCAGATGAGAATAGGCACAAAGGTGGTTTTATCTCTGAACACCCTGGAGGTATTACAAATATTTTAACAACTCCAATTACTGAGAGATCTGATGCCGGAAACACTAATATAGACAAATCTAAATTAGACAAAGGTACTAAGGGTAATTCCTTTGCCGAGGTGATGACAGAACCAATCGCCACGGCAAAGGAAGGCACGATTTCTTATTATCAAGGTCAGCCTAGGGTAAGCAGGCCCACTTTAGTAATCCACGACACTAATAAGATGGTGACCTCACGCTCACTTTCCATACTTTCTTGGAACATTGCAGGGCTGGCCAACAAAATACACTCCCCCGAGTGGGAGGAATTAGTAGAAGGCTATGACATATGCTTGTTCCAAGAAACATGGGCTAGGGAAAAACAGCTCCGCACAGGATATGCTTCCTTTGAAATTTTGGCCAATTGGGGAGGGAGGGGGCGCCCATCTGGGGGTCTCCTGATTTGGGTGGCGTCTCACCTTGGTTGCAGGGCATCGCTACATGAAACCAACTCAGCGGACTTTCAATGTGTTGTTTTGGAATGGGCCCATGGTGAAAGTATAGCACTGATCAACGTATATTCAAGACCAGTAGGGATAGCAGGCACCTCGAGGACAATCGAGGATCTAGCATTTTTCCTCGATTCCGCCAGCCTAGGCCCCATACTTATAGTAGGGGGAGACTTTAACACCCAATACGAGCCCCTCCCGGATCATCTAGTGGGTATTACAAGCGAAGAGGACGATCTTTGGGAGATCCCTACTCTGGTGGCCCCATCCGTAAAAGCATGGTCACCTATCGCCACCCAAATAACCTCTTTGACGTTTTGCCACTCGCTTAGGGCTTGTAATGGTCGAACTGAAGGAGATATTCCACCAAAATATACCTTCAACAGACCAGGACACGAGTCACAAATAGATTATATTATGGTTTCGGCCAAGGATTGGGATAAAGTGGAGGACTTTAGGATAGTCGCTAGGAACGATAGTGATCACAATGCTCTCTCACTGAGATTTGTGTTCCAGGGACTGTCCACTGGTAAGGAAGAAGAAAACCCACCACCCCCAGCTCCCCTGGTCTTAAATAGTAATAGACGTAGAATTAAATGGTCGAAACTCTTGGAGAACCCAACTAATACCCAAAGGTTGTATGCAGCAGTGGTCCTCGCGCTAGAAAAGGTTGAGGCTCTTACACCGCATTTATCGTTAGCTCTAGAAGAAGCCGAGGTATCCGATACCATCCAAATTACCCAAGCTGAGTTCTCTGGGCTTGGGGCTATCCATTCTGAGTTATGCTCTAACCTAGCAGAAGTACTGAACCCGGTGGCCAGGACAAAGAAATCCAGGAAGAAAAGAGTCTCGTGGTTCAATGCTTCCTGCAGGAGAGCAAAGGCTGCCCTATTAGAATCACTTAAAACAAGGGATAGTCCAACAAAGATTAGGGAAAAACGCCTAGCTTATAAGGCCATTTTACGTACTGCAAAAATAGAGTAGGATGAGGAAAATTGGTCAGAGATGACTGCCGCCCTCGCAACCCGAGACAGCCGAAAATTCTGGCAAATTGCTAAGCACGGATCAGCCGAACCTCTAGTTGCAGTTGAAGCAAATATAGCACCCACTGTTTGGGAGGATCATTTTAAAAACTTGTATAGATCACATAACCCGGATCATTCGGCAACTCCACTTGAGCTCACAATGGATCAAGTTACTGAAAGTGTAGCTCCCATTGATGGATTCACTCTGGAGGAAGTCACCAAGGCCATCTCGGGGCTGGCGCCTGAAAAGGCGCCTGGCCTCGACAGGCTCCCAGGCGACCTATACAAGCAAGAAGTCAAAATCTGGGCCCCATATCTTAGGGTGCTGTACAATGCAATCCTGAATGGCATGGAGATCCCTCCTACTTGGCTGGGGGCAGAGATAGTCCCTATTTTTAAAAGGGGTCTGCCTCTGCTCCCGGTCAATTACAGGCCAATAAGCCTGATAGACTTCTCGCAGAAGCTATTCGCCAGGCTATTGTTGGATCGCCTGTTGGAGTGGACGATGGAACACGATATACTGAGTCCGTTCCAATCAGGCTTCAGAGAGAAGGTCTCAACGATAGATCAGGTCTTCCGGCTTGCCCTCATCCATTAGAAAACGGTACAGTTGGGGGGTGGCAGCCTCTACACTGTATTTGTGGACCTGAGGGCGGCCTTCGACCTGGTCCCTCGTAAAAAACTTTGGGAGGTGCTGGCCAAACTGGGGGTCCCCAAGGGTTTGTTGGAGATGATTATTCTCCTCCACACCGCTAACTACGCACAGGTAAGGTGCGGCAATGAGGGTGTCTTATCGAATAGGTTCCCCGTTGACAGGGGGGTAAGGCAGGGTTGTGTGCTCGCACCAACCCTGTTCTGCCTCTATGTCAACGGAGTTATCGCCCACCTGAATGGGGTGGTCGATTCTGATGCCCCCAAGCTAGCTGGAACCAGAGTGCCGGCGACAATGTTCGCCGATGACACTCTACTGTTATCAAAGTCTACGATGGGAATCCAGCGAGTACTTGATGGCTTTGTGGGTTTTTGAGGGGAATACGGTCTAGAAATTAACATCCTAAAGACCAAATTCATGGTATTCAATCCCCCCCCAAAGATCCGTTTTACTCCTAGTATTGGACAAAGTAGATTGGAAAGGGTGACAACATTTGAGTACCTGGGAATTACTTTAAATGAGAGAATGTCCTGGTGTACTCATCAAGAGAAAGCACTCCTCAAATTGACCCAGCTTTCGGGTGGTACCATGAAGCTCATGTGCAATAATAAGTCATCCATTCGTCCTGTAGGCCCACCTTTACAGATTTACAGGGCACAGGCAAGGGGGGCTGCCATGTACGGGTCTGAGCTTTGGGGCCATGTATCCTCTCAGGATCTGATGAAAGAGGAGAACAGGTTCATTCAAAGGATTGCATCCCTCCCCCTAGCACCCCTCTTGTCCCCTTAAGATTGGATCTTGGATTGCGACCCCTCGACGAAGAACTGGCTTTTAGACCACTGGCATACTGGCGTAGGTTATGGTCAGTTCCGGAACTGATTAGCTACAGACAAGGACTTCAGGAGGTGCTTGCAATGCCCAATGCGGGGGAAATCAAATGGTTGAAATATATTAAATCAGAGTTGGAGGGTTTGGGTCTTTTGAAACTGTGGTCTGACCCCCTATCCACCTGCCAACTATTCCCCAAAAAGACACTGGCAAAGGTATATTATGACAGCAAACTAATGGCACTGCACCGTTGCCAAAATCAAGGGACATTGATAGAGACATTTCTAGGCACTAAGGACATCTACAGCTTTGAGTCAATGTTAGACAACTTATATCCCTCCTTGCTTAGGAAACTCTATCTACAATGGAGACATGGGTCCCTCCCACTCCGATTATTTACAAGCAAGTGGAGCAAACATGTGAATAGCGTCTGTCCAGCTTGTAAACTGGCCGAGGAGTCTGAGCTCCACATAATCTTTTTTTGTCCAGTTTATCGTGAGATACGCAAGAAATGGATCGTCCCTTTGTGCAGAAACCTGGGATCTGTAGACTGTATAGTTGCTTTTAGAGTCCTCAAAACAGACCTGTCGAAACATATTGTATTTGCTGTAGCTAAGTACCTAGGAGCTGTCTGGTTTCTGAGGACAAAATGTATTAAGGCCGCCCAGTGACCATAATATATAATAATGTGATGAACTTCTTTGAATGAACTGAACGAATCTGTAAAGTATAATTATGTTTTAACTGTTTTAATGGATTATTGTAATGTCTTTTATGGTGATAAAATTTTACCGAAATAAAGAATAAAGAAAGAAAGTATTTACTGAAATACAACTGGCATAAAAAAAACAGGATGATGCTATATGGTCCTGCATAATTGTGCAATTTACTGCTGGCAAATTATAAATATACCATTTACAGCTTTTACCATAACTGATTTAAACACCGCTGATACAATTCTGGTTTTGTAGTGCAGCCCATAATCATTTCTCTATACCGAGTTCTGTAAGTGCCACATGTGTTGTCACGTCTTTCCAGAATTAGGGAGGATTTTGAATGAATGCGAACTGGGGTAGCTGTGTGTTCCACCGTGTAAATGGAGAGGGCTTCAAGATTACTCTTTTCCTCAAGAGGGGGGAGTATGCTCATCTGGCCATTCTTTAGAGCTAGGTATATGTAGAACAACTGCCAGGCCCACTGTATGGCTTTATTAATAATATCCATTCAAATAAAATACAACGCATGGTACACGTAGGACTGGAAAGTATGTGCATTTTTCTAGGAAAGTGCCTCGTTTTTAATACATAGTTTCTAAATTTAAGTAAAAAACGAAAGAGATTAAAAGATAAGTGAAATAGAACAACTATGCAGGCTATGCTTACAAACTAAAAATAGGCTCCATTTAGACTAAAAAGCCATAAAGCATACCACTTAATGCCAAATAATGGGTTGGGCTTGTCATTCCCAACTATATTAGAAACGTTTGCACCTCAAAAATAAGTACAATGAGCTAAACCTGAGGATCTATAACAGTAAGCGAAGCGTGTAGCAACCGAAAAGAGTTAATTTAATTTAGTTAATGTACCTTGCCAATGGCATCCAACAGCATCATGAATAGCACCTGTAATAACAGCTGTGACTCCGGGAACCTGGCATTTCCTGGCGGAACTTTCACATTCGGCATCAGCCAACATGAGGCTTGGAATGACCCCTGGGCCCAGATCTAAGAAAGAACCTGTTTTCTCCAGACTTTATGCATTTGCAAGTGAATAGATGGGGGCCTGGGGCAGAAAACTGCAAGGCAAAACCTGCTGTTCAACATTTCTTGGCTAACAAAAACAGCAAACACTTGTTGATGTAGCCTGGCATAATACTCAGGAACTGCCGAAGTTGTCTACGCGCCAGAATATGTTTAACATGTTTCATGGCCTAGGTTTTTTTTCTTACTTTTTGAACAAAGGAAGATGTAGGAAATGCACTAAGCTTATTGCCGACTCACCCTGTGGAGGGACTGTTCATGACCTTTATCTGCTGCATATTGTGTGGTGAGGACACACATTTTCTTAAAAACAAAAAGGCACAAAAGAGTCCAATGAGCTCAGAAAAGAGCATTGGTGTTTGGGGTTATGCATAATATTCTGGGTATTATCTAGAGGTTGATTGACGTGGACAGTTCCCCAAATTTACCAAGTGTCCCATCCACCCAATTTAAAATGTGTACATGTGTATAATTGGTAATAAAGGATTATGAACTCAGGAGAACAGGACTTTTGTTGGATGGCCTGCATCAGCGAAACTGAGTATCCACACTAAACAGTGTGTAACAAGCATTTGCAATGCAATAGGTCTCGCATTTGCGAGAGTTTAACCTATTGGCATTGTAATTGACAATGCCTTTTATTGTCGTTTTAAAAACCAACACATAAATAAAAGCCATTGCCATTTACAATGCCAATGGCTCAAACTCTAACAACTGCGAGACCTATTGCATTGCAAATGCTTGTTTTAGGTGTGGCTTGCCAGCACAGTTCCAGCTCTTTAAGATATACACACCGTGGGCTTTGTCTCTGCCCAGAATAGTTTTCCCTCTCCCCACTTGCAACTGGGTGTGTGTGGTGCATCATCCCACATCCTCTGGAGTGCATGCATTGCAATGCATGAAGGACGATTTTACATCTCAAAAGTTCAGAGATCATATGTTGGATTTCTTATGTTGTTTATCACTTTTTTTTTAATGATTTACTTAGGACTTGCCTGATGCAAGCTAAATACACAGGTAAACAACCATTGTCAAAACCAATACTTATTGCTTTCCTGTGCAAGACAGACAGACTTTGTTTGGGCACTCTAATTTACGACATTTCAACATAAAACGAGCAGTATAGAGCATTTTAAAACGCATTTCTTTTCTTGTCTGAAAATGGAAAGCATTTAAAACACATTTGGTGAAGTTTGATTTCACAAAAATGTATTCTGTTGTAAGACAAGTGTGCTAAAAAAGTACTCTATTAGGTAAAACAATATTTGGGCAAAAGCGATCAGGTTCATTGTTACTTCTCGATGCTTTGAAGCATGGCATAAGGTAGGGGCACTAGAATAAGCAGCTTATACAAAGTGGGGCGACATCAGTCTGCCAAAAGCCCTTTCTCCATTCCTTACAGGAATCCTTCCACCAAAGCTGGGAACCACATCTAGATGTATTTATCACTACAGCACAGGGCCATAGAAGCACTCAATCTCCCACACCTGTACAAATGCTGTCCATGAAGTTGTGTGACATGATTGCGGATTACAGTGCAGAAGTCTCAGGCCTTGCCATCTTTTGGGTTGCATCTACTGTGCCCTGTTCACTAGTGGCCTGCAAGACCCAGCCTGCTTACCTAGTCATACATTCAGATGACTTGGGGCCATGGCTCCACTTGGAGTCATGCTGGAAATGTACCCAGTCACGTGACCTATCCTGAGACTGGTGCGTGACTGGCAATGTACATGGGCTGCATGCCTTTCGGAGACTGCAGCCTTATTGCGGCAGTTACTTTTGTTTTTTTATGAATGTGGCGCAGTGATCTGTAAGTAGGTTAGGGTTTCAGAAGTAGGGGTGTGTGGTGCATCAGTTTAACCCTTTCTGTCCGCCCCCTAGTACTGGAGGTGTTCTGCTCGATGCCAGCAATGAAAGGAGCCCTACTGCTGAAGAGCTTTCTAGAAAGTACCGTTGGAGAAACTGGATCAGCGCGTGCTTATGGAATGGAATCACAACAGAGCTGAGAATAAAATGGCATTATTCTCCTGGCTCCCAGCTACAGATTGCATTACAGATCTCTTAACAAGAAACATGAGCCCTCCATGTGTCACCGCCGCTGGCCTGATTTGGCGCGAAATCCGGAAGTCCCGCAGCGTCATGCCTGTTGTGGGGCGGAACTTCCGCCTTCAGCGGGAAACGCACGGAGTGGCTGGCCGAGAGGAACAGTGGTGACGCGGGGCTCCCATGCCTGAGGGAGAGCCCGTGGTGGTGGCAGAAGTAAGGAAACGCCCTGGCTCAGAAGTGGCGGCTGAGGCCGTCGATGCAAGTGCGGGGTTCCCATGAGTGAGGGAAGCCCGCATGTGCCACATCAATGGAGGCGGAGGAGATGACACCAGGGGAGTCCTGAGACGGAGCCTGTAGCAGCCACAAAAGAGCCTGGTGAGTGGGGCTTGGTTGTACTGTGGGGGCTGGTGCGTGTGTTTGTTCTTGAGTGATCGAGTACGCTGCACTGGCTGGGGCGGCTGGTGCGTGTGTGCGCTGCTGGGGGGCGGCTGGTATGTGTGTGCGCCCATTCAAAAGTTAACTCCCGCCTCCAGCCTAAAGATAAATGAACAATTTTACCTGGTATACAAATGGCATTTACTTGATCTTTTGCAGAGTGGATGCTCCTTTTTGTCACAAGTTCATGATAGGTCGTCAGGAATAGATGAAGGTTTCATCTAAAATAAGCTTTAGAAATGCAATTGGTCTCGCATTTTATTTGATTTAGAGCTATTGGCGTTGTAAATGGCAATGTCTTTTACCCTTGTGTTATGGAGTGGGTGTATGTGGCTTGAGTAGAGATATGTGGTTTGGATTATAATTGTCAGTTGTGTATTTGTGTGGCGTGGATTTGTGTGATGAGGAATGGATTTGTGTAGTATAAAAATGTGGCATGATGTACAGTGGAATTATCTGTATCGCAATTAAGTAATGTAGAGCGCAGTTGTTTAGGGTAAAGTTGTGTACAGTGGCTTAGAGTGGAGCTGCGCATATTGCAGTGGAATACTGTGGAGTGCTACAGATGGTAAAAGAGTGCCTTAGAATGGTATAGTATAGAGAGTAGTGGTGTACTGTTTTAAATTAGAGCGACGTAGTATAGAGTGGAGTGGTAAAGAGTAGAGTGGATTGGCATAGAGCGCAGTGTCACAGAGTGCAGTGGTGCAAAGTACAGTGGAGTGGCCTATCCTGGAGTTGTATAGAGTACAGTTGCAAAGAGTGCAGTTGTGTATAGTCGAGTGGGGTAGAGTGCATTAGCATAGAGTAAAGTGGGGTACAAGAAAGTAGAAAGGCATAGAGTGGAATGGTGCATGTTGCAGTTCAGAGGTGTATAATTTATTTATTTATTTATGCAATTTGTATAGCGCACAAATACCCGGAGGTGTCTTGGCGCTGAAAAACGGTAGGACAGAGCAGATAGAGATAGTGATTACTGGTTAAAAAGCCAGGTTTTTACTGACTTCCTAAACGTAAGGAGAGAGGGTCTAGCCCTGATGTGAGCGGGTAGAGTGTTCCATAGTTTCGCTGTGGCAATTGAGAAGCATCTGTCTCCCCATGACGATTTCCTTGTACGAGGGACAGTTAAAAGGCACGCAGCAGAGGAGCGCAGTAGTCGACTGGGGGTATAACGCCCCAGTGACCTTCTTAGGAACTTAGGTCCTGAATTATTAACCGCTCTGTATGCTATACAGAGAGCTTTGAATTTAATTCGATTCCTAACTGGCAACCAATGAAACTGGCGTATTACCGGGGAAATCGATTTAAACTTCGGTGTGTCAGATAGAATTCTTGCTGCTGAATTTTGAATTAGCTGCAATTTATTGAGTACTTTTTCCTGAGCATTTAGAGTGGCACAGAGTGCAGTGGTGCAAAGTAGATTAGAGTAGTGTGGAGTGTATTGCATAGAGTGTGGTGGTATAGAGTGCAATGGCATACGTAGTGTGTAGTGGTGTAGAGTGTATTGGCATCAGGTTCTTTCGCATCGAGTGAATTGGCACAGAGTGCAGTAGAGTGGAGTTGTGCAGAGTAGAGTGCAGTGTTGTAGCATGTAGTGGTGAGGAGTAGAGTGGCATAGAGTTCCGTGGTGTTGAGTAGAGTGGCTTAAAGTGCAGTGACGTAGAGTGCAGTGGTGTAGAGTGTTGATGTGTAGAGTATAGTGGTGTACAGTTCAGTGGTTCAGAATAGATTGGGCTAGAGTGCTCTGGCATAGAGTCTATTGTTTGTGAGTATAGTGGTGTTGAGTGCATTGGTGAAGAGTGCAGTGTTGGTGATTGCAACATGAAATACAGTGGCATAGAATGCAGTGGTGAAGTGTAGTGTGGCTCATAGTGTAGTGTTGAGTTGAGTGGCACAGGGAGATTATGGTGCTGTACAGTGGCGTTATGTTGAGTGGAATAGTGCACAGGGGATTTGAGTGGCTTAGAGTAAAGTGGGGTAAAGTGCAGTATGCATAGTGTCGTAGCAAACTGCTATTAAAGAGAACATATTTTCATTTGAAATGAGCACCACATTTGCACGGACTGATAAAAGTGTACAGTGTATAAATGACAATTTTTGAAAACATTATCATTGTAATTATTTCTTTTGATCGAGTTCAAATATGTGTTTCCACCACACTTTATAGTTACACAAAAAGTGTTTCATTTGAGCTTTCTGATTTCTGATATATTTTTATTTACGATATGTTTATTTTGTTGTTTGCTACAAAAAATAACTTCATACAGGTTTACTCCAGCACACCTGCAGTACCCACTGGTGGCTCGCACAGGTAACACTGTGAGGGGGGCAGGATAGTAGAGTTCGACATATGACACGAAAGTGGAAAGTAAATAAATAAATAAAACCACTTACCTTGCACTCGCCGCATCGCCGACTCGGCGATGCTGGAAGTGCAAAGTAAATGGTTTTATTTATTTATTTATTTACTTTCCACTTTCCCATTGTATGTCGAACTCCACTACCCCCACACCTGGCCCTGCCCCTGCCCGCCTAACCCCCCCACAATGTTACCTGTGCGAGCCGCCACTGGTAGTACCCAGCCTGAATGTCACATAAATGGTCTCAGTTTGGCATCTTGGAAAAAAAGAGTAAACAGTAAACTACCTTGGAAGATAAAGCCTGACACTTGAGCTTTGTTGGAGCCAAAAAGTAATTAGTAAATGCGTATTCCAAACTACAAAGTTGTGTGGAATGCATTTGTATGCACTATGAAAGCTTTCGTTATCTCCCCAAGATGTCTTTAGCAAAGTGCGAGGTAGCTCAACCTAAATAAACAAAAAAGGTGTGGAGGGGGGATGAACGAGAGCGTTACAGAGAGCCAAAGAGAGAGAGGTAAAGGAATAACAGGGCAGAGGAAGAAGACTGGAGAAAGAGAAAGAAAGAAGGCAGTATGCACAAGAGAGGATAAGATGGAGAGAAACAGATAATAGGGAGAGACGGAAGGAGGAACACGAGAGAGAAGGAAGACGCAGGGGAGAGATTGATAGGAAGACAAAGATAGACGATGAAAAGAGAAAGAGGGATAGGAATTAGAGGGAGCAGAGGAGAAAATAATAGGCCAAAGGAGGAAGGAAAGAGAGAGATGGGGAGAGCAAGAGAGAGAAACACAATGAGGGAGGGAGAGGAGAGCAGACGAGAGGTAGACGAGTGATAAGAGAGCAAGTGTAGAGATCTAAGGTTGCTTGATAATCATGTGGTAAAGAGAGTATCGAATTTGGCATAGCCGGTGCCCAGAGCTCCTGTTGTTTTGACAAACACTCCACAGCATTTATCACTCAAGCCAGCAATGACGAGTACGCTGAATAGCCAATTCGGACCCACTAGTCAGGACTAATAGAGCCAGGAAGTGTTTTTTTAATTTGTACTTGTTAGCAGTGCTCCACTGTCACCCGACAATGTATCTTCACACTTCACAAATGAAAAGAAAAATGTGCTCTACTTCAAACAATTACATGAGTTATAAGCAACATGTTAATTAGCATGTCATTACAAACATAATTTATTGCTTCATTGTAGTTGCCTCACCATGCAGAGACACTGTTTTCTTTTCTGCTGTGCTAAACAAGAGACCTGTTCATGAGCAGCAGGAGGAGCCGGGAAGGCGGGGCTTTAGTGGACACAAAAAACATATTGATGGCTAAATAAAAGCATCACTATATATATCAACACCATGAAGGGAAAAGTCACTGAGTAGCTTTCTTGGCCAGTAACACTCACGCCCCAATTGTGAAATTCTCTCGTACTCGTCACCTAGACACCCATCAATGGTTTACTACCGACCTTAAAAATCAGCAACTGGAGTTGCGTCAGTATGAGAGAAAATGGAGATCAAGATATTCCGTCAAAGACAGGGAAAAATGTTCCAATGCTCGCAGAATGTATAAAAAAGCAATCCTCACCACCAAAGCGGTGTACTTTTCTACAAAACTGCTCAGTGCCCAAAATAAATCCAAGGAAATCTTCAAAATAGTAAATGATCTATGCAATGATGTCAGAACGTCGCCTATTCAGACACCCACCCAGGAATTTTGTAACTCCTTAAATTACTATTTTCGGGATAAAATCTCCATAATCAAAGCTAGTCTTCCCAATACCACTAAATGGGAACCATTGGACGATATCGCTAACAACCAAGATACACTTGATACTCTCCAACCGATCTGGTCTAATACTCTTTCAGAACTTATGACCCGTGTCACATCAGGGTCACCCAATGACTGTTGTCCTCCGCACATTATGAAAGATGTTTTCTCCATCTTACCTCAGAGCGTGCTCCCATTTCTTAATGAGTCTCTTGCCCAAGGGAAGGTTCACACGGCCTTCTAGCATGCGACGGTAGTCGCCCTCATAAAAAAAATGGGGGCCGACCCCAAAAACCCTGTAAACTATCGCCCCATCTCTCTCTTACCTTTCATGGCGAAAATACTAGAGGCCAATGTCACCATGTGTGTGTCTAGTTTCATAGAATGCTCAGATTATCTAGAGCCTAGTCAAGCTGGCTTCCGTCCGGCGCACTCAACGGAGGCCAAGATTGTTGCTGTCTTAGACACCCTTAGAGCAAAGGCAGACAAGGGAGACCACCAAACTTTGGTACTCCTGGATTTGTCGGCCGCGTTCGACACGGTCGACCATAAGATTCTGTTAAACCGTGTCGAGCAGGCGGGCCTACGCGGTCCCGCACTTGGCTGGATAGAATCTTTCCTAGCGGATCGCACTCAAGCCGTGAAGCTTGGAACCTTCACTGCCCCCAAGTTCACTTCTACCTGTGGGGTCCTGCAGGGCTCCTCCCTATCCCCGTTGCTTTTCAACCTATATTTAAAGCCATTGATTCACTCACTAAGAAACAAAAACATTACCATCTTTACTTGCGCTGATGACTTACAGATCATCTTCCCACTTGGCTCCCCGGATGCCGTGGCTGAGTTTCAGGCAACAATGCTTCACATGCAGCATTGGATGGATGTGAACCACCTGAAGCTCAATCCGGGTAAGACGGAGCTGGTATTGCCTGGGAAGAGTGTGGACAGCTGGGGTTCGCATTTCTGACCAGTGGAACTGGGGTCCCCCTCCACATCTTCCGCTTGGGTGAAAAGCCTAGGGGTCATCATTAATGCTGACCTCTCGCTCCGAGGACAAGTGGGAGCAGTGATCTCCACCAGTTTCCGCCAATTACGCAAAATCAAGAAAATTGCACACCTACTGACTCACTCAGCACTAATACAGGTGGTCATAGCCCTCATACTCTCCTGTCTTGACTACTCCAACTCTCCAACTCAATCTACTTGGGTTTACCTGTTGGCCTACAAAAAAGACTTCAGATGGTCCAGAATCAGGCTGCTAGACTGATTCATAAGCAGCCGAAATGGCTGTCAGCCAGACCTGGATTGGAAAAACTCCACTGGCCTCCGGTTGCCCAACGGGTAGCCTTCAAGACCGGATGCTTGGCATTTAAGGCCTTGCACGGCAACAGTCCTAAATTCATTAGCAACATGATCTCTAGGTATACTCCATCGCGCAATCTCCGCTCAGCTCACCTCTCCCTGTTAACGATCTCATCTTTTAGACGCAAACGACAAGGAGGATGTTGCTTTTCTCACTTGGCCCCCAAATTCTGGAATTCTCTCCCCCTGACACTTAGAGACTGTGACAACCTTCTGAGTTTCAGGAAAGCTTTGAAAATATGGCTGTTTGAGCAAGCATCCTTCTAGCTTTCCGGCCGCAACAGTCTTCTTCTAGTGCCATGAAACCCAAGGGTGCCTGTGCGCTTTACAAATGTCTATTAACATAACATAACATAGACCAATTATCCAGGGGAGGAGCAAGGCACTAGAAGGTGGGACATAGTAGCAAAATAACCCACTAAAAAACAAGATTTTGAGAGATTTACACTTTCCTTAACCAATGAGCAGCAATGAAAGGAGTCATCCCACAAAGTACATACAACAGATCATCCTGTAGTGCAAGCACTGTAGGCTCGACCTAAAAATGTTACTCAAGGGTACTGAATCTTTGACTCTAACTTTAAACAATGTAGACTATCAAACTAAACACGGCAAATGTGTGATGAAATAGTGCAATCACTAATGCAAAAAACAAATTCAATATTTTAGTGGGAAAGTTGAATCGTTTTTGGAGTTTATTTAAAGTAGCACAGCCAGCAAACTTATTTTATACGAGGCTCTAAAGGCATTCAGTAGTGGGATATTAAACACCTTTTCAACAAAACCAAGAAAAACAGTGCACATTTAAAGTTATACAGTTAAAATTTAAGAACAAAAATATTGGAAAACTATATAAGATTCTTATGCAGGGTATTTTATACATTTGAAATATGAATAAAATAGACGTGCTCAGAGTAGGTAGAATGTGCTTTGTTGAGAATCAATGCTTATTGGGCATCAATGACTAGAGTGGATAGATTTCAAGAATACAGATTTAAGACGTTAGCAACAACAATAAATATTCTTAGCGTTATATTCTGTCAATTGCATTTGTCACATGGAGGCTCAGCATTATTTCCAATTTAAAAAATAACAAAAGCAATATATCTCACGGATTAACAATCACAGCAACATTTGTGGAAAGTTTGGACAGTTGAGGTTGTCTGAGGAGCTTTTGAAATTGGATTTAGAAAACAGTTTTGAGGAGACAGTACTTACAGTGAGGTCGTAGAAATCAGGAAAACCCTTACAAAGTGAATTCTATCAACTTTGCAAAAACTAGATTTTAACAGTTATAAAATATTGCTTTCAAAAAATCTATTTGCACAATCGCTATTGCAGTCAATATAGTGACTCAATCACAGTGATTCCAAAGGAAAGAAAGGGCTTGATTCATGTGAAATATATCAAATGCGGCCCCTATAGTAAGTGCAGGATAAACTACTCTGGTATTTTGCTGTTAGGATCTTGAAACAAGTCATCCAAAATATTGTGCCCAAGGGTCAGACTGGACACATGTAGAGCAATAGAAGCTCTGATAATCCGAGATTGTTTCTATATAAAATACATTACCTCCTTCCCTTTCTTCTTCATACCAGTCCTTACACTATGAGCATTTTGTCCCGATTTAAGGCTTTAACTGTCTACATAATCTTAATTGCATCTCACCAATCCAATGTAGCTTTTCCTAAAACCAGAAACCCTGCCAGCTCTCGAAAAGGAGAAAGCCAAGCCCCAAAAACTCCAGTTTTTTGTTTCTTTTGAACATTACCATGACTACTTCTGCCAAAGTATTTTTCTGCAAGTGATATTTTTCATTATAAGTTGGTCAAATTTTTTCCTATATTTCCCATTTGTGGAATCTGTTATTGTAGTTCCAGTAAATGAAAAATAAAGAGAAATTACTTTTACCAGCACTGTCCTTGGTGGGAGCTCTATCATAGCTGATTCCAAGGATGTAAAGAGACCGTACCCTTTTTTCTTTTTCTCTGGCTGGATGAGCAGTAAGCAATTCTGGTTCTGGGAATCCTTCAGTCCTCATCTTTTAAGTAATTATTACATATGATATTACTGTATTTGGTCTGCGCAACCACTGCCTTGTCTGACTACATCATGCTAATGGCACTTTAATACTTGGAAGTGTGACTTCGACGTGATATCTTGTTTGTTTTGCTACTGAGTCTGAGCAAGCAGGAATTTGTTGTTCAGGTAGGAGGGGCAGAAATCAGCATCTTTCGTTTGCCTATTTTTCATGACATAGATTGGGCAGGGGGAATACAGGAAATTATTTATTTGTGAGAGACTGTACATCCGCACCCAAGGGTTCTCATATGGGCAGCCTTCTTGCTGATGATATGATAGAAGAAGAGGTCAGAGGATGCTTCATTGAGTGATCTAACCTGGGAGATGTCCTGCAGCATTTGAGATCCAATCTGCCTTTTCCCAAGTCAACGTTACAAACAGAAGATGATGGTTTATTTATGTAGTACCAAAGAAGAGTGCCAGAATCCCTTCCCCTTCTTGGTGCACTTTGCAGGGACTTTGAACATGGAAGAAATGGAAGAGGGAAAACACTCTTTTCATCAATTCCTGTCCAACAGGTAGGATTTGCAGAATTTTGTGGATGAATTTCTCTCTGTGATTAGCCATGATTGCTTAATGGCAGGTTTTTGTCCTCAAGGGAACTTGGGGCCAGATGTAGGTAGCCCAATACCGGTCGGAAACGGACGAAAATACCGATTTTCGGCCGTTTCCGACCGATATTGTGCTTTTGGGATGTAGGGGACTGAAAATCGTCCGAATCGGTAAATTTACGGAATCGGTAAAGTTACCGAATCG
The DNA here is from genome assembly GCF_964261635.1 of Lissotriton helveticus. NCBI lineage: Eukaryota > Metazoa > Chordata > Amphibia > Caudata > Salamandridae > Lissotriton > Lissotriton helveticus. Next base: position 136,040,532 of record NC_136058.1, read on the forward strand.
GTAAACATTCCGAATCGGTAAATTTACCCATTGGGTAATTTTACCGAATCGCAACAGTTTGCGATTTGGTAAATTTACCGAATCGGTGAATTTACCGAATCGGTAAATATACTTATTCGGTAAATAAGAAGTGGTAAAATTGAATATTGAGATGTAGGTAAGCTCTTAAATACCGAATTTGCTTGAAATTCGGTATTTAAGAGTCTGTATTTACCATGGATTGAAATCAGGTGGTAACCAGGTGCAGCCTATAAAAAAGGACCCAAAATGCAATACTTTTTTCACAATGGCGGCATTCTATGTCATTGCGAGGCGGCTACGGCTACAGGAGGAAGGAGAGAGGGAATGGCTGAGACAGGAGCAGGTCTACAGACAGAGGATCACCTTGTTCATGCTCACAGAGCCAGAGATTCTCCAGAGGTACAGGTTGGACTCAGACATCATCTTGGACCTCATCAGGGACCTCCACCCACTGTTGGAGCACACTACCCCAAGGGCGCACGCCATTTCACCCCACGTGCAGGTGCTGTGCAGCCTACATCTGCTTGCGTCTGGGAGTTACCAGAGTGTGGTTGCTGCGGTAGGTGGGGTGACCCAGAGCAGCCTGTCACGCTTTTTCAACAAATTCCTTGACGCCATGGTACAGAGGATGGACCAGTATATAACTTTCCCTGAAACCCATGCTGTACTGCTCCAAACAAAAACTGACTTTTATCTGATGGCGCATTTCCCCAATATCATTGGCTGCATTGATGGCACCCACATTCCCATTTGTCCCCCTGCTGCCACCGAATACATATATAGGAATAGAAAGTCCACCCACACCATCAATGTGCAGGTGATCTGCAATGCCAAGTGCGCGATCACTGACCTTGTGGCAAAATTTCCTGGGAGTACCCACGACTCCTTCATATTTCAAAACAGCGGTATCTATGCACGGCTGACAGTAGGGGAATTTGGTGAAGGATACCTGCTAGGTAAGACACAGTGTGCGACCCCATTAACACCTATTGCAGAAAGAAGTACATGTATGCATGTGAGTAATGTACTCCCATTTCCTTTTAGGGGACAGTGCATATGCCCTCCGCTCCTTCATCCTCACCCCCTACCTCAACCCCTCAACACCCAGCCAAAGGAGATATAACAGGGCCCACAAGAGCACAAGAAATATTGTGGAGCGTACCTTTGGTATATGGAAGAGCAGGTTCAGGTGCCTGCATAAGAGTGGAGGTGCCCGGCAGTATACCCCCATCATCTGCTGTAAATTCATTGCTGCCTGTGCCATGTTGCACAACCTTGCCGTGAAGAAGGGCACAGAGGTGGAGTTGTCAGACTTTGAGGATCATGGCGACGAGGTTGCTGTGCCAGAACCACAACCTGCTGGAGTGTCAACACCAAGTGATGGCAGATACAGACGTGAGGAGATTACACGCAACTATTTCTGAGTAAGTAATGAGACACAGACAGGTTGTGTATGGGACCAACGTATTTTAATGGTGCCACAACGTTTAAGCACATAAGTGCAACATAAAAAAATATACACGTGGGGACGGTATGTCCCGCGTTACTTCACCCATGAACGGTAATGTCACTTGCGCCCGCGCTTCCCTGAGCCACTTGGATGTTGTTCGCTTTGTTCAGCGTGCCCTGCAGCCTCAGCTTGGCGCCTGGTACTCCTCCGTGTCTCCACATTAGAGCTTGCTATGCTGCTCCGGCTACTTGTGTCTTCACCCTCTACCACATCCAGGGCAGGATTCTGTGCTGTGTGGGATATCAACATTGCCTCTAGAGCACTGGTCATTCTGGCCATGCCCCTGGTGACCTCAGTCGTATTCTGCATCAATGCCTCCTGCATATTTGTACCTCTCCTGCATAGCAGGGATGTGGCAGCGGCCAAGCGATTGATGGCCGTATTCAGGGCAAGGGCATCCCTGCGCCATGTATGTGACACACTGTCAAGTTTAGAGCATAGCTGCATTACTGATTGGCTCATCTGCTGCATCCCTGCTGCAATGTCCCTATTTGTTTGGGCTACTCCTTTATTCGCCTCCACTGTATCTCTCATGCCCTTCCCTATGTCTCCTATGTGCACATTCAGGGCTCTGATTTGGCGTTGGCAGGCTTGGATTGATTTGCCCTGCATCCCTTGAATGTGCACCATGTTCCCCTCCAGCCCACGGAACACAGTGCCCTCACCACGTCCACCTGCACTGCTGAGTCTGCGTTGTCTTCTGCGAGAGGGGCCCATCTCACTTGTGGACTGCAGTGCTGTTGAACTCTCATCCACGGTGTCTTCAGCCTCCCCCTCACCCTCTGCTGCCTCCATTGATGATAGTGGGGCCACGACACGCCTCCTGGCTGGTGGGGTTACAGGAGTGGACTGGAGCAGAGATGGTGACATTTCTGGTGAGAATTTCAAGTGAGGGGATTGGGAAAGCTGTGGGGAGTGCAGCAACTCTGAGGTCAGTACAGTGTCATCTTCCAGGGACATGCCAGTTGTGTCACCTTTATCCTGCGAGACTTGCACTCGGCTTGGACCTGCTTCCTCACTCTCCTCCCTCTCTGGTGCAGTCCCTTCTGTGTCAGTGGGTCGACTGCGTGATTTGGCCCCTAGGTATAAATGAGCATATATTAAATGAGTGCTACTGTGTCACGGTCACTACAATAAATGATTTACACATTTCACTTTCATTTATCTGCAATCATTTCACTAACTTGCTGATGTCTGCGCTGTTACACATGGTCTTACATTTGCTGACTACATTTCCCATGATGCATTGCTCATGTATAGTGCTAGCAGTACTGGACTGGGGTTTGCTTGTCCACAAAGGGTAAAGGGAAGCAGGTTGGTATGGGGTGTCATGCTGCGCATGCGTCTTACCTTTTTTTATTGCACCTCTGGCTGAGCTGTCCACATCTCCCAGTCCGCAGACGCTGTCTGCCTCAATGGTTGAGGCCACCAACTCCTCCAGGTCAGTCGGGGGGGGGGCTGTGTTCCTGCCTCCACCGGTTAGGCCTGCCTGCTTGTAGATTTCAGCCATTTTCCTCTTGGTGAGGGTCCTGAGGTCATAGAATCTTTTTTTAAGGTCCTTGGTGTTCCTGGTTGTGACTCCCACAGCATTCACTTTCTCAACAATTGCCAGCCAGATTTTTCTTTTGACAGACTCGGCAACAGTGAGGGATTACCTGCCAAAAAGTTTGTTGTGCACCCTCACTACCTCCTCCACAAGTACCTGCAGCTCCATGCTGCTGAACTTGATTTTCCTCTTCCTGTCTAGCTTTTGGCTTTCACTGCTGCTTGCCATTTTTCAGTTTGTAAAGTTACAAAAAACTCTCCCTGCTGCTCTGTGACTCTGCTCAGCTCTGACTGCCTCTCCAGAACCTTCTAATTAGTTGCAGCTGCCTGGGTAGCCACTTCCTGGTAGGGAGGGGGAGTGTGTTTGCACCTGATTGGCTGCCTTCATAGGTTTCACTTTTGTGTTTTTTTGTCCGAATCAGTATTTACCGAATCGGTATTTCCCATTCAATCCTATGGCCAAAAAGGCCCATAGGAATGAATGGGGAATACCGATTCGGTAAATACTGATTAGGTAAATACCGATTCGGTAAATACAGAGTCTCCGATACCGAATTTTACCGAATCGGTAAATATTACCGTTTTTTTCCCTACATTCCATTTACCGATTCTGAAATACCGATTCGGTAAAATTCGGTATTTTAGAATCGGTAAATACTATTTACCTACATCTGGCCCTTGATCTCTAAAGTTCTTCAACAGCTGACATGGTGACAAGAAGATGAGTTTTCAGTGAAACTATCTTACTCAGCATCAATTTTGCAATTCAGGCTTCAGCTTATGCAAACTACTGCATACAATCTCTTCTAAAGGATTTTCAGACTTTGGCTGACCAAATGTAGCAGAGAGCCGGCTTTATGCCTGCATCATCTGTGCTTAAGTTTTTCTTTTTCTAAGGCATGTTGTAAATGTCTGCAATATCATTCGGAAGCATAGCTTTCTCACTAACCTAATAAATCACAGTTGATGCCAGTGCAAGACCTTGAGTTCAGTGCAGCTTCTTTGAAGATAGATCTGGGGAAAGTCGTGCTTCACACCTAAATGAAGCAGAAGACAGTGGCTCACCTTTCAGTCTCCTCAGCAGCACATCTCCAACAGGCAGAGAGAGGTAAGGGTGTGAGGATATGGTAGCAACCTGGGCAATCGTCCCTTGTATCAGACTGGATCTGCATCCTTCAGTGATCCATCTTAAGTTCTGGGGTCCAGATACTTAATTATGGGACCAAAATTCCAGTAACACCAGGAATCCATCTCTCAATTCAGTGGTGGTTGAATAAAGACATTTTGCTGAGGGACTTCCCTCTACTACTTCCATGCCCAAAATTGTAACAACTAATGCCAGTCGGGTAGTTTGTGGCCTAGGTTTCATGAAGAGAAGTAAAAATGATTTATTCGAATTGAAAGTAGGCAGTCAAATTGGCCTCCATTCATCCCCTTTGGTTTTGCTTTGTTCGCCCCAAGTTGGCAGGATATGCCCAGACATGGGCTCCTTGCTCACATTGCCACTGGATTCAAGCTAGCCTGGCTGATGACGGTTGATTAGCCAAAAACCGGTCCCAGGTTGCTTGTTTCCGGTCCAGGGAAGACATGGCTTGGCAGTTCGGGCTGGATTGTGCCACTGGAATCAAGCTATCCTGGCTGAAGAGGGGTGAAACCCTGAAACTGGTTATAGGATGCTTGTTTTCGATCCAGGGAGGACCTTGCTTGGCAGTTCGGGTTGGACTATTTCCATGAGGCACAGGGTCAAGACTGATTTGCATATGGCCAGGTCTAAACTGGGGTGGCATGGTGAGCAAAAGAATGATGGCTTTAACCCAGATCTCTTGACTGGTGGTGAATGTTTTGATTTGTTATGCATTCCGTCCATCAATTGTGTGTCTCAAGAAATGACATAAGCCACTTTAATGTCAGATCACTTACACCCACATTTTCAAGCCTCTGTATAAGGACTGAGTGGACTACAATATAAAATGCCGCACTTATATCTTGTAATATAACGACTGCAAGAACCCCCTTGACTCAGAGGCATTTTAAGTTCTTCTACTACTACCAGTATTGCATTTTCTGTACTATTTTGGGGTCTAAAGCCAATTGTATGAGGTGAAGAATCTTGTTAGTTTCTAAAAAAAGTGAAAGATGCTGGTTTACATGTTTCTCTAGTAACTTCCCTTCTATTGACAGAAGAGAAGTTGGTCTGTAATTTTCAGGAAGTAGTCGATCCAAGGTGGATTTTTTTAACAGCGTTTTTACCATTGTGTTTTTCCAAGGATAGGGTACTACCCAATTCCTTAGAGAAAGATTAAGCAGTTCCTTTAACTCTGGGACGATTAGTTCTGCTCCATGTTTCACAATATGAGGCTCTGGGGGGTCAAGTGGAGAGCCTGATTTAACCACACTAAATAGTGCTGATTGATCTTCTGCGCTAATGGGGGAAAAGGATGAAAGAAGTTCATAGGTCTCTCAGTTTGCCATAATCTTCCGAGAATGACTGGCCTTATCTGAAAATGATAGATCTGTAAGCTTTTGTTGGCTAGATCATTGCAGCATACCACAATAGGTACAGGTAGAAAATTAGGAGGTAACTGGTCAGTGAGAGATTTAACTATATGAAAATTTTCTACATCTGCAGGGGGTCATGCTGGGGTAGTGTTTTAGGGTTTAGGGTAGTGCAATGGTATTTGGGTAGTGTACGGGGTTGTGCTGGGGGTAGATATAGGGTTTAGGGTAGTGCAGTGGTGTTTGTGTAGTGTAGCGGGTCGTGCTGGGGGTAGTGTTTTAGGGTTTAGGGTAGTGCAGTGGTGTTTGGGTAGTGGAGGGGGTCGTGCTGGGGGTAGATGTAGGGTTTAGGGTAGTGCAGTAGTGTTTGGGTAGTGTAGGGGGTCGAGCTGGGGGTAGATTTAGGGTTTAGGGTAGTGCTGTAGTTGAAGGAATATAAAATCGACATTATATAAAGTTGTCGTAATGTATCCAATATAACATTATTACTTTGATGGAAACCCCTTGTAAATACACTCGACCCATGTATATCCTGAGAATCGGGCCAGAACTAAACAAGCACCATCAATGGTTTCATTTCCCGGAGCCTCTTTCTTTAGTTACGAAAGCACGTGACATGCTGATGAGGGAAGAGCCTGAAAGGTCGGCCTGGGCTATGAACAGACCATTGATTCTAACTTAGGAGACTCAAGGTCACATCTGCTTTTCTTGTAGGATGAGCACATTCTTGTAGGCGCCATAAAATAGTGATTCCTCAATACCTTGTGTTCCCGGATATCACTGCCATTTTTACTATGATTCCCCTACTGCACAGTATTTTTCAGTGATAGATCTGAAGAATGGTTTCTTCAGTATCCCAATACATCCTGACAGCCGTCATATCTTTGGATTCTCGTTATCTGGCCGAAGCTTCAGATTCTGCCGCGCACCTCAAGGCTATACTGAAAGTCCCAGTATTTATAGCCAAGCCCTAAAAGCAGTATTGGATGAATTAGTCCTGCCCCCTGTTAATGTTCTCATCCAATATGTGGATGATATCCTAGTGGCGTCAGATACAGCGGTTGGTTGTAAGGAAGCCACTGTTAAACTGTTGCACCATTTGGCAACTAATGGTAATAAAGTGTCCTTGTCTAAATTTCAGTATTGTCGACAGGAAGTGACCTATCTTGGTCATTTACTGTCGAAAGCGGGGAGAAGATTAACTCCTGAACGGATAACTGTTATTACTAACATGTCTGTGCCCCGTACTCAGCGTGATGTTCGTGCTTTTCTAGGCATAACCTCTTACTGTCGCCAATGGATTCCTAATTTTTCTCTTCTGGCTAAACCTCTGTTGCATTTGGTTACCAAAGATGTGCATGAACCCTTGCCCTGGACAGATGAATGTCAGGATGCTTTCAATTCTTTAAAATCTGCTCTTTGATCTGCACCCGTTTTGGGTACTCCGGACTACCGAAAACCTTTTGTACTTTACGTGCATGAGGTGGACGGTTGTTCTCTTTCAGTGTTAACCCAGGGTTTTGGCGGAAAGCAACAACCTTGTGCATATTTTTTGGCAGTATTGGATAATGTTGCCAGGGCTCGTCCTAGCTGTTTAAGGGCCACTGCTGCTGTGGCGGTGGCCATTTGACAGTCGGAGGAGATTGTTTTAAATACTGATCTCACAGTGATGGTACAGCACGCTGTGGACATTTTATTGAATCGAACAAAAACTCAGCATCTCACGAGTGCACGATTGACTGGTTATGAATTAACTCTATTTACAATTAAAATTAAAAGATGTGCCACTCTGAATCCAGCCACGTTACTACCCCCCCTTCGAGTGAACAAAAGGACGATGTCCATGATTGTATATTTCGGACTGAAGAAGAAACGAAGGGACGTGTAGACCTCACTGACTCTCCTTTATCTGACCCACAAGGGGAGTTGTATGTGGATGGCTCTTGTTTCAAGTTACCAGATGGCATGACAACAGCTGCTTATGCTATAACCACCCCTAGCACAGTAGTAGAGACAGCTTGGGTTTCTCAGCATTCAGCGCAAGCAGCTGAACTAATAGCATTATTAAGAGCATGTGAACTGAGTGAAGGTTTAAGAGTAAATATTTTTACAGACAGCCAATACGCCTTTGGCGTGGCCCATAGCTTCGGGCGACTGTGGAGGGAACGAGGATTTCTTACCTCCCATGGTCAAAGAATACAACATGGCCCTTTGATCGAAAGATTATTAAATGCCCTAACATTTCCAGAGAAGGTGGCTATCATTAAGTGTAGTGCCGACAAGAAAATCATGGACACTACAGGAGAAGGAAATGCCTTTGCCGATCAAGTAGTAAAAGAAACAGCACAAACTAAAACGTCCACGATGTTCTTCAGTGTAGCAACCCGATGGGTGACGAAAACTACATTATTTGATAATACTATTGAAAGTGTTAGAGACTTGCTGAAGGAAGCCACTCCTGATGAATTATTGAAATGGGAACAGGAAATAGGACGGTTAGACAAGAATGATTCCTGGATTGATTTGACCGACAGACAGAGATGGCTATTGCCTAATGCCCTGGGGTACGCAGTGGTAGTAATGGCCCATGGTACTGCCCACATTGGAGCAAAAGGTATTTGTGCATTATTGGACTCAGTATGGAATAACTCGATTATCCCCAAAACGGCTGCCCATGTGGTTAAATACTGTATGGTATGTATACAGCATAATCCCGGTGGGAGAGAGACAGTTCTTAGCGGAAATTTTGCACCCCCTTCTTTGCCGTTTGAAGTATTACAGATGGATTATATTCAATTTGACAGAATTAACAATCTTAAGTATGTGTTGGTGGTGGTCTGTGCATTTAGCCAATGGGTTGAAGCATACCCCACCAAAGAGAATACTGCCCTAGCTACTGCTAAAGCCCTAATTAAAGAGTTTCTGCCTCGATTTGGTTTGCCCCGAATTATATGGACAGACAACGGGGTGCATTTCGATGCAGAACTCGTTAAATATGTTTGTAAAGAATTGCAAATAAAACAGAAATTTCATGCAGCACGACACCTGCAATCTGCAGGATTGGTCGAGAAATATAATGGCATATTGAAATTAAAAATGGCAAAGATACAGGAAAGTACGGGTTTAAGTTGGCCTGATGCACTGCCCCTAGCATTAATGTCAATACGAGTAACCCCTCATTCCAGGGCTGGGCTGTCACCTTATGAGGTTGTTTTTGGTTGGCCAGCCAACGTGTGGGGTGTCCCAAGACCTAGATCCTTCCGTGATCTTGATTATCCTATGATGACAGATTACCTGTACGCTTTAACTAAAGATCTGCATTCCATTCATCGACAGGTGTCAGCAGTTCTGCAGCCGCTGCCGGAGGGTCCCGGACATCGCTTGGAACCAGGACAGTGGGTCCTAGTATGAAATTATCAACGGAAATCGAGTCTAGAACCGAGGTGGAGCCGTCCATACCAAATCCTTCTGGCCACCCGAACAGCAGTGAAAGTGGATGGAAAGAAACACTGGATACATGTGTCGCATGTAAAAAAACTACCCTTATTACTTTCTTCTGATATGCAGGACCGAGACGGGGTTCTGACACAAGAAGGGGAGCGAAGGTTGAGTTTTGCGCCTTTCTCGGATGCCATTGAAATTGGGCAAGAGGAAGGGTTGTTGCTACCGCAAGGAGACAAATCAGCCTCAGTTTCTGAAACTTGTGATAAGGCTGAGGCTTCTGAAAAACGTGTTGCACCAAATGTCCCTGCTGCTGTGTTGTTCCATGACCAAGAGCAACCTGGCCATCTTCAATACAATTTACGGCCCCGAAAACAACACGATACCCCAGTTTTGGATAGTAGGAGACAGGAAAAGGCTTAAGTTATAGGGTCGGAGATAGTTTTTTCTGGGGTATTGAGCAAGACTGAACCCGTTGAGAGCTTGGAAGGAACTGAGACATTGCTCTGTTCAGAAAGAAAGACTGTGTTACATAAAGGGCCTGAATTGCACGGTAAAATTATAGTGAAGATTGTTTCTGTGGATGGATAATAAGAGCCTGCCTGTGAGGCTCTAGACAGACACAGGGAGAAAAAACCCTCTGGCAGTTGGCTTGCACCCTTTTTCCTGAGTTTAGTTTGGACTTTTAGATAGAATGTATCCCTTTGCCCGATTTGCCCTTGAAGACGAGAGACCTCTTGCTCCCAGTCCTTTTCTTGAAAATGTTCCCATGTTTTCCGGTTGGGCTACCAGAGTGAAGGTAGCCTTTGTAATAACTATTGCAGTAATAATGATAATATTAATGAGTGTGTTTATATATTTGGAATTTCAATACCCCATGCATAGGGTATTAGGTACCACCACAGCCCCACCTGAGCATTTCTTTTATACTTTGCCTCCCCACAAAGAACGACATCGAGAAACGTATGCTAAAAATGTATTCATAGAAATGTTGCATGAAGCTCATAGGACTACGAATAAGACGAACTGTTGGGTATGTGGCCTTTTGCCATCTGTAATGCATCGCCATGATTTATTAATTTCTTTGCCATTATCACACTTAGCGAGCTGTGAAGCCTGGTTTCAGTTACTATCTCTCATGTATTTGCATTATGTAGCCAATCCTAAAAGATACACTGAAAAAGATTATCAAGCTGTTTTAAACAACATCAGGGATTTGATGCACAGGGAAACCAAGGAGAGGGATCTTTAGATCCAGATGCTTGTATGAATATGTACACCACTTACGAAAATGCTACTTGGTTAAAGGAAGAAATGTTAGATTTTGAAAAATTCAACTCCACACAATATTTTCAGCATTTCCAGGATCGCAATGTTACTGATGATAAGGCAATGCCGGTTCCTATCTTGAATAGTACTGCTTCTTTTTGCATACAAGGACAAGGTCAAGTCAAATTAGGAGATAGTAGATGCAACTACACCTACACTTTGCATACCAGTAGCACCCCGCCTTTAATAACTCCACCTAATGTGTAGTTTGTATGTGGTGAGAATGCTTATACTTGGCTCCCCAGAGGTTGGGCTGGGCGATGTTACCTGTCCTTCCTTTATCCTCTGGTGTATATAGCCCCTTCTAATTACCACAAGACCCACCAGCTGACTAAACGAAGTTCAGACCCTTACCGAATTAGCAGAAGTATTGATACTGAAGGCACTGATCAGACTGACACAGCTTCCCAGCAGTTTGTAGATATAGCAAAGGCTCTCTTTCCGATATGGGGTCCTATTTTTACTAGCAGAGATGTTAGACGTCTCTCTGGAGTAGTGGAAAATGTAGTTCAAACCACTACTGGGATTTTGATCAACCTGACTGTAGAGCTTCAGGCTACGAGGCTTGTATCGCTTCAAAATTGGATGGTGCTTGACGTCATCCTAGCTGATCGAGGAGGAGCATGCCGCGTGATCGGCAGCTCCTGCTGTGTATATATTCCAGATTCTGCTTTCACTATACATTTGGCTATTCAGAAATTGCATCGCTTAGCTGCGGAAGTCCATGCTGACACTGGTACTTGGTCTCTAACTGGGTGGTTTTGGGACCTCCTCTCCACTTGGGGCTGGAAAATTTTCATGATTCTGGCTGGAGCCGTTGGAGTGGTGTTTGTTTGTTGCCTGTGCCTTCGTTGTGGGCCGGCATGCTGCTCCTATTGTGCTACCAAGCTCACTTCCTCATTGACAGTTTCGAGACAGGCGAAAATTGAGAAGCAGTTAGTGCAAAAGGAGGTTTCTGACCTCATGCAAATAGATGAAGGTGTGTTTTTAGATTAGGTGCTCTATTATTTTATGTATTGGCTACATCACACCAAAAGGGCGGTCTGAAGGAATATAAAATCGACATTATATAAAGTTGTTGTAATGTATCCAACATAACATTATTACTTTGATGGAAACCCCTTGTAAATACACTCGACCCATGTATATCCTGAGAATCGGGCCTGAACTAAACAAGCACCATCAATGGTTTCATTTCCCGGAGCCGCTTTCTTTATTTAGGAAAGCATGTGACATGCTGATGAGAGGAGAGCCTGAAAGGTCGGCCTGGGCTATGAACAGACCATTGATTCTAACTTAGGAGACTCAAGGTCACATCTGCTTTTCTTGTAGGATCTAATCCTAAGGAGATAGGCCTTTTATGCGTGGTTCAAGCTGGGCCTTCTTCAAAATACGACACGCAACTTGCCTGGACCACAGTTATTTGAAGGAAAAAACCTTTTTGGTTAATCAGACAAAATGTATTAAGTCCAAAACCCAGCAATTTTCATTTATTGCCGATTATTTCATTATTTTCAACCATTGTTTAAAATCTTAATAGCAGAAAAAACGCTGTACATATTTTACAATTTTATACATAGAAAAACACAAAATGTCAATGAATCAACATCAAACACCATACAAAAAATCAAACGAAAAATAAATGGATACATGGAACTAGAAACATAAGTACATGAATAGTTAATAACTGAGATCAATTAAATCCATGGGGAATAATATCAACTGAATGATAGTAGTTCAACTCTATCTAGGCTAATGAGTCTTGATTATCTTTGTCGTAGAATTGTTATTCCACCAAAAAGCTGCCGACGCGTTTCAAGACCAGGACAATCGTGCCTGGTCTCTCATCCTGGTTCTAGTCTTGGTCTTGAAATGCGTCGGCAGCTTTTTGGTGCTATTAAGATTTGAAATAATGGTTGAAAATAATGAAATAATCGGTAATAAATGAAAATTGCTGGGTTTTTCCTTCAAATAACTGTGGTCCAGGCAAGTTGTGTGTCGTGTTTCTTGTAGGATGAGCACATTCTTGTAGGAGCCATGCCTATACTCCCGTGCACCAGAATGAGAGGCACCTTTACTGACCTACCCCCCAGAATAACTTGAGCTGAGTTTCAAATCAATCAGTTGTGCGTTATATGGGTCTTCCTGTTGGTTTCTCATGAACCGGTACTTTTCCATGTATGGGGTTTCGATGAGGTATGCTGAAAGTATATATGCACTGTTTTGAATGTAATCCAGCAGTCTTCTCTGCACACCTTTGAGAGCTGTGGCGAGAGGGAGGCTCCCCTATATAGGGCGCTATTGCAAAATAAACGATTGAACCTTCTCCATTGCCGGCTGACTTATTCTTGGTAAATATGGTATATGGGCTATTGGTAAGTATAGCTCTTTGGTATAATTTTTTGGTACTTCATGGTGTTTGTATAGTGTTTGCATGTTCGTGCTGGGGTAGTGTTTTAGTGTTTAGGGCACTACAGTGGCATTTGTGTAGTGTAGGGGGTCATTTCTGGGGGAGTATTTTAGGGTTTAGGGTAGTGCAGTGGTGTTTGTGTTGTGTAGGGGGTGGTGTTACGGTTTAGGGTAGTGCAGTGCTGTTTTTGTAGTGTAGAGGGATGTGCTGGTGGTAGTGTTTTAGGGTTTATGGTAGTGCAGTGGTGTTTGTGTAGTGTAGGGGTCGTGGTGGGGGTAGATTTAGAGTTTAGGGTGGTGCAGTGGTGTTTGTGTAGTGTAGAGGGTCGTGCTGGGGAAGTGTTTTATAGTTTAGGGTAGTGCATTGGTGTTTGGGTAGTGTAGGGGGTCGTGCAGTGGTAGATTTAGTTTTAGGGTAGTGAGGTGGTGTTTGGGTAGTGTAGGGGTCATGCTTGGGTAGATAAAGGGTTTAGGATAGTGCAGTGGTGTTTGTGTAGTGTTGTGGGTTTGTGCTGTGGTAGTGTTTTAGGGTATGGGTAGTACGGTGGTGTTTGTGTAGTGTAGGGGGTCATGCTGGGGGTAGTGTTTTATGGTTTAGGGTAGTGCAGTGGTAATTGTGTAGTGTAGGGGGTAGTGTTTTAGTGTTTAGAGTAGTGCGGTGGTGTTTGTGTAGTGTAGGGGGTCATGCTGAGGGTAGTGTTTTAGGGTTATGGGTAGTGCAGTGGTGTTTGTGAAGTCTAGGGGGTAGTGTTTTAGGGTTTAGTGTAGCACAGTGGTGTTTGGGTAGTGTAGGGGGTCGTGCTGGGGGTAGATTTAGGGTAGTGTAATGGTGTTTGGGTAGTGTAGGGGGTCGTGCTGTGGTAGTATATTAGGGGTTAGGGTAGTACAAATGTGTTTGGGTAGAGTAGGGGGTCGTGCTGGGGTAGTGTTTTACTGTTTAGGGTAGCACAGTGGTGTTTTGGTAGTATAGGGGGTCATGCTGGGGTAGTGTTTTAGGGGTTAGGGAAGCGCTGTGGTGTTTGTGTACTGTAGCGGGTAGTGTTTTAGGGTTTAGGGTAGTGCAGTGGTGTTTGCGTAGTGTAGGGGCTTGTACTGGGGGTAGTGTTTTAGGGTTTAGGGTAGTGCAGTGGTGTTTGAGTAGTGTAGAGGGTAGTGCTCACCAGGGAGTTAACTATAAGTCTACTGCTGGTATTGAAAGTGATTGCTCAGTCTGCATGTCAGAATTTTCAAATTAAATAGAAGAGGATTTGAGATCTCTCTTAAAACATGCCCTAATTTTTCTTTCTACAACACTAACCATAATTTCTATGACAAAATGAACCCCGTCATTTTTTTCCTTTTTAAATTAAATGTTTTCAGTGTTACCAGTTTATTCCAATCAAGATGGCTTCAGGTGTGCTATACTTTTGTCATAAGTAAGACTGTTAGCGCTCTAGTTGTTCTTTAGAACACTCCGGGTAGCTTGCATAGAACAGAAATGAATCAACTGCCAGGCTGCTCCTGTTGAAATATAACAGGAAGATATTTGAGATCTTACTTAAAACATGTCCTAATTTTTCTTTTTACAGCACTAACCATAATTTCTAAGACAAAATGAACCACCTCAATGTATTCCTTTTTAAATTAAATGTTTTCAGTGTTACCAGTTTATTCCAATCAAGATGGCTTCAGTTGTGCCATACTTTTGTCATTAGTAAGACTGTTAGTGCTCTAGTTGTTCTTTAGAACACTCTGGGTAGCTGCAGTATAACACAAAGGAATCAAGTGACAGTCTCTGCCCTTGTTGGATGTACATGTTTTACTCATTATCACATGACTCAGAAAGATAATGTGAATTTACAGAAAATATACTCTCATTTTAGCTTCTGGAGCACCTTCCAAACCTCTATGGGACAAGCATGAGAAAATAGTTTTCTCTCAAACATGATTCATGATATCCCAGCAGAAGGCTTTTTCACATGATAAAATCACCTTAGACATACCTCAATTCCTAAAATGAGTATGGTACCATGAACAAATGATTTATAATGTAACTAAAGTCTTAAAACCTTCTATTAACTGCATGTGCTTTTTAATGAGGTGCTATCATGTATATTGGTCCCAAGATGGCTGCCAACACTTCTTGGATGAAGTGCTGACAGCCAATCAGATCTCACGATGAGATGTGTCGTTAGGCTACGGCCAGATATATGTACTTTTTTCCTTTAATATCTAAAAAACTACTGAACAGATTTACACATTTAAGCAAAAGGCACGAGTCTGAACTAAGGACTACCTCTTGGCCAAATTTGGTGTAATTCTGTTCAGCAGTTCGGACTGTAGCTACGGCTAAAGGTCCCTATGGAAAATTGCATGGGGCCCCGCTACAAGGATCATCCCGAGACTTTCAGGATAGGAGTGGACCGGAGCTGGCCATTAGTTTTGAGAATTTCACGAAGATTCGTCAACTGGCGCCAAAGTTATTCCAAATAGAATGTTGCGGATTTCCTATGGAAAATAGGTCCTAACTATAACTACCTACTGGAGACTGCCAGTAGGTAATATATATATACATATATATATATATATATATATATATATATATATATATATATATATATATATATATATATATATAGCGCGTTACCCACGATGCGCATGCAGGACCCTTTCACATTTGTGGCCAGGAAATCATGGGAATTTCTCTGATGGTAACCGCGGTAGCGGATTAATTCCCTGGCCCTCCACCGTACCCTCCGATGAGTCATTGGATATGACTTTTAAACAACAAACTTTCATGTAAGGCGCTGTCAGGTGTGTTGCACCGTTAAAGCACTGCCAAAAGCACGGAGAATGGTGGATGAAAGCAGGGGCAAAAGACTTTTACGAAGTCAATTTGACAGAATTAACAATCTTAAGTATGTGTTGGTGGTGGTCTGTGCATTTAGCCAATGGGTTGAAGCATACCCCACCAAAGAGAATACTGCCCTAGCTACTGCTAAAGCCCTAATTAAAGAGTTTCTGCCTCGATTTGGTTTGCCCCGAATTATATGGACAGACAACGGGGTGCATTTCGATGCAGAACTCGTTAAATATGTTTGTAAAGAATTGCAAATAAAACAGAAATTTCATGCAGCACGACACCTGCAATCTGCAGGATTGGTCGAGAAATATAATGGCATATTGAAATTAAAAATGGCAAAGATACAGGAAAGTACGGGTTTAAGTTGGCCTGATGCACTGCCCCTAGCATTAATGTCAATACGAGTAACCCCTCATTCCAGGGCTGGGCTGTCACCTTATGAGGTTGTTTTTGGTTGGCCAGCCAACGTGTGGGGTGTCCCAAGACCTAGATCCTTCCGTGATCTTGATTATCCTATGATGACAGATTACCTGTACGCTTTAACTAAAGATCTGCGTTCCATTCATCGACAGGTGTCAGCAGTTCTGCAGCCGCTGCCGGAGGGTCCCGGACATCGCTTGGAACCAGGACAGTGGGTCCTAGTATGAAATTATCAACGGAAATCGAGTCTAGAACCGAGGTGGAGCCGTCCATACCAAATCCTTCTGGCCACCCGAACAGCAGTGAAAGTGGATGGAAAGAAACACTGGATACATGTGTCGCATGTAAAAAAACTACCCTTATCACTTTCTTCTGATATGCAGGACCGAGACGGGGTTCTGACACAAGAAGGGGAGCGAAGGTTGAGTTTTGCGCCTTTCTCGGATGCCATTGAAATTGGGCAAGAGGAAGGGTTGTTGCTAACGCAAGGAGACGAATCAGCCTCAGTTTCTGAAACTTGTGATAAGGCTGAGGCTTCTGAAAAACGTGTTGCACCAAATGTCCCTGCTGCTGTGTTGTTCCATGACCAAGAGCAACCTGGCCATCTTCAATACAATTTACGGCCCCGGAAACAACGCGATACCCCAGTTTTGGATAGTAGGAGACAGGAAAAGGCTTAAGTTATAGGGTCGGAGATAGTTTTTTCTGGGGTATTGAGCAAGACTGAACCCGTTGAGAGCTTGGAAGGAACTGAGACATTGCTCTGTTCAGAAAGAAAGACTGTGTTACATAAAGGGCCTGAATTGCACGGTGAAATTATAGTGAAGATTGTTTCTGTGGATGGATAATAAGAGCCTGCCTGTGAGGCTCTAGACAGACACAGGGAGAAAAAACCCTTTGGCAGTTGGCTTGCACCCTTTTTCCTGAGTTTAGTTTGGACTTTTAGATAGAATGTATCCCTTTGCCCGATTTACCCTTGAAGACGAGAGACCTCTTGCTCCCAGTCCTTTTCTTGAAAATGTTCCCATGTTTTCCGGTTGGGCTACCAGAGTGAAGGTAGCCTTTGTAATAACTATTGCAGTAATAATGATAATATTAATGAGTGTGTTTATATATTTGGAATTTCAATACCCCATGCATAGGGTATTAGGTACCACCACAGCCCCACCTGAGCATTTCTTTTATGCTTTGCCTCCCCACAAAGAACGACATCGAGAAACGTATGCTAAAAATGTATTCATAGAAATGTTGCATGAAGCTCATAGGACTACGAATAAGACGAACTGTTGGGTATGTGGCCTTTTGCCATCTGTAATGCATCGCCATGATTTATTCATTTCTTTGCCATTATCACACTTAGCGAGCTGTGAAGCCTGGTTTCAGTTACTATCTCTCATGTATTTGCATTATGTAGCCAATCCTAAAAGATACACTGAAAAAGATTATCAAGCTGTTTTAAACAACATCAGGGATTTGATGCACAGGGAAACCAAGGAGAGGGATCTTTAGATCCAGATGCTTGTATGAATATGTACACCACTTACGAAAATGCTACTTGGTTAAAGGAAGAAATGTTAGATTTTGAAAAATTCAACTCCACACAATATTTTCAGCATTTCCAGGATCGCAATGTTACTGATGATAAGGCAATGCCGGTTCCTATCTTGAATAGTACTGCTTCTTTTTGCATACAAGGACAAGGTCAAGTCAAATTAGGAGATAGTAGATGCAACTACACCTACACTTTGCATACCAGTAGCACCCCGCCTTTAATAACTCCACCTAATGTGAAGTTTGTATGTGGTGAGAATGCTTATACTTGGCTCCCCAGAGGTTGGGCTGGGCGATGTTACCTGTCCTTCCTTTATCCTCTGGTGTATATAGCCCCTTCTAATTACCACAAGACCCACCAGCTGACTAAACGAAGTTCAGACCCTTACCGAATTAGCAGAAGTATTGATACTGAAGGCACTGATCAGACTGACACAGCTTCCCAGCAGTTTGTAGATATAGCAAAGGGTCTCTTTCCGATATGGGGTCCTATTTTTACTAGCAGAGATGTTAGACGTCTCTCTGGAGTAGTGGAAAATGTAGTTCAAACCACTACTGGGATTTTGATCAACCTGACTGTAGAGCTTCAGGCTACGAGGCTTGTATCGCTTCAAAATTGGATGGTGCTTGACGTCATCCTAGCTGATCGAGGAGGAGCATGCCGCATGATCGGCAGCTCCTGCTGTGTATGTATTCCAGATTCTGCTTTCACTATACATTTGGCTATTCAGAAATTGCATCGCTTAGCTGCGGAAGTCCATGCTGACACTGGTACTTGGTCTCTAACTGGGTGGTTTTGGGACCTCCTCTCCACTTGGGGCTGGAAAATTTTCATGATTCTGGCTGGAGCCGTTGGAGTGGTGTTTGTTTGTTGCCTGTGCCTTCGTTGTGGGCCGGCATGCTGCTCCTATTGTGCTAGCAAGCTCACTTCCTCATTGACAGTTTCGAGACAGGCGAAAATTGAGAAGCAGTTAGTGCAAAAGGAGGTTACTGACCTCATGCAAATAGATGAAGGTGTGTTTTTAGATTAGGTGCTCTATTATTTTATGTATTGGCTACATCACACCAAAAGGGCGGTCTGAAGGAATATAAAATCGACATTATATAAAGTTGTCGTAATGTATCCAACATAACATTATTACTTTGATGGAAACCCCTTGTAAATACCCTCGACCCATGTATATCCTGAGAATCGGGCCTGAACTAAACAAGCACCATCAATGGTTTCATTTCCCGGAGCCGCTTTCTTTATTTAGGAAAGCATGTGACATGCTGATGAGAGGAGAGCCTGAAAGGTCGGCCTGGGCTATGAACAGACCATTGATTATAACTTAGGAGACTCAAGGTCACATCTGCTTTTCTTGTAGGATCTAATCCTAAGGAGATAGGCCTTTTATGCGTGGTTCAAGCTGGGCCTTCTTCAAAATACGACACGCAACTTGCCTGGACCACAGTTATTTGAAGGAAAAAACCTTTTTGGGGAATCAGACAAAATTTATTAAGTCCAAAACCCAGCAATTTTCATTTATTGCCGATTATTTCATTATTTTCAACCATTATTTAAAATCTTAATAGCAGAAAAAACGCTGTACATATTTTACAATTTTATACATAGAAAAACACAAAATGTCAATGAATCAACATCAAACATCATACAAAAAATCAAACGAAAAATAAATGGATACATGGAACTAGAAACATAAGTACATGAATAGTTAATAACTGAGATCAATTAAATCCATGGGGAATAATATCAACTGAATGATAGTAGTTCAACTCTATCTAGGCTAATGAGTCTTGATTATCTTTGTCGTAGAATTGTTATTCCACCAAAAAGCTGCCGACGCGTTTCAAGACCAGGACAATCGTGCCTGGTCTCTCATCCTGGTTCTGGTCTTGGTCTTGAAATGCGTCGGCAGCTTTTTGGTGCTATTAAGATTTGAAATAATGGTTGAAAATAATGAAATAATCGGCAATAAATGAAAATTGCTGGGTTTTTCCTTCAAATAACTGTGGTCCAGGCAAGTTGTGTGTCGTGTTTCTTGTAGGATGAGCACATTCTTGTAGGCGCCATGCCTATACTCCCGTGCACCAGAATGAGAGGCACCTTTACTGACCTACCCCCCGGAATAACTTGAGCTGAGTTTCAAATCAATCAGTTGTGCGTTATATGGGTCTTCCTGTTGGTTTCTCATGAACTGGTACTTTTCCATGTATGGGGTTTCGATGAGGTATGCTGAAAGTATATATGCACTGTTTTGAATGTAATCCAGCAGTCTCCTCTGCACACCTTTGAGAGCTGTGGCGAGAGGGAGGCTCCCCTATATAGGGCGCTATTGCAAAATAAACGATTGAACCTTCTCCATTGCCGGCTGACTTATTCTTGGTAAATATGGTATATGGGCTATTGGTAAGTATAGCTCTTTGGTATAATTTTTTGGTACTTCATGGTGTTTGTATAGTGTTTGCATGTTCGTGCTGGGGTAGTGTTTTAGTGTTTAGGGCACTACAGTGGCATTTGTGTAGTGTAGGGGGTCATTTCTGGGGGAGTATTTTAGGGTTTAGAGTAGTGCAGTTGTGTTTGTGTTGTGTAGGGGGTGGTGTTACGGTTTAGGGTAGTGCAGTGCTGTTTTTGTAGTGTAGAGGGATGTGCTGGTGGTAGTGTTTTAGGGTTTATGGTAGTGCAGTGGTGTTTGTGTAGTGTAGGGGTCGTGGTGGGGGTAGATTTAGAGTTTAGGGTGGTGCAGTGGTGTTTGTGTAGTGTAGAGGGTCGTGCTGGGGTAGTGTTTTATGGTTTAGGGTAGTGCATTGGTGTTTGGGTAGTGTAGGGGGTCGTGCAGTGGTAGATTTAGTTTTAGGGTAGTGAGGTGGTGTTTGGGTAGTGTAGGGGTCATGCTTGGGTAGATAAAGGGTTTAGGATAGTGCAGTGGTGTTTGTGTAGTGTTGTGGGTTTGTGCTGTGGTAGTGTTTTAGGGTATGGGTAGTACGGTGGTGTTTGTGTAGTGTAGGGGGTCATGCTGGGGGTAGTGTTTTATGGTTTAGGGTAGTGCAGTGGTAATTGTGTAGTGTAGGGGGTAGTGTTTTAGTGTTTAGAGTAGTGCGGTGGTGTTTTTGTAGTGTAGGGGGTCATGCTGGGGGTAGTGTTTTAGGGTTATGGGTAGTGCAGTGGTGTTTGTGTAGTCTAGGGGGTAGTGTTTTAGGGTTTAGTGTAGCACAGTGGTGTTTGGGTAGTGTAGGGGGTCGTGCTGGGGGTAGATTTAGGGTAGTGTAATGGTGTTTGGGTAGTGTAGGGGGTCGTGCTGTGGTAGTATATTAGGGGTTAGGGTAGTACAAATGTGTTTGGGTAGAGTAGGGGGTCGTGCTGGGGTAGTGTTTTACTGTTTAGGGTAGCACAGTGGTGTTTTGGTAGTATAGGGGGTCATGCTGGGGTAGTGTTTTAGGGGTTAGGGAAGCGCTGTGGTGTTTGTGTACTGTAGCGGGTAGTGTTTTAGGCTTTAGGGTAGTGCAGTGGTGTTTGCGTAGTGTAGGGGCTTGTACTGGGGGTAGTGTTTTAGGGTTTAGGGTAGTGCAGTGGTGTTTGAGTAGTGTAGAGGGTAGTGCTCACCAGGGAGTTAACTATAAGTCTACTGCTGGTATTGAAAGTGATTGCTCAGTCTGCATGTCAGAATTTTCAAATTAAATAGAAGAGGATTTGAGATCTCTCTTAAAACATGCCCTAATTTTTCTTTCTACAACACTAACCATAATTTCTATGACAAAATGAACCCCCTCATTTTTTTCCTTTTTAAATTAAATGTTTTCAGTGTTACCAGTTTATTCCAATCAAGATGGCTTCAGGTGTGCTATACTTTTGTCATAAGTAAGACTGTTAGCGCTCTAGTTGTTCTTTAGAACACTCCGGGTAGCTTGCATAGAACAGAAAGGAATCAACTGCCAGGCTGCTCCTGTTGAAATATAACAGGAAGATATTTGAGATCTTACTTAAAACATGTCCTAATTTTTCTTTTTACAGCACTAACCATAATTTCTAAGACAAAATGAACCACCTCAATGTATTCCTTTTTAAATTAAATGTTTTCAGTGTTACCAGTTTATTCCAATCAAGATGGCTTCAGTTGTGCCATACTTTTGTCATTAGTAAGACTGTTAGTGCTCTAGTTGTTCTTTAGAACACTCTGGGTAGCTGCAGTATAACACAAAGGAATCAAGTGACAGTCTCTGCCCTTGTTGGATGTACATGTTTTACTCATTATCACATGACTCAGAAAGATAATGTGAATTTACAGAAAATATACTCTCATTTTAGCTTCTGGAGCACCTTCCAAACCTCTATGGGACAAGCATGAGAAAATAGTTTTCTCTCAAACATGATTCATGATATCCCAGCAGCAGGCTTTTTCACATGATAAAATCACCTTAGACATACCTCAATTCCTAAAATGAGTATGGTACCATGAACAAATGATTTATAATGTAACTAAAGTCTTAAAACCTTCTATTAACTGCATGTGCTTTTTAATGAGGTGCTATCATGTATATTGGTCCCAAGATGGCTGCCAACACTTCTTGGATGAAGTGCTGACAGCCAATCAGATCTCACGATGAGATGTATCGTTAGGCTACGGCCAGATATATGTACTTTTTTCCTTTAATATCTAAAAAAGTACTGAACAGATTTACACATTTAAGCAAAAGGCACGAGTCTGAACTAAGGACTACCTCTTGGCCAAATTTGGTGTAATTCTGTTCAGCAGTTCGGACTGTAGCTACGGCTAAAGGTCCCTATGGAAAATTGCATGGGGCCCGCTACAAGGATCATCCCGAGACTTTCAGGATAGGAGTGGACCGGAGCTGGCCATTAGTTTTGAGAATTTCACGAAGATTCGTCAACTGGCGCCAAATAGAATGTTGCGGATTTCCTATGGAAAATAGGTCCTAACTATAACTACCTACTGGAGACTGCCAGTAGGTAATATATATATATATATATATATATATATATATATATATATATATATATATATATATTCACTGAAAAAACCATAGGTTATAGACCATATATAGGTAGGAATTAGCATTTAAAAAACCTTATTTTACTCACACAAAACCATTGAAATTCCATATATAGTTAGTTGCACTAACTATATATCGCGCACCCGCAATCCACTGCTGATGATGTCACATATTACATCATTCATGACATGGTCAGTGACATCACTGATGACATCACTGATGACATCTCAAATGACATCACTGATGACATCACTGATGACATCTCAAATGACATCACTGATGACATCATGACACACCAATACCAGTTACTACATAAGCACTCACTGATTCCTACGTCTACACACACATTCACTCATTCACCCATACAATCACTCATACATACAGTCACTTATTATTACAACACTATCATATGCACTCATACACCTATGCAGACAGTCACACACTGCCACTCATCCATGGAGTTACTCACACACCAAGCCAGTCCTGTAAAGAATCAATCACACTTCCATTTCTTCATCTATACAGTTAAACACAGAACACCATACTTCAGTGACATCACTGATGACATCACTAATGACATCTGAAATGACATCACTGATGACATCTCAAATGACATCACTGATGACATCATGACACACCAATACCAGTTACTACATACACACTCACTGATTCGTACGTCTACACACACATTCACTCATTCACCCATACAATTACTCATACATACAGTCACTTATTATTAGAACACTATCATATGCACTCATACACCTAGTCAGTCCTGTGAAGAATCAATCACACTTCGATTTCCTCATCTATAGTTAAACACAGAACACCATACTTTTCACACATATACTAACACATACTTACTCTCTTATACAATCACTGATACAAGTACACATTGATATGCACAGAGTCACACACCTCCCAGCCAGCCACACACACACTCAGTCTTCCATACATCCAGTCATTCTTCAATATGTAAAACGTATTTAAACTTTACAAAAACACACAGACACTAGATGATGTCATCAGTGATGTCATTTGAGATGTCATCAGTGATGTCATCAGTGATGTCACTGACCATGTCATGAATGATGTAATATGTGACATCATCAGCAGTGGATTGCGGGTGCGCGATATATAGTTAGTGCAACTAACTATATATGGAATTTCAATGGTTTTGTGTGAGTAAAATAAGGTTTTCTAAATGCTAATTCCTAACTATATATGGTCTATAACCTATGGTTTTTTCAGTGAATATATATATATATATATATATATATAGCGCGTTACCCACGATGCGCATGCAGGACCCTTTCACATTTGTGGCCAGGAAATCATGGGAATTTCTCTGATGGTAACCGCGGTAGCGGATTAATTCCCTGGCCCTCCACCGTACCCTCCGATGAGTCATTGGATATGACTTTTAAACAACAAACTTTCATGTAAGGCGCTGTCAGGTGTGTTGCACCGTTAAAGCACTGCCAAAAGCACGGAGAATGGTGGATGAAAGCAGGGGCAAAAGACTTTTACGAATATCATGTCCCCGGACTACACTGCACTAAGGCAGCAACTTGCAGCATTATGGGACTGGTAGTCCCCTGTTATTTGCAAGTGTGAGCACGAGGTGCAGGGGAGCCAACCACCACTGGGTAAGGAGGAGCCGAATAAGGATTTAAGAAAGGAAGACATGACGCTGGGACAAAAAGCATTTGAAGAAGGCTGTTTGCCGAAACCGGTCATGCTGGTCTGAATTAAAAACCCGTGAAAAGAAACCCCGCTGTGTCCTGTTATTTTGAATCCCATGTGGAGGAGATTTTTGAATTGATATATATGTATATGTATATATATATATATGTATATATGTATATATATACATACATACATACATACATACACATATTTATTTATATATATTATCAAAAGTTTGGTATTTTTGGACAATTAGTAGAGTTATTAAAATATGCTATGTACTTGAAGTGAATGATTTTTTTTTACTGTTGCATAGACTGGGGTGCGAATAACAAATGTTGACCCTCCGGTGTCCAACGCTTTTTCTACTGTTGCACAGACTGAAGTGGGAATAGTAAATGTTACCCCTCCAGTGTCCAGCACATTCCTTACTGTTGCAATCGACTGGAGTGGGAACAGTGAATTTTACCCTTCTGGAGTCCAACGCTTTCACTACTATTACACAGACTGCAGTGGTAATAGTATGTCTATTTATTATTGTTTAATTGTATGTAATATATTTTTTTATTGATCTTTATATATGCGCTTAATGTTTTATTTTGTTATTAATATTTTCAGTAAATGTGTTTTTAATGTTTTTAATTTACGTTTTATGTATTTATACATATATAAATGTATATATGTGTATTTTTGTATATTACTAAAACGCAAAAAATATTAAAAAAACATATATAGTTAATATTAGTTTGTGTTATAGATATGTATATATAAACATACACACATCGTTTTTTATGTGTGTATGATTTCATGAGTATGTATTTATTTTTAATATTTTTAATATTTTAATATATTTTAATATTAAATGTTACCTAAATGTATGCAATATACACAATATTATGGGCCCTTATTATGTCTCCCAACCACCCTATTACGAGTAGGTAAATCAAGCCGCCCTGGGAACCGCAGCAACCATCTCAACCGACAGAGAACTGACATTTCATGGTGGTTGCCACTTCGGCCCGCCAAGCATATTACGAGTTTTCTCATCGTCACACTTTTCATGGAGGTGCGACCACCATTAAAAGTGTGGTGTGAGGGCTACGGGGCCCCTGGTGCCTCTGCGCCATTGGATGATGTGCCCAACTGTCTGCATGAAATGAAATGCACAACATTGTGCATTTCAGTCAGTGCAGGAACATGCTTTGACATTCCCATTGTGGTGCCTATTTTAAGCTAACTCACTGTTTTCACACCTTTTTGAGTTATGTTATGTAACTTGGGGTAATGCGAACGTTACACTGATACCTTAATTCTGTTTGTACAGTTGCATTTTCCATGCACAATACATTTGATTTAAATGTTTGAAGATAACTACAGCATGCTGGTTCTCTCTTGATCTAATCTTGGTAGTTATTTTGCTCTCTTCCTGTAAATGGCATATATGATTTCCATATGATCGCTTGTATAATTAATGTTTGAATGTAGAGCAGAGCTTGGAGAACGACAATATGAGTTGAGTGAGTTGAAATTATTAGGTTGATTTACCCATGTCCCTCTTTGAACAACCTGTTTGTGTAAGTTCAAGCTCACATTACTTTTTTTGTGGCAAATCTTCCCTGTAATAGTAGAGGATGAAATATATTTGAAGCTATCATTGATCATGTTTATATATATTTTCATTAAAGGCATATCAATTTATAAAAATCCTGTTTAGTGGATTAAGTATGTATTGTAGCTTATTTCAAACAAACAGATGTTAAAGCATTGAGAGAGATGTTACCTTGATGGACAGATAGCAGAGAGATGGGAACAAGATATATAACCTGGAGAATGTTTAAACTACAAAATAGTATTGAGGGAATACATGTGAATTTACCTGGATATTTATTAAGCAGGAATAGTGGTGGCCTATTTTGGATCATGAAATCTGTTCCAATATTGCAGTTTTTCTGGTTCTATGTATAATATGTATGTGATGCCAACCAAATGTTCTGATGTTGAAGCAAGACTTGCATTTGGGTTGGACTTGCACTTACATTCATAAATTCTTCATAAAATAAGATGACTATGATCTGTGGTAATTTAAGGAAACAAATGTTGTTGAATATGTGGAATCAGATGAGGAGTGGTAGATATACGTGCTATGATTTATTCCTTGTAGTCCGGTTGTTACGTTTGTATTTGTTCAAATTAGGTCATGGAAAGAACCAAGTTTGAAGCATTTTATGAAAAGCTAGTTGACTATCAGTACATTCTATTATTTGGGGAGATTGTTCCTGACATGGAAGCTTGTATGGTAAATGATTTTCCTCTAGTTTGTGTCTTGTTGAAATTGTATCTGGTTATGAAATGGTCCCTGCCTATATCAACTTACATTGTATATAGTATCTGGTCAATTTTTACTGACCAAGCCAAAGGCCATTGTCTGTAGTGCATATAACTTTGAGGACAATTCTGCAAGCAATTGTTAGCCAGTATAGTGCACTCAGAGCTGGAATGAAGTACTCCCTACGTTTCATATTCAGAGCCATTAATACTGCCAGATTAATACATATTGAAGTCTTGGAATAACATTGTTTAATATGCCTATATAGAGTAGTTTACATAGTAATGTTTTTACAGTTCAATGGAAATTGCAGTGAGGAAGCTTTGTGGGAAGGCTTGGGGTGAGAAAGTTCATCTGAGCAGCTTTCAATGATAGAAGGAAGTTTTACTTATTTGTTGTGTGAAAGAGGGGTTATTATCCATAAAGGAATTTTATTAACTATTTAAGTCTACCACGGTAGCCATGGAGGAGGGTTCAGAAATACATTGCCACAATCAAAATCTTCTGCATGTATGAGAATGAGATTCAAATAAAGGGCTTCCTAAGAAAGTACTTTGGATCTGTTTAGGATCCAAAGTAATCCTTTTTAGATGGTGAAGAAAAATTATTTGGGTGACAGGAACAAAAACTGCTGGCTGTATCTAATAATTTGACATCACCAAAAGGAAGAAAAATAGAAGGCCAAGTCTGATCTTTGATGCACACATTTTCTGTAAGAGGTGGGTGCAGAGAGCAAGGAGCACATGAAGTAAGAAAAAGAGCAGTCCACAAGGTTGGATGAGATATACTGAAGTTGTTACAGTCTGAACCACACTACAGTAATGAAATGCTGTTCTTGAAGAAGAGGTGTCAAAGAAGATTTGTTATGGTGAGCAGAACTGAAGAAGTTGGAAATATGCATTTGTATTATATGCATGGAATTGAGCTAACAAGACCCAGTTGTACTTGATTTAAAAGATTGTAGGAGCAGGGATAGTTAGAGAACATGTTTAAAAAAAATCATGCCAGGATATCAGTGAATAATGGGATCTGCACCTGGTAGTAGTTTGTTTAGTAGGGGCAGGACAACTGTGGATTTAAAAAAATAGGTATAATTTCTGATAGAAAGCACAGATTCAATATTGGATGACAAAAGATAAAGAACTAGATGATGGATCATGTGGTTTAACTATGTGGGATGAGAGTTATTGGAAATAATAGAAATTCCTGTGTGTGCTGGGTACGACTTCCCGAACTACAAGTCAGGGTAAGAGTATGAGTGATAAATTGGCGTGGCATCTCTAGTAAAGCTTGGGTGTTCTTAAATTATCTTCTTTTTCTTATGTTGGTTGTCAATCTCATATGTCATGCTCTTCAATAACATAGCGTCCAGGAATTAGAAATGGACACACAGTGTAAGTATGTACGATGTACTAGGCTAGCAGAAGACCTGAAGGAGACCTGTAGGATTTACAGCAAAAATTAATACAAAAAGGTGTATGCAGTTAAGGATTTGTAACAGAGAAAAAGACAGATTATTTAGAAAGTATAGAAATCGCATATGTGGAAGTGGCTACATCTAGCATTGACTTATTGTAACAAATACAAATATAAGGATCAAATTGAGGCCTATAGATTTGATATGTCAGTGGACCTTTGAATCACAAAACCTTGGAAATTATAATGATTAATAGGAGTGTAAAGACAAGACTGCCAGGAAAATAAAAAGTAAAGTAGAGTGCGAAAGGAAAGTCATTTTAGGAAGAAAGGGGTAGAGGCGAGTAAATGTATTACATTTTTTAAAATTTTATTTTGATCTCATACAGAGAAAACAACAAGTACACATACAAACTTAGACAGCTCATGAATTGCATTACACATGAGTATACATACACATTATTTGTAGTAGAAACACAGATAAATGTACTCCTCAACGTCCAAGATGCCTTTGTTAGGTGCTGCAGCCACCGCGCTCGTTTCGTGTGAGGAAAGTAGATTAGCCGTGAGTGGGGAACAAATGTCTTTTAGCCTAGATGGCACTGGAAGGTCTTCAGCATAATATGATAGCTGATCTCTACAATAAATACGATCTTCTAGCCATTGTTGCTGCTGTGGTACATTTCTGCTATCCCACTATTGAGATGACCTTCCTTTTCGCCAAGAGCAAATCAAGCAACACCAATCTCCTATTTTGTGGCTGCAAGTATCCCTCAGGCCCAGGAAGCACATCTGTGGCGTGCAAGCTACCGGTTCCATTACAATATCAGTTAGGGTCTTGGTAATCTGCTCACAAAATGCATGAACTCTCCCACATAACCAGGCTAAATGTATAAAGTCTGCCTCCTGTATCTTACATTTTGTACAATCGTCTGATACTTGCAACCCATACCTCTTTAACTGTTTAGGCATATAACACAGTTGCTGTAGAACCTTAAAATGGATGATTCTCAGATTACAATTTTGCTATCAACAACTCAGTGACAGAGCACCAATAACCACAGTCCTTCTCTGTGAGTGGTGTATCTAGCCCCAAATTCCATCTTTCCCTAGCCTTACAGAATATTGGCACATTGTCTACCTGCAAGGATGTGTATAGTCTAGTTACAAATTTCATGCGGTAGGGACCCGCCAGCATAACTTGGAGGGATTTCAAGGGTAATGGTTCCTGCGGGTGTCGTGTGTTAAAGACTTTAAATGCTCCCCTAAGACTATAATACGTAAAAACCACTAGCGGAGAGCACGTCTGGTGAGCCTGGACCTCCTCCAATATAATGAATGCACCTTCCAGGTATAATCACCCATTGTCACTATGACAACATCCACCGGTATGGAGAGTACCCGAGGCTCCTACACCACTGCAATATCCAGATGCTGCGCCAGTGGCAAGTTCAGAGCATATAGAGAGAGTCTTCCTGCCCGCTCCGCCAACGTACGCCATGTCTGTGCGGTACAGTCTAGTGTGCTCATCTCACGACGAGGGAACACAGGCTGCGCCCTATGAAGCAAGGCAGTGAGCAATTCAGGATGTATTTCATATGCTTCCACCGCGATGTGTGTTAAGAATGGTGGGGGGAATAACCAATAATATGTGCACATGTAGAACCGGCTTTTCAAAGACCTTCCCCCACTAGGAGAGTCGAAGCCAGTGGCGCAGGGAGACGCCTTAAATCTACGGGTCCTTCTTGCATCAATCATACATTACCAAAGAGACCAGGACAACCAGCCATGGAGGGTAGCAAGTAATTTATTAGCTCGAGCTAAGGACAGATGTCCCAGAATGGTACAAAGACAATTCTACGGCGACTGCTGCTTTACTCCACAGCATTACACATATTTATAGCGCTAGCCACGCCCATTTACACAATGCAAGTTCTGCTTTCAAGTTCTTCTTCTGACATGTGCTTCGTCAGCCTCGCATGGTGTGATCCTGCCGGGGGACATCCGTTTCTGTATACACAATGTCCTCAGCCTTGTGCTATCTTGCTCAACCAGCGTGATCAAGTGACATGGCCTCGTGCCACATTGCTTCATTCGGCGTGATCATGTGGCATGGCCTTGTGCTACCTTGCTTCATCTGGCGTGATCATGAGGCATCGGCCTTGTTTCCCCTTTCTCGTTGTAGTCACGGGGCAGTTGGTTCGTGACTGGCTGAGTCACCAACGATGCACAGGACGTGGCTAAGTCTTTTGACACCATTGGGGGTGGTGAAGCACACAGGCAGTTTCTGGGAATCGGTTTGAACATGTAAGGAAACAAGGGTTTGTGCAAGATTCAACGGGTACGAGGTTTTCTTGCTGCCGGGTCTGCTGGGAGGGTTCTTCAGTGGTGCGAGGTCATCGGCGCAGTTGGTGAGCCACTGTGTGAGGTTGCGGGCTGCTTCGTTGGGGTCCCTCGTGTTGGTGGGAGGGTGCTGATTGAGGGAGGTGGTGAGTTGGTCGGCGGTGATTTTGCTCCAGCTCCTGCGGGGAACCTGCTGCGGGTGGTGGTGAGTCGTGGTTCTCCTGAAGTTGAAGTGGACGCAGCTGTGATCTGTCCAGTGTAGTCCGGTGGAGTGGCTGAAGGAGATGTGCTTGCTGGAGGAGAAGATGGGGTCTAGCATGTGACCGGCGTAGGGGGTGGGGGTGTTCACCAGTTGCTTGAGTCCGAGGTTGACGAGGTTGTCCAGCAGGGCGGCGGTGTTGCTGTCATTGTTGTTCTCCAGGTGGAAGTTGAGGTCCTCTAGGAGGATGTAGTTTGAGGAGGTTAGGGTGTAGTGTAGTTCCTATATTCCCAATAGGCTCTGCGCATTGGAATAATATACGCAGCAGTGTAGACGTAGGACTTAGGTCGACTAGGTCTCTACTGATTATATTAGACTTAAGGTTTGCCAGCTAGCTCAGAGGTCACTAGAAACTTTCTCAAATAAACAAGGAGGAGTTTAACTTCCCTGGATAGACAAGAAGGGATTAGCTTCTGACAACCATAAAACATGACAACTTTGCTCCCTCAGAATAAGAGTGTATCTCTAGAGTCATGTGAAAACAATAGACAGATATTTCACTCAGTCAAATGTGCATACTTAGTTTCACCAGAGTGCAGAGAAAAGAGAGACGGGCGTTTTCAATAAAAGGTGTTATTTATTGAGCAGTCTTCTTTCTCATGCAAGAGAAATGAATTGCCACAATTGCAATACTTAGAGTAAAGTAAAGTGCGTACAGTAAAAGGAGTATTATGAAATAATACTGTAAAAGCATTGATATGGTCTCTTAGCCATATGTTACTTTAAAATAGATAAAATATATACATTGACTAACGTACTCAACTGGTGCTTCTAAATACGCATACCCCGGTGTACCTGACCTAAGCCTAATACGTGGGAAGGAGTAAGTAGGTAGCAGTTTAAGTTAAGTTGGTTTTGCCAAACAATCTGAATCAAGAATTCTCTTTAAGGGTTTAGTCAGCTCTGTACCTGGGTAATAGAAAGCAGGAGGTCTGGTATCTCTCTCTCAGGACTCGATATCCCAGTAACCCGCGAGGGTATCTGGAAACACCGGAGCTGCATTTCTCGGCAGGAGAAAAGACAGCGTCTCTCTCAGTGCGTCAAAGGGGAGGGGCGGCGTCCGTGGGCTCTCGCATCAGCTGGGCTCTCGGGCAAGTAGATAGCCGCTCTGCTCCAAAACCACCGTGTGTTTGCTTAAGGCAACGTTGGTATATTTATACCTGAAAGGTGCCGGGTTTGACGTAAGGTTGGACATAAGACGTCAATAAAGATGTCACTAAGAACTGGCCATTCTTAGAGTGCTCATAGGAGTTCTAGGACAAATCAAAACAAAAGCCATGGGGAATTCCCAGGTTGCTGGAGGTTTGGTTTGTTTACAGAACTCGTTGTACTTTCTAGGAGCCTGGGGAAGTAGCCTTGCTTAATTTGGACAGCATGGGCTATGACTAAATATGGATATGATTCTTATGCCTTTATAAGGATATTATTTATTATAACCACTTAAGGGCATAAATCAGGAATATTGAATTAGGGTCCTAGATAGAATTACAATAAGGGCGTGCTGGCTGCCGAAGTCTGCCATGGCTTCGCTGAATTGTGTGCAAGGTCCCGGGGGTCTGTAGATGAGAGTGCCTCTGAGGGTGTTCTTGGGGTCGGTGTGTATCTGGAAGTGAAGGCGCTCGGCGGCGGTGAGGGTGTCGTCGGAGTTGGTCGTGATCCGAATGGTGTTTCTGTGGACGATGGCGATGCCTCCTCCGGTTTGGTTGACGCGGTCCCTCCTGGTGATTTTGTAGCCATCCGGGATGGCTATGGCGATGTCGGGGGCTGAGGAGGCGTTCATCCAGCTTTCTGTGAGGAAGGCGACGTCTGGTGATGTTGTGTTAAGGAGGTTCCAGAGTTCGACGGCGTGTCTGTGGACAGAGCGGGTGTTGAGCAGGATGCACTTGAGGTGAGTGTTGCTGGTGCCTGGCTTGGCGGGAGCGGTGCAGGTTCGGAGGCAGGTGAATTTGCAGGCTTGGCAGGTGAAGGGTCCGTGGGTGCGTTTCGGGATGGCTCGGTAGCAGGCGGGGTTTCGGCCGGCATTGAGTGCGTGGAGGGTGGGGGCGTCGTAAGTCCGTCGTGTGGGCTGGCACCGACAGGGGCCAGGGGTCCTGGCACAGGGCGCGGTCCAGGCACCGACGGGCTTGCCTTTGGCGTGCCTACGGCACGCCAGCGGCGCGGCCGCCATGCAGCCTCCATATGAGGCGAAGTGGGAGGGAAGAGCAGCTGGGAGGCGGGAGCGGGGTGGCCAATGGGCAGGGGGTATAGAAAAAAGGGGGCGGGCCACGGGGGAGCAGCAGCAAGAAGCAGGGAGCAGGGGCATACACAGAGGGCAGGGATACAAATCGGCAACTACAATACAAAACTCACAAACTCACACCCGAGACAGCAAGAAGGAGAAGCAATGAACTTGGTTTGCATACTTCATTAGGAAATGGGGAGCGGTTCGAATAGAAGCCAAATGACACATGCACTGCATGTCCACACACCCTTGCTTACCCTAAACAAAGCTCCCTCTCACTACAAAGTAACATTGGCAACACTTTCCTTAGATAGGAGGCCATAAGTAAAAAACACAGGTTGTAATACAGACCTCCTGTTTTGAGGTCTGTGATGACCATGTCGTATATACAGATGGTCTTTGAAAATGGTCATGTTCCATTGCAGGGTAGGACCCTTGCTCCTCATGCTCCACAAGGATCCGTCATCACTTTGAGAAGTAACTGGGGAGTTCCAAGGTTCCTTATGGGCCTGGGAAGAGCTGGCTCTCAACAAAGCGACTTGCCAGTGCCTGTTCTCATGGGATGCCTCTGCATTCCACTTTCAGGCCGTAACCTAAAAAGAATAATTCTTAAAACTGTATCTCACTGTGTAGGCTAGCTATGTGTCCATTTTTCTGGTTAGCTTCAGCTACAAACCCATTATACGTTTCAGCTTTTGCTATGCTGTGTATCTTTTTTACTGGCTGTACTTCACATTACAACAGAAACATACTGTCACACATGACTGCCCACACACGTCAGTGCTCTGTCTCTGTCTGTCTAGTTGTATTTTTGTTCATACTAATCCTGATATGTCTATCTCTCCTTCTTTGCTGCTCATTTGCTGCTTGTTTCAACAGAAGGTTCTGTGCATTCTGGCTGTGAATGCTCAGGTTGCTAGTTTACTCAATTGTTCCTTTGCCACTGCAACAATCATTTACCAACACATACTGTTAAAAGATATGTCCTTTCAGTCTGCCATTTACTAGCCTCCATGCCAACTTGTTCAATCAGAATGTATCTTTGATAAGTTGTTGGCCCCATGATCGCTTTAATTATTACCAGTGTCTGCCACTGTGTTAAGGCTGCTTGTTTCTGATGCTCAGAAATCAATGTGAAGGGAAGAGTAAAGCAGGTTTGGAACCAGCATGGGCTGAGCGTGCATGGTTTAAATCCATCCCAGTCCACACTAGCCACTCCTCTTGTAGGACAGACTTCGGTGTTTGGAAAATGTATCTAATAAAAAATATAGCAATGCAAAAATTTTGTGTCATGAATATCGAGATGTCAAAAATATCATCATTAGGAATATCCAAGGTAAAAATATTGTTATAACTGTTGTTTTTAATATCGTAAAAAATATTGATTTTGAAAATATTGTATGCAAGTATTGTTTTGTATGTAATATATTGTACTGTGGTTGATTTGCATGTTTATGATTTTTTTATATGTGTTTTAGTAGGATAATATATTAATCATGGAATTGTTGACATTTGTGTTTTTAGTCGCATTAATGCATAAAAATAATGGATTTATAATTTTTTTTCATAGCAGGATATTGGGTTTCTAGGAGGTAATGGTGGGCGGATTTTTAAAAAGTGGGTATTTTTAAGTATTTCTAATGTGAATTATTTTAAAGATGCCAAATTAATGTTGTACAATTTATAAATGTATTTTTGTACATTTGTTTTATGAATAACTAGCTTACCCGTCGCGCATTGCTGCGATCTCAGAAGAAAGGAATGTTGCTGCTGCTCAGAAAGATAATTATCTCAGTTTCCTATGTTTTCTGTAATTGGCCTACATCTTCTGAATACCTCTGAATGGCCTTTTAAGGTGAAATATTTACTTTTTGCTCTGGTTTGTGTACGCTCTTTAATGATACTTGTGTCTCGCACTCGATATTGGCCCCTTTGTCTTTCACCATAGACTCTTCCCCTCCAGTTCTATTTGAAAGGGATTAGGCCTCATCGCATTTGGTATACTTTTGAACGCGAGCGCGAGAGCACAGCGCTTACACGCTCATACCTTGCGCCCCCATCACGACTCGGGTTCATTCGCGATCCCGCACCGTCTTGCAAACACTCCGTCTTGGCACAACGAAGACTGATTCGACATGTTTGGGCAGCTTCTCCGGCCCCCTCAACGTGTGTAGCTGTGCTCGAGGAGGGCCGGGTTACATTAGAGGAATTCACCTTATGAGCGATTCTCGATGGTGGTTTGTTTGAGAAGAACGGGCTGGATAAGTTTGTATTCGAACAGCTTCTAATCTTACTTTGATATTTTAAAAAAATGCATGCCAGAAACCTTTGCGGGAGTGTACTCAACAACTTCCCAAAGTTTCATGGCGATCGGATGAATGGTGTGGTAATGCATAAAGGACAAACAGACAGACAGACAGACAGACAGACAGACATACATTCGTTTTTATATATATAAAAGATAATTTATATTTGAATGAAATATATATTATTTACAATAATTGTCAAAATATTTATTGTAAATATTTAAATACATATTTAAATGGAAATATTTTTTACAAAAGTAAACATATCTAAAAAATAAATTTAATAAATACAATACATTTGAATTTGATTAAATAAATATTTTAAATTATATATAGTTTGTTTAAAGAAATAATAAATAACATATTGTTACATTTGTTTAAATAGACAATGTCATTGCAAAAATGGTTTTTATTATTTTATTTACAAATGTGTATTTTTAAAACTTTATTATTGATTATTGTTATTTTTGGTTTACAGTTTTAGTTTCTATTTTATGGTTCAAAGTTTAAGAATGTAGTAAATATGTTTTGTAAAATATATATTAATTATAAATAGTGCTAAAAATATTATTTTATATGTTAATGTTTATATATGAATATAAAGGTTTGTCGTTTTTGTTAGTTTATTTTATAGATGAAAATGTATGTGTGAGTATTGGCTTATTGATTGTGTAGGTCAAATGTCCAACACCTTTTCCAAATTGGAAAAAAATGGAATGGGAATAGCAAATATGTCCCTGTGCTATTTCCCAACTTGGTATAGATCAGATTGGGAATAGTAAATGTCACCCTTTTACTGTCCAACACCTTCCCCAACTTGGTATAGATTGGAGTGGCAACAGTAAATGTTAACCCTTTAGTATCCATCACCTACCCCAAATTGGGGTAGACTGGAGTGGGAATAGTAAATGTCACACATTAGGGGTCAATTCCGATCTCGGTCGAAAGGGGTCCGAATCAAATCTGGAGCCCTTGTTTCTGACCGACTCGTTCCCAGTTCCGAACTACCAAGTATGATGCCTGAAAACCGTTAGGGCTCACCGAATCAGTTCAGGAAGGCATTCAGACTTTTTGTTGGGCTTAGGACTTTTCCACCGCTAGCCAGTGCTAAAGTGCATGTGCTTCTCCCATAAACATGGTGACATTGGTGTATACCTGATTGGCATATTTAGCTTACCTATAAGTCCCTTGTAAAGTGATATACCATACACCCAGGACCTGTAATCTAAATGCTACTAGTGGGCCTGCAGCATTGGTTGTGCCACCCACACAAGTAGTCTTACAAACCTGTCTAAGGCCTGCCCTTGGAGAGCCTCTGTGTGTAGTTTACTGCCTCTTCAACTTTGCATTTAAAACCACTTGTTAATCCTCAAACAACCCTTTTACTGCACATAGTTCACCCGTAAGGTAGCCTCCAGATAACTCTATGGGCAGGGTGCTGTGTATCTAAAAGGTATATTGATCAATTCCAACTGAGTTTTGTTGCATCCCCCTTTGGGCACTTTCCTTATCCTCCATTGAGGTTAGAAAATTAATCACATCCAATTCAATTATTTCCTTAATCAGTTTCTTTTATTGAAATTATTTTCATTTCAGTATTACTTCTTATACATTGTATATCATTCATATATTCATGAGTCTCCAATGCATTTTGAACTTACTCGCTCTTCATCAGGGAGCAATTCTATAATGAAAGCTTTATACACTATTTATATACACTTCTTTATGCTTGTATTCAATAATTAAACGGTGCAGTATATGCATTTAGTGAGTGAAAAAAATGCCCTCATGATCAAACTTGTGTGCCCGTTTTATAATGTGCTTAGTGTGCACGTGGTGAATATGACGCATGTGTGTCAAAATCGCCCGTGTTATGAACTCGAGCTACAAATTTAAGCTTTATACTCACAAGTTTGTAGCCTTTTTGTTCAAATGCTCACGCACAAAAGTTATCTGTGTAAGTGAACAAAACATAATCCTCATTGACCGTTAGAAAGATATAGGCGTTCAAATCATGTTCGCGTCTGATTTTTAAATAAAGTTTTAACCACAATCTTCTGCTCGCGCTTACATGCGTTGCAAAAAAAACGTACTTGAAAAATCAATATTAAAAGCTGTAGGCTGTCTCCAACAACATCTTCGTGTGGCTCATTCATTGAGACCATTCGGGCTACATGATTGCATTTTCATAATCCAGTAATTTTCACGTTTTAACAGATATTTTCTGTTGTCTCTTCCTTCTGCCCATTCAGTTACTTCCAATATGAGATATCGTAATTGAGCTATGTTATGTTTGCCCTCCAAGAAATGGGTTGCAACCATGGATTTCATATCTGTAGTTCTGATATTGGACTAAAAAAAGGCTATAAACATGTGAGTATAAAGCTTACATTTGTAGTTTATTACAGGGGCGATTTTGACACACGCGCGCCGTATTCACCACGTGCACACTAAGCACATTATAAAATGGGCACACAAGTTTGATCATGAGGGCATTTTTTCCACTCACTAAATGCATATACTGCACAGTTTAATGATCGAATACAAGCATAAAGAAGTGTATATAAATAGTGTCTAATGCTTTGTTTATAGCATTGCTCCCTGAAGAAGAGCGAGTAGGCTCGAAATGCATTGGAGACTCATGAATATATGAATGATATACAATGTATAAGAAGGAATACTGAAATGAAAATAATTTCAATAAAAGAAACTGATTAAGGAAATAATTTAATTGGATGCGATTAATTTTCTAACCTCAACGGAGGATAAGGAGAGTTCCCAAAGGGGGATGAAACCAAACTCAGCTGGAAGCACAGATGTTGTAACTAAAAGGTATGACATCTGCTTTTACATTTTACTTGTCCTGGTAGTGACAAACAGCTAAATAATTTTTTTTTATACTGGAAGACCTACTCCTCTCATATACTAGCATTGGAGATTACTTAAGTTGCAATTCCTGATTAGAAAGGAGTAGCTAAATCATGTTTCATATCTTAGGAATGGTAATGATAAATCCTCTTCAGTGGTAAAGTTGAATTTTAGAAAGTGGACATTTCTCTGCTCTTAACTTAGCTCTGTGTGCCTACAGCCTGTCTCCAATACACGTCTGGGCTAGGTGACAGCTACATTTTGAGCATTCCCTCTATACAGCCACAAACTCAGGAAGGGTGGGTGTGACAGGAGACTTCTCTGCATTCTGATCCCCTTCCTGGGCAGTAAGGAAGAGAGGGAGTGTACACTTACCTGTGAATAGGCTGTGTCCTGTCCCCACATAGAGGACTAATCCTGGGCGTAGTTTGCGAAGTAGCGCTACGCGAAGTGCACTTCGAACTACGCGAAGTGCACTTCGCACTACGCGAAGTGCACTATGCACTACGCGAAGTGCACTACGCACTACGCGAGCTACGCGTAGCACTACGTGAACTGTGTAGTGCCCTGTTCACGATGATTGCACTGTGCCGGATGCTTACGCGAAGTGCACTATGCACTACGCGAAGTGCACTACGCACTACGTGAGCTACGCGTAGCACTACGTGAACTGTGTAGTGCACTGTTCACGATGATTGCACAGTGCCGGATGCTTGTCCGCACTGCGCAATCATTGAAAACGGCATCTTGCACAGTGCGAGCTGTCGATTTCTGCCGCTCGAGTACATTTTTACTCGAGCGGCAGCTTTCTCAACGTGGACCGGTAGTTTCTCATGGCGAGCGGTGGCGAGCTTACGCGACCACTCGCAATGATAAACATGACCTCCCCGCATTGGGAATCTCGCAGGGAAGTTTATTTTCCACGCTCGCAATCGGCAACTTGATGTTGCTGATCGCGAACAAGGAAAAAGTCTTGCCGGGATGTCATTTTGCTTGCTTGCGGTCGCCAACTTGACAATGAGGCCCGCGAGCAAGCAAAAAATGACCGCTGCACTACGCTAAACTATGCTACGTGTGTTTGCACTGTGCTACGTGCAATTCGCGTAGTGCAAAGTAGCGCAAACTTTGCAAACTGCGCAAGCATAGCGTAGTGCTTTGCCTAGGCTTACAAAGGACTGATTACCCCCGCACCCCCAGATAGCCTGGCAGACAGGGCTGGAATGAAAGGGCACCTGTGCACTTCAAGGAGCTGCTTTGAAGACACCCCCACTTCAAAAGCACATTTGGGTATAAGTACTGGGGCTCTAAACCTACCAATCAGTACAGTACTGGACCTGTGAAGAACTCTGCCAGGGTTGAGGACTGCTGTGCTACAAGGATTGCCACTCTGCTTGACTGACTGTTCCAAGGAACCGCTTCATTTCTGTGCTAAGCTTCATCTGCTGCCTGCTGATTCTGCACTGCTGAGGACAAGGACTGGATCCATCTCATTTTAATCCAGAGTGACGCCAAGGGCTTGCTGGCTTGCCTTTTGTTTTCTGAAGTCTCAGGGTCATGAAAGACTTTTTGCAAATCTGCTGGAGCTGCTGGACTCTGCCATCTGTGATGCCTACCCTTGCCTGAGGTGTCCCTCCAGTACTGGGCCTCAGAAGTGGGTTTCTGCAACTTTTCCTAAGTCAATGCAACAGTAGCTTTGCGCTAATTGGAACCGATGCATCACTTTCAATGCCAAAGTGGCGGCAACTTGATGAAAATGATTCTATAGCCGATGCGGCTTGATGGCAATGAAGAGGTTCCATCGATGGCACGTATTAGCACTGATGCTCGAATGTATCCCTGGGATTGCAGATAACCCAGCACCTTCTCGACTCCTTGCCTAGAGCCCTCAACATCAACACTTTGCTTTATCCTAGGTAGTTTGTCAGTGGGACCTGTCCGAGTCTTGTAGCAAGCCTGGCCTACATTGTGGTTGGCCTGAACTTTGGATTTACCCTGGTCCAGCAAGACCTCAAGTAACCTTTTAGCGCTACATACTCAAAAGCACTATTTTTGGTTTGTTCTTTAAAAATTCATAACTTTGGTTCTACTTATTGGATTGTTGTTGTGTATGTGTTGAGTTACTGTGTGTGTGTGTGTGTATGTTGCACAAATACTTTACACATTGTCTCTTTAGATAAGCCTGACTGCCTGATCTGTCAAGCTACCAGAGGGTGAGCACAGGTTATCTTTTAGTGTGTATCTAGCTTACCCTGACTAGAGTGGTGGTACCAACTTAAACAGGGTGCATACCTCTGCCAACCAGAAACCCCATTTCTAACATTAGGGATCAGTGGTGAGGATAGGACTTGTGTTTGTGCAATACCATATAGTAACTCATAGTTCACTGCAACTTTATACTTCGACCAGTTTGGTTAATTCTGCCAGATTGACATATTTGATTTTTTCAAAAGTCTTTTTGCTCCATGCTAATAGTATTTTACAATATCTGTGAACTAAATAAGACAATGGGCTCTGACAAGTGTTAGGAATCAGTAAAAAAGTGAGATGGAAAATTAAGGATCTAAGTGAAAAGTCATC
The DNA here is from genome assembly GCF_964261635.1 of Lissotriton helveticus. NCBI lineage: Eukaryota > Metazoa > Chordata > Amphibia > Caudata > Salamandridae > Lissotriton > Lissotriton helveticus. The sequence continues at coordinate 136,081,114 of NC_136058.1, forward strand.
TACAAATGTACCTGGCATTGTGAAGTTCAGGGATTGGACCCACCATTGGGCACCTTTTAGTAGTGGGAAACACGAGGCATGGTGATATCGAACACTAAGGGGCTGATTACGATGTAGGGTGGATCGCCATCGCCTGCATGGTAGTGGCGATCCGCCCTACATTTCCCTCCGCCCGCCACCCGTTTCCCCCGCCAGATTAGTATGGCAGGGTACCGCGGCGGACGGGAAAACCGTCCGCTGCTTTTCTGCCCGGTCGACGAGTTGACTGGGCGGAAACGCGCTTAATATGGTGGCGGTGTCTGCTAGACACCGCCATCCATATTAGTATGCAGGCAGAGAGCAGCCTTTCCGTGGTGGCATTGCCGCCACGGAAAGGCATGCGGAGTTCACAATTGGGGGCCCGTTGCGGGCCCCCAGGAAGTTGGTGGGGTGGGGAATGCACATGGGGGTACCTATGGTACCCCCTGCATTTGCATGCACAAAGCAGCATGCACCCCGCGGTGCCTGCCATATTGTGTATTCAAATGCACAACATGCATTTTTACCATTGCGGCGGGTGCAGCTGAAAGCACTGCAATGTTAAAAATGCATGATGCGCCCGCCAATGTGGTGGGCAAATACTAATCTCCCCCACGGGACCGCTGCACATATGGCGGCCGGTCCCATTTTCCATCAGGATGGCTGTCGAGCAAAGTCCGCCCGCCATCCTAATGATGCCCTAAGGGTCTATTAAGTGAGAAGCCATCTACAAATGTATCATCAATGATACTGCCAGTGGCATTGTGTAGTTCAGGGATTGGACCTACCATCGAGGAGGCTTTTAGTGGGGAAGGGTTTGCCATGGTAAAGTCAAAGCACAAAGCACTTTATATTAAGATGATTAGTATGATTCTCAATTGTTTGTGCATATGCGTTGCTCTTTTTTACATACTGCGTGCATTCTACAAGTTGTACAAGCTTTGCCACTGCCCTTTGCACATAAATGTCATGGCGGCATTTCATATGCCTTCAGGCATTTCACTTCACACTTTTTTATGGCCTGTGTGAACACACCTAGCAAGTTCCTGAGTTGGGTTTGTACAGGCATTTTGCTTTTTACATATCGTTCTTCATTTTACAACTAGTACACCCTGATACTGCCAGTTGCACATTAATGTAACTGCTCAGTGGCATTACAGATGCTGCTATTTTTCCATGACCAGAACGGCTACACATTATTAGTACATATTGTATCCTTAAATCACTTAAAAACACAGGTGTTTTGCACAGAGCAGCAAGAATGTTTGAATTTTTCTAAGTCTGTACTAATTTTATCACACTTGAAAAATCTGCATTTTATAAGCTGCACACCTTTCCACTGCCCTTTGCACATGCTTCCCCATATGTTATTCTTTCTTAAGGGTTTTTTAATACAGTGTTCTTATTGTGAGATTGGTATTTTATGTAACTTGAATGATTTTAAAGAATTACATAATAAACGTTGAATTGACTTGACACTGTGGTCCTACTTATCAAGATGGAATTAGAGCTGGCCAATCTGGAGGCATGCACATTGGCTGAGCTCAAGGAGTCCTGACAGGAGAGAAGGGTGTTCCATTAGGGAAGCACCAAGAAGGCAGAGCTTCAGAAAGCCTTAAGAGCATGGCCTGCAGACCAACCAGAAGGAGAAGTGGACAAGGTGGAAGGGTCAGAGTCTGAGGAGGAAGGATTGGAGCAGGATGAGATGGAGGTCTTAAGTAATCCGATGTCCAATCTGTGACATCAGCCACAAAATTGGTAGAAGAGGAAACGCATCTCATTCCAACAGTGTATATGCACAGTACGTTGCAACCACCTCCAACAGGAAGTCATTGTTCTCATCCGAAAACATTTCAGCCATCCAATTCAATAATGGGAAGGAACATACATGTTCCTCAATAATCGGAGCATCTAGTACCATCAGAGGACAACTTGGGTTTTCTTCAATGTAACTGCGTGCCAAGAAGTCATGCGCCGCTGCAAAAACATTCCAACGTTCCAGGACTCCATGCATCGCTGCAAAGGCCATAATCCCGTCGCCAGAACAAAGCAATTCATAAGCAACTAAGGGGTTCATCAGTTGATCATAATCCGCGTTGGGAGACACCGTATTGCAGAGACACAAATCCAGAGCCCAGTCGAAATCGCAGCTCAGGCAATGAAAGACAGGCTGGACGCATGTGAAAAAGGAAAATCGAAATGATAATCCATAAACTGCACTCAATGTAGCAAGAGGAAGCGCTCCATAATAATCAAGCATTTGGTTGCGGAGCAGCAACAGCTGGGGCAGGTCGTCTTGTAACACAGGACGTGCATCCATTTTGAAATAAACAAAGCAACAGAAGCACTCCTGCTACCAAAGCAAGCATTAAGGGAAATCCACCAAACAGGCTGGAAAAAATCGAATGAAAAAAGGCTGGGATAACACCAAATATAGTTTGAGTCACAAGGCCACTACTAACAACTTTAAAAAAGTGAGCTAGCCCCTTGGTGGGGGAATCATTAAAGATAGTGTGAATTAATTGCCTGAAATGCAAGGGCAAATCCGTATTTAATAAAGCATGCACCGCTGTGCGGGTGTTTGCCACGTGAAGAACAAATGTTTCACGAGCAGATGTGAGGACGACTTCTTTCTGAGACAAAAGAGCTCTTATGCGACTCATCTTGTTAAACTCTGCTTTCAAGGTCGGAATCAACGGCCAGATGGAAACATCCATTTTCCCATGTGGAAGAGGAAACATTACGTTTTTGCAACAAACTACACGTTCAGAGACCGTAACCACGTAAGGAATTCCAGCTACCATCCCACAACAATTGTCATTATTTAAAAATAAATAACTACAGTTTGCTAGTAATGTGAAAGTGGGTATGATAGCAGGTGTAGGTGTACCTTTCAAAACACAGGCTAAATTAGGCGCGTCTTGGTTGCAAGAGCCATGCAATTGGATATTCCTACACACTAATGAGTGCTCTGTTGTTGTTGTGCAATCCTCACCATTCAAATACACTTCTTTTCCCTCCCTCGGGCACCTAAAGGTAAAAGATAGTGACCCAGCTTCATGGAGATAAGCGGTGCCCAGAGGTTCATATCTGCCAATTGCCCAGTATTTCATACAACTTTCAAATTTGAACAAAGGGGAAGGAAATGTTATTAATATGTGGACTAGCCACACAGCAGAATTTGTTTCAGCCACAGAAAACGGTAAAGGTTCTAACTTTTCAATATGTAACATAGAAAAAGTTGCATCTTTCATAGACATAAAACGCTGCTTATCAGTCAAGTTAAAAGGAGCAAACAAAAATGACGTGTTCATGTAATGCCAAGGAACTTTTCCTGCCTTTAACGTTTGCAAAGTCCATGCAAATTGCATAATAGAACACAATTGATTTTGACCATGGTAAAAAACAGAGACATCTTCTTGCACAATATCAACAACAGATGAAACAATATTATCTAAAGTGTAAATGCGGGAAGAAAGCGTGTTAATGCTGTTGTCTATAACTGCCAGCACCTTTTCTAAATTAGCTTGATCTATAGCTCTTAAGTGGGAAGCAGCCTCAATCTGGGACAGTTTGCAAACTTCATTGTAAATAGCATATATCCACCTTTTGGATCTGCTGGAAGCAGGACCCTTGACAAAATCATTCAGATCAACATCGTCAGTCAATTTAGACAAATTAAGCTTAACTGACGCTAAAGTTGAGTGTTTGAGCCAATTCTGACATAACTTTCCCACAGCGTAGGTAGTCACAGAATGACCACTCTCAAAACGGGGATCCACCCTAACCTGTGTGTAGCCAGGGGCTAAACCCAGAAAACGATGTTGGCAGGAATCTGCACTTTTGTGCCACAACAACCAACCATTAGGATCCAAACTGGATATGTTAAAAGTCAAATTCAGCAATAGGGCCTGTAATTCTCTGATAGAAAAACTGGTATTATTATCCCAACTAGGGTATTCTTCCAATTCTGGAAAAGAAGGAGCATTTAATTTTTTAGTAGTAGCCAATCCAAAGCATGTGGTTTGTGAAATAGTAGAATTCAAAAACACATATGGTTTGGGATGAGACATGCACAATGCAAAGCCTCAGTGCCTTGCACTTGCCAACTTTTAGAACCCCAAACAGATTTAATATCAATAGTATCTTTCCACAGCTCATAGCCCCCAATAGCCAATTGGTCAAGAAAGGACTTGAAATATAACAATTTTGTGTGGGTAAGTCTAACTTTGGAAGTGGACTTTTCAGTCATCTTAAAATAAAATGCATTGGGATTTGACTGATTAAAATCAGTAACATAGGTGAACCTCTTTAAAAGAGAACTGGAGCTGCCTTAAACAGGAGTGGGGCAATGTTCCCATGTGTATAATTAACCATATTCTTCCTGGTGTTTGCCTTATGCAGGTAATGATTGCAAAGTGTTGATAACAAAACAAACCACCATACTTCGCCGAATTTAAATATAAATCTTCAGCATCAAAAGCAGCATAATATTTCAAATCTGAAAACAAAGCCTCTACGGCTTGAACATCCCAATCATCAGAGCGAATATTATGTTTAATAACATCCCCCCTCGAAACTCTCAGGACATTCAGGACATTTATAACCTCTGTGGGACCATGGATTTGAAACCGAACAGCATCCCATACAATCCCATCTAAGACAGGCCAAGCAGTAATGTTTACAAAAGTCAGGTCCCTCCTCAATCTGTGTGAGGAGGAATGGGGTGCTAATGTTCCATTAATGTGTCGAATAGACGTTCTCTCTTCAACGTAGTGTCCGTTTACAAGAAGGAAAAAATACACCACAAATTCAATTGACAAGAACAAAAAAATTGAAAAAAGCACCACCCAAATGGAGGAATCAAAAAATGTTTTTTAAACCATGTAGCAAAACCAGATATTTTTTAAGGGGACTTCGATGTGGTAGAGTTAGTGTCAAATTAAAATCTGGACTCAGTTGCCAAACGTGTTTGTAAATCAGGCATGGACAAGTCTGTGGGGTAAGTATACTCAGTATCATTAAGATTATTATCAGGTGGGGTACTCAGTAAAGGACGTGAAACAGCAGGCATCTCAATGGAAATGTCAGGCCTGGTATTAGGACCCAGAGCCAAAACAGAATGTCTCAGTGTAGATGGACAAGAGACCGCAGGCGTTATACTAAGAAGAATCGGCCACTCTGTGTAATTTGACATTGTCAATGGAGATGTACCTCTTTTCCTTACGACCTGGAAGCGGAGTTAAAATGACTGTACTTGTGCCCTGAATGCCAAGTACAGGAACTGGAGCTCGATATGAGGGACCAAATTCTTTCTTGTTTTCGATCATCTCTCGAACCAGTTCTCCAACTCGGGGTAGCCAGCCAACTACCGGAATCTGCAATGCAGCATCTGATGTGGAGGGCAAGTGTTCCTTTGCAAGACTGTCTCTTGTAGCTTCTGTAAAACATGACAATGTTCATCTACGTCAAAGGGGGCAGCAGCCGCCGCCTTGTCTAGACCTTCGTCCGGGACGAACATTTTGATACCAAAGAGCATTTCGTTTGGGATCCGCCCACCCAGAGACCTTCTAGGGAGATTAATAAGTGCACGCTGTGCGCTATTGAGATGGACTAGCCAGTTCCTGCCAGTACCTATAACCCTGGCTGTCAAAGACTGCTTTAAATCTCGGTTCATTCGTTCCACAACACTATTACCCTCAGGTCTGTATGGAGACGAAAACTTGACTTGGACCCCCAACGAACTCATGGCATTCTTGTACGCCTTAGAGGCGAACACTGGACCCTGGTCCGAATGGAAGGTGCCACAGGCAAAAATTCCCACAAAGACACGCAAGTCTCTTATGACTGTTCGCGAACCAGCGCTGCGGTGGGCCAGACCCAAACAAAGCGTGTGCATGAATCAACTGCAACTAAGATGTACTTATACGCAGTATCAGAGGAAAAAGGACCGCAGTGATCTAAATAAACACAACCAAGTGGTCTATTAGAAATGTACATCTGTGTCTGAGGCGGACGTGCAGCAGTTGAAGGCTTAATCTGCTGACAAATGTCACATTGAAGGACATAATCATGCATCTGTTTGTACGGTCCCCGCTACCAGAAACGTTGTTGTAACTGGGCATCTGTACTCAGTGTGGACCTGCGCTCCGCGTTGGGAATCAATCTGTAACCAACATCCGGCATTTTCACATAAGCAACTTTATCAGGACTTAAATGATAAGAATACTTTGAAGGGAATCCAGTAGGATATTTACTTCCTTTCTCAGTAGCGGCAATTGCTGCCAAGATGTCATCATCAATCTTACTTTTGGAACGTGTAACTGCTGCAACCATCTATGTCGAAACTGCTGACTTTGCGGCCTCATCGGCCAAACTATGGCCAACAGCGTGAACTCCCACACGCTGATGACCGAGAGTATGAATTACATAGTGGCTACTGCTCTTTAAATTCAGCCACTCGAACCCAGATCATTTTATGTTTTATTGTGCTACCCTTAGAATCACAAAAGTCATTCTGAGTCCAAAAGAACAGGTTTTCATTGTAAGATTGTACACAGTAATAAGAGTCACTCACAATAAGAGTAGTCACACCAGGATCAGCATACTCCAATGCAAGCAGTAGAGCACGGAGCTCTGCCAATTGGGCGGTACAGTCCCCTAATGTCTGCGTATGCACGACATCGGACTTGAATTCATCATTCACCATGGTACCAACCACAATGGCGCAAGCTGAGACTTATGCGTGCTTAGACCCATGCGCAACTTGCGCCAAACCATCAGTGTAAATGATACAATAGAAATCCTCCAAAGGCCGCATAGTCAACGGGGCAGGATGAACAAACTCATACTGAAAAAACTCCTGCGACTGTAAGGAGGCGTCAAAAATGAACGTGACATCCAGAGACGTCAATGATGATGCCCATTGTATCCACCGTGGGTGCAAAGCTTTAGAATTAGGTACACTGGCTTTCGTCACTGCCTCTAAGGCAGGATACGGGGTAACAACCAACATGCATTTTCCCTGCGACAGTGCACGTTCCTTTAGAATCGCCATTTGCACTGCTGTCAAAAAAATTTCCACAGTGGAAAACCGCATTTCAGCCGAAGTGTACAAGTGTGACTTGTAAGCGATAGGTACTGTGTCACCTTCATTAAAAGTAAGGTATGTGAAACCCACCGGCCCAGGGATGATTCTTATCACCAGGTTGGTGTGGTAATCACGAGTCAGTAAGAATTTAGATTTTAACAGATCAGCCTGCAAAGATTGCAAAATGGCTGAATGTTCAGGCAGCCAGCACGGTTTGGTAAAAGCAGGTTGCATCAAAGCATACAGTGGCTTGATATGCTGGGCATATTCGGGAATGTATGTACGCCCAAAAATTCAAAAATCCCAGCAAGGATTGCAATTTTTTCAGTGTTGTAGGAGTGCGTAGCTGTGCGCATTTCTCCAAGAAGTGAGGAGCCAATCCTCTACCTTCATTGTTGAGCTCATAGCCCAGGAACAACACTTTGTACTCTGCAATGTGGACTTTGCAAAGTTGAATTTGTAACCGAAGTCCGCAAAACAACAAATTATGCGGTCAACGCGACACAGATGCGCCCATATTTCATCATCTGTGAGATAAATATCATCCACATACGAACACGCATCCTGGTCTACTCCCTCCAAAAGAGAGACAATACGGGCAGCAAACACGCCTAGACTATTCTTATAGCCCATGGCCAGGTGTTTAAACTGGTGTTATTTACAGCCACTGGTAAAACTGGTCCATTGGGAACTTAGACCAGACAAGTTGTGGGCAAAAAAAAAACATTGGAAATGTCAAGTGTGGTTTTAAACCTTTTACGCACAAGACCATCCACTAGGGCAGAGCCATGGGTATTCTGTACTGCACAGGTACGGCAATGCGAGTTTAAATGCCGGTAATCCAATAGCAAACTGTATGAACCATCTGGCTTAGTTACAGTAAAAAGTGGGTTATTCATCGGAGACACACAAGTTTCAACCACTCCTTGATATTCCAATTGTTCAAGGATTCCTGCCACGGAAATTTTCGCTTCACATCGCATGGGATATTGAGGTTGAGGCTGTGGAACAGACTGTAAGGGAATCTCGTGGCGGGGGGAGAATTTATCCCAACCACAGTCAGTACGATACAAAGCCGGTGCTAGTGCCTTAGCCCACTCCTCTGCAAAATTCAGCGCATGCTCTGTCGACACTGTGAGCGCAAAACTAGGGAGGATTACCTCCTCCTCTCGCTGAGCTGCGAGAACAAAGGGTAGGGGCCAGTCAGCCTCCGCTAACAAAATGTCACAGGTAGTTGTAAGATTTTCCCAAAATACCCCTTTTATGGTACGTTGTATGTCACCTTCAATTAAAAGGTTAATTTTAAAAAGCCTATCAGGGGGAGCTACTCTATTATCAGCAGTCTCAACAACAATGAATTGGTCAGTCACTTTCACCTTCAGTAGTGGACACAGGGCCTCGCGGACAATGGTAATCTCCGCCGCGCTGTCCAACAACGTCAGCGCCCATGTCAGGTTCCGAAGCTGCTTTCTCACTATCTGTGGCATATCTCGCTGTTAAAGCAGCAACTTTCTTTTTCTGAAACTGGGGTCTCTTCTGTGAAGAACCGTCCTTCTTGCCTTTTCCGTCTTTCGGGCGGGGCTGGTCGTGACTCTGCTGGCCACCCCGACCTCTGCCGCTGCCTCCACCACCGGACGATGAGGCCGATGTATCCTGTAAAGAACGAGGTGAGTGTTGATCAGGAACCTGAAACCGATCAGGTGACTTAATCGTAGAGCAGTCACGCAAATCATACGTGCGCTCAGTAGACGCAGCTACGGGTGACGTGGGACGGGACTCCTGTTTCTGTTGTGGTTTTCCCTGTTTTCTTTTTTTGTTCCAATTTTGCTTTGGAGCTTTGGGCTGAACGACTTTCTCAGACTTCGAACCCTGAGGTTGTTTTTTATCTTTGGCAGAATAGGGCTTGACACCTAAACTATTACGGCCAATGGTCTTATATGCCGCCATGATCATTCTTGGTAACTGTCGGGGTTTGTTCGGCATGAGGGACATCGCGCAAGGCATTAGCCACTTGGAAGTTCACTGCATTCCCCTTTATATTAGAAAGGACAAGATCGGAAACTACGTCAAATGTGCCAACGAGTCTCATTCCCAATTCAACCGCAGCCTCAGGTCCGTTTTCGTCCTGAACACGCTTAATGACCATCGAAGGACAGCCATTGACGGAGTGCCGAAGCACCTCATGTACACTGCCGCAAAAATTCTACCCCATGACTCACAGTCACTGGCTTCCGGTACCAAGTCCTTGGGTAAAGTAATTGTAAGAATCCTGTGTTTTTCAACGGGAGTCAAATTAGGAAAAACTGCCTCCAGCTGGGCAAATTTCTCAGCAAGCCAAAAAGGCATATCTTCCTTATCTTCGAGACGCTTGCCCATAACCGCATTACCCATACAGGACTAAGCTTCATTCCACTCGGTCCAGCTGGAAGCGCCGCAACACCAGGGGCCCCGCCCTGGAAATTGCGGGTGATATATTGAACTAGGGCCCTGATAACACTGATAGCAGAGTTATATAGGGGCCGCAATTCAGCAACGGAGACTACCCCCGCACGAGGATGCGGGGTAAAGCCAGCAAAAACAGGCCAAGAAGCGCCTGGAATGGACAAAGGACTTAATCTAATCGCTGCTACCTAGTGGGGAAGGGCACTATTAAACCAAACACGGTGCTGCCATGCAGAAATTGGAATCTCCTGTGTCCTATGAGGAACATATTCCAAGGGCACGGCTGTGTGAGAATAAGTTTCAAACACCTGAGTAGCCGCCTCCACAGCGGGAAATGTCACCCATGAGTAGAAAATCTCAAAAGGGTAAGCAACCTCAGCACTCACCACCAAAATAACTGCCATGCCCTCCAAGCCAACGTTATAAGCCTGCAAATGATTGCGGGCTGCAAAGCGACTATGCTGCGGTATGTCAACGTTAGCCATAGCGACACAGAGAATTAGAGGTACAATGTAAAACAATGTAGCACAACTGAGTAGTAATTCAAAAGGAAATCATTTTGAAAGATTCAAGCTTGAAAAGACCTATGTAACAATAGGTAGGTTTATCCGTCACCACTACTAACCGGAAACAGTAGTGAAGGAGTTAAGGACTAATATAAGTACTACTCTAGCGTCAAGTAATAAGACGACCATCGTTGGGCGCCATGTTGCATGGATTCTGCTCCTACACAGAACTGTGCACAGAGACTTAGGACCTTAGTGAATTAGGGTGTGCCAAAACTAATCTTAGTACCCAACATCCCCTACCAGACTAGCATCAGTGTCTCATTAGCTCTTAGTCTTATAGCCAGGAAACCAATGATTAGACAACCCAGAACATGCGACTTAGGTTACCTCAGGCAATGTGGAAAACAAGAACACTCTTTCGTTATACTCTCATACCAGTCCGAAACAGAGAGTAAAAAAAGAGACACGAGCAAGTTTGAAATATTTATTTCTAACGCCGTGTTCTCATGCGCAGCACCTTAGCTAATACAAGCAGACATAATATTAGAAACAAGATTGTCGGCATAGTGACTATTCCATAAAATATAAAGGGAGAAAGCATGTTATAATGCTAAACGGAAACAGGTTAAATATATACCTATATTTCACCCTCCCTTGCTAGTAGGTTATTTTATAACTAAAGAAGGTCTCTTTGGGATTACATAGGCGGCCCCATACCTCTGGTATTTAGTAGAAGTGGATCACATCAAATTCTGCACAAGCTCTCAGCATACGAATGTTCTCCAAGTGTGTGTGATCATGCCTACGCAGTGCATTATCAAACGCGCCAATATCAGAGATGGGCGCAGCTACATAATTATTATGTCTAGAACGTGCGCTGATCAGTCCGAACAACAACCAGTGTTGAAATAACCTTGAAGGCCTCGGCACTCACTGTTCAGACTAAGCTTACCAAGCAAGGCTACTAATGTAGAAAAACATATTATTCTTGTGTGAAGCAAAACACTCTGCTAAACTCTAAACAATTAATAAAATGTGTGCCATGTGCAAAAAGCAGCAGAACGGAAAAATGGCGTTTAAACTTCTAATAAGCTCATGTCAACTTAACACTATGTGAATGCAAGGCTCAGCCCCACGACAATAGAGGGCGTTTCCGTAGTCCAGCCTACTGGTGACGAGGGCCTGGGTGACTGTGCTTCCCGTCTCAGTGGGGATCCACTTGAAAATCCTGTGGAGCATTCGGAGGGTGTTGAAGCAGGATGAGGAGACGGCGTTGACCTGTTTAGTCATGGAGAGGGTGGAGTTGAGGATGATCCCCAGGTTGTGTGCATGGTCAGTGAGTGTCGGGCTGCTCCTCGGGTTGTCAGCCACCAGGAGTCGTCCCAGGCTAAGGGGGTGGAGCCAAGGATGAGGACCTCCGTTTTGTCTGAGTTCAGCTTCAGCGGGCTGATCCCATTCCATTCGGTGACGGCCTTCATTGCTTTGTGGAGGTTGGTTTTCGCGGTGTGAGGGTCTTTGAGGAGGGAGATGATCAGCTGGGTGTCGTCGGTGTAGGAGGTGATGTTGAGGTTGTGCCGTTGGACGATGTGGGCGAGCGGTGCCATGTAGATGTTGAACAGCGTCGGGCTGAGGGAGGAACCCTGGGGTACGCCGCAGATGATTTCGGTGGCAGTGGAGTGGAAGGGGGGGAGGCGGACGCTCTGGGTTCTGCAGAAGAGGAAGGATGTGGTCCAGTCAGGGCCTTCTCTTGGATCCCGGCGTTGTGTAGGCGTGTTTGTAGTGTGTGGTGGCAGACCGTGTTAAAGGTGGCTGACAGGTCCAGGAGGATGAGGACTCCTGTTTCTCCGTTGTTAAGCAGGGTCCTGATGTTATCAGTGGCGGCGAGGAGTGCGGTTTCGGTGCTGTGGTTGCTGCAGAACCCGGACTGGGACGGGTCCAGGATGCTGTTCTCCTCGAGGAAGCGGGTCAGCTGTTTGTTGACGATTTTCTCGGTGACCTTTGCCGGGAACGGGAACAGGGAGATGGGTCGGAAGTTCTTGAGGTCCTTGGGGTCCGCCTTGGGTTTCTTGAGTAAGGCTTTGATCTCGGCGTGCTTCTAGCTTTCCGGGAAGGTTGCTGTCTTGAAGGAGATGTTGATTATTTTCCGGAGATGGGGTGTGATGGCTGTGCTTGCTTTGTTGAAGATGTGGTGAGGGCATGGTCTTGCGGTGATCTGGAGTGGATGGTGTTCATGGTCTAGCTGGTGTCCTCGTCATTGATGCTGGTCCATGAGAGCAGGAGGGTGGTGCAGGTGGTGGTCGTGGGGGCGATGGTTGTTGGGGCGGTCGTGGCGTTGAAGCTGTCGTGGGTGTTGGCTATCTTTCAGTGGAAGAAAGTGGCCAGCGCGTCGCACAGGTCTTGCAAAGGCGGGGTGTTGTTGGTGTTGGAGCTGGGGTTGGAGAGTTCCTTCACGATGTTGAAGAGCTCTTTGCTGTTGTGTGCGTTGTTTTCCAGGTGGTCTTTGAATGTGGCCCTCTTGGCGGTTCTGATGAGTTGATGGTGTCTGCGGGTGACATTCTTGTGGGCAGTGTAGCTGTCTGGTGTCCGTGCGCGGAGCCAGTTCTTCTCCAGTTTTCGGCATGTTCGTTTGGAGACCTGGAGTTCTTTGGTGAACCAGGTGGCTTTCTTGTTGGTGTGGCTGTTGGAGGGAGTCTTGAGCGGGGCGAGGGTGTTGGTGCAGTCATTGATCCATTGTCTGAAGTTGCGGGTGGCGGTGTCGGGGTCGCAGGGGTCGGTGGGAGGGCTCTGGGCAAGGGTGGTGGTAAGCTGGTCTTCTGTGACCTTGCACCAGCAGCGTCTGGGCATCTGTTGGGTGCGTTGGTACACGGTGGGCTTCCTGAAGGTGAAGTGGATGCAGTGGTGGTCGGTCCAGTGGGGTTCGGTGGTGTGGTTGAAGGAGACGGGGGACTTGCGGTGAAGATGGGGTCCCGTGAGTGGCCGGCGGTGTGGGTAGGTGTTGTCATGAGCTGTCTGAGTCCGAGGTTGGTGAGGTTGGCGATCAGGGTGGTGGAGTTGGTGTCGTTATTGTTCTCGAGGTGGAAGTTCAGATCCCAGAGGAGGATGTAGTCCGTGGAGGCTAGGACGTGTGGGCTGATGAAGTCGCTGAACTGCTGTCAGGGTCCGGGGGGTCTGTAGACGAGGGTTCCTCTGAGGATGGTGTTGGGGTATGTGTGAATCTGGAAGTGCATGTGTACGGCGGTGCTGAGGGTATCGTCGGTGTTGGTTGAGATTCTGATGGTGTTCCTGTGGACGATGGCGATTCCTCCTCCTACTCCATTGGTGCGATCCCTGCGGGTGATCTTGTAGCCTTCCGGGATGGCTATGGTGATGTTGGGAGCTGAGGTGGGGTTCAGCCAGGTCTCCGTCAGGAAGGCGATGTCAGATGAGGCAGAGTCGAGGAGGTCCCATAGTTCGACGGTGTGTTTGCGGGTGGAGCGAGTGTTGAGGAGTAAGCATCTGAGGTAGTTGGGTCCTTCAGTGGGTGGTTTTGCGGGCCGAGTGCTGGTGAAGCTGTAGTTCCGGCAGGTGAAGGGTCCTTGGCTGCGCTTCAGAGTGGCCTGGTAGCAGGTGTGTTCTCGTCCGGGGTTGAGTGCGTGGAGAGTGCTGGCATCGTAGCGCTGTCGGTCGTTGTGGTGTTTGCAGGGGCCAGGTGTTCTGGTGCTGGGCGCGGTCTAGGCGCGGATGGGCGCAGATGGGCTTGCCTTACTAGTGGGCCTGCAGAACTGGTTGATCCACCCACACAAGTAGCCATTCAAACCTTTATTAGGCCTGCCATGCAGGGCTTATGTGTAGTGTTTACTGCCACTTCGTCTTGCCATTTAAAACAACTTGCCAAGCCTTAACCTCCTGTTTTATTACACATAGGTCACCCCTAAAATAGGCCATGGAAGCTTTATTCACAGAGTGCTGTGTAACTAAGAGGTAGCATATGTACTCTAAAATTTTACATATCTTGGTAGTGACACACAGCTAAATGTGTTTTTCACTGCTGTGAGGCCTACTCCTCTCATACGCTAGCATTGGAAATTCCCTAAAACACCGTTAAGCTTTAATTGCTGATTAGAAATGGAATAGCTAAATCATATTTCATATCTTTGGAATGGAATGGTAATGATAAATCCTCTTTAGTGGTAAAGTTGGATTTGACATTACTATTGCAGTGGCAGGCCTGAGACATGTTTAAAGTGCTTCTAATGTTTTATTGTTGGTAGTTTGTAGATGTTGAGGTTATTAGGTTTATATTTACTCGCTATTGGGCCGAGTTTATATGTTTTAATAATTTATGTATACTTACTCTGTGATATATTTTTGCTGGTTTATGATAGGATTTTTTTTTCTGGCATCTTATAACTTTTCAAAGTTGTAGTGTATTCATTTAGGCAGTATCTAGACGTTGGATTTGTTAATTATTTGCTATTTTACTTGTTTAAGTATATTTGCAACTGAGTTGTAGTTTAAATGTAAGTTTTACTTACTTGGTTTGGCAGTTATTGGACTGTATATATTTCTTTGTTAAGCCAAGCTAGAGAATCCAGCAGAGTTTTCTTGTTTTGCAGCCTTTTTCATTTTATAAGTTTTTAATTGATAAAAATGAGTGTGCCTTTTATATTGGTGATTTAATTGTTTGTATGAATTTATTGGTTAAGGATTTTTTTTGTTTGTATTTGTTAGCGTAGTTTTAGTTTGTTTTTTTATCAATTATGTCTTTCTATAGTTAATGCTAGTTTGATTTTATTTATAATGTTTGATATATAGTTTGATAGTTTATAATATAATTTTATATGTTTTATATATATATATATACATATATATTTAAATATGTGTATAAAACTTGTTGTTTATTTTCAATAATTGTTTTACATAAGTGTTTTATATTTATTAATGATAATGCAATTTTTTGGATGATATTGTAGTTTACATTGTGTGAATAAATATTGTTAGCTTATTATGGGTCTCATCGCAGGCTTCACTTTCAACCGCTGCATTACAATGCAGGCGGTCATAAGTGAAACCAGCCGGTCACTCCAGATGGATTCCGACGGGCTCACGGAGCCGTCCGCCAGTCGGAGGCCTTCTCATAATCTCTATGGATGGCGATGGCGGATTCCGACACTCTCTCCATGTCGGGCTTTCAGGTATGGTAGGCCTGTCAGAAAGACACTTGGGGGCCCCTAGCATGGCCCCCTGTGGCCTCCAGTTGGTGGCCGAGGGGGCTCCTATGGTGGCCGAGGGGACTCCTATGGTGCCCCCCTGTTAATCCCTGCACTGTGTATCAGGCACCATGTGGTGCCTAACACGCGGTGCAGGGAAAAACAGATTCTCCTATTTCACTATGGGAGCTTGTTCTATGGCCGGTTTACAGTCGTAGCACAAGCTCCAATAGAGAAATGGGAGTATGCAACCGCACCACATGTGGTCGCATTGTAATGCTGCTGTTGGAACCGCTGACCGAAAATTTGTCAGTTCCAATTACGCAACGGTGTCGGCAGATGTGAGTCCACCCGACATAGTAAAAATGGACTGTATGTTTATTTAAAGGTGAAAATATTTATGTTTCCGATATTTGTGTTTTCATTATAAGTAAAAATCCATGACCGGTAATGTGTCTATGTAATGAAAAGCTTCAATGCTTTGTAGGCTCACACAGTATTCTCCAAGGACTCGAAAAATCACACATATAGGCATATACTATTCAGTGCAAGATTCATAGGCCCTCGTTATGAGTATCAGTCAGTCAAAATCACTTTTTTTGGTTATTGAAAACCATAAAAGCATGTTAAGATATCCACCACATAAAAGTAAAATATTACACGATCATAGAAAGAAAATCAATCATAGTTAATATACAATCCGGGCTAAAAATACACATGATTAAAAGAGCTCTCTAAAAAGTTCAGACAATATATTATATTGTGCATATTATAAGAGAAAAAACCATTTCACATAAAAAAAGGATGTGCATTTAATAGATCAGATCGCATGTCCCCTCTCTGTTTTTTGTTACCTTGCTCTGACTGCGGCTACTAAAAAGCTAGCAATATAAAAAAAATCACAGGGATTATTCAGCATCTGCAAGTATGTTAGGGCTGGCCTAGGCTGCAGAAAGCCTTTGTCCTTTAAAATTGGAAAAATAAAACATTTACGAATGTGCAAATAGTGCTCACAAAACAGGACAAAGTGCAGAGTATCCTGACTCGAAAAAGTATCGCAGGAACAAGGTCCCAGATCATCTATGTTTCTCCAGCCTATGGGTTCGGCCAATAAAAAGTGCAGATAGTTAAACCTCAGTTTCGTTAAAAGAAAGCGATGTTGAGGCTTGGTACCTATATCTAAATAAGGTTCCCTGAGATAAGTGTTTTTTACAATCTGGGAAAGCCGTAGAGTGGGTTTCAATAACTCAGTAGCCTCTCTTTCTGCAGACGCTAGACGTAGAAATGAGGTCTTAGCCTACGCCAGATGATCTTTTTTTGCATAATGTTTCCGGGTTACCAAATACCTCTGGGCGACCTAACACCCTTGCTATACCTTTATTATGAGTATCGCCAATGCTGAAGGTCTTGGTAAAACATGCATATACCATCGGGTTCGCCTACTTCTTACATGAAAACCACAGGCATGTGGAAATAACCATTACCTTAAACAAGCTGCATGGGATAAATATCACTTTCAATAAATACTGATGGGGATAAATACTATTGCAAAGCAATGATGGCTGGCATCCCTGCTTATCTTGCTGACAAATTCATCATCTCTGGTGGTCCTCGGCACATCCGATGCTAGGACACCATCAGAATGCAGACTATGAAGTGTATATATAAAAAAAAAAGACAGCAGTACTTTTCCATCCATTGAAATTGAAATTAAAAATGTATAAAGCGCACATACACCACGCGGTTTCTTGGCGCTAGGACACCAGACCAAGGGGGAGTGAAGAACCGGATGACTAACGTGGGAAAGCTTGTGTAAACAAAAATGTTTTTAAGGATTTGCGAAATTCTGAATAATGGGTAGAGAATCTGAGGGAAGGAGGAAGGGCATTCCAAAAGGTAGGCGCAAGCATAGAAAATGTTGCGCCACCTGACCTCTTCTTCTTAAAACGAGGGACAACCAGAAGGGATTGTGAAGAGGATCGCAGCTCTCTGCTAGGACAGTATGCCTTGATCTCAGAAGAAATAAAGTGAGGGGCTGTCCCTGCCCTAGCCTGGAAGGTGATACAACTCATCTTAAACAAGGCACGCTCCCGAATAGGCAACCAGTGCAGAGCTTTGAGCAGCGGGGTAACATGATGGGACTTGGACAGATTGTAGACAAGTCGAGCTGCCTGATTCTGCACCAGTTGGAGTCTCCGAAGATGGTAAGCGGGGAGACCATTATACAAGGCGTTGCCATAGTCCAAGCGGGAGATCACCATCGCAGACAGAATGAGTTTGAGGGCACAAAAAGAACAGAAACGGGACACCTTACGGATAGTGCGAAGAGTGAGAAAACAGGAGGAAACAACTGAACTAATCTGGGAGTACAATGTGAGGTGCACGTTGAGTTTAATCCCTAAGGTTTTAACCGAAAAAGAAGGGATGGGGGGGACCCAGGGAAGAAGGCCAAAAGAGAGGGGACCAGGGACTGAGGAGCCTCCCGTCAGCACCAACTCGGTTTTGTCGGGGTGAAGCTTCAGATGGTTGAAGCTCATCCAGTCCCTAATAAACAACATAATAGAGTGAAAGTTGTGAATGGACTCAGGGGAAGAAGATAAATTAAAAACCAATTGGAGATCGTCAGCATAGTTGTAGATGGTGACGTCCATCTGCTGAAGTGCAAAAATAAGAGGGGAAATGTACAAATTGAACAACAAAGGAGACAGAGAAGAACCTTGTGGCACTCCGCAGTGGACCAATTGAGGGAGAGCAGAGAAATTGGTATCCATGTACCCAGGGTCTGGAACAACACCCCATATGCCTCAGGACTGCCCTGACACTTTTCCAATTTAGGAAAGAATTGAAGAATCACAATGTATTAACCACTCATAATCCAGCTTCCTCTTCTTTTACTCCTTGACGTTATGCTTGTCATTGACCTTTCACAGCAGTCTGCTGCCTATTGGCTAGGTTTGTGCTATATATGCATACATACATATACTTAGCAAATCCTTCATTCTAACATCGACTTTAAGATGTTGAGTTTTCCATGAGCTATCTACACAGAGCATATCTGATTCGAGTTTGGACTGATGTACAATGTTTGGCTCAGCCCTTTGGCTAGCTCATCAAACTGCCACTTGCATTTTCTCGCTGGGTCATAATTGTTACTTGTAAATTAAACTGTGCCTTATTATTTGGTGTTCCTTTGGTTTATATGAGCACTGTGCCACCTTCACTTATTCACAATTACACAGATTGATATATAATTTCATTGCATCTGAACTTTTTGTGTACAGTGCTGGAGAGGAACCCCCTGCGGCTCGGGTCCCTCCTCACTGCAGGGGACTATTGTTATGTTACTGCACAGTGCAAAACAATACAATACCTACAGAGATGCTATCACTGCCTCTTTAATATTTATTTATATAAGGCATACAGGATTATTTGCAAATGTAAATCTAAAATTTCTTTTGATCCATTACATGTGGGGCATAATGTGTAGAGTTGTAATGCATACGTATTTGACAATTAACTGTTTATTCCCAGTGAAAAAGACAAGATACATTGTATTATTTAAAAACATACTAACTTAAGCCAATGGACGTCATTAGAATCTAAGTACAAATTCCAAGATGCAACTAGAATCCAAGGGTATTTTTTTAGAATATTCATTTGCAGACATGTAAAAGATTCGTTACTGTGCAGTCCTCAGATTACTGAACTTGCCTGGGCTCTTTTCCACAAGAATTTAAAAAAAAAGAAGTTTAAAAAATGTGCATTGTAGCTCAGCAAACAAAGCATACCACGAATTTGCAAAGCAATAGGTCTTGCATTACTGAAAGTTTGAGGTATTGATGTTGCATTATTATTTGCAATGAAAATAACTCTAATTTTCAGTAATGCGAGAGCATTGCAAATGCTTATTAATTCTATATCTGGAATGCTGGTGTGAGCCATTAATGGCAAGTAATGCGGCGGAAGGTTGTAAGGCTGTATAATCCAATAGCGGATGGCCATGGTTTCATTATGTTTGCGTACAGGCATATGATTGAGATCACACTGATTTGATACCACTGAGGCCAGTTGAGGTTTTTTTTAATGCAAAGATGATTTTCCATTAACACCTGAATATTGGGTTTTTCGTATTCCGCTTTATTTTAGTATTTTTTTATACTTACTCATTTTATAGGCGGCTTATTCAAGTACAACATTTCACACAGACAACCACCTAATATAATGAGCAAGGTATCTTGGGTGACGTTTGTATGGCGAGGGCATATGTCACGTGCAGTTTTGGCGCAGACGACATCCCAAACATGTGCTCAACATATATATTACGTAAATTACCCCGGTTCAGCTGCTTCTAACCACAAACTTCTGGCTACTTCAAAGAATAAAAGAACAAAATGCAGTAGCGGTCTCTCCACTGATTCCAGATTAAAACAGGTGTAGTTTCTAACGGTGTAGAAGAGTGTCTCATTTTCTAAGGATAAAAGAATTATCGATTAAGGAAAATGTTTCCTTGTCAATAGTGGTCCGGTTTCTTTGCAAATCCTCTTCAAATTGATGTAAGCAGTATTGTATACACTTGAAATTTAAAGGCACTGATGAAAAGCAAAATCATGATTTCCAATGAATGCTGCAAGTGCGAACACAGTATGCAAAGGATAAACATTCTTGCGAGGAGATTTATTTTTCATTGGACTGGCACTAGTGCACCTGGGTAGTCAAATAGGAAAGAGTAGAGCAGCATACATATGTCCTATAGTAACAGATCCCAAGATGCAGAGACGTGAAATATTGACAACAGAAATAACTAGAAAAATACACAATAATGCCCCGGTTACTTACCGGTAATCTTCATTACTCCGAGTATAGTCTTCCTCGCCACATAAGTAACAAAGTGAGCTTCAGCTCCACACCAGAACTAAGGGTGGGCGGCCAGCTACGCTCCGTGCACGGAGTGCGCGTAGTGCCGTCTCCTACGCATTTTGCGTAGCGGGCGTAGCCAGGCGGCACTACGCGCGCTCCGCAGACGGTGCGTAGCCGGCCGCCACCCGCCTCCCTCCCGCCCTCCCTAAATATTTAAATAAAATGATAGAAAGCTTTTAAAAACACTTACCTTGTCCGCCGCGTCCCCGGGGCTCCCTCTCGCCGTCCCTGGATTCGCGCCGCCATTTCGGATACTAATGCGCATGCAAGGGCGGCCGCGCATGCGCATTTCTCATGAGAAATGCGCATGCGCGGGCACCCGCGCATGCGCATTAGTATCTGAAATGGCGGCGGCGCGAATCCAGGGACGGCGAGAGGGAGCCCCGGGGACGCGGCGGGCAAGGTAAGTGTTTTTAAAAGCTTTCTATCCTTTTATTTAAATATTTAGGGAGGGCGGGAGGGAGGCGGGCGGCGCGTAGTGGGGCTACGCGGAGTGCGCGGGTGGGCGTAGTTTTGCGCCCACTTCGCGTAGCTCCGCGGAGCCCCACTCCGCACACTACGCCCAGAGTTAACCAGAACCCTCCAAAGCAAAAGCTAGCCTCCCATCCCTTCCCAACATGGCTGATGCCTATGACTCCTGACCTCTATAAGAGGAGGACCGGCCAAAAACCTCAGCCTGTTGTTTTAGGTTCTGCACTGCAGTTCTCTCTGGAGCTTGTTTCCGGTACATTGGGGGCAAGGTCCTGCTCTAGCAGATACCTGGGCCCTGGGGAGGAGGCTTTGCTCAAGCGTGCTCATGCACTGGGCTGTTCCTCCGCCTTGCTGGCCCTCACACTACCCTCGCACTAGAGGGCTCCGGTGGTTGCGGGCTCTTGGGGTTTCTTCTGCCCTGCCCTACGCTCTGCCAGCTTACGAGGAGGTAATTTCTAGGAAAAGAGATTAAACAACTGGCGCGCTGGCGGTGTTCAGAAGGGAGGTTGCTCGCATTTCTTAGTTGCTATTGTTTAGATACACTTTGTAACAGTAGGGGCGCATCTCTCCACCGCCACAGGATTAATAAAGAGACTGCCGGTGATCGAAGCACTTCCGTGTCACCCCGGGGAGCTGATATGGCAATCAGGACAGAGCTGCAGTATCAGAAAACAAGGGCCACTGGGACAAAGTAAACAAACACTGCATTGAGACCTCCAACGCAATCGCTGTATAGGCTCGACATAAAAAATAGACTGCATGTAGGGACTGCGTGCACATCGATGCTCGTACCCACGGCAATACTCCATGCGAGCGAACTTCTAAAACAAGCATTTGCAATGTAATAGGACTCGCGATTGCGAGATTTTGAGCAATTGGCATTGTATATGACAATGCCTTTTATTATGTGTTTTTAAAAGCTGCAATAATAAAATACATTTTCATTTACAATACTAATAGGTCAAAGTTTCGAAAATGCAAGACCTATTGCATTGCAAATACTTGTATTTTTAAGCGGATGGGCGGATGGGCAGATGGAACATGGAAGCAATGATTGAGAGGGTGGTGGGTAACAGCAATGCAGGGAGGGCACAGCAACATGAGAGGGGGCCCAAAACAACAGCATCGAGATGGACCTCATCGCCGCCCCTGCTAGACAACGGGGAGACTGCAGCACTCATCCTCCTAGACCTCTCCGCTGCCTTCGACACCTTCTGCCACTGCACACTACGCGCACGCCTCCACACCGCAGGGATCCGAGATAAGGCTCTGGAATGGACCACCTCCTTCCTCTCCCGCATAACCCAGAGCGTCCGCCTCCCCCGTTCCGTTCTTAAGCCTCCGAGATCATCTGCAGCGTACCCCAAGGATCCTCCAAGAAGCCCGACACTGTTCAACATTTACATGGCCCCGCTTGCATACGTTGCCCGACAGCACGACCTGAACATAATCTCATACACCGCCGACGACACTCAACTGATCCTCTCCCTCAATAAGGACCCCTTCACCACCAAAGCCAACCTCCATGAAGGAATGAAGGCCGTCGCCGACTGGATGAAGATCAGCCATCTGAAGCTGAACTCCGACAAGATGGAAGTCCTCATCCTCGGCTCCAACCCGTCAGCCTGGGATGACTTCTGGTGGCCAACAGCATTGGGGGCAGCCCAGAACCCCACCGACCACGCATGCGTCCTGGGAATCATCCTCGACTCAACGCTTTCAATGACCAAGCAAGTCAATGCCGTCTCCTCCTCCTGCTTCAAAACCCTCCGAATGCTCCGCAAGATCTACAGATAGATCCCGACAGATACAAGAAAGACAGTCACCCAGGCCCTCGTCAGCGGCAGACTCGACGACGGAAAAATCCTCTATGCGGGAGCCCCGAACAAACTCTTCAATCGACTACAACGCATCCACGCACACAAGGCACTCCACAAGACCGGCCCAGCCTACCTCAACAGACTGCTCTCCTTCTACACCCCCAACCACCAGCTCCGCTCCGCCGACCTCTCACTTGCCACCGTCCCACGCATCCAAAGAACAACCACCGACAGGAGATCCTTCTCCCACCTCGCCGCCAAGACATGGAACACCCTCCCACTGAGCCTACGACAGACCCAAGTCCTGCTGACCTTCCGGAGGACACTAAAGACCTGGCTGTTCCATCAGTAGTGACCTCCACCCGCCCACCCCCCCCACCCCCAGCGCCTTGAGACCCTCATGGGTATGTAATGCCCTTAACAAATGACTAATTGATTGAAAACCCAACGGGGTGGTGGGGCCACAGTTGGGGAAAGCAATGAAGAGAAATGCACCAGCGAGTGAAAGAGGGAGAAGTACTTGGGAAACAGCAACATAGAGTGCAAGGAGTGCTTGACATAAAGGAAACAGATGAATTAATAATGACATGGGCTAAAACAAAGGTTATTACAATGCATTGGGCTTTTCAGTTAACTAAGGCATTACCATTTACGATAGCAAAGGCCTGCTGTATTCATATGCACAGATTTTCCTACAAAGTCTGGGTGTACTGCTGCAGCACGTGTTAATATTCGGGAGCCCCAGAGTGAACTGTTTATGGGAGTGACAAAAGAACATGAGGGGCTCAGAGCTACCCTCACAGAGGCCCCGGTTTTGGAACTCCCAGACCTCCCAAGATCGTACCTTTCTGTCGGCAACTGGAGGTGCCTGGGCTGTGATCTAAAAGTCTTCTTAGCTCTCCAGATTGTGGGCTGAGAGCTGCCACTTCCTTTTTTCTCCAAAAAAGGGGAAGAAAAAAAACTCACATCCCCAGGCCTCAGATATTAAACAAGGGTGACGCGTGTGTTTATGAATAAATTGCTGCTTTCTCACATGACAAGAAAGGTGTGCTGCCATTGTCAAAGTATAAGCGGGCGCTGTGCTGAACAATAAGCACAGCGCCCGGGGGCAGGACGGGGATGACGCTACGAGCCACGGGCGCTATTCTTAAAAGTGTGCACCTATGTTATAGATAAAGCACAGTATGTGTTCTGGCTAAAAAGAAAATGTTTTGTTTTTTAAAAGCAGGCACTATGTTAAAGTTAAAGCACGGTGTGCGTCTTGTAAAAAAAAAAAAACATTTTAGCTATATGATGGCCCATCGCGTATTGTCGCTTCTTTTGCATGCTGTAAGCTGTAAAAGATAAGGCGTGCCCGCTGGTATAAAAAACAAGTTGTTGCAGGAGTGAGTGTCCTGCCTACAACAGCTGGAAGTAGAAAGTAGTTTTAAGCAAATGGTGCTCATCAACTGGATAAAGCAGACCGTGTAACAACACAAGTAAAAAGGCCAGTTGCTATGGGACATTATAATTGCAGACATGGCGGTACCTAGGATAGACTACTAAGCCTATTTGCGAATGAAAAGCAACGATTTCGAAAGGACAGTAACAGGAGCCATTTCAAAAAGATGGCCGGGAAATGGGCAGAGCTTCTATGCCATACCTCAATACTGAATTGTCCGCCTTGTGTTTTCAGTGCAAATGCAGGACTGGTTTAATTTCAAGCTGGCACATATAATTTATCGATGTTTGTCTCGTGATTATTGGTTTGTTGTATATATTCTTGTCACAAATAACATTTTAGTATTATGTATGTGTTGTATATATTGTCTCACAAAAGAAATGGTTCTAAATCACGCATACAAACATGTTGCAATTGTGTGATTTACGAATGTGGTGCTTCCTTTTAACAGACATGTTCAATTGATTTATGAATGTCTTTTTGAAGTATCAAAACTAAGCAGAATAAATACTAAAAAACATCAGAATTAGTGGTCTCAGCTTTCTCGCGAATATTTTAAATAAACCTTCCTTGACAGCTGTCTGTGATTTCAATATTTGGGTGGTTCCGTCAGGGGAGTACAGGACTCAAGCCTTCCATGTTTTCACTATACCTCAATACAGCATACCTCACAGAGCACCTCATGCGCTGCCCAGGCTCGACCTAAAAAGGTAAAACATGCACCCACTATAAGCTATTTGCAGGCTACTGTTTTTTAAATTACAGATACAAAAGACAATCCAAAGCGAGGGAGGAGTCAGACCCCACAAAGTGCAGACAAGAGATCACCTAACAGCGAAAGCGCTGTTTAGGCTCGACCCAAAAAATAAAGAATTGCTACACAGTCAGGGATTAATTATAGCTAACATGTACTTTAATAAATCAGGTACCTTCTGTTCTGCTCTTTAAAAACAATCATGTGCCTATAACAGAACATGTTGATGTTAGCTGTCACCATGTTGTTCCTTCCTGCTCATGCATGCCTTAGCAGTATTGACAAAGGGGTGTTTGAACGACCGTTTTGACCCAACTCTAAACATGCTTAGGACAGATTTCCAGTGATCCGTGAATTTTGCGGTTTACTCTCGCTGCCTTCAATAGGGTGCAATCCTAAAACGCTTACACGGGTTATTTGACAGCTTTTATTAATGGTTGCGCCTAACAGCTTGGTAACTTCGTAAGCAAGGCCTGCATATCCTTTACGACACGAGGACAAGCAATCATTTCAATGTTTAATTAACTTCCTGAAGGAAATGGATATTGGATATGTCTTATCCAAACACCCTGCTTTATTGGGTCTGGACTGACAACAACAGCAGAGCAGGGTGCAGTACAAAAGGATGGAGATTTTGCAACATTGCACCAGTGTAGTGCAATTTTCCACCTTTTTCGGAGTTGAAATGCATTTTTTACAAGTCTGCCGAAATGACTTTTTCCCTGGTTTGGTTGGTGTATATAGCAAAATAGCCCTGCACCAGTGTTAAATTGGTATAATCTGACACAAGTTCAGATTGAAGCATACATATTTTGCCCTTGAAATCATGGAATTCCTACCAGATGTGTTCATGTATTTAGACTGAAAGCTAAAAGACCAACAAATCGCCTTGTTTTTATTTCTTTACCCGATGCACTGCTACTTGTACTTTTCAGTTAGTATTTTAATGGATCCTTTTTATTAAAACCTCTGATGGGGTACCAAGAAACCCCTCCTTCCCGAATGTTGACCTATCAGAGGCTTAGGAAACCACAGCTCAACCTATCCTACAGCCTTTATAAAGAGGAAACCTCGAACATTTAATGCCTGCTTTGCAGCTCTCTTTCTACTCGCTTTACAGGAGTTGGAAGCTGTAATAATACTAATGAATGTTTAGTTGTTTTACAGCAAGTCGTGTTTCTATTTTCTGAACAGCATAAGCGCGCTAAATTTGGACAGTGAGTTAATGGACTGCTCTAACAATTCAGACAAATGCCACTATTGCATAACCCTACGAGCAAAGTGCAGGGGTTTTCACTTAACACATAAAATCTATATGATTAGATTTAAAAGTAAATTAATAAGCTATTAACATAAGAAAATCAATTATAATACCCCTAATTGAAGGAAACGCCATAGCTTAACAGTGCATTAAAGCACAGCAATCCTTTGAAGTACCGGAACATTAAGGTCTTACAGGTGAATTAATTGAAAGAAAACGAGCTAAGTAGGCTTTATATTTACGTATTCACCTTTATTGCGCATTGTTAAAGATGAGCGCTGAAGTCTTCTGAAGTAAATTCTTAGGGCCTTATTTATGAAGGTCTTGCGCCGCCGGTGCGTCACTTTTAAAATGGGAAAAAGTGACGTGCTAGTGGCGCAAGGCCTTCGTAAATGAGGCCCTTAGTTTTTAGTTCTGATCAATAATTCAACATTCTAAATATATACTTTTTTCATGTCATTTCAAGATATTATTTCACATCATTGTCGGTGCAAATCCACTGGTAGCAAACAGTGTTAAAGGAGGTTACAA
The DNA here is from genome assembly GCF_964261635.1 of Lissotriton helveticus. NCBI lineage: Eukaryota > Metazoa > Chordata > Amphibia > Caudata > Salamandridae > Lissotriton > Lissotriton helveticus. Next base: position 136,107,557 of record NC_136058.1, read on the forward strand.
AAAGTGATTTCCATTTTTAACTCCAAATGGAAGCTTTCCACTCTACTACAGCAAAAAAAAGCAGAACAGAACTACACCAAACTTGGCATAAAATTAAACTTTACACAGGCTGGCACCTTTATGGTTTGATGTAGATCCATTGAGCAGTTTTTGAGATATTTGTGTTTCTGAAATGTGTCAGGCGGGCTTCATAGACTGAAATATATATATATATGTATATATTTGCTATTGTTGAAGAAAGCAAATTTGCAAACCTAACATTTGCACCCACTAATTGAAACAAAATACCATTTAGGAAGAGGTGATTTGGTTCAGATATTGTTTTTGCACTGATCATCAATCGAAAAGTCATTACAAAATTGCCCGGTACTGGAGCAAAAGTGCATTGAACTGTTGCAAATTGAGGGCCTGGTTTATATGTTGGTGCAAAGGGCACTCCATTGCAACAACAATGGGGTGCCCTTCCCACCATCATAATGGTCTGCCAGCCAAATTTAAAAGCGGGCGGATCATAGTTTGGTGATGGCCTAGACTACTCCATCTCTGCTGTCGCCAAACTTCTCCAATGAGCTGACAGAGTAAGGGACATCAGAGAATTGGCTATATATCCGTTCACCCAATTTAGATGGGCAGACATATAGCCATTTTTAGGTTTCGCCCTGGGCGTTGGCAACTGCATAGCAGTTGCCCCCGCCCACGGCGAAACCTCATGATTCTACATATGTACTTTGGTTCAGCCTCTGTCTACCATTGGCTAGCTCCATAAATGGAGGCTAGCCATTGGGAGACAGAGGCTGCCAATCACGCTTTCTCGTGAAAACGCGATTATGGGGCGTTTCTGGGACTTTTTTTAAGTCCCGCCCCTTTGTCCCGGGCCGCGCTGTCATTGGCTGCCGGCCCGGGACACCCCCGTGATGTCATTTCCCGGGCCGCGCTGTGATTGGCTGGCCGGCCCGGGACCTGACTTGTTTGCAAAATGTCGATGCCAAACCGATGGCTAGGTTCGTGCACGGGACCTTTAGAGCCTTCGCTTGGCTCCCCCTGCTCATTTGTTGGCTTCTTCCCTAATTATGCAGCGAATTGTGACAAATTCAATTTAAAAAAATATAAGACATGGAGAATAAAAAGCTAACAAACATGGCGTTTAACAATGGCAGAAGTACGTAGAGCGATCACTCTACAATCGTAGCATCTTATTGTTTATTTATGTCCTGGGCATGCGCTGCTTTGCCTGAAAAAAACAAGTGACGCACGCATAAGAATCCTGGTAGGTACATACATGATAAGCGGAAGTGACGTACTGCGAGGGGGTGGCGAACTGACATTACGGGAAATCGAAAGCTAAGGGAAATAGTAAACAGCAAGGGCTGCGAGCTGCGGGAGAGTACCCCGTGGGAGCTGCGACCTTAGGACGGAATCACAAGGCGTTCCCGGAGCAGCAGCACGATGGGGGCGGCGTTGGGACTATGCTCGGCCGCCAGCTGGGTAAGAAGGGTGCTCGGTATAGCGAGGGGAGGTCTGTAAAGGGTGCTGCATTGACGCAACTCTGTCTCACCCCCGCAACGATCTAGCCAGTGGTATCCATTCTCTCACCCTTGTGCATATATATACTCGCATGTATATGACTTCCGGTTTCCTTTGTGCGGACGGCAAGCAGAGCTGTAACATAAGTGTTTGTTTTGTTTTTGTTCCTGAAAAGGCGGGGCCTGATGACTGCATCTGAGTGTCATGAAGACACTGCAGGACAGCTGCGGCTTTCGTGGTCTTTTGAACATCAGTTAACGACTCCGTGGCCGCAGTGACAAAGCAGTTGCCACATGACCGCAATGTCAGCTGTGTGTTTTAGCTGAGCAAGAGCCCCGCAGGCGGATCTCACCGTCTGCCGTGATTATTATTTACTAATATTGTATATTCTTTGGCTCACCGACCAGTACTATGTCTCTTGCCCTGAAGTGAGCCTGCACAGCAGTCAGTGCCATACAGTGGCACCTCGAGCTGTTGGGCTGTAACTTGTTCACTTTGTTCAGTTGCCCACGGTCAAGCCCGCAATATTACCGTCGCTCCGTCCTCATTGTAGGCGGTTCCTAATCAGGGTCAGACTGGGATTGAAGATAGGTCCGGGCACCAAAATAAAACTGGCCCCGTTAGCGATTTAGATGGCCAAAAAGTGCCCCCGTTTGCAAATCTGGCCACTTTTGAACTTTAAAAGACATGCTGTACAGTTAAAGTGTTTCACGGTGTATAGAGGACTGCGTGGATTTCAGCTTGCTGCTGCAGTCCATTTTTGCTTTAATATGAGAGACAACGTTAAAAACCGACCCAACAGACCATAAAACAGGACCACAAACAGCCTAAGAACCGTCCCACACATTAATATGTCATACCAGCTCTCCGGGTACTGCCTGACTGCCACTATAGGCAGCGCTGGCCTTGGGTATCGGCGAGCTGGGCCCATATTCCGCAGGGTCGCAGCAGGGATATCCCTGACCTAATTTCATGCAAACAGCAGCGAGTCTGTTCCACTTGGTTTCAATCGCTTCCCGTTAAAGACTTATAATCAGTCCCGAATTTAACTAAGCCCAATTGTAAGCACCCCATTAACCCCCTGCCCTCCTCTTATCTTCCTAACACTTCACAACAAACAGTAATTTTCCCGGTCAGTCGGATTTAGGGCTGGCCCTGGAGGCCAGTCCAAACCTTTTCAAATTCACTTATTCTCTCTGCTCCAAAATCATACCTGTCATTTCTTCTTAGGTTTTGAGGGTCCAATTGCCACCTTAAGGGAAGTCTTTTATTGCAAACCTTTAAATTCATATTTGTAGGGTCACTTGTGACCTCATTTATTTGTCAAGTGGCATACATTAAAACTTTGACATCATGGGAAAGAAAATACTGAAAGACAAAAATTCTGATATTGATTAAAAAAATAAATAAAAACTATTCAGGATAAATAATGCCGTCACAGGAAGTAGCTTCATAACCCTATTTAGTCTCTCACTTTAATGGGAACACGTCTCTATTTCATTCCAATCTGAATTACAGCATTTACCGTACTTTATAGACAAGTAAGCATACAATATGAATGTGAGTTCACATATAAACCAAACTTTGTCTCTTGATTCTTGATTTTAGAGTCGTTCAGAGGACGATTTGTAGGACACATTTGATGTGGGCAACCCTCTTATCATGGAAGACAAGGTTTTTTTTGGGAGAGCAAATTGGCAGAAAGATGTTGTTAGTACCCTAATCTGTCACATACAGTCCCATAAAATTCTGATGTCAGTAATGCCACAATGTGACATTCAAGTGTGATCTGCCTACTGGAGGACCATGATTGCTTTGAACCTCAGCAGAATTTCCAATCTATCCATAATGAGATGGTGTCATTTGTTGGTGTATCCCTTTGAAGGAAATTGGGACAGACCAGTTATTGAGCCCTTTATTTGGGTCAGTTGATGGCTATTTGTTATGATCCATCATTAATTCACCTCACAAGAGCACACTTGGATTTACAATATTGAGGTCTGAATATTTTGGTATTTCCCTATTTGTTCTTGATGGAGGTAACACTTTTTAGGTTGAGCATAGGCAGTGCATGCGCTGTCTATTCAAGACATGCAGTATCCACTCTGTGGGCTTACAATCTGTCTGCCCATTGTCTTTTCATTTGTCTCTTCGATTATCCTTCTAAAATGCTTGCTTGCTAGTGGTTAATCCCTCCTTTTTAGGTTTCGCCTAAGTGAAAGCCTGCACACTGCGCAGGCTTTGCACGCAGGTGAAAACCTAATGAGAATGATAGTGGCTTGGGAATCCGCCCCTCTGTACCATTGGCTAGCTCCATAAATGGAGGCTAGCCATTGGAACAGAGATCTGTCCGTCATGGCCGGACCAGATTCGTGGGCGTTCCCGCGATTTCTTCCCTCTCCACCCTTTTCGCCTCGTCATCGCGGCCGTGGGCGGGGTTTATTTTTTTTTGGCGTCCATGTTTGTTTTGGCCGACCGTCGCCGGAGGAAGTACAGGTCCAGGTGAGTGCTGGCCGTTCCCGCGCCCCCCCCTCCCGCTGTCCGTGCCGCTTCTGTTCATGACGCCATAACGGGCCTCGCCATTAGATGCCTCCGCCCCCCCACCCCGCTGTCCGTGCCGCTTCTGTTCATGACGCCATAAGGGCCTCGCCATTAGAAGCCTTTGAAGAAAGAGCTGCATTCCCTGAAAGCCTCTCTGTCCCTGTGTGCGCGCATGCACTGCCTTGTTCTTATTTTCGCAGCGCTAACTTCTTGAAAGCAGCCACCGGAGGGGGTAGACAAGCACCGGCCGATAGTAATTAGCCTGAGTTGAGCGGACGCGCATTCACAGCTCTACCGCGTCGCTCTGCTGCCACTGCTCCTGCCAGACAACAAACTCCACTGCCCCACTGTTCTTCTGCTACTCCTTCTTGTCTCTCCATCGCGCTGCCACCGAAAGTCCCTGAAAGACACAGCTGCCTGGATGTTATTGTTACCGTGAGTTTTCCAGCGTTTCTTAGTGCATTCTTCGCATGAATTCCTTAGATGCTGCACTCGCGAAAAATGCCAACTTTCAGCCTGCCATTGCCGCCATTGCTGAGAGGGATTCGAGCTGCTGTCAACTTTTATGTATAACATATGTGTACTGGGTATTGTTAGCAGTTCAATACACTAACACAAAAGAATCAAGGATTCGGGTGATAGGGATCAAGTAGATGTTGAACAACACTGGTGAAAGAGCTGAGTGCTGTGGGACTTCATAGTTGATTCTGTCAGATCAGGAGAAGAAGGGCCCAATTGTATCTGATGAGTGTGTTTTAGGCAGGAGGAGTAAAAGGATAGTGCATTTCCAATGATAGCGGCTGAGAGGTTCAAGCCATTGATGAGTACAGGATTAAAGCACAGGGTTTGCCTTAGTTTAATGAGGTTAGAAGAACAGATTCTGCATTGCTGAGGTCAGTGGAAATCACTGAGGAGGCCTTGAGCTTCCTGGTAGGCTGTGAGTTGGTGAGAAAAACAGTTTTGAGTGCTTTGGCAAAAGAGTGTGGGTTGAAGATCGTCTGGTTATTGAGAGAGATTGTCTGAGTTCAAGGAAGATTTCTTTATGATGTATGTGGTGATGGCATGCTTTAGCAGTTGAGGGAGGTGTTATTAAGCTTGGTGATAAAAAGGTGCAGTGCTGCAAGGCCCAAGCTGAAGATTTTTGGAGGACAAGTATAGTGGTGTTTCAATTTTTACGATTTGGTGTGCAGCCTATGCTTCCTAATTTGCTGTGACATTGTAGTGAACGTCAGCACCACCCTGGAGGCACGAGGTGCTGCATCTTCACGGCACCCGACCAGGGGGCACACATGCCTGAGCGGTGACCTTTCGCAGCAGCACCACAGATCATCCCTGTTGATGGAGGGGCTCTGTGTGGGTGTGTGGGGGGCTCTGTGTGGGTGTGTGGGGGGGCTCTGTGTGGGTGTGTGGGGGGGCTGTGTGTGGGTGTGTGGGGGGCTCTGTGTGGGTGTGTGGAGGGCTCTGTCTGGGTGTGTGGGGGGCTCGCAGTGTGTGTGGGGGGCTCTGTGTGGGTGTGTGTGTGGGGGGCTCTGTGGGTGTGTGTGGGGGGGGCCCTGTGTGTGTGTGGGGGGGGGGCTCTGTGTGGAGGGGCTCTGTGTGGGGGGCTCTCTGTGGGTGTGGGTGTGTGTGGCATTTGCGAGAGATTAAGCTATTGGCATTGTAAATGACAATGCCATTTATTTATCGGTTTTCAAAACGAACACATAAATAAAAAAATTGTCATTTACAATGCCAATAGCTCTAACTTTTCCAAAGGCGAAACCGTTGCATTGTAAATGCTTGTTTTTGCCTGTCCCTGCCAGGAAAATCCTGGTCTTAAGTGGCATTAAAAACATAAGAACCATAAAAAGCCCCTCCCGCCAATAGAGAGAGAGAGGGCATTGTTTGTTTTTTTAATTTCAAAAACAAAAACCCACCTGGGGGATGAAAATAAAAATAAACTGTGTAACTTTACTGTATGGCTGCGCCATGTTTGACTGAGCCACACGTTAAAGTTGCAATGCATTCTCCACAAGACCAGCTTGTTAGTATATTTTCCAGTTACTGGTTTCTAAATACATTTCTGTTTGTTTGCCCCACTTGGTAAGCATTTCCAAAATGTGAGAAGCTTGTTCTGGTTTAAGTTGCTTGTACCAATAATATTATTTTTCTGAAAGAGTAAATATTACTAAATTAGTTGATGCAAACATCTCATCTTTAGGAAGTTTGATAATTGCAGAGCTCAGCTGCAGAAAAATAAACTAGTAGGTGTGTTTGTTAAGGATATTAGACGGGTACAGATTATTAAACCTATTCCCTAAAGTGCCCCCGATAAAATATCCTGCTGTTGTTATGTCAAGCTGTTAACATTTTCAAATGATTTTATCTGTAAATCTCGGTGAAAGGTCCCTAAAATGTATTGAAGAGTATCTCAGTTTATATAGTGATGTTCTTGAAGATGTCATCAGTGATGTCTTAAAACTTAAACGAAAGGGAATGATGGACGGAGTGTTGAACATTGCAAGCACTCACCCCCAGTCATCTGATCTGGGTTTAATCCATCATCATTCTTTAGCTCACTCCGCCACCCCAGTTCAGACAGGGGATGAGTGCTTGCAATGTTCAACACTCCGTCCATCATCCCCTTTTGGTTTTGCTTTGTTCACCCTAAGTTAGCAGGGTATGCCCAGACGTGGGTCCCTTGCTCACTTTGCCACTGGATTCAAGATAGCCTGGCTGATGAGGGTTATGAACCCGAAACCGGTCCCAGGATGCTTGTTTTCGGTCCAGGGAAGACATAGCTTGGCAGTTCGGCCTGGACTGTTCCCATGAGGCACAGGGTCAGACTGATTTGCATATGGCCATGTATGAACCAGGGTGGCGGAGTGAGCTAAAGAATGATGATGGATTAAACCCAGATCATTTGACTGGAGGTGAGTGTTTGCAATTTTCAACACTTCGTCCATCATCCCCTTTGGTTTTGCTATGTCTTAAATGTTGTCATAGAACATGTCATGAGTGATGTAATATGTGAAGTCATAAGCAGCGCTTGGCGGGGATGCAAGTCATAATTAGCTCCTCTAACAATAACTGGTGAATTTCTGTGTTTTTATGAGTTCAGAACATAAATGCTGTCACTGACATATTCATCTAACTATAATGTTACTTTAACCGTTGTTTTTTCAGACAATGTCTAAGTTTTTCTAAAAAAACATCTTTTTATTGCACCTAACTATAATGTTCTCTTTTTTTCAGTGAATCTCTTATTTTTTTTAATCTAAATTATTATGTTATTGCCATATGTAAAGTCAACACCCCTGCTGCCAGGTTCACACCCACAAGCAGCCTATCCCACACTGCGCACAACCTTTGGCCATGCAGGCAGGGGGACAGCAGCAGGACCTGGCCTGCAGCCAGGCCCTTTGGTCAACCTACCTGGAGGCAGACAACCCCCCACAGGCAGCCAATGTCATGTTGTGCACAGCCTTTCATTGCACATGGAGCGGGGGTCGGTGCACAGCATGGGGCTAACCACAGGACCTGCGTTGCAGCCAGGCCTTGCTTGCAACTCACTGCAGGCAGCCAACCCCAAGCTGTGCACAGACTTTGGCCATGCACAGCTGTGGTGGTTACAGGCTTGACCTGCCGGTTGTATGATAGAACCACAATGGACAAACCACTTGTGCCTCTACCAAGCACCCTAAACAACAAATGTGTTTTAATCACACATTCCTTTACCACACATGCCTTTATCATGCAATGTCATGATAAAGGCATTAATTGTAAAGGAATATGTGTGGCTAAGGTCGTGACCCCACTCCCCCACCCAAAGCTACAAACGTCCCCCTGCCCTGAGGTCCAAATACCCCTACCCCCTCAAATCTACCCCGACCCAGCCCTAAAAAGTACCCCAAATACCCCAGCCTTGAAAACTACCCCTGACTTCTCCAGCCCTAAAAACTACCCCTGACCCCCAGCCCTAAAAACTACTCCTGACCCCTATCTCTGAAAACTACCCCCAGCCCTGAAAAGTAGCCCCAAACTCACCCCAGCCCTGAAAACTACCCACAACCCCCAGCCCTGAAAACTAGTCCCAAACCCCCCAAGGCCTGAAAACCACCTAAAAAACAACAGCCCTAAAACCTCCCTGACACCCCACCCTCAAAACCACCCCCAGCCCTGAAAACTAGTCTCTAATCCCCACAGACCTGAAATCTACCTTCAACTCCCAGCCCTGAAAACAACCCAGACCCACCCCAGTCCAGAAAACTACCCCCAACCCACACCCAGCTCACAAAACAATGCCAACTCACCCCACAAAACAACCCTGATCCAACCCAGCTCACAAAACACCCCGACCTACCCCAGGCCACAAAATAACCCTGACCAACCCCCAGCCCACTAAACTACCCCTGACCCACCCCAGCCCAAAAAACGACTGACCCCCCAAGCAAAGAAAACAACCCCACCCCCAACCTAGAAAACTACCCTGACCCCCCAAGCCCAGAAAACCCCCAGCCCAGAACTACACCCAGCCACACTTACCTCACCACTTCCATAATGTCTTCCTGCTTCCATCCACTGCAGTCCACAACTTGACTGTGCATTGCCTTAATCACACATATGCTTGGTTAAGGGATATGTGTAGTTAAGGCATGCATGGTAGGGTTTGCAAAGTCAGAACACTTGTGCTTTAGACTGCGGTGTTCCAACTGCTTCCAGAACTGCCACCAGGCCCTGTGGTCAAACCCCAAGCAGGCTGCCAACCCCACACTGCGTACAGTCTATGGCATGAGCAGCATAGGGTTGGCCTTCGGCCCTCAGAAACCCCTTCCCTGGGTCCAAAAGTCATATATATAGGGGTGAGGGAATGCATCCCTCACCAAAATCCTTAATTGGCCCAGGGGACCACATCCGCAGGGACCAAATACTATAAAAAATAGGAGGGGGTCACATGGCCCCTACCCCCCTTTTTTTTGGGTGCTGAGGACTGCATCACCAGAGGCCAAAGAGTAAGGGGAGGGGGCGTGTAGCCCTCACTGAGATTTATTAGGTCCTGGGGACCTCATCCTCTGAAATATAGAAAAGGGGAGTAGGCTGCACGGCTCCCATCCCGGAGCCTTGTAAGACCCTAGGAACCCCATCCTCCTGCGCCAAATCCAATTAAAAAGTGGTGGGGATGTGCAGCCTACCAAGCCTTTTTGGGCCCTAGGGACCCGATATCCTGGGTCACATTTAATAAAAAAGGGCTGGGGTGTGCAGCTCCCTCTCCTCGGACCTTATTAAGTCACAGCGACCCCATCCCCATGGGCCAAGTAATTATTAAAGGGAGGGGGGTGCACAGGACAGTGTGTTATTTTGAAAGGGGTGGGGGTCACAGGGTCCCCTGCCCAAGCCCCATTAGGCCCTGGGGACCCCATCCACCAGGGACATATTAATTTTAAAGGAGAGGGGGGCACGTGTCCCCCCTCCCTGTGCCTCACTAGCTAGGCCAAGGGGACCTCATGGCTGTATTTATTTTTTAAGGGAAGTGGGGCCACAACTCCCCCCATTTTGAACCTCATTAAGACCTGGAAACTCCATCTACCAGGGCCATATTTTGTTTAAAGGTGAGGAGTGCCAAACAGCCCCCCTCCCTGAGCCTATTATGGTCCCAGCCTTATTAAAGCTCCAGCCCGCTGGGAGCAAACACAAGTTTCCCTGCAGGTACCGTTGGGGCAGGGAAAACACTGTGTCTTGGGAGTCGGCTCCCCGGGAAACAGAAAGTGAGCCAGTCCTGAGGGATGGAGTCCCTGGGGCCATTTAAGGCTCAGGGAAGGGGCCTTAAGGATGGGGTCCCAAGAGCCTTTTGAAGGCCTTGAAAAATACTGGGGTCCCAAGGTCAAATCCAGCTCGGGGAGGAGGCCTGCAAGCCCCCTTTCAATAATATTTCAATGAGACCCTGCCACGAAGGCATGTTTCAGCTGCGTGCATTTGTAATACTGCATGCCTGCTAAACCATAGTCCTCTCATAGTCACTCAAAGCACCTTCAATCACGTCTCCAAGAGTGGCAATACCTATCAAGTTCCAGCAAGAAAAACTCTAACTTTGCGTATTTTGACACTTTCCCAGAGAGCCGTGGTCTTGTTCACCATTCCCACTAAGGTCAGATGCCACCTGAAGCTGTCTCATATCACCAGTACCATCCGCGTTGGACCCGTAGTCCATACCTTCCTTGTGCACTATAAAAATGTTGCCTTTAGGATGGTTCTATCATGGAGCATCCTTCAAGACGGACCCATTTGGGGCCTGTGCCCAGTCATTGACAGTTTGGTTCTGGGAGGCCCAATAGTACACACGGAAATGGGGAAGGGTGATCCTGCCACCAAAGTGTCCCAAGTGCTATTTTAGGGTCCCTGCCATTCAATAATGGCCATAGGACCTCCGTATCCAGTCAAGCGAAATACATTAAAGGTATCGAGATAGGGGCATTCTGCATGATATAGAGCAGTTTTGGAAGGGTTATAATCGTGAGAATTGCTGCCCGTCCCAGGATCATCAGGAGGAGTTTCCTCTATCTAGCCAGATCCCATGCAGGTTCATTATTTACAGCTCCAAATTCTGCTGTCGGAATCTTTAAGGGTCCACCGTGACCTGTATTGTATACCTAGATACTTAAAACCATCTGATGTTATTTGATTGAGTCCAGAATAGTGACCTTCTACCCCATTTGCCAATATTGCAAAACACCAATTTGCCCCAATTCACCCTCTATCCAGAGCTGTCTTTTCTCCCTCAGGCAGGGGGCTGAAGTCGTGGCAACATCTGAGACATAAAGCAGGTCATCATCCGCTTATCGGGAAATGTTCTATATCAGCCATTTTTCTTCCCCTCCCACATTTCACGCCCCGATCCAACTGGCCAAGGGATCTATGCAAAGAGCAAACAAGAGAAGGGAGAACAAGCTTCCCTGTCTGGCCCTGCATCCAAAGATGAGCACGGTCGAGGTGGCACCGTTCACACGCACCCCAGCTGTGGGTTTAGCATAGAGGAAAGACATTCAACTACAGAAACGTGGGTCTAGACCAAAAGCACCGTAAACATATATGGCTAGTTAATTGAGTTGAATGACTTCTCAACATCAATGAAAACGATTGCCAGTGGGCCGCAGGTGTCTCTTAGCGCATCTAACCAGATGTACATTCATCAAAGGTTTTGTGGAACTCCATTTTGTTGAATATAGGCAAATTTAATGGTACAGATCCAAATTACCAACACGTTTTGACCCTAAATCATGCAGTCTTTGCAGAAGTAGAGAATGTTTGCGTTCCAATATGGCTGACTTAAATATATAGACTGACACAAGGAAAATGATACTCTGGACTTAAATGAATAGATACATTGATAAATCTGTCACCATCCAAAAGAAACTAACAATAACTGTAATTCCAATGTTATTACATGATCATGTTGTATTAAGTAATTGAACCCTGGCAGCTCTATATCATGGCATTGCACACTTGTCATTTCACTATTTGCTCATTGCTAGCATTCCTCCTTATGCATCCCCATATAAGTGAGGCACTCAGTGCTCAAGAAACATAGTAAGAAGGCCAACATTGTCCAAGTGGGCTAAGGAAACATTACAATCATACAAGACCACGATTCTACCAGTGAGTGCAAATGAGGAAACACCAAATGATATCATTCAAAAGTAATACAGCAACATGTAAAGAAGTCTGTATCTCAACTTGGTGGTTGAAAATCATGTCAACAATATTAGCCTGCACGTATCTCCCACTTCGCTCCACAGAGAAACTATTCAAAAATAGATTATCATCTTCACATAATTATCTTCCAACTGATGATAGCCTGCAAATAATGAGCAGTAAGAAAGTAACATAATAATATAGTGTGAAAAAACAAAGAGAGAACACATTCAATAAAAAATGTCAGCAATTTCGGCAATTATGAATTAAACTAATCTTATAGATATATAGCCATTTCTTCAATGATATCAAGAAGATACATGTGCCAGACTGATTATATATTTCGATTCTATTTTACATAATTTCAATTTTCTATCACCACCACGTTGGTGAATAGTCACCTTATTTACACTGAAGAATGTGAGCAATTCACATCTGCTGTTACGTTTTTCATTGAAATGCCTAACCACAGGGTAACTTTTATTGTTAATTTACTCACTCTGTGGTATTCCAAGATATGTTTCTTGACAGAGACTTTGGTACTCCCCACATACCAAATGTGGTAAGGACATTTGAGTACATTTTTATTTTATTTTATTTATTTATACAGTTTTATTTATTTCTGTTCTTTCTACCTTGCACAGCGGAGGGCTGGAACCCACTAGCCACTCGTCTATCAGTCCGGATCGCCTGGAGACATCACCACCCTCAGCGGACTGTCTCGAGCCTATGGAGGGTCGGCGGAGGTTCTGAAGTTCACCCCCTCCCCCCCTGCACCGGACTGTGGAGCCTACACGGAGGGCCAACGGAGGTTCCGAAGCTCACCCCCTCCCCCCTGCACCGGATTGTGGAGCCTGCATCGGATTGTGGAGCCTGCAGCGGATTGGGGATACAGTGAAGGGCTCCTGCTCCCATTGAGTCTCCTGCCTACGGAGGGCCAGGGGGCGATCTGAAGCTCCCCCTCCTCCCCCCCTACACCGGAGTGTGGATACCCTGCAGGGCTCTTGCTCCCGACAAGCCTCGATCCTATGGAGGCTCGGCGGTCGACTTGAAGTTCACCCCCCCCACCGGACTGTGGATACCTGAAGGGCTCCTGCCCCTGAAGCCGACAACTTCACCCTAGCCCCACCGGCTGCCGGATGCTGGATGACAACGCCATCCTCGTCCTGGCCCCACCGGCTGCCCGCCGCCAACCTCTCGCCTTTCACAGTGCCGCAGTGGAACGCAAACGATCGGGGCGCAGAACCTAGCCTCTAATGACCTCGCGAGGAGTATCTGCAGCAGGTGTCTCGCGGCGCGGTAAACCCGCTTCTGAAGGCGACTACCGGTTCGGAAGCTCACCCCCTCCCCCTCTCTTGCACCGGAGTGTGGTGACATTATATGCAGAGCGGTTGTCCCGCTCTGCACAACGAAAAGTACAGTGGACATCGGCGCTGCTGTCCTGGCCCTCACCTCGCAGCCCATCGCTGCCGCCTACTGCCCCCCAGCTGCCCGCTACTACATTGACGAGTCTGGCACTCGGGGCTGCAGTGACATTATACGCAGAGCGTATTATTCGAGTCCCGCTCTGCACAACGAAAAGGACACCGGACCCCTCCCCCACTTACGACCTGAAGCAGGGACCCCTTCCTGAAGGCAACAGAGGACACAGATAGCAGCACCGGGACACGACAACGCAACCCCCCCCCCCCCTCTCTCGCCCGCTCCGCAGCAGAGGAATCCTAACGGTCTGGAGGGCTGAGAGGGGCCTGGGACGCTGGTTGCTAGCAAACCCAGGGGTATCACATTCTCGAGCAGCGGACCCGCGAGAGCACAGCTCAACAAACAAAAAGAACTTTTTTATAGGAGTGAGTGAAGTTACACATCTACGAAGCGGAAGGGATCATCAACATCATGGTCTAAAGCATTGCTCCTGTATAACTCTACAGGCAAAACTAACAGGCACACAGAAACTTAAGGTATTTACTTCTCCCACCCGCCTGCTCTCTTTTTTAAAAACTAACTCCTTTGTTCAAAATGGCTGGGGCCATAAAACTGTAGCAATAAATCCCCCCTACCTCTGTTGCCCACGAGGCCCATCAGCTTAACTCCCCCACACAGAGATAAGAATTCCTCCCAGCTAGCCTTGAGCTCTGCCTGCTTAAACAGAAAGTGTAATCCCATCCCCTGTGCTCAAAGTAATAGCAGCAGACAGAGGACTAATATCTCTATCTCCCCCTGCCTGCATGGTTGCGAAGGGAAGCTGCTCTCCCCTGCTATCGAAGCAACAGCAACAAACAGAGGACTACTGTCTCGATCTGAACTATCTGGGGGCCATTTTTGACTAGTCTCTATTGGACTTTAGTATTTTAGACTAGTGTGAAAGAATGTCTGCCTATTATTGTAGTATTATACTTCTACCTATATTTTGAACATATGTATTGCGCAGATTGCTACCTCTAATATTAATATATTCCCAATTGTAACCAGCACATTTCACTTTTTCTGCACCTATTGCTACCCATATATTATTGCCTTTTACAGTGGTATTATATTGTATATTCCTAATTGTATCTTGCACGTCCCACTTTATCATCACCGGTAATGCACCGTTTGCTACCTCATATATGTTTCTTTTGCTGCTCACTAATGCCACTTGTTGTTTCATATAATTTGTGTGTGCAACTGTATTCTGTCACTCCTGTACCTTACATTTTTTGACTACTCACTATTGTCACCTTCGATTTAGATAGTTCTATGTTCTGCACAGTTATTTTATTCCAGTATTTTGTCAGTATTATATTTCTACTTGTTCTGCACTTGTTTATAACCTACATCGAATTCACTCCTATTCTTAAAATGCACTGACGAATATCGCACATAGACTTGTCACTGATGTAACCTGCACTCATTACATTGTTCCCTCCCTTATACACTGATTACTACCTCATATTTGTTAGCTGCTCATTGGTGTCACCCCTGCTCCATGTAACTTACAGTCCTCATCAGTATTCTGCTCCCTTATATCTTTATTGTGCACCCTACACACTTGTGCAACTCGCACCCATCTCAAGTGTTAGTCTTGTATGCACCGATTACTACCTCAAATACCTTGGCAGCTCACTAGTGTCACTTCCCATTATCTCACTATTATTGTCTGCATCTGTACTCTGCATATAGCATTATTGTGCACCCACTAGTGTCACTTTTGGCCCACGCAACTGTTTATGACAGTGCACCCTCCCTACTACACCTACCTAGACTGTCCTCCCATCATGGAACCCGTCGGCAAGCACACACATAGACTTAACTACCCACCCTCACTCACTAAAAAAGCCGCTAAACGCTTTAAACACAACTTCCTGAGGTCCCACCCTGAAACTCCCTTTACAGACACCTACTTCTCACCAGTCAATGGTTCACTGAACATTGATATCATCTTCCACACCACACGCAGAGCCCAATGGAGAAAAGCGTTCCTCACCTTACTCACCGTCTCCACCTCCAGGAATTTCGCGCATGGCCTAAAACTCTCCATCACACCATCCCAACTCTTCCCGGGCAGAACCACCATCACTATATACAATAACGGAATTATCCTAATTCAATCCACAGATAAGAACCTGGAACTACTAGACAACCTGTTCCCCACGTTCAAACAACACCTCGCCAATCACCGGACCCCCACTCATAGCACCCTCAGGCCTATCACCCTTGAATTCACAGCCCCCAATCACAACCCTTCTAACCTAGCTCAACCCCAAAACGACACGCACCTTTCCTCCACCCCCGGCACATTAGACATTCACCCACCTAATGTAGCTACCTCGCACTCCTCATTTACAGACATAGATCCCTCACCCACACATTCCAGCGGCACCCCCTCCCCCCCCACCAACCTCACCTTGTCCTCCTCTCATACCACACCCATTCCTGTCACCCCTGACACCACAGCCTCAAACCACACTCATTCTAACCTATCCCAGCCACAAAACGACATGCACCTCTCCTTTACTCCCGACACCCTAGTCATTCACCCACCTTCTGTAGCTACCCCACTCCCCTCAAGCACAGACATAGATCACTCCCCCTCTTACACCAACCACCTCACCCCTTCCCCCCACACACCAGCCCCCATCCCCTTTCCTCTCACCCCTGATACCACAGCTCCCACCCAAAACGACATGCACCTCTCCTTCACTCCCGGCACCTTAGTCATACACCCACCTACCATAGCTACCCCACACCCCTCAAGCACAGACATAGATCTCTCTCCCTCATACACCAACCACCTCACCCCTTCCCCCTACACACCAGCCCTTATCCCCGTTCCTCTCACCCCTGATACCACAGCTCCCACCCACAACCCGCCTAACCTAGATCAGCATCAGACCGACACACACAAAGGCAAACCCCACCCTTTATCCCCCCCCCATTCTCAGCCCCCACTTCCACCCATTAACTAATCACACAGATCACACCACCTCCATCAACTCAACTACACCCCCTCAAAAAAGAACCATCTACAATCCCACTTCCCCCCCCAGTCTCACCCCCCACTACCCAACCTCCACCCCCTTCACCACTAATAAACGCCCATCCTCCACCCTGCACTCTCCGCCTACCACCAATACTCTCATCCACACCACCAACCTCTCCCCTATGTCATCCACGCCCGACTCTCCCATCCCCACCTCCAACACATTTCCCACACTGGACTACATTACGGCCTCCCTCCTCCAGCTCAAAGAAGACATGCACATCATCAAACAACAACTACTCTGTCTATCACACTCCAGTCACCCCTCACCCAACACCCTCCACCAGATCAAACAAGACATTCACATCATCAAACAATCACTCAGCACACACCCCAGACACCCCTCACGCGCCTCCACCATCACCTCCCCTCCCAACTGGTCCTCCACCCGGGCGGCGAACTCTCGCACTCGACTCCCACCGCACTGGACCTCAATCCCTGTTCACAACCGCGAAAACCGCCCCCATCGCTCCTGCAACCCTCTCTCGGACCTCGACACAATCACCCTCCTCCGCTCCTACGACTCAGCTCCCCATAGCAACACACCCGACACTCTCACTGCCATTCCTACGATTCACTCCAAACCCCTTAGACCCCCCACACTGAACAAGAGAATCGCTATCCATAGTAACCTGAGTAAAGTCCCCCTCGCTCTAGAACCCCCTTCCACCCTCGACACACCCCGTCTCAAATGCACTCTCCTCAACTGCAGATCAGCCGCTAGACACTCCTCCGCTATCGCCGATCTCATCCTAAAATTGGATCTTGACTTAATCATCATGACTGAAACATGGCTAACAGAATCTTCTACACCTATAATGGACATTCTGGTTCCCCCCAACTACCACATCACCAGACTTGACAGGTCTGGCAATAAAAAAGGTGGCGGAATCGCATGTATATACAGGAGCAACCTCTCTGTCTTGAAAGTAACTTCCCCTTCCTTACCCTCCCCAACCTCCTGTGAATACATCTGCCTCGATATTATCAGTGAGGGCAAACCGATCTGCACTCTTCACGGCGTTTACCATCCACCCGGCGACAACCTTACCTTCTCCCAACAAATCATGGATATGATCTCAACCAACTCCGGGTGACAACTCACACAAATATACCTTGGTGACTTCAACCTCCACTGGAACGATCATAATGATGCGGTGGTAAAAGGTCTGAGGAATTTCCTTAACGCCCTTGACCTCACTCAAATTTGCAACAGTCCGACACACGAGAAAGGCTCTACCCTCGACCTTATCATCTCCAAAGAGGCCTCTATCCAACTCGAATCTATCCAACCCTGTGACTGGTCAGACCATCATATTATCACATTCTTCATCAATGAAAAAGTTAAATTTAACCCTGTTCAATCCGCCAGGCCCAAAGTCTGGAAAAGAGACATGAAAAAACTAAACTCAAACTCTCTGCCCCCCAACAGCTGCAACTTACTGCTTCCTCCTACTGGCGTTAAGGACGTCCAATCCTTGACTGATCACTATCTTAACACTATGACCTCAATAATTAATGAAGTCGCATCCTTGCAGCTAAAAAAAGCCTCCGCAAAAATTTCCAATCCCTGGTACGACGGGAGTCTCAATGACGATAGACGCGCCATGCGAATGGCAGAGCGCACCTGGAGATCAGCTCCCTCTGCACTGAACCTAAAAACCCTGAGGAAAAAGAGAAATGCCTACTTCAGGAAAATAAAACGCTCAAAATCAGACTTCTTCAGCCATCAGCTCGACCAAGCCAAAAATTGTCCGAGAAAGCTGTTTGAGCTTATCCGAACACAATCCAAAGAACAACCCCAACCTCTCAACACTATGTGCGAAGCTCCCTCCTGCGAAGACTTCGCCTCTTTCTTTAACCAAAAAACTGACAACATAAAGAATGATCTCCTCATGGACGCAAGCCTCTATCCCAAAACCCACTGCATAGCACCCACTAAACCAAAAAACAATGCCACTTGGTCAACCTTTGTCACCTACACGGAAGAAGAAATTGGCAGACTGCTCAGCACTCTGAAACCATCCAATCACCTCACGGACCCCCTTCCTGCTAACGCTGTTAAAGTCCTTACCCCGTCGCTCCTTCCACTCTGGACTAAAATCATTAACAGCTCACTTCAACAAGGAACCATTCCCGACTCCCTCAAAGTTGGACAAGTCACACCCTTGCTAAAGAAACCTACAGCCGACCCCTCTGACCTAAACAACTACCGTCCCATTACCAACATTCCGACTCTTGCCAAACTGCTGGAAAAATGCACACAAATACAATTGACTAAACACATTACTCAGTTTGATCTCCTCAACTCTCATCAATCAGGCTTCCGAGCAAATCACAGTACTGAAACTGCTATGACTCACATAATTGACGACGCCCTTCAAATCCTAGATCATAACGATACCTGCCTCCTCATCCTCCTTGATCTCTCCTCCGCATTTGACACCGTCAAACATGAGAATTTACTCGAACTATTAAACACAAGAATGGGCCTATCTGGAACTGTGCTCAAATGGTTCACGTCCTTTCTGCATAACAGGTCGCAGAAATTCAAGAGCAACAACTTGATGTCCGCGCCAAGACCTGCATCGCTAGGCGTACCACAAGGATCCTCCCTATCCCCAACTTTGTTCAACCTAGTTATGGAACCTCTCACCACCTTGCTACAAGAATCCAATGTACACTTCCACATGTATGCTGATGACACCCAACTTTATCTCAAACTACAATCACCCAAAGACATCACGCTCTTGAACTCAACGATCAGAAGCATCCAATCCTGGCTGGCCGCTAATCATCTCAAACTCAATGCCCTTAAAACAGATTTCCTTCTGATTTCACCTCCCGCAAAGATCACTACCGCACAAATGTGGCTTAAACACCTAACGGCACTCAATGTTCAACCCACCATCGTGGACTCAGCGAAATCTTTGGGCATAACACTTGACACCAATCTCAGCATGCAGGAACACATCAACAAAGCAACTAAGGGAGCGAACTACCAAATCAACACCCTTAGGAAACTTAAACCCTTCCTGCCAGCCAAAGACTTCCAAACTGCTGTACAATCACTAGTCATACCTCGAATAGAATATGGCAGCACCGCCCTCTGCGGTCTCCCCCTAGCTACTACGGCACCCATAAGAGCCTCTTTAAACGCTGCAGCTAGACTTATCACTGGATCAAAAAAACACTCACACATTTCCCCTGACTTCAAATCCCTGAACTGGCTGCCTTTTGAAGCCAGAATACACCTGAAAATTGCTTGTTTGACGCACAAGGCTGTCCACCTGAGCTCACCTAGATACCACGCTCAGAAGCTGACGATTTCTGGAGGCTCCAGAAACACTAGAGGCACAAACAATCTTTTGCTAAAGCCTAAAAGATTCCGCAAGGAAAAAACGTATAAACGCTCTTTCTCAGGAATGGCTCCCAGGATTTGGAACTCACTCCCCCCTGAAACCAGGCTCATCCCATCTACCATACTTTTCAAGAAAGAAGTAAAAGCGATCCTCATGGCTAAATACACTTGAACCACTACTGGGGATCAACTTCAAAGACTCGATACTGATCTGTACTACTTGTTCGAACCCTTTGCATTTTTGTTCGACTTTGAAATTGTCGTACTTGATTGTTTATCATATCACCTCACTGTACTTTTAACACTATTGATGTATCTATGTATATATGCTCCCCTCCTCTGTAAAGCGCTCTGATATCTGCGAAGATCTTGTTCGCGCTATATAAAACTTTCAAAATAAAAAATAAAAATAAACCCCATATGGAGTGGTACAAGTAAGAATTGTATCAATTTCCCTACATTCTTTAATACCAGGTACATCATTTTACAGAATGCTAGTGCCTTTCTTGCATGCTTGGCATATGCTACATTTGATAAATCCCATTGGAGCATTTGTTTAAACTCACTCAAAAAACCTGTCATCAAAACATCCGTCTTGGATGTTCACCTTTTGTACATTTGCCTAATATAAAGCATAATGTGCCTTATTTGTGAAGGGTCTTCCAATTCCAGTGAATCATCTGCTTGATCTCTCTAGACTGTGTGTTGTAATACAAAATAATACATATTTGTTCATCCTACTTAGCTCATGCTTTACGGACAGTCTTAGTCTACATTGTAATTTAACTGTCCCAATTGCCTGCCTAAGTACTCTTTTGGGCTAGCCACATTCTGTGAATCTCTCTAACATCCCATTCTGAGTTTTCTCAAAAAAACAGTTGATCAGTGCTGCACTTTCTGCATACACTTACCAATTCTCCATATTGAAGACTCCATTTAAGACTACTGCTGTCAGAGTGCAATATACTTGCGTGCTGAAGGCTTGTGGTATAAGCTGGTTTGTAATACGTCTCCCTCAGCTCTAATATGTACATCTAGAAATTCAATTTCTGTATTGCTAATCCTGCAGGTCAGTTCCTAATCCAACTCATTGGTGTTGTATTTGTCCACAAAATGTTTGGCAGATTTTTTGTGTCTCCCTTTCAAATTATGAATAACTTATCGATATAGTGTAGCTGTAACATAATTTTAAAATATTCAAAAAGTTATGGCTGGAATGCTTGAATTAATCTCAGACACTGATACTATGCTATGCATCCCAATTCATTGTTATTATGCACTACATGCCACCCCAGCCTTATGCAAAACAGTCTTGACCCTTCCACAATGGGAACAGTCCAGAGAAAAACTGTCAGGCCAGGTCCTCCCTGATCCAGAACAAAAGCAATCCAGGGCTAGTTTCAACCTAGTTAAGGCTCATCACCAGATATAGTTTTGCTCATACCTGTCCAACGTAGGGTGACACACAAACCATGAAAATGTTATGGATGGAATGCTTTAATTAATCCCAGCCACTTGTAATTACTCCGGCCGCATCCCAATCCATTGTTATTTTGCACAACATGCATCTTAATCTGGACCCAGCCAAATGCAAATCAGCCTTAAGATCATGGGTCAAAAGCGCCAGGATGCCCTTGGTGGTGACAGGCTGCGCTATATAAGTATACCACAATACCTTAACCCTGCTCCAGTGGACACAGTCAAGACTGAACTGCCAGACCAGTTCCTCCCTGAACCAGAACACAAGCAACTCAAGACTGGTTTCACCCTAGTTAGGGCTCATCAGCCAAGCATAGCTTGGTTCCAGTGATGCAGTGTGCATGTGACCCACATCTGAGTATACCCGTCCCACTTAGGATGACATACTAAAGGTGATGTACAAAATGGTTGTATTAATCTCAGCCATTGGTAACTACTCGAGGCTCAATCCCAATCCATCATTGTTTTGCACAACATGCCACCTCAGTTTGGGCCTTGCCATATGCAAATCAGAATTGACCCCGCTCCAATGCAAGCAGTCTAGACCACACTGCCAGGTCAGATCCTCCCTGAACCAGTACACAAGCAACCCATAACCAGTTTCACACTAGTTATGGTTTATCTGCCAGGTATAGCTTGGTTCCAGTGACACATGGTACTCGGGACCCATGCCTGGGCAAACCTGTGCCAGTTAAGGTAACACACTACAGCATACCAGAGACTGAGATTAATTCAAGCATTCCATCCGTCACTTTTTTTATGCTTTCGTAACATAATATTGGCAGGATATTCTACCACATCTAATGACCATATTAAAGGCTCCCCCCACATCCCATGTCTATGTTTGTGTAACTTAGTTTGAAACAAGTCCCCGTCACAGTCCCCTGCATTGCTTGTACAGAGTGTACAGGTGGCAAGGTTGAGTTGAAAATGCCAATGTTCATAGTGTTGCAACCATCAAGATAGGAAAAGACCAATGCTTGCACTGTTGATCTGAAGTCAATGTTAGCTAGTAATGCTTTCACTAATTTCATGTTGAAGAGCTGATACTATAATGTCTCTGTTTTTCTGGTGGTGTGTTCCTAGGTGGAGAAATCTTATCATTAGGTGAAACCAAGAGATTTTGCATTCATTCTCAGCTGCTGGGCTGAAGCCATTGACGTTTATATCTCATCGTCAGACTTCTAGGAATGGTTGATTGACACTGTAGAAGAACAGGCGGAATGCTGTTTTAGACTGATTAATTTTATATAGGTGTTGTACATCAAGTTCTGAAAATTATTATTTCATGTCAGTGTTCGATTAGGTTGATAAAGAGAAACTTTGGAGGAATCTTAAAGCTTGAAACAGACTTTATTCCATAATTACATTTTTACATGTACACAGACTGAACCAACTACCACAATACAATTAGGACTGAGTCAAAACACCATGGCAGTGGAAAATATTTACCAGTTGCAATAGCGAGAACATAGTTTACCTGTTGGAATGTCCATGTGGTCATGACAACTATAAAAATCAGAACTAGAATATTGGAACACAAGTCCAGCATTAGTAGGGGCACAAGGAGAACCAAACTAATAGTGACACATTTTCTGGAGCAGTCATACACTGTGGAAGATTTCAAGTGGACAAGTCTAGAAAAATGAAGGAGTTGCAACACCTCATATATCAAACAGACCTCTGTTTAAGGAGATATAGGATTGATCTATTATTTAGGATAAAAAAGGCTTACACACACTTTTTATCACAGGGACATAAATGAGATATTATACCAAGTATGTGTTCTCCATTTACTCACACAACATGCGTGTATTTGAAAAAACAGGGGTTTCTCTCTTGAAACTTGAAGTCATGAATTTATGAGCTGACACGTTCTTTATGTACCCTTGTGATACTCATTGCAATAAGAAATAATCTTCAGAAAAAAACTAACTACCACTTAGGTAGTAGGGTATCGCTGATATCAACATACAAATTGATTGGCCATTCAGACACATAATTTCTTTAGTTACGGTGATAATTTTCATCCCTTGCAGTCGTATCATTAAAAAAAGTAATGCTTTGGAGTAAATTAATTAATCACTTCTGAGTTCTAATCATGAATTACCGGGCTGATCACACTCTTTTAATATGGCTAATAGAATTCAGACACAATATGTTTCAATCATATACACACTGTTACCAGAGAACAACCCGAGATGTCATTTAATTGGTAACTTAAATTCTTAAAAGCTCTCTGGGAATTTGTAGAGGCAGCTGTCCTAAGATAAAGCTCTTCTTATCTGAACATACAAGCTTTGTGCATTAGTGACCTCTTCAATATGGCCGATGATGTCAATCAACTTTGTGAAATCATACAATCCTAAGGTATAAAGTGACATCACAGGCAACTGACATAGTGATGTGGTGCTTCTGGGCATGCATTCACCCAAAGCCCTTTTCAGCTGCACGTGGTCCAACAGCATATCTATCTTAATCTGAGACAAGAGGAACAGATTTGGTTTCCCACAGAGATGGAACACCAATATAGATGAGGAGGAAGGGACCACAAGTGAAATTGCAGACAAGTGTCTCTAGGTTAGAGGCGCCCATGTATTCCTCTACTAGTCACCTTGATGCCCTTACATAGCTGTGTCAATATATGGCAACCTGAATCTTAAAGAATTTTGAGTCCTTTTTACATGTTTATTTATTGCATTCAGAATCATTCTTCACTAACCAGAGGACATGATTTGTATTACAGCCACCCCACTCTGACATTTTTGACAAAATCAATGATTCAGCAACTTTTGCAACAGATAGTCTTGTGATGGGCCACATTACAATCAGCCACGCTCATAAGATGAGGCTTTCGGAAATTTGTACTTCTTGCTCTGTATTTATAAGGGCCTGAAATATAATCATATTATTAGACCACCAATGTTCATAGGTGTTGTCATACTCCACATTCGTCCATTTTGAACAGAGGTAAAGAACTGGTCAGAGAGCATGACCCTAACAGGTGTCTCAACTGTAATATTTTAAGATCACCAAGATTTTCAGTTATTGTTACTCTTAAAATTGTCTCCATATGAGTACAGATACAAGAAAATACTGTCGCTCTTTATATTCCACAATTTAATGGAGCATTACTTAAACATAGACTAAACATGTACATTGACACGGATGGTTATAAATAACCTTATCAAATTGTATTTAAGTTAAGAATTAGAGAGTTCTACTTCAAATGAAACAAGCATTTGCAATGCATTAGATCTTGCATTTGCGAGAGTTTAAGCTATTGGCATTGTAAATAACAATGCATTTTATTGATCTGTTTTGATAATTAACACATAAATAAAAGGCATTGTCATTTACAATGTAATTACTCAAGATCTTGTAAATGTGAGACCAATTTCATATAAAAGAAGTGGCCGCCATTGTCCCAGGCTGCTTGAAAAGTGAAAGAACGCATGGTACGCTGAATGTTGCCGGAAAGCATTTCATGACTGCAGTAGGAGAAACTCATTAAAGAAAATAGTGCTTACAGACTGAATAAGATATACAGTGTAACAACAGAAGTAAAAGTGCCAATCCTCATGGGAGGTTACAAATGAAGACAATGCGGTACTAAGGAGGGACTAACACGCCTTTTAACGAATCAGGAGCCAGCATTTACAAAGGACAATGACACAAGTCAATGAAAAATATGGGCGGAGAGTGGGCGGAGCTTCAAGTCCAAACTTGAATACAGCATGCCTCATAGAGCAGCGTATGCGCTACCTAGACTCCACCAAAAAAACAGGTTTATTCCGTGACAACATAACATATGATATTGATTTAAATAAAAGACCCTACACCATATTGCATGGAGTGGGCCTAGGTGTTATCTCATCCGGTCCTCAGCAGCTACTCAAAATCATGTAGTTAGCCGAGATTTAGGTGACACAGATTGTCATGTTTGTCAGTATAGTAAAATCATTTGAGATTGTGATTTCTTTAGCATTTTGGTAGTTGCTACTTTATGACCATGTTAGTGCATTTAAGTAAATGATTGCACACATTTAAATTTGTTTGGCAGACCTGCATATAACCATTATTGCCAATTAGAGACAAGTTTTGTCATACTCTTTCCTCTTCACACTGAGAAAGAAACACTTAGGTGAGCTTTGGAGAGTCTGCAACAGGTCCAGAAGAATGGCCAGGGCTACATTTAGTACAGGTACAGGGCTGAAACATGTTGGCAAATGGACGATAGAGAGGAATGAACACAAGTAATTGCATACCTCTGCACTCCATTATTCTCAATTAACCTGGTATGTAGGACAAGCCTAAATAAACATACAAAGTCCTGCACTAATGCCAATTTAAACCTTTTCATAGACAACCTTCACACATCAACATAATCCACCAATCAGTTTCTAAAGGAGTTCATAATGAGCTCTATGCCCTATGATGAAGCGTGTCACCTTGTATGGGTGAGGGGTATTGTTCTTTGTTTAGTAAAAACCTGATCAGTGTAACAGGATAGCTCACAGTTTGGCCTTAAAATATCCCGGCGTTTGATGTAATTACCCCCATACTCTCACTTAAGAGTCACCGCAGTCTTATTTTTATAATTAGCTCCTTATTCTTATCAGGAAGGAAGTTACATTTGCATACAATATTTTTTAAATATAATGTATACTCCCAGGAAGGATGCGGTTATCTTTCTGGACAAATTAGGTTTCTTGATCTTTCAGTTGCATTGAGGAAATATTTATTTTAATTTAAAATTAAAGACGTGGAGCAAGACTGTGTGATGCTGCAATGTCATAGTGTCTGTTTTATTTAAATTGTGTTTTAATGTATTCAGTTTTAAAAGTGGTTGCCTTAGAAACAATGAAGATTAAAAATAAGAATTAGCCGAACTGCATGAAAAGCATAAAGTAATGAGTGAATCTCCTCGTATTTACAAAGAGGATGCTAGAACACTTTTAAGGGTATTTGCTTTACTCCAACTTTACTTTGAACTTTTTCATATTTTTTCAGCTCTGGTGCTGCTGAACACTAGATTATTTATTGCAGACAGCAGTGTTTCTGTTATTTGATGATGAAAGAGATTTGTAACAATGAGCTTCATTCACCAGTGTCCTGTTGTACCTATTGTAATGTGGGAGGTCTGCTATATTGCAGTCACGTCAGTGATCCTGTCTTGACTTGAGTAACAATTTCGGGGAAAGTACTTATGCAATAAAAGTGAACAGTATCAGTTCCAATAATTATAGGACACGCTTGCAGGCAAACACAAATTATGAATGTTATTGGGAATTGTGCGGCTTACTACATACTTTGTGGTGCAATTCAAGTTATCCATTGTACAGAAAGGAAGAGTTCTTTTATCCTCCACAATACAATAATTATTTCGTATCACTATACGTTTAAGTAAATATATGATACACTATCACAGTAAAACGTGTTATGGTTTTCCCAGACAATTTTGCAGCTAAATGCCAATTTAGCAAATACGCTAAGATACCACAAAAGATGACTTTGCAGTTAACATAAAAGCTAGCGATATTGACTCCTTAGTTATGGCTAGGGCTGAGTTTCCATTGAAAAAAGTAATTTTGCTTTGCTGATAACTTTAACTCCATTTGACAAATTAGCATGAAACTATCCAATCAAATAGCGAAAGTGGCAAAGATTCATCATTTCATCATTTCAAATTTCATTCAGATCCCTATTGCACCAAAGTCGCCATGAAACTAGAACTTTATTGAGAGGCGTGCCTTTGCTGGGTTTGATGTATTTCTTTAGAAATTAACATTACCAAAAGATGTCGAGCAGACATCAAAGTGTGACATTATAGAGATATCTCTTAATTTGTGGATCCTTCACCGATTCGCTAATCCATTTCAAATAATAAAGACATTGCAGGTGGACGAGGGAGCTTTTTTTGTCCCCACATCCTTTGCAGAACGATATGGATCTGATCTGGAGCAATATCCATAAAACAATGCACTCCGATTAAGGGGCCATCACAGAAAAATGCCTATAGTGACTGTTATTGCCCATCACCATGCACTTAGGGGCAGATTTACAAGCCTCATGCGCCAATTTTGCGTCACTTTTAACATTGGAAAGGTGACGCAAAAGTGGGGCAAGTGGCTTGTAAATCTGTCCCTTCGGGGCAGATTTATGAGGCCCTTGCGCCACGTTTACGCCGCTGTTGCGTCACGCAAGGTGGCGTAAACGTGGCGCATCCCTATGAACTATTTACAACGTGACGCATCTAGGCAGATGCGTCACGTTGTAAAGCCCTGCGCCGCTTGTGGGCGTTCCGGCGCAGGGTGGGCGTTCCGGGGCAGGTGCGCCTCGCAAAAGTGGCTGAGTGAAATCTATAAGATTTCACTCAGTCACTTTCAGGCCAATGCTGCGTCAAAAGCCTGCGCCTGCTTGAAGCAGGCGTAGGTCTTGATGCAGCATTGGTCAGATAGGGCACCCCCGAGCCTTGCTGGAGTTGCGTCGCGCTTGCGCGCAACTCCAGCAATGCGCCGCCTTTACGGCACAGATGCGTCACGCATCTGTGCAGTTTTTGCCCCTTGGTGCGCCGCATTGTAAATGCGGCGCACCGTGGGTGGCGGAGCTGTGGCGCACTGTGGCGCACGTTAACTGGCGCATCCCTGGGGATGCGCCAGTTAACATAAATCTGCCCCTTAGTACTTAGTAAACAACATGGCATAGCTGGGCAAAGTGAGCATATCCTGAACTCCAGGGAGCATATTATCAAGGGCAGTATCCCTGCTTTAGCAGCACTTTTTGCCGCTAAAGCGGCAATATTTTTATCGCCCTATTTACAAGGCATTGCTAACATGCATTAGCCCATGTTAGCAGCCGATTTTGTAATGCATCTCATGCCAGCGATGAGATGCAAAGTAGGCCTTCCTTAAAAAATACAACATGACAGAGGGCACTAACACAACAAGGCAGCCCCGGTCTTCCAAAGCGAAATTAAAAGTCACGCTAACCGCAGTTATCGCCGGATCCTAAGTCCACACTCCCATATTAATAAGCTTTTCATTAGCGCTGTGAAATCATTGCTTGATTTCACACGCTAATGATGAATCACCGTCTATCGCTGGTTTCTTCATCGCCTGTGAGCTAAGTGTTGCTATTACGCCGCTAACACGCCGTTGATAATATGCCCCTCGGCCTCTCAGTGAGAGATCCCTAAAAGGTACCCACCTGCGTAGCTAGGGGGGGCGGGGAGGCGGGCCGTCCCAGGCGGCACGATTTTTGGGGTGGCCGCGGCACTGGTGGCCCATTGCGGCCTTTATAACTTATTTGGGAAACAGTTTCCCCAAGTAAGTTATAAAAGCTGCCGCAGGCAGCGGCAACGGACCTCTAGTGCCACGGTGACGGCCCAGTTTGAAAATACAAAGCAGAGCACCTGAATTGGCAACAGTCGGTCCCGCGTTTGTAGGTGCTTGATTGTTGTTGGTCTGAATCAGCCTCCAGGGCCGTCAATCTTGTAACACGCTAGCGCTACCAATAATGGCCCTGGGGTGACATTTTGGCCAGCCCTCCCATTGAGAACGTAGCAGTGGCGCGTCACACGCTTCACCGCTATGCTCTTGTGAGGAATCTGGCTGCTGCAGAAGTGATTCGTTAATCGAAGTTCGACCCAACCACCCCTCCTGCCATAGAGACCCAGGAGCGACGAATGAGGTAAGTGGAGAGCTGGAGCAGCAGGTTTATTTTATTTCTTTTATTTATTTATGCGTTTTTAAATAGCGCGGACTGTACCCGAAGGCGTCAGAGCGCTTCACAATAGGAACAGTAATGATACACGAGGAGAACATTACAATTGAACAAAATTACAAAAGAAAACCTTAAGTTACATGAGGCAAAAGTGACAATTGTGAGCAAACAACATACAAGAGGTAGCAAACGTAGCATTACAGGAGGAAAAAGTGACAAGTGTGCAGGTTACAAAAGCGTACTAAGTACAATTAGAGGTATAATACTGCAATATATGGAGGCCACTCAAACACAAGAACAATCGTTATTTAGGCAATGGTGGCACTTGTGCAAGTATCGAAAGCAAACAAAATGTTAGAGGTAGCAAACAGTGTGTTACAAGAGAAAAAAAGTGAAACATCACCTAGTGACAGAACAGGGTAAGGGAAGGGTGTGAAGGAAAATCGGATATATGTGGTCTTTGCAGAAATACCATAGGAGAGATCCGATTTCCAAGATTGTCAGTGTGAAGTAAGTTCATGTAACATTTGGTACAGGCATAAGATAGATCAATATTAATGTTGATGTCCATGGTTACCCAAGTGAACTCTATTTTGGAACATTTATGAATACCAATTTATGTTATTTATGAGGGAATTGTTCATGATTAAAGTCTGCAAAAGCCATGTAGGAAGGTCCACAAGATGTACTCATTGCATTCCAACCCAATTACAGGACTCTGTTCGCATTTGCCTAGATGTTTTCAATCATTGCTTTAAAGGGAACAGTGGCATCTTAAAATTCCGTCCATGTTTCAAAGTGCTAAATGCATTGTAAGATTTTTTTTTTCTCCTAGATTTACTAATTGACGGATAAACTTGCGCAGTTGATTTTTTTTTATGTCTATTTAGTTGTGGGTATGAAATTAAACATTTATTTTCATACTTTTCAGGCACTGAGTGTACTTGTGCATTATCTTGTGTTACGTGTGCATGCTACAAAAGAGTACCAAACACAGGTACAAGGATACTACTGCAATAAATGGCAAACACTCAAACCACAAGAACACACTGGGATGGCACTTCCATAGTCATGGAAAATAGAATTTTCAGTAAAGGGAGGTCTTCCTTCAGATGATAGAGAGGGCATGAATTAATTTTGGAGGTGTCTTTGGAGGAGGAGAACTTTGAGGTCGGTTTTGAAGACCTGGGTGGAGGTTGTGGAATGGGAGGAGAACTCCAACGGTTCTTTACCCACAATTTCCAGACATCTGGCCTCGGGCTGGGCGTCAGAAGTGGGCACCCCGTGAGTAAGGGAAGCAACCGCAAGACTTGGCTCCATCGCTGAGGGGGGCTTTCACTCTCAGGCTCGGCAGCCCTGCTGATGGGACATTTTATTTGATGTCAGATCTATCAAATGCCTCGGAGTTGGAGAGTGTAGATGGTGCTTGGGCAGATAATCGAAGTCTTGCAAGCTCGGTCCCGCTGGTGGATGATGAAGGCAGTATGGTATCTGGAGGAAAAGGAACAGAAACAGTGCGCAACGCTAAGGAAACGACAATTGTGTCAGCTAAGGATAGGCATACAAGAAAATGGCATTCCCACGAGATCGTGGTTGGTGGGGTAAGCCATACTTCATGTTATATTATTGGGGGGCAGTGCTGTCATTTATTAGTCCCCGGGTAGTTGGAGACAGAGCCAAATTCTACCATTGTCATCTTCCGTCAACTTATGAACTTGGGTTAGGTGTTGAGGTCAGGGAATGCTTGGTC
Organism: Lissotriton helveticus; assembly: GCF_964261635.1. NCBI lineage: Eukaryota > Metazoa > Chordata > Amphibia > Caudata > Salamandridae > Lissotriton > Lissotriton helveticus. The sequence goes on from NC_136058.1 coordinate 136,138,124, forward strand.
AAAATAATAGAACCTAGCTATTTCAAGAAACTAAATTTAAAGTTCTTACTGCTGCGCATTCAGTTTGGAAGCAGATCAAGTGACATGTGGGCATTGGTAAATTAAATGCTTATACCCCTCTTTTTGCTCCGGGTCTTCTTCCAACATTTTTTTGCGATCAAACATCTAACAGATGGCACTCAAAAGGAGTGCATTGTTTAGGGGATATGTGTGAAGATGGACAGTTGGCAGCATTTGGAGACCTCCAAACAAAATTTGGGTTGGATAAACATGAGTTTTTGAAATATCTCCAAATTCGTAGTTTTTTTAATAAATTCACCTTGGGTGCGGTTTATCCATGGGGGAGGATTTCGTTCATTGAAAGAATGATGAAAAAAACGCCTATTGGCCAATTTTATGCCCAATTATTGGAAAAACTTCCAGATGATGTAGAGGCATGTCAAAAGCAATAGGTGGAGAAGCTGGGGCAGGGGGATATTAATATTTGTGAATCCATACAGCTTGCAAACCTAGTTTTGATGACAGGGTGGATGCGCACCGATCATTACATGGTTATATATGATTTATATTATACTCCAAGCAAAATCTCAAAATGGGGGACCTCTTCTGGTACAAAATGCAATAGGTGTGGTCTATATGGTGCAGATGCTGTGCATATGGTTTTCAAGTGTCCTAAGTTATGGGAACTTTTTTGTTCAATTGAGAGATTCTTAGGCATATTATTAGGATCCCCCGTTCGCATTTCAGGGGCAATGGTTTTAATTGGGATCAGTACAGATATTCATGCACAGGAAAGATCTGCAGCTGTGGCATCTTTTTTGTTTATTTGTATGGCTGTCGTTAGGGCATGTATTACTGATTGGATCAGTCCCGACCCGCCGACATTCTTGTGTAGGCGTTCGAGATTATTAGCCATGTATAATTTAGAATTAGCAATTTATAAGACCAAGGGGAGGAGGAAGAGTGCAACTAGTGCTAAAATTTGGTCCCATATTACTGACTGGATTTAAGCAATAATAGGGGTGGACTGTGGTCATATTGATGTCATTTTTTAACTTCATTTATCTTGCCCGTTTGTTTTGTATTGGCTCGGTTTGGTTATTATCTGTTTGTGATTACCTTTTGCCCTAAGTAATTTCTTGTTATGCTTGTTATTTTTATTTTTATTTTTTTCTACTTCGGTTGTATGTCTTTGTTTCTGCCAACCAATCTGTACTCTTCTTGCATAAAATAAAAAAAATTAAAAAAGCATGGCCATTAAGAATGCTTAATGAGCTTATTTCTCTAATTATATTATTAAATAAAGCAGCATGCAAAAGTTTTTTTTTCTTATGGACAATTCATTGTTTAATGTAACAAACAAATTGGGTTACTGGTTGAGGGGCTGAAACTCTACTCACACAGCAACCACAATCCTTTTTAGGGTGAGGCACATTCAAACCCCAAATTAACCTTTGCCCAGCCCTTGCTAGCTTGGCAAAAAGTAGACAGGCTAAACCTAGAGGCAATGTGTATTAGTGCAACACTTCAGAAATTATTAAAGTGAAAACACCACTCAAGAAATAAATACAATCAGTTGAACTGGAAAAATGCAATTAAAAAAATGTCAGTGAAAATAGTGCCAAAAAGCACAAAGCACCCACTGTGGATATCTGGTCACGCAGGACTGGGAAAAAGTCTCAAAATCAGGCCAGCCGCGATGGGGCCCCCCTCATGCCAGCCCTGGCCAACTCCCTCTACCTTTTGCTGGTCAGATCCAGTTCCATGCACCTCAGACACCATGACCAACCAGTAAGCTGTGTGTGATGAAGAAGGAGCATTTTGCATGCTCAGTGAAAAAACTCCACTGCACATGTGCAAGGTATCCACAGACGTACCACTAAATGAACTTGAAATCAACTTGTATAAAAGTGGATCATGGGATGGTTTACAGTTGATGGGAAGCGAAAGCAGATTACACCGAAAACAATTCTCAAGAGTTTTTGTAGAAGTATGAATCAAAACTGAGTGACAAGGAGGTGAAACATTCAGTAGGGGGAGAGAGGGCTTGAGTCAGTGCAGCAGTAGGGCTCTGTGAAACTTGTGTGACATCAACAGTGCACTAATAATGAAAAAAAGCAGCTTTGCGCCCAAACCACCCTAGCAGCCCCTCCACCTAAAATATTACTAAAGAGAGAACTTGGCAGTGGACTGGGCGGTCCTTCTTTAAAAACAACCGGCATGTAGGAAGACTAGACTTTTATCTTTGGGAAGAGTCACCCATTATTCTTAGCTCCTAATATGAAAATACTGCTTGTTAAGTCCATGTACCCTGGAAGCAGAGCACTGCCATCACTATGCCCATTCTAATCTTCCTCATACACAGTTATGTTGTCATGAACCAGTGCAGCTACCTGGACACCTCCTATTTAGACATTGCCAAAGGCACAGTTGAGACTTTCATGAATGTATGGTACCTGGAGGGTGCCACACGTACAAGCCATGCGACGAAGTCTAGGGAGCTTCAAGTAGCCCTGTATCGTGTTCGTTTTTATTCCCTTTGTCTCCCACAGCTGGGATCCTGCCAGCAGAGGAGACAGGTCGGTGCTGGTCACTTTCGAGGAGCAACCTCTAGGGATTAAAGTAAACCTGCCACCCTCCTGGCCCAGCTGGCTGCGTCAGTGGCTGCAAGTCGCTCCTCTGCCCCCTCCACCGGAGAAGCTGGGGAGATAGAGCAGGTAGCCCCGCACACTAACATGGCTATAATCCTGCTTTCCTCTGCTGTGCAGTAATGTCCTTACACACTGTTGTAGACTGCCATTATACAGCAGAATCCTTGGCTCATGTATATGGGTGAACGCTGAGCGCGCACCTGTAAACTCTGCTCCCTCTGTGGTTGGAGGAGTTTTTGTCAAACCCCATGCTCCAAGTGGAGCACAGAGTAGCAAAACTCCATGAACTCCACCAGCGGAGCGAAGTTTACCACCCACCCCTACTTAAATGCAGAGCGTTGTGAGGTCCTGCTCTGAACATGCGTTGAGCAACCGAAGCAATATGGAGCTACCAAGCTGCGATACAAGGTCCTGCATTGTTGAGGATCCCATCGACTAGGGCTTGGAATGTGAAGTCTGACATCAAAGATGCCTTATGCATTTGAGGCGATGTATCTGTTCCAAAGTGCTGTGAGGCTGTGATGCAAGAACCCACATCGTCATTGGGGCTGCTGTCCATAAGAGGTTTGCAATGCAAGGGCCTGTGACTGTCAAGTTCCGCACAGTGGCAGTTCCAATGATGGCTGCGAGGTTAATGCGGAGTCCTTGCGCTAAGAGAATCCTCACACCAGAGTCAATGTGTCAGTTCTGCTCGAGTTTGTGCCACCTAGCAGAGGAGATGCCTTTGTTCTGTTGGGTCCACACATGGGCTGGCAAAGCATTTTTAGGGCCACTTCCAAAGGCCCAGGACTGAGGTGGCTCACAGATAAGGTCCGGGTGCTGGGTTCAAGCAATCTGTCCCTGAGGCTTTAGTAATGAGGCCAGCAAACTAGCCCTTGGAGTCACTGTGGGGGCCTGGCTTCAACAGATGCAGGACACACTATGTCACTGCAGTGAAACCAAGCTATACCCAGCTGATTAGCCCATAAGTAGAGAAAAACTGGTCCTGGGTTGCTTGTGTTCCAGTTCAGGGAGGACCTGTCTTGGTAGTTTGAAGTAGACTGTTCCCATTGGAGCAGGACCAAGACTGATGTGAATATAGCTGGGTTCAAACTGAGGTGGCAAGGTGTGCAAAATAACAATGGACTAACATGCAGCGCCAAGAAATTATCAGTAGCTGAGATTAACTCAAACATTCCATTCATCGCTTTTTTGTATTAACACAGCTATCACCCTTCAGGTCTCGTGGTGCTAAATAGTAACAACAAGAGCACTGAAGAATATCCAGAAGGACACCCAAAAATTATCAAGTGACACAAAGCCCCATCTTAAGAGCTTCCCTTAAAAGCAGATGGTCAGCAGTCAGCAGAAGGCTGCAAAGAAACGAATTCCACTGTGGAGCCAATGATGAAAACACTCTGTCACCTAAACAGGGTCTATGACATCTAGGAATAACTAGAGAGACTGAATTGGCAGAGTGAAGGGATCTAGGAGGTATATACTTAACAAGTCTGTAAGAGATCTAATTCATCTTCTTCATCAAATACTTTATTTCGGCATACATGCCATAAAAGTTTTCACATTCTCAGCACACATACAAAAATCCATCATTTGAAATATGTTTGCTTGATTGAATACTAAAATGTCACAATTTTGACTTTAAATACACAATAATTAAAAACAGGTCATCTGGGAGATTAAAGTGCATTACAAGATAAATGGTACAAGTGTAGAAGAGTGGTACAGTCAATTGCCAAGATCTAATTCAGAATCTTCCATATTGGGAGTGATGGGTTATACAGACATTTTAAAATGCACATGGACAGGCATCCAATGCAAATTAGGAAGTATGGGTGATACATAACAATTAATCTATCATCATTGTTTATAAATGTTTGAAATTAATTTTAAAATGCAAAAAAACATTATTAAATTGGTTTATAATAAATAAAAATTTGGAACCATCTTTATATATGTGTTTAACATTTAATTACAATTAATTATATGTTGAATTATTGAACAGAATTTAATTTAAATTGAAATTATTTCCTATGAGGTTTTTATTTAAGTCACTGCCTTCATTATTTAATATGGGAGTATTTTGAAGTACCTGGGGTTGGCCTTGTGTGGTGGTAGACTTACTACTTAGTAGTAACTTTTAGTTGCCAGTCAAGGGCCTCTTCTTTCTCGGGGGTAGAGACATGTAAGTCTACACTTTTAAATAAATGTACACTCTGTTTTTGAGAATAGCCGAAAGAGGTAAAGGGGCCAATTACGAGTTTGGCGGTCTCACCATTGTACCACCTTGTTGATGAAGTTATTCCCGCCAGCAGCGGGGGGTTCCTGACAGCAGTAGGCAGTCACTGTATACTCCCAGCAAAGCACCAGAACAGTGCTCATTGTACGGGTACAAAAACAACACAGCGGATGCCCATTGGCCAAGTGGACACACCTGCAAATCACACTATAAAGCACACCCCATTATAGACCACGATCCTTTGCCTCTCCACTGCAGCACAGCAAGACAGACACCAAATATTTTTAGTGAGATAAGGCAACCCTATATTTTCCTCATCCTTTTTAACACAATTATTTTTCTTGCATATTTTTCTCAATTCCCTTGGTGTTTATTTTTTTACATTGTCATTCACTTTAATTTAGAGTTATGTTACATCAAAGAATCTATGTTTTTCAGAGGCTGAGTTGTCTTTCATTGTGGATGAAATCATAAGAGTAGAGCCACAGTTGTTTGGAGCCCAAGTCCATCATACTCCTCTTGGTAGGAAAAGGGAAATGTGGTGTGGAATAGTTGATAGAGTGAATGCTGTAGGTACCATCCTGCTCACAAAGGAGTAAATTAGGAAGGGGTGGAATTACCTAATGGGGAAGGTTCATGCCCTGGCCCCCAAGCCACACCTGGAAGCCCAGAAGGCGGGCAGTGGTCTTCCCAGCAACCAATTACAACTGTTTCCCTGGAGAAGTAGGTCTTGGCCATCTTGCATTCTGAAGGCTTGACAGGAATAGCTGGTGGAGTGGAGTCTGGTAAGTTATACCTCACTAACAGTCACAACACTTTAATGTCCTGTTTACTGTCGTCTCAGCTTTTTCTATTGTGTTGTGTATGTACTTTCTCAACATGTAATGCTCAAAGTATCAGAGGTGTTAGTCAGGGTTAATGTGTATTGTTGTATATGAGATCACATGTGTCAATATCCATAACATGTCACATGTTGCAATGGTGTCTGTAAGTGTATTGCTATACAATTTAAAATCAAGCACCCATGTTATGTTTGAATATGTAAATGTTTGGTCCATTTCACCTGCATTTTGAGAACAGGTATGTTATACAAACCATTTTGAAAGTGTAGGCTAGTAGCGTTTGAAATGCCTGCACCTACCATGAGGTCCTGAAACCCTAAACAAGATGCAATTGAGGTTTTGCCCATTCACACTTGTCTGACAGATTACAGTTGATGTTAAATTCTCATGGACTAAGCAATCTACATACAATGCTCTACTCAGAGACACATCTGTCTACTTAGCTTTATGTTGTGCTGGTCTCCTCAACTGAAACTATTGATGGCATGAATAACACCATACTAAGGGGCCCATTACGATTTCGGGCGGATTGCCTCTGCGAGGCTGGCGGTAGCCACCGCCGGCGTGGCAGAGGCAATCCGCCCGACATCCATTTCCGAATTCCCCCCCGCCATATTAGCATGGCGGGGGGGACCGCGGTGGACGGAAAGACCGTCCGCCGTTTTTCCGCCCCGGTCGCCTTGCGGCCAGGGCGGAGAATATTTAGTATGGTGGCGGTGTCTCATAGACACCCCCAGCCATATTAGTAAGGGCTGTCAGTCATGCCTTTCCGTGGCGGCAATGCCGCCACGGAAAGACATGCGGTCTTCACTCTGGGGGCCCCCTGTGGGCCCCCAGAGTAAAGGAGTGGTGGGGAATGCACACGAGGGGTACCTGTGGTACCTCCTCACATTTGCATAAACAAAGCGGCAGGCACTGTGCTGTGCCTGCCGCTTTGTTTATGCAAATGCTGAAATGCATTCTAGCATTGTGACGGGCGGTGCTGAGAGCACCGCCCGTCACAATGCTAGAAATGCAGGATGTGCCCTCCACTGTGGCGGGCACATCCTAATGCCCCCCACGGGACCCCCGCCCTTATGGCGGGCGGTCCCAATCCCCGCTAGGATGACGGGCAGACAAAGTCCGCCCGTCATCCTAATGGACCCCTAAGTGTGTAGCTCAAATATTTTTAAGACATGAAGGCAACTCAGGTGATTAGAAGTGGCAGGTGACCCATTGACTCTGCATTGCTTACATGATGATTAATGCTAACTATACAACTAGGCTATCTGAAGTCCTATATCATACCCAACTAGACATTGGAATGGCACAATACATGTTACCTCTCCACTGTGTTGGTTTCAATGTTTGTGAGGTCTCATGTGTATTCCTTGATCCAAAATGCAACATCTCAGGAAATCTAATGAGCTCCTTAATTCAAGAACATGTATTTAATGTCTCCAAATGTCTTGTTAACAAGTTCAATGACAATGAAAAATATCACAACAGTAATTTCTATTTTTCCTTTTGCTCTATACACCAAACATGTGGATGTAGATATTACACTCCCACCAATTATAATGTTCTCTGTTTCACAGCAGGTCTATCTGGCAGATCACCTGGCCAGAGCTTGGCCACCAAACAGTCTCCCACTCGAGCCCAGGATCAAGCTCTCAGTGATGACAACACTCCTTGAAATGAGGACATGGATGTCATTGCCCACTGTGCCCACACCAACCCATCTGCAACCTCTCCGCCAACCTCAGTCCTCCAACTTGTGTACCTAGTACAGTTCAAAATATTTGAAGCTGGATCTTGAGGTGGCAATCACCAGCCCACCTAAAGAGGATTTAGGATCAATGGGAGAGGGAATTCTAGAACAAGGGCACTGGTTTGTGGGGATGAGGTCGTAAGGCGGGATACTGTTGGCCCGTTGATTGAGGCCACTAGAGCCACCCACACCAAGGCCACCATTGACAAAGTCTTTGAAGCCTACCAGGACTCCCAAGGCATGATGGGCCAGGTACTAACTGAAATCCGGGAGGTGAAGGAGCAGCAGAGGGACTTACGCAATGAGATGGAGGCCCACAATTCCAACATGGCCTTCCTAATTGGGGTGCTGCATGATATTCACACAACCCTGAGCAGAGCATTTCCCCCACTATCTACCTTTTCCTGTAATCCAGCTACATCTGAAACATCTACATCTGCTGCAGCCACAGGAAGGGAGGCCCTGTCAGAGGTAAAAAGGCTTGCAGAAATCCCTGTCCCTGTAGTTGCAGAATACCCCCATTAACAAACCTGGACACCCACACAACTTTCATGTGGGTAGGATTGGCAGACCTCCATCACCGCCAGCAAGAAACCTCAACCATAATTTCCTTCAGTACGTAAACATTCACTCAGTGTACTATTGCTGGGCACATTTACCTTTCAGATGGGAGTAGTATTATGGACATTGGACATCAAATAATTTGGGTTCTACAACTATGGTGTCATTCACCATGGTTGACTGCTTCACTTTTTAATTTACCTGTTTGTTTTTGCACATTGTTTATTTTCTCCTTGTTCACTTATATAGAAATACACAACTCAGAAACTCATTGTCTGCTGCAGTATATCTCACATCTAGTAATGTATATATAATGTGGCGGCCCGGCAAGCCTTCCTGGGCGGCCCGCGGACATTGCAGACACCTGTGTTTAAAAATAAATAAACTAAATAGTGTTCGCAAATACAGCCTCAGCAGCGCGGACTCAGACTCTGCTCTGTGGGGGCCCGGGGGATTCCAGTGATTGTCAGAGGGGAGCTGCAGGGGCCTAAGAGGTGAAATTCAACAAAGCCTAATTAACATGTAAATGGTCTTTTAAAGACCCATGAAGTACTGGGGCACGGCTGTGTGCGCGCGGCCGGGGAAGCTGTCGCAGCCCGGGCTGAGGGCTCACACACACACACACACACAGGTGAGAGGACAGAGAGGGAAGGAGGAAGACACAGAGGGAGAGAGGGAGACACAGGGGGAGGGAGAAGGGAGACACAGAGAGAGGGCAGGAGGGAGGCACAGAGGGGGAGGGAAACAGAGAGTGGGAGACAGGGAGGGAGACACAGAGGGAGGGAGGGAGACAGAGGGAGGGAGAAGGGAGACACAGAGAGAGGGCAGGAGGGAGAGACAGAGGGAGGGAGGGAAACAGAGAGTGGGAGACAGGGAGGGAGACACAGAGGAAGGGAGGGAGACGGGGAGGGAGGGAGACACTGAGGGAGGGAGGGAAACAGAGAGTGGGAGACAGGGAGGGAGACACAGAGGGAGGGAGGGAAACACAGAGGGAAGGAGGGAGACCCAGAGGGAGGGAGGGAGACAGAGAGTGGGAGACAGGGAGGGAGACACAGTGGGAGGGAGGGAGACAGAGGGAGGGAGGGAGACACAGAGGGAGGGAGGGAAACAGAGAGTGGGAGACAGGGAGGGAGACACAGTTGGAGGGAGGGAGACAGAGGGAGGGAGGGAGGGAGACACAGAGGAAGGGAGGGAAACAGAGAGTTGGAGACAGGGAGGGAGACACAGAGGGAGGGAGGGAGACACAGAGGGATGGAGGGAGACAGGGAGGGAGAAACAGAGGGAGGGAGGAAGACTGGGAGGGAGACACAGAGGGAGGGAGGGAAACAGAGCGTGGGAGACAGAGAGGGAGACACAGAGGGAGGGAGGGAGACAGGGAGGGAGGGAGACACAGAGGGAGGGAGGGAAACAGAGAGTGGGTGACAGGGAGGGAGACACAGTGGGAGGGAGGAATACAGAGGGAGGGAGGGAGGGAGGGAGACAGAGGGAGGGAGAAGGGAGACACAGAGAGAGGGCAGGAGGGAGACACAGTGGGAGGGAGGGAAACAGAGAGTGGGAGACAGGGAGGGAGACACAGAAGGAGGGAGGGAGACACAGGGAGAGGGAGGGAGACAGGGAGGGAGGGAGACACAGAGGGAGGGAGACAGGGAGGGAGGGAGACACAGAGGGAGGGAGGGAAACAGAGAGTGGGAGACAGGGAGGGAGACACAGTGGGAGGGAGGGAGGCCGAGGGAGGGAGGGAGGGAGACACTGAGGGAGGGAGGGAGGGAGACACGGAGGGAGACACAGAGGGAGAGTGGGAGACTGGGAGGGAGACACAGAGGGAGAGTGGGAGACTGGAAGGGAGACACAGAGGGAGAGTGGGAGACAGGGAGGACAGGAAGACACAGAGGGCCCGATTCACAGAACTAACTTAAGACAAAGTCCTAAACTTACTACTTTTGGTATTCACAGAAGTTAGGATTTTGTCTTAAGTTTGTCTTAAGACAGACTTAAGACAGACTTAAGACAAAATCCTAAATTAGGTCTGTCTTAAGTCTGTCTTAAGACAAACTTAAGACAAAATCCTAACTTCTGTGAATACCAAATGTAGTAAGTTTAGGATTTTGTCTTAAGTTAGTTCTGTGAATCGGGCCCAGAGGGAGGGAGGGAGACACAGGGGGAGACACAGAGGGAGGGAGACACAGAGGGAGGGAAACAGAGAGTGGGAGACAGGGAGGGAGACACAGAGGGAGAGTGGGAGACTGGGAGGGAGACACAGAGGGACAGTGGGAGACTGGAAGGGAGACACAGAGGGAAAGTGGGAGACTGGGAGGGAGACACAGAGGGAGAGTGGGAGACTGGGAGGGAGACACAGTGGGAGGGAGGAATACAGAGGGAGAGAGGGAGGGAGACAGAGGGAGGGAGGGAAGGAGACACAGAGGAAGGGAGGGAAACAGAGAGTTGGAGACAGGGAGGGAGACACAGAGGGAGGGAGGGAGACACAGAGGGATGGAGGGAGACAGGGAGGGAGAAACAGAGGGAGGGAGGAAGACTGGGAGGGAGACACAGAGGGAGGGAGGGAAACAGAGCGTGGGAGACAGAGAGGGAGACACAGAGGGAGGGAGGGAGACAGGGAGGGAGACACAGAGGGACAGTGGGAGACTGGAAGGGAGACACAGAGGGAAAGTGGGAGACTGGGAGGGAGACACAGAGGGAGAGTGGGAGACTGGGAGGGAGACACAGTGGGAGGGAGGAATACAGAGGGAGAGAGGGAGGGAGACAGAGGGAGGGAGACACAGAGGAAGGGAGGGAAACAGAGAGTTGGAGACAGGGAGGGAGACACAGAGGGAGGGAGGGAGACACAGAGGGATGGAGGGAGACAGGGAGGGAGAAACAGAGGGAGGGAGGAAGACTGGGAGGGAGACACAGAGGGAGGGAGGGAAACAGAGCGTGGGAGACAGAGAGGGAGACACAGAGGGAGGGAGGGAGACAGGGAGGGAGGGAGACACAGAGGGAGGGAGACACAGAGGGAGGGAGGGAAACAGAGAGTGGGTGACAGGGAGGGAGACACAGTGGGAGGGAGGAATACAGAGGGAGGGTGGGAGGGAGACAGAGGGAGGGAGAAGGGAGACACAGAGAGAGGGCAGGAGGGAGACAGTGGGAGGGAGGGAAACAGAGAGTGGGAGACAGGGAGGGAGACACAGAAGGAGGGAGGGAGACACAGGGAGAGGGAGGGAGACAGGGAGGGAGGGAGACACAGAGGGAGTGAGACAGGGAGGGAGGGAGACACAGAGGGAGGGAGGGAAACAGAGAGTGGGAGACAGGGAGGGAGACACAGTGGGAGGGAGGGAGGCCGAGGGAGGGAGGGAGGGAGACACTGAGGGAGGGAGGGAGACACGGAGGGAGACACAGAGGGAGAGTGGGAGACTGGGAGGGAGACACAGAGGGAGAGTGGGAGACTGGAAGGGAGACACAGAGGGAGAGTGGGAGACAGGGAGGACAGGAAGACACAGAGGGCCCGATTCACAGAACTAACTTAAGACAAAATCCTAAACTTACTACTTTTGGTATTCACAGAAGTTAGGATTTTGTCTTAAGTTTGTCTTAAGACAGACTTAAGACAGACCTAATTTAGGATTTTGTCTTAAGTCTGTCTTAAGTCTGTCTTAAGACAAACTTAAGACAAAATCCTAACTTCTGTGAAATGAGGAGAAAGGACCACTACAAAGTGTAGCATTTCCGTCTCACCCAGTGGGTCGGGAGGTTCGCTCACAACTACCCAATGGTCCAGATGAATTACAGCCAGACCGCCACCCCTACCGGCCGGTCGGTCCATCCTAGTAATCCTGAAGCCACGTGGTATAGCAAGTTCCACCACCGGCATACAGGACTCAGTAAGCCAGGTTTCGGTGACGAAAAGGAGATCAAACTCCTTCTCGTCCAGCAGCTCGAATATATCAGCCGCATGTCTGACCATTGATCTGGCATTAATCAGGCCTGCTTTTATAACCTCGCTGCAGATCTTAGTCGCGTCGCCTGAGGGCTGTAAATTCGAAAAACTGAACCCGCATGCAGGGCACCGATGGTGCAGAGCATTTAACACCTCCCAATGATTGGCGGCATCGCAGCTGTAGGTATTGAGGGCGAGCAGCTCCTCAGATGAATACCTCAGAGAGCCAGCCTGAAAACAATAAGGAGGATAAAGGGGTGCCGGGGCCCTGGGCCCGTCCGGGACACGGAGGGGCACAGACGGGACCTCCTTTGGCGCTCCTTCGGCGCGCAGACCGCGCGCCCGCAGACGGCGCGCCCGCAGCGCGCGACCGCTGCGCGCTCGGCGCAACGATGCGTTAAATAGGGGCGGGCGAGGCAGGAGACTAGAGCGCCAACCCCAGTGCAAAGCGGTCCCGCCTCACTTCCGGGAACCGCTGGGGCCGAGCGCTGAGGGCGGCGCTAATCAAAGATGTGCAAAAACGCGAAGAGAAAGTGCAGCGTGCAATGGACCCAGGCAGGGAAGGTAGGCACAATTAATAAAAGCTCGCACTGAGGCGGCAATACAATTTAATAAAACAATTTAAAAGAGCTAGTAGGTTAAAAACGGCAGAGTTACAGTGCAAGGTTGGGGGCTGGATAATACTCACATAGAGCAGCACTCGCCTCCCTGCTCCAAATAAATAGGGGCGGGCGAGGCAGGAGACTAGAGCGCCAACCCCGGTGCAATGCGGTCCCGCCTCACTTCCGGGAACCGCTGGGGCCGAGCGCTGAGGGCGGCGCTAATCAAAGATGTGCAAAAACGCGAAGAGAAAGTGCAGCGTGCAATGGACCCAGGCAGGGAAGGTAGGCACAGTTAATAAAAGCTCGCACTGAGGCGGCAATACAATTTAATAAAACAATTTAAAAGAGCTAGTAGGTTAAAAACGGCAGAGTTACAGTGCAAGGTTGGGGGCTGGATAATACTCACATAGAGCAGCACTCGCCTCCCTGCTCCAAATAAATAGGGGCGGGCGAGGCAGGAGACTAGAGCGCCAACCCCGGTGCAATGCGGTCCCGCCTCACTTCCGGGAACCGCTGGGGCCGAGCGCTGAGGGCGGCGCTAATCAAAGATGTGCAAAAACGCGAAGAGAAAGTGCAGCGTGCAATGGACCCAGGCAGGGAAGGTAGGCACAATTAATAAAAGCTCGCACTGAGGCGGCAATACAATTTAATAAAACAATTTAAAAGAGCTAGTAGGTTAAAAACGGCAGAGTTACAGTGCAAGGTTGGGGGCTGGATAATACTCACATAGAGCAGCACTCGCCTCCCTGCTCCAAATAAATAGGGGCGGGCGAGGCAGGAGACTAGAGCGCCAACCCCGGTGCAATGCGGTCCCGCCTCACTTCCGGGAACCGCTGGGGCCGAGCGCTGAGGGCGGCGCTAATCAAAGATGTGCAAAAACGCGAAGAGAAAGTGCAGCGTGCAATGGACCCAGGCAGGGAAGGTAGGCACAGTTAATAAAAGCTCGCACTGAGGCGGCAATACAATTTAATAAAACAATTTAAAAGAGCTAGTAGGTTAAAAACGGCAGAGTTACAGTGCAAGGTTGGGGGCTGGATAATACTCACATAGAGCAGCACTCGCCTCCCTGCTCCAAATAAATAGGGGCGGGCGAGGCAGGAGACTAGAGCGCCAACCCCGGTGCAATGCGGTCCCGCCTCACTTCCGGGAACCGCTGGGGCCGAGCGCTGAGGGCGGCGCTAATCAAAGATGTGCAAAAACGCGAAGAGAAAGTGCAGCGTGCAATGGACCCAGGCAGGGAAGGTAGGCACAATTAATAAAAGCTCGCACTGAGGCGGCAATACAATTTAATAAAACAATTTAAAAGAGCTAGTAGGTTAAAAACGGCAGAGTTACAGTGCAAGGTTGGGGGCTGGATAATACTCAAATAGAGCAGCACTCACCTCCCTGCTCCAAATAAATAGGGGCGGGCGAGGCAGGAGACTAGAGCGCCAACCCCGGTGCAATGCGGTCCCGCCTCACTTCCGGGAACCGCTGGGGCCGAGCGCTGAGGGCGGCGCTAATCAAAGATGTGCAAAAACGCGAAGAGAAAGTGCAGTGTGCAATGGACCCAGGCAGGGAAGGTAGGCACAGTTAATAAAAGCTCGCACTGAGGCGGCAATACAATTTAATAAAACAATTTAAAAGAGCTAGTAGGTTAAAAACGGCAGAGTTACAGTGCAAGGTTGGGGGCTGGATAATACTCACATAGAGCAGCACTCGCCTCCCTGCTCCAAATAAATAGGGGCGGGCGAGGCAGGAGACTAGAGCGCCAACCCCGGTGCAATGCGGTCCCGCCTCACTTCCGGGAACCGCTGAGGCCGAGCGCTGAGGGCGGCGCTAATCAAAGATGTGCAAAAACGCGAAGAGAAAGTGCAGCATGCAATGGACCCAGGCAGGGAAGATAGGCACAGTTAATAAAAGCTCGCACTGAGGCGGCAATACAATTTAATAAAACAATTTAAAAGAGCTAGTAGGTTAAAAACGGCAGAGTTACAGTGCAAGGTTGGGGGCTGGATAATACTCACCATGTAGTGTGCATTTTCATCCATGGCGGACACAGCCATACACTAACGTTGGTGATTCTGATGGTAGTTGCCCGAAGGCTGATGACCCCATAAGTGGTGTACATGTATGCCGTGATTTGATGAAGAACTCTGTAATAAAGTTGAGACTCTGAAGCAGAGCTGAGTAAAAACAAACTTTATTCTGTCACCCACTCTCCAAGATTACCAGAGAGATGCCAACATTCTAAGGCAAGCTCTGGCGGAACGTACCAAATGGGAGGGGGGAAAAACAAGGAGGAACATACCAAAACAGGAGGTAGAAAAAAGGGAAGGAAGATTACGACACATCTCCCCTCGGCCAAACATGACAAAGAGATGATAAAACATTTCATACAATGCGTCTGTAACATCCCTTTATAAACTCTGGGGAAAAGGAAGTTTGCAAAACATATCCCCACAGCTAATCATGACATGAAAACTAACAAGAAGGGGTCCTACTGTTCTAGACATCTCATACAATTTGCGATATAACCCATGGCGGTGGGGTAAAGAAGGATTAACTAGATCTAAGCAACAACAGGGCAAGATAGCACACATAATAATGAGGAAGAGCACTGTTTTGCCGCCGGAGACAAACCGCCCACCAGAGGGTGATGGCACTTGCCAGGCTTACATATATAGGAACGTTATGTCTCCTCATGGTCGTCCCCAAATTACCAACTAGATATAGTTGACACAGGGTTCACTGAAGTACAACTGACTTCTAGTGAGTTTGTACCATGCAGATTGTTGTACTACCATGGATCTCTCCTTCTGATGGAGGCAAAAGGGAAGATTCTCATACCCTCAATGGGAGATGTGTGATATGTCCAAATACCATCTCTTAAAGTTTTATCCACATCCAGACCGTTGTCAAGAGATAATTGAATGTGTTTGATAATTATCTGAATAGACTTGTCAATTAGCCCATTGGCAATGGAAGCACATATGTTGGTTCCTTCGTGTTTGATTTCCAATTCATTCATGAACTTTTCCATTTCGCTTGAAGAGAAAATTACATCCTTGTCAGTGACTAAGGTTTCTGGTACTCCTTCACTGTTGAACAAATCTTTTAAAAATTCAATGAGAGCGCCTGTTGTGGCGCATGACACAAATTTGTGCTTGATCCACTGGGAAGTGTAGTCGATGAGCAAGAACATGAATTTCTTTTGGACTCCTAAATGGTCTAAGGGACCAATTACATCTATGGCAAGTTTAGTCCACGGGATACTTGGCACTATTTCTGGATTCCTGAACGTGATAAGATTTTTTCCACCAGGCACACAATTCTCCTAGTCATTCTCTGTTAAGGCAGATAATTGGTCTTGAGCACTTTTTTCTAACACCACCCTGAGACGGCACATTAGTTTTATTTTTATTCTTGCCGGTACCGCACACATTGTCCAAAAGAGAGTTGCCGCAGTAATCACTGTGGCCTTTTTTCAAAGACCCCTCTTGGAACCCATCATGAGACATATGGATTTTCTTGTTGCAGATGCACAGGCAAACTTGGTCTTTATTATTAGGATGAGGCATGATCCCTTACTCTCTTTGATGATGCCAACCTAATAGGTTAGAACCTTCTTTTACAATATATACATTTCCACTTGTGGATCTTCCCCTGAAATCTATACACATCTCGACCATGCCCACCAGGGGTATTGATTCTTTAGCATAACTTATAGGTGATATGTCAGGTTCTAACACATTGAGACTAGAAATACCAAATAGGCCATTCATATCATCTAGATTAATCAAAGTAAATGGAGAAAATGAATCAGCATAAACAACCAGGGTTTTTTTGTTCAAGAGAATGGTACATTCAGGATACTTATGTTGTTTGGGAGAAATCATCGAAGTATCTCTATCAACATTTTTCACTTGAAATATGTACTTAGGAGAGTGTTCACTGCAAACAACTTTCACCTGATTGTTCTCCCCCTCCCTGCACACTCTTGCGAAATGTCTCTTCCTATTTCACTTCATACATGTTGCATTGCGGGCAGTGCAATGAACATTGTACACAAGGTGGTTGCTGCTGCCGCACCCGAAACATTTTAAACCTTCAGTTACGCTAACTGGTTTCTCAGCCTTAATTTCTCTGGGTCTGATCTTAAAAATCTCACCGTCATTGCTGTCATCATGTGCACTCTTGGTGTTGATAACACTACTGACTAGTTCTTTTATTTCCAGAAAGCATTTAGGGAGTGTGATCTATAGATTGTGCTATACTAATAGCTTCTTTTAGGGAAGGGTTTTTGGACAGAAGTTTTTCTTTTATTCGGCTATTGTGAGTGCACCTGACTAACTGATCCCTAATAAGGGAGTCATTCAGCTCTCCAAACTCGCATAATTGTGTTAGGCCTCTGAGTGCAGCTATATAGTTGGTGACCGACTCTTGTTTACCCTGAACTCGAATAAAAAACTTGTGCCCCTCTAGGACAACGTTTACCTTGTCACCAAAGGGAGTTTCTAATTTCAAGAGAGTGATCTTAAAGGAGTGTCCAGACCCCGGTCCAGACACTCTTCACACTGCACGGCTCCTCCAGTGTGCTCGTGACCCCCGCCCCCTGCTGCTGCTGCCGCCACGAGTTCGCGGCTCCCGGTGACTGTCTGATTGCTTTCTGACGGTTTATTCGTATTTTGCTCGCCTCTTGTATAGCCCCCGCATTCTGTACTGAGTTATGCTTCTGCCTCTGCACTCTCCTGCTCACCCCCCTGTTGGGATCTCCAGCGCCCTTCCGCCATTGTTCCCGATTCCCGCCGCTTCCCCCTGTGGCCCCGCCCACTTGCCTTCTGTTTCCCTCCCTTTCGCCGCCCCGCTCCCGCCTCCCAGCTGCTCCTCCCTCCCACTTGGATCCTTAAAGGAGCGCCCCGCGTGGCAGAGAGTGTGTCCAGACCCCGTTCCAGACACTCCTCATGCTGCACAGCTCCTCCAGTGTGCTCGTGACCCCCACCCCCTGCTGCTGCCGCCGCGTGTTCGCGGCTCCTGATGACTGTCTGATTGCTTTCTGACGGTTTATTCGTATTTTGCTCGCCTCTTGTATATCCCCCGCATTCTGTACTGAGTTAGGCTTCTGCCTCTGCAGTCCCCTACTCACCCCCCTGTTGGGCTCTCCAGCGCCCTTCCGCCGTTGTTCCCGATTCCTGCCGCTGCCCCCCTGCGGCCCGCCTACTTGCCTTCTGTTTCCCTCCCATTCGCTGCCCCGCTCCCACCTCCCAGCTGCTCCTCCCTCCCTCACCGCCTCTTATGGAGCACACCGCCAGGATGCGCAGCGGGTGCGCCAAAGGCAAGCCCGTCTGTGCCCGTCCGCATCTGGACTGCGCCCAGCGCCAAAACCCCTGGACCCCACGCCCCACACCACGCCAGACTGCACTACGACTCCAGCACCCTCCGTGCACTCAACACCGGACTGTAGTGTAGTTCATATTATCCCAATAGGCTCTGCGCATTGGAATAATACCTCCAATAGTATAGACCTAGACCAGACGTTAACTAGGTCTTCTACTGTCGATATTAGACTTAAAGTTTTGGGTTTGCCAGCTAGCTCAGAGTTCACTAGAAACTTTCTCGAATAGGCAAGGAGGAGTTGAACCTCCCTGAATAGACAAGAAGGGATTTAGTTTCTGACAACCATAGAACATGACAACTTTGCTCTCCCCTAATCAAGAGTATATCTCTAGAGTCGTGTGAAAATAAAAGACAACTTATTTTACTCAGTCAGTTTGTGCATTCTTAGTTTCACCAGATTGTAGAGAAAAGGAAGAGACGGGCGTGTTCAATAAAAGATGGTATTTATTGATCAGTCTCTTTTCTCGTACAAGAGAAATGAATCGATATTATTGCAATACTTATGGTTAAGTAAAGTGCATACAATAAAAGCAGAAGTATAAAATAATACTGTAAAAACATCTATATGGTTTCTAAGCCATATGGTGGTTTAAAATGGATAAAATAGATAGATACATATAAACATTTGACTAATCGTACTCAACTGGTGCTTCTAACCACGCCTACTCCAGTGTACCTGACCTAAGCCTAATACGTGGGCGGGGATAGAAAGTAGCAGTCTAAGTTAAGTTTGTTTTGCCAAGTGACTGATTCAAGAATTCTCTGTAAGGGGTTATTCAGTTCCGTACCTGAGGTCTAGGATGATTGAGGGATGGTATCTCTCATCTTTGGTCTCGATATTCCAGGCTGCCTGCAAGGGCTGCTCGGAAGCGCCGGAGCTGGATTTCTCGGCAGGAGAAAGGCTGCGTCTCGTTCTTAGCGCGTCAGGAAGGCGGGGCAGCTAGTGGGCTTCGCTCTCTGCTGGGCTTCGGGAAGTCTTGCTGCTCCGATCTCGTCACCACCGCGTGTGTTTGCTTAAGGCAATATCGGTAATATTTATACCTGTAAGGTGTCGAGATTGACGTAAGGATGGACATAGATACGTCAATAAGGATGTCATACGAGCTGGTCGTTAGCGCATTCTTATGCTGAAGTTCTCGGTGAAATCAAAACAATGGCCGCAGGGTTTTTCCCAGGTTGTCATAGGTTTGATTTGTTTTGAGAACTCCGTATGCCTTATCAGGGGCTGGAGGAATATTGCTTGCCTAATTAGATGGCAAGCGTTATGACCTAATCAGATAACGCGCTCCTGTGCCGTGGTCTGGCGTAATCAGATAACGGTTTCTGCATCATGGGATGGCTGCTAGTTAACTCGTTAACCAGAATAGGGTCAGGAATAGGGGGATCGATACAGAACCTATAGGAATACATCACACCCACTCCACGCTAACTATGGCCATATTTACGAATCTAGGCATAGTAAAACATACTGTAGAGTATCGTGTATACCTTACCACCCCAAAATACACATAATGCATTTTGAAATTATGTAACATACGGGAAAAAAATAGTCATATGTACTATATGCACTCAAGCAGTAGAATAATGCTAAACTAATCACGCATATGTATACATTAATAGTAATTGAATATTAGAATTACACATGAAATGGCTCTTAATACAGAAGAAAAGTTCGAGACCACTTCATCACAGTTCAAAATATTTATAAACATACCAGCGGGCAGCTAATGTCTATGAAGTTTCTAAAAATAGAAATTAGTTCTCTAAGAATAGTTCTTACTTTAAGCAGAAGAAAAGTGTCTCGTAAAATTTAACAAAAATATTTTGGGGCTGCTAAAAAATTGCTGTCCGTGAATTGGAGGAAAAGTCGATCTTGCTACTTTATTATTAAAGTTGAAGGCCAAATTCAAGGTGTCGGGAACGCCGTGTGCTAGCTTGTTCAAGAGTCATTATTTCTGCTCTGGTGAGAACATCATATCGTTGAGACTGCTGAAAAAGCTGTCAACAGCTTCCTGTGAGAGTTCCACTAACTCGGAAAAGGATGTAACCATGCATTCATGTGCATGATTGTCTCCATTGACGTTTTGAGTAGTATTGCTGACAGAAGGTTGTACCTGATCGATGCTGCTTTCATCTTGATCTTCACTACCCCTTAATCGTAGTGGTGAAGTTTCCACGAATGCCGTCATCAGGATTGGCAGCCGTTGAGGGCAGCACAATGCATGAGCCTTTACCGGACCCAACAGTGTTTCTGCATCCATTGGCGCTTCCGATTGTAGCGTCAGACAGGTGTCCAACACGCATTCTTCTCCGCACAGCATGCACCTTAATACAGGTAAAACACATCTTTGCCATATCGGTCGAAATGAAAGAAACCAAGTCATGTTCAGGTCTCTAAGCCGGGTTAGTCCCAGGATTTTTGATATCCGGTCCCGGTATCCAATGGCTCGGATTGTTTCTTCCCTTGTCGCAGGTGTTTTGTCTGTGACACGGTTTGCCATATCGAAATATAAGGACTAAGAATAGGATTCCTGCAATTAGTCCCAAAATGAGGGGAACTCCTCCAAAAATCGAATGGACGAAGTCTGGAAAAATACCCAGTATGGCTTTGAATGGTGTTAATGCCATCGAAAATACTGTCTTAAATACATTTGAGACTCCACTGGTATCAGAAATATTTAAGATTTCATTCAGGATTTCTGCGAAATGTATGGGGGAATTAGTTGATAACAATGAGTGAATCTCTGCAGTCGTCCTTGCGACTAGGAGATCATACGTTTCTTTTGATGACGTGAGCCTGGTCGGCGTCTGAAGAAGCACTGTTTTCATTCTGCTTAAAGTATCAACTCGAATAGAAGTAATTTTCAAGTGAGGCCATGCCCTTGCCTCCCTGTCTGGAAAGGAGCTGGGGAACAATAAGCGTCCGCAGCACATGACCTTCGCAGTCGTACTAACGAGATAAGGAACCCCGGGCAGTAGACTACAACAGCTGCGATCCACAATTAGAATGTAACTCCCGTTATAGAGTCTTTTAAAGAATGGTTCTATCTCTGTTGCAGGTGTGCCTAGCTGGTGACATGAAAGGTTATTTGAGTTCCCTTCACAGGCTCCATGCAAACTAATTCCATTACACAGAAGTGTACCGCTTAGTGACATCGCACAATTATTGCCACTAAGAAACACTTTCTGTCCTTTATTACTGACACATGCATGTGAATAGGGCAAGTTCCATGTTGTCTTAATGTACCCTTTTCCCAATTTTTCGTACATGCCAGCCTGTATATATTTTTGGCAGTATTGAAACCTGAAAGTAGATATTGGAATATTAATTATCCCATGTATTATCCATTCAATGACAGGTCGTTCTGACATTGTCAATGGTAATCTCTCGAGTTTCTCAATGCTCAGGATTGTATAATCAGCACCCTTCTGTGCCATACTGATCTGTTTATCAGTAAGGTTAAAGATAGTGAATAGTGACGTTGTGTTGATTAAACGCCAAGGCACATAGCCTGAACGCAGGTTTTGTAACGTCCAGCCAAGCTGTACAATAGAACGCAATTGAGACTGACCGTGTTGTAATAACAGTAAGTCTTGCGATATTATGTCGATTGCTGATGACACAATGCTGTCCAATGAAAAGATTCTGGAGGACAGAGTCATTAACCCATTGTCCACTACAGAAAGCGATTTTTCCAAATTAATACAGTCAATTTCCCGTATACTTTCTGCTGTCTCAATTTGAGTTATCTTCCAGGCCTCGTTGTAAGCTGCATATATAGAGGCTGCTATGAAGCGTTTTTGACGCTGTTTGCGTGGTCCCATAATGAAATCACGCAAGTCAGCACCATCAGTAAGTAAAGTTAGGTGTTGCTTAATTTCTGTCAGTGTGGAAGTTTTTAGCCAATGAAGGCATAGTTTGCCCACACTGTAGGTGGTGATTATCCCTGGGTGTTGTCTTTGGGAATATCTAGGGTCTGGCCTGGTTAATGTGAACCCCTGTGTTTTGTTCAGGAATCCGTCTTGACAGTTATTAGTATCTGTGGGCCAGATTAACCATTGTTTCCAATCAGGATTTGTTCTGTTTTGGTTTAATACATAGTTTACGTCTATCTCTTCATCTGCAGAGTTATTGCTGTTCATTGTTGGTTTTGGAATAGACGGTTTATTTAAGTCTTGATTTTGGCTAATCCAAGACAGGTAGTTTGTTGAATAGTTTCATTCAAGAATATAATTTGTTCTGGGATCATGCAGGCTCTAAATAATGATTCTATACCTTGTACTTGCCATTCTTTTGTACCCCAAACACTTTTTACTTCAACATTTTTGTCCCAATAATCAAAACCAAATGTATTCATATTTTCAAAAAATGAGTCCGAATATATCAATTTTGTGTTTGTAAGCATGGTTTTTGTTCCTGTCTTATTTGACAATTTGAAGTAAAATGTTTCAGCATTACTTGTGTTGAACCCTGAAAAGTAGGAATATTTGTCATAAAAGGTTCTTGAGCTTCCTTTTGGAGGGGTTGCACAATGTTCCCATTGATTATAATTTAAAACATTTCTAGGTTGTGCTGATTTATGTAAAAAATGGTTACCATAGTGGTTGTAGCAGTACATACTATCATAATTAGATGAACCCTGTAAATAATCATGTTTGGTAAATTTAGCAGACATCACTAGATCAGACATCATGTTATTAATACTTTCAAAGTCCCAATCATCAGCAAATGAGTTTGGTTTTTCAAAGTCACTCAACGAGATCTTGATTTGGTGTGGATATTTGAGGATCTCTACCGGACCATGAATTTCATAGTCAGTATTGTCCCATGCTACCCCACCCGGTATAGGATTGGCTGTGAAATTGACTGAAGAAAGTTCTCTTTGTCTTGACGTGTGAAGACGTGTGTGGCTTGAGGATCAAGTTGATTTTCTGGCTTGCTGTGTCCATTTTAGCATATTTTCCCTCAATGAAGCGTCCCAAACATAGTATCATGATGAGCCAAAGTATCAGGATAAATACACCAAATGACACCCAAAATTCAATCCACGGAGAAATCAGATAGGTTTCTTTCAGCTGTTTCCATATTTCCTTAGCTTTATCTTTAAAAGTTTTTGTTGATGGCTGTGTCTTTGATTCACTTAGATCTTCAGAAGAATCTTCAAAGTTGATGAAGTAGCCGGATGCCGTTCTGTCTATTGTTCCAATTGCTTCAGGATTACTGTTTCTTGCAGCTTCAGCATATTCATTTGTTACTTCATTGTAGGTTGGTGTGTCTCTACTAAATGTTTTTATTTGGGTTTTCAGAGGTGTGAGTTCCATTGCATTGTTGCATAGTCCTTGTTGTTGTTCTGTAGGCGTTTCGAATGTGATTAGCCTTTTAGTTAGCACCTCTGTACTTGTAGCAAACCTTGGTGTTCTACTACTTATCGAGAGTCCACTTGGCCTACTGTTTGTTATCGGCCACATGATTGTGGTTTTACCAGGTCGATGGATACAACTCGGTTCTCCTTTTTACCAGCAAGCGGCGGTAGTACAACTGATCTTGTCCCGTTGATGGACAAGACAGGAACTGCTTTTCTGTAAGAAGGCCCAAATTCCTTCTTTACCGCGATCTTTTCTCTGACTAGATCCCCGACTTTTGGAATCCAGACAGGTCTTGCTGGGACAGGTGGTGGTTCTTCAATGGTTGTTGGCTGCTGTTTCAACTTTATGTTGCTCAGGTCTTTTCTTGTTTCGTTTAAGTCCTGTAAAATAGCCAAACGGTCTTTGATATCAAAGCCTTTTTCTTTCACCACTGAAGTCTGACTGTCAAGATCTAAGACTAACATCCTAGTTCCAAACAACAATTCGTACGGACTGAATCCCTTCAGAGAATTTCTTGGCAAGTTGTTTAGACTACGTTGGACACTTATTAGATGTTTGACCCACCCAGCTCCCGAACCTAATACCTTTGCTGTTATAGATTGCTTTATGTCACGGTTTTTTCTTTCAACAATTCCGTTTCCCTCGGGATGAAATGGACAGGAATACCGCAATGTAACGCCCATGCTGACCATGGCCTCCTTATAAGCTCTAGAGCTAAAAGCAGGACCCTGGTCCGAATGCAGCATGCCAATTGCGTATGTGCCGATAAAGACTCGCAAATCTTTTATAACAGTTCTGGCGTCAGCCGTTCGCTGGGGCCACATCCATATGAATCTCGTGCATGAATCCACTGCGACCAAGATATATTTATAGTTACCATCCCTTTGTAAGGGACCACAGTGGTCCAGGTAAACACAGGCTAATGGTTTATCCGAGATTAGAAGGGGCGTCTGTGCTGGTCGTCTCACTGTTGATACTTTCATTTTTTGACATATTTCACATTCTAGAACATAGTTCCTGGTTTGTCTTCTCATTTGTGGCCACCAGTATCTCTGTTTTAATAACGATACTGTGGCTGAGACGCCAGCATGTACAGAAGCAAGTCCTTCGTGTGCCGCTATGATGAGTCCTAACCTATGTTCCATGTTTGGAATTACTCTATCCCCCACTCCAGGGATTCGAGCAAATGGAACGTTATTTGCATCAGTTATGTATGAGTACTTTACTGGAAAGCCTTTCGGGAGTGTTTCTATCGCATCTTTTACTGTAGCGCTGACAGCTTGTAATATATCGCTGTCTATTTTTGTTTTTGACCGAGTGATGGCAGCTACGGAAGCCGTTTGCACAGCTGCCTTCGCGGCCTCATTAGCCAATGAATTCCCTGCAACGTGAACGCCATCACGTTGATGACTCAGTGTATGTATCACGTGAGTCTTTGGTAGTTCCTTTTGTAAAAGAACTACTTGTTCCCAAAGCATTTTATGCTTGATTGTGCCTCCTTTTGCATCCTTAAAACCATTCTGAAGCCAGATCTGTAAGTATTCATTGTAAGACTGAACGCAATAATACGAATCACACACTATGAGTGTGGGGAATTCTCGATCGGTATTTTCAAGCGCCATCTTAAATGCTAGTAGTTCAGCTCGCTGAGCTGTACAATCTCATAGAGATTGCGTTTTAGTGACCACTGGTTTAAATTTTCCTTCGTGCCAGCGACCTTTAATAATCGCGCACGCAGCACTGTAAGCTTGTTTACCTCCTACTGCGGGTTGTGCTGATCCGTCTGTATATATTATACAGCCGTAATGTTCTAGAGGCAGAATTTCGGTCGGCGTCGGACATTCGAATTCGTATTGGAGAAACTCTTGTGTTTTTAAGTTAGGATCAAATTCGTATGCCACGTCTGTTGCAGCAAGAGAATTAGCCCATTGTATCCATCTCGGATGGAGCGCTTTAGCATTCGGTATGCTTGCTTTTGTTACAGCCTCTAGGGCTGGTATCGGTGTAACGATTATTATTCGTTTACCTTGTGAAAGGGCTCGTTCTTTTGCTATAGCTGTCTGTGTTGCAGTAAGAATTTTTTCCGTTGGGCTAAATTTCATTTCAGCTTTAGTGTATAAGTGTGATTTGAACGCAATTGGTACCTTTTCTCCCTCATTAGAGGTCAGGTATGTGAATCCGCATCTTCCTGGGATGACTCGAATCACAAGGTTGCGTGTGTTATCACATGTTTCTAATTTTGTTTTAATTAACATATCTGTTTGTAAGGATCTCAGAATTTCTGTGTGTTTTTGAGTCCAATTAGTTTTTTTTAAATCTGGTTTTATTAGATCATAAAGGGGTTTGACCCTTTCTGCGTAATTTGCAATGTATGTTCATCAAAATTTAGGAAGCCTAGAATTGACTGTAGGTTTTTTAGTGTTCTAGGTGCTTGGAGTACGGCACATTTCTCTAGGAAATTGTCAGCCAGGCTTTTGCCTTCACTTGATAATTCATATCCTAAGAACAGGACTGTTAGATGGGCAATTCTAGATTTTTTAAAGTTGAATTTGTAACCCTCTGCTGCGAACCCAAGTATTATGGTGTTCACTCTCTTCAAGTGAGTATCCAAGTCATCATCTGTTAGGTATATGTCATCGACATAAGATAATGCTTCGTCATCATATGTTTGTAGTAACTCTGTTACTCTCGCTGAGAATACTCCTGGGCTGTTCTTGTACCCCTGGGGTAACCGACAGAATTCTTTTTGAGCGCCATTTATTGAGAACGCTGATAAGTATCTGCTCTCTGGTGCTATATTTTGACAAAAGGATCCATTAGAGATGTCTAATGTTGTTTTATATTTTTTGCGCACTATGTTATTCATTAGTGCAGCACTATGCGAGTTTTGCACTGCAAAAGTTTTGCAACATGAGTTAAGGTGTCTGTAATCCAAAACTAGACGATATGAATTGTCTGGTTTGGTGACAGGAAACAAAGGGTTGTTCATTTGTGAGGTGCAAGTTTCAATCACCCCCTGGTATTCTAGTTGATCTAGAATTTCTTTTACCTGTTTTTTAGCTTCTTGCTTGATCGGGTACTGCCTCTGTGCAGTAGGTTGTGATTTTAACTGGATTTTGTGAGGAGGAGAGTCCTCATCCCATCCTACATGATTTTTATATAAGGCAGGGGCTTGAGCTACTGCCCACTTTCTTGCAAGTGTATATTTTTTATGAATTGGAATATGATTTGAGAAGGCAGGCATAATTATTTCTTCGCCATGTGGGCACTCCCTGACGAACTCTGGAGGCCAATCTTTTTCAGCTAGAAGGATGTCATAGCCCTTGGAGAGATTATCCCAAAAAAGGCCCCTTATTTTCCTAGTCTTATCCCCTTCTATACGTAAAGTTATTTCATATATTTTATGAGGTTTGCTAACTCTGGTGTCTGCAGTTTCCACCTGAATGTATTCATTCGTGTCCACTGTCTCCAGATGATTCATAAGGACTTTGCGTGCTATGCTCACTTCTGCTGCGCTGTCTAGCATTGTCTGAGCCCACTCTCCGTTTTTCAGCTGTGTCCTCAGTATTCTCGGCATTGTTGAATACTTTAATACTGGCTACCTTCTTTTTTGGAAACTGTAATTTTTTATTTGGATGAGCAGGTTCCTTGTCTTTGGACTTGACGTGCCCTTCCCTGGGTTCCGATCGTCCTCTTCTTTCCGATTTCTGCGAGGAAGTCTGAAAAGATTGAGAGGGACGTGTATCAAAGTCTTGATATCTATCAGGTTTCTTTATGTTATCCCTATTTCTAAGGTTGTATTTTTTCACAGAGGGCTCCCTTTGGGGAGACTTGGGTCCTTGGTCCGGAGATCTTTCTCTCCGCCGAGGAGACCTTCCTCTGCACTGCAATCTCTTTTCTTTTGGATTGGATTGTTTGTTTCCATCCCAGTTCTTCTTTTGACTGTTTAGATTATTTTTAATAAATATTTTTTCAGGACTTTCAATTAGTTGGGGCTTCACTGGTATTCCACCCAAACTATCTCTACCTAGTTCTTCATAGGATTTTTCTATAATTCTGGCAATTTCAGCTGGTTGGTCTGCTATATCTGTCTCTTTTAACCTCTGGCGGATCGCCACATTCGCTGCTTCTCCTTTTATGTTGGCTAGTAATATTGCCGAGACCTGCTTGAAGTCTTTTAGTAATTTCATACCAAGAGTTAAAGCGGGTTCTGGACCGTATTCGTCTTGAATTTGTTTTAGCACATCTGGTATTACTGACATGGATGGAACTCCATGTGTTTTTGTGTAAATGGAAGCAAAGACTGTACCCCAAGTGTCACAGTCCTCCACGTGTGGTGCGATTCCCATTGGAAGACAGATAGTCAGAATCCTGTGTTTATCCACAGGGGTGGTGTCTGGAAACACCGCCTCTATTTGGGTGATTTTTTGTGCTAACCAGAATGGTATTTGTTCCCGTTTAGCTGGTACTTTACCTAGGCAGGACTGTATGTTCTGTGGTGTAATTTTATTTGTGTTCCCCTGATGTGGGGTCAGCTGTGGGATTTTAACTACAGGTTGGATGGTTGAAGTCCGCATTACATATTGGACTAGTTGTCTATATATTTTAATTAATTGTTTTAGTTGTACTAAAACATCTGCTGCAGACATTCTTTCGATGTCCGGATGTGGTGTGTATCCGGCTAGGACCGGCCACGTTGCTCCTGGTCTACCTAGTGGACCGAGCCTGGTGATGTGATTATTATGTTTTAGGGCGCCATTAAACAAGAGCAGATGCTCTTGGAATTTGAGTGGTACTTCCACTTCCTCGAAAGGAGTGTAGGTATCCGGAGGTTCCTCTATTTTATAACAGTGGAACTCCTTTGTTACAGCATTTGCTGCTGGAAAGTTTATCCATGAATAGAATACCTCTGTCTGCCGATATTCGTGTGCCTCAATTACGAATATGACTGTACCACGGGATAGAGTCATTCAAGGGTAAATTGAATACGGCCCTAAATCAACATACCACCAAAATCTATAAAAAGGTCCTCCAGTTGCCAACTTCTGCATCTGCTGCACAGATAAGACTGGAGATGGGGCTACCAAACTATGAGGTTTTGAATATTGGTGCATATCTAAACTTGTGTCACAAGCTGAGGCAGGCTAACCCAGGCTCACTAGAATCTCTAGTCTGGCTGGAAATCTCCCAGAAAAATCCAGGTGGAACGTTTGGTCGCCTTTTTAAGGACTACATTCAACAAATGTCAGCAGGTGACCTATGGGCTCTTAACCCCAGTCAGACAGCATTTAAAATCGCCATCAAAAAATGTGTAAGAATGAGATCACTCATCACAGACAAAGCACTCTTCTCAAAACGCAGCCATTCTTGGGCCCTTGTAAATTCTTACAGTCGGCTACTCCCCGCCGCTTACTTTTCCTGCACATATCCACTGTATCTAAAACGAACCCTTATAGCCATTAGAATGGGTGATTGGCGTTTTCTGCAAGATTTACCTCCTTGGAGACGGACAGTGGAAGATCTAACCTGCAGAGGGTGCGGTAAAACAGCCGAAACATTGCTACACGTGGTTTGCCTTTGCCCAGCCTTTAACCTCCAACGCAGGTGCAAACTAAAACCCGAATGGAATAGGTTGGGCGCCCGAACCTGCAGGCAAGCCATCATTGTGGCTCTGAACCCTGAAAACACTGACTTGAATATCAGACTCACAAAGTTCATCCAGCAAGCTTATCGTAATTTTAACTTAAAGAGGTCCTGCTAAATCCTCCCTCTTATTTCCTTTTTCTTTTTTATTACTTAATGACCCTTACGATACATCCCAAATTTCTAGGGGGATGAAACGAAAAGAATATGAGTAGTACCCCTAGGAGAATTGGGTCGTTTTTTAGTTGTTTGATATCCAACTCAGTGAGAGTAAAGAAAATGGGGTGAAGTTCCCAGTATATTAGATTTTAACTTTTGTACTATTTTTATTTTTTTTATTTTTTCTTCTGGTTTTTATCCTTTATAAAAATAATTTTTTTTATGGACCTAGGAGGCTGAGGATGCGGAAGACCCCTATTTTTATCATGCCTGGCTAATTGACTGTCTTGTTGTTTTTATTTTTAATAAGTTGTATACAACGTGAACTATGTAATCCTCTTTTAAAGATATCTGTGTTATATCTAAATAAAGAATTTCTACCCGACTGTACCACCTCTTGGTGTCAGTCCATTTTCTATAAGTGTTAACGTTATAGATCTTCTTATGTTGACCGGGATGAGTATTATATCCGGGTCTGCTTCTTGCATAGTATTATCAGCTGCTATTACTTCAGCTGCTACTCTAGCTCTCTCTCCTTCATCATCACTGTCTGGCATTTTACTGTCAGGATGGTTATTCTGTTTGTTTGCAGATCAGGTTTCTTATTGAAACAAAGATGAGATGCACAATATTTTGGAACAGTGTATCCTTCAACGTTGATTTGAACCAAGAACCATACATAGGAGTTCCCTCCTGCGAGGTTTGGCGGATTTTACCTCTCACCCACTCCAGACGTCTTTGGAGTATTATGGGAAAAAGGGGTCTGAGTGAAAAAGCACGACTGAGTTACTCTAAAGTCTTGCGTTAGTTTTATCGCCTATCCAAACACGTTGGGCGCCATGTAGTGTAGTTCCTATTATCCCAATAGGCTCTGCGCATTGGAATAATACCTCCAATAGTATAGACCTAGACCAGACGTTAACTAGGTCTTCTACTGTCGATATTAGACTTAAAGTTTTGGGTTTGCCAGCTAGCTCAGAGTTCACTAGAAACTTTCTCGAATAGGCAAGGAGGAGTTGAACCTCCCTGGATAGACAAGAAGGGATTTAGTTTCTGACAACCATAGAACATGACAACTTTGCTCTCCCCTAATCAAGAGTATATCTCTAGAGTCGTGTGAAAACAAAGACAACTTATTTTACTCAGTCAGTACGTGCATTCTTAGTTTCACCAGATTGTAGAGAAAAGGAAGAGACAGGCGTGTTCAATAAAAGATGGTATTTATTGATCAGTCTCTTTTCTCGTACAAGAGAAATGAATCGATATTATTGCAATACTTATGGTTAAGTAAAGTGCATACAATAAAAGCAGAAGTATAAAATAATACTGTAAAAACATCTATATGGTTTCTAAGCCATATGGTGGTTTAAAATGGATAAAATAGATACATACATATAAACATTTGACTAATCGTACTCAACTGGTGCTTCTAACCACGCCTACCCCAGTGTACCTGACCTAAACCTAATACGTGGTCGGGGATAGAAAGTAGCAGTCTAAGTTAAGTTTGTTTTGCCAAGTGACTGATTCAAGAATTCTCTGTAAGGGGTTATTCAGTTCCGTACCTGAGGTCTAGGATGATTGAGGGATGGTATCTCTCATCTTTGGTCTCGATATTCCAGGCTGCCTGCAAGGGCTGCTCGGAAGCGCCGGAGCTGGATTTCTCGGCAGGAGAAAGGCAGCGTCTCGTTCTCAGCGCGTCAGGAAGGCGGGGCAGCTAGTGGGCTTCGCTCTCTGCTGGGCTTCGGGAAGTCTCGCTGCTCCGATCTCGTCACCACCGCGTGTGTTTGCTTAAGGCAATATCGGTAATATTTATACCTGTAAGGTGTCGAGATTGACGTAAGGATGGACATAGATACGTCAATAAGGATGTCATACGAGCTGGTCGTTAGCGCATTCTTATGCTGAAGTTCTCGGTGAAATCAAAACAATGGCCGCAGGGTTTTTCCCAGGTTGTCATAGGTTTGATTTGTTTTGAGAAATCCGTGTGCCTTATCAGGGGCTGGAGGAATATTGCTTGCCTAATTAGATGGCAAGCGTTATGACCTAATTAGATAACGCGCTCCTGTGCCGTGGTCTGGCGTAATCAGATAACGGTTTCTGCATCATGGGATGGCTGCTAGTTAACTCGTTAACCAGAATAGGGTCAGGAATAGGGGGATTGATACAGAACCTATAGGAATACATCACAGGACGAACCCACACTTGCTACATAGCCACCCCGAGACACACTCAAGGACCCTTCACCTGTCGCAACTGCAGCTACACCAGCATCCAGCCCACAAAAACACCAGCCAAAGAACCCAACCACCTCCGCTGCATTCTCCTCAACACCCGCTCCGCTCGCAAGCACGCCATCGAACTCTGGGACGTCCTAGACTCCACCGGCCCTGACGTCGCCTTCCTGACGGAGACCTGGCTGAACGCCATCTCGGCCCCAGTCATAGCCATAGCTATCCCACAGGGCTACAAGATCTCCCGTAGAGACCGCGACAACGGAGTAGGAGGTGGAATCGCGATCGTCCACAAAGACTTCATCAGAATCTCAACTAACACCGACGACACCCACACCACCGCCGAGCACATGCACTTCCAGATCCACACCGACCCCAACATGGCCCTCAGAGGAACACTCATCTACAGAGCTCCTGGACCCCGACCACAGTTCAGCGACACCATTGCCGACCTCATCAGCACCCACGCCCTCGCCTCCACGGACTACATCCTCCTTGCGGACCTGAATTTCCACCTTGAGAACAACAACGACGCCAACTCCACCGCCCTGATCGCCAACCTCGCCAACCTTGGACTCAAACAGCTCGTTACGACACCCACCCACGCCTCCGGACACACACTGGACCCCATCTTCTCCGCAAGCCCCCACGTCTCCTTCAACCACACCACCTCACCACCGAACCCCACTGGACCGACCACAGATGCGTCCACTTCAGCTTCAGGAAACCCACCACGCACCACCGCACCCAACAGCTGCCACGGCCCTGCTGGGGCAAGGTCACCGAAGACCAACTGACGACCACCCTCACCCGGAGACCACCTGCCTAACCCACCGACCAAGACACCGCTGCATCCAACCTCACACAGTGGATAAACGACTGCGCCAACACCTTCACCCCTCTCAAACCCTCCACAACCAACCACACCAACAAGAAAGCCACCTGGTTCACCGAAGACCTCCGGACCTCTAAGCACACCTGTCGAAAGCTGGAGAAGAAATGGCTCCACGACCGAACACCAGACAACCACACAGTCCTTAAGAGCGCCACCCGCAGACACCACCAACTCATCAGGACTGCCAAGAGGACCGCCTTTAAGGACCGCCTAGACAACATTGCACACAACACCAAAGAACTCTTCAACATCATGAAAGAATTCTCTAACCCCAGCTCCAACACCAACGACATCTCAACATCACAAGACCTGTGCGACTCCCTGGCCACCTTCTTTCACCGCAAGATCACCGACATCCACGACAGCCTCAACTCTGACCCCCCCGCACCCACCACCGAGTCCACCGCCCCTGCGACTACCACCCGCACCAGCCGCCTGACCACTTGGTCCAGCATCAGCGACGAAGACACCATCAAAACCATGAACTCCATTCACTCCGGATCCCCATCGGACCACTGCCCTCACCACGTCTTCAACAAGGCCAGCACTACCATCGCACCCCACCACCGGAAAACCATCAACTGCTCCTTCGAGACAGCCACCTTCCCGGAAATCTGGAAGCATGCCGAGATCAACGCCCTTCTGAAGAAGCCCAAAGCGGACCCCAAGGACCTCAAGAACTTCCGGCCCATCTCTCTGCTCCCATTTCCGGCAAAAGTAATAGAGAAGATCATCAACAAACAGCTAACCCGCTACCTTGAAGACAACAATATCATGGACCCCTCCCAATCTGGTTTTCACAACAACCACAGCACTGAGACCGCCCTCATCGCCGCCACTGACGACATCAGGACCTTGATGGACAAAGGAGAAACAGCCGCCCTCATCCTCCTGGCTGCCCCCGCACCCTAATAACACGCCTCCAGGACGCCGGCATTCAAGAGAAGGCCCTGGCCTGGACCACATCCTTCCTCTCTGGCTGAACCCAGAGCGTCCGCCTCCCACCCTTTCGCTAAAAAACCACCGAGATCATTATCGGCGTCCCATAGGGATCCTCCCTCAGCCCGACGCTGTTCAATATCTACATGGCTCCTCTCGCCCAACTCGCATGACAGCATAACCTCAACATCATCTCCTACGCCGACGACACCCAGCTAATCATATCCCTCACCAAAGACCCCCACACCGCCAAAGCCAAGGGGTGAATATAGGTACCAGGAATAACATGAAAGAAATGCACAACTAGGTCACACTGTGATTCACTGGAATATAATATTTATAATGCACACATTGTTAACAAAAATACTGGGTGTACTGGGAGTACCAAGTAAGTAAGGGCGAGGTTTGCGAATTTGCATTGCGCAAATTCGCGTGAAAGCGAATTTGCGGTCCCCAAAATCCGCAAATTTGTGCAAACTTGTGAATTTATTTATTTTGGCGTGTTCGCGGGTTTTTTTTCAGCGCGGCTATGGCGAACTTACCCATGCGGTCGTTTTTGTGCGCGACCATCTTGTTCGCGGGAGGAAAACAACTCGGCAAACTCAGAATCAAGGTAAGTCAACGCAGCACACGCGAGATTGTATTTTTGAAGTGCAAACAAGCAAAAAATATTCGAAAACTTGCGAATTGCGGAATATTTGGCAATTTCACGCGATTCGCAGAACGCGAAATTGCCAAACTCTGCAAATTTCGCGAGCGGAACGAATTTTTAGCCCATGCTTAGTACCAAGGATATTAACTCAAGAGTACATATAATTCAATCAGGGGCTCTTAGGTATAACGTGGTGGTGAATTCAAATGTAACATCACTGAGGTGAGTGTGTCACCGTATAAAGACACACAGCTCCTGAAGGAGGAGGTGTGATTGCCACCTTGGAGATAAACACGCAATTGCAAAATTGCCTAAGGATAAAACCTGAATGGCTGAACGGGCATTAAACATAGTACAGCAGAAGAACAGTCTTACTTGAATGAAGATCGGAAAAGGAACGCTGTGCCAGGGTAGGAAGGTCTCTGGACGAGAATGAGGGAAGTTTCCTTAAAACCGGCTATAAAGTGCCTGGTGGGCCGGCAGGGGAAATTGACATGAACTTGAAGGCCCACGTAGCTGGAGGAGGCGGGAACCACAAGAGGCGGAGCGCTTCAGGATTCTGACAGGAACTTAAAGATCCCTGTAGCTGGCGTAGGCGGAACCCACAAGAGGCGGAGCGCTTCAGCTGACGGGGGCACTGCCTCACGCAGCACCGAGGCGGCGGTTCCACAGGCACCGGGGCTCTCGGAAATGTGCGAGAAAAGGCCCAGCTCCAGCTGACAGGAGACCTGCTCCACACAATGCAGAGGCAGCTGTTCCACAGGCACCGGGGCTCTCAGAACTGTCGGAGGAATGGCCCACGGCATGCCTGCACAGAGGGAAGAATTAAAATGCAGCGAAGCAGGGCAACAGCAGAAGTTCTCCCCAGAATGCGGAGGCACCGCTCCGCAGACAGTAACTCTCCTCCACTTAATAAGGAGGCAGGAGGAGACACAAGGACTGTGGTGGGACCAGACGAAGAAGGCAAAGACTCTGACAAGCGCAGCCCAGTTTGGTCAATCTCGAATCACAGAAGTAAGGTGGCGAGACAGTCTCCAGTGTTATAAAGTAGAGACTCTGAAGCAGAGGTGAGTAAAAATAGACTTTATTCTGTCACCCACTCTCCAAGACTACCAGAGAGATGCCAACATTCTAAGTCAAGCTCTGGCGGAACGTACCAAATGGGAGGGGGGGGGGGAAAGAAGGAGGAACATACCAAAACAGGAGGTAGAAAAAAGGGAAGGAAGATTACAACAAACTCACTTGCCTTCTGACAATGCTGATATCAATACCACATCCACATTAGCTATTGTTTTTTACCCCTGGGAGCAATCATGCCAGACCAAGCAGGTGAGAGGGCCTATGCCTTTTCTCCAGAGGAGCTGGAGAAATTGGTTGGAGAGATCCTCCCCCTGTATGGTCAGTTCTATAACTCACCACAAGATCAGGTAACAATCTAACATACATATTTTACTCATCCTTTTCATTGCCACGGGCTACAATGTGCCTCTGAGTCCCAGAGTGAATTCATATAACTCCTGTAACATTTTGTGGTACCTACATATGACAATCATTTAATGGATTATTGAGCACTGTACTTTATGGATTTAACAACTCCATTGTGATGTGTGATATGCCCAAGTTTCTACTTGCATGCAACACAAAATTCTACTTGTGTTGCAAACACCCACGTCACCTTCAGCCACACCACCAAACTCCTTTGGACCGACCACGGCTGCATCCAATTCTCCTTACAGAAACCCATCATACACCACCACACCCAACAGATCTCCCCCCATTGCTGGAGAAAAATCACCGAAGACCAACTTCACGCAAACCTTGCTCACAGCCCGCCCACCGAACCCTCCAACACCGACGATGCTGCCC
The DNA here is from genome assembly GCF_964261635.1 of Lissotriton helveticus. NCBI lineage: Eukaryota > Metazoa > Chordata > Amphibia > Caudata > Salamandridae > Lissotriton > Lissotriton helveticus. The sequence goes on from NC_136058.1 coordinate 136,173,828, forward strand.
GCAACCTCAGATGCTGGATCGACGACTGCGCCAACACCCTCGCCCCGCTGAAGAAACCCCCCCCCAGAGAGATACCAGCAAGAGAGCCAGCTGGTTCACCCCAGAACTCCTAGCCTCCAAGCGAGCCTGCCAAAAGCTGGGGAAGAAATAGCACAGCAGACAGCCTCTCAGCCCACAGGAAGGCCAAGAGGACCTCCTTCAAAGACCCCCTCGACAACAACACACACGATAGCAAGGAGCTCTTTAACATCGTGAAGGAACTCTCCAACCCCAGCTCCAACACCAACAACATACCGCCGTTGCAAGCCCTGTACGACTCCCTCGCGACTTTCTTCCACCGCAAGATAGCAGACATCCACGACAGCCTCAACACCCAGACAGCTCCAATAGACAGCAACACAACAATCTCTCCGCACACCATCAACCACGACCCCCTGCTGGCCTGGACCAGGGTGAGCATCGATGACACCATCAAGACCATGAGCACAATCCACTCCGGCTCCCCATCAGACCCATTTTCACAACACATCTACAACATACGCCAGCAGCGCCATCGCACCCCACCTGCGCAACGTCTTCAATCTCTCCCTTGAGACCACGACCTTCCCAGAAAGCTGGAAACACGCCAAGATCAACACCCTATTCAATAAACCCAAGGCTAACCCTAAAGACCTCAAGAACCTCTGGCCCACCTCTCTGCTCCCACTCCCAGCCAAGGTCATCGAGAAGAACAGACAGCTAACCCGATACCTCAAAGAAAATAGAATCCTGGACCCTTCCCAGTCAGGATTCCGCAGCAACCACAGCACCGAGACTGCCCTCATCACTGCCACCGACAACATCAGTAAACTGCTGGACAGTGGTGAAACCACAGCCCTCATCCTTTTGGATCTCTCCGCTGCCTTCGACAAGGTCTGCCTACGCACAATACGCACACGCCTCGACGCCGTAGGGATCCAAGACAGAGCCCTGGAATGGACAACCTCCTTCCTCTCCGGCAGAACCCAGAGTGTCTGCCTCCCCCATTCTGATACGAAGCCTCCGAGATCATCTCCGGCGTACCCCAGGGCTCCTCCCTCAACATTTACATGGCCCCGCTCGCACACGTTGCCTGACAGCACAACCTCAATATAATCTTCTACGCTGACGACACTCAACTGATACTCTCCCACACCAAGGACTGCCAAAGCCAACCTCCATGAAGGAATGAAGGCCGCCGCCCACTGGATGAAGACCAGCCGACGGAAGTTGAACACAGACAAAACGGAAGTCCTCATCCTCGGCTCCAACCCCTTAGCCTGGGACGACTCCTGGTGGCCGACGGCACTGGGAGCAGCCCCGACACCCACCGACCACGAACGCAACCTAGGAATCATCCTCGACTCAACGCTCTCCATGACCAAGCAAGTCAACGCCATCTCTTCTTCCTGTTTTAACATCCTCTGCATGCTCCACAAAATCTACAGATGGATCCCGACAGAAACAACAAGAACAGTCACCCAGGCCCTCGTGAGTAGCAGACCAGACTACGGAAACGCCCTCTACACAGGAGCCCCGACCAAGCTCATCAAACGACTACAACGCATCCAAAATGCCTCGGCACGACTGATCCTTGACGTACCAAGCCACATCCACATCACCCCCACCTGAGAAACCTGCACTGGCAACCCGTCAACAAGAGGATATCCTTCAAGCTTCTCATCCATGCACACAAGGTACTCCACAAGACAGGCCCAGCCTACCTCAACAAACGACTTTCCTTCTACACCCCCAACGGCCAGTTCCGCGCCGCCTCGCACTTGCCACCATCCCGCGCTTCCGAAGGAACAACACTGGCGGGAGGTCGTTCTCCCACCTCGCCACCAAGAATTGAAACACCCTCCCACTGAACCTACAACAGACCAAGGACCTGTTGACCTTCAGGAAGCTACTCAAGACCTGGCTCTTCAATCAGTAGAGCCCCCCCCCCCAGCGCCTTGAGACCCTCACGGGTATGTAGTGCGCTCTACAAATGTGATTAATTGATTGATGGACATATCTATTCATGTATACATTTAATAGTATCTATGATATATTTTCTAATCAGATCATGGTAAATGTGCAAATAAATGTATAGGATGTACAGCATGAGCTGTGTATGTATACTGTAAGAAGCAGTTGAGGATGATTTTAGCCATGTGTACAGTCTCACATATCACTCAGCCCGGATCAGGACTCCCCAAGCTGTTGTCTGGGAGCCAGACCCCTTCAGAGTGCCACATAACCTTGAGGTCATGTATTAGATGGGCACAAAATGTGCTTTTATGTATTTAAGTGGTGGAAATGTGATGTTCAAGTGGGTACAGTATGCTCAGCCCGCAGAGGGTAAGGCCTGACAGTGCGTTGTGCTCCATCTGGGCCATGGCCCAGGCTGGGGCAGAGTTACTGTGGCTATACAACTGCTGCACAGGTCAGTGGCAGAAAAAAACCTAAAAACCTTAGCGACCCCCACCCCGGAAACCTTAGCGACCCCCACCCCGGTAAAGTTCAATGAAGGGGCCATCCAAACCTGTATGCAATTTATGTCCCTCACCTATCATCTTTACAAGGAATCTCAGACCACACAACATACAGACACTTTCAGCAGAGCTCTTCTCAGATTACACAAATCTTTAGGATCTGGATTGAGACTGTGTTGTACCTCAAGTGGAAAAAGGCTTATAGGCTGCACACACTAAACTGCATCAACCAGACTGTGTGGTAAACTGGGGAGTAGATTTGTCACTGATACAAGCATGAGAGGCATCTTAGTCAAATTAGTATTGTTCTTACTGTATGCATTGCTTGTGCTGGCAGAAAGGAAATCACAAGATCTAAAAAGATCTTTTATTTAAGTTAGGAAATGGCAGAGCCGGAATGCAAAGAATTTTAGACAAGAATGAAAATCAATCAAAAGTCAAAGTCAAAAAGATTTATTGCATAATTAATTAAAATTATTACAAATTTCACATGGTAAAATAACATTACTAAATAAAATTTCCAGGTCTTCTTACTGCTCAGCGTCTAAATAATCATGTAAAATACAATTTTTTTTTATTTATTTTTTTTAAACTTTCGCCCCGGGTGTCTCAAGCCGTCTTAAAGAGTTTTTACAACTTGTAACTTCCGATGGAATAGCTCCTCAGTGTTCCCCTGCTCGACTTGACTTAGGCATTTTCTCATCTCTGCCAGGAATTTGACTCCCCGGCATGCCAGGATTATGGAGGAACCTCCCAGCCAGCTTGTTACTGCGTGCCTGCCTGATCGAATGTTTAGCTCATTAAAAATGGGTTTCAAATGTCGTCGCCTATGAGCCATAAGAGCTGGACATACACATAAGAGATGGACTAGAGTTTCGGTTTTGTAACCGCAAAGACGGCATTGCTCCGTCTGTTGTGTGCGTTTCCAGGATGGTAATAAATGTTTCGAAACATGAAGACCCATCCGGTAGTCTGTAAATGCTCTTTTTAAATACCCGCTAAAATGAGATGAGAGATAAGCTTGAGGTGTTAATGCAGTAAAGGAGTTGATGATGGTCCATCCATGCCGACGTTTTGTAAGAGTATTTTTGTCCTCCAAAAAGGATTTCCTTTTTGCTGCTGCGTTAGCTGATCTACTTAAACCTACTTTGTCCAACCCAGTTGCCCATACTAATACCAGATCCAGCTCTTTCACGCTGGATTTCAAATGCGATCCCCAGATGCTCGGGGATACGCTGTCCACCTGTTTTTTTATTTCTTCCCAGCTCAGCCAGTCCATTGTGTCTGGGTCTGCACAGCGTAGTTTGTGACAGAGCTTCACGAAGCCGCTCATGCTCCGGAATTTCTGATTTTGCAGTCCAAATTCAAGCCTGACTTGCGATGCTGAGGCGGATTTTGGGAGGTTAAAAACAGCTTTGTAGATTTTAATCTGTAGGTCATTTAATAGATCCGCCTCCTTGCCGCACCAAGTAACTAAACCGTAAGATAGGGTGGGCATGATTTGGGCTGCCATAACTTTTAATAGGTGCTTGTAATTAGGGCAATCCATTTTTGCTTTTAGTAAACGGTAAACGAAAATTAATGATTGAGCTTTGGCTTGCATTGCTACTTTGTGATCCTTATGTTTTGCTCCTTGTGATATTACTATTCCAAGGTACTTGTACGACCCTTGTTCTTCCACCGTTTCCCCATTCGCCATCCATTTGTACTTGAGCTTTTGTGGATCTACTAGCCGGACTACTTTTGTTTTTTCTTTGTTTAGTTCCAGCCTTTCCCGTTTCAAATAGGATGTTAGATTATTTATTGCTCTTTGTAGGCCGATAGGTGTTTTGCTCAGCAATACGATGTCATCTGCATATTGTAAAAAATGTATTGGGTTATTGGCCTATACTGGTGGATGACATTCAGCCGATTGCAGGACACTTGTGATATCAGAAAGGAAAAGGTTAAAAAGGGTAGGGGCCAACACGCAACCTTGTTTGAGGCCTTGGTGTGTTGAAATACTCGAGGTGGTGCTGCCTCCATTACCCAATTTCACTCTAGCCCAAGTGTTTTTATATAGGACTTCTATTGCCTTTAAAAGTTGATTCGGCAAGCCCCAGCTCCTTAACTTTCCCCACAGGCGCTCTCTATTCACCCGGTCGAATGCGGACTTGATATCAATAAAGCATGCGTACAGCCGAGCTCCCTTAGTTACCGCAGTGTCCATTAGGAGTGACAGACAAGTTAGGTTCGTTATCGTTCCCATTCCTTGCCTGAACCCTGTTTGAAACTTGGGAATTATGTTTGTGAGTCCTATCCACTCTTGTAGCTCTGATAGAATGCAAGAGGCGTAGAGCTTGGCCTCCACATCTATTAAGAATATCAGCCTGTAGTTTGCGGGGTTGCGGTGGTCTCCATGCTTAAATATTGGGTGAATAATATTACCTTTCCAGGAGGCAGGAACCTCAGCTTGTTTATATATGTGATTAAAAAGAGGCGTTAAGGTCTCTGACCACAGGACCGGGTTGTGCTTGAAGATCGCGTTTGGCAGCCCATTCGGGCCAGCTGCTCCTTCTGTCTTCAGTCTTGATATTATGTTTCTCAGTTCGTTTTTGGTGGTTAAGTCAACCAATTCAGTGGGCCCCTTAAGTTCCTCCATGGTCTCGAATTCTTTATGTTCCTTACTCTTATTTCCGTTTTTTTCCTCTTCGTTTACCTGTGTCGCCCATGAGCCGTTAACGGTGCCTGTGCCTGTGTCACAGTACAAGGTTTGCACATGGAGAGCCCAAGTTTCCGCTCCGACTCCTGCTTCCTGTTGGAGTATTGCCCCTTTATTTAGATCGTTGATAATACCCCAGAAGTCCCGGCTGTTTGGCTGTTTTCCCGCACTTAGAAGTTTGATCCAGATTGTTTCCTTATAAGAGGACTTCGCATCCCTCAGTGACTTCCTATAGGTACTCCTTGCTTCCTTCAGATAACATTTGTTTATTGCGAGCCCCCTTTTCTTTTGACTAGCAAATGCTCGGACCTCTTTGGCGACCTTTCTTTTTTTGATCTTAGGTCCGTGTTGAACCATGGGTCCTTCTTGGTGTTTGTATTACGCTGGTTCCCTAGCTTAGCTGGAAACTTTTGTAGTAGAACCTGAATCAGTTGCTCCCAGTTGGATACACATTCTTCCTCTTTTTGCGGCCATATCTTGGACAAAAAGGATTTTACAGTGTCCAGAATTTTTTCCAACCCTTCCCCGCGCCATTTTAGTTTTTTTAAGTTGAATTTTGTTGCGTGGTGTAGAAGAGAGGGCAGGCTTGGTGCCAAGGTGAGCGCGATGTTCAGTCTTGCTATTTGGGGAAAGTGATCACTTTCTACGCGTTGGTCAATTTTAAATGATTCAATACCGGCAAATAGCTCCTTACTTACAATTGTATAGTCAATTGTTGAATGGGCCTTGCCGCACAGGTATGTAATACCTGCCGGCCTGTCCCCCTTTGTGTTGCCATTCAAAACTGACAGTCCTAGATCCCTTCAGGTGGTTGTTCATTTTTGTCCACCGCTACTTGATGCGGTCTTTGCCTTCCCCCGGTTTTTTCCAATGAGATCTTGGTTGAAGTCCCCAGAGATAAACAATGGGCATCGCTTGTAAGTACTTTGCATCACTTTTATCAATGATATTAAGTTTGCGTGTTTTTCTTACTGTGACTTCCTATCAGGGTGGATGTAGACATTGAGTATTATAAGTTGCCATTGTTGAGTTCTGGTTGGCGGGGTTTCGAAAATGCTGATAACTTGGGCCCAGTTAAGACCCACGTTCAGCTCTTCTGTTTCCCAATTATATTTTTGGGCTACGTAGGTTGATAATCCGCCACGGGGATGCCCGAAGGTTGAAAATCTTTCAGCAAATATGTAATGTTCTTTAAATCCTGAGATTGAGATAGGTTTTAGATTCCATGACTCCTGAATCAGGATTACGTCTTGTTGTTGGAAAAAGGCTTGCGTTTCGTGGTCGTGAGCCATTTCTTGGAAGCCATGGACATTCCAGGAACAAAACGCAACATTTGGTGGCCTTTTTAACTTCTGAGGAGACTTCCCGTTTTGAATTGCCAAGGACAAATTAGGCTCTGGGTTAGGTAGGTTTGTTGCACAGTGCCAAGGGTATCCAAGACCAATCTATTTTGTCCAAGCCATGATGACCAGTTGTTTGCAGGTTTTCTGACGAGAGGATCCTGGACCTTGTGCTTGGCGCTGCAGGCGAGGAAGCACGGGCGCTTCGCAAGCATGTGCTTTGACTTCCTCTATTGCAGTTTCTCATTTTTTGATTGCGTGTATTATCTTGTAAGGGATAGGGGTACCTTGGTTGTTTGTGTCGTGCAATGGATATGCCCCATATTTCGAACTGGGGTCTTGCAGAACATATCTTGTCTACCAGGTCCTTTGAGGCCCAAGTTGTTACGGTTTCCTCAACATCCGCATTGTGTCTGTTTGGTTGGAATTCGACGACTGAAAGGTCCTTAGAGGTTATCTCTTTCAATACTGATATTTCCTTGAGCAATTTTAGCAGGTTACCTCGATTGAGAATATCCTGCGTCCCCTTTGTTGGATATTCGGGAATAAAAGTTAGTTTATACTCAAGGGATTCTGAATGATGAAGGATCTCTTTCGACGTTTGTAGTGAATCTACTTTGGGAGCTAAAGAGTTGTGAAAATCTTTGTCGCATGTTGTGGAGGTGGCTTGTTCTTGCCTTTCCTTCGCTACCTCTATTTTATTGCATTTTGTTTTGTTTGATGATCCAGAGTCACTTATCTTTTTTGGGACCAGGATTGATTCCTTTTGGAGTAACGTACATCTGCGCTCTTTTTCAACAACTGTAACTCGCATGGGGATTAGGACGGGTTTGGATTCTGATGCTACTGTTTCTCCATGTATTTCGTTTGAGTTTTTTTCTGGAGTTGTAGTTGTATGCTGCGTGCTGCTTACTTTTGGGCCCCGGTTGGTGTCTTCTTTGGGCACATTTTGTACACCCGTTTTTTCTACCGGGGCTAGTTTGGTTTTTGTTTGCACGCGCCCGCCATAACCAGCCACGTTTGTAGGCTGCGTTTTTCCTTGGCGCAGCTCTTGCTCTTTTGTTGTCAGGACAGCACTTGTTTCCCTTGAATGGTTATGAACTGTAGTGGAGGATTGCCTCTTGTTGTTGTGTTTATGGGTGGGGGTGATAGTGGCTCCAGAACTCAAACCCCTTTCTCTTAAAGAGATTGATAGAATTGTCTTGTCTGAAGGGCCGGTTTGTCTCGCGTCTCCACATCGTGAAGTGTTAGGTGATTTAACTTTGTTTTCGTGGGAGATATTCATTTTGAACATGGGAAAGATGTTGCCTGGATCTATGTTTTGTTGCTTTTTATACTTTAGTCTAGCCTTCCTGGCCTTTTTCCTTTGTCTCTTTGTTGGCTTGTCCTCGATGGTGGACTGTTGGGTGAGCTGAGTAACGTCCGTTACTTTGGCTGATCTTTCTAAAACTGCTTCCCTTGAAATCTGTTCTGGATCCGTTATAGCTTTATTTCTTGAGAACCCGTTCGTGTGATTTCTCTTTTCTGTTTGCGATTTGTCCAGATTCAGTTCAAATTCTTTCGCCTGGGTACTGTTGCAGGTTTGTTTTACCTCCCCTAGGATGTCCGTCAAGATGTCCGGGAGGCTTGCTAACTTTTCAATTTTGCTTCCGCATCCACAGTTACACTGTTGTTTACTGGAGCAAGTATGTTCCTCTGATTTCCCCCGCTTTGTTAAGAGCGATGACAGTGAGTCCAGTTTTGCATTCATGCCCGAGATGTGGCCCGCCACTAAGTTGATGAGATCAATCTGTACCTCCATTTTGTCCGATTGATAATTCAACACCCTTATTGCTTGGTCTAGGGTGCTTAGTAGGGATTGAGTCCATGACGTAGAAGGCTGGTCTCTTTGGGATTTGCTCGAGTCCTTAAATTCTGAGTCCAGCGTGCACCCTGATGAAATAGTAATCGGCGCTGAATCATTAGGATGAAGTTGGTTTGTTGGCAAGATGATGCTGTCGTTTATGGCTAGTTTTTGTTGGACTCTTTTTGAGGAAGAACAGCGAGGGGTGGAAACCACCATGCCAGAACTCAAATGGTGGTCAATAAAACCAGGCTCTGTTTGTGGGGCTCTCCCTTGGGAATCTATCTACTTAGTTATCCTTTCAGTAAGTTCCTCAAGTTGAGAGTCGTTTGAAGGAAAAAGAGGTTTGAGCCATGGGTCCCCTTCTTGTGAAAGTGAATTGGTTAACTTGCTATGTGGTATAGTTTCCTCCTTGGCGCCCTTGGTTGCCTTTGTGTAGTCATTAGGTTCAACTAACTCAGCGGTTGTTACATTTTTACACAGGTTTAAGCAGTTTTCCTTTGCGAGGGGATCCTCTGTGGTGACCTTTATGACTTCACCTCCCATTTTTTCCCTTACAACTGTGGGAGAGTTGGCATGATGTACTTGAGCGGTGACTAATGCCAATTTTAACTTGGGTAAGGATGCTGTTTGCAATTGAGGAAGTTCGGACCCTCGACGGTCGCTGTTCATGTTCGTCGGGCTATTGGACCGTGGGGAGAGTGCATTAAGTGGCACAATGGGGCTTGGTAATTTACAAGCCTCGGCTGTCGGTGCGTAAATCGCTGCAATTGGATCCTTTAAGTAGAAGAATTTTAGAAGACCAGTTTTCCGTCTGGGATTCAATGATGATTCGGGGGTTGGTGCAGAAACCAACCTCTCCCTAGGACTTGGCGGACTCCCTGTTTCTAAAGGCAGCATGGCTTCTGCGGTTAGCTTCCTCGATTTTTTATTATTTATTTTTCTTTCAACGTGTTGACGCGTTTTCCCTGACCTCATTTCCAGAACGGGTGGATTATCCTCCTTTAATCCTGCTTGAGGACCGAAAGATGCAGTGTGGTTTGTTTTTTTGTTTTATTTATATACCTTGTTTGGTGAATTCGCTGGTAAGATAGGTCCGGCCTCTTGCTGATGGCCTGGGACCGTGGTCAGGCTTTTCAAATCCGGTTGCACGTGTGGTCCCTTGCAGCAAAGCGCCCTCCCCTGCTAAAACAAAGCCTCCTGCTCGCTAGAGTTGGCAATGTCGGGCTATGCAGGGGCTATGCAGGGTCTGGCTGGCGACTGAGAATGTCTGTGCGTCTCCTGCGCTCCTCTCAGCTGCCGCCCTGCCTCTATTCAGTCACTTAATGACTCTTATAAACACCCGCAATGCAGGGCTGCCAATCTGTGCTTCCCTGATCCACCGCTGCACCACTGCTCCTGGGGCACCCCGCCCCCTGCTCACTGCCTGGTCCAGAGCGAGGGCGCGGACTGGTGAAGGTCTTCTCGGCGGGTAAGAAGCAGGAGGGGTGCGGGCCGGAGTCTCTGGTTTGCACTACAGCACCTCTGCAGCCCCTGCCACCACTGCCGCTACCGCACTTCTTGCGCTTCTTGCGGTTCCTCCCTGCTCCCGGCTTTCTCGTGCCCGGCTCGAAATGGGCTTGGGCTGGAGGATGGCAGTAGCTGAGGCAGAGGCTGAGGATGGAGCCGGGGCTTGAAGGTGACTGTGGCGGCAGCAGGCAATGGGTGAGCAGGCGGGTGGGGCGGGGGATGCAGCCAACAACCAGGCGGTCGAGGCCCCCCCTAGACCCCAAGTGGCTGACTGCCTCTTACCGCTCCTGCGAGCAGCTCTCCACTCCACTCAGCGTAGGACCCACAGGAGATGCCACCGGTCGCGGCACCGCACTGCGCGTCCTCTGATTCTGCTGCTGCTGCTGCAACTGGTAAAGACTTGCTGCTTCCCCCGGCGCCTGGCCACGGATCATGGGACGCGGGTCCAACGCCTCCGGTCCGCCGGTCCGCGGGTCCGTTGTTCCGTGGTGCACAGGCCTGCCGCTTCAAGCCCGGATACCCTGGTCACGGTATGCTCAAGCCACAAGCCTTTCCAGGCACCCGGGCCGTAATTTGCGGGTAATTCGCGGGTCGCGATTCACGGCCGCCGCCCTTCGGCCTCCGCGGCTGCTGCTCCTGCTGCCGTGAGCCTGTAGTGTCTGCTGCGAGTAAGATCCGGACTGGATTATGTCGGTTAAGCGCCAAAAGCATTGAGCACTGAGCACTGACAAGTTAAATTTGTTTCAGGATTTGGGGACATGGTAGGCAAAAACTTTGAGGCTTTTTATTAATCCATAAACACACGTTTGAAGATGTTGATTCCTCTGTCTGAGGGAGCCAGTTCCTCTGTCTGAGGCATAAGTATAAAACCTGGTTTAGTTTGTCCATTTATCACCACAGGCACATGTATAGAACAGCAGAAAGAAGGTGGAGGAAGAGAGAATTTGATGAAGACATGGCTTGCTGTAGGAGTCACCTGCAACTCCATTAGGAACTGGAAAAGGCAAAAAGATGTATTATATTACTATAATAATGGAATCCATAACACCGTGCTGCTAGGATGTTCAGTTAGCTTAGTCATCCATCAGGCCTTTGCCTGATGGTATTGTCTTCACAAAGTTTGGTGACCAACTGGGACTCTTGCCTTTCCACACAAGATCAGTATTTTTCAGCACAAAATAAGAATATTCTCTAATCAGGAATTCTTTTAATTTCTCCCCATCTTACTGGGTGAGGCACTGTTGAGTCCCTGCCTAGCATAATGGTGTGGTGCCTGCCCGTGTTATAGCAGGAGGGTATGGTCTCACGATAGATCAAAACAGTTGTTGCGACTCCTCAACTTAAAAGGAAAGGTCTTCCCATGGATAACTACCAATTTTAGACCAAGTTCTTATTTTCCAATATTGACCAAGTGTTGGAGGGAGTGGTACATGAAATGATCCATCATCATGTTTGTAAGTTTTGCTTACTCAGTAAATGTTAATTAGGGTTTCAACTGGGGCATGTTTTTATTGAACCTGTCCATGTCCCATGATACAATAGATCACTCTGTTCTTCCGGAAAGGGTGAACCATCCCCTAGACCAGGTTTATGATTAGGATAATTATTCCATTGTGTGGGACCTTTCCTCTTGCGTTGCCACAAGGTTCTGCAGTTTTTCCGTTGTTCTTTAAAGGATATATGGCTGAACCCCTATTGTCTTTTAGTCTGCCATTCGGCTGACTTAAATCCCACTCTTAGCCAATCCATAATACTCCATGCACACCGTCTGCTAATATCTATCTTAGTGCGGACGCTGCTTGGTATCTAACCTTACCCATTGGTTCTTTTTCTCACCTAGTCAGCTGTCTTAAAACTTAAAAACCACCAGTCCGTACAAAAATAAGTGTACTGTCTGATATTGTGAATCACTTTAATCACCTTATACGTGTTTTGAATACTGAAAATTTGTCATCCTAGAGGTTACAATTCTTATAGCCCAGAGTATCTTTGGCCTTCTTTAACTATGTACAAGACTTTCTAGTAACACAGGTTATCATTCATCAGAGTATTCCTCTTGGTTTCACTATTGTCCCATAGCCATCCTGCTTATAGTATATAAAATATATCTAGTCCAAGTCAAGTCTCGCATCTTTCTATCAAAAAATCCTTACACTATGGCACAAACATTAATAAATGTTAGTCTTCAGTGCCAAATCACCATGTTTAATGCATTCAAACATCATATCAAGTAATGGCACTCATTTTCAATGCTAAGTCTTTTTTCCAAGGATCTAAACCTATTAATCCGTTTGGCCTCAACCTGATGAAGCTTAAGTTCCATATTACCATCTCTTGGCTCGAGCCCCCCCCACATGCCCCGGGGATCACCACCTTCCCAGTGCACTAATTATTCAAATTCGGGGGTCCGTTACGGAACTGGTATTGGTGTGTCCATTGTTTTGAAAATGGTATTTTGTGTTTTAGAGTATGTGTATCAAAGGTTATATTAGGGTGAGAGGAGGTCTGCCATTCTATCACAAGGATGATATCATCAGTGATGTCATGAGTGATGTCATGAGTGATGTCATGAGTGATGTCACTGGCCATGTCATGAGTGATGTAATATGTGACCTCATCAGCAGTGCATTGCGGGGGCGCGAGTTATAGTTAGCTGAACTAACTATAAAGGAGGAAGTTCTATGGTTTTTTACAAGTGAAATGTCCAACTAACTATAACGCCCCTGAAACCTACGGTTTTTTCATTGAATTAAATATATATATAATATGTATATGAATATATTTATATATAAATATACAAACCCATAACAAAATATAATAAATAATGTTCCCAATATTCAAACTATTAAAATATAAGAACACTTCTAACAATGCATGCAGTAAAAACATTATGAACATTAAAAAATACAAACTTAAAAACAAACAATATTAAATATATAGAAAAATGAACAAATAATAAGATACATTCTGTTTAACATAAAAACAAACAATATTAAATATATAGAAAAATGAACAAATAATAAGATACATTCTGTTTAAAAAAATAACACATACTATTCCCACAGTTTAGCCAACAGTAGAAAAGGTGCTGGACTTTGGAGTGTTACATTTACTATTTCCACTCCAGGCTATGCAACAGTAGGGAAAGCATTGGATTTTGGAGGGATGAAATGTACTATTCCCACTACAGACTAAGCAATGGTAGGGACAGTGTTGGACTTCGGAGGGGTTGGATTAACTTTTTGCATTCCAGCCTAAGCAACAGTAGGGAATGTGCTTCACTTCAAAAGCATTCTATATCTTTGTAACCCCATTAATGTATAAAAAATATGAAATTTGTGATATGAAATTATTAGATAACATCCAATAGAAATAAGTATATATAACTATTAAAAAAGAAAAAATATTTAAAGTATAAATGAAAAAAAAGAAATAAAATGATATATATTAAAATAAAATTTTCTAAATACCCAAAAAAAGATTCATTAATTAGTAATGGACTTACTTTATATTAATACATAAAAAATATTTAAATAACAAATATAACACAAACAAATGTTCACAAACACTTACCATTGAACAATTTTAAAAAGTTACAAATTATAAATTTTAAAAAACTACATAATTTATGATCAATTAATACATTTCATATAAATATAAATTATTATAAAAACATATATAACTATTTCTTCCCATCAAAATCACCAGCAAAAATAATGCACATATAGATACTGAATGCATACAAACATGTAATTAAACATTAGAACATTCAACAAATTGTTAATAAATTAATTTACATCATTATAATCAAATAAATAATAAAATAATTCAACTAAATCAATTACATTTTATTTTATTTAACTTTCCAACCTATTCCCCTAAAAACCAACCAACAACTTACACCTACAATGTAACCTAAATTGATCAGTATTAAACAATTTACAGAATTAATCATCAGTTAAATAATTAATTACCAATTTAGAATTATTTGGTGTGTCTTTATTACTTAATTAACTTCCCACACTGTAACCCTATGCACCAAACAACCCACATCTAAAATATAACCTAAGTAAATCAGTATTAAACTATTTAAATAATGAGTAATCAATTAGATATTTAATTACACATTAATAGTTAGTTAAAATAATTATTGCCTAATTAACTTCCCACAGTATACCCCAACAAACATAAAAACCTGCTACTAAAATATTACTTACTCTTACAAATTTTAGCAACAAAATTACAATTTTATTTGTAAAAATCTAAATTGTTTACTACAAGCAATTTGACATAATATTAATCAATTAAAAATGAATTAATAATAAAAAATAAATATTAAGAAAATAAATATATTTCTACTTTATACAACTTCCCACTCTATCCCCCTACAAACCCAAAAACCCGCTATGACACAATAAATTACTAATAACAATTAAATACAAATTACCAGGAGGCTTGTGTATGAGAGGCTTTGGCCGCGTGAGCCTCGTGTTTTTGACACTCTGGTGGCAAAAGCCTCTGAACATTATCAAGGACTCGACGCAAAGCCACTTTGCGTGGCCTTTCATGGACTTATAGATATGGAGCAAGACAAGGCATCACAAGTCGCTGCCTTGCCTTACTCTGCGTCAAGAAGGCATTCCATGGGTTTTTCCACGCTACACCCATGGATTTTGTCGCTGCCCCAGATTAACTTAAAAACGCAAACCTGGGGCAGTGCCAGAGCCTTACACCTCCCCAGAGCAGACATAATGAAGAGAAATATTTTTTCTTTTTCCTTCTTTCCATGTGTGCTTCATTCTGCAGCACACATAGAAAGAGGAAAATGTCTCTCTGTATTGTTTTTGTGAAGGAAGGTGCCGCTTTCTAAACAAAAACAATCCTGCCTGCAACGGAGGCACCCTTGCACCATGATGGAAGGGTGCCTACATTGACACTAAGCAGCAAATTGTGTGCCAGCGCAGGGTAAAAGGACACAAATACACCATATTTTTAAATACGGTGGATTCCTGCCCTTTCACAACTGTGTAGGGCAGCGCAGCAAGAAGACTTGCAGTGCTGCCCTTGGCCAATTCCTCAAAAATTAGACCCTAAATCACTTGAAATTACAAACTATATATTTTAAAAATTAGTAACAACTATACCAACAATTAAAAATGATAAATTAATTCAAACACATTTAAATAATTACAAAACTATATTTTTTACAACTATATTACTAAGATGATATTGAACACAACAATGTTCTTAGAAATTATACTAATTACCCCCAACAATGATATTCTTAACAACTATATTCTATAAAATGATATTTTTGCATCACAATGTTTTTTTCTGATATTAGGGGCAGGTCCTGTGCAAGGAGAGAAAGCATGAACAAAAACTAATCACACTCTCAAGAGATTCCAAAGGTTGAGAGGTCAAGAGACCTAAAATACATGCACTACATCAAAATCTGCTTAATGAGGCCTGAGGAAATACCATAAAAGGTGTGTTTATGACAGGCGACGAGTGCAGCTGGCCTTGAGTAGAACTGCCCTGCCGCATCTCTGAGACACCCCTGAAGAGGGTGTAAATGCGAGCAAAAATGAGGCAGTAAAGTGGCATGCATGTGTCCTGTTCACAAGTGGGTCTGTTATCCTCAAGGGCCTCCAGTTCCCGATGGCGAATGTGGAAAATGAGGAAATGATTGCTGCCATACAGTTCATGGTGTCCCCAGTTCCTGAGGCCAGAAGAGGACTGAGTGCCATCATGCTCAAGGCAGAATTGCTCCCCAGTAACCCAAGTTGGGTGACATACTGTCACCTCCCGCTTGCCCGGACTGGAGGTAGAAGAGAAGAGAGAATCAGCAGGATCCTACCCGCAACCACAACTTAGGAAGAAGTGAAGCTCAGGGAGTGGCTTTGAAGCTCCTTCCGCAGATCCTATTGAAAATAAAGAATGGCAGTATCCTTTACAAAAAAAACTGAAATAAGAGGTGGCAGTTTTCCCTGAGGATACCTCATCAAAGAGCCGCAATAGCTCCTATCAGCTGGCGATAATGTTTGCTTTATAAGCTCTTGCAATGGCTTAAAAATTTGCATATTTGCTCTCCTTGATGTCCAGGAAAGGCAATGTCACCACTAAAATTAAGTGAACTGATGGTGGGACTGCCAGGAAAGTGCCACATCCCATTGGGGGCTGCACAAAGTGTTCTTCTGTGTTGGCCTACATCTCTTAGTGGGTCAAGTTGATGACCCTAGGAGACATTTCTTTCTATTTCAAGTACTTCTGGAGCCTTGGGTTCTGTTATATGGTTCTGGAATGTGGGGACATCTATTGGCGGGTCCTTGGAATGCCCTGCAAAATGGTAAAAGTAGAAGAGAGACTTGTGTAAGCATTTTGTTGATAATTGAAATACTTTGATGGTAATGATAATGGTAGCACAGAATTGTGACATGTTTTAATGAAGGTAAACAAAATCATTTATTGATAATCACAAAGGACCAGATTTATATATTACCACCAACATAATGGCCATAATTTGCCACACGGAGGAGACTACTTTGTCTCCATGGTGGCTACAACTGTCTATATGTCCACCGACCCAATTTGAATGGCCAAACATACAGCCCTTTTGAGTGCTGTTACCAATAGGAAATCTTTGGGGATAAGTGGCAGTAAAAAACAAAATATGATTCCCATGGCAAGGTGGGCATTGTTTTTTTTAATTTTCAAAACAAAAACCCACTTAGGGGTTTTGTTTTTGAAAATTAAAAAACTTTGGAAACTTTGCACTAAGGCTCCATTACATTTGACGAAGCCGTAGTTCAAATGCATACTCAGGTACTCTTTGACAGAGGTTCCTGTGAATTCCTAAAATGTCAGCCGGGCTGATGGGCATTTCATAATTTGTAGTTTGGGACCTCCTCCAGGGTGATGGAGTCAATTATATATATTAGTAAATTATAAATCCAGCCCAAAGTTAACATTACAGGACCTAATGAGTGTTATTCTGAGATGATAACAACCTTAGTGATTTAATGGCTTATGGTGACAGTTATTTATGTTTGTATTAAGGTGGTGATTCCCTGACAAAACCAAGAGGCATGCCTTTTGATAACTGCACCTCCTCGCATTGGATCTAATATAGCCAGGGGATTGTAATTAAAGGGTTCAGGGCTCAAGAAAATGGTCAGACTGTTAGGAATTTGTCACCAAAGGTTTTTCCACCTGCCGTTGTGTATATATTTGTAAATTGATTTGCATTAGTGTGTAATGGGCATTATATAGTGGTTTTCCTTTTTAGAGGAAAATGTACTGACTGCACAATGATTTATTGGCTGTTATATAACTATGGACTGACACATTAGTCCACACCACTTCCCTGAGGAGGCCATTCTACAATGGGGGGAACTTTGCCTCCAGTATACGTACGGTTGCAGACTTATAATTTGTGAAAGACCCACATTGTTCTTACAAGCAGCTATTAAAGGAAGACAAAGTAAATCACCATCAAACTGGGCACAAGAAGTATAAACAAATTAAATACCCAGTATTTAAAGTTAATTGTTGCATCGGACGGCCGTCCGACGTCACAGTGGGCGTGTGCGGAGGACAGCCGGGGGCCGTCCGAATCGCCCACTCATTAATTCCCCAGTGTCGCGGCGGAATTTGCACCACGGTCAAGGGGTTAAAAAAATACATGTTGAACTGGTTTTGTCATTGAAGAGAAAATAATTATTTCTAAGCAGAAAAATGTGCACAGGTTTTGTGCAGTCACTCAAAGTGAAGGGAGCCAAGGGGTGATGTGAGCTTACCCATTGCCCCATGTTGTGGTGGGCGGAAGGAAAATGTCAATGACATATTGAATTAATCCGACTAATGGATGATGCACTCTGACCCAAAGCTCTCTATTTATGTAAAGTATGTATGATGAATGAAACAAATAGTCTTAATAGATATATATATAGATGTCTCAAAAGTTAAACCTCATATAAAGATCACTATGTTTAGTAATAAAATTCGTTTTGAAAACTAGAGTACTTGCTGTTCAAATGAAAGTTAACTTTTCTGATGAATCCACTACTTGACTTTTAGAAAGAGGATCCCCAAACCGTCATAGAATGAAATCTAGCATAAGGGATAAGTTTCGGTAAAACCAGCTACGTCCGAATTGGAGGAGAACATTATGGGTGGTTGCCATTACTCATGAACAAAATACAGTTTCAGATTTGTACCTTGCTATCGCTATGAAAACACGTGCATGGAGAACATCAGTAAACACGTGCTTGTCAATGCCTTACTGGCCATTTACAATTTGTCTTCATCGATATTGACGTTTCTTGGATAACACACTTGTTTATTTCAAAAGGATTCTTGCATGCCACTTTTGTTTGTATTTGCCCATTTTGTGAGGAATTTCGCACCTCTTCATTCCCACTTTAATAAAGCCATTGTGAGTTTGCCAAACCAGAAACAAAAACAGGCTGAGGACTGAGATTAAGAGAAATTATTATAAATCATAAGCTGTCTATTTAACATCCTTTTCAGTTATTTACACAAAACAGGACTACTTGTTAATTTTGATAAGTCTTAATAATATTTATTTCAAAAGTTTAAAGTTGTGAGCCGATTTTATACGCCACAAAAAGAAAGCCAAGACGTTTCACTGCTATGAAATCGCCTCATCAGGACACATATATCGACTAATTCCTTACGAATGATCTATTTTCATGAGATTTCCAACGCCAATGAATTTTGAAAAGCGATTTATTTGCATAAACAAAAGTCAATCTTCACAAAAATGGAATCGCTATGGGATTCAGAGGTTTACTTGTATATACAACTTCATTTAGAACTAAAACCACTATCTTCCCATTTTTTGGGACTTATTTACCAGCCACTTGCGCCACTTTTGCGTCCCGTTTAACATGGGAAAAGTGACAGAAAAGTGACACACGGGGCTTGTAAATAAGCCCCTTTATAATTACCTCTGGGTACCTGAAGCAGATGTTAAGTGACAGATCTCTTAACATCTCATGATGAGTGTTTGTAAACGTATTCACTGCCAATTTTGGACCTTGTCCATAGTAACCACTGTGCATATGAAATGCATCTTGAAAGCAAAGCTGTCAGTATTGACAGTCGTTACCAAGTCTTTAAAATATATACAGAGTGGGCTTTCGCTATACCCAATGGAGAATTTCTTTCTGACCTCATACTGTTGGTTGTTTAGTCTTTAATTCTGTGTATTATGAACTGATTGCATTGCAATGCATGAGGGACTATTTCACATTGTGAAAGAACTGTGAATCATCACACATTAAAATGTATAGCTCATATATGCATTTTATACAGGCAACAGTAGAAAGAATTTGTAAAATGTTTAATAAGGACTCAAAATGCTAGCCAGACATACTGGCTTTGGCAATACTTGTTTGGACTTGCAGCCTATACAGAGGCACAGGGCACCAGGCATGTGTTAAAAAGCCTGACGTGTCCTCTCTAAAAATGCTTTTTTGGGCAAGACATAAGACCAAATAATTCAGAAAGATTCACCACCACACCTCTATGGAGACAAGACTTCCAAGCTTTCGAAGCAAAAGTGAGAGCTCTGAGTCGATCAGTGAACCAAGATTCCTCACAGGCGAAGAGGAATGCAGACATGCGTTAAGAGATAAAGGCCAGATGCTGCTATATTATCTATTGAGATGATTTGACCTTAATCTCTGTCTATGGCCCTAATTACAAGCTGTGTGAAACATGGTGGGGTATTTACCACACCCAGTGAATACCATTAGCCTGGGGAAAGGTATTTCCCAGGTGTGCGAAGTATCTCCTATTTTGAGTTGTCAACTTGGAAATGATATATAACAGGAGAATCGGTATTTAACACACCATATTTGCATGTTATGCCCTTTTTTCCTTGCCTTTTCCCATGATACATTTCGTCAGGTTTGACCTTTTGGGATCTTCTAGGGAAAACTGCACGAATGTGATAATTATCACACAATTCCAATTCGATCACTGTTAGATTTCAGCCCTACATGTATAAAGAGGGCCTTGGATGGATTTGAGGCAGTTTTTATGAAGCTAGTCTTTAACAACCTTGTGTTTGGAAGCTATAAACCAATATGAGTTTCATTTACTAATTTTAAGTGGATAGCAAATCGAACAACCTCAGGAATCACTAAAACCACAGGGATGGTGGCCTGCAGATTTTTTCTTTAATCTTTTAAGAGCAGGCAGTTGTCTGAAAAAGCGTTTTTGCTACGATTCCCTTGGGGACCTCTTTCTATTTGCAAATGGGTTACCTCCTACGGGACCCCCTCCCACCCCCCATGGATAATTTGAAACTAAGACGTCTTTGATATTAGCACTAGAGAGTGTGAATTGTTTTTAAGAATAAGGAGAGCTACTGCACCGTCTACACTACACATTCGTGAAATTGATATCGAAAAGAATTTATTATATTTAAGATTTGCCTGGACTGCGTATACAGGACGATCCCTATTGGTGACGCCATAATTTGATGAAAATGTGGATTCTTGTTCAGGACACACGTGTCCTGTTGTACTTAGAATTAGCCCTGATGAACTTCGCGGGCTACTAGGGGAACAAAACACGTTGGCTGTGCCAGTTTTTTATGACAAAACAAGACTAATAAAGAGAAGAATTTTGGAATACACACGGTTTCTGACTGACTTTGATCAGAGTTCACCTTTCTTGTGGACACCCCTTCCTAACACTGAATCGATATGTATTTGCAATTCCGAATTGTTATTCAGTAACATGTTACTGAATTGCAGATTGGAATTCATACATACTAATATGCATTTTACCAGTCGCAAACAGCTCAATTTGGTAAAAGGTTTGATACATGTGACCCGAAGCTCCTATTGCAGAGGTCTGTTTTGTGCCAGTCTGTACAAGTACATTTTATCAGCCAAAAATCTGGTGCGCCATGGTAAACAGTGTCGAGTGACTGTGGCTTTAAATCTAATACAGTTCTATGTGGAGTGGTGTGGCTCACTGGTTAGAGGCGGCAGACCTGTAAGCAGAGATCGGCCCGGGACCAGGGTTCAATTCCCGACGCGGCAGGGTATTGGACCAGGGTCAACGGACTCGATAATTCTCGCCTCAGTGCCTACTCTAACCAGGGAACACACTCGGTAACTCTGGGCATTAAGCTTGCCTCATCTCTACAACGGCCCCCCACAGACGCTGGGGATGCCTGGTTTCACCCAGGAGATACCCAGAAAGGGACCATCTCATAGGGAAAACCAGGACGGGTTCCCCAGCGGTCTACAGCGCCAGGACACTCGGGAAGAGTAACAGTGCGCTTTACAAGAATCCCACATTATGCAGGCATGAAGTGTAATAATTTCAAGGTAGCAGAGGCATGATGAAACTTATTGCTGCCAGTTATCACTGGGGAAGCTGCTCTCTGGATGAGCTGATGTCTGTCTGCATGTTTAGACTGTGCCTGTAGATAAATTGTATTCTTGTAATCCAATCTAGATTGGACCAATGTATTGATCAGAGAAATGTGCAGATGTTTATCAACATATGGAAAATTATGTGCAGCATTTTTGACTGAAAGAAGCAGGAACTAGAGACTTTAGAAACAAGAGTGGTCCGACCCAGATTTGAATCTAGGTTAAAACCCTAATTTCAGACTGAAGGAAAGGTGGTGTTTGGGGGATATGACAAATGAAAGAGTATCCCTCTGACTGGTGAGGAAAAGTGTGGTGGTGTTTGTGCACCACAACTAAAAGCCAATTCAGTGTGAAGTAGGAAAAAGAAAATAATCCTTTTTTGTATACATATGGTGGAAAACTACTCCTAAATATTAGGTATGCATTTGTTTTAGATTGGCCTCGAAAACTGTGACACTAATGTTCAAAAGTTTGTATGCGCTAAATAGGAATAGAATGTTTGTATGACACCTGCACAATAACATTGGTTGCAGGATCAATGGATATGAAATATATGAATTGATATACATAAGAGGCTGTATCTGTGTGTGTCACGTGAACCCACTTTGATGTTAAAAGAAATGTTTTTTTAATATACAACTGTGTGGTGTCCATCTGTCCATCTGTAGTTTTGTCAATGGGTTACAGTATGTGATCACAAATGCTTCATTCAGAGGTACCTTTGAAACAGCAACTATTAACTGCCTGTGCATACTTAAAAAATCTTTTATTTTTTTAAACAATTCTTTCTTGAAGTTTTTTACAGTTTAATCCCGCCTACACCCCCCCCTCCAAAATAAAATACCCCCCCCCCCCATACAGGCACCATTAGATACTAGGCGCATTCGTCCTCTTGATGTTAACCCAAACAAGATTATTTTCAATTAGGGAAATAAAATAAGAGACAGTAAACACGAAACGAGAAGAAAAGAGGGGAAAAAAAATAAAATAAAAAGAGCACAAGTAAAAAGAAAAACATTTCTATAACAATAATTAAACAGCATTACACTTCTGGTCTCCCTATCCACTGTGTGAGAGGATGCCATATTTCTAATCCTTTTTTTTTCCTCTTTAACCACATCGATGCTATGCATTTTCCCCTCCTGTGCTGAGTTTTTCTCATTCCCATGTTTCATGACGAGCTGGGCTCGTCATGAGCGTGCGAGGAGGCTACCTCATGACGAGCCCAGCTCGTCATGAGCGTGGAAGGGGTTAAACCCTTCTGGCTATATATGGCTATTTCCAGGCTATATGTGGCTAAAAGTCGTGCCCACCATTGCTGAAATGTAGGTGGATACGGGTCTAACCAAGCAGATGTCAAACAAATTCTAAGTACAGCCATTGAGATAAACAGCAGTCCTTGCAGGTTAGTAGGTCTAGCATTCCTATCTACCCCTAGTATTATTTCAGCTGTAGTGATCTCAATGTTGTTCTCAAAGATTCCAGATAGAAACATAGACATTTCTCGTGTGATAGTACTTAGGGTTTGGCATGTGGCCAGCATATGTATCAGATCTGCTTCGGACATCGAGGACATAATGTGCCTTTGCCGGTGCTCCATTAAGATATCCTATCTGGGGTATAGTATGGTTGAAAGAATGTCTTGTAAAATTGGGCTTGTAGTTTGGTTGACATTAATGAGGAATTTGATATTTCTAGTGCTTTTTGTGTTAGAGTCTCTGATGTGTCAAATTTGTTTTGCCAGTTAAGAATGTGTTTATCTAAATCATCTGGAAGACTTGCAACTAGATCCTTATATATTTCACCAATTTAAAACCTATCCGTTTGCACCACTGTTTCAATAGCAAGAGTTTTCTCCATGGCCACGCTGCCACCCCCCTTTTTTAAGATAAAATCCCTAACTTGTAGATATTTATAAAAATCACGAAATTCTAACCCAAATTTAGTTGTTAAGGAATCGAATGAGCGTAAGCCCGTAGAATCATACAGCGAGCCGAATTGTAAAATTCCCAATCTGACCCATCGCATCATACAAGGATCAGTAAAAACCTCCGGAAGATTAGTATTTCTATCTAGAGTAGTATAATAGAACCTACCACGCCCCAAGAGTTTTCGCACGTGGTTCCAGATGATATATATACCTTTAAGTGTTTTAAAACGCACTTTTTTTAAATGACAGTTGTATGTTAACCTCCACAAATGATTACTTGGCTCATTACCAAGAATGAGTTCCTGTGGGGTTGGGACTGACCAATCTGGATTAGACTCTTGCTTGGGGGTTAAGAGCGCTCTACTATATTTAAGAATAGTAGACCACCAATAAATTTTAAAGTTGGGCAACACCAGACCATCTCTTTCCCTTGGTAGGGTAATGAATCTTTGGGCTCTGCGTGTTCTTCCATATCCCCAGATAAAATGAGTAAAGATATTATCTATAGCTTTAAATATCGATGGGTGAAAGTTTAAACAAATTGTGCGAAAAAAGTACAAAAATTTAAGGAAAAATAACATTTTAATAAGGTTACATCTTCCTATAATCGTTAGATGTAGGTTATGCAAACTGTTTAAACTCTTTTGTGACTGTTTTAAGAGTGGATTGAAATTAAGGCTCACTAAATTATTTAAATTTGAGGTAATATTCACGCCGAAATATAGGGCATTATCTACAACTCTTTCGTCCGAGTAGTTGATTTGACTATTGATTATAATCTGGGTTTTGGTTTGGTTCAATTTATACCCTGATATCTCACCGAACTTTTTCGCTTCTTCTTCCATTAGCTTAACTGCCTCCCTTGGATCGGCTGTAACAATTGCAATATCATCTGCAAAAGCCAAGGTGTTAGTTTCACCATTGGTTGTCTTCATGGGTTGTATACATTGGTTTGTTTCTAGCCTCAAAATAAATTGATCTATAAAAATAGCAAACAGTAGAGGGGAGCAAGGGCAGCCCTGCCTTGTACCTCTAGTCACTTTGATGGTATCGGATATGTCCCCATTGACCATGACCACTGCTTCAGGAGTGGCATACATCGCCTGAACAGCTTTGATGAAATGGTCCCCAATTCCACTTTTTGACATGGCTGTCCATAGATACTGCCAGGAGACCCTATTGAATGCTTTTTCTGCATCTAACACTATCAGGGCCATGGGGTCTCCTGCTACTTCTGCCATGTCAAAAAGCGTGATCACCCTCTGAATATGGTCGGTGGTTGATCTCCCTGGGACAAATCCATGTTGCCTAACAGATATAATTTTGTGAATTAAGGGTGAGAGTCTACTAGCTAACAGTTTAGAATATATTTTTGAATCATTGTTTATTAATGTAATTGGGCGATATGCACCTAGTTCTGTAGGGTCTTTATTTTTGGGGGGGAAAACAATCATTTTTGCCCAGGCCCAAGATGCCGGAGGGCGTCCACCCTGAAAAACATGAATCATTAAATTAGTTAGGATGTCTTTCAGTGTAGTGCTAAATTTGGCATAAAATTCCACGGGAATTCCATCTAGGCCTGTTGCTTTGCCCGAAGGAAGGCTATTTATCGAGAGTAGAATTTCTACTCAATCCGGAATATCTGAGAGACTATCTTGATCTGTTTGAGATAAGCTGGGCCGTGTAACTAGATGTACATATTCATCAATTTTAACCTGGCTATTACCTATCTCGGTATAAAGATCCGAGTAATACCGCTTGAAAGCTTCCCTAGATTTCTTTGGGGTCGTGGGTTAATCCAAGGATTGGGTCTCTAATTGCTTTAATCGTTTTTTCTGAGTTCTGCTGTCTTGTGCGGATAGCCAGTTGATGAACCACCCGCTCACTCAATTCGTAAGTTTTCTCCTTATTCATTGTAGCCTTACCGATTGCTTTGGTTTTAAATATTTCAGATATTAGATTCCTTCCTATAGCTACCTCCCTTACAGCCCTTTCTACATTGTTTCCACCTTGCACAGCTCTAACTAGGTCTTCTTCCTTTCTTGCTAAATTTCCTTGTAGATTTATTAACTTTTGTTTTTCCTCTTTATTATTGTTTATTGAAAATCTAAGAGTTTCACCCCTTATACCTGCTTTCATTGCGTCCCAGACCACCTCCAACTGGGCACTACCCATATTAAACTTTAATAATTCTGGGATCCAATTCTCCATATGTATACTGTATTTTTCGTTAAGCAATAATGCTCTTTCGAAGGTCCAAATCATACGATCAGATTGTATCGTCCCCATATCCATGTTTATAATTAGAGGATTGTGGTCGGAAAGAACCCTAGGTAGCCGCTCTATAGAGCAGCTAGAAGCAATGGTATGTGATACAAATATATAGTCCAGTCTGACTAGTTTTTGATGGGGGTGGGAAAAAAAAGTGTAGCCGGGGTAGTATGGGTACTTCATCTCCCAACAATCTACTAACCCGTGGGTATAACAAAGCGCTTCCAGGCCTTTAAAAGTTTTTGGTTTCCTTCCTTGATAATTGAAGTTATGACCAGAAAACCAGTTTGATGAAGATTAAGATTAAAATCGCCGCACACAATCATGGGTATCAGCCAATGTGCTAGTTCATTAGATAAAAACAGCAATAATTACGGATCGTCGATAACACACCCATACACTGAGCAAATCGTGAATTTTTTCCCCATAGCACATTGGCCCTCTGTGATTGCCCATCTGCCACATGGGTCTGCAGCAGATCTTGTGAAACGAAATCCACCACCACGTGCCAAAATGGCCACCCCACGTGTTTTGTTCACCTGTGTTGTAGCGACAACTAATCTATATCCCAGATTTTTCAATAGGTGTCTTTGGGACCCCTCGACATGGGTCTCCTGGATACAAACACTATCCGCCCCAATTGATAGGAGACCAATCGCTACTTTTTTGTCTTTTTTTGAGATCATTAAGCCAGCATATGTTGATAGTCAAAATATTTAGTTTAGCCATTAGATGTAAAAAAAAAATGTTTTTGTATATTTTGGAACATGCTCTTTTTAATCGTGCGAAGTACCCATTTTTCTTTCTTACTTATACGCCAAGTCATAAATTCTGACCTGCTTTTTTGCCTGTATGGTTGCCCCCTCCCCCCTCCCCATAAAACCCCTCTGCTACCTCCCCCTCCCCTAAACCCCATCCCTCCTCCACCATCTAGTGAGGCTACCTGGTTCCCAAGGAACAAGGTTGTGGGCATCATGTGATCCGTAGGCAGCTGGCATCTCCGCATCTTAACCCATGTGGCTATTGGGAGTGGAGTTATAGTTATTCTTGGGCAATACATTTTCTTATATTCATTATGCACAAACATAACATCTGTCTATGCTACCTATATTACCCCCCCTCCTCTGCCTTTCTCTAAATGTCCTTCACATCATGCCGCTGGTGACCTATTGATAAGCGTTTAGTTACAAACTATTTGTTATGCTTTTTTCCTTTTTTGAGTTTATCTTTGTCTTTGCTGTTTTCTGTAATCTCCTCTAGATATGTTTGCGCCTAGATTTCACTGATGAAACTTCTGGTGACGCCATTAAAGATGATCTTCAGTCTGGCAGGATTCTGTAAAAATACGGTGGCTCCCAACTGTTCAAAAGGGGTAAAAAGTTTCCGCAGCCGCCATCTTCTTTTCACCGTCGCGTGGGCAAAGTCGGGTCTACTAAAAAACATATACCCTTTGTGCTCTCTTTTGTGGGTTGGACGTGCCAGGTCAAAGATTGCTTCCCGTAGGAGAAAGTTGCCAAAATAAACCAACATTGCTCTTGGGTATTTCTCCGATGAGTGCGATCATTTGTTGAGGGTAAGAGGAAAGCGATGAGCCCACTGGACCTCTTTATACCAAACCCAAGTGGTTAGTTCAGAGAATGATTCTTTAAAAAGGGATATCTTATAACCCCTAGAGTCGCCCTCCACTCCCTCAGGGATTCCCAGGAGGCGTAAGTTATTTCTCCTGGCCCTGATTTCCTGGTCCTCCACTTTCATCATCAAGTCTCGTCCAATTCCTTCATGTTCTTTTCCTTGTTTCTGGAGGACGGAAACATCCTTTTCAAGGTTCTCTGTCCGTAACTCAACCGAGGACATTCTATCTGAGATCTCTAGACAAGTTTGGCCCACCTTGTTGATTGCTCCTTGAAGTTTCTTATTGTCAAGTTTCACATCTTCTTGAAATTTCATAATTGAGTTGAATACATCCCCCAAGGAAGGTTCTGTTTGACCTCCCCCCTTCGCCAGATAGTTTATGCTCGGTCATATTTACATCTCTTAGCAGATTGTAATTTGGATCGGACATTGATGTAGCTAGTGAAGATGGATTCCTATCTCGATGATCAATCCAATCTGTATTGCTTCCTTGATCGGTGGTGTCTTCATCGATACGTTTATTTTGTCTCCTGTGTCTTCTTTTCTTTTTTTCCTGCTTTTTCCTTGCACTGTTATCGTTAGGGGAATCATTCGTCTTTTTAGATTTAAAGCTGGAACTGGAATCAGAAGGTTCTGAGCTTTCAGAAATTATCTGCTCGTATCTTAGTCTATGTGGTTCACTTGAAGTAGACATCCCAGTCTCATATATTTCAGACTCCGTCTCTGACTCTGATTCAGATCCAGGCCTGTCTGAAAATGGAGCTATATTGCCAGGGTTTAAATCAAGAAATCGAGAATAATCGTTTTTTTCAAGCTCTGCATTAGTCGAGTTTGGAGGTGGTGGTATTAGGGAGGTTGAAACAATTAGGTTAGCTGTCTGTACAGATTCTTCGAGTGATACTGCTGTCGGATCCTCTGTAGGTTCTTTAGGTTCAACTGTTGTAGAGCTGCTGACCATAGTCGCTGGTCCGTTGGTGGATTTCTCACTTATGGCTACCGGGTGCTTGCTCCGATTACCAGGTATTTTGGACAGATTACTTGAATTACTGTGAGTTTCTGCTAGCCTCCCCTGGTCGCGTTGCCCTTTAATTACTGGCGTAAAGATGGTTGTGATCCACGGTTGAGCATCGTTAGACTGGCCGCTAGTTTTAGCAGCAGACTTTAGGTTTTTAATGGCCTGTAGCCGCTTAGCTTTTTTTGCCAATAGTTCCATTTTACCTGATGCCTGCAAACTATTAGGACCCACTTCTATATCATGTTCCTTGTCTTTGTATTTATCTTTTGCCTTGTCTCTCTTCCTTATCCCTCTCCTTATCCTTCTGTTTTTCTTTGTCCTTGTTTTTAGATTTTTCTTCCTTATTTTTTGCCCCCCTTGACTCGGGCCGCCTCGTTGGGTTTACCGGGGCTTGTATGTTTACATCCTCAAGATGGTTTCCTGCCCCCTGTGTGCCTGTCATGGTTATCTCGCTCTGAGCGCTCTCAATACATTGTTCGCGCGGCACATACCCAGGACTGGACCCCTCCGCTCCAGCCATGCTGGCCACATTCTTCTCCGTTGATCTCTGGCTCTGCTGTAGTCTCTCTTGGCCTGCTTACATCGGCATGGGCAGGTGCAGGAGCAGACAGTTTTCCCCACAATTCTGAATATCTGCCTACACTTCCTTGTCCTCGATGGATACCAGCATAAAGACCAGCAAAAGAGCCACTTCAAAGAGCTTCCATACCCCGAACGGGACACAAACCTTAGGAGTGTTACCACTGGGCAACCAGAACAGCCAGGAGCGCAGCCTGAATTGAAGCACACTGAGCCTGAGCCTGTTCGAGGATTCCGAGTTTGGACGATCTGCATTGGGTGCTGGCTGGGTCTGACAGCGTCTTTGCAGCGTCTCCTTGACAACGGCAACGGAGGGCTGGGAGAGCAGCGGAGCGTCGAGTCGATGTGTCAGTCGATCTGCCTCGAGGTTTTGCTTGGACGAAATTCGGACGAATCTACGGTCACAGGTGGGATCCTCCACAGATTGCTTCAGAGCACCCACAACTTCAGGGGTTTTCTAACGCCGGGTCCCCCAGCAGCGAAAATAGTGGCCCAAGAGCTGTGATCCAGGAGCTGTGTAGCCGTGAGCTGTGAGTTGCGAGCCGCCGTAGAGCTGCAGAGATGTGGAGCCGTGGAGCCGTAGAGCCGCAGAACCCCACAGGTCTCGCTTAGTCTGGAAGAATGCTAAAAAAAGTCCATAACCTTTATGAAAGCACCCAGGCTATCGCACGAGCACGAGCATCAACGAGTATTCAGTCCAGTGCAGTGCAGGTATGAGTATGAGTACGTGTACATGTACGGGTACGGGCACGAGTATGGTATGATTGGTATGGTTGGTATGATTCTGCTTTCGTCAAGGTCTATTTTCTGACCACTGCTGTTCTGCCCGTTTCGCCGCTCCACCCGTTTCGCCGTTACTTGGCTTGTAGATCCGTCGGCCCGGTAACTTTGTTAAGATTGTTGAGATTTTCCGCCTCTGAGATTGTCTGTCTCTATCAGGGGTCCATCATCGACACTTTTCTGTAATCACCATGATCCTGACCAGAGGGTCACAGATTCAGAAATAGATGAGATCCATTGATATCCGATAACATTCATTGACATCCATTGCCCTGTACGGCATGGCTCAGTATCAGACAAAGTACAGAGCACAGGGGTCAGGGCCTCGCGGAGCTCAGCTTACTGCTCCGATCACACCGACGCCATCTTGCCTCCAAAAAAAAAATTCTTTAATTGTGCATGTTTTACTATTAAACTTCTGAGAACAGAAACATCACAGTGGGGTATTAGTAAAACAAACCCACCCTGACTAATGCGCTGGACCTCAAATGGTCATCAGTTTAGGGCAGAAACATGTTCGCACAATGAGGGTCATAGGACCATTGTATCCCTATTGTACCTTATATAGTTTATTTTAACGATATCCCATCTACCTTGCTAATAAACGGATACTTATTGAAGTGTCGCACCCCAACTACTGATATACAAAGAGCTCCCTTAAACACAGTTGAGCCCAACCTGACTCTTGAACTTGGCCCTTTTTGCAGAATCTTCCCTGACCTGTTTTTGGCTGCTTTATGACTCTGGGCACTTTATCACTGCTGTTCAGTGCTAAAGTGCATATGCTCTCCCTATTGTAAATTGATGTAGGGATTAGTGATTCCATGATTGGCT
This sequence comes from Lissotriton helveticus, assembly GCF_964261635.1. Taxonomy (NCBI): domain Eukaryota; kingdom Metazoa; phylum Chordata; class Amphibia; order Caudata; family Salamandridae; genus Lissotriton; species Lissotriton helveticus. The sequence goes on from NC_136058.1 coordinate 136,204,180, forward strand.
TGTTTGGTTTACTTGTCAGACCCTAGTACAGTGCACTGAGTGTACCCCGGGCTTGTAAATCCAAATCCTGCAGGTGGGCTTGCAGCACTGGTTGTGCCACCCACAGAAGCAACCTTGTAAAATGATTTTAAGGCCTGCCATTGCAGAGCCTGTAGGCAATCTGGTACTGCCATGTTGACTGGGCAAGTGCACCCACTTGCCAGTCCCTAAACCTTCCTTTTTCTTCATATCAGACACCCCTATGGTAGGCCCAAGGGCAGGGTGCATTGTAAGTATAAGGTAGGAAATGCCCTGGTGTGTGTGGCTTGTCATAGTGAATTACACCCATTTTTGTGTTTCACTATTGCAAGGCTAACTGTTCTCCATAGGCCAGAATGGGAAGTTAGATTATTATATTTTATAATCCTAACTGACTCATGGAACATGGTAGAATTTTGAGTTTAGTGTGCCTGAACTCAGAATGATAAAATACATCTTTTAGTGAAGTTGGTTTTAACATTCTGTGTTTGAAAATACCACTTTTAGAAAGTAGGTATTTTCTTGTCTAACCTTCCAAGCCTGCCTCTGCTAGGTTGTGTATTCCTTGTCTGGAGTTTGAGTGACAGGGCTGGGGGATTCCAGGAGACATGATGAGTCCGCCGAGTGGTGTATAGAGAGATCTGCATCTAGATGGGAGGGAGGAGTTGCACCTGGGACCTGAATAGGACTGTGCCTGCCCCCCACAGTGCTGGCTCCACCCCCTGAGATGCGTCTGATGTCTCTGCCCTGCACTGTGAAAGGGGAGAAGGAATCATGTCAGCAAAGTGCTACAAGGCTATGCTTTCCCTCCACAATGCTGGCTCCACCTCCTGTGGGGCATCTGATGTTTCTGCCCTGCACTGTGAAAGGAAAGAAGGAGTCATGTAAACAGAGTGCTCCAGAACTGATTTGGACTAGGCAAAGGCCCCTCTGCCCTCAGAGGACAAAGGATTTTGGGGTATAAATATTGGGACCCTAAACCCAAGAAATTAGATCACTTTTGGACAAACAAAAAGAAACCTCTGCTGAGGAGAGTAACCTGACAAAACTGAGGAGAGACTATTCCTAAGCTGAAGTGCTGCTTAGGGGATTGGCCTGCAGTGGTTGCCTGACTGCCAAAGAGAGGAGAAAGAAATTTGTGTGCTTTACTTTCAACTTGTGAAGGATCTCCAAGGGCCTGGAAAAGAGCTTGACTCCTGCTAAAGTCTCAGGGACAACAGACTTCACCCCCCAGCTCCCCAGAGTTCTTTGGAAATGCCTGCTGCTGTTTTGGGCCTTCCGAGGGACTGTATGTCGCAAAGAGCCGGAAGCGTGACTCAACGAGGAAGAAGCGTGTTGCCGTCGCTGCTGTTGGCGTCGCATCTCTGAACAAGGGTGGTGCCGCTGTCGCTGTCGTATTGCACCGCATCAAGAAAAGCGTCTCACAACGAAGAGGAAGCGTGTCGCAGTCGCTGCTGCTGCCGACGCAATTCCAAAGGAGGGTGTTGCCACTGTAGCTGTCGTATTGCACCTCATCATAAAAAGTGCCTCGCATCCACGGAGAAGCGCGCCGCCGTCGAAGCTGCTGCCGTCGCATCTTGGATGTCGCCGCTGTAGTTGTCGCATTGTGCGGAAGCCTCTCGCAAAAGTCGGAGAAGATTGTCGCAGCTGAGGCTGTTGCCGTCGCATCGCTGAACAAGGGTGTCGCCGCTGCAGTTGACGCATCGAACTGAGAATTCTCGCATCATCGGAGAAGTGTACCGCATTTGGAAGATCTTCACATCTTTATTTCTTTGCAGCGGAACTTTCCCACATTTCCATCGCTGCAACATTGCTTGTTGTGGAAGCGCAACGCATCGTAAGGTACATTGACGCAAAGTGTCACATCTTAAGAACTGAACTGAACTAAGCTAAAACTACCTTTTTTAAGTACAGTATTGTGGATTTTTGTCGTTTGTGGTCTTTTGTTAAGTCTATATAAAGAATATTTATTTTTAATATACAACTGTGTGGTGTCCATCTGTAGTGTTGTCACTAAGTTACTGTATGTGGTCACAAATGCTTTACACACTGCCTCTGAGATAAGCCTGTCTGCTCGTGCGAAACTATCAAGGGTGTGAGCAGGGGTTATTTTAGGAATGTACCCCCTTACCCTGACTAGAGGCACGGGTCCCTATTTGTCACAAGTACCTACCTGTGCCAACTAGAGACCCACAAATCTAACACTGACCTTTAGGAGGTAGGCTCAACCCGATGATGAAACATGCCACTACTAGAGTGGGTGAGAGTTGTCTATACAAAAAGGATTATTTTTCGATTTTTCCACTTCTCACTGAAATAGCACCAGGATACCTGTTGGGTGACAGACGCACTTCAGAAATGTGATAAAGAAATGAATAAAATAAATAAATAAAAGTTGTGGTGCACATACACCACTGCACTTTTCCTCACTAGGCAGAGGAATACTCTTTTGTTCATTGAATATTCCCAGGAATAACTTATCTCCGGGATCCCTTGATGTACAACCAGGGCCGGACTGGGAACAGAAACCAGCCCTGGCAAATTGCTCAGCTGCTCCCCCCCTGAGGTGAGGGGGAGTGCAGCCAAGCAGTTTGCAAGGGCCGGTTTAGGACGATTTTGTTACCGGGGGCTGATATTGCCGGCCCCCGGTTTCAAAAACAGCCCCCCAGGGGCCCGAAACCGGCCCCCACCCTAGTTGCCTACTGGGGAAACGCCTGGTTCCTGCTATGTCCAGTCCGGCTCTGTGTACAAGAAGAGCACCCTGCCCTTCCAGTGGGAAGGTCTCCCTACCTCCCGCACCATAGTCTAAAGGTGTTTGGGGGATACCATAATTGGGGGTCAAAGGAGGCATTCCATTGTAAGATTTTCAGAGGTCAGCAGCCGTTCAGTTTTTTTGGATTTAACTTTAATAGGTTGACATCCACCAGGGTGTCATTGATAATCATTCTGCCAATAGAGATGCGTTTATGTTTCTGTAATTTGAAGATGGGGAGATTGATTTGAAGATGGGAATACCCCCAAAAAAGATTGAGTATCAATGATGTACGTGTAGATCTTTGCTCCTATCTGCAGTAGGAATTGTCAGGAATTCTCAGATTCTGCAGCGGAGTTTAGAAAGGGCGGAGCGATGAAGGCTTAAAACAGCCTGAGGACCCGGGAAGAGCGCTCCGCGTTCCAGTATTTGTGGGTTCCTCTTCCAAGTCCGGGTTCAACCTACCACTTCCAGGGTGTCTTGGCAGGCTTTGGCGGTTTCACTCAGCCCGACCTCTGGCATCCAGTTGGCGGTGGCAGCTGAAATGATACTCGTCTCCTGAGCCTCTCGTTCCGTCGGTGGTTGGGAGTGGATAAGAGTTTCTACAGGGCTGCCTTGCTGTGCTCCGCCTCTCGATTGCTTTTGTGTCAGGACCTGCAAAAGAAAACAGAACATCCCCAAAGAATCCGATGGCTCACAAAATGGTGGTAACACGCTTGCGTTGGCATACAAAATATTCTCAATAATTAAGCTATACTTATCTGACTGTAGTCCCCACTGCCTTTTGGAAACATCTGTATTCTTTTTGCACATTGACAAAGCTGTAACAAAGATAGTAACAGTATGTTAGAGGTTTCCTGAAGTCAAGGAAACACATGATTAGCCTGCATACATTTTACATTTTTTTTTGTTTTATTTAACATAAGACGTGAATATACATATATTCTTACAGTTAGCAGTTATATGCAAATGCCATCTTTTTGGGCTTTTTAAATAATTTTTATGGTGAGTGTTTTACCATGTACTCTTGATTGAATATGTATTCTAAAATATAGAATGGCACATCTTTATCTCTGTCCTTATTTCTTCTTGATTATAGAATTACTCTATTTCCCGATGTGATTCTATTTGGGTTATATTCGAAGAGTGAGTAAAACAGGCAGTGAAGATAAATACTTACCTCATTGATATACAAACCATACAATGCTCTCACACATACTGATTCTCGCTCGTGTTCTTTACCTACAGGGACACACACACCTTTAGTTGATGCTTACCTGTCTCACTGGGTGCGCCGAGGGACATTCCCTTGTTTTCCCTCTTCCCCCATATACCAGTCTTGCTTTGACTACGTTAGGCATACTTGGTGGTTGACGGAAGTTGGGATCTTCTTTTCAGCATCTTGTATCGCGTTCCTACAGAAACTGCAGGTGAACTTTGACAGGAGGTGAGCAAGAGGGTGCCGAAGAGTAAGGGGGTTCCGAAGAACAAAAGGTTGCAAGAGAGTGCTGATGAACAAGCGGGTACTGAAGAGCAAGAGTTAGAAAGTTGAATCTTGAGATATGCTGCAGTTGAGTAATTTTGGTTGGGAAAAGAAAGGTAGTAGAATAACTACTTGCTAGTGAAATGATGGAAATGACGTAAGTCTGCTGGGAGTCATCCTTTTGATAACTATGGGCCTTATTTAGAGTTTGGTAGACATGGTACTCCATTTCAAATGTCACACAATACCCTGTCCACCTTCCTCATTTAAAGATGGGCAGAACAAAAGGTTTCTGTCGACAGAGCCCCTGTTTGAGGAATTCCAATGCACTGCAATCCCCATTAAGGGTGGCACTCTAATGTCCTTTATTTCTATTCATCACTGCCTGGAAAAACTGTCAGTTGCGGATAGAAAATGGCACCCCACAGCCTGATAGCAAACTCCTAAGGAGTGTGGGGTCATCACTTTGCGAGTCTGTTTCTGAAAAATAAGAGAAAATGTTAAAGTTAGATGGACAGCCATCATAACCAGTGGTGCCTGCCCACCAACCATTTTGCATCTTGAAGGGAGCCACTGTGATGGCAATCCCCTTCAAAGTACAGAGATGACCACTGGGGCGGTGGTCAGCTCTAAACTTGAAGATGGAGTACTAACCATCAAACTTAAACTCAAGCCCACTATCTTTGAATCTGGTAAAAAAATGAAGTGATTGGTGGTGTCTAAGACTTCTAAGAGGTCTAATAAGATCCACGCCCCGGAGTCCCAGGCATCAACCAGTTTGCACGCCAAGTGTAGTGATCACAACCAATTCCATGCTCTTGCCAGGGCAAGAGCCAGGCTAGCAGATGTTCAGAACTTTTCTTTTGCTCCATAAAAATTTGGGTGAATGTAAGTGTTTGCAAAAATGTGGATGAGTGGAGGAGTAATGAGATAGAGAGAAAATCATGCAAATCAAATGGGTCGCAGAAAGGGGTTTTTCATAGAGGTTTAACAACCTAATAGTTTAGGAACTATTGCTGATTGAAAAGAGGAGTTAAAATTTACAAGAACTCACTGTGGAGGGTAGAAGCAGCCTTTTGCATATGTTTTACTGGACACTGATCTAGTGGGAGCCTGTAGGATTATTTTCATAAATAGAATCCAGTAGAAAAGGATTAGTAATAATCTACATTTTCTTTAGTTTGACAAAGGGGATACACTTCAAGGAGCACAATCACTTAAAACTGTCTAAGGTATGGATTCTTTGAGAAGAGTATTCCTTATTTTTTTAATTATTTTGTTTTGGAAAAAGCTGGTTAAATTATAAACCGGAGAATTGAGAGATTTTGAGAGGTTAAATTAATTTGAATGCCAGGCCGAGCTTTTAGTTCTTTCAAGATAATAAAGATGTCTATGAGAATTTGGGAGCATTCGATATAACCTGAAAAATTATGTTTCTTTCCCTGCTGAATTTGATTTGTATATTCTTTATGTGCCTCTGTGCACAGAATCTTTCGGTCCTAGGAATATAATCTGCACACTTTCCTTCCTAGATGGCGTATTTCAAGTTTATTATTTGTAAGTTCAGCACTAAAACATGGACAGGCTGATGGGGATTGTGTTTGGGGGCCCGTTGCGTGCCCCCCTTGTGTCTGGGGGAGGTGGGTTGCACTTGGGGGTACCTATGGTACCCCCCTACATTTCACTTCACTAAGTGGCAGGCACCGTGTGGTGCCTGCCATGTGGAGCAGTGAAATGCCTTTGCATGCGATTTTAACATTGCGGCGGGTGCTGCTGTTAGCAGCTCCCGCCACAATGATAACTTGCAGAATGCGACCGCCATGGGGGCGGTCTCATCCTAATTCCCGGTGCGGGACCACCGCATGCCTGGCGGCCGGTCCCAACACCGCACCCGCCATCCTAATGAGCCCCTTAGTCTCAAAAATCTTTCTGTTGTTTTTATGACTGTCTTGTTTGACTGATTTGGCAGTTTACTGGAACAAGGAATTGCAAAATGGTCTGTCCAAATCATTGTTACAGGGTTCTCATTTATAACTCTGTTAAAGTTTGAAAAATGGGGTCAAGAGGATCACCCAGCACAAGTGTAGGATTGGAAGAGAGAATTTGCAAGTTGAAAACCTTTAAGCTTTCATAAAAAGTTTGGGGTGTACTTTAGGACTGAAGTAATATTAGATTTTGTTTGTGTGGACATAAATTGCCAATTTTGTTGATTAAAGAAGTAAGCTCAATAAAAGATATGTTGGAAGAGAGTTAGAGAAGAGCAAAGTAAATTAAGACATCATTAACATGATGCGGCAACAATTCTGTTAAATAGGGAGGTTTCTTGAATTATGGACATTGTGTTATGGCACCTCCTTCTTTTGTACCGCAGTCAGCTTTAGTTATTTTACTTGGGAAAAGCTCCTCTACTGACAGGATTATCATAAGTGGTTGTACGAAATTGGGTTATTACTTGAGAGGGGTGAAAGCCCCACTCAAATAATAAAGACTTTGTCACGGTGAACAACAATAGTTAATAAATAAACCAGTGCTTGACCTTCTGGTAGCGTGGCACAAAAGCAAACAGGTTTGACTTAGAGGTAATATATGAAGTATTCATGCATCAAACAGTAATTGTTAGACCTGACATCCTTGGTGTGTTTTCCCCAGTCTTTTTGGCCTCTGTCTTGTATTTTTGCTAAGTGCTGAATTTCGTCTTTGCTGGTCTAGATGCTTTTTGGCACTTTGCCACTCCTGATCAGTGCCAAAGTGCAAGTGCTCCTTGTAAACAGTGTATTGGTGGATTAGTGTTTCCATGATTGGCTTATTTGATTTACGGCTAGCACAGTGCACTGTGTTTGCCCAGTGCCTGTAAATCAAATGCTGCTAGTAGTCCTGCACCACGGATTGTGCCAACCACACAGGCAGCCTTTAAAGGTGTCTCAGACCTGCCACTGCAGTGTCTGTGTGCAGTTTTTACTGCCATGTTGACCAGGCAAGTGCACCCACTAGCCAAGCCCTAACCTTCCCTTTTCTTATATGTGAGTCACACTAACATAGGCCCAAAGTACCCCATGGGCAGGTTGCAGTGTATGTGAAGGGTGGGACATATACTGGATGTGTGACATGCCCTGATAGTGAAACATTGTGTGTTTTGTTTTTCACTATTGAAAGGCTATCTGTCCCATAGGATAGCATGGGAGATACGTTGTAACATCTTACAAGTATAACTTTACAAGATAGAAAGATGGAGTTTAGGTTCTCTGAACTCAGAATTTAATAACACATCTTTTAGTAAAGATGGCTGTTAAATTGTGGGTTTGAAAATGCCACTTTTAGAAAGTAGACATTTTCTTGCTCAGCCATCCTATGTGCCTCTGCTGAGTTGTGTATTGACTGTCTGGTATTGGAGTGACAGGAGCTGGAGATGTGCATTTGATGCAGACAGCCACTGGGGTGTGGTGGTTGTTGAGGTGTGTCCTGCCTTTCCTGGGTGACTCAGAGCTGGGCTGAATAGATCTGGGCTGCATTTAGCTTAGTGGGAGGAGTTTTCCTCACACCTGAATAGGCCCAGTCTCATGGACACAATGCTGTCTTTACCTCCTGCAAAGAAGCTGGACCAGTGAGGACAGAACTGTTTTGGAATGAGCTGAGAGACTTTTTGCCACAAGAGAACAATGGAAAATAAATATTGGGACCTAGACCCCAGAACTTTAGATTACTTCTGGACTCAAGAGGAACCTCTGCTAAGCAGAAGAGCAGGGAAAGTTGAAGGAGATGTACTGCCCCATTGCTGTGTAGATGCTTTGCTGGGTTAGCCTGCAGTGGCTGCTTCTGTCAAGGAGAGAACAAACACTGAATTGTGCTGTGTATCCTGCATGAAGATGATCTCTAAGGGCTTTGTGTAGAGCTTGCTTCCTGTTCTGAAGTCTCAGTGGCACAAAGCCTTCACTCTCTCTGTCCTCCTGCAGCTGGAACTGCTGTTTCAGCTGCAACAGAGGGAAAAAGCAACACCGATGTGGTGAGCTGCAACAAAGCCATAGACACCCCTCGTGAAGTGCATGACGTACCGTCCGACTTGCACCACATCCCCTATGCCAGCTGATGCTGCATCGCTTCAACTCTACGCTGTCATGAGGCTGCTGCCTGCACCGGGGCCGATCGCACTGCTCTTGATGCTCACAACACACTGCCCTGACTCACACCGCAGCCACTAACTCACCGACACCGGTGTTTCATGATAGCGGAGCTGATACCTGTCGTGGGTGACCTCCCAAACCCATCGACACGGCACCATCATTAGGAACCGATGCCTCGCCGCCACCGCAACGTCACCTCTCTGGCAACAGCAAGGTACCGACATCCCACCTCCCCGACAACAGTGAGGAACCAATGCCTCAACTCCTCTGTGGTCGTAAGGAACTGACGCTTCACCTCCTCTAGTGTCATAAGGAACTGACTCCTCTCGGCGCTAACGAAGCATTAACTTCCCAATGCTGTGCACCGATATTTATTTTCACTGTTTGCCAAGGTACTGTTCTTTGGGGTACATATTAATCCAGGTCCAACGATGTGCACTTCGTAGTCGGTGCCCTACATTGGGATTTTTCATCTGTTAAGACATTGTAATAGCCCCAGGTGGATCTATTTGTTGCAACAAGCCCTATTTTTGTGAAAAGCCTATTTTTTATGATATCTTGATATATGCATGGTGTTTTTTTGTCAGTTTGGTCTTCTTTTGTTTAGATAAAGATTTCCTGTTTTTCCATTTGTAGTGTTTTCACTGTGTTACTGTATGTGTGCACAAATGCTTTATACATTGCCTCTTAGATAAGCCTGCCTGCTCATGCCAAGCTACCAAGAGGGTGAGCTGGGGTTGTCTAAGGGCGTAACTCCCTTTACCCTGACTAGATGCAAAGGTCCCTACGTTGGACATAGGTGCAAACCAACTAGAAAACCAAATTATTAACGTTAATAAAGTGAAAAGACAACACCGATAAAATTCCAAACCAATTTAGCAAAATAGCGTAATCTTTATTGCATAAAATTACACCAGAATGACAAAAATCCAATCAGTAGAAACAGAAATATGAGTTTATAAAAAAATTTTTTTTTTGTGTAAACGTTTTTTATTGCAGAACAAAATGCACAGTATATTCATCATTACGGGATCTTTTCAATACAGATTTTTCCTCCACTCATCCCCGCACCTGATTAGTACACACAGCCATTCAGCCCACAACGCGAAGGCCGGGCGGCGTCTTTTGCATTCTTGGTGCATGTTACAATTTCTACTACACATAGTCTTTGTATGAGGCAATCTGCTGTCTGCTTTTCAACTTGTTCTCCCCATCCCCCAGTATCGTCAGGCAATATACCTCCAGTTTCTTCAATTTTGTATCCCTGAACTCGCCCTCCCTCCTCCCCCCCTCAGTGTCCCCGCCTTCGCCTAGCTCTGAGTAGCACGAACCTGTGGTGAGGGGCAGAAGCATTTTGGTGTTTACTGTGCGTGTGTGTCTGGTGAGGGGGCCGGCACCGCGGTACTCTCAATTGGGTCTTCAGGGTCCTCAGGGTCCACCCCCCTCTCCTCCTCCACTGAACTATCTCGTAGTGCATGCACCAACACTTCCCATGCCATTGCCGCTTCCTGGGCACGCTCGTCTGAGCCACGGCGGGCTAGTTGGTACCTGATCGTGCTCTCGGCTGCTGCCCACTTTAGAAATTCGTTCAACCATCTCCGGTGCGTCGGCCCCGTTCTCGATTTCCATCCCTTGGTCAGCTCCCTCTTCGCTAAGATTAGGCCCAAGTCACTGAATTTACTCGACATTTTGATTTGGGCGTGTGTGGGAACCAATGTAGTATGCTGACCGCTCCGTCGAGATGCAGGTCCCTGTCCGTCACCTCATTCAACGTGGTGCCAATGTCCTTCCAATATTCCTGCAGGTGAGGGCAGTCCCTCAGCATATGTACTAAGTCCGCTCCTATCTTTTTGCATCTGGGGCACGCCGCGTCTACTGCCCCGAAGTACTGTGCAATTTTGCCCGGGGTGAGGTAGGCCCTATGAATAATATAAAGGTGTATTAGCTGGAAGGGCGCATTTCTAGTGCTCTTTCTAGCCCTCCGTAATAGCTGGGACCACGCGGTGTCCGGAATTTCCCTCTGCAGGTCCGCCTCCCATTTGCTGCAAGGACTCGCCCAGCATTCTCGAGTAGAGGCATGTCACCGCCTTGAAGGTGCCCGCCGCCATCATTGTGTACTGGCAAGCCAATGTCGTCGGCGGTTCGATCAGTCCTTCCCCCAGTGTGCCTGAACAGCCCTCACCACAGCCGCGTGTAGCAGGTAGTCCCCTCTCGGAAGATCGTAGCGCTCCTGCAATGTCTGGTATGGGGTTAGCACGCCATCTTCGTAGAGATCCCCTACCATCTGCAATCCCGCATCCTCCCACAGCTGAAGCCTCGACCAGTCTCCACCGTGTGGGAGTGCTGTCACCATGCCCAGCGGAATTTCGGGCGCATATGGGTGTTTGATTCCCGCTCGTTTCTGCGAGCGGTTCCAGCATAATCGGAACGTCCGTTCCTCTTGGGATAGGTCACTGAGCACTAGTTTTTGCTGCAGGGCGATATAAGCCAACACGTGATGGGGGGTGCCGTCGTCCCTTTCCCGTTCCGGTCCTCGGTAAGCTCTCGCAATTTCTTGCGTGAGTGTTTGCAGTTGAGCAGCCAGGTAGTAGAGTTCGAAGTCTGGGACCGCTAGGCCTCCTTCGTCTTTGGGGCGGGTCAGTGTTGTTAACGCAATCCTGCGTCTGCCCTTACCCCATAAGAATGATATAATCGCCGTTCTTAACTGCTGAAAAACCGCTCCAGGTACCCAAATACCCAAATGGGGAGAGTCCTGAAGTAGTACAGCAAGCGCGGCAAGGCTACCATTTTTAAAAGAGACACCCGTCCGGCTACCGACAGGGGCTGGGTGGCCCAAAAGGACATGCTGTTCCGCAGAGCACGGACACAGCGTCCCACATTGCCGTCCAGCATGTCCGCCGGTTCGTGGTATACGTGTACTCCTAGGTAGGTCAGGCAGTCAGGTTCCCATCTAAGCAGTGGGCGGGCTGGGGGTTGGTCCCCTTCCTTCCGTAGGGGGAAGAGACAAGTTTTAGCCCAGTTCACTTTCAGGCCTGATAAGGCGCCGAAGCGCGCCAGCAGTCTCTCTGTGCCCTCCACAGCCCCCTTGGCATCCTCCAAATAAAGGAGAATGTCATCTGCATACAATGAGATAAAGTGTTGTGCTCCTCTGAACTCCAACCCTTGATAATAAATACCCCGCCTGGCCAACGCTGCCAGAGGTTCTACCGCTAGTGTGAATAGTAGGGGAGAAAGTGCACATCCCTGTCTGGTGCCTCGATGCACCTCGTACTGGTGTGAGACCAGGGTGCCAACCCTCACTCTCGCACTCGCCGCCGCGTATAGTACTTTTATCCAAGTGATGTATCCCTCCCCTAGGCCGAATCTCCGCATCACTCTATACAGATACTCCCATTCTAGGCTGTCAAAGGCCTTCTCTATGTCAACAGCTAATACGAGGGGAGTCTCTGCTCCTGGGGGTGGGTCATCCATCAATCTTAGCAGCCTCCGGATGTTGTGTGTTGTGTTACGGGTGGGTATAAATCCAGACTGGTCTTTATGGACTAGGTCTTGCATGTGGGTTAGTAATCTGGAGGCCAGCACCGTACTCAGGATCTTATAGTCTGTCGTTAACATGGACAGTGGTCTATAGGAGGCGGGGTCCGTGCTCTCCCTGCTCGGCTTCAGCAGAGGAATCATTATGGCTTCACGCATTGATTGGGGGAGTTGGCCTTTATCTTTGGCTTCGTTGTATATTATTTGGAGCTTTGGGGCCAATTGGTCCAGATATCGTCCGTAGAACTCCACGGGCAATCCGTCTATACCCGGAGTTTTGTTACGTGCCATCCGCTACACTGCTCCCTTTATTAATGTCAGCTCTATTTGGCCCCCTAGGGCGTTCGCTTGTTCCCGTTCGAGCTGCGGCAACTGTAGATCACTTAGAAAAGCGTCTATCGCCTCTCCCTGGTCTCCTAGTGCACTCTTATATAAGTCCTCGTAATACGCCCGAAAGCCATCCAATATTTCAGATTGCGTTTTACCGATGCAGCCGCCTCCTCCCTTCAAAGCTAGGATCGGGTGACTGCTCCTAGTGGGGTTCGCCAGCCAGGCTAGGAGTGTGCCAGTTTTATCTCCCTCCGCATGTGATTTTGTCAGATATGTTCTATAATCAAAACTGCGAAGGCGCTTTACCTCCACTGCCACCGCTTCCCTCGCATCGCTAACCATCCCCTGAAGCTCGGGCCGGTTGGGGCGCCTTCGCTCAGCCTCCCTCAGTTTATGCTCAGCTTTCTCTAGGTCGTCCAGGAGGGTCCTGCGCACCCCCGCATACTTCCCTATGCAGTGTCCTCTCACTACAGTTTTGAAGGCGTCCCACTCCACTGCTCTGGTGGAAGTGGAACCCTCATTCTCTATAAAATATTGGGAAATCCTCTCTCCCAGCTCACCTCGGAATGGCGGGTCATCCAGCGTGTCCGGCCGCAGCCGCCACGTCGGGATCCGCGGCATCTCAGTCATCCAGTCCAGCGTTAGGAGTAGTGGGTTATGGTCGGACAGGGTACGCGCCAGATACTCAGTCCTGCCTACTGCAGGAAGCACCGATTGGGAGCACAGAAAGGCATCAATGCGGACATGGAGGTCATGCGGACAGGAGTAAAATGAATAGTCTCGTTCTGCCGGGTGTTGTGTGTGCCAAGCGTCTGTGAGTCCCCATTTTCCCTGCCAGTCTGATCTGCATCTCGCTAGCCTATGTACTGGGGATGAATGCAGTGGAGGATGTGACCTATCCAGTACCGTGTCCGCTACGGAATTGAAGTCTCCTCCCATCAAAACAGGACCTGTGAGATAACTGGCCAGTTCTCCGGATAACTTTGTAAAGTAGTTAGCCTGGTCTACATTGGGTGTATAGATACTGCTGAGCACAATGTGTCGGCCTCTATGCTTGCCCTCGACCACAACAAACCTCCCTTCAGGGTCAACTATATGTCTGGTTACTTGAAAAGGAGTACCCGCCCGTATCCATAACAATACCCCTCTAGCAAAGGCAGAATACGTGGTATTGAACAAGTGCCCTCTCCACCTACGCTGCAGTGCGATTCCTTCTGTCTTCGTCAGGTGGGTTTCTTGCAAAAATGCTATGTGTACCCCTCTCCGAACCAGATAAGCATGGATCTTGTGCCTCCTTGCCATAGTATGCAGCCCCCTCACATTCCAAGACACACATTTTAACGTTCCTGCATTAGCCATTGTCCCACAGTGTTCGGTTCAAATCAAGCGCGTTTCGCCTCCTGGCATCAGGCGTGACACTGTTCCCGCCCCCCCACTGAACTTCCCCTTCCCCCCTCCCCTTCCCCATGCCTTGAGTCACCCCAACTTCTCCAGGCCTCCCCCCCAGAATAGGACCTAACCCCGAAAGAGCAGCTCCCATCCAAACTGTGTACGAGCAAACGTGCTCACAAGTTCTTCTATTCCGCAGTCTGCACTACAGAGGCCTTAAGGGCCCTAAGGAGCGTGTACTAGTCTCAAGCACTTTAGTCTCAGTTCCCATTTCCCCCGCCCCACAATACGCATTAGAACTCACGGTGATCTAGCCTTACAACTGCCTGCTCAGGTGGTCAAGGCGGTAGTCCCAGCGACTTCTATTCCAGTAAGAGCGCCATTGCTGTCTCTCAGCCCTCCATTATGTTCTCCGATGTCTGTGGCGTGATCGTCGGGCCCTTCATGTCGCCAAACTCCGATTGTTCAGTCTTGGAGCCCGTTCCCTGTTCTTCCGAGCCCGAAGCTCTCCCCGATTGGGCAAGCGCCGAGCCCGAGACGTCCATTACCGCCTGCAACGCCGCCCTTCTCTCATCCTCCGTTTGAGACTCCGTAGGTCTTCTGGATCTCTGGCTGCGCCCACGGTGTCTCCGCGACTTCTCCACTAGTTGCTTCTGCCGTTCCTCCTCCACTCTAAACCGGGCCCCGTCTGTGCCCGCTTTGTAAGTGTCCCACCAGGCCCATGCTTCCGCCGCCGTGGGGAAGAACAGCGATTTCTCGTCCACCACCACTCGGAGTCTAGCCGGGAAAAGGAGCGAATACTGTATGCCTTCAGTTTGCAGTTCCTTCTTGATGGAGAGGAAAGAGGCTCTTAGCTTTTGAGTCTCGAATGTGTAGTCTGGGAATAGCGTGACTCTACTATTGTCCACTTGGAAGGGGCCCGCTTCTCGGGCTCTTTGTAGAACCCAGTCCCTGTCTCTATAGTGTAGTAATTTGACGACCACTGGGCGAGGCGGTAGGCCCGGTTTCGGGGGTCTGGCCGGTACTCGGTGCGCCCTTTCCAGCGTGAAAAAGGGCGAGAGGCCCTCCGGGGCGACAGCCGTCTTCAGCCATTCGGTCACGTAACCCACCATGTCTGAACCCTCTTTTTTCTCCGAAAGACCCACTAGGCGTACATTGTTCCTCCGACTGCGGTTTTCGGCATCCTCCGCCCGCCTCTCCAGGGTTTGTATGCATTCCAGAGCCTCTGTGAGTCGCCCCTCCATCATCTTGTGTGCCGGCACTATGTCCTTCAGAGTATCTTCCGCCGATTTGACCCTGTCCGCCAGCTTTCCGTGGTCTGCTCGGAGGAGTCCCCGTCCCGTCGACACCTGCACAATATCTTGATGTAGGGCGTCTTTCGTGGCCGCGATAGCCTCCAGAATACGGTTCTGCATCTGTTGCAGTTCCGTCGAGGTCTGCGGAACATCTTCAGGTGTTTCCGTGGGTGGGTGACCGTCTCCCTTCGCTCCCCTTGGCTTCCCCATCTTGTGGTGGGGTAGTTGGTTGTACCAGAGCTCCAGCGAAGCCCACCGGCTCCGAGGCGGCCCGCGACACGGGCAATCAGGAGGGCAATGGTCAAGCAGGCCCCAGTCCAAGCTCGATCGCGGGCCACCTCGGGTCTCACAGTTCCCTCACGTGTCTGTTCCCCTCAGGGGTCTGGTCAGGCCGGCGTGGTGTTGGCTCCCAGCGCAGGTCCCTCGTGCCGGAGTGGGCATTCTCCGTTCACTCGCTCGTGGTCTGGCTCAGGCTCCTCCGCCAGCGCAGGTTAGGTAGGCACCCAGGGTCCAGGGCCAGCGACGGGGCGCTGGGGGCGAAGGCGCGCCGGGTGTTTCGCGATTCCACTGCCCTTAAGGATCCTTAAGGCACCCCTGGGTTTGCAAGGATACAGCCAGTGCCCGTGTCAGGGGGGGCCCACGTGGCAGTCTCGGCCCGAAGAGCCCGAGCAGCGGGGAAGTCCAGGCGGCGAGGGAGCTCCGCCCCGCACCGCGGCCCCAAGCGCCAAGCCCGCCCCCAGGCCCTGCCCCACCGCAGCCCCCGGTGGTCCCCAAGTCGCCCGGGAGGGGAGGGTGGTCCGCCGCCACCACGGAGCGCCCCCGGGATTCGCAAAAGCCGGCAGTGTTCAAGGTTAGTGGGGCGATGGGCCGGGGCCCGATGTGAGGTCCCAAATTAAGCCGAGGGCTTCAAAGGCAGCCCAGCGATTACAGCTGGAGGAGGTGTCGTGGTTCCACAGATCTCCGGTGGTCGGGAGGGCCCGGGTCCGCTGCAGGCCCCAAGCCGGGGGGTCGAGTAGTTGGGCGCCCCGGTGGAGGGATATCTAGTCGGGTCAGGGCCTCACTTGGCAAACGAGTCTCCGCCCAGCTCACCCTTCCACGTCGCCCGCAGGTGGAGCTTCCGTCGCGGCAGGGCGCTGCCCGCCGAGGTCCCGGCGGAGATTCGGGGCAGCGGCCGTCTCACAGGTCCAGGTGGAGCCAGGGCCCAGAAGCCGGGGAGTCCCGTAGGTCTGCCGGCCAGGTGTGGGGTGCAGCGAGACTCGCCCGGAGTGGGGAGCCGAGTTCTTGCGTCTCGAGCCGGGATGCGCCTCCGCTGGATCGAGCCGCACCAGGCAGGCGTATATCCTCCAAAATATGCCTCACAGTCCTCAGTCTGCCGACAGCTCCGGTCGTGTAGCTAAGGCCTCTGTGCGGTTGCCATTTTGTGCGGCGCCGGATGCTCTGCTCCCCGCCGGCCTCGAGCCGTTCCGTAGCGGCCAAACGGACGCCGTCAGCCCCAAAGCAGGCACTGGGTTCCGCAGTCGGGGTTCCCCCCCAGGTTTCCGGGGGAAAGCCCACGTTCACAGTGGATTATGTGCAGGATTAGCGGGCGGAGGCCGGGAGCTGCTTTAGGCAGCGACCATCTCCGTTGGCTGCTAGCCACGCCCCCCCTGAGTTTATAAAAAGTTATATGTAATAATAGTGCAAAAAAATACAAAGTGCCACTTACAGTTATCTGGTCGCACTGGACCGAGGGAAAGTCACAAGTTGAGGCCAGTTGTGATGGAACGTGGGTGGCTTACAGGGACTATTATGTCCCCACTGAAGAGTTCCCTTCCCAATTCTGCATGAGGAGTGCCCCGCATGTTTGGGGGACTGGGAGTAGGCAGGTGTCAGCATGGGTCATTGGTGGGTGTTCTGGTAGATCACTGCTGTCACATGAAGAGTTAGTTATTTCTGGAGCTTCACGTTGGTGGTTATCACAGGCTGTCATTGCAAGCGAGAAGTCAAAGTCTTGCAATGGGGGTAATTATTGACTGCTGCAGTTGGTACGAATAGCAGGATCCTGTGAAGCTTTGCATTGGTGGTGGGTACAGGTGGTCGATTATCAGTAGAAGAGGTCACTTTGCATTTGTGAGCAGCCCAAAACATTGTTATCCTCACCTTTGCATCAGGAGGAGCACACTCTAAAGCCAGCCAAAAGTCCAGGATTTGGGGGCACCTCTTGGGGATCAGGATACACTCCAGCAGAGACCAGCAGCAGGGTTCAGTCCGATCCAGGCAAGTCCAGTTGGTGCTGGTCAGCTGGACAGCTAAAGTGAGGCCTCTGGAAGCTTATTGTGTTCCTGCAGCTCAAACATAAGGTCAGACAACTGACTCTAGGAGTCAGTTCTGGAGAGACTGTGTTGAAGGCACTCAGGTCCAATTTTCCTTCTTCAGGCAGCAGGGCATTCTTTTGAATTATCTACAGGTTGAGGAGTGTACTGATGAGAGGGTGTGAAGGTGCTACTTTTATACCTAGACATAGCTTTTGTATGGGAGAATTTCCTAGCCTACCTCCAAAAGGTTTTGGGGTCAGTTGTTTCCCTTCCCCTGGTCCTGCCTACAAACTGTCTAGGGCTACAAAGGCAAGGGCAGCCTGGTGTCAGGTCACTTTGTGTGTGCGCAGACAAATGAAGTGTAATCAGAGCATGACACAGCTTCTCCTCAGACATTCTGTCAAGAAGATCGCCGTCTCTCATAACAAGCACTCTTGTATATCAATGCCTGGAAGCAAAACCTAACCCACAACAGAAGAGCCAATCACAGTCATGAGACCCAGGACACTGGCAGAAAGGCACCGTTGGATTCGGCAGAAAACGTTAAGAATTAAAATAAAGGTTTTGGCCTGGCAAAAGGCTTATTTGCTAGGTCGGAATGGCAGTTTAAAACTGCACTACAGGCTGCAGTGGCAGGCCTGAGACATGTTTTAGAAGGCTACTTTAGAGGATGGCACAATGAGTGCTGCCGCCCAATAGTAGCATTTAGTGTACAGGCACTGTGTATAGATAGTACCCTTTACTAGTGACTATGTAAATTAAATGTGTTAATGGGGGGGGGGATGATAATGTTACCATGTTTAAAGGAGAGAGCATAGACAGTTTGCCACTGGTTAGCAGGAAAGTGCACAGAGTCCTAACGGCAACAATAATGGGTTCAGCAAAAAAACTCATGACTTGAAGTCAAAGTCTGGGGGAATACCATACCATTCCAAGCATGTCAGGTCTACGAGGGATCGCTCAAATCTCAGCAAGAAAAAGTATTTATAAGTTATACAGTTGAAATAATGTTTCAATTTAGTTCTGGTGGGCCATAGCAGATAGTGGGTTACTGAGCATGGCCTATTAACTTTTAATTTTGCCATGGAGAGTGATATATTGGAATAACACACCTTCTTCAGGGCTATGTGATTAAAATCAACATTTGCATACATGTAAAACACGAGGTTAAATTTATGTAACAGATTTGCAAGCATACATAAATAAAGAGTGGAAAGGAAATGGCACACCTTTCCTGTCTTACTGCTACTGCTACTTTCCAGTGCAAAGAACGTAACTCCCAATACAACCCTATGTGATGATTTGCTTCACTCTTCTGCACATTGTGGAGCTTATTTATGAGAGCACTGTGACAGGTTTGCACAAAAGATTTATGAAGCCACACAAAGCTACCCTGCATGGCTTTGAGTGGCCTCATAATTCACGAGTAAGGTGACGCATCGCAAATCGCTGCTTCGCCTTACTCTGCTCCTGGAAGGTGTTCCATTGGCATTGCAGTGGGTTTTCCTACGCAACACCCATGGAATTTGACACTGCCCGAGATTTAAAAAGTGATGTAAACCTGGGGAAGCACAAATCTGTACACCTCCTCAGGTGAGGCGTAGCAAGCACAAATAACTTCAAATATTTTCCTCTTTCCATGCGTGCTGCATTCTGCAGCCCACATGGAAAATCTTAGGATTGTTTTTGTGCAGGAAGGTGCCCCTTCCTTCACAACGGAGTCATCCTTGCACCATTTTGCAAGGGTGCCTACATAGGCGATAAGCTGCACAAACGGCACCAGTGCAGACAGAAAGGACAGGAATGCACCGTATTGCTTATATACGTGCCCTTTCACTTTGGCTTAGGGCAGTGCAGCAAGGTGCCTTGCTGCGCTGCCCTACGAAAGCCATATTGCCATAAATGCGGCCCTGTTAGTTAAGCTGGGTCTCGTGAACACTCATCTTCCTAATGTGACCCCTGCCAACTCATTCACATTTCGATGTGCTCTTTCTCCAAGCATGAACGGACCTGATTTATACAAAATGTAAAATACAGAAAACAAAAGTTGGTAAGTTATTATTTTTACAGCGCACCTGCAGCACATGAAGTACATTTCTGTTTCAGGGCAATCAACATTAAATAACATGCCAAGAATATTGTCAAAAGATTCTCTATATTAATCCGGAAAAAAGATAATTATTATTGCTAGAACGATTTTTAGCATTTACAGTGATCGATGTATCTGCCTTCAGCTTAAAACCTGGGTGTTGAAAAAGAATCCCCAAGTTCATTTCTCACAGTCCTTCTCAATCAGTGAGTTGTATTTTTCTATTGGAACTTTGCTCTACTGGACACTATCATGCTGAGAAAAAGAAAACATGAGCCCTGAAGGTTAAATCCATTCCGTGCCATATCTTTGCAAAGTACAAATAAACAGGAGACTTTTGCTTTCCTTGGAACGATTTACATTAAACAGAATAATTTCAGTTTTTTGGAGCCTGAAAGTTAAATGTGAAGCGGCAGGACAAAACAAGATAAACCTTTGTGTCCATAACTTTTCTTACAGACGCCACAGAGAGTATGATTTTTCAGCTTTTTCTTTTTTTTAAATAGAAGGATTATAAAAGATGTAATCAGAAAGTTAGCTTGCTTGGATCTGCCATAATAGACGCAGATCTCACTAAAATAGAGAAGTATTTTACACGATACTCATAAATGCAAATGTTATAGTTCTCATAGTGAATCCACAAAATTGTCTCACTTTTTTTACTAATCTTTCCTAGAAACCTTGGGGCATATTTACAAGCCCCTTGCGACAATGTTATGTTGCCGATGCGTCATGTTGTAAAGCCCTGCGTCACATTATACCTGTGTCAGGTATAATGTATGCAGGGTGGGCATTCCAACGCAAGAAAGCCTAGTAAAAGTGATGCAGTGAAATCTAAAAGATTTCACTGCGTCACTTCTACAACGTCACTGCATTAAAACCTTACGCCTGCTAGAAACATGCATAAGGAGTGTTGCAGCAAATTAGGAATAGGCATTCCTGAGCATTGATGGAGGTGCATCACGCTTGCGAGACGACTCCAGCAATTCGTTACCGGTATGCCAACAGATGCATGACACATCTGTCAATCCTTGCACCACGGTGCACCGCATTGTAAATACGAGGCATACAAGGTGGCGCAAGGTTTTTTTTTGCATGACGCAATTGAACTAACGCATCGCTGCTAAAATGCAGAGATGCGTCACTTCTTGCAAATCTGCCCCTAAGAGTTTGACCAATTATTGATCTTATTGATCGATTTCAAGCAATGGCTCTCCCAAGTGATCATTGAAGCTGCTCTGGCTATTCTATGACGGGGTTAAGTCAGTTAATGTTCTTACTTTTAAACGCATATATGGAAAATCCAGTAAAATTATGGTTTGTTTTGATTTTTTCATTGGGTATGCTAGTTTTTTTGCCATTTAAATTTTGTGAGGTTCCAGATTTTCCATCTTCATGTAGTTTGCATTTTACCCATTTTTCTTTCACCATTGCCAGAAAAAAAACCCTATAGTGAGATAATTCTCACACTAATGTTATGATAGGAGTTTATAAAGTGCAACTGTTACCTCAAGGGTGGGCTTGTGGTAATTGAGGTCAGAGTTGAGTAATATGCTGGAAAAAAATAATTTAACCTGACTTCCCACATGTATGGTAAAATCCATGCTACCTGCAAATATGCTTCAAACTTTGAAGCTGAAAAATGTATGGAGAAAATTTCTCTGCAAGATTGCTTTTTGAGAAGCTTTACAGTGTATGATGGCTTTGCAAATAATTGGGGTGGGCGGAACTTGTGGAGTTTCTGCTGTGGAGTTACATGAACACTCCGCAGGAATATGTGGAGTTCCGCGAGTGGGTGGAATCAGCATGTTGCGCTGATTTTTAGAGCCGGGAGCTTGCTCCACACTGCAAAGGCAGAGCGAATGGACCCACGTGGTGCCCCAGAAGGCACTGCTTCTTTACTGCTAATTGAGTAGATTTTCTACGCAAGCGGCAGCTATCTCACTGCAACCGCCTGCGGCCGCCCGCCATGAGAAAAGCTCACCGGGTGGCATCCTATCATCTGAACACCACACTAGGGGATACCAATTCTTGCTCATCAACTTACCGTTGTGAGCCACACACAAGAAAAAACTCCACCACGCAGTGGCTGGCCGAGTTTTGCCGGAACTCCACATTACACGTATAATGCAGAGTGGGTAAAACTCCATGAACTCCGCAGAAGGAATTTATCGCAAACCTGTAGAAAAAAACACCCACTCATTTATGCTAACTATAATTCTATAGATTTCTCAGGACACCCCAGCGCCGCACGGCCACCAGCTGTTGCGTGTGCAACTCGCCCCGCTGCTGCCCACAGCCTCGCTGAGCCTGCCTCGGCCCCCGCCGTATCTTCGTGTTGTGCTAATTTTCTTTTTGTCTCCTTTGTCTCTTTTTTGTCTCCCTGCAGCTTGCTAACCTATATTTTATTTCCCATTTACCATTTAGATTATTTTTTCATTGCCTGTACTGTGTACTGTGTCTCGGCCCCCTGCCCGCCCCGCTCCCCACTTCCCGCCGCCGTGCTAGCGGCCACGCCCCCTTTTCCTTCTGTGCCCTCCCCACTCCTGCCTCCCAGCTGCTCCTCCCTCCCTCCCACTTGGCCATAAATGGCGACCGCGCGGCGCAGGTGAGTTTGACCTGTTCTCAGGACACCCCCGCGCCGTTGCGTGTGCAACTCGCCCCACTGCTGCCCACAGCCTCGCTGAGCCTGCCTCGGCCCCCGCCGTATCTTCGTGTTGTGCTAATTTTCTTTTTGTCTCCTTTGTCTCTTTTTTGTCTCCCTGCAGCTTGCTAACCTATATTTTATTTCCCATTTACCGTTTTGATTATTTTTTCATTGCCTGTACTGTTTATTGTGTCTCTGCCCCCTGCCCGCCCCGCTCCCCGCTTCCCGCCGCCGTGCTAGCGGCCACGCCCCCTTTTCCTTCTGTGCCCTCCCCGCTCCCGCCTCCCAGCTGCTCCTCTCTCCCTCCCACTTCGCCATAAATGGCGACCGCGCATACGCACAGCGGTCACGCGCAGCGGGCGCACCGATTGTGCGCCGAAGGCACACCAAAGGTAAGCCCGTCTGCGCCCGTCTGCGCCTGGACCACGCCCAGCGCCAGAACCCCTGGCCCCCACCGATGCAAGACGACCCGACAGACCTACAACGCCGCCGCCCTCAACGCACTCAATGCCGGCCGGAACCCCGCCTGCTACCGGGCCGCCCCAAAACGCTTCCACGGACCCTTCACCTGCACAACCTGCAAGTTTACCTGCCTCCGAACATGCACCGCGCCCGCCAAGCCAAACCCCATCAGCGACCTCAAGTGCATCCTGCTCAACACCCGCTCCGTCCACAGACACGCCGTCGAAATCTGGAACCTGCTCGACACTACATCACCAGACGTCGCCTTCCTCACTGAAACATGGATGAACGCCTCCTCAGCCCCCGACATCGCCATCGCCATCCCGGATGGATACAAGATCATCAGGAAGGACCACGTCAACCAGACGGGAGGAGGCATAGCCATCGTCCACAAGAACACCATCTGCATCACGACCGACGCCGATGACACCTACACCGCCGCCGAACACCTCCACTTCCAAATCCACACCGACCCAAAGACGACCCTCAGAGGAACCCTCCTCTACAGACCCCCGGGACCACGCACACAATTCAGCGAAGACATCCCTCCGCCGACTACATCCTCCTAGGGGACCTCAACTTCCTTCTGGAGAACAACAAGGACCGCAACACCGTCACCCTGCTGGACAACCTCGCCAACCTCGGACTCAAGCAACTGGTCAACACCCCCACCCACTACGCCGGCCACACGCTCGACCCCGTCTTTTCATCCAGCAAGCACATCGCCTTCAGCCACTCCACCTGACTTCACTGGACCGACCACAGCTGCGTCCACTTCAGCTTCAGAAAAACCACCACCCGCAACAGGTTCCTCACAGGAGCTGGAGCAAGATCACCGCCGACCAGCTCACCGCCTCCCTCAGCCAGAACCCACCTGCCAGCACACCGGACCCCAACGAAGCAGCCCGCAACTTAACGCAATGGCTGACCGCCTGCGCCGACGACCTCGCACCACTGAAGAACCCCCCCAGCAAACCCAGAAGCAAGAAGGCTCCCTGGTTCACCGACAAACTCAAGGACTCCAAGAAGACCTGCCGCACCCTAGAGAAAGCCTGGCTCCTCGACCGGACCACTGACAACATGACCGCCCTCAAACACGTGACCCGTAAGCACCACCAGCTCATCTGCACCACCAAGAAGAAATCACTGAAGGATCGACTGGACAACAACGCCCACGACAGCAAGGAACTCTTCAGCATCGTCAAGGAGTTCTCCAACCCCAGAACCGGCAACAACAACATCACCCCTTCACAAGATCTCTGCGACTCCCTCGCCTCGTTCTTCCACCGCAAGATTGCCGACATCCACAACAGCTACGGCACACCATCCTCGCACCCAACCGTCGAACCAACCCACCCCACTGCCACCCTCCGCACCTGGACCGCAGTAACCACCGAAGACACAGCCCGCACGATGAACACCATCCACTCCGGATCTCCGACCGACCCCTGCCCCCACCACACCTTCAACAAGGCCGACTCCACCATCGCACCCCAACTCTGAGACGTCACCAACACCTCCTTCGACACCGCCACCTTCCCGGAGAGCTGGAAGTATGCTCAGCTCAGCGCCCTACTGAAGAAACCAACAGCGGACCCCACCGACCTCAAGAACTTCCACCCCATCTCGCTCCTCCCTTTTCCTGCCAAAGTCATCGAGAAGATCGCCAACAGACAGCTGGCCGCCTTCCTCGAGACAAATGGATCCCTCGACCCCTCGCAGTCCGGTTTCAGAGCCAACCACAGCACCGAGACCGCCCTCATCGCAGCCACCGACGACATCCGAGCCCTTCTCGACAATGGGGAAACAGCGGCACTCATCCTCCTGGACCTCTCCGCCGCGTTCGACACTGTCTGCCACCGCACCCTAGTCCAGCGCCTCAGCAACACCGGCATCCAAGAGAAGGCACTGAAGTGGATCATCTCGTTCCTAGCTGGAAGAACACAGAGAGTCCACCTCCCCCCGTTTCGTTCCGAGGCCACCCAAGTCATCTGCGGCGTCCCGCAAGGATCATCACTCAGCCCCACCCTGTTCAACGTCTACTTGAGACCCCTCGCAGCCATCGCACGCCGACACAACCTCAACATCATCTCCTACGCCGACGACACCCAGCTGATCCTCTCCCTCACCAGAGACCCCGACACCGCCAGAACCAGCCTCCACGAAGGGATGAAAGACGTCGCCGAGTGGATGAAGAACAGCCGCTTGAAACTGAACTCAGACAAGACGGAAGTCCTCATCCTTGGACCATCACCCTCCACCTGGGACGACTCCTGGTGGCCCCCTGCCCTGGGCACCGCCCCCAAGCCGACAGACCACGCACGCAACCTGGGCTTCATCCTGGACTCCTCCCTCTCCATGACCAGACAAGTCAACGCCGTCTCCTCTTCATGCTTTCACACCCTCCGCATGCTCCGCAAGACCTTCCGATGGATCCCGATCGAAACTAGGAAGACGGTCACCCAGGCTCTCGTCACCAGCCGGCTGGACTACGGAAACACCCTCTACGCCGGAACCACAGCCAAGCTTCAGAAAAGACTACAACGCATCAAGAACGCCTCCGCCCGACTCATCCTAGACATCCCTCGACGCAGCCACATCTCCGGCCACCTGAGAAACCTGCACTGGCTCCCCGTCAATAAGAGGATCACGTTCAGGCTCCTCACCCACGCACACAAGTCTCTCAACAACCTGGGCCCCAAGTACCTCAACGACCGCCTGACCTTCCACACGCCCACCCGCCAGCTACGATCCGCTAGCCTCGCCCTCGCCGCCGTACCACGCATCCGAAGAGCTACCGCCGGAGGCAGATCCTTCTTCTACCTGGCGGCCAAGACATGGAACTCCCTCCCCATCCACCTTCGGCTGACCCAGGACCACCTCGCCTTCAGGAGACAACTCAAGACCTGGCTGTTCGAGCAGTAGCGACCCCCTTCCCTCAAGCGCCTTTAGACCCTTCCGGGTGAGTAGCGCGCTATACAAGTGATATGATTGATTGATAGAACGATGTTTAAACATAATTTGATGTGCATGATATTGATCATCTTCCAATTTGCCACATCATGTACAGTGCTCTGTTGCTCCTTGCTTGGTTTGCACTTTATAAATGCCCCAACAGACATTCATAAAAAAGCATGACTGACGGAGATTTTTGCAAAAGTCATAATTTTCGCATGAATGTCGGAAAAGATAAACTTTACAAACTCTGGTCTGCTCTAAATTTTTCTATAAACCATCACAAAGGGCATAGAAATAGATAAAAACTGCAACACCAAGCACTTTTGAATTGTCAGTAGTATTTTTGTCCCTTCAGTCCGTTTTTCAGTAAGACTGAGTCCCACCGTGCGACCTGTAAATAAGGGCTTGGTGCTAGGGTGCTGGCCCCCTTTTTAGGTCTTGCTATTATATCCCACAGGGATTAATAGCGAGTATATAGTAGGCGAAACAAACTCTTGACCAAGCGCGGTTTACCTGCGGTTCATGTTATCCAGTCGTGTGAGACACGCGTGCACGTCAAACCCATCAGCCTCGCACCAGACATGGAATGCTGCCTCCCAAGCTACTCCCCCACCCCCGCCATCAGCCTTCAAAGCAAAGCGCTCCCGCCCCGCCCCCCCACAGCAATGCCAAGAGCTTGTTTCGTTAGTTGCATTCACACTAGGAAGCCGATTTTAGGTGAAGGTTTATATGGCAAATGCTTAAGTCGACAATAAGCTGCACGACGAATAACATAATAACCATCTTTTAATTGTATTTTAAATAAATTGCCTTCTACTAAGGGACTTCAAACTAGTCATGTATCCTGTACTATAACACTAGATAATGTGCCTCCATCTGAGTCCAGTCAGCTCCCGCTCAGTTCTAATTTACTCACATTTGCTGGGATGGTTGGGGTAAACATGGGACTGTCCTGGATACCGGCTCACCCTGCAAGTTTCCTTCCCACAGAGTACACAAACAGATTGGACCAGAGCTCTTTGCCCATTCCTGAACAGTCGCTCACACACATGGGGACTGTGGCTGTTTGATCACGGACACAAACTTAACTGTATGATTTTGTAATATAAATAATTGGCAACCCTGGAGCCCATCTGGAGCGCGTGGGCAAGTGAAACCGTGCCTTCGAGCAAGCCCCAGCCGTGTGACCACCTTCAGCGCCAGGCCGGACCCCACCCTCCTGCGCCACAGTCCCCAGCTGGCAGGTGAGATCTGGGCCGGTGATAGGCGCAGGCAGTCCCCTTCACTTTAGGGAGGCCTGTGGCTCCGACAGGCCCCAGCACCGGTCGCCATGAAGGCGCCAAACGATAAGTGGGCGGTGCTCGCAGGAGTAACAGATGCCTGTCGCAGTGAGGCAACCTGTAGACACAAGTGTTCCCTCAGTCTGTCTTTCTGTTATCTCCTGGTGTGTTTTAATCCCTCCATGCGTTTCCACCCTTCATTACGACTTTCTCTTATTTTCTTATTAATTACAAAGGTCCTTACCCTGCGCCGCTCGCCTCCTTGACACCACACCATTGTCTTCCGCCCATCGCCCCTGCCTCCTGCAGCCCCCCCCAACTCTTTTCTACCTGTGCGCCTCGGGTACTTTGAATACTCAGTACACGCGCAGCAGGAAAATACAAATAATATAAAAAAACAAGAGTTCTAAAACTGAGAATCTAGCATATTTTCTTTAAGAATGTTGATTAGACTAATAACAGCAACAACAATAAGAATAATATAAATATTAATAACTGCTGGGAGCAATAATTCACTGAGCCATCAGACAGGCTACGTTAAAACTGCACCTTCGTTTATTTTTCTTTATTCCCTCACTGAACAGTATAGAGCAAATTACCATAAGAGGGCACCCCCCCAGACATGAATTATGTAATAATTTGGGAAGCTTACTGGTCTTGGATGATTGTGCAACCAGGGGTTGTTTTTAGAAGGATTATGAATGTAAATGTGTTTTGAGAGAGAAGAATGTAGGGTAATGTGTGTTCAACTGTTCGATGTCAATGGTCAAAATGATTCAATCTATTCAAAGCAATTGTAGTTTATGATCATAAGATCATTGTACTAAATACATTTTAAAAAGATTTGATATAAAATGGAATGCTTCCCAAGCTGCTCCCCCGCCATCCCACAAAGCAAGCCAAGAACATCAAAGCGACCAGCCGCTTTGAGTCCATTTGCCACCATCCACTTCACGCGCTCCGCAGGTCATAAACAGGACCATCTGCTTGTGAATCGGGATGCTGGCATGGTTGCCCAGCCCCCCTCCAAGCGCTGCCTTTCCTCTGCCTGCTGCCAAATGCTAATCTGGGTTAAAGGTTCGTGATTTAGACGTTGTGAAATGATGTTTAGTCAGCTTTATTTACTTAAGTAACACTCGTTTTTCTCTGCCTACTTCCCCTCTCTGTGCCTGCTCGCTCTCTCGCCTCTATTTATCTCCCTCTCTCCTACTTCCTCGTGCCCTGTTTCCCCACCTTCTTTCTCGATTGGCCCCTCCTCCCTTCTGTTCCTTCTTTTTCTACCTCCCTTTGTCCCTCTCATCCTCTCTCATCCTCATTTTTTCTCTAAACCTCTCCCATCCTCCCTGTTTCTCTATCTTGTCACTCTGCTCTCCTTCTATCACTTTATTCATGCATTTATTTCTCTTCTGTCCACACTGTCTTTCTTTATCTGTTATCTCTGCTCCTATTTCATTTCTCGCTTCTCCCGCCCCTGCTCTCCCTCCCTCTACCTGCCCTTTTCTGTTGCAGAAGAGGACGCGTCGTCCTTCCAGGTGAGTGGCTGACCGATACCCAGAGTTTGTCTGCAGTGTCTGACCCCTGACCCGCTGTTCCTGGATGGAAGCTTCCAGTCCCGCGCCCGTATATGTGCCACGGTTCTGCTCTGATTTTACATGTGATAAGAGTTTCCCAGTTCACGAGCACCCTGTGTCTGTGAAGGAGGATGGTGCTACCGCTGGCACACACTACTGTCCCGTCTCGTCTCTGGCTCTCAGGGGCAAGTGCACTTTCCACTTCCGCAATAAAAGGTTTACTTTGGGAGAGGAGTTGGCCTAACGGCTCGGGCGCTCGACCTCGGACCTGGGGATCTGGGTTCGAGTCTCGGTAACGACGCCAAAAACCTCCTGTGATTCTGGGCAAATCACTTAATCTCCCCGTGCCTAAAATGAATGCGTGTCCTCATGTAATGTAACTGGTGGTATGTAAAGCGCTCTGATACCTGATTCAGTTCAGGTCTAGTTCGCGCTATATAAAACTCTGCAAAAATAAAGAAAAGAAAAAAAAAAAACTTTGACCTTACAAGCATTGTCCCGCATTCACCAAACTGCTGGTGGTGGCAGAGGTGATATTACGCACCCTTTGACCTTTTCTGAAATCAGTGGGATCCATCCTCTCACAGCATCACTCAATGCCACAGCATCACTCAACTCCACAGCATCACTCAGCACTACTCAACGCCATAGCACCACTCATCGCCACAAAACCACTCAACGCCACCGCACCACTTAACGCGACAGCATCACTCAGCGCCACAGAATCACTCAGCACCACTGAATGCCACAGCACCCCTCAATGCCACAGCACCACTCAATGCCACAGCACCACTCAACGCCACAGCACCACTCAGCGCACAGCATCCCTCAACGCCACAGCGTCACTCAATGCCACAGCATTACTCAACGCCACAGCATCACTCAATGCCACAGCATCACTCAACGCCACAGCATCACTCAGCACCACTCAATGCCACAGCACCACTGAACGCCACAGCATCACTCAGCACCACTGAATGCCATAGCATCGCTCAGCACCACTGAACACTACATCATCACTCAGCACCACTGAAGGCCACAGCATCACTCATCACCACTAAACGCCACAGCATCACTCTGTGCAACCATTCAACAACAGCTGGTTTTAATATGTTCTCTCAATGTTTCAAGCTTTATGACAAATGTCACAAAAAGATGTTAATATTTCACTTCTGTTCTTGGATTTTCATCGCAATAAAATACACTGAACATAATCTTCCCAAAGGTTATTTACAAAAGTTTAAGCTATTGCCATTATAAATTAAAATAACTTTTATTTAAGTATTAATTATTAAAAAAAATAAAAGCCATTGTTATTTGTAATATTAATACATCTAAGTCATGTAAATACAACACATATTGCATTACAAATGCTATAGGCGTCACGTTTGCGAAAGTTAAAACTATTGGCATTGTAAATGACAAAGCTATTAATTTTGCTATTTTCAAAACCAACACATGAATACAAAATTTGTCATTTACAATACCAATAGCTCAAACTTTCCTAATGCGAGACCTATTGCATTGCAAATGCTTGTTATAATATCTCAGTAGCATTCCCACTAACTGGACATAAGTGAATCCTCCGGACCTCAACATTACTTTTTGTTTTACTCTGTCTTGAGTTGTGTGTCTATGAAAAGGCTGGATCCATAACAGTATTTATGGTCAAATATATAGAAACATTTCATTCCTTACATATAGAGTATGGAAATTCTACTGAGACTTAGCCTCTGCAGGCCACTTAGCTTCACTGTAACGTTATTGGAGAGTCCCTATCCCTGCTTTCCTTCCCTCACGTTTCTGCTCTTTCCCACTACAAGATTCCTGCCCATGCCATTACAGCACAGCTGAATCCAGAAGGACCACCCATGTCTCGATTTTTAGGTGTCCACGGTGGTGAGGCACTGATGTGTTCTGTATCTTCTAGGAGCGGCATTGCTTCGGGGTTGGCTGGAAAATACAAAGGGTGCCAGGCAAGGATCATTCAGTGGTACTTGGCAGAAAATTCATGGGAATGTTGTGCTAGACTTCTGGTTTAAGGCATCTGAAACAGAAGTAATGGTTTTTAGTCTAGCACCAATACCAGCAAACGGAAAAATATAAATGCCATTTAAAAATAAATTTTTACTTTCTGGATTACCTTTCTGGTGTGAAGTTTTCAACAAAAGGATTGTTCAGCCTGTTCATATTAGAGCAAAAGAAGCATCACAGTCATTTGTGTTTAGCTAGTTTCAGTGACCCGGATGAAGAAGACCATAAGCAGAAGCACATGGCACATAAACAGCAAGGTTGTTGCTATACCAGCTCCAAGGATGAAGATGCAGATGTTTTGCTGTTTTCTAAAGGTGTGCACTCTGAATATCGAAACCCTAAACTCGATGGGACATAATAATGAGGCTAGAATATCAAAAATAAAAGTAATAAGTGTACATTTTCCATACCTAACTCTACATTTATGAACCTATGCTGTACACTTATCTTCAAGGTACATGGATCTGGAGCAAGGAATAGTAAGTAGGAGTAGTTTCGACATTGTGTCCCTCGATATTCTGTCCTTGATATTCTTTTCTCTTAATATTGTTGGTGTCGATATTCCGTAGCACAATCCTTCTAATGTTCAAAGGTCACATGATAGTGTGAACTTTGCAATGCAGAATGCAACTTAGAGAGGCGATGACTCTAAGAATTGTAGGGGGTGAAGATATCCAACTTGGTTCATACTCCAGTGCCAACTTCAGGGGATGAACACCCTGCTCCTTGAGAAGTCATTCTACAAGAAGAAGAATGTACTAAAGCAGTCCTTCACTGATAGTGCCAGGACTATCTGGAAAACCATTCCACCAAATATCAGGACAGACACTTCCTTCAACACTTTCATCAAAGAATTGAAAATTATGTTATTCCACACCACTTTCTATGAAATGAGTACACGCATGTGAAAAGCTAGTTCGATTCCAGAAAGAAATCTGTTTAATTTGGTAATATAGGATTGTTTGTTACTCTCTGATTTTTTCACCTAGGTTTATGTCATTCTCTTTTTTACCCTCATCAGACTTATTAGTTGTATAGGTAACAGTAGTCAGTATAACCCAGAATATGTATTTATTGTGGGAAAGAGAAGAGTATGCCTGGTAAGAAGCTTTACGTACTTCTGCACCAAGTATTAGATTCATTGTCTTCGGTCTTGCCTCACAAAGCTCGCTCTGACGAACCATGCCAACATTTTAAATACCCCTTAATGGTTCAGTCCATTGAAGCAATAGAGGCAGGAGGAAATGAATGGTAAGGCAAGAAATGGAAAGGGACAGGATAGGACAGGTAGGGAAAAGGAATGCAACACATATACTTTCCATACACAAATGAAGTTGTAGAATCGCATGCATGCAATACAAAAAGTAACCATAGGCAAGGCAGCAATATAAATACATATACAACATAATATGATTTGACAGACAGTGAAATCATATGTTGAATATTCTGATAAAACATAGTGTCATAGGAGTGGCCTAGAAATCCTGACTTTGCTTTTCACATTCAATCAATCAAGGACATTTATAGAGCGCACAACTCACCCGGAGGGTCTCAAGGCGCTTGGGGGGTGGGGGGGCGGGGTGCTGCTACTGCTCGAACAGCCAGGTCTTGAGCTTCTTCCTGAAGGAGAGGTGGTCTTGGGTCAGGCGCAGGTCGGCCGGGAGGCAGTTCCAGGTCTTGGCGGCCAGGTAGGAGAAGGACCTTCCTCCTGTTGTCGTTCTTCGGATGCGGGGGACGGCGGCGAGGGCGTGACTGGCTGATCGGAGGTGGCGTTTGGGAGCGTAGAAGTTGATGCGGTTGTTGAGGTAGCTCGTTCCTTGATCGTGCAGGGCTTTGTGTGCGTGGGTGAGGAGACGGAAGGTGATTCTCTTGTTGACGGGGACATTAATAGGATTTACAGTACATTTATCAGCTGTAGTGGCATGGAACATATTAGGAGGTCTGGATAACTTGGTAACTCTATCCATGCACCACAATTTCCATCTTCAATAATTCCCATGTGCCATTTGACTTCTTTAATTCTTGAGGGTTACGAAAATGTGTTGAACTTATGATATTCACATTTTTTATCATACCAGGATTTATATTTTTCCTGGTCTATGGTTATTTAATGTGTTTCTATCAGTCCACAGTATCTGTACTCCATTCAACCAATTTGGGGTCCGTTTTGAACTAGGTTTCCTTCCTATCAGAGATGTAGAAGGAGAAATTCCAGTCACCATATTCGGGGTGGTGTGGCGGAACGACAACATGTTCCGCTGCGACTCCGTAATAGACTTTCGCATGGTGTGAGCCAACTGAATGGAGTCATTAATCATTCTGTCTGTTTCTCTACTAACTCAGTAGCTTTGAAGCAGTAAACAGGTGTTTTCCTGTGTTTTATGGACAAATTAATTAAGAAGATCGCTATGCTTTCATATACGAACGGTACCCCATTGTTAGTGGCAGTAGTACTGGGGATCCCTTCTGAGGTGAAAGTCTCCATAAGGAATTCAATTCATTTTTCAGTATTGACATTACTAAAAAATGTTTTAATGATCAAACGAGAGTGATAGTCAATCGGCACAAATATGTATCTATGGTGTAAACCTCCTAGGTTGATATGTCCTATAAAGTCTAATCCTAGTATGTCCCATTGTTTGCAGGAAACTACCACTGGGGAAAATGGTGCTCTACGTATAACTTTAGTCTTGTCACTTACTCCACGATCATAACACTACCTCACTTTCTTTACTACCTTCTTGTCCATACTAGGGAACCATAATATGATCTGATCTTGTTCTTGATTAGTGTCCGGACTATATGGCCTTTGTATGCTAGAACCCTAATACACTCTCTCATGCCTTCTGGATGTACAATTTTGTCTAACTTATATATGGTGTCACCACTTATGGACAGCTCATTATGTACATTCCAACATGGTTGTAAGTTATCTGGCTTGGGTTGACATGTTTCTGGCCATACTTGTGTGATCTTTTCCTTCACAGCCTTTAAGGTATTGCCAAGTTTCATACATTTCTCACACTACTGCATCATCAAATCTGGGGTAATAATAGAAAAGGTGGACTCTTCTGGTATATTTACCTCATTCTTGTATGCATCAATAGTCCTTCCAGACAGAAAATCTGCTACATGATTTCTACTCCCTGGCACATACCCTGTTTTGAAGTTAAATCCTTGTAGGCCTGATAATCATTTAGCAATCCTGGGTGGCTTTTTCCATCCTTTTAGAAAACATGAATGAAGCAAGGGGTTTGTGATCCATTCTTAACAAGAAGGGTATACCCTAGAGATAGAATTTAAAATGTATAGTGCCCCCGAAGCAGGCTAGCGCTTCTTTTTCTACAGTGGAGTACTTAAACACTGTTCCACTGAGTGTCCTGGATGCGAAAGTAACATTGCTTTCCCTACCACTAACAACTTGAGACAAAGTAGCCCCTAAGCCCTTGTTGCTGGCATCTGTATTTAAAATAGATTTATGTTTTGCATCAAATTTGCTAATGTGGGAGCATTTGTAATAACATGTTTTATCTCAATGAATGACTTATCATCATACCCTTTTTGAGTAGAGATCTTTTCAGTTGTATAAGGTCTGCAAAGTGTCTTACAAATTTGGAAATACAATCTGCTAGACCAAAGAATGACTTTAACTCATCTTTGTTGGTAGTGGTAGAGGCATTTTTAACTGATTCAATTAGACCTATTTTAGGCTTTATTTCCTCACTACATATTGTGTGCCCTAAATACTGCACCACTGTCATTTGTTTTTTGTTAAACAATTTTATTGGGTTTTTGATATCCAAAAATCATTACATATGCATACCATACATAAGTACAGGTAAAACATAAAGTGTACACTAATAGTTCTGAGGCAGCTTTACATGCCATAGTCACAAAGACAGGATGTCAATGGAGCGCCTTGTGGAAGCGAATCTCTCCAGATAAATTGTGTACACCTGGGTGTGTACCCAAGAAAAGAAAGCTAGGGGGATAACCAACTGCTAACTCAGGGTACAGAACTGGAGTGATGAGGGGGGAAGGTAGGGATTGGGTGGGTGCATGTTGATGCTTTCTGAGTAGGTGGGGCTACAGGCCAAGGCTAGGGAGAGCGTATAGTGACACAGCGAGGGGCTACCGGTGTCCATTGTACATGTGCGCAGTGAAGGGGGCCTCGAAACAGCAGGCCTACCTAGGCCCCTATAGAGGGTGCTCAAGGAGGTGCCCCGGGTGAACCTTATGACAATTGGTGTCATTGTCAATTGGTTGACAAAAAGCAGGAGAAATATGGCCCATTCAGGGGAGATGGGGTGTCAACGCACACTACACACAGCCTTGTTATGGTTATGGAGCGCATCCTCTTTTGCAACGCCCCTATCAAGGCCGCTAAAGGGAGTCCCGGGGCTGCATTGTAACTCCTCACTTGGCTAGAAGTAGGGCCAGGGCTGCAAACTATGACTGGACTTTGTGGTGCTTCCTGCGCTGGAATATACCTAGCAAGCAGGCTTCCCAGGAAGAGCTGTCTGGAAGCTCTGTGACCTCCCTCAGTGCTGCAAGGCTGGGCAGGCCTAAAGCATGTGTAGAAACGCTGCTCTATGGGCCGTCAATGAGAGCAAGAAAACTGTGACTCCGGGTAGTGGCGCTGGAGCTGCGCCAGCATCAGGTATGCCCGGTACAGAATAAAACATTTTATGTTTTTGAAACAGGAGTTCTGGGAAACCTTCTTTGAGAATTCTAGAGTGCGCTCCCACTCTTTATCGTGCAGAGGTATCCTTTCCAGATTGTCATGTATATTCAAGTGATAAGGTGACGGCTGGGTGCCATAGTCAGTATTGTGTGGAGCACTGGATGAGTCGCATGCTTACCCCCAGATATTTCCCATGGCTGCCGGAACTCCAGGACACGTTGCCTGTGAAGAAGGAATTGCCCTGGGGAGTCCTCTCTATTCTGCCTGCTGATTGAAAGGGATAAATTGGACCTCATAGAAAAGTCAGCCCATGACTGCAGTTTGGGGTAAACAGCGGAGCCCCTCTGGTCAGGTAATGAATTCAGAGCACACAGGCCTTTGTTATATTTACTTGTATTGAATCTGTTGAGGCAGGCCGGGCTCCCGGCAAAAGCAGGAGGCAGATTTCCAGTAACGGTAAAGGCCCAGTGTCAGAGCAGGCCTCCCCAGGTAACGCCCCGCTGTCCAGCTAGATAACCACTGAAGCTGTGCCACTAGGAAATATGCCTCAAATGACGGGACACCAGGCAACCCCAGTTGTCCGGCAGCTGCAGCTTACACAATGTGACACTCCAACAGCTGCTTTCCCAGATAAGGGACCAAAGCAGGGTGTCAAAGTTCCTTGAAAAAGGTGCAGGGAGGGATGACTGGAAGGTTTGCAAAGTGATAAAGGAGGCGAGGCAGGAGAACCATCTTTGCCGGAGCGATTTTCCCAATAGCAGTCTTCCGAAAACCAACCAATGAGCGTATAGCCACCAGTGCTCTACAGTGATTGCCCTCGTAGAGATCACGGGGGTATGATACATACGGACACCCAACTAGAAAGGCGTCTGCGCGTGCCAGGCAAGAGTTGACAATCTGCATCTCCCATGGGGGGGGGATCAGGGCTTAGAGGATAGACAGAAGATTTTTGCCCAATTAACCCTTATCTCAGCCACGGTGGTTAAGTTCAACAGCGTAGCCAAAAGAGGTTTGAGGTCGGTCGAGATGTGTCGCAGATGGATGAGTAGGTCATCTGCGTACAGGGACACACTGTGGGTCTTGCCAACCAGGTGGCTGCTTCAATCCCTTCCCTCCACCCCAAAGGCACACAGCCAAGACCTACATCAACCTAGGCAAAGAGCAGGGGGGAGAGCAAACATTCCTAACATGTACCCTGGGTCAAGGAGAAGGGAGACGAAATGTAGCAGCCAAAGCGAACCCCAGAGCTGGGATTTCAAGTATAATTACTTTGTATAGGCTAAGAGCTTTGGTCCCACTCTCATGCGACGAAGCACCACGAATAAATAGGGCCACGAAAGGGTGTCAAACGCCTTCTCCAGGTCTAGGACCAGACAAGCAGCATGAGGAAAAAGGCCCCTCACCTGATCCTGGACTTGAAAAAGATGGCAAATGTTTTGGGAAGTGCTCATGCCAGGAACAAAACCAGTCTGGTCTTAATGCATGAATGCATGAAGGATTTGGGCATAGGGATCTGCTAAGACCTTACCATAGATTTTATAATCCGCCTCCGGGAGGGCAATCTGCCTATAGGACGCCAGCAGGGTTGGATCCTTATCTGGATTCAGAATCAAAACGAAGAGAGACTTGTGGAGGGAATGAGGGAGCTCACTGCCCCTCAATGCTGCCTCATACATTTCCTCCAGCCCGGGTGTCAGAAGACCGGAAAAGGTACTGTAATATTCTAGAGGCAGGCCATCCAAACCTGGAGTTTTATTGTGGGCTAAGTCCAGGATTGCCTGTTTTACATCAGCTGGTGTGATCTCTGCATCTAGGGAGGTCTTCACATAAGCCATGCCAGGAGTGCACCCAGCCTATCCTCCACCTGATGCACCCTGGCGGTGTGCATCTTGAAGTTGTATCGCCTAAGATCTGCTAACAGTGCAGAATAGGCAGTCCTTGCTTCCGCCAGCTGGGCCTTAGACGTCGGATTGGCATCCGCAGCCTTACTGAGGGCAGCAAGCCTGCTCTCCACTGTTTGTAGGTCCTTTTCAAGTGTTCTCCGGACTCCCACTATCTGTCGGTTGCATGCCCCCCAGTGACTACCTGCAGGTAGGGTGGGGAATGAGGAATGGAAAGGTGGGACCATGGTAAATAGGGTCAAGATGCCCAAAAGGAAAGCCCAGAATATACCTTGTACACTGGGTACGTAAATACTCCCTAGGAGTACAGGTTAGCTGTCTAGGTGCCCTTCAAAAAGTGCATACCGCCCCTCTGTGTCACCCACCCTACAGGTTTCCTGAAAGGGGATGCCAGGCCGAAGCCATATGGTGGCCCCTGTGCGAATGCTGAGTAGGTAGATGGCGCAAAAGGCACCCCACCAACGCTTCAGCAGGCAATCTAGCCCTCCAGCAGTAAAGTGTGTCTCTTGTAAGATGATTATCTGTGCCTGCTGATGCTTGATTTAGTAGTATAACACGTAATGCTTGCAGTCATTGTGCATGCCTCGTACATTCAGAGTAAAGAGACATGTGTTAGCAGTAGGGGTCTTAGCGTGATAAGAGTGATGCAAGGAAGAAAGGTGGGGAGGGGACCATGCCTCAGGACCAGCCCTTGCCTAGGAAACAACATCCCCTTAGGCTTGTGGCACCCGCCTGACACTGTGCCAGAACTAGAAGGAAGGAAGAGGCCAGGAGCTGGGTGATACATGCTCCCAATCCTCTGTAACCCTGTACGCAAGCTTTCTATGATCTATTGCAGCCAGCATTTTGTCCTGTTTGTCAGACATGATAAGGGTAACCATGGCGTCTACTTCCCCCTGTGGGCACCAGAGGCCGGAGAAAGTCACTGTGCAGCAAACCGGAGCCTGGGGTTTGGCATTTGAACCAAGCCTCCCCATAGTTTATGGGGATGATTAATCACTGCCAGCTGACGTGCTCTCCCGAAGACCCCCGAAGCATGACAGTCAACATTGTGCCCCTATCTCATAACATGCCAAGTAGTCAGTCCAGGTGGAGAGAGCCATGCAGGCAAAATGAAACCACGTCCAGTCTACAGGAGACTGGGACCGGAAGCACTGAAGAGATGTCCCCTGCAGATCCACGGAGGCCTCAAGGGAAAGCAAGGGTAGTCATGCAGGCAAGAAGGCAATATTGAGGCATGAGAATGTCAACATCCAGCCCCCTGAGGCGGGGTTACCCCAGTCGCCTGGATAATGGTGCTGATTCAGGGAACAGGTAGCACTGGGCCCACCATCTGAGGAAATCGGTAGGGTGACCCCCTCACTATGAGTGGGGCCAAGTAGGGAAGAGGCACCCAGCGTCAGGAGGCAGCCAGGCCAGGCCCCCCAGCAGAGACATCTCACTCCGTGCCTTGATTGTGGCACCGACGGGGACCCAGGCCATGAGCCCCTCACCCAAAGATGTCACTCGAGCCCTCATCAGTCAGGGCTCTTATAGTAGTTCGCCGCTCTCCCGTGCCTTAGTTATGGTGCTGAACTGGGGGGTCCCGAGTGCAGACTCCACATGGCAGTCACCCACCCAGGTACGGTATTGCACCCAGCAGGAAGCGGAGACAGGTCTCTCACTGGGACTCGGTCTAGAGGCAGCCTTGTGAGAGCTCACTCAACAGACTGCAGTGCTTGCTTCAGGTCAGGTGGGTTGGGGAGGAGGGCCCAGCTCCCTGCAATGCTGCAGGGAGTCCTAGGCCACAAAGCAAGGCATGGAGGGAGGGCTGGGAACATCAGCACTCACCCATCGCCCCCAATTCTGCTGCTGACTCCTCACGTATCTTGACCTTGGTGCCAGGACTGAAGGGTCCGCAGCGGACCCCATACAGGCCTCCCTCCCCATATAGGCACTGTGCACTGTGGAGGGTGACAGCACAGTGCTGCCTACGTGTGTGCCCTCTTCACGCCAAGTCTGATCAGTACACAGAGGTGAGCAGCTCTGAGGGCCAAGAGATTCAAGATGTAGCGAGAGTCCTTCACTGGCCCAGGCCCGCCACCCGAGGGGCCATGGTCAGCAGGCTGCGATCTTAAGCCCTACCGCCATCTAGACCGCACAGTCTATCTATTGGGGGCTGTGCTCTGCCATGTGGTAAGTGGCCCGGCGTGGCCAATTCATTATTTACCACCGCTGTGTCGCATCCAACTCCCAGGCCTCGGAAAATGGGAGGCTCAAACTGGCAAGTTCCTTGCAGGTCCGCAGTGTCTCTGTGTTGCCCTGCTGGCCCAGACGTACTCTGATTGTCGGGCTCTAGGCAGCCACATCCGCCATCTTGGCTGGCTCAGCGACTTACTGCACCACTGTCATACAAATTTTACACTTTTATTTCTTGATGGTTAGACTCACCTTCTTGAGTCAAATAATTATTTTTTTTCAAATGGCATTGAGTTTCTTTTCAGATACACTGTATATTAAGATGTCAAACTCGAAGCCTATTTTCCTTTTGTGTATCTAAGGA
Source organism: Lissotriton helveticus (assembly GCF_964261635.1). Classification (NCBI taxonomy): domain Eukaryota; kingdom Metazoa; phylum Chordata; class Amphibia; order Caudata; family Salamandridae; genus Lissotriton; species Lissotriton helveticus. The sequence goes on from NC_136058.1 coordinate 136,243,561, forward strand.
TGTGATGCATAATTCTTTGGAAAACTGCTGCAGCAGTAGCCAAACCAAATGGCTTCCAGCAATATCTGTATGTGCCCAATGGGGTGGTGAATGATGTGATTGAACGGGATTCCAGGTATATAGCAACTTGACAGTACGTTGCAGAAAGAGATAATATGCAAAACAATTTGGCTTCACTTCTAAGGCTTAACATCTCATTAATTCTCAGTAATGGATGTCTGTCTATCTACAAGAATATTTTAGTTAGGATCTCTTAAGTCCACTCGCGTGTATTGCTGGAATCATTTTGAGTGGTTATTATTATGGGAGGTAACCATTCTGAACTGTCAATTTTTTTCTATAACCCCTTGATTTTCTAATCTATCCAATTCCTTCTTGAGAGTTTCTTGCATGAGAAGAGGAACATGATGTGTTCTGTGTATAGAGTAAAGAGCTTTTAGTTTCAACAGAGATGTATGTGTAAAATGCTTTAGTAAAACTAATTTGTCTGAAAATACTTCAGGAAAATTGTCACACACTTCCATGCCAGTCATGGATCTGTCAATAGTTAGCATGTGTTTCTCATTGTTGGGGTCAAGTTTAATTCCTTAATCTTTTTTCTGCTTCCATATTAACAAATTAGAGCCTTGTTTTGTGAAATATACTTTACCTACAGTGTTTCTGTCTTTAAAGGATATTTTCCTTTGAAACATACTCACTAAGGAAAAAGGGTCCTTATTGTATCTTTTTGATTTTTTATCAAGATGTTCTAATACATTGTTCTAATATATTGCTCCTGAAAGGTGTTTTCAATGATTAAGGTATAAGGGAAACAGGAATCTGCATATACTGTGAAGGGTTACTCCATAAAGAGTTATATCACAAGATGGGTAAATCACTTTGTCTCCATTCTCATTAGAGTTTACTTGAAAAACTATTGCTTGTGGTTATCATCTTGGAATTCTTGTTCTATGGTTCTTTGCAACCTTTAGCAAAGTGCCCTCTTCCTCCACTTTTTCTGCAATTTACTCCTCTGGCAGGACACTTCTGGTTGCTGGCCAAGTGATTTGCAATACTGTATTTGAAACATTTTCATTTGTCCTGTTTATTATTGACCTTCTGTCTAATATCATTTATTTTACAAACCTACTTAGAGTCATGGATATTATTGATGCCATTGGCAGATTTAGGAGAATCTGTAAATGATTTCATTTCTTTTAAATGTATCACAGTGTGCTCTACTCCTTTAGCAATCGTTCTTGAATTTTAGGGTCATTAGTACATCTGACTAGTTGGTCACGTATGAGGGAATCTGTTAGGGACCAACATTAACAGGTAGCTGATAAACCTCTGACCTCAGCAATATAGTATGCAACTTACTCTTTGTATCCTTGTTTCCTATTAAAAAACTTGTGCCTTTCTAGGACAACATTGACTTTTTTTGAGTGATTTATCTCTCTAGTTTTTTCAACGCTAATTGATACACATCAAATTGTTGTTCCCCCATCTTCTGTGATAATGGGTTGAGGCAGGTATTTAAAACATGTCTGTCTTGCGTACTAATGTTGTGCAATAAGATATGTTGTTGACATGTGGGACTGAATTCTTCTCCCTCAGTTGGTATTAGGTGTGTTTCAAACATCTTAGTCTATGTCTCCCTTTGTGAATCTGTTTCTATCATCTCATTGAGAAAGGAAAGTGGCTGGATCATGCTAATGGCAGCTATCATGCAGAATTAGAGGAATGTCAGTAGTTCTAAATACATGGAACAGAAATGTACCAGGGGTATAATCTACACCGAACTTCATTGGAAACACTATTGGTAAAATATTTTGATGTGTCAGAGAAACTAGATTACCACAGTTATATCACTGTCTAAATCAAAGATACAGTTAAATCTCCCTGTTCATGGGAAATACTCCTGCTATACAATTATGAAACAATTGATAGACTTATGCAGAGACAAGAACCAAAATAACCTCAGCAAAATTTCATCATCTTTGGCTGGATATTGTGGAAAAGCATGCCACATGTCCACATGTATGAAAAGCTCCACTAGTAAGGGGACGCACCTCCTACCAAACTGACAAATACGAGGATCAATCAGTGCCAAGCTTACGGGTTCAGCTCCACTATCCCACTGGATATTTGCCACAGTGTTAGAGTTTTAGTCAGAGTACACTGAAGACTCCAAGCGAATTTTAGTCAGTGTACCTTGAAGACTCCAAGCTGAGGTCAGCCTCACCCTCTGGTTGATAGAAGATGACTGAACATGTGCGACCTCAGTCAAACATGTCGGGGGAACAACAAGCTCCAATCTTTGGCCAGTACTATCACACTAAGGCTGCCCACAGACACCTAGGAATCAATGCCATTCCTGCCAATCCATTCAACATGGGGTCTAGTTAGGGAGAAGGTAAGTGTGACCTATGTGTTCTTAAATTGGCACCTTTTACTCCACTTGTCAGGTGGCGGCAGATGTAAGAGGGTGCTGAACACATGTGAACAGTTTGCTCACAACCTCTAACAGCCTCACATCTAAATTGGTCACTTCTCTCAGACAAAAGGCAGAAAATTGGTCCCTGTGCACTGACACAGTGCAGGGACATACCGTGACCTCAGGTGTTGATAATACACTGGCCTGCTAGGCCGTATTTCTCACTATACTACAATATTAATGCTAGCAAGGTCCGCCTAACCACCAATTAGGATCCAGGAAAGTTGGGCGTGTGGATTGCATAAATGATAAATCTCGACAGCCAGCACCAACAATAGATGGTTCCTGTATTTAATATATGTGAATGTCTATTTCCACTCCAGCAACAGAAGAACAAGTGCTGTACTGTACTGAAAGCAGTAAGACATTCGGTACCCGATGTCTTCTCAGGAGATGGCGGTAAATCACAAATTTAGGGCTGAAGACACACCACTGCACCATGTGCATTATCCATGTGGGTCACCATTGAAGAAAGATGTCTTGGTGGTGAAGAATATGGCAGGTGAGAAGCTTTCTTTATTTGTTTGTCAAGCAGTAGATTCAGTGTTTTCAGTCTCGCCTGACCAAGCTCCCTCTGACTAACTGTGTCAACATTCTAAATGCCGCTTCTTGGAACAGTAAACTGAAGCAATAGAGGCAGGGGGAAAAGAATGGTAAGGAAAGGAGTGGGATGGGATAGGATAGGACAGGGACGGACAGAGAATGGAGAATACAACAGGAAACAGTAGTCAGTGTAACCCAAAATATGTATTTATTTTTGGAAAGCCTGCAAACATAACCTCTGCCTTACTATATACAAAGATCAATTTTGTAATCTCTTATGAGAAGCATGAATCTATCAGCAGATCACAAATGCATTTATGAGAAATTAGTACTACAGGAGTACTTTTTAACATACATTTGTGATAGGACTGACATTTTCACGTCCTTATTAGTAAAAGTTCAAAGGAGGCATAGTCCCTCCATTTTGTACTAACTGTATATGAATGTTATCTCAATATTCCCATGTTGTTCCCATTTTGATTGTTTTGGGGACTATTTAGAAAAGCATGTACCGAAAAGAGTACTGTAAGAGTACTAATTTGCATACAGTTAAATGCCTTTTGAATGGGCTGCTAAGTAAAGCACTGTCACACACTGGATCTTGCCTGTACTATAGAAAAACCAATGACAAATAGATTAATAAATATGAATTTTAGGGAGGATGGGGAGATATTACTAAAGGAAAGAACATCTAGTGGACAGATGTGGCAGAGTTACTCGACTCGATCACCTGCTATCTTAAATATAGCATCCATGGCATTAATATTTTATCTCAGTCTTGATTTGCACAAGCTCATTAGTCTGCATTTGTATTACAATAAGCCTTGAAGCAATATTTCCTTATGGACTAGCAGACCTTTATACAGTAACAAATATTTCTCTGCTCTAGTCCTTGTTCAATGTCCTAGAAGTCCTTGCATGTTTGTATGATAACACACAATCGTAGCTTCAAAGGAACAGAGGGGCACATTCATCAAGCATTTTTGTCCTCGCAAACGGGCCGATATGCAGAATTGGCCCATTTGCGAATGTAAAAAATGCTTTCCAGATGCAGCAAACCATAATTTGTGATTCGTAAAATGGGTTTGAGATTCGCTATTAGGAAGGGGCGTGTTTAGGGCGTCCTTTCCTAATACCAAATCGCATCAGTATGTATGAATGTTCTGTGACTGTAATGCGGTTGGAAAACATTCCCATTTTACCACTTACTTCAAGTAGGTGGTAACCCATTTGCAAGTGGGAATGGGTCCCCAAGGGACCCCTTCCCCTTTGTGAATGTTTGTAAAAGCATTTTTATTTTTGTAAAGCATCCCGTTTTCCTTTATGGAAAACGGGCTTCTTTACAAAAAAAAAAAAACATTGCTTGATTTAAAGGCAATCACGGACATGGTGGTCTGCTGACCCCAGCAGGCCACAATCCCTGTGATTTGTGCAATTCCTAGGGGGTCGAAAATGGCGACATACCTCATTAATATTCATGAGGTGGGTCATTTGCGATCCCCTAGAAATCGTAGAAAGTGTCCATCACATTTTCATGCATGCCATTTTGCGATTTCCTAATTGCGAATCGTAATGATTCGCAATTGGGGAATCGCAAATCGGTGTGTTGATGCATCTGGCTTAGATAGCTATCCAGAAGGGCGATGACTGCACTGCCATTATACTGAGCTAAGTGTGGCAGGTGCTGTTTTAACAGTTGTGCATTTTGTAACTCTTAGAGCTTCTATACCTGGGACAATGGCGTCCACCAGGGTACATCTACGGAGAAGGCAAACACTAGACTGAAATAATTCCTATTCAATACAAACAAGACTGCGTGGCATCTGAAACACTTGTTAAAAGGTGGTGTAATTTTCTCTAAACAGAGGTTTAAGATAAAACGTTCTTATATCAGAAAAAAATTACAAAATATTTAAAAGTGGAAAGTGGATAGAGACAATTTTCCGTCGCATGAGCATTTTACTGACTCCTCCAGCTATTACTTCATTTTTGGGAAAGCCACCGAAACATCGGCTATACCCAGGCGTAATCAGTGTTGGATGTTGGTTGTAAGTAGCAAGTACTGCTGTAGCCCCTCATTTGGTGTCTTGGACAGATATGCAACCACAGTGAGCCTAAGTAAGACATTAGAACATTTAACAACAGTCTTTTTATTAAGAATCATAAACTTCGAGTCCCTCTTACTGAAGTACGATACGCTGTTGGGACTGTCTAGAGACAGAGGAGTCTATTACGTGTCCGCCCGCCATCGTTTCTGCAAATGTGACCGCCCTCTATGTGACGCATCCGGCATTTTTAATATTGCAGCGGGCGTTGAATAATGGTGTGTAGATCGCCACCGCCATACGGGCGGTGGCGATTCGCCCACCTGTATAATAGACCCCAGAGTGTCATTGAGTTGGGCCAACTCTCTGGAAATATCCAAGAACCACGGATATCTCCTCGCCTTGTCTTTTGATTGTTATTGTGAACCAAGTCGCCTGTTTGCACCAAACAGAGTGCCACTGCTCTGTAGAGTTCATCGATATTAGGTCTTTCAAGTATGGCAACCCCAACTCGCTATGTAAAATATCTGCTGCGGTAGATTGGGGAACAGTGAGTAATCACCATTAAAGAAAAATCTCTTGAATTCGTAGAGTGGTGTGTTTACAGTAGCTGCACAACCCACAGTCATAGGAGGCTGCTCATATACATTTAGATGTACAAATTGCAACCATTTCCCTACTTGGAAGCAAAACTAAAGAAACCCACTCAGGCCTGCACCTTCTTTAGCCTATAGTTCTTGATGTGCTTGACTAGGAACAGCTGGTGGTGAAGAGCATACGCAGGTAGGAGAACGATGTGACCCTCGTGATCTGTGTGTCACTAATATAATGACTTCTTTGTTTACACACTCAACAGATCATAGTATAAGTTTTCTTCATGAATTCCGAGAAGATGTCCATTAGACCTAGCAGGCCATTTGTAGTCCTAGACAGTAGGACAGCATTATTCTCATAAAAGAGGACAGGGACTGCCCTACTGTCAACTCGTGGTGGATCGGTTGCCAAGCCCTGGAGCAATGTGTCCACTCCATTTATGAGTGATGTTATCAATAATGTCCTAAAACATGCCATGAGTGATGAAGAAGGGGAGGTATTAAGCAGCTGCACAGTGAGGGCATGAGTTATAGTTACTCTAGAGCAGGAGTTATAGCTACTTGAGATAACTATAACTGGTGAATTTTAGTGATTTTGTTGGTTTTAAATGGTATAATTTAACATACATTATATGATTTAAGATACTATACATTTTTGGGGGGAGTTTATATAGCGCAAACTCGACCCAAAGCTATCAGAGCACTTTACATGAGCACTAGTTGCTTTACAGTTGGACACGTTCATTTTTGTTAGTCATGGGGAGATTAAGTGATTTGCCCAGATTCATAGGATGTTGAGTGTCCCTGCCGAGACTCAAAACTGGTTCACGAGCTTTGAAGTCGACTGCTCTAGCCGTTAGGCCACATAATCTCCAAGCATCCTTTTTTAACATCACATATGCAAATATTGAGATAAAATTTAACCGACCAAAATTGTTTTAGAAAAATTGAATGGAAAGGATAAGAACAGATATTTTGTCAAAGTTTTATATTTCTATTGTTGAAATTGGTTCTCTTCTTATGTATAATCATTAAACATTTCAAGTCTATTTTAGTTCATAAATATATGGCATTTGGATCAAAACAATTGACAGTCAAAGAAATATGATAATTGGCCTAGATCTGTCTACCATTTTTCTAAATCTCATTCCATGACTATTGGTAGTCGGGAGGCCGCTGGATGCAAGTTCTTTAGTAGGGGGGCAGAACTTACTAAAGTTTCAACTATTCCCTGGGGTTGTTGTTTGATAATAAAGGCTAATTGGCTACCCTTAAAAAGAGCACACTGGTGAGGGCCGTTGGTGCTACTATGGATTTTTTCAAGAGACTAGGGGCTAAAACTTTGCCTGCCCTCTTCTACAGGACTTTAAAGAATTCTAATGGCAAGCTATGGGTGTGATGTGTGGGGGTATAAAGATGTTAGAGTACTGCCGGTGGTAGAGATTACATTTCTGTGCAGACTTCTCACTGTTCCCATAATGCGCCTGCTGAGAATTTGGTCAAGTCCTGCTCCTACCCTCAATCATCAAGTATTAAAAGATTGTAGTGCTCTTGAGGGGTCCGTTTTTATCCCGTGGATAGAGTACGTCACAGAGCAGCTGATGAGATTAGGCTGTTTGGATTTGTTCACTAACCCACAACCGCTACTCCCCAGTGATTGGCATGTCATCAAAAACATATTATTGATCAGGCAGCTAGGTGAAAAGGAAGACAGGGAACTTGTCAAACCCACAGTGCGTCAACATATGTTGCTGACAACACATTTGCTCTGGGAATCTTATATGTCATTTGTTAATAACCCCCACCATTGTTTCTTATTGACCATATTTCGATTTCATTCCATACATTGGTTTCTAGCTGTCCACAAGGGATTTTTCAAAGCCAGGAGCTTTGAACACATGTTCTTGTGACAATGTTTCGGAGCAAGACACTTAGTACTTTATATTTTTTTGTGATTTTTATTGTACTTTGAGGCTTAAATTTAGTATCCCATTGGTAAGAAAAGTAAATTTGCTCAAGTAAGTCCGTGTTGCTGTTCTTACAAATGTTACGTTCGCCTATGATCTGTTTTGGGGTCGCAAGTTTCCTTTCAGGCACCCTCAGACTCAGGAAAAAGTTATTTAAAGACTAGAGGGACTTCCTATCAATTTTATTATATAGGTCAATATTTGTATATATTTAAAAGAGGTATTTTATTGTGAAGGTCTAGACCTGGTGAACATGTTCTAGGCAATGCACTGAGGCACTAGCAATTTATATGCATATTTGGTTAAGTTATAATTTTTAGGTCACTTCCATACCTGTTAAAATGAATATGTATTAACTCCTTTCTTTGATGTAACTATGTACATAGCCTGATTTCATGTGGTATATATAGTTTTTTGTGCCTTTATGGTCTATATTGTATCAAAGAGTTTTATATAGCACATAATTGACCTGAAGGTATCGTGTATCGGAGCGCTTTACACGAGCACCAGTTGCGTTACATTGGAACACATTCATTTTTTTGTGTCTTTTGTTAGGCACAGGACCTTTTGTTGACTGAATAAAGAACTTTTGACTTGACTTGATTATTGGCTGATTTTTTTCAATATTCAATTTCTACCAAGAAATAGCATCTTTTTCTACAGTTGGCAATGCCTTCTCAATGTTTTGATGAAAGTGACAATGCCTGCATAGGCAGCGACTTTAATACAGTCTCCATTCAGGTCTACCTGTCTTGAGCATGACCTCTGTTTGCAGATAAGGTTCAAAGCATAGCATGAACCAGAGTGAGCATAAAAGAAAACACTGCTGCATTCCATGAGTAATGTGAAAATCGTCCTATGCATCTATAGTAATAATTCTGGCTTTAGGTGTCATATTTATGTGCTACGAGGCCTCCAGGTAGTTGGCGCTATAGAAATCTTTTTTCATTTCATTTCATATTTAAGTGCTGAAGAAGCATAAATAGCGTTAAGCCAAATCTCATGAGGTCTATAACTTTTCATAATGCATAACACTTTGTCAAATGCTTTTCTGCCTCGAGTAGGGTCATCAAAATTAGCAATTGCCATCTCAATATGCACAGCAAAATCTCAACCCAATATAAAACTATGCTGCTGTTCTTTAGCATACACTTGGATGAATAAAATTGGCCAATATTATACCCTCTCTACTGGTTGTTTATCATGCTTCAAGGAATAGGTACACTAGAATTGCCCCCAAATCCTGGTATGTTTCTCCATGAAAAGTAGCCTCTGTCAAAGCTACGAATAAGAATAGAGAGACGCATATTAGCAAGAACCTCGTTAAAATTATCGCCGTTTTAGCAGCAGAAAACTGCCGATAAAATGGTGATAATGGGCTTGCTAATATGCGTTATAGAATTCCAATAGAAGCCCAGGTTAGATGTGCAGGACATCTAACCTGGGCTTCTATTGGAATTCTATAACGCATATTAGCAAGCCCATTATTGCCGTTTTAGCTGCAGTTTCCTGCCGCTAAAACAGCGACAATTTTAACGAGGTTCTTGCTAATATGCCCCATAATGTTTTCCAAGAGGGTGTTTTAAAACTCAGCCTTCGGCGTTTCAATTGGCCAAGTATATAATATAGACTTTTAGTCCACTGCCTCAGGTCCTTTAACGAGGGAGCGGGCCTTAAATAACTGGCATAGCCTGAGGCAGAAGGGTTATAATGCTAATAGAGTATTCCACCCACTAAGGGTAGAATGTTCTAACTTAAAAAGGGAGACACATTAAGACAAACATTGGAATGTTGGAGCTCCTAGCCATTATAAGCCCAGGGCTACTCCATTGTCTTGTAATATTCTGATAGCTAATATCACTTCTTCTTTCCTGAAAGAGTTTATTAAAAAAGTTTTACATTCCTTTCTTGATGGACCAGTTACATACTTGATCACCAATCACGTAATTTGTGTTTAAGTACCTATAATGTTGGCATTGTAAAGTACCTAAAAATGGCCTTCCTAGTACTACTTATCTGCATTGTAAAGACTGAGTGGTAAAGGTGCAGAGTGCTAATGAATGTGTGGTAAAGGTTAACTTTCCTTTTCCACGAGTTAGGGATAGTACTCATAACCATAACATTCAAACTTCTGTGGGGTTTAGATTTAAATTCATAACCATAACAAACCTTTAAATGTGGTATTTTTAGGGTGAGTTTCTGAGGCCTTATAACAAAAACTTACCATGCAAGGATATGTGCAACTGATTCATTATATTCATATACTTGGGTTATTTCTCTACCTGTAGTAATGCTACTTTGTCTCTTAACCATATATTTTTTTATATATTTATATTTTGTTGGTTATGCATCCATATCAAAAACAACATCAAAACATTCAGTTAATGCTAACCCTACCAACACCCACGAAGCAGACCACATGGCCGGTTGTAAGTTACAAATGAAATCTAGTGGTATCAAAGCACATAAACAATCCAAAAAGGATAATGTACAAAAGTAACATGGAAATAGCAGTAATAAACAATTTGTAGCTAAGGGTCCGATTCATCATCCGGTTCAATCTTTGGCCCTCACCTCCCTGTCATATGTACACCAATTTGCGGCGCATCCCACATTCTGCTTGCATCCACCATCTGTACTCCCCCCATCCGCTGCCTACAGGTAGGTAGTCTAGGTGTAATCCATCGCCTGGCTATACATTTCTTCATCACCACCAACCCCAATTTAGCAACCTTTTCCCCATACTTGGCATGCTTATTCCATGATACTAAACCCAAGAGGCACAATCGTACTGAGGGCAGCAAGGGCAAATCAGTCAGATCTTTCAAAACTGTAACCACCTCCTCCCAGAAGGCTCATATCCCCTGACAGCCCCACCACATATGTATAAATATGTTTAAATGACCCAACAACATTCCTACATTTGGGGCAGCTTTCAGTCTTAGAGGGGTCAATTTGGTGCATCCAATACGGCGTGACATAATTACGATTTATACATTTAAAGCGAATCAATTTAAATCTCACATTACGTGACACCTTCCTGCAATTACCTAGAGCTCGGGACCCTTAACAATCCTGTAGTTGTCCACCAACATCTACTTCCCATTGGCGCCTCAAGGAATCCATGTGCCGGAAACAGTATAGCATATAATCTAGTGATAAGTATTCTCCCCCCACACCCGCCATATCAGGCAATTCTTGATTAAGTAGGTGTGTATTGGGTTCCTGAGGAAAGCCCTTCCAGTCCTTGCGTAGGGCTGCTGCCAATCCTGCATACTTCAGAAAATACCTCCCCACCAGTAGCGGTCGGTGGTGGGAGTATTTGCTGGGCGGTGACGTGGGGAGATGGAGGGGAAGGGTGGGGGTAGTAAACTATGGATTACGGAGGATTACAGGTAAGTAAACAATTAATTAAACAAAACAAATTTTGTTGCGTGCACTGCATCGCATTTGGGGAAGCAGTAAGAGCAACGAAATTCATTTTATTGTTTTATATGTTGACTTACCTGTAATCCTCCGTAATCCATAGATTACTACCCCAACCCTGCTCCTACCACTCCCCATATCACCGCCCGGCAGGTACTCCCACCACTGACCTCTACTGCTCCCCAATGATCCCAACACAAAAGGCAGTATAACTCATCAAGTGCCCGTCCTCATATAAATCCCCAAGGGTATGTGGTGAGGCACCTCCATCCACATGCCCAGGACTGAGGCTTGCGAGCAAAAGTTTTAGGTGTCTCAAGTATATATACCCATCACGATCTTGTTTAGTAGTCTGTTCCAAAATATCTAATAAAGTCCGAATCTTGAATGGGAGGAACCCTCTCTTCATTCTATGAATTAGCAGTAAAGCTAGTGATTCAATTAATCTCGCTATCATACCCATAACCAGATCATCTTGCTGCTCCATAAACCTTGTATTCACATACTGTTGATGAGAAGCCTTAAATAACTGGCATAGCCTGAGGCAGAAGGGTTATAATGCTAATAGAGTATTCCACCCACTAACGGTAGAATGTTCTAACTTAAAAAGGGAGACACATTAAGACAAACATTGGAATGTTATCCAGAGTACCATGGTAACTGTAAAACTTCCAGATTAATACAAGCTCTCCCCGTGCCACAATATAGCAATCAGAGTAAAGCATCTAACTAACCCTGGGCGAAGTACTACATTACGCTCACGTAGTTTTTTGAAGTTTGCGATACTTTGCACTAAGCAAATTGCATGTAGCACAGTGCAAACATGCGTAGCGCTAATTTTTTTGCTTGCTCGCGGTCCTCAGCGTCAAGTTGGCGACCGCGAGCATGCAAAATGACTTCCCGGTGAGACTTTTTCCTTGTTCATGATCAGCAACATCAAGTTGCCGATTGCGAGCATGGAAAATAAACCTCCCAGCAAGATTCTCAACGCGGGTAGGGCAGGTTTCTCATTGCGAGTGGTCGCGTATGCTCGCGACCGCACGTGATGAGAAACTACCAGTTCGCGTTGAAAAAGCTGCTGCTCGAGTAGAAATCTACTCGAGCGCCAGAAAACAACCTCTTGCACTGTGCAAGATGCGGTTTGCACTGATTGCACAGAGTGGATCAGTGCAAACAGCATTTTGCACAGTGCACTATGAAGTTCGCCTAGCTATGCGTAGCTCGTAGTGCGAAGTGCACTTCGCGTAGCTACGCGTAGCGCTATTACGCGAACTATGCCCAGGGTTAAATTCTAAACATCTAAAACAGGCGTCAGCAATTTGCATAAGCATTTGCTGCAGCACATATAGAACTTGGGGTAAAATAATGATTTTACTGAGTTCAATCCTCCCATAAGTGACAGAGGAAATTTCAGCCATCTATATAAGCTTTGCCCCGCACTATCCAACAAGACTCCAATGTTCACGTTCATATCTTTCAGTCTCATTAGAACTCAGATATACTCCTAAATATTTAAAAGGAGTGGTCTGTAACTGTATTCCAGGAAATGGCTCCTCCCTCAATTCAAAGGTTTGCAGCGGGTATAGAACAGAATTATCCGCATTCAGCGTGAACCCCAAGTGCATCCCCACTTCCATAATCATATGCCGCACCTCAGGGCAAGAGCACATCGGGTCTCTCAGAGTTAATAACAGATCATCAGCATTTAGGGAGACAACCTTGCATTTTTTTCCAACCATTAAACCATGTCCCTCATGTCTAGCCCGTACCAATCTTGCTAGTGGCTCTAGTACCAAAGCGTAGATCAGTGGTGACAGGGGACAACCCTCTTGGGTCCCCCTCTTAACTGGCCAACTGTCTGAGAGCCTAATGTGACCTTTCTCTCTGTCTATACATTTAGTATGCAACAACCATACCCACCGTAAATAGGGATCACCCAGATTGTATCGCTCCAGCACTTGAGTCATAAACAGCAAATCAACAGTATCGAATGGTTTACAAGCAACCAGGCTGGTGAGTGTTCAAGGCTCCTCCCTGTTCTGTATTTGTCCAATAATCAGGAAAGCTTTCTGGATATTAGTGCTAGTAGTGCAACCACCAACAAACCCCACCTGATCTGGGAGTATTCATTGCCCCACCACCCGGGCCAGGCGACACGCCAGAATCTTACCCCACATATTTACGTCTACATTTAGCATTGACAAGTGGCAATATGATTAACAGTCAGACAAATCCCTCACCGGCTTGGGTAATACCACTATATATGCTTCCCTCAGTGTAGCAAGCAACACCCCCTGTTTAAATGCTTCATGATACATTTACAGGATTGGCACACAGAGCATGTCAATATATACCTTATAAAATTCTGCAGTTAATTTATCGTTCCGCAGCACTTTCCTGCAATAAAATTCTTAATAGCACATTGAACATCTGGCTCATTTAGTGGGGCATTTTAAATTTCAAGCATAATATCATCCGCCACTGGCAATTGCGCTTTCTCTACTATACGAGTTATACCCAACTCATCGTGTTAGCCCTGTCTTTTATATAGAGTAGAGTAAAACTCTGCAAAGCGGTGCAAAATGTCCTCTGGTGTCACAAGTAACTCACTTTGTGCATCTCTTTCTCCATTAACTAACCCTGCCAGTAACTGACTAGGCATGTCTCCCTGTTCATGCTATATCTCCGTGTATGTTGTGTAATCATGATGACTTAGGGTGTCTCGTGCCTCATCCAACTCGCCTTGAAGTTTTCATGCCCTCCGGTAATCCTAAAAAGCGCACATTATTGCGTCTCGCAAAATCTTCCAAATCAGCCAGGTTTACTTTGCGTTGTCACAAATGTCGCGCCTGATCTTCTAGCTGGCTAGTATGTGTTCCCAGAACTTCCTCTGCATTATACACTATATTACCCAAATCAGCGACCTGGTCCCCTATCTTGTCCATATCCTGTCACAAGAGTGTCATAAATTTTCCATTGTAGCTTTATTACCCTCCATTATCAGAGTCTTAAGGTCCATGTTGGTCCTCCTCTGGGGGCACACACTGCCCTGCTCAGCGCCATTCTTGCAATGCTATCCTCAATTGTGTTGTGGGACTTCAAGGCTGTGCCCGAGCCCCCCCCCCTGGATTTTGCCGGCTTGCAGGTAGGAGCAGGCCTCTCCCAGCGATCATGCAGGGCATTGCTCACCACCAGCTCTCGCATAGTCAACAGGCCTCACTCACATATCGGTGCGAAACCGGTCTGCAAAAACTTTTCTTCTGGCTCTGCTATTTTAGTCACAGGGTGGGGCCTAACTACAGCTGTCCCACAGAGAGCGATGGACTGCTTTCAAGGTAGAGGGGATGGTCCCAATAAAACCGAACCGCCGGAACATAAGCAGATGCGACTGCTTAGTTGGCCATCTTGGCTCTGCCCCTTTAACCATCTATTTATACTTGCCTGAGTAGCAAGTAATGCTAAATAAATCTTGACTATCCAAATACAGTTATCATTGATAGAAATGTCCAGTATTTGTGAAGCGTGAAAAATTACCCGAAGGCATCAAGGTGCAGGGGGCCATTGGGAAGATTAAGCGAGCTTATGCCCAGAGTCACATGATGCTGGGCTGATCTGCCACCGGCGCTGGAGATCGAACCATGAGCCCCCGGGTTCTGGAGTCAACTGTCCTGGCCCCAACGACAAACCTCTTCCACTCATAGTCATAGTCTTAGTCTGTTCTTGCCGTCATTTATAAATTTACCTGCTAAGTTGGAAAATTCCCTCTGGTGGCTTTGATTATTCCAAATTATGTAACTACATAGAACTCCCATAACTGTTGCATACAGTGCACCCCACTCAACAGTAATTGAAGCAGTATTAATATTATTAAGCACATATCCATTAATTATGTGTGCCAATGTGGTATAGCTCCAGCCTCTCTAAATGATCAAATGGTAAAAATCAATGGAGTGTAATCCATTGTAAATCTGAGTGTATCTATATCAGCATGCTGCCGAAAATTATAGGTGTACAAATGTAGGTCTATATGAGAATGCTGCTTGTGGGAGTATGAGTGGAATGTAAAGCCAGCTTGTGCTGAGAGGTAAGAAAGGCTCAAGCTCTACTTGGCCAGGAAGGACTTCTTGGCTGGTTAGTGGCTTCTACACAGGACAGTGGCTGGGCAGATTAGAAAATCTCCAGCAAAGCCATAGGTCTACTGCAAGTCAGGCAGAATTGGCCAGCATGCTGTATCCACACTTCTTGGTAATGGACCTTCTGCAACAGGATCCACATGCTCAGGCAACTGAATATACAGTGACTTTCAAGACAGCTCTAGTTTATATTACTGCAGTTGGTCAAATCCCCACTGCCAGTGAGTGTCCCTATCATTTCAATTTTGGTGGTCCAGCCATTAGGCAGGGTTATCTTTTCTATCCTCAAATAGGAATCTGTGATAGTAGAAGCCTCTGCCTGGCTTTGTAGGCCCATGTAAGCTCTCTAAGGGTTCTTCTGGCAGGGAACTCTGTGTATGCAATGCATTCACACAAAACCACTATATAGAGCAGAGAGAAGGAATGGGGCTGGGTTGTCCTCTGTGGGCATCAAAACCCCTCACTTTTGCAGATCTTATGATTACAGTGAAATAAATGTTTGTGATAATTCACTGGTAACCCTGAAAACAGATAAACCATTCACAAAGCCATTTATTTCACTTCACTCTTGTAAATGTTTGAAAAGGGTTATTGCATGACTACACACAGTATTGGCGACCATGGCATTTTTTCTCAAATAAATCAACAAGTACAGGTGAAGAGGTGTGATTGACCCATCGTTCTGGACTTCAGTTTACACTGAGAGGCCAATCGACAACTCCACTGGTTGCACCCAGGCTCTCCAATAATTACAAACCACCACCAGCCAGGGCTAAATCAAAAAGGCAAACCCCTTCCGAATAAGGGTTACATTTTGAGTTTGGTGGACATGCTACTCCACCACAAAGGTGGCGGAATACCCTGTCTATCAAACCCTCACCCCATCGGGTTCTACTATGAGTAACCTGGCCCAGCATCTTTCCCACACCATTGCCCCGAATGGCTCCCCTATCATAAAGCTTAATCTGATGGCCTGACTGTGTAGGGGTACCAACCACCCTATTTTGTTTCTGTGGTCTTGAAAATAAATTACTTCCACCCCAGAGAGATTTTTGTTTTTCAATAACAAACTCCTGCTTGGGAGTTTATTTAAAAAAAAAATATATATATATATATATATATATATATATATATATATATATATATATATATATTACCTACTGGCGATAGCCAGTAGGTATATATAGTTAGGATTTTTTTCCTATGGGATTTTTGAAAATTCTATGTCGAATAACTTTGGCGTTTGAGGACAGAATTGGCTGAAATTTTCAGGAAAATGGAACATTTTGTTTCTGAGCAGCCCCTGAAAATTTGGGGGGGTTTCGTCAAGGGGGGCCGAGAAAAAAGGGGGGTCCCAAAACGTGCTTTTCCCATGCAATTTTCCATAGGGCGGTTGGCCTCACTTTTAGCCCGAACGGCTGAATGGATTTACACCAAACTTGGCAAAATTGTAGGGACTGGTCGCCCGATGTGCCTTTGCTATGTCTCAAGATATATGCTCCAGTGGTTTTTACGAAAATTAACTTTGAAAAATATATATTGGGCTACATTGGGCTATATATATGTTGGAGCCCAAATGTAGCCCAATGTAGCCCAATGTAGCCCAAAGATGGCCACCAGAGACAAAAAAAAACAAATGTAGCCCAAATATCAGCCAGATGTAGCCCAACTATAGCCCAATGACAGAATGTCCCAGAGTGTTCTAAAGAACAACTAGAGTGCTAACAGTCCTACTTATTACAAAGGTATGGCACACCTGAAGCCATCTTGATTGGAATAAAGTGGTAACTCTTAAAACATTTAATTTAAAAAGGAACAAAATGAGGGGGTTCATTTTGCCATAGAAAGTATGATTAGCGAATATATGACGAAATCCCGCATACCATCAGTCCGCATACCATCAGTCCGCAAAAAAAATCCCGCATGTACTATTAGGCCGCAAATTAAAATAACGAAAACTTTTAGAACGAATATGCCTTTAGCATACACTAAACAACTAAACTACCCTAAACCCTAAAACACTACCCCCAGCATGACCCTACACTACACAAACACTACAACACTACCCTAAACCCTAAAACACTACCCCCAGCATGACCCTACACTACGCAAACACTACAACACTACCCTAAACCCTAAAACACTACCCTCAGCATGACCCTACACTACGCAAACACTGCAACACTACCCAAACCCCTAAAACACTACACCCCAGCATGACCCTACACTACGCAAACACTACAACACTACCCTAAACCCTAAAACACTACCCCCAGCATGACCCTACACTACGCAAACACTACAACACAACCCTAAACCCTAAAACACTACCCCCAGCATGACCCTACACTACGCAAACACTACAACACTACCCTAAACCCTAAAACACTACCCCCAGCATGACCCTACACTACGCAAACACTACAACACTACCCTAAACCCTAAAACACTACCCCCAGCATGACCCTACACTACGCAAACACTACAACACAACCCTAAACCCTAAAACACTACCCCCAGCATGACCCTACACTGCGCAAACACTACAACACTACCCTAAACCCTAAAACACTACACCCCAGCATGACCCTACACTGCGCAAACACTACAACACTACCCTAAACCCTAAAACACTACCCCCAGCATGACCCTACACTACGCAAACACTACAACACTACCCTAAACCCTAAAACACTACCCCCAGCATGACCCTACACTGCGCAAACACTACAACACTACCCAAAACCCTAAAACACTACACCCCAGCATGACCCTACACTGCGCAAACACTACAACACTACCCAAAACCCTAAAACACTACCCCCAGCATGACCCTACACTACGCAAACACTACAACACTACCCTAAACCCTAAAACACTACCCCCAGCATGACCCTACACTACGCAAACACTACAACACTACACAAAACCCTAAAACACTACCCCCAGCATGACCCTACACTACGCAAACACTACAACACTACCCAAAACCCTAAAACACTACCCCCCAGCATGACCCTACACTACCCAAACACTACAACACTACCCAAAACCCTAAAACACTACCCCCAGCATGACCCTACACTACGCAAACACTACAACACAACCCTAAACCCTAAAACACTACACCCCATCATGACCCTACACTACGCAAACACTACAACACTACCCTTAACCCTAAAACACTACCCCCAGCATGACCCTACACTACGCAAACACTACAACACAACCCTAAACCCTAAAACACTACCCCCAGCATGACCCTACACTACGCAAACACTACAACACTACCCTAAACCCTAAAACACTAGCCCCAGCATGACCCTACACTACGCAAACACTACACCACTACCCAAAACCCTAAAACACTAGCCCCAGCATGACCCTACACTACGCAAACACTACAACACAACCCTAAACCCTAAAACACTACCCCCAGCATGACCCTACACTACGCAAACACTACAACACAACCCTAAACCCTAAACACTACCCCCAGCATGACCCTACACTAAACAACCACCACAACTCTACACTACACTAACACAACACTACACTACACAACACTACACTACACAATAACTAACCCACGAAAAAATTAACACAAACCCACTTACCTCTCTCGTCATCGTGGTTTTCACAACGCAAATGCATTTACCATACATGCCTTTAAAACGTAATTCTTTGTAAAGGCATGCGTGATAAATGCACATGCGTTTTGAAAAAATGCGGGATAATGGTATGCGAGGTCAATGACCTTGCGGGATAATGGCAAACCATGATTAGCAGCAGACTTCCCTGGTGAGCACTAGCTTTACTACAGTGATCTAATGAGCAACTAGAGTGCTAACATTCAGAATTTATGGCAAATGTGTGACACATCTGAATGCCTTCTTGATAGAACCAAAGTAAACAAGCATTGAAAATGCAATAGATCTCGCCCTCGTTTAAGTTAAAGCCATTCTGTTTGTAATGAGGTGGCTTTTTAGCTTTGCTTTTATTAGTGTTTTTAAAACTTTCATGTAAATAACATGCATATGTATGCATATATGTATATGTATGCATGCATTTATATTTATATAGATATGCAGATTATATATGTGTATATATGTATATTACCTACTGGCGATAGCCAGTGGGTATATATAGTTAGGATTTTTTCTCTATGGGATTTCTGAAAATTCTATGTCTAATAACTTTGGCGTTTGTGGACGGAATTGGCTGAAATTTTTAGAAAAATGGCACATTTTGTTTCCGAGCAGCCCCTGAAAATTTGGGGGGGTTTCGTCAAGGGGGGGCCGAGAAAAAAGGGGGGTCCCAAAACGCGTTTTTCCCATTCATTTTTCCATAGGGCGGTTGGACTCACTTTTAGCTGGAATGGCTGAATGGATTTACATGAAACTTGGCAAAATTGTAGATATGGTTTGCCTGACGTGCCTTTGCTATGTCTCAATATATGTGCTCCAGTGGATTTTGAGAAATTAACGTTTAAAAAAATATATATATCTGTGACAGCGCTCCGGTTAGCGCCCCGGTTCGCGTACCTGACGCGTAACGGAACTTCGCCAAGCGAAGCTGATTGGCTCTCCGGTGTCTGTCAACATTCTAAACAGTCCGGAGCGGCCGCCATCTTGTCTCTCGGTAGGATCCAGAGACAAGATGTGGTGAAAAACAAAGGGGGAAATGAAGGAAAGGGGGCAAGGTAGACCCCTCCTGACCCCCTAGGATTGATGAGGGGGATATTAAAGTGCCCCGCGGGGCAAAAAAAATAAATAAATATTTTTTTGCGATTTTACGCCGTAGAGGCGCGTCCCGGTACGCGAACCGGGCAGCTCACCGGGCAGCTAACCGGGCAGCTAACCGGCAGCGTAGCTGTCAACATTGTAAACAGTCCGGAGCGGCCGCCATCTTGTCTCTCGGTAGGTTCGAGAGACAAGATGTGGTGAAAAAAGAAGGGGGAAATGAAGGAAAGGGGGCAAGGTAAACCCCTCCTGACCCCCTAGGATTGATGAGGGGGATATTAAAGTCCCCCGCGGGGCAAAAAAAATAAAAAAATGGTTGCGATTTTTCGCGGTAGAGGCGCTTCCCGGTACGCGAACCGGGCAGCTAACGGGCAGCGTAACGGGAGTCCGCCATCTTGTGTTTTTGGAGCGTCCGGTTCGCGTACCGGGTAGCGTCCCGGTAAGCGTAACAAGGGGAAAACCAAGAGAAACAGTAAACAAAAAAATTAAGGGAATAGATTTCCAGCAAACTTGGCAAAATTGTAGGGACTGTTTGTTTGATGTGCCTTTGCAAGGCCTCAAGATATGTGCACGTGTGGATTTTGTTTAATTAAGGTTAAAAAAAATATATATCTGTAAGCGTGCTCTGGCACGCTTACGTTACGGGTTTTGTTTGCGCTGCAGAGCCGATACGTCACGGTTATGCAACGCGTCATGAGGCGTCTCACGTGGCTACGTGATACGTCACGTAATAAAGAATATATTTTACAGCTATAGATATTAGCTTTTAAAAAACCAATGAAATTCACTGAAAAAACCATAGGTTATAGACCATATATAGTTAGGAATTTGCATTTACAAAACCTTGAAAATTCACTGAAAAAACCATAGGTTAGAGACCATATATAGTTAGCTGGACATTTTATTGACATAAAACCAATGAAATTCCATATATAGTTAGTTGCACTAACTATATATCGCGCACCCGCAATCCACTGCTGATGATGTCACATATTACATCATTCATGACATGGTCAGTGACATCACTGATGACATCACTGATGACATCTCAAATGACATCACTGATGACATCTCAAATGACATCACTGATGACATCATGACACACCAATACCAGTTACTACATACGCACTCACTGATTCCTACGTCTACACACACATTCACTCATTCACCCATACAATCACTCATACATACAGTCACTCATTATTACAACACTATCATATGCACTCATACACCTATGCAGACACTCACACACTGCCACTCATCCATGGAGTTACTCACACACCTAGTCAGTCCTGTAAAGAATCAATCACACTTCCATTTCCTCATCTATACAGTTAAACACAGAACACCATACTTCAGTGACATCACTGATGACATCACTGATGACATCTCAAATGACATCACTGATGACATCTCAAATGACATCACTGATGACATCATGACACACCAATACCAGTTACTACATACGCACTCACTGATTCCTACGTCTACACACACATTCACTCATTCACCCATACAATCACTCATACATACAGTCACTCATTATTACAACACTATCATATGCACTCATACACCTATGCAGACACTCACACACTGCCACTCATCCATGGAGTTACTCACACACCTAGTCAGTCCTGTAAAGAATCAATCACACTTCCATTTCCTCATCTATACAGTTAAACACAGAACACCATACTTCAGTGACATCACTGATGACATCACTGATGACATCTCAAATGACATCACTGATGACATCTCAAATGACATCACTGATGACATCATGACACACCAATACCAGTTACTACATACGCACTCACTGATTCCTACGTCTACACACACATTCACTCATTCACCCATACAATCACTCATACATACAGTCACTCATTATTACAACACTATCATATGCACTCATACACCTAGTCAGTCCTGTGAAGAATCAATCACACTTTGATTTCCTCATCTATACAGTTAAACACAGAACACCATACTTTTTCACACATATACTAACACATACTTACTCTCTTATACAATCACTGATACAAGTACACATTGATATGCACAGAGTCACACACCTCCCAGCCAACCACACACACACTCAGTCTTCCATACATCCACTCATTCTTCAATATGTAAAACATATTTAAACTTTACAAAAACACACAGACACTAGATGATGTCATCAGTGATGTCATCAGTGATGTCATTTGAGATGTCATCAGTGATGTCATCAGTGATGTCATTTGAGATGTCATCAGTGATGTCATCAGTGATGTCACGGACCATGTCATTAATGATGTAATATGTGACATCATCAGCAGTAGATTGCGGGTGCGCGATATATAGTTAGTGCAACTAACTATATATGGAATTTCATTGGTTTTATGTCAATAAAATGTCCAGCTAACTATATATGGTCTCTAACCTATGGTTTTTTCAGTGAATTTTCAAGGTTTTGTAAATGCAAATTCCTAACTATATATGGTCTATAACCTATGGTTTTTTCAGTGAATATATATATACATATACATATATATACATATATATATAGACGAATGGGGCACATGTCAAGCGTGGATAACCAGAAGAGTGACAGTGAGTAGCTCCAATTTGCCATTTGGAGGCTCCCTCAAGAATAGGAGCTCCTCAAATTTTTGCCAAAATTTAAAATGATGCGAGGACCCTTGTATCAAACTTTTGTACTTACACATTATTCTCATATACTGCCCTAAAGGCATGTCCTTAGCGTGCCATTGATGTGTCTCATTTATATTACCAGCTTCAATATTGTACTCTACTTACATGGTTCTGTCAATTTCGTAGCCTTCAAAGACTTACCTGCTATTTAAATTGCTTGGTAAACTATTATATCTGCCAGAGTAATGTTAAATCTTTGATATTGATAATTGTCAGAGAATGTACTTTTATAATGGATTTTTACGATTAACTAATTGGTATAATTGAATTAAACGAGCTTATTATTTTCTTAACCGGATAAGCATATTTTTGCAATAAATAATTTCTCTGTGTGCCTTCACACAGATTGTTTGGCTGCTGCTGTATCTTTGTGTGGCCCAGGATCGTGGAACCACAGGCAGGTTCACTCCAGCTGGCAGAGGTTCTTGTTTTGTTGCCTTCTCTTGAGGCATGCTGATGGTGTTCCTTGGCTGCGTTTTGTCTTGAAACTATGCGTGACAGCTGCAGCAGCAGTGTGTGAAACTTTCAGAAAATCTCGTGCATGCTTTTTATTTTCCTCTACGTGGAAATGTCTGCATTGTATAATTCGTGTGCGCAGTTCTTCCCTCCATGTGTTGGCATGTTCCAGTATTCCTTAGCAAATCAGGCCGCAGGCTCTGCCTTCACTCAATCAATCACCTCATTAGCATACAGTGTGAGGTAATTTGTAGAATATGATAAATGGGTTACTTTAACTACATGAACAATGTTGAACCAGTGAAACTACATGGTCATTAGAGAAAAGACTGAAGACAATTAAAAATTGGAAAGTTCTCCCACCTTGAAATAATTATGAGGCAAATTAACCATCAACCCAATCTTGGGCAAACTTAAAAATACACTGAACTTCAAAGTTTAGCTAATCACAATTACTGAGACTATTTCATTGAAACAAATATAAATCACAATTTTCGGTATGAGGTAAAATATTTTATCTACAATGCATATAGATGGATTTTAAATATCAAAGGTTGCACTGTACAGCTTCTTGTTAATGCCATTGTTATTTCAGATGCAAATAAACCAAAATTTAACATTACATTATATTTCGATTTGTTTCTAAATGTTTCATATGAGGCAACATAAATGTAAATGTAAAGGCGTGACTGCATTTCCTTCATTTGTGTGTGTTTCCCGCTCATTGATGTAGAGCATCCAATCACCATAGCATCCCTTTTAGCCCCACATGGAGGTTGACCATTCAATGAAATGCCAATGACAGATGGTGGATTATTCACTGGGGAGAGCGTTGAAAGCCCTTCAACAAAATTATATAATAAAGGTCCTTCTGTACTAAACTTTTGCAAGTCTTAATCCAGTCGCCAACCGGTTTACGAAGGCTAATACATGAGGATGCAATGTATGAAAGGGCCCAATTGTCCTACTCACAAAACTTGATTAATCAACCAATTGAATAAAACCTCTAAATTTTCCGACCAAATTTAGCTATTCCCTAGTAGTAAATTCCTATTTGCGATCAGCAGTAGCTGGGTCCAGTCGCACATTCATATGAATTTGCACTTGCTATATACTACCAATTGGAAGCAGGTACTAACCTGGCAAAAACTGTAAAATTAGGTGCTAAACCATTTGGATTTTGCTTCAAAATGGTCGCATGGAGGATGACACTGTGGGCAATGCAGACGAGGAGAATGCTTCGGGAGTGAATATTTGAGATCACACTAACAAGACCTGGCTAAAAAGAGGAAGACACCTATGCAGAATATATACTCAGCACACAGGAGATATATGTCTCGATTGATGAGCATGGCCCATAGGAGTTGCTATATACATTCAAACTTGTGCAGGTCCTAGGTACATTCCACCTGCTAGCCTAAGAGAGTTTGTGTTTGAGGGCATTGTAGCAACAGAAGAAGGTGTGCCACAGAGTGTAATTTTTTTAATTTGTTCGAATTTTCTTAACACAATGTTAGCTAGGAACCAGACCCATACTTTCCTCCTAAATAAATACACCATAGGAATTACCTCACCAGGTATTTTCCTGAGACTGTACGCGTAATTGTAGCATCTTGTGCTATGTAAAGTAACGTTATTGTCTCAAGAGGACTTCCTTTTGAACCAGGTGACAACAGCTCTGATGAAGATGATCCCCCTCATGCATCCAGGTATTGCTGCTGAAGTAAGGGTACGCAGAGCAGAAGGCACAGATAACCACTTCTAAGACAAGACTAACACATTCATTAAAAAGTACGAACTTACAATGTTGACTTTCAGGTTAAAAAATGAAACAGTATGAAGAACGTAATATCAGCTATATTTGCCATGTACACTAGGATGTCCAACTTTTTATTTTATTTGTATTTTTTTATTGCTTTTCAGTATTACAAATAATAACATTACAGAGTCACAACTCATCTCATCATCACAATTTACATCACATGTTTATGGATTTTACAGTTCAATCTACCCTTTATACTACAGTTATCTCAGCAGTCTCTTTAGTTGTTGCCTGCTTCCCTTTATTTGGGTTCATAATGTTCTGGTCTTCAAACAGGAAGTTAGTTAGCGGCTCACAGGCAATTCCTCTTTATATACTTACAAAGTGTCTTTGCAATATACCACATCCTGTATCCAGTGTTGATATTTCGGCTTTAGCTTGCTATCCCAGTGAATTGGTATTCTGCGCTTAGCTAATTATACGGTTATTGCCACTAGTTTCCCCTTTACAGGTGGCACTTGGCCTATCATCCCCAATACACAAACTTTGACTGCGCAGTCTATATCATAGTTCATGATATCACACAGTGTTTTTACAACCTGTTCCCACTGAAGACTAACAAGTTTGGTATCAAACTTCTCAGCACATTAAATCCGCAGTGATGCCAGTGTGGGATTTAATGAGAAATGCACCACAGAGGGCATCTTAGAGATGCCCCCTGAAACCTAACCCCAATCCATGTCTGGACTGAGAGGCTGCCTAGGCTGCCACACAGCAGACATGTTGCTGGACCCCTGGGTGGAGAGCCCCCGCTCTCCTGGGCCTGCAACACTGCACATCCTGGGCGAGGTGCTAGGTCTCCTCCCTCCGGATGAGTAGGGGAAAACTTCAAAGGCCTGCCACCTCTCGGAGCTTCTCCAGACCATTTGCTGTACCCAGCAACTGGCCCCCACCAGTCCTGACACCCAGTCTGGCGGGAAGACTGGCGGGAAAAACTACGTCAGCAAGGGGGGTGTGCTAGCATGTGCCAACCCCACCCCTCAGGTGGGGGAGATGAGGTGAAGCACGACCCCGGGCTCCGGCCATCTTGAAGATGGGGAGCCCTGCCCAATGACAGCTTGGCTCCTACACCCTCCCACAGGAGAGGAGCAGGCTAGGGGGTGTACCCACTGCAGGACAGGGACCTATTGGACCCTGCCCTTGCCCTACCTGTAACGCCCCTAAATTTAGTACTTAGGGGCTCCCTGAACCTTCCTTCCTCAGATCCCGATAAGAAAATAAGAAAGAAGATCAAGAAGAAGAAGACCCGCTGTGCAGCTGCTAACAACAGGACGACAACAACTGACTTGGCCCCAGACCTACCGGCCTGACGATCCTGGAACCTGCTCATGCCTAATCCCAGCGACTCCAGCGGACAGCAACCTTGGGACACCCAGAGGACCTGCCTGCCTTGACCCTCTCAAAGCCTGGGACTCCCATCAGCAGAGGCTCTGCTGAAACAACCCCCCTGTTGCCAGCCAGGAAGCTCCGGACCAACCCACTCTGTACCTGCCGATCCCGGCCTGTGCCCGAGTGATCCAGGACCATGAGGACTTCCCCCCGGTGACTGGGACCCGAAGTCCAGTGCCCAAAGACCCTCCTCAATGACCCCCAATGACGCCTGCAACCTCAGGACAAAGGACCCCTCTGACCGCGACCAACAGGGGGTAAGATTTCCCGACCTCAAAAGACACCCCTGCACCCGGCACCCCACGGCCCCCTGTGCCCAACTCCTGGGTGCCTACCTATCCTCCAAGATCCCAACTTACCCCTCGAAGTGTTGGTCGCTCCAGAAGATCCTCCGTCCCCGAGCCTGCAGCCTTTGTTGCCTTTTCAAGTTCCTCATTGAATACCATTGAGTGCCCGACGGCTCTAAAGCACCCTGCACCCCAGCTGCCCGAATGCCCCTGACAGTGCAACCTGTACCCTATCCTACTTCCCCATTTGCCTTGAGCAAGTGACCAGGAGCCCAGCTCCCACAGCCGCGTGGCCAGATAGCCAGCAGCCACCAACCGGTGGCCCCCTGCCCCCCATTGGATAACATTCGGCCTAACTACCTCTGCACCCAGCCGCCCCTGCACCGCTGAGGGTGAACCAACTGTACCTACCTGACCCTGGGGGACCCCTGAGTCTATGCCCAGAACCTTAACTTCTCCAGTCGAGTACTCACCTAGAAACCGGTAACTCACTTACCTGGCATTGGATAACATTGACAGGTTTGACTCGAAAAATCTTCTAAGTGTGAAGTTTTGAAAACTTAAAATATTCATATAAAATCAACTGAATTCCGAATTCCAAAGTACTCACCTGGGATCAGGAGAGAAGCTAGTACTGTACCTTGTAGCCCAGTACTGAACCGCACCGCTCTAATCCTAACCGAGTTTACTAGTAACCTGTACTTTCTCCATAGAAATCCATTGTCTGCTTTTCTATGAAATTTCTTCTGTCTACTTTTGAAAACTTGAAATATTCTTTAAAAATCATACGAAATACTGAAACACAATTACTTTCCTGTTTTAAGTTGAGACCCCTGTGCTGGACATTACTGGATTACAAAAGTAACGAGATCATACTTTACCTGCAACCCAAATTTTCTCCCCTTGGATAACATTGCCAGATTTCCCTTGAAAAGTTTCTAAGTGTGAACTTTTGAAATAGCTTATAATTCCTTAAAAATCACTGCAATAACTAAAACGTTTTTACTAAACTGTTTCCAGCTTAGACCCCAAGACTGAATCTAGGATCCAGTCCTGGGATTACAAAAGTAATCTATTGAGTCATTTCCTGCATTTATGTAGAAAAACCCATTGAGCTCAATGCTAAATTGTGTTTAGAATTGTGTTGCCTACTGCAACCCCTGTACCTATTGTTATTACACCGTTTGTTGCCTTTCTGAAAAGTACTCATCTGAGATCACTCATATTGAGAAAAGTATATTTTTACACCTGTTGGTTCTAAAAATAAAACAACTATATCTGTTGATATAAAAACAATTGGCCTGGAGTTTAGTCCTTGAGAGTGTGAAAACCTGTGCTGACTGAGTGTGTACAACAAATTCTTTACACTGTCCTCTAGTACTGCCTTACTGCTCGACCAAGCTACCACTTTTGCGAGTAAGGTTATCCCTGACTTTAACCTCTGTTATACCTCTGGGGTTTGTGTACTCTATACACACTGTACCTTACTTTGGTCCAGTATATATGGAGCCACTTTCTCACAGGTAATTCCTGTATTCTATCCCAGAGTGACCTGTAGAAACCTGGGTCATCCTTATTTGGCCCATACGTATTAATCATGCTGATCCGTGTGCCACGTAAGGTGCTGGTCAATACTACATACCGGCCTTGATCGCCTTTGATGTCTCTAGCTTCCTGAATTTGGGCATCTTTCTTAATTATGATTAACACCCCCCTGGATTATGAAGAGTACGAGGAGACTGCTGCAAGTTCTGCCCGCCCATCTTTTTATCGGTTTGAGGGGTGAGATGTGTTTCCTATAACATGGCGATATCTGTTGTGTCTGTCAAGGTATGCCAGTACTTGTCTTATTTTCCTAGGGTCGTTTAGTCCCCATATGTTCCATGTTACCAAATTTAGGCATGTAAGTATGTAATGATCTGGAGTATGTGCCTCATTTACAACGGGTGTGCCTTTCTTGTTTGCCTCGTGCATAGTGAATCTTTTGAACTGGTTCGGTAATCCCCTCCCCCCACCACTCCCGCATCCCAAACATGCTGGAGAATACCCTTCTAAACAACAAAACATGTACCCATTCATCAATGAGCTTAACATTACTAAATTGACACATAACTTGTATATGAAAGTTCAGGCCTCACCCACTTTGGGGGGCGTGCAAGAGTCCCAACTAACATCCCCTTTTGGGAAGGTATGGGCCCTGAGCTTGCAGATTGTAGTAGTCAGCTGTTATGTTCCCTGTGCAATAAGTTTGATTTAGTTCAGCTTCTGAGCTTTGTTTGGTTGTTTCTTTTCCCCTTTCTTAGCTTTTGTTGAATTCCCTGAGGCCATGGTCCCTTTTGGGTTACGGTTGTGCATTGAATATGGTTTGTCCATCTCTGTATTCCCGCCTTCTTCACATGCTTGCCACTATTTTCGTTGTTATCAGTCTTCCTCCATTCTTTTTTGCTTGTTGCTTGCCATCAGTGTGTCTGTGTATTCCATCGCTGCTTTCGGTGTGTGAAAGATCTTATCCTTCCTGTTATGTGTTATTTTTAAGCATGCCAGATATAGCATTGCGTAGGAGATTTCTGCCTTCTGTAGGCGTTTTTTAACTTGTAGGTACTCTCTCTGTGCTGACTGCACTGCCATTATGAAGTCTGGGAAGAATTGTAGCGTATTTCCCTGATGTTTAATATCTCTCCTTTCCCTGGCTAGGCGTAGCACTGTATCTCTGTCTCTAGTTTAGTAGCCTGGCCACTATTGGGCGTGGTTGCGCTCCTGGTGGCGGAAGTGGCACCAGTGAGCAATGCGCTCTCTCCACGATGAGCATGAGGGAGAGTGCCCCTGCGCTGAAGATGTCCTTTAGCAAAGTTTCTACATAGTGCTCTATACGTCTGGTGTTTGTCGATTCTGGCACTCCCTCTATTCATATGTTATTGCACCTTGATCACGCTTCTAACTCTTCATTCTTTGCTTGGATGACTGAAAATACTTTTTCTATATTTAGACTGTTGGTGTTCAGTTCTTGTGTGGTGTCTTCGGTAGCAGATATTTTGGTCTCCATTTCATTCATTCTACTCGTTTGCTGCTCCATTTTGGTGGTGAGATGGTCCATGTACGAGTTCAGCTAGTCTATTTTGCCATTGATGGACTGCAAACGCTTCTGCATCGCTGCCAGGGTAGAGGCGAGGTTATCCGCTGAGTTACTCTGTTCCTCCATAGCCGCTGCTTCTTCGCTGGTAGCGCTTGTAGTCCTACAGGCTTCGAATGTGATTTTCAGTTGCGCTTTATCCACTTTCCCCATCTGTGTTCTTTTAGGGCCGCATAGACTGCTGCTTCTTTTGGGTGCAGGTTTATTTCTTGTGCTGGAGCGTTTTAAACATGTTTTTGTTGTTTATGTCAATAGTTGGTCTTGTCCTGTTCACGATTCTGACGTCTGTGGCCCCTCTATACACTAGTTCTTCAACTCTGTCAGCCAGCGAATCACTCTGACACGCTATTCCAATGCTTATCTGCATGGTAGTCCTTTGGGCTTCGTGGTCATGGCCACCATCAACAGCTCCCGTTCGTGACATTGTCTTGGCAGTGTACCACGTTATGGCTTATAAGTTATACTCCACTGGGCCTCTCTTCCCCCCTCTTAGTTACCTCTGGCGCTATGATGCTGCTGTGCGGAGCAGGGGGTCCAGCTGCCCAAAAGTTGTTTATCTTCTAGCTTCTTGCTTATAGATTGTGCTGTTTTTTAGAGCGTGGTCTCTCTGCTTTGCCCCACTCTTTGCATCTCAGCGAGTAGCTCTACAAAAGGCCTGGGAAGTATGGACTGTGTCCCGTGGTATTTACCCAACCGCACAGGGGCTACCCAACGAGAGTTTGCAGGTGCGACGGAATTACCCTAAACTCCACTCCCTGGTGTGCACTTGCTTTGACCTGCTACTGTAGATCCCCTTTGTGCATCCTACTGCTGTTATGCAACTTGTCCCAGAATCGCGGCCTGTATTTCTTCGGCGTATGGCTTTCTACTTTGAGGCATTACCCCTCTGCACTTCGTTGCTGCATCAATGTTCTACTGCAGGATTTACCTGCCGATGCTTTAGCGTCCTTTTCACTGCTGATAACAGCTGTCGCTCCCTGCTCTTGCAATCCCTGCACCACCTCTCTGATGCAGTAGCATGTGGGCCTCACTGGTTTTGGTTACCACGCATCACGCGGCCTCTCCGCATTACGGTCTGACGAGATCACCACTCAGCTGGCACTCATTGGCCAAGCCGCTCCTTCAAACTGGCGGGGGCTGCCGATCTGTTTGTTGGCTTCATGCAGGTTATGCAGCCGGTCTCCACCGCTCCTGATTCCCCATGTGATGCCCCACGGAGTGCCGTCGGATTCCCCCACCTCGCCACAATTTTCAAGTTCACGCCACCGGTGCCGCCATTATCCCTGACCTTGCCTGGCCCTCAGCTTCTTTCGTGGCATAGTCCGCCTTAGTTCTTGGCTTTTTTTGGCTCAGCTCAGTCTTGATTACATACTGCAGACGTTGACAGCATTTGCACTGATTTTGGGCAGACGAAAAGGAGGATTATGACGGATCTTGGCTCACATCCAGCCAAGCTTCACTAAGGTGCTGCCATCTTGCAGTGGGCTCTCCAGCGTCTCCTATGATGTCCAACTATGAGGACAATGAATAACAAAACACAATTTTGACTTATTTACATTTATTTCTTCATTTATTCTATGTGTCCTTCACTTGCAGTAACTCTTTCTATCCTTGACTCTGTCCCAGCCCCAAGTGGCTTCACACCACAAACTCCAGTGCAGCAGTATCCAATAACCTCTTTTCATATATTGTATTGAAATTGTATTCATAGTGCCTACAACCCCTGATGAGGCATTGAAGCACTTTTGGAGAGTAGCATGCTACTCCAGAACCCCAAAAATATCAGTGGTGAATTAGTATAGGGACATGTGAAGGATAGTGGAGGGTTAGAAGAGGGAAGGGTCTAGAAGGTGATTTGTTTGGGAGATCATAGCAGTAGGAGGAGTTTTGGGATGAGTAAAGAAGAGATGGGGAGAAAGTCTCTTGAAGTGGATTAGGGATATAGATGAGGTATTGGATGAGTCTTGGAGGGATACACGAGGAAAGGGTTGAGGAAAGGCTTGTTCGGGACATCTGAATAATAAATGATATTAGAGATGTAGCAAGGAGGTATAAATATAGCTACAGTAAAGGGTAACCAACTGTGGCTCATCCTTCCAGAAAACAATTTGACCATCTTACCATTGCAAAAGAATGCTTTGTACTGCAAAGTATAGTATGTTCAATAGATAGTTCTAAGGTGATCAGAACTGCCAATGATTTTAAAGTTGTAATCGTCTGACAAACAGGCTATGTTTGATGAACATTTGGCCTGATCACAAACTATAAACATGATCTGAACCTGAAAATTTGGAAACTAGTGTACAGGAAAAAGGGAGCTTTCCTTGCTGGGTAAAAATGGTATGGTTATATACGGTCAACTAATTCCTTTGTTTACAATGATAAAGATTTCACAGTGAATGATCCTATGTTCATAGCACTAAAAGTCTTGCTATGCATTGGACTTTTACATATTAGATGAAATGTTTTTTTTATTTTAGAACACAGGGACACGCATGGGGGATTAGAAACAGGTGCAACGTTGTATTCTATTAATCCAATTGCCTCTTCTGGTGTTGTGGGGGCCGCTTGGCCCTCTCCATGGGCTGAAAAGTCCTGCCTCTTGCTGGCAACCTTCTCCTTTATCCTGAAGCTCACACAATACCACCTTTTATGAATTTCTTCCATCCCTTGGGTGGCAACTCCGAATGCATTTATTTGCTCCCAACCCTTGACCATATCTAACACTTTGTGGTCTCTGGGGCTGTAAGGAAGACCCTCTAAATAGTGTCATTATTGGCCACACATTTCTGTTCAAGAATCTCAAGCATCATTTCAGATTTTGCTTTCTTTTCTCTTCCTGGCACCCAACACTCTTTCAGGCACCCCACTGCCCATATCTGCTTTACACTGCTGTTTGTGTGCCTCTCCTCAGCCTTTCTCTGATCTCTACTTTTGGATGAGTGACTCACTTCATGCTTATAACGTCACTAGTGGGTACCAGTGTGACTCAAACAAATCACAAAAACAAAGCAACTATTTCCAAATGTCAATTAGGAAATCTCAATTTTAAATTGAAAATGTAAAGAAATTGCTTTTTGGGAACAACAGAGATATCTGCATATCTGACTGCAAATCCGTTGTGATCCATTAAAAATCCTGACCTTGCTCCTGGTAGCTGTAGTTCAAAGCAATACACTTCTCAGAGAAATTCAAATACTTTAACAGATAAAAAAATTCAATAATTAAAATGACATCAAAGCAACGTGATCAACTTTTAAAGATTAGTCAGAAAGGTGTCTTCTTTTGATAAAGAATCATCTAGCACATGGACAAATATTGCCTGATCTGGAATGCTATTTAAGGGATGAACAGGGGTTCGCACCCAAAATGCAATTCCTTTAGCAGTTGTAACCAGGGACCATATACACATATATAATGTGAAAAGGCAATTACTATGAACTGAAATCCCACTACAATCCATCATTTTGAAACCCCCGAGTGACACTAGCAGCAAGAGGTTCATAGTAATGAGAATAATAGTGATTGCAACCTCTGTTTTTTCACAAGATCAGTTGACTTGTTTTAAGAGTACTAATAAGGAGGCGTGGTTTCGAGGCCGCGCCAGATGGTCGCAGGGTGAGGTTTCTCTGCCGCGACAGACCTCCTCTTAGCTTTCTCCACCGCTTCCAGGGTGTCTTCAGCAGCACGAGTACTCGTTTCCTCGACCAGAATATAGACGGCATCTTTTGAGCTGTCTCCGACCTCTTTCTTCATCTGGATTTGTGACTTTTGATTCCTGTATGCTCCGAGGCTCATTGCGCCCGCCATTTTGTCTTAGGTGATGGATTTACACTCGGCTGTTTTTTGTGACTCTACGGCGCCCTCTGACATGCAGTGACCACATTGCTCAGTTCATATGTGAGTCATTTCTATCGCTGCATTTCTCCTGTATATTTTTATCATCGCGCTATTGGTTTTTGCCGATTGTGGGCTTTGTAGCTGGTTATGCCCGCCATTTTGTGACTCTCCTTCATGCCGTGAATATTTTTTCCTCACAAAGCGCATTGACAATTTGCTTTATATAAGGAGTGCAGCTTATTTCCTATGTTTTTCCACCTAATTACAATGCTGATGCGTGTGCCTGGCACCTTTATATGAATTATGTCCTATTTTCCACACAGAATATGAAACTACATGGAAGATGTTTTTGCTGAATGGCCCTTATAGATACTTCTATGTTTTACAGCTGAAATACACCATCTACTGTTGACATCTAGGTGTTTTGGAACTAGCACGTTTGCCTCACTACCAGCTCATACTTTTCAAGTCATAATATTACTTCAGATCGAGCCTTGCCACATCTACCCTCATATCTTTTCTCATAGTACTACATATTGAGGATGTATTTTTGTTGGCTTCTTTCGCTATGGATTTGATGATGTTTTCTTGATAAGACAGTATATTTATATGGCTTCCTGAATTTTTTTTTTCAGAGGCATATATTCATCCTGTATGGTCTCATTTGCTGAATAGACTTTGGTTGTTACGAGCTGTCTGCTTTGCTGTGCACTATATTTACTCTACTCCTGCGGATCTTACAGTACGTCTCTTTATATGGGCAAGCTGCACAACCCAAAGCTTGTTTTTGTCTCCTCTAAATCTCCTCAAGTATCATCAATCTCAACCACCTCCACCGTCTCTCCTTCTGTGGATCAAATGGCTAGCCCCGCTCTACATCGTGCCTCTTCATCACAGACGTCATCGAATAAATCTTCTCCTCCCAACGCTTCTTCTAAACATTTGAAGCAGGATCCTCCGTCACCGGATAAACCATCCTCGCCAATTTCTATGGAGTTACTTCTGGAGGAGATTCGTGCTTTGCGCCCTTTCGTTGAGGATACTAGCAGAGACATGCAACTTTTAAAAGATAAGTGGTTGTCTATGGATGCCAGAATCACTTCTGTGGAGCAACAAGTTTCAGAGATTCAATCCAACTCTCAACGCATCTCTTCCCTGGAGAAATCGGTCCGTACCCTACACCAACACACTGAAGATTTGGAAAACAGGAACAGACGGAACAATCTTCATATTTATGGTCTTCCAGAGTCTTTGGAGGGAGACGATCCTGTCACATTCTTCACCTCCTTCATCCCCAAGTTGTTGGATACGCCTCCTACCACTTCTGTAAGTATCCAAAGAGCTCACAGATTTGGCCCACGTTCTTCTGATTCGCCAAAACCAAGAGGTGTCATTATTCTTTTTCTGAAATTTACAGATCTCCTCTCAGTTCTTTCTGCGGCCAGATCTAAACGTCAAATTTCTTGGATGGGTCAAAGAGTGTTCCTTTCCCAGGACGTTTCCAATGCAACAGCATCCAGGAGAAAAGAGTTTTTGAATCTATGTTCACCTCTACGTTCTCTGGGTGCTAGATATGGTTTGTTTCAGCCCTGTATCTTCAAGGTTACTCACCAAAATAGAACTTGGACCTGTCAGGATCCTGGAGAACTTAAGAATTTTATTCATCTTCAGTCTGGCGGTCCATAGATACGTCCAACCCTTCAAGTGGCTGATTGTTTCCTCCTTTATACTTCTTATGTTGGATTTTTTACACGTGGAATTTTTGTTGTTGTTCTATGTTCAGTTTTTCTTTTCATGTGGTTGAATACATTCTCATGTTACTAATATACCCATGAGTTTTTACATGTTTCTTCTCATTTCTATGGCATTTCTACTGTTATTATTATTATCCTCTTGGAATTACCCCACGGCTTAGTCGTGCATTATATAGCATACCTTCCCATTGTTATTTCGTCCTCTATTCTTATGTTTGTTTATTAAGTATTTTACAGTGTACATTCCTATTGTCATTCTCTTATTGTCCTTTACCTTTTTCTTTTTCTTTCATAGATTCATGAAGATCTCCCCCTTATCTCGTGTAGATCCCTTCCTCTAACACAGGTCCCTGGTGTATTTCCTTGAGTCTACGTTGGTCATTTTGTCAATTTTTCCAATTTGTCCTTTTGTCCTGTTGCGGTTGGATTTCCTCCCTTTGCAAGGTTCGTCTTGTAGAGTGTCGCCACCTCGCTACATCCCAGTGTTTTTCTCTTTCAGGTACGTTGTTTTCAGTCATCCTTTGGATATGTACTGTCTCTTCTTATGTCTTCTTTCTTTCCTTTCCTTCCCCCTCCCCTTTGTTCTTTGCTAATGTCTTCTTTTTTCTGACTCCTTGCTGTTTCTGCTTTTTGGCTCTCAGTTCCTTTCATACTTTTTTGTACTTCTTCATATTCTTTGGTTTATCTTGTTTGTAAATTCAGAACTATTCTGTAGAATTTCCCTCGTATTCTTTCTCTCCTTTCCCTTCTTCTTTTTTCTTCGGTCTTACTTCCTCTTTTCTAACTTCTTGTTGCTTTCTCTTAACGGCTTTATGATGTTTATACACTTTTTGCACGTTTTGAAGTTACCATATTTCTCTTGTTTGCGAATTTAGAGTTATTTCTTGGAATGTAAAAGGTTTTGTTAACCCCATTAAGCTGCAGAGAGTACTTTCTCATTTGTCCTCCTACGCCCGGGATATTGTTCTTTTACAGGAGACTCACCTTAATGATGTTGAATCGCTTAAGTTAAAAAGGAATTGGGTAGGTACTGTCCTATTTTCTCCCTCTTCCAATAAGAAAAATGGTGTTGCTATTTTAATTCATAAAAAGTTAAAATGTAAAGTTTTATTAGAAGAAAAGGACTCTGAGGGGAGATGGATCCTGGTTAAGTTACTGATCAATTCAATTGCTCTAACTGTTTTTAATATTTATGGTCCTACTCAACCTGATTGTTCTTTTTGGCCTTTGATTACAAGTAAATGTATACGATATAAAGATGATTTTTTTCTTCTAGGAGGAGATTGCTATCAGATCATAGATCCATTCCTCGATCGTAAATCCACTGTTCGTTTCATCCCCCACACACCTCATAAACAGTTCTTGAACACTGTTCTTCAAACCCACCTCTCCGATTCTTGGAGACTCACACATCCAGACACCCTAGATTACTCTTTCTTCTCACACCCTCATGCTTCTTCTTCTAGATTGGACTATATTTTTCTTTCTCAGTCTCTCACTCAAAATCTTTTATCTTCCTCTATTGAACCTATTGTTATCTCAGATCATGCCCCCGTTATAACTGATATTGATTTACTTCCTCCTCGTCCCAAACCCTCTCGGTGGCACTTTAATTCTGCTCTTCTCACTGATCCTATCTTCTCCTCTTCATTTCGTACTTTTACTACTGAATTATTTCAAACCAATTCTATTCCCGACGTTCCTCCTTATATTCTTTGGGACTCCTTTAAGGCTTCTGCAAGAGGATTTATTATTGATTTTGTCTCTAAGAAGAAGAAACTATTTCTTTTAAAACGTAAGTCTTCTCTTGCATATATGAAATAGTTAGAACATCGATTTTACACCTCTTCTAATACATGTATGTCCCCAGAACTTTTGCGTGCTAAGATCTCTTTCAACAAATTTACCACAGATAATGCCTCATCCATCCTTCTTCGTAGTACTGCGCGCTATTATGGAGGCCGTAACAAATCTGGGAAACTTTTGGCTAATTACCTTAAATCTGGTAAGGAACGCACTTCTATCGAATTCATCTTTTCCGCTGATAATATTCTTCTTCACACAGACCAACAGATTCTTGAACAATTTCAACTCTTCTATCAACAACTTTATACCCCAGAATCCCCTCCTACTCCTACTATGATTCAGTCTTACTTTGATAAATTACCTAAGTCATCTACTTCCCACCTTGATTCCTCATCTCTTGATCTCTCCCTCCATGAACTCAATGCAGCTCTGTCTACTCTTACTAAGGGTAAAACTCCGAGTCCTGATGGCTTCCCTGTGGAATTTTATTTAAATATTTCTGATGTTTTATTGCCCAAACTTTTAACACTTTTTCTATCCTTTTTTCCTCTGGTACGGCTGCAGGTACCGTTCAAGATGCCACTATTTGTCTCATTCCGAAAGATGGTCGTGACCCTAAATACTGTAAAAATTATCGTCCTATTTCACTAGTCAATGTTGATTACAAGCTTTTTGCCAAATTACTTGCTTTGCGTTTGGATTCCTTTATGCCCCACCTTATTGGAAAAGAACAATGTGGTTTCATTGAAGGGAGACTCACTTCTGAATGTTTTAAATAAAGCTCCTTCTCTTTCTATACCTTTAGCCTCAATTTCTGTTGACGCTGAAAAGGCCTTTGATACAGTAGATTGGTCTTTTCTATTTGCTTCTCTTAAATGGCATGGCTTCGGCGCCAAATTTATTTCTCTTATTTCTTTATTATATTCTTCACCCAAAGCTTCTGTTCTAGTGAATGGTCAACTCTCTTCTTCTTTTACTCTTCAAAGGGGAGTTCGTCAGGGGTGCCCTCTCTCTCCACTTCTCTTTGTTCTGGCTCTGGAACCCTTTTTGTCCTCCATACGGCAGAACGCTTCCATCTCTGGTTTTCCTTATGGTGATCACCAATGAAAACTTTCTGCTTATGCCGACGACATCCTTTTGTTTATTTCAGATCCGGAATCTTCTATCTCTCCTTTATTATCTGAATTTGAAACTTTGTCCCTTGTTTCTGGTTATAAGATTAATTCAGACCAAACGGAAATTCTCCCTTTGACCAAGTTTTGTCTTCCTCATCTCTTTTCTTCCACTGGTTTTGCCTGGAATAGCACCAAAATTAAATATCTTGGTATTTGGTCCTCCAATTCTATTCCGTCCTCTGTTAAACTAAATATGT
This sequence comes from Lissotriton helveticus, assembly GCF_964261635.1. Classification (NCBI taxonomy): domain Eukaryota; kingdom Metazoa; phylum Chordata; class Amphibia; order Caudata; family Salamandridae; genus Lissotriton; species Lissotriton helveticus. The sequence continues at coordinate 136,282,036 of NC_136058.1, forward strand.
CTGCTGTTCTCTCTCGCATTAATCAGTTATTTTCTTCTTGGAATCCTCTTTTTCTTTCCTGGTGGGGTCGGCTTGATTCCATTAAAATGATGATTGCTCCGATTCTTATTTATACCCTTTCCATGTTGCCTGTTCACATTCCTGCTCTATATTTCAAACGTATCGATTCGTCTATCTCACAATTTCTTTGAAAAAATAAAAAGTCTAGAATTTCATTATTATGTCTTCGAAGACCTACATCAAATGGTGGTGTTAACTTCACAGATTTTCGCTTATATCACAAATCCTTTTCTCTCCGACAAGCTTCACGTTGGCTTTCCTTGGAACCCTCCCCCTTTTCTCCTCTTTGGCTTGGCATTGAACAATCCTTTCTATCGCCCTTCTCTTTTGACGAAATGGTTTGTTTCTCCTCTAAATGTCCCTATGAATCGCTTCCCTTATTTAGTCATACATCCTCTCTGCTTAAACCTTTATTCTCCACACCGATTATTTCGCGTGAATCTTTTCTCAATTTACCCATCTGGTATAACTCACTTATTCTTCTCCACAATAGACCCATTTGTTGGACTTCATGGAGACTTAAAGGCATCATATGGATCCGTCAACTCTTCGATGGAGTTTAACCTCGTTCATTTCCCCATTTTCAACTTCAGTTTCATTGTCCTCGTTCCTTTCTTCAGAAATATACTCTTCTTATGGAAATCATTCTTGATCGCTTTTATTCTCTTCCTTCATCATCTTCTCTCGCTACCCCTCATCATCTTCTAGTATAACTCTCTAATCTTCCTAATGCGTCTCTTATATATAAATCTTTCCCTTCTCCCAACCCAGACCTTATCAAATCCAAATTGGAACTTTCTTGGGAAACAGACTTGGGATGTACTTGGCCTACTACCCTCTGAGATAAACTTTGGTCCAAAACCTTGAAAATTTCCCGTTCCACATCTCTCACTCAATCTCTGCTTTTTTCTATACCATAGGCTTTATATCTCTCCTCTTTCTCTTTCTCGTTTCATAGTCTCCATTGATTCTCACTGTTGGACTTGTAAATCTCCAACGCTGATCTTTTACACATGTTCTTTTTCTGTCCTACTGTCTCTGTTTTTTGGAAGCAAGTTTGGTCCTGCATTTCTCATGTTTTCTCACTCTCTATTCCAAACTCACTCCCTCTTCTTTTTCTTGATAGTCTTTCAGATTCTCTAACTCTTTCTCCACATTCACAGGGTCTTTTTGATCATATGCTTGCACTTGCGTTTCAACATATTTCCTCTAATTGGAAATCCCTTACAAATGTTTCCATACGTCATTGGTGGAACTCTTTATGTCATTTTCACAGACTTGATGTTTCCTTTGCTTCCTCTTGTAAACCACCCCGTAATGCTGATCTATATTGGCTTCCTCTTACCACTTACTTAGATCATTTAGCTAAAAAACCACTGGTTCCTATTACTTCCTATTACTTCCAAGAATTTTAAACCCCCTTGAATGATTTTACTCTCTCCTTCTTGCATATTTGATTACTATTTTACATTTTTCTTTTTTTTACAATGTGTGTCTATATTATGTGATTATTTCGCTTATTGCTTGTATTATTGTTTTTCTTTGCCGTTATGCTGTATAGTAGGTTTTTGCTAGATACATTATTTCCTCCTCCCTTCCCTTCCTTCTTTCCCCTCCCCTTTCCTTTAAAACTTTATAACATGCTTTTTGTTCTTAGGTGATGTTAGCGATATGTGATTTCATTTAATTTGTATCCTTTATATTCTCCTTTGCTGATGTCAATTGTTATCATCATTATTCTTAATAAAGCTTTTCAAACAGGAAAAAAAAGAGTACTAATAAGGTTTATGTTTAACTCGTTGATTGGAAATCCAAGCACCATTCACTTAATATTTCGGTTTTTGATGCACAATTCACAGTTTATTATATTTTATGTAATTACGGTTTATGCACTGAACAGCTTTGTTCAGTTCTGTGGGGCTTTATGTGTGTATGAAAAAAAGTTTAATAGTGGCCTTTTCATGAAATGCCTATTGTTCATAAAATGTGTTGAAATAACAATGAAATAATTGTGAATAGATACATGGGCCAAGAAAAGTAACTTACTTGACCTTGATTTTCTAAAGATGATTGAATAAACACAGCTGGATCCTGGTTATGTATAAAGTATAAATAGTCCCAATCTGGCTGCCCAGATAGTGTCCCAACCACCAAGTACGTACCATTTTGTGCCTGCAGTCTGTCTCTGGGTCACATGATTAAATGTAGTTGACAGCTGGGTCTTGTGTATTTCTCCTAGACAGCCACACACAATGGGAAGCTTAGATGTGAGTGAATGGACGATCATTGGCTGGAAGGGACAGAGGAGCTGGGCCTTGTCCAACTTACACTTGAATTGACTGTGTCCTGTCTCCACACACAGAGCTGTATATTCCTTGTAGTTAGTCTGGAGCCAGGGTCAGGAAGTAAGAGTACATGTGTACTTCAAATGCATATCTCTAGAAGCTTCTACTCACTTCAAATGCGCTACTGGGTATAAATACTGGACCACAGACACTAACTCTTTAGTTCACTTCTGGACCTGTGGGTACTTGTAATGAAGTGCAGGACAATATGATGAAATTAAGATGAATTTATTCAGGTAAAAGGATCCCATCCACAGGTAAGCTCTTAACAGTACATCCAGAAGTCTTTCTAAACATAACATTCTCAGCTGGTGCACATAGCATTCCAAGGCTCCTAGCAATAGCCTCAGGATGCCACACATCTCCCCTCTTACCAATCAAACAATAATACTAAGTAACACCTTATTAACAAAGTCTTTTAAATAAGCAGGTTAACGAGAGACTCTTGATGATTTGTGAGCATTAAGTGGTGGCACAACTTGAGGAGATAACTTTGTGGGAAGTTCAAGACGGCCTTTACGTTGATCATCAGAACCTCTAGATTTAGAAATAAAGTCTTCTCTGACCACCACAACTCTGTTCATGTTCCAAATCCGATGATCTGCATTCTTGATCGCATTATTGAAGACCTTGATGACTCGAATAGGTTTCAAAAACATTGCAGAAAGCATTTTGTTTTTCTTACACGGAACCCAATCACCCAATTTTACACACGTTTTTTAAAAAAAATTCTCAAATCAAGAAGTTTTTTCCTATTTTCAATTTTCAAAGATTCACGTAACCTCCAATCACACTCCTCATTGGCAGAACTCAAACTAGACTGTAAGTCATTAACCCAAGCAGGTGCTACCAAGGTATTGGCTTTCCTTGACCTGAAGAGTTCAAATGGTGATTTACTTGTGATGGCATGTGGAGATAATGTATAAACCTTAACCTTTTTAAAGATTTCCCTTCTCCAATCAGACCCTTAAGATTTTGCCATTCTAATAGTCTCCTTGAGTACCCAGTTGAACCTCTCCACCATTCCATTGGTTTCTGGGTGGTACAATGATGACTTTTTATGTCTCACAGCATGTTTGGATAAAAACGTCTCCATTTCTCTAGAGACTAGTTGACAACTATTGTCCGTTTGGATTGCATTTGGAATTCCTTCCCTAGCAAAAAGTTTTTCAAGAAACGCTATCACATGTTTTGTTTCTATACCACGAGTGATAGCTATCTCCGGCCATCTTGAAAAGAAATCTACCAACACAAGGACTTACCACTCAACACCAGAAGAGAATACAGGTCCTAAAATGTCTAAGCCTACTTCCTTCCAAGGTCCATCCGGACGATCTCTAATAACCATTGGTTGAACCTTAGGCTTTGTTACTCTTTCAATCAATGCACACTCCATGCAATCCCTAATGTTCTGCTCAACCTCCAAATCCATGCTTGGCCACCAATAATATAACCTTAAACTCTCTTTTGTTTTAGAAATCCATAGATGACCAATGTGTACCAATGAAATTAGTTCATCTCTAATGGGTAGCGGTGGAACCAGTCTTGTGCCTCTCATAAGTAAACCATCTTGTTCAGAAAGTTGATCCTTGACGTGCCAAATTTTAAAAATCTTTTCATTATCCTTAGGTTTAAATCTCCAAACTGCGTTTATGAGCCTTAAAACTTCCAAAAGAATTGAATCCTCCTCTAATGCCTTTACCCATTTATCCCTGGCAATCACACACTCATCTATAGCACAGACCAATTCATCTTCCTCTTCAAAATCATCCTTCATGCAAGACTCATCATTTGGAGCAAGACGAGATAAAGCGTCAGTAACCTTATTTTCAATTCCAGGGAGATACTTTACCTCAAAATTGTAGTCTTGTAACCCTACAACCCACTTTGTGATTCTGCTAGAAACAGCATCAATACCTTTCTTCTTCAAAATCTCACAGAGTGGCTTGTGATCAGTCCTTATTTCAAAAGTGCTACACCATAACACATTTTTAAGTTTCCTTACAGACCTTAACACAGCCAGAGCTTCTCTTTCAACCACTGACTAGCATGTCTCAGCACCTCTTAAACACCTTGACAAGAATAAAATTACCTCTTCATGACCACCAACTTTCTGAACAAGGACCGCACCTAAACCTTTCAGGCTAGCATCAGTTATTAAGATCAACTTCTCTCCCGGATCAAAACTATTCAATTTTAGGGCACAACTCAACTTCTCCTTTAAAATGCAAAATTCCTCTTCACACTTGTTACTCCAAATACATTCACATCCTTTCTTGAGCAATGACCTCATTCCTACACACAGTGAAGCAAATCCTTTTATGAACTTGCTGTAGTATTCGGCCATCCCTACAATACTCATTAACTCCTCCTTGTTAGTTGGGGAAGACATTTTCGAGATTGTAGTGACTACTAGACTTTCTTTTGGCAAAATTCCCCCTTTTGAAATTGTGTGACCTAGGTAATCAATGGAATCTTTCTTAAATTTGCACTTTTCAATTTTCACTGTTAGTCTAGATTCACTTAAACAATCCAAGACTTTAGAAAGTCTATCATCATGCTCTTCATTGTCAGACCCAAAAATCAGAATGTCATCTTGATATACTCAGACTCCTTTTAGACCCTTATGAACATTTTCCAAAGCCCTTTGAAAAACAGAAGCGGTCGACACCAAACCAAATGGTAGCCTCACAAAACGGAAAGTGCCAAACGGGGTTACAAAAGCTGTTAAATCTTTTGATTCTTCATCAAGATTGATCTGGTGGTAAGCAGATCTCAAGTCGACCCTGCTAAAAACTTTAGCCCCCTTCAATAACATCAACATATCTGCAATTTTGGGCAGAGGATAGCGGTCCACAACTACACTTTTATTTAATTCTCTCAGATCAACACAGAGGCGAAGAGAACCATCCGATTTCTTCGCTGTGACAATGGGGGTGACCCATTCAATGCCTTCCACTTCTTCTATGATTCCTCCTTTTACAAGTCTTTCCAGCTCATTTTTTACTTGGTCCCTAACAGCAAAAGGTACATTATGTACCTTGCAACAAACAGGCATTGCATCTTCTTTCAATCTTATGTGATGATAGTAATTCTTCAAACGCCCTACCTTTTCGGAAAAAACTTTTGGAAATTTCATTTTTAAACTACTGCTAAAATCTTGACATACAGTAGAGATAGCTTTATGTCCAGACACAAAAGGTTCTTTCAATACAATTGGAGGGGAAGAATTAGGGTCTAGCATAACCCCCAGATCTCTTTGAGCAAACCAACTTATTATACTGTCCCCCTTCATTGACACATAAACTTTAGTGCTGGTCAATCTCTCCTTGTAGTTTATTAGCCCCATAAATTACCCAAGCAGCTTAATGGGTTTACCACCATATGCAAACGGTTTAATATCAGGGCAGAATAATTTGGTTTTATGTTTTAATTTTTGTAGGTAAAATTCTTTCGCAACGATGGTGATTTTTGCACCATTTGTTAATTGACCATCCACTAGAATCTCATCAGAAGGACAGTTCCCACTTTCTTGATTGTGTATGGCTTGTACTAAAATCTGACCACAATCAACTTCATCAACATCTTCAGTTTGCTCATCAAAAACATAAAACATTTCATTGACCTTTCCCTTATAATCTTTACCTTTGCAGACAAGTGAAAAATGTCCCTTCCTTTTACACTTGCTACAGGTTGCTTTCCAACCCGGATACTGCCTGTTAGCAAAATGTCCCATTTTCCCGCACCCAAAGCATTTTACCTGTGAAAAATCAAATTTACCTTGCGGTTTCTTGTTGAACATTCTGTTGGATGGAGTTTCACCTTTAACCTCTTTTTGAGAACTCTCATTTTTAGGTGTTGATTTAAAAGCATGAACTGCATCCTTTCCTTTACTCTCCCCATTTTTCTTGATAACTTCGACACATTTAATGGAGTGCTCTATTCTCTTTGCAATTGTGATAACATCAGCTAAACATGGTTCATCTTTTTGCCATAGCTCCTCCCTAACTCGTTCAATGTTACAACCAAGCATAAACTGGTCCCATATACGTTCATCAACAGATGCACCAAACCTACATGTAGAAGCAAGTTTCTTAAGAGCAGTGATATAATTTTCAATACTTTCTTCTTCTAATTGAGTCCTGCAACCAAAATGGTACCTCTCTAATATAGTGCTAACCTTTGGGAGGTAATGTTTGTCAAGTTTAGCAATGCAAATTTCATATTCATTTAGACTACTATCATCTAGTTCGGGAAGATGATCGAACACGTCTTGACCCTCTGAGCCCAGGCAGTGTAATAGTAATGCAGTTTTCCTTTCAGCACTTTTGCCATCTGATGGGAGGGTCCTCAGGAGAAGACAAAAAAATGGTGGTGATGTTACGTTTTGCATATTGAACACTTCTTCCCCTTTTGAGATGTGAAAATTGTGAATCTCAGTCTTGGATACAATGACTTAGGGTAAGTGGAATATACAAATCTTAAATAAGTTAAATCAACAGAATAAATGTTGGAGATCAATCAGCAACCTTATACCATTAGTTCAAGTATTGCTGGATGACAATTTCTTGAGCAGTAAAGGTGCAACACAAAATAAATATACATTTAAAAATGTAAAGTTATCGTGCCACTGTTGCTTCTCCACTTTAAATTTTTTTTTTCGAAAATCTGTCAGAAAGTCATGTAATTAAAACATGACTTCACTTGCTAGTGTGTGTGTCACTGCTGTAACACACTAAATAAGAAGTTTGTTCTTCAGGTGTGCTTGTCACTGTTGAACTCCGTAACACGCCAAATCTATATTTAAAATTAAGATTAATACATGATCTCAGTGTGCGTTCCACTTTTTCAACACGCGATGATTTCCATTTTGAGAATACTACCAAAATGGTTCCCACGTCGGCGTGATGACGTGCAGCGCCGTGTTACCCACAATCCCTCAAGGTCAGAGGGCGTGTGACGTGCAGCGCTGGGATGAAGCTGTGCGCGATGCCGGTGTCACTCGCGTTCTGAAGACGCTGCTGAGGAACCGATGAGAGGCGCTGCCAGGAAACCGATGACGTTCGCTTCTCTCCCCATTACAGCACTTGAGCCCAAGAAGCCCGACACTTTAAAAAAATGCCTCGTGCTTCTTTGAGACCGGTAAGGCCAAAATGTTTATTCTTCGCTCAGTGCATGTAGGGATTTCACCTAATGGAGCAGATTACATGAAAACCACTCCATTTTCTGGTGAAAATAGATCCCTAAACCATAAATAGTATGCAGCATAGACATTAAAGAAGAGAGTGACACAGTAAGGAAAAAAAAAAGGTGGCACACGAACACCAATCTCAATAAAGGCCGTTTGAATCCATTAAAGTCCACATGCTGTAATATGGCTACTGCTCGCTCCAAAAGTCATTAATTTTCCCGATGAGAGTTATTAGATCCAAACAATTTACTGGAGATTACTTCAAAATCGATTCTTGCTGATTTTGAATTAGCAAAATAATAGATTGCGCAAACTAAAAATTACAGTACCTTGAAAGTCGTTAAGGTTCAGAAAGCTTATTTTCTCAAATTCCAAAGTCCAATGAAAAATGAGTGTTGAGATCCTTTCCTTTTCTTTATTCCATCCTCTGTCGCCAAATGTAATGAAGTGCAGTACAATATGATGAAATTAAGATGAATTTATTCAGGTAAAAGGATCCCATCCACAGGTAAGCTCTTAACAGTACATCCAGCTAGCTCTAACTGAAGTCGTCCGAAACATACCATTCTCAGCTGGTGCACATAGCATTCCAGGGCTCCTAGCAACAGCCTCAGGATGCCACAGTACTCTGCCAGGAAGAAGGGCTGCTGTGCTACTGAAAGGACTGCCTCTCTGCTGGACTGCTGCTCAGAAAGACTGCTACCCTGCTGTGCTGACCTGATGCCTGGGTGTGAAGGACTGGACCTGCATATCTTAAACTAGGGGTGGGCGGACATTTCCGTTCTGCCCACGGAATGTAGGTAGATTTGCCCCTTCCGCCTTCTGCAAAGAAGGCGGAAAAGAAGGGCAAATAAGTCCTGGCGAGGACTGCGCATGCGCAGGCTCACGCACATGCACTGTTTGCAGTAGAAGCCACGATGGGCAAGGAATGCGGCCGCAGTAAGGTAAGTTTTATTTAACTTTAATTTTAGTCCTTTACAAATAATTTAATTAAGCGGGCGGGAGGCGGGGGCGGGCAGGCGGGCGCCGCGTAACGGAAACATCACGGAGAGGCACGGAGATTGGTTCACTCTCCGTGCCTCTCCGAGATAGTCCCTTACGCATCTTCCGCCCACCCCTATCTTAAACTCAAATCCCAGAGTGACTACAAGTGCTTGTTGGCTGGCCTGGATCGGCAGCCTCTGTGACACATCAAGCTTCCAACATGCTTGCACCTGCACCTGAACTCTGCCATCTGTAAGTCTACCCTGCCATGTGGTGCCACCCCAGTACTGGATCCCTGGGAGGCAACTTAGGATCCTCTACCAGCTTATGTGGCTCCAGTGGAATTGACGCATCTCCTCTGCTGGGCGGCACAATCCTGAGACAAACTGATGCATCGCTGCTGCTGCTTGGATTGGACTCATTACAAAGACCCACATCACACTGCATCCCACCGGAACCACTGCTGTGAAACATGTCCTCGGTGCAGACCCTCGCATCTCTCATCAATGGCAGCCTGGATGCCGATGCCTGACTCCACATCACCGCCTCACAGCTCCTTGGACCGACGCATTGCCCCAACTGCCGGCTGCATCCTAGATGCCGGACTCCACATCATAAGCCACGTTAACCGGATCCTCGCATCACAGCCTAGCCGCATCTCAGAACCAATGCATCACTTCAGCTGCATAACACATCTTTGATGCGTATCCTCACAACGCTCCACAAACCAGGAGTGAAGGTACTTTGTTCAGCTAACAAAAAATACTACAAGCGAACAAAAATTACATGACATTGCATTATTAAATCAACAATTACAGATCAAAAACCATTTTGAAAAAAATCTTTTTTACTCAATTCTTTGTACATAAGAAAAAGAATCCACATGATTTACGCCAATTGTATGCATCATTGGGTAACATTATCACATTTACGGTTATTACATAGACTTATTGTACATTTCTTTGTAATGCCCTATGCATTTCGGGCCCCTTGGCCCTTCCTCAGGGGCAAAATCTGCAAAAAATCAAAAGAAGAAATACATTGTATTTGATCACGTTCAATTTCTGTGAGGGATCTACAGTCAGATAGACTAATACAAACATTGTACCTAGATACCGTAGTGTTTAATCATGCCAAAATATCAATCAAGGTGTTGGCGGTAACAGATAAAAAAATCGAGAAAAATTATGCAGAAAGTGGTATTTTGGCATGATTAAACACTACGGTATCTAGGTACAATGTTTGTATTAGTCTATCTGACTGTAGATCCCTCACAGAAATTGAACGTGATCAAATACAATGTATTTCTTCTTTTGATTTTTTGCAGATTTTGCCCCTGAGGAAGGGCCAAGGGGCCCGAAATGCATAGGGCATTACAAAGAAATGTACAATAAGTCTATGTAATAACCGTAAATGTGATAATGTTACCCAATGATGCATACAATTGGCGTAAATCATGTGGATTCTTTTTCTTATGTACAAAGAATTGAGTAAAAAAGATTTTTTTCAAAATGGTTTTTGATCTGTAATTGTTGATTTAATAATGCAATGTCATGTAATTTTTGTTCAATAAGGTATATTATCTGAACAGCAGCATTCCAGCAGGTATAGCAACTGTGCGCATTAGGACAAGCGGTTTCGCTTGTAGTATTTTTTGTTAATTGATTAAGCACATCATGGACATTGTGCCTACCTAAGCAGCACGCATGAAACAATAGTGTATACACTGAATAATCTCTTATAAAGATAAAAAAACGGTGTGCCCAGCCTTTTCTTTAATTTATCTAGTAGTTTGTCCTCCAGGCAGGAGCACCCCCAGATAGAAAATGTCATTTGACGTAATTACAGGGCTCACAGATAACAGGGCCAGCACATTGGCTTTCACAAACGAACAAGCTACCGAAATATATTCGTTAATACAAGACATACGTTCTTTTAATGTGCAGGGAAGCAGTCTTCCGCAACAACTTAAGCAATTAGAATTCCTCACCAAAAGACGTCTGAACCAACGACTGCATGCATCGACCCTGGTGCAATATCACCGAGCTAAAAGGATCCCGAGAGGATTAAGGATGCCAATAAAACCGATGTTATTTAGGTTTCATATGAAAAAGGACTTTATGGACAAGTGGTACGCTGTACTTAATAAATGCTCCCTTGACCTGTTACTATTACTGATAGAAGAATTAGCAGTAGTGATAAAAGAAATCACAGAGGAGATTGATCTAATAGAAGCCGATTTAGAAAGTCGCATGGATGCCACAGATTGGACCAAATTCTTGGAAGAAATGAATAAAAAGCTTGATGTTTATACTAAAGATATACAAGAAGGTAAACTGAGGAAATACAAACGAGACACCCTGGACTACAAGTTGAACGAAGTATATACATGGGCTGAGGTATATGCCCAGAGGAGAACATACTTTAAAAGAACCACCAACACCTCATCCCAAGAAAGTGTAACTTCTGAAAGTGAAACAAATCCTAATAGAGCACCTCCTATCATACAAACAGCTGCAGGAGCATCTGGTGAAACAAGCACTGGAGGAGCAACAGGTGCCAAAACGTCTTTTTCTTCACAGGACGGAGATACAAGCCAACCACCAGGCAGACAAAAAGGAAAACCCGGAGAAGCAAAAGAAGTAATAAAACCAAATCTGAGGAGTACAAAACAAACATAGTGGTTAACATCTCCACTCAAGCTATCACTGACCAGCAAGTTAAAGTATTAAACAAAGGTTTCAACTTCGTGCCTACCTACAATACCAATCAACTTGAGACAGAAATCGATTTCTTCAAGTTTATGAGAGTCTTGCGTTTGAAATATTTTTTCAAGAATATTCCAGATTCTGGAACTACCTCAACTGACACCGAATTCGAGGAGTTTAGACCCAAATCTTCCTTTGTGGCCCCTACTTCACATAAGATCCTCGATGCATTCGAGAATTTAGTATTGAATGATATCAAGAAAATTAACACCTGGAAAAAGAGAACCACGAACTTCTCTATACATGAAAAACAAACACTGAAAGAACTGGCGGAAAATCCTCATATTCACATAGAGAGAGCTGATAAAGGCGGCGCCATTGTGGTTATGGATCAACAATTCTATGAAATGAGCGTGAAAGCTCATATTAATGATACTGAAATCTACTTAAAATTGGACAAAGACCCCACAGAGGATTTGAGAAAGACCCTGAACCAGCTACTAGACCAGGCAGAGAACATGAAATGGATCTCCATGAAGACAAGGCAATTTCTCACAGTACAGCACCCTAAACAACCTAACATATACATGCTACCCAAGCTTCATAAGGACCTTCAGAAACCCCCTTTCCGTCCAATAGTAGCAGGGTGTGGAACGATCTTCGAACCCCTGGGAAAGTACCTCGACCATTTCTTGCAACCTTTTGTACAAACCTGGTACTCATACATCAAAGATACCACACATTTCCTACAAAAATTGACTACAGTTCAATTTAAGGAAGGACTCTTATTATGCAGTCTGGATGTAAAAGCCTTATATACATCCATTCCCCACAGAGGAGGAATTGAAGCTGTCGAATGGGCCCTTTTAAAACAAGAAGCAATAAGAGCTGACAAGGTATTTCTACTTGAATTATTACACTTTTGTCTCCACCATGGATACTTTAAATACAAAAATGAGTTCTTTTTACAGAACAAAGGGACATCTATGGGATTTTCGGGGGCACCGGCCTACGCCAATACCTATATGGCGAAATTTGAGGAGGAGCATCTATTGACAGACCCTGAATGGCATGACAACGTAACTATGTACTGCCGATACATAGACGATATCTTCCTTATATGGCACAATACCAAGGAAATGCTTGAACAGAAAATAACCCAACTAAATACACTTGATGAACATCTTCAGTTTACCAGCACAATAGAGTCAAAAGAAATTCCTTTTTTGGATGTACTAGTGAAACTTGAACACAATGAAATTCGAACTGAGATATATCACAAAGCTACAGACAAAAATACAGCATTAATGTTTAATAGTTTTCACCCAAAAAACCTGATTGTGAACTTACCATACTCACAGATGTTGAGAGCAAAAAGGATATGTACAGAAACTGATACACTTGAACGCAACATTGAAATGATCTCCGATAAATATTTGGAGAACAAATATCCACAGGCTCTTCTGGACAATACCAAACTCAAAGTAGCAGAAAAAAATCGGGAGTCATTGATCACATCTAAAACGAAATCTGAGACGAGTCGTCAAGTATTTGTCTCCAAATACTCAACCAGCTCAAGAGAAATTAAAAAGAGCATTATCCAACACTGGGATCTCCTCAGCAATGAAAATGACTTCCAAGGATTGTTTAAAGACAGACCGATTTTTGCCTACAAAAGGTCCAGAAACGTAAAAGAGATGTTGAAAGCACCCACCGTGAGCGTTCAAGAAGTTTACCGTGGTACAAGAAAATGTCAGAATTGTGTTCAGTGTAACAATGTCATAGTGAGCGATAACATCAGGCATCCTCATACCGGTGAAACCTTCAAAACTAAACACAATGCTGATTGTAATTCCACCCATCTTATCTATGCCATAAAATGCCCATGTGGCCTCCTATATGTAGGAAAGACTGAACGCAAGATTAAGACACGGATATCGGAGCATAAAAGCACTATTCGCAATAATAACTCCAACAGCAGTCTGGCAACACACTGGACCATAAATAGACATACGATAGCACAGCTCAAGTTCCAGGTCCTCGAAGTAGTCAAACCCACCCCTGGGAAGGACACCACCAAAAAATTACTCCAACGAGAAACATTTTGGATAAAAAAATTAGATACACAGGATCCCAAAGGGATCAATGACAGAGCAGATCTAGGGTGTTACCTGTGATAATGCCCCACTAGTCGCTTACGTGCGATCTTTGAGTTCAGTACTCTTCACACAATCATTTGTATGTGTTTGCAATGTAAATATATTTCATGTATAAACATTGTACTCATTACTTGGAATATTAATGCCATGTATTCTTCAGTCATTTCTTTGTCTACATTTTGACCCTCCTCTTTTTTCTTTACTATTGAAGCCTCTTTTCTACTAACATTCACAGTATTTCACTCCATTTAATGATGGCCGCCACCATCCTGTAATATACTTCGATACACATAACATAGTCCGTTTTCTAGGACTATTATTTTAAGGTTGCTACACGCATGCGCGGCATCCCGTTACCGACACAGCAGTCAGTCCGGAACTCTCCTGGGAATTCTTACAGCGCACCTTTAATTCGTGCAAGGTAAACTTTTTTTCCATAAACTGCAAGGGCCATGTCTGCTCTTTTGGATGGGTCCGGTGATTAGTACTAAACAGTCCCGCCCGTTTGTATTTCTAGCGCAAGGAACCCACCCGTCTGAATTATCTACTCATTTATCACTACGTGAGTAATCTCCATGAACTTGGCGAGGTACGACCTTTAACCTTTTTGTTACATAGCTCTGATCACCAAGCTAGACGTGACGTTCTATAATACACTCCTCCGTATATTTTCAGTATCCACGCAGGGCTTCGAAGTGTGTCCCATGCATTACCCCACCGTTACTACTTAGTATAACAAGGTCAGTGACTCCGCACCTTGAGATTGTCTTTTACCACTGGGTGAAGAATATTGGTTGCACTATTGATCGCCACGTGGCGTTTCCACTACTGGCACTTGAATTTATTCATTTATCCACTTTTGCACTTCACTTTTCTCGCTATCTTTCTAACCACTTTCTGCATCATTTTTCTCGATTTTTTTATCTGTTACCGCCAACACCTTGATTGATATTTTGGCATGATTAAACACTACGGTATCTAGGTACAATGTTTGTATTAGTCTACCTGACTGTAGATCCCTCACAGAAATTGAACGTGATCAAATACAATGTATTTCTTCTTTTGATTTTTTGCAGATTTTGCCCCTGAGGAAGGGCCAAGGGGCCCAAAATGCATAGGGCATTACAAAGAAATGTACAATAAGTCTATGTAATAACCGTAAATGTGATAATGTTACCCAATGATGCATACAATTGGCGTAAATCATGTGGATTCTTTTTCTTATGTACAAAGAATTGAGTAAAAAAGATTTTTTTCAAAATGGTTTTTGATCTGTAATTGTTGATTTAATAATGCAATGTCATGTAATTTTTGTTCAATAAGGTATATTATCTGAACAGCAGCATTCCAGCAGGTATAGCAACTGTGCGCATTAGGACAAGTGGTTTCGCTTGTAGTATTTTTTGTTAATTGATTAAGCACATCATGGACATTGTGCCTACCTAAGCAGCACGCATGAAACAATAGTGTATACACTGAATAATCTCTTATAAAGATAAAAAAACGGTGTGCCCAGCCTTTTCTTTAATTTACTTTGTTCAGCTAGCCTAATGGGTCCCTGTAGCCTCCCTGCATTCTATGATGGTCAGCCTGACCTTGTGACTTTGTCCCAGTCCAGTGCGACCAGATAGTCACAGTTGGTGGTTTGTGCTTTTTGGCAATATTTTTACTAAAATCTTGAAAATTGCATATCTCCGGTTTTACTGATTGGATTTTTGTTGCTTTGTTCTAGTTTTTTCATGCTGCTCTATTTTTCTATCCTGGTGTGGGATCCCTTTTGTGTGGGGTTTTTCACGTTATTACTATTTGAAGTGTTGCACAACTACTTTATACATTGCCTCTAAGGTAAGCCTGACTGCTCTGTGTCAGCTACCAAAGGATTCAACACTGGTTAATATAGAGTTGACTTGTGCCTCGCCCTGACAAGAATGCATGACCAGGGCTCACATTCCTGTCAACCAACAGCCCCATTTCTCAAAATGTCCTACCAAGGTAAGCAAAAATGGGCCACCAGGAACCTAAAATAAACTAATCTACATTGAATATCCCATTTTATTCATCGGTTGATTTGTGTAGCATGTCCTAATCTAGCCTGAAGTTGGTCGAGGAAGCTATATTACTGTTTCCTTTGGCCTAGTTCATCTCAATCTACGTAACTTTCTTTGTCTGAAAGCTATCGGTTTATATTAAGATAGGCCGATGAATTCAAGGACCATCCTTTTACGCACAAGGTCGATTCTGTCTAGTCTGATGAGTAACTCTGCAAAGAACTCAAAAGAGTTATGTCAAGAGCTATGTGCTTCTAAAAGTGCTTGTCTGTGACTGAAACGTCAAAAAAATTCGGGACACTGGCTATAATGTGTGTGCTTTGGTTGCAGTTATATGAAAAGTGTTCCTTTCAATAATGCCTAATTTATAAATGTGATGTTTTTGAGAATTTGATTCTATGCACTCCTGATAGCACCCTAATGGCATTACAAGTTGGGTGTAAATCCCCAGTGTTCCTGTCACGATTTGTGGAAGTTGAAACCTATGCAAATTCAAGGAGAAAATAAAGCACACGTGCTGTTTTTAGATCTTGAATTGTGGGTTAACACGT
Source organism: Lissotriton helveticus (assembly GCF_964261635.1). Lineage (NCBI taxonomy): Eukaryota > Metazoa > Chordata > Amphibia > Caudata > Salamandridae > Lissotriton > Lissotriton helveticus. Next base: position 136,298,082 of record NC_136058.1, read on the forward strand.
TATTCCCAAATTTGAGCTTGACACTGAAAATAGTGCACCCACTGATTAACGCCCCTTTACTAATGCAATCTGTCCCACGTTTGCAGCCTCATCTTAATCAAGGCCCACATGTTTTGTGACTCCCTTTGTATAGGCAGGTTGCCTGCCTTGCTAGGTCTTTAGCCAGGACATGATTAGGACTCACGTGGTTGGAGATTGTCAGTCTCTGTGAGCCTTAGGAAGCATGAAAGGGGCTTTTAGGAGAACCGCTGTGTAAAAGTGGCCTCTTTCAGCTCAGGCAAAGTAAGTAAAAGGTGGACAATAAAAGGTAGCGGTGTTCTGCTCATGTGACCTAATGTTTTCAAATGTTATTCCACTTTATTTGGTGTACATGTACTTTAGTACTCCCTACCATCAAAATGATGCATAGGTTGCGCTCACATCTCGTTCCCCAATATTGGGCCCATTTAGCCCTGTCTTTTTGCGCATGACAGTAAGTTGTATCCCTGCCTTTAAAGGAATGCATCGGTTCTGCTCATGTCACAGTTGCATTGTAGACCCCACTGGGAATATGTTCTTTTGGTGAAAAAACACACATCCATCACTTACCCTCGAGATGGGTTTCTGCTATGTGCATACCAAAAAACATGCAAAAAACTCGCCACTTAACATTGAGTGCTGTGGAACAGGTATATTTAATCTCTCTACAAGGCAACAAGCACACAGTACATTTTGTGTACCATAAAGAGCGCTGGTACCACACATAACTCTTCATTCAATGCCAATTGAAAATGAATCATAGCCACCCCAGCCAATCAGTATATGATTATGAGCTGTCTGCATCGCAAGCAGAGGTCATGCCACCATTCAGCACAACTCACTGGACAAGACATAGCAAACACATTTAATACAAACAAAATGAGTCTGAAGTCCTCTTTCACGTATCTCACAACTTTAGACTAAAGAACCAACGGAGGCTAACTTCCATCAGAGCACATTAGCATAGATACAGCACTACCCAGATGTGCCACAATTTACCAGTATAACAGGCGCACGGTGACATCCAGTAGAACACAGCACAAGGAACCCTGAATGTATAGATCATGGCACTGTCTATCAATCTGTAATGTGTGTAAACTAATCAGACATAGCACCTAGCAGTGAATAACAACAGACACAGCACCCACAAACATATCAGCACGCGCTGCAGTAGGCTCCATTGTGCGATGGTAAGCCAGGAGCAGCGTGGAAAGTAATCGGATTGCTGAAAGTGCCTAGAGGCCGTTCCAGGGGCAGAATGTGTGCTATACAAATGTTAATAGCACACAAAATAGCACAGCATTTCATAATATTAAGAGAAACGTGTTTTGAGACAATGATGTACACTCGCAATTTAAAGTAGACAGTCTATTCGCAATTATACCTCAATCTGAATGGAAAACGGATTTTATTTGAATTGCACATTACAAGGAAAAGGCTTGTAAAATGTTTAAGATTGGGCTGTTTATGATTTCAGTATGTTATATTCCCTCTAAAACCAAACGTTAAGAATCAGTTTTTGTTAGTGAAAGAAAAACGGAATATTTGGACAAAGTGAACATTTCCTTTTCGTGTGCCCAGTCACTATACTAAACACTATACTTAAATCACTCCCTTCATATAATTTTTCACCTCAAGTAATTTAATATCATAATCCAGGCAAACATGTCATGTTTCTGAATCCTGCGTAGGAATTATAGACATTTATTACATTCCTGTAGTCGTTTTAGAAAACCTTTCATAATTTTAATAAATACTATATATTGTGTTACAGTTTATGGCCCTTGGCATGGCATACGTTAGTTTAGTAAGCTTATTAAAATAATTTAAAGGCTGCAAGTGTCATTCCTGCAGTCTCAAGGTTTTGTGCCAACTATGGACTTTTTTAATGAAAGCTTTTCTCCCCGTTTGAGGTTTATGTATAAACGTAGTGACTAGTGCTATTTTATACTACATGTGCAGAATGAAAGTACAGAGCAATGCAAGTAGGGTGCACGTTTCTATGTCATGAATTACTGCAGTTTTCGAACATCAACTAACCGGGAATGCCCAGACTAATTAAATAAGGCTTTATTCTATTTAAAGTTAATCAAGGCTTTTGAATTAAAAAAGAGGATGTCCAGAAACAATATTGACATTACGAGCAAAAGGTCTGGCATAACACTTTCAACTCCGGTTTTGTGAAACATTTTCTCTTTCATTGATGGTGAATCAGACTAATGGCCTTTAAAGGCGTGCAGACCATATATGTAAACTCACAAATTAGTAAATATATTATTGCACATGGTGTATATGTTGCTACTGAAAATGTATATGTAGATTGAGAATAGAGGGGCATATTATCAAGGGGATTTATCTCCGCTTTTTTGGCTTTAAAAGCCAAGAAAGCGGAGATAAAATTATCTCCCTATTACCTAGCTGTCGCTAACACCAGTTAGCGACAGCTAGTAGGAGATAGCGACCATCTTGGGCCCCGCTTTGCATGTCAGTGATATTTATCACTAATGACATGCAAAGTGGGCGTGCCAAGATGTTAGTAACTGGAAACAGTCGCTAACATCGCTATCTCCTATTACCAACTTTTGGAGATATTCGCGCTAAGCGCGAATATCTCCAAAAGCTAACACCTGCCCCTGAGCAGTTCTTAGCCATGTTGTCCAATGGTAGGTGGATAACATGGCTAAGAGCATTAGCTCGGTAATGCAGGAATATCGCTGACTTTTCAGCGATATTCATGCAATTCGGCCGATTTTTATCGCTTAGGAGATAAACCTTGATAATATCAAGGCTCCTAAGCGATAAAAATCGCCGCAGCTCGGCGATAAAAATATCGCCGCTAAACCAACATAGCGATAATTATCGCTAGAGTGTTTCCACACAGTTTACCTAGTTTATGGTTGTAAAGTTACCACCAGTGTTTTTTTCTGTTTGTAATTAGAGTGAATTTCTTCAGCTAACGAGTTAATACTGCACTATTTTAAATACAAAACTCATGCTAACTGCATGGAAATCTGCTTACTGTACAGTTAACACTCTTTTTTCACACTTAATTCTCTAAGGGTCACATTATGAGTTCCCAGGTAATCGTGATTTGACCTGTAAACTGGTAACATCTTAATTCAATTAAAATGCATGTTCTCAAATTAAATTAAGGAAGAATTGTCACCTAAAATAAAAAATGAAATTTTTATTATGCAATACTGACTATTAAAATTGATGTATAGAATTAAATTAATGTAATTTACTTATACTTTAATAAAATTGTTGAATTCATTTTTAAATGCAAAAACTGTTATTAAACTATGTTATGCTTACATAAAAATGTGTAGTATTTGTATATGTTTTTAAGTTTGAATCATTTAAAGGAATATGCTGCAGTACCAGTGGTTTACCAGCTGTGGTGCTGGACTTCCTTCAGCTCTGAGATGGGGTAATTCACTACTGTTTTGTGCCCCTATACATAGGGATGTATACCCCCTGTAGTTAGTCTAGAGGCAGGGCCAGGAAGGCAGGGTATCTGTGTACTTCAAATTCATGCCTCTAGAAGCTTTTATCCGCTTTACCGGTCCAACTGGGTAAAAATACTAGACCTCAGACACTAACTTTTTAGTTCACTTCTGGACTTTTGGGTACTCTGCTAGGAAGAAGGAGTGTTATACTGCTGAAAGGACTGCCTCTCTGCTGGACTGCTGCCCAAAAAGACTGCTGACCTGCTGCCCTCTTGCCTGAGTGAGAAGGACTGGACCTGCATCTCTTGAACCCAGAACCCAGAGTGACTACAAGGGCTTGTTGGCTAGCCTCCTGATCTGAAGCCTCAGGAACACAACAGGCTCCAAACAGCCTTTCACCTGCACTTGGACTGACTCTGCCATCTGTGAGTCTACCCAGCCAAGTGGTGCCACCCTAGTCCTGGACCCTTGGAAGGGGGCTTAGGGTGCCCTACTAATTTCTAGGATCCAGTGGAAGTGGCACATCTCCTCTGCTGCGTGGTGCAAACCCGAGCAGAACTGATGCATCGCTGCTCCTGCGTGGATTGGACCCATTACAAAGACCATTATCGTATCGCAGCGCATCAGAACAGCTGCTGCGCAACACATCCTTGCGCAGGACTTTGCATCTCTCATTGATGGCAGCCTTGACGCCGGCGCCTGACTCCACATCGCAGCCTCAAAGCTCCTCGGACCCAGCACATCACCCGACTGTGAGCCACATCCTGATGCTGGACTTCACATCATAAGACCCGTTGAGAGGATCCTCAATGACAACACAGGCCCTCGCATCGCAGCCTTGAGTCATCTCAGAGCCGACGTATCGCTTCAGCTGCATGGTGCATCTTCACCAAGGATCCTTGCACTGCTCCACAAACCAGGATTTAAGGTACTTTATTCAGCGGGCGTAACAAGGTCTCTCCATCGCGGTCAGCCTGACCTTGTGACATTATCCTAGTCCAGCACAACCAGATTTTCACAGTTGGTGCTTTGTGCTTTTTGGCAATATTTTTACTAAAATCTTGAATTACATATCTCTGGTTCTACTGATTGGATTTTTGATGTTTTTGTCTTGTTTTTTTTATTCACGTCTATTTTTCTATCCTTGTGTGAGATTATTTCTGTGTGGTGTTTTTCTCTTATTACCATTTGAAGTGTTGCGCAAATACTTTACACATTGCCTCTAAGTTAAGTCTTATTGCTCTATGCCAAGTTACCAGAGGGTTCAGCACAGGTTAATATGGGGTTGGCTTGTGCCTCACCCTGACAAGGATTGTGGTTGCTGTTTGACCACAGCTCACACCCCTGTCCAACAACAACTCAATTTCTCGCAGTATCCGACCACGGTAAGCAAATAGGGGTCACCAGGAACCTATAATAAACTAATCTACTTTGACTATCCCATAATATGCATCAGTTGATTTGTGTAGCATGTCTTAAGCTAGCCTGATGTCAGACCAGGAAGCTTTAAGGCCTTTTCCTTTGGCCTAGTTCATCTCAACCTATGTAGCTTTGTCTGAATGCCATCGGTTAGGCCGCACATTAAGCAAAACAAGATCATCTTTAAATTATTTATATTAAGATAGGCCATGGAAATCAAGGACTGTCCTTTTAAGCACAAGGCAAAGTTCCAATCATGTCTATTCTATCTAGTCTGATGAGAAACCCTGCAACGACTCAAAAGTGTTATGTTAGGAGCTATGTGCATCTAAAACTGCTTGTCTGTGACAGTAAAATCTGTGACCTAAAATTCAGGAAAATTCGGGACAATGGCTAGATTGTGGGTGCTTTGGTTGCATTCATAGGAAAATTGTCCCTTTAAATGAAGCCTTAATTATAGATTTGATGTTTTTGCCAATCTGATTTTATGCACTCCTAATTACACCTTAATGTCATAACAAGTTGGGTGCAAATCGCTAGTATTCACGAATTGTGGAAGTTGAAACCTATGCAAATTCAAGGAGCAAATACAGCACTCGTGTTGTTATTACATCTTGAATTGTGGAATAACATGTTATTGCCACATTATTCCCAAATTTGAGCGTGATACTGAAAATGGTGCACCCACTGATCAGTGGCGCTCAGTGACATATAAAACGGTGGGCGGTACATACATAAAAACAAACAAATACGTTATGAAAGCATGTTACATTAAAAATAACAAGAAAAAAATACAACATTCACTTACCTTACTCTGTAGCATATCCTCCATGTTCTAAGTCCCTGGCTCCAAAAACCTCCAATCGCGAGACAACATCACACATCCATCTACTTTATCCTATCCAGATGCTGCTCTCATGCTGTGAGGCACCATGAGTGAAGCATCTGGAGTGGATGGCGCAGGCTTCCTCAGTGATCCAGAAGACACTTGAGGCTTTTGCCTGACCTGCACCTAGCTGTGACATGAGCAGGACCTCTGCACTCCTTCAAAGGCAGACACAACTTTCTGCCATGCAAATTCATTAATCCATATATAGAAACATGATTTTATGATCTGTATACTTCATTTTATCATCGGATGAACTTTATTTGTCATGCTTCTATATATGGATTAATGTATTTGCTTCATAATAAGAATCACAGTGAGAATATTTTGTATAAAACAATAAATAAGACATCTTTACATATAATTGCATTCAGTGTTTAGATAGTAGAGTGACTGGGAGTAAGGATATACTGAGCTCATAAGATTCTATAAAATGATCTTATAGTAGGGAGAATTAGAGTGAGTGACACAAAAAGTACCTCTTTTTGTTCTTATTATATATTTACCCTATCCCTTTTGGGTGGATGGGCTTTTTGGCTATAGTGAGTTTAGAAAGGCAGTTTTTGTGAATAGCAATGGGCTTATTCATTAAGCGGTAGGCAAGCAGTCAAGCTGTTTTAAGAGTTTTTATTCTGATTTATTCTGCTTTTGCACAGTTATACTTACTTACTGTTGCTAACCTAGGTTCTCCCTGCTTTCTGGTCCAGTGCAGGTTTCCCGTTTGTTGTGGGGAAAGCAGTTTTAGCATTTAAATCTCTGCTCCTGCCTTCTTGAGGGGTTAGCAATCTAGCTGTCCACTTCCGGTTGGCTATAAAATGCCGAAACTGGCTTCGCCGTGTAGCGGTAGCGCATAGTGGGTGTGCCGTGAGCACACCGAAGGTGTGACAAAGGCAAGCCAGCCTGTTCCCGTCCGTGCTAGGTCATCACCAGGAGCAGTACCCCTGCTCCTTACCAGAATCTAGGTTTGTTTAAGAATTACTTACTCTTCAGAAACTTTACACATTATGATCTTCCATAAGACCTATAATTCTTCTGATCCCCTTTGCTGTAGCCCTTTTCCATCTCTATTGGAAGGCCCGGTTGCTTGCCTACTCTTTAGATTCCACTGTCTTAATCAGGTTCCATATGACACAAACTTAATATCCCGACCGGTCTCCTATAGTCAACCTAAGATTATCAATTTTTGGTTGACTGAACCATGTACTTCCACTCCCATTGTTAATTCTATAGCTTCTGAGGGTCTAGTCAGTATTCTTAAAAATGTTAGATCTCTCTCTAAGCATTCAGTTGAAATTTGGGACTTGCTTTCCTCAATGTAGCAGAGGTTGGTTTCCTTACTGAAACATGGCTAAATGTTTCATCCGCCCCAGCTAATTAGCAGGCTCTGCCCAATTTCTATGGTATTCTTAGAGTTTATAAGCTGGGTAAGACAGGTGGGGGAATAGCCATTATTTTTAAAGACTCCATCAAAGTCTCTATAATTGAGGTGCACCTGTAGACTGGGAGAGATATACATATTTAAACTAGAATTTTCCTCTAAAGGTTGCTGGAAAGGTGCCCTAATATTTCGCCTGCCTGGATCTAAAAAGGAGTTTAATCAGCACCTCTTGGAACATATTGCTTCCCATGTTTAGGCGTCCACACAAGTTCTTCTTCTGGGTGATTTCAATTACCATCTGGTAGATTCCACCAATTTAGAGACAAACCAACTTATCTCAGACTTAGCCACACTTGGCCTGCTCCAAAGAGTTAATGGACCTATTCATGCTGATGGTAATAAGTTAGATTTAATTTTTACAAACACTACTTCTCTAACTTGCGAGCCACCATTACTGTTACTGTGGACGGACCATTCACTTATTGGTTTTAGGATTCCTTAGGCAATAAGGACGGAGAGGCGCTATCCAGATGCTGGGGGAAAATCATTCCAGACTCTTTTGCTCAGGAGTTTGAGTACCTCACCATCTCGGCAGATACAGATGTTGATCAAGCCATTGCAAATTCCCATACAGCCTTAAATTCGGCCTTGGATAAGATTGCCACTCTTAAACTATACTTCAATTTCAATCAGGGTTTCTATATGCCTTGGTACACTGCTGACTTAAGAATAGATAAATCATCCTGTTAAAAGTTAGAAACACGGTGGCGGCTCTCTAACACCATTAGAAATAGGGAAATCTATAGAACAGCTTTAAAATTGTACTATCAAAATATAAATATGGCCCAGAAAATCTTTATCTCCAATCAAATCAACCAAGCTAGACACTAGTCTAAAATGCTCTTTAAAGTACTTAACGATTTCTTCAACACTGGAGTTTGTGCCCAAGAACTCCAAGAACTCCAAGCATCACAAGCTCTTTATGATGCCCTCATTGCCCTGGCTAATCACTTAAAGGACATAAAAGACATCTACAACAACTTTTCTAGCTATTCTGAGACAACTAATTCCACCATAATTTGTTCTGACAAGGATAGTAGCAAAGGAATGTTTAAAGCTTTCTCTTTGGAGGAAATTCAGAAGGCGCTTACATCAGCCACATCTGGGTCTCCTTTGGATATCTGCCCTCCTAATATCTCTGGTGCTGTTGCTGATCAGCTTGCCCCTGCTGCCCACTCCCTTTTCAATCTTTCCATTTGCACCAGGAAAATTCCATTCACGTGGAAGACGGCTTAGGTCAAGCCGATCTTACAAAAGGCTAATTTGGCTTCATCCATCCTTACTAACTACCTTCCACTCTCCTTGCTCCCTTTATTAGGCAGACTACTGGAAGGCCTAATAAACAGACAACTTGCGGAGTACCTAGAGATGAATGAGACTGTTCTTGTGGCTACTACTGATCACATCAGATGCTCTCTTGAAGCTAATGTACCATCTAGGCTAGTGCTACAGTAGTTGACTGCAGCATTTTATACAGTGTCCCATCCTAGGTTTTCCTTAGGCTGCAAGAGATTGAAATTCACTGAACTGCACTCCAGTGGCTTGACAACTTCCTCTCCAATAGAACTAAAACAATCACCTTGGCCTCTTATAAATCCTCGTCACAAATAAAGGAGTATGCAGTTCCTTAAGAGGCTAAAAGTGACTGTGGAAATGAGTCCAAATGACTGGCTATCCAGAAGGAGGATGGGGAATTCCTCCTCTCGGATTGAGGGCTCTGACACACCCAGCCCGCTGGGTGTCATGCTTCATTATTGGGCATGCTCCTCATCGGGTCGGCCCTGCAATACCCGATGGGCACCCTCAGTGGGGGCTCTTTGGCGGGGATCTTTTATCCTTGCCATATGGTGAGTGTATGTAAGGGGCCCTAAAATGTAGAAGTTGTAGGAAGGTGGATACCTGACTATGGTTACCCCAGATTTTTTTGCCTTGTGTTTCGCTGGTTTTTGACTTAGTTGGCCTGGGATCCTGCTAATCAGGGCCCCAGGCTATCTGCTCTCTCTGTAAAATGGACTCCATGTACTTTAGGTACATACCTAATTGGATATTGGATCACCTTATGAGCCCCTGTACAGTGTACTATAGCTACCCAGGGCATAGGTGCACCCAAGGCCTACCAGGGGCTGCAGCATATCTTTTGCCTCCCCTGGCTGGCCATACAAACTGACACAACTGGCTGGTCACTCAGCTGGGGCAAGGTCGTGTAATCACCCCTTGCTTAGGTATAGTATTCCTATATCTACCCTTATATCTAGACACATGTACACCTATAAGTCACTCCTATGGCAGGCCTTAACAATCCTGGAGGCAGAGTGCTTGGTTTTATGTGAGATGAGGCTCTATCATGAGCTGATCCTGTCTGCAGCTTTCGGAACCATGTCCTTATAGCTGTTCTAGGATATTGCCATATGTTATGTTATGTTATTAGGGGATTTGTATAGCGCTCAGCTACTCAGACAGAGTGTCCCGGCGCTGACAGACCCAAATAGCACAAAAGGAAGACACAAATGAAATTACTGGCTGAAAAGCCATGTCTTGAGCTCTTTTCTGAAAGATAGAAGATTGTCGATTCTCCTTAAAGCCACTGGCAAGTCCTTCCAGGCCTTGGGCGCCAGATATTTAAACGAGCAACCGCCGGTACGGGCTCTTTTAATGGCCAGGGTTCTGGCCAAGGCCTGTGAAGCTGAGTGAAGTGCTCTGGCTGGATAGTGAAAGCCAATCCTGTTCCTCAGGTATCGCGCACCCTTGCCATGCAGAGCCTTGAAAGCAATTGTGAGGGTCTTAAAGAAAATACGCTGTCGAATGGGCAGCCAGTGGAGCTATTGCAGGATCCCAGACGCGTGGGATCTACGGGCAAGACCAAAAATTGCCCGCGCCGCAGAGTTCTGCACCACCTGCAGACGGGGCAAAAGATAGTCAGGAAGGCCAAGATAGAGCACATTAGCGTAGTCCAGTCTGGATCCTATCAGCGCCTGGACAATTGTCCTTCTATGAGAAATAGATATGAGTGGAAGGAATTTCTTCAGCATCTTGAGCAATCCAAAGCACTGTCCAACCAAGCTCATGATCTGAGGTTTGAAAGAGAGACCATTATCCATTTTCATTCCGAGATTTTTCGCCACCGAAGTGTCTGTGGCTGGAGGATACATGTCGGCCAACACGATTTCCAGCCAGGGACAGGGGAACAACCAAAGAAAAGAGCCTCCGATTTGTCGGAGTTACACTTCAACTGATTGCGCTGAAACCAGGCAAAGACGGTGTTCAGGCAAATCCTGATCCGCTCCCCATCAAAATCGATGTTCTTCTCGCAGGTGAAGAGGAGCTGGGTGTCGTCAGCGTAAGAGACAATCTGGGCACTGCACGACTCAGCCAGCACCGCCAGAGGGGCCATATAGATATTAAAGAGAGTGGGGCTCAGAATGGATCCCTGAGGAACACCCACCTCCAAAGGCGGCACCACGGCTGAGTGCAGGGGGCCCATACCTTCTGTTGGCAGTCCGAAAGAAAGGACTTAAACCAGCTGAACACCGTCCCCTCAACCCCGATCTCCGAGAGTCTAGCCAGGAGACGGCTGTGGGGGACGGTGTCAAACGCCGCCGACAAGTCCAACATTACCAGCAGCGCTTTCCCTCCCCTGTCAAGAACCTCTTTAATGGCCTCTGAAACCTTCAACAGAGCAGTTTCAGTGATCAAATTGGCCCTGAAACATGACTGCGTCTGATGAAGGACATCATGCGCTTCAACAAAGTCCGAAAGGACTGTCTGAACGTGTTTTTCCATTACCCTTGCCAAGACCGGAAGCAGGGAAATGGGCAGGTAGGAGAATGGCTCTTAGGGTTGAGAGTCGGTTTTTTCAGAAGGGGTAGCACCTGAGCCTGTTTCCATGCCTGCGGCACTACCCCTGACTCAAGAAAGCGATTTAAAATGGGGTTCACAATGTGGTTAATGGCCGTAGCAATTTTAGCTAAAAACTTGGCAGGGCAGGGGTCCATCGGGGAACCTGATTTCATTTTAGAAAGCAGATCCAACGAAGTCAGGTGGCTGATAAGCGGAAATTCGGACAGCGTAGATCTATTCAGTTCCGTCCGAAGATGGAGGGGTGCAGCATTATCAGTCACCTCTGCCACAGCCGGCCCGAACGTGGCCTGAATGCTACTGATTTTTTTAGCAAAAAAATCTGCTAGATCCACGACCCATGGCTCAGAGAAAGCACTCTTAGTAGTCGCTGAAGTAGGGGATGTGAATTCCTTCACAATCGTGAAGATTTCTTTACTCATATTAGATGCCTCCTCGATCCTCCTAGCAAAGTAAGCCTTCTTTTCTGAATAGATGTCTTTGTGATAAGCCTTAACACAATGCTTATAGGCCACTTTAAGCGCCTCTTCGTAATTCGATCTCCATGCTCTTTCTGCCTTCTTGCAAAGTCTCCGGCTGGTGTTAAGTGCCGGCGTGAACCAAGGGGCGGAGCCCCGTGCCAAGTTCTTATGTGCCGGTAGAATGGGTGTGAGTACATCAAGGCAGCGTGCCAACCATGAGCGGAACCGTTCGAAGTCGTCCTCCAGGCTACCCGTGAGTTCGCAAGGATAAGACATTAAGTACTGCGTCACCATATCCACCGAAATACGGCCCAAAGCCCTCTGTGACTGATAGTTGCGGCCAGGACCCCTATTATGGGGCCTGGACTTACCCAGGATGTCAAAATTTACCAGCATGTGATCAGACCACAGCACTGGTTCATGTACAGCTGCTAGAATAGGGACCGTAGAGAATATTTGATCTAGAATGTGGCCCTTATTATGGGTAGGGGACACCAAATAGGGTGGTAGGCCCAATGATCCAGTAGTATCCAATAATTTCATAGTGTCTGTCGCACCAGACTCATCCATGTGGATATTAAAATCGCCCAGCAATAGGCAGTGTTTAAACTTCACACCAAAGGCAGATACCGCCGTATATAGCTCCTCATGAACAGCCCCAATAGGACCCGGGGGTCTATAGACTAACAGTCCTGCGCTGGATTGGTAGGGCGAAAGAGTCAGACAGAAGCCAAGGGCCTCTGCTCCATCAATGCCCTCCGTCGGGACCACGGAGCAGGTATAGCGCCTATCGATCACTAAAGCCACCCTCCCGCCTCTGCCAGCTACTCGATCTTTCCGAATCACAAAATAATTCGCGGGAAGGGCAGCAGCGATGTCAGGACCTGAAAACTCGCCTAACCAGGTTTCTGTCAGGAAAAGACAAGCGGAACTACGTTCTAGCAAAAGGTTGAAAAAAGAAAGGATTCTCTTAAGAACTCTCAGTTAAAAGAAACATTTAGAGGCAAATTAGGTATTCTTGGTCAAACATAAACCCAATACTGTGCTCAGAAGAGGTATATGACAAGAGATCCAATCAGGGGCCGCCAAGCTGAAGAACAAATGGAGAGGGTAGGGCCAATAATCATGAGATTGGTTTTGCTTGCATTAAGTATCAACAATATTATGGAATAGCTTTGCTAGAGTAAGGTAACTATAAAATCTTATGTTCTGTGCTTACGAGTCTTTTTCTAAGAGGACTGTTGGTAGTGGGCAGGTTTGGCTAAAAATATACACCTCTTTTTCTTAAGAATGGGGTTATTTCATTTTCCAAATATTTTAAGTTGATCAATCAATCAATCAATCAATCTATTTGTAGAGCGCGCTATTTACCCATGAGGGTCTCAAGGTGCTGAGGGGGGGGGTTGCTTCGCTACTATTCGTTCGAAGAGCCAGGTCTTGAGGAGTCTTCTGAAGGCGAGTAGGTCTTTGGTCTGCCGTAGGTGGGTAGGAAGGGTGTTCCAGGCCTTGGCGGCGAGGTAGGAGAAGGATCTGCCGCCTGAGGTTGTTCATTGGATGCGGGGGACGGCGGTGAGGGCGAGGCTGGCGGAGCGGAGCTGGCGGCAAGGGGTGTGGAAGCTGAGTCTGCTGTTCAGGTAGGCTGGTCCGGCGCTGTGGAGTGCTTTGTGTGCGTGGCTGAGGAGTTTGAAGGTGATCCTCTTGTCGACGGGAAGCCAGTGTAGGTTTCTCAGGTGGGGGTTGATGTGGCTGCGGTGGGGGACGTTGATGATCAGTCGGGCGGAGGCATTTTGGATGCACTGTAGTCGTCGTAGGTGTTTGGCTGGGATTCCGGCATAGAGTGCGTTGCCATAGTCCAGCCTGCTGCTGACGAGGGCCTGTGTCACCGTTCTTCTTGTTTCGGTCGGGATCCACTTGTAGATCCTGTGGAGCATGCGGAGGGTGTTGTAGCAGGAGGAGGAGACGGCGTTGACCTGTTTGGACATGGAGAGGGGGGAGTCGAGGATGAATCCAAGATTGCGTGCTCGGTCGGTGGGTGTCGGTGTAGTCCCCAGAGTGGTTGGCCAGCAGGAATCGTCCTAGGCTGAGGGGTTGGGTCCAAGGATGAGGACCTCCGTCTTGTCCGAGTTCAGTTTCAGACGGCTGCTCCTCATCCAGTCGGCGATGGCCTTCATTCCGTCGTGGATGTTGGTTTTGGCGGTGCATGGGTCCTTGGTAAGGGAGAGGATGAGCTGAGTGTCATCAGCGTAGGAGATGATGTTGAGGTTGTGGTGGCGGGCCACTTGTGCGAGGGGGGCCATGTAGATGTTGAACAGCGTCGGGCTGAGGGAGGTGATGTCGGTGGCTTCGGATCGGAAAGGTGGGAGGCGGATGCTCTGGGATCTGTCGGAGAGGAAGGATGTGGTCTAGTCGAGGGCCTTCTCTTGGATACTGGCTTCTTGGAGGCGTGTTTTTAGGGTGCGATGGCAGACTGTGTCGAAGGCGGCCGAGAGGTCCAGGAGGATGAGGGCAGATGTTTCGCCGTTGTCTAATTGGCGCCTGATGTCGTCTGTGGCGGCGATGAGGGCTGTCTCAGTGCTGTGGTTTCATCTGAAACCGGATTGGGACAGGTCCAGGATGTTGTTGTCTTCGAGGTGGCGGGTCAGTTGCATGTTGACGATTTTCTCGATGACCTTCGCCGGGAACGGGAGCAGGGAGATGGGCCGGAAGTTCTTGAGGTCCTTGGGGTCCGCCTTGGGCTTTTTGAGGAGGGCGTTGATTTCGGCGTGCTTCCAGCTTTCCGGGAATGTCGCTGTTTCGAAGTAAATGTTGATGATCTTATGTAGTTGGGGTGCGATGGCTGCGTCTGCCTTGTTAAATATGTGGTGTGGGCACGGGTCTGTCTGTGATCCTGAGTGGATGGAGTGCATGAACTTGCGTGTCTCGACGTCGCTGACGTTGGACCAGGAGGTCAGGCGGTTGGTGCTGTTGGTGTTCGGGAGAGGGGTGGAGTCTGGCGTGGTCGGGTCAGTCGTGGTGTTGAAGCTTTCGTGGATGTCGGCGATCTTGCGGTGGAAGAAGATGGCCAGAGAGTCGCACAGTTCCTGTGAGGGTGGGATGTCGTTGGTGTTGGCGCTGGGGTTTGAGAGTTTTTTTTACAATGCGGAAGAGCTCTTTGCTGTCGTGTGCGTTGTTATCCAGGCAGTCTTTGAAGGAGGATCTCTTGGCTGATCTGATGAGGTGGTGGTGTCTGCGGGTGGCGTCCTTGAGGGCTGCGTGGTTGTCCGGTGTGCGTTTGTGGAGCCATTTCTTCTCCAGTTTCCGGCGTGCGCGCTTGGAGGCCAGGATCTCGTCTGTGAACCAGGTGGCTCTCTTACTGGCGTGGTTGTTGGAGGGATAAAATTCATCAAAAAATGTTTCTGGAAGTCATAGGTAACAGACTGGGAAAACACCTTGCAACTTAATATCACTTGTACTTTGGATTTAGGAATACTTTAATATAGATGTTTGTGTTTAGAAAATATTGTCTCCCGCTGTTGATGCAGAAATGTGGGTTGGCTCACTCAGATTTATGTTGCTGTGAGAAAAATGATATCTTTCTTGTACACATGCTGTGGTTTTGTGAATGTGTGTGGGCAAGGGTGAGGATGATCACAGTGCCAATTATTAGCTCTATTTATTCTAATTTGTTAAGACACACATGGACATATTTACAAGGGGTAAACACCACCAGAATGTCACATTTGCTGATGTTATGGTGGCGTTAACTCCTTCGCCTTATTTACAAGGCGGCGTTAAGCCACTTAACCTGGCTTAGCTCCGCTTTGTAAATATTGCCCCTATTCTCGTAGCATGAAAAGGACGTGCAATGGGTGTTACAGTGGGTGTTCCACCACAACCCCCATTGCTTTATGACGGTGCCCCATATTTACAAGGTATGGGACTGCACCAAAAATACTTCCAGAGAATACCTGGTCTTAAGCAGGCGATACGAGGAGAAGTGTTTTATTTCTCCACATATTTTGCTCTTTCCACATGTGCTGCATTCTGCATCACACATCAATTGAGCAAATCGCCAGCAAAGATTGTTTATGTGCAGGAAGGTGTCCCTTCTGCACATAAACAAAACTCATTCCGCCCGGGCAAGACTAGCAACCCCCACCCCCCTCGCTTCATTGCTACCAGCGCTAGGGGTAATGCAGCGTTACCCAATATTCTTGTGAATACGGCGCATCCCTGTGTTTTGAAACTGTCGGAGCGCGGTGTTACCAATTTTGGCGTAACACCACATTCTCCCAGTTTCTTGAAAATATGCCCCACAATATATAAAATAGCGTTAAGAATTTTTAAGCAGGGTCTCGATGGTGACTAAAAGTACATTCTCCAAATGTGAAGATGAAGGAATGCCTCTAACTTCGATATCTGGCTGGAAGACCATTAGCCTGGGAAAAGCAATGCACCTTGGTTACAATATTTTGTATAATATCATCCTATATATATACATATATAGATTCATAACATTGTGAACAAGGCGACGAACGCTGAAACTCATAGATGTTGATGTATGTTGTTCCGCGGTATTAAAGCAACTTTGAACCTATAACAAATCTTTGGAGTGCTGTGCTCTTTCTTCAATACATATATATTTGATTTTAATATTTTATTTTTAGAGTTGGTCTCCTGCTGAATTTTTCCCTTTCTCTGTGTTTGTTGTCCACGTTTAGCTTTTCAATAAATATACGTAATTAAAAAAGCTACCAATTAGCAAGTCGGATCGAGCGGTAACAAATTATGAAATCTTTTTTCAAAGCTATGGCCATTTGACAAGCAATTCCAGTAATGCTCAACTTTCTTTCCTGAGTCTCGACAGGCACAGCATACCAAGCTTAACAGCTTAGAGATAGTAGATTGGATGGCTAACTTTCGCATCACTTGTGAAGAGATGAGTGTCTTTGGGCTGTTGTGTGAGGACTCCATTAACAATTTTCTTATCTGCAGTTTGTCATCGTCCTTCCCAGACAGCAGGCTTGAGGCTGAGCACCGCAGTCAGGCACAGCGCTGAGATACTGAACGCTGGACTAGCCTCTGGAAAAAGCCTTTCCAGTCAAATCCCTCGTCTGCTACTTCAGGCAATTTGTGCACAATATTTATTAATGAAACAGGAAATTGAGGGCTATAGCACAGAAACCTTTGACTTTTCATTTTCTTTTTAATAAACTCGCTAATGTTAAGTTACTACGTGGCAGCCTTTCGACCCTGAATTTAATTAGTGTTTGAATAAAAACAGGCAAAATAATTTTGAAAAGATTTAATGTTATTTGATTGGGAGAACAATTAATGCCTGGAGCTTACTAAGAATTTACTGGCAAACGTGTCTGACACACATTTGTCTTCCTAAAATGTCAGATTAAATTGTTTGAGTTATAAACACATGGATTAACATAAACCAAAATATTTTCTAATTTTTATCACTATTCTAATTCTCTAAACTTGGACACATGAATTCATACGTGTAGGGGTTATGTTGTCAGTGGACATGATAACAGATGCATTACCATTTCAATTTTGTGTACCGCCAAAGAATGAACTTTGCAATGTGTCCTGTTTCATACCAAATAACTATTTCTGCCTTAAAAACAGTGGTGCAAAAAGTAGCCTGGTCTTACGACCATGATTTCCTTTTAGAAGTGGACATCACAACAGTGGAAGTGTGTGCCACCAGTGGTGAAAATGGGTGTCAGCCCTCTAACACACCTGCATTCATATTTTTGGGGAAAATTAACCACTGTGACAACATGATTGGACTTTGACTTGAAAAAGCTATTGTGGCATACCCTCAAATAAAACACCAGCCTATTGCAACTAGCTCATGTGATACTTTATTGAACTTCAAACTTTTAATTTCATAACAATAAAAAATAAATCCTTCCTAGGAAAAAAATATTTGTGGATAATTCACATAATACACATAATGCACATAATACATAATAGTGCTCAATGCTTTAGCTAGCTGCAGTTGTTCAGATTGTGAGCACATTTTCGTAGAACTATACAAAATGATTGCATTAGGAAAATAACTAAGGTTATAGTGTTAATTTTGTGATTTGGTGAGGTCTTATGCATGGCTCTGAAGAGTGATAGTGCGAAAAGAGTCCAAATGTTACTCTCCTTTATAAGTTCAACCTGTGACTTACAAGAATGGGCTCCAACTCCACGCTAAATCTTCTTTTCTCCAGGCAACAGATCTTTGCCACCGTTTTTAAATTAGAGCTAAATCAAATCAAGTCAATCATCATCCTAATTTACAGTTTAAGTTCAGTCAAAGATGAGAGTTTTAAGTAGATTTTCAAAGCTTTGTACTCTTTAAGAGATTGGTAAGTTATTTTTATTTAATTAGTAAATCAAATAAATCTGTTTATAGAATTTATCAAGAAAATAATAGGTTAGAGTTATCAATAATGCAAATTAATAAGCATGTTCTGTAAAGGAATTAATCCCTCTTCTATCTATCTGGTACATAATCTACATAGAACTCATAAAGAGTCCTGGATAAGAGCAAAATCAAAGGTGCAACAAAATTAAAATCAGAATTCAAGCAGTTGGGGCGTGGCTTACGCGCCGTCGAGGTCGGACGGCTCTCCCGTGAGCTCCGCTGAGCTACGGGTTTACATCTCGGCTCCTATGCCTCAGCTCTGCCGGAAACCGCCCGAAAACGCAAGTCTTACACGGCGGAATATGCCCTGAAGGTGATGCTCGTGAATTCGGCGATTTTTATGCCGTTTTTTTTTACCTAACCACCGTTCGGCAAATCTTCTCATCTGTGGGACGCGGGCGGCCGCCATTTTGTGCCGCTGTGCCCGCGTCCACACGCCTGCTCTACGGAGGATTCCTGTGACCATGGCAATAGTGCAGTTACTGCATGCTACATGCTGAATACCCCTCTGGCTCCTATTTACAAGGTATGGCAGTGCAACTACCCTTCAGGCAGTGTTTTCTTAGAATCTCCTCATCTGAATGGTCGTTTTTGTTTATATGGTGGCCATTTTGAGTGCTAGACTCCACAGTCATTTATTTTCTGCGCCATCTATGATAATGGTTGTCTATTCTCCTTTTAAGTGCTGCTCCCCGCTTTTTTCTTACTCCTTACCTCACTAATTGGCAATTTCGTTGAGTTATGAGCATTTTGTCTCTCGTGGAGGAGTATTTTTAGCCTTTATTGTGGCTTCTGAGCATATAATGCAGATGTAAGTTGCAGTTGCTATACCTCTGCTGCTGTTCTGCGGTTGTGTCCTTCAACTTTGTGCTTCTGCGATTTTTTTTTTGTTGATTTTTTTTTCTCTATATTTTTGAAACTTGCAAGTCGTTTCGTTTCAAAAACATTTATTCGATTAACATTTAGTGAATCATAAAAAGTACATCATAAAAAACCAATGAATTGTTTAAAACACAATATTATAATGCAGATAAAAACTAAGTGTTGTTTGAAAACATTTGATAATAACCGATTTACAAGTTGATTCAAATAAACATCAATTCAAGGAGACGATAACCCGATTTTACAGCGTATTTTCATACATGATTTTTAAAAAAGAGCTACACATTTGGCTACATATTGTGAGTCTAGAGATTGAAGTGCCAGATAAGCTGACCGACAGGTTCTCAACCCCATTGATCGAAGAAGTGGGGTGATCCAGCGCTTGCGAGGTTCCTCATAATGGCGGCAGAACAAAGTTAGGTGGATGGTCGATTGAGGTGATACCCCATCACACGGACATTTTGCCAGGTCGTGAGACCAATTTAACTCTTTGGGGAAGGTAACAAGGCGGAAAAATGAATTAAAACGGAACCTAGTTAGAACAAATTTTTCATGGTTAGATAGAAAGAATGTTAAATAATGCTGGATACCAGGGGAGGTTTGGACCATTAATATCTGCACGTTTGTTGGCTTTGATACTTCATGAGAAAGGCGTGAATCTCTCAGATGGTTTAGACAGAGATTTTTCAACGCACTTCTACTGATATCAGATGTTGAAGAAGGGTCAATGAAGTAAGATGTGCAGTTCAAATCCTTTGGAAAGTTGGAAACGTACAGTAACCAGTGTATTTTTTTCCAACTCGCCAAGGATAAACAGTCTAGTAATAAGGAACGGGTTAAGTGGCATTGGGGTTTGTTCCAAATACGGTGCCATAAGAGAATCGGCTGACATCTGATGTTGTCAGTTATATAATCGATACCTAGCTCGATGTGGGAACCGTATATTGGAGCACTTTGGGGAAGTGCCAGAATGTATTTTAATAACCCGTTTTGGACCTTTTGTAGATCATCTACAGGAGCATAGCCCCAGACGCCAGCGCCATAGGTTGTTACGCTGTGGCATTTAGCGTGATAGATTTTAAGCAACTGGTTTGGGGCTGGTTTACCCAGTTTTCTTGAAAAGGAAACAAGGGCTGAAGTTGCTCTCTGAAAGAGCAATTTTTTGCTTGCCACTGCTTGTTTCCACGATAACTGATCGTCCATTAAGATGCCTAAATAATGATATTCCCTGGCACATTCCAATCTAACTTGTTCTATAAAAACGGGCTTGGGGTTCTTTGCCTTAGGACCAAAGTGCATAACAAAGGTCTTGCTTTTGTTAACTTTTAACCCCAAAGAGGGATCACTGACATAACCTCGACAGACCGAATATCGACTGGACAAAATATCGATGACTAATTATCGACAACAAAATTATCGATTTACTATACTTACACAACAAACATCAAAAATATCGACTACACAATATCGACTACTAAAAACAACGACTACAACAATATCGACTCACAACATTATCGATTTCTAAAACACCGATTATTAAATATTTATATAACAACAGTCAAAATATCGATTACACAAACATAGATAGCAAAATTATCGATTGTAAAAAAATCGACATTAATAGATCCTAAAATAAATGACTTTATTATTTAATAATTAAGTCATACTGATCATAAAAAACCAGATTTAGTTAATATAAATAGATGACATATATTATTTATTTTCATAACATTTACAATACACAATAAATACTAACATACATTTTATAATACATAAACAATGTTTCGACCTTCTACACATTTTTTACAACTAATTATATATATTCCTCCACTTTACAAATATCAAAATAACATTACCTACAACATTACCTATACAAAATAAATCCTTACACATTCAATAAACGTTAATTGGCGTCACCCATATAAGGAAAACAATTAGCATAACAGAAAAATAAATTCAAATCAACAAATAAAAACAGACTATCCATTTAAACAACCAATCCTATTTCTGAAACAATTAACCTA
This sequence comes from Lissotriton helveticus, assembly GCF_964261635.1. NCBI lineage: Eukaryota > Metazoa > Chordata > Amphibia > Caudata > Salamandridae > Lissotriton > Lissotriton helveticus. Next base: position 136,318,923 of record NC_136058.1, read on the forward strand.
ATACTATATAAATGAAATAATAAGTAACTAAAAACGCAGTATACATCTCCTAAGTAAAGGAAGACGAAACTCTGCTGGATTTCTGGAAGAAAACTGATGGACTTCAACAGAAAGAGACCTACACATATCTAAAGTAAGTACTACTACATTATTAGTCAGCGAAAATGTAACTCTCAAAGCTCACACCTATATTTTAAAGCAAAATACATCAAATATATCTTTTTTTTTTAGCACTCATCCTACAGATGAAAAAAAATAACAGAAGACCTACACAACACCTGGACATCAAAAGTTACATATAAAAAAGTAAGTATATATTAGAAATGTAAAATCGAGAATTAATAGATAGGTAACTAAATCTAAACTAGCAAAAAACGTCGAACAAATTATCATAAATAGTAATAAAATATATCTACACATTTTCTCAACTTCCACAGGTACAAAAAGATATACACAGAAAATAACAGTTTGAAGAACATCAACAGCTGAAAATAACGACTTGAAAGCATCAAAACATTTACAGGTAAAATACAAATGTGTGAAACTGTATAATGTGATTAGAACATTTTTTTTCCTTAAAAAATATTTACATTCTCTTTTAATTACCTCCTAGCACTACAATACTATCATGACTGAAGGAGCTAAATTCATTTATTCACAAAAAGGGAAAATGCTTCTTTGTTACATGGGATATGTCTACACTCAAGAGAAACAAAAAGATTTGAAAGTGTTTTGGAAGTGTACGAAATATTATGCCAACAAATGTTATGGTAGAGCTATAACTCAGGAAACTACTGTTACTTATACTAAAGAACATAATCACCCACCCAATGTAACAGAAATAGAGATTAGACAAATGCTAGATTCCCTTAAAGAAGCTAGTACTAGCACTGATCAACCAACAACTGCTATTCTGAAACACCATTTAAGTGTACTTCCCCAACATGCTTCTAGCCAATTACCATCTATAGAATCCCTTAAAAGAACAGTAGCTAGACAAAAAAGAGCAACATGCACTACTCCTCCCACACCAAAAACTTTAGAAGAAGTCCAAATTCCACCTGAACTCTCTGTAACTCACAATAAAGAAAATTTTATACTCTATGACAACAAATCTAAAGATAAAAGAATTATACTGTTTGCCACAGCAAACAACATGACAAAACTTACCCAATGCCAAACTTGGATGATGGACGGTACTTTTTCTGTATGCCCCAAACCTTTTTATCAATTATACACCATCCATGGTCATTTCCAAAATGCAAATATTCCATTCCTTTATGCCCTTCTACCAAACAAACAGCAAACTACCTATCAAGAAATACTAACTGAAGTCAAGCAACATACTAACAACTATTTTCCACAAAAAATTATCATTGACTTTGAAAAAGCTATGATAAACAGCATCCTTAAAACATACCCACACACAGCAATACAAGGTTGCTATTACCACTTTAATCAATGTATCTGGCGACATCTACAAAAATCAACCTTGAGTATCCAATACGCCACTGATAGCACATTTGCTTATCAAATCAAAAAACTCATCGCCCTAGCCTATGTTCCACTAACAGATGTAACTGAGCACTATAACTTATTAATAGACAGCCCCTACTATAAAAGAAACGAAGATAAACTAAGCCCTATGCTTGACTACTTCGAAGACACATGGGTAGGAAGGCTACACAGATCAGGCCACAGAAGACAACCCAAATACCAAATAGCTTGGTGGAATGTCTACCTTAGCACACTAAATAAGGAAGCAAAAACAAACAATGCAGTTGAAGGATGGCACAATGCCTTCCAAGCAACTACAGGCCGAGGAACGCCTACCCTTCACAAATTAATACAATCCTTACAAAAAGAACAAAGTTACCAGGAGCTCCGAATGGAGCAATCAGTAACTTTGATTGGACCTAAACTCACCAAAGAAACAAAAAAAATGTATAACACACTCCAAAGTCAAGTTACCCTCTATCCAACTAGCAAAGGACTAGAATATCTATCAATGATTGCCAAAACTATTCTTTAAAACATTACATAACTATACACGTAAAACTAAACATATTTTTCCTAAAATTCTTCATTATAATATGTAACAAATTGCAATTAAATTATCAAATACATAATATTAACATATATAAAATGTATTTAGATAATGTATTTACAAAATGTTACATACAACGTAAGTAAAGCAAAATTAAAAACAGTTTTCCCACCCATTAAAAATCCAGAAAATACTTATATTTCTGATGCAGCTTCAAACGTAATCCAATTCCAAGCAATCCATAGGACACCATTCCAAAAACCCATACAATCCATGAAAGCCCAAAAAAAATGCAAAAATACAAGCAAATGCATAGCGACTCCTTTCCACTTCAGTAGACACCAGATACCATAGAAAACCCAAAAATCCGTAATGGCGAAAAATAAACGCTCCAAGAAAATGTAAAAACCCAAAAAATAGTGTGCAAAAATAAGAGTATATAATACTCGTTACACAGCTGTGATCAAAAAAGAAGGGAGTCCTCCAAAACAGCGAAACGCGACGATAACCTATAAAAAATAAATAACATACCCACCCACATAAAAACACCCATACATATATAAAAACACATATTTATACATCAAACATATTATCTTAGTAACATTTAAACATATTACCTCACCTCACACACCTACAACAAAAACGCTGTAAAAATCCAATATCGTACACTCTACCTAACACCGAACACACAATCTTCTCTAATTAACTCTACCTACATAAACATAAACACAGCACACATACACTAGCAATAAGTTCAGAAACTTATAAAACACAATTAAAACAAACTTACCCTCTCTAACGCGAAGCAGCACCCAACCGCGATCTGTTGAAGCACCAAATACGCCTAAGTAACATTACGCGGTTAAAAAGTAGTCCCTGTATACAGCTAAATGCTATTTAATTTCTATATTCCAACACTTTAAAAAATACACAGAGTATTATATTAAGTGTAAATATTTTTTTAAAGTGTATAAAATTATTTCATAAATATTCATAAGTTTGAAATAATTATTCAACTGTTATGTTATAGTTAAAAAATTAATTTTTGATTTATAAATACATTTAGTAAATAATGTTAATGTAAAAATAAATTGCATATATAAGTTTGTTACAAGAAATGTTTTTTTTAAATTTGCAAATATTATGTAAAACATTATGTATGTATATAATAAATGTTTTTGGTGTTTATGTATTTAAAAATGAATATTATAAATATGTTCAATATTCATAATAATTATTTCCAAAAATATAACATGACTTGGTAATAAACAAAAATGTTACAATTACAAAAAAATGTACATAATTTGCAATCACAATAAATTCAATGTGTATCTGAATAAATATTTTGTTATTAAATAAAAAGTACATATTACCAATTTGTTTCAGAAATTATTTAAATGTTAATATATGTAAAAGATAAAAAAATTATGTTAATATAATTTATGTGTTAAAAACATATACATGTACTTCATATTTTTGTTATGTTAATAAAAACATTGAATGAAATTTTTTGATTATAAATAAAAAATGATTCTCTACTTACAAATAAATTTTTATATGTGAATAAACAATTTATCATTTATGGCATTTAACCCTGACTATGTTTCCTTCTTTATTATTGTATATAAATATTATTTGCATATTAAATAATCTATTAAAAAATACCTTATACATTTAAATATGTTTAAAAATTTATTAATATTTAAAGTCCTACAATACCAATAATTGTTTTAATGTATATTAATTCAAATATTTTTTATAAAATATATGAAAAAGTAACTAATTTAATAGACATTTAAATTGACCATATTTTTACCCTGTATCCCTCTAACCTAAAACCCTAAACTGACCCAAAGCCCTAAAAACACCCCTTTACCCACAAACTAAAAACTGACCCAGAACCCACAAAATACCCCTTTACCCACTAACTGAAAACTGACCCTGACCCCTAATAATAACCCTTTACCCACTAACTGAAAACTGACCCTGACCCCTAAAAATACCCCTTTACCCACTAACTGAAAACTGACCCTGACCCCTAAAAATAACCCTTTACCCACTAACTGAAAACTGACCCTGACCCCTAAAAATACCCCTTTACCCACTAACTGAAAACTGACCCTGACCCCTAAAAATACCCCTTTACCCAAAAACTGAAAACTGACCCTGACCTCTAAAAATACCCCTTTTCCCACAAACTGAAAACTAACCCTGCAACCAAAAAAATACCCTTTACCCAAATACTGAAAACTGACCCTTAACCCTAAAAATAGCCCTTTACCCACTAACTGACAACTGACCCTGACCCCTAAAAATACCCCTTTACCCACTAACTGAAAACTGACCCTGACCCCTACAAATACCCCTTACCCACTAACTAAAAACTGACCCTGACCTCTAAAAATACCCCTTTACCCACAAACTGAAAACTAACCCTGCAACCAAAGAAAGACCCTTTACCCAAATACTGAAAACTAACCCTTAACCCTAAAAATAACCCTTTACCCACTAACTGAAAACTGACCCTAACCCCTAAAAATACCCCTTTACCCACTAACTGAAAACTGACACTGACCCCTACTAATACCCCTTTACCCACTAACTTAAAACTGACCCTAACCCCTAAAAATACCCCTTTACCCAAAAACTGAAAACTGACCCTGACCTCTAAAAATACCCCTTTACCCACAAACTGAAAACTGACCCTGCAACCAAAAAAATACCCTTTACCCAAATACTGAAAACTGACCCTTAACCCTAAAAATACCCCTTTACCCACTAACTGAAAACTGACCCTGACCCCTAAAAATACCCCTTTACCCACTAACTGAAAACTGACCCTCACCCCTACAAATACCCCTGTACCCAAAAACTGAAAACTGACCCTCACCCCTACAAATACCCCTTTACCCAAAAACTGAAAACTGACCCTGACCCCTAAAAACACCTTTATCCACAAACTGAAAACTGACTCTGAAAGAAAAAAATTACCCTTTACCCAAATACTGAAAACTGACCCTGAACCCTACAAATACCCCTTTACCCACTAACTGAAAACTGACCCTGACCCCTAAAAATACCCCTTTACAACTGACTCTGCACACAACATATACCCCTTAATAACCAAACAGAAAAGTAACCCAGAAGACTAAACCAACCTCTTTCCCCAAATACAAAATAATATATATATGAGAATATCTATAATTATATATATATATGTTATATATATCTTTATATATCTAATTATACATATATTATATATATGTAATTAAATGTAATTAGACAATTATATTTCATATATATATATTTTATATTTAATTATTATAATATTAGTTATATCTATTTATATCTATATAATTAACATATTTAAAGTCTTTAACAATTATTTCATTATGAATACCAATTAATTAATTAACATATGTCATTACTTATAATTAATTAACTTCCCACCCTATACCCCTATTAACACACAACCCACTACATAACATAAAAATGTGATATGTAACATAATTTACTATAATAGCATTAATGTTAATAAATTTACAATTACATAAAATATAATTTACATATTTAATTTATTTTAAAAATATTTAATTATTCATAACAATTAACTAATTAACATAATTAATTACTTACAATTAAATTACTTCCCACCCTATTCCCCTATAATCCCACAACCCACTACATATCCTAAAAAAGTTTGATTTTACATATTCAACAATAATTCCATTTATTTAAATAAATTACCAATAAAATTATATATAATTAACATATTTTAGATAAATAACAAGTATTTACTTATTCTTACCAATTAATTAATTAACAGATTTAATTACTTACTATTAAATTACTTCCCACCCTAATCCCCTATAATCCCACAACCGGCTACATGAAAAAAATAATTTAAATAAGCATAATTCTCAAATAAGCTATTAAAATAACATATTTACCAATTACATATTATATATTTAATTAAATAGTAATTTAACAATTAATTACATATTAATACTAATAATTATATTTACATATTTAATTAATTAATACCAATTAATATATTTAAATATTTAATTAATTAATACCAATTAATATATTTACATATTTAATTAATTAATACCAATTAATATATTTACATAATTAATTAATTAATACCAATTAATATATTTACATATTTAATTAATTAATACCAATTAATATATTTACATATTTAATTTTATTAATACCAATTAATATATTTACATAATTAATTAATTAATACCAATTAATATATTTACATAATTAATTAATTATATTTAAAATACTTCCCACCCTATTCCCCTAAAAACCCACTACCCGCTCCTAGAAATTATTATAGTAATATAATTTTTTTTTAATTTATTAATTATTTTTAACATTAATTATATATAAATAAATAAATAAAATTATTACATTTTAACACAAAATGCTATTATAAAACATTAAAACAATGTACATTGAACTATTACATATTATATATATACATATTAAAATTCGATATCATGAGAGTCGATATTGTGACAGTCGATAACACAACTTTCGATATTTTTAAACTAATAAACATATCGATATTTTTTACTGACGATATTACTTACTCGATATTTTTTATGTCGATATTTTTTACATACATGACAATCGATAAAAAAAAAATCGATATTACTTACCTCGATATTAATGCCATCTCGATATTCTCTAGTCGATATTATGTCCAGTCGAAATAAATGACTCGATATTAAGACTGTACACCCCCAAAGAGAGCATGAACTGGCAATATTTGTCTAATTGTTTTTGCAGCTGGATTAATGTCCTTGCTAAGATGACGGAGTCATCCGCGTAAAGTAAAGCGGGAATGGGGCGATGATTGATGAATGGAAGGTCCTGGCTGCCTTCTAGCATGGCTGATTCCAGCCCGTTGGTATAAAGGTTAAACAAGAAAGGGGCCAGGACACAGCCCTGTCTGACTCCCTTATTTACTGAGAATGAGGGCGTTAATTCACCGCCGATCCCATATCTCACGCACGCTGTGGCGTCGGAGTAAAGCTCGCGAAGGAATTTAATGAGAGGAGGATTAACCCCCAATTCAGTGAGAATGGACCACAGCCTAGTGTGTATCACGCAGTCGAACGCTGCGCTGAGGTCGACATACACTAAGTATAAATTGCCTCCTTTAGCCCCGACATACTTGCCTATTAATAGGGTTAAGTTTAATGCCTGTTCAACTGTGCCAAGTCCCTCCTGGAATCCGTACTGGAGGTCGGTCAAGATGTTGTTCCCCGACGCCCAGTCTTGGAGACGTTCCAGGATCAATCATCCTGCAACTTTCCCCAAGGAGTCCAGGAGAGAAATGGGCCTGTAGCAGGCTGGATTGTTGCGATCCCCCTTTTTATAAATAGGGAGCAAGATGGAAGAGGACCAGGAGTCTATTAGGCCAATTTTAGAGACTGCCGCCATCACCTGGGTGACGATGGGGGACCATAGTTCTATATTGTTTACAATAGTGGAACTCCGTCAGGACCAGACGCCTTGCCGGTTTTGGAGGACATTAAGGCGTGAATGACCTCACTTAAGCTAAAATAAAGTTCGATGGGATATACTTGTGCCTTGGTAGAATCATTTACTAGCTTGACCGTTTTTGTGGTATCAACTGGGAGACCTCCAAAAATTTTTGAGAAATGGGTCACCCACTCGTCAGCAGTGACGGCCACATCTAGGTGCTGAGGAGTTTTAGCGTCAACTAAAAAAGGTGATTTAACTACGCGCCAAAACTGGGAGCTGTCTTTACTTAGGCAGCTCTCATGTAGTTGGGCCCATAAGTTTTTCTTTAGTTCCTTTTTGCAATTTTGTTGTGCCATTTTGTAGTCCTTTCTAAGTTTGGCTATCTCGCCTGTGTTTCTATTAGGATTATGTAACGCCTTTTTTAGGGCGGATAACGCTTTACGACAGGTTGAATTAAACCACCGTAAGGATTCCTGGTTACCAGGTTTATAATGGCAGAGTAATTCAGCCCGCATAACTTTTAAAATCTCCAAGAAGCTAGATAAAATCAGCTGAGGTGGGGAGTCCTTTGCCAAACAGTTATTTATCCAAGGAAGGGCTTTGGATATGACGTTACCAGTGATTACTACTGGATAAATTGTGGACCATTTCACGGAAAAGCCATTGACTTTATCCATGGCCAATGATTGCTGGGTTAGTAGGCTAGACCTAGTAGGATGGGAAACATCAGTGTCAATTGACAGGGTGATGCTGTTAGGAAAATGATCACTTGAAATATCGGTACCTGTGTTAAACTGTTGGAGTTTGCCCTTTAATATTTGTGAGCATAAAATGTAATCGATTGTGCTTGACAAGCCCCTACCGTGGAATGTAGGTTTAAATTCGACTGGTGGATCCACTAAGTCGTTTGCATAATCTAATTCCAAAGAGAAAAGACTATCATTCAGGGCATTGCCTAGAAGCGTGTGCGTGAAATGAGTCAGGGGGCAGTCGTTTTCATCTAGAAGGCCACAAATACCTTTCTTATGATTGGTACACAGAGGAACATTGAAATCCCCCCCCCAAATCACATAACATACATATGATGAGTGCTTATTACGTTGTTCATTTATAACAGTGAGATTTCAATTACAGACTTAACACATTCAGCGGGGAGGAGGTTGTTATAGAAGTTAATAAGAAGGTGCAACATACGATTGCTAAATACAACCATTATAATTTGAAAGTTCATAGTGGTATATAAAACAGTTGTTTTCTTGGATGGTAAATTGTTTGAAATATACACCACTAGGCCTCCCTTACATCTGCCGTGAGTGGTAATGCTAGCTGGGGTATGAAACGTTTTATAGCCCTGAATATGTATGGGGTCAATGGCCCAAGTTTCCTGTAAACAGACTATTTGATGAGTGTTCACTATGTCCAGCCATGAATTAAGATTTAACTTTGAACGGAGACCCGCTACATTCCAGAATAGCACAGAGAGCGTCTGGATGGAGGAGATAGAATTTCTGGTGTTCAACAAAGCGTCAGTAGATGAAGTTCCTGGGCGAGGGGAGATGTGTATTAATGGGTCAATAAGAAGGGTTGCAATGCGGTCATCTTTCTTAGAAAAAGAGATTTGTGCTATTGTGGATCTTGAGGTTAGTGCTTCCGCTGTAAGTAGAGTACCGTCCGAAGGGAGTGAGGTCGGGGAGCGATGGAGTTGTTTCGGCGATTTAAACCCAGGGGAAGGGGAATCTATGCATTCCTGGTTACTACCGGGTAATGGTCAATCCACCATTTCCAGGCAGTCATATCTGTTTGTCAGAGGGACGCCTCTCCATCCAAAGGTTGGAGCAGCGTCTCTACCCCCATAACCCGGCCAGTCAGCCCAGTCACGTCTTCTATTCCAGTTTCCAACCTGTGTCCAGTTCCATTCTGGACCAGGATTATAGTGATGTACTGGGGGATAGAAGAACAAGAGTCTTTTTGTGCCTATCCCGTCAGATGTAAGTTGTGAACCCCAAGAGCAGATATGTTCCACAGTATGGGGATCCTCAAAATTGACGATGACACAGTCACCCTGGATAGTTTTTGGCTCTTTACCTATCCAGGGGACCCTGCGGACCGTTGTGACTCTGTTATCTGAATAGGGAGGAAGGGGCCTATTGGCAGATAGCCAATGAAGTACTTTATTTCTAAGGGACCAGCCCGGTTCCTCCGAATTTGTATTCAGCTCGGGGACCCCGGTCTTAATGACAACATAAGGAGTGGCTTCTGGAGGTAGGTGGATAGGATGACCACCCTTCCTCCTGGTCTTATAGGTGGTATTTTGGATCCCTAGCGTCTTTGTTTGAATAGAGGCCTGAGTGGCCTGAGTGGGTGGGGGGACTGGAACTTTAGTTAAAGCAGGGCCATTCTTCACTGATATAGGTGTAGGTTTTTGTTGTACGGCCGCTGCTGTGGTGGCCGATTTTATTACTATCACCCCATCATTGATGCTTTTAGGTTTGGGTTTTTGAGCCGCGGTGCGACCGGGGGCAGATCCCTTATTAGTCTTTAGGGCTGAAGTCAGCTCTTCTATCTGTTTTTCGATTTTTAACAGGGTGAATTCAATGGGTTGCGTGTAAGATTTAATTAAAACCTCTAATCTGGTCAATAATTGGTTAGTTAAGCCGCAGGTTTCACTCCCTCTTCCCACGTTACCATTGACACTGAGGTTGGCCGTGGTGGTAGAAAGGTTAATTGTTTCTGTGGGTATGGGATTTAGCTCTTGCTGGGGGGAGCAGCTTGGCTGGGGGACTGGGTGGTAGGTAGAGATTGAAGGTTGGGTTGAATCGTTGTTAGGGTCTGTATGCGGGATTTTTTTTGGTGAGGTTTCTTTTTATTCTTCGGTATTGCTCCCTCCCTTAAACCCCGATTTGTAGTTGTGATAGTGTCGTCCCTACTCGGACTAATAAAGAGAGCTGGAGTTCTCTCCAGAGACAAGGATAACTGGGATGACTGTAAGGCTGATAACTCTAAAGAAACTGACAAGTCCACTGTACCTGGGACAGTATGGGGGTCAGTGTCTTCGTTCAGTAGTGCGCCGGATTCTAGGGGGCGCAAGGGAGTTTTGGCTGCAGCCAATAAGCCCAGCGAGGAGCGTTTAGCCGCAGTCAGTTCCTGTGAAACCCTCCTTTGCAACAGGAGTACGCCTTGATTAATGGCGTCATTTGCCCTAGCAATAAACTGATCGATTGGGCCGGTTGTTTGAGCAACACGAAGTGCCTTGTTACTCCTGGTCCCTCTAGGTGACATACTCAGGATAATAGTACCCCGTGTAGAGATTACTGAATGACAACGAGAATACAATGGTGGTATGACAGTAAATTATACGGATATGCAAATGTCAATAGGGTGGCCCAGTCCAGTCTTACCCGGTCTTTAACGGGCTTAAACGGGCCCGCCCTTGGCCCGGGCTTCGCACCGTGCTTTGCCCCGCGCGCGTCCCGCGTACACGTCATATGCTGACTGAATATATCGGGAAGGGGGCGGGAAGAGGACCAGCTGTGGCGAATCTCCTGGCGCAGTGCCCGCTGGTCCTCACAGTCTCGCGGGGGTGGAGCGTCTCTGCAAGGCTCCTCTCGCAATCAAGGAGTCCAAAGGTGATGTTAACCTCGAGCGGCTCCCGCGAAGCGGGGGCCGCGAGGAGTAGGCAGATGACAGCTAGGAAAGAACGTGGGCTGAAGACAAGCTGGGAATGGCGTCGTCCCTCCTCAATGGGCAGTAAACAGGGTACACAGAACGCCCAGGCCCTCCGGACTTTAATCCAGGTGGGAGGGGGCGGGAAGAGGACCAGCTGTGGCGAATCTCCTGGCGCAGCGCCCGCTGGTCCTCGCAGTCCCGCGGGGCTGGAGCGTCTCTGCAAGGCTCCTCTCGCAATCAAGGAGTCCAAAGGTGATGTTAACCTCGAGCGGCCCCCGCAAAGCGGGGGCCGCGAGGAGTAGGCAGATGACAGCTAGGAAAGAACGTGGGCTGAAGACAAGCTGGGAATGGCGTCGTCCCTCCTCAATGGGCAGTAAACAGAGTACTTGCAAGTAATTCTCTTCAGTTGTCTATTATTTCTCTGACTTCTACAGTAATATCCATCCATTGCCATGTCTCATGACGCTAGTAGTATTAAATCTACCCTCACAGGCACTAAACCAAAAAGACCCAAAAATGACCCCCCCTCTCCTATTCATACGTCTCCTAACCCTGTTTTGGATTCCATTCTGGAGGAGGTATGGGGTCTTCAACCTTTTATGTCTGCCACTAATGAGAAACTTAAGCAAATTGAGGAGAGATGGGTCGTTATGGAGGGTAAGGTTCTGAACCTGGAACAGCGCGTCAGTGACTTACAGGATGCTTCTTCTAAAATTCCGCAACTGGAAAAAGAGATTAAAATGCTCAAGCTTCACACAAAGGACCTTGAAAACCGCAATCGAAGAAATAACCTACGTTTATATGGGATTCCGGAGAATGTTGAGGGTTCTGATATGGTGTCGTTTGTCCGGAAATTCCTGCATGATCTCCTGGATCTCCAACCTGCGTCTCACCCTCTCAATATCCAGCGAGCACACCGCCTAGGGCGCCTTCATCCCAATGCTTCCAAGCCTCGTGGTATCATTGTATTATTTTTGGAGTTTAATGAACTAATGACTGTGCTCAAATCTGCTCGTCTTAAACGTAGACTTGTTTGGTCGGGTCATAATATTTTTATTTCGCAGGATATTTCCAATGCCACCAATGCCCGACGAAAATAATTTTTGAATCTTCGTCCTCAAATGCGACAGCTGAACATTCAGTATGGTATTCTACATCCTTGTTTCTGCAAGATCACACATAATGGACGGACCCGCTCTTTTGATGATCCCCAGAAGCTCCACGCTTATCTACAGTCTGCTTCCTCAGCAGACATGGACACTAACGTCTAATTTCTAGTTTACAGGCTTGTTATCTGTTTGCTCTGCCCCGCCATGGTTCTTTCCTTGTACCTCCCTCTCTCTTGAGGCTTCTTGGTTTCCCTTTCTTTATGCCCGTTCTTGCTCTTCTACTGCACAATGGGATCCGCGTCCTCTTTGGTGCTTCCTAGCCCCCGATGCCTTGGCTATTTCTGTTCTCTCAGACCTGTCTTTTCTGCCTTGATCTGTCTTCTTGTTTCTTTTCTGTTTCTCCGTTCCTTTTTCTTCCCTCTCTTTCTTGCTGTCTTTTCCTCTCCATCCTTCTTCTGATTTGGGCACTTTTTGCTCTCTCTCTCTCTACACAATCTATACTTCTCTTCTCTTGGTTTCGCTGGTTTTTGTTGTCAATCATAATGTTGTTGATCATATTGATTCTGCATTTTCTTCCTGTACTGGGTTCTTTGTACTGGTGTAACGTTTTGCTTTGTTGTGTCTTATTTTGTAGCTGTTTTCCTGCAGTATGTCCACACCGAATGTTCTGCCCCTTCCTTTCCTTCCGTCATGTGTAATTTTGTGACGTGGATTGTTCGTGGTCTTGGTCATCCTGTCAAGCATCAGAAGGTATTGTCTCATTTATCTAAAATTAATGGTCAAGTGGTTTTTCTTCAGGAGACCCATTGTACTAATGTTGAATCTTCTAAGTTAAAAAGGCACTGGGTGGGTCAAGTGGTTTTTTCTCCTGCGGTCGACAAGAAGGGGGGGGGTTGCAATTTTGTTCCATAAGGGATTGTCGGTTCAAATGTTATCTTCTCAGAATGATGATGAGGGACGCTGGGTAATGGCAAAGGTTGTGATCCACAATACAACCTTGGTTCTTTTAAACATTTATGGTCCAGTTCGACCTGATCCCAAATTTTGGAATGATATCAAAGTCCTTATATCTACTATAGATTGCCCTAATATTGTCCTCGCTGGTGATTGACCCATTTTCAGATAGACTTTCATCCCATAAATTTCAACCTGATAAGACTCATAGATGTTTCCAATCTGCCATTACCTCGCGTCCCTTTTATGATGTATGGAAGACATGTAACCCCGATACCCTTGAATATACTTTTTTCTCGAATGTCCACCATACCCGTTCTAGAATAGACTATATTCTGGTTAGTAGATCCCTCCTTCCCTCCATTCAAAAGTCCGATATTGGATCCATTTTTTTGTCTGACCATGCCCCTGTGCTTGCGACCATTGACTTTACCGTTACACACTCCAAATGTAATCGTTGGAAACTCAATACATTTCTATTATCCGACACGGTTTATGCCAAGCAAGCTACGGCTTTTATTAATGAGTTTTTTATCCTTAATGACCCCTCTGCCACCTCTATTCCTAATAATTCGGATGCTTTTAAAGCTGCTCTTCGAGCTTTTACAATTTCTTATGTTGCAAAAAAGAAGAAAACTAATAGACTCAAATATGAAGACCAACTTAAGAATATTAAATCTCTCGAACATTTGTATTTTTCCTCAAAATCCAAGGATGCCCTTCAGAGTTTAATTATAGCCAAATCTGAGTTAAATAAGATTGCTACAGTCGAAGCATGTAACACCCTCTTAAAAATGAAATCCAAATATCATGGTGGCCAAAACAAAGCAGGTAAAATGCTGGCAAAGTATCTCAAAATCAAATCTGAACGTAAAACGATTGGCCCAATTTTTAATGATCAAACTAATAAGTTGGTATCCTCGGATGAGGATATTGCGGAAGTTTTTCATAATTATTATCACACCCTCTATATAGATGATACTCATCCATCAGACACTAATTTAACGTCTTTCTTTGAGGGTCTCCCCTCTCCTCCGTCCTTACCCGATGAAATTGCCCAACTGGAGAAGGCCTTTTCCCTGCAAGAAATCCTTCAGGCCATCTCTTCCCTCAAAAAGTCTAAAGCTCCAGGTCCAGATGGACTACCTATTGAATTTTACTCGGCTTTCCCCACTATATTTGCGCCTAAATTACTTCAACTTTTTAATTCCTTCATCTTCTCTGCTAAAGCCTCTGGCTCATTTTTAGAAGCCCTAATTATTATAATTCCCAAACCTGACATGGATCACTCCCAATGTAAGAATTTTCGCCCAATCTCCCTAATTAATTATGCTTGTAAAATCTTTGCTAAAATCCTTGCTTCTCGTCTTGAATCCCTTATCCCCCTCCTGATTAAAACTGACCAGGTTGGATTTGTAAAAGGTAGATTGGCCTCAGATAATGCCCGTATGTTTACTAACATAATTTCTCACAGTAAATCCTTGCTGCCATGTCTCTGGACGCGGAGAAAGCCTTTGATCGGATTAACTGGCAATTTATGTTCCGATCCCTGCAATGGTTTGGTTTTGGTCCCTCTTTTATTTCCTTAGTTAAGCTGCTTTACTCTTCTCCATGTGCTAGTATTTTTGTTAATAACCAGTTTTCTAGATTTTTTTCCTTTGTCTAGGGGCACGAGACAGGGTTGTCCTCTTTCTCCATTATTATTTATCTTATGTCTTGAGCCCTTTTTGGAACGTATTCGTAATAACCCTAATGTTCAGGGCTTTAAATTATCATCTGTTGAAACAAAAATCTCTGCTTACGCAGATGATATCCTTGTTTATATTGCTAATCCGGCCTCCTCCCTCCCATATTTCATGGATGAAGTTCGTCTCTATTCCTCCATTTCAGGTTACAAACTTAACTTATCCAAAACAGAAGTCCTTCCCCTAAACTCCGCCTTTTACCAATATATGTTTGACTCCGCTGACTTTACCAATCAATCAATCAATCAATCACTGACACTTATAGAGCGCGCTACATACCCATCCGTGCCCATCCAAAATAAAATACCTTGGTATCTGGTTTTCCACTTCTCTCATTGACACACTTAAGTTCACTTTTGATTCCCTTGTCAAGAAACTCCAATCCCTCCTTCAAAGCTGGTCTCCCTTATTTTTATCTTGGTGGGGTAGGCTTGATACTATTAAAATGATGATTACGCCACATATTCTGTATACATTATCTATGCTCCCCATAAAAATCCCTTCTTCTTATTTTACTCGTTTGAATTCTCTATGTTCTAAATTTTTATGGAATGATAAGCACCCCCGCATTGCTTTACAAACCCTCATCCGTCCCAAAACTGAAGGTGGTGTCTGTTTCCCCAACTTTAAATTATTCCATTCTGCCTTTTTGATAAAACAATCCTTCTCTTAAGCTTTTGATTTTTCTCTTTCCCCAGTACCCAGTTGGGTGGTGTTGGAACGTTCCTTATTAAGGGACTTCCCTTTTCAGCATATTGTCTTTATGTCCAATTGTTCCTTTTTGTCCAAACACCCAGTTCTAAAATACTCTCAGTCGCTGTTACATGACACATTTTCCAAAGATCTATCTCCGCTTCAATGGTTCCTATCGTCCATTGTGTGGTATAATACGTTTCTCAAGTACAAGGGCAAGTCTTTTTACTACAAATACTGGAAAGAAAAGGGAATTTCCTTTGTGCACCAATTTTTTTCCAATAACTCCCTTCTTTCTTTTCATGAGTTGCAGAATACTTATCAACTGCCCCTTTCATGTTTACAGGAGTATACCAACATAACCAATGCTATTCATTCTCACTTAACACTCCTTTCACCACCTACTATTTTACCATCCTTATCCCCTTTGCCCCCACTCTACCCTTTATTTTCTCTACATCAACCAAAAGCTGCCCTTGTTTATAAATTATTGGTTTCCACTGTTTCTGTTCGTCCCAAATCCTCTGTTGAGACTGCTTGAAAGCTGATTTAAATATCTCATTGTCAATTGTTGATTGGCATCGTTTATGGTCCAAATTATTCAAAGTGTCTATTGCTGCACATATTACTCAATCTCTTTTTTTCATTTATCATAGAGTTATCTTTACACCTGTAAGTATTTCCACGTTTTCACCTTCCTCATCATCTTTATGCTGGTCTTGCTCTTCCGAGACTGGTACACTTAAACATCAACTGTTTAAATGTCCAGCTGTTTTTTCCTTTTGGAAATCTATCTGGGATATATGCATGCGTATGTTTCATTTTTCTACTCCATTCTCGTTAGCTAATGTATTTTTAGGTTCCTTATCAGATGATATAGAGTTGGTCTCATCCAATGCTAGATTACTTGATCTGTTCATAGCTATTGCATTTAAAGTGGTTTTATCTTGTTGGAAAGATAACTCTCAACTTTCTATTGTAACTTGGTGGAATTTTATATGTGATGAACATAGGATTTCTTTTTTTTTAATATATTTTTATTAATTATAACACAAGAGTAGAAATGTACATTTCGGGTATCATTGGTATAACATATTACAGTGGCGAACGGGCAGATGAAATAAAGAAATACAATCCAATTGTAGGCCTCTGGAAAGCATCAATACCAGCCGAAGCTGGGTCAAAACAATACAAGACAAATAATCATAAGCAAACATTATCAAAATCTGCCCACCAAGGATACAGGATATAAAATTAGACACTCGACACCCGAATATGCATAACAACAGGCTCAGGAGAATATGCCACATCTCTTGTGGAGAGGGGAAAAGGGAAAAGATAGGTCATAGAACAAAAGAAAGGAAAAAAAAAAAAACACAACCCCCCACCCTGCACCCCTGCGGATGGCTACGACCTAACCCCACTAGCAGTGTGCCTGTCGCCCCCTAAACTACACCCCAAGGAAGGGAAAAGACGGAGGAGGAATATCTTACGACCCAATGCGGGCTCCCGGACTCCCTTCCCCCCGCCGCGAACAGATGTTCCCCACCATGGTACTAAGAGAGGTAAAGCAGACTTATAAGCAAACTGATGGAGAAATCACCAGGAGAGAAAATACCATCCCGCCCAGCCCCAGACATAACAGAGGCAGCAAATCCCATTGTCGAACACAGTCAGTACACCAAAGCCAAAAAAGAAGAATCCCATATGGCCCTCACTCCCACCGATACCACCCAGCAGTGTCAAAGGAAGTCTCTGTACAGAATTAAAACAGTCAAGTTCAACCCTGGCCTCTACGATCCATCACACAAACCCTCTCCAATAGGACCAGCACAATAGCAAAGGAGTCAGAACGTTGTAGAAAGGGGAGAAGATCTATATAGCATGAAAGGGTCAGAAGAGTCAATTCTCGAAGTCTATCAGGGATACGAAAGTCAATCCAATGAATATCGATGGAGGTCCCCAGAAACGAAGAAAGAAAAAAGTCCTGTGAGGGCGATGACTTTGCCGAGTTTGCTGGCTGGTTAGGGGCTCCAGTCGCGGGCCGCTGTAGTTGCGCAGATATAATAGGCGTCAGATTAGAACGATGCTCGGGGTTCTCCTCCCGGATAAAATCAAACTTTGCGGGGGTCACCATATGGTGCGGGTCTGACTCTGGGCTAGGGTCCGGTCTCGAACAAACAGTCTCGATGCGTACGGTTAGGTTGTGGAGAGCAGCCTCTATTTGCCAGTGAAGAGCCCCGATGGCGGCCATGACGGTCCCCAGCGTCGGTCTACACGCCGTCCGATCCATCTCCGCTTAATCGATGACAAAGCAGGTCATCAACCCCGGAGGTCGGCTACTCCGGGGAAACCAACTGGAGTGGGGTGGGCGAAGTCGACTGGCGACTGTCAGGCTGTGCGCTCGTTACACCGTTGCCGAGAGCGGGGGGCCCCCCCGCGGACCCCGAGGGCTGCAGCAGGGTCCCAGGAACCGGACCCCCACTCACCACGGCATCCACGTCTCGTCGCTGTCTAGCGAATATACGCAGGGACTCGAGACAACCACCAGGATCGAGAATTTGTGTCACTCCAATGAGACCGGACCCTGCCAGGTACCCGCGGCCGATGTTGTTCAACTGAAACCCGGCTGGGTCAGTACTCGAGGCCCCGGCTTACAGTCTGGAGAAGGCCCGAAAATGACAGACGGTGTAACTTCGTCAAAAAAGGTGATAAAGACTCCGGGATTGCGTTCCTGGACTCAGTGACGATTCGGACACACGGGAGTCTGGCGGGAGGTCAGGATTAAGTTCAGGATATATCCACCAGCGACGGAGGTCGACGGAGCCGGGAGCTTATGTGGCGAACATAGGATTTCTGTTGCTTCTTCTTCTTCTGTCCCTTTAAAAATTAAATCTGATCTCCTATTGCTCCCCTTTGTTACTTACCTCTCTTGTACTCGTCCCACCTAGTTCTTGACTTGTTTTTTACCCGTAGGCCCACCTGTTCACTTGTCTTCCCTTTCTTCTATCTTTTATCTACATCCTTTAACTTCTCCCTTCTTCCCCTCTCCCTTCTTCTCTATCTGTTTCTCTTTTCTCTCTTTTTTCTTTTCTGTATTTTTCCTTCTTCTCCTTATTAGTTTTTTTTGCATTTTGGGATTTTTCATTACTTCTTTTGCCTAATGTTCTGACTTCTCATATTTATCTTCATTATTTTATGGCTATGTTTATGTTTATGTTAAACCCAAATAAAAAGTTCCTAAACAAAAAAAAAGAATTCAAGCAGTTGAACTCTTCATATAGAGTAGTTCATCAAACTCTGAGAGTCTCAATTTTCAAAGGTATTAGTGTACAGGTGCAGTAGCAGACCATACTAAAAAAAGTCTTAACAGGGAAAATAAAGGAAAACAGATACAGCAGTGGCTACACCCATCAGGGTAGAAAAGGATAAAAAAAAAAGTCACCTCCAAAGTGGCGGGGCTGAATTAATCGCCGTCAGAAGTAGCTTACAGCAATCGCAAAACTCTTGGTGCAAGGAAAAATGAGAGTCCATGAAAAGCAGATGTTGAAGACATTCTACTGCTTCTTACTAGAAACACACACTAATATAAAAGACTTTAGTATATAATAACAGCAATGTTGTGGATCTGGTCACTCCGGTCCAATGAGAAGACATCTTTTGATGGTGAGCAGCTTTATTCGTCCTTTCCCATGGCAAACACATGGAGCTCACAATCTACTATCAAATAAGTATCATACATTGCTAAACATTTGTATAACTGGAATGTCTGCCTTGGATACCAGGGAAGTTTATTGCAGTGTCTATTCTACCATGTATTCAATGTTTCATTGAGGAACAATGAACTACACTAAAGACGGAAACATTTGCTAACATATTTCTAGTTACGGAATGACATTCACATTTCTTATAAGTATACGTGTATTGTTAAATAGCCTGATTCTCTATTCAGTATTTTATGAACATGAAATAGGAAGTTCAAGCTTGGCTCATCAAGAATATGTAGCTTAAGAAAGGAATACATTTTATAAACTCGGTACATTCTGCAGTTATGACAAAATCTAAGCAAGTCACTTTAAGATCAAAACTATCAAATACATTTGTGCATGGTTCAGCATTTCAGAAAAGCGCCTAATCATAAAAAGAGAAGCCTAGCTGAGGCCTACCACTTCAAAATGAATGCCTGGGGCACTTTGCGCATTTTACCATGTGCCGTTTAAAAAATATGTTTTTCATATTAAATCTAGGACAATTTATCAATGTTGTTACTTATTTTTTATGTCAATTTTCTACTTTAACAAGAGCACACACACTTGACTCGAATTAATAATGGCAAGCTGTATTTAACCACCTCAACACACATAACAATACCAGGTGTGGTGGAAGTATTTCTGTGGCACATATTGAGGCTCAAAGGAGGTTCTGTCAGCTTGTTTGTGCACACTATGTGCACCCTTTATACTGAAGCTGGCTACTATTAGCTCACATGTCTGTTGAGGACTGATAGGGGTGGCAGCAATAATGATTACAGTACCATGGCAGACCTTTGGGCTTGTCCCTGCCATGGAAAATCACCTATCGGGCTCTACTACCTTTTTTTTTCATTGGTCTGCCAGTCCCTCGTGACATGGATGTTATATGTGAATGGTTGATGGCTGTATGTAAAGGATATGTGTGGAGTGTAACACATGTGGCCACATTCACAAAGGAATCCATTCTTTGCTTCCCACATCCAAGTGGTACCTAAGATGGAGGATGGGAGAATGTCCGATTGAGTAGCTTTGCGCTTTATAAATGATCTCACTCATCCCTTCAGTCATATCCTCCAAGCCATTGCAGTAATCCTTTGTAATGGGGGAGTATATTCGGTGTGGTAGAGTGGAAACAGGTTGCCCCTTTGAAACTTAGGTTGTTTTCACTGCCCATTCCAGGCCAACTGTTCACTGAAAGGGTTACCCCCACATGATAACAGGTAGTTAAGTGAGGCAGTGTTCCTTTCTTTTGTACCCTTGTCTCAAATGGACCATTATGAGTGGAATAGCAAAGGGACCAGAACCGCCCTCTTGTATAAATTAGTATAAAGATAGGACAGACACTTAAGGTCATGGTTCCAGGATTTTATTACTAGGTTTTGGGGTGTTCACCCCAGTGGTGGATGAAAAAATCTCTCTTTGTTCCAATGCTTTAGAGCCAACTCCCTTTGCCAGACTTGGAACCAGCACCCTCAGGAACTTCGAAAAGCCTGCCAGGAGGGACTGAAGGACTTTGTTTAAAGGGTGATAGCTGACCAACTGTTCAGGAGGGGCATTGGAGGTGTCCTTGTATAAGATAGATACTTCTCAAAAAGAGAAGAGTGATAACGAAAACTAGGAAGGATGAGCCAAAGATGTTCTCTTCAGCAACTGGTACGGAGCTTCTGCGCTCAATTTGTCACCGCAGTGTGAACTGATATGTATGAACCCACAATCAAAGGGGACTGGAGAATTGAACTGAACTGCATCCGAGCTCTGATGTGAAGCCAAAACGTGTCAAGACAATAAAAAAGTCTGGACTGCAATCCACGGCCCTCTCAAAGATATTTTAAGATTAGATAATCTCCATCATCAAAGAGGCCTCGCACAGACTTGGGTACCAAGTTTGTTTGGGAGGTGGGTTTTGTGATTAGGAGGAAGACTCCAACCTTCAAAATCTGTTTAGCCACGAGCATGTTACTTTACTCCCACCTCATCAGCTGATGCCAGCACTGCCAACATTTATCTGATTCACTGCATCAATGTCAAAGAAACTGCTTTTGCACAGTAAAGACACTGCCCTCTGTGGAGGGTGGGCCATGTGGAGCACATAACTGAGATGCACTGCTCTGCTGAACACCAATAAATATTGGTGCTGCCTGTGCTCTTGACAATCAAGTAGGCAACAAGGTACTGTGTCAATCAGGTGAACAACAAAGGGTCGGAACAAAGCTCACATCCTTGGGGAAGGAATAATCACAAGTTCAGGCTGGGGCAGGGTGCTCATCCCAAAGATCTCAATGGCCCCCAACTCCTAAGAGTATCATAGGGACTGTCAGGATTGTTGTAGTCTATGTTTTATAGAGATGTTGTCCCATCGGGAAACGCCTAACTTAAAACGTTTTTCTGGAGAACATGTATTATTATTTTGTACCTTTTGACATATTATGTGCTCTATCCAATGTGTGTTATTTTTTAAAGTAATCTTTCTCCAATCCATATTCAAATTCTACACCGAAAAGAAAAATACGTAGAACAAGAAGGGCACCACAATGAATCATCTTTGTTTATAGGAGAATCTCCTTTCAGGTAAAAACTTGTAAACGATGGAACACTCTGCTCAAGAAAATAGGGAGCATCATCAAACCACTTACAATACAGAAAATAACCATAAACTTGGCTTTTACTCATGACATGAAAGAACCACGGAAAGGATATATAATTAACATTCTCTAAGAATGTTTATAGCAAGACCCCATTCGGTTAAGCCCACAGCACCGGAGCAGGGGGTTAAAACAGTTAGAGGGCTACTAACTATTTGCCACAAACGTACATGGCCCAGTAAAGCGTTCCTAATGATGTACAACATCAATGTATAGCGGCAGTTTTGTGCATGCACGTCTGCTCCTATCTCTTATACTCTCTGCAGCACACAACACAAGCTTGGGTAGCTGTTGAAGCTAAGTAGAACAGCTATATCTTACCTTCAGTCCCCTCACCCAATTTTTCACCAAATAGGCCAAACTACACCCAACATGCTCTCAATACTACACCGGGAGGGCACCAAAGATAGTGATGAAATTCAGACCAGTTCCATGACTTTGTCAGAGGCACAAAGGATTTGTTTTTTTAAATAAACATATGGAGTAGCTACTTAATCAAAAATTAAGAAAGCGCATCACAGGGGGTGTAGAAAGTGCTATATAAAAACAATTCTATAATACCATACAATGTCTGACGTGCACCCTCAAATTTAGGTGGTCACTGTGAATGTTACTAGATTAATTTATTTAAGAAAATGCACAGGGTTACTGTATACACCTCAGCATAGACTTATTCAGAAAACTTGACCCAATATTTCATGTACTGTTTGCTGTGCTGACCTAAAATTACATTTTTCTCTAAAAATGAAATAAAAAACATAAAGTTTGTTTCAGGCTCAAGGAGGATCATGTTCAATGCAGATGATGATCTAAATTTAATTTATTGATTTGTGTGTTGTATTCAAATGTATTAACAATCTGAGCATTTGCCACAAACTTCCACTCTGGGGCTGTCCACTTCCACACTGGCACTATTTTGGCCATTGTCTGATCCACTGTGTTGTATTTCCTACAGTAGCTCACCTGTCACTCAATATTGGAAAATACAATTGAACACCAAAGGAGAAGGGGCAAGCTTGATGAGCCAGCAATAAAAAATAAACACCAATAGGCCTTTGGTTAAGCTAACTAAACTCTTTTTAACTTATAAAGATAAGGACATGTCAAATGGCAAATTGATATTTATTGTTATTTTTGTATCATACAGGCCTGATTTGGATTCTGCTGAGGAGCCCTAATAAAATAAAAGAAATTAAAAACTGGGGCATATCGTGTAGTGTTCAGTAGAAGTGAACAGGTGCTTTTTAACCAAAGTCACTGGAATGAGGCCTACAGACTCACTCAGTTAAAGTTCCGCTGCTGTGTGCTCAACTCACCCTCGTTCTACATTGGTTTGGTGTGAAGTGCTGTACAGGGCATGAGTGGTGTATCTGTGAAGGGCGTATGTGTGCCTGGGAAGGGTATAATACGGGGACAATGCAGTACTGTTCAGTGCATGCATGGTAAATGCTTGTGCTGGATATATGTGTAGCTATGAGTGGTACAATACATATAGGATTCAGTGCTGCACAGTGCGTGCATGTTAAATGTATGTGCTGGGTGTATGTATGTTCCAGTGAAGGAAGGATACAGGTCTGTGAAGTGAGTGTATGTGTGCGTCTGTGGATGCTGCAATACATTGAGGAACCTGGGTCCCATGTTGGGAGACCCAGGCATTCATGGTGAAACATGATGAGAGGAGTAAGAGGAATTCCTCCATACAGAATTGTGTATTGCTGTATTCCTGAAGCTGGGAGGGACACACACTGGAGAGGGGAGATCCATACACTTCAAATGGCGCTCTTTGATTCAGTGAAAGGTCACAGGAAGAGGCCTGGACACATCTCAGGAAAGTGATGGAGCTGAAAAGGGAATCATAAAGGGTAGGGCTTGGGTGCTGGGCTTACCCTTTTATACACATATCTCTGTGGCTGACATCAGGATGTGAACTTTAGTCACTCCCATGGCCTGTGCTGTGAGGCTAGTAGCTTTAGAGTCACTCTTGCTGTGACAGACTGCATTCAAAGGAAATAGAGGGCAAAGGAGTGGGGACTTCAAAAGAAGCAGAACCCCAACAAAAACCTCAAAGTCAAAGACTCTAAATCACATTTGATGGCTGCAAATGCACCATAAGGAGGTGAGTTTAAGACTCCAAAAATTGTCCTCTGCCAACCAGCCAGATCGACTGTGTGAGGAGGGACAGCTCTGCAAGGCTTCTGTCTGTGACCAGGACTAGGAGCCAAGGCCTGTTAGTCTCTGCACTCGGTGAGGGTCATCACCATCCAAGACTACCTGACCTGGATCTTGAGCACCAGAGCCTGCCTATTTGCCAAGCCCAGTGTGCCCTGGGTGGAAAGGTAAACTGGTTGACAGAGCAAGTCAAGTGGGGAGGCGTGTCCAGTGGACTCCCTTTGCGAGGTGTGATGAGATGACTGAAGCAATGAACGGGTCTCTGCCTGTGAGCAGAGCAAAGTCAGTGACCCTCATATGCTAGAAAAGGGCTGCCATGAATTGAGCTGTGTGCATCGCTGCACTGATCAAGCCGGAACCTATGCGTATTGAGAGAGTCAGCAACCCTGTGTTCCTGGAAGGGCCACTGCAAGATGATTGCTGTGCTATGAGAGACATAGCCCTTGTGCAGTGGTGAGCCACAGCCCTGTATACCATGAGAGGCCACCACAGAAGAATTTGCTCTGCCGATCTGACCAGACCCTGTGTAAAAGGAGGAGACGTGACCCCATATGCATAAGGGGTTACTGGGCGAAACAAGACATGCAGCTTGATTGACACCCCCGGCCAGAGAAGTGAGGGCTCAGTGGGAGTATCTGTGCAGCATCATCAAGGTGAGAGACCTGCTTCAGGATCATTGCATCACACTCCACTCCCACCGTGGGACATATCAGCCACATTCCTTGCAAGGAGGAGCCTCAAAAACCTTTTGTTTGCTTTTATGCCACAACCACATGTGAAGGACTCTGCAAACTTGGAGTAAAGCCTTCCTGGGCTGGTGTGGTAAAGTCACCTGATTCAGCTGCTGCCGCTCCAAGAGCCTCTCGATGGGAACTCCAGATGCTCCAAGCCTGCAGTGTGAGTAAAACTGATTTTAGGCTGTCGGATACAGAGAAACTTGCTTGCAAGTTAGCGCTGAAGTGCTAGAACACTGTTGGATTTAAAATAGGAGAAGAAAAACGACTGTATACTGAGGGGTCTCAGGGACAAGTTTATAGACCTAGCATGGATATATTCCCCAAAAACATATGAATAAACAACACTAATATGGAAGGGTCTAGTAAGAAAGATAAACATTAGAAGCTAGCAACTGGATCAATCTGATTCCAATAACTCGAACAAAGAAAAACTCTTTTGAATGGACAGATTGGCGGCAGGTGTGGGCATACATATAGTTACCCTACTGTTGTGGATGGAGGTCTGGTGAGACATGGCTAACTAGCCAGGCTTTCTGGCTTTGTCAATTGGAATGTGAGTGCAACAATCCTGGTCAGTACTGTGCAGAGGAACGGTCTATCCCCACGTGGGGCCCATGCCTTCTTGCCTTCAGTCCACTTGCGGGGACCCCTGCCACCACTGGGACTGCTGCATATTAACGTTGTGGGATATGAGACGTAAAGACCCCAAGCAAAGCACCCTGCCCTTCAAGGCATTAGGCCCCAGCCCCCCCGGCGAGCAGCTCAACATGGCGGAGGGTGGATAGACCCTAGTGGCAGAGGCAGCTGGGCCTGACAGTTTGTTGACGGAATTAAGGCTTTAGAGCCTTGGTCACTCGATTTGATGCCCTCAACAAGAGGTTGGACTCCATGTGGTCCCGGCTGGTTCAGTAGGAAGGGCGTCTGACTGTGGCGGAGAGTAGAATCTACAACCTGGATGATGGCACGGCCTGGACAACTAAGAAATATGAGAGACTGGAGAAGCTTCTTAAGAATGTTGCCCTTAAGAACAAAGACCTAGAAACTTGGGGGCAGAGAAACAACATTTGTATTATGGGGGTGTCCGTATCCACCAACACGTGGCGGTTGGACCGTTTCGTGGAAACTCTCCTGATGGATCTGTTTCGCAGTGAGTCGTTTACTAATACTTTTGTCATTGAACGCGCACACTGTATTATGGGGCCTCGACCCAATCCAGGGTGCCCGCCTAGACCGATCGTAGCCCGTCTTTTGAATTTTAGGGATAGGGATACTGCCTTACGTCTGGCACGGGAAAAGGCCCAGCTTGATCGGCAGGGCTCAAGCATATCCCTGTACCCGGACTTCACTGCTATGGTCCAGGAGGCCCGCAGGAAATGCATAGGGTAAAAGCGGCCTTTTATAAGGTGGGACTACGATATGGAATGCTATATCCAGCACGACTGAAGGTCGATGTTGACGGGCGATCCTGGATATTTGACTCCCCCCTATGATGCCCAAGAGTTTTGCCAGAAGTACTCCAACGCTGCGAAAAAGAGAGACACGGCGTCGCCGCGGCAGACACACAACACACCGGACTACGTGCTAATAACTAGGGGAAGCAGAGGGGTGTTGCCACCCCTCCACTGCCATTGCACATGTCTATGTTTAGTCTGGATTGAAGTATATTCAGTTTTTGTTCGTATAATTCTTTAATCACGATTGTAAGAGATGGGGACTTTCCCCCAGAGTTCGGTGAGGGAGATGGGTAGCAATTTGCTTTTATTCCAGTCATCCTTTACCGTGTAGCGCACATGGCCCAGGTACTAATGGGTCAGAAGCACAGGACATAGATTATTGCTAATAAGGTTGTTGCAGAGGCTGTTGTGGTGCCGATGTCTTGGAATGTCTGGGGCTTAAATAATGCCCACAAGTGCAAACAGGTGACTAACTACATGCAGCATCATCATGTAGACATAGCATTCTTACAAGAGACTCCCCTTGCCGCAAACGTTAAGACATCATTGGCATCTGGCTTGGGTGCACGCACATATTATGCAGGATATAGTTCTTACGGTAGAGGGGTTGCAGGATTGATACATAAACGAGTACCATTTCAGGATAAAGAGGTCTATGGGGATGTGGGATGTCGGTACTTATTGGTTATGGGCTTTATGCTTGAACACTCTGTGCTCTTTGACAACATATATGCCCCGAATGTTGACGATCCAGAATTTTTTGACACTATCCACAGTCCCATAGATTGTATGAGGACGGACTGCATTTATCTGGGTGAGAATTTTAATTTGTTGCTTGACCCGGAACGTGACAGCACAGTATCACAAAACAAAGGGCGAGACGTGTGGTATTAGACACTATAGAACAGTTTGGTGTGGACGCATGGCGATACCACTGCGCAGCCAATGAGGGGTACATTCACTATTCTGCGCCCCATGACACCTGGACACGATTGGACTATTGGTCTTTGTCTACTGGGGTGGCAGTGTGGATTGAAGCGGTTGCTCATCTACCTCGCACCTTGTCGGATCACTCTCCTGTGATGGTAAAATTGCAGAACCCTAGAGCAGGAGGGTAGAGCGGCCTTGGAGATTCCCGGATATGGCTTTGAGGGTTGCTGTTTTTGCAACAGAACTTGGGGAGGCAATAGTTGAATATTTTAAGATAAATGTGGGGTTGGTAGATTCTAAGGCTACCCTTTGGGAGGCCTTTAAGGCCTATGCCAGAGGGGTGTGTATCTCAAAAAGCTCTGGGGCACTTAGGGTACTGCAACGCACCCTCACGCAGATACACTCACAGCTCATTGAGATCGACCGCAGTGCAGTTGCCATTGGCTCCCCTGACTTGCAAAGAGGTGCATCACTACTGATAAAATTCTGTGAGGCCGCAGAACGGGAGGCACATTTTTTAGGTAAATATGCTACCGCTCGGAGGTATGGGGAAGGTGTAAAGGCCAGTTAGAACATTGGCCAGATTGATACAACGAACCCACAGGCCCACGTATATAGCTGAGCTAAGTGGGGAAGATGGTGAGCGGATCACTGGTAATTTAGGAGTATTGCGGGAGGTAATTAAGTACTACATAACCTTATATACTTCTAGAACTACCGACCTCCCGGCGGACTATAGTGCTAACCTCAATGAGGTCTCACTCACTTGCCTGGATGGACAAGGCTCACAAGGAATTTCTGGCAGAGCCCTTCTCAGAAGATGAGGTAATGGATGCCATTAATGCTCTGGATGGCTCTAAAGCACTAGGGCTAGATGGCTTTACGGGTTGCTTTTATAAAAAATATAAGGATCTGCTTGTGGTACGCCATCTTACTGACATGTATCAAGAAGTTAGTGAAACTGGAGTACTCCCCCCTACCTTGAGAGAAACTGTTATAATATTATTGCCCAAACCCGGAAAGGTTGTATTGAAATGTAGTTCATATAGGCCCCTGTCGCTTTTGAACTTTGATAATAAAGTTTTTGCTAAGATGCCGGCAACAAGGCTTGCACTGATCGTGGAGAAACTGATTTTACCAGCGCTATCTGGGCTCATTCCCCACAAGTCCACTGCCCTAAACACTCTTACGCTGTTTACCACATTGAATATGATATCGCCAAAGGTTCCAGCGGCTCTCATCCTCCTTGACGCTGAGAAAGCATTTGATTCGCTTGAGTGGCCCTTTCTATATGCCACTATGGAAAGTAGGAGGGTGCCAGAGCGGTTCCTGGCAGTGGTACGATTACTATATACATTGCCCAATGTTCCTGTTCTGAATAAGGGCACAAGGGAAAATTTTGGGCAATTAAAAAATAAGGCGGTCCACTGGATCACAAAAAATACCTCAGAGGGCAACAGTATATGGCATGATATCATCTTGGCTCGTAGAGTGTCTTGGATTGGGAGAAGTACAAAGAACAAAGGAGGGGATTGTATTGTTCTGAACTTTAATAGACCCGATCCAGTACGATGCATTATCAGCGAGTCCATGTTCAATGTAAGGGCCCAAAAGAAGGGCATTGAGATTCTCCCTCTTGATTATTTTTATAGGGAGCTAAACTGCTCTAACTCAGGCAGAAAAAGTAATCAGGGGTATAATAGAACTGTAACTAGATCCACCAGGCAGGGCTGGGAATATCCCACAAGATTTTTCCCAATTCTGCCATACAGAGGACCCGGCGCGCAAGTACCTAGTCTCCAAGGAGTCAATCGCTACTCAGTTTTGAGCGGACTTGAGGGTGTCGACTGACGACGAACTCAGGATTCTAGGGGTGTATCTAGACTGGGTATGAAAGTTCTGGCGGAAGGAACGGGGACGCCTAGTGAGTGTGGTCCCCTCGAGGATTTACCCTCTTTAGAACCTGCAGTGATATCTTTAATGAATGAGACTAAACATATAGTGGCAGGGAATGGGACGATGACAGATAGTGAGGTTGATTGCCCATTGGTTAACTGTTTAGAAGATCCTATAGGGGTACTCCCAGGGAAAGGGACGAGGGTTACCTTCTGGAATATAGCAGGTCTCCGTTCAAAGATGAACAATCAAATTTGGCATGATTTTATCAAGGGAATAGACATACTTTGCCTACAGGAGACATGGTCTCTTGAAGCAATCCATATGAATGGGTTCAAAACATTTCATGTACCAGCAAGCTCTTCCAGATATGGGAGGCCCAAAGGCGGTTTGACTGTCTACGTATCAAATTTGATGGAGGTATTATCGCTGAGAGTAGAGGCCTCGTCCACTAATTACCAAATCATTGCAATGCAGGTAACACCCAAGGTCGAGTTAATTATTATCAACATGTATAATAATGTGGAAAAGGGGATGGTAACTGATATGGTAAACACCCTAAACAGGGAAATCAGTGCGATGGTGGATAAGAGAACAAGGGATTCCGTTTTGATATGGGGAGGTGATTTTAATCAGCACCTTTGTAAGCACTATCAGAGTGGATGTGGTGACCAGGAAGTATATAAATCAGAGAATCAACCCCATTTTGTTCATCATAACGGGGGAGACTCTTTTAACGATTTGATGGCCTCATTTGATATGGGTTTTGTTAATATGCTGTGTAGGCCCCCGGTAGAGTTTAGTCCCACTTATGTTGGGAGAGGTCATAATACACTAATTGATTTTATCACCATTTCTAACTCCCACTCAAGTTGGATAACAGATTTCTCAACATATGTAATTGGGGTTAGTGACCATCTCCCACTTGGCTTTGGTATTCAGTTCCCTGTATATAAGGATTGCAATTTGATTGAAAGACTGGTCTGGACTAGTAATTGTACCTTAAGCAGACAAAATGGGTACGCTCTTAGATGGTCCCAGAATAATCCCGAGATCACCAACGGGAATATAATAAAGCAAGCATTATCACCTATCAATAGATGCTTACAGGACGAGGCCTTAAACCTGGAGGTGAAGGACTCTTTTCTAGAGATCACTAGGATAATTAATATGATTCTTTTCCATCCCACTCGAGAACGGAAACCGCCTAGTAACGGGTGGTTTGACTCGACATGCACCCAAACCCACACTCAATTAAAGAGGGCGTTGAGTAAAAAGCCAAGAAATCAGGGGGAAATTACTCAGTGCAGGCGTAGTTATATTCTGGCGCGAAAATTACGTAAACGGAATATAAAGAATGAAGCCTGGGTAAACCTCTATGAGGCCTCCTTAAGCAGGGATGGTTCTGCTTTCTGGGCAGCTGTTAAGGCCCCATTTTTTAACTTGGGAGATAAGGCCAGTCTGGAAGTGGCAATATCAGAAGATGCATGGATAGATTTCTTTTCCGAAGTCTACAACCCGGGTGGTGTCCATAAATTGGTAGACAGCGGGAGTAAGATAAAGGGACCTGGGGAGGCTGGTTTTCTGCCAATCGCCCTAGAGGTGGCACTAATCGAAATCCAAAACGCCATTGACCAGAGCAAGGGAAATAAGGCCCAGGGCGCTGATGGCATCCCCATAGATCTTTTTAAACATCAGATCGACCTATGGTATCCGCTTCTTAAGCGTGTACTTGATGCTAGCTGTGAACTGGGCTTTATAGATACTTGGGCAGAATCAATAATCATCCCCATATTTAAGAAAGGGGACAGGGAGAATCCCTCCTGTTATCGTCCCATATCCCTCCAGGATTCTTTTATGAAAATTACAGGGAGGGTAGTTTTGAACCGTTTGCAACAATGGGCGGAAGAGTCTAATATCCTATCCCCTGTGCAATATGGGTTTTGAGAGGGAGGGGGCACAACAGAACAAGTGTTAAATTTTACATTACTCCTGGGAAAATACACACATGTAAAGGATGGCAAACTCTACGCAGTGTTTGTTGATTTAAGCGCTGCGTTTGACTGTGTCATTCATGATCGTCTGTGGCAGATTCTGAGAGACATGAAGGTGGACGAAGTACTAATATCCTTCATAAGACAATTATATGCCAATGCTAGGGCCAAAGTGAGGTTTGGCACTAAGGGCGAATGCACCAAGCCCTTCCATGTCATGCGGGGTGTGAGGTAAGGGTGCGTACTCGCCCCTTTTCTTTTTAACTTGTATACCAACGACCTAGAAAAGGAACTAGTGGCTGAAGTACGTGACTCCCCGCAAGTTAAAAACCAACCCATTGTCTCCCTTCTGTACGCAGACGACGCCGTCATTATGTCACGGACTCAAATTGGTTTACAAGCGGCCCTGAATGCATACTTGAAGTTTATGGATAGCAGGGGCCTCAAACTTAATGTATCCAAAACGTTTGTAATGACGTGTGGAAGACCCAGGAATAAAGAGTGCCGATTATTTGTTGGGAAGGAAAAAATCGCTTCTACTAAATCTTTCTCTTACCTGGGCATAGTACTTGAAGAAACCGGGTCCTGGGGGCCAGCTATCAGAAATAGGACGATGTTGTTCAAGAGAGCCACTGCTGCACTTATGGCATTCTCTAGAAAGATGGGAAAAAGACCCCCAGAAATTTTGTTGAAAATTTATAACGCCAAATGCATTAGCACAGCAATTTATGGAGCGGGTATCTGGGGCATTGGCAATTGTAATACTATACAAAAGGTAGAGAACGCTTTCTTAAGATTTATCCTGGCTATCCCGGCTAGTTCTCCTGTTTTTAATTGTCATGCAGAGTTGGGCATCAGATATGTGAGCGATTTAATTAGCATGCAACCTCTTTTGCTTTGGCATCGAATCTGGACTACCCCTGATCTGTTGCTAAATAGAGACATTATTGCGGACTGTATGAGGTTGGACAAAGCCAGTAAGATTCCATGGTTGATGTATATATTGAAATTTACAAGGGATTTAGGAAAACCGGAGTACTACCACCAGCCAGACTCACTGTTCAACATTACTAGAAAAGACCTGAAACAGTTGTGTTGGTACCATGTTGAATCCCTGAGACTAGGTGTGGAAATGAACAAAAACCTTGTCATTCAGCATCAACTCACCCTAGCTACCTATACGATCCAGCCTTATCTGACTTGGTGCCTGGAGGGCTTTAACCGGTATCTTTTAACACGTTTCAGGTTCAATGTCTTTTTTCGTCTAACCACATTCCCTAAAGTAAATGATTGGGGCAGAAATCTCTGTAAATGCCCGTGTGACAACTTGTCTACCCAATCTACTCTGCATGTTATCTGTTTTTGTAAATTTTATATGTTGGAGAGGTCTAGATGGATCAAACCACTTTTAAAAAAGTTTGGTACTTGGAGGCAATGTCGCCCAGCCCTACTGTTTTTATTATCTCTAAATGATGCAACCTGTGTGGCTGTTATGCTAGGTTTTTTAAAGAGTGTTTTAAAGAAAAAGAAAAGCTTAACTATTTGTTAATATATGAATGTTTTAAAACCATGTTGTTGTGAAATGTATCTGTTGCTTTTATGATTTTATGTACTTAAAATCGAATAAAGCTTTTTCATTCATTCATTGCCCACTGCACATATTTGACTGAATGGCACACTGACCAACGCATTTCCACAAACACGGGCAACACAACATGGATGTCCTCTGTCCCCCCTACTATTTTTAATTGCGATAGATCCCCTGGGGCGCCACCTACTGGAAAACCATAGCAACAGGGGGTTGCAATTTACCACCAGGCCCCTGCTGCTTACACTCTATGCTGATGACATTATTCTGTATGTACGGCATCCCGACAACAATTTAACACCATTGCTCTGGGAAGTGACAAGATATAGCACCAAGTCGGGACTTCAGATAAATTGGGGGAAGTTGGAGGTATTCCAACTGACGGAGGCGCCCTGTGCTAGAAATCATGGATTATCCATTGAACTGGTGTGATGACTCTGTGAAGTACATAGGAGTCCACATCCATAGGGATAAGGATCGTATCCTTCAGCTAAACTACGGCCCAGTGATGGAGAAACTGGAACGTAACATCGAACACTGGGTGCAATATTCCTTATCAATGGCCGGTAGGATCGTTATAGTGAAGATAGTGCTCTTGCCCAAATTTTTGTATCTCTTTTTGAACATTCCCATACCGCTGTACCACAGGTCTTTTGCAAATTCTCACACGCTATTAACACTACTAGTGTGGGGTGGTAGACAAGCACATATTGGCAGGGACACTTTAGTACTGCCATATGAAAGGGGGGGTTTGTTGTTCCAAATCTTCAGATTTATTATTTGGTTGCACAGGCAAGCTTTGCTCGGCACTGGTATTGTGCAGATATTCGGATCCCATACTATAGACCTGAAGCCGACTTGGTGCTCCTGGCTTCGCTAAATACTTTGTTACCACGTGGGTTTCCTCGGGACCTGCAAGACATCCAGATGGTTTCCACTACAAGCTGGGCTTGCCATAAGCTGCTGCGGGTGACTAGTGCTTGCGTATTGTATTCCCCCACATTGCCGCTTGCAGGTAATGGATGGGCTCCCATCCTGCATGAGGCCCTAGTGAAGCGCACACTGGCAAGTTCCACCTGGCCATGTTTGGCAAACTGTTCTCTGGTGGGCACATCTTTTCGCGTACCGACGACCCTCGATTTACAACCGGTAATACAATGGATCACTGTGTTCTTCTGAGAGTGCAGAGGGCGCTGCGTGCTGGCCTGGAAGGCTATCCTGTGGAACCCCCTGACTTTTAAATTTTGACTGGGGTTATCCAGGGTGGAGATGGGCGCTATCTGTTGGCACGGATGTCAAAGGTGGCAGTGGTGCTGCTTCTGTGCCATGATACGGGCGTAAGGGCAGCGTGGGAGTGGGATTTGGGCTATCCGTTGACAGATGTGCAATGGGGTCGGTGCTGTGCCCAAACTGATTGGGCGTCTCCAAACCACCGGCATAAATTGCTGCACTTTAAATTTCCGTGTAGGGCATACATGACCCCCAGTAAACTGCAATGTATGGACTCTTCTCGTTCGGACGAGTGTCCGAGATGTTGCTCTCCGGACGCCGACTTTGCACACATGACGGGGACCTGCATTAGAATAGAGGGCTATTCTAGGTCGATATTTGGGGAAATATCTAAGATGGTGCAAGTCGAAGTCTCGCTATCGCCTCTACTGGTGCTGTTGGGATATGTTCATGATCTCCCTAAATCCAAGCGCCGCTTTGTTGCTATGGCACTTCTTATCACCAAGTGTGAAGTGGCTCTCAAATGGGTCTGCGCACAGTGCCCCACACTCAATGCGTGGCTTCACAGTATGACATATTGCAATACCATAAGCGACACATATGCGCAACTGCAGCCGCCAGCCTCTCGACCTGTAGATATTTGGCAACCATTTCAGACGTACCTATTGGCAGTGCAGGACAGCAATAGCACTCCTACACTGGAACAATCTGCACTTACTGGATCTCCAGTTAACTAAAGACATACCTTGATGAATGTACCTCTTTCTAACTTACTGTTCAATTGTCTATTTTGTGGGAATTATTGGGGCACAGGTATATATCTGGAGATTGTATGGGTTCAGCCATGTCCACTTTTAAGATGTACTGCCATGTTGCTGTTGGTATGCAGTTTACACCCATATCGTTACACTGTAATGCTATACTCTTTATAATCATATGATTTCTCTTGTTTTCGATTGATTGTAAAGTTTTGGAAAATTCAATAAAAAATGGAAAAAAAAGGTTGCAGATGGATTTCTGTGTAAATTTCAAGAAACATGTTGAAGTTTGGACTACTTCGGGTATGTACTGCGCAATTAAAAGAAAAAAATTTCAGTTTTAATCTGTAGACCTATTGGTCTGAAAATGTCCTGTAGAACCTGCACCATACTAAAAAGATGTGAAAGGGGTGTACAGGATGTTACTTCCTCCTGTTGACACTGCAAAATAAGCAGTGTGCGCTGATAATACAGCAATAAGGAATTAAACATCAGCAGAAATACAGAGGATGCTCCTTCATGATAAAAGCAGGGAGAGTGCAATATTGTGAGGCTGAGGTGAATGAAAGAATTATTACACTTTCATTGGTAATAAGTGGATCTATTAGCCATTTCATGGGTGAGCTCTCTCCCACTTATAACCACCTCTCATGGCATTGTTCTATTAGTAAAAAGACAGCTTCATAGTGGGGTAATCTACTGATATTCAGCACTGGTAGGGCCCAAGCAGTCATATATCATTTTTAATGCCCTGCACCTGCTTCACTTATGGGACTTGCTGGCAGCTGCTCTGAGGGGCAGGACCAAAGACACGATTGGTACCTGCCCAGTTAGAATGAACTGTGTAGGGGTTGGAGTTCTGGACTTTTTGGTTCCGTCCAGAGGTGTCAGGGAAAACACCCGAAGACCCCGGAGTTCAACCTGTCTCGGTGCACAAACAAACAGAAACACGGGCTTCTCGATGGTGGCGTCAAAGACCAAAGGTTTAT
Organism: Lissotriton helveticus; assembly: GCF_964261635.1. Classification (NCBI taxonomy): domain Eukaryota; kingdom Metazoa; phylum Chordata; class Amphibia; order Caudata; family Salamandridae; genus Lissotriton; species Lissotriton helveticus. The sequence goes on from NC_136058.1 coordinate 136,354,784, forward strand.
TACTGCAGGGACACAGAAGTCACAGAAACTACACATGGGCAGTATCTAGGAGCCTGTTCAATTTGTACAAAGAGGGTTGCTCCTTATATACTGAATATTGGGCTTCAGGCAAATTCTTTACATGTTAGCACATTCCAAAACCTTTGTGTCTTGTACAATAAATATTTGGCGTTGCACAGGAATCGTCAACAATATCTGATGTTAAAAAACATTACGAACGAGGGGTTCCCACTATTCCATCATAATCCCATGTCAACTTTCCATTCAAGACCCGGACCGCCTCATCGTAAATTTCGTTACCTCCCCCTAATAAAGGCCCAGAAGGAAAGGAGCAGAGCCAGGTGCAGAAGATAGAAGAGTAGGATAAGAGATGTTTGTGGGTCGTAAATGGGCACGGCTACCAGCTTCGGCCGTCTAATCATGATCAGGCCAACGAACACGAGAACCAGTATAGCAGGACTGGCCTCAGGCTGAGGAGGCAGCTCTTGCCGAGTCATGCTGCCACAGCGTTGCTGGCCTAAGGTGCACGTGTCACTAGCAAGGTGAATTGCCGGCTAAAGCCTACGTGTCCTTAAATGAAAAGAGGTCATTGCGTGTCCATTGACTATGTGAGGGCAAGGAATACAAAATGGCTTCCTTGTTCTAAGATGGATGCCACGGGAAGAACAGAAATGTGTTTGTAACAGGAGTGCTCTTGCTCGTAGCATAGCGAAAACACCAGGATATACTAAATGGATCATTTGCGGTTCACTGATACCAAAATTATGCATTTGCGACAATGTTACAAACACGGGTAAAATCGTCACGGAACCTCAGACCCTCCTTTTGCCCTTACATAGGCAATTACTCAGTCTATGTCAGAATCTAACTCTATGCTCATTATGTCAGTGACATGTTGTTGCATCATCATCCTGTCTCGTGCCTTTTCTCCTAATGCAGGTGGTCTTCTGAAACAGGTTGCAGCACAGAGACTACACAAAGCGGGACCACATTGGATAATAAGGCAGCATGAGAACAGAAATACTAGGATGACACCAATGACCATCAGAACCTTCCATCCCCACGCTGATACCAGAGTACAAAACCACTCCATGAAGGACCAGTTTCCCTTGTCTACGTGTATAGAGTCGGAAATCTTGTGTAGCTTAGAGATCGCTTCATAGACGGTTGGAGCATTATTGGGAATAAAAACACAGCAGCTCGATTGGATCATTCTGCATACCCCACCTCGATCTGCAAGTATTACGTCTAGAACCATACGGTTCTGCAACGTCATGAGACGATCCGCCTGAAGCTCAGCTGTTAAGTTACTAAGGGCACCAGCAGTTTCTGTAATAGTAGATTCAACTACCCGTGTTAGTTGACGTAGATTTCTACTATTGGCCATAGGCCCCCAAAACGGAAGGAAACCTTTGAAGAAGTCTCCAGCTTCCTGACCAGCGGTATCTTCCTTGCTGAAGACACCCCTTGCTACTCTGGTCTTGTGATAATCAGAGGAAGCAGTGTATGTCGGAGGTAACAATCGAGCAATATAACATGAACCTGAGAAGTCAGCAGGCAGCCATGTATACGCTCTGTCTTGACAGATGAAGTAAGTACCCCTAGCAGTAAGGAAGGCAGGGGAGGAGTTAGACGGAAATACGTAAGTCTCAACGCACTCACTCCTCCCTAGCTGAGCTCTCAGATTTCTCCCATTTCCTTGCAAACAGACCTGACCTCGGTGAGGCACGACCCAGACTGAAGTGGAGCTTTTACGCTTGCTTTCTCCCAAACTAAGGCGATACTCTGTAGAGTTCCAACTCAAATACACCCGTAATTCATCTCTAGGGTATGATGGAGTATTATTGACGTCTTTAATCATGTCAATAATCCCCTGGACTAAAGCTTTGTTGGCTGAGTTGTATTTAGTGGACCGTGGTGGACGCGGAGGATAGGTCTCAAGGGCATATGAAAAAATGGTCTGAAAGGCCTGAAATGATCCATTATAGCTAAAAGGCAAGACTAGATAGGGAATGCCTTTATCCATAGTGTGAGGTATCAAGCCACACACCCAGCAGTCTGTAGTATTAACTACCAGTTGGTGTTGATGCAAGAGCTGTACAAATGTATTGTTAATAAATTCTGAGCGTCGAGCTTGTTCGTGTTCAGGAAACGAGTGAAAAGAATGCATAGAAGAAACCGTAGAAGTAGTAGGATCAAGGGGAGGTACTGTAGTTACCGGCATAAAAATCAAATGTACACCAAAGATGATTCCACCCACCAACATTATTAAAACAATTAAAAATGTAACTGCACATTGCATTAGAAAGCATTTGCTGTGAAGTATTCTGTACAGTCTATTTCTGCGCACATAAATTACATTCTTTCGTTGCAGCTCAGGAAGCTCCATCTTCTACAATCCGCTCGTGACCACTGATGATGTGTACGTAGATGAAAATGCCTCTATCAGTCCTGGGAGTTCCCAGAACTAACAGAAAGATCGACCTTATGTCTGACCCCCGCAGATTCAACTAGGCACACAGCCACGACCCTACGGCTACCCAGACGGCAAGGCAAAATTTTAAAACAACAAAAATAATAGTAAACTTCCTGGCTGGAGGCAATGTATCAGAAAATTCAAATGTGAAAATTGGCAGTTGCCTGCTTTATTTGTCCATATTGCGAGGTCGCAAGTTGTATCTCAGTTTTGCAGGAACTGTCTGATCTGGAAACAATGTATTTTCAGCTGACGTTACAATGTTCACGTTCGCAGATGGCAAATGTTCAGGGTTCAAAAGAGCAGTTTCAGGAGGAGAGTCAGAGTTTGATGTATCTGTGATCAGTTCTGCATCACTGAAAGGTATGAACCTGGGGACTTGTTCTGTTTCAGAGGCACCGATTCCTTTTTTTACCCAGTTGTCGTAAGGAAGTGGCAGAGGCACACGTTTGACATGTGTCGTATGGATCCAGTTCTTCCTTCCGGCCACTCGAATAGCAGTCCTCGTTGCCAACAAGACCTGGAATGGTCCGACAAATCTGGGTTGGAGATTCCTTGTCCGACCAAAATTCCTAATGACCACCTGGTCACCTGGTTTCAGCTGATGACCTGGACTCTCCGGTGGCTTTGGCAATGCATCGAAAACCTGTTGGTGAATAAGGCTCAATTTAGCAGTCAAGTCGAAAAGATAATCAATTAACATTGGGTATTCCAGCTGCTTAAATTCTTTCGGTCTAGGTATCCCCCAAACATTTGCAGGACGACCAAAAATTATTTCATATGGACTAAGCCCTACTCTAGAATGTACAGTTGCTCTTGTTGATAACAAAGCCAAAGGCAGTGCATCTGGCCAGGGCAAACCCGTGGATGCTTGTATCTTAGCAAGTTTCAGTTTAAGGGTGCCATTGTAACCCTCAACTAAACCCGCGGACTGGGGATGATTCGCACTGTGGAACTTTTGTCTAATCCCTAGGCCGGCACACACACTCTGCATAACTTTCCCTACGAACTCACTTCCGTTATCTGACCATACAATCCGTGGCATTCCGAATCTGGGGAAGTACTCTTTAAGAAGGATTTTGGCAGTGGACAAAGCAGTATTGTCCTTCAGTGGGTATGCTTCGATCCATCTGGAGAACGCACAAACTACCACTAGGACGTATTTCAGATTATTACAACGATCCATGTGAATGAAGTCTAGCTGGATCACTTCAAAGGGGCAGGAAGGAGGAGCGAAGTGACCTGCAGGTGTGGGGATTCCCTTGCCAGGATTATGCATCAAGCATACCATACAATTTCTCACCACTCTCTCTGCACACTTACTAATCCCATCATTCTTCCAAACTGGAGCCAACATCTTACAAATCCCTTTAGAACTGATGTGCGCTGCTCCATGTGCCATCGTTACTACTGCAAGCACATACGCATCAGGCAACATCCAACGCTGTTGTTCCGACAAGTCAATCCAACACCCACTCGAGTCCAATTTACCCGTGCTCTCTTTCCATGCACGCTTTTCCTCCTCAGTCGCCTCTTTCTGAATTTCTTTCACGCTTTCCACTGTGTCCTCACACATTCCAGACTCAGAAATCCATCTTGCAGACGTTGCAACATACATTCTACTCATCATATTTCTAGCTGTCTGTTTTGCAGTCTCATCAGCAAAAGCATTCCCACGACCAACATCATCCGTGATTGCTTTATGAGCACTGCATTTCACAATCGCAACTTCAGTCGGCAAGGTTAGAGATTCCAACAAGTCATTAACTAGCTGGCCATGTTGAATCTTAGTCCCATGGGACGTAATGAAACCTCTCTCTTTCCACAAACGGCCAAAACTATGGGCCACGCCGAACGCGTACTGACTATCTGTGAACACATTCACTCTCTTTCCCTTAGCTAAAACGCACGCTCTTGTCAGCGCGATCAATTCTGCAGCCTGGGCAGAATTCTGACTCACTCTCGCAGTCTCCACAATCGTACTCAAAGTCGTTACTGCATAGGCAGCAGTCACATCACCATTCTCCAATTTGAAGCAAGACCCGTCAACATACAACGTGCCATCTGGATCTGATAATGGAGTGTCTTTTAAATCAATTCGTCCTTTTGTTTCTTCCTCAGTTTTAAAACAACAGTCGTGTGGTTCGGAATCACTCGACTCTTGGCTAGTCGGCAACAATGTTGCTGGATTCAATACATTGCATCTTTTGATCTGAATATGACTCGCTAACAATGTCAATTCGTAACCTGATAATCTAGCACTGGTAAGGTGCTGCGTCTTGGTTCGGTTCATGAGTGTATCTACAGCATGAGGAACCATAACTACTAGCATGTTGTTCATTACTAAACCAGCAGATTGTCGAATGGAGGCTGCAGCTGCGGCTGTAGCTCTCAAGCAACTAGGCAACGCTCTAGCTACTGGATCTAATGTTGATGAAAAATACGCACAAGGGCGTTGTTTATCACCAAATTTCTGTGTCAAAACACTCAACGCGCAACCTTCTCTCTCATGGACATAGAGCGTGAATGGTTTACTGTAATCGGGTGTACCCAATACAGGAGCTGAACACAGTGCATTTCGTAACTCAGAAAAACTCTCCTGGCATTCGGCAGACCATGGCACTGGACTCGGAACATTTTTCCCAGTCAAAGCTACCAACGGTTTCGCCAAAAGAGAAAAATTCGGGATCCATTGCCTACAATATGAGGTAATACCTAAAAAGGCACGTACTTCTCTCTGCGTGCTAGGAACATTCATCTGTGTAATTGCTTTTATTCTCTCTGGGGTCAACTTCCTTCCCTCCTTTGACAAGAGATGACCTAGGTAGGTCACTTCTTGGCAACAGTATTGCATTTTTGAAGGTGACACCTTGTGATTCAAATTTGACAAGTGATGCAATAAGGAAATTGTAGCTGTTTTGCAAGTTTCCTTGTCATCGGCAGCCACTAAAAGATCATCGACATATTGTATTAAAGCAGAACCAGGAGGAAGTACAAATGAGTCTAACTGGCTTTTTAATGCTTGACTGTAGATGGATGGGCTTTCACAATAACCTTGTGGAGCGCGTTTAAACCTGAAGCTTCGTCCTCCTAGAGAGAAACCGAAGATATCTTTGCTTTCCTCGGCTATCGGAATGCTGAAAAAGGCATTTTTCAAGTCGATAACTGAAAACCATGCTGCTGTAGCAGGAATCAACGTTAACAATGCAGTAATGTCTGGAACCACAGGAAACTGTGGAATCACAATTTTATTAACCTCTCTAAGATCAATTACAAACCTATATACTGGAGGTTTTGTTGGGTCAGTTCGTTTCAGAATGGGCAGTACAGGACTATTGCAGACATTACCTCTAGTTTCTTCTATAACGCCTTTCTTGATCAGATCTTGTACTATCAGTAGGAGCGCACGCTCACCTTCACTAGATATTCTGTATTGTGGAATTCGTGGAAATTTTACATTCGCCTTCAAAGTTACTACATATGGTGGAATTTCTAAAAGACCTACATCATTAGGACCAGTCGCCCAAAGAGTATCAGGGAGTGAACGCAGCTCTGGTGGAAGTGCATCCATCGACAAATACATTGGAGAGATGATTCTTTTACCCAACGTAAGCTGTACTCCTTCTGGAGAACAGTACAATGTCGCATATAGGCGTTTTAACAAGTCTAAACCAAGCAGATTTTCATTACAACCTGTCGTCAAAATCAGGGGTGCTTTCAATTGTCGGGGTCCAACAGAAATAGACAAAGGACCAGAAACAGGGTTGTGAACAGGGGCGCCTGAAAAACCTACTGAAACGTTTGTTGAGCCAGACAAAGGTGCGCCAGGGAGTTTCGCATGTATGATAGAACTTTTTGCTGCACCAGTATCCAACAGAAACGGTTCGACTATACCTGATGTTGCTACTGCGACATAAGGCCCACTCTGATCTACTGGAACTGATACTACTCCCTCTCTTTGTCCATGGCTTTCCTAGTACTCCCTTGGCTGACCTTCCTCACTAGCTTCATAGTAATCTTCAACATGATACTGTTGAGACCTATTCTGTTGGGCAGATTGTCCATTTCGTTGGTCGAAATAATTAGAAGGGCGATCACTTGTCTGTGGAGGCATAACACCTCTTCCTCGACCTCTAGAGTTTTGCATATAACCACCATGACCTCTTTGAGCTGCCGCAGCATTATTTTGTGCCCGTACCGGACACTCAGTCTTATAATGGCCTTCCATTTTGCAATAAGCACACTGATTCCATTGGTACTGTGGCCTCTGAGAATTATACTCCGTTCTTTGATTTGACCCTTGCTGTGTATTGGTCTGATTGGTGCGAGGCGGATATGCTTGCTGTAAAAGAACTTTAGTTTTTATCTCTTTCGTCTTTTTATCTGATTTTTCTTTCTCCTCTTTGTCCCTATTTTCATAGTACTGGGCAGAAGCAAGTATTTGCGCAGTCGTAGAGACAGCCCACGCACTTTCAGAATTCTTTAATTTACCACTAAGTTCTGGCAACAGATTGTGCACAAATTTATCAACAAATAATCTCTGGCCTCCTTCTGTGCTCATATCCTGACCACTGTGATCCACGAAAGTCTCCTCGAATCTTGTGAAAAAGTCGGAGACGCTTTCGTCTTTCTTTTGTTTGCACGCGGACAATTTGTCCCAGTTAACGCGTAATGCTGGCATTAGGGTCTTCATTAAGTCGATTATTCTACCGGGCAAATTAGCAATTAAGGGTTCAGGTTTAGAACCACCTATTTGTTGACCATCCGCTGCAATTATAGCTGCCCAATCACCACCTAGGGCAACTGGATGATTCTCTCTACGAATTTTAGCCCAAATTGGTTGCGGTACTACATTACCAAATAGCAGATCTATGTCAGCTAGATTTAATACACAAGCGTCAACTGTTTGAGCCAACTCTTTGTAGTACCCTGCAGGATTTTTACGCGGATCTGGCAAGGCCTGTTTCACTGCTAATACTTCAGCTCGCTTCCATGGAATATGTATCCATACTCTCTGGAATTGGGCCGGAGCGGCTGCAATACCAAGGTTTACATTAGCTTGCACAGCTTCACGCCAAATTGGTGGAACCTCTCTCATTGGATATTGACGATTTTGTTTCGTACTACGTTTCTCTGACTCCCTCGGAGAACGAAGGGATGGGTCATTCCTATAACTTAAAACCAGTTCCATCGCTTCTTTTATATTTTGTCCAACTATCATACCTGCAGCAAACTCTTTCTGAACATTAATTAATTCTTCTAGATTTGATTCAGTGTCATCCTCTTCCAATTCCTCACGTAGAAGGAAACACATTTCATCGAACACATATCGTTGTGTCGGTTCATTCCATTGCATAAATGTATCTAATACATCTGGTACATTATATCTTCCAACTTTCGAAATCCATCTAAGAGCAGTGGAATCTAATATCCCTCTTTCTTCAGTACTGGGAAGCTGACTACGTCTCTGCACAGAGTCAGAGGTAGGAGTCTTAATCAGAGTTTTATAGAAGGGAGATAGAATGTTAGAGACAGAATCAGTGATTCTTCGACGAACAGAAAGTGGAGTCATAATATTAGCAGAAGCAGTAAATAGAGTAGCAGTTGGAACAGATAGATCAGGAACAGTAGGAGTAACGGGCAAAACAGCTTGTGAACTAGCAGGTGTGAGCGATACAGGTATAGGTAAAGGAGCCGGCAACCCTGAAAGAGGGGGTGCCGAAGGAACATTAATAGTGATCACAGGAGGTACAGGAACTTGATTCAGAGGAGCGGGAACACCAGGTTGTCCAGCAACCGGTAATTGAACATTCGGTATAGGTGGAGCCGTAGCACCCTGTGCATACGGTGGGGGTGATCGTAACAAGTAAGATAACAGGGGATCCTTCTCAGGGTCCTCTACTATCTTAGCTGTACTCGATGGCAAAACAGGATAGCACTTGTCTATTGCTAAATTATGCTCTCTATTGGCCACCTCCATCGCTTTCTCAAACTCGTTCAGTTGCAGCTGCTTAGCAGACTGTTCTAAAGTCAACTCTTGCTCTTTCTGTTCTTTTTTCAACTTTTTAATTTCTCTCTGTTTAGATTCTTTTCGCCAATAACGGAAAGAATCAAACATTGCCGGCCGGGCTTTTTTCTTGAACAATTTCGTTTCTAAATTATCAAGAACTTGAGGTTCGAAACTACCATGCAGTGGCCAACTAAGGACACCATCTTTCTTAGTGTAGTGGATCCATACCTCGTTATAAGAGATAGGGCCCACACCAAATTTGCAATATAGATCATAAAGGGGAGTTCCAATCGGAGGAACCAAACACGAGTCCTCCAACTGGGAATCACTGTTGCAACTAAAACAAGACAACATACAATTTTTCCGACTTATCATTTTATAACCCGGAACACAAAACAGACGAAACACAAATTAAAGAAAGGTGCGCACTTGAACCAAGAACTTAGGCCTACCAGAACTGACAAACGTATCGATACCCGAACTGAACTGAATGATTATCGTAACCAGAATAACCAGCGACAATCTTATAAAACCGAACCAAACCAAAAACTAAAAGGATTATCCAAACAGGAGCAACCCTTACGAAGTAACCAACTATCAACCACTTAATACTTAACTGAGGCACTGAAGACGTCACCAAGGAGAAACCCGTCACGTTTCGCCGTACTAAGGACTGCACCTCGGGTCCAAGACAGGGCGACGGTCAAGGCAACGAACCACTGCAGCCGTCTGAACGGGAACCCTCGTGGAAGAGAACGTCGGGCCACTTTTGCGATATGCCGGGATCGATGAAGTGGGGCGCCTCCCTCTGAAATCTTCACACGAAGCTTCTCGAACTCTTCAGGCTTTTGGACCGGTACCGAATGACGTCGCCCCACGTTGGGCGCCAATTGGAGTTCTGGACTTTTTGGTTCCGTCCAGAGGTGTCAGGGAAAACACCCGAAGACCCCGGAGTTCAACCTGTCTCGGTGCACAAACAAACAGAAACACGGGCTTCTCGATGGTGGCGTCAAAGACCAAAGGTTTATTACTGCAGGGACACAGAAGTCACAGAAACTACACATGGGCAGTATCTAGGAGCCTGTTCAATTTGTACAAAGAGGGTTGCTCCTTATATACTGAATATTGGGCTTCAGGCAAATTCTTTACATGTTAGCACATTCCAAAACCTTTGTGTCTTGTACAATAAATATTTGGCGTTGCACAGGAATCGTCAACAATATCTGATGTTAAAAAACATTACGAACGAGGGGTTCCCACTATTCCATCATAATCCCATGTCAACTTTCCATTCAAGACCCGGACCGCCTCATCGTAAATTTCGTTACCTCCCCCTAATAAAGGCCCAGAAGGAAAGGAGCAGAGCCAGGTGCAGAAGATAGAAGAGTAGGATAAGAGATGTTTGTGGGTCGTAAATGGGCACGGCTACCAGCTTCGGCCGTCTAATCATGATCAGGCCAACGAACACGAGAACCAGTATAGCAGGACTGGCCTCAGGCTGAGGAGGCAGCTCTTGCCGAGTCATGCTGCCACAGCGTTGCTGGCCTAAGGTGCACGTGTCACTAGCAAGGTGAATTGCCGGCTAAAGCCTACGTGTCCTTAAATGAAAAGAGGTCATTGCGTGTCCATTGACTATGTGAGGGCAAGGAATACAAAATGGCTTCCTTGTTCTAAGATGGATGCCACGGGAAGAACAGAAATGTGTTTGTAACAGGAGTGCTCTTGCTCGTAGCATAGCGAAAACACCAGGATATACTAAATGGATCATTTGCGGTTCACTGATACCAAAATTATGCATTTGCGACAATGTTACAAACACGGGTAAAATCGTCACGGAACCTCAGAGTAACAAGTCAGAATGCGGTTCGAGTGATGTCATCCCTCAAAGTCAGAGGTGCCCGGCAATGAAATGCCAGGGCCAGTGGGAGGCGAAGCTTGGTTTTTTTTTTTGCAGGGGGGGCGGGGGGAGGGGGAGTTTTATATAGCGTGAACTTTACCCGAAGATATCAGAGTGCTTTACAATCAGTTGTGTTACAGATGGACACATTCATTTGGTTTGGCACAGAAATATTAAGCGATTTGTCAAGAATCATAGGATATTGAGCGTTCCTGCCGAGACTCGAAACTAGTTCCACAGCTTTGAGGTTGACCACTCTAGCCAGTAGGCCACATCCTGTCCCCTAAAGAGTCAATGGTGAAGAAGATGGCTGATCCCAAACTTGCTCCATCTGCTGCCGCTACTGCACTTTCAGAATTTTTACCCCTTTAGCCTGATTCATCAAAAAATTATAAGTTTGCTTGTGCAAAGTCCGAGATGTGAACTAAGGTAGACCGAAGAGGGGGCCCAGCTGTCTTTCATATTGCCATCATTGAGATGGGTCCACCATTGTCAATTACTGGAATTTCCCTGTGACAAACTTTTAGGCTTCTCTTTAAACATCACTGGCTCATATTCTATTGGTAGTATTGTATACTACCTTCCCCCAGACTCGGCCACCAATTTTGCAGAATCGTAAATCGCATTTATCACCCCGCTGCTTATTTCACATATGGCCTTTCTCATATTGATTGATTTGATGTCTGGGCTTAGGATTTGATTAATTTCCAATCTTTGGACTTGTTTACTAAGACAACATCCACATCCTTCACCCCCCTAGTACAATTAGATTCTCAGTATCAGAAAGCGTGATTTCAAAAGAATTGAACAACTTTGGCGAGTAAACTATGCTTCTGAAGTTAAAGTCCAAAGCAAGGCAGTTTTTAAGCCTTATAGGAAGCTTATTATCTCTGACAAAGCTAACTATTTCACCATGGAAGTATTAGAGGAACCAAACCGTGCTAAAAATGCTTTTTTCCAGTGCATGAACACTGCGTAATCTGGTTTATGCCCCTCAGACTGACATACTAGTGTGTGTCCACGACTTCCAATTAAAGGAACGGATACTGACGAAAGCACGAGAGATCGACCCCCTGCAGTTTCAAGACCATCGTCCCCAGTTATTCCAGGACCTGGCTGCCTCGACATTGCAGAAACGAAGGGAATTTCGGCCTGTTACCAACTTCCTACGAGTCCAGAAGGTGGCCTATTCTTGGGGCCACCCCTTCCGCCTTATCTTTCGCTGGCAGAACAAGTTGGTGCAGGTCAGGTCCCTCACAACAGCCATGGAGATCCTAGGCCTCGATGACGCTGCTGCGGCTCCTGGGAATGAGGGCTCCCCCTCGAGGAGGTGACAACACTCCCCGGCATGGCAGAGAGTGGGCCGAGCAGCAGCGGTGGGGGGACCGGACACCTCCACCCGCCTGCAGGATAGAGGGGCTGCGGTGGCCTCTGTAGCGCTGGTGACAGACGCTATGTCGCGGGACGAATCCCTGACTGAGTGAGACCCTGAGAGACATCATCGCGAGCATCGGAGGGACGCCTCTACACCAGGTACTGAGGGTAACCCATGCCATCCCTGAAGGAGCGACTCTTCCCTGGACTCTGGGGGGACATTATCCACCTTGGCAATCCCCGACCCTTATGGTCGCCTTCAAGACCCCCTTTTGCAGGCCCTTCTGCCACTTTAATTTGCTCCATTTGGCTAGGCCTGAGCTCTTTTGGGGTTGGGGTGAGAGTGGTGGGGAAGTTGGGGTTGGGGAGGGAGGGGTTGGTGGGGGGGCAGTGGTGGTAGCTGGGTTGTTTTGACAAATGTTTCTTTACAGCTTTGGCATGACATGTGTGATGAGTCGTTGGTGCTGGATGGGGGATTGAGGAGGCGAGTGACGATCCTGGACCGTGCTGCCCTGGAATGCCCGGATGGTGGGATAGGTGTGAATGAGTGGGACCGTGGCTGGGTCGTGGGGGGAGGGGAGCCCCATGTGAACCCACTTATAGAGCAGGACCTCTCGACCCATCTATAATGCTGCTCACTCTGGGGACATGGAATGTGAAGGGTCTGAACTCCCCCCAAAAGTGTCAGAAGGTCTGGAAATACATCCTTGATCACCAATTAGATGTAGTTGGCCTTCAAGAGACCCACCTAGCGAGGCCAGATGAATCCCGCCTTAAGCACAAGCAATTCCCCCTCATATATAGGTCCTCAGCACCCACAAAACATAAGGGAGTGGCTCTCATGTTCCGCTCCAGTCTGCACTTCCAGCCCATGGGGGTCCATAGCGATAAAGAGGGGCGCTGGTTATTGGTCAAGGGAGTGCTGCGTGGTAGGCTCTGCACTTTCTTGGTTCTCTATGCTCCCAATGTAGGTCAGAACGGGTTCATACAGGGACTCCTGAAGATAATTTGTGATTTCGTTGAGGTACCTTTGATTGTGATGGGGGATTTTAACCTAGTGTGGCAGAGGGACTTGGACAGTACTCATCGCCGGCCTGTTCCCCACTGAGACACAACAGATAATTGCTGACATGGGGCTCGTAGATGGGTGGCGCTTTCTCTACACGCACTCCTGGGACTATACCTTTTATTCCCATGTCCACCGCTCTTACTCACGCCTCGACCACTTCTTCCTTAGCCAATCACTCCAGGGTGACCTCCACGAAGCCAAGATTTTCCCGCTCTCGGTCTCAGATCATAGTTTGCTTGCTATCTGCCTCCACTGGGAAGCGGTCGATAACGCCCACCGCAAATGGTATTTTCCTGCCTCCCTGGTCCGGGATACTCCCTCCTGAGTGGCATTACAGGAAGCTATCAGAGACTTTTTTGCCCTTAACGCCGTGAGCGATACATCAGTATATAACACTTGGGATGCATTTAAAGCATCTATACGTGGCAGTTGTATTGCTCTTAATGCATCCCTTAATAAGTTGAGGCGGAAGGAACGGGAGAAGTTGGAAGAGGAACTCTCTCAACTCGAGCAAGCCCACAAACAAGCTCCCTCCAGACGGGCCACACGGCAACTAACAGCGGTCAGGGGCAAACTCAGGGCCCACTATGACAACAGAGCAGAATACACGCTGCTGAAACTGCGGCGCCTCTCTTACTCTCAGGGGAATAAGGTGGGGAAACATCTGGCCCGGCAGCTCCGGGATAAGAGAGAGAAGGAATATATTGGGGGTATACAAGATGCAACGGGGACCCTAATGCACCATGACGGCACCAAAACAGGTATCTTTGGCAGCTTCTATGAGGCGCTATACACTGGAGAAGAGCTTGACCCCAAGGCGCAAAGTGAATACTTGATGATGCTCCCACTTCCCCAGGTGTCGGCGGAATGGAACGAACTGCTTACGTCCCCTTCACTAGAGAAGAGGTTCTCCCAGCCATTAAGGCCGTGAAACCTCATAAATCCGGTTTTACAGCGATTTTGTATAAAACCTTTGCCTCCAAGTTGAGTGACATCCTAGCACAATCATTCAACAGCATGGCTGAGGAGGGGGTGACTTCGGGTTCCATGGCAGAAGCGATAATTTCAGTTATTCCCAAGCCTGGGAAGGACCCGTCTGTGTGCTCCTCGTACAGACCAATTGCCCTACTCAATCTGGACGCTAAAATGTAGTCCTCCATCCTGGCAGGAAGACTCAATGATTTAATGCCGGCACTTGTACATCCAGACCAATCCGGTTTCATCAAGGGCCGGCAGACCCATGACAATACCAGGAGAGTGGTGCACCTGATCAAGAAAGCCAACAAGTTTAAGATCCCGGCTGTTCTGGTGGGCCTCGACGCCGAAAAGGCTTTTGACAGGGTGGACTGGGGATTCCTCTTCCAGACCCTAACGGCATTTGGCTTCTCGCCCAAATTTTTAACGATGCTTAAGGCCAACTTTAGCTCTCCCCATTACCACTCCCGTGGCACCTGTCAGGGATGCCCCCTTTCCCCCCTGCTTTTCGCCCTGAGCATTGAGCCGCTGGCTAAAGCGGTGAGGGAGAGCCCGGACATTCGAGGTCTCCCCTTCACTGGGGAGTCACACAAGATCTCCTTGTTCACAGACGATGTCCTGCTCTCCCTCTCGGACCCCGCCCACTCTCTCCCCCACATCCAGGAGGCTTTACTGTGCTTCGAAAATGTGGCAGGCTTTAAGGTCAATTATGGCAAATCTTTTGTCCTCAACCCCACTCTTCCCCTGGCGGAAGTTGCCCTCCTCCAAACGCTCACGGCTTTACCTTGGACCTTATCCTCTATACAATACCTAGGAATCCACCTGACCCCTGCGGTCGAGAAGCTCTACTCTGCCAATTTTCCCCTACTACTCACATCAATTCAGAAAACCTTGGCCCGGTGGAAACCGATGTTTATATCCTGGTTAGGGCCCATCCACGCGATTAAAATGTCTCTCCTTCCCAAACTCTTGTACCTTTTTCAGGCATTACCCAACTCCCTTGACGGGGAATTCTTTCGACGCATTAAGACACTGATGCTTCGCTTCATCTGGCAGGGGGGACGGGCTCGGTTTTCCTATGCTATTCTGCGCCGCCCGAGGAAAGAGGGGGGGGACGGGCCTACCCGACATGCACCTGTACTACAAGGCCGCACAGCGTCGTGTGTTGGTGGAATGGACTCAACAGACGTCCGAAAAACATTGGTTACACATGGACAGAAGTATAGTGGGGAGGACGAATTGGGACTTAGTATGGAAGCCAAAAGGAGATAGCCCCAGGAACGCCTACATCAGCACCCCAACAAGCACTACCCTTAAGGTTTGGGTCTCGATCTCTGGTGATGAACGTTGGACGACTTTCCCTTCTACTTTCACGCCTATACACTTTAACCCTGCCTTCCCCCCTGCGGCGACTGAAAGTCCTTTTGACAGCTGGAGGGAGCGGGGATGCCTAGCACTCACGCACCTCTTCCATGGCTTAGCGCTTCTCACTTTCGATACCTGTATGCGGGACTACGGAGTCCAACAAACTGAGAGATACCACCATGCCCAGCTCCTTCATTGGGCATTGTCCCCTCCGGTGAGAGACGCAGCCACCAGGCCACTTACGGCCTTTGAGGCCTTCCTCTCCCGGACCTCTACCACGTGGGGGGTCATCTCCTTTCTCTATAGTCTCCTTTTGTCTACAGTTGTATCCCCCAGACCTCGATATATGTCCATGTGGGAGGGATTGCTCGACCGGGATATTTCTGAGGCGGAATGTGTAGTACTGAAAATTCTGGACTCGTGTAATAAACTTTGTCGTAGCATGATGATTTTTATATCAAAAGACCGAGAATGGCTAGTACACTATGTACAAGCATTTTCGTCATATTCCAGTAACGATTTCACCTCGAAATCGTCATTTTCGTACTGAACCCTTGGCTTCCATTTTGTGAACAGCAGCCATTTTGTGGATTGCCCTTACAGTAGGCCCTAACTGTGGCAGAACAAGTATTAAGGACGTAACCTTAGCATGGGTTTGTGCTGACTCCTGCATGACCTGGCGAAAGCTGACTCCCTTGCCCGAGGCTGACCTCGTTGAGCCAGTTCCTTGTTAGGCAGCTGGTCAGATAGAGATCAAAGAGCAGGACATTGCAATGTTTATTGTACACGCACACACCACTTTATCTTACTTCCATCTGTTCCTGTTCCTTCTTTATAGTCTATTTATGATGTGGGCCGCGGGCCTTTTCATTATGGGTCTTGCCCAGCTTGTCTAAAGAAGAATGTTTATTATGGGTTTTGTTTGATGATTAATTTTGGGATGGATGTGCACGTCCTGGGAATGACCAACAATAATGTAGAAAATGTGTGCCTAGGGCATAATAACTGGTATAAAAGGTCTGTGCTGAGACCATTCAGCAGGCTGCCTCATTCAGTTGCTTTAGGTGTGACTGGGCGACGTAGCCTCACAATTAATTGTAATAAAGATGTCTTTTCATATTTCAGATTCTCTGTTGATTTCTTTGCTGCTTTTGAATGGACTACTTATTGGTAAGACCCCTGAGAAGGAGATTGGGGATTCCTGATACCTCAAATGGCGCCTCAACAGCGGGCCTCATCAAGAAGTGACTATCTGGAGGAGTAATCTTGTCAGAGGACAGAAATCTACTGGGGAAGGCAAGACAGAAATCTACTAAAAGAGGTACTCTGTGCACAGAGGTTCTGGGGGATTCTTTGTCTTTGCGGCCCAGTATATTTTTGATTGTTCTGACTTAAACTCTCCAAAAGATGTCACTCAATGACTGAGGAACCTTTTTGGCGTGTTTTTAAAACAAAAAAAAGAGACTGTTAGTGCAGTTAGAACTTGGCAGTTAGAATTTGGACAACTATTTGTTTGGTATAGCTTTGATAGGTTTGTATAGGTTTGTATATGCGAATTGCAATTTGTGCAGGCAGGTAATGTAGAGACTTTTCTCCATCTGCTTTAGTTGAAGTATAAGTGGGTCCCTCCCAGTCCTTAGTTCTTAGTTCTTTGGTCCTTAGTTTATTTGAATATTGCAATTTTCAAAAACCGAGGGTCTTGTATATTTACGAGTGTATCGATAGAGATAGCCCCCTTGAAGTTGGAAGCTAGATTAGTGAGCTATAAGATGCCTGATCTTAGCGAATTTGGAGATGTGTGTTGGCCAACTTTGTATACGTTTGGATTAGCCGGCTTCCCCTGAAGAGAATAGCTAAATAGGTTAGATATACAAACATATTTCTTCCTTGGTGACTTTGTATCCCCAGGGAATTAAAATATGACATAATGCACAACAAGGATCCTTTGTTCTGTGCAATTTTATGATATGCAGAACGGTTTTTGGTGTTCTGCCAGCCAAAGTTAGTGAATTAAGTGTATTGTGGCTTCATGCACATACAGCAGTCTGTTGGGCTGTGTTTTTGCAGTCTTTTGGAACCCTATTGAGACGTGTTTCTTGTAAATATGACTTAGCTAGTATTTACAAGTGGCTTTATTTTCGTCCTGAGTGTCGATTTGTGGGTTCAATGTGTGTTTCAATGTGTGTTTCAATGTCTATGTGGGTTTCTCATTGGTGTAACTTCAGTATGTGAATTGCGATGGCAATTTATGAAAACAATAGCTACAGCACTGTATTGCGTGTCCTGTTTGAATACTTTCTCTTTATGTTTGCAATGAGCTCAATGTGTTTGTGGTTTTCTTGATGTTTTCAGTCTGTTAAGTAAAATGCTGGTTGGTTAATGTTGAGTAGAAACTTGAGTAAAAGATGCAGAAATGAAACATGTAATGTGATAAGATGGGTATGTGTTTCTCTTTAGTTTGTAGAATGAGCAATTGTGCACATATACAAAACTGCCGTTACACGCTTAAAGGATAACATTAGGAAAAACATCCAATGGATATAAATAAGGCCCCAAAAGAAAAAAACGAAATTGTCTATTTTTGCAAAAATAAATAAATTTACAGCATTTTTTCCTTAGATGCACTGTATTAGATGGTCACAGGCAAACATCTCAGCTGCAGTATATTTGATAGGAATGTTCGTTCAGCCAGCACTTTTCCAGTTAAACATGGGTGGAATTTTGCATAACCATCCTTTTAAATAAATGTGGCGCAAAAATGTGACGCAGGAATGTGACGCGTTTTAAGTTAGGCATATGCGCTCAGGTTTGTGAGTTAATGCATCTAAATGATAGGCAAGGGATGTAGCGGGCTCTTATATGTAGAACAATCACAAAAAGGAATAATTGGTTTTATTTGAAGAAAAAAATTATTAATTATGAAAATAATTATTAAAAATAAGTGCTACAAAAATCGTTTTTTAATATTTATAAAGCTTAACACTCATACTATGACCTCCTAGCATTAAAATTTTATTTAAGTTATGTTGCATCACTAAAATGACAAGCATTCGTGTGTATAATTTCCCCTTGGCATAGGCGCAAGCAAGCTCATTTTTATAAAGTAAAAGTTATTATTTTCAAATGCCTGACTCATGGGTTATGTAATAGACATTCTAGTAATGCATATTGTGCAAGAAAATTGTAGGATATTCATTTTTTAATGCCCAAAATATGAAAGTCGATTTTGAGTAAAAACACTGTTTAAACTGCATTTTGCTTTCATTCGGAGTACTTTTTTAAAGTGTCTCAGGCTTAAGTAAATGCATACATTTAGGTTTTGATATATATTTGCAGGTTGTGCCTTCTTATGATTCAGTGGGTTAATGTGCTAGTACAAAGGCTTGTTTTAAATATCAGGGTTGAAGGTTCTAGCTTCAGCTAGGCCTACGGAAAAGTTTGTTCATTTAAGACTGATGAAGTGTGTACCATAGGATTGCAACAACCATTTACTTATAGTTTAATAATCTGGGAATAGAGATAATTTTAGCGCCTAAAAAAAAAAGAGAAATTATTTTTCAAAATAGAGTGAATTAGGAATTAGTTAGGCCTTCTGGCTTTGACAGCGTCCGTGTGGCAAAAGCTGAGGGCTGAGAGAATTGCAGAGGCTGGCTCGAGCCGCGCTGCTGAGATGTTATCTTCTAGTTTCCCTGTAAATAATGGAGAAGGCTGACATTTGTGACCTTTAATTAGGACTTTGCCTCCGAGGAATGCAGAATGACCTCTCTGAGCGGGCCTCTAAAGGTGGGGTTTCTGGTTTCTCCGTGAGAACATCAATAAAATGAAAGAACTCAATTTAAAAGGGAAAATAAAAAGGGATTTCTTTGAAAAGTCCCAAAACATCGTGTTAAATGCTCTGCAGAACTGATACATTTGTGCCTCCACGCTAGGTAAAATAATGTTTGTTGGTTGCGTTTATTTAAAAAAAAACGAAGTGTTGCATTAAGTCTTAGATAAAAAAAATAAGATGCAGCCCTTTTCCACAATCTTGAAGGCTATGGGCTACAGGCCTAAGTGGAAAAAAAAAACACGATTTGCTAATTAGGAATTATTCCTCACAGTGGAAATTATAGGTGCCAAATTAGTATGGAGTGTCAGTGTAACCATTTCTTTTAGAACGGTAAAAATAAGGTGGCTTGATGTTGCGAGGTGACTGACAAGATGGTAACAGTTAAGGAATGGAAATTTATTTTTGTGTTTTTTAATATTTATCATGTTTTGTCTTTTGCTTAAAAGTTACAATTGGTGTCAGAAATGTGACCCTTTTGTGTGCTGTGTATGTTTTTTTCTTTTCACTTCTGCTCACAGATCATTCATGGATTGCTCTGGGGGCTTTCAAGCATAACAAGACACGTGAGTTTGGGTGGTTGACATGAGATTTTTTTTAACTCCTTTAAAAAGAAATGTCCATGCGTTTTTCATGTTTGTGTATTTTGATCTATCATGAATTGTTCTTGCTGGTTCTGTGTGTCCAAAAGTTGTATTTGACAGCATATACCCACTCTATTGGGGATCTACTGTCAAAAAGGAGGGTATCCTTACACGGTATTATGTGTCACCGCTCATTTTTTACGTTTTGTGCGTTTTTGCATGTTTTATGTTGTATGTTGCTGCTTAAAAAATGATTACAAGTTCCCCAGCGTTGTGAAGGGATCCGTATGACGATACGTATTGTTGCACAACAGTTGGATGGATTTGGTATAATGATAAATTTCACAGATATGGTTTTCATACTGTGAGGAAGACAGGCAGCACTTTTACCAGTGCATGCCTAAATTTGGCTATAGTGATATTGAAGAAAACTAAAAAGATATACAGAATCAAAGTGTGTCATCTGCTGTTAGTCACTTACTGCACATTCCCTTAAAGGAATAGGCAGCCCTACATTCATGTATCCTTGATTGGACCTAAGGATGGAATTATAGATCTGTGACTCAAGGTGGCCTAATTTCTATATTACATTACTTGATCATGTTTCCCAAATAGCATATGGCTTTGTCCCTTGAAAGGAAACCATCCTGGTGCTGTGTCACATGCCTGAGGCACCCAAGCAAACTCTTGTTCTTCCTATAGATTTTTCTTTTATTGCTTCTCCCCTGACCGATGTTGCATCATGCTTAGTTATTGGGGATTTTACTTGTGTCCTAGTTCCATTTCCCTTTTCCATATTCCTTTCACCAGTCAGCCCATTTATTATTATGGGTGTATTGTTTATGTGCACACTTCTAGACTGGAGTGATGTATCAGGGACCCCCCATGTTATGTAAAATGTTTTTTTCAGACTGACTGTCGGGGTAGTGATAGGCTGGTTAACTGACCCAATATTATAGTAAGACACGTTTTCCATCTCAATAGGAGATATCTTAAGTTTACCTTTTGAACATGACGAATTTTCAATGTCTATTTTAATTTTTCAGTTCTTTTTTCCTGCTGCTTTAATTTTTGGTGGGATCAGATGTGTTCTAATCATGCAAATACCAGGACTCTCTAGTTCTTGTCCTTTTGTCTGCACATTTGATCATTAGGCTTTGTATTGCATAGTGCACTTAATGCACAATTTTTAAAGGGACTTTTCTTCATGTCCTTGATAATCTGTATTATGTCATTTCTCTATTTGAGATGTTCTAGATAAGGAATTTAGGAACACCTAGGCCTAAACATTGAGGAAAATATGTATTTACCCCATTAGACAATGCCCCTGTGTGAGGACATCCATTTAGATTCCCATGGCGTATTGCCACTCCCTTGCAGATTGCAGGCCACCTGCTTGCAGTCCCCTTGTTAAAACCCATGAACTGTTTTTGTGCTTGATTTGAAGGAAACTAACAATTGTGTTACATTTCCTATATCACTAGGTTCTGCGGGATCTTCCAGAGTCAAAGGAAGAGTGATACCCTGCAGACCTGTGATCGAGACTAAGCCCACTCCCCATCAGTGACCGCTACAGATGAATGACAGATTTCTTGGCTCTACAATTTCTGCAACCAGAAAGTTGCGAGGCTGGACAGCGATCATCAGCGTGCCGTCAATGGTACCTCCCAAGCAAGGCGTTTGCTTCATCGGAAGGCGTTGCAGAGGAAGAAAAAGAGGAGCTGGTTCCTTGTTTCCCACAGAATGAGAGCTTCTGTTTGTTTGAGCTTTCTACCTGTTATGCGCTGGAAACCTCTGACAGCGTGCAGTCCCTTGAGCCCTAGGCCCGAGTTTTGGCCACACACACACCTCCTTTGCTTTGCTCCAGCGGAAAGGCAGTGCACCCAAGGATCCACGTTTGGAAAAAGGCACTACATTCTGATGCCCATGAGAGAGCAGCTTGAGCGTCCTCTGACACTAAATAATGAGTGTTGGAGCCGGAAAGTGCTGCTGATCTTGAGAGGTTGTTTCTAAGTAGTGCTTGGATCTGCACGAGATGTTTTGTGCCCATGATCAATGAAGAGCACATCATTTGTAGTGTCTGCCACAAAGAAGAGACACTGGTGCATTGTTTTGAGACATTGAGACTTTCAAGTGAGCTGTGGGTGTTTGCCAGGAGGGCACTCCAACTAAGCAGTACTTTTTCTCATGAAGAGGCCTACAATCGAGAGGCCCAACGCGGAATAAGACACTGGAAGCGGATTTGATGGACAATAGAAGTCGACCAGAGAGGCTTTTTGAACAGACTCTGGGCATAGTTGGTTGCACAAGAGGTTTCCGTGTGATTGTATAGACTACGTGTTAGGAGAATGATTTTATTGTTCTGCTGGCATTATTTTAAAGTAGTATTCTGTTTTCCATTTTCTGTGAAAGGGTATTCCCTTTTCACCTCAGAGCATTAATGAGGGTCACCACCGTTTCACTTGAACGTATAATGAATTACAGAAAATGCATAGGAAAACTGTTACTAGATAATTTTAGGATCTACCTTTTGCTTAGGGTTGTGAAAAATTATGCCATTTGTAATAGCGGTCACTACTTTGTCTATATGTTTTTAATGACGTGTTTTCTAGTGTTTTTTAAACATGGCATTGTCTTTTATGGGTGGGATTGTTTTTGCTGCCCAATTCACATCTGCACCCACCTCCCAACCTATGTCTCTTCCTACTTCTTCTTTCCAGATTTTACCTGAACATGGATAGTTAGGTGATCAGAGTTTACTGATATTTCCTTTTGTACAGTTTCTGCATCAACACCAGTTAGTAGTTGAACATCACTGATTGTTGGGTGTGTGGTCTTATATCACATACTACAGATAGAGGCATTCCTATTTGGTCCTGCCATATATATGGCCTTTGTGCTACTGCGTGTGTAAGGAGACCTGTCCCGAGAGAGTCGCTAAGTAATAGGATTATGCTTCAGCAACATCTTGATGAGTTGATAAAAATAGACCTGGAATCAGACTAGCGTGAGTATAGGTTATTGCCTATGTAAGGGCAAAAGGAGCGTCTGTTGTACTGAAAATTCTGGACTCGTGTAATAAACTTTGTCGTAGCATGACGATTTTTATATCAAAAGACCGAGAATGGCTAGTACACTATGTACAAGCATTTTCGTCATACTCCAGTAACGATTTCACCTCGAAATCGTAATTTTCGTACTGAACCCTTGGCTTCCATTTTGTGAACAGCAGCCATTTTGTGGATTGCCCTTACAGTAGGCCCTAACTGTGGCAGAACAAATATTAAGGACATAACCTTAGCATGGGTTTGTGCGGACTCCTGCATGACCTGGCGAAAGCTGACTCCCTTGCCCGAGGCTGACCTCGTTGAGCCAGTTACTTGTTAGGCAGCTGGTCATATAGAGATCAAAGAGCAGGACATTGCAATGTTTATTGTACACGCACACACCACTTTATCTTACTTCCATCTGTTCCTGTTCCTTCTTTATGGTCTATTTATGATGTGGGCCGCGGGCCTTTTCATTATGGGTCTTGTCCAGCTTGTCTAAAGAAGAATGTTTATTATGGGTTTTGTTTGATGATTAATTTTGGGCTGGATGTGCACGTCCTGGGAATGACCAACAATAATGTTGAAAATGTGTGCCTAGGGCATAATAACTGGTATAAAAGGTCTGTGCTGAGACCATTCAGCAGGCTGCCTCATTCAGTTGCTTTAGGTGTGACTGGGCGACGTAGCCTCACAATTAATTGTAATAAAGATGTCTTTTCATATTTCAGATTCTCTGTTGATTTCTTTGCTGCTTTTGAATGGACTACTTATTGGTAAGACCCCTGAGAAGGAGATTGGGGATTCCTGATACCTCAAATGGTCCCACCTATGGTCCGATATAGCAAAGCACAACCACTCGGTGGCCTGCTAGGAGACTTTCGCCACATTTGTTCGGATTGCCCCATCATCCGTCCATATTGGGAAGAGATTTTTATCCACATTAAAGAGATGTTGCAATACCCGATCGCGGACTCGATGGTTCACATTTTGCTGGGTCTTCGAGACCCGGACCTTGAACATCAAACCAAGGCTGAGAATTTTGTGGCTCTGTGTGGGGGCGGCCAAACTCACCCTGGCCGCAGCTTGGAAGAAAAAAGATGTGCCTGCGATTTCTCTCTGGCATGCGAGGTTATGGAAGTTGTTGAGTGTGGAGAGGATGGCTGACGTCTTCCGAGATGATTTTAAGAATTTCGAGTTTCGCTGGGGTCCTCTGGTCCGTTTCCTTTCTAAAGGGCTACCATCTGCAGTCTGCCCACCCAGTGTACGTGCTCTCCACTTATTCCAGATATGATCATTACCCTTCTGGGTCGGAACTGACCGGCGGACTCGCTACCACCACTGGGGAGGGGGGAGGGAGAGGGAAGGAGGGGATGGAGGGATTATTTTCTCTTAAATGTTCCTGTGGTGTCCCGTCACTATGGAAAGGCAGCGACATTGCACGTAGGGGTACGATGGTCCTGATACCGTTGATTCGTTGCTCAACAACGGCCCCCGCCCTACACGTAATTTGAACTTGAACTACTTTTACTGCAGAAGGGCCGAGACTGAGCGGAGGTGTCTCCCCGTTGCTAAAGACTTACTTAGACCTAGATTCACAGTACTGCTCTGGGATGATGGGTTTTTTCTACTTTTAACTTTTTCTCGGCCCCCATTGGTGGGAAGTTGTGCGGGACTGTCGCATCTTTTTTTTTTTTTCTTATGTCTCTAAACACAATAAAAACACTTTTGACAAAAAAATACTCTATTGGATTCAGACTATTGAACCTAAACTGCCTGTAGTTCTCCCTAGTCTTCCTTCAGCCTCTTAAGCCCTGTGCAGACTCCACTGGCGTTAATGCCAAACATTATTATATTTAAGGCCTTGTGCAATGTCAGCATGGCTGTCCATCAAGGTGGTCCTCTTCATCTTCAAAAGAAACTCCGTTCTGGGATTATAGCGTTCTCACTCTAGTCCTCTCTTTCCCATACCTCCACTCCATACAAAAACAGTTGCCATTTGGAAAATCTTTACAAACTTGGGTCTATTCTCAATAGATTGTCAAAATGGTTTCATGTGGGATTTGATTGTTGTCAGCATCAGGACACTTTTCCAGGTATCAGTTGTGCGTTAAAAAATAGCCATTGGTATTGGCACCCACAAAAGACTCTCTCAGAAAAGGGGACCATGTGTAGAGAGCGCACTTTTGCTCTAACATCCTGACAAGCAGCAGTCGGGGAAATTCTCCCCTGAAATGGTGCTGGTGCTGCCGCTTATGCCTAGTTGTGGTAAGCCTCTATGGGTAGCCGTACGGCAGCACGGTTTCAACATCATGGGCTGCCGGCTCATCAACAGTAGTGTTCAATGCTATACCATCCCCTGAAAATATGTCTGGTGCCCTATAATCATCAACAATTATTTTATATAGCACCAAGAACGTACCAATGAGAATCTCTCCTAGCAGTTGGCCATTGCAGATTGGGATCCTCTCTTCTTTATGACCTCATACTCCTTCCATACTTGTTTTCTTTGAGACACTTCTTCTCAGATTGTGGAGAACCACACGTAAATACTGCCACCTACAGGCAACAAAATGGTGCAACACTCTATTCTGTAAAACAAAGACCTGGTTTGTTGACAGTTGCTGCCAAAATATTGCAGTTTTCTTGTCTGGGGACTACTTTATATTTCTAGCAGTTTCCCTTTCATTAATGACTGGGAATAAGGCTTCATGGGAGCTCTAATTCTCAGAGGCCTTGGCAAGCATGAAGGGGGAAAAAGCACAATGTATGACCCCAGAACAAGACATGACGTACATATAACCAGACATGCTTATGCAGGAACTAAAAGAAATCAAATTCTCATTACACTCTGTTGAACTGACTTCAACTCATACAGTAGGAGATCTGAAATCCATGTATACAGAAACGTCTGTTTAAACTGCAGCTGGATACATCAGAATAGAGGCAAACAGGGTCACTGAACTAGAAGAAAGAAGATTGAGGGACAATGTGCTCCACCACCAGAGACAGAAGAATGAGATGGCATGCTCGGTTTTTTGGCACACATTGGGACATATTTATGAATTCTGGCTCATCTCTGCAAATCAGCAGGGATGCGCCAGAAAAAAAATGCGTCACGCAAAACTACCCTTGCGTCACGGTGGATGCGCCGCATTTACATTGCGGCGCGCCATGGCGCAAGGGTAGGCAGATGTGTGACGCATTTCGTGACGTAAGGGAGGTGACTCCAGCAATGCTCAGGTGTGCCCTATACTTAACGTGCTGCGTCAGTCCTTACACCTGCTTCAAGCAGGCATAAGGAATTGACATAGCAGCGTCGCACAAGTGCCTGCGTGAAGTTTTGTAGATTTCACGCAGGCACTTTTGAGAGGCGCACCTGCCCCGGAACGCCCACCCTGTGCCGGAACGCCCACATGTTACAACGTGACGCATCTGCTTAGATGCATCACGTTGTAAATGGGTCGCAGGGATGCGCCACGTTTACACTGCCGTTGCGTCATGCAACGGCGGCGTAAGCGTGGCGCAAGTGCCTTGTAAATTTGCCTCTTTCTACCTAAACTTACGGCAATCAACTTTGGCAGTAGTACTGAGTTTCAAAGGGCACACAGAATGAGACACAGGCAGTTGACTACCGCAGATTACCCCAGACCAGTAGTAATGAGCTTCTTGTGCCATCATCAAACCAGGCTGATCCTTCAAACTGCTAAACAACAGGATGGTCCATATACCTACAAGGAGGGAAATACTTCTTTCACTGAAAGTTTCAAACAACACCCATTGCCCTGGAGAAAGCTTCTGTCTCTAGGACCTGTCCTTGATCAGGAGTGAATTAGATACGGACCCTAGAATGCAGCAACAATAATGATCATTGTAGACAGTAAAGCAAAACAGTACCATGAGCTACAAGACGTAGAAAGCTTTACAGGTACAATGCGTCCATTTCTGATTCTACAGATTGTGAAGGTCAGTAATTCCATACACTGCTAAATCAATCGGAATATCTCCCTAGGGTCCTCCTATCATTTAATGAGCAGAATCGGTCCACAGAGAGTTGCTCACTCTTATGAAGTTAGTATTACAATAGTGATCTGTGGTGCTTTTGCATCTGATTAGCTCAGAGTTTCCCCTACCTACCAGTCTATTTGTGCTACAGATATCAGCATTTGTCTCAGTACCACTCCTTTTTGGATAATCATTTATCATGACATCTTGTGCTTTGACACTCCAGTGGCTCCCAAATCTGCTCTCTACCTCACCCAGTTCTTCCAAAGATCTACCCCCTGTTTCACCAAAATACATACACAAGGGGTTGTTCTTGCTGGTCGGTCAATGTTAACAGTCTCACTAGCAACACAAGAAGGAAGCCTCGCCTGTCTTATTTAGGATCTATAAAAGCAAACATTGTTTTGTTATAGGAGACCCATTGGGCCTTAAAGAAATTGACAAGCTACATGCAATTGGGTAGGAACAGTAGTGGCAGCGTGAGGCTCAATCTCCTCATCAGAATCTTCATGAACATTGGCGTTCATGAAACTTTGACTGTGAAGCTGCAAACCCCTTGTGTGATCCACAAGACTGTTTCATATTAGTTTAAATAACATTTGGGCATCATTGAATATTTCCACCAAGCACTATAGAATGGCTATTGACACGAGGACTGAATCAATCCTCGAAAAGCCATCCCACAGCATGTTTTCTGTTGATCCCTTCTCAATTCACAGTGGCAGAGATTTCATAGTGCTTTAAAATAGGATTTAATGCAGGGCAACCTATTCACACCATATGGTGAAAAGTTACTTCGCCGTGGATGTCGAGCCCAATCTTTTGATATTCACCTATGACCACTTGACCATGGAGGACTAATGTGCAGTCCTAGAAAGACTGTTCATGCTGACAGATAATCTTAAACTATAAGAAGGGACCATTCATTTAAAATCGCTTCAAATATTCAAAAAATTCAGCATGTCAAACTACATATTCCAGTGGGTTTTGAACATGCAGAAGCGAGCGAGAAACCTGGGCTGGATCAGAGTTCAGTCTCATCTCCATTACTTTTTTCAACTGACCCCCAAGGTATACCAGCCTCTGGCAATGGGACAAAAGAGATGAGAAAAGGTGCAAGAAAGAAAGTCTACTGCACATAAGCTGATCAGCAATTGTTCCAGTGCAGCACAAAGGGCTTTTCTTATACTACCATGGCGCACCTGGCAAAAGACCGCCATCTGGGGTGCACGTGTCTCAAGGCCTGTGGATGTGTCACCAGTAGCATCACGGCTGAGCCGCTCGACCTCGGAACTGGGGATCTGGGTTCGAGTCTCGGTAACGACGCCAAAAAACCCCTGTGATTCTGGGCAAATCACTTCAAATTCAAATTCAAGAATCTTTATTCGGTGAATAAAAAACACCATAAAAGCACATTTATATACACAAATAAGAATAAAACATTATTAAATACTAATTGAGATCCTTGTACATAATTGATACAGTAAAAAGATTTGCCAACAAAGGGCCAAATAAATACAAATTCACAATTTTTCATTCATCTCCGCCTGTCTGTCTTAAACGAATAGCGACTTTAATAAAATTCAGAATGCTACATAGCGTTAATGGGTCAGAGGCTTTTAACAGAAATACTAGGGCATCCCTGGCGTGTTCCAGTCGCGCTTTTTTAAAAATATTTACAAGGAATCTACGCCTGGGCATGGAAAAATAGGGACAAAGCAAAACAAAGTGAAGGGTATCCTGCGGAGACCGATTGTCGCAGCCGCAGGGACCCTTCTGCTCAATAGATGAGGTAAACCCTGCAGGTATAGCCAACATGAAGGGGAGCAGATTCAGTCTGAGACGGCACATTAAAAATCTGTCCTGTGCATTATGCAGAAGAAATAAGTAAGGCTCCATACCCTCCACACTTTTTACCAATCCATGGGCCCTTACAGTCTTTTTCACTCCTTCAGCATCAGCTCGACGTTGGGTTTCTTGCCCCAAAAATAATTCCCCTACTAGTTTCTTGTGCTGTGCTGAAATAATGGCAGGGTTCGTGAAAAGATTCCCCAGCCCTATCTCCTCCAGCGTATTTTTCACGTATTTGAGCCAGGGGATGCGCATTGAATGGGTCCTACCTAAGCAGTCCAATAGTATTTCTCTACTTAAATGCGCATCCGGGTTTATCCATATTTTTAACCACGCCACTATAGGTCTAAGTTTTACTAAATCTTCCAAATATGGTCTCCCTAACTCCCTGTGGGCTATGAAACCAGCCGTGCTGGGTGGCACCCTCAGGATTGCTTTCAAGTACCTATTTTCTTCCTGTTGGATACTAATTGTATTCACAAACCCCCAGACTTCTGCCCCATAAATTACTTTGGAGCATGTTATGGAGCCGTACAGATTCATCACCTGTTCCGGACTCCATCTGCCCACCCTCCTGCCATATCCAGCTATTGCCCCATTAGAAGCGATCATTTTTGTGCAACGTTCCGTCACCAGAGGGGTAAATTGCAGGGCACCGTCAAAAGTTACCCCAAGGTAGGAGAACGTCTTGACCTGCTCCAAGCAATGTGAGCCAATTGTGTAAACAAATTTGGTGAAAGGTTTTTTGCCGGCCAGAAGCACATATGATTTCCCTAGGTTAACAAATAAGTCTAGGTTACTCATGAACTCCACAAACCCCTCTATCAGGGTTTGTAGGCTGCGTGGTGTTCTTGCTAATAAAACCGCATCATCTGCATAAAGCAGGACGGGGATATGCCGCAGCCCAACCCTCGGGCAGTCTGTTTTTAAACCCAGAAGGAACTGCTCCAGGTTGTTGATATAAAGAGAGAACAGAAAAGGGGCAAGTATGCAACCTTGTCTGACTCCACTCCTACATGGAAAGGAGTCAGACAGGCCTCCCTCCCTGTTGAATCTAACCTTGGCCGTGGTGTCACTATGCAGTTCCCTCAGTATGGTGATTAGGCCACTTTCTATCCCCATACCTGACATCATATCCCACAGCTTTCCTCTGTTGACGTGATCGAATGCTGCTGCCAGGTCCATGAATCCCATATACATGGGTTCGTCGCTGGCCAGGGTATACTTGGCAGTCAGCATATATAGGTTTAGGCACTGGTCACTGGTGGACCTCCCTATCCTGAACCCATACTGGGTATCCGAGAAGATGTTGTTCTCTTCTGTCCATTCGGTCAGTCTATTCAGGATTGCCCTTCCCAAAAGTTTGGCCGATACGTCAATCAGGGAAATGGGCCGATAGCACTTCGGGTCATCCCTATTACCCTTCTTAAAAATTGGTACAATGATCGCCTTGGACCATGAAGGGGGGAGACCACAGGTAATAGCGGTATTTAAGACCCTAGTCATCAAGGGAGCCCATAGATCTATATTACTGAGGAACAGGTCTGGCGGGATTCCGTCCGGGCCCGGGGCTTTATTTTTTGTTAGACCCTCCATCCCTGTCATAATCTCCTTAAGAGTGAATGTAACTGGTGGGGCCTGACTTAAAAATTCCGGTGGTTCCACATGGGTACCCGGCTCGTAATTATATAAACCCCTAAAATGGGTTACCCATTGCTCCGGAAGAATATTAGCCCCTATCTCCGGAGAATCCTTTTCTAAAAAGGTCGGTTTATTGATGATTCTCCAGAACCCCGCTAAATCTTTTCTTTCCCCAGCTTCTCTTAGATCTGCCCATGCTTCTGCCTGTAAGGCAAGTTTCCTCCTTTTAATCTCTTTTTTATACCTTTCTCTGCTGAGCCTAATACTCTGTGAATCCCGTGGTTTCGTCTTGAGGGAACATTTCAGTTCCCTCAGTGCCTTAGAACAATCTCTATCGAACCAGCGGGGACTTGCCTGGTTGCGTATGGGCCCACTAGATCTCAATAATTCGTCAATTAGATTAGCAATGTGGACAAAAGCTTCCAGGACCCTTGGACCCTGTATTTCCAAATCTAAACAGTCATTAATGGCCACTAGACCCTTATCGCCCAGAGTTTTATAAAACTGTGCCCCGTCAATTTTAGACCACTTCAATCTCCTGCCTTGATCAGTGGCCCTCTCCTCGATTAAACAACGGGATTTAGTTACACTGCCCGCTTTGTAAAGAAACGTTAAGGTGAGCGGATTATGATCACTAAAACCGCTCCACTCTATCCCTACACTAGTTATTTTATTAATCAACGGTCTCGAGACCAAGATGTAATCTATGATAGATGCACAGCCCCTACCCTTGAAAGTTGGTGGGAGCATACCGTCCAACTGTGGGTCTATCATGTTAATGGTGTGCTCTAGGTCATACTTAACCCGAAGCAACCCAAGAGCAGCCCCAGTCGGCGTATGTACAAAATGCGGCCCCTTCTCAATCGGGCATTGCGCCCAATCTGTATTTGCCTTTATTAGTGCCGGACAGAGGTGACAATTAAAATCTCCTGCCAAAAGTACGCCATGATACGGCCCTTTGTTCTGAGACATAATTTCTTGACCCAGCCTCTGGTCAAGTTCAGCCAGTAGGGATGAATTGGAATTTGATGTCTCACTGTTATAAAAATTAAAAACAGACAATTTCAACCCCTTACCAGAAAACCGAACTGCCTGTATTCCATACAAATTCCAGTCGAGAGACAACCAGATACCTGGGAGGGATAAATCTACATAAACAGCTAAGCCCCCCATTGCTCTCCCCGAACTGGATTTTCGGGCGGGGACAAAAAAGCACTTGTAACCCTGAAGATGGTAATTATTCACCACAGCCCATGTCTCCTGTAAACAAATAACATTGAATTTCCTGACATAGTCAACCCACTCCTTGTTATTAAATATTCCAGCTAAGCCCGCTACATTCCAAGAAATAATTCTCATGTCCTCTCCACCCAATACTGCACCCCCCTGACTCCTTGATCCCATCTCCTGCAACTCCCCTTGTGTGTCCCCCCCACCTCCTCCCACCAGCCCATCTACAGCCATACCCTTATCTTCAAAGAACATAGATTCCTCCGCCCTAGATGTTTGAATTTGCGGGGTCCGGTGTCTTTGCTCCTCCGATATTAATACTTGAACACCCTTTTCTATGTTCTCCTTAGGGGCCTTCTCTGTTTGTCAATCCACCCCCTCTAGGCCGTTCAGGCAATCAAACCGATTATAGGTAGGGAGAGGAGGTACTGGTCTGCCAAATAGTGGCCTGGGCTGAAAGGCCTGGTGATTCCCCCTTCTCCCAGCCCTCTCCCATCTATCATGATTTTGTGGTGGGTAAAATGGGCCTGGGGCGATGGGAAAAAAGAAGGACACACGAAGGGTTTGGATGGTAGATTCCCTTGATATGTTTTCCCCTTGACATATGTGCGACACCGTACCCTTGTCCCTAAAACTCACCAGTAAACAGTCCCCAGGTATGGTTTTTTGGGTTCTCCCTACCCATGGGACCCTTCTTACCATTATAATTTCGTTATTAAGATGTCTTGGGAGGGGTCTATTTCTGTTTAGCCACTTGATTACCCTGGTTTTTAAGGCACAGAAATCCTCTACTTCTCCTTCATCAAGTTGCGGGACCCCTGCCATAACCACAGTAAGGTCATTAGTCTCTGGTGGTAAGTTGGGACGACGGGGTCTTGCAGGGGGCTTCCTTTGATGGTCTGGGAAGATATTATCTACCGGGTGTGCCGAAGCTACTGGTACAAGAGAGGGATTAAGTGTATTTACACAGAGTGGGTTGGTAGTTACAGGTTTAGGGTTTAGGGATTGATGCGGAACTACACCCTTTACAGCTTGTGGTGGAGCTGGGTTTTCTACCCGGGGTGCCGACCCTTGTGGGGCCACTATGGTGGTACTAGATTCTGGGTCACTTCCCTGTCGACCAGTGCGAGTTTTCAGACTTCCCAATGTAGCCTCCAATATGGTTAGCCTGATCTCAATCTTTTTTATACTTTCGCTGATTGGAAGTAGCAGCGACCTTAACAGAAATTCCACATTTCCCAACGGCACAACAGAGAGGGGAACATTAACAATACTGGTCCCTGCATTATCAATCCGGGCAGGAGATGTATTCTCCTGAACGTTAGATTTTGGGAGTGACTCTGCCGGTACTTTTACTATAGATGCGGGATTTTTTAAGGATTTGCCGAAGTCCAAGTGTGAAGTCTTGGGTTTACTACTTCCCTGCGCTCCCTTTGCCCTTCTCCTACGCTTTTTTGGAGGGGGTCCCAAAATTACTTGTGTATTCACTGCTTTCCATTTGGGGTTTCTATCATTGTGAACTTTGGGCGGTTGTGAGATTAAATCAATAGTCCCCCTGGTGGGGCTGGGGCTAATGACCAGAGCTAGACTCCTAATCCCAACTGGTGGGGTGGTAACACACTCCCTTAGCAGGAGTGGAACATCCTCAATGCGAGTAGGCTCCTCCCTAAATGTGATAGATTGTTCTCCCATGGGGGTATTTTTCAGATTATCTACTGATCGTCTCCGTTCCGCCCTTAGCCTGGACAAGTTTCCCTCTTTGTCAGCCTCCCCCACTGCCCGTGAGAAATAATTTTCAAGTGTCCCAATTTTCGCTCCTCCCGGTTTCTGTGGGGTACTCTCCCTTACCGGGGAAGGCATTATTTTACTCAGAGATGGGCAGATATGCCTCACAGGGCAGGTAAACACCTTGGTAGTTCAATGGTTCCAACAGTTCCAGCAGTTACTTCTGCACAGTCTAACGAACAAAACTAAGAGAGTAGGCCCAGCCCAGCCTACTCCGGCCTGTGACGGCCTTGGACGGTCCCGCCCTTGTCCCGGGCTTCTCCCGGCGCCCTCCCGCGCGCTCCCGCGCCGCGGGGGAAGCTGCTCCTAATATAGGGAGTGGGTGTTTAGGGGGCGTGTCCAGCAGGGAGAGGGAGAGCGTCCAGGTGCAGGGAATGATGGCAGCACAGGGCCTCCTGGGCAATGGAGTCCCTGATCCTCACCTGGCGCTCGCAGCCCTCCTCCCGAGTTTCCAGCAGCTCCCCTTCTCCACACGCAGTAATGGTGCGCCCAGTCACACAGGCGAAGCGGGACCCGCGGAGCGGGTACCGCGAGGTAAAACAGCAGGACAAAACAGCCAAATCCGAAGAGAACGGACCTCGCAGGGCAGAGCTCGCACTCCCCAAACAGTCAGTGTCTCCCAAAGAGCTCAAGGCGAGCAGGCTCTTTACAGCGGAGCTTAGGGGGCGTGTCCAGCAGGGAGAGGGAGAGCGTCCAGGTGCAGGGAATGATGGCAGCACAGGGCCTCCTGGGCAATGGAGTCCCTGATCCTCACCTGGCGCTCGCAGCCCTCCTCCCGAGTTTCCAGCAGCTCCCCTTCTCCACACGCAGTAATGGTGCGCCCAGTCACACAGGCGAAGCGGGACCCGCGGAGCGGGTACCGCGAGGTAAAACAGCAGGACAAAACAGCCAAATCCGAAGAGAACGGACCTCGCAGGGCAGAGCTCGCACTCCCCAAACAGTCAGTGTCTCCCAAAGAGCTCAAGGCGAGCAGGCTCTTTACAGCGGAGCTTAGGGGGCGTGTCCAGCAGGGAGAGGGAGAGCGTCCAGGTGCAGGGAATGATGGCAGCACAGGGCCTCCTGGGCAATGGAGTCCCTGATCCTCACCTGGCGCTCGCAGCCCTCCTCCCGAGTTTCCAGCAGCTCCCCTTCTCCACACGCAGTAATGGTGCGCCCAGTCACACAGGCGAAGCGGGACCCGCGGAGCGGGTACCGCGAGGTAAAACAGCAGGACAAAACAGCCAAATCCGAAGAGAACGGACCTCGCAGGGCAGAGCTCGCACTCCCCAAACAGTCAGTGTATCCCTTCTCAATTCACAGTGGCAGAGATTTCATAGTGCTTTAAAATAGGATTTAATGCAGGGCAACCTATTCACACCATATGGTGAAAAGTTACTTCGCCGTGGATGTCGAGCCCAATCTTTTGATATTCACCTATGACCACTTGACCATGGAGGACTAATGTGCAGTCCTAGAAAGACTGTTCATGCTGACAGATAATCTTAAACTATAAGAAGGGACCATTCATTTAAAATCGCTTCAAATATTCAAAAAATTCAGCATGTCAAACTACATATTCCAGTGGGTTTTGAACATGCAGAAGCGAGCGAGAAACCTGGGCTGGATCAGAGTTCAGTCTCATCTCCATTACTTTTTTCAACTGACCCCCAAGGTATACCAGCCTCTGGCAATGGGACAAAAGAGATGAGAAAAGGTGCAAGAAAGAAAGTCTACTGCACATAAGCTGATCAGCAATTGTTCCAGTGCAGCACAAAGGGCTTTTCTTATACTACCATGGCGCACCTGGCAAAAGACCGCCATCTGGGGTGCACGTGTCTCAAGGCCTGTGGATGTGTCACCAGTAGCATCACGGCTGAGCCGCTCGACCTCGGAACTGGGGATCTGGGTTCGAGTCTCGGTAACGACGCCAAAAAACCCCTGTGATTCTGGGCAAATCACTTAATCTCCCCGTGCCTAAAATGAAAGTGTGTCCTCATGTAACGTAACTGGTGCTATGTAAAGCGCTCTGATACCTGATTCGGTTCGGGTCTAGTTGCTATATAAAACTCTGCAAAAAAAAAAAAAAGAATTGAGCACACCAGGAGTTATCTTCATTCGCGTCTCATATGTGCTTACATTTCTCCACGAGGTAGAGGATTCCAGCCCCTCCAGAGAACCCTCTTGGTGGATTGAGCCAGAACCCTTTCACCACATCTTCATGAAATGAAACTTGGTACAGAATAAGGAAACATACACATTAAAGTTTAGTGACAGGGACGGGGAAGCAATTTCTCGCGCATGCTTCAAAATAGAGGGCTGTCTGCATCTTCAGTGTACCAACACATGGTGCACTAAACACAAAGTAGGGTGGGTGACGATCCTCTAACAAACGAACACAGAGAATACAAAACCACCAGTCAAGTGCAAAGTGCCAGGAGTTAGGTTCAAATAACTTTTTGGCCATAAAACATTGTTGAACGGTATTTTAAAGCTTGTGAGTCGGATAAAAAGGGGCTTTCTGCGCAGTAAAAAAGAAACTACATTTAGTCAATGCTGAGAACGAGACAAGCAAACCACAGTGGAAGATAAACAAGCATCCTGTGATTTTAATCTCCCCGTGTCTGAAAGTTGGATGTGTCTGTGTGTAGTGCAACTGGAGTTCATGTAAAGCACTCTGATCCCTGACTGTCGAGTTTGAGCTATATAACACTGCAAAATAAAACTTTTTAAAGTGGTGTTGTGGGCGCGGTGAGGGGCGGGCTGCACAGGGACATTAAGTGGAGGCAAAAATGCAAAACACACAAAAAAGCAGTGTTGTGGGAGGAGTGAGGGTGAGCAACAATGTGCTTGAGACAAAGTGCTAAGAAAGGCTGCATACACCGGCCCTAGTGCACAAGTGCCTGCTTAGAGTGCACCTCACGCCTGCCGCAGTTCATCCCCTAACCCTCAGGATTATCAAAAACCTCCATTTACTGAAATGTGCCCATGAAATCCAGAAGTATTCGTTTTTCAGACTGTAAAAACATTGTTGTGCTTAAACATTCTAAGCCTGTTGCTTTAGGGCTCGTAGCTTCATTGATTTTCAGAAATATTGTGTGCCAGCTGTGTGCCAAATTACAACAAGCATTGGCAAATCATGAGCGAGGCGTGCCTAGAAGAAATCACGTGAGGAGGAAAGAGGGAACAACAGGAAAAGGGAGCGATGGTCGGATCTTGTATAATGTCCTCAGAGGCCTACCTTGAAGCTGCGGAACGAGGTTCGACTCTCGGCCTTGGCTCAAGCATCCTGTGGTTGTGTGCAAATCATTTAATCTCCACGTGCCTGAAAAATGAATATGCCCATCTATTATGTAAGTGGTGGTCATGTAAAGCGCTCTGATCCCTCTGGGTCAAATTCGTGCTATATAACACTGGAAAGAAATAACATTTTAAAACGCAGTAGTGTGGGTGGAGTGAGGGGGTGGCCGGGTGGAGGGGTATGGGGAGATGAAGTGACGGCCAAGGTTCAAAAAACAAAAAAAATGCTGCGTTGGGTGGGGGTGAGTTGGGGGTCAGCATGAGGACATTAAGTGTCGGTAGAAGCTTAATAAAAACCGAAGCAACAACACGGCAAATGAAGCAGCAGCCACAAGTGTTTCATGAAGCCTGTGCATTCAGTAAACAGAACACTGAACAGCGTTTGGATGTGGGATAACAGCCAGAGCGGCCGACCTTCTAGCTGGGGAACCAGGTGCGAGTCTCGGCTTCGGCTCAAGTATCCCCGTCCTTCCCATATCTCACCTGCGCTTGATTATTCTCATGGATTTTTATTCAAATTTATAAAATGTTAGTTGGTACTTCCATGTTGCCAAGTACTTCCCACAGTTTAGATCTTGGTACCTTATCGAAGTCTGACTTAAGGCCAACAAAAAGGACATATAAGTGCCTTTTACAAGTAGAATGGTTTTCCAGTAGATCAAGTTAAACCTAAAGATTTGATCTAAAGTACTTACTTTTGGGCAAAAGCCTGCTTTCAGATTAGTGAATATGTTGTTTGTCAATGTCCAATCTGACAATTTTCCCAGGACCTGTCAATGAAGACCATTTGACGCCCATCTATTAGGCTGATAGGCCTGTAGTTCCTGGGTTCGTCCCGTTGGTCTTTCTTATAAATCAGGACGATCTCTGTACTATGCCAGGACTCAGGTATTTGACCACCTCCTAGGATTGCACTCGTAATAAGATTTAAATATGTGGCCCAAATATCTGGCTTTGAAGCATACAAGTTAGAGGGAATGAAATCTGGTCATGAGGCTTAGTTAGGTACAATTGATTTCAATGCCTCAAAGAAGTCTGCAAGGGAATCATTTAATCTCCCCATGCCTTAAAATTGAATGTGTCCACCTGCAATGCTGGTTATGTAAAGCGCTGTAAACCCTTTGGTTCGAGATCGCGCTATATAAGACTGCAAAAATAAATGCAGTGCTGTGGGAGGGGAGTGTGGTAAACACGGGGAGGATTAGTAGTGGCAGAAGCTTAATAAACACAGAAGCAAACAGTACGGCAAATAAAGTGGCAGCTGCTAGTGTTTCATAAAGTAAGTGCATGAAGTAAACAGAACACTTAACAGGAGCAGAGGCAGGCTTACAAAAAAAATAGAGTGCTCTCAAAGTTTCGGAAATAACCAGAAAGTAAGAGCACATGTAATAGGGGCAGTCCTCATTTGAGGATACAGAAGTCCAAAAAGAGGAACTACTAAGCCTATTCACCAATCAAAAGACGGCATTTGCAAAGGACAGTAAAAGGGGCAATTTGAAAATATGCGTGGTGCTTAAAGCCCATATTCTAGGAACAGCATGTTTCGAAGAGATCGGGCATGCGCTACCTAGGCGTGACCTAAAATTGGGGCATCCATAGGAATTTAGTTGCCATCTCCTATGAAACATTAATAGACCTAACTATACTCTAAAACACACTGAAACACTTGTACAATAGATTGCAGCATATCTTCAGAAATCTTACAATGAGAGAATGTTGTGTTCTGCTACACAAAAAGAGACTATTTGAGGACTGGTTACCTTTCCATTTTTCTATTTTTTTAAATATCATAATATATGATTCTACTGGTCTCCATATAAACTTTATAGAGCGAAACTTGCGATTTGCTGGAGATGTGATCATATCAGGGAGACATGTACATATTTTGTGACTAGATTACAGAGTTGCAAACCTACTAGAACTCCATCTGGCACCATCTGCAGATTGTGAATGAGTCACACATACAACAGCTGGCAATTCTTCATGATAAGGAGGGCATTGTTGGACCTACTAACCCTAAAAAAAGATTGCTGGGCTCAGCGCTAGCTGTCACCAAGCTCTTTATAATGAGACACTGGAACCACCAGACTTGATGGAAAGTCTTGAAGCTATAATAGCATTGGCTTCACACGAATGTATGATTTGTAAACAGCAGGGACGGAACACAGGCCCCCTAGTCTCTGAAGGTTAGGGATGCACAACCCTTAAGAGGACCTTAATGTTCTCAGAGTGCCCCCATTTAGCCCAAGGCCAGAGTATCATACGGTAGACTCAAAGGTTTCTGATCACATTCTGTACGGGGGCTTCCTT
Source organism: Lissotriton helveticus (assembly GCF_964261635.1). NCBI lineage: Eukaryota > Metazoa > Chordata > Amphibia > Caudata > Salamandridae > Lissotriton > Lissotriton helveticus. The sequence goes on from NC_136058.1 coordinate 136,393,505, forward strand.
ACTTTGCATTACATCACTGGTAAACTGAATGAGCAGCTGCAAGAGTCTGAGGAGATTTGGGGGGCATGCATGAAGTGATCTGATATGAGTGGATAAAAGGAAAAAACGAAAAATGGTGAATCAGTAAATGCGATCCATAGATGTTGAATGTCATCTTATGTTTTATATATATCTTATATTTCTTGTCTGTGACATGAATTTCATAAACGATGTCAACTGTTTGTGTTCTCTACCTGTAATGCTCAATGATGAGCCTCTTATATTGGAAATTCAATAATAAAATTCAAACAAGAAAGGCCTTGGCCTGGGCGGCAGGCAGCAGGCAGCAGGCTGCAGGCGACAAGCTTCAGTGGATGGTGGACCAGCAGGATTGATGCCCGTAAGTGAAATAGAATGAATACCAGTCCCCAAAAATAAGTACCAAGGGTGCCAACTATCACTTACTGGCTTAAATTAACCACTGCATTTTTGCCAAAAGTGGGTGTCAGGTGCAGGATGAATTGGTTACTATATTCTTCAAGTAGGTATGTAGTCAATGTGGTGAGAGTGTTCAGTATTATCACTTGGGGCGTGTTGTCAGTCAGTCTGTAGGTGCTAAATGCCTCAATGTGCTGTAACATTTGAAGACTAACTAGGAAGGCAGGTTACTCCTAGTGAGGAAGCCAGCATCAATCACTCTCTTCTCAATTTAAGCAAGAAGCAGCTCTGGAGGTTCCAACAAGGATGCCAATTACCAAAGAGTTTTTGTACATCACAATCTGAAGGTCTCAGCTAATCTTGGCTTTTTTTATGCATTTATATAACACAGTGACAGGAGTTATAGTATAACTGCACAGATGAGTGGGATTGACACCAAATTAACAAGAGATTTGTGGAATTTGGCTTTCAATTTTCTGCAACCTTTCTCTGAAAATGTAATGGCTAGTTAGTGTGAATGTATCTCTTGAAGCAGAAGCATAATGTTGCACCAGTAGGAAAACAGCACAACCAATAGACAAACATATAATCTATTATATATTCCAATCTAACACTCGACTAATACATGCGAAAGTGTGAAAAAAAGCAGCCTCAGAATTCTCTTCTAGTTTGTGAGTCTCTGTTTTGGCGAACGGCAAAGTTAAACAATTAAAATCTTGCCAGCCCATTCCAAACCCAAAAGAACAATATAATCCAAATAACAAATCTGCTACTGGAACAACATTAATGTGTATGACTCCAAAGAAATTAATTTAATTCGGACGCATACAAAGAAAAGATGGTGTGAGATGTCACCATGAGACAGCCACGTTTATGTTGAGCTCAGATTTGCATCACTCTCCTGATGGTGTGTCTACATAAATGAGATTCCTACTCCCTTCTTATGTTTCATTATTGCTCCTACTCCCTTCTCATATTTCATTATTGCCCCTGGTGCTCACAAAGGAAGAGACAATGGAGTTTAAAGATTTGAGATTTGATCTCCCAATACATTTTGTGGTTGTAAGGCCTGCGAGTTTCTAAATCACACATTACAACCACAAATCTGCAAAAAAGTTGCATAATGACAACGACATATTGCGAAATGCAAATGTCCTCGAAGTCACAATGTTCATTTTGCAAACATTACGAGTTATTATTAAAAGGAGGCATGAAACAGGCATCTACCCTTCCGAGTGGTTTTTAATAGAGCATACCAATAGTCTGCAAAAGTAGCTAGGGTCTCAGGCGATTGGTTGGCTACACCTGAAAGGGGTGATATCAATTTGTAAAATGGAAACTGTTCAAGAAGAGTGGCTTCCACTTTGTAAAAATGAGCTGTGGGCCTTGGAGGGATCCCACGGAGGTCCAAAGGACCACTGCATGGTTATCCAAATGACCCTTGAATCATGGCGATGATTTTTTGTTATTTCAATCTCTCTCCCTTTAAGAAACAGATGATGCAAATAAAATATAGCTTGACATGTTTCAATTTTGAATGCACGGAAGGAGGTCGGCTGTCCCTCCCTGCACTCTTAAAGCATTTGGTAGGATTCGAAATCAGAATCTTTCCTCATTAACATTTAATGGCTGGGATTCTGTGCATCCTACCAAGAATCCATTTTGCCCTGTTAGCATCACTACATCCATTTCAGCGCAAAATAAGCCACAGGATCCAAAGTATTCTCTGTGCAAAACCAGAAACTGCATTGAGACCCAGGGATGTGTAGATCAGGTCTCAAATTTCAATGGCTGTGCACAGCACAGTCACATTATGTTGTCCTCAGCAAACTTCGTCATTTGAAAAGGTTGCAAAGCTTGTCGAATTCTAATCTTTACTAAGCATGGGCGGATTTTGCGGATTCGCAATCCGCGAATTTGCGGATTTGCGTATTTGCGGATTGCGACAATACGCAAAATCCGCAAATTCACGCAGATTTGCGTATTTTTTTTTGGGGTGTGTGTTCGCACGGGTTTCTGCAAGTTCGCGAGGGTTTTGTACAATTTCGCAAATTGCGAACTTACTTGTCGGGTCGCCAGTTTTGCGAACTTGTTGTTTCTACGTGCCCAGACTGTTTGCAAGGCTTTCTTCATCACTGCCACCCTCTGTCACCACTGGCACTCTCTTTGGTCACCCATGCCACCCTCTGGCTCACCCATGTCACCCTCTGTGTCATCACAGCACCCTCTGGTTCACCAGTGTACATTATTGGGGCAAAGCAAAGCACTGCCATCCTCTGTCAACACTGGCACTCTGGTTCACCCATGCCACCCTCTGGCTGGCACACCCATGCCACCCTCGGTGTCATCACAGCACCCTCTGATTGACCAGTGAGTGTACATTATTGTGGCAAAGCCAAGCACACCTGCTAAGTGCTTTAAGTTTTGCAAACAACAACACCTGCCCTGCCCCAACTGACAATAATGAAGGCTGGCACCTGCTTGTCTGCTCCCTTTCCTTTTTGTTGCAATAACAGGATGCAATGGCATACTTGTAACTATTCTGTGACTGTCAGAGCAGGGTCACACAATAGTTGCAAGTAGGCAACCGGATTCTGGAGGGTCCCTTCAGGAAGCACTACAGGTAAATGGTTACAAATGATGAGCTCGAACTTTTGCACCTGCTCGTTGGTTTTGCTTTTGCAAAACTTGTTTTTCGGTAATTTCGCCCTATTCGCGAGGCGCGGCGTCGTGCGAAATCGACCATGGAAGCCGCGAACTCGTGCGAGTTACCCCAAGGTTGAGTATGGGCGCCGCCATTTTGTTTGCGTGGCGTATTTCCGTTTCCGCCGGCTATGTGTAATCTCGCGCAATGAGCGCCTTGCGAATGCAAGTTCGCACGAGTTCGCGAGAGAAATCGCGTGCGAACTTACTTACACGCACGTGTTCGGGCCGCCATCTTGTTTTTCATTCATTCCTATGTGTCTGGGCATGGTGTTTCTATCCTCTGTATATCTCTGCCATCCTTTGCTTGTTTTAATATTTTTTTGATCTATTTAACTTTTTTTCTATCCCTCTAGTTTTCTAGGTCTATATTTTTGTGTTTTAGGCTACTTTTGTTTACTTTTCAACTACTTTTTTAAACTTTTATTTCCTTCTTCCCTACTCTTATTCTTTTTCATTTTGTCTCCTTACTGCTAACACCTGCCCAGAACATGGTGAAGACAGCTGTCAAGCTGCCCAAGACGGGCACCGCAGCCCGTGCCCGGCTCCCATGTGGCCATTTGAGGGCGGAAATGGTGGTACCCAGGGAGATCTTCAGCCCTGAGGAGGTGGGCTCACTCGTTTTTTATGTGCAGCGCCGTCCCCCCAGGACCATCGCGGCAGGCGGCAGGATCGCTGCTGGTTATACCAACAGCCAGGAGCGACGGAAGCGGTGGGGGCAGGTGTGCCGGGCCCTTTTTGACATCACGGGGGTCCAGCGCACCTACAATCAAGTGACCCACCGCTGGACCGATATCCTGGACCGGGAGCGCGACCTGCTAGACCTGCTGGGAGTGGAGGTCCCCGGGCTTGGTGAGTAGTAGTAGCAATTTTTTCATCACTCACTACTCTGTTTTTTCTCCTGCTCTGTGCGACTGTGTTATATTGCAAATGTTTGCTTTAACTTTTTTACAAACAGCAATAATGCTGCTGATTACATTGATAGGAGAGGTAAATTAATATTTCAAAATCTTCTGTGCATTTCAGGTGCACTGTTCTCCTTCTCTGTGGCGGTGCCACTGCTTATTTGTTTTCTATTTTGTGTTCATTTCATTGGGCTGAGTAATGTATGAGTGTACTTTACAGAACTGTGTAATGCTAGACACAAAGAGGCAGATTTACAAGCCCCTTGCGCCACGTTTACGCTGACTTACCTGACGCACAGCGACGTAAACGTGGCGAATCCATGCGAGTCATGTACAACGAGATGCATCTAAGGAGATGCGCCACGTTAAGGCCTGGGCCTGCGCCACAATGGGTGCGTTCCCACGCAGGGGAGGGGGGGATTGGCGGTCAGGCAGCTGTGCGCCTCGCAAAAGTGCCTGCGTGAAATCTACAAGATTTAACGCAGGCACTTCCGCGACGCTGCTACGTCAATTCTTTATGCCTGCTTGCTTGAAGCAGGCGTAAGGACTGATGCGGTATGTTGAGTATTGGGCAGCCCTGAGCATTGCTATAGTTGCATCGCGCCTGCGACGCGACTCTAGAGATGCGCCCCTCTTTCGTCACGAGATGCGTCACGCATCTGCCTACCCTTGCGCCAGGGTTTGCCGCATTGTAATTGCGGCGCATCTGCCGTGATGCAAGGTTAGTTTTGCGTTACGCATTTGTTCTGGTGCACATCTGGAGGTGTCCAGCTCAGAACTCGTAAGTATGCCCCTAAGTGTCAGATTAGCAATTACCTGCGCATCCCTGCAAAGTGTGCGGCACGCCAGCACCACCCATGGTGCGCCGTATTTACAATGTGGCACACCATGGTCCCAAAACGTCACCGAAGCGTTACGCATCGGTGCCGTAAAGGCGGCTCATTGATGGAGTTGCGTTGCAACGATGGCGCAGCTCCAGCAATGCTGCGTCAAGCCGTAAGTCTGCTTCATGCAGGCGCAGGGTTTCAGTGACGCATCATTGTCCTAAATGACTGATTGAAATTTTATATATTCCCCATAGCCACTTTTAGCATGCGTTCCTGCGCAGGAACGCCCTCCCTTGCTCTGGAACGCTCCCTTATGGCGCAGGGCTTTAGAATGGGATGCATCTCCCATATGCGTCACGTTGTTAATATACGCCACACCATGGCGCCTCTCTTGTTGTGGCGCTGCGTCACAAAAGTGACGCAAGAACGGAGCAAAAGAGCTGCAAGGGGCTTGTAAATCTGCCCCTAGAGTAGAGGCTCAGGTGCAGTCCTTCCTTTGTAGCCCTCTTTTTGCTTAAATAGTTGGTTCTTGTTCTTTCTAAATGTTTGATTTGGTTGACAAGGACATCGACAAGCAGCAATCATCAATGTTTTCTGTTCATTCTTTCATGTTGTACGTCAGGTCCGCCCAGGGGCAAGCAGACAGAAAAAGCGGATGCAGTGGCTCCAAAGGAGGAGGATGCAGGCCAGGGCGGCAAGTGCTCCTTTGCTGGCCCCAGTAAGTTTTCATTTAAATATAGAGGACCTATTGTTGTCCAAGCGTTCCTAATTTAATTTTTTCAAAATAGTGTTTAGATAGGAGCAAAATCAATAATACTACTGTTGCAGGGACAATTCTCCACAAACCTAACTATGGACACCAAAGACCAGAGTAATAATATTTCAGAGTGGCGTGTTTGGCACACTGTATAAACCTGGTAGTGTCAGCGGCACGGACTCCTCCTTGCAAAAATTGCAAAACCTTTCGCTCAGTCACTCTAGTCTGGAGGACCAAAAACCACAGAGTCTATTCAAGTTTAAAAGCTTTATTAAAAGTTAAAGTAAACACATATATTAAAATTAAGTTAGTTGGAAATGGAAAAGTGCTTGGTGCTGAGTTGATGAGTAATGGAACACATTTCTTGTGGTCGAGCCGAGCTTTCACCTGGTTTGAAGTTGATGTTGCTCTTGTCCTTAGAAGTCCAGTTTCTGTCTGTTCAGAGAAAAATGATGTGTGTTAAAATTAATCAAGCATTCATCAATTATGACAAAAAAAATGCAGCAAGACAACAGCCTTCCCTGGAAGGAGGGACATTTTTACTTTAGACTAGAGTAGACAGTCAATTACTTTTTCTGTTGTTTTCACATTCTTCATTCATAGACCAAATACTAGTGAGTGGTGTAATCTAACATTCTTAAATCTACTTTGTAGGTGGAACATCTGGTGGCGGGGCCAGCTCGGATGTGGTAATAGTGATCGACTCCGAGTCCGAGGATCACTCTGGGGATGAGGCGGCGCAAGAGGACCAAGAAGTACAGACTGTGAGGAAGGAGACAGTGGTGGTGGCGGGTACAGGTAAGCTGGATCATGGTACTATCTGACTCTTAGATAGCATATGATGTGTATCTACAGAGATTAGACGGTCACTGGATGAACTACGAACATACTATGAAATGTTTCCGGGGGGGGGTGCAACATCATCACCATCTCCTGAGTCCTACTCCTGACATGATTGATAGTGTGGTTTGTGGCCAAGGGCCGCACCGAAGGGGGCAGGGTCAGTGGGGGAGGGGGGTGGATCTAGAGCAACAAAAAAAAATATGACCATGAAATTGAAATCATGCCCCTGCAGCGGATGCCTTCGTCCACTGAGCCACCAGACCTGGCATACACATTACACACATCTTTCTTTCTCTCTCCCCCTCCCTCTCTCTCTGTCTCCCTCCCTCATCCTCCCTCTGTCACCCTCTGGCTCCCTCCCTCTCTCTCTCTCTCCTTCTGTCTTCCTCTCTCTCTGTCTCTGCCTCTATCTGTCTGTCGGTCCCAGCCTGCTGTAATTACCATATTGTAATTTGTCACTGGGCCAGCACTGGATGGACCTGCGATCCAGGGGGGGGCCATCGCGCCCTCTCTTGCCCATCCCTGCGGACGCCCATGATATTGGCCTGAATAGTTTCTTTTGTACTGCGCTGGCTAGTTGCTAGTTGTACTGTGACACAACTTCCTGCTGAATCATTTTGTGTTAATCATATTCTTAAAGAGCATTGGTTACAGATTATGTCTTTCTTTCTTCATATAGTTGGTCATACTAAAACAAAACCAACAAGGAGTATGCAGGCTGTACTGGCCCGGCAACGGAGGCTGGATGCAACTGTTGCCCAATATCGGCGGCTGGTGGAACTGGAGGGGGACGACACGCAGTCCAGTACTTCCAACGTGACATCTGCATCCTCCTCCGTGACCCCACGTTCTGCCGGTCAGCGCAGTGCTCCAGCCAAACGGAGCCGTGCTGGCAGACGCCACCGCCGAGCAGCAAAGGCTGCACCTCACCGTACTGTAAAGGCTCGCTTGCGCCGAGCAATCCGCAGAGTGTCGGACCTGGAGGCGGAGGTCCGGAAATGGAAAGAGTACCAAAATTTGGTGGAGGGCCTCCGTTTAGATCACGCCACCCTCCGGGAGCAATACGATGCCCTGGCCCTAAGGCATGATGCCCTGGAGGCCAAAGTTAACAACACCATGCATCCCTAGAGTGTCCCTTGCCCCTTTTTTAGAGACTTTTGGGGGTTGGGAATTGGGAGTTGGGTTTTTTGGGGACTTTTGAGGGACTATTTATTTGTTGGGGTTAGGGAGGGTCTTGCGGGAGATTATTTTGTTAGGGATATAAAAATATACTTTTTCAAACTTTATCTGAGCATATCTTTTTTTTTACTACTTTTGAGCATGGTGGGTGGTGGTTTTGCAGTAAGTTCGTTTTACTGAACACTGTCATCGTGTTGGTTCACGTGTAATTGGCCAAATGTTTTCCAAAGTAAATGCCTGTCACAGAGTTTGTTAATTGAGGAGTCCTAGGACTTTACTACTAGTACCACTGTCACTCTCTCGCCTCTCCTAATACTCCATTATACTACCTCCCATCCAAACGCTTATCTTACCTGTAATTTGTGTTTGAGGGCTGGCTCCACCTGGAATTCACAGTGTCCTAAAGCGTTCTGCAGCAGGGCCCCAACTGGAGTTTCCCGGCGTGGATTTTCTGCAAAACAAAAGCAATCAACATTAGAAATATGGCTGCGGTGCTCACTTGTCCCACGGATTAAGGAGAAGTATGGACCCGACGGCAAGCCATTAGCCGGTCGAACTCCAGGTAAGAGCCCCACACAGCAATACAGTAGGGTAGAGTGAACGATTGGGAGTGAGCACGTGTGATTAAACTCAGCACGTTTGTTGTTCAGGTCACAGCCACTACGTGCACTTTGTTGTGAAATTACATGACCCGCCGCCTTTGGAATTTCAAGACGTTTTGGTTCGAAGGTTAAGGTAGGCTGTTGTGAGCACGGGGTGCGTGTCTCTTGTTATACTTTGTATGGAACATTTCCCTAAGCACACCTTCATTGTTTTTTCTAGAACCAATTGGTCCTGAGGAGAACCCCTTTAACGAGTGGGGTTTGAAACGCGTCGACCACCTCATCCCCGTATTTGGTCCACACGCTTTGTGATAATAACAAAGTCCCTTCACCAATTTTCAGAACAATACATTTCTATTGTTGAACCATCAAAAAGACTCTAAAACTGCATATTCAAAAGGGATTTTTCCAATTTGATTCATGACCTATACGTGGATTCACTTATTTGTTGTCTAATGTTTATTTTTGTGTGTGAATGTGTCTTTGTATGACTGGACGGCCATGTATGTTTGAAGTATGGAAACGCTTTCGTTCTTTTGATATTGTTGTATATATTGTATATAAAAGAATTATTTGTCTTCTCCTTGCACTAAAAAATTGTGTCATAAACAAAACAAAAAAAGTTTAAATAAGAATAAATCTTTTTACATTGCTAATTCCAGCAGGGTGTGATTGTTTAAATACAACACTTCCAGTCTACATGGTTTAAAGTATTTCTCAGCATTGGCCCTTATGTTGTTTTTTCACTAAAGCGTTCTGCAGCAGGGCCCCAACTGGAGTTTCCCGGCGTGGATTTTCTGCAAAACAAAAGCAATCAACATTAGAAATATGGCAGCGGTGCTCACAGACCCCAAAATCCTAGAAGCCCCACAGACAGCACCCCTAAGACAGGCAAGCGAGCAATAATAACTCCTAAACGTTCACGTGTAATAGGCCAAATGTTTTCCAAAGTAAATGCCTAACCAATTTCATCCCTTAATAGACCTTGCCAGCAATGGCCCAGCCAAGACCCGTAAACCCAAACGCAAAAAAGTCACACTTAGCAAAATGTATTTAAATGAGGACTCACTACTTCCAGACAGTCCCTCTTTAGGGGACTCGTCAACGTAAGTTTCTTCATTGTGCAGAATCCAGGCATCAGCATTACGGGAAATGGATAGGGTGAGTCTGGAGGAGGAGGATAGACGACCAGGACTGAGTTCTTGTCAACTAACTGTTGTGAACCTGAGGAATGCTGCGGCATCAAAATCAAGACAGTTCTGTTGATGGGCTTGTTGTTTGATTGGGTGATTACAGTTTTGTTGTGAATGTGATGAAGCACTTGCTAAAAAAAGAAAGACAGACACACAGGAATAAAAGTGAATTAGGACTAATATTAAAGTTAATGGATCATTGACTCATTTTCAGAACTCGCTGTCAGGGAAGCAGAGCTCGTCCTCAAACTCTGCAAATTGAGTCGGTAGTACTTCTGGTAACTGAGGAGAACTTTACTCAGGTAGGTCGGTGTCCTCGTCTTCTTCCTGCGTGCATTCTCGTACTTTGTAATCTGGTGGTATGAAGTGCTGGTTCATCTTTATCATGGTGAGCCGCTCCACATTTGCGGGCAAGAGGCGGGACCTTTTGGAAGTCACAATGCCACCAGCAGAACTAAAAACACGTTCTGAAGACACGCCTGCGAGTGCGCAAGACAAGTAATTGATAGCCAGGTTGGTGAGCTCTCGCCATATGTTTCTTTTCCCATGCCAATACGCCAATGGGTCCTCAGTAATATTGACCGCTGTTGAGTCATCCAGATAGGCCTGCACCATTGAAAGAATGTCCTCCCGGATTCCTGTACTTTGCACTTCTGTGTCCTTTCTGGGACAAGGAAACCCTAGCTCACTTAGCCAATCCGCTTCAGACATATCGCCTGGGCCTGGTGCAGATGATACGGTTGCTGGTGTGGTTAACGGCTCAGAGGAAAAGTCACTCACTTCTGCCACAGGCACAGATGCAGAAGTGTTTTTTTGGGACGCCTGATGGCCTGCTGATTCACTAGTAGTACTGTCTTCTACAGTTTCCTTCCGCTCTCTTTCAAAACGAATGGCTGACTGAACTAGCCAACCTTTGTACTCTGTAACATCTGATGTTTCAAAAGGAATTATTACTTTGCCAAACAATGGCTTTTTGTAACGTGGATCCAGAATAGTAGCACAAATGTAGTGCTGTTGTTTCTTGATATTTACAAGCCGTTTATTGCTAACTAGGCGTTGTAATAATCTCTGCGCCAACTCATATGCTTCATTCTTTCCAGCATCTTTTAATTCTGAAGACACCACCTTGACTTGGTGCTCGAGCTTCAGCAACAATGGGATAGCTTTGCTCAAAGAACAGTCCTCCCTGCTGACGTCACGCGTGAAGACCTCAAAAGGACGAAGCATGTCTGTCAGGCTTTTAACTAGCTGCCATTGCTCCACCGCTAGCATCATTTCTGTCGTATCACCACCCAGGTTGTAGAAATACTCATTGACTACTGGAAACAGCTCATGCAGACGCTCAAGCATGTAGAAGGTTGAGTTCCAACGTGTTGCCACCTCCTGGATAAGTGCTTTCACTGGCATTCTACGTACATTTTGCTGGCGCCTCAGCTCCTTCCGGGCCTTAAAAGAATGGTTGAAATGTGTGCATATTCTTCTGCAGATGGTCAGTATTTTGTCGACTGCAAGTTCTTTTTTCAAGAACTTTTGCACGACAAGGTTCATACAGTGCGCCAAACACGGCACTCTGAAATAGTAACCGTTCTCCATGGCCTTAACTACATTGCTGCCATTATCAGTAGAAACATAACCAACCTTGCAATTTCTTGGGGGCAGCCATTGCGAGACCTTTTTGTTAAAGTCATCCAAAATGTTGGCTGCAGTATGACTTTTCTCCATGCCAAACATGGCTAATGTTGCATGTTTACGAGCACCCTTAAAAATCTCGGCCAAGTCACCACCTGCATTTATCTGTTTTGCAACCCCTGAAAAAGAGACCCAGTGTGCAGTGATGCACATGTAATCAAGGGCTTGGCAACTGGTCCACATGTCTGTTGTCAGGTGTATAGTGTGAACAGCACTCTTCTGCAAAGCTGCCCCAACCAACTCAAGCACCTCTTTATGTAGTGCTGGAACAGCAACCCTGGCAAAATAGAACCGGCTAGGAACCTTCCATTTAGGGGCCAGTGTTGCCACGAGTTCAAGAAAACCCACACCTTCGACAAACGAAAAAGGGAGAAGGTCCACCGCTAGCATTTTAGCCAGCTTAGTGTTATACAGGCGTACAATTGGGTGGTTGCGTTGAAATTGCGCATCTGAGGAGAACATGGCTGAAATGGTGCGCTGGACAAATTTACTGGATGATGCTGATGCCTTCTTCGACCCACTTGTGCTCAGTGTTGACATTTTCCGCATTGGTGTGTCTCCCAGACTCTCAGTGTGCCTCCTATGTGTTCCGGAGGGTGTGGTGCTGCCAGGGGTACTGGGTGCAACCGGACAAATGTCTGACGCTTCTTCTACCTCCCCGTCATCTTCAGATGAAACACCTAGTATGGGTATATTTTGGCCACTTGCCCTTTGGGATTGCTTTCCCTTGATGTTTGCTAGGTGCGCAAACCATACGACAGCGTGCCTTCTTTGAAGATGACCTATCTGGCCTCCGGTTCCATAGTTGGTACCAGTCTTACCACGGCTAACTCTAGTCTTACAAATGCAACAAACGGCTATGTTATCATACTTTGCATGGACACTAAAAAAGTTCCAAACTGGGGACTGGAAACTTCTGGTTTTGCCGCACGAGATGATACTGCCAATGCCAGATGAAGCAGGGGTGGATGAGCCTTGCAGACATCTACTGGGTTGTGCAATTATTGCAGCAACCCTACTTGAGGGAGTCGAGCTGGATGGAGTCCCCATCTGGGGAGAAAATATGGGAGCTGTAGGTTTTGTTGAACTTGTTGTACTACTTGACTGCGTTGGTGGTGCTACCAGTGCCACGTCGCCAGGGTCACGCTCAGCATGACGTCGGGATAGGGTATAAATGTCTGTCTGCTGCATGGCCGGTGTGGCTGGAATGACGTGTGTGATGACTAGGTAATTGCTGTCATCCTGTTCATCAACATCAGAATGAACCACTTCATCAAGTCCGGCGTTCGGATCCATAAGTATGAGCTTTCCGGGGCCCTTCCTTTTAACTTTTGATACCTTTCGCAGCGAGTGGTGTGCCTCCCTCTCAGACGTCGGAGATGGTTGCCAATCTAGATCCAGATCATCTGATGGAGCGGGGCTTGAAGAGGAACTTCTACACACACTCCTTGATCTTTTCCTTGCTGGGGATCTGGGAGAAAATGAATCATCAGGAGGAGTGCCTTCGTCTTCCTGACATGATACCCCGGCTCCAAAGTCAATTTCCTCCTGTGCCCCTACTCCTGGAAGAAGAACCATTGTGGGCACTTGCACCGCTCCATGCGCCGCTACATGGGCCTCTTCACTGACCTCTACTTGCAACTCTCCATGGACCTCTCCTTCTCGGCCTTCTCCTTCTCGGCCTTCTCCTTCTCGGCCTTCTCCTTCTCGGCCTTCTACTTCTCGGCCTTCTCTTTCTCGACCTTCTCCTTCTCGACCTTCTCGACCTTCTCCTTCTCGACCAGCTCCTTCTCGACCTTCTCCTTCTCGGACAGCTCCTTCTCGGACAGCTCCTTCTCGGACAGCTCCTTCTCGGACAGCTCCTTCTCGGACAGCTCCTTCTCGGACAGCTCCTTCTCGGACAGCTCCTTGCGCATGTACTTGTGCTTGTACTAGTAGCCCATGCAGTTGTTGTTGCGGCTTTGGTTGTTGAATAGTACTTGTGAGATGAGTTACAAGCTGTGTTGATGGTGTGCTGCTACTTTCTTGCGATGAGCCAACATCACTGGTCGTTGGTGATTGAACCACTAAACAGGCTACCTGTGCAGCACTCATGGTGGACTTTTGTTTTTTCCACAAAAACTTAGTGGTCGAGCCACCAGTCTCCTTGGTAAGTGGTGCCACTTGCTTCTTCTTCTCCTTAGTAGAGACATCTTTCTTGCAAGAGGAGCTACGAGCACCTCTTTTTGGAGCCATCTTCTTCAGATGTCGGAACAGCAGGCCGCAGCAGGACTTCTTCCTGGCACTGATGCTCAACGATGATGCGGAGTTATTGACTTTGTGCACCTAAAAGCAAACGAAGACAGAGGAACATCAGTAAATATACGTTGCATATGTAGCGCTTCAATAAATAGTTTGCAAGTAGGCATTTATGAATACACACGTGCACACCACACAATATGGAAATTTCAAAATTAAGAATTGCTAAAATTTTGGGAAACAGGAATTTAACATTGATCCAAGATAGCACACACACAGAGGGTTATAGTTTCATGTACCACTGACTCCCCCTGGGCACAATGGGTGAAAGCAAGGCAAAATGGGTGCAGGCCTATGGCACAAAGCTCACTGCCTGCCTTCAAAATGGCCGCTTGACCCCCATCCACATGGCCAGGACCATGCCTCAAAATGGCCCCCACCAACATAGCCAGCCCCCAACCCCTACTCCAAAAAGTCAAAAAACACAACACCAATCAAATCACCACAATCCAATGCCATCCATCAAGTTTCAGAAGGTTTATGCTGCCTGCTGGTGGTTTTCTGGTGCGAAATTGCAATTTTTGCAATTTCGCGAGTGCGAGATTGTTGCTTCACGACGCGAACGTGGCGAATAACCAGCAAAATCCGTGAACAGACGGATTCTGGGCCCCCTGGGCATGATAAAATCACAGCACACTGGGTGCAGGCCTATGGCACAAAGCACACAAACTGGCTTAAAAATGGCCCCTAGACCCCCACCCACACGGGACCAGGCAATAAACTGGCCCCCACCCACATAGCAAGCCCCCAACACCACCCCAAAAAGTCGTAAAACACACAAAAATCACAACAATCCAATGCCATCCATGCCCTGGCCAGAATAATGTTAAAATTAAAGAAAACAGTTGTATCATGCATGCACCCATAACTAAGCCTGGTAGTTTTCAATTCATGTGCAGAATTGTAATTTTTACAATTTCGCGAGTGCGAGATTGTTGCTGTGCGGGACGCGAGCAGTGCGAACACATTCAAAAAAATTTTTTTAAATACGATTTTCGGGTAATTCGCGGGAGTTCGGGCCCCCTGGGCATAATGAAAGCAATCAGAGCAGACTGGGTGGGCATAGGGCACAAAACACACTGCCTGACTTCAAAATGGCCGATTGACCCCATCCACATGGCCAGGACCTGCAGGACCATGCCTCAAAATGGCCTCCCACACATAGCCAGCCCCCAAACCCACCCCAAAAAGTCGAAAAACACACACAAAAATCACCACAAACAAACAACATCAACTTATCAACTTACTTGTAAATCAAATTTCTAATCAAAAAGTAATCCAAAAGGCCTCAAAGCCAAATCTCCAGCAGCATCCACAAAAAGTAATCCTTCCCAGTCAAGATCGAATTCAAAGTGGCCAGGAAATGGACTAAGCAATGGGAGGAGCTTGCTGGACAGGAAGAGGAAGTTGGAGACTGGGTCACTTCCTTCACCCCTCCCCAATTGTTATTTTTGTAATTTCGCGAGTGCGAGATTGTTGCTGCCCGCGCCGCGGCCCGCGAGCAAGGCGAACACAAGCAAAAAATCCGCCGCGCGCGGATTTGCGTATTTTCGCCACATCCGCGAGAGTTCGCGGATTGCGGATTTACCGAAAATCCGAAAAATCCGCGAGCGGAACGGATTTTGCGCCCATGCTTAATCTTTACCCAGCTTCACTTTTTGACAGAATCCTCACACAAACTTTTTTGCTCACACAAACCTACTTTGTGAATCAAATTTCCAGCATTGGTACAACTGCTCAAGTTTCATGAACCTCATAAAAGTTACAACATTCTAAACAAGCATTGGCAAAGCCAACACGTCTGGCACTTTTCTGAAAGTGCATATATGCTTCGATTCATGAAGTCACTCATCCATCTGTCCATGTACTCATTCACTCATGCATATATTCATAGGCCCATTGAGTCATTCTTACATTCACCCACTCGCCCATGCGCACAGCATGCAAACACATCAGTCAATGAAAAGACACTCTGTTACGAGGCAGATTTCTTGGGTTTGCTACACATCTGCTGTTGGAAGTGTGCTCTTGTTAGCAGTGACTGCTAGTCTTTGAGGGGTGCAGGACTGCATTTGGGAGTGTGTGAGAAGCTAGACTGGTTTGGGTGTGAGAGTGTTTCCAATAGCGTGTGTGATTGGCTGTGAGAATGCTGTTGGTGGTGTGTGACTGCAACTCAGGGCGATGTGTGAGAGTGCTATCAATAATGTGTGTTTGATGGTCTTAGAAGAGTGTGGGAGTGCTTCCAGCATTGTATTACTGTTTGTTTGTGAGGTAAGAGTGCATCTGGTACTGTGTGGCTGCCATTCTGTTATGAGTGTGAGAGTGTTGAGTGATGTGAAGTGCTGTCAGTTTGTACAATATGAGATTGATAGCGTAAGACTGCTATTCGTTGAGGGGTGTGAGTGTTGATACTCTGTGAGGGTGATGAAAGTGTTGTCTAGTGTGGCTGATAGCTCTATGTGTAAGAGTGCTGTAGGTAGTGTGAGACTGTGTGGTACCTTGTGGGCCTATCAGGATTCCCTTGACTAATGATGTAACACTTAGGGCCACATTTATAGGCCCCAGAGACATTTTTTCATCGCTTAAGCGCCACTTTTTTGGCTCTCCAGTGGTGCGATGTGCCGCTCACCCGCGGCTGGCATTGTTCGTGGGTGGGGGCCAGGAGGTCGTGCGGGGGGGTTTATATAATAATAATCTAAATTAAACATACCTTTCCGCCAGCCGGGTCCCGCGTCTTCTCTGCTCCTGCTCTCCTGCCTACGGCAGGAAAAGGAAGCGGGCAGCCAGGTTCCCTCCCCTAAGCAAATTACAATGCTTCAAGCAGCGTTGTGATTGGTTGAGCCGCCGCCCAGCCAGGGGCTTATGGGGAGGACACTTTCTCCATTCAGGCTGCATTGCAGCCTGAATGGAGAAGGGCAGAGTGTGAATGACTGCTTTGGGCGGCCCCAGAGGGCCGACCTAACAGTCTTTGTGCACTCAGGAGTTGTCACAATACTCCTCCCCTGTCCTGCTTGCAGATAGCGCCACCGACCTGCAACGTAACATAAAATGGTAATAACTGAAAGTTATTACCATTTTATGTTTCTGATTCTTGCACTGAAAGCAGTAGGGCGACGCTCCTCCACCCTAGTGGAGGAGCTGCCCCTGGTGCTGCAGCATATTTACAAGGACACGCAAATGCACTTCACGTGGCTTTTCATGGGCTTGTAAATATGTGCCCCTTTCATGCAGAACACTGTGTGACAGGTGCCTTCCATCAGTGTTGCTGTGGGTGTTCCCAAGCTACACTCATAAAATCTGAAGCATTCCCAGATTTACAAGGAATCGTAAACCTGGGAATGCGTCAGATTCCTGTGCCTCCGTGGCGCAATGAGGAGAAATACTTTTATTTCTCCTTGTTTTTTCCTCTTTCTATGCATGTTGCATTCTGCATCAAACATACAAAGAAGAAAATGCCATCAATGATTGTTTTTGTGCAGGAAGGTTTCTCTTCCTGCACAAAAAATAATCATCCAAGCAACGCAGGCACCCTTGCAACATGACGCAAGGGTATGTGCCTGGGTGCATGCCTGCTGTTTGTACGCCGGCGCAGGGGAGAAGGACAGAAATGCGCCTTTTCCTTGTAGATATGGTGCATTCCTACCCTTTTCTTTTGACGCGCGGCAGCGCAGCAGGAAGGCTTACTGCGCTGCCGCGCATCAAAAGTTTGTAAATGAGGCCCTTAGAATATGATGAGTTGGCTGGACAAAGGATTCTTGGGAAGGCCATTGGAGGTGGTGGCTGGGGCTTCTGGACACATGAAAGCCTGCTTTTATAAAACAGCACTTACTATCTCTGCGTGTCATTCTGTGGGTGCCATACCACGGACTGGCAGTGTGGGAGGGTACTGTCAATGATATGAAGTGATACCTATCGTGTGATACTGTATACAATACTTTTCTTGTATAATCTGCCTACCTCATGGAAGCAGTTCATTTACAATAATCAATGGAAAACTATTTATGGAAACGTCTTTCTTTTTCTTAGTACTAGTGGAAATGAAACTGGACACCATTAGAAGGATGAATGATTGAATGGTGATTTGCGCTCTGTGGACTTAATGGCGATTTACATATTATCCCAGTTCACAAACTCAGTGCATTGAAACTTTCAAAGCTGCTTGTAAATTCATAAAAGGAGGCAAATGAGTACTGGACAAACCAAGGGGGCCTTCTTATTCTTGAACTGAGGATGGACATGTTACTACAATAGAGTGGACCCATTAAGTGATGTTATTTCTTTAAAAAAAATGATCTCTGCGAAAAAGAAAAAATATGTGTTTTTCCACATTTACAAAATCGTGGTTCTCTTCACAATAAAAATGATAAAATCTGTTTCTCTGTAGCTGTACTTACTGTAAGGGGTTGCCTATTCACTTGCACAACTACGTTTTTAAATGATATTGGTAATGAAGGACGCAAAGAAAAATACCAGCCATTTCCAATTTTCAACGATCCCACTTCTCAACCGTTAACAAAATGGCCAAAAGACATACGTCACGCTCATTTTGAGAGTATATAGGCTCTGTGACGTTGATTTTTTCACTTCATCGTGCGCTTCTTATCTATGCTTCTAAACTGCGGGATCAGACCTGCACCCCCCCCCACCCCCCCACCCACCCCTGGATGTTCAGTTCCGGGCTAGAGTCTGTTTAATTACAAGTTGTATTTAAAAAGTTGTTCCTTGAAGTTACGGTACACTGAAATAGTACGTTTTTTACATATCGTGGTTAGGGTATCCATTCTACAGGAGACAGGTGCTACTTCCGCCATTATCTTTGCTGGACTGAACTGACAATGTGATGATTGGCAGGGACAGTGTGAGTGGCTCGGTCCCACCATCACTGTTGGTATTCTTTAGTTCTTTTATGTTGCAATAGTGACAATGTTGGAGATATATGGGGGCGCTAGAGGGCGCACGAGCTGAATGGCCGCACTCCCGTGAGGCTCCAGCAGCCTGGTGCTGAAATCCGTTGTTTATCCTGGTTGACCTGATCCGGCCCGTTCGAAAACCCCCTGTGATCGCCGAGTGTGTGCTGCTACGCACTCGGTGAAAGTTTGGTGCTTTGAAGTTTTCGCCCTGAAGACACCTGACCGCTGCGGAGCCCTGCGGCGGCGCTTGAGGACACTTGACACCGGGGCGCACCACGAGGTACGTGGGCCTGAGTGCCGTTCACGGGCGGCGCTCCCGGGTGCATATGCGACGGCGGACCACGGCTTCTCCCGCTGCCTCCCGGACCCGATTTCCCGAGACACTACCGCTGGTAAGGAGCCTCCCCGCGGCGAGGACGGAAGGTGTGGAAGATTGACGCGGGCTTGCTGATGGGGGGCGCTCTGATCCGCCATTGACTTTGCGGCGGTGTTTGAGGGCACTGCAGTGACGCGCGCATCCATGGACAGGTTAGGCGCCTCACCCCCCGGCCTATAGCACCCCGCTGGGCGAAAAACCTGAGCCGTGGACTCCCCTACCTGTGCAACGCCGGGACCGAGCTGAGAGCGTGGAGATCTGCCACTCTCCACGGGGCCGAAGCGGGCCTGGGACACTGCCGGCTATATTGCACCTCGAGGCAGCACACGGCTGCGCTGCCGCCAGTGATTCAAAGACCTTCCACACACCTGCTGGGAATAGTGACCATTTCCCCCCTGCCTGATACCGTTTTTGCAATTATCAAGCCCTTACTTACTAGCTGGTGACACGGCGTGGGCTGGATGTGCATAGAGTGGCTGTGGTTTGCAAGAAGGGACGTCACTCACTGCAGGCTGTGACTGCCGAGCCCAGCACTCAATTAGGCCAGGACATATTTGTGGCGCAATGGGGAAGCCTGACGGTAGGCAGCCCAAACTACAGTTTGAACCTGAAGTGCAAAAAAAAAGCACGCGGCACACGGTGGATGGCGGACAACCTCGAAGCCCGTCTGCGGAGATATCCACGCCGGCCCAGGCGGCACCGGACATTACCACAATGCTACAGGAGATGCGCCAGGGGTTCGCCACTGTCGTGGACAAAGTGGACAGGCTCTCGGCCAGGATGGATGGCATTGCCCAGAGAATGGATGTTCACGAGGAGCGTCTCACTGAAGTGGAGCGCCGAATATCTGATAATGATGACACCACTGCATCTCACACATCGAGGCTGTCGCGTATGGATAACGTGCTGAGGGTAATTGCCGCCAAGAATGAGGAATTGGAAGCGAGGAGCCGGCGGAACAACATTCGCGTCACGGGCATACCGGAGAAACACAGGAAAGATGGAGCTCTACATTGAAAGGATGCTTATCGCCGCGGTGGGGGCGGAGGCCTTCTCCAACCAATTCATAGTGGAGCGTGCTCATCGATCCCTTGGGCCCCGACCCAAACCTGGAGCCACGCCGCGTCCCATAATAGCACGCTTACTCAACTATAGAGATCGTGATGCGGCATTGCGAGCAGCTCGGGCGAATCAGACCCTCACGCATGATGGAGTGACGTTTTCCATTTATCCGGATTTCACCCCGGTAGTGCAGGAACAAAGACGGAAATTTCTGGTGGTAAAGAAGAAACTTAGGGACCTGCAAATTGACTATGCCCTTTTGTATCCTGCCAGACTGCGAGTGACACACCAAGGTACGCAACACTTCTTTGTCAACCCGCAACAGGTCGAGGATTACATCAAAACGTTGCCGAACCGAGGAAGGTCAGCTGCGGGCGCTGAGGACCAGAACGACTCAAGCGCCGAATAGGCAGATAACTGTTTAGTTTTGCTACATGGATTTGTACGTGCCACTGCGTCATTGTCCCTACCCTGGGGCCACACCTGGTGTCACTACTGACTATGAAAACTTCAACGATTCCAGGGGATGCCACGGACGGGCACGGACCACAGGTGGTAACGTATGCCAGGCACCCACCCCCCTCTTCCCCTTCCCCTCCGGACAGTGGCGTAAGGGGCGTGCTTGCACGGAACGGGAGAAATGGGGGTGGAAGGAAGTGCACCTCAGATGTCCCCTAATGGGTGTACCCCACGTGACTTGATTTCGTTTCTATTCATGTTGGAATGTTTGGGTAGGACTATGGGAGGGGGGGGGCTCCAGGTACTGGCAAGTTGGGGATGCTTCAGTGGGCGGGGGAGGTAGGGAAGTTGTACGATATGGGATGTATGCGGGTAACGAGGCATGGACCCTCATTGCAGATTTGGTTGGAGTGCCAAGGGTGGGAGGGAGAGGGCTTTTTGCTGATGCCATGGTGCCAGATATGTGCCTACTGTGGGTTCTTTGGGTGGGGTGGGATGGTTGCATACTTTGGGGACTGATTTGGTTTCTGTTTGTTACATGTGCGAAAAGTATCGACGAGCTATGTTTACACTTTGATATGGGTGTTTTGGATTACACTGGATCTGTGACTGAGCCTGTGGAGCGCTATTATAGCTCTGCCTTACAACAATTTGCTACGGGGGGCGACACTGTCTTCTGTGGGTCTGGTCCTTTGCTCCTCATGGGGGCGATGATATGTTCACAACACGAAAGTAATCTGCGGGTTGTTGGTATCAGAGGTGCCAAGGCGTGGGCCGCGGCCTATGGTTCATATTCCCAGCTGCCTGTATGGGGGACACTGACTTGAATGTACTAACGTGGAACGTGAGAGGGCTGGGTGATCCTAGGAAGAGGAGGCAGATACTGGGCTACCTCGACCGCCATAAGATACATATTGCCTTCCTCCAGGAGACACATTTCAAGCCGCATGGATTGCACTCCTTTGGAAAGAAATGGGCATCACACACAGTCTTCTCCTCATACTCGTCATATGCACGGGGTACGGCTATTTTAGTTAAAAGAAACACGCCCTTCCATTTGGCGGGCACGAAGACAGACACACAAGGGAGATTTTGCTTAATGTGGGGTAGACTGGGGCGCATGGCTGTAACTCTGGCCTGTTGTTACGGGCCTAATGTGGATGATCCGCAATATTTCGCTGATCTATGGGCGGCAATTGTAGAAACTGGGCCACAGCACTTGATTTGGGGGGGAGACTTCAACATCACCCTGAATCCCGCCTTAGACAGGTCGCATCCGGCCCCCCATCATTATACTACTGGGAGGGAATTTCTCCGGGCCACGATTGATGACAATAACCTTTTAGATGCATGTAGAGCTATGCATGGGTCGACAGGGGAAGGTACACACTTTACTGCGCAGGCGAGGTCATGGGCTAGATTGGATTACATTTTTTTGACACCGCAGCTTTACACATCACTATTACGCTCAGCACATCTCCCCAGAACGTATTCAGACCACTCCCCTGTCCTTATCACATTGCGGGGTGCGGAATTGGGCCCCCCTGTCACGGCATGGCGCATGCAACCCATGATGCTGCTAGACACTGAATTTCAGGAAGAGCTTAGAAGCGAATGTCTGGATTTTTTTCAGCGCAATAAAGACTCTGTCAATGATGTAGAAACCATTTGGGATGCGTTTAAAGTTACACTCAGGGGTATTTGCATCTCAAAAGGGTCAGGGGTACTTAAAGCGATAAGGAACAGGCTGAAAACTCTAGAGTCAGAACTTAGGGTGGAGGAAGCTACTCTTCGTGTAGAACCTGGGACCGACACACTAGCAGCCATACGGGATAAACTGTCGGAATACGTAGATGAAGCTGCACGGGAAGTGAAATTCAGGAATAAACACTGGGTGGCCAGAAGGTATGGGGAGGGCGAGAGACCAGGGAGGGCATTAGCTGCGACGATTAAATTTATGGGCTCACCTACTACCATCCTTGAATAGGAAACGGCGGAGGGGGTTCTCCTCGGGGACACCACACACATATTGAACAAATTCGTAGGGCATTATAGTGCTTTGTACTCCTCAACCCGGTCGGGAGAACTATCCCTGGACGACTACCTGGAGGATGTGCCATTGGGATGGCTGAGTGATTTACAGCGTGCCTTCCTTAGTGCCCCGTTTGAACTCGACGAAGTGAGGGAGGCTATTATGCATATGAGTTCCGGAAAGGCCACTGGCCTGGATGGCATTCCTATCGAATTCTACAAGACATATATAGACTTCATGGCGCCGGTTTTGCGTGAAGTGTATGAGGACGCTCTGGAGGTAGGCCACCTGCCCACTTCCATGAGGATCGCCCTAATAACATCCCTTCTCAAGCCTGGGAAACCAGCTACCCGATGTGATTCGTATAGGCCCCTGTCACTGCTGAATTGTGATGTGAAAATTCTCGCCAAATTAATAGCTACGCGCATTGGCCTTCTGTTGCCTGATTTGATACTCCCGGATCAGGCTGGGTTTGTTCCGGGTAGGGCGACATCACACAACCTCCGCACCTTTTTTTCAATCTATGATTCGGTTCATGAGGACTTGCCAATGGCAGCCATTTTTCTGGATGTCACAAAGGCGTTTGATTCACTGGAGTGGGACTATGTCTTCCGGGTACTTGGACGTATGGGGTTTCCACTAATCTTCATATCCTGGATTAGATTATTATATACGGATCCGGTGGCCAAGGTCCTCATTAACGGCAAACTGTTCTCGGAGTTTACTATTTCCAGAGGAACTAGGCAAGGCTGCCCCCTGTCCCCGCTACTATTTGCCATAGCCACCGAGCCCCTAGCAGCCAAGTTGCGTCAACATCACCGAGATAGTGCATTGCGGTGCTTTCAGAGGCAAATACTAGTTTCGATGTATGCCGACGACATCACGCTCTATGTCCGTAGCCCTGATGAGAACCTGAATCCTATCCTTAGAGAGTTTGTGCGCTTTGGGGTCCTCTCTGGTGTCCAGATTAACTGGAGCAAGTCATGTATATTCCCACTTACAGCTTCAACACAAAAGTTCGCCTTGGACTATCCGCTTGCCTGGTGTGAGGGAGATTTCAAGTATTTGGGGATACGAATTGAGAAAGACAGGGAGGCACTGATGCGTGCCAATTATGGCACTGTCATGGACAAGATCAGTGATAACATCTCCAGATGGATTACCCTTCCACTGTCCATGGCTGGCAGGGCGTCGCTTATTAAGATGGTGATACTCCCTCAATTACTTTATCTCTTTTTAAACATACCGTTCCACCCGGGGAGTTATTTTTTTCGACTGTTGCGCACTGAATTACTGCGACTAGTGTGGGGCGGGAAATCACCGAGACTCAAATGGGAAATCCTCATTCGGCCTTACTCGCAGGGGGGCTTTGGGATCCCAGATTTTGAGCTGTATTACAGCGCAGCCCAGGCCCATTTTGCATATTTCTGGATACGACAGCCTAGATATATGCCCCAATTGGCGGCTGAGCACTGGCTGGCACATCCTATTCCAATCGAGGGTGCGCTTTACTCCGCTGTGGTGGGCAGAGATAAAACCCCCGACACTGTGTTAAGCACTGTTGCTGCATGGCAGTATATCAGCTCCAAACTAAACCTGAAGCTGCTATACGCCCCCCTGTTGCCGTTGGTCTACCACCCACAAATGCCGCTTTTACAAGAACCAGGCTTTCAGAAACTGTTAAGGAAAATACATGTTAGTACATGGGGGGATCTGTACCATGATGGCAAGTTTCGCTCAAAGGACCAGCTCTACGATGGTCTCCATCCCACGCCGTTGGATGTCTTTTATTATCTCAGACTCCGGCGCGGTTTGCAGGCGGTAACACCGGACTTTCCACACGAACCACCTGCCCTTGCCCCGCTACAACACATTCTCCTAACTGACAACCCCAGCAAATTGGTGTCCACGCTTTACAGATCGGTCCGTGCTAATGTAGAATATGCAGACTTACCTGCCAGGGAGAGGTGGGATCAGGAGTTAGATAAGACCCTCACAGACAGGCAGTGGACTTTCTGTTTGCAGCAGACGGAGCGCATATCATCTAGCAGTCGATACAGGATCATTCATTACAAATTTATACACAGACTTTATTGCACACCTGCACGGCTGCACAGATTTCAATTGCGAGCCACTGCTGACTGTGACAGATGTGGGGCTCCGGATGCAGATTTCTTACACCTTGCATGGGGATGTGACCAGGTTCACCGCTATTGGGTACAGATTTTTACAGCCATCTCCAAAATGATACATACACTGGTGGAACCGTCTCCGGTGATGGCACTGCTGGGTTATGTGGAACCGCTTCAGGCAGCCCATCGCAAATATGTAGCACTAGCTATGTTGTTGGCTAAGCGAAGAGTGGCATGCAGATGGGGGAGAGGGAGAGCCCCCAAGTTCAAGGATTGGGTGAATGATTTGGTTTACTGCCAGGAACAACTGCATACCTACTCGGAGCTGTTGCCTGTCGCATCCAGACCCACTGATATCTGGGCTCCACTACAATGTTATCTGTTAGAGATGTCCGCAGAAGAGCCCTGAGATTGACATTGCTGTTGTACTAATGTGAGTTTTTGTGCCCACGGGCTGTGGCCTCAGTTGCTGGTATTGAAGTCCTCCTTTTGTCCCTATGTGGGCCAACATGGCCATTAACGTGTGACTCTGTGATTTTGAAGGGGCGCTATGTGGCCGTTTCTTGAAGGCTGAGCAAATGCTGGAATAGACTGTTCCCATTTCCGGACACTGTGGCTTGTTCCCGGATTGGCTGGGCACCACGGCAGTATTTTCTGTGTAGCGCACCAGGCTTGATATAGGCTCAGCACGGTAGTGAGACAAAATATCGAAATTAAAATATCGATATACAATAATATCGATGTTTTAATTTCGATAGTATAGAATATCGATGTCCAAAATATCGACAGACAGAATATCTTTTTTTAAGGTATGTATGTTACTAATATCGAATTTTACTAATATCGAAATTTTGTTTAGTGTTATGTATTTTGTTGTGTTGTTTATATGTTTGTTAAACATGTTTTGTAATGTATATTTGAAAATTTGTAAATTTGTTTACATTTTGCGTTTTAGTATCAGAGCGGGTTGTGGGTTTATAGGGGAATAGGGTGGGAAGTAATTTAATAATAATTAATTAATTAATATGTTTGTAAATATTTTTTATTAATACTTAATTGGTAATTAATTAATATTAATTAGTTAATTAATTAATATAATTTTGTACATATTTTTAATTAATTGGTAATTAATTAATATTAATTAGTTAATTACATTAATTAGAGTAATTTTTTTATATATATAATTTTTTGTTATTGTTAATTAATTGGGAAACAATAATATTAATTAGTAAATTAAATTATTTACAGCTAATGTGGTAATATATTTACTTTATTGTTATTGTTAATTAATAATTAATTGATAATTAAATAATATTAATTATGTAATTAAATTATTTAGAGTTAATGTGCTAATATATTTAATGTGTTGTTATTGTTAATTAATAATTAATTGGTAATTAAATAATATTAATTATGTAATTACATTATTTAGAGTTAATGTGCTAATATATTTAATTTTTTGTTATTGTTAAATAATAATTAATTGGTAATTAAGAATTATTAAGTGAATAAATGATATGATTTATTTCTGTGTAGTGGGTTGTGTGTTTATAGGGGGATAGTGTGTGATATAATTAAATGTAATTAATTAAAGAGATTGTAATTTTCTTTGGTATTTATTGTTAATTAATTAGTAATTAATATGTGTTATTTAGTTCATTTATAATTACATCAATTTAGTAATATTAATTGTTATTAATTGATTAATTGAAATTTATATTAATTGTCTTTTTTATATGTGTAGTGTGTTGTGTGTTAAAGTGGGAGTAGTGTGGGAATTAATTTTTACCCCCATGCTATCCAACGCTTTCCCTACTGTTGCACCCTCTGGAGTGTGAATAGTAATTTTTACCCCTACGCTATCCACCGGGGAAACAACCTTTACAACGCAACTTTTACAACGCACTACCATTACAACGAAATTTTTACAATGCAAAAACCATTACAACGCATGTGTTTACAACGCATGTTTTTACAACGCAGGTACCTTTACAACGCATACCATTACAACGTAAGTATAGGTAAGTATATAATAATATTTTAAATTTTATATGTTTTAGTTTTTTTAAGGGGTATTTTTAGGGTTCAGGGTCAGTTTTCAGTTTTTAGGTAAAAGTGTATTTTTAGTGTTCAGGGTCAGTTTTCAGTTTTTGGGTAAAGGGGTATTTTTAGGGTTCAGGGTCAGTTTTCAGTTTTTGGGTAAAGGAGTATTTTTTGGGTTCAGGGTCAGTTTTCAGTTCTTGGGTAAAAGGGTATTTTTAGTGTTCAGGGTCAGTTTTCAGTTTTTGGGTAAAGGGGTATTTTTAGGGTTCAGGGTCAGTTTTCAGTTTTTGGGTAAAGGAGTATTTTTAGGGTTCAGGGTCAGTTTTCAGTTCTTGGGTAAAGGGGTATTTTTTGGGTTCAGGGGCAGTTTTCAGTTTTTGGGTAAAGGGGTATTTTTAGGGTTCAGGGTCAGTTTTCAGTTTTTGGGTAAAGGGGTATTTTTTGGGTTCAGGGTCAGTTTTCAGTTTTTGGGTAAAGGGGTATTTTTAGGGTTCAGGGTCAGTTTTCAGGTAAAGGGGTATTTTTAGGGTTCAGGGTCAGTTTTCAGTTCTTGGGTAAAGGGGTATTTTTTGGGTTCAGGGTCAGTTTTTAGTTCTTGGGTAAAGGGGTATTTTTTGGGTTCAGGGTCAGTTTTCAGTTTTTGGGTAAAGGGGTATTTTTAGGGTTCAGGGTCAGTTTGGGGTTTTTGGGTAAAAGGGTATTTTTAGGGTTCAGGGTCAGTTTTGGGTTTTTGGGTAAAGGGGTATTTTTAGGGTTCAGGGTCAGTTTTGGGTTTTTGGGTAAAAGGGTATTTTTAGGGTTCAGGGTCAGTTTTGGGTTTTTGGGTAAAGGGGTATTTTTAGGGTTCAGGGTCAGTTTGGGGTTTTTGGGGTACAGGCGTACAGGGTAAAAATAAAATAAATGTATATTTAAATTAAATCAATTAAATGAAATTAAAAAAATAAAAATATATTAAATTATTACGTTTTTAATTTATTTTAAATGTATATGTATTAGTTTTAATTTTTTAATTATGTTTTAATGTTTTTATTTAATATTTGTAAAATTATATGTATTTTAAAATTATTTTTACATTATTATTTATACATTTAAAAAACGATATTTTTAATTTCGATATTTGTGTACTACGATATTAATTTTTCGATATTTTTGTACTTACCTTTATGAAGATATGACTCCGATATTTTTGATTTCGATATTTTTGTGTCGATATTTTTGTATGTCGATATTCTGTCTGTCGATATTATGTCAGACATTCGCTCAGCACTGACAGATGGACAAACACCCCATTTATAGTTTAGATACCGCACGAGTTGAAGTTAACACACCGAAAGAATTTAAATTAAAAAAAAACAGTAAGACGCATAGATTTGATAACTGAATCAGCGTACTGTCGTGATGTTATCCTTTGCAGCTGTGTGTTTGCATGTATATAGCTGTATTTGATGTCCTGTACTTGCCTGATGAAATACTCGAATAGCGGCCTGCCTCCGGGTTGTTGGCGTGACGCAGTGTACACCTGATAGTACTTAATAAACGTCTTACAAAAAAAAAAAAAAAAAAATGTTGGAGATATATTTTCGTACCATCCTTCTGCCATTTCTAAGAGCCGCACATAATCAGTGTTACAACTGCTTATTATAAAGGAACTCAGCGTATCGACATGTGACCTGTAGATCATAGCACAGATCAGGGAAGAGTATTTACCCAACTAACCTGTGTTTAAATCACTTGTCCCTGTTGAGAAGGGCTCAACTGTGCTTTGGCCTCCCACTGCCTCCATGTGAGGAAGGAAGAACTGAAGCAACTTCCTTGAACAGTGATGAAGAACAGAGACTTCTGTCTGATTATACAATACTTTACCACAGTGATGTGTTGCTTTGGACCGTTATGCAACATCTAAAATAGGGGGATCCATTTTGGAGGCACAAACTCAGGCCCTCTAAAAAACCCGAATCATTCGATATGAACATGCATTGAGACAATCTTTCAGAATATTGTCCCTCAAGATAAGTCATAACATTGTCAATTTCAACTCACAAGAACTGTCCTGCCCCTGCTAGGCTGCCCTCAAAGGTAGGCGAAAACAAAAACTGCAGAATAGAAGGACTGGTGCTTGAAATCCCAACATTCAGAAAGCAAAACACTCTTATTGAGTCATTTGTGTGGCAGTACCAAATATCTGGAATTACATTTCCCCTGACCAGTGGATGCACTGGTCAAATATTATGTTCAAGAGAGAAATGAAAGAGGTCCCATCCCAATGTCAAAATATCTCTGTACTCCACCCCCTCCATGTGCATGCAAACTTCCCGAATCAGGGGTCTTATGACCCACTTCACCACTTCTCCTAATTTTTTCAGTCAGCCTCTTGCAGAACAAAGTATCTATTTTGAACGTAAACATTTTTATATTCAGGAATTTTGGCTACATTGAGGTTGAGCGATTCTCTCTGACAAGTAATACTTTCGGATCAGTGTCAAAATGAAGCACCGTGCTGCCCCTTTTCTTATTTTTTTGTTAAATGTGCTCACATTTTGATGCTCTCTACTCCAGTGTAAATTGCCCTATCACAGGTTGACAGGTACTGGCCCTGCGGCGCACGCGCTGCTGCTGGCGCTTTGGTATTTTAAATCGCCCTGGTTGTCTATTTGCTTTGTATTTGCTTTCATTTTCCCCTGCTTTTAAGCGGGAGTAGGCTGGGCATTTCTCCCCTCCCTCTTACCGCATTTAAAAGGTTTAAGCACCGCCGCTTTGGCGGATCCGGGTCCCGGGGGTGGTCCTGTGTAGGCGCCATCTTGCTTTGGGCTCCTATTTCATCGACGGGCGCCATCTTTGAGCGTCCTTGCACTCGCGCTGGGCTCGGAACGCCTACTTAAAGCTATCCTCTCCCGCGCAGCGGGACGCGCAGTCGGGGCGCCCTCGTGTAGCCTGAGTCGTGCCAGAGTCCTGCCCGTCTGCGCCCGTCAGCGACGAGGAAGCGCGAGGCGTGGTAGGGCTCTGGTCACTAGCTGTTATTTACATCATGCATGCTTTACCAACGCTTAGCTATACTCGGGCGGATTTGCTATCCATTGGGAATAAGGTTGATGTCTGCTCATGTGATCCTGTGGACCCCCTATCTGGCCCATTTGTCTGCGCCTGTAAGGGTTGGTCTCTAGATAGACCAACTAAGATCCGCTCCTTGGAAGATAACACTCCGACCAAGTGCAATTACACCGCGGACTGTAGGCTTTGGATCTGGAATTTGAACGTGAGGTCATTGGTTAAACATCACCAGTTCATACATGACCTCATTGAAAAAGACGGCCCTGATCTTTTTCTCCTTACCGAAACTTGGCTCCAGGATTCGGATGTTGCTATCTTGAATCTTACCTTTCCATCGGAATACACGGTCTTTACTTTGAATCGGACCACGAGAGGAGGTGGCATCGCCATGGCAGTAAAATCTTGCTTCCCCGCTGAATGGAAAGCTCTTGGGTTGCCTGCATGCGAGAGTGCCCTCTTCAAAGTGGCCTTTAGCCATCATTTTACGTTTAGCGGTATTCTCATCTACCGCCCACCTGGCAACGACATAGTCTTCAAGTCCGCTCTTGCCGATATGGTAAGCTCTCTTGCGCCCAGTTGTGCGAACTTCAACATCATGGGCGACCTCAACATTCATTTTGACAGCAGGTCGTCCACAGCCATAAATACCTTGCTTGCGGATCTTGAAGCACTACAACTTGTCCAATTAGTTACACTTCCCACTCATACAGGAGGACACATTCTCGACCCCTTTTTTACCACCCTTGAGAGGGCGAAGGTGTCTGACCCGGTTTCGGTGGGCTGGACTGACCATCTGCTGGTGGAAGTCTTTTGTCCTATTCACGATAAGTTATTTAAACCTGTGGATAGGCTGATTCTTAAAAGACATTGGCACAAGCTTAAACTTGAAGAGTTTTACAGGCTACTGGAGCAGAAACCCCTGAGCCCTTTTTTGAATGTAGATCATGGTTACGAACTGTTTTGCACATGGATTTCAGACGCCC
This sequence comes from Lissotriton helveticus, assembly GCF_964261635.1. Taxonomy (NCBI): domain Eukaryota; kingdom Metazoa; phylum Chordata; class Amphibia; order Caudata; family Salamandridae; genus Lissotriton; species Lissotriton helveticus. Next base: position 136,423,963 of record NC_136058.1, read on the forward strand.
TTGACTCCCTTATACCCAAGCGCTGGTTGAAAAGTCACTCTAAGGTACCCAGCCCATGGTATAATGACTCCCTTGCCGAGCTTAAAAAAACCTGCCGGAAAGCGGAGAGAGACTGGAGGAGGTCTTACGATCTCGTTCTGAAATCCTCGTATTTTGCCAAACTTAAGATCTATCACAGGGCAATTTGCAGAACTCGTGCCGCTTTCTACGCTCAGGAATTTCTTGCCAGCTCCAACCCCTCCAAATTAATATTCAAAGTCTTGAAAGACCTTATGAATAAAAAAGTCACTTCGGCAGAGATCTGCACCGACTCCCATTGCGAGAACTTGGCAGCCTTCTTTCTGGAGAAAGTGCAGATTATATACCGGGGATTTGACCTGTGTCGGCCGGATCCAGAGTTAGTTGACCCTAATCTCTTGGGTTATGAGACTTTGACCTTCTTGCCTGATCTGTCTACGGAGGCTTTTGACAAACTGAGCCTCAGTATTAAATCAGGCTCTCCTCTGGATCCGCTGAAACCAGCTCTCATCAGTACGCTTTCCCCGCTGTGTTGAGTTCCGATACTCACCCTAATCAATCTGTCGTTGTCAACCGGGACGGTCCCCGCCTCGTGGAAGCAGGCGGTAGTTACCCCAGTCTTGAAGAAGGCAAATGTAGATCCTCTCTTGCCTGAGAACTACCGCCCCATATCTCTTCTTCCTTGGACTGCTAAAGTCACCGAAGCCCATGTTAATTCCATCTTGTCTGATCACCTTGTTCGTAATCAGATATTGGACCCTAGCCAAAATGGCTTCCGGCCAGGACACAGTACCGAGACCGCTCTGCTCTATATGATCGAGCACTTACGCCTGGTGCTTGACTCCGGACGTACGGCAGCGCTCCTGCTATTAGATCTGAGCGCTGCCTTTGATACTGTGTCCCACCGTGTATTGATTCAGCGTCTGGAGGAAGCTGGAGTAGCAGGAACCGCCCTTCAGTGGTTCCGATCTTTCCTTTCAGATCGAACCTTTAAGGTAGCTATACCACCCTGCCAGTCCACTCTTCATCCTTTGGTCCTGGGGGTCCCACAGGGCTCCTCGTTGAGCCCTACCCTGTTCAACCTTTATGTGAAACCGCTAGCTGCAGTCGTCAAACAGTGGGGTTTGACGATGACCTCATATGCTGACGATACGCAGCTGGCGGTGACACTGAGTGGAGACCCTGAAGTGGAGGCCCCCAGATTCCGAGCTGGACTTGTGGCAGTAGCAAGTTGGTTGAGAACCAATTGCTTACAACTGAATGCCACAAAAACTGAAGTTTTGATCTTGGGGAAACATGCTGAGTTATGGGGAGATCAGTGGTGGCCTCTAGAGTTGGGCATCACTCCCATCCCAGCTTCCGAAGTGAAAAACCTTGGGGTTTGGCTGGACCCAGCGCTCACCTTCATAGGTCACACGAAGAAGGTTGCAGCCACCTGCTACGGTATCTTGCGAGGCTTAAGACCGATCCTCAAGTTCTTCGACCCTCCCACCCGGCAGCTGGTGGTCCAAGCCTCGGTTTTATCTCGGCTGGACTACGGCAGTGCGCTGATGTTAGGGGTAAACCAGGCTGAGGCATCTAGGCTTCAAAGGGTACAGAATGCTGCGGCACGGGCCATTGTTGGTCTTCCCAGGTATTGTTCTGTTTCCAGTACCATCTCGGCCCTTCATTGGTTGCCAGTCAGATAGAGGATTAAGTTTAAAGCACTCTGTCTGGCCTTCAAAATCAAGAAGCTTTCCTCGCCTCCGGCACTTGCCAACTTGCTCATCCCCTACATCCCTTCGAGATCTTTGAGATCTAAGGCTTCATCTTGCGGTCTGCCCCCGTTTTAAACTTAGCAGAATGGGTGGCCGCTCTTACCGGGTGCTTGCATCGGGGTTGTGGAACTCGCTCCCGGTGCACATTCGAGCTTTGAATAACCTGTCCTCCTTCAGGCGTGCTATTAAAACTTTTTTGTTTTCTATTTCTGAGTAGTTGCTCCACCTTCTATCTTTCTTCATGCGTGTTATGTTATAGTATCTGTCTAAGCGCCAGGACGCCCCTTTGCTGGGGCAGCTGTGCGCTATATAAATATCGTTAACATAACATAACATAACAATGTTTTGATGTGAACCATGATATACAATGCTTCAAATAAATACATAGGTTTGTTTCCAACAACCCAACACATGTAGCTGGGAAATCCTATTCTGTCATCGGCAGCAAATCTATCTGTAGGTAAACCAAGAAGAGCTCCATCTCCCCTTTCTAATTCAGATGGGTGAGCCAGGTAAACTCAAGGGAGCCTGGGGTCAAAGCTCTGGATCTAGCCCAGCTCTAGTCTCCAAAAAGAGGATGAGCCTCAGACAAGCCAGCCTCTGCCTTCTTCCCCCTCCTTTATGAAGTTGTGTCACAGAAAAATAAGCAAGCAGTGGGCTGCAAATTGAAGATGATCTGGTCGAACACAGTGCTAGGACGAGTGTAATACACATGTGCAAATTTCTCCTCTCACTGAACCAGCAGGCTTTTTTTTTACATGTCATCTTTGAATTTGAGGGCTTGCAAGGCTTAAACCCTTTATCAAATGTACTAAGCCCATTTATGATGTGCAAAAGATCCTGTGGATCGTTAAATGGGCTTAGGAAACCAAACCTAGTCAGTTTTTAGGTTGAGCCTGGGCCGTGCATGTGCTACCTCTGCGAGGCATGCTGTATTCGAGTTTGGACTTGAAGTTCCGCCCACTCTCTGCCCATATTTTTCATTGGCTTGTGTCATTGTCCTTTGTCAATGCTGGCTTCTGATTTGCTAATATGCTTGTTAGTCCCTTCTTAGTACCTCCTTGTCTTCATTTGTAACCTCCCATGAGGACTGGCCCTTTTACTACTGTTTTTACACAGTAGGTCTTATTTACTCTATAAGCACTATTTTCTTTAATGAGTTTCTCCTACTGCAGGCACAATATGCTTTCTTGCAACATTTACAAAAGAAACAATTGATGGGCGGAATGCTGAACAATCCAAACATTCACGACCAGTCACAAGGATCTAGGTTTAATCCATCTTTCTTTTGCTCACCACGCCACCCCACCCCACCCCAGTTTGGACCCAGCCACATGCAAATCAGTCTTGACACTGTACCTTATGGGTACAGTCCAGTTTGAACTGCCAAGTCTAGTCCTCCCTGGACCGGAAACAAGCATCCTGGGCTGGTTTCAGGGCATGACCCCTCATCAGCCAGGCTAGCTTGAAACCAGTGGCTCAGTGAGCACGGGATCCACGTCTGGGGATACCCTTCCCACTTATGGTGACAAATGCAAAAAAACAATTGATGGACGGAATGCTTAACAATGCAAACATTCACACCCAGTCACAAGGATCTGGGTTTAATCCATCATTCTTTTGCTCACCACACCAACCCAGTTTGCACCTAGCCATATGCAAATCAGTCTTGACCCTATTCCTTATGGGAACAGTCCAGCACGGATTGGACTGTTCCCATTGGGCACAGGGTCAAGACTGATTTGCATATGGCTGGCTCAATACAGAAATGGCATGGGGTGCAACAAAAATGATGGATTTAGTCCCAGATCTCTGTACTGGGACGAATGTATGGCATTCTTTTGTGTTCTGTGCATCAATTGTTCTTTTTGCATTCCTGCAACATTCAGCACGCCATGAGTGCTTTCACTTTCCAAGCAGCCTGGGACAATGGCAGCCGCCTTTTTGAAATGAAATAGGTCTTGCATTTACAAGAGTTTGAGCTATTGGCATTGTAAATGACAATGCCTTTTATTTATGTTTTACTTATCAAAACAGATAAATAAAAGGCACAGTCATTTACAAACAGATAAATAAAAGGCACAGTCATTTACAATGCCAATAGCTTAAACTCTCGCAAATGAGAGACCTATTGCACTGGTGCGGCGGTTTACAGCAGCACCAATTATATTCCACAAGGTCATATTCTTTTTTGTAGGCAGGAAGAGATTGCTTGTACTCAGAATCTCAGGATGTTGAGCTGACTCGGACCCTGGAGCCAGGACTCGAATCTGGGTCATCTAGATCTAAAAGCCAGCATCCCTGAACGTAAGGACATATCCTCTCCAGTTTGAGCAACTTTCATCACGTGCTGTTATTGACACGAGCCTCACAACTAGGCAGAGCACAATATTGGGGTTCACGCTTGTTTACCTTGGAGTCTAAACGCTCATGCCCTCGGATGAGGCTGACGTGAGGATAACGTTTCCGGTCACTGCCTGTCTCCAGATTGTATACGAGTTTCGTCTTGAGACAGATTTTTATTTCGAAAACAGGTTTAGAGCAGTGTCTAAAAAGTGAATATTAATACAGACGGCTCCAGGAGTAATATGTGCTGATACCGCACTGTCACTGGCTTGCTGCTTGTATGAAAGACAAGACAAGCAAATGCAAAGAAAATTCTCGATCCCAAAAGCAGCTATATGAGAGGAAATGATATTCACAAATGAAGAAAAGATGAAGGGCACCACTTGGTAGGCAGATGTCCTCATGTACACAGGAAAATTGGGGCACACCTGTAGGTGGGGGGGGGGGAAGCATTGAAACAGACACCAACTTAGTGTGTTAAAGGCCGCTTTATTTGGAATCAGGTGCACCTACACAAACAAACCCCACCTGGCCTGTGCCGAAAAAAACTAGTACTCTCTAAATAATAACCGCCTAACAGCCCCCCTCCACCCCCATCCCTAATTGTATCCCCAACATTGCAACAAAGTATCCACATCCGCTCAGCAACCTACCCCCAACTGAAAATGACCTTAGTGGCCTTCCTGACCTCCGCTCCCCAACTGCCCCTACAGCCCCAGGCCTCCTGTGAATCCCCCTTTTCTCATAGGGAAACGCCACCCATCCTGGCACCTGTTCCAGCGACACCACTCTTGTACCCTAGCTCAGGTGCACCCTCAACCAACGAAAGCCCCTCGCAACCCCCCAGAGGCCCACCCTGGCCAATCCACCCCACAGGACACAGGGCGGGAGGGAGGGACAACAATTCACCGAGTAACACCCCCGGCTGCCGTGTCACTGCACCGAAATGGTGCCAGACCCAACAAAATGGCCGTATTTAAACGCGCCAGAAGAGTATCTAAATTTTCTACACAATCCAAAAAGATCAAAGAAGTGATTCGCAAACACTGGCCAATGCTAAATTTAGAGAAAGATTTCAACAACATTTTTGAGAAACCTCCTATTTTTGCTTACCAACGGTCAAAAAACGTACAATCACTACTCAAACATCCTCCGTTGCAAAATGTGGTGACATACAAAGGTACCATTCCTTGCCACAACTGTGGCCATTGTAATAGCATTATACCAGGCAATATACTATGTCACCCTTCTAAAGGAACACCAATTCATCTTAAAGTCTCTGCCACCTGTGACTCGACTAATGTCATCTATATGCTTAAATGCCCGTGTGGCCTCCCATATGTGGGAAAAACTGAAAGAAAAATTAAAATCAGACTGTATGAGCACCGCAGCAACATCAGGACTAAGAATTTGAAATCAAGTCTGGCTGCTCACTTTGTGTCACACTCTCACAATCCCAGCCAAATCCGTTATTTAATTTTGGAGATGGTTGATAAAATTCCACACAGAGACAATACCAAACATATGCTGCAACGTGAGCTCCACTGGATTTACTTTTTACAAGCACTTCAACCGAAGGGGCTCAATGATAAAATTGAACTTGGTTGCCATCTATAATCCTTTCGCTTGTTATGAGATCTCTCTTTGACCTGTGTATTGTTTAAATCGTTTTTACTGTGCCCAGCGTTTTGTTTATTGATGACTCCGTCTTAAACTTTGTATAGGGCTTATATTGGTTATGTAGATATTTATAATTTTATTATTTCTTTACATTCTTTATTCCTGCACATATTTTCCTTTGGTGTTTCGAGTGAGTGCCAACGTTCCTTTAATTCTTTCTATTTTTGTATGTTTAGGGTACTTCTTTTCTGTCTATTTTCGTTTCACCTTCTGGGCTCTGCTCCTTCATTTCTAGTCCTCTGTTTATTATTACTTTATGTCATCTCGTGTCACAGTTTCTCCGTTTGAGCCGTCTTTGGTCCTACTTCCATTTCTATCACTCACCAGGGTTCTTGATTACGGATGCTAGTTCTCACCGGCGTCTTCCGGGTCGTGTCCCGCACTATAGACGTGTTCCTCTGTACACGTACGTTCCTTTTTGGTGATGGGTAAGTTTCTGATTTACGCTTTTGTTGTTTCATGGTGGCGAGCTACCAATGTCACTGGGTGTTACTCTTGGGTTTTTCTCCTCGTCAACTTCGCGCTTTTCTGGTTCCTTCGTGACTATTTTCTGCACATCATTAATGTTGTCGTTTCACTTGTAATTATTTTGTACAATGTTGATACTGTGGTCCACACTTCTCATTTGTTACTTTTGATGTTCACACTCGTATTTATCTATTTTATTTATTTATTCCATTGGTTTAACCTGGCGTTCTCACATGGTGTGCTGATCACGTGACGGGTGGTGGCCCTCTTAATTCTTCTTTTTTCACTGGGCGCACTTTTGCGTGTTTTTCAAGTTCCTGTATATTTCAGCGATCGACAAAGTTTCTTTTCTTCTTTTCCTTCTAGAAACTATATCCCCCTGAAGAAGTGCTAATTCAGCACGAAATGCATTGGGGTTTTTCCATTTTACCATGTGTTAATTTCATTCCATGAATTTACAATGGATCTGCTTTAAAATGGATTTATGACATATGAAAATAAGTCTTCTGTTACCATGAACTTGCATTTGGATTTACAATAAGGAATAAAGCTTTTTCTAAAAATTCATCAGTTTCCTAACAACTAACTTTATATTACGCACGTCTGTGCTTTAAGAGTGCTCAGGACAGCTTCTTACTCTTTGGTAAGACTTCTCTTGTACGTATTTAAACGCGGCCAGCCCAAAAACCGCCCAAAAGAGCCCAACCAGCCCAAGCAGCCTAAACTACGGGTGCCTGCCAGGTTCACCTATCCCCCCCCCCCCTACTGCCCCAAAAATCCCCGGGTGTGCAAGCCTCCCTTTGGTCGGCTGCCCCCCAAATCCCCCTTGGGGCACACCTGTAGGTGGGGGGGGGGAAGCACTGAAACAGACACCAACTTAGTGTGTTAAAGGCCGCTTTATTTGGAATCAGGTGCACCTACACAAACAAACCCCACCTGGCCTGTGCCGAACAAAACTAGTACTCTCTAAATAATAACCGCCTAACAGCCCCCCTCCACCCCCACCCCTAATTGTATCCCCAACATTGCAACAAAGTATCCACATCCGGTCAGCAACCTACCCCCAACTGAAAATGACCTTAGTGGCCTTCCTGACCTCCGCTCCCCAACTGCCCCTACAGCCCCATGCCTCCTGTGAATCCCCCCTTTTCTCATAGGGAAACGCCACTCGGAAGTCGTGTACGACTTCCGACCCCCCCCTTAGGACTCCTGCCTCCTAGGATACCTGAGGACCCCCAGCGCTCTATCCAGTGCCTCCTTCAACTGCACTACGTACAGTTCCATGCCATATCTAGAAAGGTGTACCCCATCCTCCCGGAAAAAATACACCGCTCCATATCGCAAGTCAGGATGAACCATTCTCCCCACCCCTTCCTTGTCACAGAAATCCCCCATCACCCGATTAATCTTCCGCCGGGCCCTGTCTATCGCGCCCGGGCGCTCAGCTCCCCTCCACACCCGCCTGGGGATCAATTCGGACCAGATCACATGGCATCCCGCCCAACGTTGCTTGATCTCCCTCAGGTGCCTCATCATCTGTTTTACCACCGCCAGCCCCTTGCACTGCACCAAGTCATTCTCCCCTAAATGAATCACTACCACATCCGGACACACACCTGCTTTCACCACCGTATTCAACATAGGCAACAACTCATGCCACCGCATACCCCCTTTGCCCCTCCAGTGACACCTATACAGTCCAGTATCTAATCCCAAATTCAATGCACGATGCTTGTCCCACTCCGCTTGCTCGGCCCGCTTGACAAACGAGTGGCCCACCAAATATAAATTCAAAACTGCCACCTCCGGCCCCGCCACAGCACCTGCAAAGAAACACATATCAGGCTTCGAAATCACAAAGACGTCACCCCATCTACCTCCCGCAGCCGCACGTACGTCCGGTAACAATCCGACTTCCACCGTCCCAGCCTCTGTATCTCCTCCTTCCCCCAACCCCTACGCGCCGCCTCCGTCGCCGCCCCGATCCTGAAGGAGTGGGTCCCAAAAGCCAAAGGGTCCTCGCCCAAGCCCCGCAGGGCACGCCGCAAAACCCACAACGCCTGCGCCGCCGACACTCTGCCCCCACTACTCCGGCCAAAAACCTGCCCCGCTTCCCGGCTCCGGATCGCCATCAGCCGCCTACCCCACGCCGCGGGACAAACTCCCTCCTGCACCCCCGGGCCCAAGACCACCCATGTCCCCACCCCCTTCTGATCAGTTTTGGAATGCCGCAGCCGCACCGCCACCTCCCGAGCGCGCAGGTCCACGTCCTCCCACCCCACTCCTGGCGCCCCCTTCGTCCCCAACAATTCAGACACTCGAAAAGCACCATAAAAAAGCCAGGACATTAACGTGGAAAAACGCACCACCTCGCCCTCATCTCTGCACACCTCCGGCAACGCGCCAATGAGTTTTTCCAACAACGCCACCGTGACCGGACGCCGCAAGCGGACCGCCGCGCCCCTCTCCCTCGACCAACCCTCCAGCAGCCGGGCCCCCAGCTCCCCCGCCGACGGGACGTAGCCCCACCACAGCTTACCCATGAACGCAACAGCCGACAACTTGCCCGCGATGGTGACCCGCGACAAACCCTTCTCCATGAGCCCCAACATGTAACGCACCACCTGCTCCTCGCGCTGCCACCGGTCCCCTCGCCTTACCGCGCCAGACCACAAGAATTCCTCCCAGAATTGCTCGTATGATCTCCACGTTGACTCTGCTATGGATCTCTTCACCAGCTGGAACACCCGGGCTCGCCCACCGACCACATCTCTCCCGGCACCGGCGTCCTGACCTCCTCCGCCGCCGTGGCTAGCCCATGGAACCTCTCCCACTGCGAACGAGACAAAGCATCCGCAATGTCATTGTCCACACCCGGTACGTGCCGTGCCTGAAAGAGGATGTCATTCTCCAAGCAGCGCAACACAAACACCCTCATCAATTTCAACACTTGCGGGTCTCTGGCCGACTGCCTATTCACCACCTGCACGACCGCCATGTTGTCCACTCGAAACAACACGCGCTTGTGAGCCAGTTCCCTGGCCCACACCGTGACCGCCACCACCAACGGGAACAATTCCAAAAACGCGATGCTCCGGCCTCCAGCCTGCCAGTGTGCTGGCCACTGTTCCGCGCACCACCGACCATCCCAGTAGAGCCCGAAACCGCCAACACCCGCCGTGTCCGAGTACATGGTGACATCCCACTCCCAATCTTCCGCCGGCGCCATGGGCACTCCATTGAAACGCTCCAAAAACGCCTGCCACATGCGCAGGTCCTCCTTCACTCCCGCCGACAATCTCACATGGTGGTGAGGCAAAGACAACCCAGACAACGCCAGTCCCAACCGCCTGCAAAAAGTCCGTCCCGCCCGCACCACGCGACAAGCAAAGTTCAAGTGCCCCAACAACACCTGCACCTCCCTCACCACCACCTTCCTGCATGCCAGCATGTCAGCCACCAGCCCTAACATAGCCGATTTCTTATCGTCCGGTAGGCGTGCTTCCATGGCGACCGAGTCGAGCTCGATACCGAGAAAGGACAACACCGTACTGGGACCGTACGTTTTCTCTGGCGCCAGGGGAACACCAAAGTCCTCCATCAACCCGGCCAAACCGTCCAGCTGCCGCTGGCAGTCCGTCGCGTCGGGTCGCCCCACCAGGAAAAAGTCATCCAGGTAGTGCGTCACTGACTCCGAGCCTGTGCGCCTGGAAAAAACCCACTGCAGGAACGAACTGAAACGCTCAAAGAGCGAGCACGAGATGGAACATCCCATTGGCAGTGCCTTGTCCACAAAAATGAGCCCTTCAAATTGAATCCCCAGCAGCTGGTGATCTGCCGGATGGACCGGAAGAAGGCAAAAGGCCGACTTGACGTCACATTTTGCCATCAATGCGCCCCTCCCCGCCACCGTGACGAGCCTCCGCGCCACGTCCACCGACGAGTAAGTCACCGACGCCAAGTCCGCCGAGATGTACGCGTTCACCGACTCCCCCTCCGGCCATGACAGATGTTGTATCAGCCGGAACTGCCCTTCCTCCTTCTTGGGCACCACCCCAATGGGGGAGATGATCAAGTCAGGCATCGGCGGCTCCGTGAACGGGCCCGCCATCCTCCCTTCCCTAACCTCCCTGAACAACTTCTCCCGCACGATACCTTTGTGCGCATTCACCGACTTCAGATTGTCCGCCCAGCGGGCAATCCGGGGGCCCTCATAGCCCAGGCGGAACCCCTCCCGAAAACTCCGACGCAGAACCGCAGCATCCTCCGCCCGCGGATACGCCGCCAACCAGGGTTCCATCCTCTCCAGCCTAACAGGCGTACGAGCCTTTGCCCAAAGCTCCCGCTCCCCCCCCTCGCCCTCCACCCCTCTGCCCCCCTCCCTGGGGACCTCCATGCCCCTGTTGTTGGCCCGGCTGTCCGACGAGCCCCCAGCACCGCTGCGCCGGGTGCCGCTTTCCGCAATTCGAGCATTCATGCCTAAAACGGCAAGTTGCCCGCCCGCACGACCCTTTATTGAAATCCCAACAGGCCCCAACCGCGGCCTGTCCGGTGGACTCACCCCGCCCCACCCCCCGGGTGGGGCGCGCGGCAAAGGGGGGCGATCCCACTGGCAACCCACTGGCCGTGTAAATGGTGTGGCCGAATTTGGCCCCGCCCATCGTCTGCTGGTACAAATCCGCGTCCAGCTCCCCCCACAATGCCTCCGGATCCGCCGCAATGCGCGCCCGAAACTCCTCGTCATAGTGTGACCACGCGAACCCGCCGTACGTCACCTGGGCCCTCCGCACCACATCCATGTATTTCATGAGCGCCACGGATCGGTCGGGAAACTTCTCGCAGTAAACACTTGCGTAGATAAGGAAAGCCGCCGACCAATTGTCCAGTGTCAACGGCACTTTCGGACGCCTGGCCAACTCCTGTTCCTCTTCCTTCGACCCCTCCTTAGACGTCAACTCCCAGTGAAGAAGCTTCAGGATGTCGATGTACTCCCCCTTCCAAATTTTCTCCTTCGTAGCCAACGACAGGTGCGCTCCCAGTGGCTTCGTAATACCCATATATGGTAACTTATGCACCGGCACCACGCAGCTTTCCTTCCCACTCGCCGCCTCCTTCCCGGCGACCGCACCCGACCCCTCTCGCGCGCCGGCGACCGCACCCGACCCCTCTCGCGCGCCTACGACCGCGTCCGATCCTTCTCGCGCGCCGGCCACCCCGTCCGCCGCGCCATCCGTGCCCACTCCGGTGTCCCGCACGTACCGGCCCCGCACCAGCCTCCAACCCTCCGCCCCCTCCCCCCCAGTCCCCACTGAGACCTGCCCACATCGCCGCTTGCCACTCCCATCTCCCACCTTACCTGGCGTCAAGGTCGGCGTCCGAACCGGATCCCGCCGCCTAACCAGTTGAGCAGAGGGGGCCGTCACTCTCGGTACTTCATGCCTCGCCGGCACCTGTAAAATACTGGCAACAACATTACTCTCCCCTCTGTCCTCCCAGATCTCCCCTTCCTCCGCGGACTCCTCCGCCGCCACTTCAACACAGTCCCGACCCCCCCAAGGGGGGTCCACCCTGCTCAAGCCCGCTCTCTCCCGACACACTCTCATCAATTCACCCAAATCCACACTCCCACGCCGGTCCACTCCACTAACGCCTGGTTCAACAATTGGTGCATCCACAACCACTCCCCCGCCCCCGGCGGCCGTAACAACCCTTCGGGGGGGGGGGCGGCGGGCTGACCCCCGCCGCCATCCACCACGCTCCAGTCAGGTCCCTCGGTGGAGCGCGGCCGCCCGCACTAGACAGAGCCGGCCCATCCTCTCGGTGGAGTAGAGCCGCATGCTGCTCACCCGAGCGCCTCGCAAGCAGCTCCTGCCAAGGGAAAAAAGTGGAGTCCAGCATACCGGGGTGAAAAAACCCGCCATCCCCTCCCCACTCGCCCCCCCCACGCTCCCACCCCAACGGCGCCCCCCGTCCCCACCCCGCCGAGTGACCGCCGCGGCGCGAGGGAACCCCCCCACTCCCCAAGCCCCACCCACTCACACCGCCCCAGCCCCCCGGGCCACCCCACCCGACTGACCCCCAACTAGGCCCCACACCCCCTCCATGCCCCCCGTCCCAGCCCCCCGCCGAGCCCCACACCCCCCCCACACCCCACCCCTCCATCTCCCCCATACCACCCTACGTCTCTCGGCCCCCCCCACCCCCCACACGCCCCCGCCCCTTCCGCTCTCCATGCCCCCCCTCCCCCTGGCCCCCAGCCCCCCCCCCTCCCCCGCCCCGGGGACGACACTCTCTCCTGGCCCCCCAGGCCCCCACCCCCCTCCGACCCCGATGAGCTCCAATCTAGTTCTGTGTCCGCCCCCCCACCCATCTCCTCCACCTCAGTCTCCTCCACTACCTCAGGGGACCCCGCCCCCCCCACTCCTTCACCCCCTCCCCCTTGCCCCCCGCCTTGTACTCCCTGGGTCAACCCCCCCCCAGCACTCTCCCCCCCGACCCCCCAGCAGCCGACCCCGCCGGCACCGCAGATACCCCCTCCCCCCTCGGCCTCCCACCCCTTCGTCACCGTCCGTGGCCGCCCGCCCCCCTCCACCCCCACCGCCAACGAAGCCTGTCCTCCTCCCCCCTCCACAAATTCCAGGGCCTTTTTCTGTGCGCCCCGCTGGCCGGCCTTCTTACCGCCTTTCCCCCCCGCCTTCCGTGCACCACGCTGCTTGGCGGCCTTCGCGCCGCCGCCCCCCGCCCCGCCCCCTCTCAGCTCCACCGGAGCCGGCCGCGGTCGTGACCGCGGCGGCTCGCAGGCCCACACGGCCGCCGCGGCGCCGTTGGCAGCGCGCCGCGGCGGTGGCCTCACCTGAAAGTCCGGCCGCAGTACATCAAGCCGGCCCGCCTCCCCCAACAGCCGCAATGCCTCCGCAACTCTGGGGTCCCGCTCCGCCATCCTCGACCACCGCCTCACACAAAGCAACAAGAACACCGACGCTCCACACCGCACCCGCCGCCTGACACCACGCGACAACAATTCACCGAGGAACACCCCCGGCTGCCGTGTCACTGCACCGAAATGGTGCCAGACCCAACAAAATGGCCGTATTTAAACGCGGCCAGCCCAAAAACCGCCCAAAAGAGCCCAACCAGCCCAAGCAGCCCAAACTACGGGTGCCTGCCAGGTTCACCTATCCCCCCCCCCCTACTGCCCCAAAAATCCCCGGGTGTGCAAGCCTCCCTTTGGTCGGCTGCCCCCCCAAATCCCCCTTGTCGTCACAGATTGTGAGAAAAGGCAGTGGCTGAATTGGGCACTGCTCTGTGATGTAGTTTGGGGTGGGTGGAACTTAATTGTGAATATCACTACAACAGACTAATGGGAGAAGAGGGTTGACGAAAGTTCATATATATAAATTTATGTTTATGTATGTATTTTTTAATGCTTATTTGGAGAAACAACAAGTTTTGGCTGGCGCCAGATCTAAAATTACTCGAGTGGCAAAAAGCCTTGTGACTTTGAACCCAACTCCCAAATGAATACTTTGAATTATGACTTAGGATACATTCAGAATATTAAGAAAATCAAGCAAAATAATAACTTGTCTTTCCCGTTTATCCCTGTGTAAATGTACGCACTTGCAAATTGCAATGCATTGTGGGTTGTATTCTGCAAGAGGCACAATTTGGAACAGCAAATCCTGTTTTCCTGCTTGGAAAATATGTAGGTTTTTTAGCAGGGCTGCAAAACATGTAGAAGGAAGGTTGCGTGATTAAATGTTGTTGGTTTTGGAACCGAGAGAGCCGGGATTAGATCCATTCTTTCTGGATTGAAGATTGAAACAAAAATAGATTAAGACTAAAATCGACAATGTAGGAACAACAAGGAGTTTGTAATGGGAATTTAAGAAAAAAACATGTGAGTTTGTCAATTCTAAAGTAGCTTTTGCCTATGTCAGAACGGTGCAACCTCACCACAGCAAAGGCTGTACGCCAGGGGCCGTATACACAAGTGCCCTGGGGGAGCAATGGGTGTGTGTGCTCATTTGTTCCCTCCCAGGTCACTGTGGTACTACAGAAAGGCCTGCGGATGCTTGTGTGGCCCCCTGTAACAGTGACAGCTCTGTGCACACGTGGCACCAGCACTATCTCGAGATGGCCTTCCCTCATTTGTATGGGTACGGGAACGCATGCAAATGACAGAATCACTTTGACTTTGCACCTGTGCCAGTTTATTTATTTGGGCGCAAAGAAGGTGTTAGGAGGTGCTCTGACAGTGCACCACAAAATGGTGGCATACGGGCAGTGCATTCCCTGAGGGCAGCCTAGGTGCGTAGCTTGGTCGGTAGGACTTGGGAGGGAGTGAACTTCATATTTCCCTACACTCACACTGGTACCTTATGTTAAAATACATTGTGCCACAAACAGGGTGCACAAAAGGGTTAAAGGGCAGCGGAAAGAGGGAGGAATGCAGATTGGTAGGTGTACTATTTAAGAGACAACCCAATATTTTGTGAAATAGCCGACATTTTGAAGTCTTTCCAAACAGAGAGAGGGAGAGAGCATGCATGCGTTTTTGTCTGAGTGTAAACGTTCTGAGTGAAATGGGACAAACACCTCACCATACCCGACTTAAAGCACCTGTACCCAAATATTTAACATAAAATACATGTATTCGTGGGTTGAAACACCCTAACCCCCTCCCCTGAAGCTATGCCCCTGGGGAAGCCCTCTAGAGGGGACAAAGGCTATGCCATGGACTTCCCACACATGCCCTGAAAGCAGGTGCCATCACTTACCGCACCCAACTGCAAGGGGATCTCTGTTCCCTCTCTAAAGTTCAGGTGGGTGCCACCGGCACCGTGAAACATTGAGCATCTGATTAAAGCAGCAGCTCCATATTTCACTGAATGCACTGTCCCCAGGACATCCCTGACTTCATAGCTGCCCTGAAGGCTGTGCATTAATTGTAATCCAGTGCACTGTTCATGCTTGCACCCGGCGCACTCGTTTAAAGGTACACCACCGCGCCAACATGAACAGTGATCCATATAATACGGGCTCTGGAGTCACCTCATCGTAGGTGAGCCTTAGAACAGTTTAGAGGCATAATGAACCCACACACACTTTAGAGGGGTAGGGTTCTTTATGGGCTCCTTCTGTCTAGAACACAGCAGACAATAGTGCCTCATTAACAGTGGAATACAACGTCAATAGTAGAGCAAGCAGGAGCGAGGAAAAGAGACAGCTGGGTAAATAGAACAGGGAAAGAAAGAAGAAATATTGGAAGGAAGGGTGAAAAGAAGGAAGGATGGATGAATGAGTGGGTGGAGGAATAAATGGTGGAAAGGAGGAGTGAATGATAGCTCGACAAATAAGTGAAAGGATGGCCATGTAAAGGGATGGGTGGATGGATGAGTGAGTGAGTGAATGAATAGTTGCATGGACAGGTGAAAGGATGACAGAGTAAAAGAATGGATTGATGGGTGGATGAACAGGTAAAACAATGGTGAAGTAAACGGATGGATGGATAGTGGATGGACAGGTGAAAGGATGGCAGAGTGGATTGATGGATGGTAGAGTGGATGGATGGATGATAGATGGATGACAGGGTGGATGGCTGGCAGAGTGGATGAATGGATAGATAAATGGCATGATAGGTGGATGGTAGAGTGGTTGGGTGCAGGGATGGGAGAGTGGAATGGATGTTGACGGATGGATAGATGGATGACAGAATAGATGGATGAATTGACAAGTAGGTGGCTGAGTGGATTTCAGAGTGATGGATGAATGGCAGAAAGGATGATGGCACAGTGGATTGATGGATGGTCGAGTGGGTGTATTGATGGATGAATGGCAGAGAGGATGGATGGTTGGGTGGATGAATGGATGGCAGAGTGGATGGATGATGGATGGCTGGATGGCAGATTAAATGAGGGGATGGATTGCAGTGTAGATGGGTGGATGAATGACTGAGTGGATGTATAGATGGATGTATGATGTATGATGGATGGCAGGGTAGATGGATGGATAGTTAGCAAACTGTATGGATTGATGGATGAATAGCAGGGGGGATAGATGGGTGGCAGAATGGATGGACGAGAAAGTGGCTAGAGAGATGGCAGATTGGAAGGATGGATGGATGGATGGATGATGGATGGATGGATCAATGAACGGACAGGCATGCAAATGGATCGATGTATGGATGGAAGGCAGAGTTGATTTATGAAAGGCAGAGCGGATGAACAGGTGGATGGCAGAGGTGATGGATTGATGGGTGGATAAGTGGCAGAGGGGATGCTTGGATAGCAGAGTGGATGCTTGGATGGCAGAGTGGATGGATGGAAGAGTGGATAGATGGATGCATGGATGGATGGCAGATTAAATGGGTGGATGGATGGCAGTGTAGATGGGTTTGATGGATGACCGAGTGGATATATAGATGGATGGGTGATGGATGGCAGAGTGGATGGATGGATAGGTAAGTTTATGGACTGATGGATGAATGGCAGAGGGGATAGATTGGAGAGGGAGAGGGGTTGGCCTAACGGCTAAGGCGCTCGACCTCGGACCTGGGGATCTGGGTTCGAGTCTCGGTAACGACGCCAAAAACCCCCTGTGATTCTGGGCAAATCACTTAATCTCCCCATGCCTAAAATGAAAGTGTGTCCTCATGTAACGTAACTGGTGCTATGTAAAGCGCTCTGATAACTGATTCGGTTCGGTTCTAGTTCGCGCTATATACAACTCTGCAAAAAAAAAAAAAAAATAGATGGGTGGCAGAATGGATGGATGGCAAAGTGGATAGATAGATGGCAGAGTGGAAGGATGGATGGATCAATGAACGGAAAGGGGAGCAGATGGATCGATGTATGGATGGATGGCAGAGTTGATATATGAATGGCAGAGTGGAGGAACAGGTGGATGGCAGAGGTGATGGATTGATTGATGGATAAGTCGCAGAGGGGATGGGTGGATGGCAGAGTGGGTGAATGGATGGATGGCAGAGTGGGTGGATTAATGGATGAATAGCAGTTTGGATGGATGGCAAAGTGGATGCATGTGTTGCAGAGTGGATGGATCGATGACAGTGTGTATGTGTTAGAAACGGGATCTCTGGCTGGCCAAGGCTTGCGCCAGAGTCAGTCAGAGACCACCACTTCCACGACAGGGCAAGGGAGTCACACGCCAAGATAACCCCTGCTCACTCTCTAGGTAACGTGACACGAGCAACCAGGCTAAACTTGGAGGCTATGTAGGTTAAGTGTTTGCGCGCGCACCCAGCAACAACTCCCAAGGCCCACCACAAAGGAAACTCCACACAAGGTTATATAAAAATAGCCTTTGTATTATACCAAAACACATTAGATAAGAACACACATTTTACAATGTGCCAACAGGCACGGGCAGAATTTACAGGGGATATGTACAAGACGGGGCCACATGGACCACTGTCAGGAATCATCACTTTTTAGGAATAGTAATTAGCACATAGAACACTTTGTAGAACCAAAATAGAAAATGTAGCACAAATTAGCACACAACCAGTAATTACTGGTAAAGGGTAAGTACCTCCTACGCAACCCTAACCACCTTAGGAAAATATTGCGCAGGGAACCAAGACCTCACTAGCAACACCTGTACTAGGAGAAAAACAACCACCTAAGTATCACCAACATTTAGGGGTATAAGCATAGGAACATTACACATGATGCATTAACATTCAGCGGTGTAGGGAAAGAAAACACATGATGTATCAAAAACACATTCAGAGGTGCAAGCACAAGCAATTGCGAAAAACTCACATGAGCCACAACCTGTGGCAGTCCCTAGGCTCTCTGGCCTTGTTGGGGCTAGGACGCCCTGTGTCCCAATGTCAGGGGCCTAAACGTGGCAGCTGCCCACAAAGTGCTGGGCAGCTGGGTCATCAAGGGGCAACGTTGGAGCCTCGTGGGCTCAAGAACAACAGGATGGCACTCCAGAGCCTCTCTGGGGATCCAAAACAAATATGGGCTAGGAGCCTTGCAGGGCTCAACAAAGGAAATGCCCCCTAGAGCCTCTCTGGGCTCTCAAAACACATGTGGCGCCTTCTTGAGCCTCTCTGGGCTCTCAGAATTAAATGTGCTCCCGCGAGCCTCTCTGGGCTCGAACACAAACTGCGGGCATCGTTGGAGTCCCTCCCGGACTCAATAACAAGGGGGGGCCCTCAGGAGCCTCACGGGCTCAAGACATCACCATAAAAATGCCCCCGGGCCCTCGTGGGGCAACAACAGCACTAAGCACGAGATCGTGCTTCTGGGGGGGGTGCAGACACCGACAATGTGTCCCGGCACCCCTCCCTTTCTCTTGCGGCCAAACTCACCGGGTCTGGCAGCGGCGCTCTGCGGCGTCTTTCTCTTCCGGGCGGCGGTAGCGCTCGGCGGGGCTCTCTCTCCTCATGGGAGCCCCGCCTTCCTCATGCGCCCGCTTTGCCAGGTGTTCACCCGGTCCCCCATCTCGGGACCGGGACTTGAGGTGGAGCCTTAAGGCCCTGGGGAAACTTCTTTTCCGGGGCTCCCTCCTGGAAATGGGAGCCCCGCAGCATTCGGCGGCCATCACCCCTGCCGGCCTCTTCTCTCCTCTTGCGGCTGCGGTCGGGCGGGACTTCCAGTTGGGGCCGCGCTAGGATTGGCCGGCCCGATAACCTCTTCCGGGTCGTCGCAGGCAGCGCGGTGGCCCGGCGGGGAAGACAGCAGCTGGGAGCACCATCGGAGCAGATGCCGGGTGGGCACCGACTCCTCCTTAAATAAAACGCGAGGTGGGCACTCGCTGGCACAATTGAAGCGCTCCCAAGCGCCAAAGGAAATTCAAAGCGCTCCCTGCGCTAACAAGAAATAAACAGCCAACTACAGCGCTCTCAAGCGCTAGGGGCCCAGGAACAGCAAAGAAAGCGCTTCCAAGGGCAAGGGCGAAACAAAGCACTCTCCAGCGCTAGGGCACACAGAAAGCAACAAAGTCCTTCAGGAGGTGGGCATCAGCAGTCCAGGGGCTGGGCAGGGCCCAGGGAGGCAAGCCTTCCCCTGGGCCCAAGCAGCAGCACGCCCCTGGCAGATTCAAGTGTCAGAAACAAGAACCACCTCTGTGGGGACACAGCCCCTTCTTATACTCATAACTCCTTTGTTTGGAGGTGCAGGGTGGGGGGAGACCAGTCGCAGCTGGTCTTGGAGCACCCTTGATGGCCCAACCACCCCTTTCATTCACTGGGGAGGCTAGGGTCGTTAGACACACCACAGGGGGGCGGAGCCAGCGTTGTGTGGGGAAAAACCCAGCCCATTCAGGACACAGGTACACTCCTCCCACACATCACTCATGCTAATCTCACACTCACCACCGGGCAGACCCATCCAGACTTCCTGGAGCCTGGCATGCCAGCCAGCCCCAGCCAATCACGCTCCAGCACCCTCACTGCACACACACATCAATGTTCAGAAGTAGCACTTCCCTTCTAGACACATACATGCCGCATACACCATCTCGCAGCATTCACTCTCACAAGTTCACACATACTAAACTCGAGCCTGCACTCCCCACGCATCAGGAACTACCAGGGACACACACATTCCCCATGCATTCCTATGGGAGGGCAGGCCAGCCATACTACACGCACGCACTTTACTCTGGGACACAGGGAAAAAGTGCGCAGAGACCCAAAAATCCCTAACACAGGTTACAGAAACAGGCTAGGCAAAAGCAAAAAGTTGCGGGGTGGACCTGCCAAAAGGGCCAGGTCCAACAGTATGGATGAATACTAAGTGGCTGGATGGATGGCAGAGTGGATTGATGGATGGCAGAGTTGATGAATGAATGGATGAGAGAGTTTATAGATTAATGAATGAATGGCAGACGGTATGAATGAATAACAGAGTGGATAGGTGGGTGTATGGCAGAATGGATGGATGGCAGAGTGGATGGAGGGATGGCAGAGTGGATAGATGGATGGATGGATGGATTGATGATGAATGGCAGAGTTGATGGATTGATGGATGAAGGGCAGATGGGATGACTGGATGACTGGGTGGATATTTAGATGGATGGATGATGGATGGATGGATGGCAGAGTGGATTGATGGATGGCAGAGTAGATGGATGGCAGAGTTGATAGACTGATGATGAATAGCTGAGGGGAAGGAAGTATGGCAGAGTGGAGGGATGGATGGCAGAGAGGAGGGATGGATGGCAAAATGGATGGATGGCAGAGTGGAAAGATAGATGCAGAGTGGATGATGAATGGGCGGGTAGGTGAAAGGATATCAGAGAGGATAAATAGATTGAAGGATGGCAGAGTGGATGAATGCGTGGGTGGCAGAGGTTATACATTGATGAATGGCAGAGTGGACTAATGGATGACTGAGTTGATCAGTGGATGGAGGGATGGATGGATGGACTGATGGATACGTGGCAGAGGGGATGAATGAATGGCAGAGTGGATGGGTTGATGGTGGCAAAGTGGATGGATGGAAGGATAGCAGATTGGATGGATGGCAAAGTGAATGAATGGTTGGATGAATAGACAGATGGCAGAGTGGATAAATGAATGAATGAAGGATGGCAGAGTGGATGAATGGATGGCAGAGGTGATGGATTAATGCATGAGTGACAGAGGGAATGGATGGCAGAATGGATGGAAGGATGGCTGGATGGCAGAGTGGATGGATGTATGGAGGGATGGATGGATGGATTGATGGCACAGTGGATGGATAGGTAGATGAATGGCTGAATTGATGGCTAAGTGTAGAGATGGGGATAGGTGGCAGAGTGTCTAGCTGGATGGGTAGCAGCCTAGATGGATGGATGGATAGATGGCACAGTGGATGGATAGGTAGATGAATGGCTGAATTGATGGCTAAGTGTAGAGATGGGGATAGGTGGCAGAGTGTCTAGCTGGATGGGTAGCAGCCTAGATGGATGGATGGATAGATGGATGGATGGATGGATTGCAGAGTAAATGAATGGCAAAATGAATGGATGGCAGAGTGATAGGATGGATGTCAGAATGGATGGATGGATGGATGACAGTGAGGATGGATGGTAGAGGGGATGGATGAATGGCAGAGTGGATGGATGTATCAATGATGTATGTCAGAGTGGATGTATTGATGGATGAATGGCAGAATGTATGGATGGATGGCAGAGTGGATGGATGGATGGCAGAGTGGATGGAGGGATGGGTGGATGGATGGATGGCAGAGTGGATGCTAAGTGTAGAGATGGATGGATAGCAGAGTGTAAGAATGGATGGATGGCTGTGTAGATGGATGGTTGGGTGATAGAGTGAATTAATGGAAGGCAAAGAGGATGGATAGATGAAAGGGGGATGGATGGATGGATAGATGGCAAAGTGGATGGATGGCAGCGTGGATGGATTACTGGATGATAGAATGGATGGATGGTAGAGTGGATGAATGAAGGGTTGGAGTGGGGAAAGTTTGAATAATGGATAAATTAATCATGGATGACAGACTGTAAAGGTGAAATTGTGGATATCAGCAGGTGGATGGAAAGGTGAAAGAATAAACGGATAGATGTATAGATGGAAGAGACAAGGAAGCTGTTCTAGGGAGAGTTTGGCTCACTTGCTTCGCTTGCTTTGTGGCATAAGTGCTTCGGTTCAAAGTGGAGGATAGTTTAATTTTCTGGCTACTTCTTTGGAACTGGTCCAGTTAGAATCACCATATCTCAAGGACTTGGAGGTAAATGTGAGTAATTTTATACTAATAATTTTTAATAATATGTGATAATAGTTCATGTTATTCGGTAATGGTATAAACAGCAATGATGTGACACAAAACAATGTACAATAATACAGAATCAAATATACATCAAACAAATATATACATTCTGACATGTTTTATTTATTTCACAGAAATATGCAGAAATGGACAATTAAATGTTTATGGAAGGTTGGAGATTTTCAAAATGTAATTTTATTTCTAAAAGACGAAGCTAAGAACTATAGCTAATCATTTTTTTCTTTTTCTGCTCCTAAAGCATGCTCTCTAATCTGTCAGAATATCCCAATACTTCAATTGAGGCCACCAGTCATCCATACTAGTTTCTGTGTGCCGTGCTTGTGCTGCACCCACAAATCAAACTAAGGATACCATCTGAATTGTTATCAATCATTTTCAAATTTCTTCATACTTACAGAGCACTTTGAAACTTTAAATTTTCAATTTTTCTTTTTTATACATATGTACATTAATAATCTGTAACATTGGGGGCCAGGTGTACGACCATTCACATTAGCGAGTTGCAAATTGGGGCGAATTGCGACTTGCAATCTACGACTCGCTAAAGTGAATGTACAACAGTGTCTCAGACACAGTTTGCGCTTCCCATTGGGGACGCAAATTGCATGTCTCATCAATATTCATGAGGCAAGCACAATTTGAGACCTCATTGGGAATG
This sequence comes from Lissotriton helveticus, assembly GCF_964261635.1. Taxonomy (NCBI): domain Eukaryota; kingdom Metazoa; phylum Chordata; class Amphibia; order Caudata; family Salamandridae; genus Lissotriton; species Lissotriton helveticus. Next base: position 136,446,660 of record NC_136058.1, read on the forward strand.
GCTAGCACTCACAGGGACGGTGCTCTGCTGGGTCAGCAGACCACCATGTCTGTGACTGTTTTTTAAATGAAGCAGTTTTTTTTTCAAATGCATCACTTAAAGGAAAACGGTGTGCATTTAAAATAGAAGAATTAAACTTTTCAGTTTCATTTTATAAGGGCAGGCAGTGGTCCCTGGGACCACTTCCTGCTCTTAAAAAATATTTTCACACACACTCAAAAAGGGGCAGGGGTCCCCAGGCGACCCCTTCCCGCTTGAAGTAGGTAGTAAACTGCAAGTATTTTGCAAATGCGGTCGCAAAACAATTGTACTTGGCATTGAGACTCGCTATTAGGAAGGGTCGCCCCTTTCTAATAGCGAGAGTCACAAACGCTATTTTGTGAGTCAGTGACTTGCAAAAATAGCATTTGAACATGCCTGCACCCTTTTTTGCGGTCGCAAACGGGCCGATCTCTCATTTGCAACCGCAAAACAGGGTCGTACATCTGGCCCTTAATATTCTATCCATGAATCACAGGTTAAGAAATACCGATATAGACCCTCCTCAATGTTTCTGGATCATTACACTCTCTTTTCACTCTGAATTCATTACCACTGTTAGGGATTAGCTTAGTCCTTTGAGAAAAAGTCTATGCATTAAAAATACGTTCGAAAAACCCATCACATATTGAATGCACATTTCCCTTACTGAAATGATCATTGTACATTTGAAAACTCTGTCTTTCATGAATATTCACAGTCCAAGGCAATGTCATGTTTATATAGCTGTAAGCTTATGGTTTATGCTTGTATGCATTCTGTTATTGCTCCTTATGTAATCTCTTCTCATGCTGCACTTGGCAATCTCAGATTCTCGGTGTACTCTTCAATGCAATATTCGCTACTATATTTACTCCAGCTGTTCATCCATTTCTACTCACAACGTACTCTACAATGGCACTGCATTTGTGATGGTCAACCTCAATATAAAAGGCATTTTTTCTTTTCAGTGCATTAAGCACTAAGGGGCAGATTTATGTCAACTGGCGCATCCCCAGGGATGCGCCAGTTAACATGCGCCACAGTGCGCCACAGGTCCGCCACCCATGGTGCGCCGCATTTATGATGCGGCGCACCATGGGGCAAAAATGGCACAGATGCGTGACGCATCTGTGCCGTAAAGGTGACGCATTGCTGGGGTTGCGTCGCAAGCGCGACGCAGCTCCAGCAAGGCTATGGGGTGCCCCATCTCCACAATGCTGCGTCAAGACCTACGCCTGCTTCAAGCAGGCGCAGGCTTTTGACGCAGCATTGGACTGAAAGTGACTGAGTGAAATCTTATAGATTTCACTCAGCCACTTTTGCGAGGCGCACCTGCCCCGGAACGCCCACCCTGCGCCGGAACGCCCACAAGCAGCGCAGGGCTTTACAACGTGACGCATCTGCCTAGATGCGTCACGTTGTAAATCGTTCGTAGGGATGCGCCACGTTTACACCGCCTTGCGTGACGCAACAGCGGCGTAAACGTGGCGCAAGTGCCTCATAAATCTGCCCCTTATATTTTTATGCTGTATTGCACTTCGTATATGCCGTGACTACTCCAACTGTTGCGTAGTCTGAAGTTGCCCAATGTATATTTTAGTAAATATCATGACCGTGTTGTCTTTGGACATAATGAATACAAGATCTTTATGATGTTTATAGGTATGCTGGTTATGTTGTTTGTACCTATTGTGATCTGGTTGTTGCTGAGCTTCAGAATTAGCACGTTACATATGGTGATCGTGCACAGGCTGCTTTAGGGCGGAGTGACCGGTGCAACTGCACCTGGCGCTGACCTCGAGGGGGGCACTGTGTTTAACAGTGCATTTTGTGCTGCAGAGTTCCTTGTGTTTTCAGCAGTTTTCAGACAATAATTTAAATGTCAAGATGACTCTGGTGATTAATGTTACTGATTAAAAAGAGATAGAAGTTTTGTCTGGTGGCAGTTTTGACTCATCCTAAAGTGGTTATAGAGCGCGCAGGTCACCCCACTAACAATTTTACCATATGCACACTTGGGCCCATAAAATTAATTTAGCATATTTATTAATCGGGAAACCTACACTCTACTATCAATAATCCTAATTCCTATATACCGTTTTACCAATCCTTGTCACCGGTACCTATGATCGTCTATCGATCAGGGAGCTAGTTGAAAAGATAAGCAGTCACCGATATACAATTACATTTATAATATTTGCACTCTTTATAACAACCACAGACTCAGGAAGTTTTGAAAACCTTTATCTAGTTCTCATCAAAGTCAGAAAGCATAAAATTCACAGCAAGTAAACTATCAATGACTAAAATCATGAAAATCGTGTACCCATGCAGAAAATAGATTAAACCAACCATCTAGAACTCTAAAGGGAAGGTAAGAACAAGGAACATGCTAGTAAGAATTTTCAGAAATCAGACTTGAATATGGTGTGTCTAAAGGACGGGAAAATAAGGAACATGCTAGAATGTCACAGTTTAATTATTTCCAGAAAGTAGAAATAACACAAAGGAACTGAATTTCAATGATGAAATTTTGCAATAACCAAGAAGCTTATAGGGAAGGTAAGAAAATGGAACACGCTAATAATTCAGAGCAATCACTTTAATTTGGCGAAAGGAAGGGTAAAGAAAGGAACATCTATATTTCATGAGCAGTATTTCACCATTTGGCTTAAAGGATGGGTTGAAAATGGAACATACTAGTAAAACAACCAAAATGGAAAAAAACGTTATTATTGGTCAGCACAGGGAAGGTAAAGAAAAAGGAACAATATGCAACTTAAGACTTGTAGCAGTTTAAAAGAATGTCAAGATAAGGATGTAAGTGTGTTTCCCTCACAGATATATATTTACCTAGTGTGGAGACCAACCCTGGCCACGGGTCAGTTAAGGACAGGAAGAACATCAAGGAAATGCAGTCACCAGTAGGCCAGCAGGTACAGAATGAAAATCCAGGACAGGAAAACCAGATTAGGATCAGGACAGGACCACCAAGGTAAGACCAGCACCCGCAGTTCAGTTGCAACGCCTGCGCTACACCCTTTCTGCAGCTGTCAGTCGAAACCCCGATTGGGTTCTCGAATTCCTCAGAAAAGTGCTTCGCAAGCACTTAAGGTTCTCAAAACCCCGATTGGGTCTGTGAATCAGTCAGACAGAGTGCTCCGCAGCACCTCTGTTTCAATCAGCTATTGAGTGCGTAGGGTCAGTGACAGGTCAGCTATTCGGACAAGTCGGACAATTTCTCTAGCTAAACCTAGGCTAGTTATACTGTTTTCGGGTCGGTGTACCACCCCCAAATGTTGCAAGTGTAAGGATCCCCAATTTCGATTGGGCAAAAGAGAGGACAGGTCATCACACCTCCTAGGATTTGACTTTCTCAAGCCCCTTATTTGAATCTTTAATACACGCCCATCGAAGTTCAGGTTCACATGATGATTTTAGTACGGGAAACAATGGACAGTCTATTGACAAATACATTGTAGTCTTTTGTCTTCTTCTTAGTAGGGTCAAGCGTGAGTTCCCAGGCACATCTTGGCTGGTGTTTCTGTCTGGCTTGCGTTCAATGACACAGAGTTCATCCTCTGGTTGTGGACTGTCATGCGCAGAAAGGATTTTCAAAATGGAGTATTCCCGTCCCTCATGCCCAAGGATTACGATACATGAAAAGTAAATAGAAACAGTTTTAAAACATGGAAAAACATGAATGCACTATATACCAGGAATCCCTATATTACTCCCATTATTGCATAAAAACTATAGCCTTAATGATTAATGCAAAATGAACAGCATAGCAAAGCAGCGATGCAAGCTTCAGGCATGTGAGAACACAAAGCAGCCATCTTAGTTCTACTGCGCAAGTGCAAAGAGTTTCCCACCAGGACTGCGAATACGTCACGTCACATGGGTATGACCAACACATGTGCAGAAGAAATTCCCACGTAGCAGCAGCCATCTTAGTAGCAAGCGTATTAGGATTAGTAAACACATAGGCAAGCATCACTCGTATACCGAAAATGTCAGAATAAGGGAAAATTAATAAGACAAACAGGTTGATTAATACTATTAGGGTTATTTGAGGTTCATGAGTACAAGCAAGGCGCTATACGTGCAAAGCCTTCCTCCATCAATCCCCTCTTTGATGATATTTTATATCATCACAAATTAATGGAACCAGATGCCAACTTTTCACATTTCACCCAGTTCAATTTCTTCAAACTTTCGGTTTAGCTTTTCTCTTATTTGCACCTTTTTCCCTGACACATCCATGTTCTCTAAATCTTTGTCTGAGAATTCTGCTCTATATGGTTTTTGCAACACTTTAGATCTGCTAATGTCTATTCCCATACTAGCTGCAGTGTCCATTAATTTCTCATGATACACTCTGGTATTACGGGTAATACCTTTGCAAATGAATAACAATTCCTCTTCACTAAGGATGTTCAGTCTGTCCAAACCCACATTCCCAGCCATCAGTTCCTCCAATTCTATTCTCAGTTTATAAATATCTTATGGTTTTGGCTGAGGATTTGGCTTCTCTAATTCTCGGGTCCATCAGTCGATTTCTTCAGGAGTCACTACCGTAGCACTTCTAGTACCGGAAGATGACTCAATTTGAACTTCTCTCGAGGTAAAAGGAGTGTTCTTTCTCTGAGAACTCCCTTCTGGTTCCCTTATCGGTAAATCCATTAAGGAAATCACAGATTCACATTCACTTGCCTGATCATCTACTATCAAGGGCTCTTTTCTCGGCTGTACTACAGATAGGGTTATGATTGGAGTTTTTGGACTACTTTGCATATCCCCGTATAAAGGAACAACTGGTCCAATAGTTACTGGGATTGTCAAAGCTTCAGGACTGGCATTCAATTGGGAGATTTTCTGAATTAGTTCTGTTCTTTGTTTAATTAAAGCCTCTCGTTCTCTATCCTGCAGTACCTTATCCATGGAGGTTTCATGTACTATCTGCGGAATTAATGGAGGGCCATAACTCGGAGGCCATAACTCGGGGCACTTGGATTTGTCATACTTGGTCCCTCGCCATAATTAGGTTTCAGGAATGGGTTTCTCGTGCTTAGGGATCTTGGTTCCTCATTATAAGGAGGTGGATTTTTCATTAACAAATCCTCCAGATACTCATCGTCTGAATCACCAGTGGTCATTAAATGTTTTGTTTTCTCTGTCCTTTTCCCTTCCATGGGCTCTTCTACTGTTAATACAGGGTACAGTCCTTCTACCATTATGTTTTGTCTCCATTCTTTCATTCTTTTTTCTCGGGTTTCGTTTTTTTACCTTCGGATAAAATTTAGCTAACCCTTTGTCAATTCTGGGTCTGTCTCGCTCAAAAGCCTCTATTTCCCATTCTTCTAATGCCTCATATTTCGTTAGTCTAGGTCTGGGATGCAAATCATTCATTCGGGTCCTCAAATTAAACAAAATTCTCCCATTGCATGTACCTTCTAAGGGAAATGCTAAAATTCCGTCATCTTTAGTATATTCCACCCAATTTTCTAGCCATACACAAGCATGGTAGCCTCTGTCAAACAACATAAATCATGCAGGAGTATTAGGTAGTGGAATAATAACTCCTCTAGTTTTGATAGGCTTGTCTTTCTTAAAATATTTCTTTACTTTGTCTACAAATGTCATTTTCCTCTTTCCTCCGTTCATAATGCGATTTCTAGCGTTTTTCCACTGATCCCTCAAAAAACCTTAATATCTCGGGTCAGGTCGAATCTCTGGATGAGTTGGATACCAGATACACCTTTTCACAAATTACTTACTTTGTTTACAAAATCACTTCCAATACTAGCACGTCTTTTATTTTTCTGCAATCAATCAAATGCGCGGTTTCAAATAATATCAACCTATGGGTGCGCGGCGTTTCTCGTGAAACGAGTTCTCACGCTCCTGTGCTCACCCCTCCTTTACAATGCTATCTCAGTTACACGGCCGCTGTCTCGACCAATACCAGCGCGGCACTGAGTGACATCAGCGCAGCTCCGCAACTGACTCCCTCCTTCTCAAGGTATCGTAAAATGTAATTCTTTATTTAAAGTGCAAGTGCTCTGTTTATTTTACAATGCAAAAACATTCACCACTGTACTCGAGTGTCTAGAAAGAAAAGATTTGTTTCACTGCAAGTAAATCCCTTCTGTTTACTTTTCATATACTGCGAGTAGATCCCTTCTGCCTACTCTTCACACAAGCATTAGAGAACCTGCTACTCCTTCGACTCATCCACTCTGGGATATATACTAATCCAAAAGTTTCACCAGTGAACCCCTTTGCTATCAAACAACCTTAGACGAACCTGCTACTCCTTCCGTATAACCCTTACTAGGTGATATCACAATAGAAGTTTTGCCAGCGAACTCTTTGCTATCATTTATTCATACATTTATACAGAAAACCCTAATTAGTGCTTCCAGTTCTGCCCAACACTCACTAGCTTTCCTCAACGTAAGTGACCTCTATGCGACGTGGCTTCTATTCTACCACTCGCTATTCTGCCCCCGGGGATTCCAGACAAACATATAACAATCACTCACGAGTTTAGTTAGAACATAGATCAATATAACAGCATATCAGAGAAAATGTTAAAACATTTCTTAACATTTAAACAATTTTAAAACACTTTCATTTGATCGATCGATTCTTTATTTAGCAGCAAGTTTTAATTTTCACAGTTAGCAGCAGTTTACCTATCTACTTATCTTAACTAGTCCCTAACCATCATCCTGCTACCAGAAAATTACTAATAGAGCGCGCAGGTCACCCGACTAACAATTTTACCATATGCACACTTAGGCCCATAAAATTAATTTACCATATGTATTAATCGGGTAACCTACACTCTACTATCAATAATCCTGATTCCTATATACCGTCTTACCAATTCTTGTCACCGGTACCTATGATCACTATGGATCAGGGAGCTAGTTGAAAAGATAAGCAGTCACCGATATACAATTACATTTTTAGTATTTGCACTCTTTATAATAACCACAGACTCAGGAAGTTTTGAAAACCTATCTAGTTCTCGTCAAAGTCAGAAAGCATAAAATTCACAGCAAGTAAACTATCAATGACTAAAATCATGAAAATCGTGTACCCATGCAGAAAATAGATTAAACCAACCATCTAGAACTCTAAAGGGAAGGTAAGAACAAGGAACATGCTAGTAAGAATTTTCAGAAATCAGACTTGAATATGGTGTGTCTAAAGGACGGGAAAATAAGGAACATGCTAGAATGTCACAGTTTAAGTATTTCCAGAAAGTAGAAATAACGCAAAGGAACTGAATTACAAAGATGACATTTTGCAATAACCAAGAAGCTTAAAGGGAAGGTAAGAAAATGGAACACGCTAATAAATCAGAGCAATCACTTTAATTTGGCTAAAGGAAGGGTAAAGAAAGGAACATCTATATTTCATGAGCAGTATTTCACCATTTGGCTTAAAGGATGGGTTGAAAATGGAACATACTAGTAAAACAACCAAAATGGAAAAAAACTTTATGATTGGTCAGCACCGGGAAGGTAAAGAAAAAGGAACAATATGCAACATAAGACTTGTAGCAGTTTAAAAGAATGGCAAGATAAGGATGCAAGTGTGTTTCCCTCACAGATATATTTACCTAGAACGGTGTGGAGACCAACCTGGCCACGGGTCAGTTAAGGACAGGAAGAACCTCAAGGAAATGCAGTCTCCACGAGGCCAGCAGGTACAGAATGGAAACCCAGGACAGGAAAACCAGATTAGGATCAGGACAGGACCACCAAGGTAAGACCAGCACCCGCAGTTCAGTTGCAACGCCTGCGCTACACCCTTTCTGCAGCTATCAGTCGAAACCCCGATTGGGTTCTCGAATTCCTCAGCAAAGTGCTTCGCAAGCACTTAAGGTTCTCAAAACCCCGATTGGGTCTGTGAATCAGTCGGACAGAGTGCTCCGCAGCACCTCTGTTTCAATCAGCTTTTGAGTGCGTAGGGTCAGTGACAGGTCAGCTATTCGGACAAGTCGGACAATTTCTCTAGCTAAACCTAGGCTAGTTATACTGTTTTTGGGTCGGTGTACCAACCCCAAATGTTGCAAGTGTAAGGATCCCCAATTTCGATTGGGCAAAAGAGAGGACAGTTCATCACACCTCCTAGGATTTGACTTTCTCAAGCCCCTTATTTGAATCTTTAATACACGCCCATTGAAGTTCAGGTTCACATGATGATTTTAGTACAGGAAACAATGGACAGTCTATAGACAAATACATTGAGGTCTTTTGTCTTCTTCTTAGTAGGGTCAAGCGAGAGTTCCCAGGCACATCTTGGCTGGTGCTTCTGTCTGGCTTGCTTTCAATGACACAGAGTTCATCCTCTGGCTGTGGACTGTCATGCGCAGAAAGGATTTTCAAAATGGAGTATTCCCGTCCCTCATGCCCAAGGATTACGATACATGAAAAGTAAATAGAAACAGTTTTAAAACATGGAAAAAAATGAATGCACTGTGTACCAGGAATCCCTATATTTCTCCCATTATTGAATATTAACTATAGCCTTCATGATTAATGCAAAACGAACAGCATAGCAAAGCAGCGATGCAAGCTTCAGGCATGTGAGAACACAAAGCAGCCATCTTAGTTCTACTGCGCAAGTGCAAAGAGTTTCCCACCATGACTGCGTGTACGTCACGTCACATGGGTATGACCGACGCATGCGCAGAAGAAATTCCCACGTAGCAGCAGTCATCTTAGTAGCAAGCGTATTAGGATTAGTAAACACATAGGCAAGTATCACTCGGATACCCAAACTGTCAGAAGAAGGGAAAATTAATAAGACAAACAGGTTGATTAATACTATTAGGGTTATTTGAGGTTCATGAGTACAAGCAAGGTGCTATACGTGCGAATCCTTGCTCCATCAGTAGCACAGAGGAATAATGTACCTGCTGCAAAGAACTTGCGCCATGCGCATCACAGAACTGAGTAAGAGTGAACTATGAGTAGTTCTACCAAAAATTGTAATGTATATCAGAAAGGAGCTGTGAAGAGATGAGTGGGACTGTTGGAGGGTTGTATTGAGGGAATTCGTCTAGAAAGAGGCCATTTGAGGGTGCCAAAAAGATTGTTGCATCGGGTGCCACCAGTGCAAAAGCAGGACCTGATCATGCAAATGTAATTTGTGAAAAACCCGCCACATTTAATTTTGAAAACATTTCCTACCTAGTTTTTGAAGCTATTGTCGTGCAGGATGCATGAAATCATTCCTCCTGAAGACTGAAATCTCTTGCAAAATGTACACTGCATTTGATTTTATTTGTCTTTGCGTGTCATCTGCAAATGCGGTGGCTCCTGTTCAGAGTTCCTCTTTATTGTAATTTGTATTGTCTTGCATTAAAGTGTTACGATGCTGTCTTCTGTGACGTTAAATGATTAATTAATGGTTATCATAGTCTGTTCATGGTTCTGGGTATAATTGGTGGGCACCTTTGAAAGCAAGGCATTTGGGCGTGTGCTCTTTGGTAATCGTGTTGCAGTGTCGGAGCACCTCTGTTGGGAATATTGGTGTGTTTTTTTAACTGGTCACTGCCTGGCAATATCGTTTCTGGGGAGTCCTACTGCTTCTTAGTGCATCACCGTGCAGCTATCTTCCGGTGTGGTTTTATCTCGATGAGAGTCTTTATTTTGTGATTTTATGGTCCCATGATCTTACTTTGTGTTTATTTTTTGGGTAATAATGTCATATTACTTCGTAGTGGCTAATGTTAATCTTACGTATTGCATTTTGCAGAATGGCTCTTGCTGGCTGATCGGACCTGTGCTGCATGACCCCTAGCTCTTTCCATACCCGGGAACACACTCGTCAATGACCAGCCAATGGGAACTCCCACATTTGCCCCCTGCTGTCTATTGGGGCCACAACAGTGGACTCAAGAAAAGGCCCATCTTTATACTTCTTCCAGGAAAGATCTCTCTCATGATGTCCATTATGAGGCTTTGCTGAATTAAGATGCTTGGATTAAGGCGAGTATTGAGCAGCCTTGTGTGAGTAAGTGGTTGGTAGATTTTATGTTTTGTTATAACAATTTATAAAGTGCACTAATACCCATAGACGTCTAGGCGCCTACGGTTCGCATACTGTGTTAGAGAAACTCATTTTTAAAAAGCCATGTCTTGAGGTGTTTCCTAAATTAAAACAGGGATGACCAAAAGACATCAATAAGTCTATTGGACGTGAAGGATGGGTGTGGTGGCATGGTGTGTGAGGGTTTGGGTGACAGCAGAATTGGAAAGGAACTTGGAAGTGTTATCTGGGATAATAATTATCATGGTTTTGGACATATTTTGGAAATTATCGTTGTCTTGAAGGTACCTGTGTGGTTCAATTAGAAGTATTTTGGTGAAATGAATTTTAACTAGAACATTAAATAAGCCTCCCTGTCGACTTAATGAGTTTTTGTAGGCATTACTGGGTTTAATATTATTAGAAGGCAACTTTCCCAGGCCAATAAATGAGTTTTCTTAGGCAATTAATACATTATTTCTGATGCAATAATATGGCTTTTGTTAAATCAATTAACTAACCCTACTGCATGTAATAGGCTTTTCCGCTTCTATAATAATCGCCTGACTTTTCTTTCAAGAGTTATTTCTGCTGCTAAAAGTGGAATTTGAAAATACTACATCGGAAACCCCACAGTCATAAAACAATCCGCTCAGATCTCTTTCTTGCCTATTTGAGGCGCAAGTTATTCTTTTTCTTTGCAGGCTGTTGTTTGCTCCCTGTCATTTCGAATCTCTGATTGTTCAGCAAACGTTTAGTAATGCTAATGGTAGTGCTGTATTTGATTTGCTGCTGTATATGGACGTTGAATATACTTGGCACATGATTACCTTTGATGACCTAGCTTCTTGTCAGTAAGTTTCGTTTAATTGAACAGTAACAATCTTTAGTGCTAGATCACACCCATTTAGTCATTTGAGAAAGTACTTCAAATAATATATAATATTGCCGTTTTAACATCTTAAATTCCACAACATATTTTAGGGAAATATACTACCACAATGCCTAAAAGAATGGTCATAATTTATTTTTTTAAAGATGCAAACATTTCATGAGAAGCATTAAGAAGATGATTTTGAGATGCTCAATGGGTGTGAAAAGATTCAGTCTCTTCTCAAAGGATTGAGAATTTTGTTTGTAATCATTATGAGCTTAACAAATGGTGAATCTAGTAAAGCTAAACACGCATTGGTAAAACCAATTGGACACAGCTCTTTGTGGCTTAGCTATTGGCTTTGACAATGCTTTTTTATTGCCACTTGCATGAGAACACATACAATATTGTCAGACCTGACTACCTTGGCATGTTTTCCCTCAAACTTTCACGTTCACTTCTTCTGTTTTGCTTAGTGGCTTTATCACTCTGCACACTTTACCACTGCTAAAAAGTGCTTGTGCTCCCTCTTAAAAACATGGAAACATTGGCTTACAAGTAATTGGCATATTTAATGTACTTGTAAGTCACTAGCAAAGTGGTATAACATATTCCCAGGACTGGTAAATTAAATGCTTCTAGTGGGCCTCCAGCACTTATTGTGCCGCCCACTTAAGTAGCCCTTTAAAACCAGTATCAGGCCTGCCACTGCGGCCTGTGATTGCAGTTTTAAACTGCCATTTCAACCTTGCAAAGTAAACCTTTAGGCAGGCCTAAACCATCCTTTTTAATACACATAAGTCACCCCCAGGGTAGGCCCTAAACAGCACAGAGGGCAGGATGTGCTGAATTTTAAAAAGTTGGTCAAGTAGTTTTAACTTTTACATGTCCTGATTGTGAAAAACTCCCAGATTAGTTTTTTCACTATTACAAGGCCTACCTCTACTGTAGAATAACCTTATTACATTTAATAAGGGATAACTTTTGTTTAGGTTCAAGTAGGAATGTCATGTTTAGTGTCAGAGGAATTGTAAATTAAAAACCTCTTTAATTGTAAAGTCATATTTTAAGTTACAGTTGAAAAGGCCATTGTTAGAAAGTTGGTATTTTATTTCCCTAACCATTTGGTGCCTGCAGCCTGTTTCCTTGGTCACATGACTAGGCATAGTTGGAAGTTGACCTTTGTGTATTCCTCCGAGACAACATCACAATAGAGGGTCTAGCTGTTGGGTGGATGGACCCGCTGGGGCCCGTGCCGAGGGAATCCCCTTCGTAGGGATTCCCCCCTCCTTGTGGCCTTCCTTGCGGGTGCCCACCCCGCTTATTTGGTTATTTTTGGTGCACAGGTGCCCACCTTGCATCTTAGTTTTTGATGGGAAATTAGTTTGGGTGCCTACCCCGCTTATGTGAGCCCTAGCAGGTGCCCACCCCGCATCCTAACTTCCTTCCTACACCAAGGGAGCCTACCTCTCACTTTATTCGCGAGATTGCCGCTGCTGCTGCCCACCCGCGGCTGCCCAAAAGTCAAGCAAGCCTGCCTGCGATGTAGACGGGGCCTGCGGCTGGGCCGGCGGAAGCAGCGCGAGTGCTGTGGGGCTCCCATTAGCTGGGGGGGAGCCCCGGAAAAGGAGTTAGCCCTGAGCCTCATGGGCTCCCTATCATAAGTCCCGGTCCCGAGATGGGGGACCGGGTGAAGAGGGGTGCTGCCTCCTGGAAGAAGAGTCCCGTGGTGGCAGGCACCCAAAAGGAGAAGTCCCCTGCGCCGGAGCCTGGTGAGTTAAGGCTGGGCAGGGAACATTGCCACATTTCACTCCCGCTCCTCGGAGGGAGCAGGTTTCGTTTTCGGCGCCTGTATGAGGCACAGAGTCAGAGCAATCCCATGTGTTCAGTGGGCCGCTCCAACGATGGGGCATTATTTGTGTTAAACAGTCCCATGAGGTGCTAGTGAGGGCACCGTGTCTTTTCCTGAGCGACCCCGTCCTGCAGCGGGCCGCTCCAAAGTGGCCTTGGACATTTAAAAGGGGTCAGAGAGGCCTGTGTCTTTCCCCTGTTCATCACCACCCCCTTTTCTGAATCGTTTTTGGCCACTATAGGTGTGGCAGGGTATACTCAGACATGAGTCCCTTTCTCACTGCTCCATCAGGATTCAAGCAAGCCGGGCCGAAGAGGCTGAAATGCCAGAAACCGGTCCCCGGTAGCTTGTCTCCTTTCTGGTGAAGAATTGGCTTGGTAGTTTGGTCTGCCCTGTTCCCATGATGCACTGGGCCAGGGACAGACTAATTTGCATATAGCCAGGTTCTGAGCTGGGATGGGGCAGTGAGATAAATAACGGTGATGGATCAAGCCCTGATCTTTGGACTGGGTAAGAGTGGTCTGCTTAATTCAGACACTCTGTTCATCACCACCCCCTTTTCTGAATCGTTTTTGGCCACTATAGGTGTGGCAGGGTATACTCAGACATGAGTCCCTTTCTCACTGCTCCATCAGGATTCAAGCAAGCCGGGCCGAAGAGGCTGAAATGCCAGAAACCGGTCCCCGGTAGCTTGTCTCCTTTCTGGTGAAGAATTGGCTTGGTAGTTTGGTCTGCCCTGTTCCCATGATGCACTGGGCCAGGGACAGACTAATTTGCATATAGCCAGGTTCTGAGCTGGGATGGGGCAGTGAGATAAATAACGGTGATGGATCAAGCCCTGATCTTTGGACTGGGTAAGAGTGGTCTGCTTAATTCAGACACTCTGTTCATCACCACCCCCTTTTCTGAATCGTTTTTGGCCACTATAGGTGTGGCAGGGTATACTCAGACATGAGTCCCTTTCTCACTGCTCCATCAGGATTCAAGCAAGCCGGGCCGAAGAGGCTGAAATGCCAGAAACCGGTCCCCGGTAGCTTGTCTCCTTTCTGGTGAAGAATTGGCTTGGTAGTTTGGTCTGCCCTGTTCCCATGATGCACTGGGCCAGGGACAGACTAATTTGCATATAGCCAGGTTCTGAGCTGGGATGGGGCAGTGAGATAAATAACGGTGATGGATCAAGCCCTGATCTTTGGACTGGGTAAGAGTGGTCTGCTTAATTCAGACACTCTGTTCATCACCACCCCCTTTTCTGAATCGTTTTTGGCCACTATAGGTGTGGCAGGGTATACTCAGACATGAGTCCCTTTCTCACTGCTCCATCAGGATTCAAGCAAGCCGGGCCGAAGAGGCTGAAATGCCAGAAACCGGTCCCCGGTAGCTTGTCTCCTTTCTGGTGAAGAATTGGCTTGGTAGTTTGGTCTGCCCTGTTCCCATGATGCACTGGGCCAGGGACAGACTAATTTGCATATAGCCAGGTTCTGAGCTGGGATGGGGCAGTGAGATAAATAACGGTGATGGATCAAGCCCTGATCTTTGGACTGGGTAAGAGTGGTCTGCTTAATTCAGACACTCTGTTCATCACCACCCCCTTTTCTGAATCGTTTTTGGCCACTATAGGTGTGGCAGGGTATACTCAGACATGAGTCCCTTTCTCACTGCTCCATCAGGATTCAAGCAAGCCGGGCCGAAGAGGCTGAAATGCCAGAAACCGGTCCCCGGTAGCTTGTCTCCTTTCTGGTGAAGAATTGGCTTGGTAGTTTGGTCTGCCCTGTTCCCATGATGCACTGGGCCAGGGACAGACTAATTTGCATATAGCCAGGTTCTGAGCTGGGATGGGGCAGTGAGATAAATAACGGTGATGGATCAAGCCCTGATCTTTGGACTGGGTAAGAGTGGTCTGCTTAATTCAGACACTCTGTTCATCACCACCCCCTTTTCTGAATCGTTTTTGGCCACTATAGGTGTGGCAGGGTATACTCAGACATGAGTCCCTTTCTCACTGCTCCATCAGGATTCAAGCAAGCCGGGCCGAAGAGGCTGAAATGCCAGAAACCGGTCCCCGGTAGCTTGTCTCCTTTCTGGTGAAGAATTGGCTTGGTAGTTTGGTCTGCCCTGTTCCCATGATGCACTGGGCCAGGGACAGACTAATTTGCATATAGCCAGGTTCTGAGCTGGGATGGGGCAGTGAGATAAATAATGGTGATGGATCAAGCCCTGATCTTTGGACTGGGTAAGAGTGGTCTGCTTAATTCAGACACTCTGTTCATCACCACCCCCTTTTCTGAATCGTTTTTGGCCACTATAGGTGTGGCAGGGTATCCTCAGACAAGAGTCCCTTTCTCACTGCTCCATCAGGATTCAAGCAAGCCGGGCCGAAGAGGCTGAAATGCCAGAAACCGGTCCCCGGTAGCTTGTCTCCTTTCTGGTGAAGAATTGGCTTGGTAGTTTGGTCTGCCCTGTTCCCATGATGCACTGGGCCAGGGACAGACTAATTTGCATATAGCCAGGTTCTGAGCTGGGATGGGGCAGTGAGATAAATAACGGTGATGGATCAAGCCCTGATCTTTGGACTGGGTAAGAGTGGTCTGCTTAATTCAGACACTCTGTTCATCACCACCCCCTTTTCTGAATCGTTTTTGGCCACTATAGGTGTGGCAGGGTATACTCAGACATGAGTCCCTTTCTCACTGCTCCATCAGGATTCAAGCAAGCCGGGCCGAAGAGGCTGAAATGCCAGAAACCGGTCCCCGGTAGCTTGTCTCCTTTCTGGTGAAGAATTGGCTTGGTAGTTTGGTCTGCCCTGTTCCCATGATGCACTGGGCCAGGGACAGACTAATTTGCATATAGCCAGGTTCTGAGCTGGGATGGGGCAGTGAGATAAATAACGGTGATGGATCAAGCCCTGATCTTTGGACTGGGTAAGAGTGGTCTGCTTAATTCAGACACTCTGTTCATCACCACCCCCTTTTCTGAATCGTTTTTGGCCACTATAGGTGTGGCAGGGTATACTCAGACATGAGTCCCTTTCTCACTGCTCCATCAGGATTCAAGCAAGCTGGGCCGAAGAGGCTGAAATGCCAGAAACCGGTCCCCGGTAGCTTGTCTCCTTTCTGGTGAAGAATTGGCTTGGTAGTTTGGTCTGCCCTGTTCCCATGATGCACTGGGCCAGGGACAGACTAATTTGCATATAGCCAGGTTCTGAGCTGGGATGGGGCAGTGAGATAAATAACGGTGATGGATCAAGCCCTGATCTTTGGACTGGGTAAGAGTGGTCTGCTTAATTCAGACACTCTGTTCATCACCACCCCCTTTTCTGAATCGTTTCCCCTGTGAGGTGCCTCAGTGTTGGGGCAAGTTCTTCTGTGTTAGTGGCTCATAGCTATTACAGGAGACCGTGCTCTCCATGGGGACATGCTTCTTTCTATAGCCAGGTGGTGCCAACGTGGGGCATATTTGTTTAAGGACCACTGAGGGCCCCCTGTCTCCTTTTGCATTTGATTATCTACAGCTGCGCAGCAATTAGTGCCAGCTGCACCGTTTAGGCGCAATTCTTGAGAGAGTCCCTGAGAGGGACAGAAGTGGCACAGAGGTGCCAGGCCTTTTCCAGCTGCGCAGCACTTAGTGCCAGCTGCTACGTTTAGGCCTTCCTTTGAGATTCCCAGCTGCCCAGCAAGTAGTGGGCAGCTGCTACGTTTAGGTTTGCGCAGTGGCGCAGACTTAACCTTCGCTGCCTAGGCAGCAGCCCTGACTTTGTGGACATAGGGCATTTGAGCCCCCTTTCTGACATGGCCAGTTGGCCGGGGGGATTGTTACATTTATAGGGCGCCAGGCCCTAATGTGATTCATGTGCTAAATGTGATTGTGGTGCTAGGAAATGTACTATGTGTAGTATGTTTTACGCACCCTATTTGATACCTCTAAATATGGTTTATGATTATGAGGTTATTTTGCGTATTATGTTTGTGTTAGTCAGATTATACTTCACTGTGTGATTTACACCCTAATGTGAGTTATACTTAGGAGGTTAGGGTCCAATGTATTTTGACTTGTGTGATACTGTGGATAATGTAGTTTATGTCACAGACTGATGCATAGTACAGTGATTACCAGTGTTTACTGGTTGTACATTTTATGATCTAATTTATTTTTACTAAGGTCACCTTGTGATTGCTCTGACAGTTGTCCAAGTGGCCCTGTGAGGTGAACATATTCCCTTGTAAATATTGCCCAGTGCCAGTTGGCACAGTGTACAGTATGTGTTTACTATTCTAATGTGTTTTGAGAATGCAAAGGCTATTTTTGATATAACCTTGTGTGGAGTTCCTTTTGTAGTGTGCCTGGGATGTTGTTGTTGTTGGGTGCATGCGCAAATGCTTTACACATTGCCTCCGGGATCAGCCTGACTGCTAGTGCCAAGCTACCAATGGGGTGAGCAGGGGTTATCTTTGGCGTGTAACTCCCTTGCCCTGACTAGAGTGGTGGTCTCTACCTGGCTTTGGCGCAAGCCGTAACCAACCAGAGATCCCATTTCTAACATATACACATACATATATAAATACATATGCATATAGGTAGGTAGAGAGGTAGAGAGTAGTAGAGAGAGAGGTAGAGAGAGGTAGAGAGGTAGAGAGTAAAGGATGAGTAATAGAGAGTAGAGAGTGAGTAGTAGAGAGTCATAGAGAGAGTAGCAGAGAGTAAATAGTAGTGAGTACTAGAGTGAGTAGTAGAGAGTATTAGAGTGAGTAGCAGAGAGTAGTCAAGTTAAAAACATCTTTGTTAGATTCATAGAATCATAAAAGAACAAAAAACATTACTTTTGTTATGTAAAACCAAGTTAAAACATTAATCCTCTAAAATGTTAAAATACAATACATGGGTTTGCTAGTCTTTACAAATAGCGCAATTATATGAGTGTTTACTAAAGGGCAATATACAGAAAACATTTTCATCAAGGTTAGCTTGCAATACATAATTAGGATAATAAAATGATTTAGTGGCACTAGTACAATTGAGCAGTTAAAACTTCAACCCTTTTTTCACTTATCATAAAATCAATGGCCGATAAGAATCTACTTTCACCAAATTCAATAAGCTTAAAATGTAAAGTGCAAAGTGCAAAAAACATGTTCAGCAAAACCTTCCTACAGTACGCAATTCAAAGGGTAAAGTGGTTTAGTGCCATCAGTACAAGTAAACAGTTAAAACTTCAGCCCTTTCTTTATTCTCATAAAATTGATAGCCAATAAAAATCTACTGACGCCAAAGCTGTGTGTTATCAGTTTTTAGGATACGTAACATTTCAATATGTTTTCTAACGACCACATTTCTGCCCAGCGGATTTAACCACTTTCTTCTAGCATTAGTGTAGGCGGGCAGAAAAATAGGACGTGGGCTATATCCTCCTGTCTTCCTAAGTGACACATTGTACACTTACAATCTTTCTCCCCGTTCTTTAACCGTCCCCATTTAGATGTAAAAGCTTTGACTCGGAGAATACCGTATCTGAATTTCAGATAAAGTATCTACGCAAGTTGAGGTTTGATTTGGTCTAAAAATAATTCAAAGCGGGGAGTTTTCTTGAACATAAAAAAGTGAGTTGTGAGTGAACTAGATCCACAATTTAAAATGGCTTTGTGCATAATAAAATTCCAGTAGATATTTTTAATTTCCCTTTTTGATTCAGCAGTCAGCATGTTAGGGTGGTCCCAAAATCTACTTAGGCCAGCTCCAAAAGCCATTTACGAATGTTAGCCAGCCAGGGGAAGGTAACATGGGTATCTTGTGCAAGTAATTCACCCAACGCCTGCCTGTAGGTACAGAGTTCGTCAATAGTCCATATCCTTATCCAGTATGACAACGTCATCCAAACTGCCCTGTGCTCAACACATTTTATCCCCAGATCTTACATAAAGGGGATCACTGGTGTATTTTGGGGGAGGGGGATCATCCCCCTTAAGACCCTATTTTCTCCTACAATTAGGGTAGAAAGTTGTTCTCCCCCCACAACTCTGAGCCCTACAGAGTGGCAGTTTGGGCCCTGGATTTATACACTTCCAGTGCAGGTGTAATAGCCTTTGTCTCGGTTGCATGGAGTTTTTTCAGAATGGGTTGTGAATTTTGCAGTAAAATGTTTCTAGATCTTTTTATATGTGGATACCATGAAAGTTTGGAATTAATAGTTACTCCTAAGTAAACAAAACTATGAACCCTCTCTAAAATTGCACCGTTCAACATTATATTATTCTTAAAACTTTTATGGGACCTAATAGACATATATTTAGTATTCACTGGGTTTATTTCCAAACCTTTTAATTTGCAGTATTCATCAAGCTTGTTTAGCAAGTTTTGCAGTCCCCTGGGCGTCTGCGACAATAGGATGGTATCATCTGCAAATGTCAAAGAGCAGATATGGGTCCCTCCTAACTTTGGGGAATCGTGGTTTGACTTTTGTAGGAACTCAACCATGTTGTTAACATACAGGAGAAACAAAGCAGCAGCCAGGACGCACCCCTGGCGCACTCCTCTCTTTACTGGTATTTCTTCTGTGAGCTCCCCCCTTTGCCCCAGCGCACTTTTGCGAAGTTGTCTTCATGAAGTCTAATGAGTTGGACCAATATATCTTTTGGTACCCCTTGTTTCAGCATGTTTATGCATAACAGATCTCTGGGGATTGAGTCAAAAGCGGCCTTTAAATCAATAAAGGCCACATACAGATTGCCAGATCTTAGCCTAGTATATTTCCAGGCGATGGTTAGCAGCCTAAACACTTAGTCTATAGTGCTAGTTCTCTTTCTGAACCCTGCCTGGCAGGGGGAAAGTATTTCATTTTCAACCAACCATTCGTTTAACTTATCTAGTATCTGTTTGGAATAAACCTTTTGAATAATATCTATCAGGCTGACAGGCCTGTAATTAGCGGGATTGTCCATGCTACCCTTCTTATATATGATGATCTCCGCACCCTTCCATGATGGGGCGATGGACTGACCTCTGCTAATTGCGTTACATATCAGGTTGATATATGGGGCCCACACCTCAGGGGCGTGTTTAAGAAGGTCTCCAGGAATGCTGTCTGGGCCAGGGGCTTTAGATGGCTTAATAGCAGCTATGGTCTGCTCAGTGTCTAAAATATAGAGGTTCAATCTCTCTTGACATTATCAACTCTTCAATAATACATCGGTGATCTCTCGATGGTAGTCCCGGACATGCATATAATTGTGCAAAATGACTATACCATGTATTTGGATTTAGATTATAATCCTGGGCCGGCTTGCTTATCTTGCTACCATTTGCAATGATCGGCCAAAATAAGGTTTGATCACCTGCCTAACAGATCCTCCCAACTTGAATCCTCCCAATATCTGCATGCTACTTTTAATACATGATTATAGAGTTTCCTCTCTTGTCTGATTATCTCAGGCTCTTTCGATCTTATAGCCTTCATTAAGTGTTTTTTGCGACTGCGCAATCTTCGTTAAACCAGGGTTTAGACAATAACGTATTATTGTTAGAAGCGACGTTCCCTCTCCCAGCTTTAGTAAGATAGGGTTTTATGTTTTCTATTAGCATTTGGTGGATCTGGGTAATTGATATGGTGTCCAAGTTCTTATTTAAAAAGGTAGATAAAAAGGTCACTAAAAATGTTATAAATGAAAGTAACGGGTTCGAGTTTTCCCGGTATAGATGGCCATTTTACTGCCCTTCTATTATTACTCATTATCGGCTGTATAGCCTCTGTACCTAATCCAGATTGGTTCTGGAAATATCTCCCTTCAAGAACTAAACATAAAGGGAAATGATCACTCCTAGTGTCCACTCTAAAATCATTCACATAAGCCCAATATACGGCGCTTATCATAATATAATCAATGCGAGATGACGAATGGCACCTTGAGAAGGTATTTGAACATACGGGATCAGAAGGGCATCTTCCAATGCAAGACCGTAGTTCTTTCTCAACAGTAAAATCAAGTATCTGTAATGCAGAAACGGTACACCCCATGGAACTTTCTGTTCTAAGTAATGGGAAACCCTTAACTAGGTCTTCCTCTTCGAATATAGTTTCCAGACCCATTAGTGGTTCGTATCAACAATTAAAGTACCCACCAATTATAATACGTCCGTTAGGTGTAATTGAGTCAATAATTCCATTAAGGTGCTTAATTGATGGTGATTCTTTAGATCACTCTCTTGGTCTTATGTATATATTAAATAGGTACAACCTGGACTTATTGGGGAATTTAAAATTAGTCCCAGTATGTCATCTGAATCAGTGGGCAAAATTTCTATCAAAACATTTGCATGATTTTTAATCCATATTAGGAGGCCACCTGAAGGTCTTGCTCTCTTGGGTTGTTGTGCCTCTATGCTAAATGTTCTATAGCCCACCTTATATAGCGGTTCCATCGCCTAGGTCTCTTGGAAGAGGCAGAGATCATAATTATCTGTGTAATCCTGCCAGTCAGGTTCCTAAAGTTTTTTTGTAAGCCCAGCTATATTCCAGGACAACATTTTGACAGTGTTTGTTTGGGAATCACCATTCTCCATAGTACTTGCCCCTTCTACCTCAGCATTTTTAATTACTTGGTTTCCATTGGGGCTAAGCCCTATGTTGGAAACTTCCACACTATTTTGACTGTTCGAAGCAACTAGGTCTTTCTTCTCAGCCAATTGATACTGCAAACCTTATTCCCAGTAACCCTTCTCTATCTGGGGTCTGATTCTGATTACAAGATGTCTTCCTTTGAGCCAGATCAAATTTACTAGTGGGGCATTTGGATGTGATCCTGCAAAGGGACTTGTACTACATTATTCAGTTTGTTGTGATAAGGTTGAGGTCTATGCAATAAAAGTTAATTCAAGAACTCATCATCTATCTTATCAGCTCCTTCATCATTTAAATTAGCATCTCTAGTCTTTGACACCTCAACATGTTTTTTCTTTACTTGACATTTCTCTACTACTTTGGTCTTGGCTACCATTACAGGATATATATGTTCCCTCACAGCTACATCCTTCCTCCAACTCCTTTTCTGGACATCCCATTTTGCTTCGGCATTCCAATTTACAGTATTTTGATACCTACTCTGATTTTTCTCCTTTTCTCTTTTATATGCTTCATGTTCCCATTCATCGAGAGATTCATAATGCATAGGTCTAGGAGCTGGTCTCAAAGTATTCATTTGATTCCTTACATTTTTCAAAATTCAGGTATTAAAAGTTCAAGATTCTTGAAATGCCAAGTCTCCTTCTCTCTCAGTATATTTCATCCAGTTCTCCAACTAAGTACACTTATGATATCCCTTCTCTAATTACATAAATAAGCAGGGGTTCCTTCCTGAGCCGCAGGAATTCCTTCCCTAATTGATATTGGCTCATCGTTACCAAACAAAGTTTTCAACAGTTAAAAAACTTCATTATTCTTCTATACTAAATCAAAACCTTTACGAAAAGGAAAAAGAAAAAAATCTTCAACAAATTAAGTGATATGATTTTGTACCACCAATCAAATGTCTTCCTTGTCCACCAATGCCAGCATGGCTTCTCACAAACCGACCACTACCAGCGCGGCACTAATAATGTCAGTCTATCTCCTGACTGTGACTGACCCTCCCTTTACAATGTCGTTCGTTGTCCACTATGAAGTCTTTTTAACAAAACAGGACAAACAACATAAAACAACTTTGTCTGCTCCACTAGAAGAGACGATAGAACCATACACATTCTAATCATTTTATTTTGCTTCCAGCAAATCTCAACTGGGGCGATTCAGCCCTCAATAAGACAAAATCTTTAAGATTTCCACAAATATTTCCCTTGTCATGCTTCAATTTTCCCTATGTTAGCACTGGCAAGGCCTTTTGCACAGTACTTACTTCCACAGCTGACAAAACACGCTTAGTGTATGCCACACTAAGACCGCATGTCATGGTTGTGGCAGGTGTGAGGCAGCGACATATCAAGGGTACACATAGACACACACTTGCCTCATTAGGCTACTACAAATGACTGGGAAATGAGTGCCTGTTGAAATACATTTCCCAGCATCCTCTGGGGTAGTCACAAAAAGTAGCTCCGGAGGTCAGCAGTCATGGGAGGGCAGGATATCAGCCCCTCCTGTTCGCTGACACCGTGCTTGTCGTTCCAATTTCCTGGTGGAGTATCCTGTGACTTGCTTTTTCTGTTCACGACCTCGTTGGATTTCCTCGGCTCGCTCTCGCAGGCTTTGAGCGCTGCTCTCCATCAGCACATAAGAACCTGTTGCGGTTTTCCCTGCCGCTTCCCTTTTTGCTTTGGCGCATTTGAATACTGCGCTACACTGTCACCTCCTTGTACTTTTTCCTGCCAGCAGCAGACGCCAACATAGTCCCACTCCCCCAGTTTTCAGAGGCCGTACGGGATCAATGTAAACCCGTCATCTCTACTACTTCTGTCCTGTCAGCTCCTGTGATGTAACAGGGAGCATTTGTGTACCTGGATCAGATAAGTGGAAGGAGCGCTCTGCGTTCCACTCTTTTTATTTACATTTTACTTTTCATTATTGTTTCTGTTTCCCTTTTCACTTACGAAACTGGTCAGTTACTTTACAGTGTTATCTCCTTGTGGAGAGATCTGTTTGTAGGACTTTGGGCCTCTCTGTTGAATACTGCATCTTGTGTGTGGCATCTCCTTTGCAAGTGGAAAACATCTTGCTGGTTATTGAGATAACCCTGTATATTGCAGTATATGCTGTGGATGTGAGTATGTATGAGGAAGGTGCCAGATTATCTATGTGCCTGTGATCTTATCCTTATCTCCTCTCTTGCACACAGGGTCTTTCCGCAGATGTTCTTCTGTGTCTTGGTGGTGTACCATATCTCCGAGAGGTTCGACCAGCGCATCTTCAACCCAGCATTGTTTTCTCCCTTTTCCCCTTTCTCCCTGTGCACTGCCTAGCAGGGCAGTGAGTTACAGCATAGCTCCCTGTGTGGCTGCGTAGAAAGGAGGTTTGGATCAAGCAGCTCTCCATCCTCCCCGCTGGGCGTTTCAGAAGGTCAGTGGCATTTCTTTCTACCATTCCTGACACCACCCTTAGGCATTATCCTGAGATCTTAGGCCACAACGGACCCATTTACTTCCATTAAGGTCAACAAGGAACCTTAACGTGAGACAAAACAATACTTTCCGTAGTCGGTCCCAAATTAATTATTTTACCGTCTTGATTAGTCAACCATTTACCATTATTCGGTTTAGTCATCAATGGAGCGCACACCGCTAGCCCCTCCTCCGGATCGCCCCTCGGGACTCTGGTACTTTTAGTTCTTTAGTGGATCACCCAGGTGGGTGCAAGTCGGTACTTGTTGGACTGATGAATCTCTAGACCCGATACATGTCCCGGGTTTTAGGATATCGCCCGAGACATGTCTCGGGTTTCGGGATAACTTCCCTCATCAGTAGAGAAATATCGTTAGGGGTGGAAGAGAAGGCCGCCACACAACCGTCAAAGGCCTCGATGCCAGAACCGGCACGCAGGTGCGTCGTCCAAGAGCCCGTCGGCCCAAAGCTCAAGGGAGCCATATTGTGTTTAGTCATCAATGGAGCGCACACCGCTAGCCCCTCCTCCGGATCGCCCCTCGGGACTCTGGTACTTTTAGTTCTTTAGTGGATCACCCAGGTGGGTGCAAGTCGGTACTTGTTGGACTGATGAATCTCTAGACCCGATACATGTCCTGGGTTTTAGGATATCGCCCGAGACATGTCTCGGGTTTCGGGATAACTTCCCTCATCAGTAGAGAAAGATCGTTAGGGGTGGAAGAGAAGGCCGCCACACAACCGTCAAAGGCCTCGATGCCAGAACCGGCACGCAGGTGCGTCGTCCAAGAGCCCGTCGGCCCAAAGCTCAAGGGAGCCATATTGTGTTTAGTCATCAATGGAGCGCACACCGCTAGCCCCTCCTCCGGATCGCCCCTCGGGACTCTGGTACTTTTAGTTCTTTAGTGGATCACCCAGGTGGGTGCAAGTCGGTACTTGTTGGACTGATGAATCTCTAGACCCGATACATGTCCCGGGTTTTAGGATATCGCCCGAGACATGTCTCGGGTTTCGGGATAACTTCCCTCATCCATAGAGAAAGATCGTTAGGGGTGGAAGAGAAGGCCGCCACACAACCGTCAAAGGCCTCGATGCCAGAACCGGCACGCAGGTGCGTCGTCCAAGAGCCCGTCGGCCCAAAGCTCAAGGGAGCCATATTGTGTTTAGTCATCAATGGAGCGCACACCGCTAGCCCCTCCTCCGGATCGCCCCTCGGGACTCTGGTACTTTTAGTTCTTTAGTGGATCACCCAGGTGGGTGCAAGTCGGTACTTGTTGGACTGATGAATCTCTAGACCCGATACATGTCGCGAGTTTTAGGATATCGCCCGAGACATGTCTCGGGTTTCAGGATAACTTCCCTCATCAGTAGAGAAAGATCGTTAGGGGTGGAAGAGAAGGCCGCCATACAACCGTCAAAGGCCTCGATGCCAGAACCGGCACGCAGGTGCGTCGTCCAAGAGCCCGTCGGCCCAAAGCTCAAGGGAGCCATATTGTGTTTAGTCATCAATGGAGCGCACACCGCTAGCCCCTCCTCCGGATCGCCCCTCAGGACTCTGGTACTTTTAGTTCTTTAGTGGATCACCCAGGTGGGTGCAAGTCGGTACTTGTTGGACTGATGAATCTCTAGACCCGATACATGTCCCGGGTTTTAGGATATCGCCCGAGACATGTCTCGGGTTTCGGGATAACTTCCCTCATCAGTAGAGAAAGATCGTTAGGGGTGGAAGAGAAGGCCGCCACACAACCGTCAAAGGCCTCGATGCCAGAACCGGCACGCAGGTGAGTCGTCCAAGAGCCCGTCGGCCCAAAGCTCAAGGGAGCCATATTGTGTTTAGTCATCAATGGAGCGCACACCGCTAGCCCCTCCTCCGGATCGCCCCTCGGGACTCTGGTACTTTTAGTTCTTTAGTGGATCACCCAGGTGGGTGCAAGTCGGTACTTGTTGGACTGATGAATCTCTAGACCCGATACATGTCCCGGGTTTTAGGATATCGCCCGAGACATGTCTCGGGTTTCGGGATAACTTCCCTCATCAGTAGAGAAAGATCGTTAGGGGTGGAAGAGAAGGCCGCCGCACAACCGTCAAAGGCCTCGATGCCAGAACCGGCACGCAGGTGCGTCGTCCAAGAGCCCGTCGGCCCAAAGCTCAAGGGAGCCATATTGTGTTTAGTCTTCAATGGAGCGCACACCGCTAGCCCCTCCTCCGGATCGCCCCTCGGGACTCTGGTACTTTTAGTTCTTTAGTGGATCACCCAGGTGGGTGCAAGTCGGTACTTGTTGGACTGATGAATCTCTAGACCCGATACATGTCCCGGGTTTTAGGATATCGCCCGAGACATGTCTCGGGTTTCGGGATAACTTCCCTCATCAGTAGAGAAAGATCGTTAGGGGTGGAAGAGAAGGCCGCCACACAACCGTCAAAGGCCTCGATGCCAGAACCGGCACGCAGGTGCGTCGTCCAAGAGCCCGTCGGCCCAAAGCTCAAGGGAGCCATATTGTGTTTAGTCATCAATGGAGCGCACACCGCTAGCCCCTCCTCCGGATCGCCCCTCGGGTCTCTGGTACTTTTAGTTATTTAGTGGATCACCCAGGTGGGTGCAAGTCGGTACTTGTTGGAATGATGAATCTCTAGACCCGATACATGTCCCGGGTTTTGGGATATCGCCCGAGACATGTCTCGGGTTTCGGGATAACTTCCCTCATCAGTAGAGAAAGATCGTTAGGGGTGGAAGAGAAGGCCGCCACACAACCGTCAAAGGCCTCGATGCCAGAACCGGCACGCAGGTGCGTCGTCCAAGAGCCCGTCGGCCCAAAGCTCAAGGGAGCCATATTGTGTTTAGTCATCAATGGAGCGCA
This sequence comes from Lissotriton helveticus, assembly GCF_964261635.1. Classification (NCBI taxonomy): domain Eukaryota; kingdom Metazoa; phylum Chordata; class Amphibia; order Caudata; family Salamandridae; genus Lissotriton; species Lissotriton helveticus. The sequence goes on from NC_136058.1 coordinate 136,473,388, forward strand.
CACCGCTAGCCCCTCCTCCGGATCGCCCCTCGGGACTCTGGTACTTTTAGTTCTTTAGTGGATCACCCAGGTGGGTGCAAGTCGGTACTTGTTGGACTGATGAATCTCTAGACCCGATACATGTCCCGGGTTTTAGGATATCGCCCGAGACATGTCTCGGGTTTCGGGATAACTTCCCTCATCAGTAGAGAAAGATCGTTAGGGGTGGAAGAGAAGGCCGCCACACAACCGTCAAAGGCCTCGATGCCAGAACCGGCACGCAGGTGCGTCGTCCAAGAGCCCGTCGGCCCAAAGCTCAAGGGAGCCATATTGTGTTTAGTCATCAATGGAGCGCACACCGCTTGCCCCTCCTCCGGATCGCCCCTTCGGGACTCTGGTACTTTTAGTTCTTTAGTGGATCACCCAGGTGGGTGCAAGTCGGTACTTGTTGGACTGATGAATCTCTAGACCCGATACATGTCCCGGGTTTTAGTATATCGCCCGAGACATGTCTCGGGTTTTGGGATAACTTCCCTCATCAGTAGAGAAAGATCGTTAGGGGTGGAAGAGAAGGCCGCCACACAACCGTCAAAGGCCTCGATGCCAGAACCGGCACGCAGGTGCGTCGTCCAAGAGCCCGTCGGCCCAAAGCTCAAGGGAGCCATATTGTGTTTAGTCATCAATGGAGCGCACACCGCTAGCCCCTCCTCCGGATCGCCCCTCGGGACTCTGGTACTTTTAGTTCTTTAGTGGATCACCCAGGTAGGTGCAAGTCGGTACTTGTTGGACTGATGAATGTCTAGACCCGATACATGTCCCGGGTTTTAGGATATCGCCCGAGACATGTCTCGGGTTTCGGGATAACTTCCCTCATCAGTAGAGAAAGATCGTTAGGGGTGGAAGAGAAGGCCGCCACACAACCGTCAAAGGCCTCGATGCCAGAACCGGCACGCAGGTGCGTCGTCCAAGAGCCCGTCGGCCCAAAGCTCAAGGGAGCCATATTGTGTTTAGTCATCAATGGAGCGCACACCGCTAGCCCCTCCTCCGGATCGCCCCTCGGGACTCTGGTACTTTTAGTTCTTTAGTGGATCACCCAGGTGGGTGCAAGTCGGTACTTGTTGGACTGATGAATCTCTAGACCCGATACATGTCCCGGGTTTTAGGATATCGCCCGAGACATGTCTCGGGTTTCGGGATAACTTCCCTCATCAGTAGAGAAAGATCGTTAGGGGTGGAAGAGAAGGCCGCCACACAACCGTCAAAGGCCTCGATGCCAGAACCGGCACGCAGGTGCGTCGTCCAAGAGCCCGTCGGCCCAAAGCTCAAGGGAGTCATATTGTGTTTAGTCATCAATGGAGCGCACACCGCTAGCCCCTCCTCCGGATCGCCCCTCGGGACTCTGGTACTTTTAGTTCTTTAGTGGATCACCCAGGTGGGTGCAAGTCGGTACTTGTTGTACTTGTTGGACTGATGAATCTCTAGACCCGATACATGTCCCGGGTTTTAGGATATCGCCCGAGACATGTCTCGGGTTTCGGGATAACTTCCCTCATCAGTAGAGAAAGATCGTTAGGGGTGGAAGAGAAGGCCGCCACACAACCGTCAAAGGCCTCGATGACAGAACCGGCACGCAGGTGCGTCGTCCAAGAGCCCGTCGGCCCAAAGCTCAAGGGAGCCATATTGTGTTTAGTCATCAATGGAGCGCACACCGCTAGCCCCTCCTCCGGATCGTCCCTCGGGACTCTGGTACTTTTAGTTCTTTAGTGGATCACCCAGGTGGGTGCAAGTCGGTACTTGTTGGACTGATGAATCTCTAGACCCGATACATGTCCCGGGTTTTAGGATATCGCCCGAGACATGTCTCGGGTTTCGGGATAACTTCCCTCATCAGTAGAGAAAGATCGTTAGGGGTGGAAGAGAAGGCCGCCACACAACCGTCAAAGGCCTCGATGCCAGAACCGGCACGCAGGTGCGTCGTCCAAGAGCCCGTCGGCCCAAAGCTCAAGGGAGCCATATTGTGTTTAGTCATCAATGGAGCGCACACCGCTAGCCCCTCCTCCGGATCGCCCCTCGGGACTTTGGTACTTTTAGTTCTTTAGTGGATCACCCAGGTGGGTGCAAGTCGGTACTTGTTGGACTGATGAATCTCTAGACCCGATACATGTCCCGGGTTTTAGGATATCGCCCGAGACATGTCTCGGGTTTCGGGATAACCTCCCTCATCAGTAGAGAAAGATCGTTAGGGTTGGAAGAGAAGGCCGCCACACAACCGTCAAAGGCCTCGATGCCAGAACCGGCACGCAGGTGCGTCGTCCAAGAGCCCGTCGGCCCAAAGCTCAAGGGAGCCATTATTCGAACTCTTCAATGAAAATATCACTAACTATTACCTTTAACCTCATCTTTTCATTACATAGCTTATGTAGTCAAATCAACCATCCGATAATGCTACCAGATAACTGCTGCAGCGGAAGAAACTATATTTTCCTTACATGGATATTTACATGGTATTTCATACTATATATCTCAGCTACCATTACACAACAATTTCCTAGAGTTTGGCCCATAAAAACTCTACAACATCCTTCTTAACTAAAAAAAAACTTCACAAACTATGTAGGTCCTCCAATGGATCTTTTGATCGAGCTAATAGGGACTCAGGTAATTCAAAGACGAAATGACCACTTCTCCTGAGGACCTCGACTAGAGAAGAAGTTTCCTAATATACATAAACATTATATCATATTCAATGACACACCTTTATATAATTTAAAAAAAGTAATCTTTATCTAAACTTCAAATTTGAAGGGTCAGAAACAGAATTACATTTAGAATTATTTAATTTCGATTATTACAGGTAATATCACAATTCAAAGTCAAATACATTTAAATCAGATACCTGGTAAGAATAATAGAGAGAGAGAGAGAGAGAGAGAGAGAGAGAGAGAGATAGAGAGAGACATAAACACAATTTCTGAATACAGAATAAAGGTCATACAAACCAAGAATCGGCTGTAGATAATCAGGAATACCAGAAACTCAAAGTGAGACCAAAGAGACGCTAGATAATAACATGCAGTAGCCGGAGTCTTTCAACCCTTCAGCCGAAAGGTTTTGCAAGCCCTACCTCACCAGGCCACAAGGTGCAGGTAATCAGGAAAGTTCTGTTCAAGAAATATCAAAGTTCAGTTCGACAGCATGCCAGGTATAGGAAATTTCAAAGACTGTCAGCCGCAAGCCCTCTTTCTCACGGGGCAGTTATACTTCCAAGAATGCATAGTTCCTTCCCACAAATGTATTCTTTAAGCAATTTGCACAATTTCTATTGGTCAAAGTCTATGGTGTGTCCATGGGGTGATCATAACCTTTACCCAAATGATCCAGAAATTATACGTAATACCATTCATCCGATGACCATCCTTTTTTAAAAATTAAGCGCTCACTTCTGAGCTTGCAACAAAGTCGATACAGTTTTGTGCTAGCAGAAAGAGTGTCCTTTATTTGAAACAAGAGAAAGGAAACTTTAGGAAAAGTTCTCATGACTGATACATCAGGTTTGATTAAATACAGTTTCATTTGTGATCAAATACTTTTCTCCATGAAATTAATAACCAAAACATCATGTTATATTTCTTCAACCATTAACTTTTTGCGAAAATTATTATTAGTGAAGAAGCACATTTTCTCCCAACATTTTGAAATTGCAAGGTTTTCATGACAGTACTGCTACATAAACAGAATTAATTTTCTTATTTTCACCTTTAGTTTATCCATTTTATCTACTAAATGAACATATACTTTAACATTTTTACACTCATCTGGTTAAGTCTATCTCATTACTTCACACATTTTAGCATTTATATGTTTTTATAGCACTTATGTATTGTGAATTTATTAATATTACAAATTCTCTTCTCTCATGATTAATTTTCATCTCAAACAGGTTTGCGATCATACTGCATGCTTTTACAATGCAGACTGAACTCCTTATGTGCATAATGTTAGTTAGTGTCACACTAACTAATGAGCAGGAATTGACTGAGACAAATCATATTAACCCCTTCACTGCGGCGGCTATTCCGCCGCAGTGCTAAGGGGGCGGGGCGGAAGAGCGGCGGGCGCATGCTAGTGACGGAACCGCTCCGTCACCAGCGTCGGTTGCGCTGTGCTTATGACGGAGCGGTTCCGTCATGGCCCGCCCCGCTCAATAGAACGCTCAGCGCAGGCGCAGAATCTGCGCCGCGCAGGCGTGCCGGGCAGGCCATGACGGAACCGCTCCGTCATCTGCACAGCGCGACCGCGGCTGATGACGGAGCGGTTCCGTCATCAGCAGGGGAGGGGTTAAGATGAGAGAACGACAACAATACCTGGGTTATCAGTGAGTAACGATAGAAGCGATGTAAATTGTAACTGTAACTGAAATTGAATATATTTTTTTTTTTTAAAGTTGTATTTAGTTGAATGTGTTTAATGGTTGTTAAGGTCTGGGAAGGCTTTATTACTCAAGCTTCAGGGCACCGAGGCTTTCAGCCTTCTGCCCCAGGCTCGATGGTTATGTCGGTGAGCGGTCTAGTTCTTGGCCTGTGAGTCAGCTGCTGCACAGCAGAGCTGATTGGAGGGGTGCGGGAGTGCGACGATGGCGTACCGAAAGCAAGCCAAATGCAAGCCTGTCTGCGGCCCTCTGCATCTGACCGGATGCAGGGGCCAGGACCCCGGATCAAAGGCGGGTTTACACGGCAGAGAAACTTTGGAACCTGAAAACCATGGACAGGTCTCTACATGAACTGGTAGGAAAATTAAGGGCAGATAATCTGTTACTCAATAAGGAGGTGACTGAGAGGAGTTAATGTTAATGTTAATGAAACTTGTACAGTGCACAAATACCCTCGGGTGTCTTGGCGCTTCCAGTGCAAACATACTGTGCTAAGTGCTACCATTGCTGAAAAAGCCAGGTCTTCAGCTGATTCCTGAATTACAGAAGGGAGGGAACTTTTCTAAGATGTAAGGGAAGAGAGTTTCATTCCTTGATAGTGTTGAAAGTAAGACTCCCCCCCCAATTAATTTTTTTGATCTTGATTGACTGCATCAAATATGCATTAGCTGAATGTAGAGTTCTGTTTGGTGAATACAGCTCCTCTAAAAACTTCGGTCCTTCTTTATGTAATGCCTTAAAGGCTACGCAGATAGTATTAAACTATATCCGCTGGCAGACTGGCAGCCAGTGGAGTTGTCGAAATGCTGATCTGACCAACTGATACTTTGGAATATCCCGAAACAGACTTGCGACAGCGTTTTGCACTGCCTGTAGCTTCCTAAGAAGGGTGAATTGCACCCTAATGTGTAGTCCATACAATAGTCAAGTTTAGACAAGACTAAGGAAGTTACTACTGACTTTCTGCAAGTTTTCAGGATAAAAGACAACATTTTCCTATTAGTCTTAATCATAAAGTACGAAGAAGACACAACCTTAGAGACTTGAGCTTTGAAGCTGAGCTTTTCATCTATAATGACCCCTGTTTTTTGCTTTGTCAACCGGGGTAGGGGGAGGGCCAAGATTATCTGGCCACCAAGCTGATGACCAAGGAGGAAAGAGATTACCGAACATAATCACCTCGGTTTTGCTTGAGTTTAATTTCAAGCAATGAGTGCTCATCCAGTGACTTTAGGAGAGCATGCAATCATGGAACTTTAATGAGTGATTAATATCCTTATCCACTGTCGAGATCACCAGCTGGGTGTCATCGGCATAGGATGATGGGATCAGATTAAAACTTCTTATCAGCGGTGCTAATTCCGCTACATAGATATTAAAAAGTGTAGGGCTCATCGACGAGCCCTGAGGAACACCACATGGGGGAGAAAAAGGTGCTGACTTAAATTTGCCCAAATGGACTGATTGGATCCTCTCTGCTAGGAACGATGTCAATAAGGAGATGGCTTTACCTCCTATCCCAGCTTCTTGTAGACGATGAGTCAGTAACCTATTATCTACCGTATCAAATGCAGCGGATAGGTCAAGCAGCACCAACGCTGCTGACCCACCGCTGTCTAGCGAAGTACGGATTTCTTCTGTGGTCTTTTTTAGAGCTGATTCTGTACTGTGGTTAGCTCTAAAGCCAAACTGGCTGTGGTCTAAAATTTGATTTGTTGCAACAAAATTAGAGAGTTCCGTATTCATGGTCTTCTCAATTATCTTTGCCAGAAGTGGAATTCTCGAAATAGGACGATAGTGAGCTGTATCTGATGCATCCACATTTTTTTTTAAGCAGAGGCAGAATACAAGCCTGCTTCCACACAGTGGGAAAATATGCTTGTTCAATCATCTGGTTGAATATCTGTGAAAGGTGGCGTCCTACAAGATGGCAAATGTTTTGTAAACTTTTCGGGGGGGAAAGGGTCTTCAGGAGAGCTTGACTTAGCCATGGAGATAAGCTTGGTAATTTGAAAAGGGGAAGTCAGAGAGAATTTGAGCAACAAAGGATTTTTCGCTGATTTCTTGTTCAGATTTATTAGCTTTTAGTGTGGAATGAGTAAATTGATCATAAATTTGATCTATCTTTGTTCAAGCAAGAGCATCACAGAATTCCTGAATAAAATTGGTGGAGTCATCTTTTTCTATAGTGGTTAGATTTTTAACAGTGCAAAATAGTTCTTTACTAGAACCACTAGCATTTTCTATCTTTGCTGTATAGTAATGAATTTTCTCTCCAATCAGCTCTTTTTTTTTTTATCAGAAAGCATGAATTTATATCTGTTCTGTTCTAGAAGTTCATAATTTTTGTCCCAAATCCTTTCTTGCCTTCTGCAAGCCTCTTTCTCTATTCTCAAGGCTTCAGAGAACCAAGGCGCTGATGGTGATTTCCTGTTTTTATTAATCTGCTTACTAGGAACTAGGTTTGCAAAGTTGGTCTCAAGCCAGAGGGTGTATTTTTTAGCTGAGATTTCTACATCCTTCTCTACCTCCCGTTCGCTTTTTACCAGCTTGTTGACCAAAGTTGTATGGTCAATTTTTTGTCATGCTCTGCCAATAGTCTTTGAATTCATATTGTTTCGACTATTAGTTCGTGGGAGCTTATATTTAAAAAGGATTGCATGATGGTCCGACCAAATTAGTGGGAGAGTAGTTGGATTAGAGATGGCCGGGTTATTGGAAAACATGCCATCCAAGGTGTGACCTGCCGTATGCGTGGCACCCCAGATCATAATATAAGTGGGACATTGCTTAACCAATCATCCAGTAAGGAGTATGTGAGGACTTTCCATAATGTGACCTCAAATGTGAGTCTTGAAGCCCACATAGTAGTATTGGACACAGATAGATGAAAAGAACTGTGAATATGAGATGTGCCCAAACCATGCATGTTTTGGTGATATATATGAAGAATAGTAAAGAACCCTTGGTCCTGTGTACTCACTAAGAGAAAAAGTGTAAGCCTATAGATATGCCAACGGTAAAAAGATGCAATCTAAGAATGTGAATCTGTGGTCTTTGTAAAAATACTGACTCGAATATGTTTACCAACAGGATTCTCATGTATGAGGCAACCACCCAGTGCCGCAAAATAGGAGAGACTCAATTTTCAGTCTTGAGAAAGATGGCATATTATTGAAAAAAGGCATCAAAACGCGTCGACGCCCAAAAAACTGCACAATTGAGAAATCGAGCTCATCCTTTGAATAACACGAATTAAGCGAGTCTAAGAATGAGTTTTGAATTATGGTCTTGATGTGCAAACCTTCATGACAAATTGTACTGTCTATGTTTGTCTCTCCCTTCCCCTTTTCTAATCAATAACTCTTTCATGTTATTGTTTTAATTTAGTTGATACTTTGTGCTTGCAATAAGAGGTGTATCATGAGAATTTGTGAATCATAGAACAATTTTAGATGAACTGCGACTGTGATGATACTGTATAAGATGAATTTTGTTTTTAATTTGTTTTTAATGTGTTACTAGCCTTGTTTTTAATATACAAATACATTTCAAATATTTTATATATAAAAATGTTTTGTTTATGATTAATTAACAGTAGTGTCCATTACTAACATTTGGGCTGAATTTCTCAGTCATTTCGCCAAGGGAATTTTCTGTTTTCACCCCAGATCATCTGACTGAGGCCATATTCTGATGTTATATCTAACATTTCCTCAGTATCTCTATCATCAGTAATTTCTAAGTGGAAATTCATATAACCTAGTATTGTAAAAAAATTTGAGTGAAGACTAAGCTCTAACAGAGAGTGAAAGTTAACTAAAAAGTCGGATCTTTGGCCTGGAGGGCGATAGATCAAAAGACCTTTAAAGGAGTCTTGGACAGAGAAGGTGATTTTAAAAGACTGTTTCTGAACTAAAGGCACTTAATTCGGCCTTGTAGATCAAAGGCAGTCAACAGCCCCTTTTTTGTCGCCTGTCTAATCTGAAGGTACTGTAACCTTGTGGCATCGCTATCTTAAAATCGGAATCTGATGAATCATCCCCCCAAGTTTCTATGACAAATAATACATCAATTTTATAGTCTGTAATAAAATCTGTGATTTCGAATTTATGTCTGACCAGAGATTTAGCATTAATGAGTGCGAGCTGTAGATCAGTATGTTTTCAATCTTGAGTCGTTGGCCATTTCAGTGGATTAAGTGGTAAATCCAGAAAATCCGGTATTTTGATATCACATCCAGGGCATTGGGGGTGATCAGGTTCTTTTACATGTTTACAGTTTAACTGATAGCATTTCTTATACAATGGCAGACATAGAAGAAAAAGGCTGTTACCGGAATATGAAATCATAGGTTTATTTCCCGCATGAGAGCCAGAATTTCTGGCCCTGCGCCCATTCCAGGCGCGGACGGGCCCAGACGGGCTTGCCGTTGACGGGCCGGCTGGGCGCGTCCACTGCGCGGCCTTTCCAGGGTGTCCCTAAATAGGAAAATCCAGGAGAACTGGAGCGCTAACCACCGGAAGTGGGTGCGCGGTAGTAAGTGCCTCGCAATTAATCTAAATGAGATTCTTCCCTCCGCAGCAATCGGTATAGACCATGGCGGACCGGGGAAGCCTCCTTAGTGAATTACAAATAACTCAGGAGCACAGTTTTAAAAACACAATAATCAAAGATTTAAAAGTCTTATCAGAAAGTAATGGCCAAACTGAAGTTAAAAACTTTATCAGGACAGAGTATGTGCAAAATAAGCAGGTAATACGTTCCAGCGCTAAAGCGAATCAGAAGAAGCCCTGTGCACGTAGCAGCATGTCATGGCTTAAGCAGCAGCAGTATGAGACCGCTGCATGGCCTTTCCAGCGTGTCCCTAAATAGGAAAATCCAGGAGAACTGGACCGCTAACCACCGGAAGTGGGTGCGCGGTAGTAAGTGCCTCGCAATTAATCTTTTTAAATGAGATTCTTCACTCCGCAGCAATCGGTATAGACCATGGCGGACCGGGGAAGCCTCCTTAGTGAATTACAAATAACTCAGGAGCACAGTTTTAAAAACACAATAATCAAAGATTTAAAGGTCTTATCATAAAGTAATGGCTAAACTGAAGTTAAAAACGTTATCAGGAGAGAGTATGTGCAAAATAAGCAGGTAATACGTTCCAGCACTTAAGCGAATCAGAAGAAGTCCTGTGCACGTAGCAGCATGTCATGGCTTAAGCAGCAGCAGTGGGAGACCACTGCGTGTCCCCTAAATAGGAAATTCCAGGAGAACTGGAGCGCTAACCGCCGGAAGTGGGTGCGCGGTAGCAAGTGACCTCCGTATCTTCAAGAAACTCTTCAAAACTCATCTTTTCAACCCTCTTAGTTAATTTCATTGGTGCCCTCTCTGCCTACGTCCATCCGCGCCAGGATACTCCTGAGTAGTTTTGCGCGTTACAAATCATATATAACATAACATATAACAAGTGCCTTGCAATGAATCTAAATGTGGTTCTTCCCTCCGCAGCAATCGGTACAGAAAACACATTTTTAAAAACACAATAATCAAAGATTTAAAAGCCTTATCATATCATAATTGCTAAACTGAAGTCAAAAACTTTAGCAGGACAGAGTATGTGCAAAATAAACAGGTAATACGTTCCTGCCCAAAGCGAATCAGAAGAAGCCCTGTGCACGTAGCAGCATGTCATGGCTTAAGCAGCAGCAGTATGAGACCGCTGGTCCAGATTCCAAAGGGTGTGGCGAAGGGCGACCCCCCAGGTCTAAGGTCCTGGTATTGAACACACGGTTCCTTCAGAAACATAACCTGGAAGTCTTCTCACTCCTGCAGGAAGAAGTGCCGGACAGCCTAGCAGTAACAGAATCCTGTGTGGAGGATGGCTCAGGGTCAAATATAGTGGCAGCCCTCCCCACTGACTATGATGTCTTGATGCACAATAGGCAGTAGGGGAAAAGAGGGGGTTGGCATTGTTTGGCCACAGGCAGCTGGTGATGGAAGGGCTCGTAGCAGAAAGCCTGGACATAGCAGAGCTCCTTGGAGCAAAGATAAGCTCAAAATATTTCTGCCTGGTAGTGGTGGTGGGATACCGCCTCCCCGGCTGACCCCCCCTTGTTAATGATCTGTTTAAAGAAGGGGTCAACGACTTACGTTCACAATATCAACAGATCCTGGTGGTGGGGGATTTCAACTACCACTGGGATCAGGTGCCAAGTCAGCTTGGAGAGGCGATGACCACGCTGGGGCTGCAACAAGTTGTGGAATCTCCCACCCATGATAGGGGACAAACACTAGACCTTATCTGGATTACTCAGCCCCCGACTAATCTGACAGAAATTAGACCATGTAGTTGGTCGGACCACCACTTGATCAGTCTCACGATTCCACTGCCCAGTTGGCCTACGCACTTACCCCCATAGTGGAGGATAGTATGGAAGCGGAGCAAAATTGAGGAAGCCAGTTTAGGGGAGGCACTAAAAGAGACATTCATTCACGTTCATAGGGAGACAGCTTGAAGAACTTGACCAGGAAAGTAAGAGGGTTACAAATAGGCTGAGAAAAGCTAACAACAAAGTGGCTCCTGCACGGAGGGAAAGGATAAGGAACAAAGGAAAGGGTGACCACTGGTTCACGGACGAATTAAGAGGAAACAAACAACCTTATGCCAGTACGAAAGGCAGTAGCGAAAGTCATATGACCCAGAGGATCTCAAGGAATGGAATATAAAGCCATGTCAGCCCTCTACAAGAAAACCATCATCATAAGGAAGGCTGAGTTTTATGAGGTCAGGATTAGGGAGGTGACCAACACGCAGAAGGAGACCTTTAAAGTACTGAGAGACCTAAGCCAAAGGCAGGAACTGAAGGCTACTGCCAATTCAGAGGACTGTAACAGGATTCAGACCTTTTTTCTAAATAAGGTCAAGGACATTTTAACTGACATAAGTAACACCCATATCAGTCCAAGGCCGCTTGGTAGTGGAAGAACCACCATGAAACCATTGGTGAAAGTGCGCGGTATAAATAATTTTAACGTAACGTAACGTTTAACGTAACGTAACCACCGATCGCTCAGGTCAAGAAGCTCCCCACATTTCGGACGCTAGACCTAGAATCTCTATCTCACGTTATGGCAAGATTTAAGTCTGGGTCACCAGAGGACCCCTGTCCACCAAGGTGACACTCCCAGTGATGGGGAGGGATCTGCTATCCTTCATGAACCAATCCCTGACAACTGGGAAGGTCCAACTCAATCTCAAGGAAGCTATTGTAATCCTGGCTCGTATTCAGAAGTTGGAAATCTTTGGTGTGGCGTATGAATGGATTTCCTCTTTCTATAAGGATCGGACACAAAGGGTTCAGCTAGGGGGCTGTGTGTCTAGTAAAGGTGCACTATCATGCGGAGTTCCACAGGGTTCTGCATTGTCCCCACTTCTTTTTAACATCTACCTCCAGCCAGTGGTGGCAGCCTTGGCACAAATAGACTATCGAGTGTTCAATTACGAGGAGGACACTCAATTGATTCTTCGGATCGACAGTTCCCTTCAAGCGCAATCTTGTGTAGAGAACATCTTACGGTATACAGTGTACTGGATAAACACCAACTCGCTTAAAGTAAACCCTGACAAATCAGAGGTACTAGCCATGACCACGGGAGGCATCCCCTGGTCTAATCTCTTTTGGTCACAAGAGCTGGGTACTACACCCACACCGGTTTCTGTCGTGAAGAGCTTAGGCATTAAATGAGATGCTAAGCTTACAGTGTCAAACCAAGTGACCACCGTGGTAGGGACCAGTGTGGGGATTTTGAGGCAACTCAGGAAACTGGTACCCCTCCTATTACTCTCAACTATGTGCACTGTGGTGATGGCACTGATTGTGTCGCAATTGGGCTACGGCAATGCATTATATATTGGTCAACCAGACAAGCTGTTAGGTAAGCTGCAAGTAGTAATGGACGACGGAGCGAGATTCATTTTTAAGCTCTCAAGACATTCACATGTCACACCACAACTGCAGCAGCTTCACTGGCTCCCAATTGAGCAGAGGGTTGGGTTTAAAGGCCTAAGCATTGCACACAAAGCTCTCTTTGGCAGGGCACCGGAATACATCAAGGACTGCCTAAGGAGATACATTCTGGGACGTGACCTCCGCTCGTCCAAGGCAGGTCTGTTGCCCTGCCCACAGTTTGACAAAGCTACCATGGGCAGACAAGCTTTTTCAGTTCTGATCCCCCAACTGTGGGAATAAGATGCTGGAAAGTCTGCGTAGGGAAGCCTCTCTCCTTTCATTCAGGAAAAAAAAAAACTTTGTTGTTCACACAGGCTTGGGGACAAGATGTGCTTTGACCGGGTAGGTGTGGTGATAGGTAACTGCTGGTAGGTTTCTGCAATTCTCTTATGAGCGCTAAGAGATCGTTGGTGATTATGCGCTATACAAATGCCATGTAACATTAACATATTTGCGCTCCATCACGAGAGACAAGGAAAGGGAAGGGCAAAAAAGTGTGTTTCCCGTGTTAATTCAGATAGGAATTTTAGGCACGACAACAGCCCGAACCTCTGAACAGAATTTAAATCAAATTTGTCAGAAAGGTAGATGTTGGTCCAGAAAGCGACCTTTTCATAAATTGGTGTAAATCTGTTCAGTAGTTTTGGAGCTATTAAAATAAACAAATTTGGATATCTATGGATGTGAAGGCTCTGTGACCCCCACCCCCCATCAAGTGCTGAGATCTGATTGGCTGCCTACACTTCAACCAGGAAGTGTTGGCAGCCATCTTGGGACTTAGCTTCAGCCAAGTCCCAGAAAATTCTTTTTTTTTTTTTAAAAAGCGGCATGGTAAGAATACCCTTACCCCTTCGCTCTGGTCAAGGGGACCCAGAGGGACCCCGACAGGGCCAAAAAGCAAATTAAAAACAATTATGCTGCGAAAACGCAATGGAGATTCAAATCCATGGCAAAAAGGTGAAGAAAAAAAAACCAAGCACAGGCTTCCGCTCTTGTTTTGAATACAGCCCCCGGGAAGTCCATGTCCCAGGGGCATTTTAAACAAGCATTTACAATGCAATAGGTCTCGCATTATTAAAGTTTGAGCCGTTGGCATTGTAAATGACAATGCCTTTTATTCATTAGCATCGGTGCATAAACAAGCACTTTGCACTTATAGTCCATGCTTATGAGAAGCATGGCTGGCAGTCTCTTTTAATGCCAGCCCTGCTAATCTTAAGCAAGGACTATACGTTCAAAGTGCGTGTTTATGCACCGATTGCAGGTTTTAAAAACATATGAATAAAAGACATTGTCATTTACAATGCCAATAGCTGGTTTCAAGTTCTGTGTTTATGGATCTGCGGCAGACATCTTTATGAAAACCTGCAAGGTGCAAGTTTAATTCTGTCGAGTTGGGGAGTAATTATCACTTTGTAGTACATACATTGCATTAATTAATAAATGAAATTAATCTATACAATACATACAAATATATACAAAAAATCTGTAATGTGTACAATAAAATGGCCATGGCTGGGGTAATTACACGCACAGACCAAGATGCCTCACATAAATACAGGGCACACAGAGCCCTATATATACAGAAGCTAAAAAAGTAAAACTCCTAAATGTGCAATTCTTTTGGCCAGCTTTTGAAGGGATGGCGGTTTTATCTTTGTTCCTCCTGATGGCCGTTTGATTCTGGAGGAATTGAGAGGCAAAGTGACCAGTTAATCTGTATTTAACTTCAAACACCTGCTCCCAACTTGAAAAAAAAGCATTTGCAATGCAATAGGTCTCGCATTTACGCGAGTTTAAGCTATTGGCATTGTAAATGACAATGCGTTTTATTTCTGTTTCAAAAAACAAAACAAATAAAAGGCTTTGTCATTTAGAATGCCAATATCTCAAACTCGCATAAATGCGAGACCTGTTGCATTGCAAATGCTTTTTTTTGGTAGGCATGGAGAGATTAAGTGATTTGCCAAGGATCACAGGATGTTGAGCCCACAACGAGACTAACCTGGTTCCACAGCTCCAAAGGCAGCAACTCTGGCCGTTAGGCCACATCCTGTACCCCACTGGTGGGAGTGGGGATAGCATTCCTTTGATGGTTCATGTCCTTTGTGCAGGTTAAGCTGCTCTGTTGCCAGTTCTTTTTGATGTGAATTAGTAAGCTGTTGACAAATCAGGTAGTTCATGGAGAGTGGAGTGTGCATTTTAGGTGAGGTAGGCCTCTGGTAAAAGGTAGTGTGGTGGTCCATTAACACCCATGGGATTTAAAAGATCTATCTTGCACTTAAGTGTTGACATACAAACCGTAGGTAACAATTGATTGAGTCTGAAAACGTTCTGCACTGATGGATTGATCAGCTCTTCCAGGTAAAATATGGCCTTCATGTTTGCTGTGTCATGTCTGGTCGAGGGTGATTGTTTGGGTAGCACCAGGGCGCGTCCTAAAGACAATTGTGAGGGTACTAATTAGCTTATGTAATTACATCATATGCAGTGACCTGTGGAAAATGCAACTAGAAGTGATGCTGCAACCCTTTACTATTCCTTATGTAAACGGAATTAACCTACTTTACAGCCGAAGCTGTTAGAACTTAGATAGTATACGTATAAGAATGTAAAATGTATGCAAATCTAAATCAAACATATATGTAATATATGAACGCAAGACATGCTTTCTAAACCTTTATTCATGTGCTTATTATGAATTAATGTGCCTCGTGGAAATAAATTCTTGACGCACAAATACAAATTATAAATACAGATACTGACCAAGGATTTATGCATTTTTATCACTATCATGTAATTTAATGATGTTACAACATTAATGCTGTATTTAATTTGGGCCTGTGGTAGCCGGTACTTTTTTTGAGGAATAGGAATTTCGAATGTTTGTCCCACAAGAAGTCCCGATCCTGAGTAAACAAATGTCTCTGGCTTGGTGCTGCCTATCTTTATCCCATTGGAGGCCTGTCCAGGCCCTGGAATTTGGCAGACTATATCAAGGGATGGGGGACAAGTCATTGGTGCCCCTTTTATATTTATTATTATGAAACACATCAAAATCTGATATTTTGCAGGCAAAACAGACATTGGACAGTGGGATTAATGGAGATTAGGGAGAGAAGTAGGTGGACAAATGAAAAGTGAGAGAAGGTGTTTCAGAGAGAAAAAGGAGGAGAGAATCCTGGACAAAGGAGGGATGAAAGAGAGAACAACATATGGACAGTGGACAAGAGAGCAAGAACGAGATGCAAGCATGGTTAAATGGAGGGAGAAAGATAGGGCTCGACGAGAAAAGAGAAGACAAGTACTCTTGACCGTCTGTGGACAGTAAAGTTCAATTTAAAAAAACTACCATTGAAGTGACTAAATTAGCATCGTGGTACTGCTTTTCACAAATAGCCTGCATACCTTCTGAGGAAATTCTATCCGATAACAAATCACCAGTTCCGGCAGTTTATGTCAATGTAGGAGTCACAACAGGTTGATTCTGTACGAAAAACCGGCATCCCTTTCATCAGTTATCTAGCCAGATACGGGTGGACTTTTGGTTAATTGCAGTCATGCTGTTCTTACTTATGCACGACAAACCATCATTTTATTAAAAAGACTTGTCAAGTCGCTTGGCCGTCTACTTCCAAACTCCTGAATTATGCCTCCCGTTCTGAAAAGTAATAAAAGTGCGCGTCATGTTCCGACCACGCATGACTGGCATCTCTTTACACGATTTTACACCCCGTCAAAGACACGTTTTAACTGAGTGGGGAACTTAGTTATGCTGGACATACCTTTATGAAACTCGGCGTATCAAATACTGAAGCTATTACCGTCTACTTCTCGAAGCCACTTTATTTATCGATTCCTGCAACGTAATGACATTACAGGTCATATTGGGAACCATATGTTTATCACTGTGCCTCTTTTGCTCTAAAGCATAGATTAACGCTCAAATGCTCACCTCCAGTTCTTTTGGGTCAGAGCTGCCATATCTCCTCAACTTGCCAAGTGGTTCCGTGACAGGAAACACTATCTGGCGTGTCCTTCCGGCATTAAGTTGTGTCACGCTCGCGCTTCTGGGAATTGTAGTCTAAATTCGTGTCACGTGATTTTAACGTCATGCTGCCAGTTTTTTACATTCGAAAAGAGACTATTATACTTATAATCCTCAAATGCTATTTAGCCTGTCTGCCTACCAAACATTAATACAAGTGTGCGGCTAATATTGCGACCAGTTAGTTTATTAAACAACCAGAATTATTGCCCACCACTATAGTTTTATTCATAAAAATTACTGGAGACCGGTGGAGTCGGATAGTCACACCCCGGCAGGCAGTTGATATTTTCAATCTAAGAGTTTTCAAGTGTAAATCAACAAGGACAAAATCACCGTTGCGGGCGGGGGCCAAACAAGGAAGTCAGGCATACTTGCCCGTGACATGGGCGGAGCCTGTGACGCGGCCGGAAGAGGCTGGTGTTGCTCGTTAATGCGGGGCTCCCATGAGGAAGGGAGAGCCCCGCAGTACCGGTGAAAATGCAGAGAAGTCCCGGGGGCCCGGGTGAAGTGGAGAGCCCGGTGAGCGCCGGGGGGGGAGGGGAGGAGGAGAAAGAGAAGAGCTCCGGACCTTGCCACAGTGCCACCGAGCGGCCCCACCTGGTCAGCAGGGCCGCTCCAACGAGGCCCCAAGAAAACGCTGTATTGCCCTTGCAGGCCGGTCCTGGCCTGCAAGGCATTATGGGCTGCGCCGCATATTAAATGAGCGGCTCTCCCGCTGCTCCGGGGAGAGCCACGCTGGCGCTTCGCCGCTTCCTGGGCCCTAGGTGGGGGGTCTCTGTGTGTGTGTGTAGGTGCGGCGGCGACGGGGGTGTGTGTGCCTGTGTATGGCTGTGTATGTGCGCATGCGTGAGTGGCGGTGTGGCTGTGTATGTGCGCATGCGTGAGTGGCGGTGCGCGTGCACGCAGTGAAATCCAGCCGGAGAGAAGCTCGTGGCAGTTTCTTGTCCTTCATTCCCCCGAGTCAGCTAGCTATAGTTCTCCACCTGGACCCGCATCCTACGGATGCGTGTATTCCAGGCTCGACCTAAAAAAAGGAGGGGGGTGCACCAGCCCCCTTCCTCAGGCTTATTGAGCCCCAGGGACCACCACATCCCAGGAGCTTTACTGGTAAAAAAGGAGGGAGGAAAACAGGCCCCCCTCCATGGGCTCTCTAAGCCCCGGAGATTACCACCTCCTGGGGGCAATTTAAACATTGATGGGGGTGGGTTGCATGGACTCCGCCCAATCCCGGGGGACCACCACCTCTACAGGGCTAAAAAACACCTAATGTGAGGCCCCGCAGACCCCCCCGGACCCTGGGGACCACCACCTCCCTGGGGTCAAATATTTTATCCTGGGAACCACAAACAAAAACTCTAAAAAGACAAGGGGCCTCATTTATGAGAAATGACGCATCGCTGCGTGAAAGCAGCGATGCGTCACTTCTCAGTGCGCACTCCTTGCAACATACCTGATGTGTCATGTTTACTGTATGACGCATCATGTCGCAAGGAGTTACAGATACGTCAGTATTTCTGACGAATCTGTATGACGCAAAAGTGACGCATTGCTGGAGTGTGTCACAAAAGTGACGCAACTCCAGCACTGCGTCCTTTCACATGGGGCAAAGGGCCTGCATCAGTCTTACGCCTGCTGTGAGGCAGGCGTAAGATTTTAATGCAACAGCATTCTAGAAGTGATGCAGTGAAATGTCATAGATTTCACTGCATCACTTCTACAAGGCTTTTTGCGGGGGAACGCCCCCCCCCTGCATACATTATAACTGACGCAGGTATAATGTAGAGCAGGAGTTTACAATGTGACGCATCTGCTAAGATGCGTCACTTTGTAAATAGTGTGCAACAGGAGGCATGTTTTACGCCGCCGATGCGTCACAAAAAGTGACGCATCGGAAGCGCAAAACTGACGCAAGGCCTCATAAATGAGGCCCAAGGTCATTAGTGCCTCTATAATGCCAACCAAGTAACAAAAAAAATGCAGCAAATTGATAAACGCAATTAACAGGTGCAAAAGATGGAATCACCCATTGAGGAGGTGCACGGACACCCCTGAAAAGGTAATGAGGGAAGTTGAAATAGCAAAATTAAACACAACGGGAAAATACCATGCTTCTATGAAACACTAACAAATTGTTAAATGTTACGAGGAGCACTTTTAAATGCTGTGGAGGAAGACTATCACACATTCTTGGAGAAAGAAAAGTATGGCTAGAAGGAGCTTCTACAGTGTTCCACGTGAAATTATGAAAACCACAGAGGCATGTTGAGCTACAAACATTTCTACCATATTACGTATCCTTGGCAGGGCTCTGTGTGTTACAGAATGATACGCACACAAACCTTTTCTGTACGCACTTGACATTTTAAATGACTTTTCTTTTCACAGAACAAGCTGACCTGGCAGAGTACGCACCATCCCTCCCTTTATAAACACATGCTGACTACTTCACCTTGATAATTATCTATCTCATTGGTAACATTTCTTTCATACCTGCTTCCCCCACCGAGTGATAAAGATGTTGCAATCATACAAAGGTTCCTAACTGGAACATTATTTAGCACAAATGCGCATTATCAGAACAGCATCATAGTGTTTTGGAACTAGTGACGTACCCTATCCCAATGCCAACACATTTTGACAAAAAAAGGGATGTATATGAACTCGTAGACGTTCAATTATTGCTGAGCACGTAGGTCGCGGTGGCCGCTCTGAGCTCTATCTATAGCGTCCTTCTAAAAAAAAACTAAATCTAGTGAATTAATGATGGCAAAAAAGGCACACCACAAGCTAATTCTCCCTGCCTCAAAGACAGCTTCACTAGTGAGGAACTCTGGCAAAGAGCAATCATGGAGTATAGCCAAGCAGGCCCGCCCACACTGGGTTTGCCAGTGCTGTATGCTTTTAAAATGCACCAGCAATGCCTACAGAAGTAACCATGCATTCTAAAAGTATAGACAACATTCTTGTCTATACTTCCAAGATGGCTGCCACTTTGTGAGTATCTTGAGATTCTGACAGAGACCGGAAGCAATCTTTCCTGTTTGTTAAAGGAAGAATCTATTTTGCAAAGCTGTGAAAAACATTGTCCCTAAAGAATTTCAACGCAGCACCAGTCGGTTAGCTAAGCACCATAGTGTATATATGCGATGCAGATGGGGCACTAAGGGACGATGATGCCCAGGCACCATCACCCTTGAAGGATTGCAAACTCGAGAAATTGCATGGGCCTCTAAAAAATAGCAAAGCAGCAGCATCCTGCCATAGCTGCATTGCCAAAAAAAATTGTTGAAGGTGAACTAGAAGTCATCTGAACAACATCAGTGGGACAGTAAAGGCCGTTTATCATTGTATTTTTTATTTTTTCATCTCTGTTATGTTATGTTAAAATTATTTTTAGAGCGCACATAGACCAGGCAGTTTCTTGGTGCTGGATACAGGAAAGAGCTTGCAACTCATCAACTTATTCATATACCTAAGAGAACAGCCAGGTTTTCAAGAGTCATCTGAATCTAGATAGCACAATGATGATCTAATATTAGGTGAAAGTGAGATCCAGAAACGAGGGGCCAGAATAGAAAATCTAGCTCCACCCGGACTCTTCTTCCTAAAGGTGGGAATGACCAAGAGGTCAAAGTATGAGGACCTCAGGTTACGAGCAGGGGTATACCTGTAGATGCGTGACAAAATAAACTCAGGGCAGGGCTGTGCAAGGATTTGAAAATAATACACCCGATCTTAAAGACAGTGCGCTGTTTCCGTCGTAACCAGTGGAATGTCCTTATCAGGGGAGTGATGTGACACCTTCTTAGCTGTTGGTAGATCAGTCTGGCTGCCTGATTTTGTACCAGATGTAATCTCTTTATTAGGTATGCCGGAAGACCGCAATAAAAGAGTTTGCATAGTCGATATGAGAAATGACTTGTGCGAGAACAACCTGAACAAGAGCTTCAAAGGTTAAGAATCTTCCAATGCTTCTAATCTTCCAAAGATGGAAGAAGCAGGATGAAACTACGGACCCAACCTGAGGCTTCATAGAAAGATTATTATCTATAAGGACTCCCAGGCTCTTTGCTGAGCTAGAGGGCTCTGGGGGCATGCCCAGGTCAGTGGGCCAAAAGTTGGCATTACATGGGTTTTGGAAGCCTCCAACCAGGACAAGTTCTGTCTTGTCTGGGTTTAATTTTAAATGATTGCTGTTCATCTAGTTACTGATGAACAGCATGTTTGTTTGAAATTAGAATTCGAGTCCGGAGTATTGTTGATTGCAAAAATAAGTTACATCTCATCAGCATAGTTAAAGGTGCACACATTCATTTTCCTTAAGGACTGTATCAGTGGAAGAATATACAAGTTAAACAGGTGGGAGGGTCACTTTGACTTTAGGAGATCTGTATTGGGAGAGTCGGACCGATTGGGAGAGTTCATCCAGAAAGGACACAAACCATTCCAGTTATGTTCCCTGAACACCCGCCGCCTCAAAACTATCCACCAGAAGTTCATGGTTGATGGTGTCAAAGTCCTCGGATAGATCGAGAAGGACTAGTGCCTGTGAAGTGTCTCTGTCAACCTCTTTCCATATTTCATCCAGCATGGTCAGAATTACTAGCTCAGTTGAGTAATAAGGGCTGAAGCCAGCTTGGTGTAGAACGAGAAAGGGAGATTGCTCAATAAAAGAACAGAAGCAGTTGGCGACATAGGCTTTCAGCGCTTTGGTAAAAAAAAAAAAGAACCAGTGAGATGGGCCAATAATTTGTCAAAACCAATGGGTCTGCACCAGTTTTCATAGGAAGTGGAACTATAATTGGTACTTTAAAGGCTCTAGGAACAATGCAGTATGTTAGTGGGAAATTAAATAAAGATAGAGCAGGGTCAGGGAGTGCAAGAAATGCTTTCTATAAGACTATGAGAGGTAGAGCCAGATTTTGTTTTGGTCAGCAGGTTAAAGAAGAGTTCCTTGCTTATAATTAGGGCTCCTGGTTTTCCGTTTAAACTAATTTTTACATATAAACACAGATGGAAAACAAGTTTTCCTTTATCTGTATTTATATATAAAAACAGGAAAATACTAGTACATTTTGCTGCCCTGCGCTACACCCCTCAAGTAAGGTCTTCATTGACATCAATAGAATCACACCCCCAACCATCTGGTGTCTTCCCCTCCTTAGAGGGTTAAGAGTGTTAAGAGGTGTCAGCCGGGGCTGAGACAGCTTCCCGGGCACACACACAGCCGCACCCGAGTACTTCACAGGTTAATGAGGCTTTGCTCTAAGAGTCTATCCTCTCACCTCTCTAATCGTTTTCCAGTGACTTGATACTCATACTTGTAGCACATCAGCTGCAAACAGCTCATTCTTAAATAAGTACAGATAAATCCCGGCACAAAACACACAATGCACGTTATTCTGAAGCCCGAATACTCAGTTTAAACTCTTCTATCTGGTTAAGGAAGGGAAAAAATACCTGTGCACATAGCAGGGCAATGCAAATCAACAAATAAAGAGACAACAGCATAAACACAGAGGAACTTGAATGACAAATTTAGACGGGGAAGATCCATGACAACGCGGTCAAAACACCGAGCTGCCATTACCACGCGTCTTTAACGACTTGCGCTAGAGGGCGCTCTAGACTAAGGAATAGTAGATTTACTATTCCAACACCTTCCTTACTGTACGTAGGCTGGTGTTGGAATAGTAAATCTAACTATTCCTAAGTCCAGCACTCTACAGCGCAAGTCGTGGTAACGACTTGCGTTGTAAAACCTGTGTTGTGATGTACCGCGATCTAAAAGATCGCGTTGTAACATCATACAACCATTTAGACACAGCTGCGTGTGGACGCTGTCGACTTTGGGACTTGGGAGCCAGGTTCGAGTCTCGGCGTCGGGTCAACTTCCTGTGATTTTGTGCAAGTCAATTAATCTCTCAGTGCTTGCAAAATTATTGTGTCCTTTTGTAATGTAACTGGTGCTCTTGTTAAGCGCTCCAGTACTTTCAGGTCCAGTTCATGTTACATAAAACTGGCCCAAAAATGTGCTGTGAAAAATGGTACTCCTGGGAGCTGTTCCATTCAGCAGGGTGCCCCCATCATTTGAGTTACGCCACTGATGTTCCTATCCAGGTGCCCTTAACCAGCTGGGCAAACAGACGAGTTCCAAAATGTTGCCTTAAAACCAATTTCTTGAGGTGCGCCAGAAGCGGGATTTTAAATGTTATAAAAACCGCCCTGGTCTTAACGCGGTATTATTAACAGTTTCCACAGAATGCCCCGATTCTAGGACTGCCACTGTGGAGGGGCACGGCAGGTGAACAATGATCGCCTGCGTGCGTCATTGTGTAATTTATGTTTTTACGGTTCTTACTGGGCAATTTATTACGCAAGAGTTACTTCCTGGGCAAAGAACAGGCAGACGGGTTAAACGGCTTACAAATGGGCAAATGCTTCCAAAGTGAGAAAACAAGGCGCTTTGTGAGCCCTGCAAAGCTAGAGAGAGAGAGAAAGAAAAAAACGTACCTCACACTTCATTCAAAACCCCTTCTTACCTTTCTTTGATTCAGACACAGTACTGAGGTATGGCTGGTCACTGGTGCTCTGTGTAGACACCAGGGCCGGACTGGGAACTGAAAGCAGCCCTGGCAAATTTCTGCAGACCAGCACCCGTCCGTCGCGATAGCGAGCGAGCGAGCCTGACCGCTACTAGGGGGGTTTTGGAAAACAACAGACCAAAATGGTGAATTTTACAGCAAATTTGTCATTACATATTCAATAGTATCAACTTTCAAAGCACAGTAAATAGTAGATGATGACCTTAAAGAGCACCAAGTTTACCCACCCAGTCATATGTACCCATAGACATTCTTTCAGAGAGCACCAAAAATAGTCACAAGTAGTGGAAGTCGGATCCTGTGCTTGATATTAAGGGACTGAGGCATCACATGCTAGGGATGAGTGTGTGTCTGTCTCGTGTCTCTCTCCTCTTCTCACTCTTACAATTTGTTCGGGCTAGCTGAGACTTTGGGTCTGATTGGAGCTACTATCCAAGATGGCAATATACGACCATATTACACATATTACCTGTTACGTATTTTGGAGTAAGTTGAATTGAAAAGGGGCTTTGTTGAAGCGGCTATCTTAAAGAGCCTTTGCCCCAGGAACTCCTTTGATGTTGTGTTTTTAAACTGTTTTCGCATTAGTTATTGTGTACCTCAGTCTGTGTCTGACAGGCCTTCAGAGATTAACCAGCAGTGTATCACTTTTCTTTTGCATTTGATATCTACCTCCAAACGCAATTGTTACATTTACACCTCCATATTAACTACAGGGATGTAATCCATCCAGCAGCCATGTTGCATATGGGCTGAAAGATTCCAGCTTGTGTGACCTTATGCACATAAATGGGAATCGCAGCTTTTACTGTACAGATCAAGTTTCATCTGACTATTAATTGATATTTATGTTATGACTTTGCTATAGCACACCCCTAGCTCCAAGGGGACCTCAAGAGCTTTTAGAGGGCCTTTCTGTTGTCAGGATTAACACCAGCTGCTATCAATTAAACTGGGATCTGTGTCTGTGGGTTTTGCTTCAGACTAGATTACAGAAATTCAGAATGTGAGTGGCAGGTGAATGGGAATATTTTATTCCAAACTACTTCATACCTTCAAAGGTGGTCGTCTTGGATGTGCTTGCAACCGTGGTTTGTCATCTTTAAACACTTTTTAATTTTTTTTTACAAATTCTGTTTAAAGAATGCTACCGTGGATGCATGCACATCCACAGTGGCCATCTTTGCACTGGTTTTGTACACCTGAAACAAATCCATTTAAAGATGCCGGATGTAAATGCTTCTGCAGGAGGCCATCTTAAAATGATGAAACATTTTACCAGCCACCAATAGTGTGGTGGGCGACATAAAATTAGGTGGGGCGGGGCAGGTAAAGTGGAAGCATAGTGAAAAAGGAGAGGGAATGTTAAAAGAAAAAGTGCAGGCACTGAGGCTAGGAAGAAGAGAGGAGAGAGAGAGAGAGAGAGAGAGAGAGAGAGAGAGAGAGAGAGAGAGAGAGAGAGAGAGAGAGACGGGGAATCAAAATAGACCCTCATGTGCACTGCAATAAAAGGTCTGATGTCAGCAGTGGAACACCACATCAACCAAACAAAAAGCTGTGAGACCGAATGCTTTCCGGTAGGACAAACAGAAGACCAGACAAAAACTACTGAAACCAGAGGAAAGAAGTGAGCTTGAATACAAAACTTCCAGTCACAAGAAAGGGGCTGACCCAAACTCTACCCAATCTCTACAATGTGTAGGAGTCAGACTCCAAAAGAGCCTGTAGCCGAGGCTTAAAATTATTGAATCCTGACAAGTATTAGTAAAGTTACTAATGACACTAAAGTCCCACAGCCTTGAAATATCGCTGATCAATCTGAGCTGACTCTAATAATTATTGCCACATTGCAGGACTCCTAAAATGCCAAACTCCAGGAAAAAAATAATTCTTGCTCAACTTCAAGACCACAAGTCCTAAACACAAGCCAATCTGGTTTCCACTTCAGACAAAGAATACTACATTGATATCAGTAGGGGACAACCTACTGGAAGAAGCAGACCTGAGCCTTCCTCCTGCCCCCATGTTGAAATCAGTAGCTTTTTTATCTCAGACCATTCCACCAAGTGTTTCAAATCATTCATCTCGGACTGCAGCCAACACGTGGGAGATGATATCCCCCAACTCCAGCCTACATGCATATGAAGTTCCTTGACACCCCTTCTAAATTAACATAATACATCTCACAGACCAAACTTTCTCTCACATCTTTATCAGAGACTTAGAGTAAGGAAACTTGGTGCTGTATGGAATGCAGACCTCTACTTCCAAAGTGGAGATTTAGTCAAATGTACCCAGTTAATGGAATCTCATTAAAAAATTGCCTTGCATCACTCCATAAAATCACCACGTGGTATGGGGCACTAGTCAAGTCGTAAGTGAACAATGGGTGCACTATCCTGGCCTTCTAGTATACCAAGTAATTTACTAGGGAGGTTGCAAGTGCCAGTGGCAACACCAGTGGCCAGTGAAAAACAAAACATTTATGTAAAAAAAACACTAGAAAGCCCTGTTGTCTGTTTAAAATATATATTTTAAGAAGACTTGCTGACCCCAACCTTTGCCCTAGTTACAGCCTCCAAGAGTTATGTAGCACAGCACAGCGCCACCAAAGGGAGCACACGAGTCACAACATGTATCCTGCCTGCTGGCTCGGAACATTTCATCTGGCCTGGACCTGCTCGTAGTCGGAGACTCGACTCAGACACACACACACGAACAACAGACAATACCTGACGGCTGACCCTGACGAAAAGAAAACCCATCATTTTTACAGAATCTGACCTGAGCAGCTGAGCTCAACAGGGTTTGAGCCTTAGGTTAGTGCTGCACTGCTGGGGGCGGCAGGCGGCCCGTGGCAGAAGGAACCAAAGCAGGAAGGCCTGCTCACAAATAAATACACACTCAAGGGCCAGGGGCCATGCCGATGCGGGAGGCTGTGCAGAAAAAGCCACCTTGTTTTAGCGCTATGTTCATCACAGCACATAAACAGCATTCCTGATGTAATGTCATGTTACAAAGGCAATGGCAAACAATAAAAACGTGCAGGCACGCTTTGAAATTATCTCTCCAATAAGCTGCCTGCCCCCCATAAATGACAATCGATTATGGAGCTAATACAAACATAAATGCACGCTTCCTGTCCCACTGCGGTGGCCCTCTGGTCTTCAGCTGCATGACGAATAACTATGCAGCGGTATGAAAGAAAGACGCAGAACTCCCAAACACAGATCATACTCGGTTTAGTGCAAACATCACCAGAGAAACGCCTATCATTCTAAACGAGAACAGGGTTTACTTTTCAAGAGAGTATATTAATAATTAAAGGTATAATTTAAGATGGCAGAATTCAAAGAAATTATGCACACGTTACATTTTTGAGAATTCCTGCACATCTGTCTGTACTGTTACTTTAGCTGTCATGGCCCAGTCTATCAGGACCCATTCATTTGCAACTGAGAATTACATGATGTGTTGATCTCTCTTTATTTACTGGAAGATCAAATGACTTGTCACGTGGATTTATGTAATATGTGATAAGGAATTGAGCAGATGATAATGACAGCATAATACAGCTATCCGAATACAACACACAATTATTACCCATAGTGTTTGTTTCCAACCTGCTTGGATTGAATTTCAGCTCAAGCCCAAACAATGGTGGACACCACAGATGTTCCTTTAAAGTTGCCCTTGCCAATTCAGGTTGTAAAGTGTCTGTCCTGGTAGAGTACAGTTATCAGTGAAAGCCTTTGGTATGCTCCATTTGTTTACTTTTGCCTTGACTTGAAATTCTCTTTAGTAATTGACTTACTAAAGAGGCCTTGCTGGTATACCTGACTGCATCAACTTTAGTAATTTTTAAAACCGTTTCTCAGTTTACAGCTGACTAACAGGCAAGATCGAAGGAAATTAATGCAATAAACTGCTTGGTATGCAATGAAATGCAGCATACATCTGTTCCCGTGGTCTCAGGTGTTTGGAACAGATCCAATTTAAATTAACCTATATCTCTGGGAATAAAATGTTCACTTTATCAAAATGAACGTTATAGGACGGAACAATGCATACAGTTGCTCATATGTCGTGTTCACCGAGCTCAGGTTTGTAAATGTAAGTTACGTAACAGTAGAGTAAAAGTAATATCCAGATTCTTCTTTTGCTCCGTTACGTTATGTAACTTACATATACAAACCTGAGCTCGGTGAACACGACAATCAGAGAATACCAGGTCGATCCCTACCCGTTGAGCCCCGCTCCTACTGCTGTGCATCATCTGATTACAAATGCAATTAGAAAAAATGCAAAAACAACACTCACCTGGCGGCGGGCAGCATTGGCAGACATTCGGGGCAGGCGGGGGCCAGGCCTAGGCTAGGGGGGCTAGAAATAATTAAATCACGGGTGGCGACAGAGGGCCTCTCGTCAAGGCCTCAGTCTCTGCTGGGTTTTGGAATCAGGGGTTCACGCGCACTTTTTATTGCGCGAGCCCCCAATGCGCATGTGTCACCTCACCACTAACAGCTGTGCCCGCCCCACCCCCCTAATGTGGGTGAACGAGTCTGCGACTAGGAGCAGGCCGCGCAGACGCGGCAGTGGAGACTTCAGCGCGCCGTGCGTGACCCCACCCACCTCCGAAAATGGCACTGCTCCGCCTCCAATAAATAATTATTTATCCAGCACTGACCAGCACTGACCAGCAGTCAGCAGATTAAATACATTCTTAAGTTGTGCTTTTTTCCTCGCACCGAGCGAGGGAGATGCAGTCACGCAGCAGATGCAGCAGAGACAGTACAGAGCAAACAGTAAGTAAGTGACAGTGTAAAAAAAAATCGCCCCCACCCAGCAGCAAAACCGGCCCCCGGCCAAAAAACCGGCCCCCACCCCTGGCAGCCCACCGGGGGATTGCCCGGTGCCCGGCGTTGCCAGTCCGGGCCTGGTAGACACTGTACCGAAGGACGGCTGATGCTCGGTGTCTGTGCAGACACAGTGCCGAAGCATGGCTGGTGCTCTCTTTAGGCACCTGTTATACTGTTCTCTGAGTCTGCCAGCGCCAGGATGCCTGTTAGGTGACTGTCCGCTCTACAAATAAAGGAAATAAAAAAATAATTTGCAGACTTTGGGTGGTACCTGGCCCATTGCTTTATGCTTCTCCATATATCTACACAGAGTTAGGTCATTTTGTTTACTTGGACTCGGTGTTGCATGTTGATGCAGTGCTGGTGCTGACACTTGGATGCCTCTCGACTTGCTTCTAGGAGCTTCTCTGAAGAACACACGCTTTTCTTTCTACGTACATTTCATAGTTACTTATTTCACATCCTGAGTCCTCCGATGTTGCCTTCGAAGTCCGATGTTGGCAGTTGTATAATTGGAGCAGAGGGAGGCAAAAACATACCTCTTGGTGCTCTTCAGAGGTCTGTGGTGCTATATTATTTAAGGCTCATAGTGTGTGGGCATGCCACTGGGAGATAATGTACTGCATTGCTAAACACTTATAAGGTCCCAAAGGCGAGACCTATTGGCTATGCCAATGCTTGTTCTCTGTCCGGTCCTCTACATCCTTTCCTTCTATCTTTTCTCTTCTTATTGCTCCCTTCTTCACATCATGTCTGCTTTCTCTTTGTCTCTGATTTGCCCTCCTCCTTTTCTTCTATTTTAGCTCTCTCCTCTCTTGTTTTTATTTCTCCTCTTTACTCTTGCTCTCGCTCATGTAGAACACTGCTGCTGTCACCCCTGTCTCCAACCTGTACATGTCCCTGCAATTGTGAACACTGCGTTTTCTTGTTGCCAGTCCTTAAGAAGAGGGAGTTGACCAATAACAACCGAGCGCATGTGTGCATTGTCAATTTAAATAAATGTGGAAAAATACTAGCTGTAGCGTCGTCTTTTTTCTTGTGGCAAAAATAAATGTGGATGAATACAGAAAAAATGCCCAAAAAATTAATATGGATAAATACAGGCGGAAATGGCAACAAAATAAATACCATAAAACAAGGAGCCCTACTTATAATAGGTAGTTCAATCAAAAAGTGTGGGTTCCTGGCTGTGACCAGTTGGTTACCAGGAAATGAACTTGAAAGAATACTAGCTTTAATGGCAAATATTTTGTTATTAAAGAAAGAATTAAGCATATTACAAAAAGAGTCAGGGGTATTTTTTGTGTCATTGGTCAGGATTAGATAGCTCAGAAACAATAGCAAATATATTTTTAGATTTGTTGGTTGAGTTCAAAATCTTGCCAGAAAAGTAGGTAGCCTTAGTTTGTAAGATGGAATTTTTATATTGCTTTAGTTGGTCCTGGTAGAGATCCTTTGTGGCTGGAGAGTAATTTCTTCTCGAATTGCGTTCAGTACAGCGTAGAGCTAGTTTTGCTAGTTTAAGGTCTTCCGAGAACCATCTCTCTGAATCGATCGTGGCACCAGGCCATCCTGACTTTCCTAGGAGGAGTATAAAAGCTGCTGGCGTCTGCTAGCCATGCAGTGATGTTTTCTTCATTTTGTTGATGTTAGAGCATTTCGTAGGCAGAGCGGTCGCTAGGGACTTGCAGAAAGCATAAATGTTTATATGAATCCAGTTCTTAGCCAGTAGAACCACACTGGCTGGAAGTTTGGCAAAGGCCAAATTACTAAGGATAAACATTATTAAGAAATGATTGGACCAAGTACAGGGGCTGGCCATTAGTAGGCACAGTAAAGTTAGAGATCCAGACTTGGTCGAGGGTATGTCCTTTTCTATGAGATGGGATGTCAGATGCCATTCAAATTTCAGCCAATTCAATAATTATTTTAGTTCCAGGGATCTTGGGCCACCAGTCTCGTCATTAGCCCAATAGTTGAAATCTCCAATTAGCAAAATGTTAGCATGGTTGATTACCAGGTGGGATATTTGTTCCCCCAGAGAGTGGGGGGAATGTGGCATATGATGAGGGAGTCTACAGACCAGCATGCAGATTAAGGGAGTAAGGATAGAGTCAACTTTGATGATCAAACTCTCGACAGAAGTGATGTCCAAGGCGGTTTGGGTAGTGAACTTCAAGTCCTTATGCATAATAGCAGCCACGCCTTCATCCATCTTGCCTGTGGACTGATTAGCCTGAGGTATGTAGTATATTGGGGTAGGACTCAGGGGAAAGCCAGGTTTTTGTTTGTAGTAGCACGTCCGGCTTTACAGAGTCTAACAGATGAAACATTTCTAATTGGTGTTTCGCCAGTGACTGTGTGTTGAAATTAATGTTGTTAATTGGGTAGTCCTATAGTTTGCATGCTTGGGAGAAGTGTCTTCAATGATAAGGGGTAGATTAAGTTCGGGATAGAATACCTATTGTTTAGAATCCCTAAATCAGCTAATTGAGACAAAGTAGTGATTTCAGCAAATAGCTTGTTAAGCGACATTGTCTCAGTTGGAGTTTAAGTAAGAATCTCGAAAGCTCGTATATATGCCAGGACTTGCATTTATTATATGTTTTGTTTTTGTGGTAAACATGAAAAAACATGAACACATTTTGAAACCAACGCATCTGTTTCAATGTCTACTTAGTTATTTTGATTCAAGAGAAACAATTACCTTAAATGTAATTGTTTGGGATGCCTGTGTGTTTCCTTCTTCTGCGACTTCTGCTTGTTGTCCATGCGGTGAAGGAGAGCCTGCTGCATCTTGTCCGTGCGGTGAAGGAGGGGGCGGTCATCATCATTTGACTCAGGATCTTCAGGCAATGTTTGTACACCTTTCCATGTAGCAATTCTGTGTAGCATAGCACATTGGGCTATTATTTGCCAGGATGTTTCTGGGTTGTATTGAAGTCCACTCTTATGGCTGTATATAAATCTTCCTTTCAAAGGTGTGCTTAATAGCAGATCGTGTTCTCTTGTGTGCTTTGTTGTATCTGTGCTCAATTGGGATGGTGGACCTTAGTTATGGTGGGAGTAGCTATGGACAGAGGGTATATATATGCACTGTCACCTACAACAGAAAAGCATTTAGCTCTCATATGTATATGTATGAGAAATATGAGTATCAAACATAGGATTTTCACATTTTCATATACCAGAAAAAGGCATTATCAACGTGTCCTCTTGCTTGGCAGTTGTATATCCAATTATGCTTGAAACTGGTTAAGAGTTGTGGGTGGAGCCTGGAAAACAGGCAACAAGGTCTGTGATCAGACACTGCATAATCCTCTACCAGTTCATTGAGTGATTTTTTATTTTTATGTTTATGGCATAGAAACTCTCTTGCAGATGGTAGCTTGTTGGTATATGTGTTTCATAAATACAGTCAATTTCCTTGGGAAATTGTGCATTCCTATTGAATTGTATTTTGATATTCTGTATTTCCTAAGGGATTTAAGGTAACACAGTGCTGTAGTTAATTCACCAAACCACGGCTTTAAGGAAAGTTTGAAAAACCTTTCCTAAAGCATATTGCAGCACCCCACCAACTGCAGCTATGAGACCCCGGTGGCTACTGAAGGCCAGGAGGTGTAGTAAGTGCAATATTGTACAAGTATCCACGTGGTCTGGCATCTGAGCATGCTTCTTCATGTCTCTGGGTGCAACTCATCAATGAGTTCTAATATTACCTGACAAATTAATATACATTTAAAACAAATCTCATCTGTCTGATCAAAAATAAATAGGTTTTTCTAAAAACTCCTTTCCTGTCTCCTTCTTCTCTTCTGCTGTCTCGTCAGTATGTATATCCTCCTCACTACTACATACAAAGCTATCATTGTATTTAGACACCCTTGCATTCTGGGGCCATATAGGTTGCAACTGATTACCACATGCTGCTACTTGGCAATACATTTCACACATAAAATATAATTTCTGTGACTAAAAGATCATTTTGAATGTTTAGTACACATAAATAAGGGAATATTACCAGCTATATCAAACGTGGAGTCACGATTTAGATTTGTGAAACTCAGGGACTGCACTTTGTTCAGTTCCCAAATGAAAGTCAGAATGACATTTTATACATAGCAAAAGGACCTTTTAGTGATCACCAATCAGTTTGCAGACAAATATTCAAATTTCTTCTGTCACTGCAGTTCGTCTCAGGTGTGGGATTTGAATTATGATATAGGGCATTGTAAGAAATTGGGCTACTGGTTGGGGGAGGGTTGAACCCCTACTCAAGCAGGAATCACAATACTTTTCAGGGTAAGGCACAAGCAAACACCAAAATAACCTGGGCTCAACCGTCTTGTAGCTGTACACAGGACTGTCAGGCTTAACTCAAGAAGCAATGTGTCCATTAGATTTCACTGCGTCACTTCAAGGACCCAAATGCGTCAATATATTACGCCTGCCTCACAGCCGGCATACGACTGAAAGCCGGCACATATGTAATGGAACTTGCCCATGTGAAATGACCCATTGATGGAGGTGCGTCACTTTCGTGACACACTCCAGAAGTGCATCATTTTTGCGCCTACAAGTATGTCAGAAATACAGACGTATCTGTAACTCCTTGCAACATGATGCATTATACTGTAAATATGATGCATCCAGCATGTCGCAAGGAGGGCGCAATGAAAAGTGATGCATCGCTGTTTTCACGCAGCGTGCGTCACTTTTCATAATTGAGGGCTCCAACGGTTAGGATAATAAGATGACAACTTTGTAAAAGTGGCATTTTCAGAATTGTGATTAAAAATCTGATGTTACCATTAAAGGGGGGTTTTAATTACAATTCTTTAGAGGCCAAACTCGAGCTGTCTACTTGCTTCCAATTGAAAGTTATAGCTTATTACATGTAACAATGTTATCCTATGGGAAAGGTAGATCTTGCATTAGTGAAAAACGAATTGAGGAGTTTTTTTCCTGCTAAGACATGCAACACTTAAAAGTACATGTCCAGCTTTTTTAATGCGCTAACCCTGCTTCATGGGCTGTTCAGGGCCTACCCTAGGGATTACCTATATGTATTAAAAAGGTAGGTTTTGGCCTGGCAAAAGGCTTCTTTTGCCAGGTTGAAATGGCAGTTTAAAACTGCGCACACAGGCTGCAGTAGTAGACCTGTGCTATGTTTAATGGGCTACTTAAGTCGATGGCACAATCAGGGCTGCATGTCATCGGGCGCATGTAGTACCACTTCACTAGGGATTTAAAATTAAATCAAATATTACACTAGGGTGTAAGCCGGATCTACAATGTTTAATGGGAAGAGCACAAGCACCTCAGCACTAGTTAGCAGTGGTAATGTGTGCAGAGTCCTAAAGCCAGCAAATCGAGTCAGCAAAAACAGGAGGATTGAAGAGTAAGGGGGAGAGCCCCCCCCCCCTCCAAGGATGCCAGTTCTAATGGGCTTGCATATTTAATCAATCTTTCAATCTGGTGATGAAGGAGATCAGCAAACTGTTGACTACATTTAGGTTTTGAATTTGGAGATTTTCTAAAGAACATTTGTTGCGTGTTTAGCACCATTTTAGGCGACATAGCACAGAAAAACATGGCGTGTGGCTCCATGCCATTCAACGTCTCTAACAATGCTTATCTTTTAACTGTAACTTTAATGCAATCCAAAATAATACATATGTGTATTTCACAAAATGAATTTATTTTGAAAAAGCTTATTATTTGTACTCTCATTAATCAATGTCACTGATATAAATGGACAAGGTCAAGTTTATGTTATCAGGTATAGCTGCTGAATAGGTTTCCTGTGCGTCAGACCCAGATAACACATTGACTCTGCTCTTCCTTTCCCTAGAGAGGCGAATACTGAGAACTCATCCAATCTTATCCCACAGTCATTTATTTTGGAAATATCAAACTGGAAATGAATTATTCCTAGCAGTGTGCACAGCCTTTTCCTGAGGTCACCTCCTGCGTTTTTTGTTTAAAGCAAACAGGATAGCACCTAAGAATGGACTAGCAAACATCTGAGAACCTGAGCTATAAGTAGTTCATTCAGAAAATGCAACATTTCTTCCACGCCAGTAGGACTTTACTTATTTCCTATTTATATATATATAAGGACATTGACATTTAGCTTTTGCTAAAAACACATTTTAACTCCTTGAACTTGACAGTAAGTTATTACTTGTTTTGAGAATTCATCCTATTTGTGCAGAGTTATAAATATGAGTCGTGGAAATTAAGAGTGCCGCAGTGTATTTTGTTACAAAAAAAAGATTAAAATGACAGGTGTACATTAGGGGTTAGTGTGCTACCTTTTCTGTTAGCAGGCTAAGGGGTTCAGTTTTATTTGCTGACAAACTTGAGTAAGAACGGGTATGGGTCCATGCCTACCTAGTATTTTAATTTTAAATAACACCATGTTGTTTCCCTTGTTTCTTTGTGATCGTCTGTTGTCCTTGAAAAACTGTGAGGAAAACAGATTGGCAGCTTGCCTTCTAGCAAGTCACTTTTCTTTCTTTGTGATCAGCTGGAAAACAATCAGACAATGAGATGACCTGTTCTGCATAAAATATCCTTCTGCTTTTTATCGAGGTGATGGCTATATCCAATGTTTATACTCTTGCCCCTTTTTCTGTCTTTTTCTCAAACAATGGCTGGATAGAAATACACAAAACCAATCATCTCATAAAACCTTTGCAATCTGTTTGCCAAATTGGGAGAATTTTAATTTCGCTGGTTTTGAGTTTTTCTTATTGAAAATCAGGGGGCATATTATCAAGAACGGCGATAAAATTATCGCCACTTTAGGAGAACAAATGGGCTTGATAATATGCCCTTGTGAATTCCCATAGAAGCCCAGGTTAACACCAGAACGTGGGCTGCTATGGGAATTCACAAGGACATATTATCAAGCCCATTATCGCCGCTTTAGCGATAATTCTATCGCCGTTCTTGATAATATGCCCGCAGTTCTTCCAAATGAAGAGTTAGAAAACGAATGCGCACTTCTGGAGAAGTGGAGAAGTGTGGCTCAGTGGTTAGAGGCGGCAGACCCGGAAGCTGAGATCAGCCGTGGACCAGGGTTCGATTCCCCGCCTCGGCGGGTCTCGGGCTCAAAAATTCCACGGACTTGACAATTCTCGCTCCGGTGCCTACTCAACTCACAGGGTCACACTCTGCGACTCTGGGCAATAGTGTCGCAGGGTTTCTGTTCTCACACAGAACTGTGCACAGAGGAGTGGAACCTCGGCAAATTAGGGTGTCCCAAAACTCACCTTAGCAACCAACTCACCCCTTACCGAGCTAGCTACAGTGTCTCATTGGACATATCAAACTCCCAATGTTTAGACAAACCAGAACATGAACTTACAGTACCTCAGGGTACGTGGGACTCATGAACACTCTTTCGTTTTATTATCATTACAAACCAGAACATGGAGTAAAGAAGACACATGTGCATTTGAAATGTTTATTTACTAATGCCGTCTTCTCAGGCGCAGTATCTTAGATAATACAAGTATACTTATTATCAGTAGCAAAATTATCAGCATAGTTACTAAGACATAAAAAGCGAATGGTGACAGCATGTTAACATACTGTAATGAATAAGAGTTAACAACACTTATATCTCACCCTCCCTAACACATATATTATATTATTAGCTAAGAAGGTCTCTTTGGGTTGTTTCAGGGCGGGCCCATACCTTAGTGTCCTAGCATGAAGGAATCACATCAGCATACACCAGCTCTCTCTGCATGTGCACCGCATCAAGTGTGTTCTATGTGCCTCGTGCAAAGCAATATCAATCCCGCCTGAAGCCAGAGTTGGCAAAGGCTGCACTTGTGTTATGACTATGAAGGCGTGGAGATCAGACCTCATAACAATTCCATATCGTGTTGTTCCTGAAACTTCAGCACTCTTCGTGCAGACATAGTTTATTAAGCAAAGCTGATATCAGAGCAATAACATATTATTCTCACATACACCACGGCAAACTACTAGGTTGAAAGCTAAGTCAACAATTAAGTGTCGTGTGCAGAAGTTGCAAGAAAGAAAAATGGCGTTTAAACCTCAAATGTACCTATGCTAACTTAACACGATATAAGGATATACAGGAGCTATATGACACCCCCCCATGATCCGAGAACGGACTAAATATGATAACAGAAGTGCCATCTCATGAGAGCAGAACTCAACAGTAAACGAGCATGAATTGAAACTAAAGATCAAAAAGGTAATGCTAAAAAATAGCCCAAAAATATAATGTGGCTCAAGCCAATAGGCAAGAAAAATTAAAAATTCATGACAAATAAGTCAACGAAATGCTATAAATCAGCAAGTCAATTCGAAGCAGTGTCTATGACAAAACTGTATATGAAAAATAAGTAGCAACAGCCTCCAATATGAAGTCACTGTCCTCATCCGAAAACAGTTCAGCCATCCAATTTAAAAGATGAAAGGAACATACGTGTTCCTCCAGCACCGGATCCTCTATAACCATCAGAGGACAGCTCGGTGGGTTTTCAAGAAAACTCAGCTCCAAGAAATTCCGTGCTGCCGACAACACATCCCAGGGACCAATTAGTCCATGCGCCACTGCTAAGGCCATAATCCTCTCGTCAGAACAAACCAACTCGTGAGCAATGATAGGACTCATCAGTTGATTAAAATCGACGTCAGGAGAAACCGGTCCGCAGAGACACAAATCAATGGCCCACTGGAAATCACAGGTCAGGCAGTGAAATACAGGCTGGACACAGGTGAAGTAGGAGAATCGAAAAGATAATCCATATGCCGTGCTCAATGTCGCCAACGGCAGTGTGCCATAATATTCAAGCATGCGGTTGCGAAACCGCGTCAGTAGCTGTTGCGCGGGGTCTTGCACAGGATGGACATCCATATTTAAAGAGACAAAAAACCACTAGCGCGCCAGCTGCTAATGCAAGTAAAAAAGGGAACCCTCCAAACAAGGATGAAAAAATAGAATGGAAGAAAGCAGGGATGACTCCAAAAATCTTTTCAAAGGAAGTCACGAGACCACTGCTAACAACTTTAAAAAAATGTGCAAGGCCTTTTGTGGAGGATGCGTTAAAGATAGTTCGAACCATCGCTCCGAAATGCAAAGGCAAATCAGTATTCAAAAGAGCCTGAACCTCTGTACGGGTGTTTGCAATGTGAAGCACGAAAGTTTCACGGGCCGAGCTCAAGGCCACCTCTTTCTGGGACAAAAGAGCCCTTATTCTTGCCATGCCGCTGAATTCTGCTCCCAAGGTCGGTATCTGTGGCCAGATGGAAGACTCCTTATGTTCACGTGTGGGAGGATAAAGCACATTTCTGCAGCAAAAAACCCGCTCACTTACTGTTACTATGAAAGGAATACCTTTAATTAACCCACAACAGTCCTCATTATTGAGCATTAAATAACTACCATTCTCTAATAATTTAAACGTGGGGATGATAGCAGGAACTGGCGTGCCCTGTAAAACGCAAGCCATATTCGGTCGGTCCTTGTTGCATGAACCGTGTAACTGTATATGTCTACACATTAAAGAATGATCTGGCGTCTCAGTGCACTCCTCCCCTGTCAGATAAACTTCCTGGTCATCCTTAAAACATCTGTATGTGTATGGGAGTGACCAGACTTCATGAAGGAAACCGCTACCTAAAAGTTCATAACGACCTATGGGTACATATTTCATGCAATTTGAAAACTTATATAAAGCAAAAGGCAGCGTTATTAAACCGTGGATAAGCCACGTTGCAGCAGTGGCTTCAGCCACGGAAAAAGGTAAAGATTCTAACCTTTCAATATGTAACATAGAAAAGGAAGCATCACGCATTGAAAGTAAGCGTTGTTTGTCAGTCAAATTAAACGGTGCAAATAAAGAAGAAACGTTCATGTACCCCCAGGGAACTATACCCATTTTCAGTGTTTGAAGGGTCCATGCAAACTGCATGATTGATCGTAATTGATTTTGACCATGGTATAATACTGACACTTCATCATGTATAATATCGACGACTGACGACACAATATTATCCAATGTGTAAATTCTAGAGGAAAGCACATTAATGCTATTGTCAACAACTGCAAGCACTTTCTCAAGATTTGCTTGATCAATGGCCCTAAGGCGTGTAGCAGCCTCAATCTGTGATAGCTTCCAAATTTCATTGTAAACCCCATATAACCACCTTTTCGACCTGCCACTAGCCGGGCCTTTAATGAAATCATTCAAGTCCACGTCTGCATTTAGTTTAGAAAGGTGATTCTTAACCGCAGGTAAAGTTGAATGTTTCAGCCAGTTTTGACACAATTTGCCTACAGAATACGATGTGACAGTATGACCTAAGTCAAAACGGGGATCAGATCTAACAGTTTTAAAACCGTCAGTTAAATTCAAAAATCTATGTTGGCAAGAATCAGCACTACGGTGCCAAAGCAGCCAACCCTTAGGATTCACACTGGAAATGTTAAAGGAGGAATTAAGAAGTAGAGTCTGTAATTCTCTAATGGATAACTGAGTAAAATTACTCCAACCATCATATTCCTCTAACTCCGGGAAAGAAGGAGCGTTTAATTTTTTAGAAGTAGCCAATCCAAAGCATGTGGTCTGGGAAATTGTTTCATTCAGAAACAGCATATGATTCGGGATGAGACATGCACGGTGCAAAGCCTCAGTGCCTTGTACCTGCCAGGCCTTTGAACCCCAAACTGATTTAAGGTCTATCGTATCCTTCCATAACTCATAGCCTCCAGTAACTAATTGATCAAGGAAGGACTTGGAATACAACAATTTAGTATCGGTAAGTCTAACCTTGGACATTGGCATTTTTCGAAACTTAAAATAAAAGGACTCGGGATTGGACTGATTAAAGTCAGTGAAGTAAGTATACTTTCTCAGAAATGTTTCAGAACTCCCCTGATGAGGCGCTGGGCAATGTTCCCACTGAGTAAAGTTAACAGCATCCCTTCTGGATGATGTTTTGTGTAAGAAGTGATTGCCATAATGTTGGTAACAGAATAATTCACCATAATTAGCAGATTCTAAATATAAATCCTCAGCATCAAATGCAGCATAGTATTGCAAATCAGAAAATAAACTTTCTACAGCTTTGACATCCCAGTCATCAGAACGAATGTTTTGTTTCACCACATCCCCCATATTCACTCTAAGTACATTAGGGACATTAACGACTTCCGTTGGGCCATGAATCTGAAACCGAACTGCATCCCACACGATTCCATCAAGGACAGGCCATGCTGTGATGTTAACCAAAGTCAAGTCTCTTTTTAATCTGTGTGTAGAATGTGAAGAGGAAAGTGGGGCCAAAGTTCCATTTAAATGAGTAATGCAAGTTCTCTCCTCGACATAGTGTCCATTCATAATTCGAAAAAAATAAAACACAAAACCAATTGACATAAAAAGGTAAACTGAAAAAAGGACCAGCCAAATGTAAGTCCAAGGGGGTATCAAAAAATGTTTTTTACACAGGCTAGCATAAACTGCAATTCGAGAGGGTTTCGTCGAGGCAAGGGAAGCAGAGTCAAATGAAAATCTGGATTCCGTGGCTAAACGAGCTTGCAGGTCAGGCATGGACAAATCAGTGGGGTAGGTATAGTCTATCTCATCAATGTTAGTTCCGGGTAAATTATTTAATAACGGACTGGAAACAGCAGGTAATTCGATGGCCACTTCAGGTTCAATATTAGAAGCAGTGGGCATAACTGAATTCCTCACAATGGAAGGACAGGAAACAGCCGGTGTCATGCTAAGAAGAATCGGCCACTCTGTGTATCTTGACATTGTCAATTGAAATAAACCTGTTTTCCTTACGTCCAGGAAGTGGAGGTAAAATGACAGTTCTTGTGCCTTTCACTCCAAGGACTGGAACCGGAGCTCGATAGGAAGGACCAAATTCTTTCTTGTTATCGATCTTCTCCCGAACCAGTTCTCCAACTTGGGGTAGCCAGCCAACTACCGGGATCTGCAACGCATCATCCGACGTGGAGGGCAAATGTTCCTTTGCAAGACTGTCTCTGGTCTTTTGTAGATTCTGTAATACATTGCAATGTTCATCTGCGTCAAAGGAAGTGGCGCGAACCACATAGTCTAGACCGTCAAGGTCAGGGACGTACATCTTGATGCCAAAGAGCATTTCGTATGGGGTCCGCCCACCCAGAGACCTTCTAGGGAGATTATTAAGAGCACGCTGCACGCCATAGAGGTGAGCCAGCCAGTTTCTGCCAGTGCCCATAACTCGGGCTGTCAAAGATTGCTTTAAATCACGGTTCATTCGCTCAACTACACTGTTACCCTCAGGTCTGTAGGGAGACGAAAACTTGACTTGGACCCCCAACGAAGTCATGGCATCCTTATACGCCTTAGAGGCGAAAGCCGGACCCTGATCCGAATGGAAGGTACCACAGGCAAAAATCCCTATAAAGATATGCAAATCTCTAATGACAGTCCGTGAATCAGCGCTGCGATGTGGCCATACCCACACAAAGCGTGTGCATGAGTCAACTGCTACTAAGATGTACTTATACGCAGTATCAGATGAAAAAGGACCGCAGTGATCCAAATAAACACAACCTAGTGGTTTATTAGAAATGTACAACTGAGTCTGTGGCGGACGCGTAGCAGTTGAAGGTTTAATCTGCTGGCATATGTCACAAAGAAGGACATAATCACGCGTCTGTTTGTACAGTCCCCGCCACCAGAAACGTTGTTGTAATTGAGTTACAGTGGCCGAGACGCCCGCATGCGCAGACGCCACACCTTCATGTGCCGCTGTAATCAAGTCTGCTCTGCGATCCGAGTTGGGAATCAGCCGTTCCCCAACGTCAGGAATTGTCACAAAAGGAACCTTTTCGGGACTTAAGTGGTATTTGTACTTCGAAGGGAATCCCGCAGGATGCTTATTTCCCTTCTCAGAGGCAGCAACTGCTGCCAAGATGTCGCTATCAATCTTGGTTTTTGACCTAGTAACCGCTGCAACTAAGTATGTAGATACTGCTGATTTCGCTGCTTCATCAGCAAGCGAGTTGCCAACAGCGTGAACTCCTACGCGCTGATGACCGAGAGTATGAATCACATAAACGAGTGGCAACATAGCCTTAAGCTCTGCCACTCGAACCCAGATCATTTTATGTTTTATTGTGCTACCTTTGGAATCATGAAATTCATTTTGAATCCAAAAGAACAAGTTCTCATTGTAAGACTGGACACAGTAGAAAGAATCACTTACAATCAGAGTAGTAACACTTGGATCTGCGTACTCCAACGCTAGTAAAAGAGCACGAAGCTCAGCTAATTGTGCAGTGCAATCGCCCAGGGGCAACGTGTGTACCTCCCTGGAAATGAATTCATCGTTCAACATAGCACCAACCACAATAGCGCATGCGGAAACGTAGGCATGTTTAGAGCCATGCGCAACCTGCGCCGACCCATCAGTGTAAATGATGCAATGGAAGTCCTCCAAAGGTCGCATAGCCAGAGGAGCAGGATGAACGAACTCATACTGCAAGTACTCTTGCGACCGTAAAGAGGCGTCAAAAATAAACGTGACATCCGTGGACGTCAATGACGCTGCCCATTGAATCCACCGTGGGTGCAAAGCCTTCGAATTTGGTACACTGGCTTTCGTGACTGCCTCCAAATGAGGACAGGGTGTTACCACTAACATGCGCTTCCCCTGTGACAGAGCTCGTTCTTTAAGAATCGCCATCTGTACAGCAGTTAAAACCTTTTCCACAGTGGGAAATCGCAATTCAGCTGAAGTGTACAAGTGTGACTTGTAAGCAATAGGTACTGTGTCTCCTTCATTAAAAGTGAGGTACGTGAAACCCACTGTCCCAGGAATTATTCTTATTACCAGGTTGGTGTGGTTATCACGAGTCAGTAAGTATTTAGAAGCGAGCAGATCGGCCTGCAAAGATTGCAAAATGGCCGAATGCTCAGGCAGCCAGCATGATTTTGAAAAAGTTGGTTGTATCAAAGCATACAAAGGCTTGATACGCTGGGCATATTCCGGAACATAAGTTCTGCCGAAATTCAAGAAGCCCAGTAAAGACTGTAATTTCTTCAGTGTTGTAGGAGTGCGCAACTGTGCGCATTTCTCCAGGAAGTGGGGAGCCAATCCTCGACCTTCATTGTTCAGCTCATAGCCGAGGAACAACACTGTGTGTTCTGCAATGTGCGATTTTGCAAAATTAAACTTGTAACCCATATCAGCAAAGTTACAAATTATTGAATTCACCCGACACAGATGCATCCAAATTTCGTCGTCTGTGAGATAAATGTCATCCACATAAGAACATGCATCTGGATCGATACTCTCCAATATAGTGACTATTCTTGAGGTGAAGACTCCAGGACTATTTTTGTAGCCCATTGGAAGTTTGCACACCAGCGGACGTAAAACTTGTCCATTGGGAGCTGAAGCTATCCAGTCTGTGTGCATAAAAACCGTTAGATATGTCAAGCGTTGTCTTGAAACGCTTACGCACTAGACTATCCACTAGCGCAGAGCCGTGAGTATTCTGTACCGCACAGTTACGGCAATGCGAGTTCAAATGACGGTAATCCAAAACCAAACGATATGATCCGTCAGGTTTGGTCACAGTAAAAAGGGGATTATTCATCGGTGACACACATGTTTCAATAACTCCCTGATATTCCAATTGTTCAAGGATTTCTGCGACGGCAGCTTTAGCTTCACGCCGTATGGGATATTGAGGCTGAGGCTGAGGCTCAGACCGCAAAGGAATTTCGTGGGAAGGAGACAATTTATCCCAACCACATTGGTTGCGGTACAGAGCCCGAGCCCACTCTTCTGCAAAATGCTGCGCATGCTCAGTCGAGACAGTGTGCGCGAAACTGGGAAGGATTACCTCCTCCCCTCGCGGCGCTGCGAGCACAAAAGGTGGGGGCCAGTCAGCCTCAGAAAGCAATATGTCGTACGTAGACGAAAGGTTCTCCCAAAATACCCCTCTGACAGTATGCTGTATGTCACCTTTAATTAACAGGACAATTTCAAAAAGTCTTTCAGGGGGAGCCAGTCTTGTATCGGCTGTTTCAATTACAACGAACACTTCAGTCGCTGTCACCCTCAGTAGTGGACGCAGCGCCTCTCTGACTATGGTTATCTCCGCCGCGCTGTCCAGCAAGGTCAGAGCCCACGTCAGATTCCGAAGCCGCGTTCTCACTATCTGTGGCATATCGATGCGCTGTTAAGGCTGCGACTTTCTTTTTCGCAAACTGCGGTCTTTTAGGCGTAGAATCCTCCTGCTTCACTGCGCCGTCAGCTTGGCGGGACTGACCACGTCCCTGTTGGCCACCACGTCCACGTCCACCCCCTCCTCCACCGGTCTTCGGGGCCGATGTTTCCTGTAAGGAACGAGGAGAGCGTTGATCAGAACCCTGAAAACGATCAGGTGAT
Organism: Lissotriton helveticus; assembly: GCF_964261635.1. Lineage (NCBI taxonomy): Eukaryota > Metazoa > Chordata > Amphibia > Caudata > Salamandridae > Lissotriton > Lissotriton helveticus. The sequence goes on from NC_136058.1 coordinate 136,516,764, forward strand.
TTAATCATCGCGCGATCGCGCAAATCATATACTTTCTCTGTCGGCGCAGGAGCCTGAAGCACAGGAAAAGAATCCTGAGTCTGCTTATATTGCTTCCCCTGTGTCTGTTTTTTAGGCCAATTCTGTTTTTTGGACTTGGGCGGGACATCTGCAACTGCAGATTGTCCCTGAGGTTGTTTTTTCTCCTTTACTGCAAAATATTTCAGACCTCTACTTGTGCGGCCAATTGTCTTATAAGCGGCCACTACAATTTTTGGGTTTGTCGGCATCGGGCAGAGCAGCCAAAGCATTCGACACCTGAAAGTTAACTGCATCTCCTTTAACATTGGAGAGAATGAGATCACATACAATCTCAAAAGAACCACACAGGCGCATACCCAATTCAACCGCTGCCTCTGGACCGTGATCATTCTGAACACGTCTAATGATGTCAGGCAGGGCAGTCATAGACGGGGTGCCGAAGCACCTTGTATAAACTGCCGCAAATGTTTTTCCCCAGCTTTCACAGTCAACAAGTTCAGGAGTTAAATCCTTCGGTAAAGTAATCGTCAACATTCTATGCTTATCAGCAGGAGTAGAATTCGGAAAAACCGCCTCCAGTTGATCAAACTTCTCAGCTAGCCAGAATGGGAAGTCATCGTTGTCAACTGGACGAGCACCAAAAACCGAATTAACCATCACTGGATTGAGACGCATTCCGCCTCGATCCATGGGAACGGCCGCACCCCCCTGGGGACCACCAGGCAGGTGGCAACCGATGTATTGCACTAATGCACGAATCACGGAAATGGAAACAACATGCAGCCTACGAATTTCCTGCAGGGTACAAGCGCCGTGATTCGGGTGCGGGGTAAAGCCACCCAACGCAGGCCAATTTGTACCTGGAATTGAGAGTGGACCTAACCTCGCAGCGGACAAAGAGTGGGGGAGGGCGCCATCAAACCAAACTCGACGCTGCCAATGATCAATAGGTATTTCCAATGCCCTGTACGGTGTATACTCAGCCGGGACAGCCGAGGCGGTGTAGGAGTGGAACAAACCAGAATTAGCGTCCACAGCCGGAAACGTAACCCAAGAGTAAAACAACTCGTGAGGGAACGCCGGATCTGCACATACCACGAAAATCACAGCCATCCCATCCACCGGAACCTGGTACGTCTGAAGATGGTTGCGTACCGCTACGCGACTATGCTGCGCAATGGCCACCGCCGCCATGACAACACTGGAAACAAGAAAACACAAAGAATACTTTGTAGCACAACTGGGTAGTAATTCAAAGAAACCGTTTAAGAAAGAATCAAGCTTGAATAATACCTATCTCAAAAATAGGTAGGTTTCACCGACACCCCGCTTTCCGGAAACGGAGGTGAAGGGGTTAAGGTATGAACGATAAACTACTCGAGTGTCATGATATAAGACCACCGAAACCGTTGGGCGCCATGTCGCAGGGTTTCTGTTCTCACACAGAACTGTGCACAGAGGAGTGGAACCTCGGCAAATTAGGGTGTCCCAAAACTCACCTTAGCAACCAACTCACCCCTTACCGAGCTAGCTACAGTGTCTCATTGGACATATCAAACTCCCAATGTTTAGACAAACCAGAACATGAACTTACAGTACCTCAGGGTACGTGGGACTCATGAACACTCTTTCGTTATATTATCATTACAAACCAGAACATGGAGTAAAGAAGACACATGTGCATTTGAAATGTTTATTTACTAATGCCGTCTTCTCAGGCGCAGTATCTTAGATAATACAGTATACTTATTATCAGTAGCAAAATTATCAGCATAGTTACTAAGACATAAAAAGCGAATGGTGACAGCATGTTAACATACTGTAATGAATAAGAGTTAACAACACTTATATCTCACCCTCCCTAACACATATATTATATTATTAGCTAAGAAGGTCTCTTTGGGTTGTTTCAGGGCGGGCTCATACCTTAGTGTCCTAGCATGAAGGAATCACATCAGCATACACCAGCTCTCTCTGCATGTGCACCGCATCAAGTGTGTTCTATGTGCCTCGTGCAAAGCAATATCAATCCCGCCTGAAGCCAGAGTTGGCAAAGGCTGCACTTGTGTTATGACTATGAAGGCGTGGAGATCAGACCTCATAACAATTCCATATCGTGTTGTTCCTGAAACTTCAGCACTCTTCGTGCAGACATAGTTTATTAAGCAAAGCTGATATCAGAGCAATAACATATTATTCTCACATACACCACGGCAAACTACTAGGTTGAAAGCTAAGTCAACAATTAAGTGTCGTGTGCAGAAGTTGCAAGAAAGAAAAATGGCGTTTAAACCTCAAATGTACCTATGCTAACTTAACACGATATAAGGATATACAGGAGCTATATGACAATAGCTTGCTTAATCTCCACTACGGCCCCTCGCAGCGGGATGCCTGGCTTTCACCTTGTGAATACCCTGCCGGGGTATCTCACAGGGGAATACCAGGACGGGTTCCCTAAGCAAGCGCCTTGAGACCCCTGGGTGATTCGAGCGCTATATAAATCGAAATACATTTACATTTACATTTACATTCTGAAACTGCAAGCCTTTAACCTTGCCTCACATTACCAAACAAGGCAAAAGTATTTCTTTTGCATGATCACTTAGTTCTAAAGTTGGATGTAGATTTATTATAGGGCGTCAAAGGAATCAAGGACTCGAAAAGTGTCTTTCCAAAGAAGCTCACGTCTCAACTTTAACTTGAGAACTATGAATGCTACAGCTGAAATATATGACTCTGTAAAATGTATTATGAAAAGAGAAACCTGGCATAGAGACAATAATTCACTTTTCATGTGCAGTTTGCTTTTTCTACGCCTGGTAAGCAAATGTACCTTGCCTTTGATTTGCAGCTGTGCTCATCTGGACAATCACAAACTTTTTTATTTCCATTGACCCATACCCTAGTGATGTCCCAGCCTCTCATTTCTGCTTTAATGTTCACACTCCTCTTTGCTATCCAGGAAACACATTTCATTGGGTTTGTTTTCTTTCTGATAAAACATAGTTTGTTTGTTGTTCCATCTGACTACCAATGAGCCAATGACAACCTGCTAAAGGGGCATAACATGAAGTCAGCAATGAACCTAATACTATCTTGTGTGAAAAGACTTAAGAGCTGTAGAAAGCTTGAGTTTTTGTTCACAGGATATTTATTTACATAGGAGACTCCGTGCCAGAAACAGGATTGTACATGTTGGGACTCCTCTCTAAACACAGCATAAAGTAGGATTAAAGGAAACATATTGCATCAGATGAATCGTCTCGAAAGGCTTAAATATGTTAAACAGTTAGCATTGGATGTCTGCAGTCACTTTTTATGGAACAATCTCTGCCTCATGAGAAAAGTAGCCTTGACCAATATAGTTTTGCCTTTGTACACTGCATGCACACTGATGCACGCATCATACAGGCACTCATGTATGGTAAGGGAGTATTTGTACAACATGCAGCACTCTCCCACCCCAAACAATGCCTCAATGTGCTATGTTGGTTGTGAACTAAGGCCCAGATGTCGGTAATAGCAATTTACCGAATGGTAAATACTGAATTTTACCGATTCAGTATTCACTATTCGGTAATTGCTATGTAGATAAAAAAATTGGTAAAAATACTGAATCGGTATGATTCGGTATTGATCGATTCTGTAATTACAGAATCGGTATTTGCCATTGATTCCTATGGGCCTTGATTCAATGGCAGATACCGATTCGGTAATTACCGAATCGGTAAAAATACCGATTTTACAAGGGGGACAGGGTGTCACTTTGACACCCTGTTGCACCCCTGTTTCTGGGTTGTGTGCCATGTGACACACAGACATGCCCTTAGGGCGTGTCTGTGTGTCACATGGCACAGGTGTACATGCACAGATGTGCATGTATACAGGAATTCGTTATTTACTAAGGAATAGTATTCCATGGTAAATAACGATTCGGTAAGGGCCTGTGGCACTGAATACAGTGCCACCTACATATTGATTTACAGAATCGGTAATTTTACCGATTCGGTATTTTACTGACTCTGTATATTTACCGAATCGGTAAAATTACCGATTCTGTAAATCAATGGCCCCCTACATGTCAATTCCCAATTACCGGTCGGTAACGGCCGAAATCGGCAGTTACCGACCGGTAATTGGCGAGCTACATCTGGCCTTAAATTGCTAATCTGTTCACTGTGCATGGTTGGTAGAGCATTTTTTTAAGTGTGTGGTACATTGGGGTAAGTAGTTTGGTGTTGTGCATGAGATTAGGAACTATGATGATCTCGGACTTCAGAGATCAGTGCATGAGACTCGACGTGTGGCGATTGCTCCAGCCGTGGGCAGGTGCTGCCTCGGTTTCTTCAGTGGCACAGTGGCGATGCATCAGAAAGGGGTGTGGATTCATCATGCTTCTTTAGTTGCGTCTCTTTTCCAGCTCCCAGCAGCAGGAACAACCTCCAGAGGCCCAACACAGGAACATGCATTTCTTGGCAGGTCAGAATTCCCAGCAAGGAAGTTCAGGGGAGCTGGTGGGGAAGTCTTTGTGTCCCTGGGACTTTAGAACAGGAGGCAAGCTCTACTTCAAGCCCATGGAGATCTTCTTCAAGCAGGATACACATCACACAGAAAAGTCTTTATCCTCTCCTTGGAAGAAACAGCCACTGCAGGCACACAGCAAAGGGGCAGTACTTTGCCTTCATTTTTTCCAGCTCTTCTCCTTGGCAGAGGCTCCTCTTGAGACCAGACGTAATCTAAATCTCTGGGGTCTTGTCCCCAATATTTACATTTCATTTTTCTTTGCCCTCTGGTGGAAAAAGGGGCTCTGTCCTCATTCAAAAACCGATATGTCCTCTCTGGTCCAGCTTCCTTGCAGGAGGTAGAGGAGCATTGCGTAAGGCAGACTAGGCCAATTCAGGACCATAGAAATCTCCCCCTACTCTAAATGCAGCCCAGGTCTATTCAGCCCAGCTCTTACTCATTCAGGAAAGGCAGACACACATCAACACACCCAGTGGCTGTCTGAGAGAATGCACATCCCCAACCCCTGTCACTCAGCCAGACAGTCAATCCACAAACTAGCAGAGGCACCCAGGATGGCTAAGCAAGCAAATACCCACTTTCTAAAAGTGGTATTTTCAAACACACAATATAAATATAATCTTTACTAAAAGATGCATTTTTATATTCTGAGTTGAGGCATACTAAACTCCATCTTTCGATCTTGTACCAAATAAACTCCCATTCTATCCTATATAACAGATAGCCTTTCAATAGTGAAAATATGAAATACACAACATTTCACTATCAAGACACGTCACACACATCAGTACATGCCCTACCTTTCACATACACTGCACTCTGCCCACAGGGGTAACTTGGGCCTACCTTAGGGGTGACTCATATGTAATAAAAGAGAAGGTTAGGGCCTGGCAAGTGGGTGCACTTGCCAGGTCAACATGGCAATGGAGACTGCGTGCAGACACTCCAGTGGCAGGTTTAAGAACCGTTTGAAAGGCTGCTTGTGTGGGTGGCACAGTGCTGCAGGCCCACTAGTAGCATTTGACTTACAGACCCTGGGCACACACAGTGCACTGTACCAGGGACTTAGTAGTAAGTCAAACAAGCCAATCATGGAAATACTAATCCATTATAGCAATTTACACAGAGAACATATGCACTTCAGCACTGATCAGCAGTGGTAAAGTGTCCGGAGTCCCCAAATCAACAAAAACAGGGTTAAACACAGGAGGCCAAATAGCAAAAATTCTCGGGATAAACCCACTGAAAAAGCACGTCTAACAACCACAGATGCACCTCAAGGTGGTACTGTGTGATGGTCACCGAGGTACACATGGTAAAGCACCTGATGGGAGCCCTGGGTCATTTTTGTTTTCTCTTAGGTTCACTGCATATTTGGTGAGCATTTGACATTGTGCACCAGATGATCACTCGGTAATCTACTGTTCAGGGGTATAGAGGTGGTTAAAAATATGGGGGAGCACAGTGACACAGATGTAGGGCACATGGGTAATGTATAACGGAGGCACATTGTCATTATAAGGGTCACACATCACTGTACCGTAGTTGACTTACAACATCATTTTCTGATGCATTAGTGTGATTGCTTATAGGGATTAGAAGAAGCTATGCGTGGGAGTAAAACAACCAGTTTTGTACAATCATCAATGGACCAAGATAACTCGCAAGAATTTGTAAGCCTATACCTAATTTGGAAAACACAACACTACTCTCCCAGGGACAACTTTTTTCACTAAACTGTCGCTCTTTGCTGAAAGTGTCATGCATGGCATTGGCGTTTAAACTCATGGATGGAGGAATGAAAAAATGTAAATGGCAGATATTTCCTCTGAATGAAGATGAAACTTTGGATGCTTTTTCATTTTTTGCCAATATTGTTATTGGCAGCATTTACTTTCAATTCAGGCACCTAATTGAGAGCAAATGTGCGAAAATGTTTAAATTAAATGTGTGAGAATCAAAAGTAAATGCATGAATGGTAAAACACTTTGCCCTTTTGTAGGGCTAGGTTGTCCTGTTGACGCTGGCACCTCGATCAGAGACACATCACAGCTCTGAAGAAAATGTTTCTTTGTGCTCTTTCTGAATTTTGCTCCCAGAATCCTCACATCTTTCTGGACCCTATTTTATATGATATTATGAATCAGTGCACTGTGATATAAAGTTTATACACATGGATGGAGGAATGAAAAAACAAAAAAGGCAGATATTTACTTTGAACGAAGATGACATTTAAGATGTCTTTGCTTTTCATTTTTTGCCAGTATTGTTATTGGCGGCATTTACTTTCAATTCAGGCACCTAATTGAGAGTAAATGTGTGAAAATTAGAATTAAATGTGTGAGAATCAAAAGTAAATGCATGAAAGGTAAAACAAATCACAGTTCATATTAGCTCTGAAGAACATTTTCCTTTTTGCTCCTTCTACATTTTCACCCCAGCTATCTCACATCTTTCTAGACCCTATTTTTTATGATATTACTAGCTTACCCGTCGCGCATTGCTACGATCTCCTTAGAAAGGAAATTCAAGGAAACTCGTTATGATAACATTCAATTTACATTGTGTCATTTTTATTGAAACATATTCATTTTAATATGGAAAACATTTCAAAGTGTTGTTTTAATTCTATTTATTTATTCGAGTGCTTGTGGATACACAATTTTTTGTTTTTCCGTCTGATGCGTACATCAGTATTCGAAAGATTATGAGGGCCCTGAGGGGGCCGATATTTTAAAAAAAAGTATGCCAGAAACATTTGCGGGAGTGTACTCAACAACTTCCCAAAGTTTCCTGGCAATCGGATGAATGCTGTTTTAATTCTATTTATTTATTCGAGTGCTTGTGGATACACGCTTTCTTGTTTTTCCGTCTGGTGCGTACATCAGTATTCGAAAGATTATGAGGGCCCTGGGGGGCCGATATTTAAAAAAAATGTATGCCAGAAACCTTCGCGGGAGTGTACTCAACAACTTCCCAAAGTTTCATGGCGATCGGATGAATGGTGTTTTAATTCTATTTATTTATTCGAGTACTTGTGGATACACGCTTTCTTGTTTTTCCGTCTGGTGCGTACATCAGTATTCGAAAGATTATGAGGGCCCTGGAGGGCCGATATTTAAAAAAAATGTATGCCAGAAACCTTCGCGGGAGTGTACTCAACAACTTCCCAAAGTTTCATGGTGATCGGATGAATGGTGTTTTAAGGCATAAAGGACAAACAGACAGACAGACAGACATACATTTGTTTTTATATATATAGATGAATCTGTGCACTGTGAAACAGCTCTTAAGTGCCACAGTGCTCGTGGCTGGCCCTAAAATGGAACTGGTAAAAATGATTTCACCAGAATGGCCTATTTAGCTGTCCTACAAGTCCAGAGTAGATGGTGCAGAAAATGCACCATTGAATTTAGAATAAACGTAATATGTGGCTGCAATGTGTATTTACACTACCCACAAATTAACAAATATGTGTCTACCAGAATCACCTCTGTGTTCTGGATCACCTGCAGTTTAAAGGCACTGCAGTAACACAGCAAAGATGTGTCTTTTTTATGCAGGAAAAGCTATATTTTATATTTTAATAAGTCATCCCTAAGGTGTACCTTGTAAGCTCACAAGGCATGGCGTTTAATATAGAAAAAAGTAGCACATAATATATTGAAAAGGAGTTCCTTTACAATGGCTCCTAAGTCTAACAGCTATTTAACAATGTGGATCAGTGCTTTTTTCCACAGGACTAGTCTAGGTGTGATTAAAACATTTCATTTCATATCTCCACTTGGGGAAATGTTTGTAAAATCTTTAAAAGTTGTTTCTTATTTACATTTTTAAAATCTGACTCAATTGCCAGGTTTTAAAAAAATGTTAAGGGAAAGGGAAATGTATAAATATGTACTTTAGGCTGCATGAACCAGAACTAGCTTAAAAAACATTTTTGCCACTCATCACACCTCCAGAGGAGGAATATGCATCCGTAACTAGAAGAGCTAATAATCTTGGTTCAGAAGACAATGGACTTCATCTGAATCCAGGAGGAACAGTTAGTAGGAATAGCTAGTTTCTGCTAACTGCTGATCAGTTAGTAGAGATTAGCTTTCATTGAGTGAACAGGAACAGTTGATAGAACAAAGGTAAGTTTCAGCACTACCTTGTTTCACTTGAAGATTCAAGGGATGGCTTCTCCCATTCATTCCCAGAACTACCCAAGTCTGCCAAGCTCCTGCCAGATGGCAGGAGAGCTCCCTGAAGTAGGTATGTAGCCAATGAGATAAGCACAGGCCTACCGAGTTACATAAAGGTTCTGGCACATTGAAATGGGCTCCTGGGTAATTTTACAGGAAGACAAAGAGAAGGTGTTGCAAAGGGTGGTGGTGGACTGAAAAAAATATTTACTACTTAGTTGCAGAGATTCTGTAATAACACCTGACTCCTGCTAGAAGAAGAAATATCACTCAAAGACTCAAGGATTTCTGACTTGGCCCCTGCAGGAGACTTGACGGAAGTGAGACTTTGTATCTAGAAGCTTGCCCTGACAAGCTAGGGGCTGCAGAACTGAGCAGAAGGAACTTTCTCACCATTTGGTGATAAATTGAACTTAGGCGCTTTTTCATCTATGGAGGACCCTGGCAAAGTCTGAGGTGTGCCCAAGAAGATCGAACCAATGGCTGGCAAGAAAACTAGGTTTGTCCCTGCTGAAGCTTTTTGCTGGACTGAAATAGGGTTCAGCTGGATTCTTTAATAAATGTATCAGGCAGCAACTTCCAACATTGCCCCTCAGGAGGATTTTGACTTCCAAAAAGTGATTTTTAATGTAAAGCCTTTGACAGCAACCATATTCAGAGCTTATGCCATCATGACTAATGACTTCAGGGGGAGTTCAACCACAACATATCTGACTTCAAGGGAACCTCACCACAGCCTTGTACTTGACCCTCTAAAAAGTTTGAATTCTACTTCAGAGATTTAGTCAAAAGGTCAACCCGCTTTGTATATCAGATCTCTGCTCGATTGTGGTTGGCTTGAAATTGTGCCTAGATCTCAGCCGACTGCAAACTTGTTTTTTAATTGCTATACGATAATGAGTGTATTTTACCCCAAATTAGTGTGATCCAGTCAGATGCATTTAAGTGCAACTCAAGAACAAGTCCTTCAAAGAAAAAGTATTTTCAAGAAGACAATAGATATTGAATCACACTTTGAGAAAGTCTCTTAAATAGCTGCATAATGTTCAATAGCATTTAACAGTTAAAAGCCTGTGTCAAAATCCCTCATAAGAGTGCTATTATGACTGTAATAACGAGACTTGTCTATTCTATGCTTGGGATATTCAGGACCACAACAAATGGCATTTGCAAGGCATCATGTTATGAGAAATAAAATTTGTTCTTTCTGAACAATATTTAAGAAAGGTTCTCAAAGTATAGATACTGACTACTGAGAGGAGTTTTTGGCCCAGCCCTTCAATGAATGCCATAACCCACCCAAATAGATTTTTCAAGAAACCCAAGAAGGGTATTAGTTAGGGGTTCATGAGTGTGTCGGGCATCTAAAAGGAATTGTTTTCAATTGTGCTTTACTTTTTCTAGGTTCTGTTTTCCTTAACATTTTGAAAATTCATATCTCTTGTTTCCTTAATGATCTTTATGTCTTTTTCACATTATTACTTTTTTGGTGCTGACATTTATTGTGTGATGTTCTTTAACTTAGAATAGTTTGTACTGCACCTAAAACACACCTCTGCGGATTGCCTAGTGCTTGTGCCATAGCTAATAGGGGTTAAGGAGAGATCCTCCCCGAACTTTAGGGCTGATTAGGATGGTAGGCAGACGTACGTCCACCCGTCACCCTATCATAAACAGGACGGCCTGACAGGTTGTCGGTAGTCCAGACAGAGGCATTATGATGCGACCACCACCATGGAGGTCGCAATGCCTATCTTTTGCATTGAGGCGGGTGATGCTGGCTGCAGCACCCGCCGCAATGCAGAAAAGGGACACCTGACATATCCCTACACTACGTGGCATTCACCATGGTGTGCCTGTCACATGGTGCAGGGATATGTAGGGGGGCACCATATGTGTCCTTCAGTTCCCAGGGATAACGGGGCCCCAAAGTCCTTTTCCACCTGCCTCTTCATGGCGGGTTAACTCACCATGCGAGTAAATCATAATCATAATCCCTACAACGGTGCCTGATAGGCACCACCGCCATTGTAGGGATAGGGTTCCCCTCCGATGCACCGGCTGGCTCAAGGAGCCCATCGGATGCATGGCGATAAGTCTTGCCGACCGACAACCATTCGCACGCCATTGAGATATGGCAGGCGGATAAGATGCTTCCAATGGCTGTTGGTGGCGGTCTCACCATCATCACAATCAGCCCCTGTGTTTTGACCTAACCAGATTGTGTTTATTCAACTGGTAGGCGTCACAGCCTCTAATAACCCAATTACTGACCAGCTCCTGTACATTTTTGTATGCAATTATAATAATGTCAAAACCCCTTTCAGAGGGCTGAAGGGCATGCAGGGACAACTGGCCTGAACCGTGGTGTTTGAGGCATTTTACTCCCAGTGTTCCTGAGCTCGATCTACTAAGGATCCTTAGCAACTCAGCCAAGTACCCCTTCTACACTTTACTCTCAGTGGTAGCTGTGGATGAGCAGTCAAAGGCTCCTGTGGGGGTAGAAGTGTAGATACAGTTATGAGAACATCACTCGTAACTCAAAGTGCATACAAGACTGTCACTACATCAATGTCCAGTCAAATCCTCCCTTTTATAAGAAAAAGCAACATTGTTTTTCTATCACTACACATGCAATAGCATAACAACATCCATAAGCAATAATACAAATTCCATGAGATAGGGGCTCTAGAATTTGTCATTTAAATCATTGTCCCACCCTCTACGGTGTAATGTGACTGAGAATATTCCCTATTTACTGGTGGCATGATCACTAGTATGCCATACTCAAAGTTACCCTTTAAGTCTTAGGAATTGGTAAAAATGTCTATGGTGCTGCGACACCTTCACCAATGAATCCCCTGGGGTCTCAAAGGCCCAGTTCAGGTCTTACCTGTTCTGCAGCAAAGAATCTTTCAGGGTTGCAGCAGATGCCCTTAGTGTGGGCACTCGCATGTTCTGATTCTGCACAGAGGAATCAAGCTGCTTGCGGTACAGGTGGAAGCACCTGTCAGGCACAGGCTCACTCTCCTGAGTGGTGCAGCCGACTCTCCCCAGTGATCAGAGCACTATATGGTGTCACCTCTAAGGCGTTCACGAATACTGCCATTCTGGTCACACAACTATTTCTATGGTGGCCCCTTCTGGCATAAGGGGTCACTGCTACAAGGCATTAAAAGCAGTAAAGACTTAGCATTCCTCTACAGTGCTCAATGTGGGGCTCAGCCTATGACAGCCCTCTCCTGGCATACAGGGATCGCCAAAAACAATCATGCGCATGAGCTCTTACCCAATTGTTGCACAGCTGAATCCTCACACCTCGTGCAGGGAGCCCTGAAAGTAGGGCTCCCCACTGTACTTTGCTGCCTCCAGCACTATCCTCTTCTTCACAGGGCACACTGGTATTGACATGCAGGCAGGCACTGGTACTCCAGGTTCCAGGGCATGTGGTCTTGGTTTCCCTGGGTGTCCCAACAAGGAGATAGCCAGGCCTTGGCCCCCAGCCTGGTCATAGGCAGATGTCTGCCAATGCTTCCCCTTCTCACACAGCCTGCCTGGCTGCTTGAAAGATGACAAATGTTGGGGTCTCAACCTCCACTTCTTATAGTCCTTTTTGAGAGGCCAAATGTGATTTAGGTTCTGAGACTTTGAAGTGTTATGTTTTGCTTCTTTTAAAGTGTGCATTTTTCCTTTTCTTCCTTCTCGAAAGTCATCTGTAACAGCAGGAAAAGACTCCAAGTTGATAAACCCACAACTCAGTTTGTGGGAGTGACCAGAGTTCACACCTGGATGTCAGCCACAGTGAAACATGCATCAAAAGATTAATACTGTGATCCTACCCCTACTCTTTCTTATTCCCTTATCAGCACCATTGCTTTCCTGAAATGTGTCCATGCCCCTTCCTTATTATCTATCACTGAATCAAAGAGCACCCATGTTAGAAATTGGGTCTCTCAGGTTGGCAGAGAATTGCCAAGTAGAGGCACAACATTCCTAGTCAGGGATACACACTCTAAATTAACCTGTACTCACCCTCTGGTAGCTTGGCACAGAGCAGTCAGGCTTAACATAAAAGGCAACATGTAAAGTATATGTGCCACACTTTAATTACAGTCACATAGTGAAAACACCACATAAAGACTCCACACCAGTTTTGAAACATAAATATATTATATGAGTAAAACAAGACTAAAATGACAAACATCCAATAAGTAGAACTTGAGATATGAATTTCTAAGGATTTATCTGCAATATAGTGATTAAAAGCAAATAGCACTTAGGGTTTACTTGAGGTTGTGCTTGACCAGGGCAAATCCAAAGTTCAGTCTGACTGCGATGAAGGGCAGGCCAGCTACAGGACCCATGCAGGTCCTGCTTAAAAAGTAAATTTGATGGAGCAAGGGTCAACATCGAAGACTAGATGCATCTTTTCCAATCCATGGAGTCGGGTAGATGCATAGTCGTCGATCCTCACAGTTGGGTCCTGCATCATTGTTGAACCATTTATGATGCAGGCTCTGTGTCAATATTGAGCCTCACAGTCGTGTATTGCATGGTAATCAAGGAGCGCAGGGATATCATCTAAGTAGCAATGGATTGGCGTTGAACGGCACTGCGCCAGTTTGATCAGAGCAAAGTAGCCGCTATGTCAATGTTTGTCGAAACACATCTGCAGGATCCACTTTCAGGGTCTAGGACTGGATTAACACCTCTTGGCAGGGCAGGACTCACATTTGGAAGAGTCCTTCAGCTGAAGCAGTGTTGAAGGAAGTCTGATGGCCCTTAGACTTCAAAACAGGAGGCAAGCCAGCAAGCACTTGACGTCATTTAGGATGTAGAGATGTAGATCCAGATACAGATCCAGTGCCAGGTAAGAGGTAGCAGGCCAACACAGCAAAGCAGTTCAGCTGAGTGACAGTCCCTCCTGGCAGCATAGCAATCCTTCTTCCTAGCAGAATGTCCCCAGATCCAGAGTGTACTGAGTTGTGGTTTCGGGGGTCCAGTACTTATATCCAGTTGTGCCTCTGAAGTCGGGATACTTCAAAGAGGCCTTTGAAGTACACACGTTCCCTTCCTTTCCTGCCCTGGCTGCAGACTCACTACAGGTGGGTATGAAGCTCTTTGTGTGGGGACAGGCAGAGCCCTATTCGGGTGCAAGCAGCAGTTCCTCCCTGCCAATCTAGCTCAGGATGTTAGTGTCTCACCCCAGCTCCATTTGTGTGTGACTGTCTAGAGGGAATGCACAAAGCCTGGCTGTCACCGACCCCAGATGTGTATTCGAAGACCAGCACGGGCACAGAATGGTTAAAGTAAAAAAAGGCCAACTTTCTAAAAGTGCAATTTTCAGGCTTACAATTTAAAATCTGACTTCACTATAAGGTGTGATTTGAAATTGTGAGTCCAAAGACACCAAACTCCAAAATTCTATCTTTTCCCAATTGGAAATCCCAATGCTAACCTGTAGGAGCGATAGGCCTTGCAGTAGTGAAAAATGAATGTAATAATTTTCACTACCAGGACATGTAAAACTTAAAATTACACGTCTTACTTTTTAAATACACTGCACCCTGCCCTCAGGGATGACTAGGGCCTACGTTAGTGGTGACTTAAGTTTAATAAAACAGAAGGTTTGGGCCTAACAAGTAGATGTACTTGCCAGGTCGAAATGCCGGATTAGAACTGCAACAACATGCTCTGCAGTGGCAGGCCTGAGACATGTTTAAAGTGCTTCTGAGGTGGGTGGCGGAATCAGTGCTACAGGCTCACTTGTAGCATTTCATTTACAGGCCTGGGGCACATATAGTGCACTTTACTAGGGACTTATAAGTGCATTACATATGCCAATTGTGGATACGCCAATGTTACCATGTTTAGAGGCCAGAGCACATGCACTTTAGCACTGATTAGTAGTGGTAAAGTGCTCAGAATCTTAAAGCCATCAAAAATGAAGCCAGCAAAACAGGAGGTCAGAAGGTAAAAAGTCAGTGTTAACCACACCAAGGATGTCAGGTCTAACAACCCTTTTGAAGGGTAAATGGTGAGTCTCTTCCTCCCTTCCTATAGTGTGTGTCCAACCCAACTCAAAGGAATACCACAATACACAAATCTGTCCAAGGGGATTAATCTACTTCTAATGCCTTCACTAGCCAGGCAGGCCTGGGCTTCCCAAAATAGAAACCAGGTTCCTCCATGTAATGTACCATTGCAGGCACACTTGCACTAAGTGTACTTTCACAGCACACAGACCCTTGAGTACTGGTACCTCGATGTATTGTGCCATTACAGACCCACATAAATTCAGCACACTCATTCAATGTGACTGCACTGTTCAGAATTGCAGCCTTTCTGTATTGCAGCAGGGAGCGCTGCTTATAAATACACACTCTGTCAGCACACACACTCACCATGTGACTGCTGCACAAGACTTCTCTCAAGCACACATACACCCTACACATACTTTCCTTGGACACACACTGCACAGCACTACATCACTCATTTAATGCATTCCTTGCAGGCATACATACATCCTGGACATGCACTAACCACACATATACTAAACAGTGCTGCTCTAACCCTGTACAATACAGGCACACATGCATCCAGTGTGAGTCACTACTTCTGCACTACACATCACTCTACATCTATCTGGTGTAGGCCAAGGGTGAATTGGGCACACAGCAGTGGAACTTTAAAAAGGTGAGTGAGCATGTATGTCTCTCTTTAATTACACAGGGTAAAAAGGACCTGTTCACTCCTACTGATCACTACATGGTATGTTGCCACTAGCACCTTCATAGCCTTTCAGCACTACGAGGGTAGCACTATGGGTGCCTGTCCCAGTCCAAAGAGACTGCAATCCGTGAGACAGGTGTATGTCATGGCTCACACGTATGATCAGTGCTTCCTTATTATTAAAAATCAATATCCGGGATCCAAACAACAGTACATTTTGGCACTCAGGTCAGGGGTACACGACTTTTACAATGCAGAGAACTTTTCTGGCCCAACAAATGCCAAAAGGTAAAAGCACAGACTTTAAGGGGTTTAAAAATTGGAAACGTGGGGGCGTGGCTTAGGTGCCGCGCAAGATGGACGGCTAGGCGAAGAGCTCCTCCGTACCGCAGCACCTCCCTGTAATTTTCCGACGGTGAGGACGACCGTCTTCGATGAATATCAGCAGTTTCTACCACCGGAGCATGCCCTGAACAGTCGGAGCCCTTCTGCAGCCTTTCCCGACATGTTCTGACGCTTCTTTGTCGGATTGAAGTTCTGAGACGCACGGAACCGCCATTTTGTCTGCTGCCTCGGCTCTGGCGGTTCCTTTGACGAACTTTGCCTCTCCCAATTCCTGCCACAGTGCTCACCGCGCCAACGCTGTCTTCTGCCACATCATCATGCAGGTGAGCCTTTGAGGCCGTTTTTTTGAGGTTATTGGTGCCTTGCAGCCTCTTGTTGAAGCGCTCACGCGTTGCCTATTTGGAGATATGCAGCCACCATTTTCGAGTTCCCGCGCCTGCTGTGGAGATCACGACTTTTAGTTTTTCGCAATTTAGAAGTCTCTCATGCTTTCTTTGTGACTTTCAATGCCTTCTGCCTCATTGTTTTTCGGAACGGAGCTGTTGCAACGTGCTTTATTGTCCCAGGCTTAATACTACGGTGTATGCCCCTGAGGCTTTCCACTCGTTTATGCTGGCAGAATTAAGTCGTAGTCACCATCTGACAGGAATTGAATTGCATAGTCATCTGGCTGGTTTATTCAAATATGTGCAGATGATGTTTTATTTCTCCTCCTCTCTCCTCCAAACTGAATGCAGTCCTATGCTGGTAATGAAGCCTTTCAGGTCAACTCGTCAGTGAACCATTTTATTGCTTCTACCGGCAAACTGACTCGTTAGAACGGAGCTACAGTTTCTTTCAAGATACTTCTGGGTGATTTTCTTGTTTGAAGTTATTCACAGTCACTCGCATGTCTCCTTCAACGCAGTAGTTTCTCCTATAAAGCACAGTTCAATGGCCGGTGCGTGCTGTGGCGAAGCTGGTGTAAACTGTCCCGCATTTCAAAATTTTATTGTCTGGTAGTGTCTCACTACCGGTCTTGTGCAGAACGTTCTAGAGGGAGTGTTCCAACGTAATATAGGTGGCCCGTTGCTCTCTTGCCTTCAGTGGTCAATATCTTTTACATTAGCACTTTGGTCATCTATACTTCTCTGGCCTGGTCTCTTTTATGGTGAATCTACGCAAACCCAAGTTTGTGTTTCGTCCTTCTGCATCTTCTTCTGTGAACTCTTCTAACTTGGGTCCCTCACCACAACCCCCCAAGATGGCGACCTCCTCCTCTCAACGCTCTTCATCGAGCCACTTGCCATTAAATAAATCACCACCATCAACTAAATCACCTCCTGCTGCAGCGTCATCTAACAAGAGGCCAAAGCAAGACTCTCTCTCATCGGAATCACCTCCTCCATCGCATTCTATGGACTTAATTTTAGAAGAAATCCGCGCCTTGCGCCCATTCATTGAGGAAACAAGTAGAGATATGCAACTTTTGAAAGACAAGTGGGAGGTCATGGATACTCGTATTTCCTCTATAGAACAGCAAATTCCGGAGGTCCATTCCAACACACAACGCATTGAAGCTTTAGAAAAGACTGTCCTATCTTTACAACATCACACAGAGGATTTGGAAAATCGAAATAGGAGAAACAACCTTCGTGTTTATGGTTTGGCCGAAACTATTGAGGGTGATGACCCAGTTACCTTCTTCACCTCCTTCTTGCCGAAACTTTTGGATATGCCACCTTCTACATCTATCAGCATTCAGAGAGCACATAGACTGGGATCACGTTCAACCACCTTTACGAAACCTAGAGGTGTCATCATCCTTTTCTTGAAATTCACAGACTTACTGTCCATTCTATCTGCAGCTAGGTCCAAGCGACAACTGTCTTGGCAGGGTCAACGGGTCTACTTATCTCAAGATGTTTCCAATGCCACAGCTTCTAGGCGTAAAGAATTTCTAGCTCTCCGACCATCTCTCCATTCTCTGGGAGCTCGTTATGGTCTATTCCACCCTTGCACCTTCAGAGTTACTTATCAAAACAAATCCTGGTCCTTTCAAGATCCTGGCGAACTTCGTAATTTCCTTCTTCTGCACAACAACGATGGAATGGAATCCTCTCCTTCTAACAGTGGCTAACCAATGTTGCGTTACTCATGCATATGATCTCTAGATGTCTCTTTCTTGTTTTGTTGTGCTGATGTTCTTGCACCTCTTACTGTTTTGTACGGTTTTTCTCCATTTTTCTCATTTTTCTTCTCTCCCTTTCATGTTTCTTCGCTTACTTCAGGCTCCCTGTTGCAAATTCTTCTTCCCTTTCTTTATCCTTCTCTCGAAACATGTTCTCCTTGGCTTTTTATCTTCTCCCTCCTTCTGCTATGATTGTTTACTATTGTTATCATTATTATTTGTAGTGTTTGTCATGTATATTACCATGTCTTTAATCACAATGTATTAATCGTTACTTTTCTCCCCTTATGCAGCTTTGTTTTTGATCGTCTCCCTCATCATCATGTTTCACCCTCTGTACCTTTGTGAGGTCTCGGTGCGGTTGTACCTCTGGCCCTGGTCTACCCGTCTTGTTACGCATCACCACCTCCCCACTTCCCTTTGTGTATCCCCCTTCCAGGTATGTTTTTTACAGTCATCCTTCTGGATTTGTACTGTCTTCTAGACTTTCTTACTTTTCTTTCATTTCCCCCCTTTGCTATACCTCTTCTCTCTACCTTCTTCTATTCCCCCCCTTCTCCCTTTCTCTCCTGCTCCCACCTATTTTTCATTCTACTCCTCCAATAGTTGTGATAATTTTTACCCTCTCTGATTTGATTTATTGCATGTACAGTATATTTTTGCACCTGTTGTTTTTGAACAGTTTTATGCGTTTTCATATTTAAAGTTATTTCATGGAATGTGAAAGGATTTAATCATCCTATTAAGCGGCAGAGAGTACTTTCCCACCTCTCCTCTTACAACCCTGATATTGTCCTCATTCAAGAAACCCATCTTTCTGATGCTGAATCTTTGAAACTAAAAAGACTTTGGGTGGGCAATGTTTTCTTTTCACCTGCCTCTCATAAAAAGAATGGTGTTGCTATCCTAGTTCACAAACGTCTCAAATGTAAAGTACTCCTTGAGGAGAAGGATGAAGAGGGTCGTTGGGTTTTAGTTAAATTACTTATCAATGCTATCCCGATTACTTTATTGAATTTTTATGGTCCTACATGCTTTGACTCTTCCTTTTGGCCCTCGATCACAGCAAAATGTATCCAATACAAAGATGATTCCTTTTTACTAGGCAGAGACTGTAACCAGATTGTTGACCCCTTTTTAGACCGTATGTCTTCTGTTCGTTTCACCCCTCACAAGCCCCACAAGCAGTTCCTTGATACTATCTCTCAGGTTCATCTCGTAGACTCATGGAGGATCACACACCCAGAAACCATAGATTTTTCCTTTTTCTCTCCCCCACATGCTTCCTTTTCCCGCCTGGATTACATCTTCCTCTCTTCCTCCTTATCTCAAAACCTTCTCTCCTCTTCCATTGAACCTATTGTCATTTCTGATCATGCTCCTATTATTACTATCTTTGATCTTCTTCCTCCTGCTCTTAAATCCTCTCGTTGGCGTTTTAACTCCTCTCTTCTCACTGATCCTCTTTTCTCTTCCTCCTTTCGCTCTTTCACCTCAGAATTTTTCCAAATCAACTCTACCCCTGACACCCCTCTGCATATCCTTTGGGATTCCTTTAAAGCCACGGCCCGCGGCTTCATTATCGACTTTGTCTCCAAAAAAAGAAAGCATTCCTTCAAAAACGCAAGGTCGCCCTAACACATATTAAGTCACTAGAACACCAATTTTATACCTCCTCTCCAAATCAGATGTCTCCTGAACTTCTTCGATCTAAAATTGCCTTTAACAAACTCACTACAGATTCAGCCTCTTCCTATCTCCTCCGAAGTAGTGCTCGTTACTATGGCGGTCGTAACAAATCAGGTAAACTGCTTGCTAACTATCTAAAATCACGAAAAGAACGAACTATTATTGATTCTATTTATTCCCCTTCTAACACTCTTTTACATACAGACAAAGACATTTTGGAACAATTTCAATCTTTCTATGAATCTTTATATTCCCCTGAAAATCCCCCTACTCCAGATCTTCTTCAATCATACTTTGATCGTTTACCTTCGCCTGATACCTCCCAGCTCAACTTTTCTACTCTAGACTCTGACCTTAGCCTCTCTGAATTGTCCACTGCGTTGACGTCTCTCACCAAAGGCAAGACCCCCGGCCCCGATGGCTTCCCGGTTGAATTTTATCTGCATTTTTCCGACATTCTCTTACCTCATCTTCTCCTCCTTTTTCAGTCTTTTTGTTCCGACGGCCTGGCTCAAGGCTCCTTCCAAGACGCTACTATATGCCTCATCCCTAAAGAAGGACGGGATCCTAAATTTTGTAAAAATTATCGGCCAATATCTTTAGTCAACGTAGATTATAAACTGTTTGCTAAACTTCTAGCTCTTCGCCTTGATCCCCTTATGCCACACCTCATAGGGAAGGAGCAATGTGGCTTTGTTAAAGGTCGCCTCACTTCGGACAACTCCAGACTACTCCTCAATGTCCTTAGTAAAGCCTCCTCCCTATCTATCCCTCTTGCAGCCATCTCAGTTGATGCTGAAAAGGCTTTTGACCGAGTTGATTGGTCCTTCTTGATAGCTTCACTGAAGTGGCATGGTTTTGGCCCGAAATTCATTTCCTATATTTCCTTAATCTATTCTATGCCCAAAGCAACTGTTTTAGTCAATGGTAAACTTACTTCACCCTTTACACTTAAACGCGGTGTCCACCAGGGTTGTCCTCTTTCCCCTCTTTTGTTTATCCTGGCTCTTGAACCCTTTTTGACCTCCATTCGCAATAATCCTTCCATCTCTGGCTTTCCGTACGGACCCCACCAACTTAAATTATCTGCATATGCTGATGACATACTTCTATTTATTTCTGACCCTACTACCTCGGTCCCTTCCTTATTAGCTGAATTTGAGAACTTTTCTTTGGTCTCCGGTTATAAAATAAATTCGGATAAGACGGAGATTCTTCCCTTAACTAAATTCTGCCTTCCACACTTCTTTTCTTCCACTGGTTTCGCTTGGAATAGTAAGAAAATAAAATATCTTGGTGTCCTTTTTTCCAACTCTATTTCATCTTCTGTCCAGCTTAACATGAACGCAGTTATATCTAGGATAGATGCTCTACTTTCCTCCTGGAATCCCCTTTTCCTCTCTTGGTGGGGTCGTCTTGACTCCATCAAAATGATGATTGCCCCAATCTTAATTTATTTACTTTCCATGCTCCCTATCCATATCCCGGCTCTTTACTTTCGTCGTATTGACTCTGTTTTGTCCAAGTTCCTCTGGAAACAGAAAAAAGCACGAATATCACTCTCATTCCTTCGTAAACCCAAAATTAATGGTGGAACTAATTTCCCGGATTTCCGTCTTTACCACAAATCCTTTTCCCTCCGTCAAGCATCTCGTTGGTTGTCACAGGACATTTCCCTTTTTTCACCTCTTTGGCTTTCTGTTGAACGTGACCTGTTACTCCCTTATTCATTTCAGGAAGTTCTCCATTTTACCGCTAAAGCTCCATGTCTTATCCCCCCTTTATTTAGGCACACTTCCTCTCTTTTACGACCCTTGGTATCAACTGCCCCTATTTCTCGTGAATCCTTTCTGTTATTACCCATCTGGTATAATTCACTCATTCTCATACGAAACAGACCCATTGCCTGGCCTACCTGGAGGTCGAAGGGTATTATCTGGGTCCACCATCTTTTCGATGGTTTATCTCCTCGTTCCTTTCTTCAATTTCAGTCCTTCTTCCACTGTCCTTCCTCCTTTGCAAAGAAATACTTCATTCTTATGGAAACTGTTCTTGACCGGTACTACTCTCTTGAATCGGGCATCTCACCCTCATCATCCTCTTCTCTACTTACACTTCTATCCAATGTTCCTAAGGCCTCTCTTATCTACAGATATTTCTCTGCTCCTGACCCTGATCGCCCCAAATCAAAACTGGAACTCTCTTGGGAAAAAGATCTAGTTTCCACATGGCCGATTTGTCTTTGGGATAAAGTCTGGGCTAAATCTCTGAAAACTTCCCGCAATGCCTCTCTTACTCAATCCCTCTTTTTCTTCTATCATAGACTCTACCTTTCTCCCCTCTCCCTGTCTCGCTTTCTCTCCTCTTCTAGTGCTAATTGCTGGACCTGCAATGCTACCAATGCGGATTCCTTTCATCTTTTCTTTCTCTGCCCTTCAGTTCGTCTTTTTTGGACACAGGTGTGGACTCGGATTTCTCATATCTTTCACCTCTCTATCCCTTTCTCAGCCTCTTTGGTATTTCTGGGGAGTCTTTCAGAATCTCTTGACCTCCCTCCACACTCACGTGGTCTCCTAGCCCTCATGCTTGCCCTTGCACTCCAACACATTTCTTCTAATTGGAAGTCTCTAACCAAACTTTCCATAATATGTTGGTGGAACTTACTTTGTCACTCCCATAGGCTCGACGTTGCCTTTGCAGCCTCTTGCAAACCCTCTCGTAATGTTGATTTGTACTGGTTACCCCTTACTCTCCATTTGGATCAATCTGCCAAAAAGAAACCCTCTACGTTCTCCTCTGCCAATTTTAAACCCCCTTGAGAACTTGTACTCCTGCTTATAAGTACATTCCTTAATCTTTCACTTATGCTGTTTTTATTAGCTTCATGTATATTTTCTCTAATGCCCTTAGGCCATGTATTTGCTGTTATTTGTGCATTTACTGTACTTTATTGTGATTGCTGTTTATGATTATTGCAATTTTTCCATTTATGACTTATTAATAGGTTTTTTCTCATCCCCCCTCCCCCCTTCTCTTAAAATTCAAAATGCTTTGTCCCTCATTTGTGCCATCGGCTTTATTATGATTATCTCCTCATATTTCCTCTTCCTCATTTATTTATGCTGATGTCACCTTGCTGTACTGATTATTTACTTTAATAAAGCTTTCAAACATAAAAAAAAAAAAAATTGGAAACGTGAGGTTTGCCCTACAGCAAGATCAGAGGCATGATTCTGACAGTCTAACCACCATTTAAAATTCGAAATCCACTCGTGCTTATTTATTCATAGTCATGGTGATTCAGAGAAAACATATTCAATGCACATAATTCCCCCACGCCTCATGACCACCCAACTTTGTAAAAAGTTATCTTCTATGACACCTTCCCATTCTCGTAAAAAAATCTATACAATAAAACTAGGCATGTATAGATAGGTAAGACCCAGTTGAACCCTGATTGACGTGTAACAACCCTTACATAACAACAAAAAAGAAGTGAAAGTCATATTTTGTTTAGGTGCAAACTTGCCTACCCATTCTAAAGCTATGCCTGGGGCCTTGTATATTTTTCCATAGGTCAGTCTTTAGGGCCTATTGGTCGCTGTTGATGTGCTGGTGCAATACTGTGAATGACAGAGTAGCACTTTGTAGCTTAGCTCGCGCAAATAGAACATCTTTGGGTAAATTGTTTTTGTGAGTATTTGTCAAGTTCCCGGCAGCATGCAATGTTTGACTGGTGGCTAGAAGAGGCTGTTTGAACATCTGTCAAAATTTAGCAAGTAAGCAAACAGTTCTTTGAACTCAGCCTTCTGAAACATGTGGTATGTCACAATCCAAGCTCAGTTTTGAGCAGGGGGTCATCATTTATTTCAAATTACACTCAGAGAGGCGGACACTCGTCCTTAAATGAAGATTCATAACGCATAGGTCTGGTTCAAGCTTGGACTTTTTTGTACTTTCATAACTTAACAGTTAAGTACATGGAAAGAACTGCACTTAATAAGTTATAATGCACACTTTAGGTAAGTGTCACTAACACAGGAATCCATAGAATGAAAGTGAGAAGGAGAGTGACTTCGAAGAGTTTTACCCCAAAAATGGGAGTTTTAGCTCAGTTTAGTTTTCCTTCCGAAATATGCAGTAAACCGTGAGTTGAAGTGCATCAGTCACTGCTCAAATCACTGGACGAATGTTTGATTTGGTCAAATAAATGGGGAAAAATGTTTTCATAGCGTAAAATAAAAATATAATCGACTTTAAAAAGTAGCTTTTTGCCATTTTCGAGCCGTACACATCTATTTTTTTACATAATGCAGAAATGATGCATGAATAATGTTACTGGAATGTTGTCATATTTATCCACGAAAATTTAGTATAGAAGCACTCATATTTGTGCCATGTATAAATGAATACTTTTCAACTGATGTGCTAATGACAACCTTAGTCATTTATGTATGCGAAACTCAATGTATGTTTTCCTTTATTTATTGTAGCAGCAAATAATAGCTTGATTGTGTCCAATGATTTTTGTTGGGCAGCCGATGAAAAGGGAGGTGTGCCCCCAGGTATTTTGTTTAAACGGAATATCCCAGGCTGCAAATGGTCTCTTTCTGGGCTATATGTCTTTAGTAGGCAGCCCAACATAAATACAGCCATTTTAGGATTAAAGCTGAGGTAGGCCGCATTGATTTGATTGCCCCAGGAGTGCGAGTGATGACATGTGTGCCGCACCGGGCAGCTAGCGGGTTGCCAAGCCAGAGAGGGCTTGTTTGATGCCGGGCGGTGTGGCAGATCATAAGCGCTAACAGGTAGATGCGAGAGGGCGTACTAGAGGGAGGAGAGCAGTATCAGGGTGATTACATGGCAAGCGCAGCGCCTGTAATGCGGTGCACTGGCCCACTTTACTATTTGTGAAAAGAAAAGGAGGGGCCCGGGCAAGCTAGGAGGCGAGTCCTCCAGGGCCGGACTGGCCGTAGCATACACCGGGCGTTTCCCTGGTGGGCGGAAAGGATGGGGGCCGGTTTTGGACCAGTGGGGGCCGGTTTTGTTACTGGGGGCTAGTTTTGAAGCAATGCTGCAAAATCAGCCCGAGTAACAAAAGTGCAGCAGCAGTGTTCCTGCCAGCCCCCGGCCGGTTGGAATTAATTGCCAGGGCTTGTTTGTGATCCCAGTCCGGACCTGGTGTCCATGATGGCAGGTCACAATTTGCTTGGGAGACAAGGAGCAGCGGGGCCTGCAGGAGATGCAGCCTACTAGAGATTGCAGAAGGAGGGGGTCAGAGGCAGTGGGAGGGGCTGGGCCCAATAATAAGGTGGCCGCTGGAACAAAACTGCCTGGAGGAAGGTACGAAAGTGGCATGGAAGGTAGGAGAGGTCAAAGGAGTGGACACCAGGCACTGGCAGGAGCGAAAAGAGGAGGAAGGAGATGGTTGGGAGGAAGGTAGGGAGGGAGGAGTGGAAGAGGGTTGGGCAGCCCCCGGCCCTATCAACAGGTGGTGGAAAGAAGGGGTTGAGGGGGAGGAAGGTTGGCAAGGGGCAGAACGCAGAGGAGGGAAGAAGGGAAAGCAGCCATACCAGCTTTTATTTTGGAGCGGACAGAGGGAGCAGGAGGGAAAGGAGGGTGGTGGGGTAGAGCAGGAAAGGGGTGGGGGGGCCAGATAACTATCTCAGTGGAAGTGGAATGGGGGTATGGACCCAAGTGGACGGGTTGGGGGAAGGCATGGCAGAGTGGTGGTTACTCCCAGGGGCAGTAAATGTGAGGGATAGAGAGAAGGCAGGCAGGAGGTAGTGCGCGCTGGGTGACAGACAACATGTGAGGACAGGAGGGAACCCTTGTCTCCGATACTGCCAGTGAAAGGGCTAGCAGTGATGTACAGTGGAGCAAGGGAGAGGAAGAAACATTACAGGGGGTAGGCAGGTGGGTTTTTGAAGGAGCAGATCGATGGCCAAACAGGTGCTCAGAGCTTATGGCACAAGGGCGGGTAAAGGGGTATGGCACTGACGCAAACAGGGGCCGTTCTGCGATACACGGGAGGGGTGAGCGGGGAGGGGTCATGCAGAGGAGTCACAATGGGGCAGATGTGCCAGACAGGCACGGATACTAACCCTGACACACAGACCTTCCTTTCTCTTACAGGCAACAGTACATGGCTCAGGAGAGCTGGAGATGGCTTGTCCAATCTGAGGTGAAGAGAAGGTAGTCTTTGGTGGCCAGCCAGATGATGGCTCGGGAGGGTACATCCACTGCCTCAAGAAGGTCTGGGGTGATCTTTGCAGTGCGTTGGCCCCGACAAATCGGTGGGGTTCCCAGGGTGGAAGAGTGTATTGTGGACAGGCACAAAGAAAAATTCCAGTCAGCAGGGTGTAATAGGGCTTCCTGGCACAGTCATTACATCACAAGGAGACAGCAGCGTGCAGGATACAAGGGAGAAGATATGCAGGGTGTTTTGCAGGCAGGGCACATGAGTATCAGGGAGGGGGCAATGCAACGGGATTATGATGAAATGAGCTTGGAAGAAGGTGAAGTGGTGGATGACGATCCTCATGGGCAGGGAAAAAAAAGTTGGTGGCCGAGCTGTGCATGTGGGGCAAAGGGGTGAGTGGTGCAGTTAACACAGTTGTCAGTTGTGTTTTGCAGGCACAGGTGACGGATCGGATGGAATGTGATTCTACGGTGCATGGTGATGGCCCATCCCGATTGGTTTGGCGGCTGGAACAGGAGTGGAGGCCAACTTTAATGCCAAGTAAGGGTGACGAAGGTGCAGTCGCAGTGAAGGGGGGAGTAAAAAGAATGTCGACTGGGGTAGTTGCAGGGGGACTGGTATAGTCATGATGTGAGTCTACGGAAAGATTTGTAAGTCAAAGATGCAGGGGTAGGAACAGGGGTACAAACGATCGATGGGAAAAGCAGGGAGCCACAAGGCACATCAAACAAAGTGGGAGGGCAGGGGGAGAGAGCACAGACAGTGACACTGGAAGGGGACAAAAGTGGTCAGGACAAAATGTCAGACAAACTGGAAGGGAAGAGAGAACAGGAGGGACAGACAAGAGATGGGGATTAAGGAAAGGAAAGAACTCCAGATATGCCAGTAAACAAATATGGGGGTGACAAATCCTCTGGGCGCCCACCTAGTGTTAGCAACTAAGTAGTGGATATGGAAGGGGGAGTATGTGGAGAAGATGAAGGTATTACACAGGTAACTCAGAGCTAAAGCATGTTCCATGGAGGAGAAGCACTAGTTGTCGAAACAGCTTTGAGTGCTGATCACAATAGAGAACTGGACTGCAGCGTTTTTGGTTTTCGCAAGCATGTACTGCAAAAAATTCCCAGAAAGGTGTGTGTCATTGTTCAGATATATGGGTGCAATATGCAATATGATAAAGAGTTCTGGGTATGGATGGCATGGGACATGGAGGCAAAGTGGAGGAAATGGATCTGTGGCAATAGATAATGGGCCCAGCCAAGTTTGGAAAATCCATATTTACGGCAAGTGACCTTCCATTAGTGTATTGCCCTTTCAGCCCCATCCCACCGAGGGGAGGTGGGAGCTGAACCACAGAATCAGGGCGGGGCACTCGGGACTTGTGTCAACTCCTTAGCATGACATGCTGCATGCATTTAACCTGCAATTTCAAGAAACCAGACCAAGATAAAATCCAATTAATTTGAAAATTAGTCACCCCGGGTGAACTATTTTCTGAAAAAGTTGAAGGGATACAGAATTGCTGAACCAACATTCGACTTTCGTCCTCAATTCCGAGACCACTGGCCACTCAGGACTTTTTACAGTTGTGCAAGCAATCATTAGAAGCTACTTGTTCACAGTTTGCTGAGGTTATCCCATGCAACTAAGACTGACACGTATATGATTGTGGATCCTTTTACCTCGGTAGTTGCTCTCTGTCTGTGGATATTTCCCACACAATTTAGACTAACATATCTACAGTTGTGGGTCCCTGTACCCTAATCCTTGGCTACTTGCTTAAAGTTGACAAAAGTGCTCCTGCAAAGGAGTGGACAGATCCAGCCAGCACACTCCATGCATTTAACCTGCTATTAAAATAAACCAGACCTAGATAAAATCAAATAAATTTAAAAGTCAGTCAAGTCAGGTGAACTATTTTCAGAAAAATTGAGGGGAAACAGAATTGCTGAACTGACATTCCACTTTCGTCCTCAATTCCGAGACCACCGGCCTTGGAGGACATTTCCAGTAATTGTTGAAAGCTACTTGTTCACAGTCTGCTGAGGTTATCCCATGCAACTAAGACTGATATGTATATGATTGTGGATCCTTTTATTACATTATCTAAGAAAACTTGATAAAAAGTCATTAACTTTCTCAGCATTGTTTGAATTCAATTGCCACAAATGAAAACATTGATTGCATGAAAGAAGTACACTTGATAAAAAGTTCCTTTAAGTTTCTTTATGATAATATTGCAGTGGAGGTTCAGGGCTACAAGGCTACACTTCCCCCATAGGGACCATCTTTTTGACAATAATTATTCCGCCCAGGTTCCTAGGTTACTGAGTGGCCCCATTGTATTAGAATATTGCCAGATCATTTCTACCTCTTCCTCATTTTGACATTGATTAATTGGAGCATATTGTCAGACTTCAGTGTGGTTCATTGTTGGAACTTCAATCAATCAATCAATCATAATACTTGCATAGCGCACTACTCACCCGGAAGGGTCTCAAGGCGCTAGGGGGAAGGGGTCCGCTACTGCTCGAACAGCCAGGTCTTGAGTTGTCTCCTGAAGGCGAGATGGTCCTGGGTCAGCCGAAGGTGGATGGGGAGGGAGTTCCATGTCTTGGCCACCAGGTAGGAGAAGGATCTGCCTCCGGCGTTGGCTCTTCGGATGCGTGGTATGGCGGCGAGGGCGAGGCTAGGCGATCGTAGCTGGCGGGTGGGCGTGTAGAAGGTCAGGGGGTCGTTGAGGTACTTGGGGCCCAGGTCGTGGAGAGACTTGTGTGCGTGGGTGAGGAGCCTGAATGTGATCCTCTTGTTGACGGGGAGCCAGTGCAGGTCCCTCAGGTGGTCGGAGATGTGGCTGCGTCGGGGGATGTCCAGGATGAGTCGGGCGGAGGAGTTCTGGATGCGTTGGAGTCTTTTCTGTAGCTTGGCTGTGGTTCCGGCGTAGAGGGTGTTTCCGTAGTCCAGTCGGCTGGTGACGAGTGCCTGGGTGACCGTCTTCCTGGTTTCGGTCGGGATCCATCGGAAGATCTTGCGGAGCATGCGAAGGGTGTGAAGGCATGATGAGGAGACGGCGTTGACTTGTCTGGTCATCGAGAGGGAGGAGTCCAGGATGAAGCCCAGGTTGCGTGCGTGGTCTGTTGGTTTGGGGGCGGTGCCCAAGGCGGGGGGCCACCAGGAGTCGTCCCAGGCGGAGGGCGATGGTCCCAGGATGAGGACTTCCGTCTTTTCTGAGTTCAGTTTCAGGTGGCTGTTCTTCATCCATTCAGCGACGTCTTTCATCCCTTCGTGTAGGCAGGTTCTGGCGGTGTCGGGGTCTCTGGTGAGGGAGAGGATCAGCTGGGTGTCGTTGGCGTAGGAGATGATGTTGAGGTTGTGTTGGCGTGCGATGGCTGCAAGAGGTCTCATGTAGACGTTGAAGAGGGTGGGGCTGAGTGATGATCCTTGCGGTACTCCGCAGATGACTTCGGTGGCCTTGGATCGAAATGGGGGAGGCGGACTCTCTGTGTTCTTCCGGCGAGGAACGAGATGATCCACTCCAGTGCCTTCTCTTGGATGCCGATGTTGCTGATGGGTGCGTGGATGGTGCGCCGAAGCTGTTGTGGATGTCGGCGATCTTGCGGTGCAAGAACGAGGCGAGAGAGTCACAGAGATCTTGTGAAGGAGTGATGTCGTTGTTGCCGGTGCTGGGGTTGGAGAACTCCTTGACGATGCTGAAGAGTTCCTTGCTGACATGGGCGTTGTTGTCCAGTCGTTCCTTCAGTGAATTCTTCTTGGTGGTGCGGATAAGCTGGTGGTGCTTGCGGGTGGCGTGCTTGAGGGCGGTCATGTTGTCAGTGGTCTTGTCGAGGGTCCAGGCTTCCTCGAGGGTGCGGCAGGTCTTCTTGGAGTCCTTGAGTTCGTCGGTGAACCAGGAGGCCTTCTTGCTTCTGGGTCTGCTGGGAGGGTTCTTCAGTGGTGCGAGGTCGTTGGCGCAGGCGGTCAGCCACTGCGTGAAGTTGCGGGCTGCTTCGTTGGGGTCCGTTGTGTTGGCGGGTGGGTTCTGGCTGAGGGAGGTGGTGAGCTGGTCTGTGGTGATCTTGCTCCAGCTCCTGTGAGGAACCTGTTGCGGGTGGTGGTGGGTCGTGGTTCTTCTGAAGCTGAAGTGGACGCAGCTGTGGTCGGTCCAGTGGAGTCCAGTGGAGTGGCTGAAGGTGATGTGCTTGCTGGAGGAGAAGATGGGGTCAAGCGTGTGGCCGGTGTCGTGGGTGGGGGTGTTCACCAGTTGCTTGAGTCCGAGGTTGGCGAGGTTGTCCAGCAGGGCGGCGGTGTTGCGGTCCTTGTTGTTCTCCAGGTGGAAGTTGAGGTCCCCTAGGAGGATGTAGTCAGCGGAGGGGAGGGCGTGCGGGCTGATGAAGTCCGTGATGTCTTCGCTTAATTGTGTGCGTGGTCCCGGGGGTCTGTAGACGAGGGTGCCTCTGAGGGTCGTCTTTGGGTCGGTGTGTATCTGGAAGTGGAGGTGCTCGGCGGCAGCGAAGGTGTCGTCGGAGTCGGTCGTGATGCGGATGGTGTTCTTGTGGATGATGGCGATGCCTCCTCCGGTCTGGTTGACGCGGTCCCTCCTGATGATCTTGTACCCGTCCGGGATGGCGATGGCGATGTCGGGGGCTGAGGAGACGTTCATCCAGGTTTCCGTGAGGAAGGCGATGTCTGGTGATGTTGTGTCGAGGAGATTCCAGAGTTCCACGGCGTGTCTGTGGACGGAGCGGGTGTTGAGCAGGATGCACTTGAGGTGGTTGCTGCTGGTGCTTGGCTTGGCGGGTGCGGTGCAGGTTCGGAGGCAGGTGAACTTGCAGGTCTTGCAGGTGAAGGGTCCGTGGGTGTGTTTCGGGGTGGCTCGGCAGCAGGCGGGGTTACGGCCGGCGTTGAGTGCGTTGAGAGCGGCGGCGTTGTAGGTCTGTCGGGTCGTCTTGCCTCGGCGGGGGCCAGGGGTTCTGGCGCTGGGTGTGGTCCAGGCACGGACGGGCGCAGACGGGCTTACCTTTGGCGCGCCTTCGGCGCGCCCGCTGCACGTCGACGCTGCGCGTACGCTTGCACTCTGCCATAAATGGAGATTGGCGGGGGAGGGGCGAGGGAGGAGCAGCTTGGAGGCGGGAGCGGGGTGGCGGGAGGGGGGGCAGCGGTGCGGTGATGCTGGAGGGAGCGTGGGAGGGGCCGCGGGGGAGCAGCGGCAGGGAGCGGGGTGGGGCAGGGGACAAGCGGGGCACAAAGCGATCAAACAATGACAATAAAATAAAATAAAATACAATTTAAGGACAACAGAAGAGAAACTGACAATGATACGCTACCACAGCTTCACACAAGGACGGCGAGAACGGAGCGACAAAAGGGCAGCGATCCAGGTACCTAGCGCGAGCAGGTACAGAGGGCAGGCAGGGTCCAGGGCGGGCCAGAGCACAGAGGCAGCAGGAGGAGGCCGGGCACACTCGGGGCGGGGCACGTGGCGGGAGGAGGGAGCGACCGGGTCTTGAGCCTGCTCGCATCCCTGACAGGTACTGACAGACCCATCTACTATTGGCTGTATTCTAGTTTCATTGACTTACTGTAAGGGTTTGTCATTGCCGCAATAAACACATTGTTCTCTACAGGCTAATCGAGGATGTATGCGCATCACCTGAATCTGAAATGTGTCCTCCTTTTATTACTGACACTTGGCTTCTTTATTCTTTATTAAAGGTCGGTTGAGCTTCGAATAAGCTGGTAGGGTCAAGCTTGGAGACGCTCCTACTGGCTTCTAAGGAGGAGCTCCCATCAGAAGTGGAAGAGGCCTCTTCGGCCTATACGGGATGGATACAGCAAGCTTGTGCTAAGTTAGTACCATTAAATAGGGGCCGTACTCATAGAGCTTCCCCCTCGGCCCCTTGGTATATGGATGACCTAAGAAGGCTTAAACCAGGCTGTAAAAGGTTGGAGAGAGATTGGCGTAAAGGCTATACGGAATTAGATAAACTGAATTTAAATCAGAGCCTCCTTGAATATAAGAAAATGATTTTTCGGGCGAAACAAGAATACGTTACAAGTCGGATTAATTTGGCCAGTAATTCCTCAAAGGAGAAGTGTGGCTCAATGGTTAGAGCGGCAGACCCTGATGCAGAGGTCTGGTCCGGGACCAGGGTTCAATACACGCCTCGGCGGGTCCTGGGCTCAATTTACTCGGACCTTATAATTCTCGCCTCGGTGCCTATTCTAATCATGGGTCCCACTCTGCAACTCTAGGAAATAGCTTGCTTAATCTCCACAACGGCCCCAACAGCGCTGGGAAGCCTGGCTTCGCCTTGGGGATGCCCAGGAGTGGACATTTCACAGGGATAAAGCCAGGAAGGGTTCCTAAACGGTATACGGACAGTGCCGGGACACCTCCGGTGAGGTAGCTGTGCGCTTTACAAATGCCCTCATTCATTCATTCAAGAGTTGTGCGAGGCCTTGGCCAAGTTTTTCCTGACCAAAGTAAATACTATTTATAAAGTCTTCTTGGATGCAGATAGGAGTGACTCACTTGATGTTGATATGGGAGAGCTCCAGGGACCCGAGTTACAGCAGTTTATATCGGTGAGCATGGAGGAGATAAGTAAATTGCTATTTGCGGTGAAATCAGGCTCCCCCTATGACCCCTGCCCGGCAACTGTAGCCAAGATGGCATCCGGACCTATTGCCGCAGCATTAACAACGATTTTCAATAATATGTTTACGACTGAACATTTTCCTTCCTGTTGGAAACAGGCTTCTGTGCTTCCGTTGCTGAAGAAAGCAAATTTGGATATAATGGACCCCAATAATTATCGTCCTATTTCGAGGCTTCCATTACCAGCCAAATTAATTGAAAAATTATGAACCATCCACTCAGTGCATTTCTAGGGGCTGCATGGGCCCTAGACTCCTCCCAACATGGGTTCAGAGCCGGCCACAGTAGTGAATCCGATCTGATTAAAGCAACGGAGGAAATCAGAGAAGTACTGGATCTCGGAGGCAGAGCGGCTCTGGTCCTATTGGACTTATCCGCTGCCTTCGATACGGTACATCATGGGATTCTGATGGACAGGATACATGGGAAAGCATGGGATATCGTGAAAGCTTTCTTAACCAATAGAGAGCAGTGCGTGGCAATGGGTGACTATGTATCAAAACCATTTGTGTTGCCCTGCGGTGTGCCGCAGGGCTCTTCCCTAAGCCCCACACTGTTTAATATATATGTTACCCCGCTGGCTCCTATTGTCAGGTCATTTGGTTTTGATTTAACTTCCTATGCAGATGACACACATATTATCGTGTTGCTGCTACCTGGCAAGGAAGAAGGAATAGCCATGCAATTTCAGGAATGTATGCTGGCAGTAGATAGTTGGATGGCGGATAACTGCTTCAAATTGAATACAGCAAAAATGGAAGTCATTATATTTGGCGCAAAGGAGTCCTCGCTGGTGGCTGGAGGAGATGGGTCCCTCGCCCCTACTGGTTGCCAAGGTGAAGAACCTAGGTGTCTTAATTGATGATCAACTCACTTATAGGCCCCAGGTCAACGCCTTATCATCGTCAGTATATTTTATACTTAAGATGATTTGAAAGATCCTCCCTTTCCTTCAGGAGTGCAGTAAAAAATGGTTATTACTGCACTACTGCTGTCCCGCCTAGATTATTGCAACAGCCTGCTTCTGAATGCCGAACAGGGGCTGCTTAATAAAATGCAGGTGTTGCAAAACGCGGCAGCGAGGCTGCTGACGGGCATACCGAAGTATGCCTCCATCTCGTCAGAAATCACAAAATTACATTGGTTGCCAGTGCGGAAGCGAATTTCTTTTAAGGCCTTGTGTTTGGTCTTTAAGGCCTTGCAAGGCCTGGGGCCTGCTTGCCTGAAGGAGTACTTTCAATGGTACATTCCTCCCAGACATCTAAGATCATCTGGGCTACGGTTGGTGAAAGTCCCTCGTATAAAGAAAGCGCGGTGGGGAGGTAGGAGCTTTGTGCTGGGGCAACGAAGGCCTGGAATGCCCTGCCGTTGGCCTTGAGAAATATGACAGATTTGATGGCTTTCAGGAGGGGCATCAAAACTTGGCTGTTTACACAATAATTTCCTTTCTGGCCTGAACCTTGAGGAGTATTCATCTAGCGCCAGGACACCTTTGGGTAAAAGCACGCTGTATAAATGCCAAAAATAAATAAATAAATTAATTAATGAATGCTAATTCATTTGATTGCATGTTCTTTGAATTACACAGGTGGGATGGTGAGTAAACAGAGAGCCCACGTGGCTCACTGTACACAGTTGTATACAGCTTCTTTTAAGGACTGTGCGATCATAGCTCTTGTTATTTGTGATGAAAAAGCTGTGATGCTTGTCAGTTCTTAAATATAATGTAGATTTTCCCAGTAATTTATGAAGGAAAGTCTTAATTTTATTAAAGACAAAGAGGAGAGTATTATGCTTCTCTGATCTTGCTTTAGTCGAATAGCAGCAGTCAAGAATTTAATAAAAACCACAAATCCCATGAGGACTGTGAACAACCAGCCAATGGGGTTACAAAATGTAGTACAACAATGACCAATATAAGAACAGTACTACCTATAATACTTAGCTTGACTGCGAACAGTCCTCTTTTCTTGTGCAAGATGTTGAGGATAAACATTGAGCAAGGGAAATATGGATAACAAAATTGAAAGTGCCAATTTAAAAGTAAACAAATCTTGGCAAAAGTCAATACCTCTGGCTACCATGTAAACCAGTGGAGAAAATGGAGATCCAGGAATGCTGGGAAAATCCTTAGGTGGAGAAGTTGGAAATGAAGAGCCAGAGAACGTTATGGATTCCTTAAGAGGAAGAAGGAGGAGGTCCTCGAGTCGCTGTCAGGGTGAGAAAAGAAACATGAAGTTAAACAGTGTTGAGGTGGGATAATACTCTGTTTCTGATTAAGAAAATCCATTCATAAATTACTAGGAAAATCTACATTTTATTGCAAAACCGGAGGCTCCTATTATGCTTGTTTAAAGCATGTTCATTACTACAGAAGACGCAGTATAAACAGGTTTGCAGTAGAATGTGCAAAAAACATTATCATGAGACCAATCAGCTGATCTCAGAATATCTTCAAGACGAGAGATGTCCCAAAAAGATTTGGAAGCCATGGCTTCTCTGTAAGAATTGGCACACAAAATGGAAGTATCAGTACCTACAGGAAAATTACCCACCTAACAAAGTGAGCTGGTTTTGGGGGTTTTCTGAAGGAGATGAAATGTTGGGTGTCTGAGGACGTTCTGAGGCAAACTGTGTTCTGCTCATATACCTTGAGACATTGTCCAACACAAAATTTAGGCTGATCAGGAAAACAGAAATACAAAACAGAGGTTAAATCTGTTTTAGTACGTTTACAAACTGTAAAGAGCACACCTATTGGACATATCCAAAGCCCTAACGTCAGACAAAAGTTTCATGGCTATTAGATATAACAACATGGTAATCTTTGATGATAATGTTTTCAGTGAAAGGCTAGCATTATCCAGCCATGAGATAAATACATTTAAAACCACATTTACCACCCACGTTGTACTCTACTTAGGAACAGGCGCATTACAAAATTGTACTCCCTTTCCAAGTCGACATATGAGTGGTTCTCTCCCTCTGGTTTTCTATTGATGTACGGATGATTAATAGAGATGGCAGATCTGTAAAGATATATAGCAGGGTATGTTTTCCTGCCACTAGCCACGGCTGCCAAGAAATTAACAATGTAGGTTATAGCCCCTGAAAAGGGGTTGACACATTTCATACAGACCAAGCTGACTTGTAAGCCTTGGTGTGACCTGGGGCCCAGGATTTTTTATCATACTCTAAGGCTTCTGGAAAATTGAAAAGGAAAGACATGTGGATCCTGCTATATTCAAAGCCAAAAGATTAAGGGAGTTTTTAACACCAGATTATGGGAAAGGCAGTATGGATCCAGAAGAATGATGGGAAGTGAAGGTAGAAGAACTGGGAGATCAATCGCTAGCTCCAGCAGAGGAGGGAACCAAATCTGTGATTGCCAGAATGGGGGCACCAAGACAAGAACTGCTTCTTGGCATCTGACCAAAGTCAAGACCCTGTTGATCATGAGAAATGGAGGAAAGACATAATTTGTTGAGAGGGACCAGTCCTGCAGAAAAGCACATGAGGCTAAAGCTTAGGGATCTGGGCACAAGCTGAAGAAGCTGGCAATTCAGTCAGGAAGCGAATAGGTCCATCTGGAATGGACCCCATTTGTGAAGCAAAGACTTGAACACCGAAGGGTGAAGCTTCCAAACGGTTGTCTCGAAGGTGACGGGAATGTCAGTCTGCTACAGAGCTTAGATCTCCTGGCAAGTATTCTGCGTGACCAGAAATATTGTTTAATGTGCAAAATTCCTGCAAACCTTTTGCTAGTTCCATCAAAGGTTTCGATCTGGTGCATCCGAGGTGATTGATGTAACAGACTGTGGTAATGTTGACCATGCAAAGAAGAATGGAGTAGAGTACCCTGTTTTTTGCTAGGCTTTTGATTGCAAAGGAGCCTGACAACATCTCTAAACAATTGATATGCAATCTGGACTCCTCATGTGACCATGTGCCCCCAGTCGAGATTGGTCCACAATGGGCGGCCCAACCCGTTCACTTTGCATCTGACTCTAACACACGATCCGGGGCTGACATGAAGATGGTTCTGCCATACTTGGTATCTAAATGGTCTATCCACCACTGACGTTCTAATTCGGATTCTGGATCTCTGTTGATGAAATCGGAGTAAGCTAGGCCTCTGAACAAGTGGTGAATTTGTAATCTTTGAAGAGCACCATAATGAAGAGGACCTGGAAATATGGCCTGTAGAGAAGATAAGAATTCTTGCTATAGTTCTGAGAGACATTACCAAACTCCAAAGGGTCTGCAGAATTTCGGATTTGATGGTCTTGATTTTCACCGATGGAAGGTGAAGAGTTGTGCTGGAAGAGTTTATCAGGAAACCTAAGAACTCTATCTATTTAACATAGATTTCTCTGTGTTTATGAGTAATTCCAGAGCTGATAGAAGAGAGCATGTAAGATGCACCTGTGTCTAAAGAGTGTGTACGTTTTGGCCCATTATAAGAATATCATCTAAATAGGTGATGAGCCTGATGCCTTGTGCACTGAGGAAAGCAACCACAGGTTTCATTAGTTTGGTGATGCACCATGGTGTTGAAGATAGTCTGAAAGAGAGGAAAAGTGATAAGTTTGACTTTGGCAATGAATTTAGAACATTTCCTATGTTCTGATAGAATGGGGACATTCAGGTAAGCATCTTGAAGATCCAATCAAACCGTCCAGTCATGCTGGAGTAAAGAATATCTGAGTCTGAGATTGATGAAAGGTCTCCTTTTCTTGTTTTTCTTTTGTACAAAAATAGGGAACTGAAGAAACCTGAAGGATCGGGGGAGGTAATATGAATGGTCTGTTTTTGTATGAGAGATTCTATTTCCAGAGAAAGTAGGTTGGATATTTCGGCAGAGAATTTTGGAAGGGGAATCAAACATGATTTGAAAAGGCCTGGAGTAGAGTTCTATAGCATAACCTTGGGTGCTTATTAACACCAATTGATCTGACAGTATGGATTGCCACTTTGGTAGGAACAATCAGAGACATCATCCCATGGAAGGAAGGCCAGAAGAGAGGCTCACCTGTTTGGAGATTGTATCTGGAGCTTTTGTGTCCACGGCCTCGAAAGCCTCTACCTCTCTGGAGATAGAACTGAGGCTTGTAGTCTTGATCATTTGAGTTGAAGGAGCCTCTGAATCCTTGGTTGTGATACTTACGGTCGGTAAAGTGGCTCCAGCCTCTACTGCCCTGTCGAAAACATGTTGGGAGAAACACCTTTTTAATCAACTGTTGAGACTTGTCGAGAGATTAAATTGTAGACACATATTTTCTGAGTTCTTTCTTGAAAGATTCCCTAAACAAAAGACCTCCCACTTTTTTTTTCAGGATCCATAGACGTAAGGTTCACTGGCTTTGGGTCCAATTTTAACAAAAGACCTTTCCTTCGTTCATGTGTCATGGCGAATTAGCTTTGTCTAGTAAGCAAAAGGCTCTTGTACCCACAAGGAAAGTCTTCAGACTCAATGGATGAATTATCAAATCTTGCAGATTCCGCCAGGTCAAAAATACAAGCCAGGAGACTGACAATATCTAGTAACTTGTCCTGACAAATGGACCAGGCTTTATCCATCCCTTTGCTGGGGTCCTTATCAAATAAAAAAAAAACATGAGCATAGAGGGGTCAATAGCAAGAGTAGCAGTGATTTTGGAAGATAGAGAAGATCTAGTACATTCTGACATTAATTTGGTTCTAGTTTTTTTGTCTAGAGGTAAACATAGTCTAGAGACAATGTACTCTTTTACATGTTCAGCAGGGAATCGCTTGGTGGTATTGGGATCGAGAATAAGATTGGGATCAAACATTGGAACACCGTCAGTGTCTAACATTGTTTTGGCTGCACAAGGATCATGGGAAGGAAAGGCCAACTTGGATTTCGTAAGAGGTGGGGCGGAAAACCGATCTCCGATTCCATCTTTGTCATTATCTGAGTCCAGATTACCCATGTCATCATCTGTGTCCAAAATATGAAATATTTTAAAAGGAGAAGATTTAACATTAGAATGTTTCAATTTTGCTTCACATCATGCATGGGAGGAACCCCATCCTCTGCCTTGTGTGAGGAAACCGCACCAGTCAGTAGAGCAACATTAGCTTTCATTGTGGCTTTAACATTAGCCATCCTAGGAAACCCCATAGCTTTGCGCTTTCTGCTTTCACCTGCAGAATGGGCCAAAATGGTCATCAACAATAAATTAATCATAGAATTCTCAATTTTCTTAGTCACTTCTGCAACAGCCTCCTCCTCCAAAGTCTGAATGAAGTAATTCAAATTATCTTTGAGAGAATTCTCCTCCTCCTCCTCATTCTCCTGTAACAAAGGAGCACTGTCAATCTCCCTGGCTGTATTTCGAAACAAGCATTGAACATGCAATAGGTCTCGCCTTTGATTAAATTAAAGCCATTTGCTTTGCTAATGGTATTGTATAGTTACCGCCCCATCTCCCTCCTGCCCTATTTGGGAAAGGTCTTAGAAACCCACGTCACGAGTACCCTGAGCACTTATGTGGAGGCAAATCATTGCCTTTCCCCTTGCCAGGCGGGCTTCCGACCTCTACACTCCACAGAGAAGGTAGTGATCTCAGTGATGGACGGACTCCGCGAGGGTATTGACATCAACCTCCCGCAAGCCCTTGTTCTCTTGGACCTGTCTGCCGCTTTTGACACGGTGGATCATTCCATTGTTCTCACTCGTGTCAGGGCGGCGGGCATAGAGGGCTCTGCCCTCTCCTGGCTCAATTCCTTCCTGTGTGACAGGGCACAGGCTGTTCATCTCGCTGGTTTTACTGCCTCCTCACGAAAGGTGGAGTGCGGCGTCCCTCAGGGCTCTTCCTTATCCCCTCTTTTGTTTAATTTATACATCTATCCCCTCATTTTTTCATTGCAGCAGCTCGAGGTCACGGTGTTTAATTACGCCGATGACCTCCAGCGTATCTTTAATCTCTCTCACTCCCCCTCCTCTGTTCAGAATTTTCAAACCGTTATGTTATTCATCCAAGATTGGATGAACTGCAACCACCTTAAACTCAACCCTGACAAGACAGAGCTGGTCTTGACAGG
Source organism: Lissotriton helveticus (assembly GCF_964261635.1). Taxonomy (NCBI): domain Eukaryota; kingdom Metazoa; phylum Chordata; class Amphibia; order Caudata; family Salamandridae; genus Lissotriton; species Lissotriton helveticus. The sequence goes on from NC_136058.1 coordinate 136,556,363, forward strand.
AGGTGATTGCAGCCCCTGGTCCCCCTCGTTTTGGCCCCCTTCACTTGGTGTCCCCCCCCTCCCGGTTCCTACAGTTAAAACCCTTGGGATCTTTCTCAATTCCCAACTATCTGTAAACCCCCAGGTCAGTTCGGTGGTTTCCTCTTGCTTTTTTTCCCTCCGGATAATTAGGAAGATATCTCGCTTCTTCTCCCTCCCGGCACTGAAAATAATTGTGATGGCAATGGTGCTCTCGCGCCTTGATTATGGGAACATAATCTATAACGGCGCACCGGCCTATGCCATACACCGATTGCAGCTAGTGCAAAATCAGGCTGCCCGCCTGATCCATGGGCTGCCCAAATTCCATCGAGCAACCCCACTGCTGAAATCATTGCACTGGCTACCTGTGAGGGAGCGGGCCTTATTTAAACTAGGTTGCCTCACCTTCCAGGCTAGGATGGGCACTGCCCCCGAGTTTATATGCTCAGCCATCAAACCCTACCTGCCGGGCAGAGAACTCCGCTCTACCCACATGGCACTCCTGGTCACACCTCGCTTTAAGAAAAAGAAAGCAGGTGGGGCGAAATTTGCAGTCCTTGCACCTGTCTTCTGGGACTCCCTCCCCATGACACTCAGATCCGCAACCTCCCATTTGGAGTTCCGGAAGAATCTAAAAACCTTCCTTTTTTCCAGAGCTTTTGCTGCCTAACCTGCCCCTCTTGCTGCTGTTGCTAGTAGTAGCTCCTATAGCGCCATGAAACCGCTGGGTATAAGCGCGCTAAATAAATGCTTTTAAATTCAAATTAAAATTCTTTAACTTAATAAAAGGCGAGACCTATTGCACCTCTGCTTGTTGTCCAGGGCATCACTGCTGCCAGTGAGCCCGGCCACCAGGGGATGCTTCGGACGGCGATGCTCACTGGCTGACCACAGTGCAGATGTGTACACTGACCAGCGACTAGGCATGGCGAGATACTGCATATTCTGACTCGCCACTGAAAGTCATGCCTGGTGATGCCACCCCCAGACAGGTTACCGCGCACTCTGCTCTAGGCTGTGGGCAGGACCACAGGAATTATGTGGCAACGGATGGCCACCTTATGCAGCAGGGGTAAGCAGCAAAAGAAAGCCGAAGCAGCACAAAGGCGAATTATGAGGCACAATGTGGCAATTGGGCATTTCAGTACAAGTTACACAAAAGGCGTCTCCACCTTTAAATGAGAGGGGAATTCTGACGTGCTTTGTGGTTTTGTCTGGCATCAAAGCACTTCACGTCATTCTGTTTACACTGCCCAGCCTGCCACCCAGACTAAGGTGGTTCGTGCTATCCTGCTGCCATTGGGGTGCTGGCAGTGTCCTCACTAACTTCTCTCTGGGTGACCCAGGGGCACCCCCTGAAGACGGGGGTCTACAAAGGTTCATGGGTGGGAGGGAGCGCTTCAAAGAGAGGGAGGTTAGGTCTGCATTTCTTACAATGTATAATAAAAACGTACCGCAAGTATTGCCACACAGATGAAAGAGTAGTTTCCAAACGGGTCAGCCGGCAACTAAGGGGTGAATGCATGCACGCGCGTCGATGACTAAGGAGTGAACGCACGCGCGCACTTCGATGACTGAGGGGTGAACGCATGCGCGTGCATCCATGACTAAGGGGTGAAAGCATGCGTGCGTGTCCATAACACACTCGCGCAAGTGGGAGGTTGCCTCGTAAAACAAGGGGAGTAACAGAAGATGTGCACGCGGGTATTGGCCCCTTTACTGGCAGTGGAAAAAAAAGTCCACAGAGTATCACACCACCAGTAAAGGGGTCAATACCCGCGTGCACATCTTTTGTCTCATTTGTCTCCCCGCATGCACGCTGGAATCGTATCAATTCCAAAAGGTCCTCTGAATGGCAGAGCAGCGCATGCGCAGCTTTTTGCCAGGCCGAGACCTAAAAAGGACCCACTAATGGGTTAAAATATAGGAGACAAGGAATAAAAACTATTCTCTTTCTTATGGGCGTACATGAAGCTGTGTACCTCAGAGGAGAGAGAGTTGCAGGACAAGGGGGGAGGGGCTGAGGATGCGCCTCCCTGAGGTCCAGAAGTCCATGGCAGAGAAAGTCAGCAACTGGAGCAAAGACAGGAGGTAAATGGATTGATATTTCAGTGAAAAGGGCCCCAAATACCACAAACGAAGAAGACAAACATGCTGAGGAGAGAAGCTCGTCTCAGATGATGTAAAATGGTGACCATGGTCTGAAATGTGTGAAGCACGAAGAACTGAGCTTTTGAGGACAGTGTGGCAACATGGGGACGGGAGAAATGAAAAGCAGTAAACCAGTACGTAGACACATAGTAATACCAATATAATGCAGATAGATTTGTCTAATAGCAAAACAGTCAGAAAGAAAATTAATATACAGTGCTTATCATGACTGCCCGCAGCAAGAAAAGATGACTGTTCGTAGTCAAACTCAGTATTATAGGTAATACTGTCCTTCTAAAGGACATTGTTGTACTAAGTTTTGTTGCCTCATTGCCTGGTTGTTTCTAGTCTTCATGGGATTTGCAGTTTTTATTAAATTAATGACTACTGCTATTCGATTAAAGCAAGATCAGAGAAGCATATTAGGAACATCCGGTCTTGCAATAAAATTGCTTGTAAACCATAAACATTATTTACACTACGCTATTCCTGTAGTTTATCGACTGTTATGGTCCTGGTTCTAGGAGGTTAAAAGGCTACTGGGTTGTCTAATACACCACCCTCATAATAATTGCATAAGCAAGCAGGGCATGAGTACAATGAGCCTAATTACATTGCATAGTTCGACAGCTGCTGACTCATAGATGTTGCAAAATTGCATACTCTTTGCCATACACTCATTTATGATTATGCATATTATATATAATTCATACTGATGGCAATGCACCTTCTCCGTAGTTAATGACTTATGGAATATAATTCTATATATAAATGGCAATCAACGTTACGTTTTAGTTCCACTGATCCTGAACATGCATTATGTAAGCATGTTTAAGGATTATTCTGAAATGTAAAATTTACTGCCAAACACTGTTATTCTTCAAGATAAATATGCTTACATACAAAGCAATCCATTTATTAACAAGCTATTTGTTTAATTTGAAAGAATGGATGTACTAATTTGAATAAATGCATGTAATGTGACTCACTTTGAACTAAAAGTAGGCATGCCCGATTCATTCTGGTATAAACTAAGGCCCAGGAGAAAAAAGACTAAAGCAATGCAATGCTGCACAGACATTTGCAATTTTGTATTAGGCAAATGGTGAATAATTGTCAGGTATGGCATTCGCTACACTTTGGGCATTGATGATGTCATTGGTCACGCATGGGCTAAAAACATGTTGTTTGTGCAGTGTCAAACATCATTTTCCATTGCTGTATAATGCAAAATTAAAAGTGGGTGATGCCTTGTATGAACTTTATACTCAAGAGACACACAACAACTGTTCAGCAACAATAGTCTGTTGACTTTGCGATTTTAAGGATGAAACCATCAAACATATCTTATGCATATGTCCAGCACTTCATGGAACTGAGGAAAAAGTTTCTGAAGGTACTATATTACCGAGAATCTTCTCATAATCAGGGAAGCAGTAATGTACTGCTTCACACCACAAGACTGTGAAGCCATAGGGAGGCCAAACAAATTCTTAGGATATTGCCTTTTTTCTGATAAGGTGCCTGCAAACTGTTAGTCAATGCTATGATCCGGGATTATACCCCTTATGGTGTTTGACTTTTTCAGTGTATCGCTATTGCATACCTTTTAAGAATGTCAGCCTATAATATGAACAGGAATTTAATTCTGTTGTTAATTTGAACCTTTACTATCCAGATACATTTTAATATTTCTAATACAGTAAATGTATTCATTCATTCATTCACTCAAGGCACACTCTTCAAAATAAGTCTCTCGACACACACATCCACATAAGGATACATTATGCAGCGAAATGGCACATGATTTCTCTTTTTCACATTGGTGGTACCTCCATTTATTTGGTGGTAAAAGCCCACGCAAATCAAACTCAAGCCACAGTGCAGGAATTTAGTTGATCTGGCTCTGTTCCCATCAAGTTTCAAGTTTATTTATTTGTGCTCGGTTAATTAAAACCCTTGCATAGATGAAAACATTGAGAAACATCATTAAAAACAGATTCACTAACAAAGGACAACAAATTACAACATGCCTCAATTTACTATATCAGCTCCAACAAATGTAGATGAGACAAAAAAAGATGCCAATAAATAGGTAAAACGCATATAAAATCTTAAAGTGCATACTGAATGAATTTGTGATATTTGACTACCCTCGATAGCAGTAGATTCATTAAAATATGTGGAAACCCTTTGGAGATACCAGGCACTCACAGGAAAGTGCAGCGTCCCACAAACAAATGAAATGCACGTGACTCTACCCCTAAGACTTTGTTCAAAAAAGGGGAACATGCAGGATCACGTGATAAAGTATAGCTGCCTAACAGGTGAAAGATAAAATTATCATATTAGAACAAATACATTGCATAAAAGGGCTAATTTGCTCTCGGCTCCAATACGGTTTTTAACATAGTGAGCAAAGCCGCAAGGGGGATCAGAAGGAGGGATATGATTGGGCTCAATGCGATGCAACATTCCCGGCAAACAGGTAAAGTGCTAGGGACGATCTAGCCCAAGGTCTTTAGTAGGCACAGCTAGAGTTCTGGCTTCCCCTCTCTACTAGATCTTGTTGATTAATCCAAAACCAAAGGGGTATCTGGGAAGGTGAGACCTAGACAAAGAGGTATTTGACAAGGATGTGCAAAGGTACAAGCGGAATCAGAGGCGGGAATGAGGAAAGGCGCATTGAAGAACAGTTCTCAAGCAAGTAATTAAAGTGTTATAGGAAATCTAGTCCTGGGTCTTTCCATGTGCTAATAGTATTCAAGCTTTTCCCTCTCTTTTAGAGTCTCTTTGGGTTAAGTAGGGTATCAGGAATATCTGAGACATTAGACCCAGGCAGAAAAATACTAACATCATTCAGGGGTCACAGCTACAATCCCTGGCTTGCCTCTTGCAGCCCCTGGCCACTGCCTTTGTGACCTAAGGCTTATGAGGTGTCAAAATAAGTACGATGAACACAAGGCCACCTCACATTTACGGTCATCAGTGCTCCTCTGTTCTTGTTTTGAACCCCTATTATATTACACTAATAGTGAATACTGCTTTTTTATTTAACTATTTGTGTAAAACACGGTTTATCGGCCGATAAGGCATGTATACATGGTTTGAAATTTATGTTGTGTATGTGCTTCAGAGTGAGAGTGTGTTCTGACATACTTGAGGAAAGTCTTGTGAATGGGGCACTCAAGGTCAAATACTAGTGCGATAGGTACATTTTGACGTAAGGGTCGCCCATATAATATGGCGGCAGGTGCGGCTGGCACCAATTGGAGGTAGGAGGTGGGGGTGGAGGACGCATAAGGTGGGGGGAGGATGTGGGGGGAGAACCTGGAGAAGCGGCTATCAAAAAATTTAATAAGAAATTTTAAAAGTACCTTTTTGGCAGTTCCTCGCACGTCTCTCCTCTGTAGTCCTCCCTTGCACGCCCACAGGAAGCACACCCAGGCTCCCATTCAGCCAATCACAACGCTGCCTTAGCAGCATTGTGATTGGTCTGAGTGCCATTTTTCGACAATCAGACGCTGACTGGAAGCCTGGGCATGTTCTCCACATAGGCTGTAATGCAGCTTGCATGGAGACCATGCGAAGTGCGCAAGACTGTTTTGGGTGGCCCGAGAGGGCCGTCCAAGCAGTCATTTCACACTTTAGGAGGGTGCTACCACTCCTCTTCTGTCCCACCCCCTCACGCAAAGCTGTGGGTGTAAGTAGGAGAAAATACAATGATATTAACGCAAGTTATTATAATTTTATTTTCTCTGTCTTTCACTTCAAAAAAGCAGTTGGCGACGCTCCTCCACCTTAGCAGAGGAGCCGCCACCACTGTATGGAGGACATCAATGGCAATATTCTGCCACTGCTACATTGTATGTAATTGTTGGCATAAGAGGGTCCCATGGCATATGGAGGTATGGAGGTATTATAAAATGCTGGCCCTGCAACAATAGAGCTACTTTTTGACATACGGGGCACCTATAGCACATTTTGAAAAATCAACCCTTGGTGAGCAACAAGTTTCACTGGCTTTGTACATCATAAAATAACTTGAATATTTAACAATTGGCCTTTCTGAGCCTACAGCTTTTCTGCAAGTATATGTGGAAATCGTGCTTCTAAATGCTAAATTTGACTAAATTATGTCAAAATATACTCAGTATCAGAAAAGATACAATTTACAAATTTGGCAGTAATGGTCCTGCCTCACCGTACAGGTCTCAGTCCAAATAATATATCAACTATGGTGCTTAGTCCCCCCCCCCCCTTCCCCCAGGTTCAAATGCCAAATAGCCCATTTATGAAACAATTATGCAAATAGTAAACACATGCAGCCACATGCATCATTCTAGGATTTTGCAATTCCTAAATTGCGAAAATTAAGGAGTTGCAATTTAGGAATTGCAAAATCCTATGCATCAAGAAATCTCAAAAGTTTTTGCTATTTCTTAATTTTCTGTATTTGCGATTCCTTAATTGCGAATCGCAATTAAGGAATGGCATTACATTGATTCCTATGGGCCTAGAGGCCCATAGGAATCAATGGGAAGGCATTAACTATTTGCGATTTTCATTTTGCGAATCGCAATTTGTTAATGCATTTCAAGGGTGCTTGAAATGTTTTTTTAAGTGTAAGTTTCACACACACATGTCCAAAGGACATGTGTGTGTGTGTAACATGACACTTTCAAAAATGCTTTTTTGAGCATTTTTGAAAGATTTCGCAAATTAACACGAGGGTCAACCTCGTGTTAATTTGCTCCTCCTATTTGCGAATTCACATTTTTTTAAACATTCATGCATTGCATTTAAGGAATCGCAAAAATGCGATTCCTTAAATGCAATCGCATTTTTAGAAATCGCAAAAAATTTGCGATTTTTGAAAAATTGTTTAATGCACCCAAAAAGTGATTTTGGAATCGCAAACGGCCGAATTTTCCGATTCGCACCGTTTGCGACTCCAAAATCGCTCGATGCATGTGGGCGATACATATGCTTTTATTTTTCACTTTTCTTTTCGACTTGCCACAATCAATGAGGCAACCCAGCTAATGCATTTTGTCCCTTAAAAGGACCTCACCAGGGATCATTTCAGTAGAACATCATTGTTAGACCTGGCATCCCTGGTGTGGTTTCCACTGACTTTTTGCCTTCTGACTTCCTTTTCTGCTGACTTCATTGTTGGTGGCTTTAGGGTTCTGGTCACTTTAACACTGCTCACCAGTATTGACGTATCCACAATTGGTATATTTAATATACCTGTAAGTCCCTAGTGAAGTCCACTATGTGTGCCCAGTGCCTGCAAATTAACTTCAGTGGGCCTTTGAACATGTCTCAGGCCTACCACTGCATAGCCTGTGGGTGCAGTTTTAAATTGCCATTTCGACCTGGCAAGTTCCCCAATTTGCCAGGCCCAAACCTTCATTTTTAAATACATGTAAGTCACCCCTAAGATAGGCCCTAGACAGCCCTGAGGGCAGGGTGCAGTGCACTTAAAAAGTAGGACATGCACTTTTAAGTTTTACATATCCTGGTAGTAAAATACTTTTACATTCGTTTTTCACAACTGCAACATTTTATAAGTGTAGTTTCCCGTTGGGGAAAAGATAGGAAAATCACATTGAAAATATATTGTGAAGTTGGTGTTTAAATTGTAGTTCTGAGTTTTAGAAAGTTGACATTTCATTTTCTTGCTTAAACCATTTGGTGCCTTCTGTTTGTCCCTGGAATACATGTCTGGGGTGGGCAACAGCTGGCTTCCTGCATTCCTTCTAGACAGCCATACACAAAAGCAGAGTAGGCATGACTGAACAACCATCTGCATGTTTAAGGGCCATCCTGAGGCAGGATCAGAGGGAGGAGCAGACACTTGCACCTGAACAGGGCTGTGCTTGTCGCCACACAAAGGGTTGCGTATCCCCCTGTAGCGGGTCTGGTGCCAGGGTAGGAAAGGCAGGGCCTTGTGCACTTCAAAGTACTGACCCCTGACACTGTGAATTCAGAACATTGCTGGACTATGGACATTCTGCCAGGAAGAAGAGATGCTGTGGTGTAGGAGGGATTGCAACTTTTCTACCTGCTTTGCTGTGTTAGCCTGCTGCCTGCGGCTTCTTAACTTCTAAAAAGGTGATGGAGCAGGGTTCTTGCGAAAATAAACCCTGCTTGGATTGAACCCTCAGTAACATTCATTAACAGTGTGATGTGAAAAACATTAAAAATAAAAACAAAAGTAAGGGGAAATGCTTTTGCGCATGTGTTAACAAATGCCTCTACTAATGCATGAAACTAGGCCGCATTTGATTTCGACTTCAAGAAAATAAAAAGACTAATGCTGCTTTTGTGCACTTTAATAATATATTGGATCAATACAGGTTGGTGCATGAGTTAGTGCAAATGCTGGGATGATGTGAAATGAAATTACATTTCATGAATGTAATAATTTTATGGGTTTGTTTTCTTTGGAAAAAGCAAGCATGGGCCAACTTTCCTGCATGCCAGTTTTGATTTAATATTTGGTAGAAAATAAAGATGCCCAAAGAGGCTTCTTTTTGAAATGAGAAGAGAGAACACAAAGCTTACGAAGAAAAAAATGACCTTCGTGGTGTGCTGTATGACTGCCGAGCTACGGAAAAAAAATTTGATAAGCAAGTGGAAGCATGTAACTGCCTTATCAAATGGCAGAGGCTAACAAAGGAAGCATAGAGATTTGCAACATATAATGGATGTAAAAGCTATATGAAGTACTATTGTGCTCAGATTTATTTCCTTGGTAGAATCTGTTGTAATGCTGAACGTTTTAGACAAAGGAATATTTAAAAGTGATCACGCAAAGATTGGTGTGACAGAACACCTCTCGTTCTTAGCCAATGAGAAATGGAATTATTCTAACATTGAAACAAAGGTGGGTTCGACATTTAGGTTTTAGGGTATAATTGAGGTGCTCCAGTGGGTGGAGTTTAGGCATTTAGGTGATTAGTCAGCGGGAGATCGTCGCTGTCGTTGGTTTGCTGTTTCCAGATTGAGGCCTACCTGTTTCCTGATTCCTGACTTAATCTTTGCCACTCAACTCTTCTCGAAGGTCTTGCTGTCCTTTTTGGCCAGAGGAGTTGTTTTTTTCTTATTCTTACTTGGGCTAGTATACATAAAACTCTGAATTTGCATAATCATTTGAAATGTATTTTGTCTCTGAAACTTTTCTCTCTTCACCTATCCACTCCTTCAATGCATTTGTTTATTTGACATGAGTTTGATTATGTACATTGCTAATACTTTTTCTCCATGATATTCTATGATTTGCACCGTATAACTGTACTTGATGAGCATATATTTCACATTATTTACGATAAATATTATACATTTCACACTGAGTATGTTATTATTTAATAGTTATTGCTAAGGTTCATATTTTCATCCACTTTTCAACTACATGGTTCATCGCCACAAGTAATATATATTGAAAATACTAATGCAGGTTTATTGAGCATTTTGGTAAGTTGTGCATAAAACTGCATCACACTGACCTCTGGCGTGAAAGGATCAGCTTGGGTAGTGAAAATGGGTCTTTGGTTGTGAAAAATGATTGATCCCTGAATACTGGATCAAAGGCTTCCTACCTTGCCTCCTGTTTTGAAGTCTCAGGGCCATCAAAGACTTCTTTCAACTCTGCTTCAGCTGCTGGACTCCTCCAACTGTGAGTGCTGCCCTGCCAAGAGGAGACAATCAAGTATTGGGCCTTGAAAGTGCGTTCTGCAGCCGTTTCTCTACAAAAATTGGCACCGTGATGACTTTGTGGCAATCAAAATCTACGCAATGCCCTTTAAAGCAGTGTTTCTTCGAGGACATCACTGCGTGGCTCCACAACAATGAGGACCTGAATGCAGGGCTCGATGACGACGCAGAGCCTGCATCGTAAGGGGTTCAACGATGATGCAGGGCCTGACCGTGAAGCTTATCGACAATGCAGCACCTGCATGATGAGGGGTTTGACACAATGCAAGACCCGATTGGGAATATGATACATCTACCCGACTGCATGGATCAGAGCTGACTCATTGAATCTTCAACACCAACGCTTGCTCCATACAAGGTACTTTATGAGTGGGTCTCGGAACCATCCAGCCCTCCGTCGAGGGCTGCCTGAACTAGCCACCCCTAAGAGCAATTGGCTTTTAAAGAACTATATTGCAGTTTATTCTTTAAAAATTCATATCTTATATTCTACTTTCTAGATTTTTGTTTTTTCGGTTTTGTGTGACTGATAACATAATACTTTTTTTTACTTAGCTAGAGTGGAGTCTTTTTTGTGTGTTTTAACTGTGTTACTGTAATTAAAGTGTTGCATAAATACATTACACATTGCCTCTTAAATTAATCCTGACTGCTCTGTTCCAAGCTACCAGAGGGTGAGCACAGATTAATTTAAGTTGTGTATCTGACTTACCCTGACTAGGATTGTAGTCCCTACGCGAACAGGGTGCATACCTCTGCCAACTAGAGACCCAATTTCTAACAATCATTAGTAAATCATCATTAGTATGAATCTTCTGGATATCATTATCCAAAGTTGCATGTTATCAGTAAAGAGAGTGTAGTAACTGTGGCCCCTGCTATTCAATCTGGCAATTGGCTGGACTGACACATTGAGTGTGACAATGACAAGATGAAAAGAAAAATGAAGAATAAAATTATTTAACTTTTACACTAGAATGTGGTTGGAAATTATTAGATGGATTCATCAAGAACTGAAATGCTTTCACGTCATTACAAACTGTTGAAAATGTAATGAATTAATGAAAGTTTATCTTGATTAAGTGACCAAGGACTACATCGAATTTAGCGAGTTTTTCTCTATTTATGTACTACTTCCTTAGAAGGGGTCTTGTTCATGTGCCTTTCTTGCTACAATTCAGGGCAAATATTACTCTCCACCACTGTCAAAGATCATGTCAGCACCCTAATATAGGTGGAATCTAATTACTCAAAAGAAAAGTTCTCTACCTGTATGAATCATAAAGTGCAATGGGCCATAAATTTATACACACCTGAGAAGCTGGCCTGCTGACAGAAACATACCTAAATTTAAGTATCAAAACATACCAACATTTTATTGTCAATTCATAATATTTTTTTAGGTGGAATCTAAAACAGTAGCTATGCGGTCAAATGTCATATGATGTTCCTGTAATGTCATAAGTGTCAAGGTGTGTGTGTGATATCAGTTCTGCTACCCTTGGCATTTTGGTGAATAGATGCCCATGCACTCATCATTATTACTTTACATAGATAATCTGGGGTTTGGTTTATGGGCTGCAATGCTGTTTCAGTGTTGTCCGCATATCAACGTTTGATGCTAGATTCCTTTAGCATGCGAAAGTTGATCAACAATGTTGTTTGCACCACTTCACATTGCATAAAACCCTGATGAGTTGTCCAAGACACTGAACTAAAGTTGAGTAAATCCCATCCTAGGTTTAGATATATTCTATCAATGCATTCCAAGGCCTTTGTGAATTATTGTTTTGTACGTGCTCTGAAACTTTGCATTGCAAAATAATAACAGCGTTTTATAACAGTAACACTTTTTTCCAATTTCAGAGTTCTGTAGGTACCAGTTCAAAAGGCACCCATTTTATGTGGACCAGAAGTGCGTACGCTGCGTTGCCCTGTTGGATGTCAAATTTGTGACCTGCAAGATCCCACCAGAAGTCTGATGAGCGAGTCATCTTGCAAGAATAAGATTAGTCCTCTGCTGACACTTCGGTACCCTCTCTTATATGTGGACAGTACAAGCATGTATTGTGTACATAAGCTCCTCTATTGAGTCATGTAGATGCGTAAGATAGTAAGAAGTAAAAACACACTCTGGTGCAAACAATATTATAAGTAATGGGAAGCAATAGCAATGTGAGAAAAAAGGTTTTACTCAATTTAACCTTTTTTGTATCCCTCTTTCACTGTTTTCCATGAGCACATGCCCTAAGCACTTCTCCAGCAGTTCTGTTTGTGCAAAAAATAAGCAAGTGCCATGCACTTAGCCTCTAATGGTAACTGTAGTGTTCGGGAGACTGGAAGAGTCCACGTCTCCTCTAAAGTTAGGGGTGGTCCTGTTGACCCCCCCCCAGCAACGTAACAAAAGTGTGTCGGCTGAGCGTACGCCAGCGCGACGTGAGAAGAGTTAATAAATAGCCTGGGGGACCCTGAGCGTGGCAGTTAAGAGCTGGCCACTACCATAACAGTGTCTCCAGTGTCTCATTGTTAGTCAGCACTTGGCCCCCTAGCCAGGAAACTACAGTAACCTACCTCTAAAACTGGATTAAAGTGTATATGTACACATTTAGCACACGTTGACTGATCCCACCAAGAACACACTTATGTTTGTAAATTGTTCTTCCATTTTGTAAATTAGCCCTATTTCACATATGCATGAATTGGCCTTTCCCTATGTCCCGAGCTGTAAATCTCTGAATGTTGTCTGATTTCCCCAAAATTTGCAACAGCTTTTACTTGGCAATATTTTTGAAAGGATAAACATTGGTATGCTCATTCGACGTTGACATGCTCCCACTTATGTACAAATAAGCACTAGTTGGCCTCCAGGGAGGAGGAGGACCTAAGGGGCATATTACCAAGGGGGGCGATAGGCAATTATCACCGATTTAGCAGCCGTTTTCGGCTGCTAAGCGGCGATAATTATATCGCCCTATTAGCAAGCTGTCGCTAACAGCAGTTAGCGACAGCTTGTAGGCGATAGCGAGCGGTTTGGGGCCCGCTTTGCATATCAGCGATATTTATCGCTAATGACATGCAAAGTGGGCGTACCCAACCTGTTAGCGACTGAAAGCAGTCGCTAACGTCGCTATTGCATATTAGCAAGGCAGGCGTAGCGATGGAAATATTCACGCTAAGCGTGAATATCTCCAAAAACTAACACCTGCCCAGACCAGTTCTTAGCCATGCTATCCAATGGGAGGTGGATAACATGGCTAAGAGCATTTCGTCGCAAATGCGTAGATTTCGCTGTATTCTCAGCGATATTCACGCATTTCCCCGCTATCGCCGGAAAATGTATCGCTTTGGAGATAAACGTTGTTAATAGCAAGTTATCTCAGAGCGATAAAAAAATCGTCGCTAAGCCTATTTAGCTATACATATCGCCCCCCTTGGTAATATGCCCCTGAGAGTGTATAATTAAAGACAGAAATGGCTGAACGCCCCTAACCTCACAAGCCCTTGAGTGAAGAAGTGTACCAATGCTTTGTGTTCACTAAAACCCTCGTGCCACAGCAGTATGGCTCCTGAAGCACTGGGTGTTCTGTGTAGAGTCACATTTCTGGTTACCCATCACCACAAGGACGTGGTGTTTTTGCTAATTACTCAATCCCAATATATACTTAAGAAAAAGTCCACAAACTTTGTTTTTCAGTTCAATAAATTAAATCTATGACACTTCTGAACGGCTCTATGAGAAAAAAAGGTTGATATTATTTTCTTTTCCATTTTGTTTCAACAATGCATCTTAAAATCAACAGTTTCCCGTTTCTCAGTCCATAAGAAGGTTTAATGTTTCCAATTAAGACTTCGGGATTTTTGACATACATTGATACGTCACCCATTTCATACTTTGAGTCGAAAAAGCATGGTTACAATTAATGTCACTCTGCACTGTTTCAAAGGAAATGTGTAATGCTTTATCAGCCGGTGCCATAGTACCTAAATGGAAATATCTCCCAGAGGAAATACATTACAAATCTATCACATCAGTCACATAAATCAAAAGACAATTCCATAGATTTCTTTCACTTGCATGTGCTGTGTGTTGTTTCTTCAAATGATGTATGACTTCAGAAACCCTTGTAAATAGTAGAGATTGAACTATTTTAAGTACTGAGGAAAGAAATCTGATTTCTCACACATCATGCGAAAACAACGCAATGCAGTTTGGTTGAGTCGAAATATAACACATATTCAATTCAACAATAAAAGTTCATTTTCACTTGCACTATGTACAGTATTTTAATCGGCAAAATCATTCTAGTAGTTTCTGGTAAACCACGAAAACTATTTCCTTATTTAATACAGAAACATACAATAAAGGAGTAAATCAAGAGGAGATTAGCAGTGGCGTGTATTAGGGGGCCGCCGGGGCGGCACGAGTTTAGGAGGGCGGTGGCATCTAACCCGCCAACCTCCACCCCCCCTCCCTTCCCACCCCCCACTCCTCCGCAACCGCAGGAATCGCCAGGGGGCAATGCACTGAAGAGAGGAAAAACTTTATTTACCCAATTCCGTGTCACTAACATTCACCACCAATCATCATACAACAATGTGCCTTATTTTAAGAGGTCAGGTTAGGTTTCGAAATGTCCTGCTGGTGATTCACAAGAAACACTCAAAACATGACAGTAAGACTAAAATACTTTACTCGGCTGATTCAAGGCTCGATTCACAATGTGTCAAACCAGTGTCTGAAGGGGGCTCACCTAAGCAAGGCAATGGTTTGAACAGGCTGACACAAAGCTGATTCCCTTTGTAATGAACACAAAACGTTAGTTTTGCTAGACCTAAAGAGGACAGTCTATAATGTAACCATTGCGTAGAGACCAGCATACAAAGAAACACATTATTCGAGCTGTGGTCTGAAATAGAGAAATGTGATGTTAAGTATGGCTTCATAATTGTACCTAGCAGGGGGTGGTGCTTTACTGCAGCAGATGGTTTGCACTTAAACCCCATGCTGTTTCACAGTTTGATAATGGGTTTCTTATTCCTACTATACAAAGTGCTATTGGTAAAAAGTCAAGAGTGTGGCAAATGACCTTTCGTCATCCATAAGACCTTGGGTTCTCATCATGCACTGTTTAATACCTCACATATTACATGGCGGAGCACGAGTTATAGTTACTTTAGGGCATGAACTATAAGACATATAGGGTACGAGTTATAGGTACTGGAGATAACTATAGTTGGCGAATTGCCGTGGTTTTGTTAATTTAATGGTATGTTTTAAGTGAATTTTTCACCTAATCATAATGTCCCTGTAACGTTTGTTTTTTTCAGTGAATTTGCAAGTTTCTTAAAAATGTAAAAAGTAACATTGCTACTCCTAACTAAAGTATCACTTTAATCTTCTTTATTTCTTCAGTGAATATATATACTCAGATACTCAGATCTTCCGAAAAAACTGGAGAGTTTTAAAGCTAGATAACATTATAGGAAAAGAACTCCCAGAAGTTCCCCTGATTACATACAGGAGAGGGCCGGCAATAAGCACCCATCTAGTGAGAAGCCACTTCCCTAAGAATCCCAAAAAGAAGGACGTAATAACAGGATATTTTCCATGCATGAATTGCAAAGCATGCAGGAATGGGCAAAAGGTAAAGGAATATACGATCCAAGGCAGGAAAACGAAAAGGAAAATAAACAAACTGATGAACTGCAACACTGAGTTCGCAGTTTACTGCCTAACCTGCCCTTGTGGATTGAACTATATAGGGAGCATGATCCACCAAGCAAAAAAGAGAGTACTCGAGCATAGGAGAGCCATAAAAAATGGAGATATGGTATATCCTATAGCACACCATTTTCTGGAGCATCACAAGTCCAATCCTGAACTACTGAGGTACTTCTGTATGGACTACATCCCCAAAGATGAAAGAGGAGGGGATAGGGTCAAAAAATTACGGAAGTTGGAGTCAAAATATATTATACAGATGCAGTCCAAGAGCCCCACAGCACTAAACAACGAGGAAGAACTTTGGGTACACATAGGCTAAGTCGAGACATATCAGTATTCAGATATAGATTAACAGTGCTTGAACCCCATAGCACTAACTTTGTACTTGAAAAAACAGTCTGCACATGTGTGAGATGAGGGAATAGGGGAAACAGGTTAATGTGACTTAGCGGGTACCGAATATTGAGAATAAGGAGGGGAGTGAGGAGACACAGAGATAAGGCAACATGCCCATTCAGGGCTAGATTGACATGAGATGAACTTAGGTCTCCAACCCATCTGGATGCAATAATGAACATTTAAAACAAGATGTTTGTACTCATGTAGCTAATGGAATAAGCTACATCTTAGCATTAAGTATACCATTATTACTGTGGTCTACAATTGACTATAAGATGTGTATATATGTAAATAGCAATAGACCCTATGAATTCAATGTAGAGCAATAATTGAATTATAACACACCTTCCAGGGAGAAAGAAAAATTTAAAAACTTAACTAGATCCTACCACAAGATGATTTGGAGTGGGAAAAAATCCTATCTTGAACGTCGGATAGACGAATCTGTAAACTCCTGTAAGGAACTCTTTAAAATTGTCAAGGATTTTACTTCTCCGTCCCTAGGCATCTCTGCTCAGTTTCACTCAGAACCTTGGCTGACTGAACTGGCACACTATTTTGTAGATAAAATAACATCTATTCAAGCTTCTCTTGCTATTTACTCAAAACAGCCTCAGGATGCCGCTCTTGGTGCCCTCGCCTCTTCACAACCCACCCTCTCCTCTTCACAACCCACCCTCTGGGAATTCCCGCAGCTGAGCCTTGCTGCCTCATTAGACCATCTGACAAGCTTGATGTCGGGCTCTCCTCTAGATCCTTGCCCGGTCTCTTGCCTTAACAAAATAGCCCCTTTGCTAAATGGCCCCATAAATTCCATTCTCAATTCTTCATTGTCTTCTGGCGTAGTCCCCCAGGCCTGGAAGAATGCTCTCATCCTTCCACTCTTAAAAAAACCAGCTTTGGATCCCATCATACATGCCAACTACAGGCCTATTTCTCTCCTCCCCGCTCTGGCAAAGGTGGCGGAAAGACATGTGCACAGATCTATCTCTGACTTCATCGAGAATAACAATCTGTTGCACACCACTCAATCTGGGTTTCGTGCGAATTACAGCACAGAGACCGCCCTACTTGAAGTCACCACTGCCATCAGAGAGATCTTGGATACTGGAGGAAAGGCCATGTTGGTCATGTTGGACCTGTCGGCGGCGTTCGACACCGTTCCCCATGATACCCTCCTAACTCGACTCTGGGATTGTGGTCTCCGGGGGACGGTGTGGAACTGGCTCAAATCATTTCTAGCTAGCCGTCGACAAACAATCTGGGCGCCACCTCACTCCGCAGCTATGGCAACTCTGGAAGTGGGAGTCCCTCAGGGGTCTATTCTTAGCACCCTGCTCTTTAACATCTTTCTGGCCCCCCTTGCAGAGGTTGCGGAGTCGTTTGGCGCTCAGATCGTGTCTTATGCTGACGACACCCAGCTCTTGTTCACATACGACAGGAATGAGGTGTTCGATGGGATCTGCATTAGAGGCTGCCTAGAAGCAGTTTTTGATTGGTTCAAAAGACACGGCTTAAAATGCAACTCCGATAAATCGGAGCTGCTTTTTTTTTGGATGTGTCTCTGAACCAAACTGGAAAAGTTGGTGGCCACAAGACCTGTTTCCTCCGGTTAATGCAAGTACCAAGGCTAAAAATCTAGGTATCATCGTTGACAATGAGTTAACCTTTGGGCCTCAAATATCCTGTCTTTCGGGGAAATGTTTCGGGATCCTGCGGATGCTCAGGAAATTCCTCCCCTTGATTTCTTTGAACCACCGAAGGGTCACTGTCCAAGCACTTGTCGGGTCGCGCCTGGACTATGCAAATGCCCTCTATCTAGGACTCCCTAAATATCTCGTGAGGAGACTTCAGGTAGTCCAAAATTCAGCTGCCAGGGCTATTTATGGACTTCCTAGACGAGCTAGTGCGTCTGACTTGCTGAAGGAACTGCACTGGCTTCCTATAGCCAAGAGGGCTCTCTTTAAAAGCCTGACGCTGACCTACAAGGCCCTTCATGACTCAGGCCCTAGGTACATTAGGAAGCGCCTTACTTTTTATAAGCCGAGCAGAACCTTGCGATCTGCCTCCTTGTCTAAAATGGTTGTTCCATCCATCAAGCGAACCAGACAAGGAGGGCGCTCTTTTCATTACCTGGCCCCGCGCGCCTGGAATGAGCTTCCCATTTCTCTCAGACAGGCCCCTAGTCTAATGTCTTTCAGAAAAGCATTAAAAACCTGGCTGTTTACCAGTTAACCTCGCTGTTCCTCTTATTCTGCAGTTATGTTTCCTCTTCCTAAAGGACCTCTTCGCTAAAGCGCCGGGACACTCCTACTGGAGTAGCCGTTGCGCTATAGAAGAACCCAAATAACATAACATAACATGAGCTACAAAATGCCCCCCCCCCCTTTGCACCAAGAAAGGCAACTACGAGTTTGTCCCTCATCGATTTTCACTATTGACCAGGAAACATTTTTTTCATGGCATGAAGTTGTTTGTTAATAAATATGGTTTGAAACATTACCCCACCGACATTGACAAAGGCGTGTAGCCGAAACGCGTCTGTCGGGTGTTTTTGTTGCGGAATAAAAACTGAAAAGACATCCTCCTCGTGCGCGCCTCATCTATGATCCACAAGGGGATTATCGTACAAATCATATATATATGGCGATATACTGGCGATAGCCAGTAGGTATATATAGTTAGGACCTAGCTACCATAGGAAATCAGCAACAATCTATTGGGAATAACTTTGGCGCCGGTTGAGGAATTTGCGTGTAATTTTCAAAAATTTTAGCCAGCTCCGCTGCTCTCCGTCCCTGAAAGTTTCGGTGGGATTCGTGAAGTGGGGGCTGAGAAAAAAGGGGGGTCCCAAAACGTGTTTTCCCCATGTTAATTTCCATAGGACGTTCTGACAAGGCTACAGCCCGAACCGCTGAACGGAATTACACCAAACTTGGCAAAATTGTAGGGACTGGTACGCAGAAGTGCCTTTGCTATATTTGGTAAAAATTGCTCCAGTGGTTTTTATGAAAATTAACTTCAAAAACACATATATATCTGGGCCGAGCCTAACCACACATCTCATCGTGAGATCTGATTGGCTGTCAGCACTTCATCCAAGAAGTGTTGGCAGCCATCTTGGGACCAATATACATGATAGCACCTCATTAAAAAGCATTGTAGTAAATAGAGGGTTTTAGGACTTCAGTTACATTATAAATCATTTGTTGATGGTACCATACTCATTTTAGGAATTGTGGTGTGTTCTAAGGTGATTTTACCATGTGAAAAAGCCTTCTGCTGGGATATCATGAATCAGGTTTGAAAGAAAACTATTATCTCATGCTTTTCCCACAGTGGTTTGGAAGGGGATCTATAAGCTAAACTGAAAGCATATTTTCTGTAAATTCACATTATCTTTCTCAGTCATGTGAGAATGAAGTCTGACATTCTCAGTAAAACATGTACATCCAACAAGGACAGAGACTGTCAGTTGATTCCTTTGTGTTCTACTGCATCCTCCTAGAGTGTTCTAAAGAACAACTAGAGCGCTAACAGTCCTACTTATTACAAAGGTATGGCACACCTGAAGCCATCTTGATTGGAATAAAGTGGTAACTCTTAAAACATTTAATTTAAAAAGGAACAAAATGAGGGGGTAAATTTTGCCATAGAAAGTATGATTAGTGCTGCAGAAAAAAAAATTAGGGCACATTTTGAGTGACTTCCCAAATCCTCTTCTATTTCATTAAAAAATTCTGACATGCAGTCTGCCAAGATAGCCACCAGAGACAAAAGAGCCCAAATGTAGCCCAAATATCACCCAGATGTAGCCCAAGTATAGCCCAATGACAGAATGTCCCAGAGTGTTCTAAAGAACAACTAGAGCGCTAACAGTCTTACTTATGACAAAAATATGGCACACCAGAAGCCATCTTGATTGGAATGAAGTGGTAAGTCTGAAAACATTTAATTTAAAAAGGAACAAAATGAGGGGGTTCATTTTGCCATAGAAAGTATGATTAGCAGCAGACTTCCCTTGTGAGCAGTAGCTTTACTACAGTGATCTATGAGCATCTAGAGTGCTAACATTCAGAATTTATGGCAAATGTGTGACACATCTGAATGTCTTCTTTACGGAACCAAAGTAAACAAGCATTGAAAATGCAATAGATCTCGCCCTCGTTTAAGTTAAAGCCATTCTGTTTGTAATGAGGTGGCTTTTTATCTTTGCCTTTATTAGTGTTTTTAAAACTTTCATGTAAATAACATGCATATGTATGCATATATGTACATGTAGGAACAAAAGGGGGTGGTGATGGACGGAGCATCTGAACCAATCAAACACTCACACCCAGTCAAAAGATCTGGGTTTGATCCATCACTGTTCTTTAGCCCACTCTGCCACCCCAGTTCAGACATGGCTATATGCAAATCAGTCTGACCCTGTGCCTCATGGGAACAGTCCAGCCCGAACTGCCAAGCCATGCCTTCCCTGGACCGGAAACAAGCTTCCGTGGACGCGGAAGGGGCAGAGGCCGGGGAAGAGGAGAAACCGGAAGAAAAGACTCAGACAACGGTGGGAATACCGACAAAACAAAGGGCGCAGTGGGAACCAGAAAGACACGCTCCAACAAGAACTACTAATGGATGCACAAACGGTAAATAAAACTGTGGTCAATCTATCTAAGAGATCTCTGTCTGACATTGACAAAAAGACACTCTGTCTAGGTCTTTCTTTCTGCCCCACAACTAGACTAAATTTTATTGACACCCGTATAGAGGTCTTTAAATTTGTACGAAAATTAAAATTAAGAAAATGGCATAAACTGAAAAGATCTAGCCAATTCAACACTAATGATAACAGTGCTAACAATGTCTCTTCTAATTTAATCATTGGAGATGCTGATACTTTAGCAGTTATGTCTGATTTAAATGAGATCCATGACATTTCAAATGAGGACCAACCTATCTCTATCACCCAATGCCTGGATGATATGAATCTAACACAAGATGCACATGCGAAAAGTAACTTCAGAGCAAAATCGACTTTTATGCCTGTACTTCCACATGACTGCATAGACACTTTTCACGATTGTATTGTGAAAGGGCTGGTGAGCCTCAGGAAAAAGAATAAGATCCAACGTAAGAGGGGGTTTAGAAACAACCTAACATTTTCTCAAAGAAAGGCACTCAAGGCACTCTACGATGACACTAATATAGTGATACGTCCTGCAGACAAAGGTGGGAACATTGTTGTGTTGGATCGAGAGAACTACATCAATGAGGCAATTAAACAACTTAGTGATACTAAATTTTATACACCTGTTAAAATTGATGCCTACAATGTAAGTATTACTGACATTTGGGAGAAGCTAGAGACGTGGAAAGACAAGGGGCTCCTTGTTTGGGAAGAATATCGTTATCTGAAAAAGGACTTCCCAAAGCTACCCATCTTATACTTACTACCTAAACTCCACAAAAATGCCACTGATCCACCAGGATGCCCCATAGTGTCCTCCATCGGAAGTATCAGTGAAAACATTTCTAAATATGTGGATCACTTCCTTCGAGACTATGTTATCTTATTACCCAGCTATATAAAAGACACGAAAGATTTTCTCTGTCAGATTGAAAAAATAGTATGGGAACCTGAATTCATGTTTATTGTGCTAGACGTCCAATCTCTGTACACTATCATTAACCACCAACATGGCATTGAGGCTTGTGAACATTTTCTAAAAAATAGACCTCTATGTTATCGGGAACACTCCAAAATGGTAATTGAGATGATGCATTTCTGCTTGACAAATAACATCTTTTCCTTTGACGGCGCCCTCTACAGGCAAATCAGTGGTACTGCCATGGGTTCTTGCTTTGCTCCTAGTCTGGCGAATCTGTTTATGGGATACTGGGAGCAGGAAATCCATGACAGTGCCACTTTGAGGGAAGACTTTGAGAAGGTCGTCGTGTGGCTACGCTACATCGACGACCTCTTCATTGTCTGGAAAGGCACCAACATTGAAGCACAAGACTTCATCACCAAACTGAACTGCAACAGCTATAATATCTATCTATCTGGTAATATTAGCAACAGCCAGACTGAATTCTTGGATGTTAAATTAGAGATCAAAGAACAAAAAATTTGCACCTCATTGTATCGCAAGGCTACAGCCGGGAACAGTGTTTTGCACGCCCTTAGCAGTCACCCTGAGGCTCTCAAATGGAGCATCCCCTACGGGGAACTTTTGAGGGCTAAACGTAACTGTAACACCAATGATTCTTTTTTAAGGGAGCAGGAAACCATCATGATCAGGTTCAAAAGTAGAGGTTACCCCAGTTGGGTTCTCAAAAAAGCCAAGGAAAGAGCAGAGAGAATAGAAAGATCTGAGACACTGGGTAATAACCAAGTATCAGACACCACTGAAAATGATGAATCTACCAGACTCATCCTAACTTTCAGCTCTGAATCTCAACAAGTCAAAAAACTTCTTGCAAAAAATTGGGAGATACTCAAAACTGATTCTGTTTTAGGTAACAGTATCCCAGATCGACCTATGATTACTTACAAGAGAAGCAGGAACATACGTGATCTAGTGGTCAGAAATGACATCACCCTATATACTAAGAAAGACACTGAACATGGTCTAGTAGGTTTTTACCCATGTGGCCACTGCAAAGCCTGCAAACATAGTAAATATAGAGGATCTGTGGAATATAACAACATTACAAAAAATCTGACCTCTTTTCTCACCTGCAGCACCACTTTTGTAATATATGCCATCGAATGCTCCTGCAAACTTTGGTATATTGGCAGCACCAGCTGCGCTGCCAAAAAAAGAATCCTGGAACATCTCAGGGCCATTACCAACAAAGACCCCAAATACCCTGTTGCACGTCACTTCGAACAACTACACTTTTCCAATATTGCTGATTTAAATTTCTTCATATTGGAACAGGTCCCCAGGCATCCGAGGGGGGGTGACCGGTTATTAAATTTGAGACAACGTGAGTCCAAACTCATTATCGAATTTCAAACCAGATTCCCGGGAGGCCTGAACATTGATGAGGAATTAGCAATTCATCTAAGAGAATAATCTATGTTATTGACTAGCACTTGTCCTTTGATACCTGCAGTATTCTCTATATGTATATATCCTGTTCTGACATTGTATTTTTAAGTATTTTCAAATGTTTACATTACTTTTTCTCTCAATTTCACTTATGCATCTTTATCTGTATTTCACAAACTTTATTCTTTTGCTGTTTTCCCTAGGAGGAAAGGAGGGGGCCCATCACTGGACTTCACCTGCACGGGCGTACCCAACCTTTGCACTCCAGGAATCACTGCTCGTGGTTATATCACATTTTGAGACACCAATTACCAAGGTCAGACCCTTTCATTATTTAGAAATATTACAGCCCTTGGCTGACATGGCACTCCTGACTCACCCGGACAGTAGCAGGCTTGTTACTGCCTTCTCACTACGAGAATCATCTATGGAACTTTTTTCTCGATTTGGCACTCCTCATTAATAGGACACTTGTAGCAGTAGGAATTACAATTTCATTTTATTTCATATTTCTTATTTTGCAACACTACATCGGAGTGCATGATTCCAACCATATTTGCACTATGCATTGTTATTGGCTTAGTGTTGGATTTTCCTTCAGGCTGCATGCACTATTGCGCCATACTTATGTCATATTTGCCGCATATTTACATAGATGCATTGTGCCGCACTGGGCGATTGATTACATGCATTGACGCATATATTATTAACTTCAATTCGTGTTACATATTTGATCAATATTATTGCAAGTATGATATACGGCTGCTAACATTGTTTTTTCTAAAATTTATTTATTTTCCTTAAATTGATTCATTGTGACTGAGTTAGCATAACGTGAAATTCGTCACACATTGCGTCCTCCCACTTGGCCATTTCGGGACAGACTAATGTTTTGAGGCTTCAGAACACTAGCGGTACAATCACACCGTTCCAACATACATTTGCAATGGTGATATTTATTTGTAATTTATATGTTGACAATCCTGCTCCATTAACACTATTTACAAATTGTTATTTTACATGCAGGCATCTTTGTGACCATGAACAAATGTGGGTGTTTGTTTTTTGTAGTCAGGAACAACGTAGTTAACACCACTCCAATATGTCTGCCATGTATTATCTTGCAGTCCGACCTTTATTTTCACTATTGGTGTGAAGTATGAAAACTTTATTTAACAGTTGGTGTTCCTGTGTGAAGGTACACGTGAACAAGGCTTTCTTGCTGAAACGCGTTGTGTATTAAACTGCTTTCCTAAGATCTTTGGATCCCCTGTTGCCTTTTTGCCCGAGAGCGCAAGACATTCAATTTGTGGATTTACTTTGGATATTAATGACCCGGACTGCTTCGCCGGTATCTGAGCCAACTTCCAGTGGGTTCCAGCACTCCAGCAGAAGCTGTTTGTTATGACCATATATATATATATATATATATATATATATATATATATATATATATATATATATATATATATATATATATATATATTACCTACTGGCGGTCGCCAGTAGGTATATATAGTTAGGATTTTTTCCCTATGGGATTTTTGAAAATTCTATGTCTAATAACTTTGGCGTTTGTGGACGGAATTGGCTGAAATTTTCAGGAAAATGGAACATTTTGTTTCTGAGCAGCCCCTGGAAATTTGGGGGGGGTTCGTCCAGGGGGGGCCGAGAAAAAAGGGGGGTCCCAAAACGTGTTTTTAACATTGAGTTTTCCATAGGGCGGTTAGCCTCACTTTTAGCCCGAACGGCTGAATGGATTTGCACGAAACTTGGCAAAATTGTAGGGACTGGTAGCCCGATGTGCCTTTTGTAGGTCTCAATATATGTGCTGCAGTGGATTTTGAGAAATTAACGTTCAAAAAAAGATATATATCTGTAAGCGCGGACCAGGCAGCGCCCCGGTTCGCGGACCTTACGCGTATCGGAACTTCGCGTAGCGAAGCTGATTGGCTCTCCGGTGTCTGTCAACATTCTAAACAGTCCGGAGCGGCCGCCATCTTGTCTCTCGGTAGGATCGAGAGACAAGAGGAGGCCAAAACAAAGGGGGAAATAACCATAAGGGGGCATAGTAGATCCTCGCTGACCCCCTAGGTTTAATGTGGAGGTTTTAAAAGGGCCCCGCAGGGCAAAACATTTTTTTTGTTTTTTTTCGTGGTTAGCGCCCGGTCCGCGAACCGGGAAGCGTTCTGGGGAGCGTACTACAATGAAAAATGAATGATAGTCTTTTTAAATGCTGTATGTTAATTGATTGTTGGATTTGTTGATTATTTTTTATTTCCTTTATCTTCCCAGGGAGCGACCCGGTACGCGAACCGTTGAGCGCCTCGGTTCGCGGACCTTAAGCGTTCCGGGAGTCCACCATTTTGTGTTTCGGTCGAATTAAGATACAAGATGGAGGGCAAATAATGTTCAGAATGGGTAGAAGGGGGCACGGTAGAGTTATCTTGACCCCCTAGGTTTTCTGAGGGTGGCTGAGGAGGCTTATATGTGCGAAAAAAAAACATTTTTTTAAAAAAATTTCGCGAGGTTAGCTCCCGGTACGCGTACCGGGTAGCGCCCCAGGGAGCGTACTTTGTTGAAAATTAGTGAAAAAAGTTAGAGTAAAATAATAATTGTGAGTGATTAGATGTAGGGTAGCTCTGAGAAGAGCTTTTGGGTTTATGGTACATTTAGGTACTTATAAGTAGGTACCAATGCACATTCTTAAATTCAGAGTGAAAACTCTGTTGCCCTCATCTGAGAAGTGAACTCCATCTCCTCTGTAGATATCTTGCATGTAGTAACGCAAGTTATTGTTGTACAGGGAGCCCATTCCATGGTCTCTCATGTAAGCTGAAACAGATTTGTTTACATGCTTCCTCGACTTCTCAATTTGTGGACAAAATTGGTTTGACCACCTCCATTTCTGTCTTTGGCATATATTTGAATATACCAAGGCAGTCTGAGGAAAAAGTGCCATTAATTGCTCAAAGGTGTCCTTTAAAAGCATTTCCAGACCTACACCAGTCAAAGTGCCCAAGTCATTACCTCCACAGTGCACAATTAACAGGTCAGGTTTTGGCAAATGCATAAAGGTTTTCACCAATGGTATCAATTGGTGACATTTTAATCCTCTGTGGCCAAACCACTTAATTTCCACATCTTGTAAATTGAGGTTAGGTAAATTCCTGCTTTCAACGTACCTTTGAGCCCAGTGAATATAACTATGACCAACAATCCAGACAGAAAACATGGTGAGAGAAGGTTCTCCTGCAGTCAGATGAAGTGTGGCAATGAAATGGCAGTTGAAAAAATGAGAGTGTAAAATGAAAAAAAAACTGTGGAGTTTCTGTGTTCATGAAGCAGTAACAGTGATTGGTGGATTTTGATTGATGAAAACAGAAAGTTAGGGTGCACAGATGTGTTCTTTGAAAGATGTATTTTGAGTGGTCAATAAAAAATCATTAAATGAAAGAATGCACTGGATATGCAGGTGCACCGAGAGTTCAGAGTTCAATTGCAACATTGTTGTGTGAACTTGCAAACACCAGAGGTATTCCAGGAGGTGGTTGCTATGGAAAATAGGCAGAAAGGGCAGAGGGGGAAGGGTTTTCATTTGAAAAAAAGTGAGGGAAGAGTTTTGATTGGGTGACATGAGAAATATGTGTGAAGAATTACAGCATTTCTGTGCTTTTGATAGCTGCAGACTCTGGAGTGCATACCTTTTGCTCTGCTGAAGACAAATTGGTGTGTTTCTGAGACTGTTTTCAAACTCAAAGTATTTGCTAAGGTGAGAAAATATTTCTTTAATTTAGATAGAGAATAGTGTGCTTTAAGGAGAAAATTATGATTTATGTGGCGCAAATTGCTTGTAGATATGCTCTCACATGTGTATGGAAAATTTTGATTTTGAATGTTTGTGTTACATAGCCATGTTAAAAGTGACCCAACCATGCTGGAAAGGCAATCAAAAAATGCTTTCATGTGTTTTAATGACATTTTAAGTCATTTTCCCATGTGCAGTGTTTTGAAATTATGATTTGAAAATCGTTTTTGGGGAAAAGGAATTGTTTTTAAATTCATGACAAGGACATAATGGTGTATGCTTCTTTATAAGGCAATTGACTGTCCCTGATGTTATTTTTCTCATTTTAGTGTAAGACCTTTCTCTGTGGCGCAAATTGCTTGTAAATATGCTCCCACATGTGCATGGAAAATTTAGATTTTGAATGTTTGTGTTACATAGCCATGTTAAGAGTGACCCTACCATGCAGGAAAGCCAATCAAAAAACGCTTTTATGTGTCTTAAGGACAATTTAAGTAATTTTCCCATGTGTAGTATTTTGAAGTTATGATTTGAAAATCGTTGTTGAGGTAAAGGAATGTTGTTAAAATTTATGTGCGCCATATGCCCCCAAATTTCTTTTTTAGGGGTGCAGCAGGGTGTTCTTGAGACACCCCTGCACCTTTGGAATAAATTCCTAATTTGTGATGAGCAAATTGTTAATCGCAAATTGCACCTTCATTTATATGAGCCTCCTAGCCCATGGAAATGAATGGGTAATTTGCAATTAGCAATTTTCTCATCGCAAATTTGGAATGGTAAAGAATCGCTATTTATTCCTTAAAAATCGCTTTTTTGGAAATGCAAAATAGTTATATGATACATATGGCGGTTGATGTCTAACAAGATAAGAAGCTTATGGATTCATTTATGGTGACTGGCGCAATGAAGTAGACATCACTTACTTCATTGGTAGAGCTTTACATGTATTATCTCCTCTGTATTCTTCATCAAGCGTAACTTTAATCTGCAATCCTGAGTAGGCCTCACTTTAAACAAACCTCTGGATAGGCTACATCTTATTGTTATCCTGTATTAATCATTTAAAATGCTAGGGACAGATTTATGATAGGTGTATGCCTCTTTTGCGCCACTTAGAAAACATTGTCCATGGGGAAATGACTTAAAATGTCCTTAAGACACATGAATGTGTTATTTTAAAACGTTTGCAATTTTTTTGGGTCACTTTTAACATGGCTCTGTGACTCAAACAGTCAAAATCTAAATTCGCAATGCACAGGTGGGAGCATATTTAGAAGGAATGTGCTCCATGGGGAAAGGTCTTATAATGTAATATGGGAAAAATGACATCAGAGACACTGAAATGGCTTATAGAGAAGCATACACCATTATGTCCTTGTCATAAATTTGCAAACCATTACTTTTCCCCAAAAACGATTTTCAAATCATATTTTGAAAACACTGCACATGTGGAAATGACTTAAAATGTCAATAATTCAAAATTTGCGATTCCTTAAATGCAATGTATCAAACAAAAAATATGTAAAAAATGATATTAAGGATTTGGAAACTACCACCAACTTCTAGTTTGTGGTAATTTGCGAATTCTTTTCAAAAAGCATTTTAAAAAAAAAAAAAAAGGTCCCATATGACGCCCATACATGCCCTTAGGGCATGTAGGTGTGCCATATGCTCCCAAATTTCTTTTTCAGGGGTGCAGCAGGGTGTTCTTGAGATACCCCTGCACGCTTGAAAAAAATCCTATTTTGTGATGAGCTAATTGCTAATCACAAATTGCAACCTTCATTCCTATGAGCCTCCTAGCCCATGGAAATGAATGGGTAATTTGCAATTAGGAATTTGCTCATTGCAAATTAGGAATAGTAAAGAATTGCTATTTATTCCTTAAAATTTGCTATTTAGGAAATGCAAAATAGTTTGATGGTACATATGGTGGTTCATCTGTAACAAGATAAGAAGCTTAGGGATACATTTATGATGACTGGCGCAATAAAGTGCACATTACTTACTTCATTGGTAGGCCTTTATATGTATTATCTCCTCTGTATTCTTCATCAAGCGTAACTTTAATCTGCAATCCTGAGTAGGCCTCACCTTAAACAAACCTCTGGATAGGACACACTTTATTGTCATCCTGGATTAATCATTTAAAATGCTAGGGACAGATTTATGATAGGTGTATGCCTCTTTTGTGCCACTGTGCGTCACTTTTATGATGCAGCGGTGGTGCAAAAGATTTGCTATGAGGCGACAACATTACAAATTGATGCATTTAGGCAGATATGGCATGGTGTAAAAAAAACGTACCACATAAAACCCAAGCAGCAGTGATGCAAAAGATGCACCATGTCGCAAGACAGGCCTCACTTGGGGCCATATGTATCAAGCTAATTAGCATTTGCAAAGATCAAAATTCTACGAATTTCGGCTTTTGCGAATGTTAATTAGACAAATGGTATGTATCAAACAAGTTTGATGCAAAATAAGGAGTAGCAAAATTTGCTATTCCTTATTTTGCAATTGCACTGAAGGATTTGCAAATTTTGTGACTACTTAAATGCAATGTATCAAACAAAAACTATGTAAAAAATGACATTAAGGATTTGGAAACTATTGTGGTAAATTGGTGGTAATTTGTGAATTCTTTTCAAAAAGCTTTTTTTCAAAAAAACAAAAGGTGCCATATGACGCCAACACATGCCCTTAGGGCATGTATGTGTGCCATATGCCCCCAAATTTGTTTTTCAGGGGTGCAGCAGGGTGTTCTTGAGACACCCCTGCACCCTTGGAAAAATTCCTAATTTGTGATGAGCTAATTGCTAATCGCAAATTAAACCTTCATTCATATGAGCCTCCTAGGCCATGGAAATGAATGGGTAACTTGCAATTATCAATTTGCTCATCGCAAATTAGGAATGGTAAAGAATCGCTATTTATTCCTTAAAATTCGCTATTTAGAAAATGTAAAATATTTTGATGATACATATGGCAGTTCATCTGTAACAAGATAAGAAGCTTAGGGATAGATTTATGATGACTGGCGCATCACCAGGGATGTGCCAGTCATCCTGCGCCGCTGTTCCGCCACCCATGGTGTGCTGCATTTACAATGCGGCGCAGCATGGGGCAAAAATGGCACAGATGCGTGACGCATCTGTGCCGTAAAGGTGGCGCATTGCTGGAGTTGTATCGCAAGTGCGATGCAGCTCCAGCAAGGCTCAGGGGTGCCCCATCTCCACAATGCTGCGTCAAGACCTATGCCAGCTTCAAGCAGGCGCAGGGTTTTGACGCAGCTTTCTCCTATCTGATTGTAAATGCGGCACACCATGGGTGGTAGAGCAGTGGTGCACATTAACTGGTGCATGCCTGGGGATGTGCCATTTAATATAAATCTGCCCTTTAACATTTAAGTATGTGCAGGGGACACAGAGTCGGTGAGGCTTATCCAAGGTTAAGAAGAGATGAGTCCTGTTCAGTGAAAAATTAGACATAGGCTTCACCTGCTCAGCATTGCTGGACATGGCTAAATAATAGCTGCAAAATGTTAATCTTGTTAAACAATTTTACTATTATAATCTCTGAGATTTGTTTCTTACTCTGCAACATCTCATTGTTGTTATCTTTCTTTAAAGATAAAGACAACCTCAACATGAGCGACAATCTGCAATCAGTTGATTTTGACCTCATCATTGAACTTGTAATTGAAACATCAGTGGATGTTGATCCTTTGGATGATTTAAATCCTGAGGATGAAGAAGAGCGTGATGAGGATGCAGATTTGTCCGAATTATATGATATAGGATGGGAAGCTGACCTGCTTGAGCCTTTGGAAATATAAACATTTATTTTTAAAATGTATAATCAATAAAAAGTAAAAAGGTAAACCGTTTAATTTAAAAATAAAGACACCTTCAAAAACAGGTTATGTGTAGTGTCTTCAATAAAATATTAAAATATGCTCATAAAATTAGATCAGATTCACATATAAAATAGCATAGGTAACATAAATATAAATGTCATTTCTTTTCTGGTATTTCTGTATTGTAAAATTGCCAATGACTAAAAAATCTTCAAATTAAAATGTCAAGTAGTGTGTTAAGTTTTTGATCACTGTTACTGATTTACTGTTTGGTATTAATGTTTAATAACATTTTTTATTATATTTTTCCACAGATTCAACTGCAGATCATTTCAAGATTTCACCATGCCTACAATACAAAGACAGATAAAGGCTGCAAAACGTCAAAGACAGCAGGTGAAAAAAAAACGCAGCAGTCCTCTAACAAAAAGATTTCTCAAGCCACGAAGAAAGCACCGGGTAAGAGCTCTAAATATTTCATAAGAAATATTTGTAGTAAAAAAAATATTACTACAGAAAATGTTTCAGTCCATAAAACGAGAAGGAAATCAAATGGAAAGAAAAGGACAATGAAAAATGTTACTGCTAGAGCAAGAGATAAATCTGTGCATGATAGTAGAAGGAAACAACAGTTTAGGGAGATTCGTGAACGAATGTTCCGCAACAGGATAATTGGCAATTTGTTAAAAAATATTAAGAAAGGTCAACAGAAACTAGTTTTTTATAAGAGAAAAAAAAAAGTTGAGAAAGTTATTGATCAGGCATTTGAAATTAAACGTAAGTTATTTATTTTGATAATCAATAGAATTAGGAAGCTAAACAAGGCAATTTTTGATTTCAAAAGAAATAGTAGATGGAAGAGAATAGTTAATCGTAGTAATTTTTGTGAAGTTTTTTCTGGAGAATGGATGCATAGTTCAAGCTCTGAGGCATTTTTTAATGAGGAGAGTTATTTCCAGGATAATGATTTGGTGCATGCAGTTGACACTAGTGGTCGTGCTTATGAAGTGAAAGATGGTTGTCCAGTTGAAAAAGAAAAACTTGTGACAACAGAGGCAGAAGAGGTGTTAGGTAATGAGGTTTTAGGAAGACGTGCTAAGGGTCTTGTGTACACCTGGAAGTGTAGTAGTATTTGCAGTGTGCGACAGGATTCCATCAATTTGCTTTGTGATTTTGTACGGTCATTTAACAAAAAAAGTTTGAAGCAGAAAATGATGTTGTTGCAAGAATTAGATCCTTGCAGAGTAAGAGAAGTGACAGGTTTGCATGGTCATTCACTGGCTTGTCTTTCCAGGAGAGTATGCCAGAGTGTTTTTCATCATTTCAGGATGCTAGCAGTGCATCATAACAAAGTGAGGAAATTAGTTAGAATGTTGTATTATGCTAAGAGTCCAGCAATTATGCTGAAACAATTATGTGCTGCTCTTTTGCATGGTTCTGAAATAGATGTGAAGAATATATGTGAAGAAATTGAGTTTTGTTACTTTGGAAGTAAAGAGGAGAATGTTGAAATTGAGCAAGAAGTAGAGGGTCATGTGGAAGATAGTGTACAGGTTTCCAGTACAGATAATTTCCAGAGGGAAATTGCGACGTTTGACGTGAAATCAAGTGAGAGGCCTAATTTCACTTGTGTGTGTTGTCGACGCACTTATTATAAGAATCAGACTAAGTTAGTGGATTTATATGCAAAAAGTGAAAGGGAAAATAATAGTGAATGGAAGGATTTTGCAACATACTTGATGGTAGAAAATTGTTTTGATTTGGGATTGGATCAACGTGTGTGTACTTATTGTTGTAACAAATTAAAACAAAACCAGATGCCTACTAGAGCAGTTCATAATAATCTGGAATTGGTTGAGATTCCTTCTGAATTGAAGGACTTAAATACTTATGAATCTATTTTGATTCAAAGTATCCACCCCTTTCAGGCTATTGTAAGAATGGAGCCAAAGACAGGGAAATTGCCTCCATCAGATTTACAGAGAGGATTAAAGGGAAGAGTTGTTTATTTGCCTCTAGATTTCAAGAAAAACATTAACACAATTGGAGTAGAAAAAGTGGAAGAGGAACCTCTGGTTATCTTAGTTAATGGGGTTCCGACAAAGAATAAGAAAATATGGCAAGATTTAGTAGATGTTAGGAAAGTTAAAAAGGCAACATTGTATTTGAAAAAAAATAATAAATACTATAAGAATGTATATGTTGCAGAAGAGGAAGTAAGTGAGGAAGAGGATAGCGATTTGTGTGCTGGTCAAATTGAGAAAGTAGAACCCTCTACTAGTGAAGAAATATATGAACATTATAGTGTTCATCCTTTGCATTCCAAGGAAGTCATGGGGAATGCTATTGAGTTGTTTCAAATGAAACAAGCCAAAGGGAGTCCCATTAGTGTTTGGGAGGAAAGTTTGGAAGCTCGGTGTTTCCCACAGCTTTTTCCAACAGGTCAGGGAGGAAGATATGATGAGCGACCTCATCAAATTCCTGCTTCTGAATACCGGACTTTGCGATTGTATGCAGGAGATGCTAGGTTTCGACAATGCATTCCTTATTTGTTTCATCTCCTGTTTGAAAGCGATCTGTCTGGACTGTCATATGCAGTGAACCACATCTTGAAAAGTGGTATACACATGCAAAACATCTCGGCAAGTGATTTTATGGATAAAGTCAATGTCCAAGATAGTATTTTGGATTCTCACCTGATTAATCTCATGGCGTGTCAGCGTGGTACTAATGAGTACTGGTACCGTCGTCATGGTGATTTAAAATGTATGCTGAGGAACTTAGGTACTCCCACATGGTTCCTCACTCTGAGCTGTGCCGAGTATGGCTGGGAAGACTTACTTGAATTTCTACGAGAGGCAAATGCTAACGTAGATAACATCGAATTCAAGACACCTGGAGAACTGTGCTCTTTGGATCCAGTCAATGTATGTAGGTACTTCAATCATAGATTTGAAGCTATGATGTCTTTCATCATGAATAAGAAGAATCCACCTCTTGGAGAGGTGTTGGATTTCTTCTGGAGAAAGGAGTACCAAGCAAGAGGTGCTCCTCATATACATATGTTGCTGTGGATCAAGGATGCACCTAAATTTGGAACGGATCCAGAAGACTCAGTGATGAGTTTCATCCAACAGTATTCTACGTGTGCTGTTCCAAACGCAAAGGAGAAGAAAAGCCTAAGAGAAAAAGTTCTGCGTTTCCAAAGCCATCGATGTGGAAAGTACTGCCGTCGTAAATTCCGAAACAAAGACAAGTTCTACACTAAATGTCGTTTCGGCTTTCCACGACCGGTGATTTCTAAAGGAAGAGTAAACAGTTTGATGTCTTCGTTGCGACACAATGTCATGAAGAAATCACCTAAAAACACTTACAATTTGAAGAGGAACGAAGAGTCCAAGTACATCAACGACTACAACCCGGTGATTTTGTCGATGTGGAATGCTAACATGGATATACAGTTTGTGGCTGATAACTGTATGGCTGTGGCTCGGTATGTGACGTCTTACATCACCAAAAAAGAGAAGACAGAATTGAAGGATATGTGGGAGGACATTTCCCATGAAAAGAGCCTCAGCAAGAAGTTGTACAGTTTCAGTCTGAAGATGTTGTCGCATCGAGAAATCGGAGCGTACGAATGTTCTGACCGGTTGTCTTCAGCAAGTCTCTATGCCAAGTCCAGGAGTATCGTTTGGGCGAGTCTTGGTCTTGCTGCAACGCGTAATCGAGTTCTCAAACCTGTGCGGGAAATTGAGTATTTGGCGGAAAAGGAGCCAAACAGTACCGACATTTTGAAGACAAACATGTTGGATACATATTATCCAAATCGAAGCAGTCATCTCGAGAATGTTTGTCTGTATGAGGTTCTGCAAAATTACATATTCAAGAGGAACATCAAAGAAGATACTGAGAAAGGAGTGTATGCTGTAATAGGAAGTGAGGGATGTCTGGTCAAGCAAAGAAAATGCCACTTGGTAAACCATCGAAAATTGAGTGGCGAATCTCCTGAAAAAAAGGAGTTTTTCTATTTAGCACTTTTGCAACTTTTCAAGCCTTGGCGTGCAGAAGAGGAACTGCTTGGAGATTTTCTCTGTTACGAAGACTCTTTCAATGCCGCCAAGGAGACCATAGAATGTCCTGCTTTTCCCAAATATGTAGAAATGTTGAATGCGGAAATTGAGCAGGAAGCAACGATTGCAGCCGAGATTGCCAGAGACAGTTCTCAGGACAGTCAGAGTTCTGCTTCATTGAGTCAGGATCCACTAGGAGGACCTCTTATCGAAAATGAAGCTGCCACTGCTATGAATGAAGTGGAAAGAGCCATGGCACATGCTCAAGAGGATGCGGTTAACTTAGAAGAGTTGGAAAGGCAACTCAACGTTGAGCAGAGGAAAATATATGACGAAGTTACCATGCAAATTGATCATGGATTAAGTCATGATAAGAAAGAGTGCTCATGTACGTCGTTGAAGCCTGTCCGACTGTACGTGAGTGGAGAAGCGGGAACTGGAAAAAGTTTCCTCATTAAAGCAATTTCATGCTATTTGCAGGAAAGGACAGAGTCATCGCTGTCTTGTGTTGTCACTGCTCCAACTGGACTGGCAGCACATAATATTAAAGGGATTACTTTACATCGTTTACTGATGCTGCCAGTGGAGCATGACAACAAATTAGAATATCACAAGCTATCTGGAGATGCTTGTTTTGAAGTTTCAAGAATCTTGAGGAAAATGAAACTTCTTATCATTGACGAAGTAAGCATGGTTTCCAATGTCATGCTTGCCTTTGTGCATTTGAGGATGCAAGAAGTTCTCAAAACAGAGTATGATGTGTTATTTGGTGGCAAACACATCATTGTTTTCGGAGATCTTCTGCAGCTGACACCAGTGAAAGGGCAACCTGTGTTCAAAATGCTCACGCATGAAGATACCAGGCAGTGCCTAGGCAGCATTGGCAACGTCAATATATGGTTAAACTTCAATTATGCTGAACTGCATGAAAATATGCGTCAGGCGAAGGATGAAGTTTACAAGACTATTCTACAAGATGTTAGAATTGGAAAAGTGACTGAGCATGGGAAAGAAGTTTTACATGCACGATTACTGTCAAATTTATATCCAGAACAAGATGTTGTGCCTGAGAATATTTTTCAGAAAATTACTGAAAAGAAATCTGGAATATGTTTGATGCCAACTCTTGCAGAATGTGCCAAATTTAACAACAAAATGTTGCATTTAGAAAAGCAAGAGATTGTGAAAATGGAAGCTATTGATAGAGTAGAGCATATGGGATCAACAATTATTTTGTCTGAGAATCTGAAAACAAAATTGGATTCATTAGAGAAGAGTATATCTAAAACTGCAGGTTTTGAAAAGACTCTGAATGTGTGCTTGAACTGCCGTATAATTTTAAGAAGGAATTTACATGTTGAAAGAGGTCTGGTAAATGGATCAATGGGTAATGTTGTTGATTTTGTGAAATACAGAAATAGAGATGGAATTGAATTTTTAAAAATTAAATTTGATGGCATTGAGGAAGTACAGCTAATTGCTCGTTGTTCTGCTAGATTTTTGCTTGTAAAAGACTTATATGTTCGCCGTAAGCAGTTTCCTGTTTGCTTGGCATATGCGGTGACAATCCATAAATCGCAAGGTTTAAGTGTAGACAGTGCATTGGTGAATATTGGCAGTTCTGTGTTCAAGGAGGGTATGGCATATGTGGCATTGTCACGAGTTAGAACTTTATCGGGATTGTACTTGATTGAGTGTGATGTCACAAACATTTGTGCAGATCTAGATTGTGTTAAGGAATACAATAGGTTAAGAAGAGAGTATGCGCCACATTTGCCTCAGTTTCCTTTGTTTGAGAAACGTGTGGTAGGCCGGAAACGAAGAAATGAGAACAATACTGGGGAGGTTGTAGCAAAAAGACAAAAAGTCAATGAACCTAAAATTACAAGCAGAAACAAAAAGGATTCTGTTGAAGATGTTGTTGGTTTTCAGTTTGAAAACAGTTCTGGTGTCAACTGCTATGCTAATGTAGTAATTAATGTTTTGTTTTCTCTAAAAAATGTAAAAGAAGAGATTGTGGTCAATTCTGATCAAAGATTTTGCAGTTTGTTAAATTCTGTGTTAGAGAAATGTACCACTGATAGAAGAAACATAGAAAGTGTGTCTGAAATTCGAAATCTGTTAGACAGATGTTCAGGCCAAACACAATTCTCTCAAAATATTCAGCAAGATTGTCAGGAGTTTTTAATGTATATGCTTGATGTATTACATGCTGAAGGTGTAGATGTAGATCAGCTGTTTGGGCTTTCTTATCAATGGCAGCATGACTGCGAGAACTGTATGGTATCAAGTACTACTAGTGTAGACTCAGAAAGATTTATATATTTAACTTTGCCAGACAGTAAATCAGTCTCCTTTAATAAGCTAGTAAAAGCTGCTAATCACAACATGGAGTGTAGCCAATGTAAATCTGAAATGATGTCCACATTATTTATACGAACATATGGCCAGTACGTCATTTTAATGTTCCAACGATGTAGGCCTGATGGAACAAAATTGACAACTTTAATAAAAAATTTTGTAGCTTCGCAGTTGTCAATATCAGGAAGCACTTTTGTAACTACAGCAATTATATATCATGACGGCCCTTCAATAACATCAGGACATTACACAGCTTATTTAAAGTCTAGAAATGGCTGGTCATTCTGCAATGATTCTGTTTTAATTTTCAAAAAAAAATTGCCGTATGACCTTAAAAACTCTTACCTGGTGTTTTTAAAACCAAAATTTTAGGGAAATAATCTCGGGATGTGCTCTGTGGAATTTGAAGAAGTTCTAATGGCTCCTACACAATTTGGCCTTGAGGATAAGTGTAGTTCAGAGACATAACTTCTAATCATAGGACTGGACATCATGGAGATATATGTGCACTTTGAATGAGTTCAGAAAAACTGTTTCTTTTTATAAGCTAATTGAAGCAGCCAATCAAAACATGGAGTAGAGGGAATGTAAGTCTGCAATGCTGTCTACTGTTTTACATTGCTTTATGATTAAAAGTGATGTAGAGAATTAAATAATTGTAGTAGTCATAGAGGTAGTGTAAGTCTGCTTCATATTAAGCAGTATCAGTGTCATAGGAAATGTAGAACATGACTGAGCAAGAAGGGGAAGATATTACTATTCCAGGATTGTGAAAATGATCTTCAACATTTTAATTCTGAAAGTTACGGAAATGCCAAATGATGGGATTGGCTTGCAAGAAATCCAAGAGTTATAAATGGCTCTGACTAGATTTGGCCTTGTGGAAAATAGTGGTAGAGAGCAAGAAGTCATTTATTGCATGTAACGTGTTTTTAAAAACGATGGAGGTTTTCTTTCAGAAAGTGGCGGGCTGAAAGTAATAACAGCACAAAAGAGTGTAAGCTGTTCATAGGACATCCTTGGACGTCATGGAAAGTAAGTTAACTTTAAGGAGTTCTGAATTTTGATTTCTGATGTTGTATGGGTTTTTTAAACACAATCATTTTGATTGTGTTTTTTTTTCCCCGCTGTTACATGATGAATACCTTCAAGTCACTGTTTTTAGTGAATTTTGATACATTCTGAGAACAGCAAAAATAAACCATTTAACATGTATAATTAATTCTGTACTGTTTGCATTTATGATGTATATGTAGAACTGTGTAGGAGGCATGGAGAAGGTGAGGCTTCTGTAAGTGTGAAAGTTGTTGCATGCAGTGCTGCACTTCTACGTATTCTTTCATATGCTGGACTACATCTGCACAATGAGATACCTAAGCAAAGGAAACACAAGTGATGTGATTGTGAAATGAACAAAATAAATTGCACATATTTCAATTACATCACCTGTGTTTCCTATCATTATGAATCACATTGTGCAGATCAAGTTTAGGTCTGTCCAGGGAAACATAGGAGGTTTCTACTTTGTTGAAGAGTGCAGTGGACATGACTCACTTCATTGGTAGACTTTCACAGATATTATCTCCTCTGTACACTTCAACAAGTGTAAATCTCATCTTGAACTCTGAGTAGGCCTCACCTCAAACAAATCTCTGGATAGGAGACATGTTATTGGCATCCTGAAGCGACACTTTTCTGAAACAAGAGCAATGCAAAAGATGCACCATGTTTTAAGATAGGCCTCACTTCATCTGCATCAAGATACTGTTAGTTTAAAATGTATATCTTTAGGACTGTGTAGGGGACCTGGAGAAGCAGAAGCTTCTGTCAGTGTCAAAGTTGTTGAAAAACTATTTGTCCTTCAATCTTTTCCCTTGTCTTTTGTAATTTTTAAATACATGTTTTAATATTTTTCAAATGTTGGTTCTCTCTTTCACAGATTGAAAGTATAAAAATAAAAAGTGATTAATTTAACGGCAATTATAAGGTAAATAGTTGTACTCTTTTCGTTACATTTCTATCACATTCACCTACTATTAGATCCACTGCTTCACTTCTTTAACCCTCAGTTTCCTGCCTTTGCTACTTTCCTCATTCCTTTCTCTATTACCTACTTACTCAACTCCTTCCACTCTTTTTCTCAGTCCCTCTGTTCTCATAGTTCCTCAGTCTTGTTCACTCACTCCGTCTCTATTACTCTTAGTGTCTGTGAATTACTTTCCCACCTTTTTTTTGGACCGCTTCCCGGGAAGTGGCCCGGTTCGCAAACCAGCATCGTTACGGGAGTCCACCATTTTGTGTTTCGGTCGAATCAAGATACAAGATGGAGGGCAAATAATGTTCAGAATGGGTAGAAGGGGGCACGGTAGATGTATCTTGACCCCCTTGGTTTTCTGAGGGTAGCTGAGGAGGACCATAGTTCTTCACTCTTGTTCACTCTCTCTGTTTCTATTAATGTCACTGTTTATGACTGATCAAAAAAAATGTTTTAAAAAAAGAACAGTAACTATAAGGGAAGGAAACAGACAGTTATGTTAAAAGAAAGACAGCTATAGGGAGTAAACTAAGAATACTGTTACCCGCAATCCACTGCTGTTGATGTTACTGACCATGTCATGAATGATGTAATATGTGACATCATCAGCAGTGGATTGTAGGTAACAGTATCTCTTGTTTACTCCCTAGAGCTGTCTTTCTTTTCACATAACTGTCTGTTTGCTTACCTTATACTTACTGTTCTTTTTTTAAAAAAATATTTTTTTTGGTTAGCTTCCGGTACGCGTACCGGGTAGCGCTCCGGGGAGCGAACTAAGAGAAATAGAGGTTGGCAGAGTTCCAAATATTCTACCAATTTTTTTATAATGGGGAGGTAGTTCTAAAAAGAACTTTTTTTTTATGTTTTTGTTGTTTTATATTTTTTTTTGTATTTTTTAAACATTTTTTTACTTTTTTTGTATTTTCTGAACGTTTTTATATTTTTTTTGGTTTTTTTGGGGGGGGGGAAACAAAAACGATCCATTGTAAAGGGCTCAACAGGAGCAACAAAAAAAAAAGAATTTATTCTTTGGGGCGTCTCGGACAAACATTAACATGATTCTGAATAGCTCTCATAATCAAAATGATGCTACTTTCCCTGTAGCAGATGAAATCGCCGCAGTGCACGCACACTTGCTTCACGTGCCCAAACAACATTTGGATGTTTGGGATCATCTCCCTCGCCTCTGGTCCCGACACCTCTGGAACAACTGATCTTCTTGCCATTGGGAGGGGATTTTGTTGCTCATCACGTAGCTGGGCAGCACTATAATTATTTGGGTGCCACCTACTCATATGCCGATGCATAGTGTGATTGCCGTAACTGTATTTTTTTTCAGTTCCCCTTGACAATCTATCACCGCATATACGGCAAAACACGTAGCGTGCATTCACTTTTTTTTGCCCCTCAGGAATTCTATAGAATTGCCAAATGTAATTCTCCTTTCGATTGTACCTCCTGGGCTCCTCTGGCAAAAACCTTGGCTCTTCCTCCTCTTCCTCCTCTTCCTGTTCTTCCTCTTCTTGCAAAATTACTTCAGCAGGTGGTCCTCTCTTTCTTGGATTTGGTGGAGGTGGTGGGTTAGAACCAGCTGAAGCTACTAATGAAGCCATGTCAAAGTGTAAATAAAGGGTCTTTCTCTCACCAAGGTGAAAGTCAGAGTGAGGAAAGAAGGAGGGGTTTTCATCATTTGGGAAAAGCAAAAGTTGTAAACCAATGAAAAGTGTTCATTTTAGATCACATGACCTAGTATTACATCATTAGGAAACCAAAAGTGAAAGGAACCAATGAAAAGTGTTATTACCGAGTCACATGACCTGCTGTGTTTACGTTACGCGGTCGGCGCCGCGCCGCGGATCGCTTCCGGTTCGCGTACCGGTGCGCTTCCGGGTACGCTAACGTAGCACGTAATATCACGTATTACGCGAGAACGCGAAACGTCATGCTGACGCGACGCGTCACAATGTTGTTTTCTAACGCGAGAGGTGCGCAAACGGAACGTTTACCGGTTCGCGGACCGGGTCGCGCCTCCGGATTGAGCTAACGGGAAGCTAACCGGTACGCGTACCGGGAGCGAAACAAAAAAAATAATAAAAAAAAAATTGTATTAAAAACATGTAAAAAATATTTTTCTATTTAAAGAAGAATACATTGTAAAGGTTTTGATATTAGCTGTTAAAAAACCAATGAAATTCACTGAAAAAACCATAGGTTATAGACCATATATAGTTAGGAATTAGCATTTACAAAACCTTGAAAATTCACTGAAAAAACCATAGGTTATACACCATATATAGTTAGGAATTAGCATTTAAAAAACCTTATTTTACTCACACAAAACCAATGAAATTCCATATATAGTTAGTTGTACTAACTATATATCACGCACCCGCAATCCACTGCTGATGATGTCACATATTACATCATTCATGACATGGTCAGTGACATCACTGATGACATCACTGATGACATCTCAAATGACATCACTGATGACATCACTGATGACATCTCAAATGACATCACTGATAACATCACTGATAAAATCTCATTTGACATTACTGATCACATCACTGATGACATCATTCATGTGATAATACGATGAACCTCTTCAGACTCTAATATAACCTTAGATACACTCAGTGTAAACAGACACTCACAGACTGTCACTCATCCATGGAGTTACTTACACACCTAGTCAGTCATGCAAAGAATCAATCACAGCTCCATTTTCACAACTATACAGTTATACACACCTTACTTATTCAAACATATACTAAAACATATTTACTCACTTATACAATCCTGGATACAAGAGCACAATGATCCATACAGCCACTCACACATTCACTGGCTCTTATGCACAGTTATTTATATATGTCAACTCTCACATGTACTGTATTTTACATATGTACTTACTTTGACATGTAGCACTGAGATATCTATTCACTCACCAATACAGTCATGCACACAGTCAACCGCCCATACAGCTGTTTCCACATGCACTTTTGAACCCATACATCTATGCACAGAGTCATACACCTCCCAGCCACCCACACACACACTCAGTCTCCCATACAAATGCTTGGGCAACCAATCAATAACCCAT
Source organism: Lissotriton helveticus (assembly GCF_964261635.1). Lineage (NCBI taxonomy): Eukaryota > Metazoa > Chordata > Amphibia > Caudata > Salamandridae > Lissotriton > Lissotriton helveticus. The sequence continues at coordinate 136,598,675 of NC_136058.1, forward strand.
ATAGTTACTCATATAGCTACTGATCAACACATGCAGCAGTTTACAGAACAACAGACATAATGATGCACAAATTAAGACAGTTTAGTCACTAACCCATGCACTCAGTGAGACACATTTAACCACTCACTCATACAGTCAGTCATGCACCTACTAAATCCTTCATCCAGACACTTATACATCCACTCATTCTTAAATATGTAAGACATATTTTAACTTTACAGAAAAATACAGTCACTGGATGTTGTCATCAGTGATGTCATCAGTGATGTCATTTGAGATGTCATCAGTGATGTCATCAGTGATGTCATTTGAGATGTCATCAGTGATGTCATCAGTGATGTCACTGACCATGTCATGAATGATGTAATATGTGACATCATCAGCAGTGGATTGCGGGTGCGTGATATATAGTTAGTACAACTAACTATATATGGAATTTCATTGGTTTTGTGTGAGTAAAATAAGGTTTTTTAAATGCTAATTCCTAACTATATATGGTGTATAACCTATGGTTTTTTCAGTGAATTTTCAAGGTTTTGTAAATGCTAATTCCTAACTATATATGGTCTATAACCTATGGTTTTTTCAGTGAATATATATATATATATATTCACTGAAAAAACCATAGGTTTCAAACCAGTTATAGTTAGGAATTAGCATTTAAAAAACCTATTAAATTCACTGAAAAAAACATAGGTTTCACACCAGTTATAGTTAGGTGGAAATTTTACTCGCATAAAACCATTGAAATTCCCACGTTATAGTTAGTTGGACTCACTATAACTTGCGCGTGCAATGCACTGCTGATGACGTCACATATTACATCACTCATGACATGGTCAGTGACATCACTCATGACATCACTGATGACATCTCAAATGACATCACTGATGACATCATCCAGTGAATGTGTATCTTTCAGAAAAATAAATATTTTTTATATATGTATATCTAAAGGTTGATGGAAGAATAAATGGGTAAATAAATGTCTAAATGGATGTTTTTTTGTGTAAAATTGATTGGTTAACTGACTTATTAAATGTATCTTAGTGAATACATATATTAGTGAGTAATGTTTAAATATTTAAATATCTGTATCTGTGTCTCACTTTGTGTATAAGTGGCTGCATGGGTTGGTGAGTAGCTACATGAGTGTGTATATGGGTTATTAGTTGTTTTTTGAGTATCAGTATCAGTGTCTGTATGGTTCGGTGGGGGATATTACTTAGAGCACAGATGCATGAATGAGTGACTCACTACTTGTATGTATTTTGAAGACAGCATGTGTGCAAGACTGTATGGGTGGATGATTGTGTGTATGGGTGGGTTAGTGAGTATGTGTTTTTATAATTGATTGTTTAAGAGAGTAAATATGTTTCTGTTTCTGTAGAAGTATGTGTAGTGGTGTGTATATAGCAGTATAATCAAGTAAATGCTTTTTTGATAGTTTATTTGCATGTGTGAATTTGTGTGTGAGTAACTATATGGATGAGTATTAGTGTGTAACAGGATGTGTAGGTGTATGAGTACATATGATGAGTAAGTTCATGCATGAGTGACTATATAGAACTGTTGGTGAATGAGTGGATGTGTATGTAGATGTTGGAATTACCTAATAAGTTGTTGTAATTGGTATTGGTTTCTCCTTTTTTAAGAAAATGTTAGTTTCTATATTTGAATGTGTGTGTGTCAAGGGTTATTTTATGCTGATAGGAGGTCTGCCACTTTGTCACAAGGATGTTGTCATCAGTGATGTCATTTGAGATGCCATCAGTGATGTCATGAGTGATGTCACTGACCATGTCATGAGTGATGAAATATGTGACGTCATCAGCAGTGCATTGCACGCGCAAGTTATAGTGAGTCCAACTAACTATAACGTGGGAATTTCAATGGTTTTATGCGAGTAAAATTTCCACCTAACTATAACTGGTGTGAAACCTATGGTTTTTTCAGTGAATATATATACACATACATAAATGCATATGCATCTATATATGCATATATATATATATGTGTATATGTGTGTGTGTAGAAAGAGGTAGAGAGGTAGAGGTGTAGAGGTAGAGAGGTAGAGGTAGAGAGGTAGAGACTAGTAGAGAAAGAAGTAGAGAGAGGTAGAGAGGTAGAGAGAAGAGAGTAAGTAATAGAGTAGTGTGAGTTGTAGAGAGTAGTAGAGGGCAGTAGAGAGAGTAGCAGACAGTGAGTAGTAGAGTGTAGTAGAGTGAATAGTAGAGTGAGTAGTAGAGAGTAGTAGAGAGTGAGTAGTAGAGAGTGGTAAAGAGTGAGTAGTAGAGAGTAGTAGAGAGTGAGTAGCAGAGAGAGAAAATAGTAGAGAGTAGTAGAGAGAGAGTAGTAGAGAGTGAGTAGTAGAGAGTAGTAGAGAGTGAGTAGTAGAGAGTGAGTAGTAGAGAGTGGTAGAGAGAGAGTAGTAGAGAGTGAGTAGTAGAGTAGTAGAGAGTGAGAAGTAGAGAGTGAGTAGTAGAGTAGTAGATAGTGAGTAGTAAAGAGTGAGTAGTGGAGAGAGAGTAGTAGAGAGTGAGTAGTAGATAGTAGAGAGTAGTAGAGAGTGAGTAGTAGAGAGTAGTAGATAGTGAGTAGTAGGGAGTGAGTAGTAGAGAGAGAGTAGTAGAGAGGAGTAGAGTAGTAGAGAATGAGTAGTAGAGAGTGAGTATTAGAGAGTAGTGGAGTAGTAGAGAGTAAGTAGTAGAGAGTAGTGGAGAATATTCCAAAGTTTGTCACAGCACCACTTGCACAATAAGTCCAATCAAATCATATCACTTAGAGTCCTTATTGAAGCGCTGACTCTTGGTGTATATTCAAATGCTTTTATTTTCCTTAAGTTTATGTACCACAGCCAGCTGACGCGTTTCGTTCTGTATAGGGCGTACTTATTTCCTTCAAGTTATGTCGGTATCCTGTTGTCATGTAACTAGATATTTCTTCCAAATGTTAGACGAGACGTAAGTACATTCTTATTCAAAGTGACTAGGTATCAATTTTACCCACACAATTCGGGCAGACTTGAGTAATTTATAGCATCCTCAAAGTCAGTCTTTCAAAAATTCCAAAGTATAGGATATGATAATCCAAATCCAAATGTTTCTCAAGAAAAGTCATTTTCAATCGTTCGGAATTTCGGCGTTTGGGCAGATATGACCCAGGGACCCCCAGTATGCAAGGGGAATTAGTCCTCCCTCTGCAAACGCGCCAGTGGCCTGCGTTGCAGAGAGGTGTAAAAAGAGGCTTAGCCTCATTACACCTCTGTGCAATGCAGCCCCCTGGCGCATACTGGAGGCTCCGGGTGGGCTAGTTGGCCCCCAGGGACCCCCAGTATGCTAGGGGAATTAGTTCCCCCTCTTCAAACATGCACGGGGGCTGCGTTGCAGAGAGGTGTAAAAAAGGGTGTGGCCTCATTACACCTCTCTGCAATGCAGCCCCCTGGCGCATACTGGAGGTTCCTGATGGGCTAGTTGGCCCCCAGGGACCCCCAGTATGCAAGGGGAATTAGTTCCCCCTCTGCAAACATGCACGGGGGCTGCGTTGCAGACAGGTGTAAAAAGGAGCATGGCTTCATTACACCTCTCTGCAATGCAGTCCCCTGGCGAATACTGGAGATTCCTGGTGGGCTTTCAGGTCTTATATAGTTAGGAATTAGCATTAAAAAAAACTTTGAAATTCACTGAAAAAAACATAGGTTTCAGGCCTAATAGAGTTAAGAATTAGCATTTAACAAACCTTGCAAATTCACTGGAAAAACCATAGGTTTCAAGCCTTATATAGTTAGGAATTAGCATTTAAAAAACCTTTGAAATTCACTGAAAAAACCATAGGTTTCAGGCCTTATATAGTTAGGAATTAGCATTTAAAAAACCTTTTAAATTCACTCAAAAAACTATAAGTTTTAGGGGTGTTATAGTTAGCTGGACATTTCACTCATACAAAACCATTGAAATTGCTCCTATATAGTTAGTTGTACTAACTATATTTCGCGCACCCGCAATCCACTGCTGATGATGTCACATATTACATCATTCATGACATGGTCAGTGACATCACTGATGACATCTCAAATGACATCACTGATGACATCATCCAGTGAATGCGGTTTGCTTCGTTATTTAAATATGCATATGCAATCTAGATTCCAATCTTCTAAGTTTCAGTACCCTGTCCCCTCCTCTAACATGCAGTGGTACATGGTCTAATCCAAAGTATTGCAGTAAATCTCTATTACTTTGATGTTTGATGGCAAAATGTCTTGCCACTGATAGCTCATGGACTTGTTTACAATTGCACACATGTGTTCCAAGATCCTTACTTTAACACAGTGTATGGTGCTCCCTATGTATTTTAGTTTGCAGGGGCAAATTAGACAATAAACTACATGTGTTGTTTGGCATGTTATGAACTTATTTATGGTTTTTCATTCTTCTAGACCCGGAACCTCAAAACCCAACACCCTCTTGCTAAATGCACAGGCTTTGCATCTTCCACAAGGGAAGAAACCTTTCATTTCGGCTAGGGTGTTAAGTTTAACAGCATGATTGTTCAGATGGCTGTGAACCAATTTATCTCTGAGGGACCTGGCTTTTTAAAAGTTATTTGTGGCACTGGTGGAATGCCCATGCCGATGATTGCATCAGTTTTTAAGACATGCCAATTCTTGCGCAAGGTCGCCCTTATAAAATTGGTATCTTCAGAGTAGGTAGTTATTAAGCGGAACTTTCCTTCGTTTGCTTTCATTTCATTTTCATTCATAAGTAGATGTTTTCTTGGTATTCTGTTGACCTTTCTTAGAGTATTTTCAAGGAGTTTTGAATCGTAACCTCTAACAACAAACATTTATAGGCTTTCTTTAGCTGCTTTGGTGAAATCGCGTTCACAGGAGCAATTTCGCTTGAGACGTAGAAACTCCCCATAGGGGATGCTTTGTTTTAATTTCACATTATGACTGCTGGTAGCATGTAATGTGCTGTTTCCAGCAGTCGGTTTACGATATAGGGCTGTGGTGATTTTATCATCCCTGATTTCAATCCTCAGGTCGAGGTAGCTCACTGCCACTTAGCTAATCTCGCCCGAGAACCAAAGGTTGGCATTATTATTGTTCAGGTGATCTACATATTGTCTCGCACTTTCGACAGATCCCCTCCACACAAGGAAGAGGTCGTCGATGTATCTGTGCCACGTTATAATTTTGTCTGTCCATGTTGAATTTCCTGAGGACCAGGCCACCTGCTCCTCCCACCAGCCCACGAATAAATTTGCGTAGCTGGGGGCGAAGCAGGTACCCATAGCGGTCCACGAGACCTGTCTATAAGGGTCACCCTGAAAAAGAAAGATGTTATTCAACAGGCAAAATTTGGTCAGTTCTATTAACATGATGCTATGTCCAGTGAATTTCAACGGTCTTTTACCAAGGAAATATTCAACAGCCTTCAGACCCTGTGTATGGTCTATACATGTGTATAGGCTTGTAATATCCAAAACCATTAAAGTGTATGATGGATCCCACTTTAAGTTCTCAATTCGTATAATAAAGTCTGTGGTGTCCCTGATATAGGAATATAGCTTTAGTACTGATTGGAATAGAAAATGATCTATCAAGACAGACAAGTTCTCCATAAGGCTTCCCATAGAAGATCCTATGGGCCTGACTGGCGGTTGCGTTCGATCTTTATGTATCTTTGGCAATTGATAAAAAGTCGGAATGGTGGGATTCAAAGTTCTCAAGAAAAGATATTCCTCAGTGCTCAACATTGATTTATTGTGCCATTTTTGAATCAAGATATGATATTCAGTTATACTTTCATGGTATCTTTTGTTCGTTGTGGGTTCATAGTATCGATCATCAGTTAGTTGTCTGAGAGCTTCTCTCACGTATTGTTCCCTTGGTAACAGGACAATATTTCCGCCTTTATCTGACGGTTTGTAGATAATGTCTGGATCCTTTTGTAGCCCCTTTAAAGCTGTTGCTTGGGCTTTAGTCACATTCCCCTTCCAGGTTCTTTGGTTTCCTTTCTCACAAAATTTTACTAAGTCTTTATTTACTCCCTCCGAGAAGATGTCGATTGCGTCCTGGGGCTTTTGTGGCAGGAATTGAGAAGCAGGTTTGAAGTCACTGCACGGGGCCTCGTGCAGTGAGGTGAATCGAGTACCCCGGGGCCTGAGAATTACTCTGATGCCGAGTCACCAAGATACAAGTAATGATCTGTTAAATGAGTGGGGTGAATTTATCTTACACACCTCAAGAGGCTTAATGGAAATACTTGTTAAACATTTGGAAATAGCATTAAATAAAATCAAAGATCGACTCAAAATTCTGGAAATTGAAATTGATTCACTTGTTCTAAACCCAGAAATGTCAAAACTGAAAGAGGAAATGGAAAAACAAATAGAAAAACACGAAGAGAGTGTTCAAGAGCGCAAACAAACAAAATTCTTAAGAGATAAAAGAGATTATTCAGAAGGTCGCATTTTCACTTTCTCAAGAAAATACGTCAGTCTTAAACAACGGGATCAATTGGAAAGTGAATCAAATGCCTCAACAAGCGCGTCATCGGTAGCATCAGTAGAAAAAGGAGATGAAGAATTAGATGTAGATGGAGCCAGATTGGAAAGGTCTTTTTTAGGGGATATGCGGCCACAATTTTTCAGAGGAAGGGGCAAAAACAGAGGAAGAGGTCGCGGAGTAAACAGACAAGGAGAGGAAGAAGAAAGAGGTATACAAGAAAAAGTAGGAACACAAACACGCAGCATGAGGAAAAAGACCTAAAAGAAATGCCAGATGAGGGTGAAATGGAAGATTTGAATGTAATAAACTTATCAAAAAGAGAAATAACGGAAACAGAAAATTCACTCCTACAGCGTGGACTAAATTTCTGCCCACAAAACAGCATTGATATAGCACAAACTAGAATTGACCTTTACAAATATATAAGGAAAATAAAACTGGCTAAAGTTTTCAAAGAAAACGAACAAACGCATATTGTCATTTTCAAAGAAAACGACAATATGCGACAGCAAAAAAACCAACGGAATTGACAACAGAACTTTTGGCAAGTGACACAACAGCATATTTAGCCTTGATAAACTTGGATGCAATGACCGATGATGAGCATATTGATCTGGAATCGGCACAGAATCAAATTGGATCAGGCCTGAGTGGTCTCAAACCAAAATCTCGCTTTTACCCACATTTATCACCGGGCAATAAAATTGACATTTTCAGTGGATCTGTCATCCATGAATTATACAAAATCAAACCTAAAAAGTATCATGACAATCTACAAGAAAAAGAAAGACAAGCATTGAAGGATCTGACACAAGATGAACAAATAATTTTTAAAATAGCAAAGGAGGAAATGTCGTTGTTTGGGAAAGAACGGAGTATGAAAAAGAAGCTCATCGCCAATTGGAGAATACTCAATACTATAGCAAATTGAAGATAAATCCAACATCGAGCTATAAGAGGGAATTGGATACTCAACTTGAGGAATGGAAAAATGCGAACTTATTAGACAATGATGAGGTCTAATACTTGAAAACGGAACATCCGGTAATGGCAACAATTTACTTTTTACCAAAAGTACATAAACATCAGAAAAAACCACCTGGCAGGCCGATAGTATCGGCCAAAGGATCTCTGTATGAGCCTATGGCAAACTATGTGGACTATTTTCTAATGCCATTCGTCTTAAATTTAACATCATATATAAAAGACACCATTGACATGTTAAGACATCTGCAAGATATACCGTGGCAAGATTCTTATAGTCTGATTACAATGGACGTAATCGCTTTATATACAAACATCAAAAACAATATAGGAAAGAAATATCCAATACACAAGACACAATGAAATGATTTTGAAAGTGATTGAGCTATGCTTAACACATAATGTATTTTTATTTGGAGAAGAAATATACAGCCAAACAAGTGGAACAGCTATGGGTTTTTCCTCAAGTCCAAGCTACGCGTGCCTTGCAATGGGCTGGTGGGAGCAGCACTTTGCTTGGCACCTAGACAATGACATGTATACAGAAAAAACCATCACATGGTTGCGTTTCATCGACGATCTCTTGATCATATGGGATGGAAACAAACAGGATTTCAGAGAGTACTTTAAAATTCTAAATACAACGGAGGCAGGTTTCAAATTCACATATACGATTAGTAGAGAACGTGTAACCTTTCTGGATACAGAAATATATATCAATGATGGCAAAATTCAAACTACCCTACACCGAAAAAAAACATCCACAAACTCTGTACTACATGCGAATATTTTCCACCAGAATTCATTAATTCGAAGCATCCCATATTGGGAATTTTTGCGAATCCACAGAATCTGCGCGGAAGCCAGCGAATGGACAAAGCACAGCAACAGAACAGCAAAAAACTTTGAACGAAGAGGTTATTCCACAAAAGTGATCGAAACAGGCTTACAAAAATTGAAAGAAAAAACAAGGGATGAAATAACAAAAATTAAAACACCAACACCAGAAACCCCAAAAATAAGATTCATAACCACCTTCTCCCAAGAATCAAGCCAAGTTACCAAATATTGAAAAAAAATTGGAAAATATTGAAAATGGATCAAACAGTGGCAGAAATTGTAGGGGAACATCCCAATGTAACACACAAGAGAGCTGGAAATTTAAAGGACAAACTCGTACATAGCCATTATTGGAAAAACCAAAGCAAGAAAAAACATTGGCTGAAAGCAACTGGCTTTGTGAAATTTTCAAGCTGTAAAGTATGTCAAATTGCAAAAAACACCAAAGAAATAATAGGAATTAACCAAAGGAAGTGGAACATTCGACAGCTACTAAATTGTAAGACACAATATGTTGTATACATCATAGAGTGCCCCTGCCCATTAAAATATGTGGGCAGCACGATTTGTGAGGTAAAAAAACAAATTCTGGAGCATGTCAGGGCCATTGTGAAGAATGACAGAAGTAATACGGTGGCCAAACACCTGGAGGAGAAACACAGTAGCAACTGGAAAGACCTAAAATTCTATGGCATAGGGAGTGTGGAGAAACATGCTAGAGGAGGCAACCGAGAAAAAAGACTTCGGCAGTGTGAGTCACGTTGGATTTTGTCTTTACGAACATTTGCCCCACATGGTCTGAATCAAGACGAGGAGATGTACGTACATCTGGAGTAAAGCGATTTCATGAAAATAGTTTTCACCAATCCCTTTTAAAAAAATTTGCACCGGTTATCTTTAATGACTTCCTCTCCGGAAAAAGAACATTATTATGGACTTATTATTGAAATATATTAAGATGCATAATGGAGGGGTCATTGGAAAAGAATTTAATTAATTCATAATTGTATTACTTATTATTTTATTTTTATTTTTATTTTCCTTTGAATATCCCTTTCCTACCCAACACCCCCCTTTCCTCTCCTTCCTTCTTTTGTTCACCTTCTTCTTTTTTTCAATTTAAAATTTTGTAAAAAGACTAAAACGTATTTTAAAGAGGAAAGGTTTGCCTTTTGAAAACAGTTTTGTATAAAAAGAATAATGAATAACTAGAACCAAGTGGGAATTAAACATCGTAAGAGAATGAATCTTCTTATGCACAATAGAACTGTGATATATAGCTTGAATATGATTAAATATATTGAAAGCCCACTAGAGGGCTTAAATACAAAGTTAATAAGCCATGAAACACAGCTTGTGTAATAGATGTTGAAATCTAAATCTAAAAAATGAGAGGGAATTGTATATCGTTATAAAAATGTTTGCTTATATATAACTACATGTACCAGAATTCCACCTGTGAAGAAACAAAAAGTCATGTGATACCTATCTTGAAAAATAATATATGCCATGAACAGAGTGATTACCTCCAACCGTGATCAAGGTGTCAGTGGACACTGAAACGCGGTGGTTGTGCGATTTACTTGGAAACATGGAAAAATAAATTAGAACACTTGGAAAGTGCTCATTGCAAAAGGAGGGTGGAAGAATATATATATATATATCGTCGTGATGGCTGGTGGTGTTTCTGAATAAAGAATTTGCACTGAATCTGGGTCTACCTCGTTTACTTCACAAGTCCTACGAGGAAGTTGTGCTTGGAGCGGGCTTTTCAGCATATATATATATATATCAAGCCTCGACTTGGAGGCGAAACGCGTCATGGCGGATGGCTGGCGAATGATTTGCACAATAAATCACTGAAGATCTTCACTAAATCTGGGCTTACTCAGCGTTGTTCTTTTCGGGTGAGGAAAGGCTTTGGAATAACGGTTTCGTTATATATATATATATATATATATATATATATATATATATATATATATAGTCCAATCCCACTCTCCACAAAAAGGGTCTGACACTTGCTCGGTGAAAGAAAATTAACTTTTAATGCTGGTCTTCAGCACCAAGCGTAGAAATGCTGCATCTGTGAAATGCTGGGCAGACTTGTTTCATCCTGTTCCACTTCCGCAATGATTTTTCAGCTGGGGGCCTTATTATATTCTTAGCTGTTCACTCCCATTGGAGTGTGATGTTACGCCCATTATCCCTAACTGCAGGATACGCCGATCCCAGATGCTGTTCTTGCCAGGTTTTGCACTGCCCGCTGCGAGGGCAAATTCAATGACTTGTCACCCGTACACCAAGTGATGTCCCAACCTTGCTTGCTACGTTGCAAAACCCTCAAAGCAGCCTTCACGGGAGACATAGATGGTGAGCCTCTCCTTCTGTCACCTTCCCGCAGTTCGATACTGTTACCTCTCTCCCCAGCGGCAGTATTATGGCAGTGGATGTCTAATCCCGCTGGGGGGACAACGTGCTGTATTTTTCATACCAAAGCCAAAAAGTACAAGCCAGGCGCGTTGCTCCAGACCGAGACGGGGTGCCAGTACTCGGTGCTTGTTTACCGATTTGACATGTAATCCAATCCCACTCTCCACAAAAAGGGGGCTGACACTTGCTCGGTGAAAGAAAACGCTGGGCAGACGTGTTTCAGCCTGGTGGCATGTTTTGTGTATTTAAAGACCTTGCATTTAGTGCACTGGTAATAACCCCGAATTGTGCTGATGTTGGGTCCTGTGCTGATAATATTTTGACTCATACTCAAACCCATCTTTAAAGGCCAGCAGGTACATCATGGAACTAAGAACAACTAAACTGCTAGCGCCTAGCGGGGAAGGGGTGCAAGTTAGATTCGACATCCTTGGTGTGGTTTCCTCTGCCTTTTTGTCTCTACCTCCTGCATTTTTTTAAATATGTGATGGATTTCGTTTTGGCTGGCTTAGATGCTTTGGGCACTTTGCGACTGCTGATCAGTGTCAAAGTGAAGGTACTCCCTGTGTAAATTGTTATTATGATTGGTTATCCATGGTTTGCCTATTTGATTAACTGGTAAGTCCCTAGTAAAGTGCACGGTGTGTGCCAGGGCCTGTAAATCAACTGCTACTATTGGACTTGCAGCACTGATTGTGCCACCCACGAGTAGCCCTGAAAATGTATCTCAGACCTGCCACTGTAGTGTCTGCATGTGCATTTGTAACCTGGCAAGTGCACCCACTTGCCAAGCCCCTACCTTCCCTTTTCTTACATGTACGGCACCCCTCAGAAAGGCCCAGGGTACCCCCATGGGCAGGCAGCAGTGTATGCAAAAGGTAGTACATGTACGGGTGTGTTTTACATGTCCTAATAGTGAAATACTGCTGATTTCGTTTTTCACTATTAGAAGGCTATCTGTCCGATAAGCTAACATGGGATTTGCCTGGTACCATTCTACAAGTATAGCTTTCCATTGGGACAAGACAGGGAAATGAAGATAAGGCTCTCTGAACTCAGAATTTAATAATACCTCTTTTTAGAGAGATGGTTTTTAAATTGTGTGTTTGAAATGCCACTTTCAGAAAGCAGGCTTATTTAACCATTCTGCATGCCTCTGCTGTTTGCGTATTGACTGTCAGGTTTTGGGGTGAGAGGAGTTGGGGACGAACATTCACTATAGACAGCCACAAGGGGCGTTAAGGTGGGTCATTCCTTTCTTGGGCGACTAATAGCTCGGCTGAATAGACATTGGCTGCAGTTAAAGCGGTGGGAGGAGTTTCAGTTGCACCTGAATAGGCTGTGTCTTCCTTCCACAATGTTGTCTCCACCTCCAGTGGTCATGCTGCACCAAAGCGGTCTATATTTAGAAAACAAGTGAACCCCAGTATTATGGCCATTGGTGATTTAACGTGGTTAAAAAAAAACACAGGTCTAAGTGAGGCCACTAAGGTACTCTGGTAGCCTAGGCTACAATTGATTTAAGCAGCGTCAGTCAAATGCAGCAGCGTCAAAAGTCCAGGTGGGACTTGTTAAACAATGTATGAAGGAACACAAGGTTTTGAATGACATCGCATTTATTCACATCATAAATGGAGTATCATTCGTTATTTAAAGGTAATAGTTCTGGTGCTCACACAGGTACGTGAAAGTGCGTGAAGTAAGGTGCTGGTGACAATTAAAATTAACATTGCATTGACAAAGACAGAAAAACAAAACTCCAAATTAAATTATGAGCAGTAGGGAGTTTAGGTTGTAATGGTCAACGGCGTTTCGATCTAAAAAATTGGAGAGCATCATCAGGACGAACAATGTGTGAGCATGTAGAATTGGTTGCAGCCACGAGGGGTCAGAATGGATGAATGAACAGAGTAATTGATTCCTCTGATGACACCGCCTTGTGAGTGCGTCCCACGTCTCAGAAAATTATCTTGCGAGTTACCCACGCTTGTCGGGGTTCTCCTTCTCAGCATAATTGCTCCTGAGTACCTCTCCTCGCCCCATACGGCTTTCTCAAGTTCCTCGCACACCCACGCAATACAGGTTGCAACCTCTTGGCCCTTCTGACTATGGGCTCTCCCCCTGCCGTGCCCTAAACATCAGTCTACGATTTTCCTCCCATGCTGACACCAGAGCATCACAGCGTCTCAATTACACCATTCATTTATCCATTCTGACCCCTCGTGGCTGTGACCAATTCTACATGCTCACAACTTGTTCGTCCTGATGATGATCTCCAATTTTTGAGATCGAAACGCCGTCAACCATTACAACCTAAACTTCCTACTGCTCATAATTTAATTTGGAGTTTTGCTTTTCTGTTGTTGTCAATGCGATGCTAATTTTAATCCTCCAACACCTCACCTCCACGATGTTGTGCATCGTCTACTGACTTTGTTTCCAAGGTACTGTTACTTGGAGGTCCGTGTGATTTGGTGCCCAACTCCACGCACTTCGCAGTCGGCGCCGTACTTTGAATTTATGCCGATCACAATGTCGTAATAGCCCCAGGTGGGGGTATTTGTTTCTACAAGTGCTATTTTTTAAGTAACTGTTCTAAAAGTCATATTCTTGATACTTGCATGCTGGGTTTTTTGTCATTTTGGTCGTACATAAAGATACTTTATTTTCCCAAACTGATGTGGTGTCCATTTGTGGTGATTTCACTGTGTTAGTTTGTGTTTGTGTACAACTACTTTACATATTGCCTTTCGGATATGCCTGTGTGCTCGTGCTACACTACCAAAGGGGTGAGCAGGGGTTATCTAAAGCGTGTAATCTCCTTACCCTGACTAGAAGGAAGGGTTCCTACTTGGACAAAGGTGCATACCTCTGCCAACTAGAGACTCCCAATTCTAACAGTGCACCAGCAAGGAGCCCTCAGACTGTGCCAATTTGAAGACATCCCTCAACCAATACCAACATTTCCTGAAAGATATGAAAAGGAGCATCCTTGCAAACTGCATTGAAGACAGCTCCATCCACAGCAAATAACTCTGCAACAATGTCAGAGAGTTCTACATCCCCTCCGCCACCAAAAACATAATCACCCATTCACTGCAGCTCTGTGACACCGTGGCGGACTTCTTCCACAACAAGATCACCATTTACAAAAACTTCAAACCCCAACCCAGTGACGCTGACATCCTCAACCTCCCCCAACCACAGACTCAAACCCCCAACCACCTGCTCACCGTCTGGAACCAGCTAACCACACAAAACACTACAGCCATCGTGAACTCTGTCCACTAAGGAGCACCCACATACCCCTGTACCCACCACATCTTCAACTTCGGTAGCAAAATGACCACTAATGAGCTCACCACCATTTTCAATGCATCCATTACCACTGTCACCTTCCCTGAAGAATGGAAACATGCAAAAGTCAAACCTCTTCTCAAGAAACCATCTGCCAACCCTAGCGAACTCAAGAACTACCATCCGATCTCTCTGCTCCTCTCTGCCGCCAAAGTCCTCGAAAAGGCCATCAACTGCCAACTCACAGATCACCTGGAGAACAACAATCTTCTGGACACCTCCCGCTCCGATTCTGTACCAACCACAGCATGGAAACTGCCCCGATCACCGCCATTGACGACATCAGAAATCTCTTTGACCAAGGAGAAGTAGCAGGCTCATCCTTCTAGACTTCTCAGCAGCATGTGATACAGTATCCCACCACACCGTCATCAAGAGGCTTCACCACATTGGGATTTAAAGGGAGGACATAAGATGGATCACCTCTCAGAACACAGAGAATCCACCTACCTCCTTTCACTTTGGAACCGAAGAACTTCATCTGTGGCATCCCCCAAGGCTCATCCCTCAGCCCTACACTATTCAACACCTACATGACCCCTTTGACCAACATCATCAGAACACATGGACTACCCTCAGCCCTACACTATTCAACACCTACATGACCCCTTTGGCCAACATCATCAGAACACATGGACTAAACAACATATCCTTTGCCGAAGACACCCAGCTAATTTTCTCACTATGAGAAGACCCCTCCACCACAATGGCCAGCCTCTGCATTGGCACAAGACGAACGTTGCTGACTGGATGAAAGACAGCTGCCTATAACTCAACTCAGACAAAACAGAAGTGCTAATCTTCAGAAACAACACCTCCGCATGGAGTGAATCCTGGTGGCCTTCCGAACTAGAACCTTCACCCACTCCTACAGACCATGCCCGCAACCTTGGTATTATCCTAGAGAGCAAGCTCACCATGAAAAGCCAGTTCAATGAAGTTTCCTCCGCCTGCTTCCACACTCGTCGCATGTGTCATATGATATTCAAATGGCTCCTAGTCAACACCAGATGAACCGTCACTCAAGCCCTTTTTGCTAGCCACCTAGACTATGGCAACACACTGTATGTGGGAATCTCCTCTCACTTCCTGAAGCTACTTCCGACCATTCCGATTTCAGCAGCCAGACTCATTCTCGAACTCCCTAAACGAACACACATCACACCCCACCTCAAGAAGCTCCAATGGCTCCCCATTCAGAGGAGATTTCAATTGAAGATGCTGATTCACATTTACAAGGCCCTTCTCAATCAAGGACCAGCATACATAAACCACCCCCTGAACTTCCACCATCCCTCAGTACACCTGAGCTCCACCTACCTCTCCCCCTCGCACAGCAACAGTGGAGGACCCTCCTTCTCCTACCTTGCTGTGAAGTCTTGGTACAACCTCCCTCCACCTCCAGGCCTCACCTTCTCTGCTGGAATTCAGGAAAGGCTTCATGACCTGGCTGTTCAAATGAACACTCCTGAATAAGCAAGGGCCTCAGTGCCTGGGTACCCTCGCAGGTGATAAGCCGCACTTTACAAGTCCTGTTTGATTGATTGATTGGAGTACATAGTTGGGTAATGGCTATTTTTAGAGAATGAAAAGGCAGCCATAGTGTTTTTACGTCAATTTGGCTTCATTCAGTGTTAGCCCCTTAGATAAAAGTAAGTAATAGGCCCCTTTATTAAAGTGGTAATAGGTCATGTGTGTAAAGTCAGAATTAATCAGATTGGAATCTCTGCTCTCTGTGAACTTCAGAAGATGCCTAACGTGTTAGCTGAACAGAGATTCCAATCTGATTAATTCTGACTTTAAACACATGGCGCTCTGGGAATAGTTCAACTGACACAGGCTCTTGTAATTAAGGGCCTCCTTTTCCTGGTGGCACGTTTGTCTCAACATTTGGCTGCTATATCGTATATGGACCATTAACGATTATCTTGGATTAGTCGCTTTTCTGGCTTAGGGGCCTATGGGCCCAACTTTTATTTGCCCAATGGTTGTTTCACAGTTGAAATAAGGCGGCTCTCTTTATTCTGATGAAGACCCCAGTTTAAGGAATCATTGTCCCTCCCATACTTGTTGGGGTCGAAACATTGACTTTCCCTTACACCAACCTGTACAACAATTTCGTCCACATGTAGAAACCAGCAATTCATTTACTGCATCTCTTTATTGTGGTCCTCTTTAGTTATATATGCATAAATTGATTATCAGACAGGTTCTTTCCACTACTGAATGTATATATTGTGATATCATTTTTACCCTCATCACTGACTTCCCACGAGCACCTCCTTGAGCACTTTTTTTCACTTTTCCTTGAAGCACCTATTACCAGATTGTTGTACAAATGGATTTTGTCTTGATGAATATGATTTCAATTTGTGAAATAGATTTGCAAAAATTGTCATGGAATTTTTTTTATTTTGGCTGTTCTAGATTTTATAGTTATTGGACCAATTCTGCTGAACCATACTTGACCCAGGTCCTGCGGATTACTTGGTTTCCCCATTGCTATGTAATGGATAGTGCATCAAGAGGCATATGGACTGCAGCCTGGGGCTGCACTGCTTCCTGTTAGAAGAGGTGACCTCTGGGTTGTCCCAGGTATAGTGCCAGACTTCAGTGGTGTCCCAGGGTGTAGAATGGATACTGAAAACTTTTTGAGTATAAATATTTTTTTAGTTGTTTATGCATGATGTATTTTTGGTGGAGATTGTTGAGCAATCTTATTTGTATGCTGAACAGTATTTGAGGGAAAACAGTGCCAGACTTAGGCCCCACTCTAGAGCTACCCAGTAGACTCCCACAACTCTGGAAGAGTTGAATAAGTTCTTGGGTTTAACTTTTTTGATGGGCTTGATAAGGAAGCCATCAATGTCTTCATATTGGTCTACTAGACCCTTGATGGCATGGCCATATTTCCGGCAATCATGAGTCGTGATCGGTATTTGCTTCTATTTCGGATGTTGCATTTTGTTGATAATAGTTTAGTGTTCCCACAAGATCACACTGATTGTGACAGTCTTTTTAAGATTCGACTTGTCATTGATCACTTTGTAGATTGATTTTCTGAGAGCTATGCTCCAGGGAAAGAATAGCTTTGGATGAGTCTTTGGTCTTGTTCAAAGGCCGCTTGGTTTTTAAGCAGTACATTCCTAGCAAGAGGGCACACCATGGAATTAGGATGTATATGCTGTGTGACAGTAGGACTGGATATGTCTCTAATTTCAGGGTGTATACCGGTAGGGATTCCTCGATTGACCCCCCACCCCCGGTTGTCCGTCCACTTTTGGAATAAGTGAGAAAATTGTGTGAGAACTTGGTAGAGGACGTTTTAACAATGGTCACCATTTATATGTAGATAACGTCTACACTGGTGCACAGTTGTTCAGGTAATTGGACAAAGAGCATACTGTTGCTTGCAGCACAATCTGCTCTAACCATAAAGGTTTCTGAAAATAACTTGCTTTTCAAAAGCTTGAGCGGGGTCAGTGCAGTGCGTTGCATGGTGAGTAACTTCTAGCTGCGAAGTTTGCAGACAGGAGAGATATCTACATGCTGACTACCATCCATGATGAAAGTACTTCACCTGTGACTGCTTGGGGACAGGTGCACACACCTGTGTTCACTTTAGACTATAATAGGGGCATGGGTGGTGTTGATAGAGTAGATCAGATGCTGGAACCTTACATTGCTCTTCGTAAGGTTTACATTTGGTATAAGAAGTTGGCTATCCATCCTTTCAACTTGGCAACCTTTAATGCTTTTGTTGTATTTAAGGATTGTTCCCCTGAGTCAACAATGAGTTTTGTTAACTTGCAGGAGTCTGTGACAGGCAGTCTTGTTGTAGCGGAACAGGTAATTATTCCTAGAGCTGGAGTGGTAGAGGATGTGGCTAGATTGAAAGATCGCCACTTTCCTGATCACCTTCTTCCCACGCCCACAAAAGACTTTCCTAGATGTAGAATCTGTTTGCAAAGAGGTATGCGGAAGGAGACGTGTATGTACTGCCCGACTGTGTCCTAACCTTGTGCTGTGTGTGCCTGCTTGTTTTAGAATGTCAGTCAGCCAATCAAACTTGATTGCGGCAATTGCTGACATAAAAGCACAGTAATACATCACTAATAAGAACATCAGCATAGAACATCATGAAAAGTTTTAAAAAAAGAACAGGTTCCATAATAATTCTCTAGCGTTTTAACCCTGGATAAAAGGGGAGTAACCAATGAGGAAGGTCAACTCCCCTCCAGAGGTTAACCCTTAGGGACATATAAACATTCAAACATGTCGTGCAAGATCAGTATTTCAGAAGCAAAATCTAAAATATCATCATTTAATACAATAGGTTCTAAAAATATAAATAAGCTAAAAACTGAGATAAAATATATGATCATCAATTTATACCATTTAAAATCTGGAAATTGATCTTAGATATGGCCACAGGCTCTCAATTCCTACTTCTAGCTTCTCACTAAACATCTGCGTTTGCACCACATTGCGAATAAATATTTTGTTATATATATAGCCACAACAAAGACCGGGTGCATGTCGTACTTTAATAGTCTAAAAACCTCTCTGTAATTTCTTATACTTAGCTCGGTGGGAAGTGTCCTTTGAATAAACCGCACACTAGCAACAAAAAAGCTGTAATTTCTTATGCCTATATGCTTACACAATTGGAGAATCCATTTAGATCTAGCCATATTATACGCAGGGCAAAAAAAGATCACATTGATTTCCGTCTCTTCTAGCTCATGGCACCCCGGGCATAATAATATGTTAGCACCCACCCAGTTGTTAGTGAATGCGTAAAGGGGGACGTCCCATGCCGGAATTGAAGAAACTATTTCTTGGCTGCGAGAGGTTGAATCAAGTCAAAAACCGGCTACAGGCTATTGTGGGATTTCACATCCAAAAACCTAGAGGTTAGGCTAGATAAATTAGACGATTGAACAATACTTATCAATCTATATTCTTTCAATGCAGAGGTAAGTGACTGTTTAGAAGTAGCTGGACAAGATTCCTCGGGCGCAGACCGCAAATCATTCCCCTCAATTTTGCGAAAAGTATCCTGAATAAAGGACAGCCAGGGGATCTTCCCTGCTCCCAGAATTGACATGACTGATTTAAGTTCCTCCCTATAGTCTTCCAACTCGGGCATGCTCCAAAGCCGACGCCAGTAAAGGAGTGGACGAGAGGCGATTACGTCAGCAATGGGAGCAATACCCAGGTCCATTCTTAAGAGGATCAAGGGGGTACTTTTTGGAAGGCCCAGAAGTTGCCTTAGGAAATTGTTTTAAGTCACAATTAAGCTATTGGTTAAACAATGGCCCCAGAGTTCAGCACCATATAAAGCAGCTGCCCTGGTTTCAACCGTATAAATTTCAGCAGGGGGGCCTTTGACCTTTACGGCACAGCTTCTGTGAACTTTTAAAATCCCCCCACTTGCTTGGATTAGTTTCAAATTCGCCTTGTTGATCTGCGGCCCCCATTCCATTCTCTCATTTAGGTGAAACCCAAGTAATCAAAGATGGGGACCCTTTCTAGGGGACTAGAATCCATTTTGGGGTGTGGGCAGTTGGTAGAGTTGGCATGAAAGACCATGTACTTTGTTTTCTGTATGTTGACCTCCAGATTCCTTTTCTTACAAAACAAGCTAAATTCATCTAAGACATGCTGCATACCCATAGGTGTTTTAGATAGGAGCAGTGTGTCGTCCGCGAACATTAGTGCTGGTATTCTGCGGTTAGCAAGTTTTGGAGAATCTATGTCCTTAACAGCTAAAAGGTCCTTTATTAGCCCATTAAGGAAGAAGGAGAAAAGAGTTGGTGCAAATACACAATCTTGTCTCACACCCTTCTCTACAGGGAATGGGACTGAAAGTTTCCCATTTTTCCCAAATCTTATTTTAGCAAAGGTACCTTCATGAAGGTGTTTCAGCTGTTGCCAAAGGTAAGCTGGAGCCCCCATTTCAAGCACTAGCCCCCACAACTGGTCTCGATCCACCATATCAAACACGGATTTAAGGTCCACGAATCTCAAATAGAGAGAACCACCCTCCAGTGTTATATTTTTTCAGCAGATAAGTTGTAGTCTAAACAACCGGTCTCTAGTTGAGGTTTTAGACCTAAAAACTGCTTGTAGGGTAGTAAGTATATTATGGCCGTCCATCCAATTCTGCAGTCTTCCCAAAAGAACACAAGCAAAAATCTTTTGTGAAACATCGATTAGGCTAATTGGCATATAATTTGCCAGTTCTAGAGGGGACCCTTTTTTATAAATAGGAATGATCTCAGCCCCTGCCCACGTTTGAGGGGGAGTCAAGCCATGCAAAATCGCATTAAAAAGGCACTGCAGATAAGAGCCCCATATTATTAGTTCAGATTTGAACAGGTCTCCTGGGATCCTGTCCAGCCCGGGTGCCTTATTTGGAAGGACTTTGGCCAGGGCCGCTGTGACCTCGGCCAAAGAACACAGTGGTATATCTTCCCGGAGGAAGATAATAGAGTCAATCACAGGAAGTCCAGACTCAACGGCTTCTTTTTGGGGCTTAGAATACAACAATTCAAAATGAGATCGCCAGATCTCTTCGCTAATACTTGGCTCAATTGCACTCCTGCCCTCAGGTCTACCATTCTTCACCATGTTCCAAAACCATCTTGAGTCTTTTTCTCGTCTAGGGCCTTCTTAATAGCCTGCCATCTGTCAATTTCCCATTCGGATTTTGCTTCTAAAATAATTTTTTTTAAAGATGCTCTTGCCTCCCTGATACATGCAATATCACCTAATCGTAGTTTTGTCAACAGGACAATTTTTGCATCTCTACATGCCCTATCATACCACGGGTTGTTATTTCTTTGTTCTTTCCCTTTGTGAGGAGATGCACTATAAAAGAAGTTAGCAAGGGTGTTAATCAAAGTCAAGTGGTTTTTCCCCAGCACCTCTAGATGGTCAGTGGCTCCACTGCTATCTACAATTAAACTTGCCGTAACTAAAAAAGGAGTAATAGAATTATAAAGGGAAGCCATTGCCTTTGGGGATTGCAAGAAAGATCCCCAGCAAATTCTTCTACCTCCATTAATAGCGATTAGATCAGGGGAAGGCGGGGAGGTCACTTCCCTTCCCACTACCCGTTGACCCCAGTCCAGAGTGGCAACCAGCGGGTTATGATCACTTTCGACACGACTCAGCACCATAAAGTTGACGATCTTATGCCAAAATTCTACCTTCACCAAAATATAATCAATTGTAGAGGTTTGGCCATTTCTTTCAAGGGTGAATTTCCCTGGGTTGTCAGATAACTGGTGACCATTGCATGCCCTCAGTGAATAAGTAAGAGTAAGTGAGGTCAACTGCAAAACTAAAGTGGTCCAACCCTTCATTGGGTAGTGGTTGCATGCTAGGATTCCCCACGTTGAATCTTCATCACTTGTAATGGGGTGTGAAAGGGCATTCAAGGGTTCATAATGCCAATTGAATCCCCACCAATAATAGGGAAAACTTGCTCAGGCAATGTCGAAAAGAGGGCAGATAAACAATCTAAGGTCTGCGAAGTCTGCCCATACCTAACAGGGCAGGAGTAAACATTAATATTGGCCACCTTTGGGGAATTTGTGGGGAAAAGGATAATGCATAAAATGTCAGGGGATTGTGTTTCTATCTGCTGAACTGAGCACCCAAAATGGACGCCAACCCAAATCCCCAACCCCCCCCCCCGACGGTCTTCCCTTAAGCCCCTGTGCAGCCACTTTGAAATAGGTTGCAAGCCAAACTCTATGCAAAGGTATCGGGCCCAAGTCTCCTGGAACAAGCAGATCTCATGGGTGTCAATAAATCCCCCCCAATCGGGGAGGTCCAATTTGAAAGCCAAACCCAGCTATATTCCAGGACAATAACCTTAACCCTTGTATAGTATGTTCCTTTGGGCTCCTGAGGTCTAGAGCGGGATCCCCTCTTTTAGAGGCCATAAACGGGATCTCCTCTACAGGGCCAGGGGTAGTTTCAGCGCTATCCTCAGGATGTCTGACGACTTTCCCATCAGAGTTCTCCTTTGGTATCAACTCAATACCAATATCTAGACAGATATTATTAACCACTGCTCCCTGGTGTCTTTGTGCTACTGCGGCCTGGAGAAAAAGTGTGGCTTCCCCACGATCAATTATATTGGGCTTGCTCCATGCCCCACTAGGCAATGTACCAACTGTAGCCTCCTTGCCATCATTTATAACTCCCTTAGTGGGAGCTTCACTTGTTAATAGCCTGGTTACGGTCAGTGTCAGATCGTGGACCACAGCTCCATCACCAACAAATGGCAAGCCTAACTGGTGGGCTGCGATAGTAAGATGTTGGTTGTTAATGGTCAGTCAATCTACTTGATCCAAAGCACTAAATCTATTACAAACAGGGAAGGCATCTGTTAGTGGGATATCATAGGAGCTACGGCCATGATCTAAAATTACTGCCTGATCCCAGTTCTCCCAATTTTCCCGTGCATTGCCCCTTCTATCTAGAAATGGGTGGGGGGGAATCACAGGATAAAAGTAGGTTAGGGGGAGAGACTGAATCTGGGTCGGAAACCGTGCCAAATGCCAGTCACATATGTGTTCCACAGCCCGCCTGTCTCTAAAATGTATCAGTATACAATCACCCTCGATATGTTTCTTTCTTTGCCTCACCAAATTAAGTCTTCGGGCAAATAACATTTCGCTGTAAACCTGGGGAGGAAGAGGCCTGTTAGTGTTTAACCAGTGTGTACATTTGTTTTTAAGATTAATATACAACTCCTCTTTACCTGGCTCCAACACTGGGACCCCAGCAAACTCTACAACAAACGGGATTGATACGGGTGGTAGATATATACACAGCAAAGTATTCTTCAGTATACCTTGGGTCTGAATGCTCCTAGAGGAGGCACAATTATTATCATTTCTCAGTGGTACAAGCACCAAACTGCCCCCCTCTCTCAAAATCGGTGGATTTATATTCTCATTACCTATTCCCCCACTATGTAACACATTCCCCGGATTCACAATATTGGCAGCATCAGCATTTCCATTCAAAGAGGAAAGAGGTAGAATACAAGGTAGTGGGTTGGATGGATTAAATGTATCAGGGGGGGATTGGTGTCACTACACCGCGGTTTTTTACAACGCATTCCGTTACATCGGAATTTTTACAACGCAGGATCCATTACATCGGATGCCATTACAACGCATGGCATTACATAGCAGATGCTATTACAACGCATGGCATTACATCGTAAGTATAGGTAAGTATACCTTTTTAAAAAAAATGTAATTAAGTTAATTTAATTAATGTAATTTAATTAATTTAATTAAAATACATTTTAAAATAGTAATTAATTTAATTTAATAGATTTAAATCTATTTATTTAATTTAATTTTAATAAAAATTGTAATTAATTTTAATTAATTAATATAATGAAATTAATTTAATTTAAATATTTTTAAAATTGTAATTAAATTAAATTAATTAAAATAATTTATTTAATTTAATTAATTTAATTAAAAAATGTAATTAATATAATATAATTAATTTAATTTAATAAATATATTTTAATTAATTTATAAATGGTAAATATAATTTAATTAGCCCTAAGCACAAACCCAACCCTGAACCCTAAAACACCCCTGTACCCCAAAACCCAAACCCAACCCTAAAACCTAAAAATACCCCTGTACCCCAAAACCCAAACCCTGCCCTGAAACCTAAAAACACCCCTGTACCCCAAAACCCAAACCCTGCCCTGAAACCTAAAAACACCCCTGTACCCCAAAACCCAAACCCAACCCTGAAACCTAAAAATACCCCTGTACCCCAAAACCCAAACCCTGCCCTGAAACCTAAAAACACCCTTGTACCCCAAAACCCAAACCCTGCCCTGAAACCTAAAAACACCCCTGTACCCCAAAACCCAAACCCTGCCCTGAAACCTAAAAACACCCCTGTACCCCAAAACCCAAACCCTGCCCTGAAACCTAAAAACACCCCTGTACCCCAAAACCCAAACCCTGCCCTGAAACCTAAAAACACCCCTGTACCCCAAAAACCCAAACCCTGCCCTAAAACCTAAAAACACCCCTGTACCCCAAAACCCAAACCCTGCCCTGAAACCTAAAAACACCCCTGTACCCCAAAACCCAAACCCTGTCCTAAAACCTAAAAACACCCCTTTATCCCAAAACCCAAACCCTACCCTAAAACCTAAAAACACCCCTGTACCCCAAAACCCAAACCCTGCCCTGAAACCTAAAAACACCCCTGTACCCCAAAACCCAAACCCTGCCCTAAAACCTAAAAACACCCCTTTACCCCAAAACCCAAACCCTACCCTAAAACCTAAAAACACCCCTGTACCCCAAAACCCAAACCCTGCCCTGAAACCTAAAAACACCCCTGTACCCCAAAACCCAAACCCTTTAATTATAATTAATATTAATTAAATTTATTAAATAAAAATTAAATACTTACCTATACTTACGATGTAATGCCATGCGTTGTAATAGCATCTGCTATGTAATGCCATGCGTTGTAATGGCATCCGATGTAATGGATCCTGCGTTGTAAAAGTTCCGTTGTAATAGACTCCCGTTGTAAAAGTTGCGATGTAACGGTGCATCACCATCAGGGGGTTAGATAATACATTTGCTGTTGATGCAGAGAGCCCAAATTCCCCACGCACTGCACTAGAGTTTATGACCTGATTACGTACTGGGGTGACCCGAGGAGCGAAAGTCTTTCCTCAATCAAAGAAAGTCTCTCATTAAGTGGGAGGCATGATTTGATGAATAAAGCTTGCATTTTGGTCCAGAAGTCCTCACCTGTTTGAGTCACAAGGGGGTCACCCGTATTAGGACTAATCCTACCCGCTAGAGGAGTTGGTGGACAAGTTTCAGGAAAAGATGGCACTTCAGTGATATCTGTCGCACCAATCCTTGTGCATTTTTTAATTTTAGCGTTTTTGTGTCTCTGGGGGCCTCCACCTTGCTTTCTCTTAGTTACAGGTTCTCCAGGTTGGGCGGTCGGTTTAGATGATAAACTACAAACAGACCTCGTTGCGGCTCTGGACAACGCAGTATGGACAGGCACTTTATCTAGCGGAGCAACATACGAAATATTTTGTGCAGGTTCCTGAGGAGGACAGATGTTTACCAAACAATCCTGCAGTGGCCGGTTGTCGCCTCCTGCAAAAGCAAGAGGATCAACAGCCGAAACTATAGGTTGCTCCGGTGATCTTGCATGGATTAGCCCGCCCAAGGATGACCGTTTCGCTAACAAAGGGTCCAACGATAGGCGCCGTTCGGTCAATTCTGTTTCATGCACCAGTACCGATGATGCTGTGATTAAAAACTGATCCAGCGACCCCACTATTGACCGACCTGTGGCACAGTTTCTCCCTTTTCCACCTCTAGACATCATCATCAGTTGGAGGCCTATTCAACAATTGGTCCAGTTAATAGTGCTGGGTGTAACAAGTAGCACTAATAAAGAACCAAGCTTGGGCACTGACCTTGAGATGCAAAGCTGGTCAGAGGGGGTGCCGGCCCATCCTCTTCCGTTCTTGAACGGGCTCAAACGGGCCCGAACTTTGCCCGGGCTTCGCCCAGCACGCGCCCGCGCGCATTCCGCGGGGTGGAAGCTGCTCTCCGACTTTCAAGCGCCTCCTGGCGCTTGCTGCTGGCATCGGTGGAGAGCGCCGCGGGTGGAGTGCTGGGACTTGTAGTCCTTGTCCCCGAGCAAAGATAACAAAAACCTCACGGGACAGTGGCAGTGGCGGTAAGTTGCCGTCTCCCAGACCAACAGTGGCGCGATTTCAGTGCTAGCGTGGTGAGTGTTCTCAAAGCGACCACATACAAAATATATTTTGGGAGCATCCATGAGTGGTAAAATTAACTGCATGGTCTGCATTGTTTTATATTTTTTGTTCAGTTTCAAGGTTGGCATTAGTGTGACGTATTTGGTTTCAGATTTTGTGTTTTCAGTTTTGTATCTACTTACAATTTGTTTGTGTTTTCTTTTTTGTATAAAAAAACAAAATGTGATGGCAGTGTGTGTGGACTGGCGCTTGGCTGTCGGTGTGCATGAACTTGCAAATGGGTGGTGGTGTGTGTGGACTTGCATTTGGGTGGCGGTGTGTGTAGACTGGCACTTGGCTGGCAGTGTGTGTGGACTGGTGCTGTTGAAAATTAGTACGTTTTGGTGAACATTATCTGCGCCATCTTGCCTCTTCCCCTGACGCCACACTTTTGTCGTGCGCGCCCGCCATTTTTTTAGATGCCCCGATCAGAACGAACCCTTTTTGCATGCCGCTGGCCCCTGACATAGCCCTTTGCCTTCACTAAGCCTGCACGCTGACCACCCCCCTGCTTGCACCTGCCTTGAGTCATAAACCCCTCTTCGGCGCTGCTCTGCCCCAGGCCCTCATCCTGTTCCCAGCGCGACACCTCCCTGCTTCCCTTTCATGATCTCCGGCCCTTAGATGCAAACCCCCTTTTTCCCTGTGTGCCCGTTTTGTCTTCCCCGTTCCCAGGCCGACACCCAGCTCTGCCGATACCATTCCTTGCCCCTCCCCGTACAATAGAAAGCTTCCCCTATCAAAGGATCCCCGGGTTGATCAAAGCCCCCACTCCATGAGATCCGATCAAACCCCCCACATTCCGTGAATCGGCGGAACATCCAGCTGCGTGATACTCATCACCTATTATGATTAGGGTGGGGACTTCAACTGTAAATGTGTGTGGGAACGGGCCCAAAGGGGATTTCCGGGAATGTCTTTTCCATACATCAAAGCTTTAACATGAATGTGTAATCTACAATAAAGTCATAAACCAGTGTATAAGAGGCCAGGCCTCAGAAATGAATGTAGAGCACCTCAGAACGATACCTTCTGTCTGTTTCGTTGTGTTCTCCTCCGGAGAAAATAAAAACCTTGTTTCCTGCTTTCCAGTCTCCAGCGCCTGCCTCTTCATTGATTAAATAACTAGAGGGTCACAGAGGCAATACCGCCGGGCAAATATCGATTGTCCCCGACCCGAATCAGGTTTTTACAATTGGCGTCCCAAGCGTGGGGCCCATCAGCGACTCGTGGATCCAGTGGGAGAGGTCCCGACGACAGAGTGAACGACTGCAACGATCGGGAGAGCTCTTGCCCAATAGACCCTCGTCTGGCAGCCGATCATCCGAACTTCACTAGTTCCGAACAGACCTCTCTCGAGTGATCTACGGTCCTGACTGGGGACCATCAGGAGTGCCGTGAGAAATACGAGAAAAAGAGGACGATCGGGCGCTGGATTCGGAAGACAAGAAACTGTCCACATGGTCCGGGTAAGGTCGTGTAATCACGACAAGTTACGAAATAATTGCTTGATTGTTTGATTGTTTAAAAATACTAGTATTGCTCTTTTTATTTATTTGGAGATTCACTGTCTACAAACGGAGAAACAACGGGCTCTCTCTTTGCAAGCAGTGGAGGATAGGTAGGGCAGCAGCCGTGCTTATTTTTTCTCCCCCACTCAATAATTACTTGAAACTGAACTGTTGTTCGCAAAACTATTGTTTCCTGGAGATTCCCTGTCTGCAAACAGGGAAGAGACCACCCTTTTTGCAGATAGTGAAAAGGGTAGGTAACGCAGATCTTTGCGGACCTACTCATTCTCCCCATTGTTATTTATTGGTCTTTTTGTTATTTTTGATCCATGAGGTATTCACTGCCTGCAAACAACGTTGAATAGAAATATTCTGTCCAGTCTTTGCACCTAGTGATAAGATAGGCAGTGCTGACTTTTTAGTCCCTCGTTACGAGCCGTCATGTCTGTCTTCTCCCCACTGATTAATAGCCTGTTTAGCCCGGACCGTTTATTAGAGGTGGACCATATAGCTCCACTAGAAGGCACCCCTAATAAGGACATGTTCATAAACTATGGATTAGTCACCATAGCCTATAATAAATTGTGGCACAGGTATACCGAAGAGAGTCAAGACAAACAGTGGCCACTGGCAGGATCCTTTGACCTTGATAAAATAGAAACGTTAGAAATAGCCCTTCGAAATAATAAGACAACGCCAATTATGCTCGACAGTCTCGGTATGTGGCGCAGAGAGGCTATGCAACGACAGAGAAAAGACGAGGACAAACCAAATAGAGAAATATACCGACAGGACAACCCCAGGACATCGCTACCCACAACTTATCCCCCGACACTATGCAAAAGACGACCAGACTTAGGGCCAGCCCAATGCGCTTTTTGTAGGTATGTCGGACACTGGAAAGCCCAATGCCCGACTCTACTGAGCGTGAGTAAAGGCAAAGGGCCGACAGGAACGACAGACCGGCAGTACAAGAAGAAGCGCGAGACAAAGAAGAACCCGACTTACATAGACAGACCAGACAGAACCACCACGTTTGATTATGCCCGATGGCACAGATTTCGCCAGGACAATTTCAGCGGCATGCTCAAGTTCTCCTAGGTCGGGCAACGTCAAGACGGGAACCCAGCCTCGTTTCAAATTCACAGACGGAAAGAGATAATTATGACCAATAACTGTTTTATATTCGTCTTGGGTCTTTGTATGTCGTACTTGTACTGTCCCCCCGTCTGAGTTTGTGTGTATGTAATGTACAAATCTGCGTCATCCCTCTACACGTGTTTCCGTGTTACTCAACCTCTGTTAGCAGAAACTTAGCATAAAAGCAACCTGGAAAGGAAGAAATGGTAAAACAAAATCCGTAGACCATTAATGAACTTGAACTTTTAATTTAGCACAACAAACAAGGAATAATAACGGTAAACTGTAGAAAATGAAAGTCAAACAGAACATTCGCCCCCCCCCCATTCTGGAACCTTCCAAAGTAGGGCAGGGTTACGGCTACGCCCAACCAACGGCAACCCATATAAGGCGGGCCCGGTCGCCAACTCTTGGTCAGGAAATCTTAACGTATGGGGGAGCCGGAGGAGAGGCAGGAGCCAGCGGCCCGGGCAGTTGTAGGTAGTCCCGCCACATGTCTCCTCAGCCAGCTGCAACGGGCCTGGATAGACTTAAGTAGTCCCGCCACATGTCCAGAGGAGAACGAGGCACCTTTTTTCCTTTTCTCTTCCATAACAGCCGCAGCAGCTCTGGACGGCGGGATGTCCTGCACGTACCTCCACAACAATTTGTCCAAGTTGGGCTGGGAGGGAGAGGCGACGCGGACGAGCCTCTCCCACCTCCACCGATAGGAGGTCTCCCAGCCCCCGGCCCGACGCCGAACACCCCCAGTCAGGCGATGGTGCCAATACTTCCACAGCACCGAACACACCATGGTGGCACCCCAGTACTTGCGCAGCACCGAACGTGCAATGGTGGCCATATTTTCGGAACACCAAACCTGCAATGACTGCACTGATACTCGTGCCGCGCCGAATGCGCGCCACAGGTGGCCATACTCCCACAGCACTGAGCACAGGACTTGGGGAACACCGGATGTGGAGAGACCTTCATGCGGGGCGATGAAAAGGAGCGGCATGGAGTGCACCGGGAGAAGGAGACGATGCGGACGAGTCTCCCTCGCCCCCCCAGGTGGGGGCATCACAGCTGCACCCCAGCTGAACGTCCCGCTTTCACACAACAGGGACCTCTTCCTTTCACTCCGAAGGATCTCTCCCACTCTTGCAAACTCGACGAGAGTGGCCCCTGTAGGGCCTCAAAATGGCGTCTGGGTCCGCTGGAAGGCGGGCCCCGGCCACTAGAGTAACTTTGACCAGCAATATAACTCGAACATTTGCCCCCTGGAGCACGAGCCCCCATCTCCGACAGCATCTCCGCAGCCTTGAAAATCCTACAAAGGTCCCCGGCGGAACCTTCGGCCTCTGCAGGCTTCCGGTAAGGGACGACTGCCTTGGTCGCCAACGAAACAAACATGACATTACCACTCCTTCTGTTAGCATGAATTCTAGAACTGCCGAAAAGGACTCTGGTCCAAACTGCCAGTAATGGGAAACATTTCCCCCTGATGCTGCTTCCGGACTGAGCCGGCCCCGCCCAAAATGGCGCTGGTATCAGTCGGAACTTACGAACACCTCGTGGTGTCCCTTCGCACTAATATAAACTTGATGTTCTGAGATTTTATATGATCCTTTGTACACTTGGCTAGAAAAGACAAGGAGAACTCACTCGACGAACAGTATGAAAGGATCCCCGTTACAAATGTTGATTACAAATGTACAATATATTATATTTTTATAACTGATGTAAACCTCATTTACGACGCACACGTACGGTATGCATATAGGAAATCTGATTACCACTATTATGATTATGCCTCTAAATTATGAAAATAAATGCCCCCGAACCCCCAGCCAATTAATAGACGTTTTAGTCTCTTACAAATGAATGAGTAAAACTTTCCGATGTTTTTATTGCTGCAAACGACACCCCCCACTGTACGCACTTTAGCCATTGCCACGACCGGCCAAATACGACCGCACCCTCATAATCCTCATGCTGAAATGATTTTGCAAAATAAAGTTTTTGAAACTATGGACGGGTATTGCATGCTTTATTTTAAAAAAATGTGGGATCGGTGGGAAAGTTCTTTTCTGTGCACCCTACTCTGCTCTCTCTTTAAGGTTAAAAGAAGATGGTTGCCCAGCCCTGGAGGACGGATCGGATCGACGACACGACACTCCGCCTTCAAAGTACGCGACTGACTCATGAACTCTCGCGTAGAGGAAGACCTTGACTCCCAAGGATGGGTAAAACGAACGGTGTAAATGAGGGAATGTAAAAGGAGGGTGAAATGAAATAATGTAAATGTGATAAAATACAACGTTCCAAAGTATCAGGGAACGGAGCTGACCCAAGAACCGAAGAACCTTAGAACGCCACAGCGTTGAAAGAGGTTTAAGGATCCCGATAGTGAGATACATCCTTTGACTAGATACCTCGCACTAAGCACCTCTGGTTTCCTTTTTACGTTTCCCCGCACACGACCTATACGGACACACTACCCCCCCTCGACTCCAGAAACCATATCCCCGGGGACCCTGCCCCGAGGAGGAAAGACGAGTAAGAGGTAAGTAAAGGACTTATGAATCCATGTATTTGAATATGCGCGAATGCTGTCTCCCCCACCCCCTTTTTTCCCTCCCTCTGCAGGTTACATCAGAGATTACAGCCGAGGTGTGGCGAAGATCTGAAGCCTTGCCATGTCTAATACACGAAGCTGACTAGCGCCGCAAGGTGGTGTCTAAGCGCGCCTGCAAACTACTCACGTATCGAACAAACCCCAAAAATTAGCGCAACCTGATAAAAAGTGATCACCCTTAAACCAGACCGGACGAATGAACCCATGTCACGTATGATGCGAAACTATGAGGGAATGTGTGTGTGTGACTGAGGCGTCGACCCAACTGGTCGAAGGACCGAGAATGCGAGAAGTGCGACAAAATGGTACCTCCTTTCTTCTTTCCTTTTTCTCAAGGCACGTCCCCTCTACCCTGTCTAATGCTCAAACTGCATGATTACAAGATTCTAACGCAGACCCGTGAATGCCCTTTACTGTGTAATGCACTAAATAGCCTTTCTTGAATACACTGCCACCCTCTCTGTTGCACGTGTACTATTTAGCCTGCCGTTGCACTCTCTCTCTCTCTCTCTCCCTCTCTCTCTCTCTCTCTCTCTCTCTCTCTCTCTCTCTCTCTCTCTCTCTCTCTCCCTCTATTTTTGCACTCCCACTCTTCCGAGTGATTAGCCCCGAAATTGGCAGACTGCCACCCCTAGCACACCACCTAATTGGCTTCAAATACCGTCAGTATTTGCACAAAAACTTGTCTTTAATACAATCACCCTGAAGCCGCGTCATTACCTCTCCTTTTCCGCTAGAAGTCAATGAACCGAGGTTGGGCCGTAAGGGAAAGGACAGGTAAGACGACAGAGGTTCCCTAATCTGACCCGAAATAAGGGAACTACCTGTCAACGGCTCCTATGGTACAAAACAAGGACCTCAGAATACGCGACCCTCCCCTCCCCGAATTGTCGCAATACCCAAACCGGAAAAATGATCACGCCTGTTACCTCCCCTGTATCGGCCGCCCAAAAACTGGAATTATGAAACTACCCCTCATTTCCGGTTGTGAGAGATGGGTCGATTTATGCCCTTACCACAAGTTTCCTATGTCCCTGGTTGTTCCCCATAAAACCCCTGTCCTTCCTAATTAAGTAATCGGGCTGTAAAAGGTTACGTAGGATCCAGAGTGATGTTTTACAAGGTTAACAGACTAGCCCAAGGTAAAGAAATCATCGAAATGAACCCCGTAGTAGTTGAAAGGCAGGATGCATCGATAGAAAGGAAATGTTTAGCCATGTTCGTCTCTCAGCAAAATACCTGTGTAGTACCATGTTGACGACTCACAGTACCCTTTGTAAATGTAAAACTCTAGAGAACGACATATCTTTGCCAGGTTCGTCTCACGAAGGTGGGTCACCATCAGATGAACTGTCGTAACTGTAATAAATAATTGTAAAGGAAAGTCATAGTAAATCCAACAGGCCCGTCACCGGTCATTCATATGCCAGTTGTGAACACTAATATAACGGGCATTTTTCATTCTTTGCCTGGAGCTGGGAGAGAAATAGACTTTTTGATTATCTTCATCTGCAAATTCTCTAAAGACTGTCTTTTCAAACTTGTTTAAGGGTACTGCTGTTGGAGGAGAGAAGGACCGGATGTGGGAGCACGAGGCCTGACTACAGACTAAGGAACACCTGCGACATTAGCCAAGGCGAGACCACGACAGAAAAGAGCTGCAGGACGAGGCACTGTTTTCGACAACATGAGAAGAAAGGGTCGACCTGATGCCCCTGCTCGATGTCCAGTGTCTGTCGACAAGTCCCCGCTCTCTGAATTCGGTCACACGCCCGCCTATTTGAAGTCTCTCGTTTCCCTAGTTTTGTTCCTAATTTGGCCTTGCTCCATCCCCCTTTTCCTCTGACCTACCCTATGGACTGTTTCGTACACTCTTCTTCCATCTGAACTTTCTGACAATCACTTCAAAGGACACAGGGCGAAAAGGACCTTTCCGACCAGAAACGCAAGGAAAGGGTCGTGCCCTGCAACGCAGAACTTAGAACAGAGCTGGACTTGTAGCTCCACCGCCGGTGCTCAACAGCGCCAACGAAAGGCAACAAAGAATGATGAGAACTCGTTAAACTTCGAACATTTGACATCCCCAATCGCCGTTTCTGCTAGACCTCATTTCTCTCCCAGCCGCCATTATATTGACCATGCTCCAATCCGAACCTGATATATATGTAATAACCTGCCAGTATGAAATATGCTTGCTGCTCTCGCTACAGAATCGTTTTTGTATTGCATTCCTATGACTTTCCTGCTAAACAAATTGATCAAAGTTTATCAAATAGGCCCACCTCCTAAAAACTAGAAACGTTAAAATGTATTGTTTACAACTCTTTTCCTCTAGGGTTCCTACCGTTTTCTTTCTCATGCCCACCACAATAGAACCGAGTAGAAAATGAACCAGCAAGATGTCTTGAATATGTTAAAGGGAGGACTGTTGAAAATTAGTACGTTTTGGTGAACATTATCTGCGCCATCTTGCCTCTTCCCCTGACGCCACACTTTTGTCGTGCGCGCCCGCCATTTTTTTAGATGCCCCGATCAGAACGAACCCTTTTTGCATGCCGCTGGCCCCTGACATAGCCCTTTGCCTTCACTAAGCCTGCACGCTGACCACCCCCCTGCTTGCACCTGCCTTGAGTCATAAACCCCTCTTCGGCGCTGCTCTGCCCCAGGCCCTCATCCTGTTCCCAGCGCGACACCTCCCTGCTTCCCTTTCATGATCTCCGGCCCTTAGATGCAAACCCCCTTTTCCCTGTGTGCCCGTTTTGTCTTCCCCGTTCCCAGGCCGACACCCAGCTCTGCCGATACCATTCCTTGCCCCTCCCCGTACAATAGAAAGCTTCCCCTATCAAAGGATCCCCGGGTTGATCAAAGCCCCCACTCCATGAGATCCGATCAAACCCCCCACATTCCGTGAATCGGCGGAACATCCAGCTGCGTGATACTCATCACCTATTATGATTAGGGTGGGGACTTCAACTGTAAATGTGTGTGGGAACGGGCCCAAAGGGGATTTCGTGGAATGTCTTTTCCATACATCAAAGCTTTAACATGAATGTGTAATCTACAATAAAGTCATAAACCAGTGTATAAGAGGCCAGGCCTCAGAAATGAATGTAGAGCACCTCAGAACGATACCTTCTGTCCGTTTCGTTGTGTTCTCCTCCGGAGAAAATAAAAACCTTGTTTCCTGCTTTCCAGTCTCCAGCGCCTGCCTCTTCATTGATTAAATAACTAGAGGGTCACAGAGGCAATACCGCCGGGCAAATATCGATTGTCCCCGACCCGAATCAGGTTTTTACAGTGCTTGGCTGGCAGTGTGTGTGGACTAGCGCTTGGCTGGTGTTGTGCGTAGACTGGCGGTTGGCTGGCAGTGTGTGTAGACTGGCACTAGGCTGGCTGTGTGCATGGACTTGCGTTTGGCTGGCTGTGTGTCTAGACTGGCACTTGTCTAGCGGTGTGCGTGGACTGGTGCTTGGCTGGCAGTGTGTGTGGACTAGCTCTTGGCTGGTGCTGTGCGTGGACTGGTGCTTGGCTGGCAGTGTGTGTGGACTGGCGCTTTGCTGGAAGTGTGTGTGGACTGGTGCTTGGCTGGTGGTGTGTCTGGACTGGTGCTTGGCAGCAGTGTGCGTGGAATTGGTGCTTGGCTGGCAGTGTGTGTGGACAGGCACTTGGATGCAGTGAGTGTGGATGGGTGCTTTTCTGGTGGTGAGTGTAGACTGGTGCTTGGCTGGCTGTATCCATGGACTGGGGCTTGGCGGGAGGTATCCGAGGATTGGCGCTTGGCTAGCGGTGAGTGTGGACTAGCGCTTGGCTGGTAGTGAGTGTGGACTAGTGCTTGGCTGGTGGTGTGTGAATAGTGACTTGCTGCTGGTCACTACACACACTGCTAGCCAAATACCAGTCCACACAATCCATCAACCGATGTGGCTGATTTGTCAGGTATCTGGGCATGTGAAAGTGATGGGCCTTGAATGGCTCTGTCTATTGTCGTTAGTGTTGTTATGTGCTGGGCCTGTGGCTGGTGGTGTGAATGGTTTTGTGTGTGTCACACGTTTGAAAGGTGTATGAAAGGCCTGTAAAGAGGTTGGTGCTTTGTCTTGACTTTACAGCTCACGAGCTGTGAGTCACTCGTTCAGTTTCTTGTCTTTTCAATATTTAACAGTGCATTTAATTTTTGTGAAATCTCTTGTTAATAACATTTTATATATTGAACCATCACTCACCCTCGTGCCAAAATTTGATCAGTGTATGTGTGTACTTGAGGAATAGATGGTTGTGCAGTAATATTTGTCTTTTCTGTCTTTCTCTGGCAGGGTGTACATTACATTTCATTACGTTCAGAGCCCAAGATCCTATTGTTTAGGAAACTTCTGAAGACCTATTTGTTTCCACAGTAATGATTGGACTTGAGCCTCTCCTCTTGGCCTGTTTCGCGCCGGGATGCCCCTGGGTAAGCTGAGCGCGCTATAAATTTCATATAATAATAATAATAATAATAACATTGTCTCTTTTATGACTGTTGTAATGTGTTGGTTCCCCGGCTGGTGGTGTGAATGGTCTTGTGTGTATCATGTACGAAAGGTATGTGAATAGACTGTAAAGCAGTTGGGGCCTTGACTTGACTTTACAGCTCATGAGCTGTGAGACACTGGTTCAGTTTTTGTCCTCTCAATTATTAACAGTGCATTTAATTTTTGTGAAATCTCTTGTTAATAAAATGTTATATACTGAACCATCACTCACCCTCATGCCAAATCCAACCAGTATGTGTGTGTGCTTGAGGAATACATGGTTGTGCAGTAATATTTGCCCTTTCTATCTTTATCTGCCAAGGTGTACATTCTCTCTAGGACAAATCTACCAACTCTAGATATTTTTGTAAACTAAACACCCAGGGGAGTACACAGTGATGTCTCTCTCAAGTTATCGTACCCACAATGTCCTGCAAACCTCAAATATGATTAAAATCCAATTTTCCTTGATTTTCTGTGCCTTCATTTTCCAGCTTCAGAACCAAGGCACAAATTTCCTACCACTCAGCATTTCCCCAAGCCTCCCGATAAAAATTGTACCTCACTTGTGTGGGTGGGCCAAGTACCCATGGAAGATAAGGGTTCAAAACGTATTGTGGAGACATCAAAACTACCTATCACAAAACAACCTTATTTTGCAAGGGGGTCATCTGCGTTTTTGATCCCGGGCTTGGCGGCCATCTAGGAAAACCTACCTAACCTAGACATGTCTGAAAACTAAACAGCCGGGGGAGTCCAGGGAGGTATGACATGCATTCATCCACTAACACTTTCCTACCCAGAATCCCTTGCAAACTTCAAATGTAGCTGAAAAATCTTGATTTTCACACATTTCTGTGTGGGAAAGGTGTGGGTTCACCGGACACAAATCTCCTACTACCCAGCGTTCCTACAGGTCTCTTGCTAAAAATGGTACCTCACTTGTGTGAGTGAGCCAAGTACCCGTGGCAAGAAAGGGCCCAAAATGTATTGTGTAGACATCAAAATTATCTATCAAAAACCAACCTGGTTTTGCAAGGGGGTCACCTATGTTTTTGGTCCCAGGCTTGGCGGCCGTCAAGGAAAACATACCTAACCCAGATATTTATGAAGACTAGACAGCTGGGGAAGTCCAGGGAGGTATGGCTTGCGTGGATCCCCCAATGTTTTCCTAAACAGAATCCTACCCAGGGGACGCCAACCCCTGGGGAGTGACCTCTCAATTGTGGGTTCCCTGGCACCACCTAAGGCTCTCTTAGTCGTTTGTTGGAGAACGTGGCAGGAGTCCCAATGCTCCCTTGGGTCCTGCCGGATCTCCACCTCCAGCAGGAGCCGGCATTGCTCCTTCATGCCACAAGCATCAAAAATGCTGCTTCACAGCCGGGGTTAAACAGATGAAAAGTCTGCTCCCAGTGGGCAGGGGCATTTTTTCTGTGCCTTCAGGGAATGGGCTTACTGTTTGCTCGCTCTTGGTGGGAGCTTTACATTGCTCCCACCACGCGAGCAAGCAAAGGCCCCCTTCCATTGCTTACTATCGGCCAGGCCCTGGGGGTGGCTAAGAAAACACAAGGAGATGGACAGAGCGCTGAACTTTTCAGACACTCACCCCAGTCACAGATTTGGGTTGAATCCATCATCGTTCTTTAGCTCACTTCGCCACCCCGGTTCAGACACAGCTATATGCAAATCTGTCTTGACATGTCTCTCATGGGAACTGTCCAGCCCTAACTTCCAAGCCATGTCTTCCCTGGACTGTAAACAAGCATCCTGGGACCAGATTCAGGGTAACACCCCTCATCAGCCTGGCTAGCATGAATCCAGTGGCAAAGTGAGCAAGGGAGCCACGTCTGGTCACACTCTGCCAACTTAGGGCAAACAAAGCAAACACAAGGAGATGATAGACGGAGCGCTGAAACTTTTCAGACATTCAACCCCAGTCACAGATCCTGTCACCAGGGCCATAATCGGTCTGGGGAGGGGTGCTACATGTGCACCTCCCCAATTTAATAAAATATTATTCCCTCTGGACCTGGCCCACCCAGAGGTAAATTAAAAAATAAGAGCAGGGATCCTCCACGATTTTAAGGCAAACAATAAAAAAAAAAGAAATTTGGACCAAACAATCAGGCCTGGTGTGTCAGGGTTTTCCTACTATGCCTCCTTCTGTTTTTTTTTTTTTCTTGGGACTCCTCTCAGTCCAAGTTCAAAGAAGGCTGCCAGCACTTCCTGTTTGAATATATACAGACGTGTGTGTAATATATTGACCCCAGATTTTTCCTGTAAAGTTTTGTGGTATTCCATCAAGCTAGGGACAGGAAAACAGGAATCCTAAGAAAAATATTTCCATAGGAAACATCTATCACAACTACATACTTTTTTTTACAGGGGATTTCAACCGGTTCTCTTCATGCAACTCCCATTTTTTCTCCCATCCATTATAGCATACACCATAAGATAATGGGCCAGCCCACTTCAGCAAGTGGCTAACTTCACTATGAGGGACAGCATCATGCTGTTTCACAAGCACATCAACACACGCAGTTGTTTCCTACAGTGCCTGAGGCTAGTATGACTCCGCACGAAAACACGCCGTCGAGCTCTGGGTCCTGCTCGACACCTCCGCCCCAGACATTGCCTTCCTGACTGAGACCTGGTGGAACGACTCCTCGGTGCCCGACATCGCCATAGCCATCCCGGATGGCTACAAGATCACCCGCAGGGACCGCGCCAACGGAATCGGAGGAGGAATAGCCATTGTCCGCAAGTCCACCCTCAAGGTCTCCACCCACGTGGACGACACCCTCGAGACCGCCGAACACCTGCACTTCCGAATCCACACCGACCCCAACACCACCCTCAGAGGAACACTCCTCTACAGACCCGCGGACCCCGGGCCCTGTTCAGTGACTCCATCGCCGACCTTGCCAGCACCCACGCACTCGCCTCCATGAACTACATCCTCCTCGGGGACCTGAACTTCCACCTCGAGAACAACAACGACGCCAACTCTGCCACCCTGATAGACAACCTTGCCAACTTCGGTCTTAGACAACTCGTCACCGCACCCACCCACGCTGCTGGCCAAATGCTGGACCCCATCTTCTCCACAAGCACCCGGTCGCCTTCAACCACACCACCGGACTCCACTGGACCGTCCACCGCTGCATCCATTTCACCTTCAAGAAACCAACCATGCACCACCGCACCCAACAGCTGCCCCATCGCTGCTGGAGCAAAGTCACCAAAGATCAGCTGACCATCACCCTCGCCCAGAACCCACCACCAACCCCACCGACCCAGACACCGCTGCCCGCAAACTCTGACAGTGGATCAACGACTGTGCCAACACCCTCGCACCGCTCAAGAAACCCTCCATCGACCACTCCAGCAAGAAAGCCACATGGTTCACAGACGAGCTCCAGACCTCCAAATATGCTTGCTGGAAACTAGAGAAGAAATGGCTCCATGAACGCACACAAGACAGCCACTCAGCCCACAAGGATGCCACCCGCAGACATCACCACCTCATCAGACTAGCCAAGAGATCTTCCTTCAAAGACCGCCTGCATAACAACGCACACGACAGCAAAGAGCTCTTCAGCATCGTGAAGGAACTCTCCAACACCAGCGCCAACGCCAACGCCATCCCGCCCTCACAAGAACTGTGAGACTCTCTGGCCACCTTCTTCCACCAAAAGATCACTGACATCCTTGAAAGCTTCAACACCACGACCACCCCGACCACGCCAGACTCCACCCCTGCGAACACCACCCGCACCAACCGCCTGACCTCTTGGATCAACGTCAATGACGACGAGACATGCAAGGTCATGAACTCCATCCACTCAGGATCACCCTCAGGCCCATGCCCACACCACGTGTTCAACAAAGCCGACGCAGCCATCGCACCCCAACTATGGAAGGTCATCAACATCTCCTTCGAAACAGCGATATTCCCGGAAAGCTGGAAACATGCCGAAATCAACGCCCTCCTAAAGTAGCCCAAGGCGGACACCAAGGACCTCAAGAACTTCCGGCCCATCTCCCTGCTCCCGTTCCCGGCGAAGGTCATCTAGAAAACCATCAGCACGCAACTGTCCCGTCACCTCGAAGACAACAACATCTTGGACCCATCCCAGTCCGGATTCAGACGAAACAACAGCACCGAGACAGCCCTCATCGCTGCCACAGATGACATCAGGCGCCAACTAGACAATGGCGAAACATCAGCCCTCATCCTCCTGGACCTGTCAGCCGCCTTCGACACGGTCTGCCACCGCACTCTAAAAACACGCCTCCAAGGTGCCGGAATCCAAGAGAAGGCCCTCAACTGGACCACTTCCTTCCTCTCCGGCAGAACCCAAAGAGTCCGCCTCCCACCCTTCCGAACCAAAGTCACAAACATCATCTGCGGCGTCCCCCAAGGCTCATCCCTCAGCCCGACTTCTGTTACATTGTTGATTCTCATGTAAAGCGCTCTGATACCTTCGGGTCTAGCCAGCGCTATATAAAACTCTTTAGATAAATAAATACATGGCCTCCCTCGTACAAGTGGATCGCCAGCACGACCTCAACATCATATCCTACGCCAACGACACCAAGCTCATCCTCTCCCTCACCAAGGACCCGCACACTCCCAAAACCAACCTCCACGAGGGAATGAAGGCCGTCGCCGACTGGATGAGGAGCAGCCGTCTGAAGCTGAACTTGGACAAGACGGAGGTCCTCATCCTCGGACCCACCCCCTCTTCCTGGGACAACTCTTGGTGGCCGACCACGCTGGGAACAACACCGACACCGACCAGCCACGCACGCAATCTAGGATTCGTCCTCGACTACTCACTCTCCATATCAAAGCAGGTCAACACAGTCTCCTCCTCCTGCTACAACACCCTCCGCATGCTCCGCAGGATCTACAAGTGGATCTCGTCTGAAACAAGAAGAACGGTGACACAGGCCCTCGTCAGCAGCAAACTAGACTACGGCAACGCACTCTACGCAGCAACCACAGCCAAACACCTGCGTCGACTGCAACGCATTCAGAACACCTCCGCCCGACTGATCCTTGACGTCCCCCGCCGCAGCCACATCACCCCCCACCTGAGAGACCTGCACTGGCTCCCCGTTGACAAGAGGATCAACTTCAAGCTCCTCACTCACGCACTCAAAGCACTCCACAACGCCGGACCAGCCTACCTGAACAGCAGACTCAGCTTCCACACCCCCACCCGCCAGCTCCGCTCCGCTAACCTCGCCCTCGCCGTTGTCCCCCGCATCCAACGAAAGACCTCTGGCGGCAGATCCTTCTCCTACCTCGCCGCCAAGACCTGGAACACCCTCCTGACTCACCTACAACAGACCCAAGACCTACTCACATTCAGAAGACTCCTCAAGACCTGGCTCTTCGAGCAGTAGCGGCACCCCCCCTCCCTCAGCACCTTGAGACCCTCACGGGTGAGTAGAGCGCTCTACAAATGCTCTGACTGAATGATTGATGAGTTCTTCTTGAAATCCAACAAATATTTTGCTTTTAATCAATGTTTTTTATCTATACATTGATGATGGCTCAGCCTCTCCCCCAAAAAATGTAGCCAAAAGGATGACACCCAATACCAGGCCTATTGACTTTTCCAATGATTATTTTAATAGGTAACATACGAGGTATGCATCAGTTGTTATGTAAATGGTTTGGATTAGAGTATATGCTGCTTAAAGTGGGCCACTGGCTATACATTGCTGTTGTATGTAGATATTGCATAAAACTATTTGTGTGCTAAGTTTTCTCTAAAATTGTGTGTTCATTGCTCTTTGATTATATGCTTCATGTTCACATTTTCGGCACAATATTTAGCTGTTTCATATTATAAGTCCACATATTTAATCTCTGGTAGGTCACCTTCATGTTGCATCTTGCTCAATGTAAATTTCATACTCTCATTGCCTGTTAAGTTTTAACCATTCTTTATGCATTGGGTTTCATCTTTTTTATCACCCACATATACTGATGTAAAAACGTATACATGTAATTTTCCATTAACATGTTGAGATCCATAGAACAAACGGTAACATCATTCCACTTGAGCCATCATTAACTACTAGAGACAATTTGGTTTTGAAATACAGACTCTAATGTCCACACAAATCTGATGTGTCTTGAAATAAACAACCACTGATGTTGCCACAATTGCTCTTCATAGCCATGCATTACACAACTTTATAATTGCAAGACAGGCTGCGGTGTGGGTACAAGCTGAATGAGAATACAAATCCACAAGTACTGCCACCTGCGCCAGATGTCCAGACAGATCACTGAAGCAGCAAAACAAGCTCATGACAGAGGAGTTTTAAAGGCATCAACAAAACGTGCGTGGGATCAGAAACAAACACTTAATTAGCACTTAAATAGCTTTACTGTGCAAACAAAACATCATTTTTGGATTACATTGTTATGTGTATCAATAGACCAGCTGCCATAATTATTTCTAACAAAGAATCAAAGTTGTATTTTGAAGACTAGGTACACGAGCATCCAACTAGCTATAATATAGTGCCTTCCCTCCAAGTGATCTGCAACGGCTTGTTGGCTTGCCTCCTGTTGCTAGAGACTCAGGGATTTCAAAGTATCTACCCCTGCTCCTGTATCTGGCTCATTGGAAGTGGCCCAGATACATTCAACACAGATTTTGACACATCTCCTGCCTGCGTGTAGCAGAACCGGTGCATGGACCCGGTTGCAGGAGTAAAATTAGCATATTGCATCAGAATCAGTGCTTTACTTCCACTGATCGACGTATCAAACAGCGTATCACGGCCACTGCAGCTTGGTGAGATAGACGCACAGCAAAATCCCCAGCATCACTCGACGCCTCTCGACCCTAGTATCCGTCTTCAGAACTGACGCATCGTCTTCACTGCATGGATAAGATTGACACATCTCGCTATTTACGAACAGGAAAGGTGCTTTGTTCAGCGGGTTCAGTGGGTAGTGGCAATATGGCACAGTCTGAAATGGATGCTCAGACGTTTTGACTAAGTATGACACAGCTGGGTTGGGGATAGCACCATTTCTCACATTTGGATTGGTGTTGGACCAAAGTCAAGGCTCCTGGCACTGCTTCTCC
Source organism: Lissotriton helveticus (assembly GCF_964261635.1). Lineage (NCBI taxonomy): Eukaryota > Metazoa > Chordata > Amphibia > Caudata > Salamandridae > Lissotriton > Lissotriton helveticus. Next base: position 136,641,566 of record NC_136058.1, read on the forward strand.
TTCCCAAGCACATAGTGGTTTAATGGTCATGTATGGTCATCTATAAATCAGGCAATCTGGGGATAGCCAACATGATGTGGGATGATAAAAAGGGATAAAGATAGTTCACAACTGTAGAAAAATGGATTGTTGGACTTTGTGAGCGAGAGGCTGTAGTCTTGATCTGAACTGCACATGAGCTCCACAATTGTCCAACATTCTAGTGCCTGAAAGTAAAAACAGATTTGTGTGAGAAATCTTGAGTGCACTCTTTCTTTTCACAAGCAGAAAGCCCTTCATCAGTGGTTGTGACAAATAGCAACACCAAAACAACATTACAGTTAGAAAAACAGTAAGCTTCCCAAACCAATTAAATTCAAATGAATACAAGTTAATTAATAAAATGACACATACAATGAAGTGACTATGATGTTGGGCTGAGTAGGTAGTCACAAACGAATTTGGATGTTCCTTGTGTTAATTAGTCCAGGACTCTATTTGCTCCCTGGGCTCTAGGAGGCCAGATTCTCCAACACTTAGAGACTCTAAAAGTAGATTTTAGAGCCAGAGATTGAAATTGGACCTGAGGCAGTTTCAGTCCATCTTGAGACAGCCATGAATTATCCAACAACAATCTTTGGGGCAGATTTACAAGGAAATTATGAAGTGCGGCGCTGTGGAAAATTTTGCAGCGCCAAGCTCCACCGTTTCCAAAAAACAGGGATGTACCATATTTATAACAATACAATCAGTAAAGGTGATTGGTTACTTCTATGTGTGCTGCATTCTGCATTCTGCAGCACACAATTTTGTTCTTTCCATGTCTGCATCAGACTGCAGAAAAGCAAAAACGAGGAGAAATACTTTTATTTGCTGTATTGCATGGTGTTAGTTTCTGCCTCAGATTTACACCTCCTTGTAAATCTGGGGCAGTGTCAAAAAGCAAGGGGTGTTGTGGCTGAACTCCCACAGCAACACTCATTGCACGCCCCTTTCATGCAGATACCTGATGCCACTTTGCAAATATGGTGCGGGGCATTACTCCAACAAAACATTTTAAAAAAAATTGACGTTCCAGTGGCGTAATCCCCTTGCAAATATACCCCTTTGTCTTCTTTTCTTATGAGATTCTTGCAGCAGTCTAACATGAGAGTGATGGGAGCAGTGTTTATAGCGGTAACCAAATGAACTTTACTTAATTCCCTGATTTCATGATATGAGAATTCCCACACAAATCAATGCCTCTGTTTTAGGCCGGCCTGCAAACAGCTTTGGCTGTCTGTTGACACGTAGACTTATTGTATTCAATATTATCTTAGAGTGGGTTTTGTTGATGCCCCTTGCTGAGATTCAGAAGCTTCCCTGTCTACCTCAGTCAGCTGCTCTTTATTCAGTGGCTTTCCTCCAATTTCCTGTGTTTGTCCCTCTCAAGGAACATTTCGGTATCACTCTGTTTTGATTGGATTATATGTATGTTTCGCCACCAATGTCGGAACAATACATTGCAGTGCTTGAAGGTCCATGTCCCCCCCCCTCTATACCTGAAGCTAGAACAAAAGGTAAAGCTACTCTTTTCACTGCAGCTCTCCTACATTGTCTCTTTCTCACACGGAAATCAACACCACCAGAATGCATTTTCTATTCGTGTCCTCTGCCTTTAATGTTAATACGTTATGAGCATTCCGGAAGATTTCAGCACGCTGTCATACAAAACAAATATATGACTATAAATACAAATATAAATATAAAAATAAATATATAATTGTATAATATACGAGCTGGGTATATCATAGGGAAGAAGGAAAGGAGAGACATCTAAAGAAGAAAGTGGATGATTGGGCAAAGATTGACAGATGAATGCAGAAAGAATAAATTATCAGGGGAGTTATCAGTGTAGAAATACAGGACAAGCTTTAATCCTAAACAAACAATAGTTTCTGATTAGTTAGCACATTCCAGTAGTTAGATGGGGCATAGAAATATTTTTCTAAGGTAGTGTGGCAAGGGGTTTATTAGTGAAGGGGACCCAGACAAAAGTTTGTCCTAACCGCCTAACTAATAATGTCCTGGGTCTGAATATAATGTAGTCTTAGCAAGGACATATTGCAATATGATCACTTAAGATAAACAATATCTTTAGTTGCTTCATAACAGAAAAAATATTATTGCACCCGTTTCACTGGATGTGTTGCATTGGTTCAGTTACAGTGAATGTGAATGTGTTCTTTCATTTCCACAAAGGTCCCACAGTGGTTAACACTAAACTTTATTTGAATAATGGATTATGATTATAATAAAAGTTGAAACTGTACCGATTACCTAGAAGTGATTTCCTCTGTCAATCCTACTGTTCATCGCTTGCACTGTTTTATTTTTTATTTTTATACACACACACACACGCACGCACGCACACGCACACACAATTATTATATTGTGCATTGAAATGTACTTCTTCTGACCTGACGAGTCACATTGTGTGCACAGCGTTGAGTTCTACCCATTTGTAGTTAATTGTATTTGATGCTCTCCAGATACACTAAGTGTGTCATTCCTCCTGTCGGCGCTTGATTACAATGCTTCTTATTCAAATTATCTCACTCTTCCTTACTACTGAATTATTGTAGACATGCTGCCAAGGAATTTCATGTTTTCCTGGAACTCACAACGTATATCATATAAAATGTAGAACTTTATGAGTATGCCTGAAGTAAAGTATAGTGTCCCTATGGAGTACAGGATGATGGAATCCAGAGCAAGAGGGGAGATATCACATACCGATGCAAGAGAAGCAAATGACCTCATGCTCCAAAGACTAATCCAATCAGAGTTAGCGTATTGTAAAGTTGGATCAGTCGCTTTGCGAGAAACCGAATGATGAACAGAAACCCTTAATCGGAAATGTACTGAAAAATAGAAAAGAGAAACACTTGCAGAATGGAAAGAAGTAGTATGTCCTATTAACATTACCTACTGTTCTCAAGTACTTTGGAATAGCTACTCCGTGTGCCTTCGACTAAGAGAATGTTCTCCTAGTAGCAAGTAACACGGCCATTGGTATACTGGATAACTACTTGCAAACTATCATCTTTGGCCATGTCCAAGCTGTACCAGAGTGATCGTCTAACGTGAAGAATATGCATAATGTTCCACAAGTGCACACTGGGGATCCTCTGTCATTGAAAGTCATAAAGAAAGGAGCTTTGTGCAATTGCAAGGGTATCATATATTTACCTATCAGTTTATATCTATGCAGGTAAATATCCAATACGGCTTGTGGCTAACCACATTGAAGTCATGAAAAGAAAGAATTGGAAAAGCCAATAGGTCTGCACTCGAATGCATGTTTTATAGCATTATCTACTCTAGTGCTTTGTGAAGTATTGGAAGCAATGAGGGCAGGCAATGATCGAAATGTGTATTTAATTATACATCTTTTTTTTTTAGAAATGGAAGTAGAACGAGTAAAATGTGAAATACGGAATTCGTTTTTAAGTGGGGGTATACGCACCTGCTCTCAGAAAATTGAATGAAAGCTTTGAGGTTGCATCTACAACCTCGTTGTCATCTGTGTAAAACTATATTTCGCAAATTCCTTTCGCAAGGGAGCCTAGCTACCGTGTCAAGTTGGAATAGTAGATAAACCCACCAGCACTTATATAACCTGCTTTCATCATTGTTAACAGCAACCGCACCTAGAAGTTTTTTTTACCGAAATGTAATTTTGTACTGCTGCGAAAATCTCCAAAGACTTGACTATTGTCCAGCTCAGCAGGTGCTACATGATGTCAATCAGGCAGAAACCAGCTTTTTTGGCATTAAATAATGCAGACACCTTGATGAGCATGTAACATGGAGCAAACAAGGTGCATTTTACAGGAAAGGTACATAACGTCTATTACTGTGTAAACATTCATGATCCCTAACACATTACTGGATGAGACAAAATGGAGTGGAAAAACCTCTCACCCTTCAACTAGCCATGGTCGTTATCACTGACAAATGCATAAGTAACACAGCACATTTCAATATCTATCATTGTTCAGCCTGGCCAAGACTGAGTCACCTAGCAACCACCCGCAAGCGGTAATGCTTCTGTCACCAGCCATCCAGCACTGCATCAACACCTATCAGTGCTAGCTCTGCCATATCATTTTTTTTAAATCATCCACAACACATAGAAATCAGACTTTTGCATGTGAAGGGGAGTCCAATCTCTCTGTGATGGGATTCTTCTCTGACACGCCACTCTACATTGGCATCCACCAAGCTGCAGCAAACCAGAAATGAAAGCTGGTATAGGTAGCTGATCCTAGCTGCGCTTTGGATGACATTCCTAACATTTCTCTGCAACATGGGTGCAATGAAATGGAAGCAAAGTATGGTGGGACCACTCTTTGCAATTATAGATAATAAGCCATTGTAAACAGATTGAAAAAAATTGAAAAATGGAGAGGTGTGCAAGACCAACACATTAGCAGTCCAAGGATGTAATTTCTCGAAATCACTGCAGATTAAATGACAAATAATTAACAAAATGGTGTTGACACTCTAACTAAAATAATAATAGGGTTCATGCATAGGATAAGAACTATCTAATGGCCAGATTTGAATCTCAGCAGATGGGTTACTATAGCACAACAGTAATGCCCAATGTTTATCTCAGGGGACTTCAACTGTGACCTTATAGTTCAAAATCGGGTGGAAGAGAAGACGACAGCGACCTGTGGTGGACAAAAGATAACAACTATATTAGGAGACCTGGGTTTGACAATTTTGAATGGTAAAACAAAGGGTGATAGGCCGGCAGCGGTTACATACATGAGTGGCAAGGTTCACTCAACAATAGACTACACAATTACAAGCAAGGAGTTACTCCCCAGTATCGAAATATTTCAAATTGACCAACGCATAGAAAGCGACCACTTCCCCCAAATAACGAGAATGAATATCGCGCTTACCTTGGCACAAAGAATGACCTCTCTCCTACAACAAGCCGGAAAAGTTCAACCTAAAAAAGTTAAAATGGCGCGGGGGGTTGAGAAATATCCAGGATACAGCCTAATACATTGAAATACAAAACAAATTAAAATTAAACTTATTCTGATGCATGCACAAAGTACAAGATCATTGACAAAACACAATCATGAACGAAATAACCAAATCGATAAAAAAAACTCACTTGTCATATTATATCGCACACCATGCAAAGACCTATTGGCACTCCCCTATCGACTCATTTGATGACACGCATGAGTACTCTAGCAATAATCCAAATTCTCCATGATTTCATAATTTTCTGACACCAAAACGTTTCACTAATTAGCCAGATTAAATAGTGTTATTAATGTTAATTAGATTCATTTGTTCTTTGCCACATTCTCTACTAAACCTTGTTGGTAAGAGGGTCGATGTGTAGCATAGGAACTATTTGGGTGTTCATAAGACTAAGTCCAAGTCAATCAAATAATATTAGATAAAACAGAGATCTGATAGAGCGCGCAGGTCACCCGACTAGTCTTTTATCAATATTCGCCTGGGCCCATACTCAATAAAACTCACAAAATATTGCAGGTAACCTTCACTCTACTATCAGTGTATTTCAAACATTTAGGACTTTTGACCTATCTGTACCTTGACTTACCAATCCATGTCACCGGTACCTAAAGTCCTAAGGGATCAAGGGTGTTAGCATAATAGGAATAATAACATTTGCACTCATATAATAACCACAAACCCGGGAAGTTTTAAATTCTTTATCTAAGCTTCTTAAATGGTCATGATCCAAAGATTAAACACCAAAAGACTTTCAATTATGAAGATCAGAATCACAATGTAACTATGCAGAAAATGTACTAAACTAATTTCGATCATTTAGCAATAGGGAAGGTAAAGAAAGGGAACATAAAATACGATCAAAATATTTAGGCATTTAACAAAAGGGAGGGTAAAAAAGGGAACATATCAAATTTTAACAGTAGGAAGGGTAAAGAGAAGGAACATGATATGCAAACATGCAGCAATTAAAACATGTAGCAATTAGGAAGGGTAAGAGAGGGAACAAATCAATGATGAACCCACATAGATTTTATATTTATCTAGAATGGTGTGAAGAACTAACCCTGGCCACAGGTCAGTTTCAAGGACAGAACCCCGAAAGTTGCAGTCACCAGTAGGCTAGCAGGTGCAGATTAGAATCAGGACAGGTAAAGCCAAATTGGATGAGGACAGGACCACCAAAGGTTAAGACCGGCAACCGCAATTCAGTTGCAACGCCTGCGCTACTCCCTCTCTGCAGCTAACAGCCGGAACCCCGATTGGGTTATCGATTTCCCCGACAAAGTGCTTCACCAGCACTTCAGCTTCTCAGAACCCCGATTGGGTTATCAAATCTTCTGACAGAGTGCTCCGCAGCCCTCTGCTCTTGGTCATCTATTGAGTGCATTGGGTCAGTGACAGGTCAGCTATTAGGACAAGTCGGACAAATTAAGTAGCTAAGCCTACCCTAGTTATACTGTTTTCCAGGTCAATGTACCACCCCCCAATGTTGCAAGTGTAAGGATCCCCAATTTTGATTGGGCAAGGAATGAGGAGAGGTCGCCACACCATACCAAAATGACACTTTCTGCATCTCATATTTAAATTTTTGTCCCTACCCATCAATTTTATTTTCTCATGACATCTTTAACCCACCCAACAATAAATGTTGTATCATTTGTTACATTTCTATACTACTATTATAAAGAGAGAACTTGCACCTTTTGGCCAGGTAAACTCGGGAACCACAGCGCCAATCTACACACCCGATACATCTATGAAAATGTCAGGGTGTGTAGATGGACATAGGCTATATAAATAAAAAAAAAGTAAATAAAAAAAATTACGTTTGTAAACAAAGTAGTCCCCTGAAAGTAGCGCAGGCCGGGACCTAGCGCTGGCCGCGACGCGACGTGCGTGATGACGATGAAGGAGGAGGGCGGTGCAGTGCCGAGCGGCTGTGCAGTGAGGAGCGGCGGCACAGGTAAGGAAAGGGAAAGTGAGACTGTGTAGCAGTAAATGAAAATGTCGGAGCACGAGTGAGTTGGGGCGGGAGGGGGGCGCGAGTGAGTCGGGGCGGGAGGGGGGCGCGAGTGAGTCGGGCGGGTGGGGGGCGGGAGTGAGTCGGGTGGGAGGGGGGCACGAGTGAGTCTGGGCGGGAGGGAGTCGGTGAGGGAGGGGGTCGGGCGGGAGCAGGTGTACTGCCCCCAGCCCCTTTCTGCCCCAGGCAACGCTGGGGCGGGCTGCTAGTTAGTTCATATTAGAATTCTGTTTCCCCTGTAGAGTTCAGGAAGTGAGGTTCCCAGGCGCATCTTGGTCAAGACTGTCCCTGGCACTCATTCAATGTCATGACTCGATGAATTTTCAGTCTCTTGTGCGCAGGCTCAAAGGTCTTAATATGGAGTTCAGCGAACAGCGTCAGGCCCAAAATTCATTCATAGGTAAAAATAGAAAAGAAACAGTTTGAGAACACAGAATATATGAATGCACTGTATACCGCTTATCTCGACTCTATTCCCATTTATTTATTTTTAACTATTGCGTTAAGGTTAAGCAGAACAAACAGCTTAGTAAAAGCAGCAGTGCAAGCTTCATGCATGCTGTGTCACATAGCAGTCATTTTAATTCTAGTGTGCAGAAGCGAAAGATTCCCTCCAAAGCAAAGAGTACGTCATGTCACGTGAGTATGACAGGCGCATGCGCAGTAGAAAATCCTAGGTAGCAGCGGCCATATTAATGCAAGCGGATTACGGTTAGTAAAAGCACATATGCAAGCTTCCCTCATATGATATGTAATGCAATGTTAGTAATAAGAACACGTTGATTAATGTATTAACGTTATGTCGAGAGGGTTGAGTACAAGCAAGTCGTGTTACATGCGAATCCTTGCTCCATCAAACCCCTCTTTGATTATATTTTATATCATCACCAATTAATAAAACAGATGCCATCTTTTCACAATTCACCCAACTCAATTGCTTCAATCTTTCTTCTAGGATTTTTCTCATTATTTAGATGAAAGATTTTCATTTTCTTTTAAATTTTGCCATTTTATTCTTCAAGTTCTATTTCATTGCAGTTTCTTTTCTTCCCTCTTTCATTTACTGTGTATCTCTTTCTATGTTTACGACATTTGCAACAAATTATTAACCCTAAAATCAGTAGGCCTATTCCCACCATTGGCATCAGTATTCTACCTACAAAACCTTTCCCTACGTTAGAAATCCAACTACCTATTGAGGAGAGACCATCAGTCAGTCTCTTCCATGTACTATCAACCTCCAGTGGTTTGAACTCTTTTTCCAAATGTGTAATATTTCTTACATACCCTTTAATTTCAACACTCTTGTCAGGTATGTAAGTGCAACAATGTTGCGCCTTCAATATTCTACAGACTCCGCCCTCTTTTGCTAATAATGTAAGCAAGTCGATTTTGTAAAACCATTGATCTGATCGCAACTAATTCGGTATTGACCATCAAGAACCAGCCAGCAGTGTCAGTTGATAATCGATCCACTACTGTTGACAATTTGTAAATTCTATGCGTATTCAGAGCCACTCCCACTGTAGGTATCAAAGCACTAAATATATCTCCTACTATTTCCTCAAAACTCGCTCTTTTGCTACGTATTAATCCATTTGTTTCTTCATTGCTTCCAGTGATTTTATTTACATGATATATTTTTGGGAAGACTATTCCAAAATAACAACTCCCATACCAATGATCTGGCAATTTGTAATAAGCCTTGTTTCCACATATAAAATAAATTCCAGGAAACACAGGTTCAGTTCCATCTTTGAATCCCCAACCCCCAATTACCTTATAATTGTGTTTGCATTCGCTGGAACCAATAAATATATTATTATAGTAACTAGTTCTCTCCCTATGGAGACAGTTTACCTCTTTTTTTTAGAAATCCAGCAACATAGAGGCATGAGTTTTGCCAATTGGGGTGAACCCTATATTTTCAGCCCATTTAGGAATTTTATGATTCTTATCATTTGCTTTTGTTTGGAAACTCTCTCTCCTTTTCTCAACCATATTCAAAAATATTTTCTCTTTTTCACGTAATAAGCATGTTAAATTATTCTTGTGTGCTTCAGCTATATCTATTGTACCTATAGTTAGAAAGTATTCACCCATATAACGTGTTACATCACTCTTAGTATGTACAGGATTCAGGTTACTACGTATAGGAAGTTCAGAAAATATCACATCTGAATTAGAATAGTAATACTGCAAAGGTCCTTTCTTATAGAATAAACTAGCTAAATCGCTACATGAAATCCTATATGTTAGTGGTAAATGGTGGTAGGTAACACCTTCGGCTACTGAAGTAGGTAACTTCATACAAACATAGCAATCTTCTATTTCCATAGCTTCTACATAGTGTACTAGTAAGTTTGCAAATACATTTAAGTGAGTTCTGTTACTAATTCTAGTATAATGTAGTCCTTCCTCATCTGATGCTTCTAAATCTAACTTCTGTTGTTTAATGCTAAGTGCCTTCTCTTGTGTATCTATTCTTCTAGTTGTATCAATCGGTTGTGGCTCATTAGTATCATTCTTTATGTCTCTACTCATTATGTAAGGAATAGCTATTGTCAGTCCTAACCATACTATGAGTACTATCGCTATACTACATGCGCATATTCTACAGCATGTTTATAGGCAGTTTCTTTTCGGTCTTCCATTAACATGACGATCAGCAATTACTGACTAAGGAGATTTAACCCCTCTTTGTAACCTCCGCACAGTCTTTTACCCTGTGAAAAATTCAAGTGGGTCCCACTTCTCCGTCTGTCTGATCAGCAATCAATTTGTCATCACTTTCATCACTTATTTCTAGATTTTCAAAATCTTCAAGAACAACGTTAGTCCATTCAGGGCCTCTGAATTTATTATTCAGCCTTTTTAGTCGTGGACTTCTCCTTCTTGGTTGTAATACAGACTGTTAAGTTTGACTTGTTATCTCATTCACTTGCTCAGGTTCTTCATTTATGGTCTTTAAACAGAATTTCAGTCTTTTGACAAACCTAGGCCACTTGTCTCCTTTTCTGAGCATTTTAGCTGGCACTGTGCTTTGGCCTTCTTCCAATGTTCTCTTATTTTCATTCAGTTGTGGCACATCTATTTCAATGCTGTCTTCTGTGTCCCTCTCTATCTGACTAGGTCCAGGTCTTATTACGGTTTCTTCTGCCTGGTTACTAATCTGGCCTTGTTCAGGTGTTTGCTGAATTTGACTTTGACTTTGTTTTGATTCATCTTCTTCTTCCTGAACACCTTTTTCTACACCTATGTGGTCCTGCTCAGACTCTTCGAAGTCTTGAATTTCTTCTGCCTGAGCTTTCACCCTATTACCTATCTGTCCCTCCTTAGTTTCTGGAGTTCTCGGTGGGGTGTCAATTATCGGAGTATTCTGATCTGTCACTATCTGATCTTCCTCAGAATCACTTTTGACTTGAATTTCTATGATCTGAGTACCTTCTTCTATTCCTCTCTTGTCCTCACTATCACTCTGGCTGTCTAATTAAGTTTGACTTCTGGTTCTCACGCATTCTGCAGGTATCTCAACTACTGGAATCCAATCATCTTGACTGGTGCTTCGCTGTTCTTTTTCAGCTACTTCAGGATCGATATCTTGAGACCCTTCAGCTGCACAACCTTCAGCTTCAGTTTCATCAGGTTCAGTCACTCTTTTTGTATGACTGGCGTGCATCCAGTGTGGAACTCCCTCGCATTTTACAGCTGTGGTAGTAACTAAAATCACTTGACGTGGTTTTCTCACCTCAGTGCAAGGCAAGATTTTCGAGTGTGTTTCTTTAGCACTACCCAATCACCTGGGTTCAGGTCATGTGCTGGAGTGGCTTGTCTGGCGACAGCATCTTCCCCAACCTGGTGAGAGATAGAACACGCTTGGTCAGCCAGTTCTTTGCAGTACTCCAGTACCAAATCATCAGATATATTTATCAACTTGTGTCCTGGCACCCATGCTTGCCTCATTGCTCTTCCTATTAGTATTTCATGAGGACTCAAGCCTGTGTTCCGATCTGGAATACTTCTGAGTCCCATCAGAATAAGAGGTAAAGCATCTGGCCATTCTAGTCGGGAAGACCCATACATCTTTCCCAATCTTGACTTGATTGTGCCATTCAGTTGTTCTACCACTCCAGAAGCCTCTGGGCAGTATGCACAGTGCAGTTTTTGTTTAACATTGAATGCTTCACAGATTAGGCCAATTATTTCATTATTAAAATGACAGCCTCGGTCTGATTCAATTGTTACTGGAAAACCGAAACGTGGTGTAAGCTCTCTGAGTAGGAGTTTGGCTACAGTAATGCTATCATTCCTACGTGTAGGGTAAGCTTCTACCCATTTTGAAAACAGGCAGACAATGACAAGAATGTATTTTAGTCCTCGACAAGGGGGTAACTGAATGAAATCAATCTGTAATCGTATGAAGGGACCCTCTGCCTTCGCAATCTTTCCTGGTAGCACTACAGTTTTCTTTCCCGGATTCATCTGTTGACAAATTAAACATCTTCGCAAAGTGCTTCTGCCATGTTCTTGAATTTCGCATTGAACCAACTCTGTCTGAACAACCTAATCATAGCGTCTCTTCCCAGGTGGGAATCTCCATGGAACATCCTAGCCGTAGGAGCAAGCATACAGTCTGGTAACACAGGCCTACCATCAAGGTAAACAATGACACCATCTTCAACCCTTCTCTGACAGCCTATCCTTCTTCACTCTTCCTTTTCCTTTAGTTCTGCTTCATTTTGCAAGTCTTTCATTTCTTCCCACATTCTCACACCTTCAAGCAACATAAGTTGGCAGCTGTTTTCACCTACTTCAATTTTCTTGTTTACAGCCATTTTAAATTTGGCATAATGTTGGGCTAACTGGTCAGCATATCGGTGACCAGCTGTCACTTTGTCATTGCCAGATTTGTGAGCAGCGCACTTGATCACAGCCACTTCTTTTGGCAGTTGGATTGCTTTGAGTAAATCCTTTACATAATGACCATTTTTAATTGGAGTACCTTAAGAAGTCAGAAACTCTCTTTGCATCCATAATTGGCCATAGTCATGCACAACCCCGTAACCATACTGGCTATCAGTGTATATGGTTACTTTCCATTTTTTCCCAAATTTGCAAGCTTTTGTCAATGCAATCAATTTGGCTATTTGTGCAGACTTGACTCCAGGTAAATAGGATGCTTCAATTGGACCCCCCAATGTAAAAACCGCATAGGCAGCACTTGAACCTCCTTCCTCATGTCTCATGCATGAGCCAACTACAAATAGCTCATATTCAGAATCAATTAGTGGCTCTTCTCTTATGTCAGGATGTGGTTTTGTACTGTATTCAGTCAAGTCGATACAATCATGTTCGACTTCTTCCTTCACCACTGCAAAATGTGAATTAGGTAGCAATGTTGCTGGGTCCAAAATATTACACCTGGCAATGGTTACATTTCCTGCACCTACAAGAATACGCTCATACTTAGTCAGCCGACTAGGTGTGAGATACTGGGTTTTTGCTCTAGTCAATATTATCACGACTGCATGTGAAACATACACTGTTACAGGATGTCCCATAATGATTGACTCACTTTGCTCAAGACTCATGCAAGTTGCAGCTACTGCTTTCAGGCACCCTGGTAATGCAGATGCTACTGGGTCTAATGTGGAAGAAAAATATGCCACAGGTCGTTTCATCAGACCATGAGTTTTGGTCAAAACTGAATGTGCACAACTATCCCGTGTGTCACAGAATAGTGCAAAATCTTTTGAATAGTCAGGCATCCCTAATGCTGGAGCTGTACACAGACATTCTCGTAATTTCAGAAAAGCAATAATGCTTTCATCATCCCATTCCACAGGGTCTTTTGCTCTCTTCTTTGTCATTTGTATCAATGGCTTTGCTAGGACTGCAAATCCCACAATCACGCCTGCAGTAACCTACTACTCCAAGGAACATTCTGATCTCTTTCTGAGTTTGAGGTAAATTCATGTCTCTGATTATTCTGATTCTCTCTGAGGTAACCCTTCTGACACCTCTTTCTATCTGATGCCCCAGATATTTTACTGTTGTGCAAAACTGTAGTTTTTCAGGTGACAGTTTATGCCCCCCTTCACCTAAGTGGTTTAGTAAGGCAATGGTATCAACAACACAGTCATTTCGATTTTTAGACGCCACCAATAGGTCGTCTATATACTGGACTAGGACTGACTGCCCTGGCAGTACCAAAGACTCAAGGCACTTTTTCAAAATCTGATTAAAACGCGATTCCAGATGTACACATGACTATCGAATTCAAAAGAAAAAAGAAATTTGCTATCTGGGTGTAATGGAATCGAGAAAAATGTGTGACACAATACAATCACAGTGAACCATCCAGCCTCCCACGGTATCTGACACAGAATCACTGCAGGATTTGGCACAACTGGACATCATGGGACAAGAATCTTATTAATCTTTCGGAGGTCTTGTACAACCCTATATTTGCCACTCGTTTTTTTTATTCCAAATATGGGCGAATTACATGGACTGCTCATTATTTCTTGTAAAATGCCTGTTTCAACCAAGCGTTTTATTTCTGCTGCAACACCTGCTTTTATTTCTGGGCTCATTTTGTGCTGTCGAGTATTTGGGTAAACTGCTCCTTCCTTCACTGTCACTTTTATTGGATCGACATTTGCCATTAATCCTACATCTTTTCCAGTAAAATCCCACACTGTAGGATCTACAGTCTGTCGTAATTCTTCTGGTAAGTCATTTATAGTCAACTTTTTATTTTCAGTTTCCTGTTTTGCTAACATTAATTTATAAACTCCATCTTCGTCTGGGGTTTGAATTTCAACGCCACTTGGTGAGCAAAAGACAGTGCAATTCATTTTGCACAACAAGTCTGGGCCCAACAGATTTACTGGACTTGAATCACATACAACAAATCTATGCATTTCTTTAAAATTGCCTATTCTAACTTCCATTGGTTCTGTAACTGGGGTACTAATTTGTTTATTAGAAACGCCCACTACTTGGATCTCTTCTCCCGAGAGGGGTAGGTTTGGAACTTCTGCTTTTCTCACAGTAGAGCGGGTAGCACCAGTGTCCAACATAAAGGTGACATAATTTCCTTCAACCTTTCCTTCAATGTATGGACCTGACTGATCTACCAGCACGGAGGCGCCAAGTACGCACTCCTCGTCCCCCCTTTCTCAGACACCGTCAGTAGGTGTCCTCATTGAAAAACGTGTCACTCTTGAGAAATTGTGATGTCGCTATGTCTCTCTTTTCACTTCCCTCCCAATTTGTGGCGTCTACACTCTGTTGTGCTTTGCTCCGATAATTTGGCATAGGTGCTAAGGGTAACTGGTTTTGTATTACCTGCTGCTGTGGTTTCCGTGGCACCTCATTCTGCGTCTGTGGACTCAAATCATTAGTTTGCATATTACCATTTTCCACATTTTGAGGTAGAGTATTACCTGGTTGTTCTTCTTCATTACCTCATCCGAGGGTGCTCCTGTCTTTGGGTCTCTAGGGTACTCATCACTAGGCCAATCAATAGCTATTTTGCATTCTGTCCACAAATCTACAGGTACAACAATATCAAATAATCCATCTATGTCCTTCAATAAACATTTTTAAACCTTCACAAATCTTTAGACTTGTCTGTATCATTCTACAGGTTTTTCTCTTAGTTTTGGGAAATCATTCGTAAATGACAAAATATCCTGTCGGGACCATGGGACATGTACATAACCTCCACCTGGTACTTCTCTCATGGGACACAACCTTTCCACCTTTTCTGTTTCTTTTAAAACATATTCAGATGCAACTTTTGATCGAGCCTCTTCCTTTTTCTTTGCCCATCTAGTTCTCCATTTTTCTATATCATCCCATTTTTGTAATAAGGTCAAAAGCTCCCTAATTTGTACCTTTCTTCCTGACACATTCATATTTTCCAAATCTTTGTCAGAAAATCCAGCTCGATATGGTTTCTGTAACAATTTAGACTTGCCAATGCCAATTCCCATATTAGCAGCCACATCTGTTAGTTTTTCGTGCACCACTCTGGTATTTCAATAAAGCTTTTACATATAAATAATAATTCATCTTCACTGAGTGTATTTAACCTGTCCACTCCCACATTCCCAGCCATTAATTCTTCTAATTCGATTCTTAATTTATATATATCCAATACTTTTGGCTGTGACTTGGGTTTCTCTATTTCTCGTGACCATCTCTCTATTTCTTCTGGAGTTACTACTGTGGAACTTCTCGTACCTGAGGATGTCTCAATTTGTACCTCTCTAGAATTTGTAGGGGTAGTTTTCCTAGCTGAGTCACTCACTGGTTCCCTTATTGGTAAGTCCATCAGGGAAATCACTGACTCACATTCACTTGCCTGATCATCGACTATCAATGGTTCTTTTCTTGGCTGAACTATAGGTGTACCCAGAACAGGAGTTTTAGGATTAGCTTGCTTATCTCCGTACAAAGGAACAACTGGCCAATAGTCACCGGAATTGTTAGGGATTCAGGACTTGTATTCAATTGGGAAATTTTCTGAATCAACTCACTTCTTTGTTTATTTAATGCTTCTCTTTCCTTGTCTTGCAGTACTTTTTCGAATGAAGTCTCATGTACCACTTGCGGAACCAAAGGTGGCTTCAAAAACGGAGCACTAGGATTACTTGTGCTTGGCTCATCATTATACGGTGGTGGATTTTTCATTGACAAATCCTCCAAATAATCATCTTCTGGGTTATCATTAATCATTAGGTTTCCTGTTTTGTCTGTACTTTTACTTCCTGATGGTTTTTCTTGTGTAAATACAGGATACAATCCCTCCACCATCATGGACTGTCTCCAATGTTTCATTTGCTTGTCTCTAGTTTCTAGTGGAAACTTAGGGTAGAACTTACTTAACCCTTTGTCACTTCTGGGTCTGTCTTGTTCAAAAGCTTCCATCTCCCATTCTTCTAGTGCCTCATATTGCATTAGTCTAGGTCTGGGATTAAGTCATTCATACGTGTCCTCAAATTAAATAGAACTCTGCCATTGAAAGTACCATATTCGGGAAATGCCAAAACTCTGTCATCTTTAGTATATTCCACCCAATTCTATAACCATACACAAGTGTGGTAGCCCCTGTCAAACATCATGTATGATGCGGGCGTATTTGGTGGTGGAATAATAATTCCTTCTCTGGTTTTAATCAGTTTATCTTTCTTAAAGAAATTTTTAACTCTCTTAACGAATGACATTTTTCTTTCACCTCCGTACATAATGTAAGGTCTGCCCCTTATCATCTGTTCTCTAGCAAAACCTAAGTATTTCCTATCAGGTCGATTTGCTATAATTCCTGGATCTAAATACCACATATAATTTGGAAATTTAAACCTTTACGATAACTCTCAATTGTTTACAAAATACTTCCAATACCGGCACGTCTTTTATTTTCCTGCGAGCAATCAGAATTTTGAATTCAAAAAAATCCAGCCAATGGTTGCGCGGTTTCTCTCGTGAGACTAGTTCTCAGGCTCTTGTACTCACCCCTCCTTTACAATTTATTACCTCAGCTACACACCCGCTGTTTCAACCAATACCGGCACGGTTCTGAGTGACGTCAGCGCAGCTCTGCAACTGACTCCCTCTTTGCAAGGTAATACGAAAACCTATTTCTTTTTATTTTAAAGTGCAATTTTTTCTATTAATTAACAACGTAAAAACATTCGCCACTGTACCTGAGTGATTAAAGGAAAGATATATTTCACTCACTACGAGTAACTCTCTTCCGCTTACTCTACATATACTACGGCTAGATCCCTTCCGTCTACCCTTCACGCATTCATTGGAGAACCTGCTACTTCTTTAGACTTATTCCTTACTGGAATATACTAAGACCAAAGTTTCACCAGCGAACCCCTTTGCTATCACTCAAGCTCAGACGAACCTGCTACTCCTTCCGTGTGACCCTTTCTAGGTGATATCACACCAAAGGTTTTGCCAGCGAACTCGTTGCTATCATTTATTCAAACATTCATACAGAAAATCCCTAAATAGTGCTTCATGTTCTCCCTAACCATGCACTAATTTCCTCTAGGTAAGTGACCTCACTGCAGTGTGGCTTCTATTTACCACCCGCTATTATGCCCCTGGGGATTCCAGACAAAACATATAACAGGTACGAACAATTTTGGTTAATACAGAAAGTCAATACAATCAATAATACATTTTAAAGATGCTAAATATTTTTCTTTAACCAACTAACTAATTACCTACCTATCTTAACTAAACCCTAACCATCATACTGCTACCAAAAGAATATACTGATAGAGCGCGCAGGTCACCCGACTAGTCTTTTATCAATATTCGCCTAGGCCCATACTCAATAAAACTCACAAAATATTGCAGGTAACCTTCGCTCTACTATCAGTGTATTTCAAACATTTAGGACTTTTGACCTATCTATACCTTGACTTACCAATCCATGTCACCGGTACCTAAAGTCCTAGGGGATCAAGGGTGTTAGCATAATAGGAATAATAACATTTGCACTCATATAATAACCACAAACCCGGGAAGTTTTACATTCCTTATCTGAGTTTCTTAAATGGTCATGATCCAAAGATTAAACACCAAAAGACTTTCAATTATGAATATCAGAATCACAATGTAACAATGCAGAAAATGTATTAAACTCATTTCGATCATTTAGCAATAGGGAAGGTAAAGAAAGGGAACATAAAATACGATCAAAATGTTTAGGCATTTAACAAAAGGGAGGGTAAAAAAGGGAACATGTCAAATGTTAACAGTAGGAAGAGTAAAGAGAAGGAACATGATATGCAAACATGCAGCAATGAAAACATGTAGAGTTCAGGAAGGGTAAGAGAGGGAACAAATCAATGACGAACCCACATAGATTTTATATTTACCTAGAAGAACTAACCCTGGCCACAGGTCAGTTTAAAGGACAGAACCCCGAAAGGTGCAGTCGCCAGTAGGCTAGCAGGTGCAGATCAGAATCAGGACAGGTAAAGCCAAATTGGATCAGGGCAGGACCACCAAAGGTTAAGATCGGCACCCGCAGTTCAGTTGCAACGCTACTCCCTCTCTGCAGCTAACAGCCAGATCCACGATTGGGTTATCGATTTCCCCGACAAAGCGCTTCGCCAGCACTTCAGCTTCCCAGAACCCCGACTGGGTTATCGAATCATCTGACAGAGTGCTCCGCAGCCCTCTGCTCTTGGTCACCTATTGAGTGCGTTGGGTCAAGGACAGGTCAGCTATTCGGACAAGTCGGACAAATTAACTAGCTAAGCCTACCCTAGTTATACTGTTTTCCAGGTTAATGTACCACCCCCCAATGTTGCAAGTGTAAGGATCCCCAATTTTGATTGGACAAGGAATGAGGAGAGGTCGTCACACCATACCAAAATGACACTTGCTGCATCTCATATTAAAATTTTTGTCCCCACCCATCAATTTTATTTTCTCATGACATCTTTCTTCCACCCAACAATGAATATTCTATCATTTGTTACATTGTAGTTCATATTAGAATTCTGTTCCCCCTGTAGAGTTCAGGGGGTGAGGTTTCCAGGCGCATCTTGGTCAAGACTGTCCCTGGCACTCGTTCAATGCCATGACTCAATGAATTTTCAGTCTCTTGTGCGCAGGCTCAAAGGTCCTAATATGGAGTCCAGCGACAAGCGTCAGGCCCAAAATTCATTCATATGTAAAAATAGAAAAGAAACAGTTTGAGAAAACAGAATATATGAATGCACTATATACCACTTATCTCTACTCTATTCCCATTTTTTTTTTAACTATTGCGTTAAGGTTAAGCAGAACGAACAGCTTAGCAAAAGCAGCAGTGCAAGCTTCATGCATGCTGTGATACATAGCAGCCATTTAATTCAAGTGTGCAGAAGCGAAAGATTCCCTCCAAAGCAAAGAGTACGTCATGTCACGTGAGTATGACAGACGCATGCGCAGTAGAAAATCCTGCATAGCAGCGGCCATATTAATTCAAGCGGATTACGGTTAGTAAAAGCACATGTGCAAGCTTCCCTCGTATGATATGTAATGCAATGTTAGTAATACGAACATGTTGATTAATGTATTAACGTTATGTCGAGAGGGTTGAGTACAAGCAAGTCACGTTACATGCGAATCCTTGCTCCATCAGATCCAAATTAAACCTTATAATTTTATTCAAAATGAAGATGATTACAGAAGGCAAAAAGTGACTAGTTAATCAATTGTAATCAATTTCTCAATAGTAATTCAAAATGAAATTATTTGAGAGGCTCAAAATAGGGTACACTTTAAAGAAAGAAAGCAGTCAGAACTCAGGGCCTTATTTAGATCTCGGCGGATGGAATACTCCTTCACAAACATGACGGATATCCTGTCCTCCATATTACGATCTCCATAGGATATAATTGGATCGCAATACGGTCACGCCCTATGTACAGTTCAGCAAAAGGACCAACACAGAGTTTTGCATCCAAAGGAAAGCTGGAAAGACTAAGTATAAATCAAAAGTATTATCTGCACAGTTAGGAAGACATAGAACATCTAGGAAGTTAAAGAAAGTCTGGCTTATATCCCCAAAACCTCTTATTTCAGAAGGTTTTAGACACAAATATAATGGTGAGATGTGACATAATAGGATTGAATTAGTAAGCCAATGAGTATTCTAATACATAAGATCTATTAAATAAGATACATCTAGCAACACATACGTCTGCATATTAATGAATCTGGTGTGACTAGAAAAGGAAGGAAATTACATGACATTTATGTAATGCTGAAATACAAGAGACAGTTACACTAATGAATGATCCCTAGGAAAGGCTGTAGCAAAGCACCATGAAAGTTACAAAGACAAGTGCATCCTGCCCATAGGTTCCTCAAAAGAAACAATTTAATCAATGTATTCATAGTCAGGAAACTTGTCTTAAGCTTCCATTTTGCTCATGTTCTTGAATGGAGAAGCTCTCTGAGAAACACATATACATGGAAAAGCGTGTTCACGTAAAATAAAAGTGCACATTTCATTTTGCAACTATGAATAGATGTCAATGCAAGCTGCTTGTGGCATCATTATGCTAATTTAAGCTTATCTGATTAGGCATTAATTTTCTAACTAATAAAACACCCTAACAGTGGTAATGTGAGAGTCAGGGCAAGCCGGTATATTAAGAAATAAAGCACACTAATTACACGGGAGTTCCCTGGAGGATCCATATGTGGTGACTTCAGAGAAAATGCTGATCACATGTAGATTCACAATGTGGAGGGTGACCAGGCAAAAGGCTGCAACAGACACAGAATGGCACTGTAAACCCAAATGGATGTTCTGTAGCTTGATCCAAAGTGTGTATGATGCTGGTGGCAAAGCCAGTGACTGAAAGAGGCCGACACATTGCCAGACATTTGTATACTATCCTGTGGATGACCCATTATCTGATTAGCACTCAAAGAATCCAATAGCAAAAGAGTAAGACAAATCCCCCTTTTGTAAATATTATGAATATTGTTGCAATATATTATATTTTGAGTTTACAACAGGCTAACCGCTAAAGCAGCCTTTAGCCAAGACATAATGGAAACCTATCTTCTATGCCAAAAGCTTGAAGTAAATGACATGTGTAATAATATGGTCTTTAAAATTTGAATTATTATGTGTGGCACTTTTCGCCCTAAGTGGGATGGGTATGCCCATACGTGGGTCCCTTGCTCACTGTGCCACTGGATTCAAGCTAGCCTGTCTGATGAAGGGTAATACCCTGAAACCGTTCCCAGGACGCTTGTTTCCGGTCCAGGGAGGACCTAGCTTGGCAGTTTGGTCTGGACTGTTCCCATGAGGCACAGGGCCAAGACTGATTTGCACATGGCTGGGTCTAAACTGTAGTGGCATTGTGAGCAAAAGAACAATGGATTTGATCCAGATCCCTTGACTGGGGGTGAATGTATGATTCATTCAGAATTCCGTCTATCATTTGTTTGCGTAGCACGTTTCGCCCTATGTGGGATGGGTATGCCCAGACGTGTGTCCCTGGCTCACTGTGCCATTGGATTCAAGCTAGCCTGGCTGATGAAGGGGAATACCCTGAAACCGGTCACAGGATGCTTATTTCCGGTCAAGGGAGGACCTGGGTTGGCAGTTCTGTCTGGACTGTTCCCATGAGGCACAGGGTTAAGACTGATTTGCACATGGCTGGGTCTAAACTGTGTTGGCATGGTGAGGAAAAAAACTATGGATTTGACCCATATCTCTTGGCTGGGGGTGAATGTATGATTCATTCAGCATTCGGTCCATCATTTGTTTGCGTGGCACTTTTTGCCCTAAGTGGGATGGGTATGCCCAGATGTGGGTCTCTTGCTCACTGTGCCACTGGATTCAAGCTAGCCTGGCTCGGAAAGGGTAATACCCTGAAACCGATCCCAGGTGCTTGTCCAGGGAGGACCTAGCTTGGTAGTTCGGTCTGGACTGTTCCCATGAGGCACAGGGCCAAGACTGATTTGCACATGGCTGGGTCTAAACTGTAGTGGCATTGTGAGCAAAAGAACAATGGATTTGATCCAGATCCCTTGACTGGGGGTGAATGTATGATTCATTCAGAATTCCGTCTATCATTTGTTTGCGTAGCACGTTTCGCCCTATGTGGGATGGGTATGCCCAGACGTGTGTCCCTGGCTCACTGTGCCATTGGATTCAAGCTAGCCTGGCTGATGAAGGGGAATACCCTGAAACCGGTCACAGGATGCTTATTTCCGGTCAAGGGAGGACCTGGGTTAGCAGTTCTGTCTGGACTGTTCCCATGAGGCACAGGGTTAAGACTGATTTGCACATGGCTGGGTATAAACTGGGGTGGCATGGTGAGCAAAAGAACAATGGATTTAACCCAGATCTCTTGACTGGGGGTAAATGTATGATTCATTCAGCATTCCTTCTATCACTTGGTTGTGTAGCACTTTTTGACCTAAGTGGGATGGGAATGCCCAGACGTGGGTCTCTTGCTCCCTGTGCCACTGGATTCAAGCTAGCCTGGCTGGTGAAGGATAATACCCTGAAACCGGAATCAGGTCCAGGGCAGACCTGGCCTGTCAGTTCGGTCTGGACTGTTCCCATGAGGCACAGGGTCAAGACTGATTTTCACATGGCTGGGTCTAAACTGGGGTGGCATGGTGAGCAAAAGAACGATGAATTTAACCCAGATCTCTTGACTGGGGGTGAATGTATGATTCATTCAGCATTCTGTCCATCATTTGTTTGCGTAGCACGTTTCGCCCTAAGTGGGATGGGTATGCCCAGACGTGTGTCCCTGGCTCACTGTGCCATTGGATTCAAGCTAGCCTGGCTGATGAAGGGGAATACCCTGAAACCGGTCTCAAGATGCTTTTTTCCGGTCAAGGGAGGACCTGGCTTGCCAGTTCGGTCTGGACTGTTCCCATGAGGCACAGGGTCAAGACTGATTTGCACATTGCTGGGTATAAACTGGGGTGGCATGGTGAGGAAAAGAACAATGGATTTAACCCAGATCTCTCTTGACTGGGGGTAAATGTATGATTCATTCAGCATTCCGTTTATCACTTGGTTGAGTAGCACTTTTCGACCTAAGTGGGATTGGAATGCCCAGACGTGGGTCCCTTGCTCACTGTGCCACTGGATTCAAGCTAGCCTGGCTGATGAAGGGTAATACCCTAAAACCGGTCCCAGGACGCTTGTTTCCAGTCCAGGGAGGCACAGGGTCAAGAATGATTTGCACATGGCTGGGTCCTAACTGGGGTGGCATGGTGAGCAAAAGAACGATGGGTTTAACCCAGATATCTTGACTGGGGTGAATGTATGATTCATTCAGCATTCCGTCCATCATTTGTTTGTGTAGCACCAACCTGGGCAGGGGCAGATATCATACCAATCGCAGCCGTCAAACTATAGGCCAATAAGCCTAACTGACAGCTCTCAGATGGTTTCTAGTAGAATTCTTCTAGAAACAGAGATGATTGGCTGGTAAAGAGATTCTTACATCATTACAGGTGGGCTTCAGTGAATGAACCAGCACTGTGAACCAGGTTTTTCGATTACAATTAATATTTGGAAAACAGTGGTTCTGAGGGGGCGGTTGGCTCAGTTATGTCTTTGTTTACCTATGGTCTGTACTCCATTTGGCCCCCAGTTCCATGCTCTGGCATGTACTGGCAGACAAGGGAGTCCCCAATGATCCCTTTCTCATTTTAATGAAGCTACATTAACATAATTATGCCCAAGTTCGATGTGGTCAACTGTGTGAGTTGACAGAGCCTTTCCCTGTAATAGAAGGGTAAGACAGGGCTATGTTATTGCTCCTACTCTCTTCACTTTTTACGTCAATGACCCGATCTTATACCTGAATTAATGTCATGGTGATACCCCATGTTTGGGAAACATTAAGGCGTCTGCCTTAATGTTTGCTGATGACACACTTCTATTGACCAAACCACCTATGAAGTTACAAAAAATCCGACACTGTTTTGAGAAACTTTGTAGGCAAAGGGGCCTGGAAATTAATGTGGTGAAAACTAAATACATGGCCCTAAACCCTTGCCATTCTGCTAGATCTCACCCCAAACTCAAAGCATCCCTCCTGGAACGTGCACACACTTTCAAATATCTTGAGTTGACCCTTAAAGACCAGCTCGATTGGTAGTGCCAAATAATAGGAGAAGACCTAAATTATAGCAACACATTAGGGGGTTGGCTAAAGTGCAACGATGATCTAACTTTTGCCCATTTTCATCAGTGTTCCAAATTTACAAATGACGAGCACTGGGAGCAGCCCTCTATGGCACAGAGCTTTGGGGTCATATGGACATGGCTAAAATGGTAGTTGTGGAAAGTCTATTAGTGCCACAGATAATGGGTTTACCTACCAGCATGTCAACAGACTTTGGATTCTTGGAAAATTAAATGTCGGATCTGCTACATTGGCAGACCAAAAGTACAATACTTATGTAGTGCCCTGGATTTTGTTAACAATTTGTCAATATATGGAATTTCAGTTTTCTCATATATTTATTCACACTACTGAGGTGGCGTAGTGTTTGTCCATTGTAGCACACTTTACTATTGCTTTTTATGTATACACCATATATTGTGGATGTGCTAGCAGTCTGTTACTACCACTGCCATCTCTTATCTTTGAGACCAATTCTATACTGGAGATGTATCTGGGCTACCCCTGAGCTCCACTCTTATCGCAAGAGGCATGGAGGAAGTTATAAGCATCTCTGGGTCAGATAGTAAACCTTTACTAAATAAAGTACAAAAAATTGATTACCAACTACAGAGAGGTCTTCCCACCTGCTCTAACTCAGCTATACAGAATTTTTGCCAGGTAGCTCTAAATCCTGCCGTAGCTCCGAAACGTTTTGCATAGGCCTCCTTGAATCTATAAGTTCTGCACATTTTACTGACACATTGGTTAATCCTATGTTGTTTACTAGTTTTCCAGTTTTGCAGAACTAGGGACCTACCAACCGCTATAGAGATTATTACAAAATACTGTTAAAAGTTCGTAAAACATTGCACCCCTGGTGATACCCCAAATGATACCAGCCTAAGTGATGGATCAGTATTTGACTTCAGAATTTGAGAAATCATAATAAAAACAAACTCCCAAAATTGCTGCAATGTACTACATTCATAAAATGTGTGTACCCATCCCCCTTCATCTTGTTCATTGCATCTAAAACATTGATTCGAACTAGTAGGAAACATTTTATGCAATCTCAGAGTATAATATGCTAACCATCTGGATACAAACTCATTCTTTTATAATTAGCACCTCGCAGTGCTTTATTTGATAATTCACTAAGTTGTCGCCATTCTTTCATATTGAACTTGCAACCTGTCTCTGAGTAAATTTTCTGGAGTTATTTCACAATGATCTCTTCACTACGATTTGCTGATGTAACAGCCAATACCAAACTCCCACTCCCCATATTTTGTACTACATTTGCTTAGTTATTTGATGTGCGGCCTCGCACAGCATGGTGTAGTTATTCTTAAGAAAATTCACGAGCTGAAGATAACTTAATAAAAAAGCAACATTCAAATTGCGGAACTCCAGCCTTATTGTTTCCCAAGTAATTAACGTTTGATGATTATAAAAATCACCAAGCTCACCTAAACCTAATTCTTTCCATTCTTGGTATAGCCCTCAGCATTAGACCTCCAACTACACAATCTTGGATGGAGGTAAAAGCATTAAATGCTGGAATATTTTGAGATTTAAAAAAGAGTGTAATCTTAGTTGCAATGCTAAAATAACCTTATACCTGGTCTTTTTGGGGAGTTTTGCTGATCGTAAAAAAATGGGAAGTTTTATGGTGTTTTCCTTCAGCATTTGTTTTAAAAAGAAATTATCAAAAACCAAATATTCCTCTCCTAGCTGTGATTACAGTTTAAGCAAAGAAGCCTGATAATAAGTTGGAAAATGTGGGAGCGCTAACCTCCCCGATGCTACATCAACTGCAATGTAGCTAGCTGAACCCTGGGGTGTTTATTATTCCACACAAACTTCCTGATCATTTCGTCCAATTCCTTAAAATAGGCACTTGGAATTTTCAAAGGAAGATTACAAAAGAGAAATTGAAACAGCGGCAGCACCAACATTTTAACCATAGACATCCGGCCTATCAATGATAAATTCAGCAAAGTCAATTTTTCTAATATTTCTTTCACTTTCCTTAGCATGGTGGAATAATAATTTAGAGAAAAGAATTTATCATAATTGTTTGTGACATAAATACCTAGGTATCTAATTGGATGTGGTACTCGGGTATGTAAAGATACTGGTAGATCAGAAGGGACCGAATTGAATGTAAGGACTTTATATCCCCTACTTTGGTAAATTTCTGGATTTCATCCCTTGCATTCTGTATGCTAGACTCTTCAGCTTTAAGATAGAGAATTATATTGTCTGCATACAACTTGATTTTGGGCATACTTTCAATGGGGGGCACAATCAAAAAATTATTATGCATTTTGACAGCAAGGGGTTCTATGAACAGGGAAAACAAAAGAGGGGATAAAGGACAACCCTGACACATGCCTCGTTTAATAATCACCTTCCCAGCTTCGGCACCATTGATGACATTTTTTGCTTCCGCCTGGCTATATAGCTTTTTTTAGCATTTGTATCAACTGAACAGAAAAACCAACCTTATGCAAAATCGCAAATAAAGCACACCAATCCAACAAATCAAAAGCCTTTTCCTCATCCATCATCAAGATGGCTGCTTTAGTTTTATTAACTGAAAAATAATCAACTGCTTGTGTGAGGAAGTATGTATTGGTGGCCATTAGCCGTCCCTGAAGGACACCGTTTTGATCCAAATGGACTACTTGTTGGGCGACAGAGCAATCCTTCTAGCCCAGATCTTCATGAATAATTAGTCTGTATTTAACAAACTGATAGGGCGTTAGGAATTTGGATCGCAGGGATCTTTATGCTTTTAAGGAAGATAACGAGTATCGACTCCTTAAAACTATTAGGGATGCCAATCCCATCCTTAATTTGATTAAACAGCAGGCAGCTACCTCAATTAATAAAACAACCATAAAGGGAAATTATTGGCAGTCTAAACAAGTCAAATACAGGCTAAATCCACTTTTGGCCCCCTGACCAATTCCTTCCTCCTGAAGGATGAATTTAAATTAGAACAGTTCCTTGACAAAACGGAACCTCCAACAGCCAGAAAACAGTAATTTCAATTTCTTTTCAGTACATTACTGCTGGCCTTTTTCACTGATAAATGGGCTCACACTCCTAAGTGATTTAGGTGGATTTACCCCTCTTGTGGGAACATTAAGGAAACAGAGGAGCATGCTCTGTTCTCATAGCCAGCCTATCTGAACAGAACGAAAAAATGGATAGCTCCAGTCTGTCCGAACATAGGTGTCAGAATATATGCAGTGGTCCTTTGAATATTGAAATCTGACATAAGACAAAGACTGGTCTTCGCTGTCTCACGTTATTTGTTATTTATGAGGAGGATTAGGCAAAAGATGAGATTGCGACCAATAAACCCAGATATTCCAGAGGCAGTATGCCCCCCTGATCCTGACCCTCTTGAAGCACTCATCACTTTGCCTGCTTGCAAAATACTGTATTGTTATGATTGATATATATTTTAACAACTATTTCAATGTTTTAAGTATTTATTATAATGTCCTTTGCTTGTAATAATTTCATTAGAATGTATATTTCTACTGTGCTTTTTTGGCAAATAAAGATTCTACGCATATATCAGAAAAAACTGTAGCAATGGTGACGTGAGAGTCACGGTAAGCCCCTACATAATGAAATAAAGCACACCGAATACAAAAGAGCTCCCTTGAGGATCCACATGTGGTGACTTCAGAGAGACTTCTGGATGTATTCTCTGATACCATGCAGATTCACAATGTGGAGAGTGACCAGGCAAAAGGCTACAAATCACACAGAATGGCACTGTAAACACCAATTGCCTGTTGTGTATGTTGATTCAAATTGTGAATGATGCTGGTGGCAAAGCCAGAGACTGAAAGAGGCCAGCACATTGCCAAACATGTGTATACCATCCTGTGGGTTGACCCATTATCTGGTTAACCCTCAAAGAAACCAATAGCAGAAGAAGGATGAGCTAAAGCCCCTTTAATAAATTAAGAAAGGTATCCTCCGCCAAAAACGGGATTCATTCTATATCAATGGGGGAATGGGGTGGCAAACCTCGCCAAATGCTAAAGGTCTAGGGTAAAGTGGAACAATATTGACAGTTTGTTGCATGAATTACAGGAGTTTCAGGCCGATCTCCTCGGACAGGAAGGGATAGTGCCCTAGTGACTGGCAGGCATCACACTCTTGTAGTTTAGTGATTCCCCAACCCATTCCATATTTTGCGCTTAAATAATGCGGGAAGAGGGGAGACAACCGGACTTGGAATACTGAGTGGTACTATCAAAATTCTGTGTGCACGGTACGATCTGATCTCTCTGTACGTTATTGTGGGTGCACAAGAGGCAGACATGTGGGTGGGCAACAATTGTATTGTTGGTTTCAGAATCATTATACTTGAACTTACCAACTGTCATGACTTTCAGCTAATTATGTTTCACTTTTATCATTCTGAACTGATTACTCCTGTAAGACTTACTATATATTGCACTATATGTACAGGGACCATTGTGGGACCACCAAACCTTTGCAAATATTCAAGATCGGTGCAATTGTATCATGTTTATGCAATGTTCTAATGAAACCCTATAACAAAAAGAGGAACAATATTTTCCATGTAGGGAACAATTGGAAAAGTATGTTTAGGTGTACATGCATTTCTGTAAACTATTTATGCATGTATAAATAGACACTTTTGCACATGTGAAAATGTTTTCACAAAAAACATAGAAAAGTACTCATTGAAAGCAGTGTCTCTCACAGCTTCCAGGGGGTACTTTAGGAATCCATTGTACAGCTACAAGTTACCTACAAATTAACTCTAAATGACCAAGCCACATGTTGCAGTAAATGTTCACATTGTTTGAGAAATAGGCTGTATGTAGTTGCTCTTTCTGAAATTCAATGTGAATAAGTGCAAGTAATTGGTGAGGCGGATAGCTCTAAGACAAACAGGTTGCTGATCTGCATCATATATGTTTCATGGCTGAACCTTCTTATTAAATGTTTGGCGGTGGTTTCAAAGCTCATATTCCGCAGTCTGAATTATTTCCCCAAATTCACATTGCTAAATTCATTTGCAGGATATTTAGTTGACCTAAACAAATAAAAAAGTTAAACACAGCATTTACTCTATTTTTCAGTGCTTGGTAACCTGAAACACACACACAATGACAGTGCTTGTCTTAAAACATTAATCAGAATACCTACAAGATCTGTCTTGCAGCTCATATCCTTGATGCAAGCATCTAATAATGAATCTTTTCCAGTTTGTGAAAAGAAACTTTGTAAATGCAGAAAAGATTTGAACTGTACTACATTGCATGTTGTTTTCTTTCCATTCTGTTACACCTACTCTATAGTGTCAATTGCAATGCATTTTTAAAATGTCCTTGTAATGTACTTTGCTCTTAAAGGTTGATTTATAATTATACTAATTGTATCATAAAACACATTTTACATATTAGCATATTATCCCCAACAAAAACACACATTTCTCAAAATATTGACAGGCATGTCTGCAGTCTCAGCCACCATTGTTCACTAACTAGAAAACTCTCAAGTACTCTAAACTTTCTATCGAATAATAAAATCAACTACAAAATCATGTAATATAAAAAAATACATAACAAGTAACATGTGTAATTCATCTTATACTGCAATCTTGGCGTTCAGGAGATACGTATATGCTTTTGACCTTGATTAATATTGACGCTCTTGCTTTCCTGTTAATATTCAAAGTATGTTCTTTGTTTTTTTTTGTTCTTTCACACTTCATAGGAATATAGCTATTTACAGTTTCTTCTTGAGTACTTAATCCTTAAGCATCATTTGTAATGTAATTATTTATAGAAAATGACATACATTGCAAAGTTCAAAAGTCCCTCTACATTCATCGCCAGCCTTAATTTATAATTTTTCAAGAATCTGGCTGTTCACATTGCACATTTATGAAACTAATTTCAAACAGTTTCCTCCAAGAAGCAGCCATTTATATAAAATGACAGGCTGCTTGGCATGAAATCAATCAGGCTTAACTTAGAGGCAATGTGTTAAGTATTTATGCAGAATTCAAACAGCACTAAAAAGAGAACACAACACAAGAAAAGTCTCAAACTAATTTTATTGTAACACTGACTATGTAAAGTTCTTCCATATTGGGACATGCCGGGCTCCCACTAGTTTTAATCGCCCTATTTAGGCACATTGTACCTTTTTTTAAAGTTTATTATTAGTTCTCACTCTTACTTTAATTATCTTTTCTTTTACCAGTATCCTGGCAGCACAAAGAATCCTGTGTTGCCTGAAAGGGGTTTGTGGACCCTCGCTAGTGTTTTAATTTGCTCAACTGTTTCTAGCAAATGCACTCTGGTGAGTCTTCTTGTTGGTGGAAGCACCCCCTGACATGCCCCCTCATCAGGGCTCACTTAAAGGGCTCTGATACACATAAGCTATGTGGCATATTCGAAGATGCCAGGCTCTCGCTACTTTTAATCACATTACTTTATATTGAGTTTATTATTTCTATTTTCTTCTCACTCTTGCTTTAATTATTCCTTCCTTTACCAATATTCCAGTAGCACAGGAAAGCCTGTGCTGCCTGAAAGGGGTTGCCGGACCCTAGCATGTCTTCAGTCGGTGGTACCATCATGGACCACTTAAGAGGCTCCGAAGGATGTCTACACAATGCATGCAAGCAGGGGGCATGCCGGTGGCAGGCAAGCCATCTGCGCCTGTCCGCTACCAGACAGCGCCAAATGCCAGGACCACTGACCCTTTTCCTCCCAAACCTACACCAGAGCTAAACTCTTGGATATCGGCACCCTTGGTAAGTCACATTCCTGCTCCCCTTTTAAGTTTAATTTACAAACTACTCAATATTGTTGCAGCAAGTGCAATTTCTCCCTGTTAATTTCCCCATGGATGCAACACGCTGAGACTAACGCTCATATAGTTTTTGAAGCCAGGACTGATTTAAAGTGCCTACTTCTCAATACATGGTCCTTTATCAAACATAATATGGAATTTGCTGATTTGATGGAGGCTGACAAGTCACATCTCTTTTCTGACAGAGCCTTGGGCAGATGCAGCATCTGACCCAGATTGTAACGCGGGTGTCCCCCCAATCAGAGTGGAAAGGCAGCATAAACTAGGCAGTGGAAATTAAATTTTCCATTTGTAAAATTATTAAATTCACTTATTACTAAAACTGTGAAGCACTCTTGTTTAATTTAAAAATACATAACACCTTTAATTACCTGATGACGCAGAAATTAGACCAAACAGCATTCTTACAAATTGTAGTAGGTTCATAAACAGGAATAATCCACAGAAATCCAGTAAGTAGTGAAGAGGTATTTATTGGAGCATCCACCTCTTGTAGATTAGCAGTATAACTGAAATAAAGCTGAACTACAGAATGTGGAATAAACAGAGATATTCAAAGGTACACAAGGGAAATACAAGGAAGCACTACAGACAAGATTCTAGGATGGAGTTAACAAGGAGAATTCCAGGAGAACTCTCAAACAGTAAACATTCTATAACAAACACAATCTAACTCAATACTACACGTCTCCTTCCTTTATAAAAACAAAAAAAACACAAGTAACAAAGAAAAATAAATTATTTAAAACAAACAAAATCATCAAATGTCTTTGGTATACATCTTTGTCTTTTTGTCTTAACAGGAGAACTAACCTGTAGCTGATCTGATGAAGTAGTAGGAACATGTGAAACATTTGAATCAAATACATTTGAATCAACAACATCAGATCCTATTCCTTTTTCTAAATCAATATAATCACTGGAAAAATCAGGATCTGAAGAACAAGAAAAATGTTTACTAATAGAAGAATTAAGTTTAGCAATTTTAGAAATATTCCACCGAGAACCATTATCCAAAAGCACAGAAGTTTTTCCAACTGTAAGAACAACAAAAGTATCTGAAAACTTGGATTGACCTTTTGTAACAAAAACGGGTAATTTAATTTTAACTTTATCTCCCACACGTATGGTGGAATTTTTAAAAGAAACAAAAGTATTCTGACCATCAGAATTTTGTATGGCTAATTTATAAATCGTCTTCATGTCTTTTTTAAAATCAACATTTGTGACCCAAGAAAGAGAAAATTCTTGTTGTTGTTGTCATTCCTTTAAGTAAAAGAAAAGGTGAAAACTTTGTGGTACAATGTAGGGGTACACAAATATGACCAAACTAAATCAGCTACATGAGCTTTTACATTAATGTGAGCCTTGATTGCTAACTGTATACCTTCCATCAAAGTTTTATTAAATCTTTCTACAAGACCATTCATATTAGGGGAATATAAAGCTGTTTTAATATGTTTTATGTTAACGTTGTCAATAAAAGATTTAAAGGTATGTGAAGTAAATTGTGTTCCATTATCAGACACAAGAATAGAAGGTAAACCCTCTCTTCTAAAAATCTCTTTAAGAAAATTAACAACCGATATAGAATCAGTTTGTGTTAACCATTTATTTTCAACCCATTTTGAAAAGTAATCAATAGCCACAACAATATACATCTTTTGTGAAGCACTTCCTTCATAAGGACCCAAAATATCAATTGAGAGTCAGGAATTTCAACTTTCAATGAATTAGAATGTAGAAGTTTCAAAACTTTGTCAGAATTGGCACACAGAGAAAATTTCTTAACAAAATTAACTATACAATCATCCATATAAGGCCACCCAAAAATATCTCTGACTTTTTTAATCGTACTCGTTTGACCCAAATGACCTAAATGAGCAATAGAAATAATCTTTTGTCTAAGAGTATTAGGAGGAACAAAACAATCTCCTTTAAGCACCAAATTTTCATTCATCAAATGTTCATCCCTAATTTTCCAAAACACAGCAAGATCTTTTGAGAGATTTCTCTCAAGTGGTCAACCATCTTTAATATAATGGTATACCAAAAAAAGATCTTCATCCATCTCCATCTCTTATGACCACTCATCTTACGAGATAAGATAACCAGATTGAGCACAAGACGTTTTGTCCCTGCTGGTCTGGACACTCCCCCGATCTCCAGAACATGGAGCATTTCCTTTTTCCGGTTTGCTTGGTGGCCTCCCTTACTCCTTTCTCCCCCCCTTTCTGGAACCTCCAGTCATGCCCAACCAGTCTCCTAGAATCACAAGCAGCAACATCCTGCAAAAGAGAAAAAAAGGACAAAATATATTAGAAATATTCCTCTGGTGCTCACTCGTTGAAAACAAGAGCACAGATGAAGGTATTTTCCTTTTTGTGTTGGTTTGTTTTTTTGCTTACCAAAGCTGGAATCACACCTGTATTGAGCACAACAACAGAAAAACTGTATAACAATCTTTGTCATAGACATTCTGAGAGTCTACAAGGAAACTGTAGAGACATTGATGTCTAATAAAAACTAAGTGTTTAACCCTTTACTGGTATAGCTCATTCCAACTAGTAAAGAGTCTGAAAATAGGTAAAGACTAGAACTCACGGTTAAACGATATGTTGGAACTCATTTGAATAACTAGTGTTACATTATAATTGTTACTTGTTTAAAATGTCCAGAATTCATATTTACCACATTCTGACACCCTGAAAAGCCTGTCCAGAAAAGAACATTGAATCCTGAGACTCAGTCCAACTGTGTTCCAGTGAGGTTTATTGTCTTCTCTCTATCGCAAACCACCTTTCCCTTGGGATATTTTCAGGCACAGTGCACATTATAGCCATTGCTGCCGGTCTGGGTTCTAGGGGGTGTTGGGTCCAGTCTTCCCAAACTTATAATGGTTGGGTGTATACAGTGTAATTCTATCTATTATAATTACTTGTAATTACTGCAAAATTACTTGTAAATATGTAAGAAGCATAATCCAGAATTTAGCGTTATTTTAAATGCTAGAGGACACAAACCGCAGTAGCCAGCAGTTGAATGCTCTCTCTTATTTCGATGTTTTTATGCTCTTGGTGTAGTATTTGTGCCTCAACTTACTCCGAATTACTCAAGCTGGTTTAATAATAAAAAAATAATGTCATTTATAACACGAATTTCACATTGTGTTCCAGCCCTAGGAAGCTGAGTACAGAAAAATGCAGAGCACAACAGGAAAAGGCTAATTGGAACCAAAGAAGCAAGATTTCAGTTTTTTTCTGAATGTCAATTCGGTGGGAGCCAGCCAAAGGTACTGCAGTTGTGAGTTTCAAATTTTAGGAGCCAAATAAGTGAAGACGCAACCACCTTCTCTAGTCTTCCTGACTCAGGGTACGGATGCCAGATTGACCGCGGCCGATCGCAGAGCTCTACTTGTAGCGTAGGGAGTAACCATATCCTGCAGATAAGCAGGGCCTTGACAGGAAAGTGCTTTGTAGCAAAAACAGATAGCCTTTAGGTGATTATCTGTTCCGCCGGTAGCCAGTGCAACTGCTTCAGTGCAGTGCTGATAAAGGCTCACTTCGGGAGCCTTAGCAGTGTCCAGGCTGCTGCATTCTGCTAGCATTGAAGCCTGTTCAATCATGCTTGGGAGACACCCACGTATAAGACATTACAGTAATCCAGTCTGGACATAACCAGTCCTAGGATTACTGTTTTTTGGGCAGACTCAGGAGCGAAGGTGTAGGAATTTTTTAAAAGATCTGAAAATCCCAAAATACTTTCCAGCAAGGGCATTGATCTGGGCATTGAACAAGAGCTTCTCATCAAACCAGATGCCCAAGTTCATAACCTTGGGCTTGGTGGTTGGTAAAGGGCTGAGGTTATTTGGCCACCAGGCATTAGACCAGATATTCAAATCCTTGCCCAGTACTAGAACCTCAGTCTTCTGAGGAGTCAGTTGTAAGCAATTGAGGTTTGAACAAACATGGAGAATGCCATCTGCTATTGTGGGACAGTTATGACAAGCTGAGTGTAATCAGTGTATGAGATAATAATAAAACCATACTGTTTAATGACCCTAGCCAGAGGTCTAATTTACACAGACACAAGCGTGCTGCTCAGAGATGAGCCATGAGGCCCTCTTTGCTGCAAGGGACGGATTCACGATTGAAAATGTATTTTGCGATACCTGAATGGTACATCACTGCAGGAAACAGGCCAACTACTGCAAATCTTTGCCACTAATGACACTATTCCAGAGTCGCTTGATCAAGATATAGTGGGATACAGTGTTAAATGTGTAACACTCAGCGAATGGATATCTACATTTATGGTCACAGGTGCATCTCCCACTTCTATCCACATCTGAAATATTGCATTATATGCTGCTGCTTCACAAATCGCTAATGGCATTGCCTTGCAGGATGTTGTCTGCGTTTTGAATAACTAGAGCCATGCTGCACACAACTGTGGCTGCCAAATGGTATTTCCCAGTTCTTACCAGTCCATCTCCAGCACAGTTAATCATGTCCATGTGGCAACCCAATACTGAGACTGCTTGCCTCAGGCGAGTGTCAGGCTACAGCAGGATTAGAGGATCGACTACATTTGAGAATTCTGGCTTGTGAGGCTTTAGTGCAGAATTCCTTGAGTCTGATGCTCTAGGATCTTCCGCAGAGTTTGAGGATTTGGAAGACTGTATACGCCACACCCAGGGCAGAACAAGGTGCCTGGCTTTCCTCTCTATTGAGAGAAAGCCACTGCTTGGGCTCTTTTCTCTCCCTGTGCTCATCTGCTTAGGCGCAGTTCTTCTGCAGTTGAGAGTCTGTGAAAGGCTGATGTTAAGCACATTTGCTTAGATGGGGCTATGACCCTTGATTGACTCACCTTTGACGCCGTTGCCAAACTTTGTCTATTAAGTATTATTTGTACTAAAAACCTGTCTAAATTGAGAAAGAAAAGGGTAGAGAGAAATGCAAAACACTAGTGTAGGGATATCGAAAAGCTGAACAGATCTTTTCCCCCCTCCAAAAATGCAGGAACGACATAGAGGGCCTGGTTACCAATAACACACTTGTCATTCATAGGAAAGATAATTGAAAATACAGGTTTAAATAGCACTAGCAACATTGTAAATGTATTACTTACCTGTTGGACTAACAATCATGATTATGATCTCACTTTAGCATTGAGACAGCCCCCATCCAGATAGTTAATAGCACCCTTCAAATCATAGGCAAGAGTTGCCCTTAGCGCCTCAACCTGCTTGACTGTTTGTGGCCTCTGACAAAAGAGTAAAAGATACTCACAGGAACGATGGAATGTGGAACAAACCAAACATTCACCCCCAGTCATGAGATCCAGATTATATCCATTGTTCTTTTGCTCACCATGCCACTCCAGTTTAGACCCAGCCCTATGCAAATCTTGACCCTGTTTCTCAGGGGGGCAGTCCAGCCCGAACTGCCATGCCAGGTCCTCCCTGGAACAAAAGCAAGCATCCTGGGACCAGTTTCTGGTTATCACCCCTCTTCAGCCTGGCTAGCCTGCATCCAGGGGCAGAGTGAGCCCAGGACCCACGTCTGGGCACACCGGGTGCACCTAGTGTAAGAAAGCAAAAGATACACAAATGATGGATGGAATGCAACACAAATCAAACATTCACCCCAGTCAAGAGACTCGGGTTAAATCCATCGTTTTTTTGCTCACCATGCCTCCCCAGTTTAGAACAGCCATATGCAAATCAGCCTTGACCCTATTCCTCATGTGTGTCACTTGATTCATGCTAGCCTAGCTGATAAGGGGTGATACTCCAAAACCAGTCCGATTATGCTTGTTTCTGGTCACAGAGTTGCAATGCCTGCATAGTGAGTTTCCAAGTTATTTAGACTTATACAGTTTAAGTAGACTTCATAAACAAATACAAAATACATATTCATTGCCCGACCACCTTAGAGTACAGATCAATCTGTTTAGTTTAATAAGCAACTAAAGACCTGGTTGTTCCTCGTGGATACTAAGTAGGATCTTTCTCTTCTTTCTTTTTTCCGTTACATGCCATTCAGACATAGCGCCAAGATGCCTCTTTTACTATATGCATGCCCTATAAATCTTTAGCATAACATAACATTAACTGGAGTGCAGTATACATTTATTAGAAAAAAATGTTTGGTTTAATGATACTTTGTTATTTTTATAAATAGTTTGAAATATACAAGGAATAGAGGTGGATGAGTCATCAATAAATAATAAAACATAATCTGCATAAGCAGTAGTTTTCAGATCCACATTTAAAAAAAATTGTAAAACTTTTTTTTTTTAATTGTAACTAGAACAAACCAAAGGTTCAATGGTCAATAAGAATAAAAATGGGCACAAAGGATACTCTTGTTTAGTACAATACATAATTGAAAAGATTTACAAGGGATACAATTTACATAGATTTTATCTATTGGCATTGAGCATATTTGCTAAATTTGGAATGGAATTTAAAAAAAATTGAGCTTTTCACAAGAAAGACAAATAGTCTCTATGCAAAGCTTTCTTACATTAAATGCTTAAAGGACAATAAAAGTCTCAAAACTATTAGCATGTGAAAGAACATGGCAAGTAGTTCTTGTGTTATAAAATCATCGAATTTTCATAAATTCAGTTTGATGATGGAGAATGAGGCAGTCTAGTACTTTAGCAAATCTATTTGCAAACGTTTTTGCATAAATATTGCAGTCTTGATTACTTAATGAGATAGGCATATAGTTGGTCCTTAAAGTACAGCCTTTCAGAGGTTTGGGCAAGAAAAAGTACAATCAATGCCTATTTAAGTGTACCTGCAACAAATATATTATTTTGAAGCTCTGTAAATAATAATAACAGATGAAGAGCTCAATGTTGCAAAAGTTTTTTTTATAAAACTCCGGTGGTATTCCATCTGCACCCAGGGTATTACCAGAATTAAGTGAGATTAGAGCTGCAGTTATTCTGTTTTTCTCATTTTGTGAAATAATGTTTATAAAATCATCAATAGTATCAGAATGATAACTTTGTGGTTTGTCACAAGAGTTAGCAAAATATGTCATAAATTCATCAGATCAACAGACTTCTTGTCGCGCGGTCCCGTTTCCAACACGATGCTGGTGGGACGCTGTCCGACAGGCATAGCAATGATGCCCTTAGATGGATTAGACTTCCGATGTGAAGGCATAACGTGTGTTTTGTCAATTGCCAACTTCTACATACGTTAGAAATTGAATTGTTTTTGGGACAAAATTCTTTAGATAAAATTGTAAATACTGAGGTTTTATTGTTTGCTCCTATTCTGAAGGGCTATAAGAACTTTTCGCATTAGAGGCACTTAAGTAACAATTGGTGTAATTTGACCAATTATGACTTTATAGTCATTATTTGATTTTCATTGTTTTGACACCTTAATTGACAAAGCAGACATGTCATGGCGAACAGCATTTATATCTGAGCAAATATGTGTCTCTGTGTTGGAATACATGTACTCCAACCAAATTTTTCTCAGTAGAAGGTTTTTTTTATATGACCATTTTTATATTTAATTGGTGATGGTCATGCAGCATGTTTTCTCTTGCTGGTCATAGTGCCTATATCGTGCCTTTAGATTCAGATGAGCAGGAAGTCATGACAAACTGTTTTATAATGTACTTATTAAAAGATTAAAAGAGTTACAGGTATCATAATTAAAATCATGATTAATTTGAGGCAAAATATTTATAAATTATCACAATAATCCAGAATGATGTGTGAATGCCATATATAGTATTATGCAGGTCAAATTTAAATTAAGGTGGCCAAAACGAAAGAGCAGAAAAAGAAGTCACTGTTGCTTTAAGGTGGTGCAGCTGCTTGAATAATTTGTGGGCTTGCTGAGGGGAATTTTACTACCAGGCTGCACCTCCTTCAGGAAACGTGGATCCACATCTGGAGAGTGCTACCTCTTCTGAAGAGATGCCGGTATATTAAACACTGCAAAGGAGACTTTAGGCCACTTTCCAACGCAAAAAAGGTTGTGTGATGAAACTCTCTGCATCAGTTTGCATCACTTTTGATGCATCTGTACCCGCGCAAATTTGGCCTAAAAGTAATTGTTGATAAGCTTCAATTTCTCAGTGAGGCATAAATTATTGCCTTGAGAATTTGTCACACAGTGTAGGAACTGTGTTTTTCCTTTATGAGTAACTTGGCTCTTCCGAAGTATTCAAAAACATTAAACAGCTTAAGTTTGCTTTGGCATTCTGTGGTCTATATTGCATAAAATGATTTCTGCCAACCATGCTTGAATGTATTGGCGGTACTTTGCTGTTCAAGGGAAACAGATTTGTGCACTGTTGATATGTATTTTTGTTGGTAAATTCTGTCAACAATGATTTAATTTGTTATACACGGTGCGATGTATTTAAATAGCACTGGCAGCAAAGAAAAATATATCACATGCTTCAGCATGGTACTAATTTCTGGCACTTTTCAATATATTTCGGAATTTACTGCTAAGAACTAAAATACATAAGACAGCTTTTACTAATGACAAATTGAAAAACATGCTGATGGAAAGTGTTTATGTGATGCTGCCTGTGATCCAGAATCGCCATAGAGCACAGAAGTCTGACAGCAAGAGAACGTCTTTTTACTCTCTGTATACATTCAAAGAATACTTCTCCCCTTCCTGCGTTGATTTAATTGAAAACAGGAAATAATCATATTTCTTACGAGGATACAATCAGTTTAGAAAACTCAATGTGATTACATGTTGCTTTAAAGCTAGAAATGTCACAGTCCACACGCTTCCTTGTGAGAGACCCACACTTGAAGTGGTAATACCGCCCCACTGTATGCCAATACTGAAGGTCGGTTGTTGTATTACCTCCCCATTACGAGTTCTGCAATTCAGAATTAGTGATAACATTCTAGTACATAATGTCTTCACGTTCTGAGCTGCAAACCTCGGAATTATGTAGTATGTCTCACATTCTGTCAGGTTTTACCTGGAATTTGTGGAGGAAA
This sequence comes from Lissotriton helveticus, assembly GCF_964261635.1. Lineage (NCBI taxonomy): Eukaryota > Metazoa > Chordata > Amphibia > Caudata > Salamandridae > Lissotriton > Lissotriton helveticus. The sequence continues at coordinate 136,681,199 of NC_136058.1, forward strand.
AATGACTGTAGAGAGAAGTAAGTACATTTATTGCGTATAGTTAATTAAAACCTTTACAATTATTATACAAGAAAATCTTCGAACTGGCGTTCTAAAAAAAATGAAAAAAGTACATAGGCAATCTATACAATCATATTTTTTTTGTAATTTGCTCTAATTGTAATCATCATTTATGAACATTATTATGATAGTATACACTCTTAAAAACACAGACGTGCACGTGATAATATTTATTTAGTACATTGGACTAATTGGTTTGTAAACGGGAGGCACAGGTACAAGCCCAGTCATGGAATTACAATACAACTAATACGTCATGTCTGTTCCATCTGCACAGGGTGAGTAATTTATGAGGAAAGCTGACTCTTGTGAGTCATTTCCCACATGTTGCTTCTGCTTTCGAGAACTGGTGAGCAGGTCACGACAGAACAGGAAGCAAAAATAATAATCAAGGTGTGATTTTGAATGGTATGTGTTCCAGGAAACGTGTTTGTACTCTCTGATGAAGATTAGCCAGTGTGTGTACAGACGGGCATGTTGCAATATTTGTTCTCGCCTGACAGGAGTAACATTAGACAGCAAAGTAATAAAAGTGCCTTCATTCTCTCCCACCTTTAACAGTGAGCAGTCAGGATGCCAACCACTACACTACTATGATATAAATAGTAATTATTGTAATATTGGAAATTGAGGAGGTTTGCATGTGGACTGTAGAATAGCAGTCCTTCCTTTCAAATTTGGCTCTCTCCTATAATGATTACTATGATGCAAAGTTCAGATTTCAGTTCATTACCAGAATAGAGAAACATTGGCATGATTAAAATACTGTTTACAATCCCTTTGATTGCATGTTGCAAATACTTTACACTTGGAAACAGCTCTCCTAATTGCCACAAGGCTGCTTCAATGCACACAAATTAAATGTTTGTGACCTCACCCTTGAAGTATGTATGTATGTAGCAGGGGCCTAGCCAAAATGAAGCACAGCACTGTAAAGAGTCCAAGACCAGCATGAAGTTGATGAATGATAAGAGAGGTAGTTGGATTGTGGATTGCCAATGCATTCTGATGTAGTGTTTTTTAAAGAGGTATGCCTTCAACTATCACTTAAATTGGAGCAGCGTTGGAGTAAACTCGACATATATATGGTAAATTTGTTCAAATCCTGGGTGCACAGGTTCAAAATGCATGCTGCCTTAATGTTTGTTAGACCTGTCATCCTTTAGGTGGTCTTCCTCTAAATGTTTGCCTGTTTACCCCATGTTATTGCTGATTGTTTTTGTTGGCCTTAGGACTCTGAGCACTTTACCACTGCTGAACTGTGCTAAAGTGCACGTGCTTCTCCCTTAAACATGGTAACTTTGGTGTATACCCAAGTGGAATATTTAGTTTTCCTTATAAGTCCCTTGAAAAGTGCTATACCATATGGCTGTTCCAGGGCTAGGCGTACATCAGGTTATTGTGGTCCTCAGCGCCAAGACACCATTAGGTATTTATGCGCTTTTATACATTTTATTAACATAACATAACCTAGGGTCTGCAATCCTAAATTCTACTAGTGCGCTTGCAGCATTAATTGTGCCCCACACAAGTAGCCTTTCAAACCTGTCTCAGGCCTGCCATTGCAGAGCCACTGTGAGCAGTTGACTGCTACTTCGACTTGTCATTTAAAACTACTAACGAAGCCTTAAACTCCCCTTTTTTTGCACATAAGACACCCTTAAGGCCTTAAGGTATACCCTAGGTAGCACATAGGGCAGGGTGGTGTGTAAGTAAAAGGTAGGACATGTTTTGTTAACTGGTAAGTTTTGAGTGTCCTAGCAGTGACAAAGCCCCAAATTCATTTTTCACTGCTGTAAGGCCTACTCATCTCATAGCCCAGCATTGGGAATTCTTTAATACATATTTAAGCAGTAATCCATGATTAGAAAGGAGTAGCTGCAGATTTCATATCTTTGCAATGGTAATGATAAATCCTCTTTAATGGTAAAGTTGGAACTATTTTAGAAATGCCACATAGAGAAAGTGGTACAAAAGGGGGTGGTAATGGACGGAGCATCTGAACCAATCAAACACTCACACCCAGTCAAACGATCTAGGTTTAATCCATCACCGTTCTTTAGCCCACTCTGCCACCCCAGTTCAGACATGGCTATATGCAAATCAGTCTGACCCTGTGCCTCATGGGAACAGTCCAGCCCGAACTGCCAAGCCATGCCTTCCCTGGACCGGAAACAAGCTTTCGAGCACCGGTTTCTGGCATTACAGCCGTCTTCAGCCCGGCTTGCTTGAATCCAGTGGCAAAGTGAGCAAGGGACTCACGTCTGAGCATACCCTACCACACTTATGGTGGCCAAAAGCGGTACAAAAGGGGGTGGTAATGGACGGAGCATCTGAACAAATCAAACACTCACACCCAGTCAAAAGATCTGGGTTTAATCCATCACCAATCTTTAGCCCACTCTGCCACCCCAGTTCAGACGTGGCTATATGCAAATCAGTCTGACCCTGTGCCTCATGGGAACAGTCCAGCCCGAACTGCCAAGCCATGCCTTCCATGGACCGGAAACAAGCATCTTGGGACCGGTTTCGGGTTCATAATCCTCATCAGCCAGGCTATCTTGAATCCAGTGGCCAAGTGAGCAAGGGACTCACGTCTGAGCATACCCTGCCACACTTAGGGCGAACAAAGCAATGCAAAAGGGGATGATGGACGGAGCGTTTGAGAGCAGTCTTGAATGCAGTGAGGTCTTCTGTCTTTATGCTTATGCACCTCTTCCTATCTAGTTGCCAGCAGTTGCACTTGGAGGAGCACATACCTGGCATTTGCATAAAGAAGCACATGTCTGATATTTTTTTTCCAGAGCTGGGCCAACACCTGGCTGATAGCAAGTGAACTGACTCCAGGAAAATTGCTGAGGAGGCAGATATCTGGGTTAGCACCAGAGTGACCAAAAAGGCATCTGGAGGGGTGCACTCCCAAAAGGGTGGTCTGGGTTCCCACAAGATTCACTGGGGAAAGGCGCTCATTAGACTCCCCAAGATATGTAACCAAAAGACTTTAGGTCATGCAGAAAACGGCAGCACAGATTTTGCTCATAGTCCCCCCCCATAAAATACACCCTGGCAAAAAATGCCTTAGTCCCTTTGCTCCCCATTGAGGAAAGCATAACATTCTAACCAATATGTCTAGCCCATAGTGGTCTTCTCTATAAAGGACCCTCAATGATCAGGGCACTATTGACACCAGACATGCTCTTGAATGTGCCTCGAATTCATAGATGTAGGGTAAAAGATTATTTACCCACCTCTTCCCATCTGAGAAGCCTAGACAAGGAGACGTTGTTTAGTAAATAGCTCAAGTCCTGGCTGTTTCCCAAAGAATTATAACTTATGTACTAGGACCTCTATCTGTCCAGGTGCAACACTATGGTTCAGCTTGCGCTGGGAAGCCCTCGGTAGCCATACGCCTTACAAGACCACAGAGAATAGGATAGAAATGAACTAAAGGCCTAATTCGGGAATAGGCATGGATTTATCATAATACTTGGACTTAATTAGTACACATTGTTTGTTTGTTGTTTATGGAATACAATTATTTTCCCCTTTTTTTGTAAATATGTTTAAACTATACCTATTCTGATTTAGTGGTTCTTTCTCTACATGGGACACAGCGCACTTTTTTCTTTTTTTTGTGTATTCATATATACTGTGGTAATATGCTATAAAATAAAACAAAACTAATGCCTCTGAGTGATGGCAATTGTTCTGTTGCTATTGGATTTAATCCTGTGAGCACTGTAACTATTTATACCTATTGTTGTTTCAGAAATCATATTAATTTTGAGATTCTATGAAGCCAATGAGCACCACGTTTAAAAAACAAAAAGCCTTTTAACATGGCACCTCCTCCTCCGCTTACTTTTATAATTGTTTAATATGAATTTACACTGCTCTATCATACTTTATGTGTGGTTTATTCTTGTATTTTATGCATTATGATTAAAATATAAAGAGAGAAAAATGCTGATGTTGCTGTTTTTGCCATTCTTGTCTACATTCCTTGACGTTAAAATACCGGCCTCGCCATTGGCAGGTGCCAACCCTACATGGAGGACGATTTCTTTCTGTGTGATGTAAGCTTACACGGTTGTCCATATCATATTTATCCCTTACTGAAGTGTAAGAAAAACATTTCTGCAATAGAAAAAAGTAAAAAAACAATTCTTAAAGTTAGACTCAATGGACACTCTAATAAAACTATTTTTGTTTTTAAAAGACACATTCACCTGTAACTTCTTCTTAGAATATTTGTGGAGGTGTTCCATGTTTTGAAAAGGAGTCTGATGTCTTTACAAATCTTGTAAAGAAACGTGTCCTTTCTTGAAGGCTATAGGATGTTGTTGTATTGGGCACCTTTCTGCACTCTGTTCTACTGCAGAAGCCTTTAGTGAAGAAATGTGGCATTTGTAGGCTGCACTGGATGTAATAATGTGAGGTATAGCAAAAGGACTGTATCCAATGAAACACCAAAGTTCCTGCCCACCTCAAAAATATTCATGTGTCATTAAGCTACAAAATCCAGAACTGAGGACTGCAAGTAAGGACAAACAGACCCATCAGTTATGGAAGACGGATTGCTACTGGTGGAAGTGGGCTGCAAGTGGTGCATTCAGGCAACAGCCTCCTTAGAAAAACTCTTGGCACAGGCTCTTATTTTTTAATGCATTAAGCACTGGTTATAAACAAAAACTTACAGCTTCTTTCAATGTATTCTTTAACACATGCATTTCTATGAAATAATACACACCTGTGCTGTGGACTCCCTTTGGCTGTGTGCAGGAGGAGTTGGCTGCAGCTTCTGGACTGTAAATGAAGGCCAACGTCCACTGGGCAAGTCCTTTGACAGGGGTTAGTTGTAGGACCCCAACTCATCACAGATGGCCAACTCCTGATCCGGGTTACTGTCCAATGTGAGCTTCAGCATCATAATGACATCTGCCAAACCACTGCGCAGAGCGTTTCTATTGTCAGGGCCACTAAGTTTATGTTGCAATGGAGGATCACATTGAGAGTGTTATCTAAGCTATGTGGCAAGAATAGTAGTATTGTGAAGCATTATATGACAGCAAATTGTGATACATTTGACTAAGAAAGAATTTGTTTGTTGAAATTTGTAAGTTATGCAGTATAGTATGAGTGGCAAATCCATAATTTTGGGGAAGACGCCACTATCCTGCCTGCAATCACATATTTCCCCTGGCCCTGATCATTGTCCTGTAGCTTTATCAGAAATCTATTCATTAAAGGTAAACAACAGGCAGCAAACATAAGTATTGCCTTCCTCTGCCAGCAAGTTCCATTAATGTTTTCTTTTAACTGAGGCCCTAAATATGTTGTTCAATTCTTTTTTCGAGCAGGCTTCATATTTGACAGTTTGTATGTGTGAGGAGTAAACATGAATTGCTTGTCCCACCTGACACAGCCAGCTAAAATGGTGAAGTTGAGCAAATTGGGGAAGAGAAAGTGTAATCACACTCACCTTTAATGTGTTTTTCATTGTAAGGTCTTCTCGCCTGAAAACAACAGGAAGACTCTTGCTTTGAATAGGATTGGATGTCATGCAGACGATTAATGAAAATGATCTTTTAAATATTTGTAGGACTTAGATGTTTGAAATTTGCTGGGCTTTGCTGATTCAAATTTCATGAACCTTTTCGAAAATTATTCAAATGATATGTTAATAGTAAACCACTTAAAGAAACTGTTATGGTGTAAAATCTGGGAGAACCAAACTGTCACGGAAAAAAGAATTTCAGATTACATACCAATACTCAGGCCTGGTCTTTAGTGCTACCTGGATGACTTTCCAGCCATGTGATAGGATTTAACCCCACATGTGGTTGTCAAACGTTTCAATGAAAAATTCATGGGGTATCTGCCTTTTCACCACTTGCACAATTTGTGCCCACTTACGGTAAGTTTTTGGAAAAGTCAAATATACCAATTAGTTTAGCCAAAATGTTTCACTGCCTAGTGGCTACAAACACCAACAACGCAGATCAATAAAAGGAAATAAAACCAGCTACACACTACAAAGTTATGCATTATCTACAAACATCATGTGTTAATGAGCCTCCGATTCAATCCATACAACACAATTAGAAATCTGTGATGGAGAAACTCTTCTTAACCCTGTACACAGTTCTACTGGAGCAATAGCCTACATCTCTCATAACCTGGAATGACACTCCCTTACCAGAACCCAATGGCAGAGTGAACGTGGTGCATTCAACAATTGTGGAAGCTCAATTTTTTAGAACCGATTTATTGAAGCAAATCTACGGAAAATAACTGTACACAGTCACAAGGCAATATTATTAGGCCAGGGCTAGTATAATGTACATAGATCAGTGATGAATAATATTGGAGGAATAGAACTTGACAACACATTTTTATATTACAGTTATTTACTATTCCCCCAAAAAAGCTTGATTTACAGTTTGGTGGAAGGGTACTTGTAAGATATTGGGCTATTAGTTGAGGAGGGTGGAAGCCTCTCTCAAATAATGAACACAATTATTGTCAGGGTGAACCACAAAACTCACTACATTGAGCCTCAAGCAGCTCACTAGAAGACTACAAACCACCCAGAAGATGACAACCAGACTCATCCTCAACGTCTCGTACAGAACTCACATCACTTCACACCTCCAGGAGCTCCACTTGCTCTGATCCACAAACACACTCATTTCAAACTCCTCACACACACATTCAAGGCACTACACAGCTCTAGCCCCACCTACCAGAAGAGTCATATCTGCTTACACCAACCACCAAGACACTTGTGCTCCTCTGTAATACTACGTGCACACATCCCACATATAGATCGAACCAGATCTGGAGGACAAGTGTTCTTTTGCCTCACCAGTCTCCCGCTCCTCATCAGAGCCCCCTCCTCTCTTCTGGGATTCCACAAGAAGTTGAAGATCTGGCTCTTCAGCTAACCACCCTACCATAGGCAGGGCAAGGCACACACTTGCATGGCTCCAGGATACCCTTGCTGGTGACAGTGCGCTTTACAAATATATATATATATATTATAACATAACAATAGGTTCCGCTGTTGAAACCTTTGCCAATACTTGTCCATAATGTGGCTCGCGCATCTCAGATTGGGCCTGTGAGGATAGCATCACTGCCTTATTTTGAGTTGATTTTCTGTGCATTTTTCATAACAGCTTCCATCTTTAGTTTTATATACCTGAATGTCACTGATGCTTCAGTTAAGATCTATACCTATGTAGTCATGCATAGAAAATTCTTCGAGGAGACCAGGAAAGGAATGTGACCCGACAGCAGCTATCGCCGCATCCAATTGCAGCTCAGTGCATTCTCTATTTTCATGACAAGTGAGGGACAGTAACATAAGACTTGTTGAGCCATCTGGCTAATATTTATGTGATAAATAACGGTGCTATATGTCAGCAAAGAAATAGACAGACTCGGCCAGGGGAATTCACTTTCAAAGCATGGGTAAGTATTATGTTTCAGCTTCCCTGTTTATATTCACTTTACAGCTGCAGGAAAGATTCGAGTCAGCAGGTCAGAGGGCATCAGTGACCAAAAATGTAAGGTTACTGCGATGCTCGAAATGGAGATGTGGTCCAGAAAAATAATGCCTCCTTTCTGCAAATATGTGACGCCATCTTTGAATTGTTGTATGAGAATTTACGGACAGGAGTGATGCAGATGGCAGAAGAGCTTTCACGCCGATGAGAAAATGTCACTATAGAGAAGTTAACCATCACAAATGCAAGAAATGCCTCTTTGCAACTGTCCATTGCATCAATCTAAGAACACGCTTAGCGACCCATGGTGCTAAAATAGCACAGTTGGTTAATGCATCTGCTACTGAGATCTGGGTGTGCTCTGTAAGTCGTATGGTAATTGCGGAAAGGCTGACTTGGTCTTCGTTCTTCTGAAGTTAATGAAGTAAATGGGACTGAGTTGGGAAATAGCAGTATCTGGTACAAAATGTCATACTGTGAGCAAAAAAACATTCTGCTGTAAGTAGCACTGGCATACTTCGAGCACTTAAAACCTCTCACAAACTGCGCTTGGCGCTGACGGACACATTTTTAGTGTGAATTTGTAGAACAGTTTGACTCCGGCACATAGGGCCATATGTATCAAGCAAATTCGCATTCGCAAAGGCCGAAATTCGGCCTTTGCGAATGTGAATTTGCTAAATGGAATGTTTTAAGCAAAATCTGGTGCAAAACAAGGAATCGCAAAATTTGCGATTCCTTATTTTGCAATTGCATTTAAGGAATCGCAAATTTTGCGATTCCTTAAATGCAATGTATGAAACAAAAAAAATTTGCAAAATGCCCCTAAGGAATCGCAAATTACCACGAACTTCTAGTTGGTGGTAAGTTGCGAATTCCTTGAAAAATGCACTTTTTTTGCATTTTTCAAAGTGCCATGTGACGCACATACATGCCCTTAGGGCATGTATTTGCGCCACATGTGCACCCATTCATATTTCAGGGGTGCAACAGGGTGTCCTTTGGACACCCCTGCACCCTTGAAATTATGCTCAATTTGCGATTAGCAAATTGCGAATCGCAAATTGAGAATAACTTCCCATTCATTCCTATGGGCCTCCTGGCCCATAGAAATATATGGGAAAGTATTCCTTAATTGCGATTCGCAATTTGCGAATCGCAATTAAGGAATTCTAAGAAATCGCAAAAAAAATGCGATTTTGTACATACATACCCATTTGCGATTCTCAAATAGCGATTTCTTAAAAATCGCTATTTGGGAATCGCAAATGGGTATCCTGATACATATGGCCCATAGCTCGGTATTTTCGCGAAATGAAAGTCGATTTCAATACGAAAAAAACTCATTTGTCTAAATCACTCACCTAGCCATCCAAGGGCACAAACATTTAACGAATTACTTAAAGGCCAAATGGAAAATTAGGGGAACAGAGAACTTCCAACTAGTCTTCAAGGTTTGCGAAAAACATATTAGCTCTGGAGCAAATGAATACCACATCTTAGAGAACAAAGTAAGAATTTCAACAACATTTTAGTTATTTTTTTCCTCGGTATTTTAATCAGGCAAATACTGAAAGAGCCAATGAATATATTTGTATTTCAAGAATTCACGAGAGCAGGCAGAGACATGAACACAGCTGCTCCAAACACTTCCTGACTCATAATGGTTTAAAAAGATCCTGCAAGAACACAGACGGATTGCTGTTATTATTTACAGTCAATTCTGATGATTTATTGAACTCTGGAAAGCAAAACAAAAGAAACATATCTTACTGTCGGTGATGAGGTGCGTAACAAGTGACTAGTTCATCTCAAGTGGAAAACAGCCTTTTAACGTCGGCAATGCAACTGATACTTCTACCATTCATCCATTACAGTCCAATGCCTTTATCACACATTGCGTTTACAACGCAAGGTAAGTATATATAAAGGTAGGTGTGTGTGTGTGTGTGTGTGTGTATATCCGCTCCTTCCCTGAAAGTTTGGGGGGGATTCGTCAAGCGGGGGCCGAGATAAAAGGGGGTCCCAAAACGTGTTTTCCCCATGTTAATTTCCATAGGGCGGTCGGTCGCACTTTTAGCTCGAACGGCTGAATGGATTTTCACCAAACCTGGCAAAATTGTAGGGACTGGTAGCCCGATGTGCCTTTGCTATGTCTCAAGATATGTGATCCAGAGGATTTTGAGTAATTTAGGTTCAAAAAAATTTGTATATCTATAGCCGCGCCCCGGTACGCGCACCGGGGAGCGCTCCGGGCGCGCCACGCGACTTGCGCACGGAAAGCTGATTGGCTCTCGGGTGTCTGTAAACATTCCAAACAGTCCGGAGCGGCCGCCATCTTGTGTCTCGGTAGGATCGAGACACAAGAGGTGGCAAAAAACAAAGGGGGAAATGACCAAAATGGGGCAGGGTAGACCCCCCCTGACCCCCTAGGTTTGATGTGGGGGCTATAAAAGGGTCCCTCGGGCAAAAACATTTTTTACATTTTTTTTTGGTTTTCGCGGGGGGAGCGCCCGGTACGCGCACCGGGGAGTGTACCGGGGAGCGTAGCATGGGGAAAACCCCGTTCATTCACTGCGTCACCTCTACGACCCTTTCTTGCGTCAATATACCCATTTTGCATACATTACACCTGACGTAGGTATAATGTGGCGCAGGGGTTTACAAAGTGATGCATCTACCTAGATGCGTCACTTTTGTAAATATGACTCAATAAGGTGCATTTTTAACAGCACTGGTGTGTCACAAAAAGTGACGCACCGGTGGCGTAAAAGTGACGCATGGCCTCATAAATGTAGGTATAATGTGGCGCATGGGTTTACAAAGTGACGCATCTACCTAGATGCGTCACTTTGTAAATATGACTCAATAAGGTGCATTTTTAACAGCACTGGTGCGTCACAAAAAGTGACGCACCGGTGGCGTAAAAGTGACGCATGGCCTCATAAATGAGGCCTTCAGTCTTCTACTCATGCGTCATATTAAATATATGACGTATTATGTCGCAAGTACTTTTAGATACGTCAGTATTTCAGACGTATCTGTAAGCGCAAAAGTGATGCATTGCTGGAGTCTGTCACAAAAATGATGCAACTCCAGGAATGCATCCTTTCACATGGGGCCAGGCCCCATGTGAAAAGGCCTGCATCAGTCTTACGCCTGACCATGTCATGATTGATGTAATATGTGACGTCATCAGCAGTGCATTGCACGCGCAAGTTATAGTGAGTCCAACTAACTATAACGTGGGAATTTCAATGGTTTTATGCGAGTAAAACTTCCAGCTAACTATAACTGGTGTAAAACCTATGGTTTTTTCAGTGAATTTAATAGGTTTTTTAAATGCTAATTCCTAACTATAACTGGTGTGAAACCTATGGTTTTTTTCAGTGAATATATATATATATATATATATATATATATATATATATATATATATATATATATATATATATATATATATATATATATATATTGGGGTTAGGTAGGGGTGTAGGGGTAGGGGTACTGGGTGGTAAGGGTGTTTTTAGGGTTTAGTGGCAGGTATAGGGTGTTTTTAGTGTTATGGGGTGGGTAGGTGTTACATTGAGATGTTGGGAGCCAAGCAAAGATAAGTACAGCATTTATTTCGTGTTGTAAAAGGTAATAAATAAGGAGCCTACATGCAGCCTGTCCTCATATATCAGACAATCCAATAGACAAAGGGGCCCCCTGCAACGAATGCGGGCAGACGTCAGGGGAAATAACACTACTGTACAGGACGAAGTCCACCCAAATGAATTAAACAATGGCTCAAGAAGAGTCCACTCACTTTAATGTACAACAAGGAGCTCACCAGGGGGTGAAAAAGAGGTCACAGAGTAAAATGAATCACACATATCAATATACAAAAGTCTTTATTTTATTTCTTCCTTATTTAGTTTATATGCTTTTTGTTCAGAACATTAAATAACATTGTACATCAATAAATAGTTACAAGGACATAACATCAATAAATGCACATCATATAGTATCCCCACACCAACCTCTCAGATACATACTCTAGTCTCATTCAGTCACATACACACATCCACAGATATACCAAACTTAATACACATTCCTCAACGCAATCCTCAGAGTGACATGAGGAGGGGACCCTGTAGGACCTTCGTGGCACGCAGCCAGGAAGTCCAGATCGATAACACAGGATCCAGAGTTCAAGTGACGCCAACACGCGTTTCGGTGCAAAGCCCAGATCTACGGGCGCACCTTCGTCAGGGTTCTCACGCCGAGGTAGGGGGGAAGACACAACATATAGAAAATATATACCAGTGACCAATCTCAGCCACAGTTTATAAATCCAACAGGTTGCAGCTCAGTTTATCGCTAGTCCACCCTGACAGGCCTCGATCCACTCGGAATCTGAGATAGAACACGACGGAAGAATAGAGATAGAAAGATTTCATAGAGGATCACAGCTGCTAGGAACGTTAGTTCCTCCAGTGATTTAGAATCGATCTCACACGGATGGAACCTTCAGATTTCAGACGGTCTTTAGGGCGTACATCGTGAGATGAACAGCAGAGGGGGTATCATATTTCATCGCCCACAATCGGGAGAAGAGTATTCTACGGCTTCGGTTCGTAGATAAAAAACCTTTGTATTCTCTGATAAAGCGACGTACGCCTAACTTTCCTCTCATCAAATGGTCCCTGCAGGCGGCCAGCGGATACCAGCATATATCAGACATCCAACGAAGAATGAGCAACAATGCACTTCAGCACTGAGGACCATAAAGCAGTAACTTAAAAAGGAAACATAGCAACTGGAATGTATTTACTTTTGGCAAGTGTGCTCGCTTTCCAAAGCAGGTTCTTGTTCGCTCATAACAAGTTCTTAAAGGTACCGCACACTCCATGCATTACAGCAATGTCTTATGGGACAACACCTTCCCCTTTTGAAACAAGCAAAGCTAACTAATGAGTATGAAAACATGTATAAAATGAAAGTATCTAAAAAAAGCAAAACAACACAATTTTTACATCTCTACATCTATTCTTATTTTTGGATATAGTAAATTTAGAAGGCATAGTAGTATTGAGTTCAGGTCTGGTGTTATGGAATGTAATGCAATCAGATTGCTCAGGAACAATGTCTATTTCAGGTTGCCTTTGTGTAAGTAACAAATCATTTGCATTCTCAATCTTTGATGCCTCTTGACTGTCAGCTGAATGCTCTTGAGTTGTTTGCGACCAAGTGGTTTTAAGAGAGGAATTATTGCCATCATAGCCTTGTACAGGTTGAATTTTGTCAGCCTCTGCCTGGGAAATCTTGACTAGATGTATCTTACTCCACCAGCTTGTATCCTTTATAAGTACTGAGGCTTTAGACACTCAACACAAACTGGTTTTCAGAAATTTCAATAGACCTTGCTGATCAAAACCCAGTACTCTCCTTTCTATTTTAATTCTTTGACATGATGTGCTTTTTCAAAACATTCTTTAACCTGACTTTGCTTTGCTTCAACTCTGAATGCAATAATCTGCAAGTCAAATGTGATCTTTTTACTAACCTCTCTCACCCAATCAGGACAAGCTGAAGCCCTTGGAAATCTTTTGCATAACATCATAAATGGGGACATATCGCTTGTACTGTGTGGAGTTACTAGATATGAACAAACATTCTCCCTGAGAAATGTTTTGATCTCAAGACCAATGGTCAAGGCTATTTGCATACCTTATTTTAAGAACTTAATCATGCGTTCAACCAAACCAATGGCAAAATGTGAGTAAAACGAAACTCTAAAATGAGTAATGTGAAAACCCTCAATGAAGTAATTCATGTGTGCGGATGTGAAGTGGGTGCTGTTGTCTGTAACAATTTCTTTGGGTGCTCCTTCTACATCCAATTTTTTTTTTTTAATGTGATGATAGTGTCAGAGTTAAGAACAGATAAAATCAAAATACACCCAATTTGAAAAATAATCAATTAAAAACATCATGTATCTTTTGTTAACATGCAATAACTCAAATGGACCCGCAGAATCAAGGGCCTTTTTTGCCAAGCTTCCTTCAGTTGATGGGCCACATGAAAAGGGGACTCATACCTTCCAGTGCTGATCAGATACCAAGCAGGTGGTACAAATATCAATAAAATAAGAAACTTGAGCTTCTAATGCAGGCCACCAGTAAAACTGTTTTATACATGTGCATGTGCTACTGACCCCTAAATGACCTTTGGATGCCTCCTTATTAATAACATCAGGAGGCACACTAGCACCCTTTCAACAACGAGTAGGTCTTGTGAAATCTGTACACAAGATCTCAAAGAGTTCTCAACATTTCTTTCTTTGGGCCAACCTTCGTTCATGAATTTGAAAACAGACTGTAATGCAGCATCCTGTCTGGAAGCTTCTAACCCTTGCTTATGTGTTATCACTCCTTTGTTCAAAAGTATATCCTCCACAAAATCAATCACATTCTCATTATCTTGAAGTGAGTTGGATTCTTAACCTCTGATGGGTAACCTGGAGAGACAATCTGTTCTTATGTTTTTCCACTAGATATGTATTTCACTATAAAGCTACATTCTTGCAGCTTTGATAACAATCTTACAAATGGTGATGAAGCTTTCCCTGAACCACTGCCACTCAACAGGTAGAGCAATGGTTTGTGGTCTGTGAATAGGTCAAAATGGGAAACCCAAATGAAAGTCTTGAACCTTTCCACCACCCAACAGCATGCCATTGCCTCTCAATCAATTGTGCTGTAATTCATTTCCTCACTACTGAGAGAGCAAGACGCAAAGGCAATGGTGTTTTCTTTGTCCTGATATAACTGTGAATACAGAGCCCTCAATACAACTTGACTGGCATCATCAGTTATGATACACTTTCTGCCTGCTACAAATGGAGTTAAAGCTGGGACTGAAATAATGAGATTATTCACTTACTGAAAGGCTTCTTGCCCATCATCAGACCAGATAAACTTCAATCCTTTCTTGAACAAATTCCTCAAGGGCTACACAATAAAAGTATACCCTTGCACAAACCTTGAATAGTATTGTCTTATCCCGACCTAGGAGCAAAGTTTATCTTTATCACTGGGTGGATGTGCATCTTCAATAGCTTTAACCAATGAAGATTTCGGAGAAATACCATTGGGAGTAATAGAGTGTCCTACGTAGTCAGTGTTTTCTGCAAAAAAGTTAATTTATCTGTGCCAAGAGTGATGCCAAGCACTTGAAATTTAGTGAAAGCTCTTTCAAGAGTCTGATAATGTTCAGGTAACAATTTTGCAAAAATCAGCACATCACCTTGAAACACTTGTACCCCACTCACACCCTCTATTATGTTATCCATGAAATGCTGAAAAACACTACCCTACTGAAGGCAATCCGAAAGGGAGTCTGCAAAACTTAAATGCTCTGAAAGGAGTTACAAAGGTGGTTTACTCTTGGGACCTTTCACCTAATAAGGTATGGTGGTAAGATGATTGGTGAGTCTAAAGTGTGAAAAATGTAGAGTCTCTAATGTTGGCAAGGAAGCCTTGAACCTTGGGCAGGGGATGGTAATCAACTACAATGTTCCTTTTGAGACTGCGAAGATCAGCAAACAAGCGAATCTCACCATCCCGTTGCACACAATTACAGCAGAACTTACTCATTCAGAGGAGTAAGTGGTTATGATAATGTCATCTCCATCTAAGATCCCTAATAGCTTTTTCAATTCAGCTCTAACGCTTAAGAGGACAGGTCTGGCTTTGTGTGTAAAAGGTATAGCATGTCTCTTTAACTTAATTGTGTGCACTTATTCCTGAATGAGCCCAATCTCAGCAGAAGAAATTCAGGAAATCTTTTAACAACATCTTCAGTCGGATTACAATCATCAGTAGTGAGGAGTAAAGATACATTTGCTACCCTGTAAGGTCCTGCAAGCCAACTATATTTCTACCCTTGACTGCAACGTAGATTTTAGTTGAAATTGGCATTCCATGAAGAACCAAACCAAATCGGTATCCTGATCACCATAAGCTTTAAGATAAATGTCCAGCGTGGTCAGGATGATATCAAACCCCCACATTTGGTAAAATAATGTATAGATGTGATAGTAATAGGTGCACCTGAGTCACACAACATGCTAAGAATTATTTTGGATCCTAGAACAACCAGACATAAAGGTTCCTTAATTTTGTTAGTCGACAAGGAGTAAATCTCGAGATTCAGGACCAATTTTTATAGATCCACAGGACAGTCCCCTTCATTTAAGTCAACTCTGTGCTGAAAGTGATCTAATGTCTTGCTCTTATTGCATTGTTTACCTATTGCTGGAGATTACATATAATTGCTTAAATGAGATTTAGATCCGCATCTGAAACAAAATCTTTTGGTATTATGTTGAACATTCTTAATGACTTTGCCCTTAATTTATACAGCATCAACATGTTAAGAATACCACAGCAATAACAACTGGAGAAGATGTCTGAGGGGTTCCATGAGCCATCCCGCAAATGAGAATTATTGAGCGTTCAATGCTTTTGGCCAGATCAACAACCTTTGACAATGGAGGGTCTCTGCAACTGAGTATCCTTTCTTGTATCTTCTTTGAAAAGCAGCTATACACAAACTGATCTCAATTGTATATGCCAATGGACACTCCAAAATTGCATGAAGCTAATGCCTTAATGCTGATATGAGTTCTTCAACTGTTTCATCAGTTTTTTGTTACTTCTTGAACAAACTTAATCTCTCCAAAAGAACGCTAGGTTGTTCTGAGAATTTGGCTCAAAGTCCTGTAATCGCTTCTGAGTACTCATTAGAATTTCTCTATTGTCCAGATGTGGCAGCAGCTGGAGGCAAATCATCAAAAGCTTGCTGCCCTTTATTTCCCAATTGACTAAACTAAAAAGCGGTCTTTCTTTTAGGTTCATAGCCATCTGTTCCAACTGCGATTAAATAGTTCTCAAATATCTTAACCAAGCATTCCACTTAATCAAAGACTTGCCAAGAAGTTGAAGAAATGGCGAGATCTGAGATAAATTATTAGAAGCCATTAAAAACAATTGTTTAAGATTCCTCCATCCAATGAACTGTTGATATAAGTACACAGTTCTGAGAAGTGAATATGCAATTCCACGTTCACTTGAGACAATTCAAACAAAACGCTCTCAAGTATTAATGAACCGTTGCTGTAAAGTTGAAATATTCAAAGAAATCTAGAACTGGCTTTGAAATATGAGCGTATTGGCACAATATAGATAATTAAAGCAGAAAGAGATCAGAAATGCAAAGTTTGTGCCTGGAGGACTTATGCGTGTGGGTCAGCTAAGTATTTACTTAACACCTTAGGAGCTTCGTAAATAAACCTCCCCAGTGCTGCGCTGTCCATTATCCAGTGCTGAACTGGACGTCCAGCGGTCGCACGCAGCACTGGGGAGGTAGTGCCCGTGACGACCGTTGGCCGACGGCAGCACTTAAGGTGTTAAAGGACAGGCATGTAAACTGAAGAAATTATATCAAGTGCATACACAAGCATGCCAGCTCTGTGGCTCACCGGTGTTGAGAAAGAAGCAGAGCATGTGCAGCCGAAATGTGGATGTAGGTGGAGTTGTGTTCGAAATAGCCCCAAAGTAGCCTTGGACTGTATGGGCTCCAGGAAGTACAGGAGAAGCACTCACCAGGTAATGGTTTCGATGAGTGGAATGATACAGATGATAGTGTGGATATGCTGTAGGCTCCGAATTATCAAAAACCTCAAATTTCTTGATAAATCATTGCCAAATGTTACATAGAGACTTCAGGAGTCAAGCTGAGATAAGTGCATCAATTATTTCATGAAGTATAAGATAATAATAAATAAGGAGACAACACGCAGCCTCTCCAAATGCATCAGATGCCCAACAAAGTCTGGGCAACTGATGTGGGACATCAGCTCTGGCCATAAAGTGGTAACTTAAAGGGAAACATAGCAACCAGAATGCATATATTTTTGACAAGTAAGCTAATTGGTTGAAGTGTGCTGACCTAATGACCCATATCTGATTTCTCCCATTCTGTATCTGTTTAGATGCAGTGAGTTCATCCTGTGCCTTAGAGCTCGTCCTGTGCTTTAGTGCTCCCTTAACCCACCAGGTGTATTTGCCGATCAATTGTAGTGCTGTAAGTTAGAGAGAGAAAATCCACCATTGTAAACCCTTTTGTATATTGTGGTCAGAGAAATCCTATGCTCCTCTCCTTTCAACAATACATTGCTTCAACTTTTCTTAAAATAATAATAAAAATATCTTGGCTGGATTTTTAGCACCTTTTGAGTATTTTATTTTAGGAAATTCTTGTGGGGTTTATTGACTTGGAGTGCAGACCTAGTTCCTTTGAGTAGGGAGAAGCAATGCCTTGTCTTAGAAGACCTAGAGAGAGTTTGTTTGTCCGTCCCTGCCTGGTAAATGCACCTTTTTTGGTTGAGCCTGGGCACTACATGGGCTGCTCTGCGAGGCATGTTGTATTGATGAATGGATAAAAGCTCTGTCCATTTCAAGCCCATCTTTTCAATTGTCTCCTGTTACAGTCCTTTCAAAATCATTGCTTTTAATTCGTGAATAGACTTACTAGTCTCTCCTTGTTCTTCCCCTCCTTTTCAGCACTGCGTCGTAGAATTGATTGCATTTTTCCTTTGTAGTGTTTTCTTATCATTCTCTCTCATATGTTCTCACCGTTATTGTCTTTCACAACCACACACACATAAACACACAACCACACACACAACCACACACAACAGCACACACAACCACACACAACAACACACACAACCACACCCAACGACACACACACACACAACCACACACACAGCCACACACACACAACCACAACCACACACACAACCACACACACAACCACACACACACACCTACACACACAACCACACACACACAACCACACACACACACACACACACAAACTAACACACACAACCACACACACAACCACAGACACACCCACAAACACAACCACACACAACCACACATACAACCACACATACAACCACACACACAACCACACATACAATCACACATACAACCACACACACAACCACACACACAACAACACCATCAGTGCATGGTGATGTAGGCGTTGCGGGTTGAATGGTGCTGTGCGCGGTGGGGATTGAGTGGTGCTATAGGCATTGCGGGTTGAGTGGTGCTGTAGGTGGTGGGGATTGAGTGGTGCTGTAGGCGTTGCGGGTTGAGTGGTGATGTAGGTGTTGCGGGTTGAGTGGTGATGTATGCGGTGGGGATTGAGTGGTGCTGTAGGCGTTGAGGGTTGAGTGGTGCACTGCAGCTCATTAATGAATCCACTTTAAAAAGAGCAGATTAAGGCACCACCACTGGGCTTGTTTCAAATCCACTCCACATAATTTGACATCAATCCACATAATTCAACTCAACGACACAATACACAACACACCACATACATCTAATCCACACTACAGAATTCCACATCATGCCACAAAATTATACTGTTCCTTCAAGGATGAACATATGATACATGCAAATGCATTAAGAGAAAGACTGCTAACAAGAGGCTATCCATCAAAATTGCTGAAACGCTCATTAAAACGAGCGTGGTGGACACCACGGGAAACACTGCTTACTAAAAAGACGAAAGAAAATCAAAGTCGAATAGTATGTGTGTCTACATTCTGTCCTACTTCGAATTTAAAAAAAAAATCAATCTGCCAAAATTGGCATTTGATTAAAGAATTGAATATCAAAACGGAGGAAGTACCTTTATTTGCTTTTAAAAAAGATAAAAGCTTGGCAAACCAAATAGTGAGAGCTGCTCTCCCAAGGACGACAAGTCTTTCTCTCAGGGAATACATGAATTTGCCGCCCATTACAGGTCACCACAAATGCGGTACATGTGCAGCTTGCCCATTGATAATCGAAGGAGATGTGTTCAAACATGATGGGATCGCATGGACACATGAACGGTTCACAAATTGCAAAACCAAATATGTAGTATATGGCATATTATGCCCATGCCAAAAACCATATATAGGTAAGACCAGTCAAGAGGTAAGACAACGCATTACCCAACACAGATCAAGAATCCGTAAGAATATATTAACAGCCCCGTTGGTACAGCACTGGAAGGACCATGCCCACACGGAAAATTACGTAAGAAGGACAGTGATTTTAAAGATCGACCCAGACCCAAGAGGTGGAGACATGGAGGATAGACTGTCGAGAAGAGAAGCACTTCTGATTCTTAAATATAATACAGCGGTGAATGGATTAAATGAAATGTCGGAACTATACCATCTGTAATCTGTTCAGAAAGACAGTGTTCCTTTTAAGACGTGTGGCACCGCAAGCAAACAACTTCCCGCATGTATCACATAAAAGGTTCATTTTGTAGGACCTAAAGTCACCACCCACTGGATCCTTATTCACTAGTACATATGTATTCAGACACCTAAACATAGAAGAATGAAGCACTAGATGCCATCAATAAAGTTTTCATTCTCCCCTTTTTAAAAAAAATGTGGCTCGAACTACAATCCCGAGGAATAGAATAATGAAAACCACAGTTCCCAGTATGCCCAGGCACTCTTTTATGACTCACACAGAAAGTGACTGATAACGCATTGGAGTGATTACGGCTCCAAACGGAAAAAAAGAGCCGGTTCTACTGTTGGTGATTATTCTGCTTGAACAAAGGTAAGGAACGAAGGTTGTAAGAATTTATAGCATTGCTGAACGTTTTAAGCCTAAGAGATAGCGTTCCAGCACTCTCGAGCGCAAATCACGCATGAGCTGCCTTTACAACCGGCTTCTAACATGAAAAACGTACCGCCCCGATCAGCGCCACTCATTGTGTGTAGCAAGAATGACCGGAATAGCATCATATGAACACGCGGTAGTGGATAATTTTCGTATTGATCAGTCTATCCACGTAAACCCTTAGCATAGGAACAAATGCAATTTCACGATTAAAGATGTTCCGAGTGAAAAAAAATATAAGGCAGAATGACATATAAGACAACCTTTATATGTTTGGATGCAGGCAGAGTGAACTAAGAAAGAAATCCAACCAGAACGACAATCAATGGGAAAACAGCGGAAATACAAGGTAATGCACTGCTAGTATTGATATTCAAAGATGAGTGGATTTTAGGTATAGTGGTGATGAAGTATTTGATTTTCTCACGCCAACAGGGACGACACTGACAGTCCCCATACGTTGATGTACAAAAATTGGAAAGAAGGACTATTTCCTCTCTCGGATATACAGGTAAATGCGAATGAAGCAGGGAAGGACAGTAGTTGAAGGTTACTTTTTTAAGACAAAATAGTAAGAATAGGATGTTTTTGTGTCTTACAGGATCTGTTCCCCACGGTCCTGAGGAGAATCCCCACAACTCAGGGGCTTCGAAACGCGTCAACCTTTATTTTGGGCCAATCTTTTGTTTTTATATGATATGTGTAAAATGTAAATTGTATATAATTGAATTAGATGGCTTTTTTGATAAAAAATAGTCTTGTTAGAAATTTACAGAATTGGATAGTACCTTGTTCAAAAAACCTGGGTGAGGTACATTACACAATCTTTCTTATCTTCTCTTTGTTTTGGATGAGCGTGAGAATGTGGCATGAGTGTGTCAAAGAATGTTTGAAATAGAACGGTGGCTGATTTGATGTCTGGAGTTTATCTTTTTCTTAATTACACACCACTGGACTTAAAAAGGTCCCCCCTTTTTTGCACATAAGGAATTCTGTATATAGTAGTATAATTTTTCTATTTTCTCCAATGTAAAACAAATAATGCAATTTGGAAAAAATTCTAAAAATAATTAAGTCAATAAATAGATTGATTCAGACTAAACTGAAGGTCTTCGGTGATACAATTGTTTAATTTCATTGTGCACTTTAGTGGTCAAAAAGACTACGCAGTACTGGCATTTTGTTTTGTTTAAACAAAATTCTACAGCACACCACATAATTAAACTCCACCACATACCATTCCACAACACAAAATACCATTACACATAATTACACTCAATAGCACACAATCCCACTCCACACAATTCCAGTAAACTCAATACCACATAATTACTGCCCACAACATTCTACCATGCCACATCATTTCACTACACAAATACACTCCACACCACACAATTTCACGCCACACAATTCCACAACTAACAATTCCAATCCAACCCACATAATTCCACTACACACCACATGCATACACTCCATAACACATGGCTAAAAGACATTGCCATTTACAATGCCATTATCTCTAACTCAAATAAATCTGAGACCTATTGCATTTCCAATGCTTGTTCTATTTCTATTAGAGGGACTTGCACTCGTTGCAGTGATCTCTCCTCTTGGTATCCCTTTGTGAATTGCTGGTAGGCGTACAACTGGTAACTTTAGAGGCTGTTACTGTATTATGAAATTAGATTTTATAGAAACATATAGAAGAAACGTGAAACAAAAATAAATATGTTATGAAAACGTCGTGTTTCCCAGTACCCATTTGCAACACAAACACTCATTCTTTTTTACCTGCAACATTAATGGGCAAGGCTTTATTACATTTTCGGCCGGGAGATACATTCAAAGAAAATTCACATTTATCAGTGCTATATTTTTGGCATGACAGCATCTGGATTTATTATTTTCATCAACTCATGTTACGATTGTGCTAAAACGTTGTAATCTTTAAATGTCATTCTTTGAGTAAAAATTGATCCCCTAAAAGACATCGATTACCTTTAAAGAATAGTCTATTTTAAAACGTTTAAGTTCTACTCATTTGTTTCCACCATGATATTATTAACAATCCATGGAAATAAATATGTGGGCAAGTCCCTGTGGACTGAACTTTCTGCCCATAAATTATGGAACTAACAAAAAACTAAGGTTTGTAAATAGTGAAACATATTTAAGAACGGCGTGTTTTTGATATCTAGGGATTTGTTAGTCACTTGAACTTCCCGACAGGAAGTAAGAGATGAGGTGGATGTGTAGAAATGCAGCTTCGCATCAGAAATGAATCACAAAAGATCATAGAAAAGTGAGTGCGATGTGAAATGCAGAGCAGATATTTTGCAAGAAATGTAAATTGATATTATTTTTGTTACTCACTGTAAAAGAATGACAGGTGGTGCCTGCATTTTGCTTCCTGTTGGAAATATCTGGTTCTATCTGCTGTATTGTGATAACCGGATAACAGAAGGCTGTACAAATATGAATGTAACTCGGGTTTAGGCTATAGCAGAGAAACACAATTGGTCTAATATTTGGGTCTCCATATAAATGGCATGGAAGAAAGAAAGTCCAGACAAAGGCCTCTGGTTTCAGAGAATATTCATTTTGCATCATTGCTGTGGTACTTTAAGTGAAGAGGAGACAAGATTACATGCACAAGTTCAAGATCCTCAGCTCTTTCTTTATGAACAGGGGGAAGATGAGGTACCTGGGGTATTGGGAAACTCATGATGTATTGGAAATTAGAAGGGAGAGGACACATGGGCATGGCATGATGAACCTAGGTAAAAGGGGAAGAAGTATGAGGTTATTGGAGTGAATAAAGGCAGTTGCGTCCGGCATGACTCGCAGTTGGGGTGGCGTGGGACGTTGCGCGGGGGCGATGCGTGGGCATGGGAGGTTGCAGGGGGTTTATTTAAGAAGTAAAAACAATATATAATTAAACTTACCTTTCCGCCTGCCAGGTCCTGCATCTTCCTCTGCTGTCCTGCTCTCCATGAACATGAAGCAGAAGCAGGCAGCTAGGCTCCCTCCCTCCCCTAAGCCAATCACAATGCTGCAAGCAGCGTTGTGATTGGTCGTGCCGCCGCTCAGCCAAGAGCTTATGAGGAGGCCATTTTCTCCATGTAGTCTGCATTGCAGCCTGCATGGAGAATGGCAGAGTGTGCATGAGTGGTTTGGGCGGCCCCAGGGGGCCGACCAAACAGTCTTTAGTGCACTCGGGAGTGGGCAGGCACATCACACCTCTACTGGCCTGCTCTCAGAGCAGTACCACCCACGCCTGCATGCAACCAAAAATACAATGGTCATAACAGAAAGTTATAATCATTTTATGTTTCTGCTTCTCGCACTGTGAGAAAGCAGTGGTGCGACGCTCCTCTACCCTAGTAGAGGAGCTGCCCCTGAATACAGGGCGTGGGAATGAGGAACAGACTCCTGGATATAATTTACATTTGATGAAGATACGAGAAGCAGGTATCTGGCTGAAGATAATACTTGAACGAGAGGAAGTGCTTCAATAAGGGTAGAGCGCACTATTGAAAAAAAAGTGACAGAAAGAAGAAGCACTATTTATGGAGTGGTGGAAGGAAAGCGAAGTACTCTTGGAAAGAGATACAGCATAATTCACTCTGGGCCTCATTTATAACATTTTGGTGCAGGGTAGCGCTGCGAGGCTTCTTGCTGACTGCTCAGCGTGAAAAGAAAAGGACGGGAATGCACAGCGCATGCACACAAATGGATGCCATACGCCAATGCAGGTAAGGGTGCCTGCACTGAAATCGGGTTGAGGTTGTGCAAAAAGGGACACCTTCTTTCACAAAAACAATCTCAATGCACATGGCAAGCCTATCTGATGCAGTGTGAGGCAATTCAGCGACTTGGGCTGCGTTGACTTACACCATATCTATGAGGCCATGAAAAGTCACATAGGGGGGCTTTGTGTGGCCTCTTAGATATGGGGTAACCCAGTTCGGCAACTGTACCTCAAGGAAGGTGACGTTCCAGTTGCGCACTGGGCTTGTAAATAAGCCACTCTGTATTTAGATGTGGGTATGCATGTCTGTATTTATGGATCTATGTGAAAACAAGAAGCTTAGCTACAGAGTAAAAGCCAGCTGCACATGAATACATTCTAGACAGAATTTTTGAAGGTGGCTTCTGGTAGAAATAGCTTTACTTGGTGAAGCAGGGCTATATGATGCTAGAGTTTCTTTCATTTGTGCATATTGTAACCACTGATCTAGAATCCAAGGTCTTCTTGTAAAAACCTGATTCGGGTCGGGGACAATCGATATTTGCCCGGCGGTATTGCCTCTGTGACCCTCTAGTTATTTAATCAATGAAGAGGCAGGCGCTGGAGACTGGAAAGCAGGAAACAAGGTTTTTATTTTCTCCGGAGGAGAACACAACGAAACGGACAGAAGGTATCGTTCTGAGGTGCTCTACATTAATTTCTGAGGCCTGGCCTCTTATACACTGGTTTATGACTTTATTGTAGATTACACATTCATGTTAAAGCTTTGATGTATGGAAAAGACATTCCCGGAAATCCCCTTTGGGCCCGTTCCCACACACATTTACAGTTGAAGTCCCCACCCTAATCATAATAGGTGATGAGTATCACGCAGCTGGATGTTCCGCCGATTCACGGAATGTGGGGGGTTTGATCGGATCTCATGGAGTGGGGGCTTTGATCAACCCGGGGATCCTTTGATAGGGGAAGCTTTCTATTGTACGGGGAGGGGCAAGGAATGGTATCGGCAGAGCTGGGTGTCGGCCTGGGAACGGGGAAGACAAAACGGGCACACAGGGAAAAAGGGGGTTTGCATCTAAGGGCCGGAGATCATGAAAGGGAAGCAGGGAGGTGTCGCGCTGGGAACAGGATGAGGGCCTGGGGCAGAGCAGCGCCGAAGAGGGGTTTATGACTCAAGGCAGGTGCAAGCAGGGGGGTGGTCAGCGTGCAGGCTTAGTGAAGGCAAAGGGCTATGTCAGGGGCCAGCGGCATGCAAAAAGGGTTCGTTCTGATCGGGGCATCTAAAAAAATGGCGGGCGCGCACGACAAAAGTGTGGCGTCAGGGGAAGAGGCAAGATGGCGCAGATAATGTTCACCAAAACGTACTAATTTTCAACAGTCCTCCCTTTAACATATTCAAGACATCTTGCTGGTTCATTTTCTACTCGGTTCTATTGTGGTGGGCATGAGAAAGAAAACGGTAGGAACCCTAGAGGAAAAGAGTTGTAAACAATACATTTTAACGTTTCTAGTTTTTAGGAGGTGGGCCTATTTGATAAACTTTGATCAATTTGTTTAGCAGGAAAGTCATAGGAATGCAATACAAAAATGATTCTGTAGCGAGAGCAGCAAGCATATTTCATACTGGCAGGTTATTACATATATATCAGGTTCGGATTGGAGCATGGTCAATATAATGGCGGCTGGGAGAGAAATGAGGTCTAGCAGAAACGGCGATTGGGGATGTCAAATGTTCGAAGTTTAACGAGTTCTCATCATTCTTTGTTGCCTTTCGTTGGCGCTGTTGAGCACCGGCGGTGGAGCTACAAGTCCAGCTCTGTTCTAAGTTCTGCGTTGCAGGGCACGACCCTTTCCTTGCGTTTCTGGTCGGAAAGGTCCTTTTCGCCCTGTGTCCTTTGAAGTGATTGTCAGAAAGTTCAGATGGAAGAAGAGTGTACGAAACAGTCCATAGGGTAGGTCAGAGGAAAAGGGGGATGGAGCAAGGCCAAATTAGGAACAAAACTAGGGAAACGAGAGACTTCAAATAGGCGGGCGTGTGACCGAATTCAGAGAGCGGGGACTTGTCGACAGACACTGGACATCGAGCAGGGGCATCAGGTCGACCCTTTCTTCTCATGTTGTCGAAAACAGTGCCTCGTCCTGCAGCTCTTTTCTGTCGTGGTCTCGCCTTGGCTAATGTCGCAGGTGTTCCTTAGTCTGCAGTCAGGCCTCGTGCTCCCACATCCGGTCCTTCTCTCCTCCAACAGCAGTACCCTTAAACAAGTTTGAAAAGACAGTCTTTAGAGAATTTGCAGATGAAGATAATCAAAAAGTCTATTTCTCTCCCAGCTCCAGGCAAAGAATGAAAAATGCCCGTTATATTAGTGTTCACAACTGGCATATGAATGACCGGTGACGGGCCTGTTGGATTTACTATGACTTTCCTTTACAATTATTTATTACAGTTACGACAGTTCATCTGATGGTGACCCACCTTCGTGAGACGAACCTGGCAAAGATATGTCGTTCTCTAGAGTTTTACATTTACAAAGGGTACTGTGAGTCGTCAACATGGTACTACACAGGTATGTTGCTGAGAGACGAACATGGCTAAACATTTCCTTTCTATCGATGCATCCTGCCTTTCAACTACTACGGGGTTCATTTCGATGATTTCTTTACCTTGGACTAGTCTGTTAACCTTGTAAAACATCACTCTGGATCCTACGTAACCTTTTACAGCCCGATTACTTAATTAGGAAGGACAGGGGTTTTATGGGGAACAACCAGGGACATAGGAAACTTGTGGTAAGGGCATAAATCGACCCATCTCTCACAACCGGAAATGAGGGGTAGTTTCATAATTCCAGTTTTTGGGCGGCCGATACAGGGGAGGTAACAGGGGTGATCATTTTTCCGGTTTGGGTATTGCGACAATTCGGGGAGGGGAGGGTCGCGTATTCTGAGGTCCTTGTTTTGTACCATAGGAGCCGTTGACAGGTAGTTCCCTTATTTCGGGTCAGATTAGGGAACCTCTGTCGTCCTACCTGTCCTTTCCCTTATGGCCCAACCTCGGTTCATTGACTTCTAGCGGAAAAGGAGAGGTAATGACGCGGCTTCAGGGTGATTGTATTAAAGACAAGTTTTTGTGCAAATACTGACGGTATTTGAAGCCAATTAGGTGGTGTGCTAGGGGTGGCAGTCTGCCAATTTCGGGGCTAATCACTCGGAAGAGTGGGAGTGCAAAAATAGAGGGAGAGAGAGAGAGAGAGAGAGAGAGAGAGATAGAGAGAGAGAGAGAGAGAGAGGGAGAGAGAGAGAGAGAGAGAGAGAGAGAGAGAGAGAGAGAGAGTGCAACGGCAGGCTAAATAGTACACGTGCAACAGAGAGGGTGGCAGTGTATTCAAGAAAGGCTATTTAGTGCATTACACAGCAAAGGGCATTCACGGGTCTGCGTTAGAATCTTGTAATCATGCAGTTTGAGCATTAGACAGGGTAGAGGGGACGTGCCTTGAGAAAAAGGAAAGAAGAAAGGAGGTACCATTTTGTCGCACTTCTCGCATTCTCGGTCCTTCGACCAGTTGGGTCGACGCCTCAGTCACACACACACATTCCCTCATAGTTTCGCATCATACGTGACATGGGTTCATTCGTCCGGTCTGGTTTAAGGGTGATCACTTTTTATCAGGTTGCGCTAATTTTTCGGGTTTGTTCGATACGTGAGTAGTTTGCAGGCGCGCTTAGACACCACCTTGCGGCGCTAGTCAGCTTCGTGTATTAGACATGGCAAGGCTTCAGATCTTCGCCACACCTCGGCTGTAATCTCTGATGTAACCTGCAGAGGGAGGGAAAAAAGGGGGTGGGGGAGACAGCATTCGCGCATATTCAAATACATGGATTCATAAGTCCTTTACTTACCTCTTACTCGTCTTTCCTCCTCGGGGCAGGGTCCCCGGGGATATGGTTTCTGGAGTCGAGGGGGGGTAGTGTGTCCATATAGGTCGTGTGCGGGGAAACGTAAAAAGGAAACCAGAGGTGCTTAGTGCGAGGTATCTAGTCAAAGGATGTATCTCACTATCGGGATCCTTAAACCTCTTTCAACGCTGTGGCGTTCTAAGGTTCTTCGGTTCTTGGGTCAGCTCCGTTCCCTGATACTTTGGAACGTTGTATTTTATCACATTTACATTATTTCATTTCACCCTCCTTTTACATTCCCTCATTTACACCGTTCGTTTTACCCATCCTTGGGAGTCAAGGTCTTCCTCTACGCGAGAGTTCATGAGTCAGTCGCGTACTTTGAAGGCGGAGTGTCGTGTCGTCGATCCGATCCGTCCTCCAGGGCTGGGCAACCATCTTCTTTTAACCTTAAAGAGAGAGCAGAGTAGGGTGCACAGAAAAGAACTTTCCCACCGATCCCACATTTTTTTAAAATAAAGCATGCAATACCCGTCCATAGTTTCAAAAACTTTATTTTGCAAAATCATTTCAGCATGAGGATTATGAGGGTGCGGTCGTATTTGGCCGGTCGTGGCAATGGCTAAAGTGCGTACAGTGGGGGGTGTCGTTTGCAGCAATAAAAACATCGGAAAGTTTTACTCATTCATTTGTAAGAGACTAAAACGTCTATTAATTGGCTGGGGGTTCGGGGGCATTTATTTTCATAATTTAGAGGCATAATCATAATAGTGGTAATCAGATTTCCTATATGCATACCGTACGTGTGCGTCGTAAATGAGGTTTACATCAGTTATAAAAATATAATATATTGTACATTTGTAATCAACATTTGTAACGGGGATCCTTTCATACTGTTCGTCGAGTGAGTTCTCCTTGTCTTTTCTAGCCAAGTGTACAAAGGATCATATAAAATCTCAGAACATCAAGTTTATATTAGTGCGAAGGAACACCACGAGGTGTTCGTAAGTTCCGACTGATACCAGCGCCATTTTGGGCGGGGCCGGCTCAGTCCGGAAGCAGCATCAGGGGGAAATGTTTCCCATTACTGGCAGTTTGGACCAGAGTCCTTTTCGGCAGTTCTAGAATTCATGCTAACAGAAGGAGTGGTAATGTCATGTTTGTTTCGTTGGCGACCAAGGCAGTCGTCCCTTACCGGAAGCCTGCAGAGGCCGAAGGTTCCGCCGGGGACCTTTGTAGGATTTTCAAGGCTGCGGAGATGCTGTCGGAGATGGGGGCTCGTGCTCCAGGGGGCAAATGTTCGAGTTATATTGCTGGTCAAAGTTACTCTAGTGGCCGGGGCCCGCCTTCCAGCGGACCCAGACGCCATTTTGAGGCCCTACAGGGGCCACTCTCGTCGAGTTTGCAAGAGTGGGAGAGATCCTTCGGAGTGAAAGGAAGAGGTCCCTGTTGTGTGAAAGCGGGACGTTCAGCTGGGGTGCAGCTGTGATGCCCCCACCTGGGGGGGCGAGGGAGACTCGTCCGCATCGTCTCCTTCTCCCGGTGCACTCCATGCCGCTCCTTTTCATCGCCCCGCATGAAGGTCTCTCCACATCCGGTGTTCCCCAAGTCCTGTGCTCAGTGCTGTGGGAGTATGGCCACCTGTGGCGCGCATTCGGCGCGGCACGAGTATCAGTGCAGTCATTGCAGGTTTGGTGTTCCGAAAATATGGCCACCATTGCACGTTCGGTGCTGCGCAAGTACTGGGGTGCCACCATGGTGTGTTCGGTGCTGTGGAAGTATTGGCACCATCGCCTGACTGGGGGTGTTCGGCGTCGGGCCGGGGGCTGGGAGACCTCCTATCGGTGGAGGTGGGAGAGGCTCGTCCGCGTCGCCTCTCCCTCCCAGCCCAACTTGGACAAATTGTGGTGGAGGTACGTGCAGGACATCCCGCCGTCCAGAGCTGCTGCGGCTGTTACGGAAGAGAAAAGGAAAAAAGGTGCCTCGTTCTCCTCTGGACATGTGGCGGGACTACTTAAGTCTATCCAGGCCCGTTGCGGCTGGCTGAGGAGACATGTGGCGGGACTACCTACAACTGCCCGGGCTGCTGGCTCCTGCCTCTCCTCCGGCTCCCCCATACGTTAAGATTTCCTGACCAAGAGTTGGCGACCGGGCCCGCCTTATATGGGTTGCCGTTGGTTGGGCGTAGCCGTAACCCTGCCCTACTTTGGAAGGTTCCAGAATGAGGGGGGGGGGGGGCGAATGTTCTGTTTGACTTTCATTTTCTACAGTTTACCGTTATTATTCCTTGTTTGTTGTGTTAAATTAAAAGTTCAAGTTCATTAATGGTCTACGGATTTTGTTTTACCATTTCTTTCTTTTCAGGTTGTTTTTATGCTAAGTTTCTGCTAACAGAGGTTGAGTAACACGGAAACACGTGTAGAGGGATGACGCAGATTTGTACATTACATACACACAAACTCAGACGGGGGGACAGTACAAGTACGACATACAAAGACCCAAGACGAATATAAAACAGTTATTGGTCATAATTATCTCTTTCCGTCTGTGAATTTGAAACGAGGCTGGGTTCCCGTCTTGACGTTGCCCGACCTAGGAGAACTTGAGCATGCCGCTGAAATTGTCCTGGCGAAATCTGTGCCATCGGGCATAATCAAACGTGGTGGTTCTGTCTGGTCTGTCTATGTAAGTCGGGTTCTTCTTTGTCTCGCGCTTTTTCTCGTACTGCCGGTCTGTCGTTCCTGTCAGCCCTTTGCCTTTACTCACGCTCAGTAGAGTCGGGCATTGGGCTTTCCAGTGTCCGACATACCTACAAAAAGCGCATTGGGCTGGCCCTAAGTCTGGTCGTCTTTTGCATAGTGTCGGGGGATAAGTTGTGGGTAGCGATGTCCTGGGGTTGTCCTGTCGGTATATTTCTCTATTTGGTTTGTCCTCGTCTTTTCTCTGTCGTTGCATAGCCTCTCTGCGCCACATACCGAGACTGTCGAGCATAATTGGCGTTGTCTTATTATTTCGAAGGGCTATTTCTAACGTTTCTATTTTATCAAGGTCAAAGGATCCTGCCAGTGGCCACTGTTTGTCTTGACTCTCTTCGGTATACCTGTGCCACAATTTATTATAGGCTATGGTGACTAATCCATAGTTTATGAACATGTCCTTATTAGGGGTGCCTTCTAGTGGAGCTATATGGTCCACCTCTAATAAACGGTCCGGGCTAAACAGGCTATTAATCAGTGGGGAGAAGACAGACATGACGGCTCGTAACGAGGGACTAAAAAGTCAGCACTGCCTATCTTATCACTAGGTGCAAAGACCGGACAGAATATTTCTATTCAACGTTGTTTGCAGGCAGTGAACACCTCATGGATCAAAAATAATAAAAAGACCAATAAATAACAATGGGGAGAATGAGTAGGTCCGCAAAGATCTGCGTTACCTACCCTTTTCACTATCTGCAAAAAGGGTGGTCTCTTCCCTGTTTGCAGACAGGGAATCTCCAGGAAACAATAGTTTTGCGAACAACAGTTCAGTTTCAAGTAATTATTGAGTGGGGGAGAAAAAATAAGCACGGCTGCTGCCCTACCTATCCTCCCCTGCTTGCAAAGAGAGAGCCCGTTGTTTCTCCGTTTGTAGACAGTGAATCTCCAAATAAATAAAAAGAGCAATACTAGTATTTTTAAACAATCAAACAATCAAGCAATTATTTCGTAACTTGTCGTGATTACACGACCTTACCCGGACCATGTGGACAGTTTCTTGTCTTCCGAATCCAGCGCCCGATCGTCCTCTTTTTCTCGTATTTCTCACGGCACTCCTGATGGTCCCCAGTCAGGACCGTAGATCACTCGAGAGAGGTCTGTTCGGAACTAGTGAAGTTCGGATGATCGGCTGCCAGACGAGGGTCTATTGGGCAAGAGCTCTCCCGATCGTTGCAGTCGTTCACTCTGTCGTCGGGACCTCTCCCACTGGATCCACGAGTCGCTGATGGGCCCCACGTTGGGCGCCAATTGTAAAAACCTGATTCGGGTCGGGGACAATCGATATTTGCCCGGCGGTATTGCCTCTGTGACCCTCTAGTTATTTAATCAATGAAGAGGCAGGCGCTGGAGACTGGAAAGCAGGAAACAAGGTTTTTATTTTCTCCGGAGGAGAACACAACGAAACGGACAGAAGGTATCGTTCTGAGGTGCTCTACATTCATTTCTGAGGCCTGGCCTCTTATACACTGGTTTATGACTTTATTGTAGATTACACATTCATGTTAAAGCTTTGATGTATGGAAAAGACATTCCCGGAAATCCCCTTTGGGCCCGTTCCCACACACATTTACAGTTGAAGTCCCCACCCTAATCATAATAGGTGATGAGTATCACGCAGCTGGATGTTCCGCCGATTCACGGAATGTGGGGGGTTTGATCGGATCTCATGGAGTGGGGGCTTTGATCAACCCGGGGATCCTTTGATAGGGGAAGCTTTCTATTGTACGGGGAGGGGCAAGGAATGGTATCGGCAGAGCTGGGTGTCGGCCTGGGAACGGGGAAGACAAAACGGGCACACAGGGAAAAAGGGGGTTTGCATCTAAGGGCCGGAGATCATGAAAGGGAAGCAGGGAGGTGTCGCGCTGGGAACAGGATGAGGGCCTGGGGCAGAGCAGCGCCGAAGAGGGGTTTATGACTCAAGGCAGGTGCAAGCAGGGGGGTGGTCAGCGTGCAGGCTTAGTGAAGGCAAAGGGCTATGTCAGGGGCCAGCGGCATGCAAAAAGGGTTCGTTCTGATCGGGGCATCTAAAAAAATGGCGGGCGCGCACGACAAAAGTGTGGCGTCAGGGGAAGAGGCAAGATGGCGCAGATAATGTTCACCAAAACGTACTAATTTTCAACATTCTGGCTATCAATGCGTCAAAGAATGAGGCTGTCAAAATGCATGGCAGAGGGCCAGTCATATATTTGTTTGGTTTCTTGGCTATGAGCACAGTTGTGGTAAATTTGTGAAGAAGTGTGGCTCAATGGTTAGAGCGGCAGACCCTGATGCAGAGGACTAGCCCGGGACCAGGCTTCAATTCCCGGCCTCGGCAGGTCTTGGGCTCAAAGTTCCACGGACCTGATAATTCTTGCCTCGGTGCCTATTCCAATCATGGAGTCCCACTCTGCAACTCTGGGCAATAGCTTGCTTAATCTCCACAACGGCCCCCACAATGCTAAGTATGCCTGGCCTCCACCTTGGGGGTGCCCAGGAGTGGACACCTCACAGGGAAAGCAGGATGGGTTCCACAGCGGTATTCATACAAGCGCCTTGAGACCCTTGCGGGTGAGTAGTGCGCTATACAAGTATCAATTTACAATTTTTACAATAATTTCAGGTAGGCTTGTATAGCAGCAAGACAGGTCTTCAGGTGCATAAGGTCACAGCCAGGTGAGACTGTCAGAGCATGATCTGTGTGAGTCACACACAATTCTAACATCCTTGGTGGTCAACACGTCTTATAGGGGAGATATATATAGACTGAAGATAAACGGTGAAGAGATAGATTCGGCAGTGATGTCAGAAGACTCTGAGATTAGCTTGGATTTGCAATGATGTTTTCTTTTGAATCTCTGCCAATGTCTCCAGGTAACCCTTGAAATGTTGTGGGTCAGTACTGACAAAGCCTATTGAAGATGTCAGGCTATAAATGAGGGCTTAACAATGTTGAAGGCTACAAAGAGGTCAAGTAGGATGATGAGGCTTGAGTCAAAGTTCTGGATCTGTCTAACATTATATACCACTTTGATGGTTACCATCCCCTGAGTGCAGTGATGTCTTTACACAGATTCGTAATACTGAAGAAGGATGTTACTTTAGATTTTTTTCCTTGACTAGGTCTTTAAGGCACACATACATAGGTGCATTTAGAGATTCACCCAGGACATCTAGCAAAATTTAACTCTTTCCATGAAAGGCTAAGAAATCTTCATAGTAGAGGCAAAATTAGAGGGCCTCTTTTGTCAGACACATCTTTCCTGTTGCATGCTGCATTACTTCATGGCAGTGTGTTTAACCTTTTAGGTGAGGTTGTTAGGCAGACACTGAGGACCTAAGTGAAGGCCCTTATGGTTTTTCAACATCAGGCTCCTCAGGAAAAGCTTCTGTACTGCTCCCATTGACATTGGTTTGATCTGTTCCTGTCACAGGTACTATGCCCAACCATACAAGTGCTACAATGTTTTTACTGGCACATGTGGAGTAACGCTGGGTGATAGGAATGTTATGGATTCCTGTGGTTTCTAGAAGATTCCATCAAAAAAACGTAAGGAAAATGCATATTTTCATGCAAAGTGCATTGTGGGTAAGAAAACCACACATTGGATCTGTTGGACTTGGCCCTTTTGGCAGGTTCAGCCCGAAATGTTTCGCGTTCTCCTAGCCTTTTTCTGTAACCTGGTGTTGGTGAATTTAGGCCTCTGCACATTTTAGCAGTGTGGCCCAGTGTAAAGTGCTTGCTCTCTCTGTGCATGTGTGGTGAGAAGGGCCTGCCCTCCCATAGGAATGCATGGGGGATATGTGTGTCCATGGTTATTCCTGATATGAGAGGAGTGCAGGGGTGAGTTTAGTATGTGCGAACTTGTGAGAATAAATGATGCGCGATGGTGTGGGCAGATTTACTGTGACTAGTGGAGAAGTGCCACTTTTAGAAGTTGGCATTTCTGTGTGCAGTGTGTCTGCTTGCCTGATGTGAATTGCATGTCTGGCTTGTGAATGACAGGGGCTGGCTGGTGTGGTTGGCTTCAGGAGCCAGGATGGGTCTGCCCAGTGGTGAATAGAGAGATCTGCATGTAGATGGGAGGGAGGAGTTGCACCTGGGACCTGAATAGGGCAGTGCCTTCCCTCCACAATGCTGGCTCCACCTCCTGTGGTGCATCTGATATCCCTAGCCTCTCTTGTGAAAAGGAGAGAGGAGCTGAGCAAAACAAAGTGCTCCTGAACCAGTTGTATCTGGTTCTCCCCTTACCCCACAGTTGTAGACAAAGGAAAATGCTGTATAAAAGCAGGTGCTGTGACCCCATGATGTTGTTCTCTTTTAGATCCTGACAGAGGGTGGATTGCTGCTAGTGGGGCCCAGGAGGGACCGCCATGGGGGCTGCCTCCTTGTTGGAGTGCCCTGTGTCCTGGCCCCTGGGCCCTACATTCCCCCCCTGATACCTCCAGGACTTCTTGGACCTTTTTTGGTGCTTTTCCTTTGCCAAGGCTTGATGCAGCCCGCCAGCGCCCTGGGAGCACTTTGTCTGGAGCTTTTCTTGGGAGAGGGAGAGCCTGGGGGCTGAGCAGCGTGGCGCTGCAGCCCTGGCTGAGGGAGTCCCCCTCCTTATGAGCCTTGCAGGTGCCCACCCCGCTTATGTCGCTGTTTCGATGGCGGGTGCCCAACCCGCATTGATCCTTGTCTCACGGGTGCCACCCCGCATGCTAGTGTCATTTTGGTGGACTAGCGGGTGCCCACCCCGCGATTGTGTCCTTCAGAGTTGTTTGTGCCCATCCCGCTGTGTTATGTTATGTTATGTTATGTTATGTTATTTGTTGTTTTGTATAGCGCAACGGTTACTCAAAGAGAGTGTCCCGGCGCTTTTGGAAAGGGGAAGTAATGCAGAGTAACATAACACAGTTTAAAAGAAATGAACAACACCCAAAAAATAAAGAAAAAAAACTACCTAAGAGCCTACTGGGAGAACAGCCAGGTTTTGAGCCCTTTCCTAAACTCAAGAAGAGAAGTGGCCTCCCGAAGTGGGAGCGGCAATGAATTCCACATCTGTGGGGCCAATAGACTAAAGGAACGGCCACCCAGGCGGGCCCTCTTAACACGAGGTACCGCCGCCAAGAGAAGAGACTCAGACCTCAACGAACGGGCCGGATGGTAAAAGGCCAGTCTCTTTTGGAGATACTTCGCCCCCACCGCATGGAGCGCCTTATAGGCCAAAATCATAGCCTTAAAGGCAATCCGTTTGCGGATGGGTAGCCAGTGCAGCGTCAGCAGTAGCCCAGAGACGCTGCTACGTCTATTTAGACCGAAGATGGCCCTGGCCGCCGCATTCTGCGCAACTTGAAGCCGCTGTAGCAAGTACTCTGGTAGGCCCAGGTAAAGAATGTTGGCATAATCCAACCTGGAGCCTATAAGAGCCTGCACAGTCAGCCTCCTATGCTCCTCTGACAGAAAAGGCAAGAACCTCCGCAGCATTTTTAATAGGCCGAAGCAGGTGCCGGTCACCCCAAGAATCTGGGCTCTCATCGTCAACCCCTTGTCCATCTTAACCCCCAAGTTTTTAGCCATAGGGGAGGAGCCGGATGGTGGGAACATGTCGACGGGCCACCAGGCCTGCCAGCTGGGCTCTATATCGCACCCGAAGAAGAGTACCTCCGATTTATCGGAATTGCACTTGAGGCTGTTCCGTTGGAACCATGCGAACACCGCCCCAAGGCAATTCCGGATACTCTCCCCGTCAAAGTCAGCCCCCTTCTCGCAAGAGAAGAGGAG
This sequence comes from Lissotriton helveticus, assembly GCF_964261635.1. NCBI lineage: Eukaryota > Metazoa > Chordata > Amphibia > Caudata > Salamandridae > Lissotriton > Lissotriton helveticus. Next base: position 136,717,672 of record NC_136058.1, read on the forward strand.
CTGGGTGTCGTCGGCATACGACACGATCCGGGCACCAAACGACTCCGCCACCGCCGCCAAAGGGGTCATAAAGATGTTAAAGAGGGTCGGGCTCAAAATAGAGCCCTGAGGGACCCCGACTCCCAATGGCGGCATCACGGCGGAGTCCGGTGGTGTCCAGACCGTCTGCCGGCGGCCGGCTAAGAAAGACGAAAACCATTTGAGCACCGTCCCCCGCAGACCAATCTCAAAGAGTCTCGCGAGAAGGCCATCATGGGGGACGGTGTCAAAAGCCGCCGACAGGTCCAACAACACCAGCATGACTTTGCCCCCGGTATCCAACACCCCTTTGATGGTTTCAGAAACCTCAAGGAGCGCGGTCTCGGTGCTACGATTAGAGCGAAAGCCTGACTGAGAGTCATGCAGAATCTCGTGGGACTCCAAAAAATTGGAGAGCACCGACTGAACGTGCCTTTCCAAGATTTTTACAAAGGCCGGCAGCAGCGAGATCGGCCTATAATTAGCTGGGACCTTTGGGTCCAGGCCAGGTTTTTTAAGTAGCGGGATGACCATGGCCTTCTTCCACTCTGACGGAACCACTCCCAAACTCAACGAAAGGTTGAGGAGAGGGTTCGCCAGTGGGTTGATTACCTCCGCCAATTTACCCAAAAGTTTAGCTGGGCAAGGGTCCAACGGAGACCCAGATTTTAAATTGCCCATAAGTGCTAGAGAGGCGGGGGCTGACAAGGATGGAAACTCGGCCAGCATGGCGCCCCGCGCAACAGAGACCGACATACCAACCTCGGACATCGGCGGCCTAACAGGTGCTACAGTTGAAAAAGAGTCCTGTATAAGTTTTATCTTGCTAGTAAAAAAACAGGCAAGATCCGCCGCCCAGGAACCTAAGGGCACCTCTTCCGAAGTGATGGTCCGAGGGGAAATGAATTCTCTTACGATGGTAAAAATCTCCTTGCTGGAATTCCCGGCCGCTTCAATTCTCCCCGCGAGATAGGCCTTCTTTGCAAGGCGGATATCCCGGTGGTAAACCTTAACCACAGCCTTGTAGGCAGACCTGTCCATGCTGTCATAGTGAGCCCGCCAGGCCCTTTCGGCTACCTTGCACTGCTGCCGCATAGCCCACAGTGCAGGAGTGAACCAAGGGGCCGACACCCGCTTTGATGTCAAGCGGGGGGGCTGCATCGGGGCCAGATCGTTAAGCCTCTCCGTAAGCCAATCCTGCAAGGACTCCAGGTCCCTCTCCAGCTCACCTAAGAGAGGACAAGGGTGGTTCAGAGCCGCCTGTGCCAGCATCTCAGGGGTCACTCTACTAAATGCTCTAAAAGCACGTCCCCGTTGCTGTGGGACAGGGGTGGACAACCTGGCAGTGCCACTGATCACAAATTTGGCAAGCCAGTGATCCGACCACAAGACCGGGATGATCTCTTTCACCACCAGAGGAGATGTAGAAAAGACCTGGTCAAGAGTATGCCCCTTAGCATGAGTCGGCCCCTGCAAATGAGGTATTAGGCCCAGTGGATTCATGGCTTCAGAAAGCTTTATGGCAGCAGGGTCAGACGGATCATCCATCCGGATGTTAAAGTCCCCTGCCACTAAACAGTGTTCTGTGTATTTCTGGTTACGGAGGGAGCCTACCCCTCGTTGCGGCCGAGAGCCGAGATTGCGCCACCATCCACGGTACAGTTGATTGTGGGCGGGGCCGTCAGATGGAAGCAGAAGTAGCGTCGCAACTTGCTAATGCAGGGCTCCCATGCGGAAGGGAGAGCCCTGCGGTAGCGGCTGGATGGGGGAGAGCCCCGGGTCCCAGGAGGGGGCCCGGTGAATCAAAGAAGGTAGCCGAGGCCGCCAACGGCAGTGCGGGGCTCCCAGGAGTCCAGGGAGTATTTCAGGAGCCGGTGTGCTCAAGGGCACCATTATTCCTAGAGCCTAGGTGGCTCCAACAGGGGCACAGTTTATTGAGAGCCCCAGCCAGGCCCAGATGGCACAGTTGTGCTAGTGCCCATTTGTCCTATCCCCAGCTGCCCCGCACCAGCATAGGCAGCTGCAACGTTTTTGGTGCAATTCTTGAGAAAGTCCCTGAGAGGGACAGAAGTGGCACAAGAGGTGCCAGGCCTTCCCCATTATTCCCAGCTGCGCAGCAATTAGTGCCAGCTGCATTGTTTAGGCCCTCATGCTATGGTTCTCAGCTGCCCAGTAAATAGTGGGCAGCTGCAACGTTTAGGTTTGCGCAGTGGCGCACCCTTGACTTTTGCTGCCTAGGCAGAAGCCCTGACTTTGTGGACATAGGGCATTTGAGCCCCCCTCTTTGGATGGCCAATTGGCCAGGGGGACAGTTAGATTTATAGGGCGCCAGGCCCTAATGTGATTTATGTGCTAATGTGATGTGGTGCTGGGGAATGTAATGCATGTAGTATGTTTTACGCACCCTGTGTTATACCTCTAACTGTGGTTTATGATTATGAGGTTGTTTTGCATATCATGGTTTATGCTAGCGAGATTATGTTTCACTGTGTGATTTACGCCCCTAATGTGAGTTATACTTAGGAGGTTAGGGTCTTATGCATTTAGACTTGTGAGATGATTGCATAAGGTGTTTATGCTGGAGAGGTTGGCGCAGATTATAATTCGCGCCTGATCTGATACGGTACATAATGTAGTTTATGTTACAGGCTTGTGCTTGGGACAGTGATTACCAGTGGTTACTGGTTGTACGCTTATGATCCGTTTTACTTTTACCAAGTTCGCTTTATGATTGTTCTGGCAGTGGTCCATGTGGCCCTGTCATGTGTTTATAATCCCTTGTAAACATCGCCCAGTGCCAGTTGGCACAGTGTATATTGGGTGATTACTATTCTAATGTGTTTGGGGAATACAAAGGCTATTTTTGATATAACCTTGTGTGGAGTTACTTTTGTAGTGTGCCTGGGATGTTGTTGCTGTGTGCGTGCGCTGTTACGCCTCATTGCTGGGGCAGCCATGCGCATTATAAATCTAAAATAAAATAAATAAATGCTTTACACATGGCCTCCGGGATAAGCCTGACTGCTCGTGCCAAGCTACCAAGGGGGTGAGCAGGGGTTATCTTTGGCGTGCAACTCCCATGCCCTGACTAGAGTGGTGGTCTCTACCTGCATTTGGCGCAAGCCTTAGCCAACCAGATATCCCATTTCTAACAGGATCCATTCAAGGCATACCCTGGAATCCCCTTGCTGTCTGTTTTTCAAAAATGTCGGTGGTACATAGGTTTGCATGGATGGTGCTACAGTGTGGCCCCAAATACCTCAGCTACCCCTATTTCTTATCTATGAAATTAGAGCTTTAGGGCCTTTTGTGTTGTGGGTTCTAGGCTCACCCACACAAGTGGGGTACCGTTCATATTGAGAGACATACTAGAACTCAGGGTGGTAGGAAATGTGTTGCTCCCACAGATTTCAAAACTTTCCATCACAGAAATGTGAGGACAATGTGTGTCTTTTTTACCAAAGTTTGACGTTCGCAAAAGCGACTGGATAAAATTATCTGGTGGGAGCTAAGCAAGTCATGCATCCCCGAACTCTATTTGTCTAGTTTTCAAGACTAGTCAAGGTTAGAGGTTATCAAGGGATTCTGGGTAAAAAAACAGGTATGGGCCACAAACGTCACCCCACCATGCATTCCCCCAAGTGTCTAGTGTGACAAAATGTGCAAGGTTGCTTGGTGTCCATATGTGCCGGCTGAGCTATGGCCCAAAATCCACAGCTACCCACAATAAAAAAACAAAGGGTCCGGTTTGAGTAGAAAAATTTGATGTATCCATGTTGCACTTTAGGCAGTGTCCTGCAGCAGGCACTAGGCCTACCCGCATAAGTGAGGTACCATTTTTATCAGGAGACTTGAGGGAATGCTGGGTGGAAGCAAGCTTTTAGCTCCTTACAGAGTACAGAACCTTCCATTACAGTAATGTGAGGAAAAAGTGTTTTTAAGTCAAACTTTGAGGTTTGCAAGTGATTCGGTGAGAAGACCTAGGGGCATATGTAGGTAGCCGTTTGCGATTCGCAAACGCCGAAATTCAGCGAATTTCGGCGTTTGCGAATCGCAAACGGCGTTTTGATATGTAGGTGCATATTAGCAAAATAAGGAATCGCAAAAATTGCGATTCCTTATTTTGCTCAAGCATTTAAGGAATCGCAATTTTGCGATTCCTTAAATGCTATGTAGGGTCAATTAAAAAATGCGATTCAGGCTTAAGGAATCGCAAAATACCACCTACTCCAAGTAGATGGTATTTTGCGATTTCCTGTAAAAATGCTTTTTTTGGGCATGTCAGTGCGCCACATGTACTTACAGGCACATTCCAGGGGTGCAACAGGTGTCCTTTGGACACCCTGGCACCCTTGGAATTGCGATTCTCAAATTGCGATTTTCTCATAGAAAATCGCAATTTGAGAATGTATCCCCTTCATTCCTCTGGGCCTCTTGGCCCATAGGAATGAATGGGACACTCATTCCTTAATTGCGATTCGCAATTTGCTAATCGCAATTAAGGAATATTAGGTAATCGCAAAAAAATGGTGTATTATTACCTACAATCCATTTTGCCATTCTCAAATAGCGATTCCTTAAAAATCGCTATTTCAGAATCGCAAAATGGAGATTACCTACATATGCCCCCTAGTGACAGACACCCAAGTTACCCCGCCATGGATGTCTAGATTTAAAAAATGTGCAAGTTTTCTCCATTTCCCTAGGTGCCGGTTGAGATAGGGCCCAAAATCCACCTGCATTGGAAAAAAGGGTCAGTTTTCAGTGGAAAAATATGATCCGTCCATTTTGGGTTTTGACCCATTTCCCATAACAGGCACAAGGCCTACCCACACAAGGGAGCTACCATTTGCATCAGAAGACATGAGGTGAGCATAGAATAATAGAACATTTGTTATTACTAATTGGAGTTCACTAAAGTTTGCTTTCCAAATGTAAGCCACTGTGTATGAGAGAAAACACTTTAAAAAACAGCTTCTAACTCATATCCTAATAGGGTGCCCAAAATTCAGAGCTGTACAAATAACCACTGCTCCTTAACTCCATATCTGGTCCTATTTCAGAAATACATAGGTTTCTTGATGCCCATGTTTCACTATACATATTTCACTATATGAAGTGGTCTATACTCAGTACACAATGAAAAACCACTCTACGGTGCAATTCAGTTGTCTCTGGGTTATCCCTTGGAAGTGGCATGGCAGTAATTATGTTCATAGTAATTATGTTCATAGTGTGAGAGCAAATAAAAAGAGCAACACTTTATATATTATAGGACATTGCACCGAAAAGAATGAAAATTATAATGATGTTTATTACACAGACGATCAATGCTTTTTACTATAAACAAGTGCATGATGGGTCGCGTAGTTCACAAGGAAGCATGAGTAGTTTCAGGTGATCTGTTGGTTTGTTCATAGGGGGGGCGGAGCATGCAGGCTCTTAATGGGGCTCGAATGCAGGGCCAGGCACGCGAGAATTCCTTAAAGCGTTTGCCGAGCGACCAGAAGAAAAAGAGTGAGCAGGTAAAGCGTTCAGCTGAGCCATTCAGAACGTTGGGGCACGGGTGCAAAGAGAAATGCGGTTCATACAGATTGTACTAAAATGGGGAGTTTTCCGTATTGATCAGGAGAGAGGGGTAACATGGGAGAAAGGAACGTGTAAGGAGGGTTTGAACTTCTGTGTGCTCGGTGCTGAATATAAACCAGTTATTAGAACACTGAGGAAGAATGGTATTTAGCAGAAGGTGAAAGACGAATTTAGAGCATGCTTTGTGTATTAAGAGGGTGACACCACAAAACTAAAGGGGATATGGGTTGGTATATGTTTATTTTCATTCCTGTAGGGTGGATTACGATGATCATTGTGATTAGGCACTATTTTAGATTCTTGGAAACACAAAAGTGAATAATTTAGTGTTGAAGTATAGATTCTTGTGTGTTTTGCGAAAACGCTATTCTCTGGCAATAATGAATTTTCCTGTAAATATTTTATAGTGACCCCCGACGAAGGGCTGATGTTACAGCCCGAAATGCATTGGGTTTGAAATAATGAGATGCTGCTCTGAACTACCTGTTGTCTTTTGGATCGTATTTTCGAAGAAGTCCGGATGGGCACACGCAAATATGAAAAGCTTCCAAAATACATTATGTTACGGATGTGGGGAAAAGGAGGAAAACATTGAAAAGACTGTTGATCATTGGACTAATTTGGAGAAATGTGGAACGTTGAAAAGTTGGTTGGATTGTTTATCCAGTTATGCAGTGCACCTGGGAGTGGAGCGTGGATTCTGCGCTCCCCACTTCTGTATCATTTACAGTGCTGTAGGGCTAGCACTTCCCAGTCTTGCACGCAATATGCTAAGAAGGTTGACTATAATAGACTAACATTTAAGAAACATGGTGTGCATACCACCCCTTTCATGACTCGCACAGTTAATGCCATCAGACAGCCTTCTGCCCTCCTGGGAAGTGCTGTGAATGACTCACAGGCTCAGGAACAATAGACACCTGCTACAAAGGGAGATGTTACCTCCCTCTTTCAGGGTGCCACTCAGTGTGTTGGCGCAAAAGGTACGTTTAAAAGGTGAAGCGGCTTTTGGTGGACAAATGACGGTCACACTACTAAAGGCTGCCTCTTTGTTCAGGTAGACAGGCTGGCAGAGTGAACAGAGAGGGTAAACCAGTGGCCTAAGCGGTTTTCCAGTGGATGTGTACCACACAGGTAGCCCACCTCTAGGGTGGGCTACCAAGCTCCTTATATCCAAGAAACGTTTCAGACATCTTGAGAGTGGGCAGAATAGTGTATTCTGGTATTTCTAGGTGCCACGCATAGCCGGAGGTCATCGCCTTGCAGGAGAGATCCTGGAAGCCCATTTGCTAGTGACTACATCATCCTGCCAGGGCAATTTATGGAAATAAATAAGGCACCCCTGGCACCCTGAACCTCAGATCACAAACTGGAGAAAGGACAAAGAAGGATTGCCCTACTGACCCTACTAAGAGAGGCTGTACCAACTGCTGGACTGCACTGGCTGCACTAGCTTCAACTTGGGCTTGGAAAGAGAGGACTGTGGCTCCTGGCTCATTGAAAAGTCACTCACAAGCCCAAGACAAAAGAAGTGACCCCCAAAGTCAATCTGCTGACCCCCTGAAACCAGCACCTGGGCCATCAATGCTGAAGTCACCCATTCTAGCAAGCCAGCAGCCACATTTTTTGAATCACCACTGACCACCAATGGGTAACCCAAGACACCTATCATCGACAGCCAAAGTTTGTATGTGAGTGTGCTGGACCCGGGAGTGATGTCTTGGTCCAGTTTGGTTGCCAAAGGCAGACACCACCCAGCACAAAAGGATACCAATGGACCCGCTGTGTGTGGAGATCAGTAGGCCAGTCACAGCCGGCCTTCTACTGGCTCAAAAAGGGACACCGACTACGGTGGCCAATGTTGCCTGATCTTAACCGAGAAATATACGCAGGGACATCCCTGTGAACCACACAGTACCCAGAGTATCTTTCAGCATCCTGCTTCCTCTGCACCAGGACCACTTCATTGAAGTCTATGTTGGTTGTAATGTACAATGTGGAACTGGAATTGACACTGCTTTGGTGACCAGGTAACTGTCCACATACTCCTTATTGGCTCAACGGACCTTCTCCCTGTCAGAATTCCTCATCCAACGTGTGCCAGAGTAGCTGTTCACAACTTTTAAAAACGTTTTCAAAAGTTTCCAAACTTTACGGTTACTAATGCTTATTTGCACTTTGGATTAAAAAGCTGAGATGTATGTTTTACTTAAAAATGAATATGTACGAAACCCTCTGATGCATTTTGATCCTCTTGTTGTCTATAAATTCATAAAAATATAATCTATTCTATAAATGGGTGTCAGATTTCTTTCGTGTTGCGTCTGTTTAGAATTCCATTGTTTGATACTTCAAAATGCTTTACACTAGTTCCTTTGTTTAAGCCCTGCTGCTCGAAAACACAGCTTCCCAGGGTTGAGCTAAAGGTTTTATAAACAACCCTGACTGGACACAAGACAGTTTTGCAAGTGTATTCCCAGTAAGTTCGCACAACCATACTATCCAACACACCACAATCATTACACTGTGGAAGCATTTATTTTTATTTATCTTATTTGGCTTTTCAAATACAGACTTTCTACTGCTGGTGAAGTTTATATCATCCCATGTTCATCTTTCCTCTCACTGGCCTCTGTTGTCCCCTTGTCTGATACTTACTATTCCTTCCCTTTCTCTTACAATGTGTGTCCAGCGTCCTGCAGTCATTCCTTCAAGGTACTAGTGCCCCTGTCCGTTGTGCTTCTGAGCACAACCCTACTTTTGGGGATAGTATGCGTCACATGAGCATTGAGAATATAGCAATACAATGTTTTAAAAAGCAGAAAATGAATATTATCTTACTAAGCCATTGCCAATGCAACCAGAGCTCCATCATCTCACAACTTAATTGAGAGCAGTCATTATCACAGTACATTATTTATCTGATGAATAATCTTAGTTACCATCATCTGCACGATTAGTTCAAATAATGTTCTGTTTCCTATTTTTAAATATATTTGAGGAATGCACATTATCCACCCTAAAGTCAAGTTACAGCCTGCTCCCCTGTATCTTCACCTTTTGCATACATGCCTGTGGTGCACATGCAAACCATCTACACAAAGCAATCCTGCTGTCAAATTTTGGAACTGTTTAATGGGTGTAACATCTAAATCGAATGATACGTTTTTTGTATCCCTTACGGATTGCATTCCAATTCTGTAAAAACAAATTATTGGCTTGCATGTTGGTTTGGATTTAGAAATGAATGTCATTTCATAGCACCACTATTGCTTTAATGCTGACAACACTGTTCTTGTTTTATTCTTCTGAAAACATAATCACTGTAAAAGCATATTAATAATATTTTCTTTCCGAAACGAGTGCCTATTTTGCTGCTGAACAATGAGAAATGTTAAAATGTTAAGGCAAGGCGTTGGCTTCACATTTAACTAAAGATAAAAAAAAGAAAAGAAGTTTCTCTGTTGCATCTTGAGAAACCATGTAGTCCAGGAGCTGTACAAGTCGTTTCCACAGTGCCCATGTACTACAGCACAACGTTTCCAGGCACTGTCAATAACAAGTGTTATTGTTACCCAATTTATGGTACTCAGTTTTGCAACCGTAGAAGGATGGAGAGCTCAGTTGTGCCTTGCTGGAGCTGAAATTAGTAACCTGCACTTCCATATTACATCAGATGTCAATCAATCAATCAATCAATCAGAATATGTGTAGAGCGCGTTACTCACCCGTTAGGGTCTCAAGGCGCTGGGGGGGGGCGGGGTGCTGCTACTGCTCAAAGAGCCAGGTCTTGAGGTGCTTCCTGAAGCTGAGGTGGTCCTGGGTCAGTCGTAGGTGAGTGGGGAGGGAGTTGCAGGTCTTTGCTGCCAGGTAGGAGAATGATCTTCCTCCGGTGGTGGCTCTGCGGATCCGTGGGATGATGGCGAGGGCGAGGTTGGTGGAGCGTAGCCGGCGGGTGGGGGTGTAGAACGTGAGTCGGCTGTTGAGGTATTCCGGGCCCATGTTGTGGAGTGCTTTGTGTGCGTGGGTGAGCAGTCTGAACGTGATTCTTTTGTTGACGGGGAGCCAGTGGAGGTTTCTCAGGTGGGTTGAGATATGGCTGCGGCGGGGAATGTTGAGGATGAGTCGTGCGGAGGCGTTTTGTATGCGCTGGAGACGGTTCTGGAGTTTGGTGGTTGTTCCAGTGTCGAGGGCGTTCCCGTAGTCCAGTTGGCTGGTGACGAGGGCCTGGGTGACTGTTCTTCTGGTGTCGGCGGGGATCCATCGGAAGATCTTCCGGAGCATGCACAGGGTGTTGAAGCATGAGGATGAGACGGCTCGACTTGTTTGGTCATTGTGAGCGAGGAGTCCAGGATGAAGACCAGGGTGCGTGCGTGGTCCGTGGGTGTCGGTGCGGTGCCCAGCGCCGAGGGCCACCAGGAGTTGTCACATGCAGAGGGGGATTGTCCGAGGATGAGGACTTTCGTCTTGTCCGAGTTGAGTTTGAGCCGGCTGTGCTTCATCCAGTCTGCTACTTCTTTCATTCCTCCCTGGAGTTTGAGTTGGCGGTGGCTGGGTCCTTGGTGAGGGAGAGTATCAGCTGGGTGTCGTCGGCGTAGGAGATGATGTTGATGTTGTATTTTCGTGCGATGGTGGCGAGGGGGCTCATGTAGATATTGAAGAGTGTAGGGCTGAGTGAGGATCCTTGGGGTACGCCGAAGATGATTTTGGTTGCCGGGGAGCGGAAAGGGGGGAGGCGGACTTTCTGGGTTCTGCCGATGAGGAACGAGGTGATCCATTCCAGGGACTTGCCCTGGATGCCCGTGTTGTTGAGGCGGTGTGCTAGGGTGCGGTGGCATACGGGGTCAAAGGCTGCTGAGAGATCCAGGAGGATGAGGGCGGCTGTTTCTCCGTTGTCCATCAAGGTTCTGATGTCGTCTGTGCCTGCGATGAGGGCGGTCGCGGTGCTGTGATTTGCTCGAAATCCGGACTGTGAAGGGTCGAGCGAGTTGTTGTCCTCAAGGAAGGCGGTCAGCTGTTTGTTGACGGTCTTCTCGATGCCTTTAGCCAGGAAGGGGAGAAGTGAGATCGGTCGGAAGTTCTTGAGGTCCCTGGGGTCTGCGGTGGGCTGAGTGAGGATCCTTGGGGTACGCCGAAGATGATTTTGGTTGCCGGGGAGCGGAAAGGGGGGAGGCGGACTTTCTGGGTTCTGCTGATGAGGAACGAGGTGATCCATTCCAGGGACTTGCCCTGGATGCCCGTGTTGTTGAGGCGGTGTGCTAGGGTGCGGTGGCATACGGGGTCAAAGGCTGCTGAGAGATCCAGGAGGATGAGGGCGGCTGTTTCTCCGTTGTCCATCAAGGTTCTGATGTCGTCTGTGCCTGCGATGAGGGCGGTCGCGGTGCTGTGATTTGCTCGAAATCCGGACTGTGAAGGGTCGAGCGAGTTGTTGTCCTCAAGGAAGGCGGTCAGCTGTTTGTTGACGGTCTTCTCGATGCCTTTAGCCAGGAAGGGGAGAAGTGAGATCGGTCGGAAGTTCTTGAGGTCCCTGGGGTCTGCGGTGGGCTGAGTGAGGATCCTTGGGGTACGCCGAAGATGATTTTGGTTGCCGGGGAGCGGAAAGGGGGGAGGCGGACTTTCTGGGTTCTGCCGATGAGGAACGAGGTGATCCATTCCAGGGACTTGCCCTGGATGCCCGTGTTGTTGAGGCGGTGTGCTAGGGTGCGGTGGCATACGGGGTCAAAGGCTGCTGAGAGATCCAGGAGGATGAGGGCGGCTGTTTCTCCGTTGTCCATCAAGGTTCTGATGTCGTCTGTGCCTGCGATGAGGGCGGTCGCGGTGCTGTGATTTGCTCGAAATCCGGACTGTGAAGGGTCGAGCGAGTTGTTGTCCTCAAGGAAGGCGGTCAGCTGTTTGTTGACGGTCTTCTCGATGCCTTTAGCCAGGAAGGGGAGAAGTGAGATCGGTCGGAAGTTCTTGAGGTCCCTGGGGTCTGCGGTGGGCTGAGTGAGGATCCTTGGGGTACGCCGAAGATGATTTTGGTTGCCGGGGAGCGGAAAGGGGGGAGGCGGACTTTCTGGGTTCTGCTGATGAGGAACGAGGTGATCCATTCCAGGGACTTGCCCTGGATGCCCGTGTTGTTGAGGCGGTGTGCTAGGGTGCGGTGGCATACGGGGTCAAAGGCTGCTGAGAGATCCAGGAGGATGAGGGCGGCTGTTTCTCCGTTGTCCATCAAGGTTCTGATGTCGTCTGTGCCTGCGATGAGGGCGGTCGCGGTGCTGTGATTTGCTCGAAATCCGGACTGTGAAGGGTCGAGCGAGTTGTTGTCCTCAAGGAAGGCGGTCAGCTGTTTGTTGACGGTCTTCTCGATGACTTTAGCCGGGAAGGGGAGAAGTGAGATCGGTCGGAAGTTCTTGAGGTCCCTGGGGTCTGCGGTGGGTTTTTTCAGGAGGGCGATGATCTCAGCATGCTTCCAGCTCTCGGGAAGGTAGCTGACGTGAAGGCGCTGTTTATGATGTTCCGGAGGTGGGGTGCGATGATGGTGTCGGCCTTGTTGAAGATGTGATGGGGGCATGGGTCAGAGGGGGAGCCGGAGTGAATGGTGTTCATGACGTGGATGGTGTCATCACTGCTGATGGGGGTCCAGGAGTTGATGGTGGTGGAGGGAGTTGTTGGGCTTGCGTCCGGAGGTGGGGATTGGGGTCCGAAGCTGTCGGGTATGTCTGCAATCATGCGGTGGAAAGAATGTGGTGAAGGGAGTTGCAGAGGTCTTGCGTAGGGGTGATGTCGTTGTTGCTGGCGTCAGGGTTTGAGAACTCTTTGACGATGTTGAAGAATTCCTTGCTGTCGTGGGTGTTGTTGTCTAGTTATCAGCTATAGGAATTAATTCATTGGGTCACTTGGCTGACTAGTGAACGTATATACTGTTGAAAAACAAAAGAAAGCTTCTGGCGGGATGAAAACATGAAACATGATTTAGAGATATGGGGAGAGATGGTGGAACATTTGTAGAGTGTGGACTGGGAGGATGGTGATCCCCGAGCGGGATGCCCTGTTTTGGAGGTGTAGACCCCCTAAGGTGGGGCAAACTCCAGGTTGTTGGGGGGGGGTTCGATGGGAAGCTGCGCACCCCACTGCCCCCAATGGCAGGAGTTAGAATTTATTATGTCAGCCAGGTGTGAGACCCAGATGTGGTCCCTGACTTGTAAACTGGGTAGGAATGTAAGTGGGGGATCGGTAACCCCCGGCACGGCCCAGGCTGAACTACTTTCAAGTACTGTGTATTACCTATGTATATTGGGGGATCAATGCTGCAAAGCTGACATTTTGCCATGTTGAATGTTGAATGGGTTTGCTCTTTTTGTCTTTTTATGTAAAACTGGTAATAAAGACAATTTAAATGAAAAGAAAGCTTTTGGCAGTTCTCACTCTTGATTGACTGCTCCGTCACACCTACTTGTGACCAAAATAATATTGCAGAAGCAAGAAAATGCAACCAGCAGGAAGAATCTCTGTCAAGGTACAGAAACAAGTTGCATAAATGGTTGAAATGGCAGATAATTTTTTAGCCTCTCCTTATAGGACCTGACTTTGCTTACACTCGAGGAAACAGAGGGCAAGGAACTTTTAATGACATTCCTGTGGCAATAAGCCATTCACCTTATGTGCAAGTCGACGTTAAGCCACCTAACGTGGCTTAACGCCGGCTTATAAATAAGGCCCCCTTTCAAGCTACCCATAGCGTGAAAGGGGCATGAAATGGTTGTTGTGGTGGGCATTCCGCCGCAACACCCATTAATTTTGATGCTCCTCCTTTTTACAAAGGGGACGTAAATAGGATACAGTGCCAAAATTAAGACCAGGGAAAACCTGATATTCACATGGGAAATGGGGAGAAGTGCTTTATTTCTCCTCATGTTTGCTGTTTCTAAGTGAGCTGCATTGTGCAGCACACATAGAAACAGCAAATTGCCATGAATGATTGTTTATGTGCAGGAAGATGTCCCTTCCTGCACATAAACAATACATTAAAAAATAATGATTTGCAACTTCTATAAGTGCTGCACAATGCTGACGTAATGTCTGAGCACAGCCTGGCCTGTTTTTTGGCTGTGCAATCTTGTGGGAGCAAGATGCGAACGCCAGAAGCAGATTCCCTGCAACCACCATACAATGGATGTTACTCCAGGTGATAACAGTACCCATGTGTAGTGTCTTATAAATATAAATAAAAGAACGCTGGAACTCATATAGTTCCCACTGTACTGCATGGGCCTGAGACATAAGAGATAATTTGAACGTAGGCTTAGAATGTTAAGTTTTTACTTACATGCAGGGGAATAAAGATGTGCACAACTACTCTCCGTGTGTGGCATGGTTATTGGCAAGTACCTGGGCTGGCAGGATGCTACACCAGTAGAAAGGAGAAGTGGAGAAAAAACATACAGGATGACACCCTTGGGTTTCTTCAAGGAGTCTGCATTAGTAGTCCACATTTCAGATTCCTTCAGTGTTGCAGTGTTGTTGTGTGTCTATAATAATAATGCAATACCTTTTAGGACGTTTACCTCTAAGGCATGTACATTATCATAAAAAATAGAACATAAATTAATAGTGTATGTTTTTACCTAGTTCCTCCCACTTTCCCAGTAGAACCTAGAAGCTGGAACCCTAAATCGCAGTGCAAATCCTCGAAATTGAAACAAACACAAAACATTGGTCAAGGAAGGACTCTCACCACACCTAGAACACCACTATAGCCCTCACTATTTACTTAACAAATTATAAAACAAAATTCAAATGTAGATAAACAATGAACAGAATTACATAATTCTTTCAATGTCTCACAAAACCTGAAATCCATGTGGGAAGGGATTGAGTAATCCTCCAAAGAGCACCAGAGAAAGTCTTAAGAAATTGCTGTTCTAATATTTTCAACCACTGTACTTTAGTGGAAATAACCACTCATCATTGTCTTTTCCTTCTTTTGCAGAGTATACATATCACCATCTATGAGGGTTATGAAGCCACAGCACTGAAAGGTGAGTATATGTCCCAAAACATTTTTACTCATGCACCTTAACTACTTTCAAGAGGAGTTAGCTGTTGATAAAACCTTGTGCCTCCTTTTGTCTCCTGTAGGTTTACACAAACGAAAGAAGTAACGGGAGAAGGAAATACCAAGCAGCCTCCAGATCTGCTGTAGCATGCGGAAATCAGGAGAAAACAACACAATGAAGGTAAGGTAAATACATAGATTTTTTGTTACTAATTACGGATCATTATTGAGTGCAGCCTTTATACTGCTACACCCGGCTTCCGGGAGGTACCAGGCTGATGCCTCCCTCCTCACTTCCTGGTTGTCGTCTGTTCAGGACACGCTGTCCAAGGAGAAAAACTACACAATGTTCTTCAAATATCTGTTAATTGAAAAGAGAGTTGACCTTTGTCCCTGCAAAACGTACCGCCACTGAAACGTGGATAGTGTTGTAACATTACGTACTGTGCCATAAACCTTTCATTTATTGTCTAAAGTGAAATATTATTCAATTCATTTTTTGACTACCACTTACTTACCACTTACCACTTTGACTATTGGTCCTCCGAAGGATCTTGTTCTGTGCTGAAAAGCATTGGAAAATTTGGAGGATAGGCAATTATCAAATGAGAACCTCGAATAAGATAATTTCTACATATACTTTTATATTCAACTCACACTGAAAACCCGCAAGTAATGAACACCAGTTAAATAAATTTACACACAATAAAAAATCAGAATGAGTCAGAATCAGCAGAGTTTAGTTTAAATCTGAGAAATTTAGGGGCATATTTACCAGTCCCTATTGCCACCAAAACTTCACTTTCAGTGATGTTGTGGTGGCAAAAGGAGCTTCGCCTTATTTACAAGGCAGCGTTTAGCCACTTAACGTGGTTAATATTGTCCTTGTAAATAAGGCACACTTTCACGCTGTACTTAGCGTGAAAGGGGAGAACAATAGGTGTTGCAGTGGGTGTTCCACCGCAACACCCATTGATTTTAAATCAGCCCCTTATTTACGAGGGTGGCGTAAATAGGAGGCAGTGCCAATATTCAGACCAGGGAAAACTTGGTCTTAAACAGGAGAAACGAAGAGGAATGCTTTATTTCTCCTTGATTTTGCTGTTTCTATGTGTGCTGCCTTATCCAGCACACATCGAAACAGCAAATTGCCATTGACTGTTTATGTGCAGGAAGGTGACCCTTTCTACACATAAACAAAAAATGCTTTTTAGAATGACATTTTGCAACTACATTAACGATACAAAATGTCATTTAAAGATTGTTTATGTGCAGGAAGGGATATCTTCCCCTCAATGCAGACACCCTTGAACTATGATACAAGGGTACCTGCGTTGGCACTAGGCTGCTAGGTTTATTGCAAGCACAGGGGAAATCGCAGGGCTGCATCATATTGTTGTAAATATGGTGCAGCCCTGCATTTCTGAAGTGGCGGAGTGCGGCGTTAAGCCAGGAAGGCTATCTGCACACTCCGTCACTTCGTGGTAAAATATGCCTCCTAGTATGACTTTAAAAAAAGCACATAAATCTTAAATTAAGCTAATTATAGTTTAATAAAACAATAACAATACTCTGCAAGAACCAGATATGTAGGGATTGATCTTCGTTAGCCGAGAGTGATTGAATAACTAACAGATTCAGATCAATAGGTAATCAGTTGAGACTTATACGAACCCTTCGGGAAGTTCAGTTGTTCCAATTGACCAGTTCCAGTTCATTAAAGACAGGAAATCTATTGCTGTCTGTTTGCTGTAACGTTAGTGTTGCAGCAGTATGATGCAAATCTTTTCAGTCGGAAAGGTTCCACTATGCTAGCATAACAGCCGGCAGCAGATCGTAGTATTACGTCACAGTTTGCATTGTTCCTGTAAGTCTAAATTGCCAGTCTCTGTGTCACAAAGTGGGTAAGCAAGCCGTTCACAATCAGTACCAAAATCTGAGCAATTATACTATATTCGTTACAGGGTAACACCCTTTGACATCACCAAACTTGTCAGACCACTTTATTCCATTGGCCATCTTCAATAGGATGAGATGATGTAGTAAGTAAAAAATATACAAATCCGGAAGAATTAAGTAATGCATAATGAGTAATTTCCTTAGAATCATTGTAGGTTTAGTCATATAAACAATGTGGCACTCAGAAAATAGAAGAGTTTGTGCTCTTACCCTTTGTATGCAAGTTTCTCAAGCATCTGTTCTATAATGTAACAGTTTTTGTTTCATGTTCCGTCAGGCTGTGCTACAAACGTCAAAGGAAGCAAGTGAAAGTTAGAACTCTTTACAAAAAACTCCCATAGGCTGCACACTATTCAATTCATAAGTTCATGTTTGGAAAAAACATTCAAGATTTGAGGCCAATAGGAAATACAACTTATTCACACTGAAATTAGGCTAAAATATGAATCTCGGGTTGCATACCATGGTATTAATGTCTAGAAAAAGTGCATTAATAAACATTGCAATCAATTCATGTAAATGTAGGGTATTCATTAAATGTTGAAAATGTCACTGTTACTCACATATATTTTTATAAGTTTACTTGCACATCATATGTCATCTAAGCATTCGTATTTAAAGGTACAGCAAAAGAAAGGTTTACGAAATGCAATCTTGCTAAATTCGTGTAACATTTACTTTTCTTTTGTCATTTTCAGTGTTACACAATTTAATGTAATATTTACCTCTAATATACAAAGGGGTCGATTAAGATGTGGCCTGTAAAGGCTCTTACCATCTGGGCCGCATCATAATCAGCCGTTCAGTTTACTTCCCGACCACCTCATTACAACGCTGGTGGTTGGAAACTAAACCGGCTGGTTATTTCGGCAGGCTCCCAACGGGCTGAAGGAGCCCGCTGCCCAGTCAGAAATGACTCATAAGGGCAGGCCTTTCCGCACTTGGGGTTACAATGCATGGTTTCCGGCATGGTATCCATGCCAGCCTGTCTGACATGGAAATCATGTCATAAAGCATGTTTGGGGGCCCACAGCAGGGCCCCCTTGGGAGCGCGGCCTCCGGTTGTGGGCCGAGGGGGCACCTTAAGGTGCCTTCTGTGGGGTGCAGGGATGAACAGCATCTCCCATTTCCCTATGGGAGCATGTATTACAGCTAGTTTACGGATGTAATCCATGCTCCCATAGGTAAATGCAGGAATGCACCCAAACAGTGTTCAGTCACATCCTCTGTGGCGTTTGGACCACCGACCAGTGGTCGGTCGGTCCGAGGACCAAGACGGTGTTCGGTGAACTTAAGTCCACCCAAAATCGTAATAAGCCCCAAAATGTTCAATACTCACATATAAATTCTTAATTACTGTTATTATCACACCATCTAATCACAATATCACGTCAATAAGGTGTTAAAATTCACATCTATTCAGAAATGATAAATGTAATAAACCTATTCTAACATTCTGCATTCTTTTACGATGCAGTATGTAAATTAAAACTATGTTTTGTCATTTCTCGAAATGTGGAGCTCAACACACGTTTTGTAATTTTTCATGTAACGCAGTGTCACACAAAATCGTTTTTCTTTGTAAAATGTGGTAGATTAATGAGAGAAAAAACCTCTGCTCTATCAATAGTCACACAGAAGAAACAGTCTTGGGGGAAAAAAGATGAATTTAGAGACAATTTCAAGACTTGAGTAAGGATTAAGCATTGAAATGGGCAGAGGTTGGTGACCACATCTGCTGTAACTTCTGCTGATTTCATGAAGAGTGCTGCTCATCCTTAAGAACCGAGAGACATTATCTCTTGTAGGTACTGCTATGAGTAACACAACCATTACATCATGGTACACTCTCTGATGAGATCTGTCCAGTTTCACCTGCAGGAAATTCATAGTTCTGACTGAATTCTGCAGGGGGGTCAGGATACTTGTGACAGGGCCTAACTCCCTAGGCTAGTTTGCAAGTTACTAGATTTAAAAAGCGACAAGCTAAGATGGATACACAACCTTCTTCAACAGCTTTTGACAGCATCAGCTGTGGTATATTGTTAATGGTGTTGTCATTACTGAGGTGCTGGGGCAGTAACGTGAAAGGTTACATCTATTGATCCCCTCTGGCAAGGATATACAAAGGATTAATAGGTGGAGAGACACCTCAGAAATCGAAGCAGCTTTCACTATTTGTCCTCCTCTGGGAACCTCACTCTAAATTCACAGACAAAAGACAATTTTTGGTCTAACGCATTTATTTGTATGATATTTAAGCAGTAGATTGACATCGGGAAGTGTATACTTATATACGCAGCTTTATCTTGTGAACTGAACATCAGTATTAGGTCTTGCTAAAAACATCCTTAGATTTGTCCCTACTAGAGCTATTTTTAACCATACTTTAAAATATATTGTAAGTACTTTTGGGGCATGCCCTTGCTCATCTTATTTATTTCCGCTCCCTGCTCCTGATTCAATTCCTTTAATATACATTTCAATGTTAATACAGGAATATTTTGGTCTCACCATGTTTTGATTTGATGAGTTTTATCCACTGATAAGATCGGTTTAAGATTTTTCCTACAGCATATTCCTATTGCATTTTGCTTTTAGCATTCAATAGAAGCACACATCTCTTTCTCTTCAGGATCTTTAAGGAAGACTTGATCACCACCTTCAACATCATGGCTTGACTTGTGGTTCACCTCCTTGGAGGAGTTCCAAGCACCCTCAGAGGCAGAGCCAAGAGCTTGCATGTCTCAGTGTACGATGGTCGAAGAAAGGATCATGTGGATGAGCTGGGACACTTTTTTGATCAGGGCTAGTCCCAAGGGGTGGCTCTGGGATCCTCATCTACCTCCCAAAGCTACAGGGCCTGAGACACACTCTCCACAGTTAACAACTCATTGTATGTGAACCAGTGGTTCTGGGGCTCCACTCTTGCCTTGTCTATTAAATTATTTGTGCCAGTCATTAATTTTCTTATGGCAAAGAGAATTAACTTTCACAGTCTTGTCAATGCTAGCCATTTACATAAGTGGGGATTCTCTTCTCCACAACCAAGCATATCCCCTTAGAGGTCTAAATCCCAATCACAGTAGAGCTGAGCTTTAAGGCTCAATGGTGTATTCTACCTAGAATACCAGCCTTTTGGGAGAGAACATGTCAGTGCCTCTGTCATTTTTGGAGTGGGTGAGAAACATTGTAGCTTCTTGAAGGACTTTGCTCCATGCTACAATAAGACTTTCTGAGGTATTAGCAGAGTCAGTCTCTGGGATACCACTCACACACAACAACAGCCTGCTGCGGGTATCAGACAAAATGTGAGTGTGCCAAGAACAAAGTATCGTACTTCACCTTTCCCCTTGTATCTTAGCACCTCATTACTAGCTCCCCCCTCTTTTCTCCGCTGTTTCAGCTCCTCGTGGCTCCCACTGACCCTTCTATCTTTCACCCTACTCTTCTGCTGCTCTCACACTTTACTCTCTATCTCTGGTCTCTCTCCGTCATCACACACTGACCCTGCCACTCTTGGTGACGTTGGGTAAAGATTCCTCACTTGCTGAAATATTGTTCTGTTGATTTGCACATGAGCCTTACATGGGCACATTTCTTGTAATGGGGGTATGACGTATAATAGGTAATTCCTTGACATACAATCTGGTATACTGGAGCACCCAATTGTATCAGCTAGAATGTAGGGGATGTTTAGGCACATGGCATTGAAGCCCAGACTAACACTCTTTGCTAGGTTTGCATTAGTTTTGAAATACAAACCCTGCACAAAGCATTGCGGTGGTATTTACTTCCCAGAACAAATCAGGATTTGCATTGGAAGGATGGCCAAAATAACACTGTATAGCACTGTGTACTACTTTGCGGTTTTTTGTGTTAAAGGCACGTTCCATGGGTGGTACATGGGCGTTCACATGATACCACCCAGGGGTTCAACATAAATCCCTTTCTACTAACAACAGTAGGCAGCGATTGGCCCAAAAGCATGTGCCTCTTCAAGCGAAATGTAACGGAGGAGAAATGTTTGAATTTCTTCATACTTCTTCAAACTTTGCATGTGTGCTGCATTCCATAGAAAACATACACAGTGGGAAAATTAGTAAAGCATAGTGTTGTACTGAAAGGCTGCTGAAAAATAATACAATCAATCAGGGGTTTGTAAAGTGCAGCTACTCACCAGCGAGGGTCTCAAGGCACGGGGGCTCTGTTGAGTGCTGGGGTCATCTGAAGAGCCAGATCTTGAGGTCCTTTGTGAACTGGAGAAGTGTAGTGGTTTGCCGGAGGGCAAGGTCATTCCAGGCCTTGGCTGCAAAGTAGGAGTAGGAATGTCCTCCTGTTCTGGTCTTGTAATGTGTGGGATGGTGGCCACAGAGAGGTCAGCTGGTTGGAGGTGTCTCTTGGGTGCGTGGAAGGAGAGGCTACACTTAAATTCCTGTTGCTTCATACTTTTAGTAATTTACACACAGACTGGATATCCAACTTCTTTTACTAAACATTCCAAATGATTTGTATATATGCATTTGTCCTTTAGAATCCATTCTGTTCTTCACAGTGATGTTTAGAAACACACATATTCCCATTCTTAGGAGTTGAAATAAATGTACAGAATATAGATGAAAATGTGATTTAAGCAACACATGACTTCAGAATAATCCAAAACTGAAGATGAAGCTGAGGGGCTCAGCGTTCCAGAGTTAAAGATGAGTATTGATGTGAATGTGTTATTCAATTTTGTGTTTGTAGGTGGAACTGTCTGTGGATTGGTTGATTATTGAGCGTAGTATGAGAGGTAGAGAAGAGAAGAGGTTACTGAGAAGTTGTTTGGATTATAGGATTGTTGTAGCATTTACTGGGTCCTTACTTATTTTCCTACAGTAACTCAATTGGTACTCCAATAGTCCTTGATCTGTGCGGAGAGGGGTTGGATATTTGGGGAACTGGCAGTTATCCAATGAGGATCAGGAATAGGATAACTGTATTTACAAACTCAAAATTAAGCTCATATAGATAATTTTCAGGAAAATACAATAGGCATAAAATATGATCACTGGGACCCCAAGTCTCCTAAAGGAACGTAGGTGAGCAATGATGTTATAGTGATTAAGAATATGAGCATCAGGATTCCGTCTTGCATTTGTGTTTAGTCATAGGGCAACCCAGAAATAATTCACAGTCACTAAAGACAATGAATCAGAATAAATGGAAACAATATCATTAAGAAATTGTGCATTCATATTTGAATTCAGATTAGATTGATTTAATCAAAAACTCAAAGCTTGAGATTCACGAAGGTAGGATATTCAGACCTCCCGGCACATGTAGGATAAATGTCAGTATGGATGGGTAGCCAGCTAAGTCTTTAGCAAAGGCTTGTTCAAGAAAGTTCAGCAAAGTTCCAAGTAGCTAGTCCAATTAGACAGAGATCTCTATTTGTCCGTCACTGTAATAGCAAAGGTCACAGCATCACAAATGGAACTCTCCACTCTTGCTCTCTCTTTCCACTCGACATAGAACCCCTCGAAATTCCCTTAGGATAGGCAATTTTACTCAGTCAGTTCCGGGGTGACAGTATTTGGCATCACTTAAATTTGTCAGACCACTTAGTCCATTGGTCAGTTTGTATAGGATGAGTGTGATACAACAGAAAAGAAGACACTTAGGGGCAGATTACGACCATTTTGCATGCGCAAAATCGGTCGCAAATTAATTAGCGCATGCAAAAATGGTCGTACGCAATGTACGAAATGCATTTGCAAAACAAAAAATTGTGCTGGGACTGAATACTGAGTTGTAGAAAATGCAAGGCTTTTTGCGTATACCAAATTGCGAGTCGCAAATAGCGAGTTGCAAATTTACCACTAACCTGAAACTGGTGGTCACCAGTCCCAAACTATAAAAACAGCCCCATAATGTACCATAACCTTTCCAAAATGGCTGCCCTGTATGTGATAGCGAGGAGGATGTGGATACATGCTACTCTGCAAAGGAGGCAGAGACAGGAGAGGATTGTCAGAGTCAGTCTGACATTGTTAGAGAAGACGGAGGAAGAGATATATGAACAGCACGGGCTGAGTAGCACTGTCATCCTAGACCTCATAGACACCCTGAGGCCACATCTGGAAAGCAGAACCCAGCGCAGCAATGCAATACAAACACATGTGCAGGTGTTGTACTCCTTCCACCTATTGGCCACTGGTAGCTACCAAGATGTAATTGCAGTGGCTGGAGGTTTGTCACAGAGTGCCTTCGCTTTTCTTCCACTATTTCCTAGATGCCCTGCTACACCACATCCATCAACACATCTATGCCTAGGAATGATGAGCAACTTGAAAATACCTAATTGCAATTTTATAGGTCATAGGGTGCATAGATGGGACCCATGTGCCCATATGTCCACCCACCCACATAGAATATATATTTCGTAATAGGAAAAGCTCACATTCACTCAACATCCAATTTGTCTGTAACGCAAACCACATTATCACAGACATTGTTGCCAAATTTCCAGGAAGCACCCATGACTCATACATCTTCAGACAGAGTGGCATATACCAGAAATTAGAAAGAGGTGACCTTGATGCAGAATATCTACTAGGAAATGAATCCTCACAGTGAGATGTATTTTGCAAATAAATGTCTGTCTGCATGTTGTCTCAACTTCTTATATCTGATCGCAGGTGACAGTGCGTATGCACTACGTACCTTGATCCTCACACCGCACCTGAAAAGTGATACAACAGGGCACATAGAAGCACCAGGTCAGTCATCGAGCGCACACTAGGCATACTAAAATCACGATTCAGGTGTCTACACAAGAGTGGCGGGTCTTGCAGTATATGCCTGCGACAGCCTGCAAAATTGTGGAAAGCTGTGCCATACTCCACAACATCGCATGCAGGCATCGCTTTGCCCATGGAGGTGTCAGATTCAGACTCGAGATGAGGAACCTGACCCACCAGCCCACCAGCCAAGCGAGGGAAGCTCAGCAGCAGAGGGGAGAAGGCTCAGGGACCACATAGCCAGACATTACTTTTCAAGGTACGTCATTACCATTCACAGTGAATGCACAATAAACTACACAAGAAACAGTTAATATGTGTATTTGAATTTCCCTTTATTTGAAGGGCATTTCAATTTAGAATATTGGATAACCTGTCCATCTCAGACAACATAAACAATTGTAACTGTAAATGTAATGTGGTTACTTCACCACACAAAAATGTGAAATGAACGTCCTAGCAAATATAATATTTTTTTGCCACTATGTCCAGCATGTGGGGATCTGGCATGTGGGAGCATAGAATGCTGACTGCTGCTTCGTTGCTGCATTAGTGCATCTACAGTAGAAACACTGCTGCAGCTGGAAACTTCACTGTCAGCTGTGTCTGTGGCCCCTCCGGTAGCTACTGTGTTGTTCTGTATAGCCTCAACTGCAGCAGTGATTTGTTGCAGGCCCTTTGCTACGTCACCACTGTAGCGGCCCATTTCGACCGGCAGGGCCAGGGTGAGCTTAGTGTGTTGACTTGTGGCCTTTGCCAGGCGACCACCTGCCCTGCTCATGGAGGGCATTTTGTATACCCTGCTGCGCTCCATTGTCCTGTGCTACACTCTGTCCTCTTTCAGCTCTGTGCACAGATGCACAATTGTTCCAGTCAGGGCATCCATTTTGCCCTCAAAACTTGCCTGATTGTCAGCCATTTGTTGTGTTATGTTGGCGAATCCCCTGCTCAACTTCGTACTGATCACCCTGATCTGTTTTTGTTGCAGGTGCTGAACCTTCAACATAGAATCCTCAAGGTCAGCAAACGCCGACTGACTGACTGCTCTGGTGTGGGGGGGAGCGTGCATAAGAGCTTGACGCTGCCTTCCTGATAGCTGGGTTGGACGGTGTACATGGACCCTTGTGCCCAGAGTGCACTGGGATGTTGCTTGCTGCTGTGAGCCTATTGTGTCAAGCGCTGGAGCACTCCCCAATGTATTGGAACATCCTGGCTCATCCTGCCCTTCATCCATCTGGCCCTGCTCCTGCTCAGCATATGTCACATCTCCCCTTGGCTCTCCTCCCAGAGGTGTATCTATGTGTCAAAAGGGAAAATAAAGGAAACGTTCTGAGTCACTATCTCTGTGGTGGTACTAGTTCAAAACTCATGTCAGTCCCTAACTGCAATGTTTGTGTCACATACTACATTTCCCATAATACACCAACTGTGACTTATTTATCGTGTAGACGGAGATGCAGTTGGGTCTGTGTGTGCGGCATGCATGTGAGGAGCTGGCTTGAGTGTTACATATTATGGCATTCATTTCTCACTTACCTGGGGATGGTGAAGGTTGAGATGTGTTGAGGCCTCCAGATCCCACTACTGCCTTGGTCTCAGGGTTGGCTTCCACCATTGCCTCACACAGCCGTGCATCCACCCTCTCCTTGGCCCTGGAACACAGGTCATTTAACCTCTTCTTTATGTCCTCAAGTGACCGGTCAGCCACACCAAGTGCATTTATGTGACGCTGCTTGTCACTCCATATTTGTCTTTTGTCCTATTCTGGAACAGTATGCAAACTCTTACCAAACAGCTGCTCATGTTTGTTGCAGCACTCTTCGAGGATAATGCTCTACCAGGAAGAGTTTTGATTTTTCAATTTTTTGTCAAACTCGCTATTTGTGCATTCAAAATGTATGGTTTAAGCCACATGCACTAGTTGCGCATGAAAAATGAATGCTTTCATCCACGTACGTTATCTGCAAGCTTTTATCATGTTGCAATTTGCATCGCCCCAATTTTGCATTGTGGGTCAGTATTTGGTGAAGGCTTGAGTTTGTGCATCGAGTTTAGCGCAATTCAGCACAAATTGCGAGTTGCTAAATCTCGGGGTCATACATCTGGCCCAAAATCGAGAAGAATAGGTGGATCGATTCTGCAGTTCCTTAAGTTTTCAACATGCAACACATTGAACAATGCCACATTGAGAAAAAGACATAGCAGGTTCAAAAGGGAAGAGATGTGGCGCAGCGGCCAGGGCGACTGACGCTAGATGCTGGGGATCACGGTTCGATCCCCCGCAGCTGCCCAGCACCATGTGACTCTGAGCAATAGCTTGCTTAATCATCTCGATGGCCCCCAGTGTCTGGAAACCTACGGGTAGCTGTGCGCTTTACAAATACAGGATTATTATTTTTATTAAAGGGCACTTTTTTTCTGGGCAGCTTTTTCTAAATTGTTGCAATAATTGGAACAAGTGCACTGTGATGTACAGGGAAATTCAAAGAAACAATTATAAATTCAATACTACTGGCAATAGTGTGGAATGTTCCCATAGGCTTTGGTTATTTCAGTCAACATATTTCACTTTAAGATTGAAGCTTACATGATTTTTAGCTAATATACAGCAATGGCATATTAATAATGAATCATGCATTTAAAGGAAACAAGCATATAAGTTCAAATATATCATTGATGCACTAATAATCATTTCAGTATGGTTGAAATTAATACATGTAAGAATAAGGTACTCATACATTTTTGAAAACACCAAATGTGTACATATAACTGATATTTTGTCAAAACATAATTTTTTATAATCTAAATCATTAATATATATATGAACTACATTGTAGAGGTTTCACGAAAGCACAGTTAATTACGCAAAACCTACTTTTCTCTTGTCATTTTCGGTGTACATGTTACATGCAATGTCACCTTCATGAATTTTTCACACAAAAGTTAATTTATACTGTTTTCAATTTAGTCTTAATAATGTTCACACTCATATATGAATATCAAGTTGATTATCGATAAACTCCTTAACGTGAGAATTTACCATTTTACACATTTCTAGCACATGTTAAAACATTATATATTTTCATTAATAAAATCATAACTATATTATTTGGATGAATAATATGTCTAGACTACCTCTCTTCTACATGATTTTATGATGCAGTAACTCATTTTCGTGTCATTTCTTTCATCATGTAATGTGCATATGTTTGCTATTTTCTCTCGAACAGTGATCATAAATCATGTATTTGTGATAAGATCCCATTGATGTAACCTCTGCTCTATCAGGAGGAAGGCTGTGTCAAAGGTTATTTGAAATGGTGGAGTATGGAAGAATATTATGATATGGTCTGTGGGGGTTGGAAAGGCAGAAACATTAAAGAAGAAGGGTGCTATGTTAGAAATAAGATTAGTGCGTGAAGGGGGATGTGGATTAGGCTGAGGAGATGGAAGACATGAGAAGCAGAGAGCAGTGACAAAGAGGGAGGGTTTAGGGCTAGTGTGTAGAATTGCAAAGGGTTTTAGATTTTATAAAAGATAAGAAAGTTGGAAGCAGTAGGATACTTGTTCTAAGACATGTTTTGGGTGTGTATTTTGAGTGTAGATGCAAAACTGCCGACATTGACCTCTTAGGGCAGTTATGCTCAGTGTACTGCTAGCGAGGGAGTTATAACCAAAAGAAACTATACACTTCTGAAAAAATATGTGCAATAAAGTAGATCCCAGAATATATGTGACTGGGTTGTATCCAGGAACAACTATTTCCACCTTGCTGAAAAGGGGATGACTGTGGCCTTTGTACAGGAACTTCTCCTCCATCTGGCTGAAGGAAGATGACTGTGGATTGTATCCTGGGGCACCTATACCTATGTAGCAAGAACGACTGTGGGCTATACCCGGAATACATTTTCCTTACACTGCTGAAGGAATACATGTGAGCAGGTTGTACCCTGGAGAAGCTATGCCAACTTTGCTAGGGAAAGCATTTGAGTGTAGTGTATCCTGGAGCAAAAATATACTTGCCTCATGGAAGAGTATGTGGCAGTCGGATATCTGACAACAATTAACCCACCCAGTTGGAATGTGTAAGCTGTGCGTTACAACTAGGCACAGATAAGCCAGTCTGTTAAAGAGTATCCCTCAGATGCATCAAGCATCCATTTTGCGATTCCTTATTAGCGAAAATAAGGAATCGCTAATAAGGAATAGCAAAATGCTATGCAAGAAGAAATCACATTAAAAATAACGATTTCTTAAAATTCCTTAATTGCGACTCACAAATTGCGAGTCGCAATAAAGGAATACCTCCCTATTCATTCCTATGGGTCTAGAGGCCCATAGGAATGAATGGGAAGACATTCTCAATTTGCGAATCGCAAAATGAGAATGCGATTTCAAGGGTGCAGGGGTGTCCAAAGGACACCCTGTGCACCCCTGAAATTGATCTGTGCATATATGTTGCGCACACACATGCCCTTGGGACATGTGTGTGCGCAACATGAAACTTTGAAAAATGCAATTTAGTGTATTTTTCAAAGTTTTTGCAAATTACCATGAAGTTGAACTTCGTGGTAATTTGCAAACCCTATTAGCGAAATCGCTATTTTTTAAACTTTCATGCATTGCATTTAAGGAATCTCAATTTGAGATTCCTTAAATGCAAGTAATCGCAAGTTAGCGAATTCTTAATTTCCGATTTTTGCATTTGGGATGATGTATCCCAAATGCAAAAATACCGGTCGCAAAGGGGCAGATTCTGAGAATCTGCCCCTTTGTGAGCGGATTTTACCTTGATGCATCTGGGCCTATGTTACTGTCGAAATTGACCCCACATTTGCCTCTATTTGAAGTTGTTTGTGTGTAAATTAGCTGCTCCTTTAAAATGTATTGCTAGCTGCTCCATCCACCAATTCTATCACTATTTATATCAGCGATTTCTTTTATAAACGGCGTCCTTCAGGTTGAAGTCGCTTCCTAGAAAGAGCGCTCTGGAGTACCAACCTCCCTCTCACAGCCTGGGGAAAGCCTTCCTGTTCTACCTGTAACAGCATGTTTCACAATTATTACCACACATTTACATACCTCAGAAAACCATTATCACGAGGGAATGCGAACAGAACTGTTTGACTCTAACGGCCACATGCATCATCCCGGCCGTTTGCGAATTCTAAATTGCGAAAAATAGCAAATCGCAATTTGGAATTCGCAAAACGGGATGCATGATTATTTTTTCTTAATATTTGCGATTCGGTAAAATTCGCTTTTTTTGCCGATTCGCAAATATCATGCGAATTCTAATTTGCAAATTTGCATTTCCCATTGATTCCTATGGGCCAAAAGGCCCATAGGAATCAATGGGAATTGCGAATTTGCAAATTAGAATTCGCATAATGTTGATGCATTCCATGAGTGCAGGGGGGGGTCCAAAGGACCCCCCCCCTGCACCCCTGAAATGTATTTTTAAGTGGATGTTTCACACACACATGTCCTAAGGACATGTGTGTCTGTAACATGACAATTTTAAAAATTCATTTTTTTACGTTTTTGAAGATTTTCGCAAATTAACACGAGGGTCAACCTCGTGTTAATTTGCACTTCCTAATTCAAAATTCGCATTTTTTTTTAAATTGATGCATTGCATTTAAGGAATCGCACAAATGCGATTCCTTAAATGCATTCGCATTTTTTAGAGAATGCAAAAAAATGCGAATTTTGAACTACTTTTGATGCATCCCAAAAACGTATTTAGGAAGTGCAAACGGCCGAATTTACCGATTCGCACCGTTTGCACTTCCTAAATAGGTTGATGCATGTGGGGGTAAATGCTTTCATTGTGGCATTTGTATGCTGCCATCTGAGTATAGTAGTTAATTGAGATGGCTGACTATTTAAAACATCATCAACACTACCACTTCAAAAGTAAGGATGTGCAAATTCAAATTTAAGGAAAACTAAGCGAAATTATATGAAATTTGGTAGCAGGATTCATGAGTTTAAAGGTCATGTGGAAGAATACCTTGCATAAATAATCACGTGAAATTGCAGCAGGACACTGGTTCGATGGACCAAATTTCGATTCATATTGTTGGCTTACTCCATAATGCTTTATGGAGGACCTGGACATAGCACTACCACTGACCCACGCTGAAATGTTGTAACACCAGGACATGCAACTCCTGTGCCATAAGAGGAAATTGGGTGCAGATTTGAGCAGGTTCTAATCTGCACTTGAGGCCCAGGCAGGATAAGCCTAAAGAGATTTTACCTGCTGGCTTTTTTGGTAGGCAAAATTGTCGCTGGTGTTCCCACACCAAACAAATCCAAATGAAGGAGCACGCAGCCAATTAGAATTGAGCTGTTTCATTCTTGCAAATTCTGCTCCATCCAGCTTGTAACCAGGCCCTTACATTGTTCCACTGAAGACAACATAAAGGTGATGGGTGAGATGCTTGCAAAGGCACAGGATCACATTTGAGTCTATTGTTGTTCAACTACTGAGCCATTTCAGAAAAAAAGACCAGCCATATGCAAGTCTGCCGTAAGCCTACTACAATAGGATCAGTCAACATTAAACTGCCAGTCTAAGTCCCTTTGAACTTGAATTTAGCAGCCCAGAATGGTTTTGGCATATTTAGGCCTCACCAGTATGGACTGAACCTACATCTCACTGATGAGGCCCAATAAGGATGAAACATGTCTGGGGATGCTTGCCATTCTATTGAGAGGAGACCTGACCTTGGAGATCAGGTCAGACTATTCCTACTGGGAATAAATCAAGACTAAGTTGCATATCCTAGTAGTCACCAGTAATTAAGGTTAAGTTAAGCATTCCACCAATTGCTTTACTATTTTTAGATGCCCTAAGTATGACATATACTCAAATGTGGGTCTTTGCTCATTGTGCCATTGGACTCAAGCTGCACTTCCCTGGTGAGGCCTAAGTAGGCTGACTCCTGGTATTGCTTGTTTTTCCATCTAGAGGAAATCTGGCATGGAAGATGTCTCAATCAGAGCTTAAATATCACTAAGGATTTCGATGGCAATCTCCCCACTTTCCCTGTTGGTCTGCTCTGCCCCTTGAGTGTAATTGGGCAATGAATAAGAAGAGGCATGCTCCAACAGGTTGGTTGATGAAAATCAGGATGGAGTGTCTATGGCACAGTGTATTGGATCAGTTTTAAGGAGTTCACTTAGTGAAGAGGACTACAGATATAGGTATCATATGAATACGACCTAGACATGCCTGGTGCAGAGTGCAGGTAGACTGTAACTAGTCCACACGTGTACCTGGAGTCCCGAGCAAGAACCAAAGAGAATGACAGTGCATATCCAGTAAGCCTGTTAGTAGAAAGGCAAAAAACTATCAGGTATAGGAGACCGGTATATCACAGGAGCAATAAGGAAGGAACCAAGAAAGGAAAAACCCTAAAGGCAAGGGAAAGAGATGGCTTATAGCAAACTGAAGTGTATGTCTTCATAACAACTGCTTTTGCCAGATAGCCCCTGAAGTGCTATTACTAAGGCTCGAGATGGTTCCAGTGTAGCTTGTTCAGTGCAACAGATCTTCCCGACTCAGGAAGTATTTGCCCTGTCTATGTGTCTATATTCTATAGGCCTGTTTGCCTGTTTGCTACCCTCTCCATGTCTGAAGTATTCAGCAGGGGCGTTGCTTGCTTGGTCAGTGCGATTTGGGGGATGTAAATCTCAAATATCCCAACTAAATAAGCAGTGGTCTGCTGGGTGGTGGGTGAGATGATCATGGTTTGGGATGAACTGTTTCCATGCGAAATAGGGTCAGTACTCATTTGCATTAGGTGGGCCTCTGTCTACAGTGGCACAGTGGCCAATACAAAATGGGTTTGAATGCTATTCCAAGCAATGCCACTGGTTAGGCTATGTACAAGCATTCATCCTATTACCTTTTGGGTGTTTGATTGCCCTTAGTATGGCTGGAAACCTGAGACTGCTGCAGCTTTCCAAGCCTTCTACTGCCAATACCTGCAAATTAAAAAAAAGTAGTACATTTGCACCAATTCAAGGAGTAATTCTATAGGTTCATACTTACAATTTTTCTGGCAAAGCAACCACAATATACATTTTAGTTTCTGCTCCAAATAACATGAACACGTTAATAGCTCTTAGCGAATGAAATTGGTGAGAAAACGTACACAGACATAACAAACACGCCTCAGGGTCCCCAGGCCAACTAGCAAGCCAAGAATGCATTTGGAGGGTGTCACGCCCCAAATATCTCCCCGAAGCTACATGCCTGAGCATCCCTAGGGGTCATGGTAGGTCTCCAGTGGAGCTTATAACTACAGAAATACATACAGCACAATGGCCTGCAGTCCCTGCCCTGGGATCATCTTTTTAAATGTATTTTTACTGCACGCACTCTTCTTTGTCTCTGCTGTGAGGAGTCTTGGTGGTAGAGTTGTCTAAACGATACATGTAGACAGAGCTCAAAGTTTTCAATCCTCCCCTTTACAGATCATTTCATCAGGTGACTGATGGCCCAAGTTGCTAATAGAGGTGGGTGCAACTACAAATTAAAAGAGCGCGCTGAGACATGGGTCTGGCTTGGTTCTAAGAGCCCAATCAAAAAACAAACTATTAAAATGTTTGGCATGTACATAATGCAGCAAACATAATGTGAAATATGCTATAGTCTCTTCAAAATGTTAAAAAGTGTATTGTGTATTCCTTTGACATGCAAAAGTGTTTTACTTTAGTAGCTCTAATGTTATCACTGGATAGGAAGACATTTAGTAAACATTTTTAAACATGAACTTAGAGACCTTGGGGCTGATTCACAGTACTAATCTGAGACAAAATCCTACACTTACTACTTTTGGTATTCACAGAAGGCATTTAGTAGTAGTAAAGTTAGGATGTTGTCTTAAGTTTGACTTAAGACAGACTTAAGACATCCTTAAGTCAAACTTAAGACAGACTTAAGACAAAATCCTAACTTTACTACTACTAAATGCCTTCTGTGAATACCAAAAGTAGTAAGATTAGGATTTTGTCTCAGATTAGTTCTATGAATCGGGCCCATTGATAGCGAACCCACCCAATGAGAATGACAATAATGAAGTAAGAGGCATGCCAGTAGTCATGTAAACCCTAAACATGGCCTAGATTCTTATTATAGATGGAGGTGCATTATAGTCTATTGAACCAAACATGATAGGTGCTTATACAGGGCACATCCTGAACTCAAGTATTCAAAGATTTTCTCATGTGTGATAATGAGCCAGTATTATTTCCAGGTTATCTGGTTTCACATTTGGAAATTCACCCAGCAGCTTAGCAGATGCCACAGAGATGTATCTCTCTCTCCCTCATAGATTGAAGGAGGGCTTCAGGAGTCCACTCTTAAGAATATCATATACATCTATTGCTTGAAATCTAGAGTTGTCTTATGTTTAAGGCTGCCACATGCACATCTGTCTTTATCGCCAGAGACCACAGTCAAACATAATTTGTCAAAAAACATAAATATTGTCATTGTATGTCCTAGTTTGTATCAAGATAATTCTAAAAAACAGATTTGTAGACTGTCGCTACAAGTGAACTGCAAAGATACAAAAAAACTCTTCTGAAGGAACCACTCTTCCTGTTAATCTATCATCTGCGCACCTTAATGTGTGTTACCAGACATGCCCACTGTTCTTCGCAATCACAGCAGTTGTGGTTGGACTGTTGCTATTGGCGCAGGAACAGAACCGATTTCCATATGTCTAGTCTCTGTCTAAGTGGGCGAATAAGCAATGGACTGGGATGTAGTCACTAGTTTGTTTAATATTTTCGAACTGGGAACAGATATCCCTGACTCTAGGATATTCAACACTTTTGCAGCCTTAGGAAAGAAGTTCAAATAGTTGGCAGGCACCTCCAGCCTGAAACTTGATCCTCATGCCATTGTGGATCAACAAGAAGCTAGCTTCCTTAGCACAGCTTCAAGGTCTAAGGATTGAGATTAAAACTGTAGACAACTCTCCACAGTCCTTTCCCTGCCAGATAGAAAATGTTCCAACAAAAACTGACATTGCTGGATGAAGGAGTACTCACATATGCTGGAAGAAGGTGTACTCACCTATACTGGATGAAAAAGTACTCACATATACTGGATGAAGAAATACTTACTTATGGTGGATGAATAAGTACTCACCATTGCTGGATGAAGGAGTACTCATTTATGCGGGATGAAGTCGGATGCTTAGCTCTCCTCAAATTGAGACTGAAGCATTTCTTAAACAGTTAACACACATGCAATTTGGTGATAATTCAAAGGCAAATTATTATAAAATTCTCACATTATTTCAATCGAAATATAAGACACAAATGTTATGCTCTGTATCTGCATTGAACCATGGGTAGAAGGCTCATCTGAGAGTAGAAGATCTGTTAAGTAAAAAGGAATGAAGTTTCCTGGAAAGAGAAATTGACTTCTGAACACATCTGCCTCATGGGTAGAAGACTCAGCTGAGTGTGGAAGACCTCTTGCCCGGAAGGGAAGGAAGTGTCTTGAAAATTAATGAAATGCAGCAATGGCTTGAACTTTGGTTGCAGTGACATGAAGTCTACTGTCACAACAAGCATTTGCAATGCAATAGGTCTCGCATTTAGGGGAGTTCGAGCTATTGATATTGCAAATAACAATGCCTTTTATTTTTGTTTTTAAAACATAAATCAAAGGCATTGTCATTTACAATGCCAATAGCTTAAACTCACCTAAATGCGAGACCTATTGCATTGCACTGGAAACAGAATTTGGCATAAGAGGAGCGCCCAGATTGCAACAGGCAGTGCTGACATGGGCAAAACGCGGACCCAGGGATGGCACATTTTGGGCCGCTTTGTAGCTGCATCTCGGAGGTTTACCTCCCAGTAAAATAAACTGCAGTGTACTGAGGCGAACCTCATTATTTGCGCAAGTAATAAACACCTTGTGGCGATCCCAGGAGTGGATTGTGATGCGTTGGTTTTACTGTTTTAGAAAGATGTTATTCCTCTCCTTTAAGGCCTTGGTTTCACCATCCATTGAGGCATTGGTTTCACCTCCATGGGCTTTGTATTCACTGTCCTTTGTATTCACTGTCCTAGAAAGCTATTATTCAGGATAGTATGTTCTTGTTCTATTTTTTACTGTTAGGGTAGAGAGAAAGGGTTGTTTGTTGCCCGGGGGAGTTGGTGGGAGAGAATCGATGTTAAATTCCCATGTGTTGGTTGATAATGTCTGGATGTGTGGAACAGGAGGGACACGGAGGATGGGTGAGTGGTAGAACTTTCATGGTTGATGCTTGTGAGGGTTACAAAGTATGAGCAGAGCGCTGATGTTGGGGAGGCAGGTCACAGTGGGTTTATGTTTTTTTCTATCACTAGCAGCGGGCAATGAGCTATGACAGTGGTTAATACCAATATACTGATTTAAAGGGTTCAGTATGGAATTAATGTGGTTAGTTTCCTCCATTAGTTGACTGGTGTTATATGGACAGATATAAAATGTGTTATCCATTTATTATATCTGTGCAGGTGAGAGGTGTTGGTACATGTTTATGCTGCTGAGAGCATGTGTGACTGTGGATCAGAATACATTAATTTATGGATTGTGCAAAATGTTTCATTGACTAGCATGTGTGAGTTACACTGTGCTGTCAGGTTTGCAGGATAATACCAGAGCACCAAGGGAGCTTTATCAGCCTGGTGGCTACTTTTTAAAGCAACTGAAACCGGGTGAGGTATAGCCTGTTGTTGTAGTGGAGTTGTGCTACTCACACGGTACTCTGGTGCTGAGATGAGGAACTTGTAGATAAGCCTGTGAGGGCAGTTTAGGCCCAGCACTAATTGCTTTATTAACCTTCCTGCTTCCTCAAATTTGCTTAAAAATGAACTGTTTGTCTACTCTTTTTTCAAAATGTTCTTGGAGGGGAAACACCCCAAACCCTCCGTAGGTTGTTCGAGCTCGCTCGCTACGCTTGCTCGACGCAGTGCAGTACGACAATAATGTTACGCCTCACCACTTTCAAATGTCACCAGCCGCCACTGATTACAAATACAGTTGCAAGGATTGTGAAGAAAGAAATGGTACTATATGGGCTTGCACCAGGTATAAGGTAACTTGGGGTTCCGAAGGAGCTCCGGCAACAAAAGTGCAAAGAAGCTATTTTACAAACCTTTGCCTTCCCACACATTGAAAACATCTGTAGCATAGATACCATCTGCAAAACATGTGCTGCTACTCGTTTCTGCTAAAAATATATATATTTTAAAAGTGTTATTTGCATGGAAGCACTCTGCACAGCAAACTCTCTGGTTTCTGTCTCCTTTTGGGGTCCACTCTCTAACCAGTTAGCCGTGCAGTGGTGAACCATGGCTGTGGGCACCAGCCCAAGGTGCCCCCCACCTGTTGTTCTCACATGGGTTTCACAGAGCTGGGTCCAAGCTGCAAACTAAAGCCCTCACACATTGACTCCACTGTTGCTGAGGACTTTTAGTGCATGTGTTTTAACCGTCCGAGCTCTCCACTGGCCTACGCCTCCCAGTAAGACCTGCCTAATATTTGTGTGCCTCCTCTGAAACTCAGAGGTGCGGCCTAGAAATACTCCCAAATGTTCATGTGGCGGATGATTTATCATTTTAACTGTGATCTTCAAATATTTTCTACTTGTAGCACTGCCAGATTTTTTGCCAAACTTTTCGCTTAAAAATAAGGTCCTGTGAGTACCTGTGTATTAATTGCATGCTCAGTGAAGGCTGCAAGGCATTGGCAGATGGGGCGCTTACAAAAAGGGAATGCCAGGATTAAGACAGAAAGATTTGGCTGGTCAGAAGCGTTTCTAGGGCTAGGGTCACAAATGTGATGTGGGGAACTTCCCTGGAATTATGGCAACACCTTCTGACAGCTAACTTACAAGAATATATCACAAACTCCAGTGCTTTTATTATGTACATAAACAGGGCACAAGTCCTCAGGATTATTTACTTGAAATCCATAATATCCATTTCAGGCAGCTGAGAGGAGGCGGTCACTGTTACATGCTGACACTGAACACCCAGCTAACAGTTTTACACCCAGACACATGCACAAATACAATGTGCAATAGTTCTTCCCCTACCTGCTCCTGTGCCATCACTCTTTCGTAGGAGAAGTGGTCCCTTCCAAACACAGTGCTCAACATCCCTGCAGTCCCAAAACTCGTTTCCAAATGGCAGCAAACTGAAGCGGTCCCAGGATGCAGTATCCGTTTAGAAGCTGCTGGGAGAGAGCGGGGTCTCGTGACAACTGAGAGGGGAACCGGTTTTTGGACAGCCAGATCTATCTATCTATCTATCGCATTCACTCTATCTATTTAGCTATCTATGGCACTCACTCTATCTATCTATACCCCTCCCTCTATCTATCGCCCTCACTCTATCTATCTATCGCACTCACTCTATCTATCTATCTATCGCATCACCACAGCATCACACAGCACCACCACAGCATCACTCAGGGGCACCACAACATCACTATGCACTACCAAAGCATCACTCTTTGCCACCACAACATCACTCTGCGCCACCACAACATCACTCTGTGCAACCATTCAACAACAACTGGTTCTAATATGTTCTCTCAATGTTTCAAGCTTTATTACAAATGTCACAAAAAAGATGTTAATATTTCACTTCTGTTCTTGGTTTTTCGTCACAATAAAATACACTGAACATAATCTTCACAAAAGTTCTTTGAAAAAGTTTAAGCTATTGCCATTATAAATTACAATAACTTTTATTTAAGTATTAATAATTAAAATAAATTACACGCCATTGTTATTTGTAATATCAATACATCTAAGTCACATAAATACAAGACATATTGCATTACAAATGCTATAGGTGTCACATTTGCGAAAGTTAGAAGTATTGGCATTGTAAATGACAAAGCTATTAATTTCGCTATTTTCAAAACAAACACATAAATAAATACATTTTCATTTACAATACCAATAACTCAAACTTTCCTAATGCGAGACCTATTGCATTGCAAATGCTTGTTAATAAGTTACCCCGTCGGCCTGCAGCTCGTCTATTAATCATTGTTCCAGGAGTTAAATGAGGATTGAGAAGACATTTGACTCCATCAGATTGCACTTCCTCTTTAGAGCCCTTAAGAAAAGAGGTTTCTTTCCCTTTTTCCTTGTCCTGGATTATACTTGTTACTGTTGACTCTACTATAGTGGGACACAACACTGTAATACTTTTAGATACTTTCCATCTAGAAAGAGATATTAGATAGTACTGCCGTCTTTGCGCTGGCTATAGAACCAATAGCATGCTGGGTCAGGCCTAGTAGTAGGGAATGTCCTAGTAAAGTAAAGAGCTTGCCTTCACAGGATTGCACTGAAGACTGGATATCCTATGCTGATGGAGTCATGCTGTTCCTTGTGGGTGCTTGGTTCACATTGCCTACAGTAATGTTGTGTTATCAGATTTTGGGTAACATTCTGGTAACTTGCAGAACAGTGCACTAAGTTTATATTGAGCTGTTATGTTTGTACTAGTTGATTCAACCTATTAGATTTCCAATGTTAGACTAATGTTCTGATTTGTTACCTTTGCCTCAAAATGTAAAGCGCTCTGATATCCTTCGGGATCAAGTTTGCGCTATATAAAACTTTATGAATAAAATAAAAAATAAAATAGCAAGTAAAAACACATGAAAATAAAGCCTAAGTCAGACCTGATGTGCACAATACATTCCTAATGCATGAATATGAATTAAGGATTAGTGCAGTGTGATCCCGGAGCCAGAAATCACAGGCGTGCCCGCAGGCAACCGCCTATCGCCAACACATACGTGAACCCTGTGTTAACGCAATGATTATTTAAAAACGCTGAGTTACGTACTGCGAGTGAAACGGATGACATACTACATAATAGCAAGTAGTCCCTAAACATGACATACCTACAGTTGCAGCGCAATGCAACTGTAGTTGGTCGGTGCTGCTTCCGATAAAAATAGAAGTGACGAATCGAAGCATTGACCAATAGGGAGGGTGGAAATGCAGACTGATGCATTAATAACCCAATTGCAAGAAGCAGGCATGCAGCAGGCGGGATTACTCTCGCTATATGTATTACTGGATATCTCGGAGAGACAGCGCATGCGCACTGCCCAGGCAAGACCTAAACATGCGTTGATGTTTGTCAGTTGGCCATTTCTTTCCAGAGATAGTGAGGTGTGAAAAAAATGAAATTACGTCTGGGTCACAGGAGGCTCAGCTGGAGGGAATCTATCTGGGAAACCATTCAATAAATGTGTGTAGTAATCCGAGTAAGAGATGTGTAGTGTTGTAGTCCTGCATACATAACTTTATGAAGTATCCAGTTTGAATAAACTTCTGGCATCTCTTGGAAGTAACTTGATACTAATCTGGACTGGGATGTTGTGGCCGTTCTTCTATAGCAAGAAGCTATTGGGTAATCTAGGAGGGTGTGATTTGGAAAATTGCATTCGGCAAGTGTGTTAATAGTGAATCTGTGAAGTGTGAGTTAGGGCAGATGATAGTCTGAATGGATTAATCAAGTGTGAGTTATGAATGACGTATGAGTAAATGAGTTTGGAATGAGGTACACATAAAAGCTCAAGGACTGAGTTACTAGTGATTTAAGGACACCAAAGTTGCTGTAAATTACGAGTGAGCGAAGGAGTGTATTGTATATAATTGATTTGGAACAGAGTAAGTTGAGGGTAGTGGATAGAAATCCAGTTAGTTAGGTTTCGATGTTCATACTTAAGTTATAAAATATATAACAGTCAGTGCCATAACAGTGTCTTAATTAGGAGTGAGTAAGGAATTAGCTGGAAATTAGAGACCTAGATATGACAAGAGTAAACAGGGGTAGCAGTGAGTAATATTAGAGTTCAGTAAGGCATGCATGTGATATAATTCAGCTTCATTGAAGACAGGAGTGAGTCGAGTCTATAGTTATAAAGGGAGTGTGCTTAGAGTGAATGAATCCACAGAAATTAAATCATACTTAGACCTGGGAGTACTCATTTATGCTGGATGAAGGGGTATGCTTAGCTCTCCTCAAATTGAGACTGGAACATTTCTAAAAGAGTTAACACACATGCAATTGGTGATAACCCAAAGGCGAATTACTATAACATTCTCACATTATTTCAACTGAAATATAAGACACTATGTCTGTGTTCTTTATCTGCATTGATCCATGGTTAGAAGGCTCATCTGAGAGTAGAAGACCTGTTAAGTGAAAAGGAAGGAAGGTCCCTGGAAAGAGAAATTGACTTCTGAACACATCTGCATCTGCCTCATGGGTAGAAGATTCAGCTGAGTGTGAAAGACCTCTTTCCCGGAAGGGAAGGAAGTGTCTTGAAAATTAATGAAATGCAGCAATGACTTGGACTTTGGTTGCAGTGACATGAAGGCTACTGTCACAAAAAGGTGTTGATGTTTGTCAGTTGACCATTTCTCTCAAGAGATAATGAAGTGTGAAAAAAATGAAATTATGTCTAGGCCACAGGAAGCTCAGCTGGAGGGAAGCTACCTGGGAAACCATTTAATAAATGTATGTTGTAATCCGAGTAAGAGATGTGTAGTGTTGTAGTCCTGCATACATCATTTTATGAACGATACAATTTGAATACACTTCTGGCCTCTCTTGGAAGCAACTTGATACTAATCGGGACTGGGATGATGTGGTTGTTCTTCTATAGCAAGAAGCTATTGGGTAATGTAGGAGGGTTGTGATTTGGAAGTGAGCAATCGGCAAGTGTGTTAATAGTGAATTTGTGAAGTGTGAGTTAGGGCATATGATAGTCTGAGTGGATTAATCGAGTGTGAGTTATGAATGACGTATGAGTAAATGAGTTTGGAATGAGGTAGGAGTAAAAGTTAAAGGATTGAGTTACTACTGACTTAAGGACTTAAGGACACTAAAGCTGTTGTAAGTTAGGAGTGAGCGATGGAGTGAATTGTATTGAATGATTTGGAACAGAGTAAATTGAGGGTAGTCGATAAAAATCAAGGGGCATATTATCAAGGAATGGCGTTAAAATTATCGCCCCTTTAGCGGCAGGAAACTGTCGCTAAAACGGCGAGCACGGGATTGATAATATGCCGTAGAGAATCCCAATAAGAAGCCTATGTTAACACCAGAACATGGGCTTCTATTGGAATTCTCAAGGGCATATTATCAAGCCCATTATCGCCACTTTAGCTGCAGTTTCCTGCCACTAAAGCGGTAATAATTCTAATGCCGTTCCTTGATAATATGCCCCCTAGTTAGTTAGGTTTTGATGCTCATACTTAAGTTATAGAATATATAAAAGTCAGTGCCATAAAAGTGTCTTAATTAAGAGTGAGTAAGGAATTAGCTGGGAATTAGAGACCTAGATATGACAGGAGTAAACAGGGGTAGCAGTGAGTAATATTAGAGTTCAATGAGGCATGCATGTGATATAATTCAGCTTCATTGACGACAGGAGTGAGTCAAGAGTCAATAGTTATGGAGGGAGTGTGCTTAGAGTGAATGAATCAATAGAAATTAAATTATACTTAGACATGAGTCAGTGAATTGGAAGAGACTACCTTACAGCTTTAAAATGTCCTTAAAACTCAGTTATTGAATGCATAAACGGAGTTTAAGTAAGGAGTGACTTATGCATTGGCTTATTGGCATGTGTTTGGAATTCATTGCAGTGGGGAAAAGTAGTCTTATCCCTCTGTCAACAAAGTCTTTAGAGCCATTAGAATGATCCGATCTCTTTGCTGGCATGCTCTGCTAAGAAACTTGACACACATGC
Organism: Lissotriton helveticus; assembly: GCF_964261635.1. Taxonomy (NCBI): domain Eukaryota; kingdom Metazoa; phylum Chordata; class Amphibia; order Caudata; family Salamandridae; genus Lissotriton; species Lissotriton helveticus. Next base: position 136,758,875 of record NC_136058.1, read on the forward strand.
AGCAATTTATATTTCAGTGGCATTTACCATCGTTCTATTGGCCCTCTTTTCCACCATGATCTTTATATTCCCCCTGAGGTTCCATTAAAATTAATTGAAGAGTACACGCGGAAATACAGTCATCTTCACCAAAGCTCTTCTAGTCATGATGGGCAGTTGCAGCGTACTCCAAAATGCTACACTCCCCTGGGGAGCACGGGCCACTCCCAAGATTACCCTCTCTATTGTCCTTATCTATATGGTAAACTCTGACTTTCAAGTAACGGAATGCCATAGGCTCCCAATGGATACGACCTGTACCTATGACCGCCTAGAGTGTCCGGCCAGTCAGCGCCATCAAAAAGTCACACATCTTGCTCCAATTTGTGCATAGTCCAGAACCTCTCCCAGGTCAGCTAAAACCGTGATTTTCCACGGTATCTCTGTGTGGTCCTTTCACAGGTACAGAAGCTTATCACCTGTGTATGTAGCGAGATGATGTGATTGTTGTCTCACAGGCAGATGCCTCTCCCTCACCCTTCCAAACTCATTATGCTAGCAAACAGTTCAATAGCCAGTGCACACAACATCTGCAACAGCGGATAGCCCTGTCTCATGCCCAAGTTAACTTCAAACGCTACAGCTAAGCACTAGCACATGCAAACCTGTATACATGCATCCATTATCAGAAAAGAGACCCATATGCACCACCTTTCACCCAAGTCATCCCACGCATTTCCTTTCCCAGTTAATCCCAATGGAGTGTATTGAACACCATTCTTACATCATTGGATAACACCACTGCCTCCGGGAAATCTTTCAGCAGAGTTTCCCTCCAGCACTTTCTAAAGGTGTTTGATGTTGTAAGAGACGCTGCACAGTGTTGTAAAGCTTTTCTGGTCATCATGTATAAATATATATTAATGTAGCTTATATGACAAAATAAGCATGGAAAGAGGGTGGTAAGATGTCACCTCTAAATTGTCACCAGTGGGCTTCAGTATGGAAATTATCAGGGCCATCAGTTCTCTGAATGTTGGCTCATCCAGAAATGCAGCCTCAAGTCTCCAAGTGGGAGTAGGTGAAATGTGCCTGCCCCAGTTCACACTCATGAGTAGCGGGTTCTGATCTGAGTATATACGTCCGCCAGCTTTGGGGAACATACCAGCATATCCAGATGGACATTGAGGTCCTGTAGTGGAGAGTAGAATGAATAATCCCTCTGCCCCGCATTTCACAGCCGCCAAGGGTCACAGAGCCCCCAGTTGTTCATCCAATCCTGAAAGTCCCTCATAATATGAACAGACAGGGAGTCCACAAGCTGTGGTACGGAGCTATGAAGGTGTATGACTGCCACTACACCCATAGTCACTGGAGCTGGGACGTCTCATGTAAGTGCTGTGGGAAAGTGTGCCTGGCCAGTGTTCGGTGTGTAGATACTGCCCATCACGATGCATAAGTCATCTAGTTCACCAACAAGAATGTCATAGTGGCCCTCCTATGGACCCTAATGTAATGAGCCATAAAAGGTACAACTGACCTCATCCATATCATGTACCCATGGAGAACTCCAAATAGGTGGTCACAAATATCTGAGCCTGCCATTTGTGCTACAAGGCAGTGATCCGGTCCCAAACCATGTGAGTCTCCAGACGTATCTGTGCAACTGCATTTCAGAATTGATAATGTTCAGCTGCAGATCCCATGCACGTTACATTTCATTTCAGGAAGGTGTCTTTAGTGACCCAACTCTGCATTGTGCCTGAGATGTGTGCACCCTGCCCCTCTCCACCCTTCCCCCATAGTGCGGTCCACATTCTCTCCCCCGCTGCAATCGTATGGTTTCAGTCCCCACAAACCTCCCCCTGTGAACTCTAGGATAATTTGGCCCTTGCTGTGACAATTAAGCTTGGGTAGACATAAAACAGGGAACCCCCAACTTCCACTAACCATGCTGAATTGGCAACGGACATCCAGTGAAACCAGTACAAAACAAACATTAATGAGATTCATAATCCCAATTCTAGTCCAACAGCAGGGCTTTCCAGGGAATAGATCTCTGCTCCAATAGCCAGATTGACTCCAATCCGATCCCTCATGTGAGGAATAGTGAAGTAGGACTTGGCAGTCAGGAATTAGGGAAGAACATCACTCATAGATACCAGGAGACTACCAGGAGATACCAGTGCCCCAGGGTGGCATAAGCCATCTGCTGTTTGAGGCATCACCTTCAGTCCTTCGCGGAGAGTCCCAAAGGCACTCTCTGTGTCTATTTACCCAGGTGTCACATCAGTTTGAAGCTTGTCACCACCATGACCCTGCAGCGCGTGGAAGGTGGATCCTTCATCAATAGATGCTGCTCTTTCTGGTGCTGTCTGGGTTTTGGTGGGTTGAGCAACCCACTCCAGTCCCTTTCTCTTTCTCCTCATGTACTTTGGTAGAGGAGGTCTACTCCAGGGCTCCGCGTCTGTCCTTGCCTTATGTTTCTCAATCCAGTCCCAGGCACTCTCCGATTCTTGAAAGAAGCAAGACTTCTCACCCATCATAATCTTAAGGCAGGCCAGGAAAAGGAGTGCAAATCGGATCCCTGCTTCACGTAGCTCCTTCCTGACTACTGTGATTAAAGTATGTCTTTATCTGCACTACCATTGTGTAATCAGGGAATATTTCAATGGTAGCGCTGTTAACCCCTCTGATGCCAAATATGCTTTTCCTTTGGAGGAATCTCTATCCCTGTAGTGAAGCAACCTCACGACCACTGGTCTGGGAGTGCTGGCAGGCACCCCGTGCGCATGTTCCAGTGCAAAGAATCATGACAGTCCTTGCGGGACCACCTGCTTTGCCAACCAGTGTTCCAGGTGAGCACCCGCATGCACCCCTTCTGTCCCCTCTGGGTGACTATCCTGATGTTATTGTGCCTTCTGCGTCCCTCCACATCATCTGCCCTCCAGACCAGAATCTCTGACCGTTTTGTGAGGATATGTACCTTGTCCTGTAACTTTTCACCTCAGGGCACTCCTCGCCAAAGACATCTGGTTGTGTTTGACTCTATCTGCCAGCTTCTGGTATTTGTCTCCGAGGATATTTAAGTCTGTGGACACCTTGTCAATCTTGCCCTCCAGCATCTCCCAGGTTGTTGTGAGAGCGCTGAGTATTTGGTCCAGCTTATACAGGAGCTGCCAAGTCATAGTTGGAGTCCCAGGGCCTTTGTTCCTGTAAGACCTCTCACAGCAGTGAGGCAGCTCCTGATTCCGGTTGCTCGCCCACCGGGCATCATTAGTGTAGCAGGACTGGCACATCCTGTTCCGAGGATAGTCCTCCAGCCCGCTGAGGGGAGAGTCACAAGGAAACCCAAACACCCTACTCAGGGCGTCCGCCAGTGAGTCTGTGTTCCAAGAAAGGGGGGCCCTCACCACTCAAGACTGCGCTGCCTGCCAAACTGCCAATGTGTCAGACCCTCTCATCACTGCTGGAGCAATAGGTGGTGCCCACTCATCCCTGAGTGCTGAGATCTTAAAAACTAATGCCAAAGGAACCACCTTTCACACCCCAGCGTGCATCAGTCCGCTTGTCCTCGGACCCCCTCAGCATTTTCCTCATCAGTAGGCCTCCATCTACCTTGTGGATCATCAACAAGGTAAGCAGCCACTCCACAGCCTTGCTAATTCATTGTATCCCCCTGCGCTCAGCCTCCCAGGCCACTAGCATTCATCCAGGTCAACCGCTCTCTGCCTTGACCTGTGCAGGGTCAATCAGGCAGCCTCCAGTCATGTAGCCACCCAGGTGATACCGCTCTTTCTGTTCTGCCTCATGCTCAACCTCCAGCTAGGCCTCATAGGTGACCCCAGGGTGGCGTCCACCAACAGTGCCGCAGCTAGCATGATCATCTGCCACCGGACTGCGGGCATATTAGCAAGAACCTTGTTAAAATTATCGCCGTTTTAGCGGCAGGAAACTGCTGCTAAAACGGCGATAATGGGCTTGCTAATGTGCGTTATGGAATTCCAATAGAAGCCCAGGTTAGATGTGCAGGACATCTAACCTGGGCTTCTATTGGAATTCTATAACGCATATTAGCAAGCCCATTATCACCGTTTTAGCGGCAGTTTCCTTCCGCTAAAACTGCGATAATTTTAACAAGGTTCTTGCTAATATGCCCCTGCCTCTTTTATTTATGGTTTTTGTAGAGTACAACAATCATCCACCAGGGTTCATCACAGAGCTAAAATGCTCCCTATCTTTTTGGAGTAGTACTTAAAAGAATAGAGAAAATATCATCAGTTTATTTATTTATTGGATCGTCTGATCTGGCTTCCAGGTTCCCCACACTCCTTCTTCCCGCCCCGCCTTAGCAGTTGCCCGTTCACTGGGTACAGCTGTCCCACAGGTACTATGCACAGAGCTGCAGTTGCAGATGTCTCCGTCGTCCCTGGGTATCCCCCTGGGGTCACTACCACATTTACAAATAGGGCTGCGACTAGTGTCATTTCGCGCCGCAATCTTACCTGGTTCAGCTGCTGATTTCCTCCTGCTCCACCTCTCCTCTCTCGCCCTCACCCACGGTCCATTCACTGGCCCCGCTGTCTCAGAGGCATCCACACTAAGCAGAGGATGCAGGTGTCACCTCTGTCCCTCCGTGCCACAGGATGTTTAGGAGGTGCCGCTGTGGCTCTCAAGGACTTCCTGCAATGTTGGCCACACACTCCCATGCACCACCACCGATGATAAACCAATTTCATTAGACACTCTTAACATTCCAAACATGTTCATTTCCCTAAAAAGCGTCACTTCATAAAGTGAGCTCTGGAGACACTTCAAAATGCAACAGTAACATAGTTTACTGTATTAAGTGTAGATGTGCAAAATGTTCATTGTGCTTATGACATTTGCAAATGTTGCATTGTGCAAAATCTGCAAAACTTGTGGCTGTGGAATTACATTCAAACGACTTTCTTGAGCAGAAAATGTTTTATAGACGCAGAAACTATCTTGTGGGAGAAGATTTTTCTTTAAACCCGTCCTCTTGATCGTGTTGTATATGACTCAAGACTGGAAGGAAATCCCTCACATTCAACTTTAAGCGAAAACTGCACTTTTTGCATCTTGAGATTTTGTATAATTTTCATAAAATGTCATGACTTTTCATATAATGACATTGCACATTTTTACAAAGGCCTAATCAAAGTTCTGTAGCACATTGGCTAGCCCCTCTGTTGTGTAAGTATTTATAAGAACATATAAAGGCAACAACATCCACTTCCAATTCAGGGACAATATTTTAATCTATTGTCTCAGCATCAAACAAAAATTACATGCATAATTCAGTTTGTAAATCAGTACAAAATATTGGTTGCCATGAACAGAGCGTGCAGCATAGCAAAGGGTGCCATAAGAGTTGTGAACTGATTAGAAAAGAAAAGAAGAAATTCAAAGAAGTGACATAAAATTCAAACGATTTTTTAGAGGGCAGTAACGGACCCACATACAACCGTTCTGCATAACCTAGCCACTTAATTAGTGCAAAGAACACTCTCTCATTATTAACTTGGGACAAATTATATATCATAAATATCTGCACATAATTGTAGAGAGAAAAAAAGTTGGTCCAGGTATTTTAAATAGAGTGTCGACGTTTCGACTCGTCTTAGGGCCTTGCGGTTAGTTATGCCTGGGCCATGCGAGTCTTCTTCAGGACATTAGAAGCGGGGCAAACAGGGATCTTTTAGATGACCCTACAAGGAAGATAGATAATTATAATTGGAGCTGTTGCCGGGCATGTGTATCTCAGATTCCTGCCCAAGAGTATAAGTTGCTTACCCATATAGGAGTCAAGGTGGTAATAATTCCCACATAAAACGGATAGTTCAAATCCAATCCTAAAAACAAGGAGCACTGGAAACTCATCAGAATTCTAACCAACAATTATATAATAGCTGTTAAAGAACGTACGTCATAGCACAATGGTTACCTTATGTTCTCTTCTAGGTGTGAAGGCACCAATGTTTGATAGTTAAAAAAGACTCTGTAAGACAATGGAGAACCTGTGTAAGGATCCACGACACCATAATAATTGGTTACATTGGAGAGTCAAAGTGATTGAAAGACAATTACCTATTCAGTCGTCCAATCTCTGAGGGATTCCTTTTCCTCTCTTTTATTGCTTGTAGTCCAACTCACGAAGGTGCACGCAGAACCAGTTATTCATGCACCCAGGAGGCTGGAATAATTACAAACAATAGAAGATTTATTCTGAACGCGCTGTAATCCTACAAACGCATCATTATTTTTAAGTAGGGAAGTCTGACAAGGGATGACGAATTCGTCATGTGGAGCTCACCGTGTTATCAGTCGGCACATCAACTCTCTGGAAATGCGAGTGCCTCAGCTCGAATGCATGTGTAAGACGCCACTCGCGATGATCAAATCTAATGCTAAACCCCATTCTCCCATTGATAAAGGGGAAGTCTCCGATACTCGATCAACCAGGCCTAAAAGGTTGGCCAGGGATTGTATCGACGCAGCAGGCGACTTGGGGGAACCATTGGCAAAACGTACAAGGGGTGATCTAGTGGCACGGGTTGAAAATAAGGCTAAAGGGAAAAGCATACAACAGAAGGGAAAGGCCCCACGAGCCTCTGACCCTGGGGAAGTCCAAGCTGTAAACTGTGATGTGACCGAGCATTGTGACATAGGGGGTAGCCAGGATTTTTGGGAGCGTATGGAATCTCTAATATCAACCATCTTTGCTCCATTTTGGACCAAGCTTGGGGACATTGAAGAAAAAGTTGCCTGTCTAGCGAAGGCCTTTGAAGTAAAGGATAGCACTAACCCATTGAATGTCCAAGGGGAAGGTAGTGAATGTATTACTCTTTCGGGGAGAGGAGGGCCAGGGGGGACTCATGGCAAACAAATGACTACCAAGGCTGACTACAATGCAAACGGTAGAAAATCTATCCCAAATCTACCAATGCACTTAAGTGGGCAGCTACTGTTACCTGGCATTATCCAGCAGGGGCAAGCCCAGCGAATCTCCCCTCACCCTGCCCGGGTTTCACACCTGCAAACCCTAAATGAACCAGCTGGGTCTTTGAACGCCCCCCTAGCCGGCCAAGACAGTGGTCAGACTAGATTAACTAATAACATCCCAACGAAACCAGCCCAAGACTTTATTGATTTACCAGCAGCGGCGGCCCCTCTAGTTGTAATTCTGGCTGGTGTCCCCCCACTGAGATCAGATCAAACAGAATCCTGGTCTCAGTTAAAAAATAAAACTGTGGATTGGTTGTCCAGACATAAAGGCTATAGGCCTTTTTTAGCGAATAACATCTTGATGGTCCGTAGAGTGGCATGGCTTGGCAAATTGCAAAAAAAGGTATGGGGATTGCGTCATTGTTAATTTTAGGAGTCCTGTAGTTGCCCAAACAATCGTCGAAGTGCAAGCCAACCCCTCAATTGTCACTTCTATCGTGGCTCTCCCATTGGGATATTTTTGTAGGCCCCCAGTGAGGCCACAAGGGGTGTTTACATCGCTCTTTGCGGTCTCAAATAGATTTGAGGCTTTGTCAAACTTAGACGAGCAAGGTTGACTGCAAGTCATGGACATACCCGCTGGGAAGCAATTAATAATTGGGGCAGTGGCAGAAGGGGAACCCCCACCCTCAATGCCTGACATTGAAGCAGTGGTCCCACACCAGACTGTATTGTCAAATCCTGTGAATATAGCTGAGTTGGAAGTAAAACAAAGGGGGCAGACCGTATCCGAGAATAAAGTTGGAATCCTCTCATTGAATATTGCCGGGTTACGGTCAAAAAGAGGGGACAAGAACTGGAAGGCTTTTCTGTCAATGTATCATATTATTGCTCTCCAAGAAACCTGGGACGCAAAGGATCTCTACCATCTGGACGGGTATCGTTCGTTTAGAAAAAATGCTGAACCATCTGTAATGGGGAGATCTAGGGGGGGACCCTTGTTACTGTTTAGCCTTAAACTATTGTATAGGACGGAGTTGGTAGTGACAAGCTCCCCAAATATTTTAGCTGTTAAACTTGTTGGTGATAATCTTCCAAGTGTGTTGGTGGTAAATTTTTACAATTCTTTTACAAGAACAGACGATTTGGAGCATTTTAGAGCATTGTCCACTTTTTTGGACGACTACGACGCAAATGATGATGTGCCCTGCCATCTTTTAATTCTTGGCGAATTTAATATTCATGTTTGTCATCTAAACTGTATGCAAGATATTGAGAATGAATACGGCCCACAAGGGGTAAATCATTTTGAACATACTAAAAGCGGGGCGTATCTGGAGAGTCTTTTATCTGCTCACTATTTGTTTTGCCCTTCACAAACAGAAACTTTGTACCCTGTCCCAACCTACATAGGACAAGGACACCTCAGCACAATTTTTTTTTGGGTTGCAAGACTTTATTGACATTGTCAGTTAAATACAGTAGTTTGCCTACAACCCTGGGGCCGGTCTAATCATTCGCGACTTCTGATGAATAGAGGAATACACAGCTATTTAGCTGACAACCAGCGGTCCGGCAGCGTCCCTCATAGTGTATACAATAATAGACAATCCACAGTTTCCTCAAAATTGAATGTCATCTTGCTTTTCCATGTTTTTTAAACTTTAACTCAAAATGAAAGACTCATTAGTTCAAAACCAGCATCTCTCATCTTTTGTAATTTGCTTTCCATTGCTAGACGTATACCATCTTGGGTCGTATAACCAACCACTCCCACCCCCTACCAGACCCATTCCATAAATCCGTTTTGTAGCTCAGATTTATTCATTCCGCCGCCCTTAAGTGGCCAGTGGGTGTAGGCAATCAATTATCATCCACTTCGTCATCCGAGCTATCGGAATCTTCTTCCTCTAAGGGTTCACAAAGGTCCCCTCTATAAGCGTTCCAGGGTTGCCATACCGCATTCCATTTACGTGGGTTCGCCCTCAGCCTATAGACCTCCCGTTCCATTATCATCAGTGTGTCCATGTTCCTGCACCATTGTGACAGAGTTGGTACCTCTACTGCCCCCCATTTCTGCGCTATATCTCGTTTTGCTGTCACGATACCCACTATGGCCCACAATCTACCATAAAGCGCCAGATCATTAGCACTCCATACATTCAACAGGCACACACGAGGGTCAGGTGTCAGAGAGGTTTCTAGTGTTTGCGATATGGTTCGCATGACCTGTTGCCAGTAGCTCGCAATGGACGGGCATTCCCAAATGGTGTGTATGAAAGTGCCCTCGTTCCCACATCCCCTGAGACAATGTGGGTGTGGCGCCCTATGCATTCTGTGTAGTGTTGTCCTTGTATAATATATCCTGTGCAGAATTTTTAGTTGCACCAACCGGAACCTCGCCGATATACCCGCCTCGCGCGGGGACGCTAATGCCGCATTCCATTCCGTTTCGTCCATGTCTCCTATCTCAGCAATCCATTTTTCTCTCAGCCTTTCTAGTGGGTCTGGCAAATTATTTAGCAGCTTACGATATGTCAGCGAGGTTGCCCCCTCCTGCATAAAATCAGTTAGCAGGCGATCCTCGAGTGGCGAGGATTCCGGGACTGTAGTGTCTGCAGGGATTGCTGCCACAAGGGCGTGCCTGATCTGGACATATCTATATGTTTCAGTGGGGCCAAGATCGTAGTGTTGCTGAAGATACGAAAACGGGACCACTCCTTCTCTCGACCACAGGTCTCCCACCGTGGAGATCCCTATATTGTCCCACTGGGTGAACCCTTTAGTCTGTCGTAATAGTCCCAGAGCTTTCGTGTCCCACAACGGAGTTAACTTCGTGATGACTCCCGCCCACTTCAACTTCGCTTGCGCCTTATGCCATAGCAATACCGTGTGTTTGGTGGGTCCCATTAATTTTGCCGCTGCTCCCTTGTGATACAGTGGTGTCAACAGGCTTTGTGTGCCCAGTTGTGCCCTATCTGCGAGGTACGCCGGCTCAGTCTGCGGAGTGTGAAGCCATTGATTAATAATTTTAAGTTGTGCTGCCCAATAGTACAGCTGTATATTGGGAAGGGCGGTCCCGCCATCATACCAAGTTCTGTTGAGTTTTAAGTGCGCAATGCGAGCTGGGCCGTCTCCCCACAGTAATCCCGTCACCGCGGCAGTCACCTTTTGGAAATAACCGGGAGGTATCAAGGTCGGTGAATTTTCGAGCACATACAGGAAACGCGGCAGCGCCATCATTTTAAACAACGCTGCTCTGCCCAGCAGTGTCAGCGGAAGGGCCTTCCAATGCCGAACATCGCTTCTCAATCGAGTGAGTGGGGGTTGCAGATTTCTTGTAAAGAATTCTTGAGCGTCCTGGGTGACGTAGAGTCCCAGATATTTAAAGGCGATCGTCGCCACCGTCAGCGGGCAGGTGTCTGGGATGGCGGGAGCTGGGCCCTTCAATGCGTACATGACCGACTTCGCCCAGTTTATCGTGTATCCGGATATTCGTCCGTGGGCATCGCATATTCCTAACAGGCTAGGGACACCTCTCTCGGGGTCTGTCAGATAAATCAACATGTCATCGGCGTAGAAGGAGACTCTGTCTTCCCAATCGTCAGTCCATTTGACCCCCTTCAGTAGCGGGGTCTTCCGAATGGTAACCGCCAGCGGCTCCAGAACCAGTGCGAACAATAGAGGTGAGAGTGGACACCCCTGTCTAGTCCCTCGTGCCAGTTGTATTTCACGGGACGTATGGCCGTTCGCCACCACACGCGCCACGGGGCGGGTGTATAGGAGGCGCACCCAGGAGATGAATTTAGGGCCGAAGCCCATGTGTACCAGGACCGCGAATAAGTACCGCCACTCCACCAAGTCGAATGCCATTTTGGCATCTAGGGATAATATAACCGCCGGTTCTGTCAAAGCGGGCGCCCTGGCTAGCGCTCCCTGTACTAGGTTTAGTGCAGTACTCCTATGAGGCATAAAGCCGGACTGGTCAGGGTGGATCAATTGCTCCAGGCATGGCAATAGTCTGGTCGCTAACACTTTCGCTAGTATTTTAGCCTCGGCGTTCAGAAGCGAGATCGGTCGATAAGACGTGCACTCACTTGGAGATTTACCCGGCTTCGGAATTGCCACTATAGACGCCGTCCGTTGGTCGAGCGGTAGGATTCTCTTTTCTCGGCTCTCCTCATACATCGCCCACAAGGGCTCACTCAATGATGCTGACCGTGATTTATACCATTCGATTGGTATCCCGTTCGGCCCAAGAGCCTTACCCGATCGTATGTTTCCAATGGCCAACTGAATTTCCTCTGTTGTCAAGTCAGAGTCTAGTTCAGCTACTGCGTCTGCCGATAAAGTCGGCGTTAAGACGCCACTTAGGGCCTCTGTAGCCATGTCCTCCGTAATTTCGACCATTGGGGAGTATACCTCTTGGAAATGATCTGCCAGTAGTTCCACAATTTCTTCCGGGCGGGTATGCATTTGTCCGGTTGTGTCTGCTATTTGCCGTATAGATTTATTACCTCCCTTTTTCCTGTCCAACCAAGCCAAGAGTCTACTTGCTTTATCCCCAATATCATATACTCTGTTTGCGGTCGCTGTAATATCCGCCAGTGTTTGGCGTCTCAAGTGGTCATCATAAAGTCTTTGGCTCAGCTGGAGGGAATGCAACGTATCGTCCGACGGAGCTGCCATATGAGTTGCGTTTGCTGTGCTAAGCCCAAGCTCGAGCTCTACCAATTCCCTCTTTTGCGCGCGCTTATGGCCCGATATGGACGAAACTGCCTGCCCCCTCAGGACCGTTTTATATGCTTCCCACAGGATGGACGGGGAGTCGACCGAATGAAGGTTTTCTGTGAAGTAGTGTCGGGTCGCCTTTTTCAGGTCTTTACTAACCGACGGGACCTTAAGATACCCCGGATATATGGGGTATATTCTCCTACGAGTCTTTTCCTGACTGGATAGGGTCAATGTTATTGGGGAGTGGTCGGAGATACCTCGTGGTTTAATCTGCACCTCATCGATCGTAAGAATGCCTGCACCCAGTGTGAAAAAATAATCGATTCGAGACAAACTATTATGAGTGGCAGAATAATAGGTATACTGCCGCTCCTGCGGGTGCATGTGCCGCCAGACATCAATCAACCCCTGTGCTTCTAAAAAGTCACCGAATCGGGACGTACCAGGCGCCTGTGTGCGAACCGGGTATCTGTCTTGAGCATTATTTATCACTGCATTAAAATCTCCTCCCACGATCAGATCGCCCTCTGGAAGTTCCAGTAGGAATTTCCCTAGGTCAGGCAAAGCCATCGCATGCAGCGCCGGTGGGACATATACTGAGACTACATTCAGCGGCTTACCCTCCCACTGTCCATGTACTGCCGCGAAGCGTCCCTGCCCATCTATTTTAGTGGTCTGGGCTATAAATTGGGATGACCTTCGCAACAGTATACCCGTCCCACGCGATCCGGAGGTAAACTCCGAGTGAGCTATCATCTGGTAGCCTCGCTATCTAGTGCTTGAGTGGCAGTGCCCATTAGGTGTGTCTCCTGGAGAAGAACCAGCGCCGGACTCACCCTCTTGATACCTTGCATAACCAATCCCCGCTTAATCCTGTCTCCCAATCCCCTCACATTCCAAGACAGGACTAGTAGCGGAGATACTGAGGTTACTTGACGCTCCACTCCTGAGGCGTCACCCCGCTGTCGTGTCGCCATTCAGACTTCTATGTATCCTAACTCTTCGGGACGGGGATGAGTCTACCCGGGGCGAATACGACCCTTCACAGTACGGTGCATTGTATCTAATCTGGAGTGTAAGGTTCCTAGCAATGATAACAGCATTTCTCGCAATATATTCCTGAGTCAACAAGCTAAACAATCCCAGCAAACTTCTCCCCCCAACTCCCCCCCTCCCTGCTCCCCTGCTATACGGACTCAGAACTGCCCGCCTCCCCAACTTAGCAGAGTGCCTCCCCCAACCCATACACACATACACAATACTTGCTCGTTGGGGGCGAAGGGGGCGAAGGACAGCCCAGAGTCAGCGGCCCCTCGTACCCTCCACGGAGGCCCTCAGTCCCGTGTCCACAGCAGCCCACGCGGCCAAAACCACCCCAGAGAGGTGTAGTGTGTCCACCAGACGATTACTCCTCTGCCAGCAAGTCACCAGTTACCCGCTTTCTCTCCTAGGGGAGCGCCTTTCTTCTTCGGGTTCCGACTGCTGGGAGGTCATGCGGTCACCTGTATGCCGATCTCCTGGTCTTCTACTTGAGCGGCGGTGCTGCGACGCCGGCCTCCAACCGTCCAGCCAATCTCTAGCCACCTCCGGATTATCAAAAAAACATGTTTTGTTGTCTGCCACCACTCGTAGTTTGGCCGGGAACAACATAAAGTACTGAATCTCTCTCGTCCGCAGTTCCTTTTTGATCTCCAAAAACGTCCTTCGGCGGCGGGCCACCTCCGCCGTATAGTCTGGAAAAAAGGCTAAAGTGGAGTTTTGGATTGTCACTGGGGGGGACACTCTTGCTGCCTGCAGAATGGCGTCCCTGTCGCGAAAGTTAAAAAGTCTCGCCAGTATGGGTCTTGGGGTTGCTCCTTGCTTAGGGCGCCCCCCCCGGCACTCTGTGAGCCCTCTCCACAGAGAAGAAGGTCGACAGGCCCTTAGGCTGGAGCTTCGATTTGATCAGCTCCTCGACGAAGAGGTCAGTTGCCCTTGTGCCCTCAGATTCCGGAACCCCAAGAATTCTTATGTTGTTCCTTCTAGAGCGCCCCTCCTGGTCGTCCAGTTTTTCCTTCAGCATTTTATTTTCGACCGCCATTTTCTCCATTTCCGTCTGTAATTCTGACACATCCTCCACCAACGACTTTGTGACTAGCTCTAGTGACCCCACCTTCTCCGCCATCTTGTGGAGGTCTGCTCGGATCAGCGTGACCTTGGTCGAGACAGAGCCCACTGCCGTCTGTAACTGGGCCAGTGCCCGCATCACGTCATCGAGCTTCGCTTTCTTCCCACCACCTACATCAGTTGATTTCGCAGCTTGCCCTTTTCCATCAGCGGGGGGAGATGCACTCTTATCACAGGCGTATCTCTCGATGCGAGTTTGTGTCGTGCTGCCTTTGGACCCCTTACCAGCCATGATGTTCTCGAAGATATTTCCCCTTGCACTGCGGTGGGACGCTGATTTCTAGGCACAGACCAGGTCAGACCAGGTCAGAGCGTCGGGGCTGCCGGAGCCGCCACCCCCAAGTGTCGTTATTCTTTCTCCGGAATGGGGGTGCTTCTAAATGCGGTATGTGGTAGCTCTGTCCACGTCCCACCAACCTCTTCTGCCGAGCCGCCTGCACTGTGCCCTTAGTGGAGCATCAGTTCGTACCTTAGCAGTGTTGAAGGCTCCCCTCCTTAGTTCGCACTGCGCCCAGCAATAACCTGTTCCGTGACTTCTCTTGGCGTGATTGTGGTTCGTCGCCTCCTTCTAAAGTTCCCCAGCCAGTTATACTTTCTTTGCTCGACGCTGTGTCAGGTTGGCGGGTGACCATGTGTCCCGGTGTCTCAAGTCCCCGCTGGTATCCAGACACCCGTGCCAACGCGGTGTCCCAGGCGGAGCAACCGGTCCTCGTGAATGTTTTGGGGCCCCTCCAATGTCTCTGATCACTGAGCGCGCCGCAGGGGTCACACGACGGCGCCCGCGGCGTCCGCCACGTCCATGGAGGTGGATGGGGGAAGGGGGAGCCCCACACAGGTCTTCACGCCGCCACCAGTCCCGCACTGTTGCCTCTCTCTATGGTGCCACCTCGCAAGGATAGTCCGGGGCTTTACTCCGCTGCCTTGGCTCACTCTGCCAATGTTGCCGGCGCCCCTCCTTCCAATTCCGCTGTCTGCGGTCTTTGGGCTGTTGTGCGACTGCGGGGCTCCGGGGCTGCGGTATCGCCTTTCCGCCGTGTCCGGGCGGTGAGGGGGGATGTCCACCGCTTGTCCGCTCCTCCACTGGCACTGATCCTCCGGCGCCGAGATCGTCTTCTTCCGGCCACCTGCTAGTTCCGGCGGGTCTCCCCCGGACTAATGGCACTTCCGGCCGGCCTCGCTCCTAACTTGGAGCCCCTGATTACTGTCCGTCCACAGGCCACTGGTGTAGTCGAGTGCCGTTTCTTCTTCCGTGGTCGGATATTCTCCGCAGTTTCTTCCGCGCGTGACGCCCGGTCCCGGGCCAAGGGTCCCTCCCTCAGAGACCTGAAAATATAGCGGATAATTGTCCGGATCGGTTGAGAGGCCGCTTCACTCCCGGAGCTCGCCTTCTAGGCTGCCGCCATGCTCGGCTGCAAGCCACGCCCCCCCACCTCAGCACAATTGATTACATTTTAGTTTCATGCCCCTTGAGTGATCACAATCCCCTTCTCATGGATATTAAAATCCCGGCCCTTGTAAACGTGACACCATTGGCACTTATTTCTAACTCCAACATAGCCACTAAAGATCAGGGCCGAAGGCTAAGATGGGAGGTAATCACTCCAGTAGACTTCCTTGATAAATTATACAGCAGTCAAGCAGAGGATTTGAGGTTATGTTTAAGCACAGACTCTGAGCCTATGGTAATCCTAGGTGCTTTTGACCGCATAACAAAACAGGTAGCGGCCAATTTGACTTGTCGCAGTAAACCAAGGTCTAAGAAATATAAAAACTGGTTTGACCAAGCTTGTATTGCCGCTCACACTGCACTCTTGGGGGTGTTGAAAGAGCCTATAAGGGACACTAATATGATTGCAGAGGCCAGAAGGGCCTATAAAAATGCAATCAAAACAAGGAAGAACCAGTTAAAAGAGATGGCCTGGGACGAACTCAGCCAAGCAAGTGTTTTGAGAAGTAGCACCCAATTCTGGAGAGTGATCAATAGCCCATTATTTGATGAGCCGGACAATACAGTCAAAGACTCTCTTATCCCCCCAGAAAGGTGGGTGGAACATTTTAGTGATCTATACACCGAGGGTAGCCAGTCGTCCCCTACTCCTCATGGGGAAAACATTTAGGCCCCTAAAATTACATTCACAGAGGAGGAAGTAATGGAGGCGATTGTGTCTACATCAAAGGGGAAAGCACCAGGCCCTGATGGGGTGCCGGCTGATTTTTATAGGGCAGACCCCACTGTATGGGCGAGGATTTTAACCTTTGTTTTTAATGCTGCAGTTATAGCTGGTTTGCCAATGTCTTGGGCTAAAGTAGTCATAATTCCAATATTTAAAAAGGGCTCAAGAGAGGATCCGGCCTGTTATAGGCCAATTTCACTCTTGGACTCTGCTGCCAAGATTATGGGGAAGGCCGTCCTAGCCCGCCTTACAGACTGGCTGGATAAGAACTGCATTGTCTCGGACTTACAGTATGGATTCAGCCAGGGAAAGGGCACGACGGGCCAATGTCTCAACCTACATCTTGTTATAGGGAAGTACACGGTCGCTAAGCAGGGGGACATCCATCTAGCTTTTATGGATTTGTCCACTGCCTTCGACCATGTAAATAGGCAAAAGCTTTGGGCTTCCCTTTATAGTGTTGGACTAGCACCTGCTCTGATATCTTTCCTGGCAGCTATCCATGAAAATACTTCGGCAGCGTTCCGTTATAATGACAATGGTAGCCTAACAGAAGCATGGCCAGTCAAGCGAGGGGTGCGACAGGGGTGCATTCTTGCCCCCTGCTGTTTACGCTCTATATTAACAACCTGGGAGACGCTTTAATTTCATCTTGTAAGGCCGTCCCAAGAGCTGGCTCTAAAATGATCCCTGCATTATTGTATGCAGACAATGCAGTTTTGGTGGCAGGGACAGCACGAGGGCTACAAACCCTTTAGATTGTTTTATTGATTTAATGGACTCCCTTGATTTAATAACTAATTTGAAAAAGTCACACTCCATGTCAATAGGTGGGGGACGGGCCAAAAAGGCAAAGTTTTATTGTAAAGGTCTTGAGCTCTCGAAAGTCCCGGCCTTCCCATACCTAGGGGTTCTTTTTGACGAAAGAAGATCATGGGTCACCCAGCCTGCGCATAAAAAGAATACCCTTGCCAGGGCAACCAGGGCTTTGTTAGGGTTTGCAAGACGGTTAGGTTCTAAGCCACTCCCGGCCCTCATGAAAATTTATAACGCCAAGTGTGTCCCAATGGTTTTATATGGGAGTGAGGTATGGGGCTACACATACGTTAATGACATTCAAACAGCAGAAAACGTTTTCTTTCATAAGTTGTTGTCGCTCCCAGCCTCTGCTGCAACTTTTAATATTCACAAGGACCTTGGTGCTGGTTTTATTTCAGATCCCATTGCTGTGGCCCCACTACTATGTTGGTTAAGAATTTGGGCACAGCAGCCACCCAACCTAAACCAATTGATCATTCAGGACTGTATGTCTTTAGACAGAGCCCTCGATATTCCGTGGATGTGTTATATTAAGACCCAAATGTACTCACTGGGCAGCCCTGATTTGTTTCTGAACCCCAGAGCGCTTGGCAAGACGGCTATTAAAGCCGTGAAATCTCAGTTTTTGAGTAGGGTGATGCTGATTAGGGAAGAAGAGAGACTGGCAAAACCTTCAGTCAGGTGTTTTGTAATGCTGAGCTTAGGTAGAGAAATTCAGCCATACCTGACTTATATAAACAAACCATACCATCTGTTCGTGTTAATAAGGTTTAAGTATAACATGCTCCCATGGCTATTGTCGTTCCCAAAAGGTTTCTCTAAGGATGGGTCTTTCGGGCCCTGTCCTTGTGAGAATTTCTCTGACCAGGACACCCTCCATATGGTCTTGTTCTGCGACTTTTATGTTTCTCTACGTAAGAAATGTATTTTGCCACTGTTGAGGGGCTGTAACTTTGAGCAAGTTAGGCCGGCTCTAGCCTACTTTCAAACGCTTGGATCCTCAGCTGTGTGTTTTGGGGTAGCTAGTTATATCTCAGGGGCCGTCAGGCGAAGGAATAAAGCAAAGTTATAGCGAGGACTGTCCTCTCCCTTTATAATCATGTTATGAAACATTGATTTGTGAACCAGAAAACCTGTGGTGTGACAATCTAGTTCATGAAATATTGATCTTTTTATTGGAAAAATTATTGTGTGACAAACTTTTTAAATGTATTTATTTGAACGCCGAGTGTTTTTCGTGATGGAGGAATATGATATATTTGGTTTATGAATTATACGAATTGTTTGTTTATTCGTAATGTGTTATTGATACCATGACATTTTGTCCTGCGCTTTGATCGTTTTAAATTTTAACCGAATAAAGCTAAATTTTGACTTGACTTTGACTGTCAGTCGGTATCACTTCAGCTACATCTGCCTTTCTCGTAATAATGGTCAATATGTGATGATCACCCCTTCTGTGCTAATGAGGAGCCCAGGCTCGTCATGCAGCACGGTGCTCGTTCCATTGCGCGGGCGGGTTCATGACGAGCCCGGGCTCGTCATGAGCACACGAGCACCTTGCTGCATGACGAGCCTGGGCTCGTCATCAGCACCGCGGCGCCGTGCGCGGCCCCCTCCCCCCCGCACCGCGGGGGAATTAACCCCGCAGCGAAGGGGTTAAACATCACATTTTAAGATACAGTATACTGTACTATAGGGAAAGACATTCCACAACTGCAGTTTCATAGTCATGGTGGTACCTGGTGTCACTTCATAGCACTACAGCTACCATATGACTGCTCCAATCATGTACCATCAGCTTCCTCTCCACTTTGATCTCCTCGCCTTTTAGCATTGAACCAAGAAACCCATTCTAATGTGATAAAAGATGATTATGTTGAATATTTCATGGCTTAGATCTCTCTTATTTTTAGGGTTTCTGATGTACAGGAATTTATGAAAGACAGCACTTCACGACTGGTAGGACTGGGTTTATAATATTAAAAGGAGACATCTATGGCTGTAATCTGCACACCCAGTGACATAGATTTAGCATTTTGTGTTTTAATGTTCCTCTGTGCTTCAGTGTGGGACTTATATACTAGATCATGCCAGCAACAACCTCAGGGTAAACATAAAATTTCATTCGGGATGGGAACAGCCTTTCTAGCCGTCCATGACCTGCGTTTGACTTTTACAGGGACTGCCTTCTCGGTTACGGTTTGTTATTAAAGGCTGAGCCAACGTGCAACGGCTAAGAGTCAAAAGTGCATTTCTCTCGAAATTGAGCAAATTCGAGTCACTGGGAATTTTCTAAAACCTACGTTGGAATATATTTGTAAGCATTTGTAGGCTGAGCTTTCTTTCCATAATCGCCAGTTCTTCAAAACAGTCCTCTCACTCCACCCTCGGATCCGTTTTTTTGTTGTACGTGTTGTGGGAAAAAATAAGTAGCGAAAATAAGTAGTTACACATCTATTACTTCACTTAAAGCATTTTTTAATGCGTTTCAGTTCAGTTGCAGTTGTAATGGTAATTGTAATGTAACTTACTGCTGCATTTTTGAACAACTAGGTAACTTTGGTAGCTTACTTTACAACTGTAGAAATGGTCTGGACTTGTTGTGCTGTTTTGCTGTAAAACGTCCCAGCTCTGTTATTCGGTAGGCTCAGGTACCTATCTCAGATCAGAGGTGGACGCCGTATTAAAGTTTCTACCTTTGACCTTCTGATCAAGGTCATGTGTACATACCCACCGGTGTGTACTGTTGAGTACGTGCTACCTCTGCCACGCCGCAAGGGGTGCCCAACGGGCACATGATGGTGAGAAAACAACCTGAAAGTGACTTCGATTGTTCCCTTCATGGTTTTGACAATTGGAGTATCACTTTAATAGCATCAGAATAATATGTATTTTTCAGTTTTGGACATCTGTACATACCAAAGAAATGCTGCAATGAAGCATCTGAGTGGCACAAAACATATAACATATGGGCATGTCGAAATGTGCTGCTAATCTGCAGGTAGCCACGGTTGGTACACCTTAGATCAGATAGGAATAAGAGAACATCCCTCGCAATGACTGGAGTGAGCAAGTGTAGAGGGCTGAGACCTAAATACATTTTAAGGGAATTGCCCTTCTTTAGACATGTGGGAACCTCTCCTTTCTTGACAGATTGGCTCATGGGCAGCAAATATTTAGAGAAAGGCAGTGTTCTTTAAGGAGCCTGGCCAGTGTAGGGCCAGCGTGTGAGTAAGAGGGAAGTTATTTTTCCACAGAGTTTGAAAGAGATTCAAATACACTGTGTTTTAGGCGGTAGAGTGAAATCCTTAATGTCTAAAGCTGGCAAGCTCCGTATGACGGCAAAAGATACTTAAGCAATGCAGGTTGTGGGGGGAGAAAGTGAGCGATTGGTTTAAGTCTAGGTTACTAACATTTTGAACTGACAATGTTTGTTCTTTAGGAATGGCTTGCACACAGAGTTTACACACAAGTGCTGGTTTGTGTCACTTTCCTAGAACCACCTAGACGTGTTCATTTACAAAGTTTGGAACTGAAGCTCTTAACTCACCCATCTCGTCATGCTTTGTGCCTGTGGGGTTGAACTCTTTGCCACTGACTGCTATGTGAAAGATGGCGGCTGTCCTTGATCCAGAGGGAACACAAAAACACGATTTGCAAGATTTGCTTCTAAGGGAGTGGAGGATGCCTAATATCCAGTTGGGGTTAATGTCATCTGCACCTCAAATGATACAATGTGTGACAATTCACCTGGCCCATTGTGCTGCACAGATTCAGTAGATTCATCCTACCCTGACTCGACCTCAGCTAACCTCAACACTGCTGCGCTTAAGGCAATATTTTGCAACAGAGTCTGATGCTGTACTTTTGGATCTGTTCCAAAAGGTGATGTTTTTGTCAGACTGGCTGCTGTTTAATGGTGACTCAGTCAGTAGTTATGCCAGCATTATAATTAAATGATGCATTAGCCCAGGAGGATAAAATATCGACAGGTATGTAAGTATACAATTTTTATACTCAACTCCACACATATGTTCCTTGACTGTATATATTTCTTTAAGGGGCACATGGGTGTTAAGAATAGTGAATCTATGCTTCCTTAATACGTACTTACCTATCGATATTTTGTCCCTCAATATTCTAACCTTGATATTAGTGTATCTCAATATTCCTAGCCTCGATATTACGTAGTACAATCTTTCTCCTGTGCATTAGCTAGCTCAGTAACCCAAAACGTTAGTGCCTGAGCCACGAGCGGTACCGGACCTGAGGTTCCCTTGAGCTGGTGGGGCTGACGAGCCCTGGTTACGCACCTGCGTGCGACGAGCGGTACCGGACCTGAGAATATTTTTTGGCAGCCTACGCAGCACCCCTACATACATGCCTATTCCCTGCTGACGAGAGGTAACAACCTCGAAACACGTGTCCAGGGATGGCCAACGCGACAGTGATTTTTGCTCAAGACTCTGGCAGAGGCGCACCCGCTGATGCTTACTTCATGGACCACAATGCTTTGGTGTAACACGCTGGTAGGACAAGCAGTGTGCGACCAATTGGACTTTCCAAAACGTTAGTGCCTGAGATCAGGCAGCAATGTGTGGAAACCAAAGAAATTTTCATTTTAATTGCATTATGTTTTGCACGGAGCCAGATTTATCACTTTCTTACCTAATGTTTTGACCAGCCAGCATGTCAATTAGATTCTAACTGCCTAGGAATTTCTTTACATTGGAAACCATCAGCAAACATTGACTTTTGAAAGTGGTGGAGTGTAAGACTTGGGGCCTGATTCCGTTTGCGACGGACAGGGTGCTCCGTAACCACTGTGACGGAGCACCCTGTCTGCCAAGATCATAATCAAGCCCCAAGTGGATATCCCATCCACTGAAATATAAATCTCATTATGTTTTATGGGATTTACATTTAGGCGGACAGGATTTCCATCACAGTTTTGATGGTGTACCCTATCCTCGGACATCATAATCAGGCTCTAGGTTATGAGTTTACGTTTGCAAGCGAGCGAAGCTAGCGCGTCCAACTGACTTAAGGGTCATTCGAGGATTCCCAACCTAATGGCCGGGCAAACTTTTTCTTCATGAGCCCTTCACATTCAGTGGTTTGGACAACTGTTTACAGAAAGAAAGAGCACATTAACATAATTTGTTACTGTCAAGGTTTTCGGTAGGGCGGAGATCCAACTGGAAAGAGGTTTGTGCGAGTCAAACTAAGGAAGACAGAGAAAAGAGGATGGGCAGCATGTGAAGAGGGTGTGAAGCATGCTGTAGCCTTGGACAATCCCAGATGCTCTAGAGTGTGATTCATTTGCAAGAAACAAACGCCCTGCTCTAAACTGTGCACAATGAAGACTCTGTTGAAGCTGCTGTTCATTAAATTGCACAAAAGTAAGAATAATACAGATTCAGCCAGGAGATAAAATTGCACGGCACAGCTTAACACACACCGCAGTTAAATATGAATCAGAAATGAAGACAACAGCATTAAAACTATGGGTGCAACACTGGTATATATTCATTTACAAGGAAAAAAACCTTTACTCAATGTTTGCAGCACAGTGACCTGCTATGGGCAAAGATGGGACTAATATAGTCCCATTGGTAAGACGCGTTCACTTTGCACCACCAACCATTCCAGGCAGGGCTGGCCTTTAGCATGGGTGAGATGGGCCCAGGGCGCCAATTTTCTGAGAGGTGCATGAAGCTGTGTGCATTAAGGTTATGCCAACAGCAGCCCCCTTTTCATGTTGCTCCAGCCTTGTCCTTTTCCCTGCCTGTTCGTTTCTGCCTGACTCTCCAGTTAAAAGTGATTTTAGTCCTTTGTCCTTTTAGCATGTGGCTGGGAATTTTTTAACACCCCATTAGTCCCCTTCGGTGCTCTATCTGCACTCTCTGACCCCTGCTGGCATACATCAACAAAACCCTTATCTGCGTGAGGCAGCTAAGCTATCGTAATTTAGGTGAGCTGGGAGGTTAGTGGACGTTTGAGTTCAGGGGCAAGTCTCCGCTCATCCAGGTACTGACCAGTGAACACAAAAGGGACCCCCTGCTGCCGCATTTAGTTCACTACCACCAGCAAAAGCCCACAATTTCTCTCCGTCCACAACCAGGGTGCTATCTTAGCAAAGGTAGGTTCTGGTTCCAGGTATGGCTTTCAGAGCTGTTTAAATGCCAGTTTGTTGATAGCTCTAATCAGTGAGCATTGATCAATGAGAATGTGCTCAGAATAGTGCTAAACAACAAGGAGGGCCTGTGTGAACAAGGCAACTTACAAAAAAAGAAGGTGAATGAATACACTAAGTTTGAACAGCTGCCCCCTGGATGGGGTCATCCATCATCTTGAACACTGAGGAGGTGATACATAGATGATTGCATGATTTATGAGGTAGAAGGCAGTCTCTGGATCCTGAGTTCATGAGGTGTAATGCTTGGATATTGTAAAAGGGCTTTTTGTCCCTGAGAAGAGGAGCCTATGAGAGGAGCACTATATATGTAGAGAGGCACTTTCTACAAGAATGTGTGATGTGAGTCCACTTGTGTGTATGGGAATGGATAATAGGGGACTCAAAATGTGTCTCTGCGCTAAAGCCTGTAATGAAACTTGAAATTTGTCTCCCATGATTGCACTAAGCCACACGCTGCATTACAGATAAATATAGGGTGCGGATGAATCATTCACACTTCCACCTTGCGGAAGGTTGTCTCCTGCCCCCACACATGAACTCATGAGGAGGTGGGCTGGGAACATCCTCAGAGCCAGTAGGCACATGCAGCCTCATAGGCAGAGGCCAGGGTAGGCCAGGGCAGTCAGCTGAGGAAACCATGATGAACAAGAGGGAAACTTTACCATTGTTCACATCAGATGGAATACAAACAACTTTCCAAACCCGAACCTTATCTTTCAATTTAAAGCCCAAAAATAGACACTGGGTATCTGGTGCATAATGTCATGGACTGAGCATTAAAAAAAAGCAATGATCACCTTGAAAACCCCTACATTTCAAAGTGAATTTGAATACAGACTCTTAGCTGGAAAGTTGCATTTCATTTCATTTCATAATCTTTTATTCGGTTACCACTTGTTTTGCAACCATAAAAAGTACATAAAAAATGACAACGAATTAATAAAAAGAAAGTTCAAAACAAAAGATAAAATTTCCACAATACATAAAAAATCAAACGATATTACTAACGGAATCAGAATCAAAAATAAATTAAGATTGATTAAATAAAATATACTACGAAAACAAATAGAAAACTTGGAAATAACAGTTGCATACGTAAGAATAAAATGTGTGAACATGTAACAAGATTAGCCAACAGCACGGCGAATCGTAAAACAAGCTTTTAAAAAAGTAACTATGCACTTTGCAAAGCATTCTGAGTCCAGGAACTGTAGAGACATAAATGCTGGGTGACACGACCTTAGGCCAATTAAACGGAGGAGTGGTAGAATCCAGGACTTTCGTGGTAACTTATAGAATTTGCAAAACAAGATAGTGTGGATTGTTGACTGGGGGGATACACCGTCACAAGGGCAGGTCGTGTTGGCATTCGACCAGCTCTGTGTTTGTGGAAAAGAAACCAAACAAAAGAAAGAGTTGAAGCGAAACCTTGTCAAAAGATATTTCTCGTGGTTGGACAGGTGAAACGATAAGTAAGGTTGCATGCCTATATCAGTCTGGACTGCGCGGATTTGGGAATTGGAGGGTTTTAAGATCTCAATTGAGCCACGAAGTTCTCTTAGGTGTCCCAAACACATCCTCTTTAGCGCCTTTCTCAAGATATCCTCCATACTAGGTGGGTCCTCGAAGAAGGAGCTGCGACCAAGGTCTCTAAAGAAGTTCCCCACATAAACTAGCCATGGAATTTTTTGCCAGTTTATTAAGTCCAAACAGTCCATGATCAAAGAGCGCGTTAGATGGCACTCGGCTTTTGTCCATATACGGTGCCATAAAAGAATAGGTTGGCAACGAATGGTGTCAGCTACATAGTCCATACCTAGCTCATTATGGGATGCATATGTTGGTGCACTTTGTGGGAGCGCCAACAGATACTTGACAAACCCGTTCTCTATCGTCTGGATTGGATCTATTGGACCATATCCCCAAACTCCCGCGCCATAAGTGGCTACGCTGTGACACTTTGCGTAGTAAATCTTAAGCAGTTCCGTGGGAGCTGGTTTACCGAGTTTCCTGGAAAAGGAGACCAGGGCCGTTGTTGCTCGGTGGAAGAGAAGTTTTCTACTGGCCATGGCCTGTCTCCAGCTTAGGGTGTCGTCCACCAGTATACCTAGATACGGGTAAACGGATGTTTTTTCCAGCCTTGTTTTCTCAACAAAAATTGGTTTGGGATTCTTGACCTTGGGGCCAATATGCATAACAAAAGTCTTTTTTATGTTGACTTTGAGGCCAAGAGAGCCCATAAAATAACAATATTTATTAAGTTGTTTTTGCAGTTGGATCAATGTTCTGGCAAAAATGACCGAGTCATCTTCATATAGCAGTGTTGGAATTGGGCGGTGATTAATCTGAGGTAGATCCTGGATCCCTTCTAGCATGGCCACCTCAAGGCCGTTGGTATAAAGATTAAACAAGAAGGGAGCCAGTACGCAGCCCTGCCTGACCCCTTTTGTGATGGAAAAAGATGGGGACAGGTCGCCGTTAACCCCAAATCTGACACACGCCGTTGCGTCGGAGTAAAGTTCTCGGAGGAAAACAATGAGGGCTGGGTCCACCCCTAGGTCCCTAAGGATTGCCCATAGTCTGGAGTGCAGGACGCAGTCGAAAGCTGCACTGAGGTCTACATACACGAGAAAGATGTTACCCCTTTTGGCTCCCACATACTTCCCAATCAGGAGGGCAAAGTTCAAGGCCTGCTCTACGGTACCAAGACCCTCCTGGAAGTCGTATTGCAGGTCGGTCATGATGTTATTGGTTTGGGCCCAGGCTTGAAGTCATTCCAAAACCACCCGACCCGCAACTTTACCCATGGAGTCCAGGAGGGAAATAGGCCTATAGCAGGCGGGATCGTTACGGTTGCCCTTCTTGAAGATAGGGAGCAAAATGGATGTCGACCATGATTCTATCAGCCCGGTTGTTGTTGCTGCCGCCAAGACCTGGGTAAGGAGTGGAGACCACAGGTCAAAGTTATATAGAAAAAAGTCCAGCGGGACACCGTCAGGCCCAGGTGCCTGGCCGGATTTTGACGCTTTAAGGGCTTTGGCGACCTCTGCATGGTCGAAGTGTAGTGTAGTTCCTATTATCCCAATAGGCTCTGCGCATTGGAAAAATACCTTCAATAGTAAAGGCCTAGACCAGACGTTAACTAGGTCTACTACTGTCGATATTAGACTTAAAGTTTTGGGTTTGCCAGCTAGCTCAGAGTTCACTAGAAACTTTCTCGAATGTTCAGGAAGGAATTAACTTCCCTGATTAGACAAGAAGGGATTTAGTTTCTGACAACCATAGAACATGACAACTTTGCTCTCCCCTAATCAAGAGTGTATCTCGAGAGTCGTGTGAACAAAAGGCAATTTATTTTACTCAGTCAGTACGTGCATTCTTAGTCTCATCAGATTGTAGAGAAAAGGAAGAGACAGGCGTGTTCAATAAAAGATGTTATTTATTGATCAGTCTCTTTTCTCGTACAAGAGAAATGGATCAATATTATTGCAATACTTATAGTTAAGTAAAGTGCATACATTAAAAGCAGAAGTATAAAATAATACTGTAAAAACATTGATATGGTTTCTAAGCCATATGAAGGTTTAAAATGAATAAAATATATTACATACACATATACATTTGACTAAACGTACTCAACTGGTGTTTCTAAATACGCCTACCCCGTGTACCTGACCTAAGCCTAATACGTGGGCGGGAATAAAAAGTTACAGTTTAAGTTAAGTTTGTTTTTGCCAAGTGACTGACTAAAGAATTCTCTGCGAGGGGTTATTCAGTTCTGTACCTGGAATTAAGGATGAATGAGGGATGGTATCTCTCGTCTCTGGTCTCGATATTCCAGGCTGCCTGCGAGGGCTACCCGGAAGCGCCGGTGCTGGGTTTCTCGGCAGGAGAAAGCAGCGCGTCTCGTTCTCAGCGCGTCAGGAAGGCGGGGCTGCGCCAGCGGGGTCTGCTCTGCTCTGGGCTTCGGCAAGTATGGCTGCTCCGTCTCGTCACCACCGCGTGTGTTTGCATAGGGCAATATCGGTAATATTTATACCTTTAAGGTGCCGAGATTGACGTAAGGATGGGCATAGATACGTCAATAAGGATGTCATACGACCAGGTCGTTAGCACATTCTTTTGCTGAAGTTCTCGGTGAAATCAAAACAATGGCCGCAGGGTTTTTCCCAGGTTGTCATAGGTTTGATTTGTTATGAGAACTCCGTATGCCTTATCAGGGGCTGGAGGAATATCGCTTGTCTAATTAGATCGCAAGCGTTATGACCTAATCAGATAACACGTTCCTGTGCCGTAGTGTGGCTTCGTCAGATAACGGTATCTGCATCATGGGGGTTTGCTGCCTCATGGGCTGACTGCTAGTTAACTTGTTAGTTTGCTAACCAGAATAGGGTCAGGAATAGGGGGATCGATTCAGAACCTATAGGAATACATCACACCCACTCCACGCTAACTATGGTCATATTTACTAATCTATGCATAGTAAAACATAGTACAACATACTATAGAGTAGTGTGTATACCTTACCACCCCAAAATACATAAATGCATTTTGAAATTTACAAATATACGGAAAAAATTGCAGTCATATGTATTGTATGCACTCAAGCTGTAGAATAATGCTAAAGTAATTACGCATTTGTATACATTATTGCTATTCGGTATATGAGAATTTACACATGAAATGGCTCTTAATACAGAAAAAAAGTTCGAGACCATTTCATCACAGAATAAAATATTTATGAACATGCCAGCGGGCAGCTAAAGTCTATAAGCTATCTAAGTTTAGAAATCTTAGTTCTCTAAGAATAGTTCTTACTTTAAGCAGAAGATAGTGTCCCGAAAAATATGCAAAAATATTTTGGGGCTGCTGAAAAAATTGCTGTCCGTGAACTGGAGCGAAGTTTGTTCATGTGACTCTATTATTAAGGTTGAAGGCCAAATCCAGGGAACGCCGTGTACGAGTTTGTTCAAAAGTGTCTATTTCTGCTCTGGTGAGAACATCATATCATTTAGGCTTTCGAAAAAGTTGTCAACAGCTTCCTGGGAGAGTTCCACTAACTCGGAAATAGGTGTAACCATGCATTCGTGCGCATGATTGTCTCCATTGACATTCTGATTTGGATTGCTGACAGAAGGTCGTACCTGATCGATGCTGCTTTCATCTTGTACTTCACTACCCCTTAATCGTAGTGGTGAAGCTTCCACGAATGCCGTCATCAGGATTGGTAGCCTTTGAGGGCAGCACAAAGCATGAGCCTTGATCGGACTCAACAATGTTTCTGCATCCATTGGCGCATCCGATTGTAGCGTCAGACAGGTGTCTAACACGCATTCTTCTCCGCATAGCAGGCACCTTAATACAGGTAAAACACATCGTTGCCACATAGGTCGAAATGATAGAAACCAAGTCATGTTCAGGTCTCTAAGCCGGGATAGTCCCAGGATTCTTATTATCCGGTCCCGGTATCCAATGGCTAGGATTGTTTCTTCCCTTGTCGCAGGTGTTTTGTCTGTGACATGGTTTGCCATAACGAAAAATGAGGACTAGGAATAGGATTCCTGCAATCAGTCCTAAAATGAGGGGAAGTCCGCCAAAAATCGAGTGGACGAAATCTGGAAAAATACCCAGTATGGCTTTGAATGGTGTTAATGCCATCGAAAATACTGTCTTAAATACTTGTGAGACCCCACTGGTATCAGAAATATTTAAGATTTCATTCAGGATTTCTGCGAAATGTATGGGGGAATTAGTTGATAACAATGAATGTATCTCTGCAGTCGTCCTTGCGACTTGTAGATCATACGTTTCTTTTGATGACGTGAGCCTGGTCGGCGTCTGAAGAAGCACTGTTTTCATTCTGCTTAAAGTATCTATTCGAATAGAAGTAATTTTCAAGTTGGGCCATGCCCTTGCCTCCCTGTCTGGAAAGGAGCTGGGGAACAATGAGTGTCCACAGCACTTGACCTTCGCAGTCGTAGTTACGAGATAAGGAGTCCCGGGCATAAGACTACAACATCTGCGATCTACAATTAGAATGTAACTCCCATTATAGAGTCTTTGAAAGAATGGTTCAATCTCTGTTGCAGGTGCGCCTTGCTGGTGACATGAAAGGTTATTTGAGTTCCCTTCACAGGCTCCATGCAAACTAATTCCGTTACACAGAAGTGTACCGCTTAGTGACATTGCACAATTATTGCCACTAAGAAACACTTTCTGTCCTTTATTACTGACACATGCATGTGAATAGGGCAGGTTCCATGTTGTTTTTATGTACCCTTTTCCCAATTTCTCGTACATGCCAGCCTGTATATATTTTTGGCAGTATTGAAACCTGAAGGTTGAAATTGGAATATTTATTATCCCATGTATTATCCATTCACTGACAGGTCGTTCTGACATTGTCACTGGTAATCTCTCAAGTTTCTCAATGCTCAGGATTGTATAATCAGCACCCTTTTGTGCCATACTGATTTGTCTATCAGTAAGGTTAAAGATATGGAATAGTGACGTTGTGTTGATTAAACGCCAAGGCACATAGCCTGAACGCAGATTTTGTAACGTCCAGCCAAGCTGTACAATAGAACGCAATTGGGACTGACCGTGTTGTAATAACAGTAAGTCTTGCGATAATATGTCGATTGCTGAAGACACAATGCTGTCCAAAGAAAAAATTCTGGAGGACAGAGTCATTAACCCATTGTCCACTACAGAAAGTGATTTTTCCAAATTAATACTGTCAATTTCCCGTATTCTCTCTGCTGTTTCAATTTGAGTAACCTTCCAGGCCTCATTGTATGCTGCATATACAGAGGCTGCTATGAAACGCTTTTGACGCTGTTTACGTGGTCCCATAGTGAAATCACGCAAGTCAGCACCATCAGTAAGTAAAGTTAGGTGTTGCTTAATTTCTGCCAGTGTGGAAGTTTGTAGCCATTGAAGGCATAATTTGCCCACACTGTAGGTGGTTATTATCCCTGGGTGATGTCTTTGAGGATATCTAGGGTCTGGCCTGGTCATTTTGAACCCCTGTGTTTTGTTCAGGAATCTGTCTTGACAGTTATTAGTATCTGTGGGCCAGATCAACCACTGTTTCCAATCTGGATGTGTTCTGTTTTGGTTTAATACATAATTTACGTCTATCTCTTCATCTGTAGAGCTATTGCTGTTCATTGTTGGTTTTGGAATAGACGGTTTATTTAAGTCTTTGATTTTGGCTAGGCCAAGACAGGTGGTTTATTGAACAGTGTCATTTAAAAATATAATTTGTTCTGGGATCATGCAGGCTCTAAACAAAGATTCTATACCCTGTACTTGCCATTCTTTTGTGCCCCAAACACTTTTCAATTCAACATTTTTGTCCCAATAATCAAAACCAAAAGTATTCATTTGTTCAAAGAATGAGTCTGAATATATCAATTTTGTGTTTGTTATCATGGTCTTTGTCCCTGTCTTGTTTGACAATTTGAAATAAAATGTTTCAGCATTACTTATGTTAAAACCTGAAAAGTATGAATATTTGTCGTAAACGGTTCTTGAGCTTCCTTTTGGAGGTGTCGCACTATGTTCCCATTGATTATAATTTAAAACATTTCTAGGTTGTGCAGATCTATGTAAAAATTGGTTACCATAGTGGTTATAACAGTACATACTATCATAATTTGTAGAACCCTGCAAATAATCATGTTTGGTAAATTTAGCAGACATTACTAAGTCAGACATCATGTTATTAATGCTTTCGAAATCCCAATCATCAGCAAATGAGCTTGGTTTTACAAAGTCACTCAATGAGATCTTAATTTGGTGTGGATATTTCAGGATTTCGACCGGACCATAAATTTCATAGTCAGTGTTATCCCATGCTACCCCACCCGGTATAGGATTGGCTGTGAAGTTGGCTGAAGAAAGTTCTCTTTTCTCGACGTGTGAAGATGTGTGTGGTTTGAGGATCAAGTTGATTTTCTGACTTGCTGTGTCCATTTTAGCATATTTTCCCTCAATGAAGCGTCCCAAATTTAGTACCATGATGAGCCAAAGTATGAGGATAAATGCACCAAAACCCACCCAAAATTCAAGCCATGGAGAAATCAGATATGTTTCTTTCAGTTGTTTCAAAAGTTCTTTAGCTTTATCTTTAAAGGTTTTTGATGATGGCTGTGTCTTTGATTCACTGAAGCCTTCAGAGGAATCATTGAAGTTTATGAAGTAGCCGGATGCAGTTCTGTCAATTGTTCCAATTGGTTCAGGATTACTGATTCTTGCATTTGCACTTGGTACTTCATTATAGATTGGTGTGTCTCTGCTAAATGTTTTTATTTGGGTTTTCAGAGGTCTAAGTTCCATTGCATTGTTGCATAGTCCTTGTTGTTCTTCTGTAGGCGTTTCGAATGTGAGTAGCCTCTTTGTTAGAACCTCTGTACTGGTAGCAAACCTTGGTGTTCTGCTACTTATTGGGAGTCCACTTGGCCTACTATTTGTTATCGGCCACATGATTGTGGTTTTACCAGGTCGATGGATGCAACTCGGTTCTCCTTTTTACCAGCAAGTGGCGGTAGTACAACTGATCTTGTCCCGTTGACAGACAAGACAGGAACTGCTTTTCTGTAAGAAGGCCCAAATTCCTTCTTTACCGCGATCTTTTCTCTGACTAGATCCCCGACTTTTGGAATCCAGACAGGTCTTGCTGGGACAGGTGGTGGTTCTTCAGTGGTTGTTGGCTGTTGTTTCAACTTTATGTTGCTCAGGTCTTTTCTTGTTTTGTTTAAGTCCTGCAAAATAGCCAAACGGTCTTTGATATCAAAGCTTTTTTCTTTCACCACTGAAGTCTGACTATCAAGGTCAGAGATCAACATCCTAGTTCCAAATAATAATTCGTACGGACTGAATCCCTTCAGAGAATTTCTTGGCAAGTTATTTAGACTACGTTGGACACTTATTAGATGTTTGACCCACCCAGCTCCCGAACCTAATACCTTTGCCGTTATAGATTGCTTTATGTCACGGTTTTTTCTTTCAACAATTCCGTTCCCCTCAGGGTGAAATGGACAAGAGTACCGCAATGTCACGCCCATGCTGACCATGGCCTCCTTATAAGCTCTAGAGCTAAAAGCAGGACCGTGGTCTGAATGCAGCATGCCAATTGCGTATGTGCCGATAAAGACTCGCAAATCTTTTATAACAGTTCTGGCGTCAACCGTTCGCTGGGGCCACATCCATATGAATCTCGTGCATGAATCCACTGCGACCAAGATATATTTATAGTTACCATCCCTTTGTAAGGGACCACAGTGGTCTAGGTAAACACAGGCTAATGGTTTATCCGAGATTAGAAGGGGCGTCTGAGCTGGACGTCTCACCGTTGATACTTTCATTCTTTGACATATTTCACATTCTAGAACATAGTTCCTTGTTTGTCTTCTCATTTGTGGCCACCAGTATCTCTGTTTTAATAACGATACTGTGGCTGAGACGCCAGCATGTATAGAAGCAAGCCCTTCGTGTGCCGCTATTATCAGTCCTAACCTGTGTTCCATGTTTGGAATTGCCCTATCCCCCACTCCAGGGATTCGAGCAAAAGGAACATTGTTTGCATCAGTTATGTATGAGTATTTTACTGAAAAGCCTTTCGGGAGTGTTTCTATCGAATCCTTTTCTGAAGCGCTGACAGCTTGTAATATTTCGCTGTCTATTTTTGTTTTTGACCGGGTGATGGCAGCTACGGAAGCCGTTTGCACAGCTGCCTTCGCGGCCTCATCAGCCAATGAATTCCCTGCAACGTGAACACCATCACGTTGATGACTCAGTGTATGTATCACGTGAGTCTTTGGTAGTTCTTTCTGTAAAAGAACTACTTGTTCCCATAGCATTTTATGCTTGATTGTGCCACCTTTCGCATCCTTGAAACCATTCTGAAGCCAGATCTGCAAGTATTCATTGTAAGACTGAACGCAATAATACGAATCGCACACTATGAGTGTGGGGAATTCTCGATCGGTATTTTCAAGCGCCATCTTGAACGCCAGTAGTTCAGCTCGCTGAGCTGTACAATCTCCTAAAGATTGTGTTTTAGTGATTGCTGGTTTAAATTTTCCTTCGTGCCAGCGACCTTTAACGATCGCGCACGCAGCACTGTAAGCTTGTTTACCCCCCACTGCGGGTTGTGCTGATCCGTCTGTATATATTATACAGCCGTAGTGTTCTAGAGGCAGAATTTCGGTCGGCGGAGGACATTCAAATTCATATTGGAGAAATTCTTGTGTTTTTAAGTAAGGATCAAATTCGTACGCCACGTCTGTTGCAGCAAGAGAGTTAGCCCATTGTATCCATCTCGGATGGAGCGCTTTAGCATTTGGAATGCTTGCTTTCGTTACAGCCTCTAGGGCTGGTATCGGTGTCACGATTATTATTCGTTTACCTTGTGCCAGGACTCGTTCTTTTGCTATAGCTGTCTGTGTTGCGGTAAGAATTTTTTCCGTTGGGCTAAATTTCATTTCAGCCTTAGTGTACAAGTGTGATTTGAATGCAATTGGTACCTTTTCTCCCTCATTAGAGGTGAGGTATGTGAATCCGCATCTCCCTGGGATGACTCGAATCACAAGATTGCGTGTGTTATCACGTGTTTCTAATTTTGTTTTAATTAGCATATCTATTTGTAAGGATCTCAAAATTTCTGTGTGTATTTGAGTCCAATTGGTTCTTTTAAAATCAGGTTTTATTAGATCATAAAGGGGTTTGACCCTTTCTGCGTAATTTGCAATGTATGTTCTTCCGAAATTTAGGAAGCCTAGAATTGACTGTAGGTTTTTTAGTGTTCTAGGTGCTTGGATTACGGCACATTTCTCTAGGAAATTGTCAGCCAGGCTTTTGCCTTCACTTGATAATTCATATCCTAAGAACAGGACCGTCAGATGGGCAATTCTGGATTTTTTAAAGTTGAATTTGTAACCCTCTGCTGCGAACCCAAGTATTATGGTGTTCACTCTCTTCAAGTGAGTATCCAAGTCATCATCTGTTAAGTATATGTCGTCGACATAAGATAATGCTTCGTCGTCATATATTTGTAGTAATTCTGTTACTCTCGCTGAGAATACTCCCGGGCTGTTCTTGTACCCCTGGGCTAACCGACAGAATTGTTTTTGAGTGCCATTTATTGAGAATGCAGACAAATATCTGCTCTTTGGTGCTATGTTTTG
Organism: Lissotriton helveticus; assembly: GCF_964261635.1. Classification (NCBI taxonomy): domain Eukaryota; kingdom Metazoa; phylum Chordata; class Amphibia; order Caudata; family Salamandridae; genus Lissotriton; species Lissotriton helveticus. Next base: position 136,793,110 of record NC_136058.1, read on the forward strand.
ACAAAAGAATCCATTAGAGATGTCTAAGGTTGTTTTGTATTTTTTGCGCACTATGTTATTCATTAGTGCAGCACTATGCGAATTTTGCACTGCAAAAGTTTTGCAACATGAGTTAAGGTGTCGGTAATCCAAAACTAGACGGTATGAATTGTCTGATTTGGAGACCGGAAACAAAGGGTTGTTCATTTGTGAGGTGCAAGTTTCAATCACCCCCTGGTATTCTAGCTGATCTAGAATTTCTTTTACCTGTTTTTTAGCTTCTTGCTTAATTGGGTACTGCCTTTGTGCAGTAGGTTGTGATTTTAACTGGATTTTGTGAGGAGGAGAGTCCTCATCCCATCCTACGTGATTTTTATATAAAGCAGGAGCTAGAGCTACTGCCCACTTTCTAGCAAGTGTGTATTTTTTATGAATTGGGATGTGATTTGAGAAGGCAGGCATAATTATTTCTTCGCCATGAGGGCACTCCCTGACAAACTCTGGTGGCCAGTCTTTTTCAGCTAGAAGGATGTCATAGCCTTTGGAGAGATTATCCCAAAATAGTCCCCTTATTTTTCTAGTCTTATCCCCCTCTATACGTAATGTTATTTCGTATATTTTGTGAGGTTTGCTAATTCTGGTGTCTGCAGTTTCCACTTGAAGATATTCATTCGTGCCCACTGTCTCCAGATGATTCATAAGGACTTTGCGAGCTATGCTCACTTCTGCTGCGCTGTCTAGCATTGTCTGAGCCCGTTCTCTGTTTTTCAGTTGTGTCCTCAGTATTCTCGGCATTGTTAACTACCTTGATACTGGCTACCTTCTTTTTTGGAAATTGTAATTTCTTTTTTAGCTGAGCAGGTTCCTTGTCTTTGGACTTGGTGTGCTCTTCTCTTTGTTCTGATCGTCCTCTTCTTTCCGATTTCTGCGAGGAAGTCTGAAAAGATTGAGAGGGACGTGTATCAATGTCTTGATATCTATCAGGCTTTTTTATATTATCCCTATTTCTAAGGTTATATCTTTTCCCAGATGGGTCACTCTGAGGTGACCTGTGTCTTTGATTCGGAGATTTTTCTCTTCGCCTAGGAGACCTTCCTCTGGACTGGAATTTCTTTTCTTTAGGATTGGATTGTTTGTTTCCATCCCAGCTCTTTTTCTGTGATGTTGAATTATTATTAAAAAGTATTTTTTCAGGACTTTCAATCAGTTGTGGTTTTACTGGTATTCCACCTAAACTATCTCTACCTAGTTCCTCATAGGATTTTTCTATGATTCTGGCAATTTCAGCTGGTTGGTCTGCTATATCTGTCTCCTTTAACCTCTGGCGGATCGCCACGTTTGCTGCTTCACCTTTTATGTTGGCTAATAATATAGCCGAGACCTGCTTGAAGTCTTTCAGTAATTTCATACCAAGAGTTAAAGCGGGTTCTGGACCGTATTCATCTTGAATTTGTTTTAGCACATCTGGTATTACCGAAATGGATGGAACACTGTGCGTTTTTGTGTAGATGGAAGCAAAGACTGTACCCCAAGTGTCACAGTCCTCAATGTGTGGTGCGATTCCCATTGGAAGACAGATAGTCAGAATCCTGTGTTTTTCTAACGGGGTGGTGTCAGGAAACACCGCCTCTATTTGGGTGATTTTTTGTGCTAACCAGAATGGTATTTGTTCTCGTTTAGCCGGTACTTTACCTAGGCAGGACTGTATGTTCTGTGGTGTAATTTTATTTGTGTTCCCCTGGTGAGGGGTCAGCTGTGGAATTTTAATTGCTGGCTGAATTGTTGAAGTCCGCATCACATATTGGACTAATTGTCTATGTATTTTTATTAATTGTTTTAGCTGTGTTAAAAGGTTTGCTGCAGACATCCCGTCGATGTCTGGATGTGGTGTGTATCCGGCTAGGACCGGCCACGTTGCTCCTGGTCTACCTAAAGGACCGAGCCTGGTGATGTGATTATTATGTTTTAGGGCGCCATCAAATAAGAGCAGGTGCTCTTGAAATTTGAGTGGTACTTCCACCTCCTCGAAAGGAGTGTACGTTTCAGGAGGTTCCTCTATTTTGTAATAGTGGAAGTACTTTGTTACAGCATTTGCTGCTGGAAAATGTATCCATGAATAGTATACCTCTGTCTGCCGATATTCGTGTGCCTCAATTACGAATATGACTGTACCACCTCTAGGTGTCAGTCCATTTTCTATAAGTTTTGAGGTTATAGATTTCCTTTTGATGACCGGGATGAGTATTATATCCTGGTCTGCATCTTGTATAGCAGCATCAGCGGCTGCGAGTTCAGTTGCTAATCTAACTGTCTCTCTTTCTTCATCACTGTCTACCATTTTACTGACAGGACGGTTATTTTGTTTGTTTGCAGATCAGGTTTCTTATGGAAACGAAAGATTAGATGCACAATATATTGGAACTGTTTATCCTTCAACGTTGACTAAACCAAGAACCATACATAGGAGTTTCCTCCTGCGAGGTTTTGGAGGATATTACCTTTCACCCACTCCAGACGTCTTTGGAGTATTATGGGGAAAAGGGGTCTGAGTGAGAAAGCACGACTGAGTTACTCTAAATGTCTTACGTTAGTTTTATCGCCCTTTCCAAACGCGTTGGGCGCCATGTAGTGTTGTTCCTATTATCCCAATAGGCTCTGCGCATTGGAATAATACCTTCAATAGTAAAGGCCTAGACCAGACGTTAACTAGGTCTACTACTGTCGATATTAGACTTAAAGTTTTGGGTTTGCCAGCTAGCTCAGAGTTCACTAGAAACTTTCTCGAATGTTCAGGAAGGAATTAACTTCCCTGATTAGACAAGAAGGGATTTAGTTTCTGACAACCATAGAACATGACAACTTTGCTCTCCCCTAATCAAGAGTGTATCTCGAGAGTCGTGTGAACAAAAGGCAATTTATTTTACTCAGTCAGTACGTGCATTCTTAGTCTCATCAGATTGTAGAGAAAAGGAAGAGACAGGCGTGTTCAATAAAAGATGTTATTTATTGATCAGTCTCTTTTCTCGTACAAGAGAAATGGATCGATATTATTGCAATACTTATAGTTAAGTAAAGTGCATACATTAAAAGCAGAAGTATAAAATAATACTGTAAAAACATTGATATGGTTTCTAAGCCATATGAAGGTTTAAAATGAATAAAATATATTACATACACATATACATTTGACTAAACGTACTCAACTGGTGTTTCTAAATACGCCTACCCCGTGTACCTGACCTAAGCCTAATACGTGGGCGGGAATAGAAAGTTACAGTTTAAGTTAAGTTTGTTTTTGCCAAGTGACTGACTAAAGAATTCTCTGCGAGGGGTTATTCAGTTCTGTACCTGGAATTAAGGATGAATGAGGGATGGTATCTCTCGTCTCTGGTCTCGATATTCCAGGCTGCCTGCGAGGGCTACCCGGAAGCGCCGGTGCTGGGTTTCTCGGCAGGAGAAAGCAGCGCGTCTCGTTCTCAGCGCGTCAGGAAGGCGGGGCTGCGCCAGCGGGGTCTGCTCTGCTCTGGGCTTCGGCAAGTATGGCTGCTCCGTCTCGTCACCACCGCGTGTGTTTGCATAGGGCAATATCGGTAATATTTATACCTTTAAGGTGCCGAGATTGACGTAAGGATGGACATAGATACGTCAATAAGGATGTCATACGACCAGGTCGTTAGCACATTCTTTTGCTGAAGTTCTCGGTGAAATCAAAACAATGGCCGCAGGGTTTTTCCCAGGTTGTCATAGGTTTGATTTGTTATGAGAACTCCGTATGCCTTATCAGGGGCTGGAGGAATATCGCTGGTCTAATTAGATCGCAAGCGTTATGACCTAATCAGATAACACGTTCCTGTGCCGTAGTGTGGCTTCGTCAGATAACGGTATCTGCATCATGGGGGTTTGCTGCCTCATGGGCTGACTGCTAGTTAACTTGTTAGTTTGCTAACCAGAATAGGGTCAGGAATAGGGGGATCGATTCAGAACCTATAGGAATACATCACAGAAGTAGATGTTAATCAGGAAGCTGCTACCCCCCGGCTTACTTCCTCCACGCCGGTCCTTCCCAAGAGGCTCAGGTTGACAGTCCCCAAAACATTTTGAGAAGTGGGTGACCCATTCAGCCGCTGACACTGCGACATCTAAATGCTGCCCCGTCGAGGAGTCAGCCAGAAAGGGAGATCTGATAACACGCCAAAAGAGGACAGCTGTCGTGTAGTTGTGACCAGAGGTTTTGCTTAATTTCCCTCCTGCGTTCCACTCTGGCTAAGTTGTAAAGTTTCCTTAGGTTGGAAATTTCCAAGGTGTCCCTCGTAGTTCTGCGGAGGGCTGCCTTTACATTGGAGAGTGCCTTACGGCACTGCGGGTTAAACCATCTTTCAGTTGTACACTTTTTATTTTTGTGTTTGCCTATGAGCTCCTCTCTGATTACCGCCAGGATCTTCTGGAAACTGGCCATGATTGTTTGGGGGGTAGAATCTGGTGCTAAGCAGTCAAGAACCCAGGGTCTAACTTTTGCAAGAACCCTCCCGGTAATTACGGATGGATCTATCTTTGCCCATTTAACGGAGTAGCCATTCACCTTATTCATAGTTAATGAATTTTGTGTTAACAAACTGGTGATGTTAGATTGTAAGGAAACATTTTTTGGTACAACTACGACGCTAATGGGAAAATGGTCACTACTGACATCAGACCCGGTTCGAAAATTTGCCACTTGACCCTTCATACTCTGGGAGGACATGATGTAATCAATGGTACTTGACAGCCCCCTACCATGAAAAGTTGGTGAAAAGTCAATTGAAGGTTCTACAAGATCATTGGCGAAATCAAGCTCTAATGAAAAAAGGCACTCATTTAGACTATTTCCGCAGATAGTGTGTGCAAAGTGAGACAATGGACTGCCATGCTCATCCAGTAGGCCACAGTTTCCATTTTTGTAATTAGTGCACAGTGGGAGATTAAAATCGCCACCCCAGACCACATATACTGGGGTTGTTGAAAGCTTATTGCGCTGAGTTATTTAAAAAAAGTGGTAATTTCATTGAGGATATTTATACAATCCATTGTTTCAAGATTATTATAAAAGTTAACCAAGAAGTAGGTACTATTATTATTAAAGGTTAGTTGTAAAATTTGATAGCTCGGCTCTTCTTTAGACCTACATATCGTTATGAGAGACAGAGTATTAGCAACATAAACTACCAGTCCACCCTTTGGTCTACCCGAGACACCCTGACTAGCTGGTACGTGAAATGTTTTGTAACCCACTAGATGATAGGGAGTAGTTGACCACGTTTCTTGAAAGCAGACTATCTGATGCTCATTTACCGTGTCTAACCACGGCTGCAGAGTAATTTTTGTACGTAAACCTGCAACATTCCAGTACAAGATTGAAAAGCTCAGGTTAGTAGTAAGCAGAAGTTCATTTGGCTGAGGAGGTAAGGTTTCAACTGACGAGAGGTCGGGTGCACGCGTGAGCGAACACACCGAAGAGACCACGGTCTCTATCCTGTGGTCAGAGTCCTTGAACTGGTGAAAGTTAAGGGCGTTTGTACAGATAGAAAGCACCGGGGATCTATCCACCATTGTATTGGAATAGGCGGGAGAAGTATCTAGCGTAATTCTGACCTCGTTAGCATTTAGTGTAGTCGGGATTAATTGTAAAATAGTATGGCCTTCAGTCGGGTCTAATTGTGTTCCAGGACTGGATAGAACGCCAGAAACTCTAGGAACCTGGTTTATGCTATCTGGGTTTACTGACGGTCAATCAACCATTTCCAGACAATCATATCGATTTCTGGTTGGAAAACCCCGCCATCCCTCCAGAGGAAAGTGAACTCTGCTTGGGTGCCAAGACTTAGCCTGCCACTCCCTGCTCCCGTTTCTATATCTATTACCCACAAGATTCCAGGACCCTTCTGGGGCTTGTTGCCAATTTGAAGTAGGGAAATATTGATAGGGTAAAAGAAGGAGAGACGTTGAGCATCAATTCCCCCCTTTTTTTCCAGTGATGGCCAGGAACAAATATAGTCAACTGTTGTTGGATCATCCCAGTTTACTATAATACAGTCACCTTGTATTGTTTTACGTTCGTCCCCGATCCATGTTACTCTGCGGACTGTAGAGATTCTACTTGAGTAACGGGGCTGTAGGGGCCTGTTTAGGCTAAGCCACTGCAAAACCTTGTTTTGAAGAGACCAAGATGGTTCATCTGTACCATCGGATAGCTCTGGGACCCCAGTGAGAATAACCGTATAGGGGGACGCCTCCGGTGGAAGATGAATGGGGCGCCTAGGCCGCACACCCTTTATTACCTCCCCCGAGGGATTTAATCCCAGCGTTTTAGGTGTAAAAGGTGTCTGATTTTTATTGGCTACTTGGGCAGGACCTTTCACCAGTCCTGAGAGGGCCTGGGACGGGAAAGTGGGCGTACTAAGCGAAGCCAAGCCCACGCCAGAAGTTGACTGGGAAGAAGCAGATGGTGTATTGGGCTTAGGTTGCGTGGTAGAAGCCTTAGCAGCATTGGTCGGCATACCTCGGGGACCTGGTTGTGCCGATTGAGGAGCTATATTTGGAGGTTTAGGTTTCCCCCCCCTGTTTTGTTTGAACTAGACTGGACTGAGTGGGTGGCGTAGCAGAAAGTATCGCCATCTGTTTTTCGAGGTGCATTAAACTGCGTTCCAGAGGTTTTAAGTGGTGCGTAAGAAGCTCCCTGATGCTGACTAATAGGTATGGGGTGGGGTGGTGTTACAAGTCCTACAAGAACCCCCCGCCTGGCCCATGATGGAAGGATTATCGGGCAAGTCAACTAAATTAATAACAGGAGCGTTGGTAACCTTTGGAACACTCAGGCGAGAATGGACAGGCTTCCCCCCCCCCCGGTCTCTGAGGGGGCACCATATCTGGCTAGACTAGCGTTTTTCTTGCCTTTCCCCCATTTTGCCTTTCCCTAGCCCCACAAGACTGCTTGACTAATGCTGTCTCTTGCGATTGGTATAACTGTAAGTCTGGGGTGATTTCAAGGTCTTCTGACACATGGGAATCTAACGAAGGCTGGGTGGCTAAGAGATCCACGGTACTAGGGACGGTATGGATTTCTGCTGCAGTTTTAGATGGTATCAACAAAGGGATATTGGTACCTTGCTGGATAGGTGATACCGCTGAAGCCAGGAGGCCCATGGAGGATCGTCTCGCGTTCGCAAGGTCTTGGAATACCCTGCGCTCCAGCAGAGAGATACTCTGATCGATTGCCTCGTTCGTTCGAGAGATGAATTGGTCGATCGGACCTGTAATCTGGACGACGCTCATTGCAGTTTTACTCCTGCTCCCTCTGGTCATGGTGGCCTAGCCTAAGGTTTACACTATATTCCGTAGAGACCTAGGAGATAGTTCTTGATATAGGTCCAGCTGTGATTTATACAGTACTTGTTGGCTGGAAGGAGGATGTTCCTAGGATAGATAGAACAATTTACCTTGTGATGAGCTAAAGGGGGTTTGCCCGGTCCGGTCTTACCGGTCACTAACGGGCAACAACGGGCCCGCCCTTGGCCCGGGCTTCGCCCGGCGTCCCGCGAGACGGGGCTAGTGACGCTTTTATGCGCCTCCTGGCGCTGGGTGATGCCGCTCGGGACCTCAAGGGCTGCCGGGGGTTGTAGGCAGCCCCTCGCCACACTCCACACGGCGGCCCGGCTCGAGATGGTAACAGAGCAGCTGGGCGGCGGGAAACAGGCGGGAGGACCGGAGGGTCTCTGGAGCAGGTCGGTTTTCAACAGCGTTTGCACAGGGTCAACTGGTTGGAGTGCCAAAAAGGGAAGTTGCATTTCATAAGTCAGAACAACTGCGATTTGTTATGGCAAAACAGGTCGCCCTCATCTCCTGACTAAAATCAGACCTGCAGAAAAAGGGTGATGTTTTTTCCATGACCATTCACGTCACACACCACTTATTCGGCCTTTGTCCAGACATGTTTAGCAAACAAAGAAGTCTGTTATGCACCCATCCTGTAACCCTTTCTCAATGTATGCAGGCCCACTTGTACTATGCACCATGCATAGCAGCTAATCCAGTCAATGCTTTCAAGCTGTTTATAGCAGTAAATAGCATGAGAACAGCACCACAATTGGCTGTGGGAGGCAAACCCAGAATTCCATACGAAACTGGAGGTCTGTGTCTGTGCTTCCCACACTCCCTAATATTGAGGACATTACTGAGGCCTGCAGTGCGCATGTGATGCTGACGGTGTCAAGACTTAAGCACTACAATAAAGTTACATAGCCACCTCGTCCTGCCAAATCAACCTTATTGGTCACACCCTGCCGAACGATGAAAGAGAGCACTGTGGCACTGCCCCTTTACGAAGGGAAGTGAGTGGTGGTGCAGAGATAAACCATTTTCATTTAAGAACTTTAAAGGAGAACTACCATGTAAGTAGAATGTGACAGCTTTCAGTGGAGGGGGCAAAGCCCTATCACTCCTATCAATGAGCCGCCACTGGTGCAAACACCCTTTTCTGTTAGTAAGCTGTGCTACTCATGCATTAACTGATACAGTTAAAAAGCACTACTTCAATGAAAACAGGGGCATGACCTCCTTCTGCATTGATCATTATCAAGGCCATTATGGTTGACTGTATGATGTGATTGGAAACGTGCTGAGAGCTGGCATCAGAGTTCCACAAACATTTACTCCATTGCAATGTAATGGTGGTTTCTTAAAAAAAAATGTAAATGTCTACATAGTCAGATAACACATTTTTTCTAACGTAGCAACCACACCCTGCCACTTTCATTCTATTAGTAAAGTGCTGAACTGTTATTCCAATCCAGATATCTTTCTCTCTCTGGTACAGGAGTGGGTGTGCAAAACCAGGCGTACAAAACCCAGAGTGCAGATTGATGTTGGAAAAAAAACAGGACCAGTTGGAGGTGAAAAATTAGACATCAGGGCCCCGATTTGCAAACATTTTACGTCAGGTTTGCATTACATTTTTAACGCAAACCCTACACAAAATGTAGTGTTGATAGTTACAATCCAAAGCTAAATGTGATTTGCATTAGATTGTAACCAAAAACAAGACAAAGTTGTGTCAAAATACTGTACCACCTTGTTGTAGGAGTATGCTCTCATTTCTCTTAAGTTGTTACTCTATGTATGTGTGCTGCATAGTGCAGCATGTATGCAAAGTAGGAATCGCCTTAAAACATATTTTGTTTTTTTGTACAAAAACGATGGATACTATAACGAAGACACCCTTGCACGTTAGTGAAAGGGTGACCGAATTGGCCTTCGGTCACTTAGCTCATTTATATTAAATTATATTTGTAGGTTTACTGCCAGGGATCCTTAAATTAAGTTTATGTGTTCATGAAAAATGATACATGTTTCATATTCTTCGTTGCAGAAAAGAAACATGAATCCTGGCCCTACACATATCCTTCATTCGAGTGAGTTTTCATCCCTCAACCTCTCCTTACACAAGCACAGTATGCCAGTATCCTTAAGATGAACTAATGTTGCAAGGAGACTTAAAAAACAAAACAAATACGGCATCTTGGGACATGGCTATGCGGTTTCTAGAAATTTTTAAGTTTTTCTTTAAAAAAATTTGAAAAACTAGCTATTTTGTGTTTATGTACCCTTCATTCTGTTATAGTTGTAGAGCACTGCCTGGAATGCTAAAAAAAAATCAAAAAACAGAATGAAAAGTAAGTATTGCTACACAAGTAATGCCAGTGGGTAACCTATCATAAACATCTGGTCTAGACAACATGTCTTTGGCAGCAGCCTGGCTTCTCTCATAAGATCAGATTTAGATCATTTTATAAGAATTGCAAAAATATCTTTCACTACTGCGGGTAATGGCTAAAAGTGTCAGATTTGCTCAGCTGGTGCTAATGCAACATTCCGCTTAATATATGAATCTGAGCTTTCGACGATCATACGTAAGCTCTGTGGTTTGAAATGCCAAGGACTTTACAGCTTTTTCACCGTCTCTTTAATTTTCAAGTGTGTAGAAAATATTTTTTTCTTTTATGTCTCAAATATATTTCTAAAACTAATGCTCTTTCATCTCAAATAAGGGCAGAGCTTCCCATGTATAATTATGTAGTAATATCAGATCCAGTATTAGTGTGAGTGGGTTTACTGCTTTATTACAAGTTTTTCTCTTTGGAAAAAGCTTACTATGCAGAAGTGACATTTTGCACACTGATCTCTGTGTGTAGCGTCTCTTTATGTGCAGCTTTCCCTCTTCACATTTTACCACATTTTTTCTGGCAAATTAATTTCGAGAGTCTATGCAATATTGACATTTCCCTCAAAATTCATAATCCATTTACACCCAGGAGCCTCATTGCTTCATAATTCAAAGTTAGAATTCTGTGTTATCTTTCTTCTATTACTGGATACTGGCCAAGCTGTCTTATTTCTGAATGACAGTGCCATAGTTTGAAGGAAAGAAATATTTTTCCCTTTTGCAAAATCTGTGCAAATGTTGGTCAGAAGTTGGGTATCACCCACAACAAACTAGATAAGAATTCGATTGAAACATTGTCTAGGTGATTAGTCCATTCACGTTTTATTGATGGCAGGCTGTCAAGTCTGGAGAACACTAGGATCATGGGGATGCCAGTTGAATACCACATTGTATATAGGGATGAGGAAAGGCAGAAAGCGATAGGAAGTACAGGCAGTCGAGTAAGTGAAAGCATAGGGACTTCATAAGTGGAGATAAGTTTCCCCAGAAATAGAGTAACAAGTAATAGAGAAGAAATGACCAATAACAAATTGTTGTAGTAATATGCCACGCTCAGTGTCGTCACTCATGCTGCAGGGACACACAGTTCATGTAGAGTGGCATAAAGCACTGTGTCAAAGAAACCCTCCTTTCAACCATCTTCCAATGGACAAAATAGTGGAGAAGGAAAAGGCGGAATGGAAACCGGCTGACCATCCCTCCTCCTACTTATCAATAATATGTTTGCCAAAGAAATACGTATACTCATGTCATCAGTATGTCATGAGAATGAGGTACAAATTACGATCCCTTCCTTGAATAACAATTTGTGTGATGGCTTTTTAACCCCTTAACTGCTGGGGCTTCCTTCCAAACCCTAGTTTCCCCCCAGTGCTGAGCCTTTTTTTGGGTTATTTGGAGATGTTTCTGCTTAGGGCTCAATAACCTTTTATCCACATTAAGTAACCATGCCAAATTTGTGTCCCTTTTTACCCACGTCCCGGAGATTCTAAAACAAATGCCCAGAAGTTTAGAGTCCCCTGGAGGGGAATGAGAAAATTGGCAAAATATACCAACATTTTGATTTGGGAGGGGTGGGAGATGTAAAAAGGTGGATAAAAGTGTCTGTTTTCTTCCCTAAATGAAAAACCCAATAAAGTTGATCATCCCAAAAAAAATGGCATCAAAGAGCGGTTTTCTGCGCTAAAATCAACATCTTCCCAGCTTTCAGGGACATTCAGAGCTGAATAAAAAGAAAACTCTTTTTTTTCCACAATTTTGGCAAAGAGGTAGGACATTTTTCCTATTTATTGTGCTCTCAAACTACTTTCAGTTTGTGGCAGAAACCAGTGTGAAACCCCTGGGTGATCCAGGGAAGCTATACATTTCTGAAGAGTAGAAAGCATTTTAATATCAGCAAGAGGTCATATGTCTACCTCAATGTTTTCCTAAAGAAACTAACTGTTCAAATGTAGAAATATTGAAAATGAGTAGGGAAAACCAGCAACTTTTGTACAAGGTTTTCATCTGTAACTTTTTGTCACAATGACTGATTCACTAAAGTAATATACCATTATGCCTGCTAGACCCTTCTGGATGCGGGGATAATTGAGATTTGCAGGATAGCTAAAAACCCAAGGTACCCATAGCTAACAGCTGAGCTCCATCCGTACAATGGTTCTTCATTGTGTACCTCTCTGGATTTGTGAGTACCCATACTAGCATATGACTAGAGGGTATGTTTCAAAATGTCATCTTTCTTACATACTGACTTACATTTGGAAGGCAAAAATGCAGCAAAATTCAATTGATGATAACAAATGTTCTACTAGTCTATGCTCCGACATGTCTGGTGATAAAAATGGTACAACACCTATGTAGGTATGCCTAGTGCCCGTGACAGAAAACGTGCCAAAACACAACATATATACATCATATTTTTCCACTCAAAATTGCCCCTTTTTATGCAAAGTGGATAGCTGTGGATTTTTGGCCCTAGGTCAGCCGGTACGTAGCAAAACCTAGCAACCTTGACGATTTTTGAGAACTAGACAGGATGAATCCCAGGTCTGGTGACTTGTGTGGCTCTCATCTGGTGTTTTTTACCCAGATTCCCTTTCAAACTTCAAGCTTTGACTAAATAAAAAACATTCTTCTCACATTTCTCTGACGCAAAGTTCTGGAATCTGTGGGGAGCCACAAACTTCCTTCCACCCAGCATTCACTCAAGTCTCCAGAAAAAATGGTACCTCACTTATGTAGATAGGCATAGTGCCCATGACAGGAAACGTCCCAAAATGCAACATGGATACATCACATTATTAGACTCAAAACTGACCCTTTTTTGCAAAGCAGGTAGTAGTGGATTTTGGACCTTAGCTCAGCCAGCCCCCAGGGAAATCTAGCGAACTTGCACACTTTTGAAAACTAGACACCTAGAGGAATTCAGGGTGGGTGACTTGTGTGGCTCTCACTAGGGTATTTTAGCAAAAATCCCTTGCAAATGTCAAAGTTTGATAAAAAAATACACAATTTCCTCATATTTCTGTACAGAAAGTTCTGCATTTTGCAGGAAGCCCCATATTTCCTACCACTCTAAGGTTCCCACTTGTCCCTTGATAAGAACAATATCCCACTTGTGTGGGTGGGCCACAATACCATGATACAAAAAGACCCTACAGCTCTACATTGAGGGTTAAGCAATAGGATAGCTTTTTATTTGGGGCTGTGCTGTGGTGCTACCCATGCAAACCTAAAACTCATAGACATGTTTGAAAATTAGACAACGAGGGGATTCCATGAGGTTTTTGTTCACACAAAGCTCTGCAAATCTCAAACTGTGCTGGAGTCACATATGTTCCTTACATTTCGGTGATGGAATCCACTGAAATTCTACCACCCAGCATTACCCCACATGTGCTGATAAATATGCTGTCTTACTTGTGTGGCTGGGACAAGTTCCCGCAGCAGAAACGGATCCGACCAAGGTCAATGGAAGCACCCAACCCCAAATCCCACAGCTACTCCTATTGCACATCTCTCCACATAGTGCTTTAGTGCCTTTTGGGTCAAGGTCTCCTAGCCCAACCACACAAGACCTGGGGGAGTGCTGGATGGTAGGAAATGTGTTGCTCCTAGAAGATTCCAGAAGTGGTCCTCACAGATATGTGAGGAAAGTGTGTGTATTTAGTAAAAGTTTGGGGTTTGAAGGGCATTGTGGGTAAGAAATAGTTGTTGGCTCTATGCAAATCACACCACCCTAGACTCCCCCAGTTGTATAGAACTGTCTAGGTGTGGTAGGTTATCCCAGGTGGGAGCCAACCCAAGTCCAACATGTGCAGCCATTCACTATTGCAAGTGGGACTGTAATCAAGAGTTAACCACACTTTCCTGACCCATATCTAAAAACAAAGGGTGGGCGATATATTCCACTCCACTTTTGGAATTAGTGGAATTTTGGCCACTCTCTGTTATGCTTGTAGCATGGAGGGCTGGCCAAATTCTGCCAACTGCTGCATAAAAGAGTTTTTTATCACATGTGGCTTGAAAATAGCAAATTGACGAGCGAGATTTGGCACCTCCTTGTCTGATTATGGGTTGCTAAGAGGGCACGCGGAGAGATTCCAATGCGTGTTGTCACAATCGCTCTCAGTCAGAAAGCTTCCACGCAAGTGGAAAATGTAATCGAATGACAGCAAAATCAACTGAAGAAGCTGCACGATCAAGCTTGTCATGTTGTGCAGTTCAAGCTGATTTTCCAGTGCTGAATGTGCTAACAATGCTAAATCACAGCACAAGAAATGCAACATGCCTTCTTCTGCCTGTTTGCAGAATTCCGTGGACTTTCACCGATTTTTTCTATTACTCAACAGAATTCCTTGGAGTAAAACTCAGCAAGTTCTGCCCAGGTCCAGTAAAAACGACACCCAAAGGAATCAAATGTTATCTTGTTTGCCAATATGGGGGGATTCTTAGTCTGCAGAGGAGCAGAAAGACTATTGAGGCTTTTAGCCACATCCACCCGATTATTTGAATAAAAAGTATATTCCTCTCATAATGTGAGCTTTTTGGCCCCCAGGGGCAAATTGCAGCAAACTTCCTAACTGCCCCAGGAGGCAAAAAGATTGGTTTGTTCCTTTTTTCAGTGTGGGAGTGTGGCCAATGCTGGATTACTGTAATAATCATAATAGAATGGACACTGGTATCTACTGTAACCGTTGGTTATGTAGTTGTCTTTGAAAAACCCTCATAGACGCTCAGATCTTTTTCGATGCGGTGTATGGTTTTCATCCGCCCCTTATCAGGCGTCATGGCATAGTCATTGGGTTTTTTCAAAAGTACTATATGCCAGCCTCACCCGAGGCAACCTCTGGTAAAAGTAGAAGTGTCCAGAAATATCCGGAACAACAGCAGAGGAGTAATGTGAGAAATAGACAGTATGAATAGTTAAAAGGCAGTGTCACACCAAAGTCTGAATTTATTTTAAAGAGGTGGGCACTGACGTATAAAGGAATTACTGCGATCTATCTGGTAATCGGGTTACTGGATTACCTGATCTATCTTGAAGAACGTCGACATGGTTCAGCTCCCCTTGGCCCAAAAGGGTCTGTGGAGCTTTCGTCAGGACAATACAAACAGTAAATGGTACTCACACAATTTGTGTAGTTTCTCTTGTTAATACTGAGCAAAACCTGCATTGAGGGAAAAAAACGTCAACACACTTTTCGTTGAAGAAAACATATGGGCATATAGCACAGGTACAAAAATTCTTTGTGATATAGAAAAAGTACATTGCTTGCTGTGGTGCACAAGTACACAATAGAGCTCTGAAGAGAAGTATAAGTGGGTCTGAGTCTTATTCGCTGTTCGTGACATGTAAATGAAAAGTAATTGTTAAGGGACTTAAGAGAGGAAGAAGCGTGATTTATAGACTAATCTTGGGGGTCTAACTCAAGATGTAAATTGAGTATCTATCCCGCTTGTAAAGAACTGCATTCGGCCTAGTTCTATTAAACAGTAGGTCTGTTTGTTGCGTAGAAGTCATGTTTAAACAGTAAATCAGATCAGTAAAAATATTCAAACATGAAAGTGTCATTCTACAGTAGGCTCAAGATTAAAAGAGTAGCTAATACTCGGTTTATCTAGAGACAGGATATTAAACAATGTCTCTTAGTTGACACAATAATATAAAAAACATCGGGGAACAATGTAATGGATACTCTATTCGTTGTACAAGGTATCGTATTGGTTTTTTTCACTGGCATACTCATTTTGATAACGCAGTGGACGCGGTAAGAAGGAATAATAACACACACCCTACCTCGTTATAGGACTTGTATTGCTTCCTCAGGGTGCAGGCGGTCGCTATTATGTGGTCCGTGCTGCAGTTATGAGAAATATGTGGAACATGTTTAAATAGGTGCAGGTAGGACTAAACAAATGGAGAAACTCCGTAGAAGTAATGGTAGGACGCCATTCTTACCCACGTGTAGGATCCTTTACTCCTTGTGCTGACTCTGCCCCCGGTAGTGGAGGGCGGCTCATTCCTTGCGTCTTATTACAGATTGCAAGGAGGTAAAGAAGGGACTAAAAGGTACCCTACAAATGGATGCTACTGGCAACAAAGACGAGTTGTGCACACTATTAGTATAGAGCCATCGAGATTGTAACAGGCTCGGCAAAAGGTGTGTTATTATTCGCTACCTCCGGTAGTGTTTTATAAATATTTTAAGAAGTCATACTCAGCACAATAGTTAGTTGTTCAGTAAATACCAACAGGAATCGTACACAACTATTATTTTCAGTCTGTTATATGTACTTACATTATGGTCGGCGAGTCATATACTGGTACTTTTTCCTGTATAGAAGAGCATCGTAATATGCTAATGGGGGTTCACCTCAAAGAGGGAAGGAATTGAAGAGCCGGACTAGGTTCTTATGTCAATTAGTCCTGATATTAAGTATGGGGATAGTATTGACTTATATGTCCAGATCAATAAAATTGATGCCAAGGGATATTGTCATTCATCCCTAATATGTGGGTCCTGAGGCGGTTCACCCACCTTTGTTCCTTCTCGAACAGTATCTGTTCAGCATTCTGTTTTTTGTCGTAGAGCATTTCCAAGATTGTCCATCTTAAATCATCGCATGAATGTCCTGCATCTACAAAATGGGAACAGAGCTTGGTCGTTTTTTTCTTAAGTCTAATGTTGCTCCTGTGTTCTCCTATACGCAGTTTGACCTTTCTACAGGTCATACCCACGTATTGTAGTTGGCAAGGGCACTTAACTAAATAAACCACATGTGTGGAATTACAGTTCGTGTGTTGTCTTTGAGTCCAGATCAGGTTTGTCGTGAGTTGTAATGTTTTTGTGGTGTTGGTAAATTTACAGATCCCACACGTTCCACAGGGATAATGGCCAGTTACGGGGGCCATATTCACATCTCTTATTGTGGGTTGTATTTGACTTTTTCTTGGGCGTGTGTGGACTAACACATCTCTAAGATTTTTGGTCCTTCTATTGGCGAATCTAGGTTTAGGCCAGTTGAAGTTGCCTGATGTGATAATACGCCAGTTCTTCCTGATCAATTTCTGGACATCATAGGTTGCTGGGCAGTAAGTGGTAACACAGGTCACAAGGTCTTTTATCTGTTCCTTATGATTGCTTTGTAAAAGGCATTCACGAGGCTGGTATCTCGCACGTTTTTTACACTTGGCAATAACCGCAGGTGTATAGTCTCTTGTACAAAGTTTGATACTCAAAATTTTTGCTTGTTGTTTGTAGTCATTATCTTTACTGCAAACAACAAGCAAAAATTTTGAGTATCAAACTTCTGGGCTGAGGTGGTGAAGAGCCTGGGACCACGCCGGGGGGGGGGGGGTGCTCCCCCCAAAGAACATATTGCATACATTTTGTCACTGGAGCCTTGTGGGCTCTCTGCCCATAGGGGAGGGCAAATTGGGCAGAAATACTGTCTGGTTTCTTGTTGGGTGTGGGGGCATGGTGATCCCTATAGTGAACAGCCCTCAGCCCTATACCCTTTTAAATAGAAATATTCCCTGATGTCGAGTGGGCTTTATGCCCACAGGGAGAGAAAAACTATCACCATGGTGCTTTTGGGGAGGTGGGAGCATGGCCATGACCATAGGAGGCAGCTCCAGCCCCCCTTATAAGTATTTTAAAAATAGCTCTGGGGTTGATTGGGCTTTTGCCCCATCCTACAGGAGCAGATCAGGGGTAATTCACCCCATTCACCCCCAGGGGGGCGAAGAAAGACTTATCTAGTATGTGGGTAGGGGAGCACAAGTCCTTGCCTAAGGGGCCACTGCCCCGAATCCCTAGAGTCTGGTGGGTGAATCCCTAATTGGGAATATCTCTCCTATGACGATCCCCAAGCAGGGATCTACCCGGCATTCTACCCCTTTCCAACAAAACCTCTCCCACCCCAACCAGTACTCAGAGGGCTGGGATATGCCCTCGGAGCACTGAAGTAGTGAAAGTAAAACATGCCATCGGCTTGTTTTAGTTTCACTTTGGTGTAATGACGTCAGCGTGCCCTGCACACTGATTGTCATTGCACTCAAAGAAAAAAGACTCAGGATGCTCTTCCTGAGTTTAAAATATAATAAAGAAATTCTCTGGTTCACTGTACCAGCGAGGCCTTTATACACCTCCCCAGTAAAGGTCAATGGCCGACAGACACACTGGGGAGGTAGTGTGGGTGTTGTCCATTGGCCCACACCTACACTAAAGGGGTTAATCCAAAAATAAACTGTGGCTCCAGTCCTATGCTTTGTAAACATTTGATTAAGATCACACCTTTGAATTGTACAAATCCCTGAGTGGCATTTATGAGTGGATGGATTGATCTTCTAAGCAAAAAAATTAAAGGAGACAGTCTTATACATTTTTGTCTGAAACCCCCTGGTTAAGCCTTGCTTCAAACCAGAACCCCAGGTAATATGGATCGAGCTTGAACGGTGATGGTTATGAGTATCTGCTATATTTCCCAATGGTGACACACACAACCGTTTAATCTTGGAAACACAACTACTGTGGCTGACTGGCCTGCCTTTTGGCAACACAAAATTAAGTAGGCTAAGTGTCTTGTGTTTGAACAGAAGTTGAGATTCTGGTGCTAGATAAGACTGCCACTTCCTTGTTACCCAGGACCTAGCTCTCTCAGCTTGGTCATGCAGTAGCCACAGTTGAGGAGTCATGCATCATTGGCATGCACTAAGATTCCATTTTTTTATTTGACCCTCAGCTTCAGACATCTGTAAGTTTGGCTAACTTCCACACATATACCTTGTCAAAAACATAATATGTTGACAATGAAGCAAAGTCAACTAATAATTTCATTACTTATTGCTGCATTTTTGGGGACATCACATCTTTTCTCTCCCCTTTGTGCATGGTATGCTGAGGTGGGGGTTTCAGGGCAGTGATGAAGCAGTGATGTATTTGCCTCAAATTTAGCCTATCACATTAACCTTAGATGGTACTGATTGGTTGGTATTCAGTCCCTTGGGTAGTGTGACTATCTCCAAAAGACTTATGAATATAGGGGCAAAGGAGGGGACAAGGTATGTGTTAGCGTCATTTGCCTGGGACAAAATAGGCCTCTTTTATGTTAATTAAGGTCCTGTGCACTGGCCAGATGATCATACTGTAAGAGTAACAGAACACCTTCCTACAACCAAGGTCTTTGTCTTAGCTCTGGGAGCAAGTTTACGTCTCATCAAAGGGGCTAGTCAGCTCCTGAGTTACAGCTAGAAGCTCATGCAAATGTAGAAGATATATAAAGGTAAAAGGTAACTTTATAAAAGTGTCTTTCACAAAATAGTTATGAGAAATCAAACTTTAACTTGTGATAAATAATTCTAGAAAGTCCAAGAATGAATTTTGTAGCTGTTTCCTAGGTGGAGATAGTATTACTTTTTACTATTGTATCCCAATTTTTTTCCTATGGAACAGCTAGCCCTGCTACAGTGAAAACAGCCTATGGAGCCTTGTCACTGTAAGGACATGTTCTACATTAAACTTTGCAAATACCTACTTTCAAATTCCATGTACGCTGCCTTATGGGTATCAAAGTCCATCTTGTGGTGACTTATTTTTATTTGGAAGGAGTGTTTAGGCTTATCAAAAGTTTTTTTTGACAGATCAAATTTGAGGTTTTAAAACTGCACAGACAGGTTACTGTGGTAGGCCTGCAAACATGTTTGTACTGTCGTTGTGGGTGGCACAACGATTGCTGCAGTCCACTAATGACATTCAACTTAGAGGCCCTGGGTACTCTTGGTACTATATACCAGGGATTTATAGGTAAGTTAAATATGCCAATTAGTAGTACAGTCAATTTCAACATGTTTTATGGATCGAAGCATATATAGTGGGGCCTGATTAGTAAGTGTGCAGTACTCATAATCCTTGTAGCCGTTGCTATATCTGCTTCTGTTTTAAGGTGTCCCTCTCCTAGGCATCCACCATGGGGCATCACTTAAGTGTATAATATTGTTAAAGGCTATTACAGGCGGAAAAGGGTCATGATGCGGGTTATGTTTCCAATTTGTTAATGTTTTATTTAACCTAGAACTATTTTGTCTATTCGATTGGGTTTGAGTACACCTCATATGTAGGAAATGGGCCCGCCCGCCATAAGGGCTGGGATCCCCTTGGGGCCATTAGGATGCACACGCCACAGTGGCGGGTGCATCCTGCATTCCTGTCATTGTGGCAGGCAGTACACTTAGCACCGCGAGCCACCATGCCAGGAAGGCATGTTGTGCACTTCCATGCACAACATGGCAGGCACCCAGACTCCATGGGGGCCTGCAATGGGCCCCGCAAGCAATTACTGAATGACTTGGGATATGCATGTTTCCGCCCCCATGATAATATGGCAGGCGGTGTCTGACAGACACCGCCACCATAGTAAACTCTTTTCCGCCCAGTCAACTTATTGGCTCGGCAGACAAGCGGCGGACAGTCTTTCCGTCAGCCCAGGTCCCCTCCGCCATAGTAATATGGCGGGGGGAAATGGGTGGCGGCAGGGATGGATCTCGCACGGATCGCCACCACCATGCGGGCTGTGGCGATCTGCCTGAGATCCTAATGGGTCCCTTAGTTCTCTAATACTCCCAAAGTCATTTTTAATTACATGCTACCTGCTTCATATTAAGTAAACTATGCACGCCACCAAGATATAAGAGGAGGAGGATCGATTCCAAACTTTTTTCATGCTCTAAAATACAAATGCGACCCTTCACCTACTTTGAACATTTGCTGATAAAAGGGATTGAAATTCTAAAGTTTAATCCTGTAATGTTCTTCCTTGCACAATACATTATTTAATGATAGTTCTTTTATTTTTAAAGAATTCTGTTCAATCAATGGTAAGAAAATGTTGCTTTTAGTTTAGTTTATTACAGTGGATAAAGAATATGTATGTTTGCTTGGCTTTATTATACTTTTGAATGATTGTTGGTGTTAATCAGAACACCCAGCATCCAAAACGCAAAGCAGATAATCTTTTGGGCTTAGTATTAGATACTAATTTATCACATACTGACGAAGATATTTTTCCTGTTTAATGATCTGATCTCATAATAGTCAAGTTTCAGATCCTGATGCCTCTAAAGTGTTAGTTGCGTATGCTGCATTCATATACTGTATAATTAATAGACGTCTGAACTCACTTACCAAAGAATAGATATGTGGCACTTACATGGAATCATTACAACAGATAATTTAAGGTTACAGCGGGCATATGTATGAAAATCCCCACTTGTGAATCTCAAATTGAGATATTTTGCGATTCACAGTTTGAGATTTGCAAATCGGGATGTATGTAAAAAATCGCTAACGAATGGTGATTTCTTAAAATCCGTAAAAAAGTCTCAGAAACATGATTTGCGATTCCTTAATTGCGAAATTCGCAAATTAAGAAATTGCAAAAACGGGAATCTGCAATACAGGTGCAGCCTGATTACATCACAACCAGGAAGTGGGAGTAATTTGCTGCACCTGATTGCCTGAGCCACAGTCAGAGGCTGTTTGGAGAGTGTGGGGAGTCAGCCCAGCAGAGGAACAATCCCAATGAACCCAGAAAAAACATGAGGGCAAGGAGGGAGAAAAAAGGAAGAGGCAGCAAGAATTCTCTGACAAGGAGCAGGAGGTGCTCATTGAGGAGATGGTGTGCAGCCATGAGCTCCTCTTTGGGACAAAGGCACTGTGGGTCCCTGAGTCCAGGAAAAGAAAGATCTGGCTGGACATTCAGGAAAAAGTCAATGCTGTGGGTGTGACCAATCGCACGGTGGAAGAACTAAGGAAAAGGTGGTATGAAATGCGGCAAAGGTCGAAGGAGAGGGTGGCAGCCAGTCTGAAAGAGTCCAACAAGACCGGGGGAGGATCATTCACAGCAACAGACCCAACACCCCATGAGGAACTGGTGGAGTCAACCCTCCTGCCTGAGAACCTCAGTGGTGTGGCTGACATAGACTGCTCCGACTATGCAACCAGCAGCAAAGGTAAGATGAATGTTAAATATATCCGCACATATCCCCATCCGATGCACACAGTCAGGAATGCACAAAAAAAAACTACACATGTCACTCCGGTCCACTTCTTACAGCACACCCAGCAATGCATCATGGTAGACGTAGTCATATGTATGATAGTGTGTCCATGAGACGTAGGAAATTAAATGCAACATGTGAATCGGTGATAAGGGAATAAGAGAGTGTCAGAAGTTTGCCAAGACAAATTGTAGAAACTTTATTGAGTGCAAAATTAAGACAATAACACAAACTCATGTATTCCCCTTACATCCACAGGACAATCCAGGACACTTGATGACAGTGCAGATGGAGATGATTTTGGAAATCCAGAGGACCAGGCTGATGATGGGGACTCAAGTGATGAGGCAGAGCACACACCAATCATGCACAGGAAGCGCACACATGCACCCCCACTGCCACCAATGGAGGATGACATAGAGTCCACAGTGGAGGAGAGTGAGCAAAGAGAGGCAGGGCAGGGTGTCTCACAAATGCGTGGCCAGGAAACCCCACAAATGAGTGTACCAGGAACAGAAACACACAGGTCAAGGCCCAGGACCAGCACTGCCACAGATGAAGATCACACAGTATTTGCAGGTCTTGAGAACTGCATGCTGCAGGTACAGCGCCTGCAACAGAAATCATTGAGCTCTATTAATAGGCAGCTCAGCAGACTGAACAAAAATCAGAACTACATGGGGAAGGGCATCATGGCCATGGCAGGTGCCATACGTGACCTGTGTGTCACATTGAAGCATGACCAACAAGCAAGGGACAGGGTTGCCCAACGTGCCAACGCACGTCTGCATAACTACACCAAGGCTGTGACCCACCTGTGCACCCACCAGCAACTTGACCCGTCGCAGCATTACCATGCAGGTGGAAATGTCACACTGCTGCCACGACATTGCAAGAGGCCTGGCGCAGGTCACCAGTGCAGTAGAGCAGATGCAGATGGCAAACTCAGTTGGCACAGCACTCATGGTTTCTGGGGAGAGTGAGGAGACATCAAGCAGGAGTAGCAACACACCAACATTGCCAGATGCTAGAAGGCACAGAGGCAGCCCCTAGGTACCCAACGGAGGGCACTCAGCCTGGAGATCGGCCTGCAGCAATCCGTCACCGAAGGAGGTGAACTGTACACTGAAGCAGTAGCGTCAATGGGTGGCGACCCATTAATACATATTGAACACTTTTTTTTGGAACTACCTGCACTGTGGACATAACATGTGCTCGGGACAACAACAGTCAATGTGTTTAATCTATGAATAAACACAGTACTGATTCAAATCATGTTTTGCCTCATGTCATCCTTACTCACCTAGAAGTAGTTCTGTGTGATCTCAGTACGTCTCTGACTTCCGGCTGCTGCCTCAACTTCTAATGCTGTTCTGCCAGGGGGAGCTGGGCCATCGTCATCCGATGTATCAGTATCGGTCACGTCAATTGTGGTGCCTTTCCTCATAGCCATGTTATGGAGCATTGCACAGCTTGCCACGATTTTACAGCAGGTCTCAGGGCTGTATTGCAGTGCTCCTCCGCTTTTATGCAGGCACTGGAACCGGCTCTTTAGGATTCCAAACATATGCTCTATGACGCAGCACGTAGATCTGTGTGCCCTGTTGTATCGCCTCTCCCTTGCATTGGCTAGATCCAGGTACCGGGTCAGGATGAAGTCCCGCACTGCATAGGCACTGTCACCTGCAGGGATAGACACAATAGGTGAGTCACTGTCCCCCCCCCTCAGAAGATGTACTGGATGGATGGATGTGTGCCATGCATTTCCACAGCAGGTATGCCTCTCCAAACTCCCCAGCACTCAGACGTCTGTGTATCCCACTATGTCTAAAGATGAAAGAAGAGTCGTGAGTACTGCCTGGGTATTTAGTTACAATGTCATTGACGATATACTTAGCATTGCACACAATCTGTATATTCAGGGAATGGTAGCATTTACGGTTTGTGTAGACATATTCAGTTGCTGATGGGGGTGTGATGGCCACATTTATTTATTTATTTATTTATAACACTTATAGAGCGCACAAATACCAATCGGTGTCCTGGCGCTGAAAGTGGTAACTCCCTAAGGGTCAGACAGTCAGGTTAGAGGGTAAAAAGCCAGGTTTTAAGGTTTTTACTAAAGGCTAGCAGGTTGGTGTTTAATTTGAGGGACAAGGGGAGGGAGTTCCATGCTTTTGCCGCTCCTCCCACAAAGCTCCTGCCTCCCCAGCGTGCTTTCCTGATCCGTGGTGTTTTAATCAGTCCCATTGTGGCAGACCTCAGTTGTCTCCCTGGTCTGTACCACTGGAAATGATCCTGGAGAAACGCCGGGCCCACACCATGCAGTGCCTTAAAAACAATGCAGAGGGTTTTAAATAAAATCCTCTTCCGCATCGGGAGCCAATGCAGCCTCTCCAGTTCCTTAGTGACCGATGAAAACTTGGACAGGCCCCCGATCAGGTGGGCAGCTGCGTTTTGTAGGACCTGGAGTTTGTTAAGCACCCCCTGTTGAGCCTCTAAAAAGAGGCTATTACAGTAGTCAAGGCGCGAGAGAACTAGCGCCGTCACCACTGTCCTCCTACTTCCCTCTGGCAGAAAGGGAAGAACCTTCCTAATGGTCTTCAGTATCCAGTATATTGAGGAGGTCAACGCCTTGACATGGGGTTTGAAGGTCAGTTGGTTATCTATAATAACTCCAAGATTCTTCACCTTTTGAACTGGAGATGGCGGCGGGCCCATATCTGTAGGCCACCAGTTAGAACTCCAAAGATTTGTATTGGATCCAAAGGTGAGCACCTCGGTCTTGGAGGAGTTTAGTTTTAAGCAGCTTTTTGCCATCCAGGAGCTTACTGCGGACATACAATCCTGGAATCTCGCTGCTACCCCTAGCTCTTTTCCCGGCATCACCGAGACCACAATCTGAGTGTCGTCCGCGTAAGATGTTAACTCAAATCCGAAGGCACGAATCACTGGGGCAAGGGAGGATACATAGATATTAAATAACGTGGGGCAAAGGGAGGATCCCTGAGGGACCCCCCTGGGGAGTTCGAAAGGTCTTGATTCGAAGTCTCCCATGGCCACCACTTGTATCCGATCTTTCAGGAAGGCCTTCAAGATGTTAAGTGCTTGTCCCTGAATCCCACAGTCCTCCAATCGGTTCACCAGCGTGGCATGGTGAACCGTATCGAAGGCCGCTGACAGATCCAGTAAGATCAGCACTGCTTGGCCTCCCTCCTCGAGCACCTTCCGGACCTCCTCTGTGGACTTAATCAGGGTGGTCTCGGTGCTGTGCCCGTCCCTAAACCCATGTTGGGCCGGATCAAGACCCTTCGAATTCCGCAGAAAAGCGCAGAGCTGGTGGTTCATCATTTTTTCGATTAGTTTTGCCGGCAGAGGTAGTCTGGCGATTGGCCTATAGTTGTTAGGGTCGGTGATATCCAGCGATGGTTTCTTAAGTAGTGGACGGATGGAAGCCCGCTTCCACATTCTTGGAAAATCGCCTTTCTCGAACATCAAATTGAATATACTGGCCAGATAGTCCGAAATAGGGCCAGCTGCCAGTTTAGCAATTGACGTGGGGCAGGGATCTTGAGGAGACCCAGATTTAGTTGCCATTAGAAGTTTTAAGACATCACCTGAATTTACTGGCTTGAAGGTCTGAAATTTATCCGCCCTGAGTTCGGCAGCAGGTACCTAAGAGACCCTTCCGCTAGACTAAGGGCCACCTGAAGTTCAAGCGAGGTGAACATGGGTCCCATCTATGCAGCCAATGACGTGGGGGAAACGTGCAATCTGGTAGAAGTCAAGTTTTGTTTGCTGTAATGCCTGTTGGGTGCAGGGGAAGTATATGTGATGTGGTAGCCTCTGTAGCATTGCATTTAGAAAGGCATGGATAAAGCGTGACAGGGCACTCTATGAGACCCCGCCAACCTCTGCTATCACCCCTTGAAAACTCCCTGAGGCCAGGAGGTGCAGGGAGCACAGGACATGCACATGGGTGGGAATTGTTTGGGTCCTGCGTGTTGGGTGTTTCAAATATGGTTTCAGTTCCTCAATCAGGTCCAAAATGGTCTGTGGGTGCAGCCTGTACTTCTCATGGATCTCCTCTTCAGTCCACTGGAGCGCGCAGCCTGAAGATCCGTTCTCTTCTCATTCTCCTCCGTGCAAGAGCCCAAATTTACAGCCTCCTGGCTATCACAAATAGTGCTGCCATTGTGGAAGGATCTGTTGCATTGTGGGCTGGTTTAAGTACCTTGCACATGGTTACCACCTGCATGCAATTGGTGGTCTGATCTTTGTTGTCTGCTAATTTGAGACTCACCTTGGTCAAAGATATTGTATTTTCAAGGCTTTGTTAGTGCATGGCAATTTACTTGAAATCTTGCCTGTTTTCCATTGCAAAGCTTCAAGCAGTCAATATATATCTATAAGAATATGGGTTAAGACTGTGAAAGAGCCCTAGAATTTCCAGCCGTGACTACAATTATTTGAGATTATTCTGCACTATTGCATGGGCTGACGCCTGATAATCTTGTAAAGTACTTCAACCTTATTTGACATCAAAAAGCTTTAAATTCAGCAGATGACCCCAAACTTACTGTCCTTTTTTTGCAATGCTCGAAGGTTGGTCTCAGGAGTATTTTGGTACCTGGAATGCTTTGAACCCAGCTGCCCTTTTTGATTTGTGCCTTTTGTGAGTAGGAAAGTGTCCATAGTGTTTTCTACCTGTTTTATATGTATTTATTGTTTGAAATCTATTTATATCTACTATTTTATATATCGAGAACTAGACCCAAATGGGTAACCAAGCAATTTATATGAGAATAACTGCTATTCATAAGCACGATTGGTTTGTTACATTACATAATAGAGGCCTTAGAGCACAAACAAACATGAAAGACAGATTCAAGAGTATAAATTCTTCAGCCAAAAAGTAGGACATAACTGAATGGTGAGTGCATATAGAGTTATAGTCCTACAATAGGCAGGAACTGTAATGCATCAGGAGCACACCATCTCCTTTAGATGGCCCCAAGAAGCACGCATTTAGCAGATCCCATTCCTCGCTCCCCTACTCCACCACCCACCATAGAGTGACAATGGGATGCCATAGCTAGAACGTGAGTCTCAACTGCAAGAATAAAAAATGGCAGCCTGGTGAGTTACTAGACAGTCTACATCATGCAACCCACTGCTTTGAAAGTCCACCACTGACACAGCTCTTAATGGGTTTCCATATCAATGGTGAAGGGCTTTGGGCACCTCCTGTGAGCCATGGCAATCTCCTCAACCCAGCTGGACACAGTTTGGTGGAAGTGATGGACTATGAGGCCCTTCGAATCCATCTGGATTCTGCAGCTTCATAGAACTGGTTCCACCACCATCTTTTATTGTTTCATTGTGTCTAAATTGTATTGTGTCTGACTTACTGGAATATAGGAATTAGATCCTTCTCTAATGTTGAGTCTTCCAAATAAAAAACTGACAAAATTCATAAATAAATACTTAATTACATAAATAAATATTTAAGCATTCAGACAATGATAATGTAAATAAACACAGAGAAGGACTGGAAGAGCATAAAGGTCCAGCATACAGGCCACACAGTATGCAATACAAAAGGTATGCAATTCCTGAGAAGGTGGAAGGAGGGAAGAGAAAATCTAGGTCAGGGAAACTAAAACAATATATCAGGGGATCTGATTGCTCAGAAGTAAGAGCCATTACACACCCAAGTGGGTGTCATGCTTCATCATCGGGCAACTCCTCGTTGAGCCGGCAATGCCTGCAATGGGCCCCTCAAAGGGGTTTTTCTCCAGTGGGGTTTTATGAGCATGAGATGTTGATGTGAGGTATGGGGAGCAGGTTCTCTGTGTTTACATTGGTATAAGTGTATTCTGAATGTAAAAATAGCTAAGAGATACCCAATTAAATGTTATATATGGGTTCTCTTGTTATGTGTAAAAATCAATGTGTGGCCGAATGTGGGAGTAACAATTGTAGGTTGACACCTTTCTTGCCTCAAATGTCTCTATCGATCTGGGCAATTCTTCACGACCGAAAAATGAAACCTAACCTACTTGGGATTGGGGAGAATATGTGTAGCCTTAGCAAAATGTACCCCAATCACACAACCGAATCTTGTAAATTATGTAAATACAGCAACACTGAATGCACATATATTTGATTATGCCGACATATAACAGAGTCAGTGTCATTATATTTGCTTTGAAGAAAAACTACCATGATAATTTGATTGGTATGGATGGCCATGGAATATCAAATACAACAAAGAGTCTTGTAGTTGTTTTCCAAACCTATCAGTGGGAAAGTCTCGAGATGCCTGAAAAACCTCTTCATTTTCATCATCCAGTCACTCACCTGCGCTGCAGTTCACAAAATCTCTATCCCCAAACGGCCTTTATCCAAATTTGTTGTTAACAGACTTACATGAGCATGCGTTATGTTTGAAACACTGTAAGTGAAAATGACGGCAGATCCGTCGTATTTCATGACAAGCAACGATAACCACTGATGCTGGCCTTTTAAAAATGTTCAATAAGCTTTTTTTCTCTCTCTATTTTAATTCGTGCTCATTCATCTTTAATCGTGTCTAACTTTTCTATGTCTGTAACTTATTTAAATTTAGTTAGCACCCTATTTGATTATGTCATGTTATTCGACGAAAATCAAGGTTGCTTGGATTATGCTATTGCATTTGATTTTATTTTGTATCTTCGATTGCTTGCTGCACTTAGCATCTAGAATCTAATACGTTGTACCTTGAATTCTTACTTGGCAGTTGAACCAGGTCAACGTGAGCTAGGCATGTAATTGAATACAAGAGAATCCTGTGTATGGAAAAAATATCTTCACAATACTAAATTACAAGTAATAGAACAACTTCTATTAGGTAGCAGAAACACGACCAAGGCGCATACAATGTCCACCCAAAGACAGAACTGGCACATCAAAGATTCCCTAATTGCAAACGAAAAATATAAAGACACACATTTTATAACAGAAAATCATGGTCATCCACACTATACCAAGTATGGTCATTGGCGCACTATCATAATAGCTTCCAGTTTGAAGAGTGCTGCCAAAATTACATTCTAAAAGTACACAGAGAGGAACAATGCTCAGTGGAATATTCTACATCAAATCCATGCTCGAACACAATATGCTGCACGAAGACAACTTGCAAACAGCAAAGGTATATATAAGTCTGATTAATTAAAACCATTGCAATCGTTAAAATATAGAAAGCCGTATGCACAGTAGTTCATAAGATTTGTTTAAGAAAAACATATAGGGATAAATATATAAAATAAAGAGAGCCCACTAAAATGTCATGAATTCAACAAACATGCTACTTATATAGTGATAATGTAGGGAGAACATGTCGCACTAAAAACATTGATACCGTATAAACACATTTTAAAAAAGCATTTCAGTTGCCAATAATCATCATTGATTCCGTTGGCATTTCGATGGCCAGTAACATATCTCCGTGCTTATAGATCATAATTACGTTATTCCGCTATTTTGGATCAAGATCAATAAAGTGTCTCTGTGCTTAATTCGCCATACTAAACAACATTGTTAAAATCACTTTTTATAAGAATTTAAAGATGCCCATTGTAATCAGTATTGTATTATTAAGGTGCCTCTAAGTCAGTAAAGTACCTTCTTGCTGCATCTCGGTGATGTACTAAGCTATAAGCGTTATAATTTTATGGGCAGGAGAGAGATTAATAAAGTGCTAAAGATAAACTTAAGGAATTGTCTAATTAGTTGAATTGATTTCCCGGAAAGGCAAAGTATTTTTGCTTGACGGCATGTTCTCACCACATGTTCAATGAAGGTGGGTCTCAACAATACTTGCCTTTCCTGTAGTAGACAGAAGCAAATACACAAAGTATGTAATAGCATTTCATTTCGGAGACCACAGAGTCTACAATTTGACGTTGGTCGATTATGTATCCATCTTGGGATTCCATCCTTTGTCGGGTATTTACCAAATTTTAACTTTAAAAATGTAGACCTAATAAATGGCTGTAGGTGGGAAGGTACGTATTGTTGGGGCTCTATTTTATTAAAATAATTATTGACTCACCAAGCATGCTTTTTTTACTGATATAGCCTCCTTGTCCAACAATAGAGATAAAACGTTTGTTGATCGATTTTAAAGATGTTTAAAGGTGGCTTTGTTTCAATCCAATTGGTCAAAAGTCTGTAGGTTAAAAGTAGTTAAACTCTCAGTTAGAAAAACATCCCACCTGCCTGCACAGTCAACAGAAAATGTTCTACACTCACAGAGCACAGACCTACGCACATGCCAACTGTGAGTTTTCATTGGTGGAAGGGGAACATGAAAGAAGAAAGGGCTAGAATCTGGTTAGGATCTTTAGCCATTTGCGTCCTTGGGTGAGTCCTACTTTGGCTCCTTAAACTAGGCTAAATACATCCCTTCTGCTCTTGACTCTCGGAGTAACAAGGACAATCTGTCAAAGGCTTCTATACTCCCTCCCGGTGGAATTGCGCCTGTTAGAGGATCTTATGGCTTTTAGGAAAGCCTTGAAAACATTTTTGTTTTAGTTTTCTACCTCCAGTCTGTGCTATGTATTTAGAGTGGTCCTCTTTGGTTCTTTTAGCTGTGTTATGTTTCTTATGCTATCTCCTTGTCAATGCGCCAGGACGCTCCTTAGCTGGAGTAGCTGCGCGCATAATAAAAACCTATAACATAACATAACATAACATACTCGGTAGTGTAGAGGACAGTGACTCAGAACTTAAAATTTCAAAGAACAGATACCATAAATCACTGTCCATCCCAGTGCTTGTCTTTAATAAACAAAAGTACTTTAAAAACCTAATTCTTATAGAATTAGATGTGTGTACAGCTACAGGTTATGTGATATGACCCATGGGCTCTTGGTCAAGCATCATTTCTCAGAGAAGTCAATAGCTGCAAACAACGGGCACTGGCATAAGTTCCCTGCGCAATTATCACATTAAAAATTTGTAAGTCAGTCGAAAGTGTTTTTAAAGCCAAAGAGTTCACACTGACAAAGGGATAACTTCCTAACATCAGGAATATGTTTGTTCATTCAAGATACATACAGTCTCAAAGTCTTTCAAGCTCAGGCCTTGGGCTACCCACTCAACAGAGACACAGGTGGTGCAACGCTACATGATGAACTTGTCACAGTCATACCACCAGAGTCCTCTTCAGTATGGGATCAAGGGCAGCAGCCTCACTCCTCATTCAGGCTTCTGAGGTGATTGTCAATGCAGGCCTTATAGGTGAGTTCTTATCTTCAGCAGTTGTAGCCTCTGGGCTGTAGGGTAGGTCTTTTTCTTCAGCTGCAACACCATCCCTTGGACCGCAAGCAATGGGCCCACTCTTTACTCTTTCCATGGAGGTGATCTGCATGCATGTCAAGCATTATCATGAGTGCTCATCTTCCGCAGGTGTAGACTCTGGGCAGTGGGGCAGATATTCTACTTCTGTAGCAACAACAGTTTCATTGGAGGAAATGCTCATGTCAGAAATCGACAGCACCAGCCCTTCAGGAACAAAAAAGGGGATTCCGATGTCACGCTTTTACTCTGCCTTTCTAGTTGCTTCACACAGCTTGCCACAGCCACCAGGCATCTAGTCAGTAGGCATAACCTCAGCTTCTTCAGCAGTCATGCAGCATTCCAGTGATATCCCCTGACTTCTTAGATGTTGCCTGCCATGCAGTAACTAGCTCTGATTTCACAGCAGCTCTTCATGTATTCTGCAAAGCAGTTCCATTCTTGGTCAAGAAGAACTTGGAACTAGAAATAGGTGTAGTGACTGTATACACATTTTCTAGGCAGGGGAAGTGAACACACAGTCAAAGGTACGGGAACTGGTCTGGGGTGGTTCCTTTTCAAATGTACTTTTCTGACTATTTTGCAAACATAGCCGTTAAGTAAGGTAAAGGCTCTATAGCAGGCAATGATGATGATGGCTCCAAGCAGGAGTAACAACAACACATTGATGTCATTGCAAGGGCCTGGGTGTTTCATGGAAGGGAAATGTTATACATGTGGGGCCTGTAAGTAGAACTCCTCTCTGGTACATGAACAAAGTTTGTTCAGGGCTATTATTTAGCAAAAGGCAGTACGCTGCCACCACCGCTTCATGTCAGCAACCCAGGACATGGACAGTAGTCCCATGTTGACAAAAGAGGACACGCTTTGTGCACCCTACCAGGTCACACATGGGCCTTGGCATTACCATGGATAGGCCTAGGCCTCAGACCACATGCTAAACTACAGTGTTATCCATAGCAACAAAAAATCAGGATATGAATTTTATATGCAGTCGGGTCACTCTGGGCAATGGTACGCAATTGTATAGCATATAGGGAACTTAACTGGCCCAACATCACTAAACAGATTGAATAGAAATATCACCTGTGCTCTATATCCCACAGGGAGAATATCCCAATGTTAAGTTAGAAGTAATAACTATATCTGTACAATCATTATTGTTAATAATGCTCATCATAGTGATATGCCAAGTGTTGCCATTGCTAACAACACCACCCATCCCACAGGGGGTTCAAATCCCAGTAGAACGAGAAAGCACTATATCTGTGGAAGCCCAAAGTTTTGAACATGGTCACATCAATACTTTATCCCTGTGGGACAACAAACTTGCTGAGGATAGTACTAGGGCTTTACGAAATTGTGACGTATGAAGGCTTGAAACTTAGTGCAGCAGCTTTTCTATGTGGATATCAGACAAAGGTTTAAAAAAGGCAGTGATACTTCCACATGGTACAAAAGCCAATATCCCGGCACTCAATTGTAACAATTTAGATTACAGCTGTTGTTTCTTGTGGATCAAGAAGAGGAGGACATATAC
Organism: Lissotriton helveticus; assembly: GCF_964261635.1. Lineage (NCBI taxonomy): Eukaryota > Metazoa > Chordata > Amphibia > Caudata > Salamandridae > Lissotriton > Lissotriton helveticus. Next base: position 136,825,792 of record NC_136058.1, read on the forward strand.
ACTTCAACTGTCCTGTATATTTTGTTCACCAGCCTCTCTTGACCAGTTCTACGTTAATGAAATTTGTATCATCCTTGGTTTGACTTATAAACTACTCTGATTGTGCTCACTAATGTCTGGTAATAAAATCGATCTTTACATAAGAACCAAAATTGTTACTTGTGGACAATTGTGTAGGTCTTACACACAAAGCAAGCATTATTCTTTAATATATAAGTAATCTAAATTGTTACAATTGAGTGCCGGGATATTGGCTTTTGTAGTTTGAATTACTCAGAGACTTTCTTTTGATATCCCTGTGTATATGTGCACCTAGGTAGTAGGGTGTTTTTGTCCCGAGAGGCACCGACCCTAAATTCAAATATGCTGATGAATTATATTTGTTTACTCCGCAAATCCATGACCTAAATCTGATTATATTGTCTAATGAGGTGCGCCCTAATTGCATTACTGCCAGTGAAATTACATACTTCCACATGGTGCACATTGTATTGTCCCGCTGCCCCTCAGGTGACAGCATGATACATAAAGCTAGTTCAGAATCCATCAATTATCTAAGATGTGGCAAATAAATTAAATTCCTACATCACACTCTCCTCTGCTCGTACTTATCCCCAACCTCATTGCAGATTTAAAATTATGCATTATGCCAATGGATACCAGCTGCGCCTTTCAACATCACATTCTCTCAGGGGTAAGGTACACCAGTTAATCGAGTGTAGCATATCAGAAAGAAGTCCAATCTTATGGGATTGCACTTCTTTCTGGTATGGACACTCGCTGAACTGGTGTACCTTGTCCAGGAGGAAATGTGATGTTGAACATAATGCATTTGATCATAATTCTAAATCTGCTGTGTGGTTGAAGACCTTGTCTATCCAGCTTTCTAATGGCAAAGCCGAATGGGATAGCCTGTACTAGGTCCGGTGATGAATCATCCTAATACCAAGGCTCAGTGATGAAGACCGCATCATGCTGAAGCTCTTCTAAAGTCATACACATTCAGTTTGAGTTTGACTAATGGACTAGATTTCATAGAGAAGAACTTGGCCTAGGTCCTAGAAGAGTGCATTACCTTGCCATCTGTACTAGCCTTTTAATGAATCCAGGGGAGAGAACCCCCAGTTCTCACATCTAGTTCCTGTAGTGGCAAGGTCTAGAACATAGTGTCAGGCCTTAAGCAAACTAGTGGCAAGTTCCCACAGCTCTCTTCTAGAATACATGATGGGGGCTCACTTCCAACTGCAAGGGGACCTCGCTCTCTCTTGCAAGACCCAGATAAGCCATGTTTCCTCATCGTTTCCTCGTTTCCTCGTCATGTTTCTGGAAAATTAAGGCTTTACGGAGATTCCTTTATCTCCTAGCTTTGGACTGCAGGAAAACGATAGTCCATGTGCAGCTAACGTCGCAGTTGGACTACGCAATTAGTTTGTACTTAGGTTTGCCAGCCGACCGTATCAGGAAATTACAAACTACACAGAATGCATCCGCTAGGCTTATCAGAAATGTCCTGTTATGAGGTTACGTCACCTCATATCCCCCCATCTACGTAGCCTCCACTGGCTGTCTGTTAAAAGGAGGACAGAATTCAAGTTACTAACTTTGGCCTACAGAGCAGTCAAAGACACTGGCCCTCACTATCTAAGGACGAGACTCCGTAAATACCATCGGACAAGGGACCTGAGATCCAATCATCATGAACTCCTAGTCACGCACCGCTTCGCAAGGGCCAAGCTAGGAGGACGATCTTTCTCCTTGCCTGAACACATCAGAAAGGCCAACTCAGAATCTATATTCTGTAAATACTTGAAGACCTGGCTCTTTGACCTTCCTTAGTACCTAAAGGCACTCAACAACTTGCACTCACCTTTCTTGTCTCCGTTGCTAGCGCTGGGACACCTCTGTTGAGGGTAGCCGCGCGCTCTACAAGCCACAAAATAAGTAAATAAAGTCAGATTGCAGGCTGGTACCATATTTAAATTATGAAAGTCACTATGCGTAGGGAGGTTCGTGCAACTATTTATTCACTGATAATTCAAAAGTATTAGTCCTTTTAAAGCCCAAATAGTACTCATTGTATTTACTACAACATTATCTTTACATAGGCAACACACACTTGCATAGTTGGAACACTTATAATTGATATGCAGTCATAGTTTGGAGTCAGAATATATTAATGATCACACGTATAGCATGTAAGTAATGCTTGGTATGTCTAAATGGGCAAATGCAGCTTGGCACTAGAGGGTAATTAGTTGGTGGGTAACTCTGGCATAAATGGCAGTCAGTGTAATTTTCACTACTTGAGGGGCTTAACCTCTGGTGTCGTTTCTGAATGTTTCTATTGTGCATGAAGGCTGCCTAGGTCCTAACAGGCACAAACGACAAGCAGTGAAAGTCATCCATACATGGTATGGCGGCCATCAGTGTCCATAGGTTTCACCTTTGGGATGGAATATCGATGAGTATGCCACCCACATACTTCCTGTAGACTCTTTATGGCACAGGTTGGGCAGATGTTATTTCCACAGCAAATAGCCAACTGCTCCTCAAGGGGCCGTTAAGAAACCCAGCGAGCATGCACTCAATTAATGACCTCTCATGGTTAAGATCACTTTTATGGTTTTTTTTTATACATCACATGGCTTCCTCTTGAACATATGTAAATTGGTACTCTGTATTGCTTTCTAATTTGGACCCAGTAGCATACTTAAGCTTCTGGGACAGAGGTTTTCAAACTAGAATGTTGGAGGGGCGAAATGATCTCTTGGGGGATCATTAACTATGCTCATGGTAATCCAGGACAAACAGCGCTGTGTTTTTAGTGCAGTAAACATGGTGGCAGTGAGCTACCCTGTAACGTTTTTGTCACTCATATCCTGTAGATGTCTAAGTGAGGGAGGAGATCTAAGTAAGGCTAAAAGTCCATCACAGTGGGGATACTTTTAGAGAGACTGCGCTACCAATAGCATGTTGGCAATTATATATTTGTTTGTACTTTTAAAAGGTATAACAAAACATTTTAGCAATGCTTGAATAGGTAATTGTTTTCTGAGTGGCTGAGTTTATGGAAGTATTGTGAAAATATATGTTTTTGGTGGGCGTCCAATGAATTTGTTTACACAAGGGGGGATTTGAAGACCATTGTAATAGATGAAAGACTGTTAAATCTCATAGTTGGGGCTTACTCAGTTGATGCTAAAAACATCTATCAGATGTTGAGTGTAAATGTGGTAGGTCTTCGATGGGGAGGGTACAGTTCTGTAAGAATACTGAAACACAAGTCTGTAAAATGCATGTGAAGGATATGGCTGCTCTTTCTCTGTGTGTTTATGTCTCTCCAGCTCTCAACATTCCAATAGACTCAAGTCTGGTTGCTGGGTATTTTACACATGGTAAGTGCTGAAAGGTGGTTCCCAAAAGTGGCGCTCTATGTTGTTATGTATGTTAATGAAAAAGCATAGACAGGTTAGTGTCTGGAAAGCATCTCAAGGAAATGAGTAATGTGGGAAATAGGAGAAGGTACGATTACTGTAAACACTGTGCTACTTCTCATATCTAAACCAAGATGAAATATGTCAGACTGAAAAGGAGACCACGTTTTTTACAATAAGGCTCGCTAATGTAGTTTTAGAGAAAGTAGGGCGCTCTTTTACTTTCAAAATGTGAAACACCATAGCTTTTCAATAAACAACTAATTCATCAATGTCACTTTCTCTGTATTGTAATTATTATATGAAGAGTACCATGGAATCATAACTAACACTATCATAATGAGAAGGCCGAAATGGCTCCAGCTAGGCTGTGCTTTTAGGGTAGTCGAAACAGGCCCTTTCAAATGTTACAGAGGCTCTAGTCCAGTTATTAGTATTTATTATCCCTAGAAATAAAGTATATTCCCTATCCGGAATGCACTAATAAAGAGAGGCCTAATATTCTGATATTAGTAGAACTTACAAAAACACACTCTGGGTGTAAATGACAAATCTATGAATAGAAAGTCAATTATCAGCCTCATACCTTGATATCAACATACTTTCCCTGCCCTCTAAACAAAGCAATCCAGCTGACCTGGCTGCCCTGCTCAATGGCCACCTTCTCCTGACTCTTGGTCATCAGGACAAGGGTCCTCACTTTACAACTTGTTTTCATATAGAGTTGGTAGAGAAAGGATGGGTTAGTTCATGAAGCTATCAGCTTTTGATTGGGCATTCGTATATTTATTGATTAGCCTTGGTATTTATTCATGTGGAGCGATTAACTTAGTTATGAATCGTAAAAAAACAGTATTTTAGTGGCTTTAACAATTAACTTACATGCTAAAAAAGGCATTTGGGTTTGTTCAAACGTAGTGGCTCCTTAGTTTATTGTTTGCTAGGCTTAATTTATACTATTAGAAGTGTAAGAAATCCTACAATTGATTTAGGTCTTGAATCTCTAAGTTAAGGTAAGTTAATACATGTGTAAGGCTCTTTAGCACAGCAAACAAGTGCTCTAAACCTCTAGCATGCTTCAGAATTCAATGTAATATAGCATAATTTGTTAATCGTGTAATTACATTCGCTGATTCCATCCTAACTCTGTTATAGATAATCTGTTATTTGCCCATTACACTTGTAGAATCTGTTTGCTTTTCAGTTCAATACTGTATATCGTTGTATCTTCATGTTCATACTTAGCCCTTATTTTTTAATAGTCATATTTCTTTCTGGCAATTTGCTAAGTACATGCGTTTTTATTTTACACTCGTCCTCTTTGCTAGATGGCTCGCACTGTGGTGTTGTTGTCTCTTCCACCAGTTGCGATGCTTCTTTTTAATGAGAATGACCTACAACACTTTCTTTGATTTTCTTTGTAGATTAATATAGATGTATCCTTCCATATGCCAACTTGAACTATTTGATGCCGTTTCAAAAAAGTTAATAGGAATCAACTTTACAAAAATCAAACACCCCATTTCACAGTATTTAGAATGTTTTTCATTCTTTCATGTTTTCAATCTTTACTTAAAACCTACTGTTTGTGGCAATAGCGCGAACCTTGTACAAAGCTGGCGGCAACAAAATAATTCAACAACATTCCCCCTGCTACAAAGACAGAGTGCTCAATATTGAATGAACTGCTTGCAGTTCAAACAAATCTTGTGTTTTTACATAAATCCCCCACCATATCACTTAACAGCTTTTTAACTTGATTGTGCAATGGGGACTTCTAATGCAACAGCTCACAGCCACCTTTGTTTTTTTAGATGAAGGCGTTTTGGGGATGTTTTTAGGATGAACTCCTAGGTGGAAAGAGCAATGGGAAGTGAGCTGCAAGTTTCTGGGACAGCATGTCCCCATTCATCAGCAAAGTTACAATGGTGAGTTTAAAGTTACATTGGACTGTATGACAATTGTGGCCAGATGGAGCCTACAATACATATTGTGTTATTACCAATATTTTATTTGTGACTCTGAATTTCCAGTGTGCCTTATTTTGAGCTGTTATATTTTACACACACATTCTGAGTGATCCAAGTGAATTCATTTTCCAGATTTGACTGATACTTTCACCCATATCTAAGTGTTTTTACACTGTGCCCTTCTTTGGGTTACCCACACACCAGAGCATGTATTCGGTATTTGCAGGGTGCACCTTACGTTAGGAGACGATATCAAGTCAGGCAAAGGTGCAGACACATTTTGCAGTGAGTTTGGCTCTTTTGCTGTTCTCCGGCAATCATTTCCTTAAGGCTTAACCTGCAGCCACATACAGTCACAGCTAAACAAATAAAAACGCATTGACCACCATAGCCTTTAGAAGAAGGGAGAATGTTGAGGCATAACAAAGATCTTGTTTAAGTGCTTGCAATGATCCCTATTCTACAAAATCCCTCCCTCCCCCAACTGATCATAGGGGATTGTCCTCGAGAAAACTGTTCAAACAGCGTGGAAGGGTTTAGAAGAATATCTTGACATTTCCACTGAGTAAAACTAGTGGCCTTTAGGAATGGCATAGTATTTGGTGGAGTACATAACAATTATTGCATATGATAAAAGACTGGGCCAATCCTGTACATTTAATTCGGGCATACAGGACTATGAATTGCATAATCAATTATTATATTTTCGGAGGAATCTCATCTGGATCACTGGTTTTTGTCTTTCCATTAAATGATCTGAATGTCGCTTTATTACTTTGCTAGTAATTCTAGCATCTAGCAGGTCTAATGCCTTGAAAACCATACAGAGTATTTCCGTAGAATCTAAATAAATGTTTTTGTTTTTTCAATGCAAAGATGGGACCGGTCCAGTATAGTGCTATATAATGTTTCACCAGCATTCTTTGAAACTACATTATATGTAAGCCTGTGCGAACTGTTGAAAAGTAGATTGTAGGTATTCACAAACTTCCAAGACAGAATCAGAGTGGTTTTTGGTTCTTGCAAACTTTTGTTTGCTGCTCAAATCGGTCGTATTGTCTGCCTGAAATCATTAATCTCAAGGTAAGGTTCGGAGGTTTGGACCCAGTAGCATATGTGTGTTGTATTCTTAGTATCTAAAATATGGTTAGTGCCAAAGAATATGCTGAAGTTCTAATGGGACATAGGACCCTAAATCCATCATACTACGAGATGCAACAAAAGAGTGCAGCACCCTGTGGGTAAGGCTCTTGTCCACAGAATAAAGTAAATATTTTGGACACATTTCTTCTATCTGAAGCTCCTACCTTTCTATATTGGCGATCAGGATAAAAGGACACTGCTACCTCCTCAAAATGTAACCAACACTACATACCTCTAAAGCTCCTTATTCACTAAGGGCCATATTTGTCAAGGGGTTGCATTGCTTTTGCACCACACAACGGAGTGAAAAAGTGATGCAACCCTTAAAATGCGATGTATCAAGCCACACAAGGCCCCCTTGCATAGCCTCGAGTGGCTTGATATATCCAAGATAACACAATGCAGCTCAAATCACTGCATTGCGTTACTTTGCTTCAAGGCAGGAGTTCCAAGGGTGGTGCGTGGGTGTCCCAACGCAAAACCCATGGATTCAGACACATTCCCAGATAACCTGGGAATGCGCTAAAACTGCTACGCCTCCCTAGGTAAGGCATAACGAGGAAAAATATGTTTATTTCTCCTTGTTGTTTCCTCTGCCTATATTTGCTGCATCCTGCCGCACACATAGATAGACAACATGCCTCACGGGAATGTTTTTGTGAAAGAAGGTGCCCATTCTTGCACAAAAGCTATTCTGCAAACAATTCTGGCACCCTTGCACCATGGTGCAAGAGTCCCTGCATTGGCGACAGGGAAAAGGCAGTAATGCACCGTACAATGTTAAGTATGGCGCAAACCTGCCCTTTTACTATTATTCAGTGCAGTGCAGCAAGGTGACTTGCTGTGCTGCGCTTAGCTGGGCTGTGTGATATAATGATAAATATGGCTCTAAGTGCGTCAACCTTAAATCCAAGAATGAATCATTTCATGATCACCGTTGGACTTGGCCCTTTTTGCAGGGCCATCTCTGAGATTTTTGCCCTCCTGTATTTTGTCTGACCTGGTTTTGTTGGTTTTATGACTCTGGGCACTTTACCACTGCTTATCAGTGCTTAAGAGCATATGCTCTCCCTATTGTAAATTGATGTATGGATTAGTGACTCCGGGCCTGATTCACAGAACTAACTTAAGAGAAAATCCTAAACTTACTACTTCTGGTATTCACAGAAGGCATTTAGTAGTAGTAAAGTTAGGACTTAAGACAAACTTAAGATAGACTTAAGACAGACTTAAGACAGACTTAAGACAAACTTAAGACAGACTCAATACAGTCTTAAGACAGACTTAAGATAGACTTAAGTTAGGATTTTGTCTTAAGTTTGTCTTAAGTCTGTCTTAAGTCTGTCTTAAGTTTGTCTTAAGTCTGTCTTAAATCTGTCTTGAGTTTGTCTTAAGTCGAACTTAAGACAAAATCCTAACTTTACTACTACTTAATGCCTTCTGTGAATAACAAAAGTAGTAAGTTTATGATTTTCTCTTAAGTTAGTTCTGTGAATCAGACCCTCCATGATTGGCTTATTTGATTTACTGTCAGACCCTAGTACAGTGCACTGTGGGTGCCCAGGGCTGGTAAATCAAATGCTGCTGGTGGGCTTGCAGGACTGGTTGTGCCACCCACAGAAGCAGCCTGTAAAATGTGTTGCAGGTCTGCCATTGCAGAGCCTGTAATGTAATGTAATGTAAAAATTACTTGTAAAGCGCGACATTCACCGGACGGTTTCTTGGCGCTGGTCACTTTGTTTGGTGGGAGGCAGAGGGCGGGGAGAGGAAAGTTTATGTGTAGATGCTGCGGAAAAGGTGAGTTTTTAGGAGAGACCTGAAGTGAAGGTAGGAGGGAGAGAGTCGCAGTTCCAGCGGGAGAGAGTTCCAGAGTGAAGGTGCCAAAAAGGAAAATCTGAGGCCTCCGTGTTTTTTGCGTCTGAAACGGGGAGTCTGTAGGAGCGCAAGATGAGAAGAACGGAGGGGTCTAGAGGGAGCATAAGGATGCAGGAGAGAGGAGATAAAGGAGGGCACAATGCCGGCCAATGATTTATGAGTCAGGCAGCCCAGTTTGAACTTGCAGCGCTCTGATACTGGAAGCCAGTGGAGGGCTTTAAGGAGGGGGCGGACGTGGTGGTGTTTTGGTTGGTGATAGATCAGGCGAGCTGCCTGATTCTGTATCAGCTGTAATTTGTTAATTTGGTATTGTGGGATGCCAGCATACAGGGCGTTGGCATAGTCGATCCGAGAGATGACTAATGCCAGCAGTGCTAGGGTGAGGGCTTCAGTGGTCAGAAAATGAGCTATTTTCCGGATCTTCCTGAGCAGGAAAAAACAGGAAGACACAGTAGCACTGACCTGGTGCTTCATTGAGAGGTCCTGGGAGATGTGAACCCCCAGGCTTTTCACTTTGTCAGCAGGGAGGGGGGAGGGACCGAGGGAAGGGGGCCAGAAAGTGGAATTCCAGGGATTGGATGGGCCTCCGACAAGAACGAGCTCCGTCTTTTCGGGATTAAGCTTGAGATGATGAGCGCCCATCCAATTGCTGATGTGGCAAAGGGTAGACTGGACATCTTGGGCCGCTTCAAACGAGGAGTCGAGATTGAAGATGAGCTGGATGTCGTCTGCATAATTAAATGCAGTGACATTCCTGCCGCGGAGGGAGCGGATCAAGGGGGTGAGGTATAAGTTAAAAAGAAGGGGTGATAGGGACGAACCTTGTGGAACGCCACAGGTGACCTGTCTGCCATAAACTGGGAAAGACAGACTGATTGGTGGCGGTCCGCCAGGAAGGAGCGAACCCAATTAAGGGCCGTTCCACTGATGCCCGCCTCTTTGACACGGTCGACTAAGATGGTGTGCTCGACCGTGTCAAAGGCCGCCGACAGATCCAAGAGCACCAGGGCTTGACTGGTGTTAGAATCGGCGCCTCTACGAAGTTCCTCCATGACAGAGAGGATGACCGTTTCTGTCGAATGGGCAGGTCTAAACCCGGCTTGCTGTGAGGCTAGAAAGTTGGAATCCTCAATGAAGGAGCTGAGGACGCTAGTCACATGAGTCTCGAGTACCTTACTAAGGTAAGGAAGAAGGGAAATGGGACGAAAGTTGCCCAATACCGAAGGGTCAGCAGTGGGTTTTTTTAGTATGGGGACCACTTCGGCATTTTTGAACTGACTGGGGACCATACCAAGCAGAAGAGAGTTGTTCAGGAGGGCTAGTGGAGGGGCAGGACAGGCCGAGAAAGCGGCCCGGAGAATCGCCGGGGGGCAGCAGTCTGTGGGGGACCCAGATGAGACTTTGTTTAGAAGGGAGAGAAAGTCTTCTTCGGATAAAGAGGGGAGCTGGGTCAAGGAAAGGGGATTAAAGAAGGGGGCAACCTCCGGGAGGGGTAACGCCTGTGTGCAGTCTGATACAGACATGTTGATTGGGCTAGTGCACCCACTCGCCAGTCCCTAAACCTTCCATTTTCTGCATATTAATCCCCCTATGGTAGGCCCAAGGGCAGGGTGCATTGTAGGTAAAAGGTAGGACATGCCCTGGTGTGTGTGACGTGTCCTCATAGTGAATTACAGCCATTTTCGGTTTTCACTATTACAAGGCTACCTGTTCCCCATAGGCCAGAATGGGCAATTTGATTATAACATCTTATAATCCTAACTGACTCAGGGAACTAGGTAGAAATTCGAGTTTAGTAGACCTGAACTCAGAATGATAAAACACATCATTTATTGAAGTTGGTTTTAACATTTTGTGTTTGCAAATACCACTTTTAGAAAGTAGGTATTTTCTTGCCTAACTATCCAAGCCGGCCTCTGCTAGGTTGTATATTCCTTGTCTGGAGTTTGAGTGACAGGGCCTGGGGGATTCCAGGAGACAGGGTGAGGCAGAGCAGGGCTGACTAGAGCTATCTGCTTGTAGATGGGTCGGAGGAGTTGCACCTGGGACCTGAATAGGTCTGGGCCTGCCTTCCACAATGCTGGCTCCACCTCCTGTGGTGCGTCTGATGTCCCTGGCCCACACTGTCAAAGGAAAGAAGGAGTCTTGTGAACAAAGTGCTCCAGGATTGCACAGAAATGGTTTGGACTAGGCACAGACACTCTCTGCCTCCAGAGACAAAGGGTTTGCTAGTATAAATATGGGGACCCAGACCCCTGAATTTTAGATCACTACTGGGGAAACAAGAAGAAACCTTTGCTGAGGAGAGGAACCAGAGAGACTGAGAAGAGACTATCCTTAAACTGAAGTGCTGCTTGGGGGATTGGCCTGCAGTGGTTGCCTGACTGCCAAAGAAAGGAGAGAGGACCTTTATGTGCACTTTCTGCAACTTGTGAAGGATCTCCAAGGGCTTGAGAAAGAGCTTGCCTCTGCTGATGTCTCAGGGACCACAGACTTCAACCACCAGCTCCCCAAGAGTTCTTTGGAAGTACCTGAAGTTGTGTTGGGTTTTCTGGAGGACGGCGTGTCGCAAGGAACTGGAAGCGTGTCGCCGTCGCAGCCGCTGCTGTCGCATCACGGAACAAGGGTGTCACCGCTGGGGCTGTCTCATTGCATGGCAGAAGCGACTTGCATCACCGGAGAAAAGTGTCGCCGCTGCTGCCGTCGCATCACTGAACAAGGATGTCGCCGCTGTAGCTGTCACATCGCATTGATGAAGCGTCTCGAATCACCGGAGAAGAGTGCCGCCACCGCAGCCCCTGTCGTCACATCACTGAACAAGGGTGTCGCCGCTGCAGTTGTCACATCGCCTCACAGCTACCAAGGGGGTGGGCAGGCGTTATTTTAGGAGTGTACCCCCTTACCCTGACTAGACGCAAGGGTCCCTATTTGTCACAGGTAAATACCTATGCAAACTAGAGACACCCAAATCTAACAATCACACTATCAGATCTGTTAACAAAGACATTGGATGAAACTCAGGCTTCAAATTACAGTCAACGTCTGGGTGAAGTTTAAATGGTTGTAACCTAGCTTGATACATAAAGTTAACAACATTGAGTACGAATCATCAGGGTGAACCTGCAGCAAAACTAACAGTGGAGGCAGCTACTTGCATACATACATAATTGAACTTGTGGTTTGCCCCTTAATTTGAACTACTGAACGGACAATTCTCTCTACAGTGGCTTAGTGTACTTTCAGAACGAAACAGTCCATCAACAATCTACATGAGAGCGTTAATCCTCCTTCCGTCAGGCAAGCATGTGGTAACAAGGACACTCCCACTCCTCGCTCCTTGTGGTCTGCAGTGTGTCTGATGTGTCTGAGTGTGAACTTCAATTGTTGCCATATGCACCTCCATGTCAACAGGTGAGCATGCTCACCTCCTCTCGAGCCACTCAGCATCTGCAGCACATCACACAACTGTGCATCGTCACTGACAAGTTATTTTAGGGGTGTTTGCTTAGCAACCTATAGGTGACCAATTTGAGCCTGCTGAACAACAAATAAAGGAAAGTCATCGATACTTGTTCATGTATGTTATTGAAGTAGAATCACTGACTCGCCACCAAAAGTACTGGGTCCCATGCAAACCTTGGTGCGAGCAGTAAGTCAGTTGAGTCTTGTGATCAGTATGAAATGCTGGCGAAATGCAAAATGTCAGTCCTCCATCATTTTTCCTAACATAAATTGGTGAAACTACAATACAAGGGGAAAAGTGGTGTGCAAAGTTGGGTGTCACGTATTTAAGTGTTGAGAGGAAGACATTGGGATTGATTTAGACTTTAGACCTTAGACTTTAACACAAAGGTGCTCCTTCACAAATGAGACATTTATCCTGTCCATCTTTTTGCAAGTGCTTTAGGGTGTAATGCAGTTGTAAAAAGGCAGGCATGATATCCCTAAATCAGGGCCTGTTTTCTTTTATATGCTGTCCCAAAGCGCAGGAACTATTTGACCATCTTCTATGTTTACCGAATGATGATGAAACAAATGTATTAAACCATATTAAAACATGCACAAAAATGCTAGAGCTGCATTTGTCACAAAAAATGTGTAGCATTTGCTAAAGGTTGTATTTTGGGAAAAAATTGCAAAAGTGATCAAACAATTTAAAAGTATGTTACTGAGTTAAGAAAACTAGCCTCAATTATGATATATCCTTGATGAAAGAATAAGGGATCAGTTTAAGTTATGAGTAAAAGTCCATATACAGATGAGTTATATTTGTGAGGGCTTGCATTCTGTAAATACATCACTGATCCACTACATACTACAGGGAGTCATTTAGTGCTCCATACATTGATCATACTCATTTGGCGATAACAATATTAATTTGTGTATACTGAATTAACTGAAGTGATAATAGGTGGTGAGAACCAAACATATATAACCGCAATAATCAATATATTTGCTCATGCTCGCTGTACCTCGTTGGTTGCCATTTCCTTCTCCTAATGTTGATATGACTATTGCTTAGGCCCAAGCCACTCAAGTTAGTTCTATATAAAATCTATTGCAATTTCCATATTTTTCTTTTCTCTGCAGGTGTTTACCAAGAAGTGCTCATTATCTAGAACAATCTTATTGTTTGTTGTTGGGAACTGCTAAATAAGACAGTCTAATTGAAAATTGGACATGGATATGCAGTGTGTGGGGATGGGAGAGAGCCTGTATCAGGCAGACCAGACGGTTGCTAACTTGGATTGGACCAGAGGTAGTTTGTGGGACGAAGCAACCCTGTCAGGTGCCACATTTCACCAGCCATGCATCAGATACAATTTTTGGGGGTTTTCATCCTTGCAGTGGTATTAATATACATTATTATGTTGCATTGTGGAGGAACTAGGACAAGAAGCAATGTTGAAAACCAGTTGTTAGAAATTTCCCAACTATTTTATACTCTGAACTGCACCTCGAGAGCTCTAAGTATGATTAGGTTTATCAGGACCTGCTATTGTAGTCTTTCTACTGATGAGGGTATCAAACTTTGGCTAATGTCAGGAGCATGTAAATGTTCAAGCATTTCTTTAATACTTTTGCTGAGAAAGGTCTGTTTATATTTCCCTAAGATCTGGCCACTGTACAATCTGAGGGCCGTAATGTAACAAAGGGTTTTGATCTATTTACTTCTTTGATCAACAAGGCCAAGAAATGGTGCACTTTGTCTCCCTCACTATGATCTCTGTCTGCATATGGATTTCCCTAGGATGAGGTTCTGTTTTCCCTAGGATGAGGTTCTGATTTCCCTAGGATGAGGTTCTGTTTAATACCAGTGTCAGTCACACCTATATTTTGAGATGTATTTTATCATCTTTATTATTATTATTGAGGTCTTGTATAGAATTTAGCTGCCCGTTGGTTTTCCCAGTATTTATGAGGAAGACTAAACAATTCAGGAGTGGTACTGGAGATATCTTTCACTCTAAGCATCTATCTGATTGGAACTGTTTGACCGTATGGGGCAGATTTAGGATAACTGGCGCATCCCCAGGGATGCGCCAGTTAATTTGCGCCGCTGCTCCGCCACCCATGGTGCGCCGCATTTACAATGCGGCGCACCATGGGGCAAAAAGGGCACAGATGCGTGACGCATCTGTGCCGTAAAGGTGGTGCATTGCTGGAGTTGCGTCGCAAGCACGACGCAGGTCCAGCAAGGCTCGGGGGTGCCCCATCTTGACAATGCTGCCTCAAGACCTACGCCTGCTTCAAGCAGGCGCAGGGTTTTGACGCAGCATTGGCCTGAAAGTGACTGAGTGAAATCTTATAGATTTCACTCAGCCACTTTTGCGAGGCGCACCTGCCCCGGAAAGCCCACCCTGCGCCGGAACGCCCACAAGTGGCGCAGGGCTTTACAACGTGACACATTTGTCTAGATGCGTCACGTTGTAAATGGGTCGTAGGGATGCGCCACGTTTACGCCGCAGTTGCGTGACGCAAATGTGGCGCATTCCCAACATAAATCTGCCCCTATGTGTTTTGATGCACATTCCATAGTAAATAGGGAGTGCATGACTAGTGTAATTCAATGTAGGAGAATCACACAGAATCATCCCGAAATTCTGCAGCATTATGTGGAATCATGCAAGAAATGTTATTCTGCATTTGTCACTATTTTCTTAGCGCAGAAATACCCCCACACGTCCAAAATGGACATCGGGATTAATTTTGCGCTAAGACATAATTAAAGGCAGCAGAACATGAATAATGAGCATGAGCAGCCACTTGCCCTTGCTAAATGTGCACATGGCGTAGGATTCTCCCCAATGTACTTTCAGCATTTACCATTAATTTCTTAATGCAAAGTGCACCCTTGCATCCAGAATGGACACAAAGATTACTTTTGTGATACATAAAATTGTGCCAAATGCAACTGAACCTAAACAGCCAAACAAGCAGTCACTTGCAGATGCTAAATGTGTTCTGCTTTTGGTTATTTTGCCCCCAAAAACCTTTAATTCCATGGGCAGGTGAAATTACTTTATTATCAGTAATTCTGCAGAAGAGAATTACCAAAATTACTCCGATTCTGCCAGAATCATTGAAATTCCTCCCAGGCCTACTAATAAACACTTTAAAATCTTCCATTTAAATAAAGTTAAAGCTAGTGGAACTCTCATTGTCCGCAAATTAGTGTCTCATGTGCTTCTAAATACTTCTTTTTGAAGCCCCAAGCCTCGGTGAGACAGTCTGTTGTTTCCACGATGGCATACATGTGATTTCTTTCCCTCCTGTTAAGTTTACAAACAGTGGATAATGTTCAGTGCGCGTGCACCCCCAAATAGTTAACATACTCTATTAATTCCTGCAAATAAGTAAAATGTAAACATGTCAATTTTGCGATGTAATACATGCACTGTGGAGTAGAATGAAAGCTAATTATCAATTGGGCGATCGACAAGCCAAGTGTCAGGTAAATTCCAATTTAATAGCAGTGCTTAAATCCCCCTGATGTCTTCCTCACTGTTGTACTAAGTAGTGGTGGGCAGAACTTGTTCATCTCCACATCTGAGACATAGTAAAAGTCCCTGCTTCACAAGGATGGGATGTGTCACTGCTCAAGAGTGTGTGACTCTAATTCAGGAGCTCCATCAAGTAATTGGGTATAGATACACATGCTGAGATCAATTTCCATCAGTCACCTTTTTATTGCCACATACCTCTCTGGGCTACGAGAAGGGCATCTAGTTTAATCCTTATGAGTTCCTCTGTAGGTCCTGATCCGATCCTCTATGGCCTTAACCCTTTTTTGTGAAAAGCCAGGTGATTGTTCCCTCCTTACCTGCTGTCTATCCTATCCCTTATTGTAGTCAACAGTATAATTCACTAGCAATGAGTCATATTGGTGACTTCTCTGTGATACATATGTCTCCTAACTTTACTACTCCTAAACTGAGAAAAATCCTAACTTTAAGACTTTCGGTATTCACAGAAGGCATTTAGGAGTCCTAAAGTTAGGACTCCTAACTTCTGTGAATAACGAAATGAGTAAGTGCCTTCTGTGAATACCAAAATGAGTAAGTGCCTTCTGTGAAAACCAAAATGGTTGTAAGTTTAGGATTTTGTCTTTAGTTCTGTGAATCGGGCCCTGAGATTTTAACTCCCAGACAGTAAATAATATTCTTAGCTCAGAGTAGGGGGAAATAGCTTGTGCTTGCTATCTTCGGTCTGATGGGGTAAATATCTTAAAGATCTGCAAATTCTGCACATTGATTTTGAATCTCGACACCTGACTAAATACATTAAGTTCTCCCAGTATAGATAGCTATGAGCAAGTTGGGTCTGTAAGTGAAATTAGGATTTTGTCTATGTACATGCAGATTTTATGTGAAATTGCATTATCTTTACTCTTTTGATGCCAACTTTGTTTAGCAATCTGATGGCCCAGGGCTCCATATACAGCACAAAGAGGTGAGAAGAGGCACAATTCCCTTGCCCCTTTCTTGATATTAAATTGGGTGGTGTAATCCACATTGACTCTAATTCTTGCCAAGGGTTTGTTATAGCTACTGATCATCTAAGCTCTTAGCCTAGGCACAGAGCAATAGGGTTCTAGCAACTCTGCTTGGAAGGGCAAGTGAAATCTCTACAGTGCTTTTCTGTGTCAATTGAAATTAGTAGCGCTGTCTTGTTTGTTCTCCTGACGTTATCCAAGATTTTAAGAATGCCCTTAGTGTAATCTGAGCAGTTTCTACCTGGGATGAACACGACTGCTTTGGTTAATCAAGCTCTGCATGTGAGCCCAATCTGTTAGCAAGCATCCCAGTAAGCAGCTTGGTATCCAAATTTAACTGGAAGATGGGCATGTCTGGAGGGCATAAGTATGGATCTACCCTAGGTCAGAAATATGATGGAGGTCTCATGCATGGTGTCTGTGGTTTTGCCTGTTTTTCCAAATGAGTTATATCGGTGGGCAAGCCAGAAGCAAGAATTATTCAAACTTGTCTGTGTCTAGTATTTGAGGTGGGCTCACACATCTATCAAGTCACACCATACTTTCTGCTTTTTCACCTGCATTTCAAAAGCAACATGTTTCTCTTCTCTCACACTATTGAATTTAGACACCAGGGAGATTGGCGTACCTCTGATTGATGCACGAATAGCACCCTATAGGTGATCAGTTCTACTCCCTCCCTGTGGTCCTCTTGTGGAAAGAGGGTGAGAGCCTTAAGGACCTGTACCCTGTCAGTATCCCATGCAAATGTTTATCCCGCCTCCCCATCTCCACAGTAGCTTTTCATGGCATTTTATTTGAATGCTGCATGGTTATGTGCATTGGGGGCTTGGTTAGTCAATGATAGTGCTGTAATTTATGAGGCTCTTATTCTGTCTAACATATGGTGGAACTGCAGTAAGTAGTCAAGTCTAGCATACATTCTATACGAGGCAGAGGAATATACATAATCCTTACTGTTCTGGTAGGTGTTCTGCCACAAATTATTCAGAGACCGCTTCCTTAGCCATTCCTTGCCCATTGCTGATATTGCCCTCACTGGGCCCACCGTCTGCACTGATATATCTAGCTTGTTGCTCATGACTATGTTGATGTCTCCGTCAAGTAGGATTGAGGAATTGCATGATATGTAGGATGGCTGACTTCAAAAATCTTTTCTTACCAACATAGCGAACATAGCGAAAACAACAGGAAAGCTCTAGTAGCTATATCTACCTCCAATTTGTGGTCATAATTGTGCTTACAGTGGGTGATTCAACTCTGTGTCCATGTACTATCAAAAGACAATTGATACTCCTGTTTATATATTTCATCACTTCACTTTGCTTGGGCATTAACTGTATGTGAGTAACATGTATATGATAGTTGTCTATATCTGATCATATATGTGCTATTTTAGGACAGTTTGTCATGATTGTGGATTCAAAAAGTTAAAACATAGAGGTTTTTTGTTCTTACCTGCCTTTATGTGATGTTTCCCTGGAGGAAGCAGAGGATACAGCATGGTGCATGTTGGAGAGGATAAGCTCAATGAGAGGAGGGGTGAAACAGTGGAAATATCATGGTCTGTCACCACGCAGAGTGTTTACCACTTGATTCATGGAAAATGTCTCCTTCATTTGGCCTCTTATCCTACCATATCTTTTTGAGATCCTCCACAGTGTGTACCTCTATCCCGAAGCATTCCCAGAGTTTGTGAACTCCTACCACATGTCTTCTCCACTCCACTAATGGTGGGCAGAGGTAGACTCTGCAGTTCATTGTAGTGATCCAACGCAACACAAAATTCAAATGTTCCTCTTCTTGTTCAGTAGGGGTGTGCAAAATTCATGGAATTTGCTTACATTTAAATATGCGAAATTGCAGCCAAATTATATAGATTTATGAATAATTATGCAAAATTCAAATCCATAATTTCACACTGCATTTTTGTGCAAAATGCTTACTGATGTGATGATGCATTCAACAAAATCCCTAGGAATAACAGGCACTCCAATTCAGTTGTTCTGTGTATTTGTGGCAACATTTTACAGCGAGTTGCACACTTCACAGTACATTTTTACTGCAAAATTATGCATAGTGGCAAAATGGTGTAATTTCAGGAATTTTGCGTAACAAGCATAATGTGAAATTCCCCAAATTATGCCTGTGTTATAAAAATTTTGCCCAAGCCTACTCTTTAGTAGGATGGCTTGGACCATGGTCGCTGATGGTTACAGTGTGGCTCCACATCGTCTGTCTGTAGAAGGGGAAGAAAACAGAGCCCTGGGTGTGGTCTGCGCTCATATGCATCCATTGGTAATGTTTGTAAGGGGTGTGTGATCTTCCTCTAGTGGTGTATGTTTTCTTACTCTTTTCATTAGGTACATTTACATAGCTTGGGTGGAGGCTTCCATTTACCCATCAAATACCTATGCGTATCAGCGTACTGCTAAAATATGCCCAAAAAGCTTCTAATAGTAAGATTACAAATGTATTTCCCTTTGTCCTCACCCCCTTATGTGAAGGAACGGAGACACATACTCCTGCTACTAAGTAGATATCTCTGCCCAGAGTTGCTGAATTGCATCTAGGTGATTATGAGCACGTATGGATTTGTTTGGGAGAATCCAACTCATATTGCATACTTGAGAGGTAATTCACACTGCATTTGTAGTGAGGAGAGAACGGATGATTCCCTTTCAGTACCTTCAACATAATTGCATATATAGGGCCAAATTTACATATAGGAGGGTGACCCACCCTTCCGCCATGGGGATGGAGTAAATTTCTCCACGCCCACCTGATTTATAAATGGCCACAAAGAAGGTAGTCATTTATAAAGACAATGGCAGAACAACCATCATGGCGGTTCCTGTCTTTGCATTTTACTGTTTGCTAAAGGGCTGCATCAAAAGTATTATCTTTTCTTTTCAAAAATAAAATCCTGGAATGGGATTTTCTTTTTGAAAAGAAAAAAAGTAATGCTGATGGGAGTAAGGACCCTGAAGAAATTACTACATGTACGGCCATCTAAAATGGATGGGTGGGTATGTAAGCATTTCACCGAGGGCCTCTACTCCCTAGGGCCATCAGAGAACTTTGGCCACCAAGGCGGAGGCAAAGTAGTCTCCACTGTAGTCAAACGTATGGTCCTCCGGCCAT
Organism: Lissotriton helveticus; assembly: GCF_964261635.1. Taxonomy (NCBI): domain Eukaryota; kingdom Metazoa; phylum Chordata; class Amphibia; order Caudata; family Salamandridae; genus Lissotriton; species Lissotriton helveticus. The sequence goes on from NC_136058.1 coordinate 136,845,354, forward strand.
TGAATTTGGTTGGAGGACCAATATATTGGGGGGGGATGAAACTCCTCTGCCGTGTGATAGAGTACGCTCTCTGCCTTTATAAAAATGAGGCACTAAATGCAGTCAATGTAACTAATTACATTTAATCCTTGGTTAAGTCTGATGTGTCTGCTGTATTGCACATTGTTTCAGCATAATGGCAAATGTCAGTGCACATGGGTCCTTTTCGTACTACCTTTGTTATTCTTAATGTTTCAGTCTGATATGCTTAGCAGAAACGTCAAGCATATCTCCAGATTTGGAGTATAAATAGATCAAGCTGGTCATCCACATCATAACTATGTCTTTCAGCATGCCACATTTGATATGAGTGGTTCTGTGTAGGTGCATCTCTGAAGGTCAAGATTCATTACTGCATGGAAGAAGAACAACCTATGTAAATATCAGGCACAGGATCTCAATACCAGTATTATCATTCATCTAATGAATGCATTCTAACTTGTTTCCAGTGTGTATATAACTACCTCATATCTATGCTAACTGTATGGTGGAGTATCTCATGTAAATGAGAATAAACATAAAAAATGACATACAACTTATTTTGTGACAGCATCTACCACACTGAGGAGAGCTAAACTTTCTAATCTCTTCATGCATTAATAAGAGGGTAGGTGTTACAATCCTTATAGACCATGTTATGTTATGTTATGTTAACACATATTTATAAAGCGCACGGCTACTCCCTGGAGTGTCCCGGCGCTAAAACACAGCCAAATATCAGTAACACAAACACAACCAAAGACTGCCAGCAACTCAGAGCTGAAAGATCCACGTTTTAAGCCCTGTCCTAAATGAGAGAAGGTCAGGACTTTGTCTGATCGCAAGAGGAAGACTCTTCCACAGCCGAGAAGCGGCTGTGTGAAAGGATCTACCCCCTATACAGGCCCGAAACACCCTAGGAGTAGCGATCAAAAGTTGAGATGAGTTCTCATACGTCTGATGGGTCCGGCAGCTGCTGTTTCTGGTCCCATCTGAATTAAGAGCCCACTGGTAATGAGGGCCTAAGTGGTTTACCTACTCCTACTCTACGTGTTTCTAATTCCGTACTACATACATATAGGACTGCCAATTACTAGTAGGGATCACATGTAGGTGTTCAGCCAATCAGATAGTGGGATCCCCACCACTGCCTCTTTCAGCTGCCAGCTGAATCTCCAGTCTTCTCAGAATGGGGTTCCAATTCTCTCCTCTTCATTTTCATAGGGCTATCCGGATCTACTGGATGGTGGTGATGGTGAATGTTTAATACAAATGCAAAAACAACAGTTGATGGACAGAATGCAGAACAATGTCATACATTCACCCCAGTACAGAGATCTGGGCCTAAATCCATCGTTTTTTTGCACTCCACACCACCCCAGTTCAGACATGGTCATATGCAAATCAGCCTTGACCCTGTGCCTCATGGGAACAGTCCAGCCCGAACTGCCAAACCATGTCTTTCCTGGACCGGAATCAAGCATCCTAGGACCGGTTTCTGGCTATAAGCCGTCTTTAGCCAGGATAGCTTGACTCCAGTTGTGTGGAGAGCATGGGACTCACGTCTGAGCAATGTTTAATACATACATTCTTTGTTAGGAACTGCTCTTTCTCATGCTCAAACGACAAAAAAACGGACGCTGGACAGTGCTGTAATCTGGATATATGTCACAATAAATTAGTATGTTTTATGATTTATTTGGTCATGATTCAGTTAATTAAAACCATTACATGATATAAAAACAACGTACTATTTAGCTTCTTTTTGATCAGCTGAAAGAAATAAAAACACACATGCTACTTCTCTTGATCACTCGACTTCGGGGGTGAAGGTTTAGAAAGGGTGTCCAAACTGGCGTGGGCTTTTTTGTGTGTTTGTCCTGCTAAACAGAGTGAGCCTAAACTACAGTGAAAGAGCACTGCAATAATAAAGTATGTATGAAGGTTTTTATTCTTAATCAAAAAAAATAGTATGAAATGTACTACAATAGAAGAAAGAGAGATTAAATGTTCTAAACATGTTAAAACAAGTGTGAGTATTGTCTAGCCGCAGTTGCAAGGTCACTTCTTTCAGTTAATTACAATAAACAAAAAAATGTAGATAAACTACAGCAGACAGACATAAGAAGGGAATGTGCTTGTTTGTTCTACCACTCTACCAGCAACTCCACAGCAACGGGAAAAAACAGGAGCGTTACTTTTGGCAGATACACTACATTAAATGATGTTGCAGTATTATGTGCAATTCTGTATTGAGTGGGCTGTTGGGTACAACAGAGATTAATTACGTTTAGCAAAGAAGTAGTTGTTTCCAATTCCTGTCACATTAACCCATTACGTGTGAACATGTCTTCTCAAACTCTTTGCTGCAAGGCAATCTAAAGATGGTTATCTAAGGGCCCGATTTAATGATTATGTATTAATTGGAAAGGCAGGCACTACCCACGAGCATTGATTTTCTGTCTGTGCTAGAAATTTCCATTTCATGGTAATTTTAGTCCAACATATGCACCCTCCTTTATTACTCCCCTACACAGATGAATTTTATAGCAAGGTATAGAGGCCAATATGATGCCTTCACCTATATAGCCCTCTTCCAAAGCAGCAAAAAAAGAAAACATGCGTGCAAATAATACATACATTCTGGAGCATGCATACAAACTTGGAACCAGCAGCCATCTTCCTTCATTTGTTGCTGCTCATACACAGATTAGTACTATGCTAGCTTTCACAGAGTGTGTGCATGCAAGGCTTTATATATATATTGAGGATTGTTACTGATATTGATTTTAAAAACAGACTGACTTCCACCCTTTTGTATTTTACAAATCTAATGCACCCAGTGGTGTCTTAGTTGCGGACAATGGGGATTCAGATCATTATTTATTTGGACAATATTTTAATCATGGCACAGGAAAAGGCTCAGGCAGAGAAGCATGCATTTTAGCAATGACAGTCTTGAAAGACCTGTGGTTTGTAGTGAACGAAGCAAAGTCCAGTATGACCCCTATGCAAGAGAGCCACTTTTTGGTTTTCAGAGATGGATCTTGAATTGCGTGTGAAGATTGCAGAATGGGACTTTAAAGAAGATACGCAGAGAAATCAGAAGGATTTCATCAAAGGAGATGGTGTCTCTGAGGCAGTTAGTGAGAATTATCATTGTTATTGATTCAAGCAATCCTTCAGGCCCAATACACGATCAAGCTCTGCGGAGATTAGGAATTATATATTCCCAACTAATCTTATTAGGTCAGGTGGCTCAGGAGCAGTTGGTTCGAATGGGATTGTGTGAGGGTATGTTGTAAATCAAATGTATGAGCGTCCCTTTGTTTTTATTGGGCAGACATCTTCTTTAGAGAAGCTAAACATAGACATTATTGCAACTTATTAGTTGTAGTGCCGTGTTGTTAGTATAGCATTTTTATTGCATCGTACTGAAAGTGTAGCATTTTTATTGCATTGCACTTTTTGAATGATATTATGGGTAGAACGGTGGTATTTCAAAATCTGTTAGACCATTGACAGTGCATTTCTTTATTTGAAATGGGATCCTTTGGTAGTTGACTATGTATGTTCAACGCGAGAGCATTGGAGAGTGTGCCGTAGGCTGTTGAGTGTCCACCATGAAATGCGCTGTGCATGAGTTAGTGCACATGCTGAATCAATCATTTGATCTGCCATACACCAACAGCATGACTGGGCAACTAAGAGAGAGTTTGTTGTGAGGGAGTTGACAGATACAGATTAATGGAGCATTTTGTGGTAATAATTAGTAAATTAATAGAGTGAGTTTGAGGTGATAATCGGTGACAATCAGTTGATCTTTGAGAAATGATATCGGGTCAAATAAAAGTCGATTTATGGTTGGATATGATGGTACAATGTCTCAAGAAGAGACTAGTATTCAAGGAGTCACTGGTTTTAAGGCACACCATATCAGTAAGGTGGATGAGGGATCTGTCAAAGGGAAGGAAAAGAGAGGAGACACTTTTCTGTCATGCAATGAGTTCTGGTGTGCTTTGAGCTGTTCATATGACTTGGACGCAATGTTAAACAGGTCAAAATTAAAAAGATGAAGAAGAAGGAAAAATATAGTAGGAGAAAGCAGTAAGGGTCTGGTAAACCCGATAGGAGGCCAAATTGTGATCAATTTTTAAAACAGCACCCATTTTTATCTCAATGGACGCCAGTCTAAAATGTTGGGGATTATGAAGAGTTTTGGAATAGGTGTCAAATGCCCAAATAGATGAGCTCTAGACTAAGGTTTGAACGTCTTACACCAATTTGGTAAAATAAAGTAGAGGCTGTGCTTGAATTGGACACCAAGGTTTTGGCATCCTTTAAATAGGCCTGGCAGAAACCAGGGAAACAGTTTTATAACGGACTATGAGTTGTCAGAATAGGTTCTTAGACATGTCGAGTTCATTAACACATATATTTGATATGTTGCAAGAGGAATATGTAAGCAAGCCACAAGTCAATGCCGAAGAGCTGGGCCAGTGGGTGCAAAGGGCAGTGTGCTTATGAGGTAATTCAAGTGTTTCTTTATGCATGGAAAGAAGAGTGTAGTGATAAACAATGCTCAGAAATTGGTAGAACTTCCCACCAATGAGGGTGGAGCCTCAGCAAATAATCTCCTATTTAGGGAAGATGTTATTAAGGAAATGCCCAAATATGGTGCAACTTTTAATTTCTTGCAGAAGGCACAGTTAGATATTAGACAAGTGTTCAACGGAAAGGTTTTTGGTGGGTCCGGGAGAATGCGGTTGATTCCTCGTACATGGGCAAGGGATCACATCTTTTATGGAACGGTTGAGACCCTCTTTTTTAAACAAAGACACATGGAATTCTTACTACAAAGACAGTGAAACTGAGCATGATGATCACTAAGGCAGTGCAGAGCAAATACAACAACAGGTAAGTGTGAAAAGTGACCTTATTTACATCCATGCTTGGCTGGTTGGTAAATTTTCCCAGTTTGTCGAATGGTGGACTCATGAGCTTTTTTAAAGTGTACAACACTGATCAAATAGAGATTGTGGAATCACCATTGCAGTTAGAGGAACCAAGAAGTTTGAGTTTCAGTGCAGATAAAGAGATAGTGGATTAGGAGGTTCACTCGCTTCTGAAGACAGGTGTAATAGAACAGCCTCTAGCAATGATGAGGAGGATTGTAAGCAATATATTGAAGTGGAGAAAAATGGGAATGAGGCTCCTAGAGACATGAATGACAGGGTAGTTTAAAGACATTTAAAGATTGGTGGAACTCCTCTTTTGTGAGATATGTGCAGGATATGAGATTAACTAGCATATTTGGATCTGAAGGATGCTTACCTACTAGTTCCAGTGTGCAAGGAAGATAGAGATTACTTGTTTTGATAGGGAGGAAGACTGTGGAGATTCACATGCTTTCCATTGCCCTGTCTTCCACCTCCTGGGATTTTATAAATGTGATGTGTACCAGTGACGTCTTGATTGTGGAAATGAGGGATTAGATTACCTTTTTTTTCAACAATATGTTTATAACGGCTCAGGAAAAGTCTTAGGCAGAGGAGCATGTATTTTTAATTATAATACCTATGCAGGAGCTCCAGTTTTGGACTGTCTGTTGAGATTGCCGAAAGGAACATTAGGAATGATACACAGGGAAATCAGAAAGATTTAGTCAAGTCTAAGGAGATGATGTCCCTAAGACAGTTAGTGAGCATTATCATCATTGACTTGGGCAATTCTTCTAGGTCTGTTGCATTATCGGGCTTTGCAGAAATTCAAGGGTTATCCTCTAAGGCTAGGAGTGAAATATTCCCACAGAGCCTTGTTCATTCAGGAGCAGTGGAATGAGTTGGTTTAGTGATTGCACAACATAAAGCACTGAAGTTGAAGGATCATGTTTGAGAGGTGCCTAATCTAGAGATTGAATCAGATGCCAGTTTGGAAGGTTAGAGAGAAAGATGCAGAGACAAGTTCACACAGGAGGTAGGTGGTTTCTGGCAGGGGGATGAAATATACAGATAAATTGTTGGAATTTCTTGCAGAGTTGTTTGCAATGAGTAGCTTGGTAAAGGATGGGGGGAAATGTTGCGTCATGTTACAAAGGGATAATTTTACAGCATTAAAGTATGAGAATTGGTCAGGAGGACTGTGTTTGAAGAGGTTGGCAGATATACACAATGAATGTTGGCAATATTGCCTTGGCAAAAGAATTTTCTTACAGGAGCAGCACATTCCAGGTTGGAAGAATGTAGTAATGGACTGGAATTGTCAACGTTTTTGGTACTCAAGCAATTGGATGTTAGCGGTCTTCCTGAGGTTTCAGGAAATGTAGGGACCACTCAGGATAGATTTGTTGACAAACAGATCAATGTTCTGAATCTGTTGTTTTGCAGTTGGAGGATGGATCTAGGCGCCTGAGGGACACATGCTTTCAATCAGAGTTGGGGAGCTTGTACTTCCCTACTCATTTCCGCATTTGCAGTGCTCCCTCAGATTCAGATGAAGGTGTGGAGAGAAAAGGTGGAGTTGGCGATGGTGAATGCATTTTGGAGTCACATTTGCAGTACCCTATAATAATGGAAATGTCAGTGGAGGCCCCAGTGTTTCCAAAGTTGACAGATTTGCGAGGAGATTTCTGTTGTAGATACTGTCATACCTAACCTACCATGTCTACTGTAACTGCCTACCATAAATCCCATGCCTATCTTACCATAGCTAACTTACTATATATGCCTGCCGTAGCAACTTGCCAGACCTCCATGCTATATCTACCTATCATACCTAGTCTATCATACCAAACCTATCATACCAACCTACCTTACCTAACATATCTGCCAGTCCTACCATGCCTGTAATACCTCAATACCATACGCTCCTACTGCACCTAGCATACCTAACATACTATACCTTGTTTACCTACCATAGATACCAACCTCCCATATCTATCTTCTAAAGCAAGCTACCAAATTTGCATACCAACATACCTATCTACCATACTTAAGCTACCATACACTCCATACGTACTTACCTACCACAACTAAACTCCCTCAACTTGTGCATTGCATATTTTCTATGTCTGCCATGAGGGTAGTTTTATGAAAAAGGAGTATTGTGTCTGCATGTTTCAGGGAAGTGGCCCTTAGAGGCCACCCTGGTTACTTACAACCACCTGCTATGCCTTCCCAAGAATGAAGATTCAGTCAGACAGTAGAGAATACAAACATACATTTTATTAGCTATAGTCTGCAGAGGAGTCTATCCTGACCTGCACCCTAAAATGTCTGCAGAGGGACTGACCCTCCAACAGTCTAAAGCAGAGGTCTTCAAACTTTTTGATGCCGAGACCCCCTTGTAAAACCTTTTTAGGCGTAAGGACCCCCTTCCGACAAACGTTTCTAGAAACTGGTACTCCTCATTATCAACTTTTGACAACCATAAATGCGCCTGTTAGACCTTATCACATCCATCCATCCCTCAGTCATCCACCCACACTTTCACACATCCATCCATCCTTCCTTCATCCATCCACCCTTTCATCCATACATCCATACATCCATCCTTCATCCATCCACCCGTTCATCCTTCCATCCATACATCCATCCTTTACCCATCCACCCTTTCATCCATACATCCATCCATCCACCCACCCTTTCATCCATCCATCCACCCATCATTCATCCCCCCACCTTTTCACACATCCATCCATGCATCATTCATCCATGCAACCTTTTATCCATACATCCATCCATCCTTCATCCATCCATCCACCCTTTCATCCTTCCATCCATCCATCCATCCTTCCACTCTTTCATCCTTCCATACATACATCTATCCTTCATCCTTCCACCCTTTCATCCTTCCATCCATACATCCATCCTTCATCCATCCACCCTTTCATCCATCCATTCACCCATCATTCATCCACCCATCTTTTCACACATCCACCCATCTATCATTCATCCGTGCAACCTTTTATCCATCCATACATCCATCCTTCATCCATCCACCCTTTCATCCTTCCATCCATACAACCATCCTTCATCCATCCACCCTTTCATCCATACATCCATCCATCCATCCACCCACCCTTTCATCCATCCATCTACCCATCATTCATCCCCCACCTTTTCACACATCCATCCATGCATCATTCATACATGCAACCTTTTATCCATCCATACATCCATCCTTCATCCATCCACCCTTTCATCCTTCCATCCATCCATCCATCCATCATCCATCCACTCTTTCATCCATACATCCATCCATCCTCCCACGCTTTCATCCATCCATCCACCCATCATTCATCCCCCCACCTTTTCACACATCCATCCATGCATCATTCATCCATGCAACCTTATATCCATCCATCCATCCATCCATCCTTCATCCAACCATCCACCCTTTCATCCTTCCATCTATCCATCCTTCATCCTTCCACCCTTTCATCCTTCCATCCATACATCTATCCTTCATCATCCACCCTTTCATCCTTCCATCCATACATCCATCCTTCATTCATCCACCCTTTCATCCATCCATTCACCCATCATTCATCCACCCATCTTTTCACACATCCACCCATCCATCATTCATCCATGCAACCTTTTATCCATCCATACATCCATCCTTCATCCATTTACCCTTTCATCCTTCCATCCATCCATCCACCCTTTCATCCATCCACTCATCATTCAACCACCCACCTTTTCACACATCCATCCATCCTTTATCCTTACATCCATCCATCCATCCTTCATCAGTCCACCCTTTCATCCATCCACCCATCATTAATCCACCCACCTTTTCTGTGCCTCTCTCATGGGGGGGTCAGTATCTCTCTGCGTCTTCTTCCTTCTTTCCCGCTCATGGGAGGGCATCTCTGTGCCTCCCTGCTGGGGGCAGGGGGGTGGGGGGGTGGAGGGGGGCAGATAGGCTGTAACAACATCTCACCATGAAGAACAGACTCTCAGGCACATTTCTCCCGCACAGGCGCCAAGTATGAGAGCTCCTGGGACTTGAACCAATGATTTATGGGCTGTGTCACAGGATCCACAGCTCCAGGAGGGCAACTTCCATTGAACTCAGAGGGCTACACTACAGCCTCCCCCCCCAGCCACCTCCCCCTTGTGTATGTGAGCCCGGCTGAAACAGCTTCAGGGATACGCACACAGCCACACCAGAGTACTTCACAGGTCTTTAAAATACCTTTTACTTGTTAATGAGGCTTTGATGTTTTTCACCACTCGGTGTGAATTAGGCCTCCGCCGTGAGCACCCTCAATCAGCCCGACGCCAGGAACTGCTTGCTCTGACAGAATCTGCGACCCCCTTCCAAGGACTCCACGACCCCCCTGGGGGTCGCGCCCCACAGATTGAAGACCTCTGGTCTAAAGTGAGTAATCGTTCCTCCCAAGAAACCATCAACCACGCCCACAATGGAAAACTACCAGCCTGGGCCGAACATGAACAAAGAGGCACAGTAGGATGAGCTAGCACCTGCCAGATGGGAACATGTTATCTGCTATTCAAGGCTACGCTGCCGGGTCACAGCATCTCCTGATGTGGGAGCAGAAACTACACATTTGAATAGGTATGTGAGCGCAGAATGGTCTATTCATTAGTAAGTCGAGAAACAGCCTTGAACAGAAGAGAAAATAATAACGAAATGCCGTGTTCTGCTAAAGCAAGCAATAAGAGTAATGAGGCCTAGTTCAGGCACTGTCTAAGCAGTCTAATAGGGATTACGAAATACAAAATGGACTCACACTCGCTAACTGAAGCCTACACATTACGGGGATAACTTAGTGGGTTGCATAACCTGAATACAAATGGCATCTATTTAGCCACAGACTGCTAACCTAATATAACATGACACAAATGTGTTGCAGGGATGGTAATTTGAAACCTATCATGTTGAATTTCAAAACATTGAGGAAGAGGTCAAAAAACTTTTCCCTCATCATGGTTTTTTGTAATGGCTGTATTCTGGAAATTACAGAACCTAAAATGATTAAATTAACACAACCGACACATACTAATCACATACTTCTCACTTCCTAATCTTTTGCACCATATCAGAAATTAATAATCAACGCATCTTACAACTAAGTTTCATATACTAAGACTACTTCTGTGCTTGCATATTGGAATTCTCTCCACCCACCATAGTGCTTCAGTTGGCAGGCAATCAACTTATCAACCGAGCTGCATCATTAGGAAAGTGCAAGCAAGATTTGTATTTACTGCAATACAAAGCATTACTGTGCTTTCCTCTTTACTGATGCACAATAGACTGCCTAGCGCCAATGCAGGTAGATTTGCACCATGGTCCAATGCTGCCTGTGTATACCATCCTGCACAAAAACGATCATTGATGGTGTTTTTCTTTTTCTAAATGTGCTACAGAATGCAGGACACATAGAAAGAGGAGACAATTAGGAAAAATATATAGCTATTTCTCCTTGTTGCTCCACCTTTACACCTTTCCCGGGGAGGCGTTAAAAACTGACGCATTCTCAGGTTTACAAACCTTGTGCATCTGGGAGTTTGTAAAAATCCATGGGTGCTGCATGGGAACACCCACAGCAATTAGCAGTTTTAAAAACAGACTGACTTCCACCCTTTTGTATTTTACAAATCTAATGCACCCAGTGGTGTCTTAGTTGCGGACAATGGGGATTCAGATCATTATTTATTTGGACAATATTTTAATCATGGCACAGGAAAAGGCTCAGGCAGAGAAGCATGCATTTTAGCAATGACAGTCTTGAAAGACCTGTGGTTTGTAGTGAACGAAGCAAAGTCCAGTATGACCCCTATGCAAGAGAGCCACTTTTTGGTTTTCAGAGATGGATCTTGAATTGCGTGTGAAGATTGCAGAATGGGACTTTAAAGAAGATACGCAGAGAAATCAGAAGGATTTCATCAAAGGAGATGGTGTCTCTGAGGCAGTTAGTGAGAATTATCATTGTTATTGATTCAAGCAATCCTTCAGGCCCAATACATGATCAAGCTCTGCGGAGATTAGGAATTATATATTCCCAACTAATCTTATTAGGTCAGGTGGCTCAGGAGCAGTTGGTTCGAATGGGATTGTGTGAGGGTATGTTGTAAATCAAATGTATGAGCGTCCCTTTGTTTTTATTGGGCAGACATCTTCTTTAGAGAAGCTAAACATAGACATTATTGCAACTTATTAGTTGTAGTGCCGTGTTGTTAGTATAGCATTTTTATTGCATCGTACTGAAAGTGTAGCATTTTTATTGCATTGCACTTTTTGAATGATATTATGGGTAGAACGGTGGTATTTCAAAATCTGTTAGACCATTGACAGTGCATTTCTTTATTTGAAATGGGATCCTTTGGTAGTTGACTATGTATGTTCAACGCGAGAGCATTGGAGAGTGTGCCGTAGGCTGTTGAGTGTCCACCATGAAATGCACTGTGCATGAGTTAGTGCACATGCTGAATCAATCATTTGATCTGCCATACACCAACAGCATGACTGGGCAACTAAGAGAGAGTTTGTTGTGAGGGAGTTGACAGATACAGATTAATGGAGCATTTTGTGGTAATAATTAGTAAATTAATAGAGTGAGTTTGAGGTGATAATCGGTGACAATCAGTTGATCTTTGAGAAATGATATCGGGTCAAATAAAAGTCAATTTATGGTTGGATATGATGGTACAATGTCTCAAGAAGAGACTAGTATTCAAGGAGTCACTGGTTTTAAGGCACACCATATCAGTAAGGTGGATGAGGGATCTGTCAAAGGGAAGGAAAAGAGAGGAGACACTTTTCTGTCATGCAATGAGTTCTGGTGTGCTTTGAGCTGTTCATATGACTTGGACGCAATGTTAAACAGGTCAAAATTAAAAAGATGAAGAAGAAGGAAAAATATAGTAGGAGAAAGCAGTAAGGGTCTGGTAAACCCGATAGGAGGCCAAATTGTGATCAATTTTTAATACAGCACCCATTTTTATCTCAATGGACGCCAGTCTAAAATGTTGGGGATTATGAAGAGTTTTGGAATAGGTGTCAAATGCCCAAATAGATGAGCTCTAGACTAAGGTTTGAACGTCTTACACCAATTTGGTAAAATAAAGTAGAGGCTGTGCTTGAATTGGACACCAAGGTTTTGGCATCCTTTAAATAGGCCTGGCAGAAACCAGGGAAACAGTTTTATAACGGACTATGAGTTGTCAGAATAGGTTCTTAGACATGTCGAGTTCATTAACACATATATTTGATATGTTGCAAGAGGAATATGTAAGCAAGCCACAAGTCAATGCCGAAGAGCTGGGCCAGTGGGTGCAAAGGGCAGTGTGCTTATGAGGTAATTCAAGTGTTTCTTTATGCATGGAAAGAAGAGTGTAGTGATAAACAATGCTCAGAAATTGGTAGAACTTCCCACCAATGAGGGTGGAGCCTCAGCAAATAATCTCCTATTTAGGGAAGATGTTATTAAGGAAATGCCCAAATATGGTGCAACTTTTAATTTCTTGCAGAAGGCACAGTTAGATATTAGACAAGTGTTCAACGGAAAGGTTTTTGGTGGGTCCGGGAGAATGCGGTTGATTCCTCGTACATGGGCAAGGGATCACATCTTTTATGGAACGGTTGTGACCCTCTTTTTTAAACAAAGACACATGGAATTCTTACTACAAAGACAGTGAAACTGAGCATGATTATCACTAAGGCAGTGCAGAGCAAATACAACAACAGGTAAGTGTGAAAAGTGACCTTATTTACATCCATGCTTGGCTGGTTGGTAAATTTTCCCAGTTTGTCGAATGGTGGACTCATGAGCTTTTTTAAAGTGTACAACACTGATCAAATAGAGATTGTGGAATCACCATTGCAGTTAGAGGAATCAAGAAGTTTGAGTTTCAGTGTAGATAAAGAGATAGTGGATTAGGAGGTTCACTCGCTTCTGAAGACAGGTGTAATAGAACAGCCTCTAGCAATGATGAGGAGGATTGTAAGCAATATATTGAAGTGGAGAAAAATGGGAATGAGGCTCCTAGAGACATGAATGACAGGGTAGTTTAAAGACATTTAAAGATTGGTGGAACTCCTCTTTTGTGAGATATGTGCAGGATAGGAGATTAACTAGCATATTTGGATCTGAAGGATGCTTACCTACTAGTTCCAGTGTGCAAGGAAGATAGAGATTACTTGTTTTGATAGGGAGGAAGACTGTGGAGATTCACATGCTTTCCATTGCCCTGTCTTCCACCTCCTGGGATTTTATAAATGTGATGTGTACCAGTGACGTCTTGATTGTGGAAATGAGGGATTAGATTACCTTTTTTTTCAACAATATGTTTATAATGGCTCAGGAAAAGTCTTAGGCAGAGGAGCATGTATTTTTAATTATAATACCTATGCAGGAGCTCCAGTTTTGGACTGTCTGTTGAGATTGCCGAAAGGAACATTAGGAATGATACACAGGGAAATCAGAAAGATTTAGTCAAGTCTAAGGAGATGATGTCCCTAAGACAGTTAGTGAGCATTATCATCATTGACTTGGGCAATTCTTCTAGGTCTGTTGCATTATCGGGCTTTGCAGAAATTCAAAGGTTATCCTCTAAGGCTAGGAGTGAAATATTCCCACAGAGCCTTGTTCATTCAGGAGCAGTGGAATGAGTTGGTTTAGTGATTGCACAACATAAAGCACTGAAGTTGAAGGATCATGTTTGAGAGGTGCCTAATCTAGAGATAGAATCAGATGCCAGTTTGGAAGGTTAGAGAGAAAGATGCAGAGACAAGTTCACACAGGAGGTAGGTGGTTTCTGGCAGGGGGATGAAATATACAGATAAATTGTTGGAATTTCTTGCAGAGTTGTTTGCAATGAGTAGCTTGGTAAAGGATGGGGTGAAATGTTGCGTCATGTTACAAAGGGATAATTTTACAGCATTAAAGTATGAGAATTGGTCAGGAGGACTGTGTTTGAAGAGGTTGGCAGATATACACAATGAATGTTGGCAATATTGCCTTGGCAAAAGAATTTTCTTACAGGAGCAGCACATTCCAGGTTGGAAGAATGTAGTAATGGACTGGAATTGTCAACGTTTTTGGGACTCAAGCAATTGGATGTTAGCGGTCTTCCTGAGGTTTCAGGAAATGTAGGGACCACTCAGGATAGATTTGTTGACAAACAGATCAATGTTCTGAATCTGTTGTTTTGCAGTTGGAGGATGGATCTAGGCGCCTGAGGGACACATGCTTTCAATCAGAGTTGGGGAGCTTGTACTTCCCTACTCATTTCCGCATTTGCAGTGCTCCCTCAGATTCAGATGAAGGTGTGGAGAGAAAAGGTGGAGTTGGCGATGGTGAATGCATTTTGGAGTCACATTTGCAGTACCCTATAATAATGGAAATGTCAGTGGAGGCCCCAGTGTTTCCAAAGTTGACAGATTTGCGAGGAGATTTCTGTTGTAGATACTGTCATACCTAACCTACCATGTCTACTGTAACTGCCTACCATAAATCCCATGCCTATCTTACCATAGCTAACTTACTATATATGCCTGCCGTAGCAACTTGCCAGACCTCCATGCTATATCTACCTATCATACCTAGTCTATCATACCAAACCTATCATACCAACCTACCTTACCTAACATACCTGCCAGTCCTACCATGCCTGTAATACCTCAATACCATACGCTCCTACTGCACCTAGCATACCTAACATACTATACCTTGTTTACCTACCATAGATACCAACCTCCCATATCTATCTTCTAAAGCAAGCTACCAAATTTGCATACCAACATACCTATCTACCATACTTAAGCTACCATACACTCCATACGTACTTACCTACCACAACTAAACTCCCTCAACTTGTGCATTGCATATTTTCTATGTCTGCCATGAGGGTAGTTTTATGAAAAAGGAGTATTGTGTCTGCATGTTTCAGGGAAGTGGCCCTTAGAGGCCACCCTGGTTACTTACAACCACCTGCTATGCCTTCCCAAGAATGAAGATTCAGTCAGACAGTAGAGAATACAAACATACGTTTTATTAGCTATAGTCTGCAGAGGAGTCTATCCTGACCTGCACCCTAAAATGTCTGCAGAGGGACTGACCCTCCAACAGTCTAAAGCAGAGGTCTTCAAACTTTTTGATGCCGAGACCCCCTTGTAAAACCTTTTTAGGCGTAAGGACCCCCTTCCGACAAACATTTCTAGAAACTGGTACTCCTCATTATCAACTTTTGACAACCATAAATGCGCCTGTTAGACCTTATCACATCCATCCATCCCTCAGTCATCCACCCACACTTTCACACATCCATCTATCCTTCCTTCATCCATCCACCCTTTCATCCATACATCCATACATCCATCCTTCATCCATCCACCCGCTCATCCTTCCATCCATACATCCATCCTTTACCCATCCACCCTTTCATCCATACATCCATCCATCCACCCACCCTTTCATCCATCCATCCACCCATCATTCATCCCCCCACCTTTTCACACATCCATCCATGCATCATTCATCCATGCAACCTTTTATCCATACATCCATCCATCCTTCATCCATCCATCCACCCTTTCATCCTTCCATCCATCCATCCATCCTTCCACCCTTTCATCCTTCCATACATACATCTATCCTTCATCCTTCCACCCTTTCATCCTTCCATCCATACATCCATCCTTCATCCATCCACCCTTTCATCCATCCATTCACCCATCATTCATCCACCCATCTTTTCACACATCCACCCATCTATCATTCATCCGTGCAACCTTTTATCCATCCATACATCCATCCTTCATCCATCCACCCTTTCATCCTTCCATCCATACAACCATCCTTCATCCATCCACCCTTTCATCCATACATCCATCCATCCATCCACCCACCCTTTCATCCATCCATCAACCCATCATTCATCCCCCACCTTTTCACACATCCATCCATGCATCATTCATACATGCAACCTTTTATCCATCCATACATCCATCCTTCATCCATCCACCCTTTCATCCTTCCATCCATCCATCCATCCATCATCCATCCACTCTTTCATCCATACATCCATCCATCCTCCCACGCTTTCATCCATCCATCCACCCATCATTCATCCCCCCACCTTTTCACACATCCATCCATGCATCATTCATCCATGCAACCTTATATCCATCCATCCATCCATCCATCCTTCATCCAACCATCCACCCTTTCATCCTTCCATCTATCCATCCTTCATCCTTCCACCCTTTCATCCTTCCATCCATACATCTATCCTTCATCATCCACCCTTTCATCCTTCCATCCATACATCCATCCTTCATTCATCCACCCTTTCATCCATCCATTCACCCATCATTCATCCACCCATCTTTTCACACATCCACCCATCCATCATTCATCCATGCAACCTTTTATCCATCCATACATCCATCCTTCATCCATTTACCCTTTCATCCTTCCATCCATCCATCCACCCTTTCATCCATCCACTCATCATTCAACCACCCACCTTTTCACACATCCATCCATCCTTTATCCTTACATCCATCCATCCATCCTTCATCAGTCCACCCTTTCATCCATCCACCCATCATTAATCCACCCACCTTTTCTGTGCCTCTCTCATGGGGGGGTCAGTATCTCTCTGCGTCTTCTTCCTTCTTTCCAGCTCATGGGAGGGCATCTCTGTGCCTCCCTGCTGGGGGCAGGGGGGTGGGGGGGGTGGAGGGGGGCAGATAGGCTGTAACAACATCTCACCATGAAGAACAGACTCTCAGGCACATTTCTCCCGCACAGGCGCCAAGTATGAGAGCTCCTGGGACTTGAACCAATGATTTATGGGCTGTGTCACAGGATCCACAGCTCCAGGAGGGCAACTTCCATTGAACTCAGAGGGCTACACTACAGCCTCCCCCCCCCAGCCACCTCCCCCTTGTGTATGTGAGCCCGGCTGAAACAGCTTCAGGGATACGCACACAGCCACACCAGAGTACTTCACAGGTCTTTAAAATACCTTTTACTTGTTAATGAGGCTTTGATGTTTTTCACCACTCGGTGTGAATTAGGCCTCCGCCGTGAGCACCCTCAATCAGCCCGACGCCAGGAACTGCTTGCTCTGACAGAATCTGCGACCCCCTTCCAAGGACTCCACGACCCCCCTGGGGGTCGCGCCCCACAGATTGAAGACCTCTGGTCTAAAGTGAGTAATCGTTCCTCCCAAGAAACCATCAACCACGCCCACAATGGAAAACTACCAGCCTGGGCCGAACATGAACAAAGAGGCACAGTAGGATGAGCTAGCACCTGCCAGATGGGAACATGTTATCTGCTATTCAAGGCTACGCTGCCGGGTCACAGCATCTCCTGATGTGGGAGCAGAAACTACACATTTGAATAGGTATGTGAGCGCAGAATGGTCTATTCATTAGTAAGTCGAGAAACAGCCTTGAACAGAAGAGAAAATAATAACGAAATGCCGTGTTCTGCTAAAGCAAGCAATAAGAGTAATGAGGCCTAGTTCAGGCACTGTCTAAGCAGTCTAATAGGGATTACGAAATACAAAATGGACTCACACTCGCTAACTGAAGCCTACACATTACGGGGATAACTTAGTGGGTTGCATAACCTGAATACAAATGGCATCTATTTAGCCACAGACTGCTAACCTAATATAACATGACACAAATGTGTTGCAGGGATGGTAATTTGAAACCTATCATGTTGAATTTCAAAACATTGAGGAAGAGGTCAAAAAACTTTTCCCTCATCATGGTTTTTTGTAATGGCTGTATTCTGGAAATTACAGAACCTAAAATGATTAAATTAACACAACCGACACATACTAATCACATACTTCTCACTTCCTAATCTTTTGCACCATATCAGAAATTAATAATCAACGCATCTTACAACTAAGTTTCATATACTAAGACTACTTCTGTGCTTGCATATTGGAATTCTCTCCACCCACCATAGTGCTTCAGTTGGCAGGCAATCAACTTATCAACCGAGCTGCATCATTAGGAAAGTGCAAGCAAGATTTGTATTTACTGCAATACAAAGCATTACTGTGCTTTCCTCTTTACTGATGCACAATAGACTGCCTAGCGCCAATGCAGGTAGATTTGCACCATGGTCCAATGCTGCCTGTGTATACCATCCTGCACAAAAACGATCATTGATGGTGTTTTTCTTTTTCTAAATGTGCTACAGAATGCAGGACACATAGAAAGAGGAGACAATTAGGAAAAATATATAGCTATTTCTCCTTGTTGCTCCACCTTTACACCTTTCCCGGGGAGGCGTTAAAAACTGACGCATTCTCAGGTTTACAAACCTTGTGCATCTGGGAGTTTGTAAAAATCCATGGGTGCTGCATGGGAACACCCACAGCAATTAGCAGTTTTAAAAACAGACTGACTTCCACCCTTTTGTATTTTACAAATCTAATGCACCCAGTGGTGTCTTAGTTGCGGACAATGGGGATTCAGATCATTATTTATTTGGACAATATTTTAATCATGGCACAGGAAAAGGCTCAGGCAGAGAAGCATGCATTTTAGCAATGACAGTCTTGAAAGACCTGTGGTTTGTAGTGAACGAAGCAAAGTCCAGTATGACCCCTATGCAAGAGAGCCACTTTTTGGTTTTCAGAGATGGATCTTGAATTGCGTGTGAAGATTGCAGAATGGGACTTTAAAGAAGATACGCAGAGAAATCAGAAGGATTTCATCAAAGGAGATGGTGTCTCTGAGGCAGTTAGTGAGAATTATCATTGTTATTGATTCAAGCAATCCTTCAGGCCCAATACATGATCAAGCTCTGCGGAGATTAGGAATTATATATTCCCAACTAATCTTATTAGGTCAGGTGGCTCAGGAGCAGTTGGTTCGAATGGGATTGTGTGAGGGTATGTTGTAAATCAAATGTATGAGCGTCCCTTTGTTTTTATTGGGCAGACATCTTCTTTAGAGAAGCTAAACATAGACATTATTGCAACTTATTAGTTGTAGTGCCGTGTTGTTAGTATAGCATTTTTATTGCATCGTACTGAAAGTGTAGCATTTTTATTGCATTGCACTTTTTGAATGATATTATGGGTAGAACGGTGGTATTTCAAAATCTGTTAGACCATTGACAGTTCATTTCTTTATTTGAAATGGGATCCTTTGGTAGTTGACTATGTATGTTCAACGCGAGAGCATTGGAGAGTGTGCCGTAGGCTGTTGAGTGTCCACCATGAAATGCACTGTGCATGAGTTAGTGCACATGCTGAATCAATCATTTGATCTGCCATACACCAACAGCATGACTGGGCAACTAAGAGAGAGTTTGTTGTGAGGGAGTTGACAGATACAGATTAATGGAGCATTTTGTGGTAATAATTAGTAAATTAATAGAGTGAGTTTGAGGTGATAATCGGTGACAATCAGTTGATCTTTGAGAAATGATATCGGGTCAAATAAAAGTCAATTTATGGTTGGATATGATGGTACAATGTCTCAAGAAGAGACTAGTATTCAAGGAGTCACTGGTTTTAAGGCACACCATATCAGTAAGGTGGATGAGGGATCTGTCAAAGGGAAGGAAAAGAGAGGAGACACTTTTCTGTCATGCAATGAGTTCTGGTGTGCTTTGAGCTGTTCATATGACTTGGACGCAATGTTAAACAGGTCAAAATTAAAAAGATGAAGAAGAAGGAAAAATATAGTAGGAGAAAGCAGTAAGGGTCTGGTAAACCCGATAGGAGGCCAAATTGTGATCAATTTTTAATACAGCACCCATTTTTATCTCAATGGACGCCAGTCTAAAATGTTGGGGATTATGAAGAGTTTTGGAATAGGTGTCAAATGCCCAAATAGATGAGCTCTAGACTAAGGTTTGAACGTCTTACACCAATTTGGTAAAATAAAGTAGAGGCTGTGCTTGAATTGGACAACAAGGTTTTGGCATCCTTTAAATAGGCCTGGCAGAAACCAGGGAAACAGTTTTATAACGGACTATGAGTTGTCAGAATAGGTTCTTAGACATGTCGAGTTCATTAACACATATATTTGATATGTTGCAAGAGGAATATGTAAGCAAGCCACAAGTCAATGCCGAAGAGCTGGGCCAGTGGGTGCAAAGGGCAGTGTGCTTATGAGGTAATTCAAGTGTTTCTTTATGCATGGAAAGAAGAGTGTAGTGATAAACAATGCTCAGAAATTGGTAGAACTTCCCACCAATGAGGGTGGAGCCTCAGCAAATAATCTCCTATTTAGGGAAGATGTTATTAAGGAAATGCCCAAATATGGTGCAACTTTTAATTTCTTGCAGAAGGCACAGTTAGATATTAGACAAGTGTTCAACGGAAAGGTTTTTGGTGGGTCCGGGAGAATGCGGTTGATTCCTCGTACATGGGCAAGCGATCACATCTTTTATGGAACGGTTGAGACCCTCTTTTTTAAACAAAGACACATGGAATTCTTACTACAAAGACAGTGAAACTGAGCATGATTATCACTAAGGCAGTGCAGAGCAAATACAACAACAGGTAAGTGTGAAAAGTGACCTTATTTACATCCATGCTTGGCTGGTTGGTAAATTTTCCCAGTTTGTCGAATGGTGGACTCATGAGCTTTTTTAAAGTGTACAACACTGATCAAATAGAGATTGTGGAATCACCATTGCAGTTAGAGGAATCAAGAAGTTTGAGTTTCAGTGCAGATAAAGAGATAGTGGATTAGGAGGTTCACTCGCTTCTGAAGACAGGTGTAATAGAACAGCCTCTAGCAATGATGAGGAGGATTGTAAGCAATATATTGAAGTGGAGAAAAATGGGAATGAGGCTCCTAGAGACATGAATAACAGGGTATTTTAAAGACATTTAAAGATTGGTGGAACTCCTCTTTTGTGAGATATGTGCAGGATAGGAGATTAACTAGCATATTTGGATCTGAAGGATGCTTACCTACTAGTTCCAGTGTGCAAGGAAGATAGAGATTACTTGTTTTGATAGGGAGGAAGACTGTGGAGATTCACATGCTTTCCATTGCCCTGTCTTCCACCTCCTGGGATTTTATAAATGTGATGTGTACCAGTGACGTCTTGATTGTGGAAATGAGGGATTAGATTACCTTTTTTTTCAACAATATGTTTATAATGGCTCAGGAAAAGTCTTAGGCAGAGGAGCATGTATTTTTAATTATAATACCTATGCAGGAGCTCCAGTTTTGGACTGTCTGTTGAGATTGCCGAAAGGAACATTAGGAATGATACACAGGGAAATCAGAAAGATTTAGTCAAGTCTAAGGAGATGATGTCCCTAAGACAGTTAGTGAGCATTATCATCATTGACTTGGGCAATTCTTCTAGGTCTGTTGCATTATCGGGCTTTGCAGAAATTCAAAGGTTATCCTCTAAGGCTAGGAGTGAAATATTCCCACAGAGCCTTGTTCATTCAGGAGCAGTGGAATGAGTTGGTTTAGTGATTGCACAACATAAAGCACTGAAGTTGAAGGATCATGTTTGAGAGGTGCCTAATCTAGAGATAGAATCAGATGCCAGTTTGGAAGGTTAGAGAGAAAGATGCAGAGACAAGTTCACACAGGAGGTAGGTGGTTTCTGGCAGGGGGATGAAATATACAGATAAATTGTTGGAATTTCTTGCAGAGTTGTTTGCAATGAGTAGCTTGGTAAAGGATGGGGTGAAATGTTGCGTCATGTTACAAAGGGATAATTTTACAGCATTAAAGTATGAGAATTGGTCAGGAGGACTGTGTTTGAAGAGGTTGGCAGATATACACAATGAATGTTGGCAATATTGCCTTGGCAAAAGAATTTTCTTACAGGAGCAGCACATTCCAGGTTGGAAGAATGTAGTAATGGACTGGAATTGTCAACGTTTTTGGGACTCAAGCAATTGGATGTTAGCGGTCTTCCTGAGGTTTCAGGAAATGTAGGGACCACTCAGGATAGATTTGTTGACAAACAGATCAATGTTCTGAATCTGTTGTTTTGCAGTTGGAGGATGGATCTAGGCGCCTGAGGGACACATGCTTTCAATCAGAGTTGGGGAGCTTGTACTTCCCTACTCATTTCCGCATTTGCAGTGCTCCCTCAGATTCAGATGAAGGTGTGGAGAGAAAAGGTGGAGTTGGCGATGGTGAATGCATTTTGGAGTCACATTTGCAGTACCCTATAATAATGGAAATGTCAGTGGAGGCCCCAGTGTTTCCAAAGTTGACAGATTTGCGAGGAGATTTCTGTTGTAGATACTGTCATACCTAACCTACCATGTCTACTGTAACTGCCTACCATAAATCCCATGCCTATCTTACCATAGCTAACTTACTATATATGCCTGCCGTAGCAACTTGCCAGACCTCCATGCTATATCTACCTATCATACCTAGTCTATCATACCAAACCTATCATACCAACCTACCTTACCTAACATACCTGCCAGTCCTACCATGCCTGTAATACCTCAATACCATACGCTCCTACTGCACCTAGCATACCTAACATACTATACCTTGTTTACCTACCATAGATACCAACCTCCCATATCTATCTTCTAAAGCAAGCTACCAAATTTGCATACCAACATACCTATCTACCATACTTAAGCTACCATACACTCCATACGTACTTACCTACCACAACTAAACTCCCTCAACTTGTG
Source organism: Lissotriton helveticus (assembly GCF_964261635.1). NCBI lineage: Eukaryota > Metazoa > Chordata > Amphibia > Caudata > Salamandridae > Lissotriton > Lissotriton helveticus. The sequence goes on from NC_136058.1 coordinate 136,868,030, forward strand.
CATTGCATATTTTCTATGTCTGCCATGAGGGTAGTTTTATGAAAAAGGAGTATTGTGTCTGCATGTTTCAGGGAAGTGGCCCTTAGAGGCCACCCTGGTTACTTACAACCACCTGCTATGCCTTCCCAAGAATGAAGATTCAGTCAGACAGTAGAGAATACAAACATACATTTTATTAGCTATAGTCTGCAGAGGAGTCTATCCTGACCTGCACCCTAAAATGTCTGCAGAGGGACTGACCCTCCAACAGTCTAAAGCAGAGGTCTTCAAACTTTTTGATGCCGAGACCCCCTTGTAAAACCTTTTTAGGCGTAAGGACCCCCTTCCGACAAACATTTCTAGAAACTGGTACTCCTCATTATCAACTTTTGACAACCATAAATGCGCCTGTTAGACCTTATCACATCCATCCATCCCTCAGTCATCCACCCACACTTTCACACATCCATCTATCCTTCCTTCATCCATCCACCCTTTCATCCATACATCCATACATCCATCCTTCATCCATCCACCCGTTCATCCTTCCATCCATACATCCATCCTTTACCCATCCACCCTTTCATCCATACATCCATCCATCCACCCACCCTTTCATCCATCCATCCACCCATCATTCATCCCCCACCTTTTCACACATCCATCCATGCATCATTCATCCATGCAACCTTTTATCCATACATCCATCCATCCTTCATCCATCCATCCACCCTTTCATCCTTCCATCCATCCATCCATCCTTCCACCCTTTCATCCTTCCATACATACATCTATCCTTCATCCTTCCACCCTTTCATCCTTCCATCCATACATCCATCCTTCATCCATCCACCCTTTCATCCATCCATTCACCCATCATTCATCCACCCATCTTTTCACACATCCACCCATCTATCATTCATCCGTGCAACCTTTTATCCATCCATACATCCATCCTTCATCCATCCACCCTTTCATCCTTCCATCCATACAACCATCCTTCATCCATCCACCCTTTCATCCATACATCCATCCATCCATCCACCCACCCTTTCATCCATCCATCAACCCATCATTCATCCCCCACCTTTTCACACATCCATCCATGCATCATTCATACATGCAACCTTTTATCCATCCATACATCCATCCTTCATCCATCCACCCTTTCATCCTTCCATCCATCCATCCATCCATCATCCATCCACTCTTTCATCCATACATCCATCCATCCTCCCACGCTTTCATCCATCCATCCACCCATCATTCATCCCCCCACCTTTTCACACATCCATCCATGCATCATTCATCCATGCAACCTTATATCCATCCATCCATCCATCCATCCTTCATCCAACCATCCACCCTTTCATCCTTCCATCTATCCATCCTTCATCCTTCCACCCTTTCATCCTTCCATCCATACATCTATCCTTCATCATCCACCCTTTCATCCTTCCATCCATACATCCATCCTTCATTCATCCACCCTTTCATCCATCCATTCACCCATCATTCATCCACCCATCTTTTCACACATCCACCCATCCATCATTCATCCATGCAACCTTTTATCCATCCATACATCCATCCTTCATCCATTTACCCTTTCATCCTTCCATCCATCCATCCACCCTTTCATCCATCCACTCATCATTCAACCACCCACCTTTTCACACATCCATCCATCCTTTATCCTTACATCCATCCATCCATCCTTCATCAGTCCACCCTTTCATCCATCCACCCATCATTAATCCACCCACCTTTTCTGTGCCTCTCTCATGGGGGGGTCAGTATCTCTCTGCGTCTTCTTCCTTCTTTCCCGCTCATGGGAGGGCATCTCTGTGCCTCCCTGCTGGGGGCAGGGGGGTGGGGGGAGTGGAGGGGGGCAGATAGGCTGTAACAACATCTCACCATGAAGAACAGACTCTCAGGCACATTTCTCCCGCACAGGCGCCAAGTATGAGAGCTCCTGGGACTTGAACCCCAGGCGGGCAACTTCCATTGAACTCAGAGGGCTACACTACAGCCTCCCCCCCCCAGCCACCTCCCCCTTGTGTATGTGAGCCCGGCTGAAACAGCTTCAGGGATACGCACACAGCCACACCAGAGTACTTCACAGGTCTTTAAAATACCTTTTACTTGTTAATGAGGCTTTGATGTTTTTCACCACTCGGTGTGAATTAGGCCTCCGCCGTGAGCACCCTCAATCAGCCCGACGCCAGGAACTGCTTGCTCTGACAGAATCTGCGACCCCCTTCCAAGGACTCCACGACCCCCCTGGGGGTCGCGCCCCACAGATTGAAGACCTCTGGTCTAAAGTGAGTAATCGTTCCTCCCAAGAAACCATCAACCACGCCCACAATGGAAAACTACCAGCCTGGGCCGAACATGAACAAAGAGGCACAGTAGGATGAGCTAGCACCTGCCAGATGGGAACATGTTATCTGCTATTCAAGGCTACGCTGCCGGGTCACAGCATCTCCTGATGTGGGAGCAGAAACTACACATTTGAATTGGTATGTGAGCGCAGAATGGTCTATTCATTAGTAAGTCGAGAAACAGCCTTGAACAGAAGAGAAAATAATAACGAAATGCCGTGTTCTGCTATAGCAAGCAATAAGAGTAATGAGGCCTAGTTCAGGCACTGTCTAAGCAGTCTAATAGGGATTACGAAATACAAAATGGACTCACACTCGCTAACTGAAGCCTACACATTACGGGGATAACTTAGTGGGTTGCATAACCTGAATACAAATGGCATCTATTTAGCCACAGACTGCTAACCTAATATAACATGACACAAATGTGTTGCAGGGATGGTAATTTGAAACCTATCATGTTGAATTTCAAAACATTGAGGAAGAGGTCAAAAAACTTTTCCCTCATCATGGTTTTTTGTAATGGCTGTATTCTGGAAATTACAGAACCTAAAATGATTAAATTAACACAACCGACACATACTAATCACATACTTCTCACTTCCTAATCTTTTGCACCATATCAGAAATTAATAATCAACGCATCTTACAACTAAGTTTCATATACTAAGACTACTTCTGTGCTTGCATATTGGAATTCTCTCCACCCACCATAGTGCTTCAGTTGGCAGGCAATCAACTTATCAACCGAGCTGCATCATTAGGAAAGTGCAAGCAAGATTTGTATTTACTGCAATACAAAGCATTACTGTGCTTTCCTCTTTACTGATGCACAATAGACTGCCTAGCGCCAATGCAGGTAGATTTGCACCATGGTCCAATGCTGCCTGTGTATACCATCCTGCACAAAAACGATCATTGATGGTGTTTTTCTTTTTCTAAATGTGCTACAGAATGCAGGACACATAGAAAGAGGAGACAATTAGGAAAAATATATAGCTATTTCTCCTTGTTGCTCCACCTTTACACCTTTCCCGGGGAGGCGTTAAAAACTGACGCATTCTCAGGTTCACAAACCTTGTGCATCTGGGAGTTTGTAAAAATCCATGGGTGCTGCATGGGAACACCCACAGCAATACCCATGGAATGACACTTTCATACAGAGTAATGCATGAAAGGGGTCCATATATTTACACAGTCATGAAAAGCCACTCAGGGTGACTTTGCGTGGCCTTGTAAATATGGGCCAGCACACTGCGCAATGGGGAAAAAAAGTGACGCTCCAGTGGCGCAAGAATCTTATAAATATGCCCCTATGTGTTTATGGTATTTGTATTGTGCTAACCACCTGAAAGGCAGCAGTACCAAGGTCAAAGAGACACTACCTATGTTGCTGTGGGTCACTGCTCTATGTGATGTTCAGGTATTTCAGCTGTTAGCATAACTGGGTTAAGACACCCATTGCAGGTATCTGTGTGTAGGCCAAAGTTCCAATATTGGTAAAACCACTCAGATATTTAATATGCCTATTGCATAACACTGATTGTAATTGGTGGGTCAACTCTTTAAATTCTAGCAAGAGAGCTCAATTGATTGATAAATTTTTACAAAGATCAACACATACCTTGCAGGTCACAAGATCAAATCCCATTATGACATCCATGAAGCTTAATGAAATCTTGCAATACTTGAGGAATTGAGGAATGCTTAAAGTCTAACCATTGGCAATAGCCTGGCGTAGTGTTCCAACCTATTGTTCTTTTCCACATCAAAACACCTCGGCTTCGACCCAGTCATATGCAAATCAGCCTTGATGATGCTCCAATAGGAACAGTACAACACAAACTGCCAAAGCAGGTCCTCTCTAAACTGGAATACAAGCAATCCAAGACTAATTCTGCCCTGATTGGGGGGAGTTAGCCTGGTGTAGCTTGGTTCTAGTACCACATCTGGGGAAACGCTCAGCCACTTAAGTTGTTGTAACAAACACCAAAGGTGAGAGGAGGAATGCTTGGAATACATCTAACTACTGAAAATCGCTCTGAAAGTTTTCCAACCTATTGTTCTTTTGCCCACCATGGCACAGCAGATTAGACCCAGCCAAATCCAAATGAGTATTGCCCTCCTCTAGTAGAAACTGTCCAGTCCAAACTGCTAATCCAGGTCCACTCTGAACTGTAACACAAGCAGCCCAAGATCGGTTTCGCCCTGATTGGGACTTCTCAGTCAGGTGAAGCTTCGTTCCAGTGTTACAGTAAGCACGGGACCATGTCTGTTCATGCCTTTGGTCACTTAGGGCACTACATCAAACACACACTAGGGGGTCGATTCCGATCCGGTAAAAAGCGCTTCAAATTGCCGTTCGGAGCCTTTTTCCCCATATGAATCGTACCCGTAAGCGTCCCCGTATGAATCAGCAAGTACGATCACGGCCTAAAGCGTCACTCCGTACGCCTCGTAAACAACGCCGTACAAATCGAAAGTCCTTACAAATTGCTGTCGGCTCACGCTCAACGCTACGTCCGAACGTAAATAGACCGCGTCTTCCGAACCACGAAGTACGATCCGTGTTGAACACACTCCGTACGGCTCTTTTTCTACGAGAGCTCAAAACTACCGTAAAACCACAGTCCGGCACGAAACGCACCCAGGTACGCAACAAGCAGGACATGAACGCCATCGTCCGTCTCATCCCAATCCTGTACGGCCACCACCTCGTACTTAGAAACCGACGACGGCGCAGAAGGTGAGTACAACGAAGTCCAACATAGCTGTACATGTTTCCACACGTGCACATCTCCATTGCACGACTGTAATGTCTGGGTACGTTGCGCCACACACTCCCGCACATCACCAGTGTAATACGGAGACGTGCCGCACCTACGTCATCGCCCTCGGGGTACAGTACATCACCGCACAACACCAGTGTAATACGGAGACGTGCCGCACCTACGTCATCGCCCTCGGGGTACGGTACGTCACCGCACAACGCCAGTGTAATACGGAGACATGCCGCACCTACGTCATCGCCCTCGGGGTACGGTACGTCACCGCACAACACCAGTGTAATATGGTGACGTGCCGCACCTACGTCATCGCCCTCGGGGTACGGTACGTCACCGCACAACACCAGTGTAATACGGAGATGTGCCGCACCTACGTCATCGCCCTTGGGGTACGGTACGTCACCGCACCACACCAGTGTAATACGGAGACGTGCCGCACCTACGTCATCGCCCTCGGGGTACGGTACGTCACCGCACAACACCAATGTAATACGGAGACGTGCCGCACCTACGTCATCGCCCTCGGGGTATGGTACGTCACCGCACAACACCAGTGTAATAGACGTGTGGGACATACATCTGCTATGTCAGTGTAAGTGTAAGAGGTGTGTAGAAAACACACCCAGCAGTGCCCAGCATTAGAGTGTGTGTGTGGCTAAGACCCCAACCACTGCCCACCAGTGCCCAGCATTAGAGTGTGTGTGTGTGGCTAAGACCCCCACCACTGCCCACCAGTGCCCACCAGTGCCCAGCATCAGAGTGTGTGTGTGGCTAAGACCCCCACCACTGCCCACCAGTGCCCAGCAGTGCCCAGCATCAGAGTGTATTTGTGGCTAAGACCCCCACCACTGCCCACCAGTGCCCAGCAGTGACCAGCATCAGAGTGTGTGTGTGGCTAAGACCCCCACCACTGCCCACCAGTGCCCACCAGTGCCCAGCATCAGAGTGTGTGTGCGGATAAGACCCCCATCACTGCCCACCAGTGCCCAGCAGTGCCCAGCATCAGAGTGTGTGTGTGGCTAAGAACCCCACCACTGCCCACCAGTGCCCAGCAGTGCCCAGCATCAGAGTGTGTGTGTGTGGATAAGACCCCCACAACTGCCCACCAGTGCCCAGCATCAGAGTGTGTGTGTGACTAAAACCCCCACCAGTGCCCAGAAGTGCCCAGCATCAGAGTGTGTGTGTGGCTAAGACCCCCACCACTGCCCGACGGTGGCCAGCCATTAAATCAGAAACATACCATTGTTAACCTCATTACCATCAGGAGATAGACACATGTTAACATACCCAAATGTGAACATCACACCAGCTCCCAGGCACACAGCAGTCACAGACATCGCCACACAAACAAAAGTTCAGAAAAAGAAATAAATAGCTTTATTCAGCTTGTTCAAATTTGAAAAACCAATTAAGAGTCCTTGCTCATAAAAGGCCAATGGCCAGTCCAAAAAAGTCTGATCAACAGTTTGTGCCTTCATGGGTGTGCTCACACCCAAACTTGCCTGCACATGGATTTTAACCCGCAGTGGAAACTATGGGGGCACCATCTGTGGAATCCTCCGGCACCGTAGGGACAGGAGAGGGAATGACAGGTGGAGTGGGTGCAGGTGGAGTGGATCCATCCACACTGGTTGGTGCATCGCCGAAAGTAGCTTCAAATACCTGGCTGCACACCTCAGCCAGTGGGGGTGGAGGTAGAGGGCTGTGAGTCTGTTCTTCTGAGTGTGTGGATGCGTGTGTGAGCTGTGTCCCCTCTCCCTGTGGGTGTGCCTACATCCCCTTGAGATTGTGTGCGTGGAGCTTTGAGTTTTTTCTGGTGTGTGGGTGTGCAGGGTGTGTCTGACCTGTGGCGTCTGCGTGTATGTTGTGTAGGTATGTGAGAGGCAGAGGTGGATGGGTCTGAAGGATGGGGGGTCAGATGCTGCTGGGTGTACATAGCTGCCGTCAGTGTTGACTCTATGGCAGCCACACTCTGACGTAGATCAGACATGGCCGATGACATGCCCTCCATGAACGACACCAACTGTGTAATGAGTCGTGTATGTCCATGGAGGACTGTCAACATGGATGTCTGACCTACTGCAATCTGCCGGAGTAGGTCCACAGATTCAGCACTGAGGGCAGCAGGGGACACAGGTGCAGGGGCTGCGGTGCCGGGAACAAAGGAGACACGGGGGCTTGCACGGACCCTAGGGACACTAACGACTGGGAGGGTGGAGATGGTACTGGAGGAGGGGAGGCCAGCCAAAGGTGAAGAAGTGACCATTGCTGCATATTCCCCCTCCTTCTGAGAGTCTGACTCGGAGTTGTCAGCATGGTAGGATGTGTCAGTCACATGTCGTCCGGCCTGCAGACTCTCCTCACCCTCCGTGCCACTGCCTCCCTCTGACTCCTCAAAGCAGGTGGCACTGTCGGTGTGTCCCTCTGCCTGGTCCGCGCCTGTGTTTCCTCCAGATTCAGATGAGGATGCTGTTGGCAAGGAGATTAAGAAAAACATATCAGTCACCTGTACACATCAGACATATCATCTAGAAATCATTTGGGCACATTTCTAAACATGGCATGCATTATGAGTCACATGCCACTGAACTCTGCACAATGCTAAGTCTAGTCTTGGCCAATTGTGAGAGACACAACGCTCAATGTATAGTAGGATACAAGCAACAGGCAAGGCAACAACGTGTATGAGAGACACAATGATGATCCACTGCCTGACAACAGCATAGCTGATGATGCATCACAGTTCATTTTCCAACCCTGCCACCCAATCCCAGACCTGGTCAGGTTTGATTTGCTTTCGCCTTGTGCCACATGGGAAAAGTCCTGCCTGAACTGCCATGTGATGCCATCCTGGGACCTGAACCAAGTGTACCATCACCTCACACTGGCATCACAGCTGGCTACACCCAAAGCCACATTGTGTGGCTGCCCATCAATAATATTTCCACCCAACATACAACATATTTGGAGAATATGCACACACGCACTGCCCAGTGTGAGTATGCATAAGCCCAAAAAATAGCACATGTTCATTGTGCATCTGTAGCTAACACATGACAATTAGAAAGTGTACCATGGACAAAGGCCACTGAGGCTGACTTGTGCAGAAAACACATGTTGAGACTCAAGATCATTGCCAAAATATGAAGAAGGGCAGACACAGTGCACATGTGGTGCTACATGTAAGGTACCAACAGGTGTCACAGACCCCCCTCCAACATGATGATGTGCAAAGGAACATGCATACTAAGACATTGCACGATAGGAGTACATGTGAAAAACAATCATTAGCCAAAGCGCTGGTCAAATGTGGAGTAGGGCAAGGCATGTAAAGAAGCATCTGCTGAAACTGGGCCATTCTTAAGCCAATGCATAAAGTGCCTGTCTGACCACACCACTCAAACTATGGGAGTGTTAGCAAGCCTTGGAGCACTGCAGGTAGCATGTGACACACATGACAACAAACAGACATGTACCTACCCCCTACTTGCTGCTGTCCCTCCTGCAACTGCCTATGGAGTTCTGGGAACACCACTTCCAGGACCCGGAGCATGTGGGGGGTGAGATGGCGGGTGCCGCCATGCCGGCGAGGAGCTTCCAGCTTCAGCTGTACTCTGGTGATGCGGCAGGTCCAGCACCGGATGTCCTGCCACCTCTTCTTGATGTTTCTGAGCCTCCTGCGAGGGCCCCCCTCACTCCTGACAGCCCTGGCGATGTCCACCCATATTTCACCCTTCTCATAGGCAGATACCTATCACAAATGTAAAGTAAAAGACCATCAGTACACTCGGTCCATGTTCCAAAGACACACATATGTTCACAAAATACTTGATGACAACAGGGCATCGCATGCTCCACACATTTGCATCATTGTCCAGGAGTATGTGGCCTGTGAGCAAACACTACTGCATTACATGCCATTGAAAGGCTACAGATGACATGAGGGGTGCAAAACACTCTTTGAGCATGGCACTCACAGAGCAATATATATTACATCTGCGTGCACTGCAGCACGTGACATGCTGTCACACACCCCACTACAACAAAGTACTCTCTTGAAACAACACTGTACACCCTGGCACTCACTCCCAACAACATAGCATCTATCCACTATACATACACAGTGGCTATAATGTCACACACACAACAGGTGCACACCCCAAGGTAGTGCACACATCACTCCCCTGATCCTCTGGTCTCCCATACAGCTTGCTGTAGTTTGGCAGGAGGGCATCCAGCAGGGCCTTGTTCTCACCATGAATGAATGCAGGTGCCCTCTCCATGCTCAGCTAATCAGGGTCCAGAGGATACAGAGACAGCAGCTGTGGTTACCACTCCAATGTTGTGCAGGCAAGTGCCCTCCCACAGCCACATGCTGCCTTATATCTGTGCTGCAGAGGGTCTGTGAGTCCAAGGAGTAGTGTGTGATAGGCCACCATAGTTAGCATCCTATGTTCCATCCAATCACATCACACAGAAGGTCATGACACACATATGCATGGTGAAAAGCGTTTACAACGCAACTTTTACAACAAACTACCTTTACCACGCAACTTTTACAACACAAGTCGTTACAACGACTTGCGCTGGGGGGCGCTCTAGGATAGGGAATAGTTTAATTTACTATCCAACACCTTCCCTACTATCCACGGGGACTGGAGTTGGAATAGTAAATTTAACTATTCACTATCCAGCGCCCCCCAACGCAAGTCGTTGTAACGACTTGCGTTGTAAAAGTTGCGTGGTAAAGGCATGCGTTGTAAAAGCATGCGTGCTAATGACATACATCCATATGCATGGCTTGAAAAATGAGCAAGAGCTGAACAACAACTTTTGCAACATTGTATACTTTTTCCCAACTGAATTTTCTAGAACACCTGTAGGAGGCTCAAAACTCTCTGTATCCATGACAACCTGGTTGCATTTTGATCATTCCACTGTTCCCCTAGATGTTCCCTATGTATTTATTTGAATACCCACACAAGTATGGTGCCATTGTCGTTGCTAATGCAACCCATTCAATGGTGTAACGAGGCGTACACACGGACGTACCATTGGGGTACGCTATGCTCGCGTATGCTCAAAATGCAATAGGGAAACGAGGCGTACCCAAGCACGTACCATTGGGGTACGCTGTGCTCGCGTATGCTCAAAATGCAATAGGGAAACGATGCGTACACACATACGTACCATTGGGGTACGCTGTGCTCGTGTATGGCTAACATGCTATAGGGAAACGAGGCGTACACACGCACGTATCATTGGGGTACGCTGTGCTCGCGTATGGCTAACATGCAATAGGGAAACGAGGCCTACACACGCATGTACCATTGGGGTACGCTGGGCTCGCGTATGGCTAACATGTTATAGGGAAACGAGGCGTACACACGCACGTACCATTGGGGTACGTTGTGCTCGCGTATGGCTAACATGCAATAGGGAAACGAGGCCTACACACGGACGTACCATTGGGGTACGCTGTGCTCGCGTATGCTCAAAATGCAATAGGGAAATGAGGCGTACACATGCACGTACCATTGGGGTACGCTGTGCTCGCGTATGCTCAAAATGCAATAGGGAAACGAGGCCTACACACGCACGTACCATTGGGGTACGCTGTGCTCGCGTATGGCTAACATGCAATAGGGAAACGAGGCCTACACACGCACGTACCATTGGGGTACGCTGTTCTCGCGTATGGCTAACATGCAATAGGGAAACGAGGCCTACACACGCACGTACCATTGGGGTACGCTGTGCTCGCGTATGGCTAACATGCTATAGGGAAATGAGGCGTACACACGCACGTACCATTGGGGTACGCTGTGCTCCCGTATGGCTAACATACAATAGGGACACAAGGCCTACACACGCACGTACCATTGGGGTACGCTGTGCTCGCGTATGCTCAAAATGTAATAGGGAAACAAGGCCTACACACGCACGTACCAATGGGGTACAGTGCGTCAGACATGCACAAGTGAACGATTGTGTAGGCTGCGTTCCTGACCTCCTTCATGTCACCATTGGGAGAGTGACTCCAGGAAATCACATTGCAGGGATGTAGTCTACACTCATGTTGAAGATGTGGATGCATACATCAGCATGGCATCCTTACAGCAGCATGCCCCAGGTGTGGCAGACATTGAAGAAGCACAGGGACTGTGACCTTGTGGCTCAGTTGATGTGTGAAGAGCTGTTGAGACATGTCATTAATCATTTTGCACATGTGTATCACATACATTCAACACTTCGCACCTGAGTAACGTCTGCAACATATTGAGAGGCACATCAACACTGGAATGGCACACCATTCAGTACAGGGAACTGTCACATGATGACAGCAACATGCACACTGTCACAGAGGTCGTGCGACATTGTGCATGCTGTTTGCATATGAAATGAACTGGTCAGTATTATATTCCTCACCTTAGAATATCCCCAAGTGTCATCCTGGATATGGCAATTTCCGCTTAGCAGTACACTTGTGTGTCGGTAGGCAGCTCCTGCGGCTCTGCGTGTGTCATTGGCGTTGAGTGCGCCGTGATGACGTAGTCTGAGTACTCATACGTTGCCTCTGCGTGCTCATGTCAGGTCCTCTTTTTTCACACCTCCAGCGCTGTTCCCGTATAAATGTAATCTTACTCAATGTTTAACCCAAATCATAGTACGATCACTTCTGACCATTTCACTTGGATTGTCTGACTCAGGACGGTGCCAATAGGGATGTCCGTTTTATAGCCTGTGAGGATTGCGAACGACTCATGTCGGTGACTGACCCTCACCGTCGGTGTCTCCACTGTTTTGGCGTCAAGCACGACAACAAGAGCTGCTCCGACTGCCGGGAGCAGATATATGAAGCCAGGTGTGAGTGGTCCCACAAGCCGCTTAGACTCCAGCAGTTGGCCCTGCACCACAATAGCTCATGGTCTGGACGTAGGACGAGTGCCTGGGCGTGGGTGTTGAGACATCAGAGCCCCGGGATTTTACATCAGTCCACCAGGGCTAAGTCGTCAGGTAACCCCAAAAAGTCAAAGAGATGTCATCGCACTTCAAAATCACCACAATGCACGTGCAATGCTGCATGGGATTCGGGTGACACCGGCCACGCGGCTCCGTCAGATTAGCAGCCATCGTAGCCTGCACCACGACCTCCGGTCCCTGCCCAGCATGCGACGCAGGAGGACTAAGTGCGCTTCCTCATGGCCATGATGTCCCTCACCCCACCAACGGCCTACGTGACGGCATCTGGCCCAGCGGACCCGTCTGGGGGCACTAGCGGGTCTGGTGCGTTGCCCCTGACACCGTCACTCGCTTTGGCTCTGACGCAGGCGGCGCATTCGTCCCGGCCCCGCTGGGACAGACAGGATCTGATTGTTGATCCTGGTCCTCGCTGGTCCACCTCACAACCTCACCGGCAACAGTCCCCCAGGTGTCAGCCTTTGCGCCGTCCTCGGGTGGTGCTGTCCCCGATACCACACACTATACGGCTCCGGTGTGGGAACTGCACGGCAGAATACCGCAGTTAATGCTGCATGGGTAGTTAAACTTCAACGAGCCGGGCACAGATTATGACAACCCTGATAATCTGGGAATGGGTGATAAGGAGTATTGGGAGGGTTATGAAGACCCACTGACACGTGAGTGTCAGTCCCAAGACGACAGGACAGGTGGACTGGGGGATGCGAGTGGTCTGGACACCGCACCAGACACTGTTGATGTCTCTACTCCAAATGTGTCTTTGGATGAGCGGCCAACGTACAGTGTTGTGTTGACGTGGGCCGCCAAAGCCTTGCCCCTTCTTCTCCCCTTTGCGGCCGTGAGGACCAACCTCCTCACTGAGGTCCTTAAACTGCCGTCAAGCTCCGCTGAGCCTCTGCAGCCGTTTCATTCGGAATTTACTGAATCTATATTGGCCAGCATGTACAGGCACGCTGCAGGTTTTGCTGTAGATAGGCACGTTGTTGCCAGACGCCCACATCCCTCCCCGGACGAACCATGTTGCCTGTCCTCCCACCCCACCCCAGAGAGCATGGCCATCCAGGCCTCCAAATCACAGACCACATTCCCGTTTGCTCCGCTGGACAGGGTATCCAAGAAGTATGAGCAGTATGGAAAGATGTCATCATCCTCCCAGAGTCTGGGACTGAGGTCTTCCAACATCACATGCCTCTTTGTCCGCTCCACACAGTCTCTGTGGGACACGGTTGTGGAACTGCTGCCAGAGTGTGTGTTGTGCATCCCTGTGCATTGGGCATTGTGCTTGGGTGTGTCCCTGGGACATATGGGATGAGAGCAGCCTCCTACCCTCCACCTTCTACCTTTGTGCCTGCCCCTTGCAACTAACCCCAGTCTGTTGTGTCCTGGTGGCACTCATGGCCACCCACCCCATGCTGCTGGGCACTGTTGTTAGTCTACCCATGTAACTTGTGTTTTTTGTACACTCACCAGACTCAACGGCTCCTTCAATTCCGTGTACTCCCACCGGTGGCAGCAGGGCCATGACTTTCTCCTCCCAGGGATGGTATACAGGAGGTCTGCGGGGACCACCACCTCCAGTGTAGTGTGAATTGGCGTAGTCCTGGTCCATTTTCTTCTTGACCATCCTCCGCAGATCATACCACCTGGACTGGCATTCCCCCCTGGTGCGCCTGATGGGTGCAACAGCATTGACCCAGTCTACGTGTTTTTTCAGCCATGCTGGTCTGTCTGACCAATGCGCCAAACAGCTGTGGCTCGACTCTGATTACTTCATCTGTAAGTATCTCATTCTCTGGGTTAGTGAACTTTGGATTCTTGGGTGTGGTCATGGTGTGGGGTGTATGGGTCTGATTGTGAAGGGGTGGTGTGGGTGTAGATGAGATAGGGTGTATGTGTGAAGGTGTGTGGCTGCAATTGTTGGTCTGCTCTCTGTGTCTTCGCAATAATGGGTATGTTGCAAAGGATGATGGGTTGTATGTGTGGACCCTTTTATTGGTCAAATAGTGGGTGTGGCTTATTTTGAATTGGTGGTGTGTGTGTTATATGGGGTGGGTGTTAGTGTTGACCTCTGTTTGACAGTTTGGCTGTGACCAGGACATTGATTCTCAATGGTGTGTACGCAGGAGACATGTTCAGTGTTGTTGTGTGACTCGTTTTCAAGGTCCTTGTGCTGGTTTGGGTGTTGCCGTTATGTGTGCGTGTCGTACTTGTGCGTGCGATCGACTTGTATGGGCCGTTGGCGGGTGGGGGTGTTCGCGTAGGCTTGTTGGGGGGGTGTGCGTGTCGTACTTGTGCGTGCGATCGATTTGTACGGGCCGTTGACGGGTGGGGGGGTTCGCGTAGGCTTGTTGGGGGGTGTGCGTGTCGTACTTGTGCGTGCTATCGACTCTTACAGACCGTTGGCGGGTGGGGGGGTTCGCGTAGGCTTGTTGGGGGGGGTGCGTGTCATACTTGTGCATGCGATCGACTTGTACGGGCCGTTGGCGGGTGGGGGGGTTCGCGTAGGCTTGTTGGGGGGTTGTGCGTGTCATACTTGTGCGTGCGATCGACTTGTACGAGCCGTTGGCGGGTGGGGGGTTCGCGTAGGCTTGTTGGGGGGGGTGTGCGTGTCATACTTGTGCGTGCGATCGACATGTATGGGCCGTTGGCGGGTGGGGGGTTCGCGTAGGCTTGTTGGGGGGGTGTGCGTGTCGTACTTGTGCGTGCGATCGACTTGTACGGGCCGTTGGCGGGTGGGGGGGTTCGTGTAGGCTTGTTGGGGGGGTGTTAGGCTTGTTGGGGGGGTGTGCGTGTCGTACTTGTGCGTGCAATCGACTTGTACGAGCCGTTGGCGGGTGGGGGGGTTCGCGTAGGCTTGTTGGGGGGGGTGTACGTGTCGTACTTGTGCGTGCGATCGACATGTATGGGCCGTTGGCGGGTGGGGGGGTTCGCGTAGGCTTGTTGGGGGGGTGTGCGTGTCGTACTTGTGCGTGCGATCGACTTGTACGGGCTGTTGGTGGGTGGGGGGGTTCGCGTAGGCTTGTTGGGGGGGTGTGCGTGTCGTACTTGTGCGTGCAATCGACTTGTACGAGCCGTTGGCGGGTGGGGGGGTTCGCGTAGGCTTGTTGGGGGGGGTGTACGTGTCGTACTTGTGCATGCGATCGACATGTATGGGCCGTTGGCGGGTGGGGGGGTTCGCGTAGGCTTGTTGGGGGGTGTGCGTGTCGTACTTGTGCGTGCGATCGACTTGTACGGGCCGTTGGCGGGTGGGGGGGTTCGCGTAGGCTTGAGCGAGGGGTACACGTGTGGTATGTGTTGATGCCGCTTGCTGTGAGGCGAATATTCCCGTACGAATCATTCTTCAAGCATGAAAACTTTGGGCCGTACGAATCGCGGACAGGCTTCTCGTACAGGATCGTACTTGTGTGCTTGTACGGGCTGGTTATGATTCGTACGGTAGGATTCCCGATGCTTATTCGTACGGGTCATCGACTGTGGTTCCTATGGTTCGCTGATATTCGTACGGCATTCGACGGAAATGGATCGGAATTCGCAGGTCGGACGGAAATTTCCCATTCGTATGGATTCGGATACGAATACCAATCGTACGGCAGAATATTTTACCGGATCGGAATCAAGGCCCAAGTGATTGAAGGAATGCTTCCAATAAGTCTAACTACTGGCAATCACTCTTTGTAGATTTCCAACCCATCATTGTTCCCCCCACAATGCCACCTCACATTAGAGTTAGCCATATGCAAATCAGTCTTGGTCATGCTCAGTAGGAATAGTCCAATCAGATCTGCAAAGCCAGGTCCAAATGAAATATGGAACATACAAACTGACACTCAAGTGGGAAAATCACTTAAACATAAATGAAAGCATCACATCTCACGTCAATACTTTTTAAGGACCTAAGCAGCTCATTTAAATATGTTAGGTCAGTCATAAACATATGGCAGAAAATAAAATAACACTGGAGTGAGTATCTATGTACATAAATTCATTGATTTATACCCAATCAATATCTAAATTTAAATTTGGTCCAAGCCGGCAATCCGAAACACGATAATCAACTGACTTGTCTAGCTATCTATTTCATCTTCTGCACCTAGAACAGCCAAATGATACCTAGAAGGAAAGAGGGTATAGTTAATAGCCAATGTATCACACAAGTTTCTGTTCCAGCAAGGTTAAACTCCTCCTGAAAACTCTCTGCATCACTGTTTACAAGAAGCATTGATAATGATTCACTTTGCTTTAGATGGATGGCTGATTCCTCGTATTTAAACTGTTTTTACCACAAGTTAAGGCTTGTGATATATGTAGATTCAAGCTGCCTCAGCAGCAACCATATGTAGCCTCCCCTTAAGCTGCAATTTGCATTGTCAAATCCAAAGTATCTCAGTTGATTGCAGTCGGCTACAGGATGATCAGTGTTAGCGATGTGTAATAATCTAGTAAGTGATTAATGCATCCTCTCTGTTGTTGCCCTTTGCCTTTCTGCTCAGTCTATGTGATGTCATCAGAATGTTGAGAGTGTTTGAGTGGAAGAAGGAATCAGTTGGTGTGGAAGGGCTGAGCGGCAAGGAGGCTGCCCCTAGTGGGGCATAGTATGAGACAAAACTTGGATCCTATCTGAAGAATAAAGCTGTGATCCTGATACACATCTCTGGACTACATATCTTTTATTTAATTGTAACACTGGCGATGATTTTAAAGAACCTGCATGCTACTTCACTCGAGATTGGACTTTCAAAACTAAAATGAAACTACAACCAGTGGATTTGAACAAACATGGCACCCCTAATGCCTCACCAGTGACCATTTTCTTGGTTGCCCTAATCAGTAAGTGCCAGTTTGTCTCAGACTGTGCTTCACTGTCTTGGAGTTTGCCTACTGTCTCCTTGTAGAGTGTGCTGGGGAGGCTGACACCCTGAGCAGTTAGCTGATTTAAAAATCTGGATGTCTCTGGACTTAGCTAATTTAAAGATCTGGATCTTTCTGTACCCAGGGTATATGTTAGACCCCGGTGTTAGCGGCATTGGTGTTTATTGAGCTGTACTTGGCCCCAATGTAACTAGACCGTCGTATAACATGTGACACAAGCCTTGGAAGGTGCCTGTGCTTATGACCAGCAGTGCGTGATTTTGAAGCCAGCCGTGTTTATATGTTGAACATTGAATGTAGTGTTGACGGTATCTGCGCTTATCTGGGGAACGTTTGGCGGTCGGAGGCATGTGTTGAGTCAGTTGAGTGACACTCTGTGTTGAGCACACCGGTAAACCCGTGTTGTGGATTTTTAAATTTTCAAATACATTATCGTTGGTTAATGCGGTAGTTTTCCTGTGGGATCACCTGGCTGTCCACGAGCAGCGGAAAACGTTCTGACGCACGAGCACCAGCAAGTCAAGTCGTTGCCTTGACAATGAGTTTCACTACCGCGTGTCTGGATATGGAACCTGAACTGTGAGAGGGACGCTTCACAGCTTTGACGTGACAGGAGCCACCCGGCCCCACGTCAATCTGCATGCCGCCATTTTGCTTCACTCCTTCAGTGCAATTTTCGCTGTGGTGTGCAACTTTTGCCAATAAAGTTTCGTGAACATCGAAATCCTCCGGTTGGCTGCAGTGTGTGTTGAGGTATCAGACTGTCTTCACCCCATGCAGACTTTCGGTCAGTAACGTTCTTGTGGGTCAAAATGGGGAATAAGCATGTATATTTTTATCGTCCTGCATGGTGAGTCTCACAAGTGCCCCCAGTGCTGTCATCTTTGGCAGTGAACTTTGTACACCAGTGCATTGGGTGGAGACAGCAACTCGCAGCTCGTTAACAAGGACTCAGTGTGGTGAGGACCTCAGGTGAGAGATTGCTCACTGAAGCAACACATTTATTATTTGTTCAATTTCATGTGATAATACTGTTTTGTGAGGGTGGTTGTGGGGTTGAGATTTGTTTTCAGGGACGAGTGTACCCCTTATGTTGAGGTTGTGCCCCAGTTATGTTTGTTAGGGACGTGGGAGTTGAGATTTGTTTTTAGGGAGGAGTGTATCCATAACACATCTTTTACATAGGGATGTGTTTACCCTTATTAGGAGAAGACTGGTGAGAGAGTGTAGTGTCCTTGTATTGCATCTGTATGAATAGAGGGAGAGAGAGTGTAGTGTCCCTGGTCATGTTATTGAACGCCTGGGAGTTTAAGTTGTGTTTGGACTGTGCGTTACGGCTGCGCACATGAGAAGACTCCTTCTTATGAAGTTTATCTGACTTATCTGTTTTAGTGTTACCCTCTGATTGGTTGTTACGTTGGGCTGCACATTATGGGTGCGCACAGGAGAAGACTCCTTCATTTTTAGCTTCTTTGGATTTACCCATGTTTTGGGAAGATGAGAATGCTCTTTAGCTTCTTTGAATTTATCCTTGTTTTGGGAAGGTGAGAATGGTCTTTAGCTTCACTGGATTTACTCTTGTTTTTGGTTGAGGTATTTGTATCACCCTATGGTTAGGGGTTGCAAAATTACCCTTACAGTGTTACGTCGTGAAGATTTGTGTTATTCTTGAAGCTCGTTAACTTTTTGTATGTGTGTATGTCGATCTCCGCACATTTTATTTATAGCTAGTCATATTGCATATATGTACAAGGATCTTGCATGCTTGTATTTTTGCAATTCTGATGAGGGGGGATGTGTTATAATCTAGTAAGTGATTAATGCATCCTTTCTGTTGTTGCCCTTTGCCTTGCTGCTCAGTTTATGTGATGTCATCAGAATGTTGAGAGTGTTTAAGTGGAAGAAGGAATCCGTTGGTGTGGCAGGGCTGAGCGGCAAGGAGGTTGCTCCTGGTGGGGCATAGTATAAGACATAACTTGGATCCTATCTGAAGAATAAAGCAGTGATCCTAATATACATCTCTAGACTACGTATCTTTCATTTAATTGTAACAGATCACTCTTCTGTACTCCAAAATTCTTATTTTACTGGAAATACTGTGCTAACTACATACTAGTTGCCACACCGCAATTCCAACACATAAAGTATGCATGGTGTTGAACGTGTAATAACCTTATTTATTTTCATTTCTTTGGTATCTGAGATCTTGTATGTTGTTCTATCTGACTCACTCCTACAAACTTTACATTTTGGACAATTCTGATATTTGATCGATATGTTGTTGTTTACATTTTTCTTCTGTCCCTAGCATAAGCCACACAACAATGGATCAGCCCACTGCTTTCTTGTGCTGCAAGTGATAGCATTTTACCGTCACACATCAGCCTAAAAAAGAATGACACTTCAGGACCACACCTTGTAGGCTAATACCTTACTTTACCAATGCTTTTTTGTAACTATTGTACCTGCTGCCCAGTGCCAGAACTATTGGCTTTGTTAGATGTGAACTAAAGTTTAAAGCTTATGTTTGACTTTTCTAGCATGGGGTTTGCGGTTTTTCCTCCAAGATTGCAGTGATCACGAGTTTTATTGAAATACATTTCGAAAGGCTCATCAACAAATCGCGATATTCATATTAAATTCGCATGAAGTTTTAAACAGTATAATTTAAGAAACGTTTTCCTGTTATATCACTAACCACTTATACTAATATACACTAGCATTTCGTATACATCAAAGCTGTCAAACTCCTCAACAAACTACCACATTTTGAAAAAATGATAATAAATGGTTCCAAGATTGTTTAAAAAGCCATTGTCTTTTTAGTCTTCGTGGCACATTTTAATATGCTCTACTTAAATTGGTATCTTATGGCCAATGTACACCTAATTGGAAAATTGTCGGTTTTACTATGTCTGAGAAACCGGTTGTTCTCAACAACTAGAAATTGCGTGTCTGGTTTCTCATTCTATCTGATTCAAGAGGGGCAAAATGCCAGCTAGGGATTATTGTGTTGCTTGTCGGAATAAACTAACAAAAGTGGGGTTAAGAATGCTAAAAACCTCGGGCGGTATTACATAAGGTAAGCATTGCGAGTGATAATTTGAGAGATATGAGACTTTTTCACATGAAGCGAGGACTGGGGGAGGTATCATAAAAGGAGCACTGAGAGCGTTAAATTTAGACTCAGGCATCTTTACAAATAAGTGTAGCAATGCGGTGCTTCAACCAAAGTTGCTGTGCTGCAATGCATGAGAGGGGCCGATTTTCACGGCGCTATATTTACCAAGATATGCCGCTGTTTCTCTCTCTCCATTCGCCTTCTGCCACTCACAAAATAGTACATTGGTGTGTTTGTGATGTCAAGCATAGCTTAATACTGTTAACACTGTGTATGTGTGCCTCACAGTTCAGCACAGATGCAAAGTTGGAAATGTTCAGAGAAAAAAAATCTTCCAGCCAATGCCAGCCTCCAAGAGGTGTTAATTATTTGGTGCAAATTCGTCTCTCCAAATGTTAGTGTATGTTTTTTTTTTTCAAATCGTTGATTGGTTCCATCCATGGGAACGCCCATGTGGCACCATTGAACACCCCATTGATGCAAAAGCACCTAGGTAAGGGCTACATTCAAGCGCAAATCAAGCTTTGCCCTGGAAAGTCAATCCCAAATCAACAGCTTCCACTAATGTGCAAACCTGGTGAAAATGGTTTGAAAATCTGCCCATTGTTTTGGGATCACTGGTACCTTGAATAGTCGTAGAGCTGAAACAGCGCTATTTTACCACCTTAGACTGTGCTATGTGGATGCTTGTCGCAGTTACTTTAAAAGCATGTGTTGCATTTGGCAGAAAATGCAGCAGCATTTGTTGACATAATGAAAGTAAACAACAGCACATGATACAATATCATACACAAAGCAACATAAAATAACAATAAGTAAAATATAGCAGGGCACAACACAAAAAAACAGAATGCAACGCAACAATCACAGTACAATACATTACAATAATGCAGCACAAAACACAACCATGCAAATAACAGCAGGACACGTTACAACCACAGCAAAATAAAACAATGCTTATCTGCCCACATATTACCACCTCCGAAAATCAGATTTCCTAATACAGTGGTAAAATGTGTTTCTATCAAGCACTGCCTTAACTAGCCATCAACAGAATGAAATAGCGCCAGCTATAATGTTTTGTCATCTGGCTCATAGTGTCAATTTTGCAGGTTTGAGATTTGGCTTAGCTTGTAAGACCAATTATTTTCAAGTAGGCACTTCATACCAAATTGTCTCTCTGGCCATTAGCTTAAAAATGAAGAATAGGAAGGTGTATAGACAGATGGATAATGAAGTGTCTTTGAAACCTGTAGACCATTACTCAAGAAGGGTTCTTCAAACAAAGACTTGTGGTTGCTCCTGGCGGAAGACAGATTTGCAGGTGAGACGAGGTTAAGTGCTTCGTTGGTAGGCCTCCGTTGTGTAAAAGAGGCATACATCCTCATGTTTCTTGAACTGTCATTAATTTTTCCATGTCAGTGCTAGTAATTACATGGTTTAAAATGCCCAGTTTAAAATGTGCGTCCTGTTGGTCTTAATTCAGGCCTGCATGTCCGATTCAATCTGAATACAATCCTGCACGTCACTCCTGGTGGAGAGCCATTTGTTTCTCTGGTTTATCTCCACTTATGTGTATGCCCTTTTTGGTTAGCGTTTTCCATATAATTTGGCATGATTAGATTCTTCAGATTTTGCACAAAATGGAGTGCTCCTAAAGTGTATTTAGTTTAACCGCAGCCAGGTTCACCCCTACAGGCTTGTATGAATAAGGCAGGGGGCTCCTTAAATATTGCTTTTAGTGAAATGACCAATTAAAGGAATTACCATAGTATTGGGAAAAACATTTTACATTTATTAAATTAGACCTAGGAAGTTATGGTATGCTATACTATATTATGTAATATAGCTTATAAGGTGCACAAATCCCCAGCAATATCTGTCCTGGTGCTAGGTAATGCAATTCAAACCAACGCTGACAAGATAAACCTAATTCATAACAAAAACGACTACTGGCTTTGTTGGAAAATCCATGTTTTCAGCTTTTTCTTAAAAAGATAGAAGTTAACCTGTAAGCACAGTTAACGATGTAGGACATTCCAGCTTTTGGGTGCTACTTTAAAAAAAAACACAACCATCGCACCAGCTTTTAGCGATCCAAGAGATAGATAGAAGAAACAACAACTGCCGAACAAAAGTGACGCAATGTGTGACAACGATTCTTGTCCATAAGGGGCTTAGGAGCATATGCATCAAAGGAAATTGCATTCGCAAATGGTGCGAATCGCAAAATTCGGCCGTTTGCAAATGCAATTCCCGTTTTTGAGAAGCATTATCTTTCTTGTAATTTTCGCAATTTAAGAAATCGCAAAATTGCGAATTATTAAATTGCGATTGCATTTAAGGAATCTCAAATTGGGATTCCTTAAATGCAATGCATCAAACTTTTAAAATTTGCGAATTCGCAAATAAGAGGAGCAAATTACCATGAAGTTGACCTTCATGGTAATTTGCGAAAACTTTGAAAAATGCACTAAAGTGCATTTTTCAATGTTCCATTTTACACACACACATGCCCTTGGGGCATGTGAGTGTGCAAAATGTACTTCTAAGCAGATTTCAGGGGTGCAACAGGGTGTCCTTTGGACACCCCTGCACCCTTGAAATTGCATTCTTAATTTGCGAATTTCTAATGGTGAATTGCAAATTAAGAATGTCTTTCCATTCATAGGAATGGATGGGGAGGTATTCCTTTATTGCGATTCTCAATTAGAGAATCGCAATTAAGGAATTTTAAGAAATCGCTATTTTTCAGCAATTTCTTGATGCATTGCAGTTTGCAATTCCTTAATTGCGATTCCTTATTTTTCGCAATTAAGGAATCGCAAAATGCAATATTGATGCATGTGCCAGTTAGAGACAGAGCTATACATTGCTCTATGAGTGAGATTAAGTGCCTTTAATAGGACTCTCTCTTGAACCCATGGCCAGCAAAAGTCTTGTACGTGCCATCATTTATGGGTTTTTCTTGGGAGATTGACAATCAGAAATGCTGCATAATTTTGAATAATTTGTAGTTGAATCAATCAAGCTTTGAGATGCCCAAAAGGAGTTCTGTCTCATAGTCTAATCTATGCACAATAAGATTCTGGGCAACCGTCTTGCAGACACCCAGCGGAAGATATTTGATTATCTTTGCCAGCATTTTAAAAATGCTAAAACAGGTGTGTAAAGATAATGTCACCCAGGCTTATGTAGAGTAGGTCTTTTATTAGAAGCACCTCACATCCAACAACTTCAAGACCCAATCTGAACTGCCAGACTTGAATCTTACATAAATCACGTCACTGGTCCTGGAATGCAGCCCAACATTCTGTTACAGCATTCCAGGAAGCCACAAAACACACCACAAGGTGGCTGTCACTTTGTGCACTTATTGAGACATAGTAAATTCTTTATCACCATTAATAAGTAGGTTTCTTATCATCATAACTGCGAAGGAGCCCACTCTAATTTCGAGGCCACTACTCGTTCAAGCAGCTGCTTGACTGATTACCTACTAGAAACACCTCGGTCCTGTCAGAGTTGGGTTATAGGCATTTTTCATGCATCCAGGCTGCACCTCTCTCATGCAAGCATATAGATTCAGTCGGAGACCATGGTAGCTGTAGTCAAGACAATTTGTGTCATCCGCATAGGAAATTGTCTCAAATCTAAAAAGCCAATTAACTCAAGGAAGCACATGTATATGTTAAAATGTGGGGCCTCATGACAAGCAAGCCATGTAAGGGTTAAGTGGCAAACACAAATGTGAAACAAACATTCCAAAGAGGTATAATTTAAGACTGTGTAGAAGGCCGCCTACAGATCTGTCCGCCAAACCTTCCATGTATAATGCTGAAGGAGCCGGGTTCCATATTCTAGATTTGCTCAGGAACCTCCGGTCGATGGTACTTTTTGTCAGCATGAAAGTGTGGAGGAGAGAGATATTGTTAACCAATCAAACATTTCAGTACCAATTTACCAAGACTCCTCAGGATCACAGACTCTCAGTTAAATTTATTCAGTTTATTAGAAAGCCAAAAACAGCTGAACGTACAGGCAAATCAAAGTGAGGGTGTAGAAATACATTGGAACTAATACAAAACCAAATATATGGATGAAGTTAAGACACTGCAGCAAGCACAGGATGATCGGTTCGAGAATCAGGATACAGAAAATAAC
Source organism: Lissotriton helveticus (assembly GCF_964261635.1). Taxonomy (NCBI): domain Eukaryota; kingdom Metazoa; phylum Chordata; class Amphibia; order Caudata; family Salamandridae; genus Lissotriton; species Lissotriton helveticus. Next base: position 136,892,314 of record NC_136058.1, read on the forward strand.
AGAACAGACATTGAGATTCCCTTTCATTGGAAGTTCGTGGGTAAAAAGCATTAATCTGTCCCTACACTATCATTAGTGTGACATCCCAACATGGCATTTCCCAATGCAAGATTCATTAAGGTGTTAGCATGTGAAGCCTTCCTAAGAAGTCCCTTCACATTAGATGGGCCAAGTAGCATGAAGCTATAGAGCTAATTCTAAGATGCTCTCTCTCTCACGGCAAGGCAGAAGTCACTCAGACACTTTCCCTAACCTCAATACATCAATACCACAGATAGTATCCCAAGATGCATCGCAGTGTCACACCATCCAGTAAAGAAACCTCCTCATAGGATATTTTCCATTAGGCAGCGATGCCCCCAGGCCTTGGTGAAATTACCTTGATTCCCAGGCTTGCTCCGATGAGAGAATACAACAGTTCTCCATTATCAGTATCAACGCTCAATGAATCCTCTTCTCCCCTTAAATGTATAAAAATAATGTAAAATAAATTAAATAATAAATGTAACTTAAAAAAAAATATTTTGATTTATTTTTAAATGTTAACAATTATAAGTAATACATTTAGAGGCCTATTCCGAAGTTGGGCAGGAACTGTAACCAACCGACCTGCGGTCGTCAGTTACAGCCCTGCTAGTACGATGTGACCGAACAGGGTTCGGTCGCATTCGTACACCTTACAATGCAAGCATGCTTTCTGACCGGAAAGCATGCTTGCAATGTAGAAAGCAGGGGTGCAGATCTTCCCTGCACCCTGTGGCCGGCACCCCAAGGTGCCTGCCACCGGGTGCAGGGATCAATGGGCCGCCATCCGGCGGTTTCACACCTGCTGGGGCCACCAGAAACAGCTTGCGACTGCCTTTTTATGCCGGACAGACCGGCACGAAAAGGCATTGAAAAGCTGCCATCGTACTTCCTCGGTCGCACAGAGTCGACCGGGGAAGTACTGGAGGATTTCCGGACTGCGGACAGGCTCTCTGAGCCTGTCGTCCTCAATCAGGAAATCCGAGTTGGATTCCTTCCCGATCGAGCCCATAGGAATGGCTCGGTCGAGAAGGAATCCGGCCGGCACTGACCGATTCGGTTGGAAGGGCTCCGAACATGGTTCGGAGCCATTCCGGCCAAAATCGGAATCGGCCCCTTCATGTCAAAAAATAAACATACTTATATAAAATGTAATATGTATATATTTTTACTTAAAAACAATTAATACATAATAATTTCAATACATATTAATATGTTATAAATATATTAAAAATGATAAATAAATATATATACATACACCTGTTACATAACAATTCATTTAAAAAATATTATAAATTAAAATATTACAATATTTAATATTTTTTAAATCTACATTTTGCACTACATTGAGGGAAACAGTAGAAAAAGTGTTGGATATTGGAGGTGTAAAAATTACTATTTCCACTGCAACAAGAGCAACAGTAGGGAATGTGTTGGATAGCGGAGAAGTAACATTTTTTATTTGCACTCCAGCGAATGCAACAGTAGGGAAAGTGTTGGATAGCGTGTAGGAAGAAAACTACTATTAGAACTCCTGCGAATGCAGCAGTAGGGAAAGTGTTGGATAGTCTAGGATTAAAATGTACTATTCCAACTCCAGCGAGTGCAACAGTAGGGAAAGTGTTGGATAGCAGAGAGGTAAAAATTTGTACTCCCATTCCAGTGAATACAATAGTAGGGAAATTGTAGGATAGCAGAGGGGAATAATTTACTATTCCCACTCCAATGAGTGCAACAGTAGGGAAAGTGTTGGATAGCAGAGGGGATAAAATTACTATACCCTCTCCAGCGAGTGCAACAGTGGGGAAAGTGTTGGCTAGCGGAGGGGTGAAAATTACAATTCCCACTCCATTGAGTACAACAGTAAGGAAAGTGTTGGATAGCGTAGGTGATAACATTACTGTTGCCACTCCAGCAAGTGCAACAGTAGAGAAAGTGTTGAATAACGGAGGGGAAAAAATTCTATTCCCACTCCAACAAGTGCAACAGTAGGGAATATGTTGGATATCGCAGGGGTATAAATTACTATTCCCACTCCAGTGAGTGCTACAGTAGGGAAAGTGTTGGATAGTGCAGGGGTATAAATTACTATTCCCACTCCTGCGAATGAAGCAGTAGGGAAAGTGTTGGATAGCGGTGCGGGTAAAATTACTATTCCCAATCCAGCAAGTGCAACAGTAGGGAAAGTGTTGGATAGCGGAGGAGAAAAATTACTATTCCCACTCCAGTGAGTGCAACAGTAGGGAAAGTGTTGGATAGCAGAGGGGTAAAAATTACTATTCCCACTGAAGAAAATTCCATTTTAAAAACAAAATGCCAATTACAATACCAAACATAATCAAAAATCAAAAACAAATCATATATAAATATATAAAAAATGACAACATGTAGAATAATATTATAATGCTTGAAACAATCTAAAAATGACATACAAAGATTTTTTTTATTTAAAATATTTACAAACAAATAAATATTTTGTAATATAAATGATTTATAATCAAAAACATTAACTATTACATAAATATAATATTTTTGTACCTACACTATAACATCACACAATTTAAAGCACACATCTACATTTTTTTTAAAAAGTGTACCTCCATAATTAACACAAATAATTATCAATTAAACAAATATGATTAATTGAAAAACACAATAAAACAGATAACAATGAATGTACTAACCAAACGTTACCCTATAGAACCAAACTCCACAAACCAAATAAAAATAAAAATTACCAAAAATATTTATCAAGTAATAAATTAATCTTAATGATCAAATAATGATTAATTAATTTAAGCTAAATTAGATTCCACCCTGTACCCCAATAAACACCACAACACACACCTAAAAATAATTACACAATTTCCATAACTAACTTTACATTAATATCATTAATCACAAATCATTAATTAATTAAAAGAACATTACTTTCCACCATTTACCACTATAAACTCCACAACTCACACATCAAATTAATTGCACAATTGCCATATTCAAATTTTAATTAATTAATTAGCATGAATGAACAAATATTTAATTATTTAGAAATACATTACCTCCCACCCTATTTCCCTTTAAACCCCACCACCCATTTCTAAAAATATGACACAATTAACATAATTATTTCACTGTTAATTAATTAAATAATAACAATTAACAAACGCATTGTAAATAATTATTAATACATTAATTCCCACAATGAACACTATAAAATAAAATAAAATACATATTATATGGAATATAATAATAAATATATTAAAATTAAATTACTTCCCACCCTATTCCCCTATAAACCCACAACCCGGTCCTAAAACACTTACATGATTAACATATTTACCAATTAATACATTACTAAAAATTAACAGCCAATTATTAATTACTTAATAATAAATTAATTCCCACAATTAACAATATAAAATATAAATGAAATAAATACTAATAAATAAAAATTATTATTTAATTTATTATAATTAAATTACTTTCCACCCTATTCCCGTATAAACCCACAACCCGCTATGGAACTCAAACGCAAAATTTAATTAAAATAAAATTGATAACTTCTAAAAAATTAACAAATATATTAAAAACCAAAAGCAATACTTAGACAAAAAAACAGAGCACATGCATTTTTTGAAAATGATATTAATGACTGATATTTAAAAAAACAATATTTCTTACCTTAAACTCGATATTCTGGACTATGATATTCTTTCTGTCGATATTTCTGTGTCTCGATATTTCAATCAATCAATCAATCTAAACATTTATATAGCGCGCTACTCACCCGTGAGGGTCTCAAGGCGCTGAGAAGGGGGGGGGGGGGTGCTACTGCTCGAAGAGCCAGGTCTTGAGGAGTTTCCTGAAGGTGAGATGGTCCTGGGTCATACGTAGGTGTGCGGGGAGGGAGTTCCATGTTTTGGCTGCCAGGTAGGAGAACGATCTTCCTCCGGCGGTGGTTCTTCGAATCTGTGGGACGGTGGCGAGGGCGAGGTTGGCTGAGCGGAGATGGCGGGTGGGAGTGTCGAACGAGAGGTGGTTGTTGAGGTATTCGGGGCCCATGTCGTGGAGCACTTTGTGTGCCTTGGTGAGGAGCCTGAACGTGATCCTCTTGTTGATGGGGAGCCAGTGCAGGTTTTTCAGGTGGGCGGATATGTGGCTATGGCGAGGGATGTCGAGGATGAGTCATGCGGAGGCTTTCAGTATACGTTGTAGTTGTTTCTGAAGTTTGGCGGTGGTTCCTGCGTATAGGGCGTTTCCGTAATCCAGGTGGCTGGTGACGAGGGCCTGGGTGACCGTCTTTCTGGTTTCGGTGGGGATCCACCGGAAGTTCTTTCGGAGCATGCGCAGGGTGTTGAAACATGATGACGAGACGGCGTTGACTTGCTTGGTCATCGTGAGGGAGGAGTCCAGGATGAATCCTAGGTTGCGTGCGTGGTCCGAGGGTGTTGGCGCAGAGCCCAGAGCTGAGGGCCACCAGGAGTCGTCCCAGGCAGATGGGGATTGTCCGAGGATGAGGATCTCCGTTTTGTCTGAGTTCAACTTCAGACGGCTGAGCTTCATCCATTCTGCGATGTCTTTCATTCCTTCCTGTAGGTTGGTTTTGGCGGTGGCTGGGTCTTTGGTGAGAGAGAGTATCAGCTGTATGTCATCGGCGTAGGAGATGATGTTGATGTTGTGTTGCGATGGTGGCGAGGGGGCTCATGTAGATATTGAAGAGGGTTGGGCGGAGCGAGGAGCCTCGGGGTACGCCGCAGATGATCTCGGTGGTCTCCGAGCGGAAGGGAGGGAGGCGGACTCTCTGGGTTCTGTTGGGGAGAAAAGAGGTGATCCAGTCCAGGGCCTTTCCTTGGATGAATGAATGAGTGAATGAGTACGCTCTAATATAGCGCATGGCTACCCTGAGGCATCCCAGCGCTGTAAGACCAGAGGACAAGGAGAAGACGATCAATGGAACAAAAATGTCTTCAATAGCTTCCTGAAAGCAAGATGATTAATTTCAAGCCTGATGTTATCTGGGAGTTTGTTCCAACCCTTGGCTGCCTGGAAGGTGAGCTGGCGGCTGCCCATACGGGCTCGCTTCACCTTAGGTACTACCAGCAAATTTCGCTGATTAGATCTCAGGGATCTGTGAGATTGATGACAGCGAAACAAGGGCTGAAGAATAGTAGGGCCGCTATTACCGATGGACTTATGCGCCATGCACAACGTCTTAAACATGATTCTTTCCTGAATCGGCAGCCAGTTGAGCGATCGAAGTGCCGCCTTCGCCGAGCCACATCTAGGTGAATTCATAAGCAGCCGAGCTGAGCAATTTTGCACAGATTGCAGGATTTGAATGGTACCTGCTGGAGCACCCAAATAAATAGCGTTTGCATAGTCCAGCCGCGATAGGATCAGCGATTGGACCAGCACGCGTCTGGCCTCAAAAGGAAGGAGGGACAGAACTTTCCTGAGGATCCTGAGCAGTCCATAGCAGGTAGCCGCAACCTTCTTAGCCTGGACCTTAAATCCCAGGGAGGTGTCCAGCCACACCCCCAGGCTCTTTATTTGGGTCTTTGGGATAGGAGGGGGACCCAAAGAATGTTGCCACCATGAGTCAAGATTGATGTGGGCTTTATAACCCAAGAGCATAATGTCGGTTTTGGTCCAATTTAGTTTTAGGAAGGAGGCGGTCATCCACTCCAAAACTTTGGTGAGACATGGGGTCAGATTATTGCTCCCCTGATCTACCGTGTAATCCCTCGCCAGGGAGATGACCAACTGCGTATCATCGGCGTAGGTGATAAGCTGAATTCCCCAGGGAAGCACCACCTCCGCCAGTGGTCGCATGTAGATGTTAAACATGGTAGGACTAAGTGAAGATCCCTGGGGAACGCCGTGATGCAATTGCAGTTGGTCTGATGAAAACCCCTCCTCAAAAACAGAGAAACATCTCTCTGCTAGAAAGGACTGGAGCCATTTGAGGGCCATTCCGGAGACCCCTGCCCGGCGGAGACGATGAAGCAAAAGTGGATGATTGACAGTGTCGAAGGCTGCGCTGAGGTCCAGCAGTACCACCGCAGCGCAGCCTCCGGCGTCCAAAATACTCCTGGTCGCCTCCACCAATGCCACCAGGGCAGTCTCCGTACCCTGCTTGGCTCTAAATCCCGTCTGAGAGGAATGGAGTGCACCCAAGGTCTCAACAAACGAGGAGAGGATCTGATTGACGTGTTTTTCAGCTATGTTACTAAGGGCCGGTAATAATGAAATGGACCTGTAATTAGCTAAGTCTTCGGGGTCCAAGTTTTTTTTTTAGAAGGGCCTTCACTTTCTCCATCTTCCAGATGGGGGTCACCACACCTTATTCCAAGGACGAGTTGATTACCCGCATTATTGCCGGGCACACCGTCCCTGAGACTTGTTTAAGTGCTGCAGGCGGCGCAGCGTCCAGAGGGGAACCTGATTTGAGAGCACCTAGGAGTCTTTCCACAGTGGCCAATTCAATAGGCGGGAAGGCGACAAGTCCTTCAGAGGCGTCTAAAGCAGCCTCCTCCGGACACCTGTCCTCGCTCTCCATAGGGCCGGTAGCCTGTACTGTTGGCTCAAAGCCAGCATAGATGGTAGACACCATGGCAGCGAAGAAAGCGGCCAGATCATTACGTCGTTTCTGGGGATCAGGCGAGGCCGTAATGGCAGGGGGGGGGGGGTGACCTGGGTTTGGAATATTTTAAAAATTTCTCTTGGCCTATTAGCTGCTTCCTCAATTTTGTCCTGAAATTACTCTGATTGCGCAGTTTTTAGTTGTTTTTTGTATAGTCTGAGCTCTGACCTATATTCATTTTTAGAGGCAGTTGCGAAATCTTTCCTCCATTTCTTCTCTGCCCTTTTGCAGCGTTGCTTTAGATCCTTGAGTTCCCCAGAATACCAAGGTTGTTTGTTTGGGCCAGTCCGATGGCTGACCACTTTTTTGGGAAGAGTGACATCTAATGTTGAGGTTAGCCACTTATTGAAGGCCTCATTGGCAATGTCGGGGTTATCATGAGGAGCCGGAGGGGACCTCTTCCAGGCAGCCTCCCAGTCCTCCACAGATAACCTCGACCAGGTTCGGCTGACTTTCTTTGAGAGGCTGGCTATATGATTTTGGTCCGATAGAGCCCAGACAAAAGAGAGCAGGGCGTGTTCTGACCACGGAAGAAGACTTGGTTGGTCGCACCTGATGTTACCATGATTAGTTAAGAGATAGTCTAGTAGATGTCCTGCTGTATGTGTAGGGCCAACCGCGATTTGTTCCAAGTGAACTACTCCCAGAGTGTCCAACAGACACTGAGATGAAGCAGCATCTGCCTCATCAAGATGTATGTTGAGGTCGCCTAGGATTGAGAAATTGGGTGTACTGCTGATGGCAAACGAGATCTTATCCAATAAATTGTTACAAAAACCGAGGTGGTCACCGGGAGGTCTATAGACAAGAATGCCTGCAAAAGTGCAGGAGGGAGAGAAGGTTAGTAAAAATCCTAAGCTCTCACATTCCAGAAGTGGACTCTCTGAGGTTCTACAAGAAAGAGCGTTCTTAAAGATAATGGCCACTCCTCCCCCACGTCCAGTTTGGCGATCCTGCCTAATGATGGAATAGTTGGACGGTAGGGCCCGGACAACGTCCGGATCTGATGCCTCCGTTAGCCACGTCTCTGTCAAAAATAGGGCATCTGGGTCACGTTCCTCCAATAGCAGACGAATTTCCACCGCATGCCTCGGGAGGGACCGGCAGTTTAATAAGGCAAAAGAATATGGTATTGTTTTGCCGTTCGCTGGCCTTAACTGTTTGCAAAGTGGACACAGAGTCCCTATCTCCTCTAGAGGAATGCCAATAGGACAGCTGACGGTTACATTACCTCTAAGTGCCCTCAGCATCTTCCCACTGTAGCATAGGCGTACCGTAAGGGGAGATCCCATCTTTAGTGCCCCTGCCAGGTCCTAACCCGGCCTGGCACGGACGGGCACAGACGGGCTTTCCTTGGGCGCTCCTTCGGCGTGAAGAGGCGCGTCCGCTGCCGCGTTCGCTGCGCGAAGGATAAACTAACTAATTTATATGCTTCAGCGCGGGACCGGCGCTTCCTGCCCCAAAGACTAAAGCGGCAACCTGCCTCCTCCCATGATGGTCGCTGTGCCTAGCCGGCCACCTCCAAGCCCCGACCCCACTTCAGCTCCTAATCGGCTGAGATGAGGGAAATCAAGATCCTTAATGCGGCGCTAGAGAGTGTAAGCCAGAAATCTAATAATGGGGGAGTGCAATAAGTTTTACTAAAAACAAAGCGGCAAGGTGAAGTGTATTAAAATAAGTGCAAATCAATCTAACTCCCGGCTTTTCGCCTCAGGAGTGGAGCAATGTCCCTAGGTCTAACCAGAACAAACACACCAATTCAATTTATGTGCTTTAGCGCGGGACCGGCGCTTCCTGCCCCAAAGACTAAAGCGGCAACCTGCCTCCTCCCAAGATGGCCGCTGTGCCTAGCCGGCCACCTCCAAGCCCGGACCCCACTTCAGCTCCTAATCGGCTGAGATGAGGGAAATCAAGATCCTTAATGCGGCGCTAGAGAGTGTGAGCCAGAAGGCTAATAATGGGGGAGTGCAATAAGTTTTATTAAAAACAAAGCGGCGAGGTGAAGTGTATTAAAATAAGTGCAAATCAATCTAACTCCCGGCTTTTCGCCTCAGGAGTGGAGCAATGTCCCTAGGATCCCAGTGTTGAAGAGGGCAGGTTATTAGGGTGCGATGGCATACGGTATCGAAGGCTGCCGAGAGGTCTAGAAGGAGGCGGGCGGTTGTTTCTCCGTTGTCCATCAGGGTCCTGATGTCGTCGGTGGCTGCAATGAGGGCAGTCTCGGTGCTGTGGTTGGCTAGGAATCCGGACTGGGATGGGTAGAGCGAGTTGTTTGCCTCGAGGAAAGCTGTCAGCTGTTTATTGACGGTCTTCTCGATGACTTTGGCTGGGAAGGAAAGAAGTGAGATGGGGCGGAAGTTCTTGAGGTCTTTGGGGTCCTCTGTGGGTTTCTTCAGAAGGGCGTTGATTTATGCATGCTTCCAGCTTTCGGGGAAGGATGCTGACGCGAATGAGATGTTTGTGATGTTCCGGAGATGGGGTGCGATGATGGTGTCAGCTTTGTTGAAGATATGATGGGGGCAAGGGTCCGAGGGGGAGCCGGAGTGGATCGATTTCATGACGTTGGTGGTGTCTTCAGTGCTGGTGGGGGTCCAGGCGTTGAGGGTGGTGGTGGGGGTCGCTGGTTTGGTGTCCGGAGGCGGAGTCTGGGGTCCGAAGCTGTCATGTATATCTGAAATCTTTCGGTGGAAGAACATGGCAAGGGAGTTGCAGAGTTCTTGTGACGGTGTGATGTCGTTGTTGCTGGTGCTGGGGTTGGAGAGCTCTTTGACGATGTTGAAGAGTTCTTTGCTGTTGTGGGTGTTGTTGTCTAGTCGCTCTTTGAATGATGTTCTCTTGGTGGTGCGGATCCGCTGGTGGTGTTTGCCGGTGGCGGTCTTGAGGGCTGTTCTGTTTTCTGTGGTTCGTTCGTGGCGGCAGGTTTTTTCGAGGGTTTTGCAGGTTTTCTTTGATTCTTTGAGGGCGTCTGTGAACCATGAAGTTTTCCTGTTGCTGGTCGTGCCTGGGGGGTTCTTCAGTGGTGCGAGGTCGTCGGTGCAGTTGGTGATCCACTGTGCGAGGTTGTGGGTTGCGTCGTTGGTGTCGGCGGTGTCGGCTGGCGGGTTCTGGTTCAGCGATGAGTGGAGCTGGTCTGTGGTGATTTTGCTCCAACATCTGCGGGGGATTTGTTGTGTGTCGTGGTGGGATTTAGTCTTTTTGAAGGTGAAGTGGATGCATCTGTGGTCGGTCCAGTGTAGTCCGGAGGAATGGCTGAAGGAGACGTGGTTGCTGGCGGAGAAGATGGGGTCGAGCGTGTATTTCAAAGTCGATATTAATGCAAGTTGACATTTCCAACTCAATTTTCTGACTCTATACCTATAAGTTGCCCACCAAATTCGCTGTAGCCTTTTACAATGAGTCATTGTTCTGTGCAGCTGTTCCAGAAACCACAGAGCAGATGGTCTTTTGCTCTTCTTAGATCATCTTTTCAGAGGTGCAAAGGCATTCAGCACCTAAGTTATTCAGACTTGAAAACTAGTTGCTGCTGAATTCTCCTCTGCACAGACTCCATCACTGCATCACTCTGGGCTCTAGCCCAGGAACAAGACCAGCATAAAGATTCTTGAGTAAAGACTGAATTAATTCCGCCAGCCAAGGATACATTTAAGGGAACTACAAATGGGTCAAGCCATGTCAGAGAAAAAGGATCCCCCCCATGAGCCTACAATGTTGGTGCTGTAAGTGCCCTGTGACATGTGCGGGCTGAATCACAATCATATTAACAATGAATGAAGCAGAATTCCGAGTCAGGACAACCAAAATCAATTATGGCTAATCTATAGATGAAAATTATAGCCCCGTAACAGAGCAAATTTGCTGCCTTCAAAATAAAAGAGGCCAGGACTTCAGATACTCTAGATGTCAACAAGGCCAGATGTCTAGGAAGATTGTATACTCAGGTACATTCCACATGAGCATTGTGGGCTGCTTTGAAAAATATATATGACAGTTAGCATCATGTACAGTGGGAACAACAATCAGGTCACAAGTGTAACAAGCCTTGTAGATAATTGTCACGCCTCCCCCATTTTTGAAAGCCCAGTCCT